>NW_027131688.1:0-5000000 GCF_026122565.2 Emydura macquarii macquarii
TTTAATTTTAATTTAATTTTAATTTTAATTTTAATTTTTTTAATTTTAATTTTAATTTTAATTTTAATTTTAATTTTAATTTTAATTTTAATTTTAATTTTAATTTTAATTTTAATTTTAATTTTAATTTTAATTTTAATTTTAATTTTAATTTTAATTTTAATTTTAATTTTAATTTTAATTTTAATTTTAATTTTAATTTTAATTTTAATTTTAATTTTAATTTTAATTTTAATTTTAATTTTAATTTTAATTTTAATTTTAATTTTAATTTTAATTTTAATTTTAATTTTAATTTTAATTTTAATTTTAATTTTAATTTTAATTTTAATTTTAATTTTAATTTTAATTTTAATTTTAATTTTAATTTTAATTTTAATTTTAATTTTAATTTTAATTTTAATTTTAATTTTAATTTTAATTTTAATTTTAATTTTAATTTTAATTTTAATTTTAATTTTTTAATTTTTTTAATTTTAATTTTAATTTTAATTTTAATTTTAATTTTAATTTTAATTTTAATTTTAATTTTAATTTTAATTTTAATTTTAATTTTAATTTTAATTTTAATTTTAATTTTAATTTTAATTTTAATTTTAATTTTAATTTTAATTTTAATTTTAATTTTAATTTTAATTTTAATTTTAATTTTAATTTTAATTTTAATTTTAATTTTAATTTTAATTTTAATTTTAATTTTAATTTTAATTTTAATTTTAATTTTAATTTTAATTTTAATTTTAATTTTAATTTTAATTTTAATTTTAATTTTAATTTTAATTTTAATTTTAATTTTAATTTTAATTTTAATTTTAATTTTAATTTTAATTTTAATTTTAATTTTAATTTTAATTTTAATTTTAATTTTAATTTTAATTTTAATTTTAATTTTAATTTTAATTTTAATTTTAATTTTAATTTTAATTTTAATTTTAATTTTAATTTTAATTTTAATTTTAATTTTAATTTTAATTTTAATTTTAATTTTAATTTTAATTTTAATTTTAATTTTAATTTTAATTTTAATTTTAATTTTAATTTTAATTTTAATTTTAATTTTAATTTTAATTTTAATTTTAATTTTAATTTTAATTTTAATTTTAATTTTAATTTTAATTTTAATTTTAATTTTAATTTTAATTTTAATTTTAATTTTAATTTTAATTTTAATTTTAATTTTAATTTTAATTTTAATTTTAATTTTAATTTTAATTTTAATTTTAATTTTAATTTTAATTTTAATTTTAATTTTAATTTTAATTTTAATTTTAATTTTAATTTTAATTTTAATTTTAATTTTAATTTTAATTTTAATTTTAATTTTAATTTTAATTTTAATTTTAATTTTAATTTTAATTTTAATTTTAATTTTAATTTTAATTTTAATTTTAATTTTAATTTTAATTTTAATTTTAATTTTAATTTTAATTTTAATTTTAATTTTAATTTTAATTTTAATTTTAATTTTTTAATTTTAATTTTAATTTTAATTTTTTTAATTTTAATTTTAATTTTAATTTTAATTTTAATTTTAATTTTAATTTTAATTTTAATTTTAATTTTAATTTTAATTTTAATTTTAATTTTAATTTTAATTTTAATTTTAATTTTAATTTTAATTTTAATTTTAATTTTAATTTTAATTTTAATTTTAATTTTAATTTTAATTTTAATTTTAATTTTAATTTTAATTTTAATTTTAATTTTAATTTTAATTTTAATTTTAATTTTAATTTTAATTTTAATTTTAATTTTAATTTTAATTTTAATTTTAATTTTAATTTTAATTTTAATTTTAATTTTAATTTTAATTTTAATTTTAATTTTAATTTTAATTTTAATTTTAATTTTAATTTTAATTTTAATTTTAATTTTAATTTTAATTTTAATTTTAATTTTAATTTTAATTTTAATTTTAATTTTAATTTTAATTTTAATTTTAATTTTAATTTTAATTTTAATTTTATTTTAATTTTAATTTTAATTTTAATTTTAATTTTTTAATTTTAATTTTAATTTTAATTTTAATTTTAATTTTAATTTTAATTTTAATTTTAATTTTAATTTTAATTTTAATTTTAATTTTAATTTTAATTTTAATTTTAATTTTAATTTTAATTTTAATTTTAATTTTAATTTTTTTAATTTTAATTTTAATTTTAATTTTAATTTTAATTTTAATTTTAATTTTAATTTTAATTTTAATTTTAATTTTAATTTTAATTTTAATTTTAATTTTAATTTTAATTTTAATTTTAATTTTAATTTTAATTTTAATTTTAATTTTAATTTTAATTTTAATTTTAATTTTAATTTTAATTTTAATTTTAATTTTAATTTTAATTTTAATTTTAATTTTAATTTTAATTTTAATTTTAATTTTAATTTTAATTTTAATTTTAATTTTAATTTTAATTTTAATTTTAATTTTAATTTTAATTTTAATTTTAATTTTAATTTTAATTTTAATTTTAATTTTAATTTTAATTTTAATTTTTTTAATTTTAATTTTAATTTTAATTTTAATTTTAATTTTAATTTTAATTTTAATTTTAATTTTAATTTTAATTTTAATTTTAATTTTAATTTTAATTTTAATTTTAATTTTAATTTTAATTTTAATTTTAATTTTAATTTTAATTTTAATTTTAATTTTAATTTTAATTTTAATTTTAATTTTAATTTTAATTTTAATTTTAATTTTAATTTTAATTTTAATTTTAATTTTAATTTTAATTTTAATTTTAATTTTAATTTTAATTTTAATTTTAATTTTAATTTTAATTTTAATTTTAATTTTAATTTTAATTTTAATTTTAATTTTAATTTTAATTTTAATTTTAATTTTAATTTTAATTTTAATTTTAATTTTAATTTTAATTTTAATTTTAATTTTAATTTTAATTTTAATTTTAATTTTAATTTTAATTTTAATTTTAATTTTAATTTTAATTTTAATTTTAATTTTAATTTTAATTTTAATTTTAATTTTAATTTTTTTTTAATTTTAATTTTAATTTTAATTTTAATTTTAATTTTTTTAATTTTAATTTTAATTTTAATTTTAATTTTTTTAATTTTAATTTTAATTTTAATTTTAATTTTAATTTTAATTTTAATTTTAATTTTAATTTTAATTTTAATTTTAATTTTAATTTTAATTTTAATTTTAATTTTAATTTTAATTTTAATTTTAATTTTAATTTTAATTTTAATTTTAATTTTAATTTTAATTTTAATTTTAATTTTAATTTTAATTTTAATTTTAATTTTAATTTTAATTTTAATTTTAATTTTAATTTTAATTTTAATTTTAATTTTAATTTTAATTTTAATTTTAATTTTAATTTTAATTTTAATTTTAATTTTAATTTTAATTTTAATTTTAATTTTAATTTTAATTTTAATTTTAATTTTAATTTTAATTTTAATTTTAATTTTAATTTTAATTTTAATTTTAATTTTAATTTTAATTTTAATTTTAATTTTAATTTTAATTTTAATTTAATTTTAATTTTTTTAATTTTAATTTTAATTTTAATTTTAATTTTAATTTTAATTTTAATTTTAATTTTAATTTTAATTTTAATTTTAATTTTAATTTTAATTTTAATTTTAATTTTAATTTTAATTTTAATTTTAATTTTAATTTTAATTTTAATTTTAATTTTAATTTTAATTTTAATTTTAATTTTAATTTTAATTTTAATTTTAATTTTAATTTTAATTTTAATTTTAATTTTAATTTTAATTTTAATTTTAATTTTAATTTTAATTTTAATTTTAATTTTAATTTTAATTTTAATTTTAATTTTAATTTTAATTTTAATTTTAATTTTAATTTTAATTTTAATTTTAATTTTAATTTTAATTTTAATTTTAATTTTAATTTTAATTTTAATTTTAATTTTAATTTTAATTTTAATTTTAATTTTAATTTTAATTTTAATTTTAATTTTAATTTTAATTTTAATTTTAATTTTAATTTTAATTTTAATTTTAATTTTAATTTTAATTTTTAATTTTTTTTAATTTTAATTTTAATTTTAATTTTAATTTTAATTTTAATTTTAATTTTAATTTTAATTTTAATTTTAATTTTAATTTTAATTTTAATTTTAATTTTAATTTTAATTTTAATTTTAATTTTAATTTTAATTTTAATTTTAATTTTAATTTTAATTTTAATTTTAATTTTAATTTTAATTTTAATTTTAATTTTAATTTTAATTTTAATTTTAATTTTAATTTTAATTTTAATTTTAATTTTAATTTTAATTTTAATTTTAATTTTAATTTTAATTTTAATTTTAATTTTAATTTTAATTTTAATTTTAATTTTAATTTTAATTTTAATTTTAATTTTAATTTTAATTTTAATTTTAATTTTAATTTTAATTTTAATTTTAATTTTAATTTTAATTTTAATTTTAATTTTAATTTTAATTTTAATTTTAATTTTAATTTTAATTTTAATTTTAATTTTAATTTTAATTTTAATTTTAATTTTAATTTTAATTTTAATTTTAATTTTAATTTAATTTTAATTTTAATTTTAATTTTAATTTTAATTTTAATTTTAATTTTAATTTTAATTTTAATTTTAATTTTAATTTTAATTTTAATTTTAATTTTAATTTTAATTTTAATTTTAATTTTAATTTTAATTTTAATTTTAATTTTAATTTTAATTTTAATTTTAATTTTAATTTTAATTTTAATTTTAATTTTAATTTTAATTTTAATTTTAATTTTAATTTTAATTTTAATTTTAATTTTAATTTTAATTTTAATTTTAATTTTAATTTTAATTTTAATTTTAATTTTAATTTTAATTTTAATTTTAATTTTAATTTTAATTTTAATTTTAATTTTAATTTTAATTTTAATTTTAATTTTAATTTTAATTTTAATTTTAATTTTAATTTTAATTTTAATTTTAATTTTAATTTTAATTTTAATTTTAATTTTAATTTTAATTTTAATTTTAATTTTAATTTTAATTTTAATTTTAATTTTAATTTTAATTTTAATTTTAATTTTAATTTTAATTTTAATTTTAATTTTAATTTTAATTTTAATTTTAATTTTTTTAATTTTAATTTTAATTTTAATTTTAATTTTAATTTTAATTTTAATTTTAATTTTAATTTTAATTTTAATTTTAATTTTTTTAATTTTAATTTTAATTTTAATTTTAATTTTAATTTTAATTTTAATTTTAATTTTAATTTTAATTTTAATTTTAATTTTAATTTTAATTTTAATTTTAATTTTAATTTTAATTTTAATTTTAATTTTAATTTTAATTTTAATTTTAATTTTAATTTTAATTTTAATTTTAATTTTAATTTTAATTTTAATTTTAATTTTAATTTTAATTTTAATTTTAATTTTAATTTTAATTTTAATTTTAATTTTAATTTTAATTTTAATTTTAATTTTAATTTTAATTTTAATTTTAATTTTAATTTTAATTTTAATTTTAATTTTAATTTTAATTTTAATTTTAATTTTAATTTTAATTTTAATTTTAATTTTAATTTTAATTT
Organism: Emydura macquarii macquarii; assembly: GCF_026122565.2. NCBI lineage: Eukaryota > Metazoa > Chordata > Testudines > Chelidae > Emydura > Emydura macquarii. Next base: position 5,553 of record NW_027131688.1, read on the forward strand.
TAATTTTAATTTTAATTTTAATTTTTTTAATTTTAATTTTAATTTTAATTTTAATTTTAATTTTAATTTTAATTTTAATTTTAATTTTAATTTTAATTTTAATTTTAATTTTAATTTTAATTTTAATTTTAATTTTAATTTTAATTTTAATTTTAATTTTAATTTTAATTTTAATTTTAATTTTAATTTTAATTTTAATTTTAATTTTAATTTTAATTTTAATTTTAATTTTAATTTTAATTTTAATTTTAATTTTAATTTTAATTTTAATTTTAATTTTAATTTTAATTTTAATTTTAATTTTAATTTTAATTTTAATTTTAATTTTAATTTTAATTTTAATTTTAATTTTAATTTTAATTTTAATTTTAATTTTAATTTTAATTTTAATTTTAATTTTAATTTTAATTTTAATTTTAATTTTAATTTTAATTTTAATTTTAATTTTAATTTTAATTTTAATTTTAATTTTAATTTTAATTTTAATTTTAATTTTAATTTTAATTTTAATTTTAATTTTAATTTTAATTTTTTTAATTTTAATTTTAATTTTAATTTTAATTTTAATTTTAATTTTAATTTTAATTTTAATTTTAATTTTAATTTTAATTTTAATTTTAATTTTAATTTTAATTTTAATTTTAATTTTAATTTTAATTTTAATTTTAATTTTAATTTTTTTAATTTTAATTTTTTTAATTTTAATTTTAATTTTAATTTTAATTTTAATTTTAATTTTAATTTTAATTTTAATTTTAATTTTAATTTTAATTTTAATTTTAATTTTAATTTTAATTTTAATTTTAATTTTAATTTTAATTTTAATTTTAATTTTAATTTTAATTTTAATTTTAATTTTAATTTTAATTTTAATTTTAATTTTAATTTTAATTTTAATTTTAATTTTAATTTTAATTTTAATTTTAATTTTAATTTTAATTTTAATTTTAATTTTAATTTTAATTTTAATTTTAATTTTAATTTTAATTTTAATTTTAATTTTAATTTTAATTTTAATTTTAATTTTAATTTTTTTTTTAATTTTAATTTTAATTTTAATTTTAATTTTAATTTTAATTTTAATTTTAATTTTAATTTTTTAATTTTAATTTTAATTTTAATTTTAATTTTAATTTTAATTTTAATTTTAATTTTAATTTTAATTTTAATTTTAATTTTAATTTTAATTTTAATTTTAATTTTAATTTTAATTTTAATTTTAATTTTAATTTTAATTTTAATTTTAATTTTAATTTTAATTTTAATTTTAATTTTAATTTTAATTTTAATTTTAATTTTAATTTTAATTTTAATTTTAATTTTAATTTTAATTTTAATTTTAATTTTAATTTTAATTTTAATTTTAATTTTAATTTTAATTTTAATTTTAATTTTAATTTTAATTTTAATTTTAATTTTAATTTTAATTTTAATTTTAATTTTAATTTTAATTTTAATTTTAATTTTAATTTTAATTTTAATTTTAATTTTAATTTTAATTTTAATTTTAATTTTAATTTTAATTTTAATTTTAATTTTAATTTAATTTTAATTTTAATTTTAATTTTAATTTTAATTTTAATTTTAATTTTAATTTTAATTTTAATTTTAATTTTAATTTTTTAATTTTAATTTTAATTTTAATTTTAATTTTAATTTTAATTTTAATTTTAATTTTAATTTTAATTTTAATTTTAATTTTAATTTTAATTTTAATTTTAATTTTAATTTTAATTTTAATTTTAATTTTAATTTTAATTTTAATTTTAATTTTAATTTTAATTTTAATTTTAATTTTAATTTTAATTTTAATTTTAATTTTAATTTTAATTTTAATTTTAATTTTAATTTTAATTTTAATTTTAATTTTAATTTTAATTTTAATTTTAATTTTAATTTTAATTTTAATTTTAATTTTAATTTTAATTTTAATTTTAATTTTAATTTTAATTTTAATTTTAATTTTAATTTTAATTTTAATTTTAATTTTAATTTTAATTTTAATTTTAATTTTAATTTTAATTTTAATTTTAATTTTAATTTTAATTTTAATTTTAATTAATTTTAATTTTAATTTTAATTTTAATTTTAATTTTAATTTTAATTTTAATTTTAATTTTAATTTTAATTTTAATTTTAATTTTAATTTTAATTTTAATTTTAATTTTAATTTTAATTTTAATTTTAATTTTAATTTTAATTTTAATTTTAATTTTAATTTTAATTTTAATTTTAATTTTAATTTTAATTTTAATTTTAATTTTAATTTTAATTTTAATTTTAATTTTAATTTTAATTTTAATTTTAATTTTAATTTTAATTTTAATTTTAATTTTAATTTTAATTTTAATTTTAATTTTAATTTTAATTTTAATTTTAATTTTTTTAATTTTAATTTTAATTTTAATTTTAATTTTAATTTTAATTTTAATTTTAATTTTAATTTTAATTTTAATTTTAATTTTAATTTTAATTTTAATTTTAATTTTTTTACCCTAACCCCTAACCCTAACCCTAACCCTAACCCCAACCCTAACCCTACCCCTAACCCTAACCCTACCCCTAACCCTCACCCTAATCCTCACCCTCTCCCTAACCCCTAAATCCCAACCCCAAACCCAACCCAAACCCTAACCCAAACCCCAACCCCAAACCCTAACCCACAACCCCTTACCGTGTCTTATTAGTAAAACAAATGTTCTACTTTAGCGTCAAATATAGCATTTTTTAGGAAAAATAACTTCACCAGAAAGGCTACATATTTAAAACAAAAAGCACATAAATATATTTACTATTTTTCATCTCTCTGTCAGTCACTGACGGTGGTGAATTTTCCTCTTTTCTTTCTTTTGAGCTTGCTTAACCCCAGGCTTAAAGTTCCGTCAGGTTTTGACCTTACTGTAAAGCAAAAAAAAAAAAAAATTATTATAAAATGATTTTTTACCAGCTTTTAAAATAAAATACTCATTGGGTTTAATGTTTCCATACTATTTCAGGCTGTACAACAAACATGGATTTCTACCCCTAGTGTAACCTAGTTTGCCACCAGGCCCCAAAACAAAACAAAAAACAAAAATGTGCAATAAAATATTTTAACCCCCCCCCCATAACTCTCTCTACCCCGTGCCCCACCAACTGCTAAAACATACCAACATGTGCTCAACTACTGCTTAACCAGTTCAAGGCTTGCCTCCCAAACAGCAATCCAAGCCTTAAAAACCCCAACACCTTTTGCACAAACTGAAAAAAAACCCAAACCCGGCAATTTAAACACAAAATATTTAAAACCTAAACCTAGGCCCCAACTGCTAAAAACATACCAACATGTGCTCAACTGCTGCTTAACTTAGCTCAAGGCCTGCCTCCCAAACAGCAATCCAAGCCTTAAAAACCCCAACACTTTTTGCACAAACTGAAAAAAACCCCAAACCCAGTCAATTTAAACACAAAATATTTAAAAATATAAACCTAGAACCTTTATAAAAAATATAAAACCTTGAATTTTAAAACACAAATTCAAAAACCAATTCCAAATATTTACCTTCCACCACAGGGTAAAGACATGTTGGGACGCATATACTTGTAACTTTTTAGAATAAAAGAACAAACATAATTTGAGTTAGTATGATACCACAAATGCATCAAACCCTCCACCCTACAGCCTATTTAATACCCAGGTTTAAAAAAAAAAAAATTATACAGCATTAAACCCCAACTATATAGTTAAAAATAGGGGTCTTTACCTTGCCTTGGTAAAAGGCTGCTTGAAGGTGCTGTTTCCATGATCAATAGATCACACTGCAATAAAGACACATAACATCCTTAGTAAAGATAGCATGAGTAATATTACAGAATATATACATTTTTTCAGAGTTAAGAATAAGGAACATACCTAGTCCAGCAGCAGTTCAAGTAGTGTCTGTTAGGAGAAAGAGCAGTCTCCAGAAAAGCAGAGGCTTTTATACCATTCTGGGGCTTAATTCATGCATACCCCACCCCAAATGTTCCCTTTTGTAACATGCACACCTGGTTTTTTGGGATCTGTATAACAGGGGTACTTTTTAAATTTAAAAATCCTGTTGGACTGAAACTGTAGGGCCTTCTTATAGTATTAAACAATTATCACCATACATACATACATAACAGTCTTTGATATTTACTTTGTAATCCCCTCTCTGACCTTGCAGATATCAATGAATGGCTTGAGGTTTGTTTTTTTGGGTTTGTTTGTTTGTTTTTAATGCTTAAAAGTTTTGAAATAAAAACAGGTGTACCACAGCCATAGTAAAAAATATGCAAGATATGGTGGAGGTTTTGATTTTTTGATTTTTGGTTGCTTTTTAATATAGTATTTTAAACCTGTCATGACTTTCAGTTGCTAGGAGAAAAAATGACCCACCTGTTCCTATGGCTTTATTTTTAAACTGTCCAATCGCATTCTACAAACTCCCAAGCTAATATTTAAACTATCCAATAGCAGTCACCTCCCTTACTGCCAGTGAGCCCAGCAGACTTAATTATCTGATAACTGTGGCCCCTGTTGGAAACAAAGGTTGGCTCCTTGGAATTCAGTGGGGTGGAGTGATGAGTCAGAGCCATTGCAATCAGACACGTCTCCAACATTTCTGGGTTTTTTTTTTCCCTTTTATTTTAAGCGCTTTTTTTTTTTTTGTTTTGTTTTTTTTCTATCACACACATTTCAGCTTTTTGCTGTAAATATTCAAAGACACAGTAGCAGGGTTCTCACAAAAAATTATTTTTTATTTAAAAGACATTTATCATATACCGTATTTCCCCATGTATAAGACGCTCCCATGTATAAGGAGCACCTTAATTTTGGGGCCCGAAATTTGAAAAAAAATGTATTACATAAAGTTATTGAACTCAAGTTTTATTCATCATAAATGCAAGTAAAAAAATCTACAACCACTGTATAAGACGCACCCAGTTTTTAGAGCCCAAATTTTTCGAAAAAGGGTGCGTCTTATACATGGGGAAATACGGTACATATATATATATATATATAAGGCCCAGACAGACCATCTTACAAAAACACAGATAGTCACAAAGCCCCTTTTCAATACTTTTATTTACAGTTAACAAGCCTGATATCGCGTGTAGGACCCCTCGCCATTCTCTAACTTAATCCTTTTGGATTTCTGACAAATAGGGTGCTTCCTGAGCAGGGTTCTGTAACTATATGTCCGGATCAGACGATCCATATAACGCTCTAAACAGGCATCCTCAGGTTTGGTCATTTTCTTTAAAACACTGCAGGGATCTCAACCGACTTGCACGGCTTTTACCAAGGTCACCCCTTGTGCTAAATGTTCTTGAGTTAAACAGAGACATTGCATAACATAACATGGCAATAACAGAATTCAACAAGCTTTCAAAACATAGTTTGGCACACAGACCCCAAAGCTTAGAGTTTATATCCTCTGAAGTCACGCAGTCATGGTCCCGCTGGCCTGGAGCATCTATGACAATCCTCACAATCTTCGAAAAGCTTTTAGCTAACACAGTAATTAAGGGTAACAGAAACAGCAACACGAACAATGGCCCGCATAACTTTTTTACGCTCACGACGGGGCACCAGGTCAGTTCGTTCCATGCCAAGACTCCTCTTAAACTTCATATAGGCATTATCCTCGGGGTTATCCTCTTCATCGATTTGTATCGGTGTTGAGCAGAAACAGGCCGGGCCTGGTTCATCTCCGCAGTCTGCTGCAATGTTGTTTGTGGTCACTTGCCGAAAAAAATTTTCAGAAAAGAAACAGCTGTAAGTCTCGACGACTTGGGTTTTTTGTTTTTTGTTTAGATCTACACGACCCCTGGATCGGTTACTAACCCCCGCCACATACCCCCAACCATGCTCGTTCTTTTACCTGCACCGCGTCTTTTCCTTCGGTCTGGCCCATCGGCGACTCCAGCGAGCTGCCTTCCTCCATGGGGGCGGACAATGTGAGGCTGTCAGGCTCGTCGGGCTGCCCCACTGTCGCTCGGGTTTCAGGGTCCGGTGTGTCGAACAAAGGCTGAGCCAATGGTCCAGCACGTCTGGGCAACTCCAATTGTGCTGGCCTTCCTCATTTCATTCCTTGTCTGTGAAGACAAGAGGCAATCTTTGTTAAGCCAAGCTGGGCATTGAGTATGGTTTGCTCTTGTGCCCTCCTTTAAAATCAGTCCTCAGAACTCTCGTTGATGTAGCGCTTTCTCTGCAGACAGTTAAAGGCCTTAGGGGCCAAAATGAATTCCAAAGGCCTCACGGGAGTGGTGAAGGCGTCCATGTTCTCCTCTTGGCGTTTTTTCCACGTGGTCTTGAAAAGGAGAGGCTTTTAAAGGCCCCCTAGACTTCTGGGGGGGTGGCACTGCCGCCCTGACCAATCATCGAGCCCCAGAAATTGCACCCATCCCCCGATTGGCACGCCTTTCCCTTCTGGGATGGCCTAAGCCCGCTCCGATTGGTGGAGGGGCTTCCACGCTCCACCCCGTGCCCCATCTGGGCCAATCCCGCTTTCGGCGTGAAACGCACACCGATTGGCGGAGGGGTCGCTACGACCGCTTCCGGTCAGGTGGCCGTCTGGGGGCCAATCCCGCTCTCGGAGCGGTCCCGCGGGGGCGAAACCCTTTCCCGTTGGTGGAGAGCGAGCGGGGGCGTTCTTGGAGGGGTCTCACCACCCCTTCCGGTAAGATGGCTTTCTGGGGACCAATCCCCGCTCTCGGGGGCAGCACCGGATGTCAGGTGCCCGGTTGGGTGGGACTTCCGGGGACATGGGCGGGGCCTGAAGGGCAGGGGCAGGGCCTAAAGGGCAGGGGGCGGGGGCGGGAAAAAACAGGTGACCGGATCGGGTGGGACTTCCGGTGACGGGGGGCCAGATGGGGTGGGATTTCCGGTGACAAAGGGGCGGGGATAACGTTTGATTGATGGTAGCCCCTTTGTACTACTCCTAACCCTAACCCTAACCCCTAACCCTCACCCTAACCCTGACCCTAACCTCTAACCCTCACCCTCACCCTCACCCTCACCCTAACCCTAACCCTCACCCTCACCCTAACCCTTACCCTCACCCTAACCCTAACCCTAACCCTAAACTCTAACTCCAGGATCCCGGTCTATAGCTTCCATCACCCCACTACGCTGTGCCACCGTGTCCCCACAGATACACAGACATCATTTCCATCGAAGAAACAGCATATCAACAAAGCAGTTGAATTGGAACTCAGCAAAGATCCTACTTTCACTTTTAGCTCAAGTGTTCCAGAGGATGGTGCCTTCAAAGCCAAAAACCAAGGTCTTTCTAGATCTACCAAGACAGCAGAGCCTCTTTCTAAGAAGACAGCAACAATTGCACGAGGACCCATGAGTCGATACAAATTGGAAGCAGAGCTAAAGACCAAGAACCAGCTGTTGGAAATAGCCAAACAGCAACTGCACTCAAAGCTGGCAGGAGCACAGGTCACTATAAAAGACTTGAAGGAAAAGAATGAAGTCCTGGAAGAGGAAGTTCAAAAGCTGAAGAAATTTCAAGACAGCTGCATGGTGATTTTCGAAAGCAGAAATATTGATCCAGTTACAGGCATTGAAATCTTGGAGAAAGAAGATATGAAGGAGTGTCAGAAGCAGACCATGTTGCTGACAGAGAAGCTTAAAGAAGAACTGAGACTATTCAGCCAAATGGCTGCAAAACAGAAGGAAGAACTGCAGACAGCAAGAGATATGTGGAAAGTGGCAGAGAATGATAGAAACAATTTCCTGGAGAAGCAGCCATCCTTTCAGACAGAATTAGAAGAGTATGCTGCCACAGTTGGTCAGGTGGAGCTGCTCTTGGATACATGAGGAGTAAGGACTAATCCTTGTGTCATGTTTTTGCCCTTGTCAGTTTCTCATATGTATGTGTGACTTTGATCTGGGAGCATAGGTCACTGTAAACAAAGGAATTAAAGATTAATGTGGGGGTCACAGAGTACACGAAAATCCCTTTCTAATATGATAGATGTTTTTAAATCTCTATTAGGGTTAAGTTCTTCCACCATAGGGGGTTCCCCTTCATAGCATAACTATATTATGCAACTTTTTTACTTTTGTAAATATGTGATGTACTTAAAAATCCTTTCAACCGTTGTGAATTTATCTCTAGTACCCAGACACATTTTTAATGCTGTAAAATTGACTTGTCTACATGGAAAAAAATGATTGTTTGTACTTGTTTTAATGGTTTTCATTCTGTTATTCACCTGTACCTTCATATTTCTAACCCTCACCCTAAACCTTACCGTAACCCTCACCCTAAACCCTACACTCACCCTACACTCCCCCTCCCCCTAACCCGAACCCGAACCCCCAAACCTTCTAACCCTGACCCCAACCCGAACCTGAACCCTAACCCCAACCCCAACCCGAACTCCGAACCCGAACCCCCTAACCCGAACCTGAATCCTTACCCCAACCTGAACCCGAATCCTAACCCCAAACCCGACCCCCGACCCCAACCCTAGACCTTGACCCTGACCCCGTCCCCAACCTTAAGCCCTATCCCTAACCCCAACCCTACACCCTAACCCTAAACACAACCCTAACCCTGACCCTAACTCCTGACCCCTAACCCTAAACCCTCACCCTAACCCTTGACCCTAAATCCTTACCCTGACCCTAACCCTAACCGTAATGTGATATGTATGGTCTTTCAAATCATTTGTATGTATCTGATTGCTTTAATCCTTTAACATTTTTCTTATAGTTTTTTTTTCTTTTTATAATAAACCTTTAGTTTTAGTTACTAAAGAATTGGCTGGCAGCGTGGTATTTTGGGTAAGATCTAAACTTAAATTGATCTGGTACTGTGGCTGACCCTTTGGGGTTAAGAGAAACCTTTTTGGTAAAGAGCATAGAGTTTACAATAATTGATCTCTTTACTGGACCTAGTGGCTGATTGAGAGCCAAAGACTGAAATGCAGTAAAGGGGGCTGTGCATGTTTTTATTTTGCCTTCTTGATAACCAGTGTGGGGAATCAGAAGCACTGTTTGTGGCTGGTTGGGAAGTATGATTTCAGTGTCACCTATCAGTGCTGGGAGAATCTGCTCTCCTTTTAGAGCCTGCCCTGACCTTGGCATTTTCAGGTGGCTGCTCTAGGCATAGATGGGTCACAGCTTATATTCACAAATTGAATGTGTGTCAACAATGTGATGCAGCAGCAAAAAAGGCTAATACCATTCTAGGGATGTTGTATGTAAGACACAGGATGTTATTGTCCCATTGTACTATGCACTGAGGCTTTGGCAGGAATGCTGTATCCAATTCTGGGCACCATACTTTAGGAAAGATGTGGCTAAATTGGAGAGAATCCAAAGAAGAGCAACAAAACTGACAAAGGTTTAGAAAACCTGACCTATGAGGAAAGGTTTAAAAAACTGTGCATGTTGTCTTAAACTTAAAAAACTGAGCCGGGGACCTCATAAGTCTTCAAATGTTAAGAGTATGGTGATCAGTTGTTCTCCATGTCTAATAGAGGCTGGATTTCTACCTGGATTTTCTTAATTACTAGCTTCTATTAAATAAAGAAAATTCTTCCAAGGAGTGAGAATCAGCTTACCTAGCTACTTGGCAGTAGCACCTTCCAAACTGCTTAATCTGCAGCAAGAGGTTTTAGGTTAGTGTAAGCAAGGTCTAAGTGTCTGAGTAAAGGGGGGCACTTTATTTGCATGGGCTTTGTATCTGCATGAGTACAATTAAGTATTTAACATAATTTACCTAGGTGCTGAGCATAATGGGAAATGGTTAGCAGGGCTGATTTTGGGCTACCAACCACTTTTGTGTTAACTGCTGGGGTAATGAAATGTTGTCCTTCAATTGTATGAACAGATGTCAGCAAAACTGTGCTTAGTCTGTTATGATAGAATACTTCACCCTAAACGAAATAGAACTCCACAAGGGTGGTGGATAGATGTTTCAGGCTGGTAAAGGTTGAGAAGTCTTTTATAGGGATTGCATTGGCTTGGACAAAGGGCTGTTCTCTGTCCTGAGTGACTCCTTCCATTCTTAAAAAGGTAAAATTAATGATTCTGCTTGGAGTCTTTTGTTTCTTGAAAGCAGGGACATTGTCTATGGGTCAGCAGTAGGTTTGTCCAAGAACTGAAATCACTAAAGAACTGAACTAGTAGGGGATCTGGGAAACCTTGCTTGATAACTAAGAGACCTGAGTGAGCAACAGGCAACTCCGGTGGGAGGCTAGCACAGTTGGTCCCAGCCTGGTGCAGTAAGGGGTGGACAGAGGGGCTGGCACAGTTGGTGCCAACCTGGTTGGCAGAGAGACTGGCACAGTTGGTGCTAGCCTGGTCAGTGGTTGGCAGAGAGGCTGGCACAGTTGGTGCCAGCCTGGTGGAGTCAGCAGGAGCCAGGACCAGTTGGTTCCAACGGTTGATGGGAGACAGGCCAGCAGTTGGTGTCAGCCAGATGTGTCAGTGGGAGCTAGGCGTGGTCCCTGCCAGTGGTCGGGGACTCAGCGAGGCCCGAAGGCGGTAGGAGACAGCGGCAGAGGGGGCCTAGTCAAGCCTGTGGCAGACAGGAGCAGTATAAGGGGTAGAGCCACACCCAAGAGGTGGACATTGCAACTACGACGGTCAGTACAGGAAAAAGAAGGAAGGGAGAGGCGAAGGACATGCCCTGTGCTCTGGGATGGGTTTGGCTCATTAAGTTCATGAATGCTGTTTTCACTGTTTCCCCAAACCAGTGCTGTGTTACCTCTCTTTTGATATGAAAAGGTTTCTTTCTACACTCAGACTCTGTGCTTGCGAGAGGGGAAGTATTGCCCTTTGGTGGGGGCTCGAGCGAGTTTGGTGTTGTATCATTGACAGGGACCCCTAGACATAGAACACGGCCCTTGCTGCTGCCGACTTGGTCTGGCAGAAGGGTTACATTAGATATTTGGAAAACTATAAACTATAAGGTTAGTTAAGCTCTGGAATAGGCGTCCAAGAGAGGTTGTGGAATCCGCATCATTGGAGGTTTTCAAGAACAGGTTGGACAAACACTGTCAGGGATGGTCTAGGTTTACTTTGTCCTGCCTCAGGACAGGTGGCTTGACTTGATAACTTCTTGAGGTCCCTTCCATCCATACATTTGTATGATTTATATTGGTAACAAAATTAATCAGAGTTATAATGGGTAATGCTAGCAAATTTTGTAAAGGAAATTAAATCTCCATGCTTCAGGGTTTAAAGCAATCTCCAACAGTCAGAATTGGGAGACCTAATGTTATAAGCAGTTGCCTAACATGTATGCTTTTTTGCACCTTCCTCTGAAGCGTCTAGTGCTGGCCACTGCCAGAGACAGCAAATTCAGTTTGTCAGTTCCTATCTATCATTTTAAGAAGCTAGAAACCATGACAAATGTAAAAGTTCTCTTTTTAATAACTATAAATATCATAACTGGTTCTGCCACTAGCAGGGTGTCTATACTACATATGGAAATGAATATTTCCCTGTAAGGGTTTTTCAGGGTAGTACAGCCTGCTCCTCTAGGGAAAGAAGAAGGCTTTTTCTAATAATAATAATACCTAAGAGTAAAGTGATAGATGATTAAGTTGCAATGCCAGAACCAGTAGTTGTAATGACTCTAGCCCAACATCCAGAGCAGAACCCAAAAAAATCTGAACAGGGTGGGGCAGAGGGAAGCAGACTGAGACCCACTGACACAGGAGTACCTGAGTTGGCTAGGAAAATGTAAGTTGTGTCTGTTTTGTTCTTTTCCTGTAACTGAAGAGGAAAGCCAATTTCACTTTACTTTGCGTGTAGTGAAGCATAAGATTAGAGGTGAGTAAATATGTGTAGGGATAACTTAACTGATGTGAGCTGGCCCAAGTTGAGCTGAAACAACTAACTATTGTGAATATGTTTATAGGAAACAAAACAAAATAGCCAGAAACACCCTGAACTGATATGCTTGACTTATGCTATCTGCAAAGCCATTGGTCCTTACATGCCAGAAATATAGATATTAGTAGCTAGAAAAGGTGTATAGAAATTGGTCAGTATGTAACATGAATTGGAACTGTAATATTACTCTGTACCTAAACCCCTGCATCTGGGCCTGGCCAGTATGGGAAAAGAGCTGTTGTATGCCTAATAAAGTAACCTGAGTGATGAGCTGGAGTTGAGCCGAGTCTTTTGGAGACAACTAGATGAGGTTCTGGTCTTCCAGAACTGATGAAGTGTTCTGGATCAGCAGAGTGGACAGTTCTCGGAGGGAATCCCAACAAAAAGGCAGATTTTGTTGTTTTAAAATCTTTTTTTACCTAATGCTTTGTTGCAGTACTATATTAATAGATTCCAAGGCCAGAAGGGACTATTATGATAATCTAGTCTGGCCTCCTGTATAACAGAAACCATAGAACTTCCCTGAAATAACTCCAAGATCATATCTTTTAGAAAAAAATCAATCTTGATTTTAAAATTGTCAGTGATGGAGAATCCACCACAACTCTTGGTAAATTGTTCCAATGGTTAATTACTCTCACCATCAAATTTACTCTTTATTTCCACTCTGAATTTGTCTATTTTCAATTTCCAGTCTTCGGATCATTCTTCTGCTAGATTGAAGAGCCATTGATTAAATATTTATTCCCCATGTAGATACTTACAAACTGTAATCAAGTCACCCCCTTAACTGTCTCTTTGTTAGATTTAAAGAACTCAATCTGTTTAGATTACCACTATGAGGCATGTTTTATAACTCTTTAATCATTCTTGTGGCTCTACTCTGAACCCTCTCCAGTTTATCAACATCCTTCCTGAATTGTGGGCACCAGAACTGAACATAGTATTCCAGCAGCAGTTGTGTCAGTTCCAAATATAGAGGTAAAATAATCTCTCTGCTCCTACTTGAGATTCCTGTTTATGCATTCCAGGATCGCATTAGCTCTTTTGGTCACAGCGTCACATTGGGAGCTTATGTTCAGCTGATTATCCATCATGACTCCCAAATCTGCTAGAGTCATTGGCATCACTGCTTCTCCTCCAGCTTCACCCTTGATCAGAGATTTCTAGCTAGTAGTGCCTGTTTGACTTGTGCATGAATCCTGTGCCTCCTTATAGTAGACACTGAGGCTATGTGCGGGTGAGCTGCCCTCAGTTCTATCTCTACTGCCTCAGCCTGAAATGGATCACTAGCTTGTCTGCCTGCAGCATACTCAAGTCTTTGTCTCCACTTTTCCTATTAAAGTTAGTTAGTTTAGTGTTTGTACAGTTTACTTTAGATGAGAGGACTATTCTTTTTCTCTCTTTGCCCCCTGGGAATCTTGTCTTCCTCTGGTGGGCTATACCTGATTTAGACTCTTAGACTTTGAGGTCAGAAGGGACCACTATGATCATCCAGTCCAACCTCCTGCACAATGCAGGCCACAGAACCTCACCCACTCACCCACTCCTGTAATAGACCCCTAACCTATGACTGAGTTGTTGAAATCCTCAAATAATGGTTTAAAGACTTCAAGGTACAGAGAATCCACCAGAGAATCCATCAGCAAGTGACCTATGTCCCATGCTGCAGAGGAAGGTGAAAACCACCCAGGGCCTCTGCGAATCTAAATTTACCTGTGGGAAAATTCCTTCCTGACCCCAAATATGGCGATCAGCTAAACCCTGAACATGTGGGCAAGACTCACCAGCCAGACACCCAGAAATAGTTCTCTGTAGTACCTCAGAAACCACCCCATCTAACATCCCATCACAGGTTATAGGACATATTTACCATTAGTAGTTAAAGATCAGTTAATTGCCAAATTAGGCTGTCCTATCATATCATTCCCTCAGTCTTGAAGCCAGCTATATTTTTTTTGTCTCCACTACTCCCCTTGGAAGGCTGTTCAGAACTTCACTCCTCTGATGGTTAGAAACCTTCACCTAATTTCAAGTCGAAACTTCCTGATAGTCTGTCTACATCCATTAATTCTTGTGTCCACATTGGGGTTGAACTTAAATAATTCCTCTCCCTCCCTGGTATTTATCCCTCTGATGTATTTATAGAGAGCAATCATATCTCCCCATAGCCTTCTTTTGGTTAGGCTAACAAGTCAAGCTCTTTGAGTCTCCTCTCGTAAGACAGGTTTTCCATTCCTCAGGTCATCCTAGTATGATCCTAGTATGGATCCTAGTACTAGTATGGATCCTAGTAGGATCCTAGTATGATCCTAGTATGATGACTGCTGTTTTGAGGCAGTGTTGTCATCCACTCAGAAGGCCCTTGATCTTTTCTGAAAATTGGGCCTACAGCTGAATGTGAAGAAATCCATGTTAGTACTGGTGCAGGGAATTCAGCTTATAGTGGTGTACTTGGATTCAGTGATATCCAGAGCGTATCTCCCTTTAAACAGATTTGTGACTCTGTCAGGACTGGTGGAGACTATTCAGGAGAGCCCTTGGACATCAATAAGGAACTATCTTCAACTCCTTGGCCATATGGCAACATTTAACACCATTGCTATTTCTGTGTTCTTCCCACAATATCCTTCTTCACAGAGAGCCACCATAGTGCACAGTTCTGCTGCAAGTGTGGGTTGCAGAGTCCACTAAATCACAGCTGGGCTTCCCTTCTTGCTTCTGTTGCATTTCAGGAATGTATCCTTCTAGGGGAGGATTTTTGCCTTATTCACTTTTGAAAATATGGTGACTTGGAGATGAAAACTGCACTCTTCCTGTATTTATAGAATTTTCCTCCCCTCCAGGTTTCCTGGGTTGGTAAGAGCTGAAGCTCCTCTCTCTCAGCAATTCCTACATTCTTACAAAGCAAACAACACCATTTTTTCCCAGAACTGTGGGTCAGTGAACAACTACCGCTAGCAGCACCGCTAGAGTTTTCATCATTCCCCCTTTAACCATATGCCTTGTTTCGTTAATGGCAATAAGTGCCTGTTATTGGATAATTAAAGAAATTCTCAGTCAGAAAAGCTAGATTATACAAGATTCAGGTTTTTGTCACATTTTTCTGGAATATGTTTGTATTTTGTGCTGTTTTACAGTTTTTAATTGACGTTAATATATGGGTTATGACACCTTCCAACTGGAGTTGTATAAAGCTGGAGGACTGCAACCAGAAGTTCTAGGCTTGATGTAGGTACTACTTTGTGAAATTTATACAGCCTGTGTTAGGCAGAAGAACAGACTAGATGACCACAATGGTCCCTTCTGGCCTTGAAATTGCTGAGTTTTTAATTGATTCACAGATTTTTATTTCACAAGGATTAGCACAAATGTTTTCTTCATGTGTGTGTTAATATTCACATGCTGTTTCTCTTTTACCGTGCATTTCCTTTAGACTTTGAACAGAGCAAAAATCACTATTTCATTTGACTTTTGTATCACAAAATGGAATAGTGAATTTGAAATGATTTTTCAGACTTGTTCAATCTTTACATAAGAACTTAAGAACGGCCATACTGAGTCAGACCAATGGTCCATCTAGCCCAGTAATCTGTCTTCTGACAGTGGTCAAGCCAGGTGCTTCAGAGGGAATGAACGGAACAGGTAATCATCAGTGATCCATCCCGTGTTGCCCATTCCCATTTAATTCTGAGTTTGCAGTGAAACCAATTAAATTTCATGTAGTTTTATATTTCTTTGTGATTACAAGAGATTGTGCTTTTACTTACTTTGTCCTAATAAGCCTTTGCAAAGTCCGCATACCTGAAAAAACATTCTTCACTATTGTATTGATGGTAAAATAAAACCACTCTGGGATTTTCTTCTTTTTGGCATTTTAGCATTTGTCCCAAAATCAAAACGGTCACCACACAATCTCAAATTCTACTCTATCAGCCCATAAATTGAAGTCAGAATTAAATACAAAATAACAGCAACATTCTTCTGTTTTCTAGCTCTCAGCAGTCTCTCAGAAGTTCTGAGATCTTCTTACAATGTGAACAGGCTTGCATTGCTGAGAATTGTTAACAAGCCTTCATGATCTTCACACAGCTCAGATGAGAAGTAAGAACACCTGCCTATCCATTCTTCAGGAGCTCTGCTCCCAAGGATCTAGCATGGCTGTGAATCAGGAACACTATACAGCATTCAAAGGCTGCACCCTTTAGAAGTGGTGATTTCCCTGAAAATTACATTTATATTTTTATTTTTAATAGCCTAGCCTAACTTACATCAACAAAAGTAAACTTCTGAAAATCGGGCAGAGTATTGCTGATTGTTCTGTTACTGTATAATCACCCAATTTAAATTAGTCATGCCATGTGTTTCATGGTTGATTTTGCAGATTGTTGACAATATCCTTCCTTTTGCCTTCAGTAGAGATCTAGGCCTTATCTGGATTCCATCATTACTCAACATCTGAAACTTCACTTGAAGCCTAACAGGATTTAATAGGGCAAGTGGAATAGTCAAGTGCTTAGGTCTATTCATCAGGAAAGGATTCCCTTTCCTTTTCTTTGATACCTGCTGCCGAATTTTCAAAGGTATGTTTCTCAAAAAGCTACTTGTGTTCTTTCCCAATTATTCTAGTGCCCGATTTTCAAAGCAGGACATGGCAAGTGTGCAACAATTATACAGATTTTTGTAGATGTTTGCACTCAAACTCTAGCATTTGATTCAATGTATCAGTTAATGCAATGCCTTCCATTCTAGGTTCTGACATTTCCTTATCATCATAGTATGTGAGTGTCATTGTGATAGCTATACACCAAACAACAAATTAGAATAATTGTGCCCAATCTTGGATACCAGTAAGTGTTACTACACTGTAAATAGACTTTTATTGCTGCTATATACTATAGATGGATCAGCTTAATTTGTAGATTTTCTCTGCTTAATTCACTCCCCAATCCTTTCTTTCTAATAGCTATTTATCATATCCCTAGCAAAACAAATGAGAGAAGAGGCAGATGTAATGCATTCCTCTGAGGCATGCAATAGGAGCTTGTTTCAATCTGACCTTTTGATCAAGATTTTATAGCTCTCTTTTTCATAAATGAAAAGGTCTTTTAGCTAATTAAGAAAGAACTCTTGAATAATACAAAGCTAAAGCTTTGATGTAGCTTTTTGCTCTCTAGGTGGCAGCTAAGGTCCACAGAACTTTCTTTTTATTGAAATATTCTATATTGCAGATTAGTATCCAAGGGCTGGATTCTGTGATCTGCTAAGGCCACAGAGTGATGCATGCACTTTCCACTTAAAATGGCTGCCGATGGCTAGTCAGGAATTCCCCTTGTTCAGGTGACATCTCTGCTGGCAGAGGTGTCTCTGCCACCTCCTGTGCCAGTTGTTCCCTCCCAGTTACTCCTGCACAGACAGCAAGTGCTGGACATGCCACTACTTCCCTTGGCAGTTTGTTCCAATGGTTAATCATGCTTATAAAATTTGGCTTTTTAATTTCCAGCCATTGCTTCTTGTTATGTCTTTCTTGACTGGATTAAAGAACCTGCTAATGCCTGTTACTTTCTCCCTCTGAAGGTACTTAAATACTGTAATCAAATCATCTTCAGTGTATCACTGTCGGGAATATTTTCCAGTCTTAGATCATTTTTGTGGCTTTTCTCTGCACCTTGTTCAATTTTTCAACATTATTTTCAAAATATGGACCTCAGAAATGGATGCAGTATTACAGTGTCAATCTCAACAATGCCATCTCATGTGCTGCTGATCCCAGGGACACTCATAGTGGCAATTAATAATCTTTCATTGTCTTTATCAATGTCTATGAATGCATAGTCATTGGACCAGGAACTGCACACAAGAATGATTCTACAGCCTGATGATTAGGGCTCTCACCTAGGAAGTGGGAGAGCCAAGTTCAAGTCCCTGCTCTCATGACTGTTCATAAAAAGTGGAGCAGCTTCAACAGGGAAAACAGAGATAATCCCATGCCAGAATAATCTAATGGGTAGGCTATTTTCTTGCAATGTGGGAAACCCATGTTCAAATCCCTTTTCCATCTCAGGCTGAGCTGAACCTGGGCCTTCCATATCCCAAGATTAAAAGGAAAGTCCTCTTTGACCCCCACCACCTCCAATATTTTTGTGAAACTAGACCTCTATTACTTATGTCAAAAAAATCAATCTATTACTTATGCCCAAAATCAAAATGAAAAATTTTGAGTAGAGTTGAAACTAAATGTATCAGTTTGATATATCTGAAATGTTTCAATTTTTTGGTTCAGTCAAAACTATTCAGTGAACTCAGGCTGAAATTCTGAATAGTTTTCTGTCAACCAAGTTTTCATTTTTTGGTGAATTAACTATTAGAAGAAAGTGTTTGCCCAGGATTTGTTATTAGTGGCTGAATGCCCAACAAATAGTGGAGGGAAGAGTTCCTTCACTGGCATACCAAGGAGAGACAGAGAAAGGCAGTGAGCTCTTGAGGGAGCACATCAATAAAGAAAAGGACATATAGCAAGCACAGGTGCCTGAGATGAAGAAGATGCAGACAGCTTTGCTGGAGACCATAATGGTGCTATTCATGGCTACCTCCCCACCTTGCAGTGTCTTACAGTCCTTTGAAAGCACTGTGTACTGGGAGTACCCCTTTCTTTCCCCAACTACAAGGAAACAGGCCCTTCCCTTCCCATGCCATGGAGAACAGTTATGACCCACTGTTGTCAGTTGTTGGCTGTGTATGTGTTGTCCTAGTGTGGATGCTCCCCCAGCTCTGTGCTGATAACGAAGACAGCAAACCATGATTGGATTATCCAGTAAGACCAGAGATCCATTTCAGTAACGAAGGCACCCAGCCAGGTTTATTGTAGACACAGCATGGTCCTAGTATTCTGCAAATTCTACAGGACAACTAACACATGTATGCTTATTGCCATGGACCAGCTCAATAAACTGCAGTACTTTCCGTTCGTCACTTGGCCATACAAAGACACTCCCTTTGGCACCCTCTTTTATACACTGATACAAACAAGTTGTATATTGCCCCTCTGATATGTGTAGTTGCCATCCTCTGATGTGGCAAGATATCACCCTTTATCTTGTATCGGATGGTTCGGTCAAAACATCTCTAGCCATCATATTGTCAACCTGAGAGGTCAGTAAGCCCTTGTTATCTTTGAGGAATGATCTTGTACCATTCTTGTACCATGTCTCAGGATGTTCTGGTATCCTCTTTCTGGAATATGCTTGCATGTTCAGTGTCTATCACTTCTTTAGGAATGTGTGTTTTTGCAATACCAGGTCTGTTCTTGCCAATTTCTGTGAATCTGCATGCAGGTTCACAGTCTGACATCTCCTAACTTTGCTTTATAATAGCAGGGCATGACTATTACTTTAGCTCAGGCCTCATACTAGCCTGTTATACTAGGCCTCATGTCTCAAGTTCTCACTTTCTACTACATTACGCCATTTTTTCTCTTTTCATGGGGAGGATGTTTTACCCATCGTCCCAGAAAAGCATAATGCATGGACTAAAGATGACCCAGTGGGCTAAATACTGTTAAGAATGGTGGTTTCTGTAATAACTATAACTTTTAACTTTTTAAAAACAAGAGCAATCACAACCGAGGAGAGGAGGGGCAGTGCAGGGATGGGGTGGGGGGGGGGGGGGGGTGTGAAGAGCAACCTAGGAAAGGAATAATTCCTGAACCAAGAGAAATTAACTCTATCAAGTCACCTTAAAGTACAGGCAGCAACAAAGATTTTAACAAACAGAGAGGATATAGAGTAAAACTTAATTGATATGTAAAATATTTGAAACAGGTTGTATTATTAGCTCTGAGTAAGGAGTTGGGGTGGGTTAAAGCAGTCAGGAACCTGCCCCCCTAGTTTTTATCCTGGATCTCAGAGGAGAGTGGAGATTGTTGAATTGTTGATTGTAAAATTTGAATTTATTTCCCCAGTGTCTGTTGCTTTTGTCTGCATGCCAAATAGATGGAAGAAGTGCCCTTGCCTGCTGTAGTTAACTGTTTCTGGGCAACGCCATGTGTTAATGCATTAATTTTAGGTGTTAAATTGCTTACTTGTAGTTTTTTACTTTGAAATTCTTTTTTATTCATCCTCCTGTGACTAAGTTGCAGCTCCAGTCTTCTAACGTGCTCAGTGAACTGTTCCATTTTTTTCTTCATCTGATTTACCAATTCAGTGAAAGTATTGTTTGCTATTTCTCCCCTCTGTGCACTTGCTTCTCCCATTCTGACAGGCACCAGTCTAGGTCTCATTTTAAGTTTTACTGGTACCTGGTTCTTATCATACGGTGATGGCTGCAGTGTGGTGGCCCTGTTTCATTTTTTAATTTTGCTAAGCCACTGTTACTGAAAGAGATCTAAAACAATGACCCCTCCCTCAGTTCTCATGAATTCATCCCCTACCTGTATCTGATCATCGGTGTAGAAAATAAGCTGCTCTCTGATAAGTATGAAACAATCAACCCATTTATTAAAAATCCCATAAAACAAATGATAAACTCAGGATCAAGCAAATATGGAAGAAGACCCAAAATCAGCCCTTCCTTAATTCTAAAGAGATACTCCCTAAATGGCAACTTTACAGTTGTTCTTCGTCCAGGCAGGATGTGGGTCACTGATACATGGAGATGAGTCCGACTGCAGAAGACATCCAGGAACCACCGAGGAGATGACAGCCACACAGATGGAATGGACTGGATACAGCAAGGTAAGTATGGATCTTCTTCTCTCTACGATGATTGGGAACAATAAACGTGTGCGCGCTCTTGGCTGCCGCTCATAAAGACAGACTGAGGGTGTTCTGCTACTTGTCTTATATAGTTTGTTGTTACTAGGCAGATTTCGATCTCTTTTCCCACCAAAAGTGAAAAAGACGGGAACAAACTCAAAAGAAGGGACCACAACATAATGTCCTTGTTGTTGTTTTTACTAAACAAAATGGCTTGTGACTATCACCATCTTTTCACATTTCTGTCTCCATTCGTCCAGCACAGGGTAACTACCTGAAGCCTGCTGTTGACCACACATATTTATAGCAAGGGATGGCACGTCTCTTTTTTGCAGATTCTTTATAGCTGTTTCTAATATTTTATTCCGTTCCTGTGCTTGATGTAAAGTATAGGAGAGCGGATGCGTTCCAGGGCTCAGTTGCTTTTTTTGATTCTTTCAGCTCTTTCTTTGTTTCTGTTCGTTTTGCAAAAAAAAACCAAAAAAAACATATAAATAACATTATGATGGTCATACCCCAACCATAATATTTAAATAGTGTGGCACCACTTATATTAAGAAAATATAAAATTGATTTTTATTGCAACAAAATGAAAACAAACAAAAAAAAGTAGTCACGTGACACAACATGCAAGTCAGGACAACATACATACATACAGGAAAAATTTACAATTAAAAACAAATGGTGCCAAATTTATATTTATAACTACACAAGATAAGGCATAAATAGCTAAAATTATTAAGGCAATGCATTTTGGAAAATAGACAGGTAAACTAAAGAGTTAAATATTTAAATAAGTTATTGCGTTTTTATTTAAAAAAATTAATGAGAATTGATATAAAAATCATATCAAGTTGTTTGTCATATTTGTTGTATTAATTTAGTAATTTAAGGCATTTATTTTATTTTAAAACTTTGCTATATGGAATAAGGAATGCCCATGCTTCAAATATTAGTCAGTGGTTAGGATTAGAAGGAGTCTGCCTTTCTGTTGCTTGGCAACCATATCTTTAAGGAAGTTAGGAATATTTCTCGCTGTTGCATTGCTGAAGGGTTCAAATAATTAGCTTACTTGACTTCTTTAAAGTAAAGCTTTTACCTGGTTTATATTAGTAGCTCTGGGTGAGATGTGGGGGTGGGTTAAAGCAGTTGAAAACCTGCACCTGAAGTTTTTATCCTGGCTCCGAGAGGAGAGTGGGGGTCGTACCTGCTCTTGCGAAACCTGAATTTTTTTTCCCCAGTATCTGTTGTTTTTGTCTGCATGCCAAATGGATTGCAGGAGTGCACTTGCCTGCTGTAGTTAATTGATTTTGGGCAACTTCATGTGTTAATGTATTAATTTTAGATGTTAAATTGCTTACTCTCAGGTTTTCACTTGAAATTGTTTTTATTTATTTATTTCTCTATGATTAAGTTGCAGCTCCTGTCTTCTAATGTGCTCTGTGAACTGTTCAATTTTTTCCTTTATTTGATTGACCAATCCAGTGAAGCTATTGTTTGCTTTTTTTTTTTTTTGTACACTTACTTCTCCTGTTCTGACAGGCACTAGTCTAGGTTGTGGTTTAAGTTTTACTGGAACTTGGTGATTGTTGTAATGTGGGTGCACTGTTTCATTTTTTAATTTGTGTCTCCACTCGTCAGGCACAGGGTAGCTACTGAAGCCTGCTGTAGATTACAAATATTTATAATGGGACGGCATTTCTCTTTTTTGTAGATTTTTTTACAACTGATTTATTCTGTTCCTGTGCTTGCTGCAACATAGAATGGGGTCACCAGTGTTATCAGTTGTTGGCTACGTGTGTGTTCTCCCAGTGTGTATATGCTGTCCCAGCTCTGCGCAGATAACTGAGTCACCAAACCACAATTAGATTATTCAATAAGACCAGTGATCCATTTCAGTAATGAAGGCACTAGGCCAGGTTTATTATAGACAAAGCTAGTAGTTTATTGTAGACAAAGTCTAGTATCCTGCAGATTCTACAGGACTACTAACACATTTATGCTTGTTGCAGCGGATCAGCTCAATAAACGATGGGACTTTCCGTTTCCCCCTCGGTTGGACAAAGACATTCCCTTTGAGACCCTTTTTTATACATTTATACAAACAAGTTGTGTATTGTGCCTCTGATGTGTGTTGTTGCCGCCCTCTGACGTGGTAAAATACCATCTTTTATCTTACACCAAATGGTTTGGTGAAAACATCTCTATCATATTGTCATTCTAAGGGGTTAGTAAGGCCTCGTTATCTTTGGGGTATTGGGATGTTGTGGTGTCTTTCCAGAATGTGCTTGCATAAGTGCTTTGTACCTAGTGCTTCTTTAGGAATGTATGTGTTTGCCAGTTTCTGTGAACTTACAGGCAGGCTCACAGCCTCACTTCTACCAACTTCGCTTTCTAACGGCAGGGTTTAACTGCTACTTTAGCTTAGGCCATAGGCCTCATACCTAGCCTGTTATACTAGGCCTTATGTCTTAGGTTCTCACTTTCTACTACAGAAGGGATAAAGAGGTTACCCAGCTTGTGGTTTTCTGTCATGATAGATCACAATTTCTACAGAGGACAGCTCATTTACTTACCAGATCTGTGGTCGGGATCACCAGTGTTGTCCGTTGTTGGCTGTCTGTGTGTTCTTCCAGTGTGTATGCTGTCTCAGCTCTGTGCAAGTGTGATACATGAAGAGCAGAGGGCAGCCAGAGTGTGGGTTTTTTTGTTTTGTTTTTTTTCTCATAAACAAAGCAAAATTTAATATAGTACTTTTGTAGATTTTTAATGTGCTGACATATGAAAACAGCAATTTGGGTTCACTGGAAATAGATTTTTCAACTTTACCATAAAAATGCAAACTAAACTGTTCTTTCATTGTCATGTTACAAGTTGTTTTAAGATTCCTGAGCTTTAGTTTTAGAAGCAAAATGTTATAAAACTTATTTAACTAGATACATTGCATCCTTGAATCTGAACATTGCACGTAAAAAATAATTTACCAAGAAGACCCCTTTTTAAAAAAAAAAAAAATCTGTATGTACTTGAAACATAAATGTAACTGTTTCCACACCATTCGAAGGGAGGTATATAAGCCCTAGAATGCTCAGGGCCTTGTTCCCTGCAGAATAGCTGGGGTTACTACAGGGCAGTTAGGAGCACCTGAGGCCAATTAAGGCCTAGCCAGGTGCCTGATAAAAACATCCTGCTCCAAACGGGTGGGGGAGTAAGCTGGAGGCAGAGGAGGAGGAGTGCTGTGTGGTGTGGTGTGGTGTGGTGTGGAGGAGCAGAGAAGAATCTTGCGAAAGGTACCGGGACCAGGAGGGGCAAAACTTGCCTAAGCAGAGTGGAGATACTCCCCTGGCACAGAGGCCTGAGAGAAGAAACCCTATCCAGGAAGAGAGGGGGCAGAGAAAAGAATTGCAGCCTTGGACACTGTCAGTGGCGCATAGCTGCTATTCCTAGGGCCTCTGGCCTGGGACCCAGATGAGTGGGCGGATGGCCCCGGGTCCCTTTCCCTCTCCTTCCCACAAGACATTACTGGGGGAACCCCCACATGGAGATGGGGAAACTTGTGATGCCCTGACCCACTACAGGAGGGAAAAGCACAAGACCCACTAGAGTGGAGCCGGCAGTTTGCCACAGCAGATAACCAAGATACCTAATCACGACTGGATTATCCAAGAAGACCAGAAATCTGTTTCAGGAATGAAGGCACCTAGCCTGGTTTATTGTAGACAAAGCATGGTCCTAGTATCCCACAAACTCTACAGAACCACTAACTCATGTATGCTTATTACAATGGACCAGGTCAATAAATGGCAGGATTTTCCATTTCTCACTCGGCCATATAAAGACACTTCCTTTGGCACTCTTCTATACACTGATATAAACAGGTTACATATTGCCCCTTGTAAACCTGCCCTTCTGGGGGCAGCGTTGGGGTTCCCCTCTGAGTCCTTTCTAGAGGGGGACCACTCTTCCGGACTCTCCCCTGTGTGGGGAGCCTAGTCCTTCACCCCGGCCCCTAGGCAGGGCGGGCGAGCCCACAGTGCTTCGCCCCGGCCCCTAGGCAGGGTGGGCGAGCCCACAGTGCTTCGCCCCGGCCCCTAGGCAGGGCGGGCGAGCCAACAGTCCTTCGCCCCGGCCCCTAGGCAGGGCGGGCGAGCCAACAGTCCTTCGCCCCGGCCCCTAGGCAGGGCTGGTCAAGCAACAAACAGTCCAGAATGGTAGGGAGGGTAAGGTTCTCCTGGGGTGGTTCGGAAAGGGGAGAGGGGGATGCAGGCCCACCCGTCTCCACTGTGTCCCAGCCCAGGGCACTAGCAGTGGCAGGGGTACCTGTCACTGCGTTGGCGAGGCTCTGGCCGCAACACACCAACCGGGTTGCCCCATACTCAGCCTCCATTTAGGGCTGTCCCTGGGCTTCTTCCTCCCCGAACCCACAGGTACCTGATTCCTCCAGGTTGCCAGGATGTGGTAGTCCCATCAGGCCCCCCTCGTCCACCGGTGGCAGCTCCGGCAACTCCATGGGCTCCTCCTCGGATGGGAGTTCCTCCAGGTCCTGTGGCCCCCAGGCCGCCGGTAGGGTCTCCGGATCCCAGGCTCGGTACTGCTCGGGTCTATCCTCCTCGGGTTCCCTGGCAGCAGGCGGCCTGGGTGGGTCCTCCTCTGGCTCCTGGGCAGCGGGTGACTCAGGTGGGTTCCCGTCCGACTCCCAGGCAATGGGGGACTCAGGCAGGTTCTCCGTCAGTCCCCAGTCTGGGGTTGAGACCGGCCTTTCCCCTTCAGCATGGGCTTCGGGCCTGGCTCTAGCGTGGAGCCTCCTGGGAGAGGCATCCTTCTCCCTCGGCTGTCCCTGCCTGACTGAGCTAGCAGGCCGGGGTTTTAAAGGCCTGGCCCCGCCACCCTGCTTCCAGTCAGGTGATCTTTTGGGCTCTAGCAGCCAGGGTGGGTTTGGTTCTCCCTCTGGGTCTCTCAGAGGGGAACCATCCCTCCCGGCTACACCCCTCTGACATGTAGTTGCCAATCCCTGATGTAGTAAGATACCACCCTCTGACGTGGTAAGATACTACCCTTTACCTTGTACCAGATGGTTTGGTCAAAACATCTCTAGCCATCATTTTGCCCTTCTGAGGGGTCAGTAAACCCTCGTTATCTTTGAGGAACGATCTTGTACCATTTCTGGTCTCAGGATGTTCTGGTACCCTGTTTCTGGAATGTGCTTGCGTGTTCAGTGCCTATCAATTCTTTATGAATGTTTGCAATACCAGCTCTGTTCTTGCCACTTTCTGAGAATCTACATGTATGTTCACAGCCTGACATATGCTAACTTTGCTTTATAATAGCAGGGCTTGACTATTACTTTGGCTCAGGCCTCGTAGTGGCCTCATACATGGCCTGTTTTACTAGGCTGCATATCTCAGGTTCTCACTTTTTGTTACACCCATCACCACCACCACATATTTGTGGCTCCATCAGCACAAACACACACATATACTCACATTTTAGGTACATATGTTACAATTCGATTGGTTTTAAGTTTGCATCGTGTTAAAGTTAAAGGCTTTTATTATATACAAATTTGTTGAAATATTTCATAAAATATATGTACAAAGCATAATAAGATCCTAACACAAAGCCATATGCCTTTTTCATCTCTGCACTTTAGGAGCACAACATCTAGACTCTTTGCCACTCACCAGTTGCCGTGGAAAAGAGCACGCAGCTTCTCTTTTAGAGTTGGATCAAGCAGAACTTTAATTGTGACATACACACAGGCAGCTATAGCTATAGGGAAGCCCAGACAGCATGTCCCTGTGCTGATCTCTGGAACTTCACCTTGGTGCAAAAGATAGGTTTTTTTTTAAGATTCCTTTTTACATATTGATCTTATAGTGGAGTTTCTGATACTTAACAGGTCATTTACCGCACCTGGGGTACTTAGAACACACAGTGGGGGGTCTCTCGGTGCCAGCATGTCCCGGTGATTCTTTAGTGCCAGTGAGTCTCGAGTGACACGCAGTCACTTGCTATCTATTTGACAGGGTATGGCCAGGTGCAGTTACAAAGGTAGTTCGTGTCTTACAACATAGACCAACGATTTTTGCATTTTTATTGTAGTTCTAAGACATCCTGCCTGAATTTAGCATTTATATCAGTTTCAGTTTAAGGCATCTTGTTTACTATCACAGTTTCCAGTTTAAGGCATCCTGTCTGAATTTTTGATTCCACACAGTTATGGCAGCAAGACAGCCACCTGGACAGTTCCTAATGTTGGGAAAATCTCTCCATCTGCACTTTCAACTATCAGTGCAGCTCTTTTCCTTCCTCTGCAGATAGGTGCTTGTGTGTTTGTATACAGTCTCTCTTTAGCCAGATATTGCTCAGCAGCCTCCAGCATTGTCAAGAGGCACCGCCACAGAATTCTAGAATCCCTTCTGTACAGATAAACTGGATGGAAAACAAAGCTTCTACTGTTCTGGGAACAGGCAATTCTTCTTTGAGTGCTTGCTCATGTCCATTCCCAGTTAGGTATGTGTGCACTACATGCACTGGTGCTGGAAATATTTCCCCAAGTGGTACCCTTAGGGCCAGTTCTAGAGCCCACTGCAGTGGTGCATGTATGTGCCAATATATAGGGTGTCACTCCCCTCCACCCTCTCCATTCCTTCTTACTGCCTGTGACAGTGCTGGAACATTCCTTTATTCCTGCAAGTCCTTCGTCAACCTAGTGGTTTACTTATTATCAAGTGTATATAGTTATTCTTTGTTGTTAAGTGTTAGTTTCAGAGTTAGTTTTAGTTTGTGTTTGACTCAGAGATGGGGCATGCCCAGGTTCTCAGGTTTTGAACCCTGACTTTAGTGTAGAAGTCATGCCACAGAATGTGCTGCTTGAAGTGCCTAGGGGAAGCTCACGTGTGGAAAAAGTGTAAGATCTGTAAAAGTTTCTGTTCTTGAACTAAAAATGATTGGGACATCAGACTTAGAGCCATCCTAATGGAACTGGCACTCCGACCGGCATCGGAACCGAGGTTGGACTCAGCACCAAGCACATTAGTGTTGATGAAGAGTGCTCCCTCTCCCCCCCAACCCCAGCACCGTTATCTCCCCAGCATGGTTCAACATCTCCGGTGCTGAAGAAACCGCCAAAGAAGGACCACACCGATCAGGGACGCTTGCTGGCACTGAAGTTGGTTAAGAAGAGCATGGGGTTTTCAGTGAGACCTGTGTTGGTCCACTCACCCCCACGGGTCCTGAGAGGGTCTCTGCCTATACGGGGATCAAGCCCGTCCCTAACCCACCGCTAACTCCAGGGAGCGGCAACGGTCCTCAGCACCTGATGGTGTCCATTATGCCTGAGGCGTTCCAGGTGATGAAGAACCTTTTGGTGATCCCAGTGCCACTGACACCCAGGGAAGGGAAGCTCCTGCACCGAGAGCCAGAAACCCCCTCAGGGGTCTTATCAAGGGGAAAATCTGCGCTAAGATCACCACAGCATTCCCCATCACCAAGGCACCGCTCTCCAGCGAGCCAGCGGTCACCAGACCTGAAACGCCAGTCCCCGGAACTGCACTGTGAGAGATTGGGATTCCATCTCTGATCTCCAGATGCTAGGCATTGATACTCAGACCGCCAGCACTGATCCCCAGAATGCCACCGATGCCTGAGAACTCGGCACTGATCCATGGATCTCCAGAATCCTGGCACCATTCGCCAAGTCCTTATAGAAAACCTAAGGACAAAAAATGGTTGCGGGACACCTGACACTCAGGTTCCTGGCACCGCTTCCCAGCACCAGCACACATGATGCAGCACAGAAGGACAATCGGTGTCGGTACTCCCATTTCATACAGGTGCGGCTCCTCTGATTCGGAGGGAGAGGACATGGCCCTTCTGAAAAGACAGACTTTGTGCCAGATAGCCAGTTTCCCCCATCATGCCACTGATGGTTTCTCTGGCCTCCATCATCCCCTCTGTGGATCATGGAGATTGGTATGCCGCCCTCAACTGTTCCATTTCCATTTTCCCTGGCTATAGACTGTTCTTATGGATTGTGGTGGGAGACAAACACTGCCAAGTCATGGCCCTTCCATTTGGCCTATCAACAGCGCCAAGGGTGTTCACAAAATGTATGGCGGTAGTTGCAGCCTACCTCAGACATTGGGGAATACATATTTACTCTTACCTTGAAGACTACGGACCACCTGCCAAGAACTTGGCCTGTTGATAAACCAACAGAAATCTACTTTAGTACTGGTTTAAAGGATAAAGTTCTTTGGGGCTGTCCTCGACTCTAGAACATTTCTACCTCAAGTCAGCCTTCAAACCATGTCAGAACTGATCACCCAGGGCACCCTCTCTCCACAGCAAGAGTTTGCCTCAGAATTCTGGGTCACATGGCAGCGTGTACCTACATGGTACAATACGTAAGACAACGCCTCAGACTCCTTCAAATGCACCTAGCACTGGTTTACTTCACGACGAGCCACACCCTGGACATGATCCTTATGATCCTGCCTTGAGTACTTGCCTCATTGGCATAGTGGACAAACCCTACCCACATAGGAAGAAGGTTTCTCTTTGCGGCCCTCTGCCCAACACTCTCCTTGCTATGGGATGCCTCAGACCTAGGGTGAGAAGCCCACCTCAGTGCCCTCAGTGACCCAAGGCCTCTGGTGTGCAGAAGAGCTGACATTATACATAAATGTCAAGAGAGCTCAGAGCAATCCATTTAGCCTGTGAAGTTTTTCTTCTCCAGACAATACGAGTGTTGACAGAGAATACGGCATCAATGTTATATCAGCAAGCAAGGTGAAGCAAGATGTGTTACCCCTGCCACTCCATCTGTGGGACCTCTCTGTGGAACATGCGATCCACCTCAAAGCTTCACACCTCCCGGGGGTCAGGAACACATTTGCAGATCATCGCAGCAGGTCCTTCTCTTCTCAATGAAAGTGGTCTCTACACCTGGAGGTAGTCAAGGTTATCTTCCAGATGTGGGGAACTCCCTAGGTGGACCTATTCACAACCAAACAGAAAAGGAAATGTCACCATTTCTGTTCTGTGCAAGGATCTGACAGCAGCTCACTTCCTGATGCATTCCTTCTGCAGTGGTCAGGAGGACTGATGTACACCTTTCCACTGATCCCTCTTATATGCAAAGTCCTCATAAAGATTAAGAGGGACACCGTGCGGGTTATAATGATCATTCCAGCATGGTCCCGTCTACACTGGTTTGGCATGTTGCTAGACCTGGCAGTGGCAGCCTCTTGGACATTCCCGGACTGTCCAGACTTGATTTCACAGGATCACAGTTGGCCGTTACATCCAGAACTTGCCTCCCTACATCTCAATGTGGATGCTGCATCGTTAAGCCCTGAGAAGGAGGCTTGCTCCACTCAGGTTCAGAAAATCCTGCTGGAAAGTAGAAAACTCTCTATTAGAGCGACTCACCTGACGAAGTGGAAATGCTTCTTCTGCTGGGTGGCGGAACGAAAACTCTCCCCAATCCAGGTAGTGTTACACTCCATTCTGGAGTACTTACTCCACTTGAAACATCAAGGCCTGGCATTATTTTCAATCAGCATACACCTGGTTACCATCTCGGCCTTTTATCCAGGGCAGATAAATCTTCTCCCATGAGATGATGTCCAGATTCCTGAAAGGTTTGGAAAGGCTCTTTCCAAAGGTCAGAGACATGATCTCCCCCCCCCCATGGGACCTCAACCTAATTTTGTCCAGCCTCACTGGGCCTCCCTCTGAGCCCATGGTGCCTTGTTTGCATCTTCTCTTGTCATGGAAAGTTGCCTTTCTGGCAATTACATCAGTGAGGCAAGTCTCCAAAATCAAGGCTCTTAACATCAGAACATCCCTATGCTATGTTTTACAAAGTTCAGCTCCACCCTCATCCCACATTTCTATCACAGGTGATATCACAATTTCATGTCAACCAGGACATCTTCCTGTCGATCTTTATTCCAAAGCCTCACAGCTCTAGTGAAGAGAGGTTCCTGCACACCTTGGACATTAGGCGAGCACTGGCTTTCTACATGAAAAGAACTAAGCCTTTCCGAAAATCCACACAGCTCTTCATTATGGTTGCCAAGCGAATGAAGGGTTTGCCAGTTTCATCACAGAAGATTTTCTGTTGGATCACCACCTGCATCGAAACTTGTTACAAGCAGGCAAACGTCGCAGCTCCTGCCATTCTGACAGCCCATTCAACAAGAGCAGTGGCTTTCTTAGCCCAGGTTCCAATTCAGGATATTTGCAGGTCCCTGGTGTAGTCTTCTGTTCATGCCTTCACATCTCACTATGCTATCACAGCCCTGGACGATGCAGGCTTTGGCAGAGTGGTATTGATATCAGCACATCTGTGAACTCTTGGCCCACCTCCAGAGGTACTGCTTGTGAGTCACCTGACATGGAATGGATATATGAAGAAGAAAAATCATTTACTAATCTTCTGTAACTATTGTTCTTCAAGATGTTTAGCTCATGCCTCTTCTATGACCCACTCTCCTGCTCTCTGTTGAAGTTCTGGCAAGAAGGAACTGGGGGTGTGGAGTGGCAGCGCCCTTATACCAGTGCAAACTTGTGCCACTTCAGATGGTGCTAGAGCCAGCCCTACAGATACCAGTGAGAGAAAAATCTCCGGCACCATTGCATCTGGTGCACAGACGCACCTGATATGGAATGGACATGAGCAACACATCTTGAAGAACAACAGTATGGAAGGGTAGTAACTGTTTTATATGATAGCCTGTATTGCTGCTGTTTGTAACTATAGAAAAGCATTCACTTTTTATTGCTGACCACTGCATTTGATGACCAGTTTTTTGGATCTGCAGCTGGTTGTCAACATGTTAAAATACCAATCTTTCTTTGCTATGTTCTGTCATCTTTTAAGAGCTACTTGCTCCTTGCAGCTCCTTAAAAAGATAGCACTCTGTGCAGTCTTTATAAAGGAAAATAATATCCACTATGACACTAAATTAGGATGCTTAAGTACAAACTGGGTGTGCAATTCTTAACCAGTCAGTGGCAACAATCACAATAATGGCAACTTGCCACCTGTCTACCCATTATCACATAACAAATCACCATCAGTGGTTATCATGAGAACATTTGCTAAAGGTCAGAAAGATCCTTTGGAAAATTAAAACATAAACACTTGGTAAAAACTAGTTAAGATTTCTACAGGATAATGATACATAGCTCCAAACAAACAATAAAGCTATGTACTTGCATCTTCTCACATTGTCACATCCACAAACACATTGTCCATTCCTAGCAAATCAAATCTAGTAAATATGTTCACCAGGGTCACACCTGGATTACTTTTCCTCTGCCTTGTGTTTCATGCCAGTGTTCTCATGAGATTAATCATTAGTCACACTTTTTGTAGTTCTTCAGTTTGGTGCTGTTTCCTCTTAGACTATATAACTAGTTGTTATACATAGATTGGTCTGTAATATTAGCACTGTGAATTATATTTTTCTGAGATAAGGGACAATGAGTTTTTAAAAAAATATTGTTTTGTAAGAAGCTGATATGAAATATCTGTATAATGCATGGAAGCAAATTGGATGTGAGTGCTTAGGTTCTGATCTTGAAAAGACTTCTCTGTTTAACTAGTGATTAGTCCCATTGAAGAGAATGAGGCTATTCAGTGTATAAAATTAGCCAGAACATGTTTTGAGGACCAGAGAAAATGCCTTACAACAAGAAACTTAAAGAGTTCAATCTTTTTAGTTTATCAATAAGACTATTGAGAGGAGACTTCATTACAGCATAGCAGGGCCTTCATGGGTAAAAATATTGGGTACTAAAAGGTTCTTTAATCTAGCAGAGGAAGGCATAACAAGAACCAATGGCTGAAAGCTAAAGCAAGACATCAAGAAACTAGGTACAGCCTTTTAACAACACGGGTGATTAATCACTGGGACAAACTACAAAGGGAGGTGGTGGATTATCCACCTCTTGAAGTCTTCAGATTGTTTGGATGCCATTCTGGAAGCTGTGCTTTAGTCAAACAGAAGCTGTGAGCTCAGTTCTGGGGTAACTGCATGAAATTCTGAATGGCCTGTGATATACAGGAGGATTAGGCTATATCTAATGGGCCCTTCTGGCCTTAAAAGCTATGAATTGGGGCCTTATTTGGATTGAACACTAGACTTGGACTCAGGAGACCTGGGTTTTGTTCCCGGCTCTGCCACTGGCCTGCTGAGTGACCTTGAGCAAGTCCATTCACCTCACTGTGCCTTAGTTTCCTCATCTGTAAAATGGTAATAATGACACACCTGTCCCATTGTAAAGTATTTGGAGATCTAGTGATGAAAAGTGCTATATAAAAGCTATATATAAAAGCGGTATTATAAGTATTTATTTATTTTGGAGATCTTATTATTAAAATGAGCTACAGGTATTCAGCTTATGAATGTAGGCTACAAGATACTCTGATTTTATAATATAGAATTGTTAAGTGAGTTTTTTTGGTCTTTTATTTAAAATGACATTTGCACTTTTAGTAATTATGAAAACAGCAATATGTGCATTGATTGTTGTACTGTGACTTTGTAAATTATTACAGCGAAGCTTTGCTATGCGTTGTGAATTCTTAGGTAGAATATTTTTTGGGTAGAGTAGTTTTAGCTAGATGTCACAGAGACTCGTCTCATACATCTGATTAGCAGTGTAGATAACTTGCTTTCTGAAATGCCTATTACTTGGTATTTGTTTCTTATCCAAATCCAGGAAATGTGCACAAATTATTTTTCATGGCTTTCCACATTGGGTAGAGTAATAGCTTCCTGGGTGTGACCTTAGTGATTCTATTTGAGGAGGGCTATTCTATTACAGGAATGGACCATGAGCTTGTGAGCATACTTCAAAAAATTCAAACATACTAAAATTTGTAATTTCAAGTACTCTTTAAAAAAAAAACAACCCAAGACAGATCAGAACTAGATTGAAAAGATCACAGTAAAGGAAAAATCCTGATGCAATCTTAAATGGCTATCTCTGACTCCATAATATAACTCATTTGACTAGATCTATAGAAATATTCCTCACTATAAGAATTTGTTGTGGACCTCTTAAATGAACATATTGAAATAGCACAACTATTCCAGGACGCAGGACTATGAAGAGCACAGAAATAAACGGAGTAGAATAGGGAAGATTTTAACACATGGGCTCCTTCCTCACAGCTCAGTGTGTGTTTTCGGTAGGCTAAAAGGTAGTGTGAGTGGGAAATTTCCTCTTCCTCAAACTGGGAGCCTGATTTACCTGGAGTGAGGTACATAGAAAGTTCAGCTTACCAGATGACAGTGAGGCTGA
The DNA here is from genome assembly GCF_026122565.2 of Emydura macquarii macquarii. Taxonomy (NCBI): domain Eukaryota; kingdom Metazoa; phylum Chordata; order Testudines; family Chelidae; genus Emydura; species Emydura macquarii. The sequence continues at coordinate 39,501 of NW_027131688.1, forward strand.
CCAAAATAAAGATGGGCATCTCTTGGCTTTTTTGTTTCCAATATAGTGAGGTCAGATGCTACCCTTCAGGGAAGATGGCCATCTCCTCTGGTTAGAAAACTGAGGAGGTAGTCTGTGCTGCATACCATGATTTAGTTGGGAATTAGTAGCTGGGCTCCTAGGAGAGAAGTTACAAGGTTGGTATTGGGAGTATGCAGCTTCAAAAGAGGTTCCTCTACTCTGAGCAACTCTGGAGAAGCAGATGAAGAATTTGACCGGTTACATCTGCCCCTGGAATATAGGTCACATTGTTAATGAGGGAGGAGGGTAATCCCACACCTGCATGCTCTACCTCCATATACACAATTAGAGACCCCTCTTCTGCTGCCACCATTGGAAAGAGGTTGGGGTCATATCTGTCCCCTTTCTGTGTCCCCCAATTCACTTTCTTATATTTTTAAAGGAAATGGCACAAACTAACTTTCCTAAAAAAGTGATTAAGGTAAATTATGTGAAACCCCCCACCTTACCCTTAAAAAGCAAGGAGATTCCAAGTTATGGGACACCTTTTAACTGGACCAAAATGGTCACACATCATGTTTTCACTGGCAGTGAAAGATTCCATATCATCTCAAGGAACATCCTTCTGCCTCAAGCTGATAAGGAAGCACTATACATAACACATTAAATTCCATCACATTGTGACACAAAACCTTAAATATCACCCTAGACTTCCCCTGCAAATACACAGTACCATCATAGAGAAATACAGAAACTCAAAGTGCATCTCACTAGCTTCATCAACACTATTATTAAGTTAATTAACACTGCACTATTAATGGTTGACTAATGTAGTGCTAAATAATTATTATTAACATCAGTGCTTACAGTGGCTTCAGAGGGGTTAAAATCAGTTCTCTATTAATCAGAAAGATACTGCTTTGTTTGTATTAATCACAAAACATGTTTCTAGTTCTAATATTTGTAATGAGGTTTTGTACAGTATAAACATTTTTTCAAAAGATAGTTCATAGGCCTTTCAAAATACTTCTTGGAAGAATAATTTTAAGATTAAGCTAGTTTTTAATATCGATTTTTCCAAAGCAAATATCAGAAGAAAGTGTCAAATATTAAAACTTGAAGAAGATTCAATCACAGAAATTCTGCAGTGTAAAATTGAAGCCATGAGAATGGCAAATGATTTGCTAAAAAGGCTAACTCAATAAAGGTTAATGTCAAAAGAACTCCACATTTTGATGAATTCCCATGTCTAGCCAAATTGATTTTGGGTTTTCTGATAATTTATTTTGAAAATTCAATTGGGCCTTTAGACTGAAGAAAGCTCTTATTAACTTTGTAAGAAATGAAAATTCACATGGTTCTGGTTATTGGCTGAGAAACTTTGCAGTTTTGACCTGAGACTAGAAAAACCTAATCCATTTACAGTGTAATCAAATTAAACACATTGATTGCAAGCCTAACAAATTCACTTCTATGGTGTATGCTAATGATGCTACGCAGATTCTTAAAGTGAAGCATTTTTAGACTGTAGACTGTCAGGGCACAAAGCATGTGTGTCTTCATAGCTGTTTTCAAAGTACCTAGCACAATGGGCCCCAAATCTGATTTTGGGGTCTTTGGGTGCCATTGTAATATTAACATGAAATAATATAGTTCAGCAGATATTGAATAACTGAAATGACATTTTAACAGAACATCAGTTCTGGAATATTGTATAATACATAAGGTCCAACATATATTTTCATTTTATCAGCTTCAAGTACACTTTTGTGGAGCAACGTGAATAATGTGATTCATGCCAAGACATTCAAAAGTGACTAATGATTTTGGGTGTCATTTTTTGTGGGCCCAACTTGAGACACCTTTTAGGGTCCTGATTAGCACTTTCTCAATTATATCCCTTTAAGGAGTATCAAGTTTGAGACCCATATATTTGAGGCACCCAAAATCACTTGTCAATCTTGAAAGTAATTGCTTTGGTCTAACATATACAATTTCTCAATCATGAACACAGAGTTGTTGGAGATGAATTTGGTGTGGGGAATGAGTGCCAGCTAATGGTCCTGGTGGTAATTTAGGAAGCAACATATCGCCCCAGGACTTGATTGACTCACTATGCCTACCTGTTGGTACTACGGTAGCAAGTGGGTGAAGTATGTTGTTCAATGCCCAGGAGGCACAGAAATTCCTGCCAAAATCAGGAAACGACTGGGACAGCTGGTTGGATACTATGCTTGTGGGCAACCCAGAAAAGTGAAATATGTTTTCAAACAAATGGGCTGTTTCTGGGCAGTGGGGAGGCCATGACATGGTATATATGTGCCATCTTCATCAGGAGATCAACTACCACTAGAATCATGAAAAAACAACGAGAGTCCTGTAGCACCTTAAAGACTAACAAATTCCTGCGGGCATAAACTTTCATGGGCTGCAACCCACTTCGTTAGATGCATGACAGCAGCAGCGGGATCCACGACCCACGTGACATTGTGGTACTTTGTGAGAGGGGGAAAATGTGAAGGTGGTTGTGTTGATTTGTGTATGGAGAGTTTTTGAGGATTTTGTGTTGCCTTGTGCTGGGAGATTTGTGCTGATTTGTGCAGGTGATGAATGAGGAGTGTGTGCAGTGAGCAGTTACTGTGTGTTTGGGGTAAGTGTATGTGTTGATTGTGTTGACTTTTGTCTGGGAGTTGTGCTGAGTAATTTGTGAAGGGGTGAATGAGGAGGTGATTATTGATTTGTGTGTGAGGCATTCTTGAGAATTTTGTGTGTTGTGCTGGGAGATTTATATTGTGTGGGTTTGAATGATGAGTGTGTGATGCAGGAGAGGCTATGTTTTGTTGGAGTTATTGTGTGTGCTGGTTGTGTTGTGTGGATGGTGTCCCAGCTGGATGGCCCTTTATGGGGAGTAGTATGCAGTTAAATTAGTGACCCCAAGCTGCTAGAGAGGGAAGAGAATTCAGTGGGAAAGAAGACCCTGGGGCGAGGAGCAAGGGGAGTTCCCTTTCTTTGGGAAGTTCCTGATAAATGCAGGCTGGAGAGAACCACAGGGAGGAGGTCACACTTCTGTGGGGGCCCCTGAGATAAGGCCTTAACCAGCAGGGCATTCCCTGGGAAAAGCTGCCAGAGCTCTTGAGGAGGAGAGAAAGGGGGAACACTGCTAAGAAAAGAGTCTCCTGGGAGAAGGCCTGGAGAGTAGTTCTCAGCCAAAGGAGCAAAGAAGGAACTCTGTAGTCCCTGGCAGTAGGGGTGCAGAACAGGGAACTTCAATACAACCCAAGAAGGATGGCAGCATGGTTTGTTTAGATATTTTGTTTAGTTGTTTAATTGGACTTTTGCAACCCTGGAAGGGGACAGAACTGAAAGGTGACATGGCTGGAGTGCTAGGCCATGGAATGCCAGCAGGTGTCACAGCAAAGAGTATAAGCACAGTGGTAATATTTATTTGTGTAGTGGTAAGTAGTTGTGCTGTAGGATTTTGTGTTGAGTTCTATGGGTAGTGACTCAACCTTTGAAGAACTGTGATAGTTGGGCCAAGTAATCCACCTTGTTTGCAGTCTTCCTCATCTCATGGATTCATTATAACCAATGAAATTGTTGCATGTAAATTGAGCTGTGGAGTTAGGGTGGTGATTGGTTGAGTTACCACTGATATCCCAGTGATTTAGGAGTCCTGGCACAGCTACACATCTTACTGTTTTGCTATATATAGATGTTCTGATTGTTTTTAGAAGCCATGGGCTGCATTCTTACACCTTTGTAGACTCTTTGACTTCAATTTGACCCCACACATTTGACCTGGAGTATAATATAATGGAGTATAACAGGGAGCAGTGAATAACCCCTTCCTCACTTCCTTCCTAATTGTTAGCCCTGGTGTTGTGAAAAGAAGATGTAAGACATGCTGATGGCCTCTTGCATAACTGATTCCTGGTTGGAGTTGGAATAAGTTACATGGATGCTGTATTGTCTAGTTGTCAGGTGTGTAGGCATGTTTTGAGTTGTGCCACATCTGCTTTAGCTTTGAACATATCTCTTCTGTATTTATTATCACTTTTATGCTAGCCAGGCTTTGTATGTCTATCTTTACTGAGAGAGGCAGTTTTATGGATGGGGCTCAAATGCCTGAATGATTCTCCACTGTATTTCTCAACTCTTATTCTCTACTTCTTGTAGTAAGAAGTGAGAGCTTAAAGCCTGCAAACAGGCTAAGGCTTAAGGCCTAAGTGGAAAAAGCCAAGTTAACAGTAGTATAAGTGGAAAAAACCAAGTTAACAGAAACCAGCCGGTGAACTTATGACCTAAATGAAACTGGCACGGAGAAAAAGCTGATACTGCAAGCATACACATTTCCAAAATATTACTAATATCAAAACGTTACTAAAAATACACAGCAGGTGCAGAACCGAAACATCCTGACACCAAAGAGATAACTGACTCCTTGAAATAACACTTTGATGAATAGAAATGTCTAATAAGGTGATAAATGGAATTGTTTTGCCCAAGTCGTCCAATTAACGGTAAAAGGTGGTATTAGATTACGTCAAGAGGGTGACAATTAGCTACGTAGAAGGGGGCAGAATGAAGTTGTCTGTAACAGTGTATAAACGAGGGTGTCAGAGGGAACAGTTTTGTTCGGCCTAGGGCAGCGGTTCTCAACTGGTGGTATGTGTACCATCGGTGGTACTTACGAGAAGGCTGGGTGGTACGCGAGCCGTACGGCACTGCCGAATCCACCGCCGGAAGTGCCCTCCCGCCCGCCCTTGCGAAACTTTGCCGCCGAAAATGGGCAAACGGTGGAAGGGTTTCGGCAGCGGGTATTGTTTCCCCCATGTAAGCCGCCGCAAGTCTCTCCCCGCTGCCGTGAAACCCTGCCGCAAATCCGTCCCGCCGCCGCCGCGAAACCCCGCCACAGGTCCCCTCCCTTTTTTTCCCCGAGTGGTACTCGGATCGGGTACAGTCAGGTCAAGTGGTACTTGACCTGACTGTACCTGGCCCAAGTGGTACTCGGGAAAAAAAGGTTGAGAACCGCTGGCCTAGGGGATAACAGAAAGTCTCACCGTTAAGTAGTGCCGAGTCCATTGTAATGGAGCACTCGTATTTGAAGTGTACCGGTAGCTATTCTATAGTTGTGCTTCAACTGCAATAAACCTGGCTCAGGTGCCTTTGTTGCTCAGCTAATCCGTGGTCATGTCGATTCTTTCGATCGTGAGAGCTGTCTCAGCTATCTGCAGCGCTAAGACAGTACCTACACGGGGGACACACTCACGCAGCCTACACTGACAAGCACCAACATTGGTAATAACACTGACAACACTTATTTATATGGTGAAATGGAATTTTGTCCTTCGACAGACAGTTTTGAAAGTCAAAGAAGTGTTGTGCTGCTGAACATGTTTGGCTTCCTCTCTCTCCTTCTTCACAATGATTTCTTGTGAAGCAAGATGACCCTTGTTAACACTGTTCCTGACATTTGGGACTCTTTGACTAAATGAGGCTTATATATTACATATGATTCTGCTTGATTCATATGACTTTTGCACTAATTCATTTTAATGTTATTTATTTCTTTAAGTTGGAAGAATCTTTGAGTTGTTAGAAACAACTTCTAACTCCAGTTGTTTTCTTTTGGAAAAGAAGAGGTGGTGCTGGGGAATACCTGGTGATGTTCCCCTCATGCAATTTGGACTGGTGTATTGCTGTGTCACCCCAATCCCTCACTCTTGGAGCCCATCTTACCCTGCTCTGCTCTGAGAACCCCCACTCCTGGGGTGTCCGTGCACAGCAACCATCAAGCATGCAGCTACTAACTTAGTGAGTGAGTGCTTCTGGCCAGCCACTCTTTGTCTTGTACAAGAGAATGATCCCAGTCAACACCTGCCATTTCCAGATGCAACTCTAGGAACCTCCATTTTACAATGTTCAGTGATGCCCACTGAACAATGTAAGCTCCTAAACATTCGTCAATTTAACAAAGAAATTGATATGCACCAGCCTTGTTATTCCCAGTGAAGTCTCCCAAACACTTCAAACCAATTGAACTGCTCTAAATAGAACAAACAAACAAATTTATTAACTACAAAAAGATTGTAGGTGATTATAAATCAAAGGATAGTAAGTCAGATTTGGTCAAGAGAAAATGAAAGCAAAACACCTTCTAAACTAAGCTTAACACTTTCAACAGCCTTACAAGCTTAGATGATTCTCACAACAGGCTGGCTGGTTTCAATTCAGCCAGGCTCTCCTCTTGAGTCAGAACTTCAGTTGCTTGATAGTGTTTGTAGATGGAGGTGAAAGAGTGAGAGCGTGATAAAAGCCTTCCCTTTTAAAAATGTTCCTGTTCACCTCTGGGGCTTTGCTCCCCACCTCCCCTCCTCTCAGGGTCAGGTGACAAACAATGTCCTTGTATGGTTTCATGATTGTCCTGAATCAGTGAACATTATGTCATCGTGGTTCCAAACTGGCCAACGGAAGGGGAATGGCCCACTCTAGAGTCCAATTGATTCTTTGACTCCCAGGCCAGTCCTTTGTTCCTTGGAAGTGTAAGCTGATTTTTAGTTGCTTGACAACAGTTACTCCATTTTAGCTAGCCCCTTTGTTTTTAGAGACAGGCAAGGCTGTTCCACTCTGTGCAAGGATCATGGAAAGTTTGCTGGAATGCAGAAGGAGAGGAATGCAGAAGGAGATAAGCCTCGGCCGGATTAAGCAAGCTATGTAGCCTTGATAGATAAGATGTAGCTAACTGTAAAGCATCAGCAAAAACACCTTATGAATAATGTATACCTTTGTAAGTAGAAATAGAGATAATATAGGCCAATAGTGAATGAGGGAATAGGTTTAAGCCCTTGTAAGAAAACTATATATGGTCTTGTCATGAATGTTTAAGTAGCAATAAAGTATAAAACTGTCTGTAATCCTTTGTTCGGGGTCTTTTTCCACTGTCCACTTGTGGGCTTGGAAATTGACCTTCTGCAGAATAAACTCTTTTGAAGACAGTCCAGCCTGAAATCCTGTGTGGATCTGTTATCGGTGCTGGGTAACGAACCACACTTAGAATCTTTTTCCAACAATTTGGCGACTCTGGTGGGACACCTTGCATGCCAACCCCGAGTTCCTGCGCCAGCCAACGCCTCAGCCAGCACTGGGTGAGGTCACCCTAAAGGGTTTTGGATGGAAAATAGAACTCAGTAGAAAGCTGTAAAGCATCAAAACCCTTTGTATCTCTCAGTCTCCAGAAATTTCAGGTACCGTATGTGATGTGTATGTTGTTTGTTTTTTATGTCTGAAAGGCTGTTCTCTAAGGAGATTCCAAAACGGGCACCCTAGCACTGTCTCTGATGGTGGCCATGTGTTGAGCCTAAGAGCTCATTTATGCAGAAGTCCTGAGTGGCACAAAGTTCTTTCGTGCACGGAATCTCCTTACACTTTTCTATTTTGTTTGTTATTAAGATATGCATATGTTCCCCATTGTTCTGTGCACAGGTTGTCCACAAAGTGTAATTGGAAAAAATGTCTGATAGTATTAAGTACTAGGATAAGGGCTCAGATCAGATTGTCTGACCTGTCTCTATAAGGGACAAAGCCGAGGCTGTGTTAACACAGGGAGCGCTTGGTGTGTGTGTGTCAGTAGTGTTGTAAACAGGAATATGGGGTCTGGAGGAAGTAAACCCTCCAGGGACAGTCCCTTAAAAACAGTGTTAGCAGCATAGTCGGCGGGAAAGTTACCAGTACAAAAAAAAATAAAAAAAGCTTGAGCTAAAAAACTTAGCACAAAATGGTAAAAATATTATAGCAACAGTACCCAAATTTGGCCCTCACAGGGTACCTTTGATTATTGTCGGTTAAAGTAATTGAGGCTTAAGCTAAAAAATGTAGCGCCTAAGCAGATAGATTATTAATATTGTTGGGTGGCTCTTTCTGATGGAGACTGCCTCACAGTAACAATGCCTGTTACGAAAGAAAAAATTCCGCCCCCGTACATCCCAAACTTCTTAGTATTAAAAAGTCGACCAAAAAACCTCCCAAACCCTGGTACCCCCTTCTACGCCTCCTGATCCCCTGTCTCCCCTTGCTTCCCCATCTACTGCCCCGCATCCGAGCTTGGCCATGCCACACCAAAAAAGCAGAAGCCCAAATAAAAACAATAAAAATAAAAGCAGGAGTGGAAGCAAAAAAAATAAAAAATAAAAAATAAAAAAAAAGAAGTAAAAGTAAAGCAAGGGGGGAGTATGTGCCCTGATAGGATCCAAATGTTGTGTTTACATACCAAATAACACCCGTAATATTTTTACACAATCCGAGCGTATCAAAAAAAGTAGCAAAGCTCCATAAATTAAAACAATAAAGCCTATAAAGTCCAAACTTTTCTACATCATGTTACTTGTATTTAAAAGTATTAGTAATATGTTTGTGTGTATACAAGTAGTTATAATGCTTATAAAATGTTACTTTAAATATACTGCAAAAAATGCAAATAAATATGCTAAACCCAAAACAAAAACAGCAATATATAATATGTATGCTAAAATAAAATAAATAAAACAAAGTTTAATGCAGTATGGTTTGATGAGGTGTGAACTGCTCCTCTGCTCCTGGAGAGTTTTGCCTGGATATGTTTCAAGCCATGAGGACACATCTTTGAGAATATTACATAGTGAAGCCTTGTAATCAAACATGACAATGCAACAAATATATTACTATAACGATAATGCTCAGTATGCCATGAGCATTCCAAAAACATCTTATATGACATACTTTGCATTGAGCAATACCCAATTATACTATAAGGGTGGACATGGAGTACAGGGAGTCACATCTGGTAACTTTGACAAGCTGTGACGCAGTCTGGATTAGGGGTGACCATTTATAATGTTATTGATATTAATATTGCAAAATTACAACAAATCATGCAAATTATGCCATTTAAGGTGTTGTAAAAATTATGATTTGCTGAATATGATAAGCTCATCTATGTGTGTATTATCTTTGTATTGTAAACTATGAAAATGTGATATTTCTGTGTCTAAAACTTGTTCTGTGCTTCTGAGTGACACCCCCAACAGATTAACACCAACACTGTCCAGTCTGATTGAGGGTCAATCAAGGACCATCAGCTATACAATGAGCCCAGGGAGCGAAGCCAGAGAGTATGCCTATGAGTCATCAGGACATGTAGAGACATGCCTGTGAACAGGGAATTCCAAGTACTTTTCCATGCACATGTGCTGTGGGCTTGTGTTTGAAACACAGGATGTACAAGCCACATGGCAGAAACTATAAAATGCAGCTTCACCATCTCCATTTTGTCTTCATTCTTGCTTCTTTCCTCTGGATCAACTATTCTACATTTGAAGCTGTGAAACAAAGGACTGAGACCTATCCAGCTACTGGATGTATTCCAGAGGAACTGTATAAGCCTTTAAACTCCACAGTTCTGCTAAGAACCTGATATATAGGGACTTTGAAGTCATTCGTAATATCTGATTGCTGTGCTCATTTAACATTTCTCATCTTGATTGTTTCTCATCTTTCCTTTTATAATAAACTTTTAGTTACTAAAGGATTGGCTGGCAGCAACATGGTATTTTGGGTAAGATCCAAACTCATATTGATCTGGTAATGTGTCTGACTCTTTGGGGATCAGAAGAACATTTTGGTAAAGGGAATAGTGTTTTAAATAACTTATCTCTTTGCTGGACCTAGTTGCTGATTGGGAGCCAGAGACTGAAATGCAATAAAGGGGGCTGTGTATCTCTTTTTTGGGACTTCTTGATAACTAGTGTGGGAAATCAGGAGCATTGTTTGTGACTGGTTGGTGAATCTAACTTCATTGTTAGTCACCAGTTTGGGGAGGATCTGCTCTCCTTTTCAGCTTGCCCTGACCTTGGCATATTCAGTGGCTACCATAGGCATGTGTAGGTCACACAAACATCATACATCACTTTATGAATTTCAAACTCCTTATATAACTCAGAACCTAATAGGCTTAGCTATGCTGCTTAATATGATACTCTAGTACAATACTATTCTATTTGTAATCTATGTGAAATTTATTATTGTGACTATGCATGAACTATTTGTATTCTTACTGTTGAAAAAACACTTAAATGAGCTCTGCTATTGATATCTAACTAACATCCACTTCGTAAATTGATTTAATATAGTATGTAAATTCTACCATTTATCTGGTAACTCATGCCATGAACACAATGAACATATGATGAATGGATTGCTTAATTATTGACGGGTAGTAGCTCATAGGCCTCAGGCAAAATATCTAAAGCAATTTTTTTTAATATGCTGCTAGAAAGATGACATAAATCTCAGTAAAATGACACTTCCCTTGTTGTATGGCTGTCAATGATTGATGCCTGTTAGCTATTTTACTTTTGGTTGTTCTATGTGCTCAGTTCAGTATGGAGAATGGAGAAAATATTAGGCTATCATACTCTTGATAAGATTCTTGCCACACTTATTAGTGAATAAGGACCATGAACCAAAAATACTTTGATTAATGGTTTCATATCCTTTTATTTAAGATTTAATTTGCCAGGCAATTTACTTTTTCTGATTCAGCTGCAAAGCTGATTAGCTATTTTTTTAACGGCTCAAACAATGCAGATTTTTTTTGAATCTCTGAATACTTTTGACAGTCAGGAGACTGCATTTTTCCATTGATTCAATTTTACAGTTAGATTCACAGTTTAAAATAGTAATTTTTCACACAATGATATGCAAAGTGTCAAATGAAGGCTGAAAAATACGGTTTGTGCATATTAACAATGGGCAAACATCAAAAGGTTCAGAGGTTTATACAGACTATCAAAAGTTTGAGAGCTTCCATCTCCCTTGCATCTCAAAGGTTAAAGATTTGACTTACCACACTTACGCAAGTTCTTTTACTTAGAATCGAGGTGCACCAGAGATCTATATTGAGCCTAGATAATTTACATCAACACTTTGGGTTGGGTATTGCCCTCAATTGTTTTGATTACAGGCAGTGCAGGTAGCCCTGTATATAGATAAGGATGCTTAGACTTACAATTATGAAACTTTTATTTTATTTTTTTGTTTTGCTAGTAGATTGAGCTCTTTGAGTCTCACTATAAGGCATGATTTCTAATTCTTTAATCATTCTCATGGCTCTTCTTTGAGCACATCTCCAATTTATTTGAGGTACTTCCCCAATTGCTACAAGAGGTATTGAGTCACACCACAGGCTGGTGGATATTTTACATTCTTCCACCTTGACCAGAGTGGTCCTCCCTATTAATGAAGCTCTCTTGGATCCTACCATGATCATATGGCAGACCCCTGTGTCTGTCCCACCAAGATGCATGCAGACTGTCAAAAAATATTACATACCAGCTAAGACATGGAGTTCCTCTTCTCCCACCTACCTCCCAATTTGATCATTGTGAATGCAGTCAATTCAAAGGGCTGCCAACACCAGCTTAAATACACCCCTTATGACTGGGACTGGAAGCACCTAGATTTTTTGGCAAGAAAACAGTCCTTGACCACCCTCCCAGTTCCACCTTACAAAGTATCAAGCCTTAATTGCAAAATATGACCATCAGAACTACACAAAACTCACTTCTTTTATTGAGCAGCTTCCTGATTCTCATAAGGAGCAGTTGAAGGCCATAGTCAACTAAGTCATCCCTCCAGTCATCTCTCCATTCTGCACTTGATGCAGATGACACGGCAGCACATACAATTTCAACTGCCATTGTGATGAGACAGGCCCTGTGACTGCATCTATCCGGCTTCTCAAAAGAGGTCCAAATGACTGTGGAGGACCTTCTTTTTGAAGGGATAAAGCTATTTTCTGAGAAGACCAATCCCTCCGTTCACATGTTAAAAGATTCCAAGGCCATTCTTTCATCCCTCAGGATCTATAAACCTGGATAGAAAAGACAGTATAGCCCTCAGCCTCCATTCAAGCCTCGCTCATCAAAATATTCATCTCCATATTCATCACAGAGATCATGGGAACCTCAAAGGAAGAAGCCCAGGTTCCCCAAATGGAAAAGATCAGGATTTCAGCCCACTTCCTCTCAACTCTCCACATCAAAGTGGCAATTTTGAGAGGTTGGTCAAAGTTCCCATAGAACATTCTCCTCCCATGCTGGAAAATTCACCCATCCCTTCGGAGATAGTCTCACCCCATTTCTGTGAACAGAGGAGAGGCAAACAGAGGGAGGTTGCCTGGGAATTGTCCGAGAGGAGCTCAGGTGAGTGCTACTTGAGGGGAGCTGTGTTGTGTGCTAGAGGGGTGAGTATCTGGGAGACCATTTGTTTGATTGACTCGTGCAAGTTACAGGGACTGTTTGACAGTTGACCGTGTGTGTCTTTGTTTCAGAAGTGTGAATTGGAAGTGCTTTGTTCCATGTGGGCCTAGAGTGGTTGATTGGAAAGAGAGGCTTTGAGGTAGGGCAACTGCTTTGAGCGAGCAGCCTTATAAGAAGCAGCCAGTTGCAAACCAAGTGAGAGGCGAATAGAGGAGAGGCGAACAGGGAGTTTGCCTGGAAATTTGCTGGGGGGGGGAGCCCACAGTGGGATTTTGCCTTTCAGATTTAACTGAGCACTAAATACAGCATCTGAAGAGGCTCTCAGAGGAAATATATGGAAAGAGAGTGATATGCTGTTGTCACCTGTACTGGATGTCCTATGTTTGTCTTTCTCCCACAGGATAAAGGCAACTTCATCTGTACAAAGTGCAGGCTGTTTTCCATATTGGAAGAGAAGGTAAAGGACTAGAGACCCAAATATCAACCCTGAGTTGCATTAAAGAAAACAAAGTCTTGCTTGATCGAAGACATGATTTGTTATTGTAGACACAGCATGAGGAAGAATCAGAGAAGACAGTTCAGGGGAGACTAAAGAAAAGGGAAGAAAATTGGCAGCATGTGACCTCCCGAAGAAAGAGAACCCATATGGCCACCATTCAAATAAAGGTAAGAAATTGTTTTCAGGATCTCTGCACAGGTACTATGGTGAACGATTTGGAAGACTCATCTGAGGGAATGGATCAGAAGGAGACCCTGTTGATCAGAAGGCATGGGATGCATTGTCCTAGGGATGGGGGTTCCACGACCACAACTCCCAAGCAGAAAAGAAGGGTGGTGGTGGTCAGGGACTCCCTCCTCAGGGGGACGGAGTCATCCATTTGCTGTCCGGACTGGGAAATTAGAGAAGTGTGCTCCTTGCCTGGAGCTAGAATTCAGAATGTGACGGAGAGACTGCCAAGACTTATCAAGCTCTCAGACCACTACCTCTTCCTACTTCTTCACGTGGGTACCAAAGACATTGCCAAGAACGACCTTGAGCAGATCACTGCAGACTATGTGGCTCTGGGACAAAGGATAAAGGAGTTTGAGATGCAAGTGGTGTCCTCGTCCATCCTCCTTGTTGAAAGAAAAAGACCAAGTAGGGACCGTCGCATTGCATGGTTACACAGGTGGTGTCGGAGAGAGGGCTTTGGATTCTTCGATCATGGGATGTTGTTCCAGGAAGAAGGATTACTAGGAAGAGATGGGATTCACCTAACGAAGAGAGGGAAGAGTATCTTCGCAAACAGGCTGGCTAACCTAGTGAGGAGGACTTAAAACTATGTTTGATTGGGGATGGGGACCTAAGCCCGGAGGCAAGTGGGGAAGTGGGACACCAGGAGGAAGCAGAAGGAGGACGGTGCAACAGGGGAGGCCTCCTGAATTGCACTGAGAAAGTAGGGCAATCAGCCACTTAACTCAAATGCCGATACACAAACACAAGAAGCCTGAGAAACAAGCAGGAGGAATTGGAAATCCTGGCACAGTCAACAAACTATGATATGCTTGGAATAATCGAGACTTGGTGGGGTAACTCACACAATGGATCACTGTCATGGATGGGTATAAACTGTTCAGGAAGAACAGGCAGGGGTGAAAGGGTGGGGGAGTTGCACTGTATGTAAAGGCACTATGATTGCTCTGGTCTCCAGTATGAAACTGGAGATAAGCCAGTTGAGAGTCTGTGGGTTAAGCCTAGAAGCAAGAACCATAAGGGTGATGTCGTGGTGAGTGTCTGTTACAGACCACCAGATCAGGAGGACAAGGTAGATGAGGCTTTCTTCAGTCAACTAGGGAAAGTTTCCAGTTCACTGGACCTGATTCTCATAGGGGACTTCAATCACCCTTACATCTGCTGGAAGACCAATACAGCAGAGCACAGACAATCCAGGAAGTTTTTGGAGAGTGTTGCGCACAACTTCCTGGTGCAAATGCTGGAGCAACCAACTAGGGGCCGTCCTCAACTTGACCTGCTGCTCACAAACAGAGAAGATTTGGTAGGGTAAGTAGAAGTGGGTGACAACCTAGGCAACAGTGACCATGAGATGGTCAAGTTTAGGAGCCTGACAAAAGGAAGAAAGGAGAACAGCAGAATAGAGACCATGGACTTCAGAAAAGCAGATTTTGACTCCCTTAGGGAGCAGATGGGCAGGATCCCCTGGGAGGCTAGTATGAGGGGAAAGGAATCCAAGAAAGCTGGCTGCATTTTAAAAAAACCTTATTGAGGGCGCAGGAACAAACTATCTCAATGTGCAGAAAGAAGAGCAAATATGGTAGGCACCCAGCTTGGCTAAACAAAGAAGTCTTTGGTGAGCTTAAACACAAAAAAGAAGCTTACAAGAAGTGGGAGCTTGGTCAGATGACTAGGAAGGATTATAAAAATACTGCTCAAATATGCAGGAATGAAATCAGGAAGGCCAAAGCACAATTGGAGTTGCAGCTAGCAAGGGACGTGAATGGGAACAAGAAGGATTTCTACAGGTATGTTGCCAACAAGAGGAAGATTAGGGAAAGTGTGGGCCCCTTACAGAATGGGGGCGGTAACCTAGAGACAGAGGATGTGGAGAAAGCTGAGCTACTCAATGCCTTGTTTGCCTCTGTCTTCACAGACAAGGTCAGCTCCCAGACTACTGCACTGGGCGGAACAGAATGGGGAGGAGGTGAACATCCCTCAATGCTGAAGGAACAGGTTCAGGACTATTTAGAAATATTGGACATACACAAGTCCATGGGGCCAGATGCAATGCACCCAAGGGTACTGAGGGAGTTGGCTGATGTGATTTCAGAGCCATTGGCTATCATCTTTGAAAGCTCGTGGCAATTGGGGGAGGTCCCGGATCCTTGGAAAAGGGCAAATATAGTGCCCATCTTCAAGAAAGGGAAGAAAGAGGATCCAGGGAATTACAGACCGGTCAGCCTCACCACAATCCCTGGAAAAATCATGGATCAGGTCCTCAAGCAATCAATTTTAAGGCACTTGGAAGAGAGGAAGATGATGAGGAACAGTCAACATGGATTTACCAAGGGCAAGTCATGCCTGACCAACCCAATTGCCTTCTATGAAGAGGTGACTTCTGTGGACGTGGGGAAAGCAGTGGACGTGATAAACCTTGACTTTAGCACAGCTTTTGATACAGTCTCCCACAGTATTCTTATCAGCTAGTTAAAGAAGTATGTGTTGGATGAATGGACTGTAAAATGGGTAGAGAGCTGGCTAGATCATCAGGCTCAACGGGTAGTGATCAATGGTTCTATGTCTAGGTGGCAGCCGGTCACAAGGGGAGTATGCCAGGGGTCGGTTCTGAGGCCGGTTTTGTTCAACCTCTTCATTATTGATCTGGAGGACGTGCACAGCTACAGGCTGGGGACCAACGGGCTGGCCAGCAGTTCTGAAGAAAAGGACCTGGGGGTTATAGTGGATAAGAAGCTGGATATGAGTCAGCAGTGTGCCCTGGTTGCCAAGAAGGCTAATAGCATATTGGGCTATATTAATGGGAGCATTGCCAGCAGATCGAGGGCAGTGATTATTCCCCTCTATTCAGCATTGGTGAGGCCACATCTGGAGTATTGTGTCCAGTTTTGGGCCCCCCCACTACAAAAACGATGTGGAGAAGTTGGAGAGAGTCCAGCAGAGAGCAACAAAAATTATTAGGGGCTGGAGCACAAGACTTATGAGGAGAGACTGTGGAAAGTAGGCTTATTTAGTCTGTAAAAGAGAAGAATAAGGGGGGATTTGATAGCAGCCTTTAACTACCTGAAAGGGGGTTCCAGGGAGGATGGGGCTAGGCTGTTCTCAATGGTGGTAGATGACAGAACAAGAAGCAATGGTCTCAAGTTGCAGTACAGGAGGTCTAGGTTGGATATTAGGAAAATGTTTTTCATTAGGAAGGTGGTGAAGCTCTGGAATGGGTTATCTCAGGAGGTGGTGGAATCTCCATCTTTAGAGGTTTTTAAGCTGTGGCTTGACAAAGCCCTGGCTGGGATGATTTATCTGAGGTTAGTCCTGATTTGAGCAGGGTGTTGGACTAGATGACCTCCTGAGATCCCTTCCAACTCTAATATTCTATAATTCTATTATTATGATTCCCCAGCACCTGGGAACTGATAACCTCTGAGCAATGGGTGCTGGAGATTGTCTGCGATGGGTACTCCATGCATTTCTCCTTCCTCCCCACTCCCAAACGCTCTTCCCTATCCCTCTTCTGGGACCCTTCTCATGGGAGCCTTCTATATTAAGAGATAAACCATCTCTCTTCAGATTAGGAGCCATAGAGCCAGTGCCCACACATCTAAAAGGCAAAGGTTTCTTCTCTCATTACTGTGTGGAATCAAATAATTGATTATAGAATGCCTAGCCTGAAATTGATTATAGAGGGCCTGGCCTGAAACTGGGTAGCCTGAACTGTGGAAGCCCTCAGGTTAAATCATTGACAGGGATGCCCCAAACTGAGACTGAGATAAAGATGCTAAAATCCCACAGAAGGACTCAGGACCACAATTTAAATGCAAACTCCTTTTGTGAACTCTAGCCCTTTTGAAGTCTGTGAACAGACATCTCCTGTTCTGATAAGTATCAGTACGTGCCCCCTGTCTTCCTGGACCCATAGGAACTTACTCCATACAGATCAGCATTTTAACGTGTATTGTGTAGCCACCCATCTTCGGGTGATAACAGGAGTACCTGAAACACATTGTATAATCAAATGGCTCTTTGGTCTTTCCTGTGAAAACATCTGGTGTACCCCATTGTACATATAATTGTCTTTCCTGAACTGTTAATCAAATTCCACTATACGATCAACATGTAAATGAACCTAAGCAACCCCTATATAAGTCTTTTGTATCTGGTAGCCAGGTGAAGTACATTTGCCCAGAATCCAGACATGCTGCTTGACTTCCCTATAGCCACCTGGGTTTTCCCTATGGCTATAGTATTCCCCATAGCTATGATTGTTTGATTGTTTGTGTGTGTGTCACAATTAAAGCTGCACCCAATCCAACTCTAAAATGTAGCTGTGTGACTTTATTTTTCCACGACAATTGCCTGATACCAAAGAAAGAAAGGGGTTAGAGACCCATAGTGAACATCTGAGTGCTGTACAAATTTATCAAGATTCAGAAGTTCAAGATGGCTACTTTACAATTGATTATTTCAGCATTGGAGAAAGGAGATTGGTTCTCAGTCCTCGTCATCAAGATGCATACTTCTGCATTTTGATTGTTCCAAGCCACAGGTTCACACTAGGCCAAGATCACTACCATTACAGAGTACTCCTTTTTGGCTTCTCAGCAGATGCCAGAGTAATCTCTAAGGTCCTCTCAGTAGTGGCATCCTACTTATGCTCTTAAGGCATCATGATTTATCCTTACCTGGATGATTGCCTCCTCAGGGCATGTTCCCTCATTGAGGCCCAGAGAGTCACTCAGACCACACTGGACCTCTTCCAGAATCTGGGCCTACAAATCAATGCACAAAAACGGTGCAGAAGTTAGAATTCATGGGAGCTGATCTCAACTCCAACCAGGCAAGGGCGCTCCTCCATCATCACAGATTTCTCAGTCTCTCCACACTGTTAGAGAAAGTGAAATCCAGACCTCAAATTTCAGCCAGGTATTGCCTCCAACTCCTGGGGCATATGGCTGCAGGCACATTGGTTATAGATTATGCCAGATGACGCATAGGATGCCTACAAACATGGTTCAGTTTGATTTACAGGCCAAAAGACACAGCATAAACAAGCTATTATTGATGCCCACCAAGGTCAAGCAATCCTTGGGCTGGTGGAAGGACCCAAGAAATTTCTGTATGGTAATCCCGTTTGTTCAACCTTCCCCATCATTACTCCTGACCACTGAGGCATCCTTCATAGTAAGGGTGCACATCTCAATCATCTCACAGTGCAGGGCAAATGGTCACCATCTGAGACATGCCTTTACATCAACCTGCTTAAAGTCAGAGCAGTCAGAAATGCATGTGTTCACTTCCTCCCACTGATCAAAGACATGTATACAAAAGTCATGATGGACAATGTTGCCTGTATGTACCACATAAACCTACAGGGAGGTGCCAGGTCATCCTCCCTGTGCATGGAAGTACTAGAACTATGGAGCTGGTCCATTTCCCACAATGTCATAATATCAGTGGCCTCCCTACTGGGAGTACACAACAAGACAGTGAACAGACTCAGTCGCATATTTCCACATGACCATGAATGGGAAATAGATTTGATGGTTCTACATAACATATTTTGACAATGTGGACTTTGACAATAGACCTTTTTGTTACTTACCAGAACAAGAAATGTCCAGAGTACTGCTCCAGAGCAGGGATCATATGACACTCCATTGGTGACACTCTCCTCCTGACATGGAACAAGGGCCTCCTTTATGCCTTTTCCCCATTCCCTCTAATACCAAAAGTCCTGTTGAAAGTCAAAAGAGAAAAATCAAACATTATACTGATTTTTCACACCTGGCCCAAGCAGATGTGGTACCCTTACCTGTCACAGCTGGCAGTACGTCCACCGATGACTCTTCCAATCACTCTGTACCTGCTATCACAGAACGAGAGACACACTTTCCATCCCATCCTGCGGGTTCTGTGGATTCTGCAGCTCAAAGCCTAGGGCCTTCATGGTTCCAGCACACAGAGACACCTTGCTCTGAGGAGGTACAGGAGGTGTTATTACATAGCAGGAAAGGAGCTACTCATCATGCCTACCTACAAACATGGAAAAGATTTCAAATCTGGTACCAACCCAAAGGTGTCACCATGAATGCAGCCACCGTACCGGTAGTCCTGGACTGTCTGTTGTCTCTCAAGAAGTCGGGCTCTCTGTTAGCTTGCTAAAGCTCCACTTAGGCTATGTCTTCATTGACGGTGGCAAATTCGCCGCTGTCAGATCTACTTAGCTGGACCGAATGAGTGGTCAGTGAGGACCCGCTCAGTTGATCCAGAAATTGACCTTCTCAAGTGGCATAGTGGTGCATTGATGGGAGCACGGTTCTTGTCGGCGCAGTGCAGTGAAGACGGCGCGAAGAACAGAAGCACAGAAGTCGATGGGAGTTACGCAAGTTTTTTGCATAGTTTGCATAACTCCGGTCGACTGCCGCCGAATCTCCAAGGTATGTGAAGACAAGCCCTTAGAAGCAATTTCAACCTTCCACCAGCAGATAGAAGGATTCTCAATCTTCTCTCATCCGACTATGAAGTGGTTTCTCAAGGGCATACCCAATCTCTTTCCCCAACCCAGCCTTCCCATCACACAATGGGATCTCAACCGAGTGTTAAAAGGTGTGACTAGACTGCCTTTTGAACCCACGGTCACTTGTTCATTAACTCACCTTTCCATGAAGATGGCATTCTTGATCGCCATCATTTCAGCAAGAAGGATAGGGGAGATAGCAGCTCTGATGGCACACACCCCCCTTCACAGTGTTCTTCCCTGACAAATCACTCAGGCCAAGTTCACATCTGAAGTTCACTCCCAAGGTGACTTCCATATTTCATATGAACCAGCTTATCCAGCTTCCAATATTTTATCCCAAACCTCATCAGGATAATAGGGAAGCCATCCTCCATTCACTCAATGTAAGGAGAGCCTTGGCTTTCTACTTGGGCAGGACAAGAGCTTTTAGAAAATCTCCAAGACTCTTCCTCTCCGTTGCAGATAGGTCAAAAGGTGCAGCGATTTCAGTTCAGAGTCTCCAAATGGGTCTCAAAGTATAACACCCACTTCTTCAATATGCACGCACTCTACGAGATCAGTCTCCTCTTCTGTCACCTTCTTGAAAGGTATCCCTGTATCAGAAATCTGCAGAGCAGCTACCTGGGCATCCGCACATACCTTTGCAGAACACTATGCCTTCCTGGGGGGATTTGGCTGCAGATGCCAGATTCGATGCCATAGTGCTATCCTCTATTACAGACTCAATTCTGAAGCCCCAGCCTCCATTGGTGGGCATTGCTCAGGAGTCACCTTCATTGGAGCACTCATAGGGACACTACTTGAAGAAGAAGTTATTCACCTTGTACAGTAATGATGGTTCTTTGAGATGTGTATCCCTATGGGTGCTCCACAGCTCACCCTCTTCCCCTCTCCTTCAGAGTTCTTGTCAGTAACTCTGTGGTACAGAAGGAACTGAGGAGGGTTCACCAGTGCATGCTGGCTAGCCTTGTGCCAGGAGAGGAGTGGCACTTGCACGGGCTGAATGGACACTACTACCAAAGTTCTGCAATCAGCAGAGCAGGGACACAGACACACCTAGAGTAGAACACCAATAGGGACACACATCTCAAAAAACTATTGTTACTGCGCAAGGAGTGAGCAATTTCTTCTTCTCTCCTGAGGAGCTGATCCTGCAAACTCTGACTCACTGGAGTAGTTCATATCCCACCAGAAGCTCTATTGGGCCAAATGCTAATGTCTTTGCATATATCACAGTTAATAACCTCATCCGCTTTCCAATAACATGTATATTCCCCCTCTGTGTCTTTGGTTAGTGTCGATGTCTTTTCAATTTTTTTGCATGTTTTTATCAATTTTCTCCACACTGACGTGTTCAGCCTGGCTTATTCCTGCAATAGTCCAACCCCATGCCATCTTTATAAGCAATGGCGCAACTCTGACAATGTGTCCTGTTTATTGCCTTCCTTCTGTTTGGCATACCAGTTTTACGACAGTTCCATCTGGATGATTTTGACTTCTTTCAATCAGTGTATCAGGGCGGTCTTTGGAAATCTCTGTCCAGAGATTCCTTACCACAACGTGTGTCTGGTTCAAATTTTTGGTATCTGACAACCCGATCATTTCTTGGATCAAAACTACTGCAAGCAATATTCCCCGTATCCATTACAAGCTTGGGTTCATAACCTGTAAAAACAAAATACAATCACTTCTCCCTTTTAATCTTCAGAATATAGTAATAATTTCCTGTTTTTATTCCTGTCTAGGTCTTTTTCCACCTTTTGCCTCTTCCTACTTATAGTCTCTGTTTGAGCAAAAGCGGTAGTAACAGAATTTTTACCCAAGCTTGTTAGAGTTAATGTGCATGTAATACCAATTCCACTTTTGTTAGCTGTTTAGCGGCACCAATTTTAACAACCATTACTTCCATTTAACATAACATAAAAGAAAAGTTAAATTGAAATTAAATCAAATTAAAATCAAAATTAATTTTAAGTCAGGTCTATGCAAATACTTTGAGCATATTAAACTTTTATGATGCTTAGTTGTATTGGAGGAAACAAAGATGGAAACCTGTTGAATTTGTTTGGTTAGCTTTAACATTTTTGCAACATAAACAGACATAGTATATATTGGTATACATTTTACCATTTTTGCTATAATAATCTTATACCTATATTTCAATATTTAATAAAGGTGCAAACAAGTTTATAAACACCCAAACAAGAAACTGATATTTGCTAATACTACCTTGACATTACTATTGAGATTTCCCCTTACATTTTTTCCTTTGAATAAAAAAAATTGTGATTAATAATTAAAAAAAATGTTTGTTTACAACTGCATTATTTGTTGAGGCAAAATATATATTTGCAGAAAAATTAATATTATGATGGTTATACCCCGATCCTCATATTAAAATAGTGTGATACCACCTATATTAAAAAAAGTATAAAATTAACTTTTGTTGCAACAAAAAAAATTATGTGACACACAACATAGAACACAGGACAACATACATGACATACAGGGCAAATTTACAAATAAAAACAAATGGTGCCAGTTATATTTATAACTATACAAGATAAGGTATTAAGAGCTAAAATTATTAAGGCAATGCATTTTAGAAAATAGACAGGTAAACCAAAGAGTTAAACATTTAAATAAGCAAGTTATTACCTTTTTATTAAAAAAATTGATAAGAATTTATTTAAAAAATTCATATCAAGTTATTTGTCAAATTTGTTGTCTTAATTTATTCATTAAAGCATTTACTTTATTTTAAAACTTTTTATATGGAATACGGAATGCCCATGTTTTAAATATTAGTGAGTGGTTAGGATTAGAAGTAGTCTGCATTTCTATTGCTTAGCAACCATATCTTCAAGGGAGTTCCCTGGCATTCCCTGGAAAAATTCCTAACTCTCTGGAAGTAGTTTTTAAGCTGTTTTTGTTCTGTTCAGGTTTCAGTTGCTTCATCTTTTTAGGAACTGTGGTTTCTGCAATAATTATCTTTTAACTCTATTTTGTAAAATCAGGGAAGGTGGGAGAGTGAGGGAAGGGCAGACTCGGAAGGGAGGAATACTTGAGCCAAGAGAGAGATTAACTCTATCAAGGTATCAGGCAGCAACAGAGATTTTAGCAAACAGAGATGATATAAAGGAAAATTTAACCAGTATGTAAAAATATTTAAGAAAGAATTTTTTAGCTCTGAACAAGGAGTGGGGGTGTGTTAAACCAGTCGGGAACCCACACACCCGGTTTTTATCCTGGCTCTCAGAGGAGAGTGGGGGCTGTTACCTGTTTTTGTAAAACTTGAATTTGTTCCCCCAGTGTCTGTTGCTTTTGTGTGCATGCCAAATGGATTACAGGAGTGCCCTTGCCAGCAGTAGTTAACTGTTTCTGGGCAACTCCATGTGTTAATGCATTAATTTTAGATGTTAAATTCCCTACTCTCAGTTTTTCACTTGGAAATTCTTTTCTATCTATTCTCCTGCAACCAAGTCGCAGCTCCAGTATTCTAATGTGCTCTGTGAACTGTTCCATTTTTCTCCTTTATCTGATTTACCAATCCAGTGAAAGTATTGTTTGCTACTTCTCCCTCCTTTGCACTAATTTCTCCCATTCTGACAGGCAACAGTCTAGGTCTTGATTTATGTTTTACCGGAACCTGACTTTTATCGTATGGTGATGGTTGCATTGTGGTGTCCCCGGATTTATGTTTTAATTTTGCTAGGACCACCTTTTTCCATTTCTGTCCCCACATACCAAGTGCTATAAAAGTACCTGGATGCTGCTGTTGTCCTCCAAGATTTATTATGGGAGACAGTACTTCTCTTTTTTGTAAGTTTTCTACAGCTGTTTCTAGATTTTTATTTTCCTGTTTCATTTGCTTGAGCATATCATGTGTCTGAACTGCTTGTTGCCCTGTCAGCAGAGCCTGATTTTTCCAATGTTTGGCCACCTGAGTTACCTGTTCTCACTCTTTCATTGTATATGTTGCTAGCGCCAATACTTTAATCTCATGCTGGCTTAACCATCTAAGCGCCATTGCCATAATTTGGAATACTCTACACTTTTTACTCTTATTATTATCTTTTAGAGCAATGCTCACTGCCATTGCTCTACATATTCCTGCCCATGTTTCCTCACTCTGTTTCTTAAACTCATATGGACCATCTTTACTTGCTACCCAGTGCGTCCAAAATTTATCAAATTCCATGGGTAGTTGAAGGGAGGGTAAAAGGGGATTACCTAGCTTGTTGTTTTCTGTCATATTAGATCACGATTCCTTCTAAAGGACAGCTTGTTTACTTACCAGATCAGCGGTCGGGGTCACCAGTGTTGTTAGTTGTCAGTGTAGGTTGCGTGTGTGTGTGTCCCCGTGTAGGTGCTGTCCCAGCTCTGCGCACATAACCGAGACGGCACTCATGATCGAATGAATCAACACGACCACGGATTAGCTGAGCAACGAAGGCATCCGGGCCAGGTTTATTGCAGTTGAAGCGCAATAAGAAGTGACCTATAGTAGTCTACAGTACACTTCAAATATGAGTGCTCTGTTACAATGGACTCGGCACAACTTAATGGTGGGACTTTTTGTTATCCCCTAGGCTCAATGACATCATTTCCTCTGACATCCTCTTTTATACACTGTTACAGACCATTTAATTCTGCCCCCTTCGACGTAGGTAGTTGCCACCCTCTTGACGTAGTCTAATACCATCCCTCACCTTGTACGGGATGGTTCGGGCAAAACAACTCTATTTCTCATATTATCAGACATTTCTATCCATCAAAGTGTCATTTCAGGGGTCAGATGGCCCTTGTTATCTCTTTGGTGTTAGGCTGCCTTGGTACTTTCTGCACCTGCTATATATTTTTAGTAATATTTTGATATTAATAATGTTTTGGAAACATGTGTTTGCAGCATCAGCTCTTCTTCGTGCCAGTTTCTGTGAGGTGGTAAGTATGGTACTCGGTGTGCTGTCACCGATGTTTATCAGTGTAGGCTGCGTGCGTGTGTCCCTGTGTAGATGATGTCCCAGCTTTGGCCAGGAAACTGAGACGGCTCTCACGATCGAATGAGTCGATACGACCACAGATTAGCTGAGCAACGAAGGCACCCAGGCCAGGTTTATTGTGTGTGGCACAATGAGAAATGACTTACAGAGTATCTCTGGGTCAGTTTCATATCGGCGGCGTTACAATGGTCTTGGCCCAACGGCCCTATGCCACCTATGCCACCTGGCCACCTATGCCACCTGGCCACCTATGCCACCACAATGGCTATATTGGGACCTCTGAGCTGTGCACCAGCCTCAGGACCACCAAGTGTGGTCCAAGAACCCCCCCCCCCAGCTACCCTCCCTCTGCCACCGCATTGTGGGCTTCGGTCTGAGATGTGGCGGTACAAGAAAGGATCCATGAGGAGGAAGCTGTACCCAAAGTCATATCCTCATTGTCCCCAGATGATGCAGTCATGCTGTCACCACCATCTAGGGCAGATGACTTCAGACAATTTCAGGAGCTGGCAAAAAGGGTATCTGACATCCTTCATATACCCATGGAGGAGATGAAGGACGCTCACCAGGAACTGATAGACATTTTGCATTCCTCAGCTGCCTCCAAAATCACTCTACCAGTTAAACAGACCTAGCCAAGGCAACATGGCAAACCATGGCTTCAGCAGCTCCAACTTGCAAGTGCATGGAAAAGAAATTGTATGTCTCCACTGAGGACTCAGAGTTCATTTTACCCACCTGCCACCCAGTTCTCTCATTTTCGATGCAGTTAATTTCTGAAGATGGCAACATTGTGCTTGAAATTTGCCCTACAACAGGGATTGGAAGCTCCTGGACCTCTTCGGCAGGAAGGCATATTCGTTGGCTTCCCTGCAGCTTCAAATTGCAGACTACCGGGCACTACTATCAAAGTATAACAACACAAACTATAATAAACTTAATGACTTTATTGATAAATTGACAGAAGCCTCTTGGGAAACTTTTTTTAAAGCCATCCTCCCAGAGGGACAATTAGTGGCAAAGATGGCCCCACAATTGGCTGTAGATGCAACTGATACAGAGGCCAGCTTTGTGGTGATGAGGTGGGCATCGTGGCTCCACTTCTCAGGTTTCCCAGAGGAAGTGCATACCGCAGTTGAACACCTTCCCTTAGAAGGTGTACATCTCATTG
Organism: Emydura macquarii macquarii; assembly: GCF_026122565.2. Taxonomy (NCBI): domain Eukaryota; kingdom Metazoa; phylum Chordata; order Testudines; family Chelidae; genus Emydura; species Emydura macquarii. The sequence goes on from NW_027131688.1 coordinate 65,215, forward strand.
TGGAGAAGACTGACACTTCATTACATTACTTAAAGGACTCCAGGGCAACTCTCAGGTCATTGGGCATCTATATGTTGGGACAAGAGAGACGTTTTAGTGGTCAGTACCAACAGAGACCATACGCAGCCCAATTCACACCTCAGCATAATTATGAGCCACATTGAAAGAGAAATAAATAAATAAATAATCTAGATGAAAGTCTTCTGGTGTTCAGCCCTCTAGACAGACATCTACCCAAAGTCACTTGTGACAGGCAGGTTGGGGCACTGCAACACTACTTCAGACTGCCATCTACCGCATTTGGCCACCGTGTGGCAGCATTCTGCAGTATCTGGGAGTGCATAACCATAGTCAAATTGGTTTTGGAAGTCATTGAGCTTGGTTATTCCATCCACTTCACCTCCCTGCCTCCTCCAGGGACAGTTCTCATGAGAGTCTGCTACAGAAGCAATGAAGTTTTGGAATTGGTGCCTAGCCCACAATATCACCCTATTTGCAGCTTACCTTCCAGGTGCATAGAAGGTAGTAGCGGACAGTTTGAACTTCAGATTCCCACTAGACCGCGAATGGGAGCTACTCCTGACAGTACTTCCTGATGCGTTTGCACATTGGGGAACACGATCCATAGATCTGTTCGGCACCCACCAGAACAGAAAGTGCAAGCAATACTGCTCTAGAGTGGGGCTCAGCCAACATTTCCTGGGTGATGCTCTTCTTCTCCCCTGGGATAAGGACTTCCTCTGTGTCTTCCCCCCGTTTCCCCGCTGACTGAAAGTCCTGATAAAGCTAAATCAGGAGAGAGAGCCCATGTAATCCTCATTGCTCCCATGTGTCCAAGACAAAGTTTACCATGATGCAGATTCTGATATGGCCACTGATTTTCCTTTCAGCCACGATGCACCTCCTTTCTCAGGACAAGGGATGCACCATACATCCCAACCTGGTTATCCTATGTCTCAAGGCTTGGCTCCTACATGGTTCCAACATTTAGAATTGGCACACTCAGAAGAGGTACAGGAGATCCTAATCCATAGCAGAAAGCCCTTCATGTCTGCAAAAGTGGTCCAGGTTCCAGACTTGGTGCACATCCAGGCAAATCTCTCCAGTCTGAGCATCTCTTCCTCTCATTCTAGATTACATCCTGACTCTTAAGCAATCAGGGTTGTCTCTGAACTACATAAAAGTCCACCTGGAAGCTATTACAGCATTTCACCAACCTGTAGAAGGGCACTCAATCTGCTTGCATCCTACCACTGAAAGGTTCCTAAAGGGAATAACAAATCTCTTCCCACAACCTTGCCTCCCCACTTTCTCGTGGGACCTAAACCTGGTGCTGAAAGGGCTGACATGACCGCCTTCTGAACCTATTATACTGCCACATCTCACTGCTACATTTATCAATGAAAATGGCATTCTTAATTGCAATCACATCAGCGAGGAGAATCGGGGAAATAGCAGCCCTGATGGCACATTTCTCATACACAATATTCTTCCCAGATAAGATAGCACTTAGACCCCATTCGAAGTTTATTCCTAAGGTTGCTTCATCATTCCATGTGAATCAATCCATTCATCTTCCAGCCTTCTACCCTAAACCTCACTGAGACAACATAGATGCTATATTCCACACATTAGATGTCAGGAGAGCCCTGACATTCTACTTTGATAGGATAATACCTTTCAGAAAATTCCCTAGACTATTCTTATCCACTGCTGAAAGATCCAAAATCTCAGCTATCTCAGCCCAACAGCATTCCAAATGGGTCTTGAACTGCATTAAACAGGGCCATCAGCTTCATGACATGACCCCTCCAAACTTGATCTATATTCACTCTAAGAGATCGATCTCCTCAACTGCCACCTTCCTTAAAGACATCTTTGTCACAGAAATCTGTAGAGCAGTGACACGGGCATCAGTCCATATCTTCGCGAAACACTATGTGATTACTGGGGACTCTGCCTCTGATGCCATCTTTGTCTCCATGGTACTATCAACGGTGACTAACCCGACTCTGAAATCCCAGCCCTCTGAAAGGGTTACCTACAATGGAGCACCCATATGGATACACATCTTGATTCAACATCATTACTGCACAGGGTGAGTAACTTCTTTTTTCTCTCAATTAATTTTGCCCATAATTGTTTTCAGCTTTGAGAAATTGGCTCTTTTAAAGCACCACATGTATGTAGTACTCGTTTAGATTGTTTACTGATTGGAACTACATTCTATTTACACATCACAAATGAAATTAGGTCATGATCACTTGCACATAGGCCACAATTAATTTTTAGTCCAGTGATCAATTCATCTTTAACTGTCAGAATGAGTCTAAAATAAAATTACCACAAAGTAGTTGCAGAACCCTTTCTGTTAGAAAGTTGTCTATAATTTTTAGAAACACCATGGATTTTTTATGAGTGACAGCATGAGATCTTTAGCCTGGATCCCTCTTACTGAAATTCCTCATGATAACACACATCTTCTTTCGACATATTATAGACAGACATTTAAGGAGTTGTGCAGTATACTACCTCATTTGATTTGATATCTGTAACAGACACCCACCAGAATCCTATTTTGTGGTCTGTCAGTGAGAACTTTGATCCATCAGCATTCCCCGTGTTCTTCTTAAGAATTGTCAATAGCTCTAAAGCAACTAATAGGTGTTTTTGATGGAGAGTGCACCCAGACTCCCTTACTGTCCATCCTGTAACTCTGTTATGCTCATTTCAACCCCACTGACTCCAGGCAGAGCATGTGCATTAAAAAAGCTTGCAGAAGGGTGCCTGATGGGAACATGCTGAGCACACACAGCTCCCATTGGCTTCAGTTGGGGATGGTAGTTGATCAGAATAGTGGACATCAGTGTTTGAACCTATGAGCTGCTGAGCATCCATGTTCATAGCTCCTGGAATTGAGGCTCTAGGCGTCTGACTCTAGATTCCCTGAACACGGACAACTCTCATTCAGGTCACTGGAGGTTTGGTTGTTGTTGAGATGGTGCTGAATCACTATATAGTATCACAATGGACATGTCTGGTGAGCCTGAGTGCTAGAGGATTCTGGGAGCAGGGCCTTTTGGAACTATATTGTGAAAAATCATTGAAAAGGCCAAACTTGCACTTGGCATCAACATGTCATGAATGTTTATCCAGCCCCTGTGTAAGCAGCTGTCCTGATGTAGAAGACCAATGGTCTTGGTCAGCCAATGGCTAGTTTGCCTGGTGTGTACACATGAAGGCGTGTAATGGCAAATCTGGGGCTAACTGACCTGGGTCAACTGACCCAATAGAATAACATGACATCAGGTGCCTGGAGGGGAGCAGTTTATGAAAAGTGCATATCAGCAAATCCCTGCAGCCCCTCCCAAATTATAAATTAATTGGAATATGCCACATAATCTGCTTGCAAAACAGATTTTTGTATATTTTGGGGATATGTAAGTTCTTTGGGAAGAGTGTATAAGTATTGGGACGATCAGATGGTAGCTAGCTTTCTATCTATATCTCTTATATCTAAGAGGGCCAGTGATACTGTCAGGCAGAAGGATTAAGACCAGAGGGCCTCAGGGTAACCTAAACCCTGCTCTGAGAGATCATAGGGACTCAAAAAATAAACCAAGGACCTCAGGGAACTTGAAGAAGGAAGAGACAGTCTTCACCTAGGAATGGTAGCTGTCCTGCTTTGCTTACTAATCAGGATACTGTGTGGGGGCCAGCATAGTTACTGAGAGTTTATGCTTGAAAAATTGAGGCTTATTAAGGAGAGGCATTGTATGGTCCTTTCTATTTGTCTTTAATACCTGCTTTTCAATAAACAATAGCTTTGCATTAAAGATATGGAATCCTGGTCTTCACTGGTACAGTTATTTGGTGCCCAACTGTGGGCACATAAATAGATCTGAATTGATCCCCGGCTCAACAGTTGTTCCAGTAATTCAATATCAGGCCCTAAATGTATGACACATTTTGAATAACATTACAATACATTCATCAGTGTTGTAGTGTCATTTTTGGTTATTTTATTTACTTTAGTGGCGCACCAGTTACAGCCAGATTGCACAGAGATTCCTAAGGAAGGATTTCAGAAACCTTCATTTACAACAGAAGAATTTGCATCAATCCATTTTATTACAGTAATTATCAGCAGTATGAAATAAGCAATGTACATTGAAGTGACTGTCAAACATAGAAACAGCGGTACAGTTGTGAATCTTGCTGATCCATATGCTTTACGTGAAAGCAATGTATTCAGTGGGTATAGGGCTATTCATTACATTAATCGTGAGGCTTGTTCTAAGATTTATATGCAATTAAAAACCTGATTTTATGTTGCAAATGTATAAGTCTTTAATAAATCTTGAAATTTATCCCTTAGATCTAATAAACCCAAACTGTTAGTGGTAATTGTACCTTGGAGTGAAAGTTCTGACATGTCATTACCTTCAGTCTTCATTATTCTAAGGTGGCTCGAACATCTCAGCAGTAATAAGTGGTGCTCCTTGACTTTACATAATTTCAGTTATAATAGAGCCATTTTTTAAACTTCTGAATTTTGAAACACATTTCAAACACAAATTGCATTTGAGTCAATCTGTTGTCGCTTAAACCACTCTGGGATATAATATTTATGCTGTATTTAGAATGCAGTATTTGCACATGTTTAGCAGCACTACTACTACAATTGGGCAAATAAAAAAATGTATCAAAGATGTTGGTGGTTTGGGTACTGAATTTCAGCTGACTGCATCTCAGGCTTTTGGTAAACTATCTGAGCTAAGTTTATTTATAGGAATATTCATGGAAACTAAATTTTGAGCCTGTAGCTGATATTTATTTAGTGACAAAACAGAATTCAATTGATGTGGAGGAAAGGTAGGGGTAGAAAACAGAGCTAGGCAAAGAATAGTAATTCCATTCTGCAGAGGATTTCAAGATCTCTAAATTTGGTTTCATTCTGATTTGGAAAGAAAACCAAAAGTTTGGAAATTCTACAGAAGATGAAATTCCCTTTCTCCACCTAATTCTGCTGGGAATTCCAGCTCTGGAACAGTCTGCATGGGAAGCCCTGGGAGCTCATGCTGTTGAGGAGTTGGGCAGCAGAGCTGTTAGGAAACCAGGCACTGTCCCATAGTATGTTTTGATAAATCAGCTACTATTGCTGACCAAATCTCTTCTCAAAAATATTTTGACCTGCTTTAAGAAAACCATCTTAGAATTTCATTTGTAGGTTAGTAAAGGAGGAGGGGTAGGCAGCAGTGTAAAGAAGGAGAGACTAGCAGTGGCTCCATGCCAGACTACCTGCACTATAAAGGAGCCTCTGCAGGGCCCGGAGGAGGAAAGTGTGGACCTGGCTGTGGATACAGCACAGGCCCTGCCCTCCCTCCTCCAGGGGAAGATTCAGGATCCCTGCAGAGACCCAGTGCAGTCCTGGCCAAAAGAACTCCAGAACTGTCTTCTGGAGGTGGGCCAGGAAGCTCAGGGTCTGGACCAGGGTGTTGAGACACAGTGCCAGAGCATGGACAGGACTAGCTGGTTGAGCACCAGTGCCCTCCCCCAAAAGGAGAGGCACCAGAACAGTCCTGTCCATCTCCGTAGATGCGCAGACACCCTACCCTCCAAATCTTGCCAGTTCTCCGCTGGGGAGGGATGGATGGCAGGAAGGTAAATGCCCAGATAGAGCAGAGGACCTGCGCTCCACCGGATGGCTTGATGGGTGGGAGGGAGCTCGTCCACCACCCAACCCCTACCAGCAGGCAGAGTTCTTGACCCAGTTGACCCAGGCAGAGGAGGCTGCCGAGTAGATGGCCAGGCAAGCCACAAGCTGGGCCAGGTCGCCCGAGTCCTGGACCGCAAGAAGTACGTCGTTGGCATACGCTGACAGGACCAGCCTCAGCTCTGGCTCACGGAGCACCAACCCTGTCAGCGTCCAGCGGAGGAGACACAGGAAGGGCTCGATGGCCAGCGCGTACAGCTGGCCCGACAGTGGACAGCCTTGGCACACTCCACACCCGAAGCTGACCGGTTCGGTCAGGGTCCAGTTGAGCTTGACCAGGCACTCCGCAGAGGCATACAGCACCCGAAGAAAACCCACAAAGCAGGGCCCGAAGCTGAACACCTGCAAGATGCCCAGGAGATACACTGGTTCATTCTGTCGAATGCCTGTCCTGGTCCAGGAACAGGAGAGCGAATGACAGACCATCCCTACACCCAAGCTCCAGGAGGTCCCGGATCTGGTAGAGATTATCGAAGATGGTGTGACCCGGGACGGTGTAGGTCTGGTTGGGATGGACCATGTCCTGCAGCACGGACACCAGCCTCAGCGAGATGGCTTTAGCCACGATTTTATAGTCCGTGCCGAGGAGCGAGCTGGGATGTCAGTTCCGAAGGTAGCGGAGGTCCCCCTTCTTGGGCAGCAGGGCAAGCACAGATTGCCTGCATGGGAGGGGGAGCACTCTGCTGCCCTCGGACTCAGCCCAGACGGTGGCAAGGTCTGGGCCGAGGACATCCCAGAACGCGCGGTAGAACTCTGCGGTCAACCTGTCCATGCCCGGGGATTTGTTTATGTGCATGAGGTGGAGGGCTTCCAAGAACTCGGCCAAAGTGAGAGGTAGCTCCAGCCAGTTCCACTTGCCCACATCAACTGTGGGAAGTTCGTTCCAGAGCACCTGGCAGGCGGTGGCTTCGGTCAGATCCAGGGAGAAGAAGCTAGAGTAGAAGGCCTGAGCCCTTCTGCGCATCTCTGCTGGATCCATGAGGAAGGTGCCGTCCTCCGCCAGAAGGCAGGTGACGTGCTTTGGGGCCCCTCTCCTTTTCTCCAGATGTGGGATCGAACGAAGGCACCCCAAGCCCAAAGGTCTTCAAGGTCTCGGAGCTCCTCCTGCTTCTCCTGGCACACTCCGCAGCAGAATCGATCCTCAGGGCTGGCAGCCATAGTCCTCTCCAGCTCTAAGACCTCCTGCTCCAGCTGCTCTATCCCCGCATCCCTCCGCCGGCTGGCCCCCCGAGTGTAGTCGCGGCAGAAGAGCCGGGTGCGCACCTTCCCCACATCCCACCAGTGCCACACCAAGGGAAAGGTGCCACCTCTGCTCCTGCCAGGCCAGCCAGAACTCCCAGAAGGACGCCATGCAGCCCACATCCTCCAGCAGGCTGTTGTTAAAGTGCCAGTAGGCTGGCCCCGGCCTCTCCACAGTGAGAGAAGCCATCAGTCACCAGGTGGTTATCCGAGAATGGGGCTGAACATATGCCAGAGAAGTGGGCCCGCGAGAGATGGTGATGGGAGAGGTAGATGCTGTTCAACTGGGAGTGGCTCAACCAGTCTTCCCCCACCCAGACAAAGGTGAAGGTGACGACGTCGTCCAGGTGGTGGTTGCGCCAGACGTCCACCAGGGCGTGATGGGCCACAATCTCCCGGAGGATGTCCGTGGTGGCCTGGCAGTGCTTGGTCTTTGTGCGGTCTCATTCCGCGAGGGTGGTGTTAAAGTCCCCACCCAGGACCAGGCATACACGAGGATCCAAGGTGCCGAGGAAGGAGGACACCTGCTGGAAAAACTGCACCAGCTCCGGGCCCACAGTCGAGGCGTAGACATTGACAAGGTTTAACACCAGCCCTTCCATGCAGACCCGGAGGTGCAGTTGGCTGCCCGGCACAACCTCGGTGACCCCCGCACCTTGGGCTGCAGATCAGGGGAGAACAGGGGCCTAGGGGTTCCCCAAGGACAGGAGCGGGGCCAGCAGCATGGGAAGGGAGGGAGGGAAGGGCAAAGGGTGGCTGGGCGCTGCCCCCATCAAGGCCCTCCATGGGGGGGGTCGTCCACCCCCTGGCAGGCCGGGGTTAGACCCAGGGCATCAATCTCATCGAGCAGAGACGATAGGTCCCCCCCCACCACAAAGTCCTCCCTTGTGATGGCCGAGGAAGCAGTAGCTTTGGCACCAGCAAGGGGTTCGGATGACAAGGAGGCGGGGTGGTTTCTGGCCAGGGGCTCCTGGAGGAGGGACTCAGACTGTGCCGCCTGCTGGGCTCCGGCAGGGGTCGCGGCAGAAGGCCCGGGGCCAGCAGCCCCCTCCCTGGTTTTGCAGGGGCTCCCTCCCCCCTCAGTGACAAGAGGGTGGGGGTGCTGGGCTCCAGACTTGCGCTTGCTGCGCTTCCCCTGCATGAGCACCCAGCTCTCTCAAGTGGAGGGCTGATCAGCGGGGGCAGGACCAGGGTGCAAGAGTGCAGGGGTCGGGGCTTGGGAAAGCGGGGACAGGGCAGCGAGGGAAGGAGAGGCCTCCCCCCGGGGCAAGCTCCCTCCAATGCCCAACAGTCGACGGGGCCCACCTGCTCGCCCAGGCGTCCCAGGGGGAACACTCCCGGTGCCTGAACAGAGGTGATGTCCTGCGATGGAGGAGGAGGGGCGGCCACAGGGACTTGGTGGCTAGGGTCACTGCAACTGGCCAGGCTGGTGCCTTACTGGGTCTCAGGATCCCAGGCCTCCCTCCTTGCCAGGCCAGGGTGCTGTCCATCTGGACATGCCCCATCGCCCGGCAGAGGTAGCACCGGGCCTCCTCTGTTGAGCAGTGGATCTGGTATCAGAAACGACCCCTTGAGTGCCTCTTTATCCGGTGGCAGCTGAAGCTGCACCTGCCGGCAAAAGGAGATGACATGGTGGAGGGTGGGGTCCTTACAGTCGAGGGGAAGTGGGCTTATGGTGGAAAGGGGCTTCCCCAGGGGGAGAGGAGCTTCCTCAGGGTGGAGAGGAAAGGCAGAAGGGCAGAGTTGGGCAGGAAAGGCAGGACAGAGGTGAGGATCACCCGTATGCCCAAGTACTCCAGGGCGGGGTTGGGCGGTGGCCTCAGATGCCAGGAAGAAGACCGCCTTTCTGTACATCTTTGAGGCCGCCACCACAGCTGTGGGCCCCACCACCCACACCATCATCCACACATAGGTTTCCACATGGGGCGAGGCAGGCACCAGGAGGCAACGGACCCCGTGCTTCCTGATGAGGGTGGGGAAGGGGCCTCGGCCCCCAGGGATAGTGACAGAGGCGGCGGATGGGGCAGGTGACAAGGCAGCAAGTGGGGGGCCCGCGGCCACCTGGGCATATACCCTGGATGCAGTGCCACCTCCAGAGCTTGTGGAAGGGTCAGCGGAGGAGGATAGAGGGGGAGGTAGCCCTGCTGCAGGAGGCATCACCTTCCGGGCAGGGCCCTTGCTCTTCTTTTCCCTCCCTGGCCCTTCTTACCAGCCAAGGGTGCACCCTCTGGAGAAGGGGGAGTGGGAGCTGTGGCAGCAGTAGAGTCCCCGGAGTCCCTACTCAAGTTTTCCACCGTTGGTGCCCCAAGACTGGTGCCTGGTGGCCCAGCAGCAGTAGTGAGACCAGTTGCCACTGGGGGGGACAGATTGTCAGGGCGAGAGGGAGGGGCGGGAGCGTCTGGGAAAGGGATCCTGGCCCCAGGCACACCCGTCATCCTGAGAGGGGGTAGGAGTAGGTTTGGTGGGGGGGTAGAAGATGAGGAAGGAAGGGAAGGGGGCGTGGAGAGGAATGGGAGGGGGAGGAGGGACAGGGTTGGGAGGGGAAGGGGGAAAGCAACTGCTCCTCCCTGCTAAGCTGAGTGCAGGGGAGGAGGGCACCCACACAAGGGAATATGGGGAGGCCAAACCAGCTGGAGGTACTGGGGTGATGTTCTCATCAGCCCTGGTTGGAACACCAGCTCCTCCAGCTGCACAGGGGGGTAGGGGCTAAACCAATGGAGGGGAGTGCAGTGTGTGGGGGGTCAACAAAAGCGGGGGGGGGGTCAATTAAAGGAAGGATATGAGCACTGCTAAGGTGGGAGCATGGGAACCAGGGGGGCCAGGGCAGTGGGGAAGCAGCAGTGGGCAGGAGAAGGCGGGGGGCATGGGGCTGAAGCAGGGCTGGAAGGCTCAGGGGCAAACCATGGAAGCTGGGTGGGGCAGGGAACAAACCAACACAGTGGCTGAGGTGGGGCAAACAAACCAACCAGAAGGAAGGCCAAAGCAGGGAGGGCGGGGCAAACACACAGACAAGCAGACAAACAAATCAAGTAACAAACCGTGGGGGGGGGGAAGTCGGCAGGGGCAGCTATGGGGAAGGAGGGCAGAGAAGGGGTGCCCCCAAGCGTGGGGAGAAGGGGCACTCACAGCAGCTGTATTGGGAGGGAGCAGCTGGCCAGGAAAGGCCCTTCTGCAGGTGGTGGTGGAGAGGCCATTCACTCACCCCTCACCCTCTCCCTCCTGGCCAGAGGGGAGGTGTCACACTGTCTGAATGAGGGGGGCCCTTGGGGTGTATTCAGGAGCTCTGATTATTCCTTTCTACACCAGTCTTGCATGGGGGGTGTCATGCTGGGTAGATGGGGGGAGAGCATTTGTTATATTGTTTGACCTCAATATGTCAAAATCATATTAATTTATGTAAGATATGCCATGTCAGGTACTGTTAGGCAGGTTATAGTATGCTATAAGATGATAATACTTATGTTCATGTGTGATGTGTGAAATGGAAGTTATAGATGTATTTGATGTAAGCAAGGTCTGAGTGTCTGAGTAAAGGGGGGCACATTATTTGCATGGGCTTTGTATCTGCATGAGTACAATTAAGTACTTAGCATAATCTACCTAGGTGCGGAGCATAATGGGAAATGGTTAGCAGGGCTGGGTTTGGGTTACAAACCACTTTTGCGTTAACTGCTGGGGTAATGAAATGTTGTTCTTCAATTGTATGAACAGATGTCAGCAAAACTGTGTTTAGTCTGTTATGATAGAACACTTCACCCTAAACTAGACAGAGCTCCCCAAGGGTGGCAGGCCGATGTTTCAGCCTGGAAAAGGGGGAGGTGGAGTCTCAGTCTCCTATTGGAATTGCAGGGGGCTAAGTGAAAGGGCTGCCTCCACGGCAGGGAATGACTCTCACCTCCCATTGTTAAAAAGTAGACTTAATAACTCACCTTGGAGTCTTTTGTCTCTTGAAAGCAGGGACAATTCCTGTATGACAGCAGAAGGTTTACCTAAGAGCTGAAATCACTGAGAGCTGAACTTGGCCTGACCACTAACAGAGCTGAGTGAGCACCAGGCAACTCTGGTGAGAGGCTGGCACAATCAGTGCCAGCCCAGTCAACAAGGGGGCCGGCACAGTTGGTGCCAGCCCAGGCGGTCGGCGGGAGCCAGGTGCGGTTGGTGCCAGCAGTCGGTGGGAGATTGGTGTGGTCATTGCCAGCAGTGGGGGACTCAGTGAGGCCCACAGGTGATAGGAGACAGCAACAGAGGGGGCCTGGACAAGCCTGTGTTGGACCGGTGCGGCCTACAGGGTGGAGTCACACCTGAGAGGTGGATATTGCAACTACGATGGTCAGTACAGGGGCAAGAAGGAAGGGAGAGGCGAAGGACACGCCCTGTACTCTGGGATGGGTTTGGGCTCATTGAGTTCATGAACTCTGTTTGCACTGTTTCCCAAACCAGTGCGGTGTTCTCTGTTTTGCTATTAAAAGGTTTCTTTCTACACTCAGACTCTGTGCTTGCGAGAGGGGAAGTCTTGCCCTTTGGAAGGCGCCCAGGGGATAGTGTGTAATTTCCCAGGTGACTGGGTGGGGGCTCGAGCCAGTTTGGTGTTGCATCATTTACAGGGACCCCTAGATATAAAACCCGTCCCTTGCTGCTGCCGACTTGGTCTGGCAGAATGGTTACATGATATGTCTGTATTTCAAATGGTGCTGTCTGAGTAAGGACTCAGACAGGAGGGCTGCAGAACAATAGCCTGCTTAATGGCCCATTAAGATATCCCCAGGTACAAGGGGCCCAGGGGGAGAAGCCGGAGATACACCTGATGAGGCACCAGGACTTGCCCATGTGACTCTGGACTCCATTTTGGTTCCTGTAAAACCCTACAAACCGCATGGCCAGGGCCAGAGGGTATACAAGGCAGTGTCCTGGAGAATCCATTTTGTCTTCAATCACCAGTCTTTCAGTAGGGACTTAGCTTCAAACACCTATTTACCTCTGAATCAAGTCATCTGCAACTGAAGCTGAGAACAAAGGACTGAGACCCATTCGGTTACTGGATGTATAGCAGAGGAACTATACAAGCCTGCAACTCCACAATTCTTCTAGAAACCTGATGTATATGGACATTTAATCATTTGTATGTATGTGATTGCTCTAATCCTTTAACATTTCTCTCATGGTTTATTTCTTTCTTTTTACAATAAACCTTTAATTTTAGTTACTAAAAGATTGGCTGGCAGTGTGGTATTTTAGGTAAGATCCAAACTTATATTGATCTGGTGCTGTGGCTGACCTCTTGGGGTCAGAGGGAACTTTTTTAGTAAAGAGTTTAAATAAGTTTAAGTAAGAGTTTAGTTTAAATAACTGGTCTCTTTACTGGACCTAGTGCTGATTTGGGAGCCAGGAGCTGATGCAGTAAAGGGGGCTGTGCGCATTTGTATACTAGCTTCTGTGGAGATTCAGAAGTGCAATTTGTGGCTGGTTGGGAAGCCTGACTTCAGTGTCACCCACCAGTGTTGGGAGACTCTGCTCTCTTTTTACAGCCTGCCCTGATCTCGGCATTATCAGGTGACTACCCTGGGCACGGGACGGGTCACAAGAGGCAGGCAGGCCGGCCAGCAGGGCCCCCAAACACCGGTAGCAGCAGCAGGACCCCCAAGCACCGGTAGCAGCAGCAGCCCTCCAAAAGGGGAGACCAGGGCCAGTATGTGAGCCCTAGAATGCTAAAGGCCCTTTTCCCTGCAGGCAGAGTAGAGGTTATTGCAGGTCAATTAGAGACACCTGGACCCAATTAAGAGCTACTCCTGGTCTACTTAAACCCTGCCTCCCCCAAAAGGAGGGGTGGGTGGGTAGGCACTTAGGAGCAGGAGGCTGATGCCAGAAGGAGAGACTCTCCCAGACTAGGAAAAAGCACCTCTTTGCAGCCAGAGAGGCAGAGAAGGAAAAACCCCAGCCCCGGCTTGCAGGGAGGACAGGTGTGGCTCTGATCCTCCAGGGCTTTACCACCACCTCTACAGCCTCATGCAGGAGCCATAGAAATGTACCTCCCGGGGCCCTGGGATATACACTGCCTGGAACTACCTGCCCTCCTGTGAGGTTGAAGGGCACCCCTCAGGCCTGAATTAAGGCCAGCACCCCAAATGCTCTGCTAAAGAGGTGCTATGGGGAAAGGACGAAAGACTTATTCAGTTGGGGCAGAGTTACCCCTTGCTGCCAAAGGAGACTGTGGCTATACCACAATAGTCAGTGTATCAGGCGTTCAGTATACTTACTGAAATTATTCTCTAAGTTCTATGACCAAACAAAGGGAGAAACTGGTTCCTTCCAGACCAAAGGGCAGGTAGTTAGTGCTCTATCATATGTTAATTAAGCAGTGTGAACCAGATATAATCATAGAATATTAGGATTAGAAGGAATCTCAGGAGGACATCTAGTCCAACACCCTGCTCAAATCAGGACATAACCCAACTAAATCATTCCAGGCAGAGCTTTGTCAAACCAGGCCTTAAAAACCTTCAAGGATGGAGACTTCACCACCTCCCTAGATAACCCAGTCCAGTGCTTCACCACCCTCCTAGGGAAAAAGTTTTTCCTAATATCCGACCTAGGCCTCCCCCACTGCAACTTGAGACCATTGTCCCTTGTTCCCTCATCTGCCACCACTGAAAACAGCCTAGCTCCATCCCATTAGGAACCCACCTTCAGGTAGTTGAAGGCCACTATCAAATTCCCCCTCACTCTGCTCTTCTACAAACTAAAAAAGCCTGATTGCCTTCTATGATGAGATGACTGACTCTGTGGCTATGGGGAAAGTGGTAGAGATGATATACCTTGACTTTAGCAAAACTTTTGATACGGTCTCCCACAGTATTCTTTTCAGCAAGTTAAAGAATTATGGGTTGCATGAATGGACTATAAGATGGATAGAAAACTGGCTAGATCACCAGGCTCAGTGGGTAGTGATCAACAGCTTGATCTGTAGTTGGCAGCCAATAACAAGCGGTGGTGTTATAGTGATGAGGCAGAGCCATACCGCTTTGGAGATACACTGCTTCAACATGTGTTCCAGGCAGTTTCTTCTGAGACGCCTGATTTGCCAAGCCAAACTTAAATTACATCTGCTTCCTGCTGTGAAAGTAATAGGGCAGAGAGACTGGCTGGGTCTTATTGGACAATGATCTTCTCCTGGCTGTGGATGGCTTTTGGCTTTGTCAGTTGTCAACCACAAGAAGCCATTGCTATGGCTATAATCGCCAGCATGGTTGGAACTACATTCAAAGGGCTCTGTTCTTCTTCTCTCGGAGGAGCTGCTGGAAGGGGGTTGTGTGATTCTTGTTTTGCCCAAAGAGCTTTCTTGTGTGAGAGAGTGCCAGGCAGTGCTCTGTCACAACTTTGTTTACTCCGTATCTGAGGGGACATGGGCTCTGGTGCTCTCAATATGCAGTCCTTTGTCTCTTTTTCATCAAAGCTGGAGGTTGCTGTTGATAAGCTGGCCCAGGTGTGTATTAGGGGGAGCTGGCTCAAACTCAGTCCAGCTAAGAGCAAGATAATATAGGCCAGGGGAGGGAGAAATGCCAGAAGTGAGATCTCTTCCTTGGCTAAAGATTAATGATCTCAGCATTTTATCAGCATCTCAGCTGCTTCTGGAGGTCCAGACAGCAGCGGTGGCCAAGTGCTCTTTTACCATCTCTGCCCAGCAGGATTCAGAGCTCGCTGCAGAAATCTGTGCCTTTGCCATCCCCAGATTGGAGAGCTACCATGCAGTCTACATGAGGCTAAAAAGCGAGATTGGTTCATAGTGTGTCTGCTAGCTTCCTGAGTTGTTTCCTGCACAGAGCCCATTATTCCTCTGCTTCAGGCTCTGAATTTGCTTCCATCTCATTAGTGGAGCACTGTACAGCTTTGGTTTAATCACTAGTGCCTTAAATGGTTTAGATCCCAGGGCCCTCAAACTCCAGCTCTGTCACTGTGTCATACTGTAGCACTAGAGGTCTGGTGAGGTGCCTGAGCTAGAATTCTCCCTTAGGTCATGCCATAAAGCTTACCTGCTCTCCCTGGCCTTTTTGCAATTGAAGGGTAAGTGGGCAGTCAGGGCAAGGCAGTGGGGAAAACCAAATGGAAATAAATAACATGCTATATCCTTTGTGAAACTGGCCTGTGGGGACCCCAAAGGGGGAGTGGAGAAATCAGACTCTGGTTTCTGTAGCACTGGTTTAACAATCAAACATCTTAATGTTTAAGATTTAACCTACTTAATAGGGCTACTATTCACATGGTGCAGGTAAACACCAGTCATGGTCAAAGATCATGGTGAAAGATACGCGCACAGCCTGCACAAGCATGGTGTGGTGCTGGCTAAAAGAGGCATTGGGCTATAAGCCAAAAGACTATCTCCTGTTGTTTGGTTCCTCCTGTGTTTGAGGAAACAGGTGTTTGAAAATTCTTTGTAATTCAACAAGATTGCATCAAAGGTATTAGACTCCTTCAATTGATCCTTCTAACTGGAACAATCTACAGACCCCAAAGCTCGGGTAGCTGCTCAGGCCAGAAGAGGTAACATTAAGCTAAATAGGTTGGGCTCCTGGAGTCTCTTACAATAAGGCAGGTTTTCTAACCCTTTAACCATTCTTGTGACACTTCTCTGAACCCTCCGCCATTTATCAACATTCTCAGTGAACTGTGGTCACCAGAATGGGACACAAGATTCCAGCAGCGTTTGCAACAGTGCCAAATACAAAGGTGACATAATCTCTCTGCTCCTACTCAAGATTCCCTTGTTTATAAATTCAAGGATTGCATTTGCCCATTTAGCCACAGCTTGGAACTCTCGGTCACTCCTGTTGATGTTTTCCCACGGTTTATAAAAAGATCATTAAAGCAGAGACTGGAACCCAGATCTGCTCGGTAAGTGCTCTAACCACTAGGCTGTGGTGTCATTCTCATGCCCTTTCTGGCCAAATGACTATTTATACAACATAGAATAGCTTCTCCTCAGGGACTGAGAAAGGGACTGGTCTGGAATACCTTATAGCCATTTGGTTCAGGCACTCACCTAGGAGGCAGGAGATCAGTGCTCAAGTCCTAAATCTGAAAGAGGTAGAAGGGGGATTTCAGCTGGGGTCTCCCACATCCTAGATGAGTGCTTTAACCACTGGGCTACTGACATTGATTGCTCCTCCTCCATGCTTTATGTGGGGCCCAGTCTGGTAGGCAGCCTTTGAGCATGCCTTCTGGCTTGGGCCCCTCAAGCAAATGCCTGTCTTGAGAATCCTGCTAGGGCTTAGCGCTGAGCAGCTCAGCAGCCTGAGGACTTGTGGCTGGCAGGAATTTAGGCAGTATGAGGATTTTTCTGGTGAAAACTGAAGTAGCTAGGGACTCTCAGTGCCTATAGGTGTCAGCTGAGCAGGGGTTCGAGGCTTTGCATGTTGATCCCTTTGTGGATCTAGCCTCTAGATACAAGTTCACTAGGCCTGCTAATTTACAATTGTCTCACTTCAGTCGCTGGATGGACATTAGCTAATGTGCCTGGGACTAGTTGCACCTGCCCTCACTGCTTCTGTGGAAGGCTCTCACTCAGAGAGTATGAACTCACTCAGTATGAAGGTGCTCAGTGAAGCAAGTATCCTTCACCATGCTCTCTCCCCCCAAATCACCAGTTTCTCCAGTTGAGTAACCAGGAACTAAGACACTCAAAACAGGCGGCCAATATTTAAAGTCTGACTAAAGGCAAAGCCAATTTGCACAGCTCTGTCCAGGTTTTTGCATATTCAAATAGATAGCCTTGGAGTAAAACTTTAATTTCTAACATTTTATCTATGAACTCCCCGCTTCTGATTGTTAATTAACTCTTCATACCAAACCTGACACTGTTTGAGAAACTCTGTTCCTCCATTTTGCTTCCAACTTTCCAAACACTAATTTCACCACAATTGTCTATTAGTGCTCTTGTAACTAAAATGTTCTTTCTCTGTAACACAGCAGCGATAGGCAAAACACTATAAGAAACCCCATCCCAAGGAGCACATAATGCAAGATTTCCCTCTTCTGGAACTACATTTCCCAGCATCCCCGTCTTTGACGGGCCCTTTAAATTTGGTAGGATCAAATTGCTGCAGGCTTAATGGGGCCATTTTGCATCTGCTCTCTGTTTGTTGCATGCTCCTCTCTCCTAGCTGGTAAGCAACTTTTTGGATTTTCTCCCAGTTTTCCTTTTCCTGTTGTTGAGGTGATGGTATGTTCTCTGCTTTGAGACTCTAAGGATAGTCATATGTAATTTCTTAAACATATTTTTAAGTATATAAAATAATGAATCCTATTTATTATTAAGGTTATTGCTGTCAACACCTGTGAAGGGTAGAGTTTAAATTGCTGGAAGGTACATATGTGGATTGGGCATAGAAATAATTACAGGCAGGGAGTTTATCAATGAGTGGTTTATTTTTGTTTCTCTCTAATTATTTTTCCACCCCCTTCAGCTTTTAATTCTGCAGGCTATCATAAGAAAGCATTGAGCCTGAATAATTACAGATTTAAAATAAAAGGAAATCCCCTGATTTGTGAAAAAGAGATGCCACCAGAAGAGTTTGGGCTACACTGTTTGCAGAATCCTAGATTATGAAGCATCTCAAGAGAAGGATGGGGAGCTTAATCAAAACCTGGGTGGTCCAGTGCTATGCTGGCATTTTGACTTATGCCTAATCAGAATGCTTTATAAAGGTTCTGTGTTTAAGTACTGAGATCTTTCGTTTTCTGTGCTTTATAGGAGTGAAATGAAAATTGCAGTTAAGCTCTGCTGTGCACATTTCACAGGAATTTCCCTTAGTGAAAAGCAAGAAAATAAAAATAAATTGTGGTCATGAGCTCTGATCATTATTAATAGATGAATGTTTTACATAATGTATGTTGCATAAACTTGGCTAGCACTTGTATATGTTGCCATAAACTATGGCTCACATGCAATAGAGATGCAGTACTCTAGAAATGCAGTCCTATCACTGCTGATAGCTGTGAATAGCTAACACACTGGAGATGGCACTATGAATAGTTCACACAGAAATGTATTGTACATCATTTTTCTTCTTGCGAGAAGGGAGGGATACAGTTATTACTTAAAAATTGATTAATCTCCAGTGTCAGATTCAGTCCTTACTCAGGTTTTATTCCGATGTTGCTCAGTGACAATAATGTGAGTTTTCACTGAGAAAGCACTGAGTAAAAGCCGAGCCAGGGCTGCAGGATTTGGCCCTTTACTTTTAAGCTTTACATTCTGTACAGCTGATTTCCCTCCCCCCCCTTTCTCTGCAGCTATCTCCACCTGCCACTTTCCTGTAGTATAATTCCTCATTTCCCTCTTCCCCCCTGTGCTGTCTAGGGATCAGGTCCTTGGCTATGGCTTAGAGTGGCCAGAGCAGGTGGCATGCAGCCCACCCAGGCCTTCCTCGTGCCCTGGTTTATGAGGTTAGTTTCCAGGCATATATTAGAAGAACTTCTCTGCCTCCCACTGGCTGTCCACAGCCTCAAGCAGCAGCCATGGGGCTATGGTGTTTCATAGATGTGTTCTGACCATGCCACCTATTACTGGCAGCAGAGAGCAGGGATGGCAAGAAGTCCCTGAGCTACTTGAGGGAGGCTTCAACCCTCTGCAGCCATGTGGGATCAGGGAAGAAAAAAATCTGCTGGCCAGAGCTGAGATAGTGGCTGCAGCAGGGATCTGCATGTGGTGGTGGTGATGCCTCATTTGATGGCTTTCCTGCTAGACATTCTCTGCCTTCTGCTGATTGGCCTTTCATTCCTGCACCCTCCCTCCCAGTCCCTTCCCCTTGGTCTCGCTCCCCGCCTTCCACTTTCCCTGCTTGCCCCCTTTCTTTAGGTGTTAGTTACCACAATGCAAGTTAATAACACTTGTGAACTCAGGGCTCCTTGCACAGAGCAGGGCATGCAGCTACGTTCACCCATGAATCTCTTTCCAAATTAGCCTCTGTGAGCTCCTTGAACAAAGACCATCTCACTTCGCTACTTTCATACTCAGAACTGCTTGGTCAATATTAAATTGCCCAAGTGCAGAAATGATCAGCTGTGTCCACTGGAGACAGAGAGAGAGAGAAGAAACTCAAACTCCTTCCCCACACCCTCCAGGCACCTTTGTTTTCTTTTCTGTTTGTTGTGAAAAGTCTGGCTAATTCCCTATTGCACTGATGGGGAATGTAAAGCAAAGATCATTCTAGGGGCCTTATCCATTGATTGATTTTATTGTTTATTTAAGTATATTTTGTATTTATTTATTTATTTTATTTTTTATTGATCATAATATTACTAGTAATGTTCCTGAGCCCCATTGATTTCAGCTAGTGGATTCAAGTGTCAACAAATAACCAGTGCACAGCTGGGTAATGCACTCATGCTCACTGGAAATTTTTACACAGCTAGTAGGCACATACTCTGAGGTGTAAGTGTAAAATTGGTGGTTCATGCTCCTGAGCAAGTCAGCAAGATGATAAAATTATACATCACTGAGAAAATTAAATAGAGCATTTTAAATACATCTGAGGGGCTCTAGAGAATAATACTTACAATGTCAGTACAATGGGGCTGTAGCTTGCAGAAGCCTCAAGATGGTTTTAATTATATTACTTTTGTATAGCTAATTTTATATAATCTGCAGTGATGCTGTGTAATACAAGGTTTAGCAGCTCATTCTCCCCCCATGGTGCATGTGTGAAGGAATTGTCTGCAAAAATGAGGCGCTCCTTACAGTATCATGTAAAAACTGGGAAAGAACTTGTTTTGTTTTCTCAGTGGTTATTTTATTTGTGTTGGAGAGAAATATCCCATCCCTTGCTGGACAGTCCCACCTGAAAACCAAAGTGGCCCAGTGTGTTGCAACCGAGACACGAGACTCAGAACTATTTTTAATAGGCAGGGTGCCCACGACACAGTAGTTGCATGCAGCATGCACAGCTCCTTCCCTAGACACCTTCTCTTGTGTCCCTGCTCCCTCTGCCCAGTGCAGGATTGTCTTCATACAGACACTGCTTTCCCCTGCATTCTGTTCTGGGGCTGGTGTTCAACAGTTAGTGGAATCAAGCACTGTAGCCCTAAAGTGGCTATTTTACAGGGCTGGCATCTACTTGCTGCCCCTCTCTCTCTCATGTATCTGGCCCACATCTGTTATGTTCCCAGTTGCTATAGGAGGTACCACATTTGCAACAATGGGCTTATCAACTGGATTCACTATTGGAGGGCAGAGTGCGGTGTTATGCCATGTTTCTGCTCCCATGCTGAATCCTTGTGATAGTTACAGCATCAGCAACGCTGCTTTAACAGGTTCCTAGGTCATTGTGCAAGCAATCATGGTGTCCAGTGACTGTGACCTGGCCCTTTCCCATCTCTCAGAGACAGGCTTTAACTAAAGGTCCAACAAATTTATACTGAAAACCCTAGAGCCAGTGTAACCAGAAGATATTAATGAGGATGTAGTTATGCTAATGCGGTGATGTAATAATCGTATGAGAGTGACTAGCCCCAGAGCATGCCTCATGTGAATAACGTGTTTCCAGAAGGCTGACCAGAGCATGCAGCTAATAAAGGCTGGGCCTTCTTTCCAGACCAGCCTTTGTCCTGAATATTTACTGCCTATTACAGATCCTTTATGGCGGGAGCTTTGGGAAGGCTGTGGCTGCTTCAATCACAACAGCAGGAACTGTTTGTGTAAACAGAATGAGGATAAGTGGGTTAATTTTGTATCTAATGCCCACTGATACTCAGTTCACCATATAAAACAACCCTTTCACAAGCTTGACAGTGCCTAGTCTCCTGGAGTCTCGATAGCAGCTCTTTGACATTTAAATCCTTGCTGGTCCTTGCGCTTTTGCCATATATTTTCAGTTCATACCTAGACCTCTGTAGGACAGAAAGTTATAGTGAAAGGCACCATATTTGGTAGTGCTTTACTACTAGTCCTGGATATATCACAGTAGAAAGACATTAATTCTGGGACTAATGCCACAATTTGATGGGTCTGCAAGTATAAGGCTATTGCTGGTGCCCGCTAATACTTGGTAGAAAACCAGGTAGAACTCTAGTTGCAAAGATTTCAATGCTCTGTCTTGCTTAATGGAAAAACTGGGTGTTTTCGTGACCAGGCCCAGCCATGTACATGGTGTTTCTGTTCCAGTTTAGTTTGCATAAAGTTAAAATGTAGTGTTCTCAGACAGTGTTGTGCTGGAGATCACTGCCTGCATTATGCAGTGGCTTTCACTGTATTATAAACATCTAACTAAGTACTTACTTATAGACAATTGTTAGATCCAACTGCAGAGGAGGGGTAAAGTTGCTTGCCCAGCTCTTTCATTCTCTTCGATCCCTCCATTGATTTTCAACACTCCATTACTTTCTTGACTGAAATAATCATTAGTGGAATTAGAGCAAATTATCAGCACACTTCTGATGTGCAGAATGGCTGGCTTGAATGGGTGACTCAATTGTTTTTAGAAGGGAAATGCCCTGAGGCATCCTCTGCCATGTTGTCCTGACATCCTTCAAATGAGATCGATTTGAAACATTTTGAAATCAATTTCCAGGAAATGTGACGTAGCTGGTTATACAGACTGCTTAATCTTTATTGATTTATTATCACAACCAGAGCAAACAACACATTGAACAGACTGGGACTGTTCAGCACAAAAGAGATGATTAGGTCTACACTGGAGACCTTACGGTGGCACACCTGTACCATTGTAGCTGCACTACTGTAAGGTCTCCAGTGTAGCCGCTCTATGCTGATGGGAGAGTGTTTCCCGCTGACATAGTGCTGGCCACATTGGCACTTTTGTCAGTAAAACTTATGTCAGTCAGGGGGGTGGGTTTTCCACCCCCCTGACTGACGAAAGTGCTAGTGTAGACATAGCCTATGGGGGGTAGGCTATAGATCTATGAACAGTGTGGAGAAAGTGAATAGGGAAGTGTTTACTCCTTCACCTAACACAAGAACATATACCCACCCGATGAAATTAATAGGCAGGCAGGCACCAGGACAAACAAACAAAAACAAAAGGAAGTATTTCTTCATACAATGCACTGGTTGTCAGGGGATGTTGTGAAGGCCCAAAGTATAACTGGAGTTTAATAAAAAAAAAACAAGAAGTTCTTGGAGGATAGGTCCATCAATGGCTATTAGCCAAGATGGTCAGAGAGGCAACCCCATGCCTTGGGTGTCCATACACCACTGACTGCCAGAAGCTGGGACTCAATAATAGGGGATGGATCGTTTGATAGTTGCCCTGTTCTGTTTATTCCCTCTGAAGCATCTGAAGACAGGATACTGGGCTAAATGGACCATTGGCCTGACCCAACATGGCTGTTGTTAATAAAACAGAAATTTGACTGGATTTTGATTTTTCCTAGGAATAAACTGTAATTTGCAATTTAATGGTAATGTGGTAGTACCAGCCCTCTGGGAGTGACACTTCATGCTAGAATTTGCTTATTAATTGTTTTTTAAAAGTGAAAGCAAAATAACATGGGTCTGTTCATCATATATAAACCTACACTGTGTGCTGGAGCACTCAGGTGGGGTTCTGTAGACAGAAATGCTGTGTAACTACTCTTATAGATTTCTCTTTCTCCTTTGTATAGACATGCGCCCACTGTTCATGCAGTAAGCCTTGGGTTCAGGTGACATGAGTTTTCCATGTCCCTGTGATGCGGTGTGTCCCTTGCAGTAAAGCAATCACTTTTTATCAGGCCCGTTTGTTTAAGTTACACACCAAGCTAGCAGGTGGGAGTGGCTACAAGTTTCACAGGAGTGAGTGGGCATAGTTCCGTGTCTGTGAGTACAGCTACATGGCAGCTGGAGCCGTAAGTCAGCTTGGGCAGACATACGCATGCTAGCTCTGATTGAGCTAGCATGCTAAAAATAGCAACATAGCTCCAGGGATGCAGATGGGACTGTACTCAGGCAGCCGCTGCCATGGCTACGCTGCTGCATGTAGCATGTGTACATTTGTCTGAGCTGGGAGCTTCATTTCTGGCTGCAGCACACCTGAAGGGGGAAAGACAGCCTTAGGGATGCTCTGGGGAGTCTAAATGGGAGTAGCAGGAAGAGGAGGGGCTTGGAGATGATTTCACAGCAGAGTTGGTGCCCCAGGGCTGCCTTTCCTCTTGTCTTTCATATTCACCTGCACCTTTCTTGCCTGTTCCCTCTTGCTCTCTGCCCTCCAACACTGTGTCTCACACCTTGCTGCTCCTCTTCTCTGCTCCTTTCTGCTTTAGACCCATTGTCTCCTCCCAGTGTTCCCAATTGCCCTCTCCACCACCATCTCCTTTCTGCCTGTCTCTCAGCTCTTGTAATGGTGCATTCTTGGGCCTTCTTCCTTCCCCACATGCAGGCAGCCAGTGCTTGCTGGAGTGTGAGGCCACCTCAGGGTGGGGAATCCCTGGCAGGGCCATAAGGACAAGATGCTGTGTGCATGGGTCCCTTGACAGCAAGTGGGGAATATCTGGGAAGGGAGCTAGCCTTTGGCTTTACTGGTGTGTCTGCAGAGTCCTTCTTCTGAGAGCAGGATTGGGAGAAGTGGTTGGCCAGGAGCCCAGAAATGGTTGTTACAGAAAAGGCCTCCTTGTGGCTGGCCCTGCCCTCCACTAGATCCCGAGGGTTCTTGGATCTGAACTCTTTGCCCATTGCCCTTTGGTAGGGGAGGGGGCTGTAGGGACCCTTCCTAACCCAGTGGACAGATCTGGATTTAAATGTAAAACTCAGTTAGTAAATGAACTTGGGTGAGTCTGGGGGTGGGGAAAATGCCAGGGACTCTCATCGAATGATCGTTGATGTTCCTCCCTAGGTGAGTGCCTGGTCTTGACTGATCCCCACTGATGGAGCAAGCTGTGAGATGGGTGCCTCCTGGGTTGTCCTCTCCTCTTTGCCCCATCCCTCCGGTGGGGTTTCTGTGGGACCAAACAACTGTTCTGAAGTTTAACTCTGGCCCATGTTGGACTGTGTGGTGTTTTGGAAACTTATTTCTAGCATATTGATCCTGATCTCCAGCAATGGAAACAGCACGTGGCTGTATTTATTGTTCTAAAGCTCCTCCTGTGTGCTGGTGGGGATTCAGGATGTTGTGCAAACAATCACACATGCATAAAATCCTGGCAATCCCAAACCGAACAGCACCTGGGAGCAAACAGCTGGGATGGGGGGTTTACACATGGGCTGCCAGAACCTGTGGTTAGTTGCAAACCAACAATTCTAATTTCACTTCCTAAGGACGGCGTTAGCATTAGAGGGCAAAGAATGGGCTGAGGTAGGCATCAGTTTAGTCAATCTCCCTATGCTACAGGGGAGAGGCTCTGATCCCTCCATGTGGGTGGTGTGAGAGCACCCAGAATACATGGGCCTGTGCCTTTACCAGTTTCTCCTTGGTTTGGACATAAGCTAGAATTTCTATGATAATAATAGCTGTCTTGTGGCTTTCCTGCAAGACAAGGTCACTTTAGCCATTAACATGCAAAGAGCGACATTTACATTGTTATTAGGCCAATGCGTTTTCTTATAGGGACAATTAAAATAAATGCCATGTTTTTTACTGAATGTGCTATAAACTAATCAATGATCCCAAGTGGTTGGCCACCTCCCTTCAACTGCCTAATCAAGGTGCACTCAATGTAAAACAGTTTACGCAGATGAACAACTTCTTTCTTTACATTCCCTTAATATTCCCATTCCAATTGCAATGAAGCTTTCTGTTCCCACAATCGTATCCTTTTGTCATGGGACCCTTGTATGATCAGTTATTTGACAAAAAATGCTGATGATCAAACAATTTAAAAACTATCCAACTCAACCATTTTTGCATGTAATCTATTTATGGGACTTAATTTTGCTAAATGTCTACGTTGGTATCTTTTGCAGAATCTGTTTTATGTGAAAACATACACTATTTGTCTGCTGATTGGATAATGCAGTGTATGCTCTTCCAAATCCCTTTGTGCATTATATGAAAGACAGATTTTTATAAGGAGAAGACTTTATTGTGCCTTGAGTGCCCTTCAGCTTTTACATAATTCAGCACATTTTGCCTGTAACTGTTAATTAAAAAAATTAGCTTGTTGCACTTCTCATTTATGATAGTTTACCGGAAGGTGGCTCTCATTAGCATCACCTCCTTGAGTAGAGGGGAGCAGTGCCAAAGCACTCACCAGGGAGTCAAGCAGCAGCAAGCACAAGTTACCCAGTGACCTTTAGATAGGGATGTCATTCCATACAGCCTCCATCGTTAGTTGTGAAAAGATCCAGAATGTGAGCGGCTAACGTAAATAATTTTTGCATCAAGAGGCTCCTTTAAGACCAAGTGCATTTAGGGAGAAATAAAGCACTTGAGAAACTGCATTCCAGAGTCCTCAGCCAAGGTAGCATTGGTTGATATGGTTGCACTAGTGCAGCACCTACCTAACTGCTCTATGTTGTGCCATCAGGGAACAGTATAACTCATTGCAATGTCTTGTAGCGCACCACCTGGGACGTGGGAGCCACATCCGTGTTTTTAAATTTAATGGTCACAGAGTCCAAGGCCAGATGGACTACCAGGTCATCTAGGCTAACTCCTGTGTATCACAGGCCATTCACACCACCTGCACGCTAAACCCATTTTTAAGTAGTGTGTTACTAAAACTGTGCAAAATGTTCACAGTCAAGCCATGTGCTATTTGCCTGGTTCAGTGTCTGCAGGTACCGATTGGAAGATGTGCAGAATCATTCAAACTTTTTTTGAGCAGGGAGATGAAGCAGCTGCTCAGAGCACTTCCTATGCTCAAAGAACTGCCCCAGGGCTGCAGAGAAGGTGGTTGGCAGCTGGGGAAGATGAATAGCTGCTTGCTACAGCCACTGAGAGTAACAGTTAGTGGATGGAATAGGATAGGAGAGAGATGTAGTTCAAGGAAAGCTTTCTAACTGGTAATTGTCTATCATCCTCCCTTGCATCCCGCATCCCTCCCCTTCTCTTGGGCAATGGTATGTGTTTCCTACTCTACACCATTAACTTTAAGGACCTAGGAATCTCTTGTTGACTGGAGCTTATACACAAGATGAGTGACTGACCGTTCCCTCTCTCTCTCTCTCTCTCTCTCTCTCTCTCTCTCTCTCTCTCTCTCTGGTTGCTCCTTTTCACCTTTCTTGGTCCTTTCCCTCTTGCACAAGTTTCCTTACCACTTGGTTTCTTTTCCCAGCATTGCTTGTTCTTGCTGCCCAACATCCTGTCCTCTCTTTCCCCTGATGTCCTGGACATCATTTTCAGCTGCTATGTTCCATTCTCCCATGAACATTCCTTTCCTCTTTGTAGCTGGCAGCTCCTGCTTCACTGGGGACCTCCATTTCCTGTTCTCTCCCTTATCTAGTAGTGCCCCGAGGCCGGCTTCTCCTGGCTTCATCTTTGTAATGAAATGTCTGGATGCTCAGAGAAGCAGCTGTGACCCGTCCGTGCTCAGGGTAGTCACCTGAGAATACCAAGATCAGGGCAGGCTGCAAAAGGAGAGCAGATTCTCCCAGCACTGGTGGGTGACACTGAAGCCTGGCTTCCCAACCAGCCATGAACTGCTTCTGATTTCCCCACACTGGTTATCAAGAAGCCAGTCCACAATTGCCCACAGCCCCCTTTACTGCATTCCAGTTCCTGGCTCCCAAATGGGCACTAGGTCCAGTAAAGAGACCAGTTACTTAAACTCTATGCTCTTTACTAAAAAGGTTCCCTCTGACCCCAAGGGGTCAACCACAGTACCAGTTCAATATAAGTTTGGATCTTACCTAAAATACCACGGTGCCAGCCAATCCTTTAGCAACTAAGACTAAAGGTTTATTGTAAAAGGAAAGAAATAAACCATGAGAGAAATGTTAAAGGATTAGAGCAATCACATACATACAAATGATTAAAAGTCCATATACATCAGGTTTCTGGAAGAAATGTAGAGTTGCAGGCTTGTATAATTCCCTCTAGTACACATCCAGTACTTGGATGGGTCTAAGTCCTTCGGTTCAGTTGCAAGATGAATTGATCCAGAGGTAGGTGTGTGTCTGCAGCTGGACAGGAACATAGACAAAATGGTTTCTGGGGTTTGATCTTATATACCCTCTGTCCCTGGCCATGTGGACTGTGGAAACGTACAGGAGCTAAAATGGAGTCCAGAGTCACATGGGCCAATCCTGGTAATTCTTCAGGTGTGCCTGGGGTACAGAGTCACATGAGCCAATCCTGGTAACTCTTCAGGTATGCCTTTAGTTTCTTCCTGGGCCCCTTGCATCCCTGAGTGTCTTAATGGGCCATCAAGCAGGCTATTGTTCTGCTGCCTCTCTGTCTGGGGTGTGTCCCAGCCAGCCCAAATGAACATACAGAAATATCAAATACATCCATAACTTTCATTTCACATATACTACATGAACATAAGTATTATTATCTTACTAAGCACAATATATCCTTTCTAACTGTACCTGATGTGGTATATCTTCACACGAATTATTACGATTCTGACATACTGATGTCACAATATACTAAATGCCCCCCCTCCCCCACACTCAAGCCAGCCCGTATGACAGCAGCTTCCAACCAAGGAGAAGAGTCAGCCCATAAACACATCAGTTTCTCTGCAGAGCACGAGAAAGTGCTTTGGAATAAAAGTCTAGGAACTGCTGCATTGGAGGGTAGAGGTCATGGACCTCTGAGCAGGTCTGACCTTTTAACACATTTTTTTTTTGTTATTTTTCTATTTTAGAAAAAAGATCATTAGAAAGATTTTGACTAACTCTCATTGAAGGAATGCATTTGCCTCTATTGACATGACTTTGTATATCAGTGATGAATATACTACTTACATATATCTGGCATAAGGAGGCCTTCTCTGATTATCCTCTATTAACATAAACTCACCACAGACTTTGGTAGTATGAAGATACCAGTGTTAATGGGTGCTCTAGTGATCAGGCTTGCACTGACAGTTCAGCACACAGAGTCATGTGTTTTCACTTGCGTGGGAGAGCTTCTTTCTGACAAGCAATTTCTTCAGATATAAACCTTTTATACCAGATTAGTTTGGTCTTCCTGAATCATCAGCTGTAACCGGGGACCATGGTGTATATATAACTCTCACTTTGCCCAGTAGGGTTGAAAGGTCTTTTAGATTCACCTACTTTGCAAGTAAGAACCAAGGTTGTACATTCAAAAGGAACTTCTTTTTTCCCCCCAGATGTTGTTTTCTGATTGCTGCCTTTTAGTGACAGAGCTAGCTCCTCTGGCTCTGTTCCCTTAGGACCTAGGTCTGTAACCCTTCCTCTGTGGGTAGCCATAACAAGTAAACAAGATTTCAGGCCCTCCTATTAAAGTAATTCCTTAGAGAGAGATTCAAACAATTGAAGTTCTACATACCAGAGATGAAGTTCTGCTGGTGCTGTTGTGCAGGGTTGGGGCTAGGGGAAAGCCCATTTTTACTGTGGAGTATTTTAACTGCCTGGGCAGTCGTCATTCACCCATTTTTATAACCTGAAGGAGGTCATGCTATATTGTAATGATGTCGCTACCACACACAGTGTCATGTCTGTGGTGAACTGGGAAACTATCTGTATTGCTTTTTATAAATATTATGTGTGACTATGTTTTCCTGTTCCATTTGGTATTGTCACCTGCCTGAATGCATGGAGTTAAATCAGATGAGGCTGTTGGGAGGGGAGGGGGTTAAGAAACCCACAAAAGGCATAACAGTTACCTAGATAAGAAGAATTCCCTCAAACTGCATCACCCCTCCTCTGGTGACTGGGCTGCATCCCAGGCTGAGAATATGTAAATCAAAAGCCACTGTGCAATGGAAGGGGCCCTAACAGACAGGAGCAGGTTTGAGGTTGGAGAGGTTCGCTAGATTGTGTCAATGAAAAGGCTAAGGGTCTGAGACACTCATAGATAGAGGGATCAGGGTGCAAGCAATGTAGTCTGTTTCACAGAATCACGGAAGATTAGGGATGGAAGGGACCTCAGGATCTAGTCCTAAAAACAAAACTCAAAACAGTGCTCAAAACAGGACCAACCCCAACTAAATCATCCCAGCCCAGGCTTTGTCAAGCCAGGACTTAAAAACCTCTAAGGATGGAGATTCCGCAACCTCTCTAGGTAATCCATTCCAGTGTTTCACCACCCTCCTAGTGAAAAAGATTTTTCTAATATCCAACCTAGACCTCCCCCACTGCAACTTGAGACCATTGCTCCTTGTTCTGTCATCTGCCACCTTTTCTGTAGAACTGCTGCCTAGCCCGTCGGTTCCCAGTCTGTAGCAGTACATGGGATTCTTTCGTTCTAAGTGCAGGACTCTGCGCTTTTCCTTGTTGAACTTCATCAGATTTCTTTTGACCCAATTCTCCAATTTGTCTAGGTTACTCTGTATCCTGTTCCTAACCTCTAGCGTAACTACCACTCCCCCCAGCTTAGTGTCATCCGCAAACTTGCTGAGGGTGCAGTCCACCCTATCCTCTAAATCATGAATGAATATATTGAACAAAACTGGTTCCAGCACTGACCCGTGGGGCACTCCGCTTGATACCGGCTGCCAACTAGATATCGAACCATTAATGACTACCCATTTAGCCTAATGATCTAGCCAGCTTCCTAGCCATCTTATAGTCCATTCATCCAACCCATTCTTCTGTAACTTGCTGGCAAGAATTCTGTGGGATACCATATCAAAAACTTTGCTAAAGTCAAGGTATATCACATCCACCACTTTCCCCACATCCACAGACCCAGCCATCTCATCATAGAAGGCAATCAGGTTAGTCAGGCATGACTTGCCCTTGGTGAATCCATGCTGACTGTTCCTGATCACGTTCCTCTCCTCCAAATGCTTCAAAATGGATTCCTTGAGGACCTGCTCCATGATTTTTCTGGGGACTGACGTGAGGCTGACTGGTTTGTAGTTCTCTGGATCCTCCTCCTTCACTTTTTTGAAGATGGGAACTATATTTGCCTTTTACCAATAGTCTGGGACCTCCCCTGATCGCTGTGAGTTTTCAAGGATAATGGCCAATGACTCTTAAATCACATCAGCCAATTCCCTCAGCACCCTCGGATGCATTGCATCTGGCCTCATAGATTTGTGCATGTCCAGCCTTTCTAAATAGTCCTGAACCTGTTCTTTTACCAGTGAGGGCTGCTCACCTCCTCCCCATTCTGTGCTGCCCAGTGCCGTAATCTGGGAACTGACCTTGACTGTGAAGACAGAGGCAAAAAAAGCATTGAGTACTTTAACTTTTTCCACATCATCTGTCACTAGGTTGCGTTCTCCATTCAGTAAGTTTCTCCTAACTCTGAGATGGGAAGAAGTCAGACCCACCTGACTGATGGATAGAGCGGTCAAGCTCAGGTAAGGGAATATGGATGTGTCTGTTACGTTAAATCCACTTTTCTAAGCGTTCTGCACCGGTGGGGCAAGATAACCATGCGTTGCTTTGAACAAGCTGTTTCTGTCTCTCTCTGCAAGTGTGTACTGTCAGAGGCTCCCAAAGAAAAACCCTGATAGACTCCAATACTTCTGGACGTGCTGAATTAGTAACAGTTGGTACCAGGGGCTGTAATGCAGCTACTGGACTGAGAGTGGGTGAACTGCAGAATTCCCACTGAGGCAGGAGAGGCTGAAGGCCAGACACCTATGGGTGAGTGTGTGTGTGATGTTGTCTGGATTAGGGGTGACCATTTATAATATTGTGTATATCAACATTACACAATTACAACAAATCACGCTAAATATACCATGTAAGGTATCATTGGAAAAGTTATGATTTACTGAATATGATCAGATTTTCTATATGTGTATCATCTTTGTATTGTAAGCTATGAAAATGTGTGATTTTCTGTATCTAAAACTTATTCTGTGCTTCTGGGTGACACCCCCAATCGATTAGCACTAGCACTGTGCAGCCTGATTGAAGGCCAATCAAGGGCCATCAGCTATTCACTGAGACCAGGGAGAGAAGCCAAGGGCTACACCTATGAATCATCAGAACATGTAGAGACATGCTTGTGGACAGGAACTCTATGAGCTTTTCCATGCCCAAATGCTAGGAGCTTGTTTTTGAAACCCAAGAGGTACAAGCCACATGGCAGAAACTATAAAATGCAACTTCACCATCTCCATTTTGTCTTCACTCCTGCTTCTTTCCTCTGTATCAATGCATCTACAGCTGAAGCCCATCATATAGGTACTGGATGTACTCCAGATCCAGAGGAACTGTACAAACCTGCAAACTCTTAACAAATTCTGCTAAGAACCTGATATATGGGGACTTCGATGTCATTTATCATAGAATCATAGAATATTAGAGTTGGAAGGGACTTCAGGAGGTCATCTAGTCCAACCCCCTGCTCAAAGCAGGACTAACCTCAGCTATATCATCCCAGCCAGGGCTTTGTCAAGCCCCAGCTTAAAAACCTCTAAAGATGGAGATTCCACCACCTCTCTAGGTAGCCCATTCCAGTGCTTCACCACCCTCCTAGTGAAAAACTTTTTCCTAATGTCCAACCTAGACCTCCCGCCCTTCAACTTGAGACCATTGCTCCTTGTTCTGTCATCTGCCACCACCGAGAACAGCCTAGCCCCATCCTCCCTGGAACCCCCTTTCAGGTAGTTAAAGGCCGCTATCAAATCCCCCCTCACTCTTCTCTTTTGCAGACTAAACAAGCCCAGTTCCCTCAGCCTCTCCTCATAAGTCCTGTGCTCCAGCCCCCTAATCATTTTTGTTGCCCTCTGCTGGACTCTCTCCAACTTGTCCACATCCTTTTTGTAGTGGGGAGCCCAAAACTGGACATAATATTCTAAATGCGGCCTCACCAATGCCGAATAGAGGGGAATAATCACTTCCCGCGACCTGCTGGCAATGCCCCTCCTAATGCAGCCCAATATGCTATTTGTAAGTATCTGATTGCTTTGATCATTTAATATCTCTCCATGTTTGTTTCTTTTCTTTTATAATAACTCCTTATATAACTCTTCTTTAGTTTTGGATACAGTGTGGTATTTTGAGTAAGACACAAACTCGTATTAATTTGATAATGTGGCTGACCCTTTGGGGATGAGGAGAACATTTTTATAAGGGAAACGAGTTTTAAATAACTTATCTCTTTGCTGGACCTAGTTGCTGCTTGGGAGCTAGAGACTGAAATGCAATATATGGGACTGTGTATTTGTTTTTTGGGGGCTTCTTTATGACTAGTGTGGGGAATCAGGAGCACTGTTTGTGACTGCTTGGTGAATCTGAAGTCAGTGTTAGCCACCAGTTTTGGGAGAATTTGCTATTCTATTTGCAGCCTGCCCTGCCCTTGGAATTTTCAAGAGGCTACCGTAGGCACGTATGGGTCACAAGGGGCGCTCGGTGAGACTCTGAAGAGAGACATCAGAGCAGCTAATCCGGTAACTATGTCTATGACATATAAATATAATCCAATGAATAATCTAATAATTTCACTTGAGCCCTTTACATTAGAAGAGGAGCTAAGAGGTACTCTGTCTTACTCAGAGGTGTGCACTTAAGTTTTAGCAAGAAATATAGTCATGCAGCATTTGGAGGGAAAACACCATCAAAAAAAAAAAAAGGAAATCAGACTAAATGTGACATGAATCTGAAATTGTACAGGGCTGTCATATATGACTATCGTCAGATAAAACAGATCCTTGGGTTTTAGAATTACTAAAGATTTCAGATGTCACTTACATGGATTGGTGTATGCAGTGCAGTACTGCAGCCATGTCAATCCCAAGATATTAAAGAGGCAAGGTAGGTGAGATAATAGCTTTTAGGCCTTGTCTCCACTAGCACTTATGTTAGGAAAACTTGTTGCTCAGGTGTGTGAAAAAACCAACCGCTGGCTGACATAAATTTTGCCGGCATAAGCACTTGTGTAGCCATGTCATGCCAACTGGAGAGAGTTCACCTGTTGACATAATAAAACTAGTTCAACGAGCAGCGGTAGCTATGTCAGCGGGAGAGTGTCTTCCACCGACAGTGCTGTCCACATGAGCAACAAAAGTTTTTGCTGACATAAGTGCTAGTGTAGACAAGGCTTTAGTGGTTCAGCCTCTGTTGGTGAGAGAGATTACAAGTTACACAGAGCTCTTCTTCAGGGCTGGGAAAAGTACTCAGAGTGTCACAGCTAAATACAAAGTGGAACAGATTGTTTAGCATAAGATTGACATACATTTCAAGGGACCATTGAAGATTAAGTGGCCCTTTAACACCCTTCCAGTCATAGGAAGATGGGGTGGAGGGAAGGAAACTAGGGGTGTTGTTAGTGGGTTACAGGTTGTTGTAATAAGCAATACATCCAGTGTCTCTCTTCAGTCTATGATTTTTAGTGTCTAGCAAAGTTATCCATTTAAGTCCCCAGGCTTGTCTTTGGACAGTGTTGTGCAGATTCCTTTGAGGACGAGGACTGGATTGATGTTAATTTAGAGAAAGCAGCTGAATGATCCCTTTTGGCTTTATAATCTGCTGCCCTCTCACTTCCCCCAATGTGCCTGCTGATCAGGCTTCTGACAATCTCTGGAGAGCCAACCTAGAATAGGTGCTTGGGGAGGTTCTTGGCTTTCTAAAAGAGGGTGCTGGGCCGGGGGCAGTTCCTGTGTCTGCACTGGGGTGGTCTCTGGGATGATATGTCTGCAAGGGGTCAAACAGTGGTGTGCCAAGTTCTCAGACACCCTGTGGGCCCAGCCACTGTGAAGGCTGCTCTTGCCCAACCTCCACTGGCTGCACTTTGCACAGTTTCAGGCTCTTCGGAATGGGGAAGTGAGGGCTGTTGAGGATCTCGTGTCCCGTGATCCTCCTCACCCTGTCACATGTGTGGGTCCTGGGGGTAGGGGATCAGGGTATTGGGAGATTGCTCCTCACTTAGGGGAATTTGTAGTTAAGTACTAGGACCTTCTCAAGGTCAGAAATGATTAGGGGGCTGGAACACATGATTTATGAAGAGAGGCTGATGGAACTGGGCTTTTGAAGTCTTCAGAAGAGAAGAATGAGAGGGGATTTGATGGCAATCTTCAACTACCCGAAGGGGGTTCCAGGCAGGAGGGAGCTAGGCTGTTCTCAGTGGTGGCAGGTGACAGAACAAGGAGCAATGGTCTCAAGTTCTAGTTGGGGAGGTCTAGGCTGGATATTAGGAAAAGGTTTTTCACTAGGAGAGTGGTGAAGCACTGGAATGGGTTACCTAGGGAGGTGGTGGAATCTCCAACCTTAGAGGTTTTTAAGGTGAGGCTTGATAAAGCCCTGGCTGGGATGATTTAGTGGAGTTGGTCCCCCTTTGAGCAGTGATTTGGACTAGATTACTTCCTGAGGTCCCTTCTATCCCTAATCTTCTATGATTCTATGAGGTCAACCACTTCCTACAGAGGCATGAGACAAGAGGAGGTAGAGCAGACATGTCTCGCTTCTCCCAGAGTCTGCAGAGGGAAGCATGGCCACTGGTATCTCATGTAGGTAATGAACTGCTGTGGAGATGAAACACTTAGAGGACAGTGTGCTGCTATTCCTATGACCAAGCCAAAGGAATTGTACTTCTGTGTCAATGGCAGCACTCATGGTACAGAACCCCTGGAGCCATGAGCTAATAGATACTAAGATTTTAAGGCCAGGAGGAACCACTATGATCATCTAGTCTGACTTGTAGAACACACATCAGGGACCCTTATCCAGTGGTTACTACATGAAGCCCAGAATTTACAGTTGAGTGAGAGTATTAATCTTAGAAAGATAATCCAATATCCAAATGAGGGCGAATCTATCATGTTCTTAGAGAAGTTGTTTCAACGGTTAATTACAGTCCCTGCTAAATAATTGTGCCTCATTTCTAGTCTGAATTTGTCTAGCTTTGGTTTACAAAAGAACAGCCATACTAGATTAGACTAATGGTCCATTTATCCCAGTGTCCTGTCTTAGGTCAGTGGCCAATGTCAGGTGCTTCAAAGGGAATGAACAGAACAGGTAATCATCAAGCATTCCATCCCCCATCATCCAGTCCCAGCATCTGGCAATCAGAGGTTAGGGACACCCAGAGCATGGGGTTGCATCCCTAACCATGTTGGCTAATAGCCTTTGAAAGACCTATCCTTCATGAATTTATCTAATTCTTTTAAAAACCCTGTTATAGTTTTGGCCTTCCCAACATCCCCAGCAATGAGTTCCACAGGTTGACCGTGCGTTCTGTGAAGAAATACTCCCTTTTTTGGTTTTAAACCTGATGCCTATTAATTTCATTGGGTGACCCCTGGCTCCTGTGTTATGTGAAGGGGTAAATAACACTTCCTTATCCTCTTTCTCCACACTCTCAAGATATTATACACCTCTCTCATATCCCCCTTTAGTCATCTCTTTTCCAAGATGAATAGTCCCAGTCTTTTTAATCTCTCCTCATATGGAAGCTGTTTTATACCATTAATCATTTTTGTTGCCCTTCCCTGTACCTTTTCTATTTCTAATATATCTTTTTGAGATAGGGGCACTAGAACTGCACACAGTATTCAAGGTGTGGGCGTACCATGGATTAATATAGTGGCATTATAATATTTACTGTCTTATTATCTATCCTTTTACTAATGGTTCCTAACACTCTTAGCAATTTTGACTGCCACTGTACATTGAACAGATGTTTTCAGAGAACTATCGACAATGACTCCAAGTTCTCTTTCTTGAGTGGTGAATCAATTCAGACCCTATCATTTTGTTTGTATACGTGGGATTGTTTTTTCCAATGTGCATTACTTTGCATTTACCAACACTGAATTTCATCTGTCGTTTTGTTGCCCAGTCACTCAGTTTTGTGAGATCCCTTTGGAACTTTTCTCAATCTGTTTTGTTCTCAATTATCTTGAGTAATTTCGTATCAACTGCAAATTTTGCCACCTCAATGTTTACCCCTTTTTTCCAGATCTTTTATGAATACATTGAACAGCACTGGTCCCAGCACAGACATCTGGGGGACACCACACTTTACCCCTCTCCATTCTGAAAACTGACCATTTATTTTTACCCTATTCTCCTGTCTTTTGACCAGCAACTGATCCATGAGAAGACCTTCCCTTTTATCTCATGACTGCTTAGTTTGCTTAAGAGCCCGTGATGAGGGACCTTGTCAAAGGCTGTCTGAAAGTCTAAGTACACTATATCCACTGGATTACCACATATTTGTTGACCCTTTTAAAGAATTGTAATAGATTGGTGAGGCATGATTTCCCTTGACAAAAGCTGTGTTGTCTCTTCCACAACAAATCATGTTCTTCTATGATTAGCTGACTGACACTGTGGATGAGGGGAAAGCAGTGGACGTGATATACTTTGACTTCAGCAAAGCTTTTGATATGGTCTCCAACAGTGTCCTTATTAAAGAAGTATAGGTTGGATGAATGGACTATAAGATGGACAGAAAGCTGGCTCAATGGGTAGTGATCAATGGCTCGATGTCTAGTTGGCAGCCGGTAATAAGCGGAATGCCCCAGGGGTCAGTGCTGGGGCCGGTTTTGTTCAACATCTTCATTAATGATCTGGAGGATGGGGTAGATTGCACCCTCAGCAATTTTGCAGATGACACTATGCTGGGGGAAGTGATAGATATGCTGGAGGGCAGGGATAGGACATAGAGTGACCTAGACAAATTAGAGGATTGGGCCAAAATAAATCTGATACGGTTCAACACGGACAAGTGCATAGTCCTGCACTTAGGATTCAACAGTGTGTCCTTATTGCCAAGAAGGCTAATGACATATTGGGCTACATTAGTAGGAGCATTGCCAGCAGATCGAGGGAAATGATTATTCCCCTCTATTCAGCACTGGTGAGGCCTCATTTGAAGTACTGTGTCCAGTTTTGGGTCTCCCACTACAGAAAGGATGTGGACAAATTGGTGGTAATAGATGACAGAACTAGGGGCAACGGTCTCAAGTTGAAGTGGGAAGGTCTAGGTTGGGTATTAGGAAAAACATTTTCACTAGGAGGGTGGTGAAGCACTGGACTGGGTTACCAAGGGAGGTGATGGAATCTCCATCCTTAGAGGTTTTTAAGTCCTGGCTTGACAAAGCCCTGTCTGGGATGATTTAGTTGGGGTATTTCCTGCTTTGAACAGGGGTTTGGATTACCTTCTGAGATCCCTTTCATCACTGATCTTCTATGATCTATGTGTCTGTGATGTTCCCTCCCTGCTATCTGGGCTAGTGCATAGATGTGTCACCCCAATCCCTCACTCCTGGGCCCTGACTTTCTCTGCTTTGCTGTGCGGATCACCCACTCCTACGTTGGCCCATGTCCAGCCTCCTGTGAATAATTAGTCCCTGACCTTGTGAAGGAGTGCTTCTGGCCAGCCACTCATGGGATTGACTCCCAACAAACACCCACTGGTACCAGATGCAACCCCAGGAACTGCCGTCTTACAGCGTTCAGTGCTGAACACTGCAACCTGCAAGCCCATTGGCTATTATCTTTGAAGGCTCGTGGCAACAGGGGGAGGTCCCTGAGGACTGGAAAAAAGCAAATATAGTGCCCATCTTCAAAAGAGGGAGGAAAGAGGATCCAGGGAACTACAGACCGGTCAGCCTCACTTCAATCCCTGGAAAAATCATGGAGCAGGTCCTTAAGGAATCCATTTTAAGGCACTTGGAAGAGAGGAAGGTGATCAGGAACAGTCAACACGGATTCACCAAGGGAAAGTCATGCCTGACCAACCTGATTGCTTTCTATGATGAGGTGACTGGCTCTGTGGATGTAGAGAAGGCGGTGGATGTGATATACCTTGACTTTAGCAAAGCCTTTGATACTGTCTATCACAGTATTCTTATCAGCAAGTTAAAGAAGTATGGGTTGGATGAATGGACTATAAAATGGATAGAGAACTGTCTAGAGCATAGGGCTCAACGAGTAGTGATCAATGGCTCCATGTCTAGCTGGCAACCGGTCACAAGCGGAGTTCCCCAGGGGTCAGTCCTGGGGCCGGTTTTGTTCAACATCTTTATTAATGATCTGGAGGATGGGGTAGATTGCACCCTCAGCAAGTTTGCGGACGACACTAAGCTGGGGGGAGTGGTAGATACCCTGCAAGGTAGGGATAGGATACAGTGTGACCTAAACAAACTGGAGGATTGGCCCAAAAGAAATCTAATGAGGTTCAACAAAGAAAAGTGCAGAGTCCTCCACTTAGGAAGGAAGAATCCCATGCACAGCTATAGACTGGGGACCGACAGTGGATAAAAAGCTGGATATGAGTCAGCAGTGTGCCCTGGTTGTCCTAATAGCATATTGGGCTGCATTAGGAGGGGCATTGCCAAAAAGGATGTGGACAAGTTGGAGAGAGTGGACAGTGGAGGGCAACCAAAATGATTAGGGGGCTGGAGCACAGGGCTTATGAGGAGAGGCTGAGGGAACTGGGCTTGTTTAGTCTGCAAAAGAGAAGAATGAGGGGGGATTTGATAGCGGCCTTTAACTACCTGAAAGGGGCTTCCAGGGAGGATGGGGCTAGGCTGTTCTCGGTGGTGGCAGATGACAGAACAAGGAGCAACGGTCTCAAGTTGCAGGGCGGGAGGTCTAGGTTGGACATTAGGAAAAAGTTTTTCACTAGGAGGGTGGTGAAGCACTGGAATGGGCTACCTAGAGAGGTGGTGGAATCTCCATCTTTAGAGATTTTTAAGCTGAGGCTTGACAAAGCCCTGGCTGGGATGATATAGCTGAGGTTAGTCCTGCTTTGAGCAGGGGGTTGGACTAGATGACCTCCTGAGGTCCCTTCCAACTCTAATATTCTGTGATTCTATGATTAGTCCTTCAATTTATCAAAGAAATTGATGTGCACCAACTCTGTCGCTCTAAGTGCGGTCTCCACACACACTTGATCCACGTGCACAGTTTTAGATAAAACAAACAAGTAAGCTTATTGATTAGAGCAAGATTTTAAGTGACTGTAGGTCAGATTAAATTGAATCATGGACCTGATCACAATTAATTAAAAGAAATAAAACTCATTCTAAACTAAATTCAACACTTTAGTAGTCTTTCAGTCTCTGGTATTAGCTTACCTCACAGGCTGGCTGAGAGGACTCTTGCAGCCAGTCCACTCCCTCTGTGGGCAGTCTGTCAGTGCCCTTGATGTTGCCGTGTAGATGGATTCCAAGGGAGACCTCCAGAGACAAAGATGCCTCTCTCTTTTAACAAGTTTCCTCGACATCTTCTGGGATCAGATGATCGTCCATGTCTGGCAATGAGCATGATTTACCTCACTTGAGTCAAATGAGGGTCACCTTATCAGGTGCTCAATCCAGTCCATTGTTTCTGTATGCATGCCTCTGTGAGGTGTGAACTCTCAGTTCTGTATTTGTCTGCATCTACTCAAGCCATGTGAGAGACGCATTTGGGGATACAGCATAATAGTTTTATATCTGTACATATTTATGACATTGCAGGAAACATACTACCATAACAATAATGTTCAGTATGTCATGAGCATTCCAAAAACACCTTACATGACATATTTTGAATTAGACAATGCACAGTTACACTATAAGGGCGAACATGAATGATACACAAATCACACTATAAGGGTGTAAATGGGGTACAGCATGTCACAGTGTCTTATAATTCTGTTCTTTACTATGGTTTCAATCAGTTTACTTGGTACTGAAGTTAAGTTTACCAGCTGGTAATTACCAGGATCGCCTCTGGAGCCTTTTTAAAAAATTGGCATCACATTAGCTTCCAGCTATTGGTCTTCTTCTGCCTTTGTTTATTGTTTTAAGTTTAAAACAGACATTCCTCCAATTTCAGAGACCAAGCACCTCTTACCTCAACCCAGAACACTTGTTGCAATAACTGGAAAAACACAGTAACTCAGACTAGCCATACATTTATTCACTTTTGAAAACTGGGAAGCACCCTCTCATTTCTCCAACCCCCACACTCAGTTTTCAGCCCACCATGCCTGACCACCTCCAGGATTGGTTAGTTACTGACTCACAGGGATCAATATCCAACACTAATGACCTCTCCTCCATGCATATCACTTCTCTATTCCTGATCTTTCTTTAGTAGCTGGAAGTTTAAAAGGCACCACATCCAAGACTTTGAAACCACTGGCCATGATACATATATAGTGACTTATTATTTGTCTTAGCTAATAGGCCATGCTCACTTGTACTGGATTGAAGAATAGCACGTGTTGTGTATACCAAAATCAGAATGAAATGTAAGTATCTCGTGCTTTATACAGATTCATCAAAATCCCTGTTTATGAAGCAAACTCAAACGTTTTTAATGCTGTTTTATGTCTATTTAATATAATTTGTAGATTTATTGGTTCTTAATGCATGTACGTTAATTACCCCTTTTCTTGTGGGTGAGCCAGATACATGACAACTGCTGTGCTTTAATGTGCTGTGAACAGCTGATGTGCCTTTTGGTTAATGCATTTTGTTCGTTCTGGCCATTTCATTTAAGGATGACAACTCTCAGCGGAGACCATTTTCAGCTCTTCAGTTAGAAGGGCCACATACCTCAGATTCAAGGGTTGTGGCCTACTGAAATATATGAAGAGATTGTGTGAGATTTCACAGAGCTGAAAAATGTCATTCTTGCTCTCTTGAACTTATCGAGGTTGCTATTTCTAGTCTCTGGGAAGAATTTTGTGATTCATACTTTAATATTTGTTTTAAAAGAAAGATCACATTTTCTGTGCAGAATTTGTTTTAGCATAGATGGAAGGCACAGTAAAAAAGGGGAAGGACTTCAGGATGTTAATGTAAAGACATCAATATGAATTTCAGTGCATGGGGAATCTCTGCCTTTACTAGGTTAATGCCTTTAATTATTGAAGGATGTTGCTGTATATCTGCCATTATTAAAAAGTGACACAGCTAATTTATTCAGTTAATAAATTGACTGTTTCCATGTGTCTGAGACCTTGCAGAAAAAGATGCATTGCCTTGTAGCGGAGCCTAGACTGCACTGAACTAAATGTCAGACAGTTTGTCAGAATGCAATCAATGAGGACAGTACAACAGGCACAAAGGCAGTTCTTCCACTGGAAAAAAAAGGCATAAAAATCATTTTCAGTTCCTGGAGAGGCCTTCTGAATCTGTTTGTTTTGTGTGCACACAGCTGATAGCTTTTCCCAAGGTGGCTGGTGGTAAATCTGTTTTTACCGCTTGCTAACTCGGATGCTGTTCTCCTGGTGGGTGACATTAGTTCATTGTTGAGGAGGACGACAAGAAGCCACCAATTTAGATCTACCATTAGCCTGTTCAAATTAGGAGTAGACCTGGTTGAGAATTTTTTGGTGAAATTTGTCAAAATTGAAACTTGCTATAATTGTCTCTGAAGTACTAACAAAGCTAATGACATTATGACAAGGTTAATAAGGCTTTACATCAGCTGACCAAGCAGAATGATTTCTATAGCCACAATGCTCCCAACAGACTGTGGCTTGCAACAGCATTTTCAGAGAAAGCAACTATTCAGTGCATGAATTTGTCTTAGAAGCAAATGTGCAGTCAAATCATCACACTGCATGCCCTCCATGTAGCAAAGCCCCATTAAGAGGCTGTATAGATTTGCACCAAATGCCACTTGGGATTTGGGAGAAAGCTAGAAAGCCTGTTTCCCCAACCTCCCTCCACAAGGCAGGGAGCACCTCACTCATTCTGCATATTGACAGTCCAGACTTGTTTCATGTGCAGCCTTTTCAAAGGGCATGTACAATGCTACTTTCTGCTTGCTTATGGGTAATTGAATTAACTGTCTTTTATGGGGACCATTCCCATTCCTTAAAACTTGTAAATAAGTTTGAACAGATGATGGCAAAGAACTTCCTAGAGATAATTAATAACAAAGATCAGTGTCGAGAAGTCTGTTTTGGTGAACATACATGGAACCACAGATGTTGGTACCAGTGCAATTCAGGAGCATGATATGCGTCTGTGCCATAGATGACTGTCCACATGCATAGCCATGCTGTGCTGCCATGTGGACTAGAGAGATGGTGGAGAAGGAGGAGGGGAACAAAAGTCTGGTTCCTAGGATCCATGGGGTCGATGCACTTGGCCTTTACCCGCAAGCAGCCTGATCAGGTAATGAGGATTCTGTGTGGGAGCTGATGTGGGGCTTGATTGCTCCTGTGGGCACGGGGCAGCTGTGCCAGAGCAGGCGTTTTCTCCTGTAGAAGTGGGGACCAGGGGAGGCAGGGATCAGGGAGATATCACTGCTGCCCTCCACTCTGGGCTGGGCTCCACAGGAGCACATTGGACAAGCTTTCCAGTCTGTACCCACCTTTTGTCTCTCCTCTTCTGCTTAAACTGTGTCAGCTCTTTAGGGCACAGACTGGCTGTGTGACATGGGGGTGTCAGTGAGGTGGAGACCTTTAGGGATTACCACGACGCAAAGACAATAAAGAATAATGCTTTCCCATGGAAGCTGACCGTGGACTCTAGGACCAGGAGATCCACTGAATTTTTATGTTCCCTGGGTGCTTGTTCCTGTCTCTTCCTTGACCAACCATACCCACTCTGTGGGATGATCTGGTCACTGCTCCGCAGGTGCAGTTGGGCATTTAGCTAGCTTACACCACTGTGTTCCCAGCCCAGCTGGACTTTCTATCTTGGTGATACCCCCAGGCTGTTCTGTTTTATTAAATAAATCATACATACTTTGGGATCTTGCACATAAGAGATCATAATGGGTAATCAATGAGAGCACAAATTACCCACTCCTTAACATATAGGAAAAACTGGAATTGTTCAATGGGAGCATGGATTGATCCACATTTGTGCACGTGTCAGATAATACCAAACAAACCAAGAATATATATAATTTGTTTATAAAACAGAATATAATTCCTAAGGCCCGGTCTACATCCTGGAAATTAGCTGGTTTTTACAATGGATGTCAGATGACTTTGTGCTGACTACGCTGTAACTTCAAAGTGTAGCCAAGGACAGACTAAAATATCATGAAACCCATTGACATTACAACATTATGGCTGTTACAAAGGAGAAAAGTCAACTGCTTTCAGCTGTACTTTATTTACTGCAGTGAGAGGAAGCTGATTACAGTGAATGTGGTAAGGAAACTTAATTTACAGTGAAGAAAAACTGTTTTTCTGAATTAAAGCTGCTGAACATGCTTATACTTGTCTGCACTTGATTAGGTTAGTTCTGCTCTGAGCAGGGGGTTGGACTAGATGACCTCCTGTGGTCCCTTCCAACTCTAATATTCTATGATTCTATGATTGATTAGGCAGCTGATTTTGCTATGGTGACAGCATTTGATGCTGACCAGGTTGTCTCTTTGTTTCCATTGGCTGCCTGTCTATCCACTTGTTGTCTCTTGTCTTCTGTGTAAAATGTAAGCTCCTTGGAGACAGATTGTCTTTTGATACATGATGTACAGTGCCCAGCACACTGGGGCCTGCATCTCTGCTGAGTTCTGTAAGTGCCACTGTAATATAAATAATAATGAAGCTGTTTGTTTACTTTTTGTAGCAATGTAAAGTGGCTTCATAATATTTTCATTAGAAGAAGATACATTTCTGCCCTCTGTCACCTTTGGGGTTTGTGAAGGGAAAAGAAGATGGGGTCTTTGCTTCTGCTGAGAACTGATTTTAGAAATGGCTGTAAAAAGCCTGAGATGCAAAATGTCTTTTT
The DNA here is from genome assembly GCF_026122565.2 of Emydura macquarii macquarii. NCBI lineage: Eukaryota > Metazoa > Chordata > Testudines > Chelidae > Emydura > Emydura macquarii. The sequence continues at coordinate 108,887 of NW_027131688.1, forward strand.
AGCAGTTATTTAATCTTAGAATGTTCTGAAGTAATAAAATAGTTAAGAGGCCTAGACGCCAGCAGGGATGGAATGCAGAGAAAGACCTTGTAATTTAGATAAGGAAAGTTGCAAATACTCAGTTAGAAAATTCCTAGATAATATTTTTTTTTAGTATGTATGACCATGGAAACTGTGTCGTATAAAGACTTGTTTATGTCAGCCTATAAATATGGTTAAGTTCTTATGTTAAGGGTCACCCCTTACAACTGAGGGATTACCTTCTTTACGTAAAGAATAAATTCTGACTTTGCTAATCTGTTGTTTGGCTAATTCTGGACTATCTGCTGGGCAATGGACTTGTAAGTAAGGACCCCTGACTTTGCGTTCTTCCACAGGTTGTTAAAATAAACCTGTCTGATTGAAGATCACTAGTCCTTAATGTAGCAGGCAACATCAGATGTAACTAATTTGTAGCTAATCCCAGGGCACAAGACAATTCCAATTAAAAGATTGTTCAGCTTTTGGGCCCACTCTTGCACCAGCTGAAGCAAAATGCCCACTGACTGAAATGAAAGCAAGACTGAGCCTTTTACCTTTGCTTGAGAATGGGCTGTGGCTGGGATGACTTGATTGTGAGCTCCCAGATGATGATGTGGCTAGTTCATTTGATTGTGGCTCCAACTGGCTCATGCAGATTGATCTCAGTTCGGATTTAAAGAGACGTTAAAAGAGTCTTGCAGAAAATGGAGCTACTGGCGTTATCCTTTCTGTCCCAGGACTGTCTACTGAAAGGGTTCTAAGGACAATTTTAGGCACTCAGTATTGTAGTTGTTGGGTAATTAGCATTATAGAGACAGCTGGGCGAATGATGGATTTCATGGTTTACTCCAATTCTGAAAAATAAAAAAAAACTATTTTGGTTTGAACAAAAAATGGAATTGTGTTAACAACAACAACAACAACAAAATCAGTGAATTGAAAAGTGAAAAAAATAGTTGAGAGTCAAACAAAACAGTTTGACCCAAAGGTAAATATTTCATTTTAACTTTGAGCATTTTAAATGTTTTTGATTTTTAATAAAATTTAAGGAAATCTTGAAATGAACAATTGTTTTGAATTGAAAAATCACTGCATTTTGTTTTGACATTTAGGGATTTTTTTTTTAGTTTTTTTTCTGATCACAACAATTTGGTGAAATCAGCACAGATTCACAAAATGTTCTGGTGTCTGCATTTTTCACCAAAAAAGAGTTTCAGGTAAATCCCGCCTCCCAGCCCCCCAGCTTTAATAATAGATAATCATTCAGCCATTTGTCTGATGAAGGCTAGTACAGGTCATATCAGGGATTTCCTCAATATAGAGAAGCTCCTTCCATTCTTACGGGCTAACACTGATCTCTGAATCTGCAGTGTTGAGATAACATTAACTATGTAGAAAGCAGAGTAAAAGAAGGTCTATGTAAGATGTTTCAAATTTGAGATGCAGAGACTGACCTTATGAGATTCTTTTCACTTTTATTTCTAGTGGATTGCCCTTTGGATTCCACTGAAAGGGTTTAGGCAATGGTTCTGAAAGATCATAGAATCATAGAATATTAGAGATGGAAGGTCCCTCAGGAGGTCATCTAGTCCAACCCTCTGCCCAAAGCAGGACCAACCCCAGCGAAATCATCCCAGCCAGAGCTTTGTCAAGCCGCAGCTTAAAAACCTCTAAAGATGGAGATTTCACCACCTCCCTAAGTAACCCATTCCAGTGCTTCACCACCCTCCTAGTGACAAACTTTTTCCTAATGTCCAACCTAGACCTCCCCCACTGCAACTTGAGACCATTGATCCTTGTTCTGTCATCTGCCACCACTGAGAACAGCCAAGCTCCATCCTCCGTGGAATCCCCTTTCACATAGTTAAAGGCTACTATCAAATTCCCCCTCATCCTTTTCTTCTGCAGACTAAACAAGCCTAGTTCCCTCAGCCTCTCCTCATAAGTCTTGTGCTCCAGCCACCTAATCATTTTTGTTGCCATCTGCTGGACTCTCTCTAACTTCTCCACATCGTTTTTGTAGTGGGGGGGCCCAAAACTGGACACAATACTCCAAATGAGGCCTCACCAATGCTGAATAGACGGGAATAATCACTTCCCGTGATCTGCTGGCAATGCTCCTACTAATGCAGCCCAATATGCTATTAGCCTTCTTGACAACCAGGGCACACTGCTGACTCTAATCCAGCTTCTTATCCATTGTTACCCGCAGGTCCTTTTCTGCAGAACTGCTGCCTAGCTCGTCGGTCCCCAGTCTGCAGCTGTGCTTCCGTCCTAAGTACAGGACTCTGCACTTGTCCTTGTTGAACCTCATCAGATTTCTTTTGGCCCAATCCTCCAGTTTGTTTAGGTCCTTCTGTATCTTATCCCTACCTTCCAGGGTATCTACCACTCCCCCCAGCTTAGTGTCATCTGCAAAGTTGCTGAGGGTGCAATCTACCCCATCCTCCAGATCATTAATAAAGATGTTGAACATAACTGCCCCCAGGACCAACCCCTGGGGAACTCCGCTTGTGACCAGTTGCCAGCTAGACATGGAGCCATTGATCACTACTTGTTGAGCCCTATGCTCTAGCCAGTTCTCTATCCATTTTATAGGCCATTCATCCAACCCATACTTCTTTAACTTGCTGATAAGAATACTGTGAGAGACTGTATCAAAAGCTTTGCTAAAGTCAAGGTATATCATGTCCACCGCCTTTCCTACATCCACAGAGCCAGTCACCTCTTCATAGAAAGCAATCAGGTTGGTCAGGCATGATTTTCCCTTGGTGAATCCATGTTGACTGTTCCTGATCACCTTCCTCTCTTCCAAGTGCCTTAAAATGGATTCCTTAAGGACCTGCTCCATGATTTTTCCAGGGATTGAGATGAGGCTGACCGGTCTGTAGTTCCCTGGATTCTCTTTCCTCCCTTTCTTGAAGATGGGCACTATATTTGCTTTTTTCATCAGGGACCTCCCCCTGTTGCCACGAGCTTTCAAAGATAATAGCCAATGGCTCTGAAATCACATCAGCCAATTCCCTCAGCACCCTCGGGTGCATTGCATCTGGCCCCATGGACTTGTGTATGTCCAATCTTTCTAAATAGTCTTGGACCTGTTCCTTCAGCTCTGCGGGATGGTCACCTCCTTCCCATTCTGTGCCGCCCAGTGCAGCAGTCTGGGAACTGACCTTGTCTGTGAAGACAAAGGCAAAAAAGGCATTGAATAGCTCAGCTTTCTCCACATCCTCTGTCACTAGGTTGTCTCCCCCATTCTATAAGGGGCCCACACTTTCCCTAATCTTTCTCTTGTTGGTAACATACCTGTGGAAACCCTTCTTGTTCCCCATTCACGTCCTTTGCTAGCTGCAACTCTAATTGTGCTTTGGCCTTCCTGATTTAATTCCTGCATGTTCGAGCAGTATTTTTATACTCCTCCCTAGTCATCTGACCAAGCTTCCACTTCTTGTAAGCTTATTTTTTGTTTATGTTCACCAAAGACTTCTTTGATGTACCATTGAAGATGTACCTTCTTTGATGTACCATTGAAGGCTCTCGTTTAAAAAGGAGGAGATGGAGAGAAATCTGATTTCTCCATGTCCCAATGTGGGTTGAAGCTTCAAAGTGAATTGCAGTCGTTAATGTATTTGTCCCATTCTGCCCATTTATCTTGACTTAAACGGTGTAAGGAATGGACAGAATTTGACTCTGAAGGCAGCACTAAGAAGCAATCCCATGTTTATTCTGTAGAATCTCTCCCGTGTTAATGTTTGCAATGTCTTGCAATGCAAGGACCAGACCTGAAAATGGGAGATCCCTTGGCAGGCCTGGAGCCCCAGGAACAGCCATTTATCTCATAGTATATCCGCTTATTGCAGCAAGTTCTGTTCTCTGGCAGCTGCTGATCCAGTTGCAGGCAGGTTTTGCAGGACTGCACCAGGGAAGGATGGGTTAGGATGTGCCTTCCTCTGTGGGCACAGTGGCAGCAGCAGAGAGGGGGGCTGCAGCCCAGATGCCTGCCGTGACTGTGGGGAGCAGGGATGTGTGGAGCCATCGAACTGCATGGTACTGCTCCCTGTGCTCTCCATGGGTCAGTTGGGGATCAGTGAATCCCAGCTGAGAGAGGTACTGTGCAGCTCTGGCAACCAGGCAAACCACTGCCTCCTGTCCACAGGCCCTCTCCTCCTCTGGCATCCCTGGCTTGACGGAGGTGCTGAAACCTTGTGTTGGGGCACGTAGCCCACCCCAGCAGAGAAGGGATTAATAGAGCTTTGGAGAGGCTGCAGGGGCAGCAGCCAATTGGAAAGGCCAAGGGGGAAGCAGCCAATCAGGCCATGCAGGCCCATATAAGAAGGGCTGCCAGCCAGAGGGAGAGGACAGTCACCCTCAGGAGATCAGAGGGAGAAGGCTGGCTGGCCTGCAGGGTGAGGCAGGCCAGCACCCTGGATAAAGCCATGGCTGGCTCCAGGGAAGAAGCAGCCATGGACCCTGAAGCAAGGGCAGGGGTGGACTGCAAGGCTGAGTCCAGGGGAGGAGCAGCCACTAGGCCCTGGAATAAGAGCCAGACAGAGACGGCAGGGCTGACTCCAGACAGGGAACAGCTGGGCCCTGAAGAAAGGGCCTGACTCTGGACTGCCATGATCACTGATATAAGTGGCTAAAGACTATTGAATCCCTCCATTCCTCTCTGGAAGAGGGAGGAACAGAGACTGAGACACAACCGGAGGGCTGTGCAGCAAAGAGGATGTTGGGACTGTGGGGAGACATGGGTCTGGGAGTAAAGAAAGGATGGGTGATGCACCACCAGAGAGGGCACAGCGGCCACAAGAGTGATTCCCCGGGATGGCCAGCAGGAGGCGCTGCGGTGGTGAGCAGGGACCCGTTACAGACCTGCTGAACATGGGCCGTGGGTGTTTCCCAGCATTTCCTTTCCTGGCTGCTGCCCTGCAAACCTGCCTGAGCTGGGGCCTTTCCACCAAAAAATGCTGTGTCTGAGCAGCCTGTGTGGCCAGCATCCGAATCCCAGTAACATTAACGTCAGCGGGACGGGATTGGTTCTGGCAACATGTTGCAGGTACCTGGAGAGTTGTTGCTAAGCGGAATCTATTATAGGTGCACTCGTGGTCTTGTTTATGTATCTCCCACAGTAGTGGGAAGGTGTCAGATTTATTGACTGATCGTTTTGGTGATCTTCAGTTGTCCTGGCTTCTGGGTGAATGAAATCCCTTATTCATTTAAAACTGGCCCTCAGGGATAGCAGAAGTAGGTCAAATGCTTCCCGAGCAGCTGCTTTCACCAGAGTAGTTACTGGAGCCAGATTTGAAAGAGCAGAAAAGTTCTACCAGCAGTGTGGATCCTGAGGCAGATGGACAGGTATATTTACAGTGTCATCCCAGAATAGCCACATACAAATCTCCCCTTACAAATGATTTATGATCACAATGGAGTAGAGTAACTTCCTTTAAAACAAAACTATTGTATCCTGCTAGAGAGGGTGGTAACTGATATCTGCATTTTAACTGAAAGGAACTGATATAATCTGCATCTTTAAAGTTCATAACATCTGAAAACTTTCTGCATTTTAACTTGTACTTTCAGTATAAGATGAATGGGAGATGGATGAGTCCAAATCCTGAACCACCGAACTCAACAGGAATTGTGCCCATTGTGGACTATAAGACTATTTGTCCCCAGTGGAGAAGGAGAAGCTATGCTAAATAATCTTCAGCTAAACACACTTCTTCTAACACACTTCTTGCTTCATATTTTGTCCTCAAGAATAAGCAGATTTCCGAACGTTGCCTGTTCAGATGAAGATGAGAATCCCTGCATGGGCCAATCTCCAACAATGCATCTACACAGCTGAAATTGTAATTTGTTTATTTGTATTATTTTCAAAATTTCAGTAAAACACATACATAGCAAGTGAATTCTCTTGTGCCCACAGTTTGTGCTGTGCTGTGCTGTGCTGTATAGAGGCACAAGAAGACAGGGACCTGAGTAGGAACTTGCTGCAGGGCAAAAAAAGAGACTCAGTTCCTTGCCTGACAAAATATGTTAATGATAACAGGAGCCATATGCTAAACGTGCCAGCTGTCACTTCTATGCACTGCAGAAGCCACTTCAGTAAGTTTCTAAGAGATGTTGTGTGGATGTTGCTGTAGTTGCCACGATGAGATGTGGAGAGATGGAAGGGATCATAGCAAGTAATACATGGAAACCAAAATATCCATTTGCAAAGGTTACTGGAGGTTACGGTGTGTATGGATCAGGAGTACTGAGTGCAATCCATCATGCTTCACACACACTCCAGTGCTAATGGCTGGATTCTCCCTTGAGTTAGGACCATTTTGTATTGCATCATCTGAGCATGGTGGTCGTAAGGTCAGCACTGCTGGCAACAGGGAGATCCTCCAATAGTGCAGAGGAGGCCTAACAGCCAGTATGCCACAACCCTATACTTCGTAGGGGGGAGTGACCATGGGAAAATTGGTGTGGTTGGGATTTCCCTAAACCCCGGTGATTCTATGCTGTTACGATGGCTCCATAGGGCCATTGACCATGTCATTTAGAGCAGTTTTGAGGACTGTACCAGTGCACAGGTGATTCAGGATTAGGAGAGTAATGTCCCTACGTGACCAAACCACTTAGACCACATATCTAATTTGTCAAGGTCATTTTAATTCTAACCCTGTCCTCCAAAGTGCTTGCCATCCTGGTTTACTGTCATCTGCAAGTTTTATAAGCATACTCTCTCCTTCTTTAACCAAATTATTAATGAAATTACTGAATGGTACCTGCAGCACTCCACTAAATACACCCTCCTGGTATGACAGCGATCCATGGATAACTACTCTTTGAGTATGATCTTTCAACCAGTTGTTCACTTATCTTGTAGTAGTTTCAAGATCACATTTCCCTAGTTTGCTTATGAGAATGTCACATGGGATGGGACTCTGTCAAAAATCTTACTAAAATCAAGATATATCACATCTACAGCTTCTCCCCATCCTCCAGACCAATAATCTTGTCTAAGAAGGAAATTAGATTAGTTTGACAGGATTTGTTCTTGACAAATCCATGCTGACTATTCTTTATCGCCCTATTATCCTCTAGGTGCTTATAAATTGATTGTTTAATAATTTGTTCCAGTATCTTTCCAGGTATTGAAGTTAGGCTGTTCGGTCTATAATTCCCCAGTGATTCTTTGTTCCTCTTTTTAAAGCTAGGTATTATGTTTGCTCTTCTCCCATGTTTTGTGATCTCACCTGTTCTCCTTGAGTTCTCGAAGATCATTGCTAATGGTTGTCAGATGGCTTCAGCTGGTTTCTTAAGTACCGTGGGAGGAATTTCATCAGGCTCTGCCAACTTGAATACATCTAACTTACCTAAATATTCTTTAACCTGTTCTTTCCCTATTTTGGCTTGCATTCCTTCCCCCTTGTTGTTCCTTGTTGTTAATATTAATTGTGTTGAGTCACCATTGACTTTTTTAGTGATGACTGAAGCAAAATACGTATTAAACACCCTCTGAGGAAATCCGCTGTGTGGTAAGGCCTACTGCTGCCTCCTCATGGTGAGAGTTGGTAACGGGCTGGTCGCGGGGCTGGGTGCGGAGGTCACCTCCCCAGTTCATTGGTGGGGGATTGGGGAAGGCAGCCCCACATAAATCTGTCCCCTAGCCAAGATAGCCTTCTCCAATTACAGGTAATTGGACTAGTTCAACAATGCCCTCTTTGCTGGCGTTAATGCCCCAGCCAGCAGTGCAAAATATATTAGAGGCAGAATCAAGGTTGGTGGTCCCATCCACATGAACCTTCTTCTAGAGTGGAATGCTCATGTTACAGAGGAATATGATCTCCTAAATGGAGATGAGTAGGTTTTAATGAAGGATCAGCGTGGGTAACCCTAATGATGAGGTGAGTGATATTTTATAGGGTGTTTTATCATTGTTTTTTTACAAACAGCCTTCTTAAAGGGTTAGAATCCTGCTTCTAAATCCTGCTTTTATGAAAGTTATTTAGATAATTTGAGCATCTATATTTGTTTGGTATTGGTTGTACTAATCACTTTACATCTGCAATGCTGAATTCTGAGGAAAATCCTTTTCATTCCGGATGTATGCAAAGTCTGAGTGGCCCTCCCCTGCTCAGCCAGCTGAAAAGGGGGGACTTATTTGCATAAGCACATCTAGGTGCTTCTGATGGGAAATGGACAGTTTGTCTAGGATTGGGTTAAAAATCACTTTTGTGTTAATTGCAGGGGTAATGAAATGCTGCCCACGTGTTATATGAACAAATGGCAGCAGAACTGTGCTTAGCCTGCTCTGATGAAAGATTCGCTACTACCCAAACATAACTCAACAAAGGAGGCTTTCGGATGCCAGAGCACTGTGAAGGCAGCAGGGAGGGGATAGGATCTTCCTGTCCGGTTTGCACAGGCTCTAACTAAGAGCTGCCCTCAGGCATGGTTTGACTACCTCTTCCCTCTGTTCAAACATAGAGTTAATGCGATTCCTCTTGGAGTCTTTTGTTTTGTTAAAATCAGGTACAGTACGTCAGCAGCAGGTTTTCCCCACAAACTGAGAGCTGAAATCACTGAAGTTGAACTAAGAGCTGAAATCAATAAAGGAACTGGGGAAAGCTTGAGAGACTTCCAAGCAGAGGGGGCTAGCCAAGCCCAGAGACTGGCAGGCAGTGGGAGCCAGCAGAGAGGGCTAGCCAAGCCCAGCAAGTGGCAGGAACTAGCTGATGGGGCTTGCCTTGCCCAGCGATTGGCAGGTGGCGGGAGCCTTGTTGCCGAGCCCAGCAATGACAGGAGCCATGAGAGCTTGTTAAGCCCTATGGCGAACAGTGCAGTTACGATGGTCAGTAGGGCAAGGAGAAGCAAGAAGGGAGAAGTGAAGGGGACATACTCTGGTGTGGGGCGGATTCTGCACATGGTTTTGTGTTTATGAATTCTGTTTGCACTGTTTCCCCAGACTAGTGCTGTGTTTTCCTTTCTTTTACTACAAAGTTTACTTTTTACACTCAGACTCTGCTTCTGAGAGGGGGGGAAGTGTTACCTTTTGGGGGTGCCAGGGGATAGTGTGTGATTTCCCAGGTGACTGGGTAGGGCTTGAGCTGGTTTGGTGTTGTATCATTGACAAGAAAACCCTAGATATTGAACCTAGCCCTTGCTGCAGCAACTTCATCTGGCAGAAGGGTTACACCTATTTTATGTTTTGCTCTTTTTTTAATCAATGCAGCATTAGTTAATTGTACTTTGGTTTCCAGTAGCTATTTCTATTTCCATCTGGTATTTTATTCAGTTATCTATTTTTATTAGTTTCTTTTATATTTTACTAACAGTTTTTGTTGTCTTTGGCTGTCCTATTTTAGCCTTACCAGATTTGGCTGTGGATTGGCCACCCAGAGTAACCAGGAAAGGGAAGGTAGTCACAGAAAAATGGTTGCAAAGGTGTCTGGAACTTAGGCAGAGAAGGCCTAAGGATGTATTGAATAGTTTGTGTATAAGACCTGTATTTGTCTCCTTATATAGCCCCATCACTGCAGGATCTGAACACCTCCCAAACATCAGGGGATTTGGTCTCTCATTCTGTGTGTCATCCCCATTGTACAGTTGGGAACTGAGGCACACAAAGAGAGATGGAGTGACACAGTAGAGAGGTGGAGGTTGAATCCTAGATGAGATGGGCTGGAGAAGGAAGTGCACCTAGGGAACAGGGGCAGGCAAGGGAGAATTGTAGATATGTGCAGACATCAAAGTTCCTCTGTGTTCCCTTGTTACCTTTCAAGTGATCTTGCTTTGAACCTTCTGCCTGTAAGCAGGGCACGAGGCTGCCAGGCTAAATTCCTGGCGTGATGTTCCCCTGGTGCAATTTGGACTGGTGTAGTGATGTGTCACCCCAGTTCCCCACTCCTGCCAATACTCTGCTGTGCTATGAGAATCCCCACTCCTGGGCTGTTCACACACAACCTCCAGCATGTACGCTGCTCCCAACTAATTGAGTGAGTGCATCTAGTCAGCCACTACTTGGATTATGCAACAGAATGACCCCAGCTAATGCCTCCATCTTACAATGTTCAGTTATGCCCACTGAACAATGTAAGCTCATATAAGTTTGTCAGTTTAACAGAGAAATTGATATGCACCAGCCTTGTTGCTCACAGTGAAGTCTCCAGCACACTCCAAATCAAACACACTGCTTTAGGTAGAGCACACAAACAAATTTATTAACTTCAGAAGGATTTTAAGTGGTTATAAGTCAAAGCATAACAAGTCAGATTTGGTCAAATGAAATAAAAGCAAAGCACATTCTAAACTCAGTTTAACATTTTCAGCAACCTTACAAACTTAGGCAATTCTCACGACAGGCTGGCTAGTTTCCCTTCAGCCAGGCTCTCGCCTTTGGTCAGCACTTCAATTGCTTGGTGGTGTTTGTAGATGGAAGTGGAAGAGAGACATCATGGCAAATGTCTCCCTTTTTTATAATGTTCCTTCCACCCTCTGGGGCTTTGCACCCCCTCCAGGGTCAGGTAACAAACAATGTCCTTATATGGACTCATCTGTGTCCTGAGTCAGTGAACATTACCTCATTGTGGTTCCAAACTGACCTAGGGAGGGGAGGTAACTTACTGAAGAGTCCAATTGATCCTCTGTTGATGCCCAGGCCAGTCCGTTGTTTCTGGAAGGTTGAGCTGGGTTTCTCCTATACATGCTTTGATGAGGTGTGAATTGCCCCTCTGCTCCTGGAGAGTTTTGCCTGGATCTGTTGTAAGTCATGAGGACACATCTTTGGGAATATTACATAGTAACTATACACATGAAATTGCAATCAACATTCTACTATAACAATAATGATCAGTACATCATGAGCGTCCAAAGACGTCTAATGTGACATACTTTGCATTAGAGAAGACACCATTACACTATAAGGGTGAACATGGAGGTGCAGGGCATCACATCTGGTGAGTTTAGACTTCTCAGAGTCTAAGCATCAGAGTTCTAGTCAGCATCTGGCCTGACAGCGCATGTCACCTCCTGGAGTTATTGCAAACGTGCAAAGTGCCCCTGGCTTCTCTTCGTTAGCCCTGTGGGTAATGACAGAAATAATCTGGATTTGCTTGACTGTGCTTGCTCCTCTGGCTGAGCTGTAACTGGGAAGCCTGTGGATGCTTGTATGCCCAGTTAGCTTCTCCATGTCCTCATATTGAACTGGTTTGGCAGACGTGTCTATTTCAAGACATTTGTCATGGTCCCTGTGGTGCCTGTCCCATCCTGTTATACTGACACATCTTATCTTTCTGTCTGACAAAGCAGATGTGGTGGTAGTTACTGCTGCTTTGCTCTAGGGGGAGAGCTGCTGCTCCTGTGTTCAAACTGACCTGTGGGTTAACAAGCACATCTCAGTCAGGTGAGGCCTGTTGTCAGGGGGTGCTGGACAGTCTTTATGCTCTGCTTTCTGGGCTTGCACAGGCTGCCAGCCTCAGCAGGGGTCATAATGCCACCCAGCATACTCAGGGTTCCTGTGTAGTGGGTACATGGTTTAGCGACCCAATGTCTAAATGCCCAGTTCTTCTCCTGGTTACATGCTTAACTATAGTCCATGGGAATCACATGAGTGTCTCTTAGGGCAGGGTTTGGTGCGAGACCCACTGAGAAAAGCCGGCCATCAGCCACACCCCAATGTCTCAGTTACATGCTTAACCCTGCCACAGAATGTGAAGTAGGGAGAAAGATGATGACACTAAATGGTGTCATCTGTAAGATGGAGCAGCTGTTTGCTGTTAGATTCCTAAAGCCTAGGGTGGCCGTATTGTTAGCAAACTGCAGGTCTGCCACAGCACTATTCCTCTCAGCAAAAAAAATCTTCCCTACAGGACCTTTGTAAAGCCTGAGCTGAGGAGGAGAAATGGGTCTGCCCGAGTCCCAAAGTTCAGGAGTCTTTGGGCCCTTCTCTAATGTGCCAATGCAGATTATTGAGCACAGAGACTGTTCGTTGCACAGCAACTGAAATAAATACGCAAAGAAGCTCTGGAAAATCATTCGGACAGAAAATTCCCAACGGGCTCTAGCCAGCCAGTAGCTCAGCAGTTGGTGCATTTTCTAAATAGCAGAACATAACTTCTATGAAAATACAGACAAACCTTTTTCTCCTGAATGCTGATGACCACACCTCCACCCCTAAATGCAACCCATGGCTGAAAGGCATTCAGCATGCCTGGTGCAACCCTTGACACACTAGAAAGCTATGTTATCTGGACATTCAGAAAATAGAGATTTTCCAAAATCTAAACTATGGATAAATTAAAACAACCCTGTGTTCTGGGATTAACTAGGTTTTTAATCAAACGGGAAGAGATGATAACAGCCAATTCACTTTTCATTCAAGTAAAGGAGTGATTTGTCATCAGCTTCAGTCTAAGCAGGCTGATGTCTGTAATGATATGCCAGGTTTGATATAGCTGAATTACTGGTTTCAAATCCCAACAGGGTAAGATGATAAGCCTTCATTCTGCTGTGGTGGAAAAATTTCATCTATTTCCATGTGTCTTTTGAGGGAGACTTTAGTGTTTGAAGTCCAGTCTGCTTGGCATGGATATTAAAGATTCAATAGCATGTAAGAACTGGGGTTTGACCATGGTATTTCTGGCCCAAATGTCCCATCCTTCACTCTTGTGCTGTGTCAGGTGTCAATTGGCTGGATTTCATTGGAGCTGTGCTGTGGTAACTGGGAGTTGCATGAGAAATGACAGAAATAAATGGTTAGAAAATGTCAATTAAAATGACATTTCAAAGGAAAAGACATTTTCCCCAAAATGTGCATGCAATCATTATTCCATTTTCTGACCAGCCATAGACCTGTTTGGAAACTTTTGCCTGGAATAAAATGTTGACAAAAGAGAGAAACACATCTCTGATTTTTTTTTCTATTTTCCTAACAGCTCTGATAAAAGCCTCAGAATTAGGCCCACGGTTGGTAATTGTCTTTGGTAAATAAGCCAGACAGTATTATGACTCACTCCTCTAGCTGTCCCTAACATGTTTATTAGACTCCTGGTTTTCTAGGTGCAATATGGCCACAGTACTAGCTTCCTAGTAGGGCATGTCCTGCATATTATAACTTAAAATTTCTAACGCATCAAAATCCAAGGCCGCCAATCAGGGCCCCATTGTACTAAGTCCTGTACCAATAAGAAACAGACAGTCACTGCCCTAGAGCTTCAGTCTACGTTTTGACAAAACACAACAGGTGAATAGACAGAGGAAAGTGGTAGAGGGTGCATGGCAAGACAGGGCCAGAGGCATTTACATAAGACAGGAGAGTTGACACAAGTTAGTAGTTACAGTGGACTCTCTCGTCATAGAAGTTGTGGTACTCGGTGTATTGGTCACCAATGTTTATCAGTGTAGGCTGCGTGCATGTGTCCCTGTGTAGATGCTGTCCCAGCTCTGATCAGGAAACTGAGACGGCTCTCACGATTGAATGAGTCGACACGACCACGGATTAGCTGAGCAACAAAGGCACCCAGGCCAGGTTTATTGCAGGCAGCACAATGAGAAAAGACTTACAGAGTATCTCTGGGTCAATTTCGCATAGGTGGCGTTACAATAGTCTCAGCCCAACGGCGGGACTTTCCGTTATCCCCTAGACCAGACACCGGTATTCCCTCTGACACCCTCTTTTATACACTGTTACATACATTTTCGTTCTGCCCCCTTTGATGTAGGTAGTTGCCACCCTCTTGACGTAGTCTAATACCATCTTTTTCCATTGATTGGCTGATTTGGGCAACACCACTCCATGTATCATTTCTATCCATAAATGTGTCATTTCAGAGAGTTAGTATCTTGGTACCTCCTATACTTGCCACATATTTTAGTAATATTTTGTCAATCTTACAATCTTGCAGTATCAGCACTTTCCTGTACCAGTTTCAGTTAACTTGAGTGACCCCTTATACTTCTGTTCACTTGGCTTTTTCCATTTAGGCCTTAGCCTGTTTTACAGGCCTTGAGCTCCCACTTCTTACTACAGAAGTCATAAACGGTCACCAGTCTGGCCAATGCCAGAGGGTTCTATATAGTATCTTACCTTCCTAGGACTTCAACACTTCCTCCAATGCTTTAGTTTATTTGTATGAAGAGGGGTTTTGCAGGTGCCGTGTTCTTGGTGTGTTTTCCTAATATACTATCCTGAGATATTGTCTTGATGTTTATGCCCTGACTTTGTTACTCTTTGTTTGCAATGTATTTATAGCTGAGATGGTCCCAGGATATGAAATAGAGAAGGTGGGTGAGGTAACATGTTTTGTTGGACCAAATTCTGTTGGTGGAAGAGACAAGCTTTTGAGCTTTACAGAGTTCTTCACTCCCCTGGCTTCCAAACAACCCCCAATCTCTCCAGGTTCCTCATCATCATCAGAAGCAAGCTCCCCACAGGCCAGGACCCACCAATTTAAAATGGTATGAGACCCTTCCAGAACAACAGCTGCAAAAGCTGCAGACATCTCTCTATTGCTATAATGATCAATACCCCCACAACACACCTTTCAAGATCCATGGGTCCTACACATACCTATCACAACATGTAGTGTGTGTACTACATCCAGTGCATCAAATGCCCCAACAAAAACTATATGAGTGAAAGCAGATAATCACTAGGCTCTCCAATGAACTCTCAAAGAAACACAATAAAAGACAAAAACACCCTATCACCCATGGGCAAACACTTTTCACAAAGAAATTGCTCCATATCTGACCTCACTTCTTGTCCTCAAAGGAAACCTTCAAGCAACACATTCAAAAAGCGAGCCTGAGAATTTAAATGCATAGCTTTGGTAGATGCTAAAACCATGGATACTTGTTTTATGGCTCATTACAACAATTGGTAACTTACTAACCCTCTTTTAGTCCTATGACTGCAGAGGTGTCAATTGCCATCTTAATTTTAAGTAGTTTTTTGCAACATGTGTTAATCCCTTATGCTTAACAATCTGTCCCACTTTGTATTTAGCAGTGACACTCTGACTGAAGAAGAGCACTGTGAATCTTGAAAGTTTGTCTCTTCCACCAACAGAATTTAGTCCAATAAAAGATATTACCTCACTCACTTTGTCTTTTGGTTTCTCATGACTAGTGAGCAAAGCCATGAGATATTACGTGTGTCCATCTTCCTAAAAAATACCTCCATGGCGATGTCTGTGATTATAAATGCCTTCCTTTCCTCACTGCACCGGATAAGAACATATAGTTGTTTATTCTCTCTGCTGCTTTAGCTATTGTGCTGTAAATAGGTCTCTTCCTTTCTCTGTTGTTATGTGCAGGGGATGGCAATTGTGTGTTGTTTCCCTAAAGTGCCTCTTGTGCATACCATCTATCTGAAATACAAGTGTGGGAGGTAATTGTTTCGCCTAACTTGGCTCTGTACTGTTATAAGTAATCTGTAATTGCATCCATTACAATCCTGAGTGGATGGCGTTTATGGCTGTAGCAGTCTCTCCATCATTTCAAGATGTACCGATTCATATGGTAGAAGTCCATCTGATAAGTGAACCAGCAAACTTTCCACCCATGAGACCTAGGAAAAAATGATAAGAAACATAATTTATTCTGTCTCATAACTCTATGAGTCAGTCTATTACTATTCTATAACAAACTTTAATAAAATGATATACAGATTTATGCTTCAACCATAAAAATAATCTACAGTAGCATATAATTCTGAAAATAAATAATTCAACTCTTGAACACATGCAGGATGTTACAATCAAAGATCCATGACCCTTTGATAAACTGAATACTGACTTGGTTTTCATACTCAAATCCTCCTATCTTGAATTTTCACATGATGTGAATGAGAAGTTGTACTCCAGGCTGTTTGATTAACATTTCAAGAAGTTGCTGTTCTCCTATTCACATCTGAGCAAGCTTCTGCAAGCAACGAGTGTCCTGTATTTTAAGAGAGAGCTAGAAACCAGGGAGTGAAATCCTTGCCCCATTGAAGTTAGTGACAAAACTCTCATTGACTTCAGTGGAGTGAAGTCTAGATCTTTGCACAATGTCATTGGTCAGAGTCTTATCTCAGTTACACCAGAATAAATCTGGAGTAAATTCCCAGACTCTGGTTGAGTTGCTCCAGATTACCTCATTGTAAGAATCAGTCTTAGTGGCATCTGCTGAAAAAAGATCAAGCAACAATTTATTTACCTCCCCCATAATTAAGGAAAAAAGGCTCCAAAAGCAGCTGTATATGTTACTGCATAATATAATTAACTTTACATTAGAGCCACACCCTGGGCATGACATCTATAGAACAGGGCCAGCAAAGAGGGGTGTTTGAGAGGGAGATCCCCTGCTGGAGAAGGGGTGAGCGGGCGAGCTTGTTTCCGTTGATTTGTCATTTGACTAGCTGAAAGTTTGCAGTGGATTGTGTATTTGGGGACTGTGTGGGAGTGGGAGCAAGAGACCTGCTAGCTGAGTGGGTGCTAGCAACACTCTAGCCTCCTATCCATTGATTCTTGATCATCCTTGTGATCATCCTTCCCCTGTGTGTTAATGAGGGAGCAGGGCTGACCAAGGAGCTGGGCTTAAAAGCTAGACACTAAACAACCAGGCAAAGCTAGTGAACTGGGAGTCTGAAAAGGTGTTTGTAGGAGGGAGAAAGAATAACATCTCCATAATTTGGAAAGGCTGCGTCACTGAAACCAATGCTGTTTTTGCCTCTGTGATACGACCGTGCCCAGGGTAGCCAACTGATAATGACAAGGTCAGGGCAGGCTGCAAAAGGAGAGCAGATTCTCCCAATAGCTGGTGGGTGACACTGAAGCCCGGCTTCCCAACCAGCCACAAACTGTTTCTGATTTCCCCTCACTGGTTATCACGAAGTCAGTCCACAATTGCCCACAGCCTCCTTTACTGCATTTCAGCTCCAGGCTCCAAATCAGCACCAGGTCCAGCAAAGAGACCAGTTACTTAAACTCTCTGCTCTTTGCTAAAAAGGTTCTCTCTGGCCCCAAAGGGTCAGCCACAGCACCAGATCAATATATTTTTGCATCTTACCCAAATATCACACTGCCAGCCAATACTTTAGTATCTAAATCTAAAGGTTTATTGTAAAAAGAACGAAATAAACCATGAGAGAAATGTTAAGGGTTAAAGAAAATCACAGATATACAAATGATTATAAGCCCATTTGCATCAGGTTTCTGGAAGAAATGTGGAGTTGGAGGCTTGTATAGTTCCCTCTGGTTCACATCCAGTACCTGGATGGGTCTAAGTCCTTAGGTTCAGCTGCAGGATGGATAAATCCAGAGGTAGGTGCAAGTCTGCAGCTGGACAGGAACAAAGGCAAGATGGTTTCTGTAGCTTGGCCTTATATACCCTCTGTTCCGGGCCATGCGGCCTGGGGAAAGTCACAGGAATTAAAATGGAGTCCGGAGCCGCATGGGCCAATCCTGGTAACTTCCAGGTACGCTCGGGGTTTCCTCCTGGGCCCCTGGTACTCTCCAGGTGGGCTTGGTGTTTCCTCCTGGGCCCCTTGCTTCTGTGAGTGTCTTAATGGGCCGTTAAGTGGGCCTTTGTCTTGCCACCCTCCTGTCTGAGATGTTTCCCAGGCAGCACACTTTGAAATACAGATGTCTCAAATACATTCAACTTCCATTTCATAGAATCATTTCACTCATCACATAGGAGCATAAGCATCATTGTCTTCCTTGGCCCTTTCCAACAATACCTGGCATGGCATACCTCACATGAATATTTGTGATTCAGTCTCACTGACATTAACTCACATGAAAACTGCTTCCCCCCACTTTACTCAGCATGACAGGCTCCTTCTCCGGCTCCAGTGTCTAGAGACCGTGGATGCCTCTACCGGGTCCTGCTGTGGATTTGCAGAGACTGGCCTGCATTTCTTCCCATGGAAAACTGGGCTGGGGAGACCATCCAGTCTCATGATCTGGAGTGTTCCCAGAGGACTTGAAAAGGGCAACTATAGAACCTAATCTATACAAAATTGAGAAATAAGGACAACCCAGGGAATTATAAACCAGTGAGCTTAACTTTGATACGTGGAAAGATCAAATAATCAAACAATAAATTTGTAACCACCTGGAAGAAAGTAAGCCGATAAATAACAGTCAACATGGATTTGTCAAGAGCAAATCATGTCAAACCATCCTAATATCTTTCTTTGACAGGGTAGCAAGACCTGTGGATAGGGGAAGCAGTGGATGTGGTCTATCTTGACTTTAGTAAGTCTCATATGACCTTCTCAAACAAATTAGAGAAATATAGCCGAGATGATCCTACTATGAGGTGGGTGCACAATTGGTGTGAAAAGCTTACTCAGAATAGTTATCAAGGTTCACAGTCATGCTGGAAGGGCATATTGAGTGGGGTCCCAGAGGGATCTGCCCTGTGTCCAGTTCTGCTCAGCATCTTCATAAATTATTTATATGATGTCAGAGAGAATATACTTATAAGCTTGGGGATGATACCAAGCTGGTGAAGGAAAATATTTGTCTGCTTGACCACAGTTACTCCATTTTTAGTTTTCTTTAGTGTTCTGCTCTCTGCGGAAATCGCCCACCCCCTCCTCTTCTGCTCTTACGGTGCTTATCTTGTGCCAGGGTCAGAGAAAGGTTTCCCAGAAGAAGCAAGGAGATAGCCCCGACTGGTTCCTGCTAGTTATATAGTCTTGAGAGATAGACCAGGCAACCCTGATAGATAAGCTGAAATCTTCTGTCAACATGTTTTCTGTTATGCATACCTTTATAATTAGAAGAAGTAGAAAAGTGTAAGCCAATAGCAATGGTAGTAATAATTTTGAGTGTACCTATAAACATTAAGAATGTATGCATATGTAAATCCTTTGTCTATGTTTGTATAAATATGCAAAAGAGCATGCCTTCGGGGTCTCACACTGACCACTTGTGGGGAAGTGTCTGACCTCTGCAGAAATAAAGTTTGGAGACTGCCCAACTACCTGCGTGGATCTCTTTTCGGTGCAGGGTAAACGAACCTCATTTGGAATCTTTTTCCAACACTGGGAAGAGGGGTAGCAAGAAATTTGGAGGATAGGATTAAAATTATAAATGATCTTGACAAACTAGAAAAATGGTCTGAAGTTCAATAAAAACAAACGCAAAGTACTACACTTAGGAAGGCTTAATCACTAGCAGAAACACAAAATGGGAAATGACTTCATAGGAAGGAGTATTGCAGAAATGGATCTGGGGTTCTGGTGGATTACAAACTAAATATGAGTCCTCATTGTAATAGTGTTGCAAAGAAAAAAACAACAACATAATTCTGGGATGTATTAGCAGGATTGTATAAGCAAGACATGCGAAGTAATTTTCCCACCAGCACTGATAAGGCTTCAGCTGGAGTATTGTGTCCAGTTCTGGGTACCATACTTCAGGAAAGATGTGGACAAATTGGAGAAAGTCCAAAGGAGAGCAACAAAATGATTAAAGGTCTAGAAAACATGATCTATAAGGAAAGATTGAAACAACTTGGTTTGTTTAATCTGGAAAAGAGATGATTGAGGGGGGACATAAGTCTTCAAGTACATAAAAGGTTGTTATAAAGAGGAGGATGATAAATTGGTCACCTTAACCACTGAGGACAGGACAAGAAGCAATGGTCTTAAATTGCAGCAAGCTGGTTCAGATTGGACATTAGGAAGGACTTCCTAGCTGTCAGGGTAATTAAGCACTGGAAAAACTTACCTAGGGAAGATGTGGAGTCTCTATCACTGGAGGCTTTTAAGAGCATGTTATAAAAAACCTATCAGGGATAGTCTAGATAATACTTAGTTCTGTCTTGACTGCAGGGGACTGCACTAGATGACATATTGAGGTCCCTTCCAGTCTTACAATTCTGTGACTCTGCGATTGAGATAATCTGCATTATCAAACCATAATACCATTTTAAATAAACTGATACAGTGTAAATTGCAGGTTTAGGAAAACTATTTAGTCATATTTCTCAAAAGAATCAAGAGTACTTACTCACTGATGATAATATCAAATGTGTTATGCTATTTACTTAATCTGTTTTCAAAGCCAAAAAAAGGATGGTCTCATAATGGTCTAATCTGAGAAATATATGGCCTAAGAAGTTAGCAGGATATTAGCCGATAAACAAATCATATACCACAACTCTGGAAAAAAATGCAATGCTTTGAAGTTTTTATTACTTCAGTATTGTAATTAAATAAAAATTAGACCTGGGATAGAGTAATTCAACAATACATCTCTAACTTTAGTCAAGAAAAAGAGTTCAGAACAACTTGAGGTGAGAAACTAAGCCTAATGAATGTATTACGTAATACAGATGCCATTAAATGCGATGTCTGTTACCTTATAAGAAGTCATTTCAAATAAACAACAACTAAATGTGAATGAATCTCATAACAGTGTGATGACAAGATCCAATTATCTGTTATTGGAACCAGCTTGTCATTATCGGAATATACTTTCAATTTTAACGTAGGAGTTAAAAAACCTTTCCCACGTAGTAGTAATAGGATGTGGTTGCTTTTGTTCTGTGGGGAATATCAGTTGTGGGAGGAAAAGGACATGGGTGGTGTGTTGGGGGTAGGGAGCTTTCCCTGGGGGAGGCAACCACGGTGGCCAGATTGCCTCTCTAGATCAGGCAGCTGCATCAATTTGTAAGGGCTCCTTCTGATTTTTCTCCTCTTCCCACCTTGTACATGGATAGAGCATCTATGCCACAGCACATATACCTTAGCACACCACCTCTGTCCTCTTCCCCATAAAAGAGCAGCAAAATCAGAGCTCTGGACATGCAGAGAGCAAAAGGAGAGGTGAGGTGGCCCTGAACCTCATGCACCATTGGGCATTTTCAGAGCATTCTATGTTAATTACCCTGGGGTGCAGCCCTGAATGACCCCAGCCTCAGCCTTTTCATAATATTTGAATATGTTAATGAGGAGCGTGCACACAGATTAAAAGGGTAGATCCTGCAGCGGCTCAGATACTATGCTGATGAGGGTTGGCTGAAGTCCTAGGGCACAGAACAGAATGGAGATTTTCAGACCTTTCATGTGGCTGGTGCTGGAGGCTGTGCACAAGGGATGGAGTTGCTGGGGGAGTAAAGTCTAGACAAGGGCAGGCACTTGAACCAGCCTCTTAGGACCTCATGGTAAAGAAGCTCAGTACATGTCTATATAGCCCCGCAGTTCAGACTAAAGTGGTGTGAATAGTAGCGTGCACCAAGTGCTGTGAGGTAACTCCCCTGTGTGAATACAAACTTAAAGGTCCTGAGTTTACACTCAAATTAAAAAAGGCAGGGTACTAATTGCTCAAGCACCTTCTCCAGTATGTAGCTGGGCTGGCATTTCATGGGGAGCAGAAAGTGCCCCCCTAAGGTGACCCAGGGAGAAGTTGTGCCTCCTATGATACCAGTGTTTCAAAGTGCTCACCCTGGGGACCAGGTTGTGTGCTGCCACATGCCCATGGCTGCGAGTACAGACAGTTACCCTTTAATGTTAAGGTCAACTGCGAATTCTATAAAAACATCAAATTAGAGTCAATTTAAATTTGTAATAACACACTGTATACTAGTGTCTTAAAGGGAAGAAATCTTAATAATGCTGTTGGAAGGGTTTGTTTCTCTGCTAAATTGTTTTCCTCCTTTTGACTGACCTAATTATTCTATTTGCACATTCAAGTCTTGTGATTTTAATAGCTCCCTCATGAAATTAGCAGCAAAATCTGTTCTACACAATCCAGCTTTATACAGAAAAAATAATTGAGCTATATAAAAACTCCCATATTAACCACCATCACATCATGTTCCTTTGATACAGTCTCCCACAGTATCCTTATCAGCAAGTTAATGAAGTATGGGTTGGATGAATGGACTAGAAAATAGATAGAGAAGCTGGCTAGATCATTGGGCTCAACGGGAAGTGATCAAGGGCTCCATGTCTAGCTGGCAGCTGGTCACAAGCGGAGTGCCCCAGGGGTTGGTCCTGGGGCCAGTTTTGTTCAACATCTTCATTAATGATCTGGAGGATGGGGTAGATTGCACCCTCAGCAATTTTTCAGTTGACACCAAGCTAGGGGGAGTGGTAGATACCCTGGAAAGTAGGGAGAGGATACAGAGTGACCTAGACGAATTGGAGGATTGGGCCAAAAGAAATCTAATGAGGTTCAACAAGGACAAGTGCAGAGTCCTACACTTAGGATGGAAGAATCCCATGCACAGCTACAGACTGGGGACCGATGGGCTGGCCACAGTTCTGCAGAAAAGGATCTGGGGGTTACAGTGGATAAAGAAGCTGGATATGAGTCAGCAGAGTTCCTTGGTTGCAAAGAGGGCTAATAGCATATTGGCTGCATTAGTAGGAGCATTGCCAGCAGATCGAGGACAGTGATTATTCCCCTCTATTCAACTTTGGTGAGGCTGCATCTGGAGTATTGTGCCCAGTTTTGGGTCCCCCACTACAAAAAGGATGTGGACAAGTTGGAGACAGTCCAGCAGAGGGCAACAAAAATGATTAGGGGGCTGGAGCACGAGACTTTTGAGGAGAGACTGAGGGAACTAGGTTTGTTTAGTCTGAAAAAGAGAAGAATGAGGGGGGATTTGATAGCAGCCTTTAACTATGTGAAAGGGGGTTCCAGGGAGGATGGAGC
This sequence comes from Emydura macquarii macquarii, assembly GCF_026122565.2. Classification (NCBI taxonomy): domain Eukaryota; kingdom Metazoa; phylum Chordata; order Testudines; family Chelidae; genus Emydura; species Emydura macquarii. The sequence continues at coordinate 131,563 of NW_027131688.1, forward strand.
TAGGCTGTTCTCGGTGGTGGCAGATGACAGAACAAGGAGCAATGGTCTCAAGTTGCAGTAGGGGAGGTCTAGGTTGGATATTAGGAAAAAAATTGTCACTAGGAGGGTTGTGAAGCACTGGAATGGGTTACCTAGGGAGATAGTGGAATCTCCATCTTTAGAGGTTTTTAAGCTGCGGCTTGATAAAGCCCTGACTGGGATGATTTATCTGAGGTTAGTCCTGCTTTGAGCAGGGTGTTGGACTAGATGACCTCCTGAGGTCCCTTCCAACTCTGATATTCTATGATTCTATGTTCCTTAATATCTTCTTTTTATACTCCATGTTAATATTTGCGGCAAGCATTATCTTATCTCTTTCCAGCACAGATCGGATAGTAAGAGGGGTCTGTAGTAGAACTGGTTAAATAATAGTAAATAATCTAACACATTTTGAAACGTTTTTCTGGTAAATTAGCTGACTAATATTTTCTTCTATTGTTCACCTAGTTGAGAGAGCTAATAAAATAATTCATAAATATATTCAGTCAATCTATCATTTATTTAATTAATTTTACCATTTTATACAAATGAAATACTTGACTAATAATTTTTCCATTATTCACCCATCTCTGTTTTGTTCTGGTTTTGAACTGTTATGTTGAAATGGACTAACATCTGGAGTTCTCCATGTTTATTTCTTGTTTTCTGTGAACTTTATGACCAAAATCTTTCTTCAAACTAATTTGAGAAATGTGAAAAAGAAGCCCTTTTGGCTTAGATTTAAAGGAGTCAAGTCTAGTTATAAATGAAAAGAACTATGCTTTCATTTCTGTTCAATGCTTGACGAGTCTGAGAAATCCAATTGCTGATCAGGGATGGATAATACCTTGAGGCTTGCATGACTTGGTGTCTCTTTGGTAGCCAATAAGCATTTGGAGTTTGTACACGCATTGCTGCTGGAACTACTCATTGTGAAGATGATTTGAGACAGTTTGAAAAATCACTTTCCTGTCCCCCACAGGCATTTGATACTTTCCAAATCCTGCTAGATTGATTGAGATTAATCATGCTTTAGACAGTTTGCTAGACCAGTTCCATTTGAATAAATCATTATTTCCCAATCATTGATATTTCTAACCAGAATTTTAATATGAGTTAGGCAACCTTCAGGACACACTTGCCCTTTATGGAAACTCAGCATTGCTTAGGGGTAAAGATTCCAGGTTACCTGGGCCATTGGTCTGGGATGGACAGCTGCCAGTAACAAGACGAGTGCCCCACTGGTCAATCCTGGGTCTGGTTTTGTTCAATATCTTCATTAATGATCTGGAGGACAGAGTGGATTGCCCCCTCAACAAAGTTGCTGATGACACTAAGCTAGGGGGAGTGGTAGATACTCTGGAGGATAGGGATAGACTCATAGAAGATTAAGAAGGGAATTCAGGAGGTCATCTAGTCCAACCCCCTGCTCAAAGCAGGACTAACCTCAGCTATATCATCCCAGCCAGGGCTTTGTCAAGCCAGGCTTTAAAAACCTATAAGGATGGATATTCTACCACCTCCCTAGGTAACCCATTCCAGTGCTTCACCACCCTCCAACCTTAAACCTAACATCAGCAGGGCCTGATGAAATCCACCCTAGAATACTCATGGAACTGACTGAGGAGATATCTGAGCCATTAGGATTATTTTGAAAACTTGTGGAATACTGGAAGCGGACAGATATAGTGCCGCTCTGTCAAAAGGGGAATAAGGACAACCTAGGCAATTACAGACAAGTCAGTTTAACTTCAGTGCCCAGGAGATAATGGAGATAATGGAGCAAATAATCAAACAATTACTAGAAGATAATAAGGTGATAAGTAAGAACAAATCATGTGAAACCAATCTAAGACTAGTATCCAAAAGGCTCAGAATTGGTCGAGGTAGAGGTGAAATGGCTCAGATCAACCTGGTAAGGTAGGATATGAAACAGGGCCTAGCTAGGAAGGGAGGCTACAATGGCCTGAAACAGATGGGACTGGGTTCATTTTACAGACATGAGAAATGACATGGATCATGTTACTTCATGTTGATTAAAGTAGGGGTTTCTAAACTGTGATACGCGTACCACCAGTGGTATGCAGACCACCTCCCAGTAGTACGTGTCTAAGCTGCCCAATGCTCCAGTTGCCAAGGAAGCTTAAGCGGAGTGTCAGCAGCAGCTTAACCCGAAGTTCTGCTGCTGACGCTTCACTTAAGCTACCTTGACAACCTGGAGCACTGGGCAGCTTAGTTCCTCAGCCGTTCGCTTCCCAAACCTCCGGCTTCTGGCAACATGCCTGGAACCAGTTGCCAAGGTAGCTTATAAGTGGAGTGTCGGCAGCTATCTAGTCTGTTTATAAAAAATTGGTGGTGGTATTACAGGTGGTGGCATTTTATGTTGGTGGTACGTAACGTGGTAGAGTTTGGGATTCACTGGATTAATGTAAGGAGAGGATGAGTGGCTACCGAAATGCACTTGAAGCATTTAGTGACCTTCAGTGGCTCTGAAGGTCAGTGGAGAAAAAGTATTTTAAAGATAGTTAATCCTTGGAACAGATTTTATTTTTAACTAGGGTTTTTAGTGATTTATATCTTTTCCATTTTCCTGGGCGGGATTGACATGTTGCAATGAAGCATCCTGATTAATAACAGATCAGGTTTTTTTCTCCTGAATGTGTCCTAAATTTTTCTTTCTTTAAATGTAATAACATCATAACCACAAAGTCTGCTAATAGTTTTTCATTTTTACATGGAACCCATGAGATATTAATTACACTGGGCACAAGCAGACAATATGCATTTTAATATTGCTAAATGTTAAAAGTATTCATTTAGGAAGAAAGAATGTAGGTCATACGTGCAAGATGGGGGACTTGATCCTGAAAAGCCATGACTTTGACAAAGATTTGGGGGTCATGGTGGATAATCAGCTGAACATGAGCTCCCAGTGTGAGGCTGCAGCCAAAAAACTAATGCATTCCTGGGTGTGCAAACAAGGGAATCTCAAATGGAAGTAGAGAGGTTATTTTACTTCTTTATTTGGCACTGGTACAACTGCTGCTGGAAGACTGTGTCCAGTTCTGATGTCTACCATTCAAGAAGGATGTTGATAAATTGGAGAGGGTTCAGAAAAGAGCCATGAAAATGATTAAATGATTAGAAAACATGCCCTATGGTGATAGACTCAAGGAGCTCCATTGATTGAGCTTAACAAAGAGAAGGTTAAGGGGTGGTGATTACAGCCTATAAGTGTCTACATGGGGAATAAATATTTAATAATTGGCTCGTCAATCTTGCATAGAAGAGTATAGCACAATACAATAGCTGGAAGTTGAAGTTGATCAAATTCAGACTGGAAATAAGGTGTAAATTTTTAACAGTGAGATGGAACAATTTACCAAGGGTTGTGGTGGATTCTCCATCACTGACAATTTTTAAGTCAAGATTGGATTCTAAAAGATCTGCTCTATGAAGTATGGTTATACATGTGGTCAGGCTTGATGATCACGAAGGTCACTTCTAGCCTTGGAATCTATGAATTAAACTCAGGATTAAGTTGGATATTATTTTTCAAGAATAATGAAAGCTACAAATTAAATTTCTTTTTCACATATTTATTTACTTTAATTGGCAGTCACATATTTCTGCTAGTTCCAAGAGAGGGCATTGTTACATAAAAAATGTTTGCAGTATCCCTATCATGAATGTAATTGTCTTTGGTTTTTTGGAGGCATTGCCAAAATCAATATAAACATCCTGGTGACTGCATTTGATTAACAGTGTATGATGCATTTGCTAGTATTTTTGGTCTAAGATACTAAAAGCATCCCCAATTACATATGGTTTTTAAATCTTCCATTAAAAATAAGCCACTGTAAATAAGAGCTTTGTTTACACCTTACTTGATGTCAGAGTTTGAGATAGACCAAGTGGCCAGTGTTCAGATTTGGGTTTGGTTCATAACACTGGCAGTATGTTTACCCACTGTAAATACACTGTATGGTTTATTACAATCTGCAAGGCTGCTTCCTCTGAGGCAGAGTTTTGCTTGCTAAAATCAGCTTTTGCAATTTAGTCATCTTGCTCCTGCTCCATTGAAGTCAATGGGAACACAATCAGGTCCTGAGAACGTTCAGCAAGAAGTCACCATTTCTGATGAAAATTATATGCTGACACAACAAAGTGCTACAATCTTCATGAGCCTCTAACATGGTCAATAAGCTTTTACAGCTAGGGATGCTGCCGTCAGCTCATGCGATGACTTGCTTTATAGCTGAAATAATATGGTGCAAAGGAAAATAGGAGAATTAGTGCAAAACTGATGACCGAGGGAAAGGGAGAGAGATTTTAGTAAATCAGCCACCACCAATGACAGATAACACGTTGTACAGCTGTGATTGTTTGGAGAATCTGTATATGTACAGTTTATGAAGCCTGTTCTTGAGACTGGGTGCTCTTTTTGTGTATCTGCATCAGATTACAGACTCCATGTTGAATGTGGGGTTGGTCTGTCTTCTCTGGTGTCTTTTTATCTCCATATTGGACTTGGAATTCCAAGGGGCAGCAGCACAAGGCTAACTAGAAAGGGTTCTCCCATTGAAACCACCCTAGGCGAGCTGCTGCTCAGAAGGACCACTGTGCCCAGGTGGATAGCAACTAAATAACAGATTATTTGGCTGGGGATTTTGATTGCCTGACAAGGCTGATCAGAGAATCCCCTAAAAAGATGACTGGAGGCTATAAATGAGATGATCTCTCAGCAGCCATTTGAGGAAGAGATTTTGTGTTTTGGATAAGACTCCATATGTATGAGGGCATGGTGTGTGTGGGTGAGGGTCCTGGATACCCTACAGGGCTCTGGATAAACCCAAAGTACTCTCCAGAGTGGTGAGGAGCCAGAGGCAGGGAAATGCATATAAGCCTGTATGTTAATTTTTCTAGATCAGCTCCCAGACTACTGTACTGGGTGGCCCACAATGGGAAGGAGGTGAACATCCCACAGTGCTGAAGGAACAGGTCCAAGACTATTTAGAAGGATTAGACATACACAAGTCCATGGGGCCAGATGCAATGCACCCGAGGGTGCTGAGGGAGTTGGCTGAGGTGATTTCAGAGCCATTGGCTATTATCTTTGAAGGCTCGTGGCAACAGGGGGAGGTCCCTGAGGATTGGAAAAAAGCAAATATAGTGCCCATCTTCAAAAAAGGGAGGAAAGAGGATCCAGGGAACTACAGACCGGTCAGCCTCATCTCAATCTCTGGAAAAATCATGGAGCAGGTCCTTAAGGAATCCATTTTAAGGCACTTGGAAGAGAGGAGGGTGATCAGGAACAGTCAACATGGATTCACCAAGGGAAAGTCATGCCTGACCAACCTGATTGCTTTCTATGATGAGGTGACTGACTCTGTGGATGTAGGGAAGGCGGTGGATGTGATATACCTTGACTTTAGCGAAGCTTTTGATACTGTCTCTCACAGTATTCTTATCAGCAAGTTAAAGAAGTATGGGTTAGATGAATGGACTATAAAATGGATAGAGAACAGGCTAGAATATAGGGCTCAACGAGTAGTGATCAATGGCTCCATGTCAAGCTGGCAACCGGTCATAAGCAGAGTTCCCCAGGGGTTGGTCCTGGGGCCGGTTTTGTTCAACATCTTTATTAATGATCTGGAGGATGGGGTAGATTGCACTCTCAGCAAGTTTGCGGATGACACTAAGCTGGGGGAGTGGTAGATACCCTGGAAGGTAGGAATAGGATACAGTGTGACCTAAACAAACTGGAGGATTGGGCCAAAAGAAATCTAATGAGGTTCAACAAAGAAAAATGCAGAGTCCTCCACTTAGGAAGGAAGAATCCTATGCACAGCTATAGACTGGGGACTGATGAGCTAGGCAGCAGCTCTGCAGAAAAGGACCTGGGGGTAACAGTGAAGAAAAAGCTGGATATGAGTCAGCAGTGTGCCCTGGTTGTCAAGAAGGCTAATACATATTGGGCTGCATTAGGAGAGGCATTGCCAGCAGGACGCGGGAAGTGATTATTCCCCTCTATTTGGCATTGGTGAGGCCGCATTTAGAATATTGTGTCCATTTTTGGGCCCCCCACTACAAAAAGGATGTGGACAAGTTGGAGAGAGTACAGCAGAGGGCAACAAAAATGATTAGGGGGCTGGAGCACAGGACTTATGAGGAGAGGCTGAGGGAACTGGGCTTGTTTAGTCTGCAAAAGAGAAGAATGAGGGGGGATTTGATAGCAGCCTTTAACTATCTTAAAAGGGGGTTCCAGGGAGGATGGGGCTAGGCTGTTCTCGGTGGTGGCAGATGACAGAACAAGGAACAACGGTCTCAAGTTGCAGGGCGGAGGGTCTAGGTTGGACATTAGGAAAAGGTTTTTCACTAGGAGGGTGGTGAAGCACTGGAATGGGTTACCTAGGGAGGTGGTGGAATCTCCATCTTTAGAGGTTTTTAAGCTGAGGCTTGACAAAGCCCTGGCTGGGATGATATAGCTGAGGTTAGTCCTGCTTTGAGCAGGGGGTTGGACTAGATGACCTCCTGAGGTCCCTTCCAGCTCTAATATTCTATGATTCTATGATCTCTAGTGCTAATGGTGTTTTAGAATCTTGTGCAAAGTCTATCTGTCTGGCTTTCACTTTTGCATGTCCCTGAAGAGGTGAACTCTAAACCAGAAAGCTCTCACCTTGGTGGGATTCTGTGGAACAAGCAAGAGCTGCTGGGGAGTCTTGGAGGAGACAGCACTAATTTCAGGCACTGGTTGGACTGCAGAGGACCCCACTGCCAAGAGGGGTGTAAGTCACAAGGCCTGCACCAGAGCACGTGCCTAGAAGCCCAAAGCCAGGGCGGGTGCCTAAAACCTGCCAAGGGCGTGTGTGATGCAGCATTTGGATCTCTTCACGGCAGTCTGGCAAGTGTCCAGCAGGAGCAGCTGACCTCTTCCACCCAAACTCGACCCAGGCCCTGCCCGGTGCCGTTGCTCACTGTCGCTCATTTCCCTCTCCCCACCATTGCTCAATGCTTGTGTCCCTCCTCCCCTTCCCCTCTCGCCCCACCCCACCACTGCTTATCATGTCCCTCACTGTCGCTGTTACTTGCTGCCTGGGGGAAGAGAGGAGGGGAATGGACGTGGTGATGAGCGGGTCGAGCAGGGGAGGAGATGGGGTCTGGGATGTAGCGGGGGTGGACAGTAGGTGGGGCCGCAAGCAGAAGAGGCAATTGTTCTGTTTTGGGGCCTGGAATTGCTGTCGGTGGGCCTGACCAGACCTGTAACACTAGATGAGAATGACTGAAAATTGGTAATAGATATTTGTGCTGGAATATCTGTTAGGTCGCAAAGGTAAAAAGTCCAGAACCTTCTTTCCTACTTACTGTACATCCAGTTTAGAACTGTGGTTAAATCATGGCAATGGCAGACCTTCTGGGGAGCACTAACAGTGACATGCTTTAGATATGCAGGAGTGAAATCAAGAAGCCCAAAGCACAATTGGAGTTGCAGCTAGCAAGTGATGTGAAGGGTAACAAGAAGGTCAGGAAAAGTGTGGACCCCTTACTGAATGGGGGAGGCAACCTAGTGACAGACGATGTAAGAAAAGCTGAAGTACTCAATGTGTTTATTGCCTCTGTCTTCACACTCAAGGTCAGCTCCCAGACTACTACACTAGGCAGCACAAAAAGAGAAGGAGGTGAGCAGCCCTCAGTGATGAAAGAACAGGTTTATGACTATTTAGAAAAGCTGGACATGAAAAAGTCCATGGGGCTGGATGCAATGCATCCGAGGGTGCTGAGGGAGTTAGCTGATGTGATTGCAGAGCCATTGGCCATTATCTTTGAAAACTCATGGCGACTGGGGGAAGTCCCAGACAATTGAAAAAAGACAAATATAGTTCCCAACTTTAAAAAAAGGGAAGGAGGAGGACCCAGGGAACTATGGACCAATCAGCCTCTCTTCAGTCCCCAGAAAAATCATGGAGCAGGTACTCAAGGAATCTATTTTGAGGCATTTGGAAGACTGGAGGGTGATCAGGAACAGTCAGCATGGATTCACCAAGGGCAAGTCATACCTCATCAATTTGAGTGCCTTCTATGTTGAGATGTCTGACACTCTTAATGTGGGGGAAGCAGTGAACATGATATACCTTGACTTAGCACAGGTTTTGATACGGTTTCCCACAGTATTCTTGCCAGCAAGTTAAAGAATGGGTTGGATAAATGGATTATAAAATGGATAGAGAGCTGGCTAGATCATTGGGTTCAATGGGTAGTGATCAATGGCTCGATGTCTAGTTGGCAGTCGGTAACAAGTGGAATGCTCTTGGGGTCGGTACTGGGGTCAGTTTTGTTCAACATCTTAATTAATGATCTGGAGGATGGGGTTGATATTGCACCCTCAGCAAGTTTTCAGATGACATTAAGCTGGGAGAAGTGATAGATACACTGGAGGGTATGGATAGGATACAGAGTGCCCTAGACAAATTGGAGAATTGAGCCAAAAGAAATGTGATGAGGTTCAAAAAGGACAAGTGCAGAGTCCTGCACTTAGGATGGAAGAATCCCATGTACTGCTACAGACTGAGAACTGACTGACTATTCAACAGTTCTGCAGAAAACACCTGGGGGTTACAGTGGACAAGAAGCTGGATATGGGTCAACAATGTGCCCTTGTTGCCAAGAAAGCTAACAGCATATGGGGCTGCATTTGCAGGAGCATTGTCAGCAGGTCGAGGGAAGTGATTATTCCCTGCTATTCAGCATTGGTGAGGCCACATTTGGAGTATTGTGTCCAGTTTTGGGCCCCCCACTACAGAGAGGATGTGGACAAATTGGAGTGTCCAGCAAAGAGAAAAAAAAATATTAGGGGGCTGGAGCATATGACATGAGGAGAGGCTGAGGGAACTAAGGTTGCTTAGTCTGCAGAAGAGAATGAGGGGGTTTTGATAGTAACCTTTAAGTACCTGAAAGGGGGTTCCTGGGAAGATGGAGCTATGCTATTCTCAGTGGTGGTAGATGACAGAAGAAGGAGCAGTGTCTTATATTAAAAGGGGGAGGTCTAGATTGGATATTAGGAAAAAGTTTTTCGTTAGGAGGGTGGTGAAGCACTGGAATGGGTTACCTAGGGAGGTGGTGGAATCTCCATCCTTGGAGGTTTTTAAGGGCCAGCTTGACAAAGTCTTGACTGGGATAATTTAGTTAGGGTTGTTCCTGCTCTGAGCCGGGGGTTGGACTAGATAACCTCCTGGGGGTCCCTTCCGACCCTAGTATTCTATAATTCTATATAAATTAAAACATTTAGATTCATCTAATCTACATGAGTCTGTAGATTTCTGTCTGATTTCAAACTCTGCAGTGCTAATGCTGTGTAAAGTTTTCTTATGATGGGTCCTGCTTCCTGGGATAGCTTCTTTCGTTCAGAATGGACTTGAAAATGTTTAAATGCCAAAAGAAATATTCATATCAACATGAGGTGTCTGAGTCATTGTACGAGTTGTTTCAGATTCATTCCAAATGCAGGGAGAGACTGTGTACGAACATTATTACATGTGTGGCAGGAATAAACAAGTCTCTCATACCATTCATAGATTTCAAGGGCAAAAAGGACAATTATTATAATCTAATCTGACCTCCTGTATAACACAGGACATAGAACTTCACACAGGCCCCAATTCAACATTTAGAAAGACATCTTGTCTTGATTTAAATGACAAATGACGGAGAATCTACAGTATCTCCAGATAAATTGTTCCAATGGTTAATTGCCTTCACTGTAAAGTTGTGTTTTATTTCTGATCTGAATTTGTCTTGCTTCAACTTATAGTCATTAGATCTTGTTCTGCCTTTTATCTGCTATCTTGAAGAGCCTTTTATGATCCATTTTAAGGCACTTGGAAGAGAGGAAGGTGATCAGGAACAGTCAACACGGATTCACCAAGGGAAAGTCATGCCTGACCAACCTGATTGCTTTCTATGATGAGGTGACTGGCTCTGTGGATGTGGGGAAGGCGGTGGATGTGATATACCTTGACCTTAGCAAAGCTTTTGATACGGTTTCTCACAGTATTCTTATCAGCAAGTTAAAGAAGTATGGGTTGGATGAATGGACTATAAAATGGATAGTGAACTGGCTAGAGCATAGGGCTCAACGAGTAGTGATCAATGGCTCCATGTCTAGCTGGCAACCGGTCACAAGCGGAGTTCCCCAGGGGTCAGTCCTGGGGCCGGTTTTGTTCAACATCTTTATTAATGATCTGGAGGATGGGGTAGATTGCACCCTCAGCAAGTTTGCGGACGACACTAAGCTGGGGGGAGTGGTAGATACCCTGCAAGGTAGGGATAGGATACAGAGTGACCTAAACAAACTGGAGGATTGGCCCAAAAGAAATCTAATGAGGTTCAACAAAGACAAGTGCAGAGTCCTCCACTTAGGAAGGAAGAATCCCATGCACAGCTATAGACTGGGGACCGACGAGCTGGGCAGCAGCTCTGCAGAAAAGGACCTGGGGGTAACGGTGGATAAAAAGCTGGATATGAGTCAGCAGTGTGCCCTGGTTGTCAAGAAGGCTAATGGAATATTGGGCTGCATTAGGAGGGGCATTGCCAGCAGGTCACGGGAAGTGATTATTCCCCTCTATTCGGCATTGGTGAGGCCGCATTTAGAATACTGTGTCCAGTTTTGGGCCCCCCACTACAAAAAAGATGTGGACAATTTGGAGAGAGTGCAGCGGAGGGCAACCAAAATGATTAGGGGGCTGGAGCACAGGACTTATGAGGAGAGGCTGAGGGAACTGGGCTTGTTTAGTCTGCAAAAGAGAAGAGTGAGGGGGGATTTGATAGCGGCTTTTAACTACCTGAAAGGGGGTTCCAGGGAGGATGGGGCTAGGCTGTTCTCGGTGGTGGCAGATGACAGAACAAGGAGCAACGGTCTCAAGTTGCAGGGGGAGGTCTAGGTTGGACATTAGGAAAAAGTTTTTTACTAGGAGGGTGGTGAAACATTGGAATGGGTTACCTAGGGAGGTGGTGGAATCTCCATCCTTAGAGGTTTTTAAGGTGAGGCTTGACAAAGCCCTGGTTGGGATGATATAGCTGAGGTTAGTCCTGCTTTGAGCAGGGGGTTGGACTAGATGACCTCCTGAGGTCCCTTCCAACTCTAATATTCTATGATTCTATGAGAAATCTCCACCCCCTGTAGATACTTAAAGATTTTTACTGTCATCTCTTAAGCCTCTCTTAGATAAAGTAAATCAGCTGAGCCTCTTTAGGCCTCTCAGACCTTGATTTGTTCTTGAGACTGTTTTCTGAAACGCAGAAATGTTTTTTAAATATGCTGCCCTCTATGGTTATAAGCACACTGGAACAGACTCCTAGATTGCATTTGAAAAGGCTGCTTGCCAATGCAATGTGATTAACAGATTCGTGTGTCAAGTGAGTGGTGTCACCTTCCTTACTCAGGTTATTGCAAAGTAATTTTGTTAAAAAAGACACACATTTTCACTCCCCTTTTCCCCTCCTGTCAGTATGTATACCTTCACAAGGGGGAATCATGAATCAAGAGGGGAGATTTTTTTGGGGAGCTCTGGTCAAATTATTTGTAGAACACCACAGATGACCTTCCTAGTGCTCTGTGAATAGCTGTTCAGGTCACACCTTCTTTGGGTTTCAGCAAAGAAGCCATGGTCTGCACAAGTATGGAGAATATATTAACTTCTCAGTGTAGAAGAGTTTTCTCCTGACTCCCTACAAACTAGCGCTCAGTCAGACCTGCAGCACCATGAGTGGCACAGCTCCTGATCTACAACTAAGGAGAAGGAGGGTGGGATATTAGCCAGAGAGTCAGAGGCTTTTGAAAAGCCCAGGCTTAATTTAAACATGTTGGGGGAGGGGGGTGCACACAACAGTCAATCAGCTAGTCCCATTCCTCTTTGCCCAGCCAATCGCAAAGCAGAGAACCAAGGCAGGAGGAGCTTGTGTGCCCCCCACTATGGACTGTGCATGGATGATGCAAGTTACAAATGAGGACCACCTAGCTCTGTTAGAATATCAAAGGGAAGGGAAGGATTTACATCACTTTATCTATTTTTCCTCTAGTATGACTGGTCTGCAAGGAGCTGCTTCTGCTCGTTAATTTGATTGCCTTGTCTCACTTGGCCAAATATACTTAACTTTACATATCTTTGTAAGAGATAGAGCTCGATGGGATAGGACAGCATCCTGTAAGGAACTGGTGCACTACGTGCTGTCTGGATGGGAACATTATTTATTTTTAGAAGTTAAGCCACTGATAATTTGCTGCATTTAGCATTTGATTCACTTAATCATTGAATCACGTTTACTGTGTTCTATACATTGATGGAAGTGACAGAGCACACTGGGAAGCATAAACAGAAACATTTGTGTGTTTGGCCTTAGGTTTTATTCACAGTTCAGCATCATATGAAGATAAATCACCGCTTTTAAACTCGAGATGAACTCAGCTTTCTCCTTATATCTTTATAAGCTTGAAAAGATGCAGAGTATAGGTACTGCTGACCATGGGGGCAGGTAAACTATTAGCTCTTTGGACATTTAACTCTGCTAATTATGCCACAAAAGTTGGATATCTATTTCCCTATTGCAAGGTGGCAGCCTCTTGAACCCTGTATAAATGTGTAAGTTCACTACTGGGTAGTGCAGAACAGGTTACCAATCTCTTTGTGGGACATCTGTCTTTTAGGTCCTGATCCAAAGCACAATTAAATCATTGGAAAGCCTCTTGTTGACTTCATTGGGCTCTGGGCTCATTTGGGGCATTTTTCTTCTTTCCTGGTTTCATTATTTCCCATCAGTCTGTCACCAGTCATCTAGACATTTTTGCATTGATCGGAGCCGTGCAGGACTGATGGTGTTTCAATGGAGTTGAAGTTGCAGAATGAACTGAACCCTTTGGAGGTTTTCTACAGAGGTAAGTCTGAACATGGGGAAAAATCCCTATCTATTGTTATTACTGAGACACTAAACAAAAACTGAGAAACTTGTTCTGAAAACCAACCAATAAGGCTAGTCCAATGGTGTTTCCCTAGGCATTCCTTCCCAATAGAAGACTGCTAGGTGAGTGCTGGTGTATGAAATAGTTTGTTTCACTAAAAAGGAAAAATGTTAGTTCTGTAACCTGATTCTTTAATGGTTAATAATTGTATTGGTTGCCAATTAATACTATGAGCTGTGGTAACAGGGTTCTAATCCCAGAATCAGACCCAACAGAATTAAGACTAACAAATTCAGTATCTTGTGGGGGACCACAGTGTGTATGGCAAAGACACACACACTGAAGGCAAAGCAAAACCTTAGCCACTTTTATTAACACAAATCAGTAATGACAAGAAAGATCCAAGTAAAACAAACAAATAGTATTGGAGATATCTGTGACATCATTCCTTGCATAGGCTCATATATTTATATACTCTCACTCTTCCTTGGGCATCTGGTGGTGGGACAAAGTACCAGCACTGTCCCGCCAAATCAGTCTGATGGTCCAGACTCCAATGCCTGAAAGTCGGTGGTAGATGATGACAATGAAGACTTGAGGGAAAGCTCGCCACTCAAGTTACATGGTGATCTGGTCTATTATTGGGCCTGCGGACTATCATGAATATTCATTCAGATGCCCAGTCTTGCATGTCCATATCTAACTTCCTCGCCCTCATAATATTGGGTTGCCTTTATTCTGTAGGTTAACATGTTAATGCCTTGTAGCTCATTACCGTATACATCAACTGTCGCTAAGGCAAGTTTGTGGTTAAACATCTGCCAATGATTTTATCCTAAAATATCCACGTCTAGTATCAGTTCAGTATTCCTGCAGTTGCCTAATCTCATTATTTATCAACTCCCCTATTCCCAGTTCCCCAAAATCTAGGGTAATTTTGGTGCCTATTTATCTATGCTAGGAGTCTTAGGCCTATGCTTCACTTATCCTAACCTGCTTCAGCCAATATCTTACAGGGTAAGACTTTCTACTTCATAATACACAGGCCTGAAAGTTCCTTGAGTTACTGCTAAATAAAATAAATGCTAAGCCAGCTCTGTGGGCTACAGTTCAAATATTCATACATCTATAAAAATGTCTGACATAAAACTGACCTTTATAGAGAAGACTTTATATGTGGTTCTAAAGTCTTGTAATCTGACATTCACCTTTACTGTAACTCAGAAAGCAGAGAGGAAGTAAAATGTCCTGAAATGGGCACATCAGTATTGTTATCATGTTTAGGTTTGGACTTGTTTCATTGTACCATCCATTCTTTGTCAGAGTATAAAAGATAAGCCCAGAGGAGTAAATAATCCTGCATTATTGAGGCAATGGATTGGATGCACTAATAGGATTTTTGTAATTTTGACAGTTCTAAAATATTTCACTTGCTGAGTGATTTACATCCGAACAGCATGTTTAAAACATATACTGTTTGGTCTCTTCTTGTTCATTAATTTCATAAACAGGATTCCCATATGAATTCAATAAGTGGTTACAATTTAGGTCATGTTAACATGGCAAAACTAGAGAAAACCCCAATCGTAGTTCTTGACAGCTCCTTGAAGGCTGCTTCTGGAGAAGGTGCCTTTGGGGCAAAAGTTGAGGTGGGTCTTGTGGATCCATGGAGCTGGTGCAGGGGACTGATTCTCTGTGGCCTTTCCTCTCTCTCCTCTCATGCCATGCAGAGTGCCACAGAACACGACCCATTTATTTGCACTGGATATCAAGTCTAGACTCTGGCCCAATGTGTTTTCTGCATTCTTTATATGGTACTAAGGTAATAAGATTCAATTTAAGGTCAGTCTAATACAAAATATATGCAGGCAGTGAAATACCTATGTCTGTCATTCATGGATTAGAGGGGAAATGATTTACTCCAAAAATGGACATCAGATCACTTTCTCACTGTAGACAGAAATTGTTGAATGGATACATTTAAATTATTTGCTATGTACTAAAGGCTACATTTGGAAGCAATATCCCAACAGGCAAATAGGAATAATTAGAAAGCAGAGAATAAATCTCTGATGTGATTCTTTGAGTGGAATTATATTTGTTTTTCAGGCAAAATAATGGTAAGGTAACTAGAATGGGAGAAATGGTTTGGGTAAGGGATTTCATATTAATGCATGAAATCTCACTTGTCATCTTGCATTAACTAGTGAAATTTTAATGGCAAAAGTTCATTCATGACAGATAAGGCATACAAGAAACATGTGTAGATATGTACAACATACTACCAAGCCTTGTGATCTTCCAGATACACAGTTTGTCTTTGTTTGCAGTAGGAGAAAAAGAGAGAGAGCCATTTTACTTGATATCATTTTCTAAAATTCTTAGAGCAATTAGCCAAAAGCCAATAATAATGGCTGAAGTAAATAAAAATGGAAATGATTTTATTTACACTAAAATAGGGAGCTGTCATTACTTAGCCTTTTGCAGCCTATTAAGAAAGACTTTACGCTAATGCTGCTATCTCTGTGACTTTATTTCATTAGGCTAATAGAATGCCAGACTCAGTCATTACTGAGTGACCAAGACTGTATGGATACTCAAACACACATTGGAACGTGGGCATTTTATTGTTCATTCTCCTTGCACTTGGTGTCATTTGCTCTCCTTCACTTCGTTATCCTTTTGCTAGATAAGCAGATATTTGCCTTTACTCAAGCTTGAATTACAAATTGTTCATAGTCCTTCCACAGACATATATTGACTACAGACTATAAACTGTCTAGAAGTTGTTTTATCAGGTGTTTACAAAGAAATAACAGTGCCATTGACTGAATCACTTCCTGCTTCTGCTGGGAGATATATGTATACAAACTTAAGCTATAAAGTGAAACTAGCAAATTTTTGGTTTTCACAGGCCTTAGTTCAAGAGATAAAAAGATCAGCTGAGCTATTCACATAAAGCTGGGCAGAACTTGAGTTGTTTTGTTTTTCTAAACCTTGTCAATCTGGTTTCAGTAAAGTAAAAATATACATGGGGTACTTTGAATCTAAGAACTATTCAACCTGGATTTAAATACCACAAGTGAGGGATTCAAGAAGATGGCTTTTTCGTGGTTCTGTCCAGATCCAGTTTTGAAAGCATTTGTTGTAAGAGCTGGCTGATCTTTGATAACCTGAGCTGCTTTTTGTTTTGGAAATGTAACCTTCCGGTGGACTAGAGTTCACTTCATTGCTCTTCTCCAGTGTCAAAAACCCCAACTCCCATGGAAAAGCAGCTGCCGACCCAGGAGTCATCTCTGAGGATTTTCAGCAAAGACTGCACAGGGTAGAGCTCCCCACATTCATGTCCCAAAAGGAACAAAAGGAATTAATTTAATTAAGTTCCAACTTTATAAAATCTTATGATAAATAAACATAATAAATAATAATAACTTAATTTTTACACCATAACATGGCTATTGTATAATCCACATACATTATCTTCCTAGTTTTACATAAACAGAAATAAAGAAAACAAATTAAATTGAAACATGTCAGTCCCCACAGAAACACAATGAGATGAAGCTCAGAGTTCCCAAAGTTTAGTCAGAGTTCATCTGAGTGTCAGTTAGTCTTTGATCACCAAGTCTATAGACTACTGAGTCAAAAGCAATATCTTCCCTCCAGTTGCTTGTAGGAATCTGCAGCTGGAATCCAGATAGACTATTCCTCCTCCTCGGCTGAAATCACTGTTAGCCAGTTAGCTAACTGATTAACCATCCACTCCATTAAGTATATAGATTTTATAAAAACCTGTTTACAAGAAAATACGAGAAAATTTCGGTCATACAGGCTGGAGACTGGGGCTCCTGAGAGAGAAAATACTTTGGGCATGTTGCACATGTGCTTGTGGGGAAATGGGACTCAGTACAACAGGGTGAAACGGCTTCTGTAACAAATGGCTACATGGAAATCTGGTTTCATTTTTTCAGAACCACTCCATCATTGTCTTCCACTTTCCAGACACTTTTCTAAGATTATAGAATCATAAGACAAGAAGGGAGCTCATGAGGTCATCTACTCCAGTCCTCTGCACTTATGGCAGGACCAAGCATTATCTAGCCCATCCCAGACATGTGTTTGTCTAACCTGCTCTTAAAAATCTCCAATGATGGAAAATCCACGACCTCCTTAGGCAATGTATTGACTACCCTGACTGTTAGGAAGTTTTTCCTAATGTCAAACCTAAACCACCTTTGCTGCAATTTAGGCCCATTGCTTCTTTTCCGATCTTCAGAGGTTAACGAGAACAATTTACCTCTCTCTTCCTTGTAACTGCCTTTTATGTACTTGAAAACTGTTAACATGTCCCAACTCAGTCTTCTCTTCCCCAAACTAAACAAATCCAATTTTTTCAATTTTCCCTCATAGGTCATGTTTTCTGAACCTTTAATCATTTTTGTTGCTCTTCTCTGGACTTTCTCCAATTTGTACACATCTTCCCTGAAATGTGGCACCCAGAACTGGACACAGTTCTCCAGTTGAGACCTAATCAACATCGAGTAGTGCAGAAGAATTGCTACTTGTGTCTTGCTTATCAGACTCCTGCTAATACATCCCAGAATGATGTTTGCTTTTTTTGCAACAGTGTGACACTGTTGATTCATATTTGGCTTGTGATCCACTCTGACCCAGTGGGCAGGTGATCCCAGCCCAGTAGTGAGTAACCCCTACAATTCCTCTTTTGCCCTCACATGGTTATTTGCCAATTCTAGTGACTAGCTAGTTTGTAATAGACATTACTGAAGTCTCAGTATTTCACTGGCGCGTCTTGTGGGAACTCTGTTTCACTGCTAGTCTCCTCCTGCTTTTCTCCTATGGTAACACAAATCTCTGTGAATTAATTCCATGATGCTGAATAGTTTATTTCAAATGATTTCTTTGGTCGTATGCCTGCTGCTCAGATACCACAGTAATGGCTGCACTATAAAGAACTTGAATAGAACAGGATATCTGCTTTTTATCTACTGGTCCTTTTAAAACCATTGCCCTGTTGCTCTATTTCTGACCCAAGGAGAGCAAACAGTTGCCAGTTCAGGTGTGACCCTTTTCTTCGGAATGGCTCAGAAATAATGCATGAAAGCAAGCAGCAGTCTCCTGCCTCTCCTGAGCCCAGCCTAACTGTGTGCCAATGACAAGACATTCTGTGTCAGCCGCTGTTTCTCTGACACTGGCTTTTTAGAGCTGTGGTTTGCTGGGAATGGCTGACACTAATAGCTCTGTTCTTAGTTGCCACTCAGATACCACGCTTCATCTTCAATGTTTTCCAATATGTCTTCTTTCCCCTCTTCCATCTTAACTCCTAGTTACAACCATTATTCCAACTTGGAAGCCAGTTGAAGGCTGCGAAACTTTCAAATCCAAGCCAAATTCTGCCCACAGCTGCACCTACACAGCCCACTGTTTGACTCCAAGAAGTCACAGATTTACACTTACATTTGTCTTGTCTTATTGCAGTGTTGCTTTCTGTCTATTTGCAGATGAAAAAATCTGTATAAATCTGTATAAATGTGTTGCAGGTGTATGCCAGAAAAGTGACTTCTCTGGCAACACATGGCTACATTTCAGAACTGCCTGCCCATTGTGTTATGGATAGTGGGGTTGTACAATTATGGGGCATTTACATCAGGAGTATATTGTCACTAGTCCGTATAGAGAAATTAGGACTGAAGCAAAGAATTTGCTATATTCTGGTGGCTAGGCTTCAATCCAACTCAGAAATTTTGCTTCTCAAGATTTCAACTGAACATTTTATTTGGTTTTTATCAAAATGGGTTTTCACACACAAGTTTCACTTCTCATTTTGTGTGTTAACATCCCAGGACCTCAAGGTGAAGCCCCAGAGGTGATGAGTTTCACCTAGTTTTGTCCAGTGTCAAGGAAGACCATGGATTTCATGTAATTCTTATACCAACACACACATTGGCCCATGTTTGCTTGGAAATGGTCAGTGAAGCCACTGTAGTTAGTGAGTGTGAGAAAGGCAAGTTTGGAGTGGCTTTGGGAACATGACCATTTCACAGAGCCCTTCTGGAAGACTGTAGAAGAACATCAATTTCTTCCATCCAAGGTTTCTGGACTAAGGTAGGAATTATTGATCATTCCAGGGAGAACTGGCATAATCTTTGTGAATCTTCATTAATGATCTGGAGAATGGGATGGATAGCTCCCTCAGCAAGTTTGCAGATGCACTAAGCTGGGGGGAGTGGTAGATATACTGGACGATAGGGATAGGATACAGAGTGACCTAGACAAATTGGAAGATTGGGCCAGAAGTAATCTGATGAGGTTCAACAAGGACAAGTGCAGAGTCCTTGCACGTAGGACGGAAGAATCCCATGCACTGCTACAGACTGGGGACTGACTGGTTACGCAGCAGTTCTGTAGAAAAGGACCTTGGGGTTACAGTGGATAAGAAGCTGGATATGAGTCAACAGTGTGTCCTTATTGCTAAGAAGGCTAATGGTATATTGGGCTACATTAGTAGGAGCATTGCCAGCAGATTGAGGGAAGTGATTATTTCCATCTATTTGGTACTGGTGAGGCCACATTTGGAGTATTGTGTCCAATTTTGGTCCCCGCACTACAGAAAGGATGTGGACAAATTGGAAAGAGTCCAGTAGAGGGCAACAAAAATGATTAGGGGGCTGGAGCATGTGACTTATGAGGACAGGCTGAGGCTTGTTTAGTCTGCAGAAGAAAAGAATGAGGAGGGATTTGATAGGAGCCTTTAACTACCTGAAAAGGAACGCTGGGGAGGATGGAACAAGGCTGTTCTTAGTGGTAGTAGATGACAGAATTAGGATCAATGGTCTCAAGCTGCAGTGGGAGAGGTTTAGGTTAGTTATTAGGAAAAACTTTATCATTAGGAGGGTAGTGAAGCAGTGGAATGGGTTACCTAGAGAGGTGGAAGAATCTCCATCCTTAGAGGTTTTTAAGGTATGGCTTGACAAAGCCCTGGCTAGGATGATTTTAGTGCGTGTGGTTCTGCTTTGAGCAGGGGTTTGGACTAGATGACCTCCTGAAGTCCCTTCCAACCTTAATCTTCTATGATTTGCTGACATCCAAGTCTGTGATTGTACGTAGTTATGTGTAACCATGGTGTATAATCTGTCAGATTCACAACAGGCTTAATATCGTTACCTCTTTTTTAGCCTGAGCAATTAGCCAATATTTGGGGCCTTGCGGGTTGTTTCTGTTAATAGAAATGGATGTAGTCAGATATTTCTTGTTTGCAGTCTTGTTTATTTACAAAGTGTGTACAGAAAGTCCTGTTTCCCTGAACACAGTGGGAATCAAAGAGGAGGCAGTTTCCTTGTTCGCAATTCCAAGCCTGCCTTACCAGCCAGTGCTCTGCCCAAAAAGCACTTTTTTGGCTCTCTTTCTTGAGTCACGCTCTAAATGCTTCTCTTGTTGTCATCTGGCTTTCTGCTTCTCTCTGCCTGCTTTCTGGCTGCTTCTGACTCAGACACACACCTGTCATGAAATCAATCTTCAGCCTCTGATTTTGCATTTAGTTCAGTTTGAGTGGTGGCTTCCACTATTTTGGCTATCACCAAAACAAAGGGGCATTCATTGTTCCATCATTTAGCCTGAATGGAAGGTAGCCAACATTCTTAACAGCTTCAGTGATTTTAGGGATTTTAAAGAAATCATCCTCAGAATATTCACTTTCATTTGCACACTACAGCAGAAGTATAAACTCACTGCAGCAATAAAATATGTATGCTGAGCACAGAAATACAGTACATATGCATGAAACTAAATTATCTTCCTATCCCTATACCTATACCTGCCAGGACAGCAAGCAGTTTCCAGGCTTGTCTCAAGGAAATGAAAACATGGATTTTATGTAATCTTCACATAATTAAACAATTATTTAAGAAATAAATCCTTTCAAATTTTCAGTGATGTTTGTACTGTATGAAAGCTTCTGAACTGAGTTCTTCATTTCAAATTCATACTTAAAGGAATAACCTTTTCAATATTTCATCTATCTAGCAAAATTTATCTAGCAAAACTATAACTGAAAAAATATTCATTATGCTACTTGAAAGCACAAAATATCATAACCCCCCCTCATCCCCTGAAACAATAACAAATAGGGGGAAATATGCTAGTACCACAATGCTACAAAACATACAGCACAGACTATCCTGAAAGGTGCTTCTTTATTGAATATTGTCCTTTAACATTGCACATAAGGAGGCAAAAGACTTCACATTATGCACTATGGAGATAACTTTTAAGCTCTTTTGTACAGCACTTCAGGCTTCTCCTTCTATAGATTCAGTTGCCAGCTGGCATCTCTCAGTTCTGCAAAAAATGTAAACTGACAGTAGAAGTGGAAAAATTAGAGTGATTAAAGCCCAGCTTCAAGGTCCTTTCTTTGTAGAGGCACTTTGAAAAAATGTTACATTTAAACTTTGAATAAAAAGTAGGGCTCTGTCTGCCTTATTAGGATGGCGACTTACAGCTGCACCTGCAGTGCTGTAGCATTTTAATGAAGACACCCTACGCTGATGGGAAAGTGCTCTCCCATCGGAGTAGTTAATCCATTTCACTGCGAGGTGGTAGGTTAGGTTGGTATAATGATGTCACTTGGGCTGGTTTTTTTCACAGCAAGTACAGTATAAAGATTCAGTTGAATATTTGGGCTAATATATATATATATATATATATATATACTTTGTAATACCAAAGAAACTGTTAAAAATACTACCTATACTATAATGAAGTATTATTTGAGAGTAGAGCTGGTTGAAACTCAGAATTTCAGTTCCATGGGAAATTGTGACATTTTGATTTTTGTTTTTTTTTCATTCCAAAATGGGGGGAAAAAGTTAGAAGTTCCCATGAAAGAAATTTCAGGAAAAAAAATCATTTTAGGTCAGTCAAAATATTTTGTTTCAATTGTTACTTTTTATATGTACTTATTAACAAGTTCAGAAAAGAACTACAAGAATAATTTGAGGTCTGAAAAACAAGCCTTATAGTGAGATACCAGGGAAGCTCAATCAATTTAGTTTATCCCAAAGAGGGTCAATAGGTGATTTGATCATAGTCTAAAAGTACCTACATGGGAGGAGATTTCTGATTAGGAGACAACCCTTTAATCTAGCAGAAAAAGCCATGACGAGATCAAATGACTGTATGCTGAAGTTAGACAAATTCAAATTAGAAATAAGATGCAAACTTTTAACAGTGACAGTCATTAACCATTGTAACAGTTTTCTAGAGATATGTTAGATTCTCCATCACTTGAAGTCTTTAGATCAGGACTCGATCTTTTTCTAGAAAATGTGCTGTAGCTCAAACAGAAGTTGGGGTTAGGAATTTAGTTGGGGTTAGTCCTGCTTTGAGCAGGGGGTTGGACTAGATGACCTCCTGAGGTCCCTTCCAACTCTAATATTCTATGATAAATCTTGCACTTAATACGGAAATGACTGGGTGAGGTTCTATAGCCTGTGTTATATAGAAGATCAAACTATAATGGTCCATTCTGGCTTTAAAATCTATGGAAAATGCTACTGGGGAAGAAGCGATATGGAGCCAATTCCACAGACTTTGTGGTCACCAAGTTTAGAAATATCAATGTAATGATACTTTAAGGTTTCACTGAGATATGATTCATATAATAGCTCCTGGATTCCACATGACTCTCTGCTGCTGTATTACCTTGAAGACATTCAAAGAGCTAGTCAAAAAGCCAAAAGTAGAGCAAGACAGTTTCAGGTAGCATTTGGCATTGATATTACAGCAGTGCATTAACAAAAGTCTGCCAGGGGGACAGCTCAAAGCTAATAAATGAACACAGCAATTTAAAAATGACAAATATGCTGCAATATTAATTTAAGATCTCTTATTTGAGAGTGAGTATGTGTAAATATGCAAAACCACTACATTTGTATCAGTTGAGGGTGGTATACTAATAACAGATCTAACACAGCAACCATTTTAAAGTATCTAACAGTACAACACACCTCTCCCAAAGACATGCACTTTACCATGAGACGCACCATACACAACAATGTACCACACCCTTAACTCTGCCCAGCAGGGATGCCAGCCTGCCAGCAACACATTCCCCAAACTTGCTACCACCACCTCTGCTACAAACAGGCTAGACTTTTCACACCTCCAGACGCTGTTGTGTCTGCACAATCCTGTAGAGTCACTCCCTCGTGCTTGGGGAGAGAAGCTGGCCCTCTTTACAGGGGCAGATGATGTTCTTTTTGTGCCTTGCATTTGTATTTTTGTGTCAGGTAGGTTATGCATTCAGCAACATTAACTGTTTCACAGCGAAGTTTTGTGTGTGTCTCACACCCTCCCCACCTATATAATTTTATAAAGAATGAGACTTATTTTATAATCTTCCATCCTCTTGTAAGGCTTGTCCTTTTGGGAGTCTTTGCATCCTCTGTTGCAGTACACATTCTGCAGCAGCTTGATTTGAAACTATTCCCTTTTTTTGAAGATATAATATACGTATTAGCCGTAGCACCCAGGAAGGATTCACTGCCAAAACACAATGGGTACATTCTGTACTTCACTTTATGATCTGTGTAGTTTATAATGCTCTTGCCGGGGAGTACAATAATACATTTTCTGAAGATTATATTCACAACTATTCTTTCACAGATAGAAAATGGCAACTGTCTGCTATCTTACTACTTTTGATGTAGTAATAAAACTAGGACAAGGTGAAAGGTTCAGAAGATGATGTAAATACACCCCCTCATCAATGATTCAGGACATCTGAACCATTCAGGAATGCGATCTATATTATAGCAATACTGCTCTGACATGCCCAAGTTCCCATTCATAAAAACAAACTGCACCGTGGATATTCAGACAGAAATCTGGGCCCTGACTGCCATAGACTCTGTGTGGCTGACATTCAGGATTGAAGACAAACCCTAATGTCTCTAGGGTCACAAACCATGGATGTCACTTTGAGTTGCATTCTTGCAAGAGAATGTGTAGCCTTTAAGAGGATTCTCTGGGAGTGAAAAGAACAGCCATACTGGATCAGACCAATGGTCTATCTAGCCCAATATCCTTCTTCTGACAGTGGCCAATGCCAGCTGCTTCAGAGGGAATAAATAGAATAGGGCAATCATCAAGTGATCCATCCCATCAGCCATTCCCAGCCTCTGGCGAACAGCAATCCTGGCCTATCCTGGCTAATAGCCATTCATGAGCCTATCCTCCATGAATTTACCTAGTTCTTTTTTGAATTCCATTACAATCTTGGCCTTCACAACATCCTCTGGCAAGATGTTCCACAGGTAGCCTACGCACTGTGTGAAGAAATACTTCCTTTTGTTTGTTTTAAACCTGCTGCCTATTAATTTCATTTGGTGACCCTTACCTCCTGTGTTATGAGGAGTAAATAACACTTCCCTATTTACTTTTTACACATCAGAATGATTTATAGACCTCTATCATATACCCCCTTAGTTGTCTCTTTTCCAAGCTGAAAAGGCCCAGCCTTATTAACCTCTTCTGATACAAAAACTTTTGCATACCACTAATAACTTTTGTTGACCTTTTCCAATTCCAATATATCTTCTTTTGAGATGTGCTGACCAGATGTGTATGCAGTATTGAAGATATGGACATATCGTGGATTTATAAAGAAGCAATATGATATTTTCCTCTTTATATCTATCCCTTTCCTAATGGTTCCCAACATTCTGTTAGCTTTTTTTGACTGCCCCTGCACAATGAGTGGATGTTTACAGAGAACTATTCACAATGGCTCCAAGATCTCTTTCTTGAGTGGTAACAACTAATTTAGACTCCATCATTTTATATGTGTAATTGGGATTATGTTTTCCAATGTTCATTACTTTGCATTTATCGACATTGAATTTCATCTCCCATTTTGTTGCCGAGTCATGCAGTTTTGTGAGATCCCATTGTAATTCTTCACGGTCTGCTTTGCACATAACTATTTTGAGTAGTTCTGTATCATCTGCAAATTATATCACCTCACTGTTTACCCCTTTTTCCAGATCGTTTATGAATATGTTGAACAGTCCTCGTCCCAGTACAGACCCCTGGAGACACCGCTATTTACCTCTTTCCATTCTGAAAATTCACCATGTATTCCTATTCATTGTTTACTATCTTTTAACCAGTTATTGATCCAGGAGAGGAACTTTTCCCTCCTATTCCATGACAACTTGTTTCGTTTAAGAGCTTTTCATGAGGAACCTTATTAAAGACTTCCTGAAAATCTAAGTACACCATATCCTTTCGATCACCCTTGTCCACATGCTTGTTGACCCCCTCAAAAAATTCTAGTAGATTGGTGAGGCATGATTTCCCTTTACTAAAAGGATGTTGACTCTTCCCCAACAAATCATATTCACCTATGTGTCTGATAATTCTGTTCTTTACTATAGTTTCAACCAATTTGTGTGGTACTAAAGTTAGGTTTACCGGCATGTAATTCCTGTTACTATTTAATTTATCATTCTGTTCCAAAACCTCCTCTAATGACACCTTAATCTGGGACAATTACTCAGATTTGTCACCTAAAAAGAATGGCTCAGGTTTGGGAATTTCCCTCACATTCTGAACTGTGAAGACTGATGCCAAGAATTCATTTAAAGTTTCTCTGCAGTAGTCTTACCTTCCCTGAGTGCTCTTTTAGCATCTCGATTGTTCAGCGGCCCCACTGGTTGTTTAGCAGGCTTTCTGCTTCTGATGTACTTAAACATATTTTTGCTGTTACTTTTTGAGTCTGTCAAGTTCTTCAAATTCGTTTTTGGCCTTCCTAATTATATTTTTACACTTCACTTGGCCAAATTCATGCTCCTTTCTATTTTCATCAATAGGATTTAACTTCCACTTTCTAAAAGATGCCTTTTTGCCTCCAACTGCTTCTTTTACTTTGTTGTTTAGCCACAGTGGCACTTTTTTTGGTCCTCTTTATATGTTTTTTAATTTGGGGTATACATTTAAATTGAGCCTCTATTATGGTGTCTTTAAAAAGTTTCCATGCAGCTTGCAGGGGTTTCACGTTTGGCACTGTACCTTTTTACTTTCTGTTTTACATGTTTGTGTAGTTCCTCTTCCTGAAATTAAATGCTACCGTGGTGGGCTGCTTTGGTGGCTTTCCCCCTCACCCTCCCCACATGGATGTTAAATTTTATTATGTTATGGTCACTATTACTAAGCAGTTGATCTGTATTCACCTCTTGGACCAGATCCTGTGCTCCACTTAAGACTAAATCAAGAATTGCCTCTCCTCTTGTCGGTTCCAGGACTAGCTGCTGCAGGAAAGAGTCATTCCAATAAGAATAGGTAGGTGTGTCACAGACCAACCATATCATCAGCTGTGGATCTCACTGGTGGTTATGCTGATCAGTTTCTGCTCCCTGTTGCCAGAAGAGCCAGCAATATATTCCAATTTCCCAAAGACTCTTCCATTGGCCTCCCTCATGTGGCAGGGGGAAAGCTATCTACTGCTTCCACTCTCACAAGTGAGGTGAGTGGAAGGAGAAGAGGACTCCTTTGGAAGGGAGCATGAAGACCAGCAACTCCAAACGCTCACAACAGTAAACTCTCACAACAGACCTGATTCAAATAGTAATAAATGGAGCTTAAAACAAAAAGCAAACTTCCCAAAATAATTGCTATTGTTAAACCATTAATCCGCTTACTGAACAGAACACAAAGGCATGATTAGCAGAAGCAATCGTGTTAAAGTGCCCTCATAATGAACTAAAGAGCAGATTACCTGTAAAAAGAACGATAAAACCACATGCTACGGAGCCTGAGATTCAGCCCAAAAGAGAATGATCAAAAGTCTCTACTGAGGAGACAGCAACTTGACTTGGGGGAAGAGAGGCTATTTCAGAGGTGGGTTTTAGAAAGGACCAAACTTCATTGTAAATATATCAGTTCTTTTACTTTTTGCTATGAAGCGTTTTACGGTTGTTCAAGAATGATTAACAGCTAATGTAGATTAACACCTTCTCTTTTTAATTCTTAAATGTGTGGATATGCCAAATGACTTCACTGATGTACAGAAATGCCAAAGCAAAAACTTGAGTTGACTGGATTTTCATAGACAAAAGACTGTCACATTGGTCTGCTGAGATGCTGCTAATGGTTATTTTTTGGCTATAGAAAAAATTAGGAAGATATAGGGCTCTTTTTAGAAAGGAAAGATAATAAAGAAGCAAATGCAGATTAATTTGTTAAAACAGGGTTGTCAGTCACTGAGAGCAAATGGGGTAGATCGATCTCTGTTGTGAGAGTTAACTCATAGACTTTAAGGTCAGAAGGGACCAATGTTATCATCTAGTCTGACCTCCTGCACATCGCAGGCCACAGAACCTCACCCCACCCACTCCTGTAATAGACCCCTAACCTATGACTGAGTTATTGAAGTCCTCAAATCATGGTTTAAAAACTTAAAGGTACAGCGAATCCACCAGCAAGTGACCCATGCCCCATGCTACAGAGGAAGAAGAAAACCCCCCAATCATCTGCCAATCTGCCCTGGGGGAAAATTCCTTCCTGACCCCAAATATGGTGATCAGTTAAACCCTGAGCAAATAGGCAAAACTCACCAGCCAGACACCTGGAAAGAATTCTCTGTAGTAACTCAGAACCCACCCTGCCAAACGTTCCATCACAGGCCATTGGCATATTTATCACTACTATTCAAAGATCAGTTAATTGACAAATTAAGCTGTCCCTTCATAAATTTATCAAGATCAGTTTTGAAGCCAGCTAGGTTTTTCACCCCCAGTACTCCACTTAAAAGACTGTTCCAAAACTTCACTCCTCTGACAGTTAGAAACCTACGTCTAATTTCAAGTCTAAGCTTCCTGATGGCCAGTTTATAGCCATTTGTTCTTGTGTCCACATTGGCACTGAACTTAAATATTAAATAATTCCTTTTCCTCCATGGTATTTATCCCTCTGATATATTTATAACGAGCATTCATATTTCCCCTCAGCCTTCTTTTGGTTATGCTAAACAAGCCAAGCTCTTTGAGTCTCCTCTCATAAAGCAGGTTTCCCATTCCTCAGATTATCCTAGTAACTGTCTGCACCTGTTCCAGTTTGAATTCATCTTTCTTAAACTTGGGGGACCAGAACTGCACACAGTATTCTAGATGAGGTCTCACAAGCACTTTGTATAATGGTACTACCACCTCCCTATTTCTACTGGAAATACCTCGTCTGATGCATCCTAGGATTGCATTAGCTTTTTTCATGGCCACATCACATTGGTGGCTCATAGTCATCCTGTGATCAACCAATACACCCAGGTCCTTCTCCTCCTCTGTCATTTCCAACTGATGCATCCCCAGCTTACAGCAAAAATTCTTGTTGTTAGTCCTTAAATGCATGACCTTGCACTTTCCACTATTAAATTTCATCCTGTTTCTACTACTCCAGTTTACAAGGTCATCCAGATCTGCTTGTATGATATCCCAATCCTTCTCTGTATTTGCAATACCTCCCCACTAACTCATGCACACCTATTATTTAGTGTGATCCTTCCACCCAGTTTGACAGCTAAGTGGCTTGAGGCCAAATATACTACATGCCTTTCCCAAGGTCACACAGTGAGTACGTGACTAAAGAGGGAATTAAACCCATGTCCCTACTGATTTACAGATCTTTGTTGTAACTATTTAGCTAGACTGTCTTGTCACTTAGATGGATGATTAGAAATTTTTCAAAGAATAAAAGTTATAGTAAATCTGTTATCGGCCTGCTGACCAAAGTCAAACAACTGGACTGTGAAATGACTGAACCAATGAAAAAAATCATATAAAAAAGGCCAAAGTGATAGTTATAGGAAATGTTACCAACCCAGGCAAAGAGTGGAACATGTTAAAATAAGGGAAGGGTTATTTTGTGGAGCTGTTGAAAAATTGCTTGTCCATCTGAAATCCATGCGTTAAGCCATGGGAGACTTTGACTCATTTGCTCATCAAGTGACAAAGGCAGGTAAACTGTGCATAACATTTTACACCCAAGAAAGCAGAAAATATATGCTTCAATTTTTTAAAAAAGGAATAATTTCCAGTGAGTTCAGTGCAGAAAGTTTTTGTGATTAAATCAAAGACAATTTTCCCTAGTAAAACATGCTCTGACTTTGAGAAAGTGCAACATTCACAAGACCAACTCCTTTGCTTATGTTGAAAATGCTGAGGCCGAATAGCAAAGCACTTAGAAATGTGTAATTAGTGAATGATGCCATGCATGACTTTATACAGGAAGGGCCTGACGATCCAGTGCACTATACCAGTTTAATTCTAGAGAAGTGAAGAGCATTGCACAACTGTAAATGGGCATAAGGGTGGAAAATCAGGCCTGAAGTACTCATAGAACAAACCTGCATAACTGCTTTGATTAAGGAAAGGGTGTCACTTACCTGAAATCCAGGAAGTCACTTGATATTCATCAAGTAAGATCCAATTGCGGTGTGCCGGAGAACTCTGGAACCAGGTTGACAGCTATTCCAGGGACAGGAAACAGTTTAAAAAAAACAAAGAACCCCCTTCATGGTGTGCTGCTCCCTTTATTCCCTACTCTCACTCTTTGCTGTGTATTTTGTTCATGTTTGCGCCAAGTATTTAACACCCTTCTTTCCGGGCACCTTAGATTCCTGCTAAGACTGCCCTGTTGTCTAATAGTAGAGTACAAACTCTTTGGGACAGGGCCTTTCCAGTATCTTTCTGCGGAGCACCGAGCACATTTGGGAGGGGTTATGTGAATCTGCATTGGCTTTAATCTTCATCCCTTCCTTCCCAGCACCTTTCTTCATGTATCTATTGTAGCGTGTAAACTCTCTGAGGCAAGGACCAGGTGTGTGGAGAATACAGATAGGTAATACAAGACTATCCATGCTTTGTGGAGAGGGACCTTGGCACCATATCAATATTTTTAAGTATAACTGGAACAAAAAGAATCCGTGCAATGATATTGGTCCATTACTAGATGGAAATGGTAGAATTATCAATAATAATGCAGAAAAGGCAGAATGTTCAATAAATATTTTTGTTCTGCATTTGGGAAAAACCCAGTGATGTAGCCATGTCATATAATAACACGTTCTAGTATCTCTAGAGGATGTTAAGCAGCAGCTACTAAAGTTAGACATTTTTTAAATCAGCAGATCCAGATAACTTGCCTCCAAGAGTTTTAGAAGAGCTGCCCAAGGAGCTTGCTGGACCATTAAATACCCTGGGGTAGTTCCAAAGAGTGGAAGAAAGCTAATGTTGTACCAGTGTTGTACCAATATTAAAAAGAGTAAATGGGATGACTCAGATAATTGTAGGCCTCTCAGTCTGATATTGATCCTGGGCAAGATAATGGAGTGGTTGATATGGGAATTGATTAACAAAGAATTAAAGGACAATAATACAATGAATGCTCTAGGACTTTGTGAAGGGGGCTCCATCACTGCAGGTACACCTTCTTGTGGCTAGGTCTGGGAATTAGCTCTTGCCCCATCTGGTTACCCCTTCCATCAGTTGCTTGCACTGTGGCCCGTCTCTCTCTGTGTGACTTTGGGCACTTCCTCTTCTTGACTCAGCCCTTTGGTTAGGTCACAATATAGCCCTTCCCCACTACTTCTGGAGCAATACAGTCGCATTCCTAGTCTCCAGGTCCTGTGCCACTTTCCCAGTGACTGGCCCTCCCTCTGCACTGAGTTCAAGCATAGGGACCCTATAACCAGCAGCCAAGGTCTGCACAGTCCTGCTGCTGCTTATCTCATCTTCTCATGATTTCTTGCCCATAACTTCTCTCCGTTTGTTACCCAGGGTTTTCGGAACCTAAAGCAATGGTAACTCAACTGTTTCAAAACAGGTGGTTTCAGGAATAAATCAATGGTAACACAGCACTTCTGGCTGATGAAGATTAATACAAGCAAGCTTGCTCTTATCTAAAACTACTATTTATTAGATTTAAGTATACACAGACATAAGCAATAGGTTTAGTACATCACAAATAATTACCTAACTTCTGGGATGGTATTGAGTGATTTGCAGCAGGTTAGCACTGGCCAGACGCTTCCCTGCCGTGGAGTAAAGGTGTCAGGAAAAGTCTCTCAGGATGGCTTCAGAAAACTGCTGTGAAGTATGCTCTATTATCTAGTCCTTTTATACTAACTTTCACAAAACACATAGATCATAGT
Organism: Emydura macquarii macquarii; assembly: GCF_026122565.2. Taxonomy (NCBI): domain Eukaryota; kingdom Metazoa; phylum Chordata; order Testudines; family Chelidae; genus Emydura; species Emydura macquarii. Next base: position 162,753 of record NW_027131688.1, read on the forward strand.
GACCCCTACTGGGGTCCTAACTTCAATAACTATTTATTAAAAAAACATTCCTAACAGTCTTAGTCATAATAAGCTTCTGTATCAAAGGTGTCCAAATTCAAGGTCTCATCCACTTATTTTCTTTCAGTCTCAAATTGTTGATTCTTTTCTCCCCACCTCCAATTCTGATTAGCAGAAAATGCAAGCCTGCATTTACCTTGCCTCCAGAAGCCCTGCTTGTTCAAATTAACCCTTAACAAAGTGGCATTCTATTTTATTAATTCATGGTGGCTAAATGCACACAATATGACTGCAATTAGCTTGATCAAGTTCTGAAGTTATACAATCCTCAAATCCAGGCCAACACATTGAGCCTTGTTTCAGGACTAGGATCCCAGAGATATTAACCTTTCAGTTTCCTTACCCAGAGAGTGACTGAATCCTTCCTCCCTGCCACCTCTTCCTGCTCTCATTTCCTGGCTTATAAACCTAGCCTAGCTCTTTCCCCAGCTGGCCTTCATCTGCCATTAGGCTTTATCAGCTCTGCTTCCCCTCCAGGTGCAGCATCTAAGATCCCTGCTGGCCTTGGCATCTATGAACCCGTGAACATTTTACACTTCAATAACCCCACTTGGGATTGGAGCAAAGCAGCATGTGGGATTCGGCAAGTCCACGTGAACAGTTTTCATCAGCCCTAGAGGCATTCCCATGCTGGGAAGTGCTTTCCAAATGGCAACCCTTTTACACATATCCCCTGTGTCTGTAGTCTGGCTTTTCGCTGAGTTTTGGAGCTTCACTGACTACGAGTCAGGGATGTCAAGGTCCCAGTCTGGCACACTACATAGGCATGTGCCTGGTTTTGAGCATGTGAGTGAAATCCATTGACTTCAACAACACCTCTCAGGTGTTTAAGTGCTTTACCAAATAATGACCAATCCTCTTTCCTAAGGTCTTGCAGTGAATGAGTGACCCTCCTTCTTCCTACCTGGGCTTTAAGTACTAAGTCATGGTGTGTGTCTTTGTCCCAAATGGTTTCTGTAAACAGTAGATAGTTTGTCTTATTATCTTTTCTGTTACTCCGGAGATGCAGTGGAAATACTGGGTGAACCTCACAAGGTTCGGCTAAGTATCCAGAAGTTTGATTGCTTACCTGAATTCCTTGGCACCTGTAAAACTGGGTTTGGACATCTTGAGAGAAGAGCTTTTTTTCCAAGTTATTTCAGTGTGTTTGAGTCTAGACTCTGTATCTGAAACAAATCTTAATGCAGAAACTAATTCTAAGAAGAGCATAGTCATGTGGTGGAGGAATCTTACTGTTCAGATGAGACCTGCCTATCAGGGGGTGGGGAGAAAGAAGGGAATAAATCTCAACTTTTATTATATGTTTCTGATCCCAATTCTAAAAACAAGGGAAAACTTGGAGTCTTCATGAATTCAGTGTATTTGATTGTTAAATATATTTCATCGGTCAAGCCAAAGGAACAATAAGAATGCCCTTGATCTCATCTCTCACCACATTTCCTAGTAGGTAGGCCCATACCTGTGCTATTGCCTCAGAGTGAGACAGAGTCCACTCTCCTGAACGCTTTTAACTCCATTACATGAATGAAGAGGAAAGTTCACCAAGGGAAAGTCATTCCTGACCAACCTGATTGCTTTCTATGATGAGGTGACTGGCTCTGTGGGTGTAGGGAAGGCGGTGGATGTGATATACCTTGACTTTAGCAAAGCCTTTGATACTGTCTCTCACAGTATTCTTATCAGCAAGTTAAAGAACTATGGGTTGGATGAATGGACTATAAAATGGATAGAGAACTGGCTAGAGCATAGGGCTCAATGAGTAGTGATCAATGGCTCCATGTCTAGCTGGCAACCGGTCACAAGCGGAGTGCCCCAGAGGTCGGTCCTGGGGCCGGTTTTGTTCAACATCTTCATTAATGATCTGGAGGATGGGGTAGATTGTACCCTCAGCAAGTTTGCGGATGACACTAAGCTGGGGGGTGGTAGATACCCTGGAAGGTAGGAATAGGATACAGTGTGACCTAAACAAACTGGAGGATTGGGCCAAAAGAAATCTGATGAGGTTCAACAAAGAAAAGTGCAGAGTCCTCCACTTAGGAAGAAAGAATCCCATGCACAGCTATAGACTGGGGACCGACGAGGTAGGCAGCAGCTCTGTAGAAAAGGACCTGGGGGTAACAGTGGATAAAAAGCTGGATATGAGTCAGCAGTGTGCCCTGGTTGTCAAGAAGGCTAATAGCATATTGGGCTGCATTAGGAGGGGCATTGCCAGCAGGTCACGGGAAGTGATTATTCCCCTCTATTCGGCATTGGTGAGGCCGCATTTAGAATATTGTGTCCATTTTTGGGCCCCCCACTACAAAAAGGATGTGGACAAGTTAGAGAGAGTACAGCGCAGGGCAACCAAAATGATTAGGGGGCTGGAGCACAGGACTTATGAGGAGAGGCTGAGGGAACTGGGCTTGTTTAGTCTGCAAAAGAGAAGAATGAGAGGGGATTTGATAGCAGCCTTTAACTACCTAAAAGGGGGTTCCAGGGAGGATGGGGCTAGGCTGTTCTCGGTGGTGGCAGATGACAGAACAAGGAGCAGCGGTCTCAAGTTGCAGGGCGAGAGGTCTAGGTTGGACATTAGGAAAAAGTTTTTTACTAGGAGGGTGGTGAAGCACTGGAATGGGTTACCTAGAGAGGTGGTGGAATCTCCATCTTTAGAGGTTTTTAAGCTGAGGCATGACAAAGCCCTGGCTGGGATGATATAGCTGAGGTTAGTCCTGCTTTGAGCAGGGGGTTGGACTAGATGACCTCCTGAGGTCCTTTCCAACTCTAATATTCTATGATTCTATGATTCTAAGAGCAAGATACACATCATTAAAAACCAAAGGTCTTAAAACTGTCTACAAATGAATGACTGTTGCTGGAAAATACTTCCCTGCTGATGCCTTCTACACATTCCACATAGATCCTAAATTTCTGGACAAACACATAAAACGAGAATGTTTCCATTTGCTGGCTAACCCAAACATTAGTGCTAGTGTTATGTCAGAAACAAAATGCTTTCAAAAGCTGACTTTTTTACCACATACTTCTGGATGAGTACTGCTCGAAGCGCTGTTTTCTTCATGCATTATTTGGCTGAGGCTGCTGTGTGGCACAGAATACTGTGCAACAGCCATGCACAGAGTGGGATGGGAAGAGAGTTCAGGTGGGTCACGGGACTGTCCAAAATCCAAACTGCAATGCAAACTGATGGTAGACTGCAATAAAAGGTCTGTGTGCTGGGGGAAACAGTAGTGCCAATGTTGGTAAAAGAGAGTTTGAAACTAAAGCTTGTCTAATGCAAGTTTGGGTGCCACCTGCAGGCAGCCTCATCCGGACAGCCAGTAAAGAAATGCCAAACCCAGGGGAGAGTGGAGCGGGTGGACCATGCTTTAGAATGGGGGGAAAGAATCTGAGCACCAACAGACAAGTCTGTCCCTGCAAGGTGAACCACAAATTTGCAATCACATAATCACTTAGGGAAGAAAAGCACTTGAGGGGAAAACACCCCCTCTATTTTGCTAGCTAAAGAATAACCATTTGGGAGAGTATGGCCTGATCCTTGCATCTGGCTGAGATCTGGCTCAGCTTCAAGCTCTGAGCCCCTGGTTCAAACCAGTTTGCTTTCCCTGTATTCAAAGGCCATCTGTAGGTATGTTCAATCCCCAGCACAAGTTACAGCCGCCTCAGTTCCACTCTCAAATGCACTTGGCTGCCCACAGTCTGAAAGGGCTGCTGCAGCAGCGGAGAACGGGAAGATCACAATGGCCATTCTTCTTCCCCAGCCATATGCAGATGCCATATGCAGCTCACAGCTCTTTCAAGCTGCAAGAGCAGGATAAAGTAGTGGTATCACAGCCAGGAACTTTCTAGCTGCTTCTAAATGAAACACAAGCTACAAAGCTGTGTTACAAAGTGACAAGTCTTAGTAAGGCACACTAGTTGCACATGAGACACATTAGGTGAATGGTTATGGCTAACTGAAGAAGCTTCATCAATCCCAAACCTATGATGTACTCGATATCTGTTGGTTGGCACTGAGTGGAAAGTGACATCATATTCAAAAGCAGCAGGGGAAGTATGTCCAACTACCAAAATATGAGAACAAGGAAATGTAAAGGAATTGTTCTGTACTGCACTGTGAGACAAGCTGTTGCCATGTTTCCAGATGGTTATGGCTGTGAAGAGAGAGAGAATGGGATGTATGACAATCACCTGGCACCTGGGAAAAGCTGGCAGTGGGGTTTGCCTGGTTTTTAATTAAAACAAGAAGTATCAGTCTCTCTTGAAATACAATGCATGTGTATTGATTGTAATGGATACAGCCTGGAGCTGGGCTAGCATGCAATCATCTACTGCTGAAAGCAACGCCACAGTTTGTCTTTGAAGAAATCAATTTTTCTTTTTTATAATTTCAGTGGATAATATTGATGCTTATTTTTAAGCATTTCTTTCCAATTTTTATTGATTTAAATCTTCACAGTTGCACAAAATTATCAGGGGGGGAGGGGCAGACAATGGGGGTCAGAGAATAATTATTCGATGGCAGTAGATGCTGAGATTCAAAAAGTTAAAACATTTTGACGATTAAAATACAGTTGTCAACATCACATGTCAAAGTAAGTATCCTTAAATCAAAATCTAATAAGCTCTCAAGCAGCATTTTTCTTACTTTACCTATCTGTAAATTTAAACTGTTATTGATGGAGCTTTTTTGTCAGTTTGTCTGTGTGGTGAAATTGACATTTATTGATATTTACTGACAAAACTCTAATCCTTACAAGCCAATGTACAGTGAACCTTAAATGCACTTTGGCAAACTTACAAAATACACTAAGGCTCCAACAGGTGGGCAGGGGTCGACTATCCTCAGTGATAGCCACTGGGCCAAAACAGATTCTGTTTTTCTGGGAGAGGAATCTTTTTATAATGGAAGAATAGATACACAAGCTGTTTAGTATGCTGAGAAACTGCAAATAGAGGCTGTTTAAGCCTTTTTATGCATGATTAACATGGTAGACATGAACAATTCATGAGACATGGTTGTGATCTGTGGGTAATAGGTCACTAGAACATTTTTATCAGAACCTTTCAATTTGTGCCACAGACCTGAGAATGACAGGTATTATTGATTACTGAAGCTAGGATAAACTTCAATGCCCCTTGGGCAGTATGTCTCATATATCCAGTGCTCAATTAAAAACAACAAAACCCATTAGAAGTTATAAGTCAGAACAGTGCAGAGGCCATCTGGACTTGCAGTGTCCCTGGAGACTGCAGCAGGCAAAGAGGTAGTCAGGAAGACTGGCCAATCCACAATGGAGAAAAACATATGAGAAATATTTAGGAAACGTAGTCTGAGAACAGCCACCTACAAAGCAGAAGGCACCTTGAAAACGTGTGTGGGGATTATTTGCTGGGAACAGACCTACTGTGTCATGGTTCTGAACTGCTTCGTAGGGATGGTGGGGGGGGGAGGAAGGAAACCCAAGCTCTTTGAGAAGCTAGGCTTACCACTAAACAAGCTTTAGAAAGTTTGTGCCTACCACCAGATTTTGTCTAGGGCATGGTTCAGCTGGTTTCATCCATTGATAGTGTAAGGGAGGGGACCCTGGATACTAATATCCTATTAGCAAAATGTGCTGGGGGTGTGGGAGGAGTCTTAGTTCTTTTAAAATACAGGATATGAAGAAAATACAGAATACTGACCCAAAGAAGAGCTCTGTGTGGTGAAGCACTGGAATGGGTTACCTAGAGAGGTGGTGAAATCTCCATCTTTAGAGGTTTTTAAGCTGAGGCTTGACAAAGCCCTGGCTGGGATGATATAGCTGAGGTTAGTCCTGCTTTGTGCAGGGGGTTGAACTAGATACCTCCTGAGGTCCCTTCCAACTCTAATATTCTATGATTCTATGAAAGCTTGTCTCTCTGACCAATAGATATTACCTTACCCACCTTGTCTCTCTAATATCCTGGAACCAACACACTTACAGCAGCACTGCATGGGATCTTCTAACTCAGTCAGTGTGAGAGGCAGCACTGGGGAAGGATATGCTGGAAGGAATGCTTGGGGAAGGGAAGTTGCATTAGGAGGGGAAACATTAGAGGAAGAAAATGCTACACTTGAGGATTTTCACCATGCTGGTCATCAGAATTTAGAGGGGAAAAGGGACTGACTGCAACTGAGTGAGTCTGAGTCTGCTGGTGGAATAAATACCCCTGTGTGTTTTAAGAACTACTCAATTTTCTCTTCCTTTTTCTTTCTCCTTCCCTGGGGGGGCAGGTCGTCCTGCTCACCAGTGAGTACTTGGTGACAAGAGCATTATTCTTAACTCCCCCCTCACCTTTACATTAGTTCAGCCATTCCCAGTGAGGATGAATGGAGATATGTGCCACTTGCTGCAGAAGAGACCTTACGAGTGACAGCAATGGGAAAACCCTCTCCAATTCCTGATTAGGAGGCAGACAACTACTTGGAGATAGCAAGGGGTCTAAAGGAGGGAACGCTCGTGGCCCAACACCACTCCAAAAGCTGCTGGGATGCTTCATGGAAGTCACTCAGCAGAGATGCTCTTTCACTGGACTGATAAATCATTGTTACCAAAGAATCATGGTTACTCTCTTTCCTTCTCATGAGGAAGGCTCATTTTGATTTCAGTTAAAATAAAATAGCAAAAGGACTTTATGGCATCACAGAGACTTGGTGGGATAAGTCTCATGACTGGCATATTGGTATAGAGGGTGTAGCTAGTTCTGGAAGGACAGGCAGAGTAAAAAGGGAAGAGGGGTTGCATTGAACATCACAAATATATACACTTGTTATGAGATCCAGAAGAAGGTGTGTGGCAGTTGAGAGTCTCTGGGTAAAGATAAGAGGCAAAAGAATAGGGGTGAGGGATTTACTATAGACAACCAAATCAGAAAGAGGAGAGATGGATGAGGCATTTCTAGAACAAATTAAAGAAATATACAAAACAAAATGGGGGAATTTAACTACCCAGACACTGGTTGGAAAAATAATAGGGCAAAACACAAAATGTACAGTAAGTTCTTGGAATGTATTGAACAACTTTTTACTTCCTCCACTTTCTGGAACAACCAGAGGAACAGGCATTTTAGACTTGATTCTGACTGACAGAGAGGAACTGGTTGTGAATCTGAGGGTGGAAGGCATTTTGGGTGATAGCTTTCAGAATTCTAAGGAAGGAAAAGTGAGAGAAGCAGAATAAGGACAGTGGACTTAAAAAAGCTGACTTTAACAAACTCCGAGAAGTGGAAGGTAAAGTCCCATGGAAAGAAAATCTAAGGGAAAAAGGAATTCAGGAGAGCAAAGTTGGGAGAAGTGATACCTTTTATTGGACCAACTTCTGTTGATGAAAGAGACCAGCTTTCCAGCTACAACAGAGTTCTTCAGGTCTGGGAAAGGTACTTGGAGTGTCACAGCGCAATACAAGATGGAATAGATTGTTAAATATTTATGCTAAACTCATATTCTCAGGGACCATTAAAGGTGAAGTGGCCTGTTAACAGCCCTGCAGTCATAGGACAAAAAAGGGAGCTTAGTGGGTTACGGGTTGTTGTAAGAAGCCATAAACCTAGTGTCTTTATTAAGCCCATGATTTTTCGTGTCTAGCAAAGTTATAAATTTAAGCTCCCAGGTCGTCTTTTGAAGGTATTCTGCAGGTTTCCTTAGAGGGCAAGGACTGAGAGTTCAGATATGGAGTGATCATTTTGTGTAAAGTGTTTGCCTATAGGTGAATCTGGAGAGCTGCCGGTTTCTCAAGGAGACGACGTTAAAAGCACAGCTGCAAAGTATCCCAATGTGAAAGAAAGATAGGAAGACTAGATAATAGGCAAATGTGGCTCCACCAGTAGCTCTTTAATGATCTGAAAAAATAAAAGAATCCTATAAATAGTGGAAACATGGACAAATTGCTAAGGAGCAGTACAAAAGTATAGCGCAAGCATGAGAAACCAAATCAGAAAGGCTACAGCACAAAATGAGTTACACCTAGCAGTGGACATAAAAGACAAGAAAAAGACATTCTTTAGATACATTAGGAGCAAGAGAACAATGAAGGAAAGTGTAGGTCCTCTCCTTAGTGGGGAAGAGGAGCTAATAACTAATAATATCAAGAAAGCTGATTAATTTAATCCCTGTTTTGCTTTGGTGCTTATTAAAAAAATTAATGATGATCAGATAGTCAACAGAATTAATATTAACAACAAGGGGGAAAGAATGCAAGCCAAAATAGGGAGAGAAGAGGTTAAAGAATATTTAGATAAGCTAGATATATTCAAATTGTCAGGGTCTGATGAAATTCATCCTAGGATACTTAAGGAACCAGCTGAAGCAATCTTGGAACTGTTAGCAATTATCTTTGAGAACTTCTGGAGCATGGCTGAGGTCCCAGAAGATTGGAGAAGTGCAAACATAGTACCTTTCTTTAAAAAGGGGAACAAAGAGGACCCAGGGAATTATAGATCAGTCAGCCTAACTTTGATACCTGGAAAGTTACTGGGACAAATTATTAAACAATTTGTAAGCAACTGGAGGATAATAGGATTATAAGGAATAGCCAGCATGGATTTGTCAAGAACAAATCATGCCAAACCAACCTAATTTCCTTTGTCAAAGCTACTGGCCAAGTAGACAGGTGGGAAGTAGTAGATGTGATAAATCTTGATTTTAGGAATGTTTTTGACACAGTCCCACATGACATTCTCATAAGCAAATCGGAAATGTGGTGTAGAAAAACCTACTACAAGATGGGGGAACAACTGATTGAAAGACCATATTCAAAGAGTAGTTATCAATGGTTCACTGTCAAACTGAGATAGAGAATCTAGTGGTATCCTGCATGGGTCAATCCTGGATCCAGTATTATTCAATATTTTTTTATTAATGACTTAGATAATGGAGTGCTTATAAAATTTGTGCATGACACTAAACTGGGAGGGGTTGCAAACATTTTGTATCACAGATTTAGAATTCAAAATGACCTTGACAAATTGGAGAATTGCTCTGAAATAAACAAGATGAAATTCAGTGAAGAGGAATGCAAAGTACTTCACTTAGGAAGGAAAAACCAAATGCATAATTACAAAACGGGAACTAACTGGCTAGGGGACAGTGCTACTGAAAGTGATCTGGGGGTTAGAGTGAGTCTCAAACTGAATATGAGACAACAATGTGATGCAGCTTATTACGAACAGCCCATTCCTCAGAGCAATTCAGTCAAATTCCAAAGAGAACAGGAGGCTTTAACAATTTCTTGAAAACTACAGTCAGATTAAATATACAATATCCGAGGCTACAATGACAGCAAGTAAGTAAAATCTCAGTCCCTGCTGGGTGGTCTGGCGAGGTGTATTGGGTCTGGTGAGATGAATCCATGAGGTCTAGGTTGGATATTAGGAAAATCTTTGTCACTAGGAGGGTGGTGAAGCACTGGAATGGGTTACCTAGGGAGGTGGTGGAATCTCCATCCTTAGAAATTTTTAAGGCCCGGCTTGACAAAGCCCTGGCTGGGATGATTTAGTTGGGGGTTGGACTGGATACCTCCTGAGGTCCCTTCTAACTCTCATCTTCTATGATTCTATGAATTCATTTCTCTGTCTTGAATCTGTCACCACTCCACCGCACACCACACAGGGAAGCTCTGAACACACTCATATCTACTCTAGGCTACACATCTGTCCTGTGACAGGCACATACACAGCATTTCCAGCATGCCCCATCCTGGCTCCTCCGACTGCTGGTAAACGTGAAACTCCTACAAAAAGATAAACATTCAAACAAAAAATGGGAAAGGTGCCTCGCCCCAGGGAACCAGGAGCACCTCAGGGCATGGCCTGTCTGGGGGCTCGCCAATTCCCTAACAAGCTGTGAAAACAGCTAACATTATTCTGAGGTGTATTAATAGTAGTGTTGTATGGAAGATGCTGGAGGTAATTGGCCAGCTTTACTTGGCACTGGTGAGGTCCCAGTTGGAGGATTGTATCCCACTCTGGGCACCACACTTTAGGAAAGATGTGGACAAATTGAAGAGCGTCTAAGGAGAGCAACAAAAACTGACAAAAGCATTAGATAACCTGACCTATAATGACAGGATAAACACTAGGTATGATTAGTCTTGAGCATGGAAGACTGAGGAGGAAACTGATAAGTCTTCAAATGTGTTATAAAAAAGACAGTGGTCAATTGTTCTCTATGTAAGGTAATACAAGAAATAATGGGCTTAATCTGCAGCAAGGGAGATTTAGGTTAGATATTAGGAAAACCTTTTTAACTTTAAGAGTAGTTAAACTCTGCAATGGGCTTCTGAGGCAGATTGTAGAATCCCAATCACTGGATGATTTTAAGAACAGGTTGGACAAAAACCTGTCAGGGATGGTGTAGGTTCATGTGGTCCTCCCACAGCACAGGGGGCTGGACTTGATGACTTCTGAAGATCCCTTCCAGCCCTACCTTTCTATAATTCTACCAGCTTCTGTCCCAGATGACTGGAGGATAGCTAATGTGATGCCAGTTTTTTAAAAAGGCTCCAGAGGTGATCCTAGAATTACAGTCTAGTAAGCCAAACTTCAGTACCAGGCAAACTAGTTGAAACTATAGTAAAGAACAGAATTATCAGACACATAGATGAACACAATTTGCTGGGCAAGAGTCAATGTATTTTTGTAAAGGGAAATCATGCCACACCAATCTATGAGAATTCTTTGTGGGAGTCAACAAGCATGTGGACAAGGGTGATCCCATGGACATAATGTTTTCAGAAAGCTGTTGACCAGATCCCTCACCAAAAGCTCTTAAGGAAAGTAAGCTGTTAAGGGATAAGAGGGAAGGTCCTCTCATGGATAAGTAACTTGTTAAAAGACAAGAAACAAAGGGTAGGAATACATGCTCAATTTTCAGAGTGGAAAGAGGTAAATAGCGATGTCTCCAGGGGTCTGTCCTGGGACTAGTACTGTTCAACATATACATAAATCATCTGCAAAAAGGGGTAAACAGTGAGGTGGCAAAATTTGCAGATGATACAAAATTACTTAAGATAGTAAGGCCAAAGCAGACTGCAGAGAGTTCCAAAGGGATCTTACAAAACTGGGTGACTTGGCAACAAAATGGGAGATGAAATTCAATGTTGATAAATGCAAAGTAAAGCCCATTGGAAAACATAATCCCAACTAGACATATAAAATGATGGGGTCTAAATTAGCTGTTATCATTCAAGAAAGAGATCTTGGAGTCACTGTGGATAGTTTTCTGAAAACATCCATTCAATGTGCAGCAGCAGTCAAAAAAGCTAACAGAATGCTGGGAAACATTAGGAAAGGGGTAGATAATAAGACAGAAAATATCATATTGCCTCTTTATAAATCCATGGTACACCCACATCTGAAATACTGCATGCAGATCTGGTTGTCCCATCTCAAAAGAAGATATATTGGTATTGGAAAAGGTACAGAAAAGGGCAACAATAATTATTAGTGGTATGGAAAAGCTTCCATATTAGGAGAGGTTAATAAGACTGGGACTTTTTAGCCTGGAAAAGAGACAACTAAGGGGAGATATGATAGAGATCTATAAATCATGACTGGTGTGTAGAAAGTAAATAGGGACATGTAATTTAATCCTCATAACACAAGTGCTAAGGGTCACCAAATGAAATTAATAGGCAGCAGGTTTAAAATGAACAAAACAAAGTATTTCTTCACACAACGTCCAGTCAACCTGTGGAACTCCTTGCTAGAGGATGTTGGGAAGACCAAGACTGTATCGGGGTTCAAAAAAGATGTAGATAAGTTCATGGAGGATATGTTCGTCAATGGCTATTATCCAAGATAGGCTGGGAATGGCTGATGGGATGGATCAGTTGATGATTACCTGTTCTATTCATTCCCTCTGAAGCACCTGGCATTGGCCATTGTCAAAAGACACGATACTGGGCTAGATAGACCATGGGACTGACCCAGCATGGCCATCCTTATATTGTTATCATGGTGATTTTAAACTCTTCAAAGCAGGAAATTTGTCTTCCAAGGAGTATTAACAGCGCTGAGTACTGGAGTTGTTTGGAAAACTTTGGTGTAATCACTTTTCTGTCAAAATTGAAATGGTTTGTGAAACCGTATTTTGTTTTGGAGGGGGGCGCCCCCCTTCCCTCCGAAAAGTTCTGACAACATTGAAATATCTGGTTTACAGTGAGAGCTGGGCTTAGAACCTAGTCTCCTGACTCTCAGTCTAGCAAACGCTCTTCTTTTATATACCAGTTATCTCATGTCACCCTAAACGACACCGTAATCTAGTTAATTGCCAGTAAAGATAGAAGTAAAAGGTCTAATCCAGTAAATGTGTACTACTGAACTATTCATGTTTGTAATCATGAACGATGGTAACATTTGCAGTGTCAGGCCCATGGAATAAGATAGGGAGAATGAGAAATAAAAATATATGTCATGGAATATGTGTGTGTGCTCTTCTCTAGCACCCTTCTGAGCCTCCAGCATAAGAAAAAGTAAAACCCTTGCTTTTCTCCTCCAGTCATTGCTAGCTGTCATGTGCCAATGTTTTTGAAAAGTGCACAGAGTGACTTTTCTCATGCTGTAATTCCACTAATGCAGGTACAAAGACTGTAGGTGTCACTATTGCTTTGTCCCAGACATTTAGTATTTATTTATGCATTTTACGTTTGGTTGTTGGCACACAGAGGAAATCTTCTCTGGTGACTGTAACTTCCATAATAAATAATAGAAATATGTGCCTTAGGTTACAGGAAGGCCTCTGCTATTTCTGATGAGAGAGCCACTCTACCAAACAGTCTGGTTTAGGAAATTCAGCAAGAATGTTGTCATTTTCCAGATCATGGCTCTTTTCCAAATATCTCCTGCAACATTTGCCAGGCTTAGATTTTACCTAAAAACATTGAATGAGGTAAAGTGTTATGGGGATCATGGTCATTCTCCTAGATGCACTACATAACAAAAGGAGCACTGTCCTAGCAAAGTCCTGGTTGCATGTTCTCATCATAGAGCTCTAAAAAGAGCTGCCAGCAGCACTTTGAAGCTGTGGTTAATGCTGGAACTCGCACTCAGAAGCCTAGGAAAGGAGGTGGGCTTCATAGCCCAAGTGCTAGTCCAAACAGCAACTTCAAAGCACTGTCTACACTGCTATTTTTGGAGCTCTAGCATGAGCCCTGCTAACCCAAGTTAGGCTGTGAGGTTTGCTCCCACTGTGTAGACATACTCTATGACTATGGAGTGGGGAGCTGAGAGAGATGCACTCTCAGTTGTCTGTGCTGGGGAGCAGATAGGGAGCTGCATTTTGCACCACATGGAGTGTGTGATGGCTTGGTTCCTAGACAGAATGAGTTGCAATATCCACATTTAGAGGTCGTGGATGCAAGGTATCCCCATGACCAGGTCGCTGTTTGAGGTGATGGGAATCAATCTGACTTGCAGAGCGGAGCGGGCAATTTTGCTGCCATGGCTGGTTGAGCATCCACCAGCCTGAAGGAGTCCAAAGGAACCCATGGGCTGTGGATAGACTTAACAATCTGATGGTACATGCCTTTGACAAAGGGGTTACTAGAGAGAAGGCAGGTTCTTCAAAGGGCTTCCTGTTTCTGCCAGCATCACTCCAGTCTTGCCAGAGTGTGGCTCTAACTGGCCATTCTGCATCCAGTGCTGATCTTGGCCAGATCCTGAGAGCAGGGAGATGGGGCTGTTCATGCTGAATATAAGGGAAATGCACAGCTAGGTGTTGGCACTGTGGTCCGCGCTGTCTCCCAGTTCTCCCACCAGTTCCTCATGGTTGTCAGATAAAGTACAGGAGAGGAATGAGCCTTGTGGGCTGTGAGGCATTAGAGTGGGAGGAACAGCCTCTGGGTTTGGTGTGAGAGGAAGCACCTGAGGGCATCCATCATAGCAACCAGTTCAGTGTCTGGCCCATGCCCGGATCTGGGGGGATCCACGCAGAGCTGGCAGGTGACATTGCAGAGTGGGGGTTGTTTCTTTTATTTGCTCTGCTCTTGATTAAGTGGCTCAGCAGAGGGAGGTGAGACTCTGGGTGGGGCTGAGTAGTGAGTGGTGCTGGTTGCATTATTGCACATTTTCATGTGTGTGGTAAATTCCTTTCATCACAGGTGGTGCAGGCAGGCTCTGCTAGTGCAGGGCTCAGATGCTCTCTTCTCTTTCTTGATACCCAGGAAGGGCAAAGCAGACTTTGTGGATGTCTCCTCTGAAGTCAGTAGGCATTTGCCATTGACTTATGAAGTCAGGATTTTACCCCTCCACTGCCTGATGTACCTTGTGCATGCATGAGGGACAGATACATGCTCCCTCCATGTTCCTTTACGGGTGGAAGGGAGGGACCGTTTGTCACAAACAGGGTGGGGGCAAGGCCCTGCCCCCTCTGTACCAGCTTCCTCCTCGGGCTACACATACTGGCAGGAGCAGGATGAATCAGGTTGAAGAATGGTAAAATCTGCACCTTCTTAATGACTACAGCTCAGTTCAGGAAGGGCTTGTGGAATCCTGGGCTATGTGACTCTACTCAGACCCCTGGCACAGAGCTGTGCCCCCAGCCCAGTACAGCCAGTTAGGCATTTATGTATTGCAATGGTAGCAGTGTTGACTGTAAACTCCAGATGTGTATATACCAGGCCCTCTTTGTCCCTGTAGTGGCATACCAAGAAAGTATGGAATTCAACATTGCACTAACAGGTGAAAAATTGTAACTGCATGTTTCAGACATTTCACTGACCATGAGACTCACGCCTGCAGGCTGGCAGAGCCGCTGCCTATCTTGTCTCATGCTAGACCTAAGCCCCGTGGCCCATAAGAGCCGGCTGAGGGGAGCGGACTTGTTATCAGGATGTTAGATGAGTGACGTCTAACAGCCATACCCCTTTACAGTGGAAAGACTGCAAAGTTGCCTGTGAAGGGCAATGAGAGCAATAAAAAGGGATGCTGAAGTGCAGGCTGGAAGCCTCTGAAATCCTGCTGGACCAAGAGAAGACCACAACCTATGGACAACCTAAAGGGAGACTGTCATAGGGTGACTAGCACCTTTTACAGGGAGCAGGGTACAATGTGCCTGGACTGATTATCTGCTGCCCAATTGGGCTTAAGGGAAGGCCCCTGCTCCTCATAAAGGGGGACTGAGCTGCACAGGATTGTTGGCAGAGGCTGTAAGGAGAAAGGAGGATCTTCCAGGGCTCTGATCAGAAGTTGGAAGTCGCTAGTGGGGAAGGCCAGACTCCAGGTGCTGGGGGGGTAGGAGGGGCTGGACTCAGCTGAAACTGGGCTGAAACCTTTGTAAGTTTGGCTTGTATTTGAAAGACTTTGTGCAGAACTTAATAAGCTGGTCCCCAGAAGAGGAATGTTTGGAATAACTGGGCTGTGTGGATTTCTTAAGGGGCCCTGAGTGAAGGGCAAACCTGAGGCAGGCCTTGGCAGAGCCATGCTTTGCCAGAAGGGGGAGCCATACCCATTGGCAAAGATGCTAAAACCCATAAAGAATTCTGTAACACTGACAATTTATCTTAACTGGAAAAATCCTCAAAGACCTGAAAAAAGAACCACCCCAAACTCTGAGTTTCTGTACAAGTCTGTCCCTTTTCTCACAAAGTCTGTATTTCTGGAAACTCAGATTCTCCAGCCCTCATCAGAAACCATTAGCTAACAGCTTCGAATGACCGTGAAGGAAATATGCAAGAGATGAGAAGACGTAACAGAAACATCAGCAATTCAGCAGATTAGATGAGGAGGTTAGCCTTTGTCTGGTGCTAAGAAATCCCTCCAAACTGATGTGAATCAGTCCATGAAGAAGTCATGCATTGCCAGCCAAAGAGAAGGGGCAAAACAAGTCCCTGTTTCCTATCTTTGCTCCAGCATAGTAGGCCACATTGGAGGATTTTCGCAGAACATGCTAATAATAATAGATGGGTGTTTTTAACCCATGTGTTATCGTGGGAATTAGCTGTCTCCTATATGCTGGAAAGTGACCATCAAGATGAGGAGAATTGCTCCTGCTCTCCATTGCCTGCTCCTCTGCTAGGCTGCAGGTACCCCAGGGAGAGCAGGATGGGAGCTTGGAATCATAGAATAGAATCATAGAATCATAGAGTTGGAGGGGACCTCAGGAGGTCATCTAGTCCAGCCCCCTGCTCAAAGCAGGACTAACCTCAGCTATATCATCCCAGCCAGGGCTTTGTCAAGCCTCAGCTTAAAAACCTCTAAAGATGGAGATTCCACCACCTCCCTAGGTAACCCATTCCAGTGCTTCACCACCCTCCTAGTGAAAAACTTTTTCCTAACGTCCAACCTAGACCTCCCCCCCTGCAACTTGAGACCGTTGCTCCTTGTTCTGTCATCTGCCACCACCGAGAACAGCCTAGCCCCATCCTCCCTGGAACCGACTTTCAGGTAGTTAAAGGCCGCTATCATATCCCCCCTCATTCTTCTCTTTTGCAGACTAAACAAGCCCAGTTCCCTCAGCCTCTCCTCATAAGTCCTGTGCTTCAGCCCCCTAATCATTTTGGTTGCCCTCCACTGCACTCTCTTCAACTTGTCCACATCCTTTTTGTAGTGGGGGGCCCAAAACTGGACACAATATTCTAAATGCGGCCTTACCAGTGCTGAATAGAGGGGAATAATCACTTCCCGTGATCTGCTGGCAATGCCCCTCCTAATGCAGCCCAATATGCTATTAGCCTTTTTGGCAACCAGGGCACACTGCTGACTCATATCCAGCTTCTTATCCACTGTTACCTCCAGGTCCTTTTCTGCAGAACTGCTGCCTAGCTCATCGGTCCCCAGTCTTAACTGGCTCTGTTTAAATCCAGAGTGTAGCCTAGCCAGGACAGCTCCCCCCTCCACCCCACAGTCCCTCAGGGCATCCCAGGTGAGGGGGAAAAAAGGAGAAGCTGAGAACAAACCCCTAGTGGTTCCCTAACTCTCTGCTCCAGCCCTGGTTAGAGCAGCCTGGGCTCCGCCGGTTCCACCAGCTGCCAAGAGTTCCCAAGTGACCATGATTGGTGTTGGGATGGTGCTGAATCACTAAATCACTGTGGTTGACATAAGCCTGGTAAAGCTTGGTAAGTGTGAGTGCTGGAGGATTCTGGGTGCAGGGCTTCTTAGCAGTAGACAGATTGTATGGAAAATCACTAAGAATACTGAGCTGGCACTTGGCATTGATATAAGCCATGAATATTTAACCAGGGGCCGTGTGTGTGTGTGTGTGTGTGTGTGTGTGTGTGTGTGTGTGTGTGTGTGTGTGTGTGTGTGTGTGTGTGTGTGTGTGTGTGTGTGTGTGTGTGTGTGTAGCTGTGCTAATATGAGAGCCAATGGCCAGTTCACCTCATTTGTATACAAGGGTGTGTGTAATGGTGGATCTGGGAATAACTCACCTGGGTCTGCTGACCCTGTTGAAGAGCGGGACATCAGTTGCCCAGGTGAATGTCTGACAAATGTAGATGTCAGCTGATCCATGTAGCTAGCCAACACACTACTGCCAGGGACCATTAAGCTGACAAGTACTCAAGAAGAAGAAGAACCGGAGGGTCTTGGGGTAGCCAATACCCTAATGTGAGGGACCACACACATAGAAAAAGAAGAAGAGGAGAAATAGTCTCCACCTAAAATGGTAGGTACGCATGCTTTGTTTGCCAATCAGGATACTGTGTAGGGCCAGCATAGTTACTGAGGGTTTATGCTTGGGGTATTGAAGCTTGTTAAAAAGAGGCATTGTATAACCTTTGCTGTCTGTCTGTGGTGCTTTCAAATAAATAGCTTTGCACTGAAGAAACTGAATCTGAGTTGTCACTGGCACTGATATGGTATGCTGTACCCAGCTGTGAGCATGTGACAATCCGAATCTTCACTGGGATCTCCATGGGGTGGGAGTGGGGCAGCCCCTCTACCTATGGATGGCGCCCCTTAACCTTTCTGAAATGATGTCTAGCCTTTCCCCTGCGGAATGGCGGCTCCACATTGGGTGTAGCTCCATGAAGACTCAATTGTCCTAGTAGCTGTGGGCCTAATGCAGGAATCCCTAGGTGCAGTTCTCTGGCGAGTGTTATAGAGGTCCTCAGACTAGATGAGGATAGTGGTCCTTTCTAGCCTTAACACCTATAGATCTCTGAGGTGAGGTGGCAGGGACCAGGTCAGCCAGATTGCTGCAGCCAAAGAAGACAAAGATGGTTATAGTCCCTGTGTCAGGAGCTGGGGGGTGAAAAGCATCATAGAGACTTTCAGAAGGATAGGCAAAGAGCAGTGCTGGGCCCACAGCCCCTCCTGTGTGTGATCCACAGTGGAAGGGACTGTGTAGCCCAAGAAAACTGAGCATGGAGCTGGTTGGGAATTTTCAGCTGGATGATTTTTTGGATGAAAAATGCAGTTTCTGCAGAATCAAAATTTTCTTATGGAAAATTGATATTTTGGGGGACGGGGGGGAAGATTTTCGGTCAGGATTTCAGTGGGAATTAGGCACCTAAATCTCTCTCAAAATCTGGCCCATAGCCTCTCTGTGCCTCATTTCCCCATGTACAATATGGGGATACATAGCACTTCTCTACTTCATAAGCTGTTGTGCCTTAAAAAATGGTGAGGTGCTGAGATACAGTGGTAATCAGGCCCTTTCAGTATTGTAGGACAGCATTGTGGTTGATCTGATTTGTATGGGGACCAATTTGGCCAGCCCCATAATACGGAGAGGCAGAAAGTTTTTCAGTCATTTCCCCCCAGCTCTGCCAAGCATGAATTCACACAGATGAGAATTGAGCCATTTGTTTTGAAACATTTTCAGTTTCCAATCTGAGAAATGGCATTCCTGCAAGGGTTGGTATAAAGCTCTGCTTTCATTGGTAGTTAAACTAGAGTGTGTCTTCAGCCAGGAGAGTGTAAAAAGCAGAAGAGGTATTTCATAAGCAACGAAGAATGTCTGATTAAAATGCACACATTTATTTTTAACTGTCATGTGTCGTGTGTTTCAGTAGCACCTACGCTGAGGTTGGGCTGGCCCTTTGGATGGAAACCACAGTCCTTTGGTTTTAAATGTAGAACTATTGAAAGCCTGGCTATCCAGGATGTTCCTAGCTCACAGATCAAATTAGCTCTTGATGCTGATTTCCCATCATTTATAGAAATTAAATGTTACACATGATTTTTTACCTTCACCAAAACAGTATCTTTTTATAGGCTAAAATCAACATGTATGGGAAACTGCAAGATGAAACACAATTTCCCTACCAATGAGTTTTGAGACAAATTAAAGGGTTCAGTATCAACCAGCGTACTCAGGCAATAAATCCCTGCTGAATATCACCTGAGGGCTTCAAGTTTCTCTTCAGAAAACACAGACAGCCTGATAACCAGCTAGCTGTTCCAAGCAGCGCCTGCGCAAGACAAGCCCTCACTGTGTACCAAAGAATGTCAGCTGTGGTAAGTGATGAAGTGGCAGCAGGGTGTGTAAAAAGAGAGATTAATCTTGGGAAACAATTAATGTATTCAGAAAACATCCACACTCTGAAATAGAAAAATAGCAGAATCTATTCCCTCCAGTCACAAGGTACGTTTCCAGGGTCTGAAACAACTGCAACGTCTAGTCTGAATTGCCCGAAGTAAGTAATAGCAGCCCATTATAAGGAGCCTGCGTTGACAGCTCGGATTCTGCAGTGCTTGCTTTGCACTGCAGAGTCGTGCTGGCACTGTGCCGGACTGCAGTAGTTCATCCTGCATAGATTCAGTCATTGCATTGGGGCCAGACATTCCCACTTAGGTCTGTAAGAGCTGGCAGTTGCCTCTTGTGGCATGATGGGGGGCATCCAAAGATCCCTGCAGGTGGGGCGGTCTCAATTGTCCTTTCTGGGCTTTTAAAATATGCTGGTCACAGTTCCCTGCTCCCCATTTACCTTACAATTATTCACCCCTGGACAGCTCCTCCGCTCTTGCAGCAGCAGCACACAGGGCTGAAAGGTGTTTTAAGGCAATATTTGAGGATGAAAGGAATCCACAGCTGGCTCTTGCTCCCCCTCCTGGTCAGTGCGGAGTGGACGCAGAGCCAGAGTATGATGTGCTTTGGTGGTGCTGGTGGCTGAGCAGCACCTTGGGAACAGCCATCACGGCACCCCCGGGACTGCTCAAGCTAGTGCTGAGGCCAGGACGGTGGTGTGAGCCTTCTTCGGTCCCAAATGTAGAGATCCAACCCCTAATGTTGCTACAGACTGAGCCAGCAGAGGGAGGGAGCCCTGGCAGAGGGAGGGAGCTCTGTGAAGGTTTACGTTTTCCAATTTCTGGAACATTCATTTATTTCCATGGAAGACTTGCTGGACTAAGGAATGCAGGAGCTAGCCCTCTTTAATGTGCCATAAGGAGAGACTCATTTCCCTTGTAGAACTCATTTCTGCTTTGGCAGAATAAAATGTATGCTCACACTAGGTGTTCCCCAAGTCTGAAAGGTAACCAGGATTCTTATCTAGTCAGTCTTAACGTGTTGAATTGGGTCAGCAAAATGAAACCGTTATATAGTGCATAATCACATGGCTGTCTTACTTCTCATGTTTTCATTGGTAGTGGATTATTGCCTTTCTAAATTAATATGAAACTGAATTAATACATTAATGGAAATCCAAATTATATGTGTAATTCATTTGCTTGGACCAGGACTTCATTTGTACTTATGTATTTATTGCTTTTCATTTTTGAAATGTTAAATTTCATCCCCAAAAGAGAGATGAACATGGGAATTAAATAAATGCTTAGAGGTCAGATATATTGGAGTGTAAGAAATGGAATTATTTCTAGGAATATAGGAGTTGTTAGATCCAGGATCTGTCTAGTTCAGTATCCTGGCTTCGACAGTGGACAATACCAGATGCTTCTGAGGAAGGTGTAAGACTCTGCTGTGTGCTGATGTGGTCTCATCGCATTCTATATTAGAGAGTGGCTTAAAGTTTAATTTACATTCCAAAAGTTTTGTTGTCATTAATTGTTAACTCTGTAGTGTTTCTATCCATACAAATAGCCAATTCAATTTTATAATTGCGTTAAATTCTTGACCCCCAACAACTTTTGGTGGCAGTGAGTTCCACAGTGTAATTACACACTGTGTAAAAAGAATGCCTTTTTATCAGTGTTGAATTTCCCACCTGTTGAAATTTATTATTTATTATTTTTACAGTATTTCATGACTTGGTCAATAGTAGAAGTGCATAATACGATACATTATTACTATTGACGTGTCATGTCAATTTTATTTTAATTTAATTTTTAAAATAATTAAGAATGGCTGCTAGTTAGTACTGACTGAGACATCTTATCTTAATTTTTAAATCAAAGAATCTCCTGTTTGTATTGTAATGAAACGGTATGTCACTTAGGTTATGTCTACACTACAGAATATACATTTTGCCAACATATTACTCAGGGATGTGAATTTTCCACTTCCCTGTGCGACATAAGCACTCGTACACAGTGCTATGTCACTGGGAGAGCTTCTGCCACTAGCAGAGGTGGGTTTTTTATATCTACAGAAGAGCTCTCTCCCATCGGTATAGAGGGTCTTCACCAGGGGCATTGCAGCAGTGCAACTGTATTGGTACAGCTGCGTCACTGCAGCACTGTATGTATAGACATGGCCTTAGAACATAAGAATTTAAGAATGGCCATACTGGGTCATACCATCGATGCATCTATCTCATTATCCATTCTTCCAGCAGTGTCAAGTGCCAGATGCTTCAAAGGGAAGGAACAGGACGGGGCAATTATAGAGTGATCCATCTCCTCTCATCCAGTCCTAGCTTCTGGCAGTCAAAAACTTAGGGATATCCAGTCTAAGAAAAGAAATTATCTTTAAACAAGAAAAGAAATTAGAGAAGAAGTTGTTTTCAAGATCCATGAGCTAGCCAGGAATCATATTTCTAGGAGTTTGAAAATAGCTGCTCCCCTAATTAGTACACTGAGTGCTTATTCTGACATGACTTGACATGATATGCTATTTCATGTTGTGCACTACTCCCAGTGGCATGTCATAGAATAAGGTAATAAAAAAGCAATATAAAATAATTTTAAAAATCATAGAATCATAGAAGATTAGCATTGGAAAGGACCTCAGGAGGTCATCTTGGCGAACCCCCTACTCAAACCAGAACCAAACCCAATTAAATCACCCCAGCCAGGGCTTTGTCAAGCCGCACCTTAAAAACCTCTAAGGATGGAGATTCCACCACCTTCCTAGGTAACCCATTCCAGTGCTTCACCAGCCTCCTAGTGAAAATGTTTTTCCTAATATCCAACCTAGACCTTCCCCACTGCAACTTGAGACCATTTTTCCTAGTTATGTCAACTACTACCACTGAGAACACCTTAGCTCCAGCCTCCCTGGAACTCTCTTCCAGGTAGTTGAAGGCCACTACCAAATCCCCCCTCATTCTTCTCTTTTGCAGACTAAACAAGCTTAGTTCCCTCAGCCTCTCTTCATAAGTAATGTGCTCCAGCCCCCTCATCATTTTCGTTGCCCTCCGCTGGACTCTCTCCAATTTGTCCACATCATTTCTGTAATAGGGGAACCAAATCTGGACACAGTACTCCAAATGAGGGCTCACGAGTGCCGAATAGAGGGGAATAATCACTTCCCTCGATCTCCTGGCAATGCTCCTACTAATGCAGCCCAATATGCTATTAGCCTTCTTGGCAACCAGGGCACACTGTTGACTCATATCCATCTTCTTGTCCACTGTAACCCTCCAGGCCTTTTCTGTCAAACTGCTGCCTAGCAAGTCAGTTCCCAGTCTGTAGCTGTGCATGGGATTCTTCCATCTTAAGTGAAGGACTCTGCACTTGTTCTTGTTGAAACTCATAAGATTTCTTTTGGCCCAATCTTCTAATTTGTCTATGCCACTCTGTATCCTATCCCTGCCTCCAGCGTATCTACTGTTCCACCCAGCTTAGTGTCATCTACAAACTTGCTGAGGGTGCAATCTACCCCATCCTCCAGATCATTAAAGAAGATGTTGAACAAATCCGACCCCAGCACTGACCCCTGAGGCACTCCACTCATTACCGGCTGAAAACTAGAGACTGAGCCATTGATCACTACTCATTGAGACTGATGATCTAGCCAGATTTCTATCCATCTTATAGTCCATTCATCCAAGCCATACATTTTTAACTTGCTGATAAGAATACTGTGGGAGACTGTATTAAAAGTTTTGCTAAAGTCAAGTTATATCATGTTCACTGCTTTCCCCACATCCACAGAGCCAGTCATCTCATCATAGAAGGCAGTGAGATTCGTCAGACATGACTTGCTCTTGGTGAATCTATTCTGACTGTTACTGATCACCTTCCTCTCTTCCAAATGCCTCAACATAGATTCCTTGAGGACCTGCTCCATGATTTTTCCGGGGACTGAGGTGAGGCTGACCGGTCTGTAGTTCTCCAGATGCTCCTTCTTCCCTTTTTTGAAGATGGGCACTATATTTATTTTTTTCAGTCATCTGGGACCTCCCCCAGTCGCCATGAGTTTTCAAAGATAATGGCCAATAGCTCTGCAATCATATCAGCCAACTCCCTCAGCATCCTTGGTTGCATTGCATCAAGCCCCATGGACTTGTGCATGTCCAGCCTTTCTAAATAGTCCTGAACCTGTTCTTTCAGCACTGAGGGCTGCTCATCACCTCCCCATTCTGTGCTGCCCAGTTCAGTAGTCTGAGAACAGATCTTGTCTGTGAAGAGAGAGGCAAAAAAATCATTGAGTACTTCAGCTTTTCCCCTATCATCTGTGACTAGGTTGCTTCCCTCATTCTGTAAGGGGCTGACACTTTCCCTCACCTTCTTCTTGTTACCAACTTACCTGTAGAAATTCTTCTTGTTACCCTTCACATTCCTTGCTGGCTGCAACTCCAATTGTGATTTGGCCTTCCTGATTTCACTCCTGCATGCTCGAGCAGTATTTTTATACTCCTCCCTAGTCCTCTGACCAAGTTTCCACTTCTTGTAAGCTTCCTTTTTGTGTTTAAGGTCATCGAAGACTTCTTTGTTAAGCCAAGTTGGTTGCCTGCCTGGGGATGGTTTGTTCCCACGTCCTCAATAAGATTTCTTTAAAATACAGCCAGATCTCGGAGTCCTTTCCTCCTCATATTAGCCTCCTATGGGATCCTGCCCTGGGAGGCAAATAAAATCCATAAAATAAAATTCAAATGACAACTTCATTTGGAAACAACTTTTACATTTTTAAAATATTTGTTCCCCATGTAGGTACTTAGACTGTAATCAAGTCACTTCTTAACCTTAACCTTCTCCTTGTCAAGCTAAAGATGTTGAACTTCTTGAGACATGTTTTCTAATTCTTTGATCATTCTTGTAGCTCATCTCTGAGCTGCCTACAATTTATCAAAGTCCTTCTTGAACTGTGGACACCAGCACTGAACACTGTATTAGAGCAGTGCCAAATACAGAATTAAAAGGAATGGTCTCCTCCTATCCGTGATTCCCCTGCTTATGCATTCAGGATCACATTTGCTCTTTTGGCCACAGCGTCACACTGGGAGCTCATGTTCAGATGATTATCTACCATGACCCCCAAATCTTTTTCCAAGTCACTGCTTCCCAAGATAGAGTCCCTTTCTTCTAAATATGGCTTATAGTCTTGGTTCTCCGATATATACATTTACATTTAGCCATACTAAAATGCATATTATTTACTTGCACCCTGTTTACCAAGCCATCTAGATTGCTTTGAACCAGTGACCTGTCCTCGTAATTAATTACAACTCTTGCAATTTTTGTGTTGTCTAAACTTTATCAGTGAGGATTTTATGTTTTTTTCTAGGTCACTGATAAAGAGTCCAGTGGGACCTCACCAGAAAGAGATCCTCTCAATCACGATTCCCCATTTACAGTTACATTTGAGACCTATCAATTAGTCAGTTTTTAATCCACTTAATGTGTGCCATGTTAATTTTATTTCATTCTAGTTTTTTAATCAAAATGTCATGTAGTATCAAGTCAAATGTCTTACAGAAGTCTGTCTATTATGTCAACTCTAGTACCTTTGTGAACCAAACTTTAATCTCATCAAAAAAAGATATCAAGTTAGTTTTCCATAAACCATGTTTATCTGCAGTAATTACATTGCCCTCCTTTAGTTATTTATTAAGTGAGTACCATATCAACTACTGCAAGATGAATTCAGACTGGAACAGGTGCAGAGAAGAGATGCTAGGATAGTCAGAGGAGTTGAGAGCCAGTCTTCCGAGAGGAGACTAAAAGAGCTTGGTTGGCTTAGCCTAGCACAGTGAAGGATGAGCAGGATTCTGATTGTTGTCTGTAAATATATTTGGGGGGTAAACACCAGTGAGGGTGAAGAGCTATTTAAATAAATGACAACATTGGCATTAGAATGAATAGGTACAAACTGGCCCTGAATAAATTTAGGCTGGAAATTATCAGAAAGCTTCTAACCATGAGAGGAGTGGGGCTCTGGCATGGCCTTCCAATAGGAATCGGGGGGCAAACCAGCTAATTAATTTGAAGGTAGAACTGTATGAATTTATCAGTGGAATTATATGATGGGATTGCCTGTGGTGGTGGTACGGGATGGGCTCAGCAACCCTTGTGGACCCTTTTGGATCATGTCTTATGTTAAAATCTTTTCTGTCTGCCAGACGGTTTTCAATCCAAGAGAATAGTTTGCCTCTCACCCCATGCTTTCTTAAGCTCTTTAGTAGTCCCTTGAGCAGGACCTTGTTTGAAGGCCTTTTGGAAGTTGACTTTAATTATGTCAAGCGGTTCTCCTTCATCCATTACTTACGGATGTGTTCAAAGACTTCTAAGATATTCGTGAGATATCATTTTCCTTTGCAGACACCATGCTGGTTAGACCCTATCATATCAAGATCTTCCAGGTATTTTGTTGTCTTGATTTTGATGATTATTTCAACCAATTTTCCAGGTACAGATGTAAGGCTTATTGGTCTGTAATTCCCCAGATCACTCCCTTTGTTATTCACCAATTTTCTGGAATAGTGGCTGTGTTTAATGAGAGATTTATATATTTTTGTTAGTAGCTAATCTACTTCATACTTGGGTACCTTCAGAACTCTTGGAAATATATCATCAGGGCCTGGTGATGTATTGCTTTGTGAAGTATCAGTTTGCTCCAAAATTTTCTTTTCTGACACTTCCACTTCTGAAAATACCTCATCTTTATTACCAGAAAGGAGAAAGTCTGGAGTAGGTATCTACCCAATATTCTCAGGAGTGAAGACTGCTGCAAAGAAATCATTTAGTGATGCTAGTGTTAGTAATTGCAAGGATACCGAACAGTTATGGAGCCATAAGTTACATAGTTCCCCAAAGTCTGCTTCTGCTGTCTGAGATGTTAATCACTTCTCAAGAACTATTTAGCAAATGTGAAAATCTCTCTACTCTGATTAGCCACTGCAGCTGCCTCCGCATGGCCTATCTGAAGTGACTCAATCTCCTCTGCATTGCAAAGCAGAACTGTGGGGTTCCCACTGCTTCTCTGTGCAGTTGCTATTCCTAGGGTGAGTCAACAGCATTTGCCCAAAGGAAGTGTGATAAACTTATGCTTAAGTTAGTTGTTTGTATTCATCAACATGAACTTCAACTGAAAGTCATCTAAGAAAGAGATGCCTGTATCCTGCAGTTATCATGCCCATCTCTTTGCCACCATGCAGTTGCTGTTTCTATATTTTCTGCATCACATTTTAAAACCACTTTATTCTTATAACAGTTATCTCTGTCCTTACACTGGTGCCTATCACCATAGTCCTGTATCTGAGTAGGGGTGTGATTATGCTCCCACCAGCAAATAATATCCAGAAGATAATCACTAACACTTTTCCAGAAATATGCCTAGGAATCTAACAGTTAGGAAGATGTCTTTAGCAAGTTTCTTTCCTAAGAGATGCGGTGAACAGGTGACAGATGCGATTTATTCTTGCCTTATCATGGCCACTTTTAATGGGAAATGATGTGCCAGTTTCAGAAGGGAAGGTCTGCCAGCTAATTAGCTCATTAGTTGCTCGATCAGCCAGCTCCATTTCTTGCAAATAGTACAACACAGTATATCCAAATTAGTCTGGCATATGGAAATTAAACTGTCTCTTACATTTGAGCTGGTATGCATGAAAACTGAACTTGTAATGTAAATTGGATGTAAAACAGCAGTGAATAATATCCAAAGTAAATTTACATTTTCTTGGTTAATTTGCACTCGGTTTATTTAGTTATGTTTCAGATGCATTACATATCTGTTTCTCTTTCTGTGGTAAAAACAAATAGTTTTACTATCTTGAATGTTGTATTGGAAAAATATATTTAAAAAGAGAATTTTGTCCAGGTATTTCTGGAGGATGCGAACTCTTAGATGGCTTTTTGGTGACATTTGTGAATTTCCTAGAATAGATGTTTAGAAATAGATTGACATTGCTTTTGTTGAATAATGATTTTGGATATTTGTTTATTGTTGTATATGTTTCTGTGAATAGTGATATACATTATAGAAGAGGAATGGCAGTTGGCCCTTTAAGTATAGGGCGAAGGTCCAGTGAGCTACTGCTAGGACTAGAGAGTGGTCAGAACATGTGCTGCTGCTGCGAGGGGACGCTGGCCTGTAGCTGGGCATCAAGCAGATCTCTGTCTGAGGGAAGCTGCTAAAGCAAAAGGTATGAATTCCCAGAATAAATGGCGCAGGGGCTGGGGGAATCTCTTCTGAGGGGGACAGAAGCATTATCTGTCAAGCTGACATGATGGACAGAAATACATCAAAGTGTTTTAGAACAACTGAATCATGCTCTGTCCTATCCTTCGATCATTGCCTACCCAGATTTCCAGAAAGCATTCATCTTGCATAGTGATGCCTCCAATGAGGGCCTTGGGGACGGTCCTCTACTAGCATCAAGAGGGAAAACTCAGGGTGATGCCTATGGATCCAGAGCTCTAGCACTGGTGGAGAAGAACTACCATTTACATTCTGGAATACTGGAATTTCTAGCTCTGAAATGGTCTATAACAGAAAGGCTCAGAGATTAGAACATAAGAACAAAAGAACGGCTATACTGGGTCAGACCAATAGTCCATTTAGCCCAGTGTCCTGTCTTCCAAAGGTAGCCAATACAAGTGCTTCAGAGGGAATGAACAGAACATGTAATCATCAAGTGATCCATCCCATCAATCATTGCCAGCTTCTGGCAAACAGATGCTAGGGATACTTCAGAGCATGACTTTGCATCCCTGTCAATTCTGGCTAATAGTCATTGATGGACCTATCCTCCCTGAAATTATCTAGTTCTTTTTTTCAACCCCATTACAGTCTTGGTCTTCACAACATCCGCTGGCAAAGAGTTCCACAGGTTGACACTGTGTTGTGTGAAGAACTTCCTTTTATTTGTTTTAATTCTGCTGCCTAGTAATTTAATTTGGTGATCCTTAGCTCTTGTGTTATAAGAAGGAGAAAATAACACTACCTTATTTACTTTCTCCACACTAGACATGGAGCCATTGATCACTACTCGTTGAGCTCTATGCTCTAGCCAGTTCTCTATCCATTTTATAGTCAATTCATCCAACCCAAACTTCCTTAACTTGATCTCTTTCTTGAGTGATAACAGCTAATTTAGGCCCATCATTTTGAATTTATAGTTACAATTATGTTTTCCAATGTGCATCACTTTGCATTTTTCAACACTGAATTTCATCTGCCACTTTATTGTCCAGTCACCCAGTTTTGTGAGATCCCTTTGTAAGTCTTCACAATCTGCTTTGGACTACCTTGAGTAGTTTTGTATCATCTGCAAATTTTGCCACCTCACTGTTTACCCCTTTTCCCAGATCATTTATGAATATGTTGAACAGTACTGGTCCCAGTACAAACCCCTGCAGGACACCACCATTTACTTCCCTCATTCTGATAACTGATCATTTATTCCTACCCTTTGTTTCCTACCTTTTAATCCATTACTGATCCAGGAGAGGATCTTTCCTCTTATCCCATGATTACCTCGTCTATGCACCTTCATTTACAGTCTGCAGTGATGATAACCCACTAATGTAGGTGGTGATATCGGCTAAATTAAATAATTCTAGTCCATAGATGGGTTTCACAGATTTCAGATTCACTATAAAATACCATCCTGGAAAAATGAGCTTTCATGCCAAGTATTTATACAGGGAATCTTTAATTACATAAACAAGAATGCATACAAGAATATGATCCTGAGACCATTTGTTCAAGCTGTGAAACCCCAAAATGAGGGTCATGTGAAGTGGATTTCAACATTTATGGCAGATCTATACACTTTACAAGAAAATTAATATAATATATTGAACTGCATAGTGGAAAAAATATGTCTTGATGAGCTAAAATTAGCTCAAGCAAGTTTTGATTCTACAATTCAAATAATTTTAAAGCTTGTGACAGGGTCAGACTAGATGGCTACCGGAGAGTGCTAGAAGGCCAATATATCATCTGCAGGTTCAGCAAGTCCCTTTTCCCCTGATAGCTGAGCAGGGGTTACCCTAAGTTAATTAACACACCCGGAGCCAATCAAGGCCCTGCCTAGGACTTGTTAAAAGCTTCCCCTCCAGAGCTGGGGTTATGAAAGTGAGGGAGCTACCAGAGAGAGTGTGAGCAGGCAAGACGCTGTCAGAAACCAGGAGGATTTAATAGAAGGAGCAGAACATTGGCAGAAGAGAGCCCTGCAGGTACAAAGACTGGGTGATAGAAGAACCCTGCCTGAAGAGGGCAAAGGACCTTTCCCAGGACTGGAGGCCTGAGGGAAAAGACCCTGCCAGAAGAGGAAGGGAAAACTGGACGTTTGGTTCGGCACTACCATGCCCAGTGGGGCTGTCAGAGGTCAAGAGCCTCCGCTGGCAAGGAGGCCAGGAAGGGCCTCTGTCTCAGCAGGGTATTGACATTAGGTCAAGGGGTTCAGGGAAGTAACCCAGGGAAGATACCAGCTTTGCTGAAGCCACAGCATGAGGCTTCTACTTGTAGGGTCCCTGGGTTGGGGCCCGGAGTTGAGAGTGGGACCGGTTTCCCCTCACCAGCCATTCGCTGGAGGGGCAAGAGCACCAGCAAAGAGGGAAGGGCCTCTGAGAACCAGAGACAGAACCAGGAGCCAGCAGGGAGTGGCCATCTTAGAAAGGCTGCATTACTCTCCCCCGCAACCAGAGGGTGGAAGAACACTAAGGGGTGAAGCAGTTCCCTGACCTACCGCTAGAAGGAAGTGCTGGACCCACCGAGGTAGAGGAAGAGCTTTGTCACAAGCTAAAGAAAAGCAGCTGCAAATTGCTCTGAAAGGAAAAAAAAAAGGAATCCTTTGAAGTTCAACACTTTGTATATGATTGGCCCAGGCGTAGTGACTCCAATGGTATTTTGAGGTGCAGGACAACCTGTAGGACCCAGCTTGTGCTGCCAAAACAATATAGGGAGCATTTCTTCATTCAGTTGTTTATAAACAGTTGAATGAAGAAATGGCTCACTTGGGAGCAGAATGAGTAATGAACCTAGCAAGGGACAGGTTCTTTTGGTATAAGATAAGACAGGATAGAATATTATATCACAAGAGTTTGTAGATATGTGAAGCAAAAATGGCTTAGTGCACCTCTCAGAGACCCTGGGGTTTTTTTTGCCTTCCTCTGCAGCATGGGGCACAGGTCACTTGCTGGAAGATTCTCTGTACTTTACGTCTTTAAACCATGATTTGAAGACAACTCAGTCATAGGTTAGGGATCTATTACAGAAGTGGGTGGGTGAGGCTCTGTAGCCTGCGTTGTGCAAGAGGTCACACTAGATGATCATAATGGTCCCTTCTGACCTTAAACTCTATGAGTCTCTGAGTACCTATGCAAAGTGTCATCTCTACAGACACTCTTTGAAAGGATTTGCATTACCTTCCTTTCGAGAAGAGTAAAGAAGGGTATGAATAAATCCTGGTGATTGAGGATAGTATCACAAAATTTGCCTAAGTGTACACTAACAAATAAGTCTGGTAAAACTTATGCTAAGAATATTGTCAATGATTTTGCAATAAAATTTGGATTTCCTTAAAAAAACCTGCAGGAATACACAAGGTAGCCAAAATATGAAAACAATTCCTCACCATCCTCAAGAAAATCCAGTAGAGCATTTTAACAGAACTTTACTCTCCATGCCCAGAACTCTAAAGGAAGACAATAATATAATCAGAAGGAATATCTGAATGAAGTGGTGCATGCCTTTTATATGGAGACATCCAAAGCTACCTATTGACTTCTTATTTGGGCAGAGGCCAGATCAAGAAAGGACCCCTACCAGGGATATACTGAATGCTGGAAGAGGCTGATGAAAGGACCTTACCAGAGTGCACAAAAATATTCTGAAATCAGTTACTAGAGGGAAGGAATGCTTTTAGCAGAAAAGTGCAAAGGCTTGAGCTTCAGTCTGACAATGGCATGTTGGTGAGAAATTTGTCAGAGAAGGGAGGGCCAGGAAAACTCAGAGCATTTTGGGAGAATCAGGTTCTATAGCCAATAAGAGAAAAGGAGACACTAGCCCTGTGAATGAGCATAAACCAGAAAATGGAGCAGGGAGAAGTGGGATCATTGACCACAACCTGCTAATGCCCTGTCACTGCGTTATTTCTGAATAGCAAAGACAAGAGTCATTCACCAGGAAGATGTTTCCAAAGTAAAGGGAAGGTCTTAAGAAATGACAGAATCTTTTGGAGGACTCTGACAGCTCAAAAGGGGAGGATTTTGGAATTGTGAACCAGTTTCATCAGTTGACACAGCTTACCATCCTGTTAGTACAAGGCAAAACATTCTATGCAGAAAAACAAGAACATCACTAAATCCTGAAGCAAAATGGTTCATTACCAGTGCCAGCTCTGCATCGCCATCTCCAGATGGATTGGGGCCTACTGCCCTTGAACTGTATGTTGATGATTCTGTCTCAGAATACTTGGAAGAAGAGCCAGAGTCATCAGGAGATGACAGTATGTCAGTACAAGAGGAGGAAACACTGTCTGTCGGGAAACCTCAAAGACAATCAGCTAGAAATGACAGCCAAAGGAGATGCTGACAGATGATCATTTGGGACTGCCATCTTTTACAAGTGTACGGGTTGGTGACATGGCCAGCCAACAGGCTAAACTGCATGTTAGAAAAAAATATTTCTGCAAGATAGTAGCTGTTGAATGTTGGGCCAATGTTTATTCAACTGGGAAAGAGTGTGAGGTGCCTAGAACAGGAGTTTGAGACCTAGATTTATGTCTCATGGCGTTTAGAGTTAGTCAGAGTTTGAATGTGCGGATTACAGCACATGTTTCCTTAACGGTGATATAAATGACAGACTAGAAAAGGCAGCTGTCCCTTTGGGAGTAGCTGGGGCACAGTGAGCAGTTGGTTGCAGGGGTGGGAGTGTTCAGCGTGTGCGTGACTGCTGCCAGGGGCGGCTGCCCTGGTGCAAAGCCCTGTCTGTGGGAAGCTCCTCAAGCAGAGTTTGAATTCCCCCAATAAACAATGTTCTCTTTGGAAAGCTCACTCTGGTGAGACAGGGGGACAGATCTGAGTTTTCTGAATGAGGGGGACAATTAAAATAGTGTTTCATATTGGGTTGGGTTTATAATAGTGAATTGGTAACCGTGTGAAGTAGCTGCATTACGTGGTAAACTTTATAGTGATACCTCATTGTTTTCTTGGTAGACATCAGTTCTGGGACCAAAATCTGGTCTCATCTGTGCAGCTGCAGCCCTTGTGCTTCCCCAGTGAATCCAGTGCAATGAACTTCTAGTTTACACTAGTGTAGACTGGGATCAAACTCTGCCCTGTGTGTATCTCACCCAGTCTCTTGCCAGAAGCTGCATCAGTGGCAATCAGATGTGTAACATACAACTAGTTGTGAAACTAACACCTTACACCATTGAACATTATGTTGCAACTCTGGCTAAACAAGTAAGCTGAGTTAGAGCCGGGTATGTGAGAACAGCACAGCCTCAGCATCCGCAATAAAGGCTCTTGTATCCTTCGCCTCTTCAGCACAGTAAGGAAGGTATGTGTCTCTTCTTGTGTTCCCCTCTCCTTCCATTTCCTTATGCCTGTTTTTGTTCCTTCCATCCTATCTGTTACCACAGCAGTTCTTTTTGAAAACTTCACTCTGCTGCTTTCCTTCCAATCTCTCTTGGAAAAGCAGCAGCTTCTTTCTTCCCATCATTTCTTTCTCACATTCACCACAGTCCCTGTTCCCACCATGTTGAGTTGTCTATTGCTCCCTGTGGCCTGCCTGCCCAAGTGCGATTCCCTGCACAGGCTTGTCATTCCATTCTGTGGAGTCAAGCACCATGCAAGAACTACGTGGTATAACAGACATTAGCTAATAGCTAGACTTATGTGAGGCAGGCAAATAAGCATTAACCTATTATATCGACATGCAGCGTAAGGCAGAAAGCCAGGTAGCTCGACCCAGGCCCCAAACAGGAAGTGATGGCCCATGCTGTCTCACACCATGGAGCAGCCCTTTCTTGCTGCCAGAGGCCTTACTAGATGCCCTGCAGAGGAGCTGGCTCAGTGGCTGGCACCACATAAGGACAGCAGGTCGTGGATAACAGCACTAGACCATCAGTGAACACCCAGGGGGCACCCTCCTCACAGCCACAAATTCATCTGGGGTCTCCTTGTAAACTGCTGGACCCACAGTCATGGCTTCCATGCCCCAGAAAGGCTAGCCCTGAGTGACTGTAAGGGCAACATGAATAACGCATGGAGTCAAGAGAAAATCACTGAGGCAGCCTTTACATCCCCTGGGTTCACTCCACAGAGTGACAGGCCAGCCCGCTTCGCATCCCATCACTTTGCCAGCCACAAAGCCCATCAACGTCACCGTAGAAGCAAAGGATCAGCTTGTCGTACAAGTGGTGGAGTGGGAGGGTTAAGCCTATTTCAGAATGGCAGCAGCTCCCTCTTGACATAGCGTGCTTGATACACTGTTCTTCTAAACACTGTCTGAAAGGAGATTAAAGCTCTGCAGAAAGCGACACTTGTCTGTACATTTAAGATCAGGGAGCAAATGGAATAGTCGCTGCAATTTTAAAAGACACTTTCAAGACAACTTTTGGTAGGTATCAGGGGAGTTTATTTTATTTATTCTTGGAAAAAATTAAAGCCCCTTCATATGTTGTTCTCCCATGGCTGGCCTGATCCTCCTTCCTAGAACTTGCAAATAATCTGCCAGTGGCTAGACTTTTTATCCCGCAGAAAGATTCCGAAAGCAGGCAGGAGGAATTCAAAGATTATCGTTCAGTGATCTGAAATCCTTTAATATCCAACATGTCTCAGCTTCTGAGGCAATTTTTATGCCCATTCTGGAGGCAGCAAGATGAAGTTGAAATAGAGGGATCTAGAGTGAATCTGAATTAAAACCTTTGCTCTCTGGTTTATGGTGCTTTCTGCCTTTCCCTTCTGTGAGAAATGGCACCTCTCATTTAGGAAAGGGTTTTTTCTTTATTTAACTGAATGCCAGTAAAAATCAAAGGGCTTCATGATAATGTTCCTTATGTCATTACAGATGCTCAGGGCAGTGACTTTGTTATTCATTCCAAGCAAAACTAATAACACTTGGTCTGAAGACTAGAGACCGTGTGAAGTAAGGTAACGTAGAAAGAATGTCAAAATAAGAGGTAGCTTCATTGAAAATGACTGTAGATTAGATTAGAGTAATTAAGGCAGAATAAAAGCAGGACCTCTTAATTATATTGGTTTATTTGTTATTGTATTGAGCTAATGGTGAGATAGCTGGGAAAACCTGGCAAGAAGTTGGCTTCTAGCTAAAAAAGCAGCAGTCTGTAGCAATGAGGACTGTGTTTTTTGTGGCTGTTTCTGCAGTGTGAAATGCTTAACTTCCTGCGCTTTGGTTAGGTCAGTGGCAGCTGTGTGTGTGTCTTGAGTTCCTCTGTGTGTCCTCGCCCCCCTTCTCTTATCTCATATTTGTTTTACTCCGTTAACTTCCTATTGAATAACAATGAAGCCTGCTTACATGGCATGCTTTAAAGATGTCTAGGATGGTTAAAAATGATTTGGGGCCACTGAGTTATGAAGGCTTGTCTGGATCCTAAGCCGTGCAGTTTCCCTCCTGCACCCCCTTCCTGGCATTGACAGATTCAGTGTTTCAGATCATCGTAGGATGCCTCTGTAACCTGATGATGGATAGCGGTATCTCTGTGACGGCAGCAGAGTGCAGGACATCACCCTGGCAAATGAGGTTCCTGTGTGTGAGGCTTGAGCTCCAGGTTGGCAGTGCTTTAACTCCCCGGAGCCAAAGATTTCTGTGTCAATTGACTGAATCTGCTAGACAGAATAATCAGGTAAAAAGGGGTTGCAGAAAAACCCCCAATGGGGTTTAAAATGAGAACAAGAATGCAGTAATTAATTAAAAATAAAGAGTGGTATCAGCAGCTGGACATTCTGTGGTATTTAAACGGATAAGTTGTAGGAGAAGAATTCTTAGGATTAAGGTTAGGTGACTCTAACATTGATAGTTAAAGAATAGCTCTCTTGTATTCCTCCTAACATCACCCTTCCTAACGTCACCACTCCCCTACCCACTTTCACCTCCAGACTCCAGACCTACAGACAACCCCTACAGACAACCTACAGACAACCAGACTGAGTCCCTGCTCTGTGTCTGAGCCAAGGTGATCCCTGTGTCCCAGAGCTGCATAGGTGTCTCTGGGTTACAGACAACCGGGCTAACTGAGTCCCCGCTCTGTGTCTGAGCCAAGGTGATCCCTGTGTCACAGAGCTGCATAGGTGTCTCTGGGTTACAGACAACCAGGCTGACTGAGTCCCCGCTCTGTGTCTGAGCCAAGGTGATCCCTGTGTTGGAAAGCTGCATAGGTGTCTCTGGGTTACAGACAACCGGGCTGACTGAGTCCCACTCTGTATCTGAGCCAAGGTGATCCCTGTGTCACAGAGCTGCATAGGTGTCTCTGGGTTACAGACAACCAGGCTGACTGAGTCCCCGCTCTGTGTCTCAGCCACGGTGATCCCTGTGTTGGAAAGCTGCATAGGTGTCTCTGGGCTACAGACAACCGGGCTAACTGAGTCCCACTCTGTGTCTGAGCCAAGGTGATCCTTGTGTCAGTTTTTGGACAGAGCAGAAGGACCTACCCGGACGAACAGAGGGATTTTTAAAGGTTGTGTAAGTAAAGGTCACCTGAGTCTGCACGCCAATAAAGTTGGATGCCTGTGGCTCTAGTGAGGTTCTCTTCTCTACCCATCCAGCAACCGTCTGACCCACAATTGCTGAATGTTAGACAATCAAGGTTTAAAATTTAAGTATTCTAGCTTGTTACGTACTATAGTGTTAAGTCATAGTAATAGTATTAGCAAGAATATTCTTTCTTGTACCGCATATGTTCTAGTAACTTAAGTATTATTTTCTGTACCGTATATTTTCTAATAGTTGTACCTTCTTAAAACATATATTTATTGAATGACTTCCAGTTTAAAACCTAATTGTATTGAAATTGAGGTAATAATAAAAATGCATTTGTTTTCAAAGAATTTAATGTCTGAGTGTCAATCCTTAGAATGGAGGGCTGTATCCGTGTCTCCCAGGGGTGAACTGAGGTAGGTTAAGGAATTTCCCAGGTGAACAAAAACCTCTGATATACCCTAGAATATCCCCCAAGTGAACCACATGAAGATACCTCATAGAGTGAAAAGAGATTAATATAAGTCTCGGAATTCTTGGAGGTAACATTATAGCAATGGGATCTTAACAAGGCAGCGTTGTAACCATTAGCCACATTCTGTCGTTGATCTGAGGTCATCAGGCAGGTTGCCTGACTAGCTCTGGGATTTGTGTTAATAAACAGAAACCTGTAATCTACTGGGCAGAATGAGGGAATTGGCAGACATGATGTGTGAACGTGGCTAGTGACATCAAACTTCTGTCCATCCATTTGGAATTCACAGCAGCTGATCTGTTGACCTTTGATCATCTTCACTTGCCAGGGAAGACGAATAGCTGCTGTGCCTCACCTAGGCAAAGCCAGAGGATTAAATGTGCATGAGCAAAGGCTGGAAAAAGTGAAGGCCATGCTGTGAAACCTGAATTAGCTGAATGCAATGGGAAAATTGAATGTATTCAGATAATCAAGAGAATTGTCAGTAGAATTATTAGTTGCTGGAGGACATGATGCTGTTACAGGGTGTTTCAGATAAATGCAATTTTATAATCAAGTTCATAGTTGTAAGAATAGGTTTATTATAAGAGGAATGTGTGATTGTGAAGATTGTATGTAATACAAGCATTTCTAGTCTAACGCCTTGTCCCAAAGGATTACTCAGCCACCTGAAGAGCTGGTCAAATAAAGAAAACAATGAGTTTCCAAACAAAATTATTAAATGAAAATGTGAAAATTTAGGGTTAGGGTTAGGGTTAACATTACTGCTGACAAATTATTATCCTAACTTTAGATACAAGAAGGATGCCATGCAAGACAGCCTCAGCGCTGTTCTACAGTACAGCTCCCTTCTAGGCAGATTTCTGCAAGGAGAACACACTGGATCACTGGTTTAGTCCAAAAGGCCTTTGCCGGCAACAAGAAGTGGTGGTGCCATACAGCCACAGGCTACTGTGGTGTATAGCGCCTGCTGTCTCTAGCCTGCAAGAACGAGGGGGCATTGGACTTCAAAGGCATTCCATTTACATGTACGGGAAAGCTCCATTTACATGTACGGGAAAGCGTTGACTGGTGCAGAACTGACTTTTGCCTATCCAGGCCATTGGGTAGGGGTAATTCTGAAGGGAAATTCCATGTTTGGGCAGCGGAGTAAACTTTGAACATGAACATAAGTATTATTATCTTACTTAGCACATTATAACCTTCCTAACAGTACCTGACATGGCATATCCCATATGGATTATTATGATTCTGCCCTACTGATGTCACCCAATATACTAAATGCCCCCCCACTCAAGCCAGCCCGCATGACACCACCAATGTGAGACTGGTGTAGAAAGGAGTAATCAGAGCTCCTGAATGCACCTCAGAGGCCCCCCCTTTCCAGACATCATGACACCCCCCACGCAAAACTGATGCAGAAAGGGGTGTCCCTAGACATAACTGAATACATCATAGGAACTTTCCCTCTTCAGGTTTGAATATGTTTCAAGGCTTTTACACAATAACAGGCACATGGTACATTTCTATAATTCTTATATCAACAACAAATTACTACTGGACCTAACACTGGCACACAGATCATTAGCAAAATTATGTTTAACTAAAACAGGCTTCTTCCTTGTAAGGTTCATCATGGAGGTAACAATGTTATTCAATTTTTCACAAACAGTTGTAAGGGTTTAGTCAGTTCACTAGTGACACATACTTCCCCACTGGTTGCTCCATTACCTTTACATCACCCTCCTGCTGGGGCTAGGCTTTGGGCCCCCAGTCTGGTCCCCTCCAAAGAAACATTTTTTCTCTGAGTCCTAACAAACTCATTCTGCATGTGACTCCAAGTCAGAGCCGTTCCAGGCATGCCCAACCCACTCTCAGCTGGCCACACCCAAGAGGAATTCTCCTTGCTTACAGCCATGGGTGGATCTTTCCCCCGCCCCGTCCGGCATGTCATCTGCATCAACACATACACTAGCTAGTTTACTAGTTTCCAGATGCTTAACTGCTATCCCCTTTAAGTCTGGACTAGGTTTTAAAGAGACATCCACCATTTTCACTAGCATCTCACAAACAGGGTTCTGATGTTCCTTCATTGCCAATCTCTGACCCCACATAGCATCAGATGTACCTGAGTCCACTAAGAGACTGCAAGATAGAGCCAAAGTCTTCAGAGGTGAGAGTTTGTCTACCACCCCCCTGTTCTCCCCAGAGATCACCAGCACAGCTGTTCTGCTGGGTAGCGTCAGGTGCCCAGTCTTTCCTCTGACACGGAGGCACTCTCTGCTCACTTACAGAGCTAACAGCCCGGAGACATTCAAGTTCCAACCTCATTTTCTCCCCACTATAATGATCAAGCACAGCCATTTGGCTACAGGGCTGTTTAAGCTTTCTAAATATCTTCACCCCATCTGGAACCTTTTCCAAGGTATCCAAACTGGCCCTTTCTAAAACAGAGTCAGTGAATCCATCCACACTTGGAAAACTTTGGCAGTTAGAAACTGAACCACTTTTCCCAACGTCTAAACTGTTGCTTGCTACAGGCAATGACTCAACCTGAGTTGACTTGATCAATTCACTTTCACATCCTTCGGTTGCAGAAAACTGCTTGCAAAAGCCATCAGGAGGTTTTATTTCTTCCGGAGCAGTTTTAGGCAACAATCCATTTCCCACAGAAATATCCCTTCCCTCTTCAGCTAGAGGCTGCTCTAAAGAAACATTTCCCTGAGCCCCAAAAGACTCTTTCTGGGTTTCAGATAAGTCCAGGACCAAATCTGATACCACTGGCACCCCCTCAATTCGCATGAACTGAGAGGCCCACCCCATCTGCTCTTTAGACAGAAGCTGGGAGATGAACTCTTTCTCAGCAGGTAACCTGCCTTTCTTAACATCCAAACAATCTGGAGTTTTCCCCCTTTTGTCCCAGCCCACATGGCTGTTCTCAGACAAACTTTTGGAGACCAGGGCAGCTTCCCCCAAGGGCAAGCTACTGCCCCCAATAGACACAGGTTTAGGACCATTTCCTTCTTGGGTCTCAGTTGGATCCAGAACCATTTCTGGTATACCAGCTGATAAATCCTGCACCAGCATAAGCTGAACAGTACTCTCTGCCTCCTCCACAGACAGTACTCTGGGGATTGCT
Organism: Emydura macquarii macquarii; assembly: GCF_026122565.2. Taxonomy (NCBI): domain Eukaryota; kingdom Metazoa; phylum Chordata; order Testudines; family Chelidae; genus Emydura; species Emydura macquarii. The sequence continues at coordinate 202,614 of NW_027131688.1, forward strand.
TCCCCCCCAGCAGATAAACTGCTACTTGTAACACTCAAACAATTTGAGGTTTCTTCCCCTTTGTCCCAGCCCACATGGCTGTTCCCAGACAAACTTTTGGGGACCGGGATAACTTCCCCCATGGGCAAGACATTACCCCCAACAGACGCAGGTTTAGGAACACTTCCTTCCTGGGTCTTAGTTGAATCCAGACCTACCTCTGGTCCAACTGCCAAATACTCCACCAGCATAAACCGAACAGTACTTTCTGCCTCCCCCACAGACAGTACTCTGGGGATTACTTTCCCCCCAGCAGATAAACTGCTATTCTGAACATACAAGCTGCTATTCTCCACAATCCCAAGGCTAGAGACACTCTCCTCCTTGTCACAGCATACCTGGCTAGACATAGACAACTGCTCACCGTCATGCACCCCCCCCTCACACATTTTCCCATTGCTTACTGGTAACACAGGAGACTTACATTTATACTCCCTCTGGGGCTGGGTGACATTAACCTGGTCATATACATTTACCACATCAGCATCAAACACATCAAATCTGTTATAAATTGGGAAGTCTTTCTCCCAATCGCAGTTAAGAGCTGGGCTTATAGTAGGACACTGTTTCTGCTTTTCCAGGCTCTGGAATCGGAGTCTGGCTGCTTTCATCTGTCTTTGATGAATTTCTTCTTTAACTCTCTCTTCAGCCTCATATTTTCTTAGGAGTTTGGAAAGTCCTTTCTCAGCTTCTAGTCTCATCTTCCACAAGTGAAGTTCTATCTTCTCTCTCTCACACTGGAGATTCCATCCCTCTTTATCGGCTTGCTGCCCTTCATCTGCAGCTGCTCCTTTTGCAGGGGAGTTAGCTGGGGACTTTGTTTCCAGGTCGTTGTTTCTGAGTAGATCTCTCATTTTCTGCCCTGAGAGATTCCCTCTAGGCGTTAATTCTCTCTCTCTGCATAGCTGTTTAAGCTGTTTTGTGCTCATCTCGTCATATGATCTCTGCTCACTCATCTTGACTAACTTTAATCTTTAACACTCTCAATATCAGATTTTAAAATTTGGAATAGCGTGGGGTTCTGATCCAAAACCCAAATGTTCTGGTTCTGTGGATCCTGCCGATTACGCCACTGTGATACGACCCGTGCCCAGGGTAGCCACCTGATAATGCCAAGGTCAGGGCAGGCTGCAAAAGGAGAGCGGATTCTCCTCACGCTGGTGGGTGACACTGAAGCCCGGCTTCCCAACCAGCCACGAACTGCTTCTGATTACCCCACGCTGGATATCACGAAGCCAGTCCACAAATGCCCACAGCCCCCTTCACTGCATTTCAGCTCCAGGCTCCCAAATCAGCACCAGGCCCAGCAAAAAGACCAGTTACTCAAACTCTCTGCTCTTTGCTAAAAAGGTTCCCTCTGACCCCAAAGGGTCAGCCACAGCACCAGTTCAATATAAGTTTGGATCTTACCTAAAATACCATGCTGTAAGCCAATCCTTTAGTGTCTAAACTAAAGGTTTATTGTAAAAAGAAAGAAAGAAACCATGAGAGAAATGTTAAAGCGTTAAAGTAAATCACAGATATACAAATGATTAAAAGTCCATATACTACAGGTTTCTGGAAGAAATGTGGATTTGCAATCTTGTATAGTTTCCTCTGGTTCACATCCAGTACCTGGATGGGTCTAAGTCCTTCGGTTCAGTTGCAAGATGAATTGGTCCAGAGATAGGTGTGTGTCTGCAGACTGGACAGGAACAAAGACAAAGATGGATCCTGTGGTTTGATCTTATAAACCCCCTCCTCCGGCCATGCGGCCTGTGGGCAGTCACAAGACCCAAAATGGAGTCCATAGTCACATGGGCCAATCTGGTGACTCCTCCGGTGTGCCTGGGGTCCATAGTCACATGGGACAGTCCAAATGCTTCATCAGGTAGGCTGCCTGCAATGGAGTCCAGAGTCACATCAGCAGGTTCTGGTGACTCAGTGGTGATGCTGGCTTCTCCCCCTGGGCCCCTTGCACCTGGGAATGCCTTAATGGGCCATTATGCAGGCCATTGTTCTGCAGCCTTCCTATCTGGGGTGTTGCCCAGGCAGAGCAGTTTGAAATACAGATATCTGAAATACATCTATAACTTCCATTTCAAATATCACACATGAACATAAGTATTATTATCTTACTTAGCACATTATAACCTTCCTAACAGTACCTGACATGGCATATCCCACATGGTTTATTATGATTCTGCCCTACTGATGTCACCCAATATACTAAATGCCCCCCCACTCAAGCCAGCCCGCATGACACCCCCTTTACTGCATTTCAGCTCCAGCCTCCCAAATCAGCACTAGGTCCAGCAAAGAAACCAGTTACTTAAACTCTCTGCTCTTTGCTGAAAAGGTTCCCTCTGACCCCAAGGGGTCAGCCACAGCACCAGATCAATATGAGTTTGGATCTTACCTAAAATATCACGCTGAGAGCCAATCCTTTAGTGTCTAAAACTAAGGGTTTATTGTACAAAGAAAGAAAGAAACGATGAGAGAGATGTTAAAGGGTTAAAGTAAATCACAGATATACAAATGATTAAAAGTCCATATACTTCAGGTTTCTGGAAGAAATGTGGAGTTGCAGGCTTGTGTAGTTCTCTCTGGTTCACATCCAATATCTGGATGGGTCTGAGTCCTTCGGTTCAGTTGCAAGATGAATTGGTCCAGAGATAGGTGTATGTCTGCAGACTGGACAGGAACAAAGACAAAATGGTTTCTCTAGCTTGATCTTACAAGCCCCCTCCTCCGGCCATGCAGCCTGTGGGCAGTCACAAGACCCAGAATGGAGTCCATAGTCACATGGGTCAATCCTGGTGACTCCTCCGGTGTGCCTGGGGTCCATAGTCACATGGGACAGTCCAAATGCTTCATCAGGTAGGCTGCCTGCAATGGAGTCCAGAGTCAGGTAAGCAGGTTCTGGTGACTCAGTGGTGATGCTGGCCTCTCCCTCAGGGCCCCTTGCACCTGGGAATGCCTTAATGGGCCATTATGTAGGCCATTGTTCTGCAGCCTTCCTATCTGGGGTGTTGCCCAGGCAGAACAATTTGAAATACAGATATCTCCAATACATCCATAACTTCCATGTCACATATCACACATGAACATAAGTATTATTATCTTACTTAGCACATTACAACTTTCCTAACAGTACCTGACATGGCCTATCCCACATGGATTATTATGATTCTGCCATACTGATGTCACCCAATATACTAAATGCCCCCCCCCTCAAGCCAGTCCGCATGACAAAATGTATTAAGAACATGTCTTCATTGTAATGAATCAGCTCCGTGTGCATGTGTCTGAGAGACAGACAGACAGAGACTCTCTCTTTCTCTCAGGAAACTGTCTTTGACACAGTGGGGAGTGAACATGTCTGCTTAGTCTAGCCCTTGGTTACTGCACTTCATTAACCTCCTTGATGGAGAGGATTTGTCATTCTTAGCATCTTATGTCTGTAAGAACCTCATTGGCAAAGGCTCCTGCTGCCTTTTCTTCTACCTTGGGATCGAGCTTCCAGCCTGTGCTTCGTTGCATTCCACACCTTTTTGCTCTGTACGGTCACTTAAGTGTACGCTCATCTTTCCATTTTCTGATGGGTGATTAATGGGGATAGTGGAGTCTCCCAGTCAGCCAATTATAAGCTGTATCTCCCAGATGCACCACAGATTAGTAGAAAACCAGAGGCAATGATTGTAATGAGAAGAACTACAAAAGAAAAAATGCAGAAGCAATAATCACTGGCTACAGCCCAGTGATGCAGGAGAGTGTGCATGTGTGTGAACGCATCGCCCAGAGACACTTTGGTATATTATAGACCAGCTTGGTGTCCCTGGTGAAGGGGGGAGTGAATAGATGGCTTTTCAGTGCCTTTCCAATCAGCGGCCACTGGCCACCATATCAGATCATCCTCAGGGCTTCTGTCACCTCTGCCAGTTGGAATACCCCCCAGAGGATATTCTGCCAGCCTGGGATTGCTGGAGTGCAGTGTGCTTCAGTCACATGCTCTCCCATACCTGGCAGACCTGGTGTGCTGGGAAGTCATGCATGGCTGTGATCTGAACTTCACTGATTTTAAGGCCAGAGGGGACCATCATGATCACTGAGGCTACAACTACACTGACGGTGGCAAAGTCACTGCTGTCAGGTCGCTTGCTCTGGGTCGACTGAGCGGTCAGTGAAGACCTGTTCAGTCAATCCAGAAATCGACGTACTAAAGCCACCTTCTCAAGTGGTGTAGCACTGCATTGACGGGAATGCGGTTCCCATCAGCACAATGCAGTGAAGACGGCGTGCAGAAGAGGAGCCCAGAAGTTGATGGGAGTTACGCAAGTTTTTTGCGTAGCTTGCATAACTCCCGTCGACGACCACCGAATCCCAGAGGTAAGCGTAGGCAGGGTCTTAGTTTGGCCTTGTGCGTAGCACAGGCTAGAGAACGTTACCCAGTAATTTCTGCATCGTGCCAGAACTTCTGGTTGAGCTACAGCATCTCTTTTAGAAAGACTTTCAGCCTTGATTTAAAGACCGGTGACTAAGAATCCACCATGTCACAAGGTAAATTGTTCCAGTGGTTGATTATTCATTGCTTTAAAAATAGTGCCTTATTTCTAGGCCGCATTGCCTAGCTTCAGCTGCTGATCATAGGGTTTCATTCTATCTTTCTGTGCCAGATCAAAGAGCCATCTACTGTGCAAAATCTCTTCCCCTTGTAGGTATCTGTAGACTGTGATCGAGTCACCTCTAAACCTTCTCTTGAGTAAACTAAACAGATTAAGCTTCTTTACGTCTCAAAAATCTGAGCTCTTTCCAATTTTTCACCCTGTTTTTGAAGTGTGGACTCCAGCACTGGACACAGTATGCCGTAATTGTCCTACTGAGCCCCTATACAGAGGTAATACCACCCTCCTCCTGCTTGATATTTCCCTGCTCGTACACTGACGACTCATAGCTACTGTATTGCACTACCAACTTATGGCCAATGGGTTATCTACCGTGATCCCTAAGTCTTTCTTTCTTTCTTTCGGGGTCACTGCATTCCATTGAAATGATACCGAAAGTGAACAAACTCGGGCCCCAGACCTGCAAATGTCTGCACACGTGCTTCACTTTACTTGGGTGCATAATCCTTAATCAGTTATCTGCTTCCATGTCTAGAAGTGAGCAGATGCATAGGAGTTTGCAGATTCCAGGCCCATCTGGGGTTCTGCCGTAGCCAGGAATATAGAGGGATTCTCTGTGAATGTTTGGAACAGATTAAATCCAAGGAGACTGGCATTTGGTAAAGCATGACTGCCTTACTCTGTAAATGTCAGGCACATACACTGCTGCTGCAGAGACTGTAAATGCTCCTGGATCATATTCTGCCATCAGGGGGTGGATATGCACTAACTATGCCTGTTTTCGTATTCAGACTTTCATTCTAATGATGCACAAACATTCAGCCTGTTACACAGTGCAAAGACATTTAGCATCTCAAAAAAGTGTTTTAGATGCCTACGTATAGCTGGAGGCACATTATCAAATCACCTTTCTGTGATATGTGAGCTATGCCTGGCGCGTTGCATCCTATGGAACACTGCCATGTTACATGTGACACCGATATTAATAGGGGCAGAAACAGGCTTTTCAAACCCAAGTAAACAAGCATCATTATAGTCTCCTTATCTAAAAACAATGTATGCAGTGAAACTAATAGACAGTGAAGACAGGAGAGAGGAAATCAAAGTAAAACGGAAAGGTCAATGTAGAAGCAATTCCTTTAATTCCAGGTCCTGCGCGTTTCTTAAAGAATTGTTTATTTCCACATGATGTGGTAAATTGTTCCTTTTTCCTGCTAGATCTGGAGGCACTGCAAGGCCTGCTGTGCACTTCAGCTAGATCCATCAATGGACATAGGCATTTAACCGCTCCTAAATCCAGCATGTTGGTGCCACTGAGAGTCTCAAACCCCCTGCTCAGTAGCTGCCTGACCCTGTAAGTGCTCAATGCCCCTAGGCACTGAAAATTCTGCCTGAAGTCCCCATGTTGCCTAAAAATCTGTCAGTTGGCATGGGGACAGCTGCCTTAGCTGAGCACCCCGGTGCCTGTCTCACACCTAAGCCCCAGTGGCCTCTTCCACAGTGGGGCTTGCTTGGCCTATCTCATCAGTAGGCGTTTCAGAGCATGCCTCGCAGATGGATCCCTCTGCAGACTGCCAGAGCTGGTGATGACCCCCGTAACGATTGTTCAGTGCTTAGATCACTCATCCAGGATGCACAGATCCTGCTGCAGTTCCCCCATGCCTGACATGGAGCAGCAATGTGAACTGGAGACTCCATCTTCCCCAGGGGCTTGCACAGGTTGTGGGGTGTTCTGGGGCAGTGCCCTGTCACTCTCTCCTGTCCCACTGTGTATAAGTAATCAAATAGTGACTGGAGCCTCGGTCTCCCAGCTCCCAGGTGAGTGCCCTACCAGGGACTGCATGTCATTCTCAGTTGCCCTCTGGCTCAGTTAATATTGAACTAGTTATGCAGAGCGGAACAGCTCCAACAGGAGAGGCTGAGAATAGCCCAGAGCCCAGTGGCTCGGGCACCCTCCTGAGAAGGAGGATACCTAGGTTCAACCTGAGGCAGAGGAGGGATCTGAACCTAGGCCTTCCGCACCCCAGGTGAATGTTCTAAGCCCTGGGCTAATAGTTCGAAGGGGAGCAGCACTGTCTCCTCCTCCAGATGCTTTTTGTGGGGGAGGGATAGCTCAAGTGCCTAACTGCTGGAGGGGGATTCCCAGGTGGACTTAGATTCTTCCTTTTGACCTGGACTTAGGTGCCTAAGCCCCACCCCTTTCCTGGACATTTCCTATTGGCTGGTTTAGGTGGCTCCCCTGCTCAGCTTGCTGGCTTTGTGAATCCCATTCTGAGGTGCCTCCATTTCCCCATGCATTGCACAGGAGCTTGGGTGCCAAACTCAGACCTGTGGCTTCAACTATGTGGGGAACATCTAGGTCCCTTTTCTGTAATCTGGAAGCTCGTCACTTTGAACTACCATCTGGAGGCTCTCAAGTGCAAGGGAGTTTTGCACTCAAGGATAGCTATACCGTGGGGGCGCTATAGTGTGTGTAAAGGTAATTGTTCTCAGATGCATCCTTGCAAGCTTCACGCGTTCTATAGACATCTCAAGTTTCAGACGGTATCAAAAGACGCCTCTCATGGCCTTTTTTCTGGCTTTCACAGTTGCATGGGTCAGAGCTTTTCTATGCCTGTAAATGTGTTCTTTACAGTCTTGTTAGGACTCTGCAAGATTCCTCTGTGGACAGAGCATTGTGCATCTTGCATCTCTTCACCCCACTGCATTTGTGTTATGTGCTCACCCTATGTCAGTGTCTTATTCACATTGTTCCCTGCATCAGACTTAGGCAAGCTAATTATTATGCTTTCAGCATTGTTTACATTGTTTGTCTCCCTAGTGTCATTATTTGGCTTATTTATATCCTCTAGGAACAGTGCAGCTTTTCACATCCTTATCAGCTGCTTGAATACTGGATATCTGTGTCAATATGAGCCTCATTCCAACTGAAGTTTGCTGTGATTTCCTTAGAGTTGCTTCCCATATTAGTGGATCACAGGAGTCTGGATCACTGGATGGGCCTGGCCTCTGTGTCCTGTGTTTATTCATTCGCCTCTTGTCTCCTTTAGAAACATTGCACATAGGGTTCTGCATTCTGAATACAATGCTGAGTAATAGAAGGGGAGTTGGTAGTGACCCCATGTTTGGATTGTCTGACACTCTCCATTATAAAAGATAGCTGTGACTTTTTCGAGAAAGCCTAATGCCTCTGTTACTTGCAGCAGGCCTCACCTACTTGGCAGGGAGACAGTCCTCAGCCTACGGAAGAGCCTATTCTTTGTCCCACAAAATTCTATTTAAGCTCAGCTGAGTTATGAACTATTATACATCACCCTAGTGCTTGTGTTCTTATAAGTTCTTAAATTACATGATCACATATTGGTTTTTTTTACAGCACTCTGTTTCATTCAGTGCACAGATTGGATGTACAAGGGAACAGAATTAAAATTGCATGGGCAACAGTAAATGTGGCATTTCCTAACTTTCAGATGTTTGACTTTGCAACCTAAAAAACTTTCTTTTAACAGTTTTTTAAATGTAATATAATCTCTGCTGTCCAGAGCAATAGGCGCCTGGGGATCTCCTCTCAAAATTATAGCATTTTGTGGTGGGGCAGGTGCAAGCGGTTTGGAAGTGGAGAGTATGTTATATTCATTTTTATTCTTTACAACCCTATTATTTTAATATCAAGAGTGCAGATATCCTTTCACTATTGTGCGTGAAATTCATAATGAAGGCAATGAAAGTTGGACATATGCACTGACAGGATGGTTGGGCCAGGTCAAATAAGAAAAATACTCAAAAAGACTAACTGGTTATGCAAGAAAGGGAGGCAGATTCTAATGTGCTATAAATCAATATAACCCATTGAAGTCAATTATGTTCTTATATTTTTAATCAGCATTTGCATAATTCTTCCTTTGCATCTGGAGGATAGCTAAAGTGATGCCAAATTTTAAAAAAGGCTACAGAGGTGTTCCCAACGATTACAGACCAGGGAAATTGGTTGAAACTATAGTAAAGAACAGAATTATCAGACACATGGATGAATACAATTTGTTGGGGAAGAATCAACATTGTTTTCATAAAGGGAAATCATGCCTCACCAATCTACTAGAATTCTTTGAGGCGGGGGGGGTCAACAAGCATGTGTACCAGGGTGATCCAGTGGATATAGTGTACTTAGATTTTCAGAAAGCATTTGACAAAGTCCCTCACCAAAGGCTCTTAAGCAAAGTAAGTGTTAATGGGATGAGAGGGAAGATCCTTTCCTGGATCAGTAACTGGTTAAAAGATAGGAAACTATGGGTAGGAATATATGGTCAATTTTCAGAATGGAAAGAGGTAAATAGAGTTATCCCTTAGGGGTTTGTATTGGGACCAGTGCTGTTCAACATATTAATAAATGATCTGGAAAAAGGGGTCAACAGTGCGGTTGCAAAATTTTCAGATTATACAAAACTACTCAAGATAGTGAAATCCAAAATAGACTGTGAAGACTTACAAAGGGATTTCACAAAACTGGGTGACTGGGCAACAAAATTGCAGATGAAATTCAATGATGATAAATGCAAAGTAATGCAAATGGCAAAACATAATCCCAATTATACATATAAAATGATGGGGTATAAATAAGATGTTACCACTCAAGAAAGAGATCTTGGAGTCATTGTGGATAGTTCTCTGAAAACATCAACTCAGTGTACAATGGCAGTCAAAAAGCTAACAGAATGTTGAAAATCATTAGGGAAAGGCTTGATAATATGATAGAAAATACCATCTTTTGCCTCTTTTTAAATCCATGGTATGCCCACATCTTGAATATATATATATATTGGAATAGGAAAAGATACAGAAGAGGGCAACACAAATTATTAGGGGTATGGAAAAGCTTTCATATGAGGAGAGATTAATAAGATTGGGACTTTTCAGTTTCGAAAAGAGACGACTAAGGGGGCATATAATAGAGATCTATAAAATTATGATTAGTGTGGAGAAATTTGATAAGGAAGTGTTATCTACTCCTTCACCTAACGCAAGAACTAGAGGTCACCAAATGAAATTAATATACAGCAGGTTAAAACAAACATAATGAAGTATTTCTTCATCCAATGCAATATCAACCTGTGGAACTCTGCCAGAGGATGTTGGGAAGGCCAAAATTATAATGGGATTCAAAAAAGAACTAGATAAGTTCAGGGAGCTGAATGGCTATTAGCCAGGATGGGCACGGGTGCAAAACCATGCTGTGAAGTTTCCCTAGCCCCTGTTTGCCAGAAGCTGATTATGGGCGATGGGATGGATCATTTGATGATTTTCTGTTCTGTTCATTCCCTCTGAAGCACCTGGCATTGGCCACTGTTGGAAGACAGGATAGTGGGCTAGATGGATCATTGGTCTCCCCAGTACAGCTATTCTTAGGTATTTATGTGGAAATCTATAATGTGTAGCAGAAAAAACTGAGTGATCACAGGGATTTCAGTTTGACTCACATATACAGGAGGTCTCATGCTGACACTACTAAAACATCCCTGACATTTCTAAATATTATAGATGACAATTTTTTAACCCACAAAGTGTTGCAGCCAACATGAGCAAATTTTTCATTAGACATTGTTCTAACAGATAAAGAGGAACTGATCACAGAACTAAAAATTAACGGTAGCTTAGTTACAAGTGAACATGACTTGATCACATTTATAATGTGCAAGTAGAATAAAGCCCAGACCAATAATACAGAGCCGTAACTAGGCATTTTAACTCCTTGGACAAGCAAACATATTTGTGCCTCCTACAGGTGATGTGGGGGACATGCAGTGTCATGTGCCTCCCCAGATTTTTGCCTTCTATTTAGCACACAGGCTTTCAAACTGTGGGATGCGCCCCTGTTTGGAAACCATCGTCACCTGCCAGGAGTTGGCGGATGGGAAGCTGGTGGGAGCCGCCCAACCTGCTGGGGCCCCTGGCTCTCTGCGCTGTGGGAAACAGGGTACTGGCTGGCTGTCCAGCAGCCCTCCGTGCCCTGCTCCCAGAGCCAGGCCGCTCCCCAGGCAGCTCTGAGCTGCACCTCCAGGGGGCATCACCAGCCGGCACCAGGCCCCTTCGGGGGATAGGCAAGAGCCCTTTTAATATGGCTAAATATAATTGTAGGTATCTAGGAGCAAAGAATGTGTGCTATACTCACACTGTTGGGAACTCTGTCCTGGGAAGCAGGGACTCGAAAAAGATTTGGGGCTTATGGTGGACAATCAGCTGAACATGAGCTCCTCACCTGGCACTGTATCCAAAAGAGCTAATGCAACCCTGGGACGAGTAAACAGAGGTATCTCGAGTAGGAGTAGAGAGATTATTCTGCAGTAGTGGGATCACTGCTGCAAAACTGCATCCAGTTCTGGTGCCCACAATTCAAGAAGGATGTTAACATATTGGAGAGGTTTCAAGAAGAGCCACAACTATAATTTAAGGATTAGAAAAAATGCTTTAAAGTGATAGACTATATTTAGCTTAACAAAGAGAAGGTTTAGGGAGTGACTTGATTACAGTCTATTAGTATCTTCCCGGGCAACAAACATTTAATAGTGGATTCCTTAATCTGGAGAAAAGGTATAACATGATCCAATGACTGGAAGTTGAAGCTAGACAAAGGAGTAAATTTTAAACAGTGAGGGTAATTAACCATTGGTGCAATTTACCTAGGGTCATGGTGGACTCTCCATCACTGGCAATTTTCCAATTAATATTAGATGTTTTTCTAAAAGTTCTGCTCTAGGAATTATTTTTGAAATGTTCTCTGACCTATGTTATACAGGAGTACAGACTAGATGATCACAATGGTCCATTCTGGCCTTGGAATTTATGAGATGTTCAAACAACGAGATTCCTGTAGCATCTTAAAGACTAACAAATTTCTGCGGGCATAAGCTTTCGTGGGCTGCAACCCCCTTCGTCAGATGCATGAAGTGGAAATCACAGGTAGGAGGTATATATATATCCATCCAAGGGTAAGAAACATAACAATGGGGAGGGCAAGTGCTAACAAAGTCAATACAGTTAGGGTAGATGAGGCCTATTCACAACCATTGATTAGAAGGTGAGAATGTGTGAACAGTGACAATTACTTCTTGTAATGAGATAACCATTTCAAGTCCCTATTCAGACCCAGTCTGATTGTGTCAAGTTTGCATACCAAGTACAGACCATACCTTAGGGTACAGACCATACCTTCTCCACTGAAGTCAGTAGCCCTCAAAGTTAGCTTTGTCAGGCAGTTCTCTTCCTTCTGAAACTCATTCTTATTGACCATAGCCAGGAAGCCAATGTGCACGTTCTCACAGTGCTAGAGACTTTTCTACAAAATGCACTTTGCCATGGCAAAGTCTCATCACCTTTGAGCATCTCAACAATCCTTGCAGCACAAATAACTCCAAATGACTACTGTACTTCCTTACTACTGCAATTGAGAATGATTTCCCTGTGACGATGATGTAAGAATCAAAGATCCACAATATGTAATTAGCTCATAAAGGTGCATGACAGTTATGCCAATGCAACATTTCAGGATCAAAGTAATCTGATCCTAAAGAATGCTTTTATTGACCAGAATGTCTCGAGATTATGCCATGACACTGTCATGCTGATTTCTTATCAGGAGATGCACCGAATGTTGGAGACAACAGTCTATATTTGCTATTCTTAAATGAGTGTGAAAAAATAACTATTTTTTCCCACAAGCGGGTCATGGGGGGAGATGTTTGAGAAATTATGGATGGCCGGCAAGGAGCAGTAATGTAGAACCACATCTTCTGCTTATTTTGCCTTTTCTTCCTTTTTTAAAAAGAAATTAAAACTGTGCAGTATTTGCATTGTGCCATTGACCATTTGTTCCTTGCTCTATGTCAGCCAGATTTAACTGGGCACATTGTCTCCTCATTGAGAAAGAGTTGAGTTCAATGGGAATGCTCTCAGAAGAACAGGTTACATACAGGACTGCCAAGGTCCCTCTCTGTCACCCTTCTTTCTGAAGAGGAGGGTGTGGGAACTTGCAATGTTTAACTCAAACCATTGCCCCCAAATGTTAACAACGTCTCTTCCCTTTGTGCTCCTGGGATGGACTTCTAGGCTGGCCATAAGAAAGCCAAGGTTCTCCTCTGTCATCTTGTGATTGGCTCCTGAAGTACACAGGGATCAGCCATGGAGTATCTGATGGTGCCTTCATTCCCCATGAAGAAGGACTCTAAGATGGGCTTATCTGAGCCAGCTGCCTCTCTCTGACATCATGAAGCAGAATCAGCACACAGCCAACTTGAAGGATGACATGTTATGAAGTTATTAATTATTTTAATGTGCAATAGTTTACATAGCACCAGAATACAAATAAGCAGTGATAGTATAGTGCCTCATAGGATGTGTTCTTTTACACACCTTGCATGGGAGTCCTCCTGTTCCAGAACTGCAGGACTTGTGCCTCAGATATTTTGAAATTCAACAGCAAACCATAAGATCATAAGAATGACCATACTGGGTCAGACTAATGGTCCATCTAGCCCAGTATCCTAACTTACAATCATGCCTGGTGCCAGATGCTTCAGAGGGAATGAACAGATCAGGCATTTGTTAGAAATAATCAAACAGGTTGTCCCGGGGGTGGATTGGGGAGACAGAACCCTTTATTGCCTGCTCGTTCCACCTCGCCGCCGCGAGTGAGCAACGAGCGGGTTATTTTACAACTCTTTTATCCATAACAGTATGTAAATGTATACATCCTCAGTAACTCCCCATAGACCTTTATTTGGCCACATTGACACCTATAAAATGAATATTAACAACTACATAATGAATATAATTATACCTGCCCCTGTTTGTTGTTTACAGGATTACCATACAGAGGTCAGGCACATCACCTTAAAACCTGTAAATTTTACACTAACATTCTTTGAAGTAAAGCCATACCAGGGGGGGGAAGGAAGATAATGCTTTCTTCCCACCAAAAGACCTTTCACAGAAATGGTGATAGACTCGTCCCCTGTGCAGATGGCCAGGAAGGGAGGAGAAGAAAAGAGGTAACAAACTCTAATTAAAGTTCACAGAAACAAGATTTGCCCATGCCTTGACCCCGTTACCTGTAATTTAGGCCTGGCTACTTGTCCACCTTTTAACTCTTTACTCTCCTACAGCATTCATTGAGTGATCCATTCCCTATCATCCAGTCCCAGCTTCTGGCAGTCAGAAGCTTAGAGACACCTAGCACATTGGATTATGTCCCTTCTCATCTGACTATTACCCATTAATGGACCTATCCTCCATGAACGTATCTTTTCTCTGGTCCATACACACTAGCTAAGGTTAACATGCAGTCATGTAGTTTGCCATTACAAATCTACCTTGTGTGAGTATGGGGGGGTCTGTTTCTTGCTCAGTGATCAGGAGAGTTAATAGTTTGTGTATCAGTTTTGTAGAGTTCTAAGAACTAGAACTAGCTTCTCCCACCCAGTCCTGCTCTAGGTTTTGCACCTCTGGATCACTTAAAAGGGTCTCCTGTAGCATTTTACTATGTCAGCTCTTCTCCTTTTAATGGTGAAAAGTTCCAGAGGGTTAGCCATGTTAGTCTGTATATAGCAAAAACGAGAGTCCTGTAGCATCTTAAAGACTAACAAATTTCTCTTACGTGTGCTTACGTGGGCTGCAACCCACTTCGTTAGATGCGTGAAGTGGAAATCACAGGTAGGAGGTATATATATATATACATCCAAGGGTAAGAAACTTAACAATGGGGAGGGCAAGTGCTAACAAAGTCAATTCAGTTAGTAGGTTCAAAGTCATTCAGAGTAGAGGAGGCCTATTCACAACTGTTGATTAGAAGGCCAAAAGAAATCTAATGAGGTTCAACAAGGACAAGTGCAGAGTCCTCCACTTAGGAAGGAAGAATCCCTTGCACAGCTACAGACTGGGGACCGACGAGCTGGGCAGCAGCTCTGCAGAAAAGGATCTGGGGGTAACGGTGGATAAAAAGCTGGATATGAGTCAGCAGTGTGCCCTGGTTGTCAAAAAGGCTAATGGCATATTGGGCTGCATTAGGAGGGGCATTGCCAGCAGGTCACGGGAAGTGATTATTCCCCTCTATTCGGCATTGGTGAGGCCGCATTTAGAATATTGTGTCCAGTTTTGGGCCCCCCACTACAAAAAGGATGTGGACAAGCTGGAGAGAGTGCAGCGGAGGGCAACAAAAATGATTAGGGGGCTGGAGCACAGGACTTATGAGGAGAGGCTGAGGGAACTGGGCTTGTTTAGTCTGCAAAAGAGAAGAGTGAGGGGGGATTTGATAGCGGCCTTTAACTACCTGAAAGGGGGTTCCAGGGAGGATGGAGCTAGGCTGTTCTCGGTGGTGGCAGATGACAGAACAAGGAGCAATGGTCTCAAGTTGCAGGGCGGGAGGTCTAGGTTGGACATTAGGAAAAAGTTTTTCACTAGGAGGGTGGTGAAGCACTGGAATGGGTTACCTAGAGAGGTGGTGAAATCTCCATCTTTAGAGGTTTTTAAGCTGAGGCTTGACAAAGCCCTGGCTGGGATGATATAGCTGAGGTTAGTCCTGCTTTGAGCAGGGGGTTGGACTAGATGACCTCCTGAGGTCCCTTCCAACTCTAATATTCTATGATTCTATGATTCTAAGGTGAGAATGTGTGAACAGTGGCAATTACTTCTCATAATGAGATAAACATTCCAAGTCTTTATTCAGACCCAGTCTGATTGTGTCAAGTTTGCAGATGAGCTCCAGCTCTGCAGTTTCTCTCTGAAGTCTGTTTTTGAAGTTTTTTTTGTTGAAATATGGCAACTTTCAAGTCAGCTACAGAGTGTCTTGGAAGATTGAAGTGCTCTCCTTCTGGCTTATGGATGTTACCATTTTTTATGTTTTTAAGCTTATGCCCACAGAAATTTGTTAGCCTTTAAGGTGCTACAGGACTCTCATTGTTTTTCCTTTTAATGGGTTATCTAGGCCATCAATGTTTCAAGAGACACAATTAATATTATTGGAGATATTGACTGTAATTGATAAATGATGCTCTATGAGGATGGGGCACTCACCATTTGTTATCATGTGTGTAGCTTGTATAGAAGTGTTGTGCTATGCCTGAGTGTTGTGTGAGCCTTCACAGGCTACCTGTCTTCTTTTGTGCAGCCGTGCTCTGAAAGGTCCAGCTGGCATGCCAGAATGGCCTCAATTTTCCATTGCTGGCTGTGATAGAAGGCATGATGTTGTCCCATTCCTATGGATGCTGAGGTATAAGGTGGGAGAGGAAGGTTGGTGAAAGAAGGGGGAGAGGAGGGGAAAAACCAATAAAGGTGGGTCAGGAAGAAAGGAGTGTGGGGCAGATCGGGCGTGTCCCTGCAATCCCTACATTTCGTAGGTTATTTCCAGGAAAGAAGCTGACATCCTCTGCTCAGTGGCCTCTGGGCCTGTGTTTAATCCTTGAGTTTGTGGGTTTAAAAATTCAGGAGACCTCTAGCAGCTTGTCCTCAGTAGATACTGATTTCTTCAGTTCGTTTCAGTCCAATGCGTTCATCAAACCTTTGGCTCTCGTGAATAAGAGGATGTATGTGCCCATGAGTCCTGTGGTACAAGTGCAACCCTGATTTGCAATTACTCCTTCCCTTAAATCCAGGGAAGGGGCTTAAATAACCATAGCAAGCAGTTGTGATAAATCGAGTGAAGAGTGTCTCTGGGAGGGATCTACTCCACGTTTGATATCTATGCTGATTAGCTACTGGTGGTAGGATGTAGGACGGGGGTGTGAGGTAATCGAGACCTGTATAAGACAAAGCACCAAGTATCGGGCGTGTTCCTATAAAATTGGGCCATCTAATCACCCTAGATGGCAGGCTGTGGTCAGTTAGCAGCATGTAACACTAGCCCCAGGCAATGTATAGAAGGCATTAAGTGGCCAAAAGGAGAACTCACACAATGATGCATCTGGGGTTCACATATGCATTCTGTAGGGCTGCAAGAAGGGTTACTTGCGTGGGGTTTGCTGAATGTGGCTAAGAAAGGCTTCTGTTGGGCCTGGTCCTGAATGCTGAGAGTGTGCCCATCATGCACTACATGCAGGGCACAGCATAAAGTATTGGCCTGGCCAGTGCCCTGGCTTGTGTAAAACATGCTCTTCTTTCAATGCTCTCCCTGGCCAGGTCCTGGAATAACTATCCAGGCAGGTGGGTCCTCTGTTCTCCAGCACTCCAGCCTGCCTGAGTAACATCTCCTTAACCATATAACCAAGCAGTTTATGATAAATGATAAATTCTCGGGGTCAGTTCCCTTGAGCAGGTTTAGGGGCCAGAGTCTTGTGTACTCTCTCTGCCTCCAGGTCAGTGTAAGAAGGAGTTTCAGGGTCTCCTTTTAGAAGGATTGAATAAACTCTATGGCTCGAACCTTTCCGACACTGGCGGGAATATCCACAAGCCTAATGTTATTTCTTCTTGATCTGCTTTTACCGTCCCCGAGGGTCTGAATTTCCCCACTGACTTCTCTGTTTCTCCAGGCTGGGTATTCATTCTTCAGACTCAGAAATTTGCATAGTAAAGCCCGTTGACACATTGTGCATGGTGCATACAGAAATGTGCAAAGTGGCTGTGTTGTTTTAATCTATGCCACAACACCAGCCATGCGTCCGATCAGCTCCACAAACTGATCTGCCTCAGCTTGTCCCTGCTGGTGCTAGCGTCTTGGGTTTGGGCCCACAACAGGACAGTTTTCATCCAAGTCAGTGCTCAGGGGCCCCCAAAATAACCCTGCAGGTGTTGTTAAGCTCTTTTTCTTCCTGTAGGGTCCTTTGTTTTGGTTTGGGGGGTTTAAAAGGGACAGGTGGGGGGTGCAATGCCCACTCTGCATGAGGGGCTCAGGCCGCCTGCATCCAGACTGCTGCACAGCACCACCTCGTCTCTCAGCTCTATTGTTTATTCCTCCTATGTCTCCTATTATCCGTATTCCAGTCCTCCGCTATCGTTGTTGATCTGTGTGTATAGCAGGGAGGGACTGTCTTTTACAAGTTCAAACTAGACTGTAGGTGCAGCTAGTTAGTCTGTTCACCATCTACAATATAACTGTAAAGATGGCTTATTCCACTAACCTGCATATTGCACTTAATCTTGTCTTCAATAAATCAGTTGTAATGATTGCTTAAGTTTCAGGCGTCACCATGTCTCTGCCACCTAAGTAATTAATCATGCATTTGTGCATGAGCTACGGTGATTTACCAGTGCAGGAAGTGTCACGCTGGGTAGATGGGGGGGAGCATTTAACATATGGTTTAACATCAGTATGTCAAAATCATCATAATTCATCTGAGATATGCCATGTCCGATACTGTTAGAAAAGTTGTAATATGCTAAGTAAGATGATAATACTTATGTTCATGTGTGATGTGTATGTGAAGTTATAGATACATTTGATATATCTGTATTTCAAATTGTGCTGTTTGGGTAATGACTCAGACAGGATGGATACAGAACAATAGCCTGCTTAATGCCCATTAAGACATTCCCAGGTGCAAGGGGCCCAGAAGCCAGAGATACACCTGATGAGGCACCAGGACTTGCCCATGTGACTCTTGGACTACTTGCCCATGTGACTCTGGACTCCATTTTGGTTCCTGTGAAATTCCATGAGCAGCATGCCTCATGAGGCACCAGGGCTGGCCCATGTGGCTCTGGACTCTATTTTAGTTCCTGTAAAACTCTACAAACTGTATGGCCAGGACCAGAGGGTATAAGGCAGAGGCCTTGGGAAACCATTTTGTCATCAGCCAGGATTCAGCTTCAGGTACCAGTTTACCTCTGGATCAGCTCATCTACAACTGTACTGAAGCTGTGAAACGAAGGACTGAGACCCACCCAGGGATTGGGTGCACACCAGAGGAACTATACAAGCCTGCAAACTCCACAATTCTTCTAGAAACCTGATGTATATGGACTTTTAATCATTTGTATGTATCTGATTGCTCTAATCCTTTAACATTTCTCTCATGGTTTATTTCTTTCTTTCCTGAAATAAACCTTTAGTTTAGTTACTAAAGGAATGGCTGGCAGAGTGATATTTTGGGTAAGATCCAAACTTATATTGATCTGGTGCTGTGGTTGACCCTTTGGGGTCAGAGGGAACCTTTATAGTAAAGAGCATAGAGTTTAAATAACTGGTCTCTTTACTGGAACCAGTGGCTAATTGGGAGCCAGAAACTGAAATGCAGTAAAGCGGGCTGTGTATATTTGTATACTGGCTTCTGGGGGAATTCAGAAGCACTGTTTGTGGTTGGTTGGGAAGCCTGACTTCAGTGTCACCCACCAGTGCTGGGAGAATCTGCTCTCTTTTTACAGTCTGCCCTGACGTTGGCATTATCAGGTGGCTGCCCTGGGCATGGGATGGGTCAAAGGAAGTATTTAAATTAGCTGACCAAGGGAAAAATCTTTGCTGCAAGAGCTGGTTGAACTACTCCATTTTGAAGATATGCAGATGTTAACCTGTACCAGCTCTGAGTTTACTGGGACAGAACATTTTACTTCCTTTTAGGAGTCTGATTTCCATATTTTTGTGATGAACTTAAGTGACATGATCTAAGGAGTATCCTTGAGAGAGAGAAAAAGGCTAATTTTGTCAGTCCAAACAGCTTGTTTTTCAGTATTCGACAGTTCTGGATATTAAAGGAGCTGTGGACACTAAGACCTTGTCATTTCCTCAACAAAATTGCAACAGTTGAAGAGACATGTTATCAGATCAGTGCACACAACTGTTTGCGTGTGTTTTTATTTCAGTTTGAGTGACTTTTGAAGTTTGTTCAAACTGATTCCTACCTGATTTAAGCTAAACTGCAGTAAACCTGGATTAAAATGAATTACAAGTGTCTGCACTGGGGTTAGTGCTGGTTTGCCTAACTCTGTTTACAGTCCAACATTGAGTTAAATGGTCGTGACTTCCTCATTTGGACAAGGCTTAAACAAGCCCTCCTGGGTCAGCCTGGCCTCTTTACCTTTTCCAACAGAGTGGGTGAGAACCCAGGGACTCTGTGCTGGGGAACAGGGGTGGAGATGGTGCTTCAGCAGCATTTTCCCTACATGGCTTTATTTTGGGGGCTGTTGTTTTCTCCATTTTCACCGCTCTCCCGTTCTCACAACATTTGCACTCTGGCTTCTGGTGAAGGGCATTCTACAGCAAAAATGGAAATTTCTGCTTGCCCAAGAAATCCATGAAGAGGTCCCTCTTCACATCATGTATGTTTGCTTGATGTTGGAACAGACTGACACTGCTGCTGCAGGTTAAAATAAAAGCACTGCATCACGAGACCTGCTTGGCAATTTTCTGCCTAAACAGTTTTTGATGGAGAATGATGATTTGTCTAAACCAAAATGCTTCACAGAGACGTTACAGGTTCTGTCAGAACCCACTCGGCTCACCTGGCGGGCTGCTGGGGACCCCGGGCTTCCAGGTTCTGTGATCTGGCAGACGACAGAACAAGGAGCAATGGTCTCAAGTTGCAGGGGGGGAGGTCTAGGTTGGACATTAGGAAAAAGTTTTTCACTAGGAGGGTGGTGAAGCACTGGAATGGGTTACCTAGGGAGGTGGTGGAATCTCCATCTTTAGAGGTTTTTAAGCTGTGGCTTGATAAAACCTTCATTGGGATTATTTAGCTGAGGTTAGTCCTGCTTTGAGCAGGGGGTTGGACTAGATACCTCCTGAGGTCTCCCCCAGGAGAGGAGGCCTCCCCCATCACATGGAATGCCCCAGGCTGGGACAGCAGGGCTTCTGCCTCCCAGATTGGTGGCAGTAATCTTGGGAGCCTCAGCTCCAGACAGGGCACTTAGGATTTCCAGGCTCCCTGCACCACAGTGGGGGACTCCCCCAGCTCAGGGCGACACCCAGGGTTTCACGGCAGCTTGGCTGCTCTGGTTAGTTTTGAAAAAAACGAGTGGAAATATTTTGATTTCTCTTAAATGATTGTTTTCAGAATTTCCAAGGTTTGTTCCATGAAGATCCTTTGTTCGCAATGTGAGAATTTCCTGTGGAGCAGAAACTGTGAGCTGCATCCAGCTCTCCTTATCATGAAGTACAAAGAACAGAGCAGCCAATGGCATGTTCCGCTTTTTGCCTTGCCCAGGACCACCAGGTTGCCAGTCAGGCCAAGTTCCTGTGCACAGCACGGTATAGCACCAATGGAGGCTGCTGAGCTGCGCCCCTGCATGCCGTAGTCTGGAAGGGAGCATCTTGTTCCTGTGCAGGTCCCTGAACCAAAGCTCACTTCTTCAGACTTTGCCCCAGGGAGAAGAATTGGGCCCTTGGTTCGGTCTTGACTATAACATAAAAACCGTCATACTGGGTCAAACCAGTGATTCTTCTAGACCAATATTCCTGCCTTCTGACAGTGGCCAATGCCAGATGCTTCAGAGGGAATGAACAGAACAGGTATTCATGAAGTGATCCATCCCATTGCCTCTTCCCAGCTTCTGGCAAACCGCAATCCCTGCTCATCCTGGCTAATAGCCATTGATGAACCTATCCTCCATGACCTTATCTAGTTCCTTTTTTGAACCCCGTTATAGTCTTGGCCTTCACAACATCTTCTGACAAGAAGTTCCACAAGTTGACTATGTGCTATGTGAAGAAATGCTTCCTTTAGTTCATTTTAAACCTGTTGCATATTAATTTCATTTGGTGATCCCTTGTTCTTGTGTTATGAGGCGTAAATAACACTTCATAATTTCCTTTCTCCATATCCATCATGATTTTATAAACCTCTATCATACTTCTCCCTTAGTCGTCTCTTTTCCAAGCTGAAAAGTACCAGTCTTATTAATCTTTCCTCATATGGAAAGTTTTTCCATCCCCCTAATCATTTCTGTTGACCTTTTCTGTACTTTTTCCAGTTTTGATATATCTTTTTTGGGATGGGGAGACAAGATCTGCACTCAGTATTGAAGATGTGAGTGTGCCATGGATTTATAAAGAGGCAATATATTCTCTGTCTTACTATTTATCCCTTTCCTAATGATTCCCAGCATTCTGTTAGATATTTTGACTGCTGCTGCACATTGAGTGAATGTTTTCAGAAAATTATCTACAATGATGCAAAATCTCTTTCTTGAGTGGTAACAGCTAATGTAGACCCCATCATTTTATATGTATAGTTTAGATTATGTTTCCCAATGTGCATTACTTTGCATTTATCAACATTGAATTTCATCTGCCATTTTGTTGCTCAGTTACTCAGTTTTGTGAGATT
Source organism: Emydura macquarii macquarii (assembly GCF_026122565.2). NCBI lineage: Eukaryota > Metazoa > Chordata > Testudines > Chelidae > Emydura > Emydura macquarii. Next base: position 224,497 of record NW_027131688.1, read on the forward strand.
CCTTTGTAAGTCTTCGCAGTCTGCTTTGGACTTAACTGTCTTGAGTAGTTTTGAATTGTCTGCAAATTTTGCCACCTCACTATTTACCCCTTTTGCCAGATCATTTATTAATATGTTGAACAGTTCTGGTCCCAGAACATACCCCTAGAGGACACCACCATTTCCCTCTCTCCATTCTGAAAATTGACCATTTAATCCTACCCTTTGTTTCCTATCTTTTGAACATTTACTGATCCAGCAGAGGACCTTCCCTCTTATCCCATGACAGCTTACTTTGCTTAAGAGCTTTTAGTGAGGGACCTTGTCAAAGCTTTCTGAAAATCTAAGTAGACTATATCCACTGGATCACTCTTGTCCACATGCTTGTTGACCCTCAAAGAATTCTAGTATTTTGGTGAGGCATGATTTCCCTTTACAAAAACCATGTTCACTCCTCTCCAAGAAATTGTGTTCATCTCTGGGTCTGATAATTCTGTTCTTTACTATAGTTTCAACCAATTTGCCTTGTACTAAAGTTAGGTTACTGGACTCTAATTACCAGGATCACCTCTGAAACCTTTTTAAAAAATTGACGTCACATTAGCTATCCTCCAGTCATCTCATACAGAAGCTGATTTAAATGATAGGTTATATACCATAGTTAGTAGTTCTTCAATTTAACATTTGAGTTCCTTCAGAACTCGTGGATGGATACCATCTGGTCCTGGTGACTTATTACTGTTTAATTTATCAATTTGTTCACAAACCTTCTCTAATGACACCTCAATCTGGGACTGTTTCTCTGATCTGTCACCTAAAAATAATGGCTCAGTTTTGGGAGTCTCCTTCACATCATTAGCCATGAAGACCAATGCAAAGAATTTATTTAGTTTCTCCACAATAGCCTTATCTTCCTTGAGTGCTCCTTTAGCATCTCGATCATCCAGTGTCCCCACTCATCGTTTAGCAGGCTTCCTTCTTCTGATGTACTTAAAAAAAAATTTCTGTTACACTTTGAGTCTTTAGCTAGCTAGTCTTCAAATTCTGTTTTGGCCTTGCCAGAGTTTATGCTCCTTTCTGTTTTCCTCAATAGGATTTATCTTCACTTTTTAAAGGATGCCTTTTTGCCTCTAGCTGCTTCTTTTACTTGTTGTTTAGCCCATGGTAGCACTTTCCCCCCCCTTTTATTATGTTTCTTAATTTGTGGTATACATTTAAATTCAGCCTCTATTATGGTGTCTTTAAAAAGTTTCCATGCAGCTTGCAGGGATTTCATGTTTGGCACTGTACCTTTTAATTTCTGTTTAATGAACTTCCTCAACTTTGTGTAGTTCCCCTTTCTGAATTTAAATGCTACCATGGTGGGCTGCTTTGGTGTCCCCCGTAGCCCCGGAATGTTAAATTTTATTATGTTATGGTCACTTTTACCAAGCGGTTCAGCTATATTCACCTCTTGGACCAGACCCTGTGCTCCACTCAGGTCTAACTCAAGAACTGCCTCTCCTCTTGTGGGTTCCCAGACTAGCTGCTCCAAGAAGCAGTCCAGAAGAAGTCATTTAAGGTGTCCAGGAACTTCATCTCTGCATTCCATCCTGAGGTGACATGTACTCAGTTAATGTGGGGATAGTTAAAATCCCCCATTATTATTGAGTTTATTATTTCACAAAAGTGGCTCTCCGACACTTCACTATGCCCCACTGTTGTCCCCTTGCACGCTCAGTGCAGCAGTGAACTCGAAATATGAAAGAAGTTTCACATTAGGCACAAATTAAAGGGCGGGAGAAAGCTTGAAGATGGAACTGCTTAAAGATGGAACTGCTGTGCTAGGCTGTGGCTCTGCATAGGGAGCTGCCGTGCCCCAGCCTGCGGCTCTGCTTGGGAAGGGGTTTTTAACTCGACTGTGGGCTTCACCTCAGAGAATTTCCAGTGGGTGGAGAAGAGGGCTAATGTTTGTCACTGTGGTTTTCCTCTATGTTGAGTGCACTGTTCCTCCCAGCAACCATCTCCTCTTTGGGCCAGCAGTGAGCTCTGCAGATAATCAGTGCTCTGTGGGAGGCAGTATTAATATTCCTTTCCCAGCCAGCCAAACTAAGCGCTTCACAGACAGCAAATAGTCCAGTATAATGGTGGCAAGTTTGTGTCTGCTTGACATGCACCCAAATTCCACTCAGCTCACACAGCTAGAAATCCTGTCAAAACACCCCAGTGATCTCTGGTGCTGCCCCAGGCAGGGCTTGTTGGACAGAACAGTGCAACACAGAAAGATGACAAGTCTGTCGGGACTTGCCAAAGATCATTCATCAGGTATTTAATTGCATTAAACAGTGCTGAGTAATTATGTCAAACAGTGATAGCTAATTATTTGGAGAGAATTTAAGTAGATTACTTTTTATAATCAATTCAGTTTGTTAGAAAACATAATGCGCTTACACACAGCTGCTCAGGTCCTCCTTTCACACCAGTCCTGGAAGGTTCCTATGGTCTTGTATTGGCAAATGAGATATTTTCACTCCATCTTTTTCTCTTGCTTGTCTGATTTGAATTGATAACAGCTTGGTGTGAGACTATTGCAAGCTCACTAAGGACAAGTCATGCTTGACGAACCTGATTGCCTTCTATGATGAGATGATTAGCTCTGTAGATGTGGGGAAAGCAGTGGACGTGATATACCTTGACTTGAGCAAAGCTTTTGATGTGGTCTCCCACAGTATTGTTCCCAGCAAGTTAAAGAATCATGCGTTAGATTAATGTACTATAAGGTGAATAGAAAGATGGCTAGATCATCAGGTTCAACGGGTAGTGATCAATGGCTCGATGTCTAGTTGGCAGCCAGTAACAAGCAGAGTGCCCCAGGAGTTGATGCTGTGCCGGTTTTCTTCAACATATTCATTAATGATCTGGAGAAGGAATGGATTCCACCCTTGGCAAATTTGCAGATGACACTAAGCTGCAGGGGGAGTGGTAGATACTCTGGAGGATAGGAATAGGATACAGAGAGACCTAGAAATATTGGAGGATTGGACCAAAAGAAATCTGATGAAGTTCAACAAGGACAAGTGCAGAGTCCTGCACTTAGGATGGAAGAATCCCATGCACTGCTACATATTGGGGACCGACGAGCTAGGCAGCAGTTCTGCAGAAAAGGACCTATTGGTTACAATGGACGAGAGGCTGGATATGAGTCAACAGTGTGCCCTGGTTGCCAAGAAGGTTAAAGGCATATTGTGCTGCATTAGTAGAATTTTTGCCAGCAAATTGAGAGAAGTGATTATTCTCCTCTATTCAGCACTGGTAAGGCCACATTTGGAATATTGTGTCCAGTTTTGGACCCTCCACTACAGGAACGATAGGGATAAATTGGAGAGAGTCCAGTGAAGAGCAGTGAAAATGATTGGGGGCTGGAGCACATTACTTATGAAGAGAGGCTGAGGGAACTAGGCTTGTTTAGTCTGCAGAAGAGAAGAATGAGGGGGGACTTGATAGCGGCCTTCAACTACCTGGAAGAGAGTTCCAGGGAGGCTTGAGCTAAGCTGTTTTCAGTGGTGGCAGATGACAGAACTAGAAGCAATGGTATCAAGTTGCGGTGGGGGAGGTCTAGGTTGGATATTAGGAAAACCTTTTTCCCTAGGAGGATGGTGAAGCACTGGAATGGGTTACCTAGGAAGGTGGTGGAATCTCCGTCCTTAGAGGTCTTTAAGGTGTGGTTTGCAAAGCCCTGGCTGGGATGATTTAGTTGGGATTGGTCTTGCTTTGAGCAGGGGTTGCATTAGATGCCTTCTTGAGGTCCCTTCCAACCCTAATCTTCTATGATTCTATGAAAGTGTATGGCAGCTGTTTAGATGCATGGTTATGAGCTCTGTGTGTCAACTGAGTCACTCAGGAGTGTAAAAGCAGTTATGGCATATGAATTAGGTTTCTTGAGTCTGCCACTAAAAAAGCCCTGGGGCAAATCCTGTGTGTGACTGGGGGTATTTTTCCCCATGTCAGCCACACAGCAGGCTACCTCACTGCCAAGTGTTTATACACAGAGCAGAGGAACATACGCGTCAGTGGTGTCCATTGTGCGATTGTAGAGACTCTGCATAGAAATCTACATTCTGCAGTTAAACTATTATAGCATAATTAATTAATTTATTAAATTAGATGACCTTGGAAAAAACTGCATGCACAGTTATGAAAGCTGGCCTGCTCTTAATTGAAAATTGCACATTCCACTCCCATTCCCTTTTAAGTGGACTTTAAAAACAATATACACTGAAAGTGCCTTTAAGATTTGTTTTCAATAAATTAGTCTGTGTTTGTGCCATGTGCCTTTATTTATAACATTATATACATAATTATCGCTTATTAATATTCTGGATTAATAGCCGAGGCCCAACCTTTTTGGGTTGCTGTGTGGACTTGTCCAGTACATTGACTATGGCAGTGTAAAAAGCTCTTTGTACATGCTGTAAGGAACATATGTCTTTCTTTAGACAAGTGTGTTTTAAATTGCTTTCTCATTACCCCATTACATTCATCCAAATATGATACATACATTTATAAGTGTTATGCTGGTGTGAAACTCTGAATTAATTTATTTCTATGTCAAATAAATTCTAGTGACAGTTCTAAATCTCCCCCAAAATGATATTAGAAACAGTGACATTAATATTTTACTGGTGATAATGTTAGAACTGTGATATAATGAGATGGGAGAAAAGTTCTAAATCATCAGTCTTAACAAAGATGCCATTTTAAAACCATCTCTTTTACTCTCGCTCTTCTGGTTATGACTAATTGCTGTTAAGAATAAGAGAAGAGAATTTAGCACCCACTAATTATCACTTGTTTAGATGCCTTCTCACGTGCTTTACAAGCTACCATGTAAAGTCAAAAGCTAGTAAAGCTCTGTCTGCTGTGAACTTCTCCTTAGATAAAGTATTTCTGGGTGTCTGTTGGCCTGACATTTAAGTACCTTGACGCAGGGACAATTCATTAAAAACACCGCTTCTAGAAAAGGGTCACATGAGTTCATGTGGGTTTCTTCACCCATCTGTCAGCCCCATTTATCCACCTTTTACTGGATATTCCTCTCCTAAAAGAGAGGCCTAGCTGAACCCACGTCTGTACAGGGACACCCAGAAAGGTTAATTCTCCAGTGGATTAAGTTACAGTGAACTAGGGAAGCTTGGCTCCTGAATGAGCACATCCACGTGTTTAACATGCTTTAATTCAGGCACATTTACTCCAGCTAATGTCATGGGTCTTGCAGAATCTGTAGTAGAATGGCTTTCCACAGCCTCCTGTCACACAGAAAATGGGTGAAGAGTCAAGCCAGTGGTTCCTTGACAGCTTTAGCATTATTGTGCCAGAGGACAATTACAGGTAAAACGTCGATTAGCCCTTTTTTCAGCATGTCTTTGAAATGGTGTGTGAGAAAGATCTGGGAAATTACTTGAATTCCTCTTGCCTGCATGGTGTAGGACTGGCTATGGGATGATTTAGTTGGGGCTGGTCCTGCTCTGAGTAGGGGTTGTACTAGATGACCTCCTGAGGTGCCTTCCAACCCTAATCGTCTATGATGCTATGATTATGATCCAGGTGTGTTCCTGCTAGGTCTACAGTGGTTGCTCTTCAGAACTTGCAGTTTTATCTCAGATAAATAGATAGGGTTACTTTGTATTTTCGGTGTGCCCTGTATTTACTACAGGGAATCCCCAAGGGGCATTGCAGCTACCCTAACGTGTGCTTGGGCTAGGACTGACTTAGTCCTTTGAGTCTAAAGTGGCAGCCTGGGATGGGAAGCAACAATCTGGGACAGCTTGTCTTCTAGCCAGTCCAGCTGAACAAGGTCTAGTTAAACCCAGGGGCCAAATCCACCACTCTGACTTGTGCGAAGTACCTAGTGTTTTGGTCCCAACGAAATTAGTCCATGCAGTGTAGTGATGGTGTCATGATCAGGCCCCAAGTGAACTTTCTGTTTCAGAGCAAGTATCATCCCTTCACTCCACTTTACAGTTTATCTTTATTCATGGGTCACACACTGAATGGGAAATATTTACAGCTAAAAATTACAATCCAACCCCTTCGGGTCTTGTTTTCAAAGTTTGTTTTGGTTCATTACATTTTTTCCAACCCATTTATTGTTTCTTTGCTGAAGGAGTTTTGCCAGCAGCGTGTTTTTGGCAAATAAATGCAGTAAAGCTGCAAGTGCCTATTTACTTCTAGCATTTTCTCATAAATTAAAATGTATTGGGCATTCATGGAATTATATTTTAGAAAGGCTTACAGACCAATACTAGAGCTTCAGAACAAATTGGTATCTCTGCTCCACACAGAGCGAGGGATTGAAGAAAGTTTGCTATGTGTGTCACAGAATAATTTAAAATCATAAACATTAGTGGATTGATCCTCAGCTGGTTTAAATGGTGTAGCTGAGCTCCCAACACTGTGCTGGAAGTCAATAGGAGCTGTTTAGCATCTCTGAAATTCAAACCCCCCTCTCTTTGCAATTGAACAAATGCCCTAAAGAACTCAAAAGCTTCTGGTCACAACCTCACACATGAGTAATTTTCTGCTCAGACATCAAATGTCCATAGAGCAGCAAAGGAGTTAGTTACATAAGTTACACTGACATATGCGCCAGTGTGGACAGTGCTATGTCGGCGAGAGAGCTTCTCCCGCCAACATAGTTGCCAGCTCTCGTGGAGGTGGTTTTATTATGCCGATGGGAAAGCTCTCTCCTGTCGGCATAGAAGATCTTCACGCTCTATGCGTAGGCAAGCCCTCAAAGTGTCTCGGCTAAAATGCAAGGTGGAACAGATTGTTTAGCATAAATAGGTAGCACCTCTTCTTAGGGACCATTCGAGCTGAAATGGCCCGTTAACACCCCTACAGTCATAGGACAAAAAGGGGGGTTAGTGAGTTTCAGAAAGTTTTAATAAGTCTGTTTGAACTGAGTGTCTTTATTAAGACCATGATTTTTAGTGTCTAGCAAGATTATGAATTTAAGGTCCCAGGCTTGTCGTTTGAAGGTGTTGTGCAGGTTTCTTTTGAAGATGAGGGCTAAGAGGTCAGACAGAGTGATCGCTTTGTGAAAAGTGTTCACCCACAGATGATAGGGTTATTTTGTCTTTTATCGTTTTCCTTTGTGAGTTCATTCAAGAGCATTGTCTGGTTTCACCCACATAGTTGTTAATGGGGCAGTCAGTGCACTGGATAAGGTACCCTACGTGTTGTGATAGGCATGTGTAGGACCCATGGATCTTGAAAGGTGTGTAGATCATTGCAGCAGTAGAGATATGTCTGCAGGTTTTGCGTCTCTTCTGGCAGCTGTTCTGGTGCTGCTTTGAGTTGTTGTGTCCTGGTCTGTGGGGAGCTTGCTACTGATGATGAGGGCTGGGTGGTTGCTTTTGAATAAACTCACATGGGAAAATGATAAAAGACACAAACACTCTGTCGCCATAGGTGAACACTTTTCACAAAGCCATCACTGTGTCTGGCCTCTCAGTCCTCATCCTCAAAGGGAATCTGCACAATGCTTTCAAAAGATGAGCCTGGGAGCTTAAATTAATGATCTTGCTACACACTAAAAATCATGGACTGACCAGAGACACTGGCATTATGACTTATTATTATTAAGGTAACCTGTAACCCATTAACCCTCTTTTTTGTCCTCTGACTGCAGGGGTGTTAATGGGCTACTTCAGCTCGAATGGTCCCCTATAAAATGTGCTCCCTACTTCTGCTAAACTATCTGTTCAGTCTTGCATTTGACTGTGACGCTCTGAGTAACTTTCCCAGACCTGCAGAAGAGCTCCGTGTGGCTCAGATGCTTGTCAAAGGATATTTCCTCACCCACCTTGTCTCTCTCAGCCCATGTAAAGTCGGTGTTCTCTAGTTTCACTCTGCATGGCATTGAGAGGCAAACTCTAGAGGTGCTGAACACTCACCATCCCCACTGAAACCAAGGGCATGGCTGGTGCACAGCACGTCTCAGGATTTGGACCTGTTTCCACAATATTGGTGCTGAATAATATTATGCTGATATAAAATGAGAGGCAGCTAAGAGCAAGGTAACAACACAGCTGTCTAACACCTTGACAGCAGAGCCACACTAACTGATGCTCTTTAGCTTGCACACAGCACCCCCTTCAGAATCATCCCCAATGCACTTTCTAATGTATTTGCAATGACTACTGAATAGGAGACTAACAAGACCTCAGTGACATTGTATGGCCTTAATACATAGGCACCAGTGCCTCTCCTCAGCAAAGTATGCCATGTAAGGTGTGTTTGGAATGCTCATGGCGTACTGAACTTTACTGTTATGGTAGCATGTTTCCTGCCATGTCACACATGTACAGATATGAAACTCTGCTGTGTCATATCCCCAAAGGTATGTCTCACATGGTTTGAACAGATGCAGAGGAACACAAAACTGTGTTTCCACGCCCCACAGAGGCATGCTACAGGAACAATGGACTGGCCTAAGCATCTGTGAGCACTTTCGCTCAAGTGGAAGAAATCATGCCCATTGCTGGACAGAGCCGATCACCTGACCCTAGGGGGTGTTGGGGAAACTTGTTAAAAGCTGAGGCATCTTTGTCTCTGCCCTGGAATCCATCTTCTAAGCAACACCAAAGACTGAGAATCTACACATAGGGAGGAGGGGCCTGGTTGCAAGAGACATTGCAACCAGCCTGTGTGGTAAACTGAATAGAGATTGATATATTAATCTTAGGTTAAGATGCGAGTTATCTTTTAGTTAATTGTGATTAACTCCTTGACTTATTAATGATCTGATTTAGATTCACTTAAAATCTTGCTGTCATCAATAAACTTATTTGTTTTATCTAAAACAGTGCATGTGGATTGGGTGTGTGCAGAGACCTCACTTAGAGTGACAAAGCTGGTGCATATCAATTTCTTTGATAAATTGACGGACAAGTGTAAATGAGTTTGCAGGGTGCAGTGTGTAGCAGTTCCCGGGGTTACATCTGGGACTGGGGGTGTTTGCTGGGAGTCTATCCCATGAGTGGCTGGCCAGAGCACTTCTTCACAAGGTTAGGAACTGATTACATGCAAGAAGCAGGGCGTGGGCTGACCCAGGAGTGGGTGGTTCACACAGCAAAGCAGGGTAAGTCGGGGTCCACGAGTGAAGAATTGGGATGACACAGCAACACACCAATCCGGATTGCAGGGAGGGAATGTCACAGGTAGTCTCAGTTTTTTCATAGTGTTATAGGTCCCGGGGTAGGAGTGGACCATTGTCTGACTTACTGTACATGACAGGACAGAGAACTTCCCCAACATAATTCCTAGAGCAGATCTTTTAGAAAAATAGCCCATTTTGATTTAAAAATTGTCAATGATGGAGAATCCACCACAACCCTTGGTAAATTGTTCCAGTGGTTAATTATTCACTGTTAAAAACTTTGTCTGATTTCCAATCTGAATTTGTCTAGCTTCAACTTCAGGCCATTGGATTGTGTTATTCATTTCTCTATTAGATTGAAGAGTCCATTATTAAATCTTTGTTCTCCTTTTAGGTACTTATAGACTTTATTCAAGTCACCCCTCAACCTTCTCTTTGTTAAACTCAATAGATAGACTTTAAGGGTTCAATCACTATAAGGCATGTTTTTGAATCCTTGAATCTGTCTCGTGGCTCTTCTCTGAACCCTCTCCAATTTATCAAACTCTTTCTTTACTTGTGGACAGCAGCACTAATCAAAATGTCTTGTTGTACCAAGTCAAATGCCTTGCAGAAGTCTAAGTACAATACATCAACACTGACTTGTATTAACCAAACTTGTAATCTCATTAAAAAGAAGATACATCCTGTCAGACTAACTTGATATCTTCCATAAATCCATGTTGATTTGCATTAATTACATTACCCTCCTTCAAGTCCCATATCAGCTGCTCCATTATTTTCACGGTATTAGTGTCAGACTGACAGGCATATATATTCCTGGTTCATCCTGTTTACCCTTTTAAAAAATTAGCACATTAGCTTTCTTTCAGTCTTCTGGAACATCCCCAGTGCTCCAAGATGTATAGAAAATGAACATTAATGGTCCAGTGAGCTCCTCAGCCAGCTCTTTTAAACTCTTGTTTGCAAGTTATCTGGCCTGATGATTTAAAAATGTCTAACTTTAGTAGGTTTCTGTTTAACATCCTCTCGAGATATTAGTGGAATGAAGAAAGTGTTATCACCATAGGAAGAAGTTACATCATCTGTTTTTCCACCAAATACAGAAGAAAAGTAGTTATTGAACACTTCTGCCTTTTCTGCAGTATTCTTGATCATTCTACCATTTCCTTCTAGTAATGGACCAATACGATTGTCAGGATTCTTTTTGTTTCTAAAATATTAAAATACCCGACTCCTTATGCCCTTAACTCTGATAATAGATTTATCCTAGTGTCCCTTTGCTTCCCATATCAATGTTATACAGCTCCTAACTTCCAAGTCATATTCATTACTATCAACTTCCCCTTTCTTCCATTTGTTACATATTATCTTTAAAAAATTTTATAGCTGCCTTCACTTCCTTTCTAAACCAGGTTGTTTTTTTTTTTTAACTAGCACAGCCTTCTTCTTCAGTTGTGGGATTGAGGCTTTTGGGGACATCTAGTAAGGTGTTCTTAAATGATTCCAGAATATCATGCAAATTTTTTATTAGAATCTTCCTCCCAGCTGATTTGGCTTATAATTGTTTGCAGCTTTGTAAAATTGGCCCTATTACCGCACCAAGTGTGTGTGTGTGTGTGTGTGTATAACTGGTCTGGACTTCATTTTGTGTGCACATTATAAACTGATCAAATCATGATCACTAGCACCTAAGCTACCATTAAGTTTTATTTCTGTGATCAGTTTCTTTTTATCTGTTAGGACAAGATGTAATAAATAATTCTCTCATGTTGGCTGAAACACTTCTGTGGTTTTTCTCTGAATCTTCTCCAATTTGTCAATTTCCTTCTTCAATTGCGGGCACCAGAACTGGATACAGTATTCCAGCAGCCCTTGCACCAGTGTCAAATACTGAGCTAAAAGAACTTCTCTACTCTTACTTCATATTCCCCGGTTTATGCAATCCAGCTTCTCATTAGCTCTCTTGGTCACACCATTGTGCTGGAAGCTCATGTTTTGCTGATGTCCACTATGATTTCCAAATCTTTTTCAGAGTCACTGATTCCCTGGACAGAGTCTAGCCCCAATAACCATGACAAGGTACAAAAAGGCCTGAGAGCTTTTGTAATATGTAAATCAAAACTGCAGTTTTTATTTTTGATGTTTTCCTCTCTGGTATCATTCATTGTCATTTCAGACAGCAGCAGAGTGTCTCAGTGCAAAATGCTGTTTGCCTTTCAGAATGACGCCAGAAGGCAGCTGACTGCAGCAGCACGAGAGGCTGCAGGATTCCATCTCCCTGAGCTGTGGCTGAGAACATGTACCCTGAGCGGAGACACAGCCATTCTGCAGGAGTCCACTGGGCCTACCTGTATTGTGGCAGCATCTGTGGGTGAGTGAGTCTCACAGCCTGGGTTGACAGGCTCACACTAGCATGCTAAAAATGGTGGAGTAGGTGCTGCTTTGAGGTTCAGGCTCTGGCTGTGAAGCCTGGGGCTGCGGGTGGATTTCCGAACCCGAGCTCCAGCCAAGCCTCCACGTTGAGATGGGAGACAGCAGCTGGCTACAGTTCTGGTTTTGTATTGCTGGTGGAGGTGCCTGGCGCATCGGACTGCTGCGCCTTTTACTGTCAAATAGAAGTCCGAACAAACAGATGGGGGAATTGTGAGGTGGTGATTAGCCTGTCTGAGCCCCTCTGACCTTAGGGGGCAGGAGTGAGGGCCTCTTGCTTTGCTTTGAGTGGCTTTCCCTTGCCGAACCAGAGTGAGGCTGTCTTGCTCCAGAGCCAGTTGCATCCTGCTTTCCTGAGCTAGGAGGGCACTTTACGATGCTTTGAAGAAGACAGGAAGGGGGAACCTGTAGAATCCCTGAGGCATCGTGGAAGCATGAGTGAATCCATTTATTTCAGACTCCATGGGAGGAATAATAGCTCTTAATTTGCTCAGTTTCATCTCAAAAGACACTCTTTAAATGGACTCTAAGCCTCTAAAATGCTCATATTTCAGCACTGCCTCAGGCACTCTCAGGAGCTGCCCCACTGAGAACAGAACTCACTAGAAGCGAGAGTGCTCCTCCTACTTGTTATGCGAGCAATGAAGATGTAATCTTGGGTGGGACTGGAGAAAGCACAGGAGAGCCTCCTTAAATGCCAGTTAATTGTATCATTCCCCTCCAGTATCAACAAGGACACACAAGCCACAAATACAAGTACTTCAGCGTGTTCAGGGGAGCAATTTGCTATAGCAAACTCCAAAATGGAAATTGTTGCTTATGACAGCTTAGAGCGGAGGGGGCAGAGAAGCTTTCTGGGGGGGCTTGGGCCAGCCCCCATGGGGGTCGGGGAGGGAGTACCACCCAGCCCTGCTCTGCCCTGGCTCTGGATTTGCCCCCAAACCCACCCCCAGCTGAAGCCCAGGCCCCTGCACCTGACCTGGTCCCAGCTGCGGCTCTGCTTCTGGTCCCACTCTGGACCCCAGACTTGCCCCCACTCTTGGCCCGAAGCATGACTGTGGCCCCAAATACTAGGTCCTCCACCAGGCTCTCTTCCCTTAGTTTCCCCATCCAACGAGCCCTGGTAAATAGCTATGGTTGTATAATAGCAGGTATTCAAGAAACTAAGGGCTTGTCTACACTAGAAAGGCTAGAGGAGCCAGCTGCTGCATTGTAACAATTCAGTGTAGTCACTACATATGCTGATGGGAGGGATTCCCCCAATGGTATACTTAATCCACATCCTCAAGAGGCTGTAGCTAGGTTGACAGAAGAATTCTAACTGGGGGTTTAGGTCAGCTTAACTATGTCCCTAATGGCGTGGAGTTTTCGCACCCATAAGCGCCGTAGCTGGGTCAATTTAACTAGTGAGTGTTGACCTGGCCTAAGAGAAAAGTGAGACTTAAAGGGATTCTCTGACAGGAGCAAAACAACGGTAAGAATGAAAATATGTGCAGTGTTTTGTAGATGCAGCAGATGCAGAGATGGGAACGTCTCAACTGAGACACATCTTACAGAAAAAAGGTCCAAGGCAGCACAGCGCTGCCTTGCTGACTGCTGCGGGAACCACGTCAGCTGGCTGCCGCATGTCTCTAGAAGGCCTCCTGGGATGAGGACTGTAAAAAGTGCAGAAGATGGGACAAAAGAAATCTGATGAGGTTCAACCACGACAAGTGCAGAGTCCTGCACTTAGCACGGATGAATCCCATGTGCTGCTACAGTCTGGAGACCAACTGGCTAGGCAGCAGTTCTGCAGAAAAGGACTTGGGGCTTACGGTGTACAAGAAGCTGGATATGAGTCAACGGTTTCTCCTTATTGCCAAGAAGACTAATAGCATACTGGGCTGCATTAGTAGGTGCATTGCCAGCAGATCGAGGGAAGTGATTATTCCCCTCTATTCAGCACTGCTGAAGCCACATCTGGAGTAGTGCGTCCAGTTTTGGGCCCCCCACTACAGGAAGGATGTGGACAAATTGGAGAGAGTCCAGCAGAGGGCAATAAAGATGATTATGTGGCTGGAGCACATGACTTATGAGGAGAGGCTGAGGGAACTAGGCTTGTTTAGTCTGCAGAAGAGAAGAATGAGGGGGGATTTGATAGCAGCCTTCAGCTACCTGAAACGGGGTTCCAGGGAGGATGGAGCTAGGCTGTTCTCGGTGGTAATAAATGGCAGAACTAGGAGCAATGGTCTCAAGTTGCAGTGGGAGTGGTCTAGGTTGGATATTAGGAAAATCTTTTTCCCTGGGAGGCTGGTGAAGCACTGGAATGGGTTACCTAGGGAGGTGGTGGAATCTCCATCCTTAGAAATTTTTACGGTGTGGCTTCAGAAAGCCCTGGCTGGGATGATTTAGTCGGGGTTAGTCCTACTTTGAGCAGGGGGCTGAATTAGATGACCTCCCGAAGTCCCATCCAATTGTAATATTCTATGATTCTATTGTGAGAGACCGTATCAAAAGCTTTGCTAAAGTCAAGGTATATCATGTCCACTGCTTTCCCCACAGCGACAGAGCCACTCGTCTCATCGTAGAAAGCAATCAGGTTGGTCAGGCATGACTTGTCCTTGGTGAATTCTCTGACTGTTCCTGATGACTTTCCTCTCCTCCAAGTGCTTCAAAATGGATTCCTTGAACTCCATGATTTTTCCAGGGACTGAGGTCAGGCTGACTGGTCTGTAGTTCTCCGGATCCTCCTCCTTCCCTTTATTAAAGGTATATATTTGCCTTTTTCCAGTTGCCTCGGACCTCAAAATTTGGATCCTGAAAACGTTAGGAGTGGAACCTGGGCAGGAGATGGTAGGGTGCTTTCCTGGGATATGAGAGAGTTATGTCCAAGTCCTTGCAACACATCAGGCAGAAATAGGATTTGAAGCTGATCACTGGATTATTGGGGAAGGCAGCAGCATCATCACCATTACTGTTTGTGTAGGGCCTGATGCAGCAGGTAGCTTTTAGGTGGTGTCTGAGCACACTTCCATGACTAGGCCCCATAGGTGAGCTGGTGGGGAACACCTGGTTTGTGAATCCCACTGGGGCTTAGGCATGAAATAGGCACAGAGCATCAGGGCACAAGCAGCTGTGGGCATTCCCACCAGTAGAATTTTAGGCATCGAGGGGGCTCTGCCAGCAGAAACTTAGGGCACCGCATGAGTTTAGGGGCCTGCAGGGTCAGGTGGCAGCTGAGTCATGTGCCTCAAGTGGCAGTCAGGTGACTAAATCCCTTTATGGATCTAGCCCTCAGCACCTGAGTTGCTTTTGAAAATGGGCCTTAGCCATCTAAGTGACAGAACAATGCTAATCACTTTTAAAAGTCTGGGCACGACCAGTAATTTCCCAGCAGTAATTATTCACCTAGCAAGCAAATGTAGCCTGGTGTAAAATAGATAAAATGAGTTGCAGAAACCTCATAATACCCTCACAGTGTATATTGTGAGTGCCTTCAAACTGACATTGTAATTAGACAGGAAAATGAAGCGAATGGGAAGAAAAGTTTTGTGCTGGATAGTCAAGAACACAAATGGGAAAGGTCTTTACAAATCATAGAATCATAGAAGATTAGAGTTGGAAGGGACCTCAGGAGGTCATCTAGTCCAACCCCCTGCTCAAAGCAGGACTAACCTCAGCTATATCATCCCAACCAGGGCTTTGTCAAGCCGCAGCTTAAAAACCTCTAAGGATGGAGATTCCACCACCTCCCTAGGTAACCCATTCCAGTGCTTCACCACCCTCCTAGTAAAAACCTTTTTCCTAATGTCCAACCTAGACCTCCCGCCCTGCAACTTGAGACCGTTGCTCCTTGTTCTGTCATCTGCCACCCCCGAGAACAGCCTAGCTCCATCCTCCCTGGAACCCCCTTTCAGGTAGTTAAAGGCCGCTATCAAATCCCCCCTCACTCTTCTCTTTTGCAGACTAAACAAGCCCAGTTCCCTCAGCCTCTCCTCATAAGTCCTGTGCTCCAGCCCCCTAATCATTTTTGTTGCCCTCCGCTGCACTCTCTCCAGCTTGTCCACATCCTTTTTGTAGTGGGGGGCACTGGACACAATATTCTAAATGCGGCCTCACCAATGCCGAATAGAGGGGAATAATCACTTCCCGTGACCTGCTGGCAATGCCCCTCCTAATGCAGCCCAATATGCCATTAGCCTTCTTGACAACCAGGGCACACTGCTGACTCATATCCAGCTTTTTATCCACTGTTACCCCCAGGTCCTTTTCTGCAGAGCTGCTGCCCAGCTCGTCGGTCCCCAGTCTATAGCTGTGCATGGGATTCTTCCTTCCTAAGTGCAGGACTCTGCACTTGTCCTTGTTGAACCTCATTAGATTTCTTTTGGCCCAATCCTCCAGTTTGTTTAGGTCACTCTGTATCCTATCCCTACCCTCCAGGGTATCTACCACTCCCCCCAGCTTAGTGTCATCTGCAAACTTGTGGAAGCTCGAGTAATGAGAAGAAGTAGATGGTGACACAGTTGAAATGACCTTTTGATTTGGTTTCACTACACAGAGGATAAATGCAGTTTTAACCATACATTTAGTGATGCAATAGCATGAAGGAAACAGGTCTTTGAGTACTTTATACAGAAAATGACATCCTTTGCCTGAATGATGCAGTATCACCATACTGCTGTGCTTCTCCAGCACTAAGACGTTGTGAGACTTCAGCAAGAACTAAATTCTGTTCAGCAGTAACACAGGTAAAGAGGTGTTATGTGGGTTTACACTGTTTATAACAACAGCAGTCACACCGTGTATTCCGAAAGGATCCTGTTGCATTAGTGACAGATGAAAGCTATCAGCAAATAATGGTTAAGCAAGGCAAGCTTGAGGTGTATTTCCCTTCAAGTAATGAATGCTTGTAGTACTAGCTCGAGTCAACAAGCTGCATTAAACCATCTGGTGTTCTCTCCTAGATCCGCACATGGAAATGCAGAAGAAATAGCATCAGTGAGATGTCCTGTGATTGGAAATATTATGCAGCATTCTAAATTGTCCCTCTGCATCTGAATCAGACAGCTTCCTTCCTTGTGCTGCCTTGATGCTGGCAAGGGGGTCACTGAGAGCACAAGAGAGACAGGCTCCCAGTTCTCACTTCTGGTGCCCACTTCCACCCTAGACTGGAGCAACCATTACAGGGAAGATCTGACTCCCCCCTGGACTGTGGGCTGGAGACGTGCAGTCTGTTCAGCAGGAGGAGCTGTGATGGGATAGACCGGGCTCACTCAGTGAGGATGGAATCTTTGGAGGTTTGATCTCTTAAAATGAAAGAAGTCTCTACTGAGCATGTGTGAACAGATTTTTCAAAGACTTACAACTTAGCCAAATTTGGGCAGAGGATCACAGAGATGGCAAAAGGCACGTTCCTGATTTTTTTAAAAGAAAGGCCACCCTGCGCTCTGCCAAATTTCACGTCCCTCCTCCAAAGCATGGGGGTGCGAAAGCATTCCAGAGAAAAAGTCTTAAGGGTCTGATAGTGTATATTTCCCTGACGTTGGTCTTAGAAACAACTGAGCTGTTCTGACTGAAAGTTTCCCAGAATATTTCAGCCTGAGGCAGACAGCTGGCATGAATCATTTCAATCCAAATGGTTAAAATGTCACTGATTTATATGCAGCTGAAAGCATGTCTTCTAATGGGAAGTCAGACAACCTTAATAAGAGGCAGTGGTACCAATCTTGTCTGTAATTACAGGCAGTTCTCATGTCTTTATATAAGTATGGCCATACTGGGTCAGACCCATGGTCCATCTAGCTCAGTAGCCTGTCTTCCAGTCCCAGATGCTGAGAGGGAATGAACAGAACAGAACAGGGCAATCATGGAGTGATCCACCTGTCTTCTGCTCCAGCTCCCAGGAGTCAGAGGTTCAGAGTCAGGAATGGCAAGCAGGCGAGTTACGTGTCTCTCAGTAGGAGCTGGGAGCATCGCTGCATTTGGCAGTGGAATACTGTGTCCTGACCTGGTGCCCACAGTTCAGGAAGAAGGTTGATACATTGGAGAGGGAGAACAATGAAAGTTTAGAAGACATGCCTTGTAATAGACTCAAGGAGCTCAATCTATTTCGTTTAACAAAGAGAACGGTAGGGGGTGTGTGATTTGGACACATTCTGTAAATACTGACATGGGGAACACAAATTTGATATTCGGTTGCTCTTCAGAGAAAGGTATCACAAGGTCCAATAGTTGGAAGCTAAAGCTAGGGAACAGCTTAGCTAGGGTTATGGTGGATTTCCCAACAATGGAAATCTTTAAATAAAGACTGGTGTTTTTTTCTAAGACATCTGCTCTAAATCAACCAGAAATGGATACAGGAGGTCAGCTTAGATGATCACATCAGTCCCTTCTGGCCTCATAATCTATGATTGTACGCTACTCCTGATGCCTGGAACATCAACTTTTTTCCTGTGCACAGAATCCTTTCTTCTGCTTCCTTTCTCACCCCTCCTCCACAACAAACATCCTCATTTTGCTTTCCACTGCTGACTTTTCTCCCACCCTGCCTGCTCATCCTTTCTTTCCTGACCTCAACTTCACTATTTATATGATCAGTTCATTAGAAAAAAAAGGATGTTTGTAGTTGTTTTAATTTTTTGATTTTTTTTTTCCAATCCCACTTTTCTCCCCCCTCTCTTTGTCTAGCTCCATACTCCAAACTGCACCCCATTAGGACAAGGGCCATGTGAGCTTCTCATCGCTGGAAAGCCCAATGCAAACTCACAGTGCCCTAGCCGTGTTTATCAGATCCCACCTTTCCCTGCGTGGAAGGTCTTGATGAGGCAGAGGGTGTCCAGGAGCTGTGGTGTGATCCCCAGTGCCAGCTGCTGTACTTGTTGCCCATGCACATATTCAGGCCTGGAACACACACACAGATGGCATATATAAAATCACAAGCCAGATTGTCGTTCTGTGACATTCTGGCTTTATCAACTCAAATAGAAACACCACTGAATAACTCTTGTGCTTTTTGGCTCACTACTGACCAGAAGATGCCCAGCTGATGGTTCTCTAGGCCTACTTTGCCTTCGTGCTGCTCAGGGAGCAGCATGAGTCAGTTACTATTCTTCCCCAGTTCATTGGGTACGCGGCCTGTGTACACTCAGCACTCCCAATAGGCACATGAGGTGCATTTCATAGTAAGAGACTGACCAGATGGCTTCACCTATTTAAAAGCTTTGCTGGATCGCTCACTACCTTCTGCAGGATACCTCACAGGCTAAGAAGAAAACAGGGAGCTTTAAAAATGATGATGCACTACACAGCAGGTTTCACACAAACAAAAGGAAGTATTTCTTTACACAACGCAGGGTCAACTTGTGAAACTCTTTTCCAGAGGATGTTGTGAAGGCCAAGACTGTAATGAGGTTCAAAAAGAACTAGGTAAATTCATGGAGGATAGGTCCATCAGTGGCTACTAGAACAGGCAGGGATTGCTGTTTGCCAGAAGCTGGGAGTGGGCGATGGAATGGATCACTTGATGATTACCTGTTCTGTTCATTCCCTTTGAAGCACCAAGCATTGGCCACGGTTGGAAGATAGATGGACCAGTATGGCCGTTCTTATGTTCTTACATACAGACTTATCTGAGCACCAGATAAACCGTTTCTGTCTCTGTTCTTAGTGTTCAAACACTTTTTATTATTCTGGCGAAAGCCACAGAATTTACATGAACTCCAATGAAAGTTGGAAGTTTTTCAGTAAGCTTTATGTTTTTAAATTCCATTTCAGCTTAGTATATAGTTTCCAAAGCCATATGATACTTTTGTCACACATTGAGAGAGAGAGAAAAATCCATCTTCAATAAGCAGCTTAAAAGCAAACAATTTAGAGGCTTCATAAGTCATAAATCTGCAATTACTGGCTCTGTAGATGAAGTGCAGTTTTGTGTTTAAGGCTGATTAAAAACTTGCAAATCCCTAAGAAGTTAGTGCATTTGTCTCCTGATGATAACAAAAGTGGGTAGTTCAGTCAAGTAACACTTCAGAGCTGTGGTTGCAATTTCCTTTTTGTTATTTCTGTTCTTCTCTCCCAGTTAAGAAACTGATGAAAACCTTTTCAAGTAAAAGGTGAAAGCATTACTAATAAATATTACAGAGAATTATTCTCCTCTGGGAGCTGGCAGGCAGCTAGGGATTCAAACTAGCGAGAACGGAGTGGCTGGTATTTAGGCTTGTCTGGTATGCATTATATCCAAGTGATCCTCAGAATCCTAGGTATGAATATTATCTGAATAGCAGACACAGCCTTTCCGTGGTTCTATCTCACCCAGCCACTGAGGGGGCAGGGCAAAGAATCCACCCCTGCAGTGTCCCTCACATTACACTAGCCTTGACAATGGAGCAGAGGAGGAAGAGAGGCCAGAGGAAGGGGCCTATGTGGATACCCGCCTCCACTGCTGTGACCATAGAAGGCAAGGGAGATTCTTAACATAGCATCATAGAACCATAGGGCTAGAAGGGACTGCAAGGGTCATCTAGTGTCTAACCTACTGCCAAGATGCAGGATTTGTTGGGTCTAAACCATCCAAGACAGATGGCTATCCAGTCTCTTTTGGAAAACCTCCAATGAAGGATCTTCCACAACTTCCCTAGGCAGTCTGTTCCATTGTCCTAGGGTACTTACAGTTAGAAGGTGTTTCTTGAGAATTAATCGGAATCTGCTAGGCAGTTTGACCCCATTGCCTCTTATCCTGCCTTCTGTGGCACGAGAGACCAACTTTTCTTCATCTTTCATGGCAGCCTTTCAAGTATTTGAAGAGTGCGATCAGGTGCCCCCCCAGTCTTCCTTTTTCCGAAATAGACGTACCCAGTTCTTTGAGCCTTTGCTCATATGGCTGCATTCCATCCCTTCGATCATCTTTGTCGCTCGCCTCTGGATCCTGTTGTTTCTTTACAGCAGGGGTCCCCAAACTTTCACCTGTGAGGGCCACATCCCTCAGTCTTCCTCTTACAGTGGGCTGGGTCCACGTTACGTGGAAGGAGGTTGGATTAGGGTTAGTGAAGAAGGAGAGGGGCTGGGGGGAGGGGGAGGGAGCGTCAGCATCAGCAGCATGAGGCTGCTTGTGGCTGGGTGCTCTGCGCCCATGTGGGAAAGGGGCGGGAGGAAGCGGCAGGGCTGGGAGGGGAGAGTGGCTGCTGTGCAGTGCTACTTGGGACCAGAAGAGGTGCGGTCCGGCCAGGGCGCTGCTAGGCCCATGTTGGAGAGGGGTGGGGCTGGCCGGGGGGGGGGGGGGAGGGGGGAGCAGCAGATGACAAAACAAAGAGCAATGATCTCAATTTGCAGTGCGGGATGTCTAGGTTGGATATTAGGAAAAAGTTTTTCACTAGGAAGTCGGTGAAGCACTGGAATGGGTTACCTAGGGAGGTGGTGGACTCTCCATCCTTAGAGGTTTTTAAGGCCTGGCTTGATAAAGCCCTGGCTGGGATGATTTAGTTGGGGTTGGTCCTGCTTTGAATCAAAGAATCATAGATGATTAGGGATGGCAGGGACCTCAGGAGGTCATCTACTCCAGCTCAGAACTCCACAGGTCCCTTCTAACCCTAATTTTCTATGAGACTATGATTCTATACTACCAGGGAACAAGAGAGAAGAGTGTAAGATTTTTCTGGTTCCAGATATGAGAAGCAATTTCCATGGAAAACCAGGTGAGAAAGCTGAGTACTTGGAAGCATGGGGACTTTACATGGAGCCCTGTGCAGGCCAGGAGTCGGAGAGAAGCCTAGGCTGATGGTAGCGCTCCAGGTGCAGCAGGTGGGCTGTGAGCAGATTGTGAATCATCTCTCTGTTCTGCCCCAAGTCCCAGGCAGATGCCTTAGCAGAACATTGCAAATGCCTCATGCCTGATGTACCAATCCATGCAAGTGAGAAATTCCCCCAGCTGTATAAACTGCTGCACCCTCCCCTCCCTTCTGCTTTGTAATTAGCACTATTGTTTTAATGATTGTCACCATGGATTTTAGTGGAGTTACCTTCAGTGTTTTCTTCAGTGTCACTCAGGATCGCAACCAGCCCTGGGCGTCTGGAAAACCTTATTTCACTGGGGCAGGGCAAGTGGTCAGGGCAAGAACTAGAGAACCTGCTTTGTCCTCAGCACGCTATCAACACCAAAGGCTGCCTAATAAATAACCTGCATTCTCTGTGAGGACCTGCCAGCCTCCTAGGGACATACTGGGATCTGGCAGGGTCAGAGAAGGTGCCCAGCTGTGGGCAAAGAATCCCACAGATGTGCAGTCTCATTATCTTGATGCTCAGGAGTTGGTCCAGTCTGCACAATGTATGAACATGCAAGGAGCAGCCACAAAACCACGTGGTTTAAAGAGCTGCAGTCATCAGCTTGGTGGTTGTTTTTGCTTCATGGGCAGAAGGTAAACTACACATCCCAGTCCCATCACCTTCCAAAGCCATGGCTATCCCCAGAGCTGATGCTCACCATTTGAAAGATGGGGCCAGGACATTGTGACCTGAACAGTTATAGTTACATTTGCATTGCTTCTTCCTAGTGCACTGCCTGGAAACACTCTGCAGAATCATGGACATCCACTGAGCGCTCTGCTCATGCCTGCCAGTGCACTCAGTTATTACAGCACCAGGAATGTAAATCAGCAGCTGCTTTGAGCCCCTCCCCTCCCAGTGCAATGTCAGAGTGAAATGGGGTGAGAAAAGGGCAGCACTGAGAAATGGACGCAGGGGATCATCCCCAGGCCCACAGTGTGTAGCCCACCCTGGCTGGTTTGCATCTGCCCTGGCACACACCAGTGAGCTCTGTCTCTTTTTTTTAGTGCTGGCGTCTGAAGGCACCTGGAGCCCTTATCTGTGTCTCATACCAGTGATGTAAGCTGCAGTGGGCTCCCAGCTGCTCTCATTTACTTCACTGGCTTCAGCTCCCTCAGGGTGTGTCTACAGCATGGCTGCTGCAGCTCCGGGACAGTCAGGCGAGCCACCAGCGTGCAGAGCCGTGGGCTGGGTGAGCAGGAGCGCCTGCCCTGGTGCCTGAGCTGCAATGTCCACGTTGCTCTGTGTGGTGTGGTTACGAAGACGGCTGCTAACACGAAGGAAAACCAAGCTCTGCGTTTAACAAATGGGAGCGAACAGCTTTTCTGGTGTGACATTCAATCCATGCTCAAACACGTCACTTCTAGTTGTACAGGATGACCGACCCTGCACCAGCATGGCAATGAGCTCAGCACGGACACCGAAGGAAGAGCAATGCCTCCTGAATTGCCACCAGATGGGAGGGGCCAGTGCCCTTATGGACCAGGTCCAACTAGGCACGGTACCGGAGAGGCAACAAGCTCAGAGACCAAGAGAGCAAAGCAGTGGCCACCAGCTCTATCTGCTGATTCAGGTTAGTCCACAATGCCTTTGTGAATTGTGAACTGATCCTGTAACGTGCATTCCAGTCAGTTTTAACCATGCCTCTTCTTTGAGAGCGACAGCTTCCGTGCTGTGCCGAAGTTGCAAGCTTTGTCTTCTTTGCTTACCAGGGTCTTTCCTTTTTGCACAAAAGCTATCCCAGTTTCAGTTAACGAGGTTTGTTTTCTGGTGCTATGACATTGCAAGGTCTTTGAGGAAAAACACTCGCTGGCCAACAATGCTGAAGTAATTTTTCCCTTTGACAGATTGTATAAGGTATAATTGTCTGTTTGCCAACAAACATTTAATGTAGGATGAGCTCAGTACTTTTGTTCTTTCCTAGGTGTAAATTACACATGCTTATACACCGTGATAATGCCATCTATTACAGCTAGAGCCCTGAAAATCCATGGACCATTTTTTGTGGATCATGGATCGGGTGTGGAGCTCAAAGGCAGAGAAGCAGCTGTCTGTAGCTCATAGCTAAGGCTTCAATTCGGTTAC
The DNA here is from genome assembly GCF_026122565.2 of Emydura macquarii macquarii. Lineage (NCBI taxonomy): Eukaryota > Metazoa > Chordata > Testudines > Chelidae > Emydura > Emydura macquarii. The sequence goes on from NW_027131688.1 coordinate 247,928, forward strand.
GGAGCTCATGGATTTCATGACTTTCTAGGACCTCCAGGACTTCTGGGGCAGGGATGGAGCAGCTGGCAGCCCTGGGGCTGCCCCTGAACAGCTGACGTCTGCCAGCCCTGAGCCACTGAACCGCTGACTGGCTGTCAGCACGCCAGAGCAGTGGCCCGGGTTGGGTCAGCCCCTGCTGCAGGAGCAAGTGGCGGGGCTGGAGCAGCTGCAAGTCCTGGCAGCTCTGTTTCCCCCCTTCCCCCAGGGTATTTTTAGTAAAAATTGCAGGCAAAAAACAAAAAGTCACAGAAGCCAATCAGCTGTTCCACAGTGGATGGGAGATGGGCGGGGGGTGGCTGCCAATCAGTTATTCAGGGACTCCCAGCGCTGCTGCTAAAGGTGTGATGTGAATGTGGATACACACAGAATCATAGAAGATGAGGGTTGGAAGGGACCTCAGGAGGTATCTAGTCCAACCCCCTGCTCACAGCAGCACCAACCCCAACATAAAAGACGGAGTGTGGTTTGCAGGTCAGATACACGTTGATGCTGTCGGCTGTAGCTTAGATGTGGATCCACATGTTTGTATCTTCACAGGGCTCTACAGACAGCTGCAAAACGCTATCGGAAAATCAGGCTGTATTTCCCTAGGGAGCCTATCCATTCCTGAGCAGAAGGGCTTGCGCTGGGGGATGCCGTTCTGCAGCCGAGTGCTCTGCAATGGCCGACGCCTGCTATCATTCTGCTCCTGTGCAGGTTGTCACAGAGTGTCAGGCCCTTTCAGGGGAAATGGGACTCAGCCCCACCTGTTACACAGCCAACGTCCCTCCCGCAGAGGGGAAAATAAAGGTCATGTGACCAATGAGGCATGTGACCCAATCAGGCCTTTGGCGTAGATAAGGGAGGGGTTTGGGGAGAGAGGGTTAGCGAAGTCAAGCAGTGGCAGGGAGCCAAACTGGGGTGGCAAGGCTGAGCCTCTGGGCTGTGGAGGAAGGATGGACGGCTGCGCCCCAGCAGAAATGCCTTGGAGGAAGAATTTGTTATCAATGTTCAGTTTCTCCAAAGATCCTGTTGCCAGCCTCGGTGGAACCAGCAGAGGGCAGAATACAGGGCCAGTGAGACGTTCAGCCCAGCTCCTGGAAGGAGGGCTGTGTAGACCAGTGTTTCTCAATTGGTGTTCCGTGGAACCCTGGGGTTCCGCAAGATGAATTTCAGGGTTCCGCGAAAAATTGAAACCGCGCCACCGAAAACAGCTGACAGCGAGCGCCGCTGAACAGCTGACAGCGAGCGCCGCTGAAAACAGCCAATACCCTCCACTGAAAAATCCGGGACATCTTCCCCTTTTCGGCAGCGCGGTATCGCATGGCCCCGCAGAAGTTAAAAAGGGTTCCGCGGCCAAATTTAATTGAGAAACACTGGTGTAGACGCTTAGCCAAGAGGGCAGGGTTTGGACCTGGAGACTGACTGGAATCGGTGTGGAAAGACTAAATAAATCAGCCCCAGAAGGGGATTCTTATTTTAAACACGTTTTACAGTGACAAGTTACTGAGAGATCATGGAGGGTGGAGTGCCTGCAGGTCCACCTCCCTGCCACACGTGTGTTTTAGCTGAGTAGAAATGACAATGTTTGATACTGAAATAAGGTCTGTGGCAGATATGGAGCGCAGTTTCAAACTGCCCATCCAGAGACTGCTCAAGGCTCACTTCCACATGGATGCTGCCCCCAAAGTAGGAACACGCTGGTGTTGCGCTCCAGGGGACAGGCTCCTGCTCATGGCGCCTTCCTTTTTAGCAACACACTTGGCACTTATCTTTACTACTAGGTGACTGCGTTGTCAGTAAAGTTAATTAAAATCTGTACCTGCGAATGCTTTTTTTGAGAGGAGCAAGATAATCTTAATGCAGTGTCTTGGAAATATTCCTCTTCACCCCACACACGGACAGGCAGCCGGTTTTCGTATTACTGTATCAAATGAATGAAACAGCCACAGAAATTATAAAAAGGTTTTGGTGGAAAAGAATCACAGTCCCATGATCCGTGCCAGGATGCAGCAGGAGCCTGCTGAGTTGCTCTTTGGAAAATGCCATGGAAATTCATTATGCAGCTAATGCCCCCTGAACACAAAACCCTAATTACAATGGCAAGCGACCTGAGGGGACTCTCACCCCTTTCCTTAAATAGCTGCGTGGAGCTGGATCTGCCTAAGGCACACACCGTGGCACTAAAATGGTGTCCATTCCCATCTATTCCTAGTCCTTTAGTCCCAGAGCGTCACTAGCGCGGTGTGTCAGGAACCACGCAGGTCCAAGTGCCTTTGCAGTCCTACTGCATTGCTGCCTTACAGACCCAACCCTCACCAGCTGCTGCTACAGCCCCATGCTGGCCCACCGGCTCCCTCCCTGCACTAAGCAGGCACCACATAATACATGGCAGCTGCACAGTGTCAGCCTCTCCTCTAGGGCAAGCTGCAATCATAAAAGACATGCCCCAAACGAGGATGCATTTCCTATGCCCTTCCCCACACAGCTCCAGCATGGTGCCCCCAAACCACTGCACCCTTGGTACGTGCCTATTGATTAGTATGGGCCCATGGATCATTAGACCATCTACCATAAGAGTCAATAAAACCGAAGCCTGTGAAAGAAGGGCATACACTGGATGATAAAGAGTAGGTGTGGCGGACACTGGGCTGCAATTTAACACGGTACAAAATACAGCATAAACTGTCTTGGAGGTGCAGAGCCTTCTTAAAATTAGGGACAGGTCTGAGATCTTGCTGGAAAGAAAGTGCTTTCTAATTTCTAATTCTGTGTATAGCAAAGTGTGAATAATTCTCATTGAATCCATGCTATTGTGTTTTGCATAAATGCGAAGAGGACCAATCTGGTCTATTAGACTAACATTTCTAACACTAATCCCACTTAAAACGTTTACAAATAATCATGGCCATTGAGATAATATGTAAATGACACAGAAAACAAATCTTGTATCCGCGCTAGCTCATTCACTGGAGAAACCCAGAGAGCTTCAGCTATTAAAGCGCTTTCGCATAAAAGGGGGCAAAGGGACAGAAACTGATGTTAGCTAAATCTTAAAATTTCTATTGAAAGTAAATGCCATTTTCCTACACGCTAGACAATGAGATTGGGCAATAAAACAATATGTTGCCAATAGAAGCAACAGCTCAGAAAATACATGGCACGGGGTGCTAGCTGAAGCCCCCTTCGTGGGAGATACAACGGTTGTTCAGACAGTGTCTAGCCTGACCTATTTCATGATATGCTAGGTTCCAGAGATTAAAGTGCTGCTATTTCACTATGTTTCTTTGTTAGTAGCAATTTTGTTGGGCTGTCAATTAACCACAGTTAACTCAAGCAATTAACACAAAACAAACTAACTGATTAAAAAAAATAGTCATGAGTAATCACAGTTTTAATCACACTGTTAAACAATAATAGAATACCAATTTAAATGAATTATAAATATGTTTGGAGGTTTTTCCACAATTTCAAATATATTGATTTCCATTATAACACAGTGTAGAGTGCTCACTTTATATTGTTATTCTTGATTACAAATATTTGCACGGTAAAAAGAGTAAACAAAAGAACTAGTATTGTTCAGTTCACTGCATACAAGTGCTGTAGTGCAATCTCTTTATCATGAAAGTACAACTTACAAATGTATTATTAGGGCTGCGATCAAGTGCAGCTAACGCAGGCGATTAACGCAAAACAAATTAATTCTTTTCTTAAACGATTTTAATTGCACACCCTGGCGATGGGACTCGGCCGGGCGAGGAGGGAGGCACTGGCTGGGGCAGTGAGCAAGAGGCGACTGGGGACCAGAGACTCCATAATAGCTAGCCCAAACATGCCTCCCAGCTACTCAGAGCCAGCCTTGTGCCCCTTCCCCCACAATGATCAACTGATTTGTTTTACATGAGGGGGCGCGGTGAGGGCAATTGCCAGCAGCCACAAGGATGCTTTCAAGGGTGCAGCAGAGCTGCTGCCACCAGACCTCACCCCCCGTGTGACTCCAGTGGTCCCCCCCTCCACCCCCCCGCTGCACAATCACTCGTGACCCTGTCCCGTAGCCTCTGGGCAATGTAGGCGAGCCAGTTAAACACCTTCCAAGGGGCAAGAGAAGCCCAGCCCCCGCTGCCTGCAGAACTTGCAGAACTTGTATGAGGACATGTTGAAGGGACATGTTGAAGGGAATCAGTCACAAGAATGGCCACTCTGGGTCAGACCAGTGGTCCCTCTAGCCCAGTTTCCTGTCTTGCGACAGTGCCAATGCCAGGTGCTTCAGGGGGAATGAACAGAACAGGTAACCATCAAGTGAGCAAATCAGCACCAAGGATGAGCCAACGTCAGGCTGTCCCTGAGAGGCCCCATACCAGGGAAAGCTGATGCAGGCCACACAATGGTGGCAAGTGACAGAGGATGAGCCATCAGGCACGTAGCGGAGACAGTGGACAGCGGTACTGGGTCTGCCCGTGTCATCCTCAGCGAAGATGTGGGCAGAATGTGGCACGCTGGTCAGACAAGAGGGCCACTTGGTATTTCCAGGCACCTTCGGGGGCAGGTTCAAGCAAATCCACAAAAACCCACTGGCCATCAAACCCAGCCCAAGGACCTGTCAAATAGCAGCAGGAGGACTGCTTTAATTTTACGTGCAGCAAGCAACATCTTGTTTTAAACACACAACACTGTCAGTAATATGTGTGAAACACCCTTCTATAATTGATCAAAGAGCAGCATGTGCTGCATAATACACAGCATTATCCACAGGTACCTCGCTAGCTTTATGATCCCCTGTACTTCATAATTTCATCCAACCCAGACTTCTTTAACTTGCTGATAATGGACTATTAAGTGGATAGAGAGCTGGCTAGATCATCAGGCTCAACAGGTAGTGATCAATAACTCCATGTCTAGGTGACAGCCGGTAACAAGCAGAGTGCCCCAGGGGTCGGTCCTGGGGCCGGTTTTGTTCAACATCTTCATTAATGAGCTGGAAGACAGGGTAGATTGTACCCTCAGCAAGTTTGTGGATGACACTAAGCTGGCGGTAGTGGTAGATACCCTGGAAGGCAGGGATAGGATACAGAGTGGCCTAGACAAATTAGATGATTGGACCAAAAGAAATCTGATACGGTTCAACAAGGACAAGTGCAGAGTCCTGCCCTTAGGATGGAAGAATCCCATGCACAGCTGCAGACTGGAGACTGACGAGCTAGGCAGCAGTTCTGCAGAAAAGGCCCTGGGGGTTACAGTGGACAAGAAGCTGGATATGAGTCAGCAGTGTGCCCTGGTTGCCAAGAAGGCTAACGGCATATTGGGCTGCATTAGTAGGAGCATTGCCAGCGGATTGAGGGAAATGAATATTCCCCTCTATTTGGTACTGATGAGGCCTCATTTGGAGTACTGTGTCCAGTTTTGGGCCCCCCCATGCCAGAGAGGAGGTGGACAAATTGGAGAGAGTCCAGCGGAGGGCAACAAAAATGATTAGGTGGCTGGAGCACATGACTTATGAGAAGAGGCTGAGGGAATTAGGCTTGTGTAGCCTGCGGAAGAGAAGAATGAGAAGGGATTTGATAGCAGCCTTTAATTATCTGAAAGGCGGTGCCAGGGAGGCTGGAGCTAGGCTGTTCTCAGTGGTAGCTGATGGCAGAACAAGGAGCAACGGTCTCAAGTTGCAGTGAGGGAGGTCTAGGTTGGATATTAGGAAAAAAAAATTCACTAGGAGGATGGTGAAGCACTGGAATGGGTTACCTAGGGAGGTGGTGGAATCTCCATCTTTAGAGGTTTTTAAGGTGCGGCTTGACAATGTCCTGGCTGGTATGGTTTAGTTGAGGGGTTGGCCCTGCTTTGAGCAGGGGGGTTGGACTAGATGATCTCATGAGGTCCCTTCTAACCCTAATATTCTGTGATTCTCTGACTTGTGCATGTCCAGCTTGCAAGTACTTCTCAGTTGCCATTATATAACAAACGAACAGTGTAAAGAGGTGAAGAGGATGAATGGAGCTCTGTGGCCAGGTAGCCTGACTGAGTTTGAGGCTGGAGGCCTTGTGGGGTTGTGGCTTAGGGAGAGTTGGGGAGGCGGGTCTGTGTCAAGACGGGGGGGGTTCGGCTGTGGTGAGTGATGGCCCTTCTGTCAGGTCCCTTTTATTTACTGGCCAGGCTGGTGTTGGGATGCTCCATTGAGCCACTGTAGCTGGGTTCGGCAAAGACTTTTGTGTGGGCTGTCAGTAACTGTTGAACATGCTGCTCAGAGAAAACTGCTCACATGGCAGCCTTGGCATGGAAACTGTCAGTGATAGCCATCCCCTAGGACTTACAGGGACAGCTGAGCGGTTGCTATAGATATTAACTCTCTCAGTTCAGTGGCCAGTACACTTCCCAGGACAGGGGAGGGACAGGCAGGCTAGTGCTGCAGGTGGGGAGGCGCTAAGGAAGAATGGAGGGGTGAGGATATGTGGGAGAAGCTGTTTCTGAGACATGCAGAGACGCGGCAGGGCCTCAGTATGCCCAAGCCAGGCCGTCAGCAGGGCGACTGCACAGGATGTGTTCCTAGAGAGAGACAGACACACAGAGGGAAATTCTCATGGAAGGCTCCAGGCTTCAAGGCTCGTCTGCAGCCTTGTCACAGCACGTGGCCTTGCCCCTCCTGACTAAGCCCACAGAGTCAGTCCAGGCAGCGTGGCCCGCTGGGTGCCCTAGCTCCCCATTCCATTCCCCAGCAAGCCCCCGAGAGCCCCTCCAGGCTGAGGCTATGGCTTGGATTCCTCCATCACAGCTCAACTGGTGTATGCCACCCCCAAGAACAGCACGGAGCTGGGTCCTCTCTCCCTGCGTCACCCCTGCAATGCACTGCACCGCGCACAGGCTGCACCATGGGGCTGCACCCATCCCTCACTGGCTGTGTTGGGAACCCGGCATTTGGATGTGGGGCCAACCATCTTCCAGTCCATTTTTTCCAAACTAATAATAAAAGAATTGGTGAGAGGCTTATGTGAGGTTTACATAACTTCCTGACAAATAGCACAGAAAGCCCAAGGAATTCACATGCAGGACCGACAGGGGCTAATCAGCTGCTGAGGGGTAGATTCAGCCGTAAGCTGAGAGCTCACGTTCCTGAATGAAATGGAAAGGGCAGCAGGAATTCATTTCCCTTAGATTTTAAAATCTCATTGTGACTTTTATGTCGCTCACACTGAGCCAACTTGGGTAGCTATAATTTAGGTTTTCTGCTCCTTTCTTCTGCATTCTCAGACAGTCCGTAGAGCTCAGCACTGAAAGTGCACATGTAAGCACGGACATACTTCTATAATAGCCTTTGTATCAACTTCTTGGTATTGGAGAGTGGAAATTGGATTTTGCCTCATAAAAATTTCATGGCGTTTTTATGAATATCCTAAGGACTGATCCTAAGATCTCTGAATAGGTGCACAGTGGAAGGGACACAGTCAAATCTGACAGGCCCAGAATTTAATCTACCAACCCTAAAAACAACATTTTAAAATTGCCATCGTGCTCCTTGCAGATGTAGCAGCTCTCTAAAGCGAAAGCTGGAACAAATGTAAACAGCTAGCTCCTTGACCGAGGGCTCCAACGACACTGCCAGCTGGGGCAGGGGACTTCTTTGTCGCTGCAGGACAAGGAGCGTGTCCTCTTGGAGAGCTGGATTACTGTCAGTCCCATTGCCCTGCCAGTTCACAAGAGCAGAGGGGCCCTGTGGCTTTGGGTGTGTCAGCTGAGAAACCAGCCCAAGCTTTGGTGTTGGGCTAAATGAAGTGTTCGCTATCCCTCAAGCACATGCTAAAGGTGACCTCTCATGGCAGCAGATTGTGGTGCTTTGCAGCAAGTCAGTTGCGAATCGGGAGCAAAACTGGTGATGAAGCCTCCAAGGAAAGCCTTCATTTACAACACTGTTATTTTTCTGTGCTGTGGGGGTGCCTAGTGGCCCCCCTGCCCCACTGCACTGAGTGCTGTACAGGCCTTGTCCCAGAGAGCGCACACAGTGTACCAGAGCTGAGCGCACTGGCAATGCAATGCATACGTGACAGGGTAGAAAGGTGCAGGCCGCTGATGGAAGCAGCATTTATTGCACCTTAAAAAAGTGCAGCCTGTGTTTTCCCAGTGCTGCCCTCCGGCCAGCCCACACCAGAACCCCTTTGGGAGGACCGCGCCGCCAGCCGTGCTCACTGCCCCCGTGGCATCCATGCAGTTCCGACCAGCAGTTGGAGGAGGGTGGCTGTCTCCTTTATGGGGCCTGTTCTCAGCCCAGAGGGTGACTTTTAATGAAAGTGGGTAAATTGGCTGGAACATGTCTGTTCACATTTGGCTTTGATCTATTTAATAGCAGCCTCATCCAGACCTAAGGAATAAACCACAAGACCTGCCCCTGGTGGAGCCGGGCTCTGCAAGGTCTCTCCAAGTGTGTGCCGGTGTGGGACACAGCTGCTCACATGTATCAGCTGTTGCCATGAGAGCAGGGCAAGGTGCTTGAGCCGCTAACAGAGAGGACCTCCTTGCTAAGCAAAGCCTAGACCAGGCTGATGTTCTGCAGAAGACGTTAACAAGCAGAGTCAGGTGTGAGCCTTTATTTTATGAAGTCACTATTTTTTTTTCACACACTGCTGGAAAATGTATGCTCAGTTTGTTGTATATGTTTAAAAAGGACACCTAACTCTGTAATCTGTAATCTATCCCCACAAATAGTACCATAAGTGTGGCAATAATACACATGCCAGTGTCCCACAGACGCAGTGTTTCTGCAGACATGCTCCAGCGGCAGGGAAAAACAGTGAGCAAGAACTTTAATAACAAGCTGGCCCTTCACCCTGATTATGGCACTAACATGTATTAGCCTCCATTAATTGTTTTGTATCACTCAAAAAGCTTTAATTAGTGTAATGGACTGACTTACCCTTAAAAGCCAGTAATGCCAGAGGAGTTCCTGAAATCCATGGCAGTGCTCAAAGGCAGGTCTCTGAGTTGTTTTGTTCTGATGGTGACTTATTTTAAGCTAGTCTTTTGGAAACTTTATATAATGTACCTAGATTAGCAATCTCAGTGGTCCCATGAGATCTGAGCATGTGACACAGGTGATAAACAGGATTGTGGCGTCTAGTCATTAGATGCTAACACACCTCTGCTATGTCCCTGCACCTCTATCCCAGTCATGGCACTGCCTGATCTTTCAGAAGATGGGAGTCTCTCTCTCAGTCAGCCACTTGACAAGTCCATGCCTTTGGAAGAGTTGGCATTACTCTGGCTTCTATGCCAGTGTCACTGAGGGCAGCAGTGAACAGGGGCTACAACCCAGTTTCTCTTCAGTCATACAGTTAACACTGCGCAGGCCACAGCTGCCTGCCGCGTTTGTGCTAAGAGTTGAACATTTCCCCAGGCTTTCCTGAGCCAGGCAGCACCAGCCCTTGGCGCACAGAGCTGTGTCTGGGTAGCTGCATGTTTTGTAAATGTATTACATTAATGGAGGCTAGTGCTTAGTTTTTTACTTAATTTTTTTGTGGTAGCAACTAGAGGGTTCTCAGTGTGCTAGGCACTCTGACAGCATATACTCCTGTGATCACACAACACACTATTGTAATTGTGACCCGTCCGTGCCTAGGGCAGCCACCTGAAAATGCCAAGGTCAGGGCAGGCTGTAAAAGGAGAGCAGATTCTCCCAGCACTGGTGGGTGACACTGAAGTCAGACGTCCCAACCAGCCACAAACAGTGCTTCTGATTCCCCACACTGGGTATCAAGAAGCCAAAATAAAAATATACATAGCCCGCTTTACTGCGTTTCAGTCTCTGGCTCCCTTCATGGCATGGCTCACCAGCCAGGTCATGATGTATTTTCCCCTTCCAGGAGTATCAAAGTCCCACAGGATGAACCATCCCAGACAGTCTCCCAATCCCCTGCCGACTGTGCCATGTTCCCAGTGGCTGGTGAGGGAACCTGGCCTGCTCTCTATGCTGGGCTCCAGCTCAGGGACCCTCTACACAGCAACTTAGGTCTGCACCTGCTCCAACCTTGCTGTTGGTTCCCTGAAGACTTTTCCTACATCCTCTCCCCCCTAGTTTTCCTGCCTTCCCGCTCCAATAGCCAGAGCGTGGTTACAGGTACCCCGCCCCACTGCCGCCCTTTTCTGGGGCCAACCTCCTCGCTTCACGCCAGCACCCCCCCCCCCCCCCCCGCGCCCCCTCCCCACACACACACACTCGGTTCCTTCTCAGTTGAGCTCCATCATCATCCAGGGGTTATTTAGACCACCTCAGGCTCCTGCGGTGGGGCCTGACTGGTTAATTGGCTCCTTCTCAAACTCATTTACCCTTTCCAGGCCATTGTTGGTTTTTAACCCGTTTCCTGTTTGTGATAGTCCGGCAGTTCTGAGTCACAGCGTTGTTATACTGGTCCCTGCTCCCTCCGGGCTACTGGCCCAGTGGGCCCTGCTAGCCAGGCTGTGCTCTAAGACTCAGGCTAGGAATGGGTGGTTCGCTGAGTTACTTCCTGAGCCAGGCACAGGCACTTGGACAGGGTTTACACAGAGAAACTGAATGAGGGGGTCAGAGCACAGTAAGCTCACTGACCTGCTCCGCGCTCTGGCACTCCCTGCCCAGCATCCAGCAGTAATGGAGTACATGCTCATGTGCTGGGCTGCCCTTGTGCCTGTCACCTTAGCTCTAGTGCCGCACAGACAACTTAACTCTGGCCAAAATTTCACAATAGCTTTTGGGCTGGGCCTTGGCCGTGCTCCAGGTGCTCAGCTTGGCTTGGCTGGTTTTAGTTCCCTGTGTGGGTTCCCAGGTCACGCTCGGTCATGGCTGGCTCCAGGTGCGTGATGCAGCATGTTCTGAAAATAGCTCTGCTGCTTTAAATTAGCCTGAGCTACCAGCTGTCAATAGATGCCTGGCCCTGAGTCCTTGCGGGCCCCTTGCATCTCTAAGAGAATGTAAAAGCTAGCACAGAAAGTGTGCATGTGCCTCCCTCGCACGTACTGTGTGTGTAATGAGCCATCGGTTCTGGACGGCACTGCCATCTGGGTAGACAAAATGCCACCTTCTGCACCGAAAGGATCTGTGCCAATAGCAATACCCATCCCTGTGACTAATGGGCCGCTTTGGCACTGCATCTGACATCAGCTGATTGCTGTCCAGGCTGGCCTGCCTGGCGTCAGTAGCATTGTATACAACCGAATGCGGTAAATAATACAATCTCAACCTGGGATTTCAGCACCCAGGTCTGGTGCAGCACAGCTATTGGGCACATTAGTTATTAATCTTTTAAACCAACTGTAAAGCAGCTCGCATGTTCAGGCCTCTGCTCATTGCTTGTGTCTCAACGAGCGCTTTTACTAACACTGGAAAGAAAAGAGCATTTACTGTTGGCAGCAGGGTGAAAATCCTTAGACACAAACGCATCAGCTGACGCCCAGGGCTGGTGTGACTCATGGCGTGTGGCGTCCCAGTCTTGAGTCAGGCTGCTCTCAGGAGCCTGCTGTTGACTTGCAGCACGGCCAGTCAGCATGAGACAGGCTACGCGGCACGGGGGCACAGCAGTGAACAGCTGGTGCGCAATGCTCCTTGCAAGCTGCCACGCCTGCTCCTCCCAGGAAGGAGAGTGAGAGCAGGGCCCAGAAGCGTGTACTGCCCTGGCACACTGAGGCCAGAGAGCACCTGGACAGACAGACTGGGACACTGGCCTGGGGTGTGATGGGAGGCCGGGGTGGCGGTGGTGGCCGGGGGGGGGGGGGGGGGGGGAGAAGGTACTTCTTACTCGCGTGCCAGCATGACTTTCAGGGTGTGTCAGGGTATGTCACGGGGTGAGTGAGAGCAAATAGCATCATCCCTGTGTCCCATGAGCATTCCCTGCCTGTACCCCACCCTCCAGTCTGCCCAGTAAGAACACCCAGTTCCCAGCTTTTCACCTCCACTGGGAGCGCTTCCTCCACCGTTGTCTGCAGTGCTCCTGCTCCTGCACCCCACAGGCCTCGCATCATGCCTCATTTGTGCCCCTGGAGTGTACAGCAATCGCCCTTCCACTAACCTGGGAGCCTCCTTGGTGTCTGCGGCAGACCCCTCTAGAACCAACAAAGCAGCAGGGAGCAGAAGGAGCTGGGCCGTGTATCTCTGCTCTGGCTACAGTCACTACCACCAGTGAGCAGGGCCCCAGCTGCACCTGTCACTATTTTCAATGCTGTGCTGTGAAACAAGAAGACTCCCACCTTCCATCTGCTCCCGCCCCCGCCCTGCGCCGCTCACCCCCCTTTTCTGGCTGGCACCTTGTGTTCTCACTTGCACCAGTGCTGCACACCCACTGTGCACGGGGGTACCTGGCTTCTCCCAGCTGCCGGGAACAGGGATCTCCGCAGGCCAAGGGCGAGCTGGGCTTGTCTTTGGTGTAGACGCAGGGAGGCTGGCCAGGCGGGCTTGGTCAACGCTCTCCTGCAGGTGTCTGTGGAGGGGCAGAGCTGCCTGTTGGCTTCTTACACAGCAGTGCCCTGGAGCTGGTGTGAACCATTGACTGTCAGTGTGGGAGCGCAAGGGTCACTGACAGCCCTCACGAAGGAAGGGCGAGGAGGCTTCCCACAGCTGACCCTGGGCGAGGGTCAGTGCTGGCGGGACCAATACACTCAGGCGCACCGCGTTAGCAGCCCTACAAAACCAGGCCACACAGCCTGTGCTGCCAGCACATCCCCCGCTTTGGGGCCACTCTGCCTGGGCCCAGAGTGCAGGCGCTAGACTGTGCATGGAGAAGTAGGGATAGGGGCTGGATTCCTAGAGGAGTCAAGCACCTGCAGCTCCCAATTTGCTCAGAGAATTTCCAGCCCTTTTGAAAATCAGGCGCTAAGAGCCCCGTCTGCTGCTACAGGTCAGTGGCTTGGCCCCTGGCCCCTCATTAGCATCAGCGGCAGCTGGATGAAGCCTCCTGGGAGCTGGCTTGGTTAAATGGCTCTAAACTAACAGGGAGGTTAGCCTCTGTAAAGTTCCAAGAGGGATGCAGCAGGCTGTGTGTATCTCTTCATCAGGGTCCCACCCACAGACACAGTGATGCAGTGCTGTACGTTTGTAAGTGCTTCGCAGCATCAGTAAATGCTTGATTTAGTTTTCTCACGCCTGTGCTGGGTGCAGACAATGCAAGAGGGATAAGATTCCCAGGCCGGTTGGGTTTTTAAACATAGGCTAGAAAATTGAAGCATTCTAAGCTCAAAGCATGTGTGCAGTGGGCCTGATTCTAATCCCCTTTATACCAGTGCAACTCCATGGACTTCAGTGGACTTCTGCACGCTTCCAGTGAGGCATCAGCCTCACACCCCAGTTCAGCATGCAGAAATAGCTCTGGCTAGGGGCACAGGAAAAGCTCTGTTGTGCTTTGTGCAGCATCATTATAGCAGAAGGACGATGAAAAGCCTTTCTGTGGCGAGAGCACAGAATACACATTATTCCAAAGCACTCCACTCTGTGGGGTTAGTGTCCTAATGACGCTCTTTTAGAAAGGGTCATATTGTCAGGAGTACACCTGAAGGCTAATCTAGAAGACTCATTGCAGTCACAATGAGTTTCTCTCTCCTTCCACTGATTGATTATTCATGAGGAGGGTGGAAAGCTGCACAGTACAACTATGGTACTTAAAGTCAATGTTTTCCCATCAGGGTTCTGTGAGAAATGGCGCTGACCAAGAATTCTGCTACAAAACATGTTTTCATCAGAAAATACCAAATTACTGAACTGGAGACTGATGTTGGTTAGGGCACTCATGGGAGACTCAGCTTTGAATCAGACAGTGCACGGAGCAGAACCTCAGCCTTCCACAGCCCCAATGAGTGCACTCACTCCCAGGCGCCTAGCTATTAAAAGAGGATGCTGTCGCTTGCACCTTTTTACAACAAATTGTGAAAGGTTTTTGTTTTCTCCCCTTCCGGAACAAAACCAAACGCCAAAACACTGACATTTTTCACAAAACAGAATTCTTGTTTTCCAGCCAGTCCTAGCAAGAAGTATACTGCCTATTTTCCTGGGCTGTATGAGTGCATGGTCTATGTCGGGAATTCTTCTGTAGTGAGAAACACTGCAGTGTGGGGGAAGGCTAAATTTTCAGAGAATGCCTTCTCTCGTGCCAGAGCTATTTATACTCTGGTTTTCGTGCCTGCAATTTGAGATTGGTGTTGTTACCAGTAGTTGTACTGTGTGCGTGCCTAGACCCAAACCAAGTCTGGGGCCCTGTTGTGCTAGGCAGAATACATACACACAGTAAGAGACAGCCCCTGCCCCAAGGACCTTACCCTCAACCCAGACAAAGAAAATGTGCAGCTAGCAAGGGACGTGAAGGGGAACAAGGGGAACATGTTGCCAACAAGAGAAGATTATGCTTCCCTTTGGAGCAAAGTCATGGTGAGACTAAGTAACTAGCCCAAGACTATGCAGGGTATCTGTGGCAGTGCTGAAGGTCCAGGGTTTACACAGGACTGATGACCCATGTAGAGGGTTCTATGGATGGTACATGAAATTATTCCTAGTTTTCTTTTTAATCAACTGGTTTATTTTACATGGTGAGAAGTTATTTTAATACAGTTTTTTTAGTTCTCAGATATCATAATCTGTAAATTACGGTATGACATGCAACAAACTACATGTATTCCACATCTCAGACATTTTAATTGCTGGTGCCACACGCTGGCAGGTAGGGAAGACTTTGTACTAGCCCCACCCTATATACAGAAAAACTACTTTTAAATATACAAAGCTTAAAAGTTACCCTTTGCACTACATGACTGAGAACTAGAGCTAGTGGGAATTCTTTTTGGATGGCAAATTTTGATGAAAATGGAAAAAATATCTTTTGCTGAAATTTTACATAGAAAACTTCATTTTTTTGGTGAAAAACTGAAAACCAAACATTTTAATTCAGCAATGCCTCTGCCATTCCTCATGGGCGTTGCACTTTGAGTATCTAATCCCCATTCTCCACCATGGGCTAGATTCCCTAGCCAGATGACATATCCCATGATGCATCCTGGTCTCCCCTCTTGCTGAAATGCTGTGGTGCATCTTGGGAGTCCCTTGACCACAGTGCAGCATGGGAATTGAAGTCCTGCTGAGTAGTGTGGCCCTTAAGAAAGCATGGGGGCACCAGGCAGCTGAATCAAAGTTTTGGGTGTTTGGGCTTTTTGGATGAAAAGGCAGCATTTTCCATGGAAAGCTGATGCTTTTTGTAAAAAATGTCTTTTAGCTGAAAGCCCAACTTTCCCATCAAAAAAACAGTTGTTATGAAAAATGTTCAACTAACCCTATGGAGAGCACAAACTCACTTCTCAGTGTCCCCTTTATTAAAGCCACAGCTTTTATGTCCAGGGTAGCTAGCCCAGACCCTTCGCACAGACCTTCTTGACTTTGGGAGCATACCCCACCTTCTGTGGGATTCTGTATTTATCAGCACAAGACTTCCATGTCCCTTCTGCAGTGCTGCCAGATGGAACTGTGAGCCTGCCTCCTGAGTATCCCTGGGACAGCTAACTGCCCCATCTGCCCTTGGTAAAGATGCAGCATAGCACACACCCATATATCTGTGGAGTTTGATATTTTGCAGATGTACATACCAGCCACTCCTCCTCAGATGTGGGTGAAACAGCTTATAGCACTTTCAGCATATCTGTAGGAAGTCCAGACAAGGCCTGTTCCATAAAGACCGATAACATTACCTATGGGGAGAGAGATCAACACCCTCCTTTCTCCCCTCTCCAGGATCACTGCTTTTGGCTGGCCTCCTAGTGCTGCATCTGGCTCACCCAATCCACCTTCCTGCTGGGCTTTCCTCCTTCATTCGTACACCTTGCTGTCTGTAAGATGAGAACTATTCCCAGCTTGATTCACTCTGCAGAGAGAGGTGATGCATCCTGCATCCCACGTGCTTGCTGTCATTGCTCTCTGCCTAAATAGTGATAAACCAGTGGGAATGGGGAGCAGCTTTATGTTCCAGCCAGAGCTCCTTGATAGTCCTGTCAATGGAGGCTGCCAAAGGAGACCCAATGAATGCTCATCTCCAGGGTCCCACCTCTTCCAGGCTTCCTCTTACAAGGTTCTTCCTCCCTTGCTGTGCTTGGTCAAATTCAGATTGAGAAGGCAAGTGCTATAGGTCAGGGACTTGTCTTTACCTGTCTGCAAAACACCATGCGCTTGTGGCGCTGTAGAAATAATAATGAAAAACAAAAACTAAGTTGTTTCCATTCAATAGAGGCTATTCTCTTTTCTCCCTGTAGCTACATTTTCCTAGGAAAAATATATGAAACGGTTTTGTGACATGTTACCGTTATCATTTCGCCTTGTTCATTTCGTCAGTGGATATCAAAGGCGTGAGTCCCTGGGCACTGCACAGACATTTGGGAGTAATGGATTGTGTATATCTGAAAGCAGGAATGAATTTTGCCAAGTCTGTGCCAGATGCTATCACGTACTTGTTAAGCAGATGTGAAGGAGACAATCAAGATATCACTGTTTCTATGGATGTGCCAGAAATGCTGTGTGGTGAATTTAGAGTTAGAAGTAGCTTGTGTTTTAATCTGTTTCACTGAATGAATTTACATTATGCAGAAATTTGGGGGTGTCCGGCTATTTCCATCTGCCAGCAGAAAGTGTCACGTATTACATTGAAGGCAAGTCTGGGTTTTGCTCTCTTTGAATGAATTGAATATTGCCCTAGGCAGTTCCATACTACATCATGCCAGTAGGCCAGAGTATCCCATTGCATGGAATAGCTACCACCTTGACTGGACTCCCTAGTAGTAAGTAAAAGTACAAGAGAGGTAAAGAGCTACCTTCTATCCGACTGGTCTCATGCAGATAAGGAGACAGATGCTGCAATTCTGTGGAGTGACAGTGACAGGGCAGTCAGACCGATGGCTGGATGAGCACAGGATTCTCCCCCCACCTCAATAGCTGTGAGAGCTCTCTAACTATGTGCCAAGACTGTACTGCTCCTTTAAATGTCAAACAAATGCAAAGGGGCTCCCTGCTGCCAAAGGGAAATCCTAAGACAAAGGTTCCTTCAGCCTGGTTCATAGCAAACAGCTGAAGGTGTAGCTTGCTTCCCCAGGTTCCAGAAAGGGAGCTAAACCTTCCTCATGCGCCTGCCTGCTCAGAGTTCTCCACTCCTTCTCTGTTTCCCTGTGACCTGATCACACCACTGCCTTCAGCTGCCTGCTGCCAACGAGCTCACTCAGCCGTACTCCTCACAAGGCATACCGGCTAGTCCACCCATGCTTGGAGCAGAGAGCAGGAGCAGTGGGCAATTTGGGGAGATGTGTTCCTGTGACTCTGCCCTAGGCTGTGCACTGTCCCTTCACCCCATCACGGATGCTGCCCCGAACAGCATGCTTCATTTTGGAGGGTGCCGCAAATGGTTTTGGAATCAAAAGTGTCAGTGGATTTGAGAGAACAGTTAGCAAAAGAACGAGCAGATGTTGTTTTCTGTTGATACCAGAGCAGAAATAAATGGAGTGTGAGGACAGAGAGTGACTGACACATTGAGATAACAGGCTTCAAAGCTGGGGTAATCTCACTGCTGGGAGGCACTATTCTGCTTCCACTGAAGCCATGGGAATTTTGCTGCTGACTTTACTCTAAGCAGGACAGCCTGACAGATTAAGACACTAGTCACTCTAAAAGGCCAGGGAACTTGCAAGTATTGTATCCAAATGCATGCTTGACACAGCTTAAAGAGGTTAGCAAAAGGCCTATTCTGTCTGTGCTGTTATCAGCCTTGCACAGTTGCCATCGCTCCAGTTACTGGGGACCTGAAATGTTTTATAAAATGCACTGGTTGTGATCCCAGATCAATAACAAGGGTGCATGCACCCGTTAGAGATTCCTGCAGCTCAGGTCAGACCAGCTCTCCCCCATGGCAATACCCGCCCAGGTTCCTGGAGAAGCGGATGATATCAATAGCATCTGAAGGAATTCACAAAATGGACATCAATGAAAGGGGGATGTCATGAGGGGCAAAGGCTCTGACTAGCCAGAGAAGGGTCTGATCACCGAGTGTCTCCGTTGAGTCAACAGGGATTGAGGATGCTCAACATGTGGCAGAAATCAGGCCCCGTCACAATAGGTACCAATTCATTTGCTACCGTGTCCACCGTAGCATAGCACACTTGTCAAACAGAGGTACCAAGGACTCACTGCAGTCATGGCCCTGCTGCACCATACATCATCCCCGCCAACATCATCCAAACCATGCCAGACTATTGGTGCAAACCTGCGCCTTCCTGGGGCCACGTGTCCTGGCACCGTGGACCTGTTCTCTTACAGCCATGCTCAGCCAGTTGTCTGCTGTGCCTGTCTGGAGTCAGGACCTGCTGTAGCCCTGAAAAGTACACAAGACTGGACGTGCAGTGACTGGCCCTGGTGAGAATGAGAAGTGGTTGGTGGAGAACACTACCCTGGACACACAGTTCTCGCCCTGTGGAGCAGAGGGGAGAACGACCCTGGACAGAGGAGATATTAGTCACGTCGTTTAATGCACCACTGGAAGGTGCTGAGGCACTATGGCTGTAAGAAAGCTAGAGAACAGAACAGAAGGTGGAAGGCAAAAGAGTCTATGGGCTGTAGCCAGCTTGTGATACTCACCCCTGTACTTTTACAATGTCAGCCAGGAAGTGAAATCGACAACTGGCCCCTCTTGCCACGGGAGCCTCTGACTCCAGCAATGGGTTGAACCATGAAATAAGAGGCAAGTGTCTAAAAAGGTGGCATTTAAATACACTTACATATTTTTTGCCCATTTGATATCTCTTCTGATGGGTTCAGAAGGGGAATCAGGAGCTGTTTATTCCTGGTTGAAGATGCAAAGAGATTTAGAGACACATTATAGCCAACCCCACCTGGGTCCAAGAAAAGGCTGCTCCGCTACATCCGTACAGTCGGGGCTGAAGAAGTAGGTCAGGAGCCACTTGTGCCCAGTGGCTGCGCAAGCTGCAGCTCTCCATCAGGCTGCTTGTCCGCTGAAGAACAGAACCTTGTTCCCTAAGAGTTCCACAACTCTTCACCTCGGTCGCTGCCGTCTCAGGCACGAGGGGATCCCAAAATGTTAATGAGAATGTTCTTGGTTGCTACAGGACATTATTAAATGCAGGATTATGCAGGCACTGTGATGCAGTCCCATAGGGATGGGAATACATATGCTTTGGGACTCAGGAGCTTAGTGACTGTAGAAGGCTGATGACAGCTTTTGCTGTATAATTCTACAGTGATTCATTCAGACAAGGTTTCATTGTCTGTTTAATTGATAAATCTACCCTACAACACCACACACAGGCTTTGATAGTGTCCTTTGGGGGTCACAAGGGTCAGTAGTTCACATGCAGATGGGACACGGTGTCTATGTGAGATTTCAGGACATTTAACTGAAATGGATTTCTTAGACTATTGAATTCGCTTGCCCTGGTTTTGTACTTTTAGGCTCATGCCTATTTACACAACAGACTTTTTTGTTCTGCAAGTTCTTTATATTGTGGTAGCTCCACAGGCCCCGATCTGGGTTGGGCTGCTAGGTGCTGCAGAAGCACACAGGAAGGGACAGTCCCTGCCCACAGGACCGCCAGCAAAGGAGGCTGTACTGCTGCTAATCCAGAAACATGTGCTGCAATTCTAGTCCACGATGCAAGTGGCTTTTTTGTCTGTCTCAGATATTCTGTGGAGTATATAAATAGTGTCAAAGCCTTGATTCTGTAGGCTCTCAGGCTTGTGAATGTGAGGGAACAGGAATGGTGGATGGCACCAGGAATCACACTTAAAGGCAACCTGAAGCTTTTTAAAAAATATTGGTGTGAGGTTCCTCCACCCCATCATGATGGCTACCAGCCTGGAAGATTAATAGATTTCAAGGCCAGAAGGGACCATTATTGATGATCTAATCTGATCGGCAGCCCAGGCCAGAGAACGTCACCAAGTGACTTCTGCATCAAGCACATAACTTCGGTTTGAACTATAGCGTATTTTCTAGAAAGGCAAATCCAGTCTCAAATTAAAGACTTCAACTGATGGAGAACCCACTATGTCCTTCGGTAAGTTGTTCTAATGGCTGTATCCCCACTTTGGTAAAAAAAAATGCGCACCTGATTCCACTTTGAATTTGTCTAGTTTCACCTGCCAACCTTTGGATCTTGTTCTGTCTTTGGTACTTCAAGCTAGCAGACAGATATCTTCTTCCCACATAGGAATTCACCGCTCATGATCAAGCCACCTGTCATGCTGGTTAGATTTGGGGGGGAGGGGATGCGTTTAGTATATGGTTTAACATCAGTGTGTCAAAATCATAATAATTCATGGGAGATATGCCATGTCAGGTACTGTTAGAAAGGTTAAAATGTATGAGGTAAGATAATAATACTTATGTTCATGTGTGATAGATGTAATGGAAGTTATGGATATATTTGATATACCTGTATTTCAAATTGTAATGCCTGAGACACACCCTAGACAGGATGGCGGCAGGACAATAACCTTCTCAATGGCCCATTAAGACACTCACAGAGGCCAGGGGCCCAAGGGAGAAACCAAAGACAGACCTGAGGAGTCACCAGGACTGGCTCATGTGACTCTGGACTCCAGTTTGGTTCTGGTAAAATTCCACAAGCAGCGTATAAGGGGCCAGAAGGTATATAAGGCAAAGCTTTGGAATCCATTTTGTTCTCCAGTCGGGATTCAGCTTCAGCTACCAACCTACTTCTGGATCAAGTCATCTGCAACTGAAACTGTGGTGTACACCAGAGGGACTATACAAGTCTGCAAACTCCACAGTTTTTCTAGAAACCTGATGTATATGGACTTTTAATCATTTGTATGTATCTGTTTGCTTTGACCCTTTAACATTTCTCTTATGGTTTGTTTCTTTCTTTTACAATAAACCTTTAGTTTTAGTTACTAAAGGAGTGGCTGGCAGCGTGGTATTTTGGGTAAGATCCAAACTTATATTGAGCTGGTGCTGTGCCTGACCCCTTGGGGTCAGAGGGAACCTTTTTAGTAAAGAGCATAGAGTTTAAATAACTGGTCTCTTTACTAGACCTAGTGGTTGATTGGGAGCCAGAGACTGAAATGCAGTAAAGGGGGCTGTGTGTGTTTTTATTTTGGCTTCTTGATAACTAGTGTGGGAAGTCAAAAGCACAGTTTGTGGCTGGTTGGGAAGTCTGGCTTCAGCGCCACCCACCAGTGCTGGGAGAATCTGCTCTCCCTTTACAGCCTGACCTGACCTTGGCATTCTCAGGTGGCTGCCCTAGGCACGGAAAGATAATACCACCTCTTCACCTTTCCACTGAGAAGCTAAGGGAAAGGCTCTCCAGTGTTTAATATTTTATTTTGTAAATAAGAACCATTCCATCTGCATTTGTTTAAAAAGGATTCTTAAAAAGACTGGCCTATGGCACAAATTTATTGCAGCATTCTTCTTCCTGCAGGCATGGTGCCTTATTTTGTGTGGGATTGTGGTAGTTTACAAAGTCTCTCAGTACAAAAAAAGTGGTGCCTGGTGACTAGAAATGCAATTCACCCCCATGTGCAGCAGCAGCACCACAAAGCTGGGGCAAGCTGGCAAAAGTAGGGATAGGTTTTATGATTTCCACCTCCTTCGCTCCATCCTGCCTCAGGAGAATGCAGTGCAAACGCTGCAGAATCTGGGCTTTTCAGAGCAGAGCTCAGAGCACCACAGACACTGCTCCTGAATGACAGGAGCAGCGCTGACCATGACTGGTCCCATCAGTCTGAGGCCCAGCCTGCTACCACCCTGGCTCCGTGTTGTGTAAAGGCCTTTCCAGATGCTCTCTGATTGCCACAGTCTAAAATGCCCTGCAGCGACTATCTGTTCACCAGAGAAACCACTCCCCGGGCAGCACTGACAGAAGGGCCTGGTGCACCAAGCATAGAACCAGGGCCGTCAGTCTCTGGGAAGCCCAGGATTGTGTGTGTGTGTGTTTGGGGAGGGGGATTCTGCCAATGCTGGGCACAGCCTGACAGCCATGGGCCTGCTGCTGGAGCACCTGACACTGCCCGTAAACCTCGAAAACAGCACTGGAGTGCAGCCCTGCTTTGTGTTACCAGTTGCTAATCACTTTTAGCACAGAAGCTTTTATTGTCAGACCCTCCTCAGGGTCCGGGGGGACAGGTTGGGGGGAAGCTGGTGCCAAGAGGCTGGGGCTATGGACAAGCTGAATTCCACCCCACACAGCTTAGGGGAGCTCCCTCAAGGCATGGATGTGCGGTGGAGGAGCCAGGCCAAAGGTAAGCCAAGGGGACGACACTCAAACTGTGTGTCTCTTCAGAAGTCAGTGCAGGTCTGGGGTGAGGAGGGTACAAGCCATTTGTTTGTCAGTTGTTATCTAGGGGCTAGTCATGGTTTTTACCAGGCTCCCCGAAGAAATGGGTTTTGTGCGGGATTTAAAGGAGGAGAGGATGATAGGAGGTAGAAGAAGCCTGAACTTGGGGACTGGGTTTCCTTAATCAAAGCACCAGGGCATGGCCCTTACCAAAGCAAATTCACATTAGATCAGTGGTTCCGAAACCTTTTACCTTGGTGACACACCACCTCCATTTTTGTGTGTGGCCCCTCCTCTTTCCCAGCAGTGCAACCTGAACTTTGTGGGGCAAGTACAATGAGGGCTCGCTCCCCAACCATTCCCGCTCTTGCTGTCCACCCAACCCCCAAAACCTCCCTTCTACACTAGGCTGGGAGGAGTGTCTAGTTGCCCGGGCAATGGCCCAGGGATGGGTTACTCACTCTTACCCTACTAGTGAAAGTTTCCAGATCACAGGACCTGACATCTGCTGCAAGAGCAAGATTGCCGAGCACAGATAATCCAGGAAGTTTTTGGAGAGTGTTGTGGCCAACTTCTTGATGCAAGTGCTGGAGGAACCTACTGGGGGCAGTGCTCCTCTTGACCTGCTGCTCACAAAGAGGGAAGATTTGGTAGGGGAAGTAGAAGCAGACTGACTCCCTCAGGAAGCTGATGGGCAGCATCCCCTGGAAGGCTAATATGAGGGGGAAAGGAATCCAAGAGAGCTGGCTGTATTCTAAAGAAATCTTATTGAGGGCACAGGAACAAACCATCCCGATGTGCGAAAGAATAGCAAATATGGCAGACAATGAGTTTGACTTAAGTCGTCAGTGAATTTAAACACAAAAAGGAAGCTTACAAGAAGTGGAATCTTGGTGACATGACTGGAGAGGAGTATAAAAATACTGCTTGAGCATGCAGGAGTGAAATCAGGAAGGCCAAAGCACAATTGAAGTTACAGCTAACAAGGGATGTGAAGGGTAAAAAGAAGGGTTTCTCCAGGTATGATAGCAATAAAAAGGTGGTCAGGAAAAAGTGGGCCCTTACAGAATGGGGGAGGCAACCTAGTGACAGAGGATGCGGAGAAAGCTGAGGTACTCAATGCTTTTTTTTGCCTCTCTTCACAGACAAGGTCAGTTCCCAAACTACTGCACTGGGCAACACAGGATGTGGAGGAAGTGAACATCCCTCAGTGTTGAAAGAACAGATTCAGGATTACTTAGAAAGGCTGGACATGCACAAGTCCATGGGGTCAGATGCATCTGAGGATGCTGAGGGAGTTGGGTGGTGTGACTGCAGAACCATTGGCCATTATCTTTGAAAGCTCGTGGCAATTGTAGGAGGTCCTGGATGTTTTGAAAAAGGCAAATATAGTGCCCATCTTCAAAAAAGGGAAGGAGGAGGATCCGGGAAACAACAGGCTGGTCAACCTCACCTCAGTCTCCGGAAAAATCATGGAGCAAGACCTCAAGGAATCCATTTTGAGGCAGTTGGACGAGAGGAAGGTGATCAGGAACAGTCAGAATAGATTCATCAAGGGCAAGTCATGTATGACCAACCTGATTGCCTTCTATGACGAGATGATTGACTGTGGATGTGGGGAAAGCAGTGGATGTGATAAACCTCATCTTTAGCAAAGATTTTGTTACAATCTCCCACAGTATTCTTATCAGTAATTTAAAGAAATATGGGTTGGAAGAATGGACTATAAGATGGATAGAGAGCTGGCTAGATCATTGGGGTCAATGGGTAGTGGCCAACAGCTCAATGTCTATTTGGCAGCCAGTAACAAGCAGAGTGCTTGGTGCTGTGCCAGTTTTGTTCAACATCTTCATTGTTCAACATCTTCATTAATGATCTGGAGGAGGGGTGGATTGCATTAATGATCTGGAGGAGGGGTGGATTGCACCCTCAGGAAGTTTGCAGGTGTCACTAAAATGGGGGGAGTGGTAGATACGTTGGAGGGTAGGGATAGGATACAGAGTGACCTAGACAAATTAGAAGATTGGGCCAAAAGAAACAAGGACTGCACTTAGGATGGAAGAATCCCATGCACAGCTACAGACTGGGGACCAACGGGCTAGGCAGCAGTTCTGCAGAAAAGGACCTGGGGGTTACAGTGGATAAAAAGCTGGCTATGAACCAGCAGTGTGCCCTGGTTGCCAAGAAGGTTAATAGCATATTGGGCTGCATTAATAAGAGCATTGCCAGCAGATCACGGGAAGTGATCATTCCCCTCTATTCGGCATTGGTGAAGCCGCATTTGGAGTATTGTGTCCAGTTTTGGGTCCCCCACTACAAAAAGGATGTAGACAAGTTGGAGAGAGTCCAGCGGATGGCAACAAAAATGATTAGGGGGCTGGAGCACAAGAGTTATGAGGCGAGGCTGAGGGAACTAGGCTTGTTTAGCCTGCTGAAGAGAAGAATGAGGGGGGGATTTGATAGCAGCCTTTAACTACCTGAAAGGGGATTCCAGGGAGGATGGAGCTAGGCTGTTCTCAGTAGTGGCAGATGACAGAACAAGGAGCAACGGTCTCAAGTTGCAGTTGGGGATGTCTAGGTTGGACATTAGGAAAAAGTTTTTCCCTAGGAGGGTGGTGAAGCACTGGAATGGGTTACCTAGGGAGGTGGTGGAATCTCCATCTTTAGAGGTTTTTAAGATGTGGCTTGACAAAACCTTTGCTGGGATTATTTAACTGAGGTTAGTCCTGCTTTGAGCAGGGGTTGGACTAGATGACCTCCTGAGGTCCCTTCCAACTCTATGATTCTATGATTCTATCAGACCAGGCAGTGGCCTATAGGACCCTGTGTATCCACTGTGCTTACCCTGCAGGTCAGACTGGATTCGGCACCTGTATTTCTTCCCTTCTGCATCCAGTGGGGCCTAAAGTGAGCCGACAACCTTCCGAAACCAGAATAGTGTTTAATTTTAGCCATCGGAACAAAGCATTTAGAGAGAGATTTAAAAAAAAAAAACAGATGTGCATGTATTTCTATCTTACCTCATGCCGTATCAACCTGCAACAGCAGCCTAGGGAGGCCTAGCTTCTTCAGACCCCAGTGGGGGCCTAGCTGGTTTTCCCAAACAACTGCCTCCCATCCCTTTAAATCCAGCCAGAGGACCTTTGTTCTCGGCAGTTCCCGGTTTTGGCTCTTCTTGTCCAAAGCAGTGTAGTGGGCTAAGCAGGAGGTGGACACAGAATCCTCTCCACCTCTGGCCTTGCCATTGTCCCTTAACAGTCTTAACAGCTGGGTGGCTTCTCTTGTTTGCTTTTCTTTACATCCTGCTATTAAACTAAACCCACACATTCATCCTGCTAACATCCCCATAACCTGGGCACCATACTGTGCTCGTAAATTACTACGGAGCAGCTCCATGTTCATCACACAGATCATAAGTAGATACATAGTTCTCCTGTTGAGCTCAAAGGAACAGATATTTCATCAGAGTAAATCAACCTGAACTGACCTAAAACAAATACCATTCCCATTTCAGTAACCTCACAATATAAACCCCAAACTTCTTTGGAAAGGATGTTCAAAATTTTCTCCATACACAGTAATTGCTTAATAATTACTCCAAAATCAAATCAAATCAAATCAAATCAAAATACAGGTCCACATACACAGAGGATTATAGCAGACATATGATAGTTTACAGTTTTACTGCTTCACCACAGACAGAGCCTTATTCCCAAGACACTGCAAATCCAAGTGCTGCAATTCCAATGCCAGTGGTGAGTGTGAGATGGGAATATTTCCTCTTTTACAGTATTTCTGAAAATATTTCAATTCTCCAATCAAGAAAACAACTCACCCTGAGCCAGAGTCCAGGCTGCATCTCTGAGGGAACCTGCTTTCCTCTGTCCTAGACCAGGACGATCCTGATTTCCTCCTGGAGTGGCGAGATCCCCCAGAGGAGTTTTAGGGGAAGATCCTCATGCACAGCTCCCCAGGGAAGAGGAGAGCAAGCTGCAGGACTTGCCAACAAATGTGGCAGATTCCCAGAGACCAGGACTGCGATGGGCCTCCGCTCCCAGGTCTTGCTTGGGCTGTTTAGTGGAGGCATATTATCCGGGATTCTCCCGGATTGTGGCTGCTCAGGGGGCTCCACAGAGATAGCACTGCATCCTCAGCTGCATACGATTCTTGGGGCTCTCCACGAGATGTCTGCACCCTTCAGGCCCTGACCCACCCAACAGAGAGAGCTGTCTGGTCCCTCCCTGCATCCTTGCTCCCAAGCAGATCCAGCCCTGCAAAGATCAAGGGGATATTTGCAGTGGACTGATCTTACTGTGCAGTTTGGTGCAGGATCCAGCTCGTCAGGTTCATTAAGGGCAGTATGAGACTCAGTGCGGCTTTAACTTCTCCTCTCCTGGCTCTAGTGCCTGCATTTTGCACATGATGCGATGGGCAGCTGCACCAGGAAGGGCTATGGTTTGGAGCAGAGTTTTGGATCACCCAGGGCTGGTTCCTGCTCCTGTCAATTAGGGACTTTGCCACGGACTTCAATGGGCAGAGGATCAGGCCCACATCATCAGTAAGTACTGCCCTGGGGCTCATTAATCAAACCAGCCCCTCCAGATGGAGGCCCCACCTTCTAGTCACCCGTGGAAACATCTATGCCCTAAATCACAGAAAGGCAAACAACAGATTCTCTAAGCCAACCAACATTAACGAAGGTTTGGAACTTCTGAAATCAAGTGTCTTCTGAGCGTCTGGGATCCCTGCATACACCTGCTGTGCATCGACCTGCATCCATCTTCAGAGAGCCCAAACAGCCACACTCCCAGTGCCGGGTGAATGGGAACGCAGACTCTGCAATGACAGTCAACAGTGATTTGCTACATGGAGCTGCCTGACTTTCCTTCTCTGGCTCTGAAAGTGATATTTAGGAATCACTCCCCATGTCCCCAGCCCTCTGTGCATCAATGGGCTCTTCCCTTATAGGAAATGCAGAGACAGGGTGATGCAGGCTTCCCACGTTCACCAGCCAGACATGGAGCAGCTCAGCATCCCAGAAAGTAACTCCATGGCCATGGCCATGACCTGGCTGAGAATCCTAGACCACAAAGCCAGGCAGAATGGAAGTACAGGCATTTCATTTAGCTCAGAGGAGCTTGAGATCAGGCAGAGAGGAGCTGTCTTTATGATGGAAACCTTCCCATATTATCTCTGTGCTTCAGAGATGTTAGCCCATTGGATCCAGAAATGCTGTGCCTTGCTCAGATCCTAACCATTTCTAACCATTGGGGGTATGCAGGTCTACTTCCACATAGGGACGGCATCACCTTCCTCTCCCCCAGCCTTGAACCCATGTGAGTGTGTCTTGGTTCAGCTTTCCTGTCCCCAGCATTTGAGCATGGAGGTGAGCCTGGCTTTCTTCCCCTCCCTGGGGTATAGACAAGACTTTTGTGTGTTAAAGATCACTCCCTTCAAGGTCTTGGTTACGGACAACAAAGATTAACATTAGCATAAACCAGACCTTATTCAGGTACCCCCCGCCCAAGAAATTGTCTTAGGGTCAGTCTAACTATTTGGTTCCTTAGCCATGGGCACTTCAGGCCAACTCCCTCGTCTAGAACCAGGTCTTCTAGACTGCTCCTGCTCCCTTTCCCTGGAGAACAGTCTCCGGCTGCTTCTCCTCAGGATACTCCTGTCCCTGTCACCTGGGGAACAGTCTCTCTTTCTTTGGAACTCACCCAGTTCCTTCCCTGGATTCCTCCTGTTCCTGTCCTGGAAACACTCTCTCTGAGACTCCCTTCCCCCGCAGAGGCACCTTCCTCCTGGGATAATGCTCCTTGACTGAGCTCAGGCAGCCTTTTTATAGGGCGCAGGTGCCTTCTACTGATTGACCATTCAACAGGCCTCTGGGGCAAGCAGTGACTCCCAGGTTGGTCTCTAGAGGGCCGTCATGCATAGACAAGGCCCTGGCTCCCCTTAAAGGGCCAGAGGGGGCAGGAGGAAGGAAAGGCTGGCTGTAGCCCCACTGCAGGCTCAGCACCCTCCAGCAAAGACCAGAGTCAGCCACCAGTTGCAGCAAGAGCATCGAGCTTCCCTCCTACAGGCTGCACTTAGAGAGGAGGTGCCCGAGGATGTGTGTTGGAGCCCCGCTCCATGCACCCTGCACTGGAGGAAACTGGGTGTAAAGGGGGAAGGAGATGGCATGGGGTAGTAGCAGGGCAGAATGGAGTGGGCGAGCCTGAACAGCCACGCATTCATGATGTAAACTTGGCAATGGTAATAGCTGGGGAGCTTTGGGAAAGGGGGATGGAAACTGCACTCAGCTGTGGTGCCAGCTCCTGGTCCTCCCACCCCAATTTTTGGACCATAACAATTCCAAGGCCCTCCCGATGACTGTGCACTTGCACGGATGGTAGAAACTTGGGCTACATCTACAGGACCAGTGCTACGGTGGCATAGCAGCAGCGATGTAGCACTGTAGACACTTGCTCTAGGGACGGAAGGATTTTTCCGTCCCTATAGTGAATCCAGAAGCGGTAGGTGAAAGGTGGTAGCTAAGTCAACAGAAGAATCCTTCCATTGACCTAGCAGTGTCTATACAGGGGCTGAAGTTGCCTTAACACAGCTCTCAGCTGTGTGAATTTTTCACAGCGCTGAGTGATGTCGCTACGTTGACTGAAGTTTTAGGTGTAGACCAGGCCTTACTTAAATGGTGGCCAGCTCTGGATATTAAACATACTGCAGAGCCACCACAGTGCAGAGACCTAGACCATGAGCAGCCCATGCAGTGATGATGAGAGCATATAACCACCTACAGCTCCCCACTGCGTGAAGAAGGGTGTAAATACCAGGCTCTGACTGCTTCCAAGTGCAATGAAAAGCAGCTGATACATGGTCACCCTTAT
Source organism: Emydura macquarii macquarii (assembly GCF_026122565.2). Taxonomy (NCBI): domain Eukaryota; kingdom Metazoa; phylum Chordata; order Testudines; family Chelidae; genus Emydura; species Emydura macquarii. Next base: position 277,108 of record NW_027131688.1, read on the forward strand.
TCTATCATTCCAGAGACCGAGCATTCTTCTTCGAGTGCTCATCTTTATGTGTACTCTATATGTGTACGTGTTCCCTGCGCCTGAGACCGGAGAATTCAAGCAAGCAGGATTGAGTGGCCCACGCCTCAGCTCTCCGTATGCCCCACACTGAGGATATAAAAGACGGGGTGGACCGACTGCCTCTCCAGTTCCTTCTTACCACAGCATGGCCTGAGTCAGAAGCGCCCGGGGTCCAGAGTTGAGTCTCTCTTCTTCCTATAAATATTCAAAGTTAGATATTATTCTTAGTGTTTACATCATTCCCTAGCTAGGGTCCACCCCAGGAAAATTTCCTGGTCTCCCAGGGTGGGACTTAGATTATGCCCAGGATACCATGTTTCAAAAATTGCATCTCCTGCCCCACCTTCCCTTTTTGGTAAGTGACAACCAGCAGTGCTGCCTCTGTTGCCTTGGAGGAATTCGTCTCTCTGCGAAGTGCAGTGTCTGCCACTCCTTCCCCAGCCACATGTGGCAGGCATGAGAGCTTAGGCTTCAGGAGCAGCGTATGGAAGACCCAACAAAGGCCGAGACTGGAGAGACTCTCTGTGCATTGGCCAGCATCATCCAGGAGAACTAGCTCAGGCTGCAGTAGGAAACCTTTTCGTCAGGGCCTCTCAGGAGCATAAGGGACAGATCCTCTCCTAGGTTATCGAAGAGGAGAGCTCCCTCCCTGACCACGTTCAGATCAGATGAGCCTTCAGCAACAAGGACTTAGGCCCCCCTAATCTTCATAGGCATGATCAGAAGATGTAGAGGATCAAGGCTCCTTCAGTATCAGCCTCCTTGTCAACTTCAACATGGACTATGGTACCCAACTAAGATGCAACACATGGACCCGACGGACCAAGAACCACAATAAACTCTAGGTTGGAGACTCAGTCACCAATGGTACAATAGTGGCCCTGTAAGAAAGTGCTGTCTACACCTACACCAGCAGTACAGCCTAACAATACACAAACTCTCAAGGGCTGGTGACTTATACCACTCCAGAGGATGTCTTTGTCCACCTGGACTGACCATCATCCTTGTTATCAGGACCGATCCACACCCAGGAGATTCGAATACAAGCAGGAACTGAGCACTCTGGAAGCGAACCATCTCCCATCCCATCCACTAGCTGCATTCTCTCCTCAATGAGACTGATGACACTGCGAAAGGAGAGAGACCTTTTCCTTCTCAGCAGAGTCAGACATATTGATGGAACCAGTTTCATCTCCACCTAGAAAGATCAGTCCAGACAGGGGATTGAGAGTCTCCTGGAACTAGCCTTGCTCACACAAACAGGGACCTCCTCCACAAGACCCCTGGGGTACCCAGTGCCTTGAGGAATGCTGCAATGTACTTTTGACCCTTTTGGCTTTATTGGAGCCCATGAGACCATTATGCACAGTACCCCGAATCTGTGCCATCTAACAGAGAGTCTTAACCACCACTATCCTCCAAGGGGTCAACTAGAACCTCCCCCTCAGCCCATGGAAGATGAGGAAGACAAGATGGATCCTGGTATTATCACTCAATGCTCCAGCTTCACTGTCTCTCCTGGATGATCATAGACAATTTCAAGAGCCGTTACAGAGAACAGTGGAAGAGCCCACATCTCCTTAGAAGAGGTTTAAGACTCTCAGCATAAGCTCCTATATATTCTACAGCCTATGTGATCCAGTCAAGTCACTCTCCTGGTAAATTAAGCCATACTAAAACTATCAGGGCTGTATGTCACAGGCTGACTACCTGTGGCCCTACCCCCGAGCGGGCAGAAAAGTTGTACTTTGTCTCAGTTAAGGGAGCAGAGTTCTTGTTCACCCATCCTACCCCAAACTCTTTGGTGGTCCATGTGGCCATGGAAAGATCCAGACAACAGAATCCAAGGACCAGCCCTGCAGAGAAGGAGGCCAAGAATCTAAATCTGAATGCTAGGGACAAGCTACCTCAGGAAGACATGGCTCAATTTCAAACCTTATTGACGAGGGCAAAGTAGTGGCCAGAAACTCATTACAGGCTGAGGCTGACATGACCGATATGGCATCAAGATCCTTGACAACTGCCATTGTGATGCAAAGGGAATCAGGATTTTCCAGGGAGGTCCAAATCACTGTTGAGGATTTCAACAAAAAGATGGAGAAGTCTTTGAACTTGTCGTAAGACTCTATGAAAACACAATCCCTGAAGAGAAAATGCCATGAACAGTCCTACAGATTGAGGCCTTACTGCACCCCTTCTATCACCAGTGCTCCTTCGAGCCACCTCACAAATGGCAGAAAATGCAATGGCCAACATCCCTGCACCTACCACTTCCACCACAGCTACCCAATCTCACCCCACAACCAAGAGATATTTTGACTAGACGCTCAGGAGCTGCAAACCAGCACTGATGCCATCTCCATCTGATTCCGAGGTCCGCTTGGGGAACACCGATCAAAATTTTCCCACAGTTAGAGGGGTGGCTGTACTGCTGCAGTGGAGTGACATGCTGTGACTACAAGTCATTCCATCTAATTTGTTCCAGTGGCAGCCTGCAATGCATTTTGAAACTGATGTAGTGGAGTCAAGCACCTCTCCCCATGTTTTCCTAATGAACAAACCTTGTCAGACTTGGACCCTAATAAGGTCATTTCACTTTCCGTGACCAAGGCAACATGTGCTGCAAGGAATGTCATATCTTACACTGTGCAATGCTGCATGGTTATGTCATGATCCCAGAGTCACAGGCTCGGCATTCAGGGACTGCTCTGAATGAAGCCAGTCAGGGCACTTCCCTCACGGCACACTACCACCAGGGATTCAGTGCCTTCTGGCTCTGACCTTGGCACATTCAGCACCCTGTTCCGCTGTGAGCTTCCCGCAGTGAGTCCCCCTGGTGGAACGCCTGGGAGATCCTTACACACCCCCCAAGGGGCCGAGGACCCCGCCTGCAGCCAGAAGTGATTCTTGGCCAGTTTGGAAACAGAGGGTTTATTAGCCCGGGAACCCAGTGTGGAACAGACCTCGTTAACACAGAGAACAGGAAGTTACAGCAAAGGCCATCTTGGGGAGCTTGGTCTCTTTCCCCTGGGACATCCCCAACAGGGGACTGACTCCCTTCCTGCTGCCAGCCTCAGACCATTGTCTATTTCCTGGGCAAAGAGGTCACCTGACCTCTCCACCTCTCTCTTTGTTGCAAATTGCTGCAGCCAGCTGGCTCCTGGTGGGCAGGGTCCCAGCCAGCAACTGTCAGCTTACAGTGTCCAATGGCGTCAGCCGTTACCTGTGCGCAGGCACCTCGAGTCAGCCACAACTGCCCTCTCTTGGTCTCTGCAATGATCACACACCCTCATCCACCACCGAAGTACTTGAGTAACGCATAGGGGAAACTGAGGCTCACACACAGCATTCAGAGAAAACACTGAGAACATTCCCACATCATCACAAGTTATAACTATCATGACGGTGATGTGCAGTGTTCATTTTAATTTAAAACTGCTCAGAGAAATGTAAAATTGGCTTTAAGAGATTTTACCTTCTGCTTATTTAGTTTTTGTCAGTCAAGGCAGGACCTCTACAATAAAGAGAAATTTCTAGTTTGGGTTTTAATAATGAAATACTTACTGTACATTTTCATCCAAGAGTGATTCTTCCTTCATATTAATAATTTCCATACTAGTCTTGCCTTACAGCTGTGCGATAGTTACCTTGGATATGTGATTTCTAAAACCTTTTTATGTGGTTATTTCATAGTCAGTTTTGATACTCTATGACAGAACTTAAATTTCTGTAAGTCATTGACTTCGTACCAACACAACATTCTGATTAACAAATTAGCAGCACTATACACTATTGATAAAGCACACATTAAATTGACTAAGAACTGACTGACAGATCTCAAAAAGTAGCTGTCAACAGGGAATCATTCAATAGGTTATTTCTAGTGGGCTTCTTCAGGGATTGGTTCTAGGCCTGACACTATTCAACATTTTTATCAATGATCTGTATGTAATATAAAACCACAGCTTATATAATTTGCAGATGATAAAGTTTGTTGGACTGGAATAATGATGAGGACAGAGCAGTCATCCTGAGTGCTCTGGATCACTTGATAAGCTGGGCTCACTCAGACAAAATATGTTTTAATACTGTCCAATGACCTCCTGTATAACACAGGCCATTACATTTCACACAGATACTCCTAGATCAAGCCCAATGACTTTATTTGTAGATGAAAGCTTTTCCATCTTCAGGAAAGTGAACCTGTGCGCCACAGGCAGAGACCAGGAGGGGTACACCAATGCCCGAGGCCCCTGCGATGGCAGGGAAAGGACTAGATGAGACATGCTCAAAAGGTCTTGGAAGATGATCTACACCCTATGCTGCAAAGGAAGGCAAAATCCCCATGGTCCCTGCCAATCTGACCTGAAAGAAAACTACTTCCCAACCCCAAATCTGATTACCAGTTAGACCCAGAGCATGTGAACAAGAGACACCAGCCAGGCATCTAGAAAGAGGATTCTCCGTAAAAGCGGTGGACGTGATATACCTTGACTTTAGCAAAGCTTTTGATAAGGTCTCTCACAGTATTCTTATCAGCAAGTTAAGGAAGTATGGGTTGGATGAATGGACTATAAAATGGATAGAGAACTGGCTAGAGCATAGGGCTCAACGAGTAGTGATCAATGGCTCCATGTCTAGCTGGCAGCCGGTCACAAGTGGAGTGCCCCAGGGGTCGGTCAAGGGGCCAGTTTTGTTCAACATCTTCATCAATGATCTGGAGGACGGGGTAGATTGCACCCTCAGCAAGTTTGCAGATGACACTAAGCTGGGGAGAGTGGTAGATACCCTGGAAGATAGGGATAAGATACAGAAGGACCTAAACAAACTGGAGGATTGGGCCAAAAGAAATATGATGAGGTTCAACAAGGACAAGTGCAGAGTCCTGCTCCTAGGACGGAAGAATCCCATGCACAGCTACAGACTGGGGACCGACGAGCTAGGCAGCAGTTCTGCAGAAAAGGACCTGGGGGGCAACAGTGGATAAGAAGCTGGATATGAGTCAGCAGTGTGCCCCGGTTGTCAAGAAGGCTAATAGCATATTGGGCTGCATTAGTAGGAGCATTGCCAGCAGATCATGGGAAGTGATCATTCCCCTCTATTCGGCATTGGTGAGGCCACATTTGGAGTATTGTGTCCAGTTTTGGGCCCCCCACTACAACAAGGATGTGGAGAAGTTAGAGAGAGGTCCAGTGGAGGGCAACAAAAATGATTAGGGGGTTGGAGCACAAGACTTATGAGGAGAGGCTGAAGAATTAGGCTTGTTCAGTCTACAGAAGAGAAGAATGAGGGGAGATTTGATAGCAACCTTTAACTACCTAAAAGGGGGTTCCAGGGAGGATGGAGCTAGGCTGTTCTCAGTGGTGGCAGATGACAGAACAAGGAGCAACGGTCTCAAGTTGCAGGGGGGGAGATCTAGGTTGGACACTAGGAAAAAGTTTTTCACTAGGAGGATAGTGAAGCACTGGAATGGGTTACCTACGGAGGTGTTGGAATCTCCATCTTTAGAGGTTTTTAAGCTGCGGCTTGACAAAACCCTAGCTGGGATTATTTAGTTGAGGTTAGTCCTGCTCTGAATAGGGGGTTGGACTAGATGACCTCCTGAGGTCCCTTCCAACTCTATGATTCTATGATGCTATCTCTGAGCACTGGTCACCCCAACCAGTGACCCGTCTCCAGCTGTTCCCTTCAGAATTGCTGCAATTTGACCAACACTTTTCAGTACCTAGATTTTTTTTAGTTCCTGTACAATTTTGATTGTCCTTTGTGGTATCTTCTCTGTTTCGATATTATCATTTTAATTAAGATTATTCCTAATGCAGAGCACATTATTCTAAACGGGGCCTCACTGGAAGAGAGGGCTAACCACGGTAAAGCAAAAAGGCTCTATACCAGCTCTCTACAGGCTGCTGTCATGATAAAAAATGGCAGGGGTCTTTATGTTAACCAAGTTTTGTAAACACATGAGAGTTAATTTTTACACAGAACATTTGCAGAATGGCTGCTATTTACAAAAGAATAGAAAAGCCAGTACATTCAACTGAACTGGGCAACGTTTGGAACGACTAGAAATTGAAATTGGGCTTGTTTAAGTGAGGGGGGATTTGATAGCTCTTAACTACCTGATCTAGGGAGGATGGGGCTAGGCTGTTCTCGGTTTTCTGCAAAAAAGTTTTGCAAAGTGAAAAGCAGAAACTTTCGAAACTGCAACTGTAATACTTCACAGTATCTCCTCTGACTGACATTAATGGCTGTTTAGCCAACCCAACATTGAGTTCTCTTTAATGTAGGTTTTGGAGCTGCCTCACCAATATCTCCATGTACCAAACTGTATAGACTGTTGAATTATAGTGTATCCCTAGTCTCCATGGGCCGCTGTGCTTGGACTGATGGTCCTGGCTAGCAAGATGCTGTGCACAGGGAGCAGAGAAATGAGTCCGCTGTTGTTATTCTGTCTTCCCATGGGCATTGCTGCTGAGGCCCCACCCCCACTACATAGCCCTCGGCTCTTCGGGGGGCACTTTTTCAGGCTCTGCCCTTAAGTATAGCATGCTTTCTCCTGCACCTCTTGCTGCAATACTGCATGGCAGGTCAGCCTACCCTGCTTCTCTCCACCACAGCCTCTACCTGGCTCTCTCTACATCCTCCACATGAACTAGTTGACACAGAAATTCTTGTGCCACTCATACAGTAGAAGGTTTTTCTCTTCTGTCACCATGTCGGCTCATTGTGCTGCATCTGGGCTGCTCGTTAGACAGGGGAAGTGCTTAGCTCCAATGTGTGGAACTTGTTCCATTGATTCAAAGAGTCCAGCTTCATCTTTTCAGGAGTCCTGATTTCTTATTTCAAAGCTGAATTTCCCACAAAGAGGCCAGTCTTCAATAACTGTCATTTTGTTGCCCTAATTTTATGCTTGTTCTAAAACAAGAGAATTGCAGATATTACCAAGGTAATGAACTGTTTTATCTCTGTTGCCAAATCGTCTGAATTCAATTTGCCTCCTTTTAAATTTGCAGCTTCAGCAGTTTCAAGCTGCCTCTCAGTCTGCTACAGCCAATAGCCAGCTCCTTCACTTCTTTGCATATCTGCAACCTTTGCATCTTTTGTTCCTTTATGCCACAATTTCATTTTTCTAATTGCTACACATCTTTGACAGATCAATGAGGCTTATGTTTCTGATTATCAGAGAACCCAAACAGAGGCTATGAATGCATTATACAGCAATAGGCTGCAACTGTGCGATACCCAGATAGGTTTAATGAGAGAAACCCCCAGTGTTGTATAACACACCCACACAACCACCCGTGTTGGTAACCCGCTGAAAGAAAAGGGAATAAAATTGTGAACATGCTATCAAAAAGGAGCAAAAATGTAATAATTAAGAGCAAGAAGTGAATGCATACAGCCAGCCTACGTAAAACATATAATATATATAATCAGAGAGGACTCTGATGGCTTAACAGAGAAACCTTCAGTGAGCTTAAACAAAAAGGAAGCTTAAAGAAGTGGAAGCTTGGACAGATGACTAGGGAGGAGTATAAAAATACCGCTTGAGCATGCAGGAGTGAAATCAGGAAGGCCAAAGCACAACTGGAGTTGCAGCTAGCAAGGGATGTGAAGGGTAACAAGAAGGATTTCTACAGGTATGTAAGCAACAAGAAGATGGTCAGGGAAAGTGTGGGCCCCTTACTGAATGGGGAAGGCAACCTAGTGACAGATGATGTGGAAAAAGCTGAAGTACTCATTGCTCTTTTTGCCTCTGTCTTCACAGACAAGGTCAGCTCCCAGACTACTGCACTGGGCAGCACAGAATGGTGAGGAGGTGAGCGGCCCTCAGAGCTGAAAGAACAGGTTCAGGACTATTTAGAAAGGCTGAACATGCACAAGTCCATTGGACCGGATACAATGCATCAGAGGGTACTGAGGGAGTTGGCTGATGTGATTGCAGAGCCATTCGCCATTATCTTTGAAAACTCATGGTGATTGGGGGAGGTACTGGATGATTGGAAAAAGGCAAATATAGTGCCCATCTTCAAAAAAGGGGAAGGAGGATCTGGGGAACTACAGACCAGGCAGCCTCACCTCAGCCTCTGGAAAATCATGGAGCAGGTCCTCAAGGAATCCATTTTGAGGCACTTGGAAGAGAGGAAAGTGATCGGGAACAGTCAGCATGGATTCACCAAGAGCAAGTCATGCCTGACCAACTTGACTGTCTTCTATGATGAGAATACTGGCTCTGTGGATGTAGGGAAAATGGTGGACGTCATATACCTTGATTTTAACAAAGTTTTTGACATGGTCTCCCACAGAATTCTTGGCAACAATTTAAAAGAGTATGGGTTGGAGGAATGGACTATAAGGTGGATAGAAAGCTGGCTAGATTGTTGGACTCAATGGGTAGTGATCAATGGCTCGATGTCTATTTGGCAGTCGGTGTGGAGTGCGCCAGCGGTAGTTCCTGGGGCCGGTTTTGTTCAACATCTTCATTGGATGATGGGATGGATTCCACCCTCAGCAAGTTTGCAGGTGTCACTAAGCTGGGGGGAGTGGTAGATACGCTGGTGGGTAGAGACAGGATATAAAGTGACCTAGACAAATTGGAGGATTGGGCCAAAAGAAATCTGATAAGGTTCAACAAGGACAAGTGCAGAGTTCTGCACTTAGGACGGAAGAATCTGATGCACTGTTACAGCCATAGAATCATAGAAAATAGGGTTGGAAGGAACCTCTGGAGGTTATCTAGCCCAATACCCTGCTCAGAGCAAGACCAACTCCAACTAAATCATCCCAGCCAGGGCTTTGTCAAGCCACACCTTAAAAAACCTCTGAAGATGGAGATTCCATCATCGCCCTAAGTAACCCATTCCAGTGCTTCACCACCATCCTAGTGAAAAATATTTTCCTAATATTCAAACTAGATCTCCTCCATTGCAACTTGAGACTATTGCTCTTTGTCCTATCATCTGCCACCACTAAGAACAGCCTAACTCAATCTTACTTGGAACCCCTTTTCAGGTAGTTGAATGCTGCTATCAAATCCCCCCTCATTCATCGATTCTACAGACTAAACAAGACTAGTTTCCTCAGCCTCTCCTGATAAGTCATGTACTCCACTCCATTATCATTTTTGATGCCCTCCGCGGGACTCTCTCCAGTTTCTCCACATCCTTTCTGTAGTAGGGGGTCCAAAACTGGACACAGTAATCCAAATGTGGCCTCACAAGTGCCAAAGAGAGGGGAATAATTACTTCCCTCTATCTGCTGGCAATGCTCCTACTTATGCAGCCCACTATGCTATTATCGTTCTTGGCAAGAATGGCACACTGCTGACTCTCATCCAGCTTCTTGTCCATTGTAACCCCAGGTCCTTTTCTGCAGAACTGCTCTCTAGCCAGTCGGTCCCCAGTCTGTAGCAGTGCATGGGATTCTTCCGTTCTAAATGCAGAACTTTGCATTTGTCCTTGTTGAACCTCATAAAATTTATTTGGCCGCATCCTCCAATTTGTCTAGGTCACTATGTATCCTATCCCTACCTTCCAGGGTATCTACTACTCCCCCAGCTTAGTGTCATCTGCAAACTTGCTGAGGGTGCAATCCACCCCATCCTCCAGATCATTAATGAAGATGTTGAATCCAGCACTGACCTCAGCACTGACTCCTGGAGCACTTAGCTTGTTACTGGCTGCCAGCTATATATTGATCCATTGATCACTACCCGTTGAGCCTGATGATCTGGCCAGTTTTCTATCCATCTTATAGTCCATTCCTCCAACCCATACTTCTTTAACTTGCTCATAAGAATATTGTGGGAGATCGTATCAAAATCTTTGCTAAAGTCATGGTATATCACATCCACCGCTTTTCCCGACATCCACAGAGCCAGTCATCTCATCATAGAAAGCAATCAGGTTGGTTAGGCATGACTTGTCCTTGGTGAATCCATGCTGACTGTATCTGATCTCCTTCCTCTCTTCCAAGTGCCTCAGAATGGATTCCTTAAGGACCTGCTCCATGATTTTTCTGGGGACTGAGATGAGGCTGACCAGTCTGTAATTCCCCTGTTCCTCCTTCCCTTTTTTGAAGATGGGCACTATATTTGCCTTTTTGCAATCATCCGGGACCTCCCCTGATCACCATGAGTTTTCAAAGATAATGGCCAATGGCTCTGCAATCACATCGATCAACTCCCTCATCAGCCTCAGATACCTTGTACAGCTTTATCTCATACAGCTGATTTTCACAGCAGTAAGAACTCCATTCAGATCCTGGACAGCAACTGGTCATTACACAATACATAGAAATTACACAGTGAAAAATAAGGCTTGGTTTATATTCTTTTTACTACAGAGGTGCTGCATGCATTGAGGCACATTTCCTTAATCCCCTGTAGTAGGTTTAAAATACATGACTGCAGAGTTAAGTTGCAACTTTGACACCTGTATGAAAGCAAATGAATGCCCAGGCAGGCTCAGCATCTATCTTTAAACTGAGTTTTTAGACCTTCTGTATCACATGTTCCTTAGTATATGACTTATGCTGGCTCCAGACTACAGAACTCAAAAGTGTAATCTCGGAAAGCCTTAGGTACCTGGTCTTTCTGTGAAATGGCACTGTGTTTCCATCTCCCTTACAGGAAGGGGTGTCTGGTGTTGATATAAAAACTGCCTCCCTTGCACACTTGCCTCGTTCAGGGGAACCTGTGTGAAAGATCAAAGGAAAAGACCCAGCAGCACCTCCTGAGCCCATCACATGGTTCATGGACACACATCATGTGTGACTTAGAACAAGGAACTGTCCCATAGTTCCACAACTCGTTCCAAGTGATCCTGCCCACCTGAGGCTGACAGACTGTCAATTCTGCAAAAGTGTTGTGCATTGGTGGCTTTTTTCTCCTTGCTGATGAGAAATGACCAGATTAACCTCTGAAAGCAGTTTTTTTTATTTGTATTCTGTTACAATATAATTCATTCCAGCATTTCATTAATATCAGTTGTGTCTTCCAATTACTGAGGCACTTAAAGAAAGTTGGAGAATACAATACAGTACTTCCTTAAAAGTTTTCTAGAAAAAGTCTTAGAATCATAGAATATTAGGATTGGAAGGGACCTTAGGAGTTCATCTAGTCCAACCCCCTGCTCAAAGCAGGACTAACCTCAGTTAATTCATCCCAGCCAGGGCTTTGTCAAGCCACATCTTAAAAACCTCTAAAGATGGAAATTTCACCACCTCCCTAGGTAACCCATTCCAGTGCTTCACCACCCTCCTAGTGAAAACGTTTTTCCTAATATCCAACCTAGACCTCCCCCACCGCAACTTGAGACCATTGTTCCTTGTTCTGTTATATACTACCATTGAGAACAGCCTAGCTCCATCCTCCCTGGAACCTCCTTTCAGGTAGTTAAAGGCTGCTATCAAATCGCCTTCCCCCTCCATTCTTCTCTTCTGCAGATTAAACAAGCCCAGTTCCCTGAATCTCTCCTCATAACTCATTCAGCAGGGCTGAAAGACAGTTCCCCTTCTTGGTTTGCTGCTTTACCACTTTCCCAGTTCTGTCTCATCAGCAAATTTAACAGGTTTATAGATTGTTTCACAGTCTAGGTCATTTATATGGATTAGAAAGAGGAAGGGTTCCAGTGGTGACCTGGAGGGCCCACAATCAATGTTGACTCACAGTTTGATATATATATATGTATATGTATGTGTGTGTGTGTGTGTGTGTGTGTATTCGTCTATGAGAGATTCTTTCTTTCCTGCTGTCTGTGTAAAGTATCCTAACATCTAATTGTGAACGACTCCATTCACTGAAAATAAAAGCCCAGCACCATTTGCTTTTCCAGTCTCCTAGGCACGCCATGTAAATACTCAGATGGAGCTTTCCACTGTCAGCTAGAGATGGACATGTGCCTGCTCTAAAGGTGAAGGGTTCAATGACCAAACTTGAACTGGGCCCAGACAATGCAATTCAAAATAAAATAATGTATTGATACTTAATTATGCTGCAATAATTCCCACCTCAGAACGCCTGATCTCCCCCTGAATTAATTGAGCCAATAAGGAGTAAGGATCTGATTTTCAGACAGTGCTCAGTTTACAGTGCTGATAGACTGTCATCAAGTCATCCATTAACCATCTCTTTGTTAAGATAAATACATTGAGTTCCTTGAGCCTGTCACTATAAGGCAGGTTTTTAAGCCTTTAATCGTCGTGGCTTTTCTCTGAACTCGCTCTAATAGATCAACATCCTTATTGAATTGTGGACACCAGAACTGGACACAGTATTCCAGCGGCAGTCGCACTGGTGCCATACACAGAGGTGTTTTCCTGTTTATGCATCCAAGGAGCACATTAGCCCTTTTGGCCACACCATTGCACAGGAAGCTCATGTTCAGCTAATTATTCATCATGACCCCTACAGCTGTTTGGGAGTCACACCTGCCCAGAGTGAGAGCCCCACATCCTGTAAGTATGGCCTGCGTTCTTTGCTCCTAGAAATGTATCACCGTACATTCGGCAATATTGAAATGCATATTGTTTGCTTGCATCAGTGTACCAAGCTATCCAGATCACTCTGTAATAGCGACCTGTCCTCTTCATTATTTACCAGTGCCTCAAACTTTGGGTCATGTGAAAACTTCATCAGTGAAGACATGTCTGAACTGCTCAAGACTTTCTGGGATCAGGCTAATGCTCCTACAGCATCCTCATTCAATCCTGAGGCACACTGGAAAGAAGTCTGAGATAATGCTAGTGTCCCAAACACCTAGTTGGCAGCCCCACAAAAGGAATTCCAGGTTTCAATCTGCCTCGGAACCATGTGCCACACTGAACCATCTTAAAACATCACGTGGCTGATGCAGCCATCTCTCACACCTTTGGAAGATAAGAGTCAATGCACAAGTTGCAAACTATGGACCACATTGGAAACCAGTGCCTGCTTCGACCATTTGCCAGTGACAGTCCAGACTCACATTCAGATACTCCTGAAGCTACCCACTGATCGCTAATCCTGACTTGGTTATTTGAACATTGCTAACCAACTCTCTTGGCATACAAAAGAGAAAAGAATCAGTAACGATTTTATATTTTCAAAAAAATATTAACTAGCATAGATCCAGAAACTGATGACTGCAGAACTTCAATAGAAGCACACCCACTTGATGATGACTCCCCATTTACAGTTACATTTTGAGATCTCTCAGTTATTCCATTTTAAATCCATTTACTGTGCGCCATGGTAATTTTATACCATTCTAGTTTTTTAATCAAAATGTCGTGTGGTATCAAGTCCACAGTCCTACATGGGACTCAACATTTACATCAACTATTACCTTTATCAGCCACACTGGGAATCTCATCATAACAAGGTATCTGGTTATTTGACAGGATCCATTCTCCATGAACCCATGTTGATTATACTCTAAGCTGAAACTGCCCAATAGAAAAGTGCCCAAATGGCTCTCTGCCAGAATCTGGTCTTTACTGCCTGATTTTGCTCTTGCTCAAATCAAGGGTAAAAATGTCTTATTAACTGATATCAGTGAGGGCAGGACTCAGCACAAAATTATCCACAACAAAATCCATATCTTTGCTTAATTACAAACTATTTTCTTCAGGTGCTTGGCACACATGTTCTGCTATGTGGAAACTTTGCAGGTACAGCTACAAGCCATATACGGACTAGGGAAAAATACCAAGGGTAGACAAATCAAAATCTCAAAATACAGCATTTTATCTTAGTGATCTGCAACAAAGATATAGCTTGACACATTTGCTTTCGCTTTTGCCTTCTGAGTAAAGCCAGCAATTTTCAAGCTAATGACAAAACTAAAGTGAGGGTTGAGGTGGGCTAAAATAAGGCTTAATAATGGAAGCCAATGGCAAGCTTAAAAACACTGGAAAAGCAGCCATCTTTCCATAGCGACAAAATGATAATTATGCATTACCATTTTATTAGGGTTAATGTTTACAGAAAGAGAAATAAAGCAGGATTCAGCAAGAGTCCTAAATGCTATGTACAAGAGGATGGGCCTTTAATTAAGGTTATTTGCCTTCAAATGTGACTGGTGAACACTAGCAGGCAGCAATTTGTTTTAATCTGAGAAATTAATTTTTCTTGGAGAATTTGCTCCAGCCAGCTGCAACTGAAATCTCCAGTTCAATCCTGGCATCTGTTTTGCCTCATGAAACTGTTTTAGCTTTCGCTGTAAAGCTAAATAACAAGGAGATATTCAGGCTAGCTTCTGTCTCCCGCCCCCATTAGACAAATCATCCACACTATAATTCTTCCCTCATCTCTTCTGGGTACCCTGGAGCCGTTGTGTGACTTGTGCCACAAAGAGGGCTGATAGCCCTTTTCTATTCAGGAGAATACTATTATAATTTGAAATAAACTATTTAAAAACATTAGCAATTGCTATTGCCAGATACCCTGCTGTTCGAATCTTTCACTAATTATCATAAGTCAGGAGGACAGAACTACAGAATATGATGTAGCCGCTTATAACAGCAGGAAAAAGAGCAATTTAATCTAAATAATGGAATCTAATCTCTGGTTCCCATAATAAGAAAGAAGCAGATTGATGAACTCGGATTGCAAGAGGCACTACTTTCCAGGCCATTAGAAAATAAAGAGAATTTTTTTTCCTAAAAAAAACTCCAGCAGACCTTGGTAACTTGCACCCAAGAGTCTTAAAAGAGTTGCCTGAGGAGACCAAGAATTATTAAATCTTGGATACTGGGAAAATGGCAAGAGACTGGAAGGATGCTAATTATGTGCTAATATTCACAGGGGCAAGCTGGATGACCTGGATAACCGTAGGCTAGTTAGTTTTACATCAATTCCAGGCAAAATAATTGAAAAGCTGATATGGGTTCAGTCACTGAAAGGATAGGAATCTATTAATGCACTCTTGTTTTATAGCAAATAGGTCTTATCAACTAAACCCGACTTCATTCTTTGGGGGAGATTACAAGTTTGGTTTATAAAATTAACTGTATTGATGGAATAGACTTTTATTAGGTATTTGATTTAGTACCACATAACATTCGGATTAAAAATTAGCACTATACAATATCAATAAGCCACATGTTAAATAGATTATAAACTGGCTAACTGACAGATCTAAAAAAGTAGTTGTCACTAGGGAACACCTCCTGGCTCCAGTGTAGGCATACCAAGTCTGCCCTGGAAATTGGCTGATGGGACAAGGACACTGTTTTCCCAATGCTTCTTTATTTATTGTGTATGTGGCAATAAAATATAGTTCTCTGATTTATAATTGGTCTCTTGGTATAAAATTATGTTTGTACAATGGGCAGGATAGTTTAGATGTTTTAGTGTAATAGGTGTTAAAGAAATATTACTGACTGACTATATACCTGGCCCAATGCCATTCTAATTATGTTATGAAACAACATGACTGATACTATATGTTTAACTTCTCTGCTGACAGGCTTTCAAAGTTAGTGACTTTCTTATTTTCTGAAACCAGTTTTTAATGATTTTCCCCTTTTACTTGGCTTGAAGTCTTTTCATTTTTTCTCTTTCTAGTTGTTCTAATTCATGTGTGCATAGCAGGCCTTGACACTTTTCATTTCTATTTTTTTTTTTTGTTTCATTCCAGGATTTCTGGACCTCTTGATTTGATGACTGGAGAGGTTGTCCAAATGGTAACAGAAGAAAGTGAAAAATCTTGCAAAAGTAATTCAAGAAGCATAGAGGAGAAGGAGCAAGAGAATATACCTGCAGATATGTATAGCTTCTGGAGAACAGCAAAACCCCCACGCTGACATTAATGCATAGGGCCCCTGTGTCATTCACTATGTATTTCTGCTGATTCGATCTGTGCTATCAAGCCAGGGCACTGAAGAAGCCAGGTGCTCTGTGTGGGAAAAAATGCTTAACTTTGGCATTTCCTGCCTTATGGGTGCTTCACTTTGCAGTCTCAACATTCTTTTAATGCAGTTTTTTAATGGAATTTCCTAGGGGCTTTTTAAAGAGGAAAAATGAATGGACTATACCACATGATGTGAAATGATTTGCAATAAGCTGTGTCCTGTGTAAGACATGATGCACTCAATAAGGCAAGAACTGTGCCCTACCTTCCACAATAAAGAATCCTAATTGCATTTCTTTATCATGCATATGCAATGCCAAGAGAATGTTGGGTACTTATTTTTTAACAAACCTGAACAAACATATAAGGGTTATCATTTGTCATAAATAGTCAGTGTGCATACAGAGAGCCCATTTAAAACCCTTTGATTTGGTCAAACCAGAACAGAGTTTGACTGGTTTACAGCCCCCGACACAGCAGAGGACCAAATCACTGAAATGCTAGAGCTGTTAAATCATAAAACAAATATTGTGAGGTAAAGCATGCATTATTTCCCCAATCTTTGTACCCAAACAATGGCAGAAGAGTTTATCAAACATATAAACACCTTCCCTCAGGCAAAGTCCAACTAGGGAAAATTTGAAATAGTTACAAGAAAGTGAAAGAGACCCATAAGAATGGAAACTATTAAACATCTTAATGATAGATGTCTGCGTACCAGAAATGCTCTGGATTCACTGTATGATTGAGTTACTGGCTGCTAATCTATGCCCAAGGTGGAGAGTATCAGAGCCAGGAGCTGGGATTCTGTTCTCCTGCACAGATCAAAGCTCCATGGAGAATCTAGGGTGCGTGACTGAGTGAATGAGCTCACTGTGGCAGTGATATAGGGCAGTGATATAGGGCACGACAGAGCAAGCTGAACTGAATCTGGTCACCCGATGGCTCTGAAAGTGAGAGTTTTAAACTAGCATCCATATCACAAGATGTGACCTGTTCTCTGAACTCTGAGAATCATGGTTTTGGAGAAGTTCTAAGGCTTAACATCTATTTCACAAAACAGTATAAGAGTTTGTGATAATGAGAAATATCTGGCTGTGAAGTGAATTCTAGGCACGCCCATCTTTCAACTTAAATGCATCGTTACACGGAGTTGCAATTATAAATGAATATTGAATGCACATTTGCATAATTTTGTTACATAACTACTAAATGCCAGACAGCTTTTGATAGCCCAAAAGGATTCAAGTCACTTAAATCACATCTAGTCTCGGCATGTAAAATCAAATAGCCATAAATAGCAGATTCTGGGCCTTCTCCAACTGCACACTAGCCTGGCGTTAACCAGGGGCTGCCAAACTTTGTTCCTGAGGCCCAGCTGTGCAGCTGCACTAGGCAGTGTGGCCCACTAATAACTTATCTTGAGGAAAATGATGAATGTTAATTTTTATATACATATAAACGATAACACTGTAAATAGACAATGTACATGTTTCCTTTTCATTTCAATGGAAACAAATGGAATGATAGAAATCCTGAGCTATGTGTACTCAAAGAAATACTTCAAGATTTTTGACACCAAAGAGTTTTAGTAAAACTACACATTAGGAAAAACGTTGAGAGCAAAACGTGGTGTTTAGACAGGAAAAACGCACTGTATAAATGTACAATGTATAAAACTGAAGCATAAGCAACACAACGTTAACAAAATTGTTAAAATAAACACATTGAGCACTTTGAACATTCCATTGTGTTTTCAATATTTTGTATTGCAAAATCTGAATTTCTGTACACGGAAAGACCCACCCTACTCTCTACTAATTAGAAAAGAATCAAATATTGAAAATAAAAATTTAAAATAACAGTTCTAATATAACACACTGAGGCAATGGGTACTCATCTGACTTGGTAAAGGAGAAGCCGAAGCTTCAGGTATGGGTCATCATATTTCCACCACATTATTTATTTTTTGGCTGATTCATTTTGCGTAGCTCTAGGTGGCCCGGGACTTTTATTACTTTCTCCACCAGGGCATCCATCTCGTTTTTGAAAAATAAGTTGATCCACGTCAGATTGAAATGCTGCTTGCTGTTTTTTACAGTTGTAAATGGTGGACTGTGTGTACGTTATTAGGTTACCTTGCAGTGAAACTCACCACTGTGCTCACGAGAATTAAACTTGACGTGTTGCAGCTTAGTTATGGCAAAACTGCAGGGGCTCATCTGTCCTTCTGACCACTATTCCATGCTGCTCATCCACAGCAGCACTGAGAATACTGACAGGAATGACCTTGAGCAGCTCAGCAGTGAGATAGGGCTCTGGGAGAGAGGGCACAAATGGTGTTCTCATCCATTCTCTTAGTTGAGTGCAAGGGCCTGGGTAGAGACACGCACATCCTGGAGATGAATGCATGGCTGTGCAGATGGTACCAGCAGGACGGCTTTGGCTTCCTTGAACATAGGCTGCTTTCCAGGAAGGAAGACTGCTGGGAAGAGTTGGGGTCCTCCTGACCAAGAAGGGGAAAAAGCATCTTTGGACACCAGCTCACCAACCCAGTGAGGAGGACTTTAAACTAGATTCAAAGGGGGCAGGTGACAAAAGCCTACATGTAAGCTTAAAAAAGATGATGTTAACAGAGGACTAGATGTTAGGGGAGACATGGAAATTATAGTACAGTCATAGAAGCAACAAGAGGGAAATCAGAGGGGCAATCTGCTCAACATCTTAGATGTGTAAATACAAATGAAAGGCGTGTGGGGAATAAACAGGAAGAACTGGAAGTATTAATACATAATTATGAGTTAATTGACATCGAGTCTTCATGGGATAAATCTCATGACTGAAATATTGGTATGAAGGGGGATAGCCTGCTTAGGATGGACAGGCAGGCATAAAAGGGAGGGGTTGAATTATATATCAAGAATATATACATTTGTTTTGAGGTCCAGAAGAAAGTGAAAGGCAGACAAGTTGAAAGGACTCTGTGTAAAGATAAACAGGGAAAAATAGGGGTGATGTCATGGTAGAGGTCTACTATAGACCACCAAGTCAGGAGGAGGAGACATTTCTAGAAGCATCATATGGCATATATGGTTAGGGTTCTGCCGAAGGTCGTGATCTATGGCCAACTCAAGAACTACCCATGACAAAGAGGAAGGCCAAAGCGCCAATACAGCAACAAGGTCAAGCAGGGATTCAAGGAGTTCAACGTTCATTGACTACCGAGAGAGCCCTGCCCACAACCGCTCAGACTGCACTCAAAGATTAGTTATCAGTGGTTCTCTGTCAGACTGGGAGGGTGTATCTAGAGGGGTCACGTGGGGTCGGTCCTTGCTCTTATATGATTCAATATTTTCATTAATAACTGGATAATGGAGTGGAAAGGATGCTTATAAAATCTGTGGATGACCCCAAGCTGGAAGTAATTGCAGACACTGTAGAACTGGATTAGAATTCAAAATGGCCTTGACAAATTGGAGAATTGGTCTGAACTCAACAAGATAAAATTCAATAAAGACAAGTACAAAGTACAACACTTAGGAAGGAAAAATCAAATGCACAGCTACAAAATGAGGAACGGTCGGCAAGTTAGCAGTACTGCAGAAAAGCATCTGGGTTTATAGTGGCTCACAAATGGAATATTAGTCAGCCATGGACACAGCACTAGATGGGCACTTGGTACAACTGCATGGAGTGGCAGTTGGGTATCGGCCACCAGCTTGTCCCTCAAGTGTAACAATGGCGAGGGAGGTCAAGAACCAGCAGCCATAAAGCTCTTGATCTAGGGCTGGCACTTTCTCCTCCTTTGTCCCGTTCTGGGTTGGGTCACTGAGGACAGGAGGTGGGGCATGTTATCTCTGTGCCATGTTGCAGAGTTAGTTTAGTGGGTAAGGAGTTTGGTGAAGGGACCATAGGCAAAAACACAGTGCAACGTTAATGGGAAACTCCTGAGGCTTTTTCAATTTTTGAACACTTTAAAACACTTAAACATAATTTAAATTAGCAGCTGAATCCAGACAGCTCTAGCCAGCCATGAACAAGCAAAGCAATCCTAAAAATAAATATTCACTCATTTAAATGAATGAGCACTCATGCCAGATAAGCAGCTAAGAAATGGATTTTTAGAGTTCATTTAATAGTTATCCTTACATTTGCATTCATTGACCATGAGCTACGGTTCCTTTAGCAGCCCAGAGGCCATGAGTGTCAATCACCTTATATTCTGCTGCCAGGAAAGGCAATCTAATCTCCACAAATTGAGAAATGCTCCATCAAAGATGCCCTTTGAGAGCATTGCTTCATTGCTTTTTGAATCATCTTTTCTGTGATCGTCCTTGATAGAAAAGGCAATCTGACAGCAGTAAGACTGCTCAAATGGGTACCTGCTAATGATATACCTTGAGCTGACACATTAAAGAAACCTGAATTAAACTATAGCAATCCATGTGTGAAAGAGTCATGCAAAAACCTCTAAGAAACCTCTTTTACCTTAAATATTACGGATTACAATGGTTTAAAAAAGAATGAAGGAAACAAAGTGCACCCCAAGTGTCTCATTCAAAAAGTATAGCTCTGGAACCAGACTATCATTGTCAGACACTGGCTGGATTAATTTGCCACCACACTGTTTAATTACAGAGTCTGGACTCCGAGGGCAGAGCCAGCTGCCCATGTGGAGAGCTCCTCCTTGCCCCACAGCTCCATCCCCCCCCCCCCACGCAGAAGGGTCATCCCTGCCCCAACTTTCCTTCCAGGTGAGAAAGGAAATTTCCTGGGCCCCCCCCCCCAACTGCCTGGGGACTAAGCCCAGGTGAGCCCCTCACTGCTCTAGGAGGATTTTCACTGTGGCTGGGGGACAGGCTGAAACTTGGGGTGGAATGGGGGTGGAGCATGGGCAGGGCGAGAGGTGGAGTGGGTGCTTCTACTTGGGAAGGCTTAGCCTTCCCCACCCTATTATACCCGCCACCTATGCCTTTGCTCCTATGGCTGGCATTCCATCCCTTTGATCAGCTGTATCACTCGCCCTTGGATCCTTTCCAGGTTCACTACATCCTTTCTATACCCTGGTGACCAAAATTGGAAACAATACTCCAAATGAAGCCAAGCCAGCACTGAGTAGAGTGATACTATCACCTCCTTGGACTTCCATGCTATGCCTGTGTTAATACAACCCAAAATTGTATTTGTATTGCTTTTTTTGTAACAGCATCACATTGCTGACTAACACTGAGGTTTTGATCCACCACAACTGCCAGATCTTTCTCAACAGTTCTGTTGCCAAGCCAGAAATGCCCCATTCTGTGTTTGTACATTTGGTTTTTCTTCTCTAAGCATAGCACCTTACATTTGTTTAATTTCATTTTGTTGGCTATAGCTCTTTCTCTAATTTATTAAGATCCCTCTGAATTTTAGCTCTATCCTCTGAAGTGCCGATAACGCCCGCAGCTTTGTGTCATCTGCAAATTTGATCAGTATGCTCTCTATGCCTACATGCCGGTCATTAATAAAGATGTTAAACAACACTGGACCCAGAACAGATCCCTGTGGAGCCCCACTTGACAACTCCCTCCATCATTCCATTAATAGTTACTCTTTGCTTGCAGTAATTTAACCAATTACGTATCTACTTAATGGTAGTTCTGTTGAGCCTGCAATTCTCCAGCTTCCATATCAGAATGTCATGCGGGACTGTGTGAATAGTCTTCCTGAAGTGCAGGTATATTATGTCCACCGCATTCCCCCTATCCACCAAAGCAGCCAAAGAAGGAAATCAAGCTTGTTTGCCATGATTTGTTCTTAGTAAATCCCTGCTGGCTGCTAATGACCATCCCTTCATTCTGCCTGCAGGTATTTGCACACTGAATGTTTTATACACTGCTCTAGTAGCTTCCCAGATGGGCCATGCACAATGGGGACGCAAGCAAGGGCAGGCCCCCAATAATCAGCGGTGGCACAGAACTCCTCCGGCCTCTGGGGCAGAAGTGCCATTTAGGGAGGGCAGAGAGGACACCTGCCCCTCCGAGTTTCATACTGGGGGTCTGCTTGCAGTGCATGCCCAATCCTAGGCAGAGCTCTCAGCTGCAGTGCCGGGTAGCTAGATCCCTTCCTCCACCAGGTAATGTTCTCCAGAGCTCACCCACCCACCCCCTTCCCTGCCTCCACCAATCAGCAGCTGAGACAATACAGAGTGACACTCTTTCTAACCAATAGTAGCAGGGCCTATTAGCAGAGCCTTTGGGGGTAGGGCAGGCAAGGCAGAGGTCAGTTGAGGGGGGAGCACAGGGTCCACAGTGGTGGTGGAAGCACAGGGTACCCCGCGGTAGGAGTGGTAGGAGGGGAGAGCACAGGGTCCCCTGTGGAGCCATGGGGGAAGAGCAAGCTCCTCCAGCCCCAGGGCCATGGCAGGAGCACAGAACATGCCCCTCCAAAAGGGACCAATTATTTATTCCTGCACATGCCCCTGCTTTCCAGGTATCAGGGTCAGATTCACTGGTTTATAGTTCCCCAGCTCCTCCTTTTCAAAGATGGGCTCTACGTTAGCCCTTCTCAGTCTTCTGGGCCCTCTCCTGTCATCCATGAGTTTGTAAATATTTTTGTGAGTGGCTCTGATATTTCTTCAGCTAATAAATTCAGTACTCTGGGGTGAATAGCATCTTCCTAACTGGTCTTTCCATGGGACCTTGTCTACAATTTTTCTGAGTTGATTCAAATCTGCCTTTCTGAAGTCCAGTGTCTTGTTTTGCTGCTCTCCTGTGCTCCTTTCATAGGATCTTGAATTCTATGAGATCATGATCACTTCCTCCAAATTTCACAACCACCTTCACATTCACAACTAATTCATCCCTGTTGGTCAAAACCAGATCCAAAATGGATGACTCCCTAGTTGTTTCCTCAGGTTTCTGAATCAGAAAGCTGTCCCCTACACTCACTAAGAATTTGCAGGACATAATTACTTCTCTTTGTTAAACTAAATAGATTGATCTTGAATCTATCACTATAAGGCATGTTTTCTAATTTCTTAATCGCTCTCCAGCTCTTCTCTGAACCCTCTCCAGATTATCAACATCCTTCTTGAATTGTGGGTACCAGAACTGGACATAGTATTCCAGCAGTGGCTGCACCAGTGCCAAATACAGAGGTAAAATAACCTCTCTGCTCGAGATTCCTGTTTATGTACCCCAGGATCACATTAGACCTTTTAACCACAGCATTGCATTGGGAGCTCATGTTCAGCTGATTAGCCACCAGAACTCCCAAATCTTTTTCAGAGTCACTGCTTCCCAGAATAGAGTCCCCCAAGCTGCAAGTATGACTTACATTCTTTGTTTCTAGATGTATACTGTTTTATATGAATAGGGCATTTTATGTAGGGGAATACACTAACCAGGGGCCATGTTAGGGCCATGAGTTGTTGTCTAGAGAGAAAGAGATTCGCTCAGGGTTCAGTTCAGTTTCTTTCTTGCTAGCAGGCTGCCCATTTCTTGTTTTCCTGTTTGTGATAAAACAAAACATCGTTGCTGCTGCTGACTGAGAGTGATTACATGTGTTCCTCACCACACGATGCAACATATGCATTTACTTTTTACTGTATTAAAATGCACAGTGTTTGCTTGCATCCAGTTCAGCAAGTGATCTAGATTGCTTGTCCTCTTCACGATTTACCACTCCCCAATCTTTGTGTCATGTGCAAACTTTATCATTGATGGTTTTATGTTTTATTCCAGGTCACTGATGAAAATGTTAAATAGCCTAGGGCCAAGAATGATCACTGCAGAATCCCATGGGAAACAAGACACACTTGATGATGATTGCCCATTTAGGGTTATATTTTGAGACCTATCAGTTATCCAGTTTTTAATCTACTTAATGTATGTCACGTTAATTTTATATTGTTCTAATTTTTTTAATCAGAACATTATGTTGTATCAACTCATATGCCCCACAGAAGTCTAAGTCTACTGTGTCAACAATTTTCTCTTTATCTACTTGTAATCTCGTGAAAAAAAATCTATTTTTTAGTCTGACAGGATCTATTTTCCATAAATGCATGCTGATTTGCATTAATTAACCTACCCTCCTTTACTTCTTTATTAATTGTGTCCCATATCAGCTACTCCATTATCTTGTCCAGGATAGAAGTCAGGGTCCTGGCTGGGATGATTTAGTTGGGGTTGATCATGCTTTGAGTAGGGCGTTGGACTAGATGACTTTCTGAAGTCCCTTCCAACCCTAATCTTCTATGATTCTATGGTTAAGGCCTACTAGAGCGATCGAAGGAATGGAAAACTTATCTTAGAAGAGAAGACTCAATGATCTTGGCTTTTTTAACCTAATGAAAGGAAAGCAGAGGGGAGATATGATTACACACTATAAATATATCAAAGGGATAAATACAAGAGTTATTTAAGATAAGCACCAATATTGATAAAAGAACAAATGGATATAAAATGGCCATCAACAAGTTTAGGCTGGAAATTAGATGAAGGTTTCTAACAGCCAGAGAAATTAAATTCTGGAACAGCCACCCAATCGGAGGAATGGGGGCAGAAAAACCTAACTAGCTTTAAGACTGAGCTTGATAAGTTTATGTAGGGGATGGTATAATGAGACAGCCTATAATGGCATGTAGCTGATCTGCAACTGCTAGTAGCAAATATCCCCAATGGTCAGAGATAAGGCACTAGATGGAGAGGGCTCCAAGTTACTAGAGAGAATTCTCTCCCAGGTGTCTGGCTGGTGGATCTCATCCACATGCTCAGGGTCTAATTGATGGCCATACATGAGATTGGGCAGAAATTTTCCCCTGAATCAAATTGGCAAAGACTCCGGGGGTTTTTCACCTTCCTTTGCAGGACGGGTCATTTGCAGGTTGCAACTAGTGTAAATGGTGGATTCTCTGTAACTTGAAGAGTTTAAACCTTGATTTGAGGATCTCAGTAACTCAGCCAGAGGTTAGGAGTCTATTAGTGGAGTGGGTGGGCGAGGTTCTGTCGCCTACTTTGTGCACGAGTGCATTTCCGTTTGCCCAATCGCAAAAAGATGTATTAGATTTGGAAAAGAACAGAAAAGGGCAACAAAAATGATGAGGGGTATGGAACAGCTTCCATATGATGAGAAATTAAAAAGCCGAGGACTGTTCAATTTAGAAAAGAAATGACTAAGAGGAGATATGATAGAGGTCTATAAAAATCATGACCGGGGTGTAGAGAAAGTGAATAAGGAAGTGTTATTTACTCCTTCACATCAACTAATGAAATTAATGGGCAGCAGGTTTAAAAGAAACACAAGGAAGTACTTCTTCACACAATCTGTGGAACTAATTGCCAGAGGACCTTGTGAAGGCCAAAAGTATAAGTGGGTTAATAAAAAATAAAAAATAGTAGGATAGTTCCATCAATGGCTATTAGCCAAAATGGTTGGGGATGTAACCCCATGCTCTGGGCGTCCCTAGCCTCTGAGTGCCAAGCTGGTACTGGATGATAGGGGATGGATCACTAAAAAATTGCCCTGTTCTGTTCATTCCCTCTGAAGCACCTGGAATTGGCCATTGTTGGAATACAGGATAGTGGGCTAGATGGACCCTTGGTCTTACCTAGTATGGCCGTCCTTATGTTTAAAAAAAAAGAGCCTTATTTCCAATTTAACCGTGAGGGTGATAAATAATTATGGGGAACCAGAATTACACTCAATATTCCTGGTGAGACCTCATCTGGAATACTGTGTGTAGTTCTGGTCCCTCAGGTTTAAGAAAGAGGAATTCAAACTGCAACAAGTTCAGAGAAGGGCTACTTGGATGATCCAATCAATGGAAAACCTGCCTTATGAGAGGAGACTCGAAGAGCTTGGCTTATTTAGCCTATCAAAAAGAAGGCTGAGGGGACATACGATTGCTCTCTATAAATACATCAGAGGGATAAATACCAGGGAGGGAGAGGAATTATTTAGGTTCAGCCCCAATGTGGACACAATAAAAATGGATCTAAACTGGCCATCAGGAAGTTTAGGCTTGAAATTACATGAAGGTTTCTAACCATCAGAGAGTGAAGTTCTGGAATAGCCTTCTAAGGTGAGCAGTGGAGATAAAAAGCCTACCTGGCTTCAA
Organism: Emydura macquarii macquarii; assembly: GCF_026122565.2. Lineage (NCBI taxonomy): Eukaryota > Metazoa > Chordata > Testudines > Chelidae > Emydura > Emydura macquarii. Next base: position 303,106 of record NW_027131688.1, read on the forward strand.
AACTGAGCTTGATAAATTTATGCAGGGGATGGTATGCTGGGACAGCCTAATTTGGCAATTAACTGATCTTTGACTACTAGCGGTAAATATTCCCAGTGGCCTGTGATGGGATGTTAGATGGGGCGGGTTCTGAGTTACTACAGAGAATCCTTTCCAGGTGTCTGACTGGTGAGTCTTGCCCACATGCTCAGGCTTTAGCTGATCGCCATATTTGGGATCGGGAAGGAATTTTCCCCCAGGACAAATTGGCATAGGCCCTGGGGGGTTTTAACCTTCCACTGCATCATGGGGCACGGGTCACTTGCTGGTGGATTCTCTGGTAGAATCTCTATACCTAGAAGTCTTTAAACCATTATTTGAGGACTTCAGTAACTCAGTCACAGCTTAGGGGGCTATTACAGGAGTGGGTGAGTGAGGTTCTGTGGCCTGCATTGTGCGGAGTTCAGACTAGATGATCATATTGGTCCCTTCTGACCTTAAAGTCTAGGAGTCTAATTAGAACAAACTACCAAGGAAAATGGTGGATTCTCCATCTCTTGATGTCTTCATATCAAGATTGTATGTCTTTCTGGAAGATATGCTGTAATCAAACATAGCTGGCCTCAAAACTGGAGGTAAAAGGATGACGTTCTCGGGCCTATATTATACAGGTGGTCAGATTATATGATCTAATGATCTCTACTGGCCTTAAACTCTGTGAACCTATGGCTCTAAGGGCTAAAGCTGAATTTCAGGGGGGAGAAATGTTAACAGCAGGCCAAATTAATTGCTGAGGTAACTGCATTGACTTCAATGGGCTCACAGAGTAAAAACGGAGGCCCTGGAGAGCCAGGACACCTATCTGCCTACTGCTCTGGAACTCTGAACAACAACTGGAGTTTTGCCTGAGTCCAGGGAGTACACAATAAATAATAGGACTCAGAGGAAGGGCTCTATGCTTTTCCACCAATCTCCCTTTAAATGCGAGTATGTGTATTGTAGGGGACATAACAGTAAAGAGAAACAAATGAGTATAGCAGTGAAACATATCACTGTAATTGTTATTACTGAGCCCTCAGCTCCCTTTAATGCAAAACAAAATACTGAGTAATCAAGATATCCTTTTCTTCCATGGACATTTGCATAGGGTAATTGTTTGTTCAGATTTAATTAATAACTTTAAATGTCATCCCTACAAAACTATTAAACATTGGGGATTTTTCATTCTAAGTACTGTATTGTGAAATCAGTGTGATAAACAAGCCAGGATATGTTTAGCAAACTGGAATGGTAGGGAAAGTATATTAAACAGTAATCTGCCTTTTGTTTCTTTTCTACAGTAATGCAATATCACTGGCATATTTATTAGAGTCTAAACACAGCCATAGAAAGCACTGCTCTTATTCAGTGTCAGAAAAACCCTGATGTGTGAATAAAAGGGTTATTTCATCTACCCACTGCTGACATTTTCCAGATCTACAATTATGAGTCTTAAAGCATCAATAAGTTAGTAATTTTACTGGGCATTTTTCATTTTAATACTCCTTTAGCTTTGCTTCATATATAGTACCAAAAATAATAAACCTAGTTTTTGTGAGTAATTGTTCTACACTTTCTCTATAGTGACCTCAACCCTGTTAACTCAAAGCTGCTGTTGGGAAATAGGGAAATAAAGCATGAAAGCCCAGACTTCCAAGGGACTTGAAATGTTGGGTTTGCGATTTGCAGAGAGTTCAAGGGGGTGCTCGCATCTCTCTGCAGCTTTCCAAGGCTGATTGGGCTGGGTTTGCATGCAGTCAGGTTCTGCAGAAATGCACATGCACATATTGTAGCTGGCTCTGTGCTTGGTACACACCCTGCAGAATTAACTCCAGGCTCCCCCGAGAGTGGTTGTTTCATTTTGCCAGCCCAGGGATGGTGGATTCCGAACAGTTTGCAATTCAGGGGTGTAATGGACAAGGGCATCACTCTTACCACCTGCATCATTCCTATGCAAGGGTGAGTAGGTACTTCCACAGCATTTCTAGGTTGAGGCCCAGATGGAGTAATCTGGGGCCCCTGAGGCAGAGTGCATAGGAGAGGGGTGAGCTTTTAAGATTTTCTTCTCTTTTTCTATGCCTGTTACAGGGTCCCTGTAATGTATGGCCCTGCTGATGGGAGAATCTGTGGCCACAGCACTGTGGAAGGCTTGGAGCCCAGCGGGACTTTGGTGATGCCGTCTCTAGATGATGCCATGGCACCAGCTGATTCCTGCAGTGACCTCCATGGAGGAATGTCTGCACTCACTGTAGTTCCTGACACATCACCTTCAGTTAACCACAGTTTAGCTATCGAGAGCCAGGATGAACGCACAATTCAAGTCCAGTTTGACCTCAGCCATCTGTTTCCTACCATGGCCTCAGTCTGGCAAGAGTCGTTCCCAAGCTGGACGCAGTGAGCAGTGGTGAAGGCAGCCTGGGCAGACCACAGCAGGTGGAAAGAGGGATTATTAGGGAAGGGGTAAAAGAACTTGGTTGGGCTGGAGGATCTCATACGAGAACTCTCTACAGCTGGCCTGGCATGCTGGGAGAGGCAGTATTACCTGCCAGGGTCTGCAACACACATAGTTCTCTCAGTGTCCCTAGCTGGCACAGTAACCACTGGCAGGTGGAAGGGGCGGGTTCCAGCAGAAGTCCTTGCCATGCAGTGGATTGGCCCATGATTTAGCTCCAGGTGAGGCACAAGGCAGGCAGGGAGTGGGCCTGGGACTCAGTGTGAGAGTGAGTGTAGAAACAAACTTTCCCATTAAGCACAGATAGAAAACAGCTTATTTCATCATCTCATCTCACACCCTCATCTCTGAAACACCCTTCTCTCTGCCATGACTGATGCAGCTTTACTCAGCTCAGAACTCAATTGCAAAGATCATTCCCCTAGCCCATCGCTTGGGCCACGTCACGCCTCTCTTTCCACCCCTCCACTGGCTCCCTCTTCTCCATCTCATCAAACATAAGCTGCTTGTCTTCACTTTCAAGGCCCATCATGACCTATTCCCACCCTAACTAACATCTCTCACCCACTATCAAAAGGATGACTTTCACCTTCAATGAGCCCATGACACCAGCTTTCATCACCAACTTGTTACATTTTCAAACAAGCACTTTTATGTTTTCTCCCATGCATGAGAGAATGTCCCCAGAAACACCTGCAAAGCCACCGCATTGTCCTCCTCCAAATCCTATGTGGGTGGGTCACATAGTGATGTCCCATCATTCCTGGAACACAGAGCTCACAGTGTGTAACTCGAAACACATTAGTGTCTTTTACCACTGAGTGATGGGCGAATGATTTCCCATATTGTTCTGCTTGGTAAAGTACAGTGCATGCAGGGTGGGAGGGCAATGGAACTCAATCCAAGTGACCTTCTAGATATTTACTTAGCTTGGTGAAAGATTATTTGTTGTAAAAAAGACATGTTCACTCTGATCTGTTTGCTGGCTCATCATAAAGCTGATGCCCTCCTATGTCTATATTTATCTCTGCAATAAAGTACAAGTTAGTGCAAAGAACAATAATTATGTAGAAAGACTCACACTTTTCTGCAATGCCTGGACTTTGAAAGATTCTTTGTACATTGTTTTAAGTATTCAATGGCAAACAAGCAAAGAAAGAAAATACATTCTTTAATTTTGGAGCTGATGCTAATTTAAGGCTTCTCATTATGATCCCTTCCTTGGAGAAAATTACATTAGTTCAGTCAGGGATTTACAGCTTTTGGCTAGTCTAACCTGAGCTAGTTCAGCCGATGCAAAAGCAAATTCTTCTTAGTTAGACAACAGTGTCCAAAAAGTCTGTGAGCTCCTTTATCAGCTCTAGATCAGGGCTGCTTTCTGGTGAGTCGTATGGGAAATTTGGGGGAGCAAGGAATCCTTTGCTAATCCTAATGGTGCATCAGCACGAAACCTTATGAGCACATGCGGTGTTAGGATTGCAAAACACACGGGCATGCACCGTGTGTGCACTCAGGTATGCGTGTAGGCCTCAGCCCACAGTGTAAACCGCTGGCCTTTTGTATTCAGCTTGCTGTACAGCTATATCCTTCATCACATTTCTGCTGCTCTCTCTCCAATGGAAAGCATGTTTTGGGCACAATCATGATTATTTCCTCTGTAAAGCCATTGGAAATAATCCAGTGCATAACCAACTGGAGTACAGCAATGCAATATAACCTACTTTGAAGCCTTCAGCACTTAGGAAATTCCAAATAGTACAGTAGTCCAAAGTGTATCTCCTCAGCAATACAGGCTACTGAGAGCACATCCGATTTGTTGTTAACTATCTATACTGTCAACCCCTAGAATTTCAAATCAAGTTCAAGGTCTTGGTCCTTATCATCAAAGCACTCCATGGCCTGGGCCCTGATTATTTAAAAGACCACTTAAAGCCCCAGGATAAAAACTGTAGTTGACAACTTTGCTTCTTAGGCACTATGGGACTCTCAACAGTAAGGATAAAGCTCTTCTGGGCAGGACATAGAACCTTGGTTGGCGCAGTCTGAGCCTGTGGAGTGAATGCCCCCGGCAATGTTGGTCCATCACACACCTTGCCACTTTCTGCTCCAAGTGCAGGGTGCATTTCCTTGACCTTGCCTTCTCTCACAAACAAGTGTAGTTATTAAAACAAACAACACCTACTGAGATATTCTACTGCAGACTCTTCTCCCACTGGGCAGAGAGTGAGGACACAAAACAACAACATGACTTAATGTACTGCAGTGCTAGTGGGCACTCAGATACTACAGGAACGAGCACAGTACAAGAAACTAGATAGAATAGAACAGAAGTGATAGACGGTAGCAAACCCTTATCTAGCTCCTGGAAGCAAATTTCCTCATTCTGGGTCTACTGATGCATGCTACTTCTGTGTCCATCTGATGCTATTGCAGTTTTTTATCTTGTGCTAGAACCCTGCTGCCACGCCTACGCTGGACCCTAGTGTGTAGACGCGTTTGTCACAGTGAATCTAGTGCTAGTGGAACGTTCTGGCTTGACATGCCTGTGGACTGACAGGCAGCCTTTATCGCCCAAATGAGCAGAAGGGTGGTGATGGCCCCAGATTTGCTTTCCCAGTGCCTCCTGACAAAGTGTGTGTGTGTGTGTGTGTGTGCGTGCGTGTGCGTGTTGGGGAGGGGGGGGGGGGGATAGTTTAATTTTCCTGCCTGTTATTTTATACATCTGCATTCCCTGAGTAGGGCCATGGGAGCACATGGGAACTTGCCCAAGCTCAGAAGTGCTGCTAGTGCAGCACTGCTGCAGGAGATAGCCAAAGCCCCCAGGAGGGTGCCGGGCACTAGTATCCAGGTAAGGGAACGCCCAAGTGCCCGTGTTGCTCAAAGGTGGGCTTGGGTGTCCTAGTATGGTGCTCATGGGTGAGCGGTGGGGCTGGCGTGGAAAAGCTGAATGAGGCCACTTGCTCACAGCAACACAGAAGGAAAAAGTCAATTTGAACTGGTAAAAATCTGCTTAAAGGGTAAGATCGGCTCTCATGCAGCAAAGCACTTCCTCTCCTGGCCAGCCCCACTCGAGTCCAGGGTGTGCTCAGCAGCTTAAAGTTAAGCAAGTGCTTAAGTGCTTTGCGAGCTCTGGACCTGCCAGCTAGAGCCATCTCATTGTAATGGCCACGTGCACAGTGCGGAGGTGCTGAATGACATGCCTGTTATTTGAGCAGGCCTTCCAGGTCAGAGCTGAGACACAGGGGCAGGGTGACCTGACGCCTGTGCTGCCGCTCCTAAGCCCCGGACAAACAGCGAATGCCAGGTGGCACAGCCCCTTTCACATTCATCTCTGGGTTCAGTCTGAACTCCTTTCAATGGAATGGTTGCGTGTGAATTATTCTTAGAAAATGGCTTTTAAAACTCTGTGCTGGGCTCAGCCCCTTCCAGCCAAAACCTTTTGTCTCCTCTCTTTTAGTTATGGTTCATGGCTCATCCACAAGGGAGGAGGAAATTCCCCAAGAGTCAGCAGCTCGAGAACCTTTAATAGTTCTTCTCTCCTGCCATGGAGTGTCTTTACAGGAAATCAGTGTTATTCAATGGAGTTTAGCTCACAGCCTAAATACTATTTTTAGAAGGCCTGAACTGTATCACGATTATTCATTTTCTTTTTAATTTTTTGTGCCCCAATTTCAAAGCAATTTTTCTGATTAGAGTGCACTGGATGTTTTCTCAGATTCATTATTTAACAAATTTCCCTATTATTTGTTCAAACTCTTTATCTGATTATTACTTGTCCCACTGCTAAGCCAGCCCTTGTTGTCATGCTGGCACTGTGTTCTGTACAGTGTTCTAGAGTTTGATTTCAATAAGCCCCTAAGTCAATAAGTCTCTGGACCTCTCAGTTACACAAAATTAGGCAGCAACTCCCATATGATTAGCCCCGTGGCTTAGAATTTCTGCATCTTTATGTCTATTCCTTGGCACAGAGTGATTCTTCAATTGCAAGAATGAAAAATAATCCAACTAAAGTCAACTCAGCTATTTGCAAGTCCCACTAAAGTTTCCATTCATGTTCAGTCAGAGTTTGGGGAGATGAATCCTGGCAATGGGGCTCATGTCCTAATTTTCAAATCACCTTTAATTTAAAATGGCCTCCCCTACCCCAACAACACTTCTAACTTTTTGAAATATCTGAAAGTAATTCATGTCTTTAGCTTTTTCATCAAAATCCTGCTCCACAATAGGAATGAATTCTCTCCCCCCCCCCCCATTTTTGTGACTAATTTGTAAATGTTGGTAGAAGTATAATATGTATCCTTCAGCTCTGTCAGTTACATGAAAAAGCTAACAGATTTTCATCTGACTTTAAAGCCCAAAGAAATGCAACCTCAAAGCTTTAAATGAAACTACTTTTCTATGAAAGATTTGTTTTGGTTCATTTCCTTGGCAATTACATTAATGTTTAATGAAAATAGATTATGAAAAAATGCTCAGAATGGTAATTTTCATGAGCTGATTTTGTCTATGGAGGTGGAATAAAGACCAAAAGTAAGAAAATGGATTTTAATGTGACTTACAAGATATCTGGTAAGGTATTAAGTTATTTAATGAGAGCACTTTTTTCCATCTATATTTCCCTCCATGCCTAATGACTCTGTTCTCAGGATGTTATACTACCAATTGCTCTGTGTTGTGAGCAATAGTCGAGTGGAATGAGACAGCATATCTGAAAAATATATGCTTTCAAATAATTTCTCAGGAAGCAAATTTCTTGCATAATGGAACAATTAAAACACAGAACTTTAAAAAAAAAAGAACGAACTGGGAGAAGTCTTCCACTTGTGTCAATTGCCACAGCTGCACTGGAATGGGAGGAACGATGGTAATGTGCCCCAGCTAAGAACCATAGAATATTAGGGTTGGAAGGGACCTCAGGAGGTCATCTAGTCCAACCCCCTGCTCAAAGCAGGGCCAACCCCAACTCAATCATCCCAGTCAGGGCTTTGTCAAGCTGCTGGGCCTTAAAAACCCATAAGGATGGAGATTCCACCACCCCTAAGATCTGGTCCACTCCCTGTATCGTTAAGCTTGGAGTGGATGAACTGGTTTAGATAAAATAGTTATTCCCTAAACCTTTGCTCAAAGCATGACGCAAACCTCAAACAAAACGTGAGGTTAAAAAATTCTGAATCTCTTTTCATCATTACTTTTCCATGAATTTCTACATTTCCAAGATCATACCAAAACTACACAGAGAAATGCCAAAATGTCAGGGACCCGATAGCAATCTGACTTACTGCGGCATAAGTCAGGAGTCACCCCATTTCAATCCTTGGCCTTACAGTTCTGTGAAAGTGGCATTCATGAAACCAGAATTAGGTCTTATGAGAAACAATTCTCTCACTATTTCCCAGGAAGAAGCAGAAGCAGAAGCAGTAGAACTCTGACAAGTCAGCCTGTTTCTAAAGAGATTTCCAGCCCAGATGCTCAGCTGGTGTAAATCCATTGAAGTCAATGGAGCTAGGCCAGTTTACACCAGTCAACAATTTGGTCCACAGTATCGCCACAGATAAAGTTAAAATCAGCATCCTGACATTTGGCTGCTCCTCTGAACTGAAACACAGGGGCCACCCAGTCTGTGAGAGGTCAGCTCAGAAGGCAGCACTTGCACTTATGAAATTAATTTAGGGAAAAGTACTGGCCCTATAATGACATTTTTAGAAGTACTAACTTCTTGCAGAGATACTTCATAATGGATTGATTGGATCCAAGGAAGGAGATCTTTTTTTCAGAGTGGCACAATTGGGTATATAACCGAGACAAAATAAGAGAGGTAAAGTTTTAGACTATAGAAAAGAGCTGCTGGTGGACATATTTGAAGCATCATTTTCAAGATCTTTAGAAATAAAGAAGGAAAAGCATGAGGAAAAATATAGGGGACTATTGGCATTAGCAAGGTGCACAGGTCCTACAGCATGTACGTATTCCTGCTATGCTTATATCAGAGATCTAGACTAGATTAGAATGTACAATATAAATCTAGGTTCCCATGCTGTTATGGTGCCAACTTGAGGAACAACTTGATGACTTTTGCAGTGCTAGTGTATAAAACCAGTTTCTAAATTACCACCCTACACAGCAGTACTTTTCTTTAGTCAATGATAAAATGCAAGTACCATATAGACAGTGATTATTTAAATGCCTTTGCATCTCTGTCACACCAAGGATTCTCCTATCCTTACTTTTAACCAGATAGAAAGTTGTCGTTTCTCTATATGGTATTTGTTGAAGTTTTATTTTCTCTGTTTTTTAAAATAACTCACCTGCCAATTCTTCTCTTCTCACACTTTTTAACCTGCATTATCCAATAGTGATTCAAGAGTCCTAGTTACTGAAACTGATTTAGATTAATAGAAAAAAAAGAGATTCCTTTTTCTATTATTCTTCCCTTATGAAGAGTGAAGAAATGAATGGCTTCCATTTGCATTAATGACTGGTCTTCCATTGATCATTGGCTCAAGTCTTAATCTGTCAGTACATACCTAACCTGAAGCCACAAATCTTTTGTTCTGCATTTTTAATTTGAAAGACTGGTAGGTAAAACCAATGCTTGTTCATATCACTCAGGATATGACTCAGGATTGTCAGCCAACAGGATGCTGCCATGGATTTTACATGTATGCAGTATAGTTGTTGCCCTGTCAGTCCCGGGATAGGGTGAAGTCATATCTAAAATAGCTTCACAGCTTGTCTCTCTCACCAACAGACGGTGGTTCAATAAAAGATATTACCTCACCTGCCTTGCCTCTCTAATGTATTTTATAATTATTTAGTTTCCTGGTGTTTTTCCTTTATAAACATGGTCAGTGATATTTATTTTGCCTGTACATTTCCTAATTTAGCATAGAATAGTTTTTGTCATCAGGCTTTATTTCCCTCTCAATGGTTCTTTGGTGATGGGGAGTTCTCTGTTCTCTGTTTGTACAGCACTTGACATTCTTGGTCTATGACTAGGGCCCTAGGCCCTACAGTGATACTACAAGTAGTAATAGTATCCTGCCTTCCAATTTGTATTGCCTGCTCTTATATGCATTTGTGGACAGATGCACTGCACACCTGATTTGACTATTCATTCCTGTCCTCATGAGGATACATCTTACCAATGAGATGCATGCTCAGGCACGATGCAAGTCAGCACCCAAAACCATAGCCCCACTCTCTTAACCCCTTTGTTCATTACAGTGCTTTCATATTCAGTGCCAAGGCTATGAAAATGAACTTTACTGGTTTTAAATGACAGAAATAATGGAATTTAGCTAAAAGGTGATGGAGCATCCATCCTACCACACATCTAAGCAAATGCCTCTGTCTCCACAGCGGTGTCTGCCATACAACAGACTGTAGGATAATTATGCTTTTAAGCCCTTTGCTAAGAGACAGGGTGATAGCAAAGGAAATCCACAATCAATGGAGGGATTTAGACAAACAACAATTTGAATATAATTAATGTAAAAATGGAATTAAACTCTCTCCTGAAAGTGATATTCTCCAGGGGCAGCATAAAATCATTTAAACTATCATAATATCTCTGTGTGAAACCTAGAAAAATTCCTTTACAAAAACATCAGCAGATAAATGTTTAAAACATCAGTGTACCATTTTGGTATCCATGCAATCATGTAGAAATCCTGAAATTGGAGTCACACAGCACCGTGCCTTTAATTCAGTATTACATTTAAACAGCTCACGTGGGTGTAACAATGACATTGTCCAGTCAATGCAAGCAAACAGGAAAACAACAAGGTATCAATCGCAAAAAAGAAATAGCAGACAGGTGCAAAATGCCTAGACACCTAGAGATCTGGCTCAGCAGCATGTCTTCTGATGCATGTAGGGCACGCAAGAATACTGTAATGTGAGGACAGCTTAGCATGGCAAGACTAGGCCCTAATACCAGCTGCAGGCTTCATGAGCAATGGTAGGCCTCTCAAGGGCCCGGCCTGGAAATACCCTTGGGATGAAAATAGAAGTAGGCTGACCACAAGACCAGCGCAGCAATAAAGTTGCTGATCAGGTCAGCTTTAGCAATAAACAACTAACATCAGCTTATTGCAGATTGGCCCCTAGCTAACTGCCAATAGAATAACAAAAAACAAGTGTTAAGGCCCAATCCCCAAAGGGATTGAAATGTAACCAATCAGCTTGTTGCTCGACTTAGTGTAGTTTAGGAAAAGAAGTACATCAGGGACCCCCCGGCACCGCCCTGTTGAGGCTTTCTGTGGATCCATCGAGGTGCTAGCGGATGCCCCGGGCAGATCATTTCCCTGGTTGCAACTCACTTCATAGGGTGAAGAATGGCCAGCCTCACCCTCATGCTGGTAAGTGCCTGATTCCCAGCTGTTAACAGCTTGCAATAGTTTAAGATTTGTAACTCTCAGAGCTTAAAATGCTGATTAAATAAACTGCTTGTGTGGGCACTTCCTCATCCGGCTGCTCCTTTCTCACCACCGAGATCTCAAATTACAAACCCTCCGTCTCGGCGGAGCACAATGCAGTAGCGGATCAATGGAGCAGACACCTTCTCCATAGGTGTGTTTCTGAGGTTAAAGTCAAACTTACATGTTCATGGAACAACAGCAGAGTCTTGGGAAAAGTCACAATGGGGAGCCGAGATCAACTTGCTAATGTCATTGGGATCTTGTTGTGTAATGACTGCAGGATCAGCCTTTCTGTTCTTCCCCATAAGGTCATCTCCCACTGAAGTCAATGGCCACTCTCACCTAGGCAGAGCATGAGCCAGTATACTGGAGTACACACTTTTTAGGGTAAGGACCTGCTGTAATGTGTTTCCTATGAAGTGCCTGGCACACTGTCATGATGCATGGTTAATTGGAGCGAGTCAGGCTCTGTCTCCTTACATGATGCATTGTGATGTAACAACAGTAGGTGAGTTGATACAGATGCAAGAGTGTTTAAAAGCACTTTTCCCTTCCCACTCACAAGTAGCCAGACTTTTGGTAAACGATGGTACTTTTCCTTATATTGGCTGCTTGTGTGACTAAGTCAAAAGACCATGCACTTTTCCCATTCAGGAGAGCACTAAAATCTGGAAGGTTGTATCAGAGAACTACACCTGATTCAAAAGGGATTCAGATGAGAATTACTTGTACATTTGTCTATATATTATCTCCTATGTGGAAGGAGAACAAACTGTTCCCTCTTCCCCCAGGGTCTGAGTTCCTATCACAGCCTGTCCTGCTCTAGTGGGAGTTTCCATGCCTTCCTGTGTTTTCTCCCTCCCAGTGCTCTTACTCACCACCTTCCGATTACCCCCTGCTCGGTGTGGGAGCTGACTCCCCGCCGTGTCTAGAATTGTCACTGCCCCATCCCTCTGGGCAGTCTCTGACATTGCCCAAATCTCAGGCATCCTTTTATCCCTGTAACATGGGGTCTGGTCCGACCCCACAGTATTGGCCCTTCCTCGGGCCCAGGCTCAGTGGAAGGCCACTTCACCTTCCTTCAAGGGGATTGTTAGCATCTGCAATGAGTCTGGCCGGGGTGGGCGAGCAAGAAGTCTGGCGCCCCGGCCCTCGGCGGGGTAGGCGAGCAAGGAGTGTCCTATAGTCAAGAGAGCAGGGGACGATAATCACTCCCTGGGTGGCGGGGACAAGGGGGAGGGGAGGGTGACGCAGGCCCACCCGACTCCACTGCATCCCAGCCCAGGGCCCCAGCAGTGGCAAAGGCGTTGCCACTGAGTCAGCGGGGCTCCCGCCGCAACACGCCAATGGGGCTTGCCCCTGTCTCAGCCACGGCTCTGGCTGTCCCTGGGCCACTTCCTCCCCGTATGCCCAGGTACCTGTGTCCGCCGGGTCCTGAGGTCGCTGGGGTACACGGCCCAGGGTAGACCCGCCAGTCCCTCCTCATCCACGGGTGGTAAGGCGGGGAGCTACTCTGCGAGGGGCAGCTCCTTCAGGTCACAGGGCTTGGGGGATGGCTCAGCCTCAGGCAGCTCCTCCAGGTCCTTTCCCATCTCTGGGGGCTCGGTGTCAGGCAGCTCTTCCAGGTCGGGTGTGGCTTCAGGGGGGATTTCCCAGCCCTCGGGCTCAGGGGACTCGGTCCAGTCTCTGGGGTCTAGGGCCCTGGCCCAGTCCTTGGGGCCTGTCAGCCGAGGCCAGTCTAGGGGGCCCAGGGGCCCTATCCAACCCTCCCGGGGTCCTCGCTCCTGGAGGCGCTCGCTTGGGGCAGCGGCCCGGCCCGGTTCAGGCCTTTGCTGCAGGGCAGCACGTCTGCCTCCGGCGGCAGTTTGTCTCTCTCTGAGCTGTGGGGCCTGCTTTTTATACTTTCAGCCCTGGCTGAGGCTCCGCCCCTCTGTTGCCGGATTGGTCGGTCGGCAGGACCTATCGCCAGCCGGCCTCCCGGTTGCCGGGCAGACTGGGCTGCCAGCCCTTTTACTGTCCGGCCCCATGTTGTGGCCCTTCCTCGGGCCCAGGCTCGGAGGAAGGCCACTACACCTTCCTTCAATCCCATCTTCACACAAGGGGGCAATGTCTTTTTACATGTCCCTCTTTGTGGCACTGGAAGCAAGCCCTTTGCCTCCTCTTGGCTCTGGGCCTCCCTTTCCTTCTCCTGGGCTAGCCTGGACCTTGCAACTCAGGTTCGGGCACTCCCTCTGCAGGTGCCCCTTTCTCCAACATATTTAACACGCCTGCTCCCTCTCCGTGCTTCTCACAGGTGGGACACTCTTGGACTCTTTCTTCTTTCCATTCTTGGGGTGAGGCTTCTGTTTCCCATCCTGGTAGAGGCATTATTCCTTCCAATGTCCATCATCCACAGGTGTAACATTCACCTGGTCCAGCCACCAGACTCCTGGCCTTGGTGCCAGGCTTCCCCTCTCTCTCTCTCTCTCTCCCTGCAGCCTCTGTGGACCCCCTCCCACAGCAGCTTAAGTATATATAGATATGTCTCAGCTAGCTGAGCATCAGACGTCCGCAAGCATTCCTGTGCCTCCCACTGTCTCTGTTGCGTCCTGAGTTCATGCAGCAGCAGGACCTGAAGCTGTCCTTGCTGCTTGTCAGGCCCTTTCTGCAGGGGCACCAACTCTGGTGTCTAGCCCAGGAAGGTGTATAAGTCCTCAGCAAAATGTGTTCCATATATCATGGCTCCCTTGTCTCTCCAATAGTCTTTCAAATCCCTGTGACAGGCAATCATCCCCACAGTCCTCTATCTGCCCCATCTATCACGGTGCCCGCACATCTGTGTTCTCCATCAGATGTAAAGGGGTCAACTCACCACTGCGGTGGCTCCTGCTGGCCAGTCTGAGGATTAGCTCTGCCAGCCAGTGCGCCCTCCTCCGATGATGCTTTGCCCGTCCTCTCATTAGCACCTGAACCCGTGTCTGTCAGGACAGCGGCATCCTCCTCATGGCATGGCTGTGTCACAATTTGTGCTTCTCTGTTCCAGGGCTGTCTCTGCAACTCCTGTCCAGCCACTTCCCTCAGCTGCGGGTGCAGTCTGATGTCTGGCCACTTCCCCAGCACCGAGAGGGTTTGTGGGTCCCAGCCCAGGGACCCTATAGCAGGCAGCCACTTGCGTCTCCTCCAACTACTCAGTCCATTTCCCTGGGCCACCACCCCACAGCCCTCCACACGCTCTCTGCCCTTGCCTCAGCCTGCAATTCCATGAAGCCAGCTAGGAGTTGTTCTTAGCTCCCCTTGCTCCTGCCTGCAGCACTGCTCCGTCGTGGGTCATAGAATCATAGACTATTAGAGTTGGAAGGGACCTCAGGAGGTATCTAGTCCAACCCCTGCTCAAAGCAGGACTAACCTCAGCTATATCATCTCTTCCAGGGCTTTGTCAAGCCGCAGCTTAAAAACCTCTAAAGATGGAGATTCCACCACCTCCCTAGGTAACCCATTCAAGTGTTTCACCACCCTCCTAGTGGGATTTTTTTTCCTAATGTCCAACCTAGACCTCCCCCCCATGCAACTTGAGACTGTTGCTCCTTGTTCTGTCATCTGCCACCACTGAGAACAGTCTAGCTCCATCCTCCCTGGAACCCCCTTTTGGGTAGTTAAAGGCTGCTATCAATTCCCCCCTCATTCTTCTCTTCTGCAGGCTAAACAAGCCTAGTTCCCTCAGCCTCTCCTCATAAGTCTTGTGCTCCAGCACCCTAATCATTTTTGTTGCTCTCTACTGCACTCTTTCCAACTTGTGTCGTTTTGGGCCCCCCACTACAAAAAGGATGTTGTCAATACTCCATATGCAGCCTCACCACTGCCAAATAGAGGAGAAAAAAATCATTTCCCTCGATCTGCTGGCAATGCTCCTACCAATGCAGCCAAATATGCTATTAGTGTTCTTGACAACCAGGGCACACTGCTGACTCATATCCAGCTTCTTAACCACTGTAACCCCCAGGTCCTTTTCTGCAGAACTGCTGCCTAGCTCATTGGTCCCCAGTCTGTAGCTGTGCATGGGATTCTTCCATCCTAAGTGCAGGACTCTGCACTTGTTCTTGTTGAACCTCATCACATTTCTTTTGGCCCAATCCTCCAATTTGTCTAGGTCACTCTGTATCCTATCCCTACCTTCCAGGTACCTTCCCCCTAGCTTAGTGTCATCTGCAAACTCACTGAGGGTGCAATCTACTCCATCCTCCAGATCAGTAATGAAGATGTTGACCAAAACCAGCCCTAGGACCAACCCCTGGGACACTCCGCTTGTAACCGGCTGCCAGCTAGATGTGGAGCCATTGATCACTAGCCATTGAGCCCAATGATCTAGTCAGCTCTCTATCCATTTTATAATCAATTCATCCAGCCCATATGTCTGTAACTTGCTGATAAGAATACCATGGGAGACTGTATCTTCAGCCTGCAGGGCAGCTAGTCTTCCCTCCTCAAGCTCCAGGGGGAGTGACTGACCCTGCTCTGCCCTGCAGCTCATTTTATATGGGCCTGCTGGGCCCTGATTGGACACTCCTCTCAGCCCCTGTCTAATTGGCTGCCTTCTGTGCATCCTCTCTAGAGCTCTGTTAACACCTTAGCAGCCAGTGGGGGGAGGGGGGGGGAGCAGGTGCCACATCACACATCCACGTCAGATAATTTTATTTTCACATTTTAATCTCATTTTACCTCCGTGACCCATACAGCAACTTGCTTATATTTCAGTATCACATTGAGCTTGGTATAAAAAAGTGCACTATCAATACAAATACTTGAGAATATTCCTCTCCAGTCCAATAAAGAAAGCCACCTTTACTAGCTATAAGCTAGAGAGAGAGCTCCCAAAATAGTTTTCATTTTAAATCTCTGTTTTAACTTTTTTCTGTAATAAAGACTCTGGTCTGAGTTCCACCAGTTCTTATCTAGCCTAAATGTCCAAAATATGACCTCTACTTTTTCACATACAATTCTGCAGACATGGTCATTTCCATATACAGAACGTTCTGTCATTCACCGGTATTACATAGATAAGTGAATTATTGAGCACACAGGACTATGTGTACGAAATGTAAGGCTACGTTGAAGCTCAGAGAAATTGTCTCTATATATAGGTTGAATAAAACAAAGTATTTTGAATGCTCTCCTTCACAATGAAATCTCAGTATTGCAATACATATGTCATATACTACATTTTTGCTCACCTTAAATGATGATAATCCTATGTATTTATCGCATATTTTATCTAAAATGACCCCCGAGTAACTTGACTATTTTTCACACTATATACTGCCAGCTCACTTTCCCCATCAGTGAAGACAAGCCAGCTCAGAGGTGTATGTAAGAGCCACTTAACACTCTCTAGTGCAAATGACATGAACTCTATATTTTCCAATCTGTTTTACTGCAAACAGTACTGCAAATCTCTCTGTCAATGTTCAAATATCCACAGAGGCAAGAGGGATGACCCACCCAACTATAGGCCAGTTATTCTGCCATCAGACACTGGCAAATTAATGAAAAACGGATTTGGATTCCACTGATAAAGAGTGAAATAATGCCATTAAACACTGTTTTATAGAAAAGATGCCTTGTCAAATATACCCGATAACATTCTTTAAAGAGATTACAAGGTGGGTTGATAAAGGTAACTGCGTAAATGCAATTACTTAGACTTTTGTCAGGTGTTTGACTTAGTACAGCATGACACTCTGATTAAAAAAAATAGCACTATACAATATCAGTAGAGCACACATTAAATGGATTAAGAACTGGCCAGCCGACAGATCTCAAAACATAGCTGTCAAGGGGGAATTGTCTTTGAATGGGGGTGTTGCTAATGAGGTTCCAGAGAGATCAGCCTGATGCTATTCATAGCATTTCACATTTTTATCATTGACTGGAAGTAAATATAAAATCAGTGCTATTAAAATGTGCAAGTAACAAATATTGGCAGAGCGGTAAATAATAATAAGCACAGGCAGTCATACAAAGAGATCTGTAGTGCTTGATAAGATGGGATCATTTAACAAAACATGCTTTAGTACAGCCAAATACAAAGCCATATGTCTAGGAATAAGGAATGCAAGCCATAAGTACAGAATTGGGGACTGCATCCTGGAAAGCAGGATTTAGCACTCGTAATGGACAAGCAACTCAACGTGAGCTCCCAGTGGCAAAAAGGGCTAATGTGATTTTTGGACACACAGGAGTAGGAAAGTGATTTTACTTCTGTATACAGCATTGGTTAGATTGATATTGGAATACAGTATTGAGCTCTGATGTCCACTTCTGGCATCCACATTTTTAAAAGGATGTTGAAAAAACTGGAGAGGGTCCAGCAAAGAGCCACAAAAATGATTTGAGGGCTGGAGAAAATGCCTGACAGCAAGAGACAAAGAGCTCAATCTGGTTAGCAGATCCAAAAGAAGAGTATGAGGTGACTTGATTAGTGTGCAAGTATCTTCACGGAGAGAAAATATTGTGTACGAAGGGGCTCTTTAATCTATCAGAGAAAGGCATTACAAAAACCAGTGGCTGGAATCTAAAGCCAGACAAATTCACTCTGGAAATGAGGCACACATTGTTAATGCAGGGTGTTTAACCATTGGTAAAAGCTACCACGGGCAGTGGTGAATTCTCCAATTTTTAATGTCTTCAAATGAAGACTGGAGGCCTTTTCTGGAAGATGCTGTAGCCAAACACCCATTACTGGACTCATAGAGAGGTAACGGGGTGAAATGTAGGGCCTGTGATGTAAAGGACAGACTAGACAATTTCGTGGTCCCTTCTGGTGTTAAACTATGAATATGCATCCAGTGACCAATGCTAATAACCCAGTCAAGATGCTGCAGTCATACATTATTACAGGGAACTTCAAATGCAGTAAGGAAGACTTTAGCAGAACATGTATCCAAGCAGCTTACAATTTACTTGGGTGAAAGTGGTGCAAATGGAGCATCAAATGAAAAAACAAAACAAAACAAAAAACCAACACACGCTCCTGTGAAGCTCCCAGGCTGCTTTATTTCCTGCTCTGCAGAACTCTCTTTCTCGCTCTCATCCCAGAGCACTTTTCCAGATATGCAGAGCAGTGCAGCATCATCATTATTCATGTCCATGGATTGTTTCTCCATTAAGTCCAGTCTGGTCATATCTCTGTGTATGATGTCCTACCATCTACTCCAGGTCCAACCGACTTCAATTGTTCTTGCATTATTTTCTTTGGCACCCTTTCATCCATTTGTCTTCTTCACTGACCCCATCATTCTAATAATTTTGATTGCAGCTAATCCCATACCCTGATTTCATATCCTACTCCTGTGAGTTTAGTGAAATATTCAGCAGACGGGCCATAAATTCATCAGAATGAGGCAGAAAATTAATAGTCTCTCTCCAGCTCTGGATGAAAAATCTTCAGTGAGTTTGGGCAATGACAAGACATCTAGCCTTTAATGTGTTTGCCTCAGGTTAAACATGGTGTTCTAAATTATTTACGTTCTCTACACTAGTCATGATTTTATACACCTCTTATTCCCCTTACCCTGTCATCTCTTTTTCAAACAGAACAGTCCCCAATCATGTTAATCTCTCCTCATGTGGAAACTGTTAACCCCTCATCATTTTTGTTGCCATTCTCTGTGCTTTTACCAATTCTATACAACTTTTTTGAATGGGGCAACCAGAACTGCACACAGTATTTCAGGTGTGGGCATACCACAGGTTTATATTGTGACATTATGATATTTTCTGTCTTATCTATTCCTTTCCTAATGGTTCCTAACATTGATAGTTTTTTGACTACCACTGAACAGATGTTTCCACAGAACTTTCCCTGATGACTCCAAGATCTTTTTCTTGATTGGTGGTAGCTGATTTAGACCCCATCATTTTGTATATATGGTTAAGATTATGTTTTCCAATGTGCTTTCCATTTATCAACATTGAATTTCTTCTGCCATTTTGTTGCCTAGTCACCCAGTTCTGTGAGATCCCTTTGTAACTCTTAATAGCCTGCTTTGACTTAACTATCTTGAGTAGTTTTGTATCATCTGCAAATTTTGCCACATCAGTGTTTACACCTTTTTCCAGATCATTTATGAATATGCTGAAAAACTAGTGCTGCTACAGATACTTGGGGGACCTGCTATTTATTTTTCTCCACCCTGAAAACCGATAATTTATTCCCACCCTCTTTCTTATCTTGTAACCGGTTATTGATCCGTGAGAGGAACTTTCCTCTTATCCCATGCCTGCTTACTTTGCTGAAGAGTCTTTGGTGAGGCACCTTATCAAAGGCTTTCTGAAAGTCAATGGAAATTATATCTACTTGATCACCCTTATCCACATATTTGTTGATACCTTGAATAATTTTAATTGATTGGTGTGGTATGATTTCCCTTTACAAAACCCATGTTGGATCTTCTCCAACATACTGTGTTCATCTAGATGTCTGATAATTCTGTTCTTTACTATAGTTTCGGCCACTTTGCCTGGTACTGACGTTAGGCTCCCGCGGTGACCTAGACAATTACAGGCTAGTAAGCTTGCTTTTTTTTAAAAAAAAAAATGGTGTTACATTAGCTATCTGCTGGTCAGCTGGAACAGAGGCTGATTTAAGTGATAGAATACATACCACACTTAAGAAATTGCACTACTTCTATCTGAGGCCCTTCAGAACTCTTGGGTGAATACCATTTGGTCTTGGTGCAAATTTAATTTCTGAGGTCCTGATGACTTATTACTGTTTAGTTTGACAGTTAGTTCCTCTACTGACACCTGCCGGGACAGTGCCTCAGATCTGTCACCAAAAAAGAATGGCTCAGGTGTGAGACTCTCTCTCGAATTGTCTGCAGTGAAGACCAATGTGAAGAATTCATATAGCTTCTCTGTGATGGCCTTGTCTTATTAGTATACTCTTAGCACCTTGATCGTCCAGTGATTCGTTGACAGCTTCCTGCTTCTGCTGTACTTAAAAAAAATTTGCTGTTAGTTTTTGAGTCTTTTGATAGTTGCTCTTCAAATTCTTTTCTGACCTGCCTAGTTATATTTTTACACTTGATTTGCTAGCATTTATGCTCCTTTCTATTTTCCTCAGTAGGATTTGCCTTTCAATTTTTAAAGGACGTATTTTTGTCTCTAACTACCTCTTTTACTCTGTTGTTTAAATCATGGTGGCATTTTTTGGTCTTTTTTTTGGAGTGTACACTTAGTTTGAGCCTCTGTTATGCTGTTTTTAAAAAGTTTCTATGCAGCTTGAAGGTATTTCACCCTTGTGACTGTTCCTTTTAATTTCTGTTTAACATGCTTCCTTATTTTTGTGTAGTTCCCCTTTTTGAAATTAAATGCTACTGTGGTAACATTCTCCAAGTCATCCTGAAGTGACAGGTTCCCAGCTAATATGGGGATGGTTTAAATCTCCCATTATTGCTGAGATTTCTGTTTTTGTAGCATCTCTAATCTCCCTGAGCATTTCAGTCACCCACCATCCTGGTCAGGTGGTCGGTAATGTATTCCTATTACTATACTCACATTATTCAAGCATTGAATTTCTATCCATAAAGATTCTCTGGCCAATGTTCTCTCCTTTGATTTTCCTTTTAAATATGAAATACAGGTAATGGTTCATAATCCTTCAAACTGACAAATTAAAATAAATCTTCCCCACTTCCCTTATAATAGCAACTAGGAGAATCAATACTTAATGATTTGAAGATACCTAGGGGTTTTTGTGCACGTGCATTTTACTTTTGCCTGTATGATTTACTTTTGAGGTTAATGCTCCCGAACTGATTAATTGTGAGACGCTTTTGTCATACTCAGTTTATTAATTTCTATTGATAATGATCTTCTTATGGGCCCATTAGTGCATTCTAGTTAACTCTCATTTAGCAGTAGATATAAAACATCTATTTCAATAGCATGACATTTCAAAAAGCTAAGGTATCTTTAAAATCGTTACGTTAAAAGTGCACTTTTACTTTAATAAATACAATCGTGAACCATATCCATTCGAGACTCAAAGTTAGTCACCGAGCAGTAGGATTTTTATTTCTAGTAGTCTTCAAGGGCACTGTCAACAGATGCCTATCATCCTTGACCTCCATTCCAAGCTATTATATTGAGCTGGAATACCTTAGAGAATAGATTATATTCCCCTCATGGCCCAAGGCACAGTGCAGCATGCAAGTGCTGGGTCACTACAGCATTGCAAACGGTGAGTCCATGACACTGGCTTAAGGTGCGAATGTACCAACAGAGAATCTAACTGGCAAGCACGGCACAGCACATGCGCTCGCTGGAGTAGGGGAGAACAGAGACAGTAGACCGGCTGTCATGGGACTACAGTGTCAGAGTCACTTTCAGCACAGCACATGCCTTGTGCAAGAGGGGGCACTGCTGATGTGCCTGCCTGCACTCAGTGCCTCAGGAAACCCCTTCTGTGAGGTCAGGGTTAGGGTTTGTTCTATTTGTGTACTGGAGACAGAGGTGAGATGTATTGACTGGTCATTAACAGGAGTAAGAGTCTCTCTCTTTTTTCCTTTTTGAAGATTGGTGCCACCCCTTTCTCTGTCCTGTCTGCTATCAGTCCTGCCATTAGCAATTGTGATGGGCAGTCAACCCTTTCACTGTCCATGTGGGGTAAACGTGGGCCTGCAACCAGCAAACATACCTGAGAGTGGGCCAGGCCCAATTAAAGGGAAGTCTCAGCTGTGGGCAGAGCTGGGCGGTTCTATAAAGAGAAGAAGCCCGAGGAGTAAACCATTGCAGGGAGAGAGACAGGACTTTTTAGCCCCTCTCTGAGCAGTATAGTCTGGACCCCAGAGACATACAGAGAAGCCAACAGAGTGGAGCATGCTCCACCAATGAGCCTGACAAAGGGCAGAACTTGAGCCTTCAGGGAAGAAACCCAGGAAGAAATTTACATCCTGGCCCTTAGGGGAGATGGTATCTGGGATGAAGGAGACTCCTGAAGTGCGTCTGAGAGAAGCCAACCCACAGGCAGACAGCCGTGGGAACAGATGGAGTGAATCATAGGACTGGCAGGACCTTGAAAGGACATCTAGTCTGGTCCCCTGCACTTGTGGCAGAACTAAGTATTATCTGAGGCAAGACTCAAGGGAGTTAGCTCTTGAGAATCAGCATTCTGCAGAAGAGGAGAGAGCCGGGAGGACCCAGGATGGTTAAAAGTTTAAGCTTGGAGAAAAAGCAAAGTTTCTTTTTTTGCAGCTCATGTTTCATTTTTGAGTTTAACAGAAAGACTCCACAGAAGCACTGTGGCAACTACTCTGACAGAAGAGTGGAACAGAAGAGGAGACACCTTAAAGTGACTTGGCTGGAGGGTGGCATCACAGGAAGACAGATCACTTCAGGGCCAGAGCAACTGTTGGCAGGGGGTGCTAGTCGAGGAAAGATCTGCCATACCTCGCCCTGTCATGGGGGGTGCCAGCGATGAGTCAGCTCTTCTACAATGTTGTTTCTGGAATAATCTTCAATACACATACTATATGGTGAGACGCATGTGTTTTGCGGCAGATTAGAAATGGTGTCTAGAATCCCAATTGTTCTGTGCTCAGTGTCATGCAACAGAAACAACATTTACCGAATGACACTTTTTTCCTGGGTAAATGCCAAATTAAAACAGGATAACCTGCTTGTTGCTTATTCATTATCCCACACTTTCTAGTCCAGATCACACCATGACCTGAATTTTAAGATGTATCATTCTGTGAACAAAAGCAGACAACGTCTTCAGACAGTCAATGCATCACATCTGCTCAACAGTTGAGTTATTTGGGATAATTTCTTTTTTAAAGTCAACAGTGTAACTGTCATTCTCTCTAGCACCAATGGAAATTCTTCTGGTGTGAAGTTGGATTGTGCCCTATGAATGCTCTCTAAAATGCATTTACATGAATATGAAATTGTTCTTTCCACAAGCTAGGTTTTCCCCTTGTTTTTTATGGACAAAGTAGAAGTATAAACATAACCCCTTTTAGAGACATTTCCTTATTCTGCTGTGACTTGGATCAAGTGTAAATTCCATTTGCATATCATTTTAATACAAAAAAGAACACTCTCTTATTTTATAATCAGTACTGACATCTCAGGAAACTGCAGGAAGAGCCAAACAGAATGATGCACAAAATACAGGAAGATGAAGACACCAAAATAACCAAGTTATACATGTTCTTGAGCAGCATCTTTAAAGTAAAGCAGAGTCCAGCTGGAGGGATTACCTGGCTATTCAGCAGCACAAAGCCATTGCACTCGACTTTCCACTATTTAGAGAGTCAGACACACCTTCACACACACACACAATGTTTGTTTCAATCCTACTCAAGTTGTTCACATCTACAGAAGAAAGATTCACTAACTTTAGAATAAATATGCAATAGAACATCTTTGAAGCAATTATTCTTCTCACCATTGCCCTATTGCTGCTATGGTCTGGGAACTGGGAGATTCACAGAGTGTGTGGTTATTCTTCAACCGGAATGTTTTATTGCTACCAGTTGACAGCTACTCAGTGGCTATGGGAAGTTAATAGAGCTGATCAAAAAATGGAATTTCTGTTCTGCCAGGAAATGCTGAGATTCTGAAATTTCATTTTGCCCAGATTTGGGATGAAAAAAATCAATACTGGAATTTTTCATGAAATGAAATATTCCAAAGAATTTTGTTTCGATCTTACTAAAATGTATCATTTTGATAGGACTAAAATGTTGTTTCAACTTTGTCATTTTGACTAAATATACATATGAAACTCCAAATGAAATGTTTCAATACTATCAAAACTTCCATGAAATCAAAATGTTTAGATTTATCAAATCAACAGTTTCCAACAGAATACTGTTCCCTCAGACTTTTTGGTGGTTGCTTTAGTCTTGCTACTTAAACACATAACCACAAGTAGTGCCTTTGTTGGCCAGCAACCAGCAAGACTGAATGGGCTGGATGCTTGTGATTTGTCTATTAGTATAAGCCTGGGACAAGGAGTCAAGAGCTGGGTTCTAATCCTTGTTGTGTTATTGATTTGTGTAACTTTCAGCAAGTGACTGAACCTCCGGGCCTCAGTTTCCCCATTTCTAAAATGAACATAATTCACAGAGTATGTTGTGTTGTGATAAGTAGGCCTATAAATGTGCCCTAACTTTGAGTTAAATGAGGGGGGAAGTTCATGTGCTGGCACAGTGATTAGTTATATAAAGTTGTGTAAGAAAAGACATAGAAGACAGAATTGAATTAATTTAAACAAAATATCTGCTGACACTGCTCAAGGACTTTGTTAAGATGATGACTGGTACACAAGGAGCAGAAATTAAGGAACTAAAATTGGTGGTGCTGGAATTTGGGCCTAACTGGTGATCAAAATAATGAAAGGATGGAGTATTCCAGTCACCTCCTATTTGGAGCCCTGAAAAAGAGCCTTTGGAGGAAAACAGACTGAGATCACTGCAGCTGTGGTGGAAGGATTGTTCCTATGACACCAAAACTTGGGTGGGATGCTTGATCATCATTGCTGCAACAGCACAGATCCTGACCTGATACATGGGAGATCCTGCTCTGTCCCCCGCTCCATTGTTTGCTCCTTTCTGCCTCCCCCCAATCTTCCTCCTGCACTCTCTCTCGGCTTTTCACCTGATACTAATAAGTCACCAGGAGCAGATGGTATCCACCCAAGAGTTCTGAAGGAACTCAAATGTGACATTGCAGAACTACTAACTGTGGTATGTAACCTATCATTTAAATCAGCTTCTGGAGGATCGCTAATGTGACACCAATTTTTGAAAGAGACTCCAGAGGCGAACCCAACAATTACAGGCCGGTAAGCCTAACTTCAGAACCAGACTAATTGGTTGAAACTATAGTAAACAACAGAATTATCAGACACATAGATGAAAACGACTTGTTGGGGAAGGGTCAAGATGTTTTTTCTAAAGGGAAATCATGCCTCACCAATCTACTAGAATTCTATGGGGAGGAAGTCAGCAAGTATGTGGACAAGGGGATCCAGTGGAAATAGCATACTTAGACTTTCAGAAAGCCATTTGAAAAGGTCCTTCACCCAAGGCTCTTAAGCAAAGTAAGTGGCCATGCGATAAGAGGGAAGGTCCTCTCCTGGATCAGTAATTGGTTAAAAGGTAGGAAACAAAGGATAGTAATAAATGGTCAGTTTTCAGAATAGAGAGAAGCAAATAGTGGTGTCCACTAGGGGTCTGTACTGGGATCAGTACTGTTCAACAGATTCATTATTGATCTGGAAAAAGAGACAAATAGTGAGGTGGCAAAATTTACAGATGATACAAAACTACTCAAGATAGTTAAGTACAAAGCAGACTGTGAAGAGTTCCAAAGGTCTCTCACAAAACTGGGTGACTGGGCAACAAAATGGCACATGAAATTCAATGTTGATAAATGCAAAGTTATGCACACTGGAAAACATAATCCCAACTAAAAACATATAAAATGATGGGATCTAAATTTCCTGCTACCACACAAGAAAGATCTTGGAGTCACTGTGGATAGTTCTCTGAAAACAGCCACTCAATGTGCAGCAGCAGTCAAAAAGCTAATGGAATGTTGGGAATCATTAGGAAATCATAGAAGATGAGGGTTGGAAGGGACCTCAGGAGGTATCTAGTCCAACCCCCTGCTCAAAACAGGACCAACCCCAACTAAATCATCCCAGATAGGGCTTTGTCAAGCCGCAGCTTAAAAACCCCTAAGGATGAAGGTTCCACCACTTCCCTAGGAAATCCATTCCAGTGCTTCACCACCCTCCTAGTGAAAATGTTTTTCCTAATATCCAACCTAGACCTCCCCACTGCAACTTGAGACCATTGCTTCTATTTCTGTCATCTACCACCACTGAGAACAGCCTAGCTCCATCCTCCCTGGAACCCCCTTTCAGGTAGTTAAAGGCTGCTATCAAATCCCCCCCTCATTCTTCTCTTCTGCAGACTAAACAAGCCTAGTTCCCTCAGCCTCTCTTCATAACTCACGTTCTCCAGCCCCCTAATCTTTTTTGTTGCCTTCCTCTGGACCCTTTCCAATTTGGCCACATCCTTTCTGTAGCGGAGGGGGGCGCAAAACTGGACACAATACTAAGGCCTCAGCAGTGGAAAGGGATAGATAAGACAGAAAATATCATCGTGCCTCTTAATAAATCCATGGTATGCACACATCTTGAATACTACATGCAGATATGGTCACCCCATCTCAAAAAAAGAATTGGAAAAGGTACATAAAAGGGCATAAAATGATTAGGGGTATGGAAAAGTTTCCATATGAAGAGAGATTAATAAGACTGGGACTTTTCAGCTTGAAAAAGAGATAACTAAGGGGGGATATGATAGAGGTCTATGAAATCATAACTGGTATGGAGAAAGTAAATATGGAAGTGTTATGTACGCCTTTTCATAACAGAAAAACTGGAGATCCCCAAAGGAAATTAACAGGCAGCAGGTTTAAAAATGAAAAAAACACAACAGACAGTCAACCTGTTGAACTCCTTGTCAGAGGCTGTTGTGAAGGCCAGGACTATAACAGGGCTCAAAAAAGAACTAGATAAAGCTAGTCCACCCGTGGTTATTAGCTAGGATGGGCAGGGATTGCTGTTTGCCAGAGGCTGGGAATAGGCGATAGGGAATGGATCACTTGATGATTTTCTGTTCCAGTCATTCCCTCTGAAGCACCTGGCATTGAGCACTGCCAAAAGACAGGATACGGGGCTAGATGGACTATTGGTCTGACCCAGTGTAAGCTGGCGACTCGGCCCAACAGGGGCGTCACAGGAGCCACAGCGCCTGGCTCCAAAGAGAAAGTTAAGGGGTTTGCACAAGTCTGTAGCTCCCAGTGGGGCAGAGCTGACAAGGAAGCTGTAGTTACAGTGTTCAGTATCCTCTGTGGCAGCAGGCCCAGAGCAGACACGCACTCCCAGGGCGCCTAGGGAAGGGGGACACAGGCCCACCCGACTCCACTGTGTCCCTGCCCAGGGCCCTATCAGTGGCAAGGGGCTCTGCCACTGAGTCAGCGGGGCGCCAGCCACACACGCTGACACTGGTGCGCCCACAGCCTCAGCCAAACTGTAGTCAGCCGCCGCTGGGCTTCTTCCTCCCACCCTGAACCCGGGTACCTGCAGCCAGGGGTCTTCCTCCGATGCGCTGGCGTAGATGGCAAGCAGGAGTCCCACTAGTCCCCCATCATCAGCCAGCAGCAGGTCCAGGAACTCCGCGGGGCCATCATCAGATAGCAGCTTGTCCAGGTCATAGGGTCCCAGTGGGTCCTCCAGCACACAGGGCTCTGGCGGGTCCCAGGCAATGGGCTGCTCCTTTAGGTCGTGGCTGGCCTCAGGGGTTCCTCCCAGTCAGTAGTCTCCAGTAGCTCTTCCCAATCACTGGGGCCCAGCAGCCCTGGCAGGCCCTTGAGGCTCTGGTCACTGGAGGGTGTGCTCTGCACAGCCCCGGGGGCTGGGTCAGGCCCAGACCACGGCCTCAGGGAAGGCACGTCCTCCTCTGTCAGCAGCTTCCCTCTGACTGAGCTGCTAGGATGGCCTTTTATACTTCCCCTTCTTGTCCTGGCCCCACCCCTCTGCTCCCAGGGTCTGTGGCCTGCAGTGTCCTGATCTGCCTAGCAGAGGCATCACAACCCTTCTTCGGGCTCAGTCTCTGAGGAAGGCCACAGCGCCTTCCTACACCCAGTATAACCATTCTTAGGTTCTTATGTTATGTATCCTGAAATCAGCTGTACTGCACGGCCCCAACATGGTCAAACAAGATGGCCCATCCAGCTCTGCCCAGCTTAAGATGCATACATGAAGGCGGCGCCTAGCCAGACGAACCAGGTGATGTCCCTGACTGAGAAAGTGGGCCAGGGTCCAGAGCAACAGCTGCTGCTATTTGAGTTTTCTCATGAGAGATTCAGAGGGGTAGCCGTGTTCGTCTGTATACAGCAAAAACAACGAGAGTCCTGTAGCATTTTAAAGACTAACACATTTAATTTCTGCAGGCATAAGCTTCCGTGGGCTGTAACCCACTTTGCTGGCCTGGGGAATTATCAGACATGCCAAAATTAGTCTTTAGCCCTTGGTCCTGGGGTTCCTTTGCTGTCCACATGGCCACAGACTTCACAAAAGGAAAATGAAACTTCCATGGGGGTTTCTAGGCCCAGCTCCACAACCTGGAGTCTCTCTCCCTCCCTCCCTCAGGAGCTATTGGAGGAGACACTCCCTGCACTCTGTGGCCCCCCTCACCTGAGCCACTTGCTAGCTTTTAGACTCACTTACTCCCTTTCCAGCTGGGTCTGATTAATGACCAGGGCTGGCTGGCCCCAGAGCTCTGGCTGTTAAAGGGGCAGGCCACCCTGTTGCAATATGTTTCAAAGTGAGCCTTTAATGAACAGTTACAGTTTTGAAGATGAAAAAAAAACCACATGACAGGAGATCGGGGAAAAGAGTCACATGACTTTTTGTGAACTTTGATGTTGTCAGTTTTGCACAACTCCAGTGCCCTCCCTATAATATAGAATCATAGAATATTAGAGTTGGAAGGGACCTCTAGTCCAACCCCCTGCTCAAAGCAGGACTAACCTCAGCTATATCATCCCAGCCAGGGCTTTGTCAAGCCGCAGCTTAAAAACCTCTAAAGATGGAGATTCCACCACCTCTCTAGGTAACCCATTCCAGTGCTTCACCACCCTCCTAGTGAAAAACCTTTTCCTAATGTCCAACCTAGACCTCCCCCCGCAACTTGAGACCGTTGCTCCTTGTTCTGTCATCTACTACCACTGAGAACAGCCTAGCTCCATCCTCCCTGGAAGCCCCTTTCAGGTAGTTAAAGGCCGCTATCAAATCCCCCCTCATTCTTCTCTTCTGCAGACTAAACAAGCCTAGTTCCCTCAGCCTCTCCTCATAAGTCCTGTGCTCCAGCCCCCTAATCATTTTTGTTGCCCTCCACTGTACTCTCTCCAATTTGTCCACATCCTTTTTGTAGTGGGGGGCCCAAAACTGGACACAATATTCTAAATGCAGCCTCACCAATGCCGAATAGAGGGGAATAATCACTTCCCTCGATCTGCTGGCAATGCCCCTCCTAATGCAGCCCAATATGCTATTAGCCTTCTTGACAACCAGGGCACACGGCTGACTCATATCCAGCGTCTTATCCACTGTTGCCCCCCAGGTCCTTTTCTGCAGAACTGCTGCCTAGCTCATCGGTCCCCAGTCTATAGCTGTGCATGGGATTCTTCCGTCCTAGGTGCAGGACTCTGCACTTTTCTTTGTTGAACCTCATCAGATTTCTTTAGGCCCAATCCTCCAGTTTGTTTAGGTCCTTCTGTATCCTATCCCTATCTGACAACAAAGAGATAAAGGCAGAAAGTCCAGCACAGAAAATACAAGTTAGTGCTTTGCACAATGGACAGGCCACCTACAGAGTTCCTGGGCACAGGAGAGCCTGAGCATTGAGTCTGGATCCAGAATCAGCCTTTCATTGCACCCAATGTAGAAGGGCTCAGCTCACAGGAGCTCAGAGATGCTGCTGGATCTGACTCTGCTCCAAACAGGGGTAGATAACTTTAAACCAAGTGCTGAGTTACAGCATTGCTATATGTACAGTCACACTGACCCTGCCTTGCTTGCTGGGGTTGAGAAGGAATCTTTTCCTTCCTTCTGATGGAACTTTACAACTGGCCAGATGCATTTTTCTCTCCCCCGGCCCTTGCTTTTCTTGCCTCTCTGAGCATTGCGCTAATTTAGGATGGAGTATTCCTATGTAGTGTTAATCTCCAGTGGCCTAATTCTAATTCAGGGAATGGAGGCTGGTTTGTAATGTTCTCTGCATCACCACTTGTCTACTCAGCAACAATACCAACAGAGAACAGAAAAATTACAGAGGCACAAGTTCCTGTGAATAAACCCAGGTTAACATCAACAACTGCCTCTTTCCTGCCATTGGGTCAGCGTTATTCCATTTCGTCTCCCAATGCATCACTGCTATGCACTGTGGGAGAGTCAACTCACCGCTGGAGCGCCCGCTCCTCGCTGGGCCTGGAGTAGCAGTAGCAGGCTCCCCTCCTCTTACCCCTTCTGCTGATGGCTGCTCTGGCCTGGCCTGCCTCTTCTCAGGAATCAGCCCTCTGGGCAAATCACGTTTAGTCCCCCCCGTCCTCCCCTGCAATAACAAAAGTTTTTAAAAGTCTGATCCCTCCATCCAGTCCGATGGCCTTGATTTTGGCTACAGAGCTTCAAACCCCCCCCCTTTTCTCAGGGCTTGCAGACATTCACATTCCCTTCACTGGGGCTTCCTGTCACCTTCCCCGTAGGTAGGTAGGGGGAGAACAGGCCTGCCCCCCACACTGGGCTCCAGGGCAGGGACCTTGGATGAATGGACTATAAAATGGTTAGAGAGTCAGCTAGATCATCGGGCTCAACGAGTAGTGATCAATGGCTCCATGTCTAACTGGCAGCCGGTCACAAGTGGACTGCCCCAGGGGTCGGTCCTGGGGCTGGTTTTGTTCAACATCTTCATTAATAATCTGGAGGATGGGGTAGATTGCACCCTCAGCAAGTTTGCAGATGACACTAAGCTAAGGGGAGTGGTAGATACGCTGGAAGGCAGGGATAGGATACAGAGTGACCTAGACAAATTGGAGGATTGGGCCAAAAGAAATCTGTTGAGGTTCAACAAGGACAAGTGCAGAGTCCTGCCCTTAGGACGGAAGAATCCCATGCACAGCTGCAGACTGGGACCGACGAGCTAGGCAGCAGTTCTGCAGAAAAGGACCTGGGGGTTACAGAGGATAAGAAGATGGATATGAGTCAGCAGTGTGCCTTGGTTGCCAAGAAGGCTAATAGCATATTGGGCTGCATTAGTAGGAGCATTGCCAGCAGATCGAGGGAAGTGATTATTCCCCTCTATTCAGCACTGGTGAGGCCGCATTTAGAGTATTGTGTCCAGTTTTGGGCCCCCACTACAAAAAGGATGTGGACAAGTTGGAGAGAGTCCAGAGGAGGGCAACAAAAATGATTAGGGGGCTGGAGCACAAGACTCATGAGGGGAGGCTGAGGGAACTAGGCTTGTTTAGTCTGCAAAAGAGAAGAATGAGGGGGGATTTGATAGCGGCCTTTAACTACCTGAAAGGGGGTTCCAGGGAGGATGGGGCGAGGCTGTTCTCAATGGTAGTAGATGACAGAACAAGGAGCAATGGTCTCAATTTGCAGTGGGGAGGTCTAGGGTGGATATTAGGAAAAGGTTTTTCACTAGGAGGGTGGTGAAGCACTGGAATGGGTTACCTAGGGAGGTGGTGGAATCTCCATCTTTAGAGGTTTTTTAAGCCGTGGCTTGACAAAGCCCTGGAAGAGATGATTTAGCTGAGGTTAGTCCTGCTTTGAGCAGGGGTTGGACTAGATGACCTCCTGAGGTGCCTTCCAACGCTAATAGTCTATGATTCTATGACAGGAGTCCAGGCTCACTCCACCAGACTCCTTGCTGCCATCTCTCTGGCCTTCTACCTCCCCTTACAAAAGCCCTTCCTTTTCCCTGCAGGTCTCTTCAATCCCTTCTACCAAACTTCCTCTGTGACCAGACCACCCAGCTCCTCCCCCGTGGGTTTCCCCATTAATTACATCTGGCCAACCCTCCAGGTGTAACCAGGTGGGCTAATTGGCCTTGCAGGCCCACATGAAATCTTTCATCATCTGTGTGGGGTAGCACCCCCAATCATGCATTCAGTAGTGATATGTTTGCCTTCCACTCATTTCTCTCCCCAGAGGAACTATCCATTTTTCAGTTAAAGTTTGTTAGCTGCACAGCACTATGACACAAGCAAAAACCTTCAGAGGACAAATCCAATAATATGCTTTAAATTTTTGCAATATAAAATCCTTGTTTGGCTGGAGTTCTGCCTATGTACGTGCACATAGTCTTTTTATCTGAAATAGCCTATGGGAATTAAATTAATATGAAATATTTTGATTCTTAGGATGCTCATTCAAAGAATTTCCTTGTGTAGGCTTAAAAGTGCCTGTTTTGCTAGGTCTTTGTAGAATATGTTCAATAGCCTTAATATCAGTAAGATATGCTGCACACTGTGTTCCCATCTGTTCTGCCACAGGTGACAGGAGGATAGTTGCCTCAGAAATGCTTAGTAAAGTGGTTAGGCAGATGTCTTTGAGTTTCTTCAGTTTTTTACCTTTTCTGACAATTATGCAGCAGATCCCCACCCTAAAGACATGTGAATGTGAAGTATTTTTAATGGTAAATAAAGGTGTAAATTTCTATGCAAATCTCAGACTATTCAGTTGAGTATGTGCAGTTACTACAGTGTGTCTAAGATCAAGATGTTTCATTTTTTATAATGCATTACTGCAGGAAGACCGCTATTCCTTTGTTAAAATGTGCTGCATTTCTGTGTATGTCCATTTGTTGAAGGTTTGGGAATGATTTTGCACCCAGCCATCCTCACCAGTAAAGAAAAGTGGGAATGAAAGTTACTCTTCATTTATTTTCACCTGGATCTCCTATGATAAAAGTGAGGCAGAGAGTGCCGTTGATCTGCCGCTCCAAAGCCAGGACAATCCTGGGAGCAATTAAATAGACCACACTACTTGCAGGACTGCAGAGATACATATCCAAGTTTGGACTGTAATCCATCCAAGTAATGGACAAGCACTGGCACATTCCTTTAGGTGCAGGCAATCTGTTTAAAAATGGGTGCCAATTTAGACATTCCTGGCATTGCTAAATGTAGATGGAGCCTAATCTATGCCAATGAAGTCAATGGTACTTTTGCCATTGACTTCAAGGGGAGGTGGAATAGGTCCTTAAGATCATAAGAAGCTTGCATCCACATACGTATTGTCACCGACAACGGCCGTTCATATGCAGCCCCATGGGTTTGGCTGATATTCTACTCAATCATAACTCACCTAATTAGAAAGTTGTCATTGCTGTAAAAATTTCAGCATTTCTGCAGAGGTCAAATTGATAAAGATTACAATAAAACTCCTTAGAATACTTATTTAGAACTGTGAAACGTGACTTTTATATTGACATTGCCATCAGCAGAAACTTTGCAACTGTAGAGAAAACCTGAACATTACAGGAAAAACATGACAGGGTAAACCCAGGCTAACATAGTAAACAAGTTTGCTCCGTGAAATGCCCGATAGTTGCAATGCCTCAATACCCTCTCAAGGTGGCCAGTGAGATTAGAGAAGAGTGCAGTACACTATTACTTTGTGTGGCAGACATCAGATGCCACCAAGTTATCCATGAAAATCTAGTTGAATGAAAATTGCATGCCCCCCAGAACATGAGTGCTTGCATAATACTGAAATTCCACCAAGCGTGTGAAATCCTCTCCAGCAGTCCTGTTTGAGGTTTGCAGAAAACCAGCTAGTTTTCCCTCCTGTATGCTACTTCTCCATCAACTGAAATAAAAAATGAGAGGAGGAAATACAAGTATATGGGCAACTGACTAAGCAAACACTTAACAGAGTGGTATAAATTCTCTTTTTTAATCAAAATTGTCTCTGCTCATTTGGCAATTGAAATTTAGTGTGTTTGACAGGAGAAGGGTGGAAATTTTTATAGGATGCACATATTTCTAGGAATTCATTATACTAGCAAAATAGCTTTGTATTTAATGAATGAGCTGGAATGGCACCTGTGAACATGGCATGAATGAATTTATTAAGCGGATGCTTCACTGTTATGGAAGCAAAAACTCTTCCTGCTGATAGCACCTTGGTCACATCATTCACCACAGAGTGGACTGATTTCAAATCAAGGCAATTTAAATCACCCGATGGAAAGCCTAGATTTTAATAAACTTTTCCATTTGTACTTCAGTTATTTTCTAAAGAAAGGTTCATTTTCACTCGTTGATATAGCTAATAAACATGTTGATTTACAACTAAATAGAGCCTTTAGACTAGATTTGGTACATCTATTTACTACCTTGGAGAGTACACTATAACTTTATACATTTATTTAAGCAAACTGAAAATATTAAGCTATATAATTATCAGCCTTTGCACATTTTTAGTATGTTAGACAATGGTGAACAATGAATTGCTTATTTTATAGATAATTAACTTTCTGCTTATGATTTGTGTCAAACTGCATTAGAATTGTAACTGGAATTTAATTAAACACACAACACAGCATATAAAATTTATTTTTATTAAACAAAACAGCCTTAAATGTTTTGGATGCATAGCTTCTATTATCAAAACACGTTTCACATTTACAAATGATTTATTTAATGGAACACAGTGATTAACTGCAGTCAGTGAATTGAAGTGATTATTTCAGGTCATCCTGGGGAAATTTTCAAATATTCCTAAGTGAAAGTTACTAGGGCTCTTGAAAGCAAGACAACAGTCTCAACATTACTTTGGCTGTCCTTCAGACTTTTAAAACAAGTAGATCTCATTCTCTCTCTCCTTGTTTTTTATTCATACACTGGAAGAGAAAGGCTTCCTGCTTCCTGCTTTCTCAACTCCCAGATGATTTCTCAACTTGCAATTAATTGGTCCAAATGATGAAAATTTTCTGTGCCTGCAGAAGAGAATAGCTGGTAACTAATAAATTAATATATTATAAGAGCTGGGTATAAGAGACTATTACCAGATAGGGGACCTCAAGGGTCGTCTAGTCTAACCCCCTGCCAAGATGCAGGATTTATTGGGTCTAAACCATTCAAGACAGATACCTACCAAGCCTCCTTTTGAAAACCTCCAGTGAAGGACCTTCTATGACCTCCCTAGACAGTCTGTTTCATTGTCCTACTGTTCTTACAGTTTGGAAGTTTTTCCTGAGATTTAATCTAAATCTGACATGCTGTAGTTTGAACCAATTGCCTCTTGTCCTGCCTTCTGTGGCAAGAAAGAACAACTTTTCTCCATCTTTTTATGGCAGTCCTCAAGTATTTAAAGTCCACTATCATACCCCCGTCTCCTCTTCTCCAAACTAAACATACCCAGTTCCTTCAGCCTTTGCTCATATTGCTTACATTCCATCCCTTTGGTCATCTTTGTCACTCACCTCTTGATCTTTCCAGTTTCTCTACAGCCTTTCCATACAGCAGTGATCAAAACTGGACACAATACTCCAACTGAGACCTAACCAGCGCCAAGTAGAGCGGTACTATTGCCTCCCGTGACTTGCATGTTATGTTCATGTAATCCAAAATTGCACTTTTTGTTTTGGCAACAGCATTACTCTGTTGACTCATGTTGAGGTTCTGATCCACCACAACTCCCAGATCCTTCTCAGCAGTGCTGCTGCCAAGCTAGTTATACCCCATTTTGTAATTGTTCATTTGTTTTTTCTTCCCTAAGTGTAGCACATTTGTCTTTGTTGAATTTCATTTTGTTGGCTATAGCCCAGTTCTCCAGTTTATCAAGATGCCTTTGAATTATAGCTGTATTCTCCAAAGTGTTTGCAATCCCCCTGCCAGCTTTGTGTCATATGCACATTTGATCAGTAGGCTCCCTATTCCTACATCCAGGTCATTAATAAAGATATTAAACAATAGTGGACCCAGAACAGATCCTCGCAGAACCTGACTTGAGACCTCTCTCCAATATGACATCATTCCATTAATAGCTATTCTTTGTTTGTGGTTGATTAACAAATTATGTATCCACTTACTGGTAGTTCTACTGAGCCCGCATCTCTTCAGCCTAATTATCAGCATTAGTACCTAATTGCTCATTTCCTGCAGGTCATAATTTCCTGACCCTCCACAGGAACTGTCCATCTCCACCCTTGTTCGAAATTCCACTGGAGATGTGAGTATGAAAGAATTAGAAATACTGGGACTGAACACTTTGGTTTTTCTAACCATTGCAATTTCATAGAATCATAGAAGATTAGGGATGGAAGGGATCTCAGGAGGTCATCCAGTCCAACCCCTTGCTCAAAGCAGGCCCAACCCAAACTAAATCACCCTAGCCACGGCTTTGGAAAGCTGGGTCTTAAAAACCTGTAAGGATGGAGAATCCACCACCTCCCTAGATAACCCATTCCAGTGCTTCATCATCCTCTTGTGAAATAGCTTTTCCTAATATTCAGTCTACACCTCCCCACTGTAACTTGAGACCATTGATCCTTGTTCTGTCATCTTCCCCCAGTGAGAAATACCTAGCTCCATCCTTCCTGGAATCTCCCTCCAGGTAGTTGAAGGCCGCTATCAAATCCCCCCTCACTCTTATCTTCTGCAGGCTAAAGAAGCCCAGTTTCTAATGCAGCCCAATATGCCATTAGCCTTCTTGGCAACCAGGGCACACTGTTGACGCATACCCAGCTTCTTATCCACTGTAAGCCCCAGGTCATGTTCTGCAGAACTGCTGCCTAGCAAGTGAGTCCGCAGTCTGTAGCAGTGCATGGGATTCTTCCATCCTAAGTGTAGGACTCTGCACTTGTCCTTGTTGAACCTCATCAGATGTTTTTTGGCCCAATCCTCCAATTTGAGCATTACACCACACCCGCCAGCTTAGTGTCATCTGCAAATTTGCTGAGGGTGCAATCCACCTCATCCTCCAGATCATTAATGAAGATGTTGAACAAAACCAGCCACACAAACGACACCTGGGGCACTCTGCTTGATACCAGCTGCAAAGTAGACATTTAGCCTTTGATCAATACCCGTTGAGGCCCATAATCTAGACAGCTTTCTATCTGCCTTATAGTCCATTCATCCAACCCATAGTTCTTTAACTTGCTGGTAAGAATAATATATCAAAAGCTTTGCTAAAGGCAAAGTATATCACATTCACTGCTTTCCCCACATCCACAGAGTCAGTCATCTCATAGAATCACAGAGTTGGAAGGGACCTCAGGAGGTCATCTAGTCCAATTCCCTGCTCAAAGCAGGACTAACCTCATCTAAATAATCCCAGCGAGTTTTTTGTCAAGCCTCAGCTTAAAAACCTCTAAAGATGGAGATTCCACCACCTCCCTAGGTAACCCATTCCAGTGCTTCACCACCCTCCTAGTGAAAAACTTTTTCCTAATGTCCAACCTAGACCTCCCCCTCTGCAACTTGAGACCGTTGCTCCTTGTTCTGTCATCTGCCACCACTGAGAACAGCCTAGCTCAATCCTCCCTGGAACTCCCTTTCAGGTAGTTAAAGGCTGCTATCAAATCCCCCCTCATTCTTCTCTTCTGCAGGCTAAACAAGCCTTGTTCCCTTAGCCTCTCCTCATAAGTCATGTATTCCAGCCCCCTAATCATTTTTGTTGCCCTCCACTGGACTCTCTCCAATTTGTCCACGTCCTTCCTGTAGTGGGGGGCCCAAAACTGAACACAATACTCCAAATGAGGCCTCACCAATGCCGAATAGAGGGGAATAATCACTTCCCTCCATCTGCTGGCAATGCTCCTACTAATGCAGCCCAATATGCTATTAGCCTTCCTGGCAACCAGGGCACACTGCTGACTCATCTCCAGCTTCTTGTCCACTGTAACCCCCAGGTCCTTTTTTGCAGAACTGCTGCCTAGCTCGTCGGTCCCCAGTCTGAAGCTGTGCATGGGACTCTTCCGTCCTAAGTGCAGGATTCTGCACTTGTCCTTGTTGAACTTCATCAGATTTCTTTTGGCCCAATCCTCCAATTTTTAAGGTCTTTCTGTATCCTATCCCTACCTTCCAGGTTATCTACCACTTCCCTCATCTCAGTGTCATCTGCAAACTTGCTGAGGGTGCAACCTACCCCATCCTCCAGATCATTGATGAAGATATTGAACAAAACCGGCCCCAGGACCGACTCCTGGGGCACTCCACTTGTGACTGGCTGCTAGCGAGACAGCTCACTAGCCATTGAGCCCAATGATCTAGTCAGCTCTCTATCCATTTTATAATCAATTCATCCAGCCTGTACGTCTGTAACTTGCTGATAAGAATACCATGGGAGACTGTATCGTCAGCCTGCAGGGCAGCTAGTCTTCCCTCCTCAAGCTCCAGGGAGTGACTGACCCTGCTTTGCCCTGCAGCTCATTTTATATGGGCCTGCTGGGCCCTGATTGGCCACTCCTCTCAGCCCCTGTCTAATTGGCCCTTCTGTGCATCCTCTCTAGAGCTCTGTTAACCCCTTAGCAGGTGCTCTAGCCAGTTCTCTATCCGTTTTATAGTCCATTCATCCAACCCATACTTCTTTAACTTGCTGATAAGAATACTGTGTGAGACTGTATATCTCATGAGAGATCTCAGCATAGAAGGCAATCAGGTTAGCCTGCTGGAGGCTAAAAATTGAATTGAATGTAATATATTTCTATGCACAGATAACAGCCCAGAGAGGTTCAGGACAAATTCAGAAGGATTGTTTTTAGATTTTGAAGTTGTGGGATACCTAAGAGACTAGGACAGAACTCAAGCACTTTTTATTGATGATGACAGAACCTGTCTGTTCTTTGCGCAGCTCCCTTGCAGGGAGCTCTCCAAGCTCTTAGCAAGGCAAGCCAGTATCAGCGCCTGCCTTTACAGATGTGGACACTGAGGCAAGTGGATTGACCAAGTGTCCCACCTGGAGAGTGGCAGAGTGAAAACAGAACCCAGGTCCGGTGACTCCTAGCCTAGTGCCCTATCCCTCCCCTCACTGATGTCTAGAAACTCCTTTACCTGTTCCAATCACATTGCTACTGATGTGGTCATGCAAAATTTATACTCAGCTAATCTTGCTAAAAACATGGTATGCCAACAATGAAATACTCTGATTAAAAGGACAGCCAACCACAAAGAATTACTTTTAGCATCCTGACTTCCAAGAGAAACCATATTCTTTGTTGAAATTCATAATCATAATTTGTCAAAAGACATTCAAAAACATACCATGTAGTATGGCTTGTCTATTTGTCTTGCATTCTGTTTTAACAAGAACTGGAATTGCAGTTTATTTCCCTGTAGTGTTTAATACAATGCAAATTTAAAATGGCCATTCTCAGATGGACCAAAGAAGCCTTTTAGAGGATAAGCAGGGAAGGTGGCACAAAGAAAGAAATCATCACCTACTTAACTTGCCAGTGTTAAGTGGGAACCGGTAGAAGGGATCTTTCAAATCTTCTGCGTAAATGTACGTGGGTGTTACATGCACACAGAGTGCTCCTCTTCAATGCAGTGCGACAGCAACTATCTTCAACAGCAAAACAAACTAACATTCAATCTTTAGATCGTTGCCACTGATCAGCCACACTTAGCACAGTCAGGACAGTAGCTAATCCCTTTGGATGAAGTTCACCCCTGACAGAGCCATTGCAAGTCCAAGAGAATTCAAAGGAGATGTCAGTGTAGCATATGCCTTATGCTGGTCCTCTACCTAAGGTTGAATTTCAGTCAAAGAGATTAGCAATGTTAGTGGCTGAAAATAAATTGTTTAAAATGTATTTTACAACATGCCAAGTGGGTGATATGTGCCTTGTTTTCTTGGACAGGAGCGAGACAATCCTGCCAGCGGTCTCCCATTCAGCTCCATAAATTTTTGTACTTTTCTTTGCTGAATTACACCTCACCTTTCTTTGCAGGTGTTGCCAGATATGTCTGTATCCTGTTACATGCTTCTCCTATGGAACAGGGACAAGGCTGTAGAACTGGATACTTGAACATTTTGGAGGTTGGCTTCTCCATCTCAAATTAGAAAGAGCAGCAGATGATGCCAACATAATGTATCCTTTGGTATTTGGCCTAGGAGAACTGAAAAAAAGAAAAAAAAAGTGATTCAATTTATTTCTCAGCATTTTAAAAGTTCCCTGTATCCCTCTGGAGATGTTGCACAAATGCAACATACTTGCACCTTTTCCAAGTAATCTCAAGAGGTGAAGCATGGGTTCCTAATTGAAGTTATTCATTTGCAGAGCTACCTGCTGTGAAATCTGACCTGGAATGGGCTAGCTAGGGAGGTGGAGGAGACTCCATCCTTAGAGGTTTTTAAGGCCCAGCTTGACAAATCCCTGG
This sequence comes from Emydura macquarii macquarii, assembly GCF_026122565.2. NCBI lineage: Eukaryota > Metazoa > Chordata > Testudines > Chelidae > Emydura > Emydura macquarii. Next base: position 342,952 of record NW_027131688.1, read on the forward strand.
CTGGGACGATTTAGCTGGGTTGATCCTGTTTTGAGCAGTGGGTTGGACTAGATGACTTCCTGAGGTCCCTTCCAACCCTCATCTTCTATGATTCTTGCTTACATTATGAATCGTATATGGTTTTTGATAGGAAAGAAACGCGTTCTGCCCTAATTGCAGGGGAAAAGTTAAATAAATACTGTATTGTTTTATGAACAAAAGTAGATGTTACTGGGAGAAAGTGTGCTAAAGATGGTCACTTAAATATCGATAGTGACAGATTGTTATACCTTCTGCTATGGACTCACTCATCCACCCACCCACCCACTCAGTCCATTTCCACTGTTCTGTTATAGTCTGGGTTTATGCTGCACTCATCACTGTAGTCTCTGAGCACCTTCCAGTTGTGCATGAACAACATGAGTAACATCTGTCACATATTGTTTGTTCTCTCATCCTCTCCCCAGAGGGACAATTATGTGCAGTGGAGTGTCTTGTTTTGTCCTTTATTTTTGAAATCTCAAACACATAGGTTGCCATATGTTTATGTTAGATAAGGCAAGATCAAAACAATTACCCTAACTTACACTGGAGAATCTCAACCCAGCAGAAAATCAAACTGAATATTTTAAGACTCAGAATTTTCCAAACAAGCTATGTCCTCATTAGACAACTTCCAAAAGGCACCAAATTTGGCAATAAATAGTCAGCATTGCTTAAATGTTAATGCCTCTGTCAATTTAAAATGTTACTTTATTGCAATCAAATGAAGACAAACGTCATATTTACATGATTCAAGCCACAACCCGGCTTGGGAACAGACAGTGAACTAAAGAACTGGTCCCTCAGGAGTGGGATTTTTCCAACCGGGCAGTCCCTGAGAAGGAGGTGGAGAGCTGGCTCCCATTTGACCCTGAAGGCCCAGGTAAGGGGATTCCTAGGGAGATGTGGCTGGCTGGAGCACTGCTGCACGGCAAAAGTTTCTCTGGAGCCACAGCCAACAGGGTGCAGTTTAGAGCAGCTTCAGAGATCCACGATGACTCCAGGATCGCAACCTGCTAACAGCTCCACCTAGCAGATACTGGGTGCATTCAAGGATTGAGTGCAGAGAGAAAAAACCAGAGGAAAATCAGTAATGATGCTGTCTAATCCGAGTCAGTTACATGTAACTAGCAGCAAGAATGAGACGTGCTACCTGGGAATATTGTCCTTGCTTGTGTTTTTGAGACATGCTCCCCAGCTGATCCAAGAAGGCAAAAGTGCAGCTTCATTACCCATCCCTTAATGCACAGTAGAGCTCCCACAAACAGCGGAAGAAAACACAGGTGTGTGCTGGTGCTGTGCAACTCTGGTTTTTGTAATAGAATTAAATGAACTCATCTGCAATCACTGGGACAATCGCCATAGTTCCAGAGGAATTGGATTATTAAACAGAAAGCAAATGAGAAATCTGCAAGTGATTAATAAATACTAATTTTCCCGTGTATTCCAGGGCTGCAATTATTATGCTCACATGATTATTAGCATGCTTACCAGGGCTATAAATCCTCCAATACAATTATTCCGGCTACAATTTTGTTAGCATATCAGTAGCTATTTTAACACCTGAAGAATGCACTAACTGCTGAGTATTTATCTTATTTAAACTCTAATTATTACTTAAGGTCCTGATCAGGCAGAGACCTTGAGCATGTGCTTAACAACTAGAGATGCATTCCCAACCAGATCGTAGTATCCACTCCACCACCTTCGACTGAGTTTGGCCAATTGCTCTTGAAAAGCTCAAGAAACTCTGAAAAATATTAGTGCCACAACCTGTGAAATGGATCCAGGCCCCTCCTGGCCGGTGAAAGCCACTGGAGACCTAATCTCATTAGTAATGGGCATAATCAATAAACTCCTTCAGAGAAGCACATCTACCAAACTCCTTGAAAAAATACAATAGCGCGCTGAATCCTCCAGAAGCCAGCCCTCAGCTCTGAAGATCTCTCCAACCATCATCCCATCTTCAACCTTCCAACCTTCCAAGTGAAATGTCATGGGTTCAGCTGCCAGCGCTCTACGGAGAGTACTCAGCTATAGAACTCATACTCAGTTCACGTGAATCACCACTGCTGGGATGTCAGGTATGCCTACAAGAAATCATGTCTTAGATGAGGAGCAGCTGGCTCAAGTTAAATCCAGGCAAGGCTGAAGTGACAGTGGAAAATAGAACAGATGCATTTATTTGAATGATAGATTACATTTAAAAATATTTTATATCTAGGACTAATTAACATTCACTTCTGCTATACTTGCACTGTTCATTGACTGATTTACTAATAACTTAATTTCTCGTTTTGTCATCCACAGAGATTTCATACTAATTGTATTTAATGGACTGTGAGCTACTGAAATATTTAGTCAGTTGTATTAAAAACAAAATATGCTTCCTAATGGAATAAAGAGATAGCTTATATCTGCATTGATTTACCAGTTAGGTAGGATCACTGAGCCCACAACAACTTAATGGAAGAAATATGTTCCATACAGTATGCTGTAGCCAACAAAAATAAATAAGTAGGCAGACTGATGCAGCAAACTGATATGTGAATAAACTGAAAGTCAGATCTGTTCTTCACTGACAACTATCTCGCCTCAAAGAGCTGAGACATTTCCATGGAATGTTCCCATACTTGATTTCACAACGAACTTGTTTTTCTTCATTCCACATTCATTTCTCTTCCTTTGGCCCTATCCTTTCTAAAGGCACACAGCTGGCTTCCTTGTGCATTTAGCATCAGCATGAGACTCTGCTTTTTAAAGAGATCATTTTGTGAGTTTATTCTAAATATCAACAACTTGTGATCTATCCTATCCCTGAATTCATTTTTCTCAAGTTACCCCATCATGTTCATGTAGCACTGTTACATTTTCCATGGAATGTGTGATTTCTAATTGCATCTTATAACTTTCCCCAGTAAAGATCCGAGATATGAATCCGTTAGTGGCATTTATTGTCAGGTTGTGATCTGTGCTGATACAAATGACAGGTAAGAAGTAACCCCACACTTCCGAAGGGTGAGCAATCCTCTCTGAGCCCTGAAACAATCAGCTTTGAAATGAAGGGAGGTGCAAAGCGTTTGGGAAAGTTGTTGCATGCTTTGCAAGGGGAGAGACAACTTTCAAGCAGTAGCACACCACAGCATGATGGGGAATCAGAGAGGGGCTCATCCCATGCTCCTCGCAAGGTGCACAGGGATTCCCTCAGCTCCCCGGCACACACCACAGTCAAGGGACCTCACGGAGACCTTTTGCTCCTGTTCACCTTACTAAGCGAGTCATGGTTTCCCTAGCCACTTTGTAAGGTCAGGAGCACAACTGAGCCAACACTCACGCTACCCACACTTTCAGTACATGCTTTTTCCACGAGCGCCTTAGTCACGTTGACATGCACAGCAGTCCTCCGTAGCGGCCCACATCATAAACTTGGCACAACACCAGCACATGTTTGGAAAGCTCAGAATCCAGTCACATCAAGACCAAATATACTGGAACACACAAGGACATGTCTCCTCAGTAGGGGTGCACTTCCTGTCAGAATCCACCTTTAGGCTCCGTTGATGATCTTACAGCAGGGCACTTGTTTTAAACAGCTAGCAAGACTTATTTTATAAAGCTGAAAATTATTTCCACCCCCACCGCCTTGTACACTTGCAACAACGGAAGCAGCTTTTACCCAAACTTTCCAGAATGATGAATCTTTGGGCAGAGACCAAGCCAGTAATATTTCCGTTCCAAAAGTGAAAGTTGCAAAATTATGAGCAAGTGAAAAAGAGGGAATTGGAATGAAAACCATTCTGCAGCCTAAATTACAGATTCAGGTTGACAGCCTAATTCTAGGTTATAACGAAGATTAAAATGTTTTCAATCTGTGACATGAATTTGAAATTGCCTGATTGCTGTCTTAAATTGGAGTGCTTTACCCAGTAAAAACAGAGGGTTTAAGCAAACAACATAGTTTTGTTTGTGGATTCTCAAGCAGAATATACATTAAAGATCTGAATGTCTCTTCATCAAAATCATAACACTCTTTATTTCTATGGACAGAGACTGCAAGTATCTTTAGTAGCAAACGTGTTAATTCTACTCTCTTGACACAGAGTGCATGATTAGGGTTGACTCAGTGCCTTACATGGATGATCCTATATACTGTCCCTTTGCTTTTAACAGCAAAGGGTTAGTATATAGGGGGCTGGAGAACATGACTTATGAGGAGAGGCTGAGGGAACTGAGCTTGTTTAGTCTGCAAAAGAGAAGATTGTGGGGGGGGGGGGGATTTGATAGCGGCCTTCAACTATCTGAAAGGGGGTTTAAAATAGGGTGGAGCTAGGCTGTTCTCAGTGGTGACAGATGAAGGAGCAATGGTCTCAAGTTGCAGTGGGGGAGGTCTAGGTTGGATATTAGGAAAAAACATTTTCACTAGGAGGGTGGTGAAGCACTGGAATGGTTTACCCAGAGAGGTGGTGGAATCTCCATCCTTAGAGGTTTTTAAGGTGCGGTTTGACAAAGCCCTGGCTGGGATGATTTAGTTGGGGTCTGTCTTGCTCTGAGCAGGGGGTTGGACTCGATGACCTCCTGAGATCACTTCCCTAATCATTTATGATTCTATGAAAGACTAAGACCTAGTCTACACTACAAAGTTATGTTGACATAAGCTGCCTTGCATTGACTTAATTGTGCACATGTCTACACTTAAATGTGTCTCCCACTGATGTATGTGGCCCATTACGCCATAGTAGCAACATCTCTGCGAATAGCATTGAGCCAAAGTAGCTGTATGGAGGTCAACACATCATACGTGTAGATGCTGCATTACCTAAGTCATCCATAACAGTCCTCCTGCAGCTATCCCACAATGCCCCACACCGTCTGCTCTGGTCACAATTGTGAACTCCACTGCCGGGGGTCATGTAGCTCCCCCTTTGTGAATTTTTAAAACCCCGTGAATTTTTAAAATTCCTTTTCCTAATTGCCCATCTTGGAAGAACACCTAGCAGTTCTCCATTGCTGAGTGCAATTATTCAGCTGACCATTCTGGCTGCTCACCATGACCGGTGCGGTGACTGGCACCACACATAAGCAATCCCAAGCAGAAGTGAGAATGAGCATGTAGTTTTTAAAACTTTAGAGGAGTGAGGGGAGTGAGTTCTGCACCTTAACCTTCACTTTCCACAGAGATTACACTGACAACGGCACCTCTGTGTGTTTTATCAGCAGCTGCTGCCACTGCGGCCATCAGGGTCTCCCCCTCCACACCTAGAGAATGCCTGAGCCAGAGAAGGAGAAGAAAGAAGAGGACTTCGGATGATTTGTTCAACAAGATCCTGCAACCCAGTGATTCTGAGCACAGGACCTGGAAGATGAACATTGGGGGCAGCCTGGAGAAGGATAGAGTGGTGAGGAGAAAAGGAAAGGGAGATGCCCCAGGACATAATGGGGCTTCTCAGGCAGCAAACACAGATGCTGCAGGCTCTGGTGAACCTGCAGGTTCAACAATTCTGGGCTTGACTCCCTCTGCTGCCCATTGAGAACTCAATCTGAATAGCCCCCTTCCACATGGCATCACTACATTTCACATGGCTGCACTTCCCTTATCACGCCACCGCAGGGGACAGTAAAGACAATCAAAGCTTCACGTACACTGACCTGTTGGTGTAGTCGCTGAAATGGCTACGAATGTTCTTTCCCCTTCGTAAATTCTGTTCTCTTAATCTGTTAAATTAAAATGTTATGGGTTTTTTGCACTGAATTCTGTTACAAAATAAATGTTTATTATTTAAAACATAACTCATCTTTATTAGTTTGCAACATCTGCTACTGAGTTCTTAGCAGGTCTGAAAGCAACCCAACTACTTGTTACTGGCAGTTTGACGCAACTCATAGGATAAGCCACAAAGAAAATTAATAGATGGATTGACAATATTACATTCCTACATGTACAGCAATCACCACACAATTCCTAACAGGCCACAAAAGAGCATGTCGGGATAAAGCACAGTATAAAAAAAACGTGTTACTGTGGCTCACTGTTAAAATGGCCTTTCAAAACCCCCCTGACCCGTGTAGCTCCATGCTGAGCTCTTCTAAAAGCCCTTGTGTCTGGCTGTTCAAACTCAGGAGACAGCTGTTGCACCTCTGCCCTCCACCTTTCCCCCTTTCCTTCACTGATATTATACAAGGCCCAGCAGGTAGCTATAACCATTGTGGTATTTTTCTCACTGAGATCCAGTCTTGTGAGTAAACAATGCCAGCATCATCCCTTCAATGGGCCAAAGGTATGTACAACTGTCATTCTGCAGCTGCTGAGATGGTAGCTGAATAGTTGGATCGTTCCTTGGTGCTGTCAAGGTGGCTGGTGTACAGCTTCCTAAGTCAGGGGAGCGAGGGGTAGGCTGGGTTGTCCAGGATCACTATTGGCATTTCAACATTTCCAATAGTAATCAGCCAGTTGGGAAAGAAAGTGCCTGCTTTCAGCTTTCTGAATAGTCCTGTGTTTTTAAAGATGCAATTGTCATGCACCTTACCTGACCACTCCACATTGATGTCAGTGAATCTTCCCCACTGATCCACCAATTCTTGCATAACCATAGAAAAGTTCCCATTTCTGGTGATGTACTCTGTGGCAAGGTGCTCTGGTGCCAAAACAGGGATATGCGTGCAGTCTATCACTCCACCATAGTTTGGGAACCCTATTGCTTCCAGTCCATCCATGATGTTCTGCACTTTGCCAAGAGTCACAGTCCTGCATAGCAAGAAGATATTAATGGCTCTCCACACTTGTATGACAATGGCCCCCGAGGTGGATTTCCAAACTCCAAATTGATTTCCAGCTGACCGGTAACCATCTGGCCTTTCAAATTTCCACAGTGTGATTGCCACTTGTTTCTCCAGTGTCACTGCAGCTCTCATTTTGGTGTCCCTGATCCAGATGACTGGGGTGTGCTCAGCACAGATTGAGGAACATCCTTCCTCATCGACTGTCTCCTGCGTCTCAGATGGAGATGTTTTTCAAGAGAGGGACTGAAACTATGAAAAGGAGGGACAAACACCCCAAGACACCCCCGTCTTTCTCCCTGCCCATTGCATTCACCGTCCCTGGGGAGACAAAGGAAGCATTCATTGGACTGTGGGGGAGGGGTCCTGACCACAGAGTTTGGTCAGTGATCTGCTGGTGCATGAGGTGAGAACCTTTGCTTGAATCTCATAGTTTGTTCAGTTAGGCACTGGTGAATATCTTCTCTTTGGTTTTCTTATAACCATTTCTGACTTTTATGCCTCATTGTTGTACTCACTGAACATCTCTCCCTTTGTAGTTAATAAACTTGTGTTATTGTTTTATCTGATCCAGTGTATGCAAGTTGAAGTGTCTGGGTAACTCCATTTGGGGTAACAAGTTGTGGGCATATTATTTCCTCAAAGGAATAACAGACAGTCTACTTGTACTGTCTAGCAAAAAGCTGGGCAATACAGGATATAGGTTTCTGGGGGGAAATCTGGCACGGGGAGTGCCTTGGGGTAATTTTTAAGGCTGGCAAGAGACAAGGTGTGGCTAGCTGGCTGCAGACATAGCTGGGAGTGACTCACATGCTGAGGGCTGTTTGTGAAGAGCAAGGCATTGTAAAAGGCACCCCAGGTACAGGGCAGGGGGACACAGCTACTAACTGGTCTGGGTTATACCCTGGTATGTCACAGCACCATAGTGACCTCCCTTTGTATGTAAAAGGGGAAACTGCTCTCTCAGCTGCCTCAGACTGCTGGAAAGTGCTGTATTTGTAATGGTGAGACCTGTAGGCAAGACCAGATTGTACATGAATCCCCAGTAATGTGGGCCAGGATAAGCTGTCACATTAATAGGCAAACAAAGGAGCCATCTCATCTGTGGCACGTGCAGCTGTGATCCAGTGCTCAGTGTAAGACACCTCTGAATGAAAGACATCTGCTTGCTGAGTTGTGAGAGGACTCTTGATGGCGGATTTCAGGGAGCGAGACGCACACTCTGCTGCCTCGTTTGTGAGCATTTCATATTTGTGCTTTGCTGTTTGCTTTAATCTAAAACAAATCCTCTCAAGAGAAAGTCCCTTCCTCACCTTCTCATCACTGTTGTTCTTTTAGATGTGTTGCACAGATCCTTTACACGGCAGGGGTGTGTGCATCTTGCGCACTGGTGCCAGAGAGCTTTCTTCAGTGGTACCCATAGTGATGGCCATGTAAGCTGCTTGCCTTCCCCCATGCTCTGAGCTGAGTTTATAAAGGGCGGAACTGCCTAGCCCATCCTTCAGTTCCTTCTAATTAGAATCCAGATGATAGACTCCAATGGGTTGGGGAAGGTGGGTGGGTCACGTAAGGGACACAGGCAACACATCTTGAAGAACAACAGTTCTAAGAAGGTGAGTAACTCCTTTTCATCTTCAAGTGGTTGCACGCGTGACCACAGGAGACACCCACACGGTTTTCACTGAAGGTGGGGCTGGTGGTCTCATCAGAAGGGGGCTGTAGGACTGATTCCCTACATTTGGATCCTCCCTCAAAGCTATAGCAATTGCACAGTGTCTAGCAAACGTGTGACCCTAAGACCACGGAGCTGCTGTGCAAATGTCAAAGACGGCTGAGTTTGTGGGAAATGTGCCCAAGACCAAGTGTGCCCTCGCTGAATGGCTTAGCAATTGTTCAGATGTCATGAGACGTTTAGCAGCAATGCAAATGGTCATCCTTTCAGAGAGCCGTTGTGGTGTAACACGATGACTTCTCATTTGTTCTGCATAGGACACAAAGAGAAGGGAGGACACCCAGAAAAGCTTCTTGTACCATGATAAAAAGCTAGGACTCTGTGCACATCTAAAGTGTGTCACTTTTGATCATTTCTGTGAGAATGTGGCTAGAGAAAAAAAGACCAGTTAGAATATTGACTGACTGATCTGGAAGAGAAACTACTCTGAAAAGAAACTTAGGTGTGGCCTGAGTAGCACCTTCTCCTTATGGGATACAGTCTAGGACAGGGGTGGGGAAAATACGGCCTGTGGGCTGGATCCAGCCCGTCTAACATTTCTGTCCGGCTCGTCATGCGGGGTGAATGCAGGTCCACCCAATCTGTTGCTTCTGCTGCCTATGCTCTGCTTAAACTACCCTGGAGCATCAGGCAGCTTTCAGCCAGTCTCTCCCCAAACTTCCAGCTTCTGGTCAAGTGGCCAGAAGCAGGAAGTTCAGGTAGCGACTGGCTGAGAAACTAAGCTGCCCGATGCTCCAGTTACCTTGGCAACTGGAGCGTCAGCAGCTTAGTGATTCTCCTCCAGTTGCTTCCAGAACTTCTTGCTTCTGGCCACATTACCAGAAGTCGGAAGTGGCCCAGGCCCACAGCAACTTACCAAAATTCGTGTAGTGGCCCTCTGCAAAAATTATTGCCCACCCCTGGTCCGAAGAGATCCATTACCATGGCATGTGACTCCCCCCTCGCTTTGCAGAGGTGATGGCTATGAAGGAAGCCACCATCATGAAGAACTGTAACAAAGAGCAAGAAGCTGAGAGCCAAATGGAGGTCTTTTTAGAGCCGACAGAACTGAATTCAAGTCCCGAGGGGGTGCTGGGTCCCTGAGAAGTGGGAACAACCTATCCAGACCTTTTAGGAATCTGGTTTCCATGGGATTAAAGAAAACAGCCCTTCCAATAAGAAGGGGTTGAAATGGTGACATTACAGCAGGTGCACCTTAACGGAGCTGACTCTCTGAGATGTAAAAAATAATCCAAGCCATTTTAGACCATAGATTGTGTTGGAGACATGCGGTGGCTAGCTGCTCAGAATGAGAAATTCTTCCATTTACTGAGGCAAGTAGCTCTCATAGATGGTTTCTGCTCCAGAGCAGGACCCCCTGGCCCGCTGCTGAACAGTGCACCTGCTATGAATTCAACCGCCAGAGAACCACGCTGCCAGGTGTGGGAGATCAAGTCCTTGACTCGAGGCAGAATTGAGGGTTCCTGGGTAGACAGCCTGGGCAGATGAGAGCTCTACAGCTGCCTAGCCAGACTGGAGCTATGAGAATTGTTCTGCCTCATTCTTGTTCCCCTTGACAATTAACCTGGGAATGAGCGTCACCGGTGCGTCTGCAACCAGCGGGTGCCCATTCCCCAGGAAGAGGGAATGGCGTCCACATGAACCAAGACCAGTGCCACTAGCTAACAAGGAGATAACTAACTATCAACATGTTGTGTGTTCACAGAGGAATGTACGCACAGTACGTGCTCTGACCAGCAACCCCAGATGATAAGAAGGAACTGAATGATGGGCAGGGTGTGCTCCTCCATCCTCAGCTCAGTGCATGGGGGAAGCCTGGGTGCACAAATGGCTGCCCCGAAGGGTACTACTAGGGAAAACACTCCGGCAGCAGTGCATGAGATGCAAACACCTTACAGTGAAATGGACATGTGCAATTATAGCCCCTCCCAGAGGCCTGGCTGAAGCCTCCATGCTGGTGCTTGCTATTGGGAGAGGCTTCTCCCCGCAGCTTACATGGGTCAGGTCCTGGGTTCTTTATTTGGTGCCTCTAGCCAAGTGACTCCTCTCTGCCTGGGACACAAGGGGTGCTGTCCTGCAGGAAAACAACTAACACTGCTTTGCTGCTCACAAGGAATGGAACCCATCCCACAACCACCACAAAGCATTAATATGCAACCTGGTCAGTTCTTTGCTTCCCTCATCGCTGGTCTCCACAAGGCTGGTGCTCCGCATTCACACATTACATCCCACAATAGTTCAATGGCTCCCTTTCTGGGGGAAGTCAAATTGATTACAGACTCCCCTGCCTGTGCTGCTCCTCTCTCAGCTACAACCCCCAACAGCCCAAAAAGTGAAACCAAAATGAGGGCTTTGGTCTCTGAGCAGCCTGGCCCCTCCGACTGAGGGACTGGGGAGCCCCGGCTCCCCACTAGGGTGACCAGCTAGCAAGTGTGAAAAATGGGTGTAATAGGGAAAGCTCCAAATATTAGGACTGTCCCTATAAATCAGGACATCTGGTCACCGTATTCCTCACTGGCCCAGCAAACTGTCTAGACACATTATTCCATCCAAAGCCACACAGTATCTTTTGAAAGAGTTGCCAGTCTATTCTGTCCCCACCCTGGACCCGAAGCAGGCTGGGAAATGGTGTGCCTTGTTGCTGTAGTGTGGTGGATAGGACCTCTACAGACAAGTTCAGCATCCCAGGAGCAAGCAAACTCCAAACTCACTAGAAGGAGAACATGCATACTAAGCTCTGTGTGTGGGAAATGCTGGAAAACCCTAGTTAGGCCCACTAGACTGTGGAAAATCCTCTGAAGGAAGGAGTGGAAAGTTTTTCATTTAAGAGGTTTAGAACTAGCTGGACAGGCAGAATCTACAGCAGGGACTTGGCTGATGTGGGCAGGGTATGGACTAAATGACTTAACAGGTCTCTTGCCCCTTTAGCTTCTGGGATTCTATGTTAAACAAAAGCCATAATAGGATTGGCACGGGGCGGGGGGCTGAGCACGCGCATTGCCCAGCACCCAAGCCCCGCCCCGTCAGCAGCAGATATCTGATCTCTCGGTTTTATGTCATTACGTATTTCTGCTGAAATGTAGCTTAAAATGTGATTGCAACTGTATGTGCTTCTCCCAATCAGTCCACACCTGGTGTAGTCAGCACTGACCCCTTCCCTGGCCTTTGGCTTTATTAACCATGAAATTTACAACATAAGTTCAGCTCAGCCATTCTCCCCAGACTTGGTTGCTTCTCAGCATTGCTCAGCCCATACCCGAGGTCTTCTCTGTTAGAGAACCTCGCCTAGCTCTGACTTTGTATCTGGCTGACACAAGAAGTTGCCTGCCTCAGCAGAACCCATGGAACCTTCTTCCAAAGAGATCATCACCTGCGAACAGGGTGGGGGTCAGGCAAACCCTGCCAGTCTGGTACAATATATTCCTGGGCAGCATAAGCAGCTGCCATTATGTTTCATTCTGTGTGTTTGATGGACGCTTGGCAGCAATCAGCTGTGGATAACAAGCCACAGAAGCAAACTCTAGCAAAGAATTTAAGAGCAAGTGGCAGTTACTAATTAATCGCTTTTATCAGCTCCCAGTCGCATGCACATTCTACTGCACCACTGTGCCCACAGGTCAATCACTTTTCCTCAGGCATCGTTGACACAGCAAAAAAAAATTCACAGCAGAAAGTCTCGGAGCCTGGGTCAACTGACTCAGGTTCACAGGGCTCACACTGTGGGGCTAAAGATAGCCATGCAGATGTTCAGACTTGGGTTACAATGTGAGCTCCCAGCCCTTCCCTGGGTTTTAGAGCCCAGACTCCAGCCCAAACCTGAACATGGCTATTTTTAGCCCCCCCCACTGTGAGCTCAGGTCAGTTGACCTGGGCTCTAAGACTCACTACTGCAAGTCTTTTTTGCTGTGTAGATATACCCAGAGTCTCACTTCTCACACTGCAAACCTACTCTGGGGCTCTACTGCACGCGGCGATGCACTGAAGGGACAGAGACAGTTGGTGATCTGCTCCTCTGTCACATCTTGCGATCAGAGGACACAGAGCACATGATACCTGGAGACTACATGTGAGTGGGATGACCTCCATCTACTTGGCCTGGTTCTCAACATGACCCTCATCATCCTAATCTGCTGGATGCTGCTGCAGAACTCTACCTCTCTTCCTCTCCACCCCAAGTTCCTCTCACAAAGCACGTGTAAGTACACACACAGTCAGCAGTTTATACCTTCTACACCAGCTTTTCCCTAGCGGCTCACCAATGCTGCCTCCTTCTCCTCCTCTTCCCAGACATGACGATGTTCACTGGGAACCTCCTCAAGTGTTGGTAACGTTTTGCAGATTTTAAATTTATTAGCACCATGAGGTCGCCGTGAAACACTTTGCAAACCCAATTGAGATTAAGCAAAAAACCTAGCAGCAAATCCTACTGTGCATGTATAAAAACATTTGAGGCTAAACTATTTTGATACGTATGGGTGAAAAGTGCTGTCTAAGAGGTAAATATTATTTTCAATGTCGAGAATTTTAAAAACTGAAGCAATTTATTTCAAAAAGGTTTGTTCTTTAGATATTAAAGAAGTATGAGTTGGATGAATGGACTATAAGGTGGATAGAGAGCTGGCTAGATCATCAGGATCAACGAGTAGTGATCAATGACTCCATGTCTAGATGGCAGCCGGTCACAAGCGGAGTGCCACAGGGGTCGGTGCTGGGGTCAGTTTTGTTCCACATCTTCATTAATGATCTGGAGGATGGGGTAGATTGCACCCTCAGCAAGTTTGCAGATGACACTAAGCTGGGGGAGTGGTAGATACCCTGGAAGGTAGGGATAGGATACAGAGTGACCGAGACAAATTGGAGGATTGGGCCAAAAGAAATCTGATGAGGTTCAACAAGGACAAGTGCAGAGTCCTGCACTTAGGACAGAAGTATCCCATGCATAGCTACAGACTGGGAACCGACGAGCTAGGCAGCAGTGCTGCAGAAAAGGACCTGGGGGTTACAGTGGACAAGAAGCTGGATATGAGTCAGCAGTGTGCCCTTATTGCCAAGAAGGCTAATGGCATATTGGGCTGCATTAATAGGAGCATTGCCAGCAGATCATGGGAAGTGATTATTACCCTCTATTCGGCATTGGTGAGGCCGCATTTGGAGTATTGTTTTGGCCCCCCCACTACAAAAAGGATGTGGACAAGTTGGAGAGAGTTCATCAGAGGGTAACAACAATGATTAGGGGGCTGGAGCACAAGACTTATGAGGAGAGGCTGAGAGAACTAGACTTGTTTAGTCTGCAGAAGAGAAGAATGAGGGGGGATTTGATAGCAGCCTTTAACTACCTGAAAGGGGGTTCCAGGGAGGATGGGGCTAGGCTGTTCTCAGTGGTGGCAGATGACAGAACAAGGAGCAATGGTCTCAAGTTGCAGTGGGGGAGGTCTAGGTTGGACATTAGGAAAAGCTTTTTCACTAGGAGGGTGGGAAGCACTGGAATGGGTTATCTAGGACTCCACCATCTGTGATCTCCTAGGAGTGCACTAGGAATCTGCACTGCCCAGATGTGTGTTTGTGCCCGTGTGCACACCCACGCCCTCCCTTACTGTGAATATCACTCCCCCCATCCTAGTCTAGGTACTGCAGAGGACAGCTCTGACTCACTTTCCCCAAAGGCAGGTCTAAAATACCACAGTGCTACTGCTTTTGGAGTCACAGCCTTAGCAGAACATATCTATCTGTGCTCACCCTTCAGCTGGTCCACAGACTGCCTCTTGCATGCTGACTGGGCAGTGATAAGGGACCCCAGGCCAACTGCGGCCTGGTGAGGCGGCTGCCAACACCTCAGAGATATGGCTGCACTGTCCAGGCTGCTCCTAGGACACAAAACCCATGTAGTAGTCACTAAATGAGGATGCGTCTTAAAATTTGATTTTAATTGTTAATCCTTAACCTCAGATATTCAGTAACAAGTGATTTATTTCTGATAACTAATATTCAGGCTGGCATTTATTGTCATGGTCTAAATACCTAGGGAAGTGGTGGAATCTCCATCTTTAGAGGTTTTTAAGCTGCGGCTTGACAAAATCCTTGCTGGGATTATTTAGCTGAGGTTATTCCTGCTCTGAGCAGGGGGTTGGACTAGATGACCTCCTGAGGTCCCTTCCAACTCTATGATTCTATGAAATAGGTTTTGATTTAAATCAAATAGTTGAAATTAAAATGCATCTATTACATCAACTTGCGACTATACATTATTTCATAAGCTATATTCAAACAGCACAACCACCACCATTGCCCTCATGCTGCAATGGAAGGGACTGGTCCCCAGAAGGTGAGCTGGTAACAGGATAACAGGAAGGAAGCTGCTCAATGCCTACTTTGCTTCAGTCTTCATACAAAAAATAACGTGACCAGACGCCTAGTGAATTTACCATAGACAATAAAGGGGAAGGGATGCACATCAGGATAAGTAAAGAACACCTCAGAGATCTTCTGACTAATTTGAATGAATTCAAATCAGCAGGGTCTGATGCTATTCATCTCATGGTGCTGAAGGAATTAGCTGAAGAGATCTCAGAGTCACTTGCAATAATATTTGCAAACTCTTGGATGACAGGAGAGGTCTTGGGAGATTGGAGAAGGACTAACATGTGCCCATCTTTAAAAGGGGAAAAAGGAGGAAGTGGCTAACTATAAACTAGTCAGCCTGACTTTGATGCCTGGGAAACTACTAGAGCAATGTATAAGATATTCAATTGGCAAATACCTGGAGGAGCCATCATGGATTTACTAAGAAGAAATCATGCCAAACCAGCTTGATTTCCTTCTTTGACAAGGTTCCTGGTTTGATGGATAGGGGGAATAATATACCTGGATTTTACCAATGTTTTTGGAACTGTCCCACATGATAGTCTCATAAGGAAACTGGAGAAATGCAGCCTTAGTAGAACTACCGTTAAGTGGATACATAGGTGGTTAAACTATGGTTAAACAAAGAGTAGCTATTAATGGAATGATGTCAAATTGGATGGAGATCTGCAATGGGGTTCCCTAGGGTTCTGTTCTGGGTCCAGCATTATTTAACATCTTTAAATGGATGTAGGAATACAGAGCATACTGATCAAATCTGCAGATGACACAAAGCTGGGGGGGTTGCCAACACTTTGGAGGATAGAGCTAAAATTAAGAGGGATCTGTATAAATTGGAGAATTGGGCTATAGACGCAGCATGAAATTTGGCAAAGACAAATGTAAGTTGCTACACTTAGGGAAGAAAAGACAAATGCACAAATATAGAATGGGGTATAACTGGCTTGGCAGCAGCACTGCTGAGAAGGATCTGGGAGTTGTGGTGGATCACATGGGTCAGCAACATGATGCTGTTGCAAAAAAAGCAAATGCAATTTTGGGTTGTATTAACAGAGGCATAGCGTGCAAGTCATGGGAAGTGATAGTACCGCTCTACTCAGTGCTTGTTGGTCACAGCAGGAGTACTATATCCAATTTTGATTTGCTGCTGTATAGGAAGGCTGTAGAGAAAATGGAAAGGATCCAGAGGTAAGTGACAAAGATGATCGAAGTGATGGAATGCAAGCCATGTGAGCAAAGGCTGAAGGAACTGTGTATGTTTAGTTTGGAAAGAGCAGATTAAGAGCTGACATGATAGTGGTCTTCAGACACATGAAACGCTGCCGTAACAAAGATGGAGATAAGTTGTTCTCTCTTGCCTCAGAGGACAGGACAAGAGGCGATGGGTTCTAGCATGGCAGATTTAGGTTGAATCTCAGGAAAAACTTCCTAACTGTAAGAACAGTCAGACATTGGAACAGATGGCCCCGGGAAGCTGTGGAACTTCACTGAAGGTTTTCCAAAAGAGTCTGGAGAGCCATCTGTTTTGAATGGTTTAGACCCAACAAATCCTGCATCTTGGCATGATGACCCTTGCGGTCCCTTCTCACCCTATGGTTCTATGATCCTTGGCAAGACTTATAGAAGCAGACGACTTCAGTCTGCCTGAATTAAAAATGTAAGGTCGATTTGTTTCCAGATGAACTTGATTTGTGCATAAAAGGGAGTTATATGTGGAAGATGCTGATGCCCTCCTAAAAGAGGTGGTATAATAAACTCTTGCTCATTTGTGCATTCAGATAGAAGCTACCAGAGTCTGAAAGACTCGGTGACCTCTTTGCTCAATATATATATATATATATTTTGGAGACTAGGGTTTTCCATATAAAATCTTGGGCCCTGTGTAGGAAATGTAACAGATACAGCAGGAGCACAACTGATACATTTATTTAGCACATCCTGTGTAAATTAGGAGTTTATTCTAGAGCTGGTTACTGTATATTCCACAGCATCTGCACTGCACTGCGTACTGATAGATAATCAGCGAGGGGCATTAGTCATAAATAGCAACACTCAAGGCTGGTAGTTCTAGATGTTATAGTGCAGAATAAAGGGTGGGCCCACACCATCCCTGGACTTTCTATTTTGTCTGACATATTTGTAGAACCCTTTCTTGCTGTCTCTAACATTCCTTGCCGGCTGTCACTCATTCTTTGCCTTTGTTTCCTGATTTTGTCCCTATACGCTCACACTATTCCCATGTATTCTCCCTTGGTGACATGGCCCTCCTTCCATCCCTACGGGTATCCCTTTGGGTTTTTAGATAGCTAAAAAGCTCCTTGTGAAGCCAGAGTGGTACTTTCCCAAAAAGCTGCAGGGGCAGGACGATGTTCAGCCATGTAAATCTGAGCTAAACAAAGCTTGATTTCAGGATGTCTCTGAAGTTAGAAAGATTTGATTTTTATAGCTGAAAACAACCATAATGCTAATTATGAGTCTATTCAAATGTACATAAAGGGCCGAGTCCTGCTCATTTCAATCGGAGCAGGATTGGGACTTGGGCCTAATTTCATAAAAAAATCATTTCATATTTATGCATGCTGTGACATTGCTAGTCGAGCAGTTTTCAATAGACGAGGCAGTAGTTTGCAAACCTAATGTTTCATTAAGTTTTCATGTAAATTATTTAATAATTAACAACATCTTGCACTGATGGTCCCTTAGTTGCTTCTGAACTTGTATAGCAAAATAAAAAGTCAAGATCTGTCTTTTTGTTGGTTTGAAAAAAAATCATTATAAAATAGATCTAAGCAGAGAGACTTTCAGTCTATGAAAAATAAAACAACTTCTGAAATTCTTAGGAAAAAAGGCAGATAGTATCAGGAAAGCAGAGGATAGCCATGATGGACACACCAGAAAAAAAACTATTCCTATTTAAAGCAGTGGTTTGATATGTGTAAACTGGCAGTTCACTGCAATTCTGCCTTATTTATAAACAGCACCTTTCATCCCAAACAGCCTTACAATTGGAGGGATATAGAATATTAGAGGTGGAAGGGACCTCAGGAGGTCATCTAGTCCAACCCCCTGCTCAAAGCAGAACTAACCTCAGTTAAATCATCCCAGCCAGGGCTTTGTCAAGCCGCAGCTTAAAAACCTCTAAAGATGGAGATTCCACCACCTCCCTAGGTAACCCATTCCAGTGCTTCACCACCTTCCTAGTGAAAAACTTTTTCCTAATGTCCAACCTAGACCTCCCCCACTGCAACTTGAGACCATTGCTCCTAGTTCTGTCCTCTACTACCATTGAGAACAGCCTAGCTCCATCCTCCCTGGAACCCTTTTCAGATAGTTAAAGGCTGCTATCAAATCTCCCCTCATTCTTCTCTTTTGCAGACTAAACAAAACTGATATGAAATATGAAACTTAGTACCAAGGAAATTTTTAAATCTCTTGCTAAAACATTCCTAAAATTGTTTCTTGTAATATATCTGTGATACAGCATGGTGGCAATAAGGTTTTAACACAACTTTTTTGTGTTACCATGAAAAATGGACCAATCCCAAACTCATACTAATATCTTTATTGCACCCTCTGTTGCCATGAATGTCAGAGAAGCTACATATGTTACAGACAAGATAGAGCAGAAGTGTTTAAATTTCTAAAAATTGTATTTTGAATTTGTTTCATATTGTGCCACCAGTAAAGCCAGGTATCTTAGTTATCACCCAATCCCGAATGTGCAGAAGGAACTTTATAAATCCCCAGATAAAAACTAAGTTAAACTGGAGTTAAGGTTGAGAGAACACATCAGTAATTTAAGGGTAAACATATAGGGATGTTGTAATTATCCCCCAAACAAGCATTAAAAATCCAGAAAATTCAAATTTACAGCAAAACTTAAGAAATCCAAATATGTGAAGGTATGGAAATGCAGCATTAAAGTACCTAAACAATCTTAACTCTGCCCCACAATGATGTCAGGCAATAGCCATGCATTATGGTTAATTATGATGAGGACCATCAGTGCAAGGTGCAGTTGTTAATTATGAAGAGTGCAGAATAGTGCAGAATGGGATGATATAGCAGAGGTTAGTCCTGCTTTGAGCAGGGGGTTGGACTAGATGACCTCCTGAGGTCCCTTCCAACTCTAATATTCTATGATTCTATGAATAGTGTTTGCGGTGTGAAAGTCCAACACACAAATGTTCCTTTAACATGTCATGCCCCTCTCCCTCCCATGAACAGTGGCTGTCCTTGGTCAGCAAAGACCCAGAGTGCCGAGCTGTGTTTGTGTGAGTTCACCTCCCACCCCTGAAGGGGGGAGGGCTGAGCAATGTCTCTGCTGCCTAGCTCCTGTCTGCTGCTTTCTCTGCTGCTGCTGACTGCCACCTCTGCCTCACTCGTATTGCTGCTGCTGCTGCTGCTTGCTGCCACTTCTGCAATGTCACATTCTGCAGCTCCACCACTTAACCAGCCCTCAGTGATTTCAGCAAGCAACAGGACCCTCCCTGCTGGTGCAGCCTCTCTGTTGTCTTTCACTGCAACCCTGTCCCCACACTAGGTCTAAAGCAGACTCTAGAGTCTAGACCTACTCATCAGTCATGTCAGCACATAATCACTGAACAGAAACAACCACTCTCCACTGAGTCGAACCATATCTGACTTTAAACGCGTGGAGGGGGGAACACATAGGCCTCTTTAAGCAAACTCCACGCCACCAGATGGGTACACCTAACCCCACAGTCTCTCGTTTTCCCTGGGATTTGGCCTCCCAACCCCTTGCTTAACAAGAGAGGTTCAGTTTAAGGTGACCTCCCTCTATCAGAGCACACCAAGCCCAGCTCAGCAGCCCTTCACTTGCACAGTAACGATAACAACACTTCACTACCCCGCATTCAAGTGATCTGTAACAAAAACCCAGCCAAAACTGATCATGCTGGCAAAGCAGTTCCATCTGCCGAATACCTAGGCAGAACAGGAGTGTCAATGTAATGCAAACACGGTTGGCTCTTGCAATCTTTTCCTCCCAGCTCATCACTAGACACCAGGGGAGAGCTCATTCAGACCCTGCTTACATTTGCATGGGCTGAAGCCTAACATTATGTGTAATACGCTGTTATCAAGGTGGTAGCTTAACTTTTGTTTTCAGGTCATGGGAAACGTTTATGTCAGGAGACAAAGAGATACAAGAAAGTCTGACTATAAATCACATCCACGTCATGTGGAATAATTGGCCTCCTTCGCCTATCTTACTGCCTGTGCTAATTTTACCTCAAAAAAACAAATACCAAGAAGATTTGCATAATAATTATTTCAGCAAAACAAGCACAGTATCAATGTCTGTGAAAATTCTTAGGTAACAACTCAACAGTGACTAATTAAATAGCTGGCTACGTCTTCTGTGGAGTAATCCAGGCTGATAGAATGCTTTCCACTGGGTAATACCATATTCAACAGCATCATTAAATATTAGTGCTTGCTTCAACAGTCATTTCCTCAAAGCATTTCCTGTAAGCCTTTGAAAAATGTATGTGTTTAAAATAATAGAAAATGAGCTCGTTTTAACAGGATTAGTGCATGCGCTGAGCTCAGATAATCAGGCTCATTTACATAAAACATCCTGCACTCATATTGTAGATATAGGCAGCTAGCAAAATAGAGTGAAAAATGAAGCTAAAACTCCCTGACCTATTCTTCTGAATAAATTCCATGTTAATGTTCTTCCCAGTGAGGAAGTTGCCAGTGTTGCAAAGCAGTGACTTGTGACTAGATCAGGATTGTATTGCCAATGTTGAGATGGCTTGTGCTTTATTAATAGTAATTAGTGAGATCTTCAGAAAGTTTATTTGCAGCAAATCATTAGGAATTATTTTTTGCTTCAACAACTGTAATCTCGGTTCCTTCCCAGGTTTACTTGGGAGCAGGCAACATTCACCCTTGTGCCCAGGCATCTGATGCTGTTGATAGTCAAAGCAATCCTGATTAGCCAAGGGTTGATGTTGGATAGGTGGGAATCCTCTATCCTCTGCTGCAGCCCTTTTACTGGTAAAGAAAATTAGCCTTGGCAGAGCTTCCACTTGACTGGGCCCTGCACATACTCACTGGTGTGCTTTGGGAGCTAATCTATTGGTCTAACCCCAAAGTACCAAATATAAACCTTACACCGACAAACACACACACAACATACTCTGATATTAGCATTAACACACCTGTACTTAACAATTTGGAAAAACCTGATATACCCGTTTAAAATGTGTCAACCACTTAGTCAGCAGGGGGCGCTTCAATAAATCAAAGAAATGAATAAAATTTAACCAACTTACATTGACACTGGTTCTGGTTACCCCACCCCTGCGCATGCACTGCTCTGGATGCGCGTGCACGTGAAGATCTTGAAGCTGTGGCCAGCGCTCTGTTGGCCCGGTAAAACAGTGCAGCAGAGCAATGCTAACTGGGGATCATTCCAAGCTGCACAGCCCCTCTGGAGATGGGACTTGTTCCACCCAGAGGTCAGTGACCCTGGATCCTGGTTAGACAATAAGCCCACTTGTCTCTTCTGAGACTCAGGGAGACCTCTTACAGTCTTGTCACTGTCCCACTCTCCCAAAGAACGAGAGGGGTGGTTATGCACGCTGCCCGCACTGCAGGCCAGCCTCAGTCAGTTCTGGGCACAGCAACAGTACCCTGGCTCCCAGGACACCCAGCAATAGCCCCGGGGCGCCCCGCGTGGTTGAAGCCCCAGCAGTTTCTCAGCAGCAGTGTCTGGCTGGTACACAGCTCCACAAAGCAATCTCCTGTGCCCTGGCCAGTCTCAGCTCCACACAACAGAGCCCACTGCATGATGCCCCTCCATCCAAAATGAGGCTCTCTCTTGTCCCCTGGAAGC
Organism: Emydura macquarii macquarii; assembly: GCF_026122565.2. Taxonomy (NCBI): domain Eukaryota; kingdom Metazoa; phylum Chordata; order Testudines; family Chelidae; genus Emydura; species Emydura macquarii. Next base: position 364,707 of record NW_027131688.1, read on the forward strand.
AGAAATCTCTCTCTTCCCCAATGGCATCATGGGAGCTGTAGTCTCCAAAGCTGGATCGCAGCACTCAGGATCTTCCCAACCAGTGTACCCCAATTAAGTTCAGAGGTCCCTCAAACAGGGAGTGCCTAAACAGAATAAGTGAACGGATCCCCATGTGGGGCAGGCTGCAGCTGCTCTAGGACAGCAGTGTTGCAAGGTTTCCATGGTTCCTGGAATATCAATCAATGTTGCTTTCTTAAAGTCTTCAGCAAAAGGTGTCAGAAGTGAGTCAGCTTTGGCACGATGTGAAATCAGAAACGAAGAATATTGTAACCAAACAAAAACCTAAACTGTCTAGCTTCAGACAGACAATGACCCCAGTTTACTCGCAGTGAGTTTGCATGATCTACCCAGGAGTGGGAATTCAGTCATACCGCATCATCCTCATACCACAGCCCGTCAAATGGCAATGCTGAACTGGCAGATAACATTGCTAAGGTCCATTAAAGAACTCTTCAAGAAGCAAAGAAAATGTATGGCAAGCCATTCTTCAATGGATAAACATTCCCCTAGAAGGTATTATTAGCAGCCCAGTATAAAACTTAATGTCAAGATGCACATGTATGTTGGTGCCTAAAGCCCAGCATTATGGCAACCAGCGTCGCTGGAAGGTGTAATAGACAAAAAGAAAGAGACACACACAAAAGCAACAGCCTACTATGACCAGCAAGCTTAAGACCTCACAGAACTACAACCAGAAGACCCTGCCTTATTTCCTCAAGACAAATCATGCACTTGGAAACAAGCTACATGGAGGTGAACAAAAAAATCCTCTTTCGTATAAATTCATACGTTGATAGCAATGGATGAGCATATATTTCACTGAAACCACAAATGCATATGCCACTACAAACACAAGACAAAATAAGTGAAATAGAGGATAGTGAAATATGCACTCCACTGAGACTTGATCAGCAGGACAGAGACAGAACACAAGCGGCTGAGTGATTGACTGCTAGATGATGGAACAGACTTTCAAAACACCATCCCATGAGGATAGCCAAGTGCAAGGCAATCTCCTGTCCTTACAAGAAAGACTCACACTCACTCCAATATCAACCCCCCTGCAAGTTATGCACAAGACTTTGTACAGTACTAAGGCATGAAAAAACAACCCTCCCAAAACAAGAACAAACTACATTAGTAGTCAAGCAAATGAAGAGTGAGTAGATTAAAACACGTGTTAGTGCTATTATACATCTGTGATGGTCTAGGCTTTACGCGGGGACACAAAAGTAAGCAGGTTACAATATTCATATTTAATGTCGCTATCTCAAGTAAATGTGTCAGAAGGGATGTTAAGATACATAGCTTCCCAGCAGGGGGAGATAAAGTAAGATTATGCACAGGAGTTTAGAGAACTCGGCTTTCGGGAATGGCTTGTCTGAGAGGATAGCATCTGTGAAGGAAGGAATAAAGCCTCAGACTTGCACTTTCTTGTCTCTCTCTCTCTCTCTTTTTATGCTTGCACACAGTAACCACGTGCTTGGACACCATATTCTTCTGCCACAGGATACCACTAATTCCCGTGTACAACAATCTTTCAGTGGGAAGACATGGTGCCTGGAGTTTGGCACATTTTGTGGCGTGTAAACCTCATACAACACACTTACAGAATTTGTACTATTGGGCTTATGTTTACCTGAAACGTGAGCTGCAGAAGTTAATACCATCATGGGGGCAACCATGTAAACACCCTTTGAATACTGAGAGGCCAATCTCAGCTCCTGCAGGAAATCCCAAGTGAGGAGGCTAAGAGAAAACAAATATACATGGGCAATCCTGGTTGAGAACTCTCCTAAATGATTCCTTTGAAAGGTAAGAGAGCCATATTCCTCAGTGGCTGACTTTTTTTATTTTTTGTCTGAACACCATCTGCAGTATCCATTGCAACTACCTCACCCACCTTTCAGATGCAAAACATAGACTCAGTCCTTCCTCATGTGTAATTTGCTCTCCCGTCTAGTGGTACTTATTACTAGCAAAATAGATATAAATAGGTGTGTCGGTCTACAGATAGGGATTCAGAAACTAAATTCAATCAAGCTTTTCATTTTTATTTCTTATTATTTTATTTCTTAACAGTGAACTTTGATTCAGTGTTTCTGCACAAACTGCTAAGGACTTTTTGTGCTCAACTTAATTTCTTAACTAAATAACAACATATACTATTTTAGTAGTCTTTGCTTCAGCTGCAAGAAAAATCTAGCTATATTTAGTGCCAGAAAGTCCAGCCATACTGTAGGCAAACAGACTTCCCTGAAAAATCTTAAAGGATAGTTTAAACTGGAAACAACTTGAATGAAGACATTGTTATTTAAAAGCAATTTCCTAGGCCAATCATTTTTTATATTCCTTTTGCTATTATTTCTATTCAAAGATGTATATCTTTTCAAATTTTTAAATAAATGTTGAAGACCCATTTCTTGCAGGCTAGTGAGGTTCTGCGAGACATTGGTGAAGGGTGCCATACAAACAGAAGTGGTTTATTGTTACTGGGTGTTAACATCATTATTACAGATTTATATTGAAAGAAGAGGTTTGTGCTTTAAGACCCAGCTAGACTTTTCTTGATTATACAGTGAAGCCAATCAATAAAACGGTTGCTACGCCAGATTCAGCCCTATGACTGATTTCATTGCAGGGTCAAGCTGGTAAAGGATTTGGGCTGGAAAGCAACAAGCTGCTCTTCAACCACAAAGATTTTCTATAATTTGCCAAATTGGAAAGAAGAGTCACGAAAGCAGCCGAAGCACAAGGGAGCGCGTGCTTTAAATTGCCTCGGTCTACAAAGAGCCTCCGGAGCCCTGTCAACAATGACCGCAGTGTTATTTTCAGCACACATTTCTGCCAAAATGACAGAGACATGAAAGGGAACCATTTCCCCTTTATGAAGTATTACAGTCCAGTGCAACTGACTATTAGATATCATTTCCCGCACACAACTATCACCCAATGTTTTGTGGACAATTCCAGTCCTGACCTTCACTTGGTAAGATGGAAGAGGTCGTGCAAGTAGCTTCTGTAGACGTGGTGGGTAGAACTGAATCAGGAGACAAGAGCAAAAGCTCAGATGATCTAATTTTGATCCTATGACATGTCAATTTAAAAAATAGCAGGAAGAGAGACTTTTGGAAGAAAGAGGATGAATGAAAGAGAGAGAGAAAGTGTAATCCCCAAAGCTACAGTAGGGACCAATATTTGTATTTCCCTTCATTGTTCTTCCTTCCTTTAGAAAGCACTTTTCTGACTGCAAAGTATTGCCAGCACACGCAGCATTTTTGATTGCGTTAAATATGAGAAAAAAGGCCTGTGGAGAGTGTTATTAAGATTTTAAGATAAAAAACCAAGCAGCATGTGAAGAAGCTGATGGCAACCTAATAAAATGAGATATAGATTTGCTTTGAAGTAATGTCTAGGGATATCAGCCTGCATACTTCTATTCAGCAGCTTCATTATTTATTACTGCTGACTTTTACTAATTCTTAAAATAAAAAAGAATTACATAAATTCTGAAGCAGGCTTGCCCTTCAGATCAGAACTGAAAAAAACTTGAGCTAAACACAGCCTTTGAAAACACTAGTGCAAAGCAAATCATATATTAAAAATAAGTTTATTTGAACTGGATGGAAAGCTAGAATCATCTTACCCAAGATACTCTACATGAGATTCAGTAAGAGGCATTTGAAACTGAAATTCCAATCTAATTATATCAGTAAGAGCTAAGACTATTTTGGAAGGTGCTCAGTGGGCTTAACTCACAGTGACTTTAGCCTTGTGAAGGTCAGGAGCTAAAAGCATAAAATAATGAAATACACAAAAAACTTGCTATGCAAGTAAGTTGGTCACAATTCTGTTTAACCCATAAGACACCTGCTTCAGTGATCCATACAGCCAAATACAGATGTGGAAACAGCCAGAGGAGATGTTGAGAGTAACATCCACCCCTTCATTTCAGTGTGAGTGCCTTCCATTTATTGGTTAGGCAAGACTCCCCACTGCTATTAGTTGAGCATGATCAGGTCAGCAAATTTAGCCTGGACATTCATCCAGGAAGATGCAACTGTTCCTTTTGGATACCAACCTGGCGACTGTCATCCATGCCCACGTCAATCTCCAGACTGCACACAGCAGTGTGCTCTATGTGTAGCTATGCCGTAAAACCAGCCAGACACTGAAGCAGACACAACGAAGAGACTAGACAAATGCAGAATAGAAATAAGGAAATATGTTAACAATGAAGTTAATTAACCATTGGAACTAGAAGCCTGGTGGCTTCTCTATCACTTGGTCTTTAAGTCAAGACTGAATGTGTTTCTAAAAGATACACTGTAGCTCACCCAGAAGTTATGGGCTTAATGCAGAAATCATTGGGTGTTATGCAGGATGCCAGACTAGATGATCATCATGGTCCCTTCTGGCCTTACCATCTATGAAGCTATGGTTTCAGCTTCCTAATATTCATAGATTCCACAAGGCCAGAAGGGATCATTGTGTTCACCTAGTCTGACCTCCTGTATAACACAGGCCAGAGAACTGCCCCCAGATAATTCCTTTGGACCTATAGCATATCTTTAAACATGCAATCTTGATTTTAAAATTGCCAGGGATGGAGAATCCAGCATAACCCTTGGTAAGCTGCATTGGACGCAAGATTGCCAGTTAGTTTTAAATGAATCACAGATGGATTAACAGCTCATTCCGGGCTCTTTTGCAAACAGGCCTGACTTGTGGAGAGCAGCATTAGCCACGCAACACACAGCAGCCAGCAAGTAGGGCGGTCAGAGCAAGGCCGCTCCCATTTAACACAATTGAAATTGGGTTGGAGTTATGTAAGGGAAAGAAGAGTTCTGTCCAAAAATAAAGGAAAGCTTTCATGCTTTGACAATGACAATGAAGCAGTGGAGGTAACATGTCACCTAGAAGATAATAAGGTGATAAGTAACAGTGAGCATACATTTGTCAAGAACAAATTGTGTCAAATCAACCTAGAAGCTTTCTTTAGCAGGGTAACAAGACTTGTGGATGGGGGGAAGTGGTAGATGTGGTATATCTTGATTTTACTAAGGCTTTTGATACTGCCTGGAATAACCTTCTCATAAACAAACTAGGGAAATACTACCCAGAGGGTGTTACTAGAAGATAGATGCATAATTGGTTGGAAAACCATTCCCAGAGAGTAATTATCAGTGGTTCACAGTCAAACTATCAAGTGGGGTCCTGCATGGATCAGTTCTGGGTCTGGTTCTTTTCAATACCTTCATCAATGATTTAGATAATGGAATAGAGAGTACACTTATAAAGTTTGCAGATGATACCAAGCTGGGAGGGGTTGCATGTGCTTTGAAGGATTGGGTTAAAATTCAAAATTGGTCTGGACAAACTGGAGAAATGGTGTGAAATAAATAGGATGAAATTCAATATGGACAAATGCAAAGTACTCTACTTAGGAAGGAACAATCAGTTGCACACATAAAAATAACTGCCTAGCAAGGAGCACTGCAGAAAGTGATCTGGGGTCAGAGTGGATCACAACCTAAATATGAGTCAACAATGTAACACTGTTGCAAAAAAAGCAAACATCGTTCTGGGATGTTTTAGCAGGAGTGTTGTAAGTAAGACGTGAGAAATAATTCTTCTGCTCTACTCCGGCTTCAGTTAGAGTATTGTGTCCAATTCCATTTCAGGGAAGATGTGAAAAAAATTGGAGAAAGTCCAGAGGAGAGCAACAAAAATGATTCAAGGTCTAGAAAACATGACCTATAAGGGAAGATTGAAAAATATTAGTTTTGTTTAGTCTCGAGAAGGCTGAGGGAAGACATTATAACAGTTTTCATGTACATAAAAGACTGCTAGAAGGAGGAGTGAGAAAAATTGTTCTCTTTTACCTCTGAAGATAGGACAAGAAGCAATGGGCTTAAAATGGAGCAAGGGCAGTTTAGATTGGACATTAGAAAAAACTTCCTAACTCAGGCTAGTTAAGCACTGAAATAAATTGCCTAGGGAAGTTGTGAAATCTCTGTCATTGGAAATTTTTAAGAGCGGGTTACACAGACACTTGTCAGGGATTGTCTAAATAATACTTAGTCGTGCTTTGAGTGCAGGAGACTGGGCTAGAAGGCGAGAATGAAGGCTGAAAAGGAATTTTACAGAAAGCTGGAGAAAAATGAGGGGATGAAATTGGGTTTTGGGTTCACAAAAAAGAGGAACAAAGAACCACAAAATATGAAGAAATCTTTGTGTGTGAAGGATGGAACTGTGTGGGTGACTGACCCTAAAGTGGAGGTAGAGGTAGGGAAAATATTTCCAAAGCCTATTAAATAAGATGAGTGTAACGTTGTCAACAATTATAGGGAAGCCTGAAAGGGTATTGACCTCTGTAGAGGAGGTAGAAGAAGCACTGGATAAGATGAAGCATGGTAAAGCTGCTGGTGAACATGAGTTAATGGTTGATATGATCAAGGCAGTTGGAGATACTAAAGTAAAGTGGCTTAATAGATTATTGCATGCTTGCTGGGAGCAAGCAAGGATAGCTGACGATTGCAGAACAGGATTTATTGTGCCTCTTTGGAAAGGTAAAGGTGATGCAAATAATCCAAACATAATGCATCAAGTTTGTCATGGTAACCAGTCTTTAGAAAACAGTTGTCATGTCACAGGGCACTAACATCCTACCTAAAGTCCATGTCAAGGATGAAGCTCTGAATGTGGATCACTTCTGCTATCTTGGCTCAACTTTAACCAGCTCACTTTGTCTTGATACAGAACTTGATGTGAGAATCAGTGAAGCCTCTGTCACCTTTGAAAAACTTACTTCACGTGTCTGGAACAACGAGCTGCTAACCCTGAATACAAAGGTGTCCATTTATCAGGCTTGTGTCCTCAGTACCCTCCTTTACAGCTGTGAGAGCTGGGTCACATACTCCAAGCAGGAGTGGAGATTGAACAGCTTCCACCTTTGCTGTCTCAGACAAATCCTTGGAGTCACTTGGAACCAACGGATCACTAACAATGAGATCCTGGAGAGAACTGGCCTGCAGCCTATGCAGACCATGGTGGACGCTCAGAGGCTTCGCTGGCTGGGACACGTGGAACGCATGCCTGAAGATCGTCTGCCAAATACTGTGCTCTATGGCCAACTCAAAACTACCCATGATGCAGAGGAAGGCCAAATCTCTGCTACAGCAACAAGATCAAGCAGGGTCTCAAGAAATTCGGCATCGCCTCTGACAGCTGGGAGAGCCCTGCCCAGAACTGCTCAGTCTGGAGAAACCAGGTCAAGACTGGTTCAGTCATTGCAGACAGCCATCAAAGAGCCCAGGTTGAGGCCCGTAGGCGAGCCAGGAAGCAGTGTGCTCCAACCTCCATCTGGCAAGTCGGTCTGTAGCCACTGTGGGAACATCTGCCACTTGTGCACTGGGCTCTTCTCCCACACTACTACCAAGCACCATTGAGTGACTGATTGACTTTGTCCTGTTTCCTTTCATCTGTCAAGATGTTGGATGGCCATACGAAGGGTAAGGGTATGCAAATGATCCTAACACCCATTGGGGCATCACCCTGGTAAGTCTGCCTCTTAAAATCCTTGAGAGAGTTCCTGAGGCAAGGTTGAGGTTCAAGGTGGAGGAAAATTCAGCAGAGAAGCAACATGGCTTTAGAAAAGAAAGGGTACTATAGCCACAATATTTGCAATGAGACAGAAATGTGAAAGACTGATAAATGGGGGGCATAACTTCTATGTAGAATCTGTTGATCTGTAGGAAGCATGTAACTTGGTTCTGTGGGAGCTGGCGTTTCGACTACTGATATGGATGGCAAGGGGGTTTCAAGAGGTGGGGAGGACACAGGAGCTGTATCAAGGCCCAGAGCTAAGGTGGTAACAATGCATGGAATTTTGGAGAGAGTTTTCAGGTGATGGTGGGATTGAGTCAAGACAGTGTGCTGAGTCCACTCCTCTTCATCCTAGTTATGGAGCCAGTTACTAGGAGAACTAAGCCTGTGGAGAGACAGAGAAAACTATACACACTGATATACACGTATATATACACACACTGATATACACGTATCTGTATATATACACACATGTATCTGTATATATACACACTGATATATACGTATCTATATATATACACACATGTATCTGTATATATACACACTGATATATACGTATCTATATATATACACACTGATTTGTATACATACACACTGATATATACGTATCTGTATATATACACACACGTATATGTATATATACATACTGATATATACGTATATGTATATATACACACTGATTTGTATATATACACACTGATATACACGTATATGTATATATACACACTGATGATCTGGCCTTTTTGGCTAAGAGCAAAGACAAATTGATAAATATGGTATCAGAGTGGGTATTTGTGTTTGAAAGAATCCTTTCCAATCCTTCCTTTCTGTATCACTAACACAGAGCAGAGCATTAACCAAACAAAGAAAACTGAAGTTATGCAAGTAGGGAAGGTGGAAGAAGAGCTGTTGATTAAAGTTTCAGGAGTGAAGCTGAATCAGAAGAAAGAATTCGTGTACTTGGGAAATACACTTACTGCCAACGGGGAGAGACCTGGAGAACTAAACTCAATGTGCATGGGCAGCACTGAAAAAGGTGGCAAGAGTCCTGTGGGACTTGAAATTAAGTAACAAACTGAAAGGAAAAGTGTATGCTGCTTGTGCTTGTTCCTGGCTGATGTATGGTTTGGAAAAGTTGGGTCCTACGGATATGAAAGAAGAAAAAAGTAGGAGTATACTGAAGACAATGGCAGACAAGTGGTGGGTTGAGCAGAATGTGCCTGGAAGATATTAGGGGGAAGATGAACAAGGGAGTGGCTGGAAAGTACACTGATGAGGTAGGCTGGATGTGTGATAAATACTGGAGAATAATAACTAGCAAAAAAAGCATGGCAGGAAGAGGACAGCAAGAAAAAATGTGGAAGATCGAGGATATGATGGAAAGACTCTGTCAGAAGAAACCTGAAGAGAAAAGGATTAGAACTCCAAGACTTATGAACCTGTGCCATGGCCGAGAAAGAGTGGTGAAGAATCATGGGCACTCTGACCCTGTGTAAATGGCAAAAGTAGTTGAGAAGTGAAGTGAGAGCAGAATGTGAGCCTGTGCCCTTAATCAGGAAGAGTATTTCCAACATGTGGCATTTTCCTTTCTGTATCACTCACAGAGAGGAGAGTATCAACCAACACAAAGCACAGTGGAGATTTCACAATTCTTATTTAACATTTTGATCATGGTATCATCTCAATGCCACAACCAGGCACTGTAATTATGGCCGTACTCCACAGTGAACATTAACTTGTTAAACTAACTTGTTATCCTTTTGGATGAAACTACAGGTTTGGTTGAAAAAGGTCAAAGTGCTGATATAAAATAAGGGTCCTTCCCATAGATTCCAAGCCCAGAAGGGCCCATTGTGATCATCTATTCTGACCTGTATAACACAGGCTGGAGAATTCCTTTTGAACTAGAACCGATCTTTAAAAACAAACAAACAAACAAACAAAAAACCAGCAGTTGACTTGGTACTGCATGACATTTTGATTAAGAAACGAGAATGATACAAAATCAACATGGCACGTATTAAATCGATTAAAAATCAGCTAACTGGTAGGTCTCAAAATGTAACTTGGGAATCATCATGGACTGAATGTGTTTCTAGTGGGGCCCTGCAAGGACTAGGTGTGGCCCCACACTATTTATCAGTCATAAATGCTATAAAAACGTAGATCTGGAGGCATTCTTGAGAGGTCATCTAGTCCAGACCCCAGAGGCAGGACCACATATACCTGGATCACCCCTGACAGGAGTTTATCTAACCCAGTGGTTCTCAACTTGCAGCCTGTGGGCCACTTCAGGCCCAATCAGCACACAGCAGCAGCCCATGTGACATCCTCAGGTCCATACAGGTAGTGTTGGATGCAGTCCACAAAGGTAAATAGGTTGAGAACCACAGATCTAACCCGTTCTTACTTACAAACTTCCACTGATGGGAATTCCACAACCTCCCTTGGTAACCTGTTCCAGTACTTGGCTATTCTTTAGTTAGAAAGTGTTTTGTAAAATCTAACTTAAATCTCCTTTGCTGCCGATTAAGCCCATTACTTCTTGTCCTGCCTTCAGTGGACCTGGAGAATAATTGATCACCATTCTCTTTATAAGAGCCCTTCACATATTTTAAGATTCTTCTCAGATCCCCCTCCAGTCTTCTTTTCTCAAGATGAAGCATACCCAGTTTTTTAAACTTTCCTCATAGTCAGGTTTTTTAAACCTTTTATCATTTTTGTTACTCTCCTTTGGACTCTCTCCACTTTGTCCACATCTTTCAAAAGTGTGGTGCCCAGAATGATTACAATACTCAGGCTGGAACCTCACCAGTGCTGAGCAGAGGGGGTCAATTACCTCCTGTATCTTATATACAACACAACTGGTAATAGACCCTGGAATGATATCGGCATTTTAACAATGGCATCACACTGTTGATTTATATTCTACTACTACCCCAAGATCCCTTTCAGCAGTACTATTCCCTAGTCACTTATTCCTAATTTTGTACTTGCGCATTTGATTTATCTTTCCTCAGTGTAGTACTTTGCATTTGTCTTTACTGAATTTCATCTTGTTGATTTCAGACCACGTCTCCATTTTTTCAAGGTCATTTTGAATTCCAATCCTCCTGCTAAGTGATCAGTGACCTGAAAAAAAACCAAACTACTAATCATAAAGTTTGCAGATGACAGACTTTGGGAGTGGTAAATAATGAAGAAGTCAGATTACTAATACAGAGCAATCTGGATTGCTTGGTAAACTGGGTGCAAGGAAATAATATGTATTTTAATATAGTCAAATATAAATGTACATGTATAGGAACAAAGAACATAGGCTGTTCTCACAGGATGGAGGACTCTACCTTGGGAAGCAGTGACTCTGAAAAAGACTTGGCAGTCATGGTATATAAATGAACTCTCAATATGACAACATGATTAAAGGGCTAATACAATCTCTGAGTGTATAAACAGGGAAATATCAAGTAGGAGTAGCGAGTTTATTTTGCCTCTGTATTTGCCACTGGTGCAATTGCTACTAGGATACCATATCCAGTTGTGATGCCCAAACTTCAAGAGGAATGTTGAAAAAACTGAAGATGGTTGAGAGAAGATCCACAAGAACGATTAAAGGATTTTTAAATGTGCCTTAGAGTGATAGATGCAAGGAGTTCAATCTATTTAGCTTATCAAAGACAAGCTTAAACAGTGACTTGGTCACAATCCATAAGTATCTACACAGGAAGCAGAAATATGCAATTAGGGGGCTCTTCAACCTACCAGACAAAGATATAACATGATCCAATGGCTGGACACTGGAGGTAAAGAAATTCTGAATTGAAATAAGAAACATATTTTTAACATTGGAGGTAATTAGTCACTGGAATAAATTATCAAGAGCAGAGATGGTCTCTCCATCACTGGAAATCTTCAAATCAAGATGGGGTGATTAGTAAAACACATGCTCTAATTCATTCACGTCGAATAGCATTGGAACAATTTTTATAGTGGGGGGTGCTGAAAGCCTTTGAACAAAACTGTAAACCCCGTATAAGATGGGAACCATTTCAAGCCATGGGGTACCACTGCACCCCAGCACCTCTGGTTCCAGCACCCTGTTCACAGCTAGTGGTATTGAAGCAAGAGCTAATTCAGGGAAGCCCTATGACTTGTGTTATGCAGGAAGTCAGACTACAGATGATCACAATGGTCCTTCTGGCCTTCAATATCTATGAATCATGGAACTCATTGTAGTTCTGGCCTTGAAGTCACACTGGGGAAAAAGAAGTAGATTACAAGTTTGTACGGGAAAATAATTTGTTTTTCAGAAATGTAGATTTTGAGGCCAGATGGACATTATTGTCATCACATTTCAGTTTTAAATATAAAGAGTTTTAATATAAAGAGTCAAGAAAAGAGTTAGGGAAAGAAATATAAAGAGCTAAGGAAAGAAACGTGAAAGAAATAACAGATCTTTGTATTGTAATATCAGCATTGTTGTTCAATAATCTTTGTATTTCTGTAGTATTAGATGAATCATTAAAATGACTGTGGATCTGATCCAAAGCCCATTGTAATTCTGGGAGCCTTTTCCTTGACTTTAGTGGGTTTCAGATTAGATCCTATAAAGAGAAGAGGACAGATTGTTCAGGAATTTGAGTTACCAAGGCAACGTCTACATTTAAAATGCTGTGTTGCTTTAGTGTAGACACTACAGTGATGGGAAGGGATCTTCTGTCGTGTTAAATCCACTTCCCCAAGAGGTGGCAGTCTTAGAAGCATTGTTCCATCGACCTAGCACTGTCTACACTGGGACTTAGATTGGCTTAACAACATTGCTCAAGGGTGTGGATTTTTCACACCCCTGAGTGATGTAGTTGGGTCAATATAATTTTCTAGTGTAGACCAGCCCTTAGCTTTCCTAAGTGTTGCTACTATCGAGTAAGTCTAATTATCCTAATTCAAGCCACAAACTATTACAAACTATTACATGTACTGAATGGTTTTAAAAACAGTTCTGTATTTCTTCGTTTTCTGTTTATCACAAATTTCAATTTTTTGTTGGATTTCATCAGTAAAATGAATGTAAAAAATCATTTTGGGTCCCTATACTTAATTGTTTTAAAAAGAAATCAACCATTTCTCACTCATATTAAAAAATATTTTTACTGTTTTCTAAGAAACTGCAGGAGCTTTGTTGTTCCTTAATACTAGGGATGTTATTGTGAATATTTTACAGTGACAGAAGTTTACCAGTACAATGATGTTATTCTCTAGTTAAAATGCACTGCTGCTATGATATACAAATCAAATTTTACAAAGGTTATAGTTTTTGCAAGACTACATCTTTCATTTTAAGAAAAGAATGGTTTAGACAGTTTATTTTGTTTCATATGAACTTGCAGAAGATTTTCTTTAGTGGTTTATAATATATTTGAAGAAGAGTTATTCTGAAATTATGTTCAGACACTGACCCAAATGCATATTCCAGATTGTCAAATGTTTGAAATGACATACATTAATGTCAGTATGACATTATTTTCTGACTCTCAAGCTTATTTTTCAAATATAACTGTAATTCAACATAAGGGAACATACATGACTCTACTGTAAAAAAGTTGAACATGAAAAGGTGTACACATTGCAAAGCAAAAACCAAGGCAATTGCCTTTTTTCTTCCTTCACTCACAAACACACACAAATTTATTTTCATCTGTGTGGTTTCTTTCCTTTTTGAAAGAAGAGAACAACTTCTTTAGCCATTAAAACATACTTTTAATTGGGCCCTTTTAACAAACCTGAACTCACTAGATCAGTTCTAAACGTAGAAAAAATGGAGCTGATGTGATATAAATGGGCAGTGCACTTGCTGGAGACAACAGAGGGACAAGCCTCACTTCTCCCCAGTTGGTGGTATTGACTCAATATTGAGGGAGAACATTTTCAGAAGTGATTAGGGATTTGGCTGCCTAGGCTGAGACACCTTTAATACATGCTGGATTTTCATAAAATGCTGACCACCCGGCCTCTCAAATCAGGCCCTGTTAAAGTCTCAGATTGGATACCCAAAAATCACTAGTTAGTTTTGAAAATCTTGACCACGCTGATTTCTGAAGATGTATTTTGGCTGTCAGAAGATCTGCCAATGCCTGGACCAAGGCAGTTTCAGGTTAAAACTGCACAGTGGCTATAGAATGATGCTGTCAGGAATGAATCAATGATCTGGAGGATGGGGTAAATTGCACCCTCAGCAAGTTTGCAGATGACACTAAGCTAGGGGGAGTGGTAGATACCCTGGAAGGTAGGGATAGGATACAGAGTGACCTAAACAAACTGGAGGATTGGACCAAAGAAATCTGATGAGGTTCATCAAGGACAAGTTCAGAGTCCTGCACCTAGGACAGAAGAATCCCATGCACAGCTACAGACTGGGGACTGACAAGCTAGGCAGCAGTTCTGCAGAAAAGGACCTGGGGGTAACAGTGGATAAGAAGCTGGATATGAGCCAGCAGTGTGCCCTGGTTGCCAAGAAGGCTAATAGCATATTGGGCTGCATTAGTAGGAGCATTGCCAGCAGATCACGGGAAGTGATTATTCCCCTCTATTCAGCATTGGTGAGGACACATTTGGAGTATTGTGTCCAGTTTTGGGCCCCCCACTACAACAAGGATATGGACAAGTTAGAGAGAGTCCAGCGGAGGGCAACAAAAATGATTAGGGGGCTGGAGCACAAGACTTATGAGGAGAGGCTGAGGGAACTAGGCTTGTTTAGTCTGCAGAAGAGAGGAATGAGGGGGGATTTGATAGCAGCCTTTAACTACCTGCAAGGGGGTTCCAGGGAGGATGGAGCTAGGCTGTTCTCGGTGGTGGCAGATGATTGAACAAGGAGCAACGGTCTCAAGTTGCAGTGGAGAAGGTCTAGGTTGGACATTAGGAAAAAGTTTTTCACTAGGAGGGTGGTGAAGCACTGGAATGGGTTACGCAGGGAGGTGGTGGAATCTCCATCCTTAGAGGTTTTTAAGCTGAGGCTTGACAAAGCCCTGGCTGGGATGATTTAGCTGAGGTTAGTTGCTCTGAGCAGGGGGCTGGACTAGATACCTGCTGAGGTCCCTTCCAACTCTATGATTCTATGAATTCTTACATCTGTACCTGTGATCGCTGCTGAGCCAGCCTTGTTCTGAGTCCTGCTCTAGTCTTGTTCCCAGCCTTGCTCCAGCCTGTTCCTGTCTTGCTCCCCTGCTCTGTTCCTGACTCCACTCTGACCCTGAGCTTGGACTCCTGGTTCTTGACCCCAGCTCTGACCACTAGCCCTGACCACCACTGCTCTGACTACTAGGTCTGACTACCCATCTCCTGGTTGCTGACAGATGTGAAGCTATTAACTGGAGGGTGCAAAGATACTGCACTGACCTCCTTCAAAATTTCCCTTAAAACTCACGTCTGCCATAAAGTCTAGAAAATGTCCGAGAGGTGAAAAGCAGATGATCTGTGGTTGGCCAGATGCAAGGATTTCATCCAAAATATATCAACCCCTCGAGATACTTTAACAGTTGTAGTCTCTCCTGTAATCCACACAGATGCAGGGATTTCTTAACCCTTCACCAACATCCTCCTTCTCTTTTGGTCTCAACAAATAATTGTACCCATCACATTGGAGGAAACGATGTTTTCCACCTATTCGTACCCACAGTACATTAGGTGCATCATTGTGTTAGGCAGAAGCTGTTGGTTTTCTAAATCAGAAGGTTGCCTGGAGAAAGGCAAGCCCAGACACACTTCATCAGGTATGTCCTAGGTCATTGTTTCCAGATGTCAGAAAGACACGGGACTTAAGAAAGGACACAGAGTTTGCTTTTATTACAGAAGGGACAATTGGGAGAGAGAGTTTACATTTAAATGTGCTCATTTGGGCAATTAACCACTTAGCTTTAAAATAATACCATCAAATGATTAATTTTTCTGTTCTCCATAACTCAGGCTTGTCTTCCTGATTAAATTAGTCATGAGTCAAAATGGGCCACACACACATCCAGACACCAGCAGTCCTCACACCCAGGACTGGTGGTGCCAAAGTCACAAGCCACCATCCAATGAGGCAAAGGAGGGATTCTGGAAGGTGCCGTAAGTAGCAGGCTATTATCCTTGTTTTGAGAAGACACATAGTAACCACTACCACTACTGAAAGCTGGTGTGTTACACAGGGATGTTCACCTGTGAGCTCTCCAGGCATTTCTTGCAGAGAAATATCCTCTCCACATTATGTTCCCTCTCACAATTAATTACAAGAAACTGAACACCCACATTGTAAAGCACTGCTTTGGCTGATCAAAAGAAACCATGACAGAACTCTGATAGCAACATCTTTTGCTCTTGGACTCAGCAGCAAAAAGTGAAGGAAATTAATTAAAAACAGGGGTTGCTCATATTCAATTATTTCTCTTGTCCTAGTGATCCTCAAAGTGAACTAACTTGTTGATATAGGCTTGGACATATTGCTTACAGTTAAAGAAAGACTACTGCTAAGTATGCAGAGACAGCCCCCACATACGGAGGAGTTCTCTGATAAGAGAGAGCAGACTGTAGCTGGACACACAGTATTTGATCTAGGAAGGTTTTTAAGCACATTGAAATATGAACTTAAATTTGAGAAATGGAGCTACCAGGAAGATGTAGAGCAGTGTAAGACTCTTGCATGACTGGAATCCTGCATGCAACAGGGGAGATTTGTCTAAAAATATCAATATGGGGGAAAACCCCGATAAAATGCAAGAAGTGTGTGTGTCACTTGGTAAATATAAAAAATGCTTTCCTAAAACAGAGCATATATCTTCCCTCTCTGTTGTGCTTGGCAATGTACTAAACACAAAGAGGAGAGTCTTCAGTAACCAAATACTAGTTTAACCCTAAATAATCCTCTCATGCTGAAGAAAACGGCTTAAGCTCCACAGAATGAGGTAAGCCTTCAAACCAGAAACCCATTTAGTCTGATGTTAGCTAAGAACCTACTTATAATGCAAATTATACCCGGTTACCGGGCAGGCAGGCTCTGTTCAGACCAACTATCAGCATAGGCAATACCAGGGGCCGTGAGGGGCAGGGCATACCCTCTGGGAGATACCCCTATGCAGCAGGTCTTCCACATGCCCTCACAGCTCCCCCCGGAGACAGGGAGCAGCCCTGGGTGGGGGACATACACTTGTGTGGTAAGGCTTCTTCCTGGCCTCAGTTTTGTACTCGAACCCCTTGGAGGGAGACTTTGGAAGTGTGATAACAGCAAAAGTATGGTCATTCGCCTCACTCTTTCTCAGAGCTCACATCCTCCTTTTCCTTCTCTCTCTCCTCCTCCTTCCCCATTGCATCTTGGGACTTGTCGCTTATGGACTCAGGGCTACAGGAACTTCCTAGAAACAAACTCACACACAAACTGGGTAGCTATCAGCACCTAGCTAGATACAGCAGTCAGGCCTTCTCCAGGAGTTGTAGTGGCCCTGGGGGAAATATTCCTGTATAATGGTGCTTCAAGGTAGAACAAGAGCTGTGAACTGGACATTTTGGGGACACTTTGACCCTGACAGGCCCAGGACAGGTGAGCTTGTCTCTCTGCCATGAAGGAAGCAGAACATGCAATAGAAGATCGTTGCACCACCTTGGCTGGCAGTAGAAGGAAACAAGCACCAGCACTGCTCAGTCTGCACCAGGATGCTGAGGTCAGGTGCCCTGGCTGGTATCCTGAGCCGCTCCTTTACTGCTCTGAGGGAGGTGCTCCAGGCAGGGTCTCTGCAGTCAGTTCCATGAGACACTGTTTGTAGCACTAGCTGAGTGTTGCTCAAATGTAGGAACAAACTAGACCCCTCAAGCGTCTGTCAGAAGCATGTGACACCCACTCAGAACAGGTCAGACATTGCCTTTGGGGCGCGTTCCTTTGTGGCCACCCTGTGTTTTCTTGAACCGGAGTCATGCCATGCCATCACTTTCCTCTCGCAGCATTTCCTAGCTGCTTTTCAATTTGTAACCTAGAACCCATTCCAGATGGACAAGTTTCAGCCTTGCTGACAGTGAAGGGCCTGAAGGAATACGGATTGCTGCACGACCAATTATCTCCTACTGTGCCTGGACCTGCTACGCAAACATTTAATCCCTCCCCATCGATGATAGCAGAAGAAGATCAGTTTGTCACTGCTTTAACTCGCCCATCTCATGGTCACGGCTTCCCTCATTGCCATCTAACACTCTCCAAGAACTTCCTGGATTGTCTGTGTTCTGCTCTATTGCTGTCCCAGCAGCTGTCAGGGTGATTGACGTCCCTCATGTGAATAGGAGCCTGTGATCTGGAAACGTCCATGAGTTGTCGAAAGAGAGCCTCGTCTAACTTATCCTCCTGGGCTGGTGGTCTATAGCAGATATTCACCATGACATCACCCTTGTTGCAGAAGAATAAAGTGAGCACAGCGGACAGACGTGTTTCCATCCAGTCTCTCGGCGTCTGTCTGTCCGCTTGCATCTCTGCTGGCACTGGAAATTTAACAGGGGTGTGCTGTTCAGCTCATGGACACCTATTCATGCTAATGGTACTCTAACCAGCTTGCCAAAAGGAGAAGTAAGGATGTCATTTCAGCATAGGCTGCAGAAGTGAGTACGTAGCTTCGGGAGAAGGCAGACTTGTCTGGTGACCTGACTTGTGTTTTTAGTGAGTTAGCCAGATTACTGCAAATCACAACTCCAGCTATGGTGTGGACGTACCCTTGGACAACTTGTGTCACTGTGCTGAGGCAGTGCGATCACTGTTTACAGGGATCCGGAGCAGTCCTGGATGGGCTGGTTTTGATCGGTTCTTCACAGTCACTTGTGGACTCAGGTTTCAGGTGCTGGTCTGGCATCTTGAGCATCTTTTGGTTTTGTTTGCACCAGTGGTTGGGAGGCACTGCACCTAGGGGCCATGGTACATAGCCCAGATCTACACTACACACAGGGTGAATCCACACCCCTGAGTGACAGTTATACCAGCCACGCTCCTGGTGTAGACAGCGCTATGTCAATGGGAGGACTTCTCCAGTGGACACAGCTGCCACCTCTCAGGGAGATGGAGTATGTACACTGACAGTGGCCACGCTCCTGTTGACATAGGTAGCATCTTCATTAAGCACGGCAGCGGTGCAGCTACGGTGCTGTCACTGGAGACGTGCCCGTCGAGTGGACTGCGTTTTCATTTATGTTTAGTTTTTGATTGCTTAGTACGTTCTGAGGCAGGGAGTATTTGCTGCATTGGCTGAGGTGGCACTGGAAGTCAGACTGTCTTTCCTGGAGGTAGATTTGCACAGGGAAATCAGCCCAGTTCTGTTTGGCAGGTGTCTTTGCTGGAGTTCCTGGGCACAGAGAGTATTTCATAGCATCACACAAATGTAGGACTGGAATTTTCATGATACGTTTATGCCCAAGTATGCATAATATAGGCTGTGTTCAATTTCTAAGCTCTCTAAGTAAAAAATTTACTCTGATGCTTTTTCCTGAAAAGAACACACACATAATTTATGTTTTTTCCAGCATGACCTATAGGGTCTATGTTGAGGAGGAGGTTCCCAGAAGCTGTTCATTTCCCTACAATCCCTCTTGAGTAGGTAATAGCGTGACCAGCTCATCAGCACAGAGCATACCTACATGTATGTAAACGAGGCAATGCATATCACTGAATATGCAAACTGAGGCATTGCACCGTTTGCATAAGCTCACCCAGTCCTTGATTTCACAGTGTTGAGGAGTATGCAGGACAAGGAGCTCTGGGAGCAAATGTGGGCAGAAGACACTTTCTGGCAGTGCTGAGCACACTGCAGACAGGGCCTTGCCCCCCATTATACTCCCATGGAAGTGCTGTTTCCACTGCCCCCCCCCCCCCTTTTTTTTTTAATTGCACTGATTCTAAGGCCTGGCTGAATCTTTGCAGTCTTGTTTCCACAGAGAAATCATACAGTTTTGGAGCATCAGTGGCAGCTCTCACTTGTCATAGACTTAGCACATCTGCATCCCATCTGACGTTTAAAGTGGGATTCTGCTACAGCTAGGGAAGGTCGAAACTTTCGAGGTTTGGGAAGATGGAAACCAGGTCAGAACATCCATTTTTGCATTTTCCAGGCCCAAGCCATCCCTGGTTTCCCATCTGTTTAGAGCAGAGATTAGCAAGTGCCTTCTATTTGAACTCTGAAACCTTAGGCTAAGGATAAAATGGGGCTGGGATCTGAATTAACGCTGGGTTTGATTTTGCAAAGCTAAAGCCTGACTGGTGAGGTTTTGTAAATCCAGAACCAAAACCACTTCCAGAATTTTTTTTCTAATGCAGTTTGGGCCAAATCTCAGCTGGTGTAAATCAATGGAGGTGCACTGATTTATGCCAGATAAATATGCGGCCCTGTGTATCTATGTTACAGAGAGAATGATGGATGGAGGTAGTTCTGAACCTTCTCTTCTGTTGGGATGCACGGCTCAGACCTCTTATTCAAAAATATCAGAGCAAACAACATTTCCCTTTCCTCTTTTCCCTCCCTCTTCTTTCCATTTATATCCTCAGGAAAGGACAGGTCTTGGGCAGCACTATACTTTACCCACTGTTCTTCCCTAGGAAGCTGAATATTGTTACAATCTAGACGAGTCTGGACACATGCCTGAGAGATCAGTCAGGCTCAGGAATGCCTGCTGTGACAATAGATCTGTCTCATTCCACACCAGAAGGAGAAGCCAACAACACAGAGGTTGAAGAGTGTCACAGTTTACAAGGCTAAAAGGAACCACTGTGATCATTTAGTCTGACCTCCTGTGTTACACAGACTAAACAAGCCCCCACACTGCAAGCAGGATTCAAACATGCACAGGGAATCCCAGTGGATTTCAAGTCCGATGACTTAACCACTCAGCTAGGAAATTTAAAGGTACAGCTATTTTTACTCTCCCCGCTATGGAACACAGAGATTTGAGCTGACAACCTCCACCATTGGAAGCAGGAACCATACCCCTATGCAACCAAGCCAATTTGTCCTCCTCCCACTGATGGAGTAGTAGGATCTCTTTAATGCAATCCCACCTCTATTCCAGCAACATGACGGTGAAAAATGTGGCAAAAATAGTTTGCCTCTCTCCTGATTTTCAGCGTTGAGTCTTTGATGGAGATAAATGGCAGGTGATCTGCTGATTCCTAGGAAATAAGTGTTTGCTCCTTGTAATCCTCGCATTTCTTTGTTTCAAGCTGAAGATCATTGTCAATCATTTCCCAGCTTTGCTCGTTTTTCTTTCTACGCAACAGATTTCATAATATCACAAGCACTTGGATCAGCACCACTGTATTAAATAGTTTTCTCACACGGTGCCCAGGAAAAAGATTCTAGCTATGCCATTTGCTCTTCATGGTGGTTACAAATAGCAGCTGTCGTCTTTTGCGATCTGTGAATACTCACTATTTTGCTCTGCATCCATATGTATTTAAATTGTTATATGCAGCTATGTAATTATTTTCCATTGTGTCATAGGCAGATGAAATATAATTGTTTAAATTGTATCCTGTGTACACACTTGTTCCTCAGTCTGAAAGGCTGCTGAAAATGACTCTGCTTTGTGTTAGCCCTAATGAGTTCAGCGATTGTGGTGAAATCTCCCTTAGTGTGTTTTGTTTGTTTCAAACTGATGGGAATATGAGAGACAGCAACAAATGAAGGCATCTCCTTTCTCAAAGCTTTCATTATTTTTCTTCCTTTCCTAACTGTTGCTGAATCTTCAAAAATCACACAGAAGGTACTTTCTCTGCATGCATTACTGAGTTTTAATGTAACACTGTATGAAAGGTAGGTCTATAGCACTAAAGAAAATCATATACACGGTTAACTACATTTTGTACATGCAACTTCCCAACAATGTTCTGAAATTCAGCCCTCTGTTACTTAGAATTCCAAAATAATTTCTCTAGAGGGCTACATATACACTAGGGAAATACAACCTAGATGGACCTATTATAAAAGTGGGTGCATAGCTTGTTGGAAAACTGTTCCCAGAAAGTAATTATCAAGTGGTTCACAAGCTGGAAGGCATATCAAGTGGGGTCCACAGGGATCAGTTCTGGATCCTTTTCTGTTCAATATCTTCATCAATTATTTAGATAATGGCATAGAGAGCACACGTATAAAGTTTGTGGGCCAAGCTGGGAGGAGTTGCAAGTGCTTTGGAGGATAGGATTAACATTCAAAATTATCAGACCATTTCTCCAGTTTGTCCAGAGTAAATAGGATGAAATTCAATAAGGATAAATGCTAAGGAAGGAACAATCAGTTGCACGCATACAAAATGGGAAATGACTGCCTAGGAAGGAGTGCTGCAGAAAGGGATCTGAGGGTCAGAGTGGATCACAAGCAAAATATGAGTCACAACAGTAACACTTGCGAAAAAAGCAATCATTCTGGGATGTATTAGTAGGAGTGTTGTAAGCAAGATAGGAGAAGTAATTCTTTCACGCTAATCAGGCCTCATTTGGAGTATTGTGTCCTGTTCTGGGTGCCACATTTTAGGAAAGATGTGGACAAATTAGAGAAAGTCCAGAGAAGAGCAACAAAAACGATCAAAGGTCTAGAAAACATGCCCTATGAGGGAAGATTGAAAATATTGGGTTTGTTTAGTCTGGAGACGACAAGACTGAGGTCTGGTCTACACTGGCGATGGAGGTCGACGTAATGTCACTTACATCAATCTCTGAAAGCCTGTGTCTACACTGGCATGGCAGTCCCATCGACTTAACACGTGGCAAAAGTTGACGTAATAAAACCACCTCCGCAAGTGGCGTAGCACCTAATTTGATTTTATTGGTTCGATTTTGCATCAGTGTAGACAGCGAGTAATGTAATTTGACGTTCATGGCCTCTGGGAGGTATCCCACAATGTCCTGTTGTGACCGCTCTGGACATTCGCGCTCTGCTGTTACATGGACACACTCACCGGAAATGGCCCCTCCCCTCATGCCCCATGAAAATTTCAATTTTCATTTCCTGTCTGGCCAGCGTAGAGGGAGCTTGTAGCTTAACTCCTCATGGCATCTGCAAGGCCCAAACGTGCTCCAGCATGGAGTCGGCCAGAGGTCTTAGATCTCATCGGTTTTTGGGGTGAGGTCTTTGGGGTTATGGCTCAGCTCAGAGCCAGCAAAAGAAATTTGGACATTTATGGGAAGATATCCCAGGGCATGTTGGAGAAGAGGCACAACAGGGATGCGCAGCAGTGCCGCTTGAAGATCAAGGAGCTACGGGAGGCATATCAAAAGGCCAGGGAAGCTAACAGCCATTCTGGCTCCTCACCCAAAAAATGCTGCTTCTATGAGGAGCTGCACGCCATTTTTGGTGGGGATCCCATCATGGTGCCACTATGTAGCATCTATACCTCTGCTTCATCCCTCTCCAGGGACAATGATGAGGACTCTGTGGATGAGGAAGAGGAGGAGAGCAGGGTGCAGGAGAGCGGGGTGTCCCTTCTCCCAGACAGTCAGGACCTATTCCTGACCCCAGAGCAGTCCAGCAGCACCCAGGACAGCACTAATGATCCCTGGAAAGGCACATCTGGTGAGGTTTTTTTTTCTTCTTAGCAGCTAAGTTCTTCTTCAAGGGTGGGTGGGGGGAAGGAAAGGGGATTTCAGGGGTTTAGCGTACTCCTTGGGCGGCTACTCCTGGAACAGATTATTTATGTGCAGACATATGCTCTGAGAATCATCAGTTGATATGTCAAGGAAAACTTTCCTGTAGGTAATCTGTTATCCTTTGCAGAATGTTTTGGGGCAGGGCAGCCTTGTTCCTTCCTCCCCGGTAGGATACTTTGCTGTGCCACACTGCAATCAAGGCAGCCGGAATCATGGCGGAACACAGAATAGCGGCACAAAAGCCGGGCCGCTTCCCCACTGTGTACTACAAATCTTCCCTTTCCTCGTGCGTTACCCTCAGGAGACCGATATCGCTCATGGCCATCTAGGGAAGACGGTGCATGTTTATTCCACATTATATTGCCCCAGTAAAGTCACCTTAATTATTTGGATATGGTTTCAGACAAAACTATTAACCCCCCCGCGCTGTCCCCAGATCCCCGGTGGCCACCTCGTGATGAAATGGTCATCTTAATTAAACCGTGGCGCCCAGGCACCACTCTCATACAGAGCATTTGAAATGAGCTTTTTTAATCCTCTCTAAAGCAGAGTAAAGTGCTCCTAGTTTATCATCTCTGCAACGGCACAGCGAGCCGACCCTTCTGGGATGTGCGGATTGAAATGAGGGTCTTTCTTACCCTTGTGCACAGCAAGGGGAGTTTTTTTACCCAGTTGCATTTCTTTCATTTCCCTGTGTATCCTAACAATGGCACCGTTGTGCATTTCTTTTCGTTCTGTAGACACCTCGGCCTTGACCCAGCCCGCTCGAACTGCTGCGGAAAGACTATCGCAGATTAGGAAGAGAAAAAAAAATAATAAGAGACGACATGTTTGGTGAGCTCATGAACGCCTCCGCGGCCGTAGAGACAGAGCTCCGAGTATGGCGGATGACCTTGTCCCAGAATATGGACATGGACAGGGAGAGGCGAAGAGCAATGCAGAAGCGTGATCACAGCACCACGCAGGAGACGCTGCGAATCACACGTGACCAGCAGACATGCTTCATCGGCTTGTGGAACTTCAGGAGGAGCAGCGGCCGGACAGAGTCCCGCTGCAGCCCCTCCATAACGTTCCTCAGCCTATGGCTTTGCTGCTCTTGCCCTCCCCCACCCCCAAGCGGTCTTGGAGGAGAATGGCCAGGCTGCAGTATGTGGAACACTCCACCTCGGTGGAGGAGAGCAGAAAGCAACAGCGGCTCTGCTAACAGCTGGCCTGCAAGCAACCACATTACCATTTGAGACTGTGCATGAACACCAGCCCCCCGCCCCCACCGACTTAAATGTTCATAAATAAAAGTTTGCATCATTTCAACACATTTCTTTATTAAATCATATCTTGCTTGGGAGGGATTTGGAGGGTACTGACATACATGGTAGGGGGATTTAAAGCAAAGGCACATAACATACAGGAACAGAAATTACTGCATCTCATTGCAGAACCTGTTTTTAATGCCTTCCTAATGCAAAGCGCTACGCAGTTAGCTCTCAGCGTATTGCTGGCATCTGGTTGCTCATAATTGGTGGCCAGCCTTTCTGCCTCCACAGCCCAACCCTGGGGGAACCTCTCACCCTTCGCTTCACACACATAATGAAGAACACAGCAAGCAGATATCACAGAAGGAAGGTTCTTCTCAGTCCTGTCCAACCTAGTGAGGAGACCTCTCCATCTGGCCTTTAAAATGCCCAAATGCACATTCAACAACCATTCTACAACTGCTTAGCTTCACCACCCTCCTGTTATTAAAACTGCCACCACTGAGAACAGCTCCTTGTCGCTGTCAAGATGCCCTTTCAGGTAGGCTATCAAATCCCCCCTCACTCTTCTCTTTTGCAGACTAAACAAGCCCACGGCTTCATTAGCCAAGGGAGCGAATAGAGGGGAATAAACTTCCCGTGACCTGCTAGGCCCCTCCTAATGCAGGATCTTGCCAACCAGGATCACTATATGGCATTTCAACATCCAGTCCGATGTTAATTTTTTGGTCTGGGAAGAAAGTGCCCACCTGCATGTTAGAGAACATTAGCCCCAAGTTCCTGGGAAGAAAGTGCCCACCTGCATGTTAGAGAATGCGCGTCATGCACCTTTCCAGACCACCCCACCTAGATATCTGTAAAATGACCCCTGTGATCTACAAGGGCCTGCAGAACCATTGAAAAGTACCCCTTGCAGTTTATGTACTCAGTAGAGAGGTGGGCAGGAGCTAAGATAGGGATGTGCGTGCCATCAATGGCCCCCCAGCAGTTTGGGAACCCCATCGCAGAAAAACTGTCCACTATGTCCTGCACGTTTCCCAAAGTCACTAGCCCTCGTAGCAAAAGTCTATTAATGGCCTTGCACACTTGAATCACGGCAGCTCCAAATGTAGATTTACTGACTCCAAAGTGATTCCCAATCGAGCGGTAACAGTCAGGGGTTGCCAGCTTCCACAGAGCGATGGCCACTCACTTTTCCACCGTCAGAGCTTGACTCAAGCGAGTATTCACGCGCTTCAGGGACAGGGCCAGCTCTGAGGAAAGTTCAAGGAAAGTGGCCTTTTGCATGCAAAAGTTTTGCAGCCACTGGTCATCATCCCACAGCTGCATAACGATGCTGTCCCACCGGTCCGTGCTTTGTTTCCCAGGACCAGAACTGGTGCTCCACTGACTGCAGATGATGCGATACAGCCTGCAGCAATCGAGAATTGTTCCGCTCAATGGCTTGTAGCAGGGCAGCCTCGGTGGCATAGCGGTTGCCCATGCCTCGGGTTCTTGGTCTTCTTTGAAAATACTCCATGATAAGCCAAGATGTATTTGTGATGCTCACAATAATAGTGCAGAGTTGAGCTGGCTCCATGTCTCCGCAGCAATGGCAAGCACGCAGCATAAACAAATGGCGCAAAAATCGGTTTCCTGTTTGTTTGGGGGAAGAAGGGAGGGGGAAGGAGCGTTGCATCATGGGACGATGAATCTCGTTCCAACAGCCACCGCGGCGAGTTGCACTGTGGGATAGCTACCCACAGTACACTACTTTGACTGCCGACACAATTGTGGCAAGTGTGGATGCACGAGCACGGCGCAAGGACCGTGGTGTGGACACGATCCAGCGAGTTCTAAAAATCGGTGTGTGAAAGTCTACTTTAAGTAAGTCAACTTCACTCAGTGTAGACATACCCGAGAGGGGACATAATAACAGTTTTCAAGTACATAAAAAGTTGTTACAACGAGGAGGGATAAAAAATGTTCTTCTTAACCTCTGAGGATAGGACAAGAACCAACGGGCTTAAATTGTAGCAAGGGCAGTTTAGGCTGGACATTAGGAAAAACTTCCTAACTGTTACGTTAGTTAAGCACTGGAATGAATTGCCTAGGGAGTTTGTGGAATCTCCATCACTGGAGATTTTCAAGAGCAGGTTAGACCAACACCTGTCAGGGATGGTCTAGATAAATCTTGCCAGAAGTGCAGGTGACTGGACTAGATGACCTTCCGAGGTGCCTTCAAATCCTATGGTTCTCTGATTGATGGTCCTTTCATTATCCCAGCCTAAGGGCAGCATTTCTCTGAGCCTGTACAAAATTATAGCTATGTTAATTGTTTCCATGAGTTGGCCCCAGAAATCTGGGAACATTCTTTAGAAGACAATCACTGAGATTCCTTGCAGTGACACACATTATAAGGGGAAACACACTGAAGTAAACCCCCTGGAACACAGTTTCTCTCTCCCCTACACTGTCTACACCATTAACATGTCTATCTCCTTTTTATTTAGTGACGCAAATAAACTCTGACCAAATGGAATCCTATTCTATTAGTCAATCTGTCATTAAATCTAAACAACAGGTGTTCATTGTGCGTTTGAATATGGTGAAACTTCATATGCAAACCGGAGGGTGTTATAAATATTAAGAGTGAACAACAATATTGAAATAGCCCTTTTAGTTAAGATGCCTATGTAAATAAGGAATGTTCATATCAACAAAATAACAATTCAGGTGAAAACTTCCTGCCCAGCTCCAGTCACAGCACAGCCTGTGAGCTGCTGCTGAC
Organism: Emydura macquarii macquarii; assembly: GCF_026122565.2. Lineage (NCBI taxonomy): Eukaryota > Metazoa > Chordata > Testudines > Chelidae > Emydura > Emydura macquarii. The sequence continues at coordinate 392,014 of NW_027131688.1, forward strand.
AATATGCTAGGGTTACCTCATTAACTTTGTCTCATTTTTACTCTGCTTATAATGTGTTTTGTTTTTCACAATATAATGATGAAAAATGGTCAAAACTAATCTATTGCTGATTAAGTTGAAAACAAAATACAAAAAATTACAATGAACAACATGGTACAGTAACTTTATCTCAGCAAAGTTCTATTTGCAAATTAGAGATTTAGATAGTTAGTATTTAATTAATTGCAACTATATTTTAAGCCCTGTTCTAGTAAATGCCAATAAAAATCACTGGAAACCCTGAGGAAATTGTAATTAGCTTATTACCAATATTATGCTGTGTACATAAAAATAAGTATTATCAAATCAGCACTGATGAAATTTCAGCTCAATACCACACTTATAGAGACTTTACAAATTAAATACAAATTTAATTAACATTCAGAGAATAATACCCATGTTAAGCAAGGCTATAGCTAACTGAGTGAATATTCATAGACAAACACCTGGATTTTTATCAAGGACAACTATGGGCATTTATAAATTATTCATTTAGATATCAGCACATTATTTACATGAAGGATATCAATTCTATTAACACTGACTGTGTAATTAATTAATTTTTAATTATATATGTAAATATCATGTTGTTTTTCTACATAAGTGCTAACTTCCTTATCCTCTATAGAAGACAGGAGAAAAAACAAGAGAAAGTCTTCATTACCATAAAATAAAAGGAAGAGGCTGGAAAAATTCAGATGAAATCACCCACTCTCTATGCTTACTTATCATAATTGAGAATCAATAAACATAAAACACAATCTATGACTTTCCAGTCATTTCTATCTAACAGGCTTTCAATAGCCACCATCCTATTCCCTCAAGAGCGATGGCGTGTGATACATGCATATAGATGATGAACTGCAGAGAAGATAACAGGGGGACTCCACCAAGTCTGCTGCAGAATGGGGACTCAGACTGTGGAGATAATGCTTCTAAGCCTGACTTACAGCAAAAGTTAGCGATTTAAAGTGTTGATTTGATGCAGTTTCATAGACTTTAATGCCACAAGGAACTATTAGAAAATCTAGTCTGACCTCTGGTATAACACAGGCCATTACATTTTACCCAGTTATCCCTGTACTGAGCCCAAGACCTCGGGTTAACTAACACAATGAAGGTCATTTAACCACCTGAATATTTGCTTTGTGAGCACAGTCACTGGGACTTTGGCCTTCCAATGACATTAGTTGGGCCTACAGTTATTTGCACATACCTTTTTGTTTCCAAAAACTGCAAGCCAGTTCTGAGATCACTTAGATGTTTTTCATGCAACTGGGGAAAGAAATCCTCCCCAAGGCAGGGGGAGAGAGAGATAATACTGAAAACCTAAGAAACACGGCTGATCGTGTTTTCTAAGCTCCTCCTCCAAATATGGAGTGGGGCGGAAACCAAACACCTGGAAGTTCTCTAAGGATACATCTATACTGCAATAAAAAACCCATGACACCGAGTCTCAGAGCCCTGCTCAATTGACTCAGGCTCACAGGGCTTGGTCTGAAGGGCTAAAAATAGAAGTGTAGGCACTTGGGCTAGAACCCAGGCCCTGCAGACCCACCCTGAAATAGGGTTTCAGAGCCGGAGCTGCAGCCTGACCTCAAACATCGACACTGCCATTTTTAGCCCCATAGTCCAAATCGCAAACCCAAGCTGGCCTACCCGGGCCAGCTGAGGCTGTGCCTGGATCTTTTATTGCAGTATAGACGTACCCTATAGTTTTGACACCAAACTTATGGTGGAACTAGTCAAAGAAAGAGACTGCATTAGTGGGGCCTTTCTTAGTGGAAGATGCTGTGACTCCACCCTAGTTATTAGGTGGGGGAATGTGTTTAGGATATTTCCCAATAATTGTGACCTTTTCAAATGTACTGAAAAGCTTAAGCTCCCCAATTTAATTGTAAGTCTCTTTCATAGCCTATTTAGTACTGTGTCCTATATAAACATACACTGTACTTCTTCCACTCTTCAGGTGGCAGCAGGAGTTCAATATGAACAAACTCTTAAATGGTTCCATGAGCAACCAAACTAAGTCATTCCTCATTTCTTTGTTTTCATCACACATAAAGGGCAGGTGTTTGTACCTTCCAAGATGGGACATGGGTGAACATGCATCGCAGGGCTGAGTGCCTTCCCTCTGCACAAACAGCTGCTGTAAAATTTTAGCAAACTGGCAGCAATTTGAAAAATGATTGCACTGAAGACTGCTTAGGGAAACGGTGAGAACTCACAAGTTTTGTGTCACTCAGGTGAAGTTTCAGAGCTTTATTTTCAATGTCATGACTTTTCTGAGTTGAGAACTGGTGCACAACAGTTTATTTGTTGCAAGTATGAATACTTGTTATCTGTAACTGAAGTTAGTGACAGTTCATTAGCTACCCTCTCGCTTTCCCTGCCTACTCAGCTACTCTTTCTTCGAGTGCCATCATCCAATTTCAGGGCCCCGCAGGCTTCAGTGAGAGTTCTAATTGGCAGGACGCAGCACCTGTTCACCCATGAGGGGAGCTGGCAGGCTGGCCATTGGAACGAACCTGTGATGTACAGGGCATGACAGCTCGAGCTGCTCAGAAATCGTGTCAATTTTTTTTATGACAAATGCCCATTTTCACTGAAATTTAAACACTGAGAAAAATGTGTCAAGTGCTGAAATTTCATTTGGAGAAACTTGAAAGAAAGCATTTCAATAGTGCTGAAATGGAGAGTTTTGACTGTTCATTTTGAACGATTTTAAGCAAAAATGATGGGTTTGTATATAAAAAGCATTTTAAGACAGTGAAATTGGAACATTTTGTTTCAATAAAGTTGAAACAAAACAGAGACCTAACTAAAATGCATGGGACAGTTCTCCTCTCAGAGCTATTGGCTCAGGCAGACATCACTGTATTGGTTACACTTGGCTCAGGTTTTTAAGCTTTTCTCCAAAGCCAGAGATTCATACATTTCAAGGCCAGAAGGGATCACTAAGATAATCTAGTCTGACCACCTCCATAGCACAGTTCCTAGAATTCCAACCGGTGATTCCTGCATCAAGCCCATAACTTCTGCTTGAGCTGGAGCATGTATTTTAGAAAGACTTCAATCTTGATTGAAAGACTTCAAGAGATGGAGATGCTACTGCATCTCTTGGTAAATTGCTTCAATGGCTAATCACTCTCACTATTCAAAATGTGCACCTTATTTCCCAACTATTTCTGCCTAACTTGAGCTTCCATCCATTGGATCTTGTTATACCTTTGCTGCTAGATGAAACAGTCATCTACGATCAGAAATCCCTCTCATGTAGGTTCTTATAGACTACGATGAGAATCCCCTCTTAAGCATCTTTTGTTCAGATAACTCTTTTATCCCTCTTTAGTCTCTCACCATAAGGGCAGAACTTAGATCATTCTTGTAGCTCTTTTTTTGAACACTTTCCAATTTGTCAACATCCTTTTAAAAAGACACCAGAGCTAGATCCAATATTCCAGTAAAGATCTCACTCATGCCATATAAAGAGGCAAAACAACCTCCCTCCTGCTACTAAAAATATCCTCCCCCTTATAAATCCAGGAATTGCATTTGATCTCGTAAGCATAGCACTGCACTTGGAGCTCATTTTTAATTGCTTATCCACCCTAACTAGAGATGAGCAATTTGTTTTATGCAGATCATTTTTTTTTTTGGCCAACAATACAGATTCAGATCAATCAAAACAACTTGCAAATGTGGGCTGAATTCAAATTGTTTCAATCAAATAAAATAAAATTCAGAATAGTCAAAATAGTTTATTTTGGTATTTCTAGAACAAAATGTTTTGACTTTCATTTTGGAAAAAAAAAACATTTTGTTTTGCAAGTTCACTCAATGTTATTAAAAAAGTTATAAAAAGGTTGAAAACCCTAAAAGATAAAATGAAACACATTAAAGGCAAAATGAAATTTTCAGTATTTTTGTTTTGTTATGAAAACAATTGTTTTAAGTTGACCCTCATCAGCCACTAACCCAAAACTGGTTGTTCACACAGCTCTAACCGTGACACCTCAGTCCTTTCAAAGACACTGCTGTATGGCTATGCAGGCAGAGCAGTCTGGTTACTGGTGCATCTGCAACCTGCATGCAGGAGAAAAAGTGGGGTCTGTGTACAGCTAGCATGGCTGAGCAATGGCCATTTGTTACAGGATTCATCTCTCAGCTGCCTGGGGCTTGCCATAAAACAGGAAACATTCCTCAGAAGGGGCAACTCTGAATTCAGCCAAAAGCAAAACAAGATAGCTCACCAGAATTTCTCAAGATGCTTGTTAATCATGCTAAAAATAAGGAGAAACAGACAGGCAGAAGCATTACCAAAGGCTGGAAAATCCCAAGGCATTCTAGGTCTGCTGGTTGCCTGAATCAGTCTCATGCTGCCAGGCTGTGTAGAACCAAAGGCTGAACTCCCTGACAAGAATGGAAAGGGGTTCATTTGTTAAGAGCATGTTTTTGAAAGCGCCAGAAGATCCTCTCTGCTTATACTGCATCTTGAGAGCCTGATTCTCCTCTCCCAGTCCCCAGTGTGGCACAGGGGTAATTCACTGGCTGCAGAGGTGCTCCTCTTGGTGATTCTGGCCCACTGAGTCACAGCACCCTGGGAAGTTGAAGCTGCCCACTACCTGCCCAATTGGCTGTCGCTTCAGTGTTTGCCACACTCTCAGGAACTTTGCTCCAAGCTTTTTGGGATCAGTCTCTGTTACACCCTGCGAGAGACAAATCAAGTCTTTCTTGTTCTACTTTGACTCATGCTCTCAAGCTGCTTGTCTCTGGGCCAGCTGCCTCGCATGTTCCCCTCCTGGCCAGAGGTTGCTCTGCTCTGCAGGCTGCTTGCCTCCTATTCCTCTTCTGCCCCTTCCTCCTTCAAAGGGCTTCTTCAATCCATTCCCCACTGGCTTGCACGAGTCCAGTGACAACTGCCCTCCACAGGGTCAGATTTACGGACATGGAGAAATAAACACAAGTCTTCTCCTCCGCCTTAGCCTGGGCACAACCCTGATCTCCCCTTGTCTCTGGCTCTTCCATGCAGGAGCCTTGATCACTCTCTGCAGCCTCACTACAGCTTCCTAAGCCTTCCCATCCTCCCTGCAGCTGCCCTTTATGGGGAACCAGGTGATCCCTGCTCAGATGGGTCTCCTTAGTGACCACGCTTGGCAGGCCCAGGCTTCTAGCCACCTTGTTACACTGCCCCAGTTCCCCACTTACCACACATTGAACCTGGGACAGTGACCTCCAACTTGCTGTTTTTCACACTTTAAAACTGCCTGTTAACAGAAAATTACCCACCCTTCATTTCAGACCGGGCCCTTCGATACACTCAGAAAGCAGGACTTGCTTCCTCCTCTGAGTATCAGATTCCTGCACCACATAAGGGAGGTCCTGTACTCTTTGTTGTGCATGGATAATAGAGATCCAAAGGCAACTTTGGGAGTCGTGGGCTTTGACCCGGTTTTGTAACTAGAAAGAATTACCACAGAACTATATCATCATGGGTTTTTGGAAAATAGATCACGTCAACCTAACTTGATATCTCTTTTAGATGAAATAACAAGTTTGGTTGATAAAGGTAGCAGTGTTGATGTAACACACTTAGACTTCTGTAAAGAGTTTGATTTGATGTCACATGACATTTTGAATAAAAAACTAGGAAGTTATAAAATTAACATGACACTCATTCAATGGATTAAAAGTCGACTACCTGATAGGCCTCAGAACGTAATTGTGAACAGGGAATCACCAGTGACAGGGTGTGTTTTGAGTGGGTTTTTGCAGGAATTGGTTGTTGACCCTATGCCATTTAACATTTTTATTAATGAACTGGAAGAAAACAAAGTCATCATTGATAAAATCTGCAGATACAAACCATGTGGGAGAGGTATATAATGAAGAGGACACACTGATTAAAGTCATCATTGATAAATGATACAAACCATGTGGGAGAGGTATATAATGAAGGACAGGTCATTGATACAAAGTCATCATTGATAAAATCTGCAGATACAAACCATGTGGGAGAGGTATATAATGAAGAGGACAAGTCACGGATATAGAATGACCTAGATGGGTTGGCAAAGTGGGTGCAAGGAAACAATATGTGTTTTAATATGGCTAAATTTGAACATGTACATCTAGGAACAGAGAATGTTGGCCCTACTTACACACTGGAAAACTCTATCCTGGGACGCAGTTACTCTGAAAAAAGATTTGGGAGTTGAGGAGGATAATGAGAAGTCCCGGTGTGCTGCTGAAGTGAGAAGGGCTAATGTGATCCTGGGATCCATAAAGAAAGGGATCTTGCGTAGGAGCAGGGAAGCTATTTTACCTCTGTATCTGGCACTGATGTGACTGCTGAGTCCAGTTCCAGTAACCAGAATTCAAGGAGGATGTTGATAAATTGGAGAGGGTTCAGAGAAGAGCCACAAGAATGATTGAAGGTTTAGCACACAATCCTTATGGTAACAGAATCACAGAGCTCCTTTGTTTAGCTTAATAAAAAGAAGGCTAAGGGATAACTTGATCCCAGTCTATAAGTACTTCTGTGGGGAACAAATATGTAATAATGGGCTCTTCAATCGAGATCTGCTCTAGGAATTATTTTGGAGAAGCTCTCTAGCCTGTGTTATACAGGATGTCAGACTTGCAAAATTACACCTTCCATGGGTGGCGGGTGAAGCTTCCCTTGGGGGAGGCTTGCTCCCTGTGCTGCCCGCAGTCCACCCCCACTCCACCCCAGGTCCTGTTCCCTCCAGTGCTTGGCCGGACCCCACACCATTGGAGGGATGCGGTGAGTGTGTGTGGGGTGTCTTGTGGGGGAGGGGGATGAGGAAGGACATGGTGGGTGGGGGTCTCGTGAGGGGAAGGAGATGGACCATGGAGGAGGGAGGCGGTGAGTGGCAGGCAGGGGAGATCTCATGGGGATGAGGGGTGAGGAAGGACGCACATGGCGAGCGGTGGGTACCTCCGGAGAGGATGGGTGGACTGGAGGAGAGAGGAGGAGCCAGGCAGTGGCAGGTAGTGGGGTCCTCGGAGAAGGGGCAGAGCAGGGACCGGAAGAGGTGGAGCCACCATGGCCCAGGTGTCTGACAGCAGCTGTGCTAGGGCAGGGTAAGCCTTTGCTGACCTCTTATACCTGCCGCCCACGACACCTTCTATTTCTAGAAACACTTCAAGCTCCTTAGAGCAGTGGTCCTCAAACTTTTGACCCCCACACCCTGCCTTAGCCTTGTCCACGCCCCTTTCTGCCCCTCCCCCCAACCGAGGAGGGGAGTGGGGCCACTGTTGGGCCGGGACCGAGGCTGTCCCTGGGGAACTCCAGGGGCCCCGCCAACGGCCAGGAGCCAGGCGCTGAGGCCGCAAGCAGAGGCAAGGCCTGGGTGTTGAGACTAGGCGTGGGTGCTGCGGCTGCCGGGGAGGGGGGCCCGCGATCAGGTGCTGTAGCCGCTGGTGTGTGTGTGGGGTGGGTGTGAGACCGGCCTGCCGCAGCCAGGAGTAGGGGCTGAGGCTGTGGCCAGGCCCGGAGCAGAGTGGGGCTGGGTGGCGCTCCCTCCCTACCCTCCATGGGCGTGGACCCGGGCCCAGCCATGCCCCCAAACATTCCCCCATGCCCCCTCGGGGGGCATGCCCACAAATTGAAGAGCTCTGCCCTGAAGTGTGTACCGGGGGGAGGGGGGGGGGGGGCTTTACTTTTCACTCATCATCTCAAGAGCAAGGACACATGTGCCCCAGTGTGCCGTGGGACTTGACTTGTTACCTTATTGAGGGCATGCCCCACCCCATGGAATATGAGGCTGGAAGGGACCCCAGGAGGTCATGTCGTCCAACCCCCTGCTCAAAGCAGGGCCAACCCCACCTAAATCTCTTTCTAACGTATCTCTCATCTCTTTCTAATAAAGTTAGCTACTAAGGTTTGCTGGTTAGGTGCTAAGTGGAAAGGGAAGATTTTAATACTGAGGTTTTCTTAAACTTAATATATATAAAACACTAAAGAAACACAGACTGCATAAGGCCCACACCAGCTCAGTCGGACCAGTGCATAGCAACCACAGCCGTCCCGGGGCCACAGCTTGCTTACCCACCGCTTCCTTTTACTTCTCCCGAAGGGGTCCAAATCTTTCAAAGGACATGGCACAAGTAAATCCAACCCTGACATTCCCTTCAGAGTGCTGTGACCCACAGCAAGTAGCAGATAATGACCCTTCATGTTTCTAATAGATGTCTCTGCCTAACAGGAATGCACAGTTTCATTCTAAATAATTTCTGCTGCATTTGCTTTAATTTGTTATTGCTATTGTTGTGATTGTTGTGGTCTTGGTTGTATGGTTTGTGTGTGAAATTCTGCTTCACACACACACATGCACATATGCAGATTCACTAATTTCATGTATTTGTCACCTATTTGTCAGTTATTTTCCCTTCATTTCTGAGAGCCCTCTGCTCCTGTATCTCTCACTTCTCCCATTATTTAATTATTATTGTTCTGGGGATTCTACTGGGGGTGATTTTCTGCCCGCCATCTCCTCTCAGCATGAGTCAAGGATTCCTCCTCTCTCTCCATACTGCATTGTCAATTAAAAAAGAGAAATCTGGAAACCCACTGATGTCATGATCTTTCTCCTCTCAGTTTCATCTGACAGGAATTGGAACTCCACCATTCAGTCTGCGGTTGCCTAGTAACGAGTTTCTAACATCCCTGATACTGCAGCAACTGTGAAGCTAGCAGGCACACATAGTGAAAGGGACTGAGTAGGCAAATCTGGGGCAAGCGGGCTCTGGAGTATTCGGAGGAAGGGCAGAGAAGGGCAGAGGGGTTATTTTACTTCTGATGCTGTGGCCCTGGCAGGGTCTTACCAAGTGATGTGTGTGCTCACAGGTCCTCCCTCCACAAGCAGGCCTGTGGGGAGGAGGCTGCAGCATCCATGAGGCAAGCTATCTGGTGCAGTGCCATCAGTCCGGCACATGCCACCTGTGAAGGATGTCACTCTGCTGTGTTTCTTAACAATGAAGTATCTGGCACTGGTGTGACAGACAGGTAGGTGACTCGGGGGTGCTGAATGTAGATCCTGTATTTGGTATGCAGTGCAGGTGCACATGAGCTCACAAGGATGCATGTTTATTCACGGCTTTCCTAGGACAGTGATGCTCAGCCACAGCGCCCCTTCAAATGCCCAGGCATGCAGGGGGTGTCCTGGGGCGGGCAGCATACATCCCTGCCTGGTGCCTGCCAGCTCCACTGTCCTCCCAGTACAGGGAGAATTCACTAATGTATTGGGCAAACATGCTATCTGTTCAAAACAGTAAAAATAGACAAAGATCTATTAATATCTCTTAGCCAACCTCATTGGCAAAGCTGGTGACATGGACAACCTTAAAAAGAGATGGGGAAAAGCAGAGCTCCCCAAGATCTGAAATAAAACCCAAACATACAGCCTCTCCTGCCTGCAGAGCAGTCCCTGGGCCAGATCTCTGAGATCCCGGAAATCAAACCCACCCGCACATGGGATATGCCAAAATCTCTCCACACGATTTGGGAATGTTCCGCTCTACCCCACTTCTGGTCAAAGTACAGAAAAGGACCATCAGAGACAGGAGACTGGGAATCCACTTTCAACTCCCTGATACACATAACAAGCCTGACAAAGTCTGAAAGCAAAAACAAGATGAAATACGTTTTCCTAATCTTCACAGCAGCAGCACAACTATGCTTTCATAAATGGCTCAAACCAGACACTCCTAGAGGAGGGACTGTCTCGAGAAAGTAAAGGATTTCTACAACCTGAATACATCAGGGCCAAAGCTAAATGAAAACCAATGCACTGTGGAGTAGAAAGAGAGATCCTGAGACATCCAGCCTGGTATAATTGGCCCAGTATAAGGCCTAAGGCGCAAGCAGAGTCAAGCCCTGCTGATATAAAGCAGAGTTAGCAAAGCATCCCATACAGGAACCTGGCAAGGACAGGGCTGGCACTGCAAAGCATAAGCAATGCTAGGCACTAAGTATTCACGTCAACACATTGCAGAAGGTTGGTACCAGAACACTCCACTACCACGTATGGTATAAACACAACCCACGAAGATAACAGGGACCCACAGACCCCTCCTAAAGATAAGATCAGGATGACAGTATGATGGGTAGGGATGTTTGGATCGAATCAACACGTAGAAGGTAAAGGGTGGTAATTAACCACATCTGAGGGGCAAAACTTAACTTGTTTGTATCAGTATATGAAGAGGGGTTTCGGGAGGTGAGGGGGTCTGGCCTAGAGGGGGAATGGAAATTCCCACCGTTCACTGAGCTGTGTCCATTGCCACGTCTTCGTATCCCTGTAGAGTCTGCCGGGTGCTATTACCGTGCTTCATTGACAATACATCTGGCCAGGTGCCTTTGCTACTGAACCAAGTATAGGGTCTTTTTGGGCAGCTTAACGGAGGTCTGCTGTGTCAGCTACCTGCGCAGAGCTGGGACAGCACACAGAAAGAACACACATACGCAGACAACAGCTGACAATACTGGCACTGATCCCAACCATGTTTATTCCCAACCACTGATCTGGTAAGTAGGCGAACTGTCCTCTGTAGAAATTGTGATCTAACATGGCAGAAAGCTACGAGCTGGGGAACCCTCTCAACCTTCCTGGCAAATCCCCACATAGTTTAATAATGTATCCTATCAGAGCGGCAAGCAGTCCAGAGGCATTATATGTTTCAGCAAGCACAAGAAGAGAATAAAACACTGGAAACTAATAAGACTTGTACTTTTCAGCTTGGAAAAGAGACAGCTAAGGGGGGTATGGTACAGGTCTATAAAATCAGGACTGCTGTGGAGAAAGTAAATAAGGAAGTGTGATTTGCTCCATCTCATAACAGAAGAGCAAGAGGTCATCAAATGAAATGAATAGGCAGCAGATTTAAAATGAACAAAAGGAAGTATTTCTTCACACAACACACAGTCAGCCTGTGGAACTCCCTGCCAGAGCATGTTGTAAAGGCCAAGACTAACAGGGTTCAAAAAAAGAACTAGACACGTTTGTGGATGTTAGATCTATCTATGGCTATTAGCCAGGATGGGCAGGAATGTAAAATTATGCTCTGAAGTGTCCCAAGCCTCTGTTTGCCCGAAACTGGGAATGGGTGATAGGGGATGGATCACGATGATTTTCTGTTCTGTTCATTCCCTCTGAAGCACCTGGCATTGGCCACTGCTGGACGACAGGATGCTGGGCTAGATGGACCGTTGGTCTGACCCAGTATGGCTGTTCTTATGTTCTAAACAGCTGTAAAGAATCTGCAAAAAAGAGATGTGCCATCCCCTGTTATGAATATTTGTGGTCAACAGCAGGCTTCAGGTTACCCTGTGCCTGAAGAACGGCAACTGAAGTGGAAAAAGGCAGCCCTAGCATAGTTAAAAAATGAAATAGGGGCCACTGCATTGCAACCATCACCATATGATGAGAACCAGGTTCCGCTAAAACCTAAACAGAGACTTAAATTGGCACCTGTCAGAACAGGACAAGGAACTGTGCAGGAGGGAGAAGTAGCAAACAATACTTTCACTGGATTGATAAATCAGATGAAGGGGAAAAAGGAACAGTTCACAGAGCTCATTAGGAGACAGGAGTTGTGACTTGATTGCAGGGGAGTGGATCAAAAAATTCAAAGTTTAAAACTGAGAATAAACAATTTAACACCTAAAATTGATGCATTAACACATGGAGTTGCCCAGAAACAGATAACTGCAGCAGGCAAGGGCACTCCTGCCATCTGTTTGACATGCAGACAAAAGCAAAAGACACTGGGGGAATAAATTCAAGTTTTACAAGAGCAGGTCACAACCCCAACTCTCCTCTCAGAACGAGGCTAAAAAACTGGGGGTGCAGGTCCCCAACTGCTTTAACCATAGGTGGCATTTGACTGATTAATTGGGGGGGGAAGGAGATTAGGGCATATCATGAGGGGAGCATGACCCCTCCACCCCCTTCCATGCCCAGGGGGTTGTCCCAGGCTAGAGCCGGGAAGAGAACTCAGGAGTTCTGGCTTGGGTTGCCAGCCCACGCTGCTCCCACAGGCGGCTCTGGCCCCACTCACTTGCCTCCTTCAGAAAGTGACCTCAGCTGGGGGGCTTCCTGCTCCCCAACCAGACCTTCCCCCATTCAGCATCTGGGGACCAGCCATTCTCCTCCCCTCCAGGCCAGGTAGGATGCACAGAGCCACCCCCACCCCGGGTCTCACCTGAGCGGCCCCCAGCCCCACTGCCCCTGGCCTGGGGTCTCCTGAGCTGGCAGATTTTCTAGCCAGGGCTCCCAGTCCATGGCATCTGCCTTCCACCCCCGGGGCCCCTCTTTGCCCAGTGCACTGGGCCCCGGCTCCAGGGGGTGGCATCCTGGGACTGCGACCAGGTGAGTGGGATCTGGGCGTCCCTTGCCGGCCCCTCTGCACAGCGTATGTCCGCCGCCCCCTGCGCCTATCCCTCCCCGACTGAGTCCCGCTGCCTGGCCTTTGAACTCAACCCGTAGCCCCATCCCACTGCCTTTGGACCCAATTGGCTCAGCCAACCACGGGCCTGCAATATGATGTCACACTCCTTAGTCCCGCCAGGCAGCTATTGTGTGGGGCAGGGGAGCAAAGTGGAGCAGAGCTCGCACACGCACAGCACAGATCACACCCACACACATGGATCACAACCCCCCCCCGCAGCCACAGAGAAACACACAGATCACAGAGGCACACTCACGGATCACAGAGACACACACACAGCTCATGTTCGCGTGCACACAGCCACAGAGACACATGGATCACACACAGATCACACACACATGCATAGCTCTTGCAGACACATCAAATTATTTTACTCTACTGGAACTTGTGAGTTATTTTAGATTAGCATTCACTCAAACATGGTGTACTCGCATTGAAAAGACTGGGCTGTCCATTGAACGGATGTATCATTTTCAAATACCGCAATACCTACTGTGAAGGGCGGAAATAAGAGGAACAGTTGGATTCTGGCTGGTTTTGTCCCTTACATTAGGGATCACACAATTGTGTACAAATATGTTTTTATTATTAATTTGCATTTTGTTCAACTAAAAAAGTCATCATAAGTTTGGGGGGGGCAATACCCCTCCAAAGCCCCCCCAAATTCCACCCATGGCTTTAACCCATGGAGCCCCAACCGTCTTTCTTAAATATTTTTACATTCTGGTTAAGTTTTCCTTGATATCCTCTCTCAGTTTGCTAAACTCACTTATGCTGCCTGTAATTTAAGATCTCTCTTTTGGTTCAGATACCCCTCCTTCCTAGGTTGCTTTTCTCCACTCTCCCCAACCTCTCCTCACCTATACTTTCTTTTTTTTTAAAGTTATTGTTAGTATAGAAACCACCATGCTGGAAAAGACAAAGTAACTGAAAACAAAAACAAAACAAAAACAAAAGAGAAAAACAAGTAAAATCTTTGCTTTAAATACCTCCAGTAAATTAATCATTTTAATCCTTCAGGAATGCAACAGCTGGAAATACTCCTAACATTCTTGATGATATGGTTGCCAAACAACAGAAATGCAGACTGCTTCTAATCCTTACCTCTGACTAATATTTGAAACATGAGCTTTCCTTATTGCCACATAGCAAAGCTTTAAAATAAAGAAATATAAAGTAATGAAAATGCCTTAAGTTACTAAATTAATACAACAAAAGGGGCAAATAATGTAATATGATTTTTATCAATTCTTATTAAAAGTTTTAAATACAAAGGAAATAACTTAGAATCATAGAATACTAGAGTTGGAAGGAACCTCAGAAGGTCATCTAGTCCAACCGCCTGCTCAAAGCAGGACCAACGTCAGCTAAATCATCCTAGCCAGGGCTTTGTCAAGCCTCAGCTTAAAAACCTCTAAAGATGGAGATTCCGCCACCTCCCTAGGTAACCCATTCCAGTGCTTCACCACCCTCCTAGTGAAAAACATTTTCCGAATATCCAACCTAGACCTCCCCCCCTGAAACTTGAGACCGTTGCTCCTTGTTCTGTCATCTGCCACCACTGAGAACAGCCTAGCTCCATCCTCCCTGGAACCCCCTTTCAGGTAGTTAAAGGTTGCTATCAAATTCCCCCTCATTCTTCTCTTCTGCAGACAAAACAAGCCCAGTTCCCTCAGCCTCTCCTCATAAGTCCTGTGCTCCAGCCCCCTAATCATTTTTGCTGCCCTCCTCTGGACTCTCTCCAACTTGTCCACATCCTTTCTGTAGTGAGGGGCCCAAAACTGGACACAATACTCTAAATGCAGCTTCACCAATGCCGAACAGAGGGGAATAATCACTTCCTTCGATTTGCAGTAAATGCTCCTCCTAATTCAGGCGAATATGTTGTTAGCCTTCTTGGCAATAAGGGGACACAGTTGACTCATATCCAGATTCTTGTCCACTGTAACCTCCAGGTCCTTTTCTGCAGAACTGCTGCCTAGCCTGTTGGTCCCAGTCTGTAGCTGTGCATGGGATTCTTCCTTTCTAAGTGCAGGACTCTGCACTTGTCCTTGTTGAACCTCATCAGATTTATTTTGGCCCAATCCTCCAATTTGTTTAGGTCCCTCTGTATCCTATCCCTGCCTTCTAGGGTATCTACCACTCCCCCCAGCTTAGTGTTATCTGCAAATTTGCGGAGGGTGCAATACGCCCCATCCTCCAGATCATTAATGAAGATTTTGAACAAAACCAGCCCAGGACCAACCCTGGGGCACTCTACTTGTGACCGGCTGCCATCTATACATGGAGCTATTGATCTAGCCAGATGATCTTGCCAGCTCTCTATCCATTTTATAGTCCATTCATCCAACCCATACTTCTGTAACTTGCTGATAAGAATACTGTGGGAGACTGTATCAAAAGCTTTGCTAAAGTCAAGGTATATCACATCCACCACTTTCCCCACATCCACAGAGCCAGTCACCTCTTCATAGAAAGCAATCAGGTTGGTCAGGCATGACTTTCCCTTGGTGAATCCGTGTTGACTGTTCCTGATCACCTTCCTCTCTTCCAAGTGCCTTAAAATGGATTCCTTGAGGACCTGCTCCATTATTTTTTCAGGGATTGAGGTGAGGCTGACCGGTCTGTAGTTCTCTGGATCCTCTTTCTTCCTTTTCTTGAAGATGGGCACTATATTTGCCTTTTTCCAATCATCAGGGACCTCCCTTGCCTATTTAAATGTTTAACTCTTGTTTATGTCTCTGTTTTTTAAACTGCATTGCTTTAATAACTAAGCTCTTGGTGTCTTCTCTTGTATAGTTATAAATATAATTCTCTCTCCATTCCTCTTTAATTGTATGTTTGTGCTGTATATTTTGTATATTGTTCTGGGCTGTATTTTGTGTGTGTCAGGTCACTGCATTTTTTTGGTTTTCATTTTGTTGCAACAAAAGTCAATTTTATACTTTTATTTTTAATGTAAGTGGTACCACATTATTTTAACATTGTGGTTGGGGATATAACAATCATGATACCAATTATATATTTTTTGAAAACCTCAAAAAGGCCTAATTTATAAACACATGCACATATATTTTTGTCTCAACAAATAATGCAATTACAAACAAAAATAATTATTTTATTAATAACAGATTTTTTTTTTTATTCAAAGGAAAAAAATGTAAGGGGAAACCTCAACATTAATTGAAAGTAATATTAGCAAAATGTCAATTTCTTGTTTGAATTTTAATAAAGGTGCAAACACATTTCTAAAGTATTAAAATATAATTATAAAAAGTTATAGCAAAATAGTTTAAAAGCATAACTATATATGTATGTCTGGTTATGTTGCAAAATGTAAAGCTAACCAAAGAATTTCAACAGGTTTCCACCTTTGTCTCCCAAGTACAGGCAAGTGTCATAAATGTTTAATATCCTCAGAGTGTTTGCGTAGACCTGCATTTAAAATTCAGTTTGGTTTAATTTTTATACACTTTTCTTTTATTTTATGTTAAAGGGAAGTAACGATTGTTAAAGTTCGTGCTTCTAAAAAGTTAACAAAAGTGGAATTGGTATCACAATCAAATTAATTTTTACCCACGCTTTTTAGAGTTATGTTACCAACTCTTTTGCTAAAACAGAGTGCTCAGTAGGAGAAAAAATAGACCTTCTCATAGAAGATTGTGAGCATCTATTTTAGCAGTTAAGCATTATATTTAGTATGAAATATTAATAATGCACCAAAAGTGCAAATGAATGTTTATACAAAAATTGCAAAAATATATCTTGTGTTATAAAAGACATCGTAAACAATCTATTACATCATAAACAAACTAAGTTAATCTGTGTATTAAGTTTGGTATTTGAAAACAAGAGAAATGTAAAACAAACATGCAAAAACATTATTATGTTAACTAACTTAAGCTGTTTAAGGGTGCATCCCAGAGACCAAATACATCAGAAGATATCAGCGCACAGTGAAGAAACCCCTGGACATCAAGAATAGAAAAATGAAGTACTTCATAACAGATTGGTCAACTACACCTCAGTCTGCCATATACAGACATTTAAATAGGCAACCAGCTAAAAACCACTAGCTAGACCAGGTCTAACTATCATTTAAGCTGTATATTATGAGACAAAGTGAGTTCATGTTATTGTGGTTCATCCATATTTTGATGCTAAAAATTTAAAATTTGGCTACTGTGTAAAAGCAACTATTGGTGCCGTATTACTGTGTTATTGCTGTACACCATTTACAATGTGCAAAGCATGGCTAAACTGATTCACCAACTCCCTGGTAAAAATTAAACTAATGGCAGCAAACAACTTGAAGGCAAGGAAAAAAACAAATTGGTAAAGAAATTAAGTTACATGGTAACTACAAACTGTGTAAACAAACCCCCTGTTGGTACTAGTCACAGTTTGGGGTCAGTGGTACTGCATCTTAACTGAGGCACGTGTTACTCCAAACAATCTTGTTCACTGTCTGGGTATCAATACTAAATCTTGACACAGCAATATTGGATAAATTGGGTACTGTCCATTCAGTAGGTTACCTAGAAGAAACAACTAGATCCTTGTCAACTACTGGTGTCTCACCCAGCAAGCCTTACCAGAGAGTGAAAACCAGCCGTAGGGGTAACCCATAACACTGATGGACAGTACAAGGCCTCACTGGTATTCACCATTCCAAATGTCTGCTTTACTTCTTCTGTACCTAGCACTGTGTGACACACTGTAATATTGCCTACCCAGTACTTCAAAACACACAGCCGCCTACTACTACTACTATTACTACTACTAAAGGCAGTAACTATAAATGCCATAATAAAAGTATGTTGCTATCTGTGGTACCAAAGTAAAAGGGCCATAACTACAACACCAGGTTGGGAAATGATTGGATATGGCTATTAACAGAACCATGGTAATGGACGAAACTGAAATGTGATTTACAACACAATGGGCTTTTACATGATATGTTTGGATAGGAGGTAGTGTCATATGTACATATACATGCTATACATATATACCCATATATACTACATATCATACCCATTTATATTAATTATTTTGGAGTGCACAGGTTCAATCATAAAGCTACATTCCCCAATCAAAATCCCAGACCTGACATTCTCAGGCCCACCATAAGGGACTGAAAAAAAATTGGAAAACAAAATCTGTCCATCAGTCGTACAAGGGAATGTGCAGACCAAGGGCAGATGGGGCGTGAATGTTTGGATGGTAAAGTAAGGTGACCACATAACAGTGTTTAGCCCACTGCGTCATCTGAAGTCCTTACATTACGCTTTTCCAGGACGATGGGTAAAACATCCTCCTCATAAAAAGACAAACATTTGGGGGAATGTAGTGGAAAGAGAGAGCCTGAGACATGAGGCCTGGTATAAAAGGCCCAGTGTAAGGCCTAAGACCCAAACAGAGTCTAGCCCTACTAATATAAAACAGAACTAACCAAAGTTAGGCCATGTCAGGCCCTGCCCTGTTACAAAACAGAGCCCTGCTTGCAGGAACACTATCCAAGACATGAACTTGGCAAGAATAGGGCTGGTGCTACAAAAACACAAGCAATCCTAGGCACTAAGTGCTCATGTAAACACATTCCAGAAGTGTGGTACCAGAACACACCCCTATACCAAGTGTGGTATAAAAACACTCCCTGAAGATAACAGGGAAGGTTGGGATGACAGGTGATGGATAGAAATGTTTTGATCCAACCAACAGGTACAAGGTAAGGTGATAAGCGATACATGACTTGTTTGTATCAGTGTATAGAGAGGGGATTTTGGGGGAGTGTCGTTGTCCAGCCTAGCGGGGAGCAGAAAGGTGCTTGGAAACTGAAACAGGTGCATTGGCATTTATCCCGGTGTGTTAAATTAATTATATTTATTTAATATATTCCATCTATTGTGTTTTCAGAAAAACTCATCATTCTCTGGATTTTAATGTATGTGTTCAGTTTACTGTGCAATACGTGGGCTTTATTGGTCTGGTCTGCTCTCCTTTCATTCTCTTGATTAAGCAGACTGTCATGTAGGAACTCTGTCTCTCTCTGCCTTATCTGGTTTTCAGTGTTGTCTAGTGTGTCTCTTTGATTTAAAGATTTGTGTACAGAATGTCAGCTTGATGAAGTAAAGGAGGAGAGGACTAGATAAGGGGAAGGTTCTGATCTGTGTTTTTCCGATTCAGGAGGCTGCATTTCTGCTGGAGGAAAAGCATGTTCAGCTCTCCCATGAGAGGATGATAAAGTGACTGTTCAATTCAGCATGTTGCGGGGCTTGCTTCGCCCTCCTTTAACAGACCTTTTTAACTGTGTTCCACGCAAATGTACTTGCTCTATTTGTATTGCAATTATTATAGGCTTTTCAATGGTTCACATATCTTCAAACTCCAAGACAAGCCTCCCTACTATTAACGACTGTATCCTCACCCCAGCTAAGTGAAGGAAGTACTATCTGCATGTCACAGGTGGGAACTGAGGCACAGAGAGTGACTGGCCCAAGGTCACACAGGAAAATCATGTCCAAGTTGGGAAATGAACTGAGCTCTCCCAAGTTTCAGTCCAACGCCCTAACAACAGGATCGACGTTGAACTATTTGCTGTAAGTTATCGCTGAGCTCTGCTAGGTATGCTGTGCACGTCTTTCACTATTAACTGATTTTGGATTCTCAGTTATCAGAATGCCTTTCAAGTCTGTATGCATGAAAGGGAGTTAGCTTTACGAATTTGCCAAGGTGCCAGTTAAATTTTAAAGCTGAAATCTAAAACTAGGTTTGCCAATTGAATGAGTGTTACAGCCAATATTAGAATGGACTCTTACAGAGTATCCCCTTTTTATTGAGTCCATTAGCTTACTAAAGTTAATGCTAGGTGCTTTTCAGGTCATCTTTTAACTTGAATAGTTCTTAAAACAGGACACTTGGTTATTCTTAACCAATCAACAATTTATGGATTCACCAAGAACCACATCAATACATAATCAATAGTTCACCAATCAAGTGCAAAGCTTGCCAATGTTCTAGGGACATACAGAATGTGCTAATACAAATTTGCAAGCAACTGTCAAAGAGTAGGGTTGAGACTCAGCATTTACACCACGGAACAATGCAAATCACTAAACCGTCTCATTATATTTACTGATAATCATGAGTTCTTCAATAGTCACACATTTATCACTCTTCTTGTACTTCTCCAAGGCATAAGGATGCACTTGTCTCTGAGGCACTTTTAAGACCATGGTCCTGGCTACTTGAGTGGATTTGTCAAAAAGTGGCAAGCTGAGAATACCAAAAGCAATTGCTTAAAGTGACCTCAGAGAAATTTAAAACAGTAAATCTGCTTGGATTTATAAAGGCGAGCATGCAAAGCCATGCAGTCATTAAAATCTAAAATATGATTGTTTGAGGTCTCAAAAAGCATAGACCATCAAGATAACCTCCAGTTATTTATGTAAAGGAACGGAAGGAGAAATACAATCTTTGAAATGAAATCTCAGCACTTCTTATCCTCTTAGCTCAGGGATATGAGAAGGGTCTTTTCCACCTGGCTTTTCTAGGTGTCCATCACACCTGGGATTCTGAAGATTCCTTATGGGTTCAGTCAACTCAGGGGTCCCACATGGTGACCTCAGTTTTACATAAAACCTGATTTCTGGGTTTGTTGGAGGCCTAATGTGCACTGGATCGGTGTCAAAGGAATGCTCATATTGCTGCTGCATTTCTCTGCTGCTTCCATTGAGATCCAGTAGATGGCAATGTTGTATAAAAAATTCTTTATCATTTCTTGTCGGCAGCTTTTTATGTTGGATTTATCCCAAAGATTGCATTTCAATATTAGCCCAGACCGTTAATTGGAGTTTCCCCCTTTTTAAGCATTTTTTTTTAACAATCCAAAATTATACCCTGGTTTAGGTCTTTCACCATTCCTTCTTCCTAGTCCCACACAATTCCTGTTACTTCTAGAGTGCCACAATCTTTTACAGTGAAAAGCCAACAAAATTCCTCAGAATCTTCCAAATTTGAGGGTCATACTTCATACGTTCTTTGCTTATATATAAGGATTTCATGCTATCTAGGTTTGCAACAGAACAAGAAACATTGCCCACATACAGAGAGACGTAGTCTGACTCTATAGTGCAGCTTCTAATTTGGGATGAGACATATTGTTGGGGCAAAACAGATTATACATGGTATATTTAATTTACAAAGCAAAGAAGTGTATAGTTTGGGGTGAAAACATGTGGTTTGTATTTCTTGAGGTAACAGGCAGTTTGATCTTAAATTTCACAGCAAGTTACTTCTAGTTTGGTTAATTCACAGCTTCCCCTCCGTCTCTTCATCCACTCACAGTGTGCAATAAGCCACTTTGCTTAGGAAAGCAGGTGGTTACCCTGCTTGGGAACTGTCTGGCATCCTTTTAACTAGGATGGGAGGGAGAAAAAGATTTTATATGTATGCAAATTATGAGAGATTCCTGCCTAGCTGATTAACAATCTCATTTACCTCTTTTAATTTCTATTCTAATTGAGTGGAATGCCCAAACTTGGCTGATCTGTTGGTGCTTAGACAGAGAGTCTCACATGACATGAATCACTTTCTTACTGTTTTAACTTCCTAGGTGGATCCTATTTTGGGATAATTAAAGGCGGAGAGCTTTTCTAACATATGAGGACCAGGAGAAATGAATAAGTTCCCAGGAAGACTCGCTATATCTAGAGCTGTGCAAACAACAAAGTTTGTGTTTCCATGACCAAACCAGAAAGAAATTCAATTTGGATTGAACTGAAACAAAACATTTTATTTCATTTGAGGATTTTTTTTAAACTTTTTTTTCAAGACATAAAACTGAAGCAAAATTCAGGACAAAAAGTATTTTTGAATAAAAAATATCAAATGTTCCATTTCAAATGTTGAACAAAACATCTAAACTTTCATGTAATTTTTTTTCTGTTTTTCTGTCAAAACAATTTGGTGAATTTGAGCCACATTCACAAAATGTTTCAGTTGAGCCAAACGTATCTTTCAGGTGAAAAAAAAGTTTTGTCCAAAATATTTGGCCAGTGCCCTCTGTCCCACTCCCATCTATCACTGGCTGTGGGAGGGGAGCTTTGCCTTTGCCTTACCTGTAGATTTCTGCTCTCAGAGTCCTAAGGCGGTTTCTCCACTACTTCTGCCAAGGCCCCAGGGCTCCAGTTGATAGCAATCAGGTGAGCAGCTGCACCCACACTCTATTGGATACAGGACTGGAGCCTAGCTTAAGAGCTCATTTCCTGATAGGCTAAATTAGGACAAGGAGACAATGAAGGAGGGAGGCCCCTGAATTGGCAGTAGGTGGCAGCCACGTCCCATCTGAAAACATCAGCTGCTTTAATCTAGTAACGTTGCGCATTCCTCTATTTAAAAATACATGAACAACAATGTGAGGCACTGGGCCAAGAGGCCTCCCTTGTAGGAGATTAGCAACAAGGAGCTGTGCTCAGCCTCTGCAATTCATGGAAACTCAACATGAGAAACGTGATGCAGTCTGCAGCATCATACTGAGCAGGCCCTGGGTTTTCCTAGTTCCTCTTTTTAACAGAACTGGATTTTGAGAGATTGTTTTTTGATCCACCTGTAGTTTTAAGTCACTTTTTTCCTATTCTCACCGGTTGTGAGACCCAGTTTCAGGATTTGATTTTCAAGCCATCAGAAGACACATGCAAATCCTCTTAGTGCAATTACTGTTACTGAGTGTCCAAATAATCTGATGCAGATACCATACTTACATACATACACTAGGCAGAAAGTGCCACAAAGCCCTGAGAAAGTCAGGTCTTTCATGGTGGTGATGGTGGTTTTTTAAAATAGTTATGAGGTGCTTTACACTTAACTCACCTGCAAAATGCTTTAAGTATTAAGGAAGTTTTCTCATGTACATCTTCCCCACCCCATTACTATGTCCATTAGACACACACCCAGGGGCTAGTTGTTAGACCAGAAAGCAGCACCCCAGTGCAAACATGCAGAGTGTGTGTGTGGAGAAAGAGAGGCAGAGGGGGTTAGGGCTATGATCTGATCTCCGGTGCAATTGTTAGGTATTCAAGAGCTATAAGTGTCTTTTGAAATTGTCTCAGCTTCACCAGATAATTAGCATATTCCTCCAGGTGCCACTGTGACTGTTTTAAAGAAGGAAACTTTTAACATCTTTGACAAGAAAAGTGATTTAAAATTACCACTTAATGTACGTAAGTCTAATATACTACTGGAAAAAAGGATAATCTATCACTAACTTCACATCTCTTTACTTGTGACATTTTTTATGCATTAGCAGAAAACAACACCATTACATCCACCACTGGCCTTTCTGTGTCTTTACTAAGGACTAGTGATTAGCAGAAAGTCATAAAACCTACAAAAGCAGCTCCTGCAAAGCACTGCAGGTGTGAAGAAAGATGATAGGTGACACCATCTTCCAGTCAGCGTGTAGCAGCTACTCATTGACTAAGAACTTCCAACGCAGTGCTCACAAATATGGCACAGTCATGAAGAGCAGGTCTAATTGCTGCCCAGTTAATTAGAGAAACATTTAAAAGCTTTCCTGTTTCA
Source organism: Emydura macquarii macquarii (assembly GCF_026122565.2). Lineage (NCBI taxonomy): Eukaryota > Metazoa > Chordata > Testudines > Chelidae > Emydura > Emydura macquarii. Next base: position 415,108 of record NW_027131688.1, read on the forward strand.
GCAAATTTTTGTCAGCTGGATTTAATAGTAAATAATAATAATAATAGCTAGCTCTTTTACAGCATATTCATCAGTAGATCTCAAAGTGTTTTATAAAAGGAATGGATCATTACCCCTGTTTTAAAGGGGGGAAACGAACACAAAGAGGGGAAGTGACATGCCCAAGGTCACTGAGCAAACCAGTAACAGAGCCAGGACTAGAACCCAGGTCTCCTGAGTCCCAGTCCCAGGCGCTGTCCACTAGGGCACATTACCAACCAGTGCTTTTTAAGAGGGCAAGATTCAGATTGCTGAAATTTATTACACTTCAAAGTCACTTAATTTCCTCACTATTTGGTGTTTAATTGATTGGCTGGACTAAGGATTCAAGAATACAGACTCTTGGGCTGCCATAAAATGAGAGCCTGATTACAGACCTATCATTTATCTTAGCAAGTCAACACAGCCCCAAACTTACCAAGGAGGTTAAGCATAAGTCAGGGCATGTGCTATCCAGAGTCATTTCTTCACTGGGAGAAAAAGCTGAAATAACAAAGACTTAGAGAGTTACGGGAAGATACCTGCAAAGCTCAGCACTCCAGACCAGAAAAGTCTCCAGGTTTCCTTCAGCTGTCTCAACATGCAACTGCTGCAGCGCTGCTTTACAAAGAAGGCACATTTCACTGCACCCACACAGGCACAGCTGCACACATACCTCAGCCATGTGCAATAGGCCATCTAAAATGACACGTATTTTCAATAAGCATATTTCTAGGGTGGCTCTGCCTTACATATGACCTTGCAGAAATGACTCCTGGCCTTCTGTATCCATGGCATCTCACAGGCAATGGCAGCAAACGTGATCCCTTTGCAGCTAGAGAGAGGTTTCTTCTCCCTGGGAGCCCTGCAAGCAGAGTCAGGCTTGACTGTTCCTGTCTCCAGTAACAGAGGCTAAAGCTCCCTTCAGCTACACCTGGGCAACCTCATTGACTTCTGATTGTTCCCCCCGACACCTGTGTCTCCACTGATGGCGAATGGGGCTGCACACCTACAGCCAGGACACAGTGTGTTCAGCAGCAGCCTTCTGCTGGTTCTGCAGCACCCCACACAAAGAGCCCTGCTTGACTGTCTGGGCCCAGAGCTTCTTGCAGGGCAGGCAGCTAGAAACAACATGCTTGTGTCCGTGCACTGAACAAACTGGTCATGGGAACCAGCGAGACATCCTGAAGACCTATCCAGAACTCACTAGCCTGCAGCGTCTCTGTGGTCTGAGGAGGTATTTGCAGCAATGTTACCATTCAACCCTGCAAACCCCAGGAATTCAACGCCCAGGCTCAATGGGCATGAAATGCAAAGGCTCTCAAACATTCAAAACTATGGATTCAAGTCCCATCCCATGCAGCCACACTGCCCTAAGCCTGCCCCCATCGAGGTGTCCTGGGAAGCCAAACTTGTATCAGTCTACTGCCATGGCTCAGAGGCTCAGTTCCGTGCAAACAAGAGCCTGGGTTTGGAGCAGCCAACATGCTGGTTGGGGTTACAGGATGCACGGCTGGCCAGGGCCGGCAGGGACAGGACTCAGGGGACAGAGTAGAGATTCACCCCAGAGGCAGAGCTCTGCACCTGCAGCCTGACATAACTGCTGCAGCAGGCATGTGCATGTGGTCAGGAGCCACTGCCGCGGCTGGTGAGTTTTTCATGGCTGGCAGGCTGGACTGAGGCACAGGCACTACAGGCTCACGCTGAGGGTCCTCGCCTCTGGAACCTGAGACTACAGCAGAAGCTGAGCTTTTGATAGAAAACATTTCCAGCCCTCAGGGTAGCAGAGTAAAGCTTAAAATTGTGCCTCAAGTGTAACCACTGCAGTGTCATCTTCCTGAGTCTGCACAGAGCCTGCGATAATGGCTCCGAGAGCAGGACGTCCTCCTGTATCACAACACAGTGTTAACTCCAGGGTCTACTGATGGGGGCGGGCCCTGACACCACCACCGCCCGGTAGAGAGCCCGGAGGGCGGGTGGGGAAGGCCTAGCCAACCCACCCAAAGAGATACACTTTGGCAGCTGGGATAAAATGGGGGGTGGGGCGCTTCCATCAACATCCTGCATCTTTGGGAGTGATGGTGTCACTCAAGTGGTGGTGGGGGACCAAGCCAAGGCAAAGGTAAAGCCATGAAGGCATGCCAGTGTTGTGCTGTGTTGTGTTGTGTTTGCTGTGCTGTGCTGTGCCTAAGGCTCCAGATTTCCTTGTTCTGGCCCTGAATTGACTTGTTCTCATCCAGCACTGTACAAAGCAGAACAGGCTTCCCAGCATGCTCCTTGAGCACAGCGCTATGGTGAGCTGAGAGCAAAGTGGGCTGTGCTGACGGCAAGAGAAGAACAAGGGCCAGACCTTCCCCTCTCGTGTTGCACATTGGCCAGTCTGTGCCACCCATGGTCAACACATCATTTCCTTTTACTGTGCTCGTGCCAGGTAGTCACTATTGCTATTCACAAGAACATAGACACAGCCATACTGGGTCAGACCAATGGTCCGTCTAGCCCAGCATCCTGTCTTCCAACAGTGCCCTAGGCCAGGTGCTTCAGCTGGAATAAATAGAACAGGTAACCATCAAGTGATCCATCCTGTCAGCCATTCTCAGCCTCTGGCAAACAGCAATCCCTGCCTACCCTGGCTAATAGCCAATGATGGACTTATTTCCATGAACTTATCTAGTTCTTTTTTGCACCCTGTTATAGTCTTGGCCTTCACAACATCCTCTGGCAAAGAGATCACCAGGTTGACTGTGTTGTGTGAAGAAATACTTCCTTTTGTTTGTTTTAAACTTGCTGCCTAGTAATTTCATTTGGTGACCTCTAGTTTTTTGTGTTATGAGAAGGAGTAAATCACACTTCCTTATTTACTTTCTCCACATCAGTCATGATTTTATAGACCTCGATCATAGCCCCCCTTAGTCGTCTCTTTTCCAAGCTAAAAAGTCCCAGTCTTATTAATCTCTCCTCATATGGAAGCTTTTCCATACTTCTAACCATTTTATTTGCCCTTTTCTGTGCTTTTCCACTGTAGGTTAGTGATTTTACAGCTTATTTAAAGAAATGCAATAAGAAAGGAAAAGTTCACTAGGGTTTCTCAAGAAACTGGCCATGTATATGCTGTATACGTGTGTATACTTGGATTTCCTTAAGAAAATAACATTTAGTATGTGTGCACTGCTAGAGAAGTGAGAACACTACAGGACCTGTGCTAGCAAAAATGAAGTGTCCTTGACTATTTATTAATGCAATATAGGCTCTCAGTAGATACACATAGTGTGTAAAGTACTGTATGGACTATCATTCCATGTCTGTTACATGCAAGACATAAGTAACTATTTCTGCTACTAACATGTCCTCTGGAGTTGTAATTGGGTAGTCTGTGGCTATAACACACTGGGCAAAATCAGTACCTTTGATGGAAGACCTTCAAGTAAGACCCAAGTCCAGCAGTGATAGAGTCTACATAAAATTCCCCTTCACATTCTGCTGTTTACTGTGGCATTCTTCACTTCCTGGCTTACATTTGTATGCAGTGGTCTGTGCTGTGAAACATCAGCTGTCTTTCACTCCAGTGATCCCTTCAGATCAGATTCTTAAGGTTTTAAAGTACTTTGGGATGCAGCTGGGTGGAAGGACTACAATAGACATTTATTATTTACTGAATTTTTCAGTGTTAAGCAGCTGCCATGTTCTACTCAAGGGATGGCTACATTTCAGCTAGATATGTGACAAACACCACATTTTATTTATTGTTTCTTGTACATGAATACAATCCCACTGAAGGCATTTTGAATCACTTGGAGAACAGGAACACGAGAAGGATGGATAGCAGATCGTCCCATGTGCATGTCCCATCAGCTGAGACAATCAGCATTCAAAATGTAATCAGTCCTGTAACTTTTTATGCAAGTCCTTCATTTAAGACATTGTGGAATATAATGAGTGAGATAAAGAGTGGCAGTGTTCAGGAGTTCCTGTGAAAGTAGCTAGTCAAAGCTATGCACAGATTTTGCAAAATAGTAAGTGCATTGTGATGTTCCCCTCTGCAATCTGGACTGGTGCATTGCTGTCTCACCCCAATCCCTCACTCTTGGTGCCTGTTTTACTCTGCCCTGCTGTGTAGACCCCCACTCCTATGTCAGCCCACACACAGCCTACAGCAAGCAAACTGCTCTCAACTAAGTGAGTGAGTGCTTCTGGCCAGCCACTCTTGGGATCATGTACTAGTAGAACCCCATCCAGACCACCAGTCCCAGATGCAACCCTGGGAACTGCCATCTTACAATGTTCAGTACTGCACACTGCAAGCTGATTGGTTGATCAATTTATCACAGAAATTGATATGCATCAGCCTCGTCACTTCAAATGGAGTCTTAACACACCTTGAACCACATGCTCTGCTTTAGATAAAACAAACACATTTATTAAGTAAAGAAAGACTTTAAGTGATTATATTTCAGAGGAAAATAAATCAGATTTGATCAAGATGAAACAAAAGCAAATCAAATTCTAAGTTAAGCTAAACATTTTCAACAACCGTACAGCAACCAGGACAGGCAGGAAAGAAAAGGTGGAGGAGTTGCATTGTATGTGAGAGAGAAATATGATTGCTCAGAACTCCAGTATGAAACTGGAGAAAAGCCTGTTGAGAGTCTCTGGGTTAAGTTTAGAGGTGAGAGCAACAAGGGGGATGTCATGGTGGGCGTCTGTTGGAGACCAGCAGACCCAGAGGATCAGGTAGACGAGGCTTTCGTCAGACAGCTAATGAAAGTTTCAAGATTACAGGACTTGGTTCCCATGGGGATCTTTAATCACTTTGACATCTGCTGGGAGAGGAACACAGCAGAGCACAGACAATCCAGGAAGTTTTTGGAGAGCATTCCAGACAATTTCCTGGTGCAAGTGCTGGAGGAACCTACAAGGGGCTGTACTCCTCGTCACCTGATACTCAGAAACAGGGAAGAATTGGTAGGGGAAGTAGAAATGGGTGATAACCTGGGCAGTAGTGACCATGAAATGGTTGAGTTCAGGATTCTGACAAAAGGAAGAAAGGAGAACAGCAGGATACAGACCCTGGACTTCAGAAAAGCAGACTTTGATGCCCTCAGGAAGCTGATGGGCAGGATCCCCTGGTAGGCTAAAATGAGGGGGAAAGGAGTCCAAGAGATCTGGCAGTATTTTACAGAAACCTTATTGAGGGCACAGGAACAAACAATCCTGATGTGCAGAAAGAATAGCAAATACGGTAGGCGCCCAGCTTGGCTTAACAAAAAAAGTCTTTGGTGAAGTTAAACACACAAAGGAAGGTTACAAGAAGTGGAAGGTTGGTCAGATGACTAGGAAGGAGCATGCAGGAGTGAAATCAGGAAGGTCAAATCACCACTGGAGTTGCACCTAGCAAGGGATGTAGAGGGTAATAAGACGGTTTCTACAGGTATATTAGTAACAGGAAGAAGGTCAGGGAAAGTGTGGGCCGCTCACAGAATGACAGATGATGTGGAAAAAGCTGAAGTACTCAAAGCCTTTTTTGCCTCCATCTTCACAGACAAGGTCAGCTCCCAGACTGCTGCACTGGGCACCACAGAATGGGGAGGAGGTAAGCAACCCTCAGTGCTGAAAGAACAGGTTGAGGACTATTTAGAAAAGCTGGACATGCGCAAGTCCATAGAGCCAGATGCAATGCATCTGAGGGTGCTGAGGGAATTGGCTGATGTAATTGCAGAGCTATTGGCCATTACCTTTGAAAACTCATGGTGACTGGGGGCAGGTCCCAGATGACTGGAAAAAGGCAAATATGGTGCCCATCTTCAAAAAAGGGAAGGAGGATCTGGGGAACAACAGACCGGTCAGCCTCAACTCAGTCCCCAGAAAAATCATGGAGCAGGTCCTCAAGGAATCCATTTTGAGGCACTTGGAAGAGAGTAAGGTGATCAGGAACAGTCAGCACGCATTCACCAGGGCAAGTCATGTCTGACGAATCTCACTGCCTTCTTTGATGAGGTGACTGGCTCTGTGGATGAGCAGAAAGTGGTGGATGTGATATACCTTGACTTTAGCATAGCTTTTAATACAGTCTCCCACAGTATTCTTATCAGCAAGTTAAAGAAGAATGAGTTGGATGAATGGACTATAAGGTGGATAGGAAGCTGGCTAGATCATTGGGCTCAACGGGCAGTGATCAATGGCTCCATGTCTAGTTAGCAGCCAGTAACAAGTGGAGTGCCCCATCGGTTGGTGTTGAGGCCGGTTTTGTTCAACATCTTCATTAATGATCTGGAGGATGAGGTAGATTGCACCCTCAGCAAGTTTGCAGATGACAGTAAGCTGGGGGGAGTGGTAGATACCCTGGAAGGTAGGGATAGGATACAGAGTGACCTAAACAAATCAGAGGATTGGGCCAAAAGAAATCTGATGAGGTTCAACAAGGAAAATTGCAGAGTCCTGCACTTAGGGCAGAAGAATCCCGTGCACTGCTGCAGACTGGGAACCGACTGGCTAGGCAGCAATTCTGCAGAAAAGGATCTGGGGATTACAGTGGACAAGAAGCTATAAATGAGTCAACAGTGTGCCTTATTTTCAATAAGGCTAACGGCATATTGGGCTGCATTAGTAGAAGCATTGCCACAAGATTGAGGGAAGTGGTTATTCCCCACTTGTGAGGCCACATTTGGAGTACTGTGTCCAGTTTTGGGACCCTCACTACAGAAAGAATGCGGACAAACTGGAAAGAGTCCAGCAGAGGGCAAGAAAAATGATGAGGGGTCTGGAACACACGACTGATGAGGAGAGGCTGAGGGAACTAGGCTTGTTTAGTCTGTAGAAGAGAAGAATGAGAGGGGATTTCATAGCAGCCTTTAACTACTTGAAAGGGTGTTCCAGGGAGGATGGAACTAGGCTGATCTCAATGGCAGTAGAGAACAGAACTAGGAGTAATGGTCTCAAGTTGCAGTAGGGAAGGTCTAGGTTGTGTCATCATTTCAGTAGCTTGGTGGTGTTTATAGATGGAGGTGGAAGAGAGAGAGATTGAAAAATGTCTCTCCTTTTCAACAGGTTCATTCAGCTCCGTCAGGGGACACGATCCCCTTTCAGGGTCAGCTGACAGACAGTATCCATGCCTGGTTCCCTCCATGTCCTGAGTCACTGTGGCTCTTTGTGGATTCATTTGTCGACATCTGGGCCAGCCCTTTGTTCCTGGAATTCTGATATGGGTTGTTCTTTACAAGTCCTAATGAGGTGCAAACTGCCCTTCAGCTCTGCCGAGTTTTGCCTAGATAGTTCTCAAGCCATGAGACACATATTTGGGAATATTACATAGTGAAGCCTCATAAACATACACGACATTGCAACAAACATATTACTATAGCAATCATGTTCAGTACGTCATGAGCATTCCAAAAACATCTCACAGGACATACTTTAAACAATGCACAATTACACGACAAGGTGTACACGGGCGAGCACTGTGTCACATGCGTGGTTCTCAGCATCACTGTTATGTGAAGGCCAATCTTCTGGTATATCTGAGATCACTTTCTGAATCAAATACTTTGGGAGGGGTGCTGGTCACTAGGATCCAGCAATTTCATGAACCAGACACATTCTGAATCCTCCACACTAGTCAACAGCTGGTTATCAGCCAGCATCATTTCCCCATCCAATCTGAGACACACTCCATGGGCTACATGCTACTCCAGTGTTCCCACCAGGCTCTCCAGAGTTTGAGAAGAACAGAAATCCTGAAATGTTCAGGGAGCAGTCACTATCTGATCTTGTTCTGCTCTGAGGGCTTAAACAATGGAGCCCTCTTTCTGTCCTCCTAGGGCTCTGATAGTGCATCTCAGCTCCAGAAATCCCAACCAAAATGACCAAATGTGCAAATAGACTTTGCTGTGTGAGTAGGGCCCTGCCATGACTCTGTCTAGGATCTCCTATGGATGTTGCATGTTTTCAGAACTGAGTCATGGTATGAAAAAGCCCAAAGTGCCAGATGTGCTTGCTCGAGAACTCCTGACAATAAACAGCAAAACCACAGAACCCGAACTAAATCTAGAAACAACTATTCACCGACCCATACAAAACTGGTTGGGACACTTGAACTGTGCAGAGCTGCCGGGGAAAAACTGTAAAAGACTTTCATTCTCCACTTGCTACAAACACCACTGAGCCTGAAGTCTGCTCTACAGACAGCTCATGCCAGGATAAGGCAGCAGCAGACTGCTGCCAGATTGTTACCTTGTGTAGCATCCTCGCTGCAGAACCCAGTCCAGAAATGCTCCCTCTGGAAGAGTGGAAGTGTGTGCTGAGGTAGTCTGTTCAGATGAGCACTGTACACTGCTGCTCCAAAAATACCCAGTTTTAAATAGTTTTAAAAATACAATCTACTCCTAACCACATTGCATAACAGACAAACTCTTATGGACTGCTCCTGCTCCCTTTACGGTCAGGCAAAACTTCCACTGAAGCCAACGTCCCTTAGGCATTCCCTGCAATCCCGTTTCTACCAACAGTATCAATCCCAGACTGAGGTGTCACTAGAGGAGATTTGGAACAAATTGACAAATTAAACAGTAATAAGCCACCAGGATTGGATGGTATCCATCCAAGAGTTCTGAAGGAATTCAAATGTGAAATTGCAGAACTACTAACTGTGGTATGTAACCTATCACTTAAATCGGCTTCTGTACCAGGTGACTGGAAGATAGCTAATGGGACACCAATTTTTAAAAAAGGCTCCAGAGGGATCCTGGCAATTACAGCCCAGTAAGCATAATTTCAGTACTCAGGCAAAATGGTTGAAACTATAGTAAAGAACAGAATTCTCAGATACCTAGGTGAATATGATTTGTTGGGGAAGAGTCGACATAGTTTTTGTAAAGGGAAATCATGCCCCACCAATCTACTAGAATTCTTTGAGGGGGTCAACAAGCATGTGGACAAGAGTGATCCAGTAGATATAGTGTATTTAGATTTTCAGAAAGCCTCACCCAAGGCTCTTAAGCAAAGTAAGCTGTCATGGGATAAGAGGGAAGTTTCCTTTTCTGGATCAGTATCTGGTTAAAAGATAGGAAACAAAGGGTAGAAATAAATGGTCAGTTTTCAGAATGGAGAGACATAAATAGTGGTGTCTCCCAGGGTTCTCTACTGGGGTGAGTACTGTTCAACAGATTAATTAATGATCTGGAAAAAGAGTCAAACAGTGATGTGGCAAAATTTGCAGATAATACAAAACTACTCAAGATAGGTAAGTCCAAAGCAGACTGTAAAGAGTTACAAAGAGATCCCACAGAACTGGGTGACTGGGCAACAAAATGGCAGATGAAATGTAGTGTTGATAAATGCAAAGTGATGCACACTGGAAAACATAATTGCAACTATAAATTCAAAATGATAGGTCTAAATTAGCTGTTATCACTCAAGAAAAAGATCTTGGAGTCATTGTGGGTAGTTCTCTGAAATCATCTGCTCAACGTGCAGCGGCAGTCAAAAAAGCTAACAGAATGTTGGGAATCATTAGGAAAGGGATAGATAACAAGATAGAAAATATCATCTTGTCTCTTTACAAATCCATGGTACACCCACATCTTGAAAACTAAGTGCAGATCTGGTCGCCCCATCTCAAAAAAGATATAACGGAATTGGAAAAGGGCAACAGAAATGATTAGGGGTATGGAACAGCTTCCATATGCAGAGAGATTAATAAGACTGGGACTTTTCAGCTTGGAAAAGAGGCAAGTAAGGTGGGATATGATAGAGGTCTATAAAATCATGACTCGTGTGTAGAAAGTAAATATGGAATTGTTATTTACTCCTTCTCATAACACAAGAACTAGGGGCACCACATGAAATTAATAGGCATCAGTTTTAAAACAAACAAAAGGAAGTATTTCTTCACACAACACAGAATCAACCTGTGGAACGCATTGACAGAGGATGCTGTGAAGGTCAGGACTATAACAGGGTTCATAAAATAACTAGATAAGTTCATGGAGGATAGGTCCATCAATGGCTATTAGCCCACATGGGTAGGGATGCAAAAACCATGCTCTGAAGTGTCCCTAGTCTCTGTTTGCCAGAAGGTGGGAATACGCGGCAGGATGGATCATTGGATGATTACCTGTTCTGTTCATTGAAGCACCTGGCATTAGCCATTCTGAGAAGACAGAATACTGGGCTAGATGGACCATTGCTCTGACCCAATATAGCTATTTTTATGTTATGTTCTCATCAGCTAAAAACACTAATGCTGTTCACTAATGCCGCTCATGCATGGAAGGAGCTCCTTGTAAACATCTGTAAAGCTGCATTATCTGCCTTCAGATCCCCCTTTAGCAGTCTCCTCTGCTATGATGCCTACAATAAACTCAAGGTCACTTAATCTGCTGATGTGCTGTGAGAATAGGTTATCAGCAATTTTTTCTCACTCCCGTCTGCCTTTCTGCATCTGATGTTTCTTATCTTGTATTTAGATTGTGTGCTCCTTAGGTCAGGGACCTACTTATCAGAACGTTCTGGTCCTTGTCTAGAGTCCATAGGCATTGTTGTAATGTAACTAATAACCAAAGCCTGTGACAATGAAAGCTAGATCTTCATAGCTAGGCCTGTGCTATTGTGTATCTAGGTTTGCATGAACCTGATGGAGATAAGTCACATGTGCAGGCAAAGAACGTGTCTGTGTCCATAAGGCCTGTTGTGCCCCTCACTGGTTACGCCCATGGTCAGTAGCTGATATGACTATTGAACACTTGCACACACAACCTACGAATGCGCAATGTACAGATCTGTCTTGTGACTCAACATTGTATTGATGTATGCCATGATTAGAGTGATAGGTTAATTATTTTATAATATAGGACATCTCTCAAAAAGGAACGTATGAAAAATGCCCTCTGACCTACAGCCTTTAGTCCTAGCACAGACATTGCGTTAGAAAATGTATCATAACCATCCGCCAGAGAAGCCTGATGGAAATGCTCCTCCCATCCCCTGCTAGGACTCAGACTCACAGTTCCTCTTTACCACCAAATGCCTCTTTGAGCTGTGGTCCCAGGAAGGACAGGAAAGGAGGAAGGGTCACATTGGCTCCATAGAGGCCATACCTTCAAGTCTCTGTTACCAGGCATTCCCGTCTGATCAATGCGACGGTCAGTGCAGGATATCCACACAGAGCCAGGATACCTGTGACTCCAGTGGCAGGTAAAGGGTAGCCTGTATGTATTTCCATATTCTGCTCTCAGTGGGTATGGACAATAAGCAATATCCACTTGATAGAATAGTGGCTACGGATGACGGACTTAGTGATCCTCAAGTGTATCCACTGGCAAACATCTTGCTTTGCTATGAAAACATTTATGAATTGTTTACTCCAAAATCATGAGTACAAAGTAATTAATTTAGAAAATAGAAAACCATGCACCAGTTAAATACAAAATCATGTATAGGCTGCCATCATAAACCAGTGACTCCATAGAGTCATAGAAGATTAGATTTAGAAGGTATCTCAGGAGGTCATCAGTCCAATGCTCTCCTCAAAGCAGCAACCCCAACTAAATCATCCCAGCCAGGGCTTTGTCAAGCCAGATATTAAAAACCTCTCAGTTTGGAGATTCCACCACCTCCCTAGGTAACACATTCCAGTGCTTCACCACCCTCCTAGTGAAAAAGATTTCCTAATATGCAACTTAGACCTCCCCCACTGCAACTTGAAACCATTGTTTCTTGTTTTGTCACCTGCCACCACTGAGAACAGCCTAGCTCCATCCTCCTGGAATCCCCCTTCTGGTAGTTAAAGGCTGCTATCAAATCCCCCCTCACTTTTCTCTTCTGCAGACTAAATAAGCCTAGTTCCCTCAGTCTCGTTTCATAAATCTTGTGCTCCAGCCCCTTAATCAATTTTGTTGCCCTCTGCTGGACTTTCTCCAATTTGTCCACATACTTCCTGTGAGGGAATAGGGGCTTGAAACTGCATACAATGTTCCAAATGTGGCCTCATCAATGCAGAATAGAGGGAAATAATCACTTCCCTCAATTTGTTGGCAATGCTCCTACTAATGCAGCCCAATATGCCATTAGCTTTACTGAAAATAAGGCCACACTGTTGACTCATGTCTAGCTTCTTGTCCACTGTAACCCCCAGGTCCTTTTCTGCAGAACTGCTGCCTAGCCAGTCAGTCCCCAGTCTGTAGCTGTGCATGGGATTCTTCTGTCCTAAGTGCAGGACTCTGCACTTGTCCTTGAAATCCATCAGATTTCTTTTGGCCCAATCCTCCAATTTTTGTAGGTCCTTCTGTATCCTATCCCTGCCCTCCAGGGTATCTACCACTCCCCCCAGCTTAGTGTCATCTGCAAACTTGCTGAGGGTGCAATCCACACCATCCTCCAGATCATTAATGAAGATGTCGAACAAAACCGGCCCCAGGACCGACCGTTGGGGCACTCCGCTTGTGACTGGCTGCCAACTAGACATGGAGCCATTGATCACTACCCGTTGAGCATGATGATCTAATCAGCTGTCTATCCACCTAATAGTTCATTCATCCAACCCGTATTTCTTAACTTGCTGGCAAGAATACAGTGGGAGACCGTATCGAAAGCTTTCGTAAAGTCAAGGTATATCATGTCCACCACTTTCCCCACATATTCGGTTGAAGGCAGAATCTCATGACCACTGCTGTGCTGTGGGAAAGAGGCTTCACATATCTGTTCAACAGCTGGCGGATATGTAGAAAGGCTTGCTGAACCATACAGCTGAAATCACTGAAGCAGTAGCAGCATTTGGGCCTGAGTACGCGAGGCACTGTTCAAACTCATAGTGGAAGAATTTTTGCCCCCCATAGAGTTCACAGTCTAAGCAGACAAGGGATAGAGGGGAGTGACCTGCCTGAGGTCACTTGCCAAGCCAGAAATTGAAGCCAGGTCTCCTGCCTCCCAGACCAGCTACCTGTTCACTAGACCACTCCTGGAGGTGGAGATGTAACTGCCCCCTCAAGCGCTCAGGGCTGACTTGAGAGGAAAGATACCTGCATTTCTCTTCACTCCTCCTGGATTTCTAAGGTGAGTCAGGAGCATCTCATGAGCTGAACACTGCTGAGAAATGCACTGGCACATGGCTAGCAGATCAGCTAGCATTAACATTCTTCACTTCCATAGCATCCGTCAGCCACAGATCTCAAAGTGAGACTGACCGGTGGGAATAGTACAGGCCTCATTCATCGTAGCACCTAGTCAGTGAGAACGCAGACTCGTGCTGTTTGTGACTGCACACAGACTGCCCTTATTAGTAAGAGGAATGCAAACAGATAGTATTTTTTTAAATCAATGTAGCACTTGTACAAACTCAGGGTGACAGACAGTGACAACAGATTAACAGCCCTGCCCACCACCATGCCTGAAACCTCCACTGTGGAGCCAGTTTGTGGATTCAGATGGGGGTTCAAATATATTCCCAGCTCTCTTTGTTGAGGCTGCCCATTTGTGCCAAGCGTGATAGGGTTTCCTGCAATCTCTCCACTAAAATTATAGGTCAACACTTCACGTCACATAGGCTAGCAGATGAGTGGTTTGTATTGTTACAGAGTTTCCCAAGCACTGAAATTTGAGGACACGCAGAAACCATCATGCCCTTTGGATGCAGTACTATTCACTTGTGTAAAGTGCAAGAATTGCCAGAATAATGCCGTAAAGGCAGCTGTGCATATTGCCTTTTTTCAGTGCACTAAACAGGGCCAGTTTTCAATGGACTCCATTAACTGTGCCCCAAATATTTACATACACATCGTTACTGTTATTGGTTTACACATTTGCACCTTGAGGCCTCAAGCAAAATTGGGGTTCCATTGTGCTAGGCGCAGTTCAGATACACAGACTGGGAACTCCTTGGGGCAGGGTCTTCCTAATTAGCGAGACAGGCAAAGCTTAGGAGAAGAAAAGGATTATTACCCTCATTTTACAGATGGGCAATTGAGAGAGGAAGTGACTTTCCCAAGGTCATGCAGTGAGTCTATGGCAGAGTTGGGGAACTGAAACCAGATCTCCCAAATCCTAGTCCAACGCTTCAACCAAGCAGCCTTCCTCTCTGTGAATCAGAACCTGGCATGTTACTACAAAATAGCATTTACATTTGTATTTCTCCAGTCAGCACACACCAACAGCTGTGTCTACAAAGACAGCAGAATGCAGATGGTGTGAACTGGTTGGTGAGCCCAGTTGAGTTCAGATCATTGGCGCACTGGACATTTTCAGGCCTCCTAAACATTAGAGATTAGCTTCACCTCAGAGGAGCCTTTACACATTTCAGGTGTAAAAGCTCCATAGGCCTGACATCCCAGGTTGCCACATTCATCTGTACCTGATAGTTGTTCAACAAATAGGGTGGTGGTTTAGATGGTCCAGGTTTGGTAAACCACTTTTTCTACCTAGCCCATCAACTGTGCAAGCATCCACCATCTTTGTCTGTCTGAGGCAACACTAAAGTCCACCTGCTTATCGTCTTTGATGCAATCCAACCAACACATGCTCAGCTTTCCTCAGAGTCTCTTTCCTACCACCCTTTCCTGACAGGCTACCTTCACCTGGTTCACTTCGTTCCCTAAACTCCCCTGGTTTAGAACATGCAAAGTGGAGCTTCCTGGATTTTGTCAGCCACACCACAGACTTTGTCCTCCATCCTCATACCTTCATTTTGAAATCTGTCTCTTTGTCTCTTATGATGTGAAGACATCTCATCTCAACACTTGGAGGTGTTGAATCTGCTGTCTCTTTATCGCCCAGGCTTCTACCGCATGCAGCATTGTGGGGTGCACCATAATTCTATATAGTTGGACTTGTCAGACACAATGCCTGACATGTGATCCCACATTCTGCCAGCACTTCCCAACCTGGGCGGTCTCTCACATTCAGGCTTGCTGTCTTCCGTAAGCCATTGCGGATGCAATTATGGAGGCCTGTTGAAATTCTAACCCAGTGTGCACTGAATTTCCACAGAACATTGAAGAGGTAAAAGAAGTGTTTAAAGGGTAAAAGTTAGTTATCCCCCATGTTCACAGATCATTTTTTGTGAGTCCTAGAAACAGCAGGTGTTCCTGTATGAAGGTTTAATGTACAGTCCATGCACTTTCGCTAATGGATTCTTTGGTTACAGAGAATGACACTTTTGTTCTTAGATGAAAGCAAATCAGGATGCCTCCAGAAATCTGGGACATATGATGGTCATGCCAAAATCCAGTGAAAAATATGACAAAATGACGAGACTATATTGTTCCAGACTGGCCTGCAGATGGCTGCCTCGTGCTGGTGCTGTATTTTTGGACTCTTTTGTTGTCCTGGGGAGTGGATGTCTTGGCTTTTACCTTATATTTGTGAAATTACATTTCAGCTTCTTTTTTATGGTGTCAGTAAAACATCCAGAGAGATACTTATAGCAGTTAGTTACTTTTGTAAAACGAATATACATAAATTTACCTTCCTGCAGGGTCGTCTCTCTCAAAAGGTATAATTTGGTGGATTACGGGGCATTACAACAAGTGAAATTCAATTTGCTAAGGAAATCCATTTGCTTCGTGCCTAAGGACCCTGCACCCTTTTCACTGACTGTGACAACACGGACACAGTAAGTCTCAGACAGCTACAAGAGCCAACTAGTTTTCATAAAGACTTTACAGTTTTCCAGACAATATATTCATCTCTGTGGCAGCACTCTGAATCCCAGCTAGTGACTTTCCCATTGAGGTGAGGGATGGCTGAACAGTGGTGGGACTGGCCTGACAACACAAGCTAACTAGCCATTTGCCTGATTGGGAGCTGGGGCACCACTGAGAGCTGCTCTGCCTCTGTTCCCTGGTTGCATCATTTCTGTCCCAGCTCTGGGCCCAGCCCATACATTCAGGATTGACACAGGAAGCTGGATTTGGCCCTTATCTACCTGGAGAATTCATCTGCACCAAATCCCTGGCTCAAAGCACCTCTGCACTGTGGGGGAATTTAGCTGAGATCCTCAACTGCATCTGTGCTCAGCGTCATCTCTCCTAAAAAAGTCTGGCTGCATGAGGCCTGTGCGCCTCCACGCACCTTAACCTTACTATGGGCCAGGACTCCAAACTGAACCCCACTAGCTGACTTCTGCTTTCAATTAGGGCATTACCATTAAACAGTGTTAACAAAACTTTTTCTCATGGACAACAAACATGTGCTGAGAGTTACTGTCCCGAACCTCAGCCCCGTGTCCCAGGGTATGGAGGAGGTTGACATAAACAGTTTCTGTGATTCAGAAGCCTTGTGCTTTTGTTATATTGTTAAGTTATAGTCCTGTAATTGCCATTCCCACTTCTAGCATGCAAGTCATTTCCCTGCTCTGCTGAGCCAGCCAACAATGAAAGGACGGGCCAGTTACTGAGGAAAGGCGCTGCCTGCCTCTGGGATCCACCGACAATTGTAGTAACAGAATCTCAAAGTCACATAAACAATGCAAAAAAGAGGGGAATGGGGAAGAGGAAGAGATGGATATGGAAGAAAAGGAGAACAAATGGAGGAGGAAATTGTAGCTGTGTATAGGGTAATATGGCAAAGAGCTGAGTGTGCGCTTTTCTTCCCACATGACTTTACTCCAGATTAAAGAAAAAAGAAAGAAAAATTGTAAAGCCTTCAGGAGAGAGCGAAGCTATGAACTCACTCTGTGAAACTCTGCAGCTGAAATGAAAAGCAAAATGGCCACTGCCAGTGCAGCACACACTTCTGTGCACGGAGAGCTTGATCCTGCACTCATGAAGTCAACGGTAAAGATCCCACCTGCTTCAAAGGTGCAGGACACAGAAAGCAGAAGAACAGTGTCTCCTCTTACAGCCACCAGAAATGGGCAGAGGAAAGCTGCACTTCCTTTCTTCATATCAGACTGAAACAGAGGGAAGGAGACAAGGGAGTGGGAGAGAGGGATTGAGCTGGGGACATAAAGTGGGGAAGGTGCAAGTGTCTGTGCTGGAATTCAGGCTAAATAAACATGACCTGGTTTTCAAAAATCTTCAGAAAGCAGCAGGTCTCCCAAAAGCTGCATGTTAAATCAAACAAACTCCATCTCTATGTACGTTTAATTTCCCTCCTAAGCATGGAGTCTGGACCTCTGTTTAAACACTAAGATTCATATCCTGCCTTTAAACATTAAAGAAAATGTTTCCCTCTCTCCAGAACCAAGCTGCAAGGTGAGTTGCTCTTTTGGTTTTCCTAAATGTTGAAGCAATGCAGACAACAATAGCAAGCTTAGCATGAAGCTGACTGCATCTTCATGCTGGTATAAAAATAAATCTAACGTTCTGGGGGCTCATTGAGCTGTTCCTAATCCCAAGGCTGTAACAGAATGAGGCAATACAAACCACGAGGAGAAAAGAGTAAATGGATCCAAGCCACCATATTTTATCCTTACTGCTCCTGGTGCAAAAACGATCATTTGAATTAAAAACAGTTAATTGAAACCAGTAAATCGTGAGCTCCATTCAGATAAGCAACAATAGTTCTGTGGACTTGAGGAAATAAGATCAGAGGACTTTAAAACTAGTTTTAAGAATCAATCAGGAATAGAACAGATCAGAGCTGAAATCATGATCTGTCTGCAAAGAAAGATCCATGCTAGCAGGAAGAGTGATCTGCGGCCTGTAACGGAATGCTAAACTGTATGAGACTGCTCCAGAGTTAGGTGGCGCTGTATGTAAAATACCTTTTTTAAATTACTCATAGTCATACCTGGCAGAGTATTAAATGCTCTTATGAGGAACACATTGGGTGTGTACCAGGCTCAGAAGAAAGCATTGTAGCCAGTCCATAACTCTTACAGGAACATGACATGGTGTTAAAGTGGGATTAGTGCCAGAAGAGAACAGAGACAGAAGGAACAAAGGTTACAAGATCTCATCGACATGCCACTCTTCAATGATGCAAAGAACTGCAGCTTTGACAGACTTTTACAGTGCAGAGACTGGATGCAGTATTTATTTTGCAAGATTTGCATTGCAACCAAGCTCCACAAGGAAACTGAAGGCATTTAGGTATCTTCTTTAATTTATGTTATGGCACAGCATATCTTTAAATCCTTTGAATTTACTGAAGACAGTTCCAAAGATGACTATGAAGCGGTTCTGGCTATGTTTGAAACTTATTTTATACCCCCAGAGAAATGTGGTTTATGAAAGAGCATGTTTCCATCAGAGAATTCAAGAACCAGGGGAAAATGTGTGTTTTATAAGAGCTCTGAATACATTGCCTGAAAACTGTATTTTTTGGGATAGAAAACAAGAAAATATCAGACACAGGCTGATTATTGGGTTAACAGATAAAAAGCTTTCACAGCAGCTAGAATTAAAAACAGATTTAACCCTAGCCACAGCTATGCAGAAAGCAAGGCAGGATTAAATTGAAAAACTAGAAACTATTTTAGAGCTTATAAACAGACACTTGAGTGTTAAAAGTAATTATCATAAAACCCCTGAGGCAATGAAAGAGAACTCCCAGGCCTAAACGGACTAATTCCAGCCTACATGCACAAGGTGTGGAAAAAGTCATATCCCAAGAGAGGACACATGGCCAGCCAGAGGCACATGGAGTAACAAATGCACCAAATATGGATATTTTGCAGCTGTTTGACACACCAAAGGCATCATGGAGTTGAGTCATATTACAGACCATCAAGAACCAGCTTTTCAATACATACTTGCCTTTAGCTTGTCAGGCCCCTGGCCGTTCTGTGTGAGCCCCTAAGTGAGGAACTATAGACAATCCGAGTCTGACAACAGTCACTGTAGAGAGAGGAAAATATTTTTCAAACTCTTGCTTTTTCTTTATGGAGCCATTTTGACAGATTTGTTATAAAATGCAATCCATCAACATTGGAAATCAATGTCATTGTTGACAGAACATGTAGTCTTGGCTCTGAAATTTGGACCCATATGGCCAAGGCAGGAAATGAAATATTGAATTGAACTCTTGCATTTGCTGTGTTGTCCCTCTGTACCAAAGTGTTTATTCAGAATAAGAAGCAGAACAGCTCTGTTGCTGGGCCAGTAAACATGCGAACACATAAGCTGTGAGCTCATCAGTTTGAATAAATAAGCAAGGCTAAGCCCAGTCATTGCTTGGATGGACACCTTTGGGGAAAACCCACAGGGCTATAGGAAGGAGGTGTCTAATTACATGCAATTTTCAGCCCTTTGTGATTCTTGGTCTCCCAAGGGGGAGAGAGCAGAAATACTGACAGAATTGCCATTCTCATTCTATCTCTGACTTGCCTGAAAGCAGAAATACTAGTACTCAGGAGAGAGAATTCTAACAAAATTGCTAGGCTAGTGTAAATTTAGCATCCAAACCTTCTGAGTGAATCACCATCCTGTCTGCTAATATGGGAAGTGCAGCCCAGCACAGGAATAAGTAGTCACAGGTACCGCAGCAATACATATGCAGGCACCGTGTTGCCAACTAATTACATACTTGTCTGTCTCTTCTCCTGATGATGACATAGTCAATGAGTTGCCTGTGCTTGGAGCGCAGATGCATCCAAGATGTCTTGTTGCGGTTTGACAAGCATATTGTCATATTGGTGATGAGGAGGTTGTGTTTAGTTGACAGGTCTAAAATTCAACATGATCTGGACAAACTGGAGAAATGGTCCGAAGTAAATAGGATGAAATTCAATAAGAACAAATGCAAAGTACTTCAGGTAGAAAGGAACAATCAGTTGCACACATACAAAATGGGAAATGACTCCCTAGGAAGGAGTCTGCAGAAAGGGATCTGGTGGTCATAATGGATCACAAGCTAAATATGAGTCACAGCAGTGTCATACGGTTTCAAAAAAAGCAAACATCGTTCTGGGATGTGCAGCAGGAGTGTTGTGAGCAAAACACAAGTAATTCTTCTGCTCTATTCCACGCTGATTAGGCCTCAACTGGAATATTGTGTCCAGTTCCGGGCACCGCATTTCAGGAAAGATGTGGACAAATTGGAGAAAGTCCAGAGAAGAGCAACAAAAATGGAAAACACGACCTTTGAGAGAAGATTGAAAAAACTGGGTTTGTTGAGTCTGGAGAAGAGAAGACTGAGGGGATTTCAAGTACATAAAAGGTTGCTACAAGGAGGAGGAAGAAAATTTGTTCTTGTTAACCTCTTAGGACCGGACAAGAAGCAATGGGCTTAAATTGCAGTAATGGAAGTTTAGGGTGGACATTAGGAAAAACTTCCCAACTGTCAGGGTGGTTAAGCATTGGAATAAATTGCTTAGGGAGGTTGTGGAATTTCCACCTTTGGAAGTTTTTAAGAAGCCCCAAGTCTTGGCACGCCCAACAGGGGCTGAAGTCCTGAGCCCTGGCATCTCCTGCAGGATTGAAGCACCAGATCTGGGCACAAGTTCCAGCAGGGCTGCAGCCCTGAGCCCCGGAACCTCCTGTGGGGCTGAAGCCCTGAATCCTGGCATCCCAGCAGGGGCTTCAGCCCTGAGTTCCAACGTGACTCCCATGGGGCTGAATCCCAGAGCCCCAGTGCATCATGGCACACCTGGCAGGGCTCCATTTAGGGAGCATGGGGGATCCCCTCCCCCCTGAGTTATGCATCAGCCCCAGGAGCCTGACGGGGCTCCCGCTGTCAGTCCCGTGGGGGCAGGGCTCCGTTTGGAGAAGGCAGGGGCACCTGCCACCCTGAGTTACCTATCAGCCCTGGCCACCTGCTCCCTCAAACCTGCCAGCATGTGGCCAGTCACTCCTCTACCTGCACTTGCCCATGACCCCTCAGATTTTCATGGTCTGGAGGTCTGGATTTGGCCCATGGTCCACCTATTGACTACCCCTGCAATAGCCGTTGGGTATATGACACAGCATTGTATGTGTTCACTTAACAGGGGCACTTGCAATGTGAAAAATGTTTCTCTGGAGTCTGGACCTTGAACATACCTTTACTAAGAAATCTGGACCTTGAGGAAAAATAATTGACTACTCTTAGTCTAGCTACTATTTAGTTTTGCCTTGAGTGCAGGGGACAAGACTAGAAGACTTCTTGAGGTCCCTGCCAGTCCTGTGAGTTATGAAAGTTACACAAAGCCACCCTCACTCTCTCGTCCAGGGCTGTCTGTCCTCTTCCACTTGCTCCATGTGGGGCAGACTCTCCTTCTAAAGAAATGGCATGTTCATAATACTCTGATCGTAATGATGCCCACTGTCCCCTCCACTGCCCCTGCTCACCATCCGTCACTGGCTGCTTCTCTCCCAGACTCCCCGCACGGCCTCTCAACTCTGTGGGATTGCTCCGGTGCACCGGTCTGCAGTGGCGTGCAGTCAGTGTTAAGTGAGGAGCTGGGCCAGGCCAGGCTACAGGACTGGAGATGGCAGAAAGCCAGGCCACTCTCCACAGCCGAGGGATGAATCTGCAATGGCCATCTCCACTAACAGCAGCACGGCAGCCTCGTCCCAGCCTCTTCCCCTGCCCATGCATGGTGCTTCTGACTGCAAGGACAGAGCATTGTGACGCATCCGCTCTGAGTGGGAGGAACCAGAATGACTGGGGTCGGCTCTGCCATACGGGATGGAAGGATGCATGCACGGTAGGTGAAGGTGTAGATAAAGGGAATGGAGAAGGAGGAAGAGCGCATATATGCTGGGTGCACGTCTGCAGGGCTCCGGCCCTGTAAAACGTTGCACTGCATCACTGCTCCAGAGGCGTCTGTTCTGGATGCTGTTGACCAACCAGCCCAGCTCTTTGGCCAACTCCTCTCAGTTTCTCCACCAAGACCACATGGTGGTAGGGGGAGGGGAGGCACCATTGTGTCCTCATGCCAGCACAGAGAGAGATTCTCCCCTCCCAGTTTTGGGCCTTGGGGCCTGCTGTGGGATGAGTAGGCCTAGCTGGGCCCCATTTTACACCCGCTCCTCAGTGTGGCAGGCCCTGCTTTTGCTGCTTCTGCACCTACTGGCTGGAGAGTCTCAGCCTGTTGCCATGGCAGTAACTTTCACACACTCTGCATTGTAACTGATGTGCAAGAGCCCTTGGCTGGATAACACTGCTGTGGGAAACATCCACATCAGAACCTAGTTATCATCTAGCATTTGCACACGTGGCAGAGAAGAATTACGGAAAGAGCCATGAAACGTGTTTACACTTCAATGTCTTTAGAAGTTTTCCCAGACATGGAAGCTGGCCTTGAATATTAAACTCAAAAGTTTGGTGAGTTGATATTTCAGGAAGAATGTATTATCTTTCTCTGAATTCTAAGTGTAGGCTGAAATAACATATCAGGCCCATTAAAAACAAGCATAAAGCTTCTTTTTTTATTTTGTCGCATACAATCACCAACAATTACAACGCTGTTCTTCTGGATGTTGCCAGTGATTGCATGAGGAAAGAAAACAGAATTGTTTCCTCTAGTCTGTTAAACATCAGGGCTAGGGTTTCCAGAAGGTTGTGCAGGTGCACAGTTTGCAGTGCAGTACAAATGGTAGTCAGTATACATTTGCCTGCTCATGCGATTTTCCAGGAAAGCTTGTTAGCTGTGTATAAAGTCTCTCAGCCAAGTTCTCTGGGATGTGGTGAAGAGGGGTTTTCAAAAGTGCTCCATGGCTTCCATACACTCAACCAGATGCTGCTCTTCTAGAGGTATAAGGGTGGTAAGCTGCTTTGGCAATGACCTGAGTTATCACAGTGTGCAGCAGAACAGAGTCCCAAGCGCTGTGACATTCACACATATTCTGAAAGTCTTCCCAAACAACCTGGATCTGTCCTGCCTGCACCCACCGGTCAACAGCCTGGCTGCATTCTGGAGTGCAATACATTCATCAAGAAGTTCTGCACAACCCCAGGCTTGTGAACCCAAGCCATGCCTTCTTGGCTTGTGAAAGTAGCGTGAGCAACTGGTGCCATCCCTGACTAAGATAGCCAACACCCCATTCAGGAAAAGGATTTTCCATTCCTCCTTCAGACACGTGGTAGTCCAGTCAACACTAAAGAAACCCCTCCTAGATACATCATTCTAGCCAGCTGCTGCCCAGTATGAAACCTCCCATTTCTGAGCAAGCTGATAGATAAGTGACAAAAGGCCAACTACAAGCTCATCTAACTGAAGTCAGTATTCTAGACCTGGCACAATCTGGATTCAGATGCGGACAAGGAACTGAAACTGCTTTATTGGCACTAATGGATGATCTCCCGATGTCAACAGAAAGAGGGCAGACATGCATTTTATCCTGGACTTCTCTGCAGCATTCAACACGATCAACCATGAGTTTCTGCTGTGTCACCTGAGAGAGGTGGCAGAGGTCCAGGGGAATGAGCTAAAATGGTTTGAATCCATCCTGGAAACATGCACCTAATGAGTAGTGATGGGAAACTGTTTGTCCACCAATATACCGCTCACCCGTGGAATCCCACAAAGATCAGTTTTCTCTCTCCAGGCCTGTTTGACATCTACATGCAGCAACTAGGCAAACTGGTCAAATGAGGGGAACTCAAGTGCCAACAATATGCAAATGATAGACAGCTCTATCTATCCTTTACTGTATATGACTGTACCGTTACCATGAAGATGGCCCAGTGCTTGGAAGAGATCAGCTCATGGATGAAGAACATCTAGATGAAGCTGAACCCAAGCAAGTCAAGGGAGAGCATTCTGAAAAGCATGCAGTAATGGTGACATCTCCTTTGTTTGAAAGTTCACACCCACAACTAGTCAATTCTGTCCATAATTTAGGAATACTCTTATGTTCCTTGCTGACACTAACTCTCGCATAGCAACATCCAGGAGTAACACTTTCTATCATCTTTGGTCTGCAGAAAAGGACCTGGGGGTAACAGTGGATAAAAAGCTGGATATGAGTCAGCAGTGTGCCCTGGCTGGCAAGAAGGCCAATGGCATTGGGCTGCATTAGGAGGGGCATTGCCAGCAGGTCACGGGAAGTGATTATTCCCCTCTATTCGGCATTGGTGAGGCCGCATTTAGAATATTGTGTCCAGTTTTGGGCCCCCCAATACAAAAAGGATGTGGACAAGTTGGAGAGGGTCCAGCGGAGGGCAACAAAAATGATTAGGGGGCTGGAGCACAGGACTTATGAGGAGAGGCTGAGGGAACTGGGCTTGTTTAGTCTGCAAAAGAGAAGAATGAGGGGGATTTGATAGCGGCCTTTAACTACCTGAAAGGGGGTTCTAGGGAGGATGGGGCTAGGCTGTTCTCGGTGGTGGCAGATGCAGAACAAGGAGCAACGGTCTCAAGTTGCAGTGGGGTAGGTCTAGGTTGGACATTAGGAAAAAGTTTTTTACTAGGAGGGTGGTGAAGCACTGGAATGGGTTACCTAGGGAGGTGGTGGAATCTCCATCTTTAGAGGTTTTTAAGCTGCGGCTTGACAAAGCCCTGGTTGGGATGATATAGCAGAGGTTAGTCCTGCTTTGAGCAGGGGGTTGGACTAGATGACCTCCTGAGGTCCCTTCCAACTCTATGATTCTATGATTCTATGACTTTGTCCCATCTTGGTGAATGGTGAGCTGGCCTCAGTTATTCACACCTTCATCACCTCTCAGCTGGACTACAACAATACGATATATCTGGGCATGAAGCCTTCAGCATTTAGGAAACTCCAACTAACACAGACTACTGCAAGCACATCATATCTGTCCTCTGTTCTCTATAGGTCTCAGTCCTTATCTTTCAGGTACTCAATGTGATATATATAGAGAGAAAGATGGAGACAGTGCAATTCAGAAAGACAGAGACATGCATATGGGTTAGTTAGAAAGTTTTTCATTACATCTAACCTAAATCTCCCTTGCTGCAGATTAAGCCCCTTACTTCTTGCCCTGCTTTCAGTGGCCAGAGAGAACAATTTATCCCTGTCCTCTTTAAAACAGCTCTTTACAAATTTGAAAACTTATCAGGTCCCCCCTCTTCTTTTTTCAAGACTGAATATGCTCAGTTTTCTTTAATCTTTCCTCACAGGTCAGGTTTTCTAAACCATCATCATTTGTGTTGCTCTGCTCCGGGCTCTCTCCAATTTGTCCACATTTTTCCTAAAGTGTAGCACTCAGAACAAGGTACAGTACTCCAGCTGAAGCGTCTATCAGAGCAAAGTGGCAGTTACCTCCCACATCCTACATAAGACAGTCCATATCCCAGACTGATATTAGCCTTGTTCACAACTGCATGACGTTGTTAACTCATATCTAGTTTGTGATTCACTATAACCCCAGATCCATTTCAGCAGCACTACTGCCATGCCAGCTATTCCCCAATTTGTATTTCTACATTTGATTTTTCTTTCCTAAGGGCAGTAATTGGCATTTCTTTCTATTGAATTTCAGCTTGCAATTCTCCATTCTGTCCAGGTTATTTTGAATTCTAATTCCAGTCTCCAAATGGCTAGCAACCCACCCCAGCATGATGTCATCCACACAATTTTATAATCATACTCTCCACTCCATGATTCAAGTCACTAATGAAAATTAAAAAAATATTGACTATTACTGCTCCCAGGACAGACCTCTGCGGGACCCCAGTATTTATCTCCTCCCAGTTTGAAAGCAAACATTGATAAGTACTCTTTAAGTATGGTCTTTCAACCAATTTTCATCCCCCTTACAGTAATTTCATCTAGACCACATTTCCCTAGTTTGCTTATGAGAATGTCATATAAGACTGTGTTGAAAGCCTTCCTAAAATCAAGATATAATCACATATACTATACCCCTCTATCCATGAGGGTAATAACTCTGTCAAAGAAAGAAATTAAGTTGGTTTGAACATGGATTTATCATAAGCAAATCATGCCACTATTACTTATAACCCTATTATCCTCTAGGTGCTTACAAATTTATAATTTAAAAACTTGCTCCAGTATCTTTCCAGGTATCAAAGTTAGACTGACTGGGCTATAATTCCCCAATTCCTCTTTGTTCCCCTTTTATAGAGATACTATGTTTACCCTTTTCCAGTTCTCTGGGACCTCATCCATTTTCAATTAGTTCTTGAAGATAATTGCTAGTGATTCTCAGATTGCTTCAGCTAGTTCCTTAAGTACCCTAGGATGAATTTTATCAGGCCTTGTCAACTTAAATACATCTAACGTATCTAAATATTCTTTAACCTATTCTTTCCCTATTTTGGTTTGTGTTTTTTTCCTCCTCTCCCCCCCTCTCCCCCTCTTTTTTTTAAAAAAAAAACATTAATTGGGTTAAGCATCTGGTCACCATCAACCTTTTTAGTGAAAACTGAAGCAACACAGGCATTACATTCCTTAGTCTTTTTGGTGTCATCAGTTATTTACTCCTGGGAGAATTCTGTACCAAAAAATAAAAATTCTGCACACAATATTTTAAAATTCTGCAAAATTCTGCATATTTTCTTTGTCAAAGTAACATAATATAATCATGCCAGTTTCAATTACTTTGGTAATTTATTTCAAAATACCTGTCAGCAGATATGTCTGTAACAACACAGGCAACAAAAAAGATTCAGGAAATGTTTTTGACAAATCAATTCCTTACTAGGCATATTAACACAGAACTCTGAGTGATAATTCATTTAAACTACAATACAGAACCATAGTTCCTGTATCCCCCAGGAGTGATGCAGGGGCTTAATGGAGGAGCTGCTGGAAAGAAAAGTAATTGATGGGCAGGAGCCTGGGAGAAAACGTGAGGGATTGTTGAGTATGGGTGGGAGAAGTATGGAACAGGATTTTTTGGCAAGGCGAGGGATTGTTAGGGCCTTGGAGAGCCTCCCCTGTGCAGAGCCTGGCTGATCCCTGGCCTCTCCCATTCAGTCAGGCTCATCTGCCCCCAACCCCATGTGGCCATGCATCCCCACGCCCAGTCAGCTCCTGCCCCAGTCTGTCCCCCCACACTAGCCCTTCAGAGCCCCAGTCTGTGCCCCCAGCAGTCCCGTATGCCCCACGCGGTCCATCCCCCCACATCCCATCTCCCCTCACCTGGTCCGCAGGAGGGTGTGGTAAGGAACGCAGCCTCTGCGTCTCCCTGTCTTGCAGCTGGCTGCTCCCACCCCGGAGTGGCTGCCCTCTGTTCTGGTGCCACAGCCCCGCCCTGGCGGGTGAATGGTGTCACTGTAGCACGTTGCTGGCAGGGTGTACTTTCTGAGGCGAAAAAGCAATTCTGAAGGGGGACATGAACTCTGCATGTGCACAGTGGTGCAGAATTACCTCCGGAGTAGTTATTATGTCTCCTCCGCTGAAGAAGGGACTTACACTTTCCTTCATCTTTCTCTTGTTCCTAATATAAAATAATAGAAATGTTGGGCAGAAAGGGATCTTGAGAGGGCATCTAGTCCAGGACCCTGCTCTTATGGCAGGACTAAATATTATCTAGACCATCCCTGACAGATGTCTGTCTGATCTGCTCTTTAAAACTTCCAATGATGGAGATTCCATAACCACTTTAGGTCATTTCTTCCACTGCTTAGCTACACTGACAGTTAGGAAGTTTTTTCTATTGTCTAACCTAAATCTCCCTTCCTGCTATTTAAGCCATTTACTTCTTGTCCTGTCCTCAATGATTAAGGAGAACAATTTATCACCCTCTTCTTTATAACAACCTTTTGAATACCTGAAGACTATTATGTGCCCCCCTGAATCTTCTCTTCTCCAGAGTAACCCAACCCCATTTTTCAATCTTTCCTCATAGTTCATGGTTTTTTTGCTCTCCTCTGTACTTTCTCCAATTTGTTCACATCTTTCCTGAATTGTCATGCCCAGAACTGAACACAATACTCCAGATGAGGCCTGATTAGTGCTGAGTAGAGTGGATGAATTATTTGCTGTGTCTTGCTCATAGATCTCCTGCAACAAATGCCAGAATGATGTTTGCTTTTTCTTTTTTGGGGGGCAACATTGTTAACCTATTGTGATACGACCCGTGCCCAGGGTAGCCAACTGACAATGCCAAGGTCAGGGCAGGCTGCAAAAGGAGAGCGGATTCTCCTCACGCTGGTGGGTGACACTGAAGCCCGGCTTCCCAACCATCCACGAACTGCTTCTGATTACCCCTCACTGGATATCAAGAAGCCAGTTCACGAATGCCCACAGCCCCCTTTACTGCATTTCAAACCAGCACCTGGTCCACCAAAGAGGCCAGTTACTAGAACTCTCTACTCTTTGCTCAAAAGGTTCTCTCTGACCCCAAGGGGTCAGCCACAGCACCAGATCAATATAAGTTTGGATCTTATCTAAAATACCACGCTGGCAGCCAATTCCTTAGTATCTAAACTAAAGGTTTATTGTAAGGGGAAAGAAATAAACCATGAGAGAAATGTTAAAGGGTTAAAGTAAATCACAGCTATACAAATGATTAAAAGTCCATATACTTCAGGTTTCTGGAAGAAATGTGGATTTGCAGGCTTGTATAATTTCCTCTGGTTTACATCCAGTACCTGGGTGGGTCTGAGTCCTTCGGTTCAGTTGCAAGATGAATTGGTCCAGAGATAGGTGTATGTCTGCAGACTGGACAGGAACAAAGACAAAGATGGATCCTGTGGTTTGATCATATAAACCCCCCTCCCCCGGCCATGCGGCCTGTGGGCAGTCACAAGACTCAAAATGGAGTCCATAGTCACATGGGCCAATCCTGGTGACTCCTCCGGTGTGCCTGGGGTCCATAGTCACATGGGACAGTCCTGATGCTTCATTAGGTAGGCTGCCTGCCATGGAGTCCAGAGTCACGTAAGCAGGTTCTGGTGACTCAGTGGTGATGCTGGCTTCTCCCTCTGGGCCCCTTGCACCTGGGAATGCCTTAATGGGCCATTATGCAGGCCATTGTTCTGCGGCCTTCGTATCTGGGGTGTTGCCCAGGCAGAAGAATTTGAAATACAGATCTCTCAAATACATCTATAACTTCCATTTCACATATCACACGTGAACATAAGTATTATTCTCTTACTTAGCACATTATAACCTTCCTAACAGTACCTGACATGGCATATCCCACATGGATTATTATGATTCTGCCATACTTATGTCACCCAATATACTAAATGCTCCCCCACTCAAGCCAGCCCGCATGACACCTATATTTAGTTTGTGATCCACTGTAACCTCCAGATCCTTTTCTGCTGTACTCCTTCCTAGGCGGTCATTTTCCATTTTGTGTGCAATTGATAATTCCTTCCTAAGTGTAGTGTCTTGCATCTATCTTTATTGATTTTAATCTAACTTAATTCAGACCATTTCTCCAGTTTGTCAAGATCATTTTGAATTCTAATTCTGTCCTTCAATGTGCTTGCAATCCCTCCCATTTTGGTATCATCCACAAACTCTATAAGCATAATCTCTATGCCATTATCCAAATCATTTATGAAGTTATTGAATAGAAACAAACCCAGAACAGATCCCTGAAGGATCCCATTCCATTTGCCTTTCCAGCTTGCTTGTGAACCACTGCTCACTACTCTCTGAGTACCGTTTTCCAATCAGTTGGGCACCCACCTTATAGTTGGTTCATCTATGCTATTTTTTCTAGTTTGTTTATGAGAAGGACATGTGAGATTATATCAAAAGCCTTACTAAAGTCAAGATATTATACCACATCTACTGCTTCCTCCAATCCACCAGTCTTGTTATCCTGTCAGCAAAGGATATTAGGTTGCTTTGACATAATTTGGTCTGGACTATGCTGACTGTTATTGATCACTTTACTTTCTTCTACCTGCTTACAAATTGATTATTTGATTATTTGCTCCAATATCTTTCCAGGTACAGAGGTTAAGCTCACTGGTCCATAATTCCCTGAGTTGTCCTTATTCCCTTTTTTATAGATAGGTAAAATAGATTGACAAAACACGTTCAATAGATAGTGATGTCAATTGACAAAAACATCAATAGATAGTGCCCTCAGATGATCTGTCACCTCAGGTGATCTGTGATAGTCCCCTCAGGTGATCTGTGCCCTCAGGTGATTTGTCAACATCTGTTGCAGCACTGGGCCTTTTGCCTTTGGCTTCAAGGGTAGGTTCATCAGGTGCTAAAGCAGAACGGGGAGTAATAATATTTCTGTGCTTTTCAGTCATCTAGCTTTTTAAAGCTGTGCTGTACCCAACTACTCCCTGAAGAAGAGGGCTTGGAATTTCACCTCAAATACACTGTATGAGCAAAATCATGGATATTTGGAGATTTTCATATGTACATTTTAGATCTTAATAGAGTTTTGAATGTTCATGTTAAAGGCTTTTGCCCTAGGTTAGAAATCTAGGCAACCTATTAAATTAACGCTCCAGAGGGCTTTTAGTGCAGAGACTGTGGTCAGAGTTTAGTTTTTCAAAATGTGACATATTATCCCTTTTACTTTATAGAGCATGTGCTTGTCAGCTAGTCTTTTAGTTTCAGCTTTCTCTTCTGATTAATGAGTGAAAGATCACTTTGACAATTTAGTCTAAGCAAGCAGCAAAAAAAGAAAAGATTGCCTAAATGCTCCCTCCAAAGGCTTTCTAGTTTTTTGGTTGTTAAAGGCTGTGTTCGCTAGTTTAATCATAAATCACTGATTTGTTTGGTCTTGGGAATATTCCTAGAGAGATCAGCAACCTCAGCTTCTGAAAACATAACCTACAAAATGTGGAAAATTCTGTTAGATCACAGCACAGTAAAAGAACAGGAAGGCATCAGAGTCTCATCCCTGTCTTTAGACATTGGCAGATATGTGAGGTTAATGCTGTGATATGTTAAAACAAATAAAGGAAAACCTTCTGTTAATGATTTTATCCAGTTCCAGGACTAAACTATGACCTGTCTGTCTCCCTCAAGTCATAAGAAGAGTCTTCAGATACAGGCACAGTAATTAAAAGATGCTTTTCACAGGCTAAATCTAGTCATGGCAGAAGGCTGATTCTAAAACTAACTAGTAGAGTAAATTTAGGGAAAGGCATCCTGAGTTTAGAGGGACTTATAAAGTAAAATCAAAATCAAATGACCTTTTTTCTTTTTAGAAACCTTTTGGATTTAAAAATAAATCCCAGAATTTCTTAGGAACTTACAAAGCAAATCAAACAAGCAAGCAAAAAACCTACCCTCTTAAAAACAAAAATGAAGAGAACCCTTAAGCATCTTATCCTAGGAGATGTCCAAACAAGAGAGGTTTTCCTCTGTCCAATATGTTTCTTCCATGAAAAGCAAATACCCTCAGAAACTCCCAGTAGAAGAACCAGCATTATCCATACATTCTCAACAGTTCATTTGGGGCCAATAATAAAAGCTGAAGATAAAAGTTTAGGCTCGTTTGCATCTGTTGTTCTATGAACAATTGCACTTTGTACGAAGACTGTACAGCCTCACATAAAAGTGTATTAAATCTTAGATGCATCCTCAAGACACATTGTAATTTGCATATGGCTTATTTCTCTGGTGAATTAAGAGCGTAAAAACAGCCATACTTGGTCAAATCAATGGTCCGTTTATCCCAGTATTCTGTTTCTGACAATGTCCAATGCCAGATGCTTCAGATGGAATGGACGGATCAAGGCAATTGTTGAGTAATCCATCCTGTTTCACAGTCCCAGCTTCTGGTTCTTGGAGGTTTAGGGACCCCCGCAGAACAGGGCTGTATCCCAGACCATCTTGGCTAATAGCCATTGATGGACCTATCCTCCATGAACTTATCTAGTTCTTCTTTTGAACCAAGTTATACTTTTGGACTTCACAGCATTCCCTGGCAATGAGTTCCCCAGGTTGAATGTGTTGTGTGAAGAAGTACTTCTTTATGTTTGTTTCAAGCCTGCTGCCTAATAATTTCAGTTGGTGACCCCTAGTGGTTGTTAGGTTGATATGAGCAAAGACTGATAGAATGGGTATGTTTAGTTTGAAAAGAAGAGATTAAGGGGGGACATGATAGCGGTCTTCAAAAACTTGAAAGGCTGCCATAAAAAAGATGGAGAAATGTTGTTCTCTCTTGCCACAGAAGGCAAGCAAGAACCAATGGGTTAAAATTACATCATAGCAGATTTGGATTAAATCTCAGGAAAAACTTCCAAACTGTAAGAACAATAGAGCAATGGAACAAACTGTCTAGGGAGGTCCCAAAAGCTCCTTCACTGTGTAGTAAGAGGCACAAGCTTAAGGCCTGCAACCCAGTAAAACAGGCTAAGGTTTAAGGCCTAAGTGGAAAAAGCCAAGCTAACAGAAACCAGCCGGTAAACTTACGACCTTACTGAAACTGGCACGGCAAAAACGCTGATACTGCAAGCATACACATTTCCAAAATATTACTAATATCAAAACGTTACTAAAAATACACAGCAGGCGCAGAACCGAGACATCCTGACACCAAAGAGATAACTGATTCCCTGAAATGACATTTTGATGGATAGAAATGTCTAATAAGGTGATAAATGGAGCTGTTTTGCCCAAATCATCCAATTAATGGTAAAGGGTGGTATTAGACTATGTCAAGAGGGTAGCAGCTACCTATGTAGAAGGGGGCAGAACGAAATTGTCTGTAACAGTTGTGATATAGCGAGGGCAGAAAGCTGTAGGAAAGTGATCGAAGTGAGGTATGTAAGCCTCAGAATGCTCAGGGCGCTGTTCCCTGCAGATTAGCTGCAGATTAGTGGAGCCGGCTGTTTGCCACACAGTGTATAAAAGAGGGTGTCAGAGGGAACAACTTTGTCCGGCCTAGGGGATAACGGAAAGTCCCGCCGTTAAGTTTTGCCGAGTCTATCGTAACGGAGCACTCATATTTGAAGTAGACCCGTAGATACTCTGTAGGTCACTTCTCATTGTGCTTCAACTGCAATAAACCTGGCTCTGGTGCCTTTGTTGCTCAGCTAATCCGTGGTCGTGTTTATTCATTCGATTGTGAGCACTGTCTCGGCTATCTGCAGAGCTAAGACAGTACCACACAAGGGACACACACACGCAGCCTACACTGACAAGCACCAACAGCTAACCAACACCGACAACACAGTGTAGGTTTTCAAAAGGAGTCTGAATAGCCATCTGTCTTGGATGGTTTAGAGCCAATAAATCCTGCATCTTGGCAGGGGGTTATAACGACTAGATGGTGCTTGTGGTCCCTTCTAACCCTATGGTTCTATGATTCTATGTGAAGGGGTAAATAACTCTTCATTATTCACTTTTTCCACATCCATTCACGATTTCATATCACATCCTCCATTTGTCATCTCTTTTCTAAGTTGAATAGCCCCAGTCTTTTTAATCTTTCCTCATATGGAAGCTGTTCTATACCTCTAATAATTTTTGTTGCCCTTCTCTGTTCCTTTTCCAATTCTAATGTTTATTTTTTGAGATGGAGCGACCAGAACTGCACACAACAGTCAAGTTGTGGGCATACCATGGATTTATACAGTGGCATTATTATATTTTCTTTATTATCTAGCCCTTTTGTAATGGTTACTAACATTGTTAGCCATTTTGACTGCCACTGCACATTGAGTGGATGTTTTCAGAGAACTATCCATAATGACTCCAAGATCTCTGTCTTGAATGGTAACAACTAATTTAGACCCCACCACTTTGTATATATAGTTGGGATTATAGTTTCCAGTGTTCATTATTTTGCATGTATCAACATTTGGTTACTTAGTCACCGAGTTTAGTGAGATCCCTTTGTAACTCTTTGCAGTCTGCTTTGAACTTAACTATTTGGAATAATTTTTATTGTCTGCAAATTTCACCACCTCACTGTTCACTCTCTTTTCTGATCATTTGTGTATATGTTGAACAGCACAGGTCCTTGGGGACTCTGATAATTACCTATCTCCATTGTGAAAACTGACCGTGTATTCCTACCCTTTTTCCCCCTAACATTTAACCAGTTACTGAGCCAGGGGAGGACTTTCCCTCCTATCATATGACTGTTTAATTGCATGGATGAAAGAGAATGAGAAAATTCATGTTTCATAAATAAAAGAGAAAGAGTTTAAAACTTAGGCCCAGACTCTGACAGATCCCAGTGAGTAGCACTTGACTAGAGGAAGTCTCCCACTAGTTTCAGATAGCAGTTTCTGACTGCAGTGGGACTACTCAACATGTATAAGTGTGACAGAGTACATAAATTAGAGAGCTGAC
The DNA here is from genome assembly GCF_026122565.2 of Emydura macquarii macquarii. Classification (NCBI taxonomy): domain Eukaryota; kingdom Metazoa; phylum Chordata; order Testudines; family Chelidae; genus Emydura; species Emydura macquarii. The sequence continues at coordinate 449,142 of NW_027131688.1, forward strand.
CCCGGTGTAATTGAGGACAGAAGAAGGCTGAGAGAAATGATGTGCTTGTTGTATCACAGCATACACACAGGGAGTTAAAAACACAACAAGTACTCTGGAAAGCCTGCCGTGCAACACTGCTTTATTTCTAAGAATCCGGAACTCTAACAGACAACAACCAAACACAGAGCAAGAGACAAAGCAGGCTTCTCCCCAAGGCAAAGAGGGACAATTAAACCCACCTTACTCCAAGTTGGCTCTTTGCAGACTGACTGCTGCGGACCCAGATCATACGCTTCCCTATAGAGCCTCTAGCCTGCAAGCAGGACCAGGAAACTGCTTGAAACTTTAAGTGATAGCCTATAATTTTCACACACCATTCAATACTTTTGCTGCAACACACTGTGGTGTAAGAGAATTAGTTAGTTCATGGTCCATAATACCCTCTGCATCTGTGAGAGATATCAGCAGGATGTTGTAATGATTCTTATCAGCAGTATTCTTATCAGCAAGTTAAAGGAGTATGGGTTGGATGAATGGACTATAAAATGGATAGAGAGCTGGCTAGATCATCGGACTCAATGGATAGTGATCAATGGCTTCATGTATAGCTGGCAGCTGGTCACAAGCAGACTGCCCCAGGGGTCGGTGCTGGGGCCGGTTTTGTTCAACATCTTCATTCATGATCTGGAGGATGGGGTAGATTGCACCCTCAGCAAGTTTGCAGATGACACTAGGGGAGTGGTGGATACCCTGGAAGGTAGGGATAGGATATAGAGTGACCTATAAAAATTGGAGGATTGGGCCAAAAGAAATCTGATGAGGTTCAACATGGACAAGTGCAGAGTCCTGCACCTAGGACGGAAGAATCCCATGCACAGCTCCAGACTGGGGACCGATGGCCTAGGCAGCAGTTCTGCAGAAAAAGACTTGGGGGTTACAGTGGAAAAGAAGCTGGATATGAGTCAGAAGTGTGCCCTGATTGCCAAGAAGGCTAATAGCTTATTGGGCTGCATTAGTAGGAGCATTGCCAGCAGATCACGGGAAGTGATTATTCCCCTCTATTTGGCATTGGTGAAGCTGCATTTGGAGTATTGTGTCCAGTTTTGGGCCCCCCACTACAAAATGTTGTGGACAAGTTGGAGAGAGTCCAGAGGAGAGCAACAAAAATGATTAGGGGGCTGGAGCACAAGATTTAGGAGGAGAGGCTGAGGGAACTAGGCTTGTTTAGTCCGCCAAAGAGAAGAATGGGGGGGGGGGGATTTCAAAGCAGCCTTTAACTACCTGAAAGGAAGTTCCAAGGAGGATGGGGCTAGGCTGTTTTCAATGGTAGTAGATGACAGAACAAGGAACAATGGTCTCATGTTGCAGAGGGGGAGGTCTAGGTTGGATTTAGGAAAAAGTTTTTCACGAGGAGGGTGGTGAAGCACTGGAATGGGTTACCTAAGGAAGTGGTGGAATCTCCATCTTTAGAGGTTTTTAAACTGCGGCTTGACAAAACCCTGGCTGGGATGAGTTAGCTGAGGTTGGTCCTGCTTTGAGCAGGGGGTTGGACTAGATGACCTCTTAAGGTCCCTTCCAACGCTAATATTCTATGATTCGGGGAATCTGTCGGTACAATTTATGAATTTTGACTGATATGAAGTTATCATGATACTGCAGTATCAGAGAATGCCTTTAAGTGGATGTGTAGTCCATCACTTCCTGGCAAGGCTATAAGCACATTTTTCCCAAACCAAATACAATGGAGAGTTGTTAATATTAATGACTGTGTTCTAGACCAAACAATTGATATGCTAAGGAAATGTGCTGGCTCTGGGAGAAGCTACTTCCTCCATTTTGTCTGCAGGAAGGGGGAAATAGAAAGAGAGGACAATCCCCAACCAGGACAGAGGGACAAAGGTGACAAATCCAGGGTTTAGAAAGGACTAATAGGAGGGACAAAGGGGAAATGCTTCTGGAGGAATAGGGAGCTTTGGGCAGGTGAGGAAAGAGACTGGCATGCTTTCTTAGCAAATGTTCCTACTTAACTCCAGACTGACCAAGGTCAGTAGAAAGCAAGCTGTGCTGGAAAAACCACTGTGATTCTGAAGAGAAGTTCAAAGCTGCAAAGGAAGAATCCTGGGTTCCTTAGATGATTCTGATATACGCTGATAGGAAAATGCATATTGGTGTATTTATTATTTTTTCTCAATTTGCATATTTCTTGTGCCATTAAGTAAAGAGAAATGGTGTTTTAGAATCCTGAACCGTCTGTCTGTCTCCTGGCTATACATCATGTGCCCCTCAAGAGGTAAACTGTAAACCAGCAGGCTCATACCTCCAGTGGGATTCTGAGAAACGATCAAGAACTGCTGGGGAGGCATGGAGGAGATGGCACTGGTTTCATGGCCCAGGAAACTGGGTATGTGACATGTCCATGCCTAGGGTAGGCCACCTGAAAATGCCAAGGTCAGGGCAGGCTGCAAAAGGAGAGCAGATTCTCACAGCACTGGTGGGTGACACTGAAGTCAGACTTCCCAACCAGCCACAAACTGTGCTTCTGATTCCCCACACTGGTTATCAAGAAGCTAAAACAAAAATACACACAGCCCCCTTTACTGCATTTCAGTCTCCGGCTCCCAATCAGCCACTAGGTCCAGTAAAGAGACCAGTTATTTAAAACTGTATGTTATTTACCAAAAAGGCTCTCCTGATCCCAAAGGGTCAGCCACATTACCAGATCAATATAAGTTTGGATCTTACTCAAAATACCACACTGTATTTTGCCAATCCTTTAGTAACTAAAAATAAAGGTTTATTGTAAAAGGAAAGAAACAAACTATAAGAGAAATGGTAAAGGATTAAAGCAATTATATACATGCAAATGACTGGAAAGTCTATGTGTATCAGGTTTCCACTAGAATTGTGGCATTTGTAGGTTTGTGTAGTCCCTCTGATGTACATCCAGTACCTGGATGGGTCTCAGTCCTTTGATACACAGCTTCAGTTGTAGATGAATTGATTCAGAGGAATGAAGACTAAATAGTCCATGCGCAGAGTTTGTTCAAATTCTCCCATGAGAATTAGCAGGGTGATTCCAGGCTGGTGCTGGGATCTCAGTCTTGCGATCCAAACTTTCCCTGACAAGCTTGGAGAGATTTGAGATAAAAAGGATCAGTCCACTAGAGTTTTTTATAGATCCATGCAGGCTGACCGATATTTTCTTGACAGTAGGTATCTCCTTGAACAATTAATAGATGATTACTTGGGAATCTAAAGTACCATCTCCTATGTCCTGAGCACATTGATAGCTAGTTACATTACCACAAGGTAATTGGCCATTTACAACCATTCACAGGTATTTACTACTTAAACTTCAAGGAGAAATACAAACAATAGTATTGTTACATTCAAAGTTCCATCTAAATGTTCGTATTTTCCTTTTGAACTCTTAATCAATAGAACAGTGACAGACAGGAAAGCAGTTTATCTATATTGCTAACCTCTAACAAGAAATACATAAATAACATCAATAACTACCAACAATACACTTGCATATCAACGTTCTAGTCTACTTATAAGGAATGACCCTCACTACCATTGTATTTTTCTATAATATGTCTTGAAAGGTCAGAGTTGGGCCATGCAACTTGCAAAGTTGCTTGGCTTTTTTGGGCCTAGTGTCACAGGATAATGGCGTCCTCACTCCCAAGAGGGATATCATTCATGAGGTCTGCATATGGAGTGTGTGCCTAGAGGACCAAAAATGGGAACGGTGCCTAAACTCTGCAAGACTCAGCAAGTGAAGGACATGTGGGATTCAGCATTTGGAACTGCTGCAACAGTCTAGCCAGCATCCAGCAAGGGCAGCTTAACCAGATCTGTGACCGAAAGTATGTGCACAAAATAGCAAAGCTCTCAGCCATCTTTACAACCTACTTGCCTACTCATTGTATGTCACAAACTTAATGATGTTGTTTTTATTATTAATATCCTACCATGGTCACTTGCACAGTTTCAGTGAACTGCATCTGTATTTCCCCCTCCGTGGTCCCTTGAGAGCACTCCTAAAAGTTTTTGACTTCTGACCAGAAACCTTGCCTGGACAGAGACTTGCATCTCACTCTCTTCTGATGGGCATTTTTAAGGCTGCACTGCCTCCTGATCTACACTGGGATATCCCCAGCAAGCCAAGCTGCCTAAAAAACCAGCATTATGTTTTGCTTTCTCACCGAGATCTATGACCTGGGTATTTCCAGCAGTTACAAGATACCCCACAGCTCCTTCTGTACAAGCACATTTATTCTTAAATTGAAAGCAAAGCATATAAAACAATAAAAGAACCTACACACATGCTAAAACGTTTACCAGAGGTCAGTGGTGATGGCGGCTATCCCTCAATAAGTGGATGATGTCTGCCAAGGCGAAAGTCATTGATGAGACTTAAGATGGCTGAGGAGTCCAATTTCTGCTCTACAGATTTTTCCACACATGCCAGGTGGTGGCTTGAAGAGAGCACAACTGCTGGCCGGGATGCTGTACACTTTCCTTCCTCCTCTGCCATTTCTCAGCCTCCTGTGCAAGGTGATTCTATTCAAAACAGGCTAAGGCTGGATGTATCAGGTACACTATCCAGAAACTAAAGGGCTAGGGAAAAACCTTTCTATTCTCCAAAGAGAGATGCTGGGCTTTCTAATTACAAATATTCAGGGAAAAACCTTTCTATTCTCCAAAGAGAGATGCTGGGCTTTCTAATTACAAATATTCCTATATCCAGTCCAATTATCGGGTCTGGAGGTTTCAACTAGACCAGAAATGATGAGTGTCTATTCTCACCCTTGGACCAGTGGCACTTTTGGAAAGGGAGAGAGTCCACATTTAGAGGCAAAGTAGGACATGTTTGTCTGGCAGGTTGTGGGCAGAGCTAACAGACAGACATTTTACATAGGGATTGCCCGACTGAATCAGACTAAAGTCCATCTAGTCCAGTCTGTATCTAGCCAGCACCAGAGAAAGTTTCAAGAAACCCTGCAGTAAGCAGATGTAGGCTATGGAGCACTCATGTTCAACTGAAATGAAGACTGGTAATAATTTATAGCTGTGCCTCAAACATGTTCTAAAAATATTTGTGTTTATGTTGTTAACAGTTCTGTGCAAGGCTAAAATATTCATCCAAATGGTACCATCCTCCAGGGAGACTACAGTGTCTATTTCTCCCATACTCTTTCGCTGTTGTTGCTTGTTTACATAATACTTTATCTCTTCAGTATGTTTGTACTCCCTTAGAAAGATTATGCCTTGCTATTTACTGTCGCCTCTGCACCCCAGGGACTTGCATCGATGAATTAGTTTGAGCCCCTTGTATAATCTCCTCTTCTGAGGTTTATATGGAAGAATAGAAAGTTGTTTTTAAAACACTTAGTTGTTAATAAATCTTGACTAAAATATTAGGTGCTGGGTCTGTCCTAGGAATTAGGTAACTTCCAGCTGCTCAGCAGACACTATGGCCAGGAAGGGTATTCCCTCAAGCTTATTCTGCATTTCATTTACAAATGTCTTTTGCTTTTGCTCCCCATCTACTGGCTGTTAACATGCTCAAAATGCAGAACTGGTTCTGAGAAAATAGGAATTGGCTCAAACATTGGCCAATCCCTCTGTTGCCATGCCTCAGATCCAACCTCCAGCCCTTGTCGTGTTCCATTTATTCCATCTAAATGAAGAGTGTGAAAGGTATTAGCATGAGCCTGTCATTGTCCAACATTAAACAGTTTTAAACAAGGTTTGGCATACAGAGAGCTCAGCCTGCTTAGCAACATGGCAAAAACCATTAAAAACCCTTTGTTTCTTTTATTAAAGATACCAAAAAGGAAGGGACAATGGTCAGATCATTCAAAGTGTAACATGTGAAATACAGCTTTCGTTTAACAGCACCTTGTTCCTTTTCCCTGGAGGGAAATTTAGAGAGAACCTCTTCCCCTTCTTTGTCAGTCTCTGAGATAATACTACAGATGGTAATAGCAATGCTTTTGGGGAAAAGAGAGGTTAGTGCTGGAGCTACTGTTATGGCTGCTGTTAAAATCTGATCTTGTTTCCTAGAGGCAAAATAAGACAGACACAGACACAGACACAGACACAGACACAGACAATAGGGGGCAGGGGGGGGGGAAGAACAGCAATGCAGAAAATGCATTTTTTGTCTCTGGTGTTGACTTTCACTTGCAATCTCATTGCTGAAATACTCAGGCACAACACACAATCTTATCAGCCACTCCAAGACCTGGCAAACGTATACCAGCATCAGACTGTTTAGACTCGAGCATTGAGCTGCCTCCCTGATCACAGGCTTACAACAACATTACAAAACATGCAGTGTTGGCTGGCTCAGACAGACTCTGATTAGCCAGAAAGCAAAAGGAGAGTGATAGGACAGAGATGAAATAAGATGGAGAAGGAAAAGGACACAGGTGTGTGTGTGTGTGAGAGAGAGAAACCTTTTGACATCCTAGGTGATATTAGGGATTTAGCTGGAGATGGTGGAGGTGGTGATGTCATCTGGCTCCCTCTCTCTGGCCTAGTCTGGTCAGAACATCTCTCAAGATTAAAATGAAGAAAGCCCAGGGTCCCAGGAGATAGTGGGGGCAGCAGCCATGATGGTGAAACTCATCCTTTTCCTCTCTTCTCTTCCTGTCAGCCAGTGCCGCCCTACCGAGCTCCCCGGTATGAGGCCCCAGAAAGAGGAGTGGTGGGCGGAATATCCAGCCCCTTATCATTGTGTTAATGAATTAGTCCTGATTTCCGACACAACATTTTTGGTTCATTATTTCCAGTCCCACACTTCACTTGTTCACCAGGCAGGATCATAACACTGTCTTTGAGGTATATTGATTGGCCCTTTTGTTTGGACTAATTCAATCTGTATCACTTCTGCACCCCCCCACCCCCTCCACAGCCATCAACATTAGTGGTTGTAAGATGGCACAATGATTTATAAACTTTCATTTACTTTTGACAGTTGAACTCACAATTAGGATCAATTTGTAGGTCCAGTTATCACAACACTTCTTTCTCCACATTCCTAGCCATCTTTCTACTCTGCTCTCCTCCAGCCCTGAGGTTCTTTTTAGGGATGGCCAGTAAACAATTATGTTTCACCAAAAATGCTGAGCTTTTGAAATTTGGGAATCCCTTCTGGAGTATGTGAGGTGCAGTCAGGGAGCACCTCAAACAAGAAAACATCACATGCTCCCACACATTGGAGGAAAAAACACCTAGGAAGTTACCTGGAACTCATGGAAGAAATCCAAAACAACTATAAAGAACCCTGATGACAGCCATCCAACACAAAAACAACTTCAACTAATCAACAACCCACAAAACAACATCTCTGGGAAAAAACATGTCACCATTGCTCACCAGGTAGGCACACACACCCAGACATCATCAGTTTATCAAGATTACCTTTCTGTACTTGAAGTCTTCATAGACTTATGCACAGAGTAACAACAATAAATGAATACAGCGGCAATGGTTACAGTTTTTAAACAGGTTATTTCTTTTAAGAAAAAAACATCTAAGGACTTAGTCCAGTATGCACTTTTTAGCATTTCTACAGCATGTGATTCTAAGAGCAAACCCACCTAATATGGCAAACAATCAAACATTTTTGTGTGTTTAACTTAGAAGGTTTAAGATCATTATTTTCAAAACATGGATTTATACATCATTTCGTACACAAAGAAAGCAAAGCGCTGAGGCCTTCCTCGGAGCCTGGACCCGAGGAACGGTTACGATGCCCCCACTGGCCAGAACAAGACCCTGCAGGTCAAACAACCCGGGAGAAAAGAGACGGAGCCAGGACAGGAAGGGCCAGTATAAAAGGCCAGCCTAGCAGCTCAATCAGGGGGAAGCTGCTGCCGGAGGCAGACGCGTCTTCCCAGAGGCTGCAGTCTAGGCTTCACCCAGGCCCTGCGGCTGTTTGGCGCAACCGCCCCACTGACTGGAGCCTCCAAAGCCTGCCCGGACTGCTGGGCCCGAGTGACTGGATAGGGCCACCGGTCCCTAGTGATTGGGTATGGCCACCAAGCCCTAGTAGCTGGGAAGAGCCACTCGAGACACTGGGTGGGAAAAAAACCCTGAGGCTGGTCCTGACCTGGAGGAGCTCCCTGACATCAGGGACCCGCTGGAGCTGCCTGAACCGGGTGTACTGGAGGAACCTCTGGGACCTTGGGACCTGGAGGAACTGCCCTCCACTGACGACCCAGAGGAATTTCCGGACTTGCTGCCGATCGATGGTGAGGGACTGGTGGGACTGCCGCTCACCGTCTACCCCAGAGACCCATAGGGAGACTACTACCTACAGGTATCAAGGGACAGGGTGGGAGGAAGTGGCCCAGGGACAGCTGACTAGCAAATGGCTGAGGCACGGGCTAAAGCCCGTCAGCGTGTTGCGACTGGATCCCCGCTGACTTAGTGGCAAAGCAATTTGCCACTGATAGGGCCCTGGGCTGGGACGCAGTGGAGTTGGGTAGGCCTACGTCTTTCTCCCCCCTTCCCTAACCACCCCGGGAGTGCTTGACATCCTCTGTGTGGCTACCTGAGGATACCGAGCCCTACTAGCCCTGCCTGCCTGCAAGGCTGGGGGCTCCAGACTATTTTGCCTGCCCTGCCTGCTGGAGGGCCAGGGGCTATTGACTGCCTCATCAGCCCTGCCCGGCTTGTGGGCCAGGGACTATAAACTGCTTCCTTGCCCTGCCCTGGCTGAGGGCTGGGGGCACCAGACTGTTTGCTAGCCCCGCCTGTTGGAAGGCTGGGTGCTACAGACCCTGTATCCGCCTTGCCCTATGGGAGGGCCAGAGGACTACAGACTGGGAAAGAAGCCCGCCCCCCTGGGGACTGGGGTTATAGACTGGTAACTGGCACCGTTTATTCCCCTAGAGGAAGGCGCTGTGTCCTTCCTCGGAGCCTGGGCCCAAGGAAGGGTCGCAATGCACCAGCCGGATTGTGCCACCAGCTTACACCTTCACTGGAGCTGAATTATCTGTACTCTCTAAAGGACTTAGCTTCTGCCCCAACACAAAACCAGATACCATATTAACATGTGGAGAACTAGAAGCATTCTTCCACTGTCTCACCCTCAAAGAATTCTCTCACAACAATGACGACATCACTCACAATTAATATGTCCCAACTGACAATCATAAGAAAAAAGAATCCTCTCACTGGACACAACAGAGTGGACAAATCCACATTCCTGATCATTACATTTGTAGTAGAAAGTAAGAGCCTGGAACATAAGGCCTAACATAACAGGCCAGGTATGAAGCCTGAGGCTTAGTTTAAAGGCCAGGTATGAGGCCTGATCTAAAATAATAGTCAAGTCTGTTATAAAGCAAAACTAGCAGAAGCCATGCTGGGAACACCGGCAGGCTCACAGTAACTGGCAAGAACAGAGCTGGTATAACAAATACACATTCCAAAAACAACAAGAGTTCTGTGGCACTTTAAAGATTAACAAATTTAATATTTGCAGGCATAAGCTTTTGAGAGACTTCAGCTCTCTTCTTCAGATGCAGAAGAACAAGGCACAAGCACATTCCAGAAAGGTACCAGGACATCCTAATACCCCAGAGATAACGAGGGCTCATTTATCTCCTCAAATGACACTGTAATGGAATGAAATGTTTTGTTAATGTGATGAATGGAGATGTTTTGACCAAACCATCCAGTACAAGGTAATGGGTGGTATCTTACCACGTCAAAGGGTGGTACCCTGCCATGTCAGGAGGTGGAACTACACATGTCAGGGGGTAATACAAAACTTGTTTGTATCAATGTATAAAAAAGGGTCTTAGAGGAAACATCTTTGTCTGGATGAGTGGGGAACATAAAGTCCCGCCATTTACTGAGCCAGTACCATTGTCAGGGGCACACAATATTAAGTGTACTTGTAGCATATATAAGAAACTTTCTGCTGTGCTCATTTGGTAATAAACCTGGCCAGGTGCCTTCATTGCAAAGTGGATCTGTGGCCATGTCAAATCATTCGATGGTGGATTGGTGTCTCGGTTACCTGCACAGAGCTGGGACAGCATACCCATGCAGCCAACAACTGACAACAACATTGATTGCTTTGGGGAAAATAATTTACTGTGAAATCCTTAACAAACATCACATTCACCATAATCTCTCCACCACCAAGAGATTTGTCCTGAAATCTAACCACCAGATAGTGATTAAACGGGCAGATGAAGGAGGCACAATTGTTGTCCTCAGCTATGATGAGTACATTGATGAGGCCAATCAACAACTCCGACATCACTTACTATAAAGAACTCAAAGAAGACCCCCCTCCCCTCCACAATTTACCCAGGAATTTAAGGATATCATCAAATCCTTCCCCAAACAACTCCAAAATAAACTATAAAATCCCCCACAAACTCACTCTAGGGACCTTCTACATTCTTCCCAAGATACACAAACAAGGGAACCCGGACAGACCTTTCATATCTGACCATGGCACTCTTACTAAAGGAATATAGAGACTCATAGATATCACCCTCAAACCCACCACATGAAGGATTGGCTTCTTCCAGAACATAACTGACTTCCTTCATAAACTCTGCAACATTATCAACCTCCCTCAGAACACCATCATTGCCACCATGGATGTCACTTTCCTATACACCAACATCACTCGTAATGATGGCATAGTACCTGCCTCAAATATTTACAAGACAATGAACAACTTTCAAATATCCATCCCAAACATATCACCAAATTCATCCATTTCATCCTCACCAATAACAATTTTATAGTCAACAAAAAATACTTTGTCCGAACCACAGGAACAGCCATGGGTACTAGGATGGCTCCCCAATATGCCAATCTCTTCATGGCTAACCTTGAAGAAGAATTTCTGGACAAATTCACCACAAAACCCATGATATACCTGAGATACATTGATATTTTCATCCTCTGGACAGACGGCTTAAACTCCTTCATAGATGTCTACCACAACTTCAACAACCACCACTGATCCATTAAACTGTCTCTGGAACACTCCGACTCTAACTTCAACTTCCTGGATACTACAGTGGAACCCTACAGATGACCATACACAAGAAACCCACGAATCACCACACCTACCTTCATAGATCCAGTAACCAGTAGCCCAAACACACCAAAAATCTGTTATCTACAGCCAAGCACTCAGATATCACAGAGTATGCTCCAAGAAGAAATCCCCGGGTACACACCTTAACACACTTACAATTGCCTTCACCAAACAAGGATGTTACACCAGAGAAGTAGATCGCATTATAGAATAGGCCACCCAAATACCCTGAGAGAACTGCTTTAGTACAGAAATAAAAGCTTGTCCAACAGCACACCCCTAATTGTTACCTAGCACTTTACACTGGAATCCATACAGAGTATCATCAAACAACTACAACCCATACTTAATGGGGACTCAATTCTGAAAGAAATATTTTCTAAACCCCCACTTCTGGCCTTCAAACAGCCCCCCCAACCTCTCCAACTCTTCATCAGGAGCAAGCTCCCCCAGACCAGAACACACCTACTCAAAGTGGCACCAGACCATGCTAGAAGAACAGATACAAAACCAGCACCCCCCACAACACACCTTTTAAAATCCATGGAGCCTACACATGCCTGTCACAACATATGTTGTACTTCATCCAGTGCACTGAATGCCCCAATAACAACTTTGTGGATGAAACCTGATAATCACTATACTCTTGAAAAAACTCACACAGGAAAACAATAAAAGACAAAAACACCCTATCACCTGTGGGTGAACATTTTTCACAAAGCTATCACTCTGTGTCTGACCTCTCAGTCCTCATCCTCTAAGGAAACTTGCACAATACTTTCAAAAGATAAGCCTAGGAGCTAAATTCATAACTCTGTTAGACATTAAAAATCACGGACTGAACAAAGACACTGGATTCATGGCTTATTACAATAATCTGTAACACACTAAATCTGTCTTTTGGTCCTATGACTGCAGATTAACTGACATTATTGAATCCTCGTGGGATGATTTGCATGATTGGGATATTAAATCAATAGTTATAACCTATTTAGGAAGGATTGAGTGGGCAAAATGGGAGGGAGAGTGGCACTCTATGTCAGAAATGGCATTACCTGTTTCCAAGTCACTGATAACTTGGCAGAAAATTATCTTGAATGCTTATGGATCTCTGTCCTAACCAGAGAGAGCACAAGATGGGGTATTAATTGTTGTCTTCTAGAAACCACTAAGGAACAGGATGACTGTCTTCTTACAAACCTATCTATAAACTGTAGGAAAAAAATGCTGCCTGATCATGGGGGACTTCAATTTAAGTGACACATGCTGGAGGTCTTATCCTTGGAAATATATCTTTGGAATTTCTAAATATTATAAATGACAATTTCCTAGCTCAAACCATGAAGCCAACAGGGGAAATTCTTTATTAGACTTTGTCCCAACAGATAAAGAGGAATTCATCATAGAACTAAAAATTAATGGTAGCTTAGGTACAAGTGATTATGACTTGATCACATTAATAATGTGTGAGCAGAATAAAGTCTAAACCAGTAATATATATACTTGGTGCTTTAATACAGCCTGTTTCACAAAGCTGAAATTAATTCTGAGCAAATCAGCTGGGAGAAAGAATGTAATCAATAACATTTGAATGAACGATAATTGGGAAACATTTAAGGCACCTTAATAAATGCCATACTGGTTGAAAACCAACTGGTTTAGAATGGAAGTGAAGGTATATATTTAATATATATAATGGAAATATATATATAAAATGGAAGAAAAGGGAAAGTTGATAGTAATGAATATAAATCAGAAGTTAGGAATTGTAGAGAATTAATAAGGGAAATAAAGGGACACAATGACCTGAAAGAAAACATAAATCACGGATACAGTTTGCAGATGACATGACAATTGGGGTAGTGATAAATAATGGAGAGCTCAAGTCATTGATTCAGAGCTATCTGGATTGCTTGATGAGGTGGACGCAAGCAAACAATATGCATTGTAATACAGCTAACTGTAAATGTTTACATTTAGGAACAAAGAATGCAGGTCATACTTACAACATGGGGAACTTTACTGGGAAGCCATGACTCTGAAATAGATTTGGGGGTTGTGGTGGATAATCAGCTGAACATGAGCTCATAGTGTGATGCTGTGGCCAAAGGAGCTAATGCGATCCTTGGATGCATAAACAAGGGAATCTCTAGTAGGAGCAGAGAGGTAATTTCACCTCTGTATTTGGCATGATGGAACTGCTGTTGGAATACTGTGTCCATTGCAGTGTCCACAATTCAAGAGGCATTGCTGATAAATTGGAAGAGGTTCAGAGAAGAGCTATGAGAATGCTCAAAGGATTAGAAAACTTGCCTTATAGTGACTGAGCTTCTCGAGTCCATCTATTTAGCTTAACAAAGAGATGGTAAAGAATGACTTGATCACAGTCTATCCACAGCTACATAGGTAACAAATATTTAATAACGGGCTCTTCAGTCTAGTCCAGAAAGGTATAACAAAATCCAATGGCAGAAAGTTGAAGCTAGACAAGTTCAGACCGGAAATAAAGTGTACATTTTTAACAGGGAGGGCCATTAAGCACTCGAACAACTTACCAGGGATTGTGGCGGTCTTCATCACTGACAATTTTTACAGCAAGATTGGATGCTTTTCTAAAAGATCTGCTCTAGGAATTATTTTTGGGGAGTTCCCTGGCCTGTGTTGCACAAGAGGTCAGATTAGGTGATCACAATGGTCTCTTTTGGCCTTGGAATCTATGAATGAAATGAGGTGCTGTTTTTAGTCAAGCGTGCATTTCTGCCTTGTCATAAAGGAAGTTTTTTTCTCTTTGGGAATGAAGCAGTAATTCATTTCAGGCCTGTGTAGAAACACTATCCATACCAACAGACCAACCTAACTCAAAACTGTCTTCAATGAGTGGGCCCCTCAGTAACTAGGCAAGTCGACCATCTCTCAGTCCTTTACTTCATTGGGATTGGGTAGTTAATCAACTGGATGGGCATGGCCGCCACTTAACAGTCAGCAGTTCCTTTCCCTTAGTTATTGCACAGCTCTGTGCAGGCTGGGGCTCCTTAGTTAGGAGCATGTGTGGTGTTTAAATATTGCAGCTAAGTACTCTTTCATCAGTGCCCAGCACACCAGGCAAGGAATCCCGGATACCTCCTTAACTGGAACCCGTGACACAGATTCACAGTTGTCTGCCAGTTTGCACTACCCTTTCAAACCCTTATTAGCCACTTCCACTGACTCTCCTGTTTGAAGTAGAGTTATGTGACATTTAATGTAATAAAACCCTTTGTTGGATCCTTTTTATTCCAAACATCTTGTCACGTCAACTTGTGCAAACCCTTTCAAAGGGCAGCCTTCTGCTTTGCTTCAGATTTTTTTCCCCATTATAATTTAGCTATTTTTTGAGCAAGGTTATTTTTTCATGATTTGTAGATCAGAGGTATTGGGATATATGATATATGAACCTATTTATGCCACTAAAACCTGAAGGTTTGGCTTTTATTCTCTGACCAAACAAATGCATGTAATAAAGCTATTTCAAAACTGCGTAAACAGAAACAGCAACATGTTAAAAGCTACCAGGACTGCAAGTGGGAGAAAAAGCTGCATTTTTCTTGTCATTGTTTTCACAAGAGGAAGGGAAGGTAGGTGAAATAAACAGGGAAACATACACCGGAGGTATAAGAGTCAACAATTATAGAGAGACACATATACTGTAATGTATATACAATATCACAGGCTTCAATACAATGGACAGCACATTCCCTTAACCTTTAATCATAAACATTTTAAAATCCTCCTGCAAACGATTGTCTACAGATTTGTTGATTGCTCAGCCCATCCTGAGAACGGGCTAGGTTATTTTTCCTGGCATTTCTCCAGTATTTGACGATTAGCCTGAGCAATTGTGCCACATTTTAATACCGACAATTCCTGTGACTTTCTAATACCTTGAAATAATGCTTTGCGAATTCTCTCTCCCTTCTGTGGTGTTATGCGGTAATTAGAACCCAGCCTGGTGTTGATCCTATCAAGACTTTAATTAAATTTGAAAAAAAAATATTAGCCTGGACACTTGGCTACAACTAATGAGCCCAGCCTACCCTGGGCATGCGGATGAGAAGAGCAGAGAGAGAAAAGGTAGCTTTAACCAGCAATGTGCTTGTCTACTCCTGGGATGGTGCCTGGAATAATTTAGAACAGCCTCAGGGCAGCTCTATATTACACTGATTGCTAGTTGCCCGGGGACTCTAATTTCTGGCAAAGGGTTGTTTGGGTGCAGGGAAGTCCCAGCCACGATGTCTTTCCTGGTGCCCTGGGCATAGGAGCCACAAAAGAACCTATCCACATTGTGATGCTACTGCTATGGCCAGTTGTGCTGGCTCTGGGGCCCCTTTGTGCCAATGGAGCAGCCTAAAATAGCTGCAGGCGACGGACAGTCAGACCCTTTCCATTAAAAGTGGGGATTAAGTTGTCCAAACAGATTTTGACATTCATACGCTCAGATTTCTTGTTATTTCCTTATCATTTCTTGTATCAGCATCAGCCTTTTACTAAGTCATTTTAAGTTCATCCCTTCTCTTTTGTGATTAGCACCATCGGCCTGGATAGGGTCTTCACCAGATATGTTTTTGCAAGGCTGTTTCAATGAAACACAAGAGTGAGGACAAGAGAGAGATTGTGAGCTGTTCAAAAGCAAGGCAGGATCAGGATTTGTATAACCGGCTCCAGACACTTTAAACAGGCTGCACATAACAACACTAAATAAGAGTGATAAACATGGCTGGTGCACAAGATCGTTGAGTAATTACTGATTAGTTTCACAGTCCATGTGTCTTCTCAGAAATTCATCGCAAGAGTCTGCACTGAACACGCTGGGCTGGAGCCTGGCACCATGCCACTCATCCCCTCTGGCTGCATTGGCAGAAACGATCAAGCAGGATGCCAGGGAAATCCACGTGGAGTTCTCACCAGGTTTTTGTTCTTTCCATAAATGCACTGTTCCTACAAGCATGGAACTGTAGCCACTGTAGTTACTGTGTAGGGAGCCAAGCGCCTGCTGCCCACAAACTGTCTGGCCCCCTCAACTCCCATTGAAGACAAGATGACTGGCAGGTGCAGAGCACCTCACGGTATCGGACCCAAAATGCAGGGAGCACCGGGAATCTAGTTAGACACAGACAAAGCCGACTCCGCGGCGGGATCTGCATGGCACCGGCACGTCTGAAAGGGGCTGCTTAACTGGCCAGTCCAGAAGTAGCAAGGGGTGTGTCTGACTCAAGTCAAGGTCTCCCCATGGGGTTATTGACAATGGAATCCAAATACTGCCTAGTTTGTGACCAGACATAGCACATTTTTAACAATACCCAATATAGCCCATGACACTGCGAACCTTCACAGAGTACTTTACAGACGGCAGGTGCAAGGAGCCTCGTACCCAAAGGAAAGGGTGGGAGGGTTGGGCCAGCTCAGGGAACTGGGGAAGGAATCTGGAGCCACATGTGTCGATAAACAGGCTCTAACGCAGCCCAGCCGAGTCGTATCTGAGAGTGATTACCATTCAAAAGCTCTTGGCAGTCATTGTGAAATGGCTTGTCATGGGTACCCAAGGGAGCTGCCATTTCTACATAGAGGAGCAAACAAATACAGAGACAGAGGCTGGATTCAGACAGGTGACCAAAGGTGACAGGTGGTCAAAGCCCTTCTTTTCCTCATTTAGCCTTCTCTGCAAAACCACTAATGAATATAGCCACTCACATGCCACTTGCAGCTTTCCCCACTGATGAAATGCAGCTAGCGGCAAAACCCCTGTCCAGCCCCTGTCTGGACTGGGCATGGGACAGATTTGGAGGAAAGGCAGCAGGGCATGGCTATGGACAGAAATCTTATCTTCAGGCTACAGAGCAGCTATGACAGACACTCCTGCAGCCCAGCCGGCATATCCCCTTCCATCATTCCCCTCCTCCATGGTGGGAGGATGTGAGGACACACACATACTTTAAGTTCTGCTGACTGTAAAATTATGTATACCTGGGCAGGAGGGGGCAGGATTTGGGCCTCAGAATATCAAGAACTAAACAGAATGATGGAGCCCTGGATTTCCTATTGATTCTACCTTCATTGGTTTCTAAGTACTGGAAGCATTTGTCTCTCAAACAAAGTACTAGTTACTGAAATCTATGTTATGCATTACTGAGAAGTAAGTATTTGATATTAAATTCTCCCCAGAAAGGGTCAAAGAGTGGCCTCAACTCATCATTGTGTCACATATCCCTAATGCTCACCCACCAGTGCAAAGAGCTGTCAAACTAGTCACCAGCCACCAGGGAATCTCTCCAGCACAGCGTGTTCTGTCATGGTACTTTGCTGAGGTAGCCCCTCTATGCTGCCGTTCTATTCTATTCAGGTTCTTACACTGTGCTCATCTATACTTCAGTGACTAAAATTGGTCAGGTCTTCTACTCCCAGTGCAAAAGACACATCTGGGGAAAACATCCTGAGACTCTGTCACCAATTTCCCTTCCAACACCAATTAACTGGCCCACTGCTAAGCCCTCAAAAATACTGCTACTTTGTCCCAAGAGGCGAAGGCATTTCAGCCTGATTGTGCAGATCTATTTCCTATGGCCTCAGTGTTTGGGGAGCTCTTTGATTCTTCTTAAAAGTTAAAGCAAACCCATCAACATGCTCTACTGTTTTAAAATCAATTATTTTGATGGGGATTTTTAACTCATTCCACCAAAATCTGATAGCATTGGTACAATACTTTCAACAAAGGATTGCTTCTTCGCTACTGAACAGTATTTTAGGGATTAGTGTTGAAACAACATTGTTCACATTCTCTGAAAGTGTCAGAGTAGCACTGATTCAGTCCAACAAGGGAATTTTTTGCTCCCTCGATACACTTACACTATGCATTATATTTTAAGTGCTGCTGACTCAAGGCTGGGTATCTAGCCAATCATGCTGGGGGAGTGCTTGAAAACCGAGTCTAGTAAACTGCAAATGAAATGTGATTGCAGAAACATTTGCCAAAACTTCGTTAAAGATTCAAATTAATTCTGGTCTTACTAAATCAATTTCACATTTAGCCACTTGGGCCAACAGGAAAAATAAAGATCAGCCAGTCCATGTGCTAGAAAAAGACATGCTTTGCTATAGTAATGATAAATATATTTTCCTTTTTATTGTCTTGTGCATTCATTTAAAGCTGTTTTATTTACATATCATCTGCCATAAATATTTACTATCTCCTATAAATGAATAGGGTGTATATGGATATTAATTTACTGCATGAATCTGACAGTAGCTTTGCTTTAAGAATATTTTGGCAGTTTAAGAATAGAGCAAAACACTTAAACTTTTGCTCACAACTAGTTCTGGGCAGAAAAATATTTTTTCCATCTCAAGAAAGTTTGAGATCTCAAAAATTTTTCTATTCAGCATCAGGACCAAACAGAGACTTTTTGCAGAGAGAGAGAGAGAGAGAGAGAGAGAATGGACTTGAGCATGGGTCATAACCTGTTCATAATAGATAGAAAGGATTTAACATCTTACAATTGTAGAAGTTGGAGATTAAAATCAGGGCTTCAGTCTGCTCTGCAGCCTCTCTTTCCATGCCAATGCAAGTTTGGTCTATAAAATACATGTTTCTATCCTTTTATTTGGGGATTAAATGCAGATTACATTTTCTGTCAAAGCAGGGCTCAGTTTAAGCTAAAACGGAAATAAAATGGAGTTAAGGTTCCTTACTCATTTTGATGCAACCTTCTAGTAATGTCCATGGAGCTTTATTCAATATTTGTCAATATGAGCAGTGTCCCGCATGCTTCTTTCAACACAGGTATTAGTAGTCAATGTTCAAACTGGAGTTCTAGAATGGACATGCCAGAATGCAGGTCTTCCTGAGGAAATCGGGTGAATCACAACCTACTAAAGACCTCACACAGGTCAGTAAGGCGAGTACTCTCTAAAGTTTCAGCTCCTTAGCCAGGACCCACTGTTGCTGTAATGCCTTGAAGAAATTAGCTAGCTTGTGAACAGTTGATAGTTATCACAATAGACAAAAAAACACTGATGTCTTTTTATTCCTTTCTGTCAATTTGTTGGATGATGTCTAGATTGAGAATTCTTCAGAGCAGGGGTTGCACCTTGGTAAATGCTTGTTCAGTGCGTAGCACCATGTGGGTGTTGCCATTACAGAACTGTAGGGCTCAAAGAGACCGAGAGAGCTCATCTAGTCCAGGTCCCTGTGCTGAGGCAGGAGCAAGCAAACTTACACCGTCTCTGACAAGTGTTTGTCCAGCCTGTACTTACAAACCTCCAATGGTAGGCATTCCACAATCTCCCTTGGAAGCCTGTTCCACAGCTTAACTATCCTCAGAGTTGGAAAGTTTTCCCTAATATCTAAACAATATCGCCCTTGTTTCAGATTAAGCCAATTACTTCATTTTCTACTTTCGATGGACAGAGAACAACTGATCACCATCCTCTTTCTAAAGTCCTTACCGTATTTGAAGACAGTTATCAGGTCCCTCCTCAGTCTGCTTTTCTCAAGACTAAACCTGCCCAGTTTTTTAAACTTCCCTCACAGGTCAGGTCTTCTAAACCTTTTGTCATTTTTGTTGCTGTTGTCTGGACCTCCCTCAGTTTGTCCATATCTTCCCTAAAGTGTGGTGCCAAAAATTGGACACAATACTCCATCTGAGGCCAATTAGAGCAGGACAATTACTTTCCAGATCTTACATTACTCCTGTTAATACACCACAGAATGATACTAGCCTTTTTCACAGTTGCATCACATTGTTGACTCATATTCAATTTGCGACCCACTATAACCTCCATATCCTTTTCTGTAGTAATACCACCTAGCCAGTTATTTCCCATTTTGTAGTTGTGCATTTGATTTTTCCTTCCTAAGTGTAATACTATGCTCTTGGAGCTATTGAATTCCATCTTGTTGATTTCAGACCAATTTGGTCTGAAATTACCCTATTATTACAAATTGATTGTTTAATAATTTGTTACAATATGTTTCTAGGTATTGAAGTTAGGCTGACTGGTTGATAATTCTTGGGTTCTCTTTGTTCCCCTTTCTAAAGATAGGCATTATCTGTGCTCTTCTCTGGTCATCTGGGACCTCATCCATCTTCCATGAGTTCTTGAAGATGATTGCTTCAGCTAGTTCCATAAGTACTCTCCGATGAATTACATCAGGCCCTGCCAAATTCAATACATTTAATTTATCTAAATATTTGAACTTGTTCTATCTAGTTTATGTTCCTTCCCACTTGTTGTTAATATTAATTGCGTTAATCATCTGGTTACAATTAACCTATTTAGTGAAGAGTGAAGCAAAATAGGTATTAGATACCTCAGAATTGTTGTTCCATTATTATCTCTCCTTCCCCTCTAAGTAGTGGAACTACACTTTCCTTCATTTTTCTCTTGCTCTTAAGGTATTTATAGAACCTTTTCTTATTGCTTTTTATGTCCCTGGGTAGGTAAAACACATTTTGAACCTTAGCCTTCTGATTACCCCTACATGCTTGTGGTATTCTTTTGTATTCCTCCCTAGACGTTTGTCCATGATTCCTCATTTTGTAAGGTTCTTTTTTGATTTCCAAGTCTTTAAAGAGCTCTTGGTGGGCCTTTTACTATTTTTGCTACCTTTCCTTTAGAGCAGGATAGTTTGATGTTGTGCCTTTAATTCTGACTTCTTGAAAAACTGCCAGAACTTTTGAATTCTTTTTTCCCTTACATTTTCTTCCCATGGGAGCTTACCTACCAGGGAGTTTGTTAAAGTCTGCTTTTTTGAAGTCCATTGTCTCCATTGAAGTATGCTGCTCTCACTCCTTAGAATAATGAAATCCTCATTTCACGATCATTTTCGCCAAAATTGCCTTCCACCTTCAGATTAATGACAAATTCCTCCCTGTTATAGTTAGAATCAAGTCTAAATTGGCTGGATACCTAGCTAGTTCTTTCAGGTTCTGAAACAAAATGTTATCCCAAATAAATTACAGGAACTTACTGGACTTTTTATATGCTGCCATGTTACTTTTCCAACTGATGTCTGGTAAGTTAAAGTCTCCTATTACTATCAGGACTCATGGTTTGGCTATTTCTGTTATTTGTTCTAGAAATGCCTCATCTGTCTCCTTTTCCTGATTTGATGGTCTATAATCGATCCCTATCATATTGCCCATTCCTGTCCCTTTTATGTTCACCCAGAGACTTTCAACTGGTCTGCCTCTCACCTCCTTCCGGATGTCAGTACAAGTGTATGTATTCTGGATTAAAAATACAACCCCTCCTCCCATTTTCCTTACTTTTCCTTCCTGAACAAACTACACACTTCTGTATCCATATTCCAAACATGAAATTTATCCCACCAATTCTCAGTGAAAACAATTAAATCGTAATTTAGTGTTTGCATTACTACTTCCAGTTCTTCTGTTTATTCCCAATACTCCTTGAATTTGTGTATAAACATCTAAGATGTTGAGCTGATTTCCTCATTGTTTTTCCTCTTTTTAATTTTAATTTTCCTATTTTAAGACCCTATTTTAATTTTCCATTCCCTTGCATGCCCAACATCAAGCCTTCTGGTTAAGGTCACTTTTTTTTTTTTTAAATATGCCTATCTATGGATTTTTGTCACCTGTCCTTTTGAACCTAGTTTAAAGCCATCCTCACAAGGTTGGCAAGTTGCCCTTTCTATTCTTGGTCAGGTTCTTTCCAGAAGTCCTCCTTCCTGGACCACCATTCCATGACTGAGGAAACCAAAGCCCTCCCATCGATGCTATCTGCACAGCCATGTATTCATCTCTAGAATGCAGATGTCTCTTCCTGGGCCCCGTTCCCTCGACCTGGAGGATGATCGAGGCCATCTCCTGCACTCCCAACTCCTTCATCTTGCAGCTGAGGCCTGAGGTTTTTGGATCCCAGAGAACTGGATTAAGTGTCTTCCCAAGGTATTCTGGATAAGTCAAGTGGAAAAGGTCTCAGTGGGAATCCCAAGATTTCCTTGCTCCTGGAACACTGTAGTGTCTAATGATCTACTCTGGGTTATGCCAGGCAGTATGATGGAAACTAACCATACAAACAGTTTATGTCGTACACGTCTGATGGGATTTTACTAACCTGATTCAGAAGAGGTACCTAGATGTTTGTGTGTGCATGTGGTTGGCGATGTGCATCCCTTTCAATCGTAGTTACAAAAAGACAATTGACCCTGTAAGCTGGGACTTTGGAGCTGCCAACAGTGCCCACTGGAAGTGTATCTGCATGGAGTGAGGATCAGGGTTTACACAGTACTTAAGAATTAACTATTCAATTGTCACAAACCCTTTGAGAGATGGAGGAGTGTTACCTACTGTGACCTTCCAGGGTCCAATCCAGACTAATAAACAGCTGTGTTAACCCTGCCCTGCACCCTCAGGTGCCTTACGATGCCTTGCCGAGGTAGTTCCCATCTGGCCTGCTCACAAGCAGCCTTCCAGCATGCAAGCCACACCCTAAGTGTGTGTCTGTGTGTAACTGCAGCCTGCCAGTCACTCTTGGGTTACACTCTGGCTCCCTCCAGTCCTGATTATCCTACAAGGTGACCCAAGTCTCAGATTTCTTCCACCCAGAAATGTATGTCCTGTACTTAAATCATGGAGCAGGTCCAGAAGGAATCCATTTTAAGACACTTGGAAGAGAGGAAGGTGATCAGGAACAGTCAGCATGGATTCATCAAGGGCAAGTCACGCCTGATCAACCTGATTACCTTCTATGATGAGATGACTGGCTCTGTGGATGTGGGGAAAGCAGTGGGTGTGAAATAACTAGACTTTATCAAAGCTTTTGGTACAGTCCCCCACAGTAATCTTATCAGCACATTAAAGAAGTATGGGTTGGATGAATGGACTATAAAATAGATAGAAAGCTGGCTACATAATCGGGCTCAACAGGTAGTGATCGATGGCTCCATGTCTAGCTGGCAGCTGGTAACAAGCAGAGTGCTCCAGAGGTGAGTGCTGGGGCCAGTTTTGTTCAACATCTTCATTAAGGATCTGGAGGATGGGGTAGATTGCACCCTCAGCAAGTTTGCAGATGACAGTAAGCTGGGTGGAGTGGTAGATACCCTGGAAGGTAGGGATAGGATACAGAGTTCCCTAGACAAATTGGAGGATTGGGCCAAAAGAAATCTGATGAGGTTCAACAACGACAAGTGCAGAATCCTGCACTTAGGACGGAAGAATCCCATGTACTCCTACAGACTGGGGACCGACTGGCTATGCAGCAGTTCTGCAGAAATGGACCTGGGGGTTACTGTGGACAAGAAGCTGGATTAGAGTGAACAGTGTGCCCTTATTGGCAAGAAGGCTAACAACATATTCGCCTGCATTAGGAGGAGCATTTACTGCAGATCGAAGGAAGTGATTATTCCCCTCTATTCGGCATTGGTGAGAACTCATTTGAAGTACTGTATCCAGTTTTGGGCCTCCCACTACATAAAGGATGTGGACAAATTGGAGAGAGTCCAGCAGAGGGCAATGAAAATGTTTAGGGGACTGGAGCACAAGACTTATGAGGAGAGGCTGAGGGAACTAGGCTTGTTTAGTCTGCAGAAGAGAAGAATTATGGGGGATTTGATAGCAGCCTTTAACTATCTGAAAGGGTTCTAGGGAGGATGGAACTAGGCTATTCTCAGTGGTAGTAATTTGGGTTGGTCCTGCATTGAGCAGAGGGTTGGACTAGATGATCTATGAGTTCCCTTCCAACCCTAATCTTCTATGATTCTATGATATTGCCCAGTTCTATCTGGGACATCACAAGTTTATATCAAGTCTGTTCAGTCTTTAAAATAAATAATATGCACACAACTTGCCTTTGTATGTTTGGAAAATTGGAAGTTGGCACCTTTTAAATCAGAGTGGACAATGCTGGAGGCTCTCCACATGAAATGCCAACATTGTATATTGAGCATAAATTGGAATTACTTTAGTCATAACTCAAATGTTTATGGTCACTCCAGTCTACAGACTACTGGGGACGTTGTCCACAGTCGGCGTCTTATGCTTTTTAGTCATGTCATCATAATGCCGCAAAGTGTTCCGGGTAACACTGTTCTCTGGTGGCTTGTAACACCTGGGATAAAAATTCCACAAACCAAGGGTGGAGGTGACCAAAAGGCAGACCCCCTATTATAAGGTGTTGAGGGTGGCCGTCCCTCCCGGTCAGTTTCAGAGGGAGGCCACACCCACTCCCTACCCTGCACCAGCGGGTATGAGTCCAGTCTGGGGCAGGGAAACAGTCTCTGGGCACGGGCAGGGGAGCCCACAGGAAATGGCCCCGATGGGTGGCCAATAGTCAAGAGCCTCAATGGGGCAGCAAACCGTTCAGGGACCCCAGATGGGGCAGCAAACTGTTCGGGGCCCCCAGATGGGGCAGCAAACCATTAAGGCACTCCCAGGGAGGTCAGAGAAGGGCCCATGCGATTCCACTGCGTCCCAGCCCAGGGCACTATCAGTGGCAATGTGTTCTGTCACTGGGTCAGCGAGGATCCAGCCGCAACACACTGACTCACCTTCCGGTCCTACAGTCCCTGGACTAGGTTTCCCCCGATATCGTCAGGAGGTGGTAGGTCAGGCAGCTCATTGGGGAAGTCGGCATAGGGCAGTTCCTCCAGGTCTGGGCCCATTAGGGCCCTCGTCCCATCGTCAGCCTCTGGCAACTCCTCCAAGTCTGGCCCCGTTAGGGCCCCCTCCTCTTTGTCTGCATCCGGCAACTCCTCCAGATCCTGGCCCATCTGGATCACTGGGTCCTGCGGGGTGCTCGGCTCCTGGGGTACCTCTGGGCCCCAGGCCACTGGCAGTTCTGGAGAACGGGGAGAGACATCCTTCCCTCTGGGAGCTGGCCTTGGACTGAGATCCTGGGCCTTCCTTTTATACTTCCTGTCCCACCCCCTCACTTCCGGGTGAGCGGACAGGCAATCTCTGGCTCTGCCCACCAGGCTTGGCCTGTCCCTCCTGGTCAGTTTCAGAGGGAGGCCACACCCACTGACTACACAAGGGTGCATCAAGTCTATTCTGATGTTGGATTTTTGGCCCAACAAGCCCTTGTGGCCTGACAGGAATGGATGAAATGGCGATTAATCACTATGGCCGACCATTCAGCTAAGCGTTGAAGAAGAGACTTAATCTCTCACATCTATGACTCTTATTTCTCATTTCTCCTTCTTTCTAACCTCACAATCTTAATAGCGTTGGTATCATGGAAGGCAAGGATTTGTGATTTACTGTAATTGGTGGATGAAGACTAGAGATGGGGGATCTTCAGAAAACATATTTGGTGAGTAAGGAAGCAAATGAGAGTCCCCCAGGACCAAATTCTGCCCTGATTTACAATCCTAGGCAGTCCCTATCTGCCACTCAAGGGATTTGTGGGTGTCCCTGGCTCATCTAAATAAGGAGATAGGAGAAGATAATTTAAGAACTAAAGGGCACGGACCATCATGTGTGCCCCTCATCCCAAAGCATCTGCTAGTGAGAACTCTTCCTGGTGCCCCCGGAGATTCGTGTCAGATGTGGGACCCATCTGGCTCAGCAGCTCATGTTAGGAAAAGGCAGACAGGTCATGAGCCTGCTCACTTGAGGGAATCAAAGACATTATTTCCTGCTCAAGAGGACAAGAGAAAAGAAAAGAACCCCACCGATCTGGCCCCTCCCTTCCAAGAAATTGAAGATGCCAGAAGTCCTCAAGTGGGGTGCTGAAAGCAGCAACATGTAGAGATAGAAGAATGTCAGCCCAAGGTGATCTTTGCAAACATATTAACATCTGACCCACTCTGTGTGCACATTTAGCAGAGCCCTAAAAACTCACGTGCATTCACCATAATGCACTGCTGCCATGTCAAGGCCAGTGGGAAAACACCAAATATAGCAGTAGGCCAGCAACATGGCTGACTAGCAGCACAGATGTGCACTAGGAGCCCCAGCAACTACTTACATTAAGGTTTCACCATTTCCTTTTTGACTCTGATTGTGTATTTCTGGCAGGCTAAGGAAGGCTTTGTAAGGCTCACAGGATGGAGCCCTCCTCTGAAGCGCTTTAGATCTTTGTGTTTGCAGGGAAGACTGTGGGGCAGCTGGCAAAAGTAGCATACAACTAAACAGGTTATGGAATTTACATGCACAATTAATCATTTGAGTTAAGACAGCAGATCTTTGAAGTCCTAGAAAATGAAGCTTCGTTTTAGGGGTTTTTTTAACCATTTTTCCTTTTTCAAAATAGTAGAAGTTCCATATGACAGTAAGAGAACATTAACTGAGCAAAGTTAAGCACTGAAAAGTCAGGAAATGTCTGTTATTTTGGCATGTGCTATCTACCTCTCTCTCTTGCACATATGCTATACAATATTACTTAGCCCGGGTCTACACTTACCTGGAGATTTGGCAGCAGGCGACGGGAGTTACGCAAGCTACACATTGACTGCTGTCCTTCCCTTCTGCATGCCGTCTTCACTGCATTGCGCCGATGGGAACCGCATTCCCACCAACTCAGCGCTATGCTACTTGAGGGGATGGTTTTACTCAATCGACTTCCTGATCGATTGAGCGGGTCTACACTGACCTCTCAATCGACACAAAAAGATCGAACTGGCGGTGGCGACTTTGGCGCCGTCAGTATAGACACACCCTAAGTGTAAGTACTATGTGTAAAGAAGAACTAGAGGTGACTTTTTTATGGTGTACAATAGCCTTCAGTGAGAGGAGTGCTTACGGAATTAGCTGAAGCAGTTTCAGTTACAAAGTCAAACTGAAAACCAGACTGACCTCTAAAAGTCAGGAAACAGTGCCATCAAAGTTAATGCACAGGCTTAAACCTTGCCTATTCTGTGTAAACACTAAGGTGCAGTGCTACTTACATGGCCACAACGAGTTCTCAAATCATGCAGTGTAATATCCTCAAATTCATAATGAGGAAGATAATTGCAAAGCTATCTTGGCTACAAGTGTACTGTCTATGCCAACAACCCCTTAATCTTTACTCTGTGCTGTATACTTTTGTGTAATAGAGTGTGTACATATGATTCACTGTATATAGAGTCACAAATAGTGTACTTTGTCCAGTAATGTACTGCCTCTTTCTGCCTCGTACACTAATAAAATGGCTTTTGGATAGACTCTGGGCTGACACAGTTGAACTGATGGTGTGGGAGGCAGTGTGCATTCCACCTCCTTCTTGATTAGAGACAGACTCAGACTAGAGAGTTTATACATGAATCACCTCAAAGCTCTGTGGGGTTCAGATCGACCATTCTGCTGCAGCCTCATCTAAAATCTTTGCTATCTTAGCTCTGCACTGCTAACCACTCCTGCCTCCACTGAATTCAACAAGAGTCGGTTTGAACCTTTGTCATATCCTTCATATGCAGGAAGGATGTTCAAAGGGGCCCAGGGAAACAATGTGACCAGTGAGAAGGTCATAGAATATTAGAGTTGGAAGGTATTTCAGGAGGTATCTAGTCCAAACCCATGCTCAAAGCAGTACCAACCCCAATTAAATCATCCCAGCCAGGGCTTTGTCAAGCCCACACCTTAAAAACCTCTAAGGATGGAGATTCCATCAGCTCCCTAGGTGCTTCACCAGTGCTTCACCACCCTCCTAGTTAAAAAGTTTTTCCTAATATCCAACCTAGACCTCCCCCACTGCAACTTGAGAAAATTGCTTCTAGTTCTGTCATCTACTACCACTAAGAACAGCCTAGCTCCATCCTCCCTGGAACCTCATTTCAGATAGTTAAAGGCTGCTATCAAATCCCTCCTCATTATTTTCTTCTGCAGACTAAACAATCCTTGTTCCTTCAGCCTCTCCTCATAAGTCATGTGCTCCAGCCCTCTAATCATTTTGTTGCCCTCCGCTGTACTCTCACCTATTTGTCCACATCCTTTCTGTAGTAGAGGCCCAAAACTGGACACTGGAGTTGTGTGCCCTTGTCTGTCTGGCAGTTCACTCATCCCTCGCCTCCTCTTCTGGAGCGAGTGTGTGTGCATGCTTCCTTCTGGCTTGGAAGGCATGTGAGATTTTTCTAAAAGATCTGCTCCAGGAATTGTTATGGGGCAGTTCCACGTGCTATGCAGAATGTCAGTGTAGAGGATCACAGTGGTCCCTTCTAGGCTTGGAATCTGTAAGCGATCACCTCCCCTTCTTCCGTACAGACTGGCACTACTACAGCATCGCCACAGACCTCTAAGTTCAGTGTATTTCGGCTGTTCTGATCTAAAGTAACATAACTTCAATTTATTAGACACTGCCACCCAAACATACTGTGAGTTGATGCAGGGCTTAATTCGTAATGAAAGACATGCTGGGGCTCTAGCAATGATTTTAACTTTCATAACTGGCACTGCAAACCCAGAAGTGCTGAGGCTCTGAACTGCCAGGGCCAGGGGTACAGGGTGTCTGAGCTGCCAGGCCCAGAGGTGCCAGGGCTTTGAATTGCCAAGCCTAGAGGTGCCAGGACTCAGCCCTGGCAAGCCCTGGCACAAATTAAGCCCTGGTGGAAAGTCTCTGCATCTCAATCATGACTTCAATGGGAGCAGAAATAGGACCACAGTCTTTACATAGACAAAGGCTTGGTCTACATTTACCCCGGCAATGCAGCGGCAGTCGACAGGAGTTACGCAAAGTATACAGAGAACTTGCGTAACTCCTGTTGGCTGCTGTGCTTCTCTTCTGTGTGCCATCTTCACTGCACTGCACCGACGGGAACCGCATTCCTATCAACACAGTGCTACACCACTTGCGGGGGTAGATTAATAGCATCGACTTCTGGATCGACTGAGCGGGTCTTCACTGATCCAGATAAGTTGATCTGACGGCGGCGACTTTGCCGCCGTCAGTGTAGACATAGCCAGACACCCTGTGGATAAACGTACTACATCAGTCCATGTATAAACTCACTACCAAGTCAGAACATTGTTTTTCACAGCTGGATGGTAGTGAATAATCCAATTTGTTTAAAGTTAGCGCTGTTTCACCACTAACACTAGGTCTGAATTGGATCCCCAGAGTGTACAAAGCATTTTAAAAGAAACCTGAGATTATTTCCAGTGATTTGTGCTGGGGTATCTTTTTTAAGTTAGGAGAAGATAAATTTCTTACTGCATCACTGATTGTATTATAATACAAACTGAATTTGTTCTTATAATATCCTAGACTAAATTCATTCTTGGTTTAAATCAACCAGAGATGACTTTGGCCCACTATGTTTAATGCAAAATCCATATAAAATGGAATACTTTGGGAAATTGGGTTAATGCTATACAGTGGTGCCTATATGACTTCATAACCTGCTTTAATATTTTCCACCCTATTCAGATTGTTACCAAATAACATTTGTCTTGCATAGTTTTAGGGCATTACCATATTGTTCTTTATTTGTGGTGTTTAAAATAAGTATAATGTATAAAATATACTTCAGTGTGGACCAAACTGTAAGGTTCGCATTCAGTTTGCGTTGTTGCCTGACCCATCGATTGTTCATTGATTATGCTGATCATTTTAAGAATTCCCAATTAACACTGAAGTATTTGGTAGCTTCTGGTCCCAAGACCAGGCCCAGTACTAGAATTACTCCTGATTTGCACAGTTGCAACACCCATACTTGGAAAAACCTTCTGTGTTTCTAAATAGTTTTATCAACACAGTTAGCAAAGATACAAATTCTTCAACCCAGCCGAGGACAGAAAGAGAATACAAAATGTGTGTGAGCATCCATATACTTGCAGAACAACCATAGAACTGCAGGAAAAGAAGGGACATTCAGAGGTCTTCTAGTCTGGTCCCCTGCACTTATAGCAGGACCAAGTACTATCTAGACCATCCTTGACTAGTGGACTAGTGTTTGTCTAATCTGCAATTGAAAATCTCCAGTGATAGAGATTCCACAATCTCTCTAGTCAATTTATTCCAGTTCTTAACTAGCCTGACAGTTAACAAGTTTTTCCTAATGTCAAACCTAAATCGCTGTTCCTGCAACTTAAACCCATTTCTTCTCATCCTATCCTCAAAAGTAAAGGAGAACAATTTTTCTTCCTCCTCCTTGTAAAAACCTTTTATGTACTTGAAAACTGCATCATGTCCCCCCTCCGTCTTCTCTTCTCCAGACTAAACAAACACAATTTTTTTCAATCTTCCCTCATAAGTCATTTTTTCTAGACCTTTAATCACTTTTGTTGATCTTCTCTTGGTTTCCTCCAATTTGTCCACATCTTTCCTGAAATGTGGCACCCAGAGCTGGACAATACACTCCAGGTGAGGCCTAATTGGTACGGATACTGCGGAAGAATTACTTCTCGTGTCTTGCCTACAACACTCCTGTTAATACATCCCAGAATGATTGCTTTCTTTAGCAACAGTGTTACACTGTTGATTCATATTTAGCTTGTGATCCACTATGACCCTCAAATCCATTTCTGCAGTATTCCTTCCTGTGGGGTCATATACCATTTTGTATACGTGCAATTCATTGTTCCTTCCTAAGTGCAGTATTTTGCATTTCTTCTTATGAATTTCATCCTATTTACTTCAGACCATTTCTCCAATTTTTCCAGATCCTTTTTAATTTTAATCCTATCATCCAAAGTACTTACAACCCCTCCTGATTTAGCATTGTCTGAAAATTTTATAGTGTGCTTTTTATGCCATTATCTAAATTATTCATGAAGATATTGAACAGAACTGCACCCAGAACTGAGCCCTGTGTGACCCAACTTGTATGCCCTTCCAGCTTTTGTGAAAGCTTCCAGCTTTGTGAACCGCTGATAATTACTCTCTGGGAATGGTTTTCCAGTGGTTTATGCATCCACCTTATTGTAACTCCATCTACACTGTATTTCCTTAGTTTGTTTATGAGAAGGTCATGCAAGACAGTATCAAAAGCCTTACTAAAGTCAAGATATACCACATCTACCGCTTCCCTTCTATACACAAGGCATGTTACCCTGTCAAAGAAAACTATCAGGTTGGTCTGACTCGATTTGTTCTTCACAGATCTATGTGGACTTATTTATTACCTTATTATCTTCAAGGTGTTTGCAAATTGATTACTTAAATTTTTGCTTCATTATATTTCAGGGTACTGAAGTTAAGCTGACTGGTCTGTAATTTCCTGGATTGTCCTTATTTTCCTTTTTATAGATTGGCACTATATCTGCCATTATCCAGTTCTCTGGAATCAATCCTACCTTCCAATATTTTTCTAATATAATCGCTAATTGCTCAGATATCTCCTCAATCAGCTCAGTGAATATTCTGTTTCATCAGGTCCTGGTAACTTGAAGACATCTATTTTGTGTAAGTAATTTTTAACTTGTTGTTTCCCTATTTTAGCTTCAGAACCTACCTCATTTTCACTGGGATTCATTATATTAGCCATCCAATCACTATTAACCTTTTTGGTAAAAACTGAAACAAAAAGGAATTTAGCATTTCCACATTTTCTGTTGTTCTTCCCCCCACATTGAGTAATTGGCTTACCCTGTCCTTAGTCTTCCTCTTGCTTCTAATGTCTTTGTAGAATTTTTTTTTGTTACCCTTTATGTCTCTAACTAGTTTACTCTTGTTTTGTGCCTTGGACTTCCTATTTTTTCCCCTACTTACTTGTGTTGGTTGTTTATATTCTTCCTGTGTAATTTGACCTGGTTTCCACTTTTTGTAGGACTCTCTTGAGCTTCAGATCATTGATGATCTCCTGGTTAAGCCAGGATGGTCTCTTGCCATACTTCCTATCTTTCCTATGCAGTGGGATAGTTTGCTCTTGTACCTTTAATAATATCTCTTTGAAAAACTTCCAACTCTCTTGAACTATTTTTCCCCTTAGACTTGCTTCCCATGGGATCTTACCTATCAACTACCTGAGTTTGCTAAAGTCTGCCTTCTTGAAATCCATTATCCTCATTGTACTGTTTTTTCCCTCCTACCATTCCTTGGAATCATAAACTCATCTTTTCATGATCATTTCCACCCAAGCTGCCCTCCACTTTCAAATTCTCAACCAGTTCCTCCCTATTTGTCAAAATGAAATCTAGAACAACCTCTCCCCTAGTAGCTTTCACCACCTTCTGAAATAAAAAACTGTCTCCAGTATATTCCAAGAACCTGTTGGATAATCTGTGTGCAGCCATGTTATTTTCCCAACAGAAATCTGGGTAGCTGAAGTCTCCAATCACCACCAAGTCTTGTGCTTTGGATGATTTTGTTAGTTGTTTAAAAAAAGCTTCATCCATCTCTTCTTCCTGGTTCGGTGGTCTGTAGTAGATCCCTACCATGACATTACCCTGGTTTTTACCCCTATTATCCTTACCCAGAAACTTTCAACAAGTCTGTCTCCTATTTCCACCTCAACCTCAGTCCAAGTGTATACATTTTTAATATATAAGGCAACACCGCTTGTCCTTCCTGACCAAGCTGTAACCTTCTATAACAATATTCCAGTCAAGCGTATTGCCCCACAATGTCTCTGTGATGCCAACTATGTCATCATTGTGTTTATTCACTAGCATTTCAAGATCTTCCTGGTTATTCCCCATGCTTCTCGCATTAGCGTACAGACATCTAAAATACTGATTTGATTTCCCCTTATGTTCTCTCTTGTCTCTCTCTTATCACTGCTATAACAGTCCATGATCCCCCGTAATTCTGATACTTCTCACAGGTCTCCATGTTTTTGCCATGCTTTTGTCACCTGTCCCCATCGAATCTAGTTCAAAGCCTTCCTCATTAGTTAGCCAGTCTGTATCCAAATATGCTTTGTATATGCAACCTGAAGTATTAGTCATTATCTTCATCATCACCTTCACCAGTGGCCATCATCCTGGCATCACCCAAGAGCTACCTCTCTGAAGGCACACAGGTGGGGATACAACTTGTACAATGTGTTACACTGATGCCACTATGCCTAATACATGTTAGTTTCATCCCCTTTTCCTTATTTGTATTTCCTTGCCCTACAAATGTTTGGGTGCCCTTCTGTCACAGATCACTAAGCCTTTTAACTTCAAGTTCATTAGAACACATGTCCATTAGTTACTGTGCTATCCTTGTGGTTGGACATCTGTTGATGTCCCTATTTCATAATATCTAAAACAGGTACGAACAAGCATCTCATGGTTACCAGTCAGCAGTTTATTCATTCGTGTGTATTACAGAATTCTATCTTGTGATAACTTAAGATGTAGGGTTATTTTGGTTAGCTACTTATGCTAAGGCTTTTTGGGCTGCATGCCTTGATTAGTTAGCTAAACTGTTGTTTTACAGGCCTTGAGGTGTGCAGGTGCATTGCTTTACTACCTTAATTTGTACCTGTGCCTTAACTGTAGGCTACAGTATACAGTTCTTGCTCAGGCAAACCTCCCATTGACCTTTGGATGGAGATTGGCCTGAGTAAGGGTTGAGTAAACAGTAAATAAGGATCCTTTCAGGGTTTGGCCCAATGTCCTTATTTCTGAGTGATCCAATCTCTCATGCCATCAAGCCTGTGTTGCAATCAGTTCTGCCTTTTAAAAATGTGATTAGTATCTTTGCGGTGAATACATTTTTCCTAATGGGATCTACATAAAAATGTCAAAAGGGATTTTTCATAAAGGGATATGAAGGCATGTAGAATTCAAGGTTTCTGTAGAAAACTGCTTTTAGGATTTCAGCAGTAGACACTTGGTAGTCCCAGAGGCAAAGATGCTGTTGCTACTTTTGGAGGTGAATGCCTGGAAGACAAGTGCTATCGTACAGTGAGAAAAGTAATTCTTGTCTAATTCGTACCAGAAGTCTATTAGACCCCCTCCAAAAAAGTAATAAAGGTAGAAGAGGTGAGATGCAAGGATAACTAGCTGAAATGCCATAAATTGTTATTCTAGCATAGACGGGCTGGATACTAAAGTGTGTTTACCTGTCGGGTCATATTGATTAATTTTCTGTACATTAAATACCACAAGTGAACATTTTACAGTAAATATATATAGTGCTACAGCAACTTAACTGGAGAGTGGTTTGCCCAAAGTCCTGAAACTGACTTATTGGAAGGAACTGTGGTACTAGAGGTGCTAAGCAACTACTTAGTTCCTTTGGTCTTAAGGAAGAAGACTGTATAGAGAATAAAAAGTCATAGAATCATAGATTTTAAGAACAGAAGGAGCCATCAAATCAACAGAAGGCCATGTGCATCACAGTGAAATGCCCTCAGCTCCAGCCAGTACCTTACAGTCAGAATGTGGCCCTATGGTTAAGGCTAAATTGTGCTGTCAAGGCACAGCTGGGGTGAATTGTGGTTTTATGATTGCTCCAGTAATCACTTACACAACATTTTGAAATGTACAGTTTAATTTAATATTCAAACTTTAAAATTCATTCATAAAATTGCATGAGTCAGTGATGCACAGTTATAGAAGCCATCCAGTCAAGGAACAGAAACAATGGCACATGAGTTCTGAAATTAATCAGAACAGCCTGGGTTTCTAAGTCTGAATATTTGCAGCAAATTATTAATGGGACAGGAAAAATCATGGGAATATTCACAAATAACATTGAATAATGAATCATTTGATAACTCACACAGGGAATCATAGAAACTTTTTCATGTAAACTGTTCCTGGAAACAATGCATCTGAAACAAGAGACTTGTTAATGAAATGCAAGTCCACATTAATATTTATACCAAAAGTCTAAAAATCAAGTTCTCTCACCAGATACCATTAGCATATTTACTAGCATGGTTGACATAGAAGTCTATTCTCATTGCTGTCATAATCCAGGCATTGTCAGTAAAGCCTGACATTAGCAGGAAATGACACGGTCAGGAGAAAATGCAACCATTTTGTTATTTATACATCCTGGAGAGGAGTAATGAAACACAGTTAAAACTTTAATTCCGTTAGTTTGAATGCTTTGACTCTGAATCTTTTCATCAATAAATAATCAACGACGTCTAAAAACTTAAAGTCTGAACCTTATGTCTGCAAACTCTAGCTACTTCTGTCTGATACGTTCCAAATTACAGATGTACATAGTCTTTATAAATCTTAACGGGAATAGGTCAGACCTGGCACTCCTTACTCAGTTTGTACTCACTAGTACGTCAGTGAGAGTGTTTTGCCTGAGTGAGGACTAGGAGTTGGCTTACTATTTGTAATTGTAAGTGGCCTAATATGATTCTGAGGGACTTTTTTCAAAGTGCAGTACACAATATGTCATTTTCAGGTGTGCATTTGTAAATATTTTGTTCCTGTCTCAATTTACTGCATCACACCCTCATATGCTAGCCACACTTGTCAGACATTCTTCTAGAGCAATGTCACATTGGTGATTCTCATGCAGAAAATGAAATAAGGCAAATTTGTATTCACTGAACTGTCTTTCTGGCCCATCTGAAATAAACCTGACTGACTTTTAAACAGCTATGGTAGGAAGAGGCACTTAAGAATTATTGGTACCTCCTTAAGGGCTGTTTTAGCAACGCATGTGATGCATAAGCTAGTAACTGGTCACCCTGCTGAAATGCAGTGGTGATAACTGCAGCATCAGTTCTGAACACCAGTTATTTGCAGTGATGGGGAAGAAGAAATCTGTAGTGGGTTTGGTAAAAGTCATAGAATCATAGAAGATTAGGGATGGAAGGGACCTCGGGAGGTCATTTAGTCCAACCCCTGCTCAAAGCAGGACCAACCCCAACTAAATCCTCCCAGCCAGGGCTTTGTCAATCCCAGCCTTAAAAACCTCTAAGGATGGAGATTCCACCACCTCCCTAGGTAACCCATTCCAGTGCTTCACTATCAGTCCTGGACTGATAATGAAGAGGAAAGCACAGACATCATATAGTGGAATGTCTAGTGGTTGGGAACCTTTACTGGAAGCAAATAAAGAAAAGGAGACCTACAATGAGGTGGGGTTCTGGAAGACAATGGAAAGAAATATGGTTCTAGAAGTGGGGAAAGAGTGGGAGGGAATTGGAAGAAGAGTGATGGGGCAATGGAAACAAGTTAGTACATTCAATTTTGATTGCAATATCATTACATTTTATTAAAATATTAGAAGTGTTTTATCAATAACCATGATGAAATTGGCACAGACACAAAAAATCTGGCAGAATGAATGTTCTGTTTATTATTATTCTCTGTTACAGAATCAATTTGTAGATTTTTTGTTATAGGTTTAATTAAAAATTGGTTCCTATGTGGCAGTGATGCAGCCTGTATAATCTGGTCTTCTCATCTCTATATTTTCTGTACTTTGTTTTGTAATTTCTTGTTCATAAGTTTCATTTCCTTATTAGTTTGCCTAGTAAATCTATAATGGTGTCATGGCTGAGTGACTATTGACAGGAATTTCTAATAATCCTAGTTTATCAATTCAAACTGTCTGCACTGCAGTTGTGAATTTGGTAATTAGGAAGATTGAGTATAACCAAATGAACAGTAAACTGATTTGCACAACAATAATGGCAGGGATTATCATGCATTTTTAAAGGAACATTAAGTCTTTACATTTTTTTTAAAGATTGGAATTAAACCATTATAAATATTCATTATTTGAAATGAAGTTCACAAGATAGGTTATCCTGAAGGTTTGATAATGATTGCATTGCAAGCCACATTAATCATTATGAAAGCAATTAACTTATTTCTGTAAATCCATATACAGTACTTGAGGGAATTTGACATGCCCATGCATGTATAAAGATTTATAGCATAAACTGTTATTTCTCTGAGAGATGATGATTATTAGATTAGGGAATACTTTCAGTTACATTGTAGCAATAAAGTTCAATATGTTCATCTGCCTGGAACATATATAACAAATGGCTGGCTAGTCAAAGACTCCCCATTAAAACCAACAGGCTGACATGGTTTTGAAGTCTACCTGTTACTGCGCAAAAAAAATCTGCATAGGAATGAGTCGCCATGTCTGGAGGAAATAAAACAATCTTTTCTTTGCAGGACCGCTGCACCGCACAGCCTAGGCCATCTCCCCTCCAGCTGTTAGCAGTATCCACTGGGCCCAAAGCCAAAGATCATTCGCACGTGATAAACACAGTAAGGAATACACTTTCCTTCAGCACCCTGCACACTAGCCATGTGTGTCAGGCAGTTCAGGAAAGGTAGATGATCAGTTTTCCTACCCACACACACAATCTTTGAGTCTCTGCTGGAGCAGTCAGAGAGCAGGGATCTGGGATTCCTATTCCACTGAGTCATAAAAGGAGAGTTTGTAACAAAATGTTCAGAGCATTTCAGCCCTGTTTTTATGTCACCAGAAGACTCAAACCCGAGAGTCCCCACAGAGTTGGAGCCAGTGGAGAATTACTGGGCAAAAATCAAGGAATGTCTTGTAGTTGGCATTGAAGGGCCAGTTTCCAAATCTCCTCAGTTTGAAGCCTATAGAAAGATCTCTTGTCCCTCCATTGGTTGTATTACTGTGGTGAGGCAGATGAACCACCCCACCAGCAGCAGCAGCAGCAGCCAAAAAGAAGATACAGAACTTCTGTGGTCACAATCAGTCCCAGCCCTGTGGAGCTTCTCAGGCCTGGAGGAGGACACTTCAAAGGGAGGGCCCATGCTCAGTTTGGACAACATGCTGAAACAAGCAGAACTGGATCTCAATGCTCCCAGACTGGGATGCTGGGTTACTTGCAGAAGAATGGCTTGCGCGTGTACTCACCCAAACCATCTGAGAAAGGAAGGCCAGTTTTGTTGTTGTTGTTGAAATCCCCAGGGCTGAGCCCTGGCTATTGCTGTGCAGGAGGGCAGGAGCTGAGACTTCCTCTGAGGCCTGAAAAAAGCTTCCCATGTCCTGGGTGAGAATGCAGGGAACTCAGTCTCTTGGGAGCTGTACAGTATTTTTCTTCGTACCCCTGGAACAGGCTGGAACTCTGTTTGCCAGAAGCTGGGAATAGGCATCAGAATGCATCACTTGATGATGACCTGTTCTGTTCATTCCTGCTGCAGCACCTGGCATTGGCCACTGTTGGAAGGAGGACACTGGGCTAGATGAACCATTGGCTGATCCAGTATGACTGTTCTGAGAGGTACAGCTGGAGGGCTATACCTCATTCACAGGAACCGGTCACAGGATTGCCATCACCCAGGGAAGAATTGGCAAGTATGTGAGTTGCCTGTCCTTGCACCAAGGGGATGACTGAGAGGCACAGCCTGTGACAGGAACCTGCAACGCTTCTGTGCATTGTGTACATAACAGCGCTGCTTCTGTGACTTGGCTCTGACCAGTGCCAGGACTCAAGACAAGGATAAATGTGGTATGATGAGTGGGGTGTCTATCCCACACAGATGGCAAAATGACTGAGGGCCTAAGCCAATTCACACACCTGGCTGCACCTGGAGGGGGCCAGGCCCCGTTAAAGATGAGTCCCTGCTGTGGGCAGAGCTGGGTGACTCTGCAAAGCGAGGAAGCCCAGAACAGAAGGTGGCTGCAGGGAGAGAAGGGAAAGACTATGCAGTCCCTCTCTGGGTAACAAAGAGCAGAGGAGATCCAGAAGGGAGTTTACACCCTTTCCTGATGGGAGAAGGCAGCAGGGATGAAGAAGACTCCAGGAGTGGGCCTGAGAAAAGCCAGCCCACAGGCAGATGGCCTGGGGGTAGACGGGAGCGAAGGATACAGAGTAGGGGCAAGACTGAGAGTCATGTGTATGTGTAGGATGCTGATACTCTGGAAGGGAAGTTTAAGATTTTAATCTGACCTGGCCAGTGGAGAGATCACTGCAGAGCCTGGGCTACTGCTGGCTGAGGGTTTTAGGGAACAAATGAGCTGCTAATGGCTCTGTTTATATTACTCAGCTCACAGAGAATTTTCTTTCTAGATGTCAGTCTGGTGGGTCTTCCTCACATGCTCAGGGTCATACTGATCACCAGATCTGGGGTCCTGAAGGAATTTTGCCCCCAGGTCAGATTGGCAGGGATCCTGAGGATTTTATGGAACATGGTTCACCTGTGGGGATCATCTGAGCCATTCTCACCTAATCAATTCCCTGCCATCACAGGGGTCTAGGACATTGGTGACAGCTTGGACTCTCCTATTCTCTGTCTGGAGAGCACCACAGTTAGTCATCTGAGGACTGAAAAGTTTTAGTCTAACCCAGTGATTCTCAACCAATTTACCACTGTGGGATGCATGTGCAGCTCTTTGAGTTATGTGTGCCATTTCCACACAATATATATACTACTACCTGTATGGCCTTTGAGGGTGTTGCATGGGCCATAGTAGTGTGCTGATTGTACTGCAAGCGGTCCGTGGGCCATGGGTTGAGAACCATTAGTCTAACCCAAGTTATTCAGCTCAAAAAGGTGGTAACTGGGTGAAATCTAATAGCCTGAGATACACAAGAGGTCAGACTAGATGATCCAATAATGAAATCATAGAAATGTATGGCTGGAAGGGACCTCAGTAGGTCATTTAGTCCAGTCCCTGCACTCAAGGCAAGACTACATAATAACTTGGCCATTCCTGACAGGTGTATGTCATCTGGAATCTCTCCTGTCTTCCATGAGTTTTTGAAGATAATCATCAGGCCCTGTTAACTTGAAGACATCTAAATTGTCTAAGTCAGTGTTTCTCAATTGGTGGGGTTCCACGGGAACACTGTTAGGGTTCCACAAGCAGCTGTTCTCCGCGCCACCAATCAGCTGTTCTCCCCGCCGCTGAAAAAGGGAAGATGTCCCGGATTTTTCGGCGGAGGGTATCGTCGACATTTTTTTTGGCCCCATATGTAAAAATACTGTTAAGAGTTTGGGTGTTCCGCAATTATTTATCGAGTTCAAAAGGGTTCCGTGGCCAAATTTAATTGAGAAACGCTGGTCTAAGTCATTTTCAATTTGTTCTTTCCCTATTTTAACCTCAGATCCTATCTTTTTTTCAATGACATTCACTGTTAGACATCCAATCGTTGGTAACCTTTTTGGTGAAAACCGAAACAAAAAAGTCCTTTAGCACTTTTGCCATTTCCATATTTTTGTTATTGCCCTCCCTTCCCCTCATTGAATAACTGGCTTACCCTGTCCTTAGTCTTCCTCTTGCTTCTAATGTATTGGTAGCATGTTTTATTCTTACCCTTTATGTCCCAAACTAGTTTAATCTCGTTTTGTGCCTTGGCCTTTCTAATTTTGTCCCTACATGCTTGTGGTGTTTGTCCATATTCATCCTTTGTAATTTGACCTAGTTTCCACTTTTTATAGGACTCTTTTGAGTTTCAGATCATTGATTAAACCAGGATGGTCTCTTCCCATACTACCTTTAGTGTTGATTTGCAAAACATACCTCAGCCCAGTCTACCTTGAACAGAATGGCCAAAGAAACAGTAAAACTTGGCAGTTGGGGTTACTGTTGTACAGGCCCCCAACTACAACACTATTGCATCCAGCCATGAAGCCAAGGTGTTGGGAGAGTGTTGGTCAGTTATGTTGGACTTGCAAAGATGTACAAGTCTGTGTCCACTATTCCTCTGCAGTAGCCAGGATACTGAGCCCTTATACTAGTGATGAAGTAGTTTTAATTAAGTTCTGAATGTCTAATGGGTTTAAAAGTTGGATTAAGTCTAAACCTTTTTCTGAACTCATGGATTCCTTGGCCTCTCTCTGCAGATTCAGTCTCTAATTCAAACTGCCTCAAAGACATACACATTCTTTTGTATTCTTGGGTTTGAGCTGTTGACTAATAAATGCTGGCTAGCATACATATATATACTCAATATATTTACTCAGTGAAGGGAATAAAGCAAGAACAGAAAAGGTGGAAATGGCAGAAGTGTCAAAAAACTCTTTTGTTTCAGTTTTCACCAAAAAGTTTAGTAGTAATTGGACATCTAAAATTGTGAATACCAGTTAAAATGAGATAGGATCAGCAACTACAATAGGAAAAGAA
Source organism: Emydura macquarii macquarii (assembly GCF_026122565.2). Classification (NCBI taxonomy): domain Eukaryota; kingdom Metazoa; phylum Chordata; order Testudines; family Chelidae; genus Emydura; species Emydura macquarii. The sequence continues at coordinate 490,102 of NW_027131688.1, forward strand.
CAGATGAAAAATTACTTAGACAAATTAAATGTCTTCAAGTCACCAGGCCTGATGAAATACATCCTAGAATACTCAAGGAGCTGACAAAGGAGATATCTGAGCCATTACAGATTATCTTCCAAAGTCATGGAAGATGGGAGAGATTGCATAGGACTGGAAACAGGAAATTATAATGCCAATCTATAAAAAGGGAAATAAGGATAACTTAGGGAATTACAGACCAGTCAGTTTAACTTCAGTATCTGGAAATATAATGGAGCAAATAATTAAGTAATCCATTTGCAAACACCTAGAATATAATAAGGTGATAAGTAACAGTCAGCATGGATTTGTCAAGAACAAAATTATGTCAAACCGATCTCATAGCTTTCTTTGACAGGGTAACAAGCCTTGAGGATAGGAAGTAAGCAGTAGATGTGGTATATCTTGACTTTAGTAAGGCTTTTGATACTGTCCTGTATGACTTTCTCATAAACAAATCAGGGAAATACAACCTACATGGAGCTACCATAAGGTGGGTGCATAACTGGTTGGGAAACCATTCCCAGAGAGTAGTGGTTATCAGTGGTTCACAGTCAAGCTGGAAGGGCATATCGAATGCAGACCTGCAGGGATCAGTTCTGGGTCCAGTTCTGTTCAACATCTTCATCGATGATTTAGATGAAGGCATAGTACTTTATAAGTACACTTATAAAGTTTGTGGATGATACCAAGCTGGGAAAGGTTGCAAGTGCTTTGGAGGATAGGATTAAAATTCAAAATGACCTGGGCAAACTGGAGAAATGGTCTGAAGTAAATAAGATGAAATACAATAAGGAAAGTGTAAAGTATTCCACTTAGGAAGGAACAATCAGTTGCACACATACAAAATGGGATATGACAGGAGTACTGTGGAAAGGCACACAGTTGCAAAAAAAAAAAAGCAAAGAACATTCTGGGCTGTATTAGCAGGAGTGTTGTACGCAAGACATGAGAAGTAATTTTTCCGCACTACTCCCTGCTCTTTAGGCCTCAACTGAACTATTGTGTCCAATTGTGGGTGCCACATTTCAGGAAGGGTGTGGACAAACTGGGATAGTCTAGAGAAGAGCAACAAAAATGATTGAACACACAAGCTATGAGGGAAGATTGATAAAATTGTGTTTAGTGTGGAGAAGTGAAGACTGTGTGGGGGAGATATGATACAGTTTTCAAGTACATAAAAGGTTGTTAAAAGGAGGAGGGAGAAAAATTGTTCTATCTCTGAGGATAAGGTTAAGAAGCAATGGGTTTAAATTGCAGCAAGGACGGTTTAGGTTGGACATTAGGAAAAGCTTCCGAACTGTCAGGGTAGTTAAACACTGTAAAAAATTAATAGCAGGTTAGACAGACACCTGTCAGGAATGGTCTAGATAATGCTTGGCCCTGCCTTGAGGGCAGGGGATTGTATTAGATGACCTTGTGAGGTCTCTTCCAGTCCTACGATTCTATGATTCTTTCTTATGCTGATAATACTACCAGCAATATATACTTCAACTATTTAAGTATACATATTTAAGTATTAGAATAGCAGGTGTAGCCCTCATTGGCCTGTAGTTTTGTTATAATCCTTTAGGCTTATGCTAAGTATCCCATAACACCTTGCCTTAGCTGAAATAAGCCTTGTATTAAGTAGATAGGAAAAACTGTGAGTATCAGGACATATGATTATTTCCTCATGGCACAGGAGAGGAGTCACTCACACAAACCTAGGCAGAGTCTTCATGCCTCTTCGTATCTAGAATGCATGTGCTCCAAGCAAAGATAACGGTGCATTATGACCTGCAATTACTGGGTTCAGAACAAAGAGATAAAGGAGGTACACAACGGTACTAGAAACAAAGAAGGTAAAAAAATGATTAACTGAATTAGGTTTCAGGTGACATATACAGCACCTGTCACTGGTAAACAAGTAGAGTTTAAACGATGGCTTTAGGGATGTAACTCTGGAGAGCATACCTTTTGCGTAAGGTGTAACATTGTTGCATGGGATGGCTTTTTGGAGACTGGTATCATATAGAACATTTTTCCTACGTCATATTAATAATCCTGATTGACATTGGTTAGTTGGTCTCTTGAATATATTTCATAAGAAAGCAAAGTGTGGTCAAGCAATTGACTCTACAACCTAACAACAGAGCTAATAGGACCAACTTGATGTGGTAAATCTCTGTATTTCTGGGCAGGGTTCTGACACGTGGCATCAGAGTCAGCAAAAGGCTGCTTCACGTCTCGGCTGTTCCCTAGAACCGTTCACGAGCATTTCTAACAACAGTGTTGAACAATGGGGTCAGAAAAGTTACAGTAAAACTGCTTTGCTGTCTGCAGCTATTGCGGTGTGTGATGGAAAGAGCAGGGAAAACCAGTTTCTATTTGCATTTTGGATTTAGTGGCATAGACAATTATTGAAAGTGATGTTTCTAGAAGATTAAATAATATTTAATCGGGCTGTTTTCCTCTAAATGATGGTAGAAGCTACAGCTGCCTTGGCAGTTTTTATATTCTTTGCCTTGATAGTGAATGTTGTTTAATATAAGTGCACTGCAGAATATCAAAGTACTTTTCAACCATATCAGTCAGAAAAACGTACTTTCAACTTCCTCGTACCAACGCTCTTTCTAATGGATGTGCTCTCTGCAACGACAAGTTTAACAATTATAGTTTATTTACACTTAAGTTGCTAGAGCATTTAGATTTAAAAGTCAGACACAGGAAATTACAGCTTCTTAATACCTCAGTGTATTGTTACAAAGGTTTCAAACTTACTGGTATGTTTACTTTCCTAGAAGTTTGTTGTTGTGTTAATACCCAGAAAATACCTGCACGTTTATCTGTAATGGATTATCTCCTAGACAACAGTAAAGCTAGGATTATCCTTGTACACTTCTGTAAGCAAATGTTATAGTTAAATATACATAGAGTTAACAACTGTAAATGGAGTTTAGACATGAAAACAACTGGGATCAGTGAAAATCCTGTTCCATTTTATAATGAATGAAAGACTTAATAGCATCATTAGTTTTGTTCTTTGGCTTATGGCTACTTTAAAAAAAAAAACTAAAAAGTGCTCATGAACGGTGACAGTTCTGGGCTCTAAGTTCTCTTAATTATAAAATGGGCTGATCATGCAAGACTCCCAACCGTCTGACAGTGCCTCTGCCTCAACTGGAGGCAGAGAAGTGACCCTGTCTCCCTGCTATATGGATAGGTCACATGTACTCTGTCGTGGATTCCCTCTGACCTACACACATGCACTTGCCAATGGGTGAATAGGGAAGTGTCTGAACCAGTGTAAACTACACCTGGAGGAGCCAAATGAAGGTAAAAGTTAACAAAGGGATGACCACTTTTCATCATCACTGTTGTTGTTGGCACACTCTCTTCTAGCCTATTGTCTCATGGCCATTTACGCCTTCTCTGAACTCAGTGAGCCCTGTGCAGAGGTCTATAGGGTGTAAAATGTGTGTTTGTTTGTTAAGCTGGTCACATTCCTCAAATGTTTATGAGAATATTTGTTGAAATTTTGACCAGAAAAGAGGGGGGAATCATGGGAAATTTCCAACGTTTTTCCCATTTTCCAACCAAATGGCTGCAGGTTATGGAGTTTACTGTGAGTCTGTCCAAATCCGTGTAGTGTTGAAGTAACATGCATGCCTAGAAAGCTGGCAATGGATGTGAGTTTCACATTTTGGACTCCCTCTAGATGTTCGGAGCCCAATTTTCAAAGGTATTTAGGTGCCTAGGTGCTTCCATCTGCAACCTTAAGCACCAAATACCTTTGAAAATCAAGCCCTTAGACTTAATTCCCATCAATTCCTTGGCGGCTCTGCTGAAACTGCTAGTGACTATGCTAATAGTGATGATGGTTTCTGTAGCCGGGGCAATGGCCCACTGAATAATAGAATCATAGAGTTGGAAGGGACCTCAGGAGGTCATCTAGTCCAACACCCTGCTCAAAGCAGGACTAACCTCAGTTAAATAATCCCAGCGATGGTTTTCTCAAGAGACAGCTTAAAAACCTCTAAAGATGGAGATTCCACCACCTCCCTAGGTAACCCATTCCAGTGCTTCACCACCCTCCTAGTGAAAAACTTTGTCCTAAATCCAACCTAGACCACCCCAACTGCAACTTGAGACCGTTGCTCCTTGTTCTATCGTCTGTCACCACTGAGAACAGCCTAGCTCCATCCTCCCTGGAACCCCCTTTCAGGTAGTTAAAGGCTGCTATCAAATCTCCCCTCATTCTTCTCTTCTGCAGGCTAAACAAGCCTAGTTCCCTCAGCCTCTCCTCATACGTCTTGTGCTCCAGCCCCCTAATCATTTTTGTTGCCCTCTGCTGGACTCTCTCTGATTTCTCCACATCCTTTTTGTAGTGGGGGGCCCAAAACTGGACACAATACTCCAAATGCGGCCTCACCAATGCCAAATAGAGGGGAATAATCACTTCCCTCGATCTGCTGGCAATGCTCCTACTAATGCAGCCCAATATGCTATTAGCCTTCTTGGCAACCAGGGCACACTGCTGACTCATATCCAGCTTTTTATCCTCTGTAACCCCCAGGTCCTTTTCTGCAGAACTGCTGCCTAGCTCGTCGGTCCCCAGGCTGTAGCTGTGCATGGGATTCTTCCGTCCTAAGTGCAGGACTCTGCACTTGTCCTTGTTGAACCTCATCAGATTTCTTTTGGCCCAATCCTCCAGTTTGTTTAGGTCCTTCTGTATCTTATCCCTACCTTCCAGGGTATCTACCACTCCCCCCATCTTAGTGTCATCTGCAAACTTGCTGAGGGTGCAATCTACCCCATCCTCCAGATCATTAATGAAGATGTTGAACAAAACCGGCCCCAGGACCGACCCCTGTGGCACTCCACTTGTGACCGGCTGCCAGCTAGACATGGAGTCATTGAGCCCTACGCACTAGCCAGTTCTCTATCCATTTTATAGTCCATTCATCCAATCCATACTTCCTTAACTTGCTGATAAGAATGCTGTGAGAGACCGTACCAAAAGCTTTGCTAAAGTCAAGGTATATCACGTCCACCACTTTCCCCACATCCACAGAACCAGTCACCTCTTCATAGAAAGCAATCAGGTTGGTCAGGCATGACTTTCCCTTGGTGAATGCATGTTGACTGTTCCTGATCACCTTCCTCTCTTCCAAGTGCCTTAAAATGGATTTCTTGAGGACCTGCTCCATGAATCAGACAGCCTTTTGGAGATATTGGTTGTATTTGGTCACTAGCAATCTGTGACCCATGTCTTGATGCTCAGATGACCAACATGGTGTTGCCATGTTGTGCAATCCTGAAGTATGGCTGAACCCCACTCCCCGCCTTTTTTTTTTTTTTTGGACCGTAACTTTATTGATCCTTTTTACTTAGAACAGTGCATGCATACATACAGGACATGCATAGATACCGGGGAGAAATAAATCCTACATCCATGGCTTATTTCTCTGTCAAAAAGGGCCTGTCACTTTGCCATCTATTACCTGACCAAGACATTTTAATGTCTCTATCACAACAGATTAAGCCAGATCTCAGTACCAACAACAAAGGTTGGAGGTGTGGGGGGAGCTGGGGAAGCTTCATCTTTCGACAAGCTGATGGCAGGTAATCCTGACTGGAGGTTGGTTAGACATACAAGAGGATCAGAATACTGGAAGCCTTCAGATGATGCACAACTCAAAATGTCCTCTATTTGCCTTTCTGTTTTTGCTTGAAATCTCTCATTTAAAGAAAAAATGGCTCTGTAAAAACAGAGACCTTGACTTAACCTTCACTTCAAAGAAAAGCTTTTGATACAGTCTCCCGCAGTATTCTTACCAGCAGGTTACAGAAGCATGGGTTGGATTGGATGAATGGACTTTAAGGTGGATAGAAATCTGGTCAACGGGGAGTGATCAATGGCTTAATGTCTAGTTGGTAGCCGATAGCAAGCAAAGTGCCCCAAGGGTCAGTGCTGGAGCCAGTTTTGTTTAACATCTTCATTAATGATCTGGAGGACGTGGTAGATTGCACCCTCAGCAAGTTTGCAGATGACACTAAGTTGAGGGGAGTGGTAGATACACTGGAGGGTAGGGATAGGATACAGAGGGACCTAGACAAATTGGAGCATTGGGCCAAAAGAAATCTGATGAGGTTCAATGAGGACAAGTGCAGAGTCCTCCACTTAGGATGGAAGAATCCCATGCACAGCTACAGACTGGGGACCAACTGGCTATGCAGCAGTTCTGCAGAAAAGGACCTGAGGGTTACAGTGGACAAGAATCTGGAAATCAGTCAACAGTGTGCCCTTATTGCCAAGAAGTTAACAACATATTGGGCTGCATTAGTAGGAGCATTGGCAGCAGGTCCTTCTTCTCTTTTGCAGACTAAACAAGCCTAGTTCCCTCAGCCTCTCCTCATAAATCATGGGCTCCAGTCCCCTCATCATTTTTGTTGCCTTCTGCTGGATTCTCTCCAGTTTCTCCACATCCTTTTTTAGTGGGGGGCCCAAAACTGGACACAATACTCCAAATGCAGCCTCACCAATGCCAAATAGAGGGGAATAATCACTTCCCGCAATCTGCTGGCAATGCTCCTACTAATGCAGCCCAATATGCTATTAGCCTTCTTGGCAACCAGGGCACACTGCTGACTCATATCCAGCTTCTTGTCCACTGTTACCCCCCCCAGGTCCTTTTCTGCAGAACTGCTGCCTAGCTCGTCGATCCCCAGTCTGTAGCTGTGCATGGGATTCTTCCGTCCTAGGTGCAGGACTCTGCACTTGTCCTTGTTGAACCTCATCAGATTTCCTTTGGCCCAATCCTCCAGTTTGTTTAGGTCCTTCTGTATCTTATCCCTACCTTCCAGGGTATCTACCACTCCCCCCAGCTTAGTGTCATCTGCAAAGTTGCTGAGGGTGCAATCTACCCCATCCTCCAGATCACTAATGAAGATGTTGAACAAAACCGGCCCCAGGACCGACCCCTGTGGCACTCCACTTGTGACCGGCTGCCAGCTAGACATGGAGCCCTTGATCACTACTCGTTGATCCCTATGCTCTAGCCAGTTCTCTATCCATTTTATAGTCCATTCATCCAACCCATACTTCAACTTGCTGATAAGAATACTGTGAGAGACAGTATCAAAAGCTTTGCTAAAGTCAAGGTATATCACATCCACCGCCTAATCTTCTAATCCTAATCTTCTATGATTCTAATACACCTCTTAGGAGACTGTATCTTCTTTTCTACGATAGTCACAAAGGGGGCAAGATTTCATCCTCATGCATCTGTTAATTATTCACATCATCCTGACAAACCATTGCAGCTGTTTCACTTTTCAGGAACACACACTATTTTTAAGTATTTGCTAGAATAAATATGAGCTTCCTCAGATATATTCTCTATAGGGAGCTCTCTGCCCACTTGTAATTTTAAACATCTTTCAGTTAACTTACACACACCCTTGGGGAGAGATCAATAACTGCTAATAAAATGTTTTGTGACATGTACTCCAGAACCACTGAGCCATGTTTGCTGTTGTGGGGAGAGACACATTTTTGTCTTGGTGTAACTGCTAAATTCACCAGGGTAACTGAGACCTAAATCTGGCTAAAAGACTGGACATTTTCACCTGGAAAAGTAATAACACAGAACTTAGAACAAGAGAGAATGGATATGTTTATAACAACTTTGCTACAGAGGCCACTGCCCTTACTGCGATACCAGCTTGCATATTGCAATAAAGACAACAAACAACACTACATGAAACCACCTTAACTAAACAAAGAGTGCAGCACTAGCAACAGAGCACTAAGAGAGCTGGAAGTACTGGTCTCTGCTTATGTCACCAGTCCCAGTCGAGCACTCCCTCCATAGACTGCTGGGAGTGAACCAGTCAAGGGTCACCCAGGAATTTTAAGCTTCCCTGGGTCTGAACAGGTTACAGCACTCTTTTCTCCCCTGGCCGCTCTGCCATATTTCCTGGGCACTGACCCTAGTCTGCTATCCCTTCATGGAAACGGGACCCCTCAACTCATCTGCCTAGGCCCCAGGACTAGCACTGACCCCCAAGATATCCCAGCAACTTAAAAACACCCTCTCCCAGGACTCACGCAAAGGAATGAGCCCTCTGGTTTAACATTTAACTCCCTCAGAGGCAATGTGGCAATTGTGAACTACAAGACAGACACAGACATTCTACACAGGAGTCTAACACTTTTACTCTATAATTAGTCACCTATAACACAAGAGGGTACAAAGCATTTTCCTCACTAGCTCACCCTTCCCTTGGGAGTCCTCGGGGAGCATCTCTGTGTTCAGGAAGGCAGTAATGGACTCTTGCCTTTTCTAGCTCCTACACACTTGGATGCTTCTCCCCACTCCTGAGTTGTAGATAAAATGACCCTGAAGAACAGCTACCGCCCCTATATAACTTTCAGTCCCCTCTTGTAAGAACTGATCAACCTCTTCAGGTGGACAGAGACTTCTGCCAGGTGACTTTGTTGTTAAGCAATCTCTGCCCTAAAATAACCGTTCTCCTAGTTGGGAGCCAGCCTCTTGTTTATCATAGAGTCATGGAAGACTAAGGATGGAAGGAACCTCAGGAGGTCACCTTGTCCAACCCCCAGCTCAAAGCAGGACCAACCCCAACCAAATCATCCCAGCCAAGGCTCTGTAAGGCCTTAAAAAACCTCTAAGGATGGACTAACTAAATCACCCCAGCCAGGGTGTTTTAGAGGCCTTAAAAACCTCGAAGGATGGAGATTCCACCCCCTGCCTAGGTAACTGATTCCACACCCTTCTAGTGAAAACATTTTTCCAAATATCCAACCTAGACCTCCCTCAATGCAACTTGAGACCGTTGCTCCTTGTTCTGTCATCTGCCACCGAGAACAGCCTAGCTCCATCCTCCCTGGCATCGCCTTTCAGGTAGTTAAAGGCTGCTATCAAATCCACCCCCTCATTCTTCTCTTTTGCAGACTAAACAAGCCTAGTTCCCTCAGCCTCTCCTCATAAATCATGTGCTCCAGCCCCCTCATCATTTTTGTTGCCCTCCACTGGACTCTCTCCAGTTTCTCCACATCCTTTTTGTAGTGGGGGGCCCAAAACTGGATACAATACTCCAAATGCGGCCTCACCAATGCCAAATAGAGGGGATTAATCACTTCCCGTGATCTGCTGGCAATGCTCCTACTAATGCGGCCCAATATGCCATTAGCCTTCTTGGCAACCAGGCACACTGTTGACTCATTTCCAGCTTCTTATCCACTGTAACCCCCAGGTCCTTTTATGCAGAACTGCTGCCTAGCTCGTCGGTCCCCAGTCTGTAGATGTGCATGGGATTCTTCCATCCTAAGGGCAGGACTCTGCACTTGTCCTTGTTGAACCTCATCAGATTTCTTTTGGCGCAATCCTCCAATTTGTCTAGGTCACTCTGTAACCTATCCCTACCCTCCAGCGTATCCACCACTCCCCCCAGCTTAGTGTCATGTGCAAACTTGCTGAGGGTGCAATCTACCCCATCCTCCAGATCATTAATGAAGATGTTGAACAAACCGGCCCCAGGACCGATCCCTGGGGCACTCCGCTTGTGACCGGCTGCCAGCTAGATGTGGAGCCATTGATCACTACCCATTGAGGCCAATGATCTAGCCTGCTTTCTATCCATCTTATAGTCCATTCATCCAACCCATACTTCTTTAACTTGCTGATAAGAATACTGTGGGAGACCGTATCAAAGCTTTGCTTAAGTCAAGGTGTATCACGTCTACAACGTTTAGAACTAATCCTTTTCATTTCAAGGACCTTCTTGTTATCCTTTTGCTACCAGCCTTTGGAATTTCAGCCCCAACATGGAGGCAAACTCAGTGGAGAAGGCAAATAGACTTTGCAGCTTGGCACAGATACAGAGTTCATAATCTCACACAGAATTCATGACCTGCAGAAGCAGTTTTCAAGTCATCACAGTTTAGGCTAGAATTCAAAGAGAAACATTTGCTCATTCAGTGTAAGCAACCAGTCATTGCTTTTTAGAAAAGTCTCGAAATGAAACTTAAAACTTAAACAGTAGCAAGAGCTCTCCAGAAAACTCCTCTGATTCACCATCAACTTGTATTTGAATGAACTTTCTTGAAAGTAACTTCACACACTCCAGGTAATTAGTGGTTTAGAGAAATGATAAATAAGCTGTGAACTCATCTGAGTTTCCTTGAAGTAAAATACTCTAGATGTTCAGAGTCTGATTTGTTTAAACATTGACACACAGGGAGATACTGTCAAATTTACTGCACTGAAAGATCTTTAATTTACAAAGAGGAATTAACACAGACTATATAAAGCTACAAATTGCTACATTAAAAGAGAAAATCTTGACAACCTGATAGGAATGTGAAAGGATTTAAAGAATGAAGAACGTTACCATATATTTCATAAACACAAGTGTTTTTAAGTAATTTCAAACTCATTAGCACGGCCATAGAAATAACCTAATGACAAACTGTGTTTCTTGCAGAAAGTTATCCTTTCAGAGGCAAATGCTGCCCCGTTGGTATGCATAGCTTGGACCACAGCAGGACAGCTGCAGCCCACAGGACTAGCTTGCCTTTATTATAGTAATTGCTTAGCATTATATGCAGCAGTAATGCAAGGAATGTACAAGCCTGTGTCCTGTAAGACATTAGCTTTAGCAAGTAAGCAGAAGGCTTGAGGCCTATGAACTTTGAACAGATAAATGGCCCAACGGAAAAGCCCAAGTACTGGGAAGCTGATAAAAGAGTGTTTAAGGGGAATTTCTGACCCCAGGAACATGACCCAACCACAGTGGTGTCATGGCAATAAATTGATGTACATAACAGGTCCATGAGCTTCATCAGCAGATACCTAACCACAAGAGGCCCATGGTAACGAACTGATACATATGATAATAAGTTGAAATAATTGATATATCAACCTATAGGAGAAGAACATGCCAACATTGGTAAGGTGAGGAAATACAAACAAGGAAAAGGGGAAAATCCCCTACTGAATATGCCTCAAACATAGTGGTGTCTGTGTAACATATTATAAAAAAGTTACATCCCAGACTCAGGGCAGTAGAAAAAGGAGATGTAGTCCTTGGGAGGTGCTAGAATGATGGCCACTGGTGATGAGGGGAAGGTGATGAGAAAGGAGATGGATAACATTTCAGGTTGTTCGGCAAGGAATGGTGTGAATATATGGATGTGCAGATGTACATTTTGCAGTCTCTTTATCTACCTTACTGAACTGAGGTGTTTGTGACTGTGCTAAATGTACTAATAAACTCTTTGTAACTATGGAAAAATTCCTATAGTGTGAGTGTGGCAGCTGTGCACAGCAGGGTTCCCAGCTATATAATAATTTGAATAATACAGGGACTGACCTTGGGACAAAAACTTGTCAACCTTCAAAGTGATAACTGTGGATTATTAAGAAATCTATCTAGCTAATCTATAAATCGGGCTACACAGTGAGGTTCTGCTCTGCAGGTGAGCAAGAACACAGGGGGCAGCCTTAATGTTGAATTTTCAACCTTCAACACTGCATTTCTTGTTTTGTGTACACAATTTCTCAACATCATTGCGTTAGAGCAAAATAGTCCATGAATTTTCAAGGTGCTTTAAAAATAGATGAAGGACTTCACTCTAAAAGGAACAAGCGCTATGAGATGGAATCATACAAAGCAATCCTGTGGAGCTCAGAAACTGTATAGGATCAGAACTGCAGGGAGAGCTTTAGGAACTCCACAGGACTAAACTGCAAAAAAGTTTTATATACACGGTCTCTACGGAATGTATTGTTGCACACGCACACGCACACACAAGTGAATCCTTTGTTAAGTGACCAACTGCTCTAAATAAAGCAGCACAAGTATTTGAAAAAGTTAAACTGTCTGTATCAAGTGAACTATTCTCCAGTGCAAAAGAAACTACCCAGACTTGATCTATGTTGAGAGATCGATTTATCAATACATAGAAACTACAGATGCCAGGCTAATAAGATGCATATATACCTGTTTTACCTACCTCTTTGGTAGACAACCTTTCAGGGAAAAGTTACAATTTATACATTCAAATTCTATTTTTATTTTTATAAAATATTTTAAACTTTTATTAATATTCTATTTGTAATTTAAGGTTTCTATAAACTTTACCGTATTATTTGGTATCAAATATTAATGCACCCCTGAAACTCTCATGGGTTTAAACAGGATTTAGATGGTGCATAGGCCTCTTGGCTGGCCCTTATGATCAGGAGTGAATTTCATCTCTAGGGTAGAGCCTTACTTTGGGAACAGTTCCATTGCTTTCAGTAGCACAGTTTGTGGGGTCATCAGAAAGGGTGTAAAAACCAGGCACTTTATTGGGTCATCTTTATGTGCCAGAAGAGGACCATCAAAGGGGGAAAAATTTTGGGGGGGTATGCATCTGTTCTCTTTTGCTTTGTCAGAAAAAGGCACCACATTCTCTTCAAACGGACCTATGCCAGTCTACACTAGCATATAATTTGGCCCTGTTCTTAGATTTCAAGGCCAGAAGGCACCATTGTGATCACCTAGTCTGACTTCCTGTCTAAAGCCATGTTTATATTGAGGGTGGCAAATTCACCGCCGCCAGATCGATCTTTCTGGATCGATTGAGTGGTCAGTGTAGACCCGCTCAATTGATCAGGAAGTCGACTGAGTAAAACCAGCCTCTCAAGTAGCGTAGCGCTGCGTCGACAGGAACGCTGTTCCCGTTGGCGCAACGCAGTGTTCACAGTGCACAGAAGGGAAGCACAGCAGCTGACGTGAGTTACACAAGCTACTCTGCGTAGTTTGCGTAACTCCTGTCAACTGCCGCCGAATCGCCAGCTGAGTGTGAACCAGGGCTAAAACAGGGCATGGAACTTCCTCAAAAACTTTCCTAGAACAGATCTTTTAGAAAAACATCAATCTTGGTTTTAAAATGTCTGGCTCATTTCCAATCTGAATTTGTCTAACTTCAACTTCCAGCCATTGCTTCATGTTACACCTTTCTCTGCCACATTGAAGAGCCCATTGTTAAATATTTGTTCAACACAGAGATTCATACAAGATTAGACCTCCCCCACTGCAACTGGAGACCATTGCTCTTAGCTCTGTCATCTTCTACCACTGAGATGAGCCTAGTTCCATCCTCCTACTAATGCAGCCCAATATGATATTAGCCTTCTTGACAACCAGGGCACACTGCTGACTCATATCCAGCTTCTTATCCACTGTAACCCCCAGGTCCTTTTCTGCAGAACTGCTGCCTAGCTTGTTGGTCCCCAGTCTGTAGATGTGCATGGAATTCTTCCTTCCTAAGTGGAGGACTCTGCACTTTTCTTTGTTGAACCTCATTAGATTTCTTTTGGCGCAATCCTCCAGTTTGTTTAGATCATTCTATATCCTATCCCTACCTTCCAGGATATCTACCACTCCCCCCAGCTTAGTGTCATCCACAAACTTGCTGAGGGTGCAATCTACCCCATCCTCCAGATCATTAATGAAGATGTTGAACAAAACCAGCCCTAGGACCGACCCCTGGGGCACTCCACTTGTGACTGGTTGCCAGCTAGACATGGAGCCATTGATCACTACTCGTTGATCCCTATGCTCTAGCCAGTTCTCTATCCATTTTATAGTCCATTCATCCAACCCATACTTCTTTAACTTGCTGATAAGAATACTGTGAGAGACAGTATCAAAAGCTTTGCTAAAGTCAAGGTATATCACGTCCACCGCCTTCTCTACATCCACAGAGCCAGTCACCTCATCATAGAAAGCAATCAGGTTGGTCAGGCATGACTTTCCCTTGGTGAATCCGTGTTGACTGTTCCTGATCACCTTCCTCTCTTCCAAGTGCCTTAAAATGGATTCCTTAAGGACCTGCTTCTTGATTTTTCCAGGGATTGAGGTGAGGCTGACCGGTCTGTAGTTCCCTGGATCCTCTTTCCTCCCTTTTTTGAAGATGGGCACTATATTTGCTTTTTTCCAGTCCTTAGGGACCTCCTCCTGTTGACACGAGCTTTCAGAGATAATAGCCAATGTCTCTGAAATCATATCAACCAACTCCCTCAGCACCCTCTGGTGCATTGCATCTGGCCCCATGGACCTGTGTATGTCCAATCTTTCTAAATAGTCTTGGACCTATTCCTTCAGCACTGCGGGATGTTCACCTCCTTCCCATTCTGTGCTGCCCAGTGCAGTAGTTTGGGAGCTGATCTTGTCTGTGAAGACAGAGGCAAAAAAAGGCATTACCTCAGCTTTCTCCACATCCTCCGTCACTAGGTTGCCTCCCCCATTCTGTAAGGAGCCCACACTTTCGCTAATCTTCCTCTTGTTGGTAACATACCTGTAGAAACCCTTCTTGTTCCCCTTCACGTCCCTTGTTAGCTGCAACTCCAATTGTGCTTTGGCCTTCCTGATTTCATTCCTGCATGTTTGAGCAGTATTTTTATACTCCTCCCTAGTCATCTGACCAAGCTTCCACTTCTTGTAAGCTTCTTTTTTGCGTTTAAGTTCGCCAAGGACATCTTTGTTAAGCCAAGCTGGACGCCTACCATATTTGCTATTCTTTCTGCACATCGGGATGGTTTGCTCCTGTGCCCTCAATAAGGTTTCTTTAAAATACAGCCAGCTCTCTTGGATTCCTTTCCCCGTCATATTAGCCTCCCAGGGAATCCTGCCCATCAGTTCCCTGAGGGAGACAAAGTCCGCTTTTCTGAAGTCCATAGTCCGTATCCTGCTGTTCTCCTTTCTTCCTTTTGTCAGGATCCTGAACTCAACCATCTCATGGTCTCTGCTGCCTAGGTTGCCACCCGCTTCTACTTACCCTACCAAATATTCCCTGTTTGTGAGCAGCAGGTCAAGAGAAGCACGGCCCCTAGTTGGTTGCACCAGGAAATTGTCTGTGACACTATCCAAAAACTTCCTGGATTGTTTGTGCTCTGTTGTATTGCTCTTCCAGCAGATGTCAGGGTGATTGTAAGTAAGTATACATTATATACTTACAGCTGTGGGTGTCTTGCACTCTAGACATACCCTCAGTCTCGGATGTCTGCTAGGCCCTAGGCATTACAGAGTCTCTCACTGAAGGGCTCTAAATGCCACATGCTGCTACATCTCCTGCAAGATACCTGGGAAGGCTGCCAAACCATTCATTTTTGAAGCTCTCGTCCTTTTCTCCTCTCTGGACCTGCACTTTGTTAACTGCACTCTCTTTGAATCATTTCTCATGCCTGCTCTATTGTTGATGTTTTCCATTTGTTAGCATTTGTTAGTAAATAGTAACACGTTTAGCTCTCTCTTTCTTTATATTGGATTCATTCACATATTAACTATTCTTTAGAATCTTTATCTTCAACCAAAAGTAGGTCTGAATGCCAAGGTCTAGAACACTGGTCCTTTCTCTAGACGTAACCCTTTATTCATTATGCTGTATTTAATAACTCTTGGATACCTACACCTTATAAAACTCCGGCTATCCTTGGAAACCATCTCCTTAACATATAGATATAATGCTGCTATAAGCACATAAAGACTTGAGGATTGTTATATAAGAATTTCTGTTGGGGAAGTCAACAGGAAAGAATGATGGTGGGATAAGAAAGATCTAATGTGATATATTAACTTGAAGATTTGTTTTCCTTTCCAGCTGTAAATAATCACACTTAAATCAGATAAACTGAGAATGTACAGAAATGACATCACACCGTGTATTTCTGGGAGAATATCGTTGGCAGCCAGGGTTCCTTTGTCTGAAATCCCATGTAATGATACTGATATGAAAACTTCGTGGTGGAATGAAGGTTGTGTCCCCCTTCCAGATGCAGGAGACACACATATCCAGCTCTTAGTCTGAGAAGAAAGGGTGGTAATGTATCTGTTTGATTTTCTGTCTTCTCTAATACTGTACTATACTCTGATTGATAATCTTAGGTTAAATAATTCCAATTGAGCCTGTTATTTTGACAATCTTGACTCATTAACTCAGACATGCAATTAAGTGGTGACCCTGACATGATTGTCAAAAACAGCATCAGTTGGATCCAGATTACCTTTAACTACCTAACAAGCTTTTAACTACATGAAAGGGGGTTCCAGGGAGGATGGAGCTAGGCTGTTCTCCCTGGTAGCCGATGACAGATTAATGATCTGGAGAATGGGGTGGATTGGACCCTCAGCAAGTTAGTAGATGACACTAAGCTAGGGATAGTGGTAGATACCCTGAAGAGCAGGGATAGGATACAGAGTGACCTAAGCAAATTGGAGGATTGGACCAAAACAAATCTGATGATATTCAACAAGGACAAATGCAGAGTCCAGCACTTAGGATGGAAAAATCCCATGCACAGCTACAGACTGGGGACCAATTGGCTAGGCAGCAGTTATGTAGAAAAGGACCTGGGGGTTACAGTGGACAAGAAGCTGGATATGAGTCAGCCATGTGACCTTATTGGCAAGAAGGCTAATGGCATATTGGGCTGCATTAGTAGAAGCATTGCCAGCAGATCGAGGGAAGTGATTATTCCCCTCTCTTCGGCACTGGTGAGGCCACATTTAGAGTATTCAGTCCACTTTTGGGTCCCCCAATATAGAAAGGATGTGGACAAATTGGAGAGAGTGCAGCGGAGGGCAACAAAAATGATGAGGGGGCTGGAGCACAAGACTTATGAGGAGAGACTAAGGGAACTAGGCTTGTTTAGTCTGCAGAAGAGAAGAATGAGGGGGGATTTGATAGCGGCCTTTAACTACCTGAAAGTGGGTTCCAGGGAGGATGGAGCTAGGCTGTTCTCAGTGGTGGCAGATGACAGAACAAGGAGCAATGGTCTCAAATTACAGTGGGGGAGGTCTAGGTGTGATATTAGGAGAATCTTTTTCACTGGGAGAGTGGTGAAGCACTGGAATGGGTTATGTAGGGAGGTGGTGGAATCTCCATCCTTAGAGGTTTTTAAGGTGAGGCTTGGCACAGCCCTGCTTGGGATGGTTTAGACGGGGTTGATCCTGCTTTGAGCAGGGGATTGGATTATGACCCCCCCTGAGGTCCCTTCCATCCCTAATCTTCTATGATTCTATGCCTGGGATAGCGACTTACATTTTCAGTAAAGGTAAGGAACATCTTACTGAGAGTTTTCTCTAGTGTTCTAATGACTGAATGCATATTGCATTCTGGCACTCAGTAGTAAAAGGTACCTGGGGAAAAGAATCAAGTAAGTTTAAGATAATAAAAAACTTGAAATAGGCTTAATAAGAAAAATGTCAGCCGACAAGGGGAAAACAATAGAGAATTTTATAATAAATTATGTTACTGAACAAAGAACCACTTTATTTGCAATAAAAACAATTGATGAAAATGATCCTTGGAAATGTGTGTGTAAGCTGTTTGAAGATGTGACAGAGGGGAAATGTAGAAAAGGGAAAGAGAAACAGTTAAAAGGCATGGCTATTCACGCTCTGTATGTAATCTGCATGGTGTTCAATAGTATGGTTATTAAAATGAAGGAGAAAATAAGAGAATTGGAATATGATTTGGAAGCAGAAAAGGAGCAAGCCAAGGAAGTAAAACCACAACAGGAAGATGTCAGCAGTTTAAATACCTTCTTGACTTGTAATTTGTAGGAGGCAAAGGATAAGATGGGGAATTCCAAGAACAAATCAGACAGGAGAGAAAGGAGAAATTAGGGTGGAAATCGCAAGCAGAGGATTTGAAAAGTGCGTACAGGATAGTGCTGTGTCAGGTTGCAGCAGCAAGACTCGGGGAGTGTGACAGACCACAGTCAGTGTAAAGTTGAGAGAGACAGATTTAAAGGACAGATCAGAGATTTCAGGGGGCAGATAGCAGTTTTAAGACTACACCGCCCACAGCATCTCCATATCCAGACCCTGGAGACAATGCTTATTGGGATTCTCATGAGTATGGTTATAAGTATGTGGAACCACCATGGGTAGATGAGGAGAGACAGCGAGAGCATGTGTTGAAGGGTTAAGATTCCCGTAGCCACAGGGGGAACAAGACAGTCTCAACAAACAGCCACCAAAAATCAGAGTTGGATTGATTTAGGGGGGAAAACTGAGGAGGAAGGACAAGAAACAGAATCTGAAGAAGAGGAGCCAGATCTCAGCATTATGCCTTGGCAGCCACTAAGGCCTTCCTCTAACACTAAAATAAACAGATCAGGAACTTCCACTAAAATGGAAAAGTCAGGGACTGTTACTAATAGCAGAACTCTTACATCTGTAGCTCAACTTGTGGGTCACATGCAAAAATGAAGTCAATTTCAGAGGATTGTCAGTGTGTTTTTTCAAAGATCAGATTCAGACAATGTGTTCCTCATTCTCACTTGATTTAATGTTCTCTGTCAGCTTGGTCACTTACTGGTCACTTATTAACCTAGTAGTTAGCAAGTGCATGCTAATAGAGCATGTAGAGCAAGCCCCATACAACGTAGTGCCAAAGATATGAGAGACAGTCTATTGGGACAGTCCCATGGCTCTGCCGATAACACATGAAAAGCCACAAAGGCTACTGGACCAGTCTCTGCTCAGGTATGCCCGTGTAAATCCTGTACAACTCCACAGAATACTCCAGATGCACAGCAATGTAACAGAGGCAAGAGTCTGGTCCATGGTGATTAGTAGCTTTGTTTTTAAGCCTCAGGGTTTTACTAGAGCATTAATTCACACTTGGGGAGGCAGTGAAGGATGATTTACACCATTTCTTTTTTTCCAGGGATCTTATCTACATCTTTGTGCCTCTCTACTGTGTATATAAACATTAAGCTTTGACTAGAAATTTATCCTCACTACAGGCAGTTCTGTCATACGTCAGAACATGGGATAAGATATTGTCAAAAAAGATAGAAAAACCTTTCTGAGATTCCAAGATCAAGTTTAAAGTAGAAACTTTTTTCTAGGCCTGGTCTATACTTAGCGGGAAATTTGGCGGTAGTTGACAGGAGTTACGCAACCTACGCAGAGTAGCTTGTGTAACTTACGTTGACTTCCTAAATTTTCTTCTGCACGCCGTCTCCACTATGCTGTGTCGATGGGAAATGAATACCCGTTGATGCAGCACTATGCTTTTTTTGGAGGTGGCTTTATTTAATCAACTTCCAGATCGATTGACTGGATCTTCACTTCCGCTCAATCGATCCGGATAAATTGATCTGACAGTGGCAAATTTGCTGCCATCAGTGAACACATACCCTATGATTTTATAGGTCTATATGGTGTAAAGCAAACTCACCCTTGGTTAAAAGTATCCATACAGTGTTAGCGTCCCAGAGCACACTCAGGAAGCTACCTTCTATTTGTTCATTCATTCCCTTTCAGTGCATTAGGCATCTCAGACTGATCAGAATTCACTTCTTTTTACCTTTATCTTTCACCAGCGTTTTCCATGTTACAGAACATAAAGGGAATGCAGTTATCTAAAGTATAGAATTAATAAAATATGTGAAGTTCCAGTAGGATTGAGCTATTCTTGTACTTATTTTATTGATGAATTCATCTATGTTTTCTACCAGTTACAAACAAGTATGAAAGAAAGACCTTTTTCTCTGGATTTGTCTTCCTGAAGGTATTTAGTTTCTCATTCGTGTGTATCGACATAATTTCTCCACTGCCCGCCTCCCTCTATATATTATTATCTTAAAAAAACAACTAATTGAATTTCCTTGTTAGGAATGCTCCTCTTGTCAGAAGGTTATTTAGCATGGCATTCAGAGAGCTTAATAACCTTGCAACGGAAGGGAGTGAATTCTATCAAAAGACTCAGAGAACTAATTAAGATGTTAAGCCTTCCCTACCATGGTGGTTCAGAGCTCTAGTGCAATAAATTATTGACTCAATGCCTACGGATCATAATTTGTACAGCTATCGATGCTGATAAAGCTAGGAGCTGAATGGTGGGACTAAATGTATTCTGTTTTGATAGCAATAACATTTAACCTGTCTTGAAGGAGCCAGCTACCACCTAGGGTGGAGGAGAAGGATTCAAAATTTGCTAAGATTCAGTTTGCTAAAAGGGGTGAGTTGATATTATGTGTTTTTCAAAAAATCATATTGTAAAACAATTAGTTTTATATATAAACAAGAAAAGCCACACGCATTAAGGGGACATTTAGACCACATAGAATTACAATGGTTCATTCTAGATGTCATAAAATCACTCTCACTGCAACCAAAGTGCTATCATACAAAGTCTACATTCCAACTCCTAGTGATACGCATTTTATGCTCTGGCAATTTAAAATCTCTTTATCTCAACTTGTTTGAGAAGTTGAGTAATCAAGGGAGTTTCATAAGAAACACATAAGTGAAATAAAAACCAACGTTGCAGATATATCTGGTATTTGTGTGCAGGTATGAGTAATTCACTGGAAAAGTGTTTGCCGCATTCAAGTATCATTCTCAGACGCTTTACTTGGAAAAAGCCGTAAGGGTTTTTGTCATGCATATTAACTAGACTGTGGTCTTTTGAAGTTGATCAAATAAAGCAGTGCTTTTCAGTCTTATGTACCAATGCCCCTTTTCCCTTACTAAGCCCCTCCCCCAGTATAGCCAGAACCAACTTCCCCTTTAACAATATGGGAAAGGTAGAGTGGTTGTGACCCCCTCACACCTGTTTCCTAGCTGAGAACCCAGGATTTAAAGAAATTAATAGAAAAAGGTATATTTAATCACCCTTAGAGATTTCTTTAGCAGGGATATAATTCTCTAGTAACATCTGCAAGAGGTTTTTTAAAATCCTATAGCAAGGTCATCATTTCCTATTATAGTCTACAGCACTTCTCCAGAAGGTGCAGATGCTCTTTTCATGCAAATGCTGCCTATTTTCAATAAAAGTCTCTGCAGAAGTTACAATGTGAAACATTGCAAGACCAAGCCAGGCCAGGCAGATAGGAAATGTCTCCCTTACAGAAATAAATTAGAAGAGGTTCCTCTTTCTTATGAAATCTCCAGCACATGATGAGATAAATTAACTCTGAGGGAAAATACAATTATGATTTAACCAAAGACAATGAACATGTGTGATTTCGATATTCATTTTCTGAGAGGTTCTTGAGAAGAGTGAGCAAACTCCTCATCCTCCCTAGGTAATGAAAGGATGTTTTTAATCCATAAGGTAAGGAAGTCCTGGTAATTCTCAGCCTCTCTCATTGAAATGTCTTCAGAGGCCATTCACAGAGTATGCCAGTCAGGAAAACACTTGCAGGCTGATTCACTGCTGTGGGCAAAATATTCCAGCAGCCCTGAAGCTGTCAAATAACCTCATCCATCGATAGTAGCTGCAGCTAGGGAATGAAGGGGAAGAGGTGGAGGAAAAAAAGAGAGAATTCACTAGGGCACCAGGAGTCCTGTGGAGTGTCATATTCTGACTCTCCCACAAGCCTGTCTGAAGGACTCCACAGCACAACAGGTTGCAGGGACGGTTTTGGGTTTGTTTTTTTTTTTTAAATGTCCCATGGAAATGGCAACATTCGCACCTTTGAGATGTGAGCTACTGACTATAGATAACCCTCTTTAGGTTCTTCCTACCCTGCAATCTCACTTCCTCTATGTACACTTGCAAGCTGACCAGAGCAGCTTTGTCTATAGTGAAGGGGGAGGATCAGGACTGCGTAAGTTACAGTGTATCACTCAGGTATTGTGTTGTTCAATAGCAAATTGTCTTAAAGCAAATCACTGAGTCAAAAAGGAAGAAGTTAATTCATTAAATTCAGGAGGTGGAGAGGAGGGCAACAAGTGAGGAACACTGACTTGGTGTGCCGCAGAGAGGGGGTGGGAAGATGCCACTGGCCCTAGTGAGCATCCCCTCACAGACACTCCCTTGGACTGGGATAGGGGAATCCAAGACTGTGGTTCTGAATCCCCCAGGTTAAACCTCTGCAACCCAGTCAAGGCCCCAAACCTAGGCACATGCTCAGAGCACAGGCCTGCCTGGCACCTTTAAGAGTTGGAACCCACAGTCCAGCTGCCTAGCCTCTGGGCCCAGGTCTGACCCTTCACACTCCCCCACTCCTAAACGCACCTGTGACGCTGGCAGAGCAGGTGCCAGCTCATGCCCAGGCCTCTAGACCTCACCAGAAATTGTTGGGAGGCTTGGGCGGATTGTCAGAATGTAACAGAACTCTGCACAATTTCTTATTATTTGTGAAGTATGAGAGAAACCATAAACCCGTTAATTAAAACTGGCTGCTGTGTTTATCATCATTGCATCCTTTATTTTTCCAGCTTTTCCACTTCTCCTGAGGGTTATGGATTCTGCAAGCCTGCGGTTTAACTGGAGGAAGAGGGAACAAATGTTATAGATGGCTGCAGCTGGTACAGGCAACCACAGATGAAGCCAAAGCAGAGACTATTACACTGGGAAAAGGTAAAATAGGGCCCAGCTAGGCCAAGTGTCCCCCTCAGCACCCACAGATCCAGAACTGTGCAATAGAGAGCCCACACGCAGACTGGGAGAACTGGGACCCAGGTGCCGCCTTGTTCATTTCTTCCCCCCTCCTCCCCCATGTTGTCTTGAGGAAACAGCTGGTTGGGTCAGAAGCAGCCCAAGCAGGGCACCCGGGACATGCCAAGAACAGTCTGCAGTTTTCACTGGACTTTCTCTGCTGGGTGCCAATTTACTGTTTGCTCCAGCCTCACCCCCCATCTCTTCACCTCAGCTTCATTCCACCCCAGCCCTTATCTCCTCCCTTGCCCCAGCTTCACCCTCCTTTTCTTAAATATCCCTTCTCCCTGAGATTCTTTTTCAATTTAGCCAATCCTTCCTAACAAAACCCACCCAAAATAATCATGGCACTAACATGTCCTTTGCTGCCAACACACTATCTACTCTGCTGGTGGGTCCTGACTCTATCCCGCCCTGTTTCTGTCTGGTGGAGTTACACTGTAAACTCGTCAAGGCAGGCACTGTCTACTAGTCTGTTCGTACAGCACCAAGCGCAATGGGGCTCCATTCTTGGTGCTCCTTTGGCACTACCACAGTAACCAGGATTATTAATAATGCAGACTCACACCTAGCCCTGTTGGGTAATACCTTGCACCACAAGGGTCCCTGATGCTTTCTGAGGGTTGAGCAGGTCCATCCGAGTAATGATATCAGAGAATCTAGCCCAAGCTTTTTGTACAATAGAAGGTTTTCATTAGCCAAAAACCAATGAGCCACGTACAGCCTGCGGGGAGCAACAAGATTGCAGGGAGCACAGGACAGGATCCAGAGCACCCAACTCACCGTTTTACTGCAAGTTGCACAGTTGGCTTTTTAATTCCCAGCTCCTGGAGTCACATGATCCTCAGAGAATCTCAGCTTCCATTGAAAAAAAAAAAAGTAAGTTTCCAGCCCTCCTGGCTGCAGAGAAATGCCTGGAAACGTGACCAGAGTGCATCCAAGCAGCTCGGAAACCAGAAGGGAAAGAAAGTCACCCCACATTCTCTAAGTCTCATGATCACGGTGCACATCTCATGATTGAATTTTGGAGTTAGCCATACTGGTGTCCACATCACCATGCCCAGACCACACAGGGTCTGCCCTTCAGATGCAAAGGATTTTTTTCTACCTTTTCTGTACTTTTTCCAATATACCTTTTTTGAGATGGGGCAACCAGATCTGCACACCGTATGCAAGATATGGGCATACCATGGATTTATAAAGAGGCAAGATGATATTTTCTGTCTTATTATCTATCCCTTTCCTAATGATGCCCAAGATTCTGTTAGCTTTTTTGACTGTCGCTGCACATTGCGTGGATATTTTCAGAGAACTGTCCACAACGACGCCAAGATCTCTTTCTTGAGTGGTAGCAGCTAACTTTGACCCCATCATTTTATATGTATAGTTGGGATTATGTTTTCCAATGTGCATTACTTTGCATTTATGAAAATTGAATTTCATCGGCCATTTTGTTGCCCAGTCACCCAGTTTTGAGAGATCCCTTTGTAATGCTTCACAATCTGTTTTGGAGTTAACTGTCTTGTTTTATATCATCTGAAAATTTTGCCACCTCGTAGTTTACCCCTTTTTTCAGATCACTTATGAATCTGTTGAACAATTCTGGTCCCAGGTCAGATCCACTATTTACCTCTCTCCATTCTGAGAATGGATCTTTATTCCCACCCTTTGTTTCCTATCTTACTTATAGTACTGATCCAGGAAGGGACCTTCCCTTTTATCCCATGACAGCTTATTTGGCTTAAGAGCCTTGGGTGAGAGATCTTATCAAAAGCTTTCCGAAAACCTAAGTACCCTATATCCACAGGATCACCCTGGTCCACATGCTTATTGACCCCCTCAAATAATTCTGTTAGACTGGTGAGGCATGATTTCCCTGTACAAAACCCATGTTGACTCTACCCCAACAAATCGTGTATGTGTCTGATATTCTGTTTACTATAGTTTCAACCAATTTGCCTGGTACTGAAGTTTGGCTTCCTGGCCTGTAATTGCCAGAGTCACCTCTGGAGCCTTTTAAAAAAAATTGGCATCACATTAGCTATCGTCCAGTCATCTGGGACAGAAGCTGATTTAAATGATAGGTTACATACTTCAGTTAGTAGTTCTGCAATTCCACATTTGAGTTCCTTCAGAACTCTTGGGTGGATACCATCTGGTCCTGGTGACTTGGAACAAATTGATAAATTTAAATAGTAACAAAACCTCCTCTAATGACACCTCAATCTGGGATCATTCCTCAGAATTGTCACCTAAAAAGAATGTCTCAGGTTTGGGAATCTCCCTGACATTCTCAGCCGTGAAGACTGATGCAAATAATTCATTTAGTTTCTCCACAAATAACCTTATCTTCCTTGAGTGCTTCTTTAGCAACTCGATCATCCAGTGCCAATCCCCCCCCCGGTTGTTTAGCAGGCTGCCTGCTTCTGCTATACTTAATTAGGGTTTTGGGTTTGTTTTTTGTTTTTTTTTGGACTGTGGCTAGTTGCTCTTGTAATTCTGTTTTCGCTTTCCTAATTGTATTTTTACACTTCACTGCTAGAGTTCATGCTCCGTTCTGTTTTCCTCAATAGAATTTAACTTCCCAGTTTTAAAGGATGTCTTTTTTGCCTCTTTTACTTTGTTGTTTAGCCCATGGTAGCACTTTTCTGGTCCTCATACTGTACTTTTTAATTTGGGGTGTATATGAGCCTCTATTATGGTGTCTCTAAAAAGTTTCCATGCAGTTTGCAGGGATTTCACTTTTGGCACTGTACATTTTAATTTCTGTTTATCTAACTTCCTCATTTTTGTGGAGTTCCCCTTTCTGAAATTAAATGCTACCGTGTTTGGCTGCTCTGCTTCTCTCCACTCCCCACAGGAATGTTAAATTGTATTATGTTATGGTCACTATTACCAAGCGGTTGAGCTATATTCACCCCTTGGACCAGATCCTGTTCTTCACTTAGGACTAAATCAAGAGTTGCCTCTCCTCTTGTGGGTTCCAGGACTAGCTGTCCAAGAAGCAGCCATTTAAGGTGTCCAGAACCTTTATCTCTGGATCCTGTCCAGAGATGACATGTACCGTCAATACAGGGATAGTTGAAATCCCCCATTATTTTTATAGCCTCTCTCATCTCCCTGAGCATTTCACAGTCACCATCACCATCTTTTTCAGATAGTTGGTAGTATATCCCTACTGCTGTATTTTTAGTGTCCAAATGCCCCTGGATGTAACCTTTGTTGACCTTAGTAAGGTGTAAGACTCCATTGGATGCTCTGCTGTCTGGTGCCTTCTTGCAAAGTTTGGCTGCAAAGTTAGGCAAAACTAATGAACTTTATATGCTGCTTCTGTGACAATACGCAGGCCCATCTAGCAGTGGGTGCTGACTCATCTGATCCCTTCTCTGAAGCCCATGGGGTTAAACAGAGCTGTGTGCTTGCCCCTATGTTATTTACTTTGTTCTTGGTCGGAGTGCTAGAAATCGCCGCACGTACCACTACTACCGCTGTCACTTTAACAACATGATTCGATGGCAGACTTCTCAACCTCTGCTGAGTCAAAGCTAAAAGTAAAACCCAGCAAAGTGCAGTAAAGGATCTACTGTATGCCAGTGACTTAGCGTTGGTCACCCTCGCCAAGACCGACCTGCAACACTTGTTGAATTCCTTTGGGGCTTTTGTATGAATGTGAAGAAAACAGAAGTCCTGTGTCAACCATCTCCTGGCAGAAAACCATTACTTCCACCAGCACCAGAAGTAAAATGGAAGGGCTGCCATTGCACAACATCAAATTCTCCCTCTACCTAGGTAGCACGGTCACTGGCAACACCAGCACTGACAAAGAACTCTCAGCCAGCTGCCTCAGCTTTTGGTCTGCTATGCAAGGAGGCTTTAGACAAATGGAGGGAGAGTTCTAGTGTCCACAAATGCCTATTGTGCTCCCGTCTTCTGTATTCAGAGACCTGCCCCCTTTATTGTCGCCATATCCAAAGCTTCACTGCCTGCAACAACGCCACCTACGCAGCATCACGGGAATCAAATGTCTGACAAAATGACCAGCAATGAAGTATCGTGGTTGGCAGCCATGCTAAGCATGGGAGCCATGCTAGAGCCGATGCAAATGACCAGAGTCGTCATGCGATACGTATGACGAACACTCGGCTGCCAAAGAGAGCTCTGTACAGTAAACATCAAAGAGGCAGGAGGAAGGCTGGCTGCCTCAAACTCCGCTACATGGATTGCATCAAGCAGCACAAAGTCTGTCAGACTGGACTTAATGACCTGGGAGGATACAGCCCCGGACAGGCGAGCTTGGCTTTCTGCTGCAAAGGAAGCAGAATGTGCAACAGAAGATCATTGCACTGCCTTGGCTGACCAGAGTAGGGATGTAGACACCAAAGTGCCCCGGCACGGCTCCTGAACCCTACATGCGGAAACGGATTCCCAGTAGTAGTAACACCCACGATGTGTATCTATAGAAATATATAGATAATGTCTGGGCAAAGTGCCATGTCTCAAAGAAAGCATGATCTGGAGAGCAACAGCCCGCCCAGATGCAGCCCCGCCCCAGGCTCTGAGCAGCAGAACCCCAAGCCTGATCTCGCTGCTGTTTAGCGATGGTGGCTTTTTGGGGGTCTGCTTGCTGGGTTATCTGTCATTGTTATCTGAGGTACATGTGTAGTTAGAGCCTCGAGTCTGGTGTTTTTAAATAGTTTCCATGCAGCTTGCAGGAACTTCACTCGTGACTGTTCCTGACACTTTTCATTTAACTGGCCTCCTCGTTTTTTGTAGTTCCCATTTTTGAAGTTGAATGCTACTGTGGTGGGTTTCTTTGGTATTTTATCCCCTACAAGGATGTTAAAATTGATCACCTGATAGCCACTATTACTGGTTCAGCTATAGTCACCTCTTTGACCAGATTAAGAATTGCCTCTTCTTTCGTGGGTTCTAGGACTAGCTGCTCCAAGAAGCAGTCAGTGTGTCTAGAAATTTTATTTCTGCATCCTGCCCTGAGGTGACATGTACCCGGTCAGTATAGGGATAGCTGAAATCCCCCATTACTATTGGGTTCTGTTTTTATACTCTCTAATCTCATGAAGCATTTCACAATCATAGCCCCCTTCCTGTAACTTCATCTTTGGGTTGTGATTCACCCATTTTTCTACTGTAAAGCATTCAGCACTAATCATTCGGTGAGTTGAATAATCCATAGGTTTTTCAAAATCCAGTGGCACAGGACAGAGTGGTAATCATTATTGCCATACAATACCGTGCAAGGTTACCACTACAACCACCTCTTCCCACACAAAAAAGGTACAAAAGTGAAAATGGGGCAGGTAGAGAGGGAGGAAATGGAACAATTTCTGTGAAAACCTTCAAAACAATTTCCTGAATTGCTGTAGTAAATGCCTGGTAGCGTGATGCTTTTAATTCCTGTAATCTGGTGCAACAACTGAACAGGAAAAAGAAACAGCTGCAGTCAGCAAAGTCTTATCCTCAAAGGTTAGAGTTAATAGCAAGATAAATACAATTTAGCAGTTTGTTTCCAGTACCATCCACCATGTTCCAAATGCTCAAAATGAAAAACAAAAGAGGGCATGGCTCCAGCCCCGAAGAGTTCACAGTATAAGAAAACAAGAAATAGGGAATAAAAGCATAACATACAAGAGAAGTAGCCACGGGGTTCACTGGCCCCAACATGGTCATGCCATGTCTGATAGCACAAGGTGGGGATTTTAAATGTATCCATCTTTTCAGGTGGACAGATTATGCCCAGTTACTCCTCCTTGCCATCAGTCAGCTGGTTCCGTTGAGGTATCATAGTATGGAGGAATCTCCATCCGTAGAGGTTTTTAAGGCCCGGCTTGACAAAGCCCTGGGGGGGGTGGGGGATGATTTAGCTGGGGTTAGTCCTGCTTTGAGCAGGGGGTTGGACTAGATGATCTCCTGAGGTCCCTTCCAACTCTAATATTCTATGATTTGAATATGGAGAGGGTAGTGGTCAAATATATAGTCTTGGGATGAGCATTTGTAATAGTGACATGGGAAAAGAAATTAAGTGGCCTGCCTGAGCTAAGGGAGTAGGAAGGATGGTGTCAAGGAATTGCTCATTCCATGTTACCGGATACAGATAATTTTCCTTCTGTTACCAGCTTCTCTCCATGTTCACTACTCATGGGCTAAGACCGCCCCCCCCGGAGTTGAGAGGCAGTCCCAGGATGAGGGACTGGGCTCTGCCCTTGAGCTTGGCCAGAAGAACAGTTCTTCCACTGCTGGACAAACTCCAGAAAGCAGCCAGTTGTCAGCATTAAGACAACTTGATATGATGTATTCAGTTGACCTTAAGAGTATATAATGTCAGTCTCTCGAGAGACGGATTTTCAATTTAAATTCTAGTCATTTACCAGACAACCAGCGTGGGTTGAATTCAGAGAGAAGCCATGTAACAGTGAGACATTTCTTATCTGATTTTTTTTGCATCTGTTACACAGCTTCTCTTCTCATTCATTACTCATAGGAAGTAGAGAGGAAAAGGATAAGCAGTGTTTAAACATTATTCTTCTACAAGAGGCAGGAATGGAAGTTCCCCCCATTAAACAAGAGGTTTATAAACTAAGGAGTTATGTGGGAACCAACTGAGTAGCCCCTTCCTACCAAAGAATGGCTCTGCAGAAGAACAGAAACTTACTTTGTGTGAGCCGGATCTGAGGAAGATTTACTCCTCTCCCCCTGTGCCTCTAGGGACTTCTGTGAAGAGTTTCCCAGATGCTTAGCAGGCCAGCTTCTGCAGGGTTTTTACATCTTGTCTGCAGCAATATTGAGCCCCTAAAGCTTTGGTATTTTGGATAGAATGAGGCAAACAGGGTACAATTAATATACGCACTTCATATGCTTGGGATAATCTTTAGAGCTCTAGGAAGCCCATTTATACCTCAACCTTCCAAGGGTTGGAACAAAATGATGGGAGAACTATTTATCAGGAACTGCGGAAAGAGGAACTTACCTTGGACAGAAAGGTTTCTGGAACCATAAGAATAACTTTTTCCTCATGACAAAAGCAGTGTGGTTCTGATATGGATATGGGAACTAGTTCCAAAACTTGCGTTTTGGACATAACAGCAACTGGACAAGCCAGACATGGGCTTGTCTAATCTGTCGTTCTGATTAAATTTGGCACCCAGTATTCAAATGGAGGCTCCAATATGCCCGTCTCCAAAATGCTGGTGTGCCTGGTATCCACATTTCTAAGTTGTTGGATTCCAGCTACACACTTCCAGAAACTCTAGTGTAGCTGAGCTGACTATATCTATATACTATAGAATCACTTTGGGATTATTATAACATTTGCATCACAACAGCAGCTAGAGGTCAGGACCCCATAGTGCTGGATGTAGCCAAGGTCCTGCCTAACGTAAATAATTAACACATGGAGGGCGGCCTTATTTCCTGAAAGACAGAATTAGGGAGGTAAATAAATCAGGTTGAAACGAGCACATTTGGGCGAAATGGACTAAATAAATAGGTCAGTAGGTGAAGACCACAGAATGTCTGGACCAAACAAGATAAGAGGGAGAACACACATGGAACTATTTACTGTGAATTAGAGAACAAGGGAAAATACACTTTTAAATGAAAGATAAAGGTAAAGAGTAAATCAAACCATGGACAGTGCATAAACAGTACAAGCTGCACAGGTCCTGGTTCCTTCAAAGTAACTAAGCCAGTCCAGGAAGGGGCCAAGTTTCTGTGCAACTTTGAAGTTAGTGAACCTTGCAGCCATCTCCCAAGCACCTCATGCAGCACTGCTGTATGACAAATGCAGATAGCTGAGTTGGATGAAGGTGGAAGTCAAACTGAGTTCTTAAAAAGCTGAGTGGAAAGAGGTCTGGCCAGTCCTAACCCTGGACCCTGCACAAACAAAGGCAGTCCTGCCCCAAAGAGCTCTGCTTCCCCTCAGCCCAGAAATGTACGTTTGATCAGATCGATGAATAACTGCGTTGCCATCTGGCTACCAAACTGTATGAGAGGTTAATGGAGAATCCCCGCTGAACTATACTTCTCTTCCACTGTCCAGGCGGTTAATTGTTAATGTTACTGGCCTGAACGAAGGACTCCCTGCTTCAGGAGTCTGCTGCTTTCTGCAGGACAATGTGTGGTCCTGGACTAGCCAGCAAGTTCAAAATGCCTTCTGGGCCAGTGGAGGGGGACCTCAACTCTCCCTTTCCTGTCTCAGTTATGTGAGCCGTCTTGAAAGACTGTCTCTTCTCCCCAGGATATTATTTCCATTGCCACAGAGAAGCTTTGACCTCTGTTACACCCTAGTTTTGGAAGGGATATAAACACTCATGCCTCAATCAAACTGACCCCCTAATGAGAAGCAGGAGGAGCAGACTTTTTCTGTGGAGTATCAATATTGACCATTACAGGATCTCTTCAAACGTCTAGAGATGCAGCTGGTATTGGTCAATGTCACAGACAGGATATTAGACTAAATGGTCCAATCCCTTTGTCCACATTTCTGCATTTTGCCTCTTTTTAAAAAGACACCCCACAGAGGTGTCCAAATGACATGTGCTGTGAGATTTTGTTTTCCAAGTGTGCAAGTGTCTAGAGTGAAATTTGGATTGGCTTTCAGCAGGTTATTTGTACTTAACATCCATCCAATCCCCTTTACAGGCAGGTATCAGAGGGGCACCTAATTTTTCATGGTCTCAAGTGCATAGTTTCATATTTGGAAGGAATTTCAGCGGATGCATTTTGTCTCACTCAGGAGATCAAGCTGATGAATACCACCAGCAACCTCAGCCACTGGAAATAATTGGCTACTGACGACTCCTCAGGAAACAATTGATGCAACAAAGTTTTGAATCTTTACCATTATTGTAAGAATTATAGCCAAGCCAAGTGTGTTTTGACCCCTAAGTGAGTAGTTCTCTGCATTGGGATCAAAATCTCCTCTTGATTATGAAGGATTGGTGGCTATGAATCTTTTCCAGCAGCCGATCATTTACTGGACAGGGCACTGATTGGTTTGTTGTCTACGCATGGGTACAGGTGTAGAACGTACAACCCTCTGGATGCAAAGGATGGATCAGAAGAAGTCTTGTACAGAAATTGTGAATTTTCATATACAACTGCTCTGTGTCTGTGTCATGCTGAGGATTTTGTTGGTTTGGAGGAAAAGAAATCTCTCTCCATTTCCTTGGAAGCTTCTGTTCCAGATTCTTCTTTCTGCCAGGGTGCTTGTCCGTTCTTAGACACTCTGGGTACTGGTAGCACCCAGAGGATAGCTATGATGTCTTACAGTGGGGCTCTCTGCAACCTCAGCCACTGATTCCCCCAATAGCTCCTCACTTGCAAGTCTGGATGCACAAGATCTGTTCAGGATGAGCAATGGCTATTCATGGATGTAACACGGCTTCCTTGTAGCCAGCACATTAGAATGCAGGACTTGTCACAAATCTCATCAAGGGTTTGAGCAAGACAGAACCCAGAGGTTTCTGATTCCCAGCAAGAATCACGCCCTTAGATGAGCCACTTGTTTGCCACAAAGAGACTTTCCTTACGAAAGGTATGAAAAGCCTTTGGCCTGGAAGGCGATAGGGAGGCCTTGAAATTCCTGTGCCGTGTCATTCCTCTCATGGCTATGGGGTCTTTGGCAAGAAATTCCCATTCTAATCGGTGTGACTGTCCTTCACGGAGGGACTCCTGCACCAACCATAGACATGAACGTCCGTTGTTTTATGGAAAACGTTTTAGTTTAACCCGATGTCCTCATCTGGATCCTAGGATGCCCTCCGAGGAAGCCTCAACAGGAACCGATATTAATCACAGAGTGGTAAGAGATTGTTTTTTATTTAATGGAGTTCCTTGCAAGCCACTGACTGACCCTCTGTCCCGGGACAGACCTGCAGGATGCACCCCCCCCACACACACACACTTTCTATGATGTATCTGCGGTGCGTCTTCCCCGGGCTGTTTATGGCGGGAGGTAGTACGTCATTCATCCTGCCAAGGGCACCTATGACAGAAGGCGGCACGGGACCACATGACTCAGTGGTGGAAATAGCTTGCTCGGTGACCCTGGCAGGCTAAAGGCTGCCTGCCTGCTCCTCCCTGCTGGCTATCCCCAAAGAAGGCCTCTAGGAGCAGCATTGTACCACTCAGGGTGTCAGTCAGTAGATGAGGGTCCTTTGGACCTGGGAAGGGATTTCAGCCCCTCCTCTGTAAGCCCGTGACTGTGCAGCTTGTGGCAAGTGCAATCCTTGGTCACAGGCTGAGTGAAGTGACCCTATGGCTTTCACATGGAGCGAGCCTGCAGAGCAGAGCAGGGGAGGGGTGGGGTGGTCAGTGCCTGTTTCATCCTCCAGGGTCTGAGCCCTTTTCCCTGGCTGTGCCAGGGGCCATGAGCTGAAACCCAGAGAGGCCCAGTTTCCAGTGGACTGCAGCCTGTGGCAGGGCTGCCTGGCTGGAATGGGTTTCTCTGCAAACCCAGACCTGCCGCAGGGCCGGGGAGCGGTGGCCACAGGATACAGAGCCTCTGTACAGGAGAAAAATCCTCAACACAGCCTCCCTCTGAGGGACAAGGCAGAGGAGAAGGGGTTTGACCCTGACCTTCACCCCAACGGTTAATGAACACTAGAAATTCCTGCCTTGGAAGGACACTCCTGACTTTGCTTTTCTGGAGTCTCGGGGGGTTGCGAGACTCACCCCTGAGCATCACAAGAATTCCCAACTCCCAGCGGGAGGAAGGAGAGCTGGGTAGGAGCCCTGCTTCTTTCCCCAGGGAGCCGGGGACCCATTAGCATCTGGGGGGGAGCAGGCAGGGGAAGACAGACTATCCTGTCAGGGTTTTTTCCCCTCCTCCAGTCCAAGTCTGATGCAGGACTGACCCCTACGTTGGCTAATGGTGTCATCCTTGTCCTTAGACTCTCTGAAAACTCAGAAGTTCCTGATTGGGCTTTTCTGCATTGAATCGCTGATCATTTGGCAGGGGGGGGCAGCCCACATGTCAGCCTGACGCCAAGGCCCGGCAGTCTGAGGGTCAGTGGGCTGGGAACAGGCAGGAATAATCTCCCTCCATAGTGCCCGTTAGTGCTACCTCATGTAGGGGCACCACTGATGCAAGCTGGGTCTTTGCAAGACGGATCTGCCTGGCCTGAGTGAGATGGAGGAGTCTGACAGAGAGGTGCCTGAGGTCTGAGCCCCTGCATCCCAAAGGCATTCAGGACACTAACTCGGGCAGCCGTGCTGAACCTCTGTCCCTGTACACATGAGGAGCAGTCCCTGGGGGCAGGGTCGGATCTGGCTGTTTCCAAGTGGGAGTTACCCCCAGGACACTAGGGGCACTCATGGGAGGCAGTACCAAGGCTCCTGACAGGGTTGGGGGAGACAGGTCAGTGCCCTGGCCACTGCTTTGGGCTTGATGGGGGAGGGAGGTGACCCTGAAGATCGCACCATGGTGACTTCTGTGGATTTGTACCTACTCACACCACATGGTTGGTTTGCCTCAAAGCACAAGTTACCAAAGATGACAGATGTGAAGGTCACCCGAAAAGGGAGAGACAGACAGAGTGCTTGCTGGAACAGTCTGAAGACTCTGAACTACATTTGTTAATTTTGACTTGATTTTCAGCACATTATCTGGCTCCAACAACACGAGAACATCAGAACGGCCATGCTGGGTCAGACCAAGGGTCCATCTAGCCCAGCGTCCTGTCTTCCGACAGTGGCCAGTGCCAGATGCTTCAAAGGGAATGAACAGAACAGGGCAATCATTGAGTGATCCATCCCCTGTCATCCAGTCCCAGCTTCCGGCAGTCAGAGGGCTAGGGACATTCAGAGCATGGAGTTACTGCCCTGACCATTTTGGCTAATAGCCATTGATGGACCTATCCTCCAGGAACTTATATCATTCTTTTTTGAACCCTGTTATATTTTCCCCCTTCTCATTATGTCAGCCTAAAAACACAAAAATAAATGTAGCTGAAAATCCAAAATAAAAACATAATATTCAATTAGTTTAAAAACTCCATATTTCCGAAAGGAATTGTAATTTAAGGAGGTCAGGATACATATTTGAATGGCCTTTTAAAGATGTGAACAGAAGAGTTATACCAGGAAATGAGTAAGACATTAGAAAAAACAGGCTCTGATGAAGGAATTGGATTCCAGTTGCTACCACGGTGAAATGAATATTTGCAAGCCAGAAGCCCAGTGCCCCAAACCTTCCCTCTTCTGAACACACACAATCAGTAAAGCCTACAGTCATTTTACTGTGTATTTTAATCTTTCCCTCCGCTTTGTTCCATACAGGACGACAACATTCACAAGGAAACAGGCAGCCCCACGGAAGGCTTTACATGTCACAGGAATGTCATGCTTTGATCACCAAAACCAGGGAGCCCCTGGGAATTAGCTGGGGGAAAAGAAAAGAGCGAATTAATGGGCATTTCCTATCTTCCTCAGGTGGATTCCACTTCCTGCACCATGTCTGACTCCAGCCCAGAGACATGGGCCAGCCTGAATCTGAGGACAGGGGACTGTGCTGGGCAAGCAGAGAGGATGAACGCTGGCCTCCTTTCTATGGAATTCCCATTCCTGGCCATGGTCACTGGAGAATCAAGGTGTGGCCTCATTAGTTAAATAGGGCACAAAGAGCACTTCTGCTAGCACCACCCCCTTACTTACACATGCACATTTAAAATTCTCAACCCTTATATGCTGCAAGCCACATCCAGCCTCACCTCTTCGAGACGAGGATGTTCTCGGCTTGTGTACTGTCTGGAGTGAGACACTTTCATCGGCTCAGTTGTAGCTTTGTCTTGCAGCCATTTCAGAGACTTGCTCCTTAGTCTTACAGTTCAGGTAGGCACATTGTACTGGCATGACATAAAAAGTGTGAAGAGGATTTTCCTGCATCTTTTCCCACACAGAAGGCCAGTCACATGCACACTTTAGTACAGAAATGTGCTCCAAGCAGATCTGACACCACAAGTTCTTGCTCTCAAATTCAGTAAAGATTCCATTTATAACTACTAATGGAGCTGGTTGGAAAACTGAATTTTCATGCCAAGGCAAGTGCCAATATTTGGAAATTGGTTTTTGTTCTGAATCAGACAAAAAGTCAGAATGCCAACATTTACCGCTACAATTCACAAATTATTATTTCTGAAACATTAAAAGAACTTTTCAAAACAAAATGTTTTGCTAAGACACAATGTTTTGATCTTATATTAAATTAATAAGGTAACAGGAGTTGAATAAGTTAGACCTTATTGAAGTGAAATATTGATATTTTCTAGAGAGAATCTCTTATTAAAATGTCTATGTTTTGATTTAGTCAAACTAGCATTTTCCAATGGAAAACATTCAGTCAGAACATTTTAGACCAGCGCCAATTAAAACATCCTCTCCTAGGCCTTGCACTCTGAGCCCTCCTCCCCACAAATCCCACGGAGATTTCAGCACAAAAGTTCTTTAGATGCATTTCAGGATCACAGCTCTACGGTTTCAGTTTTCCTACAGCAATGAAACAGGAAGAGATTTCTCCAGCCCTACTTGAACTCTTAGCTTGCCCCATATGGAAGGTTTTGTAGACCATAGAGGTGCATGTATTTTTCTCAATAGTAAATTCAATAAGCCTGATATGCTAAGGAAACCTGGCCGAGCAATAACGAACATGAACACCTTCAGCATATTTCTGTCTTGTTTGATTGCCAATGGAATTGGAGACATGATGAAAATAGCTGGCAGGCACTCTTTAGAGCACAGTATGGTTGTCACCATTTCTTGTGAAGAACAGAAAAACATTTATGCACCATTTGTTTTATTATGCAGTTGGTAACTTCTCTCAACACCTCTGAAACGTGGTGTTATACAAGGCCTGATGGTGCTCAGCCCCTGTGAAGAAGACTCCACGTTGAATTCTTGGCAGGTGCTCAGCAAATGTAAAGTATGGGTTTTTCAAATGTTTTTATATACGAGTTCATTTACAGTACATTAGAGGTTGTATCTATCTATCTATAGGTCCTGCTTTGAGCAACAGGTTGGATTAGATGACCTCCTGAGATCCATTCCAACCCTAATCTTCTCTGATTCACTAAGTGGCCTACTCTTTCTCATCCAGACATCAGAATATAGCTGCCATCGCCATCAGGGATCAAAAGGATGAGCTTTACAAAAAAAAGGTGGGTTTACAATTTAATAGCATTCTAAATTAGTCATTTTGACAGGTAATTACTCATTCATTTCTGTAATGCGTGGGGTGTAAAAATTATGAACTCCCTGACCCAACAGACAATGCTTCTCTTGTATCTGTAGTTTAGTTTATTTCCACCTCCAGAATGTATTAATTGAATGTAGACTAGAAGCCTGACTGGAATTTAAAACACCACTTTGTGGTTTTTATATCTAAAGTGTCTCAGAACTAACCAAACAAAGCCCAATAATCTGGATACTTTTATCTGTAACCAATTTAAACATTAATTCTTAGTGGGCTGTGCAGGACTGCTGAGCAGAGATGAGTTCATTTCCTAAAGAAGGGGAAGATTATCTTTGAACACAGACTAGCTAAACTAGTGAGGAGGGCTTTAAACTAGGTTCTGTGGAGGCAGGACGCAAAAGCCCACAGCTAAATCCAAAGCATGGAGACCTGGGTGAAGGGTCAAAATTTGGGACAGGAGATGGGAACCATGGGCAATCACAGCAGGGACAAAGGATAGACAAGAGGGGAAACTAACAAGCCTCTTAGATGTCTGTATACAAATACCAGAAGAATGGACAGTAAGAGCTAGAAATACTGGTAAATGATGCCAGCTATGTCATGATGCTTAGAGACGCAGTGGGGTAATTCACAGGAGTGGAATAGTGGTCTAGAAGAGCACAGCTGGTCCAAGGAAGACAGGCAGGGGAAAAGGGAGGATGTAGATCAGAGATGAATACCAGTGACACTCAATCAGGTTGACTCGCGGGCCGACTGGAGAAGTTTATGACAAGAGGGCCATTTATGCAGAAACCCGACAAAATACAAACCTAACAACAAACCTTTAGCTGCCAGTGAATAGACCTGGATCGAAATACCAATATCTATGTTGCAATCTTTTAAACGATTTATAAATCAATCTTATTACCTGTGCTTGGATGTCCAAATGAGACAGGAGACATGGGAGAGCAGCGCTGCCCCCCAGTTACCCAGATAGCTCTCTCAATGCCGGAGTGTGTGTGAATCCTCCACCCCACCCAACACACCGCTCCTATACAAAGGGGCTGTGGTCTCTGCTCCCTGAACCCAGATTGCTCTGCTCAACTTAGAGAACTTCATCCCTTGCACAAGGGGAACCAGAATTGGGCCCAGCTCTCACCTCTTCCTGGTGTGGGTTCCCGCAGGGGATGGTGGGTGGGCAGTGTCTCCCACCCACCCACCCAGCATGGCTGCTGCTGGGGGCTGTGGCAGCTGGGATCACAGGCACCATGGCGGGTTCAGCCCTCCCCGGCCAGAGCACAGAGCATCTCCCTGTCTTGAGCATCTTGCACACTCCTCTCTGCCTGCCCTGGGCACCAGCTCCACCTCCCCTGGGGAGGCTCTGCCCACAGCACTGGGGCGGTCTCCCGAAGCTTCCCTCCTGTGCGGGTGCCCAGCCTGCCCAACGTCCTAGGTGCACCGTCACCTCCCCAGTCCTTGACAACTCATCTTTCTCCTCACAGCCAGCACTGGGGAGTCTCTGCCCCTCCTGAGCCTCCCAGGGGCAGCAACCACTGCACAGAAGCCCCCCCAGGAAGCCCAGGGGGCAGTGGCAGAAGCGCTTCCTGGGTTGGCCTCCCCGGCCCCCAAGGATTCACTGCTCAAGACATAGGAGCTCAGCTTGCGATGATTTAACTAGTTGTACGTTCTGAGAGTCAGGCAGGCTGAGCACGCTGCTGGCCTTGCACCGGGGCATGGGGAGGCAGCGGCACTGGAGCTTGTGGGCGGGAAGGGCGCTCTGCGGCCAGCATGAAGCTCTTGCTGCCCACGCTGGGACTGGTAACAGAGCAAGCCCAGACGTGCCAGGGCTATGAACTGCTAAGTCCCAGTGCAAAGCAAGCACTGGCTGGCAGGCCACACCAGAATCCGTCGTGTGGCACTTTAATTTGATCCCTTTTATTCTTAGCCAGAGGATTTCAAAAGGTCTGCTTCCCACACCTATCTGAACCTTCCTTCATGGGGCTGGGGCCGAGCAGGATTTCATATATTGCCCTGAGCTCTGCACTGGGACAAGGACTGAAATCCACTCCTGCTTCAGGGCCTCAGCTTCCCACATGCAGGGGCCAGGAAGGTTTTTTGTCTGATGCTCAGAAGTATCCCGCCCCCATATGCTGAATCGGAACTTGGCCAGAGTAGGCGACTGAACACTGTGGGAGTGGACCAGTGCTCTGAGATGTACAGAGTAGCCTGTCTGATGCCTGGTTGGTGGTCTTACGCACATGTGCAGGGTTAAACCAACCACCAGATTTGGTGCTGGGAAGAGTTTTCCCCCAGATTAGGTTGGCATGGACCTTGGCGGCTTTTCATCTTTTCTGCCCTTGGCAGCAGAGTATTGCCTGCCTCTCTCACCTAGTCAATTCCCTGCCATTGCAGGGACCGAGGGCACGAGTGGCACCTGGTCTCTCATGGTCTCTGCCTGGGGCTCACAGTTGAGTTTCAAGCACTGAAATGCTTTCAGAAAAAAAAAGTATTTGGGTGAAATTTGGTAGCCTGGGACATTACAGGAGCTCAGACTAGATGATCTAATGGTCCTTTCCAGCCGTAACGTCTATGAAGTGGAGGGAGCAAAGACACCAAGGAACCATGGATCCAGACATAGCCTGAGGAAACAGGAGCTATTTGAAAGAAAGCTGATGGCTTGAGGGATTTTTGGGATGCTGTTATGACGACTTGGTTTATTCTCTCATGGTTGCGGTGTTGGGTAATGGAGGTCCAGAGATGTACCTGAAATAGAGTCTAATGCCCCAGTCCTGCACAGAGCTTCCCTAGTGTCTGAGCACCTTGTAACTATTAGTGTATTTATCCTCGCAACACATAAGTGTCTTGCCCAAGGTCACACAGGAAGCCTGTGACAGAGGCAGGCATGGAACTACGGTCTGTTGTGAAACATCTTCCTCCTCCAAAAGTTCTCTGCAGGGAGAGCTGGATTCCCTTTCTCACTATGGGGAGTTTAGAGAGACATGCTTCAATGAGAGAGACATCTGGTCAGAAGTCTCTCTCGATTTTAAGTTTTCTATTGTGCTCGACCCTGAATTAACTTGGCTAACAGGTAAGAGAAACAATGCAAGGGCAGCTGCTCGAGAAGTTGGTGGGAAATTCTCTGAACTCCATGAAGCCACAGTAATTAGGCTTCATAAAAGTGATGTACACAGAGAAAACGCACCCCATTTCGGGTCAAGGAAGCAGCTCATCCATTCCCTGTGCTTTCCCATGCCTGTACCAATCCCACTAGGTTGGCCTGTGAAGTACCAGAGCAGAAACCAACTCAGCAGTCCCTGTTGAGATCCCCTGGATGGCTCCCCTGCCCAATGTGGGGCTTCAGTGGGCCGAGGACCTGGCCTGAGCCATCAAGGCCCTGTGCAGAGCAGAAACAGGCAGAGCTAGTTGCACAGACACCTTACATACACACAAAGCAGAAGGGTGAGTCAACAGGCTGCCCTCTCTTCTTGAAGAAAATGACAGGGATTAACCAGCTTCTGGGGAAAGGGGAAGAATCTGACTGAGCAAGTTCACCCAAGTTTTGTGAAGTCGCACCAGGGAAAAGTCCTACCACTCGTGACAAAAATTAAACATGTTGCATCTACAGCGGCTTATTGCATTCTCAGAAGATACTTATTGTCCCCTTCAACCCGGAGGGATGGAATAGCTTGCCAAAAAACCAAACCAAGACAAAACACGAATCAGTATACTTTGAATTTCTTTAAATGGAAAGAAAAAAAAGATTGTTGGGGGGCTTTGTTGGATGTGGATTTCTTCCCACAACTCATGATGTAGGACAGTCATAATGCTACGATTTTAAACACAGCACATTTTCAAAGATATTTGTCACCATCTCCCAGATGTCCAAAATGAAACAGTAAAACGGATTGTTTTGAACAAGACTGAGTAGAAGTAAAAGACGCACCACAAACACACACTGCTGGAATTGCCAGACACCACTTAACAAGAATACTGATGTTCGTAGCAAAAACAAAAGATCAAAGTGAAGTCAGAGCTGGAATAACCATGGCTCATCTCGTATAAAGTCAGCGCTCGGAGGGATGGTGGGCCTCGAACCTGGGCCCAGAGCCCGAGCCCAGGCCATGACTGCCACCCAGCAGCTCACTTCAGTAATCAGGGAAGGGCTAGTTCACAGAAGGCCCCACCCCCATAGCTGCCAATTGGGAGAAATAGCCAGACCTCCGACTGGCTGAGGAACTCCATATAAGCCAGGAAGTTGTCTGAGCAGCTATAGGAATCCCTGGCTGGCTGCAGTTATGGACCCCTCTGGCTTACCTAACTTCTAAGCCTGACCCATCCCTGGTTCCTGACTGCCGGCCTGTTCCTGGTTCCTGTCCTCCCATCCCAGACTCCTGTCTACTCCCAGATCCTGCTCCTCCACCTTACCTCTAATGCTGTTTGACCCCTGCTTGGCACCTGACTTGGTATTTGGTTTTGAGCCTTGGCTCCAACCCCTAGACCCCATTCTGACCACCAGACAT
This sequence comes from Emydura macquarii macquarii, assembly GCF_026122565.2. Taxonomy (NCBI): domain Eukaryota; kingdom Metazoa; phylum Chordata; order Testudines; family Chelidae; genus Emydura; species Emydura macquarii. The sequence continues at coordinate 531,287 of NW_027131688.1, forward strand.
GACCATCCACCCACTGGTTACTGAGAACGCCACCCATTATTACAGTTGCTCAATGCTTCACATACGTTAGAAGACCCAGACTCACTCATTAGCTATGTGGGCTGATGTTCCCCCCACACAGGCTGTCTCCAGTGGGATTTTTTGGTCTGATCGCAGTTAAAACGGTTCAGCGGTTTGAGAATGAGGTTAAAGAAAAATACATGGTTTCCCCAACCAACCCCATTGCCCCACATCCTAAAATAATTCTGGCAACTCTGAGAAGTGCTGCTACCCCCATGCTTTGGGGCAGGGACTTGACACTTCGTCAGGAGGTGCCTTCTCCAATTCCCATTAAAATGCATCCACATCTGGCCAAATTATCAACTTAAACTCTGCAGCTCACATGCTCACTAGAGACTTACTAGCGCCTCACAGCTAAATCCCCAGATACTTGTCTGCACTGAACAAGCCCAGGCTTGTCCCAGGTCCTAGGCCAGATGTTGCTAGCCCATGGCTGAGTTGGAGTCTTGTCTTTACCACAGTCTCTGCAGTTTTCATTATTTCATGGCCAGAAGGGACCATTCTGAATATGCTCCAGCTTTTGCCATTTCTTAACTTCTGAGCACAGGACTTTGCAACCGTAATATTTATATACATCCCTACTTTGCCAGCCATGTCTGGGGAACGGTGACCACAGCATAATTTCTCTCTTATATCCTCCCCAAAAGCACCTCTTCACCCATCCATCAGAGGCATCCCTTGTTCTCCCATCCTTAAACTCCCCAGATCCTAACCCCTCCTATCTGAGCTGGAACCTCCTTGGGGTGGAGGGAAGGAGGTGTTGGTAGGCAGGGCTCACCTCCCTCCGATCCTGGCACCAGTCAGGGATGCTCTTGGCACCCCAAGCTGGAGGTGCGTTGCTGAAATGCAAGGAGGAAACGGACTCTGCTGGGGCATGTCCAGCTCCATCTTTGGCATACTGCCCACTGTGCTTGGCGTTGATCCCGTGGTCAGTCCTGCGCCCAGAGCCAGGGTGGGCACCTCCAGCCTCCACAGCAGGAGAGAACCAGCCCTAAGCAGCAGGAGCTGTTCTTGAATAGATGATCTGCTCAGCAGGTGAGCAGGATGCAGATAGTGGAGGATAGAGAAGTCTGAGGCTGCACAATCTACAACACCCTGCTTCCTATCCCCCCTCCAGACAGGGCCTGAAAGCGGAGGAGGCTAGAGAAAGATGCCGGTGTGACATTGGCCTCCAGGAGAGCCATGCTGAGATAGCTTAAACTGCAAAGAGTGGCAAAGCCCTACAAACTGGTGGTTTTTCTTCCATAAGATATACTAAGCAAGCAAACAGCTTCTGATCACCTCACTGGTCATTCAGTAGACAAAACAGTTTCCTTAAAATTATCCAGGCCTTTGGCTAGCACCCAGACAGCCAAGTCAAATATGATGGGGATTACTGAAAATCTTTATGCATCAGATGTTAAAAAGTTCTACCAATCCTAACGGATCAGACACGTTATCAAACAGGTCAATGAACAGCTCCGATCTTACCCAAACACACGCTTAAAGCCAATGCTTATTAACTAAACTAACATTGATTTTAAGAAGGAAGGAGAGTAATGGTTAAAAGCTCAGTATACGTACACAGTGCAAACAACGCTCTGGGGTCAGTTTCAAAGTAGAGATGATAACTGAGTTGCAAAGTTCTTAAATGACAAGGTCTCTGAAATTACCCAAACAGTTTGGGGGTCATCAGTGCTTGTGCAGAGCTTCTTTGTTAGAAATCTAGCCCAGTGAAATGAAGACTAAATAGTCCATGTGCAGGGTCTGTTCAAACTCTCCATTGAGAGTTAGCAGGGTGATTCCAGGCTGGTGCTGGGATCTCAATCTGGTGATCCAAACTTTCCCTGACAAGCATGAACAGATTTGAGATAAAAAGGATCAGGCCTAAAGCTTCCTTTACAATTGAAGTAAGGTGGACACTTGCAGGTAACTCCCTCAGGTGGGCTTTGATGAAAGCAACATTTGAACTTTACCCAGTGGGTCCTTCCTCAGACAAGACAGACAGCAATAGCCATTTCAACATTTCAAGACAGTCCACAGATACTTCCTGGAATGGAGAACAGTGATGTATGTTGTCCTTTGAAGTAAAACCTTCATTTCCTAGGCACACAGGTAACCAGCTGCATTAGCACAATTCACAGACAGTTTACACAAACCTTAAAGAATAATACAGGCAAATGATGTTATTACACCAAAGGTCCATCTAGAAAGAGGATCCAGGAAACTACAGACTGGTCAGCCTCATGTCAGTCCCTGGAAAAATCATGGAGCAGGTCCTCAAAGGGACTTAGGGGGCTGGAGCACAAGACTCACGAGGAGAGGCTGAGGGAACTGGACTGTTTAGTCTGCAGAAGAGAAGAATGAGGGGAGATTTGATAGCAACCTTTAACTACCTGAAAGGGGATTCCAGGGAGGATGGAGCTAGGCTGTTCTCAGCAGATGACAGAATAAGGAGCAACGGTCTCAAGTTGCAGTGCAGGAGATCTAAGTTGGATATTAGGAAACAGTTGTTCACTAGAAGGGTGGTGAAGCACTGGAATTACCTAGGGAGGTGATGGAATCTCCATCCTTAGAGATAAGCCCTGGCTGGGATGATTTAGGTGGGGTTGGTCCAGCTCTGAGCAGGGGGTTGTACTAGATAACTCCTGAGTGCCCTTCCAACCCTAATCTTCAAGGATTCTATGATATGACCTAACAAGTGCTGAATAGAGATCTCGTATTGCTCTCCCAGCAGATGTCAGGATGATTGAAATCCCCTGTGAGAACCAGGGCCTGTAATCTGGAAATTTCCATTAGTTGTCTGAAGAAAGCCTCTTCTACCTCATCCTTCCTGGTCTGGTGGCCTATAACAGACGCCCACCACAACATCACCCTTCTTGCTCCTGCCTCTAAACTTAACCCAGAGACTCTCAACAGACTTTTCTCCACTTTCATACTGGAGCTCTGAGCAATCATAGTGCTCTCTTACATAGCGTGCAACTCCACCTTTTCTCCCCTGCCTGTCCTTCTTGAGCAGTGTATACCCCTCCATGACAGTGCTCCAGTCTCGTGAGTTACCCCACCATGTAATCACAGCACAGTTCCTTGACTGCGTCAGGACTTCCAATTCCTCCTGCTTGTTTCCCAGGCTTCTTGCTCTGGAAGCTGCAGGTGCTGCAGAGCCTGGTGGGACACATTACAATTCTCTAGTCATCTCCACTATATTAATCTGGTTCCCTTCAGTCCTGCCAATAATGTTTCAAGGGGTTTTATTGCAGTGGCTATTACGTACTAATAGTATGAGGTATTGCTTAATGACTGGACTAGCTCGTTACGCTGGAGCTGCCTATCAGATTCTGCAAGTCTTTTGGCACAGGCCTTTGGGCATCTGCTGCCAAGGGAATCAGCAGAATTTGCCAATAAACACTGAACCTGAAAACGAAGTAGACAGCCACAGTATTACAGACAGAATGATCCTCCGGTATTTTCAGGGGTCTCCTCTTATTGAAGCTAGCCAGAGAATTCAATTAAAACAAAAGATCGCTGCTCACATTGGAAAGTGCTCAGAACACTTGAACACTTTCCTGTTAAATTTTTGGTGACGTTTTAACTGAAGACTTAAAATGTGTTCTAGATATTTTCTGAAAAGCTGGGTAGTGTTGACAATCAGCGGGTGTTTTTTGTTTGTTTGTTTTTTTAAAGAGGCCCTTGTCAAAGATTTTCTATGGTTCTGCTATTCATCACAAAGACTGGAAATGCATCCAATTTCTTATTTCAAGGCTGGCTAATGTGAAGCAGTGTAGTTCTTTAGCTCTGTTTGAAGATGCACAGAAATTCTTGGAAACAGTAAACAGTAGATATCAGCTTGGTGTTGAGGTATGGAGCTACCTCACAACCATTTAACATCTGGTTAGCCATACTTTGTATTTACTGCCTGGCTTTAAAAACAAACCAAACCCCCTCTCCCCCCCCCCACACACCTTTGTTATGCCATTAACAGAGGGCTTATAAAAGCAATGTGACTTTTACAGCTGTTTATATTTAACAGCAAGTAAATTCACATTTTTACACCAGCATCCAATCTTTGTGTATGTGCAGCTTTTCTGTCAGGCTAGATTTGGTAGACAGTGAAATTAAGCATGACATTTTCCTCTTATTACCAGCTGTGCTGTGCTGCAGTGTACATAAGCATTATTGCAGATGAGGGTATCATGAAAACATTGTTGCAATGTTCTACTCATTGTACTTTGGCTACAAATTCAGCATTTTCTTGTCTCCCCCCCAGGTTAATTATGCACACCAAAATTGACTAGTTGTCAGTCACCAGTTAGGGACTGCTCCTGGATTCCTTGCTGGTGTGATGCTCTTACAAACTGCAACTATCCCCTGTCGGTGGATGACAGCACACGCACCAACCTTTGTCACTGCCCATCTGTATTACACAATGCAATATACCTGGATATGGAACCAACGAACAAATGTAAGGTAAGCTACATAATTACTTAATTGAGTGAGTATTGCTATTATGCATATCCCTGCTTAACAAAGCAGCACCACATCTAGTGTAGATGCTTATTTAGTTGCAAATCAATGTTTAAGTGGTTACCAACCAATGAGGATCAGCCTCTCTTTAGGAAAAGAGAGTACAGTTGCAAAACACAATTATAACTGATGATTTATATCAAGGGTATCCTTCCTGCTGACCTAATTCATGATTAAAAACTGGTGATTTAAGTCACTTCAATTTAAAATCAATCCACCTTGCACTGTGAGCAAGTTAGAATAAGCCTTCTGCACAAGTGGTAGGTTGAGGAGGACAGTGATAGATGGTATCAGAGGCTGCATAGAGTTTGAGGATAAAGATAATGTACAGCCATGAGACTTGGCCAGGTAGCAGGTAATGGAAGAATGGAAAGCCAGCATTACAGCTGCTGTGCAAGCACTGTTTTTCCTCTTACAGGTCTGATTTTGTAGTTTTGCACCAAGAACTCCAGTTGATTTTGTTTTTGCTTTGGATGCTTAAGGAATTCAAGATTTGTTCCTGGATTTAGATCTCCTGTTTTGTATCTGACTTCAAAATGAAAGAATTGGAATTCTATTTCAAGTCTCACTATTCAGAAAGCCTAAAGATTTTGTTCATGTGAAGAAAACATATTACATTTAAACTGAATATTTTATGATTTAGGGTACAACATCAAAACCTTTTGCCATGCTTCTTTGAACTTCAGTTAGCCTACCACACATTAGTAACATTATATATTTTCCTTCTTTATATGGGCCCTGACTAATGTGAATGTTGTATCATGTTACAGTCAATTGGAAAGTACATGTGAAGTTAGTCCATTTTTGTTTTATGTGTAATGATATGAAGCCGTTAACTACATTTTAGTTATTACTAGTGCATGGTTTTCAAGAAAGCTAAACTGCTGCAAGTATTCGGTAATTAAATAAACTGAAGGACAATTGGGTAAAATCTGTTATTGCCTGAATATTCAGGTATTATGTAGTAATCTGGAGAGGCAGAAAATATGGTTAAATGTAGATAGCAGGTGTCAAAACAGCTGCTCTTTGATTTACTGTGCTGGTGAAATACTTGTCAGGAATGCATGCAGGAATCATTTCTTTTAGTAACTAGAAACACTAAAATGATCACAATTTCAACATAAATCCTAAACAGCATCTCTCTTCTAGGTCATGCCATTCTAGGTGATCGCATCGCCTTTCTAGTAGCTCCAGCACAGTCCATACAGGGCAGGATTTTGCAAGTTTGATGTCAGGTTGACACCTTTACAGTCAGAGTAGCAGCAGACTGTAGTAGCAGCAGACTGTAGTCAGAGTAGTGAAGACTGGGGATTGCTCTGCATGAGAACTAGACTAGCCTTTGGAAGCGTAACAAGTTCTTTGAGCTACAGAATCTACAATAAGACTTCACAGATAGGATTCCAAATTGAAATGGCAACAAGTAACCTTACATTCCTTAGGCCCTTTATATTGCTATGCTGGTGGAAGTTGCAGAGTGTTAATACCCAACATGGAAAAAACAGAAGCTCCATACAAAAAGGTTCAGACAGATTTCCCTTACCCTGGCTATCTAGTTGGGAAAGGTGGCGTTGATTTAAGTTCCTGATAGATGAGCGTCTGCAACGTAAGTTGACTACACCGTGTCCTTTCTTAGGTGCATATTCAGCACTGGAGAGTCTGTGATGCTCCCTATGCCAAGATCAGCTCCCAGACTACTGCACTGGGCAGCACAGAATAGGCAGGAGGTGAGCACCCCGCAGTGCTGAAGGAACAGGTTCAGGACTATTTAGAAAGATTAGACAGTCCATGGGGCCAGATGCAATGCATCCAAGGGTGCTGAGGGAGTTGGCTGATGTGATTTCAGAGCCATTGGCTATCATCTTTGAAAGCTTGTGGCAATTGGGAAAGGTTCCTGATGATTGGAAAAAGGCAAATATAGTGCCCATCCTCAAGAAAGGGAAATAAGAGGATCCAGGGAACTACAGACCAGTCAGCCTCACCTCAATCCCTGGAAAAATCAAGGAATCCATTTTAAGGCACTTGGAAGAGAGGAAGGTGATCAGGAACAGTCAACATGCATTCACCAAGGGAAAGTCATGCCTGACCAACCTGATTGCTTTCTATGATTGCCATCCTCTGTGGATGTGAGGAAAGTGGTGGACGTGATACACCTTGACTTTAGCAAAGCTTTTGATACAGTCTGCCACAGTATTCCTATCAGCAAGATAAAGAAATATGGGTTGGATGAATGGACTATAAAATGGATAGAAAACTGGCTAGATCATTGGGCTCAATGGGTAGTGATCAATGGCTTGATATCTAGCTGGCAGCCGGTCTCAAGCAGAGTGACCCATGGGTTGGTCCTGGGGCCGGTTCTGTTCAACATCCTCATTAATGATCTGGAGGATGGGGTAGATTGCACCCTCAGCAAGTTTGCAGATGACACTAAGCTGGGGGAGTGGTGGATACGCTGGAGGGTAGGGATAGGATACAGAGTGACCTAGACAAATTGGAGGATTGGGCCAAAAGAAATCTGATGAGGTTCAACAAGGACAAGTGCAGAGTCCTCCACTTAGGACGGAAGAATCCCATGCACACCTGCAGACTGGGGACCGACGGGCTAAGCAGCAGTTCTGCAGAAAAGAACCTGGGGGTTACAGTGGATAAGAAGCTGTATTAGAGTCAGCAGTGTGCCCTGGTTGCCAAGAAGGCTAATGGCATATTGGGCCGCATTAGTAGGAGCATTGCCAGCAGATCACAGGAAGTGATCATTCCCCTGTATTTGGCATTGGTGAGGCCACATTTGGAGTAGTGTCCAGTTTTGGGCCCCCCACTACAAAAAGGATGTGGAGAAACTGGAGAGAATCCAGCAGAGGGCAACAAAAATGGTGAGGGGGCTGGAGCACATGATTTATGAGGGGAGGCTGAGGGAACTAGGCTTGTTTAGTCTGCAGAAGAGAAGAATGGGGGGGGGGGGATTTGATAGCAGCCTTTAACTACCTGAAAGGCGATGCCAGGGAGGATGGAGCTAGGCTGTTCTCGGTGGCAGATGACAGAACAAGGAACAATGGTCTCAAGTTGCAGTGGGGGAGGTCTAGGTTGGATATTAGGAAAAAGTTTTTCACTGGGAGGGCGGTGAAGCACTGGAATGGGTTACCTAGGGAAGTGGTGGAATCTCCATCTTTAGCAGTTTTTAAGCTGCAGCTTGACAAAGCTCTGGCTGGGATGATTTAGTTGAGGTTAGTCCTGCCTTGAGCAGAGGGTTGGAATAGATACCTCCTGAGGTCCCTTCCAAACCTCATCTTCTATGATTCTAAATGTTGTGGGGGAAAAAATACTACAGTGCTGCAACCCTAGAAAGCTGTATCCTGGGAACACTGTTCTGGGGCATGAGTGACAGCACCCTTCCTCTTGCTTCATCTTGTGCTGAGGGGTAGAAGGTGCCCAGAAAAATAAATCCATTGTGGATGGCAGTATGTATAGTGCGATGCAGCACGGTTGCTTATCTGGAAGCATCCCCCTCCTGTTGCGTTATGGCTAAATAAATCCTGATGCTGCACTATTTTAGTTCCCAATATTAAAGAGTATAGCTCAGATTTATCTATCTTCTCTTACTGCATGTGTGACCACCACATCAAGCTACTGAAACTGATTTTGCACGTGCTTATATTCAGGAACTACTTTGAGGTGTAGCTATAATTTGACTTCTGAGAGAGGGGATTTCTTCACCAGCCTCAAACTGTTGCCTGGTAGAGTGAGAGCTAGATTGATTAACAGCTGAGACAAAACTAGAATGCAAATTCAAGATTGGCTCACATTGGCTATGATGCTTTGCCAACAGCTCTCAGTATTCTACCAGTCCCTTTTTATAAGAACAGGAACACCAGGTTTCTGGTTGTCCTCAGAGGAAGGAATTAAAGAAAAACCCTCTCCCACAATTGCTTGAAAAATTCCTACATCAATAATTGAGCATTTGTGAATAGATTATGTTCTATGAACTAGGGTTTTGTTTTATCTGAACCAGGGAGAAAACCCTCAGCGTCGTTTGACACATTTAGCCACCGATAAAAGCCAGCTTGGACCTGCCCCTACCTATCAGTCAGAGCTTGACAATTAAGTTAAGCTAATCTTTTCATGTTTCAGTATTTCTGGTTCCGGGACTGGAAGCAGATGTGCCAAGACATTAGGAGGAGGCTGGTCTTACTGTATTTCCAGCCCAGAGATTTGATTCTTGTCCAAGTTCATATCATTAAGACTCTACTAGTTTCAATAGGAGGAAAGAGTCCCAGTTTTCTAGGCCAAAGTATCCAGATTGTTGCTTTTCCAGCCTAAATAAAATGTCCAAAGCCGAGATGTTTAGAAAGGTATTTAGGTGCTGTGGAGCCCAAGATGGCAATTGCAATTAGGAGCCTTAATCCCTTTGAAAATACAATTTAGGTTCCTAAGTCAATTGGGGATTGCCACACTGGGCTACACAACAGAGAAACACCATTAAAAGTTTGGGCCCATGTCTTTTGAGGTCCATGTATAGTTAACATATCCTAGAAAGCATCATGTAATAAATCCTTACCCATGTTTAACTGCCAGCCTCAGATAATTATTTCCTTTGTGACCCACCTTTTTATTTGATAAATGCTTTCTTGCCTGAGTTAGGCTTACACTTCACATGTAAGTGAAACAAGAAATTTGGCTTACTAGACTGTAAAATTAGAATGCCCATGTCTCTATTATCCCCAGGGTGATAAAACGCTGCTATTAAAAGTGACAGCACAACACTGAATGTACTGGGGTTGCAACTACCCTAGTTTTCCAGTAATTCTTCTGTTTAGCCATTCCGTTAGTTAAGGCATAGCCAAGGGACTGATCCAACGTCCATTGCACTCAGTGGGTGTCTACACAGGAGCCATTCAGTTAAGTGTCACATTGAGTGTTCGTTTCCCTTAGCATTTGACTATGAAAGGACAGTCGTAAGTACTGCTTTTATGTATTAGCAGTTTTTGTTTCGGTCTTGTGTGACATTTAATCAGGTACATTTTAAATTGCCTCTAAAGAAGAGGCAGAACAAGAGGCAACACGTTTGCAGCTCCAAAAAGAATTGTACGTGGTGGAGAAGTTATAATTAATGCATCTTCCTGCTTTCATTTTTTAATCCGTTAAAGTTGGGTTTCCAGGTGGTTCTGACAGCTCTCAACTTCAAAGTGAGAAAGGAGTGTCACATAGACACGTAAAGTTTTATTGTGTGATTTAGTATGGCCATTTCACACCTCCCTCTTACCATCAAGTTCTAACGTCCTTTGAGTGTGACAAATCCAACACATTTGCCCATTCTGCCCAGAAAGAGCCATGAGAAGGGAATGCTCAGAGGCCACTCATGAGAAATATCAGATACTATTCAGGTGGAAAGATGGTTGGCACTCTATATTTGACCTCCAACTGACAGTTACCAACATTGTGAGAGGATGTACTGCATTTGTTTCATAATGCAAGAGAGCCAGCAGCCTGCCCTACCTCACCTGTACTTCTACTCTGAAGTGCATCTTCAAAAGCACTCTTGAAAGTGGTTTATTCCTCCACTCCACACAAGAGAGCTTCATGACATTAGATGTCTTCCTCCTCATCTTATCTGCAGCAACATATTTCAAAGCCAAGGATTCTTTGCATCACCTAGAGATTTTCAAAATAAGATCTAGATGTAATTCCAGTTGGTCCTGCTTGATTAAACTGATGCAGGAATGGGCTGGAAGATGTAGTAGGAAGTGAGATCCTGAGACGTGAGGCCTAGTAGAACAGGCCAGGTCTGAGGCGTGAGCTAACATAGCTGTCAAGCCCTGCCATTAGAAAGTGAAGTGAGCAGGAGTCAGGCGGTGAGCCTGCCTGTAAGTTCACAGAAACTGGCAAACACACATTCCTGAAGAAGCACCAGGCACAGAGCACTCACACAAGCACATCCGGAACAAGGTAAAGGGTGGTATCTTAGCACGTCGCACTGTGGCAACTGCACATGTCAGAAGGGCAACACCCAACTTGTTTGTATCAGTGTATCAGAGAGGGTCTCAAAGGGAGTGTCTTTGTCTGGCCGAGTGAGGAACAGAAAGTCCTGCCATTTACAGAGCTGGTCCAGACACATATTAACTGTACTTGTAGCACACATAGGACACTTTTTACTGTGCTCGGTTGACAATAAAAATGGCCTGGTGCCTTTGTTACTGAAGCAGATTTCTGGTCTTATTGGATAATCCAATGGTGGTTTGGTGTTGGCTTTCTGTGCAGAGCTGGGACAGCATACACACTGGGAGAACACACACGCAGCCAACAACTGACAACACTGGTGATGCTGACCACTGTTTGGTAAGCAAGCTGTCCTCTATAAAAATCGCAATCTAACATGACAGAAAACCACAAGCTGGGTAGCCCCCTTATCCCTTCCCTGCAAATCCCCCAGAGTTCAATAAGGTATGGGCATGCTGGATTGCCAGCAAAAGAGGTCTATGTGAATTTGAAAAAAAGAGTGGGGAAGAAATATGGAATGGAATCTGTAAGGGTAGAGCAGAGACTGTAGCTTGAGAAAATAATAGAGTAAAACATGTACACAACATGCCACAAAATTGGCAGGGCAATTAACCAAAACAAAGTAAGTCAAAAGAATTAAGAAAAGCAACAGAGCCCTGGAATGCTGCTGCTCTTTTAGCGGGACGACAAGCAGTCCAGAGACATTATATGTTACGGAAAGCACAGGAACAGAATAAAACAGTTGCAAAAACTCTGCAAAAAAGAGAAGTGTCATTCCCCGTTATAAATATTTGTGGTCTACAGCAAACTTCAGGTAGTTAACCTGTGCCTTACGAATGGGGACAGCAATGGAAAAAGATGGCCTAGCAAAATTTTAAAAAATGAAACAGGGGCCACCACATTGCAACCATCACCATATGAAGAAAGCCAGATTCCGGTAAAACTTAAACCAAGACTTAGACTGGTGCTGTCAGAATAGAAGTAAGTGCATAGGAGGGAGAAGTAGCAAACAATACTTTCACTGGATCGATAAATCAGATAAAAGGAAAAAATGGAACTGATCACAGAGCACATTAGAGGACAGGAGCTGCGACTTGATCGCAGGGGAATGGACAGAAAAGAATTTCAAAGTGAAAAACTGAGAGTAAGCAATTTAACATCTAAACTTAATGCATTAGCACATGGAGTTGCCAAAAAACAGTTAACTGCACCAGGAAAGGACACTCCTGCCATCCACTTGGCATGCAGACAAGAGCAACAGACACTGGGGGAACAAATTCAGATTTCACAAGAACAGTTAAGGATCCCCACTCTCCTCTCAGAGCCAGGATCAGAACCAGAGGTGCGGGTTCCCAACTGCTTTCACCCACTCCCCATGCCTCACTCAGAGCTAATAATATAAACCAGGTAAAAACTTTACTTTAAATAAATCCAGTAAGCTAATTATTTTAACCCTTCAGCAAAGCAATAGCTGAAAATATTCCAAACTTTCTTGAAGATATTGTTGCTAAGCAACGACAGAAAGGCAGACTGCATCTAATCCTAACCACTGACTAATATTTGAAGCATGGGCATTACTTATTCCATATAGCGAAGTTTTAAAATAAAGTAAATGCCTTAAATTACTAAATTAATACAACAAATTTCACAAATAACTTGATATGTTTTTATCAATTATTAATTTTGAAAAAGATAAAAGGTAACAACTTAATTATTTAAATGTTTAACTCTTTGGTTTGTCTATTTTCTAAAATGCATTGCGTTAATTTTAGCTCTTAATGCCTTAGCTTGTATAGTTGTAAATAGAAGTCTGGCACCATTTGTTTTTAATTGTAAATGTGTCCTGTACGTATGTTGTCCTGGGTTGTGTGTGTGTCTCAGAGCTATATTTTTTCTTTTGTTGCAACAAAAGTGATTTATAGTTTTTAATGTAAGTGGTACCTATCTTTCTTATGCAATGGGATAGTTTGCTCTTGTGCCTTTAATGGACCAGAGAACCTAGCTGTTCCTGTTCCCTAACCAGCAAAGCTTACCAAAGGATGACAGCCAGCGGTACGGGTAACCGATAACATGGATGGACAGTGCAGTGTAGTAACTAATCACAGAAAGTTATATATAAGGCCTCATTGGTAGTGTCACTCTCCTTATACACATGGCACTGAAGACTACGGTAATAATGCCTATCCCAGTATTTCAAAAACACTTCGCCTGCTACTGATGATAGGGCAATTGCAGTTGCCACCTGCATTAACAGAAGTGTGTTGCTACCTGTGGTACCAAAGTGAAGGGCCAAACTAAAACACCAGATTGGAAAGGATCATAATGAGGTGGTGTTGTATGTACACATACGTACCACATGCACATATCTACACACCACATCCATTTTATCCATCTACATTAATTATTTAAGAGTGGCCCCAAGGGTCAATCATAAAGCTACATTCCCCAATCAATATCCCGGACCTCACATTCCCAGGCCCACGATAAGAGACTAAAAATTGAAAAATAAAATCTGTCCACCAGTCATACGAGGGAATGTGCAGACTAAGGAACAGATAGGGCATGAGCGTGTGGATGGCAATAAAAGGTGGCCATATAACAGTGTTTAGCCCACTGGGTTATCTTCAGTCCATGCATTATGCTTTTCTGGGATGTTGGGTAAAACATCCTCCCCATAAAAAGACAGAGGGGGGAGTGTTGTAGAAAGTGAGAGCCTGAGACAGGAGACCTAGTATAACAGGCCAAGTATGAGGCCTGAGCTAAAGTAGCAGCCAAGCCCTGCCGTTAGAAAGTGAAGTTAGCAGGAGTCAGGCTGTGAGCCTGCCTGTAAGTTCATAGAAACTGTCAAACACATTCCTAAAGCAGCACAAGGTACAGAGCATTCACACAAGCACATTCCAGAGAGGTACCAGCACATCCCAACCCAGGAATGGTACAAGCTCACTCCTCAAAGATAAAAAGGACACACTGACCCCTCTTAAGGATAAAGTCAGAATGACAATGTGATGAAAAAACGTTTTGAGCAAACCATCCTCTACAAGGTAAAGGGTGTATCCTACCACACCAGAGAGCCAATATGCAATTTGTTTGTGTCCGTGTATAAAGTAGAGTCTCAAGGGAAGTGTCTTGGTCCAGGCAAGGGAGAAATGGAAAGTCCTGCTATTTATTCAGCTGGTCCATTGTAACAAGCACACGTGTTAGTTGTCCTGTAGAGTCTGTGGGATACTAGGACCATGCTTTACCTATACTAAACCTAGCCTGGCACCTCTGTTACTGAAACAGATCTCTCGTATTTTTGGATAATCCAATAATGGTGTGATGTCTTGGTTATCTGTGCAGAGTTGGGACAGCACACACACTGGGAGAACACACACGCAGCCAACAACTGACAGAAGGTAGCAGCAGACTTCACACAAATTAAAGCTTCCCAAACTGATGCACCATGTGTGCACTGGATACTTCCCTGGCCCTGCTTCCCCGAAACACTCCTGTGTCCTTAGAAACATGACAAAGTAATGCACTATGCAAGACCCAGCAAAGGATGCCCTTGGTTTATTGCCTCTAAAAATGTCAAATAAGCAAAAACAAGGAGTAAAGCCCCAAAACTCTGTGTGATCTGTGACAATATGTTCTCTATTGTGAGATTTCTCATGTCAGCAATAACTGCAGGGCTAGGTGCATTTTGAATAAAGATTTGTTAAGTTTGTCACAAACTTTGCTCACTACATCGGAACTACATCAGCTCATGTGTGAACAGTGACAATTACTATGCAAATCACTACACAAAAGAATAAATGGACACAAATCAGACATAAAAAATGGTAATATCCACAACCCAGTAGGAGAGCACTTCCATCTCCCAGGACACTCTGTAGCTGACTTGAAAGTTGCCATACTTCAACCAAAAAACTTCAAAAACAGACTGCAGCGAGAAACTGCAGAGCTGGAACTGATCTGCAAACTTGACACAATCAGACTGGGTCTGAACAGGGACTTAGAACGGTTCTCTCATTACAAGTAATAATTGTCACTGTTCACACATTCTCACCTTCTAATCAACAGTTGTGAATAGGCCTCGTCTACCCTAACTGAATTGACTTTGTTAGCACTTGCCCTCCCCATTGTTATGTTTCTTACCCTTGGATGTATATATGTGTGTGATATATATCCGATTTCCACTTCATGCATCTGACAAAGTGGGTCACAACCCACAAAAGCTTATAGCCACAGAAATTTTAGTCTTTAAAGTGCTACAGGACTCTCATTGTTTTTGCTAAATAGTTTGTGTTATTGTTCAAAGCAGCTTTATTCTGAATTACGGAGACAATGTAGGGTGCTGTCAGACTGTGTCGGAGCAAGTCAATCAGGGTTTGGGCTATTATGAAATGTTCTTCAAATTGATAGTTTTGGTAGTAATACGTAGCGATTATTCTGCTGCTATGGAAAGCAAGCTACATGTAACACTTTGCTGTCAGCGTTTCAAGTTATCAATTATTTTCATTTCTTTTTAAGTGAAAAGTCAATTATTGTTTTGAAGCTTTGTTTAAGCCTACAGCAACTTCCGAGCCCTTGACATGACTGTTCTAAAAACATTCATTAGTGCAGTGGTTCTCTGCCTTTCCAGATTACTGTACCCAGATTTGTCATGTACCCCAAGTTTCATCTCACTTAAGAACTACTTGCTTATAAAAACCAGACAAAAATACAAGACTGTTATAGCACACTACTGACAAGTGAACAATTGTATCAGATAATTACCGTTTGGAATACAAATGTTGTACTTACCTTGAGCCTGTTTTTCCACTTCTGAGCCTTGTCTGAAGCCTGAGCCCTGCCACTTGGGGCTGAACATGTAATTTGCTTCACAGGGCTCCCTGCAGTGTGGGCCCCTGGCAATTACCCTGCTTGCCACCCCCTAATGCCAGCCGTGCACGTGTGAACCCCCTAAAACCATCCCACAACCACCATGTTGCAAAACACTGAGGTAGGGGCTTGAGTACCTCTTGGAAGACCTTTGTGTACCCAGAGTTGAGAACCATTGCATTAGCAAATGTTTGAGTTTGTACTATGCACAGAGGCTCAGATTCTGCTTTCAGATATAGCAATGCAAATATGGGTTAACTCCACTGAAGTCAATGGTGTTACTTCAGATTTACACTGGGTACCAGATCAGAAGTTTAGCGCCGTGGCTCTGAACCTGAACTCCTTTACTCCAGCAAAGCCACCATTGCCTTCAGCGTGTCGTAAAATCAATGAGAGTTTTGCCAGCGCAGGGATCAGAGTAATAACTGCAGTTTTTGCTCCTTATTATTATTGAAGTGTGCTTAGAGACCTGGGGCCTCCTTGACGTGCTCATGGCCTAGTCCAAGAAGTTAGACACAGACACATACTCTTGCAGGAAGGCCTGCAGCAGACCACTGGTTTCTTAAGGTTTAGAACATACATGAGCCCCAAAACAGGGAGACAAAGCAGGCTGCTTCCTAAAGTCAGTCATGACTCAGCCCCCCTTACTCTAGGCTCTCTGGCTGGCTGAAAGCTCTTCTACAGAGGCCCCTAGCCTGCAAGCAGCATCATGAAACCGCAGGAGACATTAAAATGACAACTTACAATTCCAACAGTTCTCAAAGACACTACCCATCCCCAGTATTCTCTCTTTAGACACATCTATTCATGCCCAAGGTATCCTAATGAGCCGTACACAGCATTAGGTTCCAAGTGTGCGGCAACTATGTAGGCTCAGCACTTCCTGTAACACCAACAGCCAGCAGCATGGAAGGATCTTGCAAGGACAATGCACGCTCAGCACTACGTAGGAGACCGTCTCACGAGGCTGTGTGCTACCCAATTAACTAAAAGAGAACCTTGGCCATCACACCAGCATGCTCCTCTTCCCTTTTCAGGAAATATCAAGGGTTAACAACAGACTCTTCACCCTATGCCCAGCAACAGGACATCAGCTGTGCCTCCGCAGGATGGAACCTCTAGCCCCACACGCCTGGAGCAGGGTTCCAATGTGAACACTCAGTAAAGAAGTCAAGTTCTTCTCCAGGTTTCCTATTGCTCCCTGACAGTTTCACCCGTGATTTCTCATCCTGTCAAACAATTCAGGAGCTAGAATGTTTGACAAATGTGAACAAGGGGCATGGAAAGGAAATGGGTGGAGGCTAACAGAACCTTGCTGGGTTCTCCCCACGTGCACAGTAATGTAAATCACTGCAATGTCCTCATGTTCCCCCCATGCCTCTGTGGGTCCATGAGTCTCCCCCTCCCAATGGAATTTGTGTGTGGAAGCTGGGCATTCCAGCTCTCCTACACACAGACCATTCCCATGTAGGTGAGAAAAAGGCTGGGTTTTTTTGTTTGTTTGTTTGTTTCTTATTTTTAATTCTTAGGCTTACTCGCCACAAGTTTCTATGTTGCTGTGAACACAGCTGCATCCCTTTGAAGGGCATCTGTTGTATTTATTGCACCAGACCTCAAGACTGGCATTCTAGGGGCATATAGTTTCAGTTTTGTTTGCTGCATGGAGGTGCATTTTGCTTAGTGATGTGTACAGGGCAACTGCAAAGCAGTGAAGCCACAAGACCAATCTGCATGAGTAAACTGAGATTTCTTTGCACCATGAGCTCTCCCTGCCTGAAGATGACATGGATCGTGTTTTCCGGTCTGCTGATTTGCTTGCCTTAAGGTGCCACCTACAACAAAAATAGCTTTTCCCCTCCTTTCACTACAGCCATCTCACCTAAGAGAAGACAAGAGCGTACAGCACAAGGCTGCTGTGAGAATGAACCAAGAAGAAGTGCGTTGCTTAATGTGCTCATTCTCTTTGGGTCTGAGAGGTAAGCAGACAGGCAAACTGCTTGCCATGCAGATGGGGCAAGAAAGGTCCATTTAAAGCATAACAAAACATTCTCCAAGTCCCATAAGCTATGAGAACGATACACGGGGCAGGAGCACAGAAAACCAGCTGTATGATCAGGCACGCTTCCTTCACTTAGACACGCTACTATCACCCCCAGAATGGTCTGATTGTCAGAGGTAAGTTAGTAGCTTCTGGCAGCTCACACACAGATGGGCATCTCTGTAGCCAGGCTGTTTGACAAAGTAGCCCCCGTTAATGATAAGCTCAACTAGAGTAGCCAGCTCAAACTGGGCTCACTCCCATATGGGCAGTCGCTAGAACTGGGCAATTTGGAGAAGACAAATAAAGCCGAAAACTGCTTCACTATCATTGACCCTAAGCTAGCTGCTTCCTTATTAAGCACATCCCAGCAAAGTGGAGTGTGCTCTGTAACTAATGGTTAACACAACACTCTGCTCAGTGGAGAGGAAATGTATTAAGATGGCTCGTATGTGCCATGTCTACACTGCGACTAAAAACCTGTGGCTGGTCCTGTCAGCTGACTCGGGCTCTCTGGGGTCAGGCTAAGGGGCTATTTAATTGCTATATAGACATTTAGGGTTGGACTGGATCCCGGGATCTAGGAACCTGTGAATGGGGAGGTTCCTAGAGCTTGGGCCATAGCCCACATGTCTACAGCACAATTAAACAGCACCTTAGCCTGAGTCCCACAAGTTTGAGTCAAAGGCCTGGGCCAGCTGTGGTGTCTAATTGCAGTGTAGACATACCCTCAGTCTCTGCTGTCTGCTAGGCCCTAGGCATTACAGGGTCTCTCACTGAAGGGCTCTAAATGCTGCTACATCTCCTGTAAGCTACCTGGGAATGCCTCCAGACCATTCATTTTTGAAGGTCTCTTCCTTTTCTCCTCTCTGGACCTGCACTCATAGAATCATAGAATCATAGAATATTAGAGTTGGAAGGGATCTCAGGAGGTCATCTAGTCCAACCCCCTGCTCAAAGCAGGACTAACCTCTGCTATATCATCCCAATCAGGGCTTTGTCAAGCCGCAGCTTAAAAACCTCTAAGGATGGAGATTCCACCACCTCCCTAGGTAACCCATTCCAGTGCTTCACCACCCTCCTAGTAAAAAACTTTTTCCTAATGTCCAACCTAGACCTCCCTCCCTGCAACTTGAGACCGTTGCTCCTTGTTCTGTCATCTGCCACCACCGAGAACAGCCTAGCCCCATCCTCCCTAGAACCCCCTTTCAGGTAGTTAAAGGCCGCTATCAAATCCCCCTCACTCTTCTCTTTTGCAGACTAAACAAGCCCAGTTCCCTCAGCCTCTCCTCATAAGTCCTGTGCTCCAGCCCCTAATCATTTTTGTTGCCCTCCGCTGGACTCTGTTAACTGCACTCTGTTAACTGCACTTTCTTTGAATCATTTCTCATGCCTTATTGGCTTGAGAAACTATTCAAAACTTTCACAGGCTTGCAGTAAAATGTTTGGAAAATGCTACCAAAAGGAAGAGTTAAATCCGAGATTTTGCCATCTACCCAGGAAGTGTGGCTGCTGCCGCCACAGTGTTTAATTTTGATTGCTTGATTTTACATGCTTCTAGACGTGCACAGCGGAACAGATAGCTCTACTGTCCAGGCACTGGTTATTGCTTACACACATTTATCAGCTGGCTTTACAACATGTAGACATCCAAACATCAGACAGGATTTTAAAACATGACATTTGGTTTTGTTCATATAACTATAGCTACCAAATTTTGTGCAGCTCCCAGTAGCTTTTATGCAAGTTATCGAACAAAGTACTTTGCAGCTAGTCTGCTATTTTGCATATCACCTGGGCCGAAGGCTGGGCTGTAAGATCTGGGCTAATGAGGACTGAAGTGCACAGAACTGGTGAGCCATTTCATGAATTGGGTTTATTCTACTCACATATTGAAATGTAAGCTGGGAAGAGTATGTAGAAATGTTCCCATCCTTCATAGAAAATATTGAATTTTTATTCACTACACATTTGACATTAAACATTAATTTGTAGGACATTTGGTAAATTCCTTTTCATATGACATGGTAGACTCTTTTGAAGTCATTAATTCTTAATATACTACTCATATTTCCTACAAACTCACTGGCAATCAGAGAGGGATGTTAAGGTCTTTCAGTCTTGAAAGAGTTAATTCTATGTCCTTCCCCATTCTTGCAAGGATTAGTTAAAGCATCATTGGTTGGTATACGTCCATAACTGTAGTCCTACTGCACCCTAGAGAGTGAGCAAAAGGCCATAGACAGATTTACGGTAGGATATATTAGCCATGCTATGCCAGAATCTACAGAGCCTCCAGAATGAGAAGTCACTGCAAGAAATAACTTAATACAGAATTGTCACCGTCACTAAGACCCTCCCCACCAGGGAGCCTGCTGAAGTGGGGAGGTTTCAGGAGTAGCTTTTGCACGGCACAAGTGGTGGGGCTATGTGCAGTTCCTAGTGGACGCGTGGCTGTGCACCAAAGTGCTGAGGTATACTTTTAGTGGAAATCCAGCGGAGAACCAAGAACTGAACAGGCATGGGAATTCAACATGGCTGGATATTAAGATGGATATGAAGAACAGCCAGAGCTATCATGCCTACCAAAAATGCTGTAAAGGATTTTAAGACATTCTTCAGGGCTTAAGTCAGTCTCCATTTGTGAAAAAAATCTAGTATGGGGGCAGACAGCCCTACAGCTGTCTATTGCAGTGGAGGGGGCAGGTTCTTACACCCTCCTTTCAGACACTTCCATACAGACTCCAGGACCAGATGAACTTCACATCTGATACAATCTGGTAACGTCTCTCCTAATCTTTCCAATCGCTAGGGCAGGACATAGGAAAAATTACACTGCCTGGGAATATGGAACAGGGAAAGAACCAAGATCAGCAGGATACAAGGAGGAGTCTCTAATGAAGAAAAGTTAAGATAGTAACATTGTGCAGACTGCATAACTCAGAGTAACTCGCTATGAAATCCGTAAACCCGAGCTAGAAAGTCTAAATAAAACTCTGACCAAGAGGCCTATCAGCCAGAAGCACCTTGAAAACCAGCTAACCCCAGACTTCTTCCCAAAGGTTTCCCTGAACCATCCCCTACATCCTCAGCACCATAAAAGCAACCAAATGCCCAAGACTCACCACTGCTTCAGACACCTGCTTTCCCCTGGCTGGCTCCCTGGGCAGTCCCAGCCCTAGGCCTGACGTCTGCTTCCTTCTCTCCTTTTATAGGTCCCAGAATGATTGACAGGGAGGTTAATGACTGTAGCTGCTGGCTATTAACTCTTGCATCTCCACACAGAGCCTTAACCCAGAATCTCAGCTGTTCCTGACCAACCTCCTTCCAGATAGTCCTGACTCAAGCGGCAGTAATGGCCTCTCTGCACCCTGGGTCAGAGCAAAGAAGTTGTGCATCCTAATTGTGGCATTTTCTTCTCTTTCCTCCATTTGGCCTTTCCCTTCGCCTGTCCTCAGAACAGGGAAGATTCAGACACAGCAATCGCTCTGCTCTGCAGATCAGCTGGTGCTGGGACATGCAGAGATGTTGTACAACACACAGGGAGCAGCAGATCAAGTTCCCTGCCTGCACCTTCCTCGCAGCTGTTTCAGGATGGTTTGTCACTCTCACAAAGCCTACCAGGGGTTTGTTAATATGTGGCTTATAATAGTGTGCAGAGGGATCAGGGCGCCATGGTGGTGGGCATTGTACAAACCCTTACAAAAGTGCTCCTGTCCCAGAGAATGAGATTCAGCAAGAAGGAGGCAATAGAGACTTGGTAGAAAGCAGTGGATCATATCATATAAGAGCACTAAGAATTTGGTTGCCTTCATCAAATAGAAAAGATTTGCATTAGTCATGCATGGCACTGCAGATCTCCCCAACCCTCTGCTGCTGTGCAGGGGCCTCATAACAGGGACTGGGGTGGTTCTGTGAAAAGACGCAGCTCTCAGGCCAAAGGTTGCAGGGAACATGCACACCACTTTCACAGCTTTGAGCCCCACCTGGCGTGAGCTCCCAGTATAACACTGGGCACGACCCTGAGGGATGGCCTGAGGCAGGTGCTGCAAGAAACTCCTGCCAACTGCCCCATGAAGGCGCCACATAAGAGCCCCCAGAGGCATCTTCAGCTGGACAGGAGGTAAGAGTGGCAGAAAAAGCCAGGGAGAAAAGTTGTGTGTGTGTGTGCGCGCGTGCATAGATTCCAAGCCCAGAAGGGACCATTGTGATCATCTAGTCTGACCTTCTGTATAGCACAGGGCATGGACCTACCCCCAAATAATTCCTAGAGCAGATCTCTTAGAAAAAACATCCAATCTTGATTTAAAAATTGCCAGTGATAAAGACTCCACCACGACCATGGGTGAATTGTTCATCATCATCATCATCCCGCCTAGACTAGCAGAGATCCATTGCGACCGTCCCCTATGGCCTCTACCAGCGGCTTCATTCCATTTGCATCTGATGCTACAGATGAGCCATCGCCGATTTGTTGCAGCCAGGTTAGCAGCGGCTGACTGGGTAATCTCTTCCAGTTTGGGGGTGGCCGATGACCAGAGCGTGTGTTGAGGGCACACTTAATCCTCTGTGGGCTGGGACGTAGCTGTCCATGAGAGCCACATGTTCAAATAGTGAGTACCAATGACGGCAGATGATGTCTTTGAAGCTGGAGAGTTGAGTTCTAGAGTGAACTTCGCTGTTTCTGACAAAATCGAACCAGCTTATACATAATAGTTGCCTTTGACAGTGCATACGGAATGCTTCTAAATATCGTCTTTAAGTAGAAGTCCAGGTTTCGCAGCCATACAGAAGAATGGGTACGATACATGACTGATAAAGCCAGACTTTGGTGCCATCACACAGTTTTTGCTGACGCCAAGCCTTCTGGAAGTATTGCACTGCAGAGGCCACACACAAGTCATATCCTTCACATGGTGTCGGGCTGGCACCATCCACTAGAAGGCTGTTTGCAGCCCAAGTAAATGAATTCTTCTATGGCGTCAACTGTGTTTCCGTTTACTGTTATGCCAGGCGTACCATTACTAGTACCCAGATTTTGGATCTGGGTTTCTGCCCAGGATATCTATAGGCCAACTGCCGGAGACTCGTGTTGGAAGCTTGCAAGCAACGACTGAAGGTTCGAGGTGAGGTCATCCAACAGGGCGACGTCATCAGGTGATATGGATTGTTCCAATGGTCCATTACTCTCACCATTAAACATTTACCCCTTATAACTGCTGGGAGGAGGTGGGAAGAAAAGGATATTTCAACAGGTAAATCTCTCCTTCTCTGCAATAAGTACACGTGATATATTGTGTCACAGCAATTATGGTAGCGTATGCATTGCAATGATCTTAAACATTCTAGTCACTCATCCAAATACTCATTTTTGTTATTAAAATATAAATATAAAATTGCTTACAAATCACCCAAATAAAAAGTATTTGAAATGGATATGTAGCAGAGATGAAAAGATGAGGAAATGAATGTTGAATCTAATGAGGTTATTTAAAACACTTTGAATTAAGATTACTTTGATTCTTCAAACTAATTGCAAGATTTAAATATGCAATAGGATTAAAATTTAGGAAGGCAGCGTTGTTTCTTTTGAGCAGCCGTTCAGTCTGTCATTTTTTTGACAACCACAGAGAAATTCCAGACATGCATGAGCCTCTTTGGGAGCATCTAGGGTAAAATGTGGGCCGCACTGAAGTTGCTAGCAAAGCCCCTGTTGATTTCAGTGGAGCCAGGATTTCACCACTTTAGCATTGATGCCAAACAAACACATGGCAAACTCTTTCTGCTCATTGCATACAAAAAAGTTTGCTTCTCCCCTAAAAAAACTAAAACAAAACCACCTCTTTCTGCTCCCTGACTTCATAATTCCCAACACAGAACAGAAAAGAAATTGGAAGTATTGATGCAAAGTTTTAGAAAGAACTGTGTGTAGTTATGCTTTTAGTAAGACATTGGTTTGGTTGGATTCAAACAGGTTTTGAGGGATCCACTCCTGCCCTCAGCAAAAGTACCACTGATTTCAAATTCTTTGCAGCACCTTTAAAGTAATGCAAACCTGCGCACTGGGTCACTGCACATTGAATCATCACTGTAATCTATAATTGAAGTATGCATCGGTGTGAATGATACCGTACACTGCAATGTAATGCTGGTCAGTTCCTGTCCTGAAGAGTTTACAGTTTAAGGCTCTCCACTTGGCATACCGATACCTCTCCACCTGAGTGAATACCATGAGCGATTAGTCAGGAGATACCACAGCTCCTTCTTTATAGGCCTGCAGGGGCAGAGCCCGGAAAGGGAAGGCTCTTCTGGCAACCTGTGTTTTCCCTGGAATGCTCACTCAACTGAAAACTCACCAGCCTGTTATACATTCTCATTGCTTTAGCTGCCACTTATTAAGTATAGCTAAACCCCATTAAAACCAGCAGTTTTTGATAACATTGCTGTGCTCCTTTAACCTTTCATCCCCTTTATTAGCTTCTCCCTTTCCTACCTTCCTGGCAGCAAAGCAGCGCTGATGGCCCAGGTCAGGAGCTGGGAACGGGGAGAGCTTTCTCCACTACCCCTTGGCTCTGGGAGGCAGCTGTAGCCCCTTTTCTCTGGGCAGAGATGGCCCATCACTTTGCAGGTTGAGGGGTATGAGTGGACCTCTCTTCTCTGGGGCAGGTGGTACATGGCTGTGGGGCATGTGGAGGGCTGGAATTGCAGAAGCAGCAGAGGTGGAGGACATTTGACCATAGAAGGCCTTTCAATGATGCAGACCAAGGTATAATGAAGATAAGGAATTTGAAGCTAGACAAACAAACAATCTCAAAATAAAGGTAATTAGCTACTGGAACAATTTACCAAGGATCATGGTGGATTCTCGTTTACTGGTTGTTTTTAAATCAAGATGGGAAGATTTTCTAAGGGGCCTACTCAAGTTCAAACAGGAATTATTTGGGGGGAAATGCTACAACCTGTGCTATGCAGGCCATCAGAACGGATGATCACAACAGTCTCCTGTGGCTTTATAATCTAAAGATGATGTTGCAAAATTTCCAGTTTAGTACACCGGGTCCTTGCATACACGGTACCAAAGGCTCATACCTTTGCATGCAAAGACAACAACAGATGTTTCTGGCCTGGTGTTCAATGGAAATTAGACTGTTCCAGTGAGGGGCAAATATTTTTAAATCATTAGAATATTATTTATTTTTTAAAGTTTATAAGGCTTTAATGTGAAACTAGTAAGCAGATCAAATCAGTTTTTTATTACAAATATACTCCTGCCTGGTTCATATGCATTAGCATTCTTAGACCGGAGTATTTTTTAAATCTTTGGTGGAGTCTACAGATGGGAAATTATCTTTAATGATAGCTGGGGAGAAATACTTTTCAGAGCTTTTGGATAAAACAGACAGGAAATATGTAGCAAGCCAAACAAATTACATTTAGTCAAGCAAGTGTACAAGAAAAAAAGTTTCACATTACTCAAGCACCCAGATGGCAGTAAGGGCCTGCAGATGGACTGAAATACACTGGAGGATTGGGCCACGTGGGGGCAGATGCAATTCACCTTGGATGTAAGTCTCTATCTGTCCACAGAGGGAGACAGTGCACACATCACTGGGGTATCTGCCTGATTTACAGGGTTATAAAAACCACTTGACTTGAATTTGTTCGTCTCTCCCCCTTTCCAGGGGCAAAGAGAACTACCTACAACATCATTCCCCTTATCCTTGCATTCAGTATAAGGTAAAGGCAAGATGGCCTCTACTTTTCATTTTCATATACATTGATGTTCTCTGATTTTGCAGAAGCTTCTAAAGAGTAAGATGTAGGAGTTACTATGGGTAGCTCAATGAGGAAGTCTCTCTAAAACACAGCAATACTTTTAAAAGCAACTAGCATGCTTGGTTCCATCAATAAAGAATACAATAGAAGTCATGTGAAAGTCATTGTACACAGGACAATCATGCATTATCCATTGGAATATCGTGTTTGGAGTATGTCATATGTTCCTTAAAATGAAATCGCTGAAGTTGGAAACATCCACAGAAGGGCAAAAGAGATGCCTCAAGGGAGAGGACTGCAGGAACTGCCTGCGAGTTTATTTAACCTGCAAAAAGACAAGTTAGTGGCAGCTTCACAAAGGGCAAACTGACCAGTTTTTATTCTGCCTCATTATGCAAGAACAATTGGCCACTCAAATAAATTAACGGAAAATGAAACAAAATAAGTGCAAGGGAATGCTGCTTTTTTAGAGTGTGTATGCAGCCCATGGAATCCCTTACCTCCTGTGGTTAGTGCCTTTGAATTCATTATCTTTTTAAGTCCTACCCCATCATGTAAAAAACACAATTGTGTGCTCATGAAAGCCTCAGTCCAGCAAAGCACTTCACCGGAAGATGCGAGGAGCCCCTGTAACCTAGGCAGCACTCCTAAAAGCAGGCACACCCTCCGACGCCTTACTGAACTGGGGCATACCATGGGAGCTGGATCGAACAAGGAGCCAAATAACTGTTGTTACGGATATAAATGCTGTCATAGGGATAACTGGATTGCTTGGTTTAGCGTATAAGCTAGTCACCACATGAATGAGGAAAGACATTTTGTCCATTGCGCCTCATGCACAACATTGTACAATTGGCTGCGCATACTAGAACAGTTCTTCAGCTTTTTCTTGTAGGTTCAGATATTAACCCCTGCTGGATACTGGTCTCATCCAGTATAGCCAACGCTGTGTCCCCCTCTGCCTTTGGGGTCGTTAAGTAATGGCATATTCCACATACATAATAAAGACAACAACACTGATGGGTATTTTAAACAAAAGAGAAAGTGAATGCTTTGGAGAATTTCCAGAGGAAATATATCATTTGAACACTTTGGGATTATTTTTAAAAAGTGGTGTTGTTGAGACCTCACATCCAAGATTTAGTAGCCTTACTGCCAGAAAAGAAAATATTGTTCTTCCAAGTCTTTAGCAATCTTCAAACAGAACTAGCCACCTTTGCTCTGACCTCTGCTTACATCATGCTGGGTTTGGCTCAGAGGTGTCCATGGAAGTTGCACCAGCCTTAGCCCTTAGTCTGTTCTCAAGAAGCTAAGAAAGTTGCTCTGTGTATTTGAGTTATTGTATGGTTACTGGGATAGGGAGCTCTCTCTTTCTCATCCTTTGCTCCTTTCAAACTCTAAAAATCAAGGGCAGTTTTTGTTTTTATGAATTATTTGTTTTCGTTAAATTTCATATTCCTTTCTTATTGCTTTCCTAAGAAGCTATTATACCCATTAATAAATACATTCACAATGGAAAATCTGTCCAAAACACAATGATGCCTTCACCACAGGAAAACCACTATTTATTGCAGCATCTGTCAACCTTCTGTCTACTACATGGTAAATGGTAACCTCCCTGCAACACTCACCCACATTTTGGGGACTCCTCCATCACTTTAGAGAGTGAGAATGGCAATATTTTACAGTTATTGGTGTCTTACACCCTGGATCTCCCAGAGCTACACTGGTGGAACACCACTGACAAGCAATGATATCCGGGGGGGGAGCCAGCAGTGAGACAAACAAAAAGCTGCATAACTGGCATGGGGTAAAATAATTTTTGTCCAGTGACAATTTCCCACACTTATAACAGTGCCACAGTGTGTCTTCAGCTCTCACTTGGAAGAGCCTCCATGCTCCAGGAATCAGCATGGATCTCTACCTCTAAATGAGGAATAGGATTTGAACCATCTTTTTAGGGAGTCAAGGTACTGCAAACCGATGCTTTAGCCAGTAAAAATATGCCCAACTCCCACAAACTTGGCCCAATGGAGTGGGAGGAGGATCAGGAGTCCTTTCCTAGAAAGAGCAAGAGTTCTCACGGTGAGGATATTCCCTAATTCTAATGGAGTGCACCATGGGTTGAATGGACTCTGCATGACTGAAATCTATGAGTAATGGAGAAGGATGGGCAGCATTATTCTCTCTCTGGACGTCTTATCAATGAAGACTGCTGAGCGGCAGACCATGACTGCCCAAGAAAACAGTACACCCAAACGTCCTAACAAGAGAAAATATTCAGTTCTCCATATGCCATTATTGATCATATTATTCCATTGCCTCCTATTTGTAGAAATGGGTCTTTTCTTTGATTGTATCAGGTCACGTAATTACAAGGAACTGATATAACACTTGCACAAGATTTGCATCGGAGCAACAGACACATCAGTGTTTGCCATTTGTGTTGTTTGTGTTTGTGACATGTTTAGTGCTGAGAAAAGGAGCCTGAGAGGGAACTTGATAATGTTCCAATAGGTTAAGGGCTGTTATAAAGAGGACAGTGATCAATTGTTTTCTGTATCCAATGAAGGTCAGACATGCAGTAATAGGCTTAATCTGCAGCCAGGGAGATTTAGATTAGATAGGAAAACATTTCTAACTATCACGATAGTAAAGCAGTGACAGGGGTTTCCAAGAGAAGTTGTGGGATCCTATAGACTGGGGTGCCGTAGAGTGTGTAAGTAACGCCATCATTGTCTAACTTGCTCTTACACCCCCGCTCCTCCAAACACCTTTCAGGGACAAACTAGGTATATTTGGTCCTGCCTCATTGTAGGGGGATGGACTAGATGAACTATCCAAGTCCCTTCCAGCCCTACGTTTTTATGATGTGGGCAGGCTGGCTAACCTAGTGAGGAGGGCTTTAAACTAGGTTCACTGGGAGAAGGGGACCTAAGCCCAGAGGTAAATGGGACACCAGGAGGAAGTACAAGGAGGAGGGTGCAACAGGGGAGGCGTCCTGATTCATACTGAGAAAATAGGACTATCGTCTAGTTATCTTAGTTGCCACAAGAAGCCTGGGAAACAAGCAGGAGGAATTGGAAGTCCTGGCACAGTCAAGGAACTGTGATGTGATTGGAATAATCGAGACATGTTGAGGTAACTCACACCTGGAGCACTGTCTTGGATGGTATAAACTGTTCAGGAAGGGATAAAGGGTGGAGGAGTTACACTCATGAGTGGGTGGTGAAGCTTCCCATCACACCTCTTCCAGGCCCTGTCCCCACTCAACCCCTGCTTTGCCCCAGGCCCCTTCCCAGGCCTCACCACTTGTTCCACCTCCCCCCACCCACCCATAGCAAGATTGGCTACAAACATTCTCGCTGGTGTGAGATGTAAGATACAAATGGACTTGGAGTAAGTGACTGATCTCTTGGGACTGGGAGCAACCTGAATATTTTGTGATTTAAGGGACTGTTTATCACTAAGTTCAGCTTGCCTAGGAGGCAAGATAGACAGGAATGCCCAACGCGATTATCTGTGACTCCATGGTAAGACTGTAACAGTGACCCAGGAATTCACATTTGTTACTGGGTCAGTGAAATCTAATTATAGAACACATCACCTGTTGAGGGGTGGGAAGAGGGGTCTGCCCTGGTTTTGATAGTCTCCCCTGAGTTTGGCACTCATGGTCGTGAGCCACTTCAGGCAGCATGACATCCTCCTCGCTGTAAATTGCCCAGCTGCATTTACTGGTTATGGTGCTAGAAGCAATTCCCAGATCCAGGCATGAGAAGCTTCGGCCAGCCATACTGAGCCGGGGGCTGCTCGGTCAAATAAAGTTTTAAGTTATTCTCTTCAAAGAATTGCTCTAAACATTTTCCATTTTTCTTACTTCCCCATACTCTGTTGTGACTATTCAGAGCACCATAGATAATGCAGTGACACTTGACACTGGCAATTCATTCTTTCAGGTCCATAGCCTCTAGTCTCCTGCCTGGGATATACTGATTATAACATCTTAGAAACGCAGAACTGTTTTGTATTGGCATTGAGTAGTATTTTAGGAAAGGTCAGCTGGCTAATCCCCACTTGTTCTGTACCGATCATCACTTCTTCTAAATGTCAGCACAGACAATCACAACTCTGAGAATTGAGCATGTGCAGTAGAATGTTTGCAGGCGTCCAAGAATAGGACGTTGGTACTGAGCGTGTGCAAAGACGAACAGTATAACACGAAGAGAGAGCTGGAGAATATGAAAAGTCAGCTGCAGCAGACAGTAGCCAAGCGGGACTGGAGGAGTAGAGCAAGCAGCTGGCTGAACTGAGACAGAGCTAAGAAAGCAACAGAAGCAGCACGGGCAGCAGAAGTGGACACTAAGCACACAGTCAGCAGAGAGAGTAAGCCTATTAGTTACAGTTATAGTTTTTAATTGTAGTTATGTGTAGTGCAGCATAGTATAGTGGAGAATCCATACTAGAGTGAGTGCGCTTGAAATGTGGGGGGGGTGGGTTAAATTGTCGCTATAATTTATCTGTGTAAAATGTAAAGTAAATTTGAGAATTGCTGTCAGCGATCTCTTACAGGCTGGCCATCTGTAATCAATCGGAGCACTTAGAATCATTTAACCTGTATGTTATTGCAATTTGAATGCTCTTTAACTTGCAAGAAGGGATAAGTTTCTGATTTATGCTTCTAGATTATTAGGGTATTAGTTAGGGTTACTATTCATATAAATAAAAAGTCCTGCTTTTTGGAAAGAATACTGCCTGTGTCAATCATTTGTTGGAAGGCTGTATCTGTGTCCTTCAAGTATTTCTTTAGCTACCCCAGCAGCCCATATCTTAGGAAGAACAGAGTAAAGGCCGATAGGTAGGTTATTCTAGGTGCTCCCCAAAACCTATTTTTGGAGGGGTAACAGCCTTACCCAGAGATTTTATTATGATGTAATTTTCCCCCATTTCCCCTTCCTGTTCTCCTGGTCTTTCTTCTGGGCCCAAAGAATTGACCCTTTTGTTTTTTTCTTGTTTAAATCCAGTATCCTCAATGCTTTCCCCATCCTCACCATCAGGCCAGATTTCGGTTTCATTTGTTATCTCTTCCATCACACTCTCCTACCCTGTCAGCCAAAGGCTCAGCCAGCCAGCTGCCTACTGAGCCCTAGTTCAGCCCTTCCCCTCACACCGAGTGAAGAAAACCAAGCCGGGGTAGGCCATAGGCAGCCACCAGCCTCAGCCTTTTTAAATTCCTTCCTCCAGGGTTGATACCTACTGCAGGTGTAGCAGGGTGAGGCTGTGTGACCCCTGTGGGCCCAAGGTGTGGTTGGAACACCCCGTCACACCTAATTACTACCTTCCCCTGAGAAGAATTGCTGTAGATATCACAGGGACATTATTGGAGTGTGAATAGTTGGAAAGGAAGCATGCAGAAGCATCATTGGCTGCAGTGCTGGCTCACAAGACAATTCAAACACTCTGCTGGTGTGCTGTATCCCTTCTCCCACTCTGAGTACCTTCCTCTGCACAGCTTATCAACACTTTGGGGCCAGGACACGATGCTATGTTTGTACACTGTCCAGCACAATGGGGTCCCGTTCTTGGTTGCATCTGAGGCACTACAATAAGAACTAACACTTTCTGTAGTGAAATGTAATCCAAGTCTTGAAAAATGTCATGAATCCGTGTTCAATGAGTAAAGCTGAATACGGAGTGCTTTATTTTTAGCACACAATGCATGTAAAAGCCTGGAAATTCCAGATTGAGTTTAGTTTAGATTTAAAAAAGCTGCCTAGATAATTTCAATTTGGAATGACTGCCAAAGTCTTTAATTTTGGGAAAAAAAAAAAAAATATGAACGAATGACCCTCTTACTAATTTATAAGGCATTTCCAAAACAAAGTAGTATTTAAAGATAATGTTTATTGCAGTGCTTGTTAGCTCCACTGTTTAAAACAAAACACTGGGGCCACGCCACACCCACTGTCCTGGAATGAGTCCCAAAGAGAATAATCAACAGATCGGTTCTAAAATGAATTACTGCCAACCTGGGAGACAGTTTGCTTACTAAACAACCAGTGATACGCAAACTACATGACATGGTTAGTGTGTTCATCCCTGAGTAGAACTACTTATTTATGCTTTTCCATACGATTGTTTAAAACTAATCAGGTCATGTTTCTTTGTTGTTCAATATGCTTGGGAAAAACACCATCCCTTTTCCTGAACTAAAAGTCACCGGACGTTTTAATCAGAATACATTTTACACCTTTTGCTAATGAGCACCTTGCTGTGCAACCTCTGCTTGCAAATCTACCACAGCTGTGACGACCTGGAAATGGTGAGGCCGAGTACACGTAGGAACAATACGTAGGAACACAGGCCTTGGTATGGCAAATGCAGAGACATATATGTGCCTATGCACAATGAATATTCCTATGCTAATAAAAGTAACTGAGTATTAACAAAATATTTCACCAGCATCTAGCATGAATAATCAGTTGATGGAATCGACATCCTCTGGTGAGGACAAAGAGATTGATTGGAATTCCCATTTCATTTAAGCACCATAAAGTCATTTACAAAAAGACAAGTCTATTACAGGAATACAGATGCAAGTATCACAATAACTCAAGTTATTAGCTCGTTTTATTATTAGTCATTTATTAAAGTAGTCCCAAACCAAAAATATATCTCCATTGAGCTTGGCACTATGCAAATTGAGGAGCAGACAGTTTCTGTCTGGAAGAGTTTACAATCTAGCTAGACAAGACAGAGACAGGTAGGGTAAGTACCTAGTCATAGTACACACGCAGAGTGAACCAGGTGATGGTGATCAACAGCAGATTAGTTCCACGATTTGGGAGCAGTAGTTAGTTTGGAAGGGATCGGCTAAATGGGTTAGGGTTGGGTTGGCGTGAATCTGAGGGGAAAAGGTGCTTGGAGCAAACAGCCAATCAGCACCGGGCAGAGAAAGCCAAGCCAAAAGTGCAGTGAATGTTAGGCAGTAA
Organism: Emydura macquarii macquarii; assembly: GCF_026122565.2. NCBI lineage: Eukaryota > Metazoa > Chordata > Testudines > Chelidae > Emydura > Emydura macquarii. The sequence goes on from NW_027131688.1 coordinate 563,504, forward strand.
CCAGTGGAGACTGCTAAGGGGCTTCTGTGGCTTCAGTCTCTTCTCTGGCTTTTCCCTGTAGGCCACATAGCTGGAGAGTGTGGGACATTGCTCTGACTGCCTGGGAGAAGGGGCTCTCTCTGCCTCGCTCTGGGGTGGAAGGTGTGGGAACAACATCAGCATCTCTCTCCTGCTGTAGTAAAGATCTGGGTCTGCATTTCCTAACACAGCTTCTCCCTTAGGTTGGGCTTCCAAAAACTGGGACACCACAGGCTAGGAGACCCTTCTTTCCAGGAGTTCTGAACAGCCAAAGCTCCCATTGCCTTTGGCTGGAAGAGGGTGCTCAGCACATCTGGAAAAAAAATATCAAGCCCAACGTCATAAATTGGGCCCCAAAATCATAAACCACTGTTGAATACTTTTGCTCTGAGATCACAATTCTGCTTCCACTGAAGTCAATGGCAAATCTACAATTAGTTTCAATGGGTTCCAAATTAGGCCTTAAGAATAAGTAGGGCAACAAACAAACAAAAAATAATAATAATCCTGCCGTGGGTCTGATTCTGCCACACTTTTTCCCAGGAAGTAGCACTTTTCCCCCATGCACAGTTCCATTAGGACAACTGCTCATGCAAATCAGGTAAATGCATGTACACATTAGATGGCTAATGGTAGCTGGGGCAGAAAGTTCTTCATAGGTAGGGTGGCAGAACTGGGCTCATTAAATAACTACAATAATGTTAATAGGAAAAAAAATTCTGCTGCTATCCTGGCTGGACCTTATCATTATTTGGAAGATGAGTTTCAGGAACACCTTTTGTCAGCTTTTAAACCAGTGAGAACAAGGGATTAGGGAAAATATCACACCCACATTTGCAAATGAGAAATCCTTTTAGGATCTAAAGAAAGAGATTGGGTACGCTGACAGACAGGTAAGGTCAAGGGCTTACACTGAAGAACTCATTCCTGCTCTGGGCATATGCAAACTAGGGTAAAATTTAAAAAATGAGATTGAAATAAAATTTATAACTGTGCCAGGAAAAGACATGCCTATACTGGTCTTGAAAACATGTCAAGCACTAGCATTAATAGAGATCATGCTCTTTAGAGGAGCAAGGAGACTCGGGTATTAGACTCAGCAGTTTCAGGATGTCTTTAAGGTCATAGGAAAGCTGCCAACAGACTATAAAACTGGATTGACAGAATCTAATTGTCCCATCATCTATTCCCCTAGGAATCTTCCTCTAGCTCTGAGGGGAAAAAAAAAATTCAAAGAGGAACTAGACAAATTTGTGGTACTAGAGACCATCTAGAATGTAGAAGAGCCTACAGAACGGGTTCTTTCATTAGTAATTGTAGAAAAGAATGTTTAGACATTAAAGAACTTACATTTGTCAAAAGAGCACATTTTCCTTTCTCACTAGGGGTAGTTTTTTTGGATAAATGGCTTGTGCTAAATATCTCTACATCGGATACATCAGCAGAATTTTGACAAATCCCCTTGGAGGAGAGTAACACGTGTTGATGTGCTTCTAATACACCATATGGGAAATGCTTCTTTTGCAGGCTGCCATTTTGGTGAAAAGCTGCACCAGTGGTATTTATTGGGACAGCGCAATACATATTTGAAGGTACAGAAGGTACTAAGGTGTACATTGGTGACATATAAGAAGCAGAAATGTATATTCTGGGTCTCAGATAGCACACGTATGGGAGAAGGACTCACAGAACATGGAGTCCACATAACTCCTAACACAGTTCAGGCAACCACAAACTGGCCACCCCCCAGTAGATAAAAAGGAGTGCAAAGATTCTTCGGGTGGTCAACTCTGTGGGAAATTTGACTGCTAAAACAAGCAACCTTAGAACACTCTTGCACAACAATAACCAGAGGACATGAAATGCCAACCTAGACAAGGAATTTGAAAACTTGAAACACTAATAAGGAAGGTTCCTGCCCTTAGATTTTATGATTGCAAGAGACAAAGGTGTCCACCAGAAGCCTCAAAGGCAGGCATACGGCCAACTTTACTACAAAACATGATGGAGACCAGTGGCATATGCTTCCAGGGCACGCACTAAAACGGAGTCCCAAAATGCACCAATTAAGAAGGAGGTTCTAGCTTTGGTACAAGTAATGACTGCAAAACTTTCATGTATTGATCTATGGGTGACCAGTTATTGCTGAAACAGACCATAAGCCTTTGACATCCATTGTGAAGCAGGGACTGGCTGGCACTCTTCCCAAAATACAAAGACTACTTTTTCAATTGCAATGGTATGATTTGCAAAGAGAATATAAACCAGGAAAAGATGTTGTGCTAACAGACACTCTAGCAGAAAATGATTCTGAATCTGACAGCAACGTGAACCTCATCAAGAAAACTAGCCAGTCTCTGACAAAACGTGGACTGTGTTTGCAGCACAAGAGGCCATCTTGCAAAGAGCAATCAGAGCTAGAACAGTAGGTGGCCGGGAGACCACATACCTGATCCATATTGTCACTTTGAAGAAAAACAAATGCTATCAATCACTGAAAGTTTAAGGTAACCAATTAATTGTTCCCAAAAAGTGTTTCAGTGTGACATGCTTCTTAGAGTTCATGGAGGATGTTTAGGAATTGAAAAACGCAAAAGAAGGGCCAGAGATGTGTTATATTGACTTCAAATGAATGAGGATAGAGGAAAAACAGTTCAACATGAAACATGTCAAAAATTCCAGGCCAGGCCTGTGACAGAGCCTATGCTGCTACAGCAGGAATCTTTCAGAGCTTGGTATAAAGTTAGTCTTGATTTATTCAGTTATACTGTAATCACTGTGTTTTGATTTCAGACTATTATTCACACTTTCCAGAGATTGCTTTACTGGATTATGCCATGGCAAAGCATGTAATAATGTGCATTAAATCAAGATTTGCTAGACATGGTATTCCTGCAGTGGTAATATCAGACAATGCTCCACAATGAGAATTCAAAACATTTGTGAGATGGTGGGTTCAGGCGTGTTAAAGAGTCCTAGCGACCCACGGTCAAATGCTCTAGTAGAGAATGGTGCACAAATAAGAAAGAGGCTATTCTAAAAAGAAAGGAGATCCTTACGGGGCATGGCTTAGGTTTATGGCAGCATCTGGAGACATAGGCTCTCGCCCACAGATTCCAGTCAACAAAAAACGAGGCTAAGAATGAACATGGTGTGAATGGGTTGAAGAAAGCTGGTGAAGAAAAACAAAAAGCATCCTACGGCCGCAGGTCACGAGCCCCGGCAGCCTCCGGATGCCGTTTGTGTACATTATGGGAATCGCTGGGAACAAAAGGCAGCAGCAGTCGCACATGCAGTGGCTCCTACGCCCTATGAATGGGTCACCTCCGAAGGACAGACTTACTGACCGAACAGGAGCCTCTCCAATGTGCTCCTGAAGAAAAGGTTCCTCCTCATCCTGCCTAATTTACTGAGAAAGAACAGGAAATGTGGCAGGCACCATAGCAGCAGATGGCAGAGCCCACTGCTGCAGAGACAATGCTGTGTCCCGCAGCTCAGTCAGACGACACAGAAAGCCTCGGAGACTAGGTGAGAACTGTTAGAGCTGTAATGAGCTCCATTTAACTGTGTGTGTGGGAGGTGGGGGGGAGAAGAGAGAGCACATGCATGTTGGGATTAATTCTGACTAAATTCTTTAATTGGAAAAGGGGAGGGACATACCCAGCTTAGCTGAAGAGATACACTGGGGGAGCTGCAAACGAAGCTGATACCACCATCCAAGCAGTTGCTGAGCTGAGTCTAAGAGACAATAGATTCTGGTTTTCCTAATGTCCTGACTGAGTCTCCTTTCGCAGAACTACTGCCACCACCCATCAGTTGAGGCAGACCGTGCTGCCCAGCAACCAGCCTAGCCCCAAGGGCCAGTTCGGATTCAGAGGGGGGCGCGTTAATCTGCTGCCCACCCTTCTCCATCCCCGTTTGGCAGCTGGAAGACAGGACCTGCACGCTCCAGATCCAGAAAGCAAAGACGACAGTGTTATTTTTTTTAAATCTCATAATTGTCGGGGGTCTGACTCGTGATTTTTAATGTGGGAGGCTGGTGATGCTGCACATACAAACTTCAGAACCTCCAGCTGACCACAGACATGCGGGCATATGATATCTCATGGCTTCGCCTCCAAGCCCCTCCGCCTGTATTTGGTGAGAGTTCTGAAGGAGAAACTCCCCTAGCTCGACTGCAGAACGAGCTGAAAAACCAGTTCAGCAGACGCTGAGTGAGGCCAGGCGATTACAGGGGCTGAGTCTCTGCTCACATTTACCGGGTTGTGTCCATTGCTCTTGTAACCCCCTTTTCCTGGGTTACTTGGGAGCAGGCACACCGGTGAGTCTTGTGTTGCAAGGGCACCTAAGGTTGCTGACAACAAAGGAGATCCTGAGTATCCCAGCGGTGATGTAAGATAGGTGGGAATCCTCCATCCACCCCCCTGCTGCAGTCCCTTTACTCCTCAAGGAATTTAAAATTGGCGGTGCCTCCACCTGGCTGGCCCCTGCAGACACTCAATAGCAGCCTTGGGAGCTTCCAGGACTAAACCTAGTATAATAATTATAATCATCCATGGCATGGGTCTAACTCAGCCATTGCAATTATGCAAACTAAACATCCACTGTACTTACATTAGAGTTACCACGCCTTCACTGAGCGAATGAAGGAAATATGGCCTCACAGACTGAAATCAAACGTCACGACTATTTTAAACCCACAGGGCAGTTGAATAAATCAATTAATAAAACAGTACGCAGTAACAAATGAAACGTGTCTAGCTGGCATCTGCACTGCCACTGTTTACCCCACCTGCGCAGTGTGCACTACTCTGCAGCTCAGAGCCCCGACCCCTGGCTGGCGTGGGCACGTTGCAGATCTGAAGCAGCAGACAGCTCTCTGTGGGTTCAGTGCATCAGTTCAGCCCAGGGATCGAGCTGGAGATTTGGAGTTGGCCCAACCCAATGTCTGCAGTCCTGGCCCTGCTGGAAGGGGCTCTCTGTCTGCCTCCTCTCAGGCCCAGTCACAGTCTCTCCGCAGTGCCCCTTCCTTTACACGCCCTGCCCCAAACAGAGTGTGGGGGGCACTCACCCCATCTTCACTGCAGACCCAGCTCAGCCAGCTCCGGGCTCAGTCCCTGGCCTGGCCCGGGCAATGCCACCACCCTCCGACACTCCCTGCTCGATCAAAAACTCCAGCAGGCTCCAGCAGCAGCTTTGGGACCCCGGCAGCATCAGCTTCCAGCCTCCACCCCAGCACCAAACTGGAGCCCCACATGCTTTGTTCTGAGCTCCCTGGAAGAGGGAGAGTCTCTGTCCCTTTTTCCCAAGGCATCATGGGAGTTGTAGTCTGCCAGGATCTTCCCAAGTGTAAAACTCTCAATTAAGTTCCGAGGCCCCTGAAGCACAGGTGCTCACACTCGTTACACAACTTACAGCATATGGAGGAAGCACAGAGGCCCTGCCAGGTCCCAGTAACTGTACTTACCTACTCCACACAAACACAAAAGGAGACACACACTCACACACACACACTGCTGATCTGGCAGCCTTCGTGTGGCTTCCAGAACATAGAGACAGTGCGGTCGGCTACAGAGCGGAAATCGGTGTGGAGAGGTACTGCTCAGTTCCTATGCACTGCAAAACTGTCACAGCAGCATTTCTCCATGGACTTCACCGGAGTTACACTGATCTGAAGCAGTGCCAGTGAGCGGAGATTTGGGCCCATTGAGTAGACAATACCTAGTGCAAGATAAAGCTCATTTATTCAGAGTCTGTCTGCATCACCTGTAAGGGACAGTTCTGTTTGTAATTTATGGGTTTAATCTCATCAAGTCGAAGTGGTGGAGATGATTGACTTGATCTCCAGCTGAGCCAAGTGACCTGAGACTGGAGCTGGTTGGGAATGTAACAAAGAGGATTTTTGGTTGAAAAATGCTGATTCATCAAAACTGAAACTGCTCATGAAACAGGGTCAGCTTCAACAAAACAGTCCTAACCTGAAAAAAAGTGGAGACTATAAAAGTTTCACATTGTCAAATCATTGCATTTAAACACGCAAAAAACATTCCAGTTTCCCAATTCAAAATGACTTTGTTTTGAAATTAAGCTAATTACACAAAAAAGTTGAGGTCAAAATTGAAACAACATTTCAAAATTATGAGAGTAAAATGTTTCCGTTGACCTGGACTGAAGAAAATTTTGATTTGCAAATATTTTCAAGTGTTTGTCCCTATTAGCGATGGAAGAACATGTAAACCGTTCCTTGCCTAGATGTAGTGGACACCAGAGCCCGTCACTAGCCAGTGTTGTAGTGTTATCTCTGTGCTGTTCCATCGGCTCTACCTGTATCCAGCCGTTGTCTAGTCTCTCATACTTAGACTGCAAGTGCTTTAGGAAACAGACTATCTTTTTGTTTGGGGTTTGTATGGCACCTGGGACATGGGAACCTGCTCTACGAGTAGGGCTTCTAACTGCTACTGCAATAAAATAACTGAACTGAGACTATTTTATTACTATGTGCATACATTTTGGTGACTTCTCAAGATAATCTTTCTTTGCTCATGTCATGCTACCAAGGCTTTGTTCATAGCAGTGTTTGTGAAAAACCAGTATCAGGTGCAAAGCCAAGATTCACATTAACATGGACCAAAATCTGTTGTGGGTGGAACTAGATATAATTTATGGAGATCCCACTTGCAGAGGAGAACCAAACACCATGTGGTTTAGGGTGACCAGTTATACAGTTCAAATTTTGACTTGTCAAACAACAAAAGGGATAGATGCAGTGACACATGTGTGAGTGATTCATGGGCTTTTATGTATCAGTAAGAAGCATTCAACAAACAATTGCAAACAGGAACCAAATCTGTAAAATCCAACTTATCCCAGACAGACAAGGTTGTAAATTCATCAAACTGAGTGTTCTTTGAAAGCTGTTCTCCCAACTCTTCTCTGCTGTGCTATTAATTTAAACATATAAATTTTGCACCCAAAGAGATCTCAGGGGTAAAAAAAGAAGTCCAAGAACTAATCCTCCATTGTATAATGGAACTATAAAGCAAAACAGCAGCTCATTTAAGAGCAGCACTAAATTTGTGGCATAATTCATTTGTTATCAGTAGTTTACAGCAACACAAATAATCATATCTTTCAGTTTTAGGTCATTAAACAAATATTTGATTGTATTTTTTCCAGACTACTAGAAAAACAGCAGCATGATAAATCAATTGCTCTAATAAATGACTCACTTATTTCTTCTGCCAAACATTTTATCATCACTTCATTACAAAATGCATGTGTGCTGTGTAAAGTGCCTTCTCCCTCCCTAGGACCAGTTGCTTCAGGCTCAGGAGAAACCCTGGTGTGGATACCAATAGGTGGAAAGGTAGATCAAGGGTGGTCACAACCAGTAGGCAGCACCTGAAACAGCTTCACTGAGATGGAAACCAGTCCCATGGCAGACCTACCTTCCCTCAGGAAGCTTTGACTTCTGCTAGCCATCTCTGGATAAGTTCTCCTCCCAGCTGGCCCTACCCTCAAGGAGTGAAAGCAAGAGGTCTACCTTTCCCTTCTCAGCTGATAAGCTGGGCCCACTCCTAGCCTGATGGTGGGGCTGACTGAGCTCCTAGCCGCTCATTAACCCTGGCTAGTCAAGGGGGAGGGGGTGTGGCATACCCCCTCCCACACACTATTAATGAAGGCTATTGGCGTACACATTACAAACAGGCAAACGCATTGGATCAGCCCCTCAGATAGAGCAAGTTAGTCCAGCTCTACTGAAGCTAATGTACCAATCTCTGCTAATTCACAACAGCTGGAGAACTGGCCCCAGGGGCCTGATTGTGATCCCACTCGAACACGCTGGAACCTAAAGTGTAGCTTGAACTCAAAGGTTGTGAGATCACATTCTGCTTTGGAGAAGCAGTAAAAAGGAGCAGAGAGGAGGTAGGCAGAAGGACAGGATGCATGCATGGAGGGAGGAGGAGAGAAGAGAAGAGAATGGGCAGAGCAGGGGAGAAAAGAAACTCTAGTGCAAAAAGGAATTTAAGTTTACACACTCTTGTGGGCCAGTGACAAGTTCAACGCGTGGCTCTCCTCTGCTCAATGACTGTAAAAATGCCACCTGTGGTCTCTGCAGATCAACTCCCCCAGTGCTCAGAGTCAGATCCGCTTATGCTAGTGACTAAAATGGGCTTGTACCACTTGTGTTAGCTCTGCAGAGCCCACACAGCTGGGGGTGGGGGAGCAGTGTCAGCTTCTGCTCTGGTAACCTTTGCTGCAGAGGGTGCCAAGATTCAGTCAGGGACACCGGAGACCTGCACCTTCTCTGAGCTCTACCTTATTTCCCTGGCCTGGCTTTCAGGCCTCAGAGAACTTCCCTTCCAGCCCCTTGGTCTCCTCCCTCCCCTAGAAAATGAGAGTGCCTCACCCTCCCTCTCCTCTGGTATTTGTCTGCACACCTGCAGAAGGTAACTTGATTCCTCTTGCCTACTGGCTGGTGCACCTAGCTGCCCTGTTGGCCTTTTAGCTCCCACAGGCTGTGGTCGGCCTGGAGCTAATGGGGAGATCTGTGCTGATCTGTTTCAGTTTGAAGAGCTTCCTCAGGGCCTGGGTGTGCATCCATGAAGGTTCCTGAGATGGATGGGTGGTGCTGGTACACCCTGACTGCCGATTAAAGCACCGGAATACAGGAATGTCCGATGGTAAATTTTATCTGACCAGTGTGCAATGGCTGAAGTCCTAGTAACTAGCAAATATACAATTATTAGACATCTGTGTGCAAATGCTGTATGTCTCGGCTCAATTTAAGGCATGCCCCTTGTCATCTATCTACTGTAGATGTGCCACGTTCCTGCTGCCTCTCATGTGGCCACGTTCTCCTGCGTGCAGTGTCTATAAAACGTCGGGCAGGGCAGGCATGGTGTGATTTAAATCTCCCTCAGAGGGGACTTGACCTGGTTCTCTGCACAGGGGTGAATTTCAACCAAAAAGAACAAATCCCGAGCACACTTAAAACTGATGTTTCTCTTCCTGCTGCACTCTTAGTTTGTCTCTTAATAATTCCCAATTTCATCTCCTCTCTCACTCTGTGACTGAGGCACTGAATACTGATGAGACCATTGTTGGCCTAACCTCCCGTGTTCACTTTGGAGTAATTAATTTGGGTTTCTATATTTGTTTAAAGCAAAGGCTACAGCTGCCTTGACTAGGAAACAATTTTAACAACTGTTAAAATTCCTTTGTCTGCTTGCACAATATGCCTTAATTCAAATGAAATGCTGGAATTTCTAAGCTCTTGCAACAGTCTGAGATCGCCTGCATGCAAAGACATCCCTTTTCCCTGCCCTACATGACAGGAATTGTTATGAAAAATGGATAGTTTTGATCCTTTCCTCTAATTAACTTCTAATTGCTAGTTAGCTGGTAGCTATTCATATTCCCAATCTGTTTATTTTCCTAATATGATTGACTTTTGGGGGACATTTTGGTGGTTAGTTCATAAATACAGACAACTCTATACTGCCAACACTGCATGAATAAAGCCTCTGAAGGTACAAAAAATCCCAAAACAAAACAACTTTTCAAACACCATGACTGCAAGATGTGGAAGGGAGATTGGGAGATCCATTAATGCTTGCATCATTGCTACCATCATCAATTATTATCATAATTTACTCTGTGGTAGCAGCTAGAGGGCTCAACCAGATTGGGAGCCCAGGGTGCTAGGCCCTGTACAAACTTATAATATGCGATAGTCCCTGCCCCAAGAACTGACAGTCTAAAAGACAAGACATAACATGTGGCAGGGACTGGGCTAACACAAACAACCACATGTTCAGCACAGATAGCTATGTGTGCAACCTGTGGCCAACCCACAGCAGCTGTCCAACTAATCCCAGCTCATTAGTGGCCCAAGTGTGATCAGAGGGCAGTTTACTAGATGCACTATGGCAGAGATCAGTTGTAAGGAGGGATCTGAGAGTGGTAAAGATGGTGGCTTTGCAGATTTTGACTGTGTGACTGCACCTGTGATAGCTATAGCTGGAAATGTCAGGAGAAAGAGTCATGGGCTCTGCTTAAACTTTGTTGGTTTTTGTTTTTTTTCTTCAAATTATCCAGTTTTAGGTGACACTGGAAAATGAGAAGATTAGACATTTTTCTTCCCCCCCGCCCTTCTCTCCACACACTTTTTCAGTGGCAAAGTGGAAATAGGGGAACAAATGGGGAAAAAGGAAAGAGGGGGGAGAGGAAAAGTATTAAAGAGAACAAATGGAAAACTAAGAGGACAACCTAATGAGAAACCAAAAACATTCCAAATCTGAAAACTTTTGAGAAACATTTTTTGTGAAAAATGTTTGAGTCAACAAAAAACTCATTCTCCTCCAAAAACACCCCTTCCCCCCATACACACCATTTTGTGACCTCCTCCAAACCAGCCCTGGCTTGTTCTTCAGGAAGGCAAGAGCTCGCCATCATTCTTCCAGCCAAAGAGAACACCGAAGGGAGCCTGCAGAACGTGATAATCAGACCCTTGTTTTTAATCCTTTTGAGTAAATACATAACATACGTAACAAAAAGAGTGTAGGGTCTGTGGAACATCAAGACTCTGTGGAATGATTGGCTGAATATTTATGCAGTTAGTTAAAAAATAGAAAACAAAATTAGTTGGGGCCAAATTTTGCTGTCAGATGCCTATTCACAGCTTCTATTGTTTTCAGTGGGAGCTGTGTACACACATCTATGGCAAATTCTGTCTCATCAAAGTGCTCCATTATTGTCACTAGTAGCTGAAAACCCATGTGTCCCACCAGAGTAATTAATAAAACCATGTGTGTAAACAAGCCAAAAATGACTGAGAACTTAAAAATTGGAGGGTAACAGACTGTGAATCCCACTGATGACTGAACCTAGTGATAGTCTAAACAAAAAGAGCTCTCATACCATACATGTGGCTGTTTCCATTGCCTCCCAGTGACTCTCAGTCCAGACTGGAAAGCAATGTTTGGGATTGTTGTGTGTGCTGGTTGTAGTGTTGTGTGGATGGCTGTGTTTATTTATGTGTGGGTTATGTTGTGCCAGGAGATTTGTGTCGATTTGTGTGGGTGGCGGTTGGATGCACGGGTGTGGCAGTTGGGCCAGGTAATCCAGCATTTGTGCAGTCTCCCTCATACAGCCAATGAAATTGTTACATACCAATTAGCTGGAGAGTAAAGGCGGTGATTGGTTTAGTTACCTCTGATGTCACAGTGATCTAGGACTCTTGACGTGACATAGAAAAGTGCCTGATTATCGCTGTACACTGCACGGGTTTAACTCAAAGCCGGAATGGTTGAGAATTAAACATTGGACAGCAGCAGATCACGAATCCCACTCTGGTGCTATTCTGGTCTAGAGGAGGTCTCAACCACGCTTGTAAGTGTGTCCATCGCTCAGCAGTACCTTGGATATTTCGGCTTCATGGTGATGCACAGTGACCTTCCTGGAATCGTATTATATCACCACCTAAGCCCACTCCAGTTCTTGGACCACACTCATTTTCCACTGGAGAGTTCAGCTACTGCCCTGGCCCTTGCCCTCCCCCAACCCAGCTCCCAAGAAACCCTGAGATGCCATAGGTCGGTGAATGGAGAGAACTGAGTCCCCGTAACAGGAAAACTGCCTCCCATGGAGTGGAACGGCATTCGCTCTCTAACCTCTGAGCCCTGACTTGGCTCTTGCGTTAGTGGGAGGGTTTGACCTGTTCTTCTAACATCAAACCAGTGTAAAACTCCCAAAGTTAATCAACGTCTTCTGGCTACATTGGAATGTCATGTCATTTCAGAGTTTATTTGCACTGAGAAACTGTGTCCCCCTAAATCCCAAACCACACGATGAACAAATTGCCAGAACCCAGCTACAACACCACATTAAAACACATGCCAACAATGCACTCTCCCCTGGGCAATACACTACAGCAGGGAATTATTCCGCTTGCTGGAACAAACTAGCCTGCCCTGTCAAGAATCGAAATGGTCAATGTTAAAAAGTGTCTCCTCACATTTTAGAACAAAGGATGGCTTGAGCTGACCTGGCTGGCGTTCCAGTCAGTGACACTCAACCTGTGTACTCAAGCCCTTACATAAGGTATGCTAATAACATGCTCATCTCTCCAAAGTGCATGTCCCCATTTATTCTGTTTCTAGTACTTAAAATAGGAAACCACAAAACTCTTTTGTAACAGTTCCTTAACAGAAGCTTTATATTTGTCTCTTGGAAAAGGTTCAGCACAAACAGACAAACGATAGAAATTCCTGGGACAACATTTGCACAAGTTCTGTCATAGCTATTATGCTGGTACCACACTTTTACTCTCCTCCAATGAACAGGGTCTTATTTCACCTGAAGAAATATATATCAAACTTATCATTAACACTTTGTGATATTTTGTAGATGTTTTATAGTCTGTATTATACAGGAGGCTAGACAAGATGATCACAATGGTCCCTTCTGGCCTTGGAATCTCTGAATGAATCTGTGAATATAGTAATTATACATAAAAAGATGTATTCTTTAGCACATCATGTAGCTCAGTATTGCTTTCCATATAAGTTTTTCCATATGCTTTTCCATATCATGAATTTCTTCCTTAAAAAAATCAGGAAGCAATATATATATTAGGATTAACAAGGGTCTTTAGACATGTCTCATACAATCAGCACTATTTTAATTGTAAAGCAAAGATCACAGACAGGTTCTCTGCAATGCCTCCTTAGTAATAGCCTATTAAAATGACCTTTGAGCATCCCCAGTCTTCTTTTGTCATGGCTAGAAAACACATGTTTTACTTAACATTTAAAGGACAGGACATTTATGACAGACAGCATTAATCTCAAACTGCTTAAAATGCGATTTCAGAGTCACCATTGAACATTTGTAGCATCACAAGTGACAAACTTTCATAACCCATTAGCTCTTGGACATCATCTACCCCACAAATTCTGACAATGTTAATTTACAAAAATTGCTTAGACGCCTGTTAAATGTACATTTAAATGACACCACTGTACATGGAGAACGTCTTTAAAGATTCCAAATAGTCCAAATAGATTAGTGACATATTTCTTACAAAAATAGTATAACCATTTTCTCTTGTGTTGGTTTTGTAGATTTTGTGATGGAAATTTTTAACGTTTAGTCTAATTTCCTACACGGAATAGTTCAAATGGGCTAAATGTATAGGATAGGAATCCTCATACAATACAATATTCTACACTATTGGGTTTTCCTGTGTACACCCACTCATCTGGGATAACAGTAATAAAAGGGAGAAAAGGGAGTTGATATGAATGTTTAAAGACAAACTACATTGAAAGAAAATCTCTTTGTTCTTTAACATGCCTGACATCATAGAACAGATTCTGTTTTCTCCTGCGCTGAAATGGTATGACATCTGTGCTATCAAAGGAGAGGGGCAAATGCTGCTTTAGAAGGTCTGTGTGCCATTGTCACTAATTGTTTCTTTGTTGCAGAGAACAGCGTTTGAGTGGCGAGGAGCACTTCTCTGCAGATGATGCGCACATTTTGTGACAGTGAAATGCAGCTCACACTACCAACTGGTGGAGTGGCATAAGAGAGGAGGGGGCTAATCAAAGAAACATGTTATTTGAAATGTTGCAGGTTAGTTCTTGCACCCCCACAGCTCCACTTTGGCTGGATCTGCCTTTCTCCAATCTGCTTTCTTTATCTGTATCTATTTCTTAAAGGTTTGTTCTGAACTGGGTGATATATTTCCCAAAACACATTATAACTCTTTCCTCTTGCTTTGGTTTGTGGGTAAGTCTGTATTTAGAGTTCTTTTCTCGAACCCATCTTTTTGAACTGGTTAATAGCAGCCGACCCTGTTAGACTTGCGCCTGTTAACACCATGATCATATAGGAGCTTTATTCAGTAGCAGAAGGCAGTGAATCTCGTCCCATGGCAGATTGACCTATCCAACTGAGAGGTCATGTGCACTGCAGACAGAGCCATATAATTTATGCAGACAGTGGGGTTGTATTCTCTCCCAAAGGAGGATTCACTGATTTTTAAATAGATATTGTATATGGAAGAAGGCAGTTCATTTTAAATGGACTGCAGTTATTTCTCTATGGAAGCAGTAGTGTGGAGAAATGTCAGATTTCACAAGAAAACTGATCTTTGTTTTACATACAAGGCTGGCCCTTAAAAACGGGCCAATTTTGTCAAAGGCAAATAGGGATGTTAATCTCAGCGTGGCCTTGAGCCTGGTATGATGCCCATGGATTTCCCAGGCCCAAGACTGGACCTCTCTTTGCTATTCTCATCTACTTTGCTGTGCTCACTGTACAGAATAACCAGGATACCCCCTCAAGCATAGCCTGACTCAAAGCCTCAATGTATGAATTAGCACTGGGTATATGAATCAATACCGAGTTAGCATTGTTGTTTTATAACATACAAAGAAAGTCTAATCAAATAACGGCAAATCCCAAGTTGGGGGAACATCATAGCCCAGCTTAGGCACAAGACTCCCTCTTATCAACACATCAACCCATCCCTTTCCTTGGGATTCTTTTAACTGGGGACGATGCATTTTGGATCATGGCAATGAGCTTTCAACCCGTACTCACAATAAGCAGCATTTACTCATGAAGAGGTCCCCTTGGCTTCAGTGGGTAAGTCCTGCTCCTGTGAACAGAGGTAGCAGAGTCAGGACCTTAGAAAACTGAAAAACCCACCGACAAACCCGTAAGGGCACTTGGATACATGTCCGAAGGGCTCAGAAGTCTCGGCCTGGCAGGCCAGGTGCAAACGCCCGCAGGCAGAACGAACTCTTTCCTTTCTTCTACATCAATGGGATTTTTAGGCACTTATTGAGTTTTCCCCATGACACTCCCCTATTTTCAGCAGGACTAACGCTGGCCTATGCTACCTTTGGCTGACAGCACGCTGGGATTTGTAGGCTGAGGCAAGCAGCATTAGCTGTCAGAGCTGCGGGCTGGTTTTGGCTCTCTATAAATGGGCTGTCAACCCTTTAGACTGTTTCAAGTTCTAGAAAGGTTCCTCTTGCCAGCCAAGAGTGACTGCAGAGAGTGATTGCAGTGGTAGCTTCAATTCTAAATTCCAACCTACAGTAAAAGCACCTCAGTGACCCGCTGGGCTCTCCCTCGCCAAACAATGGAACGTGGCGAGTCCCCATGGCGCTGTCTCTGGCTCACTGCCCAGCTGGCACTACTGGGGGTGATGCAGGAAGCCTGCTCTGGCTCCCAGTCCCAGCTGGGAGGTGGTTTCTGAGGCAGGCACAGGCTATTGCTTTTCCATCCTCCCCTATGCAGAACTCTCACACTTCCCAGGTCATCTTTCTGGAGCTCCCAGGGCAGCTTGTTCTTCTCTTGAGTAGCTCTAGGCATGTACAGAGGGAGGGGGAGAAGAAGTGAGCCAGGAGTCAAGTTGGGTGGGGTGGAGCAGGGCAGGTGTATGTACCATCCCCCTGCCACCTGCTCGGATCCTATAAGGAAATTAACTCAGCTGCGTGGTGTTCTGGACACAGCATGGAGGGACACAATCTCTGCACATTTGGCCCTGCAGCTCAACAGAAGCCCCAAGATCTGCCTCTGTCTTGCAGGTTCCAGGCGCTTGGAAGCTTGACTCCTTGCTTCTTCTTCTTCTGAGGAGGAGGATTTGGGGGAAGTGCGGTAAGGAGATTTGATTACTTCCCTTCTCACCTTGAGCCACTTCCCACTGGAGGCTCCCTTCCCAAAAAGAAATGACAAGTCGGCCATCCTTCAAAAGCTTCCTGCTACGGGCACCATCCTCCCGCCATTGCAATAGTACTGGGCTTGGACGTGATGGGAGCTTTGTCCGATGAGCTGTGAGCTAATGGAGAGAAAGCGCAAACAAAATGTTGAGGAGAACCCTGGGGTGGGTCATGGGCAAGCAGGTCAGACGATGGGCCTAGTTTATGGTGTGACTGTTGCTGACTATTTAAAGAAGATGAAAGAAATAATATCATAGAGCTGTGTTGCCCTTTAACATATGAAACCTGTACGAGCGCTGCAAAACATGTAATCAGACATTATGCATACCTGCCAATTATTGAATATAAATGTGGGTCAAAACTAGTGTAATTTCACATTGCAATTGATGCTGAATATCCAGTAGGTGAAAGGCATGTGTAATGTGATAAAAGCATAACTGCAGTTTTGACTGGAAGACTTTTTCCAGTTCCTAAGATCTATTGTGGTCTCTCAGGTGTGTTTTCACAATATCAGTTACATACACTTCTGGCACGTGAAGTGTTTGTGAAATAAAACTGAGATATTATTGTAAAACAGTGTCCCTAGATTCTGCCTCACCCATTCTCGGCTCGGTTCATGCTCCTCATATTTCAACTCCTCCTGGACACAGAAGTTTTCTTATAAAGATGACATTTCTTACAGGGATAAATGAACCATATTTTAACCTATATGTCTTCATTTTGTATGGGCTTTCGCATACCCTGTGTGTTGCTCTTTTCAGGAGAGGTGTTGTGTTGTAGCATATACTCTATAACAAAGGCAGAAAGACAAGAAAGATAGATATTTTACACAAGTACGCCCTCCAGAGTAACAGATATTGAAATGTGATGATAAATACCTTTAGATGCAAATATTTATTATTCAATTACTATAAAAATGTCTTGGCACCTCCCCAACTATTCCAGCACTGGATTTTTCTGATAAACAGATTGTGCCATTATCTAAACCTACTGCTCCAGTTACATAAACATGAACGCCTGTCAAACAGTGTCATACATCAGCCTAGCAGTAAAGTGAGTCAGCATTGGATTTTTGCTATTCTAGGGCCGAGCGTGGGGGAATTTGTCCAAGTGGGATTCTATCACTCTCTAACTGCAAAGCTGGAACACCAGACTGAAGAATCAGGCACAGCGTCGATGTTCAGTTATCACAGCATGTGCTCGGGTCACTCCCAGTTGTCATGGCCTTATAAAGAATGTGCTGTTCTGGGCTGGGTTAAACACTATGGAAGCACTTAGGTGCGTGTAACAGCCACCTTTCATTCAGAGTAAGTGTAATGAAACCGTTAAGCTCCTTTATGTAACTAGGCAGCTGACCCAATAGCAGCCACTACCCAAAACATAGGTCCATGTCATGGCATGAGTAGCGGAACCATGTGACCCAAGGGGCTAAGGCATTGATTGGTGCTGTGTGGGTCCGGCTGTCTGAGAGGGAAACAGCAGATAGACAACAGAAACTGAGAGAAGGCAGTAAGGAAGCATCAGACAGCCCCAGAAGCACCAGTAGCAAAGCCCTGAGAAAAAGGTAGGAGAGAGAGCTTTTGTGTCGAATGGTGGCTGAAAGAGGCTTGGAGCTGCGAGCAGATAAACGCTCTTGCTGTGTGATTGCGCCTGTGTTCATGGAAACAGGACTTTGCCCATTCTTTGTAAATAAACAGGATTGCATCAAACATACCTGGCTCCATCATCAATTTCTACTCCTAACAGAAACAACCCAGGTCTGCTCAGGTCACAAAGGGGTAACAGCAGAACGTTCAGAGGTCTCACCGGAAAGCTGTGGCGGAGCTAGGAGGAGACCTTGTCCTTTAGCCACAAGATTACATGTCCTCTCTTGGGACAATCTTTGAAGTATACAAGCACTTCTAAAACGTGAGACTAACCATGCACGTGCTGAGGAAATGCAGGAGTCAAAGAAGCAACTAAATGTCATTTGGGACATGAAGGTGAAGACTGATGCCAAGTGATTTCTTCAAAGACTGTAAAAATGTAACAGGAATCATTAAAGAAGGAGGACAGCAGCTGCACGGAATCTGCATAGTTTTAGATTCCTTACATGTCTGTTGGCACTGAAAAGTAAGGCCAGGTAAAGCAAAGGTATCGTCTTGTCTGATGGTAAATGTCAGATAAATATCAGCTGTTCTGTTTTCAAAGGTGATGGTCTCTACTTAGAGTATCTGAGTGGAGGAGTATTAATTAAAATAGGGTTTCTTTCCTGCTTCATGATCTTCTTGATTCTGAACTTGAAAAAATAAACCAAAATTGAAGATGCAATGAGAATTTCTGAAGAGCTGGGCTGCCAGTCTTTGGCCATGCTTCTCACATATGTCCTGCCTTTCTTCTTCTCCAAGTTCACTTTTGTGAGCTGGTGCTTAGAGAAATTTTATGGATTCCAAGGCCAGGAAGAGCCATTGTGCCTATTTAGTCTGATCTCTATAATACAGGCCACAGAACTTCCCCAGAACAATTTCTTTGGAACTAGCACATATCTTTAAAAATAAAATCCAATTTAGAGTTAAAAATTGCCACTCATGCAGACTTCACCATTGTTAACACTCTTCTTTCTTTGCTCCCCCTTCCATGCACACTCACAAAGAGCGGATGTTGGATGTCTGTCTCCCTTGAATGTAATGAGTTCCAAAGGGGGAGCCGTGTTAGTCTGTTTTTAGCAAAACAGCAAGAGTCCAGCGGCACCTTAGAGACTAACAAATAGTATGCCCAAATCAATGTGTTAGTCCTTCAGGTGCCACGGGACTTTCACTTTAATGTCATTTTGATTTGGTCTGAACACCTGGGAAATCTACTTTGGAGATCTGATTGTCTAGTATTTTCTGGTTTCAGCTGGCCTGGAACACCCACAAGGAAAGCCGGCCTTCTTCCATGCGGTACTGTGTCCGGTCCCGTCTCAGCCCTGGCCAAAGCCATGAAGAATTTTTAAAGATGAAAACAAGTGAACCTCAAAAAGTTTCAGGTCTGGCTGAGCCTTCCATTTTCATTCCCTCTGAAATGCTTCTCTCACATCGACTGTGCTGCATGCCAGGCATGGAATCTCTTTTGGAGCCAACATAAAACTGCACCAAGCTCAGTGCCTTCCCATGAAAGAAGTGCAGGTATCACACACATTATCGATCAGGTCTATAAATAGCTGTGATCAGACAACTGTCACCGTTCTCCTCCCTCTGCAGCGCCCTCTTGGGGCATGACAGATACGTTCTCACTCTGGGTCTGGTCATCCAAGGGGGGTGCTCAGTAACGCGGGTCAGGGTTGGAATCTCAGCCCATTCTTGGCTGCGTTCCTCTGGAGTTTACCCTTCTGGGGCTCCACAAGAACAAATAAAAGAGCAAGGAGCAGGAGAACGAAGGGAAAGAACACAGTCAGCCAGTCCCAGGCAGGCCACCAGCCTCTCTTCCTTTGAGGAAGCCTGGTCGAGCGTCAGTCCAGCTCCGTGTGTGCTGGTGAGCCATCCGAAGGAATACAGGGGCCTGGAACCTTGCACAGGAACTGTGGAGATTAGCAGTCCTCTCTCCTCCCAGAGCTGCCCACTGCTGAACTGAGCTCCTTTCCTTTTGAAGGCTGCTCCCACACCTGCCAAACTAGCCAGGGCAGCGGGGTGGGGCCGCTCTAGCCCGGAGCAGTCCCTTAACCCTTCTCTCCTTCTGCAGCCTTTATACCCCTGGCATAACGACTTACACTGGGTTCCCTGGCCTATACATTGTCTACAGACATCCGGATACCAAGCTGAGGAAGTGCCCTGAGGTAAGAGGATGTCCCAGCTGTTATGGGTTGCCATCTAAAGGAGAAACTACCCTCAGGGTAGATGAGGAGGGGATCTGTAGGTTAAATAAAGCTGGAAATGCCTTGACTTCAATTTTCTATTTTCAGGACCAGCCTGAACAAGGTTCAGCCAGCGCTGGGATAACCTAAGAATGGCCATACTGGGTCAGTCCAATGGTCCTTCTAGTCCAGTATCTTCTCTTCCAACAGTGGCCAATGAGAGGTGCTTCAGAGGGCACAAATAGAACAGGAAATCTTCAAGTGATCCATCCCCTATCTCCCATTCCCAGCCTCTGACAAAGAGCAATCCCTGCCCATGCTGGCTAATAGCCATTGATGGACCTATCCTCCATGAACTTATCTAGTTCTTTTTTGAATTACAGGCTTGGCCTTCACAACATCCTCTGGCAGGGAGTTCCAGAGGTTGACTGTGCATTGTGTGAAGAAATACTTCCTTTTATTCTTTTAAACCCACTGTCTATTAATTTCATTTGATGACCCCTTGTTCTTGTGTTATGAGGAGTAACTAACACTTCTTTTTTTACTTTTTCCACACCAGTCCTGATTTTATAGACCTCTATCATAGCCCCTCTTAGTCGTCTCTTTTCCAAGCTGAAAAATCCCAGTCTTATTAATCTCTCCTCATATGGAAGCTTTCCCATACTTCTAACCATTTTATTTGCCCTTTTCTGTATCTTTTCCAATTCCAATATATCTTTTTTGAGATGGGGCGACCAGATCTGGATGCAGTATTCAAGATGTGGGCATACCATGATTATATAAAAAAACAAGATGATATTTTCTGTCTTATTATCTATCCCTTTGCAAACGATTCCCAACATTCTGGTAGTTTTTTTTTTACTGCCACTGAATATTGAGGGGATGTTTTCAGAGAACTGTCCACAATGACTCCAAGATTGCTTTCTTAAGTGGTAACAGCTAACTTCAACCCCGTCATTTTAAACTTATAGTTGGGATTATTTTTTCCAATATGCATTGCTATGCATTTATGAACATTGAATTTCATCTGCCATTTTGTTGCCCAGTCACTCAGTTTTGTGAGACCCCTCTGTAACTCTTTGCAGTACGCTTTGGACTTAACTATCTTGAATAGTTTTGCATCATCTGCAAATTTTGCCACCTCACTGTTTACCTCTTTTTCCAGATCATTAATTAATCTGTTGAACAGAACCGGTCCCAGTACAGACCCCTGGGGGATACCACTATTTACCTCTCTCCATTTCAGAACTAACCATTCATTCCTACCTTTTCTTTCCTGACTTTTAACCCGTTACTTGATCCAGGAGAGGACCTTCCCTTTTATCCCATGACCTCTTACTTTAATTAATAGCCTGTGGTAAGGGACCTTGTCAAAGGCTTTCTGAAAATCTAAATACATTATATCCACTGGATCACCCTTGTCCACATGCTTGTTGACCCCTCCCCCCCCCCGCACAGAATTCTAGTAGATTGGTGAGTCATGATTTCCCTTTACAAAAACCGTGATGACTCTTCCCCAACAAATCGCATTCATCTATGTATCTGATAATTCTTTTCTTAAGTATACTTTCAACCAGTTTGCCTTATACTGAAGTTAGGCTTACCAGCATGTAATTGCCAGGATTGCCTCTTGAGCCTTTTTTAAAAATTGGCATCACATTAGCTATCCTCCAGTCACCTGGTACAGAGGCTGATTTAAATGATAGGTTACATAACATAGTTAGTAGTTCTGCAATTTCACATTTGAATTCCTTCAGAACTCTTGGGTGGATACAATCTGGTCCTGGTAACTTATTACTGTGTAATCTATAAATTTGTTTTAAAACTTCCTTTAATGACACCTCAATCTGGGACAGTTCCTCAGATTTTTCACCCAAAAAGAATGTCTCAGGTTTGGGACTCTCCCTCACATTCTCAGCCATGAAGACTGATGCAAAGAATTCATTTAGTTTCTTTGTAATAACCTTATCTTCCTTGAATGCTCCTTTAGCATCTTGGTCGTCCAGTGGTCCCATTGGTTGTTTAGTAGGCTTCCTGTTTCTGGTGTACTTAAAAAAAAAAATTGCTGTTATTTTCTGAGTCTTCAGATTCTTTTTTGGCCTTCCTAATTATATTTTTACATTTCACTTGCTAGAATTCATGCTCCTTTCTATTTTCCTCAATAGGATTTAACTTCCACTTTTTAAAGGCTGCCTTTTTGCCTCTAAATACTTCTTTTACTTTGTTGTTTAGCCATGGAGGCATGTTTTGGTCCTCTTATTGTGCGTTTTGATTTGGCATATACATTTAAATTGAGCCTCTATTATGGTGTCTTTAAAAAGTTTCCATGCAGTTTGCAGGGATTTCACTTTGGGAACTGTACCTTTTAATTTCTGTTTAACTAACTTCCTCATTTTTGTATAGTTGCCCTTTCTGAAATTAAATGCTACTGGGTGGGCTGCTTTGGTGTTAAATGTTATTATGTTATGGTCACTATTACCAAGCGGTTCAGCTATATTCACCTCTTGGACCAGATCCTGTGCTCCACGTAGGACTGAATCAAGAATTGCCTCTCCTCTTGTGGGTACCCAGACTAGCTGCTCCAAGAAGCAGTTATTTAAGGTGTCCACAAACTTTATCTCTGCATCGCATCCCGAGATGACATGTACCCAGTCAATATAGGGATAGTTGAAATCCCCCACTATTGTTGATTTTTAAATTTGTATAGCCTCTCTAATCTCCCTGAGCATTTCACGGTTACTATCACCATACTGGTCAGGTGGTCAGTAGTATATCCATATTGCTATATTCTTATTATTCAGGCATGGAATTGCTATCCCTAGATTCTGTGGAACCGTTTGGTTCATTTAAGATTTCTATTTCATTTGACTCAATCTTTCTTCATATATAGTGCCTCTCCCACACCAGTGTGACCAATTCTGTCCTTCCGAACACTTTGTATCCTGGTATTGCTGTGTCCCATTGATTATCCCCATTCCACTAGGTTTCTGTGACGCCTGTTATATCAATATCCTCATTTAATACGAGGCACTCAAGTTCACCCATTTTGGTATTTAGACTTCTAGCGTTTGTATAGAAGCACTTTAAAAAATTGTCGCTTTTCAGTTGTCTGCCATTATGTGCTGTAATTGAATGGGAACCTTTTTCATTTGACTGTTTCTCATCAGACCCTACCCATATTTTATTTTATTACATCCTCTCTTCCTTACTAGGATACAGAGAATCTCCCTTAAAAGATCCTTCCCTAAGGGATGTCTTTGACTGAACCACGTGCTCCTCCGCACCTGTTGATCAAGCTGCAATGCAGTTTGTGATTCAGAGAACAACCTGATGCTTAGATCTGGTGTTTTTGGCCCAGCCCAGCACTAGTTCATCCGAGAGCTTCTTCTCAGTAACACATTGAACCGTCTAGGGGTTTGTTACAAACAATCCATACTACTTCAGTCACCAGGGCTTTTGTGAAAATGGGCTGTGAAGCCTAGTCCAAAGCCCCAGGTTCTGTATCTGTCCAAACCTGTGGCATAGCTCTCCCTGTTCACCTAAGGGGATGATCCATCCGCACACGAGATCCTCCTTTTTGTCTCAGGCTGAAAAGGAAGGAGCATTTTGGCAGTGAAAGCAGCCATTGAAGCAGTGTCCTATTTCCTGCTGTTTAGGTTGCAAACACTAGTAAATAGTAATCAGAAACTACACTTGGCATCTCATTGCCCCACCAAGGTCCAATCTGAGCCCAGGATGAAGGGTATTTAGGGGAACTCATAAGAAGTTTAGATGGAGAAGAGAAAATAGACCTGGCAAGAGGTTAAGTGCTAAGTAGGTGGGAGAGAGTTTAAATTTAATACATGGCTGGTATGCTGCTCTTAAAGACACTGAGTAAGGTAATGAGACAGCAACCCCTGCCCACCTCCCAAACCACAAAACCAATGAAACAAAACCTCACTAACACGATTAGAAATGACGGTGGGAGATCTGGACTGATAGCTGACCAGCCCTAGTTTGTATAGTTTAAGCAAATCAATCGCCCCACTGTCCTAGTGCAAGCACTCCTCCAAGTTAGTGGAGTCTATAGACAGGTCACTCCTTTCATTGGCACCGGTCACCCACCAGACGGCTCCCTTAGAAGTTACTGCTCTTTGAGGCCTCCAAGAAACCTTCCAGTTTGGACGAATTTGTGCATAACATTCACCAGTTATCTTTAGCATCCCCTGATTAGTCCCCCATGTCCCGCGCATCTGCTGGTGTTCAGGCATGATATGCTCCCTGACAATCCCTGTCTTGTGCTCTCGAGAGGCAACCTGGGACCTGCAGCTCTTTGTGGATTCCTTGGTCAACTGATCAATCGACAGTAGTCCAGCATTCTCCATCCAATCTCCGATGACCCATTTGCAACCCCCCTCTGCCAGACCGGGAATGAAGTCCCTGCCAGGCCTGACTCTGAGTTCTGTCTATAGAATGGCCAGGGTCGTATTTATGTTCCGGAGGGATGCCCTAGCTTCAGGTACAGTAGACGCTTGTTAGTAGCACCCCACTGATGCCCTTTTGCTATGCTGCTCCTAAGCTGCCGTTGCTGTTATGGGAAGTGTTGTCTGAGCAAAGGTGTATGAAGAGTTACGGTATTTTGGAAGGGGCAGGGCAGCCACCTTGTTGGGGGGTGGGAACCCCAGGTTTGGGGGGGATGGGGCAAGGGAGCCCTCAGTCAGCAAAACCACTGAGCAAGCCTGGCTGCCAGGGGCAGGCTGAGGATGCTCCCGCTGGCAGCTTCATGCCCCGCCCTGGTGAGGGCCCCGTGTGGGGAGTGTGGGTCCTAGCAGAGACAGCGGAGACGGGAGGAGAGAAGGGGACATGTCAGTGCCCTGGGGAGGGGGATCCCCCGACCTCCCCACTGCACAGCACCCACACCTGCCGCCGGCAGCTGAGATGGAAGGGACAGCTCTGTGCAGTGGGGCGACGCTGCCCACTGCACAACAGCAACCTCCCACCCACTGCCAGCAAGCCAGGTGCTGAGGAAGGGAGGAAGGAACCTTCCAGCTGTGTCTCTGCTGCTCCCTGATCCCAGCTTCCTCCCCCCGGCCCAGGAATCCCTCTCTTCTAGCCCCTCCCCCAAAATGCCCCCATGCACGCTTTCCAGACAGGCTGTCAGGCTGTCAGGGTCTGTGCACCCGGCGCTGTGAGCCCTGGGTCTGTGTGCCCAGGGTCTGTGACAAGGGGCTGTGAGGGGCTGTGTGCCCAGGGGCTCTGCCCAGGGGCTGTGCTGCTCCCAGGGGCTGTGCGCCCTGGGTCTGTGTGCCCCGGGTCTGTGCTCCCAGGGGCTGTGCACCCGGCGCTGTGCACCCAGGCACTGCACTGAAGGGCCAGGGTCTGGAGGCGAGCGGAAAGATGCAGTGGGGGGCCGTGCCCCTGTTTCTGCCCCGGGATGTGACGGCACATCACAAACGCTGCTTTCCAGGGGCGGCTCCGCTGCTGTTACCAAGTGGACAATTCACAGTAGGGAAAGTGCGCCCGGGGCGATGTTGCTTGTAAGTGATGGTTGCTCTTACAAGTTGTTGCTGCAAACAAGCGAAACTATGCCACCGTTTGCCACTGGTGGGCCATTTTGGCCAGTTCAAGACCTGGAATTTGGTCTTGAGGCGTTTCTGGTGGCCAGGCCCATGAGTTTACATCAGGGATTAAATACGTTCCTGCAACCTCTGCGCCCATAGCAAGAACCCATGATCAAGGACACTAGGTCTCCTCCAGCCTCCACTCACGCCTCCGCAGCCTTGGTCTGCTATGGCAATAGACGTCACTGATGAACTGCCACGCTCCACGGGACACTTGATAACCCTGACTGTCATCCACCTCCTAACAAAGGTGGTGCACTTCATCCCATGGTGTCCTGTCCCTACCGTACGGAAAATGGCTCGGCTTCTCCGGGAAAATGTCTTCCATTTCCATGGGTGACTGACAAGCATTGTATCGGACCAGAGTCCCCAGTTCACCTGATTCTGGTGCGAATTTCTCAGACTCCTCGGCACTGAGTCTCTCACCTCATCTGCTTATCACCCGCAGAGGAATGGACAAACACGGAGAGTCAGTCACATCTGGGAGCAGCATCTTTTCTGCTTTCTGAGATACCTACAGGACATCTGGCTGTTGCTGCTGTGCTATGCCGAGTTTGCACGTAACAATGCAATCCACACCTTGACCATTCTTTGCAAACGATGGCTTTCACCCCTGCCTCCACGCAGACTTTCCCGTGAGTTCCCCAGCATCAGCTGCCATGGATTCAGCCTCCCACCGACACCGCATGCACTGGGAGCTCAAGGAACACTTGCAGTCTGCCAAAGCACCCAAAAGTGCCATGCAGATCCAGTCTGCCAGGCTGCCCCCAGTCGGGCCAATCTCTGCTCAGAACTTTACATTGACCTGGCCATCCATGAAACTAGACTACCAACCCCTGCGCCCTTCACGGTTATTGAATAAGTGAACCCAGGGGTCCATGAAGATCCACTCCATCCTTCAAAGCCTTGCATTGAGAACCCAGACTCACACTGCTCCAAGCCACCACCCACAGCAGTCCCTGGACAAGAGCAGTACTTGGTCTACCAACTCCTCATCTCTCAGTGAGTTGGGGCGGGCTCTAGTACAGGGGGTCTGGGAAGACAGCAGCCAGACAAGAAGTCTTGGGAATACCCATGCCCTGGACCTATTCTGAGCGTTCCACCAGAAGTACCTCCACAGACCAGGCCAGGGGAGCTCTAGGAGGAGCCTTCGGCGCAGCGGGTGGGGCCTGGTTACTGGTAGGAAGCAGGGCCTGCTGCAGAACCAGTCTCTGGGCACCGTTGCGAGTGCAGCTCGCCTGCAGTGGCTGCCTGCTTGCTGTGCTATCGGGCTGGTTGGAAAGTCAGCAGGCCAGCTCTCAGGCCCAGCAGCAGCAGCAGTTCCGCAGCTGCTCAAAGCATTTGCCCAGAGCGTTTGTTCCTGTCCCTGCCTCAAGCCAGCTCCGATTCCGGACCTCTGACCCTGGCTCTGACCCTGGGCTTTGGCATGTGGCTCTGACCCGGGGCTCCGAGTCCTGGCTACCGAATCCTGCTTTAACGACGAGGCCCGACCGCCCATGTCCCAGTCACTGGCACAGGGAGCTGGTCACCTGGGAAGATGGGCAGTCCCAGAATCCAGGCTCTTCATGGAGCCAGGGGAGCCAGCTACTCAGGGAGTGCGGCGACTTGCAGCTAGTCACCCAGGAAGCTGGGTGCCAGCTGCATGGTGGGCTCTGGGAGCTGGCTAGACAGGAGACCTGTGAACCCAGCATCCTGCCAGGCGGGTAACTGGGGAGTTGCTCAGCCAGGGAGCCCCCGGCCGAGTCATGGACAGGCTGGCAAATAACTAAGCAGATTGGCCAGCTGCCTCGTCTCCATTGAGAACTTTGGTAGCAACGACACCTTCTCTCCGAACATTTTAATTCCATGGCCCAAGCATTTCCTGTCCGGACATCTCGACCAACTCGAATAACAATAATGGCCTTGTCATAGAAGTGGATTGGTCTCCGTGTATGATAGATGGAACAGTTCTGCCAAGCCTGAACACTGGGCTTTGTCTGAGATCTGGCTGTCAGAATTCAGCAGTGAAACAGGACAACATAAGCTGCTCAGCCACCTTCATCCTCCTCTGTGTGCAGCAGAGCCAGGATTGGAGCACATCTCCACGGACAGTAAGGCTTGGGTTATTCACCCACCGCTGTGAGCTGTGCCACCACCGAGGTGTCTGTGGGAAGATTGATTCTCCACCATCATCCCGCAAATCCTGGGGGTGCAACAGAGCCATAAAACAACACAACAAGCCTGACTTCATCTCCAGAGGGCTGGATGTTGGGGGTCAGGACTGCCTTTGACTTTTATGGCTCAGAGCTTTGTTCAGGGATATAAAATAACTTTCAGGAAGATTAATAACAAGTGTATCCCTTTGGTGAGGCTAAACTATGCTGCAGACCTTTTTAACAGCTAAATGAAAATGGGTCTCTCGGGTTTAATAACTGGAGCCCGGAAATTAGTAACCTATTGACAACTTCAGAAATGTCTGTTTTATGGACGGCAATGCCCATGAGGCCTGGGTATTGGACAGAAGATCTACAGTAATTGCTGGCTCACACTCAGGGCCGCAGACTTTAGAATCCAGAGCTAACGAAGGTCTTCAAAGCTACGCGAGGAAGCAGTCAGCTTAGCAGAGAGGAGCTCACAGAAGGCAGAGCCCGAAGGATCAAAACCCCACCTTGAAATGTGACCAGTGTGGCAGAGATGGTCTTTCTCGAGTGGGTCTCTTCAGCCACAGTCATGGCTGCCCTAAAACTAACTGAGCAAATTCGTTACCTCTCCAGGGCGCATACCACTGGTCTCTCAAGACAGCAGGATGCCTATTAACTAACTAGTCCTTTGCATTCCTGTTGCCTTGTTCCTCAATTGTGAAAGTCCCGGACTCACTCTCAGAGTGCTGGAAGCTTTTCATGACCTACCGTGTCCTTTCTCTCTCTGCAAACCCATGTGCTTGTTCCTCCCTGCATGAAATGGCTGTCCAGAACTGCTACTATCCCCTCCCCCCAGCTCCTCCTATGTATCCTCACTGCCTGCTAGCTTAAACTGGCAAATTTAGACTTAATCATCAAACCAGCGTGAACTGTATTTCTAACATACTGTCACTGTCTGGCTAGTGTCTGTGGGCCCCACTGCCCTCTGCTAGGTGGAATCAGAACTTCTCAGGGGAGGGTGGCTTGCGATGGAACTGGCATTGTAAACCAGATCTTGGCATTCAAAAATAAATGATATGAAAGACAGGAGGAGTATGGGGGAAATATAAATGCATTTCTTTAAAATAAAAACAGCTCCGCTGCAGAAACATGGGGTGTACCCAGGTAAAACAATGCAAAAAGCATGACTGTTGCTGCTGTCATTATTTTTAAAAGGGAGAAAAATTAACCATTGTATCAATTTATTGCGAGCTGCGGTGGATTCCCCATCACTGACAACGCCTCTGGACTTCTTCTAAGTCCTCTGGACTGAGCAACAACTAGAAGGAAGCATCCTTGTTTGAAGACTGACAGATGATTCACCTTTGTCATAGCAACAGCTTGACTTGTAAGTGCCAAACTGGAGGAAGTCATTTGTGGACTAACAACTTAAATAAAGCTAAGCAGCATATTGAGCAGGTCCAGACCCTGCCGGCCCTCAATCACAGTAGTAACTCTGGGTATCAAGAGTTCAGGCACTGGGTAGATGGCGGAATTGCAAGAGAGGATAATGAGGAGCACGGCTGCGAGTAGATTGAATTAATCTTTTTCAATGATACCCGTGCTTTCTCCTAGGTATAGGAGTTACAACATCTGCTTTGCGACTACTGTTACTCCTGCACTATGTGAATCCTCATTCCTGGTACTACAGGTGTAGCCCCTTAGTCTCAATTTCTCCTCTAATATAATAAGTTGTGGGTCCTTAGTATGACCCTTGCTCTACTACTATCCGTACTGTATCCAGTCCAACTGAACCCCTACACCCCATTGTATGGGAACTGTGCTCTGTCAGCAGGGCTTTATTTGGCCCCGTGGCTGTAAGACAATATATTTTTAGCTTTGCAGCTACCTAATGTCTCAAGTTTGATGTGCAAAGCAGACCTGCAATTCTGTGATAGATGCTATGCAATGCACCCAGGAGTGTTTCACTGAACTGCAGTGTCAGTGGAACATCCCGAGGAAGTGACAGTGCCAACACAGCAGAGGGAAACCAGTTAATGTAAAGAAAGTTACAGTGAGTATATGGTCTAACTGATGCTTTCAATTGATACCTTTTACTGCTGACAAGTAAGAGTGTGTGTGGTGGGGGGGAAGTGGGGTGAGACACACACTAGAGCTTGTAAAACACAGAAGCCTATTTTCAGACAAAACATTCAAAATGGCAAAGTTGTTTTTATTTGGAAGCATTTGAAACAGGTCCATTGTTTGAGTGTTTTTAAAAATATGTTTTTAGTATTTATCGTTTTATTGAAAACTTTACGAAAATATTCTCAACATTGTTATTGCTATTTTTCACAATTTAATCTTTATCCACTTTTTTGTTGCTATGCCCACAATTCTAACAGGGCAGTGAGGTAGGCATACCGATCTGTAATTTCCAGCACCTTTCCGAAGATACTGTGGGTACAATAGCTGATATCCTCCAGTCCACAAGCTGATTTTAATGAGAGAACCATTAATGTCAAGACTTTTTATGTTTTTAACTATTCTGACAGCACATCTTCTATAGTCTTTGCACTGTAGGTAAATTAGTTCCAGCTCCTTGCTCTTTCTTATGTGTATTTTGGATCTCTGTTTGCTAATCTACTGTGGAAGATTCATGCAGGGTTGTAGACATCACACTTGGTGTTGGGTCCTGGCTGCTGGATTAATAAAACATTAATAAAGCAGGACATTTTTAAAGTGCTGAATATATTATTTGATTTATCTGAACAGTTCTACTGGCTCTTTTACACAACAATTTTACTGCTGCCTCAATAAGTGTCACTTTAGCATAATATAATTGCTACTCAAGTAATAAAGAATGACTGGAGAATAGTAGAAAAGCATTAATAAAAAATGTTTTATACAGCCTTTTGAGGTATTTCTCTTTCAGATAGTACAGGCTCACCAGAGCTAAGCTAATTAAATGTCAACTTTAATATAGAAAATGTTTTTTAATCAGTTGCTTTGATACCGTGAATGCTAGGATTTTTTTTTACCCTGCAGAAAAAGTAGTTAGCAAGTCAATTAGCTAAGCAGAGGTCTGAAGCTAATGTACGGGTATTTATTTTTCTGGCAACAATTGATAAACTCAGATGTATATAAAAGATTAATTTTAGGACCAACACTAGATCATTTTCTGTTTCTCAGTACAGTTTCCCAAGCACAAGAAGATAATTAAACTATGTCACGGACAACAAGGGACAGGACAATGTGAGACAGTGAAATGGCTCTCGCTGAATCAAACCACAAGGCTTTATAGTAATGCTATAACCTGCTTCTCAAACAAAGCATACCAACACTGATTCTTTAAAGATAAGCACAGGCCTTACTGCGTGTACTCACCATAAAGGACGGGGAAAACCTTCCGAATGTACTGTTTTGGAGCCAAGTAGACAAGTACAGGTCTGCTTTCATTCTTTTTTATTTCGCTGTCAAGTGACCATATTCAGCTCTCTTTTGCACTTGGATAAATCAAGAGCAACTGCATCGCCCTTTGCTGCTAATGCAAGCAGTGTCTTGTGTGAAAAGGACTCTCTCTTACCCAGAAGATCTGCACCCCGTCTGCTAACTTCAGCGCCTAAAATATTCTGACGACTCCTTTTGGGCACCTCATTTTGCAAACACGCAACATGAGACTCTTTAAAGGACCCTAATTTTCAGAAAGCGCTGACCGGCCACCCTCTGAAATGTAGGCTTCTTTAACGTGTCTCAAGGTGAGCACCTAAAAATTGTTGACAGCTATTCCTCGTAGTTCAACCCTTGACCAAAAACTCTTGACGTGGTTAGGGAATATTGGCAGAACACACAAGGCACGCAGCCCTCTATTTATTTTGGGTACCTACGTGGCCCTTGTTGCCATATTGTCTGAGTGTCTGACAGGCGAGGCAGGGAAGGGCTTTTACCCCCATTTTACAATGGGGAATTGAGGCACAGAGAGGCCAAATGACCTGCCCAAGGTCTCCCTCCCTCCCTCACTCACACACACACACACACACACACACACCACACACACACACACACACACACACGATTGAAATCCATGACAAAACAGGTTTCCCAAATCCCAGGCTCGTGCCCTGACCTGTTTTCATGCTTCCCCTCTTCAGTTCCTCCTTGGAATTCACTGCAGTAGCCTCAGCAAGAACTTTTCCTAGTGGCTTTTAATGCAAACAAAGCAAAACTTTCATGTGTAAACAGAGGCTGAGGTAAGCGGTAATGCTGTAAAGCTGCAAGCACAAAGGGCTTCAGGGCCATGTTCTGTAAGAGGGAGCACAGGGTCAGAACTGCTAACCCCTTCAGAATCAGGCACTACATCATCCTAACTATCAGCTTGATGTTGACACTTAATCCAGTTTCTACCACAATCAACCTGCCTTTCTTCAGTGCTTTGAATGTCAAGCAGGCTAATTGTATAGGGAACATATTTATCCCAACCAGTATATAAGCCCATTCTGTAAAGCAACTAAGCTACCCTGTATTCATGAATGCAAGTTGAAATAATGCAAACAACGTGCATAGCTATTCATTTTAACAGAGTACTATTAGTCAACTCCTATTATCCCTCACTTAATATTAAAGACATTATTCAAGAAGCTTTTACTTGATCTAACCAACCGGATTGCCTTCCATGAAGAGGTGACTGGCTCTGTGGATGTAGGGAAGGCGGTGGATGTGGTATACCTTGACTTTAGCAAAGCTTTTGATACAGTCTCTCACAGTATTCTTATCAGCAAGTTAAAGAAGTATGGGTTGGATGAATGGACTATAAAATGGATAGAGAACTGGCTAGAGCATAGGGCTCAACGAGTAGTGATCAATGGCTCCATGTCTAGCTGGCAGCCGGTCACAAGTGGAGTGCTCCAGGGGTCGGTCCTGGGGTCGGTTTTGTTCAACATCTTCATTAATGATCTGGAGGATGGGGTAGATTGCACCCTCAGCAAGTTTGCAGTTGACACGAAGCTGGGGGGAGTGGTAGATATGGTGGATGGTAGGGATAGGATACACAGTGACCTAGACCGGCGGTTCTCAACTGTGGTAGGCAGGCCACCTTCCAATGGTATGCTTCCACCGACTAATTAAGACTGCAGAGCGTGGGCCCAGCTCCACCAATATCTCTGTGCTGCTGAGGGGCTGGCCCTGAAGCCTCCAGTGGTGCTCAGCCATGCAGGGGCAGAGCACACAGCACCCAGCGTGGCCTGGCCATTCTGCCCTTCTGCCCCCCCGACACACTCACAGCGGCTGGCCAGGAGCTGCTCCGGCACCGGCCCCTGCCCCAAGCAGTGCGGCGGCTGTCCCCACCTCCTAAGATTTCACCAGATATCCACCAACTTTGCTCTGTCAAGCAAGCACATCCCTCTCATTAAAGGCATACCAGAAATCTCAGATGGGGTAAGTTTATAATGCATTTATTAATATTTTGCAAGACTACAACTTTTTATATGTATAGCTATGCTATTGCTACAATGTGTTTTAACAACACTTAGGTTTTAAGACGGTATCATACATAGTCTGTTTATAAAAAATTGGTGGTGGTACTAGAGGTGGTGATGTTTTATGTTGGTGGTGTGAAATATTGGAAACCGCTGACCTAGACAAATTGGAGGATTGGGCCAAAAAAATCTGATGAGATTCAGTTCAACAAGGACAAGTGAAGAGTCCTCCACCTAGGATGGAAGAATGCCATGCACAGCTGCAGACTGGGGACCGATGGCTAGGCAGCAGTTCTGCAGAAAAGGACCTGCGGGTTACAGTGGACAAGATGCTGGATATGAGTCAACAGTGTGCCCTGGTTGCCAAGAAGGCAAATGGCATATTGGGCTGCATTAGTAGGATCATTGCCAGCAGATCACAGGAAGTGATTATTCCCCTCTATTCAGCACTGTTGAGGCCTCATTTGGAATATTGTGTCCAGTTTTGGGTCTCCCACTACAGGAAGGATGTGGACAAATTGGAAAGAGTCCAGAGGAGGGCAACAAAAATGAGCAGGGGGCTGGAGCACAAGGCTTATGAGGGGAGGCTGAAGGAACTGAGCTTGTTTAGTCTGCAAAAGAGAAGAATGATTTGATAGCAGCCTTTAACTACCTGAAAAGCGGTTCCAGGGAGAATGGAGCTGGGCTCTTTTCTGTGGTGGCAGATGACAGAACTAGGAACAATGGTCTCAAGTTGCAGTGGGGGAGGTCTAGGTTGGATATTCCGAAAAACGTTTTCCCTAGGAGGGTGGTGAAGCACTGGAATGGGTTACCTAGGGAGGTGGTGGAATCTCCATCCTTAGAGGTTTTTAAGGCTCAGCTTGACAAAGCCCTGGCTGGGATGATTGAGTTGGGGTTGGTCCTGCTTTGAACAGGGGTTGGACTAGATACCGCCTGAGGTCTCTTCCAACCCTAATATTCTATGATTCTATATCTTTCTATATTTTCACCTTCAGGGGGTGCTAGCAATGTCTACATTATTTGCAATATTTTGACATGAAAGTTTTAATGAGCTAGTAATAGTATACTTCCATGAGAGTCCTGGAGATATAAGAAGACAGGTATTAAATTCAAATATATTCCCATGTGGTTTTTAAAATGTCCAAGCACAGAGAAGATTACTAGTTGCACAACCTCTGTTTTGTTACCAACACATTTGTGCAAATGGTGAAACAATCCAGGTTGAAAACTATTCACAGGGAGCCAAACACTCATGTCTTATTAGGATCTGGATGGCTAAATGCCCTTAGATGCCTTTGAAAGTCCCAGCCTCTGATTTTATCGGCTGTTTAAAAATGTTCCAGAAATAGGAACAAGAAATAGAATAGAAACGAGTTTGAGTCTTTTTAAATTACAAATGACAGAAGTAAGTAGTGGGTGACACAATAGAAAATCAACATGCTCTTCTTCCACTGTAATTATCTGTAGCTGGGTGAAGTGGGCACTCTCATCACGCCTGAGAAATATCGAGTACAACTAAAAGCGCGCACGTGCGTGCGTGTGTGTGTGTCTTGAGAGCCAATGGATACATGCAAGACCTTCCAAGGTCCTGACCCCAGAATCCTTATCAAGGAGGATTCATCACATGAGCCTTGGTCATAGGCTCAAGAACAAGTCTGTAAATGTTGCCGCTGAGTGTGTTTACCTGGAATAGAGTGTCAGCCTAGGGCATCTTGCTGGAGGCATACACAGGCAACTCTCTTTGTAGTCCCTGGCTGTTGTTAACCAAGGGTCGTGGTGGATTCTCCAGCACTGGCAATTTTTAAATCAAGACTGGGTGTTTTTCTAAAAGTTCTGCTCAGATGCAAACAGGAATTAATTTAGGGAAGTTCTATGGCTTGTGCGATGCAGAAGGTCAGAATGAATGCTCCCAAAGGTACCTTTGGGTGTTACACTCTGTGAGGAAGAGAAACCCTGGTCTGACAACCTCCTCCACAGCCATGGGTTGAAGCGCAGCCAGATAAACTCAGCTTGTGCTATGCCGTGATACCCACTACGCTCAGGCACCAGCTTGCTACAGGAGGGCAAAAATCACTCTTGCTGCCGGGTAAAAGGTTCTCCCCCCCCAGGAGTTAGCATGGAGAGTTCCCAGCTGATGGTTGCCATTTTGCACAAGGGAAAAAACTTGACAGTTGGCTTTAAATATTGGAGCGAGTATAGAAGATTGTTGCATATAACAAAACATTCAGCTCTTGGAGAAAGTTTTTCAGAACAGCAACATTTAACTTCTGATGTATTGTTTATTTGGGAAAAATAAGCTCACAGGTCTTCTGTCTCCCAACAGACCTTTACCAAGCCTTTGGCATTCTCAGAAATGCAAGAGAAAAAGCAAAACAGAACACAACCCACTTATACAGGCTTTCGTTGCCTGAAAACAATGCTGTTTGTGTTGGCTTTCAGTCTGTCAGAGTTGTTTCATCAGGTGAAAAACAGTTTTTTCCATCACTTAATGTTCTCACAAGAGAACTCCATCATCTTACATTTCTCAGAATACTATTGTGACTGAATGCACAGCCCCTGACGGGTCTGGATTGCACCCCAGAATGTGATAACTATATTTAAAAATATGTAAATTATCCTCACAAGAGGCCACCGCTCAACATATATGTTTCATATAGACATCGGGGCTACCCCATAGCTCATGCCTAACGTTCTCCATAGAGAGATTCATAGATTCCAGGCCTAGCAGGGACCTTGTGACCAGCTGGGCCATGCAGCTCTATCACACAGGCCAGAGAACTGCCCCAAAATAATTCCTAGAGCAGACCTGTTAGGAAATATCCAATCTTGATTTAAAAATGGCCGGTGATGGAGAATCCGCCACAAGCCTGGTTAATGGTTAATTCCCTCACTGTTAAAGAGGTATGCCTTATGTCCTGCTTTATAAAGCTCCGGCTGTCTAGCTATGCTTTCACACTGCGCTCATCACACTGATGCCTTAGCTCTTTCCAGACTGTATAAGAAACACACTGTGTTTGTCTCTCCCTGCATGAGATGGCAGGGGTATGTGCTTATTGTTGTCCAAGAATCTTTCAGGGAAGTGAGCTCACAGCAGTGTGTCTGATGGTGACACAGCTAATCAGCAAGTGATCCATCCTGTCATCCGTTCCCAGCTTCTGGCAAACAGCAATCCCAGCCATCTGGCTAATAGCTATCAATGGACCTGTCCTCCATGAATGTATCTAATTCTGTTTTGAACCCCGTTATAGTCTTAGCCTTCACAACGTCCTCTGGCAAGGAGTTCCGCAGGATGACTGTGCATTGTGTGAAGAAATACTGCCCTTTCTTTGTTGCTGCCTATGAATTTCCTGGGGTGATCCCTAGTTCTTGTGCTATGAGAAGGAGTAAACAACACTTCCTTATGTAGTTTCTCCACACTAATCATGATTTTACAGACCTTTTAGACATCTGAGACTCCTGGCTAGTTTCCACCTTTCTCCCTACGGCAGCTCGGTTTGCTTTTCTGAAGGAGTGTCTCCTGCTCTAATCCTCCTTCTCTTTTTTGTTGCTGGGGAAAGCTAAAGGAACAAAGTGCATATAACTCATCTAGGTCAGAAAGTGGTAAGGCCTGAGACCAATCCCGCCTCCCCTGGGGGGAGAGTCCTAGGGTCCTAAACTAGCATCTAGAAGAGCTCCCTCCTTGACTTTCATAAGCCTGACCCTGAAGGCATGACAGTTCTGCTGATCCTGTAGAACACACCTGTGACCTGTCCATGCCCAGGGCAGCCACCTGAAAATGCCAAGGTCAGGGCAGGCTGTAAAAGGAGAGCAGATTCTCCCAGCACTGGTGGGTGACACTGAAGTCAGGCTTCCCAACCAGCCACAAACAGTGCATCTGATTCCCCACACTGGTTATCAAGAAGCCAAAATACAAATACACACAGCCCCCTTTACTGCATTTCAGTCTCTGGCTCCCAATCGGCCACTAGGTCCAGTAAAGAGACCAGTTATTTAAACTCTATGCACTTTACCACAAAGGTTCCTCCTGACCCCAAAGGGTCAGCCACAGGACCAGATCAATATAAGTTTGGATCATACCTAAAATACCACGCTGCCAGCCAATCCTTTAGTAACTAAAACTAAAGGTTTATTCTAAAAAGAAAGAAACAAACTATAAGAGAAATGTTAAATGACTAGAGCAATCAGACACATACAATTGATTTGAAAGTCCATATAGATCAGGTTTCCAGTAGAAATGTGGCATTTGCAGGCTTGGATAGTCCCTCTGGTGTACATCCAGTACCTGGATGGGTCTCAGTCCTTTGTTTCACAGCTTCAGTTCAGTTGTAGATGAGTTGATCCAGAGATAGGCTGGAGACTAAAGACAAAATGGAGGTGGTGCAGCTGCCTTTTATGTCCTCTGGCCTTGGCCATGCTGCTGGTGGAATTTTACAGGAATAAAATTGGAGTCCAGAATCACATGAGTAAGTCCTGGTAACTCATCAGGTATATCCCTGGCTTCTCCCCCTGGGCCCCTTGTACCTGCGAATTTCTTAATGGGCCATTAAGCAGGCTATTTCTGCAGCCATCCTGTCTGGGGTGTCGCCCAGACACAGCACAATTTGAAATACAGAAATACCAAACATGTCCATAACTTCCATTACACATATAACACATGAACAGAAACATCATCATCTTACTTAGCACATTATAGCCTTTCTAACAGTACCTGACATGGCATATCTCACATGAATTATTATAATTTTGAAATACTGATGTTAAATAATGTAATAAATGCCCCCCTCCCCCTAATCCAGCCAGCGTGACAACATCTATCCAGGGAGATGGTGTCTTCGAGGGAGGTGTTCTCTCTGAAAGTTCATGGATCCAGGGGGCCTGAGTCTCACTTTCACACCACTCCAGTCCTGAAGAATGGGCAGAAATCCCATTTCATGGAGGATTTCAAGATTTCTCTTCATTCTGATTAGGAATGAAACGAGTATATCTTAAAATTCTCCCTCAAAGAAAATAAAACAAAAATTGTTTCAGGTCGATCAAAACAGTTTGTTTTCATTTTAAGCTATATTGAAACCAAAACCATTTCATAATAATAAAATCAAACATCTTGTTCTAAAAAATGTCACAGGACCCAGACTGGACAGGTCCTCCTGGGCCATTGGGTCCAATCTCCTGCTGGTGCTGGCTTCCCCCTCACACCACTCTGTTCATAAACTTATCAAACTTCTTTTCCAAACTGGTTAGGTTGTTCACCTCCACTGCTCCTACTGGGAGGCTGTTCCATAACCTCACATCTCTGATGGTTAGAATCTTCTAGTTCCCAGCTTACATTTATTCCTAGACAGTTTATCCCCTTTTGTTCATTTTGATCTTGTCAGAACTTTTGTCCCCTGCAATTTTTCTCCTAAACAAAATTTTGAAGAAAACACCATGGTTTTGTGAAACCTTTCAGCTTTGATGGAAAATGGTTCTGTCAAAGCTTTTCTGGCCAGCTCCACACCACTCTGGCAGCAGACTGTGGCACCCAGGTATCCAACCCAAGCAGTGCCAAGGAACCATGAGAACCAGGCCTGAAGATTTTTAAGGCCAGAAGAGGCCATGATGATACCTTTGTCTGACCTCCTGCATAGCACAAGTCAGAGAATTTCATCCAGGGATACCTGCATCAACTTGGGCCTTATCTATGAGCACTGAGTCCTGGAATGAGATTAGCTATTTGATGGGTATACAGTGTAGAGGGCAGAGCCCTAGAGCAACGTGTTCAGCACGGCTTGCAGAGAAGTCTGAAGGACAGAAGGAACCATTGTGGCTAAGGGGTTGAGCTTTCAGGCCTGATCCAGCCAAGCACTCATGTGTACAAGTGGTCTTCTTGGAGTCAATGGGACCCTGACCAAGTCCTGATTTTCTGAGTTAATGATTCTCCTTCGTTTACGTTATTGGTTAAACAAGCAGTTCCAGGACATTGCGGGACAGGACAATTGGCATGCAATGGTCAGTTTTCTAAGCAGTTGCCAGTGGAGTGAACCCAAGGTATTTTGATCACTGTGCTGTTTTTTACAAGATTCGGGACTGCATCAAATACGTCAGTCTAGTTAGTCCTGGAAAACATGGAATGGGTGATGCAATATGGTCTAGTTGTGAAAGTGTAATAGGGCTTCTGTGAAAGAGAGTTGGTTGAGCTATGATAGGAACCCAGCAAAATGCATCATTTCCTTCAAACTTTGATATTTTTGTCAGCTTTATTTTACTTGGTCAATGCCTCACATAAATCTCACTGAGATGTGATAGATATTTGATCCTCCACTAAAATTATATGAAATTGATATAACCCACACAGAGGAAATACATATTTTTCTCTTTTTGCCGATGTCCTTGGGAAAGATCAACTGTAGATAAATATGCCCTGTAGCCAAGAAGTTGAGTGCATCATTGATTCTGAGGGAGGGATAGATGCTCCAGAAGATGTTAGTGTTTGGTGTAGTCTTGTTCACAGGTACTGTGGTCACTGTGGTGAATGATTAGTATGTGGATCACAGGGTAGAGATGCAGGTTATAACTTCCATCATGCAACTTTCCTCCATTCGGTTAATTTGATTTTGGTTCCTGCTTTTAGGATGGTCACTGCTTGGATCAAGCTGTTCTGCTGCTGAATCTCAGAACAGCGGCCATGGAACAGACCAATTGACAGAGACCGGGAGTTTGTTCCCAGCAAGAGTGTCTGAGTGTCTAGAGTGGCTCAAGAAGGTGAGTGCCAACCTCAGGGCAGACTGTTACAGACAAGGACACAAAACCCGAACTGGCTGTGAGTTCTACATTTAGATTTCATCTGTCTGTTCTACAGTCAACTCCTCAAGCATCATAACGGCATTAACACAGAGTCACAGATAGGCCCCTGGGGCACGCCGCTCTACCTTGCCACCTCAGAAAACTAGCCTTTGTGATAGATGGTCCCTTACACCAAAAAAATCACAACAATATTTAGGTTTCTCCCAGTCCCAAAGGACCAGTCATTTATCCCAGGTCAAGTGCACACTAGATCTCTCACCAAAGACAATACTTGTAGCCAAT
This sequence comes from Emydura macquarii macquarii, assembly GCF_026122565.2. Classification (NCBI taxonomy): domain Eukaryota; kingdom Metazoa; phylum Chordata; order Testudines; family Chelidae; genus Emydura; species Emydura macquarii. The sequence goes on from NW_027131688.1 coordinate 603,308, forward strand.
CCTATAATAAATGAAGTAAAGACTGATTGGTTGACTAACTAAGAAAAAGAAATGGGAGTTATTTACTAGGTTAAAGGAGGTAAAATGGGCACAGATGAGTTACAGTTTTAGGTAAGTAACAGAAAAGTAACAGAATTTGCTGAAATGTGCAAGCTGTATATGTCCTTTAGGGCTAACCCAAGCTGAACAGCCAAGGGATCCATTGCTTATGCTTAGAAATATTGCCCTCTCCCTGAAGTCCAAGCAGCATAGGGATTTCAATTTCTTCTTGACAAAGTTTTTTATTCCCTGTCCCTGTGTGTGCCTGCTCTCTGCTGGGTTGTTGACCTTCTCAGGTGGTTGTTGACCTTCTCAGGTGGGTCTCAATGGCTCCACGCTCTGGCTAAGTCCACTAACTAATAAGTGACTAGATGAACAAAGGTCCAACAAGGCCTGTCCTGTGCCCCTGTTGGTGTCTTTGCCCTGTCTCTGGGCTCAGTTCTTATGCCTTCTGGGCTAGCTTAAAGTCCATCCCTGCCTGTTATAGAGCACGGCTCCCAGGGCTTCCTCCCTGGAGGGTCTTTGTCCTCCATGCTTCTCCCTGCTCCAACTCTCCATCCAGGTCACCTCTCAACTTCAGTCTCCTCCCAGGGGCTTAACCAGGAGCTCACCAGATAGTCTGACTGTCCTGACCAGGGTTTTCCACCCTGTCCCTGCGCCCTTTACATTCCAGCTCTTTGCTTGGGCTTCTAAGTGAGCCTTATCCCCTCTCAGGGCTCAGGCCACTTCTCCAACAGCCATGGCGGGACTGATGCCCACCCACTGCTGTGGGTCCCGACCCAGGGACGCTGTGAACAGCAGCCACGTACTGCTTCCCTTAACAGTTGCTGCTACACTTCTTGGGGTGCTTCCCATTCAGTCCCATCACCTTCACTCATTCCCTTAGAGGCCTTGGGTTCTCTCTGTCCTATCCCTGCTTGATCAGGGTCTCCTTCAATCCTCCTTGCCTGGAGAGATCCTCTGTCCTGTCTCTCTTGGTCCCAGCCAGGGACTACCCTGCTCTAGCCCTGCAGCTCCTTTTATCTGAGCCTGCTGGGCTCTGGTTGGCTGCTTCTATGCAGCCTCTCTAGGCAGGCCTGGAGGACCCACCTTCACTGCTCCTTTACTGGAGTGGGGTGTGGTAGGACCATGGAGCCTCCAGCTGGGGATTCCCAAGGGCCTGGGACACCCCGTCACAAAGACTAAACCTAACTTACCAACCTAGAGCCTTTTGTTCAAAGCAGTTTTCCCACCACAGCTGTTCTTCCAGCGCGGACGGACAGTCCTTAGCCAGGATCCAAAACAGCGCCCAATGCACTGGGACACAATGTGTCTCCTCGGGTGAAGCCTGCCAAATGCAGCTCTCTCTCTTTCTGCTCATAGCCCCAAAGTTTGTCTTTGTTTCCAAAGTCAGGAAGCCCCCTGGGGGTTCAGCTCACTCAGGCACTTCCCCCCATCGTGATAGTGATGGGGCCGTCCCCACACTCGCGAGTTTGCTGACTTTGTTTACTGTGTATGTCCATGTGCTTCCATTGTCTCTCTTGGCTCCATTTACCTCAGAAGCACATTTAGGCAGGCAGCACCATGTCCCATGTGTCAGGGGGCAAGGGGGTGACTTAAGCCCAACCTGCAAAACCCCTTTTAAGAACTTACGTGCAGCGCATATTTATACTTTTCCCTGTTTCACCCATACAACAACCTCAACAACCAGCGTGTTACCAATTCACACGTGACACCTTGTAGTTACCGATGGTGACAACAGGCAGTGGGGTACACTGAGCTGCTCACGCCAGCTGGCTCTCATTGCTAGGTACCAGAGAGCCATGGTCCTAGGCTCTGTGGGTCACAGCTGGCTATCTGTATTCGTACAGCACGCAGCACAATTGGGGCCACCCTTGGTTGGTCCTTCAACACCATCGCAATAACCAGGACTGAACTCACAAGGAGAAGAAATTAAATGCGTGTGTTCCCTGCAAGGATCCTGGACAGAAGCTCCCTTCACAGTGGCCTTGGAAACAGCCTGGACAGGCATTTATGGGACTTCTTGTTCTGAGGAGTCGCCAAATTATTCTTACACTAGTGTGCGAGTTACTTCTGAAGCTAGGCATTATTCTGAACAGGTATCACATTGTTGAGGATGCCGGACATAGAGACATTACTTTGCTTTTTATCATCAAGTGTATCCTTTCTCTAGCACCTTTACCCTGCATGTCACCCGGGCACACAAAATCCTGAGACCTCTTGGAACCTAGTGGGCACGTGAAACACCCAGTTAGGCCGTCCACTCTCTGGCAGCCAGATGTTTCAATACCTCTTCCAACAACGTTTTGAACCAACATTTTGTTACAAATTCTCAAAAAATAAAATGGCTCATTTCACACACTGTGCAATGGAAATAACTTCCACAGTTCAAACATGTGTGACTTTTTTCCCATTCTTTGACCAGCTGTAGCAGGGACTGAGCCATTCCCAGGCTGGGGAGGCTGAGGGCTCGGCCCAGCTCCAGTTGGATGAACCTTGGTGTAAAGGCATGTGTTGTCCCTGCGTGCCCCTATGTGGGCAGGCGTGGCACTATGGCTGAGCCCCGCCATATTTTCCCCAATTGGGGTATCAAAATATTCCCAATAAAGGATCTAGGCCAGGGGTAGCCAAAACACACTTCATCAAAACAAGTAACCCTGCTTTAATAAAGTTTCATAGAGGGAGCAACTACCAGAAACCAGAGGTAAGTAGACTTGGAAGGACTTGATTTTTATCTGTAAATGAGTTGGTTTCACCAAACACACCCAAACTGATGGAAAACTATTTCCATCCGGAATCAAAATTTACAGCTAGGCAAAATCAGAGAAGCACTGCCTGAGAATTTAGAGTTTGCTGTAAAGGTATCTCTTTGTATATGTTGAGCAGTGACGGTGACATCTCCCCCCATAGCTTTGCATAACTATGACAATGTAAATAGATAATAATAAAAGAGGCTGAACAATAAACAAGAGCCTTAATCCCACAACATTATTACAAAATAGAAAGTGAGTTCTGCCAACTCTGTTCATGAGACCCAGAGCTCAGTGTGCTGGTCCAGAGATCCCAGGCTTACAGGGTCTGTCTACACGGCAATTGACAACCTGCAGCTGGCCTGTGCCACTGGCTCAGGTTCACGGGGGCTGTTTAATTGTGGGGCAGACGTTCTGGCTCAGGCTCTAGCCCAAGGTCTGGGACCCTCCCACCTTGCAGGGTCCTAGAGCCCTGGCTCCATCCCGAGCCCCAATGTGACCTCACAATTAAACGTCCCTTAGCCGAGCCCTGCAAGCCTGAGTCAGCTGGGATGGGCCAGACGTGGGTGGCTAATGGCAGTGTCATGAGGTCTCTGAGCCTGGCCAGGCTGATCTCCTGGAGCCTGCGAGAGAGAGCGAGAGAGAGAGAGAGAGAGGTGTCACAACCCCTGGCAACCTGGATGGCTTCTCTGGTCTCCTGGGCATCTCTGGCCTTCCCAGGGAGAACCTATTTCCTGCCCCTCAAGCTCAGCTTCTGTTCTTGTTTAAATATCCCTGGAACAGGAGGCCTCCTTGCTTCTACCCAGGCTGTCCCTTAAAGGGGTAGTTCACGCCTCCCCACTCAACGGCACCCTTACCAGCAGTACGCCCTGCAGTGGGGCTAGCCCCGATGCACTTCCTTACAGTCCTGGCAGGACTCCTGCGGGGGTGGGAGCTGTAGCGCTGACACTCCTCCTGCTGCAGCCTGCCCATGTCTGTGACAGGGACTGGGACCTGTGAGTATTTGCATCTGCTCCAGCTGATGCTGCTGCATCAAAGAGCAAGCTTCTAAGGGGAACACATGGGGGCGGATTCCACTGCTTGGTCCTTCCCGCTAGGGCTCTGTGTACGGGTGGGTGGTGGTGGTGGCCAGGGGCAGAGGAAAGGCCTTAAGTGGAGGGGAAGGTGTGCTGGGGACAACCCATGCAATTTTCAGAAGATCCCCGTGACAAGCTTCCAGCATCAGGGATTAGGGATTGACCTGCAGTTTGAAGCCTCTCTGCCAGTGAAGAGGGCGGGAGGGGAACATCATAAAAAGAACCAAGTGCGTGTGGATTTGCAGTGACGTCTCAGCGCTGAAGTGTATAAGTTGTACTGGTGACTGGATTGAGAGGGAAAGGTGCTAACTGCAAATCATTCTAAACTGAACCCCTCAGCTCTGAGAAAGGCCCCAGTTAGCACCGGCATGAAACATGCAGGCAGTGCCTACAATGGGCCATTTCTGAGTTACCAGTTCCAAACAATTGTTAAGTCTTTCCCCAGGCAAAGCTCCACTCACATTTCTGTTTTGCAGAACTCCTGGTAACCTCAATTCTTAAAAAAAGCAAAGCTCTTTTGTCTAGTGAGCACGCACGCGACGTTTGCAAGGCTATGTTAGTTACCCCCTTCACTACGGGGCACGACCAGAGCTTGCGAGAAGATGCCAATTTGTCCCTTGGAAGTGGCCAATTGAAGAGAAGATTATAAACTTTGCAGCCTGTGTGTCTGCTACTGCTGCATGCACAGCCGCTTTCACTGGGACCAAACTCACCCAGGCAGGCAAGGTAGCAGGCCTGGATCCTGGTAGGAGGCAAGCAGCATTTCTGTGGGGGAGGGTAACACACATTTCATTCTCAGTGCAAGTAACTGGGGATTGCTAACTTTAATTTCCTGTCATGCTCTGGGGCAGAACCCCACGCCTCCCCTCTCCAAATGCCAGGGCTCTTGCATCCCCTTCCAGCACTGCTCCACTTTGGTGCCTTTGAAGTATTGGCTCCCTGCAGAGAGGCCAGGCATCTCTTGCTCCAATTAACTACTGCAGACACCTTCTGGAACAGAACCAAGTTCTTTTCCTTTGAAGAGGCTGAAAGCGTTTCTCATAGCAAGGCTCACACCTCAGCCGTTTCCCCACCTGCCCTGCCTCGCAGTCTGCATGGAAGTAGGGTGCTCCATATCCCTGGGACACCCTGGGGTGGCCCTGGTGTCTGCAGGAGGTCAAAGGACCCAGCCTGCAGGCAGCAGAAGCAGACCCACCACACAGGGTAAGGGCGGATCACAACCCAAATGGGCGCTTCCTACTGAAAGTGAGGGAGACCATTTCCCCACCCCCAAAACATCCAACTTGGCAGCTCTTTTAGGGTTGGAAGTGTTGACCCACGAGTTCCGCAGGAATGTAGGAATTGCCGGACTGAGCCGGCCTGTGGTCCATCTAGTCCAGTATTCTGTCTCTGTGGCCAGTCAGCACCAGCAGCTGCAGAGAAAGGTACAAAAACTGTGCAGTAGCTGATGTGGGCTCATCTGCCCCACACAGAGGTCTCACCCTGATACCCACTAGTGCAAGATTGGTCTAAACCCTGAGGCGTGAGGTTTAATTTGCCTTCTGCAATGTTGGGAGCATGAATTATGGTAGCTCTGGATATTCTTATTATCCTTGCACATTTCCAACCCTTTACTGGATCCCCGGCCTTAGTGACATCCTGCCGAGTTACGTGCTGTGTGTGTGAAAGGCATTTCCTTTTTTGAATTGCTCATCTTTTATTTTCATTGGCAGGCCCTTTGTTCATGTGATATGAGCCAGGGAGCACAGACTCTCCTGACCGATGGACTCTGTACCATTCATTAGTTTATATATTTTTATCGTGTCCCTTCTTGGTCAGCTCCTTTCTAAGGGACAATCCCCAGCCTTTTCCAGCTCTCTTCAGAGGAGAGGTTTTCCAGACTCTTAATCATTTTAATTGCTCTTCTCTTGGCAATTCTGCAATAGCTTGCTGAGTTCGGCTCACCAGCACTGTGCACAGGACCACGGTGAGACCATACAGTAGAACCTCAGCATTACAATGAACACCTCAGGAGTGGAGGTTGTTTGTAACTGAACAACATGTTATGGGTGTTCTTTCAAAAGTTTATAATGGAACATTAACTTAACACAGCTTTGAAACACTGCTAAGCAGAAGAAAAATGCTGCTTTCCCTTTATTTTTTAGTACTTCATGTTTAACACTGTATTGTATTTACTTTTTTTTTTTCTCTGTGGCTGCCTGATTGTGTACTTCTGGTTCCAAACGAGGTGGTCAGTTCGTAACTCTGCTGTTCATAACTCTGAGGTTCTACTCTATCATTGATTTATATAAAGACGTTATATTGTCCATATTATTCACCATTCTGCTCCTTATGCAGCCAAACATCTTGGGTTTTTATTTTGACCATGGCTGCACATTGAGCAGCAATCTCCATTGAACTGTCTACAATGATGCCCATGTCCTCTCTTGATTTGATTTAGAACCTGAAAGGAGCACAAGTAATTTATTTTTTCCCTCTTCTGTGCATTACTTGGCATTTATTGACAATGCATTTCATTTGTCATCATGTTGCCATTCACCCAGCTTGTTTAGGTCTTTTTGAAGTTCCTCAGATGCCTCTCTGGTCCTCACTAACCTAAATAACTTTAGCAGATGTCACAATTTTGCTACTTCACTGCTCATCTACCTTTCTGGATCATTAATAAAGACATTAAAAATCACTGATCATTAAAGATCATAGAATCATAGGATTGGAAGGGACCTCAAGAGGTCATGTAATCCAGTCCCCTGCACTCAAGGCAGGACTAAGTATTAGCTAGACCATCCCTGACAGGTGTCTTTCCAACCTCTTCTTAAAAATCTCCAATAACAGAGATTCCACAACTGCTCTAGGCAATTTTTTCCAGTGTTTATCCTGACAGGAAGTTTTTCCTAATGTCCAGCATACACCTCCCTTCCTGCAGTTTAAGCCCATTTCCTCTTATCCTATTTTGAGAGTTAACTAGAACAATTTTTTTCTCTCCTCCTTGTAACAAACTTTTATGTACTTGAAAGCTGTTATCATGTCCCCTCTCAGTCTTCTCTTCTCCAAGCTAAACAAACCCAATTTTTTCAATCTTCCCTCATAGGTCATATTTTCTAGACTTTTAATTATTTTTGTTCCTCTCCTCTGGACTTTTTCGAATTTGTCCACATCTTTCCTGAAATGCGATGCCCAGAACTGAACACACCTCCTCAGCACAGAGTAGAACAGAAGAATTACTTCTTGCATCGTGCTTACAACACTCCTGCTAATACATCCCAGAATGATGTTTGCTTTTTTTACAACGCTGGTGACACTGTCGACTCATATTTAGCTTGTGCTCCACTATGACCCCCAGACTCTTTCTGCAGTGCTCCTTCCTATTGTTCTTCTGAAGAAAAGGGAAATCCTGGGGGCCCTTAGTACCATCTCTATGATTACACTAAGGCCTGTATGAACCATACCTATTCCTGCCCCTCACTGTGTCTTTTAACAACTGGAGAGACTGGTGGAGATCCAGCTGTGCTGTAGGTTTTGCATTTCCTACCTTTACAAAATATCACCTGGCAGCTGTGACGCTGTATTGAGACTGTTACAAGAGGTGTCTGCTTTGCCACTGAGCAGGACCTCAGGCACGACGATCCTGAACAGCAGCAGCAATGGTACGTTCGGTGACTGTTCAGACTGACACCTGTAGCACACACAAGACACATCTGGCACTTCAGCACTGCAACACAGCAATAGACACTGACCTGATCACTGCACCCATGATGTCATAGTAAATATTAAACAGGGACCACTATCCTTCGCCCACTAGTGACAGTATTTTTCATCGATTTTAAGGTCACATGATTCCTGTACGAAGCCAAACAAACTTATGGTTAAACTCCATTGCCTTTTCTAGAGCGACATCCAGCCTTGATGTATACCTGTCAAATGATGGAGAATGCACTGTGTCTTTTGTACGCTGTGTCGATGGTTAATTACCCTCTCCACTGATTAAAGTGTCCTCTGCTATTGGAAACCTCTTCCCCATGCAGGCACTTACAGACTGTGATCAAGTTCCCTCTGTCCCTTCCCTTTGTTAAGGTAATTAGCTTGGCCAGGCAGATTTTCCATTCTTGAGTCATTCTTGTGGCTCTCCTCCACAGGTCTCAACATCCTTTTTGCACTGAGGATGCCAGTGCTGGATACACTATCCCAGCAGCGGCCTCGCTACTGCCATGTATAGAGGTAATAACACTGTCCTCACCAGACCCCTCTGTCACAGGGCAGCTGGTCCCTGTGGACCATCTGAGCCCAGCTCCCTTGGACCAGAGCAGGTGAGCCCAATCCAGCCAATTAAAGAGGTCTGAGCTACGCCTGGGTCTATACAGGGCTGCTAGTGGGCAGCTGGAGGGGATGGACTGAGACAGGCTGAGCCATGGGGAGGGAAAGCCACACTGGGATGGAATTAGCTGCTGTGGTGGGTTCCTGGAACAAGGGGCTCAGGGAAGCAGCCCTGGGGGCTGCTGCTTCAGGAGGGGAGCAGAGCTGGCTGAGGCTGGGAGGTTGCCCAGAGCTGGAGTGCCAGAGACCCCAGGGAGAAGTGGCCCTGAAGCCAGGGGTCCCAGCTGAGTTGACTGTTTTCAGTTTGTTAACCTTGGCTATGAAAATGAACCCCCTTGACCGAGACTGGGAGGGGCAATGCATGCTTTGGAGCTGGGGAGACATGATGGCCCTGGTGACACCCCTTTTTGTACATTTGAGGAGCCTTTTCATTGTTTTGACCCCTTTTAACCTCTTATGAAACACTATATTTTACATTTCTATCATGCCTTTCATGTAAGGATCTCTCATTGTTTTACAACTAGTACCTACAGTACTACAAGCTCTCAAAACCTTGGTGAGATGCTGCCGTTTGTGGTATACCCGGTAGGGGTCTCTTCACCTGAAAATGGAAAGCCACCATCTCTGTTTAAGGACCTGATCCATTAGCCATTAGAGTCAGGACTCCCACTTCCTACACTGAGAATGGGAAGGGATCCTAACAGCGTATTGCCAGATTGTGTAATCTGTGACAGGGAGTGACGAACACGGGATGTGATTAAAACTGCAGGTGGTATTTATGCAGGCAGAATGTAATTACCTGACCTGGAGTTTGGCTGCGACACCAAAATCAACAGCATGAAGAGGAATTGTTAGGCAGCAATCTGCAAACTGGAGAAATTGTAAAGAGATTTTGATGCTGTGTGAAAAAAAATCAAACTAAGTAAATCCAATGAATGACAGTTGTCACAAAGGCCAGTTGCCAGGCAGGACATCTGGCCCATGGTAAGCCTTGGCAAAGTCAATTTCTGTTTCACAACTGCCAACATTCATTGATGCCCAAGTAACAGAAGGAACATTTCACCAAGCAGGAATGTCTGCTGTAAATCCTCATTGGGTGGGAAGGAAGCAGGATAAATCGATTTGTTTGCGCCAAGTCCCTCTGTCTGTGACGGGAGCATGATAACGTTAATTAATTAGATAATGCTGAAGGCTTAATGTAGCTGTTTCCAGTAATTAGGCAGTAGCTGCTCACTATATACAGTGTGAGTGACAGAAAGAGAAAGTATTAAGTAACTATAACATTAATGTTCTGATCAGTTTCTCTTTTCTAATCGCTTATGGCATTTCTGATGGCATGTGCACTAATTACATGAACAATATCTCACTTTTACAAGGCAATAACCTGTCCCCCGAGGGCCTGCTCCTGTATGCCTCACACACGTAAGTGAAAGGAACTTTTGCTCCCCGATGGTAAAGATAGCTGAGCTCACGTAGGAACCTTCACCGAAGACTAGGCCTCCGCAGTGTCTGCACACTAGACAGAAAGGCCACAATTTAATGAGACGCCGCCAAGGGCTGGTGTTTGCACATATCTATTAGTAACATCAGGGTCTAGAGTTAAGCTAGGACCATGCATACTGGTAATTCATCGACATAGGCAGCTGTGGGCTTAGTTGCCCACCCCCCAAAAGAAGTAAGGACTGCATTAACCAAGAACACACTGAGTTTGGAACCGAAGCTCATTTATCTCAGGGTATTGAAAGTGAGCAAATCAGTCATGGTACAAAACTACACAAAATGATAGTCAGTAGCTGTTATTTTTACCTCTAACCCCTGAGATAAAAACCTTGGCAGTGTCCCTGAAATAGAATCATAGAAACACAGAATCACAGAGTTGGAAGGGACCTCAGGAGGTATCTAGTCCAACCTCTGCTCAAAGCAGGACTAACCTCAGCTAAATAATCCCAGCGAGGGTTTTGTCAAGCTGCATCTTAAAAACCTCCAAAGATGGAGATTCCACCACCTCCCTAGGTAACCCATTCCAGTGCTTCACCACTCTCCTAGTGAAAAATGTTTTCCTAATGTCCAACCTAGACCTACCCCACTGCAACTTGAGACCATTGCTCCTTGTTCTGTCATCTGCCAGCACTGAGAACAGCCTAGCTCCATCCACCATGGAACCCCCTTTCAGGTAGTTAAAGGCTGCTATCAAATGCCCCCTCATTCTTCTCTTCTGCAGACTAAACAAGCCTAGTTCCTTCAGCCTCTCCTCATAAGTCTTGCGTTCCAGCCCCCTCATCATTTTTGTTACCCTCTGCTGGACTCTCTGCAATTTGTCCACATCCTTTTTGTAGTGGGGGGCCCAAAACTGGACACAATACTCAAAATGCGGCTTCACCAATGCCGAATAGAGGGGAATAATCACTTCCCTCAATCTGCTGGCAATGCTCCTACTAATGCAGCCCAATATGCTATTAGCCTTCTTGGCAACCAGGGCACACTGCTGACTCACATCCAGCTTCTTATCCACTGTTACCCCCAGGTCCTTTTCTGCAGAACTGCTGCCTAGCTCGTCAGTCACCAGTCTGTAGCTGTGCATGGGATTCTTCCGTCCTAAGTGCAGGACTCTGCACTTGTCCTTGTTGAACCTCATCAGATTTCTTTTGACCCAATCCTCCAGTTTGTTTAGGTCACTCTGTATCCTATCCCTACCTTCCAGGGTATTTACCACTCCCCCTAGCTTAGTGTCATCTACAAACTTGCTGAGGGTGCAATCTACCCCATCCTCCAGATCTTTAGTGAAAATGTTGAACAAAACCGGCCCCAGGACCGACCCCTACAGAGCAATCAGCCATGACAGTTTCTATTGGCTTCAAAGGCAGGCACAGCAGCAGGCCCAGAGTTTTCAGAATAAAAAGGCCTCTGTGTATCAGGATCTCCATGGAGACTTGCAGGATTGCGGGATACTGCTGTTGGTTTGCCCAGTCCTGGTATGCAGTGGTCACCATTAGAAAGTCAGCATTTGCCAACGGTTCACGTGCAATCATCTGTAGGACAACAAAGGTTTCCATAGATTTAGAACAGGAAATGACTGGGGATGGCTGCATGATGCGATCGGTATCAGACTGTTTAACGGGGAGTACTCGATCAGATGATTGTAGGCAATCGCCATGAATCTCTTTTTGGAGCAGTACATGTCCCTGCCACCAGCATTCTCCTCTCCCCCTGTGATGGACCCTTAGTTCCAGCAATGGCTGATGTACCCCAGTATTTCTCTGCTCAGCTGGACTCTGAACCAACATCTGTGCTCCAGCTGAGAGAGTTATTTTGCAGATAGTTCTGGTCTGTTCTAGAAGTATCACTGGGCTCTTTGGGTATCTCTACACTGCCTTTGGGAGGTGTGATTCCACAGCCCATTGTGATTCCAAAAACAGCTCCACTGGACTTCTATAAATCTGCATGGTGCTGCTCCTGGGCAGAGAGCACAAAACGAGGTATGGAAGCAGAGGAAGCTGGGAAGTAGGGAGCAAAGGAACCAAGGAAGTCACTGGGAGACCTGGAACAAGAAGGGCTGCAGGCTCTGGAATTTCCTTGGATTATTTTAATGGTAACAAGCTTCACTGGAAAAAAGCCCTGTTCCTATAACCTGTTGGAGGCCTCTAAGAAGGGAAATCCAACCCTACACACCTTGCCGATCCAGGGGAGTGATCAGCATTTGATGTTAATTGGCAATGTTTGGAGCAGTGCAGCCAGCCTCCACTAGGGGAATCCTGCAACAAATGTTAATTTCTCTCTTGATTTCTGTTTTGGGGAGAGACACTTTGCTCAGTGCTGGAGATGCACAAGCATTCCTGCGTGGCTGCCACACTGCAGACCCCTCCCACAGCCCCTCTGAACCAGTGAATTCCCCCCTCTTGGCATATAGGCAACTATCATTCATTACTGCTACTTCCCCTCCAGGGACTTGGAGAATTTCTGCTGGAATTATACCAGGGTGCTCAGGGGATTCCAGACAGAATGATGTGATGTCCGGCTCTCTGGATGTGGGAAAAGACAGCGAGGTGATATACCTTGACTTTAGCAAAGCTTTTGATACAGTATTCTTATCTGCAAGATAAAGAAGTATGGGTTGGATAAATGGACGACAAGATGGATAGAGAACTGGCTAGATCATTGGGCTCAACGGGTAGTGATCAGTGGCTCGATGTCTAATTGGCAGCCAGTCACAGTGCCCCAGGGGTTGGTGCTGGGTCCGGTTTTGTTCAACATCTTCATTAATGATCTGGAGGATGGGGTAGATTGCACCCTCAGCAAGTTTGCAGATGACACTAAGCTAGGGGGAGTGGTAGATACCCTGGAAGGTAGGAATAGGATACAGAGTGACCTAGACAAATTGGAGGATTGGGCCAAAATAAAAGTGATGAGGTTCAACAAGGACAAGTGCAGAGTCCTGCTCCTAGGACGGAAGAATCCCATCCACAGCTACAGACTGGGGATCGACGGGCTAGGCAGCAGTTCTGCAGAAAAGGACCTGGGGGTTACAGTGGATAAGAAGCTGGATATGAGCCAGAAGTGTGCCCTGGTTGCCAAGAAAGCTAATGGCATATTGGGCTGCATTAGTAGGAGATTGCCAGCAGATTGAGGGAAATGATTATTCCCCTCTATTCGCCATAGGTGAGGCCGCATTTGGAGTATTGTGTCCAGTTTTGGGCCCCCCACTACAAAAATGATGTGGACAAGTTGGAGAGAGTCCAGCGGAAGGGCAACAAAAATTATTAGGGGGCTGGAGCACATGAGTTATGAGGAGAGGCTGAGGGAACTGGGCTTGTTCAGTCTGCAGAAGAGAAGAATGAGGGGAGATTTGATAGCAGCCTTTAACTACCTTAAAGGAGGTTCCAGGGAGGATGGAGCTAGGCTGTTCTCAGTGGTGGCAGATGACAGAACAAGGAGCAACGGTCTCAAGTTGCAGTGGGGGAGGTCTAGCTTGGATATTAGGAAAAAGTTTTTCACTAGGAGGATGGTGAAGCACTGGAATGGGTTACCTAGGGAGGTGGTGGAATCTCCATCCTTAGAGGTTTTTAAGGTGTGGCTTGACAAAGCCCAGGCTGAGATGGTTTATTTGGGGTTGGTCTTGCTTTGAGCAGGGGGTTGGACTAGATGACCTCCTGAGGTCCCTTCCCTATGATTCTATTTGAAAACCTTCTCCTACTTGGGGTTAGAAATGCTGTGATTCCAGCTCAGTCAGTTCACATGTGCCTGGCACCATGGAAATGTTAATGTACGTGACTCCTTCTCCACTATAATTTGTGTGCACTTTTCCTCCGACTCTGTAATTGTCTCTTGCACTGTCGGAATGGCTGCTAGAGGCCATATACATATCTCTACTCTTTGAATTTGCTGTGTTAGGACTAATGTACATATACTAGGACTCTGACCCACGTTAATTTAAAATCCAATGACCTATCACAAAGCTGTAGTGATGGCTACATGCCTTAACACCACAACAACCTTTTCCCAAGGAATCAGTACCAAAAGAATGCTGCCTAGTCCTGTGTTGGGACTAATGCCTACAAAATTTCCTCTTTTACTCCCTTAGTCTTTTGTTCTGTATTGGCCTATTTTCCCAGGCTTGGGCTTGTGTTTGTGTCGAACAAATGGCACATTAGCTCCTATTTTAGTTTCTGGTTTCAAGCTATTTTTCTAGAACTTATTCCATGGCCAGAAGAGACCACTGCGATCATGTAATCTGGCCTCTTGTATAACACAGGCCATAGGACTTTCCCAAAATAATTCCTTTCTGGACTAGAGCAGTTCTTGTACAAAAACATCCAATCTCGATTTAAGAATTGCCAGTGATGGAGAATCCAGCAGAGCTTTTGGTAAATTATTCTACTTGGTATTAATCTCACTGCTAAAAATGTACGTTGTACTGTAAGTTCAGTTTTAATTTGTCTAGCTTCAGTTTCCAGCCACTGGAGCTTGTAACACCTTTATCTGTTAGGCTGAAGAGCCCATTATCAATGTTTTTAATCAAAGTCAGTACATACGTACATGGGGAACAAGTCACCCATAACCTTCTCTTTGTTAAGCTACATATAGTGATCCAAGCATGCCAGTCTAGCATGTCACGATAGAGCATTGTGGAACTATGACCTACATTCTTTGTTCCTAGATTTATGCATTCACATTTGGCCTTACTGAAACACATACTGTGTGTCCCCTGCAAACTTTATCAGTGATGGCTTTTATATTTTCTTCCCGGTCATTGATAAAACTGTTAAATAGCACAGAGCTAAGAACTGATCTCTGTAGGACCCCACTAGAAATACACACATTTGAGGATGATTCCCCCTTTACAATTACATTTTGAGACCTATCAGTTAGCCAGTTTTCAATCCATTCAATGTGTGCCAGGTTAATTTTTATATCATTCTAGTTTTTTAATCAAAATGCTATGCAGTACCAACACACATGCCTTACAGAAGTCTAAGTACATTACATCAAAGCTATTACCTTTATCAACCAGACTTGTAATCTCACTAAAAAAAGATATCAAGTTACATTGACAGGATCTATTTTCCATGAACCCATGTTGATTGGTTTAATTATATTACTTTATTCATAGGGTCCTGTATCAGCCGTTCCATTATCTTGCCCAGGATCCATGTCAGACTGACAGGCCTATAATTATCTGGGTCATCCCATGTACTCTTTTTAAATATTGGTACAATATGAGCTTTCGTGCAGTCTTCTGGAACTTCTCTCATGTTCCAAGAGTTATTGAAAATAAGAATCAACAGGCCAGCAAGGTCATAAAACTCTTGGATGTGGGTGGAAAAGCTAGGAAAGAAGATGGTGATTTAATCCAGCTCTTCATAATCTAAGGTGAATAAATGAAAGCAAGTTAAGAAGATAAAAAGAGCCACGCCAACTTGAATCCACACATTCGTGCCGTAGATATAAACATGCACGCATGGAGCCAGTTTTTAAAAGAAAAAATGCAAACTGAAGAGAACTGACAGAGCCCAGTCCCAGAGACCAGCCTCTAGTGGAGAAAATTCAGCCACAGAACCCAGTGCCAATGGCCTATCCGCCCACAGAACATATTACAAATGACTCTGCAGGCTTGAAGATGTACAATAAAATGGTACTGCTAAGACTGGGAGAGGAAGTGTGACAGTGGCCATTTTGGAAAGGTCAGACAAAGAAAGCATGGCAGCTCTCTTCAGAGTGGAGGAAAGGCGAGATCTAGATAGCTGGGAAGGAAAGAAAACCTCCAATACAAAGATCAGTTTCTCCAAAACAAAGAGAGGGCCACAAACGAGAGAAACTCCCTCTCCAGCAAACACATTTTTAATTTTATGGGATTAGTGGGAAAATATCAGATGTGGAGGCAAGATGAAATGAGCAATTGGACAATGTTACTAATCGAGATGTCAGAATCCAAACTGAAGAAAGTGAAAAACAACAAAAGAGCAGGAGACCCAGATCTCCCCTGATGAAGAAAATTGACTTTAGAGTTATTCCAAGCAGTCCAAAATGCGTATTAGTGGGAGAAGAGTTGTCTACGGTGGAAAATGTCAAGAATAAGTGAACTCAAGGACGACAGAATCATCTCCTAATACCCATGTTATAAATAAATATGTTAGGATTAGATAGGTTTGGTTCTTATGAATACATATGGGAACTAACTTGCCCATGGGGGAAGTAGGGAGAGCCTGGGCTCCCACAGCTAGCGAGGACCAGGCACAAGGAAGAGAGCAGGGAGGGAAATGGAGGATAAGAGAACAGAAGCAGAGGTTAATAATGATTAATGAATAATGAATAATAATAATAATAATGAATAATAATAATGAATAATAATAAAAATGTTAGGGCTCAGCATTTAAAAATATACAGCAAATCAGACTCTGGAATGGGGTATAACAATACAGGTGCTAAAAAAGGAAAAGCAGTAAAAAAAAAGGTGCAAATATACTGGAAACTTGGCATCTGGGCTGGGCTGTCTCACTCCTTTTAACAAAGCGTAATATATTGGGTGAGAGCAGACCTGGTATGCATGGGTGAGTTTATTAATGTCATTCCTGTTCATGTTCAGAGAATGAACAATCAAGTGGAATTCTGCTCACTGGAAAAGGATATTCCTACTATAATCTATTTGCAGAAAACACACTTGAAGAAAAATGATATATACCTGAACACTTCTGGGAGAAAGCTCCCTTATGGTGCTTCAGGGCAATCTAATAGAAGAAGAGTGACAATACTCCTGCTAACCACATCCCTTTTTATATTTCAGCACAACTTGCAGATACAGGTACATTTTAATTGAGGACTCCTTGGAAGATACATTTCTCACTTTAGGCAATGTTTATGCTCCTAGTCAAGGGCATGTTTCTTTTTTTTTTTTATCAGGATTTTAGGGATTTAGGAAGTTTTAGGGAAGGGCATATTATTCTAGTGGGGATTTTAACAAAGCGTTTAATCCCATTTTGGATCAGTTGAATGTTCACACAGGGAGTTTGGGAAGAGCAAGTACAAATTTGTTGCATCATTTAGAAAATGAGGCGCTAACAGTGTCTGACAGAAAATGAATTCAGATGTCAGGGACTATGCATATTATTCTGCTACTCATGGATTGATTTGATTTGTTTCTAGGACCTTGGCTGATTTAGTCACAAAAGCTAATCAGGGAGCTATAACTTGATCTGATCATGCTCCTGCATGTACTAAATTAAAAGAAAAACAAAGGGCCTGGCAGCTGAATAGAGCTTTGTTGTATGAGTCCCTTTGAATTCAAAAGCAGGAAGAAAAATCAGATATATAGAAGAAAAGTGTAAGTGTAAGTGGACTCTATTATAACTGAATTGTTTAATGGCACATTGCAGGGCAATGAGATTCCACATTCACGGAAAGAGGCAGACATGGTGGTAATTCCTAAAGAAGGAAAATAATTTACCAGTTGTGCATTATACACACCTATTTCTTTAATTAATGTGGATGCTAAAATGTATGGCAAGGTGCTAGCAAACACACTTTCATCTTGCCTGAATATGTTCACCTTGACTAATCTGGGTTTCTTGCTGGCTGTCATCTATCTGATAACAACGGAAGAATGCAGAATTTGCTCTATAATGTTAATTCTAGCACTGCTTTCTGTATGCTTCTTTCTGTGGATGCTGAAGAAGCCTTTAACCAGCTGCAGTGGGAATACTACAGAATGATTTTGGTAAGATTTGGCTTTGGAAATGAGTTCTTTACAGCATATTGGCCCAATACACTCATTGCTAAGCATCTGTTTTGGTTAATGATCATCAAGCCCCTCCTTTTAATTTGTCTAGGGAGTACCAGACAGGGTTGGCCCTTATCCTCCTGTGGTTTGCTCTGGCAAAAGAGCCGTTTGCCCTTGGGAATGGAATTAAAACATATTCTGGATTCGAACATAAAATAGCTTTGTATGCTGGCAATGTCTTGTGACATTAGCAGGCTCCAGAAGCATCGTTAAAAATGAGGGCAATTGACGCTGGAATTTGGGCAGCTCAAGCTCCAAAGTGAGCGATGTTAAATCTGAAATTTGAGGAATTAGTATTCCCCAAAGGGTCAAACATTGTGTCAGCCACATACGTATAAATGGGTAAAGGACTCTTTACAATATTTTGGAATACATGTTGTGAAGAAACAAACATTTTTAAAGGCAAATTACCCTCCTTTGTGGACTAAAATAATATAAGACTTGGAGGAATGGACAAAATATAAAATGTCTTTGCTAGGTGGGGTAGCCTCGGCAACGGGGAACATGCTCATTTTTGTTTCTGGGCATCCCTCTTGGTATTCCTGATATGACATTAAAACATGGCAGGATGTGCTATTAACATTCATATGGAAACATACAAGACAAAGGGAAAGTTCTGTATAATCCTGCAGCACGGGGTGGGCTACCTTTCCTTAATTTGGTTTATTAAAATGCATAGCAATTAAAAGATGTGATCAGCTGGGTCAACAAGAGACCATCCGAATGCTGGGTAAAACTTGAACAGGACTGGAGCCCTGGCATAGCTATCTGTAGTAACTGTCGGGTTAAAAAGAAATGTAGGTCACCATCAGTAAAATCACTCATTCACTCAGACCAGCTTAGCAGCTTTGAACAATTTTCTTTAAATTCCTGTTGCCAAGTCTTCTCCCTTAGCTGCTTTCATTAATAATCAGGAATGTATTCCTAGGAAGCAAAGTGACTATTCATTGTAGGTAAGAACTGAGATTACTCAATTTGGACAGCTATTACTGTGTCCTGAGCTGAAATCATACCAAGAGATGTGCAATAATATGAATAATATAAAGATCACATATTTTCAGTATTTATAAGTCAAACCTTTTATTGTGAAATCTGGATACAAGACAGCTGTGGCTAGACCTTTAACCACATTTGAGCAGTTGACCCAGGAGCAAGCTAGCAGAAAAGGCTTATTTTCTAAGATATATACAATTTTGATTAAAAAGAGATGTTGATAAAGAAAACAACCCAGATGAAAAGATGAGGGAAGGATTTGGACAAAGAAATTGATCTAGATGAGTGGGTCTCTATATGGAAAGGGGATACACATCTTCGATTTGTGTAGCTCATAAAAATATTTTATAAAATTACTGTATAGACAGCATTTGACTCCAGTTAAGATCCATCATATTTTTGCTACTAGGGAGTTGTTCTGTTGGAAGGTTTGTGGGAAAGGGGAACATACTTGAATATACGCTGATTGTGTCCAGGAATTAGACAGTTTTGGGAGGAAAGTATTAGAGATTCTGTTTATAACACTTTCCAGCTTTCCAGAGACCTGCTTACTTAATACTCTGGTAAAGGATTTACATGTTAAACAGAACAACAACATTATTTTTATTATTATTATTATTATTAACAGCAAGACTTTATATTGCATATTATTGGAAAAAATGTGACTTCTCCTATGGAATTCCGATATAGTAATTATGGACTGTCCTCGTAATGGAAAAGCTTTCACACCAATTATGTACACGAGAGACTCCAAAAAGAGGGCAGGTATTTAGAAACTTGATCATCCTTTTCAGTGATTTAGACGGGGAGGGCTCCCCATCCAGCAAACCAGAATCTTTAGCCAGGTTATTTGACTATTAACCTGATCCTGAATATGTAATGTATGATATAGTATATTAACATTTTATTGTAACTTTGCTTTAATAAAAAGTTTCAGCAACAACAACAAAAAATTGGATTAAAGTTATCCAGACCTTTGACTTAAAAGATGTCTAATTTTAATGGCTGCTGTTTAGCATCCTCCTAACTTACTATTGGAATAGAAAGTGTTTCATCGTGATGCTGACTATATCTTCTCATTTTTGTTTCCGAAGTAGAAAATATAAATATTTATTAAATACTTCTTCCTTGTCTGTATTATTACCAACGATTTGTACCATTTCTATCTAGGAATGGCTCAATACATTTGTTAATATTGCTTTTTGTTCCTAATATACTTAAACAGTCATTGTCCTTTGCTGGCCAGAGATGGCTTCTTTTGTCCTTTTGCTTCCTTTATCAACTGTCTACATTACAATTTCTAGTTTCTGATTTATGTTCATTACTATCAACTTGGATTGATTCCCTGTGTTAGGTATTTTTATAGCTACCTTTACTTTTCCTCTTCAACCTATCTTTCTTGATTGTGGCTTTTTGGGTTTTGTGGTAAAGTGACTCCCAACCAGTGTGTCACCTCATGGCTAGATACAGTGTTGGAGGGATTTTTCTCTATAGTCCTGCTGACCAGGTCCACTGGTGATTCCCTTTTGCCTTGTGACTCAGCTATCTGCCCAGGTCTCACCATTTTCAGGGTAAAACAGGTTTTCATGAAGTAGTCCCAGGACCTCACACCAGGTCAAAGACCCTGGTGCAGGCTGCCTCCCAGGTGTTGTGGGACAGGGCTGCCTATGCTCAAAGCTTCTCTTTAACCCCATCTTCCCTGGTGTGGAATATGTACACCCCATCTAGTAAAGTGTTCTTATGCATTTCCCAATTATCATTCACATTTCTCTGTAAAATTCTTCCTTCGGCTCATTGGTTCATAATTGGTTTTGGCTTTGTGAAATTAGCCCTTTTAAAGTGGCAGCTGTATGCACTACTGGTCTTGATTTTATTCTGTTTGAACATAACATAACATTCTGTTATTGTTAGGATCACTTGGTCCTAAACTGATGCTAATTTTTGGTTCTGTGATCAATGGCTCCTTATCTGAAAAGATGAGGTCTAATATTGAATTTTTTCTTGTTGGATGCAACACTTTTTGTGTTGCAAAATTGTCATCTCACATATACAGATATTCGGAGGACGTTTTAGCACTAGTAATATGAGACCTTCACATTTTTCTCTGGCTAATCAGGCTGTTCATCAACTTCAGCCTGTTTATATTAACTATTCCTTAATCTGCTTTTCTTCTTTGTGAGCTTAGGGAGATGAGCTGTTTGGATGATTTTCCTCAATGTTAGCTCTGTCTCCATCTGTCATTTTAGTGACATTTCTTTCTGAGCAGTGCCAGTCAGACATACATCATCTCTCATTTGCTTTTCCTTCCATGTCCCAATGTTTAATGGCTACCCAGACAATCTAGTATTCTGGACTACTTGAATTAAGATAACTCTCAGAAAGGATATCACTTCTGGGAAGGAGCTTCTCATTAGATTTCACTATCAAAACATCATAACGATTATAGAGGCCTTCTTTATAAGCAAAAATAAATCCATCCCCTTCCCAGACAGTATAGAGGCAGAAATTAATGGACACTTCACTCATTTCCTGTTCATTTAGACAAAACATGGAATCTGAAGAAACACTTTTTTTAGGCCACATTGAAAGCTGGCCAAAGTGAGCCTGTAATTGAATATACTGCACATCTGACATTCGCACCACTGGCATATGTCAACCATTCCTAGGCTGTGACCATTGCTGGCACCGCCTCACTTTGCTGAGATGAGACACGAAGGTAACTCTTGTTACAACTAATTTGTTACCACCGCACACAGAAGTCTCAGCTCCGGGCCAAACCAAGAAGTGATCCCCACAGTACACATATATAGGTCTCACTCTGTCTTTGGTCAGTGCAACTGCAACTGGGCCCAAAGCTTTCTGATTTGAGGGCTAAAATTTAGGCACCAAAATCCCAATTTTAGGCATCTAAATAAATGGTCTGATTAATGCACGGTGAGGAACTCACTGGTGACATCATTCTGATCATTTGAGAAGGCAGAAAGAATCCTAAAGAACTTGCATGAGGTTTTTTACAAAGTGGTATGAGGGAAAAACAGCATGCACACGCGTATGCACATACACACACACACAGAGGAAAATCTCTTGTGCTCTCAAGCACTAAAGGAAGGCAAGTTATGGTACTAGGATACCTTACCTAGGTTAAAAAACCAAACAAATCAGTAAGAGGACCAAAAAGAAATGTTACCATGGCTAAACAACACAGCAAAAAAAGGAGGTTAGAGGCAAAAAGAAATCCTTCAAAAATTGTAAGTCAAATCCTCTGAGGAAAATAGAGAGGGACATGTACACTTACACTTGACTTGCCAGAGTTTAATAAGGTGGACCAAAAAAGATTTGGACAGCAACTTGCAAAAGACACAAAAACTACCAGTGCAATTTTTTTAAGTACGTCAGAAGCAGGAAGCCTGCCAAATAATCAGTGGGGCACCTGAACAATCGAGTTGCTAAAGAAGCACTCAAGGAAGAAAAGGCTCATAGCAGAGAACTAAATGAATTATTCTCATTGTCTTCACGGCTGAGGATGTGAGGGAGATTCCCACACCTGAGCTGTTATTTCAGGTGACAAATCCAAGGAACTGTCCCAGACTGAGGTGTCAATAGAGGAAGTTTTGGAACAAACTGATAAATCAAATAGTTATGAATCACCAGGACCAGATGGGATTCACCCAAGAGTTTTGAAGGAGCTCAAATATAAAATTGCAGAATTATTAACGGTGCTACATACACTATTGCTTAAATCAGCCTCTGTGCCAGATGCCTGGAGGATACCTAATGTAACACTGACCTTTAAAACAGGCTCCAGAGTTGATCCTGGAAATTATAGGCCAGTGAGACTAATTTGGTTGACAATATAGTAAAGAACAGAGTTACAAGACACACAGATGAACATGATTTGTTGGGGGAGAGTCAACATGGCTTTTGTAAGGGGAAATCATGCCTCACCAATCTACTGGAATTCTTTGGTGGTATCAACAAGGCTGTGGACAAGAATGATCCAGTGTATATAGTGTACTTGAATTTTCAGAAAGTGGTTGACAAGGTTCCTCACCAGAGGCTCTTAAGCAAAGTAAATGGTCATAGGATGAAAGGGAAGGTCCTCTCCTGGATCAGTCACTGGTAAAGCGATAGGAAACAAAGGGTGGGAATACATGGTCAGCTTTCTCAGTAAATATCAGGGTGCCCCAAGGATCTTTTCTGAGACCTGTAATTTTCAACATACATCTGGAAAACGGTGAAGTGGCAAAGTCTGCAGATGATACAAAATTGTTCAAGATAGATAAGTCCAAAGCAGCCTGTGAAGAGTTCCGAAGGGATCTACAAAACTGGTGACTGGGCAAGAAAATGGCAGATGGAATTCAACACTGATAAATGCAAAGCAGTGCACATTGGAAAACATAATCCTAGCAATACATGTACAAAGATAGGGTCTAAATTAGCTGTTACCACTCAAGAAAGAGATTCTGGAGTCATCATGCATAGTTCTCTAAAAACATCTACTTAATGTGCAGTAGCAGCCAAAAACCTCACAGAACATTAGGAACCATTAGGAAAGGGGTAGATAATAAAAAAATCATAACGCCGACGTATCAGTCCATGATGTGCCCACACCTGGAATGCTGTGTGCAGTTCTGGTCACCCCAGCTCAAAAAGAAATATTAGCACTGGAAAAGGTACAGAGAAGGACAACAAAAATGATGAGGAGTATGGAACAGCTTCCTTATGAGGAGAGATGAAAAAGGCTGGAATTATTCATCTTAGACAAAAGATGACTAAGGGGGCAGGTGATAGAAGTCTATAAACTAATGAATGGTGTGGAGAAAGTTTTATTTATCCCTTCACTTAACACAAGAATTAGAGGATACCTACTGACATTAAGAGGCATCAGGTTTAAAAAAAACATTAGAAAGTACATTGCACAATGCACATTCAACCTGTGGAACTCATTGCCAGGGGGTATTGTAAAGGACAAAAGCATAACAGGAATAAAAAAAGAATTAGGTAAGATCATGGAGGATAGGTCTATTAATAGCCATTAGGCAAGGTGGTCAGAGATGCAACCCCATGCTCTGGGTGTCCCTAAACCTCGACTGCCAAAAGCTGGGATCGGATGATGGGCTGGATCACTTGATAATTGCTCTTTTCTGTTCACTTCATCTGAAGTGCCTGGCACTGGCCACTGTCACAAGACAGACTACTGGGCTAGACTGACCATGGTCTGAGCGAATATGGCCGTTCTTTTGTTCTTACATTCAGCCAAGGGGAAAGCCGAAGAGAAACAAAAGGATGAAACTATAATTAAATTTCAGCTACTTTTATGAAAACATAATCTGAATTTTTCTGCATGAACTATCTTTTCCTTGTTTGTTTTAGGTAGTGTTTAATTTTTGACGTTTCTCACCTTATTCTTCTTAGACACTATATTACTTTAATTAAACAGTCTTCTTTGGAGCTAATGTTGAATGCTAATTAAATGTCCAGCAACATCAGACTACTCACATATCCCATCTGCCAATCATTATTCTTCTGGACTGAAGCTTCCTTGGCCACTTAGCCCCTATACAAGACTGCAGACCCAGAAGTAACACAGGTGCATCTTCACCTATCTTGCCATCTGTTCCCTCTGTCTACAAGTTGCTCCTCACTTCCAAGATCAGTGTAACAGGTGTGCATTACAAACAGACACAGCCCCCTTTTCCATTCCATGTTGCCACCAAGTAAGCAATTTTCTGTCTCTAATAAGAACAAGAATGGTATTTGCATACATAAAATAGTACTGAGTGGATATTAATGTGTTTAGCTTCATGGCTGTTTCATTGCCAGCTTCACATTCTCTTCCATCCTACTGAAGTGACTGGCTCTCCCCTTTCTGTTCTATTGCTCTGCAAAACCTGTTGCTTTGTATTGAACTCAGAAGGCTTGGATTTATTCCATGAAAAGTCAGTTTCACAGAGCATTGCAGCCTGGGCCCACAAAGTTCCACTTCAAATGAGCATTGCTGTTATTGATATTTTCAAAAGTGTGTCAAGCTAGATTGCTGGACTATAAGAAGAATATTTGCAGTGTTGCTATAGGTGTGTCGGTCCCAGGATATTAGAGAGACAAGGTGGGTGAGGTAATATCTTTTATTGGACCGACATGTGTTGGTGAGAGAAACAAGCTTTCAAGCGCACACTGAGCTCTTCTTCAGATCCCCAAA
Source organism: Emydura macquarii macquarii (assembly GCF_026122565.2). NCBI lineage: Eukaryota > Metazoa > Chordata > Testudines > Chelidae > Emydura > Emydura macquarii. The sequence continues at coordinate 627,947 of NW_027131688.1, forward strand.
AGCTTGTCTCTCTCTCACCAACACGTCGGTTCAACAAAAGATATTACCTCACCCACCTTGTTTCTATAAGAAGACTGATGTTCTGCATCTTCTGTGCTTTACTGCAGAGTGAAAGGATTGAATGAGACAGAAGAATACAGGAAAATTCATTCACAACGCACAGTCAACCTGTGGAACTCCTTGCCAAAGGATGTTGTGAAGACTATAACAGGGTTTAAAAAAAAATTAGATAAGTTCATGGAGCATAGGTCCAACAATGGCTATTAGCTAGGATAGGCAGGGATTGCTGTTTGCCAGAGGCTGGGAATGGCCAATGGGATGGATCACTTGATGATTACCTGTTCCATTCATTCCCTCTGAAGCACCAGCCAATATTGCAGTGCACTCTGAACACTGCAAGCTGAGGCCCTGGAAAGAGGGGATATGTGGGATATTGTTTCCAGCATGCTTCTTCATGAGTTTGTTGACGTGGGAGGAAGAAGGCAGGGCCTGGGGCAGCCTCCAAACAGAGCTCCTCCCATTCTCTCGCCCCATCACTCCTAATCCCCCACTTTATGGGGTGGTGAGTTGGGTTAGGTCCTGTTGTATTAATTTAGATAGAATCAATGTGCTCCAAAAGTCATACGTGTTAATGTGACCCTGCAACTGTCCCACATTAACCAGTGTTAAACACGATTTGGGGTTTGGGATACAGACACCACCGCCTGCTTAGTACCATGCCAAGCGCAGCATTAAAAATCAGGTTAACCTTTTTTTTTAAAGACACAGAAAAGAAAGAAAAACAACTAAAGCATTTGAAATGTAGAGTACTAAGAAAGACTTTCACTGTGACCATTACCCTTGTTCCTTTCCCCTTTAGCTGGAGAGAGTGTTTAGAAGGAAACCTCCCTTGTCTAACCATGTTTTAGGCAGTATTAAAGGTGGTAATAACTGTCCTGTTGGGGAAAAGAGAATACACTGGTTGGGAGGGGCTGGAGCTGAGATTATAGCTGTTGTTGCAATCCAATCCCATTTCCTAGAAGACAAAACAAGAGAGAGACACACACACACACAAAGAAAAGAACAGTGATTACTGATAGAAAATACAGCTTCTGTCTCTGGTGTTGACTTTCATTTACAATCCTGCTCTGGAAAAACACAGGCTTAGCACATGGTTTTATCAAGCACTCTGAGACTTGGCAAAGTCATGCCAGCATTGGACTATTGAGGGCATCACATGTAGCTGCCTTTTTGATTACAGACTTACAGTAGTGTTGCAAAATACACAGTCTTGGCCGGCAAAGACAGACTCTTATTAGACAGAAGCAAAAAGGAGAGGGATAGAATCATAGAATCATAGAAGATGAGGGTTGGAAGGGAACTCGGGAGGTATCTAGGCCAACCCTGCTCAAAGCAGGACTAACCCCAACTCAATCATAGGACAGAGAAGAATTAAGGGGAGGAAGGAAAAGTGTGTGTCACGCATGTCCCAGATAGATTCTGGGATTTAGCTGGAGCCAGTGGGTGTGGCGATGGCATCTGGCTCCCTCTCTTTGGCCTGGTCTGGTCAGGACCAGGTATATCTCAGGATTAGGATGAAGAAATTCCGGGGTCCTAGGTGATGGTAGGGGTGAGGCCTTCCTCCTTCCCCTTCTCTGATCTCCTAGTCAGCCAGCACTGTGGTGAACAGTTTCCCCGCCACCCAGAGCCAACGACTGACAACACTGGATCTGGTAAGTAAATGAGCCGCCCTCTGTAGGAATCGCGATCTAACATGGCAGAAAACCACTGGCTAGGAACTCACCTCTCCTGCCTACAAGTCCCCACCGAGTTTGATGAGATGTGGGCACGCTGGATAGCCAGCAAAGGAGGCCCATTTCAAGTAATTAATTAATGTGTTGCTATATGCGCTATCAAGCCCGAAAGGCAACATTCCAGTACCAGGTTGCTGTCCCCACAGACTTGTTCAGGGCTGGCTCAGAGTTGAAAATGCTCGTTGATGTAAAACTTGCTGAAGATCATTTCAAACCCAGTTTGGGTGTTTTTCGTTGTGCCCTGCAGGCACTCCCTGGGCTTTGGCTCGCTGGGTATTGTCCTGCTGACCCAGCCCCTCCTCTGTGTACGTGTGCCAAGGACGTAGGGACGCTCGTAAACAGCTCAGGTCCCAGGCTCTGCAGGCCTCCTCCGTTGTGCTGTTCTCCAGGCTGTCTAGCTCTCCAGCCTGAACTTCGTTTTCTCCCCGCTCCCTGGCAGGCAGGGGCTTAGGGACACCCAGAGTGCACGGTTGTGTCTCTGACCATCTTGGCAAATAGCCATTGGTGGAAAGAGGCTGCCATAGGCAGTGCCCAGCATGGCAGCGCGACAGAACAAAATGTCAGGTGCTTGGCTATTCTGGTAGAAGTGAGAACCTGAGACGTGAGGCCTAGTAGAACAGGCCAGGCCTGAGGCCTGAGCTAACGTAGCTGTCAAGCCCTGCCATTAGAAAGTGAAGTGAGCAGGAGTCAGGCGGTGAGCCTGCCTGTAAGTTCACAGAAACTGGCAAACAGACGTTCCTGAAGAAGCACCAGGCACAGAGCACGCACACAAGCACATTCCAGAAAGGTACTAGAACATCCCAATACCCCAGAGATAACGAGGCCTTACCGACCCCTCAGCATGATACTATGATGGATAGAGATGTTTGACTGAACCATCCGGAACAAGGTAAAGGGTGGTATCTTAGCACGTTGCACTGTGGCAACTGCACATGTCAGAAGGGCAATACCCAACTTGTTTGTAGCAGTGTATAAAAGTGGGCCTCAAAGGGAGTGTCTTTGTCTGGCCGAGTGAGGAACAGAAAGTCCTGCCATTTACTGAGCTGGTCCATGGTCATGGGCATATATGTATTAAGTGTACTTGTAGCATGGACAGGGCGCTTTTTATCATGCTCGATTGGCAATAATCCTGGCCTGGTGCCTTCGTTACTGAAATGAGCTCTGATCTTACTGGATAATCCAATCATGGTTTGGTGTCAGTTAGCTGCGCAGAGCTGGGACAGCTTACACACTGGAGAACACACACAGCCAACAACTGACGTATCCCAGCACGTATCCCATGGTGGAAACCCTGAACTCCTTTTTAGGCCACATTACTAAGCTATGGAACTGCAGCATACCGGGGCCCCTACTTGAGCTGAATGGGGAAGAGATATTGTTTCCGGGCCTCTGAAGATACAGGCAGAGGGTATTTAGTCTGTTCACAGTTCTGAGGTTCTCCCAACAACTGTAACAACTAGAAGTTTAACCTTTGCCGCAACATGAAAGGTCACATTGTGGAGCACAATTCTGCAGCCAGGGAGTGAGCTCTGTGGCAGATTCTACGGCTGGAGCTTTGTGGAGTGCATGGGGTCCTGGCTTTTCGGAATATGTTCTGTGTGGTTAGTCACCTACGTTCTGGGCTCCCTTTGCTGCTCTTTGACTCAATGAATGGCAGCGTTTCAAACAGAAGAATAAGGAGCAGTGACTAATGAACAAATAATGCAGTCCTGCTATAAACTTGCTGACAAACGAACATCTGTGTTAAAAGTCACACAACTTTTGGGATTCATAAACTTTTTCTGGAAGCTGTCCAGGTCTTTGTAACATGACACCGAGAATCACAGGAAGCTATGTTAGTACATTCACAAATATATTAAGTATTTTTTTATTTTATTATTCCACCAGCTATATTGATCAAAGAAGGAATTTAGCAATAACATATTAATATTCATTTTCCTTACTCAGGGTTTGTTTTAGAAGTCAAAACCAGAGAGATTTGGGTATTTTTGTCACATACATAGTAGTAATAAAAAGCACATAAAAATTAAAGGCTTTGTTTTGGATACTCAGCTGATATTTATGACCCACATTTTCCAAACAATTTTCTACAGTCATTAATAGAACCACGAATGTTGGGCTGGAAGGGACCTCAAAAGGTCGTCTAATGCAGCCCCCTGAGCTGAGGCAGGACCAAGTAAACCTAGACCATCCCTGGCAGGTGTTTGTCCAACTTGCTCTTAAAAACTTCCTGTGATGGGGATTTCACAGCCTCCCTCAGAAGCCTATAACAGAGCTTGACTACTCTTAGAGTTAGGAAGGTTTTCCTAATATCTAACCTAATTCTCCCTTGCTGCCGACTAAGCCTATTTTTCTTGTCCTACCTTCAGTGAACATGGAGAACAATTGATCACCGACCTCTTCGTAACAGCCCTTAATATATCTGAAGACTTATCAAGTCCCTCCTCAGTCTTCTTTTCTCAAGACTAAACATGTCTAGAATTTTAAACTTCCCTCGCAGTTCAGGTTTTCTAAGCTTTTATCATTTTACTGCTCTCCTCTGGACTCTCCAGTTTGTCCACTTATTTCCTAACGCCTGGCCCCCATTACTGGATACAGTATTTCACCAGAGGCCTCACCAGCACAATGTAGAAAGGGAATATTTCCTGCTGTGTCCTTCCTATGACAGTCCTGTTAATACAACCCAGAACAATATTAGCTTTTCCCCCCACTCCATTACACCATTGGCTCATTCTCAATTTGTGACCCACTATAACCCGCAGATCCTTTACTGCAGTACTACTGCCTAGCCAGTTATTCCCCATTTTGTATTTGTGAATTTGAGTCTTACTTTGTAGCACTTTGCACTTTTCCTTTGAATATGTTTTTTATATAAATATATTTACTGCAACACACTGCTTATTTTTGAAAGCTAAGGTTGTATAATCCAGCCAACAGGAATACAGTACTGAGAGTTCACAATTAAAACAAGACAACCACCCATATTCTATATTTTAAACTCATTCACCTTTGAAGATATGTTTCTGGTGACATTAGCTACCTGTTTCTAAGTCCTAATATTGAACAGCTTCTTGGAAGAAAAAAAATGTAACAGTCAGTAAAAGATATTTCTGCTTTTTGCAAAGGAGTTTGAGTAGGGTGTGAAAATTAAATGGGGAAAGCAAAAATTGCTTTGAGAGGCTCACCTTTTCCACATATTTCTCAGGCAACTGGAATTCTCATAACTCACTCTTTGAACTTTTGCTGCATCCTCCCTATGATTTCTGGGCCTCACTGGTGACAGGAATTGTGGTTAATCTAGCCATTGCTCAAATGAAAATGAGGATGGAGTGTAGCCTTTTCACCCTAAAGGCTTCCGTTTTCCCTTCAGGGATGAACATCGATTCAGTGCTGCCCAGAAGGTCTTCTGAATATAGAATCATAGAATATTAGAGTTGGAAGGGACCTCAGGAGGTATCTAGTCCAACCCCCTGCTCAAAGCAGGAGAAACCTCAGCTATATCATCCCAACCAGGGCTTTGTCAAGCCTCAGCTTAAAAACCTCTAAGGATGGAGATTCCACCACCTCTCTAGGTAACCCATTCCAGTGCTTCACCACCCTCCTAGTGAAAAACTTTTTCCTAATGTCCAACCTAGACCTACCCCACTGCAATTTGAAACTATTGCTCCTAGTTCTGTCATCTACTGCCACTGAGAACAGCCTAACTCCATCCTCCCTGGAACCCCCTTTCGGGTAGTTAAAGGCTGCTATCAAATCCTCCCTCATTCTTCTCTTCTGCAGACTAAACATGCCTAGTTCCCTCAGCCTCTCCTCATAAGTCTTGTGCTCCAGCCCCCTCATCATTTTTGCTTCCCTCCGCTGGACTCTCTCCAGCTGGAATCACTCCGTTAGCTAGTCAACAAACCAATCAGTATTAAATATACAAATGGAAAACCCTGTTACAAGAAAGATACAAAATGGAGAATAGCAAAATATAGATGACTCTTTCCTTATTGCCACATTGAAGTAAGAACAGAGTTGGAGAACCAGACTGGTTAAGACAATTTGGTTCAAGTCAAACAACATTCAAGGTATACAATTAAAATTAAAGACATTAGTTTTCCCTCCCAATCTCCCATTTCTGTAACTAACAGTGCCAGCGCTCCCCATTGGAAAGCTAACAATATCACCAACCTGCTGCAGAACGCTCTAGAGTTCAGGGGAAAGATTGCTTTTTTCTGCTGTGGCTGAGCTTCTCCAAATCCAGGCACATCCATGTCCTTTCGTAAAGCATCTGCACTGTGTAGCCACAGAGCTAGCTTTCGCATTTATTTTATTCAGCGGTAACACAAGGAACCTACAGGCCTGTATCCTGTAAGACGCTGGCTTCAGCAGGGAGCATAAGTGTTGGGGAACTGGGACTAGATTGTTCAAGGGTTAAGTGTGTCCATAACGACACCAGCCAACCACAGGAATATGAGCTAACAATCACTTTGGGATATTTTAGGGTAGGAACATCTGCAGATATCTGACCACAAGAGTACCATGGCAACGAACTGAGGGGAATAGAGGGAAATAATCACTTCTCTTGATGTGCCGGCAATGCTCCTACTAATGCAGCCCAATATGCTATTAGCCTTCCTGACAAGAAGGGCACACTGCTGACTCATAGCCAGCTTCTTGTCCACTGTAACCCCCAGGGCCTTTTCTGCAGAACTGCTGATTAACCAAAAGCTTCAGGGCACAGAGTGCTAAATATGTATCTGCCAGGCAGCGGTGACACAGACCCAACTCATTCCCCCCCGCAGAGATCTCTTAAAGAGTTTTCTCCCTAGGAAGCACATGAGTAACAGCAGCTGATGCTTCTCAGTTCTCAGTTTGTGTCTCCAAAACTTCCCCACGTTGTTTACCATCTCGTCCCCATCCGCTCATTGATTCAAACTGTCACCGGGGTCGGTAGTTAATTCTATGTCCTTGGCTGGAGTGGCACTGCCCCTCCCACTAATCAGGTTTGTGCAGAGGAGCAGGGAGAGGGGAAAGGCGCTCTCTAGCCAGTCCTTCCCTAGCCAGGGGAAGGGACAATGCACTGGAGAGAGGGACAAGCGGAGTTGCGGTCCCCAGCTTTGCAGATCCCTCTCCCCAGGCACTGCCCCAGAAAGGCGAGAAGAGTTCTGTCTGCTCTGCACAACTTCGCTTAGCCAAAAAGCAGAAAGAAACTTGGGAAGACTTTAAAAATGCAGCAAAGAATTATTTTCCAAAGCAAATAAATGATGATAAATGGCCACTTTGAAAACAATTATTGCTGTCTGAATGGATATTTACATGTTTTTTTATTTGACAGTATAACAATGAAGCCTGCTGTTCTTATCTGTCTTAATTAACAGGACATTATGATTCTCCGCTTGTTCCATTGTAAGAGCTCTGTAGTGTGGGAGGTTCTAATTCTGCTGCCTTTTGCAATAACCCTCCAAAGAAACTCTAGATACGAAGAGCTGATGGTCGGTAATTATATAAAAAGCTCTACAACGGAAGATTTCTTTCCTCCTTTCAACATAAAGAATATTTTACTTCATTATCCGTGCTTCTTGGAATAATCTGCTAAAATTGCTTTCAGCACTTTTTATTTTGTTAATAACGACTAAAAAATCTAGACGACTAAATATAAAAGATAGTTTCGTTTAAAGACACACTAAGGAATTGTTTAGAAATTCAGATCATGGGTCCCATGTACAGGACCGTACAGCTGGTGCTGTTTATTCTTCAACCTGTGGCAAGCAATTCAAAGACATGTCTTACACACATACTAGGAGTCCTTAGATAAACATCCTACTTCTGTTTTATTTACTGTAGATTTTTTTATTTTTCTTCCCATTGGTTTGGGACTCAAGAAATGTTTCTTTAGAGATTTTTCTCTTGGCTCTTAAGAGGCAGAGTCAGTGGGACTTCTTGCGTGATCTCACCAATACGAGGAAAGGCTCCACAGTCCGACCACAAGTTACTTACTACATGGGTTTGAAAAGTACAAAAGGCTTGGTGACTGTCAGCATTTGGTCTGGCTACTCAAAACACAGCTTTTACCACTGTTTGCAGCTCACAAGGATCCAAATTCTAATGCTATAAGAGCTGAGCAAATTGTGAGAAACAATTTCTATAACTGTTTTTTCATATTCAACCCAAAAGTGAGTACCCTGTTTGCAATCATTTCCTGCTTGCTTTCTGGGAGCATTTCAGTGTCCTTCCTTTCCTCACAAATACTGGGGGAAACACTCAAATAATGGCTGAAAGTACATTTTGAGTTGTACGACTCTAAAAGTCAGTTTATGATTTACAGTTCAGGTTGGGCTGGCAGGTTACCCTGTTTTCTAACTGCATGACCTACATACCAACCCAATAGCATGACTGTAATTTTTAAAAATTGTATTTCTGCATAAAATAGGAAAGTCAAGCTTTAATTTATGCAAAAATTTTGTACTGCTTATGTAACTGTTAATTACATAAAGTTACTGTTACATCAGTGGCATAAATACATTACAGGTCACAAAGAACCATCACTGCATAACAAGAGATAGATATATAGCTACATCAGAAATTCACTTGCAATATTTGCAATCTGAATGATATACAGAGAAGAATTAGTCACAGAAGAAATCTGCAAATAATTTGAATAACAACAAACTATAAGAATGCTGTGATCCATTCAGACAATTCACTCTGTTTCTCTTTTTGTGATATTTCTTGAATGAATGTATTAGTCACTGTAAATTAGTCCCAAAGCTCTGCTCGTTACTTTCCAAGTGTTCCCCAGCCTTTGAGGGAAGAGATGGTTAAAAATCTCTACAACATCAGGGAATGTAACATCAGTTGTCTAAATTCCTCACTTACAAACTTGCCCATGGTTCTGGGCTGAGACTTAATGCATTGGGAATTAAAATGTCTGTCCCATTTAGATATAAGCCATCATTTGGGTTTCATGCTAGGTTTTTTAACATCTGCCACATCATTCCCAGCTCTTGGCTGAGTGTATTATTAATAACAAGTTGTAAGAGAGAGAAGGTGGATGAGGTAATATCTCTTATTGGACCAACTTCTGTTGGGGAAAGAGACAAGGTGTCTTCAGCTCTGCACAGCTTGAAAGCACGCCTCTTTCACCAAGAGAAGTTGATAGAATAAAAGATATTACCTCACCTACCTTGTTTCTTTAATATCCTGGGACCAACATGGCTACAAGAACACTGCAAACAAACAGTATAAGTCCATCAGAACAAAGGAAATGGCGACTGGTTTAGATAAGGTGAAATAACTCTTTTCTATTTTCTATCATCAGTCACACTCTTGATTGGTTTTTGACCTCTGGTACAGCCATGAAAACTCATTCACCATGCAAGACAATAACACCATATGACAATGTCTGTTTGGGTGGATGTTGTACTCCACATCAAATAAAGAACAAGGGCTGGATTCTATTAGAAAATTCAAAATATCAACTTCAGTGGAGTTGTTCCAGAGTTACACAACTGGAATTGAGATCAGAATCTGGGTCCAATTGTGAGATGAATTGTGATTTCAATACATCTCATCCATTCAGATCTGCCAGCTAAATCTCTTTTGCTGCCCTCTTCCTCTCCAGCATGCTTCTTGTTTCATTTCCATCAATGTCTGTAATGCATGTTTAGACTTTGGAAAAAATGTCTCTTGAAAATATCCTGAGGTTTTGTAAAACCTTACCTATATCCCTACTGACAACGCCAATGCAAGCAGGTTTTATAAACTTCCAAAACAATTCAGGAGCAGCAAACACCCGACATGACCTGGTATGACTAACTATTGATTTTGTTGCCTAGAAACAAAAAGTATTTTTGGTCCCTGAGAGCACAAGAGTATAGAGTTTATTTCCATCTTAGCACATCCCTAAGTGCAATCCTAATTGGCAGTATTACTGATCTCATATTATATATAGACACACACATATAATAAATACATGGATCCATGTTGAAAAAGAATATGAACATGATATCACCATAGAACTTTATCCTGAACTAGGTCTTAAATATGAAGAGATTTAGCACCAAAATCAGCGCAATTGATGGACTGGTGGTGGTTAATAGCAAACCCCTTCATCTGCCAGTGTCCGAAAATGTGTTTTTTTCCCCCAGAGGACTGAAGAACAATTCAGAAGTAATGCAGACCCATTGAAGCTAGTTCCCTTACATACTGGCTCATGCAAATGACTACCCAAGATGCATGAGCATGGCAGAGAATTCTTTCCTTAGCACTGGAGACTTACTGTCAAAGATCCATTAATGTCAAATCAGGGCTGTGCACAAGGGGGGGCAAGCAGGAGGCACGGGCACCCCCAATAATTTCTGGGGGCTCAGAACTCCTCCAGCCGTGGGGCCACGTTGCGGGGGGAGGAGGAGAGCAAGCTGCTCCCAGGGCTGGGATGGATTAGGGGAGCACAGAATGTGCCCCTCCAAAAGGGGTCAAATTTAAATTCCTGAGCATGCCCCTGTTCCAGAGGGAAGGTCTGGAAGCAGAGCAGATTCGGTGTGAGAACGGGGTTGCATGAGGTGAGTGGGGGGGAAGGTGTGTTACATGCATGGGTTAGAGAGAGCTGCAGTGGTTTACACATCATGAGCAGGGTCAGGAGCTTTAAGTTGTGCAATGGAGAGAGTGGGTGGCATAGTGTGACACACTGCACCCCATGCACACCCTTATGGTGTGATTGTGTGTCATTCATGTTCACCCTGACAGTGTAACTGTGTATTGTTTAATGCAAAGTGTGTCATGTCATGTCAGGTGTTTCTGGAATGCTCATGGCCTACTGAACATTATTGTTATAGCAACATGTTGCTTGCAGAGTCACATGTGTGGTTCTGAGGCTCTGCCATGTAATATTCCTAATGTGTGTCTCACGTGGCTCGAGGCAGATCCAGGTAAACATGAAAGGCAGAGAGGTAGTCCATGCCTCCCTGAGGCATGCATAGAACAACCCAGAGCTTTCAGGAACAATGGTCTGGCCTAAGCACCTGATAAGGTATTTGGCCGAGGTATCTGATATCTGACTCAAGTGGAGGAAACCATGCCGGACATTGCAAGTCACCTGACCCCAGGAGGTGGCTAACAAACATGTGAAAGGAGGCGACATTCTGGTCTCTGGAGCTCTCTCTTGCAATCCATCTACAAGAAAACACCAAGCAATTGAAAGGCTGTCCACAGGGGAAGAGCCTGACTGGGGGCTGACCAACTAACCTGTGGTGAGAACCATCTAAAGACTGTGAGGCGACTGAAATGTTAAGTTTAGCTGAGAATGCAATTTGCCTTTTATTTACTTTTGATCATATCTGATTTATAATCCTCTGGTTTATAATCACTTAAAATCTTTCTGTACTTAATAAACGTAATTGTTTGTTTTAGCTGAATCAGTGCATGTGGTTTGGGTGTGTGTAGAGACTCCATTTAAAGTGAAGCGCATATCAATTTCTTTGGTAAATCGACAGACATCTATAAGCTTGCAGAGTACAGTTGGCAGCACTGAACATTATAAAACGGCAGTTCCTAGGGTTGTATCTGGGACTGGAGGTGTTTGCTGGGTCATTCTATTGCATAATCCCATGAGCGGCTGGCCAGGAGCGCTCGTTCTCTAAATCAGGGAGTGCTTGCTTGCAGGAGGCTGTGCATGGGCTGACCCAGGAGTGGGGGGGAGGAGGGGTCACACAGCAGGGCAAGTACAAGAGGTGCCCAGGAGTGAGGGATTGAGGTGACACAGCTACACACCAGTCTAGATTGGTGAGAGGGAAGGTCATTGATTGGCTTTATACAGACATCAGGAGGGTGATGGAGTGTCACCTGAGAGGAGCAGATGACACTAATCAAGATGTGGAACATCCAAGGTAGGGCCAGGACTGGACTAGATAGGAAGGGTGGATCTTTGAAATGTTGCAGAAGAAGAATGGCAAGATGTGAGGGAGGAATAAGAGGAATGAGTTGAAGATGAGATGATAAGACCCATCCAGACATTGCTTGGAGAACCCTGGGATCCCAAGCACATGAATGATTTCACATTTACCCTACCTGCAGTTTGCTCTGTAATAGATCATCCATGATGAGTAGTATTCTATTTATAAGTACAATTCAAATTAATAATATACATAACAATATTCTTCAGACCTTGGTATTTGACAACATCACGAATGAGAAAGCAAGCAACGCTTGCGGTACACAATGATCCAGGATCACAGTGTGATATGGTGTATTGCAAGATTGGTAGTAAAAGCTTCTAGTGTAGCCACAAGTTACAGGGCTTGATAGCGTTCACTTGTAGAGTAGGGAAGAAAACTTCCCTTCATTGAGGGACTGCTGAATGAAGTCCTGCAGCCTGTATTATAAAGGAGGTCATTTGTATCAATAGCTCCACAGACCTGCCTCACTTCTTCCATTTGACAACTGCACGGGTTCCGAGTTCAGCAACCACCATTTTTAAAATTCAGGTCGGGCACAGTTTATTCTGGTGGACAATGAATACCATTAAACGATTGTAATCTCAGGTCTTCTCTGTGTATACATTCCGAGTCACTCTCTTTCCAGACCGCTTCAGGAAAGGCACTACAATATTTACCAGTTACTTTCTATTGAAGATTTTCTGACAAGCTGTCTGGAGCAGAAGTTTGGGTAGATACTTTAAACTTTATAGTTTGTGCAAAACTCCCTTCCCTTTGGTTTGTCACGTCCCTGAAATCTGGCAATTCTATACATTCAGATACCACCAGGAGCTGTCAATTCTGTGAAAAACATGTGCCCTGGAAAAGGACAAGAGCATTTCATTTGAATTCTACGAACAGTTACTCAGATATACGTGATTCTCAGGCCTCCACTGATGAAATTGTGCGGTAGATAGTGGACGAAGGAGGGGTGTGTTCCTGAGAACACGCAGCAGTATTCATAGTTCGATAAGTTTGAATAGCCGTGCAGGCAGGGACAAGCATCCGTGTGGAATATGGCCCTAAGCTAAGTCCTGAGGGCACCTAAAAACATACGAATGGAAAACATTGCCTAACAAACCTAAAGAAAAGTTCCTGACCTAGAACAGACAATATTTAACCGACTATTTTCAGTTGTCATGAATAAAGCAGCCCACGGAGATGGTTTATGAAGGGTCTGAGTGTGCAAAGCTCACTCGTTGTGGTAAGCAGATGCTCACACCAGTGGTCCCACTGAGGTTATGAAAGTGAGTAATTATTGGGCAAGCAAATATGAAACGACTAAACACAATCAGAGCTCGTTACTTGCAGTGATCAACGATTAAGGGTAATCGTTTTCCAGACCAAGTAAGCAGCATCGCCCTGTCACGGGTTCACTCACTGCTGGAGCTGCCTCCTTGTGGCGCATCTGGGGATTAGCTCCACCCAGCTCTGACTGCCTTCCTTGCACCAAGCTCCCTCTCTCTCCAGGACTCAGGGTGCTCCTGCTTCATGATTCAGGTCACTATAGTCCTCCCCTTCTGGGATAACACAGTCTCTATGGACCAGCCGCCTGGTTGGCGTCTCCAGCACTCCTGAGAGGAGACACTGGATTAATGCTCCACTAACACTTCGTTAATCTTCATTAATGATCTGGAGGATGGGGTGGAGATGACTTTTGCTGGGGGGAGTGGTAGATACGCTGGAGGGCAGGGATAGGATACAGAGTGGCCTAGACAAACTGGAGGATTGGGCCAAAAGAAATCTGATGAGGTTCAACAAGGACAAGTGCAAAGTCCTGCACTTAGGACGGAAGAATCCCATGCACAGCTATAGACTGGGGACCAACTAGCTAAGCAGCAGTTCTGCAGAAAAGGACCTGGGGGTATCAGTGGATAAGAAGCTGGATATGAGTCAGCAGTGTGCCCTGATTGCCAAGAAGGCTAATAGCATATTGGGCTGCATTAGTAGGAGCATTGCCAGCAGATTGAGGGAAGTGATTATTCCCCTCTATTTGGCATTGGTGAGGCCACATTTAGAGTATTGTGTCCAGTTTTGGACCCCCCACTACAAAAAGGATGTGGACAAATTGGAGAGAGTCCAGCGGAAGGGCAACAAAAATGATTAGGGGACTGGAGCACATGACTTATGAGGAGAGGCTGAGGGAACTAGGTTTGTTTATCTGCAGAAGAGAAGACTGAGGGGAGATTTGATAGCAGCCTTTAACTACCTGAAAGGGGGTTCCAGGGAGGATGGAGCTAGGCTTTTCTCAGTGGTGGCAGATGACAGAACTAGGAGCCATGGAATGGGTTACCTAGGGAGGTGGTGGAGTGTTTTAAGGCCTGGCTTGCCAAAGCCCTGGCTGGGATGATTGAGTTGGAGTTGGTCCTGCTTTGAGCAGGAGGTTGGACTAGATGACCTCCTGAGATCTCTTCCAACCCTAATCTTCTATGATTGGTATGATTCTAACCCAGGCCTTCCCCCTACACTAGGTTTCAGCCCGGGGACCCTATAATAAGCAGCTAAGGTCTGTACAGCCCTGTCCCCTGCTGCTGTATCCCTGGGCTTTCTCCTACCTAGCCCTCTCAAGCATCCTTTCCCCATAACTCCTCTAGGGTTGACCTTCTTCCAGGGCTAGAACCCTGGGGCTTATTCTTCCTCCTGGGATTTCACCTCCATTTCTCTCTTCTTCCACAGAGTGACTGCAGACTCTCTTCCTGCAGGCACTTTTCACTGCCAACTCTCTAGCTTTTAACCCAGCCTGTTTTGACTCAGCTGGGCCGCTAGTTCAGTTAGGCCTGGGTTTCCCTCCAGGTGCAGCCAGATGCCCAAACTGGCCCCTCAGGCCCACATATCCCTTTTAGGGCCTCAGGGGATACACATCCCATCACAAGCCCCAAAAGGATTCCGTTGATATGTGTTAATATAAAAGTTCGTCAGTCTTCATCACTCTGTTGTTAATAGCCCGAAGAAAGTGAGATCAGGTATTCTATGTAAGCCAAAAGCAGTGTACAACGTCTGTAACAAATTTTGTTTCTGTGCCTCAAGAAACACTGTCTTTTAAAAGTATAAACCTAGGTCTAAGAATAATTTTTAACAAATGTTCAGAAGCAGTGTCGATTTGTTTTTTAAATAAAGACCGCACTGTAACCTCTGGCTGTAATAGATCACAAAATCATGTGGTCAGGATAAGGTTTTGCAGTTTATTTCCTTTTGCAGACTCCATTACGCATTTATACAAGTGTGAGTATCTTCCAGAAAAGAGTGACTTGCCGAATTCTTCTCTCACTCGTTCCAGAACACACATGCCTACATTTCAAAGCGCTACCTGGAGCTGTAGCCACGCAGCGAGAGCTGACTTTAATGGGACTCACATAGCTGACGCCCCATGCAAAGCTTTTAAAATAGAGGAGGAAGATTAAAGATAATTTCTGCTAAGTGGTTTCACCTTTCGCTTGATGCATTTTAAAAACAGTCATTTAGCCCGTGTTAATGACATGCTCCAGACAGAGCCAAGCCAGGGAGCTGTGAGCAGGCAGGCAGTACTGCAAAGCCAGCCTGGGAACTGAAGGAAGCAGCTGTAGTTACATATAACTAACATCTCCTGAGTGACGCCCCGCCATCTCTGAACCTGGCCCAGTAAGAGTGGAGAACAGTGAGACCCAGGCAACTGCTGGCCGAGGCAGAGGGATAGGTCCGTGTAGCGAGTTCCAGCGGCCACTGGCTGCCCAGTACCAATGGCACTGGGGCGCTGCCTGGCTTTGCTGCATCCATGAGCCAGTGGCAGGGGAGAAGGGCTCCGTTGTCCCTCTTCCCAGAGGCTTGGGGTGGCAGCGACACTCCTGAGCACTCCGTGCAGACTAGGGACAGATGAATGGAGCAGCCCTGTCCTGCCAAGGTACCTGAAGATAAGCGGGCTGCGGAGGGGGTATGAACTGCGCCAGCCTCATGGTGAGGCAGAACTCAGCCGCACTCTGAGTCTGGCAGGGCTCGGGTGCCGCACTGATCAGTCGCCTGCAGACACAGGGGCTGACGCAGCTGCCCTAGCAGGAAGGTCAGATTCGGTCACTGACCAAAGCAAGAAGCATAATGGGCCTGCAAGGTTACAGCACGTAGAGGGTGCTCGGGCCTGCACCCCACCCCACGCGGGCCCAGGGCCCGCTCTCTGCCCTATGCCAGCAAGGGCCGAAGAGTGAGGGGCACATCCCCTGCGCGCCCATGTGAGATTACATACAGCAAAGTAAGCGCAAACCGGCTGGCTAGTGACTCCTGACAGCGCAGGCAGTGAGGCGCGGGTGTCTCTGACCAAGCTCATGGCTGAGCGTAGCAGGCCCAGTACGCCGGCACCCAAGGAGCTGCACATGCTTACACCTGCTGGGCATCTGGCTGCCGGAAAGGGTCCCTGGGAAAGTAGTGCCCCGCCATGTGTCTCTGGCTGCATGCCTCCCCTGCTGGGCATGTGCCTGGGACAGAGACATGGGGCACTTGCCCTTGTCCTGCTGAGCCTGCAGTGACACATAGGTGAACAGCTACGCATGGGGAAGGGACAGCATCCACGGGGGCGGAGGCAGGACCAATACAAAAGCTCTTTGTGTTGGGTCAGTCTGCTCCTTTAAGGGTAGTGGTGCCTAGGGGTCAGCCCACCTTGCCATAGGACATGACCCCTTGAGACCTGGCATGTCTGATACATCGAAACACCTAGGAGCCTGGTATTCAGTTACATTGTCTGGAGTGGGGGGGCTACACTGCAGAATATGAATGAGCATTTATAATATTACTGATACCAATAGTACAGAACTGCAGTAAACGTGCTCTAGGATATGCCAAGCAAGGGATCAATGGAAAAGTCACGATTCACTCAGATTGATAAGCACGTTTATACATACGTATCAGTGTTGTACTAGGAGTGCTAAATACGTCGGGTATATTTCTATTTCACACTTGTGCTGTGTTTCTGGGCGACTCCCCAGCCAGGACGGCAGCACTGAGCCTGCTTAATGAACATGTGCAATGAATCCAGTGAAAGCACCCGGGGCTGCACTTCATGAGTCACCAGGGCATGTAAGAACACGCCTAGGGACAGGGGACTCTGTGACTTTTCCATGCCATGTGCTGTGTAGCTGTGTTTGGGACAAGCCACATAGCAAAGGGAGATAAAAGGCAGCTGCACCATCTCCATTTTGTCTTCATTCCTGCTTCCTACCTCTGGATCAACTCATCTACAACTGAAGCTGTGAAACAAAGGCCTGAGACCCATCCAGGTACTGGATGTACACTGGAGGGACTGTACGAGCCTCCACAATTCTGCTAAGAACCTGATATATGTGGACTTTAAAGTCATCTGTATGGATCTGATTGCTTTGACCATTTAACATTTCTTTTCCCATTTGTTTCTTTCCTTTTATAATAAACCTTTAGTTTTCGTTACTAAAGGACTGGCTGGCACCGTGGTATTTTGGGTAAGATCCAAACTCATATTGAGCTGGTTCTGTGGCTGACCCTTTGGAGACCAGGAGAACATTTTTGGTAAGGGGAATAGAGTTTTAATAACTTCTCTCTTTACTGAACCTGGTGCTAATTGGGGGCCTGAGACTGAAATGCAATAAAGGGGCTGTGTAACTTCTTGTTCTTAGCGTCTTGATAAGCAGTGGGGGGAATCAGAAGCACTGCTGGGGAATCTAACTGTAGTGTTAGCCACCAGTGTGGGAGAATCTGCTCTCCTTTTGCAGCCTGCCCTGACTTTGGCGTTTTTAGGTGGGCTACCCTGGGCACGGACGGGTCACAGCAATGGCCAAATCCTAGCAGGCCACAGGGTGCCGGATCCAAAGGATGCAGTGCATTTCAGCAGAGTCACTGCACAGAGAGAGCCTCACTGCTTCCCCCAGCCAGCAGGCACTGTGACCTAGGGCACACATGCCAAAGATGGCACCTTGATTCTGACTGGCAGGCAGATGGGATGCACTGCAGTTTATTTTCCCTCTGTACACTGCCCTACCATATACAGGTGACGTCTCTTTAGCTGCATTTCACCTAACCGAAAACCTTGATTATCCAAACAGATGGCGTGTCCCCCGTGTGCATCGTGTGGCCCAGGCTCACTGTGGCAATCAAGATGCAGAGACGGACTGGGAGTTACTGTAGCAGACAGGAAGCTCCTGGGCACTGCTTGAGTAGGGGCAGCCGGGAAGAAGCTGGGAACAATGGGGTAGCTGGGAGAAGCTCAGGGGACAAGAGGTGACTCCCCCAAGGCCTGTCCTGTCCCTGGCTCCTGCTTCCAGCTGGGGGCTCTGCCGTAAGGATGGGCCAGCTACGCAGCTCTGCCTGAGGCTGGCTGCCGTGGGTCTGCACTGCCCTGCGCTGAGTGACTCCGCACCTGGCTCTGGCACCTGCCGGCTTGGAGGACGCTTTTCAGGTGGGGAGGGAAAGGGTTTGCCTGGCAGGGACTGGAGCCGCAGGGACCTCAGAGCAGAGCTAGGTAGCAGGGCCACCTCCCAGAGCTGATGTCTGGTGAGCTGAACACAAGGCCTGTGCGAGCAGCCAGCTGAAGAACATTGGCCCAGGGGATCAGGGTGGAGAGACAGTGGCGCCGGCGTAAGCTGTGTTTGGAGGAACTCCTGTCACGGTTTTGTTAAGGGCCCGAGATCAGGAGCCACGTAGAGCACACGGGGCAAGGTGTCCTGCTCGCCCAGCCAGCCGAGGATGAGCTTTAGTGGGGGACCCAGCAAACTCTGCCGGCCCCCTCCCAGCGGGGCAGAGAGCAGCGGGGGCAGGCCTTCCGGCTGCACCCACTGGCCTGCAGATGGAAGTGGTGGCTGGGAAAAGGGCCAGCTGCAGGAGCAGCTGCTGAGGCTCCACCTGGCCTGAAGTGCAACCCCAGCCCCGGGAGGCAATTTAGGAGGCTGCTGTGTTACGGAGAGGGACAGGGAGACTGTCCAAAGGACAGCCTGGCTCTGGGCAGAGGGCTGGGGCCACCCGAGCAGGGGGAGGAAACTGACCAGGACTCTGACCTGGCCCCAGAGTGGGTGTGAAGCTGAGCGGCTGAGTGAGCCAGTGAATAAACCAGACCCCGCAAAAGTGGGGGACCACTCCGGGCTGGGTCACTGTCTGAAAGGCCCCTGGGGCTCTGGGTGCATTGCACCGGCAGGGCCATGAGTGGCCGCAAGAGGGGGTGCTGGAGCGGATCACCCATGACATCCCTAGTTCTCAGCAGTGGGTCGCAGAGAGAAGGAGAGCACGAGTCCAAAGGAAGTGGTGTTAGTGGGTGACTGGCTTCTTGTACGCTGCCCCGGGAGCACAGGTGAACTGCCAGCCACGGCCCGGCGCTGCCAGGAGCCGTTCTTTGTCTGGCAATTAATAAGCAGAGCCGTTAGCCAGCCGGTGACCTGGCTGCAGCAGCTCATCCTGGGGAGAAGGGGCAAGGGAGCCTTCTCCCGGCTCTCCACGCTTCCGGCCAAGCCCAGTCTCTAACCCTGACATTTGCTAGCAAGAATTCAGAATGCGGCTGGCATGGGGGGAGGGAGCCCAGACCTACACCCCTGCCCTGTCCCCCTCAACCTGCTCAACAGCCACTCCCAATGGCAGAGCCACCCTGCTTCCTGCCTCGGGCATCGGGATGGACCCTACCCCACAGGGCAGGCGAGGGGGCTGGACCGGGATGTGGTGAAACAGGAGGGCCGAGGGGAGGACATCTACAGGGAGTGCTGTGGCCCGGTCCATTGACAGGCCAGGACGGTGGAGTTAGCAGTTGAGTTTGGCTGGGATTGGGATCTGTGGGACCTGCTTCTGGAACAAATGGCCATAGAACAGGCACCAGTGTGATCTAGAAAAGGGGCAGCCTTGGACATAATGCGTGGCTCATTGTCTCACTAACGGTAGGACGCCACCCTGCATTTTTTCTGCCACGTGATTGTGTGGGAGGGTTTCCACACAAAGTGCCTGAATGACGCACTTTCCTCTCAGCGCGGGTCTTGCTGAGACAGAATCTCATGGAAGCCAGTGACGACCCAGAGCTGGGATCTCACGCGCACCAGTGCGCGGGGAACAGGGGCAAAAGCTCAGGACTAGGCTCCCATGTATCATCCTGGATGGAAATCAGCCGTGTAGGAGTGTCCAGCGTAACCTCCGTAAAGTCTGTGTAGTTATGTGGCTCAATCCGATGGCTGGAAGCTGACGTTTTAACGGCGAGCGTAGCTAGTCACTGGATCGATTTGACAAGGGTCACGGTGGATTCTCCATCAATGAGGATAGTAAGATAGAGATTGGAAATGTTTCTAAAAGCTCTGCTCTAGGAATTAGCTAAGGGAAGCTCTCTGGCCTATGCTATACAGGAGGTCAAACTCGATGATCACCATGGTCCCTTCTGGCCTTGGAATCTATGAATCCATTATCCTATGAGTCAGAAACATTCCGTGTACGCCAAGAAGAAAAACTACCCACTATAAAAAGATCCGGCCGCCTGCCCTCTCTCCTGTCAGCCTCCCACCACCTTGTCATACCAGGAAAAACAAATCTGAAGGATATTCATGTCTATCGCAAAAACCATCTTAAAAATGAAGCGCCTGTTTGAGCCTATCCATGTTCCTGGACCCGCTGCCATGTGGTGTGACTATTCCCCTCAGCCGGAGCTTCATGAGCCAGGATTGTGTGTACATCCATCACCTGCTTCCTGTTCAGACAAGGCCAGCACACCGCATAGCTGCTCTGTTCTCACCTAGGCCCACGCAGGGCGTGCAAGTTTCCTCACATGGCCCCAAAAGGGGTGCAGAGGTTGCATAAGAATACACCTAGCTTTGCACGCTCTGTGATCCATCACTTCAGTGGGTCAAAGGGGCCCAACTTAACTGGCTAAAAGGCAATTTTCTGGTGCAGGGCATGGTCCTGGGCCATGCAGTGCTGCTAGGACCTGGAGTGCTCAATGTACAGCAGCAGTCAAAAAACCAAACCAATACTCTTAGGATGCATAACGAATGGGGTGAAACAGTACTGAAAATATCTTTTAAAAACTCATATAAACCAGTGCTGCCCCTCACCTGGACCCCTGGGTTCAGCTCTGGCCATGGTCTTGAAGAGCACAAAGCGGGAATATGGGTGTGGAGAGGGGTGATGAAAATGCTCAGAGGCCTGGTGAGACTTCAGTAGGAAGAGGGCTGGAAGAGATTAGAATCGGTGACCTTGCAGAGGGGATGATGAAGGGGGGACATGACGAGGGTTTTCCGATAATGAACAGTGCAGTGAAGGGAAATTGTGGGCTTGTACGCGTCTGTCACGTAGCCCAAAGCTAAGGGTGCTTTCTGTGGACATAGCGTGGAGCATTTTCAAAAAGAAAGCAGGGAACTCCTTTTCACCCACTGCACAATTAGCCTTACTCATTACTTAGGAACTCATTACTGCAAGATATCAATAAGCCCAAGCGTTTAACAGGATTCAAAGATAATCAGACATTTATATGGATACTGGACACCCCCAGGGTTACCCAACCCCAGATTAAAAACCAAACCAGACACTGGCAGGGGTAGAGGGCTTTCCGTGAAGGCAAGAGGCCAGACAGCTGAGCAGGGCACTCAGAGACCAGGATGGGGACAGAGGCACCACTAGCCCATCAGCATGACAG
Organism: Emydura macquarii macquarii; assembly: GCF_026122565.2. Classification (NCBI taxonomy): domain Eukaryota; kingdom Metazoa; phylum Chordata; order Testudines; family Chelidae; genus Emydura; species Emydura macquarii. Next base: position 649,285 of record NW_027131688.1, read on the forward strand.
CGAGTCAGGAGGAATTTCCCAGGTTATTCCATTATTACCCACTTCAGGGCTTTTGACCATCCCTGTGAAGCAGCGGGTACTGGCTCCTCTCACAGACGGGATACTGGCCTAGGCGCACCACTGCTTTGAACTGGAATGGAAATTCCTATTGTCAGAACATCAGAACAGCCACACTGGGTCAGACCCAGGGTCCATCTAGCCCAGCATCCTGTCTTCCAAGAGTGGCCAGTGCCAGGTGCTGCAGAGGGAATGAACAGAACAAGGCAATTTCAAGTGATCCTTCTCCTGTCATCTAGTCCCAACTTCTGGCAGCCAGAGTTTAGGGACACCCAGATCATGGGGTTGTGGCCCTGACCCTCATGGCTAATAGCCAGTGATGGACGTGTTCTCCATGAATTTATGTAATTCCTTTTGGAACCCAGTTATACTTTTGTCCTGCACAGCATCCCCTGGCAAGGAGTCCCACAGGCTGACTGTGCATTGTGTAAAGAAGCACTTCCTTTTCCTTGTTTGTTTGTCCTGCTGCCTAGTAACGTCAGATGAGTTAAACTCAGGAAGTTGTTAACAAGACATATGTGAGTCTGTGCCCTGCAACACAGGTGAGAAACGCAAGGAAGCTCTTTAATATGAAAAGGGCTTCCATGGACAAAGACCAAATCCACGGGGGATGCTAAGAACTCTGGGGAGATACTTTTATTAACAAGGAGTGAGGCTCTGCAGACCACATAGAGTGATTGTCTTCAAGTGGTACATTTGTCCTCTAGCCTGAATTTCTCCAGTATTTGAAACATGAATTTACATTCTTTGCTGTAAGAGAACAGAGGAGGTAAAAAAAAATCAATATTTGTCAAATGGAAAAGACCAAGGCAATTAAGGAAAGACATTTTATTTTTTCAAGCCTCAGAGTACAACAAATAATGGAAATCTGAAAGCGGCCTGTGAGTGCCCCTTTAGGTATAAACGCTAATGATATTTTAATTTGACTTTTTGTAAAATATAGCAATTGTAGAAATGATTCTGAACCCTTTACTGCATTTTAATACAATTCATTTCACAGTTTCTTCTAAAGTAATTAACTACAGTGCAGTGTATAATGATATGTGCAAGAAGTTGTAGACAGCATCACTACACTCTAAGTAGAAACAATTGCCAGTCTGTAGGAATACTGGTTTCCATTTAATTAGGGGGAGAAAAAGATAGCTATCAGACAAAATCTGAACAGAGCAGATCTGTTATGAAGATTTACAGTAGCTGATGTGTGCAGGATATAAATCTGCTGGCTTTTAAAATTAAAAATATAAATGGCACTTTGCTACTGCAGTAACTTCAGGGGTCCATGTAAAGCTTGTGTCACAAGGAAGTCTTCCTGTTATTCGGTTTGTGTTTCAGTCCCATGAATCAACCCTATCAGCATGGACATTAACATTCAATCTACTCCACTCCTAAACAGCGGTTGGGATCCACATGGATGAGTTTTATTCTAAATCTTCTCTTTTCATTACTAATACAGATACAGATACATACATCTCCATGTAAACCAACAGTTGTACAACAAACAATTGTACAGTCTGACTGCAAAATTCCTAGATGGTTAAGTTTAATGTGAGAAAGAAAAGAAATTATTTCCATAAAAAGTGACCCTCCATGTTGAGCTCCTGTCAGTAGTGGAAGCTGGCTGAGCAAGCCATGGAGACACTGTCCCTGAAAACGATATTTGCAGTGTGGCAATTTTATAATGCGACTTTTCATTATCTGCCAGCGTTACCTGCCAGCATTTACACCAGGCACATTCCGGCATCCACTGAAGTTGATGGTGAAGTTCCCATTGACTTCAGTTGGGCAGGATCAGGCATTCAGAGAGGAATCTAGATCCAAGTTATGAATCCCACTGTTCTGGGGTCTTAAAACCCCGGGATTAAAATGTCTTGTTGAAATGCCCTTAGCATCAAGAGTCACAGATCGAACTAGGTGTCCCCTCTTGGGCACTCAGCAGGCAGCTGTGAAGGGATCCAGTCACGGGGTGCTCTGGAGTCTGAACATTGCCCAGGCCCTGCCCCTTGCTGGGGGGTCTCTAGGTGCACTTTCAGGGGGCCGATTATCTGCCCAGCTCCCCTTCCAGAGAGCCGGGACCTCGCAGTCCAACTGCCCAGCTCCTGGGCCCAGTGCTGAGCCCTCAGATTGGCCTGAAGCTGAGCTCCAGCCTCTCCGAGAACCCCAGCCCCGGGGGGTCTCTGGGTCCACAGGCTCCTGTTTCCAGGGAACAGAATAGGTGTGACAGATCACGTCACACACAGACAGACAGACAGACACGCTTCGCACAGGAGCCTCACACACCCCTGTCCTTTCTTTAACTGCAGAATAAATACGCAGACCTAGACAAAGATAATAAATCCTCAATGCATTTCCCTCCCTCCATTTCCTCACAACTCCAGCGTATTACTTGGGCAGGGGTCCAGCATTACTCTGGGGACATCCAAGGTCCTTCTCCTGCAGCGCATGGCTTGTCTTCTCAACCATGGAGCCTCTCTCTCTCTCGCTCCCCTTCCCTCCCCCCAATCAGCTTGCTTTGACCTTGGTTGGTCCAGAAGTGAAATCCGGACTCCACCTCTATGAAAGCATGCCCTTCTCTCCCCCTCTCCTCGCCAAAACGTCCTGCAAGACGTCTCCTCCCCCACACCTGCTGTGTTTTTAAAGGGGAACATCAATGTCTTGGTTCTGCAGCTGGGGATTTTCTAATCTCTCCTCTTCACTAGCTCCCTGCAGAGAGTTGGAAAAATGGGTTCTTCTAGCGTCAGCCAGGCTCCTTACATGGGCACTGTGTGCTCAGGGTAGTCATGAAGGTTACCTACTCCCCATTACCTGGTCGGGTGGATCATGCTACAGGCCCTGTCAGCCACGCTGGATTCCAGATTTACACAGAGGCATTCAGTGTTACAGCCAACTTCTCACTGTCAACCAGAAACCTTGGGTAGTGCATACAGAGTCTCCAAATCATCACACTGGTAACGACACCACAGGAACGCCTCAGACAATGGAAGCCTGGCAGGAGCTCACACTGCAGTGAGACACATCCGATTCTACCGTCAGCAGGGCCTACGGAGTGGGTTCAAAAGAATGCGGCAGCTTGCATCAGCCTTATCTCATATTGCATTGCAATAGCAATTGCTTGGGGCCCCAGTTTGCTGAGCACTGTACAACTACACAGAAAAGAGACGGGCCCTCGTATTGGCAGCTAGGAGATGGGAACGGAAGCATGAGGGCTGACTATTATTCCTGCGTCACTAGCTGGGAGAGAGGAGAACAAGCACCAGTCTCTCAGAAAGCTGGGGGAGGAGGAGGCGAGCCGTAGAGGACTGGAGATCAGGCTAGAGAGAAGTCATCTGAGATGCTGCCAAGCAGCAAAAGTGACGGAAGCGATATCAGAGGGGTTGAAGGGAAGAAATTGGAGTCAAAGTTTTAAATGGCACATTCAGCAAGCTCAGGGGTGAGGGGAAGAGGAGGTAGAAACTCAGACTCAATCTGACAAGAGACTCAATCAGGACAGGCCTGGTGTCACATCCTGGAGATCTCCTACAGGATTGAATACAGATGAAATCTGTAGGCACCTCTAGAAATGTCATATTGTTATAGGTATTTATCTGAAGCTCCATATCGAATGTTGCAGCAGGGATATAATGCCCCATTAAATTCTATAGCATTGTTCAAAATAACCTACAGAAAGAGTCTCATACTGGACCAAATTCAGTCAGACCGTCCCACTAAGGTGTGAACATCACACACTGTGCAATTACACAAGGTTTTCATTTATTATTATTATTTGTATTCTGTGCCTAAAAGCTGCGCTGAAGCTTGGGACCCATTGTACTAGGAGCTGGACAAAAGAAGACAGCTTCTACCCCATAGAACTTCCAGTCTAAAAGACTTAAGACAATCCGAGACAGACAAACACCGGAAAAGAAATTAGCCAAAAGTTCAGAAGTGGGGAGCAGTTCCACTGGCTTCAATGAGATTAGCTACGTGTTTAAAGTTACACATGTATATAAACACCCGATAAATCAGGGGCCATGGTGTTTAAGGATTAACCTTACTACTGGCATTTATCTGTTCACTTTTGGATGGCAGTGCTGGGTGGGTAAATTTTTGTTCTGCATCATTAGAGATATGCTGGAATCATCTGTAGGACGAATTAGGAGAAAAAGTTATTTTAATAAAAAACTAATTATAAATCATAAATGCTGTTGTTACCAACGTTGCCAGCAAGTCTAGTCATAATTTATTCACAAGGAAAGCTCATATTTATCATTTTCTGTTGACGAGCATTTAATACTGTCTGCTGAGCTATTGTTTTCTTGTCTTTTCCATCAACTATTTCTTACCGTCTCCAGTGTTACAAATATGCTGCGTACAGTCTAAAGCAGCATGCGGAAAAGGGCGCCTGGGGAGAACAAAGGGATCATGCTAGCCCTGGTACAAGTTGCAGAAAGGGCAAGCCACCTGAGGATGTGCCTCATGTCTTGACGAGTTAAACTCTGCCGCCGCTGCGGCTACAGTGCTATTTTTGCCATGCTTTCTCACTCAGAGCTAGCCCAGGTACGCCTACACAAGCTGGAATTCATGCCTTCCAGCTCCGGTGTGGGCACGTCCTTGGACGAATCCTCTCCTACGCCGGGCAGCACCAGTGAGCCCAGCCGAGACAAATGTACAGCGACATTCAGCAGCTGGGGGCAGCGTGGAGGAGCTTCCCTGAAAGACGGGGCCTTGACTGTGGAATTCACAAACTCCCCCTGACTTCAACGGGGCAAGATTTCTCCTGCATGGGCTGGCCCCAGGGTTAACATTCGTGTTTTGGTCAGGCCAGGTCTCTGTGAGGCCTCCTCTGTTAAGCTTTAAGGATAGTATCCCTGGACTACAGCTCCTGGCCCCTAGGATGAGGCAGGCACATCGCCAACCTGGAGAATACACACACCCGATGGGTCAGTCTGACCCTGGATTTGTATTATAACGGACTTGTCATGGCTCTGAACGTGAGGAGCCTGCCATGCCCACCCTGCCCAGCTCAGCTTTCCCTGGCAGCAAAGCAAGTCTGTTTTGGAGGGATTGTTAGTACAAACTCCGGCTTGCTTCTTGGCCTCTTTACTCAGCTTTCGCCCCAATGCCTATTCTGCAGGGCATGAAATGATTTGCTCTCTCAGGTATCTCGCCTTCCCCTTTATTGCAGTAGAAGCCGTAACATTTCGTGTGCCTGGATTTTTGGAAAGGGGAGGGGACAAAGCTCTTCACTTCTCACACGGCTCTTCAGACCCTCCACTGCAGGCAGGAGCAGGTGCATTACAGTATTTTAACCCGAACGCTTGACCCAAATTCCTGCAGGCAGATGACAAAAAATAACCCTCCTGTGTCTTTGTTCCTTTGCTGCAGCAGGTCACAATTTCCAGGTCAATGCATAGTTTTGGGGAGAGGCACAGACCGACCGGCCCGCACGGGAGCAGCCCCAGTTCCTGGATTTCTCGGGGGCTGCTAGTGACGCACCAAGGGCTGGTGATGGCAGGTGTGTGCGTGGCTCTGTCCTGCCATGGCACACACAAGAGACGGCAGTGCTGGGCGGGACGGGGACGGGGAGAGCCGCTGGCCAGAACACATCTGCCAGCACATCTGGAGCACTGACAGCACGGCGGGCTGAGCTGAGGGAGGCCGGGATGGTGTAAGGCCCTGTCTCCCAGGCCTCGCTCTGCACGTGCCTGCAGTACGGACTCAGCCCCGTGGGCTCACACCCACGTACTGCTCGCTGACGCCTGCTTGCACTGCCGAGCTCTGCGCCAAGGCCCTCGCTCAGCCACCACTGGTGGGCAGGGGCACACGCGCGGTGCGATGAGAGACTGATGTGTCTGGGGGTGCCCGAGCTACTGCCTCTCATGTCGATTTCACAAGCTCTGAACGCTGCCCCTCCATTCACTGTCATGCAGGCAGCGCAGCACTCCCACGCATTCTAAAGCGAGACAGGGTCTACAGCCTGAATACAGCCCCTCGCCTGAGCCAGCCAACCTTGCACCTTGTCTCACTGCTCCCTAGGGTGGAAAGTCAGTGCAAAAGGTGTGCAAAGCACTAACCGGTCGGCTCAGTGGTGTTCTACACGCACCCTGCAGGGGGGCAAGGACAAGACCAGGGGCAGGGAGGGGGAGTCAGGCCAAATCGAGCAGGGCTGAGGCTAGCCCAGACACTCGAGACTGAGCTTTTCCCATTGAACAGTGTGGTTCTGCTGAACCTGTGAAATGCGGAAAGGTATTGGGGTCCAGGATGGCCGTGTGTGCTGGAGAGGGGCTCTGGAGCCTGGTGGGCCGCTCACTGTCCTGGATGGGGAGACCAGGCTCCAGTTCCTCTGAGCACTCAGCTCTCCCACAGCCGTGTGAGCGCCCGCACCGCCAACCCAGAGAGCCAGATAACGCGCTCGCCCCTGTTTCTTCTGCACTGAGCGATCACGTTTGGCAGCACTGCGGGGACGTGTCTCCCTGTTGTGCTTTTCTAGGCTTCCTCTTCATAGTCGTCCGCCCCACTGCCTCTCTGAGGATCGATGGCTCCGAGCTCTCCTCTCTTCACTCGCTACTCTCCCTGGCTCCGATGCGGCCAACGGATTGGCACAGTAATCTCTCCAGCTGTATTTGGCAGCACCAGTTTTAGTAAGACCTCTGTCATTGTGCTCTGCTATTGTGCGTGGTCCCTAGGAAATGCTTTGGTACCATCTGAGCACTGGGAACAGAGCTTTCGCATGATTACTTTCCTAATAATTCTCAAATTCCTTGCAGTTTGCCCTGATGTATTCGCTCTTGTCTCAGCTCGTCTGCCTTCGAATCTGTCTGCTCAATTTCTTGTATGCACTCTGCATTCTTCAGACTCCAAGCCACTCTTTTGCACTCGGCGTCATTTTCTCCAGCAGCTCAGACACCTTCTCCATTAACCATCATGCAGTCCTGAGCTGCCTTTTCAGACTGTGCACTTTGCTGGCTTTGAACATGATCGTTTTCCTTTTTTTCGAAAGTTCACTTTGGGTTATTCTCCACTTTCACTTGTGACAACTCAGACTTGTTCTTTACAGAAGTCGGGTAGTTTTCATGCATTTCGGACCAGTCCAGAAGCAGTGAACCTGCTGAACCGCTTCTCTTTTCAAGTTTTATTTCATGTCTGAGGCTAACAGCTAATGGTCTGACCACAGCCTGCACTTGGGAAAGTCTGCTCCATGGAAGACTCACTCTTCAGCATCTCTGTATCAGTACGTAGCCCATCTGGCTCTTTGATCTCCATGTACATAAGGTCTAGGATGTTGGGTGAAGATGGTGTTTATAATGACCCGATGATTAGAGCAGTAGAATTCAATTAAAGCCTTCCTCTTCTTTTTGAAACCGAGAGCATTGGTTCCCATTACTACTTCATGAGAGCTTACAGCTCCTGCTTTCCAGTTACAAGGAAGCTGTATGATCTCCATTTCACAGGTGAGAACTGAGGCCATAGAGGCTAAGTGATTTGCCCATGGCCACACAGGAAGTGTGTGGAGAAGCAGGGAATTGAACCAGCCTCTCCCAAGGTCCCTAACCACGAGAGCAGCCTTCCACAAGTAAGGGTCTGTGCTTCCCTGATATGCCCTTCTTGCGCCCATGATTCCCCGTATGGCAATGTGCAGGTATGGCAGGGAGAGCTGGTGTCAGATAACACAGGTAACTGAGGCCTGTGGCACTCCGGTGCCGCATGAGGGCAATGCACTCATTCAAACAAAGCTCTTCCTCATCAAAGGCCCGGTCTCCCAGTTCAAAATGTATGTTGCCAAACAGACGTATTACAAGCTATTGCACATTTCTCCTGGTCTCCATTTCTCTCGAGTCAGACCCAAATCACATCCTGTCAAAGCAACAAACCCCACAAGTAGGATCCCTAAGTAATGCATGTAAGAGTGCTGGGGGCTCTGTTCTCATGGTCTGCACAGGGCAGGGATCAGCTGGCTGGTCTGCGTGCGTGTGTTGGAATACCTTTCACAGGAGAGCCCTGGGCTGGGGGATCAAGCACCGAGGCAGTCAGCAGTTCAATGAAAACTTGACGTGCAGAATTCCACTGACGATGAATGCTGTGGTGAGCGGTTGTGAGCTGGCAGGTCAGGAATTCTTTGGCCAAATACAGCCCTGGGGCACCAGCATCAGGATCCAGGTCCTCAGCTGGATAAATCAGCACAGCTCTGCGGAAGTCAAGGCTGGTACCCCATTGACACCCAGAGGGCAGAACTCGTCCCCTTGTGGCTATTTCAGAGCTATGCACTGCTCCCAGTCTAGGCCTCCAAGTGCTGGGAGTTCAACATGCAGACGAAAGGCACAACATGGCCCGTAACCTGCAGCCTTTATTAAGCAAAGGCCTCACCAGCTGGGATTAACTTTTCATTGTTGGGGTTAAAAACAATTGTAGCTCCTCTTACTGCAAGAAAGGAAGGGAAATTCTCCCAGCTCTTCAGATCCTGATGACATTTCTCTCCGCGCTTTCTGTCCCAAAGTATCAGTAAAATTGCCCAGCTATTGTGCTATCTAATGTGGGTAAATGTGCTACTGAAACTGGGAAAGCAAGACTTCACCCTGACCCTCCCTGGCCCAGAGCCGTGCTTGTGAGTCCTACGGAGGGGCTGAAGTCACACGGCTGCACTCCCACCTACTGTGAACAGGTGGGGCAAGTGGCAGGCAAGCAGCACATTGGGGGAATTCTTCATCCGACTGAATCCTCGCGCACTCTTCCCAGGACACAAGGCGCATTCACAGCTAGTTATTCCTGCTGCATTAATTTAGGTGAAATATATGGGCAAAGGCATTCGCCTCCCCCGTGGCTGCCTAACATCAACCAGTGGTAAGCGAGCTTGGGGCACAGAGACCTCAGCCTGCTCATTCCGTAGCAAACACACCACCAAGAGCCATGCTGAAGTAGCTGAAATGCAGCGTACTGCGTAAGGCTTTCACTGTAACGACGTCCCTTGTTCCCGCTCCTTTCCTTCGAGCCAGAGAGAGTTTTTAGAAGGGAAACCCCTTATCTGACAGTCTCTGAGGTGGTATCAGGGAGTGGGGACAAGTGAAGAAGTTAGGTGCGGTGGACTGGAGTTGCTTTTGCTCAGACAGTCCCATCCCGTTGCATCTCAGGCACGTTTGGGATTCAGCGGAAGTTGGTGGGGGTGGTGATGTCATCTGGATCCCTCTCTCTGGCCCCGTTTGGTCAGGCACCACAGTGAACACTGAGCAGAGACGGCCAGTCCCTGCAGCAGCCACTGCCTCTGTGTGGCTCCAGCGTGACCTTCCGACCCTCTGCAGAACGCTAGGCCAGCGCGTTGCAGAATTTAAAATGGGGAAAGTGCTTTCATCAATGATTATTACCACTTCCCACCTTAACCCACCAACGGTGGAAAGGCTTTTGCACTACCCTTCTACAATCCAAAACCGGCCAACAACCACTCACCTCTTTGGCCAGAGACCAAGCAGAGACACGCTCAGCTCAGAGAACACGAGTGCCAGTAAGTTACGTGTTTGAATTCGGTAGGACATTACAATGGAAACTCTTCTGGGACTGTAACCACACTCCTGGACACCTGCTTTCCATGGAGGAGTGGCAACAGAGGTGTTTTGTTGTAAAAAAACCCCACAAGGCCATCCCCCGACCTGCCAGTAGCCTTCTCGTTAGGCCGCAGGTCTGAGATGTGGGAGTTCCAGGTTCATATCCTGTCTTCAGTCCTGCCATGCCGCTGAGTGGCCTATTAGCCAGGCCGGGGTGGATCTTGCTGTTTCACCTGGGATCTGAGAAACATTTCTAACAAAACATGTTTTGCGTAACAATTCCCGGCCAGCTTGACTTATTTGTGCCTGTGTATCAGGAGAACACCAATGTTGTGTTTTCTAGCACGGAAAAGAAAGCAACACAAAGGTCTCCAAAAAGCCCAGACAGGAATGGTTCTTCTGTCTACCTCTGCAGTCCGAATGGCATTTGAGAAGACAGGAGCCCCTTCCTCTGATCCAGGCTTTCCCTGAGGAATACGTTCGCATCCGATGGTTGAGTGGAAAACTGGTGGTTGAAGGTTTTAAAGTCTGACTGTAATAACCTGGTACTAATATAACGTGGCTTGAAGTGTGGTATTTTAGAGAACATTGCCAAGTGGAATAGTTTGCGTATCTGTCATTGTGTGTCTACACTGCAGTTAAACACCCGTGGCTGGCCTGTGTCAGCTGACGCAGGCACATGGGGCTTGGGTGACGGGCTGTAAAATTCCAGTGTAGATATTCGGGCTTGGGATGGAGCCGAAACTCTGGGACCCTGTGAGTGGGGAGAGAGCCTGATTGCCTACATGGCAATTGTACTGCTCACAGCCCACGCCCCACACCCACAGGCCTGAGGCAGCTGACTCGGCCAGCCACGGGTGTTTAACTGAAGTGCAGACGTACCCACAGTTCATTTGTACAGTGTTTTGTTCTTGTAGGAAAATCATCCTTCCTGCGGCTTCTCCGCCACAGTCAGCAAATACAGTATTTTTCTTGGTATTTTTCAGTTTATTGTGTCCCCTGTGCTTTGGGGGAGTGTCTCCATTGGAACCAAAGCAATTTAGGTGCAGAGCACCCAGTTAAAACATGGGAACCTCCAGCCCATCCAGTGACAGATATGGATGCGCTGTTTTTAAAACGTTATTGCTTTTAAAACTCCAGAAGGATATTGTCAGACTTGGCAGGCCCCCAAATCCATATGCTATGTAGATCTTAAATTTAAATGATCGATTGCCATCCCTACGTGACTGACCCTGCGAGGTGCTGATCGCTGCTATGGGAGACCAGGGTACTTGAGGATAAGGATGGACGCTTCTGACTGTTCACAGGGACATTTTCTTTTTCAAAACGTCCCAGAAAAGCAAATAACAGTGACAAACAACAGTGTCTGAGCTGTGATTATCCCCCAGAAGTTGGTAATGTTTCTGTGCTCTTACGCACGATCCACCTAGCACCCACCTTCGTAATGCACAGATATAGCCTCCAGTAAAGCTGCAACGAGTAGCTGACAGAAGATAAAGGAAAATACGATTAGAAACAGATATTAGTTTTAAGCTTCCAGTGGGAGTGTGGCAATAAAGCATGAATACAATTTTCAGCTACATAAAAGCAAGAGGAAAGGGTGTCTGCTGGGGGAAGGGAACTGCCAGAGGCCGCCAGGACCCGCTTTCTCTCATCGCCTCTTCTCCCAACAAGACTGGGATTCTTCACCAGTTTTGTGGGCAATGGAAGAGTTTACAGAGAACCTGGGAATCTTCCGTGTCCTTAGCCAGCAATGCCACCCTGGAGAAACTTCTGGCAGACACCCAGTGCATTTCATGAGACCAGATTTCACACGACCTATGTACAGACATGCCAAGCGCAGCATGTCGCGAGTGGCGAGTACAATTAAGCCTCACTCATAATCTCACGATAGAACTTGCAAATGTCAGGATTTTTTTCCCCCAGCTGCTGCAGAAATGTGTTTCCAGTCCCTCAGAAGTTACCCCACCATAAACAAAGGAACCTGGCGTCTCCACTGGACAGTTAATTCCAAAGTACTTTGCAAGACAGTGAGGGTTCATTTACATATCAGATAAACAAAACTAAGAAGCTAACAAGCAGGGGAAGAGCCAGTCTGGCTGCAGCCCAGAGGGGAACAGAAATTTCGGGTGAAATATAAAGGCAGGAGGAAAGGCCAAACCTCCAATAAGCAATTGAACCAACTGAAAAAAAAAATCCTGACATATGAGAGGTTTAAAAGTGAGACTTAATTTTAGGCAGAAATCCTGTCAGTCAGCCACCCTGAACGTGTCCGGGGCTCCAGCTGTCCGCTGTGGGCAGCTGGTCCCTTGGGAAGTGGGAGAGGGGACCCAATTGCAACCCCCCCACAAGCCTGGGGAGGGTGAAGAAACCTTAGGTGCAGAGGTGAGGTTTGGGGCTGCAGGGGGGCTGCAGTGAGGAGTGGGGGGCTGGTGGGTGGGGCTGTATTGATGGTGGGTTCTGAGCAGAGGGGGTGAGTCCTGGGAGGGTGAATGAGGGCCGTGGGGGCATCGCTGGGGTAGGTGGCCTGAACTGATGGGTGGTGATGATGGGGGCTGGGAGGCTGAACTGAAGGGGAGATGGATTGAGGGGGACATAATTGATTGAGGGCTGGGGGACAAGTTTAATTGCCGGGCAGATGGGGGGGGGGTGAGAGCTCCTGCAGCAGGAACCAAAATCCCCTTCTCCAGTAGGTGTGGGGCTCAGAGTGGGCCCCACTGATTGTCACATGTGCACCCGGGGACGAGATGGGCAGTTCCAACGTCAAGAGACTGGCTGAAAACACACAATTAAAACTTTTTTAAAGGTCATGACTTTGGGGTCAATCTCATGAATGTTGGGGATCTGACTCGTGACTTTTGAGTTCTCAGAGTTGACAAGACTGGATGTATCCTAGACCTACACATCTTCATTACGCTTGGGGGCACAGGGCCGACCAGGAGTGCCTGTGGGGAGACAGGCACCGTCCCCCGTGTCCTTCTCCTGCAGGCCAAGCCAGCCCACACCCCTACGGAGAGCCTGGCTCACGTTACCCTTGACACTAAGATTGCCAGCCTGCAACCACATACAAGACAAGGAGCTTGCTAAAGAACCCAGGCATCACTGCCCCTGCCGCCGAGACGCTCACATGCTGACATGAGGACAGAACAACTAACACGGCCTTCTGTTATACTTGTTTGTCCTGAAGCCACATGAGGCTGGGGTCAGCGCTGGCGTTTTGTATGAAGCAGAGGCCCAGGTCCTTCACCAGGTTTCACAGCTTGTAAACTGGAACAATACAAAAGAAGCGAGAGGTCAGAGTTACCAGCAGGAACCCTGGTCTGTGATGGTCAGGAACTGTCTGCTGTAATTTGGCCAGAAAATAGCAAACCAAGACCCCGTATGACCACTGTCAGTGTGACTCACGGGCAAAGGAAAAGGGACATGCACCCTTAAATATACCCAACAACTACTCCTGTTGGCTACATTTATTCCTAGCAAAAGGCTGTCTCACAAACAATTTGGCTGAGACCATAACAGCATAAGGAGAAGGTTCTGCTCTCAGATGTCAGAGACCCCATTGGAAGTCTAGTGCAGAAGGAGAGGTTGTTTGAAGGACCAGTTAGCATCAGAGCTGGGGGAAATGTGCATTGCACAATGAAAGGCCCCCCTTGGCCTTTCTTTGCATTTCTGGAGCTCCCAATAAATAACAATGTCCCATGAAAAATGTTTCACATCAAGGAATATCAAACAGGACTGCAGCACCACGATCCCCACATGAGGAACAAAGGCACTCCCAAACTGGACGTCCTTGAACTTCAGAGAAACTCACTTTTGGTTCAGGATGTCAATTTTCCAGCCAGCCATGCCCACCTCTAGTTCTGCACACTCAGCATAACATTACAAGGCCCATTTCTCATACAAGGCCAGGAACTCCAAACCTGGTGTGCTGGGAAGTCCATTGCCCTTCCTCTCGGCTCTGTATTCTCCCCTGTCCAATGTTCTTCCTCTCTACGCCCTTTTCCCTCTCTAGTCCCCACTTTCTTGTACACCACGTCCCTCCTCGGCACAGAGATCTCTGTGTGTAACTGTGTATGCTGGACACATTTTGTTCTCACTGTCTCTCTTGGAAGGAAAATATAACTGAATGATGATCTCTATCCCACTTCTGCTTCTCCTCAAAATCTCACACACAAGTAGTTTTTTACGCATTCACCTGGCTCAATGAGGAAAACCTCCATTGCCTCAATGTATCAGGGAAACGTGAAGTTTGGGGAATGCACGATGATCTGAAATGCCATGGAGAAAAGCTTCTCTTTGAAATTCTGAGAAAACGCAGCGTGACATTCACGTGGTTCTGGTGGAGATCCAGTGCAGTGATGCACCCCAGTTTATGGATTTTACGTTTTCAAAATGTTCCAAGAAATCACAAATTTAAAATTGCCCAGTCCTCTGTGCTTAGAAGGAACAATGGTTCTACCTCTTCACCAGAGCATTCAAGGGCCCGTGTGGCAAATTCTACTCTACCAGCCAGATCTGGGCAGAGCCCTGCCCGTGGATGCCCACAAAGCCTTGGGCATGCCAGGGCAACATGGGGTGAACGTCTCCTTCCCTATCTGGGCTCCCAGCAAAAGCAATCTACTCAGGGAAGGACACCAGGGATTTTGCTATTGATACATTGTATTGCTGTGTGGAAGATACTACAGTGACGGTGTGACATTCCCCACAGTACAGTCTGGACTGTTACCTCCTTAATTGTCTAGCCTGGGGTCTCTGTTACTGCTTTCCTGTCAGAACATCCACTTCTGGTCTGTTCACACAGTCTTCAGCATGCAAATTCACTCCACCTAAATACATGAGCACTCCGGCCAGTCACTCATGAATTATATACAGAGCGACACCTACACATTCTTAGTCTCAGCCTTGTCACTCAGAAATGTGCACCTTGTAGTATACAGCATATTACTGAACAATGCAAGCTCTGAGAAAGTCTGTCATTTCAGCAAAGGAACATGATATATGCCCAAGCCTGGCTCATCCCAAATGCAGCTTCCCACACACTTTAATCCAAACACAGTAGTTAAGCTAAAACAATAAGATAAGTTTATTAACTACAGAAAGATAGCTTTCAAGTGATTACAAGTACTGATGCATAAACATCAGGAATGATTACAAAAGAAAATAAAAGGGTAATATGCAAACTATACCTAACTGAACCAGCTAAGTGAACTTAAAAGCAAAGGTTTTCCTCGCCATAGACTGCAGTAAATTTCACAGGCTGGGTCTCCTTTCAGCCTGGGACCACTCCCACTTAGTTCAGCTTTTTGAGAGTCATTGATCTCATGAGCAGCGAGACGGGAGGAGAGGTGAGTTGGAGGTCACTGTCTCTCATATTTATATCCTTCTGCCTACTTCGAGGATTACCGCCAGCTGGGGTATAGGTGGCAAGCAGTTTCTTGTGGACATGAGGTTTGAAACGTTCCTGTGATGCAATGTTAATGTCTTTTTCACACTTTCCTTCCTGCCAAGGAATAGCTGTTTAACTAGGTGATTTTCCACTTGATTATGCTAATACATGGCTGTGGGGGTGACAGTGTGTTTTTGTCCCTGAGGAATTGTTTTGAGCCTATCTTTCTAAGTCTGGAACATATTATAGCAATGCAATACAGTAGAAACATATACATTTCCATACAATGTTGGTAACTTATTTTACTGGGATAATAATGTTCAGCAGATTATGAGTTTTCAAATGATACTTCATAAGGCATACTTTGTACTTTATCATAGACTTTTAAAAGTGATTACCATAATAGTATAGACTGTCACAGCTGGGCGGGCGCATAAAACCTTAGATAGAAAGTTTCAAAGGCCCCCATTATGATCATCTATTTGACCTCCTGTTTAATACAGGCCATAGTCTTTCCCCAAAATAATTCCAAGAGTGGATCTTTTAGAAACAAAATCCAATCTTGATTTTAAAATTGCCAGTGATGGAGCATCCACCACAACCCTTGGTAAATTGTACCAATGATTAATTACTCTTACTTAAAATGTTATGCCTTATTTCCAGTCTGAATTTGTCTAGCGTCAACTTCCAGTCACTGGATTGTGTTAGACCCTTTTTTGCTAGCTTGAAGAGTGCATTATCAAATATTTTTCCCATGTTTGTACTTATAGACTGTAATCAATTCACCCCTTAACATTCTCTTTACATTAAATATCTGGAGCTCCGTGGGTCTATCACTATAAGGCAGGTTTTCCAATTCTTTAATCATTCTCGTGGCTCTTCTCTGAACCCTCTCCAATTTATCAACATCCTTCTTCAACTGTGGACACCAGAAGTGGACATGAAATGGACATCAGCAGTCACTCCCATATCAGATAAAGAGTTAATAGAAACTATCTACTCCCACTCTAGATTCCCCTGTTTATGCATTCCAGGATCGCATCAGCCCTTTTGGCCACAGTGTCTCACTAGGAGCGCATGTTCAGGTGATGATCCACCATGACTCTTAAATCTTTTTCGGAGTCCCTGCTTTCCAGAATAGAGTCCCCCAGCCTGTAAGTATGGCCTACATTCTTTGTTCTTAGATGTATATGTTTGCCTTTAGTCATATGAAAACATCTATTGTTTGCTTATGCCCCGTTGACCAAGCGAGCCAGATTGCTTTATGTCAGGGATCTGTAATCTCCATTATTTGCTGCTCCACTGATTTTTAGGTCATCTGCAAATTTTGTCAGTGATGCTTTTATGTTTTTTTCAGATATTGATAAAAACGTTAATAGTGTATGGCCAAGAACCAAGCCCTGCAGGACCTCACTGGGAACACACCTCAGTGATGATGATTCCCCATTTACAGGTACATTCTGAGACCTCTCACTTAGCCAGCTTTTAATACGGTCTCTGAAGAAGTGCTGCAACCAGACCCAGAAAGTGGGTGTCCAGCAGTGCTTCTGGGCAATCAATGTACATGCAGCAGGGATCGGAATTTGGTTTAACGGTGGAGTATGATCATGGCTCAGAGATGCATGCCACTTGCCTTTTCCAAAACCATGCAACACTGAGTGCCCAGCGGGGAAATGGTGAGTACCCTGAACAGAGCCTTGTACTTTTAGCTTTTGCTGGGGAAATCTCTCCCTTTGGCACCTGCCTTGAAACATGTAAGATACTTTCCCTGGAACAATAGCAACATTAAGAATGGATGGATGGGTGGACATCTTCCATAGGCCTGTGAGACTTATTCCTTGTTTTATTTTATATGGAAAAAAATAGACAGATGATATTTATCCAGCAGAGCTGGGATTTTTTAAAGGACTAATATTCCTACAGCCTGGTTTTGTGAGTGAGCAATTGGATTACTCAGAGCATCCACATCACATTTCCTTCTTTGAAAAGGGCTGTGAAAAATCTTCATTCCCATGGCAGTCAGGAATTGAAGGTACTGTGCAGTAGGTGCCCCCTTTCCCCGCTTGATGTGAATTCGGTTTGATTATTCATGCAAAGGGTGCTATGTTCAAAAGCAATGCATTTTTCAGCTCCTTAAGTAGCACTTTAGCCAGTAACTGGCAGGGCTACCTACCATTTTTGCAATTTTTGAAATATTGGCTGGTGAGGGATTTTCCTCCTCACAGATAATCTGCTGTGCTTCTGAAGTTGTCCACCCTTCTTTTCAAAGTGCTTTGTCCTTGGGCGTTCCCTTTGAAGATTTCATTTGTATCTGTGGGGGAGCCCTCAAATGCTCCCTCACAGCACATCAGATAGCTCATCTGTATGAATGCCTTCAGTCTGATTCACTGCGTGAGTTGATGGATTCAGCCAGCTCTGTACCACGTAAAGGAGGGAGTGGGGGTGTTCCCGCTCAAACTGTGATCAGGGTGGGTTTGTTTATTTAAGAGAAAGGACAGTGACTGAGACATACATTTAGAGGTGCAGCGAGATGGGGTTAGGACCCGATCCAATATGTTTTAGGTACTGTACCCCAAGGGCCCAGCAAGCTGCAGAATCCCCCACCCTGGACTCCTGGCACCCCCCCACCTCATGTGTAAACAAGTCACTTCTTGGGGAGCCTGATTTCAGCATAAGGGGCTGCAGGACTTTCCCCTCCCGCAGCAGGCTGTGAGCTATTTGATGCATTTAGAGGCCTACGGCAAAGAGAGAATTATGCTAGCGAGGAGCCGGGCAGTGGAAGTGGCTCCTATTTCAGGGATATTGCCGGTGGTTTACATTCCTGCACCCTCGCGACAAACGGCTTTTAACAGCGGTTATTCCGATGTATCAGCTACCTACCATTTTGCAATTTTTGAAATATTGGCTGGTGAGGGATTTTCCTCCTCACAGATAATCTGCCAACTGCTGGGTGACAGCTCCCCCGTTCACAGGACTGTCTCGTCAGCCACACAGGACTCCAGCATGTCCCAGATATGGGCCAGAGCATCTCTGTACAGCGCTAACCCCAATGCAGCACACTACCCTGACCGGCTCTGTTGATGGCCAGCCCTGTTTTCGCACTCAGGCGCTGGCCGTGCGCTGCAGCAATGCCGTGAAAGGGACTGCTCCTTCCGTGGGCCGGGAAGCCTAGACAAACTACTGGGTTCACCTGAGTGACGGCCAAGGAACACCCTCGCCTCCCACCGGCGGCTCCCTGCCAAGGCATAATCCTCTGCCTGCCCCAGGAGGTGAGCGGGGCATGCACCTCTCCAGTCATCAGCCCGCCCCCACTGCCGCCCTCCCTCCATTATGCACCTGACCTGCTCAGGAAGCTGAGCTGATTCTTCTTTGTTCCGGTTCCCCATCTCCTGCACTGTTGGCTCCTTGCTCACCCACTGCTTAGTCCACATCATTATAAAGTCCCAGATAAAAACAACGTTAAACTGGAGTGAAGACTGAGAGTGTATCCCTGACAGCGGGTGTACGTATCACTAACTGCAGGGGAAAACTATTGCAGGGATGCCGTAATTATCCCAGAGCCAGGCACTGCAAGCCCAGGATATTCAGAGTTACACTTGGAAGAAATCTAAACATGTGAAGAGCTGAAAATGCAACATTATGGTTCCCAGACAACGTGAACTCTGCCCTGCACTGACGCCAGGCAATAGCATTCACTGAGGATTAGGGCACAGTAGTGCTTGTGGTCCCACACTAGATTACACTGATATTTTAAAGACACTTTATCTTTTTAGACTTCCCCACCAGCCCCTTCCCTCCATTTAGGAGGGTGGGTGCCTCAAAGCACATACAAGTTCCCTCTTACCTGAATACACACAGATAATGATCCTCCCAGGGAATACACTTGTCTGGGGCACCTCGTGTTGGTGTTAAGAGACAAGGCCCTTAGGAATAAACTCTCATGGAATAATTTTGTAGATTATTTGCTAACAGCGTTTGGCAACTGTCACGCTGGCTGGATAAGGGGGTCCCTTGAGGTGTATTCAGGAGCTCTGATTACTCCCTTCTACACCAGTGTTGTGTTGGGGGTGTCACACTGGCTGGATTGGGGGGGGGGGCATTTATTATAATATATAACATCAGTATGTCAAAATCATAGTAATTCATGTGAGATATGCCGTGTCAGGTACTGTTAGAAAGGCTGTAATGTGCTAAGTAAGATGATGATGTTTCTGTTCATGTGTGATATGTGTAATGGAAGATATGGATATGGTTGATATATCAGCATTTCAACTTGTGCTGTGTCTGGGCGACATCCCAGACAGGATGGCTGCAGCAATAGCCTGCTTAATGGCTCATTGAGACATTCACAGGTGCAAAGAGCCCAGGGGAAGAAGCCAGGGATATACCTGATGAGTCACCAGGACTTACTCATGTGACTCTGGACTCCAATTTGGTTCCTGTGAAATTCCACAAGCAGCATGGCAAGTGCCAGAAGACATAAAAGACAGAGGCCTGGGATCCATTTTGTCTTCAGTTGGATTCAGCCTTCAGCCACCTACCTACCTCTGGATCAGCTCATCTACAACTGAACTGAAGCTGTGAAACAAAGGACTGAGACCCACCCAGGAACTGGATGTACACCAGAGGGACTATCCAAGCCTGCAAACTCCACAAATCTTCTAGAATCTTGATGTATATGGACTTCCAAATCATTTGTATGTGTCTGATTGCTTTAATCCTTTAACATTTCTCTTATGGTTTGTTTCTTTCTTTTTACAATAAACCTTTAGTTTTAGTTACTAAAGGATTGGCTGGCAGCGTGGTATATGGGGTTAGATCCAAACTTACATTGATCTGGTTCTGTGGCTGACCCTTTGGGGTCAGGAGAAACCTCTGTGGTAAAGAGCATAGAGTTTAAATAATTGGTCTCTTTACTGGACCTAGTGGCTGATTGGGGGCCGGAGACTGAAATGCAATAACGGGGGCTGTGTGTATTTGTATACTGGCTTCTTGATAACCGGTTAGGGGAATCAGAAGCACAGTTTGTGGCTGGTTGGGAAGTCTGACTTCAGTGTCACCCACCAGCGCTGGGAGAATCTGCTCTCCTTTTGCAGCCTGCCCTGACCTTGGCATTTTCAGGTGACTGCCCTGGGCATGGACGGCCTCAGCAACAACACCTCAGAACTGTGGGCCAGCTGGATGGGATGAAGGCGATATTAGAAATGTCTTCATGCTGTGCACAGCAGCGATGGTCTTGCACAAACTGCTTACAACAGCAATCTAGCCCCTGATCAATGTTTGAACATCAGGGAGATAGTAGTATGTGTCCCAAACAGTCAGCGATGTCACTCAGCAGCTCCCTGCACCTCACTAGGGTGCATTTTGAATGATGCGGTGTGAGACTTCGATCTTTTCTCTTTGGGCTATCAACAGAGAGGTGCCCGGGAATTGTTCGCTCGTGGACTGGTACTAGTTAGGCAGCACACTACAGCTACAGAAGCATGCGTGTGACATGCATCCCCACTTCACTGCAATGCATGTAACTACGAAAAAATAACACAGCCCAGCTAACACTTTCAATAAATAACTCCCATCAAGGTGTGTGGGGGGGGGTCTTCTCCCATTGTACTAGTGTGCAACAAAGGAAAACCGGCACAGGCCATACTATGTGGCTTCTAAAAGTAATCTCCAGTTAGTTCTTACAAATGCATATACAATTCAGCTCATTCATCCGCAAAGCAACTTCTTGTTTTGAAATTTCCAAGTGCTGGTGTCACGCAGGCTGGCTTGAGTGGGGGACATTTAATATATTGTGTGACATCAGTAGGGCAGAATCATGATAATGCATGTGAGATACATCATGTCGGGTACTGTTAGAAAGAATATATCGTGCTGAGTAAGATACTAATACTTATGTTCATGTATTATATGTAAAATGAAAGTTATGGATGTATTGATATTTCTAAATGTCAATTTGGGCTGGCTGGGACACACCCCAGACAGAGAGGCGGCAAGACAATAGCCTGCTTAATGGCCCATTGAGATACTCACAGATGGGAGGGGGCCCAAGCACACCTGAAGAGTCATCAGGATTGGCCCATGTGACTCCGGACTCCAGTTTGGGTCTTGTGACTGCCCACAGGCCGCATGGCCGGAGGAGGGGGTTTATAAGATCAAACCACAGAATCCATTTTGTCTTTGCTCCTGTCCAGTCTGCAGATACACACCTACCTCTGGATCAATTCATCTTGCAACAGAACCGAAGGACCTAGATCCATCCAGGTACTGGATGTAAACCAGAGGGAACTATACAAGCCTGCAACTCTACATTTCTTCCAGAAACCTGATGTATATGGACTTTTAATCATTTGTATATCTGTGATTTACTTTAACCCTTTAACATTTCTCTCATGGTTTATTTCTTTCTTTTTACAATAAACCTTTAGTTTTAGTTACTAAAGGATTGACTGTCAGCATGGTATTTTAGGTAAGATCTAAACTTACATGAACTGGTTCTGTGGCTGACCCCTTGGGGTCAGAGGGAACCTTTTTAGTAAAGAGCATAGTGTTTAAATAAGTGGTCTCTTTACTGGACCTAGTGGCTGATTTGGGAGCCTGGAGCTGAAATGCAGTATGGGTGGACTGTGTGCATTTATATACTAGCTTCTGTGGGGATTCAGAAGTGCAGTTTGTGGCTGGTTGGGAAGTCTGACTTCAGTGCCACCCACCAGTGCTGGGAGAATCTGCTCTCCTTTTGCAGCCTTCCCTGACCTTGGCATTATCAGTTGGCTACCCTGGGCACGGATGGGTCACAGCTGGTATGAAGAGACAATTGGATAAAGCTTTATTATGGAGAAAATTATAGGCCCATCATCTTTCTGGTAACTTCAGTGGAAGCCTGTTTCTGTCACAGCTGAAAACAGCATATTGTGATGCAGTGATTGTATTTCTGGAAATGGAGGCTTAAGCCAAATCTTCACAAAACAATTGTCTCTGCATTCCGTCTCGATATCAGGAAGGCTATAAGCACACTCTGAAAGTGACCTTCTGCAACAACACTCAGTGAAGCTGGGTCACATGCTGACCTCCCACGACCATCTGAAGAAGGTAACTACAAGACGAAGACAAGGGTCAACTTGGTCCAGAAACTGGCACGCAGAAGCTGGGGGCACCAGCATCAGTGCTATGGACATCAGCGATGGCCCTTGTGAGCTTCTTAGCCGAGTACTGTGCACCTCTGTGGACCAGAAGTAGCCACACTCGACTTGCTGATATCCAGCTGAACACCGCAATGTGGTGCATCACTGGAACCCTCAAGTCGACCCCAACACCTGCTGACGGCTGTCGGCGCTGTCACACATTACTCCCCCATCTCTTCGTCGCGATGACACAACCATTCGGGAATTCCAAAGGATCATGAAAAATGAATGTCCTCCCATCCACCAGGAACTTAACAATGTCCCTCCCCACCACTTAAAACATGTGGGTTCAAAAGAGCATACATGGCTTCGTCTTCAAGAATGCATCTTCAACACTGATGAAGACAGGAAAGGAGAATGGAGTTTACAAGAAGTTAGAAATAAACACCTCGTAAAAAACCCAACACAGAAGATCTCTGGCTTTGGTCTCCCACAAAGCTTATAGGCAACCCTAAACCATATCCGCACAAACAGATGTGAATACTTGCTGCACAAATGGAAAACTAAAGACACTCCAGTGTGCGACTGTGGTCACCTAGAACAGATCATGGAACCTAGAGCAACTCAATGCCCGATTCACAAATATAGAGGAGGCATCACAGCTATACACTCTGCTACTCCAGACGCAATTATCTGGCTTAACCACCTGAATATAAAATGATAGTTGCAGCTCTACATTTACATCAGCCATAAGATGAAGAAGAAGAAGTCTCTCTCTCTCTATTTCTAAATTGCCAATCAATAAGGCAACTAGGCCATGTTTTAAACTGTAAATTCTTTGGTTCATATATGTGCAGCCCTTAGATCATCCTAAAGACACTACAGCATTATTTGTTCATGATCTTCTATATTTATGTAATCACACACCCTCACAGTTGCATGTGCATACACCACTTTGTCAAACCATTTCTCTAATTCTTACTCACAAATGCACCTTTCTCTGAAAAAACTATATAAACTCATAATAAAGAACAGAATAAAGCCAGAGCCGCCAAACAAAAAAAAATCAAAACCTCGAAAAGGAACTCCGGTTTTCAGAAACCTCTTGGGAATGCGCCAATTTAGTCTTTGTGCAGTGCCATTGACTTCAATATAGCAGGGATGAATTGGACCCAGCTGTCTTAGTGCTACATTTGCAGTTCATTTAGAATATTGTGTCCAGTTTTGGGCCCCCCACTACAAAAAGGATGTGGACAAGTTGGAGAGAGTCCAGCGGAGGGCAACAAAAATGATTAGGGGGCTGGAACACAGGACTTATGAGGAGAGGCTGAGGGAACTGGGCTTGTTTAGTCTGCGGAAGAGAAGAATGAGGGGGGGGCATTTGATAGCGGCCTTTAACTACCTAAAAGGGGGTTCCAGGGACGATGAGGCTAGGCTGTTCTCGGTGGTGGCAGATGACAGAACAAGGAGCAATGGTCTCAAGTTGCAGTGGAGGAGGTCTAGGTTGGACATTAGGAAAAAGTTTTTCACTAGGAGGGTGGTGAAGCACTGGAATGGGTTACCTAGAGAGGTGGTGGAATCTCCATCTTTAGAGGTTTTTAAGATGAGGCTTGACAAAGCCCTGGCTGGGATGATATAGCTGAGGTTAGTCCTGCTTTGAGCAGGGGGTTGGACTAGATACCTCCTGAGGTCCCTTCCAACTCTAATATTCTATGATTCTATGATTTAGTAGACAGGTAGGAATACATACAGGTAGTCAGGAAAATCCTGGATTCATTGAAATCAATGTGAATTTTATCATTGACTTAAATGGGGCAGGTAATGCAGCCCTCGAGATTACCCAGATGTACATGCTGCAGAGCCCATAGTTTGTTGGCTAAGGTCAAGAGTAATTTCTGTTTTGACACTTCACACACCAATCCCAGTCTGTTATATAATAGAAGAAATGCAGAAGATGGAGGGATCTGCCCTCTTTCTCCAGCATGGCATCATAAATTCCAGAAAATTACCTATTTAGCTCAGTAGGTGCCGGCAATCCCCATAATTCAAAGAGAAGCCCAAATTTCTGAGCTCTGCAAAGCAAATATGCTGGTGTCACATGGGAGGTGTAATGAATAGTAAATAGTAACCATGTCTTTTGAAATCTATAATCTAGACTGTTATCTGATGCGTGTTTTATCTGAATGATGTGATATACTGTAATCTACATTTTAAATATTAATGCGTCTATGTTTTATTAAGGACATTAGAAGATTTTGATTTCAGGTTACATCATGCTAACAACTTGGTACCTTAGTTAGGTGTGAATGCACCCCATGTCCACACCCTACACACCATTGTAATAATTATTGTATAAAACATACTTTGTAAGGTACCATTGGAAAATTAATAACTTGCTGGTCAGTGATATCATGGTGAAAAGTGTGTAGCTACATTATATTTTGAGTTACAAATGTAAATTGGAATTAGGTCTGAAATGTGTGTCCCAGACAAGTCTGTGTAAACCTGTTTCTCAAAGACAAAGGACAATCTGATGCCTCTAGCCAAGTGTCAGAAAATCTGATGGACCAACACCTGCCAAGAGCCTAGTCTTTGGCAAGGGACTGGGGCAGGACAAACAGATTTGCATCTTAGCAAACAAACAGGACCTCTTTCACCACAAGACACCTTGTCTCTATCCTCACAGCAGGAATGAAATTAATTTAGCGCTAACCCTCAGGAAAGTGCATTCCAAAGGGGGACTGAACTATAAAAGTGAGGGGCAAAACCACCCCAAGTTATTTCTCCTTATCCGTCTGTCACTTGAGACATAAAAGACAGACTTTGGGAGCAGCTCCTGGCCTGAGAATTTGGTCAATAAAGTTACTGGGAACATGTGGTAAAGTATTTCACTTTAAACCAAGTCTAGTCTGTTAAGTTTTAGTACTAGGACGTGTTCTATCTTTACTTCTCTTGTAACCATTTCTGACTTTAATGCCTTTTACTTGTACTCGCTTAGAACCCATCTCCTTGTAGTTAAATACACTTCTTTTAATCTTTAATCAAAACTAATCCAGTGTTGTGAACTGTGTGGGCAACTCCATTTAAAGTAACAAACTTAGATCCATTACCCCTCTAAGGGGGTCAATATACAGTATAGCCAGGCTGTCCAGGAGAGGGTTGTACAGTGAAGAACATACATTTGGGGGAAAAGTTGGGGTCTTGCAGTGTGTTGAAGTAACCCTGCAAGTGGTAACCAAGGCTGATGGAAGTCAGAGTGTAACTGGAATGTGCTAGCAGGTTGCTGGACCAGGGCTGTGGCTATACACAGACACTCAGGATGGGACATGTATGGGGGCAGGGTGATTTTGAGTGAGTCAGCTGGGCAGATAAGGCAGTAAATCACTGTACGGCACTCAAGATGGCCAGGCTGGGCTGTCATAGCCCCTCACTGATCTGGGATTGCACCCTGGAATGCCACAGAGTAACAGAGGCAATGTGAGACCTAGCGCCTAACTGCCAATGTGCTCGCACAGCTGTAAATCTGTATGAATTCCACTGAGCGCAGAGGAGTTACACCACTCTGAAGGCAGGGCAAGTGAGTTCAGAATCAGACCTAACCATTTTACAAAGAGAGGCACGAGCTATAACAAACGGGTTCCCTGAGGCCATGACTGCATTCCAGCCACAGAAGCGCTGCTTCCAGGAAGCTACAGCCAATAGGAATGGGTGTGACTTCATCCAGGCAGACAAGCTTCTGATGTAATGAAACAGAACATGTAGCAGCATGCTGCCCTTCATCTCTGCCATCTTCTTGCTGTGAGGGGGCGCAGGGGCAGGACAGGAGTAAGAAACATGGGGGGTACCAAGGAAGATGGGGGACGGTACTTATTTGAGAAAGTGACACCAACCACTCCCAGATCCAGTCCCACGAGGCTGCCTGGGCTGGGCTCATCTTGTCCCTCTGGGCTTTGTGACCCCTGGGGTCTTCATGCCATTCACTGAAATTTGGCCCAGCTGCTCTCCTCCCCCCATCATCATGAGGTGGCTGGGCCAAATCTGAGTGATCCTGCAACCTTGTGCATCAGGTCACAATGTCAGGCATGGGGAACTAAGCCCCACTCCACGTCCCTTTGACACATGCTGCAGAGCCAATTCTGGGGTGAGAGATTGTGATTTAGAGACATCCTCATATGCAAACGCCATCCACAGCAGAGAGTGCCAGTGCAGCGTGACAGACGTATGTGGGGCCTGATCCTGTTCCCACTGAAGGAAAAGAGATCATGGGGATGATCCATTTTATTGCACTCAATGCAGCACGTACGTTGGCCTGCCTTCTGGGCCAGTGGCGTACGTGTGCATTAGGTGCAAGGAGCTCATGGCCCTCAGAGACCAAGTACGGGGTCTGGAGACCAGACTGGTTGAACTGGGGGAGCAAAGGGCAACAGAGAGGTACATAGAGGACAGTCTCTGAGACGCAGTGGAGCACCCTTCCCCACTCTCCTGACCCCGCTCTGACAGCCTCTGTGCTGCTAAAGAGGATGAAAGTCTCAGGAAAGGAGAACATCAAACTGGAGCGAAGGGAAATGATCCCATAGTTAGGACTCGCCTTGCAGATGATGTTGAGGTGTCCTCTCGCAGTGGGGATACCTCTCCGGGGGAGGGAACGCTAGTTATTAGGAGGACACAGGTAATAGTAATGGGGGTTTTGATCAATAGAAACATAGATGGTTGGGTTTGCGATGACCAGGAGAACTGAATGGTTATGCCTGCCAGCTGTAAAAGTTGCGGCTCTCTTGAGACATCTAGACAGGTTCATGGGCAGTGCTGGGGAGGGGCTGGTAGTCGTGGTACATGTAGTTACTAGTGATACAGGGAAAAGTAGGAGAAAGGTCCTGGAGGCCAAATGTAGGCTGCCAGGTAAGAGATTGAAGTCCAGGACCTCCATCGTAGCCTTCTTCAAAATGCTTCCAGTTCCACACGCAGGGCCAGTCAGACAGGCAGAAATTCAGGGTCTCAATGCGTGGATGAGAGGATGGGGTAGGGAGGAGGGATTTAGGTTTATTAGGAACTGGGGAACCTTTTAGGAAAGGAGGAACCTATACAGGAGTGATGGGCTTCACCTGAACCAAAACAGAACCAGATTGCTGGTATGTACACTTAAAAAAGGTGTAGAAGTTTTTAAACACAGGGCTGGGGGAGAGCTGACAGGAGCAAGGAGAAGCACATGGTTCAGACAGAGACATCCTTTGGGGAGAATCGATTAATGGGGATACTCTGCATCCTGGTAAGGAGAAGAGGATGGAAGTTGGTAAAGTGCAGGTAGGAACTGAAAGAAACAATCAAATGAAATACAGTCCCATTCAATTACATCAAATAATGGCAGACAGCTAAAAAGTGACTGTGACTGTGGTCAGGGGGCAGCAGTGGGGGGCACACTGAGATTGCTCAAATCAGGGCAAACTGCAAAGAATGGGGCAGATGATCCCCAAAACTGATGGTTATTCTAATAATTAGATTCACCAAACCAGCAACAAAAGAGCTTTTACAATACCTTACTAGTTATCCAGAAGCCAAAAACACAGCTCCCTGGAAGAAATCCAGCTATGGGCTCCCACCCCGATAGCCTGAGCCAAGTCAAATATGGTGAGGATTATTTAAAATCTTATTCACCATCTATAAAGTTCTACCAATCCCAAGAGATGGGACACATCACCCACCAGATCAATGAATATTTCTGATCTTACCCAAATGCACGCTTACAGCCAATTCTTATTAACTAAACTAAGATTTATTAAAAAAGAAAAGAGAAAATATTGGTTAAAGATCATTATACATACAGACATGAATTAGGTTCTTAGGTCAGTTTCATAGTAGAGATGATGAGCTGTTGATCTGTAAGAAGTTCAATTCCACAGGTTATAATCCAATAAGCAATTATTAGAGTTTGTGCAAATTCTTCCACAGGAATTATCAGTGTAATCCAGCTGGAGACCTCAGTCTTGTGATTCAAGCTTCTCCTGACCAAGTTTAAGCAGATCGGAGATGGCAGAATCAGGACCCTAGAGTTCTTTTGCAGATCTCTGGCAGGCTATCAATAGCCTGTTGACAGCAAGTATTCCTGGGGTGAAGAATAAGTGATCACTGTGGCTCTGAAGTAAAACCTTTTATTTCCTATGCACACAAAGGTAATTAGATGTATTCATCAGCATAAGGTAATTATCCATTAAGCAGTTCATAAACAGTTGACTACAAACTTCAAAGAGAGATATATTCAATTATATTATTACACCCAAGTTTTGTATAAATGTCAATATCTCCTTTTGGTCTCTGAATCAATAGAATGTAGTTACAGAGAGGAACCACTTGGTTGTATTGTTAGGCTCTAACAAGATATAGCTAAACACACATCCAGTCACTATCTTCTTCCAGTTTTCTAACCATACAAATCTACATTTCAAATTTCTAGTCTATCTAACATGGCTTTGTTAGCTGTTTGTAAGGAATGGCCCAAATTACCATTTACATACTTTTCTAATATGTCTTTAAAGGTTGAATGTGAATCATTTAGCCTGTTAGTTGCTTGACCTTTTCTGGCTCAGTGTCACAGTGATAAATACTTGTATACAAATGTTAGATGTCTAAGTACTAAGTTGGGAGAACTTGAGTGCCTGATATTAAATGAGGTTATTGATAGAATAGGCATCACAGAAACTCTGTGGAATTATGATAATCAGTGGAACATGGTAATACCAGAGTACACAATATATAGGAATGACAGAGTAGGTAATGCTGGTGCAGGAGTGGCACTATATGTGAAAGAAAGCACAGAGTCCAATAAAGTAAAAAATCTTAAATGAATCTAACTGTAGCATAGAATCTGTATGGATAGAAATTCCAAGCTTGAGTAATATGAGGACAGCGGTAGAAATATACTACTGACCACCTGACCAGGATAGTGATAGTGACTGTGAAATGCTCAGGGAGATGAGAGAGGCTATGAAAATAAAAAACTTAATAATCATGGGGAATTTCAACTATGCCCATATTGACTGGATCACCACAGGACAGGATGCAGAGATAAAATTTGTAGACACCATCAATGGCTGTTTCTTAGAGCAGCTAGTCCCACAATCCAGAAGGGTAGAGACAATTCTTGATTTAGTCCTAAATGGAGTACAGGATTTGGTCCAAGAGGTGAATGTAGCTGAACCATTCAGTAAGAGAACCACAATGTAATTAAATTTAACATCTTTGGTGCGGAGGGGGGCCAATATCAAAGAAGCCCACCACAGCAGCATTTAACTTTAGAAAGGGGAATTACACAAAAATAAGGAATTAGTTAAACAAATTAAAGAGGTACAGTCACAAGAGTGAAATACCTGCAAACTGCATGTAAACTTTTTAAAAACATCATAATAGAGGATCAAATTAAATGTATACCTCACATTAAAAAACCACAGCAAGAGGACCAAAAAAGTGCCACCATGTCTATATAACAAAGTAAAAGAAACAGAGGCAAAAAGGTGTCCTTTAAAAATAGGAAGTTAAATCCTACTGAGGAAAATAGAAAGAACTCTGGCAAGTCAAGTGTAGAGTATAATTAGGCAGGCCAGAAAAGAATTCAAAGAGCAAATAGCTAAAGTCTCAAAAAATTAACAACAAAATATTTTAAGTACATCACAAGTAGGAAGCCTGCTAAACAATCAATGGGATCACTGGATGATGGAGGTACTAAAGGAGCACTCAAGGAAGATAAGACCACTGTGGAGAAGCTAAATGAATTCATTGCATCGGTCTTTACTGCAGAAAATGTGAGGAAGATTCCCACACCTAAGCCATTCTTTTTAGGTGAAAAATCTCAGGAACTGTCCCAAATTGAGGTATTAATAGAGGTGATGTTTGAACAAACTGATAAATTGAACAGTAGTAAATCACTAGAATCAGATGATATTCACTCAAGAGTTCTGAAGCAACTCACATATGAAGTTGCAGAGCTACTAAATGATCTGGAACAAGAGTGTGAACAATGGGGTGGCAAAACTTGCAGTTGATACAAATTTACTCAAGACAGGTAAGTCCAAAGCAGACTGCGAAGAGTTACAAAGGGATTTTACAAAACTGGTGATTGGGCAAGAAAATGGCACATGAAATTCAATGTTGATAAATACAAAGTAATGCACATAGGAAAACATAATCCTAACTATACATACACAATAATGGGGGTCTAAATTATCTGTTTACTCAAGAAAGAGATGTTGGCGACACTGTGGGTAGTTCTCTGAAAACATCCACTCAAAATGCAGTGGCAGTCAAAGAAGCTAACAGCAAGTTAGGAACCATTAGGAAAGGGATAGATAACAAGATGGAAAATATCATCATGCCTCTATATAAACTCATGGTATGTCCACACCTTGAATACTACATGCAGTTCTGGTCGCCCCATCTCAAAAAGATATATTTGAATTGGAAAGGTACAGAGAAGGGACATAAACATGATTGGGGGTATATAACAGCTTCCGTATGAGGAGAGATGAATAAGACTGGGCCTTTTCCGCTTGGAAAAGAGACGATTAAGGGGGATATGACAGAGGTCTATAAAATCAGGAATGGTGTGGAGAAAGTGAAGAAGGAAGTGTTATTTACACCTTCATATAACACACAAACCAGGGGACACTCAATGAAATTAATAGGCAGCACATTTAAAACAAACACAAGGAAGTACTTGTTCATCCAACTTGTGGAACTAGTTGTCTGGGGATGTTGTGAAGACCAAAAGTATAACTAGGTTAAAATAAATTAGATAAATTCATGGAGGATAGGTCCATCAATAGCTATTAGCCAACATGGTCAGAGATGCAACCCCATGCGGTGGGCATCCCTAGTCTCTGATGGCCAGACACTAGGAGTGGAGGACAGGGCATGAATCACTCAGTGATTGGCTGTTCTGTTCATTCTCTCTGAAGCACCTGACACTGTAGGAAGACAGGACACTAGGCTAGATGGACCATTGTTCTGACCCATTTATGGCCATTCTTATTACTACACTGAGTCAGCTTTGTGCCCATAATTTTTAAAGAGTAATCTGTCATTAAAATGCAAATGAGTTTGGGTCTGGAGGGTGCGTATAATGTGGAATGATGGTGCCTGCTACAGCCTTCACCTGAACCATGTTCCTCCAAACGCCACTCTGTAAGCAGGCAGCAGAATTTTCTGAGCAGGACTAGCAGCTGCACGCTTTTTTATACCACTCCTGATGTTGTAACTTGTAGCATCACATGCTGGGGATGGTGATACAGGAGTCACCTCACATTGCATCATGGATAACTAGAGTGCCTGGTATTCTCCGATAATGACAAACACAACTGGGCAACTTTTTTTATGGTGCCCGTCTCTAACTCCAAGATGGATTGGAAGAGTTCGTTAGGACAAGCTGCATTGTTAAGTCATTGTTTACTTCACTTTCCAAAAGCGTATTGGAATCGGTTCCTTTTCACAGGGCTCTTCAGATAGACATTTCAGAGACTAGTTCTGGCTTTAGAGCTCTTCGGCTTTGTTTGTGAAGGAAATAATGGTGCTTTTCTCCAGGATGTATTTGGTCTGTCAGTAAATGTTACATTATCGTCAGCCAGCTCTCGCCCCCAGCTGTGTCGTGCTGCACAGCTTCACAGGATGGATGTTCCTTGTTTTCTCGCAGATCATTAGGCACATTTTCAGAGGCTGCTTAAAATGCAGTTTTAAATGGTGTTAGCAAAGCATTGGGTAGCAAATGAAACTTTGTTAGTGATGATTTTATAGAGCAATGTTACTCCCACCAATGATTGCTCTACGAGACTATTATCATGACAACAGTATGGAATTCAAGAGACAGGTACTAATGGGAAGGACCAAATCATCTCACACCTGCTCAAAACAGCACCAATACAGTCAGTATTTCTTGGTGACTTAGTTTCACAGCAAGAAACTGACAAGTACAGCCACTGATCAAACAGCAGGAGCAACATCAGCTACAACCAGAAGTTTCATTTTTTAGGCAATTTTTGGAGAAACATCCTTTGAATGTGGAGGGTAGCCGGGGCTGGAGTTCACCTCCAGATTCGGACAGGCACTGAGGAATGAGATGACTTTGTTTTGTTTTTACATTAAAACAGAGTTTCCTCACAGCTTGTGTTTACCTAAACCTCATTGCGTCACTGGCTAACCATGCAAGTATTTAACAGAGAAGATACCAGAGATTTTCTTTACTTTATAGCAACCTTCGGAAAGGAAAGGCTTTCACGTCATCGTTAGCTGACCAAGCCATTCAGCCTTATGTCTGTAACATGTAAAGATCTGGACTCCCGGCAATAAAGCTGCTAATTGGGACAGCTGGAATCACAACCCTACCTTGCTTCAACTGTCCCTTTATCTCAAATAGTTTCCAAGGGAGAAGTTACAAAACGTCAGAGTCTGGAGAGACGACTCGAGTGAGGGATGGTTGCAGGAGTGGCTCCTGTTGAATGGCTCCTTGACATCAGTAGTGCACTGACAGGGGTGAGTTTCAGTCATTCTGCAGGGAATTGTTCACTGGAGTTCTGGTCACTAGCGAACAGCCATTCATCTGCAGCCTTGCTGCTGATCAGGACTCAGAGTCCTCATTAGGTTTGCGTCTTCCCATGGCTCCATGTTCTGAGGAGTCCTGCAGCCCCCTCTGCCTCACTTCCAACACTGAGCCCCCCCTCTATCTGAAAGGCAGCAAGGAAAGAAACTGTGAGCGGTAGGGTGGCCAGATAACAAGTGTGTGTGTGTGTGGGAGGAATAGGGCCCAGCTGTGCTTGATGCTTCTCTGATTGGCCTCTAGCTGCCACTGCAATACAAGTAGCAAACAACCCCCACCAAAGATGGTGGCCCTTGACTTATCCCGTGATTGCTATCAGTAGGGATTGCCGAGTGGCTTTCAGGGTACTTAATATCTTGCTCTTATCTTTTTCATTTCATGCTGCTTTAATTAAAACTCTTCATTGAATTCAATTGAAGGCTTGCTAGGCTCAAGCACCAGGCTGTTTCTTTAACTCTGAGCTTGCCTGGGGGTGTCATCCAACCCTCTGCGAGCAGCAGCGCTGCAGACCATGATACGCCTCTGTCACAGACGGTTCTGCAAGAGTTGGTGACGTGGCATAAAAAGCAACTAATTTGAAAGTAAAAATGGCAGAATATTTATGCTCTGAAAGTTACAAAACTCAAAGGAGATCCCAGGCAACCCGTGATTTATTCGTAGAGCTAAAAGCTATTTGGGCTTCAAGTTGTTTGCCACCAGCTTGCAACTGTGAATTTCTTGATTAGTGCACTCAGCCTTATTTCTTGGTTGGCAACGTTAATGCCTCCAGAAACAATGGCTGTGGTTTGGAAAAACTCATGTTTATACAACTGTTAAAAGATACCGTCTGTTTCAGAATGATTTAAGTTGCTACAGCTTTTCTCATTCAGGAGTTACCGATAGTTTCTCAGAAGATATTTTGATTATGATAGGACCAGTAGATGAACAAACCTAACAAAGTGTTATGATTGTAACTCTTGTATAAAGATCTGTGTTTCAGACTTCATCACGGCATTGTTGCTTTGAACCATTAAAAGTCTTGCCTTGAACCTTTTAAGGGAAATTTTAAAAACTCTTCATCCTAAATTCCTTATAAATGGGCTATCAGATGTACAATAAACATCAGTAACATCAATAACTATGGAAAAGCCTTGGAGTTATTTTGTTGGTGGGAAAGGCTGTAGCAAAATAGAATCATAGAATCATAGAATATTAGAGTTGGAAGGGACCTCAGGAGGTCATCTAGTCCAACCCCCTGCTCAAAACAGGACTAACCTCAGCTATATCATCCCAGCCAGGGCTTTGTCAAGCCTCAGCTTAAAAACCTCTAAGGATGGAGATTCCACCACCTCCCTAGGTAACCTATTCCAGTGCTTCACCACCCTCCTAGTAAAAAACTTTTTCCTAATGTCCAACCTAGACCTCCCGCCCTTCAACTTGAGACCGTTGCTCCTTGTTCTGTCATCTGCCACCACTGAGAACAGCCTAGCCCCATCCTCCCTGGAACCCCCTTTCAGGTAGTTAAAGGCTGCTATCAAATCCCCCCTCACTCTTCTATTTTGCAGACTAAACAAACCTAGTTCCCTCAGCCTCTCCTCATAAGTCTTGTGCTCCAGCCTCCAAATCATTTTTGTTGCCCTCCGCTGGACTCTCTCCAACTTGTCCATATCCTTTTTATAGTGGGGAGCCCAAAACTGGACACAATACTCCAAATGCGACCTCACCAATGCCGAATAGGGGAATAATCACTTCCCTCAATCTGCAGTAAATGCTCCTACTAATGCAGCCCAATATGCTATTAGTCTTCTTGGCAACCAGGGCAAACTGCTGACTCATATCCAGCTTCTTATCCACTGTTACCCCCAGGTCCTTTTCTGCAGAACTGCTGTCTAGCTCGTTGGTCCCCAGTCTGTAGCTGTGCATGGGATTCTTCCGTCCTAAGTGGAGGACTCTGCACTTGTCCTTGTTGAACCTCATCAGATTTATTTTGACCCAATCCTCCAATTTGTCTGGGTCACTCTGTATTCTATCCCTACCCTCCAGCGTATCCACCACTCCCCCTAGCTTAGTGTCATCTGCAAACTTGCTGAGGGTGCAATCTACCCCATCCTCCAGATCATTAATGAAGATGTTGAACAAAACCGGCCCCAGGATCGACCCCTACAAGAGCACTCCGCTTGTGACTGGCTGCCAGCTAGACATGGAGCCATTGATTACTATCAGTTGAGACCAATATCTAGCCAGCTCTCTATCCATTTTATAGTTCATTCATCCAACCCATACTTCTTTAACTTGCTGATAAGAATACTGTGAGAGACAGTATCAAAAGCTTTGCTAAAGTCAAGGTATATCACGTCCACCGCCTTCCCTACATCCACAGAGCCAGTCACCTCATCATAGAAAGCAATCAGGTTGGTCAGGCATGACTTTCCCTTGGTGAATCCGTGTTGACTGTTCCTGATCACATTCCTCTCTTCCAAGTGCCTTAAAATGGATTCCTTAAGGACCTGCTCCATGATTTTTCCAGGGATTGAGGTGAGGTCTGTAGTTCCCTGGATCCTCTTTCCTCCCTTTTTTGAAGATGGACACTATATTTGCTTTTTTCCAGTCATCAGGGACCTCCCCCTGTTGCCACGAGCTTTCAAAAATAATAGCCAATGGCTCTGAAATCACCTCAGCCAACTCCCTCAGCACCCTCGGGTGCATTGCATCCGGCCCCATGGACTTGTGAATGTCCAATCCTTCTAAATAGTCTTGGACCCATTCCTTCAGCACTGCGGGATGTTCGCCTTCTTCCCATTCTGTGCCACCCAGTACAGCAGTCTGGGAGCTGATCTTGTCTGTGAAGACAGAGGCAAAAAAGGCATTGAGTACCTCAGCTTTCTCCACATCCTCCGTCACTAGGTCGCCTCCCTCATTCTCTAAGGGGCCCACACTTTCCTGAATCTTCCTCTTGTTGGCAACATGCCTGTAGAAACCCTTCTTGTTCCCCTTCACTTCCTTTGCTAGCTGCAACTCCAATTGCGCTTTGGCCTTCCTGATTTCATTCCTGCACATTCGAGCAGTGTTTATATACTCCTCCCTAGTCATCTGACCAAGCTTCCACTTCTTGTAAGCTTCTTTTTTGCATTTAAGTTCGCCAAGGACATCTTTGTTAAGCCAAGCTGGACGCCTACCATATTTGCTATTCTTTCTGCACATCGGGATGGTTTGCTCTTGTGCCCTCAATAAGGTCTCTTTAAAATACAGCCAGCTCTCTTGGGTTCCTTTCCCCCTCATATTAGCCTCCCAGGGAATCCTGCCCATCAGTTCCCTGAGGGAGTCAAAGTCCGCTTTTCTGAAGTCCATGGTCCATATCCTGCTGTTCTCCTTTCTTCCTTTTGTCAGGATCCTGAACTTGACCATCTCATGGTCACTGCTGCCTAGGTTGCCACCCACTTCTACTTCTCCTACCAAATCTTCCCTGTTTGTGAGCAGCAGGTCAAGAGAAGCTCAGCCCCTAGTTGGTTGCTCCAGCACTTGCACCAGGAAATTGTCAGCGACACTCTCCAAAAACTTCCTATATTCTAACATAAAATATATTTAACTGTTTGTTATGCATGCCTAAAGGACTTACGTATAGGAGGGCACAGAGCATCAAAAATTGAGCAACAAGCCCAGCATTTCATGAAATGACTCCATAATAACCTCCTCCCAACCAGCAGCATTAACAGAGCAGGGGGAAGAAGGATGGTCTTGGGGCTAACAAACTTGACTTCATAGACTTCCTAAGTGTGAATCCTTTAGCCTCTCTTTTCCCTTTCATAACATGAGGGTAATTAATGAATAAATGAGTAAATGAATAAATAATAATACAATATTTCCCTGTCTCACGGGTTCTTTTGTATTGTAATGGTTGCAAGTTAATGGCACAAACAGGATGGTTACTCCATGCTGATGACCAAATACTTATTCCTCTAATCTGCAAGAACTGGCTCAGATGCCACTCCAAACAGAGGAGATTCTGTGCATGCAGCACATACAACTGTACACCTTTGACTAAACTTGCCATTCAAGTCAGCACTGTCTATTCTAGTAGATACAATTCATGATTCACAAATATTTTTGAAAATGGATGGGACCCCCAGAGCCTGGCATCTGCCCACATAACTTTATGGGCATACCTTCACTCTGAAAACTGATCTCTTTAATTTTTTAGTGGTGTTTGGAGCTAAGGTTTTAAATATGAACACAGTGGGACACCTGTGACACTTGTGTTTACATAAGCAACCAACCAACTGTGCAAGCAAACAAGGTCATTGTACTGGTGAGTGGAAAGTTAATACAAACAGGTAACTGTGCAGCTAACAAATGAAAGGTTTGGGCAGATATACCTGTTGGAGTTAAGCCTGAAAAATTGGGCCTCCAGGGTGTAGTTAAATAAATAGGTCCTGAGTACTGTGCATTAAGTCTGAGTAATGCCATGGTAACCACAGCAAAGCTAATATTTGCAACTTTTATAGCTGTGCATCAAATGGTGATGAGCAGGGAATTTGGGCTTGTTATATTATATATAAGACATTAATGAAGAGTTATGCTTCACATATTCAGAAAGTTTATATTCATCATCTTTTTTCTTCTGTCGCCTCTCTATTAACCACAGCTCCTTTCAGATCCTTTTAATATATAATTCAATGGGGTATTTTCTCTGATGGTCACAGAAGCATTAACACTCATAACTCCCATTAATTAGAGTTACACGTGTAAACCCCAATACATCAGAGTGGGACTATTGTATATTCCTTTGTCTGGTTTCGCTTCCTTGTGACAGAGAAGGCCATAGTGAGCCGAATAAAAAATTCCTTCCTCCTTTGCTGCTTCTTCTGTTGCCATCATGTTAACTCTTACTGTCATCTGTACTGGGCTTCCTGGCCCTCTACAGACCTAGGTGTTTTCCTCCCTCTATCTGCTTCCCTGACTAAACTATTAGGACTACACCAGCCACAGTCTGTGAGGAAAACTTATTGCTTGGAGGACAGAATGTGCAGGAAGCTCATGCACATGTTAGCTGTGTAGCTGCAGAAGGGACAAACACTGGTAACGTCAGAGGACACGGCCTCTCTATGGAAAGATGGACTGTTAGTAACTTAGCATGAGGTCACTTCCTCCTGCAGAAAACCCATGGGATGGGGGCCATGAGTCAACCCAGAGTAAATGCAGGGCTGTCTGCCCAGTCACAGCAGGACTGCGCTCAGAAGTTGCCTCAGGCTATATTCACATCTGAGCAGCTTCCATATTGGATAGGTGAGGGGACAATGAACCTTCTCTACGGTTCACTTGCTTCCATCCCCAGCCTGGGCCTGCATGCCAACCCTGCTCAGAGCTCGGTTGGAGACTCACCAGTCTGCAGGTGTCAGCGCGTCACTGGCCCCTTCTCGTGGCCAGGTGCGGCAGCTCTCTCTGCGGGGGTGTCCTACTGGTGGCTCCCCCACTTCTGTGGGGCCTGCCTCTTCCGGCGCCTCGTCCCTCCAGCCTTGTCACTTCCAAGTCTCCCCCCTGCTGGGTAGTCCATACTGAAAAAGGCAGGGGAATACATGCAAAGGAATGGAGACAGTAACAGACAGAGAAGGATGCCCCCCACTTAGGGCATATCGGGGTCTGGCCCTTCCTCCCACTAGGGAGGGAACTTGGCCGGGCAGTGGTTGTCAGAGAAGCTCCTTCCTTCCCTCAGCCCCTTCCTCGGGATCTGAGCTCTATTATCTCCCTGTTCTACCCAGCAGCGAGCAACCCCATAACCCCTTGTTGTCCAGAGTGAAGTCTGTATACCCCGTCACAGGAGGGCCCTGCTGCATCACTTCCTTGTTGGTGTGTCAGGAGCTTTGAAAGGGTTATTAGACCTTACAGGAGGGTTGGCTGGTTAATGGGAGCTCCTACAGTGGCTGACTGGGGTATAGTCCAACAGCGAGTAGGCAGTGGCTTATTTTAATTTTAATCAAAATGAACAGTTTAAGATAGTGATCAGAGATTATAGACAGCATTGTGGGTGGGTTTTTTTAGTGTTTTCCATTTGTAAAAAGAAAAATGAAAACAAAAAGGAAAGTATGAGACGTACCCCAAAAGGGAAATGGAAAAGAGTTATTTTTAAACCAAGCCAGTGTGAACAATTTAAAGTAGGATGGAATCAATGCATTTCATAAAGGCAGGGCTCCCTCAGGTTGAGAGATGAGAGCTTGTTTTAAACTGCCAGTACTTAGCTTATAGTTTTATATAGGAATTGCAAGTAATAGACATGATCAGTTAGAGCAGTCGTTCATTCTGGACTTGGAAGAGAGATGCTTTCTGTGACATTTGTTTAAATTACTGCTTGCTCGGTAAAGTTTTCAGAATCACTTCAGTCACTTAGATGAGTAAATTCCATGAGATGCGCAGGTGCCATGGGAAGCTAAGTGACTGAGATCCTTCTGAAAGTGTTACCCACCATACATGTGTGTGCAAGCACATGGACCTATGGCTATTAAAGTACTGAATACAAGGGAAACATTCATTTCCATTTGAGAATTAGTAAACACAGGGGTGTGCAGCACACCCATACGTGAGTTTTCATTCCATGTTGGGTGGTAAATGAATTTCTAGCACATCTCTTGTGCCATCCGTATAATTTATTTGAAGCCCTCTTTATTGAGCTATTAATAAAATATACTTGGCAAGTGCCTCATTATCTGGTAAAGTGAGGTTATACGAATTCATTTCATGCACATGGAGAGATCTCATGAAGAGTCAGATGGTAGATATTGTGAGCCCTGACTTCCGTTAGTAGTAATTACCTGGACCATATGTTAATAGTGTCTTGTTTTATTAGGGTAATTATGCAGCATTACACGCTTGTCTCTGTAGCTGTTACAGTGTGCCGGCTCGGAACTGCACAGCAGCCTAGCACTTCCTTGGGTCTGTCTCAAGACAGTGACGTTGTCTGATTAACATATCTGATTTCCTTTAAAAAAAACTGAACAAACCATGACAGGTGAAATGGAAGAAGTCAAGCCTCTGTTCTGCTTGAGTTGTAAAACACAGGGCTAAATCTCTTAGGTAATTTATTGTGCATGAATAAACCCCGTCAGATCTGGTAAAAAGACACCCAACGAGGTAAAAGAGTAAATGCTAGTGACCCATTGGCTTGCACACGACACCGAGTCACAGCTAGCTGGAGAGGAAGAAATGACTGGGCACTGGGCAGTAAACTCCTCAGGGCAGGAGATCATCTTTTTCTTATGTGTGTGCAGTGCCTAGCACATTGCAGCCTGGATTGGAGCCTCTACGACAGCAAGACCACTAGGTACATCATTTTCTTCCCTGATAGAAATGGTGCATTCAGTGCTTCAGGAGGCACTTACCCACTCCAGTCTGACCACCAATGCAGAGATTAGAAATCTTGCTTGCCATGACCTCAGTCTTAGGCCCCCTCCCTCAGTTCTTGGTTCGCTGACAGAAGCAGAAGTCCAGAGTCCAGCAGCAGGCAATACTATGGGTTTATTGGGATAATCACGCAAGAATCTCAATTCTTCAAACCAGTAATTTTCCTTCTTCCCACCTTACTTACTGTTTGACCTCAGGATTTATATTTTCTTAAAAATATTACAAGATAATTCCTTAACGAATCCTAACATATTGCAACATAATTCTCTAACCAATCCTACCCCATCACCTTAACTGATTACAATTAGTTATGGGACAGACAGAAACAATCAATCAAAGAATCAGACAGAAATTATCAGAACAGTGGGTATCATAATGGCCAACAATACGAAGGGTAGATTCAACAACCACAGCTGTTGGCAAGTGGTTAATAACCAGACAGAATGCTCTCAAACAAAGTTTTCTTTGAGTATTCTAGGGTCTTTTCTTCATCTGGAGGCGTTAGACTGTATTGCCTTCTAAACAGCTTAGTATTATCTTGTTTTAACGTAATTTGTTTGGAATGCGTGGATGTGACCACACACTTCCCAGTTTATGGCTCCCCTGTGGCTTTTGGTTTTGCTTAGCCAAAGTACAAGGCCTCAGA
Organism: Emydura macquarii macquarii; assembly: GCF_026122565.2. Lineage (NCBI taxonomy): Eukaryota > Metazoa > Chordata > Testudines > Chelidae > Emydura > Emydura macquarii. The sequence continues at coordinate 689,951 of NW_027131688.1, forward strand.
CCGTCACAGTGAGAGAAGGCCCACAGACATGTGGCCTGTGATGTTGATTCTTTGTTTCTATACCCCTATAACTAGCTAAGTGATAAGAATATACTTAAACAATCATAGGCCTTTACAGGCAGGCCTGAATATCTATATTCTAGCACTCAGACGTGCAATATTGTTTGCAAACACACACATCACAAACACAGACTGCATGACCCAGACGCTGAACTCGCATGGCTCTGCCGCGCCCCATTGACTACTACTCTGATATACAACAGCAGAGGAACTGACCCAGTATGACTAGGCAATCTTTCTGTGTGATGCGTGATGCGTGATATGTGATGCGTGATGCGTTATGTGTGATGTGTGATCTTTCTGTGTGACCGTAATATTAATGCAACAATAAAAACACGGATCCAAGGACTGTTTTAAGACACCGACAGCATTTGTAAAATATAGCCAGCAATTTCTTCTTTCATAAGTTCAGGAGTGTATTTAATTATTCAGTTATCAAGCACTATCCAGAGGAAGATCTGTCACTACCCATTACTCTGATGAGCCGGTGTTCAGGAGAAGTTATTTGCTGTGAATTGCTGATTAGAAAGAATTGGAATTACTCAATTTAGCTAAAAGCAGTTAGGCCAGTGGACTCTGAGAATCTGGCATTTTTTCCACATACTAAATGATTCAGCATCTTTGTTTTCGAATTCTCCATTTTGCTCCAGCTGGGACCATGTCATTTTGCTTTCTGTCTCCCAGCCCTGCTAGGACCTCATAGACTTTAAGATCAGAAGGGACCATTATGATCATCTAGTCTGACCTCCTGCACAACGCAAGCCACAGAACCTCAGCCACCCACTCCTGTAATAGACCCCTGACCTGTGACTGAGTTCCTGAAGTCTTTAAATCATGGTTTAAAGACTTCAAGGTACAGGGAATCCACCAGCAAGTGAGCCATGCCCCATGCTGCAGAGGAAAGCGAAAACCCAGCGGGTCCCTGCCAATCTGCCCTGGGGGAAAATTCCTTCCCAATCCCAAATATGGTGATCAACTAAACCCAGAGCATGTAGGCAAGACTCACCAGCCAGACACCCGGAAATAATTTTCTGACCTGATGCTAGGTCTTGCTCTACTGCTTAATTCTATTATGCCAATAACTCTATGCAAATGAGTATTCCTAGCCACACACTTTTGCAGTGCATGTACCTGGTGATGGTGTGATGGGAATGAAGGGAAGTTCACTGAGACAGAATAAATTAAAGTGTCTGCAGAATTCAGTCCAGTTGTACTCTGGAGTACACAGGACCGGGTTGGTAGTAGTGACAGCCCTAGAAACAAGAAGCAGTAAAATACATTCTGCTAAACCTCTTGTCATTCAGCTGTAAAATGCAAATAGAGTGTGCATTGGTCTTTGCCTCAATCACAAGCTTGTTCAAATAAGATCTTAAATTATAATTAAATGTATGGTGCACTTGTTCTATGTAAATATGGTAATTGGTTCATAAATGTATAATGCTGTTAATTAGTTTGTGATCTCTTGCAATGTAGGAATGCATGCCTTGCTCTCTCTTGAGAATCTCCTGTAGATGGAATGCTGTATCTCAAAAGGCTTGCAACATTTTTCAAGGATATTAAAATTATTCATTAAGCTGATGATGTTCAGAAGCTTTGATTGCAAAGATAAGGAAACAGAGATGTGCCTCGCTCCACCAGAACATTTTCTTCTGAAAAGCTGGTAACCGTCATGTAAACAAGGCAAAGTATTTCACTCAGCAAAATTGAAGCTCTCCTTCTCTTTCTGGCCATTATCCCAAGTGACATCCAGAGGCCAATGGTGAACAGTCACATAATTGGACTAGATGACCTCCTGAGGTCCCTTCCAATCCTAATCTTCTATGATTCTATGATGCACAACATTTTTCCCCTATGCATGAAAACTGCCCTTCATCCTCCTTTCCTTCACAGACACAGGCAGACGAACATGCACACACACACACACACACCGGTTAATACCAGTTCTAGTCCTGGAATGTAGGTTTGATTTTATATTAGTACCCAGAAGTCTGTGGACTTCAAGAAAAAGCAACTCCATTCAGAATTCCTGAACCATTCAGTATAATTTTCATAAATTATTCATTTAGTTGTTCATTTCGTTCCTGTTCAAGGCTTGTTAGAACAGTTATTTTCACTTGAAAGATATCCTCAGAGGCAACTGTGAACAACTGCAGACTATTAGCATTTAGTAGTGAATCTGCATTTTTGGTCTAACAATGCCTGTCAGAAATTTAGTATCTTATTTGCATGATCTAACAGGCCATTGTGTTAAGCAATGTAGAATGTAAGAAGTTTATTAGCTCATAATATGTTTAAAATCACGCAACATAACTGAATAGATCAATGGAAAAAATTCCAAGAGTATAGCTAAATCCTTATGCAATCAGTGCCTTACCTATTGGATCCAGCAAGAAAACAGTCCCTCAACTCAGTCTGAGCTTTGATGGATAAATCTTTGGCCATGACTATAAACAAAGAACATCATATTTATAGACACAAATACATATTTGCATATGCAAATCAGGCCATTATATGCAGAAGTGGGTGGTTAGATCTGTAATCATCCAATCTGTGCAGATAAATGGGGGATGTGACTGTACAATGAGGCTAAAACAATTGGCTCTCAGGTTGTTGGGTTTCTTTTAACTTGGTCTTTGTCTTACCTAGGGATGGTCAAACTAGCTTAGAGTCAATTCTAACCCTCACCTCTCCCTGGTGGAGCCATGTCTTGACTGAATTTTTTAAGACATCCAGAACAGGTTGCACTTGATAAATATTTTTGTGAACCTCTGAGTTTCCTGGTTTTATCTGGGGCTGGTAGGACCAAAATACTGCAAGAAACGTCCTGCTCACTTGCCGCTCCATGAAAGCTGAGAATAAGGGGAGCAAGCCTGATTTTGTGAGATTTCCAGGTCAGTTTCCAGAGCAAAGACGACTGCAGAGAACATGACAAAGCTCTGATGCTTGGGAGGAGGCACATCTGAACTCTGGAGGAGCTTACTTACACTAACCCCACCTTCAGCCAGGGCTCAGGGAAATGTCTGGGGGAAAGTCCCTGAAAGAGTCTCTAGGTTGGTTGCACTAACATGCTACTTTCACGCCTGTGTAGTTCCATGGAGTTAGTTCAGATTTACACCAGCAGTGAAGAGTAGAATGAGTTAGCTATAGCCGCCGTTCTCATTGACGCTGGTTTCTAGTCAGTTAACAATTGCTCGTCTCCCATATTAGTCTCCCTCTGCCTAGCCCCAACCCCAGGCTTATGTTACATACTAGGGCTTCATCTTCACCGCCCAAAGCGGTGTGTGTTTTACCACAGGATAACCAACGTTCGGTACCAACCCGACTGCACGATCCTAGTGAGGAAAAGGAACTGTAGTGTTACTGTGGGGCATATGAGGCAAACTCAACCATGGACAGAGGTGTAGTTCTGACCTGGCCTCACTACTTCACGATAGCACTGCCGATGCCTTGTCTCCCCTGGGATGTTACAGTGGGATAGCTAACTCCAATTCACTATCCCGCAGTGAAAAACCTACCTCTTCTGAAATAAAGACAACTTTGGTCATCTCCTCTGGAACCAAATCCTTCCAAATAGTCCTCTTTCCACTCCAGGACTTCCAGGAAGAGGGTCTGTGCTTGTTTCCTGTCTGGGTTGAAGGCCATATATAGCCACCCCATAACAACATTGTCAAATGTCTCTTTCCTGGACTATTCTAGTAACTATTTCTAGTTACAGGAAAAAATCTGCATCTATTTCTCTCTCTGTTGCCATCCAGGCAGAAGTCTTGTTTGCTCACACAGAGTTGATAGGAATTTTAAGATACAAGGGACTCACAACCTTGTACAGAAATTGCCCGAACATGCAAGACAGAATTGATCCTATAGCCAGAGTTCTTTGCTTTTTTTAAAAACACAGCAATGGGCAACATGACGAGTGCTGAGTGCTTCTCCTATGCATTACAGACCACAGCATAAACAAACCAAGGGATGCCCATAAATAGACAGATCTCAGCCCATGGCCTCCTCAGCAGCCTTAACAGACAGAGGCAAAAAAGACAGGCTTTGCAGCATGCATGGAAGAGCAGCAAAACTGCTCTAGAGGAGCAGACGTTGGGGGGGAGGGGTGAGTGTGAGTTCCAAAACGTGGAGCCTTCACCATGAATGGCCATTTTTCATATTGTTAATGTACGTGGCTTATAGGGTTTAGTGCCAAAAGGGACCATTAGTTCACCTAGTCTGACCTCCTGTGTGTCACAAACTCTTACACTAACAAAGCCATGGCTGGGATAACTGAGTTGGGGTTGGCCCTGTTTTGACCAGGCGGTTGGACTAGATGACTTCCTGAGGTCCCTTCCAACCCTCATCTTCTCTGATTCTCTGGTTCTATGCTTGCACCCAGCTACCTCAGTATTGAGCCCCCAAAATTGGCTTTGACCAAAGCACATCTTCCAGACAAGCTGCCAGTCTTGATACGAAGACATCAAGAGATTGAGAATCCACCATTTCCCTTGAGTTTCCAGCATTGGTTCTTGTTGTGCCTTTTAATAGCCTAATAACAGCTCTGGCTTGAAAGCTAACATTCAGTTGCTTGAGTTCTATGCCTCCTAAAATCTTTTCAGAGGATGCAGTCCCCCATTCTGTAGGAAGGCCCAGCATACTTTATTCCTAGATGCATGACTTTGCATTCGGCTGTACTAAAACGTATGTTTGACTGGCCCAGCTTACCAAGCAACCCAGATCTCTCTGTACGATTGTCCTGTCCTCATCAATATTCACCACTTCCCCAATCTTTGTGTCATCTGCAAATGTTATCAGCAGTGATTTTATACTTACTTCCAGACTGTTGATAAAAATGTTTAATAGTGCCAGGCCTAGTACTGATCCCTGCAGAACTCCATTAGAAAAAAAACATTTGATGATGATTCCCTTTGGACAACTGTTTCTGGAGATCTGTCAGTTAACCATTTCTTAAACCACTTCACATGTGCTCTGTTAATATTACCTGTTGCTAATTTTTCAATCAGAAGGTCATGCAGTATTAAGTCAAAGTCATGCCTTACAAAAGTCTAGGTATATTAGATTTATCTTGATCAACCAAATTTGTCATCTCCTCAAAGTATGAACTCAGATTTGTTTGCAAGGGCTATTTTCCATAAATAGGCTCTGTGTGTATATCGCTAGGACAGCTGGAATATATTCCTCAATTTCAAGTCTTATTTTCAATGTTTTTTAGACAATCCAAATGCCTTCCCTTATTGCATTTATGTCCTAGCTAAAATTCTACACAATCCATAATGAGCTAAAGCTCTCCATACACCCAGAGAAAAGGGATATCTGAGTAATAACACGGTAAAAACATCAAAGAAATGGAGGTGAATGCATCCATTCCAGTACTGGCCTGGAGACAGACGGGGCCAGGATTGCACCCCAAGGGAATACATACCTACATGCAGACAAATAGCATTAAATGGTTTACTCAATACTGCAAGATGCAGTAAATAGATTTGACTGAACTATCGTACTGCAGCAGAGATTCTGTAATCAGCTCCTACAGAGATATTCCACATTTATTACTACCCATTGTTTCCTGTCGTTTAAGCAGATACTGATCCCTGAGAAGACCTTCCCTCTTGTCCTAGGATTGCTTACTTTGCTTAAAAGCCTTTGGTGAGGGCCCTTCTCATAGCCTTTCTGAAAGTTTTCTTACACTATATCCACTGATTTACCCTTGTTCGCATGTTTTTTGTACCTCTCAAAAAATTCTAATAGATTGGTGAGGTATGTTTTCTTTTACAAAAGCCATGTTGACTCTTCCCCAACAAATCATGTTCATCTGTGAGTCTGATCATTCAGATCTTTACTATAACTTTAACCAATTTGCCTGGTACTGAAGTTAGGCTTTCTGGCCTATTGCACTTCACTTGCCAGAGTTTATGCTCCTTTCTTTTTTCCTCAATAGGATTTAACTTCCACTTTTTAAAGAATGTGTTTCTTTTACTTTGTTGTTTAGCCACAGTGGAACTTTTTTGGTCCTTTTACTATGTTTCTTAATTTGGGGTATACATTAAAATTGAGCTTTTATTATGGTGTCTTTAAAAAATTTCTATGCAGCTTGCAGGGATTTCACTTTTCACATTATACCTCTTAATTTCTCTTTACCTAACTTCCTTATTTTTGTACAGTTCCCCTTTTTGAAATTAAATGCTACCAAGGCAGGTTGCTTTGTCCCCTCCCCCCCCCAGGGATGTTAAATTTTATTATGTTATGGTCACTATTACCAAGTGGTTCAGCTTGTTGCACCCTGCACCCCCAAGGTTATCCTTATAGTGTAATTGTGTACTGTTTAATGCAAAGTATGTCATGTAAGATTTTTTTGAATGCTCTTGATGTACTGAGCATTATTGTTCTGGAACAGGTTTGTTGCAATATCATGTGTATGGTTGTGAGGCTTCACTATGTAATAGTCCCAAAGATGTGTCCTCATGGCTTGAAACATATCCAGGCAAAACTCTCCAAGAGCAGGCTTGTATTGGACAAGCCCAGCTTAGCTTTCCAAGAACAAATGAATGGCCTAGGCATCAACAAAGAACCAGTTGGATTCTCCCTTACCTTGGCCAGCTAGGAATCATGATGAGGTAATGCTCACTGACTCAGGGTATGGATGAGTCCAAGTAAGGATTCTGTTTGTCACCTGACCTCGCCAGAGCCGGGCGGCCGGGAGCAAAGCCCCAGGAGTGAAGGAACATTTTAAAAAGAGGAGACATTTGCCATGCTCTCTCTCTTCCACCTCCATCTACAAACATTACCAAGCAACTGAAGTGTTGACCAAAGGGAAGAGCCTGGATGAACAGAAACCAGCCAGCCTGTGGTGAGAAACATTGAAGTTTGTAAAGCGTTAAGCTTAGTTTAGAATGCATTTGCTTTTGTTTCCTCTTGACTAAATCTGACTTGTTATCCCTTGACTTATAATTGCTTAAAATCCCTCTGTAGTTAATAAATTTGTTTGTTTTACCTAAAGCAGTGTGTTTGGTTTTAAATGTGTTGGAGAATCCACTTGGAATAACAAGGCGGGTGCATATCAATTATGAATTTACATGAGCTTACACTGTTCAGTTGGCATAACTGAACATGGTAAGACAGAGGTACCTAGGGTTGCATCTGGGACTGGGGTTGTAGCTGGAGTCACTCTGCTGCATAATCCAAAGAGTGACTGGCTAGAATCACTCACTCATTCAGTTAGGAGCAACTTGCTTGCTGAAGGCTGTGTGTGAACAGCCCAGGAGTGTGGATTTTCACAACAGTAAGATGGGCTCCAGAAGTGGGGGATTGGGGTGACACAGAAGTTCGCCAGTCCAGATTGCACTGGAGAACGTCACACAGCTATATTCACCTCTTAGACCAGATCCTGTGCTCCACTTAGGACTAAAGCAAGAATCGCCTCTCCACTGATGGGTTCCAGGACTTGCTGCTCAAAGAAGCAGTCATGGAATCAGAGCATTGGAATAGACCTCAAGAGGTATTCTAGTTCAACCGCCTGCTCAAACCAGGACCAACCACAATTAAATCATCCCGGCCAGAGCTTTGTCAAACTGGACGTTAAAAACTTCTAAGGATGAAGATTCCATCACCTCCCTAGGTAACCCATTCCAGTGCTTCACCACCCTTCCAATGAAAATGTTTTTTCCTAATATCCAACCAAAACTACCCCCACTGCAATTTGAGACCATTGCTCCTAGTTCTGTCATTGGCTACCATTGAGAACAGCCTAGCTCCATTCTTCCTGGAACCCCCTTTCAGGTAGTTAATGGCTACTATCAAATCCCCCCTCATTCTTCTCTTCTACAGACTAAACAAGCCTAGTTCCCTCAGCCGCTCCTCATAAGTCATGTGCTCAAGCCCTTTAATCATTTTTTGTTGTCCTCCGCTGGACTCTCTCCAATTTGTCCACATCTTTTCTTTAGTGGGCGGCCCAAAACTGGACACAATACTCCAGATGTGGCTGCACCAGTGCCGAATAGAGGGGAATAATCACGTCTCTCGATCTGCTGGCAATGCTCCTACTAATGCAGCCCAATATGCCGTTAGCCTTCTTGGCAATAAGGGCACACTGGTGACTCATATCCAGCTTCTTGTCCACTGTAACCCCCAGGTCCTCTTCTGCAGAACTGCTGCCTAGGCAGTTGGTTCCCAGTCTATAGATGTGCATGGGATTCTTCCGTCCTAAGTGCAGGACTCTGCACTTGTCCTGGTTGAATCTCATCAGATTTCTTTTGGCCCCATCCTCCAATTTGTCTAGATCCCTCTGTATCCTATCCCTACTCTAGGGTATCTACCATTCCCCCTAGCTTAGTGTCATCTGCAAACTTATGTTGAGTACAATCCATCCCATCCTCCAGGTCATTAATGTAGATGTTAAACAAAACTGGCCCCAGCATCAATCTCTGAGTCACTCCCCTTGTGACTGGCTACCAAGTAGACATTGAGCCATTAATCACTACTCATTGAGCCCGATGATTTTGCCGGCTTTCTATCCATTTTATAGTCCATTCATCCAACCCATACTTGTTCAACTTGCTGATAAGAATACTGTGGAAGACCATATCAAAAGCTTTGCTAAAGTCAAGGTATATCATATCCACCACTTTCCCCACATCCACAGAGCCAATCATCTCATTAGAGAAGGTTGGTCAGGCATGACTTGCCCTTGGTGAATCCATGCTGACAGTTCCTGATCACCTTCTTCTCCTCCAAGTGTCTTAAAATGGATTCCTTGAGGACCTGCACCATGATTTTTTCTGAGGACTGAGGTGAGGCTGACTTGTCCGTAGTTCCGTTCATCCCCCTTCTTCCCTTTTTTGAAGATGGGCACTAGATTTGCCCTTTTCCAATTATCCGAGACCTTCCTTAGTCACCACGAGTTTTCAAAGGTAATAGCCAGTGGCTCTGCAATCACATTAGCCAATTCCCTCAGCACCCTCGGGTGCATTGCATCCTGCCCCATGGACTTGTGCCTGTCCAGCCTTTCTAAATAGTCCTCAACCTGTTCTTTCAGGATTGAGGGCTGCTTATCTCCTCCCCACCACAACATCATCCTTGTGGCTTTCACCTCTAAATGTAACCCAAAACTCTCAACAGGATTTTCTCCACTTTCATACTGGAGCTCTGAGCAATCATAGTGCTCTCTTACATAGCGTGCAACTCCACCTTTTCTCTCCTGCCTGTCCTTCCTGAACAGTGTATACCTATCCATGACAATGCTTCAGTTGTGTGAGTTACCCACCAAGTCTCGGTTATTCCAATCACATCCATCTACCACATCCATTACAGTTCCTTGACTGTGTCAGGACTTCCAATTCCTCCTGCTTGCTTCCCAGGCTCCTTGTGTTCGTGTACAGGCACCTAAGCTAACTATCTGATTGCCCTACTTTCTCAGTATGAATTAGGAGGCCTCCTCTGTTGCACCCTCAGCCTTGAGCTTCCTCCTGGTGTCCCACTTTCCTCCAGGCTTAGGTCTCCATCCTCCGGTGAACCTAGTTTAAAGCCCTTCTCACTTGGTTAGACAGCCTGCTGCAAAGATGCTCTTTCCTCCATTTGTTAGGTGAATCCCATCTCTTCCTAGCAATCCTTCCTGGAACAACATCCCCTGGTCGAAGAATACAAAGCCCTCTCTCTGACACCACCTGCAGAAACATGCATTTATTTCTGCAATTTGATGGGTCTTTTCCTTCAACAGGGACGATGGATGAGAAACCACTTGCACCTCAGACTCCTTTATCCTTCTTCCTAGAGCCACGTAGTCTGCAGTGATCTGCTCAGGCATCATCCTGGTCAAGTGATTGGTAGTACATCCCTACTGCTATGTTCTTATTATTCAAGCTTGGAATTTTGATCTACAGAGAGTCTATGGCACAATTTGGTTCATTTAAGATTTTTAAATCATTTGACTCTACACTTTCTTTCACATATATAGTGCCACTCCCCCTCCAGTACAACCTGTTCTGTCCTTCTGATATATTTTATACCCTGATATTACTGTGTCCCATTGATTATCCTCATTCCACCTATTCTATCAATAACCTAATTTAATACGAGGCACTCAAGTTTACCCGTCTTATTATTTAGACTTCAAACATTTGTATATATGCACTTTAAAAAATCACTTTTTAGCTGTCTGCCATTACGTGATGTAATTGAATAGGATTATTTTTCAGTTGACTGTTTCTCCTTAGATCCTACCCATATTTTATCCTCTTCCATCCTCTCAGTTTTCATCAAGTTTACAGTTTTCATTACACCATTGCTTCCATTTGTATAAATGGAATGGATGAGAATGGATAATACAACCGCTGGCTAAAACAAAGAGCTGATGCTCTGAAAGGTTTTATATAACTGGAGAACTGGATCTGAGAAGAGAGATAGAGAATATGACTTCTCCTGGAAAAGGTCATACAAAATGAAAATAAAAGCAAAGAAAGTTGCTGAAACAATTGGAGACAGATTATGGTTGGGACACCCGCCTCCCGAATGTTAATGCTTCAATGATACAATGGATTATATCCCCCAGAGTCCAAGAGGATGAGAGCAAGCCAGCTAAACATGGATCAGTCGTCTTTTGAACTCTTGATAGCAATGTGTGATTGTACCTCCCCTGCACAATCTGTCACAGACAGCTCTATAGAATATTTAATTGCCTCATAAGTAAAACATTCATTGTTAGAATGGAACTGCTGGAAAATGTTTGCAAAGATTTGACTTTTGCTCGGCTGACAGGAACAGAGGAAATGGATCATAAGTGAATTCTATTTTCCGTATTGGATTTCATTGCATTTTAATTTAACCATGCCCCCGTAGCCTTATTCATTTATCTCACCGATTCGTGCATTCAACACTTCTATTCTCATATATCAGCTCCAGTGTACAGTGTCTTCAGACTTTTGGTCCCTTTCCCCTGGCTCACAGATCACAAAGATAGAGAATAAAACAATATGAGTCCCCAGTCCTCTTTTCATATGCAAAGGAGGCATCTGCATCTTCATTCCTTCTGGAGTTTCTCGGCTTCTCACTTTGAAAATATCACAGGCCCAGAGCTGCACAACCTGACAGTGAATGCAAGTTGCTGGAACCTGAAGCCAGCTTTTGGGCTCTGTTCTGATGTGTTTAAAATGAACCATTTATAAGCAATCAGAGAGCAAAGGATAGTGAAGGAGGCAACTGATCTTTCCTTTTTTTAATGCTAATGCATTTCCAGCCAGGTCCTATTATACAGAGGTAAGAAGAAGTACAGGGCCAGGGAAAGCTGCTGTGTAGCCATTCGGGCTTGGCTCCTATTGAGGCCTGTATGTATCTGCCTCTGCAATGACTGACCAGCTGCTCCACGCTGCAGTGGGACTCTCTTATTTGTTTTATGTCCCCATCACAACAAGCCATTAGCAATGCGCAGCACTGCACCTCCCAACTTATTTACAGGTGGGCAGGGGACACTGAGACTCTGGCCATGCCAAATGGCTAGCTTTTGTAGAAATCTGGTTTTAACCAAAGTTAACGTAGAGGTTGGGTTAAAGCAACAAGGACATGCCACATCCTCTCCTTCTGCTGAGGGGAAGTGCCCCTGGCTACTCCTGGGCCTCAGCTTCTCCTGCCGGGCTGGTGCAGGCAGGATTCCCAAGACAGGAGAGTCTGAAGTGGGAGCAGCAGGAGGAGATGGATTGGTTGGGGGAGTCCCAGCTTTGCACCAGTGACTGAGCAATAACAAAACTCAAAGGGGTTAGAACAGGCGACCCAGCTTCATCCCCAGAGCTGGCAGACAGCATCTTTCACAAGAACTAGGTTAATTACAAGTCTCAAGGAACAATTTTCTGCTCCCTGGAATGGATTCTCTAGCGGTGCTGCCCCTGCAGGAGCCACACTGATGAAGGGGAAGGCTGGACTGTCCCATCGATGAGATGCAGTTTGTTTAAACAGGTGGCTCCCAAAGGTTAACTGCTGCCATAGTAGGGCAACGCCTCAATAGCCTGGTATTGCAAGGTGCCCCCCCATGATCACTGGTGGCCTGGCGTCATGCAGACTAGTACTATTCAAAGGCAGATATGAGGGTGACGTGTAAATGGTAACCACATATGGACTAAAACCAGGGGCGTAGCTACGGCCACCCACCCACGTTGAAAGCAGGCCCACACACCACCCCACATCTGTCACTTGCACACGCTCAGCCCCCAAGCCCTCCTTGGCTCTGCACAGAAGCTCCTCCAAGTGCCCGCCTGTCAGAAAGTGGCACTTCCCAGGAGCAGCGCTGGCAGCAGCTGGGCCATCCTGGTGTCTTGGCTGCATGTGCAGAGGAGACCTTGTGGTGGGAGAGCGGCACCATGACGCCTGGCACGTGAGAGACCCACGTTCAGCTCCCTGCTCTGCCACAGACTCTGACCCTGGCCCCCAGTGCCCTACTGCACTGTGGGGGTAACAGCGTAGCCCTGCCCCCCAGGGGCGGATCGCAGGTGCACAGACACCTCAGCAATGGCAGCCGGCTCAGTAGCTAACAGAGAGATGGGCTGGGTGATTCCCAGGGGCAGGGGTCACGCTAAAGTGCTATGCTATAAATCCACTGTATACGTGGGTTGTGTAACCGCTTTGTGGGACCTGTCTGTAGGAGGCCAGGCACGGGGGGCTTGAGACCTATAGGTCCTGCCACATTATAAAGGGCAAAGAAATACATGAAACGAGTTCTCTCCACCACATCTGAAGGGAAGTTTCAGAGGCTAATCGCCCTTCTATTGAACAAAGGAGGGTGAGCTCAGGCAAATGCGACAGGCTGGGTACAGAAGTGACTATATAAGGTTTCTCTGGCCGGTGCTATACAGGAAGTCAAACTAGATGATCATAAATAGTCCCATCTGGCCTTAAAATCTATGAATCTGCTCCCAGCAATCGCACATATTTATTATACACACAAACACGCCTCAGTGCCTACGGTTAGCCTATGTCCTTATTTAAGCACCAAAATAAACGTTCCCTGGTTTTCAGAGGTCTGCCGTCAGTGACAATTGGGACTAGTAGATCAGCCTCTTGAACAGACCAAGCCGCCCAGTATTTCCTAAGCAAGCATTTGCAAGGCTGTGTACGATGAGTGAGAAATAAAACGCCATAACGGGATTAGAAAGATTATTTTCCTTTCAATAAGACACTTATGGTCAGTGATCAACAGAGCTGGCAGCACCAGCGGTAAGTGTGGGATTACAAAACGTTTGTAATCCCCAAATTCTTATCAAATGAAGATGACAAAGATTTTCAAGACCATTAAGTATAAAATCCCCAGAGCCTTTTCTCCTTTCATGCAAGCCTGGATGTCTCCGTTTTGCAGTTCTTTGGCCTGGGCGTAAGGGTAGCCGCACGAGCCCTAGAGATCAGCTCTACCTTTAGCCCATCATTCTTCTTCTCTTTAACTGTGACCCCCTGAAAATCCATCTCTTCTTTCTTATTTCCCTCCTGCGCCCTACATTCAACCTCTGGCGTGTCCCTGTCTCCATGGTTTCCATTGCCTTTTCTGATTGTATAAGGGTGGCTTTTTGCCCTGTGTTATTCCCCACCGAGACGTTACTGTAACCACAGAACTAACGCTGTCTAGTGCCACCTGCACATTAACTGGATCATTTTAGGCTGTCTCATTATCTTCCTCCATCAGCTTCCCCCATACAGATCTGAGGCTATATTACATCCCAGAGAACGACAGCTTCTCACCAAGCAATTTGCCTGAACACAGCATTACAACCTACAGAGTCTTATTTCTAGTAAAGCTAAAGAGCTTAGGAAAATCCTCCTGGTGAGACAGAAATGAAAGCTGCGGAATGCTTTGAGGCGCTGGGTCTTCCGTGCATGCATTGCAAGATGCACTCATGCAGTCGTGCCATGTTTGGGTATTTCACTCAGTTATTTGGGCTATTTAAGTGTAGAGAGAGGAGTTGTGCATCTGAAATATCGTAGGGGCTACACTAGCAGTGCAATGGGGCAGGGCTGGGTCGGGCAGACCTTTGATTAAGTCTTGACCATTCTGGAAAAAGTAATGTGGACATACATGAGGGCGGTTAAAGATTCAGATCTCTCCCTTTCATGCCTGCTCACACGTACACACACTCAGCCCTTCTGTGGTGGAGCAGGGCACAGATGCAGGCAGCTGCCAATAAAGACGCCCTCTAACCGGAATGGGCTATTCCCCCGATTAACAATGCCGCTCGTTATTAATAGATGGTTTTCCATGGGTGGCCAGCTCCTCACTGGTATTCCTGGCACATGCTGTTTTGAAGTCACTGAGCTATGCTGGTCGACCCCCTTTGCGCTGCCCCGATCATCAAGAAAGCTCTAAATGCGATCCGTGGCCAGGCCACCTGGTGTCCGGCCCAGAGCCTGCCTGCAATGGGACAGCCCCTTCCTGCGGATCCCATCTTTCCACGGGGCTAAAGGGAAAATAACTCCGGACCCTTCCCAGGGCTTGCTGAGCCTGGCAAAAACCCACATTGCCAACAAGGGCCCTGGGCCCGGAGCCAGGAGCCCAGAGCCAAGCCTGGCTGCTGCAGCGGCCTGAGGCGGCGAAGGTCGAAGGGGAGAGTCTCCGAAGGCGACCTTTTCAGGAGCTGAGCACTGCTACCCCTGAAACACAGCTCCCAGCTCCATTCCGTGCGTGCCAGGCGGCGTCTCACTCCTGGAGCTATGGAGAGATTTCTTGTGGGTGGGGGTGGGGAGGTGGGGAATCTGGCTCCGTGTTAGTGCATCCGGGAGGGGAGTGACAGCGCACGCGCGCTCTCAGGACACTCACCTGGCAGCGAGGCAACAGACTGCAGGCCTGGGGACACCGGCGCAGGAGTGGAGATCTGCCAGCACAGAGCGCGAGCACGCTCACACCTCCCCGCCTGCCCGTCCCCTCACCAGGGCGATCGCTCTTTATTGTTTCAGCTCCTCTTTCTGTTTTGTTTCTTAGAGGACTAAACCGGAGCTCGAGGGCCCTAGGACTTGGTAGACAGACTAATTTCCTTTTCACAGAACACGTCCCTCAGCACCAATACACACAGCATCTGCACTGAGAGCAAGAGCTGGTGGTTCCCAGCGTGTTCACTTGGGCTGTGTGCGCACAGAGGGTCCCTCCCGTGCAGAGCTACTGGCAGGATCAGGTCCTGCCTTAGGCTGCGAGGACAGAAGTGGCTTGCGATCTAGCCCAGGCTCTAGGAGCCCAGAGATTGCTCGCTTTCTCTCCCAGCTTTCATTCCAAACACCACGCAGCGACGCCCAGGCCGGTACAGACCCTGCCACCAAGCCCAGGAAATGGGGGAAGGTACAGCTCTTTGGCATTTGTATTTGGTTGTGTTCTCACACAACTGCTGCCTAGAGCGGCCACGTCAATGCTTTCCCTGCCCTCACACAGCCACAGGAGAGAGATCTCCTGGCTTATTGCACGTTTCAACTTCTAAAAACAGGACAACAGCCCCAGCCTGAGTTTCCCAGTCACCTTTGGTGTTTGAACACTTGTGCATGAAGCTGATCCCTGAGTTCAGGCAATCACCGTTAACACAGACCAACCAGGTGAGAGTCAGACACTCATCCAGCTGCTTCCAGCAGCCCTCTGCACCCATGTGCTCCCCAGGATCCCCACCATGAAGGGACAGCTAGTGTCCCCCTTGGCTATGTGGGAGAGATGAACTCCCCGGAGTGCTGTACGCAAGCCAGACAAGTCAAGACAGCATCACCGCAGTGCACCGCACAGTGACTTGCCATTCTTTGCTTAGTCCAGTAACACAAAAAGAACTGGCCATTGCACCATCAAAGCCGGGCCCAGGTCTCCATGCCTCAGGCCAGTATGGTGCTCAGGATAAAACACTCCGCTTCCTACAGGGCAGTTTGGCTGCAGATGGCAGATCCTGGCCAGTGTAACCCACGTGCCTTACACAGCAGCAGGGAGTTTCTTGCAAAGAGTGAGCGAGTGAGCGACCAACAGTGGGAAGGGATGTGGATTTGTTTGACTCATCTACGTCTGCTCAGGTGTGGAGAGCAGGGCAGGCACCCCAAGCCAGAGGGGCCAGACCCATCTGGAGGAAACGTTTGGCCTTTAGCGGTTATGGCAAGCTCAGTCATTTTTCTTGGAGCGGTACAGAAAGCTGCCATTATGGGCAGGCAGTTCAGCATATCTGACACTACCCCGGGGCTGAGGTAAGGTTGCCACCTCTTAGGTACAGAAAAAAATGGGACATCCGGGATGAGCCCATGAAACTGGACAGCTGGCAGAGTGAACTGAGCACTCTGCCAGTTTTCCTGGGAAAGCTACCTCTAATAAGGAATGAGTGTGGGAAAACCTGGCCAGGTGCAGATGAGCCAGCCAGAGCTCAGGGTGGGGAAGGCTATAGAGAGAGGAGTCTAAGGAAGCGCACTGGGTTGAGCTGATTGGCATAAGACCTGAAGGGACATTTGCTGTGCCTGTAAAGCTTTGGCTGGGGATTTCCTACCTGACCACAAGCTGAGGAGAGCTTGGTGCCCCTAGCCGTGGGGCTGGCTGACTCCTGCTGGATTCTGCACCAAAACAATTAAAAATTCTGCACACACTATTTTAAAATTCTGCATAACACTATATAATCACACCCATTTCAATTATTTTGGTAACTTATTTTAAAATACCCGTCAGCGAGTATGGCTATAACAATACAGACAATAACAAAAAAGATTCAGGAAATGTTTTTGACAAATCAATTCCTTACTAGGATTATTAACACAGAACTCAGAGCGATAATTCATTTCAACTACAATACAGAACCGTATTTCTCGTAGCCCCCAGAAGCAGTGCAGGGGTTGGGGGAGTCAGGGTAATGGAGGAGCTGAGGGCGAAGGAAATAATTGCTGGACAGGAGCCTGGGAGTGAGGCTGGGGGTTGCTGGGTGTGGGTGGGAGAAGTATGGGACAGGTTTTTGCAGTTGGAGGAGGGGAGGGAATGTGATGGAGTTGGGGATCCTCCCCCATCCAGAGCCTGGCTGACCCTAGCCTCTCCCAATCAGTCAGGCACATCTGCCGCTGTCCCCATGTGTCCCTGTACCCACCCTCAGCAGCCCCTTCCCAATCCCCATGTGGTCACGCCCCTCGTCCCTTAGTCCTCATGCACACGCTTCGCTCTTTTCCTCATGTGCCCGGCACCCCCACTCAGCCATCCCCACCCCACATGTGGCCTTTCACCCCCTTCCCTAGTCCCTGTGCACACCCTGCCCTCTTGCCATCATGTGTCACTGCTCCTCCACACAGCCTCTGCCCCAGTCTGTACCCCACACTAGCTCTTCTGAAACCCAGTCTGTGAGACCCCCCCGGCAGCCCCGGGTGCCCACACTGTCCGTGTCCCCTCATCTGGCCCTGCGGGCAGGGCACAGTAAGGAACACAGCCTCCGTTCTCTCTTATTGGCTGCTGGCTGCCTGGCGGGCAGAAGGTGCAACCGCAGTGCCTCCGGCAGAACGTATCTTCTGCAGAGAAAAACAAATCTGTGAGGGACATGAATTCTGTCCAGGAGCACTGGATGCTGCTAGCCAGACAGAGCCTAACTTTACACTGTAATGTAGATGTCAGAAACCCCATTTCCATTCCACGTGCTCTAGGAACTGCAACACTCCCATGGATGGCTCCACCAGCAGAATGGGGAGAGTATAGACAGAAACACTAACTAATGGCTTTTGGTACTAAAATTATTTAAGACAACATTTTAAATACTGTTTAAGTAGGTCTGTGTGTGTTTTAGATGTATGTTTCCTAAGCCATTGCCTGGTGCTTTCTGTTTTACTAACACCCACATTCAGGATTTTAACCCGATAATCCTCGGGTTTGACCTGGTGTACTGCTTTCCAAGAAGTCCTGAGATCAGAGCCCCCTGGCCTATGCCCAGAAGAACACTGTGCGAAGGTACAGGAAAGGGAGTGATCACAGTGGTGCAGCATTCACCCTGTCAGCTGTTATACAAACAGAAGGGATTTGAGATTTGGCTCATTGCCCCATTGCATAAGCAAGACAGATGGGGGGAGTACTTTCCTTAAAGAGCACTTAATGCTGCTAATAGGCTTTAGATTAGACTCTGCTTTTTCCCCCTAGCTGGCTCTAAATTGGTCACACAAGTGAGATGCTCTTTGCATTCTGTGCAAACAGAACTCACAAGCCCGGCAAAGTTTCAAAACAGCCCCTTAAACGAGCAGGACCAAGAGCAGCATAGCTCAGACCTGCAGGTGATGAAGTGGACCGGTCCGCAGGAACATTAACGCTACATTGACAGTCATTCATAGCCTACTAGAAGAGAAACGTAAGCTTGAGGCACACAGTGAACCTCACAGACACAGCGCTACAGACCCACTGAAATTCTGTCTTCATTCTAGGGTCCAGGCCACTCTGTGGCTCTCAGAACGTAAACCTGCATTACAGCTGACATCCTTCTGTGCTCGCCCAGCTTATCTTCAGCACCTGGTCATTCGCTGGCTGTCCTGAGCTGAACACCCTTGTTTAGAGCGCTCCTGCTGTTGGTGTGCCAGGCAGCATAGCTGCAGCATAGCGCTGGCCTGTCTGAAGCAATTCTCTCTCACCTGCATTACACAGCCATGTGTACTCAATCCGTGCAGCAGACCTCGGGTGTCAGGGACGGGGTTTCCTCACTAGCTCCGTCCTAGGACTGTTGCGCAGCCCATCTAGTCTTACTTCCTGCACAGGAACTTTGCAGACTAGCTTTGACACACAGCAGGCCATGTCACAATACTGCAGCTAATCCCACGCTTTCTCCCTGCCTGCACCTGCTGGTTGCAAAGGGAAGGTGGTAACTGTGGAGAGGGATGTACTGGCATTTATGGGCAGTAGGCGGAGCTCACGTCTCTCCGCACTGCACCACCTCACGCTGATGGCTTGAGGAGTGTTTTATTGCGGTGGGTACCAAGGGAACTGGACCCGTTCTCTCCTGCACTCCTTATTTGCGGGTCTAGCGTGTAACAACCCACGCACAGCTCACGTTCTCCGCATGCTCCACTCCTGCTTTCCCAAGGGCTCTCCCTCCTCTATCCTTGCTCTGGGAGCGCCAGCGAAAGCAAGCAACATGCCCAGCACCCCAGGAGGCGTGCGTCTGCACAGGCCGCGGGACACGCGACCCGCGCTGGAACCCGGGCTGACAACACCAGAACCGAGAGCGCTGCGTTGGGAGACACCCACCCACCCGCCAGCCGCCAGGGCAGCAGCTTCAGCCATGGCGTGTAGGGACCGGTCTGCTTCAGAGAAGGTCATTGGTCTGTCACCTGTCACCCTGCAGACCCAGGGCTGAGTTCTGGGTGCTCACTGCCTTGCCCACTGTTCCCGGGCCCACCTAAGGCAGCCTGGGCCTGACATTGAGAACCGCAGAGCGCGCCAGGCTCCCTGGATGCCCGCTGGAACGGTGGGTACCCAGCACCTGCGGAGATCAGGCCTCGGCACCCGTCGGGCACCCAGAACCACTGGTCCCTGGCACGTGTCGTCCCAGGGTATCAAAGAGAGCCTTGTCCGTGGCCAGGAGCCCTAAGACGTGGCTCCTCTGTCAGCCCTGGCGGCTGCCCAAGGCTCGAGGCTGGGCTGCTGCTCTGAGGACGGCGTGCGCCGCATCAGTGCGGTGGCGGTGCTGAGTGCGACAGGACCTGGACGCAGCGCAGGCCACACACCAGCAGGCACCTCGCTTGTGCAAGAGCTACGCCCCCAACCTGCATCTTCCCCTGCGGAGCCAGCGGTGGGGGCCGGGAAGACACCATGCTCTCAGCCGCTGGGAGCAAAAGGGGGGAGCTGAGACCTGGGGAGGGGCACAAGGCCTGGCTGGGGGCAGCGGCTTCCCCACCTACAATGGCTGCTCTGCTGCTAGGAGCCTCCTTTCCTCCTCCCCCGCCCCGCTTGCTGGCAGCAGCGGCAGGCTCCCCGGCCCCATGCGAGCAGCTCCCTCAGTCCCGCAGCAGAGTTAGGCACGGAGCTGTCATCCGTGCCCTGGGGAGCAGCGTTCGCAGCAGCTGCTGCTGGGGAAGGAGCTGCGGTGCTGCTTCCTGCCAGCTGTCGCTGACTTTGCTTCAAGGGCACTGCCTCTCGCCCTGCAGCAGCAGCCGCTGCTCCCTGCCCCATGCCGCTAGCTCTCAGCCCTCACCCATTGCTGCTGCAGCAGTGTGGGGAGCTGGCCAGAGTCTGCATCTGCTGCCAAGCCAGGTTCTTCCTCTGCAGCCAGCTGTGCAGCTCTGGTCCTCCTCCTCCTCCCTCCCAGCCCAGGCAGAGCCAGAGGCTGGGCCCCTCCCGACTCCTGGAGGCAAGAGTCACATGGAGGCAGAACCGCGGTGAGTGCAAAGCAGCACAGGAGCAGCCGCAGCCCCTCCAGGAATCTTTGCTACGAGGGCCTGTGTGCGTCCACCGCCCCGTCTCTGCAGACAGCCCCAGCCAAGACTGGCCAGCCGCCTGCCAGCTGGTCAACCACCACCAGCGACGGGCCACACCTCCCTGGGACCAGGCACCAGTTCCCCCATACTGCCCGAAGGAGGGGGAGTCCCTCGGGGGGCTCTCAGCTCCTGGGTCCAGCTGTGGGGCAGGAGCAGATCACAGTCAAAGCGTCAGGACTGCGGAGGAGCCAGACTGAGTGCACCTTCCGTTCACAACCGACTGCCGGTCCACAAACCAGGGCCCTGGCACCTGACACACTCTGCTCCTTGTGGCGCACGGGCACGCGGCTTCGGGCGTCCCAGGCCTTTGACACCGAGCCCCGGAAGGTGGTTTCTGTCTGGCAGCTTCTCTTCCAGCCCTGCTCAGGGCAAAGGACGTTCACAGAGCCCACTCTGCCATACAGCCATCCCCTGTTGTGTCTGTGGAGAATCCGTTCCAGGATGGTCTTTTAGTCCGAGTCCGGAGCATACCAGCTGGGTCACAGGAGTCCATTTCCAGGTTTTGGTTTGGACGAGAGAGCGCAGTTATCTGCAAGCAGAGAAGCTGCGTCCATGCTGCATTCTGGGAGCTATGGGAGCAAGTCAGTGGTATGTGGAATCTTACTTTAAAATTATCGCTGTGCCCCTGTGACTCATTGCAGAAGCTTCTAATCCGTTAGGACGCAACACCTGCAAGGAATGCTGGATCAACAAGAACCAGAAATCAACACCAACCCAACTAAAAGGACCACAGAAAGCGGGGGTGTGAGGGAGAGGAAAGGGGGTGCGAGCTCTTTCTAGCTCTTGAATTTTTAGATTGCACTACGCTGCCCATGGAAACAGCAATCCCCCTGCCATGCTGTATGCCGCGCTTTGCATGGTTGTGTCTTGCTCTAGCAGACAAGACGCATGGTGGCAGTCGTTCTGAGTGTGGCCTATTCTCAGGACTGCATCAGAAAGCCTGAACATGCTTGTCTTAAGTTTAATAACAAACTAACAAACCAGACACATCGTGCCCACAGAACATTAGCAATCCAGGTTCGTCAACAAATCTATCAAGGATCTACCTCATGTCCCATTGCCACACAGTGCACTTTGCTCTGCTGCAATCTTAACTTACAGGAAAAAATGTTCCTGAGCTTCCCTGAGTGTCCTGTCCATGAGTCTCATCCCATGCTGGGACCCAGATGGAAACACTGGCTTGAAAGGTTAGAAAAATCTATTCCTGGTGATGAAAGAAGATGACTGCACCACAAAACGTGCTATTCTCCTACACTTTGCAGGAAGCGTGGTGCACCATATTTTTAAAACATGGTCTGACATTGGGGACAACAAGGACTATGAGAAAGCACAAACAGCACTCACAAGGTTGTTTAAAGGACATAAAACATTGACTATGAACAATATACATTCCTGCAAGCACATCAGCGAGAAGGGGGAACATCAATGAGTATCATGCTTGCTTGTGTCACTACATGAGTTCTTGTGAGTACACAAACATGGATCATGAAATAAGAGAGCAGATAATACAAGGACATTTGTCAGCTACATTGAGAAGACAAATTCTCCAAGATCCCCAAATGATTTCGTTGGAAGACTGGACGCTGCTCAAGAGACTGAGATGTTGGAAATACACACTCAAAAAACAGAGTGAGGAAACTTGGCAACGAGTACAGAGACGGCACGTGTACTCCACACTCAGAACTCAGCCAGGAATAGAGTGGGACATTCTCAACATGGTAACCCTCTGGAAAACTCAGGGACCATCCACAAAGATGACACCCCTAAAAGACTAAAAATGAGGAGTCTTATGCCCACATCAAGGGGATTGCCCAGCAAAAGGGGGTCTATGTCGTAGTTGTGGAAAACAAATCACTACACAAAGGGTTGAGACAAATTTTAACAAAGACGTCAAGATCCAGTGAAGACTCTTCATGCTGACACCACAGAAAACGGCAGTTTTTATGCCTTCACAGCACTCCCTGAGAAAAAAAGCCTTTTGTTCATGGTGGTAAGCCATGATGCCACATCATCATTCAAGGACGAGTATAAACTGTTCAGGAAGGACAGGCATGGGCGAAAGGGTGGAGGAGTTGCACTGTATGTAAGAGAGCACTATGATTGCTCCGAGCTCCAGTATGAAACTGGAAATAAGCCAGTTGAGAGTCTTTGGGTTAAGCTTAGAAGCAAGAACAATAAGGGTGATGTCGTGGTGGGTGTCTGTTATAGACCACCAGACCAGGAGGACGAGGTAGATGAGGCTTTCTTCAGCCAACTAGGGAAAGTTTCCAGATCCCAGGCCCTGGTTCTCATGGGGGACTTCAATCACCCTGACATCTGCTGGAAGAGCAATTCAGCAGAGCACAGACAATCCCGGAAGTTTTTGGAGAGTGTTGCGGACAATTTCCTGGTGCAAGTGCTGGTGCAACCAACTAGGGGCCGTGCTCCTCTTGACCTGCTGCTCACAAACAGGGAAGATTTGGTAGGGGAAGTAGCAGTGGGTGGCAACCTAGGCAGCAGTGACCATGAGATGGTCGAGTTCAGGATCCTGACAAAAGGAAGAAAGGAGAACAGCAGGGTAGAGACCATGGACTTCAGAAAAGCAGAGTTTGACTCCCTCAGGGAGCTGAGGGGCAGGATCCCCTGGGAGGCTAATATGAGGGGGAAAGGAATCCAAGAGAGCTGGTTGTATTTTAAAGAAACCTTATTGAGGGCGCAGGAATAAACCATCCCAATGTGCAGAAAGAATAGCAAACATGGTAGGCGTCCAGCCTGGATTAACAAAGAAGTCTTTGGAGAACTTAAACACAAAAAAGAAGCTTACAAGAAGTGGAAGCTTGGTCAGATGACTAGGGAGGATTATAAAAACACTGCTCAAACGTGCAGGAATGAAATCAGGAAGGCCAAAGCACAATTAGAGTTGCAGATAGCAAGGGCTGTGAAGGGGAACGAGAAGGGTTTCTACAGGTATGTTACCAACAAGAGGAAAATTAGGGAAAGTGTGGGCCTCTTACAGAATGGGGAAGGCAACCTAGTGACAGAGGATGTGCAGAAAGCTGAGGTACTCAATGCCTTTTTTGCCTCTGTCTTCACAGACAAAGTCAGCTCCCAGACTGCTGCACTGGGCAGCACAGAATGGGAAGGAGGTGAACATCCCGCAGTGCTGAAGGAACAGGTCCAAGACTATTTAGAAAGATTGGACATACACAAGTCCATGGGGCCAGATGCAATGCATCCGAGGGTGCTGCGGGAATTGGCTGATGTGATTTCAGAGCCATTGGCTATTATCTTTGAAAGCTCGTGGCAACAGGGGAGGTCCCTGATGATTGGAAAAAGGCAAATATAGTGCCCATCTTCAAGAAAGGGAAGAAAGAGGATCCAGGGAACTACAGACCGGTTAGCCTCACCTCAATCCCTGCAAAAATCATGGAGCAGGTCCTCAAGGAATCCAATTTTAAGGCACTTGGAAGAGAGGAAGGTGATCAGGAACAGTCAACATGGACTCACCAAGGGAAAGTCATGCCTGACCAACCCGATTGCCTTTATGAAGAGGTGACTGGCTCTGTGGATGTGGGGAAAGCGGTGGACGTGATATACCTTGACTTTAGCAAAGCTTTTGATACTGTCTCTCACAGTATTCTTATCAGCAAGTTAAAGAAGTATGGGTTGGATGAATGAACTATAAAATGGATAGAGAGCTGGCTAGATATTGGGCTCAACGGGTAGTGATCAATGGCTCCATGTCTATCTGGCAGCCAGTCACAAGCGGAGCGCTCTTGTAGGGGTCGATCCTGGGGCCGGTTTTGTTCAACATCTTCATTAATGATCTGGAGGATTGCACCCTCAGCAAGTTTGCAGATGACACTAAGCTAGGGGGAGTGGTGGATACGCTGGAAGATAGGGATAAGATACAGAGTGACCCAGACAAATTGGAGGATTGGGCCAAAAGAAATCTGATGAGGTTCAACAAGGACAAGTGCACAGTCCTCCACTTAGGACGGAAGAATCCCATGTACAGCTATAGACTGGGGACCAACGAGCTAGACAGCAGTTCTGCAGAAAAGGACCTGGGGATAACAGTGGATAAGAAGCTGGATATGAGTCAGCAGTTTGCCCTGGTTGCCAAGAAGACTAATAGCATATTGGGCTGCATTAGTAGGAGCATTTACTGCAGATTGAGGGAAGTGATTATTCCCCTCTATTCGGCATTGGTGAGGTCGCATTTGGAGTATTGTGTCCAGTTTTGGGCTCCCCACTATAACAAGGATATGGACAAGTTGGAGAGAGTCCAGCGGAGGGCAACAAAAATGATTTGGAGGCTGGAGCACAAGACTTATGAGGAGAAGCTGAGGGAACTAGGCTTGTTTAGTCTGCAAGAGAGAAGAATGAGGGGAGATTTGATAGCAGCCTTTAACTACTTGAAAGGGGTTTCCAGGGAGGATGGAGCTAGGCTGTTCTCGGTGGTGGCAGATGACAGAACAAGGAGCAATGGTCTCAAGTTACAGTGGAGGAGGTCTAGGTTGGACATTAGGAAAAAGTTTTTCACTAGGAGAGTGGTGAAGCACTGGAATGGGTTACCTAGGGAGGTGGTGGAATCTCCATCTTTAGAGGTTTTTAAGCTGCGGCTTGACAAAGCCTGGCTGGGATGATTTAGCTGAGGTTAGTCCTGCTTTGAGCAGGGGGTTGGACTAGATACCTCCTGAGGTTGCTTCCAACTCTAATCTTCTATGACTCTATGATATGAGGCTGAAATTTTATTTGACATCGGTGCATCAGCGAATGTGCTGTCATCTTTCACATTTTGATCCATGACACAGAAGTCACTTTTACACCTGACAGCACCTGTGGAAATCCAGGCTCCCTGACAATCTGTAATAGATTCTCAGCTCATTTTGTGTTTACGGAGAGCTTTGCTACCAGTCTGATGTGCTTGGTGACTAATGGCACAGATGTACTGACTAGTTATGACACAGCAAGCATGCTAGAACTGATTCAGATGATCTAGCAAGCTAAATCAACTCCTCCAGTCCCATGAGGACATGTTCAAAAGAACAGGAAAGTTTGAAGGGAAAGCAAATAAAATTCCACCTTGGTAACTTGGTTCAGCCCATAGCTCCACCACACAGGCACATTCCTTTTTATGTCAGGAAGCTGGTGGAAGAAGAATTAGCACTCTTGGAAGAGCTTTGTTTCATTGAGACAGCGGAAGGCCCCATGCCATGGGGTCACCCTTATTGGGGTGGTCGACAAACCAAAGCAATAAGGTAAAATCTGGATTTGCATGAATATGTGTTTACCCAATCGGGCTATCGAGCATGAGCAACATCATCCCCCACTGCAGGGGACATTATTACAGAATATCTGAATGGAGCAACAATTCTTCACCAAGCTCAACCTCACAGTAAGATGCCATCAACTTGAGATTCATCTTGCGTCAGGGCATATAACAACCTTCACAACACACACGGGTCCACACCGCTGTAAACAACTCAGTAGTGGCATTACTTTAGCTGCAGATAGCTGAAGACATGATATGCGAGGTACTAGCTGGGACCCCTGGAGTTCTTAATGTGAGTGATGGCAAACTAGTATTTGGCACCACATCTGAAGAACACGACACTTGACTGGCAGCTGGTTCTGAAGGACTGCAGGAGAGAATCTCACATTAAACCCAGACAAATGTGAGTATAATAAACCCGCATTAGAATTTGTTGGATAGACAGACATTCTCCAAAGAATGCACCTCAGCCGATCTTAAGAACATGACGGACATTCATAATGCCACTGGGCCCACAGAAGTTCATAGCCTGCTGGGGTTTGCAAATGACCATGCAGATTCATTCTGAGATAAGCCGCTATCACTCCAATACGGAAGATCTTACCAGGAAAGATCAAACATGGGTTTGATCAGATGAACATTAAAATGCATTTGATGAACTGAAGAAATCCCTGACCTGTGATGTAGTCATGTCATATTTTGATTCCAGTAAGAGAACTGAACTTTTAGTAGATGCCCTCTTGCATTAGGAGCAGTCCTCAGACTAGTTGACCTGCATGGTCAAATGTACACCATTGCGTATGCCAGCAAGGCTATTTTGCCCACTGAACGATACTCTAACACAGAAAGAGAAGCTCTTGTTGAAGCATTAGGGATGGTTCCAGTTTTATACATTTACAAATGTATTTTTACGATTCTGACTGGTCACAAACCTCTTGACTCTATGTTCAGCAATCTCTCTTTTCACCCACCGGCTCACATCGAGCAGAGGGGATGCTCAAACTACAAGATTATGACTTCGAAGTTATCTATTGGCCTGGAAAGCATAACCCTGCTGGCTACTTCTCCAGGCACTGTAATCCTGAAAGAGCTAACAACCACAACACTCCGGAGAAAGAAGAAGTGCATGTAAAACACTTCCTCCTCTCACGTCCTGTGCCTAAAGCACTCTTGTCAGAGTGAATAAAAACTGCTGCAGAGTCTGACATGTCTCCAAATGGTCTTTAAAACCATTCCAAACGGTCAATGGAAAGAACTTCTGCACAAGCTGTTCTATGATTGTTTCCTCAGGTTAAGGGTAAGTTGACTGGCATGGGCGATGACCTCCTACCCTGAGATACAAGACTTGCTATTCCACATTCATTCTGGGATCACACAATTGTTTTGGCTCACGAAGGTCACCAAGGACTGGTTGCTCGGAGAAAAAGTCTGGTTCCTTGGGATTGATAGCCTCACTGCAACTTGCATTCAATCCTGCAGATTATGCCAAGCAGCAGTTCGAGGGATGTGGGGAGAGAAATCACACTCCTCCATTCCCTGTATCTCCTCTGCCCACATCTCCATTGACAGAAGTCAGCATGATTTGTGCGATCTCCTGAAGGGAGAACATTCACCAGTTGTTATAGAGACTGTTCTGGTTATCCAGAAGTTGAAAGGGTCAGCACAACTTATGCCAACACTGCTACACCCAAACTAGATAAGCCTGTGTCAGCCTATTGCATACCTGCTGTTATTAAATGTGGCACTGGGCTTCCCTTACAAGTCTTGCCATGCCCCATTGGCAGCATTATCTTGGTTTCAAACATCATAAACTTACTCTGCATCAGCCACAAGCTAATGGAGAAGTTGAGAGGTTTGTGCAAACACTCGCGAAAGCACCATGAATTGCTGCACATGATGGATTGACCATGAAACAGGAGTTATTTCATTTCCTTCGCAGATATCCAATCACTTCCCGCTGTTCCACTGGCATGCTGCCAGCAGCTGGCCTATTTGGCAGGCAGCTAAGAAGAAAATGGCCACAAGCTGAGATAAGAGCAGGTGATGAATCTCTGCATCGAGACGACAATGAAATAAAACTCATCATGGAAAAAACAAACAAACCGCCAACCAATGCAGGCGTGGCAGCCCCACATCTTTCAGTGAGGGAGGCGTAGTTCTTGTCAGACCCTTTCAGCCTCCCAACACACGCTCTAGGCCCTTTTCTCCTTACAAGCGCCAGCCCGGCTGATGAGGCAATGCCTCGCTCGGGGAGAAGGAGAAATTCAGAGGGAAACCATGTAATGAGTTCCCTGCATTGCTCCCAGCCGTGACACTCACAGAGCAGCGCTGTCATCGCTTGGAGAGAGGTGCCAGGCACGGGGTCCGGTGCGGAAATCCCGAGAACCGGGCTGTACACATTCCATTTGGGGGGATGCAAAGAAGCACGACTCGGGGCAGGGTGTCTGTGCTTCCTCAGATACCACAAGGGGCTTTGCTAAAGGCCAGTCTAGAACAGATGCATTACAGAGGCGCCACTGCACCGATACAGCTGCGCCGCTCTAGTGCGTCTGGTGAAGATGCTCTACACCAACAGGAGAGAGCTCTCCCATCGGTGCAATAACACCACCTCCGCGAGAGACGGCAGCCCTGTCGGCGGGAGAAGCTCTCCTACTGACAGAGCGCTGCCCACACCGCCACTCAGGGTTCACACCCCTGAGCGACATAAATGATATCGACATACGTGGCAGTGTGTGCAAACCGGCTTTGTCAGCTGTAATGCCTGCCTATGAACTGTGGAGGAGAGACAGACCATGCTGCGGAGGGAGAATCATAGAAGATGAGGGTTGAAAGGGACCTCAGGAGGTATCTAGTCCAACCCCCTGCTCAAAGCAGGACCAACCCCCGCTAAACCATCCCAGCCAGAGCTTTGTCAAGCTGGGCCTTAAAACCCTCTAAGGATGGAGATTCCACCACCTCCCTAGGTAACCCAGTCCAGTGCTTCACCACCCGCCTAGTGACAAAGTTTTTTTCCTGATGTAAGCAAGGTCTGAGTGGCACTCCTCCTGCTCAGCAGCTGAAAGGGGGGCACTTTATCTGCATGGCTTTGGATTTGCATGAGTACAATTAAGTTCTCTGCATACTGCATAAGCACACTAGGTGCTGTGCATGATGGGAAATGGTCAATGTGTCTGGTATTGTGTTGCAATTCACTTTTGTGTTAACGGCAGAGGTAATGAAATGTTGTCCTTCGATTGTATGAACAAATGGCAGCAGATCTGTGTTTAGCCTGTTCTGATGAAGAATTCATCTCATCTAAACAGAGCCCAACAAGGGTGGCAGACGACGTTTCAGCATTGTAAGGGCAGCAGGGCGGGATGAGAAGTCTTCTGTTGAGATTGCACAAGCCCTGGCAAAGTGCTACGATCAGGCATCGATTGAATATCTCCTCCCACTGTTAAAAGGCAGAATTAATGATTCCTCGTGGAGTCTTTTGTGTTGTTAAAAGCAGGGACATTTCTCCTGTGTCAGCAGAAGGTTTTCCCATGAGCTGAAAGCTGAAATTCACTAAGAGCTGAAATCGCTAGAGGAACTGGGAAACCTTGACTGACAACCAGCAGAGAGGAGCCAGGAATGGTCGGCACCTGCAGAAGCCAGGATCAGGGACTCAGTGAGGCCCGGAGGTGGCAGGAGGCATCAGCAGAGGAGGCCTGGTCAAACCTGAGTCCAGCAGGAGCTTGCAGAGGGGACTGGCTGAGCCCCAACCGAGAGGTGGACAAAGCAAGAAGGGAGAGGCGAAGGACACACCCTGTACTCTGGGGTGGGTTCAGCTCATTGAATTCATAAATTCTGTTTGCACTGGTTCCAAACCAGTGCTGTGTTACTTCCCTCCTTTTATTAAAAGGTTTACTTTCTATACTCAGATGCTGTGCTTGTCAGAGGGGAAGTATTGCCTTTTGGGGCACCTGGGGACGATGTGTGATTTCCCAGGTGACTGGGTGGGAGCTCGAGCTGGTTTGATGGTTTATCATTGACAGGGACCCCTAGATAGAGAACCCGGCCCTTTGCTGCTGCCAGCTCTGCCTGGCAGAAGGGTTACACTAATATCCAACCAAAACTTCCCCCACTGCAACTTGAGACCATTGCTCCTTCTTCAGTCACCTGCCACCACTGAGAACAGCCTAGCTCCATCCTCCATGGAACCCACTTCAATAATTAAAGGCTGCTATCAAATCCCCCCTCATTCTTCTCTTCTGCAGGCTAAGCAAACCTAGTTCCCTCAGGCTCGCCTCAAAAGTCATGTTGGGCTGTGTCAAGGGTTTCCATAGGATCTAGTGAAATAAACACTGAGTGTATAGCACCACACAGGTAAGGCTCCATGAATACAAATCCCAATGGTCAGAATACAAGTGTGGGACTACACAACTGGCCTCTGGATCAGGAAAGGAAGAAGTTGATTGCACAACGTTGAAGGGGTCAGAATCTAACAAAGCAATGACACTGGTGACATTACTCACCCACATGTAGTCAGATGTCACAATGGTCATGTGTCACAATGGAGGAATATTGAGAAGAAGTCATTTCTCAACAGCATCAATGGTTGTTGCGTGGACCAGCTAATTCCAGAGACAGCTGGATGCAGTTCTCAACTTAGCTGTGAGTATCTTGCAGAAACTGGTGCAAGAAGAGAGAAGCTGAGCCATGGATTGTGACCACAACAGAATTAGGTTTGACATTCCAAGAGGGAGGAAAGCTCCAAAGCGTCACCAGGATGTCAACGCAATAAGAAGGTGAGCCAAATGGCACTAATGTCAAAGAAAAGAAAGTAAAATGCTCAGAGGTGGCTTGATGCTACTTAAGAAAACCGGTCGCAGAAGCCAGGCATCCTTCTGAACAGCAAAGTAAACACACGTGGCTACATGGCAGTTTGAGGAGCTAGTTGAGCCAAACAGAAATCCTCAAACTTGGAGATCGGACGCTAGGGAAGCCCATAACAGGACCAGCGATTCTAGCAGGCGGTATGTAGGGTGGAAATCAGGAGGGTGAGGATGGACTCTGAAGAACAAATTGTTAAAAGTATTTAAAACAACCCCAAGATGCTCTGTATATCAGGACCTCACAGGGTAAACTGATTTATATCAAAGTGATTTAAATCAACAATTTTAAAGGGTTTGCATTTGTACTTTAGTTATATTCCTAAATAAAGGTTGATTCTCATGGGTTGGAAACTATTAAAATATGTTGATTTGCAGCTAACTATAACCTTTACACTAAATTTGGTGCTTCTTTTTGCTAACTAGGAGGATACATTTATAAGGTATATAATTGCTTAAATGTTTAACTTATTTATTCAGATTTGTAACTTTTACATTTTTATTGTGTTAGAAAATGGTGAATGATGCATTTTTTATTTACTAGCGGATAATTTTTTTTCTTCTGATTTGTGTCAAGCTCTACTTTGATGGAAATTCACATTTAATTAAAATGCACTAAAACATCATTTTAATTTTTTATTAAATACAACTATTTTAAATGTGCTGGATACATAAGAAAATAAATTTATCAAAAATACTTTGTACTTAAAACTGATTAATTAAACAAAACTATTATCCATAGTTCGTGAACTGAACAGATTGTTTCTGGCCGTCACATTTCAAGATTTTAGTAATAGATCTCATACTCTCTCACCTAGTTTTTACTGATAGATTGTTTTCCTCTTCCAAACAAAAACAACCTTTCCTGTATGTTCAGCTCCCAACTGGTTTCTTAATGTTGAATGAACTAGTCATTGAACAAACTAGTTGAATAAACTGAAGTGAAGAAAATATTCTATTCTGCACCTGCAAAAGCGGCTACTACTGTCAAAAGATGATTTAGCATTTCAACAGACTTGGGTTCCAGATGCTTTGAGTCCTGCTTTGAGCAGGGGGTTGGACTAGATGACCTCCTGAGGTCCCTTCCAACTCTAATATTTTATGATTCTATGATTCTATGCTGAGCCAGTGAATTTTGCAAGTTCAGCGGTCTGACTTTCTTTAAAATGTGACAGCAAAACGTGTATGGCCTAATCTTACTTTTTGTATTTAATTTAAATCATGTTAACCATTTACGTTAAGACCTAAATTTATTGTAATTTATTAATTTCAGATTTAGTTTTAAATATTTTTAAAAAAATAAACCTGTATGTAAAAAATATCCAATTTTTGAACAATAATTTATTTTTATCCACCCATGCAGCAAGAGGGCAGTTAGAGAATCGGTAGATCTGCAGGGTCTCTAAGGGCTTAAGGGGACAATTACAGAAGATAAGGATGCTTCTCAGAAGCAAAATGATCTCATGAGAGGATATTGGGGCAGATACCTACTACGACTATTTTAAAGATGAGATTCTCTTAGATGTCAAGATGTCGGAAGATGAAGCCTGGAACAAACCAATCATTTAAAAAGCACTAAGTGGCCATGCTGCATTGGTCCCTCCATGAGTTCTGAGGGATGCTAAGGAGAAGTGGGCAACATGGCAGCAGATGAAATTCCGTGTCGATGAATGCAAAGTAATGCACGTTGGAGGCAAAAATTTAAAACTACTCATAGATCTTCCAGGGACCTAAATTAACAGTAGCAGTTCACTAAAGGGACCTGGTTGGCCTTACAGACAGCTCAATTAAAACCGCTGCTCAATGAGTGCCTGCAGTGAAAAACAAACACGATGCCAGGACGCAGAAAGAAGGGGCTGGAGAATAATGCAGTGAATATTTTAATGCTTTTAACTAACTCAAAGGGGCAGCCTGATACGGATACCGTGTGCAATACTGCTCTCAAAGAATATTGCCGAACTAGAGGGTGTGACACAAATAATCAAGGGCCTGGAAAAATTCTGCTGTGAAGACTGATTGAAAACCCTGGAAATGTTACCTCAGAAAGGAGATGAGCAAGAGGAGACATGATAAAGGTGTCTAAAATAGCAAATGGTCTAGAGAAGGTAGACCAGTAGCTGATGAAATTAAAAAGATGACAAATTCAAAACTGGTCAAAGTAAATGCTCTTTAAAACTCTGGAAATCACTGCCACAGGAAATCCTTGAGGCCCAGAATTTGGCAAGATTCAAAGAGGGATTGGACATGCATATGGCTATCCAGCATTATAGCAGCTGGTAGCACATTTTGGAAGAGATTCTGAACCTCATGATTTAGGGTTTAAGCTGATCTCCAGCTCCCCATGGATGTTCATCCCACATCTGCCACTATGGGAAGAGGCAGGACACTGGACTAGGTGGATCTTGGGTCTGATTGGTATGAAAATCCCCATGTTCCTATGCATACTTCCCAGTGCCCAGCTAAAAAGTTACCCTGGAGGCTGCACCGCGTATTCCTTACCGAAGCCAGTTTGCAGTGGGCTGGTCTGTCACATCGCTAACTTCACAAGGACAACACCAAACTGAGCACTCACATGCTCTTCAAATGTTCCCTCTAGGAAAACCAAATTCTACACGCCTTGGATGAGGCTTGAAATGAGCAGAGTTTATCATCTCCCATGTCTCAGAGACTGGCAGCATTTCCTTCCCTGCGCCCAGACTTAACTGCCTGACAGAGTGCCAGCGAGGAGGGGAATGAGGCACTGCTGAAAGCACCGGCGCAGGCACATATGGAGAGGCAACACCACTAAGAAGTGCCGTGACAGAGCGATGGAAAGACTGGCATCTCGTAGAACAGATGACTGTTCAAGGGATAAAGGGCTGTTCTGTAGTTTTGTGCTCTTTGGAATGGTACACACACACACACACACACACACACACACACACTCCCAGTAAAAATGTTTCTTTTTAAACTTTGCTACTTGTTCAGTCACTTGAGAACCGGTTCAGCAGCCCCTGTAGAGAAACTAGAGAGAGCCAGATTGAGCCTCTGTGGTTCTGGGGTGAAAATGGTGCTCATGAAAGGTGCTGGTTGGGCTACCACGGCAGGGGGTCAAAGTTCTCCATTCACCCCAAGAACAGCTAGGGCTGGGCAGCAGCTTCTCTAGCACTGATCTCCCAAGACGCCTGGGACCGAGGGCCTCAGAGAATGGTTCTGCACCACAGACTCAGCATTCGCAAAGCAACTCTCCTGGGAGCATCAGCCATGACGGCACCTCCCAAAGCAGCGCTTGTAGCAAAGTGCAGAGCTGCAGGTTGGGAGGGGACATCTTGTCCAGGGACCCGCGAATCTCTGCAGGGAAAGAGCAGCAGCTAAACTCAGTTTGCCATTTTAATTCACCAACAGTTAGTTCCTTGCTGCAGGTGTGAAGTGAATTAAAAAAACCCGAACAAAACCCAAAGAAAGTCAATTCCTAAAAAACAGGAGTTCTATTCTGATCGCCCCATTAGATCAACTCTCAGACACACTCGTATCACAGAACAGGATGTTATCCTCTCCTCGGTTGAGTCACCATTTCAATAATGTGACTAGGCTGATGGAAGCACAGTTCAGCTGCTGCTTTCACTGGTTGACGCTTCAGTATCCACGTGCTAAACCAGTGCTAATTGGGTGCTGACACCACCTTTTAGAGCACAAAGAAGTGAGAAGCTCATTAAACACATCAATCAGCATCTGCAGAAAACCACTGGGCTCCTTCCAGAAATAATCCTCCTTCTCTGAATCAGCTCTCCAATTCCATGAAATGAACCCTAGGAGAAAGTCCTAGAGTAATGTGAAAGCATAACCTTCAAATCCTCCAGAGACAGGGAGCTGCAGCTGGTCAGAGGAGGAGTTTTCTGTCTGAAAATGCCGTTTCATTTAAATCAAAACGTTTTCACAGGCATTTTGATAATTTTCAACAGAAAAAGTTCAAAATGATTCAAATCTAATATTTTATTTTGACTCACTTTGTTCAGACTGTTTTGTTCTGATTGGTACACTCTGTTGCAAAATATTTATTTGTATGTTCTGTTCCCTATTATCTTTCATATTGATTATATATTGCTTTGGTTACCAAAACACTCTGTTCCGATAAGGTCATTCTGCTGTTTACAAATAAACTTTTTTCAGCACTTCAGTTCCAGAGCAAAAATTAAACATTTTAACTCTTCGGCCCCATTTGGCAGGACAACGGAAGTTTGGAAAGTCAGAATTTCGCTTGACACGGAAATTCCATTTTCCATCCAGCTCCATGGGTAGCTATTGAAACAGCTCCCCTGACGCTGTCAGTGTGTCTCCCACTGCGGCCTGCTTCCCTGACAGTGCGAGTTTCTAAACGCAGTGCGTGACCGTTCATTCACAGCTGGCCAACACCCACATGCCCACTGCACCCTGGCGTGCGTCATGGAGAGGCCACAGAACCTGGCTGTGTGCATCCAGAGGCCCAACAGGCTTTTTTTTGGGGGGTGACAAGTGACAGAGGAACTGGGCTTATTAAGTCTGCAGAAGAGCAGAATGAGGGGGGATTTTATAGCAGCCTTCAACTACCTGAAGAGGGTTCCAGGGAGGATGGAGGAAGGCTGTTGACAGAACAAGGAGCAATGGTCTCAAGTTGCAGTGCGGGCAGTCTAGGTGTGATATTAGGAAAATCTTTTTCACTAGGAGGGTGGTGAAGCACTGGAATGGGTTACCTAGGGAGGTGGGGGAATCTCCATCCTTAGAGGTTTTTAAGGCCTGGCCTGACAAAGCCCTGGCTGGGATGATTTAGTTGGGGTTGGTCCTGCTTTGAGCAGGGCGTTGGACTAGGTACCTCCTGAGGTCCCTTCCAGCCCTAATCTGCTATGATTCTATGAGAAGGTGTTCCTGGGGTTCCCAGGCTGCAGAGGGACTGTGCTGCAGCCCTGGGGGGGACGGGGGGACATCCCCAGCTCCCTCTCCTTGTGGAGTTCCTGCCCAAGCCCTTTTACACAAGACTTCATAGCCCACCCCTGTTCACACGGGGCTTGTGTAAAAGGGCTTGGAATTCCACAAAGAGTGGGGGCTGGGGACGTGTTCACCTGAAATTGTTGGGTAAGCAGGCTAGATGGGAATTTCAGATTGGATGGCACCTGGTTTAAAGTCAACATGCAAGACCAACTCTCAGAATATTAGCCAGTGTAAACTGGCATGCAGAGCTCCAGAATCCTGGTTTTCTGTGTTGTCGGGCAGGGTGCCGATTCCCAATCTTCATGTCCCCTGCACCTTGCTTGTTCTTCAGTTGCTTCCGCATTACTGGAATTTGGTTTTTTCAGGAGATTTCCTAGTAGAGGCACCAAGTTCCAATCTAGATCAAATCCAGGGACCATTTACATCCAGGCTAGAACTTTAACTGCTGTTGTATAATGCCTTGGATAAAAGGATTGTTACACATGCCTAGAGGTAGGACAGGTGCGATGCAATGTTCTATCTCTTAATGAAAGTACCAGAATCTTCTTCTCTTGCATGGCATTTGAAAAGCAGTGAGCTGGAATTATAATTGCATTTTAAGATTTGAAAGTCATTCTACTGTTTCTGGGGTAGCTAGGTGGATCCCCTTGTACTACCACCGTAAGCATGGTGTGTCACACAGTTTGTATCTCACCACAGTCACTGTTTGGTGATTCTTTGATTTTCCATTTGTAAAGGAGCGATCCACATCTTCTGAGTGTTGTCCAAAGGTCGTCGTTAAATGCAGACCTCTGCCTATCGGGAACACAGAATCCCAGGATTTCCATGTACCAAAATAATGTTCACATTCATGTTTCCAGTTCTATTTGACTGCAATATGCACTATATCTCACAAAGTTTCCTATCCGGTACTAGAGCACCTCTGAACATATTCTGTACAGTGAAATTAGAGTTGGGCAAAAATTTTTAGCTAAAACTTTATTTTGCCACAAAATGCAAATTAAGATCAACTGAAACATTTTGCACGTTTGTGCTGAATTTGCTGAATTGTTTTGGTCGAATCTTTTTTATTTTTAAATCAAAATGTTTTTATATTTCCCCCAAAAAATGTTTTGATTTTCCAGCTTTTGTTTCAAAATTCCCTTGTTTTTTTAAAAAAAATGTAGAAACCTCAAGAGAAACAAAATGCTTTGTTTGACCCAAAACAATTTCTTTTCAACTTTTTGGTTTGCAGGAAAATTTAAAACAATTTTTCATTTTGGGTTGACCTCAAACTATTTTTTAAAATAATATTTCAGTACAGCCAGCAAAATCAGTTAGTCACTCAGCTCAAATAGTAATAAATATGGGATAATTCTGGCATCCCCTTCAATCTTCCCTTATAGGCATTAAATTTTTGTATTTTCCATGAAATCACTAAATACAAAAACACCCAGAGAAAACACTTATAACTCACCGTATGAAGTATGCTTATAGGATTTAATTAACAGTTTGACTGACTGAATTCAGGAAGCTTGATATTATATAGCATTTCTCATGAAAAGACATCTCCTGACATCTCCTGTGTTTTTAAGTACTAAAGAATATAATGAGGACAGAATAGAATAAAATGTATCATTTTGATATTACAATTTAACCGTTTATTTTGACCAATGTGATTTCCCACCCTGCCTCCTGTAAACCTCTCTTCTGCTAAGTTCCCTACAGAAACATGAGGAACAGATAAGCAGAGAGGGGTGCTGACACTGTGACCTACTGGGCAGGACCATTTTGTTGGGATTCCCTTTGAGACCTCTTTCCACTTGGCTTCCCAAGAACTCAGTTTGACTTCAGACTTTCATAGTTAGGTATTTTTGTTTGGCATACAGCAACATTACGCGCCGTTGATTAGGCTTGAAGCAGGGTACATCACAGACCCTCTCCTTTTCCATGCATTTGAATGCGTTTACTAGCCATTGCATTAGGCGTTTTGGGATTGGCCTTGGTTTTTGGCAGGAACCGATCCCTGTACTGCATGCCGTGTCCACACACTGCCTGTGTTTGACCTAGTCTTTACCTCATCTTTGCATTCCTGACTTTTCTTGTCTATTGTCAATGGTTCTTTGGCTGTCTCCTCCCCTTATTTTACCGAGTTCAGACGTTTTGTCTTTTCGTTCACGGACTCATTTTCCTATGTTAGGTAGCACAAACATTCGGTTTTCAGCCTGCTGATCTATTTACCTCCCCATCTGGTCTTCCAGGAAATGAGGCCTTCCCCAGGTATAATTCCTCATGTCAAGCTGGGCCTACACATTTCTCTGCTGCCTTGCTCAGTCCTGCTGCCTTGTTTTGCTAAGAACGGAAGCTCTAAAGGCAAGGGTCTGTGTTCAGCACCCAGCACACTGGGGCCTCAATCACTGGCCAGGGCTCTATGCACAACCCTAATCCCAACAACCACCACCAACATCTCATATGAGTGGGAAATCTTAGTGATTCGCTGGAGAGTCCGGAGAGAGGAAACTCTCCAGCAAGGCCATTGCTTTGCGATGCTCTACACAACCGTACTTCGTAATGCAGAGACAAACGGTTCCTGCCCACACACACCCGTCCATGAGGATGCCTCTGACCTAAAGCGGCATACAATATTAATTCAAGAGAATCTTTATCTTCACCTTTGTTATCAAATGGATCTCAGCGCAAAGGCTGTAGGAGGATAAATTCAGAAGAAATCACTAATCCACAATTTGCAATTACATGCCCACCATTTGCCACATGGCCCATATTCACCACCACAGCTACCCTGGACTTGGCATTGGGCTTGAGTCACATGGATTCACACATATGCTGTACAATCGCCAGATGAAATGAATGATTAGAAAGATGAATATCAGATGATCGATTCTAAAACATCCCATGACGGAATCCAAATGACCTGAGATCACTTGACCTACAAAGAGAGCGGAATGGATGCTGTACTGTTTGCCAGCAAGTCCAATAGTGGCTTTCACTAGCATATCGATTTAAGGGTGAAGTGGTCCTATCCTTCCATATACCTCCAATCTCTGCCTTGTTGCAATTCCTGTCCCTCACTCCTGACCTTCGTGTATCTTTGCTGCACACACACACGATGTTCTCCCACTGCCAATAGTCACCGGCCCCCAGTGCTGAATCTATCCAAAGTTTTCTAAGGAGGACTAAAAAATGATGCTTAGAAATACACCGTTCCTGCCTGGGGTTCATCAGTGCGAAGAAGTGGCGAATTCACCTCCAGAACCTGTGCTGATGGTGCCTCAGGAAGTGCAGGCTGTGAACCCTCCATTCCCTATGGCTCGCTCAGAGCTGCCCCTCCTGCACTCCCAACACTGTTCACATGAGAGGCAAGTGCTAGGAAGGGCCTGCGTATGTCTGGGCGGAAATGAATTCACCTCAGATTGTGGGATGCATTAACAGGGCAGCTCACATCAGACATTTCATAGATCTGAACAGAGAAGTATCCGTGCTCGTGTGTAGAACTCGGGCACTAAAACCAACTCCCAGCTTTGCAGCAAAGCCGAGTATACAGGTAGGACCCTTCTGTCCGCCAGCCTCTCCACCCCAGCTCCCTCTCATTTCAGTGCTTTACACGTCTTGTAGATTTTGTTTGAGCTATACTCTTTTGGCCAACGAGAGCTGCACCAAGCCTGCTCTCCAATACCCATGCAATGTGCACAGCCAGTCGTGCACAGAGGGCCCGGCCCTACTCCCCCTCTAGCCATGGAGGGATCTAGATGCAGAATTCCTCCCAGAACAGTACATTGGAAGCTATCCTCATCCTAGGGCAAGCCCATCCTTCTACGGAGGCTTGGTGAGTGATGCTCTCCCCCTCCCACCTAAGACAACCCACCCACACCCTTTGCACTGCCAGGCACTCCCAGGAGCATCCAGGAGTTCATGCCCAGCATGTGGCCTTGGGCTGGACACCGTTGTCTCATGGCAGTCAGCTCTAGGCATTCCCCCAAGTGCAACATCAGGCACATCATTAAAAGCTTCCCCTTCTCCATGGCTATTCCATCCTTAGTCAGACATTTGTTACATATTGTAAGCATCCCCCTCATGGCTGTTGCCTCTGAGGTCTATAGCTGTGTCCTTTACACGACTGCACATTAGCGAATCAGACCATCATGTAGGGTTCCAGGTGTTGGTACTTCCAAGCCTCTATCAGCTCCGTAATGACCAACCCTGCCCCCATAAACCCCAATGACAGCCATTTGTTAGGGTTTGGACCACGCATGGGGCTGTTAGTGAGAATCGCTAATGTCCGGTTCTGAGCACAGATTAAAGGTTTGATCGGACTAGAACATTCTAAGTGAAGGATAAACCCTGCCCTGACTGTGGTTCATGAAGTAATTCTTGGAGCATGTCACTTAAACAAGAAATGTTATTCAGGTTAAGGAAAGAAAAAAATATTAAAATATAAAATTAAAAAAAAAAAACCAAATGAAGTTGTACGAAAGCCAAAGCATCTCAGATTTTTCCTGCACTTTTCTGCCAGTCAGATAACGTATTTAAACAATATTTCTGTTAGGATCCCAGGTGAATAATGTAAACTAGTTTCACTTCAGCATACTGTTAAGGCAAAGATTAGGTCACCTGGTGGGTCAAACTAAGAGCATTTTAAAAGGTCACCTGCATAAAAAAAGAAATGGAACAAAGTGCTAAGCAGTAAAACATCAGTTAGGCAAAGGTTGGTAAAGCAGATTCATAGATTCCAAGGCCAGAAGGGACCATTGTAATTGTCTACTCTGACTGCATGGATAACAGAGGTCAGAGACCTTTCCCAAAATAATTCCTAGAGCAACTCTTTTAGAAAAATATCAGATCTTGATTTAAAAAAGTTGTCAGTGATGGAGAATCCATAAGAACAGCCACACTGGGTCAGGCCACTGCTCCATCTAGCCCGTATTCTGTCTTCCAACATTAGCTAATGCCAGGTGCTTCAGAGGGAATGAACAGAACAGGTCATCATGAAGTGACCTATGCTGGGACCCCGAATTAATTGTTCCAACAGTTAATTACTCTCACTGTCAAAAATGTATGACTTACACCGTCTGAATTTGTCTGTCTCCAACTTCCAGCCATTGGAGTGTGCAATACCTTGCTCTACCAGACTGAACAGTCCATTATTAAATACTTTTTGTCCGTGTAGATACGTAGAAGCAGAAAGCCTCCATCATTAAACCCCTGGAGCTCCATCTACTCTCTAAGTAGGACCTGGCTTCAGGTCCCTTTGGTTTTAGCTATGGTGATAGTTTATAGGAACACCAACAGTTAAGGTTCCAAACCTGAAACTTCTGATATGCAGACTGCTGCACTCATGCGGGGCCCATTAAAGGTAATGGGACTGTGCTTTGGCCCATCAGCCCAGCCACATGCAAGAAGGTGCAGGATTGACACGGCTGTCCCTAAGGTACGGCGAATGGAGATGACCACCCTGGGCCCCACACTTTGGAGAGCCCCGCGCTTTGTGCTGGGACCGGGCAGGAGGTGGTGGCTGCAGCCCACCTCCCAGCTGTGCGCTGAGACCCAACGGGAGGTGGGCGGCTTCTGCCAGGGTCCCAACTTCATGTCGGGACTGGGCGTGAGGCAGGAGGCTGCCACCAGAGTCTCAGCTTCACCCTGGGACCCGCACCCCTGCATGGGACAGCCCAGAGGATGAGGGCCTTGAGTAGCCTTGAAATCTGAATTTCAGAACTGCATTAGGTGTTGGGGTTGTAACTAAAGCAGCATGAGAAAGATAGAACTATACTGTAGACTGGAGGCTTCCATAAAAGTGCTGCCTAGACCTTGTGCTGGGCCCTCCAATCAGGGGTAAATTTCACCCTACCAGAATTGTTTAAATGTTATTGTGCATTTGCTGTTTCTGATACCAGCTGTTCACCTGTCACTATTCTCATTCATCCAGGTGGGGGAAGGGTAATGATTAGGTATGGCTGAGAGACAGTGATTCTATGAATACTCAAATTCTTCAAATATCAGTGAAACAAATCTAGTACCAGCAAAGTTAGCACAAACAGAAGACGGGAAAAGGATTTGCAAAAGTTGACTTGTGAGAGATTTACAGGGGATCGGACTAGATGACCTATTGAGGTCCCTTCCAATCTGAATCGTCTATGATTCTTCTATGATTTCATTTCATAGACATTTTGGAGAGAAATCTCATCAAGTTCCACGACATTTCCTACAGAAATTTCTTTCCACATTCAGACTGAGAAGCACCAGTGAAAGTGCTACAATTAAATGATTGTTTCAAATCTGAGCAAGGACATAAAAAAAAACAAAAAAAGAAAGATGAGTCTCTTGGCAATAACGAACTCTGATAATATTCTTGCTCACTAAGCTGCTGTGGACTTCCCTACTCATATTACTTCTCCTGCCAAGGAAGTCTGGTAGCTACGAGCACCCAAACCTGATTTTGTGATTGACACTAAGGAAAGGAGTAGAATTTATTAATGTGGCTTGACAAAAATGACCCCCTTCTCCCCGTTTACCGTATGGTATTGACCTTGCTGCACCAGGGCCAAATTACATGATCATACCTGCAGCTCCCCCAGGATCCGTTTCCATCTTGATAGTTGCCCCTTGGGATATCAACAGAGAAGGTGTGTACAATTAGCCAGACACTGGATGTCACCATTGCTCTACACAAAAGTGCACTGCCACTGAAAGACATTCATCTGGAAAGGAAAATCTGGAGATGAAATAAGGGCTTTTCTTCATAGATTGGCAAGTCTCTTTAGAGGGGTTGATTTGGAGAGCACTCTAACCAGGACGTCAGTGCAATGTAGGTATCTTCTGGAGCGCATCAGAAGGGTCTACATGCGGTAGTTAGAGCAACACGTTAGAGTGCTCGGTTATAGAATCAGTGTTTTTGGAATGTCATATTAAACAGAAGTTGAGGCCAGGCCTGAGCCTGTGAAGTACTGTAAAAGGTTAATAAACTTTGCTAATGGAAAATGTTAGTTAACACCACAAAACATACCCCAGTTGTAATTTGTGTAAGTTGTGTGCTAAGACTGATAACCGCATGCCTGCCAAAAACCAGGTACCCCACACCCAACCTGTCAGGAACAAGGCCCAAGAGCAGATAAATTGAGAAACCCAGAAAACATCTGGACAGGACAACTGGCAAGATGACACGGTTACTATGCATGATCTGCATACGATGGATAAGAAAGAACCATTGGGGATGTTTTAGTACAAAAACAAAGCATGGGAAGGGTTGTGAGTGCTTTGGAGGCTGGAATTAGAATTCAAAATGATCTTGACAAACAGGAGAAATGGTCTAAAATAAATAGGGTGAAGTTCAGTAAGAACAAATGCAGAGTACTGGACTTAGTAAGGACCAATCAATTAAACCAATACAAAATGGGGACTGACTCCATAGGAAGGAGTGCTGCAGAAAAGGATCTAGGGGCTACAATGGATCACAAGCTAAATATAAGTCAACAATATAGTATTGTTGTAAAAAAAGTGAACATCATTCTGGGATGTATTAGTAGGAGTGTTGTCAGCAAGACACAAGATGGACCATTGGTAAGACCCAGTATGGCCAGTCTTATGTTCTTAAGAAGTAATTCCTACACTCTACTCAACGCTGATAAGGCCTCAACTGAAATATTGAGTCCTGTTTTGGGCACCAGACTTTGGGAAAGATGTGGACAAACTGGAGAAAGTCCAGAGAGGGGCAATAAAAGAGATTAAAGGTCTAGAAAACATCACCTATAAAGAGAGATAGGGAAAAAATGGGTTTGTTAAGTCTGGAGAAGAGAAGACTGAAGAGGGACATGATAACAGTCTTCAAGTACATAAAAGGTTGTTATAAAAAAAAAGGGGGGGGAGGTGAAAAATTGTTCTCCTTAACCAGAGAGGACAGGAGAAGAGGGAATGGGGCTTAAATTGTAGCAAGGGAGTGTAAGGTTAGACATTAAGAAACACTTCCTAACTGACACGGTATTTAAGCACTGGAACAAGTTACCTATTGAGAGGTTGTGAAATCTCCATCACTGGAAGTTTTGCAGAGCAGGTTAGATAAATACCTCTTAGGGATGATCTAGACAATACTTGCTCCCTCCTCTGTGCAGGGGCTAGGCTAGATGACCTATTGAGGTCCCTTCCAGCCCTACATTTTTATGATTGCATGTATATAGTATGAAATATATCAAATATGGACAAGGCTGTAAGAGTTCAGTGAGGTAACACATGGAAGAGCAAGAAGTTGCACGTGCAATGTATGGGTTATGTAAGCATATCAGGGTATACAAGGATCTGAAGTCATCAGAATATTGGAGCAACATTCAACCCCACATGAGTAGACCAGCATGGCCATGGTAATGACAGAGAGAGCCTACCTGCATCCCTGGTCACGGTTCTAGCCTGCTATGTTTTCTTTATGCTTCATTCTTGGTACAATGTAGTGTGCTACAAATTCTCCATAAAGCTTTAACATGCTTAAAGCTTTATTAAAGTTAACGTGGGGGTTCGACTAGATGCTCCTTCTGGTTCCTTCTAACCCTGAGCTTCTATGATCAAGCTTAATAACTGTGTGTGGGCCGTGCTTTTTGCCCAACAGCTCTGCAAATCACACTATGCTAGAGTGCCTTGCCACACTGTGTAGACAAGCCGCAAGGTGAAGGGATGGAAGAGATGCAGAGCCATGCTGAGACTGAGGTCAGCCAGAGCTACCACAAGACAATGGAGGAGATCCATTAATTATAACACTTGCACTCTCTCCAGTTCTCCTTTGCTCTGGGTCCTGTACCAAGGGAGCTGTCGGAGAACCATGAACCAGAGGAAAGGGGTCCAAAGACCATGAGGGGCACACAGTAGGTCTCCCCAAGGCAGACACAAGCCAAATGCCAGGTAGCTCTGAGCACCTCCTCATCCGACCCTCCAAGTTGAGACCATTACTAGACACAGTCTTCATAGTTATAAACCAAGGCTGGCAGCTCTGAGTTTACTCATATGCTTAACTAGCCATGGCCCCAAGCCCGCAGACACTCGCGCACACACATCATTTGATGCTAGTTGATGAACAGTCCCTTTGACTTAAATGGAACTACCCCTTTGAGTGATACAAGTGCATCAGGGTTTGCAGGGCCAGGCCAGATCTCTAGCTAGCTGTGGGGAGACTAGCCACCTAGCCAGAACAGGTTCCTCACCCCTGGAAGTCAGCGTAAATAGCTCTCCGCTTGTTTGCCCTGTAATTGCTGGATTCAAAACAAAGTCTTGGTGAGTCCAAACATAATGTAGCGGACTTGGGTTGGAAGGGGCAGTTTCTTCACACAGGACCTCTGTCACTGAAAAATATCCC
Source organism: Emydura macquarii macquarii (assembly GCF_026122565.2). Classification (NCBI taxonomy): domain Eukaryota; kingdom Metazoa; phylum Chordata; order Testudines; family Chelidae; genus Emydura; species Emydura macquarii. The sequence goes on from NW_027131688.1 coordinate 734,793, forward strand.
GCAGTTACATCCGCTTTGTACAACAGATGCCTTGGAGGCAGGGTTTTACTCCAATGACTCAAAACTATTCCTGATTCACGCCAGAACAAGTGAGAGGAGGTGCAGGCTCACTGACATTAGTGGGTTTGGTGTACATCTCTCTGCAGTGTACGGGGAGATTTTGATAGACCAGTAAAAGGGCAGGGACCACTTGATAGTGTAATGTTGATTATCATACTTGTCGCTAACACCAGCTTTTCCACAGACCGGTGCAGCCTTGGCATGACTAAGCCAGGCAGGGCGAGGAGCCTTTTTCTCAACCTTATCTGACTCTGTACTCCCCCCCGCCACCCAATGAAGTCTCTGGTGGATGTGCTGGGATTAGTGTTTTCGGAGAAAAGCAAGAAGCATATCTCGGTCAGCCCTCTGGGAGAATTTTGGTCAGGGCCTTGAGACATGCAGATTCTGCACAACACATCTGACTAATAAGTGATCTGAGGAAACCTCTTGATTAGCTTTTGAAACTGCTGGCCCAACAAGTTTTTTTCATGACGTGTTAGTGTTTACTAACAAGGATAAATGAGGGGGGAGAGGTTTGGACTCTTCAGGGCTCCCTTCTTGGACACAGTTTTGGGGTCCACGGCAGCCAGAAAACTGGCCAGTCGGAAAGCCGCCTCTCTACCACTCAAATGCCGCCCCAAACGTCGGTAATTATGGAGGGTGGGGGGTGTTTTACGAACCTGTTGGGAACGTGTGTAAGTGCTTGAGCCTGAGTAAAGAATAGCTTTTAAATGAGACCACTCTTGTGTTATACTGTTTCTACCAGTCCATCTATTGGCTGGACGGCCATTTCTCCATTTAATTTATTTCCTGACACCACCTTGCACGGAAAAGTTGCCAAGAGCTTTGGGTCGTAATAGCAGATTATCTAATAGACATGGTAATGACAAAGGTTCAGAACCAAGTTCAGTTTGGTTGAAAGAAGCAGCCAGAAGTTCAGATGCTTCTCAGAAGCTTCTCCAAACTAAATTGATCTCTTGAGCGTGCAAACTTGGTTGATAATCTTGCAAGAACTTTCTCATGCGGTTCTTGGTCAGGGTTCTAACGGGGGGGGGGGGGGGGGGAGAATGGTAATGGTACTCTTCCCAGCTCAACCACCAAACAAACTCTGCCACAGTGAGTCCCCGTGAATGTATTCCCCCCACAGAGGCTGTTTTCTTCAGCATTTTAGGAGAGGTTTGAGTTAGTTGTATAGCCCTATTCTGGCTGAGTCTTAAGCCTCTTTCTGCTACTTCCTGCTGCTGAATGGGCTGGAAATAGAAAGTGTGAGCAGCTCTTATTGTTTTTATAACTAATGCTTCCAATCTCAGTCAGAATCAAGAAATGCAAGGGAAAAGGGAAAACAGGGAAAAAATAAAGAAAACAGCTACCTGGACCAGAACTATTTCTAGACAGTAGTTCAGTTGTGTGGGATGTTTAGATGTTTATTTTCTGATCCAATTTGCTCATCATAAATCTTTGTAAGATGCTTCCATACTATGAGAATGAGGAAAACGGATAATGTTAAATAATAACAATTTTACTTGGCCTGTTGTTCATCTATACTGTTGAACATTCAGTCACTTTATATTAAGAATCAATTTATAAATAGTTTATAAGTGATTATTATATATTTTAATACATAATGAATCAATAATTATAGATTTCCAGTCTGCTCTAACACCTACAGCTATGCAAATAGTGGAAAGAAATTGTTCTATAAATATTCATTCCCAATTGAAAATGAATTTTGGTTCACACCATTTCATGGCTCTTTGGTTTTCACTTTCTGTGAACATTCAAAACATGAGAATTCACTCTAGTGAAACGTTCTAATGAAAAGAAAATTTAGTTCAAATGCTCACATGTTTGCCTGAACCAAACTTCAGGAGGTACAGTTGATTGTAAAATTGTAATTTAAGATGTATTTTCTGGTTACATCAGTCATCCAAGCAAGGAACAGAAACAATGCCAACAAGAGGTAAAAGGAATTTTGTTTTTAGGAAGCAGGCATGATCTCAAAATTAAACAAAGAGTAAGAATTTCTCAACATTTTATGATGTTGCCTCTGGACAAAACAACTCAATAGCTAAAACTTATTACATTCAATTTTAATTAAATTCCTTGGTAGTCACACAGCTAGCTGACTTATCACTTCTTTGAGTGCCATATGACTAAAGAACTTTAACATAACTAGAAACCCAGAGAACAAGGGCTGTCTGTATTCTTATAGTTTCTGCACCTTTCATTGATTCTTAAAAGGAAAACTTCATTGGTTGCTGCTGGCTAGAAAATTAGCTTAGGGAACTCATTCTGTCTCCCTCTCTTCTGTGGTAAATTAATGAGGAATCTCTTTTCCATTCCTCTTCAGGCAGCAAGTACACCATCACCTGATTATTTCCACAAGAATGAAGTGGAGAGACGAGTACATCAGGATGTAACTGGATATTCACTTGGCCTCTCTTCTATTGGGACCGATTTGGAAGTCAGTGGCAGAGCTCCCATACACCACAAGACAGAGGAATCAGACCAAGAAAGAAAGAAGCTTTCCCTGGTGAATGAGGGGCAAACTCATCATGCTTGGATACAAAGACTGAACCAAGAGGGAGGCATTGCCTACAAAACGCAGAGGCTATCTCTATGCTTCCTGAAGAAGTGGCAACTGAGTCTCACTGTTTCTTACTTTTAACCTTTAATGGCCTGATCCAAAGCCCATGAAAGTCAATGCGAGTCTTTCTGTGGACTTCAATAGGCTTTGGATGAGGCCCTCAAACTGGGATTTTCAGCACCCATCAGCTCTCCTCCATCTCCACTTGCCCAGCATTCTGTGCAGCATGAGCCGTGTCAGCCATTTTTCTGCTGTCGGACTCCTCGGATAACGACCCCAGTGTCCTCCACAGACAGACAAGAACGGCTCGTGACTGAATGATCAGAGTAGGACACCTGTGGGAGGGCCAGGGGCTGAAGGTGGTACCACAGAGGGAGGTCCTACCTGCAATAACGTCGAGGATCTATGACTGGTGGCGGTCAGACAGAGGCAGAGAAACGTACCCTGTTTTGTACATGTGGCTATTTTTTATTACACTTGTAGCCCGTCTGCCAGGTGCAGTTGGCAGCAGAAAGGGCCAGGTTCAATACCGAGGGGTTCCTTTTCAACAATACAACAGAACTGGCTCAAGCCCCCACCCACTCACCCAGGAAATTACACTCCAAAAGGGGATTCTTCCCCTCGTGCCAGCACAGAGCCGGAGTGTAGAAAGACGACGTTTTATTGAAAGGAAGGCAGTAACTCAGCATTCCTTTTGGAAAACGTCACAAGCAGGATCCATAAACATAAAATCTATGAGCAAACCCTCACCCCAGAGTACGCTGGGCAGTTTCCTTTGCCTCTTGCTTCCTGCAGCCCACTCACAATTGTTGTCCTGGGTCAGTGATGGCCTAGAGCTCGGGCGAGCGTCTGAGTGAGTTCACCTCCCACTGTGCTGGGGATGGGAAGGCGGCACCTGGCTTGCCCCGTTGGCCATCACTGCTTCACCATTCGCCACTCTACCGGCTGCCTGCCAGCCGCATCACCTGCTGCCCTCTCGTATCCAGCCGGCCGCTCCTCAGCCGCCCTGCTGCACACCTTCATCTTCTGCCACCCCCTGCTCCTACTGTGATCTGGGCAGGTCCGTCTCGCGAGGCTCCACCCAGCTCTCAGGGAACGTCACCTCTCAGCTGGGTGGGAACGCTGTCCCACAGTGGAGGAGTTCAGCTCTAGTGAGCACTTAACAGAACGAAAGACTCTTCATGGAATCTTAATGAGCTCTATCTTTGAACCATGGGAGGGGAAGGAGGAGGGGGAGGTCTTCTAACTGAGGTTGTTTTGCATATATGTCAACCTCTTGAATGAGACAGTCCCTGTTAGAAAGTCAGGGCTGAGCCCTACACTCCACAGTCGGGCACAGCTGAGCTGCATGGGGAGTTTGCATGCATGAGCTGCTGGAGCAGACCTGGAGCATGAATGCTTTCTAATGCCATTTCAGGAGCAGGACACCTCACCCCATGTAGCTTTCCTCAAATGCCGGCAATGGTCTTGTATTTCCTCTGCTGTGGGCATTACTGCAGGTAGGACTGGAATATCGCCTGCTTTCTGGGTTCTCACTTGGGTAACTTCATTTCTCTTTGAACTAGCTGACCGAGGTTCAGTTCTGCAAGCTCTGCTCTTAGCAAGACAAGAATTAAGTTCTCTCAGTCAGTTTGCATGTTTCACTGTTTTGGACAAATGGGTTTCCAATCATTGGGCCTGGAAAGAAACCTGCTTTTTCATCACTATTCAGGTGTCCTTAAGAAACAGAGTGTGGGGGTAATTTCCAAGGCACAGGAAAAGGAAAGGAAAGGATTGCATTCAAAAATATTTTATTTTGCATAAATCTTGTCTGCAAAGTGTTCATCTAGGTGTGATTTTTTCAGTTATGGGGGAGAATGAAGCGCCTTGAGAGACCAGTTCCTTGCCATGACCATTAAAGCCTGGTTCCACAGGTTTTAAATAGAGACACACATCACTGGTAAAGACACGTCTGATTGTGTTGGATTATGACATCCCCTAGTATTCATGCAGGATGGAGAGGATGGAAGTGAAGCAGCAGCACAGCGCTCACAGTCTAATCTGCCAATAAATTACTTGCTACAGTATTTTGCTTTGCTTTGCTTTATCAGCACCTCCGAGCTAGCACTTGCACAACCCCCAGAGAGCCAGCTGCCAGCAGGCTGGTGATCTGACTAAATTGCGCAGAAAGGATGCCCTGAGTGGGATTACCCAGGTGTCTGACGTTCAACGTGTGTTCAAGCGCTTTGCTGGGCTAGGGCACGGAATGGGCATAATTGTTGTAGCCCCCAACACAAATATTCTTCTTCTTATTATTCCTCCTAGGCAGCGTTGCTCTGTTGTTCAGTGTCCCGCAGACAGCGAGCAGCACGTGCCGTAACCGAGCTCGCTGGCCCTTGAATGTGAGGCCAGGCCCAGGGGGCCTGTTACAGGGTCTCATCCCCATTAAGGGCAGGTGTTCTGCGGGCTGTAGGGCCTACGGGCAGGCCCTGAATGGACGAAGCCAACTGCCAAGGAAGGAGCAGGATACAAAAGAGCGTCTTGGTCTGAGCTGGGGAGAGACCGGGGCGATCAGTGGCTGGGAGGGCAGCTCCCCAGACTGGGACTGGAGCCCTGCAGGCAGGCCCCTGTGGGGAGTGGCCTGAGAGCCGGAGAGAGGACAGTGTCTGTGCAGCAGGTGCCCAGGGGAGAGGGAGCTGTGTTCCCGCAGCTGCCCCCAGGAAGGACTTGAGTGCAAGGGAAAAGGACCTGCCGGGTTCTTGTACTATCACCAGCACAGCATTCAAAAGCCGGGAGTCGGGCCAAAACACGTGAGAACCTTTTAAATCATAAATGCGGGTCTGTCCTTGCAGAGGAAAGCTTGGAAATGTGGCCTGAAGGCAATCATGACAGCTAGACCTGTAGTTTTTAGCAATCAAAGCCGAAATTCACCTCCAGCCCCCCCATTCTCGCAGCCAGGGCTTCAAGCAACACACCAAATATTAAGAGACTTGCAATAACATTGCAAGGGTCGGCAATGCTGGGTGCTTGGATTTCATTCACCCCAGAAGGGGGCAATTTTTATTTTGGATTGATGGTCAAGGCCTCAGATCCCCCCAGCTGGCCAGGGTCAGCATCTCCAGGGGAAGCCAGGGATGACCTGCTCCTGGCAAGGGTCTGAGTAAGCAGAGGACCAACTTCTGCCATCATCAGTGCCAGTGTCAACGGGGAGTCCATCCACTGCATCAGTACAGCTGCTCCACCCAGGCTGCCATCAGTGTATCAGAGGTCTTGTCTGGGCTGGAGAAACTTACACGGATAGTTCCATTTCCTGCCACGCGCCTCGCACCTACGCACATGTGCTGCATGTTGATGGTCAGGGAGGGAACCACCAGTGCAACTTCACCGCTTGTACCCCGAGAACACTGTGGAGTGAAATTGATTGTACGTCAGTGGGAACGCCAAACACTGGCACAGCTGGTGCCTGGCAGCTCTGACTGCTCCCTCACCTGTTTACACCCGCAGGGCAGCTGGAACAATTTGGGCTGAGAGCCAGGGAACCAACCTGTAAACCCTGTACAGCATGGAAACCACTTCAAGCCAGGGCATCCCCAGCACCAATAGTTCCAGCGCCTAGGACCATCCGAGTCCTTCACCTGCCAGAATCCATGGCCCCATATAGAATCCCTCCCTCGTAAACAGGTCCATCCTGTGTGAGGGATGCCCAGACGCTGTGGTAGTACACTGCTCGTCAGTAAGGGCTCCCATGACGGGGTCATTAACGGAGAAGACAGCAGCTCCGTTCTCAGTGTTCTCAGTGTTGTGCCCAGGCAGCGGAAGCCGCAATGAAATGAGAAGAGATGAGCTCACAGAAGATGTCTAGCTGGTACAACAGAGCGACACAGAGGAGCTGCAGCCTAAGTTTTTAATTTCCTTGCTTTTGTGAGTTTAGAGTGATCCTCAATCTTTTTTTAAAAATTGCACCACATTAATATTTGTAAAACTTTATTAATTTAATTTGCCTTCTTGCTGCTACATGGGGATGACTCATGCTCCGTGATATGTGGTCTTTGTCACAGCAATTTCATTAATCTGCTTTTAAATCTTGACACAGAATATCAATATATTGGGACAGGGACTAACACCTAGCACCGTGGGGCTGATGTCTCCTCCACCACCACACACAGACACACAAATGCAGACCGTATGCGCATCACCCTGTGCTTTGGAGATAGTAGCCTGCGTGAGCAGTAGAGAACTATTTTCCACATTCGCTAAGGGAGCCTCTTTCAAAGCCCTCGAACGACTCCCTTCCAACTTGCCCATTACGTAAATTCTTCACTCTCTCATCAGTTGCTCAATGTCTGGACTATTTCTGAGTGTCTGTTTCCCCACTAACTTGTGTGATGTCTCTGGATCCTGTCTCTCTTTGGCTGGTAGTATTTGGTTTCGTTGTAGATTATTTATTTGGGCTATAGATCATTAGGAGAATTTCCCTCAGTGTGAGGTCAATCTCCCTGCAATGTGACTGGGTTCAAACAGCATCTTCTGACTGCACGGGGCTACTCCTTCTGTGTGCTCACTCCCCCGCTCTCTGTAGTGATGCAGTAAGGGCAGGCTACTTGTTACTCTTAGCCTTGCACGGGCAATGAAGACGTGGCGAGGGAGGTGGATTCTGTTCTAACTCGCACATCAGCAACAGAAAGGTTCCAAGTGCCGGGCCAATTCTGCCCTCAACGACAGCCCTGCAATTCCCTGCCTCACTCCTCAGCATCCTTTAGGCCACTCCATCCATGCCACAATCCAGTCCCAGGCCCAAACCAAGACCCACTCTCGTTATGCCTCGTGCCTCCTTTGCTCTGCGGTGATGACAAGCTTTGTGTTTCCGTCTCCGTCTCCCAGCTCGGTGCCTGGTGCTACGCCTGCCCTGCCCACAATTGGCCTGTGAGCCTCGGGATGCAAGCTATGAATTTACAGTGTAGCCTCCTGAGCCCAGGAGTGGGACCCTCCCCCATCCTGAGGTCCCAGAACCTGGGCTCCAGCCCAAGCCCAGATGTCTACACTGCAATTTTATAGTCCCACAGTCTGAGTCCCGCAAGCTCATGTCAGCTGACACCGGCCAGCTGGGGGTGTTTTATTGCAGTGCAGGCACAGCCTTTGACACTTCTCACTTCATGGAATGAGTGCCCCAGTTCTAGTCCACCAAGCCCTTCTCATCTCATCCAAATCCCGACTGAAGCCCCCTCCCGCCCCCACCTTGCCCACCGCTGCCCCCAGACACACACATGGAAAATGATGCACTGAAAGACTGGGGGAAAAAAATCTGCCCAGTGCAGCTTGTCTTCCAGTCTCTCCTACGCAGCGAGATCTCCGGGGAAGTCAGGAATCCAGATGCTATTGCCTGGCTGAGCTGCACGCACTGCAGATGGGGGCAGAGTTCAACGCTGGCTTTAAATCAGCCAGAATCAATCTGCCCCCTGAATAAATGAGACCAGCATCAAGGCTTCTCTGATTTACTCCACATGATAGTCCCGAGGGAGCTGTTCCAGGAGCCGACAATCACCAGGGAATGGGGCCGCCGTGTCCTTGCACCTTGCCCTGACACCATAGTAGTTCTACATTACCTGGCGAGTCAGACCGCGGTATTTCCTGGGGCTGATAGCGAGGCCTGTTTCTTGATATCTGTCTCTCTTCCAGTGCCAGGCGTGCTCTCCGTGCACATGAAATAATAACACTGATTGCCGAGTTTTCGTTGTGAGTCTCTCCCTCTGTTGGGAGGATTGGTGTTCTGCATTGTTTACCATTGCCTTTTGCTAATGCAAATCTAAAGAACTCATTGTATCCTCATGTATTTAAAATAGGCTATTTAGCATTCACACTAGTTCATGTTTGTAAATGGCTTAAAGATGAAAAAGCAGCAAATAAGCTGGCTGAGTGTGATTACAGCCCATCTGTCTGTGGGCTTCAAATGCCGCACACTGACGGGCTGGCTTCAGCAACGCTGAAAGAGAGAGAGGAACCAAGGAAGTGACATGAACCTCCCTGCCCGAGCACCAGGGGAAGTGTTTTGGGGGTGTTGGTGAGGGCTGACAGAGATGTCTTTAGTCTTTGGACACCATGGTGGCAGAATCAAAACCTGGGGTGAAGCCCTGGCCCCACTGAAGTTGGGAGCTTTCCATTGATTTCACTTGGGGCTGGGATTTCACCCCTGGTACTCAGGAAAATTCACCAATTTGATCCTAACACCAGGGAAATTACAGTAACAAACAACTAGTTTGGGACAATTCATAGTTTGGCCTTAATACAAAACTGTTCTAATTCCACTTGGAATTACAGGAGAAACCTCCTTGTCAATTAAATGTATTGTTATTTTCCAGCACGAAAAGAAACAAAATAGTTCAAAGAGAGAAATGATAGCGACAGACCAAATAAATACAAACCAGGGAAGGGCTCTTGTGGGACAAGCCCACTCTGATTTTGCCAGCGATTTGACATGACTAAACCAGCATGCAAACACATTCTCTGGGCAACTGCCAGCAATTCACGGACATGGATAGTCGTGTGTGGCCAGAACTAATGAAATCTGGGCTATGATCACAGGATGTTTTAATCTCTGGCAACTCTAGAGGTAAAATAAATGCATGATTGACAAAGCAAACTATGAAGTGCAAGAGATTCCACAGCCCCTGCTGAAATACTGCCTGGACAGCCACAGCGAGGTCAATGAACTCCAACGCAAGTAACTATGTAAGTAGCATCTAAAACTGAACATAAGACCGGCCATACTGGGTCAGGTCAATGATCCATCCAGCCCAGTGTCCTGTCTTCGGACAGTGGCCAATGCCAGGTGCTTCAGAGGGAATGAACAGAACAGGTCATCATCAAGTGATCCATCCTGTCGCCCATTCCCAGCCTCTGGCAAACAGCAATGCCTGCCCATCCTGGCCAAGAGCCATTGATGGACCTGTCCTCCATGAACTAATCTAGTTTTTATTTGAATCCCATTATATAGTCTTGGCCTTCACAACATACTCTGGCAAGGAGTTCCACAGGTTGACTGTGCGCTGTGTGAAGGAATACTTCCTTTTGTTTGTTTTAAAGACCTATCATATTTCCCCTCCTTAGTCATCTGTTTTCTAAGCTGAAACTTTTCCAGTCTTATTAATCTCTCCTCAGATGGAAGCTTTTCCAAACCCCTCATCATTTTAGTTGCCCTTTTCTGTACCTTTTTCAATCCCAATATAATTTTTTTGAGATGGGGCCACCAGATCTGCACACAGAATTCAAGATGAGGGCGTACCATGGATTTATAAAGAGGCAAGACAATATTTTCTGTCTTATCATCTATCCCTTTCCTAATGATTCCCAACAATCTGTTAGTATTTTTGACTGTCACTGCCCAAGTGGAGTAACTATGGCCCTCTGCCCATGCTAGGTCCTTCTCCCTCCTTCATCATCATCCTCAGATAGGAGGGGGAAGAGAAAATGGAGAACATTAATGATGAATTCCCATGAAGACAGAAGGGCAGTAAGCCTCACTTCTGCAGCCACTGCAATAACTACCACCTCTCCCAGATAGCACCTGGGAGACCTAAGGGCCAGCCAGTGAATGCTGCCGTTTTACACCTCTGTGTGCCTGATGACAGCTGGTAATTAAAGCATTGAGTGTCACTAACAGAGCTGCTTTACCATATAATTACTCTCTGATGTTGCTGAAAATGACTGTTTGAGAAGGGAGGTGGGGAAGCAAAATGGTCTAAGCACATTTTAGGGATAATATTTAAAGAAAAAACTCACTGTTTCCCTCCGTAATCTCCTCTGCATGAAGCTCCAAAATACCGCTCCCCAAACAGGGTTCAAACACACTTCTACAAGTACTGACACAGGGGCTATTATCTTTGAAATCTCGTGGCAACAGGGGGAGGTCCCTGAGGACTGGAAAAAAGCAAATATAGTGCCCATCTTCAAAAAAGGGAGGAAAGAGGATCTGTGGATGTAGGGAAGGCGGTGGATGTGATATACCTTGACTTTAGCAAAGCTTTTGATACGGTCTCTCACAGTATTCTTATCAGCAAGTTAAAGAAGTATGGGTTGGATGAATGGACTATAAAATGGATAGAGAACTGGCTAGAGCATAGGGCTCAACGAGTAGTGATCAATGGCTCCATGTCTAGCTGGCAACCGGTCACAAGCGGAGTTCCCCAGGGGTCGGTCCTGGAGATGGTTTTGTTCAACATCTTTATTAATGATCTGGAGGATGGGGTAGATTGCACCCTCAGCAAGTTTGCGGACAACACTAAGCTGGGGGGAGTGGTAGATACCCTGCAAGGTAGGGGATAGGATACAGAGTGACCTAAACAAACTGGAGGATTGGGCCAAAAGAAATCTAATGAGGTTCAACAAAGAAAAGTGCAGAGTCCTCCACTTAGGAAGGAATAATCCCATGCACAGCTATAGACTGGAGACCGACGAGCTGGGCAGCAGCTCTGCAGAAAAAGACCTGGGGGTAACAGTGCATAAAAAGCTGGATATGAGTCAGCAGTGTGCCCTGGTTGTCAAGAAGGCTAATAGCATATTGGGCTGCATTAGGAGGGGCATTGCCAGCAGATCGCGGGAAGTGATTATTCCCCTCTATTCGGCATTGGTGAGGCCGCATTTAGAATATTGTGTCCAGTTTTGGGCCCCGCACTACAAAAAGGATGTGGACAAGTTGGAGAGAGTGCAGAGGAGGGCAACCAAAATGATTAGGGGGCTGGAGCACAGGACTTATGAGGAGAGGCTGAGGGAACTGGGCTTGTTTAGTCAGCGAAAGAGAAGAATGAGGGGGATTTGATAGCAGCCTTTAACTACCTGAAAGGGGATTCCAGGGAGGATGGGGCTAGGCTGTTCTCAGTGGTGGCAGATGACAGAACAAGGAGCAACGGTCTCAAGTTGCAGGGGGGAGGTCTAGGTTGGACATTAGGAAAAAGTTTTTCACTAGGAGGGTGGTGAAGCACTGGAATAGGTTACCTAGGGAGGTGGTGGAATCTCCATCCTTAGTGGTTTTTAAGATGAGGCTTGACAAAGCCCTCGCTGGGATGATATAGCTGAGGTTAGTCCTGCTTTGAGCAGGGGGTTGGACTAGATGACCTCCTGAGGTCCCTTCCAACTCTAATATTCTATGATTCTGTGATCACAGTGATTAACCATCAGAACTAAACTGTGAGGAACTACCTGGAATTTAACAGGTTTGCATGTCTGAGGCTAGGCCCAAAAAAGCCAAGCAACTTTGCAAGTTGCATGGCCCAACTCTGACCTTTCAAAATATATTATAGGACAATACAATGGTAGTGAGGGTCATACGGTGTAAGTAGACTGGAGCTTTGATATGCAAGTGTCTTGTTGGCCGTTATTTGATGTTTATGTATCTCTTGTGAGAGGTTAGCAATGTAGATAATCCCTAGAACAGTGGTAGACAGGAAAGCAGTTTAATCTATAGATGGAACTTTGACTGTAACTATACTATTGTTTGTATTTCTTTGAAGTTTAAGTAGTAAATACCTGTGAATGGTTGTAAATGGCCAATTGCCTTGTGCTAATGTAACTAGTTACTGGTGTGCACAGGATATAGGAGATGGTACTTCAGAGTCCCAAGTAATCATCTATTTATTAATTGTTCAAGGAGACACCTGCTGTCAAGAAAATAATTGGTCAGCCTGCGTGGATCTATAAAAGACTCTAGTGGACTGATCCTTTTTATCTCAAATCCGTTCACGCTTGTCAGGGAAAGTTTGGATCACAAGACTGAGATCCCAGCACCAGCCTGGAATCACCCTGCTAACTCTCAATGGAGAATTTGAACAGACCCTGCACATGGACTATTTAGTTTTCATTTCTCTGGCCTAGATTTCTAACAAAGAAGCTCTACACAAGGACTGATGACCCCCAAGCTGTTTGGGTAATTCCAGAGACCTTGTCATTTAAGAACTTTGCAACTCAGTTATCATCTCTACTTTGAAACTGACCCCAGAGCGTTATTTGCACTGTGTACGTATACTGAGCTTTTAACCATTACTCTCCTTCCTTCTTAAAATCAATGTTAGTTTAGTTAATAAGCATTGGCTTTAAGCGTGTGTTTGGGTAAGATCGGAGCTATTCATTGACCTTTGGGATTGGTGAAACTTTCACACATCTGATGGACAAAGATTTTCAGTGATCCCCATCTTATCTGACGTGGCTGTCTGGCTGCTAGCCAAAGGGCTGGGTAGTTTTAAGGGAGCGGTGTTTTGTCTACTGAATGACCAGTGAGGTGATCAGAACCAGTTTGTTGCTGGCTTGGTATAGCTTATGGAAGAGAAACCACCAGTGTTTAGGGCTTTGCCTGCCCCATTCGTTGCAGTGTGCTCTGTTTACGCTATCTCAGCATGGCTCCCCTGGAGGCCAACCTCACAGCATATTCGTGTTCTTACACGTAACTTTAAACTGGGAGCGAGGAGGTGCTATGCATTTCAAAGGAGACACTGTTTTTAAAAAGCTGTGGATCTGTAAGACTCTAGAAATCTAAGTTTTCAGCACTGAGGACAATTAACCAGGGGAACAACTAACCTAAGGCCGTGGTGAATTCTCTCCTTGGAACTTTTCACTCCAGACTGGATGACTTTCTAGAAGAGGTGCTGTTGCTCAGCCAGAAGCATGTGATGAATCCATTCCTTGCGGAGGGACATTCCAGGGCCTGCGTTATGCAGGAAGCTATGTTGATTTTTGTACTGAGACAGGGAGAGCTTGTCAGCTGGTTGTTAACAAATGGGGTTTTTCCTTAAGCACCACATAGCACAGCTCACCCTGCCTTGCAGTCCAGAGCCCCACCTTCCAAAACGGAGAAGGACCAGGAGCTCCCCAGCCGCCCTGCAGAGCAGAGCAGAGCAGAGCAGAGCAGCAGCAGCAGCTCCACATGAAGGTGGAGGCAATGACCAGTTATGGCCTTAACATCTGTGAAGACCGGGAAGGGCCATTTCTGCCCTTACAGGCATGTAACCAGGTCCAGCAGCATTATCAGCACTTCCAGGTACAGCCACGTCCTCAGCGCATGTCAGTCAGATTCACTCCACGGCTTTCTGTAGTGCTGCTGTGCTGACTGACACCCGCTGAGGATCTGGTCTGAGAAATGCAGCTGGCTACCTGCCTGCTCCCGGCCCTGCATGCCGTAGGAGGGCAGCTGTGGAACTGAAGGTGGCGGAATCTCCATCCTGAGAGGTTTTTAAGGTCCAGCTTGACAAATCCCTGGCTGGGAAGATTTAGTGGAGGTTGGTCCTGCTGTGAGCAGGGGTGGACTCGATGGCCTCCAGAGGTCCCTGCCAACCCTCATCTTCTAGGATGCCATGAAAGGTGCTCCTCAGTTTGAACTGCTCCTTTTGTGCCGGAAGAGCCAAGTCCTTTGTAAACGTTAATTGATAGGCAGACTCCACGGCGGGATTGGGCGCAGCACGCCGGGGCTGACAGATGCCAGCCCTCGCGCTGTTACAACTGCAGAGGGAGTCAGAGTAAGCAGGATCCTTCTCTTCTCTGACAACGAGCTGCTGATGTCACAGTTTCCGCAGCATACATCCCTGAGGTATGTCAGTACACACAGGTAAATGACAGCAGATCTGTGTGCCGCTGTGCAGACTGGACTCCATCGGGGATTCTGCGCTTTACTCTCCGTGGGTGCGAGGAAGCTTTGTGCTGTGTCAGTCTGTCCCTGCTGCCCGTGGCTGGCGGGGATTTGCCCTGCTCTGCTGTGTGTGTGCGTGCTGCCCCCTGCTGCAGGGTGTACACTGTGTGAGTGTGTGTCCTCTCTGCGTGTGCATAGGTGTGAGGGGGAGAGTTCCCGCACACATACCTTGTGCTCTCGTCACTTACAACCAGCTTTTTAATTCCTTTCATCATTACCCACCCGCCATTCCTGATTGAACTTTGTCACAACATCATAGCAATGTCGGGCTGGATGGATCTCGAGAGGTCATCACGTCCAGCCCCCTGCGTTAAGGCAGGACTAGTAAACCCAGACCATCCCTGACAGGGGTTTGTCCAACCTGTTCTTAAAGTCCGCCGATGACGGAGATTGCACAGCCTCCCTTGGACATCTATTGACTAGCCCTGGCGTTAGAAAGGGTTTCCTAAGGCGTCCCCTACATTTCCCTGGCTGCAGATTAAGCCCATTGCTTCTTATCTGGTCTTCAGTAGACATGGAGAACCATTGATCACTGTCCTTTTTATAACAGCCCCTTAACATCTCTGAAGACTTATCAGGTCCCCCAGTACTAACCTGTCCAGTGTTTGTTAACCCTTCCTCAGAGGTTAGGTGTTCTGAAGCTGTCACTAGTTTTGTTGTTCTCCTCTGGACTCTCTCCAGTTTTTACACATCTTTCTTAAAGTGTGGTGCCCAAAAACGTACTCCACCTGAGGCCCCCCTTCTCTAGTAGAGTGCAAGAATTACCTCTTGGATCTCCAATATACCCCAGAATGGCAATAGCCTCTTTAGCAGATGCATCATGTGTCGCCCCATTATTCAATTTGTGATCCACTCGGACCCCCAGATCCTCCTCAGCAGTGCTGCCACTAGCCAGTTAGTCCCCACTGTGTAGACGTGGATTTGAAGTGTAGCACTTTACACTTGTCTTTCTGATTTTCATCGTGTTGATTTCAGACCAATTCTCCAATTTGTCCAGGTTTTTCTGAAGTGTAATCCTCCCCTGCAAAGTTCTCAGCGCTCTCCGCAGTCTTTCCTACCCTCAGCTTTCTTCTGCCTGGGAGCTTGGTGGCTTTCAAAAACACCAACTCTCCCAGTCTTTCTCTGGTCCTTCCCTCCCTGCCCTGGCTTTGACTGAGCTTTCCCTTCGGGGGTTGGCTTTGCTAGGGAATTGGGTCATGTTAGACCACATGTTAACTGTCACGATGTGAAGCCTGACGTAGCACTCGGTGAAGACACAAGCCGTGGTGTCTAACATCATGTCAGTTGGTTGTAGTTAACTCCAGTGTCCTTGTCTATGCTTGGGGTGAGGGCTGGGCCCTGCTGAAATCCATGGAAACATTCCTGTTGGCTTCACCCTGAGTGCATCACACTGTTGGTCGATATTTGTTTTAACATGACCTATTTCTCTAGTGAAGATGAACGCCTTCTGCACCTCGAGCCACTTCCTTGTCCCCTGAGCCGACCCCTTTGCTCCATCTGTCATTCACTGTCTGCCTTGCCTTTCATCACTGTCACCCCTTTCTCCCTGTTGTTGTCATCGTTACACTGGAGCACCACGAAGACCTAGTCATGGGCCAGGACCCCTTGTGCACAAACAGAAAACAAGAAGATGGTCCCTGCCCCAAGGCGCTTCCAGTCTAGGTGTAAGTCAGGAAACGATCGATGGATATACACCAATTGGGGAGTACAAATGAACAGTGAGTGCCAACTCCTGGAGCCTGCCACCTATATCCTCCATAGCACCAAAGCTTTACCAAGTCACTAACAATCTTCCCCAGACACATCACAGGTGTTCTCTTCTATGGTTAGTGAGCTCAGTTATCTAGGCAGAGTGGAACCCGTGTGAAATCCTCTTAACGATACAGCGAGGGTCCTGTGGCACCTTAAAGACTAACCAATGTATTTGGGCATAAGCTTTCATGGGCAGAAACCCACTTTGTCAGGTGCAAGGCTTAACAATGAGAGACAATTGGCTCCTGGCCCCATGCATTGGGCTGCCCAGCAATTTACGTAAGCGAACAGTTTTCCATATCCAAACTTTCCCTACCCCAGGGCTGGTGAGCCTCTTAGGGTAAAACTTACATGCACAGGTATGTCTCTCTCCTGGGAAAATCAATCTATCCACCTAGCAATCTGCGTTCTCTGCCCGTCCTGGAGGTATCTGAGCACCAATCCAGTCAGGTGGCTGAATCCAACATGCACGTTCAGAAGGCAAGCGAGGTGTTTGGCATGTTGATATGCTGTGTCTGCATCAATTTGCTTTGGCTTGTGTGCACATGGAACGTCACGCTGTATTTCGGGTTCTAGGTAAGGTCTGGTCATTGGCTCCGTCCAGTTGTGACCATTTGCCTCCTTTCCTCACCAGTTCTTCTTTATTTCCCCTTTCTCACCTGGCTTATGTGTGTCCCCAGCCGCTCTAGGCACTGAGCCACTTTGCTTTAATTTTAATTTCTGCTTTATGAATACTACAGTGTCCCAGATACTTTTATGAGATGGGCACTTTATATGTAGATGAAATAATAAATACTCATGAAAAGCTTGAAGCAAAGGCTTGCAAAGAAAGATTTATGCAATATTATAGTTGGAGAACCTAGAGTATTATGGCTACAGCATGCAATAGATTATAAATCACTGTATTTGGACTCAGCAATCAGACAAAACGGTGTATTCTTTCTTTATTTCTCAGTGTATCTAATTGAATTGAAGAGTGTAAATCTAGCATCTACATAAACAAACGATACGTGAGAGCTGGACTTTGGAAGTGTCCATGTGATTGATTGCATTTACCGTGCTTGTTTGCCTCACCTCTGTGTGGACCAAGAATCCATCTTCCCCCAGAATGGATTTTAACATTCCAGAAGCCTAAGACCTTCCAAACAGCTGAAATCAGTTTGTCCTAAAAAAGCCCTTCCCTCTTTGCCACCCATGTAAGGGGATGGTATGAACTCCTGAGTCCCAGAAGCTATTTTAGGTGATTTCTAGAGGTGTTTTAAATGTGCTAGTTATATATTCTTTCCTATTGAGGCCTGAATCTTTGGACTCCTGGTATTAAGTTACCTGGCTTTCCAGTCAGATGAATACAAAAGTTAGTCTCAATAAAATATAAAAGTGTTTGAGAATCCTCTTTCTGCATCGGACGTGGCTTGCTGTTTGTGACAGACTGCATCCCATGCTATGGCTCAGCTAGTCATGAGTCAGACATGCCAACTGCATACCAAACATGTATGACATAATGATTGCACATGTCTAGTCACAAACAAACCTCCATTAAATATCAACTGAGCTTGCTCACTAACTTAAGTTCAAAGATCAAGCGATGAGCAGCTAAGCTATTCAAACAAATCCCCACCATCATGTAATCCGTCACCATTTGCTACCACTCACTCCCATTTACATTAACACAGCCTTCATAGCGTTCCTTAAAATTTGCTAACACAAATATGGTTTATCTCACTGGAGCCCAGTCTCTCTTTATGAAGGCTGGATTTGGCCCTACATTCCTGGCACAGTAAAATTCCTTCTGTCCTTCAGAAGAGCGCTTTTATAAAAGGAGATCAGGAGTAGGCAATACTATTCACCCTGTGGGAGAGGAAGAATATTAAAAGATCCAGGGCTGTCTGGAGTAAGCGCCATGCAAGTGAGCAAAGGTTGGTAGAATAGTCTTAACCTCTACAGCCAATGACCTCTCAGGGTTCAAAGTTTTAAACATAGCATTGCATCGACATAAAGTTTCATATTTAGTTGCAACAGTAAAAATTCATGCCCTACATTTGAAAGAATTAAGCAACTGCTGGTTGGTTAAGCTGACAATGGCTATTTTTTGTTTTCAGAATTCTCAGTAGATCAAAATTAATACAATTGCTTATAGTAGACGCTAATCCTAATTGCTGGAACAGAACCATAATATGAGATGATGGTGGTGCATTAGGCGCCAACACTGAGCTAAAAGGCAGACATTCTACGAGAGTATATGCTTGCCTCAAAGTATATTTTTTCAATTGCTAATTACTTGATATTTTGCATTTAACAGATAAAGTCCCTGCTTCTCATTCCCACAAAAGCATTTCAGAAGATTAATTAGCTCTTCATTAATAAATAATTAAACATTTTATCTGCTCGTTGCCCAAAGGCAATTGTAAATTTGGTGTTACTAATTTGATGTCCTGCAAACAGCACTGCTTGAAGCATTCTTCGTAGATCAGGCTTATGATATATTTGCTGTGGTTTACTTGCCTTTGAATCGTTGCGAACTATAACCCAGTGACATGAATTATACTCACCATCAGAGAACACAGCATTCATACACTAGTGCCATCTTTCCAGAGAGTAACTGACCAAGTACTGTGCTACACAGGGGGAGCAGTGGTCCTGAGAGGGCCATTTCAGGGGGAGGTCTTGAGTCTGAGTGGGTCCAGCAGAGCGAGTGTGGAGCCCCCTCCCCTCCCCCCCTGCATCCTGTATTCCTGCTCTGGGCCCACTGTCTCTCTGGAGTGTTCATGTGGGTACAGAGCCAGCAGGGACATGGGATAAGGACCCAATGTGCCTTTTACAGCTGCATATCTGGGCCTGAGATATCGCACACAAGCTTCTTTCTGGTCTCTTCTTTCAGAACCCTTCATAATCTACTCTCACCCTACTTATTAATCTTAGGTTCATGGATTCCAAGGCCAGAGGAGACTCCTGTGATCATCTAGTCTGCCCTCCTGTATGACACAGGTCAGAGACCTGCCCCAAAATCATTGTTAAAGCAGAGCTATTGCAACACTACTGTCTCACTCAGTAACAAAAAGATGATTCTCACCTCCGTGCAGGCCACGACACCAGCCTCCATCACCAACTTGTTCAGTCTTCAAACAAGCACCTCTGTGCTTCTCCCATGCAGCCCCTCACCTTTGGGAGGAGCTCCCCATACACACCTGCAACACTGCCTCACTATCCAACTTCAGATCCCTTCTTAGAACTCTCCTTTGCCGAGAGGCCTACAAACACTTGACAGTAGGCTGCTGGTGAGCTGAAACCACTGCTACCGTGCTGGCCACGACTGTCCCATTGTTTGCTTGTGCTCCTCCAGGTCTCCAATCCCATCTCTTGTCTGGCCTCTTATACTTGCATTGCAAGCCCTGTCGTGCTGGGACCATCTTTGTTCTGGGTTTGTTCTGTCTGACTGGTACCCTGAGAGTCAGGACACGCGTCCTTGTGACTATCACCGCCAGTAATAGAGGTGTTGCTAACCGAGTCCTGTGTCTAACGCACATCTGTGCCTGCCCACTGCCGTCAGCCAGGGTGCACCGGTGCATCTGATTCACATTACCACACCATTGCGGTGATGACGTGTGGGAAGGAAGAGAACCTCTCTCTGCCGCCCTCCTTCCCCAGCAAGCTGCCTGGCTCTGGGTGCTCACATGCAGCTCTGTGGATTAAGAAGGCAACACGCGTCCTGCGTCTTCCTTTCAAAGCTGCTTGCAAATAACCGCAGCAGGGCTGTGCACATGGCAGCATTCACCCGCGTCCGTAAGCAGCCGGGGGTGGTTCGTGTCCTCACTCGCATGGTTCCACCTCTCTCGTGGTGACCCTGGGATCAAGTCACGCTGCCGGAGGTCTGGGCGAGCCAGCGTCTACCTGTCACCCACATGTTGTATGCTGCTGAGGGGTGGGATTCCCTGGCTGCGCTGATTGACTGTGGGCGGCAGGACATCCTAGAGCACGCTTCCCCTTGTGCCGGGGCGGCTGCGGGCTCTCTCCTCTGCTGGGACTCTGTGAGCGCTGCCTGGACTGCTGCAGCGGGCACTGGTACTATCACGGGCTAGATCAGCCCCCTGCCTTCTGCAGGGGGGAAACCTCGGCAAGAGGCTCCTCCCATATTGCTCTGCAGGGGAGGCATCGGAAAGGTTGTGTCTCGCCACCCACACCTGGCAGGTACCTGTCAGCTGCTGAAAGCCTGAGCCCCCGCACCAGCTCTGCTCCCTCCCAGCACAGGGATGGCTCTGGGCTAACGCAGAGGGTGGGACCCTGGGGGGAGCACACAGGCAATCTGGGGATGGGGAAGCACTGCAGATTTTCACATGCACTACTGCTGACATGACCCAACCACACAATCTCAGAGGAGAAAAACATCTTTTCTAATCTGTTTTTAAATCGTTTGGAGCAGCTGCTACTGCGTGCTCAGTGCGTCAGTGTGAAGCAGGTAATCTTCTTTTCTAGCTCAAAGGGTCTCCTGTCTGCAGGGCGCTGTGACATCTTGCCTGGCGACTGCCGGGCCAGGAGGGAATGGCAACATACAAATATCAAATGAAATTTCAAAAGTTTTCTGAAATGAAAATTTTCCAAACCAGAATTTTTTGCCATTTCCAGTCCACAGGAAATGTCAGCAATGCTTGTTTTTGTCTGAACTGGAACCAAAACACATTTCAAAGTGTCAAAATTTCCTGTGCAAAAATAGAAATTCCAATTTTGGACCAGCTCTGATCATGATCATTTTTACTTCAAATAAAGAAAGGGTTGCTGATCTGGAAAGGTTGGGAACCGTTGCCCTAGGCCATGGCTGGGGGTCTCATAGGTGCAGATTCACAAACAAGACGACGATGGCTGTGGATGCAAATAGAACTCTGCTACTTGCCCCTGGTTCAGATGACCATCCATGTCTATAACTGGTTACAAAATCTTGGGTGTTGCTGCAGTGTAATTGGGCCTGAGCAAAGCAACATAATCTATATCGAGCCTGTTCTCCTGCCCACGCTGCTCCCTGTGATGAAGGAGCCGGTGCAGGGATGTCAGTGGGCATGTGACACTCCCTTAATCCTCGGCCCACCACAGACGCCAGGCCACAGTTTGACTCAAAGAGTCTGCAGCATGAATAATTGTGAGTCCTCTGTACTGTGGAGCTAGTGTATGAATGCCTGGACTGCCACTGCCCAGAGTTACAGCGGCCAGCTTCCCTAGAAACCCCGCCACATCCTTGGAACATGCATCTAGCTACTGATCGTCTGTGGGAGCCAGGTCAGGGCTCGGAATATAAATCTGCAGAAGAGGAGGCTGGCTGACTTGTCAGGTGTTTTGTTTGTTTATTAGGTAATAATACAGGAACAATCATTTCGATAAATCTATAGAAAGTAATGTATAGAATACTAGCATTCCTGTGCATGCTACACGAAACAGAGAAGAACCTGCTGGTTTATACAGTACATAAAAGGGAACATAAAGCAAAAACCTTTCCAGTGAAAGTCATCATTAAGTAAATATGAAAAAGAGGGAACTTGCCTCTTAGACATCTAACAAGGCAGATGGGTTTTCTTTAAAACCATCTGGATTGTCTCGCAACGGAGGCGACTTTTTCCAATAGTGTATTGGAGTTGCAGTAATTCATCTTGCCAGGCACTTGTATGCAGGAGAGAAAGCAATTTCCAAGGCTGAAGCAGTAATTTCTATACTATCATTGATGCTCGTACCATCCATTTTAAATTCTCAGAGACACACATCTGCGATAAAGGTGGCATGTTTAAAAGGCTGATTTCTATATTGGTATGTGTTCGTTTCGGGCAGCAGCAAGACAAGGCTCGGCGCCCGCAGACACGCAGGGACCCAAAGGTTCAAGTGACTCCTACAGTTCTGTGACAACCTGTCGGCACCAAACTTATCCCAACAAGCCTGTTCTTGGTCTCTTGCTACCTACCCCACATTCCTATCGGCTGCCACAGATGAGTGCTTTCCCTCTACGCAGCTTCAAACAGTCAGAGAGCAGCAACACTTGCCTTTTCACAGACACAGATTCATCGATGCCAAGGCCAGAAGGGACCCCTGTGATCATCTGGTCTGCCCTCCTGGACAGCACAGGCCAGACAACTACCCCACAAAAACTCCTAGAGCAGATCTATTAGCCTGTGATGAGGTGTCCGGACCCCACGCTGCAGAGGAAAGGGGTTGGGAGCGGCTTTGTACCCACACAGCCAGCACACAGGCTGGCGGAGCAGCTTACATGGGGAGCAGAGTAGTTCAGCGGCAGCAGTCAGGGGAGGGGAGCTGACCTGCATGCTGAGCTCCTGGGAAGCAGCCCCCTTTGCTGCCTGATGCCCGGCCAGAATGACCTGTGACTCACTGAAGGGAGAGACTGTATCTTTGTGTTTAGCTCTTTACTGTGTCCAGCTGGAAAAGAGGTGCTGGGTAAGAAGGGATCAGGGAGGCAGCTGCACGGCACCACGAGGTGTAAGATTTTGATCCAGGGCCCAGTGGTAGGTAGCTGAGTCCAGCAGAGAGGGTGGGCCCAGGCTCCCCTACCCACCCCAAAAGAGGGACGATCTCGCAGCTGTATCCCTCGGAGTGGAACTGAATTGGTACTAGGTACAGGTACTAGGATCTGGACCGTGATACCCCAACACAAGGGGGAACCCCGGAATCCCTTGCTTAATCCTGAAGACATCCTCGTTATTGGATGGAAAAAGAGGAGCTTGAGAATGTGACTTGGCCAGAGGGCTAAGTCGCTGAAAGGACAGAGCACCAAAAGGCAGCGTGGTAGTCAGGAAGAGGAATGCCTGGGAGAAAGTCAACCTGCGGCACCCCCTCCCCGACGACAGGTAGCACTGGCAATGAGTGTTCCCCATCCCAACTGGTGGAGAACGTGGGCAAGTTTATCCCAACTCTGTTAGCAGGGTGTAAAATAAAAAAAAGAGAGAGAGAAAGGGAGAATTAACTACAGTCCCCATCTGACAGTTAAATGACCTTGGGACAGGTGACTGCAGGCCAAGGAGCTGGGAAAATGGATATGGAGAAATCGTTAAAATGGGTATTTGACAGCCAGAAGCAGCAGGCAGTGGAACAGCAACACCACCAGCTGTTGCAACAGATAGCCGCTCAGCCGCACCAACAGACCGCTCAGCAACAACAGCAGCAACTTATGAGAGAGAGCGGGCTACGCAGCAACAAGAAGAACAACAGTGTCTGATTCACCAGATCCTGGCACTGGTAGAACCGTCAAGTACTGTGGCAAATCCGCCCACCAGAGCTTGAACTCTCCTTTGGTCCCGGTGACATCAGTGCAACTTCTGAAGACGGGGCCGTAAGATCATCCCAAGGTGTTTCTGGTGGCATTTAAATGGGTGGCAGTAGCAGCTCAATGACCTCCTGAATGCTGAGCCATCTTCCAAGCATCATATTCCAGAGGACCAGCCCAGGCAGCCTACAAGGACCTGATTCAGTCATGGCACAAGACTGTACTTGAGTCAAAACCACCATTTTGGATCACTTAAATATTGTGACTGAAATGTATCATCGTTTCCATACGGCAGCCTGATCTGTAGATTATATATATTGATTATATTGATTACTCTAAGAATTCCCAGTTATCACTTTGAGGGTTGATAGGTTCTTGCCCCAAGATCAGGCCCAGGTATTATTCAAATTATTATATACTTGGGAACCCCGATGGGCACAGCTGCAACACTCACAGTACAGAAACTCTTCCGTATTTACAACTAGTTTAACAACACGTTTAGAACAGTCATAAACAACACAACTCAGTAAGTTAGATAGAGAGACTACAGAATGTACATCTGCACATCCATATACTCACACAATCCTTGCAGAACAACCTGAAATGTTAGCCATCATCTTCCTCCTTCTCCTCCCCTTCCCCCTCATCACCAATGGCCACCATTCTGGCACCTCCGAAGGACTACATCTCTTTCTCCTACTGCTCTGAGGCTGGGATGTAACTTTTATAATATGTTACACAGACACCACTATGTTTGATGCATATTCAGTAGGGGATTTTCCCCTTTTCCTTGTTTGTATTTCCTCACCTTACCAATGTTGGAGTGTACTTCTCCTTCAATGATCTCAACTTATTATCATACATGTCAGTTCGTTACCATGGGCCTTTTGTGGTTAGGTGTCTGCAGATGAAGTTCATGAACCTGTTACGTACGTCCACTTGTTGCCATGACCCTCCTGTGGTTGGGTCATGTTCCTGGGATCAGAAATTCCCCTCAAACACTCTATTATCAACTCCCCAGTACTTGGGGTTTTCCATTGGGCCATTGATCTGTTTAAAGTTTATAGGACTCAAGCCGTAAGCAAAGTGACAAGACCTTGGCCGAGCCTGGAACAGAAACCCTGAGAATATTGAAACCTGCAGAGAAGGCTCTTCCCAGGGACCAACCTCTCCCTGGATGAAAAACAGATGCCTGCCACCCCTGCAGGAAGTTGCTTTGAATGTGGGCAATGGGGTCATCTCCACTGTGGCTGGCTCTTATGGAGTGTAACTATGGGCAAGACTGGAAAGCTAACACCAGGTCCCCAAACAAGGTCCAGCTAAGAAGGTAGTCTCTGTGCAGCTTGATGGGGTGGGAGTAGCAGGGCTAGTTGACGTGGGGAGCAGTCACACTTTGATCAGAGTGAAGCTGGTGGGCGTCAGGGACTGGAAATACTTTAGGAAAGTTCTAAAGGAGTGGAGCAATCACCCACCTGAGGCGACCACTGTGACCTCAGAGGTCCAAGAACCCTCAGGACCAAAGGAACTGTTAGAGTTACGTGAAACAGAAGATCCCAGAGAAGGGACTTCCTGTCAGGCAAGGAACCTTCTCCCTATCCCAAAGAACAAAGAGACCCCACTCCCACTAGATGTGGAGCTCCTAGCAAGAGATGTAGAATTCAGACAAGAATAGAGAGACAACCAGACACTACGTCGGGCCTACAATCAACTGCCAATGGCCAATGGTGAAATGGTTGACCATCAGCTGCTAAAACAATGGCTCCCTTTTGAACAAAGGGAAGAATAACTGCATCACCTGCAATGGGACCACTGAGGTAAGGATACAGCTCCTCTTGCTGAAAAGATATCAAAAGGAAATGTTATGATTTTCTGATTCAGTATCATGTGCAGTACACTTGGGGCAGGAGAAGACCCTCGGGTGAATGATGACTAGGTTCTACTGGCCTGCTGTGCACAAGGAAGTCAAAGACTACTGAGCATCATGCCCTGACCCCAAGAGAATCCCAAAAGTTCCCCTAGTCTCACTTTCTATAATGGGGGTAGCATTTGAAAGAATAGGGATGGAACTACTGGGACTATTCTAGAGAAGTGCAAGAGGATACCAGCATATCCTGGTGGTCCTAGACTATACAAACATGTATCCCAAGGCCATCGCTCCCCCCATTCTACAAATGTGGTGACCATTGCAGCCGACACTATGGAGTTGTTTTCTCAAGAGGAGATACTGAAAGAGATCTTGACCAACCAAGCAACTAATTTTATGTCACATTTGATGACGTAGCTATGTAATTTGCTGAAGTTGGAGATATGAAGGATGTCAGTTTTCCATCCCCAAACTTTTTGATTGAGGTGAGGCTGACAGGTCTGTAGTTTCCTGGATCCTCTTTCTTCCTTTTCTTGAAGATGGGCACTATATTTGAGACCGCTCAGCCTCACCTAAAGTAGTGCTAAGGAAGTCCCTAAGGATGAGCAAATGACTGCGGACAGAACAGGAACTCTCCTACCCAAAATGCTCTGCACCCTTTCCAGCTGAACTGCCCTTTTAGATTAAGGATCATATTTCCAAAAGGGCTGTCCCCTCCACCTGCCTCTTTGAATGCACAATTTGCATTCACAGTTCAGAGGGTGCAAATTATAGCACTTATGCCTCCAGCCACCTACCTGCACACACAAATTGGGCACTTCTAGCTAGAACTTTGGATTGTATACAACACGCATCAGAGTAGTGTTGCTGGACACTGTGTGATCAGTGTGGATACTAGTGAGACATGGTTCACCTGATTTGCAGATCGATGAGGTTTAATGTGCAAGATTTTCTATAACTATACTAGTTAGATACAAAGCCTAAAATTAACTACAATATCTCACACTCACTGAGCCTGGAGAGCTAAGCAGTCACTCAGAAGGCTGTACACAGGAACGGCTTTCTTCAGGGGCCCTGCCAGGGAGTCAGTGGATCCTCTGCTCCAACCGGCAGCATCTCCCACGGAGTCAGGTGTTGATGGAGCACCCCCCTTCGTCTAAGTGGTGACTTCTTATACCCTTCCTAAACAACCTTCACCTAATTATCTCTCTCTCATTATCATATATGCTAATTACCTATATTGGGTTTTCACCCTTAACCACATTTCATTCTCACCATGATGATTGGGGTCATTAAAACAACATCTGGTGATAGGAGGGGCGGTATAAAAGTGTGCCCCTTGGCGATAAAACAATGTACCCCCAGACATTTAAGGATGACTTCTTGTTCCCATCACTGTTATCTATGTGCAGCTGCAAGCATACAGCATCTGTATTTTGTCTTGATATGTGCCGTGCTATGCAAAAACCGAGACATCCTATTCATCTCTGCCAACTGCAAGACGTCATGCTACAGGGTCAGAATAGCCAAGCAAGCAACCGAAGCTATGCTCAGCCTATAGGAGAGTCGTCAAGCAACTCCAATTGTACTGGGCCTCCAACAAGTAGGACCTGAGCACCTTCTAGTGGTTCATTAAGTAACATGCCAACATCTGCCACGTGCTGTTCTCTCATCCTCTCCCCAGAGGGAGAAGCATGCACAGTGGTGTCCTGTTTTGGCAGTGTATGTCTTTGTGCTCGATTGTTTTTGCTAGAAATATACCTGTTGCTAGGTGTTTCGGTTAGAGAAGGCAGGTCAGGAAAACATGCCTTGCACATGGAGCGGAAAGTGGTGAAGTTTGTGATGGTCCTTGGTTCCTGCGGGAGGTCATTCCACAGTCTCAGACCATCTTTGGAGAAACTTCTGCCTCTTCACCCTTACTGTTGAAAGCTCCACTGTGCCAGAGGAATGGAGCTGCTGACCACACTCCTCATCCCAGAGCTTTAGATCATCTTCTAGATCTCCTGGGGCCAGCTCATGGAGCACTCTGAAGATAAGGACCAAGACCTTGGACCTGACTCAGACTTCTGTGGAAAGCCATTGTAGAGAGCAGAGGGCAGGTGTGATGTGCTCATGGTACCTACATTGCTGAGGAGATGTGCTGCAGCATCCTGAACTAGTTGGAGTTCCCTGAGTGCTGCAGGATTCATGCCCAGGGGTATTGTATTTCTATGATCATGCTGAGAGGTGATGATGCTGTGAATAACTGAGGCCAGTTCTTCACCTGCCAGAACGGGATGGAGGCCCAGCCAAGTGGAAATGAGCGGAAGTGTTACTCCTGGATGCTGCTATGTGGGAGGAGCTCAGCATCAGCAAGGAAGCCCAGAGTACATTTTAACTATGGATTGAAGGGACCAATTGTGGACGTGTGTCTCCAACCATTGGAGGTTGCACTGTAGCCACAAGCTCTTCAAAATACTTTCCTCTGCCGACCAGCATCCCCTGTCTTGCTTGGATTCAGCATCAGCCAGCTTTTCTTCTGATTAACTTTCCAAAGCGTGGTTTTTGTCACTTTGGTGTGGAAGGAACGCCCAGTGTCCTCATTAGAAATCGGCTAACAAGCTAATAAGTGTCTGTTTCACAGCATCGTCCATGAACAATTGCCAGATCATAGCGATTGTCTGTCAAATGTCATGCTGCCAATACAAGAGACTGAAACAAATCTCTGAGGAGCTCAGTTTCTGCTGAGGTTATAACTGTCAAAGGCAACATCACCCCTGGGCCATGTGGATTCTTCATTCATAGCAACTACAGAGGACGGTCTCCCTTTCCAACAAGTTCTACATGTGCCCTCTCTAGGTCATGCTGCCAGGGGCATTTACAGATAGCTCTCTAGTCATCTGAGCAACAGACGGACACTCTTCTATCATTCTTTGCATCTGCTCTAGGCCATCAGAAACAACTTCTGTCAAACAACTTCCGTTCTAAACCCTGGCATGCCTTTCCTGGGCGTACAGTGACACTGAAGGTTGCAGATTTGTTTTATGTCACTTCTTTCACTGCCACTGACATCGCATCCTGCACAATTCAGAGACAACTGCAGGCCAGTGTGGGCCAATCATTCATCTCCTATACTACTCCATTCACTATCAACATGACACCCCCACCGTCCTTCCTCTCACCCAGGCCAATATCTGGGGGCCATCACTGGCTTTCAGGCCCCTTCTCCTGCAATATCCAAACTATCGCTAAATCCTGTCAGCAATCCTCTGCAGCATTTCTACAACTCTACCCCTCCTTTCCATCCTGCCAGTCAGGTTGTTTGTCCATGCTTTAAATATCTCCTGCTGCCAATACTGCAAACTCCTGCTCTTTGCTCTTTTTATGTCCCCTGCAACCTATCATAAATGTTTCTGCCACTTCATCTTTCTCACCTGCTCCTATAGCTATGCCACCCCCTGCAAGTCACTTCACTCACGCTGCATTGTGCTCCTCTCCAAATCCAACCCTCCCCACCTGCCTTCAGGGTCCCATCTGAATTCATGAAATGGTGCTGAGCAGGGGCGTAGCCAGACGTGATTTTTTGGCAGGGCCTGTCGCTGACACGGCTGGGTCGGGAAAAACAAGCGCTTCTGAACTTCCTGCTGTCGGCCACATGACCAGAAGTAGGAAGTTCAGGAAGCCACCGGCCGAGAAAGTTCCAGTTGCGAAAGTAGCTTGGGTGGGCCTGCTTCCAAAGTGGGTGGGCCATGGCCCACCCAGACCCACCGGTAGCTACGCCCCTGGTGCTGAGCATGTTTGTTCTTCTAAGCTCTGATAGGTCAACCTTGCTCAGTTCATCCCAGACCAGCTCCTGTTCTCAAGCCATTGGACATTTTTCTAGCGTACCAGTGGAAAAAAACATGTGTAGAAAGAGAATATGTTAAATGCAGAGGCATAGCTCTCAGAAATTAGCCCATTTTCAATCAGAAACTGACATTTCCATACTTCTGTCTTGGACATTTTTCACAGGCCGATGGAGATGCTTCCATCGGAAAAGCTCTCAAAGTGACTTGGGGACATTTTTCACAAACATGGGCCCATTGTCAAGTGGGTAAAGAAATAAGAAATCACTCAAATCAAACTAAAGAGCTCGACTTTTGAATTGTTTATTTTTTAAAGCCCAGCTCTTGAAT
Organism: Emydura macquarii macquarii; assembly: GCF_026122565.2. Lineage (NCBI taxonomy): Eukaryota > Metazoa > Chordata > Testudines > Chelidae > Emydura > Emydura macquarii. The sequence goes on from NW_027131688.1 coordinate 764,088, forward strand.
AAAAGGAGCAGGCGGGACACGGCAGCGATTCCTGCTCTGTCTAGCAATGGGGAAGGAGAGGTCAGTGTTACCAGTGCACTTGTGTGGAGCCACCCGGAGTTCACATTTGGGCCACTGCATGCACAATGAAGGGAAGCTCCTGTTTAATGCCATGGTGTCTAGTTTAAAATTCCCCACTTTTGGAAAAAGCTTGTTTTTTTGGTTGGTCTCAGTCTATTAGCCAGTTTGTTGTTGTTAATGCTCAGGCGGTGTATTTTTCTTGTGCAATTTTGCTTATCACATGACAATAGGAGTAAGACCTAACCAATAGACAGACTGTAGCTGAACTAAATGGTTGCGTTTTCTTTTCAAACTAGGCAGGTGAATACATTCATACAGGCAGGATTGATTTTGGCCTTGAAGCATGCATCCATTTCTGAAGTAAAAGCTTTCAGTTGGGTGTTTTCCTTGAGTTAAGCAGGAACATACCACTGGAAACTCCTACAGAAGGAATATTTTTAGCTTCAATTACTCAGTAGTTTTCAGCTGTAGAAATATTTTCATACAGCTCTAACTTGCCCTAACTCCTTGTATCTTGTTCTGGCGCATACTAAATATGCAGGAAAAGTGTCTGTATGATGAACTTAATAAGAACATGTATAAGAGAAAGAGCAACTCAGAAAAGGGAATTCAATCTAGGCATATCCTTTGATCACCGGCAGCATTTTCTCTTGCAGCTAATTCACTTTTCAACTTCCACTTTGTTTTCTTCAAGCCTATATAATAGAAAATGAGTCCACAACATCATTAAATTGTACAGCACAACATTTCTTTCCAATGGCAACGTGGAAAGTGAGTCCAGTCTACCGAATTCAGAGAGGCATTGGCCACTGCTCTGAGCCCAGACTGGAAGTCAACAATACCTCAGTTCTATCCTGACTTTGACTCAGATCGCCTCTGTAGGTAAAATCTGCTCTTAAATAAATGATCAATATAGTTGCTCTTAATTTACCCTGAATAGAATTTGGCTTTATGGCCCTGGGAAAGGCACTAACCTTCCCAGTCCCTTTTTCCCCATCTGTCATACTTTTATTCCTTCTGACCTCCCAGCATGCTACAGCAATGGGTTAGTCAATGTGGCTTATGCTTTCTCAGGTATGGTGGTCTTTTCAGGCTTCCAGAACTTTTGCTCCTTTATCAAGCACCATCCCAACAAAGTGAAATTAGCATCTCAATTAACCTGCAGGCCTTGAGATCAACTGTTGCTGAACATGAATGGCTTCCTTAAAAGAACTCAATGACACAGATTTCTTGCTTAATTGTGTCCCTATTACACACAGACATTTCCTGGCTCATCAGTGTGCCCTTCGCTTTACTGTGGATATTCTCCTTACACTTATCCCGTTGGTTACCAGGACATGAACCTGAAGGAGGGAGTGAAACACTGTAGACCACCTTCTTGGCCTGACATCCATCAAGCTCCTCCGCAGTGTTCGCTCTTTCTTAGCTGTCCTCCTCCCAAGCAGGGCTGTCTTGCTGCCCATCCATGAGGTTCGCCATTACCCTATGTTTTCGGTGGGTGGAGGTTGCTTCTCTGCCTCATTTCTAAGCTGCTAGGCTCCTGAGCAGAAGCAGGAAACATGGTTTTTGCTTAGCCATCCATGCCTTGTAGGTGTAGGGCTGCTCCTACTGGAAAACTGCCTCTGATTCTTTATAGATCTCTTATACCCCTTATTGACCCTAACTACTGATGATGACATACACTGAGATTTAAATTAGGTAATAGCGGTGGTCCAATCAGAAAGCATATTGGAGCCATTGTTGGACTTGACGTTGCTTCTTCTAAGGGACTTGAAATGAACTCAAGAAAATGAAAAGAAATAGAGTTGATGTTAATAAATAAACTTTGTTCTATTCTGTTTCCAGAATGCAGGTCTCAGGAATGTAGGAAAGGAGAAGAAGTGTCATTGTTTTAGTTTTGTTTTAGAGACCGTTCTTTATTTTAAAGAGAAGCTGGCAGGAGCTCTTCCTAGAAAGCAGCCGCGAGGCTAATCATGAGACGTAAGACATGAAGACTGCTGAGATTCTCACTCGGGGTCTGTTGTGCTCCCACGCAGCAGAGTCGTGTTCATGTCATTGCAGCACATTATACATTTTAATCCAAAAACTTTAGCTATTGAGAATTAAAACTGGCTTTAGTCATTCAACCTCTTATTTATAGCTGAACATTTTCATGTAAAATAGAAACCACACATGGATTTATCTTTCTATTTATTTAACTGTTCAGAATCACACTCTAAAAATAGTAGATTACTATCTCTCTCTCCTAGTCCATAATTGTCAATTAAGACACTATGAGCCAAATTCATTCCTGTTCTAAGACATTTTAAATTGTGAACCTACAGCTCAGATGAATTGGGCCTTATTTGTCTGTCAAAAAAAATCTGTTAGGAAAATGTCTCCTGTTACTGTCAACAGAAAGTTGAAATATCAGTTTATTTTGCAGTGTCTAGTGTCAAATGATGATGAATGCCCTTCATAACTAGAAGAGAAACCTTGATTTTTCTCATTTAAAAGGAACTCCTGTTAAGTTCAACAACTTTTGTATAGCACCTCCACTATTGTTAAAAAGATTATAGGCTTTACTTACATAGTGATGGTGTGATACGATACTGAGGATTTATCTGCATGAGTGTAGGGCGGGCATGTTACTCTAATACGTTCTGGAGCACTTAATAATAATTATAATAGAATATGATAGTATCGTAATTATCATTTAAGGGTTATTCTTCTGCTCCACAATAACAGAGCAAACTCTTCATTTAGTTTTAATTCAATATTACTGCAGAGTTTTGAACATATCAAGTATATAGATTAATTTCCTATTTATTACAGTCACCATCCTCACAAACATGAAATAAAAATATATTTAATACTTTCATGCAAAACATCATATCCCTGACCTCATCCCTTATCATCAATATCTTGCAATACCGCTCTAATGTGGTGTCCATCCATCATCAAGTTCTGTCAACCTATTGTCTACCCCACATAACACAACTCTGGAGAGTGTGCAATATGCCAAGTACACAAGAAAAATGAAGGCATTTGAAATCCAGGATATGGGAGAAGAATTCATGAAAGTGTTCATAGCAATGTCATTCTGAGTTTGAAAGTCTGACTCCATGGGAGATTTAGTCTTTGTGCACAACATCCTAAGGAATTTACCTTTGGGTTTCACTGTTTCCAAATCAGGGACCTTTCTTTGAAATGACATTTGGAGGTGTTTTGAACATACTGGGGTGATCAGAATAAGTGAAGAGCTCTGCAAACCCATCTAATCACCCTTCCTGCAAAGGTTCACAGGGATTCCCGGAGCGTACAGCGAGTGCACATGTGCTGAGCCCAGCGTACATACCCATTGACCTGACAGAGTGACGCAGCTCTGAAGGAACTACCGCAGTCTCTTGTGTCTGTTATCCACAGATGAAAAGTCACTGGGAGATTTTGTAAGTGTACGTTCCCATCAGTGCTGTCATGCTTTGAAGACTGTCAAGGTGATTCAACTCTCAGCAAGCTCTGAGGCACCTCAGGCATTCCCTCACACAGTTCCTTTCAGACAGGGCGGTTATGGCCACAGTGAAAACTCTCGTAACTTCAGTGGTAGGTGTCTGATGTGCTCCCTTCTCTGTGGAGTGGCAGGATCTCCATCAAGGGTGGTGGGAAGTCTTTTAAAAACTAAGCAAGTATTAACAAAATCTGGGATGTACGCTAAGATTGAAAACATAAAACTAACTAAAGCAAGGAAATCCAGAGTGAAGGCTGCCCCTCTGTCCCTAACTATTTTGCCTGTTACAGAAATCTGTAAAACTGCCATGCAGCATGACCAATGGGACTGCACTTTCTTCCACGCTCCCTGTTCACAAGAAGTTCTCAATCTCTCACTTTTTGTGACCAGAAGATGATGTTTCTAGGTAAGTATCTTTTCTTCCCCTTCTCCCCCTGCAGAACTCTGACGTAATGGGTCAGCTTGTCTAATGCTAGGATTTCCCATAATTTTGGATTCCATCAATTTATCTGAGGGAGTCTTGTGCCTTCCACCACCCTGGGATTATTTCTTACTGGACTAACAGATGGAAAATCAGCTCATTCTGGCATTTTTTGCAGCATAATTTTCAGGAAAATTAAACAAAAATAACAATGGCTTGTCTGACAACTGGCACCCATCAACTCCTCCAACCTTTTCCCCAAAATGTACTAAATTTTTGGGCAAAATCCACCCATTTTGTTGCACTCTCTGCACCATTCCAACCCTGTACTATAAATGAGTTGACTTGAGTTTTAGCTGTGAGTGCTGACTACTTCTGCAAATCAGACCAGAATCTTAGCTTGGGCACATGTTACCCAGGGCTCCTCGACCCAGTAACCTTTAGTCTCTGCGAGTTGGTATCAGGAAATAAAGCAAAGGAAATGCAGTACCTCTGCTTGCTGTGTGGCTGCATAGACAAGTCAAAACCAAGCACTCTTAACCTAAAGCTTTACTTTATTGGCCTCCAACAATCGCCATCAGAATTACCTTTACCGGAAGTCTCCACTTATTAGTCTTAAGCACATACACACACAATAGGTGGTTAGAGTACCCCAAAACTTGATAGTTACCCCACAAATCTAAGGCAGTCTTTGGGTGATTCAGTCACAGATTCCCGGATGGTTAGTCCTTCCATCTGCGCCTGGGGATCTTTTCAATGTATCCACAAAGTGATCCCCCTGACTCAGACTCGGTACCTCCCTCTTATACCCCAAAAGTTAGAGACATGTCAATCAAAAGAATGTTACATGGCTGTAACAAACCAATCACTGGGCAAAAGCACAAGCACAAGCTGTTAGTCTGGTAGCTACATTTCCCCATCCCGGCAATTCTAAATAGATCCAGACGTCCTGTTTGTCAGACATTTTCCCCAGCATTTTCAGAGAGAGGATGCACAGAGCCAGGCTTACTTCACCTGTTCACTGTCTAACTCTCCTCCCCCAGCCCGGTTTGCCTAGTTATGCTAAGTTCCTGCAACTGTCTGAAAATGTCTAAAAGCAGCGAGCAGGATAATTGGTCGTCCATCCCAATAATTGGCAGTGGCTTGGACACCTGGCTGGTTGCTAAGATGCCCCTGTACACACCCAGAAAATAAGCAACACACAGTGGCCATCTATGAAAAATTTGGTGTAAGTGACTTGTTCAGAATAACACAGAAACTCTGTGGCAGAGGCATGGGTAGAATCCAATTCTCCAGGGCAACAATGAACTGCCTGAACCATGAGAGCCTCCTTTCTCTCCCTGAAGCCCTCTGTCTCATTCAGAGATGTCAGGTAACCGTTGATCGTGGGGTCGGGGGCAGGGGGAGGGCACAGTTTCAAAGTTCTGGTGGTGTGGAACATGGTTCAGGGTAGGGCATATAAACTCTGGCAGAGCCCACTGCTCCCCCACACATGGCCTCTGGCCTCATTCACTACCCTGATTCATAACCAGGGCAGGTCCTTCATATGCACTGAATGAGGCAGAGGTCCTGTGAAAAATCATATGTGTTAATGTAATTAAATACTGTATCACATGCTTTTGCAGAAGGGCGGGGGGGGGGGGGGGGAATTAAGGTTGTGAGGGCATGGAGCAAGCCCAGTGCAGATGGAATCTTCTGAGAATTTAGCCAAACTTTAAAAAGTGTTTACTGAGCATGTGCAAACTGAGATTTTTCAAACTCATGTAAATTAGCCACATTTAAGTGACTTTTTTTGTACATCCTTGACAACAGGGAAACCTTTTTGACAAATTGCATGTCCCTGCTCCAAAGCATAGAGATGCTAGAGTTTCTCAACAAAACAGTTGTAAGAATATTTTTAAGAAGGGAAAAACATATTATTCCCTAATCTCGTTCTTGAAAATTACTAAACCAATTTGCATGAAACTTAAAAAAAAAAAAAAAAAAAAAAATCAACCTAAGCAAGCACTTGGCTCAGAAAATTTCAGCCAGAATGGTTTGCATTTAGCAAAGTCATGAGCATCTGAAAACTGGTTCTTACACTAGAAAGTATAAGGGCAACCCAGACTTTAGGAAGCATTACCTGCCTTGCCTGCAATGCACAATTTTAGTTTTTTTGACACCAAATAATCTCTGAAATTAGTTTAGTTTTATGTAAACTCTATGAAAAATCAGCAGTTACTCCCAGGTTCAGAGGAATAATTTAAAATGACTGCAGAGGATTTTTGCCTGTAACACTTTTTTTCCCCACTCAGGACAAATGTCAGAGTTGGTTAGATTCACCATAGATATAAATATTAATCATAGCATCTTGTATGCCAGTGGTAGATGAATAAAAAAGGAGTCACTGAAAGCTGAAAGGTGAGATAACAGTTGTGTAAATTACTTCAGAAATTTTGATTCTACTTTAAAGCAGGGAGGTTCATTTTAATATTTTAAGAATATAAGAATGGCCATACTGGGTCAGATGGATGATCCAAGTAGCCCAGTTTCCTGTCTCTGCCGGTGTCCAGTGCCAGATGCTTCTGGCAGTTGGAGGTTTAGGGACGCCCAGAGCCTGGGGTTGCATCCCTGACTATCTGGCTAATAGCCATTGATGGACCTGGACTCCATGAACTTATCTAGTTCTTTGTTGAACCTAGGTATACATTTGGCCTTCACAGCATCAAGTTCCACAGGTTGACTGTGTGTTGTGTGAAGAAGTTTTGTTTGTTTTAAACCCATTGCCTATTCATTTCATTGGGTGACCTCTGGTTCTTGTCTTATGTGAAATGGTAAATCACACTTCCTTATTCACTTTCTCCACACCAGTCATGATTTTGTAGACCTCCATCATATCCCCCCTTAGTCATCTCTCTTTTCTAAGTTGAACAGTCCCAGACTCTATTGAAGCTGTTTCCTAGCCCCCATCAATTTTGTTGCTATTCTCTGTACTTTTTCCAATTCTATTACATCTTTTTTGAGATGTGGTGACCAGAACTGCCCTCTGTATTCAAGGCATGGGTGTATGTAGTGGCATTATGATGTTTTCTGTCTTATCATCTATCCCTTTCCTAATGCTTCCTAACATTCTGTTAGCTTTTTTGACTGCTGCTGCACGTTGAGCAGATGTTTTCAGAGAACTATTCGCAATGACTCCTTGATCCCTCTCTTGAGTGGTAACAGCTAATTTAGCTCCCATCAATTTGGATGTATAGTTGGGACTATGTTTTCCAATGTTACTTTGCATTTATCAACATTGAATTTCATCTGTCATTTTGTTGCCCAGTCACCCAGTTTTGTGAGATCCCTTTGTAAGGCTTTGCAGTCTGCTTCGGCCTTAGCTATCTTGAGTAACATGTATCATCTGTAGACTTACCATTTCCAGATCATTTATGAACATGTTGAACAGTACTTGTTCCGGTACAGATTTTAGGGGGTCCCCACTACTTGCCTTTCTCCATTGTGAAAGGTGACCATTTATTCCTAACCTTTGTTTCCTATCTTTTAACCAAAAACAACGAGAGTCCTGTAGCACTTTAAAGATTAACAAATTTAATTTCTTTAATAGTCTTTAAAGTGATACAGGACTCTCGTTGCTTTTGCTGTATATAGACTAACACGGCTACCCCTTTGTATCTTTTAACCAGTTACTGATCCAGGAGAGAACCTTCCTTCTTATCCCATGACAGCATACTTTGTTTAAGAGCCTTTGTCAAAGGCTTCCTGAAAATCTAAGTACACTATATCTACTGGACTCCCTTGTCCACACTCTTGCTGACGCCCTCAAAAATTCTAATAGATTGGCGAGGCATGATTTTCCTTTACAAAAGCCGTGTTGACTCTTCACCAGCAAATCATATTCATCTGTGTGTGAATAATTCTGTTTTTTACTAGTTAAAGGTTTTTAGTTAAAGGTTTAGGGACACCTGGACCTGAAGTCAAGCTTATTGGCCCAGAATTACCAGGATTGTCTCTGCAGCCTTTTTTAAAAACCATCATTAAATTAGCTATCATCCAGTCATCTGGATACAGAAGCAGATTTAAGCAATAGGTAACATACCACAGTTAGTAGTTCTGCAATTTTATATTTAAGTTCCTTCAAAACTCTTCAATGAATACCATTTGCTCCTGGTGACTTATTACTTTTCAATGTTTCAATTTGTTCCCAAACCCTCCTTTATTGACACCTCAATCTGAGACCGATCCTCAGATTTGTCATCTAAAAAGAATGGCTGAGAATCTCCTTCTCATCCCCTGCAGTGAAGACTGATGCAATGAATTCATTTTGCTTCTCTGCAATGGCCTTGTCTTCCTTGAATCATCCTTTAGCGCCTTGCTTGTCCAGTGGCCCCACTGATTGTTTGGCAGGCTTCCTGCTTCTGATGTACTTAAAAAAGTTTTGCTCTTAGTTTTTGTATGCTATGCTAGTTGCTCTTCAGATTCTTTTTTGACCTGTCTAATTGTACTTTTACTTTTGACTTGTTAGCGTTTAAGCCCCTTTCTGTTTTCCGAACTAGGATTTGACTTCCAGTTTTTAAAGAATGTGTGTTTACTTCTAACCACCTCTTTTACGCAGTTATTTAGCCGGGGTGGAATATTTCTGTTCTTCTTGCTGTTTTTTTTTTTTTTCCTGATTCATGATATAAATGTAGTTTGCACCTCTGTTATTGCATTTTTAATAGCTCTCATAGATTAATCCCAGAAGGGACCATCATGATCAACTGGTCTGACCTCCTGCACATTGCTGGCCACAGAACCTCACCCACCCACTCCTGTGATAAACCCCTAGCCTCTGGCTGAGTTATTAAAGTCCTCAAGTAATGATTTAAAGACTTCAAGTTACAGAGAATCCACCATTTACACTAATTTAAAACTGCAAGTGACCAGTGACCCATGCACAGAGAAAGGCAAAAAACTCCCAAGATCTCTGCCAGTCTTCCCTGGGGGAAAATTCCTTCCTGCACCCAAAATCTGGTGATCACTTAGACCCTGAACATGTCAGCAAGGCCAACCCGCCAGACACCTGGGAAAGAATTCTCTGTGGTAACTTGGAGCCTTCTGCACTGGGGAAATCCAAAGGGATAATTTAAGGTTAAGTATATGCTCTTTGTGCATTTGAGTAATTGTGCACTGACAATCAGAGTTCAGGCCGTACATTCACATCACTTGCATTTCATCATCATCATCGCACAACAGCACATAGCACATCATCATCATCATCATCGCACCCTTTCCTATCGATGGCAATGCACAAATGGCCAAGGTGTGGAAGAATATTAGAACCACAGGTGTTTCCGTTTTGGGAGGAATGTGTGACTCCAGACAGACGAGGCACAGAGGCCAGGCACTTCCTGAAATTCGGGACCATTCAGGATCTTATGTAGTGTCCCCAAATCCCTCACTCTTGGCCAACTGGAATTCAAAACACTCAGCTTTCATTTAAATTCCTCACAGCAAACTGATCACAAAACAGCCGCTGAACACAAGTTACTCCTAGCAAGCGTGCAGCTCTAAATTCACCGTGAGCCGGCACAAGTCCCCTGCGTCACTGGCAGCCCACTTCAGCTCTCAGTGAGGCCGTCAGGCGGCTCTGAGGTCTTGTGCTGGCCCCTCTGCACTGGATGGATCTAACCCTCCATGAGCCATCACACACATGGAATAAAGCAGAGACAACTGTCATCCGTCCTTGGCACTTGGCAAACTGACAAGGAGCCAAAATCCAAGCCAATAGTTTCCCTTGGACATCAACAAGCAGCCAGACAGTGACATTCTTCCTGTAATATATGAAGACAGAAAAGTGTCTCCCTGGAGCACATCAAAAGGGAGGAACCGGGAGCACTTCACCATGGGCCAACGTGTTTCCCAGCCCTCCTCCAAAGCCGCATTAGTCACAGCAGTGATGCCTGCAACGTTCGTGTCCCAAATGTTTAGAGAAGGCACCTAACAGCAGAGACACATGAGAGCAGACACAGGAAAAGATCAGCTGCTCCTGAGGGAGACTGTTAGAAGAATAACGAGAGTCCTGTAGCACTTTAAAGACTAACACATTACATTTCTGTAGTCATAAGCTTCTGTGGGCTGCAACTCACGATGCCATCTGATGAAGTGGGTTACAGCCCACAAACGCTTATGCCTACAGAAATTAAATGTGCTAGTCTTTAAAGTGCTACAAGACTCTCATTGTTTTGCTGTGTACAGACTAACACGGCTACCCTGCTGGAACTTTTCCCCATGCTAGAAGAATGACTGACATGCTTGCTCAGGCATAACAAGCAGTAATACATTCTCAGAGAGCGGAGCCCACAAATGTACACTCCTCTGGAACAGCATCCCTGTAATGCGACGGAAAGCACTACTGCACCATAGGCCACTGCCTCCTCTTACACACACACACGTGCACGCATACACACCCCCCCCCCCCCACTTTAACACTTCTCATATTTGGGGTTTTAGACTGAAAATATGCAAGTGGGAAACACAGCGATTGCTGAGTCATGTTACCACTGGCGTGGTGTAGCCCAATGCTTGATTCTGTTATATTGATTCTATGTGAAATACCCTTAATTTTTTGATACGTGACAAACCACCACAGCAGTCTCTGTGAGGCTTTGCCTTTTGGGCATGTAGGGTGATCTGTTCACTTTTGATGAGCTTGTTTTTAAACCACCATCTGGTTTGTCCAAAACTAGCATTTGGTCATTAATTATTCTGTTTGTAAACGTAGGCAGACGGCATGGTCCGGCTGGGGCGTCGTGACCCTTCCTCGGGCGCAGGCTCCAAGGAAGGCCACAGTGCCTCTGCTGCAGGGAATTAGCAGCCAGTTTAGGAGTCTATTGCCCCGGCCCTTAGGCAGGGCGGGCGAGCAGGCAGTGTCCTCGGGTCTGTAGAACCGGGGACGGTAAGCACTCCCTAGGTAGCAAGGGAAGTGGGGGAGAAGGACGCAGGCCCACCCGTCTCCACTGCATCCCAGCCCAGGGCCCCAGCAGTGGCAAAGGCGTTTGTTACTGAGTCAGCAACATACTGACGGTGAGGTTTTGCCCCTGACTCAGCCACTTGCTATGGCTGTCTCTGGGCCACTTTCTCCCACCCAATCCCGGGGTACCTGCATCCATGTATCTTCCTCCGGGTCACTGGGGGAGGTGGTGAGAGGGCGTCCTGAGAGGCCTTCACCATCGACTGGGGGCAGGTCCAGAAACACCTGAGAGTCATCGGCGAGTGGTAGATCCTCCAGGCCGCAGGGCCCCAGGGGTTCCTCCGGTCTTCTGGGGCAATCCACACTGGTGGGTCCTCCACGCCAGGCAGCTCCTCCAGGTCAGGGACGGCCTCAGGGGGTTTCTCCCATCCAACGGGAGGGGGTAGCTTTTCCCAGCTACAAGAGTCTGGCGGCCCTACCCAGTCAACAGGGTCGGGCAGCCCCTTTCAGTCACTCGGGCCTGGCAGGTCCGGCAGGGTTGGAGGCTCTGGTCAGCAGGGCGTCTCTGCCAAACAGCCACAGGGCCTGGATCAGGCCTAGGCAGCAGCCTCCTGAAAGACACATCTACCTCCCACAGCAGCCTCCTCCCAACTGCGCTGCTGGGCCTGCCTTTTATACTGCCTTTCCTGGGCCTGGCTCCGCCCCTCTGCTTCCCTTACACAGCAGCTTTTTCGTTTGGTGATTACTATCCCCTGGTTTCCAGTTAGGGTGAAAAATTCAAGACTCCACGACGAAAAGACCGTGCAGAGAAAAACAACCCTTTATTCTCGCTATAAGTTTGCTCTCCTGGCCAAATAATAACCTCTTTTAAGCCCCTCTAAGACCTTCAGTATTGCATCTAAAGAGAGAACAGCATCCAACATCAGTACTGTCTCGCCTTTCACAGTGACATTCAGTTCACCAGGTCACACCTGTGCCTTGGAACCTGATTTTAATATTCCCAGTCTCCTGGATGGTGGAAAGAGTTTGGGCGAAGTTAGCCTCTCAGTGGAGTTTTCTACTCCACTCTTAAGGACTTTTTAATAATTGGATCTGTGCCTTTTTTTTCTTTTCTTTTTTCTGACATATAAAACCAGGCCTAAAAGGGTTGTGTAAAAAATGAGGTTTGGATTTTTTTCCCCTCTGCTTGTTCTCCATATTGAAATCAGGAAGGTTGCGTCTGATTTTGTTGGGGGTACAAGGGGTGCGTACATAGAGGGAGCTCCACACCTTTCCTGAAGGTACGGGCTGTGTGGGGGAGGGGGAGAGATCATTAACCATTTCCACCACGTGCTCTTTGGACACTGATGCTCAATGTGTTAACAAATGCAAACTAACCAATGAGTTTTAAATCAAGCATCCAAAACTCCCTTCCCCCATCAAGTGATTAGCCTTCAGTCTCAGATGTCATGATATCTGTAGTGTTCCAGTAACCATGGTGTCTACCTGGGCAGACAAGACCTGAATAGTGAATGTGAAAGCCAAATAATAAAAAATCCCTTGAACAAACTCTTCCCTGGACTTTCTGTCCAACACAAAGAAGCAAAAAACACCACCAGATAAATTGATTTCCCTTTCCAGGTCTCGTTTGTGCATTGGAAGGGAATGGGACCCGGGCAGAGCAGCCATGAGTCCTTGATCCCTGAACTGGGCATGTAACACCAGCTTTGTGGATAGATTTCACCCACTTCCTCTATTACTGCCTGATGTGTCTGTGCTGCTGCCTTACTATTACTGTGGGGCTGTGGGCCCCACATCATCACAGACATGGCCCTGCAGCCTAGACTGGCTACAAGGGGATCAATCAGTCTGCCACTCTGCGCACCGGTGTAAGGGCTAGCATGTGGAAAGGCATCCTGCACAGGATCACACACTGCACTCCCCTTAGTGCATTCAGAAGGCAAGGCTGCAGAAGGGTCGCAGCATTGCAGGGGCCAGGGTCTCCAGGAGGGTGCATGTGCCTTGGTGATAGGCAGAGTGACCATGGAGCCCTACTTGTCTTTTACTGCAAAACTGGAGTGGCTGAGAGAATTCACACCTCCACTTCTGCAGCCAGCTCGGGTCCTCGCTGCTAAAGGGACCCTCTAACGGGGAGAGCACTCTCTATACCCGAGATCTGTTTGACCTCAACAGGGAGGCAGCTGGGACCCCCAGCAAGTGAAGCAGAGTCCGTGCGGGAGGCAGTATTAGCAGATTAATTAGCCTCTTATTCTCCCCCTACTCTGGGCTGCCCTAACCCCATCCCCCTCCATTCCCCGTGCAATGCCATGGACCTGGGGTCTGTGCCTGTGTATACATACAGCCATAGACTGGAAGGCCAGAAGGGACCGGTAGATCAGCCAGTCTGACCACCTAGGGATCCCAGGCCAGAAGATTTCACCCATTTACCACAGCATTGAGCCCAGTAACTTGGTTTTGACCAAAGCATCTTTCCAAAAGGCCTCCAGCCTTGACCTGAAGACGAGGGTCCCGATCTGAAGTCCTGGCCTGCATTCTCTGTACCTGGGGATACGCCTTTGCATTTGGCTCTATTAAAATGCATGTTGTTCGAATGCAGCCAGCTAGTGAGTGATCCAGATCTCTGTATCATAGTCCTGTCCTCACCATTACAGATGGCTGCCCATCGCTGTGCCCTCAGTGACATTCTGTTACTTACCCACCGTGGGTGAAAACATTGAACAGTGTCAGGCTTACCACCCGTCCCCACAGAACTCCGCTAGGAGCAGCGCTGGTCGATGGCGATCCCCCACTGACAACTCTGATTGAGATCTGTCAGTTACCCAGTGCTGAGTCCCTTTAACATGTGCACTGTTAATACTGTGCGTTGCTGTTGTTTAAAGTTTGAATGTTGTGTGGTACGAGGTCAAACACCTCACAAAAGTGTATTTGCACTGTTACCGTCATCAGCCCCTCTCCACCTCCCCCCGTGGTCTCAAAGAATGGAATCAGGTTATGTTGCACACCCCTTTTGCACAGTGGGAACGAGTTCAGTTCCCTTGCCATGGAGACATCAGTTCCCCCAGACCTGGGGGCAGGAGGCACCTCTAGGTGTGGGGATTGCACAGATCTCTGCAGAGACCGGTGAATGCAAACGAAGCTGCTCTGAGGTCCAGTGGATTAACGAAGGCACTTCTTCCTAAGAGAAGCACCTCTCTGAGTAAGCCAATGCCGCAAGCACAGGAGTCAGAGGAAAACTGAAACAGAAGGTGATGACTAAGAAATCAGATCCCGCAAGGCCTGAACACTGTCCCAAATTCAATTTTACCTCCAGCAGCACAACAGATAAGCCTCAAACTTACCCTTATATGGAGAGACAGAGCTCAGGTCCGTGCAATGTCTCGACTAAGATAAAAGACCAAAAGATGCTGCAAGAGATGACGGGGATGTCTCCTTTCACCTGGGTTAGTTTTCTAATAAAAGTGGAGGATAACAGCAATAATTCAGAGGGGAGATAAAGAATTGTATTAATCTTTCCCTGAGTGAGTCTGACAGACACATTCCCAGAGTCAGAGATAAAACAGAAGGAAAGTGTCAGGGAGTCAGCTCGTGGGCAGGCCTTCTCAGGGTAAATAATAAACCCTGATGTTCTAGCAGGCTCCAAGCCATCTGTGCATTCGCTCTTTGTTGCTTTAAATGGACCTGCAGACACAAAACCATATTCCGATATCAGCTACCTGGTATAAATGCACCATCACGGTGTACAAGCCAGTGAGGTTATGCTTTAGGTTTACACTAGAGAAACCGAGCCCAGAGTCCAGTCAGGGCATAACAAGCTGACACTCTTGCAGGCATAAGGAAAGCAGGTCACCTTCGGCTGTCCTGTACACCAGTGCTCCTTCCACTAGCTGCATGGAGTGAATGTGGTGAACTGAAATCAAGGGGGACTGACCGTGTGCTGAGGGTTAGGAGGGTGTGAGTCAGGGCCATGGACTCTGATTCAGCGAAGCAGTGAGGCACACGGTGACGGGTGGGATTTTCCAAGGAGGTAAAGGGAGTGACATGCTCACGTCCTATCGGAACTTGGCTTCCCAACTCCTTGGGAAATCCCAGCAGAGTGTTCTGCATTGCCTGTGTTGGCAGCAGGTGGAGACGTCATGCAGACAACACTGAAGGGCTAACTACACTGAGGCGTTTCCGACCAGAATTCGTCCTCAGGCACCGTTTTCCAGCTACAGCTGGAGAGTATAAAAACAGAGCCGGATGGCAAACGAAAGTTAAAGGATAAAGAAGATCTCGGGATCCTTGCCACAAGTCACAATTGTCTGCGCAGCTCCAGGGACCTGGGGCGACGCTGCCACCATGGCCTGATAATGTTCCGCATGCTGAGGTGACACGTTGCGTTTTGGCTAGCTGCAAATGCACAGAGGAGACGTTAAGCAATGGGAGGAACGAGGTGAGAAGACCGGGGAAGAGTGGACAAACTAACCAGGGACCTGACAGTAGTGCTTCCACCCCCTGTTCAGAACATGAAAGCAGATTCCCCATTATTGTGCTTCTGAGTGCATCGAGCCTGGCCCTGGCTGGACCTGGCCCACCCAGCAGGGCAGGGAAAACAGTGCCCTTCACTTTGTCACTGTGCCCAGAGCCGTTTGTAGCTCTGAGAGATGAAAGTGAAACTCCTCGTAACCTTTCCAAGTGGCTCTGCCTCTTCCCCACTCTACCACTCGGGAGTCCCTGGGAATATGGAACCACAAACACCTTTCATTTGGGGAACAGGTACAAACAAAACACAATACCTGTGTATCCGTCCATAGCAACACACACACACACACACCCTAAAAATGAGCAAAGCCCCATTGTGCATCAGGAGAGTGGACAACTCCACAGCTTCAGGTTTTAACCGTCTGCTTTGCTGGAGTCCAGAAAGTAGCCACAATACAAACCCCACCCAGCTGCCCCCCACTCTCCTCTCCAGCTAGACACACTGATACCGAGGAGGGCATGGCTCTCCTTCTCCCATCTGCTCCAGTCCAGGCAAGTCTGCATCACCAGGTGCAGCTCCCTGGTACAGTTCTCTGATACCAGCTCTGCCGCTGATGGTCCAGGTACGTAACACTGTGAGATCAGCTCTACACCATTGGTCTGGTCAGGTCTCACTGCAAGTCAGCTCTGTCCTGAGGCCAGCCTGGTTCCAGCCTTCAGAACCGGTCCACACAGTGCTCAGAACCTGGAGCAGAACAGGACCTTAGGGTCGGATCCCTGCTCTCTGGACTGACACTCCTGCTCCTTCGTAAAGAGCCTGGCACCATCTCCCGTTCCCAAACCAGAGCCCAGTAGCTGTACCGCCAGGTGCTGACTCACTCCAGGGTGTAGCTTGCATGTTCCCATGCCCTTCCTGGAGCACAGTCGCAATAGAGCGCTGCTACCGTTTACACAATCAGAGCACAGGCCAATTCCAGGTGATGCAGTAAAACACAGTATGTAGCGTTACAAGGAGATGCATTATAATTCACATGAATGAGGCTGCCCAGAGCTGGCCTTTCCCTCTTGAGGGAGCAGAGAGTTCCAGCTCTGGGGGACTGAAGGAAACGGCTGTCTCCGCTGGGAGGACGAGAAACATCTGGGTTTTATCCCTGGCTCACAGGGCAGCTTGGTCCAGATCTGGAGCTGGGCTGCCTCAGGTCCACCCCACCTGGCAGCCACCTGCTGCGAAGCAGAGTCAAGGCCTGATTATTTACTCGGACTCATCTACGCTGTAAATCTGAGTTTTGGCTCAAATCCCCTTGCCACAAACAAGCCGCCCTGTATGGTGAGATGGGCGTGATGACAATCCATATGAGGGCAGAATAACGTGGTGACAGGCAGTGACACGGAGGTCACAGGCGGTTCATTATTCGGGGCCAGCAGCTGCCAGGAGGCCTGACAAACTCACTGCACCTAACACTTTAGTGTTGGAGTGCTTATCTATCAAGGAGGTAGCTTGAGGTATCAAATGAAAGCTCAGATCGCGCTGGTCATCACAAGCATTGTATGACGTGTGCACACACGATACTGAAGAAGTCAGATGTAAGCACCAAGAACTCGTTTAAACTATGTACCCAGGCAGGGTTGCTGAAGCTGGCTTTTCCAGCGCGCGGAATGATGAGGGACCTGCCGGCCTACATCTCTGGGCACAGTCATCAGGGTAAGTCAGACACAATGGGCGTTCATTTGCACATGAAGTCAATAGGAGAAGCAAATTCATAAGGCTGAGAAAAGCGCCATGTGCTAGCAGTGCAGAGAGCAAACAGCAGGACGCTTTTCAAAGAGCTGCTGGGCGATAAGAAGGAGGCAACTAGACATTTCTGTTACCCATCACCGAGCAAGCAAAAAGTACAGTTCTTTTTGCATCCATGACAGCTGGATCCTGGCTGTGGATGCTGGTGACGCTGAAAGCTTGAATGAGGTGATATGAAGCAAGGGAAATGGAAACAGGTTCGGTTACAAACAAAACAAAATGTATATCATGCTTCTAAAAGATTACACGTCACTTTAGCAGGCTAAAGTCTTTGCCATTGTCTCACCTAATCGAAGCTTTCAGTGTCACCAGCTCCCACAGCCAGGATCCAGCTGTCCTTGGAGACAGTGAACTTAATGTCAGTGCGTGTCCAGTGACAGGGCCTGACTGCTCCAGAGAACGCTCGTCCTGGAGGCTTGGGAGCTGGGTGGCAGCAAGTGTTAGTCACCCACCCCAGTGTTCTCCTCCAAAGCTCTGCTCGCCTTTCTTTTCCCTTGCGAGTAACGGTGCGTGCTGGGGAATGGACACACGGTTTAACACCAGCCAGTCTCTCTTTTGCTAAGTCAGAGGAGTAACAAGGACGCGTAGTTCTCGGAGCACCAAGAAAGGGTCACTTTGGGATACTTCCTGGGCTGGATATCCTGGTCTAGCACTCTTGAAAGTACTGGTCCCCACAGCAGTCCTGTGCTTTGATCCCCATCGTACAACTCAACCAGGTGGCATTTCCAAGTCATGCAGGATGACGCTGGCAGAACAGGTGGTTGCACACGGACACTTCTTCCTGCTGGCAGGAAAGGCCACTGTGTGCCACAAAACCCTAACCCTGCTGGGCAATCCCTCTTGGAGGGGCAACTCTCTGCTGGCAGGCAGAAGGTGACCGCAGCTCAGCAGCTGCCAGTGCCACCCTAGCTGGCTCTAGTAGAAATATCTACTTGGGAATCAACTGTTTAACAATCGGCTTTTCAGCCTAGCACAGCGGGATCGAACACGATCCAAGAGCTGGACTTGGGAGCTAGACCAGTTCAGACTGGAAATAAAGTGTGAATTTTTAGCAGTGAGAGTGGTTAAGCACTGGAACAATTTAAGCAGGGTTGTGTTGGTTTCTTTTTCACTGACAATTTTCCAATCAAGACTGGATCTTTTTCTAAAGGCTCTGCTCTAGGAATTATTGGGGGCAGTTCTCTGGCCTGTGCTAGGCAGGAGATCAGACTAGATGATCACAATGGGTCCTGCAGGCCTTGGGATCGATGAATCTATGGATGGAAATAATGCAGAGTATACAGGTAAGCACGAGAGGCATACGCAGCATATATAAACTTGATCAGAGGCACCCTCAATAACTTTAATTCCAGCTGGTGCTGTCAGCATCCCTTCAGCACAGCAATTCACCTCCCCTGGGAAATGAAACAGAAGAAAAGGAAATTTACATAGAGTGGCAAAAAAACCCAAAACATAACAAAACCAAATATAAATAACAACACAGTCTTTATAGTCAGCCAAATGTATTAGCTCTTTTGTTCCTCTCAGATAGATTCAATTCCAAAAGCCCTGGCGGGGATGGTTTAGCTGAGGTTGGTCCTCCTTTGAGCAGGGGTTGGACTAGATGACTTCCTGAGGTCCCTTCCAACCCTCATTTTCTATGATGCTATGATTAAAACATAACTGATTATTTAATTAGTGGATGGAAATTAACACATGATCTAACTTTAGAGTGTTATTTTTCTTATTTTTGTGTCCTTGATATTTTCATCATTCCAGGCTAAAGCATGAGGTTATTGTTAGAGATCCTACATCCATTCTTACACTCTCATTTTGGATCACTTGATCATTGCCTGTTCTGTTCATTCCCTCTGAAGTACCTGGCATTGGCCACTGTCAGAAGACAGGATACTGGCTAGATGGACCATTGGTCTGACCCAGTCTGTCCATTCTTATGTTCTTATTTTTCTCCCTTGTAATTTTGCACGTAGACTGTCCACAAAATATGTGCCCATTGCTCTCAGTAAGGCTAAGCTACAGCAAAATCCTGTTTCAAACGTCACATCTACAAGTCATGGCCACTGATTTACATTAGGTCAAAAATCTCTTCTAAAACTCACAAAGGCAGTATATGACTAAAGCTAGACTGTGGGGATGATACCTCGCCTGTGTTAACCTAGGACCTCACATACTGGAGACGCAGCCTGCAGTGTTCCACAGATGATCATAGAGGCATATGCACTTTGGTACTCAGATTTGGAAGCAGTCATGTATCTAATTATTGCTCATTGCTCTGTTTCGCAAAGTACTATTTGCTTACGTCTCACACTGAGTTGATAATTGGATGATTATCTCTTCACTTTGTCAGCTAGTTCAAAGCAGCTGGGGAACGTATATTGAATAGTGGTGGGAAAACCACACCTCAGAATAAAAATGAAATATTAGCTAAAAGATAAACAAGAAATGGGAAAAGCCAGACATGAGAAACATGGTGGCCCAGCCATATTAAAATTACTCCCTGGACCGTGACAGATGTGAGAAATGACACACCTACTGTAGCCTTTCCATTTCTGTTACTATCTGAAGTATGTTAGCCAGGCCAGGCTGACACAAAATGTGTGTATTCCCTTTGTGGAGAGCCCAAACCTGCCCTGTTAGTGTAACTGCATTTTAATCCGAATTGGACAGCTCTGGTTCAAGGCTTGTAAACAGCATACTGCTCTAATGCATCTCGTCAGCTCCAGCCCCTCCTGGCAGATAGTAACCAGAACACCCAACCATCGGATGGTGGCTCTTCAGTTGTGTATGTGAAATGAGTATGTGATCTCAGTCCATTTGCTGCAGTTCACATCCCATACATGAATTGCACTTAGCTCCATTCTTTGCAGTCAGAAGAGAGCACACGTGGGAAATGCATGCCCCATTCACCCACAGAGGTGCTTCCTCCATGTCAGAGTAGACATACACTGATAGCAAGGACTGCGTGGTAGGAGTTTGCACTGGTTTGCTGCTATAATTGTTCTGTGGCTTCAGACACCTAGGAGGTCAGGCCAGCACCACTCCCCACCACTATCTGTATGAAGAAAACCTATCCCTGAACAAGAAGCGTGCTCACACGCGCTGGTTATTTCACTGTCAGAACAGGGCGTAAGTCACTGCTGACATTTTGCCTTGTGTGGTGTGTAAATACTGAATACTGAAAAGATGCAGTTAGCCAGCACACAGTGGTGAACAGGAGTAAGTGTTTGTGATAGTATCAAATCCTAAGTGAAGGCAAAAATTGACCAGGGCACATTCATTTGAAGTTGACATGCAAGAGGAGAAGCTTGTTTCTTCTCAAGTTCATTAACAGAACATGACATAACGTGTTTAATTGTTTACCACCCAGGATCAAAAGTGGAGGCACTGCCAGAAAAGGTCAGCAATGCCATTCAAACTGCTGGTGACTATCGTCAGATATTCCACCACAGAACCAAGGGAAACATCTTCACAACATTGATTACTGCCCCCATGAGGCTCTTTTTCTCATATTAGGAGCTTAACTCCTGCTGTATGTCTAGGGAGAGTCAACCAAGATGTCTTTTCTTCCAGTCTTTGAATTGTTAGCAAACTACATTCATTTCTAGCATTGGTTAATTAAAACACTGGGCAAGATTGACTGGTACACTCTACTGACACAAACCTGATGTAAACTCCTTTTACTTCCTTTGATAATCCTAAACTGAGTTTCTCTAGATGAGATTTTGGTGAGTTTTGTTTGCTTCAATATGATCCTGCATTAGTCTAAATAGTTGGACTTAGTCTTAATCTTTCTATTAGACCACGTGCACCTTAAACTGCTGTTTGGGGATTACATGCAGACCCCTCTGCAGGGGTAGAGCAAAGCTTTGTCAGGCAGAGGAAACCACCTGGCGTGAGAGGTGTCTGTTGGAGGAGTCCCTCGGAAAGCAGATAAGAGAACTGCAGGAGGAGGTGGATTGTGTCCATAGCATCCAGGAGCACGAAGACTTAACCACAGGATGCACGTGGAAAGCTTTGGGATGGAGGACACCAGCCGAATACCGAGGACTACAGTGCACCAGAGGGGGCTGGAGAAGGAGGCACTCTCTGGGGAGGAGACTGGATGCTCCACCCCACCCAGCTCCCCCGTCCATCGAGATGAAGAAGTGCTCTGCTGTGCTGCGCTGACAACAGGAGGAGAGGAGCAGACACCAGTGGCTGAGGAAGAGAAGCCACCGGCCCCCACAAGGCGACTCACAGCCACCGCACCAAGGAGGAGGAGATGTAGCGAGCAGGTGGCCGAGGATTGCCTTCTGAGGGGAACGGAGGCCTCCCTCTGCTGACCGGGGTGTCACTAGCCTCTGGCCGCCAGAAGCTGGGACTGCACGAGAGGGGATGGGTCACTCAAGGACTGCCCTGTTCTGTTCATTCCCTCTGAAGCACCTGGCACCAGCCACTGTCCCAAGACAGGACCCTGGGCTGGAGGGACCATTGGTCTGAGCCAGTCTGGACGTTCTTAGGGCCCGGCATGATGTCCTGAGAGGGATGCTGTCTGCCAACAGCCTGCACCTGAGATGGAGAGAAAGGCTGCTGAGCCACCTCTGTCCTGCACTAGCCCATGTGGCTCATCCACGCGGGCACTGGTGACGCTGCCAGGCATGGCCCTGAGCCGCTCAGCAGTGACGACAGAGCTCTGGGAGTCAGGGACGCAGGCTTTGGTCTCATCCATCCTGCCGGCTGAGGGTAGGGCCCAGGCAGACACGTGCACCCTGCTGATGAATGCATGGCTGCGCAGACGGCGTTCATAGGAGGGTTTTGGCTTCCTCAACCATAGGCTGTTGTTCCCGGAAAGGGGGCTGTGCTGGGAAGAGATGGGGACCACCCAAGTAAGAAGGGGAAAAGCATCTTCGCACACCAACGTGTCAGTACAGAGAGGAGGGCTTTACACTGGGTTCAGAGGGACAGGTGACAAAAGCCAAGGTAGGCATAGAAAAGGCAACCTTAATAGGGGTAGATGTTGGGGACAACATGAAAAATGACGATCGGGTTATAAGTATCATGGGGGAATCTGCTGAGTGTCTTAGCTACCTATGCACCAATACAAGGAGTATGGAGAATAAACAGGAAGAACTGGAAATATTAGTACATAAGCCAAATTGTGATTTAATTGGCATCACAGAGATTTGGTGGGATGAATCTCCTGGCTGGAATATTAGCATAGAGGGGTGTAGCTAGTTCACACAAGGAAAAAAGAGGAGATATTGCATTATACATCAAGAATATAGACGCTGTGAGGTCCAGAGGGAGGTGAGAGGCAGACCAGTTGAAAGTCTCCGGTTAAAGATAAAAGGGAGAAAATAAATAGGGATGACAGCATGGTAGGGTTCTGCTATAGATCACCAAATCATGAAAAGGAGGTAGATACAGCATGGCTAGAACAAGTAACAGAAACATCCAAAACAAAAGACCTGGTAGTAATCGGGGACTTTAACTACGCAGACCTCTGCTGGCAAATTAATATGGCAAAATAAAGAATTTCCAATAAGTTCTTGGAATGTATTGGGGGCAAGTATTTGTTTCAGAAGGTGGAGGAAGTAACGAGGGGCCAGTCATTCCGGACTTGATTCTGACCAGCGGGGGGGAATTGGTTTGCGAATATGAAGGTGGAAGGCAAGTTGGTGAATGTGATCATGTAACGATAGAGGTAATGATTATTATTAGGAAAGGAAGGAGAGAGAGTAGCAGCAGGACAGTGGACTTTAAAAATGCAGACACTGACCAACTCAGAGAACTGGTAAGTTAAGTCTGATGAGATGAAAATCTAAGGGATGAAGGAGTTCAACAGAACTGGCAGTTTCTCAAGGATACAATATTAAATGACAGCTGCCAACTATTCTGACACGAAGGAAAGATAGGAAGAATAGTGAAAGGCCAGTCTGGCTCCTTCAGGAACACTTTGATGACCTTAACATTGAAAAGGAGTCCTACAAATGTGGAAATATGGATGAGTTGTGAAGGAGGAGTACAAAACAATAGTACAAACATTTAGGGGAAAATCGTAGAACCATAGAAATGTAGGGCTGGAACCAAGTAAACCCAAACCATCCTTGACAGATTTTAGTCCTACCTATTTTTTAAAAGCTCCGATGATGCAGATGCCACAACCTCCTTTTGAAGCCTGTTCCAGTGCTCAACTTTCCTTAGACTTAGATAGTTTTCCTTAATAGCTAACGTAAATCTCCCTTGCTGCAGATTAAGCCCATCCCTTCTTCTCCTGCCTTCAGTGGACAAGGAGAACAATTGATCACCGTCCTCTTTATCACAGCCCTTCACATAGCTGAAGACTATCAGGTCCCCACTCACTTTTCTTTCTTCAGGACTAAACATTCCCAGTTTTTTAACATTTCCTCACAGGTTGGGTTTTCTAAACCTTTCATCATTTTTGTTGCTCTGCTCTGGGCTCTCTCCAATTTGTCAACATCTTTCCTACAGTGTGGTGCCCACAGCTGGACACAGTACTCCAGCTG
Organism: Emydura macquarii macquarii; assembly: GCF_026122565.2. Classification (NCBI taxonomy): domain Eukaryota; kingdom Metazoa; phylum Chordata; order Testudines; family Chelidae; genus Emydura; species Emydura macquarii. The sequence continues at coordinate 787,752 of NW_027131688.1, forward strand.
GACACAGTACTCCAGCTGGGGCCTCACCAGCACCATGTGGAGTGGGACAATTACCTACCCACACGTGACTCTCCTGTTGATATACTGCAGAATGAGTTTGCAGCTGCATCACGCTGTTGACTCATATTCAGTGTGTGATCCACTGTAACCCCATATCCTTTTTAGCAGTGCTACCACCCAGCCAGTTACTCTCCATGTGGTTTTTCCTTTCGGAGTGCAGTATTTTGGACTTGTCTTCATAGAATTTCATCTTGTTGAATTCAGACAAATTGTCCAATTTATCCAGGCTGTTTTGAATTCTAATCCTGGCCTCCGAAGTGCTTGCGAGCCCTCCCAGCTTGGTATCATCAGCACATTGTACAAGCATACTCTCCACTCAGACCATTCATGAAAGTATGGACTAGTACAGGAGCCAGGATTGATTCCAGAGGGACTCCACTAGATAGGCCCTCCCAGTCTGACAGGAAGGACACATCAAGGACATGGTTGCCTGTGTCCACAAGAAGTAATTGTCTTGCTCTGCAGCACCAGATTTAGGTTCGATATTAGGAAACTCTTTCTCACTCGAAAGGGAGTTAAGCGTGGGAATTGCCTTCCAAGGGAGGCTGTGGAATTCCCGACACTGGAGGTTTTCAGGAACAGGTTGATGGCCAAGGTTTACTTGGTCCTGCCTCAGTGCAGGGGGCTGGTCTGCATGACATCTCAAGGTCCCTTCCACCCTACACTGCTATTAGGCTATAAGTATTTATTTGATTGCTGCACCTACACTTTGCCAACCAAGTTCTGTCAAAGTGCTGCCCTGTTCTGAAATGCCTACACAGCTATTCCCCTGGGGCTTCCTGACCGCCCCTAGACTGAACACATCCACAGAACAGCAAACGTATCAGCGGTCCGCCTCCCCTGCTGCATTCACTGGGGTGCTAAGACGCCTGCCTTGCTGCTGACTTCACACAAGTACAAGGGCAGTGCCTGTGAAGAAAGGTGGGAGAGTTGAACCAGGGCTGGGAATTAAGTGACCCCCGTGCTGTGCCTCGCTGCTTGTGCTAGGAGCACATGACTCAAATAATACCTTTGCCTGAGTCTGGCCCGCCGGGCTTTGCAGCCAGCGGAAGAGCATGTGAAAATACCCGTCAATAGCACATCCCTGGTCCTCCCCACTCCCTGCACCAGAGGCCCTGAGCTCCCACTTGGAACCAGTGATTGGAGGAGAAACACAAAGGCTCTAAGCTGTTTCCTGGGGTTCCCTCCATGCCCTGCCCCTCCAGCTAGCCATTTGCACGTGTTGGCACACATTTTGTTGCGTGTTTGAATAGCCCTCTCCACTTCAAATTTCATCCCCCATGCCCCGCCAGACGTGCGTTGGGCTGGCAGCCCAGCAAGTGCCAGCACGCCAAGGAGAAGAGCTTTCGTTCAGCATGCAGTCACACGTGACGCCCGGTCTAAAGCTGCCCGGGCAGCAGCCTGGCTGTCAGGATCCCATCAGGTTTCATTTATGCTGGCAAACGCGTTCAGACTGGCTGCTCAGCGTGGAGAGAAGCTTAAATATCAATTTATGGAAATAATTAAATCTTCATTACTAATTATTTTTTAATTATCTGGCTGGAGAGCCTGTCTGTGCTCAGGGAAAGTGGCTAATAATAGTGAGACGGCATTCAAAACTCAAGCAGCATTTGAGTTCAGAAGAAAATCAGTAAAGGGCTTGGCATGCCAGAAAGGGAGTGTGAAGGCCTAGACAATCCTCTTGCTACGGGGCAATTACAAGGAGATGCAGTGGGAAGAGGAAAGCAATTATCAGTGAAACGTTTATTCAATGAATGAAAAAAAGAAACCAGCCAAAAGCTCCCCACTGAACGTAGGAAAGGTGGTCTAGTGGGCAGGGCCTGGGATGCCAGACACCTGGATTCAGTTCCTGGCTCAGCCAGACTCTCTGTTTGATTAGTGTCCCAGGGTACCTCACGGTCAGAAACATACCCCAGCTGTCGTCCTTTCACCATGTGTGTCTTTTAGTCCTCCACATGTAGGACAGACGGACAGACCCAGTACAGCTCCCCCTCTGAGCACCTCACTGCCGCCTGTTCCTTCTACTTACAGCCTCCCCCTTACATCATTAGCTTAGCAATTAGCAGTCAGGTGCTCAGAATCCACCAACAGAAAGTGTTTAATTGCTCCCAGCTGAGACTGCAGCCTGTCCCTGCTGCGGCAATGGTCTGCTCAGGGCGCTGCTACCGGCGCTCTGTCACATGGTGGCCAGCGACTGACTCCAGCCAGTGGCTCAGCACCCCACTGGGAAATGGGGATAAGGGTCCTACTTCAAAGAGGTGTTGGGAGGGTCAATTCCCCAGGGACTGAGTTGCTCAGAAACCTTGACGACGGGGGGGGGCGGTGAAGTACCTAGCTAGAGAGGAATTACTCACCAGTGTGATGCAGTCACTTGAATGGCTGCTTGAATAACAAACAAACATGGCAGATAACATAGTAGTCAAAGAAAAGCACCAATGTTTGCCAGGTAAATTACACACAGTGAATAGTGCAGCTCCTCTCCTCACAACATCACAAGAGACCTTCCAGTACTGCAAGGTAGAAGACCCGCCTGGGATGCTCCACTGCCTGACGTGCTCATTACCTGTGGCTGATTTCAAGTTGGAGAGGCTGGCTGAGCTGGGTGAATGTATTACAAGACACAGAGCAGAGCAAAGAGGGACAGGGAAGGAATGGCTGAATCTTTTTGCCATTGGTCAGGATTTCCTGTAGTCGAGAGGCAAGAAATGCCCCATTGGAGTGGAACTGAAATGCATTTTAAGATACTCAGGATGCAATCAGAATTTGACATTTTAAATGTTTCCCCTACTCTAATCTGTTTTATTGTGAAAACGAGCAATGCAAGCAGTTGCTGTGAGAGAAAACTCTCTTTGTCCTAAACACTTTACAGAGGACACAAGGGATGTGCACACCGCAGGGGTGTTTTCCGCTGGATGGTTTGTAGAACCCTAACCTGCGCTGGTAGCGACAGGAAGAAGGCTGCAGCTGTTGCCAGTGCTGCCTGCTGTGATAGAGAGGTTTGCATTAACATTGGCTAGGGATGCATCAAGATATTGCATTAAATCTTCCTGTTGCTATGCACACTCTATTCATCCCTGTTCAAACTCTGAAATGAGAGCGTCCGAGTGTCAGCATATCGGAAGGTGGAGTCACTCATACGTTCAGGGTGTTTCTTAGCTATTTCAGTGGAAATGGGTATTTTAGACCTGTGTGTTCTCTCATGATAAACATCCAGATGGACCATGTGTTCCCTCTGACACAGACCTAACGCATAGCATGGGCGTCTATGTTCCCATTTAAAACAGCCTCAACCAAACTGTGCACAGCTTCCTCACACCCACAGGTGCTATACTCACTGCAGGGGCCTTAACTGATGAGTAAGGAGGATGCAAGTGCAATATAATACCAGCCACACACTCCCAGGGGAAGATTCCTTATTGGATTTGAAGCATCCCATTGCACCCAGCTCTCAGGACCGAGGGTGGGCACCGCAGCTCTCCAGATAGAGGAAGAGTGTGAAGGAGCCTCATTAAAGCCACTACATAGTAGAATGACTTTGTAAGGGCCAGACGAGGGATGGCCAAAGGGGCTAATAAAGCCAGTACTGGGTCTTCTCAAGGACAGATGAGGAGAGGCAGTGATAGTGGCCTCGCAGCTATTGTTTAGCCCCCAGGGCTGATGCCTGGACCACGCACTGCTTCCATGCTGGCCAGGAGACATTCAGGAATATTACGAGATTATACCAGAGCTGAATAACAGAGTGGACACAGCCAGCAGGACTCTCCTACTCACGCTACAACAGGTAACATTGCATACTGCTGGATACAAAAGACACATGAGTTCATCCCCTTCCACAAGCATAACAGCCATTTGTATTCCTTCTGCACACTCTTCGTGTCACGTATGCTGATTATACTTCGCCAGCTAGCATTGTTCTGTCAGCACCTGTTCTAGGAAATGTAGATCATTCCCTGCTTGAGTATCTTTGAAACTTGCTTAGAAGGCACTTATGTAAAGCCAGGGTTTTACTGCAGGGCTCGTATGCGTGTGCCCTCATGGGAGAGAATATTACTGCAGCAGCCTGGGCAAACCTAGCACAGTAACTGTACTAGCAAGGGGTCGAGGCTGCAAGGACAGAGCATGTGGATCATTCATTCTGTGCACATCCTTAGTGACAGGTGGTATTGTTAGGCTCTTACGTGTTTCCTCCCTTGGATGGCTCTGGTCTGGGATGGGCCCACTGCTGCTCCCTTACCCCAGTGTATCTCCACTGGTGCAGTGCTACATAAGTGCCAGCGTGAGAACTGCACTAACTCCACCACAAGAAATGGGTGTGATACAGGAATCACTGGGTGAGGTTCTCTGGCCTGCATTACCCAGGGGATCAGATTAGATGATCATAGTGCTTCCCTCTGGCCTTGTCTTAAAACAATCTCTGAGTCTGTGAGTGTGACCTAAAACAGCAGAGAGCACCGCTGGCCAGTCCCAGCTTCACTCGATTTCCACTGACCACGCTTCTCCAGCCAAGGAACTATCTGCCTCCTACAGTGACTCTGCTGCTGTGGTTATTTGCCATGTGGATTTTTCTCAGATAGGTACAGTACCTACATTTCTCTGGTTACTGAAATGTGTTTCTTTGCTCCCACATTTATATGTACCAGATTAACACGAGAAGAAACCCCCACCTGAAACTGAGCTAGGTATTGTAACGATAAAATCCAGAGGCTTCCCTGGGAAGAGGACACGAGGTACAGGAGGTAACTAAAGTAATCCAGCCTTGCTCACGGTAAAATAGTTTAAAACTCCGTTAACGTTAAATTCACAGGTTTGCAATCAGCTGGGGTATGGTGACACTTCTCGTCACACGGATAATTGTCTCCCAGACACCTTGCACTCCCCCTGTTCTCTTGTCATCGTGGACTCAGAGCAGCCCAAAAGGCCTTAGCTGAGGAGTGTGGGTCTCTGGAAACAGAGGAGTTGCCTCATCCGAGGGGCGGGGGTGACTGAACAAGAATATGAATAGGGCTTTAACTGAAGAAATATGGCTCATTTATTTAGTCATTAATATTAAGTAAAGAGCATAAATGTAAACAATACAAACATGAAACCAAAGAAAGATACAAGGCCTAATATTTTTCTATGCATGCAATCATTTCTCATAATACACAATTCTATTATTGGTCATTTTATGTTTACAGACAGATATTCGCTTGTAAACTCTCAGTTATTCTAATGCTTACAGACAGATGGTCGTTTGTACAATCCTAGTTACTTTTCACAGACAGATAAACAGACATATGTTCGTTTGTTATCTTAAAGCAAGTGCTACTTTCATACGTCACCAAAAGCGCTTCTCTCCTTAAGCCCCTTAGGCCAAGTCGACTCTGATAAGTGTTAGCCATCCCTTGGACGCTGCTGGTTCATAGAAGGGCTCAGTCCAGCTACCAAGGATCCCAGCGGGCTGCAGTCCAAAGTGCCACTGACTTTTGGGGGTTTAAATACCCTCAGGCTAATCGACAAACTGATTAGCTTAATCAGTGTGTAACCAACCAGTGAACAGTGTCACTTTTGCTATCAGTATGTAATCGAACAGTGTCACTTTTGTGGTCAGCAACATGATCAGTGAGCATTTCTGCTGAGGCATCCTGACTTATAGGCACTTTCAAGTGTTATTTAGCTGGGTGCGATCAGCTCTGGTCAGCTTTTGTTTTTATGTTCGCCCTCTATTTGTGCTGTGCTAGCGCCCAGACAGCCCTTATCAGGTCCTTCCAGCCCTTTTACCAAGCTATATACTTTACTGTTCTATCTTAAAGCACAAAACCCATTAACTATTCTTTCTATATTCTATAGTCATGTCCACCCGGAGTGTCTCATCCTGCACTTACACTGCCAGCGCCTCGGGCCGCGCCTGTCTCTTTCTTAAGTGTGGTCAGTGCCTACCCCTGTGTGGCCCTGATCTAGGACTGGGAATTGCAGGCAAGAGCACAACACAAACAATAAACAGTAGCAACAACCACAAAGTTCAAGGCCAAAAGGGAGCAGCAGGATAATCTAGTCTGACTCAGTGCATCACAGGCCAGAGAAGAAAGTGAAGGATGCTTCCACAGTATGTTTCCATAACTGAAATGTTACAATTAACAAGCCACTGCCACATTAAATGTTGACAGGTGTCTTAATGAGGAGCAAAGGGGAGGTGGGTAATGTAGCTCCCTGCCTGGCCCCAGTCTGTGGACCAGAAATGCTCTCATGTAACCCTTCTTCCACCCTATTCAGTTCCTACATGAACTGCAGACCCTCAGCGTACACCACCTACCTTCACAACACATGGTCCCAGGCCCAGCCCCAGCCAGCCCACAGGTCACGCTCATTATCAGCAACAGACCCCAAACTCCTGTCTCCTGGTACAGAGACTAGAAACACAAGGATGCCCCCTCACAACACCTTTCTATGAGGAGGCAGAAGGCCTATTTGGCCCCTCTTCCCCTCCTTAGACCTACAGAGATCTTTTTCTCGACATCTGGCACCCTAATCCTGATGGAGTCCTTTTGTCCTTTGGCCCTGATCCCGGCTCCATACCTTCTCCAGGACTGGAAACAAAGTGACTTTGATTGGTGGGCTAAGTCCAAATGGACTGCCCTTCTGTCATGCTGAGGGGAGACCCTTCTCCACTTACGTATTCCTACATCTTGGAGCCACGAACTCCCGGAGCGGGACAGCTGTGTAATTAGTGCATTGAGAAGGGTCTCGCATGGGGAAGAAGCACCAGTGGGGTTTTGCAAGGAACTGGTAAACCTGTAAAGCAGGTAAACCTGCAGGGGATGATTCACTTCCCAGCACCAGAAAGCAAACTGCAAGATCATTTTGCCAATATTATGAGGTGCCAAACCCTGTGAGCTCCGCACAGCTCCAGCCCTGACCTGTCCCTGCTGTGCGGTTTCCACTTCATTACATTTGATTCACAGCCAAGTGCTGTTGCCATCCTATGACAGTGAGGACCAGAGACTTCACTACGAAGTAGGGAGCAGATAATGAAAATATCTGCTAATGCAATTCCAGAGACGTGTCATCACCTAACTTGAGCAAGAATAAAAGGAAACCAGCATTTCACAGGCTGGACAACGTTGGCTCTGCCTGTGATGTTGTGCAAACACTATTTCTGGTGCAATAGTGAGTTTCACACAGCACCTGTGGTGCCCCTTTTTTCCAGGAGCACTTCCCTAGGCTTCCCGTAGGTCTGGTATGAAGGGAGAGAAAGTCTTGAGATAGCATTGGATCACTCCAGTGTGTTGCACCTGCCATATAAAATAACCCACCCCAGAACACCTGCATGACAAATGCAGACAGGATGGAATTAGGAACAGCTGAGTTGGTGGAGATGTCTCCAGTGGTGTGATGAGAAGTGCAACAAAATAACGTGTTGTGTTTGTAGTTCATTCTGTTCTCTTTCATACGAGTCAGGAATATAACAGATTATCTACTGGGGGCTGGGTTCACCGTAACCTTGCCCACATCCCAGAGGTCAGCCCCTGCTCCACTCTGAACCCACATGGAGCACCGGGCTGAGGCACCAGCAGATTATGGACATTATGCAGACAGAAAAAGAGGAAAAAATGTGCTGAATAAATTATTCATTATGAATTTCTCGTTCCACTCTACTGATAACTAAAGACCTGCTTTAGGAGGAAGCACTGCACAATAGTGTTTTATAGTGCGAGCAGAGAGCACCTTGCAAATCTCTGCACATTTCATCCCTAGCTCTCATCCCCCCCCCACCACCATTGCAATACATTTCCTACACTAGCTTTTTCTGTGAATTAGTTTTTAATGCCCCCTTATGAGAGGCAGCTTTTCATATTTTATAATTCCATCAATAAAGATTTCTCTCTCATCACCAGTAAAATTGGACTTTTGATTAAAAACGAGCCAGCAGGTCTGAACACACAGTCAGTATTCCATTCAGCGCCCATTATATGCCAGTTGTATTTATATGGGGGTGTATATCAAATATACTATGTGTATATAACCAGACAGTTTCAGAAGAAAGACTAGATATATGAACCATAAAAGAATGGTTAGAACAGAAATAAGACTCTCACTTAAACCAGCCAAAGCAAATGCATTTAACTCCCCCTTTATAGCAAAGCGCTGGAGAGCAGCGAGATGGAAGAAAATCATCGGTTTCCCAATCCCTTACTGGGACCTTTCGGACTAAACCACGGACATGCTGGAGATGCACCAGGGCCAAGCTAGTCTGCAGGTCACTCAGTCAGAAGAAGCGAAAGCTGGAGAGGCAGGTGGGGGTTCAGGCCAATGACACAAAACTCCATGTGAGTCACCGTTGCGCCCAAAGCACACAGAAGAAGGCAGACTTTTAGGAAGGGGCTACTGGGGCCCAGCGCACATCGGGAGGTGGCCAGGTCCTTAAGAGCTGCTAAGTAATGGAAAGATCCATCAGCCACATGTTGCAGTGACAGTTCCACGGGCTGCCACGCATCGGCTGTACGCCTGAGCTCGGCGGTTTACTCCCAGACACTGAGAGGCAGTGAGCCCAGCCTCCAGGACAGACCCCGCTTTGTCTGTAGGGCAACAGGGGCAAACTCCAGAGAGATCTGCATTTCTCCATTCCTCACTCCAGGTGTAGCTTTGTGATCTGGGGAGCAGCCTCTGACGCTTGGGAAGGGCCAGATTACAAACGGGGGAATACAGTATATCTGTGTGCACAAGCACACGTGCAAACCAGAGAATCAAGCCGACAGCCCAGGGCATTAGGGTGAAATTCCCAGTGAGCAGACACCTAAAACGGCTGCTGCTTACAACGCAGGAGAATACACAAATGTTTGAAACTAGTATTTTGCTTTTTTCAATAGAACATAAACCAGAGTGAGTCCTGCTCTACCGTGCCCAGTAACTAATCTGCTGTCACTGCCTTCACACCAGGAACCCTACCAGCCCGTTTTATTTCCCTGCGCAAGAGACACCATCAGTGTGCACCCTCCTGGAACTGAGCAGTGCTACAGCCACTCTGCTCAGCCTCCCACAGGGTCATCCACTGCTCAGCCGAGCCTCCAGTGCCTTCTGGATTGCAGAACGGGGACCTCCAACTAGATCCCATTTGGTTACACACCTGCCAGGGCACTCCAAGTGCAAACCAGTATGCAGGGACACAGCCCATTCCTCCAGGAGCTCTGCCATGCACTAGGCTTGTCTCCTACAGTGAGAGCTCTGCACCTGCTCTCTTAGCCTGAATGCCCACCCCTTCCCTCAGCTGAGCTGGGCTCTTCTTTTACAGCCCCTGATGGAGCCTGCTTCCCATTCCAGGCCTCTTTCTTTGGACTCATTGGGCCATCAGTAGCCCATTAACCCCTTCCTGCCTTGCATGGAGGTTTGTGTAACCTGTTACAGGCACCAGCTCCATCACCAGGGTCTCCTTCGCTGTGTGAAATGTTAGCTGTTATGTTAAATCCTTGGAAAGTGCTTGTATTCAGAGAGAAATCAGCACAGAACAGAGAGACCAAACCCATGAAAAGTCTTTATTGAACTAACACTAAAACCAGCCAGGACTGGCTGAGCTATCCCCTAATAGTCTAACTCTGTTGCTATGGCAACAAGTTAAGCTCTGTTGCTGCTGTCACATAGGCAATTAGGCAAGTCACAAAATACACAACGTATTCCTCCCCCCTTAATGAAAACGCCCCCATTTCACAGAACAATCACTAAATTAGGGCATGCGGGTAGAGTGCCTCAGTTCCCAGCTAAACCCCTGGGATTATTCTGCCTCATAACGTGGGGAGGCCTTCTCTCTCTAGCTGGATTACGGCAGACTTCTGGTGTTCTGGCACCGGAAGGTGTTATTAGTGCCGGTCTAACAATGGGCTCAGGACGCAAAACTCGAACAGGAGAGGGTGCTATATCTGCTCGAACAGGGGACGGCGGCTGTATCTGCTACAGAGGTGATGGAGAAGGGGCGTCAGGAACAGGTGACTCTAGACTCGAGGATATCTCACCTGCTGTAATGGTGAGGTCAGGCAGTGCAATGGGAGATGTGTCCTTGGGACATGTCTGAGCTGGCAACAACTGATCTGCATACCGCCGCCAGGTGAGATCACCTGCAGTCTGGACAGTGTAGGAAACAGATCCTGTTTGGGAGATGGTTGTTGCAGGGACACATTTAGCTCCAGAAGGCCGGGGATGCTTTGGTCGTAGCATGAGGTGTGTTTCTGTAGGACAGTAAGAAGATGTCCAGATGCTTTTGAATAGACAAATGTCCCCATACAGATTTTAAAGCTTGTTTCATGGTCTGCACAAACCTTTCCGCTAATCCATTGGTAGATGGGTGATACGGTGCTGAAATGATGTGATGTATCCCATTTGCTTTCATAAAATTTTCAAACTCCTGAGAGATGAACTTTGGTCTGTTGTTGCTCACAAGTTGTTCTGGAAAACCGAAATGACTAAAGATTTCATGCAGTTTCTGGATAATACTTTCAGCTGTAGTGGACGGCATTACAGAGATTTCTGGCCATTTAGAGTGGGCGTCTACAACAACCAGGAACATGCTTCGTTCAAATGGGCCAGCAAAATCTACGTGAATACGCTGCCATGGGTTTTCAGGCCAGTCCCATGGGTGTAGGGCTGACAACTGAGGCACATTCCTCACACTCTGACATGAAGTACAAACTCTTGCCTTCCCTTCTATGGCACTGGCCAGGCCAGGCCATCAAAAGTAGCTTTGTGCAATTTCTTTCATGCGCATTATTCCACAGCAACCTGAATGTAGCTGTTCTAACATCTGTGATCTCAGGAGTGGTGGAATAATGACTCGCATCCCCCACAACAAGCAACCGGAATGGATTGATAACTCCATCCTTCTGGACATGTAGAGAAGAAGGTCGGGTGAGACATGAGAGTCCTGTAAAGATGTTCCATGCATCACTAAATCCATAATTTGGGACAGAACTGGGTCAACGTGAGTTGCCTTCTTTACTTGGGTATCGGTGATGGGTGTGTTCTCTACCTGCTCAAAGTAGAAGATTTCTTTCTGGCCAAGATCTTGATGAACTAGTAAAGGCAGCCTTGAAAGACCATCTACGTTGCAGTGCAGAGTGGATTTCCGATATTTGACCTCATATGTGTGTGCTGAAAGCAACATTGCCCATCCTTGCATACGACTAGCAGCCAATGGTGGAATGCCTCTGCATGGTCCAAAAATTAATGTTAGAGATTGATGGCCGGTACGAAGTGTGAACTTCTGTCCAAACAGGTACGGATGAAATTTCCGAATTCCGAAAAAGATTCCGAGTGCTTCATGTTCGATTTGGTCATAGATAGTTTCTGCTTTGCTTAAGGTGCATGAGGGAAAAAGCAATGGGTCTCTCCTCTTCCGGAGGCATAATATGTGACGCGACTACTCCCGCGCCATAAGGGGAGGCATCACAGGCCAACTGTAGAGGTAAGGATGGATCAAAATGCATCAGAACCTCTGAATTTAGCAATGCACGTTTAGCCTTGTTAAATGCAACATCACAGGCTTCAGTCCACTTCCAGACCTTGTTCTGGCCAAGGGGTTCATGTAGTGGTTTTAGTAGTGTTGCTAACTGTGGAATAAACTTTCCATAATAGTTCAATAGCCCTAAAAATGTCATACATATTTCAGTGTATGTGTAACCACAGTGGATTACATTTGTGTTCTTAAATGAACTTAAATGTTTGCTGCCTTTCCAATTGTAAAGTTCCATTCTGTTAATTTATGTTACATTGATAGTGCATTGCCTGTTATTTTGTGTACATGTTTTCTGCACTCTCTTTGCCACTCAATACCGTTCTATTTTTGGAGAATAAAATTACCTTTATCAGTTCACAACACATATTGCAGAATGCATGGCAGTCCTCAAAGCTCACAGTGTACAGCAAGCATCACATAACTGATAGCTTCAGGAAAACACAGTCATATTGACAAATGTACAGGAAGCACTACACAGTTGTTAGCAGCACCCAAAGCTCCAGGCCCGGAGAACCCTCCAGCACACAACCTTACTGTGGTTCACTGTTAAAATGCTTTTTCAAAGTCTTCTTCAGCCACATAGCTCACTACACGCTGAGCTCTTGTAATGGCCCTCATGTCCGGCTGTCCAAAGTCAGCAGACAGCTTCCAGCCCGGCAGCAGCTTTCCCTGCTTTGCTTTGCAGATATTACACAGGACACACCAGGCAGCTCTAAGCATTGGGATATTTTTCTCACTAAGATCCATTCTATTGAGAAGCCACCCCCAGCGTCCCTTCAGCTTACCAAAAGCACATTCAACAGCCATTCTCCACCTGCTGAACTGGCAGCTGAATCTTTTCTTGGTGCTGTTGTGGTGGCCAGTGCATGGCTTCACGAGCCAGGGAAGCAAGGCGTAGGCTGATCCCTTAGGATCACAGCTGGCATTTCAATACCACCAGTGGAAATCCACTAAGGGTGAGAAACGACGTCCCTGTTTTCAGCTTCTTGAATAGTTCTTTGTTCTTAAAGATGCGAGCATCATGCACCTTCCCTGACCAGCCCACACTGTTTACAATGAGATGTTCCTGGTGATCTTCCAATGCTTGCATAACCATAGAAAAGTAGCCTTTTCTATTGATGTGCTCTGTAGCAAGGCGGGTTGGTGCCAAACTAGGGATGTACGTGCCATCTATTTATTGCCCACTGCAGCAAATCCATGCACTGTCTCCTGCACATTGCCAAGAGTGACAGTCCTGCACAGCAGATGATGAATAGCCCTACACACTATCATGGCAGGAGCCCCCACAGTGGATTTTCCCACTCCAAAAGGATTTCCCACTGAGCAGTAGCAATCAGGCAGTGCACGTTTCCAGTATGTAATTGCCATTTGCTTCTCCACTGTCAGTGTAGCTCTCAGTTTTGTGTCCCTGTGTTGGATGGCTAGGGCGGGCTTGGCACACAGATCCAGGAATGTGGCCTATTGCATCAGAAACTTCTGCAGCCCCTGTTTGTCATCCCAAGCTGGCAGTACAATGTGATCCCACTGGTCAGTGGTCATTTCTTGGACCCAGAAGTGGTGCTCTGCTGTCAGCAGCTGCTCCGTGAATGCCACCAACAAGCTTGACTTGTTTTTCACAATGTCCTTCAGCTAAAACTGTCCTCCAAGAAATCACCATGTCCCCATTGTTGCAGTACTTCCTGCAGGTCTGCAAATACAGGAGGATTGTGTGTCTTGTATTTTCAGCATTCGTGAGGATAGTGCAGAGCTCTGTGGGAACCAATCTGTCAGAGATGGCAGACACTGAAAAGTGCCACGTGGGTTTCTGGGATTCCAAAAAAGTTGTGAAAATTATGGAATATGGATGGCATTATGGGATGGAAAAATGCATGCTGGGGCCTTGACCTCTACCTCTCAGAGATTGCGGGGTGAGTCATTTCTATCCCACAACACATTGTAAAACATTCCCACAAGGCACTGGGATACGGTGGCACATGCCTACTGGGATTTCTAGACTTTGCATCGACACAAGCTCTCTTGGCCAGTACGCGCATCGCCAATGGGGCTGACTGAGTGAGCAGAATCAAGAATCAGGCCCATTAGTAACCATTGGCAGACGGTCACTCGTGTAACCTGTTCCCTGTACCGATGGATTTAGAGTATAAAAGGCATTATTTCCCTTGAAATTACTTTCCCCAAACTAAAGAAGGGCACCCAAAGAAACACTGACAATCAGTGTGTTTAGGCTCTGGGTATAATCCAGTGGGCATGGAGTCGACGTCCCACTAAAGGCCAGTGTGGCCTGGAAGGCACCAGGATATCTATGTGGTAGCACCCCAACGGGAACCAAGCAACCCGAAGCCATGGCACTGCATAACCATTCACAGTCACCCTGTGCACCCACACACACCCTTGTGGCACAGGATAGCAATGCCAGTACTATCCAGTCATTACACGGAAAAGACTCGGTGTGTAGATCGACTACTCCAGCCATGTTTACACCATGCAGTATGTCCAAGGTCAAGAGTGCTGAACCTTCCCCCACCAGACTTCTCCAAGGTCGCCTTTCCCTGTCACTGCGAGCAACCCCATCATTCTGCCTGACTCTCAGGCCCGTAACCTGGGTGTCATCCTTCACTGGGGCCTCTCTCTAAGTCTTCACATTCAGACTATGGCTAAAGCCTTGCAGAGTCTTTCTGCAGAACATCTCTGACATAGGGCCTTTCTTCTCCATCCACACAGCTAAAACCTTCATCCAGACTCCCACCATCTCATGTCTTGGTTACTGCAACATCCTCCTCTCTGGCTTTGAGAAACCCAGTTTTGTCCCACACATATCCATTCAGAATGCTGTGGCAAAGATCTTTTTCCTAGCTGTGACACACTGTATCCCATGCACACCCTTGTGGTGTAATCTGTGCATCATTCATGTTCACCCTTTTAGTGTAACTGTGCATTGTCTAATGCAAAGTATGTCATGTCCGGTGTTTTTGGAAGGCTCATGACACACTGAACATTATTGGTGTGGTTATATGTTTCCTGCAATGCCATATGTATAGATATGAAACACTGCTGTGTGATATTCCCAAATGTGTGTGTCGCATGGCTTGAATGGATCCAGGAAAACACAAAGCCGAGTGAGGGGTCACGCTTGCAGAGGCATGCGTACAGGAATCAATGGACTGGCCTGAGCACCTGATAAGGTGACGCTAATTTGACTCAAGTAAAGGAAATCATGCCCATTGCCAGACATGGCCGATCACCTGACCACCGGGGAGTGACGAGGAAACACCCAAGGGGGTAACGAGGTTAAAGGCAGAGGCATTTTTGTCTCTGGAGGTCTCCCTTGGAATCCATCTATGAAGCAACTGAGAGACTGCCCATGGGTGAGGGGGGGGCTGTTTGAAGGAGTCAGCCCAGCCCGCTTGTGGGGTAAGATAACATGAAAGATTGAAAGGCTAATGAAATGTTAAGTTTAGTTTAGGATGTGATTTGTTTTATTCTTCCTGATCTATCTGACTCGTATAATTCTGCTTTATAATCACTTAAAATCTTTCTGTACTTAATACACTTATTTGCTTGTTTTATCTAAAGCAATGCATGTAGGTGTATGTGTGTAGAGACTTTGTTTCTATACACTCACCACTTGTTGAGCCATTATCAGAGTGCAGAAACTGCTGGACTTACTCTGAGGATATTAAAAAGATGAGAATGGCCATATGGGGTCAGACCAATGGTCCATCTAGCCCACTAGCCTGTCCTCTGAAAGTGTCTGTTGCCAGATGCTTCAGAGGGAATTTACAGAATATGGCAATTATCAAGTGATTCCCCCTGTCATACAGTCCCCGTTTCTGACAATTAGAGGCTAGAGACACCCAGAGCCTGTGTTGCATCCCTGACTATCCTGGCTAATTGCCACTGATGGACCTATCCTCCATGAACTTATGTAATTATTTTTTTAATCCAGTTATAGTTTTGGTATTCACAACATCCCCTGGCAAGGAGTTCCACAGGTTGACTGTGCAGTGTGTGAAGAAATAGTTTCTTATGCTTGTTTTAAACCTTCTGCCTATTAATTTCACTGGTCAGCCCCTGGTTCTTGTGTTATGTAAAGGGGTAAATAACATTGCTTGCGCAGTTATGCCACCCTCCCATAAGGCAGATAATTATACATGCTGCATTCAGTGCAATAAACTGGACAGTCCCCTCTCTGCTACTGGAGTTCTGCCTGTATTATTTTTAGTTTGCTGAGGGGGTTGTTTGCTTATTCTTTGTTTGATTGGGGATGGTGGTGGCTATTAACCTTAGTTTAAGGTTGGTTTGTTAGGTGTATCTAGCTCACAGTGTAAGGTGCTACTCAGGAAAAATGCACATGACGGAGTCAGACCTTTTGAGGGGAAAGGCCTCTGCAAAACAGACTAGCGGTGTTTTGGGTTAAAAAAACAGATCAGGTTACTAGCAAAAGGCCAGCCTATGATCCCTGGGTTTGTCTAGACAGAGACATTACTTCAGATTAAGATAGGATGTGAATTTAAAGCAGAATAGCTGTTCCTGATTAACTTCCTGTGTGGAACAAGCTAATTTGGGCTAAGGCACTCTTATTCTGGAATGAGAGTGTCCACCTAGGGAATTAATCAGAAATAGTTCATCAGGAATACTTCCCTGTGTAGACAAGTTCTCAATTACCCTAGTGTAAGTCTAAAGACACTGTTTAAATCAATGGGGTTTGTAGTACATTGTTATACTGCTTCTTTAAAATTAATCATGTGTAATTAGAGAGGCCCTCTCATTAGGAGGGGTCTTTCCACTTGATTCAGAAATTCCAAGGCCAGAAAGAACCACTGTGCTTGTCTAGTCTGGACTACTGGATCACACAGTCCATGGAACTTCCCCAGAATAACTCCTAGAGCAGATCTTCTAGAAAAACATCCACTCTGGATTTAAAAATCATCTTCAGTGATGAAGATTCCACTATGATCCTTGATACGGTATTTCAATTGTTAATCACTCTCACTGGTAAAAAGTTACACCTTAATTCCAGTCTGAATTTGTCTAGCTTCAACTTCCAACCGTTTGGATCATGTTATACCTTTGTCTGCTACATTGAAGAGTCCATTATCAAATATTTGTTCCCTATGTAGGTACTTACAGACTGACCGAGTCACTCATGGACTCATAGACTCTAAGGTCAGAAGGGACCATTATGATCACCCAGTCTGACCTCCTGCACAATGCAGGCCACAGAACCTCACCCACCCACTCCTGCAATAGACCCTAACCTGTGACTGAGCTATTGAACTCCTCAAATCATGGTTTAAAGACTTCAAGGTGCAGAGAATCCACCAGAGAATCCAGCAACAAGTGACCCGTGCCCCATGCTGCAGAGGAAGGTGAAAAACCCCCAGAGCCTTTGCCGATCTGCCCTGGGGGAAAATTCCTTCCTGACCTCAAAAATGGCAATCAGTTAAATCCTGAGCATGTGGGCAAGACTCACCAGACACCCAAGAAAGAATTCTCTGTTATAACTCAGAACCCCCCATCTAGCATCCCTTCACAGGCCACTGCATATCTACCACTAGTAGTCAAACTAGGCTGTCCCATCAGACCATCCTCTCCATAAATTTATCAAGCTCAGTTTTGAAGCCAACCCCTTAACCTTCGCTTTGTTAAGCTAAATAAACTGAGCTCCTTGTGTCTATCGCTATAAGGCATGTTTTTTAATCCTTTATTCATTCTCGTGGCTCTTCTCTGAACCCGGTCAAATTTATCAACCGACTTCTTGAATTGTGGGCACCAGAACTGGACACAGTATTCCAATGGCAGTCCACAGCAGTGCCAAGTGGAGAGGTAAAATAATCTTTCTACTCCTACTCAAGATTCCCATGTTTATGCATCCCATCCTCACATTGGCTCTTTTGGTCACACCACCACACTGCGAGCTCATGTTCAGCTGATTATCCCTCATGAGCATCAGTTTTTTGTCAGAGTACCTGCGTCCCAGGACAGAGTCCCCAACCTGTAAGTATGGCCCTACATTCTTTATTCCCGGATGTGTACATTTGCAATTAGATGTATTAAAATGCCGTATTAAAATGTATATTGTTTGCTTGCACTCAGTTTATCAAGTGATTTAGATGGTTCTCTGTCAGTGACCTGTCCCCTTCATTACTTATCTCTTCTCCCAATTTTTCTGTCATCTGCAAACTTTGTCAGTGATGAGTCTATGTTTTCTTCAATTTCATTGATAACACTGTTAAATAGTGTAGGGCCAAGAACCAGTCCCTGCAGGACCCCACTCGAAAAACACTTGCTCAATGATGATTCCCTGTTTACGGTTACATTTTGAGAGCTATCAGTTAGACAGTTTTTAATCCATCTAAGGTGTGCCATGGACATTTGATAGCATTCCAGTTTTTTAATTAAAATATTGTGTGGTACCAAGTCAAATGCCATAGTGAAGTCCAAGTGTATTAGATCCACATTATTACCTTTATCAACCAAACTTGTCACTTCGTCAAAAACAGATATCTAGAACTCTTGGCTGCATGGTAACTGGACCAGTTGTTTACTATGTCTGACTTTAGCAGCTTCTGTTTGACATTCTCCAGAGAAAGTAGTAGACTGGACAGAGTATTATCATTACTATAACGAGACTATATCATCTGTTTTTTCCCCCAGTACTGAACAGAAATATTAATTGGACACTTCTGCCTTTTCTGCAGTATTATTGATAATTCTATGCATGATGAAGACACACTCGGGGTCTGTATGCTCAGAGTCTGTAGGAGCCATCATGTCAGGTAGTCAGTAAAGAGCGTTGTGGTTCAAACTTTATATCCCTGGGCTCACTACACTGGTTTTTGAAGTACAGAGACTGTAGCATATGCATAAGGAAGATACTTTTAGCTTCCTGCCTGCGTTAGAAAGCACAGCAGGGTTCCTGGGGGTTTACATTGATTGAACAGAATCTGGCTCCACTCTTTAATCTAAGAATTACTGGGCCAGCTCTTGCTCCCATCTCTTGCCCCAGTTTTACACCAGTGTAACAGCTTCAGAGGAGTGGCACTTGATTTATACCCGTATCAGTGTCTCCCCCTGACCACTCCTCTCCTGGAAGAGGCTGTATTGTAACGCTGCCTGCGCCCCGGAGGGACAGACGGACAGCAGCGCTGTGCCAGGGCGCAGCGGCGCACTGTGTGCTCCATATTTACAGGCATTCAGGTGCGAAACTTAGAAACTGCGGCAGGGCTTCAGCAGCTCAGTGCGTGACCCTCACCGCCAGAGGCAGCCGACACTAGTGACCCCATCATGTGCCGGGGTGCTATTAACTCTCCGTAATCCTCACCCTGGGTGGGTGATCAGGGGCAAGGAAATAAAGTTGCATCTCTTCCCAGCGCCACTGACTCCCGATGTGTCTCACTGGTCTCACACAGTGCCCTGCCCTTATCTGAAATGCTTTGCTGTATCCATTCACCCCTGGCTCACTAGCAGGCTGCTCATCCTGCACCTTCCCTCCAGCAAGAGCAGGTGAAAATGCCTCTCAAAGATCCCCAAGAACACCGCCCAGTGAATCTATGCACCAGGGGCCTGGAAGGCGGATTTCCCCTCCCCTCCCCCCCCCCAGTACCCACTGCCATATGCCACAGCTACAGCACCTCAGGAGACGGGCGTCCAGGCCAGTCTTTGAACATGGCAGCACGTGGCTCCAGCGCTCAGCCTGTGCGGTGCCAAACACACACCACGGTTTGCTTCGGGTTAAGCTGGCTCTGTCCCCTCTCTGCACGTCTTCCATCTCCTTTCCCTGACTGCCTGCTCTCTTTCCTGCTCTTTCTGTCTCCGCTCTCTCCCCGCACCTTGATCTGACCCTGAGCTACTCCAGCTTTTGCAGATCCTGAACTTTCACTAGCCCAGCTGTCCCTGTCTAGTGCACGTCTCGTATTGCACGTGCACAGATTGCATGTCCCTTTGATGGAGGCTCCTAAAGCAACATGCTCTTGGTCACATGCCAACGCCAGCGCAGGGTGTCTGCATGGCCCCCGAGCACGCTGCACGGCAGGAGGACAGGCCTTTGCTAACACCGGTGAGCAGGCAGCCCTGAGCCCTGGCCGCTGGCAGTGTTTGTCTTGCAACCTGAAGATTCTTGCCCCATTTGTAGATTTTTTTTTCTCATTGGGAAAACGCGGCACAGTGACTGATTCTCATAGAAAGACAAATACATCTCCACATTTAGCACTGCCTTGGGCCCTGGTCCTGAAATGAGCTCCCTGGAGACAAACCCCTGACCCCTAGGGCGACCCAGTGATCCAATCTATCTATGCAAAGCTCCATGCAGGATCGGGACCTAGAGGCAGCTTTCTTTATAAAATCTATTCAATTAAAGTCCTCAGTAATCTCTATTGCACTATAGGGTCGTGTTTGACAGGTGTCCCTAGGATGGTGCCCAGCAGTGAAACAGTTAGTGTGTCACTGCTATCTTGTTCAAAACTTTTAATCATGTGCTCCCTTTTTATTTGTTTTTGCTTCTTCCTGAAAGATCTTCTCAAGGGAACCTGCCTCCATTGTGCCATCTGAAAACAGCCAGGAGAGAGAATCTTCAGACAATCACAGGAGACATTCTGTGCGATTTCTCATTTCCAGTAATAACTTTGTCATAGAAACAGAAACAAGTTTTCACAGCCATTCTCACATGTTTAGACTACAGCACCTTGAAAGGAGATGAAGAATTGCTGCTCTCCATTTTGATGTTACAAATGGTGAGGATAATGGGTCATCTCCTGAGGGCAACATGCAATTTTTGTTCTAACACATTGTACTGTGCCCTCTTCTTTTTGTGCTCCAATCTGTAACCATGTATGTCTGAAGAACAGCCAAATAATTCATCCCTCTATGAAATATGGTTATGATTGAACGAAGACCAGTGTACAAATTCTAGACTGCTTTCAAGGACAATTATAGGTGTGTGCATGATGATGACAATGGCTGAATATCTCTCTTTCATTTACCATTATTAGGGGAGAACAAAAGACAATTAATTTCTAATACTTCCTTGAATCTCATCTTTTCTTTACATTTCTTTACATTTTCCTTGAGAAATAAAAGGCAGTATTGTTGATCTAATGTACTAGATTACATGTTTGTGGGTTGATGTCCACAGTTAATGTCAAAGCCTTCCCCCCTTTCCAAAATTCCCTACAAAAAAACAGTCCTGGAGTAGACCGGCTCCTGGTGACTGGAGAACAATTCCGAAAAGGGATCTTGAAATCATTGTGTTTCAAAAGTTTCCATGTTGTTGCCTTGTTCAGAAATTTCTGATTTGTTCTTTTAATGTCTCATGGGCCAGACCACGCCCAGTGTCGATCCACTTCAGTGGGGCTAGGCCAGTTTACACCAGCTAAAGATTTCGCCCTGTATCTCCGAAACAAAGCCTGGTTGGGCCCATAGACTCTAGCTGCCTTTAGTTTTGTTGGCCTCGTTGAGGAGAGCTGCCTTTACATGTTGCTTGGCTGGGGCTCAGCAGGGGCCTCACTGTGGAGATGCAGAGAGCTGTTTGTGGTGTAAATCTATCAGGGGGATGCGGCGTGAGGCAGGATTATGCAGCAGTGGCTGGGTCCCTTGACTGTGCGGTTCCATATTCCTTGATAATGTCTGGAAGTCAACCCCTTCTGGTGAGAGCAGGTGCCACGCTTACCGCACACCTCCTTCTCCGGGCAGTCGCACCCTGTGCTCTGGTTCTGGGGTGCAGAATAAAACCCTCCAGCTGTGCCTTTTAGAGAGTTGTCTCCCCGACCCCCGTTCGGGGGTATGAAGCCGTCCCAACAAAGGACAATACTTCCCCGCCCCCTTCTTTGCGCAAGGGAGAGGGAAGCAGTATCTCAGTGCGAGTGAAGGTCGGGGCTTAGTCCTGCAGGGATTTCACCACATAGCATCAGCCCGGCCCATCTTCTCCCTCCGAGGGCTACGTCGAGCACTGTGTGCAAGCTGGGGTTGGTCCGTGGTCGGGGTCCCCCGTCTGGGAGGCCTGGCTCTGCTGCTGCTACTGCACTGAGTACTCTCCTTGAGGGGCCCGAAGCTGGGCTGGCAAGTCTCACGGGGCTGCTGCGCACACGGGAGCTCCTACCCTGCCTGGCTGGTGGGGGAAGGCCACCTGCCCCACCCGGTTGGGTTCTTTAGATACGGCGGCTATGTCTGTGGTCCAGAAAGTGTAACTGGGGTGGGAGCAGAGGGGCCGGTCTCTGTCACTGTCCAGCTGTAATTTTTCACCATGTTTCTGTTTATGAACGTGACTCCATTTACCATGGAGACACCGCCACTCCCTCCGCACACACGTCACTCAGTGATGTCCTAGTCCCCAGCAAACAGGTCCCACAGCAAGGCTGGACAACTGCAGGTATTTGTGAGGGTCGTCTCCCACGCCCTGAGCCGGGGCCGGGGTCTCCCTGAGCAGGGTGGAGGTGGAGTCTGTTGGCTAGTCCCTGCCCGTGGGGAGTGAACTGGAGCGCCGTGTTCCTAGAGGTGAGAGCTGCCATGCCGTAAAGCTCAGGGTGACTGCGCGACACAGCAAACTGAAGTCAGTCTGCCTCCATCGAATACTGGCGACGATTTGTCTCGGCAGCTCTCACACACCAGGTGCGCTGGGCACAAGGGTGCCAACCACCCTGAACCACAGAGATCACGCAAGTGAGACTGCCTGGTTACCCTGTCCCACACCTCGGGTCATCTTGCTGTCAGAGCTCGGTTGGGAAATGATAAATGACTTGGGAAATAGTGAATAAATGTAAGTACTTATCAACTGTGATCAAGACACCCCTTAGCCTTCTCTTTGCTAAGCTAAGTAGATCCATCTCCTGGAGGCTATCTATGTCATTATGAGGCGTGTTGACCCGTCCTTTACTCATTGTCATGGCTCTTCTCTGAAGCCTTCCCAATTTATCAACATCCTACTTGAATTCTGAGCACCAGAACTGGACTCCGGATTCCAGAAGTGGTCACACCAGTGCCACACACACAGGTAAAATAATCTCTCTGCTCCTACCCAAGATTCCCCTGTGTATGCATTTGCCCTTTTGGCCACAGTGTCTCACCATGAGCTCATGTTCAGCTGATTATCCACCAGGTCTCCAAATCTTTTTCAGAGTCCCTGCTTCCCAGAGTAGAGTCCCCCAGCCTGTACATATGGCCTACATTCTTTGTTCCTATTTGCATACATTTACATTTAGCCATATTAAACACCTATTGTTTGCTTGCACTCAGCTGATCAAATGATGCAGCTCGCTCTGTATCAATGACCTGTCCTCTTCATTAATTACCAATCCTTCACTCTTTATGGCATCTGTAAACTTGGTCAAGGATGATTTTATGTTCTCTTCCTGGCTACAAATAAAAACGTTAAATAGCCTAAAGCCAAGAACTGATCCCTGTGGGGCCCGACTAGAAACACGCCTGGCTGACGATGTGTCCCTGTTTACAACTCTATTTTGAGACTGATCATTTAGCCTGTTTTTAATCCATTTAATGTGTGCCCCTTTCATTTGGAACCATTTTAATTTTGTAATGAAATGTTGTGTTAAATGCCTTACGGAAGTCGAAGTCTATTAACTGAACACTATTACCTTTATCAACCAAAATTTAAAAGCCCCCAGTGATGCAGGCTCTCCCCATCCCTAGGTAAGTTGTTCCAGTGGTTAATTATCTTTAAAATGATCCCTTATTTACAGTTTTAACTTTCTTTAGCTTCAGCTTCCAGCCATTGGATCCTGTAGTTTAGTCTGTCGACATTTTTGGGAAATCAAAATTAATAACTACTTCTAGTTAAGAAACAGTTGGGTTCTCTTGATAAGACAAGTCAGTAAAGGAGGCTCCTGTGAGATTTGTTTATTATCAGGAAGTACAAGCTCACATCAGAAAGAAAAAAGGGCAAAGCAGCTATTAAAAATACATTTTAGACTAAAATCTTTCCAAAGGAAACCAGAGTAGAAGTGTGAATGTGAATATTCAACGCAACATACAACATCTCCAGACAGATACGGTTCTGATCACACATTCTTTATATTGGTGATTACTACACCAATACTTCAAAACAAGTTCATTTTTGCTGTAATTCACAGGAGTCTTGGAACTTAATTATAGTTCTAATATGCTCACTAATGAATTTGAGCATAATTATGTCATGGAGTGATTTCAGGGTATGTCATGCTAATGCTAATCACTTCCATTTAATGTGTACACCAGGTAATGAAGATACCATTTACTCGCAGCAGATGTCTCGGACATCCTACAAGTGGGTAATTAGAAACAACATGTGTGCAAGGTGAAAGGGAAGTATTCTCGTTCCGCATTACCCGATTTCCATGGAAATCCTCCACCTCGCCGTACAAGCGGCGAGAGCTTCCTTCTGACACAGCACTGCACTGGAGAGAGTTCAAACGTACTTGTCAGCCTGGAGACCTGCACTGTGAGTGTTTGACTCAAAGCAGGCCGTGGCTGGACACAAAACTCTCTCTTCTTTACTCCTGAGTTGTATTTTGTCTCAATAAACTGCTTTACTGTGATGTTTAAAACAGAGTAAGTATTTGTCCATCCCATCTGAGCAACTTATTACACCCAAATGTGCACAGCTGAACAAAGCCCAGGAGAATCTTTCTTCTTTACATGGATTGCGCCATGTTGCAACGAGCGTCTCTTGGGAGGGCCTGTGCCTTCCGTGAGGCTCTCCGTGAGCAGAAAGCCGTTTCCAGGCAGCAGCCAACGATGCTCCCCCAGTTCAGGCCAGCTTCTGACAGTGACACTAACTTTCAGGCCCTGCAGCAGGAAGTCGGCGAGTGAGGCAAGGCAGCAGACAGCTCCCTCACGAGGAGGCCGAGATAGCCAGCCTTCCCCCACAAGGAGCTGATTGGTTGTGAGGAAAGCATTGCCAAGGCCTCATGGGCATGTGCTGCCTGAGGGTATTCCTGCTGCACCGCCTGCTACCAGGGGCCCGTGGAGTTCCCAGCAGAGACTGAAGCTGCTTCGCAGCAGGGCAGTGGAAGTGCAAGTGGGATCATCAAGCTGGTGGCAGGAACAGCTGGACCTCACTAGTGCCCTCACGTGGGCTCAATTTGCACCTCGCAGCCTCAGCGTGAACTAATCTCACCCAGCAACTCAGCAGGGGCTCTCGCTCTGGCATGGGCTGCCAGCGGAACAACGGGGAACTAGGATTCCCGCCCCTAACTCCGCTCAGCCACAGCGTCTCATGCAGAGCTGCATGCTATGCTCTGTGCGCCCGTCTCCAAGCCCAAGACCGATATCACACCGCAAGCAGCAGCCTGAGCGCAAGTGTCCCAAGTGGCTGAGCAATGGGAACTGGGGAAGTTCACCCATTCTCTCTTCGATAGCAAAGAGCCAGCCCTGGAGATGCCCGGATCACCTGCCGCCCTGCCCATGCGGCTAAACCGAGCGGACTCTGAGTCACACGCACAGGGAGGGGGCTGCTTTGGCTGTACTGCTGGAGCTGACAGGGGCACCCTCACTCGCTCGCACCTTGGCTCTGAGCGTCTCCTAAGGCCATGCTGGGCTACCTGGCACTGGGGAGGGGTAGCTGGAAGTGTGATTTCCTTAACACCTGGGGCTCTCAGTGTGTTGTGGCCAGGCTTGGTTTCCGAGGTACCGCTTGGTCATGCATTTAGGATGGAAATCTGTGCATAAATGACACACGGTGATGAATGCGTGTTTTTCTGAGAAAACGTGTGTTTGGGGGAAGAAAGATTGTTCTGGCAGAGGAAAGGGTTAAATAGTCCAGCCAAAACTCCATTTGCCATACAGGCGAGCCAGGCTAATCTGAGAGGAGAGCCTGAATCTTACAGTGTGCGCATGACTAATAGAATCGAACAGCATTGCAGACCTCCAGGCATAAACAACAAGCTTTCCCCTTTTATTTCATTTTTGGTCTCTTTTTCATGTCCTATTTTATGCTGGCAAAACATTCCAGAAGTCAGAAACACGACATTTCTCTTCATACTTTCTTTCTCAAGGCAAGACGTAACCACTTGAAAAGAATATTGATTAGAGAAATTTTGCACAGATCAATATAAATGACAATTGTTATTAAAATGGAAGCTCAGGCTTTGGTTCAAAGTAAAGAAATATCCATAGTGAGACATGAGTCTTTCCTTCAGCTGATCTAATAAAGTTCAGGTCTTCTCTGAGAAAAATAACTAATTGAGCAAAATGTTAATTACGCAAAATTATTTTTCCATGGAACAGTTCTTCTAATGGAATAAGCCTGAGTTTAACAGACTAAAGTTGAACTTGATTAAAATTGGAGTCAGTCCTTATGATGATCACAGTGTGTGCTCGCTCAGTGCCCAACAGAATTAAAACTTCATCCAGCTGCAACATAATGAATACCACAAAACGCAGGTTTTTAGCTCTTCTGCACTGTGAAAACTGCACGTGCCACTTACTGAAGCCCACCTGCAGATGTAAAGCACGATTGCAATAGGTGTACCTCAGCACAGACCTGGGCTCCAAAATGTACTGGAGATTGCTACTACCGTTTATCTTTAGGTAATTCATACTGAAACGATTCCTTGTCCTGTTCTCATTGTCACGCTGTATAATTAGCTGAAATGTAACGGTTACGGGAGACAACCTCCTTGTTTTATGAATCCTGCAATTCATGAGACTGGTGAAAGATTTTTATCTGAACCCCCAAGAACAAATAGAAGAATTCTTGTAGAATGTCCCAACCTCGTTATTTACTATTTGTATTATCATGGGCTTTGGAGTCCCTGGACCAGACCCCACTGTGTGAGGTGCTGTTCAAACACAGAACAAAAAAGCAGTCCCTGCTGCAATACGCTTACAAATGAAGTCTAGGACAAGAGACAGCAGATGGACACAGACACATGGGGGCTGCATGCTAACAACGAGACATGGGGGCTGCGTGCTAACAATGAGACATGGGGGCTGCGTACTAACGAGACATGGGGGCTGCGTGCTAACAATGAGACAACACTGAACAAAGTATTATTCGTATTGATTCTCATTTGTGTTGTGGCAGTGCAGAATGGCCACGTCGGAGCCCTCTTCTACTAAGCGCTCTACACACACACAATAAAAGACAGTCCCCACCCCCAAAGCTCACAGGTTAGGCCTGGGCTACACCTAAAATATGGATTGACCTAGCTCCATTGCTCAGGGTGGTCAGAAATGCATGTCCTACACACCGTGGTTAGGGCGCAGCGTAGGGGCAGCTAGGCCAGTGCAAGAATTCCTCCATCAGCCTAGCTCCTGCCTCGAGGGGCTGGGTTCACGGCAGCTATGAAAACCCTTCCGTGGCTATAGCCGGCGCCTACACGCCAGGGGCATAGCTGCAGCTGTGCCGCCGTAGCGCCTGCAGTGTAGAGAGGATGCAACAGGGAGGGGACACCAACTCAGAGGACATGGTGGAGGAAGGAGAGGGTAACAGACGTGCAAATGTTCTTGGGACGGGGAGTACCAGGCCCTTTGAGGCCCTCTGAAAGGCCCTGAGGCTCCCTCAGCATGGAGGGGAGGGTCCCTTTGGGTGCAGCAGCCTGGTCCCAGACACACCCAGCTGGTGTGGGGTGGGACCCAGACACCCACGGTGTGCTAGGAGGGGGCGGTGTCTCCCCACGTGGCCCCTGGCTCCAGGCAAGATCGCTACATTCATGGTCCAGCGTGTGTAGACACAGGGACAGAAGAGATGCAGCTTGGTTTCCAGTGGCCGGTCTGTGACGCAGCCTGCAGTGCTAGTGAGAGAAGCAGCATCCTCCCCCTGAGCCCCTGGCCAGTTCTCTCCGTTAGCTCCCGTTGGCAGGGACGGGCCCTTGCCTGTTGATTTAATGAGGGATCTTCCAGTCGGACCTCCTGTATCTCGCCGGGCACTGGCACGCTAACCCCCAGCCCAAAGCCCGCGCGCTCGCCTGCTTTGCAACCAGCGCCTGTCTCCAGTCCCTGCTGGTAACTAACTCAGGACGTCAGGAGCCTGGCCGCCTCTCAGCAGCCCTGCCCAGGTCTCCAGTCTGGCCCCAAGGAGCTGCAGCTGCCCCGGCAGGGGAGGGCGTGCAGCTTGTTGGCAATGGGGGGAGACACGGCGAGGAGAACGGGGCCCTAATAATAGCCCCCGCCCTCTAGCGTGGCTCTGCCACCCACAACTGGTACTCACGAGTGCAGCCACCAAACCATGGCTGGTCTGCGTGTGGGGGTGGGAAAGGGCTGCCTGGCCCTGTAATCCTCCCACCCAGGGCTAGTCATGGCCTGGCCCATATGAGCATCTTATTCAGTGTCCCCTGAGTGGGTGGCGTTGGGGGCTAATCGAGCGCTGGATGGACTGGCATCTGCCCCTGCAGGGCTTCTCTCGTGCACCAGCTGCCCGCGTCAGGGCAGAGGGGCCAGCCCACTCCACTCTCCACTGCAACAGTGGCACGGATTGAACAAACCCTGGGCATGTTGCATCACTCACGGCACAAACGGAGCCACGAACCTCTGCCAGCCTGGCAGCTGGAAGCCAGGGCCTCCTCCAAAGCGGTTTCCTGGACAGGGCTGGATTTCTGAGAAAAGCCAGGTCACAACCAAGCCCTCATTCTCCTCCTTCGGAGCCTGACCCAGCTGGCTCTAGCCAGGGAGAGTGGCACATGCCTGGCGTTACTGAAACAGGGAGACTGGCCGAGGAGAGAGCTCGGCTGCTTTCTGGGACCGTGTGCTGCTGCTCAGTGATTTAGCGTGGGTCTAATACCGCACTTACCATTTCTGAACTACTGCTCCCGGCCCCTTAGGACAAATGGAGACTAATCCAAAAATGCGGTTTCTTGGATGGAATTGTCTGGGGGCGACTACTCAGGAATCCTAGGTGCTGGGCCACACGGTCCTGCTGTGTCAGCCCCAAGCTTTCAGCTAAAACAGGCAGTTCAGGGAGCACATGAACACAACTGAACGTGCAGCTGGCCAGGAAATTGTCCACACCAGGTTGTATTGTCAAAAAATGCGGCTCTGTCTGAAGCTCAATGTGTGGTGGAAATGTTTGAAGCTGAATGAAATTTTGGATAGGATAGTTTCTCCGGTCCACAGTGGAGTGGACTTTCTGCTCAGCTCCAGGGAGAGAGAAAGGAATTGAACATCCACCACGGGACATCTTGACACAATTCCATTTCGCAAAACCAAGAGGTTTTATTTCAGTTCCGGTGTGTAATGAGAACAAATTTCGAAAGCTCGTAAGTTTCCACAGCATGGAGCCAGCGCTGACAGATCACGCCTGTCACTGGACTCTGCCTGCCCTGCAAAATAGAACCAATAGCCTGGCCCGGATCGTCGATCACTGGGAGTCTAGGGCTGGCTAAATGTTACCGCAGGAATCCGGAAGCCGTTTGGTTTCATCGGGATTTGTGCCCTGAGCTCAAAGTCTGCAGTGGAAGGAAGGAGAGGAAAAGCAGGCAGATTTTGAACCTGAAGCCACCGATGCCACCAAAAACTGCTGCTGCTGCAGGGGCTCAAGTCCCAGCTGCCTGGTTAATCAGAGCAACCTTCCCAGTCTGCTCAATGTTTTCGCCTCCTGCTTGCAGTTGTGAGCGTTGTGTGCGTTGTTTGTTGCATGTCACCTGAGACCCAGCCATGCGCCGCTGGTTCCCCTTTCCTTCTGTCACTGCGATGGCTCACCGGTGCGCACCCGCTTCCCCCAGTGAAATGCAGCAGATGCAAAGAGGTCAGGGTCCTAAACATTGCTTCCAAAGGTGCTGCTGTATCATGGATGCTGAACATCCCTGCTTCTCTTAGGAGTTTTCACTAAGGCCCCGAGTCCCGTCTGCAGCCTCGATGGGCGTTTCTCTGGTTTATAAGCAGCGGTTTCCAAGGCTTTCAGATGAATGCAAAGACCTCAGATGGAGTGCGGTTATTTTGTACTGTGCTTTCATCTCCCTGGAACAGGGCAGGTGAAGGGAATTCTCCGTGGCTGTATATGTGCAGCGAAGCACAGAGCGCTGTGTCTGATTACAGGCAGATTACAAAGACATGCTTCTGGTCAAACACCTACAATTCATCCCTGCTGTTATTCCATTGACCTCACTGGCACTGCAGCTTTGTCCCCATTGCTGCAGAGGTCGAGATGCAATCGGAACACATTTTTACGCTGTTGTAAGTCACTTAGTGGGGACTCTTTTGGGGGGGCAGGATGCAGAACTGGGAAGCCATTTCCCTGTGACTCTGTTTGCCTGGCAGAAGGGAGGAAGTGAATCAGTTGCTTGGATCTATTAGAGACAATTAATGGAAATGCTTCCTTCTGCAAAAGACGTGCATAGTAGTCAGCTTACTGTGCCCTTGTCTGGATTAGGAAAAAATGCTGCTTTCGGTTGAGCTGTCTGAACTCCCTGAACCCACTGAACAGCCATGGACTATGTCTCCTAACGCTGGGCTGAAGGTGTCAAGCAGTGTCAGCACTGGAGTTCATTGGAAGTTTCTGCTGTGTTACATTAGCTCACCTGAGCGAACTCAGCGGAAAAGGCACTGGTTTCCTGCTCTAGACAGACCTGGGACTTCTCTAAGAGCACGGTTTTGCCCCAGTGATCTTGGTCAAACATATTTCTGAGACCCAGGGGAAATCCTTGGGCAACCAAAAGCATGTCTTATCCCAAGGGGAGTGAGTCAGTGCATACAACCTCTATTTAAAAACGATACGGTTGTTTTCACTGGGCCGTTCCTGGATGCAAATGGAGGCGTTGTGCTTGGGGCCAGTGCACAGAAACCAGCCATTTACCCAGCAAGGCAGGATTTACAATTCCCCCAATGAAAAGGGGCTTTCCCTGGTGGGACAGGTGGGTTTCTATCTGGAGCAGGGTGCGACGGCCAGAATCGTCTCACCGGGACAGAGTCATGACCCGTCTAACCCCAGACTCTGGCTCAGGTCATGGCCAGTGCCATCTTTTTCCGAGGAAATAAAAAACCCACCAAACAGATGAATGTGAGCAGCCTTATCTCGCCCCGGGGGTGGGCTGGGGGGTCCCTGCCCAGGGGAGGTGCTCTGCCCCAGTGCTGCAGCAGACAGGGCTCTGTCGCACTGCAGAGGAGTATTCAGGGTTTGCTCTGCCCGGGCCGGTATAGCACACTAGAGACCAGTGCGCGCCATGCAGTGGGCGAGAACCCTTGTGATTTCCCATACGAGTCTGCACTGGAAATCTGTCAGCCCAGACAGGCCAGGGCCAGCATCGTGCTCTGGTGATGGACGGTACGACTGTCCTCCTCGGCCGTCTGTTTAATTTGTTCACATTCCCTCCTGCGCAGCCCCACCCACCCTGCCTGGCCATGCAGACTCTGGGAGCTCTTGCTCTGGGCAGCCTGTCAGTGAAGCTGCTTTTCTGCTGCTGCTGCGAAATGTCCCAAAGCGCTGCTCAGCTTCCCATCCGCAGTGTCTGTAATTCGCTTCCGCCCCCTTGTCTCATGGGCCTGATTTTCCGTTAGTTCCTATTTCGACTCCAGGTGGGGTTATCATCATTTCTTTCTCCTGAGAGGGCTGGTTTGACAGGTAGGGAGGGAGATGCACTGCTCTTCCTCCGAAACTTGAGATCCGATATATGGGAGTGATGGGTCTTCATTTCTAAACAGGCCTGTCCTCTGCTCTGGGTGCTGCACGTCATGCACATGTTTCCTTTTTAAAAACCAGTTGCACAGACCTCAGTAATACCATCTTCCCAGGCCAGGGGGACTAACTGTCTTCTTATCCTTCAGCCCAGCTCTGCAACTGCCTGTGGGAATAGCTAACTGTGACGCAGGCACTGAAATCCAGTCAACTCCGCCCTGAGCTGGGCCTCTGAAGAAAGAGTCCTGTAACTGTGGAATTTGCTCCTTTCCTATATCCACTGGATCAACACCACCTGACGTCCTTGACTATAAAAGTATGCCAAGAGCCTGACATACTGTTCTAGCATCTGGCTTCCCAAGTGGAGGGGTATGAACAATATTCCCAGCATCATTATTAGGAATTCTACAGCATTTGTCAGATAGTTTTTCTGTAACAAATGTGGTGTACAGAGACCTCATGGTGGCATGGTGTGACACCACCATGGTGTGTTTTACTTTCCTTTGTGTAAGGAGATCTGCATCACTCAGGTGTGGTTTGCGGTTGTTGTGGTTTGTGGTTTTGCTTTTGATGATAAACGTTGGCCCACACCAAACTAATAAGTGTGTGTGTTCATAGCTTCATAGAGTTTAAAGCCAGAAGGGACCATTAGGGCTACTAGGCTGAGATCCTGGATATCACAGGCCCTGGATTTCACTCAGTTACCCCCATGTTGCGTTTGACTAAACCACATCTTCCAGAAAGGCGTCCTATCAGAATGTCAAGACATCAAGAGATGGAAAATCCTCCACTTGCCTTGGCAGTTTTGCCCAGTGGTTAATTGCCTTTACTGTTCAAATGATCTGCCTTATTTCTACTTTGAATTATCTGACTTCAGTTTCCAGACATTGGTTCCTGTTATGCCTTTCTATGCTAGATTCAAGCGCCCTTTAGTACCTGATATTTTCTCCCCACGAAAGGACTTATAGACCATATCAAGTCACGTCTCAAAACTTCTTTAGGATCAGCTGACTAGACTGAACTTCTTCAATCTCTCACTGTAAGGGCTTTTTCTCCAGCCCTTGAATCATTTTTGTGGCTCTCCTCTGACCCCTCTACAATTTTTCAATATTCTTTTTAAATGTCATCACCAGAGTTTATGCAGTATTTCAGTATCAGTCTCACTAATGTTTTATTCAGAAGTAATCAATCAATGTTGCTCATAATTTCCCTCGGTGCTTTAAAGGGGCTAATTTCTCAAACCTAAGTGTATATGTTACTGGCTGAGCCTCTCCCCTGGTATTTCTGTTTCATTTGTAGTGGTTCATTTGTTGTAGTTTTCACCTACCTTTTAATAGAGATATTTATTTTGAGAAAGAAACAAACTACTTACAGCACAAGCACAAGACAAACCAGTTAACTTAGGAATGCTATTTCCTTGTCTAAAGGGGAAATGCTTTCGGTTACTGACGATCCTTCCTGGAAGGAACAGATGGGAAAGCAGCAGCATAGTCTAGTGCAATGGTTCTCAGCTGGTGGGTCATGATTTTCCGGGGGAGGGAGGGTTACAAAAAGCAATTATAAAGATTGCAAGGCATCTAATGGACAGAAAATCTTGCCTACTCACTCCATGCACCTCCTAACCCTTCAAAGTTAAGAATTCGTCAACACGCACAATATAGGCTGATCGTTGTCTTCGCTGATCACTTTTTTCTGTTACTCTTACAATACGTGTAAGGGGGTTGTTGACGTTTTGACTTTGCAGAAGAAGTCACCAACGTGGACTAGCTGAGAAACACTGACCTAGTGGGTAGGGGGCTGTATGGGTAGTCAGGATACCTGGGTACTAGCCTCTGCTCTGCCAATTTACCTGCTGCTGGCCTTGGGGAAGTTATTTCCCTGCTCTGTGCCTCTGTGACTGGTCTATTTAGACTGTATGCTCTTCAGGGTGGGGCCTGTACCTTATTATATGTGTGTGTACAGCACCTGGCACGAGGGGCCTTGATCTCAGATGATGTCACTAGGTGCTACTGTGATAACCGCGATGATAACCCTTGTCGCCCATCAAGGCACGACTCAGACAGCCTCAGTGTCTCTGACGGTACGGTGCAATGTAGCTGTGCTTTAGCCCTCCAGCCAGGTCCTGGAGTCCCAGCATGGGGCCTGTCTGCCCCATCACGGTCAGATAAATAGCAGTGCAGCAATACACAGCTGGGCCACGTTTCCCTGTTACTTGTACTGGTACAACCGTGGAGCAGTCCGTGTGATGACCGAGGAGTTCGGCTGCAGTCATACAAATGGAAGTATCCAAACCTGGGGGAGCTTCATGGGCACAGAGCGATGTGTAAAGTGTGAATGCTGTGCCCCGAGTAGGCACTCTGGGACGAATGCCGGTCAGGGATGGTGCAGAATGGCACTGCAGTGGCTGGCAAGAGAAAATCTGTGTGGAATTAAAGTCTCCACAGAAACACCCCATCTGGAGTGGCCAGAGATGAACAAAGTGCCTCAGAGCTGAGCAGATGCAAACGGACATAAGCTGCGTGGGGGAATGTCTTTCTGCAAGGTGATCGCACGATGCATGCTTTCCAAGCCCTGACACTGGGCATGGTCAGCTGCATGCCAGGTTCTCTAGTGTGCACCATCTCCTGCCCTCTCTCCCTTGTGCCGGACGTTGTTCCAGCATTGGCTCGGTGTCTTGCTGGAAATGTTCTTGTTGTTCCTCTTAAAAAGATCCTTCAGTCTCCCCGCTCTAGCTGGATAATATTCTTATATTGCAGGTTGGCCCCTTTGCTCCTTTCCGAGTCTTCGCTCACGTTCACTACATTAATAGGCTTTTCTGGGGGTCGGGGGGAAGGTCACCAGCTGGCGCTGTGGCACACAGTCTTACAAGGTCTTTTCTTTCAGAGCAAAAGCACTCCATGTATCGCTGCTAGGGTTGGGAG
Source organism: Emydura macquarii macquarii (assembly GCF_026122565.2). Classification (NCBI taxonomy): domain Eukaryota; kingdom Metazoa; phylum Chordata; order Testudines; family Chelidae; genus Emydura; species Emydura macquarii. The sequence goes on from NW_027131688.1 coordinate 821,752, forward strand.
TTTGCTCTCTTGCTCCCTGGGGACCTGGCACTGGTGTTTGGGCTGGGGTCCCTGGAACAGGGGATAGCCTGTGTGCTGTTTGAGACCTCGTCTGCTCCAAGACTGGGCTACGTGTGTGAAAAAAACAAGTTGCACTAAGGAAATGAGCCAGCCTCAGATCCGTGATTCCCTGTGTCTGCGACTGCTCAGCAGAGACTCAACCAAGTGGTGTAAGACGGCGACTCTGCTGCTGCTAGCACTTGAATTGCAGTGCTGCTGCTGGGTTCTTGCAGAGTGACTGAGTCACAGCTTTCCATCTGGTGAGACACGGTGGCATTTTGGTGTTCCGCATGCTTCCTGTCAGTGGTTGTTCTTTTTAGTCTCCGTATTTGAACTGTTCCGCACACAAGAATGGCTCTTCTCAATGTACCAGCTCTCCTCCGAGCACCAGGGCAAATGAACAAATGGCACTCCAGGTGAGAAGCGTCTTCAACGCCCCGCTCCATTTCTTAAATACCTTTTTTTTATTGCATTTGTAGCCCATTTCATGGCTTTCATGCATGATTTGCGTCATATAAGATGATAATTTGCATGCTAAGATCTGTAAATCTCTTTTTATTCATGCCCTCTATAAGCAAATAAAAAAATTGTTTCCTCTAAGCTTATAGAAACTTTGTAATTTAAAGAATAACTGAAACGTCCTAACATGAAGAAAGTGAAGTGTGCACCAACGTCGAGTGGACCAGTATTAAATAGAGTTACCGTAGGTGACAGCCTGGTGGACCGTTGTTGTCTAAAGCCTGGTCTGTGTTGTTCTGTTTCAGATATTTTCCCATCCAATTTGCCCCTTGCTGCAAACTAGTTTGCAGCTGAGCTTTTCGCTTCTTTACTGAGCTCCTGGAGGCTTCTTCGGGGACATCTTTTATTATCTACAGGGGGAAAGAGACAGTATTAGAGAGAGCAAAAGTGTATGTTCTGCAGTCTTAGAAAGTCACCAAGCATTGTGTGTTAAGCATGGCAAAAGAGGTAACAGTATTTCTCTTATATTGTTGCGTAGAGAGGGGTTCGATGGATCTCCATATGGATCTCTCTGGCTTCTCATTAAATATGTCCTCCATTACTGTACTTGTGTTTGAAGACTTGAGGAGGCAGAGATGATCTATTCTGGCCAGGTGTGAATGGTGCCATGGAAGATAAGGCATCCAAGTGTGAAACCTGGGACAAACACAAGCAGGAGAGTGTAACACATCTACCAAAGCCACATTCTGCATGCTTGGCAGCAGCTCTATCTGATCTATCTTTCAGGACTGAGTCCTAACTTGGCCCCGATCTTGCAAACACTTACACACATGCTTAACATTACACACACCAGTAGTCCCAGTGCAATGACAGGGACTATTCACACAGTAATGGAGAACACTGTCTGCTTTGTAACAGAATATTTCCACAAGAAAACTGAGTCCATCTTCGTCTCTCCAAGTTAGGAAATGAAAATGAGTCATGTGAGCTGTGTCCACGCAAACCAGCAAAGTATCGAAGTGTGACAGCAAGCCCTCGCCATGAACTGCTCAAGTAGTAGCAGAAAATACTTTAAAGAATGTGCAAATATTTTCTTACAATTTGTTGACAAAAAGAAGGTGAACTTCAAGATGAAGTTGTGATTGTGTTTGCCTGAAGGATCAGTGTGATTGTGGTGTGTGAGCAGATAGCCTGCTGCTCAGGCTGGCACCTGTATTAATAGCGTACAGCAAGCGGAAACACGGCAATGCTAAATCATGCATTTCATTTCATCTGGGAAACCTAATGCACCAACTGGGAGCTGATCCACCAAGCAGTAAGAAGTGAAGTCAGGAGTGAACAAATCTCAAAGGTGGCCTGTTAAGCTGCTTTATCTGCATCGTTCTGACCTGAGGTGCACATCGCTTTTTAGAGGAATTCCATCTCTGATGCAGAGCCGTCTCCTTGGCTTCCTGCCCCATCACTAATTTGACCCCAAGACTGCTCAACTGCACCTTCCAGCAAAGCGTGTGTCTCTTGCTGTGCTCTTGCTGGCTGACATGAGATTCATAGCATGTGTGTTGGCCTTCACTCAAACGGTGCTTTGTGGACAGAGCTGGCAGAATGAAGGATTTCATTAACTTGCAACAGTGGGGCAATTTCGGTCAAGAAGCAGATTGAGGGGAGGACAGAGCCCTTCCCTGGTCTCTGGAACCTCCTCTGCAATACCAGCTGCGTTTATGCCATTAACATAAAAAGACTCCAAAACACCCGACAAAAATCCCTGCTGTACACACTCCCTGTCTCACGCGTGGATGTGCAAAGCCCATTTTTCACGTGCCAGCAGCGGGCGATTGGCTGTGCAGGTTTAAAACTGACTCGGTGTCTGTAAGTGAGGCTGTGCAGTGCAGGACGGGATGTTTTTCTAAAAGCTCTGCTCTTGGAGTTAGCCAGGGCTGGCCTGTGGCCTGTGATATACCGCAGTGCAGACGAGATGATCTTGGTGGTTGAATCTACAAGAGGACTCAGTACAGGGCCTCTTTAAAATGTGGCCCCTCAGATTTGGAAATGCTCCCTAGGGACTAGCCAAGTGACCCGCTGGTGGGTGACGTTCGAGCAGGGTCTGTCACTTGCCCTCTGATGTCCCCCAGCCCACCTCCTCTCCCCCCACTCCACTTGAACACGGGGAGAGCTAAGCTCACAGTCTTTCCTTTCTGTGCTCCCCCCCCCATCGTGGGTTAGGGGGCCCAGGGGGTGCCAGTCACTGCAGAAGCTCTGGCAGCCTGGCTGCGAAGGAAGCCGTTGCCAGGGGGCAGGGGGCAGTGCTGGGGAGTCACAGCCAGTGAACGGGCTGGGGGCCTGACCCAGGCCTGGTTTGCCTCTGGTCCCAGGGGGGCACAGAGTGTGTGGATGGTCTCCATGGAGCAATCGGAAAGAAATCTGCCAGAGGAGAGCTTGGGAACAGCGGATCGGCCCCTGAGATCCACCGCTTGTGCGCCTTAAACCCCCCGACTCCCTTGGGAGAGTAGGGCAGGGAACTGCAGTGCCCAGCTAAATCCCAAACCAAGAAACTGTGTCAGCCGTTTGAGTGTGGGGGGAGGTGGGGGGCATTTCAGTCCAAGAGGAACCACGTTCTTGTCTGTGTGAAGGCATACCTGCAGCCAGCTGGTACCCTGACCAGGTCAGTTCAGAAGCCCGCCCAATGGAGGGAGCCGTACACTGCACTTCTAGGATGTCATTTGACACCGAGACAAACTGCATTTCTGCTCTAGAAATGATTCCACAATGTGCATTGCACAGGTTCTGTGTGGGGAGTGTGAGCACTCACTTCCAGCTGGCTAAGGACAATATCTGGAGTCTTGCTTCAGACACAGATTTTGATACTGAGGATTTTTTAATCATCTTCTTGCTTCTTTTTCGAAAATGCCCACAAATCTGAACCCCGAATGTCTCCATGTTAAAATGAGAACTGTTTCTGCAATAAGCTGAATGAAATACAGGTTGTATTTGCTACATAATATCTTCACGTCAGCAGCTGGTGTATTCTTGGAGTTCACTCCCCAAACCTAGTAGTTTCTGGTTCATTGAGAAGTGCTTTCCACAGCATCTGTTGACGATGCATGCCCGGACTCTCAGAGATAGGGAGGCCTGTCTCCCACTGATCTCGGTTGGAGTTTGGTGCTTACCTGCCTTTGAGTTTCACAGCGCAGGAGTCTTTCTATCGACTTCAAAGGGTGTTGGAACCACCCTAATCAGATTATTCCCAGTACTCCAAACATTGCCCTCCTAGCAGTTTTCATTGTTCTCTGTCTTTGAAAGTAGCTATCTTTTCATGTTTCCACCTACACATGCTGTGAGTATTTTCTTGGAGAATCCTGATTTACATGCGTCTTTCATAAGAACAGGGAAGGTAATTAGAGAAATAGGCCCTGTCTGACACACCACAAGCACTGAAAGAATCTTAGTGCATTTGTCTTTTGGTGGCTTGTCTCTTACATTAACTTGATTTGGAATAATACAGGCAGGTTAAGTTTAAATTATCCACTTTATCTTTTCCTAACCGTCTTTTTGTTTTATTCTGTTTTTCAGAATACGTATTTCTTTCAAGGAGTTTTTTTGAAGGCAAAAATATGGCACAATTCGTCAAGGACTCATCATGACAGTTGCAAGAATTGTGCTTTTGTTTCTTCCACATTAAAATAAAACTTCTGAGCGAATGATATTGAGGTTGCATAGAGGTTAAAATGTTCTATGCTGCTATTTCCCACTCTGCCTAACTGAATATTTCCAAGTCCCTTGCACCCTCCTTAATCTAAAGCACTTTAACAGTGGTGTAAGTGTTCACTAAATTCGGGATTTTGAGCTTTCTATCAAATCTTCCAACTAAATTCTTTTCTACCTGCTGTGCAAGAGGCACTTTCTGCTGTAGCTATTTAAACACGAGTCTGTTTCATCTTCGTGGTGACGGTTGGGTCTGAAATGATGACATAAAAGTGAGGGTTTTGACAGGGCACTAGAGAGAGCATACACACAAAATGAAAAGCTACCACTCTCCCAAAGGTTATCACAATTTCCTGCTATATAAAGGAGAAAAAAACCTGTGGGAACAAGTGGCAACTTGAGTGGCTTCTAGTGTACTCTTCTCAAGTGATTTGCGGTGAGCTGGCTAATACCACTGGCAGTTACCTGGCCAAATCAGCTCTTTGCAGAAAATGTGCCCCAAGTCCCAGGGTTGGTTTATTTATATGGGCTGTGCTGCATCATTCTTCTAGGGTATTATTAATTCTACTGGGGTTTATTTTACAATACCTCCTAGAGGCCTTGTAACAGGGCAGCTGGGGGCCAGAGTTCACTCTGCACATGCCCTACCTCAGTTTACTCTCCCAGGGCTCTTCAACAAATTCCACCAGCCCAGAATCCTTAAACCATTCCTCTTCTGGGTCTAATATATTTACATGCAATGCACAAGGACACTCAGTGCTGGGGGTTCTCCCCTTCATTCAGAGGAGAACCCTCCCTCCCTCCCAGGCCTTTCTGCCTGCTGCCTCCTTCCCCTCCTGACTCAGCTCTGCCCTGGGGCCCTTTTCCCGAGAGAGGATCCCAGCCCTCCAGCTGCAGGCTGGCTCTTCCCTGCTTTTGGCAGGTCACTCCCAGCCCTGCCTGACTGGAGTCTGTAGGGCGCTGAAGTCTCAGGCTCTACCGCAACCTTCTGCTGTCTGCCCAGCTGATTCCTATTCCCCCTTCTCGGCTGTCAGTGAGGCACCGGTGGGCTGGACCAAGTCCCTCCTTGGCCACCTGTGCACAGCCGGGATGCAGCTGACTCAGAGGGTCAGGGTCAGGGGCTGGCATGGGCTCTGGGGGTAATAATTGCTGGGCTGACATTGGGGTTCAGGCTGGAGCCCTATTTCTGGGCCCTGTGTGGTGGGGAGGGAAAGTTTACAGCCAGCTGGGCTAGCTGTGGGTTTAACTGCAGGGTAGATGTACCCTCGAAGGCTGGCCCCATTGCTGGGGATTACAAGACAGCCTCTGGCCCAGAGAATTTACAACATACAGAGCAGTGCACGCGCCTGGCCCTCCTCCGAGTCTGGCCTGCTCCTCCTGGCCACCCCCTCCAGGTTAGCCTCCACTGACTGCTGGAGGAGAGCCGCCAGATCTGCTGCCCTGGGCCCAGCCAGCTCTGTGGGTCTGACCCACGCCCTCTGGCTGGGCTGGTAAATGGCTCACGCCGCTCGCCAAGACAGCCAAGACTGGCACGCGCTGCACAGCACTCCCCGCTCAGCGCCGTGCTCGCCTCCCCATCGAGCTGCCCCTCCCAAAGACTGGGGGCTCACTTCACAACTGCCCCCGGTGCTGCTGCGGGGCAGCCAGCAGCCCATTCCGCGATGGCAGGAGCAGATGCTCTGCTCTGTGCCATGACCCAGCGAGTTCCCCCCTCGCCGGGGCAGCCGCATCGCGTGCGCCGGAGTGATGGAGGATCACCAAGCCCGCTGAGAGCTGACGGCCTCTGGCGTGTTGGAAAATCCCGGCCTCGTCTTCCGCTGATTATGAAAAATGAAATGACTCGGGGGGACCTCTTTGAAGCAGGGCCTGGGGGAAGCAGCAAGGACGAGTCCTGGCGGGGCTGGGCACTGTGGGATGTACTCGAGGGAGGAAATCCTCACTCCTAGGCTGCACAATGGCTCTGAACCTGCTCCACGTACACATGGGATCAGCCCAGCTCTGCTGCCCTCAGTGGCCACAGAGGCAGGAATTAGATTTTCCCCTCTGCGTGAAGCGTCTGTGACTGGCTAGTGGCTGTTTGCTGTGCTGGTGCTGGTGCTGGACCTGTCCTGGTAAGACCCCGCAGTCCCTCGTGACACAGTTACATGCTGCAACTTATGGAATGAAGTCATGAAACAGCAGCTCTCCTCTGAGAACGCCAAGTGAAAATGTGTGTTTTGATCTTGGAAATGCATTACCAATTCGCAGGCTGCTGAAATCACACACTGTGTTGCCTGGCTGCTATTTTTAGACAGTCTCTGATTTTCATTTCCCTTGCATGCCGTTCTTGCTTTTCCCCAGGTATTTATTCTCACTGCACCTTGTCACATTTTATTTATGTTTCCGCCTAGTCTTTATTTAACTATTTTTGTTTCAGTTGTTTCTCTTTATTTTCCTTATTCTTGCCCTCCCCAGGTTGTTTCTCACCCTTGGATGTATCTATGTGTGTATGTGTGTATATATACACACCTCCTATCTGGGGTTTCCATTCCATGCATCTGACGAAGTGGGCTGCAGCCCATGAAAGCTTCTGCCCGCAGGAATGTGTTAGTCTTTAAGGTGCTACAGGACTCTCGTTGTCTGTCCTTATTCTGTTACTTCCCTCTGTGGTGTGTCAGCCCAGTGTGTGCACACATTGCTGCTCTTCATTTTTAAGTATATTCCTACCTTGTGCTACTCTGCTGATAGCCTCATGGTGGCTGAAGTTTGTTTGCCCTTTCTGCCACGTACAGGAGTCTCTGACAATGTGCAGCAGTGGCCAGAAAAGCAAGCATCATTTAGGGACAGAAAGTAATAGTGGATAATGCTACTATCTACACCCAGGATATGCTTGCACTTGCAGTAGCGTGCTCAGTTCTGCTCAGCCCATCCCCAAAAGGATACAGCAGAAGCAGAGGAGGGTTAGCGCATGGGACAAAGCAGAGGCAAGGCTGAGGGATTTGAAAACTTGAGACTGTGGCAGAGGCGATGAATGGGAAGTGGCGTGGCAGCGCTATACAAGGTAACGAACAACACAGAGCAGCTGGAAGGGGAGCCCCGAGTCAATTCACTCTTCTGATGATCCAAGAACAGGGGGGCAGTGAATGAAACTGACAAAACATGACAGGTGAAGGAAGGACAAAGTATCAGAGATTGGTGTGTTTGCATAGCTGAGGTGTCACAGGTGTTTGCCAAGCATAACCAAGAGCACAGAGCAGTAATCTGAAATCTCTTCTTCCGCACAAGGAACCACGGGGAAAGGAGACTGCATCAAAAGACGAGGGCCTGGAGAATCTAAAAATGGAAGCGTAACTTAAGTGAACTCTGCTCCGCTAAGCCACTGATCACAACTGGCTGCTTTGACAGGAAGTGAGGAAAGAGAGGTGAATTAGTCCAGTGCCACGTCCAGAGCAACACCATCATTCCAGCAGCAACCCTGTGTTTTGTCTGACTCTCCAGTTCAATTGCTGTCAGGTTACAGTGAATACGCAGACATGGAAACGCAGGGAACACGTCTTGTAGAACTCAGTTTTGAAGCCTGGTAAAGCTGTTATGTGTACACACTGGGGATGGGAAGTCTTGCAGAACAGCAGAGGGCACTCACACTCATCCTTTCATCAATGCTGAGCATTTTTTGGGTCTGCTTATATCAAACTGGGTATTTACTCAAGAGAAAAGTGCAGCCCTAGGACTCAGACTGCAGGACAAACCCAGGCCAAATTCCTTCTGGCTTCCAAGGCTGATCTCCCTGGGTTATGCTGGGAATTCCTTCTAACGCTTCCTTTCAGTCAACCCCATTTGATTTTGAATTTACACAAATGATCAGGTGAACATTCAGGCAAATGCACATCCAAATATGAACAAGTGTTTCTATGTACAATTATGGATATTTGCTATTCATATCAAAGTGCTCTGCTCCGGTTTATAAAATTTCAACTAGCCAAACAGGGAGCAGAAGCAATAGCTAAGCTCTTGGGGGCAGTGATTGTGTCTGTGTCTTTACATTGCCTAGCACAATGAGGGCGATGACAAGAGCTGTTAGGTGCTATGATAATAAATAATAATAATAAAAAAATCACAGAACTCAGGTGACCAATGAAAAATTGCAAGTTACAGACAATGGAACAGGAGAAAGTTGAAGACACACTGAAAGAGAATTACAGTGGACAGCCCATAGGCTGAAGGACGTTTGCATAAATCAGTTGTTAAACAACTGCACATAAGAACGAATAACATGAATATCTAATTGTATTCCCAGATAACGAGCAAAGAGAAAAGAGGCTAATTTCTAATGTGCATTATATATTATAAAACTGTGCTAATGGTGAGTTAAGGTTGAAAAATTGTGCAATAAAAAAACAGAAAATGCAGAATTTGCATGTCCCTTAAAATATAACATCTCTTTATAGCATTCAAATAATATCATGAATATAAATTTGTATAAAATTTAAATTATATATCTATAATGCCTCTTCATAGCATTATCGTTAATTAATACAAATGATAATGCAAATAATTGTTTACAACATGATATACAATAATTTACAGATATAAAACACAGTCTTCAGCATTGGGTTATTTCATAGCGCTCCCAAGTCTTAAAACCAAGCAACATTTTAAGAAAAGTAGTTGAGTCATTTTAAAGTTGTGAACATTTACATCAGTAAGTGGAAACATTTGTTGTTTTAGTCCTGTGTTTAATGCCATGAGCTCACATTAGCAAGAGGATCATAGGGTGGGTAATTCTCTGAGTCAAAAAGGTAAGATTTATATCATTTCTACAGATGGAGAACAATACAATTTTCTCAGAAGTAAAGTGGGGCCATTGAGATTTGCCAGTTTTATAGGGCTGTTGTGAGACTTAACCTAATAACATTTGGAAATGGGATTTATATACAAAGCATTATTCAGGCCAATCAGTGACAGGGGAAAGACTAGAACTCAATAGTGTTCTAGAGACTCCCAGCACTGTCCCGTCTCCATTTCAAAACTTCGGAACCAATCTCCTTCAAACTGGGCTTGTCCCTTGGATTGCAACAAGATACATCAAAGGAGCCAGATCTGAATAAAAGTCTATTTGCTCCTGTTGAGATGGTGAGACACAGCATTTCTGGTTGAGAAAACTGGGATAGATAGAGGAGTGAGGGGTTTGTGTTTGCATGTGAATTACCATTTCTAAAATGGTGCAACAGATTTATTGAAGGTCTCTCACTCCTCAAAATAAACCATCTCCAGGTGAAACATAACATGGAAAATAGCAGCCCAGAAGAACTTTAGAGAACAGGTGAAACTGGGAAGGGGAAGCGCTACAATTGAAGTTCCATTTCAGACTTAAGTACTAGGCTTGTTGTTGCTCCTACTATTACATATATACATAAAAACAACACTACAACTCTTGGTAGTCTAGCTGAAGCTTATTCAATTCACATACATATGGGAGGGGCAGCATGTGAGAGTAGGAAAAAAGGCTCAGTGATTTCCCCAGAGTTCTTCAAGTTATTTTAATGTTGACTTTGTTTAATGAATTACTCCTCAGATGTCACATGTTAATACAGTTATATGAAGTGAAGTATAACACCAGCCAGTGTAATTTGTGCTGTTTTGACTGTGAAATAGCATTTGGATATATTTCCACAGTTATCTTAGCTGGTGCAATGAAATCATTGGATATCATTGCCAATAATCTGTGCTGATATGTCATTGCATTTCCCAAGCTTTTCTCTACTGGACTGCAGTTGGTCCAATTAAAGTTATTACCTCACCCACCTAGTTTTTCCTTGCATTTCTCAGGCACACTGGTCGATTGTCTACCATATAACTAAATACAGTAATGTCAGTAACATCTGGGCTGCACATGGGGCAGTGGCATGCTCACACCAGCAGATCGCAAGAAAGCACAGATTTTCCATGCTCCTTGACGAAACTGTGGAATTTAAAAAATAAGTTCTTGGTATTGGCTTGACTTGGGCATCGTTTATGTGAGCGGGAAGTCTGCATTACTGCACTGTGTTCTGGCACCAAAATCTAGTTATTGGCCAGATACAAGAGCAAAAATGATAGAGTGGTTTTAGTCACACGGTTCTGTTTTGCTTCTGTTTCATCGCAATATCATTTTGGTTTCCTTCTTGAGTATTTCTATTGGCTGTGGAGAAAAAGAAAATGTCTTTGTCTCGGCCCCTTGCTCAGTAAAACTCAATTAGTTTCTAAGTGTCAAAGTGCACAGGGAAATACAGGGTCTCAACGTGAAGTAATACCCGCACATTTGCTGCTGCTAGTTGTTTTGCATGTGGAAATCTCACCTACCGTTCAAGTGTCACCAATTTGGAAATCATAGAATCATAGAATCATAGAATATTAGAGTTGGAAGGGACCTCAGGAGGTCATCTAGTCCAACCCCCTGCTCAAAGCAGGACTAACCTCTGCTATATCATCCCAACCAGGGCTTTGTCAAGCCGCAGCTTAAAAACCTCTAAGGATGGAGATTCCACCACCTCCCTAGGTAACCCATTCCAGTGCTTCACCACCCTCCTAGTAAAAAACTTTTTCCTAATGTCCAACCTAGACCTCCCTCCCTGCAACTTGAGACCGTTGCTCCTTGTTCTGTCATCTGCCACCACCGAGAACAGCCTAGCCCCATCCTCCCTAGAACCTCCTTTCAGGTAGTTAAAGGCCGCTATCAAATCCCCCCTCACTCTTCTCTTTTGCAGACTAAACAAGCCCAGTTCCCTCAGCCTCTCCTCATAAGTCCTGTGCTCCAGCCCCCTAATCATTTTTGTTGCCCTCCGCTGGACTCTCTCCAACTTGTCCACATCCTTTTTGTATTGGGGGGCCCAAAACTGGACACAATATTCTAAATGCGGCCTCACCAATGCCGAATAGAGGGGAATAATCACTTCCCGTGACCTGCTAGCAATGCCCCTCCTAATGCAGCCCAATATGCCATTGGCCTTCTTGACAACCAGGGCACACTGCTGACTCATATCCAGCTTTTTATCCACCGTTACCCCCAGGTCCTTTTCTGCAGAGCTGCTGCCCAGCTCGTCGGTCCCCAGTCTATAGCTGTGCATGGGATTCTTTCTTCCTAAGTGGAGGACTCTGCACTTTTCTTTGTTGAACCTCATTAGATTTCTTTTGGCCCAATCCTCCAGTTTGTTTAGGTCACTCTGTATCCTATCCCTACCTTGCAGGGTATCTACCACTCCCCCCAGCTTAGTGTCGTCCGCAAACTTGCTGAGGGTGCAATCTACCCCATCCTCCAGATCATTAATAAAGATGTTGAACAAAACCGGCCCCAGGACCGACCCCTGGGGAACTCCGCTTGTGACCGGTTGCCAGCTAGACATGGAGCCATTGATCACTACTCGTTGAGCCCTATGCTCTAGCCAGTTCACTATCCATTTTATAGTCCATTCATCCAACCCATACTTCTTTAACTTGCTGATAAGAATACTGTGAGAAACCGTATCAAAAGCTTTGCTAAAGTCAAGGTATATCACATCCACCGCCTTCCCCACATCCACAGAACCAGTCACCTCATCATAGAAAGCAATCAGGTTGGTCAGGCATGACTTTCCCTTGGTGAATCCGTGTTGACTGTTCCTGATCACCTTCCTCTCTTCCAAGTGCCTTAAAATGGATTCCTTAAGGACCTGCTCCATGATCTTTCCAGGGATTGAGGTGAGGCTGACCGGTCTGTAGTTCCCCGGATCCTCTTTCCTCCCTTTTTTGAAGATGGGCACTATATTAGCTTTTTTCCAGTCGTCAGGGACCTCCCCCTGTTGCCACGAGCTTTCAAAGATAATAGCCAATGGCTCTGAAATCACCTCAGCCAACTCCCTCAGCACCCTCGGGTGCATTGCATCCGGCCCCATGGACTTATGAATGTCCAATCCTTCTAAATAGTCTTGAACCTGTTCCTTCAGCACTGCGGGATGTTTGCCTCCTTCCCATTCTGTGCCACCCAGTACAGCAGTCTGGGAGCTGATCTTGTCTGTGAAGACAGAGGCAAAAAAGGCATTGAGTACCTCAGCTTTCTCCACATCCTCCGTCACTAGGTCGCCTCCCTCTTTCTTTAAGGGGCCTACACTTTCCCGAATCTTCCTCTTGTTGGCAACATGCCTGTAGAAACCCTTTTTGTTCCCCTTCACGTCCCTTGCTAGCTGCAACTCCAATTGTGCTTTGGCCTTCCTCATTTCATTCCTGCATGTTCGAGCAGTGTTTTTATAATCCTCCCTAGTCATCTGACCAAGCTTCCACTTCTTGTAAGCTTCTTTTTTGCGTTTAAGTTCGCCAAAGACTTCTTTGTTAAGCCAAACTGGACGCCTACCATATTTGCTATTCTTTCTGCACATCGGGATGGTTTGCTCTTGTGCCCTCAATAAGGTTTCTTTAAAATACAGCCAGCTCTCTTGGGTTCCTTTCCCCCTCATATTAGCCTCCCAGGGAATCCTGCCCATCAGTTCCCTGAGGGAATCAAAGTCCGCTTTTCTGAAGTCCATGGTCCGTATCCTGCTGTTCCCCTTTCTTCCTTTCATCATGCAGCAGTGACTTGGAATTAATATCTAAGGAACCACTTATTTTTTAGCAATCATTTCACTATGAAAAATGCACTTTGGTAGGATGTTTTCACAACTTACTGAATAATCACAGTGTGGAGTCGGGCCATCTTGATGCTGCCAATGGAAGCATCATTACCCAGGTCTGTTCACTACAGTGGACTTTGGTATGCTTTGTTCATTGCGCAAAATGCCCTTGGTTTTATTTTGTGTTTTATTATACAGTACAAAATTGTAAAGCTTTGCTCTTCTCATTTCTGACTGCATAATACTGCAGGAGTCTATCACACAGGGCTGTTAGCTGACAGAGCCTGGGGTGTATAGTGTAGTACCAGATTATGTATAGCTTGTCTGATTACCTTTGTGTAACTTTCATCTGTCTAAGCACCTATACTGCCCTCACTGCCACGTCACGGGAGTGTCTCACTGGATGTGGGCAGTCTGACCTAGTGGTTGGAGCAGCACTTGGGAGCCAGGCTGGGTCAGATACCAGAAAATGAATCCAAGACAGGCCAAAGAGCAAACCAAGTGTCAGCTGTCAGCAGGCAGGCAGGGCCAGGTTGCTAGGAGATCAGCATCAGACAGTATGAGCAGGTAGCACAAGGGAATCAGATGAAATTCAATCTTGATACATGTAAAGTAATGCACGTTGGAAAAAATAATCCCAACTGAACATCCAAAATGAGGGGGTCTAAATTAGCTGTTACCACTCAAGAAAGAGACAGAAAGAGGTGCTATTTCTCACACCACAGCGACAACATGTGGAATTTGTTACCAGGGATGTTGTGAAGGCCAAAAGTATAAGAGTGTTCAAATAAGATTTAGATGCATTCATGGAGGATAGGTCCATCAATGGCCATGAGCCAAGATGTTCAGGGATGCAGCCAATCCTCTGGATGTGTCTAAACCTCTAACTACCAGAAGTAGGGACTGGATGACAGGGGCTGGATCACTTGATACTTGTCCTGTTCTGTTCATTCCCTTTGCAGCATCTGGCACTGGCCACTGTCAGAAGATAGGCTAGTGGGCTAGATGGACCATTGGTCTGACCCAGTATGGCCGTTCCTATGTTCTTAATCTCCTCAGAGCAAGGCCAGCAGTCTCTGCCCTGACATATTGCACTCTGACAATGGCTGGACAGGTGGTGAGTTGGGATCACTGCATCTGATCAGCTAGGAATTGCACACTCTCCTAGTCTAGTCTAAAATATCCGATTCATTCTCTTGCCTTGCCCACCCTGCCTGCTTTTTGTTTCATCTGCCTGTTACGTCTCGTTTTTTAGACTGTATACACTTTGGAGCCAGAACTGTCTCTTTCTCTTACTGTATGTACATGTACAGCACCTTGCACAATGGACCTGACCTTTTTGAGGCCGCTAGTCACTAGCACAATCAGATGTCAAGCAGTTATAAAAGAGGGCACAAAGTGTGATAGCATATTGAGTGACCCTCTCCAAAGCACAGGCCTCCCTTTGGGGTCCTACATCTCACACACACATTCCTGAAGAGATTACATTGTTTTTGGGTTTCTTTCCAAGGCTGAATGACATTGAGAATGAAACGTTATCCCTGCAGAAAGAGCAGCTGGCAGCATTCTAATCCATTTCCAAGCCATGAGTCTGACTGCTCTCATTTACATCACCAGCAGGACTCCACTCACTTGGAGAGGGTTATTTATGACTCGTAAGTGGGGCCAGAATCATGGTCCATGTGCCTTTTCCTGGCCCTGTCCATAGAAGGACACTTAAACCTGAATTATTTTCTGATCGCTGATCTGTTTCCTTTGAAATTTCTGCTGGATTCTTCTATGAACTTCAACTCTGTATGAAATGAATTGCTACCAAAAAAAGCTATGTGAATGTAAAACAGTCCCCAGATTCAGGTACAGGAAATTAGTACAAAGGACATACTCTTAGCTACCTCGTCAGGCTGAGTAGTATTGTACTCTGTGTGCAGCTCCTTCGAGTTCAGGCACAACAGAATTCAGGATATCAAGTTCAATATCTGGTTGGGAACCCCGACGTGCACAACGACAACACTCTCACTGAGGGCAAAGCAAAGCAAAGCTTTACCATGTTTATTAGCACAATTAGTAAAGACACAAATGCTCCAAATCCCATAAAAAGAGATCTGTACTATCCAGTGAAGGTAATACCTTGTACCATCCCTTACATATACTTATCCCCTTTCTTGGGGATCTAATGGTAAGCAACAGTCATCCATTAAAGTCCTAGTCTATCTCTGGCATGCCAAATGAGTCCCGGTGGTCCACTTTCCCCTTACTGAGTGGTCTGCCTTATTATACAGTCTGATATTTCCCATGGATATAAATACCCATCCTCATCCGTCCATATTTAACTTCCTCACACTTATAATGTTGGGGTATCCTCATTCTATAGGTTAGTATATTAATAATTACTTATTATCATATGTTACCATATCACAAGGGATTCCAGGGAGGATGGGGCTAGGCTGTTCTCAGTGGTGGCAGATGACAGAACAAGGAGCAACGGTCTCAAGTTGCAGTGGAGGAGGTCTAGGTTGGATATTAGGAAAAACTTTGTCACTAGGCGGGTGGTGGAGCACTGGAATGGGTTACCTAGGGAGGTGGTGGAATCTCCATCCTTACAGGTTTTTAAGGCCCAGCTTGACAAAGCCCTGGCTGGGGTGATTGAGTTGGGGTTGGTCCTGCTCTGAGCAGGAGTCGGGCTAGGTGACTTTCCGAGGTCCCTTCCAACCTCATCTGCTACGATTCTGTGATTCGATATCAATTCCTTGCCAGGGCAAGTCTGTGGTTAGGCCAATGTTCATATCCCAAAATTTCCAAGCCTCGTATCGGTTCAATGTTCCTGTGGTGACCTGGGATCCTTTTGTACAAACTCCCTCCTAAGCACAATGTTCCCAGTTCCCTAAAACTCAGGGTCACTGCTGGGCCCTTTACTGGTGCTAAGGCTCAAAGCCTCAGGCTAACTGCTGAATCTAATGATTTACAGGACAGGCCTGCAGGTTTCCTGCATTAGCGCTCAATAAAATGCTAAAACTAGTTCTATGGGCTACAA
Source organism: Emydura macquarii macquarii (assembly GCF_026122565.2). NCBI lineage: Eukaryota > Metazoa > Chordata > Testudines > Chelidae > Emydura > Emydura macquarii. The sequence continues at coordinate 837,580 of NW_027131688.1, forward strand.
CTTACCAGGGATCACACTGGATTCTCCATCATTGGCATTTTTAAATGAAGGTTGGATGTTTTTTCCTAAAATCTCTGGCCTGGGTTCTATCAACTTTTGGAATCTAAGACTGTAACTCATTTGTGTGTGCAATATGCAAGCTCTATAAGTCCTCTACGGTTAACCCAGGCCTAGCACGGGGGATACCTTGCTTATGCTTAGAAATCTTGCCCTCAAATCCAAACAGCATAGGGATGAAGTTCCCTCTTGTCGGGGACTTTTACTCCCTTCACCCAGAGTTCAAGCAGATGGACGATTCCATCTGCCCACCTCCTCCTCTTGGGTGTGTGTATGGGATGGAGCAATCAAGAAAGTCTTTGATGTTTCACAATGGCTCATTTGGTTTCAGTGGGCCTTCTTGGTGGGCAGGACCTAACACCTTCTGTAGGAAACCAGCATTTTTCATTAATTAATGCTCCTTTCCTGGTTGGCGAGATACACAGTCACAGAGGTTTACAATGAAAACACTCCATATAACCTTATAACATGGGGTGCAGACGTTATAAGTCAAATGACTACCTGCAGCATCCTACCAGCATTTCATAAACCCTAACCTAGTACCTGTTTTAATACTGTTAACGCACAGGTGAGCCACACTGGTTTCCAGCTATGTATTGGTCAGTGTTAAGTTGAAGCCTGGAGGCCTTGGTCCTGAACTGGCACCTGGTTTGCCAGCATAGATGTTATTTCCTGGGCTTGTTTATCAAAGGAAAAAATGGAGGATGAGGAAAAAATATGTAAAAAGGACAGGCTACCTGCCCTGTTTGTCAATGGAGTTACTGGTATCCTTCAGGAAAGGCTCCAAGACATGGCTGGCTTTCAAAAAGTGGCTTCCAGAATTCCTAACTTCTGCACCTGGGACATGTTTGGCAGGACACCCAGCAGGACCCTTCCCCATGCATCTCATGAGGCCCAGAGGAATGGTCACCTCCCAAACTTCACCAAAGCAGGACTGTCCACTGCACCTACTGCAGACTCTGGGTCGGCCGCACAGCCCCTTTCCATCACACCCCAGCAGTGGGCGTGTTCCGAATGCCACTGGGCATGTGTCGATGAGTTTTGGTGACATGAGAACAGCCTGTTATCATGCAACGCTCACTCCAGCTGGTGCACCCTTGCTTTAAACATGCCGGAGCTGCGGGAAGGGCTGCCCCAAAGGCCTCTCCATTCGGGGTTGCGATATCCCTCGGGGCCACCAGAGCCCAGATTCTGAGGCATGGATACATTTCAGAGGGTTTCTTCTCCTGTGCCCTTGGGCAGTGGGCAGAATGGGATCTAGTCTGGGATGCCAACTCTTCTCGTTAGTGCAGTTATAGTTACATGTGCAATATTATCAGCATCGATTGTACTGAACTGTGCATTTTAACTCTTTCCAAGAGCTCAGAGCGTTGACTGGGCATTCCTAATGATTATAAATCAAAGTAAATAAACCAAGGAATAAATAAGCCTCAGCTACCAGCACGTGCCAAACCACATGCAGAAGCACCTGCGGCACAGACACACTTCATTACTTAGAGGCTATGCTTTGCTGAGCATATCTGAAGATGAATTCCTAATTCTGTGCTCTTGCTGCACAGCGCAATGTGGAAAGAGAGGAAAATGAACTCCAAGAATACGGCACTTAGCAAACGGCCAGAAATAGTTTTTCTTTGCTTTGATTTGAAACAAATCCTTCTGTCAGAGCTCTGGTTTTGATCTTCACGTGTCAGGGGAAGGCTTACACAAGACAAATTTCTGTCAAAGTTTTGTTTGAAAAGCATGCTTTTCACAGGCTGGGGGGCGCTGATGAGATCTGACACATGATGCGTGGCAGCTAAGCAGCCAGAACTGCAGAAGGATTAAGGCGAGGTCTGACATCAGCTATTGCTTTTTTAGTAGGTGACTTAGCCTTTTAGGCAACCACGTTTGGGTGCTATTAATCCAGCCTGACAGCTATTAGTTCATATTTGGGTAGCTAGAATTCTTTAGTCTTTCCCACCTGCTATTTTCCTGGTTTAATAGAGCATGACTTGGTGCATTTAAACACTTCATTTAAATGTAATTTTGGGGACACACAATAGTTGCGGGCATGGAACTACAAACCTCTTCCTCTTCATTTGGCTCTTGGGGGACATTAGAAAAGTATAAAGTACAGTCATGAGTTAAATGGTGCAGAGCTCCTTGGACGCTCCAGGGTGCAGAGCCAGCTCCCCGCTAGAGCATCCCAACACCACCCCGCTAGTGCATCCAGACCCCACCGACCTGGAGGAAGGTGCCACTAAGCAGCAGCGAGTCCAGTGCGTGAGAAGCAGGACTCCGCAGGCTGCGGTTTCACAAGGGGACAGGGGCTCAGCGACAGAGCTGTGCTAACAGGCCACGGGGCGCCCGTCCAGAAGCGGGTATTCCCTTTCCTGCTGCTGTGCCTGTTCGGCACAGAACACCGTTCCGTGGTTGTGGCAAACCCCGCTGCCTTCAGCGCGCTGACCATGCTTACAGGGCATTTGTAAAATGGTGACCAGTCCTAGAGAAGGGCGAGACCCCGGGAACATCCTGCTGAACTGACAGCAGCCAGCCTTCGGTCGACTGTGCCTGGCCAGCCACGCTGCAGCGCGGTCCTAGATTCTGCAGAGACACGTTGGCCACCTCCGTAGAACAGCTCTGCAGCCTCTCTGGGCAGCCTGCTCTCCTCCCCATCCGGGGCAGCCACTCAGGCTAGGCCCTGGGCTCTGGCTGAGGCTGTGACTCTGCATGTGGTTATTGCACAGGGCCGAAGCACTTGAAACATCACTATTAAAAAAAAAAAGGTGAGTTGTGGTAGCATGACTTGCACAGCCAACTGGAACTGGTTTTAAATGGTGCTGGCCAAATTCTTGGCCGGTGTAAGTAGGCAGAATGCCATTGAAGCCAGAGAGACTTCACTCCCACAGAGAACGGGGCTCTCTTGTGACTGACAGTGGCTTGGGTTAGTCAGCACCTAAAATCTAGCTAGTCAGGGTCAGTTCTGCAAGGTCCCCGCGGAGTGTCTGTCTGAAGGCTCGGATGGAATGGTATGAATGTCACGGGGATGTGGTCTGATCTCCTTGGGAGCATTAGTAACAAAGTCATTTCACCTTGAATTACCCAAATGTGCAAGAGATGGGGGCGATTGTATTGCTGTGTATGAATGCCCAGGTAGAGGATGCACAGACCTCAGAGGACTGCTGTCCATTGGTAATTGGTTCTTTTTAGAGCCAGGCTCTTGGCTGTCTCCACTGCAATAGCACCGGATCTAGACTCTGCTCCCACACTGGTTCTCAGCACACAGACGAGGTGCTAGAACAAAGATTGCTAAGGTGTCATGAGCATAATTACTTCATCAAACCGCAATACGTGGATATTTGGAAATACTTAGACCTGACAAAGAGGGATTCTTCCTTTCACTTTCTGATGTGCAAATACTAGAACTGGATGTTTCTTAGTTTTGAACTGTGACGATGTTTGGTAGAAACATACAAATTAGCAGCAGAATGATATTAAATCCCCTCTAATTATTACTTCGTCTTTGCCCAATTCATCCTTCTGCACAACAGTCTGAAGGCTTGGAGAGTGACATTTATCGCTGTTACAAACTGTACAAGGGAAAACAGATGGGAACTTTTAAAAGTGTATTACACAACCATTTATTTACTCCCGTTCTCATTACTGTATAATGGAAAGTGCCCACCCACAGCTGTGGGCATCTTTGACAAGCTTTCAAAAACAAGCCCATAAACGGATTTTTGATCACCGCACATCACACAGCCTGGGTCAGGGAACCAATGCAAACCCATTCTGTCATCATTCGTTCATTCGTTCCTGGATTGCACTTCATACACATGAAAGAGAAAAGTGTTCAAAACACTTAAAACGTGGAATGTAACAACACCAATAGCACAAACTGTCACAACCCTGTCCATGGGAATGGCGTGCTCTGTGCACACGAGCACCAGCGGCCGTTCAGCGAGGTCAGGAGGGTGCTTTGCGGCACTGAGCACCGTTCAGATACCACACAGACACTTGGGTACCACGATGAGTGCAGCATCATTGCCTGGAGAGGTTAGACTATCACAGAGGATGCTGCTGTTGATTTCTGTCTGCTGCTGCTTCCACTACAAAAGGAATCTGTTCCTATTGCTTGGATCACTTCAAATAGCAGATGATCCGTGAGACATTTGACACTGGAGGCTGACAATTATTTCTGATTTAAATGAAGCCGTAGGACACAAGCCTGGATGCCATGCACCATTGGCAGGAATGTGCCAGCGGGGGGGCCTGGGCAGCCAGGCCTAGATCAGAGCAGTCCCAGGGCCCAACCAACCCTGGCAGGTGGCATAAAGCCTCTGTCCGAGTGCAGCCCAGCTGACCTAGAAAAACTGGGATAGCCTCCATCTCTGCTCCGGCAGTTGCCCCCAGGGACACCCCGAAGGTCAGGATGGAACTGTGAAAACCCATTCCAATCATTGGGAGCCTCTGGGGCCCCGACCTACCACCACAAAATCCATCAGTAACTTCGCTTCATTACAGGGACAGTGCTGCGCCAAACCTCTCTGGAGAGCCACTGAGCAGGGTTCCTGTCTTTGTGCCTGCAGCGGGCTGGGAGCATGCCATGGTCAGCGCCATGACGGAGGGGCAGTCTCCACCACAGGGCATTGCCCTGCACCGGGGGAATCCCTTCGAGTTGCTTCACGCCACCCGAGTAGTGAAAATCAGTCTTAAAGGTTCAGGGTCTGGGCATGAGATTTTGGTTCTACTGGCAAGACATGGTGCAAGTAAGCTCAGCAAAGTATCCGCAGGGATTTGTCCTCCTCTGACCCTATGCTCCAAGGACCTGAGTCTCCTGTGCCTTGCATCAGAGTAGCCAGTGGCTGCTGGTTTACACTGGTAAGCCACGCACTGCGTGTCTTCAGTGACCTTCCAAGCACGTCTATTTATACAAAAGGAAGACACTGATATTGAGAAGCAGTGCTCACCTCATACAATCATAGAATACTAGAGTTGGAAGGGACCTCAGGAGGTATCTAGTCCAACCCCCTGCTCAAAGCAGGACTAACCTCAGCTAAATCATCCCAGCCAGGGCTTTGTCAAGCCTCAGCTTAAAAACCTCTAAAGATGGAGATTCCACCACCTCCCTAGGTAACCCATTCCAGTGCTTCACCACCCTCCTAGGGAAGAACTTTGTCCTAATGTCCAACCTAGACCTCCCCCCCTGCAACTTGAGACCATTGCTCCTTGTTCTGTCATCTGCCACCACCGAGAACAGCCTAGCCCCATCCTCCCTGGAACCCCCTTTCAGGTAGTTAAAGACTGCTATCAAATCCCCCCTCATTCTTCTCTTCTGCAGACTAAACAAGCTTAGTTCCTTCAGCCTCTCCTCATAAGTCTTGTGCTCCAGCCCCCTCATCATTTTTGTTGCCGTCCGCTGGACTCTCTCCAACTTCTCCACATCCTTGTAGTGGGGGGCCCAAAACTGGACACCATACTCCAAATGCGGCCTCACCAATACTGAATAGAGGGGAATAATCACTTCCCTCGATCTGCCGGCAATGCTCCTACTAATGCAGCCCAATATGCTATTAGCCTTCTTGGCAACCAGGGCACACTGCTGACTCATATTTAGCTTATTATCCACTGTTACCCCCAGGTCCTTTTCTGCAGAACTGCTGCCTAGCTCGTCGGTCCCCAGTCTGTAGCTGTGCATGGGATTCTTCAGATGACAGAACCATTTTCCTTTATCTGTCTGGCCGTTGGGTCATGTTTTGGTTAGAATGATGTAAACCGAGAAGGGGAAGAGATCCTGCTTGCAAGTGAGATATTGAGAACTGGGCTGGAGGCTTTTCCTTCGCCACTTGAATGAGTTGGTCTCTCTCCTCTGCAGCACTACGGGTTCCCACTCCTATTCTCTGTTGTAATGGATGCTCTCATCTCTGGCACTGCTCTGAGATCTGTGGTGCTTCCAAATAATGCATTTCTTTTTACTGCTGTAAAGTCAACTTTCCTTAACAAGGCAGCGGCAGCAGCAGGCCATGTCTGGTAGGCCTCACTCCATGCATTGACTGGAAGTGGTCTGGGAATGCATCCTCCTCCTGTCAGAACTAGTCTCTGAAGAGCTGTTTTCATTGAAAAATAAACGTTCCAACGTCACAATCTGAGTCTCAGATCCCATTATTTATATTAGTGCCACTAAAACAATTTCCCACAGCAATGACACCAGCCTACAGCTCGCCTACAGGCAACGACACCAGCCTACAGCCCGCCTACAGGCAATTACACCAACCTACAGCCCACCTACAGGCAACGACACCAGCCTATAGCCCACCTACAGGCAATGACACCAGCCTACAGCCCACCTACAGGCAACTACACCAGCCTACAGCCCGTGGTGCTGGCTCTCCTGTCTCCCAGCCCTGTTCGAGCTCTACACACTGCAGTTGCTGGTAGCAGTCATGTCTAGAAAAGGCACGGAAGAATCCACCCAGAGGCTTTCGTTGAACTTTGTGCCAACAGTCTCTAAATTTCTTTATTGACTCAATGGTGAAAAAATACCAAACTGAAGACATGTCTCAGAGAAACAAATACTGTTATTAAAGAAGGTCCTCTACGACAGTGCTGCCTATTCATTACCTTGGTTGCCAGCATTTCAGTGTTGAGGAGAGAATTAGTTCCTTTTCACTTCTCTTCTTCAATCTCCTTCTCTTTTCCCCTTTACTTTACTGTCTTTGTTCACCTCAACCCTGTCTGATGGGAATTGCTGATGTATTTCTTACATAGATAATAGAAAGGGAAATAACCTACTGCTCTTCTGGTCTTCATTTCCAAAGACAAGTTTTCACTGTTTTTTTCAGATAGTGTTTCACTAAGCTTGCTAGTAATAAACTAATAGTTAAATGTAGATGGACCAAAATGGTTTGGATTTATTTTGGACATTCTATTGCCTAGAACATAGAGGTGAGAGCTCAGATATCAAGTTAAACCATTCTTCTAGAGGTTTGCCTGAATCACAGGGATTAGTTATGCATGATACTGCTTTTATATTTAAGTCACAAGAAACTTCTACTCTTCTACACGATGCTTTTAGCAAGTGATAAATTTGTAGCTGTTGGTGAATTCATGTTTCTTTGTTCACCCTGTGCTATCATTAGGAAATTATCATCCACTGAAGGGGGGCATTTTAGCAAATCACCAGGTGCCTAAGCCAATTATTCTGCTTATTATTTATTTGTTATTTCTAGAAATAGTCATTTAGTAGATTTTCTTTTATGTGACCTAGTTCAGCTAAGGCAAAGCCGGAAGGGAGGAGGGTGCATGAACCTGACTCTGTGCCCTTTTGAACCTCACTCTCGGTACTCTTTTCTTTGATGTCCGTCGGTGAAAAGCAGGCAGTTGGAATATGTTTATACCTGCAAGACTAACTTTTTGAAACCACATAACGCTTTGACATTCCTTATAACCTTTGCCTTTGCTTGACACTTGTTTCCATTTGATCAACTTTGTAAAACTTTTGATTGACACGTCTCTGTAACTTTGGGGGTATAAGAGGAAGGTAGCAAGTCAGTCAAGCGGATTGCTTCGTGAACACTTTGAAAGGATCTCCAGGTGCAGACAGAAGGACTAGTCATCTAGAAATCTGTGACTGAATCACCCAAAGACTGCCTCAGACTTGGGGGATAACTATCAAGTTTTGGGGTACTCTAACCACTTATTGTATGTGTACGTGCTTAAGACTAATAAGTGGAGACTTCAGCAAAGGCCTTCCAATGGGAATTGCTGGAGGCCAATAAAGTAAAGCTTTAAAGTTAAAAGCTCTTGGTTTTGACTTGTCTGTGCCAGCAACACAGCAGGCAGAAGCACTGTGTTTCCTTTGTTGATGTCCTGATACTGACTCACAGAGGCTAAAGTTACTAGGTCGAGGAACCCTGTATAACGCTACGATACCCATAAAAATAATGATAGACCCCATCTACTTGGCACTGCATAAATCAATGCATTCTAAATAAGTAAAGTGCATTTTGGTTGTCTTGTCACATTGGCAACTGTTGTATTTTCACTTCATGCAATGTGAAACTTCAGAAATAATTATTCAGGAAAGCATATTTAGCGTGACAGCATTTCCCATTCTACGTTGCTAACCAGTTTATTGCTGGTCTAGATTTGGGGAAAATCAGTTTAACACAGAAGTAAGTCTTGGAATTTTTATTGACTGTTTTTTCCTCTTGCTCCTTGTTGCTATGGAAACCTTTCCCTTTTTATTCTTAAATCATTTGATCATAACATTTCCCATTAAGCAGATTTACATTTCTCTCACAGTTGCAGTCATGCCTTACTAGCAGCTGGTTCCCCAAGTGATCACTGACCCTGCACTACCAGGAGTGTCTACATATCTCCATTACACCAGAGAGAGAGAGAGAGAGAGAACCGGGACATTCTCTCAAAACAGCTTGTGCTTTGCAGTGTGAATGTGATAAGATAGCTAAAGCTCTGAGGGCCAGGGTGTGTGCATCCATCACACATGTGCAGAAAGGGGAAAGGGACAATCCAATGGTCAGACACACCAGCGGGTCCTGGGCTGCAGACAGCAGTAGGCAAAGGCCCCGGGGAGCGAGCAGTTATGGTGCAGGTTGGATTGGCAGAGGTTTGAACCATCAAGGGCCATGCCTCAATGGCTGCATCTGGCCCTAAATGGGAAGAGGGAGTCCATTAAATAGACTCTAGGGGCACCTCACATAGTTAAAAAAGGAGTTATATTTTGGATGGGGATCCCCATTCTTTCCGGTTTACATGTGACTAAGAGCAAATGGCTAATTACGTATTGCAGCTGGTGGAGCACTGAAAAACTCTATTCCCGGAATAACTCCCCAAATAGAAGTGAATGGTTTTTTTTCAAACAGTACAAATCTATTTGTCATGGTGTCTGATCTCATGAAGGCAGTGCCTCCGGGAAGGTCAGCAGGTCACCAGGTGGGCTGCTCTTTAGCCCTTTTAGGGAAATGGGGAGGGTTTTGCTCCCCAGATTCACAGATCCCAAGGCCAGAAGGGACCACTGTGATCATCTAGTCTGATCTCCTGTATAACACAGGCCATAGGACTTCCTGGGTTAATTCCTGTTTGAACTAGAGTACGCCATTTAGAAACAGAGCCAATCTGGATTTTAAAGTTGCCAGAGATGGAGAATCCACCACAAGCCTTGGTCAATTTTTCCGATGGTTAATTACACTCACTGTTAAAAATGTGCATCTTATTTCCAGTCTGAATGTGTCTAGCTTCAACTTCCAGCCACTGGATCTTGTTATACATTTGTCTGCTAGATTGAAGATCCCACTATTATCAAATTTCTGTTCCTCATGTATTTACTTATAGATTTTAATCAAGTCACCCCTTAACCTTCTTTTTGAGAAGCAAAATACATACATCTAGCATTAGAAGGCATATTTTCTAGTCCCTTTGTCTGTCTCATCTTTTCTGAACCCACTCCAACTTACAAACACCCTTCTTCAATCATGGGTCCCACAATTGCACTTAGTGTTCCAGCAGTGATTCCACCAATATTCCCTTTTCTACGCAAGCCAGGATCCCATTAGCTCTTTTGGCCACATCGTCACACTGGGAGTTCTTGTTCTGCTGATTGTTCAGTCCTTAGATCTTAGTGTTGCTGTGCTGCTGACATATCAGACAATCCAGTTCCACCATTCATTATGTTTGCTCTCCAGTTGCGGTACTTCTTCCCAAGTGATCCCAATCCATTCAATATCCTAGATAACTCTCTTCCACCAGTTCTTTCTTGGCCTTTCATGCTTTGTCTGCAGCCTGATCTATATATTATGTATTAATTATATTGGTATTAAGAATCCCCACTTATCACTTTGAGGGTTGACACATTCTTGTCTCAAGATCAGGCCTGGTATTATTCAAATTATTATATAGTTGGGAACCCCAACGTGCACAGCTGCAGCACTCACACTATAGGAACTCTTCCATATTTACAATTAGTTTATTAACACATTTAGCACAGTCACAAACATGCCAACTGAGTAAGATGGAGAAAGATACTATAGAATATACATCTGTATGTTCATATACTCACACAGAACAACCTGAAATGTTAGCCATCATCTTCCTCAATCCCATCATCTTCCGCCTCATCCCCAGTGGCCATGATTCTGGCACCTCCCAAGGGCTACATCTCTCTCTCCTACCGCCCAAAAGCAGGGTGCCACTTTTACAATATTTTAGGTTGACAGCGCTATGTTTGATGTGCATTCAGCAGGGGATTTTCCCTTTTTCCTCATTTATATTTCCTCACCTTACTAATGTTGGAGTGTTCTTCTCCTTTAGATTAATATATCAATGGTCTCAATTTATAACATATGTCAATTTGTTACAACGGTTGTCTTGTGTTAGGTATCTGCAGATAAAGCTGATGGACCCATTATCTACATCAATTTGTTGCCATGACACCCTTGTGGTTGGATTCATGCGCTTGTGGTCAGAAATTCCCTTTAAACACTCTATTTTCAGTTCCTCAATACTTGGGGTTTCCATTGCGTCGTTTATTTGTTCAAAGTTCACATGCCTCAAGCCTTATGATAACTATGCTAACTGATGAAGCTAATGTATTACAGGATATAGGTCTGTAGGTTCCTTGTATTACTGCTGAATATAATAAAGGCAAGCTAGCCCTATGGGCAATAGAGTAATTGACCCTTTGTTTAAAGCCATGCTTTTACATAACACAGTCAATGAGATATAACAGAGAATTGCCGCCTGCCCAATTAGAATGTGTATATGTGCTTTTGTAACAAAATGCAGTGACCCTGCACTCCAGTTGACCATACAAATATATTTTCCCCATTCGGGTGATTAACTACCAGAGAGGTACATTGATGCATTCATTGTAGACATGGTCTTTATGGTGACCTACTGAGTGGAAAACTGCCAAGTGACTGAACACAAACTCAGGCAAAGAGGCTGTGGATGGGACACCTAAGGTTTTGCCATGATGTACTCTAAGTGAAATAAGAGTTTTAATTAGGGTGCAATGTCACAGACCCCATACCCGAGTTGCTGTCAGTGGCACCTTTTGACAAAAATGAAAACAAGTGGCTCTTCCTGTTCCATATTTTTGTAAAAAACAGTATTTAACAAAATGATTTATCTACTGCTAATCCTTGATTACATGTGGGGTCTTTCTGAATTCTAACATTATAGGATGGTGCTACATGTTATACTATATACAGAACTGATTTAACATGAAACAAACATGACGTAAGAACAGCCATACTGGGTCAGACCAATGGTCCATCTAGCCCAGCATCCTGTGTTCTGACAGTGGCCAATGCCTCAGAGGGAATGAACAGAACAGGTAATTATCAAGTGATCCATCCCCTGATGGAACTTATCTAGTTCTTTTTTAACCCCGTTATAGTCTTGGCCTTCACAACATCCCCTGGCATGAAGTTCCACATGTTGTCTGTGCGTTGTGTGAAGAAATATTTCCTTTATGCTGTACCCATTGTTACTCCTGGCATAGATGTAGGCACTCTGGAGTTATTGATTAGAAGACAGACCTTTTTCCAGGTTAATAGAGGTCACTAGCTCATAGCTGAGGGCTGCACTTTCACCTGGTATGCCCTTTCTAATACGTCCCTTTTAGATACATATTGCTTTCTAGTACATGTACATAACTGACACCATCAGTTCAGGTAATAAACTCAATACCGTCAGTGTTTTGATCACTAGTCTTTGCCAAGTTCTGTATACTACCACCTGGGAATGACATCATAGTGCTCCAAAGATGACACCACTGTAGCAAAGGGCGTCCCAGCACTACTGCACCGAACGGTGTCCCTGTCCTGGGCTGCTGCTCTTGGCTCCAGACCATAATTACTACAGTTAGAGTTCACCATTTGGAGGTTTACACAAAGTCTGTTTTCTTAGCTTACACGTTTGCCACCTTCAAAAGTCATCAGACTCCCCAGAAAGCAGAATTCTTCTACCTGTTCAACTTTTTTTCCATTCACTCACACATTTGCATCTGTTGTTCATTTCCTACCTTCAGAATCTTGGTTTTCTCTGTAATCCAGTTTTTTCTGCTTCTTGTTTTACTTCTGCTGTAAGGGCAATCATTCTGTGCCACATCATACTTAGTAGAACAGTGTTGGTGAAGTCAGGGTTGTGTAACTCATCTCTGCTAACCCATTTTACACTGTCCATCGTGCCTTTTGTTGCCTGCTTCATCACCCAGTCTATTGCTAGTGCAAAGAGGATTGGTGATAACACACACCCCTGGTTAACTCCAATTACAATATCAAACCACACACCCACAGCTGTATCTCATCTTATTGTACATATGCTTTCATCATATACAATCTTTATTATTTTGATCTGCTTGTCTGGTATCCCATAGCTTCTAACAATATTTTATCTTTGTGTAAATGCAAAACCTGGTCAAATAATGTAATAGTGTTTGGTGTTATACTGTAAGCACTAAAAAGTGTGCCAGGTGCTTTATAAAACTAATAGAAAGACCTGTCCCATGTCACAAAGAACTTGCAGTCTAAGATCAGACATGATGCAAAGAGAGTGGGTACGAAACACAAGGGAGCATGAGAAAGGATAAGGGTTACATCAATAAGATGATGGGTTTACTCTTACACACCTACATCAGGAGGGTTGGATTGAAAGGCTGGGGCTATTTTAATAAGTTATTATTACTTTAGTGCTTTAAAGTTGTTATTTCTTGTGGGTATCACAAAAGAGGTGAGTTTTCACAGGGGATTTAGGTTTTGATCCAAAGCCCATTGAAGTCAAAGGAAAAACTCCCATTTGACTCCGATGGGCCAGGCCCTTAGAGGAGGCAGTGACTTGATGGAACAGAGTTGGAAGGGCATCTCAGGCATAGGGGGACACGTGAAAAGGGACGTTACTAACCACATTTCCACAAGCATGGCTGAAGTTTAAGAACGGAATGGACTCTGAAGGCAGGTGGGTTTTGTGCGGTTTTGGGTTGAGTTGCAAATGTTTCACACCAGGAGGCACACAATGCCAAGGGAAGCAAATCTTGCATAAAACTTTGGTCATCTGAAACGGAAATGTTGAGTGGTCAAACCTGTCTTTCAATCTAGCTCAGATATGGGTTTGAACTCACAGTGGAATTGCTGTGTCCCTGTTGCTGTAGGCATTTCGTTCCCAGGATATCAGAGAGACAAGGTGGGTGAGCTCACATCTTTTACTGGACCGACTTCGGTTGGTGAGAGAGACAGGTTTGATGCCACGATTCCACTAGTTCAGATTGCAGCATGCTCTGTTCAGATTACTTCATCTATGCTCTGCTAATCTACTAATTATTTGTCCTCAGGGCTTGCTGCTTCCCTGATGTAAGGCCCAGTCTATGTGCCTGTAAACTCCTTAGAAAGGATGTTATGCAATCTATTGCCACGTCCAACACATGTGGAGTGAGTAACAGAGTTTGACCTAACCTGGATGACAGTAACAAGGCTGAGCTGACCTTACATGAATGGAAACTGCTTTGGAAGTTAATTACCCACAAAGCCACGTGCTCCCGTTAAGTTTTGTTTCCTTTTTGGAATAGTGAAGATGAAATGGTTGATAGATTTAATTTTGTCCACATCACATTGTTCCCACTGAGGCTAATGCCATTGAAGGGCCAGTGGCCCAAGAGCATGTTGCTGTCAGTAACTTCACGACTACCCTAGCCATTCACAGAAAACACTGCAAGGCGTACAGCACTGCCGAGAGAATAGCTTGCTCCAGGGAACCAGCTGAAGCCGAAGGCTGAGACAAGCGCTTTCAGCTACCTGAGGAAAAAGTTTTAGCTATTCATGGCCATATGTGCTGGAGTGCTTTATTTGTATGTAAATTTGTAGTTATGTATAATTGTAGTTTTGGAGCATCAGAGGCAGAGAAGAAAAAAATAAGGCATAGAGTTTTAAAGAAACAGTCACTGCACACAGGCAAAGATTTGTTTCCAGTCACATACCAATGGTAAGAGTATTCAAGATTGACAATAAATCCCAGGATGTTCTTTCCCAAAGCTTCCCCAACACCCACCTCTGATATAGAACAGAGAAAGGTCCCCTCTTTGTCCTTTGCTTAGCCTAGTTTGGAAGTCAGCCTATGTTTCTGTGATTCACTGCTTGAGAATTAGTGCTCCCCACCGGTACCAGGAAAGGTGTCTGTTGATAACCTCTGTGAAGCTGCATCTGTGTTTTTCTCTGCACCCCCCTCCCCAGAAACAGCTCTGCTGGATTATGCAGGGAGGAGAAGCTTTTAAGGTACATCACCAGTCAGACTGCAGACTGCAGAAGCAGGTTGTGAGTGAAATGAGATGCTGCCAGTTGCAGAGAAGGGTAGGGATACCGTGCTATACTCAGAAATCCAGTCTTCACATAGTTGCTAATAAAAAGATATTTTGACACAAACAGTGCAAGAAGCGATGCCCCACGGAGTCAGCAGCATAACAGTGATTTGCTCGTGTAAAAAGTCCAATCTTCATGTAAAAATTGCCAGTGATGGAGAATCCACCACAGCCCTTGGAAAATGGTTCCAATATTAATTCCCCTTGCGGTTCAAAATGTGCATCTTACTTCCAGTTTGAATGGGTCTAGCTTCAGCTTCCAGCCATTGGAGCATTTTAGACCTTTCTCTGCTAGACAGAAGAGCCCATTGCCAAATATTTGTTCACCATGTAGCTACATACAAACTGTGATCTAGCCACCTGTGACCCGTCCGTGCCCAAGGTAGCCACCTGAAAATGTCAAGATCAGGGCAGGCTGCAAAAGGAGAGCAGATTCTCCCCACGCTGGTGGGTGACACTGAAGCCCGGCTTCCCAACCAGCCACGAACTGCTTCTGATTTCACCACACTGGATATCAAGAAGCCAGTCCACAAATGCCCACAGCCCCCTTTACTGCATTTCATCTCCAGGCTCCCAAATCAGCACCAGGTCCAGCAAAGAGACCAGTTACTAGAACTCTCTGATCTTTACTAAAAACGTTCCCTCTGACCCCAAAGAGTCAGCCACAGCACCAGATCAATATAAGTTTGGATCTTACCTAAAATAACCCCCGACTCAAGCCAGCCCACGTGACACCCCCAATGCGAGACTGGTGTAGAAAGGAGCAATCGGAGCTCCTGAATACACCTCAGGGGCCCTTTTTATCCAGACAGCGTGACATCACCCCTTCACCTTCTCTTCGTGAAGCTAATCAATGGAGCTCCGGGAGTCTACCACTAGAAGGCAGGTTGTCTAATCCTTTAGTCATTCTTCGGCTCTTCTCTGTGCGGTCTCCAATCAATCAGCATCGCTCTTGAGTTGTGGACACCAGCACTGCTTCCAGCGGAGGTTGCTCTATGTCAAATACAGAGGTAAAACCACCTCTTGAGTCTCCATCCCCTCTGATGCAATACTATGGTACCCTAGCCACAGGTTCTCCTAAAGCCTTTGCAATTTCCAGTCTAATTGGAACACTGATCACTTATCTGTAGAGACCAGGAAACGGCTGGACAGAAACAAACGTGGGATTTCCCCCTACCCCAAGATTTGAAGGTTTTCTGAAAGTTACACTCTGGTTGCTGGGTTGGATGCATGAATGGCCAGATGAGGCTCTCTGGCCGGTGTGATACAGGAGGTCAGAGTGCACAATCAGTACAGTCCCCTCTGACCTCAACAGTCATGAGTCTGAGAGGAAAATAGGGATAAAGACAAACTCCATAGCATTGGAGATGTGTTGAAAGTGGGCAAATCCAGCCGGACAATACACAAGCAGCAAATCAAACCGGAGATGTACTGCACTGTGCAGATACCAATGGAAAGTTGGATGGCATCTTTTTATAAGTAAATGGATTAGCGTGGCTTCATTCAATGAAGTTGGTATGGCATTTCTGGTAACAGCTCAGGGAGGATGTGAAATTGGGGCAGGAACTTGATATGTTTCTGATAGGAACAATATGACGTGGTTGCCTAAAATCGCAGAGAGCTGGACTCCATGACCCTGGAACTGCCTTCCTGCCCTGTGTCCTAGCTAGCATAAACTCAAAAACCACACAGCCCAGCACCTCCTCAGCACCGCTGCAACCTGGGGACAGAACTCCAGCCTCCTGCCCTGCCCCTGCCCCATCCCCATCTGTGCCATGCCCCTGAGTTGGGGATGGATCCATGTTTGGGCTGCCCAAGTGAAGACAATTTGTTCTGGCAGTTTTGAGTCAAAAATTCTCTCCCTTAAAAACAAACCCAAAAAGTTTCTATTAGCCATTGTCATAGAGCTGCATTTGTTTTCCTGTTCACAAAAAGGCTATTGCCTCTCCTGTGTAATTTCAAGCTCTCTTGTAAAAGTCTTGTTCAAGGATGCGCTTCCATCCCCTTTGTTATGATAAAAGTGAAATTCAGAGTTTCCTCCTCCCAACTCCTGTGAAACCATGGGCCATGCTCAGTGAAAACAGGAGAGGACAGCGTGATGAAATCTGCAAACAAAAGACAGAAGCAGCTTTAAATCAATTTCAGTGTAGATTTGCTTATGCAGATCTAACAGTTTCTAAAAAGAATTTGCTGCCCTCTGAAGAGAACTTGGCTGAAGGTCTCAGGCATGATGCAGACTCCACTGCCCTGTTTTGTGTAAAAGGGGCTAGAGACCGAGGTACTCAGGAGAACCAAGGGCAATGAATTGTGTGCAAATCACCTGGTCCTATTTAATGTAACAAGCAATGCTTCTGAGGGCCTCTGGAAAGCAGTGTGTTTAGAATGTGAACTGCACATACATAGGACGTGTTGCAAACAAATCTGTTCCTCTACCCTGATAACATACTGTAGAAGACAGAAGAAATGTGCTGATGCCTGGAAGGTATCATTTGTTCCCTCCCCACCAAGGCTGACAATTTCTGTGTCAAGCTTCCAAAAAAACAAAACACAAATATTTGGTAACAGCTCTGCTTGTTGGCTGAATGCTGATAATTACTGTATCAGCCATATCTTACCGCTGCTCTTTTGCATAACAACTTTGACAGTAATCAAGACACACCACGTCGCCTGTGCACATTGCTGATGAAGGGGTTGTTGATTTGTTAAAGTTGCTCTAACTATTTCTCAATTTGACTTACACTTGTCTGTCTTTTTTTTTTTTTTTAATCAAAGTAGATGATTAATGGTTGTGTGTCATCCTGTTCAAGTCAGGCTTTGGACAGACAACTGACGAATGTGGTTTTTCATACAGTGCCTCCCACTCAGAACTGCTTAGAGTTTGTTCTTAATGGTGACAGCCGTAAACTTGCGGGTCTTCATTTGCCCGTAGCTCTGCCAACCCAGTGATTAGTGGCTGAAGCAATTTACTTTGTGTCATAACAACTTTGCATTAAAAACATGAACACATTTGAGGCAAGCACAGTGAGTGAAATCATAAGGGACTTGCCTTTATTTAGAAAAGTGGGTTGATGTTACCAAGGGATAAGTCTCTGGAAAATAGAAAATTATTCCTTTTTTCTTTTTTTTAATGTTATTGAAATTCAGTGGAAGTCAGGAGACTGTGTAGGCCCATTTCTCTTTAAAATCTCCCTTTGAAAGTGATGCAAGAAAAGCAGGAGTCAATCTGTTTGTCCAAAGCAGCAGAGACAACCTTGTGAAATGTACGATGGACATGTCGTCATACGAGACTGCTGATCTCCGGCTCAGAGAGGAGGTGTAGGCCATTACCTCCCCGGGGGCAGCCCTGAGCTGGGATGGATTGGAAGGGCCATGCTAGGGAGTTCTTGGTATTGCTGTCCAGTGGCTCCCTTTGGCTGACCCAGGAAAAGCTGGGACAAATTTCACAGGGAACAATTTTCAGCCCTTATCTACTGGGAGGGTGGCCTAGCTCCATGAATGGACTTTGAGAGGGATAGAGCCACCTCCACCCCCATCTAGTCCAAAATGGACCATTCTGCACACACATGAGACTGGGCAGAACCTCCTGCATTTGGTGCCTCCCAGTGTTTCGTGGAGGCTGGACCGGGGCCATGTACAGCAGAGGGGCTGGGATACTTGCAGCAGGGACAGCACAACAGCTGCTTAAAAAACGGGCCTGTTTCAGAAAGACCCCAGACGGTCAGAGAGTATTTTGGAATTTTCCCAGCCTGTGACAGTGACAAACTGACAGCTCCTAATGAACTGCTACTTCACCATTGGTTATTGAATTCTGAATAAATGATGTATCGCTTTTGAAGGTCTGTGCGATACCTGAGACCCAAGCCCTCTAAGATGATATGGATTGTTCAGAGTCAGAGACAGACTGCATCTGCCTTTTGTTTTGCTGGCTCTCTTTGAGACGCTGATGATAGAGAATTTTGGCATAACCGCAAACATAAGACATTGAAAAAAAGTTGGGGTACTTCAGCAACACATTCACACCTGCCCCAGAGAGGGGAAATAGATTGCTCTTCCCTCAGGCACTGTATTGTCCTCTCTCCCCCAAAGAAACTCTCCACTTACACATTTCGTTGCCAATTAGAATTTTTAATAGCCCGATGCATTTTCTAGGCATATTAGACCTGGGGCCAGAGGAGATAATGTGATCCTGGGATGCATACATGGGAATCTGAGGTTGGAATAGGGAGGTTATTTTACTCTGTAGCATAGGCTGCAGAATGGGGTGGACCACCCAGGCCCATGGCCCAACCACCTTTCAGCAGGGTCTGGCATGTGCCCTGTTCTGAGTTTTCGTAACAACCGCTGGGAGCGACGTAGCTGGCTTGTCTCCTCTTCCCCGTCCCCTTCCCTCACCAGCCAGGACTCAGAGCAACGCGATGACGCTGCTTGCTCCTCTTCCCGCCTCCCCTCACTGGCCGAGTCTTTGCTCAGCCAATAGGAATGCAGCGCGTGGCAGAGCCAATAGCCGGCCTGGGAGTTTCGCGGCGCTTTTCAGTCTTGAACAAACAACGGGCTCAGCTGGTGGAAGCAAGGCAAGCTCTGCCCAGGCTCTGGGCTTAGTCTGAAGATGCTGCAGATTTCACCATGACCTGCCCCCAGCTTCACACTGACATGGTAAGGAGACAGGAGCAAGCTGCTCGTGACACCAGCAGACACAGCAGGAGAGCAGCAGCCCCAAGCACATTCAGGGGATAATTCTCTTCACAGGCAGCTCAACTTTGGAGGTTTCAGGCTGCAGGAGCAGTGCTGAAGAGTGAATGAGCAGCTGGAATCTGCCCCTGCTGTGAAGAAATAAGTACCTGCTCTCACACCACAGCTACTGTTTAAATTACACTTAACACGTTCCCAATGCTCTAACGTTGTAGTGAGTGACAGTACCCCGGGGTGACCTGTCCGTGCCCAGGGCAGCCACCAGAAAATGCCAAGGTCAGGGCAGGCTGCAAAAGGAGAGCAGATTCTCCCAGCACTGGTGGGTGACACTGAAGTCAGACTTCCCAACCAGCCACAAACGGTGCTTCTGATTCCCCACACTGGTTATCAAGAAGCCAAAATAAAAACATACACAGCCCCCTTTACTGCATTTCAGTCTCTGGATCCCAATCGACCACTAGGTCCAGTAAAGAGACCAGTTATTTAAACTCTATGCTCTTTACCAAAAAGGTTTCTCCTGACCCCAAGGGGTCAGCCACAGCACCAGTTCAATATACATTTAGATCTTACCCAAAATACCATGCTGCCAGCCAGTCCTTTAGTAACTAAAACTAAAGGTTTATTATAAAAAGAAAGAAACAAACTATAAGAGAAGTCTTAAAGGATTAAAGCAATCAGATACATAGAAATAACTGGAAAGTCCATATATGTCAGATTTCTAGTATAATTGTGGAGTTTGCGGGCTTGCATAGTCCCTCTGGTACATATCCAGTACCTGGATGGGTCTCAGTCCTTTGTTTCACAGCTTCAGTTCAGTTGTAGATGAGCTGATCCAGAGATAGGCTGGAGACTAAAAACAAAATGGATGTGGTGCAGCTGCCTTTTATGTCCCTTGGCCTTGGCCATGCTGCTGGTGGAATTTTACAGGAATAAGATGGAGTCCAGAGTCACATGAGTAAGTCCTGGTGATTCATCAGGTATATCTCTGGCTTCTCCCCCTGGGCCCCTTGTACCTGTGAATTTCTTAGTGGGCCATTAAGCAGGCTATTGCTGCAGCCATCCTGTCTGGGGTGTCGCCCAGACACAGCACAATTTGAAATACAGAAATACCAAACATGTCCATAACTTCCATTACACGTATAACACATGAACAGAAACATCATCACCTTACTTAGCACATGATAGCCTTTCTAACAGTACCTGACACAGCATATCTCACATGAATTACTATGATTTTGAAATACTGATGTTAAATATTATAATAAATGCCCCACCCCCCATCCGGCCACCGTGACACCCGGTGTGGCTATTTATTCTGCCATTTAACCCCACCTGTGAGATCTTTCCTTTGCTTACAGTGGGCTTTGGTTGGGTCAAGTTACCAGGTAGGTCCACATGGGCTGCTCCATACAAATGCTGTGAATGCCTTGATCTTACCCAGTCTCCCCAGCGTTGCACTTTTCTAGGACCTTTTTCCCAGAATACCTCCTGAGGAGTTGCTGGTACGTTGTATGTGCAGATACAAGCTACTGCTGCCCTCAAGAAGCCCTTTGTAGCTGTGTGTGCTGTGCTGCATGGTAGGTCCTTCCTCTCCAACTCCTGCTAAGTCATCTTCGCTCTCCTCGTACTTACTCTGTAATATTTCTGAGGGGCCCGAGTCTCACAAACTTGAGTCCCCCAGTGAATTTCATTGAACTTTGGTGTTTACTCTCTCAGATACTTAGAGATACACACTAGAAATCTCCTTCCAACTTCATCCTTTTTATTTATCATGATTATTTGTGTAAAACCTTCAGTGCACATACACCCCAGCAGTCTGAACAGTTTGCAAGATTTGGCTGCCAATATTTATTCATTATAGATCCATGCTGCTAAGACCCATCATTTAATTAGACACTAGATAGTTCGGTGGCACTTTAACACATTTAATTTTAGCAGACATAAGCCTCACGAAAGCTTATACCTGCTAAAATTAAATTTGTTAGTCTTTAAAGTGCCACCGAACTCTCGCTGTTTTTGCTGTATGCAGACTAACCCGGCTACCCCTCTGGAACACAAGATAGTGATTTTTAAGAGTTTTTTAAAAAATTTGAACAATGAGTGTTGCCTGTCAGCTCTGTGTTCTTGGGGAACCAGGGCGCAAAACTCCTACTCTCTCTCTGTCTCACCTGAATCCCCCCTGCAGCCCCTGCTTGAACCAGAAACCAAAGGCATCTCAATATGAAAAGGCGGTGGAAGAAGATTAAGACAATGCCCCAGCCTCATCTACATCAAAGATGTAAAAAGGAGGCATCTCAATTACAGAAGCCTCATCTACGTGGCAGATGGAACACGCACTGAACTCTGGGATTGCCAAAGCAGGGACGCACTGCATGATGGGAGATCTGTGCTCTTGATGTAAATGAATTCACACCTGCACACACCCAGCTCTGCAGTTATCAGACCATTCTAGTTATTGATATGCAAAACACTGAATCCTGGTTGCATTGTGAGCTCTCTCTAGGAACATTGTCCGTAGCCAGGAATGATCAGCTCCTTTTGTCCAGACATTGTTTAGCCATAAACAAACCTGGTGTCTACAAAAAACCCTACCCAAGTTCAAGCCCCTGTTCTGATGCTTGGATCCAAAATGCTGCATCAGTCCCACTGGAACTTCCCCTCTCCCTGACTGATCGTGTTGGGGGCTCTGCCTGTCTCCAGCGCTCCAGACCCTAAGCTGAACAGCCTGCCTCCTAGGAACCTCTGAGCTGCACGGAGTGGTCAGATCCCCCCCTCATTTCCCCTTCCCCCAACACACCTTTTCTCTCTCTCTCTCTTAGTCCAGGTATAACTTTCTACTTTTGTAATCAAACCTGGGCTAGCTTTCTCCAATACCCCACCTGTAATTGTGCAGTATTGTAAGCATGTGATTGTGTTTCTCCCCTTGTATGATATTACTGTTAGTATCATAAGTTTTATACACCTGGCAATAAAATAACTGTTATAATCAAGCTGGTTGCCTCTCTCTCTCTCTCTCTCTCTCTCCAAACTGCATTTACTCCTTTGTGTTCTTGGCTTCCCTGTCTTGCTCTGCAGCAATGCTTCTTTTACCTCAGCCAAAGATCCCTGGAGTGCCCAAAAATCCTATAGGGTTTGCTCATCAAGGGGGTTACTGCTAGAACAACTGTGGTGTAAAGGGGCATATGAAGGGTACAGCTGAGAAGTGCTGCTCTGCCTAGCCTATGGAGTGCAGGAGCAAATAAGGGTGTGGCTCAAAGTGCTGTTTGACCCAGCCTGATTGAGTCCAGGGGCAAATAAGGGGGGCAGCCAAAAAGTGCTGTTTGGACCCAGCCTGCTCAGAAATGCGCTCTATTCTGGTGCGTTGCAAAGGGGCATATAAGGGTGGCCACTGAAAGTGTGGTGTCACCCAGCCTGCTGAGTTCAGGGACACATAAGGGGTCAGCTGAGAGTGCTGATAGCCCGGTCTGCTCAGATGCACTCGGTTAATCTGGAATGTGTGTGCGTATCTGTGTGGGGGGGAGGGTTTATTTGAATGTGGTGCTGGAGGAACCCAGCCCTGAAAACCTTAGGTCCTGCAGGATAGCTCCATCAGGAGGGGACTTGTTCATATGGCTACACACAAGCAACACAAGCGGTACATTAATAGAATCACACACCCCCTTCCAGGAAGGTAACCCTAATAAATGAGCATACCCCGTGGTGACGGGCAAATCTGGTAACACGAGAGTCCTGTAGCACCTTAAAGACTAACACATTTCTGCGGTCATAAGCTTTCGTGGGCTACAACCCACTTCGTCAGATGCATGAAGTGGAAATCACAGATATATATATATATATATACACACATATACATCCAAGGGTAAGGAACATAACAATGGGGAGGGCAAATGCTAACAACGTCAATTCAGTTAGGGTAGACGAGGCCTATTCACAACCGTTGATTAGACGGTGAGAGTGTGTGAACAGTGACAATTACTTCTTGTAATGACAGAACCATTCCAAGTCCCTGTTCAGACCCAGTCTGATTGTGTCAAGTTTGCAGATCAGTTCCAGCTCTGCAGTTTCTCGATTAAGTCTGTTTTTGAAGTTTTTTTGTTGACATATGCTACAGAGTGTTCTGGGAGATGGAAGTGCTCTCTGACTGGCTTATGGATGTTACCATTTATGTCTGATTTGTGTCCATTTATTCTTTTGCGCAGTGACAGTCCGGTTTGGCCAATGTACATGGCAGAGGGGCATTGCTGGCACATGATGGCATATATTACATGATTAGATGTGCAGGTGAATGAGCTCCTGATGGGGTGGATGATGTGGTTAGGACCTGTGATGGTGTTGTGACCCGTCCATGCCCAGGGCAGCCACCTGAAAATGCCAAGGTCAGGGCAGGCTGCAAAAGGAGAGCAGATTCTCCCAGCAATGGTGGTTGGCACTGAAGACAGACTTCCCAACCAGCCACAATCTATACTTCTGAATCCCCACAGAAGCCAGTATATAAATGCACACAGCCCCATTTACTGCATTTCAGCTTCTGGCTCCCAAATCAGCACTAGGTCTGTCCAGTAAAGAGACCAATTGTTTAAACTCTATGCTCTTTACTACAAAGGTTCCCTCTGACCCCAAGGGGTCAGCCACAGCACCAGATCAATATAAGTTTGGATCTTACCTAAAATACCACACTGTTAGCCAATCCTTTAGTAACTAAAACTAAAGGTTTATTGTAAAAAGAAAGAAATAAACCATGAGAGAAATGTTAAAGGGTCAAAGCAAATCAGATACATACAAATAATTGGAAGTCCATTTACATCAGGTTTCTAGAAGAAATGTGGAGTTGCAGGCTTGTACAGTTCCTCTGGTACACATCCAGTACCTGGATGGGCCTTAGTTCTTCGGTTCAGTTGCAGAATGAATTGATCCAGAGGCAGGTGTGTGTCTGTGCTGAACAAGAACAGAGACAAGATGGTTTCTGTGGCTTGGCCTTATATACCCTCTGTCCCTGGCCATGCTGCCTTGTGGAATGTTACAAGAACTAAAATGGAGTCCAGAGTCACATGGGCCAGTCCTGGTGCCTCATCAGGTGTATCTCCGGCTTCTCCCCCTGGGCCCCTTGCACCTGGGGATGTCTCAATGGGCCATTAAGCAGGCTATTGTCCTGCAGCCATCCTGTCTGGGGTGCTGCCCAGGCAGCACCATTTGAAATACAGATATCACAAATACGTCTATAACTTCACATTTCACACATCGCACATGAACATAAGTATTATCATCTGACTTAGCATATTACAGCCTTCCTAACAGTACCTGACGTGGCCTATCTCACGTGAATCATTATGATTTTGGCATATTAATGGTAACCAATATGACAAATGCCCCCCCCCCAATCTAACCAGTGTGACACCCCCAACGCGAGACTGGTGTAGAAGGGAGCAATTGGAGCTCCTGAATACAACCCAAGGGCCCCCTTCATTCAGACAGCCTGACAGGTGTCACTAGAGTGGATGTGTGGGCAGAGCTGGCAACGGCGTTTGTTGCAGGGGTAGGTTCCTGGGTTGGTGTTCTTGTTGTGTGGTGTACCGTTACTGGTGAGTATTTGCTTCAGGTTAGGGGGCTGTCTGTAAGCAAGGATAGGTCTGCCTCCCACAGCTTGAGCGAGTGAGGGATCATCTGCTGGGATAGGTTGTAGATCCCTTATGATGTGTGGGAGAGATGTTAGCTGGGGGCTGTAGGTGATGGCCAGTGGGGTTCTGTTGTTTTCCTGTAGTAGGTCTGGATACCCGTCTGGCTCTGTCAGTTTGTTTCTTCACCTCCCCAGGTGGTACTGTAGTTTTAAGGATGTTTTATGGAGATAATATGTTGATCAAAGTGGCATTTTCACTTTCAGTCCATTTGGAATGATGTCCATTTGTTTGCACTTGGAGAGGAAGATGATGTCTGTCTGTAGCTGTGCGAGTTTTTTCATGAAGTTGGTAGATTTCCATTTCATACGGCTAAATTCAGAGCCTTCCATGGTGAGAAGGAGATCGTCATACTACAACGGTGCTGTCTCTGCTGCTCTATTTTATTTCCTCCGATATTTAAATCTATTTTGATCTACTCCTTTCCCTGCAGGATTTCCAGCCATGTGGCAGAGGTGACCGGTGGCAGAGGTGACTGTGGTTTCTCAGTAAAACGTGCAAAGATGCAGTTCTGTTTGCTTTAGGTTCAATGTGAGATTTTAGTTGTGAATATAGAGTGTCTGAAAGCAAACTTCAATGAAAAAACGTCCTTTTGTGGATTGAAATCACGGGAAACTTGTGCATAAACTCCTGTGAAGGGAAAATTACATCTTTTCCACAGCTCTGGTCAATACTCATTTCCTGCTCTCTGTGGCAATAGATGGAGTGTGAGCTAGAATAAAAACAAGAACAGTGAGTAGGCAACCCACTGGACAAGTCCCTGGGAGTGGGGTTGTTTGGTACCAGTGGGAAGTATTGGGTCTTTTGCATGTTTCTGCCACAGAAGGAAGGAGAGAAAAAAAAATTCAAACAGAGAATGAAAAAGGTAAATAGACAAAAGGCATAAGAATTCTCTCCTAATTGTGTTGTGAGCCTTCCCTGCTTAACAGGTCCCTTTGTGATGCCACTGCTGGGTAGCTTGTACTGTGCACTTATCAGCAGGGCACATGTGTACACATGAGCGTCTAATCACCAGCAAATATTTCTCAGCTTTCTCCTCGTTCCCAGAGACTCAGCACCAAGGCCATGGGCTTCTTGGCATTAATTCTCCACCAAAAATGCTCCTTGCTTGAGCCAGGGCAGCTATGTCCCTGAACGAGTCACTGTTATGATCCTCGCAGCCCTGCACCAGGTGTTTTCATCTGCGACTGTGCAAAAGGAGAACAAAGTGGTTGTAAAATGCGGCCGGACCAGAATGGTCACATGCGTACACTCAGTCTGCAGAGAAGGAAACAGCCCAAGGGGAAGGGCAGTTGGGAATCCAGCCCTCTGTCCTCTTAACAGTGACTGAGTAGGCCATTACTGCCCAAGAGCAGCTGTGGTCTCATTTAGACTACCACCGACGTAGGCCTATACCAGTGTGCAGTGGAGGGGGAGGAGATAATTAAAGGTTTTCCCGAGCTGAGTGTCAGCACAGACATCATGTTGTTCTTAATTTCTGCTCTTCCACTACGTCATATCTGAATCTCAGCTGGACTGTGCTTCAGATTAAACAGTCTGTGTCAGTGGGCTGGGGAAATGAGGCCACACAGAGACTCTCAACCTATTAAAAACTTCACTGCTTGACCCTGGGTTCATCTGAAATGAGATGAAACCCAGGGTCAAGCAGTGCAGAGAGGAAAGATGAAATGAGAAGACTGGGGAGTGGAGGCCAGGAAATGCAGAGCACGTCTGGTGCACCATGAGCATCGTTTAGAGGGGCTGCTCACGCCGTAGCATGCAAAAGTCAGTCATCTCCACTTCTGATTTATAACGCTACCACTTGGTTTTATAACGTGATTCAGTTTTCCTAAAATAGTCACATTTTGGGAAACGTTTAGGCTGCTTAATAACTGGGAAGCTGGTTCCCCCTGGCCGAGTTAGCGGCATTCGGTGCTGGAAACGAAGACGTTCACCCCAAGAGTACCTGGCAGACTGGTGCTATGCATGCCTGTCGTTCTAGAAGAGCTCCATGTGGCTCGAAAGCGTGTCTCTCTCACCGATAGAATTTAGCCCAATAAAAGACATTTCTTCACCCACCCTGCCTCTAGAATCTGGGTTTTTACCAGTCAACTGATGAATTGGCAAATATTGCTGGGTTTGTTTCCTGCATAAAATCATTCAAGCAATTTTGCTTGGTCAGGTGCCTATCGATTGTGCATCTGGCTGCCAACACATGTCCTGACATGGGACAAGTTCATACCACTCCCTGCTGGACTGCTGCCTTCTGCTGGTCATCTGGGGATTAGCTCTAGGCCGATGCCCACATCCTCTGTCTACACGCTGTCACTCTTTCCCCACAGTTCTCCTGTCGTCCTTCTTGCAGCTCTCAGGAACCACCATGTCATCACTGTGACTCGATCCTGTCCGTGTTTCCCCCTTCCAAGGGAGGGTCTCTCAGTTCTAGAGTTTAGCTGCTTCCCAGTAGCAAGTGGGGGAGACCCAGGCCCACCCACTACTCCAGGTCCTAGCCCAGGGACCCTGTAGCTAGCAGCCTCCCGCTGACTCTCACCAGTGCGGTTTCAAATTCCCTTGGCCACTTCCCCATAGCCCCAGCCTTCTTTGGCTTTTCTCAGGCCTGCAAGTCCGAGCAGCCAGCCAGCTCTCTCTCTGGCTCCCCTGGTCCCAGCCAGCCAGGAGCTCCTTCTCTGGCTCCCCTGGTCCCAGCCAGCAGCTGCCCTGTCTGAGGTGCTACTTTCCTGCAGTCCTCTAGGACATAGTTTCTCAAGACACAGGCAGGGGGTACCTTGGGAAAAACAGAGTGAAGGGGAGGCGGGCGGCAGCTGCCGACTTCTGGGGAAGCCATGCAGCAGCAGCCCGCTTCCCACCCGGTCCCAGCTCCCAGGTGGGAGTCCGGTGGCAGCCCCCCGAGTCTCTTGAGCTGGGCTCGCAGCTGGGTGGCAGCCACCCGTGCCCAGCTCCGAGTCGAGGGACAGCCTCCAGCACCCCAGCTCGAAGATGGGCAGCAGCCACCTGCCCACATCCCTGGGTCCCAGCTGGCATGGAAGCCTCCTCTGCCCCAGCTCAGATTGGGTGGCAGTCGTCCACCTCCCAGTGGGGCAGCCAGGCAGCAGCCACCTGCAACTTGCCCAGGTGGCAACCCCCCTCCCTGGCTCAAAGCCCAGTGCCCAGAAACCTTGTCAATTTCACTGCTCTGTGACTGCCCCAGATTTTACCAGTTACCCTCTTTTCCTCTCTCTCTCTCTCTCTCTCACCCTCCTTCCCTGTCTCTCTCTCACCCCATCCTCCTCCCAAATCTAAGGCATAAAATTTGGCGCAGCGCTTTATACTCCCCAGCATTGCCATGCCGCTCAAAGCCTCCCAGCTTTGGCCAGCATCATCTCTAGCCCAGGTACATACTGGAGTTGTGCACCCCTGGTGTAAAGGTGGTAATCCTGCCCACACTAGATCTGACATCTGTCCTATCACGGCCTTGTATACTCAGCTCTTCTTCAGCACATGGCTCACATTAGTCTGTGAATATAAAATCCTGTGGAAAACGGAGTGTTGGGCACTCATTACCATTTTCAGAAGTTAGGGGCACTTGCTACTTAAAAGGTTGAGAAACACTGAGCTAGGAATACAGTCCTCTCCTTTGGTCTCCCTGCAGCAACTGATGGCCTCTGGCCCTGCAGCTCTTTTCATATGGGCCTGCTGGGCCCTCATTGGTTGCTGCTTGCATCCTCTCTGGGATTGGCTGGTCCCTGTGCAACTGCCCTAGGCTACTTTTAAGCCCTTCAGTGCCAGTGTGGTGCAGACGCCCCGACACGTTACCCATTGTATTTAATGACGCTAGCTGGAAAAGTGATTTTTTGGGGGCTTGAAAATTTCAACGTTTTGTCCAAAAACAAAACAAAACAAAACAAAATGAAAAGTCCTGAAAGTTTGCGTTGGAAAAGCTATTGGTTTTCAGTTTTTCCTTGACAAGTACAATTTTCCACAGAAAGCAGACATTTTCCACAAAAAAATGTCATTTTGTCAAAACAAACAAACCAACCAACCAACCAACCAACCAACCAGTTTTCTGTAACAAACCAGCTTCAGTGGAAATTTTTTAACCAGCCTGAAGAAGAGCGGCGAGCCCGGTAGAGCACATCCTTGTGGCTGGGCATGGTGCAGCTGCTCTCTGCCATGTATCACCCTCCGCCAACAGTTGCTCCAGGCCAGTGATCGTCTCCCTTCCCAACACTTGGCCTGCCAGCCAGGCCATAATTTAGTCCCCAATCTTTTCGGGATGACAAATTCCGACCAATAAAAGGCTAGACGTCCATTCAAAGAGGTCTCTGGCCCCAACTCTGGGCCCCATTGTCCTCACACTCTCTGGCTTGGCTTTCCCAGGTCCTTAGATCGGGGGCTTCCTTCCACCTTTTCCAGTACTGATAGGGGAACCCATACCCATTCAAGGTCTGACTATGCCTGCCCACCCCTACTACCTCTCCAAGCTTTTTCCTGCCATTGTCTTTCATCAGACCCACTGTAGAGCCTTAGGCCCACACGAGACTTGGGTGAACAATGGCTTTACATTGAGTTTGGATGGTAGCATGAGTGATAGGCCCAAAGCATGTGAGCAAAAAGACGGAGACCACGAGAAATAGTGACCCTGGACGTATCAGTATTTGCTTAGTGCAGACTTGGGCCGTGGTAATAGAAATAAAGAAAGCATGGCTGACTGGGTGTGAGGTGCAGTAAATAATTGGCTGTGCAGATTTCTTTAACGTGTTTTTAAAAATGCCTCATCTGGCCTTCGGTAAATCCTGATAATCAGCAGTGGCACCGGCTGTTTATCTGGGTGTATAAAAAGGCAAGGTTTTAGGGGTTTCTTTCTCAGAGCTCTTCCTTACCCCTCTGGAGCCATACCATGATGGGAAATATCTCCCGAGCCTGATCCCATTCCGAGTATTCGGCCAGTATCTATGACTCAAGTTTCTTGAGTATAAAATGTGTATATTTGTCTTTGGCATGTAACTGATACCAAGTAGCCTTTGGACTCAGACAAATGCTTGTGTGAAAACGGAGTCTTGGTAACTCTTAATATGTTCATGAAGAAAATTATTTCCAACACCCTTTCCCCACAACATCTCGAGGCTCATCCTTCTCTCAGGGGCAGGAGTCACAGGGCCTTATTCCCTCCGTCTCCTGATAAAAATGCAGACAAAGTACAAATGTAAACCTCCTTCTGCATCCTGGGACTTGGCCTTTCATCCCCTTCTGTTCCTCTCCTGGAGCCCTCGCTGGGGGTCCAAACCCTGCCCTCTTACCAGAGCCCCTCACCACCGGAGCCTGATTCTCCCCGGGGGTGGCTGTGAATCTCTCCAGGCCTTTTAGTGGGTTAAGAGAGGCTGCCAGGGCCAACTGTCTCCTGGGATTCCTCCCTGACCTCTTTGGTCTCTCCCAGAGAGTGACTGCAGAGTTTTTTCCTCTGTTCCATGCAGCCCCCTTCTGCTCCAAACTTCCCGACTTTGTAGTTCCCATCCAGCTCCTTCCCAGCTGCATGTCACCTCCAATTAAGGCTGGCCCACCCTCCAGGTGCAATAAGGTAAGGTAACTGGCCTCAGGCCCACAGTAAGTCTGTCACTGCCTGTGTGGGGGACCAGCTCTCCATGGAAGTTTTTTACGAAGAGCCGTAATGTAACAGCGCTGGGATGATGCACAGGCTTGTCTTGAGTGCACACAGATCCTATGAGTGTAGGCATTGGCTTTACATTTGCCACTTGCCCCTGCGTTACTCACTGCCTCAAAAGTCTGTCACGTTGTACACTCCGCTTGCATTTTAAGTTGTTTGGAGTTTTATTAACAAGCCAGGAAAGCACCCTGGGATAATCATTGTCCGAACCACAGAAAGCCAGATTTTGCTCCTCTCTAGAGTAGGTTATCGCAGCTCAATAAGCCTGTGGTTTACTATGTAGATTGTGCAGAACTGTATCTGTCCAGCAGATTGGCTCTGTCGCTGACTGGGAAGGCTGATCTGTTTCCTCCCTTTAGTATGGGTGCTCACATGCCAAGAGAAGCACACTTGCCCAAAATGGACCAGCTGATTCCATTCCTTCCAGCCCCCAAACTCTGGGGAAATCCTCATCCAGATCTGTATTTTGCAGTTCAGATCCATCTCTACTGCTAATAAAATCTATAGGCCTCATTTCATACCACAGAAGGACGTGAAGCACCAACAAGGACTTCTTTCTCTTCTCACTGTAGTTCCTCTGGTTTATATTTTGTTTACAAGACAGCAACTAAAGAGAGAGGGCGAGGTTCTGTGGCCTGCGCTGTGCAGCAGGTCAGACAAGATGATCATGATGGTCCCTTCCAACCTTAACGTCTCTGAGAAGTTATTTTTCCTGCAAGCCCAGCAGTACAGTTCAGCTACACCACCTTTACATCAAGTTGGGTTTGACTTTCTATTTTCTCTAGTTGTGTTTAGGAGTTCATAGGTGAAACTAAACCTGTGAAGTGAAAACTTAACTGAAATATTTTAAACTTGTTCATGTCAGGAAATAAACCAGATTTCTTTGTATAACCAATGAGGAGTGATGTCTATTTCAAAGAGTGACAGTTCTAACGCCCTAGGCTGCAGAAAGTCATTCATCCATATATTTATTAAAGACACCAGCAAAGGCCAATAAGGACATTGGAAAATAATGTAGATGGTACTTGTTAATGTTATGCAGGCGAGCTGTTTGAGCACAAGAGAAAGTTGACTGCGCATCAAAGCTAATTCAGTAAAGTTATTAATCTTAGCATTTCATGTGTCATGGGGGTTTATAGCATGAAAGGGATCTCAGTTTTGAGTGCCTTAGCGGGCATTCCAGAAGCTGTAGTTAATTATTATAAGAGGCTTCCAACATGTTCCTCATTTCTGCACCCAACGCTCCAGGCACTGTCTGTCCATTTATCCACATTCTGATGGTGGTGCCCATCACTAGAATATCTGAGCATAGCTTTTAACTACTGTACTTATGGTGCCAGGTACAGTGACTTGATTAATCATTGGCACTGGAGTAAAAACCAAAAACAACCTGTAAGACAGCACATAGAATTGTAATCTTATCACATGGCTTGATGGTGTCATCTGGAAATTCACTTATAATGGATTCGTTGAGGTTTTTTTACTCCTTTCTTGAAAAGATTTACCTGGCTGATTTCATGCTTTTTTCTACTCATACATTATTCATACACACAATTTAATTTTTATTAACTTGTTAGTTTAACATGTTTGTGAATGTATTTGAGACAAAGGCTTTTTTCATACTATTTATGCTGTTTGTCTTTGGCTCACTATTTATTATCCATAGTGTGTGATTGGTTATCCAATTCCCACGAGACTGTTCCCTCGGTACTCGCTGACAGGGCCGCTGAAACATTGCCAGCAGAGCAGGGGAACAACTCCAGCATAAGCAGGGAACAAAGCACCTGCCACACAGAACAGCCATTCCCCAATCATTAGCCTGAACATAACGCCATTTGCCCGTGTGTGTGGCAAAGCAAACAGAAGGGGCAGACACGCAAGGATGAACTGAACAGCCACTCGGAAGTCAAACAACTGCTCGGCTCTACACAGAGCTGGAGAGTGAGAGCAAGGACACTGCCGACCCCCCCACGCTTTGTCTTGTATAATTCTATCATCAGCACCTTGTCTCTGTACCGCGCCTAGCACTATGTGGCCTGACTTCAGTAGGTGCTATTGCACTACCATCAATAAATCACACCACAGGACATTCCATGATAACAGCACAGCACAACAATAACTTGGCATGTATGACATGGATTGGAACCAGTTCACTGACAGACCTTAGCATGCAACATTTGCCAGGGGGTTCTGTACATCGGGTCTGGCAGGGAAAAGTTCTCCTCCCCGTGCTGTTTGCTGGGTGATCTCTGGCCTGAGCTAAGCAGAAAGTCACACCAGCTACTGCTGATGGGCCCTTTTCGCCTTAGAGGCTGTGAAATAGAAGAATAGAAAGTCGAATAGCAGGTCGCTTGTCAGGGATGGTTCCACTCCTATTTATGTTTCCATCTGTCACCATGCAGAGCCATTCAGAGTTCCTGGAGGCAGACTTCCAGGGCAGTTCCTACAGGTCATCTTCCCCTATTTCCTCAGGGATTGTTCCAGGCCAGCTGAGCGGTGGTGCTGCTGCCTACGAAGAAGTCACCTCAGAAGCCCCCCTTCCTTACTGAGACAGAGTAAATGCACTGGCTCTGCCAGAGGATGGCAAAAAGTGAAGCATCCAATGAGAGTGGGAAAGTACTGGACAGCCAATGCGGCACTTCCACGGGAGCGTTCAGTTCATCCCCAGCTTGCCCATCACCTCCAGATACAGGTTTCTTCTTCACAAAGGGACTATCACAAGGCCCAGTAACTCGGAGTTATATGATACGTTTAGCAGAAACTGAGCAACAGGGCTGAAAGCTCCACTGTGAAAACGAATACATGTTCTAACTAAGGAGCTACGGAGGATATAATTGTCTCCCTTCGGTATGAAGATAGCAGTGTTACACGTATCAGCTGGTCAGGCCAAAAGGTCATCGCAATCCGAAGTGTTCTTTCAAATTCACAACAAATATTGCAAAGCAGTTTTGTTGGAAAAGGAACAGAAAATCTTTCTTCTGAACTCTTCTTGTGCAGACGTTGATCGCAATAATTGAGTTCAGAGACAAACGACAAAGAAAAGCCATGGGTAGCAGTTTCTAGTAGCAGTTCTCTCAGAGGCCATTGGTTAACATTACCTGCTTTCCAAATAGCCTCTGGAAGAGGTTAGGAACAGTCAGAGTAGCAGGTGCCGTAGGTATATTCGGTATACATGGTGGTGACTCTCCAAACCATACACTCTCTTCCTGGGTTAAGACGTGCAGAGAAGCCTGCAGGATTTAGATTCATCTTCCATTAACTCGGATGTAGGTGCCTTGTCTAAATCCCCTGGACTGCTTTGGTATCTCACTCCTGGAGTATTGCTCTTGGGTCAGTTGTACTTTCGGGTGTTTCACTTGTGGGCATAGCGCTGAGTAAGGGCTAACCGTGGCCAGCCAGGCCATGCCCTCAGAGCAGGAATAATCCATGGGAATGATCCCTTTCCTCCCACACCCAGACCAGGGCAAACCATCTCCTCAGGAAGACACCAACAGCAGCTGGTTCACCAGTCCAGGCGGGGTAAGAATTTAGCAGACAGATCCTCAGCAGGGGTCAATTTTCATAGCAACCCTGGAGTCGGTGGAGGTGTGACTCTTTACCTCAGCTGAGGATCTCTCCCTGGACACCTAGCATCTCATCCACACTTGTCAATATTTCATTGCCATGCTTGAACAGGTCCCTCCTGTCTCACAACCACCAGCACTGTGGCCACCGGTGACCCTCCTTTACCACCCCAAGCTACTGTCCTCCTCCTTCAATAGGAGACCGCTGCCCTCTTTCATTTCCCATGCTCCCGGGATCCCCTTCCTTCGGATCCCCCTTCCTGCTGCACCCTGTTTTCTCCCACTTCAGGCTTTCACAGGCATGGATAAGCTCTGTTCATCAGTCTGCCCCTCGCACCATGCATGAGTCAGAGTCCGACTTTTGAAGGGGAAATATTTGGGATCCAGAAAAGAAGCTGGCAACATTCATCACTCAACATCTCCAGGGTGCTTTGTAAACATTAACTATTTGTCAACCAGTGGCGATAGAGAGATTAGTAACTTGCCTACAATCAGAAAGTCAGTCAGGGTCAGGGCCAAGATCAGCATTTGGGGATCCCGATGCACAGTCCTATGATAAACGAGACCATGCTTCTTACCAGGCGGAGCCAGCTGGGTGTTCTGGACACTAGAGGAAAGGGGTCTGCCCATCTGTGGGGGAGCTGAGAGGGTAATTAACTATTGGAACAACTCACACCGGGATGCGGTGTATTGTGTATCATCACTTGAATCTAAGGCATGACGGGAAAACTGCCAACATTTCCCCAAAGCCTTTTACATTCCTCCTGCACCCAATACAGGAAAGTCAGTTATATACATTTATACCATTGCATCTGGTTGATGATAATCCACAATATACCATGAAACACCATGAGGCAAATTCTCTCTTGGTACATAGAATCATAGAGTTGGAAGGGACCTCAGGAGGTATCTAGTCCAAACCCCTGCTCAAAGCAGGACTAACCTCAGCTAAATCATCCCAGCCAGGGCTTTGTCCAGCCGCAGCTTAAAAACCTCTAAGGATGGAGATTCCACCACCTCTCTAGGTAACCCATTCCAGTGCTTCACCACCCTCCTAGTGAAAAACTTTTTCCTAATGTCCAACCTAGACCTCCCCCACTGCAACTTGAGACCGTTGCTCCTAGTTCTGTCATCTGCCACCACTGAGAACAGCCTAGCCCCATCCTTCCTGGAACCCCCTTTCAGGTAGTTACCGTATTTCGCCATGTATAAGACGCACCTTAATTTTGGGGCCCGAAATTTGAAAAAAAATGTTATTGAACTCAAGTTTTATTCATCATAAATGCAAGTAAAAAAATCTACAACCACTGTATAAGACGCACCCAGTTTTTAGACCCCAAATTTTTCGAAAAAGGGTGCATCTTATACATGGGGAAATACGGTAAAGGCTGCTATCAAATCTCCCCTCATTCTTCTCTTCTGCAGACTAAACAAGCCCAGTTCCCTCAGCCTCTCCTCATAAGTCCTGTGCTCCAGCCCCCTCATCATTTTTGTTGCCTTCCGCTGGACTCTCTCCAACTTCTCCACATCCTTTTTGTAGTGGGGGACCCAAAACTGGACACAATC
The DNA here is from genome assembly GCF_026122565.2 of Emydura macquarii macquarii. Classification (NCBI taxonomy): domain Eukaryota; kingdom Metazoa; phylum Chordata; order Testudines; family Chelidae; genus Emydura; species Emydura macquarii. The sequence continues at coordinate 873,118 of NW_027131688.1, forward strand.
TCCAAATGCAGCCTCACCAGTACCAAATAGAGGGGAATAATCACTTCCCATGATCTGCTGGCAATGCTCCTACTAATGCAGCCCAATATGCTATTAGCCTTCTTGACAACCAGGGCACACTGCTGACTCATATCCAGCTTCTTGTCCACTGTTACCCCCAGGTCCTTTTCTGCAGAACTGCTGCCTAGCTCGTCGGTCCCCAGTCTGTAGCTGTGCATGGGATTCTTCCGTCCTAGGTGCAGGACTCTGCACTTGTCCCTGTTGAACCTCATCAGATTTCTTTTGGCCCAATCCTCCAGTTTGTGTAGGTCCTTCTGTATCCTATCCCTACCTTCCAGGATATCTACCACTCCCCCCAGCTTAGTGTCATCTGCAAACTTGCTGAGGGTGCAATCTACCCCATCCTCCAGATCATTAATGAGGACGTTTAACAGAACCGGCTCCAGGACCGACCCCTGGGGAACTCCGCTTGTGACTGGCTGCCAGCTAGACATGGAGCCAATTATCACTACTCGTTGAGCCCTATGCTCTAGCCTGTTCTCTATCCATTTTATAGTCCATTCATCCAACCATACCATACTACCCATGATGTAATTCAAGGGAGTTTAGATTTAGATATACAATCATTATCTATTTCAGACTAACATATGAAACTTGAACTGAAGGAACCAAAAACCATTAGAGAACATTATTTTCAGTCAAACCTGACTTTACTTTTTGACATTATAACTTCCTGTCTAACTTCAGGTAAAAGATGCAAAATCAGCTCAGCTATTAGCCTCTCTGTATCTTGATTACTAAATATTTATGCTTGCTCTAGCGTCTCACTGTGTAGGGGTTATTAAAGCTCATAAAATTAGCAATAGCTACTGTATGATCAACCCTCGGCATTAAAGATAAACTGCTTTTAAGTTGTGCCTCTTTATTGGCTCTGCTAGTCTAATACCACAGAGAGTGCTTTTGCTACACAATTTATATTAGAAAGTAGAATTTCTAACTGGGATGTGTTCTCCATCATCTCTTATGCTCTTTAAAGCAGCACATTCAAGTTCTGATGGGTGTATATATATATATATATATATATATATATATCCTTTCTAGAGTTGCTGTCATTTGCTCTTTGCATACTAATTATTCTCCAGAGTGATGATGCTCTAATTTTGTCACTCATATTGGACTGATCCTGTGTAGACATGACAGGTGCCATCCTGGCCAGCTTACCAGGATTGCGCTTAAAGCAGAAGTCTCTGTAGCTTGAGCTAACGAGGAAGGCTGTGTAGCAGGAGCTGTCTCAGAGTCACATCCGAGGGGACAGTTCGTCAGACACGTCCTAAGGGGACTTTATGGGCCTTCCTGCCCCCTTTCCTGCTCTGCTGGGCCTGTTCCTCTGAGGGCTTGGGGAAGGCCTGATAATCGAGCCATTAAATCTAATCCCTTTTGCCATTGTTGAGCACTCTTTTACTAATAGACTGAACAGCTTTTCTCCCTAGATTCCCACTGGCTGACCCTGAAATGCAATGACAGAATTATCTCAGCGTCAAAGACTCTGCTCGCTAGACACAGAGATGATGCTGGTTCCCTGACAGTCACAGCAGACAGCAGGTATGTGATTTCTCTCCCACTTTAGTTACCTCGTGAGAAGTCTCTCAAGCTCCAAGGACCTTGGCTTTACAAGGTGTGTGCTATTCATTCAGCATGCTGTTGCCATTTTCAAGTGCAACATGTCATTCTCCACACACTATGACTTTGCATGCACCCTACGTGTGAAGTCACAGCACAAGGAGGATGTCATTTTGCTCTACAAAATGGTGTCCTCTGCACAGTATGAGCTCATATGTATGGTGTGTGCAAGGTCATGTTGTGCAGAGAAAGCCAGTTAGTAGGGCAAAATGGTGTCCTCTATGTGCATTTGAGGTTATGCTCTGCAAGCAAAATGATGTCCTCCGCAAAGAAGGGATCGCCAGGACCTCATCTGCTGATAGTGTGACCCCATTTGGGGTCACGACCCAGACTTTGGGAACCACTGCCTTAATATTTATGTTATATTTGTTTTTGACAGTCTGTGTACTTCAGTATTTATAGATGTAAGAATCGAAGAAGTCTAGTGCAGATAGATGCTTTCTGTCCCCTGGTAGTTTAGTTCTGGGCTGTTCCAGAAATTACAAAAAGAGAATGGAGGCTTTGAGATGTATGAAAAAGTTCGTTTGGGATTAAAATAAGACCGCAACATTCATTAACCTATAATCTTAGGCAAATGTGAGACCAAGTCCTTAAAGTTGGAGACAAGTGCAGACATTCATATTTGAATATAGATTAAATTTTGTTTGCTTAACTTAATAAGGGGAATTTTTCATTCTCAGTTTTGAAAGACATGTATAGACAATTTTCAAAATTGACTGGCTAATTGGTTCAAAGACAGGAAGCACAGAAGTAAAAAGAGAAATTTAATAAAGAATTGTGTAACAAATGATACATTATTAACAGCTTTCTTAACCTCTTATATTATCATGGATACAGTGTAACCAAAAAACACATTTCTAGTGTTTTCTGAGAACTAAAATATATGGAGTGGAAAAAACTCACTTTAAGTAACATTGTGGTTGAGTTTTTAAACACACACATTGAAGAGATGTAAAGTTACAATTCCATCATTACTAGTACCTGGCATGCACAGAGTGGTTTGTATCACTGGCTATAAAGACAATCTGTCTATATAGTGATATCAAGTTCTGGTATGAGGGCTGCAATGTGAAATGTCCCCACTTACCCACATGAAACTACATGTGAATACTGCCTGAGCAGGAGCATCTCTTTTACCTAGTGACTAGATCATGGGCTCTCCTCTCTGCCAGGGTCAAATGGCACAACTCCACTGAATCCAAAGGATGGGCACCGAAGTGGGCCCTTGTCTGTATCAACTCAGCTATAAACTGCTGCAGCATGAACGTGGTCCCTTTGGTACCTCACATTCTACACCCAGACACAGACACATTCTCAGCACACACGACATGACACTCACGTCCTTTCTTCATGGGCCCTGGCCTGTGTTTTACGATGTCAGTGTTGGAGCTGCATTCACGCCTTCCATTCATAAATGCATTTTGTTTCTTTATTAAGAAAAAAGAGGTTCTGATGCCTTTGTTTGCAAGTGCAGATGCAGGAAGCCAGCGTTCCCATGCAGGACATGTCTGATTCCTATTCGGCTGAGTGAACTGATGCCCCATGGTTCTGTGTCAAAACCTTCATGTTGGGTCTCCTTGAGAGACATGAACCAAACCGTCACTCCGGGAAATCACCCTATTTCACATCAAATGGGGAAAGCATCCCTTCAACAGCAAATCATGTCATGAATAATTACAGTGGAAGCATGATCCAATGCATGACTCAGTCCACAATTTAAAGTTCAAATGATACCAGTCAGAAGGTTAACTTGACAGCCTTCAGAGATTTGTTCTACCAACTCGCTGCTGTGGAAAAGTCAATAGAATTTCTGCCAGCGAAAACATCCATAACGTTGGGAACAGGCAGTTTAATTGAAGTATTAGACCCTGCATGCTGCCTTGAGAGGGAAATAGGAAGCACTTTCTTAAGGTAAATTGGAAATTCACCACGTAATGCGCTCTAGAAATCTCAGGCTAGGTCCTTGACTGTCCTCAGCCCAGTTTAGGCACAGGAGCAGCAAAGACCCGTGTAGTAAGAAGTGAGAGCTTAAGGCCTGTAAAACAGGCTAAGGCCTAAATGGAAAAAGCTGAGTGAACAGAAGTATAAGGGGTCACTCAAGTTAACTGAGACTGGTATAGGAAAGTGCTGATTCTGCAAGGTTGTAAGACTGCCAAAATATTATTAAAATATGTAGTGGGTATAAGAGGTACCAAGATACTAACTCTCTGAAATGACACTTTGATGGGTAGAAATGATACATGGAGTGGCGGTGCCCAAATCAGCCAATCAACGGAAAAAGGTGGTATTAGACTACGTCAGGAGGGTGGCAACTACCTACATGAAAGGGGGCAGACCGAAAGTGTATGTAACAGTGTATAAAAGAGGATGTCAGAGGGAATACCGGTGTCCGGTCTAGGGGATAACGGAAAGTCCCGCCGTTGGGCCGAGACCATTGTAACGCCGCCGATATGAAACTGACCCAGAGATACTCTGTAAGTCATTTCTCATTGTGCTGCACGCAATAAACCTCGCTTGGGCGCCTTCGTTACTCAGCTAATCTGTGGTCATGTCGACTCATTCGATCGTGAGAGCCGTCTCAGTTCTCTGGCCAGAGCTGGGACAGCATCTACACAGGGACACACGCACGCAGCCTACACTGATAAATACCGGTGACAGCATCGACCAACACACCGAGTACCACAACCTCCTTTGTCATCTGCCCTCAATCTTGGGGCCAGCCAAGCCCTGAAACAGCACCTCACATAAGTCAGAACATGTACACAAAAACAGAGCAGGCCAAAAAGAACGGAGCAGGGGTTGGGAGAAAGCCGTAGTGCTATTGTCACCTTTCTGAGTCTCCTGTGTCTCAGTTCAAGTAACTGCTGCCACCACCAACCCTTTCACCTGGAAATTTCACTTTGGGGCATCCCACCCTTTGCTCCCTTGTCACAAGGACCCTGTCCCCAGCAGAGGGCCCCCTGATAGCTATGGTAGATGCTCTTTGAAGACTGATGCAGAAATCCCCATTCACCACAGCTGCACTCCAGACTGAAATAATGAACTGGGATTTATTATTTACAATTAGAACCTATGAATGATACTGACGAGCTGGCAGTGCCCACTGGCCTTTGCAAGTCCTGGAAAGTCTTATTTCAGACCCCAGGTCAAGCGTCCTTTCATAAGCCACAAAGTCAAGTGGTTCTGCCAGTTTGATTTCATCACCACCTGTGGGCAGCCCGTACCTCCATCATCCCTGGTAGATCAGTCTCTGGCATCTGGAGAAACTTTGCTTGGTAACTTCAGCCCAACCCGGACCAAACCGCCTCCATCTGGCCAGTCTTCTTCCATGGTTCTCCTCCCACTGCTGCTGTTCCAGTGGACATATAGCAGTGGCTCCTAGCCCCCCAGTGGTTTCACACGACTATTCCACCGCTATGTTGTGCCTCCCGCATAACTTATACATAGGATAATATAAATGCAAGACATACCCTGACGTTCTGCACGGTTCTATTCAAGGCGAGGCTAGATCAGCTTCTCTGTGTTTGCTGTGACCAAGGCCATGAGCATCGAATGCTAAAGAAGCAGAGTTGGGGGCTATGTGGAAGGCAGATGGCGTTCAAATCGATGGACATTCTGTGGGATTCCCAGATGACATCTCCCTGGGGAGTTCAGTGAGCGTCGCTGAAGGGCCAGTGGGGCAGATTCATTCTGCTCAGCCCGACCATTTGGATAAATCTTCCCTGACTGGGTCTGCCACTGTTGGGACATTTTATTCATAACAGTGTTAAACTGAGGGACAGGGAGTATTCTCAGTTCACCTGAATCCATCATAAAAGGGGCCTGGCTTTTCAAGTGCTGAGCTGCTGCACCTCCCTGCAGTTTCTTCTGTGCGTGGTGTTTGTACGAGATCTGCAGGGGAGAGGATCCTTCCAAATCCACTCGTGATCAAACAGCATTAATGCTATGGTTGAAGCACAACAGAGCCTGCACGCTGTATGCTGACTAACAAGTTGCTGAAACTTTTAATGGGAGCAGCTTCTCATTTAGCAAGTTCAGCACAGATGTAATTAACCAGGAGGGGAAGTCCTTCCGAAGGAAACAGTCTAGAAAAGCCATTTGACTCTCAGCCTATTATAAAATCTCCAGGGATACGCCTAGAAGGAGACTTCCCCTGAAGAGCCCAATTTCATCTGCTTTGCATTAGTTAATTCACAATATACTAGTTACCTAAGAAGCTCCTTCAATATTTCCTCTCTTCGACCCAGCACTGCCCCATATATCACTGCTTGGAGAATGGTCACGGAGACCCCCAGCATTGTGAGAGAACAGACAGCCCTGGGTATCAGCTCAGCTTTGGCGCCAGTCCTGTCTGAGTTATAGTACGTCATGGCTGAGCATTATCCACTTGCCCAGACCTGTACTGGGATATTTGTAGCGTTACAGCCATTTCCACGTACCGATGATAGTCACAGAGTACAGTGTATGCAGCTAATCAGCCCAGTCCTAGCTGTTGCCAAACAATCATTCTCTAGCACCTATAACTACTGGAGTACCAGCGGCGCTCGGGTTCTGCAGTGTGCAATCTGTGAGGTATCCTCGGGTGGGGGAAGGAGCTGTCCTTTGTATAATCACAGACACCACTGCACAAAGCTGCTCCGGGGGTTTTCAGAGGGGACGTTTTTTACACTAAGTTGCATGCCACATGCCATAGCTAACACATCAGTGTTGATGAACAGCTGAAAACTCTACCTCTAGAAGTGACAGCGCCAGGGAAGGAGATACAGCTGTGCAAAATATACCCCTGTTGCTCAAATGAGTTCACATGAGCAAAACTGAGAGAAGTCAGTTCCCTTTAGTTCGCACCGAGACGGGAACGCTTGCTGTGATGGGCTCATGGTGCAAAGCTGGGCTGGGGAAGTTGTTTGTGAGTTCTTGTCCTACACCCCACGACTCCTTGTGTGCCCCGCAGATTCCTGCCCTGCCCGGCTGAGAGAGATTATTTACTACACTGAGGCTGGGGCACGGTCGGGCTCTTTGGAGGGTTGTGGGACGCTCCCATCTCTGGCTCCTCAGCCACCAGTCGGGAGGTTGGTTCAGCCTGGCCTCTCCCTGGCATGGCTCTGCACCTGAGATGGGCGTGGGCGTCCCCTCACACTGCCGGCACTGCAGACCTCCTTGGCTAGCTCACATCCCTGCAGCAGGGGAAGAACACAGCCAGGGCATGGCTCCGAGCTGCCCAGTGAGCGGCTGCATTGGTACGCCATGGCTAGCCCCTTCTGGGAGCAGAGTCCGGGGCTCTCACTCCTCAGAGCCATCAACAGCAGCAGGCTGGGCAGGCGCACACGTGCAGCGGTCACACGAGGCCTGGCTCAGAAAGGGTGGCTGTGATCTGCTCCAACCAATCCACTGCCCTCCCTCTGGGGCTACATGGCCTCTGCACAACGCCTCCAGCCCCACGGCCTCCCGCCCAGACATGGTAACTGCTGTGATGGTGGGATACATCCCGTCCCCGCACTTCACCTCGTCCTCCAGCCCCACGGCACAGGGCACTGGCCCCGCACAGAGCAGACTCCCAGCCGCTTGCATGTTGCAGGCCGTTTTGCCCACCTGGTTAGGATAAACACTTACAGAGGGTGTCCTTGGGCGTGGGCCCGCGTGAGACGTTTCATCCGTGCGCACTGACCAGGCGGGGGTAGATCTGATGATTAGGAAAAAGGCTGCACGGGGACCAGCCCCAGAGAAGTGGGATGCCTGAGCACGGGAGAGTTTGCCATGAGGTGAGCTGCAGTCCGGGTTAGCTCCCCTTCCCCTTGCCAGCGTTGTCCCCCAGAGATGGGATGTGTGTTGTGTCTCTGTCTGTTCCAATCACAGGCGTCTCAGGATGCAGCGTCAGAATGTTAATGCGCCTAAAGCCTGCAGTGTGCTGTAACGCAATGTCCTCGCCATTGATGGGCAGCTGTCCCAATTCGCACTCCTTGCCGCTTTGCTGACCTGTGAGGGGAAAGTGAGACTGGGCAGCCATTCCCAGGACAGGCCTGCCGAAAGGCGGCAGATAGAGAATGTTACTGGCCACAGGATACCTTCGCCGTTACCATTTCTAGTTGGATAGCTCATTCTCCTGGCGAGGAACGAGAGGAAAATGTCAAATGAATTCATGCCTGTGACACCGCCTAGTCCAATGAACATGGCAAGTTGGATATTGCACCTGCAGCCTTACTGTTCTCGAATTGTATATGTACGACAAACGCTTCATGCCAGGAGAACTGATGCATGTTTTTCCCCTGTGTATGGGATGTTTATAGTCATCTCCAGTGCGATTCCAGCTAGGGAAGCTGGATCAGGTGCATTCAATTAACACTTACAAAACATGACTTATGTTATGCAAACATAATCACTGTGTGTTAATATTTATAGAAAGCATCTTTGCAATTCTGATACCTTGGAGGAAACAAATGCAATGAAGGAAACTAGTGGCCTTAAAGGGTGAATGATAAGTTATAGGAAACATGAAAAACACACCTGGAAAACATTTTTATCAGCTGCTCCTTAGAGACAATTGAAATGCGGGTTTCTCAAAGCATGCAAAGATTCTGTCCGCATTACAACCACTACCAGTGCTGTCCCAGGAATCGCAGCCTGAGGACTTGTCTACACTTAAAAGCCTGCAGCAATGTGCTTCAGTGAAGACGACACCTATGCTGACAGGGACGGCTTCCCCCCATCAGGGCAGATACTCCACCTCCTTGAGAGGCAGTCGCTATGCCGACAGAAGAAGCTATACTGACATAAGTTGCTATTGTAGACCATGCCTGAGAAATGTCAGGAACACAAAAGACATAGTAGGTCATCTTGCCTTCCCCAGACAGTGCAGCTTTCTTCCTTTGGTGTAGTTTCTAGTGCTCAGTTAAACTTAGTTTCATATAAAAATTAAAATATCCTTTAGCATCAGCTCCTGGAAAGAGCATTGTTTTCGAAGTTTAAGCAGAAATCTTAATGGTGTTTGTAGATTGTAAGACCTCCCAGGCATGGGCTGTTATTATCTGCGCTTGTGGGGTGCTCAACACACACTGGGACCTTGGGCAATACCTCAGTACAAATCATTAGTAACTTTAACAAACCCCTGCTACCACAGAGCTGTGGCTGTAGGAGAAAATGTTAACGTTTTCTGCTGGCTTTAGACAGTGGAGGCTTATTTTTGTAACGTTGGCTGGATGCAGTTTGCTGGAACCTGCAGCAGACTGGTGCACCACTCCCCCTTCAACTAGCGTCTTAGAAAACCACCGTTCATTGAAGCCCGGCTGGTGCTGTGTAGCACGTAGAGATCTGGCCGTGCATCAGGCGTACAGGTGCTGTGGGGCATTGACCCTCACTTCTTCACCCCTCCTCCTTTCTCAGAGTGTCAGTCTACCCGCATTGCATGTCCATAACTCCCAGTAGCACCCATGGGATGCGTGAGCCCTGAGGGGAAGAACCCGCACTCCTGAGACACATATTAAAGGGAAGCGATAAGCTGTTCTGAGAGTCAGACATGGCGTTTTGGGCGTGCCAGGCACCAAAGTTCTCCTTTCCCACGTATCCTTAAGCACATCAGAGATGTTCGCTCGGCGGGATGGGGGATTCTGGTGCCATCACTAGGAGAGGGATCCAGGTTCTCTGCACGGGGTCGGGTAGGGTGAGAAGGATGTTCAGATGTGTCCCAGCAATGTGCATGGGAGATAGTACACTGAGACACCAGCACTGGAGAGGGCAAGGAGCTACGGTCTGAGAGACAGGCCCTCAGAGAGACATTAGGGAGAATGATGGGGCAGGAGACAGCTGCGGGAAAAGGAATAGCTGGGGGCTCTAGAGAGTATGGCCAGCAAAGGGGCATTTTGGTATATGAAGTTTCCACATCCCTGTTAGAGCAATCACTTGTCCTGTCACCCTCGTGAGAACAAGAGCCTGTCCGTTACACTTTGATACAGCCCTGCACTCAGATGTTACCAGTATGGCAACCCCTGCATCAACAGTCCTGGGTCATTCCCCCCGTCATAGGATGGTCAAATGTAATCTCTCCGGGCTTCCTTTATTTGCACGTCTGGGTTTGACACTTTAGGTTCATATTATGAAGCCTTTCTCTGCAATCGCAGTTCTTTAGCAATCAGAGTTGGGAACTCCAGTAGCTAAAAATGAAAGCTGAGATACTCAAATAATCGCACGACTCCAAGCACAGGGCCTTATGAAAAATCACCAAATATCAAGAGACTTGCTATAAAATTGCAAAAGTTAGCAGCACTCGTGCCACCATTTTCATCATCTCACCTGTGCACTCGAGTATTCAGTGCAGTCTGCTCCCACTGCATCTCATACACCAGAAACAAACAAAGGGAGTTTGCCTGGGAACTGTGCAAGAGGAGATATGGTGCGTGCTGTATTGGGAGCGGGGGCTGTGCTGTGAGCCGGGTCAATCTGCTGAGACCATTTGTTTGACTGGTGCTGGTTGTAGGGACCGTTTGACAGTTTGACTGTGCATTTGTTTGAAAAGTATGCACTGGGCATGCTTGGTTCCAGGTGGGCCTTGAGTGGCTGGTTGCCTGGAGAAATGCCTGTTGCAAGTCTCTGGGTTAATTTTAGAGGTGAAAGCAACAAGGTGATGTCGTGCTGGGCGTCTCCAATAGAAGACCTGTCCAGGAGAATGAGGTAGACGAGGTTTTCTTCAGCAAGTTTGCAGAAGGCACTAACCTGGAGGGAGTGGTAGATACGCTGAAGTGTAGAGATAGGATTCAGGGCTGCTACAAATCAAATTCCTAATGCAGCGTTCTTTTGAACATGAAGCAGTGGGCTTAAATTGCAGCAAGGGGGATTTTGGTTGGACATTAGGAAAAGTTCTATCCTTCTGTCGGGATAGTTGAGCACTGGAATAAATTGCCTAGGGAGGTTGTGGAATTTGTATCCTTGGAGATTTTTAAGAGCAGGTTGGACAGACACCTTTCAGGGATGGTCCAGGAAATGCCTGGTTCAGAACCATCAGCAAATACACTTGTTTTTAGTCTGTGATGAATTAAAAAAAAAAAAAAAAGAGCCAGAATATAGAGGATTAAATGCAGAAACTGGAACATCGTTTTTTAAGTTTCCACGCAATGATCACCAGAAAGACAAGCAGGACTGTCAGCTACACGTGCAGAGCTCACGCCATCTGCGCACGAGAGCAGAGCAGATTTCATGGGGAATGTCTCTGTTAAGGTTTTATCATTCCAAGTACAGAACAAAGAGGGAACGGCAGCTGGGGGAGCGCTGCCATTTCCTCCTCTGTGATTCTCCCCACAAGTGAACCCAGATCAGCTGTGAAAGTGAAAACAGCAGCACACTTTGCTCCTGACTCCCGGTGGTGAGGGAAGGTTTGGAGGTTCAGTGTGGTCACTGAGTTGGCTTCAGGCCACCTCTCCTGCCCAAGGTCTCTCCTTGCCCACACACCCCACAACCCCTGCATCCAGCTGCTCTGCTGCCTTCCTTGAAAGCTGCCCGTGGCCCATCCCTTGTCCAGGGAGGCTCCTCTTCTCCACCCTAGTGCGTATCCTTCCTTCCTCCCAGATACGAGTGCAGCAGCCTGGCACTACCCTCTGTCGGGGTCTCTTTTCCAGGTGGGCCTGTGTCCCCGTCCAGCCAGGGGCTCATCATTTGCCAGGGTGACCAGATACCCACTGGCCCAGTAGTCCCTGGCCAGATCCAAAGCCTGAGGAAGTCAGTAAAAGCCTTCCCATGAACTTCACAGGGCTTTGGCAACGGCCTGGGTGTTGCCCTTTCAAATCTAGCTGGACTCTGAGGATTGGCGACAAATTACACCCCAGCTTGCCTCATAGTCCCGTGCCATCTGCACGCATGCACACTGGCTCCTGCCCCTTCTGCAGGGCAGGCAGCTCAGAGAGGGATGGAAGGAGGGAGGGTCCCGCACATGCCAGAATTCTCGTGTCTGAGGGGCGAGCTGTACCCCACACACAATAGCTCTTGGCACTCAGGGGAGAGGTGGAAGGGACCCAGGAGGAGTTGGGGGGGAACAGCTGCACCATAGCAGGAGATCAGTCCAGGCATTCCCTGAGCCAGTGGAGCCAACACAGAGCTGGATCGCTGAGCTTCCTTTTGAAGAGGAAAGGCCAGGGGCATCCCAGATTCCAGTCCCTGATCCCGAAGGCAATGGACTGCTGGGCTGGCTCCATACTATCATCTGCACAGCATGCGGGCATAACTGCAATGAGACATTTGTGTAGTGCATAGAGTGTTTTTCTTATCAATTCTGCGCTAAGTTCCAGAGGGGAACTTAATTCTGTGCTAAGGGCTTTTATTTATGTGATAGGTGCTCTGCGTCTATCAGCAAAAGGCAGTGTCACCCGTCCCAGTGACATCATGGGAGGGGATAAAGACCATTTGGATTGCTTTGCTTTCAAGTTTCACATACGTTCACTGCTCAGTAGTTTAGATAAATGCACCCTAATCACCAAATTCGTTAGGGATGTTCTCCCATACTTTGTGCATTGACAAAGGCTGCCCTCTAATTTGCTACCTACAGCAGGCTGCACACATCTGTTACCATGGCAGCACAATCAAAACCAAACCATCTAAACCCCTTCAATTCTTAAAACCTTGATCATGTTTTACAGGAATGATTAACTGTATACGACAACCTTGTTGATATTTTTTTGGAACAGATTTCTCCAAAGAAAGCCCAGAGGTAACAAGCAATTGACTAATGCGGGGTTGTCAACGAGCTGTAATTATTTTCTGCGAAACTGAATTCAGTGCAGCAGGAACTTGCTTCTCAGAAAGCTAGAAATAAGGACAGTAGTGGACAAATTGGCTCTTTTATCATAGCAAAAAGCTCCAAACAACGCCCTTTTGTAAAGCCAAACCAGAGTCAGAGTTTTCAGAGTATTTACGAATCTGACGTGGCTCCAGCCCTGTGTTCTGTGGGGGCAGGGAGCACAACTTCTAATAGTTCACTTTTGGAAAACCGAAAATGTGCCTGACTCCTTGGAGACCTTCTCCAGAGAAACGCTGCAGCACTCTCATTCATCTGGAACGCGACTGAATCCTGGGTTTAAAAGCAGGAGATATCTTCTCTGGGATCTCTGCTCTGCCTGGACTGTAACAACGCTGAAGGCAAAGCCAAGTGATTGTATTCATGGAGCTCTGTAGCTGAAAAAGCCCCTGTGACTATGTCAGATTCGGGCTTCTTCTGGAAGCAAAGGGCATCCCTACGATTCTCAGCCGTTGCGGGAGATACACTGATGCCTTTGGCCTGATCGACTGCAGTTCTGCGTCCCTCAACTCCCTTGGACTCCAGTGGCTTGTGGCCTTAGCGTTTTCAAGGAGATGTTCAGCCGTCCCACTGCGGGACCCCCAGTTCTGTGTGTGGCCTATCCATGGGTGAGAGGGCCCCCTCCCTGCCAGGGACTCAAGCTAATCCCCACTAGCCGCCCACCACACGCAGGCACACAGAGGACGGGGAGGTACCTGGGCCGCCAGGCACGGGAATGACGCTAACTGACAGGGGCTGACTCACGGAGCAGGAGCTGCTGGCGTACTGCTCCTCCGCTGGCAGTGTTAGTACACGGGATACAGATAGTCAGGCCTGCCTGTGAAGGCCCATGTTTTGTAAGAATATCCTTATCATTTAGCTGGTTATAGGGGAATAAAACAGAGAATCAGAAGCACAGGCCTTCTCTCACGGTGACAGTCTGAGGCCTGGTACTGTGGCTCAGATGCAGGAGCGGTGGCCGTAGGCTGGGACGCGTGCGGTCACATACGCACATTCCACACAACAGCTAGTGCCCGGCTGATCCAGTCTGACACCTCCAGATAAAGAACAGATCTTAGAATGTGTAAAGGGACTTGGTTCGTTTGCGTTCACTGATGGACAGCTGGGGTTGTAACATCTGCACTGCTTACTGTTGGTCTTTGTGGTACCCAGCTCTCTGCTATCTATGTGAACGATTTCTGTCTGGCTCTTCGATTGTTTCTCTCTGTTGCATAACGAAGTGTGATCAGGTAAGGTGGTGGGCTGTGACTGGTTAAAGAATTTTGTTCCACTATGTTAGGATTGGTTAAAGAACCATCTTGTAATGTGTTAAAGCAATGATTGGTTAAGATACATTATAAAAACTGAGGTAAAACAGGAAGCGGGGGGAAGATTTATTGGTGTGAAGGACTGAGGGGAGGGGGAGCTAATGGATGCTTGCTTGAAAAGATCCCAATAAACCTGCCGTGTTGCCTGCTGATGGACTCTGGACTTCTGCTTGTGCCAGCGAACTAAGACCTGGAAGGACTGGGGGGAGGGGTCCTAACAGGCAGAAATCCATGACTGCGACCCACTTGCAATCACTGTTTTGTTGGGGGCCTGGAACCGGCCAGCTCAGTGCACAGGAGTGGGACGGCCGGCTGGCCGGGAGGAGATGGAGCCAGCGTGCCAGGGATGCTCCTTGTGTCGATGGATTTCCAGCACGTCTCCACGGGAAGGGCTGCAGCAGCAGTGAAGGCTGCTCTCCTCTCTCAGGAGGACAGGAGGAAGGCACCAGGCCTGCACTCCCCTCCCCTCTGGAGCAATTCTTTTTGGGAACAGTGGCCCCTGCAGTTCAGATACAGACGCCCACAGCCAGGAGTGGGCGCGCGCTGACATAGCTACCCACCTCGTAGCTGAGCCGCCCCGGCGTCCGACGGGGCTGTCAGGGCTGCAGGGTGCCTCTGTTGTGGGTTGACCCATTGTCCTCAATGCCTCGTGTAGGGGTTGTCCCTCATTGTAACTGCAGCACGGTCCCGCCTTGCAGAGATGAAGGTACACAAGGATCTGCCGAAAGCAGCCCCTGGCACCCTGAGACCAGAGACGGAAAACACACATTTCAGAACAGGAATTCTTACCAAATGTTCTACGCAAAGCAGGAGCGAGAGCTGCCGTTCTGTCCTTCGGTCACCCTTTTCCCACTCACTGCTGCACAAGATTAACGTGAAATGCAAATGAGCAAGAAAGTGCTTTCGGGCTGCTGAGGATGCTGTGTTTCAGTGAGATGGCTGAGTTACACGACTCTAGCATTATCCAGACAAGACAGGCATGAGTCTGCTCTCTCTTCACACAAGCAAACTGGGATCTGTGGGTCTGGGTTTACTCATGTTGACCCAGTTCTGCAGCTAACATTAGATGAACATTGCTGAAGTGTGGACAGCTTCCCCTCTGCTTTGCACCTGACATGAACTTTCTGAGTAACTTCTAGCTGCATAAGTTGCCTGGGAGCCTTATGAAAACAGAATTTATTTTCCTGAGGTTTCTGGTAATTTCTGCTCCCTGTAAGGCCAGAAATTGTGTAACAATCGATCGCGTTGCCAGGATTTCTGTTCTTTCATTTCCAGTAGAGCTGTTCAAATAATTGATTTTTCAGTTTGCTGGTTGAACAGGGAAATATTTTCTGTTTTCTCTGCAAAATGAGTGATGTGATGCCCCGTCATACCCTCTCCCCTGTGTTAGAGAAATCACCACAGATGGGGACATAGGACCAGTGGGGACTTGATCCTCAGACTCCCGAGTCAGAGCAGGGATTTGAACCTATGTCTCCTATACAAGTGCCCTGGCCACTGGGTTACAGGGTATTCCAGAGCAGGGCTCTCTCAATGTCTCCTGTTGAAGCTGCGCCACTTTGTGTAAAATCCTTGGAGAAAATGTCTCTGTCTAGTGGGTAGGATACCCAACTTGGGGGATCGGGTGGGGCCCACCAACCTTTGAAATGGTCCCTGCTGAAACAGTTGTTTGTTTTTGTCATGACCCCTGCTCTGCTGTCTGGTGTTGAGTAATGTTTCTTGTTCTCAACATCTGTCACCCGTTTGGCCCTTGGTGAGGATTGCAACTTTTCCAGTAGCAGATGAAGTGTAGTTTGGAAGAGCCATTCTCAGACACTGGATGAACCTGCTGAAAGGAGAGAAAATGGCCAACAATTCATCACAAATGGATAACATACACCGCACGCTGATAATCTACAGTAAGTGATGTTATCCCTTTCCTTCCTTTCAGCTGCAGCCAGAGAGACGGGCCTTTGAATTTGCCTAGTTCTTGTGACTGCCATTGCTTGAAAATGACTTAGAAACAAACCATCAAGAGGGGTGAGAGGACTCCAGGAGGAGGAACTATGCCCTTCGTAAATCATTGTTTGTATTGCAGTAGCACAGAAAAGCTCAATCAAGACTGGGGTGCCCTTCTGCTAGGGGCTGTACAAATGCACTGAGAGATTGTCCCTTCCCCAAGAGATTTGCTTCCAATAGACAACACAGATCTGGGGGAGAGGGGAAACTGAGGCACAGAGCGGCACAGTGACTTGCCCAAGGTCACCCTGAAGGTCAGGTCAGTGGGAGAGGCAGAAATAGACACCAGGTATCCTGCCTTGCAGACCAGAGCTCTGGTCACTCAACCACACTGTCTTTCTACAGGCTTTGAATTTAAAGGGAGATGTGCTCTCTCCCATTGGCAACTGGGGAAAGCTGGCTGTTGACCTGCGTGGGAGACAGACTGGCTCCTGCTGGGATTGCGTCGGGCTGGGCCAGCACAGTAATGTGGCAGAAGTTACTGTCCATGATGAAGTCAATAAAGCTGCTGCGATAATGACGTTTGCTCTGGCGAGGGCGCTCCCACGGACAGATGGCAGTAACTGTCCCCAGGCAGGGCAGGCCTCGCTCCTGCAGTCACCCCCGCCCAGTTCCCCTCCTGAGGCCGTTCGGAGCAGCTTGCGTTAGCCTGCTCCCTGCCTAGCACTGGCCCAGTAGAACAGCACAGACACACGCAGCGAAGAGACTATCCTTCGCCCTGCCCCACACGCTGCTCCAGCTGGGAATGTGTATCGGTCACAGGCACTTGTCCAACTCCTGCTTCTGTCCTGTCAGTGCTAAGAGCAAGACTGGCCTTCAGCCAAGGGGCAGATGGGAGCCATCCTTTGTGTCTGCCCCGAGATTTCCGGCCCACCAGGGCAGTGCTTAGCCTGCTCTTTGCTCAGGGGGTGTCCAGCTCTTTGTGCGTGGGGGATGCATGGAGCAATCAGTCTGAACAAGATGCCCCTGCAGCATAAAAGGTCAGTAATAACCATCTGAGCGCATGGCAGGAGACAGAGCTAGTTACACTCGGCTTTTCAACAGCTATAAATAATTAAGGACTTGTCTACATGGGGAAATTTTCCAGCAGAACTGCAGCAGCAGAACTGAAACAGTACGTACATTGGTACAACTCCCCTGTCACTCTGCAACCAGTCTGAGCTCACCCAGGAAGGGCACGCTGTCCATGAATAGGAACGCCCCGGCGGGTGGCATATCATCCTCTCATGATAGCTCTGCTGGGAAGTTTCCCCAGGTAGACCAACCCTAGCATAAATGGTAAATTAGATGATGCAGCCTGGGCCTTCCAGGGAGATGGCAGGACTTCAGAGAACAACGACGCTGCAGCCTCGTGCACAGGGCCGGCTGGGCAGGCTGGGCCGTAGAAAGTGCTCGCTCTATGAAGCACTGGCATGTTCTGAAGCTCCCCACACGATAGAAGGTTATTCGATGAACTGCACAATCCTGCTGATGCCAGGGGTAGTGCAGATTTTCAACACGGTCGCATAGGTTGCAGTGGAGTACAGCCTATTTCTATGAGGGTTTTGCCCTTAAAGAATCTTTAAGACTTACTGGGGTTTGCCCAGAAAGAAATAAACTAACAACATATGGAGCTGTTTACAAGCTGAGGCCAATAAATCTTGTTCCCTGGGAAGGGTGTGGAAGAAACAGAGGAGTAACAGCGAACCTTCGGAGCAACATGTATAAAAAATCATTGCATCTGTCTACACTGTGTGTGAACAAATCATTTCTCAAATCCACTTTGAATGTTTCTGTTTTTACTGCTATTGCTTGTTATTTTCTAATTCTCTTTATAATACCAGGAGAAAAGGGGTAAAGTGATCTTTTAGCAGTCTCTCTGCTAACTATAGAAAATACTTCATTTAAAGCTTTCACTACTCCTTAGCTATTCCTTTCTGAAGAGTTTGATCATGAATTATACATTCTACCACAGCATGAAATATTCAGCTCGTGTTCTTCAATTTCAGTTCAAGCTACCAGACAAAGGAATGAGCCGTTTGAGCGCAGAAAGACCTGGGTGCATAGATATGACTCTCCTGGTGCTTAGAATAGCTTTCCTCCTGCTGTAGTGCCCAGATCAATAGAACAGCAGCCCTCCGAAAGTGTCAGGTGGCCAGCGCTACTCTGTGTGTGCCACGCAATTAATTACAGCACAAACCTGAGCTTAAGCATATGGACTGAGCAAATATGAATTTAGCCTGAGTGTCACTGAGAATGGACCTGCAGCTTTCTAAAGGTTAGGGGGAAAACTATAAAAGAAAAATGTAATTATTGAGCCTGGAAAGTCGTTATTCCTTCATTTCTTCAAGTTTCTAAAGGCCGTCTAGAAAGGTCACAAAGGAGTATTGCAACTGCAAAATATAAAAGAGAAAACGTAGCCTCAGTATCAAACTGTGTTAGCAAGCAGCTTAAAACAGAGTGCACATAAAGAGGTATGGAAATATTGTCGTCTGGAATATGTATGACCAAAAATAAGGGACCTCGTTCAGTACTGTTGTACTGCAACTTAATGCTGACTTTTCAATGGAGTTAGGTCTGAATAAAACTGGAGTAAGACGGGGTGGAGCAGGCCAGGAGTTGCAAACAAATACATTCCGTTTCATCGTGAGCCGAGCGTATACGACTATTTTTAATCAGAATATAGGAATTATCACTGGACGGAATTTTGATTTGTTTTGTACATTTATTGACAGAAGCTGGTGACTGGACAAAACACACTGCCATTCACACTAGTTATCGGATGTAAACCAGGGTTATAGACTGACTGCCATTGTCTGAGAAATATAAGAACAATGGAAGCTTACCCAGCTTCCACTTTCAACTAAATCAGTTTTGTAGACTGGTGTTACATCCATCCAGGTTAAATATAAAATAATTTCTGAATGAAATGTTTCTAAGAACTGTTTTAAACTCTCCTGCAGACTTAAAATGACACAACAGCTCATCTTAACCTGGGCCTGAGGTTTGCAATTACATAAAAATACCTATTTAAAAAAATACAAAAAGTTTTCTTTCAAGTTTTCTTTCTCCTGTATATGAAGTGGCATGGAATGATAGGATCTTGTTGCACTGTCTAATTGCATCAAATGCTACCTTTTTGCTCTGTATTACTTCACAGACGTGCCACCATCTTCAGAAACACGTCAAATTACGGGTCTTCTGGTAGACTTGGAGCACTGTGTCTGAAGCCAGGTAACCAGTGCTGGAAAAACAGAGTTTTCAAGAGTCAAACTGGGCTGGGTTGGATCCAACAGAGGGCTTGACGCGGAGTTTTCAAAAGACAGCTTTGCCTCTTCAATCATCGCTGGCCCAGGCTGAAACCCCATAGTGGGTTGGCAAGGATACTAAAATGGTGCAAAGCAGAGCACAGCACAGCCACCTACATATTGAGATAGGCCAAGGAATGAACATAAACCACTATGATCAGTGGTTATTAGTAGTGAAGCAAGAGCTTGTGGCTGTGAGGTGTCTTATTCACACCATCGACTGACAGAGGCTGCTGGAGAAACTCTACAGGATCTTTTGCAAAACTGCTCTTGGCTGCATTCAACTTTATGCCAGCTTGGTGGAGTTGGGTCAGCACCTGGCTCAGAATAGCATTATGCTCAGGAAAGGGTTTAGCAACAATGCAAATATTATCCAAATAGCAACATGCACAATGGCAATTCCAAGGAGCTGAGAAACCAACCTCTGAAATACCTCAGGATCAGAGATTAAACCACAAGGGAGTAGCTGATAGCAGTACCTTTCAAATGGCTTGCTGAAAAACTCAATCAAAGCTGCAAACTTTCAGCCCCAGGTATTTGCCAATAACTGGGGGTATGTCTACACTGCGGAGTGAAGTCGATTTATTTTAACTCAACTTTCATCCACCGATTTAGAAGTCAGAGAAACGTGATCACACCACGTTCACTGTGTCAGGGAATTGCATCCCCACTAGCCATGCTTGGGTTGACAATCAAAGCAACTAGCTGCAGAGGCTTTTCGGAAGGTTATCGTCCTCTCATGATGCAATGTACTCTCCCCTCCCCGCTTCTTGTCCCAGTCCAAATCTCCTTTTTGTGCCATTTTTTCAAACCCTTCACTCTCTGCCATGCCCATGCCATTTCCTGAGAGGAGTGGAGCCCACGCAGTTCTGCACTATTATTGTGAGCATCACAAACACCTCACGACTTATTCTGCAGTATTTTCAGGGGCAAGACAGGAGCTGGAGTGCTGAAAATTGCGATGTTACAGAGGCTGCATTGCTACAAGCCATAGAATGAAACAATTCCTATTTGCTGCAGGCTGTGATGCACCATCTACAGTCGATGGAGTGCTGCTTCTGGTCCCGGAAAACAAGAAGTGACTGGTGGGATCTCATCATTATGAAAGTGTGGGATGATGAGCAGTGGTCGCAGAATTTTCGAATGCAAAAGGCTACTTTCTTTGAACTTTGCGGAGAGCTCTCCGCAGCCCTGAAATGCATGACTACTCGCTTGAGACGAGCTATGACAGTGGAGAAGCGAGTGGCCATCGCTCTGTTAAAGCTAGCAACGCCAGACTGCTGCTGGTCAGTTGGGAATCAATTCAGCATCACTAAATCCACCATGGGACCAGCTGTGATGCAAGTGTGCCGGGCCATTAATAGACTTCAGCTACGAAGGGCAGTGACTTTGGGAAACATGGAGGACATAGTGGAAGGCTTTTCTGCAATGGAGTTCCCAAACTGTGGGGGGGGCGATAGATGGCACACACATTCCTATCTTAGCCCAGACCACCTTGCCACAGAGGACATCAAATGAAAGGGATACTTCTCAATGGTGTTGCAAGCCCCTGTGGATCACAGCAGATGCTTCACCGACATCAGTGTGGGGTGGTCTGGAAAGGTGCATGATGAGTGCATCATTAGGAATTCTGGTCTGTTCTAAAAAAGATGCAGGTGGGAACTTTCTTCCCTGACCAAAAAATAAATATTGGCGATGTTGAAATGCCAATAGTGATCCTGAGTAAGCCTGCCTATCCTTTGCTCCCCTGGCTAACAAAGCCCTACACTGGGCACCTGGACAGCAGGAAGGAGCATTTGAATAATAGGCTCAGCAAGTGCAGAATGGCGGTGGAATGTGCATTCGGACATTTAAAAACATGCTGGCGAAGTCTGCTCACTAGGTTAAACCTCAGTGAAAAAAACATCCCAATTGTTATCTCTGCCTGCTGTGTGCTCCATAATGTCTGTGAGACAATAGGGGAGAAATTTCCATTGGGTTGGGTTGTGGAGGCAGATAGGCTGACCGCAAATTTTGAGAAGCCAGATGCCACTGCAACGCTGAAAGCCAATTGCAGAGTGCTGCACCTCAGGGAAGCATTGAAAAACTGCTTTTGCAACAAGACAACAGTAATGTGCATTGCTTATCTGTGCTATGCTTTCACTTTGAATCCCTTACCCATCCCGTAATAAGCCAGTTCCCCCACTTCCCATTCACCCACCATTCCTGGTCCCCATCCTTCTTCCCCCTCTCTTTATTCCCTTCTTATCAATAAATAAACAAAGAGCAATGAATTGGAAAGCAGAACTTTCTTTATTGGTGATCCTTCACAGAGGGGGGTAATGGAAAGTAATGGAATGTTCCGCATGCTGTGTGTGTGTCCATTTTGGCTGTGTACACACAAAAGAATCACACACCCCCACTCCCTAAAGGGGCTGTCGCCTCTTTCAGCTCACCTCAACCAGCAAGGAGTGCAGCATGTACTGCATCTTGCTCAACCTCCTCCTGCTAGATCGCTTTGGGGTGGGAGCTAGGAAAGAATGAATTAGCTCAGAGTTTTGCAGGGGCTGCAGAGGGAATCTGTCTTGCCGTCAAAATTCCTGAAGCTCAGCTAGACACCTCAGCATGTCTGATTGATCACGCATTATACGCAGCATCTCTTCTTGTGTTGAACGCTCATATTTCTGTGCTGCCTTCCTGTTATCCATATCCATGTTCAGTTTGTCAGATAATGAAATCTCCACACTCTTAGCTCTGTGTCAACATCCATGGAGGCATTCATTAGCTCATTAAACGTCATCCTGGGTTTTTTTTTCTGCCTTCTTATCTGCGACAGGGGTTCTGCAGGAGTATGAGATGGTGGTGTATTGGAGGCCACGTTGTCCACGGTGAGGGAAGCACAGCACAAGATACCCATTGTTAACTCATCCCATGGATGAAAAGTAGTGTTACAATGTAAAAATAAGTCACTTGAACATTCCCAAGGGAAGGCTACAACCACATACCATTTTCTGACTATTGCAGGGGTCGAAGTGCCATTCCAGCCACGGTAAGTATGGGGTGAGTGCATCAATGTTAGGGAAATCCCTGGGGCCCATGCTGCACAAGTCCATGCTCCCTAGAGCAGCCTGGAGGCCGGGTTCCCAATTGACCAGGCTTTTAACAGGTGGTAAAAAGTGTTAGGGATGGGTATGGGTTAACTGTCTCTGGAGGAAAAAAAATGGCAACCCACTTGTCGATGTCCAAGGCCCATAGCATCAATGTCCTGCTTAGGGACTTGCAGTGTGCTGAACCAAGAAACCATCCCCGGCTGTGCAATAACACACTTTAAAAATCTTTCTTGGTCATCTACTGTAAATGTCCCTAGGTAACCATGAGTGATTTCAGCCTGCTGAGGGTCAGAGAGGTGGAAAAGGAAGATTTGCTGCATGCATCTGGCTACAGACCTGGCCTTATGCTGCTATGCTGTGTTCCGCGACGATGCCTGCACAATTAATAACAGAGTGACAGCAGAGAGAAAATCTGGGATCCACTTACATGGCATGTCATCTCTTTGAAAGTTGGAAATGGAAACTGCTCACCGTTCACATATTTATTAAGTGCCCTAAAATCTGTGCACAGTCGAATGTTGCCATTCTTGTTGTAGACAATCGCCAGGAGTGAGCTCCAATCCGTAAGACCCTTCCACTTCCCGATTGATACCATTACCTTGCATGCGCTGCAGTTCTGCTCAGCTCTTGTCCAGCAGTGCAGGAGGTACATGACATGCAGGCAGCACAAGGCCTTGGCTTTGAATCTAGCTGCAGAGAGTACACATAACCCATGGACAGAATACGATCACTGTTCAATACATGATGGTGTCTCTGATTGATACGTTGGGTGTCTCCTTCCCTGCTAGCCAACACAACCACACCTGAGGCATCCTGTGCGAGTTCAGGGATGATAACAAGCTATCCACACAGACTGTCGGACAATAATGGAACAATATTCGCAGCTACAGTTTTCACAAGGCAAAACATCGCAGTCCAGGCTCTGCCTTTGTAGAGCACAAAGCAGACACCCCACCCACTGTCTGCAAAGCACAACGATTCCAGACTCTTATAACCATTGTCGTCAGGCAATTGTCCAGTTGATGAACTAACCCCAAGGGGGGAATGTTAACTTCAGCCCCATATCCACCATGTCCTTCACTGGTGTATCGTTAATTCCCAACGCATGGGACACCAACGCCAGCACCTTGCTACATGAGACAATCATACTAAAGAAAACACAGCTAGTAAGGGTGGCCCCATGCAGCTCCATATGCACACTGGCACATTGCCTGTGTGTTTTGGTTCTGTGGGTGTGGAATGGGGAGAGATGGGTAGATGAAGTTAATTGTTCCCAGCACCAGCAAGTCACCTCTATCAGCTGGAATGGCAGCCACAATATAGCTGAGCCTGATCTTTTAGACCATCAGATCCACAGAAATGATGATCCCTTGGCCTCTCCCCTGGCCTGCCTCCATCAAAGACCCTTTTGGTAGCGCATTGGGCCTGTCTGACCACTGACCCTCTGTCCCCCTCCCTACCCTGCATGGCTGGGGAGGGCCTCTCACCGGGCAGCTGGCTGGCAGATGAATTTTACCCTCTGCGAATAGCTATTTTTTCTATGCATGACTAACACTGCATGCAGAACGAGCTTTCCTATCAGTTCAGCACAAAAATCACAGTTTTTTATACAGCACCTTTACAATCATCGTACAGCAGTGTAGGAAGCCGCTGTGGCCTCCCTCGGAGACAGAGCCCGAGAAAGGGCACGAGAGCCCTGATTGGCCCAGCTCACACCCTGCCCCGGAGTCTGCCCGGCAACAAGGGACCCGGGCCGTGATAGGACCACCCGGCCAGGCCAATTGGCAGCCGCGGGGCGGAGCCCCAACAGGAAGGGGAAGGATAAAAGCCTGGCCCCTGAGCTCAGTAGGGCCCAGATTGCTGCCAGAGGCAGACGTGCTGCCCCGCCAGCAGAGGCCGAGGCCAGAGCCTAACCGCCGCCGACAAACCCCGGCCCCACCTGGGCCCGGGGAAGGGCCCTCGAGGAGCTGGACCAGACAACCCGGCCAGGACGACTGGGCTGAGTTACCCCGAGCCCGGGGCTGTGCTCTGGGACCGCCAGACTGGGCTGAGACCCCACAGCAGCCCGAGTGGCAGGCACCCCCGGAGGCCGGGCCGGATTTGGAGGAACTGCCGGCCGCCGAGCCCCTCCCTGCAGCGGGACAGGACTTGGAGGAGCTGCCCGAGGCCGAGCCATTCCCCACCTCCAACGACCTGGAGGAGCTGCCCCCTGAAGAGGAGCTTCCTGCCTTACCCCCATTGATGAGGATGGACTGACGGCACTAAACCAGGTGGACTATCCCCGTGTCACGGAAGAAGCAGGTACTAGGGTCAGTGGGGAGGAAGTAGCCCAGGGACAGCCACGGCCTGTGGCTGAAGCCGCCTTATAGCCGGTGTGTTGCGGCGGGAGCCCCGCCGGCACAGTGGCAGCCGCTTCTGCCACTGCTAGGGCCCTGGGCTGGGACGCAGTGGAGACGGGTGGGCCTGCGTCCCCCTCCCCTTCCCCCTTTGCCCTAGCCACCCCAGGAGGATTGCTCTCCTGACCCCGCCGGAAGCTGTTGCATCCTCTGCTCACCCTGCCTAGGGGTTGGAGCAACTGACTCCTTGTTCGCTCACCCTGCCTAAGGGCCTGAGCGTTCCTCTGCTCACCCTGCCTAGGGGTTGGAGCAACTGACTCCTTGTTCGCTCACCCTGCCTAAGGGCCTGAGCGATCCTCTGCTCACCCGGCCTAGGGGTTGGAGCAACTGACTCCTTGTTCGCTCACCCTGCCTAAGGGCCTGAGCGATCCTCTGCTCACCCTGCCTAGGGGTTGGAGCAACTGACTCCTTGTTCGCCCGCCCTGCCTAAGGGCCTGAGCGATCCTCTGCTCCCCTGCCTAGGGGTTGGAGCAACTGACTCCTTGTTCGCCCGCCCTGCCTAAGGGCCTGAGCGATCCTCTGCTCACCCTGCCTAGGGGTTGGAGCAACTGACTCCTGGCTCGCCCGCCCTGACCGAGGGCCGGAGCGAGTAACTGCTGCTCACCCTGCCTAAGGGCGGACTAGTAGGACTACTCACTCGCCAAACGCGAGCTATTCCTGTTTGTAGGAAGCCGCTGTGGCCTCCCGCGGAACCCGAAACGCTTACAAGCAGCAATGACAGCTACAAAAATGAAAACCAACTGAAAACCCAATGTAAAGCTGAGATGTTAGCTTGATTTTTAACACAGTCGGATCCTGCACGGCCAACCTAATCAGAACAGACTTGCACAGACAACGTGATAAGACAATCCCCCCAACCAAATAAACAAGACTAAGCAGAGATCAACTGGTGTCCTTTGTGCGGGATATGTAACTCAGTTGGGCAGTTTGGTGAAACTGCATGCAAAGTAACAAACAGGAAACCTCACAAGATTTACTTCAAAGACACATCCCAAAGTCTGGATGTTTATCTAATGCTTTGTTCTGTCATGAGGCAGAACGAACTCTCTTTCACAGATTATTTTTTCTTACCGCTTTGCACCTTCCTCATTGTGTCCAGCGAATAGACAGAAACAGCTAAGCTCTGAAAATGGAAGAAAGGTCCAGTCTGGTCTGTATCTGAGCTAATGAGCTCGCTCCTAATTCTCAAATGTATCGCTGGTTTAAAGTCCACTAGCCACCAACAGAAAACAGCCCCCTGTGCATCAGAACATTCTCTCAAACATGCTGGCCTCCATTTATCTGTATTCCCGGTTTCTTTGTCTTTCCAATGAAGAGTTTTGCTTTCTGGACTTCCTTATTGAAAGTCAGTTGACTAACATTTTCAGCATCTCCCACTATGTATCTTGGAGCAGTAAGAGGGTGTGTGAACCACAGCGTATTCCTCACATTTCGACCCATTACCTGTGAATTCCAAACGCTGTAGAGAATGGAATGAAAAGCAGGTAATCTAGCTCCCATGTTCATTACACTGATATAATATCCTAGGAAGGACTGTCATATTCTGGATAAGTTTTGCAGAGTCCAACTATATGCAGACCAGTAGATTTTACACCCTTGCAAGCAGATTATTTTCTCTATCCTAGAGTGGGATCCTGGGGCAATATTTTAACATTCACACTTTAGCCACTGGTATTCCCTGGGTCAGCTCCAATCTGTATTATCGTTCAATGTCAGGAGTTTAGTTTAGGAGAGTGGAGCTCAATCATGCAAACTCTTCCTCATGCAGACAGGGCTTTGGCAATGCCAGGGTCACAATGCTTAGACCTGAGTTTATGCCCTCTTGGCAGTGACATAGAAATGGAGAAGTTAAAGAAACTTCTGCATATTTTGTCTTTTGTGGCATGCTGCCTCTCGGAGAGCTGAGAGCTCCCTCCACGATGTTTAGGCACAGTATTCTACACTGATTGCATCTTTCAAAACAATTTGCTTGCCATTATGAATAAATGCAGTGCTTGTGAAAGGCGCCAGATTGGCAGCACTGGATCTGAAGTCAAGCATTTATCCACGGAGCAGGTACAGACTAGCAGGGGAAGCAAAAGCCAGTGTGATTTGTGCCTGGAAGGACCCCCTTTGGGCTTCAGAAAGAAGTTCATGCTTTTGGCTTGTCCAAACCCGATTTCTGTCAAAATAGTCACCCAAAGGGGTCCTTCTCCATCAGGAAATAAGGACAGATTGCAACCAGCAATGAAGTCAGTGACCAGACTAAGATCTCCACTATCAGCATTTGCACAACGTGTCCATCCATTTAATTGAATCATCATCAGCCAGGTGGAAAGCTGGTAGCCCACCGTTGAAATAAGTCAGTGGGCACTCGACAATAATATGCAACATCATCTGGAATTGACTGCAGCTGCATCGAGAGTCATTAAACAAATCCCATTTAAAGCGCTTGGCTACAAAGTTGCCCTGTCCTGTTCGAAAACAGTTCAGAGATGAGTGCAGGTGCCTTGGCAGATTAAAACCAGGTGGACAGATGGTTGGGTCAGTGACTAATGACTGTCATTGCTGTCCAGTCTTGGCACCAAGCAGTTCCACCCTCATGTCCTGTGGTGGCATAAATGACAATAATGGGCACCTAGAAGACAGGCGAGCTGATGGGTGCTGGAAGAGGTCTACATACAATGGCAGGTCACTATTCTGGCGGATCTTAGCCAACAGCGTAACAAAGGCCTTCTCACGGTGAATGTGGGGTGGAGCTATTTTGCTAAATATCGGTACTTATGGCAAGTGGGTTGCCCACAAAGTCCCGGTAAAAATAACATAGCTTTGTTTATCTCTGCATTGACCAGCCTCATGTGGGGTGAGCAACACCAGACAGAAATTCAATACTCTGCTGTTGAATAGCAGAGGGCAAGGGCTGATGTTCTAAGCATCCGGGCACTTGCACCCCAGTTGAACTGGCCAGTTTTCTGAGCAGCTTCTTCCGAGTGCTAACTTTGGCGGCTGTCTTCCTCAAATGTTGCAGTACGTTTGATGACCTATCCATTGTTACACCAAGTTAAACTGGGTTTGGATCATGCTGCATGCGTTGACCATTGAGGAAAATGTTTAACTCGTGGCTTGCACTTGCATTATACAGATGGAATACACAGATCTCCACTGCACCCGCATAAAGAAAACACTCCAGATTTACACCTGTCCAGCGGGATCAGGGATTCAGGAATGGCATCCAAGATGCCAATGTAAAGAATATGGATTCAATGATAATAACCAGCAATCAGGAAATAAACATACAAGAGCAGTGTTCTGTCTGCAGTAGCCATCGCCCACATCCACAGTCACACTGGGCTACATACATTGGTCCCCATGGCCCATGCTCATCATTCCCAAGTTAATTACTTATCAGACTGCAAGGATTTCTCAGCCATTTTAGAGTCAGTAAAGCCTTTTTTGGAGTTTGACATTTTGGGTCACTATGTTTTGCAACCCACCTTTATCGGCAATGTATTAATCAGAATACGTGAAACAGATTTATTTTTCAGGCAAGATTTTCTTTTGGGGCAACTTCAGATTCCTCACTTCTTTGCCTAAAATCTGAATCATCAATGTCAGGTGTTTAATTTTTGTTTCCTTCTAGCTTTTAAAAACCTGCTTCTTAGTTCTACATCTCAGTAGTTTAACAGAGCTTCTCTACAGGTTTGTTAGTGCTAGAAAATATGTGTTTTCCACATGCATCCTACCTATTTTAAACATGCTTCTAGATATGGATAGCATTCACCTCAACATAAAGGAGCACCAACGATGGATATATATCGCTGCCCTGCATAAAGCGCTAGCATCAGACGGGACAGGCTTGATGCAGGTGTCTTTAAGGGGCCGGGGAATGTGACTCGCATGCCGCAGTTAAACTCAATGGGATGTTAAATCGAGTGGAAGGGAGAACCATGCCTGGGATGGGTGCAGCTGAACAGTATTATTTGCTTTAATGTGTCTGGAAATGCTCTAAGCAGCTGCTAGGCCAGTTTGGCTGTACTGGAAGTTTATTCACTCACACTGGGCTTCCTGAATGTCCTTCGTTTTTCTCTCTGGTAGGTGGAAAATAACTAGTTTTGATGAAACTCCAGTCATAACTGAATACAACTTGACATTCAGGGTTATCTAACTATTGTAATGCAGCACAATGCTACATGATCTCACTAAACACTTCCCTATGAGCCAGGAAGTGTAGCTCTTAGCTGAACCTGCACATCTAAGAAAAGCCCAGATTCAATTAAAAGAAATCAAATATCACTTTCCCTGGAGAGCCCGTTCCACAGGTGCTCCTTGAAGTTCAACTCCTCTTTTTCTCTCCCTTTCCTTCTTTATTCTTTTTAGCTTTGTGGTGCGGCTGTCGAGGGGGGAGATAAATAATGCTGGAGCACAGAAGAAATGTCATGCTGTTCCAAACAAATGCATAACATTCACTTTGGAAAACTCTGGTCACTTTAAACATTCAGCCTCACCAGGAGAGCTGGATAAAAGGCAGGGTTTTGCTGGTTGGGATTTCACATGGGGAAGAAAGAAAGGCCTTTTTGCTCTGTTTTGGGAGGCCATGTGCCTTTCAGATGGTCCCTGTGAAGCTCCATGGCCAGGGCTATTTTTCACATTGAACCAGGTCTGAAAACCAAAAGCCATTCTGGAATAAAGTTTCCATGCTCAGAGAATTCTAATGGAAATTGGAAAGTGATAATCTCAGACAGTCTTTTTGTAGGTGGAGAGAGTGGCTTAGGGAAATCAGGATTATTGTTTGGTAAGCACCAACAATATAGGTAAAAATAAAACAATACAATAAAAAAGGCACCAAACGAGACATTCCACTGTACACACTTCTTCCCCCTTGGGGGGTGGTTGGGAGAGAGAACAGAGATGTGACAGATGTTGGTCATGTTGCTTAAGGAACATCTGGAAGACACTCAGGTACTAGGGTGAAGTACTCAGGTACTACTGAGGCACAGTACCAGAACCTAGATAGAACAGAGTAGAATCGACTACTTGGCACTGTGTGAAACTATATTCAGACAATCTCTGACCTGAAGCGTTTACCAGGAGGGGATAGTTAGATTTAAACGATTATTCATGCTATTGTTGATCACTTCACGTGGGAACTGCAGCGGTGGGAGTCTTTGGGGGCATCTGAGTGAAGAGAGGTCGGTGGCTTGAAGGACTAGACAAGGGAGCACATTTCATGCAGGCTATGCATGTGGGGAGGTGTGGATGATTAGACAGCTTTTGACCAGATCAATGAGTCTCATCATCAGTAGAATTTTCTTTCCGTTTCTACCTTCTATTCCTTGCGTATGAATTAATTTTACTGAAGACACAAAGCCTAATGCTACCCTCACTTGTACCCGTGCATCCCCAGTGAAGTCAGGAGGGATGAAGAGGAACAGTGGAAGCAGGATGTCTCATTGCATATCTCTGCAGAATGGTTACTCGTCTCTGCTGACACAGTCTGGGAACATTGGGGCTCATCTGACCAGGAACTTCTCAACAGTAATCTTTGGTTTATTTTTAAACGTAGTATGTGTGGGATATATTCAGAGATTCAGATATGGACGATGGACAATCTTGCTATTTCTCAGAAATTTTGCCCGTTTCAGTAGAAGTGCATGATGGTTCGCAGTGCTGTAAGCAGCTGGCAGATCAGCATACCTCCGGTAATTTTGCAGGTTTGAAGCCATGTTCATTGTATTGAGTTAGGCTTTCAAATTCAGCCACGGTATGAACATCTGGATGGAGACCATCTTGATCATCAGTCAGCTGCCCTTCCACTATCGGTGCTATTCTGCCAATTCTCATCCACTCATACAGCTTGTAGACCGAGCAGAGAAAGGATATTGATCAGTAACTCTTTGCAGAACGGCCATACTGGTCAGACCAATGGTCTATCTAGCCCAGTATCTGGTCTTCCAACGGCACCAGTGCCCAGTGCTTTGAGGGAATGAACAGAACGAATAGAATGAATCAGCAAGTGATCCAAGACTTAGGGCCTTTATGTGGTCTGAGTAGTGCAAACACTTTGGCCTGTCTCCACAATCTAGACACTGTCTGAACTGTCTCCCTGCAAAAGTTAAAAAAGTCAAGCAGCCACTTTTGCTCTCTTGTTTTGAATGTAGTAACAGTTCATTAGATAGACCATCAAGTGCAATTGCCTTTCCACATCTCAGGGATTTCATGTCTCCTCAGTGTTGAGCTGCTCACTGTGGACTTTGCTGTCTCAGAGGAGTGAGCAAAGTTCCTGCTTCCCTTGTTTCTTTCTGCTCTTTCCTTTGGGGTCTGGGTTACCATGTAGGATGAGTTGGTGTGCAGCTTAACTGGGAGAGGTTGCAGTGATGCGCTTTGGCTCTTGTCCATTAGGGTTCAGTTTGTGCATGGTGGTCCATACTTTGTTGTTGTTATGGCAAAGATGTGTAGTTTCAATCAGCTCCTTCCAGCACTTGTGTCACTTCGTTTTGATCTCTCTCATAAGCTCTTCCCTGAGCCCAGCAGTTTTTCACCAAAGGGATCTATGTCAGACCATTCTGAACATCTCTTATACTGTTGGTGTGTTTGTTCTGAAAGCCCAGGTACATACGGTGTTCAACATCCCCTAGGGACATGCTTTTGGGCAGTCTCCCACACCAGGAAGACAAATTCTCCATAGTGCTTGTGTGTTAGAGAAACATCGTAGATGGTTTCATCCAACTTAGAGGTAAAATCTTCCCAGGCAGCCTTCCTGATGCTGAATCTCAGCAGATACTTTGTTTTCCTGGGTTGTACTGCAGCCTCTCTTGTCACTGTCACTTGGGATCACTGCCATGGCCTCCCTTCTGAAGCTGCCTGCATTTGGTATCCCTAGTTCCATCATGTGCTTTGGAAAGAATATTTGCCCTTGAGGTCACAGAGCACGGTCAAGTTGTTTGTTGCCACTCACTTCTCTACTTCTTCCCCATTGTTGTCATTGCTGGGGTATCCCCAGATGGTGGTGGGACTGCTGAAATCAGCTTTGACAAGGCATGGCTTTTCTAGCAGGGGAAATTCAGTTGCCCATGCAAACTGTTCACCTCGTGGTTTGTACACAGAAACTACTGCTAGTTGACTGAGTTCAAGTATGATAATACGTTCCATTGTCCCATGGGATTTCACAGCAGTGTTTTGTCACATACAAGTATCATGCTACCATAGACGTTACTTTCAATGTTCACAGCAATATGGATGCCAAGGTTGGTTAGTGCTACTGTCTCTCTATGTGTCTCTTGCAAGCACATAACGTCTGCTTTCATGGCAGAAAAAATTTCACCCATCGCTGCAGAATCCCTCCATGTGCAAATTGATGGTTTTGAGTGCTGTCTTTGGCGGAGGCCCTGAAAGGGGCCATTTATCTCCACATCTGGACCTATATCTTTTATTGTGGTCTTGGTGCATATTATCAGATTTAGTTTCTTCCATAGTTAGTTTCAATGGGAGATTAACAGGGGTCACAGGATGAACAACGTTTGCCTATGCCAAAGATGGCACTTAAAACCGTAAGTTTCAAAGTGAAGGGATTCTCTGCAGAGAAGGATGAAATTCTGTATTATGTGCTTGCAAGGGCTGCACAGATAACGGCACCCATCCTGAGAGATATGGAGTGCTATGGCCTCATCCATTTCCTGGCCATATCCCCATTTTCTCCCAGGAAACGCTCTAAGCTGAGCTGCCAAATATTGAAGTTGAGGCTATTTTGTGCCACCACAGCCCGGCCCCAACATATCTGTCTGCCACTCTTTGAACTGGCAGAATCCAGCATACACTAGGACAGACATTTGACCCTACCTCTTCCTTTAGGCCTTTGGGTTGTAGTGTTTCTAAGATTGTCCCTGTAAAGTCAGCATTCACCCAGTACCAGGAAGACACAGATCTTTTCTTGTCAATGCCCTCACTCAGAGAGAAGACAATGCTGTAAGAGCTGCCCATACCAGAGGTCTGGTGGAATCACTTCCCCATTACTATCCTTCATTGTAGCTTTTTAAAAGCATCCCACATATGGTTGGGTTATTGACTATGTGTTTATAGCATTTTAGGGACTGGTTTATAGTTTTCTCATAATAATTTCCCCCACATTATCATTTTAAAACACTTTTAAGAATGCTTTTCTTAGCATGCTGCTCATATTTTTGGGAGCTCTAATCTCTTCATGTGTATATGTGAAGAAGAATGACAGTTTAAGAACCTTGTTACCCATAGTTCAGTAGATATCCTTGTGAAACATACAGATATAGGGTGTTCTGGAACATCACATTTACTCAGAGGCTGAAGAATGAGGAAGAACACACCTATTCAACCAGTGGTCAAGTCCATAAACTGCATGCCGTATATTCTGCATGGGAAGCTGAGGACCATTCATCATCAAAATAATTTGTCTACATACCACACATTACAAATCCATTTGTCTATTAGAATCCTCACTAGTTAGAACATAAGAGCTGCCACTCTGGGTCAGACCATGGTCCATCTTGCCCAGTATACTGTTTCCAGCAGTGGCCTGTACCAGAGATTCAGGAGGAATGTACAGAACGAGGCAATTATGGAATGATCTCTCTCTGTTTTCCACTTCCAGCTTCTGATAGTCAGAGCTTTAGGGTCACCCCAAACATGGGGTTGAGTCCCTGATGCTCCTATCTAATTATTTTTAACCCAGTTTTACTTTTGGCCATCGCAACATCCCATGGCAATGAGTTCCACAGATTAGCTGTGAATTGTGTGAAGAACCACTTCCTCTTGTTTGTATTAAAACTGCTGCCTATTGATTTCATCGGAGACTCCTGGTTTTTTTATTGAGTGAAAAGGTAAACAACACTTCTTTACTGACTTTTTCCACACTTTTCATGATTTTATAGACCTCTATCGTATTCTCCCTTAGTCATCTTTTTATAATCTGAACAGCCTTAATCTTTGTAGTCACTCCTCATCTGGAAGCCAGTCTATATCCTTAGTCATCCTTGTTGCCTTTCTCTGAATCTTTTCCAGCTCCACTATATTTTTCCAGTTCTCCTGTATTAATACACCCTTGTCGATGGCACTAATTCACTAGTTTGGTAATTCCTATAGTATGTATACTGCCCTTTGCCTAGAAATGCCTTTTATACACTGCATTGTCCTGGGAGAAAAACTAAAGGCTAGAAATGAATTTAAAAGAGGTTCTCTATGCCTCACACTCGATGTGCCTCCCCCATTCCTAGGGGAGGTAATGGGCACCCATCTCAGAGTCCACTTGCCCATGGTCAATGGGCTCACTCAACAGATTGACAGGAAATCACTTCAGGGTCTCTCCATTTCTCTTCACGGCATCTCTGAATGTGACAGCAAACATCAGGAACTGTGAAGTTACCCGCCTGGGCTTGGCAAGCCTTCTTTGTTTTCCATTAGCAGAAGGGCTGCAATCATCCCTTCTACCCTGGCACAGCAGGGGGGGTGGCTGCCACTCCCGTCTCCCATGCGGTGGGTCCAGGCAGGCTAGAGCACAGGACACAGGAAAGAACCGGACCTCCTGGTTTGAGGCCAGTCCGTTGCTACTGAAGGTACCCCCCACATATGGACCCATGGATTAACTTAGCAAGCTCCTTCTTAGTTTGTTGTCCTCTATTGGGAGGCTGTTGCAGAACGTCACTCAGCTAGAAACTCGCTTATTTATTCATGGTCATGGGATGGGCACTAACCACAGCCTCCCGGCTCTCTTACTCGTGGGCTCCAGGGAGAAAGTCAGAGGTGGCCTCAGCTGTGACGTCTGCACAGTGCCCACACCTAAAGGAAGCCCCACATCCTGGAGATGTCCCATCACATAGGGGCCAGGATCTATGCTGTCGCTTTGGCTTACCCAGCGCTTTACGCACCAGTGCCATTACTCCTCGCTACTGCAGAACAGTAAGAGACAGAATCTGCTGCAGGGTGTTCCACAAACACTATCTTCTCAGGAAGAGTCCTCAGAAAGAAAAGCCACCGTATGTCCCACTGGCCATCCCTGGCCCTTTGATGGGCAGCATTACAAGCTGCACGGCTAGCCCTTCCAGAACCCCTGGCACTGTCGGAGCTCATATCAAATACACATCTCTCATTCGTTTATTATTACTCTAAAAGGAGCCTGAGGAAAGGTCCCATGGGCCTCGCTAACTAGGCATCAAATGGGCTCTGATTATGCAGCAGAATGCTATATTTTGCAGGGCAAACATGGTGCCAGGAGAGGTGCAAGCTCTGATTGTTTGTTTTTTCTGCTATCCAGAAATTGCCTCTGTTGCTGTGATTTATTTAGACCCCATGAAATCAATATGGCTTCAGCTCTAACCCTTCCATTACCAGTGCTGCCAACGGGGTGCACAGACAAAGCAGAAACCAATGCACTGAAACAAACCACGCAGTCAGAATCCACCATTCCAGAAGAACAGACATGATGCACGCTGGGGAGTTTTGGTGCCTATCATTCTGAACCCCGGCTTCGTTCCAGGAACCGATTGCAGCGTGACTCAGAGGAGCCCAAGCGTGCTGCTTTGGTAGCTTGTGAAAAGTGTCTCCATTACAGAGTTTGTGTGATCAGGGATGGGAAAAGCCCATGGATTGCTTGCTGGGTGTTTGGAACTTGCCCAAAGAAGAGCTTACACTGTTTCACAGGAGTTATGTGAAACGTCTCCTTGCCCATAGGAGCATCCTGCAAGCATGAGACAGGCTGACACTGCCAGGCTGGAGAAAAAGCCCAGATTGCACACTCACAGGCATTCAGCTGTGCTCTGTGGATGGCTCAGTCACATTGCCCATGTTGACCTTCTCTTGTAGCTGTCATTAAAGGGGATGGTCATGGTTAAAGATCATGGTCATTTCCAACACCCGACACTAGGTGGACATTTCCACATTGTTGATTCAGGCTGTGTGGCACAGGGCAATGGCTAGCCAAGAGCCTTTTCTCCAACCTTCAGAATACCTACTCTCTAGGGTCGGAAGTGGGAGAGCTACATGGGAAAGCTGAAGATATGGGGAAACCAGGAAAAAGGAGGGAGACCTACAGAGAGGAAGAGAGAAAGGAAACTGCAGATGTTCTTATGTCTTGCTGTCATATTGAAGAGGGCACTCTCCTGCAATCTCACTATGCAATTTCAGACAATATCCATAATGTAATATCAGAAATTCAAGTAAAAAATTATCTCAAAATGGTATTCCTCTAGGGTCTTATTCTGTCCTCATCTGCAAGCACAAAGTACTTCACTAGGAAGGAAAAATCAAATATAACTCTACAAAATGGGAATACTAGACGAGGTGGCAGTCCTGCGGACAAAGATCTGGGGTTATAGTGGATCATGAACCGAATACGAGTCAACAGTATGATGCAGTTGCTAAAGAGGTGAATCTCATTCTGGTGTGTATGAGCAGGTGTGTCACATGGAAGAGACAGGAGGTAGCTGTCCTGCTTTGCTAGACAACAGTGGGACCTTAGCCAGAGCACTGTGTCCAGCTCGGGGCACCACAATGTAAGTAAGATGTGGTCAAACTGAGAGAGCCCAGAGGAGAGCAACAAAACCAATAAAAAGGTTTAGAAAACCTGATTTATGAGGATAGGTTAAAACAACTGGACATGTTTAGTCCTGAGAAAAGAAAACTGAAGAGGGACCCAGTAAGTCTTCTAATGTGTTGGGGGCTAGTCATAAAGTGGATTGTGATCAATTGTTCTCCGTGTCCTCTGAAGGTAGGAGAAGAAGTAATGGGCTTAATCTGCAGTGAGGGAGATTTCGGTTGGCTATTCGGGAAATCTTTCTAACTCTAAGAGTAGCTGAGCACTGGAACAGGCTTCCAAGGGAGGCTGTGGAATCCCCATCACTGGACGTTTTTCAAAACAAGTTGGACAAACCCCTACAAGGGATGGTCTAGGTTTCCTTGGTCCTGCCTCAGAGTAGGGGATTGGACTTGATGACTTCTCAAGGTCCCTTCCAGATCTTCTATGCTCTTATGCTACTGCTCCTCATCCAGCAATGGGTGACAGATAAAAAGACAAGCTGTGGCTTGAGAACAATATTTGCAGAACAAGAAGGAAGACTTTGCTGAAGCTATTTTACCTGAAGCAGGGTGGTGATAAAAGCTTCCACCTCACATCTTTCACAGTGTTATAGACCAAAGAGGGGGCAGGAATGACCACCATGCTATGGACTCGGGAGGTTGGAATCCGCTATTCCACCTTGTCCCAAGTCCTGCCTGTCTGTCTGTCCATCCATACATCACTTTGCCCCTACCCAGCACATGCAGGGGGGACAGGGGTGATGTTGCCCAGTAGGATTTTGGCTAGCCTGTCCACAGGGGTGATATGGGAAGGACAGAAAATCTCTGTGTGGCTACTCCCCCACTGAGCACACATGCGGGGGATGCTCAGAATCTGGCCCCCTTTTTTTTTTTCTGGTTTTCACACCCAGACCCCTGCTCTGACAGATCCCTGTGAACAGGCAGAGCCCCATTGATGTCAGCTGTCATCCACATGGGTCTGCCTGCTAGGATCTGACCGCAGGGTCGGGAACTTGAACTGAGTGCAGCGTGGGATCAGCATCTGGATGAACCTTGCACTCTTAGAAGGTCATTAACTCACCAAATGACTCTTCTAACAGAGGCCCTCGAGAGGCAGTGGCTGGACACCAAACCATGGGGATTTCTCAGCCCATATATGAGATTCAGGGTTTTATAGACACACAACATTCCTGACTAAAATAAGCAATCTTGAATCAGGAAAAATGAATCTGAAT
The DNA here is from genome assembly GCF_026122565.2 of Emydura macquarii macquarii. Lineage (NCBI taxonomy): Eukaryota > Metazoa > Chordata > Testudines > Chelidae > Emydura > Emydura macquarii. The sequence goes on from NW_027131688.1 coordinate 910,401, forward strand.
GAATGCTGCCTGGTTCAGAGCTCCTGCTGCTCATGGTGAGTTTTGCAGGAGTGCAGTATGGTGGTGACTGACTCGATGACTCTGACTGTTCAGAGAGCTCCTTTAATTATTTGGTGTTATGGAAGGGAAGAGAACAATATTTCTGGCTCTCTTCAAACTCCTTTACACCCAGCCAACCTCAGCTCGCTTTTCTCTCTATAGTTCATCAGTCAAACCACTTAGACGTCAAAGTGACTATGTACACAGGCCCAGCTGCAGAGCTTGGATGCCTGGATTATTTAGCTATCCACATGGAAGAACATCTGGTCTCACATTTGGACAGAACCTGAATCAAAGAAGTGATGGAAAGCCTAAGCAACTTTAAGTATGAGAAACCTTGAACTGTGGGACTAGTCACACCAGCTTTCAAATTAATTAAAAACTAGGCCCATTTTCATGTATTTTCTTCACTACCTTGCAGGTCCTAGATGTCTGTCTGTCTGCTGTTTGTTTTTTGCTTTTCAGTTTCTAGTCGTGAAGTGATGCAGCCATATTGTAATGTTTCTTGTTATATAGCTGATGCCCTAACTAGCAGGGATGCTTTGTCAGGGGTTCTTCTGCAGCATAAGACAAAGGACAGCCTCAACGCCTGCATCAATAGTTCAACACAAGAAACTGTCATTCTCCAATAATAAAAAAGGGGCAAAGGAGACCATTTGGAGCTGGTGGGACAGAATTATCCACAGAGATGACTTCTGTCCTTGAAAGCAGTTTGCATTATTTTAAGGGAAGACAAGAAGTGGAACCTTGGTCAGATGACTAGGAAGGAGTATAAAGACACTGCTCAAACATGCAGGAGTGAAATCAGGAAGGCCAAAGCACAATTGGAGCTCCAGCTAGAAAAGGACGTGAAGGGGAACAAGAAGGGTTTCTACAGGTATGTGAGCAACAAGAAGGGCAGAGAAAGTGTGGGACCTTTATAGAATGGGGGAGGCAACCTAGTGACAGATGATGTGGAAAAAGTTGATGGACTCAATGCTTTTTTTGCCTCTGTCTTCACACACAAGGTTAGCTCCCAGACTACTGCACTGCACTGCAGTGCTGAAGGAACAAGTTTGGGGCTATTTAGAAAAGCTGGACATACACAAGCCCTTGGGGCCAGAAGCAAAGCATCTGAGGGTGCTGAGGGAGTTAACTGATGTGATTGCAGAGCCTTTGGCCCTTCTCTTTGAAAACTTGTGGTGATTGCAGGAAGTCCCGCATGATTGGAAAAAGGCAAATATAGCACCCATCTTCAAAAAAAGGGAAGGAGGAGGATCTGTGGAACAACAGTCCGGTCAGCCTCACCTCAGTTCCCAGCAAAACTATGGAGCAGGTCCTCAAGGAATCCATTTTGAAGCACTTGGAAGAGAAGAAGGTGATTGGGAACAGTCAGCATGGATTCACCAAGGGCAAGTCATGTCTGACCAACCTGATTGCCTTCTATGAGATGACTGGCTCTGTGGATGTGGGGAAAGCGGTGGACGTGATATACCTTGACTTTACCAAAGCTTTTGATATGGTGTCCCACAGTATTCCTGCCAGCAAGTTAAAGACGTATGGGTTGGATGAATGGACTGTAAGTTGGATAGAGAACTGGCTAGATCAATGGGTAGTGCTCAATGGCTCCATGTCTAGCTGGCAGCCGGTCACAAGCAGAGTGCCCCAGGAGTTGGTCCTGGAGCCAGTTTTGTTCAACATCTTCATTAATGATCTGGAGGATGGGGTAGATTGCACCTTCGGCAAATTTTCAGGTGACACTAAGCTGGGGGGAGTGGTAGATATGCTTGTGGATAGGGATCACATACAGAGTGACCTAATCAAATTAGAGGATTGAGCCAGAAGAAATTTGATGAGTTTCAATAAGGATAAGTGCAGAGTCCTGCACTTAGGACAGAAGAATCCCATGCATAGCTACAGACTGGGGATCGACGGGCTAGGCAGCAGTTCTGCAGAAAAGGACCTGGGGGTACAGTGGACAAGAAGCTGGATATGAGTCAACAGTGTGTCCCTTTTGCCAAGAAGGCTAATAGCATATTGGGCTGCATTAGTAGGAGCATTGCCAGCAGATGGAGGGAAGTGATTATTCCCCTCTCTTTGGCACTCATGAGGCCACATTTGGAGTATTGTGTCCAGTTTTGAACCCGCACCACAGGATGGATGTGGACAAATTGGAGAGAGTGCAGAGGAGGGCAAGAAAAAGGATTAGGAGGCTGGAGCACAAGACTTATGAGGAGAGGCTGAGGGAACTAGGCTTGTTTAGTCTGCAGAAGAGAAGAGTTGGGGGGTGGGGATTTGATAGCAGAGTTCAAATACCTGAAAGGGGGTTCCAGGGAAGATGGAGCTAGGCTGTTCTCAGTGGTGGCAGGTGACAGAACTAGGAGCAATGGTCTCAAATTGCAGGGGGGGAGGTCTAGGTTGGATATTAGGAAAAACTTTTCACTAGGAGGGTGGTGAAGCACTGGAATGGGTTACCTGGGGAGGTGGTGGAATCTCCATTTTTAGAAGTTTTTAAGGCCCGGCTTGGCAAAGCCCTGGCTGGGATGATTTAGTTGGGGTTGGTCCTGCTTTGAACTGGCCGTTGGACTAGATGACCTCCTAGTGTCTACATAGACACACACACACCCACACACCTCCGTGAAAGTTCCATGCCTGAAGGCAGTGATATGGCTGAACAAGAAAATGATTAATAGAAAGACAGTGTTGTCTAGAAGATAGGGCACTGAACTGGGAGTCAGTAGAGCTAGGTCAAATGAGATTTGGGCACTGAAATACCATTTATACCTTTGAAAAACAACAACTTTCTAATTAAAAGAAAATAATTGGGAGATGTGACCAGCTCCACATCACACTGTAGTAGTAGGACAGCTCAAGTTTGTGTTGTCCCCAACATCTTGATTGGATATTTAACATTATTAAATATCACAGTGTGTCTTTAAATATAACACACAGCTTTACAAGCTGTTCACAGTACTGTGTGCGTTTTTCCTCTCTCTCTTTTATCCAGTTTAAGTTAACTACATATAGACAAGCTGCAGGCTTCAACCCCTTAGAAGCCAAAAACCTGTTCTATTTATCAGAAAACTGGCTGCTTAGTAGCAGAGCTCGCTTGGCCGGCTGGCCGCTTGAAGTTGCCACAATCCAGGGACAAGTTATTTTCCCCCTTCACAAGCTGATATTTCAAAGAGATCCATTTTTCTAATCAGTGCTGAGTTCAAAACTATTACAGCATTCGACCCAGGAAAGGAAAACAGCTTTGTTTGGAAGACTGGCACCTCCAACAAGATCGGCTTTTCCCTGAGCTATTTATTGGTCACTGCTTCTGAGAACTAAAATTCCTTCTTCTGACCAGTCAGAGGCAGCACAGGAGACTCAGTTTTCCACTGCGTTGCTGCTTCTACTTGTGCCAAGTGTGAATCGGATACAACTGGTCGGGAATTTTCTGATGAAACTTTCTTTTTGGTCAGAAAAATGCCCATTTGTTGAGTCCAGAACTGTTTCTGGGACAGGCTCAATTTCAACAAATTTCCTGTTTTGAAAATAGTTTGAAACCTGTGAATTGTGGAAATGGGATCATTGGCAATTCCCCAGTGCCGGAATTCCTCAGCCGCTTCCTTACGCGCTTTACAGACTCTTGGAATTCCTCATGCAAACGTGCAGACATGGAGCTGAAGATATGGCCTGATTCAGTGTTATTCAGTCAGCCTCACAGCCCAGCATAAACCTTGATAAAAGGCTAAAATTTATCATCAGGAAACTTTCAGTGTCTGGGCTTTACAAGCTTGCCCTTTAAACACGTCAGAAACGTGTCACCCCATCATCCTCAGCCCTGTCTCCTCCTTGCTCTTTGCACTTCTCCTGCCTGCCTGCCACAGGCTGTGAGATACACAACAGTGGGAGAGGACAACGCTGTCCATGCCATGTCTGCTTGAGCCTAGGAATGGGGATGGAGAGTTGGACTGCAGAAACTCCTTATCGGGCCTCACCTCTCTTTAGAGGCTGAGGGATTCTCCGCTCCTTGGGTCCGTCTGCAGAAAGTTACCCATACCGGAGCAGTCACCCTAAAAACAAGGTTTGTTAAAGAGATAGAGAAAATGGGGTCAACAGGAATTGGTTTGCATAGCAAGAGTTCTTAATTGGGGTACACATGCCCCTGGGGGTACGCAGAGGTCTTCCGGGGGAATATCAGTTCATCTAGATTTTTGCCTAGTTTTACAACAGTCTACATAAAAGGTACTATCAAAGTACGTACCAACAAACATTTCCTACAGCCAGCAATATCCTCTTTATCCTCTCGACTGCTCTCTATACTGCACACTGCAATGTAAGTACAATATTTAAATTCCAGTGGATTTATTTGATAATTATACGGCAAATGAGAACGTCAGCAATTTTTCAGCACTAGTGGCTGTGTCACTTGTGTGTTTAGATCTGATTTTGTAAGCAAGTCGTTTCAAAGTGAGGTGAAACTTGGGGGTACACAAGACAAATCAGCCTCCTGGAAGGGGAATAGTAGAGCCACTAGCACAGCTCATGGGACTGCTTTGCAAAGTCAGTCAGGCCGCCCCTTCGACTTAGTGACAGAGAAAAGAAGATTTTACCTCTCTAGAGATCAATTCCCTCTTTCGCCTTTTCCTGATCAACCTCACAGCCTCTCCTGCTTCTGTCCTTCACCCCACTTGCTTCTCAAATCCATGCATCGGTGTTCATTATCTTATCAGGGTAAGTTACGTCAACAGTGCTAAAGAGGAGTGTTTGCTTCACACACGTCTTGATCCAATGCCACTGCCTCTGCCACCCGTGTGTCCTGAGTAACGATTCACCACGTCAGTCCCCAAACATTGCTGTGAACAAACCTCATTGCAGTAAAAGAAGATATACAAGTGAAGCTCCACCGGGCAATCACCTGTTTGACAAGCTATTGGCCTCATCTCCAGCTGGGCAAGTGAAGATCTCATTAACAGCACACAGCAGGGAGGTGACAGCCCCTTTAGAACGGTTTGTTAAACCAACTTTGTTTGCTGCCAGGCAAGTTCTTACATTCTTGTGCCGCCAAAGAAAGGCTAGTGCTCATGAGTTCATGACGTGAAACTGAATGCATTTTACACCCCTCCCCCCCACACACATACACACACACACCAGTGCCCATTTCAATGGTCCAGCTATAAAAGAAAGCACTGGGCATTTGGTGTGCAATATTCCGATACTACACTGCTGAAGAAACATCATGTCCTCTGTGACGTTATTAGGTCTCATGGATTCTTTCTTCACAGCCCTGAGTTCTAGAAGTCAATGTTCTTGGGCGGGGGGGGGGGGGATAAAGAGAAAAGAAAAGAACAGTGCTCTCCTTTCCAAGGCGGCACTGTAATCTCTGCTAATGTAAAGCTTTGTAGATAAAGGGTTAGAAAGAAAAAGGGACTCCTTAAAATCCCTAATTACATAGAGCTATACTAACTTAGCAAACCGCAACACTGAGTTTTAATTTTGCTAGCTGGTAGCTTTGGGGCATTCTTTAAACCGATGGATGATTGCTAGGAAGAGTCCAAATCAAATACTATTAGTTGGTACTCGGCAGGAGACACAGAGATTGCTGGAAAGACCCCCAAGGAAGTGATTTGATCCAACCAAATATATGACTTTTTACTCTTTCACAAATCTTTGGGAACAGACAAGCACAGGAAAGAGAGATTTCAGCAGAATGCTGCGTGCAAGATGTGGTTAGTTATAATGAGACATGAAAGCACGTAGACTGGAGCCTCTAACAGGGTAATCTGACTCCATTGCAACAGCTCAAATAGTTTTTAACTGGGAACCTTTCACCAAAGAGCTTTAACTCAGTACCAGCTGCAGCGGCAGCTTTCAATTAAAAAATCAGGAAAAGACTGCCTGTGAACTAGCAGCTACCAGAGAGCTGGGTCAGTCACTGCCCAGAATTAAAGTGTGCTGCACATCCCACAGCCCCTGGCTGCAGTGCTGCTGAACGTTGCCAGAGATGGCCAGCCACTAGCATCAGCACTTTTTGAATGCTTCAGAATAAGTGCAATCAGCCATGCCCAGTTCAGTTTCATGCCTCAGGGCCTGATTTACTCATCAGAATTGTGGAGCAACTCAATAGTTCTGCACTCAGCTGCAATCATGGGGCCCTCTGGCCTCTGTAGTTTAATAGAATAGACCTTCCCCAGCCTAGGAAGAGCTACCAGGCCTGTTCACCCACCCACAGCCTTCTGCTGCAACCCCAGAAGCTTGTACTCTTATCCCTCCCCAGTTCCAAACAGGCTTCCAACCTCTGGGGCCGTCCTTTATATCCCCTGGGTGGGACTCAGACTAAATTAGTAGATGCTGGCCAGCTGGGTCAGATGATTCCCAGCAGCTGTCTGCTGGGCTCTTCTCCAGACAAGCCTGGCTGCTGGCTCTGAAGGGATAGACAGCTCGCTCTCTGATGGTTTGCTTGAGTAAAATGTGCATTCAGTGCTAGATTCTGCAAGTGAACTCGCATCCCAGCAGCCTGGCTTGCAGGAGCTGGCTCTGTCTGTGGCAATACCTGTCGCCCTTTACCTTCGTTTTCTATCTTTGTTAACAAGGCTAAAGGCACACAAATAGTCCTGGTGTAGGTAGGAACGCTGGCTGTGTTTCTGAGGTAGGCTGAAATGGACTTACACAGAATTAAACAACACACACTCAAAGCCCCAGTAGCAATAAACTCTTTGTGAGCAACACTGGCTGGTTACAGAAAGCTAAACAAACAAATCCTAACACACTGAATTCTGTTTATGAAAAATTCAGGAACAAAACAAGAGACCAAAGGCTGGAAATAGTAATGTATTCCCTTTGAGTTGTTTGCCCAGCCTAAATTAAGGAGCATTGTAGGTGGCAGAGAAATTTGATAAACTCACATTTTACTTAAAAGCCTAGGAACCAGGTGAAGTGAGTTTACTGGCTTTGTTCCTAGTATGAAATCACAACACATAAGTCACCCTGTCCTCACCTCAGGGGGACTAATCTCACCAAATTCACAGGAGAATTTAAAATAGGCCAAACCTGGGTAATAGTCCAAAGGATTGATTTCTCTTAATAAATCTGGGGTTGGAGTTCTATTTCTTACATTTGACAAGCAGGTTTTTCATGTTCACTTACCTGTTCAAGGATTTTAACACTCACTGAGGATAGCCACAGGGGCTGGGTTTTTAATGAACTAACTACCCACTTTGGACACTGAACTCTACTAAAGTCACGTTCTTTCATGGAAGGTTTAAAAGCTGACTGCTTTGTGTGGCCAATGTCTATTCTTCCATTGGCAGAGATGCTGTGGATTCCTGGTTCATTGTTCAGTATAATTTCAACGAAGTTTCAAGCCTTGATGCAGCTCCGGCTGGTTTTGCTGCAGATGTATGAGCCTGCTCCTATTGGTACCCATGAGAACTTTACCACCCGTGTCAATGGGGCCAGGATTTGGTCCTGAGGAAGGATGAAGCAGTAAGAATACTTTGGCACTGTTTCCAGCTGACCAATGACTAGGAGTATCTCATTGCTGCTTCCAGGATTCAGGAGTCCATTTTTTCCTTCCACTGCATTAAAGAGTGTAAAACAATGAGGGGTGACCCTGAAGTCTGGTTGAGTAGAGATAAGAGTCCAGAAATCTGAATTACCCAAAGCATCTATTCTGAGAATAGTTTTTTTCTCACAAGGTTTCTGGTACTTCACAAATAGCCCAAGAGCAGCCTCTGGCTAAGGCAATGTCTGCGTTACAGACTATGTCAGCAGAACTTCCGTTGCTAAACTACACCCTGAGCGACAATACTCACCCCGACATCAGTGCTCGTGTGCACAGCGCTATGGCAGCAGGACAGCTTCTCCCAACGACACAGCTTTTGCCACTCCTGGAGGTGGATTTTTTATGCCAATGAGAGAGCTCTCCCCATTGGCACAGACTATCTTCCTCAGGGACGCTGCAGCGCACAGCTGTACCGACACAACTGTGCCATTGCGGCGCTCTACGTGTAGACATGCCTCAGTGCTGAGGTATTGTGGACTTCCACTTGGGCAGTCAGGAGGCATGAGAGAAAGGGAAGAATGGAAGGATTATGAAGACTGGTTTGAGTCTCAGAAAAGGTACATTTATATTTTGAGTGAATTATAATTTTATCAGAACTAATTCTTTCTTCCCGGCTGTAGACACATGCACATGTTAACAAGTAGCACCGTGTCCTCCGGTTCCCTCCGTTAACACTAATCTCTGGACGGGTTTTGAGGGACAGGTCTGGATTCCTTTGGACCCCTCTTACTGCTCGGCAGGGCATAACTTCCTTATTCTCGTCCCAGAGAGATATATTCGATGGTGCCTCCACCCTCCTCCGTCTTCCTTGCAAGGTCACCAGGGCAGCCTGGAAGGAAAATTCTAACCACAGGCAGCCCCTACTTACGGGCCGGAGAGTCAGAAACTCCCAAGGAACAGCGAACGCACACTTTACAGTCAGAGTGATTGTACTGCGCAGGAAGTAAATATGACCGAACTGGGTCAACCAAATCAGGGTTACCGGTGCCTTTCCCACGCTGCTAATACCCATGACTTTCCCCAAAGTCCCAGGTTCATGACAGCAGGAATAAAATGCCATGTCCCATTGGTACGCAAACTCTGTGGGGCCCTCGCTGAGCTGTTGAATGATATCTTCTCCTGCAGCGATAAGCAATTTGGCTGGCTTGGTTCAGTGCAACCCAAAAGAATCGCACGTGGGATCAGACGATAAGACCATGCACAGGTTTAATAGACAGTAGGCAATAAGATACCCAAACCCTGACTTGCCCCACAGCTTGAGGACATAGACTGAGGGGTCCCACATAATCGCCCTGTCTAACTAAAGGATGATGCATCACAACTCCATGACGGATCCTCGGGTTTAAACTGGATCTGGACTGCTCGGCCAGTTCAGAGGCGCTGGCAGTCGCAGCTGGATGGGAATCAGGCTCCTGTTCCCAAGATCACCTCTCAGCAGAAAGGCAGGCAGGTGTCATATGACAATTACAGCAACACTGCCTCTCTTAGAGCTCAGATACATCCACGACAGGCGGGCAGCCCTGCCCTAGCAGCCAGAGCATGGTGAGAGTTTCTTGTGGGAGCCTGACTGCTCCAGGGCAATCCTCCACACTTGTTACCTTGCAGAGGGAAAGGACTAACCTTCGGGATGTTGCTTCCAGGAACCCCAAGGCCAGTTCTCTGGGGGACCCTGCATGCACCCAGGAACTCACCCCCCCAGCCCCTCCCAGTGCTCCTGGGGGTGGCCGTTTCAAAGAGGACCTTCCTGATTGGCCAGGGTAGCTCTGCTTTCCCGGGTCATTCTTTCCCATCAGTCACCTGAACTCCAGCACCCACCCTGCTTCTTCCAGCACTGCTCTCCCCTCAGCAGATGGCTGGCAGCTGCCAGGCAACCTGCCACCCTTTGCAAGCTGGCAGTGCCCTGTTGCTGGAATAGTGCCTCTCCTCTCTCCCTCTGGGTTGCCTAGAAACTAGGACTGAGTCTTTCCTGGTCCCCTGCCTCCCAGGGCCCACGTGCCTCTCCCTGAGCGATGAGCACAGAGATGCCCAGGACCGGAGTAAGCGCCCCGCAGTTTACAGACACAGATAATTGTCCCATGCTTGTATTTGTCTGACTGTCAGAATAATGCCGTGCCGATGTTTAAAAAGCATATTGGTTTCCTAATAGTTCTACAGATCGGGTCATTGTAGTGCTGATGGGCCGTAGTAATCCCTGGTGAAACGACTGAAGACATGGAAATTACAGCAGGGATTCATTTAGCTCAGTGCATTTGTGTTTAGCTGTTACGTTCCTTCCCCAAAATACATGTTTTCAAGATACATTAAAATAATGGATTTGCAGAAAGAGATTGATAATTAAAAGTAAATTCATTCCTGGTGTTCTAATGATGTATGAGAGCTTCCTTCGTGTGATTTATGAAATCCTCAGCACTATTTGATTGAGCTGCAGTTTTGTAATGAGCCTATTTATTATCCTCTAGTGAGAAACCCTGGAAAGTTCCATATCCTGTTTTGCTGGCTACTGTTCAATCAAAGAATCACAGGCAGCCCATACAGATTTATGATAAACTCCTGGTGAGCAGGGAGGTAACAGGAACATTTCACATTCATTGAGGTCACACGACTGGCTCTCTTGTAAAGCTAGAGATGTGTGCCTCACCGCCCAATCGGGGCTACTTGCTACGCGGATTATGTACATCAAGAGAGCAAAAGGAACAAAAAGTGAAGCCTGTATTTTTAGCTGCCCAGGCTGACCTCACTTTGTGCTTTCTAATCTCATGACCATTTGCAGTTCTCTAGAACAGGAAGACTAACGAAGAGCTGAAAAAGAACTTGGGCTCGGACGCTCCAATCACTCCAACACTTGCTTGGCTTTCACTAGGGAAGTGCATCACTGGCACTACAGCAGGGCAGGAATTTTTTAATGAAACATTAGTTTCATTGCAAATGCTGTGTGCAACATTTGGCACTTCTGCTTATGGCCTGGCCAGCACCAGGAAGTTTAGAGGCATGTGAAAAAAGAAAAGAATGAGGGAATAAAAGAATTACGCAAACTTTTCTGTACCTCAAAAAGAGAGAAGTTTGCATTTTGAGTGTTCATGGTTTGGAGCTGATGAATCTCCCAATTTGAAAAAATGTTACCCATCCCCCTCAACATTTCGTTGGACATTTTTAAATGAAAAAATCCAATAACCTGATTTGAAATGTTGTTGGGTTTTTTGGAAGTTAAGTTAATTAGACTAAAAACAGGTTATTTTTAAAAACAAATTAGAAAAGGAAAGAAAAGAAAAGAAAAAGGTTAAAATTATTAAAACCAAAAATTTTGATTGACCTGAACAGGTTTTTTGTTGTTTTGCTTTGTTTTTTGATTGTGAAGTTTTCAGATTTCATCTTTTCATCTCAATGAGAGATAGTGTAGCCCATAGAACTAGCCTGCTTGCTTGTATCACAGATATATCTTTTCTTATAGATTTAAGTATGATTGTTTAATTAATAGAGTTATACATTTATATATTTTGCTGTAATGCAAGACATCTTACAGGTCACATCCTGTATGAAACACAGCTAGCATATATATATTCAGAACCTTTACCCTAGATAAGTCCGGAGACATTAAACAGGGGAGGGGGCTGTCACAGGTTATGCCCCAAGAAACTTTACAAGTCCACCACAGAACCCACAAAGGGCCAGAAATAATAAAGGTGAGATAAAAAGACCACCTGGAAAGGATGTGGATACCTCAATAATACGCACGAACCTGCCAGGCTATAGAATATGTGTATCCCAATAGTTTGGAGGGGGAAAATCCAAGTATGGACTTAGAAGGAGGACCCATATTCTTGGGGTATAAGAAGGGAAAGATTGTGCTATTTGGTGCGATCGTCATCTACTCTTGATTAAAGTTTCTTTAGTTTGTGTTAAGATTTTCCTTCTTCATTTTATAGTCTTATTTGTAGTCTTAGTTCATAGCTCTTAGCTCTCTTCACCCCTCTATTCAAGGTGCTTACTTCACCCCTCTATTCAAGAGTTGAGGAACCAGACATCTCTCTCAACCAAATCATCAGGGAAGAGTGTGAGTATATTAATCCAAATTATATCATAGAAATATATATACCATATGAGTCTCTAAAATTAAGATTGTATTATCCATTATCCATTTGACTGTTCATTTTCTCTATCAATTAGTTGTCTATCATTTTATGTTATCTTAATAAAACTTATTAAATTATAGAAATGTGGTTATCATTAAGAATCTTCCTGTTGTACACCCCGGGGGTCCCTATATAATTATTCTGGAGCCTGATTCAGGGACAAGAACCTTCTAATCCAAGCAATTGGCCTATAACCCTATTAAATAATTAATACACTGAAAAATCAGGCTACAATAGGGAAAAACTGTTGAACTATCAAAAATATTCAGGGGATGGGAAAACTATTTCCTGGCCGACTCTATCTGACAAAGCATTAAGCATGTGCTTGAGACGCTCTGCAGCTCATGAGAGTTTACTGTGCCTGTCCCAGAAAACGCCTGAGCTCGTGTACGGGGGTGTTTGCAGGATCAAGGCCTTAGACGCCACATGAGAACACGGGGCACAAATTTACCATGACAACACACTCGGAAACAGTTGGGCAGCTGGATTGCAGCGACCATGCTCGTATGGAATAGCCACCTTCTCCTTACAGATACAGATGAGGACCCAGATATGCCCACCACAAGGGGACCCTTGTCAGGGCCTCTACAATGCAAATCAATCACAGCAATGTCCATATCCTGATTTTGCATGGAGAGATCTCCATTGTGCCGTTGCATCACCACATCACGACATAGCCACATACGGAATCTGTCCCTGCAAGGTTATGATGAAAATATCACAACCAACGGCAGATGTCAAGCCATCCCCTTGTGACGCCAGTCAATAGAGTCCTTCCATTCCTGGCTAGTGGCAGCAAGGGCCCTCTCCTTTCTTCTCTTCTCATCGCCTCTGCTAGTTGCTTGGGGATCTGAGAGCAGAGGGGCTTTCGTGCAGCCTCGTTGAAGTCAGAATGAAAATGCTCCTGAATTACTCTAAGACTGGATAGGCTTCAGAAGTCAACAGACAAGAATCCATTGTTGATTGTTCTCATTGGCGGTAATGACACTGTTAGGATAGCTAACAGATAAGATATGACCTCAGGGAACTCAGAAGCATGCTGAAGGAGAAGAATGTCCAGCTGAACTTCTCTGAGATCCTGCCTGTCCCTCAAATAAAGGAACACAGAAGGCAGAAGATGAAGTGAACTGCTGGCTAGGTAAGTGATGCAGTGCAGAGGGTTTTGGGGAATATTGGTCCACCTTCTATGGTGAGAGAGGGCTGTACAATTTGGATGGCCTCTACCTCAGTAGAAAGGGAACCAGTCAGGAGAGATGCTGTTTAGGTGACAGCCAAAGGAACCAGGCTGGGCCGTAAACAGTTGGAGGAGATTAGAAGGAACTCTGGTGCATCAATTCCAGAAAAGGAATTTAGCTCAGAAGAGTGAGAAACTCTTTTGTTTATAATTGTCCATGAGGGGCAAGAAACTGCTTCTAGTTTGAGTTGGTTATACCCAGGGAGGGATTTTAGATTGTTTGACCCAGCGGGAGGGTCAAGCCATGGAAAAAGCTCAGAGGTAGGCTGACAACCTGCTAGGGGATCTGGGAAGCGAAGAGAATGGCAGCACGGTACCTGGATGGCATTAGGCCATGTTAGGTGTCTCAAGAGGTGAGTGCAACCCATCAGAGGTAGGATTATCCATCGTGATGCAGAAAAGGCAGACGTGTTCAATACATATTTCTGTTCTCTAGTTGGGGAAAAAATGGATGGTGTTGTCATATTATATGATAATACTCTGTTCATTCCACTGGTATCTCAGGAGGATGTTAAACAGCATCTCCTAAAGTTAGACATGTTTAAATCAGCAGGTACAGATAACTTGCATCAAAGAGTTTTAAAAGAGCTGGATGAGGAGCTCGCTGGACTATTAATGTTGGTTTTAAATTAGTCTTGGAACTCTGGGAAAGTTCCAAAAGACTGGAAGAAAGCTAATGTTGTGCCAATATTTTAAAAGGGTAAATAGGATGACCCAGAAATTCTAGGCCTGTTATTCTGACAGGTATGTTGGGTAAGATAATGGAGCACCTGATATGAGATTCGATTAAGAGAGAATTAAAGGAGGGTAATGCAATTAATGCCAAATAACGGAGGTTTATGGAAAAATAGATCATGTCAAAATAACTTGATATCTTTTTTTAATTAAATGACAAGTTTGGTTGATAAAGGTAAGTGTTCTGTAAAGCATTTGACTTGGTACTGCACAACATTATGATTAAAAAAAATAAATGTAAAGTCAACATTGCACACCTTAAAGGGATTAAAAAATGGCTAATTGATAGGTAGCAAAATGTAATTAAAAACGAGGGAATCATCATTGAGCAGGTGTGCTTCCTGGAGGTGGGAGGCAGGGATTGGTTTGTGGCCCTCTGCTATTTAATATTTTTATCAATGACTTGGAAGAAAATAAAAATGTGTCACTGATAAAGTTTACATATAACACAAAAATTGGGACAGTTGTAACTAATGAAGGGGACAGGTCACTGATACAGAACAATGTGGATAGTTTGGTAAACTGGGTGCAAGCAAACAACATGTTTTTTAGTACATTTCAATGTATACATCTGGGAACAAAGAATGTAAGTCATACTCACATGATGGAGCACTCTATCTTGGGAAGCAGTGGCTCAGAAAAAGGTTTGGCGTGCGTGATGGATAATCAGCTAAACATGAGCTCCCAGTGTGACACTGTGATCAAAACGGTTAATATAATCCTTGGATGCATAAACTTGGGTATCTCAAGTAGGAGTAGAAAGGTAATTTCACCTCTGTATTTGGTGCTGGGGTGACCTTTGTTGGAATACTGTGTCCAACTTGGATGTCGACACTTCAAGAAACAGGTTGATAAATTGGAGAGGATTCAGAGAAGAACCATGAAGAATGAAGAAAGGATTAGAAAACCTGCCTTATAGTGATGGGAGCTCAAACTATTTAGCTTAACGAAGAGAAGGTTAATGAATGACTTGAGCACAGTCTGTAAGTACCTATGGGGAATGCATATTTGATAATGAGCTCTTCAAACTAGCAGAGAAACACAATCCAATGGCGGACAGTTAGAAGCTAGAAAATTCAGACCAGAAAAAGGATATACATTTTAAACAGTGAGAGCAATTAACCATTGGAACCATTTACCAAGGGTCATGATGGACTCTCCATTGCTGACCATTTTTAAATAGGAATTGGCTGTTTCTTCTAAACGATCTGCCTTAGGAATTATTTTGGGGCCATTGTCTGGCCTATGTTACACAAGAAGTCAGACTAGATTATCACAATCATAGAATCAAGGAATCATAGAAGATTAGGATTGGAAGGGACCTCAGGAGGTATCTAGTCCAACCCACTGCTCAAAGCAGGACTAACCTCAGCTATATCATCCCAGCCAGGGCTTTGTCAAGCCAGGCCTTAAAAACCTCTAAGGATGGAGATTCCACCACCTCCCTAGGTAACCCATTCCAGTGCTTCACCACCCCCCTACTGAAAATTTTTTTCCTAATATTCAACCTAGACCTCCCCCGCTGCAATTTGAGACCATTGCTCTTAGTTCTTTCATCTACTATGACAATGGTCCCTTCTGGTCTTGAAATCTATGAATCTGTGAAACTGACCTCTCACTTGCTGTGCCTGAGACTAAACAAAGCAGAAGAAGTCCCATTCAGACCCATGGATTTCTTGCACTCACATCTCACATGTAGAGCTGTGTGTTGAGTTTCACTGTGCTAAAATATCATAGAAGCATAGAATATTAGAGTTGGAAGGGATCTCAGGAGGTATCTAGTCCAATCCCCTGCTCAAAGCAGGAGAAACCTCAGCTATATCATCCCAGCCAGGGCTTTGTCAAGCCTCAGCTTAAAAACCTCTAAAGATGGAGATTCCACCACCTCCCTAGGTAACCCATTCCAGTGCTTCACCACCCTCCTAGTGAAAAACTTTTTCCTAATGTCCAACCTAGACCTCCCGCCCTGCAACTTGAGACCGTTGCTCCTTGTTCTGTCACTGCCCCCCACTGAGAACAGCCTAGCCCCATCCTCCCTGGAACCCCCTTTCAGGTAGTGAAAGGCTGCTATCAAATCCCCCCTCATTCTTCTCTTTTGCAGACTAAACAAGCCCAGTTCCCTCAGCCTCTCCTCATAAGTCCTGTGCTCCAGCCCCCTAATCATTTTTGTTGCCCTCCGCTGGACTCTCTCCAACTTGTCCACATCCTTTTTGTAGTGGGGGGCCCAAAATTGGACACATTATTCTAAATGCGGCCCCACCAATGCCGAATAGAGGGGAATAATCACTTCCCGTGACCTGCTGGCAATGCCCCTCCTAATGCAGCCCAATATGCCATTAGCCTTCTTGACAACCAGGGCACACTGCTGACTCATATCCAGCTTTTTATCCACTGTTACCCCCAGGTCCTTTTCTGCAGAACTGCTGCCCAGCTCGTCCGTCCCCAGTCTATAGCTGTGCATGGGATTCTTCTGTCCTAAGTGGAAGTTTTTGGGAGACGAAGTGGGTAAGGTAATATTTTTGTTCAACCAACTTCTGCAGGTAAAAGAGACAAGCTCCTGAGCCACCCAGAGCTCCCTTTCAGGTCTGGGAAAGTTACTTAAAGAGTCCCAGCTAAATACAAGGTTGAACAGAGAGTTTAGCATAAGTAGGTAGCACATGTTCTAAAGGGAACATTGTGGGTGAAGTGGCCCTGTCGTAGGACTGCTATGCCCTGCCACAAGCGTTGGGTCATGTATGCTGGAAGGGCAGGGAAAAATTGTGTAGCCACCAACTAAGTTCCCAGTTAGCAACTTTGACTGTCAAATGTGGTAATATGGCCCAATGGCTGGAGTGAATAAAGCAGCCTTCCCGGTCAGGACAGTGTGGCCTAGTAGCTGGAATCGATAAAGTCGTCCATCTCAGTGGGATACGGTGGCTTATTGGCACGTTGGGGAAGTGGGGGCCCCACCAAAGGTTGTGTGGTGCCTGGGTTTGGGGGGCTTGGGCCCTCCCTACTTTTCTGAGCCCAGCCCAGGGCCCAGGCAGTGGCAGGGGCACTCATCACAAGTTAGTGGGGATCCTCCGGAAACACCCCGACCGGGTTCCCGATTCTCTCCCCATGGCGCTGTTCAAGTCCCCTGAACTACTTCCTAGCCTGTCTCCTGTGCTAATGATCGATGATTCTCCAGGGCCTCAAGGGTCCTCAGACAATGCCGCTCAGGTGTCTCATCCCTTCTCGTGGTTTGTCCACCAGTCTGGACTCCACCTGAGGCTCAGGGTGCCTTCTATCTGGGGTCAGCGTCTGCAGCAGCTCCTGGGAGAGAGCCGGCCGTCTGTGCCCTCCCTCTTCAGCAGCCAGCCCAGCCAGCTTCCTTTTATACTTTGCTTCAGGCTGAGCATGCCCAGCAGAGGCCGAGGGGTGTCACCTCCTGAGCCTGCAGTGTGTTGTTAACTCTTTCTAGGCCAGAATGGGGCTGGAACGCCCCATCACAGGCCCATTAATACGCTGGTAGTCATAGGAGAAAAAGGGTGGTTAGTGGGTTACAAGCTGTTGTAATAAGCCATAAATCCAGTGTCTTATTAAGACCATACTTCTTAGTGTCTAACAGAGTTATGCATTTAAGCTCCCAGGCTCATCTTTTGAAAGTGTTGTGCAGGTTTCCTTTGAGGATGAGGGCTGATAGGTCAGGTGTAGAATGATCATTTTGTGAAAACTGTTCATCCACAGTTGATAGGGTGTTTTTGTCTTTTATCACTTTTCTGTGTGAGTTCATTCAAGAGCATAGTGATTTCACCCACTTAGTTGTTAACGGGGCAGTCAGTGCCCTAGATGTGGTACACTCCATGTTGTGATAGACGTGTAGGACCCATTGATCTTGAACAATACGTTTGTGTGATAATTTAGGGATTTCAGGTTACAGTTAAACAGCGAGAGTCCTGCGGCACCTTAAAGACTAACACATTTATTTGGGCGTAAGCTTTCGTGGGCAGAAACCCACTTCATTGGATGCATGAAACATGAAACGAAGTGAGTTTCTGCCCACGAAAGATTGTGCCCAAATAAATGTGCTAGTCTTTAGGGTGCCAAAGAACTCTCGCTGTTTTGCTAAAAACAAACTAACACAGCTACCCCTCTGGAACTTAGGTTACAGTTGTTGAGGTGGTCGGGCTGAAATCACCTGCAGTAACGGAAAAGGCCATATTCCTTTTTAAAACATTTTATTTTATTTATTGTTTCTCAGTTTTAAAGTTCTGATTTATACAATACTCAATTCTGAACGGTCCTGGAAGCTGAACATAATGTTCTCTGCTGTTTGTGGGCAGCTGGGTGTTGTTATCAGAGACAAAGACTATAGCAGACTTCAAAAAAGAACTAGATAAGTTCATGGAGGATAGCTCCATTCATAGCTATTAGCCAGGATGGGCAGAGATGCAATCCCATGCTCTGGGTGTCCCTAACCTCTGTGTGCCAGAAGCTGGCAATAGGAGACAGGGTATGGATCACTTGATGATTACCTGTTCTGTTCATTCCCTCTGAAGCAGCTGGCATTAGCCACTGTTGGAAGACAGGACGCTGGGTTGGATGGACCATTGGTCTGTCCAGTATGGCCGTTCCTATGTTCTTATGTAATTACAGAATCCTAAGTCCAGCTTGTATCTCCTCATGCAACTTCAAAGAAGTTGGAGTTTGAACATCTTATTTGTATACACAGAAATTGTCAGGAATCTAAGCACATTGAACATTAATTTCAGAAGATTTGTCTGTTCTTAACATATTTTTTATTGAAAATTACTTGGCATTTTCTATTGATACTAACAGGATTACCAGCTAGAAGGAAATCAAAACAGTTTCAAAGACCTTGGCTTATTAAATAGAACCTTGTCTAATCTCTTTAGAAAGACAACCACTTTGGAATGTCTCACAAACTCAGGTCATATATAGATAGGTATACGTATTATGCAAATTAAAAAAGAAGCATTTATGCTGGAGCGAACATATAGAGAAGGGCTTCAGGCAGCTGTGTCCTGGAGGGACACTTGTCTCTTTCACTTTATTTGAGCACAGAGATACTTGTTGAATAATTCACTGCAGTGGAAGTACCTATACGCAAACATTACAGAGACGTTACTAATTTTCAACTGTTATGGACTTTGGGTCTCGGGAAATGTACCACTGCTTCCATGTGTGATTTAATTTGTTCAGAAACAGTATACCCCTAAATTCGGAGAGGTTATGTTGGGAAAGAGATTTAAATATGAATATCACCATGGAGATGATTCATTTAAGTTTCATTTAATTTGGAAATGCCTATATGCTAAATCATTATCAAATCCATTAGATTTACTCTTAAATAGAAATAATCAAATTATAATGACTACTAAGCCTCTATAATCTATAAAGGACACTATTTAGATAGATAGATAGATAGATAGATGGCAAATTATCTAATCTATCTATCTAATTGTTTTTTATATATGGCATTGTAAAGAGATTTTACAGAATTGGAAATCACTGCTTCGTTTGGGTATATTGTTTTTTCACACAGATATCTCATTTGGATATATTGTGTTTAAATGAGCTGGTCATTGTGGAAAAGGTAATGTGCGAATGCAATAATAAATCAGATGAGTTCATCACAGACATGACACATGCATTATTTGTTAATGTTCACTGTGATTCAGTTCTGTCTCCTACAATCCATGTGAACATTGGTCTATATTGGTGATCAGGTACAACTAAGGGGGGTGTCACTTTTGTTAAGGCTGTATGCTATGTGTATATGGAGGTTGTTTGCCATTTTCTATGTTGTTTTTTCCCATGTGTATGTTGTATATTATAGCTGAGTATTTATTGTTGTTTTTAGGATTTAACACCATACAAATTCCTTGGTCAATCATAAAATAGTTTGCTCAAATGGTTCGGCTCCCAGGCACTGAACTTCTCAAATTGTCTGCATAGAACATTGTAAAGTTTTTTTGGAAGGATGTGGGGATCATTTTCCTTATCTTTACTCTACCAAATGGATCTTTAGTCCCTTCATAATACAGGAAGTCTGGATATGAAACCAAGAAATAAACATTTAAATTAAAAAAAAGTCATTAGTCTTTCCTGCAGAGATAAAACTCCTGGTATTTGAAACCAAAACATTATATGAGACATCAAGTCCTAAAATGATGTATCCTGTCTTCCACATGCCCATCTTAGGAAGGAAGAATCCCATGCACAGCTATAGACTGGGGACGGACGAGCTAGGCAGCAGCTCTGCAGAAAACGACCTGGGGTTAACAGTGGATAAGAAGCTGGATATGAGTCAGCAGTGTGCCCTGGTTGTCAAGAAGGCTAATAGCATATTGGGCTGCATTAGGAGGGGCATTGCCAGCAGGTCACGGGAAGTGATTATTCCCTCTATTCGGCATTGGTGAGGCCGCATTTAGAATATTGTGTCCAGTTTTGGGCCCCTCACTACAAAAAGGATGTGGAGAAGTTGGAGAGAGTCCAGCGGAGGGCAACCAAAATGATTAGGGGGCTGGAGCACAGGACTTATGAGGAGAGGCTGAGGGAACTGGGCTTGTTTAGTCTGCAAAAGAGAAGAATGAGGGGGGATTTGATAGCGGCCTTTAACTACCTGAAAGGGGCTTCCAGGGAGGATGGGGCTAGGCTGTTCTCGGTGGTGGCAGATGACAGAACAAGGAGCAATGGTCTCAAGTTGCAGGGCGGGAGGTCTAGGTTGGACATTAGGAAAAAGTTTTTCACTAGGAGGGTGGTGAAGCATTGGAATGGGTTACCTAAGGAGGTGGTGGAATCTCCATCCTTAGAGGTTTTTAAGCTGAGGCTTGACAAAGTTCTGGCTGGGATTATTTATCTGAGGTTAGTCCTGCTCTGAGC
Organism: Emydura macquarii macquarii; assembly: GCF_026122565.2. NCBI lineage: Eukaryota > Metazoa > Chordata > Testudines > Chelidae > Emydura > Emydura macquarii. The sequence goes on from NW_027131688.1 coordinate 930,937, forward strand.
AAGGGGTTGGACTAGATGACCTCCTGAGGTCCCTTCCAACTCTAATATTCTATGATTCTATGATTCTATCTATAATTATACACTAGAAATCCCTCTTCACCATCAGGCACAGTGGTACATTCGCTATGGCTCATGTGACTTCATTGGGTACTTCTAGCACAGAGGCACCCAACACATTTTCCCCCTTTATTGCTGATTCCTGGTTACATTATTATGGTGCCAAGATGGGTTATTGCCCAGGCACCTGTAGCTACATTTTAAAACACATTTATTGCCATTCTAACAACTTGCAAATTAATGAACCATTTAAAAAGTACCGATTAAAAAACTGCATATTTGTAGAAGCCAAGCATGGGCAACGGCTTCCCTTTTCCAACATGCACAGTTCTGCTAGGGTCGGGCTCTTGACAAAACTCTTCATCTCCATTTGTATCTTCACTCTCCCTTGCTTCACCCTCAAACATGAAAGCGTTAGCATCCTCCTCCAAGACACAGTCTGGGATGTAAAGTGTGTGCTCATTTATGTGAATGCTAATGTCTTTCTCCGATGGTAAGCACAGTCAGTCTGTCAGTGACAATGACCTTTCACTGCTGAGGTGCATTCTCAGAGTACACACGCAAAGGCAGGTAGTAAAGATACTGATAGCTCACCACAGCTACTGTAAGTGCTGGTCTCCTGGCCTATCAGTAGCACTAAAGCTTTGCACAGGCTGTAGAACTGGTTTGAAATGAGATAGTCCTCCCATGTAAACCTCCTTGGTCTTCGAGAAGCAGATGCTGGCTCTGTAGTTCATGTGGTAACCTTCATTAAAACAAAGTTTGGCTCCATGTCTCAAAGAACTAGTCCCATGGGTAGAAAAGTTTGGGGAGTGCGGAGGGAATTCTGAGAGTGTTGAAGTTTCAACAGTTCTTTCTGCTCTCTTCTCTATCCTCAAAACAGCACTGAAAGATGTTAATTGGTTTCAGTAGTCTTTGATGCGCAGTGGGCCACAATCTTTGTGGCCCCACATGTGCCTAGGACAGCCTCAATCCATGGGAGAATAGCTGGAGCAATGCCTTCAGCAAAGCAAAGCACTGAAAAAGTAGCATGCTATTTGCCTGGTGACAGGGCCGTTCTCGCATGACTCACATCACAAGTGTGAACCTACTGGGTGCTGGACGCTGCTCAATTCATAAGCTTGGTACAAAGATTTGCAACAACAACAAAAACAAAACAAAAAAATTCAAACAAACCAGAGCTGGGCAAAGAATGGAAGGATCCACACTCCAATGTATGTGGTTTGTAAAATTAATTGCCTAAATTATTCAGTGAAAGTTCACAAATTATCATACCATCTCTAGGGAGGGCAAATAATGGGGAAAATATTCAAATAATTTATTGAAAAAAAGAAAATGAAATCCATTATATAAATTATTTGATGAATCTTCTTCAGCTAGGTCTATAAAGAAGTGACCTTCAGCCTTAATTCTCAATCATCAGACAAAGTTGATGACAAATGATGACACATTTAGAACTGGCTGCTTCAAATATCCTATGTTGCAGTAAGTGCCCTGAAGACGAGCCATGATCTCTCGCCTACATATGACAACATGGTGCTATCTATCAAGAGTGGGATTCTTGTGAACATAAAACCATTGTCCAGCATAGACTGTCATCAAGTGAAAAACCAGGCCTTAGATACTCAAACGATTGAGTGATGCACAAAACTAGTGACTTTGCAATACATTAGAAAGATAGCTGGGTCCCTTCACACCTCCAGCTCCAGTGCACGGCAGATTATCACTTAGCCTGCGTGAAGTATGAGTCACGCTACGAGAACAAGGCCCGATTTTTGGCCTCACTTTGGCCCTGATGTTCTGCTAGTGCAAAGAGGCCATAATTCTGGATTACCTGGCCAGTTAAAATCTGTGTGGTGGGGCTGCTCCACTTTGAACCAGAGGCCAGGTCACCCATGGCTGACCCCTTACCATTGGTCATGTGTGGCGTGCAGGCTGGCCAGACATAAGGAGTCTGTCGCTTTGGCCACTGGAGTCTTAGAGCAGCACTTTGGAAAGTAACTAGTGATTTTGGTGGTTCAGAGTGAGACCCCTTAATGGGGTTCGATTTCCACAGCGTGCTGAGAGCTGTGATCCCCTCTGAGAACCAAGCCCCCCGATCACTAGCCATTTTTCAGCATTTCGGTTGCTGGACACTGATGGATTTACTTCTGGGCAGAGTGCTGTTGCCTCGGCATTGCACTGCTCTGTGCCACGCATGGAAACACTAATTGTCTACCCAGCTCAATGTACGATCTCGCTTTCATGCAGACTTTGAAGAGAAAAAATGTTTTTGTACGACATTTGCTACCAACTCTTGCCCTCATTAAAATGCTTATTGGGAGAAACTGCCCTGTGTGTAGAGGCCCTGTCCCAGGCCTATGAACCACACCTGTACACAGAGGTGAATTTCACCCACTGCACGGAGCTTTCCTGAATCCAGGCACCATGTTAACAGTCCCCCGTGTGCGTGTGTATTTGCTTGCTGTGGTCAGTCCAATACTTGATCACAGAAGGCTTCCAAGAAAGTCTGTGGGGCCTGACTGGCCTGGGCACAAGGCTGCTATCATGGAGGGGCCATAGAGCTGTAAGGACCTGATGACACAGGGCCCAATGATACCCTATAGAAGAGGTTTCTCAGCTTTGAGGTTGCATACGTTTCAAAGGGTAGCGGGGTGGATCCAGTCCCATGGGGTTGGCTGGGCTCAGCTCCCCTCCCTGGGCACTTGATCTCTGGCATCACAGCCCAACTCAGGTTTGGCCCAGCCACCCCTTCGTCAGGATGACCGTGGCTGGCTGGGCCGGATCTGAGGGAATGGTGCTGCGACCCAATGCAGGTCACAAGTTCACAGACACATTTGTTGGCCCCCTTTGGGGGTGTGGGGCCAAACTTGAGCAATGCTGCAACCCCGAGGTCTCCATGTCCAGGGAGGGGAGTCCAGCCTGACCAGCACCACAGGACTGGGAGCACAAGAGCTGCTGCTGTGGGGTGAGTCCAGAGTGGGCTCTGCAACTTCACCCCACTCAGGGGCTCCCACCCTCTGGGGCAGGGCCTACTACCCACCCCCCCAGGCCTTCCATCTTGCCCCTGGGACAGGATCCAAACCCTCCCTCCCAGCCTATTTATTGGGTCATGACAGGCCATCAACATTTGCAAACTGGTTCCAAGCCCAAAAAGGTGGAGAACCCACTGCTCTTGAAAACTGCTTCAGTGTGGTCTGGAGCGTGTCAGGGTCCCGCTACTTCACTGTAGCCAGCTGTCACTCCAGTTGCCTTTCACCGCTCAGAACTGCCTGCTGGACCTTCTGCAGTGAGTTGGCTGCATGGCTTGTTGTTGTTATTGCACAGTAGTGCAAGCATGAGATTTTCATACCTGTGACCAGAGTTTATAATGTGAGTGGAACCACTTTATAGTCACTGCTGGGCGAGGAAATAATTCCCCACAATATCCCTGGGGATAGAGAGAGGCCAGAGAGCCACCTGGGAACATAAAGCTCTGTGCTGGGTCCAAACAACCCAGCTTTCAATGAAGAAAGATTCACTCTCTTCTGTGGTGACCAGTGTCCCAGGTTTAAAGTTGCTGATTGTCTGAGCTCTGAGCACAGCAGTTCCAGAGGTTAGCTGCCTGAGGAAACTGAAAATGTACCGTCCCTTCTCACAGCCTGCCACCCCTCAGACAATAGTTTGTCATTAAAATGTGCTGCCATTGGCAACCCCTAGTTCTGCTGGAAAGATAAAACAGGCCTTGGAAGGAAGTGATCCACTGCCGAAGGAAATTGCTTTACCATGGACTCCAGCAATGAGCTACAAGAGTGCTGCCCTCTCTTTACAGAAAGGAGATGCAGAGGTCACAGGAAATTCCTAAAGGGGATTTCCCAAGACAGGCTGCAGCACCAAGCCAATGGGGATGTTAATCTGCTTCCAGCCAGGAAGCTAATAGCAGACAGGAAGGTTCAGAGAAAGGGCACCTGCTGCCTCAGGCAGGGCTGCCTCCTAGAGACAAGAAGTGGGGGAGTTGTACTGCGCCACCCGCGAGACAGGGCAGCCCTCCTTTCTCAGAAGAGTGCTACAGGCAGTGCCAGTGCCTCTGGAGAGCAGTAGGGATGGATGAGCTGGGCACTGCCATGCAGGGCCTCTTCCATTCTCCACTTGGCCGAGGAGTGCTCTTTGTCTGTGCACAGATTTAATCAGCCGGGTAGCAGGGGAGGTGCCAGCTGACAGCATTCAGAGCATGCAGCATATTTCACGAAACATCTGGATGCTGTGCACTGCACAGGGCTTCTTCTGGTCATTGTTCACATCAGTAAGACATCGCGGATCAGTGGGAACAGAGGGCGCTAAGCCCCTTCCAGGACAGGTCCTGGTGACCGAGGCTGGATAGGTGTGAGAGGGGAGGTCCAGAGATTGCTACCCCCAGGACGGCACTTGAAAGGGTTTCCCACTGATTCCTGAACATATTGTGCCTTCCCCCAGTTGCATGTGGTGAGCTTCATACAGGCCTGGAAGACGTGACTCTTTTGGCCACACGGCTAATCACAAACAAGACACGCTTGCAAACTATCCGTGCTCATCCCTTTCAGGTGGTGTTACACTCTGTGAGCAATTCCAATATTGCTGTGACACACGGCACCCCATGTACACCCTCATGGTGTGATTGTGTGTCATTCCTGTTCACCAGGACAGTGCACCTGTGTATTGTGTAATGCACAGTGTGCCATGGAAGGTGTGTTTGGAACGCTCATGGCCTGCTGAACGTTATTGTTATAGTGATATGTCTGTTGCAATGTCATGTGTAGGGTTATGAGGCTTCGCTGTGTAATATTCCCAACTACGTCTCTCAAGGCTTGAGACAGATCTAGGCACAATTCTGCAGAGCAGAGAGGACATTCACACATTACCAAGGCATTCGTAAAACAAACCCAGCTCTTCCAGGAGCAAAAGGACTAGCCAGAGCATCAACAAAGGAACCATGCACAGACATTGTTTGTCACATGACCCTGAAAGGGAGGCAAGGAACATGTTAAAAAGGAGAGACATTTTGCTCTTCTCTCTCTCTGTCTTCTACCTCCATCTGCAAATATCACCAAGCAACTGAAGCACTGACCCGGGGAGAGCCTGGCTGGAGGCAGACTAGCCAGCCTGTGGTGGTGAGAATCATCTAAGACTGGAAAGTTGCTGGAAGTGTTCAGCTTAGTTTAGAAGGTGTTTTGCTTTTGTTTACTTTTGATCAAATCTGACCTGCCTTCCTCTGACTTGTAATAAATTAAAATCTTTCTGTACTTAATAAATGTGTTTGTTTTCTCTAAAGCAGTGACTGTGGTTGAAGGTGTGTTAAGACTCCATTTGAAGTGACAAGGCTGGTGTATATCAATTTCTTTGATAAATTGATGAACCAATGAGCTTGTAGTGAGCAGCACTGAACATTGTAAGATGTCACTTCCTAGGGTTGCATCTGGGACCGGGGGTGGTCGCTGGGGTCCTACCAGTGCATGATCCCAAGAGTGGCTGGCCAGAAGCACTCACTCACTTAGTTGGGCACAGCTTGCTTGCTGTAGGCTGTGCGTGGGTTGACCCAGGAGTGGGGGTTCACACAGCAAGGCAGAGTAAGACGGGCTCCAAGAGTGAGGGATTGGGGTGGCAGAGCAATACACCAGTACAGATTGCAGACGGGAACAACACAATTGCTTATACAGTGACCATCTTTATGATAGTGCAGATGTGAGTTCACCTATTTCCATGGGAATTCAGCTAAGCAAGTCTCTATAGACATCTACTGATCTTCATGCATCTTGCATGTAGTCCCTACACCTCCGAACACCAACAGCCTCATTTGCTGGAATGGTCCTTCAAACATAATACAGGCTGCAGGCTGGACTTCGCAATGTTTACCAAACGCTTTCCTGAATTGGTGTTTGACAAGGCTTCTAAACACATCTCAGTAAATCAGGTTGCAAAATCCTATTTCAAATATTGTGGGCTAAGAGGGGAAAGAGCAACCAGAAATAGGAAGGTAATTATTTAATTTACTAACATTTCAACTGTTCTGTTACCAATAAACTATATTTCTGAATGCATTTTTTTCTTTTAAAAAAGCCCCTTTTTGCTTCTGTGTCTTGTACTGCATAATATATAGCATGAGCGTATCCAAAGGACAACATATTCTGTTTAACGAGATGGAGGATGTATACTGTGTGCAAGGAATTTAAATTGGTTTTTGAATTCCTCTTCTGTTGCTCTCTAAATATGCCTTTTTCATGCAGTGGTTGCAAGATAAACACCAATTTATTATGAAACAAATGAGTCAAAAATATTTAAGGCTTACTGAAGACAGAAAAACAGTCCCACATTTTGAAAAACGTATACACAATTTTACCTGGGAAAGACTAAGACATGCAAATATTCAGATGCACACATGTAAGCGGAGACGATCCATACCTGCCGATAGTGGGGGACAAGTGAGGGCAGCCAGTTCCACAGCATTACTGAGCATGCTCAGTTGCTTGGTCCTTTTGAGCATGCTCAGTAGAAGCCAAACAGCAAATCCAGGGTGGGCATCTGACCCCTCCCCCAACCACGTTGCCATGTGTGTAATTGGACATTGTTTGCACTGAGGTGCTATTTGGGATATTTACATCCCCGAGTCTAAAGTCGACATGTATTTCTGAGACTTTTCCTACAAATGCTGTACGTGTGACACAGTTGGTAACCTCAGTAAGCAAGTCAATGCTGATTAGTACCATACTACCGGGAAAGTGAGTAGACAGATCTGCTTACCGTAGGGGTGGTACAAACCATTTCAAACACTAATACCTCATTACAATGTATTTACTGCACACACACTATGGTGCTTGTGTTCTATCATCCTTATACCACAGACCGAAGGACAAAGAAAGTCGGTAAATCACTGTCCCCATTGCGCAGATGGGGAAGCAGAGGGACAGAGAGGTAATGTGTACTGAGGAAGGTCATGCAGCAGGTCGCTGGCAGAGACAGGGACAGAACGCAGCTCTCCCGACTCCCACAGCAGTGCCTTCACCACCAAACCTCCCTGTCTCCATACACAGCTCTCTTCTGCTCTGTGGGAGACTGTCCCCCCGTGCAGAGGCATGCATAGAGCTCATGCACCTTTCAAATGGGTTTTCGCTAGGACCTCAGTGGGCCTGGACCCGTGCAGGCCCCTCTGCATGGGGCCACCCCAGTGGGATCCTTTTGGATAACTTTATAGTAGGTGCTTGTCACCCCTCGAGAATGGGCAGAGCGTGATCTGAGCTTTCTGTTGCTGAATAATATCCCTGAGTCGCTGGTCTCCAGCAGTGGGCTGGTGAAGGGTTGTTTCTGTGATATAGGACACACACACACAGAGGGTTGAGTGAGATTTTGTGTTATTGCTGTAAGTTCTGCAGGGCCTGATGCACCTGGTAGTGAGAGAAGGGAACAAAGCTGCTGGTCGGGTTTACACTGCTGAAGAGGGACATTCCAGCCTCATTCCCCACAAGTCACCACAAAGGTGTTACCGACTCTGCTGGCGGCGCTGTACGATGACACTCTGGTAGCCAGGCCCAAGAAATGCAGCTGCCCCATGTGCGGGGCTTCGTTCCAGAGCGAGGGCTGTGTTTGTGTGTGACTCTGCATGCAGAGCTGGGTTTCTGGCATTCAGATTTATTCACTTCCTGACCGGTTTTAAATATGGTCTAAAACCCATACGACTGCTAAGAAAAGAGGATGAGAGTGCAGTGTGATCCTTTAAGACGTGTCCAGCAAAATCTGGGGTGTGGAAAATGTCAATTTCTACCAGCTGCATCAAGGCTGCGCCCACGTTTGAGACCCAGTTGGGGACACTCAAGTGATGATGTTCAAGGTTAGACGACAGCACAGGTGAGAACGCGTCCCTCTCTCATCTCCGCACGTGTTGGAGGACTGACCTGGCCTGGTCATTGCTGCTACCACTGCCTGTCCTGTGCTGATCTGGTGGGGATCCACCGCCGCAGAATGAAACCCTAGTGCACAGCTGTCTGGACAATGCAGCGTTTGTCCCTGGGACATGTCGATATTCCCAGCTGCATTGCCACTCCAGTTCCAAATTCTAAAATGTTTTGAATCAGAAATATTGAAATGCAAATTGTTTGAAAAGTCATTTTATTCAAAATGGAAATTTTTATTTCGACATTTCTCACTAGAAAATCTAACGTCTACATCGGAGTGGACCTTTCCCCACTAAACAGTCATTTTCAGTCCAACCAGACATTGCGACAGGAAAACTCTGTCATGAGAAACTGTGACCAGCCCTACTCTAGAGACTCCATCGTTCACCAAGACTGGACGTGGTCCTCACTTGGCAACAAGCGTAGGTGGAACAAATTCTCCCTCTCAGCCCCTCTCCTGTCTTCCAGCAGAGGCTTCTCTTAGAACAAAACCAACCAGAGCAATGACTGCCTTAAACGCCCTCCCCCTTCAGTTTTACACTGTGCTTTGGGGTACAATTTTTGTAGGTTCTCAGGTGCCAAAGTCTCTTTTTAACATAGGTTCCTAAGTCACAGAGGTGCTCTGGAAAGACCTACCCTTTGTCAGGTGTTCGAAGTCCATTGGCTCTGAGGTGGCGGCCGTATATACCTATGGATCCCTGGAGGACAAATTGCATTTCTTTAATGGGTCCGTGTACTGAAGTCAGAGTTTGCAATCTCTGAGATGCTGCACTTACCCTAAGGAGAGGGGGAAATTGCAGAAACCCAGATATCAGAGTGGGATATCTTATACTGAAGTCAGAGTTTACAATCGCTGAGATGCAGAAACCCAGATATCAGAGTGGGATACCTGCTGGCCAGGGCTGACTTTGCCATGACAGCCAACACAGCAGCATATGCAGATACCTTATGACTAAGTTGCATAATTGAGGTGGCTCATATTTTAACCATGTGGAACTCTGTCCCTAAAGTGTTCTCCAAAACATTACATTTGTTGAGATGATCTGTATGTCCGGTGATCTGCAGACCCCGTTTAATGAACATGTCTTTCTCTTTATTCAGACATCTCTGATCAGTTAAGTTCCACCATCTCGCTCCGTCACTCTGTAAGGGGAACACGTCTGTATCTTTTATGCCCACTTTACTTTATTTCACACTAACAGATAGCAGCGAGCTCCCCACTTGCTTTTATCACGTTTTGTGCAGTCACTAACAATTCCAGGAAGGCCCTTCACACAGTTGACACTAAATGGCTGTCTGAAATGCCTGCCCGTACCGGCTGAGAGCTCTTGGCAGTACCCTGAGGAGGCGCTGAAACACTGGGCCCTGTTCTAGCAGCACCATTCCTGTGACCGTACAGCAGCTCAGGCTCTGTGAGTGTCTCCATTACAAACCTAAACTCGGGCGGCTGCTTCAGATGCCCAGCAATGGTTTTTTACGAATTGTTTGTTTTGAGACTTCTCACTTCAGCAGGTTTGTTTAAAACAAGTTTTAATTTAAATGAACTGAGGTTTTCAAAGTCACACGGTAGCGGGTGACGTGTATTGGGAGGATTCTGTGTGGCTGTTTTACATTCTTATCACTGCCCAGGATGGTGAAGTAGTATGTTGTGGGCTGTAGACTGTCACAGGGAGCGGTGACAGTTACTACGCGCTGCTATCAGAAGAAGCCGTAACAATGGTCTTTACGTCTCTGTGATGCCACGGTCCGGTAACGTTGGCAGATGTTTACTGTTAGTGCCGTTGAGAATTATGAGGAATATCCAGTGACACGGGTACAAAATAAGCTCAGAACAGCGCCATGCACATTCCCCAGGTCAATGTACGTGCCCGGTGACGGGTGCACAGACCCACGCTGGCCAGAGAGGGTTGATGAAGCCTGTCTTGCTACGGCTGCGAGAGCTGTCAAGCCTGGAGGAAGAGGTGAAAAGGGGGAAGCCCAGCTGGCTGGGAGGAATGGATCTCTCATGTTTGCCCCAGGAAAGAAGGCCTGGGCCCCAGCTGACATCCAGACATTGCCTAGACAGAGGGCTGGCTGGGGCCAGGATCTCCCTAGCTGCTGTTCAATGCCGGGGGGGAGGGTGGAAGGCAGAAGGTAGGAGATGTGAGTCTGAAAGGAAAAGCCTGGAAACAAGCTGAGCTAGGGAGTCGCCCAACAAGGAAGCTGAGGATTTGAGCAGGCAGAACTTAGCTGCTTGCTTCAGTGTCCCTGGGCTGGAAGGCAGAGCTGGGGAGCGCTGAGGTTCCCTACACACCCACTTAGGAAGGTGGTGTGGAGACCACAGAGACAAGGAGTCTCAGAACACACCAGTCTTCCTCCATGCAGACATGTTAGCAGCTGAGAGCCCACGGCTACAACACACAGCACAAGGCTTGGTGACTTCCACCTGCACATATTGGCACCTGGAATCTCGGTCTCTGTAGATTTTAGTCTTGTGGATGGCAACAGAGAATTGGAAATAGTTCCTTAGTAAGAATTTTCTACGTGCATAAAGCGGAGACTTTTGAAGAACAGAAGTAAGAGAGTACATTTCTGATTTCATTCCACGGAGCACCCCTTCTGCGTGTAAATAACTCCTATTCGCATTGAATTGTTTATAGCTAAAAGCTTTGGTGTTCAGTAGTTTGCAGTGGATGCAAATTACGTCTCCACTGGGAGAAGGAAACAACCTTCCTGACATATGAAATATCTACTGTTTGCTTCAGAACTAGCAAGAAATATTTTATGAACTACTAAATAGCTATTATCTAATAAGAAGTCACGGCTTTGACTGCTCACATCACAGACATGCGGGTCCCATTGCCAGGCACAGGACTTGTAAAATAGCAGCACAGAGGGCCTCGTTCTCTTGATTTATTCCAGACTGGCGGTGTTGCATCTCTATGAGTCACACGCTGGCGTCAGAAGAGGATCAGACCCATAGCCCCAGCCCTGCCTTTCCGTCTCCACTCCAGACCGTCACCATTTCTCACCTTCACCCTCTCGGCAACATTCTGTCAGTCAGTCATTTCTGTCCCTCTGCTGCCAGGCGCTGCACACCTGCTGTGACACCCTCGCATTAGCTGCTCAGATGGAATAGTCAGACTGGGCACTTACCTTTTATCTGAGGCTCCCAACACACCTAGAAAGCATTCATTAAATGCGCCTCATGGCACGCCGCGTGCTGGCGACAGGCAGGGTGCTACAGAAGCATTCTGGAGCAAAAGTGTCAGAGTTCTTCCTGCCCCGTTGCTCTCCCGTCTTGCTCCCTATTCTAATCCAAATACTGCTGTCCGAGCCACCAGATTCTCCTGCTGCTCTGGCCAGCTGCTTCCTTCCTAGAAGAGCTGGCTGCTCCTTCTGCTAGACTCAGTTCAAAACCCTGCCTCGCTTCCAAACCAGCTACACCATCCCTGGCCAGTGTCATGATGAGATCCCTGCCAGTCCATCCCCTGGCTCCCCCATAAGCTGCCCCCCACTGGCTGGCGGTGCCCAGTAAGATCCACGTGCGCCGCTCTGCCAGCCGTCACCACTCTACGTGTCCCTGAGGATGCCCTGGCATCGAAGAGGCCCTGAGTAGCACAAAACTGGCACAGCCAGCTCTACGTCACTGCCCTCAGGCTCCAGCACGGGGCTGTGTCAGGTGAGAGCCAGGCCACGCAGCCTCACTGGAGCAAGGACCCCCAACCACTAGCCAAAGCCAGCATCAGGCAGCCGGCGAGGCGTTTGCATGGGGCAGCCATCGTGCAGTAGCCACAAACGCCTTGGAGCCGTCAGCTCGTTGGAAGGGAGCAGGGGAAGCTGCTGTGTGTTTGGCGTGTGCCACTGACTGGGCGGCACTTTGCACACCCAGGCCTGTAACCTCCAGAAGAGCGAGGCTTGGGACTGGCTGATGCCCAGGGAAGGATGGCTCTGTGCAGTGTGGGAGGAGAGCAAAGTGCAGACATTGGATCAATCCTGAAACCCTCCCGTGCTCTAGCACCAGGCATGTTACAGACTTGTTATACAAAGCCCCATTCGTAGTAGGCGGGGACCGTATTTAAACGCAATGTTTAACAGCAAACCCCATCGGAGAGCTGCCGATGGACGTTCTTCTGCCAGCAGTGAATATTCATGGGTAATGGTGACATTAAATCAAGTAAATGGAAAGTGACCAGATTCCCTACATGGGAGTGTCTATGGGGTTTTTAAAATGCAACGTAAAATGAAGAAATTGTCTTGTTTCTTGCAAATTCGTTTATTACCCCCTTCAAAATCTCATAAAGAAACATGTCAGACTTCTTTATTTACATGAAAAGACAATCAGGCAGACCTTTCAGCTGGAGCAGGCCATCTGGTGCATACAGTCGGCATAATTACTGGCCCGGAAATGTAAGATCTAGGCCTCCATGCAGCTAAGATCGCTCCTGTTTCTCAACTCTTATAGTTTTACAGCAAAAGACAGGAGATGAATATTCCTTCTGTTGTAAAATGCACCCCTACCTCCCCTGCAGCCCCTGAGTCAGCTCCCCAGAGCAAACAAAAAAACCGTGAGGGAGAAAACCACCGTGTACCTTCTACAATGTGAACATAGTCGCAGGAAGCTGGTCAGTACTTTACCCGGGCCAGATCACAGCTTCCGAGCCCGGCGTCATGACCGCTGTGGCAAAGTTCGCCGTGGATCAGGGGACAAGAGTTGAATACAACAGGCCAGCTAAGGGTGGGAGCATTGCGAAGAACTGGCGGAGGACAATGCACTAGCACAGCAACAGAGGAATAACTGCATGGCTGCAGCAGCTTGGGTCTATAGTGCAGCAAACAACAGAGCAAAAGGGGAGACACCGAGTATCTTTGCTACTTCCACTTCAGACCTGGTCCTATGAGATTTGGAGCCCGGAAGGATTACGGGCAGTTTGCATACGTAGCCAGATGCTCAGCTAAACTCAAGAGCATGCAAACCTTGCTACGGTCTAGAGACGCAAACCAGTTAGAACAGAAGTTCTGCTGTTGGCGTGCCTTGCAGGCAGTGATGCGAAGGGCTGGGACAGAGAGGTCTTGCAGGGGAACCCCATCACCAGTCACACTTGGGGAGAAGGATTCGCCTACCGCTTGTTGTGGTGCTGGCATTTAAGTTTCCAAGCATGCTGATTGCCAAGAAGGCTGAGTTCTGAGGCTGTGCTTTATCTGCTTGTATGTAACTAGTTAACAAGATGTGAAAGACTTCCTGGGATTTAGAGAACCAATGCAACTTCTTGTAAGTGCTCATGGCAAATGGCTGCCTCTGTGCTGCTCTTATCGGGAGGCATTGCAAGCATGGACTTTATCTTGAGAGTGCACCCTTTGTAAGGCGTGTGGTGCAGCATCAGCTGCTCGCACTGGTGGACCTACAGCCAGGGCTCAGTCCCGCTGTGTGGGCTTTCAGGAAGTTCTGCTTATTCAAATATTGCGCACGCTGGCAGCTGGAGCTGGCGTACATTAGCAGTACTGCACGTAGTCCTGCCCACGGGAAAGCAACTTGTCAGGGACACCAAGTGAGGAGAAGAAAGACAACTGGGGATGTCACAGAGAGTCTGTCGTGTCCTGGGAACGTGCATGGCCAACACATGCTTCACTTCACTGCCACGATTCCAGCAAAGCAGCAGCCGTTTCACAGAAGCGACCCTTCGGAGGTCAGAACACATGGCGTGGGAGCCGGGAACGGCACACCGCTGGGACCAGGCCCGTGGTTTGTAAAGGGCTTGGGCATCCTCCTGGGTGAACGAAGTTATCCATTAGCGTGGGTCTTGTGGGGCTGATCTGCAGAGATAATCAGGGGCAGCAGAACCGGTGGGGGCCCGCACTGGACATGCTGGGAGGGCTGCCCCATGCTGCCACCCCTGAGCGTCATTCCCTGCAAATGGTGCACACATTCAGCGGGGTGCAGACGAGAGAGGGAGCCAGAGGGGCAAATTTGGGCATCGGGTCCAGGAGCAGGTAAACCCACCCACCCATCCTCCCAGCTCAGCACCTACCCACGCAGAGCATACACCCTGCTCCCCACACCCCTAACACCCCAGCCCCCGCCCTGCCCTGCTGCTGCTCACTCCCTCTGCACAGCACCTCCTTCCACCGCGAGCCTCTGGAAATAAGTACAGTGCCTCCTGATGAGAAGGCAGCATCCCCATCCCACGAAAAGCACAGCCCACGTCCAGATCCGCCTTCCTCTAGCACTGAGGAGCAGAGGGGCCAAGTGTTTAGTAAAGACACCAGCCTATTGGTGCTGCTGAATAGCTGCACAGAACTAGGTGGTGTGAACTTAAACGGTGGCTGAGTGTGTTCATGTTTAGCACTGGTGAGATGCCGGCGGCGCCTGACACTGACAGCTGTGTAACGTGCATGGGATGGCTGGTAGAAGGGGCACGGCCAGCTCCTTCCCGGGGGGAAGCCTTCTCCAAGGTCTGCTCTAGGAATGACTGTGGGGCAGGCTCTGGCTGTGCTATCCAGGAGCTCAGACTAGATGATCACAAAGGTCCCTTCTGGCGCTGGGATCTCTGAATCGAAGCTGCTGCTGTTAAGATAATGGAGGTGAACACAGCGTAATCAAAGCGGGCAGAGGGGTTAGGGAACCTATTTCAAACGATCTCTGTGCCGCCTGGTGGGCCTTGTTTTGCCTTTACAATTGTACGCTGGTGTCGGTCAGGGATAGCTCCGTTGACATCAGTGGAGTTACACCCAGGTCCAATCAGCTGCCCTGTCCCTTTGGATGTGATGTGAACATATCCGCCTTTGCTGCCCTTCGACGCCACGCTTCACCCGCTAACACCTGCGCCGAGCAGGAGCCAAGCCGTGACACGACTAACTCGCTGGCCAGCCAGTGCCCTGCCCATTATTGGCATGTCCTCAGAGCAGTCGTTTATACGTACTTACCCTTCAGTGCGTAAGAGAAAGTGTGCCCAGCGGCTGAACTCAGGAGCCGGAGAGCCCTGCACTGCGGTCCCTCAGGAGCAGCGGGACGCAGCAATGTGCAAAGCCTGCCACTCTCTGACTCCACCCACACTGCACAGAAATAGCTCACCTGCACGCTACATCTTAGGCCTGAGCTGACGAAACGTGGCTTTCCCAACCGTCCCTTCACTTCCTCTCCCTCTCCGAGCTCCAGGCCTTTCTCCAGGCTGTCTCTGGGCCCAGATCTCTTCCCCTCATATATTCTGTTCAAGTTCCTACGCTGCCCGGTCCTGCCAGGCTTTGCCCGGGTTTCCTTAAAACTCACCTCCTAGGAAATCCTAAAAAGCCTGGCTTCCTGCACGGAAGTGCCAAGCGTTCCCAATCCTACCAGCCCTGCCACCAGACACACCCTTCCCCTTCCCCACGCTATGGACGTACTGGGATTCCTTGACATCCTTTTCTCCAACCCTCACCCAGTAATATTCTGTTTATAGTTTAGCCTCTGCGGATGTGGCCTTGTCTTTATATCTGGCCCATCGCTCCTAGCAAGTTGTTGTTGCCACATAAACAAGAACACCATCAGTTTTCAACATGGACTTAACCAAACCCTTCACTCTGGAGTCTCGAGTTGTGCTCAGGCCTGCAAGCGCTCATTTCGGGAGCTGATGTCCACATCCTGGCACCACATCTGGCAGGGTACGTCTTGTTTGCTCACATATTTGAAAATTGGATTAGGAAACAGGGACCTCCTTCAGTCAAAGAAAGGAGGAACATGTTGATTGACATTAGGAAGCCAAGTTTATCAAGGAAACATTCTGCACCATTGTCCTGTCAGCAAAAGCGATCCTTGGCTTTTGTTCTCAGTCTGCCCCGCAAGTCTTTGCTGGTATTATGCAGGTCATGGGTTTTTGGAGTCGTCTGTGGAGTCTCACAACACATTGCCTTAGTGCTGGTTTATCGGCTGTTCTCTTGCCAGGGTTTGTGAGACTCCTTCTGCTGTCTGCTCGTTGGAATGGTTTTATATTCCTTACCGAGGGCTAGGATGCCACATGTAATGTGTGTTCGGAGTGTTTGCTTACTCTCATTTGCGTGCAGCTTTTGGTGTAAGTCTATCCATAACTTGAAAGCCACTCAGCTGGAGAAGGATGAAGGAAAGGAAATGGCCTGTGCAATATTTATACATGCTAAATATTTCATTTATCCTGCGCTCTGCGGATGGCTTGAAATGGAAAAGTCTGGTTATTGCAGTGCACGCCTTTTGTTCTTGGAACGAGCGGTGCATTCGCGCAGCAAAGCTTCTGAAGACCTGATTTATGGCAACAGCTACCTTTAAAACAAACCAGCCTTTCATTCAGACTGAGCTGTGGTGTAATCCTCAGACACAATTAACAGATCACGTTACGTGGCAGGAGAGCTTTGCATTTGTTTCTGTGCCCACTAGATGATATCATAGTGCATGTGGCAAAACAACTTAGCGGGCAATTCGAGATGCTGACACCCCCAGTGCAGAGTGGCCTGAGCAGCTGTCAGACCCCAGTACGGGGTGTGAGTGTCTGGCTTCCAAGACATATCTCATGGACAGAAGGAGAGCCCTCGCTAGCTCTGGTGCTCAGGTCTAGGAACCCCCCTTTGTTCCATGCCAGGGTTTAACACATGCTGCGGTACAAACCCTGCCTAGTTCCGGTCTGAGAGGGCACAGAGGGATTTGCATCCCATAAATCCAGGGTCACCTAAAGAAACCCGCTTCTCTCTGCTCCGAGTAAAGGAGGCGATGGGGGCACGGGGAGTCGTGCTCCTCAATCGGCGTGTGAACGATGCCCCTGCATGTGCAACTGCTGCTCTGCACCAGGCTCTCCGGAGGATGTTCAGCAGAAACTACGCAAGCTGGACATGGTTAAATCAGCAGGTCTAACTAACCTGCATCCCGGTGTTTTCAAAGAGCTGCCTGCAGAAATTCCTGAGCTGCTGCTGTTGATTTTAAACAAGTTGTGGCACACGCAGGATGTTCCGGAAGATTGGAAGAAAGCTAACGTTGTGTCAAACTTTAAAAAGGGTAAATGGGATGTCCTGGGGGGGGCTGTCAGTCTGCCAGCGATAATGACAGGCAAGATAATGGAGCTGCTGATGCAGACCTTAAGAAGAGCCCTGGGAAAACGTTCCTTATAGCGACAGACTGAGAGAGCTCAATGTATGTAGCGTAACAAAGAAAGGTGAAGGGTGACCTGAGCCGAGTCTATCCAAATCTACATGGGGAACAAATCTGTAATAACGGCCCATTCAATCTAGCAGAGGGGGTCTAACATCATCCAGGGGCTGAGCTGCACCTGGAAATGCAATCAAGTTTTTAAAGAGCAAGGTTAATTAACTATTGGAACAACTTACTGCGGGTTGTGGGGCATTCTCCATTACGGGCAATTTTCTGATCACGCTGAGAGGTTTTTCTAACATCTGCTCCAGCAGTGATTTGGGGGCCGTTCTTTGGCCTGTGTGATGCAGGAGATCAGCCCAGCTGATCACAGAGGTCCCTGGGCATCTAGGAAATGGTGCAGGGGAGTCTCAGCACCCCCCATGGCTCCTGGGGCTCTGTCTGTGAGGAGGGGGGGCCACGCGTGTTCGTCTCGCTCCTAAGCAGGACACACTCCTGGCGTTCATAGGCAGCCTGCGGGGTTGTCTCCACACTGGGGAGCCTCTCCCATGGACAGGCTCCTGTGGCAGCCATGGCTGAACCTCTCTGCCAAGGGCCAGGACTGAGGAGCAGCAGGGGCCAGGAGATGGCAGGGAGGCACAGACACTGCCTACGGATGCGCTTGTGTTGCGGCCCCCAGAGCCCACAGAACCCCCTCCCAGCCTGGGCTGCCTGGACCATGGGCCCCGGTGTGGGGGCTGGGCTGAAAAGACACCCCAAGTGCTGTGCTGGTCCCACACTTGAACTGCAAGCGGACGATCCCAGAGACTGAAAGCAAAGAGAGGGCAGGTCTGGAGGGGATTTCAGGGGAAGGGGGAGTCGTGGGGTGTCAGGAGGGTGTAAAAATGGAGAAGGAGGGACAGGGAGTAAAAAGTGAGTAAGCAGCTGCTGGAAGAGATGCCAGGCGCCATGCAAACCCTGACCCCGGGGATCGCCCCAGGCAATTCCTGGCACCGTGGCTGTAAATCCAGAGTAGCTCCAGTCCGGGCAGTGCTGCAGGCCAGCCTCGGACTCCGCATGGAAGGAATCCCCCGAGTCTGGCACCGCAGCACTTCCGGCCCGGGGCTGATGTGCCGCCACCCCGCCGAGCGCAATGGCTTGGTCCTGCCTCTCTCTCACACACACGCACACACGCGCGCACACACACACAGGGGCTGTAAAAGCTCCCAAGGGGCAGCGGGGCAGTCTCCGGCGTGGGGGAGTCCTCGCTGTGCACACAGCTGGCATGTCGGGTGCCACATCCCCCTGCAGCGCCGAGGGGCGAGGGGCATGGCTGGCGCACACGGTGCGTGGGGATCCCAGCGCAGCTCTTACCCACCAGTGTAACTGAGGGCGGCTCTCCACTACCGCTCACGCCGACACCCCCGCGCGGCGCAGGGTAGAGCGCCCCGCGTGCTGTCCGCACCGGTGCTGCGGCAGCGGGAGACGCTCGAGAAGTGGAGTGACTATGCTGATGGGAGAGTGCTCTGCATCGGCACACAGCGACGTCACCAGACAGGCTGTAGTGTCTGGTCTTGCAGTGTAGACCGGCCCTCGGAGAGCTCTGAGCCTGCTTTAGTTGACGGGGGCTCTGGGAGAGCACAGCAGGGGGTGCTGCCAGCTTCGGCTCTTTCGCCCTGTCCTACAAACAGGTCCTGTCATGACCGAGCATGGCCCTATCTGCGGCTCGGGGCGGCTGACTCCAGAAACACCGCCTGTGCCAGGCCACGGTTCTGCGGGCAAAGGGTTGTTATCGGATACTGCGAGGACTGCACCTGGGCTGTTAATCAGCTGGGCCCCTGTTAAAAGGTGTTTTCCTTGTCATTCCTCTGACGCGAACATCGCCCATCAAAACTCCAGCGGGCACATGCGGGGAGCAGGCCCGCTCCATCTCTCGCTGTTTGTCAGAGTTTATTGCTGCACTCGCAGAATTCCACCTTGGTCAGACGGTCTCTATTCACCACAGTTGTCTCTGCTGCTGTTTCCAAAATACAGTCAGCTTGTCTGGAGCTTCCAGGAGTGCTAGAAGCCAAAGGTAGCCATGGACCACAAACCTCGCTTTACACAAAATAACTTGGGGTCTTGAGAAACATTAACTTCCTGGTCACCAGGGAGAAATATTTCTGCTAAAGACGTATGCAAACCCTTTAACCCGGTGGGAAAGTTAAACTGGGATGACGGATAGCCCAGCTCATGCTAATCTTTCTGCAGTGAAAGCTTTTAACTCATTTTTGTTAAAATGTGGAACTCCGTGAAATAGCCAAAGTTCTGCTGATTGTCTCGGAAACGAGAAGACTGAAAGAGGATCATGCCATGTTCTAGGGAAATAGAGCGATGGGGCAGGCAGGCGTCCAATTCAGTGAGCGACACTGACAGATCTCAACCCACTGATCCATGCTCACAAGTCATATCAATCCTGCGAGAGAACAGGAGAAAACAGCCCTTCCTCCCCGGAGTGACTTCATCCCTGGTGCATTAGCATGTTCTGCAGCTTTACCACCGTGGAGACGTGTAACCCCCAAAGCAGAACACGGACAGCATGAAGCACAGAGCTGCCATGGATATGAACCCTAGCTCACAGGCCTGGCTGGAGACGGGAGGCTGTGGACCCACAGATGGGTGTGGATAGTAGGACACGAGTTCTGTGGACACTCACATGCTCACATACTGGCACCCAGACTTTGCAGGAGGAGCTGAAGAGGAAATTGCTGCCTTGTCTCCTCACGGCCCGGCTCCCAGCTGTGCTGGAGCCTGCTGGCCAGCCTGCACCCAGCTCCCACCTCAGACAGCAGGCCAGGGTTTGTAAGGCACCTCCCCTGGCCAAGGGGCACTGCCCACCCCTAGATCAGGAGAGGAGCAGGGAAGCCACAGAAACCCTGTGAGCAGGAGAGTCCTGAAGATCTGGGGAGTTGCCAGCCACCCTGGTGGCCCTTCACAAATGCCACAGGGAAAGCAAAGGGGGGGCTTGGGACGGCAGAGCCTACCTTGGCAGCGTTGGGGGAGGACAGCTGCTCATCATCTAGCCCCAGCTAGGGGTTCTGGCCCAGCGTAATGGAGCAAAGCCACTGTAGCAGGATCAGGTCCTTGATCTCCAGGCCAGTAAATCTAGGGCCAGGAGAGGTGAGAGATTCTGTCTGCACTGTGCCGCCTTCTTTCTGAGATGGAGGGTTTGCAAAGGCAGCTCCCCTGAGATCTCTGCTGGATGTTCCCCTTGGAAAGGAAAGGTCTGGCTTAGCAGTAACAGCTGGGCTCCTCTTCCCTGGGGAGGTTGCCTCACTTAACTTGCATCTGCAGTGGCTTGAGTTTAAACTGTCACTCTCGCTGAACAATAATCCGTGCCCTGTCATAGCTCACTGCTGACGGCCCAGCTCCAGGAGCAGTCTGGGTCATGCATATATTCAACCGCACAAAGAGAATTCATTGGAATGTCACTCCCAGACTGAGCCCTGCTGAGCCCTGGGTGTTTTGTTTACAAGGGATAAAGCAATCATTGTGCTTATTTCTATACAGGGGCTATAACAACAGGCTGCAGAGTTCCCCAGCCAGGCAGCGGAGCAGATGATAAAGCCCACAAATGCCTCCTCCTCTCCCAGACCAGACTTGAAAATACACTAGAGAATAAAGCAGCAAATAAACAAAAATATCTAAAAGTTTTACCAGGAGGGCCTGGTTAATTCCAACGTCTCTGCTCCCTGAAAGTCGCATTGGCTCACTCCATACTCAGAGAAGTTACATTCCACCTCTGTGCACAGAATCCCAGGGAAAAGGTTCCCAAGCCGAGGGGGAATGTACAGTAGATGTACAGGCCCCAAGCAGCAAGAATAAAAATACCTCAGAGCATAGCCTGCTCCTGAACATGAGGGTATCTAGTGCACAGTGCCGAGGGAGATTGAAAAAAGCAATTAAGTCTATGAGCCAGTAACAATGGGAACCCTTCAAATTGCCTGCACCTACACGGGCCTACTTCACAAGGGGGCTACATTTAGCAGAGCAGCTTCTCAACACCCAAAATGGTTGGTGCTTTGAAGCGTCCAGGAGAGACGAGGCCATTGCCAGACTTTGTCCTATGCAGCTGAACCGCTAGGTAGCAATGACCACAATATACCTAGGATTGACACCCTGGCGAGCAAGAAAGGAAGAGGGGTTTTCTTTAAAGTGAATGCTACTGCGCAAGGCCCTACTGTGTGAAATGAAGAAATTAAAAGCTTGAGCCTCTGTGTGGTTAAGTGACCAGTAGAGTGACAGAAAATACATACACACACCACCAGAATAGGCAGGTGACACGGCTCGATAAGTTACGTGAGCCTGGAGAAAATGGAAATCAAGGCCCCGAGTTGCTAATAGATTCAGAGTCCCAGGCCAGACAGGACGACTGTGATCATGGTGTGACAGGCCCTCGGGCGCCCCGGAATGAATTCCTGGTGGAAGCAGAGCAGATCTTTTCGACTGGACAGAGACAAACAAAGACGAGGGATGAGTGATCAGTTCACTGTGGCAAAGGAGTAATGGTAACCGGAGGCCCGGCTGCCCTGTGGCGGGAGGATTTGTTTGATAACCACCTGGAGGAGGGGGAGCAGGGAGGTTGTGTCTACTGCAGTCAAACTGATCTCCACAAGCAATTCACAGATGTTGGTCCTGGTTCAACCACCCTTACTCCGGGCAGGCGCTATCTGGCTCTGCCCGGGGCCCTACCAAGTGCTATTGACACAGCTGGCCATTTTCCTTTCAGAAAACTCGATAGCAAGAGAAGACAAAGCGAGGTCATGGCTGACCTCCCATCCCATTGCACTGCCCCAGCCAGGCAGAGGGGCTGGGTCTATGCATTTATATTCAGTGTGAACTAGTGAAGTGTTAGTGCGCAGATACTCCGCTTCTCCTCTCGGCAAAGATGTGACGGCTCCCTGTTCCCCTGCCTGCTTCTGGGACGGCGTTAGCCCAGCCTAACAGAGAGCAGCCTTCAGGCAGCTCGGAAGTACCTTTGCTAATAGCCCTACAGGGAATCCGCCACTAGCTGAGAACAGCAGAGTGCAAGAATGCTCGGGCTCTCTCCTTTGCACCCTGCCATGGCTCCTCCACTGTGTAAGGCATTAGGGAGAACCCAGAGAAAGGGCATGTCTTCACTGCAGCGTTAGCCCAGGCCATAGCCGCGGCATGACCCTTTACCCCCCTTCTGTCCACACAGGAAAAGCCTCCAACCCAGGCTCCAGGATGCTCCCAACCCAGGCTGGCAGGCACCAGTGCGGGTGCAGCTTTGAGATCAGCTTTGGCTTCAGCTCAGGCTGGCAATCTGTCTGCAGTGCAGTGCGAACACAGGCTGATCACGCCCAGCTGGTCTACCCCCAGTTCCACCTGGGCTGTCCATCTTCTCCCTCCAGGGACACAACTGCCAGAGGCGGGGACTGGAAGACAGGGGTGGATCTCTCCATAATTGCCCTGTTTTATGCACTCCCCCTGCAGCTCTGGTCCTGGCCACTGACAGAGACAGGATACTGGGCGAGATGGACCGTGGTCTCACCCAAGGTGTTCCTCTTCTGCACGGCATTTGAACCTTCCGCTTGCCTGCTATGTTTCAGCAGCTCTTCCACAGCATCGGAGCAGAGATGGCACCCAGTAAATCCTCCCCCTGTGCTGCCTGTTTGCGGAAGCAGACACTAGCCATCTGGGAAATCCCTGGCGTGATGTCTCTAAGACCCATAAGAGCACTGCCACAGGGGAGCCCAGAGAGTTCTCCCTCCAGACTCTGTGAATTCATTCATAAAGTGCCCCCGGTTATTGCACCACGAAGAGCCAGGGGCTAGTCTGCCAGACTTCCACCCCAGCAGACGGGTTAGTACAGCACCACTCTGGATGTGGCCACACGGCTCTGGCACCGGTAGCACCATGCAGTGGGGATGCTCCAGCCAGGCTGGGCTAATTAGACGCAGCGAAGACGTACCCATGGTGTCTCTGGAATGGCGTGGCTGAAGAAGTGATCCCTGTGGACCTTCTTGCTGTACTAAGAGTGCTGTGGTGTCTCCGGAGGGAGGGGGAAACAGGGGAGGAAGTCTCTATCCCCAGTGCCCCACTGGGCGCTCCTGCATTTTAACACCTCCGGGAGATCGCAGGGGCTTAGCCCCAAAACGCTCCCAAGCAAAGAGTAAAGTCAGCTTACGACTGGCTCATCCCCACTGCCCTGAACTGCCCCTCAGCTGAGCATCACTCTCTCCCAGGGGCTGCGTTGATGATCAGGCCTGTTTCTCCACCAGCTAATCTCCCTTCAGCGCTCATCCTGCTGCCTCATCAGCTAACCCTGAACTGAGCCAGGGTCTCTCCTTTTATCCCCCCTCCAGGCGTAGCATTGGCTGCCGGTACAGCAGGGTGGGGCTAGCTGTGTCCAGAGGCTCTCTTTAACCCCTTTTCTGCTGGCATGGGGCCTCTCTGCACCATCACAGGTGTAGGCCAAAGCTTGATTCTGTTATATTGATTCTACGTGAAATACACTTATTTTTTTGATACGTGACAACCACCACAGCAGTTTCTGTGAGGCTTTGCATTTTGGGTATGTGGGGTGATCTGTTCACTATTGATAAGTTTGTTTGAAATTACCATCTGTTTGTCTGAAACTAATATCTGGTCGTTGATTATCCTGTTTGTAAAGTTACCAAAGATCATTCAGTGAAACTTTAGCTACAATTAAAGTACACATGTTTTATAATCACTGCTTAAAGTAACATCAACAAATATTCTAAAACAAAAAAATTCAATATTAAATAAAAATATGTTATAATAATCAATATTTTAAATAAAGAGAAATATTATTGTTTCTAAAAAATAAAATAAAATATGAATAAATAATATATATATAAAACCAAAAAATAACCAAAAAAAGCGTCAGCCTCAAATATTCAAAAAAATAAAAATAACAATTTTACAACCCAAATAGCGAAAATCTGCCCACCCTAATAACCATGCTTGCAAAACATAAATAATTAATAATCACACCACAATATAAATGCAACATAACAAAACCAAACCTATAATATAACGTAAAAGCTTACCTCTATAGAAAAACAAAATTTAAAAACTAAGTGTAGTTCTACAATCATTCTCCAAAAGCATCGGTGCGCACTGGCAAACCCCTGCTCCCTCCCTCCGATCTGAGCTACCTCGCCAGTAAAGTAACACAAGCAACTAAATAAAGCTAGTAACTATTCTTCATCTGTGCAAAACCTTCTATGTACACACACGTGTGTGGATGTATAAAAGTGCACAAGCAATTGCTTTTTAAAATCCTGTATTCACAGTAAACATGGTATATTACCTCGTCCCCCTAAATAAAATCCTGCTATTTATTTTATAAGCATAACGCAGTCTCCAAGAGCTGAGAACGCTCCCGTAACAAGCTACAGCAAAGGGGCCTGAGAACTCAGACCTACTCTGAAAGTCACTGCGCTAGTATGTACAGATGTGATATCTTCCCACTACAAGCCATGCGAGTCACATTTTAGGAAAACTCCTTGAACTGTAAGTAGGTGTCACTGCCTTGGACGGCAGACATGCTACGGAGAGGTGCAAGGGAAATCTCTTCTAAGCCGTAAGATACAAGAGCCGACTCCACATCATGATGTATAATGCACCTGATTGAGTAGCAGCTGCAGCTGGAGCAAAGAACACCACTGAGTGACGTCTCTCCAGCAATGACTGGTACAGGTACCAGCGCACTAGCCTGGAGAAGATCCCTCTCTTCCTGCACTCCAAACTGACAGACTGCTCAGACCTTTATTAGACCCGGCACCCCGGTAATTCCCACGTGCAAGTTTACCTTGGCATATTAAAAAGTGCCAGAAACAATCATTACATCACCATTCGTGATGCTGGGGGCACCTGCAATATAAAAATGCCTCTAGAATTGCAGAGCTGAAAATAATGCAAGAAGACAGCTGTCATAAGGCAGTTCGAACTCATGCTGGTCTTCTTACATGTAGTGCCACCATGCCAAGGCTTTTGTGGTTGGTCTGAACACTCAGTCATCAGCTGTGCCGTTGGACAGCTGTATTTCCCATGGCCTGTTCCAGCTCCTTACTACCAGTGGCGCTGCATGGCCTTGGTAACACAGTGCATCCCTATATGTAGAAAATAAGGGATGTTTAGCACCCGGATATCATTGTCATCAGCGCACAAGAGGCGTATGCGCATGGACAGAAATTGCTTCCAAGAAACATTCCTCTAAGCCCTGCTGGCAGGAGTCTGCGACAGAGAGTTAGCCTTTCTGCTGAAAACCACATCTCTGTTGCCTGCGGTTACTCAGGCTGATTCCCATTTCACATAGTGGGTTTTCACCGTGTCAACTCCATCTACTCACTCCTGGAATTTAAGGCCAGGAGGGACCACCATGACCATTTAGTCTGAGCTCCTGCACATTGCAGGCCACAGAGCCTCAGCCACCCTCTCCTGTAATGGACCACTCTCCTCTGGCTGAGTTACTGACAGTCTCAAATCTTGATTGAAAGACTTCACGGTACAGAGAATTCACCATTGACACTCGTTTGAAGCTGCAGGTGACCCATGCCCCGTGCCCATTGTCAAAGGATCTTGGGAAGGCAAAGGGATAAGATCATGGGGGACAGGCCCATCGTCGGCTATTAGCCAAGATTGTCAGGGATGCAGCCCCATGCTCTGGGTGTCCCTAAATATCTGACTGCCAGAAGCTGGGACGACAGGGGATGGATCACTCGATAATTGCCCTGTTCTGTTCATTCTCTCGGAAGCACCTGGCACCAGCCCGAGTCGGAAGACAGGACACCGGGCTAGATGGACCCTTGCTCTGAGCCAGTCTGGCCGTTCTGATGTGCATGGAAATACAATTTCTTAGTAAGCTCTGTGGAGATGTATTTTGTACGGTATTTGTTCTATCATCTTTTACGTCCCCATAAACACATAGGGGGACACAGTTCATCAGCCTAGCAGAACATGTAATGAGCATTGTAACACATTTACTGGCCAGGAGATAAATAGGTGTTTACCTGGACTCAGCTCTGATTAATGGGCACGGTAAGCGAGCGAGGTGCAGTGTCTGGGACCTTTTCTCGAGACACCATAAATCACAGCAACGTGTGAGCGACCCCGGGGAACGGCAGCCAAGCAACACAAGCACTGACTTGGGGTGAAGTGTAAGGTGCGGGCAAGGCCAGGCCTGACTGCCGAGCCAGGGTCTGCAGGGAGGTCAGGGGAGGTAAAGACAGCTTTGCTGGCGGTTCTGGTCTATTACAGGGCTCCTCAACCACATGGACGCAGCTTAGCTGTCTGCCGGCTCCAGACTCCCGCCTCCTTTCCCTGCCTGTGATCAGCAGACCCCTCCCTCCCCAGGGGGCTGGCCAGCCCTTATTCAGACTCCAAGCCTGATGTGACTCAGCTGCATCCAGTGTCTGCGCGAAAGGAGGCCCGGCTGGCTGGGAATGTGACCTCCTGCGAGGCTCCCGCCCCATCCCACTGCCATCTGGCTCACAGGGCCTCCAGGTGGCTGCACAGATGTGTCGAACGACAGGGCTGCCGCCCAGGGGCACCGGACAGCCCGTCCGCCCCACCCCAGGGCCCGTCTCCCGGCACGCTCCAGCTGTGTCACTGTGACATGTGGCCAGGAGTGGGATGCTCCAGAGGTCTGGCCTGGCTGCACCCAGCAGGAGGGGCGGCTCACTCTGCAGCTCGCTTTGCCCCTGTGGAAATCCCGGGAAGAGGCAGATAATGCGCCTCTACTGGCTAAAAGCTGCCCCGTTGCTGACACCTGGAAGCGGAGGTCTTCGCGAGGTCCCAGTCTGGGGTGGGGTGGGGGTAGCAGCCCTGGCCGCTCACGCTGCCATCACCCCAGAGGGTCCCTACGTCCAGCTGTGCATCTCTCCCACTGCTCCCTGCCGCTCAGATCTGTGTGTGGCGCTTTCAGAGGCCGCTGCCCGCAGTTTACTTGCTCTGCAGCCTGCCTCCGCTCCCCCCCGCCCGTAGCTGGGGTCTGTCCCCTGACCCAGAGCGTGGACCTGGCACACATCCTCTCTCACTGTCCTCACTTTCCTCAGTGCTTGCTGACCAGAACAGGTAGCAAGAGGGGGGGGAGAAGCCCTGTCCTAAGCCCTCTAGTGAGCGTGACAGGGTGGGCTCCCATTGCTCCAGCTCCTGCCCCTCAGTGCGCACTGCAGGAGCCATAGAGCTGGTGTCACTTCGTTCCATGCGCAGCCCCAGCCTCTGCGAGGGGTGGAGGTGGGGTGGGGGGGTCCATCACTGTGGCGGTGGGAGTTCTGTTCCCACCCTTACGCTACGGCCCAGCCTTCCTCAGGACAAGCCAGCAAGGCGTGGAAGCAGACGGCCCTTCAACTCCGCTCGGGCTGGGCCCTCTGGGGGCCGTCGGCTCTGCTCGGGAACACGGCTCTTCTGACGAGCAGCACCGGGCTGCTCAAACCAGGCCAGGAGCAGCTGGAAATCCCTGCTGGGTCAGGCTGCAGGCAGCCCGGACAGACCCAAGCAGAGAAAGGGTCTTGCTCCGTAAGGCCTGTCAGGCTGTCCTGAGCAGTGGGGCAGGAGGAGTCATCCGGGACAGCCCCGCCTGGAGTAACTGCGGCTCAGTGATGTCCTCCAGGCATGCAGTGGGCGAAGCTCGGGCACTCCTGAGCCCACGGCACGGCGAATACACCCCCGTTAGCACGTCCCCTGAAGCGCTGCTCCGCCACGCCAGCTGGCCTCCCCGTCGTTGCAGTAGGCACCCGAAGGCCCACGGCACAGACGCGCGCGTCCATCCCGGCTGGCTTCTTCGATGAATCCAGCCTTCTGGGCACGCCTGTGGAGAACAATCCCTTTCTTCTCACACCCTGCTGTGAACTGGCGCAGGTCCCTGCCCAGAACTGCCTGAGGAATGGACGGGCTGCAGCTCAGCCTGGCTCCTGCCTGCACCGCCACCCGTCTCGTTCCTACTCCTCCCTGCTCACTAGGCAGGAACGGCCTCCCTTGATGCTCATCTGCCACTCCAAGCCTTCTCCAGCGAAGCCCTTCGCATCTGCATCCTACAGCCCCTGGTCTGGTCTCCCAGCCTCCATCCTCCACTAGGAGGTGGTGAAGCCCTGGAATGAGTTACCTAGGGAGGTGGTGGAATCTCCATCGTTAGAGGTTTTTAAGCCCAGGCTGGGATGATTTAGCTGAGGTTGGTTCTGCTTTGAGCAGGGGGTTGGACTAGATACCTCCTGAGGTCCCTTCCAACCCTCATATTCTATGATTCGGTGGTTCTCTTCCCACTTCTCACCCACTGGGTGGTGTGGGGCACGTCACCTTCTCTTTGCTGGGCCGTGGTTTCCCCTCCCATCCTTTGAGCTCACAACGGGGGAGGTAGATGTATATTAATGTGCCTCTCAGCAAAGGGAATGACGGCAGTTCTGCGCCAGCCTCCACCACGGGCCAGTCCCTCTGTGAGGCTGGTTCAGCATGGCAGTGCTGAGCGGCCGTTCCTGCAGGCTCCCTCCCTCCATCTGGTACGCAGGTGTCACCCCAGCACACTCACATGTGTGACCCTCTGCCGGGTGCGTCAGCAGCGTGAGGGCCAGGGTTGGTAGAGAGGGGCTCCTCTGAACACTGCACCATGGCTCAGGCTCACACCTACCCCCACCCTGGGTGCTCTCAGGCAATGCTCCCCACGCAGGCACCGAGTCTCCTGTACAGCAGAAAACCCACTGTTATGAGAAGGGGGCGGGCGCCCAGGGTCAGTTAGGGACAGCACCACAAGCCCAACTCCCAAGCATGTGCCCATGAGTGAACACCCACCCCCACAGTAGGATGGGCTGTGTCCTTTGCCTCCGGTCCCACCTTGTGGGGTGAAAGTCTGATGGAGAAATGTCCCTTGGACAGGCCGCTCCCCTCTCTCTGCTGCGCCCCGCTCATGGCTGTCTGAGGTCAGAGATGTCCCAGAATTCAGGGCCGCATTCACGTGGGTTCAGTTCCTGCCCCTGAGCCGGGCCCCTGCTTCTGCCTGCCGCCCTCTGTGGATGCTGCCGCTTCCCAGGCACTGAGCTTGCCCGGTGTAGCCCTGCTTGCAGAGATGTCAGCAGGCAGTGGGGAGCCCGACTGTCACTACAGTGTCACCACAGCCGCTGCATTGTCCATCACTGCAACCCTCTCCCCACA
Source organism: Emydura macquarii macquarii (assembly GCF_026122565.2). NCBI lineage: Eukaryota > Metazoa > Chordata > Testudines > Chelidae > Emydura > Emydura macquarii. The sequence continues at coordinate 960,115 of NW_027131688.1, forward strand.
GCACAGCGAAAACTCGTCCCCAGACCTGCCCATCAGTGGTTGCAGCTGTAGTCATCCCTGACCTGAAACAGGAACCCTCCACTGAGTCTCAGCAGACACGGGGAGCGGAGGGTCAAGTGGTTTCCAGGAGGGTAGGTGCTTCGACCCTGAAATAAAAGACCTGTGGTGTAGTCAGCTGACTCAGGCTCACGCAGCTCAGACTGGGGACTAAAACGAGCCGTTTGGGCTCAGGCGGGAGCCAGGGCTCTGAGACCACGTGAGGGGAACAGGTCTCAGAGCCCCGGCTCCAGCCTATGTGTCTACACTGCAGTTTTTAGCCCCCCAGCCAAAGCCCCATCAGACCACGCCATTTGACTCAGGCTTGGAGACTTGGTGCTACAGATATATTTATTGTCATATATACTTTAACCCGCCGAGGCTGTCGCATCAGAGAACAATGCAACGCAACTCAATGCAACGCAAAGCCCGTTCTGGCCTCACAATTTGAATTTGGCATCCCTGCTGCTTGCTTAGTGAGTGAGGTTCAGATTAGGGTGGTCCCCTTTACCGGGGCATTCTCAGCACAGCTCTGCTGCCCTTGACTCATACAAGAAGGATGACAATTCTTCATTGCCCCGTACTCAATACCAACGTGAATTGAACTCCAAACAGCCAAAACTGGCAAAGCAACTCTTCCTGCTGAACACCACGGCAGTGTAGGAGTGTCTATGCACACACAGTCTGCTGCAGAAATCTTTTCCCATAGCTCGTTATTAGATGGCAGGGAAGAGCTCATTCAGACCCTGCTTACATATTTATTGAGGTACTGTACCTACTGTGCCTGTCACAGGGCCGTGGGGGCTGCTTCTCCCCTCTGCTCCATTGCCCTGCAGGAGATGTGTCTGCTGGCTCATGTTCTCCCACCCACAAAGAAGGTGCAGTGCATGGTTAGTTCGTACACGGTGTCCTGTGCTCACTCAGCAGGCCTCTCTTCCCAGCCTGCACTGCAGCACTGGCTCATTAGCGCTTTCTGTGATTGCTCGTTGCACAGGGTTTCATGGTGGCAGCTGCTTCCTCTCCCTCGCATCTTCCTGCGAAGGGCCTGATTGCCTGCAGATGGCACAGTCTGAGGGGGTGTCCTCAGTCTCCTTTGGGCTCATCCTCTTCCCAGCCAGCACTACCCAAAAGGTGCAGAGGGGACATTGCACCTGCTTCGTGACCCTGCACCCTTCCCCAGCAGATTCCCATGGGCAGATCCCCACACATGGGTTTTCCAGAGCAGACACAAGTGTGAATCCTGGCCAAAGCTCAGCCACTGGTTTCAGCACATGTACAATCTGTGAAAAGTGTGCACACTTGGCGACTGTCACAGGGACGGGTCTGCCCGGTAGTGACACTGGGTCTGGTTAGGAGAGATGCTGATCACCCCTCATACAGCACTGTAGCTCCTGTTGCAGCCCTAATGCTGGCAGTGCAGGTGTCTGAGGAGTCCCTTGGCTCTTCCATCACAAGCTCCAAGTCCCTGGCATGGGGGGAGGCAGAGGGGAATGGGCAGAGTGATTCTGGACCTGGCAATCACTGGCTAATGCAATGGCCCTTGAGAGATGTTGGCAGCCATGGCAACTTTAGGCTGCTCAACGGTGTCTCCAGAAATTGGCGGCCCCAAGATCAGCTGGGCATGCTGGCTGAATATGCAAAGCCCCTCACTCCCGGGGCCACCGAAAGACTTCACACAGGAATTCCTGTCAGCCAGTCTGTTCAGTGGAAAGGACCAGACCCTTTTAAATCCCTGTACCCTGTGTCCTCTGAACGCGTCGCTCTACATAGCAGCAGTGCAAATGGAGACCTGTCCTCTGACGGAGCAAACTGCAATCAGAGAAAGCAGCTACCTCTTCATAAAGAATTTGGGGAAGGCTCCTCAGCACACCGGAAAGCAGCACTGGTCATCGCTAAAAGGCATAAGAGAGAAAAAAGCCAAATATTAGGAAAAGGCGCAGGAAGAATCAAATGCGCCATTTCCTAGAATCAAAGACAGGCAGGTAAAGGGAAGAGTTTGCATGTCTTTCCATAGACTATAAAGGGAAAGAACATTTTTAATGAGTGCAGTATTTTTTATTTCTTCAGTAGACATGTAAGCGCTGTGCTATAATACACCTTTTAAAAACATTATCCCATTATAAGGAATATACACACTACATTTCTCCAGTAATTATTGCTGAGAAAAAACTCCTGAACATGTCCATGAAATGAAAAATTCAACTGAAACCAAGGAAAAACCCAGCTAATTTTAAATTGAATCCAAACACCTGATCAGCATTTTTAGCATCGAGAAGCCGTGGATGTGTTGCTCTGTTTGGTGTCTAGAAAACATGTTCGTAATTGATTCTGGAATCGTTGTAAAGCCACTATGGTACCCAGGTGAATCAAGTGCTGCCGTTGATCCGTCAGACAACTCGCTTTTATGCCTTTCATTGTGCTGGAAAATATCGCTCCACAAAGCACTTTAGGGTGAGCAAATTTCAGCTTTGGCAGGAAGGCTCAGAGGACAGCAAAGCCTTGCCCTCCGAATATGCGCTGTGAAACTGGCCTGACACACCGACATATTCACACGCCTCCGACAGAATAGTCCTGAGAGCAACGCTCAGTTAGCGAGTGGAAGCGCAGCCTACGCGGGCCCCAGATAAATGAGCTCACTCTGTTATCGCAGTGCTCCTGTCAGACGGAGGGAGCTGTCCTGAGCCCTGCGAAGGGCTGGGGCTCTGCACACGGCCAACAAATGGCTGTTTTGTTTATCAGCCGGGTGTTTGTTTTCATGCTGGTGCCATTGCTCAGAGCAAGGCTGCAGTGACAGCCCGTTCGAGGAAGAGTGAATGCTTCCCCAGGGCTCAGCATGTCCCTTAGCCCCACTGTCGCAGGGGGCAGTGCAGGCCGCCCTTCTCCAGGCAGCACTGACCGCTAGGCCTCAAGGACGCTCCCTGGCCTGCAGCTCGGGCCCTGTGGGCCAGCTGGGAAAGGGGAAGGGGCTGGGCCTGCCTCCCCCGCACCCCTTCCTCAGTTTCCACTCGGAGGGCAGCAGGGACTCGGAAGCTTTGGTTGAACCCCCCCAGCCATCGGGCGTTGCCGAGGGGGCAGACGTGGGCCTAGGATGAGAGCAGGGCAAGGTGCAGGAGTCGATACAGCCACACGTGACCCATGCTGGCCGCTCTGGGGGCCGTTCGCTGCACCCCATTAGGGCGACATTCACCCTTCCCCTCTCAGCCCTCCGTGCAGCCCTGAGAGCAAGGGAAGGGTGTCCCCGAGTGGGAAGGGTGTCTCTCAAGCCTCCGGTGCGCTTCTTGGGGCCCTGCAGCCTGGGCACCATCCCTTGCTCTGCTCTGGGCAGTGCTTTGCATTCAGCTAGTGCCATAAACCCTGCTCTGCGGGTGAGCGCCGCACTGCCGCTGGGCCCCGTCCCGGCACGGGCCGGAATGGTTCCCCTCCACAGCCCTGGCCCACGGGCTGACCACGTGCTGCCCCATCGGGCCCTTTATCTCCAGACAGACGTGCTGCTGCCACACGACTGGGCTTGGAGGCAGGATGGCTTTGGGGGGCCGTTCCAAAGGAGACCCGCATGCTGCGCTGTCTCCAGGAGGCCATGCTGGGCCTGTGAACTCTGCTGTTTCCTGTCGTTTAAAATGAAAGTCCCCGCCTGCTCCCTGATGTGGGGGGACCAGGCCAGCCCCGAACCACTCACTCCACGCACGCGTTTCTCTTCGCTGGCTTGCGTTCAGACGCCAAGAAGTGTTCACTGCCACGAGCTGCTTCCCTTTCTCCCCCCGCACACCTGGCGACTGCCGTGGCAGTCGAATCTCCGAGGAGGATTTCATCCAAGGTATCGTTTGAATTGTATTTTCAAATTGCTCTGCCTCCCGGAGCTGCCTGCAGCCTCGTTATGTCAGTGAGCTGCTCTCAGCAGCCGAGTTCCCCGTCCTTGCGTACACAGGGCTTCTGGCCTGCCTTTTCACAGACCTGCCCTTGCGTTCAGCTCCTGCCTCCTCCTGAGGAAACACCAGTCAACCGTGACAGACAGCCTGGAAGGGCTCCTGCCTGTCAGGTCTCGCTGGGGTTGGCTGGGGGTGAGGTCTCAGGCCTTTGCACCAGGTAACTGGCCTGCAGTATGTTTTCAAATAGTCCGTGTTAAAGGAGCATCGCCGCCCCGCCGGAGTCACAGAGCGGGGCGCCTGAGGGAGAAAAGAGAACAGAAATTCCCAGCAGGGAAAGGGAAAGAAGCAGAGAAGAGTTCTTCTGTTCTCTGGTGCTGCTCCTGACACGCTGCCCCTCGTTCCTGGACGCAGGTTCCCCTCTCTCCGCAGAACTGCAGCGCAGAGCAACATCTCCACCCGCACCGGCAGGGCCGAGTGTGGAGAGCGCTGCTCAAGCAGGGTGTGGGTGTTGCTGGCACGCAAAGCACGTGTCTGCCAGAGGGGTACGAGGAGGCCCTGCAGGACACGCCCCGCCACCGCCCAGACAGTTGGACGCTGTGTGAAATCAGGGCTCCTGAATGAAGAGCCAGTGTTTCAGTGGGAGTTGTAGAGTCTAAGGTGTGCAGGGCAGACCTGTGCTCTGCACCATACCAGGCTCTTTCCATGCAGGAGCCGGTGTAGGGGCGGCTTTTATGCTCTCTGCTCCTGAGCCAGCCGCAGTAACTTAGAGCAGCGTCAAGGCTGCTCCGAATTGCGTCAGCTCCCAAATGCCCCGATGCTCACTATGGCAGCCGGGCATAGAGAAGCCTCAGTCGCTGCCCTCTGCACAGCACTGGCATCCCTGAGTGGGAGGTGTAGGAGCCACTGCGCCCCAGTGGGACCCCAGCAGCCTGGCTGGCTGTGCGGTGCGGTGCGGTGCGGTGCTGTGCTGACAAGGGGTGCTCTGGCCCAGCAAGGGTGAAGATGTTCATAAAACCTTTGTTCTACTCTCACAGCATGAAACAGTGCAGGGTGGGCCACGGCTCGCACGAGGTCATCGCTGGCACCTTCCCTTGTGCCCGTCACCAACCCTTACAAACCCTTCTAACCGTTAATTAACGGCACAGAAAAAGAAGAACAAACAGATAAAGCCTTTGGACTGAAAACATTGGCTAAGGGTTTCCTTGTAACTATTCCCCTTGTCACGTTTACCGCGCAGGATCTTTTACAGGGGAAGCTCCTGCTTCACAGCTTTCCTTCATTGGCACCACCTGTCCTTGGAGCTTAGCTGATACGCTGCCGGGCTGTCGTCGTCCAGGCCTGTTTCCTTTTTACACAGAACAAGATGAACTCGCTTCGATGAGGAGACAAGAGAACAGCAAAGGTAGAAAATGCAGTTTGTGTCCCTGGGGCTGACTTTGCCTTCCCATCTCACTGCTGGGAAAACGGTCAGGCGCAGCACATGACCTGGCCAGCCACTCTGAGACCTGGCAAACTTGTACCAGTGTTGGCCCATGTAAGGCTTTGCTCGTAGCTGCCTCTCTGGTCACAGATCACAGCAGGTGGAGCTGTCTTGGCCAGCTCAGCCACCCTGTGATTAGACGGAGGCAGAAGGAGAGAGATAAGAAGGGGAAGGAAAATGACCCATGGGAGGAGGTGAGAGCAGGAACCAAATCTCACACCCAGGGTGTTGTTCAGACTTGAGCTGAAGCCGGGGGAGGTGGTGATGTACTTTGCTTCATCTCTGGGTTGGCCTGGTGAGGATGTCCTTCAGGATCAGGAAGATAAATGCTCTGTCTTTAGCAGGAAGCTGGCTGGCCCCTTGGCGCAGCTCTTGTGACTTGACCAATCCTGTTCGCACCGGTCTGTTTGTCTCCTGGGTTGGACGGTTGTTGCTTCGGTCACCTTGCAGCGCAGGCCCATTTTCGGGACTAGCTAGTGGAGTGGTGCAGGCAGCTGCTCTCGCTAACGATCCGCCCCCAGAATTATTCTGGGGAAGTTCTCTGGCCTGTGCTATGCTGGAGGTGAGAGTGAAAGATCACAATGCACCCTCCGGGTGTTGGAAATGATGAATCTAGAAAACTCACATTTGCTTTCTTAACTGAGATCCCAGCAACCTGGTGCTGAACAAAGAGAGAAAATACCAACCTGGTAACAGCTGTTCATACCACCCCTCTGCTTCCCCCAGGAAATGTGCTAGCAATTCTGAATGTGTAGTCACACGTGGGCAACCCGGACGTGTCAAACCAAAAAACAATAGCAACACAAAGCCATTCTGCCAGGTCCCTGTTCCTTCAAACCATATTGTCAATTATCCCCCAATATTTCAAAATTTTGGGACGTTAAATTTCCAAGTCAAATAGCCTCTTGCATAAATGAAAGCAGCCCGGGATTAGGATAGGAATAAACTCCCCTTCGTTGTTATGTTTGACTCTCTTAGTTTTGCCTTCATAAAGAAGGACTTTACTTCTGGGTGACAAAATGTGACTTCCTCAGTGAACAAGTAAACAGGTAAGAGTGCTGTCTGCTGCTAGAAACAGCTGTCATATGTGCTATCGTTTTAAACAAAAGGGCTGCTTGGCGTATTAATTAGCAGACAAATAGGCAGTCCTGTAGCTGAGCACCTGAGCTCTTTAATCGTGCTTCACGTACGCCAGCTCTGGCCGCTTTGCTAGGAAGCAAGTGCTCACTACACGTGCAGACCAGTGCATCGGAATGCTCCCTTGCTTACAACATTTTCATTAAAGGAAGTTCAGTGAAGAAATTTCATTCTCACAGGTGTCAGTCATCTGTGAAATCCCCAGCTTGTGCTCAGTGCAAATCATTATAAAACGTCTGTGCAGGGGAAAGGGCAGGAAAGTAAAGAGTTCTCTGATGGTTTGAGGAAAAGAAGTTTTAGTTCTTTTTCCCCAGTTTTTTGTGTGCCTTTTGCTTCCTTCCTGCTGCTTTGAGAGGACAAGAACAGGTTGCAGATTCATGCAAAATGCATCAGGTGCAAGCAGCTCTGCAGCTGAGCAGACAAAGGTCTAGCAAGGGTGAATGGTGGAAGTTCAGACCAGGACATTCCAGGCTGGAAATGAGGAACAAATTGTTAAGAGAGCAGGTGATTAACCATTGGAACAACTTACCAAGGGTTGTGGTGGATCCTACAACACTGGAAACCTTGTAAATGAACACTGGGTGTTTTTCTAAAAGCTCGACTCTGCTTTAGGCAGGAATCAATTCACAGACGTTCTCTGGCCTGTGTTACACAGGAGATCACAGTAGGCAATCTCAATGGTCCCTTCTGGCCTTGGAATCTGTGTTGGAGGTGAGATTTTATTTACCCTACTGTGTGCTATGAAATTCCAGCAAGGGTAAATCATCACACATTCTGGGAAAAAGGGCTTATGAGTCAGACAGGTGAACCGAGTTAATTATCCTCAGGGTTTAGCGCCCTCAAACTGGTTTAAATTCTCTTCTGTGCATCACTGTCTGCTTGGGGGAAGTGGAGAGTGCCGAAGAGTGCCTTTCTTCCCTGGAGACGGGGAATGCCTGGAACCAGTCGACAAGTGTGGCATCGGGCCAGCTGAGCAGCTCCAGGGGGACGATGAGTACAATGGGTGGAGAAGAAAGGGAGGGGAAATTGTGTGGCACCTTCCCGGTGCTGAGAGGGGTTATTGACAGCCCCTCTTGAATTGCTGAGCAACAATGGCAGGAAAGCCCGGTGGGAGGTAATGGGAAATGTGGGTCTTTCTGCTTTCAGGCTTTTTGAACTTCCTATAGAATTAAATAGACAATTGCGTCCTGCACAGAGTCTGACAGGGTGGCTCCAAAAGCTATAGGCAAATCCTAGTTTTGACGAAATCCCATAGGTTTTTAGAGTAATGGCTGTAGAATTGCTCTGTGCAGCTGCTGAATCTTACTGATTTCAGCTCGGTGACATTCTCTAGGACGTTCCAGGGATAAGAAAACCAGAGCATTCACATGGTTCCCGTAAGTCCCAACAGGTGAGGGGCCCATCTCCAGATAGATCCTGGGGGCTGTGTCCATACATGGCTGAAAGAGGCTTAGCACAAGCGGGGTTGTGCAGAGGGTGCATCGGTTGAAGCCTGTGGAGGCAGTCCCTGTTTGCTACAGGTTTCATCACCCACCAAATCTTCCTTTGGCATCTCTGCCCCATCGTCAGTCCTGGGAGAGCTCTAGGCAGGGTATGCCTCTGGCACCGTGGTCACAGCTGGGGAAATGTTGAGCAGCCACAGCAGGGAGGGGGTCAAAGAGGGGTCCGCCAGGGCCACCCCTCCAGCACCCACCAGACCCAGAACTGTGCAGAGGAGACTGGGGAAACTGGGGCCCAGGTGGCGCCTCCCCACCTGATAGGTGGCCTTGGGGAAAAACAGCAAAGAGCCAACTGGAGACTCCAGCTGGTCGGGTTACAAGCAGCCAAAGCAGGGCCCTCTGGCATTCCAGGGAACTGCCTGCAGCTTTGACTGTCTGCGGCTGTGTCCGTGCAGCGCCTAGCGCAAAGACTGGTGCATAGGCATAGAAGCATAAAGGCAGCTCATAATACATCATTGTGAGATGGGCATGGAGCATGCGGACCCGCTCCCCCAGCGTGGCGGTTGGATAGGACAGGCAGTGCTCAGTGGAGTGTCTGCTAGGCAGGTGTGGGGATTGTACAAAAAACCGACTTGTTCATCCACGCTTTCGGCTAATGCAGGTCGCCCCCGACGGGGCATTGATGTGGATCAGTGCCAGGGAGAGCGAGGGGCTGAATTCTGCATCGAGAGGCCAGGAATTGCACGTCTATTTGTGTCAGAAAGTGTGCTGCGCGGGACCTGTCACTGTTAACGCCCAGGGGCTGGTGCAGCTCCCAGTGGTGGGTCAGGTGAAACAATACGAGTTATCTGGATTAGCTTTATGCATCCGGAAATGTTCCAGCTGCTGCACGGATTCAATACAGAAATATTCCTCTCTGCCCTTCGGGGCTCCCAGTCTGACTCCAGGTGGGACCCAGCAAGTGGTGAAGGCAGGGAAGGGTCACAGGATGTTGTATTGATCAGCTGAAGCATGCACGTTTCCTGGTGTTTGTAATGTGTCCTGCTCACTTGATGCCTGCCCCCAAGCCCACCGCAGCCATAGGAAGCTGCCTGGCTCCCTGTGGGGCAGCTCAGCAGAAATGAGCTTCGGGCAGGGTGCTCTTCCAGAAGGAGATGCAGGATTTCAAATAGGACCTGCTCTGAAGCAATCCTCTCAACACCAGTGCGTGTAACACCCCTTGGGCGCAGGACTGGATGTAAATCCTCATCGCCCCACAAGAAGCGCTCAGAAGAGCTTTAAGACATGGATGTTTTTCTCGTCTCTTTTTCTCATATGACTGGTTAGCGGGGCTTTGTAGGAAACTTAATAGAAAATATTAATAAAGACTTAATATCCCAAATCCTGTGACACTGTCTTGGCTGACTGCCTACAGAGAGCGGACTGGTGGTTGTCATGTGGCTCTGGGTACTCAGATAGCAGCCAGACAACATTTCAAGCAGGAAGCAATAACTCGAGTGAGTGCAAAGATTGCTGAAGTGATTGAAGAATGCTCCGAGGTATCCGAATCACCGTTCCTCATCAACTGATGGGCAGTCCTATGAGACATATTGCAGGCATATTTCTCTACTCCTCTTACAGAGCCTTTGTTGCAAAGAAAATCATAACTGTTGTTATAAACATGTAGGCCCCAGCCTCCTTCTTTCTGCTGGGGTCTTAAGCAGAGTGGAGCAAGGGGGTAGAATTGTAGCAGAGATGAATTCCCGCTCCACTGCAGTGTTTGTCTGTTTCTCTGGCAGTGGGATTCTAGCAGGTCTCTTATGGGCACTCTCTTCGGAGTGACCTTGCTTTTCCCTCCAGTTTTATGACTGTTGATGAAAATCCAAGTTTCTGCAAACCCAAATGTGTGGTTCTGCCCCTTCCACACACCCTGATCCTGGATGAGGATCGTCCTAGCTGCCCCCCTCTGCCGCACAGGGGCTGGATCAAAAGACCTAGTGCAGGGGGTCTTACTCCGCAATGCAGCCACATTTAGGGAGAGTCCAAATCTGCCCTAGGAAATTAAAGAGGGTGATTAAACTCTTGCTGCCTCTAGATACGCAGGAGAGACTTCCAGACAGTCATGCCAGGGCAGACATTGGCCTCCAGGCTCGCTCTTTGTATTTCTATCCTGTCTTCCTCGTTTTTACACATTCGTCTGTTTTCCAGCCTGTCTCACCTGAATGATTTTCTCTCTGGAGGAGGACCGGCAACCTGCAAATGTGTGAGTCTGTGCTTGCCACAACAGCTGTGCCAATGCACCTCTGCCAAGAACTGTAACATCTGCCAGCCCAGACCTGGGCCATTCAGGAGTGCTGAGTTTCACGCCAGCCAAACAGCTGCCTGTCTCGTGGCACATGACTGCCACTGAAGTCAATTGAGCTGATCGCCCCATATGATTAAAAAGCAAAAACGCTGCATTTTTTTCCATCCTGTCTTTAGGGTATGGGGGGAGGGTTTAACCGTTCCAGTTCAATAAAATAAATGGAAGGGTAGATGCAATACTGATGGGCAGGAAACCTTCCCATGAAATCACAGCACTAAATCTACTGAGCTTATTTTTCTCAGTATTTGAAGCATTGCAAACTTGTTCTTTTAAGCAACCCTTTTCTTATCGTTTTCAGGCAGGTTTTGCTCTTTCATAGCAAAGGAGGGGGAGAGATTGTGGAGTCTAAGTTCTGATATCACGCTACGGTAGCTGCGGGTGGTGCTGGCTTTTGATTCTAATCACAGAAGCACTCCCTACTGTTCGATAATCAATGTTTTTAATAATCAGCTTCCAAACTTTGATTTTGAAAAATCCTCCAAACCAACTGCAATTTGCACAGAGTGAAAATTCCCAGACGGGTGAATGGAAACCGAAAACCACTCAACAAATTGCAAATGGGAGATGAAAAGTAAAAAGATATTTGGGGGAAATATAGAAAAAGTGACAACTCAATGAAAACTGGAGAAAATTGGCCTTTTTTGGAACGCGACCCTTCGTCCGTTTTCTGGAATGAAGCGTCATGGCCTCTCTCCTGGGCCCAGGCAGCCGGCGGGCACAAGCTGCCTGATTGTAATCCAGAGGGGAGAAGAGCCCGCCTGGTGGATGGGGCAGGGAGGGAAGCACATTGGGAACGTGGGCAGGAGAGGGAGCAGACACTCCAGCGGGAGCCGGGTAGGGGCACAAAGGGTTAGGGAGCTGGGGGAGGCACAGGCAGCGAGTGGCTGGACAGGGAGACTGGGGCTGGTGGAGAATGGGAATGGCAGCTGGGGGGCCAGTGAGTGGCTGGGAAGGCGTCTGGGGCTGGGAGCCCGGGAGGGAAAGGGGGGGCTGGGAGCCAGTTGGTGGGAAGTGGAGTGAGGTGGCTGTCTCCTGCATACGCTCCCCTGCAGCCCGGCACAGAGCTGCAGGCGCACTGCCCCAGGCACACTCAGGCTCCCCCGGATCAATGACCCTGTCCAGCTGTCTGCAGACAGAGTCCCCCGGGCAAAGTCTGGTTCATTCACTCCCTTGGCAGAGCACAACTCCCTTCCTTAGTCTCGTGTTCACCCCCACGCTGGGTCCATGTGAGAGTCCTGCTCAATATCCTTCCCCTCTCCAGCTGGCCCCAGCCCTTCACCCAGAGCTGGGGTGTCCTTCAGCTAGTCCCTGCCTCTCCTTACAGCTGGGCCCCCCGCTCTTTGTGGGGGCTGGATAATTGGGCCATGAGCAACACGCTTCTTAAGTCAGGAGCTTCCTTCCTGGGCAGTGAGTTGCATGTTAGGCTGGGAAAAACACAAGACCAACCCTCCTCTGCTGCTGCTGCTGCTGCTGTGAGGCAGGAGGCAGCGTATCTATAGACTGGTCCCTTCCCACCCATCCTCCCAGTAGGCTGGGAGAAGAGCACTTTGTCCTGCCCACTCTGCACGTCTCCTGGTACCTTAAAGAGATGGTGATGAGTTTCCTCCCACACACTGCCTGTTTCTGCAGCTGCTGCTTCTCCACCAATCTCCCCTATTGTGTAGGTCCTTGGATCCGTAAGACCGCCCAAAACCTAAAGAGCTGTGCCATGGGATGGGGGGCTGACCCCTAGACCCCACTGCCCTGAAGGGGAGTGACTACCCCTGTCACGTAAGGACTGACTGGGATTGAATAGGGAGCTATCAGAGGCAGGCTGGGGCTGGCTGGGAAAGGAGACAGAAACCGTAAGGAGTGGGGCGGGAGGGAGGGGATCTGATGGGCCGGAGTGCCAGGGGAGAAGTGGGGCTGGGTGGGGAACACTCAGACTGGATGAGGAGCTGGGGGCTGGGAGATAGGGGGGTGGGGGCCTGCAGGGAGTGGAGACAGATCAGATGAGGAGGTAAGGGAGGGGACTGGGGTAATGGGCTAGGAATTCTGTGGGGCATGCGGGCACTCTCTGGTCCAGCATAAGATTATTCCTACTGGATCTCCTTTTAAAGGTCCAATATCACTAAATTGTCCATCAACTTCTTCCACCTGCCTGACTTCACCCACCATGGTCGCCACGCTGTGACTGAGCAGACGGTCAGCCTCGAATCCCACACCCGTTCCAAGGAAAGCTTTCGTTTCTTTGCCTGGTCTGTGGAAAATTATCCAATGCAGTTCAGATCCCTCCAGGGCCATCCAGGGCAATAGCTGCTGGCTGCAGCTCTGGGAGGCGTGGAAGGTGATTACCAGCCCTTCCTGTGTGGCTGTTACATCTGCACCCGTCTATAACAGTCTTCCTGCGTGTTTTCAGTGCCACTCTCCACCCAGGCTCTGTGTCATTACAGAAAACATGGCTCTGGGCTCTCAGAGGTCACTTCCCACACTGCCTTTTCCTGGCAAAACATCCCGCGGGGGGGGGGGCCTGCGAGGGCTGAACTGGGCCAAGTGGGTCCAATCAGCCAATCAGGCTGCAGCCTGGGAGGAAAACCCTGACTAGGGGGAGTCTCACCTGCGTGGGGACAGGCACGGCGTATACAGAGACAGGACGCTGGCAGCAGATGAGGTTCAAGGGAGTCAGTCTGCAGTGCTTTCGGGGAAGGAGGTGGGTGTACACGCACGTGCTATAGAGCCTGTGGTTATGCCTTTGGGGTGAGATAAGTGACAGGCTGGAAAACCCCGAGTAATGGGGGAGAGCCAGGAGATGAGGAAGCAGCTTAGGAAAAGGCAGCAAGTTGCAGGAGGGACCCACACCTCCACCTCCGCTGCTGTTTAGAGGGTCCTGGAGCCCAGTGTAGAGGGCGGGCCTGGTTCCCTGCCAGCCCCTGGGGGAGTGGTGCTGGGTAGTGACCGGGAGGGCTGCCTGAGACTGCAGGTGAGCAGGGACTTTGATACACTTCCCTTCCCCCCGCTCCCCTGGAAGGGGAAACGGCACAGTGAGCCGGCCAGGGGGCCGAGTCACACCGAGGATGCTGTGATTCCTGGAGGAGAGGTGCTGCAGGCTGAAGAGTGCTGGAGTGCACCCCAGGCAGTGGTGTAGGCTGGGCAGAGCTCATCCCCAGAGTGGCCGGGAGGAGGCACCGTCCTGCGATGAGTAAAGCTCCCCATCACCCCAGTTCTGGGGCAGGCTGCTCGCCGTGTGATGACACCGTTTGTATGATGACAGGGGAGCAGAAACGTGATGTGAACGAATGACTTCAATAGCACTGACGTACTGATCACGTCCTGAACTTACCGGTGCAATTAACGTGAGCATGCTAATGCACCTGTGTGTGCTGGCTCCAACGCACAATCCAGTGCATCGTGATAGTAGAGCTGTGCTCTCACCAAGTTTCTGTGCTGTGTGTAAAGTGCATCGGTCGCACTTCTCACCCCAGAGATCCACGTAAACGTGCTCTAGTGCGACGTGAAAGGTTCCTGTACCTCGCTGCTCGTGTTGCTTTGTCAGAACAATGACTGGCCCCAGGGTGGCATAGCCAGACAGCCTTACTCCGAAGGCCTGTCTCCTCAGAGGGGTGCAGGCTTGGCTCTGGGCAGCCCTGCAGTGCTTGTGCAGCCCTTGTGCAATCCTCAGCCCTGAGCCAGGCGCCAGCCACCTCAGAAAGGGATCCTCCGAGCCGCAAGCTGAGTGGGAAGCTGCCTGAGCTAGCCAGGAATTAAAGACAGCGGCGAGGGGCTTAATGCTGAGTGGCTAACCTGGGGCTCCTGGCTGATGGGCCAGAGACCGGCACCTCCCTCGCCTTGCTCTCCTCTGCTGGCGTTAAGCACCCAAGCCAGGTCAGCCACTCAGGTGGCCCTCACCCTCGCAACTGCCTGAGCAGGAGACAGAATGTCTGTCTGTCCCACGCTCACCCTGTTCCCCTGTGTCCTGAGACATCTTTTGGGCTGGTTCTGTGCTCTTCCCCCCGCCACCTATTGACGGCCTGCCTCTAGCCCTCCTGCTGCAGGCTCTGAGAAGTGAGGTATCACGGTTGGCTGTGCTCACAGCTCGCCTGCAGCATTGGGCCCTGCCGGCAAGATCAGCGGTACGTTGTAGTTCCTGCTTCAAGGGGCTTCGGTTTGTGCTCGGGACCAGAGCTGCTCTGGGCCTGCGCACCGCCACGGCTGCCGACCGGCAGCAATTTGGGCATTGAGCAGCAGCTCCCAGAATCTCAGCTGGGCCTCCGAAAGACACAGGCTTTTAGATCCTTGTATGGACTGGGCCCAAATGCTTGTCCCCCGGTGATCCTCCCTCGTGCCATCATCACGTGACAGCGTGGCAGGGTCCTCAAGCTGGAGTGAGGTAATCGAAAGAAGTAGTTAAGCAGAGCTGCGGGGGGAATGTGTGTACCCCAAACGCCTTCCGGCTGAATGCAGGTCCGAGTCTGCACCGCGGCTCCCACAGGCAAACCGTGGAGTGACTCCGTGTTTCAGCAGGACTCTGCAGAGAGGCAGGATCTGCCCCCATGCATCACGTTGCAGGCTCTGGGCCTCCGGTCCGAAAGTATTGTGAATGATTGGGGGACGTTTACTAACCTAACAATGACAATGGACAAATTCTGCATCCGCTGTGACCCATGAGGAGAGGGGGTGGTTTGTTTCCCTCAGATGGCTCAAAATTCTGAACTTGGAGAGAAATACTATAAACAATGTCTCTATTGATATGTGGTAATCCCAGGTTGTGTGCATTTGGAAAGAGAACGGCCTTTCTTCCCCTCCCCCCATGGGAGACCTTTAAACCAGACGTTAGCTTTTTTTTTTTACTAATTCCACAGTGACTGTTCTTGGACAGGAGTCCTCTAGACACCTATTCCTCGTGGGAGGGTTTACAGTCTGGGATTTCAGCAGTGCTCATGGCCTACTGGATGTCTCTTAGCCAGCCAGGTGAATAATTTCCTTTAACTTCATTTGAGCTTGAGTAATTGGATGCTCCCTTGAATCCATCGTAGTTTGCTGCTAAGATACCAACTACTGTTGGTGATAGATGACTGATTACAGAATCCTGTTGATTATCAGGCCCCTTGATACTACTATGCTCGTTAGCCATTGGAATGACTAACACAGACTTTGCTTTCCTGCCGTGGGGCATTGAACACACAGGGCGTTGAAATGTAGCCAATCAAGAGACTAAAGTTCTCCAGCTTATTGAAGCCTACAAACCTGAATTGGGCTTCTCAATAAGTGGAGTGCTGTGTGGTTCTCACAGTTTGGTATTTCAGTGTAAACTTTCCCGATATGTCTCCGTTTCTCCTGTACCTCTGCACTCAGATTGTTGGCTATAACCGGACAGCGGGGCCACAGTCTGACCACTGAATTGAAAGACTTGATATCAACTGCCAAGTCCTGGTTACCAGCCATAATGAGCCTCCACTTCCCAATGCTTACAGCTGAAGTATGGCCTCTTCTTGGCCATTGCTTTTCCCCAGGCTTGCATGTTTCCATCCCTCTGTTTTGAATTTGCATGTGCCAGTGTCCACTTGGAATATGCATGCATCACTGGTAAGGGTATTGTGCGGCCAGGAGAGTCCACACAGATTTTTCTACATGTATCCGTTTTCTTTCTGTAAAACATGCCTTGCTGTATTTTGGTTTCCAGTTGGTCTCCAGTGGAAGCTGATGGACTGATCATAGACTTTGTGTTCAAGGGATTCTGCAACTAATTGATCGTGATTTTAAAATGCGTGAAAGAAAGCTGTAATTACACTGTACAGCAGTGGTATTGCTGCCTCCCAGGGCTGTGGCAGTGTTGCAAAATCTAACATTGCATCTCTAATTCTGTGAGCATGAATTAGATGGATATTGGGCGTTAATAATTGACACTTTTATTTTGCCTGGTTTTGATATGCACTTTGCGTAGTAAAAATGTGGATTAATAATTCATATTTCCACTTCCATTGTTCCCCCGTGAGCGTTTGGGATGGGGGAAAGCTTTCGGAGATGTTCCTGGGCGCTCTGATTATTCACAGTATGGAGAAACCATGACATAGATCTGTGCTGTAAAGCTTGAGAAACAATTCAGGCAAAATCAGCACAAGTGGGCACCATGCCAATGTGTGACATGGACAAAAGTGTTCTGGTAAAAACGTGGTGTTCTGCATCGCACTGGCCTTCTAGGGAGTGCTGCTGGGTGCACAACAGGCAACGTTTAGAATTGGCACCAGTGGATGGGGAAAGGGCCCAATTCCTTGTCAGATCCAGTCTACCTTGTTAGCACGCCAGGGTCCAATCCTGCAAGGTGCTGAGTGCCCCTAACTCTGAATGAAGCTAATGGGAGTTGCTTTCACTCATCTGCACCTTACAGAAGCTACATATGCCTCTCAGGATTGGGCCCATGGGATGTAGAAGAGGATTATTTTCAGCCCTACGGGCCCAACATTGCTAGGGATGCCGAAGGGAACCTGACTCCACAGCTCCTTCGCAATGACAACAAAGTCACTGCTATTGTTGGCTCAGTTTTCAAATAAAACAACCCTCTTCCTCCCCCCGCAAAGGAGTCCTAGATAACCATCTTCCCAACCAACTCCCAGGCCTCCCTGCCCAAGCTGAACGGGAGCAGCAGGCAGGAGAGTTCTGGAGGGTGAAGCGGTGGGTCCTGTGCGTAGAGGTCAAGGGAGGGCTGTGCCCAGTCTCTGGCTGGGGTTGGGCCCCGCGGTGGGCTGGGTGAACGGTCTGCTCATGTCTCTCTGAGGAGCATGTGGCTCACAGCTTTCAGGCTTTGATCAGACCCCGTGCTGTGGGTCCAGACCCACAAAGGGACTTAGCTGGCAAAAGGTCACATTTAGGCTGAACCCTGCAGCTACCCAAACTCACTTGGTGCCTGAATTTTCACAGTAAAAGTTCCCTCTGTGCCCAAGTTTCTGTCTGGGGATGCAGCCTGCTGCCTTGGGTGGGTGCCGGGATGCCATCTGTGCCTATTGTGATCCTCCAGTCAGCTGAAGGTGGGCAGAGCAATGCCTACGTTACCTGATCGGGCGTGTTCAGAGCATGCTGAACTCTGCATGCTGGGTGGGAGGAGGCAACCTCCCTGATACGCATTAGCCCAGGTAATTAGGGCACTCGCCTGGGATGCAGGAGCCCCAGGGTCCCTTGCCTGCTACTGAGAGAGGATTTAAGCAGGGGTCTGCTACCTCTCAGGGGAGGGCCTTAACCTTTGGGCCCTTTGCATCATCACTAAACATGCATTAGACTCACGAGTGAGTGACTCGCCAGTCCACTGGTCCAGGCACTTGGCTGAAAGACAGCCCCTGTCTATAGCCCTTCTCACCGCCAGGCAGAGGGAGGACTTGAACTGGGGGGGAGCTCCCATGTCCCAGGTGAGTTCACACACATTCTTGTTGGCATCGGCTATTGGCCAACCAGGCGTCTCCCAGCTACAGTGCTGGTTCTTCGGCCCATATCCTCCTCCACACACTGGACAGTGAGCCTGGTGTCTAACCAAGGGTTTGTGACTAGGCCACCGGCAAGTTAGGCCTAAATCCCTCTGAGAGTCCGGGCCTGAGTAGTGAACTCCTCCTGGCCAGAGGAGGGGAGGAGCTAAGCAGCAAGATCTAGGATCTAGATCTGTTCCCAGCCGAACTCTTCAAACAGGAGCAGCAACGGGCCTGATGGGGGAATGTTAGGGTATCCATGCAGTACAGACTCTAACTGAGCACGGCACCAACACATCGAGCTGAGGCGGCAAAGAATGTGAAGTGAAGACACTTTTCAGTGGCTTTCATGCTAGTGCTGGGGTAAGAAGGAAAAGGAATTGGAATTCTCACTGAGGAGAACTCCTGCTTTGAGCCCAGATGACCCCCTGAGGTCCCTTCCAACCCTCCTCTTCTATGATTCTATGAGAACTGATTTACATGCCTTCAGAGAAACTGCTGGGATGATTCACATGATTGGAGTGTTAAAATCACTGATCCTAATCTGTATAGGATGAACAAAATGGGTAGAGAGGTGCGGTAGAGGGACACTATATATTAGACACCGTTTTCTAGGTTAGGGCTGATAACTCAGAACCACAGGGTCATAAATGTATCTAGATCAATGTGCTACCGAAGAAAGACCAGATGCTGGTGAGGGTCTGTTCTCAACTTGGATTCAATGGTCTTACTAATGAGTTACTGTACTATCTACAAATAACTATTGTTATGGAGGACTTCAGTTTGGAAGAGACACGCTGGAGGCATTGTGCAGCTAGTAGTAAAACTATAGACTTCCTAGCACAAAGGTATTGCACCCAAAAGGAGGTAAGTCTATCTTGGATGTTACTATGACTGCTAAAAATGAATTCATCGGTGGCCTGGAAATGGGTGGCTGTTGAAAGACCAGTGATCATGACTTGACCATATTTCCTATGTGTAAACAGTGGACATTCCCAACCAATCATATGTACACTGGGTGATTCACAAAGACAACTTTCCCAAGGGTGAGGAAAATCATCTAAATTGACAGGAAAAAATTAGACAGACAAATGGCTTACTGACAACTGGAAGTTCAAGAAGAATTTATTAGATGACCAAAAAGCAGCAATTCCCCAATTAAGAAAACTGACAACTTAGGTTAAAAGCCCATTGTAGTTCAGGGCAAAGTGAAGACAGCAATTTAGAAGTAAAACTGTAATATACAAGAAAGCAATCACTATACATTTGAAGGTACAAAGTGTAGAGAATTGATTATTGTGGCTAAATACATCAGGGAAAAATCCAAGTGTGGAGGGCTGAGGACAAGAAGGTGTTCAAATATATTAGGAACAAAAGAAATCTTAGCAATGGTCTAGGCCCACTTACAGCTGGAGATGGTGAAATTGTTAATGATGTGGGAAATGTAGCTGATGACGTTTCTTTGCTGTATTTTGAAAGAAACAGGAAGATAAGCTTGTATCCTATGAGACTGATGAAGTATTTTGCAGTCCACGTGTAACCAAGGAGGAAGTTAAACAACATATATTAGACAAACATTTTTAAATCTGCAAACCCTGGATAATTTGTATCCAAGACCCCTAAAAGATCTAGCTGGGCAAATCTCAGGCTTGGTGATGGTTTTAATAAATCTTGGAAAGCTGGGGAAATTCCAAAAGAACACGAGTGCTAATGTTGTCAATATTCAAAAAGGGCAAGTGGGATGCATTGAAGATGGTTAACCAGACATCAGTCCCAGGCAAAATGATGGCAAAGTTGACGCAGCATTTAATTGATAAAGAATTAAAGGACCGATATATAATTAATGCTATGTTTTTTTTGGAAAATAGCTCTTGTCAAACCTGATGTCATTCTGTGAGAAGACTACAAGTTTGGGTGATAAAGGCATGGAGACCATACATTTAGGTTTTTGTACGTCTTAGAATCACATGACATTGATTAAAAATGAGCCTTCTTCAATATCCATGAAGTGCACATTACATGGATTAAGAACCTGCTAACTGGCAGCTCTTCAATCAGCTTTCATTGGGGATGTGCCTCCAGGGGGCACTGCACAGACTAGGACCAGACCCTCTGCCATTCCGCTTCTCCATGGATGATCTGCAAGTCCATATAAAATTAGTGGATGACACCAAGACTGGCACGGGTAAATAATGCTGAGAACTGGGTAGTTCTATAGAGGAATCTGGACTGCTTGGTTAAAGTGTGTTGGAATGGGACCAATGTGTTTTTTTAATAGGGATGTAAAAGTGTAACTGGTTAAATGGTAATCGGCATTTTAAACAGCTGATGACCATTTACACTGGGGGGGCGGGGAGGGGAGTGGCGCGGCGCGGCGCGGCGGCTGGCCAGCTCTGGCTGGCGGGGAGGCTCAGAGCCCGGGAGAAGAGGCGAGTGAGAGCTGCTCCGCTACAGCTCTGTATGTGCGGTGTGGGGGGGCCGCAGCTGTCACTTGGCAGTGAGGAGCCGAGCCCAGCATGGCTCCTCTCCCTCTCTTCCCCCCCCCCTGCATTTAACCGTTTAAACGTTCTGTTTTTATAACCTGTAAACAGATTTTTAATTAAACTAACTTTTATGTCCTTAGTTTGGATACAGCTAAAGGTAAAACTGGATCTCTAGGAACAGGGCGTGCAGCTGTGCCTCCAGCAGCAGGTGCTGTAATGCCCTGGAAGGCAGCGAGTTCAGTGCCCCTGAATATAGGGGTCCTAGTGGACAAGGAACACAAGAGCCATGCTGCCGGTGCCCGAGTGGGGATCAGGAGTGGGGCAGGGGGGCAGGCACGTGGCATTGCCGAGGCAGCTCGTGGAATACTGTCACAGAAGGGTAGGGCTGGAAGGGACCGCGCGAGCTCTTCTAGTCCAGGCCCCTGCACTTATGGCAGAACGAAGCATTTTCTAGATCGTGCCTGACAGGTGTTAGGGAAATTTTTCAGAACCAGTTAGACAAATGATGGCGATTCCGCAGTGTCCCTAGGCAATTTATTGCATGGCTTACCTAGCCTGACCATGAGGAAGTGTTTCCTAATATCCAGCCTAAATCGCCCTTCCTGCTGCTTGTCCTGTCCTCGGAACTTAAGGAGAGAAATTTTTCTCCCTCCTCCTTGTAACAACCTCTTGTATAATTAAACGGTTATCATGTTCCCCCGCCTCCCCATCTATTTACTCTCTATTTACTTCAGATCGTTTCTCCAGTTTGTCCAGATTATTTTGAATTTTAATTCTAGCCTCAAAAACACTTGCACCCCTCCCAGCTTGGTATTGTCCCCACACTTTATACGTGTACTCTCTGAGCCACTGTCTACATCTCTGCAGATATTGAACAGAACCAGACCCAGAACTGATCCCTGTGGGACCCTGCTCCATATGTCCTTCCAACTTGACTGTGAACCACTGATAGCTACTCTCTGGCAACAGGGAGCATAACTGGTTGGAAAATATCCAGTTCTGGTGGCTTTTTTAAAAGGACGTTGAAAAATTTGAGAGGGTGCAAAAAAGCCCTGAAAATGATTTAAGTGCTGGACCAAATGCCTCCCAGAGAGCTGGAGATGCCTTGACCATATTATGTTGGTACATTCAAGGGAAGAAAAAGCTAAGCACTAAAAAGCTCTAATGTCATAAGGTCAGAACAAGAACCAGTGGCTGGAAGCTGAAGCCATAGATTGCAACTGGAAATAAGGCACACATTTTTAACCGTGAGGATGATTAACAGGAACAAATTACCAAAGGAAATGTGCATTGTGTGTGTCGTGTGTCCCGCCCAGTTCCATCTCCATGGACACACTCAGGTTCAAACCCCCAAGATTCAATGGTTCTGAAATCTGTTTGTCATTACTTAAGAAAACCCTGAGTGCAGTTTGGCTGGTGAAAAGCTTTTACTGCCTATGAGTTGAGCAAACATCACGTTTGAGTTTTTGCTGGATTTACACACAGTTTGTTCGGAGTAAGCTCTCGGGAGGATATTTGTTTTTTCTTCCAAGAATTTTGGAGCAGAACATTAAGTGCAGTTATTGTGCAGGGTGTTCATTGTTCATTTCAAAACCTGTGGGATATTCTCAAAGAGCAAAACAATCAGGCCAAATGGTCAGTGGTCCTCAAATTGTGGGGCACCCCCCCTTAGCTGGAGGTGGGGGCACAGCAGAGCTCAGGCCCGTCCCTCCCCCAACCCCACCATAGATCTGCACACAGGCCAGCTCTGCCCCTACTCTGCTGCGGAGCCCACAGTGCAGGAATGGAGGGGCCTGGAAAGATTCCATTACTGGTAAGGGGGGAGGGCGCAATAGGAAAAGTTTGGGAACCATGATCTTGAGAGATACTAAAACAGAATATAGTGTAGTGTACACGAACTAAAGCCTTGCCTGAGATCACTAGCCTAATCTCTGGCTAGGGAATAACGCTCTCATTGGCTATAGCTGTCATAGAAACCAGTGTACAATAGAACGACTGTTTTTCTGTGTGTGGGGGGTTTGTTTTTTTGCTTCAGTCAACAATCGTTGGAGCTCTAAGTCTTTAGCTGGGTGTCCCATGACGTGATACAATGTGGCATAACATAAGACAACTGAAGAAACCGGAACAAGAGTTTTTCCTGACATTTGTGACCGTGGAGAAATAGGAAGTTACTTCAGCAAAACACTTTTGAAAAAATTAGACAAGCATGATTATCCCCAGGTACGTTTCCCATGATCTGAAATGTGCATTTCAGCTTCTGCACAATTACGGGGCATGTTTTACTATAGCGTTGGCAGCTGGAAGGGAGGCAATGGCTTTCCTAGCTGTACTGGCGACAAAATACACTCGAATATAGTAAAGATGAAAGTAAGAGGGACAGCCTCCGCAAACGCACTCTAAATATCATCCATTATCTTCTCTCCAAATCCTAAGAGCTGGTAATTGGAGGCCGTTTGCAAAAGCTGTTTTCCCCGAGTGTCTGCACTATTTCACATTCACACATATGCACACTAAGCTGGCATGGACGTGAACTCCGGCCTGTCGCTGCCGGTAGTCTCACGGGCATGCAGAAATTATGCTTATTGCCTCCACTGATGACAATGAGGTTTGTAGCTGCACATTCCAACACTTGCCCATTCTTCTGTTCATAGCATGCGTACAGGTCTTGCCTCTTCCCAAGTCTGGACACGTCTCAGGTGCCGCGGTGTTGGGTGCAGTGTAAGACCCTGACTAGAAGTGGGGGGCTCATGCCTGGCCTCAGCAGAGGGTGTTTGGGAGATTTACTCTTGTGCTGGAGGCTAGACATGCCTCTTGCCCACCCACTGGGCTACCGGAGGGGAGGGGTAGTTCAGTATTCCTACCATGCTGGTGCAGGGTGGGAAATGTACGTGTTACAGCTGAGCTGGTCAATTATCCCGCTGTCTGCTCTGCAGCCAGATATTGCTGGAACATCTTGTGTCCAATAGTCCAAATCCACAGCCCTAGGTTTTAGGGCAGTCGTGGGGCCCTGGTGTCTATGTCCCACAGCACCCCACACCTGCTCCATTGCCTGCCTGTTGATGCTCTAGCATGCCTCCTGTCTCCCCTGCTCCACCAGCACTCATTCCTGCAGTCCAGAATAACGCCCCCCCAGGCACTGCCACTCTAGCAGAGCCTAAATGACCTTGCTGTCATCAACTGCCACAGCTTCTATTTCCCCTGGCCCCTTACTCCTGAGTTTAAAATGAGGGTTTGCAGCTTACCCGAAGCACTCAATCCCCCTGCAACGCAACACACAGATTTACCCCCCCCCCACGATGCATCCCTTTGTAAACAGCCCACCCTCCCCGTGGGCTTGCATCCTTTGCCTGCAGCCGAGGGTTTCACAAGAGCCCTAGATCGCCCACCTGCGTGACCATGATATAAGGGGAGGGAGTTAATCCTTGCTGTGTTTTCTGATGTTTTCCCTCCATCTCACCCGCCTGTCCTCAGTCTGCTCCAGGTGTGCTCACAAGGACATGGGGATGTGATAGTAGAATTTGCCCATTTAATAATCCTTATGAGCTAAACCAATAGTAAGTGAGCAAATAAAAATCCTTATGAGAACAGATTCACTTCTTATACCCCAACAGCTCAGCTTTTGGATTTTTAGCCGTTTTGCTCAGCCAAAAGCACTGAGGCACATTATGGACTAATGGTCTGCACAGTTTTATCTTCCCAGCAGACGCTGCTTTTGAGTTATGGGATCATAAAAATGTGTCTGAAAACAGGCACGAGGCGTTCATGATGGAAATATGGGCAGTCCCTTAGTAGAGCGTTACAAACTGGTGCAGTGACAATATTTCTAATGGGAATTCTACTTTCAAGGTAGCCCTGCTTGTGCTGCCCAGTGCAATCAGGGAAAGCTGAAAAGGCATGGGGTGGTTAGGCAGTTAAGAAATATTCTCGGCAAGGACTCTCCAGAATTACAGCTGTTCTACACGAGTATTCTGCGCCCAAGGAGCTGCAGCTGCCAGCGCCTGGTTTTCAAACAGTACCGTAGAGCTGTCCATCTGCTCGGTGCTGAAGTCACAGTTGACTGCTCATCTGTAATGGAATATCTTCCACGCTGTTCTGCCTAATAGCACATGCTACTAAGCGGGAACTGTGTCTGTTTGATCTGTGTGAGTTGTTTTAAAACACACTCAAATGCATTCCAGAAACGAGCTGCTATTAAAAGAGAGGAAATAATAGTATTTTACGATTCTCGTTCATGTATATTTGGATGGGCGTCCACAATCATGGTGCTAACTTCTTTGGCACTGCCGCAATTTCATTAACGTTCCTGATTGAAAGAAGTAGTGGGGCTTCAAACACAGACTAAAGGAATCTCAGACTCCCAGAAAAACCCTTCCCTGCCCTATCTGTCTGTGCTTGTTCAACCTGCTAGATTGAATTTGGTTTGCTATTACCATAACACCTGGGAGCCCCAATCCTGGCCCAGAACCCAATTGTGCCAGGTGCGGTACAAACACCGCACAAAAATATGGTCCTTGCCTGTGATGGGGGGGCACCCACCACCAGTGCTTCCCACTGATTGGATGGGAATGTGGCAAGCTGTCTTTGTCCTGGGCCACCCCTTTATTTACTACAGCGCCACTCTGTGGTGGTCTGTCTTTTCAGTGACTTAGATCGACAGCCAATCACATGTTCAAATCCATCCTTCTGGAGTGTGTACAAAGAGACCAATAATGGGGATGTCTTTGGAATTCAGCAAGGGATTCAGCGTGTCCCCTGGGTTCCAGGTCTTGTGGCCTGGACATTGCACTGACAGGGTATTTCCCCAGTGAGGGACAGGTGTCTGTCATCCCTCCGATCAGGGCCCAGTGGAAGGCAGATAAGCCCTGCACCCTGGGGTTCTATATGGCTGCCTCTCTGTGCCCTCCCTTCCCACAGGGTGAAGTAAAGAACTAGAACACACTGATACGGTCCCTGCCTGCAAAGGGGGGAGAAGTGACTCTGCAGACTTGGACAGGCCCTTGTAGCCAGGCCTCCGGTGGCAGGAACTCCCGTGATGCAACTTCCAAAGAGCTCAGCATGCAGGTCCACTCGCCTTCTCAGGTCCCTGTGTAAGCTCCTCCACCAGCCCAGGCAGGCGTCACAGGTGTGGTGGGGCTGGGCCGCCAGGGCCCGGATCCGTTCCAAACCCCTTCCTGTGTAGTGTGGAGTTTGTACACCCATGACATTGCCTCGGTCTAAAATCTCTGTGTAACAGGAGAGAACAGATGGAGACAGACAGACAGACTGATGGGGAGAACAAGGAAATGATGCTGTGTCAGCATGCTAGCCAGTGGTCTCCTCACACCAACTACCCAACGGCACTCCGTGCTTTTGTTCCCATCCCAGCAAAGGAGATTTTGAGAAGGGATTCGAGGGTTAGTGCTAGTTCTGTGGATGTTCATGGGGAGCTCCTCCCAAGATTGGGGGGCACCACGGGGGTGCTCATTGAAAATGTAACCAGTAGGCGATGAAGACAGGAACTATGGGATAATGGGAGGTGGAAGCTGACATTTCAATAGCAAAAACAAGGTGATAGGCAGGGTGGCTGTGGGCCTTGGAGGGCTTTGAAAGTGACTAGCAATAGCTTCAGAACATAAGAATGGCCATGCTGGGTCAGACCAATGGTCATCTAGTCCAGTTTCCTGTCTTCCAACAGTTGTTGGTGACAGATGCTCCAAAGGGAATGGACAGAGAAGGGCAATTATCAAGTGATCCATCCCCTGTCATCCAGTCTCATCATCTGGCAGTTCAGGTTTAGGGACCCAGAGCATGGGGTTGCATCCCTGACATCTTCACTAATTTGCATCCCTGAATATTTTGCTCATTTGTCATTTGTTTGTTTGGTTTTTTTAACCCAGTTGTAGTCTTTGGCCTTCACAACTTCCTCTGGCAACGAGTTTCACAGGTTGACTGTGTTGTGTGAGAAAGTACTTCCTTACGTTTGTTTGAACCCTTCTGCCCATTGGCATGCCCAAGAATAAGAACTTGACTGACCGCTTTTGGAGGGGAACCTTCTGTGCCCTGCCCCCATCGCCCTGGGGCCAGTGGGGTTCTGGCATTTCTCAATTATTGGGGGGGGGGATGGCCCTGCTTGCCCCCCATGCACACCTCTGCTTTTGCCTATTAATTTCAGTGGTTCTTCTTATGTGAAGGGGTAAATAACACTGCATTATTTGCTTTCTCCAAGCCAGTCATGATTTTATAGACCTCCATCATAGTCACCCCTTTTCTAAGATGAACAGTCCAGATACTTTTAATCTCTCCTTTTACAGAAGCTGTTCCATACCCCTCAATCACTTCTGTTGCCCTTCTCTGTAACCTTTTCCATTTCTAATATCTATTTTGAGATGGGGCAACCAAAACAGCACACAATATTCAAGGTGGGGGTGTACCATGGGTTTATATAGTGGCATTATGATACTCCTTGTCTTATTAGGAAAGGGCTAGATAATGGTTCCTAACATGCTGTCAGCTATTTTGGCTTCTGCCACCACACAGTGAGCAGAAGTTTTCACAGACCTAGTCACAATGACTCCAAGACTTTGATTCAATGGTAACAATCAATTTAGACCCCATCATTTCATATGTAGAGTTGGGATTGTTTTCCAGGGTGCATCACATTGCACTTATCAATACTGAATTTCATCTGCCATTTTATTGCCCAGTCACCCACTTTTATCAGATCCTTTTGTAACTCTTCAGTCAGCTTTGGACCTTGCTACCTTGAGTAGTTTTGTATTGTCTGCAGACTTTGCCACCCCACTGTTTACCCTCTTTTCCAGATCATTTATGAATAAGTTGAACAGCACAGGTCCTGACCATTTAATCCTCCGATGTTTCCTATCTTTTGACCGGTTACTGATCCAGGGAAGGACCTTCTCTCTTGCATTATGATTGTTTATTTTGCTTCAGTGCCTTTTGGTGTGGGCTTTTGTCAAAACCTTTCTGAAAGTCCAAGTACAGTATATCCGCTGGATCACCTTGTGCATGTGCTGCTTGTCTCCCTAAAAATGATACTGAATTGGTGAGGCATGATCACTGCCAACATCAATAGAGAGATCGAGGGAGCCAAATGAGGCATGACCTGGTCAAAGCAATGGACTAGGAAAATGACCTGTGCAGCAGCATTCTGAACAGATCTGAGAAGGAAAGTCTGCATTTGTCTAGGCCAGAAAGAAAGATGTTGCAGTAGAGACGTTGAGAACCTGGAAAAGAGTTTTAGCTGTGTGGACGTGTAGGTAAGGCTGTATCATAGAATCATAGAATATTAGAGTTGGAAGGGGCCTCAGGAGGTCATCTAATCCAACCTTCTGCTCAAAGCAGGACTAACCTCAGCTAAATCATCCCAGCCAGGGCTTTGTCAAGCCTCAGCTTAAAAACCTCCCTAGGTAATCCATTCCAGTGCTTCGCCACCCTCCTAGTGAAAAACGTTTTCCTAATATTTGACATAGATCTCCCCCACTGCAACTTGAGACCATTGCTCCTTGTTCTGTCATCTACTACCATTGAGAACAGCCTAGCTCCATCCTCCCTGGAACCCACTTTCAGGTAGTTAAAGGCTGCTATCAAATCCCCCTCATTCTTCTCTTCTGCAGACTAAACAAGACTAGTTCCCTCAGCCTCTCCTCATAAGTCCTGTGCTCCAGCCCCCTAATCATTTTTGTTGCCCTCCGCTGGACTCTCTCCAACTTCTCCACACCTTTTTTTGTAGTGAGGGGCCCAAAACTGGACACAGTACTCCAAATGCAGCCTCACCAATGCCAAATAGAGGGGAATAATCACTTCCCGCAATCTGCTGGCAATGCTCCTATTAATGCAGCCCAATATGCTATTAGCCTTCTTGGCCACAGACGCACACTGCTGACTCATATCCAGCTTCTTGTCCACTATAACCCACAGGTCCTTTTCTTCAGAACTGCTGCCTAGCTCGTCGGTCCCCAGTCTGTAGCTGTGCATGGGATTATTCCGTCCTAAGTGGAGGACTCTGCCCTTGTCCTTGTTGAACCTCATCAGATTTCTTTTGGGCCAATCCTCCAATTTGTCTAGATTACTCTATATCCTATCCCTACCTTCCAGGGTATCTACCACTCCCCTTAGCTTAGTGTCATCTGCAAACTTGCTGAGGGTGCAATCTACCCCATCCTCCAGATCATTAATGAAGATATTGAACAAAACCGGCCCCAGGACAGACCCCTGGGACACTCTGCTTGTGACCGGCTGCCGGCTAGACATTGAGCTATTGATCACTTCCCGTTGAGCCCGATGCTCTACCCAGTTCTCTATCCATTTTGTAGACCATTCATCCAACCCATACTTCTTTATCTTGCTGATAAAAATACTGTGAGAGACAGTATCAAAAGCTTTGCTAAAGTCAAGGTATATCACGTCCACCGCTTTCCCCATATCCATAGAGCCAGTCACCTCTTAGATGTTGTTTTTTGTTTTGCACAACAAGATTTATGAATAGCCTAGAGGCACAGACCTATCTAGAGGTCTGCTTTGAAGATGACACCAGGTTATGGGCCTGAGTACCAGGCAGGAGTGTTGGGTTGTCCAGAATGACTAAAGCAGCAAGGAGGGTTTCATAAACACGTCCGTTATCTCTTACACAGGTTTTCATGAAACAAAAATAGACAACAAAATAATATCTGTGCACTTCATTTTTGTCTGAGTATGGTCTGTATGTAGCTCAGGGTTAAGGAAAGCAAACACTGACAGGGTCTAATGTGGCTAGAACAAATTCATTGAAGTCAAATGCATAACCCCAGAGAATTTTTGTTCTATTCCGTCAACTCTGTGAGCTGTGTCATAGCTTTCAGCCGTATTCCCTGCCGACAGTGCAAATCAGCTCTCCACTGGAACTTCAGGAACATGCGCTCACATGAGTTCAAAACAGCATTAAACTCAAAAGAAAATTAGTCTCAGCAAAATTGGCTTTAAAATTCAAGACCTTGCTCATTCCTCATTTGCATTCACCATGCTCTTTTTTTAAAATAAAACAACCTCTGAAATACTGAACAAGGCACTAACATTCAAAAGAGGGAGCTGCCACCTGCTTAACCCCAGTGGCTAGTGATAGAGCAGTGCACAAGTGCTCTGAACTTGGGTTAATTCAGAGTTTGGCATACTCACACAGAGGTGTTTCTTGCAATCAGACACGATGAGCGCTTCCTGCTTCTATCCCTTCTCACAGCCTGCATGAGCCTGCACTGACTGCAGAGTCAGTGGCCAGTGACGAGAGACACGGGATGAGGAGCCTACAGCCTCTCATGCACTTCTAGCAGGACCAGAAAGTGAGGTGCTGAGCCCTGTTGTGTTAATCTCCAGAGTCAAAAGAGTTCAGGGTGTTTGTAAACACTTTCGTTGTCCAGCAGCAGCAAACCAGTAACACAAAAAGAGGAAACCAGAAAGTGTCTTTAGGAGAAGGCAATTTCTTGGCAAACACCCAAAAGCATTCATTCTAAATGATTGCTCAGACCCCAGCTAAGGCAAGCATTTATACTGCAATGAAGTGATTATACAGAACAATCAACCCTTAAAGTCTGCCTCCTTTTGACGCAAAATATCAGTGTCTGATTTCCAGGACAAGCTTCTTTTATTAAAAGGGAGGGGTTAATTTTACTCTCTAATGTGTGAAGATTATTCCCTTCTCCTGTGTCTGACAGATTGGTGCAAGGAGGAGGGGAGAAAGCTTTTGTCAATGTCCCTGGAACACTGGCTGGCCGGTCAGTCACAACACCTGTCGCTTGGCCCCGATTTGCTTTCAGGTCAGGACATCATCGGGTTGGATCTTCCTATGCAGTGCAGGGTTGTAGTCACTGCATCTCACTGTGCTGGCGCAGTGCAGTTTTCAGGATCTGATTGAACAACCGAGAGAGATGGGGGGAGGGGCAGAGGGTAACACAAAGAAGGTGGCAGAACTGAAACTTGCATGCCTCTGCAGTGCTGACAGTTCGGTACCCTCACTGATGGGGCAAGGGCTGGAAATTACGATGAAATGACTTTCAGGACTCTTAAATAAACAAGAGCAAAGCCTAGTGGCCTTCCTCTTGGAACGGAGTCTGAGTGTGGTTTGCACTTGCTGTTGTAAGACCAGGGGACACGAAGTGAGCTGGGATGCATTGGCACAGGAAATTAATTGTTTGGGCTTTTTTAATCCCAGAAACCTCTGGGGAAAACCCCCCAGAAAGGGGGAAAGTGGGCACCATGGTTCATCCCCCTCGTTATTTCGTCCATAGGTCAGATCTAATATCAAACATGCCGATTTTGGTTCATTAATTTCCAGCTCTGCATCTTTTTATTTTTTAAACCAAGCATGAAGTCAACAGTCCTAGAATTAGGTGTTTGCACTAACCCACTTTCTCAGTCTGGATCTCTTGTGCGTGTTTATAACACTAATTTATTGAAAACAGCTTGGCTTATTTTCCATGGTTAATTTCCAAGCAGGCCAAAAAAAGTGACGCGTTATTGTGCCATTTTGTGAACTTGCACATATATCTTGCCCTGCCTGTAAACGCTCATGCTAATATTTAGGTCAACTCACAGCAGCCCTATGTGGCTCCATCATTTGGCCTTCTCCAGGCAATGGAGCGCTCCCGCACATTGCTCTACGTTGTCAGCCTGAACAAGTAGAAGAGACCACTTGACCATGAGTGATGCTGGCCCCCACTCTGGGTGAACTGCTGCAACTCGCCAGGAAATGATTTCCACCCCACAAAACATTTTGAAGTATTTTAATTAAAACCTGAATATTTTCATCATACTTTTTTCATGGAAAAAGACTTTTTTTCTCTCTCCAAGGAAACCCCATTCGTCAATGAAAATTGTCTTGTCAGATGCTGGAAGACTGAGCAGCATCAACAAAGGGTTCTGGCATTTGCCTAATGCCCTGAGGAGACTGCTAACCATGGTGGTTGACAGTCTCCATGCCATGCCCTGGCTGAAGCTAAACAGGGTTTCAAGGGACTTGTGGATACCAAGTGCTGCGGGAAGTGGCTTGCCATCAACTTCTCCGTGATTAGTCCCAGACAGGGCAGGCTCAAGGAGGAGCAAGCATTGGGAAGAACGTTATCCTGCAGGGGTGGTTTCTTTAGCAAAACTGACCCCAGCTTGTTGGAGGGATGCCACAAACATGCCCTCCAGTTTGGCTTTTGTTGTTTATCCTGGATGAGTGCTGAGTCAAACGTTTCTTCTTGCAGCTGTTCCTCTCTGCCCAAAGCAAAACTCCTGTCTATACCTTCCTCATCTGGCATCTTGCTGCTGTAACTTCTTCCCCTCCAGCCTTCCTGCAACTTACCCGTCCCCTTTCTTCCTGGCATCTCATTCTGAGCCCTTCCAAACTGACTCTCTCCACTAGCTTCCCTTTCTCCACGGCCTCAGATTCAGGCGCCTTGTCCTTAACATCAAGCATCGGCACAGTTTAATACCACTTTCCCCTAGCTGTTCTGTTGTTTGTGTTGTGCTGTCAACCAATGCCTATGCTACACCAGTGAAGGCAGCTGAGACTCCCCCCCTGCCCCATAGACTTGCGGTGGGAAGGGAGGAAACAAAGGTTCACATTTACTCCTCCTTTCCCACTCCCGTTTGTTTGTGTCAGCCACCTTTCATGTTTCATCTTCAGCTGAGATTAGATCAGCTTTTGGGGATGGAGACCGTGTCTTGTGTTTCCGTGCAGCACCTTGACCAATGGGGCTCGGACTGGGCTGGGGACGATGGTCATAAAAAAAAAAAAAAAAGCAACGTTGATTCCTAGGCATGACCGAGCCGTGCTGAAGAGCCTCTTTTATTATTAAGTAATACACTATCATCAGTACATGACAGAAGCAAACATTAAGTAATGTGCACATTCCTTTAAAAGGCACTTATCTCAAAAATAGCATCAGAATCACTCTGAGATGGCGTTTATTGTGACTGACTATATTTAACTAGAGTGGAATAGTTAACAATACCTGTAATTGCAGGAGGAATCCGGCCCTTCCACACGTTCCTTCTTTCAATTGTTAAAATTCTCTTGCTGCTCTGAGCATTTAACCATGGCACAATATTGTTTTCTGTCTTCAGATCCATTTGTGTACCGTGTGCCTCAGAGGGTAAGGAATACAAAGGACGGTAATGTTAAGTACAGTAGGGGCCTGGTTAAAATGAAATGTAAAAACAAACTGTCATGGGGAGAAATCGTTATTATAGCTCTTCAAAAGGAAGTGGAAAACCAGAAGCATATCCCTGTCGGCAGAGCAGAATGATTTTACAAGTCAAGCTCTTTAATTGCACAAAGTGGTTTTAAATGGAAGGTTACATTTGGCAATTTGAAACAAGTTGAAAATTCTTGAAGGAATGGCATACATTAAGTAGTTGTCGAGACTTCCTAATACGCTGTTTTATAAATGTAATGAGCATCATGTCATACTATAATTAATTTCATGGCCAATGTGATCTGCAGATGGCAATTGTACAAAGCAGTAATGTATGGCTGTGCATTGTTCATTAGGCTATCATTAATTCCATTGCTGTTGACAGGCAGCCCTCGGAAATAAGTTGCAGCATCTCAGCGGGGCTCTGCTGGATCAAGTTTTTCCTTTTTAAAATATAAATTGATAGCCTGTGTGGAAGTGCCGTGCTTTCGCAAGGTTGAGAGCTTTCTTCCAAAGCTGGAGAAGATCAGAGTGAAACAGTTGTTTAATGTCTTGTAAACTAGTGTGACAAAAACAAAAATATTCAGGAAGAAAACTGAAGAGTCTCAGCCCATAAACATTGACGTGTATGTCGGAGTTCGCTTGTCCATAGTTTCATTCACTCTAAAGTTAATCACGTCGCTGCAGCCTCAGACCCATGTGATCGTGATGGAGTCTCATGTTGCCATACAAGGATTGGGTGAAAGTGACCAGAAATAATGGTTTCGTGACTTTTAAGGAAAGGAAGGTGGGAATGGAGCAGAATAAGGACAACAGGCTTCAAAAGAGCAGATTTTCACAAACTCAGAACTGGTAGATAAGGTCCAATGGCAAGAAAATTTAAGAGGGTGGAGAGGAAGGAGTTCAGGAGAGTTCAGAGTTTAAGGAGACCATATTAAAGGCACAACTGCAAACTGTGCCATTGCTAAAGACAAATGAGAATCCTAATAAGAGGTTAGTATGGCTCCATCAGGCTTAAATCAAAACAGGAACTGACAAAAAGTGAAAACATGGACTAATTGCTAAGGAGAAGTACAGAAGTTTAGCACAAACATGTAGGGTTAAGAAAGGTTAAGGCACAATGAGTTACACCTGGCAAGGGACACAAGTGGCAATGAAAAGAGATGCTTTGAATTCATTAGGAGAAAGCTGAAAGGAAGTATAGGTCATCTCCTTAGCAGGGCAGGTGAGCTAACTGGCGTCAAGAAAACGGAGGTGTTTAATGCCTCTTTTGCTTCAGTCTTCCATTTAAAAGTGAATGGTGACGAATGAGATACTCAACACAATTAATATTCACAGGGGAGAAAGAATGCAAG
The DNA here is from genome assembly GCF_026122565.2 of Emydura macquarii macquarii. Lineage (NCBI taxonomy): Eukaryota > Metazoa > Chordata > Testudines > Chelidae > Emydura > Emydura macquarii. The sequence continues at coordinate 993,834 of NW_027131688.1, forward strand.
CCACAGTAGGGAAGGAACAGGTTACAGAATATTTTGGTAAATTAGATGTGTTCATGTTGGCAGGGGCTGATGGCTTCACCTCGTTCCTTATGTTACATAGGATGAATTTCATCTCAGAACCACTAGCTGTTATCTGTGAGAAATCCTGGAGGACAGGTGAGGTTGCAGGTGACTGGAAAAGGGCAAACATAGTACTTACTTTAAAAAGGGAAGAAAGAGGATCCAGGGAATTCTAGACCTGTCAGTCTAACTTGGATACCTGGAAAGATACTGGAACAAATTATTCAACAAGCAATTTGTAACAACCTGGAAAATAGTGTTAAAGAATAGCCAGCATCGATTTATCAAGAACAAAATCATGCCAAACCAACGTACTTTCCTTCTTTGACAGGGTTACTGCCCAATGCATAAGGTGGAAGCAGCAGAGGTGAGGTATCCTGATTTTAGTAAGGCTCTTGACTCTTTCACATGAGTCATAACAAAGCTAGGGAAATGCAGTCTGGGTGAAACGACTCTAAGGTGGATACACAATGGCTGAAAGATTTTACTCCGAGTAGTTATCTCTTGTATCCTTTCAGATAGGGCAGGAGTATCTAATCCGGTTCCGCAGGAGTCATTCCTGGTTTCAGTACTAGTCAGTATTTTCATTAATGGCTTGGATAAGTTTCTGGAGTCTCTGACAACTTGCAGACTCAAACCGTAAGTAGATGAACATCATATAAAGATGAGGTGTTTGCTCCCAGCACTCTCCCAGAAGCTAATGGGCTGTGAACATTTGTCTATCGTGTCTGTTCTGACCAAACCCACAGTGACACTTGGGGAGGATGGTTGCCACAAGACAGGTATTCAGTCTAGTCAATATGACCCAGCAACAGAGGGCAGGGCAATGCTGCAATGGTTATCACTGTTTGCCTTGTCATTTATAGAGCTGTTGGCACCCTGGAAATCCTCTGGCACCAGCTCTTGCTCCCAGATAAGGAGGAAGAGACCTGCGAGGTGCCTTGCCTATAGATCTCTCTGGAATGCCATCAGTCCTGGGGCTTTCCTTTGCGACATCTGCTTGATTGCTCGTCTGGTCTCATAAGGTGCGAGCTCCAGTCTTCTTAGTGAGTCGCAGAAGAGCGTGAAGTGCTTGCTCGGAAACCTTGGAAGGAGATTTGAAAAGTGAACTGGAATGTTCGGTCCATCACTCATGGTTTGCTGTTGCTTTTTTCCTCAGGTGAGTCACTTGCTATCCAGCGTGCATAGAGGGGTTATCCCACTGCACCTCAGGCTGTCCACAGAATTAACTCTAGCAAAAAACTTTTGAGGTCTTTGTGCTCTGTTTCCAGTTATAACTCTGCCATTTTCTTTTCCCCAGGCTCTTTTTCATTTGCCAAAATCTGGTCTGAGCCATCTGTTTTGTTCAGTGATCGGCAGCTCTCCCAGCTCGTTGGCTATGTAGGCGGGATGCTTAGCAAGCAGTGCGCTCAGGAGCTGACAGTTCGGGGTCACCCTCCTCAAACCTGTCCTGACGTTTCCTCTGAATGTAGCCAGGAACCTCAGCAGCAGCCTTGTCATGTCCCTAAAACGTTCCCAGCCCGTCTTGACATCAAGCCAGGTTTCTGTAACTGAGTTTCTCTGGGAATTGTGACTGTGCGTTTGTCACAGGTTTCCAGGCTTGAAATAGTGGATTTTCTTCACTGGCTTAAGTCGCTGTCTGTAGGTTGAGAGCAATAAGGAGGAACACTTGCCTCTTCACAAGCGTCTGGTCTGACCAGCAATCAGCACCTTTCCTGATGCGAGTCTGACCACACCGAGGTCTCTCTGCTGTGCAATAATGTAATGCTCTTGTACTCGGCCTGTTGAAAGGCCATGCTGGTGGTGACTGGGTTCTACACAGTGTCTTTGGAAAGCTGTTAGTTTGCATTACCAACTCCAGCCCGGTTCAGCACCTTGTCACATGTCATGACCGACCACAGCATTGAAACCCTCTAAATGATGGATTTTTCATGACCTGGGATCTGTTAAGGACTAGACCATGGGCACTCTCTCCTAATGGACCGGGCAGGAGGCTGGCCTAGTGGTTGAGGCAGAGGTGAGCAGGCCTAGTGGCCAGAGCTGCATCAGGAACTGGGTTACCAAGTCCAGGGCGTGAGCCAGGAATCACAAGCCAAGAGTCCAAGCTGGAGGATCAGCTGTAAGAGGGGAGGAACCGGGGAAGAAAACCAGGACCCAAGAACAGGGAGCAGGAGCAAGGGTCGGCGCAAGGAAGGAGGTGAGAGCAGGACCAGAAACACAGCTGCAGGCATAGGCCAGGCCTACGCAGCGTTAGCCGATCAGGGTCTGACCAGCTCCATTCGCTGACTCCGCTGAGGGCAGTGAGGGTGCCTGGCTTCGCTGTGGGCCCCTGGCAGGGCAGTGGGATGACATACCCAGGGTTTGATAGAAGTCCTGCGTGTGCAGACGTTCCAAGTGCCAGACTCTACTTGGGTCTGTCTGATATTTAGGCCACAGCAAAAGCTTGGAGGGCCAGTGAGATGAAGCACCTCTGAGTGGAGCAAGTGTTTCTTAGGGATCTTTTCCAGTCTCCTTCCCCGTTTGAGGAGGGTAGTGTTGTGCCTGGGTCAGGCTGCTCTGCCCCGGGAAAGATCTGAACATGGCATCTGCCCCGGTCTGTGCTGAATGCCCATCACTCCCAAGCCCCCATATGCAGGATGGTGACTAGGGACCTTCAGCAGCATATTCTGCCTGTTCTGCATGACAGCAGCTTTGGATTCAGAGGTTGCAGAGTCAGTTTGCTGCATTGCTGAGTCACCTGCATTATGTCTGGCCCAGAAGAATCAGAGCAACTTAGCACCACATTTCCAAAAAGTCTCCCTGATGGCCTGATGCAGCCCAGAGAGTGGGGAGCTCGCTGTTGACGCTGGCGGTGAACAAGGAAAAGAGTGGACCAGAGCTGGTCGAGAGAAGCTCCCCGTTGCCATCCGTCGGTGACTGAGGGGAAATGACGGAGGTCTCGTTTGCATTTCAGCTATGGGACTCTTTGGTAAAAGTTCAGTTGAGTTTTAAGTTTGGGGGTGATGAAACTTTATTATCCTGGTTGGAAATTAAAGGACAAGTGAACTGCACCCAGTGTTCCTGGGGCAAAGGGCTATCCTGACCAAAACCACAGTCAGGGTCAGGAAGTTTTGACAAGGCTGAAAAAAGGAAACATTTGTCTTTTTAGGGGGAGCATTTCGGTGAGAGGTGGACCATGTCAAGGGCCTAGAAGAGACCTGAGCATTCTCTGATGACTTAGTACAGAGATGGAGGAATGGCACTGGAGTGATCGGGGCTTCAATTGCAGAGAAGAGCAGTGGAGTGATTCTGGGGAGGTCTCCCTACCTAGCCCGAAGCTGTAATTATTTCAGCTGGCAGATCCTCAATTCTGGGCTGCACCAGCCCTGGACAACAAGCCGTGAGTGGGGAGCTGTGGCTAGAATGCATTGATTCATTAGCCACTCCTAGCAGCTGGAGGAGGGCGAGGTGAAGATTATTGCCAAGACACCCTGGGGCGGAGTCATGCCAACAGATCCTGCTCTTTGTTTTAAACCACTGGACTCGGTGCTTGCGAGGAGGAAGTAAACTGTTTGTTTAGTGCAGCACTCTGGGACTTTTGTCAAAAGTCATTTTCCAAGTAACCCAGGAGTCATACCTTTTGCCTTCATTTTACTGCCGGTTTGCACCTTGTTGCCCTGTGTGTTTCAATATCGCTATGATTTAGAGAGGAAAAATGTAGCTGGAATCACAGGGTAGTGTAATTGAACCCCCCCTCCCTCCCCTGCAAGTGAATTATTTCCATTGTGAGAAAAATAAACATTGCTAGAATTGTTGTGAAGTGTCATTATGTTCTTACGAACTGCAAGGATGGAGAAGCTTTTGTAATCAGGAGTGAGACCATTGAAGAGAGATGAACCACTGTCCTCATTTTTGAAGGGCTTTTATCTACTTCAACTAGGCTTACAGTTTCCTTTGTGACTAAAATAGAATTGAAGGAAAAATTCTCTCAATGAGGCTGATTCTAAAACCCCTTCCAAGCACAAAAATGACTTAATAGTAAAAAGACAACAGGAGCCTTTTCTGATCAAGCATGTTATGGGAGAAATAATGGGCTATTGTGATGCCAGCTAGAATGTAGTGTCTAAAGAAGCCTCATGCAAGTACTCCTAACTAGAGATGGCTCAGAAGGCAGCACACACACAGGACAGCGATTTGTTTTTATTCTTACACATAGAATCATAGAATCATAGAATATTAGAGTTGGAAGGGATCTCAGGAGGTATCTAGTCCAACCCCCTGCTCAAAGCAGGACTAACCTCAGCTATATCATCCCAACCAGGGCTTTGTCAAGCCTCAGCTTAGAAACCTCTAAGGATGGAGATTCCACCACCTCCCTAGGTAACCCATTCCAGTGCTTCACCACCCTCCTAGTGAAAAACTTTTTCCTAATGTCCAACCTAGACCTCCCACCCTGCAACTTGAGACCGTTGCTCCTTGTTCTGTCATCTGCCACCACCGAGAACAGCCTAGCCTCATCCTCCCTGGAACCCCCTTTCAGGTAGTTAAAGGCTGCTATCAAATCCCCCCTCATTCTTCTCTTTTGCAGACTAAACAAGCACAGTTCCCTCAGCCTCTCCTCATAAGTCCTGTGCTCCAGCCCCTAATCATTTTGGTTGCCCTCCTCTGCACTCTCTCCAACTTGTCCACATCCTTTTTGTAGTGGGGGGCCCAAAACTGGACACAATATTCTAAATGCGGCCTCACCAATGCCGAATAGAGGGGAATAATCACTTCCCGCGACCTGCTGGCAATGCCCCTCCTAATGCAGCCCAATATGACATTAGCCTTCTTGACAACCAGGGCACACTGCTGACTCATATCCAGCTTTTTATCTACCATTACCCCCAGGTCCTTTTCTGCAGAGCTGCTGCCCAGCTCGTTGGTCCCCAGTCTATAGCTGTGCATGGGATTCTTCCTTCCTAAGTGGAGGACTCTGCACTTATCTTTGTTGAACCTCATTAGATTTCTTTTGGCCCAATCCTCCAGTTTTTTTAGGTTTACATCTGTAAATGGGAAAGGATTCACTGGATCCAGACAGTAGAATTTGATTCCTTTTAAGCTGTATTTTCGTTCTGAATTACCATAACTGAGGAAATGACCCAAGACAGACTTCAAGGAACCCAAGAAGACCTGGTCGGATATTCTCTTTTGACTGCTGTTCTGAAAGTCCATGGTGGTCCTTCTCATGTATAAGTTGTGTAGAGCTGGCATTAAAAGTTGCATGCATCATCCTATTTTAACATGTTTGAAAGAGGAAAGATGTTAGTCTCCAAACGCCCAATGGTCACTAGCTATTTCCCGACATGGATTCTAGAATAACTATTTTTAGATAAGTAAGAATAGGCATTTTAACATGTAATCAAGCTCTCAACTTTCCCAGTTCAGTTTTTCTCTCTGAAATCCATATCTCTACTCAAACATTCCAATCAGAGATTTAATGAAGAGAAGGGGAAAGGTCTGATTATTATTACTTACACAGATGGGGCTAAAGTGGCTAGACAGGCCAATTAGCCTAATGCTGCACCCGCTGGGGATCTGAGAGGCTGTGAGACTGACTGAGACCAAAGCTCACCTGGGAAGGAACAGGTGGGGCTTCTATAAAGCCTAGAAGCTGAGGCTAGTGCCAGGGGCTGTAGAGAAGTGAGCCTTCAGTCACACCCCCTGACATGAGGAGAGCAGGAGCTTGAGAAAGGCAGGAAGGGTAAGGTGCAGTCCTGGGAAGGAGCAATAAGGCTGGAGAGGGATAGACCTGACCTGCAGGTTGAAGGGTCCCTGGGTTGGAACCCAGCTTCGAGAGTGGGCCCAGGTTCCCCTAACCTGCCTGGGGAAAGTGGTCAGTCATCACAGCAGAGATGAAGATTGTCTGAGACTTGGAGGAAGGAGACTCTGATACCCCGAAAGGGGAGGAGGATGGTGACTTGGTCAGAGAGCTGAGCCATGGGCTTGTTTGTCTGCAGAAGAGAAGAGTGGTGGGGGGGATTTGATAGCAGCCTTTAACTACCTGAAAGGGGGTTCCAGGGAAGATGGAGCTAGGCTGTTCTCAGTGGTGGCAGATGACAGAACAAAGAGCAATGGTCTCAAGTTGCAGGGGGCAGGTCTAGGTTGTACATTAGGACAAAGTTTTTCACTAGGAGAGTGGTGAAGCACTGGAATGGGTTACCTAGGGAGGTGATGGAATCTCCATCCTTAGAGGTTTTTAAGCTGCGGCTTGACAAAACCCTGGCTGGGATGATATAGCTGAGGTTAGTCCTGCTTTGAGCAGTGGTTTGGACTAGATACTTCCTGAGATCCCTTCCAACTCTATGATTCTATGAAGAGGACCCTGCAGAACTCTCTCCTGGTGAGTGAGAGAGGCAACAGGCTGAGTGACCACGAGCTGTGGCATGGACAGCGGTGAGCTAATACTCCAGACGAGCCAGGAGAAGGCACCCTCAGCTTGGTCGTGCAGTGAATGTCTATTGATCATGTTGCTGATTTTGTTTCCCCAAGTAGCCCTCTGAAATTTTTAGATTCTCATCCCAGGATCAGGCTCAGTGTGATCAGAATTACTGTTCAGTTGTGCACAATTGCAACACTTACACTTTGGAAATCATGCTATTAATTGTTCTGGTACAGTTTAGTAAATTCACAACCTCTGACCCAGCAAGGCAGAGGAGAGTACAGAATGAGTTGACACCACTATGCCTAATGCGTATTCAGAAAGGGTTTCTCTATTAATAGTTCCTAACCCTACTAATGTTGGGGTGCCCTTCTCCTATAGGTTATTCATCCTTTTACCTCAAACTTATTAGCATATATATCAATTACCATGCATTCGTGTGGTCAGACACCTGCTAATGTCCCTAACTTGCAATTTCCCATGCTGGGGATGGATGGCTAGATGGGGGAGGTAAACCTCCAACCTGTGCTGAGGGCACCTGGGCCTTTGGGTCCTAGCTCAAAGGTTAGTAAATTGGTCTCCTAAGCCAGAGGTGACACATTCAAATCGTGCTGTGGCCTAGATGGATCGGGATGGGTGGATAGGTGGGGGAGGATCATCTTGTGGTTCCCTGTCAGCAGGTTGCTCATTACAGCATTCTACCTTGTTACAGCTTATGATCTAGGGTTATTCTTGGTTAGCTACTTACGCTTACGGCTTTTGGGCTGTATGCCTCAATTAGTTGGGCTGCACTATTAACTTACTGGCGTGGAGGCGCCTAGTCTCATGACATTATTGCTTTAACTTATATCACGCTTCGCTGTGCGTTGGTCTCTGAGACTAAGCAGACCCCTTTGTAATATGACATCTCCCTGCCTCTCTCCAGTCATCCTGTCAATTGTTTTAATTCATTGACAAAAACACCTTTTATGGAGAAATGTTGAACTGAGGAGAACTCGCTGCTGTACTTGACGCTTCCATTTAAATTCAGTCTCTCTCTGAGCCTTTACTAGCTGAGGAGGGAACCCAATTAGGAAACATTCAAGTCCCTGGATGATTGGCTGAGCTGATTTTGCCTGGTGATAGCTCCTTTTATCACAGCCAGAGGATATCACTCAGCATGAAGACGTGCTTCTCAGCCTGTGTATATCGCTTGTCTGTGTCTAAGAATCATAACTAGAGATAGTCAGCTTCGATTGTGCATTAATTAAAGTAGCCATATCTTGAGTGCACATGCAGTGTGGGATCATTTTTCATTGCTAGAATTCCTTAACTTGATTTCTAAGAAGTTCTCGAGGGCGGGGAGAGAACAAGCCCTCTCTTTTAAACAAGTTTTTTTTAAACTGTTTTTGTGAAATCAAATGATGAAATGTGGGACTAAACAGATATTAGAAAAAAAAGTCTAATACTGAATAGTTCTCTTTACCCACCTATGATAGAGGTCATTAAAGTGTGGAGAAAGTATTGCTTACCGCTAACGAAAGAACCATAGAATCATAGAAGATGAGGGTTGGAAGCGTTGTACCTCAAGAGGTCATCTAGTCCAACCCTCTGTTCAAAACAGGACCAACCCCCACTAAATCCTCCCAGCCAGGGCTTTGTCAAGCTGGGCCTTAAAAACCTCTAAAAATGGAGATTCTATCACCTCTCTAGGTAACCCATTCCAGTGCTTCACCACCCTCCTAGTTTTACCTAATATTTACCCAAAATTTTACCTAATATCCAACCTAGACCTCCCCCACTACAACTCAAGACCATTGCTCCTTGTTCTGTCATCTACTACCATGGAGAACAGCCTAGCTCTGTCCTCCCTGGAACCCCTTTCAGGTAGTTAAAGGCTGCTATCAAATCCCCCCTCATTCTTCTCTTCTGTAGACTGAACAAGCCTAGTTCCTTCAGCCTCTCCTCATAAGTCTTGTGCTCCAGCCCCCTCATCATTTTTGTTGTCCTCCGCTGGACTCTCTCCAACTTGTCCACATCCCTTTTGTAGTGGGGGGTCCAAAACTGGACACAATACTACAAATGCGGCCTCATCAATGTCAAATAGAGGGGAATAATCACTTCCCTCGATCTGCTGGCAATGCTCCTATTAATGCAGCCCAATATGCATTAGCCTTCTTGGCAATAAGGGCACACTGCTGACTCATATCCAGCTTTTTATCCACTGTAACTCCCAAGTCCATTTCTGCAAAACTGTTGCCTAGCCCGTCCGTCTCCAGTCTGTAGGAGTGCATGGGATTCTTCCGTCCTAAGTGCAGGACTCTGCACTTGTCCTTGTTGAACCTAATCAGATTCCTTTTGGTCCAATCCTCCAATTTGTCTAGGTCACTCTATCGTATCCTTGCCTTCCAGCATATCTACCACTCCCCCCAATTTAGTGTCATCTGCAAACTTGCAAGCCACCCCATCTTCCAGATCATTAACAAAGTCGTTGAACAAAATCGGCCCCGGCACTGACCCCTGGGGCACTCCGCTTGTTACACTGCTAGCTAGACATCAAGCCATTGATCACTATCTGTTGAGCCTGGTGATCTAGCCAGCTTTTTATCCATCTTATAGTCCAACCCATACTTCTTTAACTTGCTGATGAGAATACTGTGGGAGATTATATATTAAAATCTTTGCTCATGTCAAGGTATATCATGTCCACTGCTTTCCCCATATCCACAGAGCCAGTCATCTTATCACAGAAGGCAATCAGGTTGGTCAGAAATGACTTTCCCTTGGTGAATCCATGCTGACTATTTCTGATCACCTTCCTCTCTTCCAAGTGTCTCAATGAATTCCTTGAGGACCTGCTCCATGATTTTTTTTTCTGGTGACTGAGGTGAGGTGAGGTTGTCAAGAAGGCTAATAGCATATTGGGCTGCATTAGTAGGGGCATTGCCAGCAGGTCACAGGAAGTGATTATTCCCCTCTATTCGGCATTGGTGAGGCCGCATTTAGAATATTGTGTCCAGTTTTGGGCCCCCCACTACAAAAAGGATGTGGACAAGTTGGAGAGAGTGCAGCGGAGGGCAACCAAAATGATTAGGGGGCTGGAGCACAGGACTTATGAGGAGAGGCTGAGGGAACTGTGCTTGTTTAGTCTGCAAAAGAAAAGAATGAGGGGGATTTGATAGCAGCCTTTAACTACCTGAAAGGGGGTTCCAGAGAGGATGGGGCTAGGCTGTTCTCAGTGGTGGCAGATGACAGAACAAGGAGCAACAGTCTCAAGTTCCAGGGCGGGAGGTCTAGGTTGGACATTAGGAAAAAGTTTTTCACTAGGAGGGTGGTGAAGCACTGGAATGGGTTACCTAGGGAGGTGGTGGAATCTCCATCCTTAGAGGTTTTTAAGCTGAGGCTTGACAAAGCCCTGGTTGGGATGATATAGCTGAGGTTAGTCCTGCTTTGAGCAGGGGGTTGGACTAGATGACCTCCTGAGGTCCCTTCCAACTCTAATATTCTATGATTCTATGACTGGTCTGTAGTTCCCTGGATCCTCTTTTTTTCCCCCTTTTTTTGGAAGATGGGCACTATATTTGCCTTTTCCAAACATCTGGGACCTCCCCCTGTAGCCACGAGCTTTCAAAGATAATGGCCAATGTCTCTGCAATCATACCAGCCATCTCCCTCAACACCCTCTGATGAACTTCATCCGGCCCAATGGACATGTGGATGAGAACCAGGTCCTATGATTTGGAAACTTTCACTAGTTGTCTGAGGAAAGGCTTGTATACCTGATCCTCCTGGTCTGGTGGTCTATAAGTGACACTCACCAAGACATTACCCTTGTTGCTCTTGCCTCTAAACTTAACCCAGAGACTTCTCAACTGGCTTCTCTCCTGTTTCATACTGGAGCTCAGAGCAATCATAGTGCTCTCTTACATAGAGTGCAACTCCCCACCTTTTCTCCCCTGCCTATCCTTCCTGAGTAGTATATACTTATCCGTGACAGTGCTCCAGTTGTGTGAATTACCCAAGTCTTTTATTCCAATTACCTCATAGTTTCTTGTCTGTACAAGGACTTCCAGCTCCTCCTGCTTGTTTCCCAGGCTTCTTGCATTCATGTACAGGCACCTAAGATAACTAGCCAATTTGCCCGACTTTCTCAGTATGAATTAAGAGGCCTCCCCTGTTGCACTCTCCTCCTTGTACTTCCTCCTGGTTTCCCACTTCCCCACTTACCTCCATGCTTAGGTTCCTGTCCCCCAGGAAACCTAGTATAAAGCCCTCCTCACTTGGTTAGCCAGCTGCCTGCCACTATGCTCTTCCCTCTCTTCATTAGGTGGATCCCATCTCTTCCTAGCAATCCTTCTTCCTGGAACAACATCCCCTGGTCGAAAAACCAAAAGCCCTCTCTCCGACAATGTCTGTGTAACCACATTTACTTCCACAATGCGATGGTCCCTACATGGGCCTTTTTGTTCATCAGGGAGGATGGACGAGAACACCATTTACGTCTCTCACTCATTTATCCTTCTTCCCAGAGCCACGTGCTCTGCAGCAATCCGCTCAGGGTTGTCCTTGGCAGTATCACTGATGCCCCTGGGGAGAAGTAGGAAGGTATAGTGGTCTGAGGGTTTGATAAGTCTTGGCAGACTCTCTGAACCAGGGGTTACCCAAATAGGCAGCAGGCTTAAAAGAAACAAAAGGAAGTACTTCTTCACACAGTCAGCCTGGGGAACTCAGGGCTAAGGGATGCTGTGAAGACCACAAGTATAACTGGGTTCAAATAATAACTAGATAAGTTCATGGAGCATAGGGTCTGGAAAACTGCCTTTCACATCTACAGTAAAACAGATGCTTCTCCAAATAAATGGTTTGCCCAGCCTCGCCCATGGCAGAGCATCTTGGGGGAGGGCCCGTGCTGCCAGTGCTACCTGTTCATTGCCCCTCGATGGGCTCTCATCTGAGCTGGAGCAGCTGGTGTGAGTCGGACCAATATTTGACCTGCTGTATATGTGCCGTAATGGGAGTCAGACTATTGTTCTGTGGCCTTGTGTAACCCTCCTTCTCACTGGGCCAGCACAAGCAGGCAGAGTGCTGGGAATGATGACTGTGGCACAAGCTCAGTGAACCGAGCCTGTATCTCATTATTGGCAGAGGCCCTGCTGCTGGTGGTGCTGTCACCAAAGCACTTGCTGGAGGGAAGCACCCATGCTCAACCCTGCACCACTTCTTCTTGGTAACTTCCAGAGATGGGACCATCCCCTCTAGGTGAAGCCACACCTGCTAGGGAATATTGTTGCTGTGCAGCATGCACAGACCCACCTGCATAGCAGTTTGCGTAGGGTGAGTTGACTCGGGCAATTCAGCTCTGTGGGGAGCCTATGCACCCAATGGGTTTCAGTGGGATGGAATGGCTGTAGGGTCCCGCTCTTTGGATGGGACCCCGCCTTCTCCACAGTAAACAACAATGGCCAGCCCCAACAGGCAGAAGGTATTTCTTAATCTAGCCAAATCAACCCCCTAGTGTCCATGGCCCACACATATCCTACCCCCCGTCCCTGCAGAGAAATGATCGGGATCAGCGTGAGGAAAAGGTGGCAATCCACACTGGCAGTCAGGATCATTGTGTCTCTCAAATCCTAATAAAAGCCTAGGGAAAGGGACAGATTGTTTTCACTTCTCTTCATGTTATGCTACTTTAAAATATTGTTCTATTGATAGAACGTCCATTTCCTCAGGTCAAGTCCTCGGCTGTTCCTTCACCAGCATCTAGTTAATTTCCCATCGGGTCCCTCTTTTTGACAGTGATTGGAAGTTTTCAGTCAGATATTCTTCAGGTTGCTTTAAAGCCATGTTCTTTGGTTCACTGAACAAACCGTAACTTGAAGATGAAACTGATTCCGAGGAAGCTTTTAGGAACCATCCTGCAAAATGGTGCTGTTAAGTGATTCAGAAGCTGCCTGAACTGGAAAACACTTTGCACCTGTCAGGGTTTGTGACTGGTTTTTAAATGGCTCTAAGAGACAACCAGCTCTTCCCCTACCTCATAAGCTGGGTGTCTATGTACGTCTACCATGGGAATCCCTTGCAGCATAAATCGCCCTGCAAGCATGAATGAATCTTTCTTTTGTTTTCAATGGATGCCCTTTAAATGTTCGTTCACCAGGTAAAATAAGTGCAATGATGGATCAAGTGCCAGTTGTGTTTGTTTTTTCTACTTAAATCAAGAGCAACCCTCTCTCCCCAGCTGCAGTGGCTGTATCTCAGGTCCATATTGTGATAGCTGGACACTGAAGGAAGAAAGTGGCTACAGCAGGTCATGCAGGTGAATTTACACACTTTTAAACTTATGGTAAAATCACACCCAGTACAAAGAAATGTCTCTCTTTTCGTTGCCTTATTTCATCCTTGAATCTAAACACACTGCAGGAAATCCAGTTCATTCTTTTTCTTATACTGAAGAGTTGTTTCCTCTGAAAATCCTAGAAATATTCCCCACCATTCTCAAAGTGCCTGTTATGGGATGCTGCCATTAGTTGGCCAGGTTCTGCTTTCAGTTGCACCACTGTTAATCTGGAGTAAATCTATTCCCACCCAATGGAAATTACTCTAGGTTAATACTGGTGGATCTGGGAGTCTATCTGAAGACTATGGGTGCTACTGCAGTTTAGACTATTCTTTGGTTTTTAAATATTTGTATCTTAGAATCATAGAATATTAGGGTTGGAAGGGACCTCAGGAGGTATCTAGTCCAACCCCCTGCTCAGAGCAGGACCAACCTCAGCTAAATCATCCCAGCCAGGGCTTTGTCAAGCCTCAGCTTAAAAACCTCTAAAGATGGAGATTCCACCACCTCCCTAGGTAACCCATTCCAGTGCTTCGCCACCCTCCTAATGGAAAACTTTTTCCTAATGTCCAACCTAGACCTCCCCATCTGGAACTTGAGATCATTGCTCCTTGTTCTGTCATCTGCCACCACTGAAAACAGCCTAGCTCCATCCTCCCTGGAACCCCCTTTCAGGTAGTTAAAGGCTGCTATCAAATCCCCCCTCATTCTTCTCTTTTGCAGATAAACAAGCCCAGTTTCCTCAGCCTCTCCTCATAAGTCTTGTGCTCCAGCCCCCTAATCATTTTTGTTGCCCTCCGCTGGACTCTCTCCAACTTGTCCACATCCTTTTTGTAGTGGGGGGCCCAAAACTGGACACAATATTCTAAATGCGGCCTTACCAGTGCTGAATAGAGGGGAATAATCACTTCCCGCCATCTGCTGGCAATGCTCCTACTAACGCAGCCCAATATGCTATTAGCCTTCTTGGCAACCAGGGCACACTGCTGACTCATATCCAGCTACTTTTCCACTGTTACCCCCAGGTCCTTTTCTGCAGATCTGCTGCCTAGCTTGTCGGTCCCCAGTCTATAGCTGTGCATGGGATTCTTCCTTCCTAGGTGGATCTTATGGATGGCAATGACAAATTGGCACTGCTGCTCTTTTATGCTTATTTAATAGGGGTCTTAGTGGATTCTCTGCAACTGACAGGCAATTTTAAAATCAGGCTTGGCTGTTTTTTCTGAAAGAGATGCTCTGGGCCTTCTATGACCAATATGGTAGAGTTACAAAGGGGGCCAGACTCGATGATCACAGGGGTCCCTTCCAGCCATGCAATCTATAAAACTATAATGCCAACGAAGTAATACAATTCACAACATCTGGCTTTGTGATTGTAATTCTATACTCACAGAAAGGTGCATAGTTTCTCCCCAGTAGCACTTATCTGTCCAAATTAGTCAGGACTATGGTGTTTGAGGAAAATCCTTCTGACCTTTAACTCTTCTGTCAATCAATTCAAGATCCTTGCAGACTTTGAAAAGCAGAGGACTTATTCTTTAGCATCCATCCACCCATGTCATTACTGGAATATACTGGGGCCTTCAGTTATTAATCAGTTGAATTTAAAAATAAAAAGCAACTGAAGCACCTTTTAGTTTGTAGTGTTCGTATTTTCAGGAGCTGCTCAGTGTTTTTTTTTTTTACATTAGTATCTTGTTTCTGATCGCACTTAACTCCTGTGAAGCCAACAGTTAGTGGAGGGGGGTGCGGCAGTGTGTGATTTGCTCAATGCTTAGAAGATGAAGAATAAAACATGCCCAACAAACACTTATGTAGACATGAAGCCAGGGAGGAGCGGGTGACGGTAGCTGACTTCTACTTTGAGAGTTTGGGCTCACATGACCATGAGACTCAAAGCCCCATGAACTGCACTGCCCCCTGAAGAGAGAACACAAAGGTATGTGTGCGAAGGGGCTGGAGAATGGGCTTTACCTGCTGCTACTTTGAGGGCTGATGTAAAAAAAGGCCCCTTTCCTTGGAAATCTGAATTACTCCAGCTGGGGGAGAGAACACCTGACCTGACTTGACCTTGTCTCTCCTAAGTCAGGGACCACGCAGGGCTCCGTGATTGAGGCAAGAAGGCTAATTCTCAGGACATTTCAGTGTTCAGATGTGATCTTTTAGAGCTAAGCTAAGACAAAAGCAGGACTTTCGCCATTCAGCACCTGTGAGCGTGCTTCTGGCTACCTGCACTGTAGCTACACGATGCAGCTTATTTTAAATGGGAGCAACCATGCCAAGCGCTAGCCCAGAGCTTGCAAACCAGCTTTCTCCCAGGATGGCATCCTGCACACAAGTCCAACAGCTGGAGCAGCCTGGACATTCTACTTATACAAACAGCTACTCCCCCAGCAGTGAATATGGTGCTGTAATGAGGCAGCAGTTTGAGCTCTTAAGGGGGAATCTGCTTTATACTGTTCTATTACAGTATACGTCACTCTGTAACTTATATTCATTATTATCGATTTCCCCCATTTGTTATATATTGTTTTTTAATAGATGTCTTCACTTCCCCTCTTTTGTAGGTGCAATTAATAACAACACATGTCCAATAAATAGGCTTAATCAATTTATTAATCAAAGGACATTAGTCAAAGATTAATGCAGCTTAATACAGAAAGGAAGAGTACATATCGTATTAACTCCTTTGGAAGATAGCAGTTGCAGCAGACTATCTGAAAATTCTTTGCTTACCCCTAGCGGTGTTTTATATCCAATGGGAGGAGTCTCACAATCTTTCCTGTATCACTTAACATAACATATCTTCCTTATCTATCTTTATTTTTACATTTTTTCCACAAACAGCAAGGCACCAATAATTGTCTGCACCTGGTATGTGGAGTTTCAACATGGCATGTATTTTACGTTTTGACAGTTATACAGACCCTGAATGTTACACATAAAACAGAGATGGACACAAACAAGACAAATCTTTTTCTGAACATTTCTGGCATAGTATTTTAGAAATTAGCGAAGTATAAATATATTTATTTTTATGGTATGTCCGTGTCTATTCCTGGAATCATAACACGTCAGCTCTCCCTTTGATTAACATACGTAAAAGCATTTGGTGAAGATCTTAACATGGGGACAATTCAGGAAACATGTAATATTATATATAATATTGTCTATATTTTTCCCAACTAGCTCCATATATACTGTAGTAGACAGGTGCAGCACAATTTTCACAAGCTTCCTGTCTCTTTTTGGTAAGTTTGCATACTTCAACAGAGATACAAAGCAGGAGTTCCCACAAAGATCACAGCATGTACCTCTCCTTTATATTAGAGAATTTAACATGAATATAAAGGATTTCAAATATAGTTATTTGATTTATTCACTATTGACTACTTTCTTATTCTGGTTACATAACACCCCTTTTCATTATACTTATGACTGCTACAGCAACCAGTGCCTGTATTTTAATCAATATCTTTTTGATCTTTTACTTCTAAGAACTGATTTTTCCAATACATTCTATCCAGACAAATTCCTGGTTCTCAGAAAGAAATATACCTGTCTGATTAATAGTTCCATTCGTGAGTTCGGGTTTACAGATTTTAGATAGTTCTATTTCTTATACAGAAGCTGTCATTGAAACACCAATGCTGTGGTTTCACAAGCTGTATTTTTCCACTTTGTCTTTGCAGCCAAGCCAAAGACACACTGATTCAATCTAATCATGAATCCCGTCACGAAGCACTCTAGTCCAGTTTGGTCAATTCCGCCACGGAGGTGTGTGAATTTCAATTTAGTTGGGTCACCACCTCTAAACCAGATTGAATTGTTTTAACTAGCACAGCCTTCCTTCTTTATTCTGTAGCTTTTGCAGCATCTAGTAAAATGTTCTTACACAATTCCCAATTATCATTCACATTTTTCTGATTAAATTTTTCCTCTGTGCTGAGTTGTTTTCAGCTTTCTGAAATTGGTCCTTTTAGATCATCAAGTTTATATATTACTGGATTGGACTTTACTCTGTTTTCACATCATAAATGTGACCTAGTCATGATCATTTGTACCTAAACTACCATTAATTTTTAGTTCTGAGATCACAGAATCATAGAAGATGAGGGTTGGAAGGGACCTCAGGAGGCCATCTAGCCCAACCCCCTCTGCAAAGCAGGACCAACCCCAACTAAAATCATCCCAGCCAGAGCTTTGTCGAGCTAGGCCTTAAAAACCTCACAGGATGCAGATTCCACCACCTCCCTAGGTAACCCATTCCAGTGCAGTCCACCATCCCAGTGAAAAAGCTTTTCCTAATGTCCAACCTAGACCTCCCCGACTGCAACTTGAGACCATTGTTCCTAGATCTGTCATCTGCCACCACTGAGAACAGCCTAGCCCCATCCTCCCTGGAACCCCCTTCAGGTATTTGAACTCTGCTATCAAATCCCCCCTCACTCTTCTTGTCTGCAGACTAAACAAGCCTCGTTCCCTCAGCCTGTACTCATAAGTAAGGTGCTCCAGCCCCCTAATCATTTTTGTTGCCCTCTGCTAGATTCTCTCCAACTTGTCCACATCCTGCCTGTAGTGAGGGGCCCAAAACTGGACACAATACTCCAAATGCGGCCTCACCAATGCCGAATAGAGGGGAATGATCACTTCCCGCGATCTGCTGGCAATGCTCCTACTAATGCAGCCCATACGCTATTAGCCTTCTTGGCAACCAGGGCACACTGCTGACTCATATCCAGCTTCTTATCCACTGTTACCCCCATGTCCTTTTCTGCAGAACTGCTGCCTAGCTCGTCGGTCCCCAGTCTGTAGCTGTGCATGGGATTCTTCCGTCCTAAGTGCAGGACTCTGCGCTTGTCCTTGTTGAACCTCATCAGATTTCTTTTGGCCCAATCCTCCAACATGTCTAGGTGCCTCTTTATCTGACAAGATGAGGTCTAATATAGAATTCCTGTGTTTGATGCAACACTTTTTGAGTTAGGAAATGATTATTCATAATATTTAGAAATTGTAAGGATATTTTAGTACTGGCTTGAGAACTCCAGTGCATGTCACTCAGATTGAAATCCCTCATGATCATGCAGCTTTTTTGCTTACACATTATGGATAGGTGTGTGTAGCAGACACCCAGGTAATACTCCATCTTGTGCTTTATCTCTTAGGACACTAGTCCACAAGCATTTCAGATAATTTTCTTCTGAGTTATCAGTGAGTCAGAAACAGGTAATGCCATTTTTGTCACAGTATCCCTCCCACTCCCCATTTGCCTACTCGACCCTTCCTAAATAGATTATATATCTATTGACTATAACACTCCAATTGTGTGACTCTCCCACCAGATTACAGTAATATTAACTAGACTGAATTTATGCTCATAAATAATTCCAGTTCTGTGTGTCTGTCACCCCGGTTCCAAGCACTGGTGTCAAGGCAATTTAAAGAAAGTATTCTTTCTATGTCCTTTGGTTCTTTGATTAATTTTTTTCTCATCATCTTGATTTTTGGCTAATTGGGTGCTCATATCATCCTTTTTTTAATCACAACACTCCTCTTTTGCTGTCAGTTTAACCCCTCCGCCTGACTTCTCTAGACAGCCTATCCCCAAGAAGATTGGTTCCCCTTTTGCTGAGGTGAAGGCTATCCAAACTATATGGCCCTCTCATTACGCAGAAGCTGGACCATAGAATCATAGAATCATAGAGTTGGAAGGGACCTCAGGAGGTATCTAGTCCAACCCCTGCTCAAACCAACATTTCACAAACCAAAATTCTCCATCCTACACCACTTACCTCGCCAGTGATTCACTTCGTCTTCTGTCTTCCTTTGCTCATGGGACAGGAAGGAGCTCAGGGAAGATTGACTGGACTTTCATCTTCTTCAGCACGCTTCCGAGTTCCCTGAAGTCCTCTTTTATCTGTAAGATACAGTGACATTAGTGCAGATCTGAACCACCACCAGTAGTTTCTTGTCCATTGACTTCAGCAAGCAATCCAATTTGAGTGATGTCTCATTTATAGGTTCATACTTTACAAATCTGGAGCAATTCCTATCTGTTCCAAAGTATGAGCTCAGTTTTGCTCATATTATATCCCACTTGTTAACAACAAATAGGAAATTCCACAAATTCCTCTGTATTATTGAACTTGACTCCCCTTTCCTTACCTAGTTTCATATCGGTCTTTCAGGGAACAAACACTGCTAGTATAGTGTACCAGCCATACACAATAACATTCAGGATGTCAGTGGATTGTTCATATTTGGCAAACCTTAAAAGCCCCTACATATTCTATTGTTTCTGGCAGATTGTATGCTGATAAAGAATGGATGTTACACAGTTACTAGTCGGTTAACTTTCCATAATGAATCTTAGCATGAATACAAGGTATTCTGGGAATACAGTTCATAGTTATACAAAGCAACATAAGTACAAAGCATTCTGGTTCATACATAACACTGGCTAAGAGCAATGGAGTGAGGTTCATGCCTTCTTGGTTCCCTTCCCAGCTACACTCATTTGCATCCTCTGTCTGGTAGGTGTTCTCTATGTGCAAAGCTGATTAAAGTCAGCAAAGGAGAAAGGAATCCCAGTTGTCATTTGCAGTCCCCTTTTCACACTGTGAATGAGATCTGAATCTCCCACCCCCTAAACTTTCTGTCCTTAAAAATTGTGCAGGAGACGCAGAAAATGATAAGTTGTGCACTAGATGCAGGTACTTCATTCCAGCACCCTCGGACGAGACCAGGATTATGTGAGAGCTGAGAAAGACATCATTAGTAATTACCCACAAGCTTGTCCAAGAATGTTTGGTTTGCTCAAAATAAGGAAAATTGTGTTAACTGACAATGGCAAATCTTTTTTGCTGCCAAGTTGAGCAAGTACGGAATATACATCAAAGAGCCCTGGCACTTAATTTGGTTACAATATTAGTTACTAAAGGAAAAAATGAAATTAATTGCATGCTAAAGATTGGACTTGACTTGAGTGAATTTAGCTCAAGTGTCAGTAGTACATCACTGGGACTATGGCACCTGGTAAAAGGAAATCAATTCATCTTCACCAATTTTCTAGAGTGACCCAGTATTTGAACTGGCTTAGTCTGAGTGGTCACTGCTCACGGCGGGTGTTCCCATTAGATTTCATGAGGCACTATTCTGTTTCAGTTTGTTTTCAGGGTGGTGACAGGGAAGGATTTTGAAGCTGCATTTCTTGGCATAGAACTTCAGTTAATAGAATGTCTTTCTCATTCAAGGAATTTCATTCCTGTCCTGTTGTTATCCTTAATTCAGGAGTAGAATTTGAGCCACACCGTAGCTTCCAGTCCACATGCTCACCCATGCATGCTGTAGTCTGTATGCAGGAGAGTCAATTTAGTACAACACCGAGCTCGCTGCCTTTCTAGCCTCCCTGAGCTGTTCCAGCTGAATAAATGTCAGGAATAAGTTAGGATGGGGCTTTTTACAGCTGCAAAGCTATGAGCAGATAGAGTAAGAGCAAATGGAAAGGCTGCATGCTAACCCACGCCAGCTCCATGGAACAGTTGTGCTTCTTTCTATGTGACATGGGTCTCTGCCAGACTCATGACATGTGCTGCTTCTGTTCTGAGCAGCCTAAGGAGACATCTGCATGCCTTGGCACAGGGGGCATATGGAGCTTTCGGCATCCATGGGCCAGGCAGTCATTGGACCCATTTCTGCTGCCAGTGCATCGAGGGTTCAAACCGGCCTGGAGGATTTGTCAAAAGAAGTAAAGTCCAGCAGAAGTGAAGAGATCCCCTCGCGTCACCAACTCTTCCCTTTGATCCCAATCCCAAAGAAGCCAGTGCGAAAGATGACATTTTGCCTGTGCCAGTGGGGACAAGTAATCAGTAGGAATTAAACACTTTACAGACCTCAAAGAAATGTTTGTGGGAGGGATTTTAACAGTAGGATCAAATGGTTTTGATTTTCAATCTTTGGTAGGAACATGTCTATGAGCAAAGTCTTGGTGTAGCTAGATGTCTGCCTGGAAAGGAGTCAAGAGTAAGACTTGGTGAGATTGAGATCTGTTTGTGTATGTGTGTCCGTCTGTCAGTGTGGAGTCTACGCCCTCCCCCCGCCCCCATACACACACACACCAATTTGGTTATACAGAAAAGCATCCAGGGCAAACTTCCCCTCCGGTTCATGCCCAGCCAAGAAGGCTGGTCAAGGTTCTGTGCTCCGGAGGGGAATGCCCAGATTAGGGAGGGCCAAGGAGCTGGAAGATCCTGGGTGCCCTGGCTAACTTGTCTGTGTGGGAAGGGGAGGCTGCTCTCCCTCATACTCTGGTCTGCCATGTAGGTAGCCCAAGCATGGGAGTCTTGGGGCATCCCCAGTGATGGCACATTGCGCAGGATATCGCCTCGCTTTGAACAATGCAGAAAGCAATGCCCAGAGCTTGTGGCTTGTTTTTCTTTAAGGGATTAAAACCAATAGGTTAACTTCTGCCAATAGAGATGGTGCCACCACACAGATGCTGGCCTGGTCTCCTCCTGCCCCAATGCCTTTGTCCCTTGCAGCTGCCAAAGGGTGGGTTTTACTATAATGGGGAGCAGCCTCCAACCTTTGTCTCTTGTGTAGCCTGGAACATGCCTTGCATAAAACACACCTGTTCTAGCACATGCTTGGAGATGAGATGTGGACAGTGGGGACAAATTTAAAGGATTTAATCTGGTCCTCTTCTTTCTGTATATCTGGAGAATGCATTTAATGCCCCCACAGCTGTATTTTGCTGGTACTTCATACTGAAGTGGTTTCATTCTGCTGGGTTAATTGTTGATCATCCTGTTGCACAACCTGCTTAATTTCCTTTGTGTTGTCCCCAGCCCCGGAGGTGACATTCTAATACAAACATTAAGCACCACTTGCATTAGATAATAGATTAGATATTCTCCTTTTATTCATGGATTCCAAGGTCAGAAGTGATCATCGTGATCATCAAGTCTGACTTCCTGTATAGCACAGGAAATGGGAGAGGATCTAGTGGTCACAGTGGAAAAGCAACTGAACATGAACTCCCAGGAGGATGCTGGGGTAAAAATGGCTAATGCAATATAACATATAAACAGTGAAATAGGAGCACGGAGGTGATGTTACCTCCATATGTGGCACTGGTGAAACCAACACTGGGATACTGGGTATCCACACTTTAATAAGGATGTTGAAAATATTGGAGAGGGTCCAGAAGAAAGCCACAAAAAGGATTTAAGGGCTGGAGAAAATGCCTTACAGAGAGGGATTTCGAGAGCTCAGTCACTGATTTTGTCAAAAAGAAGAAGAGGTGACTTGCTTGTGGTGTGTAAGGACTGTCCTAGGGAGAAAGAACAAAAGGTACTAACAAGCCCTTTCGCTTATCAGGAAAAGACAGAATAAGAACCAACAGCTGGAAATTGAAGCCAGAGAAATTCTAATTAGAAACGAGGCCCAGGTTTTTAACAGTGGGGGTGATTATGCTCTTCAGCCAGACGACCCAGGGAAATGCTGGCTTCCCCATCTCGATGACTTTGAAGCAACACCGCCCACCTTTCCGGAGACATGCTTTACCCAACACAAGGTGCTGGGCGCAGCAGAGCAGTAACAGGTGGAAGTTGTGGGCCTGTAACGTGCAGGAGGTCAGACTAGATGATTTAATGGTCCCTTCAGTTCTGTGACGCGCTGAATGGATGAATATTCTGTTCCTCACTTAGCAGACGCAGTAGCCAGGCCTACCAGCAACCTTTGTCCTCATTCCTTTCCTGTGGCCTTGCCCTTTTCCTCCTCTGCTCTCATGGTGCCTGTCTTTCCCTCGCGGCTCAGTCTCTGGGTGCTGCGTGGGGCTCCTGCAGTTCAGCACAGGCGTCTGGGCTCTGTTCACGGACACATCACCATAAACCGGATGGACATCAGGGCGGGAGTGGTGGCTGTTGGGAGAATGGCAGCATCCTGCGGCCTCCTGTGAGTCAGAACTAGCTCACCACAGCTGCGAGCTTCCCATGCCTGTCCTCCCAGCGGAGTCAGAGCCCGAGGCCGTGAGTGGCAATCAGATGGGAGCAGTGGGTGGAGGCTCTGACGTGCCAGGCCAGGCCAGCACAGGGACCCACGGTGAGTGTGGTTCCCAACTCTGCCCCCAAGAATGTGGCTGGAAACTGCAGGGCTGTGACCTTCATGGGTCAGGACCACGTCACCTTCATGGTTATTTTCTCTCTGTCTTGGTTTGGCTGAGGCAGCTCGTTTCCTGCCCTCCCTTCTGCCCCAACCCCGCACCATGGTGTCTGGGCTCCTGGCTTCCCCTGCGTCAGTGGCTGCGGGAGTTTCTGGTGGGAGAGACCCTATCCGACTGGCAGATGGGAATGAAGTTATGCAGTTGACAGCTTGCAGCTGTGTAGTTCCATCAGGACTTGATGGCACCTAAATGACTCGTCAGAGTATTGGAGTAGTTGTGCTTTGTTGTATCGGAGCAGCTGACGGGAGATGGAGTCCCAGCACCATGCAATGGTTCCATTAAAATAGGCAGATGATGTAACAAATATCCATTGCATGGACTCATTCAGGTATTCCATGGTCGGTGTGAAACTTGCCTTAGTTCCAGACCTGGAGCCATCCCCGGCCTGTGTGGTCCAGCACGTGGTGCGATGCAGGCATGCCTCTCTATTCCTGGGGGTGGAGGCGTGCCCCCAGGCTTTTGAACAGCTCACATTCTCCCACATGAGCAGGGATTGATCCTCCCGCGGGAGGGGGTGACGATTCCACCTGCCTTGGAGTGGGAGGGACAGCGGGGCGTGCGGCAGGAGCTGAAATGGGAAGGAAGTGCAGCAGGAGGGGAGAGGAAGCGCTGCTTTGTATTCTGGGCTTCGCTAGAGTCTGGGGGCCTCTGATCTTCAGCTATTCCATGGTCTGTGCCAGGGCCTCGTGTTGTAAAGGGCCCGCAGACTACTCTGAGCCCTGCTGAATGTCTGCCGAGTGATTACACGGGCTGCCTCGCGGCCGGGAGCGGGGCCCTCTGCACAGAGTAGGGAGGGCTCTGCAGGAAGTTCTGTTCCCATTGCCCTTGGCTCACGGTCTCTGCGGGCCCGCAGGCAGGCTGCCAGCCACGCCGAGGTGTCTGCCTCACACAGGTTCAGATGGAGCTGGCAAAACTCACCCACTATTTAAACGTCGCTTGTCACAGCAGCGCCTCGTTTGTCACAAGGGAGCTGACAGCTGCTGATGTACTGGTCAGAAAAACGGCAGTATTTCATAGAATCATAGAGTTGGAAGGGATCTCAGGAGGTCATCTAGTCCAAACCCCTGCTCAAAGCAGGACTAACCTCAGCTATATCATCCCAGCCAGGGCTTTGTCAAGCCTCAGCTTAAAAACCTCTAAGGATGGAGATTCCACCACCTGCCTAGGTAACCCATTCCAGTGCTTCACCATCCTCCTAGTGAAAAAGTTTTTCCTAATGTCCAACCTAGACCTCCCGCCCTGCAACTTGAGACCGTTGCTCCTTGTTCTGTCCTCTGCCACCACCGAGAACAGCCTAGCCCCATCCTCCCTGGAACCCCCTTTCAGGTAGTTGAAGGCCACTATCAAATCCCCCCTCATTCTTCTCTTTTGCAGACTAAACAAGCCCAGTTCCCTCAGCCTCTCCTCATAAGTCCTGTGCTCCAGCCCCCTAATCATTTTGGTTGCCCTCCGCTGGACTCTCTCCAACTTGTCCACATCCTTTTTGTAGTGGGGGGCCCAAAACTGGACACAATATTCTAAATGAGGCCTCACCAATGCCGAATAGAGGGGAATAATCACTTCCCGTGACCTGCTGGCAATGCCCCTCCTAATGCAGCCCAATATGACATTAGCCTTCTTGACAACCAGGGCACACTGCTGACTCATATCCAGCTTCTTATCCACTGTTACCCCCAGGACCTTTTCTGCAGAACTGCTGCCTAGCTCATTGGTCCTCAGTCTGTAGCTGTGCATGGGATTCTTCCTTCCTAAGTTGAGGACTCTGCACTTTTCTTTGTTGAACCTCATTAGATTTCTTTTGGCCCAATCCTCCAGTTTGTTTAGGTCACTCTGTATCCTATCCCTACCTTGCAGGGTATCTACCACTCCTCCCAGCTTAGTGTTGTCCGCAAACTTGCTGAGGGTGCAATCTACCCCATCCTCCAGATCATTAATAAAGATGTTGAACAAAACCGGTCCCAGGACCGACCCCTGGGGAACTCCGCTTGTGACCGGTTGCCAGCTAGACATGAAGCCATTGATCACTACTCGTTGAGCCCTATGCTCTAGCCAGTTCTCTATCCATTTTATAGTCCATTCATCCAACCCATACTTCTTTAACTTGCCGATAAGAATACTGTGAGAGACAGTATCAAAAGCTTTGCTAAAGTCAAGGTATATCATATCCACCGCCTTCCCTACATCCATAGAGCCAGTCACCTCTTCATAGAAATCAAGCAGGTTGGTCAGGCATGACTTTCCCTTGGTGAATCCGTGTTGACTGTTCCTGATCACCTTCCTCTCTTCCAAGTGCCTTAAAATGGATTCCTTAAGGACCTGCTCCATGATTTTTCCAGGGATTGAAGTGAGGCTGACTGGTCTGTAGTTCCCCGGATCCTCTTTCCTCCCTTTTTTGAAGATGGGCACTATATTTGCTTTTTTCCAGTCCTCAGGGACCTCCCCTGTTGCCATGAGCTTTCAAAGATAATAGCCAATGGCTCTGAAATCACCTCACCCAACTCCCTCAGCACCCTCGGGTGCATTGCATCCGGCCCCATGGACTTGTGTATGTCTAATCCTTCTAAATAGTCTTGGACCCATTCCTTCAGCACTGCGGGATGTTCGCCTCCTTCCCATTCTGTGCCACCCAGTGCAGCAGTCTGGGAGCTGATCTTGTCTGTGATGAAAGAGGCAAAAAAGGCATTGAGTACCTCAGCTTTCTCCACATCCTCTGTCACTAGGTTGCCTCCCTCATTCTCTAAGGGGCCCACATTTTCCCAAATCTTCCTCTTGTTGGCAACATGCCTGTAGAAACCCTTCTTGTTCCCCTTCACGTCCCTTGCTAGCTGCAACTCCAATTGTGCTTTGGCCTTCCTGATTTCATTCCTGCATGTTTGAGCAGTGTTTTTATAATCCTCCCTAGTCATCTGACCAAGCTTCCACTTCTTGTAAGCTTCTTTTTTGCGTTTAAGTTCGCCAAGGACATCTTTGTTAAGACAAGCTGGACGCCTACCATATTTGCTATTCTTTCTGCACATCGGGATGGTTTGCTCTTGTGCCCTCAATAAGGTCTCTTTAAAATACAGCCAGCTCTCTTGGGTTCCTTTCCCCCTCATATTAGCCTTCCAGGGGATCCTGCCCATCAGTTCCCTGAGGGAGTCAAAGTCTGCTTTTCTGAAGTCCATGGTCCGTATCCTGCTGTTCTCCTTTCTTCCTTTTGTCAGGATCCTGAACTCGACCATCTTATGGTCACTGCTGCCTAGGTTGCCACCCACTTCTACTTCCCCTACCAAATCTTCCCTGTTTGTGAGCAGCAGGTCTAGAGAAGCACGGCCCCTAGTTGGTTGCTCCAGCACTTGCACCAGGAAATTGTCTGCGACACTCTCCAAAAACTTCCTGGATTGTTTGTCCTCTGCTGTATTGCTCTTCCAGCAGATGTCAGGGTGATTCAAGTCTCCCATGAGAATCAGGTCCTGTGAACTGGAAACTTTCCCTAGTTGAGTAAAGAAAGCCTCGTCTACCTCATCCTCCTGGTCTGGTGGTCTGTAACAGACACCCATGACATCACACTTATTGTTCTTGCTTCTAAGCTTAACCCAGAGACACTCAACTGACTTATCTCCAGTTTCATACTGGAGCTCAGAGCAATCATAGTGCTCTTTTACATACAGTGCAACTCCTCCACCCTTTCGTCCCTGCCTGTCCTTCCTGAACAGTTTATACCCATCCATGACAGTGCTCCAATCGTGAGAGTTATTCCACCAAGTCTCAGTTATTCCAGTCATGTCGTAGTTTCTTGACTGTGCCAGGACTTCCAGTTCCTCCTGCTTGTTTCCCAGGCTTCTTGCATTTGTGTACAGGCACTTGAGATAAGTAGCCGATTGGCCTACTTTCACAGTATGAATCGGGAGGCCTCCCCTGCTGCACCCTCCTCCTTCTGCTTCCTTGTGGTGTCCCTCTTTCCCCCTAACCTTCGGGCTTAGGTCCCCGTCCCCCATCGAAACTAGTTTAAAGCCCTCCTCACTAGGTTAGCCAGCCTGTCTGCGAAGATACTCTTCCCTGTCTTCATTAGATGAATCCCGTCTCTTCCTAGTAATCCTTCTTCCTGGAACAGCATTCCATGATCGAAGAATCCAAAGCCCTCTCTTCGACACCACCTGCGTAACCACGCATTTACTTCCACAATGCGACGGTCCCTAACTGGGCCTTTTCCTTTTAATGCAGCCCTAACGGACTCAACCAAGGTCCGACAGCAAACCTGTGGAAGAGCAGAAAATTCAGCTATTGCAGAAAAACTCTTCCTCTGAGTCAAACCATTCATGAAGCTAAAGCTGGGCAGGTGATATGGGGCTGTTGCTGGAGAAGGGACCAAGATCTGTTATGGTCTGAAAAAGACTAGCAATAATTTCTGCAGAGGACAATTCCTAAGGAAATTGTGTGATGGGGGGAGTTGTTCATCATAAGGAGAAAATAACCTGTAAACTATTAGGTTTCATCAGTGCTGTTTTCACGGGAATTGTATAATGGATTGAGGAGAACAAGTGTTGCTATGTGCCTTCAAAAGACAACTAAAAAAGAAGGAGAGCGTTTGTTTTTGTGTGAAACTGTGAAGGAGTGTTTTCCCATGAAGGGGTCTCTCTGCTATCCCTTGAAAAGCCGGAAGTGCTGAAGGTAACAGGACAGTCAGGCGAGATCATGGTGCAGGGTGGGATCTTTCCCTTTCCTGTCTCTTTGGGCACCCCAGTGACTCATTGCTTTGTGGGGTGTGTTGTCTCTAGCTACCTGAGCTGGATGCCAGCTGAAGAGCTGATGACAGGTGCTCAGACAGAACCAGGGCCCTTCCCCTGTGCTGGTCTGAGGCCAGGTCATGGTAGGATGCAGAAGAGAGGGAAGGAGCTGACTGCACTTTCCACAAAGAGCCTGGCTGCCGTGACAGTGCCCGGCCTGCCCTGAGCGCAAGGACTGTGCCGCGCTAGCCCCACTAACCATCCCAAAGAGGCTGGGGGGAGATGGGCCATCACACCATCAGCAGTGCTGTAGCCATGGCCCTGCTGTTCCACTCCTGGAGCACGGAGGACAATTTCCCTGGGTAAGGGCCCCAGGACCTGGCCCAGCGAGTAGAGTTCTCCTTCCTAGTTAGCTCGATCCACATGAATTAAACTAACTCAGAATAAGGAACTCCTATTCTGCAATCAGAGCATCCCCAGACGGGGATCATCAGGAATACCTCCTCACGTGGGCAAGTCCTAACAGGCAGGTTGGCGTTTTCCTGAATCCTGCCCTCCATTCCCACGCAGTCGTTGTCCAGTGCTATGAACGAGGGGCAGCGGGTGAGTCTCTCACACATGGTGAGGCCTACTGTAGGGAAGATGCAGGGTAAACTGATGGTTAAGATGCAGCTGTCTATTAAAGATGAGGTCCAGAATGCCAGAAGTTGCAGCCTTGAAGGAATTTAGCCCTGGCTCATAGTCATCTCTGAATACAAGAGAGTTACCTTGGAGCTGAACTTCACCCTGGACCGTAGAGTTAAAGACTCAAAGTGAAGATGATAAGGAGAAGAAGCTAGTAGTAAAAAAAAAAAAAAGTTGGAAACAGGTAAGAAAGGGAAGTGAAGATGGGCAGATGAAGACTTGTGAAAAGGTTAATTAAAATATTAATAATGCAGGGTTTCAATTACTCATGAATAAATAACAAGACCTTTAATGACTGAAAAACAATGAGCAAGGATCTTGTGGACATGCAGGGAACAACCAAGGCCTTTGACTTTGAGCAGAGAAAATAGTTGGATCATGTGGGAAGTATTCAGTGAGGCAATGGGGTGAGGGTGCAGAGTGGGTGCAGAAGGGGAATGAATAGTGTTCAGAGGAAATTGTTGTGTTCCCTCTAGCCACAAATACCCCCTCTACCGAGAGGCTAAAGGGATGAACATGGAAATGCAAGAAGTAACACCAGCCAAGCACTAGGTGTGTGAGAGGTACCCACCGCCAGGTATTCCACCTGATGGGATGCGTAGAGCAGGATCAAAGTGAAAAGCAGAGACTGAAAAAAAAATTGACTATGAAATAAAGAGAAAATGACATTTCCCAAATGCATTGGGGGGGAAAGGGCCCTTGTAGAGGTAGGTCTGAGATGCCACTCACACACAATGTCTCCACGCTTGAGGAGCACTCTGCCTTCGTGCTCAGATGGCGAAGGCAGCAGGAGACAGAAACGCGTGTTCAGCATTAGCACTGAAGTGGGGAGGGAAGAGGGCTGAGACAGCAATGGCCAAAGAAGCCAAAAGTCATAACAGCTGGACAGACAGCAGGGCCAGCTCGAGCCCCAGAGGGCTTTGAAAGACGGGGCTGTGGGTGTCTGAGGAACCTCTAGTACATCAAACAGAAAAAGAGACCGGTCCCAGCTGGGACATGACACAGGGATGAAGTTCTGACTCAGAGAGCTGCGTGAACACAGGACTACCAGCTGCAGTGGAATCAGGAAAGAGCCTCCTCCAGGGACTCTGGGTGGAGTGTAGTAAGCAGCACCTGCTACACCTTCTTCCCCGGAGTTAGAGATGGCCCAAGGCCAGAAGGGAGCACTGGGACCATCCCATCTGGCCCCTGTGCGACACAGGCCAGAGAACTTCCCCACAACAGTTTATAGAGCAGATCTTTTGGAAAAAAATCCAATCAGGATTTTAAAATTGTCATGGATGGAAAATCCACCATGACCTGTCGTAAATGGTTCCAATGGTTAATTTATCCTCACTGTCAAAATTGTTCACCATATTTCCAGTCTGAATTTGTCTAGCTTTAACATTCAGCCATGTTAGGACTGTCTCTGCCAGACTGAAGAGCCCATTATTTGATATGTGTTCCCCGTCTAGGTACCCATAGACTGTGATCAAGACACCCCTTAGTCTTCTCTTTGTTAAGCTAAATAGATTGAATTCCTTGTGTCTTTCATAATAACGATGATTAGGGTTAGAAAACCTGTCTCAGGGCTCTTCTCTGAACCTTCTCCAATTTATCAACGTCCTTCTGGAATTGTGGGCCCCGGAACTGGACACACTATTCCAACAGCAGTTGCACCAGTGCCAAGTAGAGAGATAAAAGAACCTCTCCGCTCCAACGTGAGATTCCCCTGTTTATCCATTCCTGGATTACATTAGCTCGTTTGGCCACATCACATTCGGAGCTCATGTTCAGCTGATTATCCACCACAACTCCCAAAGCTTTTTCAGTCACTGCATCCCAGAATAGAGTCCCCCATCCTAAAAGTAGGGCCTGCAATCTCTGTTCTTAGATGCATATGTTTACGTATAGTTTGCCTTCACCCAGATTACCAAGCCATCCAGAACACTGTGAATCAATGTCCTCTCCTCTTCATTAGTTACCACTGCCCAATGTTTGTGTAATCTGCAAACATTATCAGTGATGATTCCATGTTTTCTTTCAGGTCATTGATAAGAGTGTTATATAGTGTAGGGCCAAGAACCAGTTCCTGCGGGACACAACATAACCTTTTGATGAGAATTATCATAGAACCAGGTTTTAATCCATTTTATGCATTCCGTGTTAATTTTATATCCATCTAGTTTTTTAACGAAAATGTTGTGCGGTGCAAAGTCAAATGCCTTAGAGAAGTCTCAGTGTATTCCATCAGCACTATAACCTTTATCAACAAAACTTGTAATCTCATTCAAAAGAAATCAAGGTAGTTTGGATAAGAACATAACAAGGGCCATACTGGGTCAGACCAATGGTCCCTCTAGGCCAGTGTCCTGTCTTCTGACAGTGGCCAGGTGCTTCAGAGGGAATGAAGAGAACAGGTAATCATCAAGTGATCCATCCCCCTGTTACCCATTCCCAGCTGCAGACAAACAGCAATCCCTGCATATCATGGCTAATAGCCATTGATGGACCTATGCTCCATGAAATAATCTCGTTCTTTTTTGAGCCCTGTTGTAGTCTTGGCCTTCACAACATCCTCTGACAGAGTTCCACAGCTTTGACTGTGCATTATGTGAAGAAATACTTCCTTTTGTTCATTTTAAATCTGCTGCCTATTAATTTTATTTGATGATCCCTAGTTCTTTTGGTATGAGAAGTAAATCACACTTCCTTATTTACTTTTTCCACACCAGTCATGATTTTATAGACCTCTATCATAGTTCCCCTTAGTTGTTTCTTTTCCAATCTGAAAAGATCCAGTTTTTTTAATCTTGCCTCATATGGAAGAATTTCCATACCCCTAATCATTTTTCTTGCACTTTTCTGTACTTTTTTCAGTTCCAATATATCTTTTTTGAGATGGGGTGACCAGATCTGCATGCAGTATGCAAGATGTGGGTGTACCATGGATTTATAAAGAGGCAATATGATATTTTCTGTCTTATTATCTATCCCTTTCCTAATGATTCCCAACATTCTGGTAGTTTTTTTGACTGCCACTGCACATTGAGTGGATGTTTTCAGAGAACTGTCCCCAATGACTCCAGGATCTCTTTCTTGAGTGGTAACAGCTAGTTTAGACCCCATCATTTTATATGTATAGTTGGGATTATATTTTCCAATGTGCATTGCTTTACATTGATCACCATTGAATTTCATGTGCCACTTTATTGCCCAGTCACCCAGTTTTGTGAGATGCCTTTGTAACTCTTTGTAACAATCTGCTTTGGACTTAACTATCTTGAGTAGTTTTGTATCATCTGCACATTTTGCCACCTCACTGTTTACCCCTTTTAACAGATCATTTATGAATATGTTGAAGCAGGACCTATTTTCATAAACCCAGGTTGATTGGCATTAATTATATTACCCTCCTTTTAGTTTTTTATTAATTGAGTCCCATATCAGACACTCCATTATCTTTCTGGAATTGATGTCTGGCTGACAGGCCTGTAATTACCCATGACATCCCATTTACAATTTATACAAATTGGCCCAACATTAGCTTTCTTCCAATCATCTGGAACTTCTCCAGTGCTCGAAGACTTTCTGAAAATCTACATTAATGGTGCAGCAAGCTCCTTGGCTAGCTCTTTGAAACATCTTGGATGCAAATTATCTGGCCCTGCTGATTAAAAATGTCATACTTTAGTAGCGTCTGTTTAACATCCTCCTGAGATACAGGTGGAATGGAAAGAGTGTTACTGCCATAATAGGATGAGACTGCATCATCTGTTTTTAACCCAAATATAGAGAAAAAAGTTGTATACAATATTGCCTTTTCTGCATTATTATTGATCATTCTGCCATTTCCATCTTGCATTGGACCAATGCCATTGTCAGGATTAATTTTGTTCATTTTTAAAAATTCCTTGGTATTGTCCTTTACTCTGCTGGCCACAGATTTCTCCTGTTTCCCTTATTAATTCTCTACAATTCCTAACTTCTGACTTATATTCATTGCTATCAATTTCCTGATTCTTCCATTTATTATATATATATATATATATTTATAGCTGCCTTCACTTCCCCTCTAAACCAGGTTGTTTTTAACCAGTATGACCATCTTCCTCAATTGTGGGATTGTAGCTTTGGGGGTACCTAGTCAGGGGTTCTTAAATGATTCCCAATTATCATTCACATTTTTCTGATTACATTCTTCCTCCCCGCTGATCTTGCTCATAATTGTTTTCAGCTTTGTGAAAATGGCCCTCTGAAAGCACCAAGTATGTCTATCACTGGTCTCACCTTTATTCTGCTTGCGTATCATCCATGTGATGAAGCAATTAATTTTTAGTTCTGTGATCAGTTCCTCTTTATCTGTTATGGACGAGATCTAATAAAGAATTCCCGAGATTGGCTGCAACCCTTCTTGAGTTAGGAAATTGTCATCTGTGATGTTCAGAAATTCCAAGGATGTTTTCGTGCTGGCACCATGAGACCTCCAGCATATGTCACTCCAGTTGAAGTTCCCCTAGGATCACACAGCTTTTGTTCCGACCGATTGTAGAGAGGTGTGTAAGCAGTCAGTCACCCTGTTCCACTAGTGTGCTTTTATCTTTAAAAGACACCAACTGGTTCCTTGTGCTTTATTTGTTAGGACACTGATCCAAAAGCATTTAAGATCATTTTCTTCCAGGTTATCAGTTACTCAGAAATAGCTAAGGCCATTTGAACATAGAGTGCTCCTCCCCCTTTGGCCCACTTGACCCTTCCTAAATAGGTTATAATCAGTGATTTTAACACTCCAATTATGTGACTCATCCTCCCAGGTGTCAGTAACCCACCAGCTAGATTGAGTTTCTGCTCACACATGAGCAATTCCAATAACACTTGTTTTTCACCCAGGCTCCCAGCATTGGCGTAGGGCAATTCAGGCTTTGAAGATATGCCCTGTACTCCTGCAGTGCCGGCCTCTGTGGAGTAGCTGCCGTACGTACAGGTGGGGTTCTGGGCTGGTCAGACATATCCCACACGGAGGCAATAATACAAAGGACTGAAGGGAGGCCTAGAATTTAAAGAAAGGTCTTTCTTTAGACCATTACCCGTAAGACAAATCTCTAACATCACACAGGTAATTGAGAAGAGCTACAGTACTTGAAGAGTATAACATTTGGTTCGTGAGAGAAGAAGTGCAGAGTAGAATGTTATAAAGTCATAAGAAAGATCTGGTGTTATATGACAGGACTGCGAAAAGTAGCACAACACAATAAGATGACAAAGAGACCAATTCTGTATTGCTTTTTCAAGCAAAATCCCCATTGACAGAGGCAGAATAGATAATGCCTCTGAATTGCAAAGGATATAAAAGCTTGGGCTGTCAGTTAAAGTTTATTCTTCAAACATTCATTAAGGGATTCACTCCAGCTGTGTGTGCACTGCTTTCTATATTCACCCTTGGCCCAGGCCAAAGCTTACTGCAGTCAAAGACAAGGCTCCTGCTCCGAGGATCGGATCCCTTGTGAGTAAATATTGGACTGAGTTTTGCCAGCATGAATCCTTGCAGAAATGTTAAGTGTGGAAGCCGGTCTCCCTGCAGAAAGTGAATTTTATACTTGTTTTCAGGGAGATTCATAACAGAAAGCTGATAAGTTGTCTCCTATGGGGAATCCTACGGAAGATTTCATGCATGTGTAAAAGGAAAGAACAGAACAGAACAGAACTCAGAGGGACATTTTCAAAAAGCACTTTTTTGGAGGTAAAATGCATTCTGGTTTCTCATCCTCTCATGAGGTTTTTAAGGCCCATCTTGACAAAACCCTGGCTGGGATGATTTAGTTGGGGTTGGTCATGCTTTGATCTTCTATGATTCTATGATCTTCTCCTGCAGACACTTGTATGTTATACAATCTTGTCATTGGGCTGGCAATCCAAATCAGACCTGGAATGTAACTTTGAATGGAGGACCTAGGTTAGAGTGCAATAGAATATCTGAAGACAGGGGATATGACTGGAAATGAGTTTGGTTTTCATTATTAGGAATAAGGAGCAATACTTGTTTTAACTTCACAAATACTATTGCCAATTCCTAACTGTTGTTCGGGTGCTATAAAACATGCCCTCCTGTTGTTGTCTCCTGAGCTGTAAAGCACACCCTCCTTCTCTTGTCAAGTTAAAAAGGGCACTGTGATAAACCTACCAGAGCAAGGCATACAGTCATGATCATTTTCCTGTCAGCATCTATCACAATACTGCAAAAACAGTGTTGCTGGCCAAGCGTTTCTACTGCTAGCTAATGAAGCTATTATGCTATCGACACTTACTGTGCCTGAAGATAAATGCCAGCATGAACAGTGATCTGAAAAGGAAAAAGGTTGGTCACATTTATTCTGCTTAATGATGTGTGGAGCACAAATTCTTCTTCCTTGGCCGGGATTAACCTTCTTTCAGAGAAAGGGGTGTTGTGACTTCTACAGGACTTGTGAATAGGGATGGGGGAACATACTAGTGTAAACATCAGATGCATTCAGATCTCGTGGGCTGGTGACGGGCTCAGAAACTGGACCCTTGGCGGTGTCCGGGTGTTACAGGAGGGTTCAGACATACAGAGCCATTTACCAGCACAAGCAAAACTTGCCAAGAATGTGCCACGCTTTTTCCACAAGCACTTTCATGCTTTCCCCAGGGCACAGCACAATCTGTAGTTCCTCCTCCAGATCGCTCCTGAAAACTCACTTCCGCCACTCATCCCGACTGAAACTGACTTGTCTGAGCATGCTGAGGCAAGCGGTGAGCTGTGATTCCTGCCCCTGACCGGCTAAGAAGTGCACACACTGCTCATCCATGGCCGAGTAGCCTCTTATCCTTGTGACCTCGTCCTTTCTCCCACAGCTCCCACCTGTGTCTCCATCACCTGCCATGTCTTGGCTTTCAGACTGCGTCTACTTCGGGGTTGGGACTGTCCTTGACTCTGCTGGTACAGCACCTTGCACCTGAGCTGCTGGGGACATCAATGGCATGGTGCAGTTCAAATAATAATAACAGTCACTTCCAGCCGCTGCAGAAATGTAACCTCAGGGGCAGCATCATGAGAACAGGGGGCTGGAAAGGATCTATTGGGTCAGCGAGGCCAGTTCCGTGCTACTGCAGGCTACCCCATCGTGTGATCCCATTCATCAACTTACCAAGCAGGGAGCACGGCAAGCATGGCCGTTAACATGGGCAGCAGGTGGAGAGAGGCAATGTGGCGATGATGAGCAATGCTGCAGGGCGATGGAGATGGGGGGTGGGAGCAGAGGGATAGGCCTGGGTGAGCAGGGATACACGGGTGAGGCCTGGCACCCCTGATAGCAATCAGAGTTTTGCCATTGATCTCAGCAGCGCCTGGATTTCACCAATGAGCTGACGGCATGAGCGTGTCCCAGAGCAGGAGCAGAGAGATGGGAAAGGCCGTGGCGAGGAGGGACGTGGGAGCCATAGGGTCTGAGTGATTTGCAGCAAGGGTGGTTCCTGGGCAAGGCCGGATTAAGCATAGGAAAATGAGGCAATTGCCTAGGGTAGTCCAACCTGCCTGGTGATGCAGCCCCCGCGCCAGGCCACGGTGCCGCTCACTCAGATTTGGCCTGGCCGCCCCCTGTCATGATGGAGGAGCGGCTGGGCCAAACCTGAGGTGAGCAGTGGGTCAGGCAGCCGACTACTCGTCATCAGTGCGGCTGTGGGGCTGGCTCCTGACCCTCTCGGTGGCCTGCTCGGCCTCCCCGTCCTTCCAGACGCCTGTGTCCCTCTGCTCTGCCCTCCGGGCTCACTCAGCGGCAGCCGCAAGCCCAGGCACACATCCAGGGAGCTGCTGTGACTGGCCACCCAGAGCAGCCAGCTAGCCCTGTGGGGTGGAGGGGGGGCTGGGAGAGGGTCAATAGGGCAGTGTCCACGAAGCTCAAGCCAGTGACTGGCTGCCCTAGATAGGAGAACATTGCAGTAGAAAGTGAGAGCCTGAGGCCTAGTATTACAGGCCGGGTCTGAGGCCTGAGCTAAAGTAGCAGCCAAGCCCTTCAGTTCTGCTGTTAGCAGCGGTCAGGCTGGGAACCTGCCGGCAAGTTCACAGAAAGTAGCCAGACCAGAGCTGGTATTGCAAAAACACACATTCCTGAAGACGCGCTAGGCAAGCACGTTCCAGAGAGCTGGTATCAGACACCCCGATGCCAGGAATGGAACAAGCTCACACCTCAAAGATAATGAGGAGACTCTGCCCCCGTTCTAAGGGCGATGGAGAGAGATGTCTTATTAGTACGATGGCTAGAGATGTTTGGATCCAGCCATCCTTTGCAAGGTAAAGGGTGATGTCTTACCACCTCAGACACTGGCAACTACACACGTCGGAGCCAACACATAGCTTGTTTGTAGCTGTGTATAAAAGAGGGTCCCAGAGAAAGTGCCTTCATCCGGTCAAGTGCAGAAGGGAAAGTCCCACCGTTTACTGAGCTGGTCCATGGTCATGCTCAGACATGTATTAAGTGTACTTGCAAAATGTAGAGGGCACATTTAACTTGCTTCATTGGCAACAAACTGGCTAAATAAATTAATAAACCTGCATAAAACTTCATCACTGAAACTGATCTCCAGTCTGATTTGGTGATCTGGTCGTGGTTTGCTGTATCAGCTATCTGCACAGAACTAGGACAGCTTACACAGTGGAGAACACACGCACAGCCAACAAGTGACAACAAGCTCTAACTCCACAGCATCACGGAAGCCTCTCGTTTAGCTGGCCAGCAGAGGGGCCCAGCAACGTGTTTGCCAAGAGCCTAGCAATGGGTTGCCCTGGCTCTGTTCATAAGGACACAGCTTTGGCAAAGCTGGCCTTGCCTGAGGTGGGGAGGGGGAGACTGAACTGAAACCAAGCGTGTCTGGGGCGAAGAGACCCTAGTCTGACAAAGAAGTACAGGGGCTGGGACCAGAACTAAGGACCTCAGAGGACTTTCAACAAAAAGGTCTTGAGGCAGCAAGGGTGGCTGGGCTGTGTAGCAGAGGATGAGCATGTCAGGGACTGAGGGGGCAGCTTTGTCCAAAAGGTCTGATGGCTCAGGGAGTTGCTGGGCAGCAGGTTCAGAAGGACATGTTGGGCTGCAGTGACATGCTCTCGCTCACTGCCTTTGAATGACCTGCCTGTGAAAGA
This sequence comes from Emydura macquarii macquarii, assembly GCF_026122565.2. NCBI lineage: Eukaryota > Metazoa > Chordata > Testudines > Chelidae > Emydura > Emydura macquarii. The sequence continues at coordinate 1,031,355 of NW_027131688.1, forward strand.
GCAGAATCCGTCTCAAGTGAGGACTCCCCCAATGTAACAGTGAACGGTTCACGAGCCCCTGTCCTCCCTGACTGAGCCAGCGCTAGCCAGCTCTTTAAAAGTTCCTCCTTCACACATTTGAGCTCTTTGAAGAAGTGACACTTAATCACGGCTTTCCAAGGACTTGGGACATAATGGGAGTCTGTGGCAGCGGGAGAAGAACACCGTAAATGGAAGAGAAGTGAGCGCCCAGTTAGGCAACTGACTGTGCCTGCCAGAGCAGAGAGGCAGGTCGGGTGCTTTGCGGTTTCCATCCTATGCAGGTTGTTGAGGTTTCAGAATGTTCCATTCTGCACCGGGTGAAACCAAGACCCAGTGAGTCTAGTCAGTGAGTAAGTGCCAGCCTGGAATGGCCAATAGCCCAGTAGCGAGGGCAATCACCTCAAACATAGGGGCAGCAGGGTCAAGGCCCTGCTCAGGTGAGTGAGAGCAGCAAGTGCCCTGAGCAGGAGGCGTGGGGCTATTCTGGGATGGGGCTTTCACAAACTCCCCTGTTGAAGCTGTTCCACTGTGTATAAATAATGGGCCTGAGAGAGATTGACTCTCTACTTGCCTACTGGTTAGGGGTCTCAGCTGCACTTAGGTTCAAGGTGCTGCTCCGATTAACTCTTAAATATTTCTGCAAAGTGGAACAGCTCCTACAGGAGAGATTCCCATGTCCCAGACAAGTGCTCTACCACCAGGCTATTGCTCTACTGGCCAGAAGTTTCATCCTGGGCCTGAGAAACTTTCTCCATGGAAGTCGAGTTGCAATGGACGCATTCCTGGGAAAAGCCTCTCTTTTGACTCACCAGCGTTTTCTGACAAAAAGCACTTTGGCGAAAACCCAGTTCTAGCTGCATGACACTGCCTGTCACTGGCACGGGGCTGATGTTCTGCTTCTTCTGTGCATGCACAGTAGGGTTGCCAACTCACCAGGACTGTCCTGGAGCCCCCAGGTGTGAAAGATTAACTTTTAATGGCAGGCAATGTCCTGTGCTGAAACCTCCACGAATACGTCCAACCCAAAGAGACAGCCCTAGTTCTTGTCACATGGGGCAGGCCCGTATGCACAGTACCAGGAGTAAACACACATGCACAACCAAGTCCTTGCTCCACAGTGTCAGAAAAATGACATTTGCCAGAATTCTCCTGCCCGCCCAGGGGGGAGAGACGCAGCGTGAGTCAGAGGACGGGGTCAGGCTGTGACGGGCACCCTGCCGAAGAGTGCAGTGCGGGGATGGGCCCAGGCGGTTATGCAGTAGAGGACCCTGCACTGCGAAGGCCTTTCTTCCTGTCCAGGGGTCGTTGGGTCAGTCAGTCTAATTCCCGGAACTGTCCTGGGGCAGCACAAAGCGACTCAGGGCCCCTCCCAAAGCCCATTGAAGTCAGTGGAAAAAATCCCACTGAATTCAGCCCCCAACTGAGATAATCCTGGTTGCATTTCGAATCCAACCCGCCCTGAAGTAACTGGGGCTGTTTCCTGCCAGAGGGAGAGGCAGGAGGAGAAACTGTTTCTCCTGTTATCTTGTGTTGAATTGTGATTAACTAGATCTGTGGCTGTGTAAAAGCTTCTGTGCACACGCACTTCTTGTATGAGCAATGCACTGCAGGTGCCTGGCTGCACTGGCATGAGCGTGCTGTGATAAAGTCAGGCCAGAGGGCTGCAAAAGGGCATCCCGGGGCCAGAGTGTGAGCCCAAGAATGCCTAAAGCCCTGGTTCCTGCAAGCAGGGGAGAGATGATTGCAGGGCAGTTAGAGACACCTGGACCCACTGAAGGGCTAGTCCAGGTGTACTTAAACCCTGCCTTCCCTAAAGGGAGGGGGAGAAGCACAGGAGGAGGAAGAAGCTGCTAGAAGGCTGGTAGCAGCTGGAGGAGATGGCCCCGGGCCCTGAGACAGGGCTTCTCTGCAGCTACAGAAGGAGAAAACCACTGGCCCCAGCCAGCAGAAGGAAGCTGGAGCAAGGTACCTCCCAGGGGAGACAGGGTTACTGGGGACTCCCTGGCCCACTACCGGGGGTGAAGCGTGAGCCCCACTAGGGAGAAGCTGGCTGACTGCCCCAGTGCACATATCGGACAACTGCATCATCTGCATGCAAACCATGGCTTTGGAAAAGCACGTCATGTTTTGCCTGTGCAATGAATGCACGTGTGTGTCATACATCTCGCTCATTGAAAGGGGTGTGCAAGTCAGGACTCAGCTGTTTGCACTCTGACTGTGCCCAGGAGGCAGAGGCTGGCTTTGGAGATGGAGTGGGAGGCCCAGAGGGGTAACTGGGAGGTGTTGTGCCTCAGTTTACCCCTCTGTGCTATATACTGTGTGCGTTCCTGTGTCTGTATACAAGGGGGAGAAGATGGGGGAGAGGTGTCTTATGCTCTGCTGCCCCACATAAGGCATGATCGGCCCTGAGCTAGGCTCCTGCCTTCCAGATACCACTGCAGATTGAATGCAGGACAGAGAAATGGCTCGTGCTATCTTTCTGGCTGTTGTTAGAGCGACTCGCTTCTCCAGGAACACTCTGTACTCGCTCCTGGGGATCAGTGTCATGCATAAAGAAATCCATATGTCTGGGATTATTTTCATCTTGAGGGCATTAAAGCAATAATGACTTCAGTGCAAGGCATTGTCTGATATTAACTGGCTGAGGTTAAAAGCCCTTGGTTTGAGTTTGGGCCCATTAATTCCTCCCAGTTGGCAATTTATTACCAGGAAATGCTGTGTGCTGAGGCTGTTATTGCTGAAGTATGATAAGATATGAAGAACGGTGAGAGTAAATCAGTCCCCCTGATGAGCGCACATAATGAGGACATTGTTCAAAAGAGAAATTCTGGGAACATCCTTGTTACAGCAGAGGGCATTCCTGAGAGCAGTGCTGGCTTATGCCAACTACTCCGGTAACCCTCGCCGTACTTGGAGTGGGATGGGTTTTCTCTTCACTGCCTGTTTTAAACACCATACAATGATACAATACGTGGTAGCTCTCTCTGTCAGATCTGATAGCAGAGAAGGAATCTGGAGTGTCACCGGGGTGAATGAGGCAGGTCAACACTAAATCCCGGCCCACGGCTGGCCTCGTGGTAACACGACCGTGCCTTGTCTCCACTGGGCGTTTACAGTGGGATATCTAACCCGTGGTTGTTATCCCATGGTACAAATGCACCTTTTCTGTGAGTGAAGACAAAGCCCTGGAGTACTGCTGATTTCAGTGACTGCATTCCCCCCCCCTGCAATCTCCCCCACATGGATTTCAGAGGAGGGTGAAGCAATGAGTTCTTGCACTAGTGAGATTTCGTTATCTTACTGCGGTTAGGGCCTGCACACGAAGGAAGGGAGCTCTCGGCTACTCCAGTGAGGCGGGTGTAAGGGGGGGCTGGCGTTGAGCTGGACTGGATGTTTTTCTGAAAGGTCTGCTCCAGGAATTATAGTGGGGCAGGTCTCTGGTCTGTGCAATACAGGGGGTCAGACTAGATGATTGCAGTGGTCTCTTCTGGCCTGGGCATCTATGACTCTATGGTCCAGGGTTAGGCAACAATAGGGCAGTGTCTATTGAGGGTGTAACACGCAGAAGGGGAGAGGCTGTTTAGCTCGTGGTAGCCCAGCCTGAGCTGACTGACTGACACACCACTCAGAGCTGGGGCAAACGGACAGTAAGGGGACTGAGCGGGCTGGCTTCAAAGGAGACAGACGCTCCTAACTGCACGTGCAAACAGACGGGAAGAGCGCAGAGAGAGAGAGAGAGAGAGAGAGGTGTAATAATTAGCACGGGCCGCCCATGGGATGTGCAGCTCATCCCAAAGGCTGCAGCTCCTGACAACATGGCTGCAGTTGTGAGAAGGATGAACAGCGTTCTGGGTGAACTGTGAGGAGTGCAAGACATGGGCGATAACTGGGACTCTGGGAGTACTTCTCCTGGAAGAGGGAGCAGACAATTCAGTACAGATAGGAGTCACTCTAGATAATGGTGGTAAATTTTCTTGGACAGCCAAACTTTGATATGATTTTCCACAGACTCTCACAGTTGACAGTCAGGTTTTGGTCAGATTGATAAAGGCAATATACAGCTCATGGTGGTGTTCTTGTCATTTTTCCTGGATCTGCCTACCTGTAAAAATCATGTTGGTGGTGCTTCGTGATAGTCTGAAGCCACACTGGGACTCTGGGAGTACTTCTCCTGGAAGAGGGAGCAGACAATTCAGTAGGATTCTAGAAAGAATCTTCCCAGGGATGGAGAGGAGGGCAATGCCTTGATAGTTGCCACAGTCGGCCCTCTCTCTGTTTTTGAAAATGGTGATGATGTTAGCATTGCATAAGTCAGTGGGGATTTCTTCAGTGCACCAGATTTTGAGGAACCACAAAAGGAGCTTTTGTCAGTATTTCTTCCCACCCCACTTCCAGTACTTCAGCTGCTATGCCATCAGATGCTTTATTGTTCTTTGTTTGCTTAACAGTGCTGCAGACCTCCTCAGGTGTGGGTGAGAGTTTCCCAGACTGGATGCTGAGGAATGGAATCAGTAGGGTCATCAGTCATAGTCGAGTCTCGATTTAGAAGCTTTTGGTAGTGTTCTTTCCAGTGCTCTTTGATGGACTCGTTATATTTAAGAAGGGTGCGACCATCGCCAGAGCTCAGGTGTGAGGCTACGTGAGCTTAGTCCATATGGGGTCTTTGTCTCACAGAAAAAGCTCCACATCTCATGTCTGTCAGCGAATTATTGGATTTCTTTTACTTTGTCCTCCCATCATTCGTTTTTGATATCTCAGATCCTCCTTTGAAACTCAGCTTTGCGCTGATGGAAAGAGCTCTGCTTCTGACTGGGTGATGGATAGTTTTGCAAGTCACAGAAAACTTTTCTTTTCTGGTCCAAGAGGGCTGTGATCTCTGTTTTGCTGTCATCAAACAAATCCTGATGATGGTGGGTAGCAAGGCCAATGGATTCCTCATGAGCCTCATGGATGGCCTGTTTTAGGGCTTCCCAAACTTCTTTGACCCTTGTCTTGTTGTTTCCAAGTGTGCATATGGTTAGTTTTCCGTTGAGGTGTGCCTGGAAGTTCTCTTGGTGCACTGAGGATTGAAGTCGTTGGGTGTTGTATTGTGATTTGGATTGCGTTCCATGTTTTGGTGCAACCCTGATAGACATGACTGACGTAACCAAGAGGTTGTCAGTCCAGCAATCATCAGTTCCCCTCATGACACTGGTGATTTGGATGTCTCTTAGATCCCGTGTTACAATGACATAATCCAAGAGGACTTTAAGGATAGTTAAGTACTGGAACAGGCCTCTTCGGGCAGTTGTGGAATCGGCATCACTGGAGGTTTTTAAGATCAGGTTGGACAAACACCGGTCAGGGATGGTTTAGGTTTACTTGGTCCTGAAATCCACACCCCTGAGTGACGCAGTTATACCAGCCTAACCCCTGGTCTAGCTGGCACTAGGTTGGTGGGAGAGCTTCTCCTGTCGACATAGCTACCACCTCTCACGGAGGTGGATTAATTAGGCCAACAGGAGAGCTCCCAGGCCTGTCGTTTGAAGATGTTGTGCAGGTTTCCTTTGAGGGCGAGGACTGCGATGTCAGATGTGGAGTGATTGCTTTGTGAACAGTGTTTGCCCACAGCAATAGGGTGTTTGTGTCTCATCATTTTCCTGTGTGAGTTCATTCAAGAACGCAGTGATTGTCTGGTTTCACCCACATAGATGTTATTGGGGCAGTCGTCCCTCATCCAGTGCACTACCATGTGCTGTGACAGGCATGTGTAGGAGCCCTGGATTTGGAAAGGTGTGTTGTGGGGGGCACTGATCATTGCACTAGTGGAGAGACATTGGCAGGTTTTACATCTGTTCTGGCAGGGGCTGGTGCTGCTTTCAGTGGGTGTGTTCTGCTCTGTGGGGAGCTTGCTTCTGATCATGAGCTTGGCGAGGTTGGGGGGCAGTTCTCTGCAGGCCAGAAGTGGGGGTTCAGAAAAGATTTGTCAGGATGGGGTCCCCATTGAGTATGGGTTGTAGCTGTTTGATACCCCATATGGGTTCTAGTGTGGGGTGGCAGGTGACCGCTGTGTTCAGATGGGGAGGTTTATTTCTGTTTTGAAGCAGTTTCTCAATGGGTATGTAAGTGGCCTGTTCCATGATACTTATCTGGCAAAGTGTCCTGTCTGACCCATCAGTCTGACCTTTCAGTCCTCATCCTCAAAGGGAACCTGAGCAACACTTGCACAGACAAGCCCGGGAGCTTCAATTCATAACTCTGCTAGACACTGAAAATCATGGGCTGACCAGAGACACTGAAGTTATGGCTTCTTACAACAATCTGTAACCCACTAACTCCCTTTTCCTCTGAGACTGCAGAGGGGTCACTCCAGCTTGAATGGTCCCTTACAATATGTGCGAACTACTTATGCTCAACAATCGGCTCCACCTTGCATGGTGCTGTGATGCTCACGGTACTTCTCCCAGCCCTGAGGAAGAACTCTGTGTGGATCCAAAGCTGGTCTCTCTTATCCACAGAAGTTGGTCCATTAAAATATATTCCCTCCCCCCATCTTGTCTGTCCACTGGAAAACTGACATTTCCCATCAAAGTGCCATTTCCTTGAAAAAATATTTTGGTTGAGCTGAAACTGTTCTGTGTCCGTGAGATATCTCTCTGCACCAAAAGTTTCAATCAGCTCTCCCGCATCCCCTGCAGGAGTCACTCGTGTCTCACAGCAATCAGCCCAGCAATTGTTTGTGCTCATAGCACGGTTAGTGTGCCTATTCCTGCCCCTGTCCGGGCTGGAATACAGTCAGTTATTCTGCAGCTTTACTAGACGAGAGCAGCAGGACGGTCTGATGTACCAGACCTGCAAGCACTGTAGGTTGTCAACAAGATGTCCTGCCAGCTTCCTGGAAAGGCCTTTTCTTCCTGCATGGGTGCAAAGGCAACGAGGAGCCATGCTGCTTTTATTTATAACATTTGCATGTGCTGCTGGGATTCCCCAGCTGGGAGCCGTCTCATTGGCTGGGGAGGTTCCAGGTGAGGGGAGATCCAAGAGCATTTGTTCAGGCTTGACTCCTTTCTGACCTCTGCTACCCAGGAAATGAAACACTGGGGTGTGACTGGTTAATTGTTGGGGGTTAATCGGGGCACTGAGCCCCTGCCTGTGGGTAGGGCCTTGGGGGCAGCAATGGCCCAGCCCGAGCTCCTGGAGAAGCGTATCTCAGGTGAGCAGCAAGGGCCCATCCGCCATTGCCCTGCACTGTGTGAAGTTATGTACACCAGTGCAAAGTGAGTGAGAGAGGCCAGGCAGGAGGGGAGGGTTTTACGCACCTTCTGCACTGGGATAAGCAAAGCGTCTACACAATACAGGGCCCTAAGCCTTCAGCAGACCCAGGGAGAGAGCAATTGCGGAGGGGGGACAGCTCTCCTGAGTGATATGGATTGGTGGACCCGAGGATGTCCAGCCGTGCTATAACAGTCACTGCACTTGTCCTAGAACGAGGTCCACAAGTGAGCCAGGTTCCTGTGAGGGCTGGGAGAGCACGGTACCCCCCCCACCCCCCAGATGGCTGGCACCCGCACAAGGGCCAGGTGCTACCAAATCCTTAGTACCAACGAGGAAGTTCTTTGCAGATCTCACTGCAGCTCTTTGCATGCAGACCCAAGGAGAGGTGTGTGCAGCCATCTGCTCTCGAGGCGCAGGGAACTTTTGAATCTCCCCAGAAGTCAGGGTTTGCAGGACTCCGAGTGGTGCTCTCTGGTAACAGGGTGGGCAGGTCTGGTGTAAGGGTGGCTTTTGTGACTGCTTTTTAGCTTTATTTCCTTTGCATTCAGTGCAGGAGGCTGCGTTTAATCGCTGTAATTGGGTTTCAATGCTGCAGTTTCTCTCTTCGCTGCTCCCTGGCTAATGCTGCTCTGACCTGTCTGTGGCCAAACCCTCCCTCGTCTGAGGCCCACACTGGGATTTGGATGGTTTCCTGGTCACTCAGCTTTGCCCATGCTAGTCTGCTCTGTGTGAGCAAGGGATTCTGAAACACCATGCTAACCAGCCATGGACCTTGATCCTTCACTGTTCTCTTTGATCTGCTGCTTCTGCGCTTGCTAATCTGCATTAGGTTCCCAGGTCACTGAGCAACGTGGCGTTGTGGAGTGATGGTGACGAACAGACAATAGTGTAGTGGTTCTTCTGCCACAGCTGCTGGAGCAAACAGAGACTAAGGCGTTGTCATGGAGAGAGATGCAGTTCTTGTTCCATGCTGGTGAACTGAGCATTAAATTATAATGAAGTTGATATTAATACCCTTTGACAATCACTCTATAATTTATTTGCTGTTGTGAATAACAGATGAAACTGGAATGCTATTAACCAGTTACAGGTTCAGAGGTGAACTGGTGACATTCAGGTTTTTATTTATCTTGACTCTGTGAAATGGAAAATCTGGTGTCACTCAGCATGATTATCTATACCCATGGAGACTGTTGTGACAACTGCACCTGCGAATTTACTCAAATTGTGAGATCAACTGTAAAACTATGTACACATTTCATGAGCTGTTATTATAACCTCTAATGACACATGTTGATAGGGAAAGGGCTGAGAAGGAGACAGAAGAACTGAATTAGTCTAAACAAAAGCCCAAGTTAATGATTCAAGGACTGTGTTGAAATATTCTTGTTAAAAACAGGAGATATGGAGCTGAAAATTAATGAGTCAAAATTGTCATGTTGAATATTAGGCCTAACTGGTGGGCAAAATAACGAGGGGATGAGATATTCCATCCATCACTCCCTTTTCAGGTCCTTAAAAGGAAGATTTTGTGGGGAAAGTATGAAAGAACAAAAAGAAGAGCAGACAAAGGCTTTGGGAACAAGCTTCACCATCATGGCATCTACCGTCACCATCTCCTGGGACCCTCAGATCTTCTTCGTCCTGACCCAGAGAGATGTCCTGACCAGACCAGGACAGAGAGAGGGACCCCAATGATATCACCACCTCTACCAACCCCAGCTGAATCCCAGACACTACCTAGAATGACACTTGTTCCCGTCCTTTGTGCCATTTGAGAGACTGTCGCACAAGGGAACTCTTCCTTCTCAGAATGGACTTCAGCAGCAGCAACATCTCCAGCCCATCTCAATACACTTCTCCTCTTGTCCCCACAAGGACAGTAATCACCATCTTTGATACCATCTAAGAGACTGTCCAACAACAGGTGGCTTTTCTTCTGAAAGCTGTCTACAGCTAAAGGGAAGGGAACCAAGGGATGTCATTAAAGTGAAAGCCGTATTTAATACTTTACATTTCAAATGCTTTAAATCTGTTCCCTTCTATTCTGTGCTTTAATAAAAGGTTAAAAGGAGTTTTAGCAGAGTGTTTTCCACAGTGCTAAGCAAGCTGAGGTCTCTGGATACCAAGCCTCGGTAACACTCTTTGATGCTAGACAGTAACTGGGTTATGTTAATGCCTTTAGCCCGTTTATTCCATCTAAATTAACACAACAGGACCTTTAGGTGAAATTCAAATTGGGGACTCTAGTGTCTCTGGATTAGCATCCCTAAATATTTCTGAACCTTTCATCGTTAATCTTCTGAGAGTATTTCTTCTGCTTAGCAAAATGGACAGAGTTCTTGTTCTAAGGTTATTTCTCATCAGTCCCTACAAGTTCACCCCATGATTCTTGGCATTTCTAGGGCTTTTGCTCGTAACTCTTAATTTAATCAACCTTTTAATCCTGTGTGTTATCCTGTTCCACACTTCTCACCCTCACAGAAATCTCTCCACATAGCATCAGTGTGATCTATTATTAATGCCCTACCAAGGCAGTTTGGCTATGTTTGCAGCAGACAGAAAATGACCTGGGTGGTGGGAGACCCTAGGTGCAGTGTCACTGCTCCAACCACTAGTTCTCCACAGTGAAACTGCTTCAGCGGGAGAGACGGAAGGATCCCCACATCAGAATGTCCCATAGCCCAGTAGTTAGCTTACTCTTCTGAGAGTTAGCAGACCCTGTTTAAGTATCCCCCATCCCTCGCAGGGGGGATGTGACCCTGGGCATTCCACATCTCAGGTGGGTGCCCTAATCACGGGGCTAGAAGTTATATGGTGGGACCCACCCCCTCCTCCAGTTGAATTTTGCGTGGGACTTGATCATGTGCATTTGTCAGATCAGGCCCTGCAATTGACTTCGGCGGAGGAAACGCCTACCTCTCCTCAGTTAGTGGATCGCTCTGGGGCTTAGGCAGGAGATGGCGCTCACGTGGCAGCAGTGTGCCCACCCACAGACAAGAACACAGGTGCTGCAGGAACCCTGACCCAGAAGACTTAGGGACCGAGTGAGTTCAGGTGCCTAAAGGGGTTGGTGGTAGTTTTGTGGAGCTAGAACTGGGACTTAGTGCCTTCATGGAGCAGTCTCATGCTTCTAAACATGTCACTCTTCCAATTTGGAATTCGGCATGATGCCTTCCAATTTATTGTTAGAACAACCCCACTAAAAGTTTCTTGCTAGATTGCTATTAATTCTGCTTTGAGAATATTAGGTATTTTCCTTTTAACCTTAAGACAGAATTTGTGCCTTATCAAGTCTCTGGCTGTTCGGATTTAGCATAAATAGTAGTCAGTGCAGACTGCTCCTACCAGGCTTCGCACCCAGACAGAAATGCTGGCCTGTTGTTCTACCTTGAAAGCATTGGTTGATGGTTACAGACTTCAGTGATTTTTAAAATTGCCGTCTTTACTTATGAAACATTGCATCAGTTCAGTCCAGAACATCTTGCTGATGTCTCTACACCTATGTTCCTTCATCTCTGGCCTTCACTCCTACCCAGAAGGGTAAATTGAGTGTGTTTTGGTTTACGTTGAGGCTGAAAACTTATCTTTGTGATTTATCTTTTGCTGCCCAATGATTTTACATCAGAGTCTCGAGCTCTTTTATCTATTGATTAGTTGTATAATGCCTTGTGAGGATCCGATACTAGTCAATATTTTCACTAATGACTCGGATAATGGAGTGCAGAGGAGGCTTACAGTGTTTGTGGATATGAGTTGCTAGGGCTTTGGAGGAAAGGATAACTATTCAAAATGACCTCGCCAAATTGGAGTAAAGACAAGTGCAACACTTCGGTAATGTCAGAGACCAGGATGTGGGTGGTCGTGCTTAGTGGTTAGAGCAGGAGTCCGTATTCATGAGTAGGACCCCAGGGTCAGAAGTCAGGAGTCAGAGCCAAGGGTCAGGCCCGAATTAGGTGGAGTGAGGCAAGGCTGGGTAAGGCTGGGTCCAAGGCTGGGAATGAGCTGGTACAGGAGCTATCACAGCTCTGGACAAATGCTTTGAGCAGCCACTGAGAACCAGGCAGCCTACTCCTGGCCATCTGTGCTTGCTGGGTTGCCCAGAGACTGGATCTGCTGCAGCCTCTGATTCCTGAGAGTATCTCCCACCCCCAGAGCGTCTCACAGAGACCTTGGAGTCTGGTTTCTCGGGGTGTTTCTGATGGAACACTCACAAGAGGCCTGGGGCATGGCAGTTCTTTATCAGTTCCCAAGGCTGCCCATCCACACCGCAGCCTTCCCAGTCCAGATACTGGAGCCTTCCCTAACTCACCAGGAGTCGAGAATTCTGTGGACCACATACTCCTCCTGCCTCTGGACTGTGGTGGGTGTTGGTGGTGGGTTGGAGTGGGGTGGGTATGGGTTTTAAAAGTGACACATTACAAAGACTTGGGCAGCTGTCATCTGAAGGCCACTAGGTTCAACCATTCTGTAACCTTGAAGGAGCCCAGGTAGATGGATGGCTCGGTTCTGAGCATAAAGCCACCTCTTCTCCCCATGGCCTGACTGGAGGCAGCCTGGTGGGCTGGATCTGCGGGATACTTGTAGGCTTCTTTGGCAGCTTGCTAGTGTTCCTTGCATTCCTGGTGCATGTGGTGTCGATGGGTGGCTAAAGAAGAACTCACGGGAAGCAGGGGTGAAAGCCATCGTTAGCGAAGAATGGGCTGTGCTGGGTCGAGGCGTGGATATGCAGACTCGGCATAGAGCAGCAGCAGGAGCCAGTAGTCCTGCAGGTAGCTCGCAAAGCAGAAAAGATGCTGCTCCCAGATGTGATTGACTCTCCATTTTGGCCCATTATCCTGAGAGTGATAGGTGGATGAGACCAGGAATCTGAGACATTCCCATCTGAACTGGGAGATGGACCTGGGGACCCTGTTCCCACACAATGCCCGTTGGTGACCAAAAGTAGTGGAAGACATTTCCAGGAGGAGCCGAGCAAACTGCCATGCAGGAAGAACAGGAAAGCTCCGAGATGAAGTGTGCCATCTTTGTTAAGAAGTCGATGACAGTCAGGGTTATCAAGGGTCCCTTGGAGCTTGGCAGTTCATCAGTGAAGTCCATTGCCATAGCAGACCAAGGCTGTGGAGACATGGGCAGAGGCTGGAGGAGACCTAGGGCTTAATCATGGGTTCTTGGTATGGTGCACAGGTCAAAGGACCTTATATAATCCTTGATGTAAGGTCATAGGCCTGGCCATCAGACACTCCCTGAGACCAGATTCAAGGTCTTGAATAGACTAAAATGGCCCCGAGCAGTGAATTGTTTTATAGTTTGTGTTGTAGTGTTGTAGTGTTGTGTTATAGAATATAGTTTTATAGTTATAGAATTGTGTCATAGTTTGTCCCTCTGTAATATAAATACAGTATTTGCAGCAGAGAAGGCCATTCTGTGGCTGGAACGCTAACTTAAAAGAGTAAAGTAGCTGTGTTAGTGACATTCGCCAAGGCCATAATCCTTGGAAGGATTAGTTGCTGTCATGTGTACTCTACCTGTCAAACTACTTCAGCTATCTTTCTGCCATCAGCCGGACCAAACTCCCATCTCACAAAACCCTCTGCCCACACACATTCAATCTGTTCCATGGAGGCTAGAGATGGTTTAGCTTTTCAGGAATGTTGCTGAGCATAGTGGGGATGAAACAGAGGTAAATTGCCTCCATTGGTATTTTATCAAGGTCATTTCTGTCAAATACCAACCCAAGGGATTGACTTTTGGTTCAGTAAGATTAGCCCCTACCCAGGGCTCTCTCTTCAAAATGTATCACTCTGGATAGTATTAAGCAGTGCAGAGTACAGACAACTACACTCAACAAGACAGCTTTCTTCTCCCTGGCAATTTTCCACCTTGGCAATAGCTAATTTTGTTCTCATTTCTTAAAAATGAGACACAGCGCCAATTCCAGGGAAAAAAAAAAAAAAGTGATTGATTAAAAAGAGGTGTAAAATGCTTTCTAGACTTCTGAGGTTTATAGCAAAAGCTGTTCACCTTTCACCCAGAAGAGATTAGCTTTGAACAAAACCAGAGTTACTCACTGGACTTTCTGAAACCTACAGTATCCTCAGTGTGTATAAAACATTTACAATGCCTAGACTCCTCATGCAGATAGAGTTGTAAATACACCCTTTAATTGGTGCTCGAAGGCTTTTTGCTATCTAGTAATTGATGTGTGCAAAACCAAAGCATCAAACCACAGTATTTTCTCTGCATTTCATGAGTACAAAAACACCAGATTGTAGCCGCAGAAGCTCTTGGCACGATTCATTTGGAAAGTTAACACAGTAAAGCTGGAATAAATGATACAATAAACTGTGTGTTTCAAAACTGTGTGGCTGCAATTATTTAGATCCTAGCTACTGATGTCAAATCCTGTGTAAGTAACAAGTTAACAGTTTATGTTGGCATTTAAACTTGAAAGGACAGCATGACACAAACAATGAGAAGAGTGACACATTGTATCAGATTTCTCATCTAATTAGGTATTCCGATCATCCGAATTTCCAGTGTGGACTGCAAAGCACTTTCAGATGTCCTGGACAAAAGATTTTTAATTCCTTAGGCATTTTATGCAGATCCTCCTAGAACTACAAATGCAGCAGATGCTTTACTAGGTTTCCCTCTTCGTTTGTCATGAATCATGCTGGCACTATTTTAAAAATCTGTCTGTAGTTATGTATGTTCCTTGTGTAAATGTTTTAACTGAACTAAAGGCAGAAAGAAATCACTCCAAACAAAGCTTACGTTCATGTCTGCACTATAAGCTAGGGATACGATTCCCCTGCTCTTGTACACATACTCGCAGTCACGCTGCTCAAGCTTGCATGAGTGTAAATCTCGGTGTAGCTGCACAAGCATGGGTAGCGGAGGCCTGGCTGAATCGGGCCAAGTGAACCCATTGGTTTCAGGCATGGCTATATACTCAGCAAGGGTTAACTGCAGTCTGTAGATACCTGCAAGGAAGAAAATGTCTGACTTTCAAGGAGAACTCTTTTTAATCTAAAAACATCACAGTAAGAGCCAAAGGTTGGAAGTAGAGGCTAAAAAAAGTCAAATTATCAATGAGACGCAAATTCTTCAATGGTGAAGGTACACCTCACTAAAGGATGTTGTACATTCATCATCCTAGATGTCTTTAGTTAAAGACTGGGTATCTTTTAGAAAGATATGTTCTTCTTCAGCAAGTTACTGCACTTGACATAGTTTTCCTAATACCAGTGACAAATAATTGCCTCCACTGAAGGAATGACTGAGTGGCATTCTTTGGCCTGTGTCCTGCAGGATGTCAGACTAGATGATCACTTCTGCTTTTAAAATCAGAGTCTAATCCAAAGGCACATGGTCCTTCTTGGGAATTCCTGCATGCCTTGTTGTGTGTTTTACTGAAATTAAATCCTCTTTTCTTACATCACTTTTTAAAATCTTCTTCTTTACAGTGTTGGTTGTTAAGAGAAAAGAACACGGTAACTGTTTGTGGAGGGGTACGTACTGCGCTCTACATCTAGCTGGAAAACATTGATGTGTTTTTTACACACACAACAATAAAACAAGCAGACAGTTCTGAAGGCTGTAAAGAACAAAGATGTTATATGCTTTTGAGACACTTGACTGGGAGGCTTAATTCACTCTGAAAGGTGAAAGACAAGAAAATACATTTAAAATGCTCAGCTATGGTGTATTTATTTGGGGAAAATTAGAAACTAAACCTGCTGTCAGCAGAATGTCTCCATGCATGGGGATACCTACTAGACAAGCACAATTGTAGGTCCAACTCCTTTCAACAACCAGATAGATGGGAAAATAAGGCAAATTGCTTCAATTGCAATGACTTAGCAGCCGTTTAGCTCCAATGGTGCTGACAAGTATCCACTTATCTCTATATGGAAAGTTTTTTCTGACGGTAATTAGCTGTTACTATATTATTGTGGTGTGCAATGGGGATGGGTTTCCTACTGCTTTCAAGCCTGGATGATTCTTCCCTTGATATTGCTACATGTGTGGCTGTACAGTGACAAGAGATTCACACTATTCCTGACTTGTCTCTGTTCTTTGTTGTTTGAAACATCCTGCCAGCATGAGCATCGCTAATCCGTTGGGAGAATTCTGGCAGTGCCGCGAGGGCTCTAGCATGTAAACAGTTGTAGTGAAATTAAGGAAAAACCGACCCAGGGAGACTTGTTTTTACAGTATAACTGGAGGGACACGTATGTGACATAGTGTAATGGCAAGGGGCTTTTGTTTCACTGCCAAGACTTATTAATAGGGTCATTATTAGACTTCAGACACCAGTTTAGACGTGTGTATGGACAATAGGAATATCTGCAGTTGTGATAATGGAATAACAGCGTATAAGAAATGCAAACCCTTGTGCTTCAGGCCAGAAATCAAACACAAAGTGGGAGGGGATAGGAGGCAGTTTCTGCGTTGAGCATGTTGCATAATTGACACTTATTTGCGCTGGCCTGTGCTCAGGGCAGCTAGCCTGTGTTATTGCTGCCCGGCCTCCCATGGTGGCGCTGTGCCGTGCACTGCTTGGATGGGTGCAAGCGTGAGTAGGTCTGCCTGAGCTGGGAATCTCACCCCGGGCTCCACGGGTGGACATTACCGGGGTTCTCCCATGCAGACAAGGGATGCCAGAGGATTTAGAGCCTGGGCTTTAGGCACGGCTTGTTCTTTCTCCCTGTGAGAGGAGATTGTCAGAGACCAGGAGGGCAGGGCCCTCTGTGCCCAGCCATGGCACTGAGGGGGGGGTGGGTGATGCCACCCTGTAATAAAGGGCTGCAAGAGGGAGAGGCCTCTGCCACAATGCAGGACAGTAGGTTCCACTTTTAGCAGCTGCTCCCTTGCCAGACACACATGGTCGTTCTCTGGCCGTCACCAATAAGCACAAGGCAGGTTTGTGAGGCTGCCCCGGGGAAGGAAATGCTGGGACGTGCCTTCGCTGGCTGCAGCCCTGCCAACCTGCCTGTGGACAGGGCAGCGGTGGGGCAGCCCAGATGCTGGGGCTCTCTTCACAGAGCAGAAGTGCGGGGTACTTCTCCCTGAGCTCTTCTGGGGGCAGGGCTCAGCCGACCCAGCACTTCCTTCCTTCCCTGTGCTCAGCCCCACAGCAGGGCGCAGAGCACCAGGGGAGGTACCAGGCCATGCCAGCATCTGGCCTGCAGCCCCCCATCACCAGCACAGCCTCCGCTCCCAGCCTGCAGCCCCTCTCCTGTGCAGTCCCTGTGCACAGGCAGGTGTGTGGTGCTGATGTCGGGGAAGGCACATCCTAGTGCTTCCTTCCCTGGCTGAGGCCTCACAAACCTGCCTGCAGCTGGGGCCTTTCTGTCCAGCAGGTTTTCATGATGAGCAGTACGTCGTGGCCAAGAGCTGAATCCAATCGCCAGCCACACCACGGGACGGGTGGGTTCCCAGCCAAATGCTGTTATAACCAGACATTGGTGACCTCCACGAAGGAATGTGCTGTGTTCCTGTCTCGCTAAGGCGCTGCATGGCCCCGATCACCGTCCTATCAGAGCACTTCCTCAATGGGGGTTCTTCTTAGAAACCCACACGGCAGGGCAGGGCTGTTATCCCCTTGCACAGAGGGGGCTGAGACATACTAAGTGACTTGCCCGAGGTCACCCAGGAAAGGTACGGCAAAGCAGGGAACTGAAGCTGGGACATCCTACCCACTGCACCATCCTTCAGCCTTTTGTGACCTCCAGCTTGTGCCTGGACTTTGATCTGGGCTTTCATCTTAATGGGAAAATATTTCCATGCACCTTCCTCTGCATGTTGTCTTGTGTGCGTGTGCGGGGAGATTACAGCTGTCCTAACAACAAAGGAGCACACGCCCAGCCCTATGTCCAACAAGGCTTCAAAAGAACCTCTGAATCTGCCCCTGAATTTTGTTACCCATAAATTGTGTGTGTATAAAACGTTGGCTCTGTGCACAGAAACAGCCTTTGCATATGCAATACTTACATCTCTGAGGCCCTGATTCCCACCAAAACTAAGATTTTGCATACGTAAAACTTAAGTGGGAAACATGGAAAAAAGATGGAATTTGTGAGGCACATTTTTAATATTTGATCCTAAATGAACTTTAGGCATCTTAAAACTGCTGAACAACCACTTGAATTTTTATTTTTCCCTCAAAGCCTCTAGGAGCAACCTTCTTATGAAAGCCCTCCCTGTCGTGACTGTACCACTGTAACTACATGTCAGCATGTCACTTCCATTTCCCCTGTGCAGTTATACACAAAGTATATCTTGGCTACCTGAAAAAATCATAAGCAAAATTGAACTAATATGGTGAGATGGTTTCAGCTTTTGCACCACTCTTTTTTCTTGCAGCTCTAATAGGGATAAACAAGTGCACAGGGCCAGACGTATAGATCCAATGAACTCTTCAATCACAGAGCTTGCATTAAAAGAGATGCTACAGGGTACTTCATTAGTCACAAATCAAGTTAGTGTGAATCATTTTACTCACCATCTTGACTATATTAGTAAACTATAGATCTCAAGTTTTGTAAGATTCGCAGGATGTAATGTTGTAATTACTGAATCACTCTTCAGATAATTTAGTTGTTAACATAGTTAGTTCTTACCTCAGCTTGTCTACTACTGAGGTCAGACTGACTGTTCCATTACAATAGGGCTATGTATATAAGACACGCTGGGGTAACAGTGTGCATTGGGTCTGCGGTGGTAAGATGTTCTTTTCCAGAAGCCTTGAGTGCACTGACAATCAGTACGTTCAATGCCCCCCTGGCTTTGTCGGAGTTGTCTAACCGTAGAGGGGGTGGTTAACAGCGAGATGCTGCTCCCTGAAGGTATGCAGGCCAAGCAGGGAAAGGCAAGCTGAGCTGAGCATGTGTCTGAGGAATAAGGAAAAACACTGTAACACAGACCATAAGGCCAGACGGCACCACTAGATCATGTCGTCTGACTACCCCATACGCACATAAAATCGTAGAGTTGGAAGGGACCTCAGGAGGTATCTAGTCCAACCCCCTGCTCAGAGCAAGACTAACCTCAGCTAAATCATCCCAGCCAGGGCTTTGTCAAGCCAGGCCTTAAAAACCTCTAAAGATGGAGATTTCCCCACTTCCCTAGGTAACCCATTCCAGTGCTTCACCACCCTCCTAGGGAAAAACTTTTTCCTATTGTCCAACCTGGACCTCCCCCACTGCAACTTGAGACTGTTGCTCCTTGTTCTGTCATCTGCCACCACTGAGAACAGCCTAGCTCCATCCTCCTTGGAACCCCTTTCAGGTAGTTAAAGGCTGCTATCAAATCCCCCTCATTCTTCTCTTCTGCAGGCTAAACAAGCTTAGTTCCCTCAGTCTCTCCTCATAAGTCTTGTGCTCCAGCCCCCTCATCATTTTTGTTGCCTTCCGCTGTACTCTCTCTAACTTCTCCACATCCTTTTTGTAGTGGGGGGCCCAAAACTGGACACAATACTCCAAATGCGGCCTCACCAATGCCGAATAGAGGGAAATAATCACTTCCCTCGATCTACTGGCAATGCTCCTACTAATGCAGCCCAATATGCTATCAGCCTTCTTGACAACCAGGGCACACTGCTGACTCATATCCAGCTTCTCAACCACTGTTACCCCCAGGTCCTTTTCTGCAGAACTGCTGCCTAGCTCGTCGGTCCCCAGTCTGTAGCTGTGCATGGGATTCTTCCGTCCTAAGTGGAGGACTCTGCACTTGTCCTTGTTGAACCTCATCAGATTTCTTTTGGTCCAATCCTCCAGTTTGTTTAGGTCACTCTGTATCCTATCCCTACCTTCCAGGGTATCTACCTCTCCCCCCAGCTTAGTGTCATCTGCAAACTTGCTGAGGGTGCAATCTACCCCATCCTCCAGATCATTAATGAAGACGTTGAACAAAACTGGCCCCTGGACCGACCCCTGGGGAACTCCACTTGTGACCGGCTGCCAGCTAGACATGGAGCCATTGATCACTACTCGTTGAGCCCTATGCTCTAGCCAGTTCTCTATCCATTTTATAGTCCATTCATCCAACCTATACTTCTTTAACTTGCTGATAAGAATACTGTGGGAGACTTATCAAAAGTTTTGCTAAAGTCAAGGTATATCACATCCACCGCTTTACCCACATCCACAGAGCCAGTCACCTCTTCATAGAAAGCAATCAGGTTGGTCAGGCATGACTTTCCCTTGGTGAATCTGTGTTGACTGTTCCTGATCACCTTCCTCTCTTCCAAGTGCCTTAAAATGGATTCCTTAAGGACCTGCTCCATGATTTTTCTAGGGATTGAGGTGAGGCTGACCGGTCTGTAGTACCCTGGATCCTCTTTTCTCCCTTTTTAAAAGATGGGCACTATATTTCCTTTTTTTCAGTCATCAGGGACCTCCCCCAATTGCTACGAGCTTTCAAAGATAATAGCCAATGGTTCCGAAATCGCATCAGCCAACTCCCTCAGCACCCTCGGATGCATTGCATCTGGCCATATGGACTTGTGTATTTCCAGCCTTTCTAAATAGTCCTGAACCTGTTCCTTCAGCACTGAGGGGTGCTCACCTCCTCCCCATTCTGTGCCGCCCAGTGCAGTAGTCTGGGAGCTGACCGTAGTCTGGGAGCTGACCTTGTCTGTGAAGACAGAGGCAAAAAAGGCATTGAGTACCTCAGCTTTCTCCACATCCTCTGTCACTAGGTTGCCTCCCCCATTCTGTAAGGGGCCCACACTTTCCCTAATCTTCCTCTTGTTGGCAACATACCTGTAGAAATCCTTCTTGTTCCCCTTCACGTCCCTTGCTAGCTGCAACTCCAATTGTGCTTTGGCCTTCCTGATTTCATTCCTGCACATTCGAGCAGTATTTTTATAATCCTCCTTAATCATCTGACCAAGCTTCCACTTCTTGTAAGCTTCTTTTTTGCGTTTAAGTTCTCCAAAGACTTCTTTGTTAATCCAGGCTGCACGCCTACCACATTTGCTATTCTTTCTGTACATCGGGATGGTTTGTTCCTGTGCCCTCAATAGGTTTCTTTAAAATACAGCCAGCTCTCTTGGGTTCCTTTCCCCCTCATATTAGCCTCCCAGGGGATCCTGCCCATCAGTTCCCTGAGGGAGTCAGTCTGCTTTTCTGAAGTCCACGATCCATATCCTGCTGTTCTCCTTTCTTCCTTTTTGTCAGGATCCTGACTTCTAGCAATTCTCACATTTTCTAATCTCCATGATGTTGCTGTCTTTGCTGATCAACCCCTTTTCCATTCCCTGTAGATTCTCTGCTCGGTCCTAATAACCTTTCTGAGGTCGTTATTCATCCAGCCGGGTCTGGCGTCTTTGCCTACAAGATTTTCCCCCATGGCTGGGGTGCCGCCCTGCAGTAGACTTGCCCAGGCGTCACTTGGCCGTTTGCACGTTACTGCACGCGCTCCTCAGCACGTGCTCTGCCATTGGCTGCAGTACGGAGCCTAGGGCTGGGGGCTGTGTGGCCGCAGATTTGCTCAGGGTAAATTTGCAGTGAGAGCCTTACTCGCCTGTGACAAAGCCCGGAGTGAGTTCCGCGGGACGTCCCTGCTGAGTGTTGACAAAGGGCTAAATGGAGCCGCTGGGCTCAGCCCTGTGCATGGGATGGTGCCCAGTGCACATGCCAGGAGGGGCCCCAGAACAATCCCTCCCTTGCTGCTCTCATGTCTCTGATCGGCTTCCCTGGCCAATGCACTTGGGGTGAGAGCCTGGCTCTGGCCACTCCCACACTTCTCCCACACACTTCTGGGGTGGAGCAGCACCACTGAGAGCAGCTCCTCTCCAGGCAGTCCTGGAGTGATCATGGGGTGTAGGGTCTGTCCCCCTACAGCAGTACTAGGCCTACCCCTCTTGAGGGCACGTCTGGGCTGCGAGGCTCTTCCTGCTGCAGCCCAGACACCAGCTAGCTCCACTCGAACCAGCACTAAAAGCAGCGGCGTGGCTGCAGTGCAGATAGGCACCCACGTGCACCGCAGGGTCCGTACTCTGGCTAGCCTGTGCCACAGCACCCGCGCTGCTAGTGTTTGCACGCTAGCTGAGGGGGAACTAGCGTGTGTTTGTCGAGCTGGGAGGGAGGCACACTGCCTAGAGTGCACGGCACCACCGTGGACGTTGTGTGTCTCACCCACGGAGACCTTCAGGAGAGGGCACAGGCCTCAAGAAACTTCCCTCAGCCAACACCCCTCTGCCCATGTGCCCTGGGCTGTCGTTACCCTGAGTGCAGCTGGTCACGGGGAGCAGAACAACCTCCCAATGTGACCTAACCTCGCCTTTTGTACCACAAACCATCTCCGATTTAAAGTCTGCTGTTGTGGGGCCTCCCAGGGCTGAGGGCAAATGCTGGATTCCACTGGAAATGGAGAACTGTTCCCTTCCCCGGGACCTAACCCTCCCGGTTCTAGGTCTGCAGGGCTGGCGTAGATTGGACATCATGGCATGTCGTGCATAGAAAAACGGTCCCGGACCCTGGACTGAATCGTGCCTGTCCTGGGCCTTGTGCAATGGAACCAGCTGGAGGAAATACCACTTCTGGTGCAGGAGGAGGAGACGTTTCACTGGCAAAGTCAGGTGTGTTTGAATGGCCACTCCTCCAAGTTGCTGAGCTGTTTGGCACGTCCCAGTCAGTGTCACGGGAGGCTGAGGTTGTGGTGGGGAGAGGAACTAGCGGGCAAGGAGCGGGCAAGGTGGACAAAGGTACATCGTGCATCTATTTAAGAAGTGGCTCTGTTTTGCCACATGGTGACCGCCTCCACACACGTGCCTGCCTGTGAGCTTGCCTCTTTAAGATGCCTGGTTACAAAGCTTTACATTGTGAGCGGTGTGGGCCGGGCCCCTTTTCTGTGCTGTGTTTGTACAGTCCCTAGTGCCAGGGGTCCTGCTCCTGGACTGGGTGTCCGAGCACTAAGGCCATACAAAGCATTACCCACAGAGTGCAGCGCAGTGACAGCGAGGCAGCTCCGTGGTGCCCTGGTAGCAGATAAAATCCTCAGACAGGCAGGCAAGCGTGGGCAGGTGACTGAAAGCCGGGGCTGGCTCCAGGGCAGCTCAGCGGTTGCAATAAGGCCTTTAAAACTCCATTTTCTCTTGGCTCCTTTCCAGCCGGAAAGAAGATGCCATTTCTCACCTTGACTGGTATGCAGTGTCCTAGTCCTGTGCTAGCTATGGACTGGCTACTGAGCTAATGTCGGAGCAAGATACACCCCGATGTGTTCCGCATAAGATCCTTTAATGCGCTGCCAGATATAAATGAGGGTAGCTTAAATCAGATATCTTACACATAGTGCTACCTAGTGGCTGAATGGTATCACCCAGATTAGCATTGCATTACATCTTCTCCTGTCAGTTCTATGTTCCTACCATTTACAAAATTTACACTATCTTTGAACTTCACTACGGACGAGTCTCGTAAGAGTCTCTGACTCATACTGGTTTTCTAATCACGTGACCCTAATGTAGAACGACTTGGTCATCTGGCTGGTCCAGTAGTTTCAACGACGGGTTGTGGTTGGTTTGGAATTCCTGAGTCGTCCTCCATCCCTGGATGGATCATGAAGTGCATGGGCCAATGAACCACAATTTACACAGACAAAAGCTATGTATACAGAGTGCATGTGATCAACGATCACAGACTAACAGTCCTCCCAATGGCAGTGAGGCAGCCACGATGGGTCTAGTGAAAAAGGTGGGAGAACTCGATGGAATATTTGGTGATATTGGACGTTTGAAAGGAGATCCAAAAAAATCAACGTAAGAGGCAGTGCTAAACCTGCAGCGTATATGCACCTGGCAGGGCTCCTATCCCATTACTTCATAAAGTGGAAACTGAGTTAAAGAGAAAATAAGGGATTGCCATAATTGAGGAAATCTGAGACAAAAGTATAGTGTGCCCCAGAGGTACCAGTTATAAAGAATTTTGGGGCAATACGAGTCTGTGTGGATTTTAAAAGACATAATGAAGCAGCTGTGAGAAAAATATCTCCTCCCAATACTGGATGACTTTCTCCTCAGAGTGAAAGGAGTTAGTTTTCTCCAAGTTGGGTGCCTTGAGCAGATTCTGGCAAATTCTTTTAGCCAAAGGAAAAGCTAAACTGACTATATTTGCCGCACCCCCTGGGAGATTTTGCTTTCGAAGACTACCTTTTGGGATTACCAATGCACCTGAAGTGAGGGAAGTGATTATACTCCTCTATTTGACATTGGTGAAGCCACATCTGGAGTACTGTGTCCAGTTTTAGGCCCCCCGCTACAGGCAGGATGTGGACAAATTGGAGAGAGTCCAGCAGAGGGCAACAACAATGATCAGGGGGCAGGGACACATGACTTATGAGGAGAGGCTGAGGGAACTAGGCTTGTTTAGTCTGCAAAAGAGAAGAATGAGGGGGGGATTTGATAGCAGCCTTTAACTACCTGAAAGGGGGTTCCAAAGAGGATGGGGCTAGGTTGTTCTCAGTGGTGGCAGATGACAGAACAAGGAGCAACGGTCTCAAGTTGCAGTGGGGCAGGTCTAGGTTGGACATTAGGAAAATGTTTTTCCCTAGGAGGGTGGTGAAGCACTGGAATGGGTTACCTAGGGAGGTGGTGAAATCTCCATCCTTACAGGTTTTTAAGGTGCAACTTGACAAAGCCCTGGCTGGGATGATTTAGTTGGGGTTGGTCCAGCTTTGAGCAGGGGGTTGGACTGGATACCTTCTGAGGTCCCTTCCAACCCTAATTTTCTTTGATTCTATGGTTATAAATCCCTTGTGAGATTATTGTGACCTCAGCTCCTAAATCAATTTTAAACTCAATAGTCTTGCCATGAATATTCAGTTTCACTCTCCAGGCAGGCTGTTTCATCACAAGTGATAGATCCGAGAAGCCAAGGCTCTTGACTGTCTGTAATACAAGTCAACTCTCTGACTACTTCAAACAGCTGCAAAATGTCCATGTTTCATGCATTTATTTCCCCGTTTGCCTCCAACGGAACGTGCATCATCTTTTGGGATATGACTTTTTCCACAACTTGTGCATGTAAGCTGAAATGTGTCCCTCTTGACCGGAGAGTTCTCTCTCCTTGCCTCAGGGGTTTTATGATGATAGTTTCTGATTTTTGTAAGTTGCTCCTGCTTTTTGTTCCATAGTTTGACTAGTACAAACTGCTTTGCTTTCTGAATAGTTGTGTCTAGGGATAAGTCATAAGAACATAAAGACAGTCTTCCTAGGTCAGACCAATGGTCCATCTAACCCAGTATCCAGTCTTCCAACAGTGGCTGGTGCCAGATGCTTCCAAGGACACGAACAGAACAGGGCAATTTATCAAGTGGTGCATCCCTTGTCATCCAGTCCCAGCTTCTGTATGACAGAGATTTAGGAACACCGAGCATGGGGTTGTCCCTGACTATCTTGGCTCATAGCCATAGATGGACCTATCCTTCATGAACTTATCTAGTTCTTTTTAAAATCCAGTTAGACTTTTGACCTTCACAACATCCCCTGGCAAGAAGTTCCACAGGTTGACTGTGTGTTGTGTGAAGAAACACTTCCTTTTGTTTGTTTTAAACTTGCTGCCTATTAATTTCATTGGGTGACCCCCTGAGTCCCGTCACTTTCTCCACACCATTCATGATTTTATAGACCTCTGTCATATCTCCACTCAGTTGTTTCTTTATTTTTCTAAGATGAACAGTTCCAGTCTTTTTAATCTCTCCACATAAATGGAAACTGTTCCATACCCCTAATCATTTTTGTTCCCCTTCTCTGGACTTTTTCCAATTCTAATATCTTTTTTTGAGATGGTGACCAGAACTGCACACAGTATTCAAGGTGTAGGCGTACCATGGATTTTATATAGTGGCATTATGATATTTTCTGTCTTCTTATCTATCCCTTTCCTAATGGTTCCTAACATTGTTAGCTTTTTTTCACTGCCACTGCACCCTGAACAAATGTTTTCAGAGAACTGTCAATGATGACTCCAAGATTTCGTTCTTGAGTTATAACAGCTAATTTAGACCCCATCGTTTTATAGGTATAGTTGGGATTATGTTGTCCAATGTGCATTACTTTGCATTTATCAACATTACATTGCATCTGGCATTTTCTTGCCCAGTCACCCAGTTTTGTGAGATCCCTCTGTAGTCTGTCTTCGACTGTAACTGCTTTGTCAGATTTTATCTCTTAAACCGATAATCATCAGTCTGTCTCTAATTTCATGTTTTGCATTTCCAAAATCAGTTTTCAGCCAATGAAGGCAGAGCTCTTGTAAAACATTTAAGATTTTCCCCTAGTCCTTTAATTCTCTAGTGAAAATATGCTCTTTCATAAAACACATGTCTCTGAGATACAAAGTATGTATCAAACACAGCCAGAACCCTTTCAGAATACTTTTTGGGACTGCCTTCTGTCAAAAGATTTAAACATATGCTCTTCCTGGTTCCCCATAGCATAAATTAGAGAAGATACTTCTCTATCTCCAGATTCCTCGTGGAGCTTTTTGAAGTGTGAAATATTGCAAAATACTGCATCCAGTCTGTCCACTTTGTAAGTTTGTCAAAGCTGACGTTTTCTGGGGTATTGAAGAGATCCTGCAGCCTTTGTTGCTATTTTTCCTTTTGTTTCTGTTTGCCTCTGGCATTTACTTCTGACAGCATGACATGGTCCTGTACCAGATATGGACTGGCTACAGACCTTACTTCTGAGTGAGATACACACCCAGTGCGTTCATCATAAGATCTTTTAATTTTCTGTGAGGTATTGCTAAGGTTAGCTTAAATAAGGTACCTTACACACAATTGTACCTAGTGGCTGAACAGTGTAATACATTTTAGCACTCCATTACATGCAGCACCCTTAGAAACCAACCCAGCCACTCAGTGTCTGTGACAAACGGCCATTTGCCTGCTGGCTTCTGTGGGTTCCTAGTTAATTTTATTGTATCAAGAGAAGTATAACAAATGCATCAAGTATAACAACTGCAATACAGCAACCTTGCTTTTTCCTGAACCCTTTCCAGTTTGTCAACACCCTATTTGTGGTGTGGACACCAGAATTGGGCACAGTCTCCAGTCATGGTCTCCCTAGTCCTGTACCCAGACAAAATACCGCCTCCTGACTCCTGTTTGATCTTCATCAACTGGTGCATACAAGGATCACTTGTCCTCTTGAACAGGGGCATTTTAGCACCTAGCCAGGTGGCCAAGCCACTGCCAATCATTGGGATGGACGACCAATTTTTCTGCTTGCTGCTTTTAGCCATTTTGGGGCCTCTGTCGGCATAAACCAGGCTAACTGGGAGAGGGGAGGGGTCCAACAGTAAACATGTGAAGCGGATTTGCCTCGGTGTTCTCTTTCTCTGAATATGCTAGGGGAATGTCCATGAAAAACAGTTACATTTCCCCATACTGATAATCCTAAAATATACCCAGACTATCAGACTGCTTGCTTAACAATCTGTTGGCTTTTTTTTTTTTTTTTGGTGGCATGTTTCTGTAACTCCTGCTTCAGTCCACTGATGGATTGTGTTGTTACAGCCATGTAACATTTTCTTGATTGACATGTCTCGGTAAGTTTTGGGGTATAAGAGGGAGGTGGTATCAAGTCTAAGTCAGACGGATCGCTTTGTGGATACATTGAAAAGATCTCCAGGCACAGACGGAAGGACTGGCCATCCAGAAATCTGTGACTGAGTCACCTGAAGACTGCCTCAGGCTCAGGGTAACAATCAAGTTTAGGAGTACTCTAACCACCTATTGTGTGTGTATGTGCTTAAAACTAACAAGTGGAGACTTCCGGTAAAGGTAATTCCGATGGGAATTGCTGGAGAACACTAAGTAAAGCTTTAGGTTAAGAGCACTTGGTTTTGACTTGTCTAGGCCAGGCACACAGCAGGCGGAGGTACTGCATTTCCTCTGGTTTATTTCCTGACACCAACACGCAGAGACTAAAAGTTACTGGGCTAAGGAACCCTGGGTAACGCTCTTAGCTACAGCATCACCCTGGGAACTCATGTTCAGCTGGTTATCTACCGTGACTCCTTAGTCCTTTCCTGCTTTCCACGATACAGTTCCCCACCCTGTAAGTGTAAAAGCTGTAATGACAATTAGTCAGTGGTGAGATGAAGTAACTTGCTGAGGGGAGTGAGGGTTTGGTGTCTCTTGGTCTCTCATTCAGACACTTAGAAATGAACGTGTGAGCTGAGTTTGAATTCAGTCAAATATTTCAGCAGAAGCCTCAGAGAGCTGGTGTGATCTATCACACCGAATGAAAGAGACTGTCTTCATCGTTCTCGTCTGGTTTTTAGTCATTTTATTTTCTTTTCACTTTAAAAAGCACTCACAAGCGGGGACCTTTAAAAACTGGGTATTTACGCCACCCCAAGTTCATTTCCCCTTGTTAGTACCCAGATTTCTCATTCTAAATGCTGCAAAGACTGTGCTAAAGGTAACCATGGCCCACATCACATAACCCGATCTATTTAATATAATGCCCACCGTATTCAGCACTATATACCGACATGGGGCTGTGTATGATAGGTTAGGACAGAGAGCTCACAAATGAAGTTAATTATGGGATGAAATGGGCTGATGAAACATAGCTTTATTTCTCGCTTGACTTCCAGTGTTCATAGTTCTGTTGAAAACAACATTTTCTAGCCAGTAGCAAAATCAGAAGTAGGACGTTTGAGTTGTTAGAGAGCTGCACTCCACACCCTCACCGTGGGTTCTGACAAGGGCGTGATCTCTTCTCACCTGTCTGTCATTCCTCCTTCTCCTGCATCGTTAAACATGGCCTGTTTGTGTCCAGATAAGGAACTCTCCAACTGTTGTGTTCAGGTCATCAGTGTTTTGCCATATGGCTGTTCACTATTTTTTGGAATCCCTAAAATGAGGCTGAAGAGTAGATAAAAGTAGTGTACCAGTAATCAACATAGTAAGCGTCTCGGGAGGAGAAGTTACTCACCCACCACAACATTAGAACCCAGGTACTGCAGCATTCAGTCCAACAGTGCCACTGAAACTTTGAACTTTATAACTAAAATTACATTTTGTAATTACACTTGCACTGCATTCAATTACAGTACATTAAAACTTACAATGGCCAAATCTGCTGCACTATGAAGTTAGTGATAACAAAAAGATTTACCTTTCATGCCCACAATCATAATTAAAGGTGCAAAATTGCATTAACATGTAAAGCAGCTTTTCATGTATCTGCAAATATCACCAGTGCTCTTCTGAGGCTCTGGGAATTTTAAGGACAGTACAGACTTAGCAATTACTGTGATTTACTGGTAGCCATTTTCTCTTCAGCTAATTTTTAGAGACAGGAAATAAAATGAGATGGCCTAGGCTGTGACATTGATGATGACCTTTGTGAAGTAAAGCAAGTCCCCTAATGAACAGTTTCAACGACAGGATCATTCAAGTCAGAGTCAGCTGTCAGGATTCCTATAAGGTTTAATGAACCCCACAGCTGAAGGGCCTTGTCAAGTTTTCTGTGAACAAATCATGCAAGTTGAACTGCTTTGGCAGCATGTCAGGAAGGTAGGCGGTGTGAGCGCTTGGCTGTGTGTCAGTCCATGCACATGGCACAAAATCTCCCCTCTATTGCCTTCTGCACACCTTGTTTTCATGAATATTAATTAGCAGAAGGCTTATGCAATGCTTTTGCACAATTCAGAAGGAAAAGATGGAGCAATCTATATGCCACACTGCTGTGGACTCCAGGTATCAGCCCTTAGCATGGAAATATCATGGCACTGGGGAGCATGACAGGAAAACAGTAGAGATTCGAAGGACCTTTGGGCTAAGTGAGGGAAGAGGAGTGTATGGGTTTCTTCTGACTTTGGGCTCCTTTACCAGGAAACGTGCTATATAAATGTAAACGGGTGTAACATTGTAAACTGCAGTGCTCTTACTCTCCTCCTATCACTGCACACATGCACTGGATCTGCCCAAACCTCACCCACTCCCTGAAGTTTATAGCTAACTTAAATAACAGCAGAGTACGAACCTTCACATAACCTTCTCATCCTTTGAGCTTGGTTGTTCCTAGTTTTCCTCCCTCCAGGATCAACTCTGACACTGCCCTGATTTCCCTTTCTCTGAGAGAGAAACTCAAACTCTTTTGTGCTTTTAGATAATGCTAATGAGATCCACTTGGTCTGACATGGTGAATCACTTCTGGGCAAGGTCCTAGAACTCCAATTCCAATGATTTAGGAGCAGGTCAATGAAGATATTATTTATGTATACAGTTAACTGCATGCATGTCCCAGCTAAGGCAAAAAAAAAAGCTTCTTAGACACAAACAAACAAACATGACTGAGTTATTCTTTTGTGTCCACCCCCTCTCAGTCGGATGTGCATGAACTCCAATATATGTGTCTCCTAGCTAGCTGACTAGAATATCTCAGCAGGTGTTACTGTCACCACACACAGAGTGTGTGTCTTTGTCCTCTTCTAGTGACTGGTGCACACGCGATACCAGCCAACTACTGGTACTAGCTAACAGAACTGCTGCTGCCGGGTAATTGAGTTCAAGGCATAGTGGGTCATGCTTTTGACAGTGACTGTAAGGGGTCTATTAGCCCCTCACTGAGACCGGGCGGGTCTTTTTGGTTGGCATCTCTTGAGGAAGCAGGTCCCTGAATCAGACACAGCCCCCAGGGCCAGTGGAGAGAGGCCAACTCAGGTCAGTCTGACGGGGCGGGCAGGCTAATGAGGGAGCCAGGAGAGCCGGGGGATCCTGTCCTCGGTGTGAGCTGAGCTGCCTGCCGGGGCAGAGAGTGGGGCTGAGCTAAGGACAAAGCAGCCAGCAGCTGGGAGATGAGAGAAGACGCCCAGGCCAGGGAGCTGAGCTGATCAGGGCCACAGCGGCAGAACCAGAGGAGCAGCCGCAGAGCAGAGTGGAGCTGGGGCTGGAGTCCTCTGGAGCTGACTGCGGAGGCCAGAGGAGAAGCTCAGGGAGCCGAGCTGACCCGACCCACAGCAGCAGAACCAGGGGGGCCAAGAAGCATCCCAGGGAGCAGAGCTGAGCCGCACTGAAGCAGAGTGGGGCTGGGAGCTGGGGCTGGAGCTGGCTGGAGCCGGGTGCAGTGAGCAGCCAGGCAGTGCGAGGGGGGCCCTCACTGCAGGGAGACGCCAGCGGCCAAGAGGCCTGGGAGGGGATCATGACCCAGACAGTGGGGGGTTGATACTGGGGAGAAAGGTCCTGCCCCCTAGAACCTGGGGGTGTGTGGCCACTGCCGGAGCCCGTGTCTGACTCTCTGCATCCCTGCAGCGCGGCCAGGCAGGGGCCTGTGATGTGTGACGCAGACTGTGAATGTCCCTCACGCCCCAGAGATGCTGTGTGTGGGGCCCCTGGCTCAGAGGGTGGCCTTAGGTGTTTTCCTTTAACATTTCTCCTCTTTTCTTTATTTTTTAAATGGATTGTTGTTTAGTAAATTGTATCGGCTTTGCACTATCTGCATCGATTAGTGGGTCAGGGCAGCGCACAGTGCAGAGAGAGCCCCCCAGGGTGGGGACACCTAAGCCCCTGCCCTAAGGGACCATGACAAGGTTGGGGGTCAAGCCTCCCAGGAATCCTGGGCCCAGTCTTGTCGGGGTTATGGGGACCCCACCCCCCAGGAGCCTCTGGGTAAAGGGAGGGGAGAGGCAAGGACTCAGATCCTTTTACTAGCCAACTGCACCATTCCCCTGCTTACATGAAGATTACACCCTGCTGACAAACCAGCACCTGTTTTACAGGAGTAGTGTGTTTCTCTGCTTGGCCATCCCTTAGTCTCCCTCATGTTTCAAGCTGTGTGTGTGGTATTTTTTTCTGTGGTGTCAGAATTTGTGCATGTGATACAAGAAATGATCCAAGCCATTTTCTTGCATACATTATACAACAGCACATAACAAAGGTGAGAAGCCAACAGGTGCGGAGGAGCACGTGGTTCGGACAGAGACATCCCTGAGCGGAGGATCTGTTAGTGGAGATTGTCTATATTCTAATAAAGAGAAGAGGATGGAAGAGGATAAATTATGGGTAGGATATGATGAGAAACATTCAAATGAAAATGGCTCCCCTTCAATTATGTCTGGCCTGCACTGCCTGCGGCCTGTCACGGCCATCGACGGGAGATACGCAAGCTATATCTCCCATTGACTTACTCAAGTTCCCTTACCGCAGCGTCTCCACTGTGCTGCATCAACAGGAAACACCCTCAGGTTGACACAGCCTTACTCTTTTCGGGGAGGTGGATTTACTGCGTCGGCTGGAGAACACTTCCGGGATCCTTTGTGTGAGTCTCCACTGCCCGCTCCATCGATCTGTGGATCCCGACACAGTCCTGGCAGTGCAGACACACGCTTACATCACATAATGGCAGGCTGCTAAAAAGTGACAATTTTTAAAGTGCTTATGTTGAAGTGCTAGAAGTTTAAATAACAAGATGGGTGAATTTGAGTGTCTCATATTAAATGAGAATTTTGATAGAATAGGCGTCACAGAAACTTGGTGGAATGAGGATAATCAATGGGACACAATAATACCAGGGTACAAAATATATTGGAAGGACAGACCAGGTTGTACTGGGGCGGGAATGGCACTTTGTGTGAAAGAAAGCATGGAATCAAATGAAATAATCTTAAATGAACCAAACCGTGCCATAGACTCTCTGTGGATAGTAATTCCATGCTTGAATAATAAGAATATTGCTGTAGGGATATACTACCGACCACCTGACCAGGATGGTGATAGTGACTGTGAAATGCTCAGGGAGATTAGAGAGGTTATAAAAATAAAAAAAAACCTCAATAGTAATGGGGGATTTCAAGTATCCCCCTATTGAGTGGGTACATGTCACCGCAGGGCAGGATGTAGAGACGACATTTCTAGACATCACTAATGACTGCTTCTTGGAGCAGCTAGTCCTGGAACCCACAAGGGGAGAGGCAATTCTTGATTTAGTTCTAAGTGGAGCACAGATCTGGTGCAAGAGGCTGATCTAACTGAACCGCTTGGTAACAGTGACCATAACATAATAAAATGTAACATCCCTACGGGGGTGGGTGGGGGAACACCAAAGCAGCCCACCCAGTAGCATTTAATTTCAGAACGGGGAACTACACAAAAATGAGGAAGTTAGTTAAACAAAAATTAAAAGGTATAGTGCCAAAAGTGAAATCCCTGCAAGCTGCATGGAAACTTTTTAAAAACACACAGAGGCTCAATTTAAATGTATACCCCAAATTAAAAAACATAAAAAGAGAACCAAAACACTGCCATCCTGGCTAAACAAGAAAGTAAAAGAAGGCAAAAAAGGCTTCCTTTAAAAAGTTGTAGTTAAATTCTATTGAGGAAAATAGAAAGGAACATAAATTCTGGCAGGTGAAGTGTAAAAATATAATTAGGAAGGACAAAACAGAATTTGAAGAACAACTAGCCAAAAACTCAAAAAGTATCCGCAAAAGTACATCAGAAGCTGCTAAACTGGACAATAGAGGTGCTAAAGGAGCACTCAAGGAAAACAAGACTATTGTGGAGAAACTAAATGAATTATTTGCATCGGTCTTCATGGCTGAGGAGGTGAGGGAGATTCCCACACCTGAGCCATTTTTCTTAGGAGACAAATCTGAGGAACTGTCCCAGACTGAGGTGTCATTAGAGGAGGTTTGGGAACAAACTGATACATTAAGCAGTAATAAGTCACCAGGACCAGATGGTATCCACCCAAGAGTTCTGAAGGAACTCAAATGTGAAATTGCAGAACTATTAACTGCGGTATATAGCCTATCATTTGAATCTGCTTCTGTCCCAGATGACTGGAGGACAGCTAATGTAATGCCAATTTTTTAAAAGGACTCCAGAGGTGAACCCGGCAATGACAGGCCAGTAAACCTAACTTCAGTACCAGGCAGATTGGTTGAAACTATCATACAGAACAGAATGATCAGACACATAGATGAGTATGATTTGTTGGGGAAGAATCAACATGCTTTTTGTAATGGGAAATCATGCCTCACCAATCTACTGGAATTCTTTCAGGGGATCAACAAGCATGTGGACAGGGGTGATTCAGCAGTCCTGTGGTAAGAGGGAAGATCCTCTCCTGGATCAGTAACTGGGTAAAATATAGGAAACAAAGGGTAGGAATAAATGCTTAGCTTTCAGAACGGAGAGAGGTAAGTAGTGGTGTCTCCCAGGGGTCTGTACTGGGACCAGAACTGTTTAACACATTCAAAAATGATCTGGAAAAGGGGTAAACAGTGAGGTGGAAAAATTTGCAGATGATACAAAACTACTCAAGATAGTTAAGTCTAAATCAGACGGTGAAGTGTTACAAAGGAATCTCACAAAACTGGGTGACTGGACAAGAAAATGGCCAATGAAATTCAATGATGATAAATGCAAAGTTATGTACATTGGAAAACATAATCCCAATTACACACACAAAATAAAATAGCTGCTATCACTCAACAAAGAGATCTTAGAGTCATTGTGGATAGTGCTCTGAAAATATTGACTCAATGTGCAGCGCCAGTCAAAAAAGCTAACAGAATCTTGGGAATCATTAGGAAAGGGAAAGATAATAAGACAGAAAATATCATTGCCTCTTATCAAATCCATGGTACGCCCCCTTCTTGAATACTGTATGCAGATTTGGTCAACCCATCTCAAAAAAGATATATTGGAATTGGAAAAAGTAAAAAAAAAAAAAAAAGGGGGGGGGGGGCAACAAAAATGATGAGAGGTCTGGAAAAGCTTTCATAGGAGGAGAGATTAATAAGACTGGGACTTTTCAACTTGAAAAAGAGATGACTAAGGAGGGATATGATAAAAGTCTATAAAATCTTGACTGGTGTGGAGAAAATAAATTAGGAAGTGTTATTTACTCCTTCTCATAACAGAAAAAATAGGGTTTAAATGCAATTAATAGGCAGCAGGTTTAAAATGAAGAAAAGGAATTATTTTTGTACGCATTTCACAACCTGTGGAACTCATTGTCAGAGGATGTTGTGAAGGCCAAAACTATAACAGGATTAAAAAAAGAACTAGATAAATTCATGGAGGATGGATCCATTAATGACTATAAGCCAGGATGGGCAGGCACTGCTGTTTGCCAGAGGCTGGGAATGGGTGATGAGATGGATCACTTGATGATTACCTGTTCTGTTACTTTCCTCTGAAGCACCTGGCCCTGGCCACTGTCAGAAGACCTGTTCTTGTATTCTAAAGCACAGTAACTAGAGCAGAGTGAGAAATCACAGAAAGGTAGAGCTGGAGGGGACCTTGAGAAGTCATCAGATCCAGTCCCCTGCTCAGTGGCAGGACCACATAAACACAAACCAGGTGTTTGTTCAACCTGTTTTTAAAATATCCCCATGATGGGGATTCCACAACCTCCCTTGGAAGTCATTTCAGAGCTTAACTACACTTAGAGTTAGATAGCTTTTTCCTAATTTCTAACCTAAATCTCCCTAACTGCAGATTAATCCCGTTACTTCTTATCCTACCTTCAGAGCACACGGAGATAATTTATCACAATCCTCTTTATAACAGCCCTTAACATATTTGATGGCTGTTATCAGGTGCCTCCTTAGTCTTCTTTTCTCCAGACTAAATGTAACCCTTCTGCCAGACCGCGTCGGCAGCAGCAAGGGCCGGGTTCTATATCTAGGGGTCCCTCTCAATGATACAACACCAAACTGGCTCGAGCCCCCACCCAGTCACCTGGGAAATTAAACACTATTCCCTGGGCGCCCCAAAGGGCAATACTTCCCCTCTCGCAAGCACAGAGTCTGAGTGTAGAAAGAAACCTTTTAATAGCAAAAGAGAGGTAACACAGCACTGGTTTGGGGAACAGTGCAAACAGAGTTCATGAACTCAGTGAACCAAACCCCTCCCAGAGTACGGGGCGTGTCCTTCGCCTCTCCCTTCCTTCTTCCCCCTGTACTGACCGGCGTCGGTTGCAATGTCCACCTCGTGGGGGTGGCTCCACCCCCTATGCCGCTCCTGTCCGACACGGGCTTGACCAGGCCCCCTCTGCTGCTGTCTCCTACCGCCTTCAGGCCTCGCTGAGTCCCCGACCGCTGGTAGCGACCACGCCTGTTTCCCACCGACCGCTGGCTCCGACCACACCTGGCTCCCGCTGACTGAACCGGGCTGGCACCGACTGTGCCGACCCCTCTGCCAATCGCTGACCCATCTGGCACCGACTGTGCCAGCCTCTCCGCTGACTACACCGGCACCGACTGTGCCGGCCTCTCCACCAACCGCATCAGGCTGGCACCGACTGTGCCCGCCTTTCACCAGAGTAGCCTGGTGCTCACTCAGCTCTGTTAGTTGTCAGGCAAGGTTTCCCAGATCCTCTACTGGTTCAGCTCTTAGTGATTTCAGCTCATGGGTAAACCTTCTGCTGACATACAGGCAATGTCCCTGCTTTCAAGAAAGAAAAGACTCCAAGATGAGTCATTAATTCTATCTTTTAACAATGGGGAGAGAGAATCATTCCATGCCGGGGGGGCAGCCCTTTACCAGAACCCATGTGCTCCCAATAGGAGACTGCTCCCCCTCTCCCATTTCCAGGCTGAAACATCTGTCTGCCACCCTTGTGGAGCTCTGTTTAGTTTAGGGTGCAGATTCTATCATAACAAACTAAGCACAGTTTTGCCGACATCTGTTCATACAATTGAAGGACAACATTTCATTACCCCAGTAGTTAACACAAAAGTGGTTTGTAGCCCAAAACCAGCCCCGCCAACCATTTCCCATTATGCTCAGCACCTAGGTAAGTTATGCTAAATACTTAATTGTACTCATGCAGATACAAAGCCCATGCAAATAAAGTGCCCCCCTTTCAGCTGCTGAGCAGGGAGAGTGTCACTGAGACACTCAGACCTGGCTTACATAAACATGCCCAGTTTTTTCAACCTTTCCTTGTAGGTCAGGTTTTCTAAACCTTGTCTTGTTTTTGTTACTCTCCTCTGCATCCCCTCAGTTTGTCCACATCTTTCCTCGAGTGTGGTGCCCACAACTCCTTCAGCTGAGGCCTCACCAGTGCTGAGTAGAGCACTACCATTTCCTCCCACGTACTCTTTCATCAGGCCTTGCTGACTTGAAAACATCTGCTTTATCTAAATATTTTAACCTGCTTGTGACGGGGTCTTCACCCCACTCTGGAGAGGAAGGGGCTAATAAAGGCCTCGTGGGCTGCCACACCCTCTCCCAGAAAGGAGCAGAGGATGTGAGTTCTCTAAGCAGCCTAGGGAGATTGCACAGGAAGCAGCGAATGGGAGGGAGGCTGCACAGAGCAGCCAATCAGAGGCCAGTGGGGCTAGTACAAAAAGAGCAGCAGGACAGAGCACAGTCAGTTGCGGCTAGGAGCCCAAGAGTGAGGAGTGTGTTCCCAGCAAGCTGCAGGGCGTGCAGCATCGTGGGCAGACCAATTGCTAGCAGGGACCTGGAGAGCAAGCAGGGGGTCTTGGCTGGCTCCTGGGACTTGCTGGCTGACGGCCCTGAGAACAAGGCAAAGGAAGTGCGGGGCCATGGGGAAGTGCCCAGGGAATTGAAGCAGCACTGAGGGAAGTTAAGGAGATGCAGCTGGAGGCTGCTATGACAGAGTCTCTGGGTTGAGACCCGGAGTAGTGAGTGGGCCTGAGTGTCCCCCACTCGCCACTGGAGAAGTGGCTGGACTATTGG
Source organism: Emydura macquarii macquarii (assembly GCF_026122565.2). Classification (NCBI taxonomy): domain Eukaryota; kingdom Metazoa; phylum Chordata; order Testudines; family Chelidae; genus Emydura; species Emydura macquarii. The sequence goes on from NW_027131688.1 coordinate 1,068,315, forward strand.
CCGGAGGTACCTACTCTGGAAGGGGAGACACAGAGGGTGATACGGCCAGAGGGCCGAGTTGTGACGAGGACGCTGCAGTGCTTGCTCCGAGGTAGGTCTGCAAGTGGAAACAAGGATGGGGGAGGCGCCACCTGGAGAGGGAGCACTGGCTGGTGGAGCTAATCCCCCGGATGGCCAGCAGGAGACGCTGCAGTGATGGGCGGGCACGATCACACTGTTCTTTCTCTAGTGTCGCTTGTGTCACTTCCCCTCGTTGTGTAATATTAATTGTGTTGAGTATCTGGTCACCATTAGCATTTTTGGTGAGGACTAAAGCAAAATAGGCATTAAATATCTCAGCCTTCTTGATGTCATCAGCTATTGGTGGTTCTTCCTCACTAAATTCTGTTTTGGCAATTTCATTTTGTAGCAACTTTTGTGGTTGTGAAACTTGATTTCATTGCACATTGGAATGAACAAACCTTTCCGATGTTTTTGAGCAATGGACTTGTGTTACAGAGTTATATGGACCAGAAACCTCACTTTCCAATTTGTGTCCCTCTCTCATCAGTGACCCCCGATCTGAAATCCCTTCCTGACAAAATCTTTGTCAAAATCAGTACAACTATGCACAATGTTTTGGCTCCGATGACATTTCATTTTTTCCAATATTTCGATGACATTTCATTTAGACAAAAATGTTCCCAACAGACTAGAAATAAGACACGTTTTTAAATAGGGTAACTAACCACTGGTACAACTTATGACATTTAATTGAGAAGCTCTAGCACCTTCGTGATTTAGACCAGGAACTTGAAATTTGGCTGGGGAGTGGCTGTGATATCAGGAATGTACCTTTTACCACGTCTGTGAAAATCAACTCCAATTTGGCTAAGTTATGAGCCTACGGAAAATTCAAGTTTGCACATGCTCAGTAAAGACTTGTTAGAGTTTGGCCGATAAAGTCTCTGAAGATTCCATCTGCACTGAGCATGCTCCCTCCTGGGGATGCAGGAATTTCCCTGCAATTACTGCTCCTGTCAGACCGGTGCTGTTGTGACACCAGGCTTGGGACCTGACCGCTGGGAGCCTGTCTCATGTTCTCAATGACCATCTCTCACCCGCGCTGGCGCCGTTAGAGTGGAGGTGGAAGCCACCTGCCTCACATATAGAGGGGATAAGAGTTGCAGGGTGTATTGGAGGGTGGGGGGGGGGTGAAAGTAGATTGGGACAGAAAGCATTGTAGGGTGAGGTGGGGAATGAGCTGTGGGAGAGGAAAGACTGGGACTGGCTGGGCAAGAAGCCTGGGAATCAATAGAGGAAGGAAACAGGGGAGTCTCTGCACCCATCCCTACTAAGGGCAGCAGCCACAAACTAACCATTACACTTGGTTCTGAAAAATACTTAACAATAAACGTTTTCTGTGCCAGCTGCCAGGTGCATGCGAGTAGCATGCAGGGCTCCAGCTTAGCAGTGGTTTCCCTGCATAAAACACCAATCCCTTAATCCAGTTATTTTGGGCTGGGCCCTCTAGACTGTGACTTGACATAACGACCTAGCTGGCTGGCCGGCTGACAGCTCTGCTATGCCGGAGGTAGTTTGCTAATGTTTTATCAATTGCAATGTGGAGTTTTGTACAAAATCACTAGTAACAACACATCTTCGTGCCTAGGGTTGCTGCTTTTTTTTTTTTTTTTTTTTGCCGAGGCTCTGTAAAACTTTCCAGGTCAGCCTTGATGTTTGGTATCAGGCAATAAGAAGTAGCAGCTGCAGAGTGTTCTGTGCCCCTACCTCTTTATGGGAAGGGTGTGATGGGGTTATTTTTTCTTGGGCCTCTGTGAAAAATTTCTTGGTGCTGACACACCTATTCTAGAGAGAATTCCTGGCACTGCAACAAGCTGGAGAGCTTGACTTTTATTCAGCAGTATTGCCCCATCCAGTATCTCTATTCCAGGACGGCCGTTAATGTTTCTGGTATGAGCTCTGTCTTTCAGGGCATGTAGTCTTATCTATAAGGGGACATTTAATTTATGTGCGATGCAGTGGTCTGAGAGGCTTCTGTCTCCAACTCAGCTACAGAGGTCACAGAGCTTGTCACTGGGATGAGGACCTTGAGAAGACCATGAGAAATAGTCCTCTACACTGACTAGTAATGTCATAAACTTCATTAGCCAAACAAACAGACTCCCAAGCCCTTTGATATATCAGAGAAGTCAGAGCCAATACAGAATGACCAGCTTGTGCATTACTGACATCATCTCTTGCAGGGAACCCCGCAGTCAGAGAGGTGATGTGCGTGATCCCCTCAGGTCAGCACTGCCCAAGGTACCCGCTATCCATAGGCTGCATAGCATCTTTTATAAGGGATTCCCTAACACCTGCCGTATCTGACAGATATTTAATGAGGGGTCTGGCTTCCTTTCCTTATGTGTACCTCACACCTCAATAATATGGGGGTCCCTTTCTTCAGCAGGTCACTTAGCCATTGATGTTCTACTCACTTCCATGTACATCCGTTAGTTCCCATAGCGTACTGTGGTTAGTACACGGACACTCGGTTACACTCAACACCCTTTAATCTTTCTCTGGGATTCCCAGCGTATAGTCTCACTGTTCCACACTTCACCTTTTCCCAGCACATCACACTTATCTCGGGACTTAAGGTCTTTTCCCTGGTTAGTTCTTCATTCCAAGCTGCTCGGGTCAAGGTAGGCCTTCATTGTGCTGAGCTAATTGTCATGCAAGCCAGGGACCGCTGTGTCCTTGCATGACAGCTTCAGAACACCTCGTTGCTTTTCTGCATGTGGCCGGCAGCAGGCACATAACAGTGTCTGTGATTTTCAGTGCTTTCATCTCACACAGTTTCACCTGAGCGTTCGCTTTATTTCTGAGTCCACCTAGATTCAGACCAGCCTTCCCTGCTGTGGTGGCTTTCAACCCACGATGTCAACATGAAAATCAACAGAGACTCATTGCCATGGTGGGTGGACTCTGTGGGTTTTTTGTGCTGTGTAGACAGACCCTCAGTATTGTTGCCCTTGCGCCTCAGTTTCCCCACAAAAATCTTTGCCCTATTTCTGCCCTATAAGTGATTTCCTGCCGGCGCTAGGCCCTCTGACTAAGTCATTAACAAAAGTCCCCCCTTCTAGGTACCTAAGTCCAAACCAAACAGCGCACAGAGGCTGTCCCGGTCTCCAAGTAGGCCCAGACCCTCCCTTCTGTGGGCTCCGTTTCCTCCAATCCATGGACTCTTCCGCATACCCTCTGGGCTCAGATTTCGTCCCTCCGGGGCTCTTTGCCATCTCTCCCCTCTGCCTCCTGGGGCTCGTTTGGGCTGCTCCCTGCTCTCCAGAGCAGCCACCCCAGAACTTTCCCACCCTCTGCCCGCCTTGGGCTCTGCACTGGCCCAGTCCCCCCGGACTGCCCTCCCCTCTCCAGCCAGCTCCCCGCTGCCGGGCTTCCCTTCGCTGTCCGAGTTCTGCAGCAGCCCACGAGCCTCTGCCTGCTCTTTACATGCTTCCCAGAATGGGGCCTCCCCAGCCTCCTCCCGGCCGAGCAGCACCGCTTCTGGCTTGGCTCCCCAGCACGGCTTCTGTCCCCATCAGAGCACCCTGTCCATTCTCCTCAGCCTCTGGCCTTCCTTCCCGTGAACCCCGGCACCCTGAGCAGGCAGAGTGGAGTGGGGCTAACAGAACCGGGACAGGAGAAAGGCTGGGCAATGGTGGCGCCCCCAGGGTGTTGTCAGTCACCGCTGTCCTCAGTCAGTCAGGGCGTGCGTGCTGGTGCGAGTTCCCCTCTGGACGCCGTCCCAGCTTCTGCAGCTAGCGGAATCGACAGACCTCGTTAGCACAACCCAGGAATAACCACAGACTTGGAGAAGTGGTGAAGGCGCTCGGCCAGGTTTATTGCAAGTGAAGCGCGGTGTTAGTGCCCCATGGGAGCTACAGGTACACTAGGACGTGTGTGCTCGTCACAATGTGCCCAGAGCCCCACCTGACCTGGAGGGCTCCCCTCCCATCTCCTGTGTGGTGGGCTGCCTGTAACCCCAGCAAGGCTGGGCCCAAGATTCCTGGGGCTCGACCCCCAATCTTGCCGGGGTCCCTCAGGGCAGGGGCTAGGGTGTCCCCACTCTGGGTACTAACTGCACTGGGCACTGCCCTGCCCCACTGATCAGTGCACACACTGCACAGCAACACAACGTATTACACAGACAGCAACCACATCAATTACAAAATAAGAGAAGCAGAGAAAGGTGAAAGGCAAACACCCAGCACGGCCCCCTGGCCCGGGGCCCCACACACAGTGTCTCTGGGGTTCACAGTCTGTGTCGCACGTCGCAGGCCCACGGTCCAGGCCCTGGCTGCGCTGCAGGGATGCAGAGTCAGACCCCTGCTCTGCCAGTAGCCACACACTCCCAGAGTCCCCTTCGCTCTGCCCAGCTGCTCACCACACCTGGCTCCAGACAGCTCCAGTCCCAGCTCGCTCTGCTCCATGCAGCTGCGCTCGGCTCTGCCCCTCTGGCTCTGCTGCTGTGGGTTGGGTCAGCTCGGCTCTGTTCAGCTTTCTGTGCTCTTCTTCCAGCTGCTGGCTGCTTTGTCCTTAGCTCGGGTCTGCTCTGCCCCAACATGCCCAGGCAGGCAGCTCCAGCTCACAGGGAGGGCAGTGACACCCCCCCCCCATGACTCCCTCATTAGCCTGCCCGCTCTGTCAATCAGGCTGACCTGAGTTGGCCTCTCTCCACTGGTCCTGGGGGCTGTGTCCATTCCCAGGGTCCTGCTCCCTCCAGAGATGGCCAGGAGATGCCAACCCAAAAGACCTACTAAGTTTCAGGAAGGGGCTAACAGACCCCTTACATAAAGAGGAGAGATCAGAGCCCACGCTGCAAATGAAGGAAATGAACTTTCTCTTCTCCAGGCTCTGCAGGCTCTGCCTGCTAACAGGAGCGCTGGTCTATGCACCTGCAATTACTGCTCTCGCAACTGCTTTTCCTTTGCCTGGAGATGAGGGATTCTTGGTTCAGCCAGCAATAATTGTCCTTCAAGAAGTAAAGGACATTCAGCCTCTCCCCCAGGTAAGTTGTTCACATGCAGAACGTTAGTGAACATGTGCAACACAGCTGGGTGCACACATTGTTTCCAGGAAGAGAACTGACATTTTTCAAGATTCAGTGCTGCTGACTGGTGTAACGTTTTGGGCTTCTACCATCTGAGCAATTGCTTTGCATGTTTGCATCTAGGTTTTCCAGGCATTAGAAAAGAATGAAAGAAAACAAACTCTATAGCATGTTGTGTTGTGTTCCTGAGGGTTTGGTGGGGTTTCCCCCTGTGTGACCCCAGAAATAAAACTCAAGCTGGAGCCAGGTGCTTTTGATGATCTCTTCAACATTGTGGAACCCTAATCCCTCCCTGGGCTATGATACGGGCGTTCTTGGCACAGACAAAAGGCATCTGTTGCCTCTAGCCATTCCAAGAACAGCCAGAAAGGCACAAGTATTCTGCAGTTAATTACGGATTGAATAACAGCAATAATCAACAATTCTATCATATTTATTCTAGCGTATGAAGAGCAACTATATTCATTCGTTAGATCATTGAAGTGGAGGCGATGGTCCATAACAAACAGACAAGAGGCATTCAGAATTAATGTGAATTACTGACATATATGCTTTGTGCATCAACCAAAATGTGGACCAGCATACACCCATTCCCAGTAGCACCAGCAATAAATAATCATTCATGCCCTGTATGACGCTGGCTGGATTAGGGGGACCACTTATGATATTATTTACCATCCATATATCAAAAGTACAGCAATTCATATGAGATATGCCATGTCAGATACTGTTAGAAAGGTTATAATTTGCTAAGGATGATGATATTGTTTGTGTATGTGTCATGTTTGTATTGGAAGTTATGGATATGTAGCTGTATTTCAAATTGTGCTGTGTTTCTGGGCGGCACCCCAGACAGGATGGCTGCAGCACTAGCCTTCTTAATTGCCCACTAAGGAAATTCACAGGTACAAGGGGTCCGGGGGGAGAACCAGGGATACACCTGATGAGTCACCAAGACTTACTCATGTGACCCTGGACTCCATCTTATTTCTCTAAATTTCCACAAGCAGCATGGCAAAGATGAAGGGACATAAAAGGCAGCTGCATCATTCCATTCCATTCCATTTTGTCTTCAGTTGTCAGTCTTCAGTCTTCACCTACCTCTGAATCAATTCATCTACAACCGAAGCTGTGATGAGATCTATCCAGGTACTGGAAGTATACCAGAGGGACTATACAAGCCTGCAACTCCACAATTCTACTAGAAACCGGATACATATGGACTTTCTAGTTTTTTGTATGTGTCTGATTGCTTTAATCCTTTAACATTTCTCTTATAGTTTTTCTTTCTTTTTATAATAAACCTTTAGTTTAGATACTAAAGGATTGGCTGGCAGCGTGGTATTTTGAGTAAGATCCGAACTTACATTGATCTGGTGCTGTGGCTGACCCTTTGGAGTCAGGAGAAACCTTTGTGGTAAAGAGCATAGAGTTTAAATAACTGGTCTCTTTACTGGACCTAGTGGCCAATTGGGAGCCAGAGACTGAAATGCAGTAAAGGGGGCTGTGTGTATTTGTATTTTGGCTTCTTGATAACCGGTTTGGAGAATCAGAAGCACCGTTTGTGGCTGGTTGGGAAGTCTGACTTCAGTGTCACCCACCAGCACTGGAAGAATCTGCTCTCCTTTTACAGCCTGCCCTGACCTTGGCATTGTCAGCTGGTTGCCCTAGGCACGGACGGGTCGCACCCTCTCTATTGAATTAATAGAACAAGCTGATATATTTGGCCTGGTACATGCACAGTGCAGCTCCTGCATTGGGACCAGTAAATCAGAAGCTACAATATTACTTGCATGATAAGCAGCACATAAGTCAAGTAGCAGTAAGAAGCACACTATGATATATCTGACTGAGCAAATGGCTTCTCCCACACCCGGGAAAGTGTCTCGTGAGGCTCAGAAGAGAAGAACCAGGTTGTGAAAAGCCCTGTGCCAATTTACGGCGCTACATAAATATCTAATCACACGGACAGTCCAGAAGCTGCTTATTCCCTCCAGTGCACGCAGACTCATTGATAGCGCAATGCAAACAATGTTAGAATAGCTACCGAGCTGACCTTTACATTCTGAGCGACACAGCGTAATACACAAATGTGCAAGCTCCCACTAATTGTTGATGGTGAAAATGACCGCTGAGCAGAGGATCCACACACTGCACTGTCTGAACATGGAGTGAACGAGACACTGAGACTCATCTAATCTCTCTGCTTCAGGGTGGATTTCATAATTGCAAGCGCAATCCAAGGGGAAAAACAGCCTGAACATTTGCCAGCTTGTTGGCAAGTCTCCAAGGTGCTACTTCAGGACTCGGTGCATTAGCCAGGCTTACTTTGGCTACCCCAACTTACTTACTTGCTGGAAGCTGTGTGTGAACCGCCCAGGAGTGGAAGGTCTCACAGCAAAGCAGAATAAGAGAGGTTCCAGGTGTGGGGATTGGAGTGACGCAGCGATTCACCAATCCAGATTGCACCAAGGGAACGTCACACCTGCCCACTTGTAATTGCTTTTCTCCGGTGTGAAAAGTCTCATCCATCCTGTCTGGGAGCAGAAATAATACCCTGGGATTGACGGGAGTGCTCACGCTCTGGAGTAATGAATAGTCAACACAGACAGTTGCAAGCATTCCAGGCTGACGGTTAGTGGCACAAACGCCCCAGTGTGCAGTTATGGATGGTGGATATATCTGCGGATGTCAAACTCAGTGTCTGCATGAGTCATCAAAAGAGAGGGCTAAATTCCCACGGAGCAGTAGTCGCAGATGAGGTCAACAGTCTCTGGCCCTGCTTCAGGACCGCTGACCTGCCAATTCAGGGTCACCCATTCTGCACATGTTGAAATGCCATCATGAGTTTTCTCCGGAAATGGGGGCCCTGGTTTTACCCATGGGGGCTGGGTAGTTTTACCCTTGGCTGAGTTACTGCAGGATAGGTCTGCCAAGTTCAGGGTTTCATGTCCCAGTCCCGTTTTCAGTCCTGGCTTTTGCCCAGTGCTCTGTATGTTGTCTCTGAGCCAGAAAATACCCCACCTTTGCCGTGTGCCAAATTACTCTCCACTCATTTGTCTAAGTTCTAATTTATCTTTTCTCAAATATTTTTCCTCATGTCAAAACCACAGGCCCTATTCCTCTGTCCCTCACAGCCGTGTTAGTCTAATGGTATCTGTAAATAATGAATTTGCATAATGATCAGTATTCATAAAACCTATTATACGTAGAGTAAGTGACCTTGTGACTTTAAATGAGTTAATAACCTTGGGAATACAGGCCAGGTAATATAGTGATAAACCTGAAAGTAGCTGGCAAAGAAGGCAGCCCATCTTAAAGGCATGGGCACAGAGCCTGCCTGCCATAATGGTTGCAGGTGTAGGGAGGCGTTAATTGGCTGTGTGAGCTGAATGAACAGAGTCGCTTTACTCAATGTGCTAGCAGAATACATCACCCAGAACAATCAGAAGCAGAGAAGCTCGTGGTGAACAGAACTTCCCACAAAGATCATTTATGTGCAATGCAATGATGGGTCGATAATCTCAATGGCATTCCTGGTGCTGTTACACCCAGAGAGTCATGGGAAATCACCTTCTAGTCCTTTCCTCTCCTGCACTCGCTTGCCTTCAGTTGCGATGCTGCTGGATCTGATCTCCTGGGCGGTTACAGATGGATCTGCAGCATCCGAGTTCTGTGGGTCTTGGCAGGTGCCATGGTGCACAGCAGCTGATTGGGATTGTGCCAGGGTGGGGCCCTCTCCTGTTGTGTTGTTTACTGAGCTGGGAAACACGCTGCCTTTGCCAGACCCACACCGATTGGAAGCCTTCAGTTAAGCTCTAATTCCTCTTTGGTCAGACACTTTCCCCATGTCAAACACAGTACAGTGTTGTCTGAAAAGCAGGAAAAGTCAAATGAAATCCTCCATTTTTTGCAGGAAGGATTGACCAGGCTGCAGACGTGTGGGAGGGACGTTGTATTTAAAGGAGTTCACAGAACCTAGGGAGATACACATTTTGAGTGGACAGTGTGGTAATCGGTGCGTTGGTCACCGATGTTTATCAGTGTAGGCTGTGTGCGTGTGTCCCCGTGGAGACGCTGTCCCAGCTCTGATCAGGAAACTGAGACGGTTCTCACGATCGAATGAATCGACACGACCACGGATTAGCTGAGCAACGAAGGCGCCCAGGCCAGGTTTATTGCATGCGGCACAATGAGAAATGACTTACACAGTATCTCTGGTTCAATTTCGCATAGGTGGCGTTACAATGGCCACGGCCCAACGGCGGGACTTTCCATTATCCCCTAGACCGGCCGCCAGTATTTCCTCTGACACCCTCTTTTATACATTGTTTCATACAATTTCACTCTGCCCCCTTTGACTTAGGTAGTTGCCACTCTCTTGATGTAGTCTGATACCACCTTTTTCTGTTGATTGGCTGATTTGGGCAAAACAACTCCATTTATCACTTTTCGTCATTTCTATACATCAAAGCATCATTTTAGGGAGTTAGTATCTTGGTACCTCCTATACCTACTACATAGTTTTCATTTTAATAATATGTTGGCAATATATATGTTTTGCAGTATCAGCATTTTTCTGTGCCAGTTGCAGTTAGCTTGTTTTTTTTCCACTTATACTCCTGTTCACTTGGCTTTTTCCACTTAGGCCTTTAGCCTGTTTTACAGGCCTTATGACAGGTCTTATTCTTACTACAGACAGGATCACACAGTTGCATCTAGGGCTACAAATCCCAGAGATCACAATGCAAAGGTAGGGCTGCACTCCCAGCCTATGCATCAAGAAAATCAATTAAATGCACAATGCGGAGAGAGGTCAAAATCTAGCCAGAGGAATGCTACTTACAGAGTCAATCAGAAAATAAGCAATCGTGGAGTCTTGGAAGCCATCCGGACTGCTGGACAAAAAGGGAAAAAAGGAACAAAGGCAAAGAATAATCCCTCATGGCTAGATGGCAGGGTGGCAAGAAGCTATTGGAACCACACGGAAATCCCACCACATTTGGAAATATGACCCTGCCAAAACCAATAAATAGGAACAAATTACTACAGATGAAGAGGAAAAGGAGAAGAGCCCAATAGAGACAGAAGAACAAACAGACAAAGGTGTCCAGAGAACAAGAGCTGCAGTGGGCTGCTGCATCATCAGGGTTCAAGGAAGCAGTTAAGGAAGAAAATGACATTACAAAAAAACGAAATGATTTCTTTGCATTGATCTTCACCACTGAGACTCTTGGGGGGATTCCTACACTCGACCTGTTCTGTCCTGGTAACACGGCTCAGAGACTAAGGGGTCAGAAGACGAGGCTTTGGGGCAGACTGATAAATTAGAGCACTAAGCCACAAGGCACAGATGGTCCAGCCGAGAGCTGAGCTGCTAAGACTGACATGCAGTCTGTCTCATTAAAAGCCGTTGTTGTTCCAGAGGGCTGGCGTCAAGCAAGTGTTGTACCTGTACTTTAAAAGGGCTTTGTGTGAGTTAGGACATAGAGCATCTGAGCTGGAGGAATCACAGGGTACGGGGCAAAATATTGTCTGGGGTCAGAAAGTGCCTGGGAGAGAGAAAGCAAAGAGTAGAGTTAAATGGTAATTTTCATCATGGCAAAAGTTTAACAGCAGGAGCCTCAAGGTTCTGTGCTAAGTCCTGTGTTTCATACATTTATTAATGATCTGGAAAGGGGGATGAACAGTAAGGCAGCAAAACTGTGCAGAGAACACAATGTTATTTCAGGGAGTGAGGGCCAGAGGGGACTGTGAGGAAATGGAGAGAGACCTAAACAAGCTGGATGTGTGAGCAACACAATGAGCAACACAAATGAGATTCATTGTCGATATATGCTTTGAGCAGCGGGTTGGACTAGATGCTCTCCTGAGGTCCCTTCTAACCCTCATCTTCTATCGTTCTATGAAATGCAAAATAATAGAAGAAAAAAATGTAACTGGACTAGATGAACCATTGTCTGACCCAGTATGGCTGTTCTTAACCGGGTAAAGAACTCTTATTTCTTTTTCCTAGTTAATAAGTGTAGTTAGTTTAATGTAGGATTGGCTATGAATGTTGTCTTTGGTGAGAGATCTAACGTTCAGTTGACATGGGGTAAATGACTGGTCCTTTGGGACTCGGAGTAATCTTGGGTGTCAAAAAGTAATGGAAGTTGCTGTGAAGTGCAAGCTTCTTTCGTCCTTCAGGGCTAACCGAAGATCCCTTGCTTAGAATATTGTCCTCTCCAAATTGCAAGCAGCACAGTGCTACAGACCCTTTTGGCCAGGGATTTTTATTCCTATCTCCCAGAGTGTCCATCTGTGATGGGACAGGGGTTTGTGTACATCCCTTCTTCAATCTTTGTCCACTGATATCCCACAATGGCTAGACAGACCATTGGTCTGACCCAGTATGGCCGTTCTGATGTTCCCCCTTTTCTGCAATAAAAATAGAGAGAAAGGAGGGGAACACCAAAAACTTGGGGGCGGGGGGGATGGAATCAGGTTTTGAAAACTGGCCCGTGCTCCCAAAAAATAAGTTCAGGTTTTGTATCATTGAAAAATTCAGTGAGATGTCTAAAAGAAATGAATACCTTTCATTGTGTTCAGATGACGGGTCACAAGGGATCACAGTACGTTACCACATGTGACAGGGCCAGACCTGAGGGCTATGGAAGGGTGCTACTATATGAGTCCAGGGTGGGTAGGCGGGCACAAGCCCACGAATATAGGCCCCTCCCCCAGCCTAAGGGGAGGAGCCACCGGATCCAGGACTCAACTGAATACGGGGGACAACAAATGAGAAAACAGGAAGGGGTGTGATGGTCAAAGGGTCAAAAGGAGGGAACCAGAAGGGGCACGGAGCAGAGAGCCCCGGACAGCGCCCACTGCTCCCGGATATGGAAGGGTGCTGGAAGGCATGGATAGTAGCCCCAGACTCCATAAAGCCCTATTCCCTGGGTAATCCATCTGGGGCTAATTCAAGGCAATTGGGACAATTAGGCCACCTGGGCCTATCAAAGAAACGGCCTCAGCAGTTAAAAGCCTCCATTTCAGGCAGGCCGGGGGAGCTGAAAAGGGAGCTGCCTGCCGGAGCCGAGGAAGAGAAGCACGTTGATGCCACCAGACCAGAGACGGAGACGTTCCAGCCGGGGAAGGCAGACCAGCCCTTCACACCGCTACCAGGGAGTGGGCCACGGACAGGGGGCCATGGACAGGCGACCCAGGGAAGGTAGTCGGTCTGAGGGACTAAGCAGTGTGAGGCCACTCCTCGCAGGGTCCCTGGGTCGGGGCCCGGGGTAGAGGGTGGGACCGGGCCCCTCCTGCTCCCCTCCCAGCCGCACCACCGGCGTGGCCGGAAAAGCGCAGGACCCACAGGGCGGAATAGGCCCACCCGCCCACCCGCACATGAACAGGTGAAATCAATGTTAGCTGAACCTAGTGGGCAGCATCTCTTCCTCTCTTCACACGCTCGGCTGGGATTCTGGCCTTAAGGTCCAGGGCTGTGACCATTTCTGTCAGCAAAGGTTAAGCTCCCAACCCTCTCTGTGCTGCATGGAAAGCATGGCCAGTTTAACGCACACCATCAGAGAGCTGTTGTGACAGGTGCCGACTTGTCGGATGTCCGGCACTGAACCTGGGACTTCCAGAGCCAAAAGCAAGAGGGCTACAGTTTGAACTCAAGAACCGGGCTGTCTAGGTGAGGGCTGGAACAGGCTCATGTCCTCTGCGGGCCTGGCCCAGAGCAGCGCATGCAACGCTCTGTGCGTAGCTCCGTGGGCCCGTAGCTGTTGTGCTGTGGCAGAGCGCTGTTCTTTTCCATGCCCTGGTCTTGCACAGATGTTTCTTGTCTGTGTTTTGGTGGCGGAAACGTCTGAGCTGCTTGTTCTACTGCTCTGCAGAAATCAATCGCTTTCTGCTGAGAGATTTTGCTCACCCAGAATTCCCCCAATATTCCTTCTGCGGTCTCTCTCTCTCTAATGACCCTCTGCTGAGTGCTCAGACTCCCTTGTCTGGAGAGCAGCCTCAGCTCTGAGGCGCTGCTCTAGCGTTTCTCCTGCTGGTTGCAGCATGCTAGGGGTAATGGGACGCGGAGCTTGGCTATTGTTGTAAGTTGCTCACCTGGAGAAATGATGCTGGAGTTTATTTGCAATTGCAGGAAGCTGCAATGATCAGGTAACTGGTCAACGGTTACTTGAACACCAGTTACATTTAAAAAAAATAAAGTGCTATTGTTTCTGACTTCGGTGGCTTTAAGCCTAATCCTGGGCTGTACAGGAAAGACCGTCTTAGCCCCACTGTGGCAATCAACAATATTTAGCAGGGATCAAAGTACTCGCCACTTGCAACCTGTGGTACCCTAGCCACAAGGTCCCGTCCCTGCCCATTCCCATGATTTAGCAGCCAAAGGTAAGAGCGTTACTGAAATCTTCCTCTGTTATCTAGCTGGGCATAAAACATAGGGGGAGATCTCTGCTGATGATACCTGTGAAACTGGACCCAGTGCTGTGTGTTTTAGTGCTCACAGGAGAGTCTCAAGCAAGACTTTAGAAAAGACTCAGCTGTAACTTTATAAAGCTGCTGCTGTATTAGCCAATTTCACGTTTTTCTTAGCTGCTTTCACAGTCCTGTCTTAACGCATGCCGGCAAGGTGCTCAGTCGAGTGGGTAGAACAGAAAACTGTTTTGTGAACACTTGCTTTAGCAAAGGGGGTGAAGTGAAAATGTCGCTTTTGCCTGCCCAGAAATGGCATATGCGGAAGATGGGGCCCACTCAGCACTTTCACAGATTACTGTTGGCGGTTTTTTTCAGGAATAATGTTTCCCTGATTTGATTTTGAGAATTTTCAGTCTCACTTCCGGCCAGCGCTCCACTCTGCTGGGCTGGTAGGTAAGCAGTTTACAACTCGGCAGAAGGGGCTGTAATTGGGTCATCTGCCAGAACATCCAGTTAGCCGGTCACGCGTTCCTAACGCTGCTTTTGTGATTTAGATGCAGACAGCAACAAAACCTTGGAATGAAATGGTAACCACTTCTCTTAAATACCTATTTTTATGTAGCAAATTCCTGGCTGAAGACAGGTTCTATCTAGTGTTGAAGTCCATGGACGACACTCAGTATTTAACAAGTAAAGTAGAAGAGGAGAGATTTTGCTAGCAGAAGCAGAGAGATGTCAGATATGTAAAACAAAAGCATGACATACAGTGTCTCTGTCCGACCTCGGGCGCCTCTCTCTGCATTAGTACTCAGAGGAGATGAACAGAAAGTGGGAGAAGTACAGGAAAAAGCAGGAGAAGGGAGAAACAATCAGCTCTGAAGGGATTTATCCTTTTGGACTAATTAGGCAGGTTGGATAATATAGGTTTTCAGAGATTCCAAGGCCAGAAGGGACCATTGTGGCCATCGAGTCTGAGCTCCTGCATAACACAGGCCAGAGACCGTCACCAAAATAATTCCTAGAGCAGATGTGTTAGAAAAACATCCCCTGTTCTTTCTGGCTGCAAGTCCTCTTGTCTTCTACTCTCCCTTGCAATCTTCTGCAACCCATCCTGTATCTGAGATCTTGTGGGGTCAGAGGAAATGCTGAAAAGATACTCTGAAAGCACATCTTAAGAAAACTGATGTGGACATCATAAGCTGGGAAGAACAAGCCACCAACACTTTCAGGAGAAGCGTCTTGCCCTTGAAGCTGAAAAGAGAGCGAGAATGAAGGAAAAAGGAATAACGTTCTTTCAGCAGGCAAGGGTGACCAGATGTTCTGATTCTATAGGGACAGTCTCGATATTTGGAGCTTTTTCTTTATATAGGCGCCTATTACTTCCCACTCCACCCCTATTTTTCACACTACGGCAGGCAGCTAACCTGCTAGAAAATGTCTGTACCTATTGCAAGTGGATCTGTGGTTCCAGGACTGGACTCCTGAGTCATCTCAGGACCCATATGTAAATCCGTGGTAGAGACCAGTCTCAAACCGAAGGATTGGAGCCGCCAATAATCCACCAACACAGCATTGGTGAGTCTGGCCCTTTGTTTCAATGAGGGCTGATCTTTCTGACTCAAAAGTCACATTGAAAACAATTGGCGGTTGATTTTAAAAGGACAAGGAAATACTTAAACACTCCTAATACTAAAGTAGTACTAGTAAATGTTAGCACTAAGGTGTGGGCTGTAACAGGTTCATGATTGTCCATTCATACTGCTCACTTTAGCAGTGATGTGTAGTGGTTATAGGATTTTAATACATAATTACAATACAGGTCCAGGAGCTACTCAGTGTATTTACCTCTAAATAGGAGGTTTTCCTGCTTGAAGTTTTGAAGAAGGAACAAATCAAATGTGATTTTATGGAATTATCAAAAGAAATGTGAAGTTAAGCAAATACATGACTAATTTCCCTAAACTAGTCAAATACAACACAACGCAATGACCAAATTGCAATTCAATCAATAGATCACTGGTTTGCTTTATCTGGCTAGCAATGGCCACCATGAGTAAGTACATCAGTTTGGAAGGCTAACACTAGAATAACCGCAGTGACTCACAGGACAGCTAAAGAAGGATGCTTTTCTTTTAATCTAGTCAGTTGAAGAAGTAAACTCTAACCATCAATTTAACTAAGTATAGCTCTTAACATGACTTCTTTATAGCTTCCCACCTTGGTGTTGTGCGTGAAGTTGCTCTGAACATTCAGCCACTCTTAGACTCCATTTACTTCGCTTATGGACCTTCCCAGACTAATACTGCGCCTGCTGCTTTCTGACATGGATACTCAGATACAGCAATGAGCCTTAAATCAGGCATTTAGCAGCTTTGCAATAATAAACTTTTAACCCAAAATAATTTCATACTAATTAGACAACACACTTAACGGTGTTTCCTGTCTATCTGGGGAAACAGTTAATGAGACACAAAAACAGTCCCCGCCACAGACTCTCTCTAAAGGAATGTTAGAAAAATTCAGATGTCTTTGAATTCTACACAATGACATTCTCACATCTTATTTTTCTTCCTCGAACCACCAAGGGATTGTCTACACAGCGTGGCAAAGTGTGCCGAGGGGCGGGGGAGAGGGATTTGTAAACTGTTCTAACGAGATGCATTCTAATTGCCCCACGTAGACCATGCTGGCATGCTGTAAAAGTACCGAGTGTCTGTTGACGTAGCATTTAGCTAAGCAAAGAGAACTTTAAAGAGTAAATTGATCACCGTCTATAATTAGCTACGTAAGCAAGATCTGAGTGTTTGAGGAGCACTCCCCCTGCTCAGCCAGTGAAAGGGGGGCACTTTATTTGCATGGGCTTTGTATTTGCATGAGTACAATTAAGTACTCAGCATATTGCACTGTATCTGCATAAGCACACGAGGTGCTGGGCATGATGGGAAATGGTCTGTATGGCTGGTACCGTGTTACAAGTCACTTCTGTGTTAAGGGCAGGGGTAATGAAATGTTGTCCCTCGGTTGTATGAACAAATGGCTGCAGATCTGTGCTTAGCCTGTTCTGATGAAAAAGTCAGAGCCCAACAAGGGTGGCATAGAAATGCTCCAGCATTGTAAGGGCAGCAGCCAGCCTCCTGCTGAGGCTGCACTAGTCCTGGCTGCACTAGTCCTCAGGCATGGATTGATGATCTCCCGCCACTGTTAAAAGCAAGGCCATTGCTCCTGTGTCAGCAGAAGGTTTTCCCATGAGCTGAAAGCTGAAATTCACTAAGAGCTGAAATCGCTAAAGGAACTGCAAGACCTTGACTGAAACCAGCAGAGAGGAGCCAGCAGGGCCTGCAGACAGCAGATGGCGGGAGCCAGCAGCGAGGACTCAGTGAGGCCCAGCGATGGCAGGAGACAGTGGCGGAGGGGGCCTGCAGGTGACAGGAGCCCACAATGGCTGGATGTCTGCAGGGGGCAGGTGCAGCAGAGGGGACCAGTCAAGCCTGCGCCTGGCCAGTGGCAGGAGCCAGCAGAGAGGACTGGCGGGGCCCCACAACCGAGAGGTGGGCAGTGCAACTGTGATGGTGATTAGGGCAGGGGGACGCGAGAAGGGAGAGGGGAAGGACACACCCCACATACTCTAGGTGGGTTCAGCTCATTGAGTTCATGAATTCTGTTTGCACTGTTTTTCCAAACCAGTGCTGTGTTACTTCCTTCCTTTTATTAAAAGGTTTACTTTCTACACTCAGATGCTGTGCTTGAGAGGTGGAAGTGTCGCCTTTTGAGGGCACCCAGGGGACAGTGTGTGATTTTCCCAGGGGACTGGGTGGGGACTCGAGCTGGTTGGGTGTTGCATCATTGACAGGAACCCCTAGATATAGAACCCGGCCCTTTTTTGCTACTGGCTCTGCCTGGCAGAAGGGTTACACCTACATGGAGAACAAATATTTAAAATGGGCTCGTCAATCTATCAGACAAAGGTATAACGTGATCCTATGGCTGGAAGTTGAAGCTAGACAAATTCAGACTAGAAATAAAGTGTAAATTTGTAATGGTGGAAGTAATTAACCATTGGAGAAATTTACCCAGGATGATGGTGGATTCTCTATCACTGACAATTTTTACATCAAGACTGGATATTTTTCTAAAAGCTCTGCTCCAGCAATTATGTTGTGGGGCAGTTCTCTGGCCTGTGCTATACAGCACATCAGACTAGATGGTCACAGTGGTCCCTTCTGGTCTCGGAATCTATGAAACTATGAAAACATAAGTCCAATAGATGCTTTTCAGAGGACGCCAGCAGGGTCTACACAGGGCAGCAAGAGTGTTACACATGAGCATGCTTTACAAATGACACCCATCTAGTGCATTTTGCCACGCTGTGTAGACAAGCCCTAACTTGATTGGTTTTAGTTGAGAACTAGTTCCGAGGTTGCAGATAACTTGAGTTTGTTTCATATGTGGGGAGGGTGGCCGGTCTCTTCTAGCTCTTAGCTTTAGACTCTGGCTTGGGTTAGCTGGTGGTTGGAGCCTTTCATTTCTTGTTCTCTGGATACTTGGTCCAGGGAAGAGAGCAGGGTATAAATCCAGATGGCATTGGTGGTGTAAGAGAGCCCCCTTTTCTTCTGCATGGTTGGAGATTTTGATATGGTTCAGTGTCCCCTTGCTTCACCTCAGGGACCTTCTTGCATGTTGACTATAGTTCATCATGGGTCGATATTTTGTTGTCTTGATCTCAGGTCATAGCAAAAGATTCTGGTCTGTGGTGGATATTTTCTTGCAAAATCTGTGGGTGACCACAAGCCCATGTCCCCTTCATCAGCAGGGCGTGTGAGAGGCCCGTGGGAGAAGGAGTTAGCAACAGACTTCTACCAGAACAAGGCCCATTCTCAGTTTGCTAAATGTATTTAATGATTCTTCATCAGTACCCTTCCACACACTTCCACTCATTCCTTGTCACAATTAGAAAGCATGACAAGGGGAAAGGACTCCAAGAGGGTGAGTGCAGGGCTGACTCCAGTGCTCTTTCACCGGAAATCAAAGCTGTTAACATTCCTTATTAATACTGACACTGATTTATCATTTGACCAAATAAAAAGTGACCCAGGCCAAACTCAAATCTGGGCTGCGGTCCTGACAAATGGGAAAACACATTAAAGCAATTAAGGCTGACAACAATGCTTGCCTCTCGTGTGTTTAAAACTTCCCTGTCATATATTTCAGTAGAAGGTGAAAGTTGATTCTTGGACGATAGAAAGTGAAATTGAAACTCAGTCTGAAAAGATGGTCAATCCCAACCTCTGCCTCTCCTTCAGATTAGAATAGTCATAGGGCTAATGGCTGCAGGGTATTGGAAGACACAACAGAATTAATTCCAGCTTGTAAGTAAGACATAAAATTGACCATCACTCCTTCTGCAGCAGGTAATACCTCAGAGAAAATCCATAGCAACATATATGACAAAAGCCACTAAATGTGGTTATAAGAGGCAAGAGGGGTCACTCATGGTGTATTCAGAGAGGTGATAGATTGAGCTCTGATTCAAAAACATACAAAAACATTTTTTTTGCGGAAAACAATAGCTTTCATGGAAAATTTTACAATTTGGTCAATATTTCCCCCACTTTTTGGATGGAAAAATCTGAAAACTAAACCATTTAGTTTGTAGGATTGGTTCTACTTTGAGCAGGGGGTTGAACTAGATGGCCTCCTGGGGTCCCTTCCAACACTAATATTCTATGATTTATGGATTCAGGTTTATGTTCTCACAACTGCTTTTTACATTCTTCTACATAGTTAAACGGAAATTAAAAGAAACAAGGAATTAAAAGACTGAAAGGCCTGCAACCTGCATGGAAACGATATAAAAACACCATAACAGAGGCTCAAACAAAATGTATAACCCGAATAAAAATAAAAAACAAAAAGTGAGAGAACCAAAAAATGCCACCATGGCTAAACAACAGAGGAAAAAAGGTGGCTAGAGACAAAAAGGACATACTTTAAAAATGGGAAGTGAAATTCAACTGTGGAAAATAGAAAGGAGCACAAACTCTGACAAGTCAAGTGTGAAAATGTAATTAGGCAGGCCAAGAAAGAATTTGAAGAGCAGTTACGAAAGGCACAAAAACTAATAGCAAATATATTTCAAATACATCAGAACCAGGAAGTCTCCCAAACAATCAATGGGGCCACTGGACGATAGATGTGCTAAAGGAGCACTCAAGGACCATAAGACCTTTGCAGAGAACCTCAATGAATTCTTTGCATCTGTCTTCACTGTAGGGGATGTGAGGGAGATTCCCACACCCAAGCCATTCTTTTTAGGTGACAAAT
Source organism: Emydura macquarii macquarii (assembly GCF_026122565.2). Classification (NCBI taxonomy): domain Eukaryota; kingdom Metazoa; phylum Chordata; order Testudines; family Chelidae; genus Emydura; species Emydura macquarii. The sequence continues at coordinate 1,088,146 of NW_027131688.1, forward strand.
CTGAGGAACTGTCCTAGATTAAGGTGTCAGTAGAGGAGGTTTTGAAACAAAGAGATAAATTCAACAGTAATAACTTACCAGGACCATCTAGTATTCACCCAAATGTTCTGAAGGAACTCAAATATGACTCTTCAGAACTACTAATTGTGATTTGTAACCTATGTACCAGATGACTGGAGGATAGCTAATGTGATACATATTTATTAAAAATGCTCCAAAAGCAATCCTCACAATTACAGGAGGGTAATCTGAACTACAATAGCAAGCAAATTGGTTGAAATTATAGTAAAGAACAGACTTATCAGATTCATAGATAAACACAATCTGTTGGGGAAGAATCAACATAGCTTCTGTAAAGGGAAATCATGATTCACCAATCTATTAGAATAGATGATGCCTGAAGGTGTCAACAAGCACATGTATAAGGGGTAATTCAGTGAACATATTGTACTTGGACTTTCAGAAAGCCTTTGACAGGTCCTTCACCAAAGGTTCTTAAGCAAAGTAGGCTCACCTGGGATAAGAGGGAAAGTTCTTTTAGGGATCAAAAACTGGTTAAAAGTATGAAGCAAAAGGTAGGAATAAATGCTAATTTTTCCCAGTGGAGAGAAGTAAATAACTGGGTTCCTCAAGGATCTGTACTGGAACCAATGCTGCTCAACATATTCATAAATTATCAGGAAAAGGGGGTGAACAGTGAGGTGACAGAGTCTGCAGATGATACAAAATTACTCAAGATAGTTAAGTATGAAGGAGACTGTGAAGAGTTAGAAATGGATCTCACAAAACTAGGTGATTGGGCTACAAAATGGTAGATGAAATTCAGTGTTGATTAAATGCAAAGTAAGGCACATGGAGAAACATTTTCTCAACTATACTTACGGAATGATGGGCTGTAAGTTAACTGTTACCACTCAAGAAAGAGATCTTGGAGTCATTGCTGATAGTTCTCTGAAGACATCTGCTCAATGAGAAGCAGCAGTCAGAAAAGCTGAACAGAATGTTAAGAACCATAAGGAAAGGGATAGATAATAAAACATAAAATATCATAATGCCATTATATAAATCCATAGTATGCCCACACCTTGAATACTGCATGCAGTTCTGGTCACCCCATCTCAAAAAAGAAATATTAGGATTGGGAAAAGTGCAGAGAAGGACAAGAGAAATGAGGAGGGGTACAGAACAGCTTCCATAGGAGGAGAGATGGGACTGTTCAGTAGGGAACAAAGACAACTAAGGCTACGGCTACACTGACAGTGGCAAAGTTGCCGCCATCAAATCGATTGCTCTGGATCGACTGAGCAGTCAGTGAAGACCCGCTCAGTCGATCCAGAAATCGACTTACTAAAACCACCTTCACAAATGGCGTAGCGCTGCGTCGACAGGACGTCGTGGTTCCCATCGGCACAGTGCAGTGGAGATGGCACGCAGAAGAGGAGCCTAGAAGTCGACGAGAGTTACACAAGTTTTTTGTGTAGCTTGAGTAACTCCCGTTGACTGCCGCCGAATCCCAGAGGTAAGTGTAGACAGGGTCTAAGAGGGTGTGTGAAAGGGTGTACCAGTCCTGCACTGGTTCGGCGGGGGTTAATCCCACTCTGTGGAATGAGGAGGCCACACCCATTGGCTCTGCTGGTCATGCTCCAACTGGAGCCATGGTACAAAAGGGAGCAGCCCAGCTCAGTCACAGCTGATCATCGAGAAGAGAGGACACACCTTGTAGGCTTCCATCCAAGAGCTACCAGAGCCCCGGATCGCAGAGACTGAGGGCACCAAAACCCATATGGCTGCCCAGCTGCCCACAGAAGCCCAAGAGGGAAAGGAGTCGCCAGGAGCTTTGAAGCCAATGACCCTGGAGGCCCAGGAGCTCTACAGAGAGAGACAATGGAGAGCAGGGTAAGAATTAACTAAGGGGAATTAGATGTTGGTCCAGTTGTGGAACTGGGAAGAAGGCAGCATGTTCGGTTGGATCCTCTCTGACCTAGGCATGAACTTCTTCTTCATTACCAGGACTCTGAGTTGGGACTTGGTGGAACAGGGGAGCCTGGGTACCCCCTAATCCAGCTGCCACCCCCCTGAGGTGGCGGCCCACTCTCCCCCCTCTGGCCATTAGACCATGCAGCCCTGCAAGGAAGGGTATTTTTATTGATTCTGGCCACTAGGCCTCACAGCCCTGTGAGGAAGGGTAGCCTTATTGACCCCAGCCGCTAGGCCATGCAGTCCCACAAAGAGACGTCAATCTATTGACTCTGGCCACCAGACTCAGCTGCGGGGCTATAATGCCCCGTTCCCATCCTGAAGGGGGATGGGGTGTACCAGTCCCGTGACGGGGTGGTATATAATAGAAGTCTATAAAATTATGAATGGTGTGGAAAGAGTGAATAGGGAATTGTTATATACCATTCACGTAAGACAAGACCCAGGGGATACTTAATTAAATGAATAGGCAACAGGTTTAAGACAAACATAATGAAGTATTTCTTCACAGACCACACAGTCAACCTGTGGAACTCGTTGCCAGGGGATGTTGTGAAGGCCAAAAGTATAACTGAGTTCAAAGAAGAATTAGATAAATTCATGGAGGACAGGTCCATCAATGGCTATTACCCAAAATGTCAAGGATGCAAAATTATGTTCTGAATGTCCCTAGCCTCTGACTGACAGAAGCTGGGACTGGACAATGAGATGGATCATTCAATAATTGTCCTATTCTGTTCATTCCTTCCGAAGCACCTGGTATTGGCCACTGTTGGAATACAAGGTACTGGGCTAGATGGACCATTGGTCTGACCCAGTTTGGTCATTCTGATGTTCCCCCTTTCCAGTAGTAAAAAATGGAGTGAAAGGAAGGGAACACCAAATCCTGGGGTCAGGGGGAAGATCAGATTTCAAAAACTGACCCTCAGCTCCCAAAAATGCATTCAGTTTTTATATCACTGACAAATGCTGTGAAATATTTAAAGACAATGAATACATTTTGTTTTGTTCAAATGTTTTCTTCAGAAAATGTGTGGAATTTTAGCTCTTAGTGCTACTTGCTCAGAGCAGGCGCAGGGCAAGTGAAGTTAGTAATGAGGTAGGATGCCTCCAGCATACGGGGCAGCAGCACTAGGGCACCTGTTGCCATGTGGTCAGCTCAGAGTGCCTGTGAAAGTGAATAGTTTAAGTAAAAAGGTAGGCAGGAAACTTTCTAAGACACGAAGGAGATAAATATTGCTGTACAACACTGCAGGGCAAGGAAGTTTCTTCCTAGAATACTGAGGTATTGAACAGAACTATGGAGGACAAGTCTACTAGATGCAATATGCAAATCTTAGCTATTGTATTGTATAACAAAAAGGTGCCTTTGAGGGACTGCATGCATGTGAGAGTTTTCGGGATGAGAAACTTGCCTTCAAGGTTTGTACCTCATTCAATTCTGTACATGTCAGAGGGCTGCAAAGTTCTTAGCAGGGTAATCCAATATCCTTCCTAGTAAGAAAGGAAGTACCAGCCGTAGCCTGTCTGAATTAGCATGGTTTGGGCATTAATTCATTGTCAGTGTTTCTGTTGAGTCTCATTCCCTGTTGATGCGTTGTTTAAAATTCTTACCCAGCCATGCGGAGTCTTGCCCTGAGTAGAGTTTGAGTTTGGCCTGCTGTTTATTCTCCATAAGGAGTCCAGCATGAGGCAGGTGGGATACCATGCTAATTTGCACGTCTGCTGCTTTTCTTTTACTATGTCAGTGCTTAGCTACTATGATGATGTGCAGGAGTCAGACTGGAGACAAATGAGTGATGCTGTCCCAGGTGTTACCACTTGTGATGTCAAAATACAATGCCATTCAGAGCAGATGATACACTTCCTCAAGATATGATTATCCCTCTCCTTTCATGTGTGCTTTGATCTGCAGGAGATAGATAGTTAACAGCGATACTATTTGAACTGTGAGCATTCAGAGTCAATACCTCATTGAGATGAATGGGGAAGAAAGCACCTCTGTTAGGGCCTGATCCAATGTCCATTAAAACCAGTGCAAATACTCCCGCTGACAGAAATAGGCTTTAGATCAGGCCCTTAGAGCTATGGTTTCAGGCTCTCTGAAGGCTCAGCCAGACATTGCTGCATCAGTTACACTAAGTTCACATTTTGCAGGTTATCTTTGCAATCAAAAACACTAGAGGTATTCTATTTTTAAAGGAAAATTTAGGTTCTGGGGTCTAAGGTGCAACCACCAGGGAAAAGTTCCAGCTGCCACATCCTGGCCCAATTTGCCCCTTGGCTCAATGGTCCCAATTCAGAAAAACACTTAAGCATGTGTTTAATGCTAAGAATACATTTTAAGTTTCACTGAAGTGAATAGGACTTAAGCACATGCTTTAAGTTAATTATGTGCTTAAGTGCGTGCTGAATCAGGGCCTTATGAGTATCTTAGTCCTATGAGCTTCTAAGAGTCCTTCGTGAAAAGGAGGTTTCAGTGAGTGAGGTTCTCTGCTTTGCAGCCAGGCTATGATAGTTAAATCCATGTCCAAAGACCCTAATACTAATGGGAATGACATGTCTAGGGAGAAGAGAAGAGATCCTTTCACATCTGCTCTATCCTTTAACGATAACCTGGAACTATACAGTTACTCCAGACCTAGCCAAAACAAACCCAAGAAAAGCTCTGAAGACCAGTCCAAAAAACAAAAGAAAACTGTAAGGAGCTATTGTGTCTTTTGTTCTCCACAGAACAATAACAATACATAGACACCACAAGAATCCAGTCCAGCCCCAAACGACTGTGTTTACTAACTATACAGCGAAGGTGCCAGGCCTAGCTACACACACAGTGCTGCTCTGACTGGTTTCTGGTGGCTTCCAACATATAGAACATAGTCAGCACAACTCGAGAGGGCTCACAAACTATTTAAAGGAATACAACCTTATTTCTAATCCTATACAAAGTGTTTTGCTTTCCCTTGTACATGCTATCCAGGCAGTTAGTGGATCATTATGTAACAAACCTCTTTTATGTCAATTATATTCTGTTTCTGTACAAAAAAAGTGATTTTAGTTACTATTAATAATACCCCTAAATCATTTCATATTTATACCAACTCAACTTTCTATCCTGGTTTGCAATTAAAAAGTGCTTGAAGCACATAGTTAGCCATAATAATCCTTAATTCATTTAAGAGTCAACTGCATTATCAACAGCTCAGTGCTGAAACAAATGTAGAAGACTTTGTTCCTGGGTCTACTGTTACATAAATCAAAAGTAAGCAAAGAACACACATTTCCTTTCTATGGGGACATTCATCAAACACATTTACATAAGAAGCAGCTTTATAAAATGATTCTTAAAATTGCCATGTCAGACTCCAGACCTTGACTTGTTTCCCAGCCGTGGAGCAGAAGCTTAGACATGTAATTCTTACGGAAAGGGAAACAATTGCTACTGCAGCAAGGGACTCCTTGGTTTGACAGATGTGTTTGCAAGGGGCAAACCTTGTAAAGTTTGGCTTGGATTAGCACCGTGTAATCTTGGGCTTGTCCAAACTTTGGGTTAGATCCTTCCCCACACTGAGGTCTATGGATTGGAAAAACTGGACTGGAAATGTCACAGATGCAGAGAGAGGTCGGGTGTTTGGTGTTGACCAGAATTCAAAAAGCATTTTAAGGAGGAGAATGAACCTGTGTGAGGGGTGTGGCGGGGAGAGAGATTGCAGTACATGCACTGATTTTTTTCCGTACATAAAAGTTTGGCGGCTTCTCAGGAAAGTGAAAATAAAATATAATAATTATATATATATATATGAAAAGAATATATAGTAAGGGACTGGGTCAGATTCCCCTCTGGAGCGTCTTGTACCTTTTTTCATCAGGAGTCTGGTGCTTTTCTCCCTGCAGAACTCCCTTCCCCCAAGTTCTCAGGATTCTGGGGGAGACGCAAGAGGCCAGAATCACCAGCCAAGAGGCCCTGGGCCTCCTCAGCTTCTGTGAACCCCAATGACCCTCCCCCCACTGCAAAGGGGATTTAAAACATGACATTGGCAACGTACGTTGCTCCAGCGCTGCACCATTGCTCCTGGAGCGTGATGAGGGTGAGGGAGCAGACTCTGTAGAAGGAAATGCTGTCAGCATGATCGTAAGTGAGGTTTGAAGGGGATGGGGAGGTAAATGCTGAGGAAAGAGACTGGGGCAGCGAGATGTTTGTGGAGTTGGGGGGGAAGGCTGCATGGATTATACCATATTGCACCCCATCTCTCAGACATGATTTTGCCCGAGTTATGTTTTTTTCTGTTTGGTTTATTCCCTATGCAGCAAAACACAGTGATGGGGGAAAGGGGTATTTGTGCACTCTCCCTCATTGGCCACTTTAGGTTCAACTCTGCTCGTAGCTGCACTAGTGTGGACCTGGAGAAAAGCCAACGGAGTCCACCATTTTTCCGTGGGTGTAGCTGAGAGGGAAGGTGGGCACCAGAATGTGTGATGTGCATTAGGACCTAACGTAACTTCAAGCAGCAACTCAGCCTGAACTGAGATCTTGCATGAGAAACGACGATGATGGCAAAAGAAACCAATTTCCTGTAATCCAGAAAACCCAAACCCACCCTTTACCTGCAAGCTGGGACACAAACAGGGAGTTCTGAAGATCAAGTAACAGCTGCTGTTAATTCCGTATCTGAATGAACCAGATACATTCACACTTAAAGTCAGAGATAACAAAGCTTTGCTTACTTTCGATTTTCCTCTTGGGGCAAAGACATCGTGACTCCCTCTGTGTCTGTGACCCGGTGACTCTCCTGGGACCAGCGGGTGTGAAATATGAATCATTCCATTAAGCAATAGTTCAGCACCATGCAACTGCATTGGGAATCTGTGTGAATGCAGTTTCTATTAATGGGAAATCAGACGTGTGAGCTGGCACAGGCCAGTCTCATGGGAGTGCACAGAGCTGCTGCCCCCCACAGCTAATCCCACATGTTGCATATTAATCCTGTGAACTAAACGCTGAGGCTACGTCCTTGCCAGAGGTCAGCCTGCAGCAAAGGCAAAGCCTGGAGTTGTGTGCTGCAGTCTGAGGTCTCTACGCAATCAGCTGTGTCTGGGATAAGACTCTGATCTTCAATGGGCAAACTGGTTGGTTGGTTGATTTGTTTCTCATCTCAGAGAAGTTAACAGAGCCTTCAGCCTTCCTCTCTGCTCAGATCCTGGCTCCAGCCCAGCCCCGCTGGGATTTCAACACAGCTTCCCTCATGAAAAGTGTCAGGAAATAAAATATGTGCTTCCTCTGTCTTTCCGTTTAAAAAGCAAAAGCAGAGAGCAGGACATTGCTTGGAGTGTAAACACTGCCATGGCCATTCCAAGTCTGGCCAGTCACTGGTCTACCATCCTGGGCAGGTACAATTTTTGAGAACACGTAGTCAGCAAGGATGCTGCTATAGCACTGCCTCATTTGCTTAAAAACAATCAGGCATAAAACCAATGAACAAATTCATATTAGAGCATCCAAAATGTTTCTGTTAGATACTTTCTCCCCGTCTAAATCAGTACAAAGTCTAAAAAATATATGACATTTCCCTAAAAGCTCTTTGTGAATTTTCTTTATGTGTAGTTAGAAACAGGTCTGGCATAGTTCATTTCTGCCTTGACACATGCAAGCGGAACTTAGTCTCTTCCTCAAAGGGAATTTTACAGAGTAGGTCAAGCAAAGATCAATATCTTCCTTTCCTCAGCTTCCAGAAATGCACATCAGTGACATAAAACACACAATGGACCAAGCTGATTTCTGGCCTAATTTGTCCAACTGGAACATTCATTAGCATACCGTATAGCATTTCCAGTCTTCAGCGGCTTCATCACTCATGACAGTTCTATAAAACAGTCTAATCAACCTACAGTAGCAAATGATTCTGGTATACAGCCATACAAGATCACTACAACTGTGCAATGCACAAAGCTGCAGCTGTTCTTCATCAGACAGTGATAGTGGCACATCATTGATTTAGGTGAGAGATTTGATTTTTAAAAATGCCCCAGTATTGCCCAGTGAATTTGGATTCATAAATACAAACAGCTGGAGACATCTGCCTTAAGTCCACAGGGGTTCCACACAGATCAGTTCTGGGTCCAGTGTTATTTAACAACTTGATTAAAGACCTGGATGTAGACATAGAGAGCATACTGATCAAATCTGCAGATGACACAAAGCTGGGGGGGTTGCCAGCACTTCAGAGGATAAAGCTATAGGATTCAAAGGGATCTTAATAAATTGGAAAACTGGGCTAGAGACAACAAAATTAAATCCAACAAAAACAAATGTAAGCTGCTCCACGAAAGGAATTGAAAACAAAGGCAGAAATACAGAATGGGGGATAACTGAGCAAGATCTAGGAGTTGTGATGGATCACAACCTCAGCATGAGTCAACAATCCAACTCCGTTGCAAAAAAATCAAATGAACGGTGGGCTACATTCACAGAGGCACAGCATGCAAGTCACGAGAGGTGATAGTGCCCTCTACTCAGCACTGCTTGGGTCTCAGCTGGAGTACGGTGTCCAGAAAGGATGTAGAGAAACTGGAAAGGATCCAGAGGCGAGCCACAAAAATAATCAAAGGGCTGGAATGCAGACAATCTAGAATCATAGAAGATTAGGGTTATAAGGGAGCTCAGGAATCCAACTGCCTGCTCAAAGCAGAACCAGCCCCGGCTAAAGGGAAAGTGTGGGCCCCTTACAGAATGGGGGACGCAACCTACTCTCAGATGATGTGGAAAAAGCTGACGTACTCTATGCTTTTTTTGCCTGTCTTCACAGACAAGGTCAGCTCCCAGACTACTGCACTGGGCAGCACACAATGGGGAGGAGGTGAACATCCCTCAGTGCTGACAGAACAGGTTCAGGACTATTTAGAAAGGCTGGACATGCACAAGTCCATGGGGCCAGATGCAATGTACCCAAGGGTGCTGAGGGAGCTGGCTGATGTGACTGCAGAGCCATTGGCTATTATCTTTGAAAACTTGTGGTGATTGGGGGCAGGTCCCAGATGATTGGAAAAGGCAAATATAGTGCCCATCTTCAAAAAAAGGAAGAAGGAGGATACGGGGAACTACAGACCGGTCAGCCTCACCTCAGTCCCCGGGAAAACAGCTTAGTTTCATCCTCCCTGGAGTCACCTTTCAGGTAGTTAAAAGCTGCTGTCAAATCTCCCCACACTCTTCTCTCCTATAGACTAAACAAGCTCAGTTCCCTCAGCATCTCCTCATAAGTCTTTTGCTCCAGCTCCCTGATAATTTTCGTTGCTCTCTGCTGGACTCTCTGCAATTTGTCCACATCCTTCCTGTAGCGAGAGCCTCAAAACTGGACACAATACTCTAAATGCGGCCTCACCAGTGCTGCAGAGAGAGGAACAATCACTTCCCTACTTTTGCTGGCAATGCTCCTACTGATGCAGCCCAATATGCTATTAGCCTTCTTGGCAACCAGGGCACACTGCTGACTCATATCCAGCTTCTTATCCACTATAACCCCCAGTTCCTTTTCTGCAGATCTGCTGCCTAGCTCGTTGGTCCCCAGTCTATAGCTGTGCATGGGATTCTTCCGTCCTAAGTGGAGGACTCCACACTTGTCCTTGTGGAACCCCAACAGATTTATTTTGGCCCAATCCTCCAATTTTTCTAGGTCACTCTGTATCCTATCCCTGCCTTCCAGGGTATCTACCACTCCCCCCAGCTTAGTGTCATCCACAAACTTGCTGAGAGTGCAATCTACCCCATCCTCCAGATCATGAATAAAGATGTTGAACAAAACCGGTCCCAGGACCGACCCCTGGGGCACTCCGCTTGTGACCGGTTGCCAGCTAGACACGGAGCTGTTGATCACTACTCGTTGAGCCCTATGCTCTAGCCAGCTATTCCAAGACTAAACATGCTCATTTTTAATTTAATCTTTCCTCAGAGGTCGGGTTTACTAAAAACGTTATCATTTTTGTTGCACCCTCTGGTCTCTCTCCAATTTGTCCACTCCTTTCATGGCGTGTGGTGCCCAGAATTGGACACAGTGCTCCAGCTGAGGCCTCATCAGTGGCCACTAGAACAGACCAACTGCCTCCCATCTCTTACGTATGAAACTTGCTGATACCACCAGAAAATCATATTAATCTTTTGTGCACGTGCATCTGATTGTTGATTCATATTTAATTTGTGATCCACTCTCACTCCCAGCTCCTCTTCATCAGTGCTGCCATCCAGCCAGTTATCCCACATTTTGTAGTTCTCCATTTGATTTTTTCCTTCCTGAGTGAGGTTTTTTACGTGTCTTTATTGAATTTCCTCTTGTTGAATTCAGACCAATTCTCCCATTTTTCAAGGCCATTTTGAATTCGAATCATGTCCTCCAAAATGCTGGCAACCCCTTCCAGCTTGGTGTCCTGTGATAATTTAAAGAACATACTCGCTACTCCTTTATCCACGTCATTAATGAAAATACTGAATAGCACCGAGCCCCGGTCGGACCTCACTAGACCCGCTCTCCCAGTTTCACAGTGAACCATTGATAACTATGCCGTGGGAGGCAGTCCTATCCTGGCTTACAGACAGCTCCCCAACCTGCAGCAAATACTCACCAGCAACTGTACACCATACAACAAGAACACTAACCCAGGAACCTATCCCTGCAACAAACCCCATTGCCAGCTCTGCCTGCATATCGACTCTAGTGACTCCATCACAGGTCCTAACCACATCAGCCACGCCATCAGGAGCGCATTCACCTGCACATCTACTCATGTAATATATGCCATCATGTGCCAGCAATGCCCCTCTGCCATGTACATTGGCCAAACCGGACTGTCACTGCGCAAAAGGATAAACGGACACAAATCAGACATAAACAATGGTAACATCCATAAACCAGTCGGAGAGCACTTCAATCTCCCAGGACACTCTGTAGCTGACTTGAAAGTAGCCATACTTCTACAAAAAAACTTCAGAAACAGACTTCAGCTATAAACTGCAGAGCTGGAACTGATCTGCAAACGTGACACAATCAGACTGGGTCTGAACAGGGACTTGGAATGGTTCTGTCATTACAAGAAGTAATTGTCACTGTTCACACATTCTCACCTCCTAATCAACGGTTGTGAATAGGCCTTGTTTACCCTAACTGAACTGACGTTGTTAGCACTTGCCCTCCCCATTGTTATGTTTCTTACCCTTGGATGTATATATGTGTGTGATATATATCTGTGATTTCCACTTCATGCATCTGACGAAGTGGGTTGCAGCCCATGAAAGCTTATGCCCGCAGAAAATGTGTAAGTCTTTAAGGTGCTACAGGACTCTCATTGCTTTTACTGTATACAGAGTAACATGCTACCCCTCTGGAACTTTTCACCCTGCTGGAAAGTCTCTTACCAAAGGGAGACTGCTAGCACTTTCTTTCATTTACTCTGTCTGAGCAATTATTCTTCTACACAACCATGATTGCTTTTCATCTCAAACCAGTCTATCACCTTTTCTGGAGCTATAATTTCCCTTTGCTTTCCCATGTTTATTTTTTCCCATGTATTGGATATATATGTACATATTATGCTCTGACTTTATTAAAGTATTGTATTTCCATCATCCCCTGTGTTCTGACTCTATGGGAAAATGTATCTTCTATATTTAGAAGCAATCATTTCTCACTAAATAGCTGGCTGCTATTCACACATGCATGCCGTCACTCTATGATTTCCAGAAGAACAGCGCTGTCTGGGAGCTAACAAGGCAAATGTAGCTGGACAAACAGAAATCCAGTCAATAGGTATCTTAGAATGAGCGGGGGGGGCAAAATTTTTCAGCCAAAACATTTTTCACCCTGAAACATGAATATTTGGGTCAACGTAAACATTTCATGGATTTGTTTTGCTTTTTGGCAAATCGGTTCAGCCTGTATAAATAAACGTCAGGCTAGAGTCACGCAGTTAAGGAGGAGCAGATGTGGGCCCCTTACACCCCGTAGCCCGGTAGTCAGAGCACTCTCTTGGGAAGTGGGAAGCCCAGATTCAAACCCCTACGCTGCCTGATCTTAGAGCAGGGACTTGAACCCAGGTCTCCCTCTTGTAGGTAATTTGCTGGCCCAGCAGGCTCTTGCCCGTTCTGGGCAGGTGTTTCTCCATGTCTCGTGCTAGTGCTAGTGCTGTTCCGCCGTCTGTGAGCTGCTTAGCCCAGAGAGAGAGAGACAGATGCTGCAGGCCAAGGATCAGGGTGAGAGGACATCCACGTTCCACTCCTGCTCCAGTCAATATTGCCTTCTCTACACAAAGCTGAAGTCTCCTTCTAACATATACGCTGTAGCTTAACCCAAAGTTGCGGGCTGGAGGGAGGAGGCGCTGCCTGAGGCTCTCTGCCCTGGGCTAGGCAACAGGTCAGACTAGATGATCAGAACTGTGCCTTCTGCCCTCGCAAGCTGTGAATCCCGGGCCTGTCCTGAACAGGGTCAGATCAATGCATTAGAGATGGAATCCCTGGAACTGGGACTGCCTGGCACTGAGCCCCCATGCCCAGTTCTGGAGCTCAGCACCTGCCGGCATGCAGCCTGACTCCCTACACGGCTCCAGGCACGGGCTGGCGCCCTTGGCTGGCTCGCCCCTGCAGAAACCAGGGGATAATTCACTCTGGTGGCTCACGACCGGTCAGCTGTGATCACTCAGATGCTCAGGAAGGGAACTGACTGGAGCCAGATGTGTGAAGTCATTGTCACTAATTACCATCAGTGCTGGTGTGTAGACACTCTCTGCTCAGGCCCCGCGGGGGAGGAGGGGTGATCCAAAGAGCAGAGTGAGGATGTGTGTGTCCAATAGCACTAGAAATACACTGAAGCAATGGGCTCCCCAGGTCAGGTGAAGACAATCAATCGTTTTGTTATTGACCGCAATAAATCACCGTGAGCCCACAGAATAGTAAAGGGGGATGCCTTACAGTGGGGGGTAACAGACGTTTCTGTATTACTACTCTGTCCCGCTCGCTCTCTGCACACACCACCCATATAATGTTTCTTCTGTAGGCAATTGTAAGGTCTTTTGGGGTCTTTGTCTTTTACTTTGGAGAGGTGTACCTGCAGCTGTCATGATGCTAGCACCATCGCCATCTGAACTCAAGCTCCTCAGGTGACGCTGTAGCTAATAGGGCAAAGGTAATCCTAGAATGTATACGCAGGAGAGGGGAGATGTTGTTACCTCTCTAAGCAGCATTTGTGAGACCATGACTGGTTACTGTGTCCAGTTCTGTGTCCACACTTGGAAAAGGATTTTGAAAAATGGGAGAGTGTTCAGAAAAGACCTAAAAGAATAATTTGAGGCCTGGCAAATCTGACTCATAGTGAAAGACTAAAGCCATTCAATCTCTTCCTTTTATCCAGGAGAGGTTTAAAAGGAAATTTGCTTGCAGTCTACGAGTACCTATTTGAGGAAAAGGTTTCTAATAGGCGATGGCTCTTTAATTTACCAAACAAAACCTAGCGGTTGAAAGATGAACAAAAACATATTCAGACTAGAAACAAGGCACAATATTTTTAATAGTGAGGGTAATTAATGATTGGAACAACCTACAGGAGGTGGGCTGGATTCTCCCCCTCTTGCCATCTCTAATCAAGACCTTGTCTCTTTTTTTCCAAAGATACGCTCTAGCTCAGATATAAGTTTCGGGCTCGGTGCAGGCATTATTAGGTATGTCTACCCTTCAAGCTGGGGTCGTGAGTCCCAACTCCAAACTTACTCATGCAAGCGCTCCTTGAAGCAGTGTGCTGCAAACAGAATGTATCTTGGTGGGAGGGGTGTCATGAGCTAGCCGCCCAAGGCATGCACCCATCAGCGATGAAATCACACTCCTCTCCGTGTGTAGACATACCCAGAGGTGAAGTTCTCTGGCCTGTGCAATGCAGGAGGTCAGACTAGAAACTCGGAATGCAGTTGTGAGATGTGCACTTCAGGCTGTTGCATAGAGGATGAGCCCTGCACAAGGAGGAGTCTTTGGTGTGCAGATATGGGGAATCCAGAAGAAGGGAAAAAAACTGTCCCAGGGCGAACACTTAATTCAGTGACTCTTGGAACATTAAACGGCCCGTCCGGAGTGTAAAGGGAAGGTGCCTGACAAGCTGCTCTTTCACAACAGTGACCACCCAAGGGAAGTGGAGCTGGCGGGCAGCGTTTATTCAGCTGTCTTTTATTATCCTGAGATGTCGTCTCAACAGCTAAAGGAGGAACAAAGGACACAAAGAAGGCAGAGGATTGAAAGAAATAATAACCTGGGGGCAGGAAGAAAGTACAGATAGCAAAGGAATAGACTGTCAAAATGTCGTCATTCCACCAACCTCCCACTCGATTGATAAGAGGGGTGCTGGGAGAGTACTGCCGACAGCCGGCCCAGAAAGCCCCACCTCCATAGTCTCTTTCTCTTGTTTAATAACAATAGGGCCAACCCTTGGCCGATGATTAAGCAGGACAAAGGGACATGTTCCATTGTCCCTGGCAGCCCATCTGCTCACCAGGGTGGCCCAGACTCCCACTGAGTCATGTGCCAAGAAGACTTCACTGCTGAGATGAGGGCACAGACACAGCTTCGTTACAGGGTGCCTGAATGGCAGCGCCCATCTCTTCCGTACCCTCAAAGTCCACCCTCTGTGAGGGCAAGGCCTGAGGGACACAACGTGTTTCTTTCTGCGGTGCTGGGCCGGCGTGGCATAATGCTGGCATCGACACAGGCAGAGGTGGCGGGGGGCAGAGAGTGAGGAGCAGCATTTGTGGGTTCTTGAGACGCACAGATAGAAACGTTGTAGTTCAGCACAGGGCTGGACAACCTTTCGCGATATTACTGGCCAGGCCCCTGCACTGGTGAGGGGAGCCCGCTGGCCACAGGCAAGCTGGGTGTGGTAAAGGAACGGCACATGCACAACGGCTCTGTCACTAGCATCCAAGTGGAAGGAGCCTCAAAAACGCAATGGTGAATAGGCGAAGGACCATGCCTTTGGACAGGTCTGTATGTAACTTTATGGTGTAATGGCTTTTCTGTCAGCGTAACCTGGATAGTTGCCAAAAATTGGGAATAAAACGTAGCTTCACCAGCCCCATACCACCCGTACAGGGAGATTTTGATAGACCAAAGGGCAGGGACCACTTGATAGTGTAATATTGATTATCATACTTGTTGCTAACTGCAGCCAGAATTGGTAGGCCTTTCTGCAGCCTCAGCAACCTTGGCATGACTAAGTCAGGAGGGAAAGGCGTCTCTTGCTCAGTCTTTACCTGACCCTGTGCCCCTCCCTGATGAAGTCTCTGGTGGTTGTGCTGGGATCTGTGTTGTAGGAGAAAAGCAAGAAGCTTATTTATGCATGCCCTCTGGGAGATGTCTGTCAAAAAGACATGCAGATTCGGCAGGAACACATCTAGTTAATTAGTACTTTGAGCTGACCTCTTGATTAGCTTTTGAAACTGCTTGCCCAACAAGTACTTCTGTGATGTGTTATTGTTTACTAACGAGGATAGATATGTGGGGAGCGGTTTGGACTCTTTGAGATCTCTTCTTGGACACAGCTTCGGGTTCCCCAGGGGTCGGTCCTGGGGCCGGTTTTGTTCAACATCTTTATTAATGATCTGGAGGATGGGGTAGATTGCACCCTCAGCAAGTTTGCGGACGACACTAAGCTGGGGGGAGTGGTAGATACCCTGCAAGGTAGGGATAGGATACAGAGTGACCTAAACAAACTGGAGGATTGGGCCAAAAGAAATCTAATGAGGTTCAACAAGGACAAGTGCAGAGTCCTCCACTTAGGAAGGAAGAATCCCATGCACAGCTATAGACTGGGGACCGACGAGCTGGGCAGCAGCTCTGCAGAAAAGGACCTGGGGGTAACGGTGGATAAAAAGCTGGATATGAGTCAGCAGTGTGCCCTGGTTGTCAAGAAGGCTAATGGAATATTGGGCTGCATTAGGAGGGGCATTGCCAGCAGGTCACGGGAAGTGATTATTCCCCTCTATTCGGCATTGGTGAGGCCGCATTTAGAATACTGTGTCCAGTTTTGGGCCCCCCACTACAAAAAAGATGTGGACAATTTGGAGAGAGTGCAGCGGAGGGCAACCAAAATGATTAGGGGGCTGGAGCACAGGACTTATGAGGAGAGGCTGAGGGAACTGGGCTTGTTTAGTCTGCAAAAGAGAAGAGTGAGGGGGGATTTGATAGCGGCTTTTAACTACCTGAAAGGGGGTTCTAGGGAGGATGGGGCTAGGCTGTTCTCGGTGCTGGCAGATGACAGAACAAGGAGCAACGGTCTCAAGTTGCAGGGGGAGGTCTAGGTTGGACATTAGGAAAAAGTTTTTTACTAGGAGGGTGGTGAAGCATTGGAATGGGTTACCTAGGGAGGTGGTGGAATCTCCATCCTTACAGGTTTTTAAGCTGAGGCTTGACAAAGCCCTGGTTGGGATGATATAGCTGAGGTTAGTCCTGCTTTGAGCAGGGGGTTGGACTAGATGACCTCCTGAGGTCCCTTCCAACTCTAATATTCTATGATTCTATGATTCTATCCTCCAACAACAGCTGGAAGACCGGCCAGTTAGAAAGCCATTACCGTTTCCACTTGAAAGCTGCCCCAAACATCGGTAATTATGGATGGTGGGGGTATTTTACGAACCTGTTCTGGACGTATGTAAGTGCTTGAGCCGAAGTAAAGAATAGCTTTTAAACGAGACCACTCTTGTGTTATACTGTTCTTACCAGTCCATCTATTGGCTGGATGGCTGTCTCTCCATTTGGTTTATTTCCTGACACCACCTCGCAGAGTAAAGTTGCCAAGAGCTTTGGGGTAGCAGAATCCAGGGTAAAACCACCACTCACAAACCAATGGACTGGATGAAAACATTAACAAAAGGTATTTGTAGAGGTGGGGAAATTACAGTACTGAAGATAAATAGAATGTACCATGCCAGAAACTGCAACTTGCTTCTCAATTTTCAGAGTCAATGTACTGCACTGCAACTCTTTTTCCCATAGCACATGTTCAATGAACAATAATCATACCAATGTCGTGTGATGGCCTCCTCCTCACGCCTTTTTCCTAACATATAATCTGTCTCAGTCAAGACTGTAAGCTTCCTTTTTATAACAAAAGAATCAATAACCATTTGTTACAGAGCGTGTGGAAGTTGCTTGATGACACAGAGAGTAATTGGGATGACTTTCTTGATGGCATTTTATTTTCTTTGCACTCCAAACCAAACATGATCACCAAGGTGTCACCCTTTTGACTACTGTACGGCTTTAAAGCAACATTTGCAGACCCAGTCTCAGAGAATTACATGGTAAGTGTATTGAATTACCATCCGCTTTCCTGTAAATATGTTATTCTGTGAGTCTTCATTTTAAAAATACAACCCCTTCTCCGTTATTTTGCAAAGATACCAAATTTCAGTGAACTCAGTGAAGAAGACTACAAAGAGTACAGCAGCAATTTGAAATCTAGAAAGGATGCTGACACTGCACTGGCTTTGGTAATATTTCTAAAGCACAAGAAAAACAAAAATACAATATGCTAGAAGAAAGATATCGAAATATGGGAAAATAACATTTGAAGTCGGTGACTGTTTTATGTTACTGAACGGGAGAAAGAGAACAAGAAAGAGAGGGCCACTGCAACCTACCTATTATGGACCATTAACAAAGTTACCACTGTTGTGGGTAAAATAATTCAATTGGAAACCATCCCAGGGAAAGATTTAGTATCTATGTACAGTATCTCCCACTTAAACCATTTAAAGGCCCTGCAATATTAGGTGCTGAAAACATGGAAATGGAAACTGCTATTGGGTACAATAAGGGTGATGTTGTGGTGGGTGTCTATTATAGACCACCAGACCAGGAGGACAAGGTAGACGAGGCTTTCTTCATTCATCTAGGGAAAGTTTCCAGTTCACAGGACCTGGTTGTTATGGGGGACTTCAATCACCCTGACATCTGCTGGAAGAGCAATACAGCAGAGCACAAACAATCCAGGAAGTTTTTGGATAGTGTTGCAGACAACTTCCTGGTGCAAGTGCTGGAGCAACCAACTAGGGGATGTGCTTCTCTTGACCTGCTGCTCACAAACAGGGAAGATTTGGTAGGGGAAGTAGAAGTGGGTGGTAACCTGGGCAGCAGTGACCATGAGATGGTCGAGTTCAGGATCCTGACAGAAGGAAGAAAGGAGAACAGAAGACACGGACCCTGGACTTCAGAAAAGCGGACTTTGACTCCCGCAGGGAGCTGATGGGCAGGATTCCCTGGGAGGCTAATATGAGGGGGAAAGGAATCCAAGAGAGCTGGCTGTATTTTAAAGAAACCCTATTGAGGGCACAGGAGGAAACCATCCCAATGTGCAGAAAGAATAGCAAATATGGTAGGAGCTCAGCTTGGCTAAACAAAGAAGTCTTCGGTGAGCTTAAGCGCAAAAAGAAGCTTACAAGAAGTGGAAGCTTGGTCAGATGACCAGGGAGGATTATAAAAACACTGCTCGAACATGCAGGAATGAAATCAGGAAGGCCAAAGCGCGATTGGAGTTGCAGCTAGCAAGGAACGTAAAGGGGAACAAGAAGGGTTTCTACAGGCATGTTGCCAACAAGAGGAAGATTCGGGAAAGTGTGGGCCCCTTACAGAATGGGGGAGGCAACCTAGTGACAGAGGATGTGGAGAAAGCTGAGGTACTCAATGGCTTTTTTGTCTCTGTCTTCACAGACAAGGTCAGCTCCCAGACTACGGTCAGCTCCCAGACTACTGCACTGGGCGGCACAGAATGGGGAGGAGGTGAGCACCCCTCAGTGCTGAAGGAACGGGTTTAGGACTATTTAGAAAGACTGGAAATACACAAGTCCATGTGGCCAGATGCAATGCATCCGAGGGTGCTGCGGGAGTTGGCTGATGTGATTTCAGAGCTATTGGCTATTATCTTTGAAAGCTCATGGCAATTGGGGGAGGTCCCTGATGATTGGAAAAAGGCAAATATAGTGCCCCAATTCAAGAAAGGGAAGAAAGAGGAGCTGGGGAACTACAAACCGGTCAGCCTTACCTCGATTCCTAGAAAAATCATGAAGCAGGTCCCCAAGGAATCAATGTTAAAGCACTTGGAGGAGAGGAAGGTGATCAGGAACAGTCAACACGGATTCACCAAAGGAAACTCATGCCTGACCAACCTGATTGCCTTTATGAAGAGGTGACTGGCTCTGTGGATGTGTGGAAAGCGGTGGACGTGATATACCTTGACTTTAGCAAAGCTTTTGATACTGTCTCACACAGTATTCTTATCAGCAAGTTAAAGAAGTATGGGTTGGATGAATGGACTATAAAATGGATAGAGAACTGGCTAGAGCATAGGGCTCAACGAGTAGTGATCAATGGCTCCATGTCTAGCTGGCAGCCAGTCACAAGCGGAGTGCCCCAGGGGTCGGTCCTGGGGCTGGTTTTGTTCAACATCTTCATTAATGATGTGGAGGATGGGGTAGATTGCACCCTCAGCAAGTTTGCAGATGACACTAAGCTGCGGGGAGTGGTAGATATCCTGGAGGGTAGGGATAGGATACAGAAGGACCTAAACAAACTGGAGGATTGGGCCAAAAGAAATCTGATGAGGTTCAACAAGGACAAGTGCAGAGTCCTGCACTTAGGACGGAAGAATCCCATGCACAGCTATAGACTGGGGACCAACGAGCTAGGCAGCAGTTCTGCAGAAAAGGACCTGGGGGTAACAGTGGATAAGAAGCTGGATATGAGTCAGCAGTGTGCCCTGGTTGTCAAGAAGGCTAATAGCATATTGGGCTGCATTAGTAGGAGCATTGCCAGCAGATCGCGGGAAGTGATTATTCCCCTCTATTCGGCATTGGTGAGGCCGCATTTGGAGTATGGTGTCCAGTTTTGGGCTCCCCACTACAACAAGTTGGAGAGTCCAGTGGAGGGCAACCAAAATGATGAGGGGGCTGGAGCACAAGACTTGGGAGGAGAGGCTGAGGGAACTAAGTTTGTTTAGTCTGCAAAAGAGAAGAATGAGGGGGGATTTGATAGCAGCCTTTAACAGGGATTCCAGGGAGGATGGAGCTAGGCTGTTCTCAGTGGTGGCAGATGACAGAACAAGGAGCAACGGTCTCAAGTTGCAGGGAGGGAGGTCTAGGTTGGACATTAGGAAAAAGTTTTTCACTAGGAGGGTGGTGAAGCACTGGAATGGGTTACCTAGGGAGGTGGTGGAATCTCCATCCTTAGGTTTTTAAGCTGCAGCTTGACAGATCCCTGGCTGGGATGATATAGCTGAGGTTAGTCCTGCTCTGAGCAGGGGGTTGTACTAGATACCTCCTGAGGTCCCTTCTAACTCTATGATTCTCTGATTCTCTGATTCTCTACATTGAGAAAACAAACAAACCAAAAGCACCCTCAGAAGAGATTGGAATAATGAGTGGCAATGTATCTCACAAGCCTCATGACAGCAGAGTGAGAAGCATGGAGGTCTGAAACATGGCAGAAGAGGAGTGTGTAGCGGAAGAATTGCAATCCGTGATCAAAGCCATGTTGATGACATGCCTATGGAGGATGGGGAAGACAAAGAACAGCTTCTGAAAGGTAAAACCCACACTTTTTATTTTTAAACCATTTGTTAACATACTTCCATTTATGAAGTACGTTAAACGTTTTCATGTAAAAATGGCAGCATTCACAATGGTAGAACGGACAAAAAGGAAACTATCGCCATGCATGTAATATGTGTAACATTTTTTTTCAAGTACACATTTTACAGGCCCACCGTGATACAAAAGACTTGAGGGCAAAGTGAGAAATATCAGTTTGTATGGCAGTTCCTTTCATGGTATGAAGCGAGGATGGTGACTGGGTGGAGAGGTACATGTTAATAGCAGCAAACGTGGATGGTGACTGGGTGGAGAGGTACATGTTAATAGCAGCAAACGTGGATGGTGACTGGGTGGAGAGGTACATGTTAATAGCAGCAAACGAGGATGGTGACTGGGTGGAGAGGTACATGTTAATAGCAGCAAACGTGGATGGTGACTGGATTGAGTCTTCAAATCTTATCTGAATTTTACTCATTTTTTCATCATGTTTTTTAAGTTATTGATGCATATTTGTGTTGTGTGGTCAAGAAAACAAGTGGAAAGGTAGGTCCCTCACTGAGATGGAAATATCAATGATATCAATAATTAAATTATCACATGAATATGGGGGGGAAACATATTTCAGTCATAAGTATTTTGAGGTGTATACCAGGTATACAGTCTTTGACTTGTTGAATGCCGCATTACATTTGCTATACAGTGGGTCCATGACTTCAGCACCAGTACGTACACTGGTTAGTCAGTTTTTAAAGTAAGATGGAATATATTCAGTCTTAAAAAGAGAAGGTTTGTAAGCTGCCTTACATATCTTATTTGTAACAGGAAGGACCCTTGCATGTTTGTATGTCTGCATGAACTACCTTTGGTTCCTTGTGTGCTACAGTAATGACTCCATTAAAAACCTGCTTGAGTGTCAACAGGTGCAAGCCATCTCCTCAGTCATTTCCAGTAGCGTTCTATCAGGCAGAGCAAGACAATTGAAGTTGAAGAAGGTAAATGTTAACAAGCTTTCCTGCCCAACATGGGGAAAGCACATTTTCATAAACTCAGTTAAGCACAGTCTTAAGAAACATCAGACACAATGCTACCCTGGGGAATGAGTAATAGTAGCCATGTAAGGACACTGGGAAATCCAGATTAATCCAGATTGCATGGTTTGCTTCATTGCCAACTCTAGCGGCATTTCTCATTTTTTTCCATGAACACAGAGTGGAATTATGCAAAGTGATCTATTATTGCTCCTTTCAATGCACCTAAGCATGGGGTTATTGTGGTAAGATATTTTCCATTGTTACACTTTGGGATAGTCTGCACTACGTGAAGGACTGCACCACAGGTTTCGAATACTGCTGTGTAGCCGTGATATACTTTCCTGTATTGTGGGTTTTCAATCAGTTCAGTACATACAAATGAAAATGTAACTTCAGTGTAACTCTTGAAATTCTGAGGACTGCTTTTTAAAAAATAAAATTCTAGCCTGAAGACTGTGTTATGATGTGATTAATGTAAATTTTAAAAATATAGTCTGTGGTGTTTTCATCAAGGACTTCACAATATGATTTTGTCTTGTGTGTTAGTGAAACTTACAAGTGAAAAAACCTGCATGCAGAGTTTTGACAAAGCATTATGAAAAAAGAGTACAGGTGCCACAAGTGTGCCTAATTCAGATGTTTACCAAAAGTGTACATTGTATAATTGTTTTATGAAGAGAAATATTTTCGGTTTTCTTGGCATAACACATCTGGAATATAAATGAGAAATAGAGAAATTTAATGTTACTGTTCATTTCAGTACAGGAAATGAAGATGTTAATAACTCTGTATCTCTACATATGTTTAGAGGCTTGTTTTTGCTGCAGCTTTTGAAGGTTTGCTTTTGTAAGTGGAGCACAGATCTGATGCCAGAGGTGAATATAGCTGAACCGCTTGGTAATAGTGGCTATAACATAATACAATTTAACATCCAGGTGGGGAGAAAAATAACAAAGCAGCCCACCATGCTAGTATTTAATTTCAGAAAGGGGAGCTACACAAAAATGAGGAAGTTAAACCAAAAATAAAAGGCACAGTATCAAAAGTGAAATCCATGCACGCTGCCTGGAAACTTTTTAAAGACACCGTAATAGAGGCTCAGTGTAAATGTAGACCCCAAATTAAAAAACATAGAAAGAAGGTGAAAAAAGTGACACAATGGATAAACAACAAAGTAAAAGAAGCAGTTAGAGGCAAACGGCATCCTTTAAAAAGTGGAAGCTGAATCCTATTGAGGAAAACAGAAAGGAGCATAAACTCTGGCAAGTGAAGTGTAAAAATACAATGAGGAAGGCCAAAAAAGAACGTGAAGAACAGCTAGCCACAGACTCAAAAGTAATAGGAAGAACACACACACCACACAGAAGAGAAATCAAATACAATTAGTGGACAGCTGGACCAACAGCCCGATATGCTGCCAGTCCAGGGGTGACGGGAGCCCAGAACCTCATTGTACAGTGACCCTGAGCCGCTTGCCCAGAGCTTTACCCTTCACAGGCTTATACCGTGAGAGTGAGAGGTCTGGCTCTGGTAACAGCAAGAAAGCTGGCCCGTGACGGCCCCTCGCCTGCGTTATTAGGTGCAGGGTGCAGGCCGAATACAAAGCCTATCATTTCATTCTGTAGTGAGGGGGCGTGGCCTCCCTCCGAGACTACCAGGGAGGGACTGCCAGGGAGGGCGGAGCCAGAGAAGCCACACCTGCCATGCTGGAAGCAGCGGGGCAGAGCCCAGACAGCACCTGGACGTATAAAGGGCAGGGCCTTCAGCTCCGACAGGAGGCAGCCGCCGAAGGAGGAGGAGGTCTCCAGCCTGCTGCTGCAGAGAGGAGCTGGAGAGGAGCCTGGTTACCCGGAGGACTCACTCGACCCACCTGCACCGGTGGACAGCCCAGACAGCGAGGGCTTGGTGGGACTACCGCTGGTCGCGTACCCTGGGGAAGTTGACGGCGACCCTTGGCCGCAGGTACACAGGCACAGGGGTGGAGGAGGTAGCCCAGGGGCAGCCAGCTCAGGTCCGGCTGGGCTCGCACTCGAGCCCTTGTCAGTGAGTTTTGGCTGGAGCCCCGCTGACCCAGCGTCGGGACACTCTGCCACTGATAGGGCCCTGGGCTGGGACGCGGAGGAGTCGCCACGTCCCCCTCCCCCTTCCCTAGCCACCTCTGGTGTGGTAGCCTCAACCTGCCGGGCAAAGCCTCTGAGGGCCATAGACTGCTTTGCCTGCCCCGCCCTGGCCGAGGTCTTGAGGCTACAGATGGTGGAGAGCTAATCCTCTGTATCGAGTGTGCCCACACTGTGTGGCAGTGAGGGAGCGTGGCCTTCCTCCGAGACTATTGGGAGGGACAGGCCGTATCCTCTACACTTCTGTATTAGCCACGCTCTGTATATGAGGAGGAGCAGGGGGATTTGTCTGCCACACCATTATTGTGTTGATGCATCAGGGCCCTGGTTTGAGTGTCACTTGTACTTTTTGAAAACTCCTCTTCCCTGTGGCTGCATTTACTGGTTTGACTGAGGTCTGGCTAGGAAACGTTACTATCAAATTGTGAAACCGGCTATCTGATTGGTTGGTGGGTTCCCTTGGTAACATTGGGGTGTACTGTTCGGTTTTTGTTGTTGTTTTGAAGTTCAAGGAAGGGTTTTGGTCTTTCTACCCGCCACCCCCTCTAGGGTCAGACTCTGCCATAACTTACGCACCACACTGTGCAAGAGCTCTGCAGACGGGCAGTTTCTAAATTGCCCTTTTATATTTCACTGAATTTTTAAGATGAATTATTATTATTCATTATTTTATTAGCAGTCTTTGTCATCAGGTTTGAAGGCAGCAGTAGAATGTGGGTGTAGCAAGTTGCTCTCTATGCAGATTACAGCTCCTGTGGTTATTACGAGGGTTCATCATTACTGAGGTTCTCACTGCTATTCCAATGCATTGCTTTCATCCCAGCTGGGCCGCATGGTCTCCTTCTGTTTCATTTTCTAACCCTCCGATATAGGGCTCAGCCTTCTTGAGTCTTGGTTATGAATGGTCTCATTAACATAGTAGCTGGGAGCCAAACTGCCTGGATGGTGAGAGCAGAAAACCAACCATGGCAAACAGCATTCACCGACCCGGAACACAAGCAGAGGATGTGTGTGGATAATCGTGAGGTGCAGTTCCAGCTCATCACTCCAGTAAGCCCACTTCACAGCTGTCATTCTCCCTGGGGGTGGGATTTCTTCAGAGCTGTCTTGTGCAGACTCACTGCTGCCCTGAGGTGAGAAAAAGGGTCAGAGCTGGTCTTTAAACTAACCTCAAATCAACCTTTTTCTAAACTGGACCATCCTTCTCCTCTCCCTCAGGCTGAAAATGCATCACAAGCAACACAGACAGAGCTCATGTGGACATAATGGGAAGGAAGAGGAGAATGTTGATACTTTTGTTTGAAGTGAGAAGAAAGTCACCATGGTATGAAAGTGTGTCTGAGCCAACCACAGCACATGATGCGTTCAGAACGGGTGAGCCATTGTTCCCCCAGGACAGGAAGTTGGTCTATGGTACAGCTTAGACTAAACCACTTTGACCCCGGCTTCCGAGCCCATATTGTTCACTTTTCAAAATACTTTTAGGTGAGTCATTTATACTACAGTTATTTTAAACAAGAGCTCTTATCTGTTATTACTGCAATCAGTCTGATTTCATTATCTTCCCTATAAAAAGAAATCGTAATGAATCTGTTAACTATTTATCGTTAATAGAAACCTAGCAGTAATTTGAATTACTTTCCAAGCTTATGTCTAAATTAACGCAACCTGAAAGACAGCTAAGAAAATGTATTTTGCGGACGGCTAATGAAAGATTAACAGGAATCTGCAGTCATTATTTGTGTGTGTCTGTAATTCTGGTGTCTGGAAACTAGAAACAAGGATACATAGGTATTTTATTTCATTGAAAGGACTGTTTCCCATAAACAAATACATCTGGAATATCATTATTTTCAAGCTGAGACTGTACAAATTCTTCCAATCATGAATTTTTAACACATGTAGTTCAAAAGAAGATTAGTTAAACCGGTGAAATTGTATTTTAAAGTAAGGATGGTAATTCTCAGAAGTGCAGGGGTGCACTTCAGATGTAAAGCATCTCCTTTCAGTACATTACCAGCTGTCAGTTACGGTTGTACTTAAGAGCAAAAGTGTTTCAGGCCAAATCCATCCCTGGTGCAACCTCATCAGCATTTTGTATCCCCAGTGCAATATACTGATACATTAACATCATTGATCAGTCATAAGTCGTGCCGTTAGGCGACACCCTGGGTATGAGAGTGAAAACAAGCGGTGATGGTGTTATATTAACATTAGACAAACGTAGCCCAGATGAGAAATTTGACATAAAGTTGCCTAAAGCAAAGTCAGAAGAGTAACTATGCAGGAGATTCTCAACTAAAAACTATTCATCAGGGTTGGAATTTAGATATTTCTGCTATCAATTCCTCCTGGCTGATAACTGTAATAAATGAAGGCCCTAACGTGGAAAAACTTCATTTCATGAAGAAGCATAAACTACTTGTAGCATCATGTGATACACTCAGAAAGGATTTGCCCCTAATTCATACCACAAAAGGTTTAATGAAAATATAGTACTTAGTAACTAGTATGGTCCATCCAGTTCTCTCTTTTCTACAATGCAACAGCTCCCCCATCTTACAGAATGAAGAATTTAAAGTGGGAAAAAAGCTTCTATGGGAAAAGAATGCTGGAGGAACTCAGTATATTTAACTGCTTTTATTTTAGAGAGAGAGAGAGAGAGAATCACTAAGATATCTGTGCCAAAAGTGTTTTATGATTCCCAACTTACTGCTTTGGGAGAAAATAAAACACAAACCAACCAACAACAACAACAACCAGAAACCAAAAACGCCACTCCCTCCGCAGCCCAGTGCGCTTGACATTTCGATGATTCGGGGATTAAATTTGCTTCTTGCCAGAATGAGTAAGTGCTGTGGGTTCCCAGTATTTTAATGAGGTACAGCAGCATATTATGAAGAAAACGACATATACCCACTTCTTGTGTTACGGCTTTGGGATGGATTCTCGCCCTTGCAGTGACTTCTCTGTGTGATTCTCCCACTCTCAGCATGCACTGTCACTGCTATGAATTATCCATATCAGCCGAGCGCCTGCAGGTACCCAGTAGACACAGGCCCCTTTGTGACAAGCACTGAACAAATCCAGAGGAAGGTTTTGTCCACGCAGTGCAGGACAGCACGCCAGCGGGGTGTGTCAGTAAAGCACACTAAGGGGTTGTGCCTGGCTACCTCCGGACCTTGTAGAGCATGTCAGCAGAGGGCACACGGGGGTGTAACATGGCAGAGCCCTGTACAAATCACACTTCACGGGTGCTGTGCAGACAAGCCCGAAGAGCCAGCCTCTGTCCTGAAGCACTCTCGAAAGAGATGAGGCAGACGAAGGGTGCAAGACAGAAAATAAACTTGTCTCCGAACTCCACACTGTGGTAGGCAATGGGGGAGAGAGGGAGGGAAATGAGGGTTCTTCATTAAGCTTTTAATTTATACAGATTTGTTACAGCTTCTCATGCCCGGTGCAACTGGGCGCCGCCCCCATGCCTGGGCCTCCCAGTGCTACTGCCCGACCCGTGTTAAATAATAGTCGTTTGTTATTCATGGGACAAAAAGAGAAAAAGATGGGCCACATTCTCTGCCCTTGCTCGTCTGAGATCCATAGGGCTGTGTGAGCTGCTCCATGCTGACGCAAGGTCATGCCGTCTGAGAAGGAAAAATCTCAGCCACACTTCCAAGGTGGCAGACATCAGTCTGAAGTGCAAAGTCACTGAAAAGGCAGTGGGGGCAATGGTCAATAACCACTGAACATGCTGTCCCCATGTGATCCTGCAGGGAAGAGAGCAAACGTGGTTCTTGGGTGTGTGAGCAGGGGACGCTCTAGTAGGAGTGGTGAGGTGCTATTACCTTCGTCTTAGTGAGACCACTGCTGGAGGCGTGTCCAGTTCTGCTGCTGACAGTTCCTAAAGGATGTTAGAAAGTGGGAAGGGTTCAGAAAAGCGCTCTGAATGACATGATGTCTGGAAAAAAGCCTTCCAGTGAGAGATGTGTGAACCTCCGTCAAGTAAGAGGTAACTTGAGCATGGTCAACAAGTATCTACATGGGAAAGAGATTTCCCAGATTCAATGTCCCTTCATCTAGTAGTAAGAGGTAGACCAGGAGTCAGTATTTCGAAGTAGAAACGAGACAAATTCAGGCTAGAAATAGGATGCTGTTCTTTAACAGTGCGGGTAGTTAACTATGGGAACAACTGACCTACAGCTGCGGTGGAGTCTCTCTCACTTAGAGACTTTAAATCGAGACATGGAGCAATGCGAAGTGGTGGATCAATGTCCCAGCTGTGCCCGTGTGCTGATGTGAAGAGCAGTTTGTATCTCAACCGAGCCTCAGCGTCTCCACGGGTCTGTCTACACTGCAACGTACACCTAAGCTTGAACCCGGGCTCAAGTCTCGCCCACTCCCCCCGCCTCTACGCTGCAATCACGCTCAGCCCGGGCTCAGACCCAGCGTCCCAGGACCCTGCAGCGCTGGCGG
Organism: Emydura macquarii macquarii; assembly: GCF_026122565.2. Taxonomy (NCBI): domain Eukaryota; kingdom Metazoa; phylum Chordata; order Testudines; family Chelidae; genus Emydura; species Emydura macquarii. Next base: position 1,116,344 of record NW_027131688.1, read on the forward strand.
GTCTGAGCTCAAGTCAAGCCGGGAGCCGGGGTTGGAGCCCTATTGCTCTGCAGGCGAGCCGCAGCCCCGCTTGACTCGGGTCTCAGAAATCACCCGGGAGTATCCCACAATTCCGTGGGACAACTTCCTTGGTTTTCTCTATCCCAGCAATCTGCAATCCACTCCCTTGAAAACGGATGCCTTCCCCCCAGTCGTGTGTGTCCCCCCCCCCCCCCCCCCCCCCCCCGCACCCGCAGCAGCTCAGTTCAGCATTAACCCATCCTGGTCTGCTCACCGCTCTGCAGGCAGACAGCCAGAGAGCTGCCTGGCCCTGCAGGGGTGTGACGGGCTGGTCACACTTCCTGTTACAAGCAGGGCAGCCAGGCAAGTTTTCCCACAGTGCACTAGACCAGCGTGGCCAGTTTCCAGGAGGGGGGACGCTAGGGATGCTGGGGTCTGGTTACGTGGACTCAGGTCGGCGTGCTGCAGGTTGGAGGTCAGCGCCCTCGGCTCGAGCATGGACTAGAAAACGCTCAGCGTGGGTTTAACACAACATCGATGCTCGAGCCCAGGGTTCCCTGACACAGGGGAGCAAACGCACCAGAGCAAGTCCCTCAGTGGCCTGTTGAGCAACGGTGAATCCAAGGGGCTGCCTGTGCCCCGGGCCCTGTGCTGTGCGCCCAGGAAGCGACGCACAGCCCAGTGTCGGCACACGGCAGCGTGCCGGGACAGCTCCCCTTCGGCAGGCAGAGCGCCGTGCCGCGCTGGGCTGCCGCTCGGCCTAGCAGGAAAGGAGCATGGCGGAAAGGTGGCAAAAAGCTGCTCACGGGCGGCTGGGAGCGTGGGTGGTGAGCCAGCGGGGCTGCGGACAGGGACAGGCGGGTGGGCATGAGGAGTCACCACTGCATAAAAAGCTGTTCAGGGCTGGCGGCTGGCAGCGCCGTCAGCGCCGCTTGCTAGGTGTGGGCAGAGGTCCCAGGGCACCGGCCACTCCTAACAGCTCCTCCCCGCTCCCCTGGCTCTGTCCCTCCAGCCTCCTCATCCCGTTGTAGCTCCATGGTCCTATGGCTGACAAAAGGGGGGAGAAAAGACTGGGCTGAACTAGGAGCGAGCGGGATCTGGATCCTGCGTGGGAGAGTACGTGATGGTGGGGGCAGGAGAAGTGGTTTCCTTTTTCCTTTCCCCATTTTCCATCACCATCCTCTTAAAAAAAAAACGGTGCTTGCTGGCCTGATCCTTTAACTCCGAGCAAGTGAGCGGAGTCTGGAATCAAGGGCTCTAAGCCCCCGAACAGTCCCGGTTACTCTTTATGCATGGATCGCCGGCCGGGCTTCAGCCCAAGGGCGGATGAGGGCCGGGGACAGGCTGGCAACACACTGCACTTAATATATGCTCATGGCCAAATCCAAGAAAGAGCCTGGCCAGGCTCTGAGTGTTGGGGGCGAGGCTCAGAGCCACCACTCCTGGGGTGCAGGCTCCCCTGCCATGGGTGTCCCCATGAACGTTGTCCATTGGCCTCCACAGCAGGCGAACGGAGCCGGGATGTGGGGGGACGGAGGAGGCTGTGAGCAGTGGGGCGCCAGACCTGTTGTGAAGGGTGGGTGCAGAGACTGCGCAGCGGCTGCAGCCCAGGTGGTAGCAGTGGGGTGCTTGGTCCCGGGGTGCAGCTTTCCAGGGCGTAGCGTCTTTGCTGGAGACCTGGCCTTGTTGTGAGACCCCTGGACAATTAGCAGCCACAGACTACCCCAGTGCAATGGAACTTCCCCCGCTCTGCCCCCCGGGCTGCGTGGCTGCTGTGTGGCACAGGGGGATCCCGTGCCCATGGACAGGCACCCGGGGGAGGCGGCGTAGTGAGCATTCAGGGGCCCGGGACTCTAGGCCCGAGACTGGAAGAACAGCCAAGGAAGGCCGAGCTGCTGCCACCGTGGGGGTTGGCTCCTGACTGCCCCATTTATCAGGCTGTGCCAGGGCAGGGCTGGGGTGACTCATTTTGGGGTCCTTAGGGGTGGTAACCGTTCCCGTGCTGCTCCCGAGAAGTGTGTCAGGTGATGCTACCTGCCCCACAGCTTGAACGCAGTGTCGGTTTTCTAGTAAGTCCGGGAGGCTGAGACATTCGCTTTCACAAGCAGCAGTGCAGGAGGCCGAGAGATGCTTTGGGAAAATATGACAACACGAACTCAAGCTAGCGGGCCTGACCCAGCCATTTATCGCCGGTAAGTTGAATAGCAAGGGGAGGGTTTTCGCTGGTTGGAAGGAGCAGGGAGTAGGGAGTCGGAGAGAACAACTCGTGTAGATGGGAACTGACGTGCTGACGGGCTTTTCTGTTTCCCACTCAGCCAGCAGGACGGTTTTCTCCATCACTTCAAGCCCCCACTCTCTCCCCGGCAGCCTCACACATACATACCCCTACCCCGACCGGTGCCGCCACCACCACCACCACCACCACCACCACTAGCCATGGCCCTTTCTCCCCCCATGCACGCTCCAGGCGTGGGAGCAGGGTGGCAGCAGGTGCACCCTCTGGGTGGCCAGGTGCCCACGGAGAAGCCACAGCTCCACCTGGCACCATCCCACCAGCAGAGACGACGGTCACATGTGGATGTGGGACATTGTGTTTGAAAAACCAAAACCAATGCAAGCCGCTCTGAAAGGAACAGAGCCAAACCTTGGTGCCTTTGCTCAGGGATTTACACTGCGAAGGAAGGTATTGATGTCAGAGCTGGAAAGCGGCTCTCAGCATTACATGATTATTAATCGTGTTTATTACAGTAGTGCCAAAGCATCAGCCAAGAGCACGGCTCCTTGGTGCTAGGCGCTGTATGAGCACAGAGGAGTAGATGGTCCCTGCCCTGAGGCGCTTACAGTGTAACTAGACTGGACAGACACAGGCTGGGGAAGGGGTAGAACACGCCAGCAGAGTGACCAGTGAGCTGGTAGCAAACATCATGATAATGCCATTCGTGGTGGGGGGGTTGTTGGGAGGGGATGAGCTAAATGGAAGGGAAAGGAAGGGGTGGGGTGGGAGGAGAGGGTAAGAGGGTGGACTGAGGCCAAGGTGAAGAGATTGGGGGAAGGAGTTACAGGGGACATGGTAGTTCCCAAGCAGACTCGAGGGCATGTCCAGCCCTCGGGATTGCAGAGCTGGGGCTGCTGAACTTTCCCATCCAGGCTCATGAGTTATTTACAGCGGTGCCATTAAAACTCCCGTCAATCTCTTCCCCCCTCCCACACACACACCCCGGAAGGGCCAGGTGATTAGACTATAAAGCGTGTGAAAAACACACACACACACTTTTTTTTTTTAATTTTCCTTCTGGCTTTTGATCCTTTGGGGTTCATAGCTTCACGCGTTTCCTGCTCCCACGGGGGCTAGAAACTTTGCTTTCATTGGGAACAAATCGCCTGTCTCTAGCAGCCCGGGATTTACGAAAAACACCAAGGAGGGCAAGGCTTGCAATAAAAGCAGCGGCGCACTGCCGCCTCGTGCTGGGCGGGGAGGCGGTGTGGAGGTTACCAGCACCGGGCTGCCTCTCTGTTAAGAGCTGCTTCCACTCTGGTTTAGGTCACAAGTGATGCCCTGGCTCTGCCCAACGGGCCGGGACTGGGGCCTGCCAACATGCAGCACAATCTCTCCTGGGGACGTGTAGAAATGTGCCACTGGGGCCACACATGGGGAGTTGGGAGTGTGTGAGCAGAGCCGGAGTAGGAGGGCCCGTCAAAGCTCTCACACTTCCTGAGGGGAAATGGGGAGTCTGCGGAAACAAAACTGCCTGTTCTCCACTCCACACACACTGAAAATGACCGGCTGGCGTTCGGCTCACAGGTTTGGGTTTCACGTAAAAGTGAAGGTGTCTGGGGACAAGTCTCCCCATTTCCTGACCAGCTGAGAAGGAACGGGCCGAACCCTTGCTATCCCATTGGCCTGTGCACGAGCGTGTGCTCTTTCTGTGCGGGTCTCGGGATGCGGACGCATGCACCGTTGAAGTGTCAGCACAGAGATGGTAAAACCACTTACTCAGGCAGTGCCGTGACAGAAACCGTTCCCGTTTTTCTACAGCTAAGGCCACTTTGTCAGATACAACAGTGCAAAGTTTGACCCTTCCCCTTCCCTAGAGCTGAGCTATGGAAGAGTACTACCAGTCACAACCTCTGCTAGACTATCGAGGGATACAACCATGCACCGCAAACTGCTACTCCAAACAGTAGTTGGCTGAGATTAAATCTAGCTAGCTATAAACACACACACACACACACGTGTTAAAGCCCCAGAAATTGTCGCTGAAGTATCAAATGGTTGCCACTGATTTCAGAGCCTGCTCCGAGCCCTGACTTTTCCTATTAGTGTTAAAACCAAGAGGTATTTAAAATGCTCACCCTTTCTCTGACACTCCGCTTCAGGTCTTTACCAGGGTCACTCAGCAGACCTCCTGAGGAGCAGACGTGTCAGGCACAGAAAGGCGTGCAGACGCCCTACTTCCGCAGACAACATGTACAGACATTAATCATCATGCAGGTCAGCAATGGCTTTCTAGCAGCCTTGTCACTGGATATCTCCTCATCGCTCTCCCGGCTGTGATTCTGTAAGCTAATTCTGCAGGTGCACGTCAGATAAATAATGAGGTCATCATCAACAGACATAAGCTACTGCTGTCAATCCCCTTCCCTTATGTAGCCATCCACTCGTTAGATATGGGCCCCACCTAGCCATGGCAGACGGGGTCAGAAGAGGATGCAGGATAGGGCCCTAAGAGTTCTTGATGCCGCTGTGTGACCATGCGCCCCCTTGTCCACCCCACAGAACCAGCACACAGGTGTGAAATCGGGTTCACTTTCGCCTCCCCCAGAACGACGCAGAATTAAGACTAGCATGTTAACAGTACACAATCTGTCTGTTTGGCCTGCACTCTGCAGAATGTAGAGGATGTGGGTGGTATTTGCCTTTCCTGTAGGAGTGTGAGCTTAGCCGCTAACAAAGGAGGCCTCCCTTATCAAACATGATTTGTAATTTTGGGTCTGCAACTCAACACCCTGAATAGCCTAATTTTCAGAGGGTGAGGCTCAGCATTGGGGGTGGGGCTGGGGGTGGGGTGGGGGGGGAGGAAAAGGACATTTTCAGGCATCTCAAGTTGTAGATCCAAAAAAGGCACAAGCAACCCCCCAGTCACTTTTGGGAAGGCGGGCTGGGAACCCTGTGTGAGCTCAGGCATGCCTGCCAGTGGTCCCTGTGGACGTGTTACCTGCTTACGGACGGCAGCATCAGGCTGTGAAACTCTGAAGGAAATTATTCCTCAGGATATGTTTTGGATGGAGGTTGCAGTTTCTTCTTCCATTGACTTCAGCGGGCCTGGCCCGGCTTGTCCAGTGGTGCGAAGCAGAGCAGAAATCTCATCACAGCTAGGCATTGCCTTGTCTTTCCCCTGGTGCAGCGTACTTCCATCTCCAGCTTGGGACGTCTGTAGTCCCAAGCAAAGGTGTTCGGCTCAGGGTGCAGAGCACTAACTCCCACTCAGCCAGGTCAGCCTGCCAGGCCCAGGGGCTGGGAATTTCTCTCAAGGCCGCTGTGCCATACTCCCGGCTGATGGCTGGAGGTGTGCAAAAGCAGAGCAGCCCTGATTACCGGGCCATGGTGGACGGAGGGAGAGAGTCACTCCGCCTGTCGGATTCCCGAAGGGTGCCGGAGCCCCGTTTTTGTCTGTCTGGTTCCCTGCCACAATGGACGTCATAGGCCTCCTGCTCCTTCGGACACCCTGTTCTCGAGGAGAACCTGATGGCAGCACCAGCGCCGATGGCAGGAGGCTGCAGACACCTCCTCTGGCAGGAGTCAGACAGTTACACGGAGCAGTGTGGTGGCAGCCTGCCTACCCCAGCACCCAGCCCAGCCCAGCCAGCCCCTTCCGGGCCAGGGGAAGAGGGCCAGGTTTGCTGAGGTTGGTGAAATCCAGGGTCCGGTCTGGGGTTGGTGAAATCCCCTTGCCTTGCCCAGGGACCCTGCCAGTCTGCCCTGGCCAGCGCTGTGGGGTACAACCTCCTCCCTCCAGCCTCTGCTCGGCGGGCTTCTCCAAGCCATGCGAAGGGACACACACCGGGAGAGCTGGCTCAGAGGCACCCAGGCCATGCACGGTCTTTCCCTGCCCTGCACAGCAGCCGCGGGCCATGGGCGCAGCGCGGCAGCGGTGAAGGCGGCAGCTGGAGCGCCAGGCCCGGAGACGCGCCCGGCCCATCGCACGCACAGCCCCGGGAGCGCTCTGTCGCTGCCGGGTCCTGGGTAAGTGAGACGCGATCCCCAAAGCCAGGCTCCGAGCCGCAGCGCTGTCTGCACGGATCCACCGAGCGCCCGCCCCGTCGTCCGAAAGTTGCCTTAGGTCCCAAGCGCCGGTCTTCAGTCGTATCCGCGCCCTGTCCCCAGGAGGGCCCGAGCAAAGGGGGCGGCTTCCCCGTCCAGGCGGGCAGCCCCTCTCCGGCCAAGGGCTCCACGAGCGCACGGCGAGCTCAGCGGCACTCTCCCCGGGACTGGCGCTCTGCAGGCCGCCGGACCCCGCTCCTCTCCCCGGCCCGGCCCGGGCACTCCGCCCCGGGAGGCAGCCGTGACTGCTGCCGGCCAGCTCCGAGGGCGAAGCAGCGCCAGGCTCCGAGCGCACTGACCCAGCCCGCTGCGCCAGGGGCGCTCCGCTCCGCCGGGACCCCGCGCCAGCGCGCACGGCCCCTGGCAGCCACCGGCTCGGCAGACACCGCGCTCACTCCGGCTCCGCCTCGCCCCCTCCCCGGTTTTGAGCAAAGGCTCCTTAACTGATTGGCTCCCTCGTCTCCGCGGCGCCCCAGCCCCCACCCCAGAGCCAGCGCCGAGCGGGCTGGGAGGGGGGCAGGGGGGACCCGCCGCCGGCGCAGGAACCGCCGCGTCCTCTCCGCTCCGCGTCCCCGAGCGCAGCCGGCACCGGGGCAGGCCCCGAGCGGCGGAGCCCGCGGCAGCCCCTGGGCTCCAGGGAAAGCCGAGGAGAGAAAGTCCCTCCGGGCGCCCCGGGGAGACGGACCACGTGCGCGCCGAAGTAAGGGCTGGCCCTGCCCGCGGGCTCTGTGCGGAGCAGCGCCTCGCCTCCCCCGTGCGCCCGGACCCCCGGGCTCGGCCCTGCCCAGCTAGCGCCCCCAGCACCGGGCAGAGCCGCCCCTGTGCGCTGACACGGCTGCCGGCGGCCCTGGCCTGGGGCTGCAGCGGGACGGCTCTGCGGCTGCCTGGCTCCCCGGCGCAGCCCGGAGGGAGGAAAGGAGGGAGGCGTTCCCGTCCCATCCCATCCCGGCCCGGCCCGGCCCGGCCCTTCCCAGCCGGCGCCCCGCGCCCGCCCGTTCGCCTGGCTGGTGCGGCTCTGACGCACCCCGCCGCGTCTGCCCCTGGGGCGCGGTGCCAGCCGGCTCGCTCCCCTCGCCGGCTCCAGGCGTTGCGGTGCGGTGCGGTGCGGGGCCGGGCCGGGCCGGGCGCAGGGACACACCCCCGGCCTGCCCACTCCTGCGCCAGCAGCGCCTCCCCGCGCTAGGGCGCAGCCGCTGCTCACAGGCGCTCGCGGCTCTCCCCGATCCCGGCAGCGCCGGCCCTGCCTCTGCCTCTGCCTCTGCCCTGGCGCGGCTCGCAGACGCGTCTCCGGATTAGCCGGATCGGGGGCGCCCGGCGCCGCTCTGCGCCCGTCCGCGGCTCCGCCGCGCCATCGCCCTGCGCCCTGCGCCGGGGCAGGCGGCGGCTCGGGCCGAGCCCGGGCTGCAGAGCCGCCTCCGTGCTGCAGGGAGCGGCCCGGGCGGCAGCCGCCTGAACGCGGCGCGGCGAGATGGAGCCGGCAGCCGCCGTGGAGGACGCGAGCCGGGGCGCGGGAGACCCGGCGGTGCCGCTCTGCAGCGCCCGGGGCCCCGGCTGCTCCGCCTGAGACGCACCCGGCTGTGCGAGCGCCCGGAGGGGCAGGGCCCGGCGGATCCGTGCCCCGTGGCCGGCGGGGGCGGTGCATGGCTGCGCCGCGGGCAGCTGGCCGGAGCAGCCGGAGCAGCCGGAGGACGGAGGCGTAGCGCAGACGCCGCCGGGCGCGGAGAGCGCAGGAAGAGCGCCCGCCTGCCGGGGCCATGGGGAGCCCCTCCCGGGCCCGCGCCGCCCCGGCCGGCGAGTGAGCCGGGCCGGCCAGAGGCGGAGCGCGGGGCCCAGCGCACGGGGCGGGCCGGCGGCGGCGCCAGGTGAGCGGATCCGGGGCGCTCGGCGAAGCCCGGCGGGGCGAGGATTATCCCAGCGCAGGTACGCGGCAAGGTCACCGGCGGCGGGGCGCGGGGGGCGCGGGGGGCGGCGGCGCCCCTGCCTCGTGTGCGCTGGGGGGCACCGCGCGGCTCCCTCGCTCGCTCGCTCCTTCCCTCCCTCCTTCCCTCCCTCCATCCATCCGTCCCTGCCTCCTCCCCCCGCCCGGCGCGGTGCGCGCCTGTGCAGCCGCCCTGCCTCTGCCCGCTCCCCGCGAGCTGAGCCGCCGCTTTGCGCCGGGCGAGCCGCGCCGCGACCCCCTCCCGCCCCGCGCCCCGCACCCCGCGCCCCGCACCCGCCTGCCCCAGCCCGCGCCGCGGGCGCCGGCCGCCGCCTGCCCGCCGGAGGATGCGTGCGCGGAGCCATGGCACAGGGCGGAGAAGCGAGCGGCCAGCGCGCCGCCAGCCCGTGAAGCCCGCCCGGGGCCGCCGAGCCGCCGCTGCACCTGCCGGGGAGAGCGCTCCGGCCCCGCCGTTCCCCTAGAGGCGCCAGGTAACGCGACGCGACCCTCCCCGCGCCGGGATCCCCGCTGCATTGCGGGCTCCGGGGCTGGCTCGGGGCGGGCTGGGGGGAGCTGGGGGCGGGCTCCGCTGCCGCCAGCCCGGGGCAGGGGGGCGCCTTGTCCCGAGAGCGGAGCGCGCCCGGCCTGGCGCGGGGGGGGTCTGTCCGGGAGGGTTTGCGGTGGGGGGGCCAGTGGCGCTGCAGCCCCCCCGGCACGGCCAGGGCTCCGCCCTCCCCCCTGCCCATGGGCACCGCTCTCGGGGGCTCGGGGGCTCGCCGCGCCGCGCCGCGGGCAGCAGAGGCCGGCCAAGACCGGGCGGGCGCAGCGGGCGCGGGGCGCAGCGGGCGGAGGAATGTCCCGGGCAGCGGAGCAGACGCACAGCCCCGGCCGCTGTCCTGCCCGCCCGGAGCTGGCCGGGGACCGGGGATCCAGCCTGGGCTGTCCGCCGGGCACGGCGGGCTCCTCCCGCGGGTAAAGTGCTTCCCGCGCAGCCTCATGCCCGCTCCGCCACCGCGCAGACAGCGGCGCTGGATAATTCGGCCGGGCGAGGCGGCTCCCCCCGGCTTCTCCCCGGCGGGGGGCTGCGGGAGGGGAGGAGACCAGCTGCCGCCGCCGCCGCCGCCGCCCGGCCCCTCTCCGGTCCCGCCATGTCCCCGGCTGCACCGGCGGCTTCCCCCGCGCCCCGGCAGCTGCGCTTCTGCCGCTCTCCAGGCGATGGCAGGGGCAGCCTGCGCTCCGCCGCGGCCGGGCGGGGGGTGCTCCGGGGCCGGCTGGGCACAGCCTCTCGGGGGCGCCGCGCCGCGCCGGTGTGGCCGGGGGAGGGGGCAGCTCGCCCTCCGGCAGCCGAGCCCCGGGGGGGTGTGTGTGTGTGGGGGGGGGATTGATCCAGACTGGGGCGGCCGGGGCTGTGCGCTCTGCTCCGCTCCGCTCTGCTCTGCCCCTGGCCAGGTTGCCCCGGCCGTGAACCCTGCGGCAGGAGGGAGCTTGGGTGACGGCGTGCGCCCGGGCCCCTGGTTTCCCGAGCCCCCGGCGCCTCATCCCAGCGGCTCCCCTCGGGGCCGGTTGCTGAGATGGCTAGGCTGGGAGCCCCGGGGGAGGCAGCCGGCCGGCCAGGACAGCCGGCTGGAGCCCCGCGGCCGGGCTCTGCCGTTGCCCGAGCTCCCAGCTCCTGGGGTGACTCTGCCGGAGGGTCGGGACCCGCTCGGGGGTGCCGGGCGCTAACCCGGCCCTGGCCGGCTCTCCGGGTGCCATGGCGCGGCGCCGACGTGCGCCCTGCCCGGCTGGGTTTTGTAGCTGCGCAGAGTTTTCCCGTGCGCCAGGCTGGCGATGGAGGCGGGGGAGGCTCTCGCCGCCCGTGGGTCAGGCGGGGAAGGGGGCCCGAGGCTGGGCTGCAGGGCCGGGCAGCTCCCGAGGCGGGACAGGGGGTGACCGGGCTTCGCCGCCTCGAGAGCGTCGGAGCAAACCCTGGCCTGGGCGGCTTGGCGGGGGCCGCCTGTGACTCCATCCAGCCGGCAGCCCGCAGCTGGGCAGCGACCCACCCTCCGGCCCAGGGCTGCGGGCCCGCGGGTGCCGGGTAGCCGGGGCCCGGGGCAGCCAGCCGTGCCCCCTGGGCTGCAGTGCGGGGGGACGGGGCGCTGCAGGCGGCGGCGGGGCTCCGTGGGTGGCTCGTGTGTGGCTGGCTGCGCTGCGCTGCGGTGGGGCTGGAAATGCTGGAGCGGAGGGAGGCAGGCCCGGGTCACAGGGCGAAGCCCCCGCAGGAAGGGCAGCCGGCGGCGATGGTGTTTGCGGGTGCAGGATGGATCCCCCAAAGATGTGAAGTGGGGCAGGGGGCGGCTCCTCCCCTGCCTTGCCGTTTGGCCTCTGCCATCCTCTCCGCAGCCCCTTCCATCTTTGCCACGTTTCCCTGGGCCTCTCCTCACCCGCCTGAGGCTGGCGGGCAAAGGAGCCATTTTGTGCTTTGTTAAAAAGAGAGAAGCAGCTGCTGTCCGGGGTGCAGGGTCTGTGAGTGTCTGCCTGCGATGGCCTGCCCCGCCGGCTCCTGGGGTGCTCTGCTAGCCCTAGGGAAAACCCCTCCGGGGAAAGGAGCCCTTCTTACCAAAGGCAGCGCAGCTGGGGAGTTGCTACTGCAAAAGCTGCAGCCATGTTGCCTTGAGGAGCAAAGACCAACCCGCTGCTCCTCAAAGCAGCAAGACCAGGGAGGAGATGAAATGAGTTTCCCTTGGAGGAAGTGAAAGATGGGGGTGGCCAAGTGCACTGAGGGGGAGAGCAATCCAGGCCCAGTTCTGCAACTCTTACTCAGACCGCCTAGCACCGCACACACACACACACACACACAACTATTACATTGTCATTACAACTGTGAGTAAGTGCTGCTCGCCATGCCTGAGGATTGCAGGCAGGGTCTCGCTCCCATCAGACGAGCAATGGCGGCCTGGCCTTTGTGTGTGTGCGCTTCTCAGCTATTACCAGGGTAGGGCCATATCAGGGCCTAGGTAGATAGATGGTGTTAGGATCATGAATCATTTTGGGTGGGATTCTGATACCCTTATATCCTCCTCATGCTGGCAGCACCAGTGCTCTCCTTGCCCTGGGTGGGGCTCTCTGTGGAGTGAGGTTCTATTCAAGCAGAGTAAGGGTGTTGGAGGCTGGCCCTTTGCTACAGGAACCCAATTCACAGGTTTTCAGATGCTGCACTCTGGAATAACACACTCCTTTGAAATGCCAACATCTATGCTGTCAGATCTGTCCACTTAGAATCAGATCCTACAATCCCTTATTTAGAGAGTATCCTCCCTACATCCATCATCTCTTTTGCTCATGCATAGATAATAGCTGTCAATTATTCATGGCAACAAATACAATGTTAAGTAGATCTTGGATAATTCAAGCGTCAAGTACACTAGTTCCCAGTTGGAATAATTGTATTTTGTTAGGACATTCCATATATTACATCGTTTCCTCAGAAGGTAAATGGTTACTGTAGTGGAGTCAGAATTACTGCTGCTTGTTTAATCTAATCAGACAGATTTCAAAGAACGATAAGTACTGATACAAGATAGTTACCTGATGTTCCATTTAGGATGAACAAATGGACTGGTCTCTTTGGTGCAAGACAAACTGGGGTATTTGGCTTATTGTGGCTCTGCAGAGATCTGCTCACTTCCAAGTGAAAACGTTTCCGCCAAGGCTGCTGACTCCTGTGGTGGACAATTTGCAGTGCGTGCACACTCCCTGACGAGCTGAGATCATTAGACCTCGGGAGAGAAGAGGAGAGGTTGGGTGTCCTGACGTACAGTCTGAGAACTTTGGCTAAACTTGTTTTCTTTTAATAAGAGAAGATAGAAGGGAGCAAATGGCAATAGAAGGAATTGGCGAGTGAAGGATTTGGGGGGGGATTCCTCAAAGCGGTTCCCCTAGGATCTAAAGCCACGGCCCGGTCGGTGCAGGTGCAGGGGGGATGATGTCAGAGTGAGAATTTTCAACCCGTGGGCTGACAGGAAGCTGAATGGGCTGCCTGCTGACACACAGTTAGCATGCTGACTGGTGAAGATGCTCCCAAACTAACGGAGATTTAACACCCCCCCCCACCCCTATTCCACACCCAGCCCCCCACAATACATGGCCCATAAAGTGGGGATTAGAAAGGTCTTGCGGAAAAGTGAAGAGCTAATGGCTTCTGTAGATGATCAATACTTCCTCTGCTTTGATAACAGGGTCAGTTTTATAGAGCAACCTTTTGACAACTATCCGAACAAACATCCAGACCAGAAAATCATTATGAGAACTTTGCCATTAACAGGCCAGGCAGAATCTCAGCCAAGTAGGAAAGGTTTGCCTAAATGCTACTGTAGCGTTTCAGGGAAGCCGTGTTCCATGCATTAGATACGATTGGTGCTACTCTGAGCTGACATCACTGAATACATGTCTAAATATATTCCATGTGCTCCTCAGAGACACCTTACTAGCTGGTGTTAAAATTACCGCTAACCACTGTCCCATTAATACGTAAAATGGGCTGATGATGCCATTTGATGATTTTTTGGACTCAGCGACACGAGTGTGGCTTTACATCAAATTAATTTCATTTCATTCTCCAAAGGGCTTTGAAAATGAAAACATGTTGTCCAAATCCACAGCAGAGGAAAAATCAGTTGATCAGAAACAAAGCTGGAGATTGGTCCAAGCCTAGAAATCCAGATCTGAATATACAAACTTCTCCATTGGATGGAGGGATATTTCCCTTCCCATCTGTTTAATAAACAGACAAAACCAAACAACCCACCTCCTTCAAAGGCAGAACAAAAACAAGCTCCTCTGAAGCTGCACATTCAATAATGAAATGTGAAGTTTGGGCTTCTCGTTCATTTGCTATCGTTTACTCTCATTGGCTCGGGTGCCTGCGCGTTTGAAATGCCTGTTTACAAACAAAATGGCAAATCTGCAGCAAGCTGCTCATCTAGCCTGTCCGTATGCCGTTGCAGTGGGAGCCACCTGTCCCTTTGAACAAACTTAGAGGCTCTGGGCTCCTGCTGATGCTCCCCGTAAAGACCTGTGAAGGCTGGTGCCATTGGAGCATTGAAACGAAAGCAGGCTGCCTCTGTCTGGGAACATATAAGACAATAAACCAGGGTTCTTTTCCTGACCAAACTGGAAGTTAGGAGCACTTCTTGGCCAGAGAGCTAAACACCCCTCAGGTGCCAATGCATTGCTATAGTGCAGTACAGTCCTTTGTGGATGCTGCGTGGGATTGTTAAAGTAACTACTTCAGTAAATTGCTCTTGACGAGTGTAATTCTGAGAAGCAATCTGATCACTTACCGAGATAAAAGTAACAATGATTACTTTCAGGAATTTTTCTTGGAAAGCCGACCTTTCCTGTCCCGGGGGTGAAAGATGGGGTCATGATACCAATGCATTCACAGGTTCGGTACATCCATTCTGCCGAAGGAGTCAGTCATTGTTACATCTGTGGGAAGGCACGTTTGTCTGGTAGCAGTTAAAGATGTCATGGGACTTTTAAAAAAAGCAGGGGGTCCCTGGTATGTTCGCCCACCCCAAAACAGTCTCTGCTGTCCCCAGCTGAGACGCATGCATAATATCCACAGCTGATTCATTGGCCTGCAGTCCATAACAGACTAATACTGATAATCATTTTCATTTCTACCATGGCATCTTTTACTGGAGGTGCTTGGAGTGCTAAATAAGTGCTCAGCACCGTCGGCGATGTACAAGGATGAGTATTCACAGAGAGAGGAAATAGGGGATGGAGGGGTTATGGCCGTCATTTTCATACATGGTCACTCAGATTTTGGGGTCTGATGTGAGACATTTGGGCCTGGTGTTCCAAGTGTTCCCAGGTATTGCTGGACTCAGTGGAACTTCTGGGTGCTCAACATCTCTGAAAATTCCTCCCCAATCAGTTGGCCTCGTGACTTTCTAAGGTCGCAGTCAGCTGGCAGAAGATCTGGGAGTCCGGCTCCCAGTCCTGAGCTCAACCTAAACCTAGCTGAATAATAACACTAATTAATAAAAACGCATCATTTATTTGCCAAGTCTTCCTGTTATATGTGTAATAAATTACTCAGCAAACAGTATTAGACCAACTCCACAGCAGGCTGAATAATGCGAAAGATGATTTGTCAAATAACTTATTCATCAGATAATGGCAAAATTGAATGAATATATTATGTATTGAGTAATCTATGAGCAGCTGTAACTCCAAGCCTTAGAAACCAATTCCTGCCAGGATGAAATCAATGCACAATTCCTTGTTTTGTGCGGCTCTTTGGTGAGTTACTATGGTACTCAGATGGCACAACCTGTCAGTAAGCCATTTTCGTATGAGTAGATAATTAGCTACTTTTAAACAAGTTGTGTTTCTTGTTTTTCAAAGATCTGTTCAAGTTTCATCTGTTCAAGCTGTGACAATGATATTACGTATATTTTGACTAGTGACAGCTAAAACGCTTCATTTTCCCTTAGCTTCAGCTCTGTTTTATGGCCACTTATATGATGATCTTTAGGTATTTCTTTATACTTTCAAGCCAGCTGACCTTAGACAGGCACTCCATGCGGTTAAGGTGCTCATTAGGGTTGTGATAAAAATGCCAAGATAAATTGGCAGGTAGAAGACCTCAAACTGAACCTGTCACAATGACCTACTGGAATGAAATATGATGTCCGCACAGCTGGCACTGCAGGAGAATCCGCAGGCTACTGTAGCTGCAAACCAATCAGGGCACTAAGTTGTACAGGGCGAACAAGTCCCCTTGTGGATGTACCAAACACACTTTTTAATGAAGCTGTATTGAAGGCTCAGGCTGAATTCCCCGTGGAGTTGGGAGTAGGACTAAGCCCTGTATTTGAAATGACGTTGTGAAGTAAGTGGGGTATTTTCCAAAGCATGCATGTGAGATGGCCGCTCGGCTCCCACTACCTTTCGGTCACAACTGGCTGTCAGTCTGTCAGTCGTGCCAATTCAGATGTTTCCTGAGGGGGGGAATTCTGGTCCTGCTCCTCCCTTGACCCCTCCCCCCCACAGGGACCCCAGGTCTTCCTTGGCCGGGGAGCGTCCTTATCTCTCCTACCCACACAGTGCATGAGGAGTCAGATTCCTGGTGAGCCCCCTGTTCTCTGCTGTCCAGGAACAGACTCCCCATGCACCAGGTCGCAGCGCCGTTGGCCTGACAGCCCCCACCCCAATCTGGCCAGCGGTGGCCGGGTCAGATTTCGGTGGTGGTGTTGTGACCATGCATCCAGAGCAATGCTTCAGACTGCTCCGGCAGCAGCTGCCCTGCTTTGGTACAGGACCACTGCTTAAAAGTGCAGGCCGTGGCCCTCTTGTTCCCCGGTCTGTGGATCTTTCAGCAAGTGCAAAACCCTTGGGGGAAGCCCCCCAGCTCTTCCCAGTGGGCACCAATGCAAACTGCCCTCTGAAAGCTCCCACTCAGTACATGTGTCTATTACACACGCAGCGACCTGTGTTAAAGAATGTTAGTAAGGCTCCAAAGTGAAGCACTCGAAAGTTAGGAAATGCCAGAACTGAGATCAGCTGTGTAACCTCAGTTCAGCCCCCTTGTGTCTGTGCCTGATGATACCATCTGTAATTACTTGATCACATGCAATGTTTCCCCCCACAGAACCCCTCCTCGTTCATTGCACTGGATGAACAGTACTCACAGAAAGAGCAGCTATTCAATGTTTTGTTTTCTCCTCCTCCTTCCATCTCTGGCCTCACTCCGTAGTGAAGGCACACGATTCAATCCTCTGCTGAAGACAGAATTCTTAATTTCCTCATGGGCTTTTCTGTAGCGCTCATGAGTGTGGTCTCGGAGTGCTTCACAAACATGAATGAATGTATTTATGTTCACTACGCCTATGGGAGATGGGGGTATTCTTATTCCCATTTTGCAGATGGGGACCTGAGGAACAGAAAGATTAAACTCAGAAGAGTCTGCTAATTTTGGGTGCCCAGTTTGGGATGGCTAGGACCTGACCTTACATAGTCCTTTGCATTTTGTAGTACTCTAGAAGTTCAAAGAATAACTCATTGGCGTCATAGCAGCCATGAGCACGCGGCACTTCTGCCAATCAGACTCCATGGCAGCTAGAAAGGCAGGCAAACACAATTAGTGGTCGCCCATGAAAAAGTTGAATATAGGAAATCTGAAACTGTCCTTTCTCTTCCCGCTGTCCTTTCTCATTTTCTGCAACAAACAAGGCCTGGGTCTGACCAGCAATGGACTCCTTCACTTCACCACCCCACACAATAGTCCATCCTGTGCACTGAATGAGGCAGAGTTCCCATGGAAAAAAAGTTGGATCATGTTATTAAAGACCGTATCGTAATGCACAGAGTGCTCCATTAAGGTTTTGATAGGTCTCCCACAGCATTCTTGCCAGCTAGTTAAAGTATGGGTTGGCTGAATGGACTATAAGATGAATAGAAAGCTGGCTAGATCATCAGGCTCAACAGGTAGTGACCAACGGCTACATGCCAGCCGGTAACAAGCAGAGTGCCCCAGGAGTTGTTCCTGGGCTCAGTTTTTTTCAACATCTTCATTAATGACCTGGAGGATGGGGTGGATTGCACCCTCAGCAAGTTTGCAGATAACACGAAGAGGGTGGAAAGGGCAGATATGCTGGAGGACAGGGATAGGATAGAGTGACCTAGACAAATTGGAGGATTGGGCCAAAAGAAATCTGATGAGGTTAAACAAGGACAAGTGCAGATTCCTGCATTTAGGACGGAAGAATCCCATGCACAGCTA
Source organism: Emydura macquarii macquarii (assembly GCF_026122565.2). Taxonomy (NCBI): domain Eukaryota; kingdom Metazoa; phylum Chordata; order Testudines; family Chelidae; genus Emydura; species Emydura macquarii. The sequence continues at coordinate 1,133,354 of NW_027131688.1, forward strand.
TAGACTGGGGACCGACGAGCTAGGCAGCAGTTCTACAGGAAAGGACCTGGGGGTAACAGTGGATAAAAAGCTGGATATGAGTCAGCAGTGTGCCCTGGTTGCCAAGAAGGCTAATAGCACATTGGGCTGCATTAGTAGGAGCATTGCCAGCAGATCGCGGGAAGTGATTATTCCCCTCTATTTGGCATTGATGATGCTGCATTTGGAGTATTGTGTCCAGTTTTGGGCCCCCACTACAGAAAGGATGTGGACAAGTTGGAGAGAGTCCAGCGGAGGGCAACAAAAATGATGAGGGGGCTGGAGCACAAGACTTATGAGGAGAGGCTGATGGAACTAGGCTTGTTTAGTCTGCAGAGAAGAGTGAGGGAGGATTTGATAACGGCCTTCAACTACCTGAAAGGGGGCTCCAGGGAGGATGGAGCTAGGCTGTTCTCAGTGGTGGCAGATGGCAGAAGAAGAAGCAACGGTCTCAAGTTGCAGTGGTGGAGGTCTAGGTTGGACATTAGGAAAAACGTCTTTGCTGGGAGGGTGGTGAAGCACTGGAATGGGTTATCTGGGGCGGGGGTGCAATCTTCATCCTTACAGGTTTTTAAGGTCTTGCTTGACAAAGCCCTGGCTGTGATGATTTAGTTGGGGTTGGTCCTTCTTTGAGCAGGGGTTTGGCCTAGATACCTGCTGAGGTCTCTTCCAATCCTTGTCTTCTAGGATTCTATGGTTCTAAGGTTGCTTAGGCAACATGGAGCAGAGAAGGGTTCCTGCGCAGCTCAGCAGGATGGAGAGTTGCTCTTACGAGAGGAGACTAAAGTAACTTGGCTTGTTTAGTCCTGCAAAATGAAGGCTGAGAAGGGTTCTGATTGCTCTCTGTCTATACATTGGGCGGTGGGGCAGTAAACACCAGGGAGGGAGAAGAGCTGTTGAGGGTAGAGGACAGTGTTGGCAGAAGGACAAATGCTGAGAAGATGGCCAGGAGTAAATGTAGGCTGGAAATTAGGAGACGATTTCTAGCCAGCAGAGGGGAGAGGTTCTAGCACAGGGGGACCAACGACCTGCCTAGTTTGGAAATGGAGTTTGAGAAGCTGATGAAGGGGATGATCCGACAGGGCTGCCTGTGGCCCTGTGTTCTATATTCCTAAGTTAACGTGGCATTTTTTAGCTACTGAGTGCTTGTCTTTGCCACGCGGTGATGGCAGCACGTTCATCGTGTGTGCGCAAGTTTGTAGGTTTTTTAAAAAGCGACGTGTAGAAACGGAATTCCCTCCTGGTGCCACGTTGACACCCACGTGGCTCAACAGCTGCATGGAACCTTTAGCTCCGTGGCACCTGCGCCAATGGAATAACTGAAAGCACTAGTAGGTTGTCATCCTCAGTGTGGACCAGCACTAGCACAGGGGTGGGACACACTTTGCCAGTGGGCCTCGCTGACATCTGCTGGCAGCAGCGGGATGGTAAGACTCAGGAATCCTGGTTCCACTCCAGATTGTGCAGGGGGCAGGTTCTAATGGGCACAGAGCTCCCTCTTCTCAGTTCCGGGGCATGGCCCCGCAGTGGCCCAGGGCGGCTAGCAGCTGGCGTCCTGCCGAGACCCAGGCCGGGAGACGCTCGGTTGCTCTGTGGGGATGTGGCAGGTGTGGTGCAGTCAGCACAGAGGGGCTGGAGCGTGCTCAGTGCCTATGGACTCTTTAGAGAATTTAGTGGCCAAGCTCCAACAAGCGTCTACTGAGCGTGTACGAAGTGCGTTTTTTTTCAGAGGTTCTTAACTTGGCCAGTTTTTGACGGTTTTTCACAGGGATGCAGAAGGCGCGTTCTGCCCTGGTCAGTTTTGACTGGGTGGGGTCGGTGGGGTTTGGTGGCAGGTAGCACAAGCTAAGCCTCTGCGGAAGTGATCATGGCGTCAGATGTTGCCCGCGGTACGCACTGCTGTTATGGACGTACTGTAGAAAGATGCACTCGGGGCAGGCGACTGCAGTTCCTCTTTGTCTTCAAAGTGGTGTTTTAATTTCATCGTCATTTCCGTGTAGTGATGGGTTCATGCCAGCGGTAACGGTGCATGTCGGAGGGCTTGCTCGTCCGCTGGGCTGAGTGCGCCTAGCCCTTCGCTGAATTATGGTTGTGGAGCAGCCAGGCAGGGGATTTGAGGACTCCCCAAGCAGCAGATCCATGCTGCTCTGCCTCCTTTCCAAAACAGCTCAGCTTCTCTGCAGACACGCTACCAGCCAGAGATGTTTTGAAGTCCGGGAAGCGGGTTGAACTCTGAACGCCCTGACCCAAAGGAGTACTGCGAAACCAGCCAAACCAACGCAGGAAAAGGGAGTTTCGTTAACATGCTGTATGTCACGAGAGCAGCCCCTGAAAACCCGGGTCCTGACCTGAGCCCTAGTCCTGCCTTCCTCGACATTCGCACAGAGCCCTGACTCAGTGTGAGGTCCTCAGGGGACTCTGTCCCAGCACAGGGGTCTCCTGATGCAGGGTTGGGGCCTTGGTTTGCTTTTGATCCCCTGGGGTGCTGAGGAGCAGCATGTGGTCCTTCGCATGACTCTGGCCGCACAGCGGGTCCTTCTCTGAGGAGCGGCTGCCCAAGGATCTCCATGCTGGTTGTGCATGGTCTGGTGCACAAGACCATAGTGGAGGTAGGCTGGGGATAGGCCTGTCTACACAGGCAGGGGTGCAGGAGCCCCGGTGTGGGGGCAGCTGGGGAGCTATCGTTGCAGCCTGGTGAGCTGGCTCTGGGGTGTGGAGTTTTATTTCATAGATTCCAGGGCCAGGATGGAGCGCTGGGATTCTGTGACAGGCCAGAGAACTTGCCCAAGATAATTGCTGCAGCAGCTCTTTCAGAAAAACTTCCAGCCTTGGTTTTAAAATTGGCAGTGATGGAGGCTCCACCATGGCACTGGGTGAATTGTTCCAGTGGCTAATCACTCTCACCGGTAAAAATGGACACATAATTTCCAGTCTGCATTTGTCAACCGGCAACTTCCACGGCTGAGTCCCTTTCCCAGCTGTGCTCCGCTTGCATACAGCCCAGCTATTCATGCTGTAGGCAGGTGGCATGAATTTCACCTGTGCATGGTTCCATCTTAGGCTCTGTGTGGTATTTGAGCATCCCCAAGGAATCCCTCTCTGTGCATCTAGTTTTGAGTGCAAATAAGCCATGGACGGTGATCCACGGCATGTGGCATGACCCTGGTTTTACAGGGCCGTGAGCATTGTTCATATCTGGAGCAAGAGAAGGGTATTTCCATTTGTGTTTAGGTACGGGAAACATCGAGCAGTAGGCAAAGCTTGTCCCCTTCCTGCAGTGAACAGCTCTGGAACTGGTAGCTGCAGTTAGCTCCAGATGTGTGTTCTCACGATTTAAAACTTCAGGGTGAGTGAGTGCGTAATACAACAGAAGTTCTTTTTTTAGCTAGATCTTTTCATCTCCTTGGGGGAGCTTAGCACCTCTAGTGCTTTTCTCAATTCCCGCTGTGTAAATCTGCAGTAATTCCATTGGAGCTATTTCAAAATTAAATGTATGTAAATGGGAGCTGAATACAGCCTTGTCTCATTGCATCCCTGAGGAAAGGGGGGGCTGCACTGATGGCTTGGGCCCTGATCCAGCAAAGCAGTTAGCATGTACTTAGCGTCAAACACATCAGTAATCCTGCTGCAGTCAATGGGACTACGCACAAGCTGAGAGGTATCCCATGGTTACGCGTTCTTTGGATCGGAGCCCTGTTGTGTCGGCACATGCCTGACTTTACTCATGCAAGTAGTGCTGTGGGCTTCAATGCGTGCAAGACGTGTGTTCCTACGGGTTTGCAGGGTCAGGGGTTGGGTGAGAGATTTTTGGCCATAATGAACACAGCTGACCACCGTTAATGCAGTGTGTGCTGAAGGACTTGATCTAGAGAGGAACTGAGACATGAAATCTTATTTTCCAAATCAGCAGTACTGAGACTCCTATAACAATAACAAGTTTGGCATCCCATAAAGCTTTAGCTTCAAAGAGTTTAGTAGCAGGTAATACAAAAACTCAATGGCTAGAAATAAATGTATGCAGGGATTTTGAATTACCAAAGAATTTTGCTGAAGCAGCACCATTGAACAAGTTTTATTAATTTGTTTATTTTTTTCTTTAAATGAATTTCATGCTCAGAAAGGGGGGCTGATTAATAGCCCTGAATGCTAAGGTTTCTATTTGAATTCAGGTCACTCTTAAAATAGAAACAAGAGCCATTTTGTAATGATCTATAAATGTTAACAATTTCCAAGAAAATGAATTAAACAAATAATTTAAAATGGCTTTTCTATTAAAGTAATACTATGAACCAACCAAAAATAGACAGTCCAAGTCTATGACACATCACTGTTTGTTTACAGCGCTGTCAGTCAGGTTGTATTGTCGGTGTTACCTCTGTTTGTTTATATCACAACCTTCACATTGTTTAAATGTACTACTTTGTATTTTGTACCTTCCGAGTTCTCATTGGTACATGCAAATAGCTGAAGTAGGTGCATACAGCTCCTTGAAGATAGCAATGAAAAACCCCAGGTACATACAGATCTACTGTATTTGAAATGTATCTGGTCCATTAAGATAACCACCGGAAAAAATTCAGAAGTGAAATCCTGGCCAGTGAAATGCTGTCAAGACTCCCAAAATGCAATACAAAAACTAGACTCATTGCCAAGCTGGGTATACATGTGATCAGATACTCAAATGGCTCCCTGATGTTCCATAATGCTGCCTCGATTTATGTTGAAAATGTTCAGAAAGGTGAAGGATAAAGGATGAGTGAAGGGGCAAAGCTTTATAGTTATCACATAAATCGTACCTTGGCAGTGCAGGGTATTTCTCCTGTGTTGTTGGACATCAGTGAAACTAAACAAAAACAGCTCAGTGGAGGAATCTGTATACATCCATGAGCAGTCCCATCAGAACTGCAAATGTTGTGTTCTGAAAGGCGAATGAACCTGTGTTGTAGCACTTGCATTTCCCTAGTGTCACACACTGCTCTCTTTCACTCTTGATTTTACCAGCAGTGCAAAGACTAGACATTACACCTGAATACCCAGATGGAGAAGCATAGTCAGTATCAATGGCTTGATTGTGATCTTAACGTTGTACATGCAGAGCATCAACAATTAGAATAACCTATGTGTCTTAGCTATCTGCAGCCTGTGTCCAAAACTATTCAGATGCGGTTGTCTTCATAAAATGTGTTACTCTTAAATCCGATACTCCTGTCTGACATGATAGCAGACTCCTCCAAATTGGCCAAGATTTGACCAAAAGTGGAAAGATTTGTTTTAATGCCTAGACACCCGTTATGTGCATGCTCCAGCCTGAGGCTAGCTGATCACTGGCATACCTCACAAGCAAAGACCTATTCCATTGTGTTTGATGAGATAATTTGTGCGCAGGAGTCTGCCCAGATGCATAAGCAATAGGGAGCTGACTGTTTCCATGTGACTTTCCTCCTCTTTCCACTCACAAATCCAGTGCTCGGGGCATCCTGGGGGACACTCCCTGTGGAACTTTGTGCTGTTAAACCAATTAGTGGATTACACCAGTAGTGCCTGGATAGTATTCTCTGTTTATTAAGTAATCCCAGTGTAATTCAATTAGTGACAGGCTGACCTGGTGGTGTTGGGATGCAGAACCTGGCCAGATCAGAGTCCTGAACTCTGCTTTTGACCCAACCCCCAGCATCTGAAGCAAAATGGCAGGAACCTCAAGAGAACAGCTCATCCCTGGGAGAGGACCATGATTCTGGCCTCCCCTACCTCCTTCCTTCTGCCCTCCAGCGCCCCAGTGGCTGCTGTCTTCTGGAAGGAGGGGACCGCAGGTCTCCAAGCTCCGTCGGGGCTCTGACGATGGGCTGTTCTCCCACTGCCTTTGTTTGGTGGGTTGCAGCAACGATCATTCCACCACGACCTCTTAACTCCCCCGGGTTACTCCAGAGTGGTAGCTGGCCTGAGAGTTCACCCATCCGACACACACACCTGCTCCGTGCCGCTAGTGTCCCTTAGTGGAGCAACACAATCCATACGTGCTGGTGCAGCGGTGACCCCCCCGCAGACGGAAGCAGTGTCTCAGGGAAAGGGCTCATGGCTGAGGAAAGGAAATTTGTCTTTTCTAGGGTTTTGGGTGTGGACGGGTCCCGATCCTGGGGGAGAGATCAGGATCTGACTTCCGATGGCACAACAGCCTGGATGTCCTGCTCTGAAATTTCCGTCCCCACACCTCAGTATTTCATAGTCCATTTAACATGTTATTCCTTGTATGAAATGGCTTCAGAACACCATGTGTGAGAGGAACACTGCATGATGGAATCCACTTGCACAAAGCGTGAGAGGATTGCACCATTTCACGTGGGCTGGTTAACTGAGGTGTGCTATGACCTTGAGGGCACAGCGGAGCTGAAATGCCAATGTGGGGTACATGTCTATCCTCCAGGCTCAGATCCCAAGACTTCGGACTGTGGTATCACAAGAACTCCTCCAGGTCTAAGTCACACAGTCAGTCTCAGGATTTCAATGCAGACTGCAGCTGACCAGAAAACAAGATTTCTGTTTTGCAAAAAGTTTCCAGGTTTTGGAATTAGTTTCTGTTCCGGTGCGGAATGAAACCAAGGCCTTTTGGAATTTTTCACAAAAAAAGGAGACACCACCCATCACGTAACAGCCATGTGGTCAGGCATTTACCTGCAATGTGAGAGACCCAGATTCACGTCTGTGCTCTGCCCTTTTCAGACCAGCAGCTTGAACCTAGATCTCCCACCTCTAAGTGACTGCCCTGACCACCACACTAGTCTGGGGTCTCTCTTTCTCTGTGCTGTTGACCAGAAAGTCCCTCCTGGGACTGAGAATTCTTTTTTGAGGAATTGGCATTTTCTGATTAAAAATGTTTTGTCAGGGAGTTCCCAGTCTAATACAGCCTGTGTGTTCCTCTGCTAGCGTGTGCTTAGAGATACTGGAACAAATTCTGCTCGAGTTACACCTGGGGGCTAGATATTATGGGGAGTGGACATGTTAGAAGCATATACACCAGCACAGAGATTTGGAGAGATAGATAGAGATGTCCATACCCATTTAAATCAATGAGGCTGCACATGTGTAACTGAGAGCATGAAGGATTTGGAGATTATGTTACAGTGATCTTGAATCCCGGAGATTGCTGAATTATTCCAAGGTTACATTCTCAAGCAAAGGTCCTTGCCATGAAGTGCTGCCAAGGTAACGTCAACACGTGATAATACATATTGGTCAGGTACTACAGAACAGTAGAGTTGGGTTATAAATTATTTATGACTGCAAATGTAAAGGGATATATATATATATATATATATATATATATATATATATATATGTATATCACATACCTAAGCATAATAACCTGCAATAAGTCACTTTACTTCTGCAACAATCTGAGGCATTCAGATACTGCTGTAATAAGGCCATATAATCACCAAGACAGGAGAAGAGAATAAACTCTCAGAACCAAGGAATAATTTGTAATCCATGGACTAAATTACATTTATTTTGTATCATTTCCTTTCTTACCTGCATTCTGCATTCTGCTAACCTCTGTCAAGAGTAACAAGTCAAACGTGCCAGCAGTTCTGCAGCTGCTCTCTTATTTTGATGTAGGGAAGGGGAAAACCAAAAAAGGAACTGAATAAAAAAGAAGTTCCTACCCCCTCCAGACTCCGCGTGAGGAGTGGGTGAAAGAAGAGACGATAAAGCATGCTTGTTCAGACATTCCAAGGCCAGAAGGGATCACTGTGATCATCGAGCCTGACCTCCTATGTAAGGCAGGCCAGAGAACATCCCCAAATAATTCCTAGAGCAGAGCTTTGAGAAAAACATCCAACTTGATTGAAAACTTGTCAGTGATGGAGAATCCAGCAGGAACATTCGTAACTTGTTCCAATGACTAATTCCCCCCCAATGTCAAACATTTACACCTTATTTCCAGTCCGAATTTGTCTCACTGTAACTTCCAGTTATTGAATCATTCTATACCTTTCTCTGCTAGTTTGAGAGTCCATTATTAAATATTCTCCCCATGTAGATACCGATAGGTTGTAATCAAGTCACCCCTTACCTTTCTCTATGTTAAACTAAATAGATTGAGCATCTGCAGTCTCTCACAGTCTGGTATATTTTCTAATTCTTTCATCATTCTCATGCCTTCTCTCTGAACCCGCTCCAATTTATCAATGTCCTTCTTGAACTGGAGCACCAGACCCAGACACAGGATTCCAGTGGCAGTGACACCAGTGCCAAATACAGAGGTCAAATAACCTCTCTGCTCCTACTTGAGATTCCCGTTTATGCATCCCAGGATCCCAATAGCTCTTTTGGCCACAGCATCACATTGGGAGCTCACATTCAGCTGATTATCCAGCACAACCACCACATAATTTGCAGGGTCTCTGCTTCCCAGGATAGGGCCCCCCTCCTGTGGGATGCCTGACATTCTTTGTTTCCAGATATATATGTTTACCTTTAGCAGTATTACATTTTATTTGCTGTCCCATGCAAGAAGGCTAATGACATATTGGGCTGCATTAGTAGGAGCATTGCCAGCAGATTGAGGGAAGTGATTATTCCCCTCTATTCGGCATTTGCTGAGGCCTCAATTGGAGTATTGTGTCCAATTTTGGGCCCCCCACTACAAAAAGGATGTGGACAAATTGGAGAGAGTCCAGCGGAGGGCAACAAAAATGATTAGGGGGCTGCAGCACAAGACTTATGAGGAGAGGCTGAGGAAACTGGGCTTGTTTAGTCTGCAGAAGAGAAGAATGAGGGGGGATTTGATAGCAGCCTTTAACTATCTGAAAGGGGGTTCCAGGGAGGATGGAGCTAGGCTGTTCTCGGTGGTGGCAGATGACAGAACAAGGAGCAACGGTCTCAAGTTGCAGTGGGGGAGGTCTAGGTTGGATATTTGGAAAAAACATTTTCCCTAAGAGGGTGGTGAAGCACTGGAATGGGTTACCTGGGGAAGTGGCGGAGTCTCCATCTTTAGAGGTTTTTAAGGTGCGGCTTGACAAAGCCCTGGCTGGTTTGGTTTAGTTGGAGTTGGTGCTGCTTTGAGCAGGGGGTTGGACTAGATACCTCCTGAGCTCCCTTCCAACCCTCATCTGCTATGATTCTATGGTGCTAAGTCCTGCTACATTTATTCCTGGACTAGTGTCAGATTTAAAGTGTGGCAGGTTACAAACCACCATAGCTGGAGTGAAAACTGACGCCCATCTGAGAACTGGGAATCCAGTGCTTCTAGTGGTAGAAATCATTTCCTTTGAGCCCCAGCAGGCGGTGACATACTGGATCTTAAAATCAGCAGATTGGTTTATAGAAATGCCTCTCACAGAAAACATTTACATTTTTTGAATATTTATTACTTCTAATTTTTCAGTCTGAGGCCTTTACGTTGTAACTAAGGCAACCAAGCCTTAAAGACGAAAAGTCATCAGTGTTATTTTAGTAAAGTCTAGAAGTTTTCTACAATTGCTGTCTTCTGAAAGGTGCGGCATGAGCGAAATATGCCAGGTGTGTTGGAGGTTTTTATCAGCACCTGTCCTGGGTGTCGGGCACGCTTCACTCCTGAGGCATCTCACCACGACAGGTCAGGCCAGCAGAGGCTGTATAGCACGGCTGGTGTGAGCAGGGCACCAGCCATGAAGGAGCACAGGACGTCTGGCGGAGCTGCCCGGAGTCAGGTGGCAAAGATAAATGATCACGAAATGCAGGCAATGATCGCCAGCTGCATGACATGAAAACAAGCACAAAGCGGACACGCTGGCTTGCCCAATGCTGCAGGGTGTCAGGAGCTCCCTGTCTCTCCTGTGCAGTCACAGGTTTTGCATGTGACCCTCCCTGGGGGGACGTGGCGCAGGCAGTGGCAGCAAAGCTTGGGACACCCTTGTGGCCAGGAGGGAGATGTTTGCAAGAGGAGGTGGCTGCGGATGCTTGCAGAAAGCAGGCTTGTGTCCCGTGCTGGTGGAGAGGAAATGGCAGCCTTGGTGAGGGGACAGACTTCCCCAAACCCCTCGCCAGAGCCCTGGTCCCAAGGCAATTGAACGAAGGGGAGGAGTACGCCCGTGGCAGCCAGGACTGTGCATTGTTCTGTGTGACAGGGATGAGAGAAAAGCCAGGGCCCAGTCCAGTTCCCATTTGAGACAATGGCAAAACTCCTGTTGACGTCAGTGGGAGCAGAATTGGGCCCAAAGGGGAAAGAGACAGCTCGTGAGCAGGTGTAAATCGGCGTTGTCTCTGATGGAGCTGTGCCACGTACAGTCTTCTGAATCTCTTCCACCAGCCAGCACGTGTTACCCTGGGAATTATGGGTGGGACGAGGCCTGTGTGGCTTAGAAGGTTTAAACTATTCTAAAACCCCTCCCGCCCCTCTTTGCTCACTGCTCGCTCTCTGGAGACACATGCTGCCCCGGCAGCTTCTTCAAGCCCTTCTCCTAGGAACAAGAATATGTTCATCCAGTCAGGAGATCGAAACAATAGCATGGGATGTGTCTGACCAGTCACAAGTAAACAGCCCAAATCAGCTCAAATGTTGAGTGTGGAGTATCGAATATCTGCAGCAAACTGGGTCTGACCTTCCCTGTGCCCTTCCCTCCTCACTTCTGGTCGTTAAAAATCATCCCTGCTTGCCCACGCCCTGTCATTGCTCTTAGCATGTGGAGGTCGCTAATGCTGTACGTAACTTTGGGATCCCGGTAACTCTAGGAAAGGGGGCTGGCGGTAGTACGATAAATCACGTTACAGTAAGATGGTATCTAAGAACTTATCAGATGCCCATTCATGTTCTTGCTCGAAAGCTGTTCCAGCATGAAATTAATTGCAAGTATAGTACCTCTGGGCATCTTGGAACAATAGTCTCCGTAGTGCAGGCACTTATCAGTTAATGATTGCACAGAAAAGATAAGAGCTGCACAATGGAGTTAATGCCAGCCGAAGGAGCTGAGGGGAACAAGAGGACCTTTCACAAATATGGCAAGGGGAAAAAAGTTGGAGAGAAAGTCCGCCCATTAGTGAGCGAGCGGGGAGGCAGAATGAACAGTAGTGTTACAATGGCTGTGACTGATTCACTTTGAAATGGGTCTTTGTCATCCTCCCTGGGCATCGTCTTTACATCAGCCCTCCCTGCAGACCTCCCCGTCTGGGGCATGTCTAAATCTCTGCGTCGTCCTGCATAAACATCTCTGCGATTCAGCTTTTCCATTCTGTCCTCGCCACGGGGCCCATTTCACTCCTGGCCTGCTGCAGCTTCCTCTTCTCTGGCCTTGACAAATGGCTGGTTCACTGCCTTGACGCCTTGTTGTCCTGTTTGCATTGCTCTGCCGGCTGCCCTTTCTCCACCGCATCCAGCAAAAGCTCTTGTCTCTGCTGCCAGGGTCAGTTCTGCTTTCCCTTTCTGTCCCGCTGTCTTGTCAGGAGGCTGCCCGCTAGCTTCATTACACCTGCCTCAATCTCCTGCTAGTCGATCTCTGTCGCTAGCACCTTCCTGCTTTCTCCCATGCTACCGCTATTTGTGGGGAAAGTAACTCCCCCAATATGTGTGGCCGTGTCCATCAGCATATCGGCCTCCAGATCACTCCTCACGGCTCGCCTGTGCCAGGACCTCCACAGAACCCAGCTGCTGACAGCGGCCAGGCAGGTGCTGAGATGCGAATGCTGTTCACGCTGCAGAACACGCCCCCTCCCCACCTTTCGTCACCCTCCTGTTGGACTGTGGCCTAGCCCAGGGCTGGGAGCTCTCTGGACAGCAGCTGCCACGCCCCTGCCAGCCCGCACACGCCACGCCAGCGCTTGCACCCACTCTCTGCACCCGTCCCGTTTAAAGGCAGGCGCTGGCTCTGTTGCTTGACTAGGTGCCCCGGGTGCTCAGAAGGAGTTGGCCCCTCGGTGGGGATGAGGAAGGGTTTTCCCAGCTGTTAGGCCGGCCTGGTTGGCCGGGTATCTTGCCGTCCCCAGTGCATGGGGAGTCCCTGTCTGAGCTGGGCCTTGCGCGTTGATCTCTGTGATGCTCTGAAGTCTCTTGACTGGTAGGCCTGAGTAGGTGGGTCTGGCTTGTGGCTGGAGGCTTGCCTGAGGTCCAGGCTGCGTAGCCGTTCCCCTTACGGCACAGGCCTCGGCAATGCTGCGTGCTGCACTGGGCTAGTCACTGCCAGGGGCTGTATCGATCGCAGGGCGGGCATCATGTCGCCGTGTCCCTGGGCGTTCCCAGGGAGCTGCCCTGCCCTCTGACAAGCAGGAGGCAATGGTGCACCTCTCACAGTGTCCGGGCCAGACGTATCAGTGCTCGGCCTGGGGTTTAATATTCAAAATGATAGCAGGAAAGAGGAATTGGGCCAGCCCCCGGCTCTCAGCTGGTGCCAAGTGGGGAGGGGTTGCAAACATCTGCGAAGGGTGCAGTAATGCAAAGGGACCTGGGGCGGTTCGCAGTATGGGCAGGACAGAACACAGTGACATTCAGCCTGAGATATGCAGCCTCCTGCCGTACCTCAGGTGGGAAATGATGTCGACGGCTGACGCTCCCTGAGAGACAGCTGGAAAGCTGCAGTGCTGAGAGGCCAGGTGTGAGGGTAGAGAAGAAATTGAACATGAATAAACAGCAGAGCTATCCCGTGACAGAAGAAGCCAGGGCAATTTTCAGATGCATAATAACAATGGACCAACCCGTGGCCTCGTATGTGCTGCACTCTTCTGCCCAGCCTGACTCTGCAAACATGGGCCCCAGCTGATATGCCCAGGGTGGATTCAGTCTCTGCATGCTAGACTATCTGTTCGATCTTGTACTAACTGTGACTCCCGAAGAACCGTGCTCAGCCTGCAGAAGGCTCTGTGGAGCTAACACGCCTGTCTCTCTCCCCAACAGAAGTTGGTCCAATAAAAGATATTCCCTCACCCACCTTGTCTGTATAATATCCTGAGACCACAAGACTACAACACGGCAAACATCAGCCTTTCCATGGCAGCCGTGTGTGTTCTGCACAGACACCCATCCCTGCCGCTGCCCATGAGAAGCGGTTGTGAGCCAACACCCTCTCTGGCCCCTAGATCTGACATGGGGCTTGATGTACACAGCCCTTCTCCAGCTGTGCAGCAGGTTGAGGGGTGAGGTTCTCTGCAGCTCACATGCAAGGAGTGATCTGAAAGGGCTGCAGGACGTGAAGATATTTACCGGTGACAGAGCTGTTGAGCGGCACAGCCAGTGGGAGGCTGGGAGTGATGACTAGTTCACGGGGTCTGCGTCTTCGGCAGCCGGAAGGGCACCAGTTCTGCCAGTGGGAAGATAAAGCGCTCTCCCTTTGTATCGGAAATGCAGGAGCCAGCAGGCATGAGTGTGCTGTGAGCTTGTGCATGGGCCCAGCCGGTCATTTCTGATTTCCAGGACTGGTGAAATACATTTCTGCCTTAAGAAAAATCAGCTTTATGTTTGTTGCTATTAATTGACTGACAACATCATAGTCTTACTGTCATCTCTATTCAGTCACTGTTACATCATGGTGCGGCTCATGTGATCAGCTCATATTCAGGCACATGCAACAGTGATATAAGGGTTTAGAGAAGGGGGATTAGCCTTCAGAAAAAATACAAATATCTCTTCTATCACTGTCTATCTATCTGTATTCAAAGGCAGTGCCATAGACATAGGTACGGAATTTATACTTTTTGTTTGGCTGTTCTCCGTCAGAGATGTGTATCTGGGGAGAATTAAGGAGCATAGCAATAGACGTTACTTTGAATTATATTTTTATCTATTGTTTAAAGAACTGGAATCAGAAAATGGCACGAGAATGGGTGTCCGGGTCCCATGATGGGCTGAGTGGATGCCACACGCCTGTTTAGAAAACAATGATGCTATAAAACTGGTTTTCCAAAGTACTAGCACTAAAAGGCTCTCGCCGTTACTGGCTTCTTGCTGACAATCAGTGTTCTGTGTCTGTGGGGTGCTAAGTTCTTGTGGGGCCTAACAGAACCGGTAGCGTCCGGGCAGGGACTGGTCCTTCCTAGGTGTGTGCAGTGCCCCGGCTCCACCCCAAAGCATGACTGTCTACACCACAACTTGGCAGCCCACGTCAGCGGACACGGGCCAGCCTCAGCAGTTTGACTGCTGTGCAGATGTTCCCTGCATTTATGAGCAGCATTGCATTGCCAGGGGAATGCCCATTGTGCGCATGCCCATGGTGTGCGCGTTCCGTTTGTGTGCCCCACGGCGCATTGCCTGTGTTACACACACCGTCGTCTGGATGTCTGTCCCAGCAAACACCCACCATTGTGTGGCCCTGTGAAGGATGGTCACCGCCAGTCTGACCAGAGGTTAGTGTGCAGAGCTAGTGTCGCGCAGTGCAGGCAGCATGCTGTTGAGCCGTGGCGCTATCCTGTCTCCATGTGGCAGAAGGCAGAGTTACACGCGATGGGAGAACAGCCCGGGCCCTAGAGCGGCCCCACAAGCAGGCTAGAGCGATACCGTGCATGCGCGTCTGTGTGTGTGTGTGTGTGAGTGCACGTGAGTGTGCAGCAGGGCACGGAGGATCTCTTGCCTCTAGAAGTTATCCCTGCCTGGCCCCTCAGCTGTGTTCACACAGCCCGGCCAAGGGAAATAGCTGTGAGGTCCAACACACTCAGGTGCTATTTGATAAGAGCCTGACCAGGCTCCTTGCTCCCTGCTTTCCCCAGCCAGCAGCTACCCTGCCTGTCCCAGCTGAGTTGGCCTGTTCCTGGTCCCTGGGGGGAGGAGGAGGCGGGGAGAGAAAAGAGGAGTGCAGCAGGTGGGCAGGACTCAGCTGCAGGGCGTAGCAGAGTGCTGGTGGCTGACTCCAGCAAAGCTGCGCTCTTTGCCTGGACTTTCCTCCTGTCAGATGGGGTTATGCTGACGTGTTTTCCCAGTAGGCAGAACTCCAGAGTAGCCAGCGGGTGCCCTGGAAGTGTCTGGGCTAGTCTGCCCTCCCCATCTCTTCAGAAGTTCAGCCTCTTGAGGAGCTCCCGGGTCAGTTTTGCAGCCTGCCCATTAGCCATGTTAAAGAGCAGCTCCCAAGAGGCAGGCAGTGGACTGAAGACAGGGGCAACTGGTCTGGGTGTCTGTCTTCTCTGTTAGCTGCTGTGTGTTGCTGCAGGAAAGCCTGCTATACCCAGGCCTCCCGCATCCCCCCTGCCAACGTGCTGCACCCAGAAAGCAGAGTGTAATAGCATTGCGTCTCTCCACAGAGCGGGAGGTCCCTTGCTGAAATGCAGATTAGGGGCTAGGGAGAAAATCCACAGCCTTTCTGGAGACAAATGACCTTCGCAGGCAGCACATACAAGACATCTGCTGTGTCAGCTGGCAGCATCACAGATGTTCTCTGAGACAGGTGTCTCTGGCTGCCAGGAAGTGTCAGGCGCTTCCTTCCTCTCGGCGGTGGGGAGGAAGGCACAGAACGTCTCCATTGCATTCGAGGAGCAGTGAGCGGTCCCAGCGGGGTGCTGTGCAGACACATGGCGAGAGACCGTGCCTGCCCGTAGAGCTCATGGACTACCTCGACAGGGAGACACAGAAAGAGGCACAGAAAAATGATTTGATCTGCCCACAGCCAGTCAACTGCAAAGGCGGGAGCTGAACCCTGGTCTCCTAGCCTAGCACCTTGTCCACGGCTCCACGGCGCCTGACACCTCCCCTTATGGTGCTAATCTTGGAGCATAGAGAGTTGGCATAAACCCTGGAGACAAGCCCCACTGTGCACAACCTGACAGGGCCCCCCTCCACTTCATGTCGCCTCACAAACCTGCTGGCCTGCTCTGCTGGGCTCCGGCTGCCTGGCAATGCACGGGGAAGGGCAGATGTTCATACTCTGGCTCTTGGCTGTGATGTGTGTCGATGGTGCGGCCTGCAGGGCTGGCCGGGGCTCCTCTGGGACAGTCTGCAGAACTCACTCCTGAACAATGCAACATCCCCAGTGAGAGCCGACAAAACCCTTGGGCCACTCCATCAAATACCTTCTCTTGACATGATCTTCTTCTTCTTCTTTTCCATCTGGGTTGTTCACTTTCCGTCACTGGCTAGAGACGAAGGTTTTGGTAAGTGGGTAGATGAGCTTGGTGTGAGGATCCGGGTGCGTGTGAAGTCAGCAACTCCACACTCAGTGCAATTGCCAAGTGTCCAAGTTCCAGTCGTGATGTCTGCGTCTGACAGCTCAGTCAGTGGTCAGCACATTCCCCCAGGACGCACGGGAATTTGTCAGTGAGTGACTTTTTATTGCTTTTGCTTGAGTGATTATGTTTATCTCCCTAGTAATGCAAACTGTGCACATTGCATCAGTCTATTACAGTGTGTCGGTGTGCAGGTCAAACCTGGCAGCTGCTGCCTCCTACGAGCCATGTGGCCCTCTTTGTTATTCCCTTGGGTTTGGTTACTGAGAGTCACCAGACCTAGCGGGGAATTCACTCTGTGTTCAAAACACAGTCGTGTCTAATATATTTCCGACTGCGTGGTGGTGGGCTGCATGTTCTGAGAGTATCAACATGTTGAAAGGAAAGGCAGCTTTTGAAGCCAATGAGATGCAGTGGAATACATTAATTCCAAAGAGCAAAGTAGCTCCTTCCCCTTGCTCAGATGTGTAAACAGGTCAAAATAGAGCGTGTCGGTCTAACTTCACTGTCGTGTGAAGGGCCATCCGGAAAAGTTAACGGGTGTCCAAAATGAGAGGCTGTGGCAATCCTGCTGGCAGCACTTCACCTTTTTTTGCCGTCTGTGTGTCATCTGGTTCTGCTCAGACTTAGGATTTGGGTGTGAGCTTGTGACATCGTTACTTGCGTTGCAAGGAACAGAAATGACATGCTAAGCTAATTGCATATGGAGGGTGCTCCTGCGTGGTGATATCTCTTGTTGTTCTTAGGTGTTTATGTGGCACCAGAACTGTGCATGGCGCGTTGCTGTGGTTAAGACAGACACAGACACTACTCTGAAGAGGTTCTAAGTTGATTCTAGTGCCACTAATTCTGGGAACCCAGTCTTTGCTGAGAATCTCAGGTCAATTGTTTAGAAACAAAATACAACGTTTCCACATTCTTGTCAGGTTAGAAAACCAGTTTAAATGAGGATAGAACAATCGAGAAATGGTATAAATGAGCTTGTCCAAGTGTAAAAAACAAAAATCACACGATGCCAAGTGCCATTTTCCCAGTCGAGAACTCTCCGTTTTGCCAAGAACTCTGTGATTTCCAGTGTCGGTCACTGCCTCTGTTATCTCGCTGTTGGGCTTTGTGTGATCATCTATCTTGAGAGGAATGTTTCGCCAGCCTGGCCTTTACGTGGGACATCGCCGTGACATTCTGCTCGTGTCTTGTCCTGCTCAGAAGGCCCTGGATACTTGATGGCAGCCAATGTCCCTCCTTCTTCTTCCCTCCCGTAAGCAGAACAAATGATTCCCAAAGCTCAAGCTAATCTGATCCACCCCCTCCCCCGCATTTTGTCTGCCTTCCATCCCCCCGTTCTCTCTCATCCCCGCCACGTCCGTCACAATCCCTGCCCATCCACTGCACACCCCACATTCTCCATCACCACTCATTCCTGGCCTTTCCCGTGTCCTCCCCAGCTCTCCCACTCCTCAGCTTCCTGTCCAGCCCCTCTCCCCTCTCACTGTTAGGGCGTGTGAAAAAGAGAGACACTGCGCGAGAGAAAAGAGACACAGAGATCGTCCTTCCTCTCCCCTCCAAGAGGGTGTAGCACCCGGACGCTGGGCTGCAGGCAGTGCTATTTCTCTGAAATCTGATCGGGAAGTTATTCTAGAAAATCGGTGCCCCTAGCAGCGCCACTTGCTGACTTGGAGACAGATGCTAGGAGCCTGAAGGGGCTGAGGCTCCACCAGAAGGTACCTGGCGCAGGGAAGATGACCTGGGAACAGTGGTGTGGGGCAGGATCGGGTTTGAGGAGAAGGGGCCAGCAATAGGAATGCAAGGTGCCGGATGGGAAAAGGGCTATTTTCAAACCTCTCTGCCTGCGGGAGCGGGGTGGGCTCTGCTTTGAGAGGTGAGTTAACGGGGTTATCTCCGGTGGCAAATGACGCGGGGGGTTCTTAGGTGAGCTAGGAATTTCTATGGGGCTCTGCCATTGCCAGCGATTGCCGGGCGGTTTCAGGGTCAGGGTGGCCCCTGTGCTCGGTAGCCAGGGGCTCTTCCTTTCTACTCCACTCTTCACGGGAGCGTGAAGGATCCAAGGCAGACTGACGGACAGTGGCTCAGTATAGGACAGAGGTGCTCTGTTTTTCTGGCCCAGGTGGTTCCTGGGGATCTCAGGAAAGATGGGGGATCGGAAGGGTGCAGGTTGTTTCCTCTCCTGGTTCCTGGGCTGATGGTAAATGCAGAGATGGGAACTGAGGAAGTGGAGCTCAGTGGGGTCCCTACAGTATTTTCGGGGCAACCGTCTGCCAGAGAAGAGGAGCGTTGCCCGGCGTGGCAGGGTGGCTTCAGAGCTCTTCCCAGCTGAGCACGGCTGGAGGAAGAGTGCCCAGGAGAGTGTTTGTGGAGGTTGAGGACGGAGCTGCTCAGTGCTAACGGAGACAGCTGGAGTCAGGAAAAGGCCCACAAGGCAAGAAGGGAGGTGCCTCCCCTGATAAATTAGCAGGATGCAAGGGCCGGACATGCAGTGGGGCGTGTGAGGGTTATAGGCCATGGTAGCAGGCGGGAGTGCAGGGACCCGGGTGGCGTGTTGGGAATAGCTGGGAATGGTAGGGGGCCGAGCATCCCTTATTGTGTGCGGCATCAGCTGGGACTAGGGGGTTTCCCAGCTGAAACAGATGAAGAGGCAGATCTTGCAGAGCACTTGAACGTTCAGGTTACATCTCATCGGCATGGAAGGAAACCTGCCGGGGCAGGCGGGGTAGCAGCCCCATTTCCTTTGCTCTTCCGGTAGGTTCTAGGAGCTGTGCTGAGTGCAGATGATAAGATCCTGCCCTCTGTGGTGGCTCCTGGCCTCGAGCACTTAGCTTCAGCCAGTCCAAAGCTGTGAAAGGCCGTGCAGCGTGTCCGGAGCAGGCAGGGAGGTGGGGCTGGGTGTGGTGGGCCTGGAAGCTTCTCTGGCAGTTTGGTTTATTAATTTCCAGAGGGTGTGTATGGCCGGGGTAGAGAACGCAGGCCATTATTTCTCAGACTGCGAGGCATGTATAATGGACTCAGGCAAGCAGCGTTGTTCCAGCAGCTCTGTGTTGTCCAAGGAGCCCTTCTTCATACGTGTCTAGGGACCTGCATGGCTTCTTCCCCAGTTCTCTGATCTTGCACTGGGGCTATTCCTGCATGGTCCTTTCCCCCAGATCTCCAGCTCCTGCATGCTCCTGGGCAATGCAAAGACCATGCCAGAGAAACTCACTAACAAGATGGAAAATAACTGTCCAGGATGAAAGTGGCACGTGCCAAAAGTCCAGCGGGAAAGGATCTTTCCGTGTGACTTTAATTTTCATCCTAAAAGCATATGAGCTCGGTGAGTGCTAATGTAAGACAAGGCCGACGGCTCACCCTTCAGACCAGCTCCACAAAGGAACTGGGCAGCTGAAGTGTAGAAGGACATGGGGGTTCCCCTCAAACACTAACGCATACCCTGGCCAGGTTGGTTTGCTGCCTCGCTGGGCCCTGATGTGCTGCGGGGTAATGGAGAAGTCGTGGTAGCAGTGCCCTAGTGATGTGCATGGGATCAGGTCACTGAGCTCTGAGCAGTAACCAGGGCCAGACCTTCCAGTAGCAATTTCCCTTCTGTTCTCGCAGCGCTAGCAGGTGAGTTCTAACCTTGTTTCTCACGTGCCCGAATGAGCCAAGTGATCTCCTTTATGGCGCAGCACGGCCAGCATCAATGGCTGCTTCCAAACAGTTCTGATGTTCATCTGCAGGCTGCTCGTGTGAGCACGCTAGGGTTTTATTGGATTCATTTCAGTGGGTTCTGACAGGCCAGGCTCGTCTGGAGATGTTGCAGTGCAGAAACGTTGTGAGTGTGCTGTTGAACTATGCTGTGTGGTTCCCCTGTCTCTCACATCAGAAGATGTATGTTAAATACAGAGAGAGGGATGCTGTTCTGGTGCAAGGAAAATACTCAGCTCTTCCATTTCACAAAACATTGTCAGCACATAACGAGCATCTCATGAGGGATTTTCCTCCAAGGAGAATCTGTTTTCCACAGTGGAAAAAGGTGTATAATAAAGGAGCGTTAGACTAACTCAGGAATAAAGTCACTGGAAAAGGAGCTGTGTTGCCTGATTTCTGGCTGTTTAGTCATTTGAATGGGGTTGTAGGCTCACCAGTTGATCTGATCGGAAGATAATGAGGTTCTAGTCCTGGAATCAGGCTCCAGAAGAGTTTTATAGGGACCCCCGGGGTGCACGACAGGAATGCTCACACTGTGAACAGGAGACAGCCGCTCTGTAGGTGTGTTACTAGAGGAACCTAAGAACATTTCTATTCGGGATGCTTTACTGAAGGAGCTTTGAATTCTGTGGTTTTTCAGGGTCAGTTTTGTGGCTAATCCTGTGGCAGTTTTCAGCACACTGCCCGCCACTTCCCTGTCAGCAAGTGCACACGAGGTAGGCGCCTGACTTGTGACAAACATTTGCTAGTCTCTCCTGCCATTTGCAAAACTTCAGGACACTGGCTCTTCACCGTTCTGAGACAATGAAAGTGCTACAGCCCTGCAATTTGCTTAGCCCTTTCAGTTTACCCAGATGGAAAGTGAGGGCTGCGTTTTCCCAGAACAATGTGTGTGCACTGGATGTCTGACTCTAAAAATAGCGTCCCCCCACCTCACACATACTTTATCCGAGTGCGTGTAACAGACAAGGCGTACACAGAAAGCCTGGCCTTGAGTGTAGGGGAATTTTCCCTTGAAGTGTTCTGCTACCTCTGCAGAGAACAGCTGATGTCTGAAAACCAGATGCATTTCCCTGTGTCCTTGTACATGATCCCTCCCTCGAAGCTGGCTTTTCAAGTAGCAGCCCTCTGGCCAGTTCTGTACTATGATGACATCATTCAGACTGGAAGCATGAAACAAACATACAGACAAAATCACTGTGCATGGTTGATATCAGCGTGTGGCTGGCTTCACACCTACGTCACAATGCTGAGCTCAGACACTCCTCTGCAGTCATTTTGGATGGCGATCTAGGGTTATTGAGCTGCCTGGTTTGTTTCAGGCGAAGCCTGTAATCTCTTTCCTCTTCCACCAAAACAAAGATTTAGCAAAGGGAAAGGCAGGCTGAGCTGAGCTGAGCAGGGCAGCATGTTTATTGCTCCCTCTTAGATTCTTATCCAGCCTCCATCCCCAAAGTGTCTGGTCACCTCATAATGATGCATTTATCCTCTCACCCCCATGGGGCAGGACAGTTATTTACAAAGGGGAGCTGAGGGGCTAAGTGAGTTGCCCAAGGTCATGCTGGACATCTCTAGCAGGATAGGGAACTGAACGCAGGTCTCCAAAGTCCTAAGCAGGGGCCCTAGCTACTGGACAGTCCTTCCTCTCAAGGCCCCCTATTTCCAACACCTGAACTCTGCCCCGCTGCTCTTTTGTGGGGCAGAGTGGGGGCAGATGCAGATAATGTAGGGTTGGGTTACAAGGGGTTGGTACAGATGTGAGTTTAACCATGGAGGTTTCCTCATGAATGAGGTCTATAGATTTGGTATATTTATAGGCTGATGCCCAGGGCTATGTTGTTAGGTGACAAGCACCAGTGACTATGAACAGATAAAAATTAATTCTAGCTCCTTTCTCTATCTCGCCTCCCCAAAAACAGCTACATAAAAGGGACACCTATCATCACCCTGATTCCCTGCTAAACCCTGCAAAGCCCTAAGCCTGCCGAACTGCAGCGATGATCGCTCTGTGCCAGTCCTCCACACTCCCACACGCAGACCTTTGAAGTTCAGTTAATAGTTGCTATTTAATTCATGAGCAGGAAGCTATGCATATTTCACAAGGAGAAACAGTCCAGTTTTGGTGGGTTTCTTTTTCTCTCTCCCCTGCAAATCTGAGTAACATCTGAGCCGCATGAGCAAAGGATGAGAAATCTCTGAGTAAAGCAAAAATCTCGCCAAATGCTGCTGTCTGTGTGACTAGCATGTCAAGTACATTTCCTGACTGCTCAGGCAGGGGGACGTGAGCTTATCTCCCACACACCCACCTCTTCATGGCCCCACAATCTTTTGTCTAGGCTGTCGTGTTAAGTAGATAGGCTGTGAACTATGCATCAGTCCCCACACGTGTGCATTTCTGTGTACATTCCTATGTGCATTTCTCCAGAAGATCCTAGACATAAAGTGGGAGGATTGCCGCACTAACATCGGTGTCCTCATGGAGCCAATATCTGCAGTGTCGAGGCCCTGATTACCCAGCCATAGCTGAGGTGGAGTGGGCACTGTGTGCATATGGCTGATGCCGGCCTACCAAAACAGCTTCTGTACATCCAGCTCACCAAAGGAGTGAGGAAACAGGGAGGCTAAAAGAAATGCTTTAAAGACACTCTCAAGACAAGCGTCAAGAGATGTGGCATCGACATTGCACACTGGGAGACAGTCACCCAAGACGGGGCAAACTGGCAAAGACTTGTCAGAGAAGGAATGGCCACTTTTGAGGACAATCGCCTCACCTTGGTCTTAGAAAAACACCAGAAAAGGAAGGACAGACAGCTGTCATGCAGCAATCATGTCCCAAACCTGCCTCCCAACACCACCTGCAACATCTGCCAAGGAGTCTGCGGCTCAGGGATTGGACTCCTCAGTTACCAAAAGACCCACATAAAACAAAACCTGTGAAAGAGATCATAGAATGATAGAATATTAGGGTTGGAAGGGACCTCAGGAGGTATCTAGTCCAACCCCCTGCTCAGAGCAGGACTAACTGCAGCTAAATCATCCCAGTCAGGGCTTAGTCAAGCCGCAGCTTAAAAACCTCTAAATCCCTACGAGGGATCGCCACCGCTGAGCCTGGTTATGAAACATAAAAGGCCATAAATATTAAATGTGACATTTTGGGGGCGAGTTGGTTTCTGAAACATAGGGTCAGTGTGATTTGGTGGAGCTTCACTGGCTTCACGGGAGCTGTGTCATTTCTATCCTCTGAGGGGCTTGCCTCCTGTTTCTACAAGCACTGTCGTGTACAAAATTATTCCTTTTCCTCTCTGAAAAATGGGCTATTTTAGTGTGTTCATATGAACTAATATAAGTGCAAATGAGACCAAAATATATTCAGTGGAAAAATAGTTTTTAAAAAATCCCCCAAGGTGCAAATTAACCAATGACCTGCTCAGTGACTTTAATGGCGGAAATCCTAAGTAACTGACAGTGTTGTGATCAGCTGATGTCACCAGATGCTAAGGAATATAGATGAGGGAATGTTTTACATTTACCTGCTTTATATGCATGGTTTTTGAAGACTTTTGGAGAGAGTTCGAAAAAGTTAGTTTACGTGGGAGTTAACAAAGAGTGACCCCATTGAGATTGATGAGATTCAAATTCTATCAGCCTTAAAAGTTATATGCAGTTTCTTTATGTTACTATTTTGAATTCTGAAGATCTGTTGTGTGTTCAAATGGTGGCTGGGATATTGTTTAAGTTACTCTTATATTGCAACTCCACAACAAACCAAGAACACTTGGTTTGTCAGCTATTTGAGGTATGCAAACATAAGTGTTTCTCATGACATCTGGAATCACAGCCCTTAAACAGTGTTTATTTTAGAAACCAACTATAAGTACAGAAGCATGGTTCCACACAGCTTGAGTTCCAGCATTGTCTCTGCTGATCACCAGGGACCATTACCGTTTTGCAATTTTATATGATATATAGAGACATTTACTGACTGAATATTATACTGCAAGTACACATCATTACATGCATCATACACGCTTCTCTCCTTTTGTCTACAGTGTCTTTTTAGGACACATAGGGGACAAATGTGATTGCAAATGTGTGTGGGTGTAGCACCAAAACTGGAAGGGAACACGTCTGAGAAGCTAGTGTTGATAAATTGCATAGTCAATTGCTTGACTACACTTTGGTTAGTTATGAAATATACTCAAGAGACTAAATAACCAATGTCAGTCAGGTTCATTAATGAGGTATAAGAAAAAGGTTCTATATGATACTAGTCTTTGAGGAGCTATCTTGTGCTGTGCAGCGATGTTACATTCACCTTGTGCAGAAGTTGTGCTCCCTGAGTTACATATTTCAGCTGGTATTATATGATGATTTTAGAAGTTACACATTTCTTTACGAGATACTAATCTCCAACTCATCAGTTTGTTCCAGTTCCCTAACTTTTTGTTCTGTTCCTCCCTTATCTTTGTTTTGGATGCTAGCATTCCAGGTACTGGTCTGTGAAGGTGTTTCCCTAACTTGTACTAAGAGATAGAATGAATGTACTTTGATTTTGAGAAGTTTCCCATTTGCTTGTGCCAAATGGTTACTTCAGCAAACACAAGGAGTTATGGGATACTTAGGATAAGTGAACAGGATGCTGGTACAGGCTATATCACTGTTACAATGTTTGTTCTCAAGTTGCAGTTGGGGAGGTCTAGGTTGGACATTAGGAAAAAGTTTTTCACTAGGAGGGTGGTGAAGCACTGCGATGGGTTACTAGGGAGGTGGGGGAATCTCCATCTTTAGAGGTTTTTAAGCTGTGGCTTGACAAAGCCCTGGCTAGGATGATCTAGCTGAGGTTAGTCCTGCTTTGAGCAGGGGGTTGGACTAGATACCTCCTGAGGTCCCTTCCAACTCTATGATTCTATGATTCTTAAGGTTACTGGTGCTTAATACATACTAATTCTGTATGTATGGTATATATAGACATGGTGTGATGTATACGTTTTATTAATATCTTATATATTATACGCTAGCCACCATTTATTAGTTAACACTCCCCCTGCATTTCTCACCTGGATGATTGGTATAGTCAAGGCAATGCCTTTGGCCAGATGAATGTATGAATTAGTGATGAAGGCCTTTATACGTAACTGAAAGAGTTCTAACAAACTGCATGCATGGCCATTCATAATTAACACAGCTGTAACAAATACACCTTGTAACTCAAGCTAAGCTTTAAATCCACCTTTATTCCAGGGTGGGAAATCAGTATTTCAAGATCCCCATCCTGGGTAAAATCATTCAAGGCTTCTCCTGCCTTGTGCCTGCCATTGCTAATCTGAATCATGTACGTCGCTTCTTTGTCTAGTCATGTTTTTAAATGTCAAGTGGTTACTATGCCGGTTAAAATTGGTAGGTAAGTTTCAGTTTCATCCTGGCCTTGGGGCTCCCTTTGGATAGCAGATTCATTCTGAAAAAGTGGGATAGGCTCTAGTGTCGTACGCCCCATAGTGCTACACACAGGCAGAGTGAAAGAACATTTGGAGTAGTGACATTACAAGTGAGGCCTCCATAGATCAACTTCTTGCGATAGTTACTACACAGCACTGTTATAGGTTACTCTTATAGCTGGCTGTCACCATTTGGTAAGACTTCACGGGCAGGACACAGAAGCTTCTCTGTCTCATTGTACTGAGCTGAGTCATTGTGGCTGCACACTGGAGTTGCAATGCCAAAAACATCCCTAGCACAACAATCCGCGTGCAGTGCTCTGCACGGTTGCACTGCTGCCTGATGCACCAGTAGGTGATGTAGATGCAGTTGTTTCTCTAGATGCTGCAGTGCAGATAACCTACTGCATGGACAGTGCCCAAGGTATCAAATATCGCCCGGTCACAATCCAATACGGGTAGTGACACGGAGAAAGAAATAGACGTGGCCCAGTTCTGAGCAAGATTGTATGTGCCTCAATGTGGGTGCGGTGACACAAGACCCAAATGACGACTGGTACTAGCGGGTTTGACTGCATGATTCAACACACTGCCAGGTCACCGTCTTTTGGTTGCACACTTTGGGCAGTACACGTTAGCTACCTGTGCATCGCTGATAAGGTCAAGCCATTTTCCTTTTTCCTGTGTTCCCTACTGACTTGATTATGGAGTTACCATGTAATGCCCCATAAGCAGTACAAATAATTTCTTTACCAAACTGGTTTTTGCTTGCCTTCATATTGCTTGTTAATATTTACTTGTGTTTGATTAGACAGCTTAGCAATGTCAGGCACGTCTGTTTCTCGATAGCCAGTTCTCTCGATACCATGAATTATAGGTTTAAGGATGGTTCCTGCTGCCTGGAGTAAAAAGAGTTAATGTTTTTAAATATATATATATATATATATATATATATATTTTTTTTTCTTATTGCCCCTGTTCCTAACAGATATAACAGATATTCCAGATTCAGATAATTTTAAAATGTAACCAGCAATTCCTTATAGATTTTTAAGTCTCCTATTTTGAAAAATACCAGACCATGGAATAGTCTTTTGCCTGACAATTGGGTCATGTTCCTGTTCATGTTCCTGATAGGAAGCTATTGTATTAGTTAACAAAGAAGGTATATAACACATACAGTAATGATCCATGTGCTTTTACACAATACCCAAATCTGGCTGTATTCCACTGAGATAGACTTAAAACTACAGTCATATGCAGGAGCTCACTTCGCCTAATAATATACAGTTTAAATAACAGTTAAACCCAGCCTGGCTTTGTTCAACACCTTCATTAAAGATCTGGAGGATGGGGTGGATTGCACCATTAGCAAATTCACAGATGACACTAAACTGGGGGGGAGTGGTAGATACGCTGGAGGGTAGGGATAGGATACAAAGTGACCTAGACAAACCGGAGAATTGGACCAAAAGAAATCTGATGAGGTTCAACAAAGACAAGTACAGAGTCCTGCACTTAGGATGGAAGAATCCCATGCACAGCTACAGACTGGTGACTGACGAGCTGGGCAGCAGTTTTGCAGAAAAGGACCTGGGGGTAACAGTGGATAAGAAGCTGGATATGAGTCAGCAGTGTGCCCTGGTTGCCAAGAAGGCTAATAGCATATTGGGCTGCATTAGTAGGAGCATTGCCAGCAGATCACGGGAAGTGATCATTCCCCTCTATTCGGCATTGGTGAGGCCACATTTGGAGTATTGTGTCCAGTTTTGGCCCCCCACTACAAAAAGGGTGTGGACAAGTTGGAGAGAGTCCAGCGGAGGGCAACAAAAATGATTAGGGGACTGGAGCACAAGACTTATGAGGAGAGGCTAAGGAAACTGGGTTTGTTTATCTGCAAAAGAGAAGAATGAGGGGGGGGATTTGATAGTGGCCTTTAACTACCTGAAAGGAGGATCCAGGGAGGATGGGGCTAGGCTGTTCTCAGTGGTGGCAGATGACAGAACAAGGAGCAACGGTCTCAAGTTGCAGATGGGGAGGTCCAGGTTGGATATTAGGAAAAAGTTTTTCACTAGGAGGGTGGTGAAGCACTGGAATGGGTTACTAGGGAGGTGGTGGAATCTCCATCTTTAGAGGTTTTTTAAGGCCTGGTTTGACAAAGCCCTGGCTGGGATGATTTAGTTGAGGTTGGTTCTGCTTTGAGCAGAGGGTTGGACTAGATGATCTCCTGAGGTCCCTTCCATCCCTAATATTCTATGATTCTATGGGAAGTGGTATAATGTCTTTATAGTTGATTGCGTACTCACTTTTCCGTACATGGTAGAGTGACGTGAAGTTGACCAGTCTATTATTTGCAACAGGGATCAATGTTTAAAATAAATGGATTGGACTAGAGTAGATGCCCACCCATAGGCACTAAAATGTAGGATTACTAAGTCTGACCTACACTCCTGCAAAGGCCAAAAGCCCTGGGAGGCCAGCAGGAATCTGTCCTGTCTGAGACGTGCAGGCTTGGCCCCAAAAGAACAATGTCCAGCCATGTAATGATAGGCAATGAGGTTCTTACGTCATCAGACATGCAGCAGGGCTACGAAGAGGTGGAATTCTCGTGGCACTAGCAGCAGGGAAGGAGCAGCCTGCACAGCTTGCCAGGTCCAGCAGCGTGGGAGAGTGGACATGTGGCATCGGAGGGGACCTGTGCTGAAATAACTCTTACTGGGAGGATGGAAACATCTGCGGGGATGGTTCAGTTTGTTTTGCCAAGTTTGTTGTTGTTTTTCCTTCTCCAGTCATTTCTGGAACATCTGGGAATTGTGACATGCAGGAATGTCTCTTTGGATTCTCTGTTATTATTGGTTGTCCTGAGGAAGAGGAAAAGGAACTGAGATGATTTCAGTCAGAATCGTGTTGCCGGTGTCCGTATCCCCTCTGAGCGGTTGTGCTGCTGCCCGTTCCCCAGCAGATTAAACAAATCCACAGTCCTAGTGGACCTCATTGAGTCTTTGGCTGCACTCCTGGCTCAGGTCCTAGACAGCTCTGCCAGAGGCAGGGCCCAGCTCTGCATCTGCTGAACTCAGTGGCAGACAGGTCTGGGACTTCTCTGGGCCCCGGTTATACCCTGGTGTTTTATAACCAAAACTGCCTAAAACCACTGAGCGCAAGATTGAGTGGGAAAGGCTCTACGGTGCCTGAATCAGATTGTTACCTTTACAAAGGCCTTTGGTAGAAACGCTCCAGTCTGGTGCATAAGGAGAAAGACTTTGTTAGGTGGAAACTGTTCACATTTAGGAAATGTCCTGAAGTGCCCTCGTCTTTGCAATGGGAAATGAATATTCAGACTGAGCCCTTTGGTTCCCAGAAATCTGTGAATGTTTTCCACCTGCTGCCTTCCTGTTCGCAGCGGGGCTCATTTTGCAGGAGACTCTTCCTGAATCAAGTCTGGGAGACCTTTTGACCTTTTTTTTGTGGAAAGATCTGAGAGAAATCTGAATATTCCAGGCATTGGCTGTGCTGGAGTGAAAAGCCGAAGCCATAGAGGGAAATTACAGGGCAAAATTCTGTGTTTCACTCAGAACTTCTCTGACGTGTGGAGGCCACAAACAGCACAGATCATCTGTGACCTGTGCACTGCAAGAGGCGCTGTGCAGCGGGGCTGTGGTCTCTGTGTCTCAGCACAGGGAGCCCCTGCCTCCAGCAAGCTGGCCCTGTGTGGATGAGCCCTGCTGGTTTTCACAGAGGTGGTGCATAGGGTCGTGGTTGATCTGGGGCTGGGCTTGTAGGAATGCAGCCATTAGTGTGCCTGTGTGTGCAGTCTGAGAGCACTTGGCGCCTGCATTCAGCACTTGAGGTGTACAACGAAGTGACTAGAGTTGTGTGATGCACTTAGGTAAGAAGGGACTTGGGACGACCTCCCCCAGAACCCAACAGAGCACAGAGATCGGGGCGGCTGTCCTCAGTGAATCCGCTCAGCGCGGTCGGGTCCCGTATGCAGCAGAGGGAATGATATCGAAGCTATCGGACCACGTCCCAAGGCCACAGAATTTCGGTCTCATGCTTACAGCCTGACTCTGCAGATGCTTGTGCACAAGAGTGGTGGGAAGTCCGTGGGACTGCTCGTTTGAGTCATGTGCAGATGTTTGCAGGACGGAGTCCTTCCATCGTCAGCACTTTGCGTTAGAGAATGTCTTCATCTCTCTGTGTCCAGCACCGAGCAATGTCGGGCACATCAAACTTGGATAAAATAAAAACAAATCATTTTAGTTTTGCTCGTCTTTGTACTTGCCTGGAGTACCATAGGAGAGAGTCTGGGGGCTTTATAGGAATCCCAGCTACAGCTGTTGTTTGGTGAGTTCATCTACTCAGTTCTTGCAACAGAAACACCCTTGATCAATTTTTGATGGAGCAATTAAAATCTAAAATTTTCTTCTTTGGCGGATGTTTAAGTATATCTCTTCTCTATAGACACGTTGCTGAGTTAAGAACTTTAGGACCAAGAGACCCATAAAATTATCTGGCATTGAAAAGATAGCTATAAAACCTGTACATTTTCTTAATTTCATGGTGCAGATTTGACAGAATCTTTGTAACCTCAGGAGTTAAGAATAAAAGGCTTTCTAGAATAATTATATTTGCTAGAAAAGTTGCCTTGAAAAGGAAATAAGAATTTGGGATATTTTCCCATTCCAAATAAGTTTCTTACATATTTTTTATCCTGACTGGTTAAAAGGAAGCCTGCTTTGTTTGTTCATTTTTATTTTTTTAAGTTCTCCTGGTAAGATATTTGAACTGCCTTTTTGAAAAGACAAAGAAAGATGCAGCACTTTTCAGTGAGCCCTTCCTGGATTAATTAAAATGATTTGCAATAATTAGGTTCTGAAATGGTTCCAGACTGTAACACAGAGATTAGGTTAGGGTCCCTAACAATAATTAGTCTAGCTCCTGTCCATGTTTGAGTTAAGTTATTAACCACTAATCCTTTTTGGAGGGCTGGACTGTTGAAGGACCTGATTTTCAGCTGGATACTTTATTAATTAGCTAAAGTTCAGTGCTTAATGACCAGTGAACACTTACGCAGATTCTTATCCTGCCTAGACTAAACAACAAGGTTTATTTATGTGATGCAGTACAGGATGGAGAAGTAGCTAATTAACAAATGAAATCATGATGCAGTTACTTAGTCAAATACTTAGTTAAAACTGTCCAGAATAAAACAGCTTTTCCTGCTTCAGTATAGGAATGAGACACAGATGTGATGCAACTCTCCTTTGAAACGTGGGTCTCCTCAGCTCAGAACGGATGTGGGTAGCACATGTTGAAGTTCCGGGTGAATTCCAACAACATCCCTTATTGAACCCCCCCTTCTTTGCAGCTGCACAGACATGTCTGAAGTGAATTTCTTTCTGGCTGATGTTTTGTCAGGCTTGGTCTAAGCCTGGAGGTGAAAGTCTTTACGTTTGGCCCCATTTTTAAATTCTGTAGGCCTGATCCTAAATCAGTGAAAGTATTTTAGTTAGATTTCAGACTTTCTGTGCATAAAAATAACTCTGTTTCAGGAACAAATAAAATCCTAACAATGGTCTAGGTCAAATATTAGAGAAAGGTGGTAAAATTGTCAATCACAGCACAGAAAAGTAGAAGTATTCTATAATTATTGCTCTTCTGTATGTGGAAAGAAATAGGCTGATGAAATCTTACAGTGATAACGAGATTGTTTCTGTTCTAGGGAGGATGTTAAATAGTAAAACATTTTAAAATTGGTAGGATCTGCTTAGTTTTCACCCAGGAGTATTAAAAGAATTGGCCAAGGAAATCTCTGTCGGAGGTCAGGGCAACTGAACCTGTATGTCGCCCTCTATGGTCCAGCAAGGGCTGCTGGCTCCTCAGCCATCCATCACCTCTCTTGGGCAGAGACACATGTCTGTCTCCCTCCTGACTGGGATATTTCCAGGCTGCACAGCTTCCTGCCTACACTGTGAATCTCTCCGCAAAGCCAAAACGCCTAAGCAGGCCTGCTCTGTGTAAACAGTATAAAGTTAAGCCACAGTTAAGTTGCCACACAGCCCTTTCTAAGCAAACTCGTTTGTTCTTAAGGTAAAAGAATTACAGGGAAAACACATTAAAAACAATAAAAGAAGCTCCACGCACACTACCAGGGATAGCTTACCAGAGATCACCCCGACTCCACAGGGCTGGCAGGTGAACAGTCCTTCTAACCCCATCCAGGGCTTTTCCTGCGGTCACAAGTTCATAAAAACTGTTAGGTCAGAACAGCCCCTCCCATCCTTGCGTTAATCTGAGAGTTACTCCTTCTTGCTGTCTGGGCCTTTTGATCCTGGGAACAGGCAATGTGTAGACACAGGTCCCCTTCCCAAGATGAACCTTTAAAAGGATGGCTCCATACGTGGGTAGTTTGCATTCTCCTCCTCCCAAGTCTTTCCAAGGAAAGCTGCTCAACTAACAGTACAATCTTGTCTGAACCTGTTGTTTAGAAGAGTTACTCTGACGCTCATCACGCTTCCAGAGTTCTACATTAGTCATGTCTCCTAGACAAGTTACACACAATCCCACAATACCATACAACATTTGCATTGTTCACACAATGAACTCCTCAGAGAATTCATTAAGGTTTGACTTAATTCAATAAATGTTGTCCCGGATATTGAGGAAATTGCCGTACCTGTCACACTCTCTGAACCACGAACATTGATTTTTAACAAATCTTGGAACATTCAGGAAGTGTCAGAGGACTGAAAAAAAACCAATGACCTAATGTCGTGCTAATGTTTAAAAAGGGTACATAGAATGACCCAGGTAACTCTAGGCCAGTTATCTTAACAACAATCCCAGGCAAAACCGTGAAAAGGCTGATGGGGATGCACGGGACCCGTAAAGATTTAAAGGATCATAACATAATTAATGCCAGTCAACAGGGTTCTGCTGAAAATTGGTCTTGTCAGACAAACTTGATATCATTTGTTATGTGATTATAAGTTTGGTTGACTCAGGTAACTGTGTTGACATAATGTATTTAGATGTCTAGAGGCATTCAACTTCATCCTTCATGACGCATTGATGGGGGGGGGGGAGGAACACTCTAGCACTATACAAAATCAATGTAAATACATTCAAAATTGGCTACCTGACAGATTCCAGAAGCAATTGTAAGTGGGAAATTATCATCCCAATGAAGGTGATTCTAGTGGGGTCCGTCCGGGATTTATTTTCAGCCCAGTGCTATTCAATATCTTTATCTACAGTTATAAGATGGGCAACTGTATCCAGGAAAGCAGTGACACAGACAAGAATTTAGGGGTCACGGTAGATAACCAGCGGAACATGAGTTGCGATGCTGTAGCTAAGAGAGCAAATACCATTGCTGGATGCGTACGCAGGGGAATATCGAGTAGACACAGGGAGGTGGTATTACTTCTGTATATGGCATTGCATCATTACTTGCCTTTACTGGACTGCTGTCCCCAGTTCTGATGTTCACACGTAAAAGGATGTTGAAAACAAGAATAATCTGAGGGCTGGAAAACATGCTTTAGTGAGAGACTTAAGAAGCTCAATTGTCTTAGTCTACCCAAGGGAAGGTGAGAGATGATTTGACTGTGGTCTCCAAATCCTTACAACAGAAAAAGACATAAGTTCCAAAGATTGGAAGCTGAAGCTAGACAAATTCAGACTAGAAATCAGGTGCAAATGTTTACAGTGCGGGTATAACTTACATGGGATGTGGATGTACTTTCCATCAATTGAAGTCTTTCTGAAAGATCTGCTATAACTCAATCAGAAGTTATCGGCTTTCTGCAGAAATTACTAAGTGAGGTTCGATGGCCTGCATGATGAAGTAGGACAGACTGGATGAGCATAATGGTCTCCTCTAGCTTTAAGATCTATGAATCCACTCTCTTCCCCATTTTCCCTGGTCAGAAATGTTGTGCAATGTCCTTCAAAAGCAGCTGAACCAATTTTGTTCAAATTGTTTTGTAAGTCTCATTCTGCACTAAGGATTAAGGCAAGTTTGAAGAGAATTGGTCTGGTCATTTGAAAGGTATGGACATTTAAAGTGGGTATTTCACACAGGTGCAGTGGCCATTGCTATTCAGTTTATAGGTCAATTGAAACAGCTAACGTGTTTCACATTATTCATGGTACTATGAAACGCTGCCTCGAGGTTTGGATCAATCCAAAGAGAAAATCTGAACTCTGAACCACCGCTGGGAGAAAGGTTGAACCGGTTCAGAGTTGGAGAGATTTAAAGTTGAGAGAGGACGAGTGTAAGCATATCTCACACTCTAGCAGGCTTTCTTTGGGATTATTTGTAATGGACAGCGTAGGGTCTGATCTGTTTAGGGTCACCTGGGATCAGGATGAATTAGATTTGGGGTGCGTCTGGCAAGGATAGGAGCCAATACAGCCAGGTTAAGAAAATTAAAAATGTGCGTCATGTAAAACATGTCTTGTATCATTTTTTATAAAAGAAGCAGAATGGGTTTTTCCTTTTCATGCCAGTGTTGTCATTGTTCATGCTGATAAGTGTGCTAATGGGGGTCTAAGAACAGTAACCAATTTTGTGAGGATTTCATACATTTCCCTTAGGAAGAGAGAACCCCTCCTAGCCATGCAGCAATTGCCTGGTCACTGACAATTGCCAGCATTTCATGGAGAAAGCTGAGGTCTGGGGACTGCAAAGACTTAGTGGTGCCGCGAGTATGTGGTCAAGTGATTTAAGGCCAAACAAGCTGCTGAGTGGTGCTAGCTGGACAGTGCAGAGAGCCTTTGTCCTCAGCCAACGTGATCGCACCGAGCCTGAGGGAACAGAGAGGATCATGGCCCAAACGGCCTGGATCTTGGGCCACATCTTCACTTCACTCCTCCCAGTCAAAAAGCGGTCTGCACAGCTGATAGTTCCCTGGTCTATGGCAGCGTCTTACCTCCTGCTCTGTGGAGCTACAAAGCTGTGAGCGATACCAACTCTCCCTCTCCGGAGAGCGCGGATCAGGCTTTCCACCCCATCCAGGCCGGGAATTCAGCCAGAAACTGCACAGCTTTCCCAAAATCATGTTGGGAAAGAAAGCCACTAGAGGTTCCCCTGGGCTAGTGCTTGGGGTATTCTACAGACCCCCCGGATCCAATTTGGATATGGATAGAACCTTCTTAATATTTTCAGTGAAATAAATACTACTGGGAATTGTGTGATTATGGGAGACTTTAGGTTCCCAGATATAGATTGGAGGACAAGTGCTGCTAATAACAGTAGGGCCCAGATTTTCCTGAATGGGATAGCTGACAGATTCCTTCATCAAATAATTGCTGGTGGAATCTACATCTTTAGAGGTTTTTAAGCTGCGGCTTGACAAAGCCCTGGCTGGGATGATTTAGCTGAGGTTGGTCCTGCTTTGGACCTTCCAACTCTAATCTTCTACGATTCTATGATGATTCTAACCAACAAGAGGGGATGCCATTTTAGATTTGCATTGGTGAGTAGTGCACGGAAGAACTGTTCGTAGGGGATAACCTTGGTTCGAGTGATCATGAGCTGATTCAGTTTAAACTAAAGGAAGGATCTATAAAAATAGATCGGTGACTAAGGTCCTTGATTTCAAAAGTGCTAACTTTAAAATATTAAGGGAATTAGTTAAGGGAGTGGACTGAGCTGAAGAACTCAAGGATCTGAATGTGGAGGAGGCTTGGAATTACATTAGATTGAAGTTGCAGAAACGATCTGAAGCCTGCATCCCAAGAAAGGGGAAACAATTCATAGGCAAGGATTGCAGACCAACATGGATAAACAAGCATCTCAAACAGGTGATTAAAGAAAGCAGAAAGCCTACAAGGAGTGGAAGATGGAAGGGATCAGCAGGGAAAGCTACTTCATGGAGGTCAGAAAGTGTAGAACTACCAAAAGTGTAAAAGTGTAGCAAGGTATTTCTGATGCATTACCCTTTTTCATGGCCACATCACATTGATACAGTCTCCCACAGTATTCTTATCAGTAGTCTTATCTTATTCTTCTAAGATTCTATGATAAGTTAAAGAAGTATGGGTTGGATGTATAGACTATAAGATGGATAGAGAACTGGCTAGATGATCGGGCTCAACGAGTAGTGATCAATGACTCAATGTCTAGTTGGCAGCCGGTCACAAATGGAGTGCCCCAGGGGTCTGTCCAGGGGCCGGTTTTGTTCAACATCTTCATTAATGAACTGGAGGATGAGGTAGATTGCACCCTCAGCAAGTTTGCAGATGACACTAAGCTAGGGAGAGTGGTAGATACCCTGGAGGGTAGGGATAGGATACAGAAGGACCTAAACAAACTGGAGGATTGGGCCAAAAGAAATCTGATGAGGTTAAACAAGGACAAATGCAGAGTCCTACACTTAGGATGGAAGAATCCCATGCACAGCTACAGACTGGGGACCGACGAGCTAGGCAGCAGTTCTGCAGAAAAGGACCTGGGGGTTACAGTGGATAAGAAGCTGGATATGAGTCAGCAGTGTGCCCTGGTTGCCAAGAAGGCT
The DNA here is from genome assembly GCF_026122565.2 of Emydura macquarii macquarii. Lineage (NCBI taxonomy): Eukaryota > Metazoa > Chordata > Testudines > Chelidae > Emydura > Emydura macquarii. The sequence goes on from NW_027131688.1 coordinate 1,169,142, forward strand.
AATAGCATATTGGGCTGCATTAGTAGGAGCATTGCCAGCAGATCAAGGGAAGTGATTATTCCCCTCTATTCGGCATTGGTGAGGCCGCATTTGGAGTATTGTGTCCAGTTTTGGGCCCCCCCACTACAAAAAGGATGCGGACAAGTTGGAGAGAGTCCAGCAGAAGGCAACAAAAATGATGAGGGGGCTGGAGCACAAGACTTATGAGGAGAGGCTGAGGAAACTGGGTTTGTTTAGTCTGCAGAAGAGAAGAATGAGGGGGGATTTGATAGCAGCCTTTAACTATCTGAAAGGGGGTTCCAGGGAGGATGGAGCTAGGCTGTTCTCAGTGGTGGCAGATGACGAGGAGCAATGGTCTCAAGTTGCAGTGGGGAAGGTCTGGGTTGGACAGTAGGAAAAAGTTTTCCCCTGGGAGGGTGGTGAAGCGCTGGAATAGGTTACCTAGGGAGGTGGTGGAATCTCCATCTTTAGAGGTGTTTAAGCTGCGGTTTGACAAAGCCCTGGCTGGGATGATTTAGCTGAGGTTAGTCCTGCTTTGAGCAGGGGGTTGGACTAGATACCTCGTGCGGTCCCTTCCAACTCTATGATTCTGTGATTTCCAGTAGAGATAGGGAGGTGTTAGTACCATTATACAAGGCGCTGGTGAGAGCTCATCTGGAATACTGTGTGAAGTTCTGGCCTCCAGTGTTTAAGAAAGATGAACTCAAAGTGGAACAGGTGCAGAGAAGGGCTGCCAGGATGATCCGAGGAATGGAAAACTTGCCTTATGAGAGGAGACTCAAAGAGCTTGGCTTGTTTAGCTGAACCAAAGGAAGGCTGAGGGGAGAGATGATTGCCCTCTATATCAGAGGGAGAGGAGTTATTTAACTTCTGTGCAGTGTGGACACAAGAATAAATGGATCTAAACTGTCCATCAGGAAGTTTAGGTTTGAAATTAGATGAAGGTTTCTAACTACCCGAGGAGTGAAGTTCTGGAACAGCTGCCAAGGGGAGCAGTGGGGGAAAATAAACTAATTTGTTTCACTGAGCTTGATGCGTTTGTGGATGGTCTGACATGATGCAATGGCATGTGGCCAATCTGTGACGGCTAGCAGCAAATATCTCCAACTGCCGGAGATGGGACACTAGGTGGGGAGGGCTCTGAATTCTTTCCCAGGTGTCTGGCTGGTGGGTCTCACCCACATGCTCACGGTTGAACTGGTCGCCATATTTGAGGTTGGGAGGGAATTTTCCCCTGGGTCAGAGTGGCAGACACCCTGGGGCTTTTTCTCCTTCCTCAGCAGCACGGGGCACGGGGCACTTGCAGCTTTAACCTAGAGTGAAGGGTGGATTCTCCATAATTTGAAGGCTTCCGACCATGACTTGAGGATGTCAGTAACCGAGCCAGAGGTGAGGGGTCTATGGCAGGAGTGGGAAGTTCTGTGGCCTGCAGCATTCAGGAGGTCAGACTGGATGATCCCTTCTGACCTTAAAGTCAGCTCTGCCACTGGCCCCTCCAAGCCGCCTGGAGCCCCACACGTTGCTCAGGAGGCTGTACTATTACTTGCTGCAGGACCGCCATCTTGGCCACCAGCCCAGGGACTGAGCCAGGCACTCTGGAGTTAAAAGCATAAGCTGCTGCAGCTTGAGTTGAAGAGTCGAGCGCCTGGACCGGGGGGCTGTAACAACCTGTATCCTCGGGGGATCAGCACAGTGGGGGCCCATCACCTGCACTCAGGAGGGAATGACACAAAACTGCCCCCAACCCCACTGCTTCCTCCCGCTCGCTCTGTCACACAGAGGGGTGGGGCAGTTTGTGTCTGGATTTTTCCTCGTCAGAAAAGCAAAAAGAACCACATGCTCCGGGGAGGGGACCAGCGTCAGCATCTGGCGGGATGACGTGACTGGTGACTGGGTGAAGCTCATTAACTGGGAGGGACCAGCAGAGTTTCTCCTCACCAGAGATTCACTGAGAGACCGAATGCCACTTGCCACTCACTTGTCTTGAGTGAAAGACTCAGCCTGGCCTTGGATGGTTTGCGTGATGGTATTTTTGTATCATCATTTTGACCAATGGGCGACTCTCTTGTCAGTGCTGGGGTTGGGGAGAAAGGGGTATTGTCAGGACAGTCGAGACAACATAGTAATTAGACATCCATTGTGGAGAGCTGCCCTCGTTATGTGCCCCCAAGTTTCAGTTTATTAAAACTCCTTTCTCCCTGGCTTATTCGTTTTTGATGATTTAAGGTAAATTGCACTCAGCCCAAAAATAAATGATCATAAGTGCATATAAATCATTTCCCATTCCTGGCTTCGGAAAATAAATGTCCATTTCAGTTCTTGTCCTTGTTTTCTTACATGTATTTCACCTAAGCAGAATCATCTTTATTGTGATAAAAATACTTTATCTCCTTGAGATTCCTTGACTTTGTCTTCGGTATGTATGAGGCCTCTGTACCCTGGGACCAAGCCAAGTATTGCCTATGGTAGTATGAGCTTGCAGTGCTTCACCTGATTTACAAATGAAATGGTTTGGGCTGTATAGCAAATAAGCACTCCCTCTGAAGAGAAAGCTACACATAGATACCAGTATGAATTCATGTGAAATTTAACTGGAGAAGGAAAGTGAAAAATAAAACCCCAGCATGTTTTATGGGACACATTCACAAATGATGCCACAGGCAGCTATACAGAGAGCCCTAAGAAATGTTCATCTGTTCTTATATCATTTAATTTATTATGTTTATGGATGAGTAGAGCCACTAAGAGAAGAATAGACCTCAGTTAATCCTATATTTATTGCAAGACATTTTATTAAGACAATAAATAACACTCAACTAAATCCGTGTTCGTTTTCTGACTTAGCTTTGCAAAGTGTGCATAGATGAGGCAGTGGGACAGCAAACTAGTTTTACAGCATTTAGACAAAACCCACTAAATATTTGGATTTGGAAGTTTAATTATGTTAAAAACAAGAATAATTGTTTTTTGGTATATAATACTCAAAATTGTTCAGTTAGTTTTGTGCACTTCCTTCTATTTTCAGAATATCACATTCAAATCATACTTATGTTTTAAAAGTAAGAAATATAGATCTAATTTAAATTTAATACATAGCATAACAGATTTTTGCTGCAAGTATTACTTGTATGTGTAAGACACACCTGGCAATTTTTGTCCTTTCAGTCACACATCTCTTTTTTTTTTATTTTTGTGGGCCATATATAGTTCTGGAAAAGTGTTGTCTATTGTGTATTCTTAGCAACTTGCGTATAAATTATGGCCCCAATCTTGTAAATACCTTATACACGTACTGTATAAGGGATCTAAAGGGAACTATTCAGATATCTAAAGCTAAATACATGCCAAAGTGTTTGCAAGCCCTGCTTCTGTGGCCATATAGTGGAATTCAAGTCAGTTCTGAATCAGTCAGGATCTGATCTTAGCAGCCTTTCTCAGTACCCTGGCCCTTCGATAATTCCAACATGAAGGGTGGCAGAACTGGACTCTAAACATTTCCCTATTTAAACAATGTTTATAGTGACTTATTATGGGGAAAGAAATGGAGTTACAGGCTCTTTACATGGCGCATCACAAAACAGTGTATTACTCCCAAGTGATCGTCTTTCTGAACGTGAAACATGTATGTATCGATCTAGCTCGCTAACTTCTTATCTGGCCCCTATTGCTATAATAGGTAAGAGCCCTCCATAGTGCTTGAGTGCTGGATAACACAACCCTTCCATCCTTTAAGAGGGACAGGTGCCAAGAACCAACAAGGCATAACGCACTTTCTATAGGACAAGGATAATTTCACCGTTTCCTGCTTTCCAGCTGCCAAGGCATATGCCATGGACTGTCAGTGCCTGATCGCTCCCTTGGGTAAATGCAAGGTCTAGTTACCATCATCTCCACCTGCGCTTTCCAGTTCATGTGCCTGTTGTATTCATAGTCTCTTTGGTCCCTTTCATTTTCCTCCTTTGGCTTATATCACTGTCTTCTTACTGCCTTTTATATCGCTGGCTAGGTACAACCCATGCTGTGCCTTCGCCTTTCCGATTTTGTCCTTACATGTATGTGCTACCATTAGCAATTCACCCATGTTTCCACTTTTTGATTTTCAGGTCATTAAAGTACTGCTGATGAGTCATATTGGCCTCTCGCTGTTCTTCCTCTCTTTCCTTCACATTCGGATAGGTTGCAGTTATGCCTTTAATATTGTCTCCTTGGGAAATTGCCAGCTCTGCTTAAATCCTTTATCCCTTAGATTTTCCTTTCGTGTGACCTTATCTACTAGTTGTCTGAGTTGGTCAAGGTCTGCCTTTTTGAAGTCCTTATTCTGCTGCTCTCACTCCTTCTTTTCTTTAGACTCATGAAATCTATCATTTCATGAGCATTTTCACCCAAATTGCCTTCCACCTTCAGATTCGCAACCAATTCCTCCCTGTTGGTCAGAATCCAGGCTAATATGGCTGCTCCCCTCCTGCCCTGGTTGCTTCCTTCTCTTTCTGAAACAAAAAGCTGTCCCCAAAGAACCTACGTTGTGTTTTGCCATGTTACGTTTCCAACAGATGTCTGGGTAGCTAAAGTCCCCCATTACTACCAGGCCTTGTGTCTTGAATAGATCTGTTATTTTTTCTAGAAATGCCCCACCCACCCCCTCTTCCTGATTTGGTGGTCTGTAGTAGACCCTTACTACTAAACCTCTATGTTTTCTCCCTTTTATCTTTACCAAGGGACTTTGTTTGTCTCTCAACACCTTCCAGACCTCAGAACAATTGTCTATATGCTGGATGTAGAAGGCAACCCCTCCTCCCTTTTTCCTCTGCCTGTCCTTCCTGAACAAGCTGTACCCTTCCTTCCACTTCTCCTGCCTCTTCCCCAGACTCCATGCATATTACAAGGTACATCCTGTTGTGATTGCAGTGCCTATTGCAGTGTTCTAAAACATTGTAAATGTTAGAGTCCAAAGCCTTCTCCTGATGGGGACCCCAGGCAGTGTTTGCAGTTCCTCTAGCCCTGCTGGCTAGACGGTTCCACCAGAATGTGTGCTCGTCTGTCACCATTCCCTGTGTGTTCTTGCCCCTTTCCCTTGGGAGGACTGACTTCTTCTATCTCCCTCCCTGCCACTTTGTTTACAGCTTATGTCATCCTACTGTTTCCACCACATTGTTCTCCCATTTTGAAGACCTGCCCATCCTGGAGGCAACATGACTGCACGGGGCTGTGGGAGCAGTTTGTGGTCTTTAATGGGAGAACATTTGTATCTCTTCTGGCTCCAGTTTTCTCTCTGTCCCAAGGAGTTGCATGCCTACAAGACTCATCACTTTGTAGCAGTTGTCATGTGTTGTACGTGGTGAATCGGTGCCAGTCACTGTTTACCTCACCCTCATGCTCTTACCTTCCCCAGCCTATGTCTTATTATAAAAATACCACCTAATGAGATGATTTGGCTTTCTCTCATTGTTTGCATTTTCATGAAGAACCTGGAATTGCAGCAACTGTGAATATTCATAACAAATGTCAGGTTGATGCATATTGAAAGGACAGGAGCATTGCTTAAAATCAACACACGGCATTGTGCCTCCAGATCAGCTTTGCTTTCTAACGGCAAACTGTCTTCCCTGAAGTGTGTTATTCCTGAGTCAGGTTCCTCCCACGCTCCTGAGAGACTAATAAAGGGGGTTTGCCAGCCGAGTAAAATGAGGCATGTAAAGATTGTTACAGTGTCACAAATAGCTGTTGTACTTACGAAAGCAAACATCAAAGATAATTTAATGCATTTTGTCATGGTATTAAGGTTAGAAATTGCTAAGGTTATAAATCCTGATCGGGACTAGCGTGTACCTGGCAGTAGGCAATGCACAGCTTGCTTTCTTTTCTTCTGTTTCTTTTTCTTTAAAAGGAGATTATGTGTAACAAGCTCTTCCTGGTAAATCATTTGTCTGATTTGGAGCATGATCTAGCCCCCATTACCAGGGCATCTGGGCACCACACAATCTTTAGTATATTTATCCTCAGAGCCCCTGCGAGGCAGGGATATGCAATAATCTCCAGTTTGCAGCTGGGGAACCGAGACACAGAGAGGCTCAGGATCAGATTTGTAAAAGGTATTTAGGCGCAGGAAGACGCAGATAGGCACTTCTGAACATCCCTCCCGGTGTCTAATCTTTCATCTTTAGGTGGGCAAACATCTTTGAAAAACTGACTCGCAGTGATTCGCCTAAAGTCACACAGGAAGTTTGTGGCAGAGCAGGGAATGCTGAGGCTAGTTCCCTAACAAGTGGATTATCCTTCCTCCCTGTGTATATCACACACAGAAACACAGTGTTAAAAAACGTTATTAGGCTTGCTAAGTCAAGCACTGAAACATGAGGAAGTGCCAGAATTGAGCCTGCCTGAGCCCCTTGAGGCAGACCCTAGTGTGTATACATTTGGTACAGTCTGTAATTATATGTATTTACATGATCACATGCAATGTTTTTCCACATTCGGTGCACAGATTAGGACAGCGCACACTTAATTAGCAGCTATTCAATATCTTGTTTTATCCTCCTCGTTCACCGTGTCTTATTTACTGCACACTATTCAAACCCTGCTCATTCATTAATTTCCGCTTGGGCTTTTCTGTGGCCCTCATCACTATAGTGGCTGAGTGCTTCACAAACATGAATCCGTTTATCTTCACTATCCCCCTGGGAGATGACAAGGTATTATCCCCAGGGAAACTGAGGCACAGCAACATTAAGGTCAAATTATCCATTAATTGGGTGTGTCCCATTTGAGAAGATTAGGACATGATGGTTGAGAGGACTCAGCATTCTCGATCACCGGCTAGCTCAGAGCAGAACTCCCACTGACTTCAGTTGTGGCCATTAATGCTCAGGGTTTTTGCATGTCAGACCCCAGGGTCTTAAGTTGGTCACCCACAAACCAAGGAACACATAACTAGTGACCACATTTGAAAATTTTGGTTGAGGTGACTGGCCCGGCATCACACAGGAGCTCTATGGCCAAGGCAGGGATGGAATCCAGTTCTACAGGGCAGGTCTTCAACCACTTTCACCCCGACATTCTCCTTTCTCTTCCCGCTGGCCCCATCCTGTTTTGCTACATATCTTCCGACTTCCATAACAAATGAACCAGGGGTCGTACAGGCAAATCTTCTTCACCACACAGCCCTGATTTAGCTCCAGAGCAGGTCCATCCTACATGGTGAATGAGGCCCTGTCCTGTGGAAAATATAGTATGTGATCTTATAATTACAGACTGCACCAGCATGTGTACACTCAAGAGGACTGAATTAAGGTTGTGTAGGCTAGCTCCCTGCAGATTTCAAGTCCTTGCCCCGATGCATGGGGGTGCTAGAGCTCTTCAAAGACAAGGTCATCAGATTCTTCTAACATGGGCAAAACAACAGATTTTACCCGAGTTTCATTCTCAGAAAGTTTGGCCAAGTTATAAGCACCTGAAAACTGCATCTTATAGTGGGAGTGATGGTTAAACATAGTAGGTGGTGCTTGTACGTGAATTATTTCCTGGTTTTTGGCATTGCCTGGGTAGCTTTGTTTGTGTGCAGAAAGCATAAGAGCAGTGGCTGTCTTTAAGTTGTTCGGGGTTGGTGTGTGTGTGCCTGTGTCTAATAGTTACCATGGGCCAGGCTTGGACAGAGAAGATCTTTCTCTGGATCAGGTTGGAGATTCTGGCTAATAGATTCACTCTCTATTAGCTGTGTGGTCCTGGCCGCAGCTGATGTAAAACCTAATGAAGTCAATGGGAGCTGGTCCGTCTTTCCATTGATTTTGCGGGTTGTGCATCAGGCTCGCCGACTTGCGGAGCCTTTCACATCTAAAGAGGCTCAGTGCAAACCCGAGGCTGGTGAGCAGGAGCAGCTCACAGGAGTTTGGCGAGGGAGATTAGAGAGGGAACGTGAGAGCTAGACATGCCTGATTAACAGTCGCTAAACTTAGGGCAATCAACGCCCCCTCCGCCAAAAGAGAAAACAAACCAACAACCAAAAACCACAATGACAACAACAAAGAAAAGCTTCAGGAGTAGAGCACAGGTAGGCAGAAGTCCAGCAGCAGAGCGGGGGCTGTTCAGTTTATCGCACTGAATGCTACCTGTATGATGACCTGCCTTGTGGATAGGGGGCCTGTCTGTGCATTCAGTGCAAAGAGCTCCTGTCCGCATGCCTTAGTGGGTCACAGCCGAGGATACAAGACTCAGGACACACTGCTGAAAAATGGGGCAGACCCTCCCCAGACTGGTGGTTATTCTCCCATAAGCTATACCAAGCCAATAACAAAAGTAAACTTTTGTCTCACCGCACTGGCTAACAAGACGTCAGAAACACAGTCTCCTTAGGTGTTCCAGGCCTTGTTTCACTACCCAGACACTAGACTTGATGATGAGTGGTTATTTAGAATCAGTTTAGTCAGACAAAGGGTTCTTCCCATCTCAAAAGATCAGCCAGGCAGCCAGGCCCATATATAACACAGATCTTACCCAATAATCATACTGATCCCAATCCGTTAGTATCTACTAGCTAAGGGTTATTTATCAGAGAAAAGAAAAAGAAGAGAGTTAAAACGGTCAAAGGATTCCAATACATACAGTAATGGCAGAGTTCTTGTCTCAGGTTTGATGGAATAAACTGCTGGCTTGTAACATCGGGTAACTTCCAAAAGACTGGAAGGTCCTCAGTCCATTGTTTGGAACGCTCCTGTTAGTGTAAGTTCATAGTCCAGAGATCAGAGCAGGAAAGAGGCAAAATGGAGATGCTTCCAGGGCATTTTATACTGTTTCCCAAGTGGAAGGAACTTTCTCAGTCTTAGTTTGTGGAAAATTACATGCACAAGATGGAGTCCAGAGTCAGATGGGCAGGTCACATGCCCATGTTGCACCAAAGTATTGAATACTGTGTGAAGTTCTGGTTGCCCAAAATAATATATTAGACTTGAAAAAGGTACAGAGAATGGCAACCAAAGTGATGCAGGGTATGGAACATTTTCTGTGTGAGGAGAGATTAAAAAGACTGGGATTATTCAATCTGAAAAAGAGACAACTAAAAGGGGATCATGAATCATCAATGGTGTGGAGAAAATGAATTAGGACGTGTTATTTACTCATACATATAACAAAACACTCGGGTCACTCAATGAAATTAATAGGCAGCAGGTTTAAGAGAAACAAAAGGAAGTATTTCTTCACACAATGCACAGTCAACCTCTGGAATACATTACCAGGGGATGTTTTGAAGCCCAAAATGTAAGTGGGTTGAACAAAGAACTAGATAAATTCATGGAGGATAGGTCCATCAATGGCTATTAGCCGAGATGATCAAGGATTCTACCCCATGCTCTGGGTATCCCGAGCTTCTGATTGCCGGAAGCGGGGAGTGGATGACAGAGGATGGATCACTGGATGATTACCTCTTCTGTCATTCCCTCTGAAGCACCTGGAACTGCCCACTGCCCTAAGACAGGACACGGGTCTGGGCGGACTGTTGGTCTGACCCAGCATGACCGTTATTATGTTCTCTGCGGTGCATGTAAATCTTCAGCTGAGACTCAATTAACCTCCGAGAGGATGTGAGCTGGTCTAGCCTCTGACTGGCACCAGACCCTCTATCCCATCACAAACCCCTTCCCCCCAGAATTTCAACACTGCCAGCAGTCCTGGGAACCTTGCCTTACCATAGGTTGTCTTCTAGGTAGGCTGGTGGCCTGGTTTCTTATGGGGCAGCCAGCTGGCAAGCTCCTACTCTCAGGATCATTAGGGGGTGGCTGGCTGACTTAGTACTCAAATCTGTCTCTCCTCCACCTCTCCATTGGCAGAAGCAGACCCAAGATGTAGCTGCCAGGTCTCATGGTCAGGGGTTTAAAGACTTTTTCCTGTATCCTGGAGTTCAAGGCCCCCTGGATGTGCCAAGCAATAAGGGCAAATCTCCATATTCTGCAGACTAGAACCACCAGTGCAGACCCAGACCTGCAGGCTCTGCACAGGCCCATTAAGGACACGGGCTAGAAATGAGGAGAACCATGCCCAGCTTGTGAACACCTGCCAAAGGACTTCAGCAAGAGACAGGCTTCAGCGCTCGTAAGCAGAGATGTGGGATGTGCTTGGGACAGTCTACGGGGACTCCTGTGTCCCGCAGGCTGACACTTCATTTATGAACTGGAAACGGATCTCCGATTTCTCCCCCTCCGGAGAGGAGACCCGCAGCCTTGCTGCTCAGATTGTCCAGGGTCCTGTATCTCACTGTAATACAGCACAGTCTTGTCAGTAGGTACGTGCCTCAGAGCATCTCCACGTCTTTTGATAACCACGTGCCTTCCCGTTTTATGAACACATGATTTTCCTGTTAGAGTGACAGAGAGGGAGGATTCTAAGGCCTGAAGGGACCCTTGTGATCATCCAGTCTGACCTCCTGTACATCACAGGCCGGGGAACTGCCCCACATAAATTCCTAGAGCAGAGCTTTTAGATCAACAGCCAATCTCGATTTAAAAATGGTCCGCGATGGAGGATCCATCACGCCCCTCAGTAAAGTGTTCCCGTGTCACTGTTAAAATGGGTGCCTTCTTTCCAGTCTGCAGCTCCCCAGCTTCCTCTTTAAGAGACTGAAAACGCTTGAGAAGGAGCCGTGGGTGAACCTCAGCAGGCCACGTAGGCATCCAGATGTGATTCCCCTGAACGTGTCTGAGTTCATATGAAATCCCCACCAGGGGCACTTCCTCACTCACTGCTCAGCGAGTGTGGGGTTCACACGCAGCTCCGGTGCGCGGCTCCCCACCCCACGCAGCTCCGGTGCGCGTCTCCCCACCCCACGCAGCTCCGGTGCGCGTCTCTCCAGCCCACGCAGCTCCGGTGCGCGTCTCCCCACCCCACGCAGCTCCGGTGCGCGTCTCTCCAGCCCACGCAGCTCCGGTGCGCGTCTCCCCAGCCCACGCAGCTCCGGTGCGCGTCTCCCCAGCCCACGTAACGCCACCATCACCAGATACCCAGAGCTGGAAAGAAATAAGAGATGATTTTTTTCCATATCCTTAATAAAAGATTACGGTGATTGTAAGGGTGTGTTTGCCATGGGACGAAGCAGGCTGAGCTCATGAAGTCATACAAAACCCAGACACTGATTGACACTGGTTGATGTTGGACAGGTTCAGGGTCATGTTAACACCTTTAACTCTTTGGGCCCATATAGTCCATCTACATTGAATTCAACAGCTCTCTGGGGCAGGGGCCGTCTCTTTGTTCTGTGTTGTGAAGTACCAGCACAATGGGGTTCTGGACCATACAAATAACAAATAAAGCCAGGATAATAATCTGCTTATTTCTTCCCAGCGCTGGGCAACTGGTGAGGGCAGATATAAAAGGTCTTTCTCTAGCTGAGTGGCGATCCTGGCCGATAGATTCTCTGTCAATGAGAGGGGCAGTCCAGGCTTATCCCAAACCCACTGAAGGCCACAGAGGGCCTTGAAAAAGAAGACACACAGTCTTGTGCTGAGATGCATGAAGAGCAGCTGCTGATTCTTCGTCTGTGCGCCACTTGCCCAGGTGCTGAGCTCTCCACCACACAAGAGCCTCTAGCCCCTACACCACAAGGTTGTGTGTTGCTTCAGGGCCTCGCTGCACACCTCATTGCTCCAGGACACGCTGATTGCACCGGTAGCACGGCTTGATGGCTGGCTGGGTCATTGCCCCAGTCCTGTCTCCCCACCACTGCTGCAGGCACCAGGAGTGGATACCACTACATGGGGGCACTGAGGGGCTCCAGGCTCCTGTGGCTAGTCCACTTAATCCTCCTTCCAGTACAGTAAAATGGGGGCTGCTCAGCCAATTCCCTCTGCTGGGGTCCTCAAGGGACACCTCATGTCTCATCTGTCTGTCTAGGTTCCGAGCTGGTGCCCCTCATCAGGGTAGCAGGGTGCCAGCTTTTCTGTCCTCCGTGGCTAATATCTTCGGTTGGGGGGGGGGGGGGTCTGGATGGCTGGTGCCCTGTCCTGGAGAAGCAGAGCCCAGCGCAGGAAGCCAGTGAAGGATCGTCGAAGTTCTGCTCTTTACACACCCTGCCCTCCTCTCGGTGCTAGCAGAGACACACTTCCCCTGTAGCACTTGTTGCACACTTATCACATGCGTCGTCTCCTGCGTCCCTACATATACTCTTCAGCTGTCAGGTAGCCAAGCTGTGTGTTCTTATCGCTTCCTATCTCCCTATATGTCGGCCTCGCCCATTCACCAGTTTGGTCTTCAGTGAATTCCCTCCAATCTATCAGTGTGCTGCTCAGTGTCTGGTGCCCAGATACCTGGACTTTAATTGAATGTAACTTGAGTGGGTGAACTGCGTTTGAATACAACCAACTGCAAGGTCATATAACTGTGAGCACTGAAGGTGGGTCCCTGAAGGGCAGTATCTGGGAAAACAGTGACACCAGAGGGCAGGGCTTTGAGGAGTTTGCAGTGTAACGCCATGGCTGACAGAGTAAATTTGATCCCTGGGTGTGTAAGCCTGGGCATGGTAAGTCGCAGTAGGGACTGTTACCTCTGTGCATGGCAGGAGTGAGACCACGACCGGATACTGCATCCAGTTCTGGTGTCTATAGTTCAAAACCACTGTGGGCAAACTGGAAAGGGCTCAAAAACAGCAGCAGAACGATCTGAAACGCTGTCTTAAAGCGAGAGACTAAAGAAACTCCGGTAAAAAGGTATTTCTGTCATAAGTATCTAGCCAGGGCGCGATTTGTGATAGTAAACAGCTCTTTAATCTAGCAGAAAAAGGCAGATCATGCTCTAGCAGCTGGAACCTGAGGCCAGACAAATTCAGACTAGAAAGAATATGCGAGCCTTTAACAACGGAGCCATTAGCCACTGGAACAACTTCCCTTAAGATGCCATGGTGTCTCCATCACTTGAAGGCTTTAAATCAAGACTCAATGCCTCTTTCTAAATGATCTGCTCCAGCTCAACCAGGAACCCCTGCGTGAAATTCTCCATCTCGTACAATGAATGAGGTCAGATACATGCCTTCTGGCCTTAAACTCTATGAATCTATGAAAAAATGATGTTCCAGACACAGGTTGGCCAGTGCTGCTGTGAGAAGGATGATTGCATCTCTGCTCAGTGATGTAAATCCTCTCCCTGATGCAGTTTAAGATTACTTTAGCTTCTTTTATTGCACTAGGGCATTGCAAATTCATACCTAATTTGCGTCTATGATCAGCTCCCAGGTCACTGCCACATTCCTGCTCTCCTCTGCCTGTTTGCAAGTAAGATGTTGTGAGACAAGAAATGCATGCAAAGTTAATTCAAAGCGGTACAGTGAAATATGGGAAAAATCCGCCTGTGTGCAGGTACGGAAGGATCTGAGGATCCTGTGCCGCTCTGCACTTTCACAGGGGATGGTCACTGTGAAAGTGTCAGTGCCCGAGAAAAGGCATGATCCCTTTCAGGAGCAGACAGCGCCTGCAGCCTGGGGATATCAACAAGGCCTGACCCATCCTAGGATCTGAGTGATAGAACCCCTCCCCCCCCAAAGGATCAGAGCAAAGGAGAGAGGCTGGATTACAGAGCTTGTAAGGAAGGGAGGCATGAGAAAGACCCTGACCAGACAGGGGAGAGACTGTAGAACTGTTCAGGCTCAGAGAAGCCGGGGGCTGTGCAGCAGGAGCTGCTGCTGGTGGAAGCGGAGGCTAACTGCCCATGCAGCTGCATAGCTGGCACGGAGCACGGATCCCGGCCAGGCTCCCTGAGGAGAGGTCTGAGCAGATTCTGCGGCTGGGGTTTTGGAACTTTTAAATCTGCCTGGGCTCTGAGATAAGAGCCTGTCAACCATCATAGACGTGCTCCTGTCTGAACGCGTTAGTAAATAGAGATACACTGAAACTGAGTATTTGACTCTCCTTGACTGGGCTGTTAAATAAACCTCATTGAGGGGGAAACTGAGGCAAGCCACAGCAGAGCTGCACTCTCTGCAAGGGGGTGGCCGGGAGGTGAATGTGCCTTTTACAGTCACAGTGGCCTGCCCTGCTGTTCCTTGCATGAAATGGATAAACAAAGCGAAAGCACGTCTTCTGCAGTAGACGTGTTCCGCAGGAAATGTGTTTGTGACCCACCTCTAACACCAAGGCCCAGCTCAATCAGCTGCTTTATACGCTTGAACAGTTTGGAATCTCAGCTTTCAGACAGTCTTAGACACTGATCGCTGAGCGCAGCAGTTTGTGGGATTTTGGCTGCTAAAACCTTATGTGAAGGCTGGTGCAAAGCTCTGATGCTGGGTCAGTTCTGAAGCATGAGTCCCAGCTCAGTGATCAAAGAGGGAGAAAGAATCATAGCGTCATAGGACTGGAAAGGACCTCAAGAGGTCTCTTAAGCCAGTCCCCTGCACTCAAGGCAGGACTAAGAATTAGACCATCCTAGATTTGATCCCACACAAAGGTGAGGATTGTCGTCAGTTCGGATGTGGTACTGCGTTACAGCCCCATTGTCCTGGGGCCTGAATAATTCCATGTAGACGTAGAAATGTTTGAACTTCTTATGAAGAGCCCAATCCTGAGAACTGCATGTGATCTAAGAGCATTCAGCTTCCCCAGGGTTAGGCCCTAAGAAAGGGAATTGAAGTTCTGAGAGGGTGAAATTCACCCTTGTTCACAGCCTGCCACAAACGCTATACACTTAACCCTTCCCAAATAGCCTGCAGGTGGTACCCAGGCCCCTGTGTGCAGGACTGGCTTGGACTCAGAGTAGACCTAAAGCCATCTGGTTCCCAGTGAGGGCTATTCTGACATGACTCTGAAGAGCATGCTTGTGGGTGTCGGTTTTCTCACCCAGGTACAGAAGTCTGGCATTCCCTTTGTGTGATGTGGCCTCCTGCCTGTACTGGAGCGTACTGTCAGATGGCTCAGCTGTATCTTATCTGGCCTTTGCAGCTTACACTGGCTCCCTCATCTGTTTACTCTCTCTGGCATATTAAGATATGAGCGGTTGTGTTACAGGTGCGGAGGTGCAGAGATGCCATCTCTTTGCTAGGAACGAGTGAGATGCCAGTCACATACAGAAAAAAGTGGTGAATAATTTCTTTGCTAGACATTGCTTTCTGCACGGCATGGAATGAGCGATGGGCATTCGGCAGTCCCTGGGTATGGGACACATTGTTGCATTCTCCATCATGTTACGCCTGCCTAGGGCAACATCGGCATATGGATAAGGATTGCTTATATAAATCACAAGGGCTATTTGGAAGACAAATAATCCATGCCCTGTGCATATTGATTTGTTCCTATACTGCAGCTGGTGGTGCGCAATGGTCTAGCCCACTGTGTTAATGTATCTAGGAAAAAAGACTTCCCTGGTAGAATGTGGGACTGGAACCCTACATTAAAACTAAAAGCTGGACATTAACTCTTGAAAGGGAGGGTGGATCATAGAAATGAAGGGGTAGAAGGGAACTTGAAGGCTGGCATCAAGTCCAGCCCCTTGCACTACGGCAAGAACAAATAAACCTAGACCATCCTGAGAGGTGTTTGTCCAACTGTTCTTAAAAAACACCAAGAATGGGCATTCTTCCCTTGGAAGCCTGTTCTGATGCTTAGCTACACTTATAGTTAGAAAGCTGTTCCTGCTATCTAACCTAAATCTGCCTTGCTGCAGATTAACACCTTCATTCCTTGCCCTACCTTCAGTGGACATGGAGAACATTTGGCCACCGTCCTCTTTATAACAGCCCTTAACATATTTGAGAACATTTATCAGGTCCCCTCTCAGTCTTCTGTTCTCAACACTAAACAGCCGCAGTTTTATTAACCTTTCCTCACAGGTTGGGTGTTCTAACCTTCGATCATTTTTGTTGCTCTCCTCTGGACTCTCTCCAGTTTGTCCACATCTTTCCTAAAGTGTGGCGCCTAGAACTGGACATAGTGCTCCAGCTGGGGCCTCACCCGTGCCAGGCAGTGTGGGACAATGATCTCCGTGTGTTACAGATGACACGCCCATTAACACAGCCCGGAATGGTATTAGCTCTTTTCAGAGTGCATCATGCTGCTGACTCATATTCAATGTGTGATCCTCTATAGCTCTTAGACCCTTCTCAGGGGTGCTGCCACCTAGCCAGCTATTCCCCAGCTTCTCGCTTTGCATTTGATTTTCTCTTCCTCAGCATAGTACTTTGTGTTTTGTGTTTATTGAATTTCATCTTTTTCAATTCAGAGCAGTTCTCTAATTTGTCAAGATTGTTTTAAATTCTAATCCTGTCCTCCGCCGGAGTTCAACCTCTCCCAGTTTACTGTCGTCCGGAAATGTTATAAGCATACTCTCCACTCCGTTATCCATGTCATTCATGAAAATATTGCGTAGTACGGGACCCAGAGCTGATCCCTGCAGAGCCCCACTCGATATGTTCTCCCCAATTGGCTATGAACCATTGATTCCTACTCTCTGAGTATGGTCTTTCAACCAGTTGTGCACCCACCTTATAGTAATTTCATCTCAAACATATTTCCCTAGTTTACTTTTGAGAGTGCCATGACGGACTCTGGCAAAAGCCTTCCTAAAATCAAGATCTATCACATCTAATGCTTCCCACACGATCCACTAGGCCACTAATCCTGTCAAAGAAGGGAATTAGGTTGGTTCAGAAAGATTTGTTCTTGACTATTCCTCATAACGCTCTTGGGTCTTACAAATGGATTGTTAATAATTTCTTCCAGTATTTGTGCAGGTGTCAAAGTTAGGCTGACTGGTCCCCTTTGTTCCCCTACACTTCTTGTATCTTTCTCTTCCTCTTAATGTATTTAAAGAACCTCTTCTTAATGTCTTTTATGTCTCTTGCTGGAGTAACCCATTTGGTGCTTTAGCCCTTCTTATTTTGTCACTACATCTTTGAGGTATTCTTTTGTACTC
Source organism: Emydura macquarii macquarii (assembly GCF_026122565.2). Classification (NCBI taxonomy): domain Eukaryota; kingdom Metazoa; phylum Chordata; order Testudines; family Chelidae; genus Emydura; species Emydura macquarii. The sequence goes on from NW_027131688.1 coordinate 1,186,017, forward strand.
AGCAATTTTTTCATGTTTTCACTTTCCGTAGGATTTCTTTTTGATTTTCAGATCATTAAACAGCTCCTAATGCAGCATATTGACCTGTGACTATTTTTTCTCTCTTTCCTGCCTTTTTCTGAGAATCATGACATCTGTCATTTCATAGTCACTTTCACCCAAATCACCGTCCACCTTCAGATTTGCAACCATTTCCTCCCTCTTTGTCAGGATCAAGTCTAAAATGGCTGTTCCCTGGATTCTTTCTCCACTTTCTAAAACAAAAAGTCCCAAGAGCTTATTGAAAATTTTGCTTTTTGCTCTATGATATGTGTGTGTAGGCCTTGGCAGAATAATTTCGATAGTAACAGAGCTGGTTGAAGGATTTTTAATGGAACGGTTTTGCATAAGAAAATGCTATTTCATTGAAACTGAAATGTTTTGCAGGAATGGGTAGATTTTTCAGTTTTCATTTCAATGGAAAAATCTCAAAATGGTTCAAAATTGAAATATAATATTTTGTTCTGACTTTTTTCATTTTTAGTCTGACTTTCTCATTGTGTTGAGATATTTTTACTCTATCAGTTTTAATATTTCATATACATATACATATATAATATTTCACATTGTGTTTTGACATTAGTAAATTGTTTTGATAGTCATATTGCTGTTTCCAATTTGAAATATTTTGGAATTTCCATGGAAAATGTTGACATTTTGACTTTTAATGCCTATTTGAGAGGAAAATAAATTTAAAAAATGTCAGAATTTCCTGCTGGATGGAAATTCCATTTTCCAACCGTCTCCAGATAATACCAGCTGACCTCACCTTCCCCCGGGAATAACGTGACAAGGCTTTGCACTAGCATAATGAGGCAGGATCTCAAATTGTTTAAGGCTCACAGTCCCTTGCAGAGTGTTACCCTGCTCCCTCTGGACTCAAGCAGAGGTAAAATCTCGTGCCAAAGATCACACAGCACGGCAGTGGCTCAGTCAGAAGGGGAGGCCAGCAGTCCTGACTTACAGCCCCTTGAAGTAGAACCAACGTGGAAATGAAACTTTGTGTCTCCTCCCCAGCAGCTGAGACACGGATGGAAATCTGAGGAGTACGTTTGTGCATTTGGGTGGCAGAGCCACAAGCTGCCGCCTGAAATAGCTAGTTACGTTCTTATTCCCATGAAGTGGATTCAGGAGGGGCGGCTGACATAATTCATTTAGACTTGCAAAAGGCTTTTGACAAGGTCCTGACAATGAGACTGTCATGGGCTCAGAGGCAAAGTCCTGTCCTGGCCCAATTTGCAGATGACACAAAGTTATTTAGGTTGGTTGGGACCAGTGTTTGTACAATGGGATCTTGGTCCATGAGTGGGACTGAGCTGTGGCAATACAAACATTTATTTTGAGAGCAAGGTGTCTTCCTCTCGGAAACAGTATTTAAATACGTGCATTGTTACTACCAAGTGCCGCGCTGCATCATAACCATTGAAAAGGACAAAAGAAAAATTACATAATTCATAGGCAACAGCAGATGAATTTCAAGCCCTTGATGTGCTGGTATCTGAAATGATCATTATTATATTAATCATGAATCTGCATACAGATGAGTGAGTTTGAGAGCAATGAATTGGTAACAGCTGAAATCAGTTTACTGCAGTCTAACACTTAGAAGGATGATCACCTGCGCTCCTTTTTGTCTCAGGAAATCAGACGGGGTCGTGCTCTCTCCCAGTGGAGGAGCCTGGAATGGAGGGCTGGGGGCAAGGAAGGAGGAGAGCTGCAGCAGCATCGCCTGCCCGAGCTGACCTCCCCACCTGTTGCATCTGCCCTTCGGGTGTGTGTTCTGGGAGCAGCAGGTGCATGGGATGGGTGGCAGTTCCAGGGAGGTGGAATTAGCTGGCTGGATCTTACAGGCTCATGTGAATCTGGTGAGCGAGGGGGACCCCAGGCCATTCCCACAGCCTCTTGTCTCTCTCCATGGAAGAATTCAGTTTCCACTAAGCCCAGATTCAAGGAGTTCCACATCCCCTATGCTGGACTAACCCACCTCTGGGAACGCTCTTGCTCAGGGTAACTACCCCAGGGCCTGATCTGGCATCCATTAAAGTCAATGGGAGCTCTGACCCCGCTGGAACCGAGATCGGCACCATATCTAAAATACAGAAATCAAAGCGGTTTTGCTGCCTATCTGGGGCTGTGGAGGGGACCCCGGCTGGTTTTCTCAGCTGTGCAGTGCCAGGTGCCAGCCTTTGTTAGCTAAGGGCCCATCATATAGGCTTTGCCATTTACTAACCTGACCTGTGCTAAGTGGGCCGTCACCGAATGGGGTGGGAGCAGCTTGTGAGCGTCATTAAGGCGGAGTCAGAATGGCTAAGCACACTGAAACAGAATGACGACCCGGTCTCCAGCGCATGTCAGTGTGCCTATGCAGAGCTGATCCTTGTCTAACACCAGCCCGTAAATTGTGTCTCCACCTGAACTAGGAAAGCGCGTTCAACGTCCTCCTTTCCCGTGGGGTGGGCGTTGAGAAGGGGTGGTGGACAGGTATGGGGAGAGCTGCCCAGCCCGTGCTGGGGAGCATTGTGTCAACTTCTGCGGTTGTGAGCATCAGAGCTGGGGTCTCGCGTTGTGTGAACTCTGGCTTTCGGGTGTGCTGTGAAAGCTGGTCTCTAGGCGCGCAGATACCAGCCGTCGGAGCAGACGGACACACGCGTGTGCTAGCCAAAGGGCGTTTGCGTTGACAATTGCACCACAGCCTCTTCCGTTTCCAGACACGGTTTTGTCTGAGTACATGGCAGCGCAGCCTGAGTGCTCTGCCTGTAGAGAAACACCCGCATGGCAGGGTAGCACCAAGGTTCACAATGACAAGCTGCCTATGCCTCACACAGGCCTGGAAGTAAACCCCCAGCACCAGCTGCAGCGGGGAGCGGGGTCCACTTCTACCTCGAGCACTTCTCGGTCCCCACTCTCATCATCTCAGAGCACCTGGGCATCCGTGGCTGTATTGATCCTCACAGGATCCCTGCAGAGCCGGGCAGTGCTGCTATCCCATGTTACCGGGAGGCGGCACTGGGAGAGCCAGTGACCTGCCCCAAGGGCCCACCGGAAGCCTGTGCCAGAACAGGAAATTCAACCCCCGTCTTTAATCACCAGCACGGCACGGGCCTTCATAAAAGCCCTTACTCGGCCCAGGAATACTGCAGGCAATCAGCTGACTCAATGGTTTCTCACCTGAGGCTCCAGTCCCCGGATTTTATAGCCCAGGAGACCTTTGCAATGCGTTCTTAAATAAAGCTCCTCCGTGTCTGGGCAGAGATGCCTCGCAGTCTGGCCAAGACCACAGGCCAGTTGCTGCCCTGCTTGTTAAGTTGATGGCTTTGTTTACCTTCGTTGTCGGTCGGTGCTGGGCTGGTGAGACAAGCCGCTGCGTGTTCCTTTGCCTGGGGCAGGCTAGGCTTGTGCTGGGCTGTGCGAACACACAATTCTAGCAGACACCTGTGCTCTTTGTAAACCCCCGGCCGTCACGCCAGGGTTTTGGGACCAGCGTGTTGCCAGTCTGTATATGGTAGAGATCACGGGAACAGTCTGTTCGGTGTAGTGAGTGCGTCAGGACTGACGGGAGCTGTTGACACAGAGGAGTGAGCCACCAATGGGTGTCTGAGTCACAGGCATATGGACTCGTGAAGGCTGTAATTCGGGAGCGTGATGCCCTTGTTCTCCACTGTGAGCTAGGCTTCCTGGCCAGACTACTTCTCCCAGGATCCTCCAAGAGTATTGTCATCCCCGTGATGAACTGCTTAGAGCTGGCTCAGAGGGAAATCTGCATCGTGTGATGGTAGATGTAGTTCTCCAGGGAACCTGGCCCAGAGGGAAGAATGGGACCCGAACTACAACTCCGAAATGCAATGAGCTGACAAGGAACTGCAGAGTAATGTCGTATGGAACTGATCTGAAACAAAACATTTTGGTGTCGTTAAAAAATATAGTTCCTGTGTGGGTCAAATATTTAGTTTTGCTTTTCTCTAATGGAAAATCAAAAATGCTTGAAAAATTGAGCTTTTTTCTGCGGCAAACTGCTTTTCCCCCCCGAAAATCATTGTGATAGAAACTTCCCACCCACTGTAATTATTTGTAGTATTGTGTCCAGTTTAGCCCCCACCCCTACTAGAAAAAGGATGTGGACAAGTTGGAGAGAGTCCAGCGGAGGGCAACAAAAATGATGAGGGGGCTGGAGCACAAGACTGATGAGGAGAGGCTGAGGGAGCTAGGCTTGTTTAGTCTGCAGATGAGAAGAATGAGGGGGGATTTGATAGCGGCCTTTAACTACCTGAAAGGGGGTTCCAGGGAGGATGGAGCTAGGCTGTTCTCAGTGGTGGCAGATGACAGAACAAGGAGCAATGGTCTCAAGTTGCAGTGGGGCAGGTCTAGGTTGGACATTAGGAAAAAGTTTTTCCCTAGGAGGGTGGTGAAGCACTGGAATGGGTTACCTAGGGAGGTGGGGGAATCTCCATCTTTAGAGGTTTTTAAGGCCTGGCTTGACCAATCCCTGGCTGGGATGCTATAGCTGAGGTTAGTCCTGCTGTGAGCAGGGGGTTGGACTAGATGACCTCCTGAGGTCCCTTCCAACTCTATGATTCTATCAGTGGAATTGCCCAAAAGCCATACAGGAAGAGTCACAATGAGAGCTGTCACTAAGGGTCACTTTCAGGAGGCAGGTTTGGATCTAAGACATAGGGATGGATTCACCCAGGTTCTCTCCTGGCAGAATCTATCCCGGGTGCAGCTACCCTGGTGTGGAAGCTGGCTGCGGGGCTGGGGGGGGGGGGAGGGGTTCAGTGGAGCAAGTCGCCTGTCACCCCCATTCCAAAGTGTGGTTGCAGCTAGCAGCCACGGCCTTGGAAGTGGGAAGAGACATGGGCAGGGCACCTTGCTGGTGCACAAGGAGGCAGCACTAGTGAGTCCTACAACAGCAAAAGTGAATCAAGCCCAGGTATGTGGGAAATGCCGAGTGATCTGAGCCCATGGGCCTGTGATCCTTGGGAACACGGGCAGAGCCTCTGGCAGGGAATTCATACGGGTTGCACAAAGGGCAAGCAAATGTTCCTCAGCGAGGGAGAAGCATATTCTTGGTGGCCAGAGGTGACCACTTTACAGAGAAGCAAAACTACTAACGTGCTGAGAAAGGCTGCTGCTGCACGCAGACATCCAGGAGAAGTTGCATCCGACAGCCCCTGGCACTGCACATCTGAGGAATGCCAGACAGTCGTGAACAACGTTCGTCATCTTGCTCCATTAGAAACATTCAAAAACCTGAGCGGAGTCTCTCACAGCACAGGGAGCGCATCGCTAAGGATATCATAGAACCATAGAATCATAGAGCTGGAAGGGACCTCAGGAGGTATCTAGTCCAACCCCCTGCTCAAAGCAGGACTAACCTCAGCTAAATCATCCCAGCCAGGGCTTTGTCAATGTTTTCCTAATGTCCAACCTAGACCTCCCCCCCTGCAACTTGAGACCATTGCTCCTTGTTCTGTCATCTGCTACCACTGAGAACAGCCTAGCTCCATCCTCCCTAGAACCCCCTTTCAGGTAGTTAAAGGCCGCTATCAAATCCCCCCTCATTCTTCTCTTCTGCAGATTAAACAAGCCAAGTTCTCTCAGCCTCTCCTCATAACTCTTGTGCTCCAGCCCCCTCATCATTTTTGTTGCCCTCCGCTGGACTCTCTCTAACTTGTCCACATCCTTTTTGTAGTGGGGGGCCCAAAACTGGACACAATATTCTAAATGTGGGCTCATCAATGCCGAATAGAGGGGAATAATCACTTCCCGCAATCTGCTGGCAATGCTCCTACTAATGCAGCCCAATATGCTATTAGCCTTCTTGACAACCAGGGCACACTGCTGACTCATATCCAGCTTCTTATCCACTGTAACCCCCAGGTCCTTTTCTGCAGAACTGCTGCCTAGCCCGTCAGTCCCCAGTCTGTAGCTGTGCATGGGATTCTTCCGTCCTAAGTGCAGGACTCTGCACTTGTCCTTGTTGAACCTCATCAGATTTCTTTTGGCCCAATCCTCCAGTTTGTTTAGGTCCTTCTGTATCCTATCCCTACCCTCCAGGGTATCTACCACTCCCCCTAGCTTAGTGTCATCTGCAAACTTGCTGAGGGTGCAATCTACCCCATCCTCCAGATCATTGATGAAGATGTTGAACAAAACCGGCCCCAGGAGCGACCCCTGGGGCACTCCACTTGTGACTGGCTGCCAGTTAGACATGCAGCTAGATATGTAGTAATTTACCAGTGCCTTGGAAGCTGACTTCTTGTCATCATCTGTGTCCCCGACCTCTCTGTGGGAGTTAACGGGGGTGTGGAGGGTGTTCTGTTTGCACGTGTGCAGCTGATTTGGCATATCTCTGGTGTATCTCTGGTATGGATTATGTTATTTGTATCAGATTGCTTGGGGACAGTCTTACCAGGTCAGTATAACTGAGAATCTGCCTCCTTTTTTTACTGTGTCCCTGGGGGAATCTTCTCTGGGGCCACTTCTCTGTACTGTTTCCATTCTTCCACTCAGTTCAGCCATATAGAGGTGTACTTTGTAGTAGTACAGCTGTGCAGAGGATCCTGAGATATACACCGTCCCTCCAGCCGAGTGCTGTAATGCATTCCCTGCCCTGGCTGGGCTGTTTGTTTAAGAGATATTCAGCACTGGCTGTTCCATGATTTTATAAAGTGGAATCCACAGCAAACTGAAGCCCTGTTTATCAGTGCTGAGCAGTGACTGAATGCTGGTCCCACCCTGGCAATGCTGTTCAGTGATGTATTACTGACTCCATCTGCATGCATTAAAATGTCTGGGTGTTACACTATCCTCAGGCTTATCGATGAAGATGCATCTTTGGTTCATTGCTATTTTTTTTAACCTTCTGTGACATATTACCAAGCTCAGACGAGGGCCCAGCAAAGCAGATATAGAGCTGCTGACAAATGCCTTTGTTTTCTTAAGATTACATTACCGTAATCCTTTGTTTTCTGGAGCTTCTCTTCATGTTAGGAAGAAGATGCAGCAGATTCAAAATACAGCAGCTCTCATCCTTCAAGGCCCTTGCCTGTCTGAGCATATTGCTCTGTTTGAAAGTCTTTGCATTGGCTTCTTTCCAAATCTCGAATTGATTTCAAAGTTCATTGCGCCGGGCTGCATCCTGAACGGCGGTGGCCCAGCCTGTCTTGCTGCTCTTCCTCCATTTATGTTCCCACCTACTATTCTGGTTAGAATCAGCGGAGTGGTTGGCTGAGCCGCAGTTATATCCTGCAGTCAGCGGGCATGGGACGTTCTGTTCGTATGCCCCTTGGATGTGGATTTAGCTGCCCATTTTAGCCGTAGAGGCTCAGCTTGTCACCCTGCACGGCACAGATAAAGACATTTAGCTACACTCTAGTTTTTCGCTGCGCTGCTTACGTGCTGGTTTTTTGGGGGTGGCTGATTTTACAGGGCTGCAGACGTGCTGTGGGGGATGCTACATACACCATCAGCTGGGTACTCAAGGGAGGGTGGTAGCAGGCTCCGCTGGTCTCAAAAAGGCTGGGGGCGGGGGGGGCGGGTCTCTGTGAATTAGGCGTCAGCCCGCCTGCAGTGCAGACAGTGAGTAGGTTTGAGGGAATGGCCGGCCTCTGAGCCTGAGGGGAGGAGATTGGGGGGGTTGGGGGTTGGTCTTGCTCTGTGTGGCTGGACTAAGCCCAGGGTACAAGGGATGCTTTGGCATCAAAGGGTGAGACAGCCAGCGACCAGGGCTGGGTCAAGGCAATCTGGGGCCTGGGCACCGGCTCAGCCCAGTGGTCCAACCCTCGCTCCAGGGCCCTGAGTCCCCTCCTCTCTAGAGCCAGGGACAGCTGGGGAGGCCCCTTTTCCCTCCCCCAGGAGTGGCAGCCAGGGCTCCTTCCTTGGGAGGGGGGCTCTGCTCTCCCCCCAGAGAAGTAATGGCGGGGGAGGGGGCACGTCGCTCACTGTAGCTGGGCGTGCGGCAGCCGAGGCTGGTCAAGAGGAATCTGTCACGGGGAGGCAGTGCAGCCATGCGGAGCTGTTTCAGGCTCGTGGCAGATTCAGGCAGACGTAACACCAGCTGGTATGTGTGTGTCCCATTTCCCAGCTTTTCCAAGAGGGCTGGGAAAGAAATAACGAAGAACGCAAGTTCCGATGCTGCAGCGCTCTCACGACTCCCGGGACGGGGTCCTTCGGCACGGGGGCTATTGTGCCTGGGCCTCGGTTGGGTCATGCTGGCAACAGCTCTGGGTGGCTGCTTCACTCCTGCTTCCTGCGGCTAGCCAGGCAGGCTGCCTTGAGGAGTTGCCGTGGTTACGTTGCACTGTTCATTGAGAAAGTTGCAGCCACTTGGCTGAAAATCCCCAGTCACATCTGTCTCTGTCCCCTTTGACCCCCGGCCATTCACCAGGGCTCTAGATCTGAAGTGCACCTTTTAGATCCTCGGGGTCCCGTTGTCCAGATAGCAGGTTTCATTTCCAGAGAGTTGGGGCCCCGAGTGATTGTGCAAGTGTGTGTATGCACTTACTGCACCGGGACCCCCAAACTGGGCAGCCAGCTGTGCAATGCGGTACTTGGAGAAGTCGTGTTTATGGTGCTAGCTACATCTCTGCCCCTTCCTGGTCTCTTCCCTTACTGTCTCCAGGGGCGGCGGGGGGGAGTAGCGGAGCTTGTAGCATGATTTTCAGTGCATTAGTTATTTAATAGGGTTATAGGCTTGCCAATTGCTTGCATTAGAAGGTTCTTGTCCCTGAATCAGGCTCCAGAAGAGTTTTATAGGGACCCCCGGGGTCTACGACAGGAAGATTCTTAATGATAACCAAATTCGTATATTTTATAAATTTTATTAAAACAACATAAAATGATAGACAAATAAATTGATATAGAGAAAATGAACAAGCTAATGGATAATACAGTCTTAATTTTAGAGACTCACAAGGTATATATATTTCTATGATATAATTGGGATTAATATACTCACACCCTTCCCTGATGATTGGGTTGAGAGAGATGTCTGGGTCCTCAACTCTTGAGTAGAGGGGTGGAGTAGGCAATACTCGAGCTAAGAACTATAAGACTAAGACTAACACTACAAATAATACTAAGTATAAATGAAAGAAAAATCTTAACACTGACTAAAGAAACATCAGACAGGAGTAGCGGATGGTCGACACACTAACAGCACCATTTGCTCATTCTTAAACCCCCCAAAATATGGGTCCTCCTTCTAAGTCCATACTTGGATTTTCCCCCTCCAAACAATTGGGGTACACATATTCTATAGCCTGGCAGGTTCGTGCGTATTATTGACGTATCCACATCCTTTCCAGGTGGTCTTTTTATCTCTCTTTATTATTTCTGGCTCTTTGTGGGTTCTGTGATGGACTTGTAAAGTTTATTGGGGCGTAACTGTGACATCCCCCTCCCCTATTTAATGTCTCCTGACTTATCTAGGGTGAAGGTTCTGAATATATGTATGCTAGCTGTGTTTCATACAGGATGTGACCTGTAAGATGTCTTGCATTACAGCAAAATATATAAATGTATAACTCTATTAATTAAACAATCATACTTAAATCTATAAGAAAAGATATATCTGTGTTACAAGCAAGCAGGCTAGTCCTATGGGCTACAAGCTCATGCCTCTTCCAGTCTTAGAACAGGCTGGCTCTGCTGCCCTGTGTACAACTACTCATCGCCCTGCAGATCGGACTGGTCCAGGCAGCTGGCTTTCCTCTCTTTGGGAACCTGTGACCAGCAATGGTGACCCAGGGCCTCCTGAAAACAAAGCCTCTTTACTTAGCAGCTGGGACAGAGAATAACGGATTTTGAAACACTAAAGAGCCTGCGGGCACGTTTAATATCACCAAAGGAGCTCTGTGTGAGCTAAGGGAGGCCAGCTTTCCTCTTCAATTAGAGGAACAGCCCAGAGCCGGGTACGTCCCGCTGCCCAGCTCTTCCCGTGCGTCCCTGGGACTCTCACCATGTGTCTCTGCTGGAGCCACCCTCGTCCAACTGGGCTTGGTGCTGCCCAAAGGAGCAGGCTAGGCCTCTCCGCGCTCCTCGATTTGGCCCTGGGCTCTTAACAGCCGTTACGGGTAAGCTGTTCAGTGACCGTTATCAAGGGACTCCTTTCTCTTTCCCTCAGAGAGAAAGTTCCTTCTCCCTGGGGGGAATAGCCATCCCTGTGTATGGAGCACACAGGCCATGCTGCTGACAGGGCCAGAGTCGGTGTTAATAACGCCAAGGAGCACCCTCACATTTGCCACAGGTACTGCCAGTCGGAAAGTTGACAGTGGAGCAGTTTTCCACCGGCCGGTGTAGTTTGTCAAATGCGAACATTTCACAGAAACATGTTGATTTTTGGAAGAAAGTTCAATGGGAAAGTGTCCGAGCAAATCACTGCACATTTCGTGTTCTGTTTTGATGATGTGGAAATATTTGGTTTTGATAATAGTGGAAGGTTTTGTCTTGATAAGGTACAACATTTTGTTTTGACTTTATCATTAATTTATTTCTGTTTTGACTTTATATTACAGTGGAATATTAACGATAGATTTAATATTTATTTTATATAATGATTCTGTATTATCAACATTGAACACGTTGGCGTTTCCAAATCGACATTTTTCAGTGTTTCCATTCTGTGAGAAATTTTACTTCTTTGTTCTGGTTTGGAATGAAGACAAATGTTGAAATATCTGAAATGCCGGGACCCAGACCTGCATTGTCTGAGCAGCTCTAGCGACAGATGGTTACCCCTTGGCACGTGCTGGAAGTACAGCTGTGGCAATCTGATATGTAACGAGAGCTGCTCGGCTGCCCATGGACCCGGGGCTTCCCTTGTATATCACAATGTGACTTGAAAAGAGCAAACTGCAAAAGTGCAGAAAATATGACCACACAGAGACGTGACACGTCGGGCTCTGGTTGCCCAGGAATTGGAGTGCTCAGCTGGGCTGTCTTTGAAACAGTCCCTGAGAGTTACAGAGCAAAGCAACTGCAAGAAAAAAAGAAAAACGAGAGAGTTACATGGATTAATATGGAAGCAAAAGCAAGAAGGTCGGTTCCTTGTTTCTCCTAGAGAGGGGAGGGGCTAGTCTGAGATTCAGGGGCCAGAGGGACCCATGGACTAAAGGTATAATGACTGAGACCTGGGTCCAAGGACACACAGCATCCTGTGGTCCCATCTGGAAAGTAACGGAGATGCGTGTGCTCAGGGTTACTGCTTCCTGGAGCTTGGAAGGGCTGTCTGGGGAACTCGGGAAGGAGTAGTGTTGCACTTCCTGGTTTGGGAGATTGGTTTCCTTCGTGGAGAGGGCCGGTGAGCGATCCCTGCTTGTGTGCTTCCACCACATTGCTGTTCTTGATATTATTTCCTGACTCCGAGAGAGGAAAACCCCTGACAGAACTGATTTGCATTTAAAAAAAAATGTCTCCATCTGCAGAGCCCTGTGTCTGTGTGTCTTGCTGGGGAAGTTTATGCTTTGCTTGTGGGGTGATGGGGAGGGCAGTGATCTGTGTGCTTTGCAGAGTGTCAGGTTTTATAACTAAGGGGCTACTGCTGAGAGGATGCACCTGGAGTCAACTGGGGCCCTGTATGTTGCCATGTTCCCGTTGGCTAGAAGAGCGGAGTGGTCTGTTTCCAAATCCTGTCGTGTTCCTTTCTCTGTCGGCAGAGCTGTCCTTACAGCTGCCAGTGAGCTGCCTGCATGCTGCTTAGCCTGCTGCTTCGATCTGCAGCTTCTTGGAATCTTCTTTCTGTCGCCAAATAGCAATGCAGCATTTACTGAGGGCGAGCTGAGTGCTTTGATCCATCAGTGCAGCTCGCTGCGCGCTTGATGTCAACTCAGCCTTGTAGAGAAGCTGCCAAAAATCTTCCTTCCCCACTACCGCCTACCAGAGGGGAGCGGGCCCCATACAGCCCTTGCAGACTCTTTTACTGTTGTTTACTCTGGGTGCTTAGTGGCATTCTGGGGAGTGGGGAATTGGCTTGGCAGATGCACTGCTGTCTGCTGCGCCAGTCAGAGACGGCATCTTCTTTTTCGTGCGATAGGCTAGTCTGCCAGTGCAACACGGTTCAGCTTATGTGAAACTCGAGGCTCTATGTGACAGTCAGAATGGTAAGCGAGGTCTGAGAGGAGGCCATGGTCTCATCTCCAGACATGGTGAGTTATGCATATAGAACCTGATTTATGAAGAGGAAAATGTTTTCCTGCTTGTTGGAATATGACCTTGAGCTCTAAAAGCTGGCATTATCTGAACACAAAATAATTCAGGAAATGACACCATATTTTCTTCTTCAGATAAAGTCATACGAAGAGCAGTGGGTGGCACAGCAAGGGGAAAGCATTGTGTACTACACACAGGTTATTGACGTCTGGAAGGAATAGCAGTCTGTCATTTCACACTTGGATATATTTACAGATCTGAGCTACCTTCCACACCAGAGTGAGCAAACAGCTTGGAACCGAGTAATTGAAGGGTCTGCCATCAGATGCTGACCCTGCCCCCTGTCCCCATAAGACCCCCCCGGAGTATCACTTTCAGGGCAGAGTTTGGCATGTGACCAGAAGCAAGGGATGTCATGTGACCCCACCAAGAACTTCCCACTGTCGCCCTCTATCAGTTGGGGTGGATTTCAGCACCATAGGAAGGCCCCTCCCCCCAAGTGGATTTGACCAATCAAAGCAAGCTCTGGCGTGGGGTGACCCATCCAGAAGAGGGTTGTGTGACCCTTCCAAGAACTCCTTCCATTGCCTTCTACCAATCAGAGTGGGTTTCAGCCCCCTAGCACCTCCCTGGAGAGAAATGGGTACAATCAGAATAGTTGTAGGCTGGAAACCCCAAGCTCTGGTGCATAATGGTTGGCTGATCCTCCTTCTCTGACACGGCAGTTTGAGAGCCTCCTTTTCTCTCTCTCCTCCTCACCTCTCTAGTCTATAAAGAAAATTTACAATGACCTTGGCTCATCACTTTTTGGCAGCCATCTGGTTATCTCCCAAAACCTGAAGCTGGCCCCCTGTTTGTCTCCCCACAGCTGATGTGTAGCCTTGAGGATGCCCATGTTACCCATCTTCCTTCCCATGACTAGTCAGACAGAACCATCACCCCACTCTGGAAAACTGAAGTATTTTTCAAAGTCAGCCACAGGAGCATGTGCATTTTTACATAGTTTCCAGTCGCCCGTTCTTTTACAACCCCTGAAGATACACAGTCCATCAGGCTTCTGAACAAAGCGTCGTGTTTTCCCTAAATCATTTTAACCATTGTTCAAATGGGGTTTTAGCTTGCTCCGGTGAATTCCTGTCTCTATACTAAACAGGTCACACTGCAGTAAGGACGTATGGTTATTAGTAAGGACAAGATGGACAAAGAGTAAGGACATATAATATGTGTATTCACAGTTCTAAAACAAACCACACACCTCATCTTGCAGTCCTGCAACAACCCTTCTGTTAGGTGGTTTCTGTTGTAAAAAACAGAGTCTCCAGAAAAGCTCAGGTTTTTAGACTAGCCTAATGCTTTGTTTCAAACAAACTTCAATGTCTGTAGTTAGCTGATTGATTTGACTCCAGCTCTTAATGAATAGACTCATAGCCTTTCAGGTCAGAAGAGACCATTATGATCATCTAGTCTGACCTCCTGCACAACGCAGGCCGCAGAACCTCACCCACCCACTCCTGTAATAAACCTCTAACCTATGACTGAAGTCCTCACATCATGGTTTAAAGACTTAAAGGTACAGAGAATCCACCAGCAAGTGACCCGTGCCCCATGCTGCAGAGGAAGGCAAACAACCCCCAGGGCCTCTGCCAATCTGCCCTGGGGGAAATTCCTTCCTGACCCCAAATATGGTGATCAGCTAAACCCTGAGCATGTGGGCAAGACTCACCAGCCAGACACCCAGAAAGAATTCTCTGTAGTAACTCAGAACCCGCCCCATCTAACATCCCATCACAGGCCAATTGGTTATATTTACTGCTAGTAGTCAAAGATCAGTTAATTGCCAAATTAGGCTGTCCCATTAGACCATCCCCTCCATAAAATTATCAAGCTCAGTCTTGAAGCTGGCTAGGTTTTTTTGCCCCATTGCTCCCCTTGGAAGGCTGTTCCAGAACTTCAGTCCTCTGATGGTTAGAAACCTTCATCTAATTTCAAGTCTAAACTTACTGGTGGACAGTTTATATCGATTAATTCTTGTCTTCACATTGGGGCTGAACTTAAATACCTCCTCTCCCTTCCTGGTATTAATCCCTCTGATGTATTTACAGAGAGCAATCATATCTCCACTTAGCCTTCTTTTGGTTAGGCTAAACAAGACAAACTCCTTGTGTCTCCTCTTATAAGACAGGTTTTCCATTCCTTGGATCATCCTAGTCTCCCTCCGCTGCACCTGTTAAAGTTTGATTTCATTTGCCTTAAACATGAGAGACCAGAACTGCACACAGTATTCCAGATGAGGTCTCAAGAACAGCTTGTATAGCAGTACTAATACCTCCCTATCTCTACTGGGAATACCTTGCCTGATGCATCCTAGGATGGCTTTAGCATTTTGCATGGCCACATCACATTGGCAGTTCATAGTCATCTTGGGATCAACCAATACACACAGGTCTTTCTCCTCCTCTGTCACTTTCAGTTGATACGTCCCCAGGTTATAGCAAAACTTCTTGTTAGTACATGTATAAATGCATGACCTTGCACTTTGCATTATTAAATTTCATCCCATTTCCATTACTGCAGTTTTAAAGGCCATCCAGCTCATCTTGTTCAGTATTCCAGTCCTCCTCCATATTGGCACTACCGCCCAACTTTGTGTCATCCGCAAATTTTATTAGCGCACACTCACTTTTTGTGCCAAGGTCAGTAATAAAAATGTTAAATAAGATTTGTCCCAAGACTGATCCCTGAGGAAGTCCACTAGTAACCTCCCTCCAGCCTGACAGTTCACCTTTCTTTATGACCCGTTGTAGTCTGCCTTTTAACTAGTTCCTATCCATCTTTCAATTTTCATATTAATCCCCATCTTTTCCAATTTAATTAATAATTCCCCATGTGGAACTGTATCAACTGACTTACTGAAATCTAGGTAAATTAGATCCACTGCATTCCCTTCATCTAAGAAATCCATTATCTCCTCAAAGAAGGAGATCAGGTAGGTCTAGCATAGTGGTTCCCAACCTTTTCGAGTGTGCATGCCCCTTTTCAACCTCCAAACATTTTTGTGGACCACAACATGCTACTATTTATTTTTTACACTCCATTTTTATGGCAATCTAATGTAATAACAAAGAAATAATATGCACTCAGTAATAATTTGTAATGTACACACCTTAAATTATGTCAAATTCATTACCTCAACAAATACATTTGTGGAGCATATCAGTACATGTGAGAGAACGTATTTATATTGAATAACTTACTTAATGAGATGGCTGGTGCTGTCCTTCAAAAATAGGATGTCAGGTTGGAGCGATGATAGTTTTAGCCTTAAATCTGATTCCACATCCAGCCTTCTTCAGCACTTTGATTTTAATGCAACAAGTACAGAAAATCCACTTTCACAAACATACGTTGTAGCAAAAGGCAACAGGTACTTCACTGCCTTGTTGGACACTTCTGGGTACTCAGAACCAACATGTAGCCAGAAATCAGTCAGTACTTTTGTGTGAAGATCAGCTGTAAAGAGTTTTCACATGAAAGTTCTGCTAGGCTGTCTTGCTCTTTCGATGTCAGATTTGTGAGCACATCATTATCAAAGTTCACAAAGAGATTTCTAATCCAGTCTTTTTAAACTCAGGGACAGGAAAGTGCTCATGCAGCTGTATTTTGAGGCTTTGCAGGTGTTCCCTAATATCACAGTTTACTTTGTCTGGAAGTTGCATTTCTAATGTGACCAAAAAATCTGAAAGATTTGGAAATGAATCGTAGTTTGATTGATCAAGTCAATGGGATCACAGATCTAATTTCTTGATCATAGCTTCTGTTTTGCCCTGAACTTGGAATAGAGTCACGGCTTTTCCCTGTAGGCTTAGGTTAAGCCCATTTAGGTGGCTGAAAACATCTGCCAAGTATGCCAACTTAGCTAACCAAGGAAAATCACTGAAGTAATGTGAAAACTGAAACTTAAACTCAAGTAGAAAAATCCTCACTTCACCGTGCAACTCAAACAGGCGTGTGAGTATCTTTCCTCGAGAAAACCAGTGGACTTCAGCATGTAGTAGTAATTGATGGTGATCTCTGCTCATTTCATCATGTAGAGCCACAAATATTCTTGAATTCAAAGGACAGGTCTTGATTAAATTGACTGTTTTCATGAATTCCTCCAAAACGGTCTTCAGGTCAGCAGGCATTTTCTTTGTAGCTGGTGCTTCCCTGTTGATGCTACAGTGGTTGGATTTTGCTAACAGTGCCACACCTTTAACACGAGTAACGACTCCACTGTGTTGGCCTGTCATAGCATGAGCCCCATCAGTGCTAATTCCAACTCTTTTTGACCAATCGTATCATTCTCTTGTATGAAATAATTCAAAAATTCAAAAATAGCCTCTGCAGTTGCACGTGTAGGCAACAATTTGCAAAAGAGGAAGTCCTCATTCACTTCTCCATTGGATTCACACCTGATGAATGTGAAAAGGTTTGAAAGGTTTGCAAAGTCAGTGGATTCATCCATTTGTAGAGCAGAGAAGCGACTTTGTGTTTTCTTGCTGCCATCTGTTTCTTAATGTTCTGGGCCATCTCTCCAATTCTGCGTTGAGCTGTGTTATTTGACAGAGAGATTACATTCACTTGCTTGCAAGCCTTCTCTCCTAGCATGGGACTCACCATTTCCTTTGCTGCTGGTAATAATCTCTCTTCTCCAGTTGTGTGTGGCTCTCCTGTCTTTGCTATGAGTAAAGCCACCCGATAAGAAGCTTCCACAAGCTTTGCATGATCACTGCCAGTGGCTGGCTGTACACTGCATTATTGTCTTGCTTTCCTTGAATTCTCTGAGTTTGTTGTAGAAAATTCAACTGGCTTACATACAGACTGGCTATGTTTTGTTTCTAGGTGGGGTGGTTTCTAAGATTGGGTGGTTTAAGCTTTCATTTGATAGCATTTCATAACATAGAATGCACATTGGTCATGTCTCCTCTTTACTACCAGTCCACGTGAATTCCAATTCTAAGTACCTATTGCTGTACGTCTGCATTTTTCATTTATTTTGCTTGTGATACAAAGTTTGCTTTGATGTTCCACTGTCACTTTGTTCATTTACAGTTTCTCTCCTCTTTAGCCTGCCTGTTTTAATCCACGGATTCGTTTTGAATACTTTCCACTACCTTCACTACCATGCTGCCTTGTATGTACAAGGGGTGTGTGACGTGAACTCACGTCACACACTGGTGCCACAGACCAAAATAAAAACAACAATTATTAAAACTAATACTATATAAGCATACTTGTAGAATAAATTACAGTAGTAGGTTTTTAGTAACTATATGCAATTATTTTTTATATGAAATTGTACATTTCCTAGGTGAGGATGTTATTATTTTTCTTTTCCACAGACGCCCCCTCTAGTAGCCATGCAGACCACCAGCGGTCTGCAGACCACAGCTTAGGAACCGCTGGCCTAGCACAATCTACCTTTTGTAAAGCCATGTTGTATTTTGTCCTAATTACCGTTAACCCACTGTCCTTAACTATTTTCTCTTTCACCTTTTTTTCCAAGCCCTTGCATACTACCGAGGTCAAGCTAACAGGCCTGTAATTACCCAGATTGCTTTTTCTCCCTTTCTTAAAAATAGGAACTATGTTAGCAATTCTCCAGTCATACGGTGCAACCCTGAGTTTACAGATTCATTACAAATCATTGCTAATGGGCTTGTAATTTCATGTGCCAGTTCCTTTAATATCCTTGGATGGAGATTATCCCGGCCCTCCAATTTAGTCCCATTAAGCTGTTTGAGGTTGGCTTCTACCTCAGATGTTGTAATTTCTACCTCCATATAATAATTCCCATTAGCCACCCTGCCATTATCCCTAAGCTCTTCATTAGCCTCATTAAAAATTGAGGCAAAGTATTTGTTTAGATATTGGGTCATGCCTAGATTATCCTTAACCTCCACCCATCCTCAGTGCTTAGCGGTCCCACTTCTTTCTTGATTTTCTTCCTATTTCTACGGCTATAGAACCTTTTCCTATTGGTTTTAATTCCCTTTGCAAGGTCCAACTCTGCTTGGCTTTTGGGCTTTCTCACTTTCTCACCTACATGTTCTGACCCACAAGAGGTCGCTTTCGTTGCTGATCCCTCCCAGCTTCCACTCTTTGTAGGCTTTCTGCTTTCTCTTAATCACCTGTCTGAGCTGCTTGCTCCTCCAGCTTGGTCTACGATTCTCGCCTGTGAATATTTCCCCTTCCTTAAGTAAGTAAGGACTTTACGCACCCCATCCCAAACAATTATTTTTGTGCTCTCTGAGTGAAAGTTAAGTTGTCTACACAACAGAGCTGCTTCTGGTTAATTTTTATTAAAATATATTTTCTCTTTCAATTAAAAACAGAGCAGCACAGAACCTTCTTACAGTATTAAACAGCAAATCACCATACCCAACAATCCTGAATGGCACTGTGCTCTCACGTCTGACTGTTTACCTGGCAGCTGACAATGAATGTCTCAGGTTTGTTTGGTTTTTTTTTGTTTTTTGTTTTGTTTTCTGTTTTAATCATGTTTCATATGTGCTTAAAGTTTTGGGGTGTTTTTAAATAAAAATGGACATAGCATACTCTATCCGTACAGTATGAAATAGCAAACAGAGCCCAAAGACCCTCAGCTTTTCATTTTGATAGGGTGCTTTTGTTCTGAAAGCACATACTTATTGTTACAAATCTGCTGAAGGTTTGTGACTCCCTGCAGTTTTTCAGTTTGGGCTTAGACCAGGGCTTACTTTTGAAAATAAATGATTTGTAAACTTTTTATGATTTTTTGAGTTGCTAGAAAGAGTGGCCAATAGCATTTTACAAACCTTGGAGGCTTCATTCCATTTGATATTAATCAGCACTCACCACCCCGCTTTCTCTGGGTGGACACTCTTCAAACCTATTGACTGTATTTCTCTGGGTGGACACTCAGACCTATCTCCTGATAATGTTTCCAACCACCTCCAAGACACAATGTCCTTACCCCTGATGGAGTGTTAAGGACACCTGGGTGGATAACCACAGCTAAGCCAGTGCAGGGTCATTGAGGGCAAGGGAATCACTCTGACCACTGCAATAGGGCATGGCTAAGCCTGAGCTAGTCCACGTCAGGTCACGGGGTTTGAGTCGGTGCTGCTGTACGCAAGCACATCTCAAACATCCGTGTTGGCAG
This sequence comes from Emydura macquarii macquarii, assembly GCF_026122565.2. Taxonomy (NCBI): domain Eukaryota; kingdom Metazoa; phylum Chordata; order Testudines; family Chelidae; genus Emydura; species Emydura macquarii. The sequence goes on from NW_027131688.1 coordinate 1,205,386, forward strand.
AGTTATTAAATATAGCCCTTTTCTCTTTTTTGTTTCCCCGGATTCTACTGCAAATATTTCAGCTTTTTGTTGCAATTAGGTCTCCAGACACAATAGCAGGATTCTCACAAATTATTTTTATTTAAAAGACTTACAAACCCTTGGAAATCCCTTCAACCCCCCTTTTTAATTAAAGTCCCACAAAGAGCTTGTACCAGAAATACAGCTAGATGCTTAGCCTTGTTACTGATTCGTAGCTACAGCCTTTTCCCCAGCTATTACAGATATTGAGTTTTATTATATTTTATCTCACGTTTGTCCCCTCACCATTCTCTAATTTAATCCTTTTTGATTTTATACAAACAGTCTCTTTCCTGAGCAGAATTCTGTAGCATTTTGTGTGGATCCGGCAGTCAATATAATATATACCGTGGGTATCCTTCGGATTGGTAATTTTGTTTTAAAACACTTTTAGGGTCTTCATTTGCACTGCCTTTACCTTGCGCTAAGTTTTCTTGGGTTAAGCACAGACCCTGCATTGCACAACCTATGGCAATAACCACATTTAACAGGCTGCCAGACATGGGGCAGCGCAGCACACAGGTCCCTAAGCCTGCAGTTTATGTGCTCTGAAGTCCAATTCACACAGCCATGATGCAGCTGGCCTGGCGCATCTATAACACAGCCCTCACAATCTTCAGAAATCTTCCCCTAAGACAATGATGAAGGACAGCATAAACAGAACCACATACCATAGACCGCATATCTCTTGTGCACTCACAGGGTGGCACTTGCTCAGTTGGTCATCTGCCAAAGACCTCACTTAAATTCATATAGCCATCATCCTCTTCACACTTGGCGTCCTCTTGAACAAATTGTGTCTGCATTGGGCAAAACCAAGATTCATCTTCACTTTCTGATGCAACTGTCTTTAGGGCCTCCATGTTCTCCAGAAAGGTGTAGTCAAGCTTTTGAGAGAGTTTCAGAAAAGAAGATGTTATAAATCCTCTGTTTTAGATTTGTGTGACCCCAGGTCAGTTCCTACCCCATACAACTCCTGACCGCTACTTTTTGTAGTCTGGGTTGCAATGTCTTCTCAGTCCACCTTGTCCAACTCTGACGAGCCATAGTCACTTCCTTCCACAGGTTCAGATGTTGAGTGAGCATCATGCTGATCAGTCAGACTCACGATTGCTTGAGTCTAGCTGTCAGGTTCCAGCATATCCAGCATTGGCTGGTCCTAGGGGCTCTCTATGGCTCCTCCCTCCTTCTCAGAATGGTGCCAATGCAGTGCTTTCTTTGCAGATGACTGAGCACCCTCAGCGCTAGAAAGAGTTCTCTAGTTCTCGTGGCAGTGGAACCCCAGAACTTGCTCTGATTGGTCAAACCCATTCCTGGTGGGTTTCTATGGGGGTGAACCCCATTCTGATTGATAGGGGGTGGCAGGGGATAGTTTTTAGAGGGGTCACATGCTGCCCTTTGCTTCCAGTCAAATACCAACTTTTGCCCTAGAAGTAATACCTGAGGAGGAGGGCCTTATGGAGTCAGGGTCAATGTCTGATTGATGGTAGACCATTTAACTGCTCATTTGCTTTCTCTGCCAGTGCAAAATGACTTTTTTTAAAAGGTTAGTCTTCTGTCCATGACTAGATCTACAAGAACATGTACTGGGAATGGATAATTCCTTGATACGGACATTCCTATGTCGATAATTGTGATTATAAAATTTCTTAGACTTGTTTTAGAAATGCATTTGGTTGCTGAGAATGCTGCTTTTCTAGCAGCACAGGTGAATCATGGGGACATGTGATTTCATGGGCTGGGAGAAATGAGAATGAGCACCAGGGGCCAGATTTTGCTGTAATCTAAATCCAGGCCACCAAAGTCCATGGAGCTAATCTGTCTTTGCAATGGAATAACTGAAACTAGAATTTGGCCTCTCCTCTTTAAAATATGATTGATGAAATAGGTGATTTTTTCCAAAGTCAACTTGCCTAGAAACACTGAGCCCTGGTGCTCAGATACTTTGTGGGGTGGGGTGAGGGGGAAACAGACGTATCTGAGAGAACAAATACTTTCTCAAAGCAAAATGTGTTTCAATGTAACAAAACATTCTGAATTATAATTGACCTCCTTGTTTCTAAATTTGGGGGGCAGGATGTGGATGGTAAGAGCTGATGTAGCACTTCTGTGAAATAATGAGCCATGCAGATGTTAATAACAATAACATCTGCAATTTTCTGGATAGTTTTGATAAATGTATTAAGCACTAGCAACTGGCAAACTGAAAAGGGTTGGTTTGAGTAAGCCATGCAAAGGTCAGCTCAAAAGCCAAAACTTGTGGGCCTAGCGAACTGTAGTATCCTATATATTGTAAAGTTATTATTCCATTAAGAACCTTCATGAGACAAATAGAGTGAAATAAAAGATACCTGCTTTGCTGAAGAAGACCTGCACTTTGTAGAGACAGGGAAAATGGACACAGTCTTCCTCTCTTTCTCAAAGCCTGGTCTCAGATGGATTGTGACAAAGACAGGTTTTCCACACATATCTTGTTGCTTTGTTGTTGGCCACTCCCTGGGTAAAAGAGACGTGAGAAGGAAGGGAATCAAGATATTCCTGACCCAGAACGGTAAAGGCTGGCTAAATGCTTTTTTCTTTGGACACCTGTAAGACAGAGGCTCTTTGTGCCAGTATTAATTTCTGTATAACTGTCCACCCAAACGTACTAGGGTTAGATTGAATGGATATCTAGTGGGCCAAGTGTCCTCCCACTGCATCATGGCAAGTGATTTCATTGGCCCTAAACCACCTAGGATCATTGATTATCTCAAATTAAAGCAATTCCACAGCCCCTCCTGGCAGTGTGCTCAATCTCCTACTGTTTTTGCTCTGATACACTCTTCATTATATTTAACCAGAATTTCCCTAGCTGCATCTTAAGACCATTTTTCTTTATTCTGTCCTGAACATCCAAAGAGACTAACCAGTTCCTGCCCTTTTTGTGACAACTGTTTATGTCTCCTGTCTTTCAGTCAGCCTTTTGGTCTGGAATGAACATGGCCAGGTCTCTTTATTTTTCATCATTGTGTCGATCTTGCTTTGCAAGCCATTTGTCACTTTTGTTGTTCTCTGAACCAGTTCCAATTTGTCAACATCTTTTTAAAAAAGCATTTCCCTGAACTAATTGCAGTATCTGAGTGGAGCCACTGCCAATAACATGTATTGTAAAGAGGGAGAGAAGAGTGATTACCTTGCTTGGTTTTCTTATGGTACAGCTATTAATAAACTGCAACCCAATATCACTTTTGTCTTGTTCCTACACTATTGCCTGGACTCAGTCAATGTATAACTCTCAACTCATTTTCTGTGATGCTACTGCTCAATGAGGTGCCTTCATTTTAGATTTGTGTATCTGAATATTCCATCCTGAGTGTGTTGCTCTATATTTGCTTTATTGAATTTCAGATCTATTAATTTTAGCTCGTTATTAGCATGGTAATGGTACAGTGTTGTGCATTGTTCTTTTGATGTCTCAGTTAACTTTGTCTCAAAGTGGGATGTGGTAAAACTTCTATTGACTTCAAAGGAAGCAGAGATGGTGTGAACACTGGAAAATCCCACCCACTGTGCCTGAACTAGATTGCATGGACCTTTCTCCCTCTTTCTCTTTATCCTGGCAAGAATCTAGCACATTCTATATTTATATGTACAAGTCTATTTTTATATAGTCTGCATTTTTTTTCTTTTAAAGCTCTGCTCTATGAATTACGTTTGGAAAGTTCTATGCCCCGTGTCATACAGGAGGTCAGAGTGGATGATCACAGGGGTCACTCAGCCCTTGAAATCTACGAACATAATAAAGTTTAAACCTGTCTGTCCTGTCAGAAGGACATTTCTTCTGGAAACAAAAGTCTAAAAAGTAACTGGTCTCTCCATGGCGAAAAGTGTCCTTCTCCTCTGCCCCCCGCACCCCACTTTTTGTCATGGCAACCAGTTTTTCATCAGTGGGCAAACAGTGGGTGTAATTTTGACAGCTGGATAAGTGGGATACATTTCCCTAACGGTGTTATCTCACCATTGACTTATTGTGGGACAAACAGGAAACATTTCAAGCTGTCCCAACTGCTGAACAGAATGAAAAGCAATGCCCTTCGAAGTCACTTTATGTGCAGCATACTTCTCCTCTGGCCCTCATTCTGAGGGACATCATCCCGTTTCATCCCCACATTAACAACATTCTACCCACATTTTATACCTCTTCACTTTTATTGTTGAAAATGGTTTACACAAGACTTCATGAATCTGAGGTTCCACAGAGAGTTCGATGCTTCCTTGGTCTTATCAACCCCAAGCATTGAAAAATCATAACGGGGGCTACAGAATAATGAGGTTTAACAAATAAATATGTTTGGAGCTCATTTTTATTTGCCTTCTGGTTTCTGAGTCTTCAGGGGCACACCCAGGTCGGTTTTAAGCTTTTCTCTGGAATCATGAGGACTAGAAAAAGGATATTAGGTGAAAGCTGATTTTCTCATGTAATCATATGACTCCAGAAACTGGGGCTTTAAGGACTGATCTACGCTACAAAGGTAGATCAGCTTGACTACATTGCTCAGGGCTGTGAACAGTTGCATGCCCTGTAGACACCACAATCCTGCCATCGAACTTACTCCTGCCATTGCTGTAGTAAGTGCCTGCACTATCGTGCTTCAGGGGTACGGCTGCCATCCGTGCGGCTGCTCTCCTGCTGGAGCATTGCCAGGGTGGACCTACCCTGAGAAATAACGCCAAATATTGCAAACCAGGTAACAAAAGCATGACAGTTGGAAACCCACTTTTTGTGTCTGTCATTTTGGGCTTTTATCAGACCTTGCATCCTACGCGGGGGCCTGGCAGTTGGAGAGGTATGCCGTGCTATTTTCAGTGACTGCTACATCTCATTAAGAATGTTTCACGTTCTGTGCTATGCAAGGGGAAATTCACATGGTTTGCACATAAGCTGTGGAAGTAAATTAATTTGTTTGGATTCTAGAAAAAGCCACAAAAGTTTTGGTGCAACACCATGATTAAAATGGATGCCGAATTTCCATACAGTGCCCATCAAAGTGATCCACTTAGATGACCTAGGAAATCCTCACAGAACTGAGGAAAAGGCCAGATCCCTGAATGCCTGTGTTAATTTGCTGTATTGTTGAAAAGACTCTGAGGGATGCAGAAATCAACACAGACATTCCAGCTGTTTTAAAATATTCCCAGCTGTGTGTGTCTTCAGGAAACCTGCTGAGTGAAACACGGCCTTGTCTGGGAGTGTGCACGCCACTGGTCTACAGGGGTCATGACAGAGCTGCGGAGGCCGGGCCAGGGCGCTGTTCAATGTGCCTTTCTACCCTCTCTGACTGGAAGGATATGAGATCGTGAGGTGTTGCCAGGGAATGAGACACCATCTGTTGTCAGTAGGCCCAGTCCTGCCGCCAGTGAAATCAACGGCCAAACTCCAGTGGATTTCAGTGAGCTCCATCCACGGGATGAGGGCTGGGGCATCTCTTATTGGGAGGTTTCAGGACCTGTCCAGACCTAGGATAAGTAACTGTGCGGCCAGAGAATGATATGTGGTAACGTCAAGCGTTCTCTCCTTGCTTTGACGTACTCTGACTGCTTTCCGACAGACAGGGCTGGATTTAGCGGCAGGCGACCCAGACGAGCTCCTGGGGTGTCTGGCTTGTTGTTAGCGACAAAAGGGAAAAGTCCAACATTTCAGGTTTTCCGTATGTGGATTCATTCTTCACTAACCTCCTAGTACATTTCAGTTATTCTTAAAATTAAAAAGTTTCTATGAGCTTAGAGGAGATTTTTTTTTATTTGCTTATAGAGGGCATGAATAAACACAAATGTACAGATCCTACCGTGGTTTATATGACAGGCATAAATCACATATGCAAATCATGCACCAAAGCCATGAAATGGGCTACAAATGCAATAAAAATAAGGTATTTGAAATGATAACAAATGGAGGGGGGGAGGCGCTGAAGACGCCCCTCTCATGGGATGCCATTTGGTCTAGGTCTCGCCATGCCCATAAATATGAGGAACAGCAGTGATGGAAGGGAGTTTTCTGCTTAGGAAGCAGCAAAGTGGCTTAATAAGCTGTAAGGACCTTTGAAAGTTAACTGGTTCCAGGGGTGCAAGTGGCAGTGGCAGAGACAATGGATGCAGAAGAATGCCACTGGTGGCTGGGAGTGTGATGGGAGGATAACATGACCTGTGAGCACAGCCTGAAGTATAATAGACCTGGGAAATACAAACATGCATTGAGATTTATGAAGGATGTCATGAAAACGTATCAGCCCCACCTTTCCAGCCTGTCCCAGGAAGTGAGAACTAGGAATCAGTCAGGTATTTAATGGCTGTTAAACTTTAAGACAAATACAAAGACTTCTCCTCATGTCGTACAGTTGCCTGTGGAGTCACTGCTGCAGGAGGTCCGAAAGGCCAGTCGGAGGCTGGGTTTTATGAAAGGGATGGATTACTTTATCACCATCAATAACCATTCAAGCTGAGGTGGGGACTCAAATACCACATTTCAGGGCATACGCTGATAAGCTGGAGGGACCTGAAGGGATGTTCCCCTCCTTGGGAGCAATCGTTATGTGCATGTTCATGTTATTTGTGCTGGTTTCCTTTCCACTGACTCATCAGTTCCAGAGGTGGAATACTGCAGTGGATAGCCCGGTGATCTGATCTAGGACAGCACATCCTACTTCCCGTGTTACTGATCTCAGTGAGCATCAGTCACCATTACCGCAGGGAGAGCAGCAAGCAGAGGCTGCCAGGCTGTGATGCTGCAAATCGGGACGATTTTGTCCCTCCACAATCCATTCTGCTCTTTCAGAATAAGCCCTGACTTTCAGCAGACTAAGCAGGGAATGTGTAGTATCCTCTGTGGGAGCAGAACCAAACGTTTGATTTGGGTGATCACGCAGGAGATACCTCACCATGGCTGTAGCATCTTGATTATGAACCTTCTCCCCTGGCTTATGTGTCTCGTGCAGCCCATGCCAGTGACAAAGACGTGTATTGTCAGTGCTCTGGTGCCTGAATCCAAGCAGCTGCTCTTGGGTGGCTCCTTCGGGGAGAGATAATGGAGGAGGACTACGCTGTCCCAGAGGGCTGCTGGGAGGAGAAAGGTTTGGGGTCAGAGCGTCGCTTGGGTCCTCCTTATCTGTATGAGCCGGTGCAAGCAGCACACTCACCCACTCCGAGTTCTTCGCACCAGGGTCCCGATGGGGGACTCCGACTTTCTTTTCCTGAATTGCCCTGTGGGACCCCCCCGCCCCCGAGGTGTCAGGCAGGCGTGGGAGTCTGCATTACCAGCATGCAGGGCGAGCTGCGGCGGAGCTTCCAGAGCCCACAGGACTGGTTGGCCTGAACTGCACTCGCGTGAGAAAAGAGAATAAGGGGCAGCCTGGGGATCCCCCAAGGGGTGACTAAGACTGAAGGTTTGCTGTGCGTCCTGTGTCTGCTCCAGGAAATGCCTGGTATGGAGAGTGAAGGCTGAATTTTAAACACAGAATTCATTTAGGTCTCTCTGCTCTGAGGTTCCCACCCCGCCTCAACCTGCCCTCTGCCCACTGTGCAGTTTGGTTTCCCTGATCCACTTTTCTCGAAATATCCACTTTCCCCCACCTCTGCCAGTCTCCCAAGCCCCAACCACAGAGCCCAGGGGCTGGTTCCGGTGTCACCCACCCTGCTTTGTGCTGATGCAGCCAAGCCCTCCATGGCGGTGGTGCCGCCAGCTACGGAGCGCACTGCGGATGCCTCGCCAGCTGCCAGGCTGTCCAGGGACCGTGCCTCAGACCTGGGTCAGCCAGCCAGCAGCAGGCCCACCTACATCGCCGGTCGTGCCAGTCGGTGCTGGTGGGGGAAGGGCCAGGGCTCTCTTGAGGAAGATTCCTGCAGTTCCAGAGCATGGGGGGAGCTGCCAGGGCCCCTCCACGGAGCACCCCTGTTGCTGAGGGAGAAGCTGCCTGACAGCACGGTCAGCCACGTCAGGTTCTCCAGGAGCCTCGGTCACCCGGTTTGGGGCACCATGACTAAGAGCTGAGCCTGGGAACAATGTGCTGACTCGCACGTCATCGTCCTCTCTCCTGCAGTTTGAGAGGGTGGTGACCGGGCTGGGAAGATTGCCAAGGAGAGGGAGAGCAAGACGGCGAGCAGCAGAGCATGGCATTGGGGGGGAGTGTGGCCCAGGGCTGCCCTTGCTGGTGCCCTATGCCGCAGGGTCTGTCCTGTGCCCTGGAAATGACGTAGGGCATGCAATTCTGAACTGCAAGACCCTGTTGTAATGCAGGCACATAATGGCTAGAGCTGAGGATGTCTTGGGAATCTGGGCGGAGAGCAGGACCAGCGTCTGTCCTGACGGACGCCCTCGTGCAAACCAGGCAGAACCTTGCTGACTCGCGGTGTTGAAATCCTCAGCCCTAACTTTGCAGTAATGAAGCTGGAGAAAAGGGGACATTTTCCTTGGCTTACAGAGAGAGAGACGTTACTGGCCTCACCAAGCCAGCTTGCCTCTTAGTAGTGCAAACAGCGCGTGCTCATTGAATAATACACTCACCCTTGTTCTGCTCTCTGAATCATAATGCGGCGGCACACCCGTGTGCAGAACCGGTGCTCCTGCCTGGTGTGGAAGGCAGGGTCCCTTACCCCGGTAGGTTGCCAGCCAGCAGAGAGGTAACGAAGGAGCCTGCACCCTAGGCGTGGAGGCAGTGGTTGGTGCTGAAGTCAATGCTCACCGCCACAGGGAGGTGGGGGCAGGAGTGGTTTCTCTTACCCTGTGGCTCAGAGCCCCTTAGGCCAGAAATATCTCTGAGTCTGTCAATAAAACAACCTGACAACACCATAGAGGTGAGGCTCGCCGTCACCGCAGATTGAGGGCGTGTGTGTGTTTTGCTCTAATGTTTTGGGTTACAGCAAAATCAGCAGACAAGAAACTTGCAAGTAGCAGGAGTTTAAACTTGCAAATGACACTGAGGATTACAAATAAATTAGGGAAATTGAGTTTCTCATGAAGCAGATGAACTGTGGAAAGAGAAATCAACTGCTACAACAGCACACAGCCTCCTGTTCTGACGCATCTTCTCCCAGCTCGAGTGACAGCTGAGAGATGTGAGGAAGGGATTTGAATATTTCAGAGGCTGCTACTAGAACAATCCAATATGAATCCATTGCCTAAGAAGGTGTCCTGAAAGGACACCCACAATCTGCATTACAGGCTCCCAGGCTGGGTTCCTGGAGCAAACAGACCTGGAGAATATCTGTGGCAGCGTAGCAGTGTATGGCCTATAGGCAAATGTGAAAGACAAGAAGGAAATGCCGTGAAGCATAAGCCCAGTCCCGCTGGTGCAGAGTGGTGAGCAGGCAGGGTGGCCATGTGCCCCAGCAAATACCAGAGTTAGCCAGTGTCCTCTCCCCATCAAGAAGCAGGAGGTGGGACATGAGCCAGCCAACTACCCCTGAGAAGGAAGGGGCTGGCCAGGTAGCTCCCTGCAGGCAGTCTGAGGTGAGGGGGAGAGAAAACCACTTGTCTCTGACAAGGCGGCTGCAGTTAAGAACGGGTGGCTGTGAGAGCGAACGAGGGAGCTAGAGACTGTGCTGCTGAGACAGCTGCTCCAGGCCTGGGAGATCCAGGGAAGTGTCATGTGCTGCATAATGAAACCAAAGAACCAGCAGACAGATGTGCCCATCGTGAGAACAGCTCTCCAGTCCTCACAACCGCTTGGCACGAGTGTAGCGCACTTGGCTTTGGTGGCGTTAGCCCTGATTTGCACCAATGTGAGTGAGAGCAGAATCAGCCCCTGGTTTGCAAATATGCATATTTTCACAGGGCAGACGGGACCATTGTGATCATCTGGCTTGACCTCCTGCCTAGCTCAGGACAGAGAATCCCCCTGGTGACTCCTGCGTCCAGCTCAGAACTTGTGGTGGAGCCAGAGCACGGCTTTTATGACGACCTGCAGTCTCGGTTGAGAGACGTCAAGTGATGGAGAATCCACCACCTCCCTTGGGAAGCTTTGCCAATGCTTAATTAGCCTCACTGTTAAAAATTTGCATCTTATTTCCATTCTGAGCTGTGACTCCAGCTCTCACCAGCTGGCTCTCTTTTTTTCTGCCTTTTTCAAGAACCTTCTGTTATCAGAGATCCCTTCCCCACAGATGTACGTACAGACCACGATCACGTCCCCTCTAACCTTCCCTTGGACAAGCCAAACAGACTGAGCTGCTTTAGCCGTCCACTGTAAAGCCTGGTTTCCATATCTCAGCCACTCTTGTTTCTTTTATGAGCCTCTGCCAGGTTGTCAGCATCCTTTGTCACGTGCAGACCCCAGAACTGCACCCAGGATTTGGTAATAGTCTCCCCAGTGCCCCCTACATGGAGGTAATACCTCCCCAATGGCATGAGCAAGCTTCAAACTCTTGTTGGGATTCAGTCCATTCTAGTGTGTGTGTGTGTGCGTCTGTGCGCGCACACATACACTGTGGGGGCACCAGGCACCCCGGGAGGATGATAGTTGTCTGTATTAGCCATTACCCTGAGATCGGGACAGTTCTGACACTAGCAGGACGTCTGGTCACCCTAACATGGCGTGTGGAGGCTGGTCTGCGTGACAGGAGAGCTGTGACTTTCTGTTCAGCTCTCAGTGCAGGTCGGTGGTGACCACGCCACCTCGGCCGGCCCTGGGTTCCATAGATCTGGCTGCTGTGGGCGTGCGTCTGTGTCTCATAGAGACGTCTCTTCGCCTGTTGCTGCTGTGGGAGGAAGCTGTTGGATGGGGTCATTGTTAAGGAAGGAGAGGCGTATCTGCAGCCAATACCACACGGGGCTTTGAAAATCAGGGCTGCAACCTTGAAGTGGACTCTGTGTTCAGCCAGTGCATGAATGGGTGGTGAACAGGGAGCTGATGTGGTGAACGGGGAGCTGACGCAGTGAACGGGGAGTGGTGAACGGGGAGCTGATGTGGTGAACGGGGAGTGGTGAACAGGGAGCTGACGCGGTGAACAGGGAGCTGACATGGTGAATGGGGAGTGGTGAACGGGGAGCTGACGCGGTGAACGGGGAGTGGTGAACAGGGAGCTGACATGGTGAACGGGGAGTGGTGAACAGGGAGCTGACGCGGTGAATGGGGAGCTGATGTGGTGAACGGGGGTGGTGAACAGGGAGCTGATGGGGTGAACAGGGAGCTGATGTGGTGAACGGGGAGTGGTGAACAGGGAGCTGATGTGGTGAACGGGGGTGGTGAACAGGGAGCTGATGTGGTGAACGGGGGTGGTGAACAGGGAGCTGACGTGGCGAACGGGGAGTGGTGAACAGGGAGCTGATGGGGTGAACAGGGAGCTGATGTGGTGAACGGGGAGTGGTGAACAGGGAGCTGATGGGGTGAACAGGGAGCTGACGCGGTGAACGGGGAGTGGTGAACGGGGCTGGTGAACGGGGAGCTGACATGGTGAACGGGGAGTGGTGAACGGGGAGCTGACATGGTGAACGGGGAGTGGTGAACAGGGAGCTGACGCGGTGAATGGGGAGCTGATGTGGTGAACGGGGGTGGTGAACAGGGAGCTGATGGGGTGAACAGGGAGCTGATGGGGTGAACGGGGAGTGGTGAACGGGGAGCTGATGTGGTGAACGGGGAGTGGTGAACAGGGAGCTGACCTGGTGAACGGGCCGTGGAGAACCGGGAGCTGACGCGCTTATTGGGGAGCTCATGTGGTGAACGGGGGTGGTGAACAGGGAGCTGATGGGGTGAACAGGGAGCTGACGCGGTGAACGGGGAGTGGTGAACGGGGCTGGTGAACGGGGAGCTGACATGGTGAACGGGGAGTGGTGAACGGGGAGCTGACATGGTGAACGGGGAGTGGTGAACAGGGAGCTGACATGGTGAACGGGGAGTGGTGAACAGGGAGCTGACGCGGTGAATGGGGAGCTGATGTGGTGAACGGGGGTGGTGAACAGGGAGCTGATGGGGTGAACAGGGAGCTGATGGGGTGAACGGGGAGTGGTGAACAGGGAGCTGATGTGGTGAACGGGGGTGGTGAACAGGGAGCTGACGTGGTGAACGGGGAGTGGTGAACGGGGAGCTGACGCGGTGAACGGGGAGTGGTGAACGGGGCTGGTGAACGGGGAGCTGACATGGTGAACGGGGAGTGGTGAACGGGGAGCTGACGCGGTGAACAGGGAGTGGTGAACGGGGAGCTGACATGGTGAACGGGGGTGGTGAACAGGGAACTGATGCCCTCCTCAGGACACCAGGCTTCCTTCCCGGGGGTAGGCATTGAAGGCCCCGTGGCTAATGGCTGTGGCTGCGTGGATCGCTGTGGGCAGATCAGAGTCCAGGAGGACCAGGAGTGGCTAGACGCGGGTGGCAGGATGTGTATTTCGACGTTATCCCCCCAGTCCTGTGTGTAGCTTCATTTTCCTCGTGCAGCTTTATCTCTGTGCAGTGAAATGGCTGTTTCCATGATCATGTACACTCATAAGTCATTTCCTTACGATTGCCTTGAAACGTGGAGAACACTAACGTTTAAGTGAAACATCTCAATTAGTTTTAGATGGGCTAGATGAGTTGAAACAATAAACCCTACAGAGTGAGCAAAACTTACTGTTCCATTAAAAATAATAAGAAAATAAATTGAAAGGCTCATTTTGTGAGAGCAAGTGCATAATTGTACCACCGTGTGCGCATTTGCAAAAGAAAACGTATGCAACACTTGAGCAGCTCCGTGTAAAAAAATGTGTGATGTGCGTACGTGGCCTGAAATGTGCTAGCAACCATCTGAATCCATGTATCTCGTTTAATGAGGAGACTTGAAAGAATAAAATAAAATATGTTGGTCTGTAAAGCAGCTATTTACATCACTAATTAAGTTATCACTAATTGCTCCCCTTGTTGTTACAATGCCTCTGAATTGAAGCTGAATGTACGGCTGTACTTGAATGCATAAGTGGTTTCTGTCACTGGGAGAGTATAGCCAGCCACAACACAAGAGAGGGAAATTTAGTCCAATCACGGAGTTACAGCAAGTTAAAAGGAAAATTGTAGGCCAGCTTCCGTGTCTTATAAATCAATAACGTAGATGATCAATTTCAGCAGAGATGAGGCAGGCGGTGAAAGCCGTTGTCTAGTGCCATGGGACTATGCCGGGTGTTCACATGTGCTGGGCTGATATTTAAGAGCTGTAATAAGAATGCCTGTTGCCTTACCTGTGGGATTTCTGTTGCTCAGTTGAGCACTATGGGGCCATCTCTGGGGTCTGTTAGAATGCGGTTGCTGTTCATAGAAACATACGAACAGCCAGACTGGCTCAGAGCTGGGGTCCATCTGGTCCAGGATCCTGCTTCTGATAGTGACCGATATCAAACACTGCAGCGCAAGGTGCAAGAAACCCCCCAGCTGCAGTTCTGGATTAAACTGCCCCACGGGATGTTCCCAGCTGGCCTCCAGTAGCCAGGGGACCGACCGCTCATGGCCTGGAGCAGGAGGGTTGGCAACCCTTGCAAATGCTCCTTTGTTTCTTTAAGATTTACTGTTCTGATCTGGATGTTCCTGTTCCCTTGTAAATGCCCATTCCTTTCTGAATTGTAATTCAGATCTGCCAGACAAACTATCCCAAAGTAGTCTCATCACAGTGTTGCCAACTGTGTAACAAGTCCAATACTAATAACCCATCACAATGGCTTTGGCAAGTCAGGACAGCCGTTTTTTAAATTATGTACAGACAACCCTTTTTAAAAACTGAGCGTACATTGCAAAGCGTCTCTTAGAAAAGCCCCCACGAAAGAGAATCCCTGCATAATCACAGTGTCCTGCAGGGAAAGCCTGCTGGTGATGATAAGAATAAAAGGATTTGACTATAATGCGCTATAATTGGGAATCAAAGCATTGACCCCGCCTTGTGGTTCCAGCTTTTTATTTTAAGGTAAACGTGTGATTTAAAATGATCTGAATATAATTCTCTACGCCATTATGAAAAAGTTTCTCCAGAAAGTCATAGCAAAGACTATGTATCTTATGTAAACATGTGACTTTCAATTTCAGGCACAGTGCATGCTGCATATTCAGGCCATGTCACATTTTCATTCCTGTTAATAACTCCTAGCTAAGTAGCACCGTGGCGGGGCGCGGCACTTTACGAAACAAAGCCCCTGCCCCAAAGAGCTTCCAGGCTAACAAAGACAAGAACCAGAGGCAGAGAAGATGCGTGATGGCCAGGTGGGTGGGATGGGGATGGGAAATGCAGGTGAAGGCTCTAAGACATTGTTTCCCAGCCTGCAACACAAGTCGTCCTGCATGGGGATTCTTGCCTGCATGGTGCCGTGGTGCGCACTGGAGAGATGACGCTTGCAGTGCGCTGGAAGGAGTGGTGCTCTACCCAGCTGTCCGGTTCTAACACCTGCCTTGTGCGCATTGCCGTAGTGGGGCTGCAGCAGCCGGCCCGAGGTCCCTTTCAGAGGGTGCCAGCAGGGTCTAGACGAGGCAGTTAGCATGCAACACATCAGAGCGCTGCAGGTTGTGGTGCCATGTAGCTAAGCCTAGGACAGGAGTAGTGTGGGTTTTTCTGTGGGTTAGCACAGCAGCAGCCACTGGCTGCCAGTTCCTCACCTTGAGGACTTGTGTCTGGGAACACAGCAGGTCCTGTGTGCGTCACCTGTTCGCAGAGAGAAAAGAACATTCATGAGGCTCTTGGTACAAGGAAGGTAAGAAACTGATCTGAGGCAAGAAATGGCAGCAGGGCTAGGATGGAGGCGAAATGTGGAGATACTGCCTAAAGCCATCTGGAGACTCTGTTCTCCAGCCAGAGCGAGCACCGGTGCAAATAGCAGAACGGAGCAGTTGGCCTCTAACCTGTGAGAGATCCCCTGGAGTACAGATTAGCACTGGGGGGTCTGTTCATGGCTGAGAGAGAGAGACCACTGAGAAATGACATGTAGCAAGAAATCATAAGAGGAAACACGAAGGAAAAATAACTCTCCAAAAGCAGGTATTCGTTCCGATCTCTGGAGCGGGTGGGGAAGTTTGGAAAAGGCAGGAATGAGTTGCAGGAACTGTTACAAAAGTTTCCATTTTCCCACCAGATCCATTGCTGGGTTTTTATCTCGTGGGACAGTTTCTCACGGGAAGGATCTCATTATGAAGAGAAAAAAAGTGTGGTCAGTGACAGCTCCAGAATCTGCACCATGCAAGCAGAACCTGCAGAGGCTGAAGATAAGACAGGAAGAGATCAGATACAGGTTAGCGAGAGGTGGGAAACCCCTCCACCATCGAGCCAAGAACAAGTTCTCAGTAAGACCCCAGCCAGAGAAACTAGTCGGAGAGCATGTGAGCTTTTCAGTATCTTCCCTAGCACTCCACATGAATGCGACTGGGTCATCTTGGGCTTATATCCTGACAGGCTTGGCATTTTGTCCTTCTGTGTTTCACTCCAGCCATCTGTCTGATACAACCCGAGCCTGAAACAGATGCTATACCAAAGTGGCCTGCAAGAGAAGGGGTGGGCGTAGGATAGCACCGAGAGATGAGGATTGGATATCTGAGATGCCACTGACTTATTAGAGCTCCCTTTAGAATCAGAGCTGTTCGATCATTTATAGTTAGTGCTGTTACTGCCATTTGCCTGGAGTAATTAATTACCATCTTCTGAGAAACAGAGTTCCAATATGCCACTCCCGGTGGCATTAATAGGAGCTGCAGAGCAGAGACCTGCACAGTGAGTGGGGACTATGCCCCCTGCCGACTCCATCCAGTGTGTGGCAATAGGACCGGAGACCCCATTCCTGTGTTTGAATCCAGGAGCGAGATGTTTATGCTAACGACTGGTTTCCGTGTCTACTATCCAGAGCACTTCTCATCACACCCAGTGCCCGGAACACGCACCCACTCTCTACTCAGTTCCCACCTCCCCTTCTGACATGCGTCTGAGTTACCTGCCCCAACGAGGGCTGACGAGACAGAACAAACTAAATCAAAAGAGAGTTAAATAAAATAAATCTGCCAGAGATGGTGCTCGTGTATGCATCACCTTCCCAACTCCTGCTGGAGGTTTCTAGCGTCTTGAGTCCCGGTGTGCAGAAATAAATTGCATTCCATTAGACCTGCAGCAAGCTGAGCAATGGGTCTGCCTGAGGAGGCCTTCCCAGTCTGCACCCCTCCCCGTCTGTATTTCTGCACCTGGCTTCTCAGTGAAGAGTGTAAGGATTCCCTGGTGCCTGCACCATAGACCTGCTGGGGTCAGGCCAGAGTCCAGGGGCTGGAGCAGGACTGATCTTTGTTCATGACACTTGAAAGCGAGCGGATGGGCAGGAGAGGAGCTGGGGCCCATCGGAAAATAACCCAGCCCTCTCACTAAGTG
The DNA here is from genome assembly GCF_026122565.2 of Emydura macquarii macquarii. NCBI lineage: Eukaryota > Metazoa > Chordata > Testudines > Chelidae > Emydura > Emydura macquarii. Next base: position 1,221,769 of record NW_027131688.1, read on the forward strand.
CCCCAGGCGGGTGCCAAGTCCCTTCCCAAGTTTTGCTTTATAAGGGGCCTGGGCCAATCGCATTTGCTCTCCTCCCATGGCAGCTGCACACAAGTGGGGTGAGCGCATGAGAAAAAGGGCCTGGGTCCTTCCCGGGCTGCGGAGGTGGGTGGGAAGTCCATCCGCCCCAGGCTTCTCTTCCTGCAGCTCCGCTGCTCCAGGCGAGGGGCGGGGAGAGCGTCTCATGCCCCCCGCTCCCGCCTCCATTGACACCGGGCTGGCCAGCCTGATGCAGAGCCGGGCTAGGTGGCTGGACAGGTGCTGACGCGGCTACCACTGAAGCTGAAATCAACCCTTTATGAGTCCAGCCGCCTCATTAACTTTAACTGTCATGTAGGGCTCATCTGTACTGCCCTTAGCGCGCCGCCTCCTCCCATTGCTGGTATTCCTGGTCCACTGTGGATGTCCTCGTTGACTGTACCCGGCTCTGGTTATGGGGAAGCTTTTCATCCCCGTCTGGTGTTTTTACTTCTTCCTTCCCTGCAAACGCCAGTTAATTGGCTGCTTTGGGGGGTGCTGTGGGAGGGAGGGAGGGAGAGAGAAGCAGGGAAGCTGCTCTTAAAACATGGCCTTTGTTTTCAGAGATCCTCTGGCTGTGCACGCGCGGTGCTGGGAGCTGTGTTCCCGGGAGCTCAATGCCCCGTACGGTGCAGTCGCCTGCTCTTTACAGAGCCTCCCTGGCTGCACGGCGGGGTCCCTATTCTCCGTGCTGGCCCTCCAGATTATTCCTTTCATACATTATTCACGGTGAGCCGCTGTGGCTCCAGTCAGCCACCCCACTTCCTCCCAGGCTGCCCGTTAGCAGCGGGCTGGGAGTGAATCAGATGGGTCAGCTGGAGGAGCAGTGTGGGCAGGGCAGCTTTCTCGCTGCATCTGCCTGTGGGGCTAGGTGGCTGCGTAGCAGATCCTCCTCCGCGCGCGGCGGATATTCAGCAGAGGCTGCAGTTCAGCAGAGCTTGACGACGACGTTGCTTTGCAAATTCTGTCCTCAGCTGGTGCCTCACGCTGGCCCCTCGCCCACCCTCTGTGCCACCAGCACCCTTCACACACAGACGGCCGGAGACGGGCGCCTTTCAACCCTGCTGCCGGGGGCCTGGCCCCGAGAGCTCTGGCTCAAACGTGCACCTGCAGGAAGGGCTTGTTTTCCTGTCCCTCATCACTTTGCGGCTTTGTCTGTCCTGCCACTTCTCCCCTCCAGCCAAGCCCTAGCCCTCACGACCCTGGGCCCATGTAGCACGCCAGGCTCATGGTGTCAGGCTGTCCTGGGGAGGATCCACTGGAAGGAGCAGCGGGGACAGGTAGAAACCTGGGCCTGCTCTCCCTGCTCCCCGCTGGCGGGGGGAGTGTGGGTCAGGCGCCGTGCCGGGGTCAGACCTTGATAGGCACCTCCTAGGCCACAGCCGGGCCCTGCTTTGGGCCAGAGCAGCCCTCCTCCCTCCCCTGGGGAGCAGCTCTGCCGGCCTGTGTGTGTGTGTGTGTGTGTGTGTGTGTGTGTGTGTGTGTGTGATATAACAGGCTCTGCCTCCATCCCTGTGCGTGGGTGTGGGGCTGTGTGGGTGTGGGGAGAACAGGCTCTGCCTCCTCCCCAGCCTGTGAGTGCTGCACACCCCTGGGGAACAGGGAAGGCCATTGGGCATCACGGGGACCTTACACACACCTCGGCAGAGAGAGATGGGGCAGTCTCTGCTTCCCTGAGCCCGGGAGCCGCAGTCAGTGGCCCACGTGACAAGGGGGAGGTAGGCCCTCACGCCCTCCGGTGTCCCACACACCTCTGTAGAACCTCGGTGCACACTCGCCCTGAAAACCAAGTTTCCGACACCGGACACAGACCAGCTAACGGAGCCGGTATCTGGCTGTGTGGAGTGAAGCAGGGCTTTGCTCTGGGGCCGTGTCACGGCCCCGGCCCACGTGGCGCCGGCGTGCTCCACGGCTGGTAGTGCCTGCAGAGTCCAAGGGATGTGCCTGCTCGGGCATGTGGGGGTTCCCTGCTGGGGAAATGTGAGTCAGACACGCGGGAGCAGGCGCTCTCCGCACCGCTGCTGCCCCAGCTGGCGCCTGGGCTCTGCCTGGGGCTCGGTGCAGGAGTAACTGCCCAGTTCAGCAAAGCACTTCAGCACGTGGCAAAACCCCGTTCCCTTCAATGGGACGGATGCTCCTGCTTGACCTTCCGAAGGTGCCCAAGTGCTTTGCACACATGGGCTTCAGCAGCCTCCGTTTTCCAGTCTTTAATATCCAGCCCCGCTGTAAGCGGAGAGGTAAGCACTGCAGCGCTGTCCTCACTCTGCATGGCCTTTAGATCCGTGGCTGTCGCTGACAGTGAGCAGTCTGGGACAGGCGCGTGCGTCGTCGTCTCGTGTCTTTGTGCGTCATAGCACGTTGCTGGGCGTTGCAAAGTGAACAACAACCCCTGGGCGAGCTGCAGCAGCATGCACACTTTCTTCCAGTGTGAGGTGTCCACTGGGCTGTTGGTCCTGTGTCTAGCTGTCGTTTCAATGCATTGTTATTATTCGTTTCACTCTTGCTAGGTTAGAGCTCGATACCGGGAGAAGTGTCTGTCTCAAGGCTGCTTTACAATGCACTTTTCTGTTCTGTTCTGTTCTGTTTTGAATGTGTCTCCTTCGTGGCACTAAGATTGTAGTAACATGAGACCTGCTACATTGGAACAGATCATTAGACAGACTGCCTCGTTATCCTGCATCCAGCAATGGCTTCTACTTCATTATTTACCACAGGATCTAACCCCCCACAATGCACCTGATCAACTGTGCACGCTGCAGCTGTGACAGGGGCACACACAAAGAGGGATGCCCTGCAGCATGCGGAATTACAGCTCTTGTAACTTTTTAATTCCATTAAGGTTGGCTATTTATAGCCCTGTGTTAAAAAATCTTGTTAAACAGTTGGCCTCAATAAAATACGTTGTAGTGATGAAAGCACCTGGTGTATTCTGAATGGATTTTAAAAACCAAGCTCCCTCATTACAACTGAACACCAATTCTCATGTATATCCTGACTCTTTGAGCCCAGTACACTACAGAGCATACTAACATCTTTTTCTCTGAATGAGAAATAATTATACCTAACGTAATTTGAATGAGAAACTCCTGAAACTTCGGCCTTTTCCTCCGAATCTGCAGTACGAAGTGTGAGTGTTTACTATGCTAGTATTCATGATCATAATACTGAGTGGGCTGCAGGGAGTTCAGAAGCAGTTATCAAATGTCAAGACACCTGTACTCTACAAAAGGTGTGTACTACAAATGCGATGGACAATCCTGATAGCACAAAATGTCTATGAAGATGAGATTAAAAAGTAACGTTAGAGTTTTTCAAATGACGGCACTAAAGTTTCATGTAGCCACCCAGTGGAGCCTATTAATATGCGTAATTACTAATAAAATATGAGAATCACTTATGTCTCCTAGATTCTAAGGCCAGAGGGACCATTGTGATCATCTAGTTTGACCTCCTGTATAACAAAGGCCATAGAACTGCCCCAAAATAATTCCTGGAGCAGAGCTTTCAGAAAAACGTCCAATCTGGATACAAAATTGACAGTGCTGGACAATCAACCACAAGCCTTGATAAATTGTTCCAATGATTAATTACTCTCACCATTAAAACTATTTGCCTTATTTCCAGTTTGAATTTGACTAGCTTCAACTTCATGCCTTCCTCTGCTAGATTGAAGAGCCCATTATTAAATATTTGTTCCCCACGTAGGTAATTACATAGTGTGATCAAGTCAGCCTTTAACCTTCTCTTTGTTAAGACAGATTGTTCTCCTTTAGTCTTACAAAGCATGTTTTTTTCTAATCCTTAACCACGCTCATGGCTCTTTGCTGAACTCTTTCCAGTTTATCAACATCTTTCTTGAATTGTGGACACCAGCACTGGCCACAGTATTCTAGCAGTGGTTGCACCAGTGCCAAATTGAGAGGTAAAATAGCCTCTTTGCTCCTACTCAAGATTCCCCTGTTCATGCATCCCAGGATCACATCAGTTCTTTGGGTCACAGAGTCACACTGGGAGCTCATGTTCAGCTGAGGATCCACCACAGCCCCAAATCTTTTTCAGTCATTGCGTCCGCAGATAGAGTCTTGCGTTCTCTAAGAATTGTGTACATACTTTGTTCCTAGGTTACGTTTGGTCATACTAAAACACATATTGTTTGCTTACATCCAGTTTACCAAGAGATCCAGATCGTTTTGTATTGGAGACCTGTCCTTTTTATTATATACCATGCCCTCAATATTTTTTGTCATATGTAAATTTTATCACTGATGATTTAATGTGTTCTTCCAGTCATTGATAAAAACGTGAAATAGTGTAGGGCCAAGAACCGAACCCTGTGATTATCCCCCCCTCCCCCGAAACAGACCTGTTCAATGATGTGTACTTGTTTACAATTACATTTTGAGACCTATCAGTTAGCCAGTTTTAAATCCATTTAATGTATGCCATGGTAATTCTATATTATTCCAGTTTCTTAACAAAAATGTGCAGCACCAGGTCAAATGCCTTACAGAAGTCTAAGTATATTATATCAGTGCTGTTACCTTTACCAGCCAAACTTGAATGTCATAAAAAAGAGCTATCACGTTAGTTTGACAGGATCTATTTTCCATAAACCCATATTGATTTGCATTAATTACATGATCACCTTTAGTTCATTATTAATTGAGTCTTGTATCAGTCGCTCCTTTATCGTGCCCAGGATTGATGTCAGGCTGACAGCCTGTAATTACTCACATCATCCTGTTTACCTTTTTAAAATATTGGCACAACATTCGCTTTTTCCAGGCTTCTGGAAATCTCAGTGTTTTAAAACTTATTGAAAATCAACATCAATGGTCCAGCAAGTTCCTGAGCCAGATCTTTTAAAACTCTTGGATGTGAATTATCTGAACCTGCTGATTTAAAAATGTCTGACTTTAGTAAACATCCTCCAGAGATACTAGTGGAATGGAAATTGTGTTATCATCACCATATGACGAGACTTCATCATCTGTTTTACCCAATTACAGAACAGAAATATGTATTGAATGATTCTGCCTTTTCTGCATTATTGTTAATTCTACCATTTCCACCTTGTAATGGACCAATATTATTGTCGGGATTCTTTTTTTTTCATAATATATTTTAAAACAGCCCTACTTCTTATTGTCCTTAACTCGTCTGGCCATAGATTTCTCCTTGTGTCCCTTGGTTTCCCTTGTCTATTTTCTATAGTTCCTAACTTCTGATTTATATTCACCACCATCAACTTCCCCGTTCTTCCATTTGTTATATATATTAATTTATTTCCCGGGGCTGTCTTCACTTCCCGTCTAAACTAGGCTGGGTTTTTTTTTAACCAGAACAGCCTTCTTCCTTGGTTGTGGGGTTGTGGCTTTTTTGGGCATCTAGTCAGGTGTTCTTAAATGACTCCCAATGACTCTTCACATTTCTCTGATTAAATTCTTCCTCCCTGCTAATCTGGCTCATAATTGTTTTCATCTTTGTGAAACTGCCCCTATTAAAACACTAGGGTATAAACTACCGGTCTGGCCTATGGCCTTTATTCTGCTTGCACATCATAAATGTGACCAAGGCATGATCACTTGTACTTAAGCTAATGTTAACTTTTAGTTCTGTGACCAATTCCTCTTCATCTGGTAGAACCAAATCTAATATAGAATGTCCCTGTTGTGTCTTCAACAGTTTTTGAGTTAGGAAATCATCATCTGTAATGTTCAGAAATCCCAAGTATGTTATAGTACTGGCAGCATAAGACCTCAGCATATGTCACTCCAATTGAAGGCGCATAATGAGGCCATCATACTGTTCCCTAGCGTGATGTGGGGGCTCTGTAGCAGACACCAACTAATGCCCCATCCTGTGCTTTGTCTCTTAGATAAACACTGAGCCATAAACATTCAGGATCATTTTCTTCTGAATTATCAGTGACTCAGAAACAGGAATAGCATTTGGACATAGACTGCCCATCCCCGTCTCTTTTGCCCACCTGACCCTTCCTAAATTGGTTATAACCATTGATTTTAACATCCCCATAGTGTGAATCATCCCATCAGGTTCCAATAATATTCACTAGATTGAATTTATCTTCATTAATGAGCAATGCTAGTTCCTCCGGTTTTGCCCCCAGAATCCTACCCTTCGTGCATAGGCAATTCCAGAGTTTCTTTTCTTCGTCTCCTTTTATTCCTTGATTAGTTTTTTCTCAACATCTTGATTTTGTGCTGAGTGATCATATTTTCCCTCTTTGTACCGGCCCCTTTTGCTATTAGTTTAACTCGTTCCTGACTACTGTACTCAGCCTCTCCTTTTTCTCCTGAGATGGAGGCTATCCAAACTATGCAGCTCCCTCTTCCTACGGAAGGTGGATCAGTGCTCCACAGAAACACAGCTCTCCACCCTGTTGCACTTTCCTAGCCAGCAGTTCACTTCGAGAAGCTTCTGCCTTTGGCTTTCATTTGCTCGGCTAAAGGAAGGTCTCAGAGAAGATTGCCTGGGCATTCTTCTTCTTCAGCACACTTCTGAACTCCCTGCAGTCATCTGCTTTCTGCGCAATGCCCCATAATGCAGTGTCATTAGTGATGACGTGAGCCGTCACCAGTTTATCCTTGCCCATAGACTTCAGAAGCCTATCGAATCTTACAGTAGTCATGTTTCATATCTTGCCTCTGGAAAGTCAGCCCACTGTCTTGTTGTCTGCCTGTCCCTGGGAGACTTGTCTTTCGATTCCTCTAAGTATTGAATCTCCTGGAAGAATCATCTGTCTTCTTTGGATGGTTGAAAACTCTTTGTGGATAAACTTGGTTTTACTATTGGTTGGGCCAAGCTGCCAGCCACACATGTGTCCGGTACACCTCTCCATTCCCTTGGACCTGCTGAATCTTGAGAGATATCTCCCATAGTTTCCATGTTGAGGACCTGATCTTGATTTGAAACCTCTAGTTGTGTGTCTCAAATCCGACAGTACATCGTCGGCCAGATTCTGATATGGTGCGACCCAGTGTATGCAGCAGACAGCAATGAAGCTCTGTCAGCTTCTGCCAGTTGTGGATGTGGGCCCTTGGTTCGAATTTTACCTGCTGAATGTTACTCCTCTTGTTGCTATTTGGAAATGGTCCAAGCCATGGTTCCTCCCCCAGCACAAAGAAGCCTTGGCAGAGCACAAAAACCTATGTTAGAAGTGGTTTAGCTACAGCTCTGATTTGTTTCTTAGGCTCTGATTCAGCAAAGCACTTAACCATGTGCTTAAGTACCCTAGACCTCAATTAAATGTAATCATGTGTTTAAGTGCTTTGCTGGACTGAGGCCTTGGATTGCATCTTAAATAATGGTAGCATTAAAGGCCCCATTTCCATTACAAAAAGACCTTTGTTTAGCTGAACCCATTTTAACATGGTTTGAGGATGCTTTTCCTGGTCAGGGCAGTCTGAGAAAGAAGACAGGGGCGAGAACTTGGGCTAGAAAATAGAGCACAGGACCAGCAGTCAAGAGACCTGCATTCTGTTCCTAGCTCTGCTGGGATCCTGGTGACCTGGGGCTAGTCACTTAAGCTCTTTGTCTCAGTTGCACACCTGTCACATGGCGATAATAGTCTACCTGGAGCACTCTCCTGGGTATGCGATGAGAGTTAATTAAATTTGTGCAGCAGCATCGCTTCCAAATCGTCTTCTTCTCAGTGCTATAGAAGCGTGAGGGCTATCGTCATCATCATCATCATTGCATGGTCCAAGCAGGCTTTGGAGTTACCCCTTCCTGCTCAGTAGACTCGACACCTTGTTGGGTGCAGCAGACAACCTTTGCGCTTGCTGCCCTTCAGTAGCAGATGACTTTCTGACAGGTGTGTTAGCAGGGTAGCAGTCACTGTTGGTGTTGCAGTAGCTTTCTGCACAACAGTAAAAACCAACTTAGTTTCTGTGGAAAGCAGCTATAGTGTAGCCGTAAAGTAACTTAAAAATAGCAGGCTCTCATCAGCATTTCCCATCCTATTGTGTTCTGGGGTTCTGCTGGCTCAGACGGGATCAGAGCTGCGGAGCTGCCTGCAAGAGATCCCATACTGCACCACCTACAAGTCAATGTCCATTAGCAGCCACCTGTGCGTCTGGAGCAACTTACCCAAGCTCTGTCCCTGCTGTTACAGAGGGCACAGATCTGTGACTCCCCAGCTGCATTCTTGCAACATGTGCAGCTGCTTTGCATCACTGGGGCGGCATGAAGTATGCAGAACACACCAGTGAATGTGGCCCCTCAGGCTACATCCTGCCCCCAGGAATGCTCCTACACGCTGATCTCACTGCGGCATGGAAGGGAGGGTTCTCTGACTCTAGGGCACCAGGCCTTTCCCCTTCCCTTCCCTGTGTGGGGCCAGGCATCCAGGAGTGGGGATGGGCCTAAGTGAAACATGCACCATCCAGCCCTCAGACTGAATTAGCTCGTCACAGTCCTCCTTCATGCCATGGGGTTTCTCTCTTAGGGGAATCCCTGGGACAGCTACTAGTGTGGGAGCCCCTGGAAGTGCAGATTCATTATCGCCATGCCTCCAGGGAATCAGGAATGGATGCCAGAGCCCCCAGGGCCAGTGCAGAGGTGCACGGCTGGCACATGACGGCACTGGCCTGCAGCAGACGGTCGATTACTGGTTCTGCAGGCTGGATGCCCTGCTGAGTCTCTTGAGGGGAGCGGAATTCTGCTACAAGAATCTGAGGAAGAGTCCCCTGGGGAAGCCCACAAAATTCTCTTCCCTCTCCTGCCCTCCCCTCTTCGTGGAGGGCATGACCCGGCCTTTCTTTTATTCTCTTCTGCCTACATGAGAAGAGCTTGAGAATGATGACTGCTCTCAAGGACTGGAGGGGCATGAATGTGGCCAATAGATTTCTGCCTTGACCTTCGCGCTCACAGACTGTATTTGAATCAGATGCGCTATCAGAGCCGACACCAGGTTACTAGCAGTGTGCTGTGCTGCATTCCTACCGAACGCTTGGTTCTGCAGTGTGTCTGCAATGGATGGAGACGCTGCCTGTGCTAGGGTATCCCAGGAACTACCTGCCATGTTCACTGTCAAGAAGTTTTTGGATAACTTCCGAGATTGTCTTCTGACTAATGACTTCCTTCCAGAGCCCACTGATCCCCTTTGTTGTGATGTTTTAAACTCCTGAACACAGAGACCCCTCAGCTACTGCTGCATCCAGTGCCATGGCATGGATTTGTTCTGGTAAAAGATGGGGTGAGGGGGAGGAAACAAGCAATACTGGAGGTAAGCAGCACAGTGAAAAAGAGCATTCCTTCTCTGTGATGTGTGATATTCCATTCCGCTGCGTGCTGAATTAATTCCAGACTGTAATTTCAATTTCATTATCTCTGCACATGACCTCAGTTTGTTATTAGGGCAATAGTCATTCATTTTCATAGCACGCTGCTTATAGGGAGGCTTTTGATCTGTGCTGAGATGGAGTCGCGGCTTACCCTCCTCAGCGCCAAAGCCATCTGGCCCCATTGACTCTTTCTCAGCCATCGTTAGGTTTTAGGGTGAATTTGGCATCAATTTGCATATTAACAGTACAAAAACGCAACAGTTTCCCTGTTCCCAGACTGCCCTGTGAATGTGGGCATGTGCACAGCCCTGCCCTGCTACGTGTATGTGTCAGACAGAGTGAGCCCAGCTAACCATGGGCACCCCTTGTCCAACACCTTTATTATTCTTTTTATGGTTACAAAAGGTAAAGCGAAAGTGGCATTTAACACTAAAAACGAAACACAACACATAAAAACAAAGCAACAGAAATGGCCAAGGGGATTTTTTCAGGCAAGATAATATTGTGTGTTTAAATAGCAGACTTTCTTACTGCAAGCAGATGTGCTACAAACCAGATTCTTTGTGCGTGGTCAGCTAAGACTGGTGACACAGAGCCAACGCCAGAACAGGAGGGCTCTACGGACCATGTAAACTCTTCCGGAGCAGCGCTCGTCTGTTTTCGTGCCCTCCAAACCAGTGTGCCAGCATAGCGCTGCTGTGCAGCTGGAGATGCTGCCCTTCAGCTAAGATGTGAAGCCAAGCACTGGATCACTCCAAGCCATTGGAAACTCTATAGCATTTCTCACAAAAGTAGGCTGCTAATCTTGATGTCCTGGCAAAATTCCATCTTGGGTAATTATATTCTACTTCCCCAAATTTCCCCCTGCAGTTCAACTGGATAAGCCAGGCCGGATGTCAGCCTGTGGAACTCACTGCCACAAGACATTGTTGAGGCCAAGACCTTCGCAGGTTTAAAACAAGGTCATTTGTATGGATTACAGGAATATGTAGAGCTATAATAGTAAATAGGATGGGGAAAGAGCTGTGAAAGGACCTCTGTCAGAAGGTTTATCCAGCTGAAATTGCCTTTTTGATTGAAATTAAAATTTCCATTTCATTTTAAAATGTTCAGGTTTTCAGTTCCCCCCTTTTCCTCTTTTTCAGTAACAGAATTCTGAAAAGAAAACCAGTTTGCACTTTCATTCTTTCTGTGTAAAACTGAAACATTTCCATTTTGAAATTTAAAAACTCCTCATATATATATGTATGTACAGATGTGTATTTTATACATGTTACATACGTGTATATAGCATATATATATATTTATGTACAGATGTGTATTTTATACAAGTTACATACGTGTATATAGCATATATATTTTAATTTGCTGGGGGATTGTGGGTGACGTTTTTCAAACAACTCTACTTTCTTCTATATGCCAGAGAGTCCAGTGCGACCTGGGCCAGCAGTGACTTCAGGTGATCCCTCCTCTTTGCTAGCCAGTCTTCTTGCTTATGGCTGGCATAGAGCAGCAACTACAATTTCACCTGAAGTCAATTGAGCCAAATGGCTACATCAGGAGTGGCAGAATTTATTGCAGTGATGCCTCCTTTAAATGTATAAATTGCTGGTGGTGGCAGTAGGTGGTGATATGTTTGATGGTGTCTCATGGGGAGCCACACTCGCACACCGGGGAGTCCTTGATTTTCCATTTGTTCATTAAATGTCTGCATCTGCCATGGTTGGCTCAGATTCGGTTCAGAGTTGACCAAGATGTCCATGGGGGTTGAACCTAGGGACTTTCTGCGTGGGATCCGGCACACAGTGCTTATTTTTTAATCTTGTTTAGCCCAATCTGCTTTCCAACCCTCCGTCTGATTATAGCCTGGTTGCATGAGGCTAAGCGAATATTCCTGGGGAGGCTTGTGGGACTTAAGGCATTGGGTTGTGTGGCATTGTCGAGGTCTTGGTGGATAGGAAGACATCTGTTTTCCTGGATTAGCTGAACTTCGTGGAGTGTCACAACAGTTCGGCATATTGGCAGGGGAACTATGTTAAACAGAACAGGCAGCGATAGTGTTGGAGTCGACTTAAGGGTTCCAGTGATGCATTGCATCACTATATTCAGCTGGGTGTCAAGAAGTCACGTGTGGCTGTATCTGCTCCATACCAGTGCACAATATTCAGTTACCAAATATACAGGTGCCATGGCAGATGTTCACAACACTGATGCTGATGCACCCCAGGTTGTACCTGCTAGTTTCCGAATTATGTTGGCTCTCATTTTTATCCTTACAAGTACCTTCTCAAGGTGGTCATGGGAGGTGAGGGTAAGGTGGAGTTTCACTCCGAGATATGATGGGATGTAATGAAAGCGACTTTCAATGTATAGTTGGCACTCCTGTTGTCAAGGAGGAATGCACTTACCGTTGTTTTTCCAGGGTTTGGTTTGAGCCTCCATCTCCGGAAGTATCATTCTGTAATTTGCAGGTCCTCAGTTAATGCTTCCTCGATGTCATGGACGTTTGATACTTGGATTGTCCTAGCAAGTTCATCTGTAAAGCCAAATTTTCATGATTTAGTTGAAGGCATGTCATTGCTGTAAATATTTAAAAGTGTTGGCATGAGTACAGAGAATTGTTGGAGCCTGTTGTTTATGGTATGGGGCCAGGTAGATAAGGGTCGGAGAACTCCATTTCCCACTGGTGAAGCAAGCACCTTCAATAAACACTAAGAGGAAAGAGTATGCTGACCTGTTCATCACTTAAGAATCTGGATATTGTGACATGTTATACTTGAATGATAAATGTTGTCTCGCAGAGTAGAGAGTTCCTTCATCAGACTTGGAGCTGCTTCCTATAGTGATGTATCCTGATGCCTTTTTTTCCATCAGCAGGCCCAGATAACTTGCATCCAAGAGTTTTAAAAGAGAAGGCTGGGGACTATTGGGGTAGTTCCAGAAGACCGGAGGAAAGCTAATGTTGTGCCACTATTTAAAAAGGGCAAATGGGATGTCTCAAGTAGTTATAGGCCTGTCAGCCTGACATCTACCCCAACCAAGATTATGGAGAGGCTGATCCAGAACTCAATTAATAAAAAATGAAAGGAGGGTAATATAAACAATACCAATCAATATGGGTTTAGGAAAAATGGATCCGGTTAAACTAACTTGATATCTCTTTCTGATGAGATTGCAGGTTTAGATGATAAAGGTAATAGTGTTGATATAACAGACTTAGACATCTGTAAAGGATTAGACTTTGTACTGCATGGCATTTTGATTTAAAAAGAAGAATGAATAAAATTATAATGGCACACATTAAATGGATTGAAAACTGGCTAACTGATCAGTCTCAAAATGTAACTGTAAATGAGGAATCATCAGGGAGCAAATGTGTTTATAGAGGGTTCCTGCAAGGATAGGTTCTTTGTCTTATACTGTTTATCGTTTTCATCAATGACCTGAAAGAAAACATTACATTGTCACTGATAAAATGGCAGTAGACACAAAAACGGAGGGATTGGTAAATAATAAAGAGGACAGGTCACTGTTACAAAGCAATCTGGATTGTTTGGTAAGTGTGGCACAGCAAACGACATACCTTTTAATATGGGCAGATGTAAATATGTATATATAGTAAAAAGAACGTAGGCCATACTTACAGGATGAGAGACTCTCCTCTGGGAAGCAATGACTCAGAAAGATTTGGGGGTCATGGTGGATAATCAGCTGAATATGAGGGGAAAAAAAGGAACATAAACTCTGGAAAGTCAAGTATAAAAGTATAATTAGGCAGGCAAAAAAAGAATTTAAAGAGCAGCTAGCAAAAGACACAAAAACTAACAGCGAAAAAATGTTTAAGTATATCAGAAGTAGGAAGCGTGGCAAAAAATCAGTGGGGCCACTGACGATTGAGGTGCTAACAGAGCACTCAAGGAAGACAAGGACATTGAGGAGAAGTTCAATGAATTCCTTGCATGGGTCTTCACTGCAGAGGATGTGAGGGAGATTCCCACACCCGAGCCATTCTTTTTAGGTGACAAACCTGGGGAATTGTCCCAGATTGAGGTGTTGATAGAAGAGGTTTTGGAAGAAATAAATTAAAAGTAATATGTCACCAGGTAGAGAGGGTATTCACCAAGAGTTCTGAAGGAACTCAAATATGAAATTGCAGAAGACTAAATGTGGTATGTTACCTATTGCTTAAATCAGCCCCTGTACCAGATGACTGGAGGATAGCTAATGTAATGCTAACTTTTAACAAAGGCTCCGTACGTGATCCTGGCAATTACAGGCCATAATTTCAGTACCAGGCAAATTGATTGAAACTATAGTAAAGAACAGAATTATCAGACCCATAGATGATCAAAAAGGAAGATAAAAAAATGGAAGGAGGATCTGGGGAACCATAGATTGATCAGCCTCACCTCGATCTCTGGAAAAATCATGGAGCAGGTCCTCAAGAAATCCATTTTGAAGCACTTGGAAAAGAGGAAAATGATCAGGAACAGTCAACATGGATTCAGCAAGGGCAAGTCATATCTGACCAACCTGATTGCCTTCTATGATGAGATGACTGGCCTGTGGATGTGAGGAAAGCGGTGGATGTGATATACCTTGACTTTAGCAAAGCTTTTGATATGGTCTCCCACAGCATTCTTGACAGTGTAAGCTGATTTTACAGAAGTATGGGTTGGATAAATGGACTATAAGGTGGCTAGAAAGATGGCTAGACCATCGGGCTCAACAGGTAGTGATCAATGTGGTTCGATGTCAAGTTGACAGCCGGTAACAAGCGGAGTGCCCCAGGAGTAGGTGCTGGGGCTGGTTTTGTTCAACATCTTCATTAATGACGTGGAGGATGGGGTGGAGGATCGTGTGGATCAGCAAATTTGCAGATGACACTAAGATAGGGGGAGTGGTAGATACCCTGAAGGGCAGGGAGTGACCTAGACAAATTAGAGGATTGGGCCAAAAGAAAACTGATGAGATTCAACAAGAAGACGTGCAGAGTCCTGCACTTAGGATGGAAAAATCACATGCATGCTACAGACTGGGGACCAACTGGTGAGGTAGCAGTTTAGCAGAAAAGGAACTAGAGGTTACAGTGGACAAAAAGCTGGATATGAGTCAGCAGTGTGCCCTGGTTGCCAAGAAGGCTAATGGCATATTGGGCTGCATTAGTAAGAGCATTCCAGCAGATGAATGGAAGTGATTATTCCCCTGTATTCGGCGCTGTTGAGGCCATGTTTGGAGTACTGTGTCCAGTTTTGGGCCCCACGCTACAAAAAGGATATGGGCAATTAGGAGAGAGTCCAGAAAAAGGAAATAAAAATGAGGAGGAGGCTGGAGCACAAGACTTATGATTAGAGGCTGAGGGAACTAGGCTTGTTTAGTCTGCAGAAGAGAAGAATGAGGGGGGATTTGGTAGCAACCTTTAACTACCTGAAAGGGGGTTCCAGGGAGGATGGAGCTAGGCTGTTCTCAGTGGTGGCAGATGACAGAACAAGGAGCAATGGTCTCAAGTTGCAGTGGAGGCAGTGTAGGTTGGACATTAGGAAAAAGTTTTTTATTAGGAGGGTGATGAAGCACTGGAATGGGTTACCTAGGGAGGTGGTGGAATCTCCATCCTTACAGGTTTTTAAGCTGAGGCTTGACAAAGCCCTGGCTGGGATGATTGAGTTGGGGTTGGTCCTGCTTTGAGCAGGAGGTTGGACTAGATGACTTCCTGAGGTCCCTTCCAACCTCATCTTCTATGACTCTATGATGATTCTATAAACACAATATGTTGGGGAAGAGTCAACAAAGCTTTTGCAAAAGGAAATAACGCCTTACCAATCTATTAGAATTCTTTCAGTGTGTCAAAAAACATTTGGACAAAGGTGATCCAGTGGATATAATGTACTCGGACTTTCAGAAAGCCTTTCACAGGATCCCGCACCAAAGACGCTTAAGCAAAGTAAGCAGTCATGGGATCAGAGGGAAGGTCGTCTGCGGGATCAGTAGCTGATTAAAATATAGGAAACAAAAGACTGGCAAAGTGGTCAGTTTTCACAGTGTAGAGAGGTAAATAATGGGGTCCCCCAAGGATCTGGTGTTCATAAATGATCCGGAAAAGGAGATAAAGATTAAGGTGGCAAAGTTTTCCGACTGTGCAAAATTTCTCAAGACACCTAAATCCAAAGCTGACTGCGAAGACTTTCAAAGGGATCCTGCAAAACTCAGTGACTGGGCAACAAAATGGCAGATGAAAATCAATGTTTATAAGTGCAAAGTAATGCACATTGGAAAATATAATCCCAACTCTACATATAAAATGATGGGACATAAAGTAGTTGTTACTTCTCAAAAAAAAGATGGAGTCATCATGGATATTTCTCTGAAAATAATCTACTCAATGTGCAGCGGCAGTCAAAAAAGCTAAAAGAATTTTAGGAACCATTCGGAAAGGCATAGATGATAGGGAAGTAACAATCATAATGCCATCATGTAATTCCATGGTACACCCACCCCTTGAATAGTGCATGCAGTCCTGGTTACCCCATCCACAAAAAGGTATAAATGCAGAGAAGATCAACAAAAATGATTAGAGATATGGAACAGCTTCAGTAGGACAGGATAGTAAAAAGACTGAGCCTCTTCATTTTAGAAAAGAGATAACTAACACAGGATATGATAGAGGTCTATAAAATCATGAATGGTCTGGACGTGTTATTTAGCCCTTCACATAACACAAGAACCAGGGGTCACCCAATGAAATTAATAGGCAGCAGGTTTAAAACAAACATAAGGCACTACTTCTTCACACAATGCTCAATCAAGCTTTGAAACTCGTTGCCAGGTGGTGTTGTGAAGGCCAAAAGTATAACTGGGTTCAAAAAAGAATCACAGAAGTTCATGGCGGATAGGTCCATCTATGGCTATTAGCCAAGATGGTCAAAGATGCAACCTCAGGATCTGGGAGACCCTAAGCCCCTGACTGCTGAAAGCTTGGATGCCAGGGGATGCATCACTCAATGCCTCTATTCGGCATTGGTAAGGCCGCATTTGGAGTATTATGTCCAGTTTTGGGCCCCCCACTACAAAAAGGATGTAGACAAGTTGGAGAGAGTACAGCGGAGGGCAACAAAAATGATTGGGGGGCTGGAGCACAGGACTTGTGAGGAGAGGCTAAGGAAACTAGGCTTGTTTGGTCTGCGGAAGAGAAGAATGAGGGGGGATTTGATAGCAGCCTTTAACTACCTGAAAGGGGGTTCCAGGGAGGATGGGGCTAGGCTGTTCTCGGTGGTGGCAGAGGACAGAACAAGGAGCAACGGTCTCAAGTTGCAGTGGGGGAGGTCTAGGTTGGACATTAGGAAAAAAATTTTCCCTAGGAGGGTGATGAAACACTGGAATGGGTTACCTAGGGAGGTGGTGGAATCTCCATCTTTAGAGGTTTTTAAGCTGAGGCTTGACAAAGCCCTGGCTGGGATGATATAGCTGAGGTTAGTCCTGCTTTGAGCAGGGGTTGGACTAGATGACCTCCTGAGGTCCCTTCCAACTCTAATATTCTATGATTCTATAAATTGCCCTGTTCTGTGCATTCGCTCTGAACCACCTGGTATAGGCCATTATCAGAAGACAGTATATTGGGCTTCATGAACCATTGGTCTGACCCAGTATGGCCATTCTAATGTTCTTATAGCTCCTTGTGTGACAGTGGAGCCGAAAGGGTTTATGCGATCCTTGTAGCATAAACAGGGGAATCTTGAATAGGAGTAAAGAGCTTTTTTTACCTCTCTATTTGGCACTGGTGTGACCACTTCTGGAATACTGTGTCCAGTTCTGATGTTCACAGTTCAAGGATGTTAATAAATTGAAACAGGTTTAGAAAAGCACCACAAGAATGATTAAAGGATGAGGAAAACATGGCTTGTAATGATAGTTCAAGGAATCCCATCTATTTAGCTTAACAAAGAGAAATTTAAGAGGTGACTTGATTACAGTCTATAGGTACCTACATGTGAAACAAATATTTGATGATGGGCCCTTCAATTTAGCAGAGAAACTATTGCACTATCCAATGGCTAGAAGTTGAAGCTAGAAAAACTCAGACTGGAAATAATGCAATTTTTGAAATGGGGGTAATTAGCCATTAGAAGAATTTACCAAGAGTCAGGCTGGATTCTTCATCACATAAAAGTATTAAATCAAGATTTGATATTTTTCTAAAAGATATTAAAGGCACAATAGCACTATTCCAATGTGAAGGAAAGCAAGGAATACTAGTAAGAGGTCATATGGCTTCATGAGGAGCTCTTTAATGACCTGACAATCAAACAGGAATCCTGTACAAAGTGACAATATGGATGAATTCTAAAGAGGAGTACAAAACAATAGCACAGGCATGTAGGGACAAGCTGAGAAAGGCTAAGGCACAAAATGATTTACACCGAACAAGGGACATAAAGGCAGTAACAAGAGGTTCTTGATTACAATACGAGCATGAGAAAGATGAAGGAAAGTGTAGGTCCTCTACTTAGTGGGGAAGGAGAGCTAATAACAGATGACATCAGGAAAGCTGAGGTGTTTAATGCCTATTATTTGCTTCAGTCTTTACTACAAAGTGTAATGAAGACCAGATACTCAACACAATTAATATTAACAAGAAAGGGAAAGGAACACAACCTCAAATAGTAAAATAACGGGTTAAAAATATTTAGATAAATTATATGTACTCAATTCAGCAGGACCTGCTGAAATTCATCCTAGGGTACTTAAGGAAGTAGATGAAGCAATATCGGAATCGTTAGCAATTATTTTCAAGAACACATGGCAGATGGGTCAGGTCCCAGAGGACTGGAGTAGAGCAACATCTGTAAAAAGGGGAACAAAGGGGATTAAAGACCAGTCAGCCTAAATTCAATACCTGGAAGGCTACTGGAATAAATTATTAAACAATTGATTTGTAAGCACCTACAGTATAAGAGGGATGTACGGAATAGCCAGCATGGATTTGTCGAGAACAAATGCCGAACCAACATAATTTCCTTCTTTGACAGGGTTATTGGCCTAGTGCCTAGGAGGGAAGCAGTAAAGGGAGATATCTTAATTTTAGTAAGGCTTTTGATACAGTCCCACATGACATTCTCATGAGTAAGCAACGGAAATGTGGTGTAGATGAAATTATTATAAGGGGGTGCACAACTGATTGAAAGCCGGTACACACAGAGTTAGTAATGGTTCACTGTCAACTGGGAAGACATCTCACAGGGTCCCAGAGTGGTCAGTCAGTCTGTGGTCCAATACTATTCTTCAGTTTTCAATAATGGCTTAGATAATGAAGTGGAAAGTATGCTTATAAAATTTGTGGCAAGTCCTTTGGAGGACAGGATTAGAATTCAAAACAACCTTAAAAAATAGAGATTTGGTCTAAATCAAGATGAAATTCAATAAAGACAAGTCCAAAGTACTGTGCTTAGGAAGGAATAATCAAATGCAAAACTGCAACATAGGTTATAATGGTCTAGGTGGGTGGTACAACTGAAAAGGATCTGGAGGTTCTAGTGGATCACAAATGGAATATAAATCAACGACATGGTGCAGTTGCAAAAAATACTCATATCATTCTGGGATGTGAGACCAGGGAGGTGATTGTTGCACCTTACTCTGCTTTGGTGAGGCCTCAGATGGAGTACTGTGTCCAGGGGAGGGCACCTCACTTTAGGAAAATTGTGGCTAAATTAGAGAGATTCCAGAGGAGAGCAACAAAAATGATCAAAGGTTGAGAAAACTGACTTTTGAGGAAAGGTGAAAAACCCTGGGCATGTTTAGTCTTGAAAAAGGATAACAGCCTTGAAATATATGCAGGGTTGTTTGTAAAGAGGACAGTGACCAATTCTTCCAGGTACACTGAAGTTGCAACAATATAATAATGGACTTGGTCTGCAGCAAGGGTAGATATTAGGAAAAACTTGAAGGATAATTAGGCTCAGGACTAGGCTTCCAAGGGAGGTCGTGGAGTCTCTATCACTGGAAGGGTTTAAAAACAAGCTGGGAAAACACCTGTCAGGGATGGTCTAGATTTAGTTGGTCCTGCCTCAGCGCAGGGGCTGGACTTGATGTTTTCTCGAGGTCCCTTCCAGCCGACATGTCTATGACTCTATGCTGTTGGAATGATTTGGGGCAGGTCTCTGGCCTGTGTCATGCAGGAGGGCAGACCAGATGGTCACAATGGTCCCCTCTGGCCTGGGAACCAAAGGATTTCCAATCCACCTTGAGTCAGGCAAACTCATGCAGAATACTGCATGGTGCTCAGCCCTCCTGGAGCTGGCTCTCAAAGTCTGGATGATAGGACGGTGCAGCATAGCCCTTCCTTTGGTCGTGACAGAGTCACAAGGCTTCCCGTAAATTCTGCCCCCACTGACTGGCCATGGCGCTCCAGCACACATGTTGTTTTATGGCGACACTAGAGATTACTGGCCGCACTGTGTCCAGGCTTTGGCTGAGGTACAGTAAATAAGGCCTGGGCCCCCACACTGACAATGGAGGATTAAAATATATTGAACCATTATATTACTACCCATTTGGTGAACACTGTCCATTTTGTGCACTATCGAAGGCAGTGTCCTGTGGAAAAAAGAGTCCGAGTAATTATGGACTGAATCATAATGCATGCGCACAAGGGGGCTGAATTAAGGTTGAGCAGACCACTGTAATTCTGGCATTTCCTGATTTCTGAGTGCTGGATTTTGCAACTTCAGCAATCTTATAAAACCCCTTATATATGTTCTGCAAACTTGGCAGAAGACAGCACATCCCTCACTGTCATTGCTTGGCTAATTGAAACGCTTACATGCAGCTAATTAAACGGCAAACCTGTGCCTGTTGTTTCATTTTATCACGCTTCTCCCGAGGAGGGCTGTTGTACAAAGCGGTGTAAACATGGCCGAAGTTCAGCTGTTAATAGACAGAGTGAATGGCTTACGTATCTGATGTCACATTGAAGCTGATTTGAATAAAATCAATTTAATTTGCATGGCCTCTTTATTGGAATTACACCTGTCAGTTCAGGCATTGGAGAGACAGCCCTTTTACACAGCTGCCAGTGTGACTGTAAATGAAAGCAATGTGTCTCCTTTACTTAGGGCACAAGAAAGGTTGGGTTTTTTTAAACGTATTTTTTACAAAGTGGATAGCAACAGGAACGCTCTGATTTGCTTGGCCCGAGGAGCTGTTTTCTGAAACGGTTCCTGTGCTCTTGCAGCGATGCTGTATCTGTGAGTTATGTGTGACAACAAGGGGGAAGAGGAGGATCGGAAGTGAAGCCGAGATGAAGCGAAGAGGAGCGTGTGTATCAGAGTTTACAGCTGCCTCAGCTGGGGCGCTGGGCCAGGCATGTTCAGTTTTTGGTAGAGAAGGTTTGGCTCTGAATCGTGATCGCGTTTTCACTCCCCCATTGTCACCTGAGCGGTTACTTCAGACAGTTCTAAATGCCCCCCTTCTTCATCACTACTAGGAAACGCCGATTAGACGATCCTCGGCTTGCTTCCAGCACGCGGCAGGGTTCTGCTTCCATTCCTGCAGCCAAGGCCTGACCCCAGGACCAGAGCAAGCCAGTCACCGGCTGCTGGCTGTGATGGCTGCCCAGCAGAGCGATACGTTTCAGCTGAACAGAGCAAACGCTCTCTAGTTATAAATAGCTTTGATGTTTCTGTTCATTACAGTATTTTGTATTATTCATCAGCACACGTCAGTAAATCTTTGCCAGGCCTACGGATTGCAAAGCACAGGCCTGGACTTGTGTCAGGACAGGGTATCGTTTCAAGCCTGGCTTGCATTTATATTACAATGTATGTGGTATTTTTTTAAAACCCTCCCTGTGACTCCTCCAGGGCAGTACCACAGAGGCAGTAGTTCGCTGAGCGCAGAGCAGCAGTGACACGGCCACAGGCACCCCCAGCTTCGCAGCAGACGTCCCAGGCTGCAGCCAGACTCCAGTGTCGGAGCCCAGACAGCCTGGCTTCAGACTCTGCTGCTGTGACAGACCAGTGAAGTGCAGGCCACTGGTTGGTGCATGTTATGCGCCTCCCTCTCGGAGAAGACGTGAGTCTGTCATAGCCCCAGCTACAGAGCCGGGCTGCTGCTTTCAGCGTGGGAGTCGCTGGCTCAGGGAGGGGCTATAGCACAGGTGCTGTTTGTCTTCAGTCCTTGCAAACAAATGCCTTTCACAGGGGTTCCCAATGGTCACTCCTGGGGAGATCAATGGGGGTCGATCCTGCTGCTCTGCAGCGCCTGGAGGACGGGGCAGTGCAGAGCTGGCCCATGCGAGGAGCAGAGCCACAATTCCTCCTTGGTAGGGAAGGGGGTGCGTTACTGCCCTGCTTTTCGTGCTGCATGCCCAGCCAGCGTGCTGCGCTCTACGCCTGGCTCGTGGTGCCCACAGGAGGAGTCTGGTCCGGCTATCACTGCACAGCGGCAGTCCTTGGACTCAGGGAGAGCCAGGACCATGCAGTTGATGCACTCTCTGCACACCTGTGCAGGGCAGAAGACAGTGCCGCTGCATGTTGGTTTGCCAGCAGCAGAGCTCCTGACATCCCATCTCTGTTACAAAAAACCACTGGACGGGTATTTAGGAGAGGGGGCAGTGTGCACCTCCCCCACCTTCTGCCATGCTGGGAGTTCCCCCAAATAAAGGTGATGTCAGCTGGGGGCAGCCCCAGGCACAGCGCCCTTCCTGCTTCCTAGACGGCCAGCCCTGTCAGAGCTCTGCAAGGAAGTATTTGCTCTGTACTTGTGGGATCGTCGAAAGAGCTTCGCACCAGCGAGCTCTGTCCAGCTCTGATGCGCAGCCGTCAGAAAGGCTGCAGCCAACTGGACCGTGTCCAGAGAAGAGCTACAAGAATGAGCTGAGGGCTGGAAAACCTGCCTTGCAGAGCGACAATGAAGAAGCTCAGTCTGTTTAGTTAATCCAAGAGAAGAGTCGGGGCAGTAAGGCTGTAAGTACCTATGGGGGGAGGAGATTTCTGGTAGTCGAGGGTGGCACAGCCCTTGCTGCACAGACGCCCGCTCTGTTAGGAGTGGTCCCAACCACTGCATCCTTGGTGCCTCGAAGCCCCTGGGGTCTGGTTAGTGACTGGGCATTGTCCCCAGCTCTGGGTCTCTCAGGCACACTTCCAAGTCCAGCCCCTGGTCCTGCTGCCCTTGGGCAGTGGGACCCACAGGCTGGCTGGCTAGACCCCAAAACCAGTCCCACGTCTCCTAATCCCCCCGTTACATATACACACTCCCTCACCTGGCTGCGAGGTCTCTGAGTTTCTCGATTCACAGGGACAATGTGACGGGCGAGCAAGGAACATAAGCTTAGCAAAGGGATTTCTTAACTGCAGGCACTTGACTCTTGAAATCTCTAGAGAGTTACCGATCTTTGGAAAACCACACACAGCCCTGAACACAATCCCACTGCGTCTGATCTCACCCGTCCTGTGAATCCTGGTCAGCACCCAGGCCCTAGGCAACGCTTCCTTAGCCTGGTTTGCCTGGCTGTGGGGTGAATGGCTCCCCCTCACAGAGAGCATTCCTCCTTAGATATAGGCTCTGACCACGTTGGGAATGTATCCAGGCCGAGGAACTCCTGCCCTGCCACATCCAGGCTCCTGGGTAGAAATCTCATCGTTCTTGTGGATGGACAGTCGCTGAGAGAGTCGGAGATGATGGCCCGTGCGTGACCTGTGCTAGCTTCTCCGGCAGGTGTTCCACGATGTGTCAAGCCCCTACTACAAAGTGTGTGCTCTGATCCACAGAGGAGCAGCATTTCGACAGGACGGTCCCATTCCAAGATGACAGTCACAGCTCGGCAGGGAGCCCCTGGAAAGAAATGGTGTTCACACAAGGAGATGGAGCGCACAACTCGATGCAGACATATGCCGGGTCTGCCACACTGGGTCTGTCTACACTGCAGCGGCGCTGTGCCGGCTGATTTGGGCTCGCGGGGCTCAGGCAAAGGACTTGTTTAACTGTGGTCTGACATTCGGCTCGGCCTGGAGCCTGGGCTCGAGGACCCTGCAAAGTGGAGGAACCCAGAGATCAGACTGCTTCCCGAGGCAGCTGTCCCGGGCCCGCCATTGGTGTCTATTTGCAGTGCAGACAGACCCACTGCGTCCTTCAGTCTAGCAAACAAAGGCACACCAAGGTCCAGGGCCTGGAAGATGAAGCGAGACACAAGGCCCACGTTTTAACAGTCAGGGTAATTAGCCACTGGAGCAGCTTCCCAAGGGTTGTGCTGGATTCGCCACCACTTGGAGTCTTGCAGTCAATCATGGATGATTTTTAAAAGAGATGCCACAGCTTTACCAGGCGCTCTGGGCTTGGTGCAGGAGTCACCAGATGACACCAGTCTCTGGCCTGTGATATGTGGTAGGGCAGAGTTGATGATCACAGCGTTCCCTGCCTGCCTTAATATCTCTGAGTCTGTTAGCTCTGCTCCCATGCAAATCGGTGCTATAACGGAACAGATTCAGACCTGTGCTGAGCACGTTTGAAAGTCTCACCCCGCAGACTTGTCTTCCGCACCAGGGGTTTTTAAATGATTCCTCGCAGGTGTTTAGCCAGCCCGGGCGCACGATGGACCCTGTGTGCGCCCTGGAGCGAAGCGAGTTACAAAGGGTACCGAGAACATTCTACCTCCCCAGCCTGCTCCGCGCCAGCGAATCCCAAGCGAGAGTGTAAAAGCTGAGTGAGATCAGCAGGTCTGCCAGCATGGGTCTCCGCACAGCAGACCAGGCAGGGGCGGGGGGGCGACATGCTCCCATATATCTGGCGGGAGGCAGAGTCCGGCATTCGCCACTGGCCTGCCCTGGTGTTCCTTCTCCGCTCCTCCCATGAGCGCGCTGTGAATTCAGAAGCACAAAGTAGCTCCCAGGTTCAGAGAAGGTTAAAGAGGAAATGGTCACATCACATCGGGCTGGCTGCAATCTGGAGACATGAGGAGAGTCTCTCTCCGCAGCCTGGGCCCTGCTCTGATGCAGCTTGGCTTTTAATACAATAAGCTTTGTAGTGTCCACGGGGAGTTAGGAAACACCTACGTTGCTTCTGCATCAGAGTGAGTGAAACGCCATTGCAGGATTTTGTTCCGTGAGCAATGGCAGAGCCTCTCTGGCTAGGGCAGCAGGAGGCAGAGGAGAGACAGCAGAGAAAGGGGAGGGAAGAGAAAAGATAGAGATGGAAGAAAACAGGGCGATGCAGGAGATCTGCCAGCAGCAGCCTGCCAGAGCAGAGCAGAGCAGAGCAGAGCAGGAGAGCTTTACAATAAAGCTAACCACAACGCCCCCCCCCCCCACTGCTGTTTAAACACCCTTGGGTGCCATTGGGGTTTGCAAGGTTCCTGGGACCCTAAACTTCCCACCCCTGCTGCAGATGGGATCCATTCTGTCACCTCAGCAATGCTTTAGCCAAACACGAGCTGCTGGACTCTGTACAGGGGTGACTGGGCGAGATGTAAGGGTCTGTGATATACAGGAGGTCAGACTAGACGACCTCATGGTCCGCTCTGGCCATGAACTCCATAGATCTATGAAACACCCGGCCTCTTTCTCTCCTTCCGCCGAACTCATCTGAGCAGCTCCACGGCTGCCTGTCAACCCTTTGCTCCCGAGCATGCGGACCTGAGCCACCGTCGCCTCCCCTCGCTTGTTCCCAGCGGTGGCTGCATCTCGCCTGTCCCAGCCCCAGCTGACACGGGCAGCTCTCTGGTCTCTGCATGCAGCTCGTCTCCTCCTTGAGGCTCACGTGACTGACTTGGTGAGGAGTATGTGCACCGGCCACACTGAGCCCCGGTCCCTTCCCTACTCAGGCGAGGCATGGGTGCTGGACATGTACAGGCATCAGCCCTAGTTTGCAGACCGGTCTATAATCCAGGCTGGTATCTGGGTTCCCTCAACACCTCCCAGGGTCCTACGAGTGCCCAGGCCCTAGGATGGTCCCGGTCCGCTCTCCATTCGTGGGGTCAGCGACTGGACTCACAGCGCCATGACGGGCAGCCTGGCATGTGGCAGTGGGACCTCAAAGCCGTTCATTCAGGTGACTCCTGTCCTCATGCCATGTTCATAGGCGGTGCGAGGAGGCCTTTGCCTGTTGTGCCTGCAGCGGCGCCCTCTGACTAGGCACTCGGGCCAGAGCCTGGACCATGGCAGTCCCACTTTCGGAGTCACTAGTAAGTCGGACGAAATGATCTTGAATACTTACGGATCACGGTCCTAACAGGTAAAACACAAGACAGGGTATTAGTTGGTGTGCACTGCAGACCACATAATCACAGTAGGGAACAGGATGACCGCCGCCTTATGTACCTCTCTGCAATGTGTAGGGGAAAACTCCTGTGTGACCATGAGGGACTTCAATTCAATGACATATGCTGCAGATGTCATGCTGCCAGGACTAAAACATCCTTGGGATTTCTGAACATTACAGATGACAATTTCCTAACTCCAAAAGTGTTGCGCCCGACATGGGGGAATTCTATATTAGACCTTGTCTTAACAGGTAAAGAGGAACTAATCACAGAACTGAATATTCATGGCAACTTAGGTACAAATTATCATGACTTGGTCACATTTATAATGTGCAAAAAGAATAAAGTCCAGACCAGTGATACATATACCTTATGCTTTAATAGGGCAATTTCACAAAGCTGAAAACAATTATGATCCGCATCAGCAGGGACGAAGAATTTAATCAGAAAAATGTGAATGATAATTAGGAATCATTTAAGAAGACCTTACTAGATACTCAAAAAGCCACAATCGAGGAAGAAGCTGTGCTGGTTAAAAACTGGGTTTAGAGGGGAAGTGGAGGTAGCTATATATATATATATATTAATAATATATGACAAATGGCAGAAAGGGAAAGCTGATGATAATGAATGTAAATCAGAAGTTAGGAATTGTAGAAAATTGATGAGGGAAGCAAAGGGACACAAGAAGAAATCTATGGCCAGCAGAGTTAAGGCCAATAAGAAGAAATTAAAAAAAAATGTATTAGAAACAAAAGGAATCCTGATGTTGGTACTGGAACGTTACAAGACAGAAATGGTAGGATTATCAATAATAATGCAGGAAACGCAAATGTGTGCAATAAATATTTCTGTTCTGTATTTTGAGGGGAAAAAAGATGATGCAGTTTCATCATATGGGGATGATAACATTCTTTCCATTCCACTAGTATCTCAGGAGCATGTTAAACAGCATCTACTAAAGTCAGACATTTTTAAATCATCAGGCCCAGATACCTTGCATCCAAGAGTTTTAAAAGAGCTGGCTGATGAGCTTGCTAGACTGTTAATGTTGATTTTCAATAAGTGTTGGAGCACTGGGGAAGTTCCAGAAGACTGGAAGGAAGCTAATGTTGTGCTAATATTTAAAAGGGGTAAATGTGATGACTCTGATAATTATAGGCCTGCCTGTCAAGCCTGACATTGATCGTGGACAAGATAAGAGAGCAGCTGATACAGGACTCATTTAATAGTGAACTGAAGAAGGATATTGTAATTATGCAAATCAAAAAAGGAGTTATGGAAAATAGATCCTGGTAAAGTAACTTGTTTTTTTTTTTATGAGATTACAACTTTGGTTGACAAAGGTAATAGTGCTGATGTAAATCACTTAGACTTCTGCAAGGCATTTAACTTGGTTCCTCATGACATTTTGCTCAAAAAGATAGAGCTATATAAACCTAACTGATAGGTTTCAATATGCAATTGTAGGTGAGGAATCGTTATAAAGCAGGTGTGCTACCAATGAGATCCCACAAGGACTGGTTCCCGGCCCTATGCCACTTCACATCTTAATCAATAACATGTACATATCAGCTGTCACATCAGCATTTTCAAAGAGCAATCCTGTCAGGGGATGTGTGACCAGCGCTGGTGGTAGCTCCAGACATTGGGTGTTTAGTGAGGAGCCCCTCACTGCACTGCATATGTGCTTCGAGCTGTGCCGGGGGCCATAACTCCATCCAGAGACAATTCTCTCCCATTCGCCACCCTCTGCTGCTTCCTGTCAGTGCAACCCTCCATCCCAGACTGCTGCACTGGGCGGCACAGAATGGGGAGGAGGTGAGCACCCCTCAGTGCTGAAGGAATAGGGCTCAATGAGTAGTGATCAATGGCTCCATGTCTAGCTGGCAGCCGGTCACAAGCGGAGTGCCCCAGGGGTCGGTCCTGGGGCCGGTTCTGTTCAACATCCTCATTAATGATCTGGAGGATGGGGTAGATTGCACCCTCAGCAAGTTTGCAGATGACACTAAGCTGGGGGAAGTGGTAGATACGCTGGAAGGCAGGGATAGGATACAGAGTGACCTACACAAATTGGAGGATTGTGCCAAAAGAAATCTGATGAGGTTCAACAAGGACAAGTGCAGAGTCCTCCACTTAGGAAGGAAGAATCCCATGCACAGCTATAGACTGGGGACCGACGAGCTGGGCAGCAGTTCTGCAGAAAAGGACCTGGGGGTAACAGTGGATAAGAAGTTGGCTATGAGTCAGCAGTGTGCCCTGGTTGTCAAGAAGACTAATAGCATATTGGGCTGCATTAGGAGGGGCATTGCCAGCAGGACGCGGGAAGTGAGTATTCCCCTCTATTCGGCATTGGTGAGGCCACATTTGGAGTATTGTGTCCAGTTTTGGGCCCCCCACTACAGAAAGGATGAGGACACTTTGGAGAGAGTCCAGCAGAGGGCAACAAAAATTATTAGGGGGCTGGAGCACAGGACTTATGAGGAGAGGCTGAGGGAACTAGGCTTGTTTAGTCTGCAGAAGAGAAGAATGAGGGGGGAATTGATAGCAGCCTTTAACTACCTGAAAGGGGGTTCCAGGGAGGATGGGGCTGTTCTCGGTAGTGGCAGATGACAGAACAAGGAGCAACGGTCTCAAGTTGCAGGGCGGGAGGTCTAGGTTGGATATTAGGAAAAAGTTTTTCACTAGGAGGGTGGTGAAGCACTGGAATAGATTACCTAGGGAGGTGGTGGAATCTCCATCTTTAGAGGTTTTTAAGCTGCGGTTTGACAAAGCCCTTCCTGGGATGACTTAGTTGAGGTTAGTCCTGCTTTGAGCAGGGGGTTGGACTAGATACCTCCTGAGGTCCCTTCCAACTCTAATATTCTGTGATTCTATGATCACCACATTGTGCTGAGACCAGAAATGGCAGCCACCAACACCAGTACATTTCTCCTCCTCTTGAGATCTACTTTAGTGCTGGGTATTTGGAGCATGGATGGTGTGCCCTGGGTGTGTCTCTGCAGTGTGAACTGGGTGTGTCTGTGCCCTTGCTGGGTGTCTCCTCAGTGTGCCCAGGTATTTGTGCATGCCCAGCACATTCTAGGTATCACTATATTAGATCAATAACGGAGTGCTCAGACGTGAACAATTAGTGGAATATTTAGGAAAAAAGAATGAAAACAAAAAGGCTTTAACCCAGTGCTTGCAGCTGGTCAGCTCTATCTCCCCTGCTGGATTTTTGCTTTCTATTCCTCTCCCTGTGTGATGGACTTTACGTCGGCTGGACCTCCTTCCCCGTTCTTATCTGGCTGATTCCTTGCTCCAAGCTCTTTGTTGTTTGGTTTTGCCATCCCATGAACTTGCTACCCACCCAGATTTTGGAGTTATCAGCAAATCTTATCCCAGTGACATTTAGCACAAAGAAACACAACCAAGAAAGCCATGCTGGGTGCAGAGGATCACTTGAGTTTACTTTAGTTTACCTGGCCGAATAAGGTGATAGAAGCCCTAAACAAAAACCGGCCCTGGGCTACAGCCATTAGCCCAGAAGCAGCACAGAGACCAACTGGTTTAACTGTTGTATATATGCAGTTATACAGTAGGATGCACGTTAATTGGAAGCTCTAATGTCTATTGGCCTGCACATAGCAAGGTCAGCGGAAAACTCTGAACAAGATTTATGGACAATAAACCATGCTGCAAAGGAAACATGAAATGTACTAAACAGGTGCAAACAAGGATCCGCATGAATTAAACTTGTAAGTTGTTATCTAAAGGTTATTTTTGTGGTGTTCATTTGGTACCTGTTCAGGATGGGAATTTGAACTGTTTGTTGATTCCATTTACAGTAGTACAGTCTTTCCAACATATAATACTGACATAAAAGGCCTGAAACTTAATCCTCAGAATGTATTTAAACACCACCCTTGAAGTTTGCTTACTGTCAAAATTAATGCAAAAATGATTCTCCGTAGAGCTACAAAAGGTTTTATTCTAAAATTTTACAATTTCTGACAGGAACAACCTGCTTCCTGTGAATTTCAGGCTAACAGGAAAGGGAACTAATTTAATTGGTGCATTTATAGTCCAAGAATGGCCAGTTGTCTCTGAAGGAGCCCACTATAAATTGGTGTAACATTGGATTCTATAGAGAAAAAAATTACCCTCTCTGCTGGTTGTAAAAAATAAATTTGTTTTTATATCCTTTTCCAGTT
The DNA here is from genome assembly GCF_026122565.2 of Emydura macquarii macquarii. Lineage (NCBI taxonomy): Eukaryota > Metazoa > Chordata > Testudines > Chelidae > Emydura > Emydura macquarii. The sequence goes on from NW_027131688.1 coordinate 1,251,579, forward strand.
GTCAGATAAATACTGATTCTCTTGAGCGTATATTATGGGAAAGCCATTGGCTGAGAGATTGATTCACCATTTTCTAGTCCCCAGGTGATACACTCTTCTCCGTTTAAAAATACAACCTGCCTAAAAGGAATTTGCTAGAGGGGAAAACCTCTGCACCTACATAGAAGTGCAAATACTGCCTTGCTAACAAACGATGTAGCAATGGTTTGTGTTGAGTAAGAATCCTCTAATTCAAAATCATAAACAGATAACTCGGTGTATGAACTGTTTGTTGGAAATAAACTAACTGGAGTTTATTTGCTGGAGTTCATCATGTGTCTGAGATAGTTATCAACACTAATAATTATCAGCCTCACCCTCAATGCCATGCTAAGTTTTTAAACTTTAATTTGCCAAGAGACATCATCTTGTCTCAGGGACTCAGCGTCTGATTCCGAGTTTCTAACAGCGCCAGCTTGCTTACCTTCAGCAGGGCTGTAAGTGCTCAGTGCTTCTGAAGAACAACGTTTAGGGGCTTCATACTGTCAGGGATTTTCTTTGTATCTTTTAAACTCATTTCATTTTGTTTCCTAGTTCATGAACAGACTGGAAGATCTCAGCACTGATTGTTATTCCCAGTTCTAAGTTTCCAGTGCTTGCCTAAAAGCTCTCACAAGCTTAGAGACTGGGACAGCTGTGAAAAGACTTGTGTGTTTGTGTTTGCAGTGTCACTGTAGCCATGTCAGTCCCAGGATATTAGAGACAAGCTGGGTGACTGTCTCTCTCGCCAACAGAAGTTGGTCCAAGAAAAGATATGACCTCACCTATCTTGTCTATTTTTGCTTATGGCCATTTAAAATATGCTGGCCTTATGTTAGTGTATTTATGGGGCTGGCAATGTGGTTGTGTAATTCTGGTGTGTGTGGTTGTGTCAGCGCCCAGTTCCAGAAGAGCGTGAGCTCCAGGAGCTCCCACTGACATCACCAGTTTAGCACTTTGCAGGATTACAGCCCCAAATGTGTGTCTATGTCTTCGAAGGACCGTAATCCACTCGTGTAATCCACTCGTAATCCACTCATGCTTCTTCCCTGTCACTTGCTGCTAGGAGGAGATGCATACACCGAGATTTGCTGCTGTTTGTTCACCAGTCTGAGGCTGCTGCTCTGTAGCTCTGGCTTTTTTTCAAGTGCTCTAGGTTTAGAAATTGGCAGCACAAGGCTGTTGGAGTTTTCAGGCAGGTCACTACTAGTGAATTCATCTCACTGGTGCAGGCATCATTGTTATCTTCCTCTTTGCATCTCCGGCCACTTGCAAGATAAGACTAAGACTGTAATTGTACTGGCAGAATTTTCGGCGGGGGAGGGGTTCCCTGTTTATCTAGCCCTCCACCAAGAGAATGATGTACACTTTATGAATGGTAGACAACAAACTCTGCAAATACTATTAAGGACCTGGGTGTTGGGTAGACCTATGTGCTTCCCCTCGGCGTGTCATTTTTAGGGAGACTGGATGCACAGCTGAAAGATGGAAGATGCCTTCTGAGCCCCAATGATTACTTAGCAGTATCACAAAGCCACCTCAGAAATGACGGGGTTGACAGTATCGACTTATGAGAGACCAAGAAGTGGAATAAATGGGTGGAGCAGGTCCAGGAAGGAGTTGCATTCATGCATGAGCGGCTCATAATACATACAATTCTGTGCCTGTATTGTCAAACTGCTATTTCCATGAGAACTAACAATAGCACATAAACCATTGAAGAACTCTGCCTTGAGCTGCTGGGTGAGAACGGACGATAATTTACTTTCTCATGTCACCATTAGAAAGTAAATCCCTGGTTTCTGAACTCCCATCACTATTATAATGCAGTCATTGCATTTTTTTCCAGCCTAATGTTGGTGTTTTCATTTGTACCATGGTAGCACCTAGAGGTGCCAGCTGAGACTAGGCCCTGGCTGTGCGTGTCAGTGTACAGACGTAATGAGAGACAGCCACTGCCCCTCAGAGCTCACAATCTAGATAGACAAGAACAGCATCCAGATCTCTTGAATCACAATCCAGTGCCTTAACCACAAGAACATCCTTCCTCTCTTTGCAGCTCTGGTGTCGGCGTTGTGTTCCACATTATGTTCATTCAGCTTGGGGATATTAACCATGTACTTTGCACTCTCTTGCAGGCTCTGAAACCTGATCTACAATGGAAAAACTGCTTCTGTATCTGCTGTTCATTGGCGTAGCAGTGAGAGCCCAGATCTGCCCAAAGCGCTGTGTTTGTCAGATTTTGTCTCCAAACCTTGCAACCCTTTGTGCCAAGAAAGGGCTTTTATTTGTTCCACCAAACATTGACAGAAGGACTGTGGAACTGCGACTGGCAGACAATTTTGTTACAAATATCAAAAGGAAAGATTTTGCCAATATGACCAGCCTTGTGGACCTGACGCTATCCAGGAATACAATAAGTTTTATTACACCCCATGCATTTGCTGATTTGCGCAATTTGCGAGCTTTGCATTTGAACAGCAACAGATTGACTAAGATCACCAATGACATGTTCAGTGGGCTTTCCAACCTGCACCATTTGATACTTAACAACAATCAGCTGACTTTAATTTCTTCCACAGCATTTGATGATGTTTTAGCTCTTGAAGAACTGGATTTGTCCTATAACAATCTAGAAACTATCCCTTGGGATGCCGTGGAGAAGATGATTAGCTTGCACACACTCAGTTTAGACCACAATATGATTGACCACATTCCTAAGGGGACTTTCTCCCACCTCCACAAGATGACCAGGTTAGATGTCACATCAAATAAATTGCAGAAGCTGCCGCCTGATCCTCTCTTTCAACGAGCTCAGGTATTAGCAACCTCAGGAATCATCAGCCCCTCTACTTTTGCATTAAGCTTTGGTGGAAACCCTTTGCATTGCAATTGTGAACTCTTGTGGCTGAGGCGTCTTTCCAGAGAAGACGACCTAGAGACTTGTGCTTCTCCTTCACTGTTATCTGGTCGGTATTTTTGGTCAATCCCAGAGGAAGAGTTCCTGTGTGAGCCTCCTCTGATTACTAGACATACCCATGAACTGAGAGTGCTGGAGGGTCAACGGGCAACTCTGCGATGTAAGGCCCGGGGGGATCCGGAGCCAGCCATTCATTGGATTTCACCAGAAAACAAACTTATTTCAAATGCAACCAGGTCCCTGGTGTACGACAATGGAACCCTGGACATCCTTATAACAACTGTGAAAGACACAGGTTCCTTCACCTGCATAGCATCAAACCCTGCAGGAGAAGCCACTCAAACGGTGGATCTCCACATAATCAAACTTCCTCATTTGCTAAACAGTACAAACCACATTCATGAGCCTGACCCTGGCTCCTCGGACATCTCAACGTCCACCAAGTCAGGGTCAAACGCGAGTAGTAATAACGGGGACACTAAAATCAGCCAAGATAAGAAAGTTGTAGTCGCAGAAGCAACATCCTCCACTGCGCTACTCAAATTTAATTTTCAAAGAAATATACCTGGAATACGTATGTTCCAAATCCAGTACAATGGGACTTATGATGACTCACTTGTTTACAGGTAAGATAGATCCAACCGTATATGTATCTGCACTTAGCTCTCCATCACGTTGTTTCCTATTGATTTATTAATGCACTGGTTCATTGTACTCCATTACTGAGGTGTGGTTACAATACCACTTAGTCTGATCAGAATACTGCCCTCAGAAGCATATGGTGCAGGGCTTGCAAAAGACTAATGCAATTTTCAACTAACAAATAGTAAAATTAGTCTGAATGGTGTTATTTTTGGAAGATCGAAGCTGACCTTTATCCCCTGAGGTAATCTGATTAGCAGAAGGGTTGTAAAATTAGATGAGTTAAATGGATCTTAACACCCTCCGTGTTTGAAAACATGGGTGAAGGATATCCAGAGATGTATTTCTGCTAAGCCCCCTTTAGTGCAGTCCTGGGTGGTTCTGCCACTTGGCCCGGAACAGTTTCTGCAGAGGTGTTTGATGTGCTAAGTGGATTTATTTTGCAGTCAGCGACTGTAACAGTCACACCTTTCAAACCCAATTTGTCATAAATGATTTTTTTTTATTTAGCAGTGGCTCTTCTCGGGAGCTCTGCACTGCCAAGCCATGCAATTAGTGGGCTTGGCAATGGACGCTGCATTAGCAGGGCTGCATCTACCACTGGCTCGAAGCCATTTTAATTGGATCTGTGTGACTTTCGAGTGCACAGGCGCAGCGAGTCAGAGCTAAAGGTCTTAGAGCACTGTGGCTGGTGACTGGGGAGCATGGGGATGGGCGATGATTGTGAGAGTCTTGTTTACTAACACCAGTTCTGTCGCCACCCAGAATGATACCTCCCACGAGCAAAACCTTCCTGGTCAACAACCTGGCCGCTGGGACCGTCTATGACCTGTGTGTCTTGGCAATCTACGATGATGGCATCACGTCTCTCACGGCCACAAGGGTCGTTGGGTGCATACAGTTCGCTACGGAGCAGGATTACATCCGGTGCCATTTCATGCAGTCCCAGTTCTTGGGCGGCACCATGATTATCATCATTGGTGGGATTATCGTGGCCTCCGTGCTCGTTTTCATCATCATCCTAATGATCCGCTACAAGGTGTGCAACAGCAACGGGCAGCACAAGGTGACCAAGGTCAGCAACGTTTATTCGCAGACCAATGGGGCTCAGATACAAGGCTGCAGTGGTGCGATGCCCCAGTCTATGTCCAAACAGGCTGTCGGGCACGAGGAGAGCGTCCAGTGCTCCAGAGGTCCCAACGACAACGTGGCTCAGTCGGACTCTTGCTCGAGCCAGGACTCCACTACCGCTACCTCCGCTCTGCCTCACACGTGGACTTCCAGCACGTCTGCCTCCCAGAAGCAGAAGAGAAAGCCTGGGCCAAAGCCAAGCAACGAGCCACAGAGTGAAGCTGTCAAAAATATCGAATCCCAGAACACTAACAGAAATAACTCTACTGCACTGCAGTGTGCTAGCCGGCCCCCCGCCTCTGTCAAAGGGCCCCCCACGTACAAAAGAGCACAAGCGAAGCCAAGTAAGTTTCTCACTTTGCCAGCTGACACATCCAGAGCAAAGCGCAGGTACTCCCTGAATGGAGAATTAATGGAATATCATTGTTATGTTAACTCCCAGAACACAGGTGGATTATGGTCTAAAAGGAGCATGTCTATGAATGGGATGCTAATTCAGTCAGACAATTCTGATGTGGATAGCGGAAAAGCAACTTTCTCGAGTTCTGAGTGGATATTGGAAAGCACTGTGTGACCTGCTTTTTAAAATGTATTCTATTTTATGGTAATGAGAAACAAAACAAAACGGCAAACATTGTCTCAGAGCGCTCTGCTGGGCCATGGGGATTTGGAATTCCACTCCTGTCTCTCTGAGTTCTGGCTTGTCCATGCAGGGTTGTGTATGAGCTGCCCAGGGCACACAGGTTTTTTATGTTTATTTTATTTTATTTAATATAACAACAGACGGCAACATTCAAAGGTAAAATGATTAAAGCATGAAACAGCACCAGTGCCTTCCCCTACTCTAGGACTGGCTTCCTGGTTCTGCAGTAGCAGAAATCAAAAGAGTTTCACAGAAAAAGCCTTTTCTAAAGGAAATGCTATTTCCTCCAAGCTAAGACAATTCACGGATCAATCAGTAAAATGCTTTTTTTTAATGATCAGACTGTATGTTTCTTTCCAGTGACAATGGTGTTGCCTTTGTTTTTAGGCAAATGCTGTACAGAAACGACAACTCTGTGTTGTTATGTTGTGTAAAATAAAATATTCAATACGTATACCCAGCCAGCGTTACAGGAAGTACCCTTTTCAGCAGCGTTTTTGGTCTGGGTGCCTTAGGGGTTCATTGACATTGGCATTATCCAGCCAGCTTCCAGCTAGCGCTGGGAGGAGAGGGGAAAGGAGAGAGAGACGCCAATGCACTTCGCATTCTGGTGCGAGTAACAGCTGTGCGTTAGGGTGCAGGAATGAAGACTCTTCAGCTGATGGAGATGGGTGTCGCCCCACCGCATCCAGTGACTATGCCTGGCCCCACAGAGGACCGAATCCCAAACGCGTGCATCTCTGCATTCAGGCTTTGATGTATGTTGTGGCGGGAGCAGCAACGGGTCAGAGCATGAGGGTCTCTACTAGGAGCACAGCTGGGTCTCATGAGATGGGAGAGTGTGAGGCCTGGTTTGTTAACTTCAGAATAGATGAAGAAAAATAATAATCCAGGGCCCAGGGCCCATCTCCGATCAGGAAAGACGCCCAGTCATTGCAGTGTGTGTGAGTGTGGGGCGTGGGGGGGGAGTTCTGAGTGCAAGGGCAGGAGCAGTGGGCTCGGAAACTTGCAGCCACCCTTGCTAGCAGGGAACCGGCCCACGCTTCATCCCCACTTTAGGAAGGGCCTGTCCTGAGGGCAGCCTTGACATAGTGCCTCAGCCCAACGCTGCGGAGCCATGGAGCACCAGCTCTCAGTTTAGCCACCTGCAATGAGTGGCGCTGGGCACGGGGGCTGGAGTCCTTCCTAATCGGGGGTTATGGGCAGGCCTTACCGTGCATCTTGACAAACCTACTGCTTCTTGTGCATGTACTAGTAGCTCTGCCGTGACACAGTCGCCAGCATAGGCCGGGTGTCACAGCGTAGCTCTGAGTGCCCAGCATGAATATTAGCGGTGGCTGAAAGGACAGCGTTTTCTGTTTCATGCTAAGATAAGATAAATCTCTGAAGTTGCAGAGCAGGACTAGATGGGCACATAATAATAATGCAATCCTTTCCCAGCCCTGGTGCTTCTTCTCATTGTCATTTCTGTACGTTCTCGTGCTGTTTGGAGATGTCTCCACTGCCTGGGCAAGATGAGGGGAAGGCAAGGCAATCCCAGCCATAAACTCACCTTGTCATGTAAGTGATACAATTAGAAACAAGCAGAGAAGAACCATGCAGGAATTGAGAGTTGGGCTAGATCTGCTGATGCAGCCATTCCAGTCTGTTTCAGAAATAGGTGCATGTGAAGAAGTAGATACATAACATTGGACCATTCACTTTTGCGAGGAAAACAAGTGTTTCTATTGGGCGCTTGTGTCTAACCCTCCCCCAATGTTATAGACTTCATGTTACCTCAACTCATTTGGTCTCCATGGCTAAATCAGAGCCAGGTCAAAGGTGTGACATTTGTAATATGCTACTGAATGCAAATCAATAGTTTTAGCTTCACTTTTGCTATAATCATACCGAAACTGTTGTTATGTTCGCAGGCCTTTTTCCTTAGTTGTATTAGATTTTTGAGGATTACAGTAATTGAATGAGAGATTTTGCTCTCTGGTCAAAAATGTTATTTTATATCCAGTAGTTTGGTGCTTGAACCCAACTAAATCCCAGTGGTTTGTTACAAGACAGCCCTGTTCTGCATCAGTTCAGTTTCTCTTCAGGCTGCGGTGTTCCTGTTTCCACCACTGGGCATTGCATCTGTGAAGGCACTGCAAGGTTGGGCTCAGAAAGGGACCCGTCAGCGTGTACTAGAAAGTGTTAGTTGACCCCTGCAATAGGGGAGTCATTTTTCAACCTGTGCTGGAAGGAGAAAAAAAAATTTAAAAGCCCATTTTTCCCCAGGCAACCACAGAGATCCACATGAAGATCTAAGCCCCAAATGACAATATTCAATCCTGATGGGCAAAATAAATACCTCTGGGTTTCCCTGCACGCCATGCATTGCATGTCCCTTTTTGGTGGGGGCACACACCTATAGCTGCTAAAATAATGTGTCGGAAAGGATCCCCACCCATTTATTCTAATTCCAGTAGTCTTAAAGCAAAGGTGTTGTCAGACATGGGTAAGAGAAAGAACCATGTGGTCTGTCCTGAGGAAAGAAAAAACTATGGAGCCAGAGTATTGAACCTATGCTTAAGTAAGAAGGTAGCTTTACGGGGTTTTCTGCTGAACTGTTAGTTTAAATCATGTGCAGGTTAATAGTAACAAACTACAATGCTCTGTATGTTGTCTGAAATTGGAACTAATGTGTGTCTAATGTGTGGTGCAAGTGCTCAAATATTAATAGCTTCTTGAGTTTTTCTTTTTTACACTAGAGTCAGTTTGGTAAATGCTAAAGCTACAGACTCCATCCACAGTGCATTTATTTAAGGGGACCATATGGCACCGTTTGATTTAACTCTGTGATGATATTACAGGAATACTTAGATCGGATATCAGAGAAGATTAGTCACATGGATCTTTCTCCCTTCATCAGAAAAATACACAGTGTATATACATTGGGCATAAAATGCATGCCATGCCACGATAATGAATGTGCAACAGGACATTTCATTTTAGTCAGACTTTCTATGGGCTTGACTCCTCCTGAGTGTGGAACGCCCTAGGACAGAGGAGATGCTGGATTCTTCCTGTTCTGCAAAGCCAGCTCTGCCAATTGGTTGGGGATGGCGTAAGCTGGGAGAGAGGCATTCATTACTCGGGAGAACAAAACTTTCTCACATGTATTCAGTGTGAAATATTGGAAATGTTCCCACCCTTCAGAAGAGAAGAGACATGGTGAGCAAGGGCAGGTGAGAGCCACCCCCTTCGCAGGGCGGCCACCATAAGAACTAGATACCACTAAGTCCACGGAGAATATGCGGAACTTAGTGGCCCCTCGCTCATAAGGTGGCCGCACTGGGCCGAGTGATAGTGCGGAAAGTCATCCACTGAGCACAAAGTGGCATGCCGTGCATGTGGCCTGTAGAATCCAGCCCCTCTTCCGCTGGGGCAATGCGACATGGATTACTGGTCTAAGCTCTTCGCAGGGAGATAGGATCTTCTCTTATCATCGCCCGTGGGGGGAGATGGTGGGGTTCTAAACATTGTTGGCACGGGTTTTCTCTCTCCCACCCTTTTGAAACTCACGGTTCCACTGAAAGAAAACGCACGGGGTTTGCTATAAATACTAGGCTGGGTGGAAAAGCCGGGTGCTGGCTGCAGAGTGTGTTTGCTGTGGTAGCTGCTGTCTGTGCTGGCTGTGCTTTCTGTCTGGGCTTTGCGCATGTTCCCTGCTCTGTGCTGAATATGGGACATTCCCGTCCCAGGTGCAGGGGTAGCCGTACTTGTGCCATTGTGGTTATGGTTGCTTGAAAAATGCTCCTTTTCCCTCCTGCACCAAGACAAAAGAGCAACTAAGGGTCAGAACAGCACGGCCCAACCTCACCCCTCTGGGAAGAGATGGAGTCCCAGCTTTCCGAATGCCGCGCTTCCATTCAGCTCCAGACTGGCCAGTAGCCCAAATTCTGGCTTTCTGCCTCACCTTTCAGTGAATGCGGAAAAGTGAGACGGGCCCACAGTGACGCATGGTGCACATGGCGAATTGTGCAGCTGGGGAAGAAGGGGGTTGATGCTCCTGGTTTTCAGGTGTGCTGGAAAGGATTCAGCCCCTCGAGGGTTCGTCTGGGCAGCCCATTCTCAAGTTCTGTTCCTAAATCAGCCAGCCTCATTCAGCACAGGGAAGATTCTGCTCCTTGGTTGTTTTGCTTCCTAGTGTGGACAAGTCTGTCCACAAGACCCAGGTGAGCAGTTTGGAAACCATTTGACCCACTTCTGTTGCAGTGTCTGGGTGCATCCTGAGCGCCACCCACACTTTTAGGTAGAAATCCATCTTTCCAATGTGCCTAGTAGACGAGCACTCACACCACATTCTTTGTCGCTGATAGGTGTGATTGCAAACCTCTTTAATTAACGTCTACTCTTAAAAATTAGCTAAGTCTAGATCAAAGCATTTTCCCCGGAAACGGAACAATGCCCATGCATGACATGATAGTGTTTCTAATGAATATAGTGTGCCAAACGGGAGAAGCTTTGCTGATATGTGAATTCAAAGCAATCCTGCGATGCTGCGTTATACCTCACTGTGAACCGCTGGCAGGAAGGAGCCTCAGACCCCCTCTAAACTGAGCAGAGCTGTTCGAAAATGGAGCACCAAGCTGCACTGTTCACAGAGCGCTCCGCTCATCAGCAATTTGTTTGTGAGGTTTGACATCGAAATCGGGATCTTGTCTTTTGATTGGTGCATGACGTGTCTTTCCAGAGCAGAAGAGCAGTCACAAGTTGCTAAAACAGCTGGGCAGAGTTGGAACATTGAGCGCCCAAGACTGGTGCTCTGTCTTTGCAATGTTATACGAAGGCTGAGCTTTGCTGCCAATGAATACTTGGTCTTATTGCTCAAAGAATGTTAAAAAGAACCGACGACTACTTTCCTGTCCGTTATTTAGGCAATAACCTTTCAGAAGACTGAAGCCATGTTACAAATCAGATCTTCCGATGGTGTAAATCGGCATGTCAGTGGAGCTACTCCCATTTCTGCCTGCTGAGTATCTGACCCATAACACTGTGCTGACGCTTGCTTTTGCATGTAGCACACATGGTGCTGCATTTTACTATGTTCCTGGTGTTGCAAAGGCAATGAGAATTGTGTCCTTGAATTCCCTTTCTGTGTCACCGGCAGTAACACTGATGACAGTAGCAGCGATACATACCATGCAGAGGAGGGAGAAGTTGTGGGTCTTTTTCTAATTAATTAATGCAACAAGCAGCAGAGGGGGAGTTCATACACAGCGCCTGTTCATACTCTATTATTATTGTTTGTCATTATTATTATTTCTCATTGCCTAGTATTTAGTAAAAGAGAACATCAACTCTAGAAGTTGCTGCTCAGCAGAATTGTCACAGTTTTCAGCCTCACTAAACCTGTATCAAAATTTACTGGCTCAGTTGCAAAATCTCCTCCTGCACTCTGTCCATGCTGACCATGAAATACATTAGTTGAACCCCTCTGCCTCAGGCAATTCAGCAACAGATGTAACTATTTGCAGCTAAATTTAAGGCAGGACAGGTTTTTGGTTAAAAAACCAACCAACCAACCAGTTGGCAGTGTCTTATTAACGACACCCGTCTAGACAATGCTGCCCATTTGCAAACAGGTGCCTACAGGCCTTTCAGGATACGGCTAGCTGTGACGGAAGCAGCACCATTTACACTGACGAGCTTTAGCGGGGTAGCCGTGTTAGTCTGTACACAGCAAAAACAAGGAGAGTCCCTGTGGCACTTTAAACACTAAACGTGTTAGTCTTTAAAGTGCCACAGAGCTCTCGCTGTCTGTACTGCAGAGTTTGCTACCGAAGCTGTCAATGAGTGAGGCAGCCCCATATGCCACCTCTTTTACTAGCTTCCTGTTATGTCAGCCTCTATTTTCCTGTACTCCAATAAATGAATGTGTTGGCTTTTCTTAGCTATGTTGGGCTTTGTTGTGTATCAACAGACTTTTTAGGAAATTGTCTCCAGGACACGGGGGCACTGGCCCCTGGTGCCAGATAGACCCTAAGACGGGCCTGTAAGAAGAGTGTTCATTACAGTAAGAAACAATGCATTACATTTCATGTCTGCATTCTGCTGCAGTGCACTTCCTGTGTCCTGGCCCTTGCCTGCAGTTCCAAACCAGTGCTGGTATATGACATGGGTAAGTAGTTTTTCCTGCAGCGGGCCTGACGTTGCCCTGCTTTGAAGTGACAAAATATTGATGACTTCTATAGCCCTTCCTGTAGCGTTCTTATCATCCTTATGCTAGCCTTTCACAATGTAAGTGCCACTTTAGATCATGTGAGTGCAACAAATTACAACGTCCAGTGCTCGCAGCGTTCTATCATCGCTTTGTTTTCTGAAGCCTATCAGCCCGGGACACCATCTAAGAGTGATACCATTGTTCTTTCTTTTTTCTGTACAGGGGTGGGAAGATAAATTAGCCATTAGCTTTCGACTGTCAGAGTAAATCAACACTGTAAGTAACAATTTGTACCGGCTGTATATTCTCCCTCGTACGGTTGCAGTGTGGGTATGCTCCTGCTCGTAGTGCGGACATGGGGCATGCAGGGCATTTACGTTACAGGAGGACCTATTCAATGGGGATGTGTGTGTCAGGAAATAAATACATCTGAGCGATACTCGCACAGTCCAAATCCTGCTCACCTTACTGACAGGAGGCTGTGCTGCAGCTGGCCAAGTCACAAGAGTCAGGTGCGCAGGATGGTGTCATGGAAAAGGAGAAGGTGTAATCGACAGAGAGGAGCCCTGACAATTTCTGGAGAATCCACCACCACCCAAGCCCTGAATACAGAGCTATTGTGCAGTGACGCGCATTGCCTGTGCGTCTGGAATGAAGAGAACGCCTCCCTTCTGTATTGCAGCGAGCCAGGCCAGGTTGCATAAGGAGTTTTTTAAGAACTCTCCATTTTCCTTTTGCACTTTAGGGACAGGCTGTTTTCTGACAAAGCCAGCGCTTAGGACCCAGACAATTCAACTAGCTGGCTGCGGCACTCACTCTGCTTTCAGACTACAGCTTCCTGTAAAAACACCAGTTCAGTTCTGTGTTTCCACTCGCATGCCCTCCGGTGCACTGAATCAAGCCGTCCTCGCTCAGGCATACAGCCAGTCCCCAGAGCAGCTAAGGGTGAAATGCATCCCCCTGTTGCTGAGAACAGGAGAAGGAAGGGTGTTTTCCCTGCATGTATAACTCTCCCCGTTATCCCCTGTGCCACAGTCACTTGCCCTAGAGAGTGAACTCTTTGGGGGAGGTCGCAGGGCCCGCTTTCCCTTCCATGTGTAGCTGGGGCCTGGCACAATGGGGCCCTGTCCTTCTTTGGCACCACTGAGCGCCCCAGCAACACAACTGAACAGTAGCTGTAATGACGATGCCTCCCTGGAAACGTCACCTGCCACGTGATACACCTGCCTCTTCCACGCCTTTTGCCCACTCCGTCTCCCTAGATCCCCTTTCCCCACATGGAAGAAGGCTCAGCAAACGTCCCCCCAGACCTGGCAGCCCAGGGGCGCACACCAGGGAAGCAGGCTGACTGAGGGTGGGCCAGAGGGGCTGCACATTCCCACCCCTGCTCCCCTGGCCAGGTTCCCAGCCAGCACGAAATGAAAGACCCTTGTCAGCGTTGCACCATTGGATCGCCACTGTGAGGGCAAGGGATGGGGCTGGGGGAGGTGCTGCAGAGCTGGAGCGGCTCCATGGGCATCACCCTGGAATCCCACCAAGTTCTCAGCATCCTAGGAGGTTGGATAGGGCCCTCACAGCCCGTCCTACAAGAGGAAATCCCAGCCCAAGAGGGACCAGCAGCAATCAGGAAGGCGGGCCCGGTGGCATTCGTTCACTGTATCCCATCAGGTTCCCCGGGCAGCACAACGTAACTTCAGTCTGTTGAGACTCTGCCCGTCAGAAGGGCCAGTGGGGCTGGCAATAATTCACTCTAGGAAGCCGACTCCCTGGGCAGGCTGAAGGCCTCTGAACACCTCAGCAAACTAGGAAGCAGTTTTAAAACGTACAGCCCAGGCCCTATTTAACTGCTGCACATGCAGTGGGCTTGGTTACATGGACGTGATTCTCTAGTGGTCTAAAAATTCCTTCCTCCCGCCCACATACAATGGGGCTTTCGATGAGTTAGCTAGAGCATAGCTTCCAAGTGTGCTGCAGGGCATGTCAAACAGCTCTCAGCGTAGCGCCAAGGCCAGGCATGTGCTGTGCTGGGTAAGCGTTAACTGTGCACACGCTTGTAAAGTGATTGTTTTAATTCCCCTGATGCCCACACAGGGAGGGGCCATTGGAAGTTCTGTTGTTGGGCCAGTGGGGACGGGGGCGCTGTACAAATTTGTAAAACCACCTGAAACTTGAAATGGCCACCACAGACGCGAGTGACTGTTGTGTCATTGACTTGGATGAGACAAGTAACAGCCCCAGAATCGTAAACAAAAGAAGAGCGGGTCCAGACCGAGGGGTTGTCTCCTAGTCAGTTTGCACAACAGCGTGCTCCAGCTTTCTGGCGCTACTGACTTTCAGTTCGAGCTGGTTGAATCCAAGGGCTCAGTTAAATAATTTATTCAATGAACTTTGCAATTTGGGGGGACACATTATCCCATTCATGTTTTTTTCTTCATTATTCAACCAGCTCTGCTTGCCGTGTGTTGGCGTTTGTGTTTGCAAACCTCCAGCCCATAATAGTGCATGAGGGCTACTTTTTAACCCCTCACCGTCCTGCCAGTCATGGAACAGTGGAGGCCTGGCTAAAGGCAAGCCGTTTCATTTCTATCTGACTTTTCAGAAATGAGCTTCCACACCCGGGCGTCCCTTTCAGCTATCTTTCAAGGGCACAGGGTTTGTGGGGCTGGTTATGCTATGATATTTCGACTATATCTGTCAGAAAAGCTTTTCTCCACTGTTTCTTTGGCCCGGCATCTGTAGGACAGTGATTAAATGATTGGCTGAGTCAGACCCTTTCTTTCCTTATTGTCTTTGTTTGTTTCTTTTCACAGAAGCAAGAATTGATCTGAAGGACACCTGCCCTCTGCCACCTCCAGAAAGGGTTTCCATTGATGTTTTCACGCAACAAAGATCAATCTGAGTCCAACTCACTGAAGATTAATCTGTTGAACCAATTCTCACCCCAGCAGAAACTCTTCCTTGACATCTACAGCCTAAACCAAGAAGCCCCAGAGGCTGGCTACATTGGATAAACATTCGTTCCCAGCTCATGGATTCCTCTTCCTGCACCATCTACATGCGTTATAAATATCTTTTCTGGCCTTCAAGATTTTTTAAATAAATAATAATAAAAATATGGTGGCAAGAGCTTCCATGTTAATTCATGTTTAATGTTGCCAGTGGTGAATTCACAGACTGTAAAACACTCAGTAACTTATATCACCTTAACAAATAAACATTTTACTATGGCAGAGTTTGCATGCTGATTCATTTCTAAAGGCAGGGCTTGGTAAATGCTAATTGAACATCACGGCTTTGAGGCCATCCCTCCCAAAGGATCCCTACACACTTCACAACACTAATCTACTCACCCCCAATAATACGCTTCCCTCTCTGGGGCTGGAGTGTGGCAGTTGTTTGTGCAACACGACAGTACGGTTTAAGGCAGCGAGAAGAAGAGTATCCAGCGTTTGCCATTAAAGAGGCATTAGGAGGAGTTCCCTTAGCTCCCGTGGAATTCTCCCTACAGCATCTGTCCGCCACTGATGCTGTACCCATTCCCGTAGAATCGCTCAGTAGCAAGGGGATCCTTTCCTCCCGCTCTGCGCAGTGCTGCGCCATCTGTGCCAGGAGCCACTTGTCTCCTTGGCTCATGAAGACACTGCATAGAGCACGTGTGTTTTGCTGTCTGGTGCCCTGACTGGCACTGGGTGTCATGTGTTCTCCCAGCAACGGCTGCGCCCCGCCTCCTTCGCAAATGATCCACAGCACTGTTTGCATCCTGTCAGTACTACAGGCAGGAGGCAACTAAGCATGTACCAAATAATCATCAGGCCCTGCACCACATCGCAGTGTGGCCTGGGCACCAGGGATAACCTCTGCACTTGGCATCGTCGGGCCTGTGGGTTACCTCTGAGCCAAACGGCCGCACCGCTGACAGAGACACGACCTCACGCTGTTTACGTAAGACATTGAAAACGCCAGACAAATGCTTCACTAATGACCCTTTCCAATGCCCTGGCATCATCTTAGCCCTGTCATGCAGACAGATCGAGAAACCCACGTGCAGACACAGCTAGTCCGCGGGGGTGGGGACGCGAACGCAGGAACTCCTGCACTCCGTATGTGCCAGGCCCGTAGATCAGGCTGCTGCTACACAAATGCACTGAGCCATTTGAGTAGGAGTTTGCTTTTCTAATCGTGGTTTCAGTATGGAGCTGCCTTTCTCGCAAACGGCCTGCACAGCCTAGGTAATGGCAGTTCCCACACAAGTAACGGAAAAGCAGACAGCTCTTGAGCGCGCCCAGTCAACAGCCCATGGTAACCAGCATGAGTTTGAGTTGTAGTGCGCTGATGACGAGCGGCTCGCCCAGCTCCGGGTCCCATTGTGCAGGCTGTCGTACAAACACACCATCGATAACAGGCCCTGCCCCAAAGAGCTAGCAGTGGGAAGGGCTGGCCTTCCGGACAGGAAGGGGAGAAAAGTGCCATATTCAATGGACATGTCAAGAGGAATTTAGCAAAGCAAAATGTAATGGCAGTTTGGGTTAGGAACTAACTCTAACATGCTTGCACTCAGTGACCTGGACCACCTGCCGGTTTACATGGATTTTAACATGGTATTTACCATTCCTTGGGAACAACCAGAAAGTGTCCCTGGGCTTCCCTCCGCACTGCCTGGGTGTGCTTGCCTCTGCCATCTGAAGAAAAGATTACCTTAGTTTTGTCAGGAAAAGTTTTTAGGTTGTATAAAGTAGAAACTGGGGCCCGCACACCACGGCATCTCTTCCTGGAGACCTCCCAGCACTGCTGCAAGAGCAGCGGGGCACTTGACCTTTCTCCAACGCGATGCATGCCAGGCAAGCCTGCAAGACAAATGCAGTGCTAAATAAGATGTGAATCCACCAGCCAAAACCCCCACACTTTCTAGAAAAAGACTCAGCTATGGATCGCCTCCCTGTGAAATTCCCTGCTAACAGTCAAGAGCATGCAGATGCTGAAAGCTCGACTCCACCGAAACACTAGCGCCAAGACCTCCGGGCACAGGCCAGCACAGCTCTTGGGGTGTCAGTTCACATGAATATCATGTTACTGCCTTGTTCCATAGCTCCAGTGTCACGCTTTCCTGCCCATAGCAGCACGTCTTTCCACCGGCCGATTCCTCTTTACGGCCGTTTAATTAATTGTCATGGTAAGTCCCACCCGTCAGCTCAGTATTAGTTAAAAATCCACCTTCTGTAGCAGCAGGGTTTGCTGGAGTCATGAACCAGGAGAAACGTCATGAAAGGAGAACAGTGAAGCCCTTTTCTGGGGGACACGCGCTGATGGCAAATGGCCATGAGCCGTTCTGCTGGTGTCTTGGTGACAGGAAGTTACTGCTGCTCAGAACGGGCTCAGAGCACTTCTGCACGTTTGGCACGTCAGGGCCGTCCCCTCATATCAGCAAATAACAACTTCACTGGTCTGGATTTTAATAATTCCAGGGCACATTTAGTGGCAACCCTTGAAAATGACATCCCTTTGGAGAAGCAAAGAACCAAATTCAGACCTGTAAAAGCAATGACAGCTCCCTGGATTTAATGGGAGCTGCATAAGCCTTCCCTAGACTGAGTCGACCACCCGTGCTGGACGGGCCCCGCCTGTCCCTGGTCAGTGAGTCAAGCCGCAAACATTCAGCAGCTTGCGGTAGATCTGATCTCACAGCCTTGGACGCTTTGCCGCAGAGTCAGTGAGGAGCAGGGCAGGGCAGGGCTCCCCTTTGTGCGTGTAGCTATGGCCACACGTGGCTGGGTTCCTGGCTGCGTTGCACGGTGAAGGCAGCGTCGGCCTGTGGACGTGGCTGTTGTGCCAGCCAGGCCGAGGTCGCTCAGCGGGGCGAGTAAGTGACTGAGCGCCGCCCCCAGCAAAGACACGCGCAGGTCGTTGGCGACAGGTCAGAGGAAGGAGCTGCGGCCATTGAGAGGAAGGGGCTAGCGCTGTCGACCGGACAGAGGGCACACCAGTGCTCCTCACCAGCGCGTGCTCGGTGCAGGACGCTCTGTGACAGACCGGGGCAGCCCCGCATGCCACACACTCGCTGCCTCGCGCCGGGTGCCCCGTGATTGGTCGTGCGTTGGGCTCGCTGCACTGCAGGGATCTCCAGCCGCTCAGGCGCAGCCAGGGGCGGCGCCCAGCAGCCGAGGCCAGCCTGAGCCCCCGGGGACCCTGCGCTGCAAGGGGACGAGGCGCGTGTGGGCTGGCACCGGGCTGGGGTGAGCGTGCAAGCAGGTGAAGCGGGGGGGAGGAGCTGGGGGTCGAGGGGGGGCTGGGCACTGGACAAGGTGGTACCCGAAATGGGACGAGGGGCGACGGAGGCGAGAATAACCGAAACCAAAGCGGCTCTGAGGGCGGAGCAGGCTTGGCTGAGGGCAAAGGCTCAGCTGGCAGCCGCACAGCCCGGGGAAGGGGCGCGCCAACGCTGGGGTGAGACCGCGCGCACGCCCTGCGGCCGAGGGATCCCGCTAGCGGCACCAGTGCCATAGGCTGCTCCAGCGTCTGTCGTCCTGCTTTGTCATGAGCTGTGTGTGTGTGTGTGTGTGTGTGTGTGTGCGCGTGTGTATGTGTGCGTACCCATCTATGAACGGCCATGCCTGTTTATGTGTACGTGTACATGTGTGTGTGTGTGTGCATGCATATATATGCATGTATAGGTGTGTATGCCTGCATGTGTGCATGCATGCGCTCATGTGTGGGTGGGGGGGGGTCCATGTATATGCATGCACATCTGCGTGTATGTGCCCGAGGGGAGGCAGTGTGTGTGTCTGGGGGAAGGCGGGGGGGGGCAGTAGTGTGCATGTGTGTGTCTGACGGAAGGCGGGGGGGCAGTAGTGTGTGTGTGTGTCTGGGGGAAGGTGGGGAGGCTGTGTGCGTGTGTATCTCTGAGGGAAGGCGGGGGGGCAGTAGTGTGTGTGTGTGTGTGTGTGTGTGTGTGTGTGTGTCTGAGGGAAGGCAGGGGGCAGTAGTTTGTGTGTGTGTGTGTGTGTGTGTGTGTGTGTGTGTGTCTGGGGAAGGCGGGGAGGCAGTAGTGTGTGTGTGTGTGTGTGTGTCTGGGGAAGGCGGGGGCGCAGTAGTGTGTGTGTGTGTGTGTGTCTGGGGGAAGGCGGGGGGGCAGTAGTGTGTGTGTGTGTGTCTGACGGTGTGTGTGTGTGTCTGAGGGAAGGCGGGGAGGCAGTAGTGTGTGTGTGTGTGTGTCTGAGGGAAGGTGGGGGGGCAGTAGTGTGTGTGTGTGTGTGTCTGAGGGACGGCGGGGGGGAATAGTGTGCATGTGTGTGTGTGTCTGGGGAAGGCGGGGAGGCAGTAGTGTGCGTGTGTGTGTGTGTGTCTGGGGGAAGGCGGGGGGGCAGTAGTGTGTGTGTGTGTGTCTGGGGGAAGGCGGGGGGGCTGGCAGTGTGCGTGTGTGTGTCTGGGGGAAAGGGTGTGAAAACCCTTCTAAGAACGTGTGCGACGAGTCTTTTTACGGCGCTGCCCACAAACCCGCTGAACTCCACCCAGGGCCACGTCCCTCCAGCAAGCCTGAGCTCAGCTCTGCCAAGGGGGGCACGGAGCAGGCCTGTGCGCTTCGCTCTGGGGCGGGGCAGTTGGGTGCCCTGCCTAGTGCTCTAAAACGAGCTGTAATGAACACTGGGCGGGGTCGTTTACACGTAAACTTCCACCTGGGAACATTTCTCGACCGTGGTGCCTTCAGGAAAGGTTTCAGCCGGGCTCCCCAGCCAGCCCCCATCTCGGCTTCGTCTTTCTGGCCGCTGGTGAGTTACTAGAGGTCAGACTTTGACAGCGAGGCCTCCAGCTCTGTCCTATGAGCAAAGCCGCTGATCCAGCGACAGTCACCTGCTTGTGCAGAACCTTTCTGGCAGGAGAACCGCCTGCCACGGTGCTTAGAGACAGCTGCAGGCGTCTCGTGTGGTGGCCTACGTCCCCCACGCCTGGCACTGGCTTTGGGGTTTTGTGGTATTTTATAAGGGCAGCAGCACCCCCTGCTTCTGCACTGGACCTTGTTTGCACTGCCCTCAGACTGTCCGGGACTGCTTCGTCAACAGGCCTCCCTTCTGTACCGTAGCTGCCTTCCTAGCTGAAGGCCCTTCCGCTTTCCACATCCTGCCGACACGCTCCGTGGCAGACGCTGCTGCCTCTGAGACCCAGCTAACCTTCCTTTACGGACACATAGCTCGCCGATCACAGAGCAACACACTTCCAGCTCTCAGACCTTCAGCACGATGGCAGGCAAATCAGAGAGAGGAGGAAAGAAAGCCACTTACACTGGAAATATTGTCCCACGCGGTGGTATCCACAGGAAAGCGGAAGTTTTACAACTCTGTCATGGCTGCAAAGATGGACGGTGGTAACAACAGCTGCTGCATCAGAGGCATCCAGAAGAAGAAGAAGAATCCTGGCAGGAGAAATCTGCAGCGCCGGCTGCCTACCCTGACAGATCCAAACTGATTTAAGTGACAACTTTTGCCTTATTCCATTATTCATGAGCCACTGATGAATGTATTTTTGCACAGTAATGGCGCTGGGCTTCCATCTGCTCAGGCTGGGAATCCCTCTCCTAACATCCCAGGAGTCAGACACGCGAGGGTGTCTTCGTGCAGCGTGTCAGAAAGCGAGAAGTGCTGCAGCTGCAGCTGCTGCTGCGTCCAGCTCTGGCTGAACAGTGGATTTGTCAGGCACTGCTGCAAATTGATATTAAACCTATTTAAAGAAAACAAAACGAGGCTGATTTTAAGAGTGTTCAAGTTCCTTTGAAGTTTGTCTCAAACTCTCCTGGCGGAACACATTGACCTTAGCTCCAAAGGCCAATTTCTCAGCAAGTCTTTATTTTTCTGGGTGTGTTTGCACTTTCATTATCACAGATTTGCATGCCCAAATACTGAGATTGGCACATGAGAATGACTGAGCTTGGAAACAGCTGTAGGTTTGGCATACGCACCCTAATGGGTAAGTCCTGTATCATGTCATAGGGTCATGTAGAACAATAGAGGTTGTTCGAAATGTAATAGGGCTCCATAGAAATTCTTCTGACAATCTAAAGGCTGCAATCAAGGTTAGATCTTTTCTATCGGTTTTTAAACTATCCTCTAGGATTTCATAACGGGGTTGTCACTTTTATCGCATTCTGCAAGACTTGTCCATAAGGTCAGAGGTATGTGCAAAACCTGGCCCAGCTGGTAACTGCTGACTCAGCAGCCTGATTTGCACCCTTGCACTTGAAGGAAGGTTTGACCATGTGTTCTCTTGCGTCTCCCCGCCAGCGCTTGTGGGCGTTGCCTCTGACAGTTCTCTTGAGAAAGCCAAAGGATTAGCCAGAGGACTCGTCACAAGAATACCGGGGGATGTTTTCCTTCCCTGAATGAATCAAAATGGAGCTTTTACTTCCCTAGGACTAAACCCACCCACCATAAACCATACAGGTCCAAGCACATCACACTACACCGAGTTCTGCTCTCCGGCCAGGCCGGCCATGTGCCCTGAGAGACAGACTGCAAGTGCATCGTTGAGCATGGTCAGGACAGAGTCTCGTCTTCAGGTCGATTTGTGTCACAGCCACATGACCGCCAGCTCTGCTTGCAGGGTGGTGGGATTTTGTTTACATTTTAAAATCTCTTTCCATGCAGCCATCTCTTGGAATGCGCGTCCCCGTCTCACCGCTTCCAGCTCCCTCACACTTCTTCTGCCTGGATCTACGCCGCTCGGATCACAGTCTGCTACAGGCTTCTGGACCTGCAAACAGCCAGGTGCCGAGCCGGCTTGTAGGAGCCTCTGCTTACAATTCCACCCCCGGACTGCAGGGAGGGATGGGCTGATTTCAGGGCCTGGGAAGGAGCTACCGCTACCACTACCCTGACTGCCGCGGGGTCCAGGAGGTGTTTGGCTGCCTCAGAATGGGCCCAATTTCAGCCAGAGGCAGGGCTGTAAATTCAACCAGCGCACGCGGTTCAGAGGGAGGAGGGCCAGGCTGCCCCTTGCCGGCTCTTTGAACACTCGGTGCATTTCCAGGCAAGAGCGTTGCAGCGTGATGTGCGTGTTCTGCAGGTGGGACTGAACCCCCTGCCTGTGGCTAGGGGGGCGGGGGTTGTGCCCAGGTGCCCTGGCTCCTCCCTGGCAGCACACGGCCTCCCCTTGGCCCACGGCCCACGGCAGCTGCGGGGGAGCAGCGTCTCCTTGCGAAACATGGTGTTCGTCTCGCTGTCCGCACAGGCTGCTCTCCAGAATCGCGTCTGCCCGCGGACAGGGCAGACCGCTCTTCCCAGCCCCAGGATGGAGAGTCCGTCAGAGGGAGGCTGCAGTGCAATGCAGGCACTACGGCCCCTGGACAGCTAAAGCTGGGGCCACAGGCGGCCAAAGCAGCACCCAGACGGGGGGACGCCGGCTTGGAAGGTCCTGGCTCGTGTGCCCAGGGTGTTCGTCAGCCTCTGCTGCTGGCGCTCCTGAGTGCTGAACGCTGGGGTCTCTGCATCTCCCCCTAAGGGAAGGTGCCCAGGAACCCACCATCCGCCCTTATCTGAGGGCCAAAGTCTGGGCCAGAATGACATCACAGGGTGCCTTTCGCACTCCCCTGCACCACCATGGCTGCATACGGCCCCCTGTATACAAGGGACCACTTCCCCTATCCTCAGCGTGCAGCTCCCTCTGGATTGAGATGTAGCAGCTGGTCCAATGACCCCAGCAAATCTACAGCAGAGTGGGAAGCAACATAGCCACCTGTCAGTCTGTCTGTCTGTCTGTCTGTGTGGTGCACCCATGACTGAGATCTAGGCTCCAGGGCCCAGATCCACAAAGGTACTGAGGTTGCTAAATTCCATTGTCATCCATGACTGTTAGGAGTGTAAATATCTTCATGGATCAGGGCCCAGGTGCCTACCGCTGCATTGACATCTCTCTGTCTGTCTGGCTCATGTGGGCTGCCTCATTCACACTGCGCTTGCCACAGGCTGCTCCCTGCACAGCCGGGGTTCTGGCTCATGGCAGCACCCCAGAAAGGGGCTAAGTTGTTATTTCAGTGCCATGGGGTCCCTTCACGCCCATGCAGCAGCCGATGGCATTTGCATGATAGTACCATTATAGAGAGCCCCATGGTTCAGTAGGCTTTCCCCTGGCTTGTTGCCTAGCCTGACATCCTAGGTCTTAGTAACGTGGCTGTTTTCAGGCATGTGCTGCTGCCACCCTTTAAAAAACCAGCAACCCTGGCTGATAACAATTGAATAATGGGACGAGCGTGTCAGCTCCGCGGTGACAGTGATGAACTGCTCCTCACATCACCAGGGAAAACGGGAGCTACTTTTCATTAGGTGTTTGATTAACCAATAACTCCAGGGGCTCGGGAAGTTTCTTGGGGACAGGGGTGCAGCTGGGAGAGTTGATGGACAGGCTTTCAGTCTGTAAGTGCCGGGGGGTGACCGTGCCAACCTCAGACAGTGTTTTATATCCTTTGCCTTTCAGCTCTGTCTTTACAAAACAAACAAGACTTTTTGCAGCTATTAAAACAGAAACACAAATACAGCAAAGCTGTAAGAATTCTCCTGCAGCCGACCCCTTGGACAGTCAGCACTGGCGTTGCCTCTCTTTCTTTAACTAACCCCTTGCCATTGCTATGTCTGCTCTGTTCTCTGCCCCTGTGCTGCATAGGCACAAGGGCTGAAAACCAGCGCCAGACTCCACAGTCCGTGTCCTGGCTCCAGTCTGCCCCTTTAGTTCAGTCCCTTAATGGAGTCAATGTTCGTATGGGACTGACTTCAGCCCAAGCTGCATCTCACTGCACTAAGCGGCACGTGAAGCGATTGAATTACGACTGGTCGACAACAGCCCGTCCTGTGTGAATCCTGGTCTTGTCTGCTGGACTGCCATAGGGATTGGGCACCTGCTGTTTTTATTGCCCGAGAAGGCCTGCCAGCGTCATGCACAGCTGCGGCTGGAGCCTCACTGGCTAGCAGAGCACAGCCGGATTTCAGCCAGCATGAGATGTGTTTCCTCGCAGAGCAACCAGCTGCAGATTGGGCCAGTAGCTGATTCTCTGATTCCGAGGGTGCTCCTATAAGTGCTGGCGTTGGGACCCTCTCCGAGGATGGAGCCAGAGAGGGCCGCTCGACAGACAGACAGACAGACAGACACACGTGAAAGGCAGGTCGTGCTCTGTGCTTGGACAGGGGGGCTGCCCCAAGCCACTGGGTCTTCCATTTGACTTGCCTCATCACCTACATATTGGAGTTAATAGATACAGCTCAGAACGTCCTCAGCATGCAGTCTCCAGAGAGTGGGGTCACCCTACAGAAAGCAGACACGTTTGGCTGTCCTTAGACACGGCCCTAGGCTGTATAAAGAGCTCACGTAGGAGCAGACAGGTTATTTTACCTCTTTCTTTGGCACTGGGGCGACCACTGCTGGAATCCTGTGCCCAGGTCTGGTGCCCACAGTTCAAGAAGGATGTCGATAAATTAGAGAGGGTTCAGAGGAGACCCACAGGAAGGACGAAAGGATTAGAAAAGCTTGTATTGAGCTTAACCAAGAGAGGGTTAACGAGTGACATGATCACAAGCCATGACTCCTTGGGGGGAAATGAGAACGGATCATAGAATATTAGAGTTGGAAGGGACCTCAGCAGGTATCTAGTCCAACCCCCTGCTCAAAGCAGGACTAACCTCAGCTATATCATCCCAGCCAGGGCTTTGTCAAGCCGCAGCTTAAAAACCTCTAAGGATGGAGATTCCACCACCTCCCTAGGTAACCCATTCCAGTGCTTCACCACCCTCCTAGGAAAAACTTCATTCTTCATTAATGATCTGGAGGATGGGGTAGATTGCACCCTCAGCAAGTTTGTGGATGACACTAAGCTGCGGGGAGTGGTAGATACCCTGGAAGGTAGGGATAGGATACAGAAGGACCTAAACAAACTGGAGGATTGGGCCAAAAGAAATCTGATGGGGTTCAACAAGGACAAGTGCAGAGTCCTGCACTTAGGACGGAAGAATCCCATGCACAGCTATAGACTGGGGACCAACGAGCTAGGCAGCAGTTCTGCAGAAAAGGACCTGGGGGTAACAGTGGATAAGAAGCTGGATATGAGTCAGCAGTGTGCCCTTATTGCCAAGAAGGCTAATAGCATATTGGGCTGCATTAGTAGGAGCATTGCCAGCAGGTCGCGGGAAGTGATTATTCCCCTCTATTCGGCATTGGTGAGGCCGCATTTGGAGTATTGTGTCCAGTTTTGGGCCCCCCACTACAAAAAGGATGTAGACAAGTTGGAGAGAGTCCAGCGGAGGGCAACAAAAATGATGAGGGGGCTGGAGCACAGGACTTATGAGGAGAGGCTGAGGGAACTGGGCTTGTTTAGTCTGCAAAAGAGAAGAATGAGGGGGGATTTGATAGCAGAGTTCAACTACCTGAAAGGGGGTTCCAGGGAGGCTGTTATCAGTGATGGCAGATGACAGAACAAGGAGCAATGGTCTCAAGTTGCAGGGCGGGAGGTCTAGGTTGGACATTAGGAAAACGTTTTTTACTAGGAGGGTGGTGAAGCACTACAATGGGTTACCTAGGGAGGTGGTGGAGTCTCTATCCTTAGAAGTTTTTAAGCTGAGGCTTGACAAAGCCCTGGTTGGGATGATATAGCTGAGGTTAGTCCTGCTTTGAGCAGGGGGTTGGACTAGATGACCTCCTGAGGTCCCTTCCACCTCTAATATTCTATGATTCTATGATTCTTCCATCCTAAGTGCAGGACTCTGCATTTGTCTTTGTTGAACCTCATCAGATTTCTTTTGGCCTAATCCTCCAGTTTGTTTAGGTCCTTCTGTATCCTATCCCTACCTTCCAGGGTATCTACCACTCCCCGCAGCTTAGTGTCATCTGCAAACTTGCTGAGGGTGCAATCTACCCCATCCTCCAGATCATTAATGAAGATGTTGAACAAAACCGGCCCCAGGACCGACCCCGGGGGCACTCCGCTTGTGACCGGCTGCCAGCAGTCTAGCAGTCTAAAGTATAACACGTATAAAGCAAAATGTACACAGTGTATATAAAATGTATGTATAATATATAAAGCAACTTGTATAAGCAAAAGTATAACATGATCCAACAGCTGGAAGTTGAAGCTTGACAGATTTAGCCTGTAAATAAGGTGTAATTTTTTAACAGGGAGGGTAATGAATCATGGAAACAACTTACCAAGGGTTGTGTTGGACTCTCCATCTCTGACAATGTTTACATCGAGGTTGGATGTTTTTCTAAATGCTCAGCTATCGTTCAAACAGCAATTCATTCAGGGCAGTCCTATGGCCTTTGGAATACCAGGACCAGACTAGATGATCACAAATATCCCTTGTGGCCTTGGAACCTATGAAAAAGCACTCAGAGCTCCCCTACAGTCCATGGTGCTGGTCCAGAGCTCCTCGAAGGACAGGTGTGTGAGTGGGAGGGGATTATATTCATCTTTCTCCTCCAATGCACGAGCAATGTCAGTGTGTCCTTCCAATGGGGTCAGCAAAGATGCCGCAACAACGTGTTATTCGTCTGGGTGCCTTGAAGCCGGAGAGTAGCTTTCAGAAGCATCTGTCTACCCGTCAGTGGGATCTGCTTGTTACCTACGCCACGGCAGTGCCTGGCGGTCACAATGGAGATCAGGGCATTATTGTGCCGGGACATGCACATAGTCAGAGACGACAGACCCAGGTGAAGCAGGGCAGAGCTGTTCCCATTGCACCCAGTAAATGACTCGCCCCGGCAAGCGCCAGGGTCCTGTCTCAGAGCCAAGAATTGATCCCAGCTCCTGTCAGTCCAAGGGCAGTACAGTCCCCCTAGGCCAAGTTGGACACTGCAGCCTTCACCTGTGACCTAGAGATCTCATGCTAATAACTGGAGCCGGGCGGACAATGACATTTCCATTCTGCCAGAAATTCTGACATTTCAATGTTGTGGCTGCTGTTGTTCTGAATCAGACCGAAAAACCAATGTTTCAACACTTCCCATGAAAAGAAAATTCAGGAAAAAGATGAATGTGGGACCATTGCAAGGTATTGTTTCAATAACAATAATAATTATTAATTAATGCATTGCTTGCATTTACTGACAGCCTTTGAAACAAGGGCGTCATGGCATTTACAGGGTTTAAGCCTGCCCTGCTTTATGAGAAAACTGAGGCACACAGAAGTGAAGGGGTTTTCTCAAGGACGAAAAGCAAGTCAGCAGCTGGGTCAGGAAGGGAATCCAGAAAGCTTGTTCCCAGTCCTTACTTTCACCACTGGGACAAACTCCCTCCCGTGGAATTAAGTCTTTAAGGCAGCTGAGTATCAGAGAGTGGCTGGCCCTTTAAAGGGAGATTGCTTTCAGCTTCACCTGTGGGGAAACTAGCTCACCTCCCCAGGCGGGGCAGGTGCACCAAGGCACAGGGCAGCCTGTGACTAACCCAGTCCAGGCCTAGGTACGTCAGGGAGAGCCCTGAGGGGGAATAGAGAAGCTATAGGCAGGGCTGCAGGAGAACAGGAGGCCCCTGCAGGAAGCCCTCGTGCAGGTGGAAGGGTTGGGCCAGGAGATGCACTTGGACTCTGTGAGCCTGCGAAAGGCTCCTGGCAGAGAGGCCTGGGAGCGGCTGCTCAGGAGATCGCAGGGAGGGAGCCATTCAGCAAACAGAAATGCGAAACTGTTAATTATGTGTGAACTGTCTTATGGCAAAGACTGGAACTGGATTTTTAAGAAAAAAAAAGAAGGAAAGTGAATCCTGTTATAATTTCCACTTTTAGTAGTGAGAAGCTTCCTAGAGCAAACCCAGCTGTGGTTTCTCACACTTCACAATTCACCGTCTGTGTGAATCCCTGGGCTCAGATGAAGAAGTTCTGTAACACACGAGGGGAAGTAAATCAGCTCACCTCCCTCGCTGCGGGCCACGTGTCCGGCAGCACCAGCCCTTCCTGGGGGCAGTTTATTATTATAAAATTCAGTCTTTTCCTGCCCAGTCCCAAGCTTCTCCCCGAGCTGTGTCTGGCATCACGTTCCCAAGGTGGGCACAGCATTTCTTTCCTAACAGAGCACCCTGGGCTCCTTTGGCTCCCTCCCTGAGCTCTTGGCAAGAGACAAATCATTATTTTCATTAATGACTTGGATACTGACATGGAGAGTATGCTTATATAATTTGCAGATGATACCAAGCCTGGAGGGATAGGTTTAAACTTTGGAGGATAGGTTTAAAATTGACAAATTGGAGAACTGGTTAGAATTCAAGACGATAAAATTCAGTAAAGACAATTACAAAATACTTCATTTAGGAAGGAAAAATCAAATGCATAACTACAAAATGGGGAATAACTCTCTAGGTGGAAGTACTGCTGAAAAAACTCTGGAGGTTATAGTGGACCACAGACTGAAAATGAGTTGTCGATGTGATGCGGCTGCGAAGAAGGCTAATATGATTCCAGGGTGTAGTAACAGGAGGGTTTATGTAAGCTGTGAGAGGTAATCGACACTCAGGAGGCCTTAGCTGAAATATTGTGTCCAATTCTGGGCACCACAATTTAGGAGAGATGTGGAAAATTAAATAGGAGAGCAAGAAAATTGATAAAAGGTTTAGAAACCCTGGCCTATGAGTAAAAGTTTAAAAAAACGGGCATGTTTAATCTTGAGACAAGGCAATTGAGGGGCAACCAGATAACAACTTTCCAATATGTGAAGGGCTGTTATAAAGAGGACGGTGATCAATTGTTCTCCATGTCCACTGAAGGCAGGACAAGAAGTCATGGCCTTAATCTGTAGCAAGGAGATTTAGATTAGATATTAAGAAAAAATCTTTCTAACTCTCAGGGTAGTTAAGCTCTGGAATTGCTCTGTAGTCCCCATCATTGGAAGCATTTAAAAACAAGCTGAACAAACATTGTCCGGGATGGTCTGGGTTTACTTGGTTCTGCCACAGTGCAGGGGGCTGGATTTGGTGAATTCTTGAGGTCCCTTGGTCCTTAATCTTGGATATGTATGTATATACCTGCTATTTGATTTCTATTCCTTACGTCTGACGAAGTGGGTTACAGCCCACGAAAGCTTATGCCTGCAGAAATTAAATTTGTTAGTCTTTAAAGTGTTACGGGACTCTCGTTGTTTTTACTACATAGCTGGTTCATAAGAACATAAGCACGGCCATACTGAGTCAGACCAATGGTCCATCTAGCTCAGTATCCTGTCTTCCGACAATGGCCAGTGCCAGGTGCATGGCAAACAGAGGTTAGGGACATTTCAGAATGTGGTTTTGCATCCCTGCACATCCTGACTTACAGCCATTGATGGATTTATCCTCCAGGAACTTATCTAGTTCTTTTTTGAACCCTGATATAGTCTTGGCCTTCACAACCTCCTCTGGCAAAGAGTTCCATAGGTTGACTGTGCATTGTGTGAATACTTCCTTTTGTTCATTTTAAACCTGCTGCCTACTAATTTCATTGGGTGACCCCTAATTCTTGTGTTATGAGAAGGAGTAAATGGTATTTCCTTATTTCCTGTCTCAACGCCAATCATGACATTATAGACCTCGGTCATATTCCCCATCAGTCGTCTCTTTTCCAAGCTGAAAAGTGCCAGTCTTATTAGTGTCTCCTCGTAAGGAAACTGTTCCAGGCCCCTCATCATTTTTGTTGCCCTTTTCTGTACTTTTTCCAATTCCAATATATCTTTTTTTGAGATGGGGTGACCAGCTCTGCATACAGTATTCAAGATGTGGGCGTACCAGGGATTTATAAAGAGGCAATATGATATTTTCTGCCTTATTATCTATCCCTTTCCTAATGATTCCCAACATTCTGGTAGTTTTTTGGCGGCTGCTGCACATTGAATGGATGTTTTCAGAGAACTTTCCACAATGACTCCAGGATCTCTTTTTTGAGTGGTAACAGCTAGTTTAGACCCCATCATTTTATATGTATATTTGGGATTATGTTTTTCAATGTGCATTACTTTTCATTTATCAACATTGAATTTCATTTGCCATTTTGTTGCTTAGTCACCTGAGTTTGTGAGATCCCTTTGTAACTCTTCACAGTCAGCCTTGGACTTAATTATCTTGAGTAGTTTTGCATATTCTGCAAATTTTGCCACCTCACTGTTTACCCCTTTTTCCAGATCATTAATGAATCTGTTGAACAGAACTGGTCCCAGCACAGGCCCCTGGGGGACACCACTACTTACCTCTCTCCATTCTGAAAACTGACCTTTTATTCCTACCCTCTGTTTCCTGTCTTTTAACAGGTGCTGATCCAGGAGAGGACCTTCCCTCTTCTGCCTTGACCACTTAGTTTGCCTAAGAGCCTTTGGTGGGGGTCCTTATCGAAGGATTCCTGAAAATCTGAGTACACTATATAAAGTGGATCACCTTTCTCCACATGCTTGTTGACCCCCCCCTTAAAGAATTCTAGTGGATTGGTGAGGCATGATTTTCCTTTAAAAAAACCCATGCTGACTCCTCCCCAGCAAATCATGTTCATCTATATGTCTGTTAATTCTGCTCTTTACTATAGTTCCAACCAATGTGCCTGGTACTGAAGATAGGCTTACCTTTCTGTAATTTCAACAATCTCCTCTGGAGCCTTTTTTAATAAATTGGCATCACATTAGCTATCTGATACAGAAGCTGATTTAAATGATAGGTTACATACCACAGTTAATAGTTGTGCAATTTCACATTTAAATCATAGAATCATAGAATATTAGAGGTGGAAGGGACCTCAGGAGGTCATCTAGTCCAACCCCCTGCTCAAAGCAGGACTAACCTCAGCTATATCATCCCAACCAGGGCTTTGTCAAGCCTCAGCTTAAAAACCTCTAAAGATGGAGATTCCACCACCTCTCTAGGTAACCCATTCCAGTGCTTCACCACCCTCCTAGGGGAAAAGCTTTTTCCTAATGTCCAACCTAGACCTCCCCAACTGCAACTTGAGACCGTTGTTCCTTGTTCTGTCATCTGCCACCACCGAGAACAGCCTAGCCCCATCCTCCCTGGAACCCCCTTTCAGGTAGTTAAAGGCTGCTATCAAATCCCCCTCATTCTTCTCTTCTGCAGGCTAAACAAGCCCAGTTTCCTTAGCCTCTCCTCATAAGTCCTGTGCTCCAGCCCCCTAATCATTTTTGTTGCCCTCCGCTGTACTCTCTCCAACTTGTCTACTTCCTTTTACCCTCCTCCTTCTGCTTCCTTGTGGTGTCCCTCTTCTCCACTTACCTTCGGGCTTAGGTCTCTGTCCCCCGTCAAACCTAGTTTAAATCCCTCCTCACTAGGTTAGCCAGCCTGTCTGTGATACAGAAGGACCTAAACAAACTGGAGGATTGGACCAAAAGAAATCTGATGAGGTTCAACAAAGAAAAGTGCAGAGTCCTCCACTTAGGACGGAAGAATCCCATGCACAGCTATAGACTGGAGACCGACCAGCTAGGCAGCAGTTCTGCAGAAAAGGACCTGGGGGTTACAGTGGATAAAAAGCTGGATATGAGTCAGCGGTGTGCCCTGGTTGTCAAGAAGGCTAATAGCATATTGGGCTGCATTAGTAGGAGCATTGCCAGCAGATCGCGGGAAGTGATTATTCCCCTCTATTCGGCATTGGTAAGGCTGCATTTAGAGTATTGTGTCCAGTTTTGGGCCCCCCACTACAAAAAGGCTTGACAAAGCCCTGGCTGGGATGATATAGCTGAGGTTAGTCCTGCTTTGAGCAGGGGGTTGGACTAGATACCTCCTGAGGTCCCTTCCAACTCTAATATTCTATGATTCTATCCCTACCTTCCAGGGTATCTACCACTCTCCCCAGCTTAGTGTCATCCGCAAACTTGCTGAGGGTGCAATCTACCCCATCTTCCGGATCATTAATGAAGATGTTGAACAAAACCGGCCCCAGGACCAACCCCTGGGGCACTCCGCTTGTGACCGAATGCCAGCTAGACTTGGAGCCATTTGAATTCCTTCAGAACTCTTGGGTGGATACCATCTGGTCCTGGTGACTTATTACTGTTTAATTTATCAATTTGTTCCAAAACCTCTTCTAATGTCACCTCAGTCTGGGACTGTTCCTTGAAGAGGGTCATTTTAGCTAATCACCAGATGCCTAAACTACTGCCAACTATTGAGATGAACCATCAATTATTTTGCTTATTGATTATTTGCTTATTTCTAGGATAGTCATTTAGTAGATTTCCTTTTGTGTGACCCAGTTCAGCTAAGGCAAAAGCCAGAAGGGAGGAGTAGGGGTGAATCTGACTCTCTGTGCCCTTTGCTTGGCGTGTCGAGGTGAAAAGCGGACAGAATATGTTCACATCTGCCAGACTAACTACTCAAAGCCACATAACTGCATCCTTTGTTGACATTCCTTGTAACCTTTGCTTTTGCTTGACAGTTGTTTTCATTTGATCAGCTGTGTAATACTTTTGATTGACACGTCTCTGTAACTTTGGGGGTATCTGAGGGAGGTAGCAAGTCTCAGTCAGGGGGATCGCTTCGTGGACACATTGGCAATATCTCCAGGCACCGATGGAAGGACTGGAAATCCAGAAGTCTGTGACTGAATCACCTGAAGTCTGCCTCAGACTTGTGGGGTAACTGTCAGTGTGGGGTGCTCTAATAACCTAGTGTATTTGTAGGTGCTTAAGACTAATGAGTGGAGAGCTTAGGTAAAAGCATTCTAATGGGAATTGCTGGAGACCAACAAAGTACAACTTTAAGTTCAGAGCACTTGGTTTTGATTTGTGTGTGCCATCCAGAGAGCAAACAGACGGCACTGGGCCTATCTTGATTTCTGTCCTGATACCGATTCAAAGAGATTAGAAGTTACTGGGTTGAGGACCCTTAGTAACATTCCTCAGATCTGCCACCTAAAAAGAATGGCTCAGGTTTGGGAATCTCCCTCACGTCCTCAGCTGTGAAGACTGATGCAAAGAATTCATGTAGCTTCTCCGCAATAGCCTTATCTTCCTGGAGTGCTCCTATAGCACCTCAATCGTCCAGTGGCCCCCCTGGTTGTTTAATAGACTTCCTGCTTCTGGCGTAGTTACATTTTTTGGTGATGTTGCTTTTTGAGTCTTTGGCTAGCTGTTCTTCAAAGTCTTTTTTCGCCTTCCTAATTATATTTTTACACTTCATTTGCCACTTCATTTCCTTTCTATTTTCCTCAATAGGATTTAACTTCCACCTCTCAAACGATGCCTTTTTGCCTCTAACTGCTTCTTTTACTTGACTGTTTAGTCATGGTGGCATTTTTTGGTCCTCTTATTATGTTTTTCTTTTTTAATTTGGGGCATACATTTAAACTGAGCCTCTATTATGGTGTCTTTAAAAAGTTTCCATGCAGATGGCAGGGATTGCACTTTTGGCACTGTACCTTTTAATTTCTGTTTAACTAACTTCCTCATTTTTGTGTAGTTCTGAAATTAAATGCTACCATGTTGGGCTGCTTTGCTTTTTTCTCCCACACAGGGATATTAAATTTTATTCTGCTATGGTCATTATTACCAAACGGTTCAGCTATATTCACCTCTTGGACCAGATTCTTTCTCTCACTCGGGACTCAATCAAGAATTTCCTCTCCTCTTGTGGGTTCCAGGACTTGCTGCTCCAAGAAACAATCATTTAATGTGTCAAGAAACTTTATCTCTGCATTCCATCCTGAGATGGCATGTACCCAGTCAATATGGGGACAGTTGAAATCCTTCATTAATTATTATTATTATTATTATTATTATTGAGTTTTTTATTTTTATAGCTTCTCTGAGTATTTCACAGTCACTATCACCATCCTGGTCAAGAACATATATCTACTGTTATATTATTATTCTAGCATGGAATTACTATCCATAGAGATTCTATGGCACAGTTCGGTTCATTTAAGATTTTTACTTCATTTGACTCTATGCTTTTTTCACACATAGTGCCGCTCCCCCACAAGTACGGCCTATTCTGTCCTTCCAGTATATTGTGTACCCTAGTATTACTGTGTCCCATTGATTATCCTCATTCCACCAAGTTTCTGTGATGCCTTTTGTATCAATATCCTCATTTAATATGAGGCCCTCAAGTTCACCCCTCTTAGTATTTAGACTTCTAGCATTTGTATAGAAGTACTTAAAAATTGTCACTTTTTAGCTGTCTACCGTTACCTGATGTAATTGAATGGAATTCTTTCTCATTTGAATGTTTTTCATCAGATCCTACCCACATGTTATCATTTTCTCATCCTTACTAGCATATAGACAATCTCCATTATTAGATCGTCTCCTAAGGAATGTCTCTGTCCAAACCACATGCTCCTCCACAACGGTTGGCTTTCCCCCAACCCTCCATTTAAAAACTTTTCCGTGACCTTTTTAATTTTACGTGCCAGCAATTGAGTTCCATTTGGGTGGAGCCCGTCCTTCCTGTATATGCTCCCCCTTCCCAAATGCTTCCCCAGGTCCTAATAAATCTAAACCCCTCCTCCCCGCACCGTCATCTCATCCGTGCATTGAGACCCTGCAGTTCTGCCTGTCTAACTGGCCCTGCGCGTGGAACTGGAAGCATTTCAGAAGCATCCATGGAGGTCCTGGACTTCTTACCTAGCAGCCTAAATTTGGCCTCCAGGACCTCCCTCCTATCCTTGCCTATATCATTGGTACCTACCTACATGTACCACGACCACCGGCTGCTCCCAGCACTAGGCATAAGTCTATCTACATGTCTTGAGATGTCCACAACCTTTGCCCCTGGCAGGCAAGCACCATGCACTTCTCTCTATCATCACAAACCCAGCTATCTAGGTTTCTAATGATCAAATCATCCATATTACCTCTCTCTTCTCAATAGCTGGAGTTCCTTCCCCCGAAGAGGTTTCCTCAGTGCGGGAGGATGCCATGACATTATCTGGAAGGAGGATCCCGATGAGGGGTTCATTTCCCTCTGCTCCAGTTTGATATTCTCCTTCCCCAAGTCTTTCCTCCTCCTGGACAGCACAAAGGTTGTCAGAGCAGGAACGGGGCTCTCAACCTTTCCGGACTACTGTACCCTTTTCAGGAGGCTGATTTGTCTTGCATACCCCAAGTTGTTAGGTTACAAACTCAGACATAAAATTACAGAAGTGCCACAGCACACTATTACTGACAAATTGCTGACTCTCTCATCTTTACCTTAGATTTATAAAACAAATCACGACCCACCAGGCTGAGAAACACTGGTATAGTATAGAGAGCAGGATAGCAAGTCATTGTCTGAATGAAATGTCAGCGTGTACTGACTTCGCTGGTGCTTTCCATGTAGCCTGTTGTAAAACTTGGCAAATATCTACATGCGTCGACGTTCCCCCGGAAGTCCTCTGCATGCCCTCAGTGTAGGCATACCCCTGGCTGAGAACTCCTGTATTACATAATCACTTGTTTCAGCACCCACGATTCTGAGCCCAGGCACCACTCCAGTTACGAAAACTGACCATTTCTGCAGCTGTCACACAATATCTTTGGTTCAATGATACAAGATAACCCACAAAGTCATTTGGCTGTCAGTTGGCGATTCCTCCTTTACGGTATTTTCCCTGTCTCAGTTCCACTGACCTATGGACAATTAAAGGCAACTGTACTGAGATCCAAGCCACAGTCAGTCTGGATTCGCCTGGCAGCTTTATCTTCTTCCTGCAAGGCTGGTCTGGGCTGTCTCTCACTGGTAGTCTATGCTGCTGGCAGTTTTGAACCCCTGATGGAACTCACTACCGATCAACCAAGAGCTTTCAGCTTCACACTCATGCCCTTAATGAAAACTTCCACATCGGCTTCACAACAGCTGCTGAGCAGGGTTAAGATCTTCCTGCCCTCCTTCTAGTGCTGAAATAGCAACTACTTGTTTGCGGGCACTCCGCTACTCTGCCAGCTTGCCTGGGAATGTTTCTATACCAACGTAGAGCACGTAGAAGCAGCAGCTGTACTTGGAGCAGTAATGTTTTGGGCTGAAGACCAGAAAAAAGACAAGGGAGTTGCAGACACATACCTCTTTGTGGAATTACTGGGTAGCCCCAGGGAGGAAAATGTGGTGAGGTCACTACAGAGCCAGATCTGGCCATGAGTGGGTGCAGGGGAGGAAGTTGGCAAGTTAACTTAGGACACTAAAAATGTCAAATGTGCGTCTTAGTGATGGATGGAGGTTGCTGACGGTGCAGAACTATTAATCCTTCTCTGCAAAGGAGGCTCTTTCGAGTTCACTTGGACCAGGTGGTTACCTGGAATTCTGAAGTGGAACTATTTTATTTAGGAAAATGCACATCAGATCAGCCCCCCGCCCCCAGTGGGTAGATAGGTAGTGCTGCCCAGATTTCAGCTGGTAGTTTAGGCCTCAGTCCAGCAGATCACTGGTTGTCACAAGGACTTGTAACCTCCTGTTCACCTCTGAGGATAGGACAAGATCAATGGGCTTAAACTGCTGCAAGGGAGATTTAGACTGGACATTAGGAAAGAACTTCCTAACTGTCAGGGTGGTTAAGCACTGGAATAAATTGCCTAGGGAGGCTGTGGAATCTCTGTCATTGGAGGTTTTTAGGAATAGGTCAGACAAACACCCATCAGGGATGGCCTAGATAATACTTACTTCTGCCTGGAGTGCAGGGGCCTGGACTAGATGACCTACTGAGGTCTCTTCCAGTCCTATGATTCCATAATGTTTTTGGCCCTTTAATTGCTACAGAGGTGACGAACTGGACTCACCATCTAGAGATGGCCAGTGCTGACATACAGGAAATTACTGCTGAACGCAGAGTTCGGGCAGAATATTCGAACAGGCCCATAGCAGAAGTAGCCAGACTTAAACCAGGGTGTCTGGGAAGACAGGGAGCGATAAGCAGGTGGCTGAACAGTCTATGAGCAAGCTGTGCCCACAGCGCTGTGCGCCAGGAAGGATTCCGATGGACAAGGTAGCAGAATCTGTCTGAAACCAGCACAGTGCTGCTTGGTTTCTTGTGAAAGCTACCCCAGCCAGAGAACTGATCCCTCCCCAACACAGCCACAAATCACTGTGCAGTTTAAATGTACCTTCGCTCTTTGCAGAAGATCCCTCGTGATCGGGAAGGGGTGGGGAGCTCAGATCACATCCTTCTGTCCTCCGCTGCTGCTCTCAAATGCACCAGCTCTGGCTCGCTGCCTGTCTCAGGTAGGGAATACCTGTCACATTGGCTTTCAATTGACACAGAGCCAGCTGTGTACTGGCAGCCACTGCGCACGGATTAGTGATGCCTTCCCAATGTCCTGGTGCAGCACAAGGGGCAGGTACAAACAACGGTGCCCAGACAGTCGGCAGAAAGCTAGCATTCGTTTCAAAAGGAGGAAAAGGTCCCAGCAAATACAGGCCCTCTGCATATTGCACTTAGGGGCAATGCTGGCATTAGCCGAAATGTGGGCCTCCTACCTGCTCCTGTCCACGGCCTCCTTGCCCCTGGTACTCCAGGGTGGTGCAGGGGGCTTAGGAACTGGCTCCACTGCCCAGAGACTTCCCAGCCCTGGGTGTCCCCTGACAGGACTCGTGGGACGTTTCCACTCACTTTTGCTCTGCTGGCGAGAAGAGGGCCAGAGCTCAGCCTCTATGTAGCTTTATCGCCAGCTGCAGAATGGGGCTAGCGATGAATGCTGGGAGCACGCCCGCCTTAAGACAGAACCTCATGCAGACCCCCTGCCTTGTGCAAAGAATCGCGGCAACGTAGGACTGGAAGACCCTTGAGAGGTCAGCTAGTGCAACGGTTCCCAACCTGGGGGGCAGGGATGGGTCCCCCTTGAGGGGCGACCAAGATTCCAGGGGGTCCATGAGGCTTCAGTAATATTGAGGTCACTTAGCCCCCTGAGCTCCACGCCGGGCACGGCAGCCTCGAGCTCCGCGCCGGCCGGAGTGGAGGAGCAGCCCCGCCACCAGCCCCACACTGGCCAGGTGCCCGGCCGGAGAGGAGCAGCCCCGGCCAACCCGCCAGCTCCATTACCCAGTCCATGGGGCGTGGGAAGAGGGGGGGCCACACGAGGCACGTGATGGCGGCTGTGCCAGGGAAGGCTTAGCTTCTTACTCAGGTCAGAGTCATTTGTTATTATTATGCCATTTCATGTTATTACTCTGATGATGCTATGTGTTTATAGGGGTTATATGTCTCTATGGCCAGTGAGGGGGCAGGCCAGGGGCTGCGTGTTGTACCTAGTGTCAGCTAGTGGGGCTTTCACTCAAAAAGGTTGGGAACCGCCGGTCTAGGGCAGTCCCCCTGCACTGAGGCAGGGCTAAGTATGGTCTAGACCATTCCTGGCAGACAATTGTCTGACCTGGTTTTAAAAACCCCCAGTGCGGGAGATTCCACAACCTCTCGATAGTTCATTTGTTCCAGTGCTGAACTACTCGGACAGTGAGGAAGTGTTTCCTAATGTCCAACCTAAACTGGCCTTGCGGCAGTTTATGCCATTACTTCCTGTCCTGTCCTTAGGGGATCAGGAGACCAGTTTATCAGCCTCTTCTGTATAACAACCTTTTATGTCGTGGAAGACTATGACTGTGCCTCCCCCCGGCCTTAGTCTTCTCTTCTCCAGACTAAAGAAACCCGGTTTTTACAGTCTCTCCTTTAGGTCATGTTTTCTAGACCTTCCTAGAGCGTTTCAGCATGGTGCTGCTATGGCTTTAACCACTCAGTATTACCCAGGCCTGTTTTCTGCAGCAGGCATGGCCCTGATTCGGGGTCTGAATGGCTGGCTGGACGCTCTAAGGCAAACAGACGCTGATGACTGTGTGCCCCAGTAGTTATCAAGACTGACCATGAATAGACATGCAGAAAGGGGAAAAACCCTTCACATGTTCTTTACCTTCGTTTCTGAACCTCTGTATTCCCCAAGCACTTTATCTGATTTGCCCCCGGTGGTAGAAAGTGAGAGCAGGAGGCCTGAAGCCCAGCATAACAGGCCAAGGCATAAGGCCTAAGCTAAAAGAATGGTCAAGTCTGTTATAAAGCCAGGTTAGCAGGAGTCAGGCTGTGAACGTATGACCGCACAGAAACTGGCACGAAGAAAGCTGATACTGCAGACACAGATATTTCCAAAACATTACTGAAGTCTAAAAACACATCGCAGAGGCAGAAGGTACCAGGACATCCTAACACCAAAGAGATAACAAGGGCCCCTGATCCCCTGAAATGACACTTTGATGGATAGATATGTCTGATGATACGACAAAGAGAGATGTTTTGCCCAAACAATCCAACGTAGGGTCTACGTCAAGAGGGTGGCAACTCCCTGCGTCAATGGGACAGAACTAAACTTGTCTGCACCAGTGTATAAAGTCGGGTGTCAGAGGGAATGATGTTGTCCGGCCTAGGGGATAATGGAAAGTTGGGCCAAGCCCATTGTAGTGGAGCACTTGTATTTGAAGTCTGCCAGTAGCTATTCCATAGGTCGCTTCTCATTGTGCTTCAACAGCAGTAAACCTGGCCCGGGTGCCTTCGTTACTCAGCCTATCCGTGATCGTGTCGATTCATTCGATCCTGAGTGCGTCTCGGTTACCTACGCAGAGCTGGGACAGCACCTACATGGGGGCACACACACACAGCCAACACTGACAACAAACAACACCCCACACTCTCCAGAAAATGTCTTCCACAAGTTTAGCTTGTACATGTGACATTCCAGGTGGGTCGGTTCCATTTGAACATAGACAAATGGGTGATGGATGTCAAAATTTGGCATGGAGAAGGAAGTTACTGTGGATACAACCTTATTCAGTAGGCAGGTGCTGGTATCTGTAGGTATGAGAGTTCAAGATTTATATGATGAGAAGGAATCAGCACTTTCATGCCACCTCCCTACTGCAGAGATTTTATTGTACGTTAATGATCCTGCAACCTCTTCACCAATTGTATTAGCAATAATGTCACTCTCTGGCGCTATTTCCGGTTACAAGATACATGGGGCTAAATCTCTGATAATGCCTCTAGATGACAGTAATTATACATCTCTTCAATGCTTGCTCTCGTTTCAGTGGTCTAATATTTGTCTTCATTATTTAGGAGTACTCATCCCTAAAAATGGTCTGACCTTTAGAGCCATAAAACCCAAGTGAATTTTAAAATAAATTGAATCTAATCTGGGTATCTGGACTGATCTCGCCCTGTCACAGCCTGGAAAGAAAAATATGATCAAAATGGATATTTCATGACTGGCAATGCACCTTTCCCAAAGGTTAGCTGCTTAAATCGTTGTCTGTGTCTTAACTCTTTGACTGATCATTTAATATGCAAAGGATCCATCCCCAGGATTAGGCTGTAGGCATCTAAACTAGGAACCCAGTGCCCCCCAAACCAGGGTGCCAGCCCTGAATCTGTAGCATGATCTCCCTGCCTTTCCACGTGAAGCCAAAGGAGACGCAGGATTAGTATAACTCTGAAGAGCACTGCTAGGGCACCCAGGCGTTTGGATGACGTGGGAAGATAAGGGTAGATCCTGCCCTAAGGTAACAGTGACAGTGGTTTTGTGCTTTTTAATTCATTTGATTAAAAGAGAATAGTTCTGTTCCCAGCAGCAGCGGGGCCCGACTTAGGGTCCCCCATGTGCTGACCTAAATCTAGGGCAGGTTGGGGAACGGTTTACACAAGGCAGGAGTGGAGATGAGGAGGAACGGCTGGCGCAGAGGCAGCAAAACGAAGGAGCCAGGG
Source organism: Emydura macquarii macquarii (assembly GCF_026122565.2). NCBI lineage: Eukaryota > Metazoa > Chordata > Testudines > Chelidae > Emydura > Emydura macquarii. The sequence continues at coordinate 1,291,763 of NW_027131688.1, forward strand.
GAATGTGGACTCAGCCATGCCCAGGGAGCCAAGGAGGGTGCACAAGGACCCAGGGAGCAGAGAGGCCGAGGGAAATGAGATCAGGACAGAGGCATGGAGTGACGGGCCGTAGCTGTCGTGAGGAGGGTTTCAGTGGTTCGGAGAAGGCAGAAGTCAGGAAAGTGAGTCAAAGGTTCAGGAGCACACAGCATGTCTGACGCACTTACCGATGCGGTGGGGGGCAGTGAAGGGTGTGGCAGGAGAGGGGACAAGAGAGGGGGTGACGCCCCATATTCATCATTCATAGCTGGCTGTGATGTTTCATAGAAGGCGTGCTGCGTAAGATGCCATAGGAAAGACCATGGGCGGCTGAAACGCATTGTTCTGTCAAAACATGCTATAGGGTCGCTACTGAACCACGCTGAGAGTTGGGAGCCGCCCACTGCTCGTTCTCCGGTGACAACAGAGAAGGTGACCCACATCCAGGTGGGTATTAAACAGCCATGGACCAGCCGGGGAAGTGTAAACGAGAGAGCGACAGTTCCATAGGAGACAGCTGCATGAGCATCACCGGATGAGGACTGCTCAGCTCAGCATGGCCCAGCAGGACATGCCTGGCCAGGATCGTCCTAGGGACATGGATTAAGAGTATACAATAAGGGACGGTGGCAGCCTGGGATTCTCCTCCCCTGCCTACGCTGAAGGCAACAGGAATGCTGGGAAGACAAATCCTTGAACTGAGTGAGGAGCCTGCTCCCACGCTGAGCAGGAAATGTAACCTGCGTATTAAGAACTGTAACCTGCCTGCAGCATCTCGTGGGGTGAGAAACGCCGTGTGATCCCACTCGTGCTTAGGCTAAACATTGCAGATTTCGAATGTGTGTTTACTTTCCTAAGGTAACTCTCCCTGGTCCGCTTGCTGCCACTTCTAATCATCCTTTCAAACCTGTCTTCCTGTGGTTAGTACACTTAGTTTAAGGGTTTATCTTTATCTTTGCATTTGTCTAAAGTTCTAGGGAAATTTGCTCAGGTTATAAAGGTGCAAATCACTTTCCTTTGACGAAGTGGCAAACTAATTAATTAGCTTGCAGTGTTCAAGAGCAGGTCTCGAGCAGGGTAAGATGCTACATTTCTGGAGTGCAAGACTCAGGGCTTGGGAGATTTGCTGGTGTTTCTCTGTGTATAGATCATGAGTGTCTTGGAGACCATTTATGCAGTTTAGCTGGGTGTGAGGGACAGTCTAGGCTGGAGAATTAAGGGCGCACAGAAAGCCCACAGTTCCAGCGTATAGCCTGGGGATCTTGTCACAGAGGGGGAGAGAGAAGAGGTGGCTGGAGAAATGGAATCACGCTGCCAGGTTCAGGACAGAAAGACTTTCAGTGTTAGGCCTGGGGGAAGGAGGACAGTGCCAGATAGCCAGATCTCCCCACCCCTGCCCTGCTGGGACCACTGGGTGCTGCTCTCCTGCACCCGTGTAAACAGCGGGGCAGACACACATACACAAATCAACCAATGCAAGGGTGACAGGAGTGCCTGTGGTAGGCCAGGTCCTCCCCAGGGTTGCTGGGAAAGCTGTTAGCTGGTGTGGTATCTGCAATGTGGGAAGGCTGATCCAAGCTGTCCTATTTGCAGCACACTCCCGTCATTCCTCCTCCACCATTTCTGGGAGGGGAGGAAAGATGCATTCTTCTTTCACCAGCTGCTTTTATTAAGACAGATAAAGACTTTACATGGGATGTTTGTGCCTGAAGGCGTTGTTCTCTGAGGCATAGCTCCACACGGGAAGCCGCCAGGGGACCTCACTGTTACGCATGATGGAAGCTGAGAGGCAAGAGCCGTTACATGGCTGAGACGATCAATATTGTGTCACCTCGTCAGACGAAAACCTGCAGGTGCCGGAGAGTTGTTTCAGGACAATTGTTTTGCAAAAATGTGTGCATTTTAATTGAAAAACTGTCGACATTGTCAGCACTTGGAGCAGCTCTAGGCATTCCTTCTCCCAGGCTTGCTTCGGCCTCCACTGTTCAGTCCAGTCATCGGCTCGCTGCAGCACTTGCGCGTCGCCTTCACAGACCAGCTCTCTCTGCATTTCTTTGGCAGCTGCAGCAGCAGCAGCAGCACTTTTCCCCAGTGAAGTGGCCCACACTCGGGCCATTTGCTGAGCACAGCACATGTGCAGTTTGACCGCTTCCTCCGCACCGCAGACTAAGTGCATCACCTGCACAATACACTCGCTTTCCACTGGCCAGGAGCCTAAAAGCCTCACTCCTGTACACAGCTCTAGTTAATGGGCAAATATGCTGCGGCCAGGTCTCTCAAATCAGCGGATAATTGTGTCTGGTTACTCCTCTGCTCTGCTCTGCTCTGACGATGATGAAGATGAAGATGCATGCTGCAATTGCAGTTCAAGAACGGGCCTGGCAAAGAGGGATAAATGAAAGTGCCTGTGATCTTCCGGTGACATCAGCATTTCTTTTTGCAGGGAAAGCAGAGATGAGACAGGCTCAGGTTAAGGACAAAAGAAAAAGAAAGAAAGACAGACAGACAGACAGAGAACGGGAGAAGCTCATTCCGCAGTGGCACAATCAGAATGAAACGCCGTCTGTGCCCTGAACTTCTCGGAACGGCAGCAGGGCCAAAGGTCGCTCCCAGGCTGTCCCTCACTGGATCCTGTCCTGGGTCGGCACGGCCACAGATTTTTCATCTTTCTCATGATTAATCTGGGTATGTCCCGCTCACCTTCCCCAGATGGGCCCATTGTGTCACTGGGCCAGCGTTTGCACTGCCCTGTAAACCAGAAATGAGGGCAGCACTCCAGAGGTTTTGTTTTGGAAAGATTCTTCCTCTGATTCCTCTTCTCGCACCTGCTGCCCTGGTCCCTTTTCTCTCTGCTCGGAGAGAGGCAAGCAGCTTTCTTTGAAGCTCACAGGAATGCTCCTTGAAGGGCACTTGTCACCAGGGTTGCTATTACCTTTCCCCAGGGACCTAGCTGTCAGCATGGGTAATGCAGCCCACAAGAGCCTGGGACCACACGGGACCAGCTTGCCTCGCAGCTCTGACGTTAGCAGCTGGACAGCGCTTGCAAATGGAAGAAATGAAGGATAATATGCCCACCAAAAGCTAGACCTTGGTCCCACATGTGGTGCTGTGAGGATATTCCCACACTCCAGGGAATGTATCATCCTTGTTCTCACTGGCACAGGAAAAACCCAGACAGCCTCCCCCTCGGCTCTGTGATGTTCTTCAGTGCTGACGTAGCTCACCGGTCTGTGTACGTTATGGGCCCCCCTCTGCACCTGAGACACGGCGAAGATAGCCCAGTCTACGGTGCCTGTCAGTGTAGAGAATCTGCATTGCGCTGCGGTGAGCCCCGGCTCAGTTCTTGCTGTCTGAAAGCACAGCACCTGAGAATTAGCAGAGCAGCTAAATGAGCCAGAGTACATTCTTCCAGCATGAACTCGAAGTCTGAAAATCCTGACTCAGGGAGGCCTGTGCGAAATCCCACTGTCGCCTGTCCCAGGGGTACCCAGGTTCAAGAGGAACCTGGCCACCACCTGTGCTGAGAATGCAGCAGTTTCATCTCTGTCAGCTGCAGCTCAGTTCTCCAAAACCCCCAGCCTCTGGCATGTGGAAGTGATTATTCCCCTCTATTCGGCATTGGTGAGGCCACATTTGGAGTATTGTGTCCAGTTTTGGGTCCCCCACTACAACAAGGATGTGGAGAAGTTGGAGAGAGTCCAGCGGAGGGCAACAAAAATGATGAGGGGGCTGGAGCACAAGACTTATGAGGAGAGGCTGAGGGAACTAGGCCTGTTCAGTCTGCAGAAGAGAAGAATGAGGGGGGATTTGATAGCAGCCTTTAACTACCTGAAAGGGGGTTCCAGGGAGGATGGAGCTAGGCTGTTCTTGGTGGTGGCAGATGACAGAACAAGGAGCAATGGTCTCAAGTTGCAGGGCGGGAGGTCTAGGTTGGACATTAGGAAAAAGCTTTTCCCCTAGGCGGGTGGTGAAGCACTGGAATGGGTTACCTAGGGAGGTGGTGGATCCTCCATCTTTAGAGGTTTTTAAGCTGAGGCTTGACAAAGCCCTGGCTGGGATGATATAGCTGAGGTTAGTCCTGCTTTGAGCAGAGTGTTGGACTAGATGACCTCCTGAGGTCCCTTCCAACCCTCATCTGCTATGATTCCTTTTGCCTTCTCCTTCTAACCCCCCAATTCTTTGTTGATTCCCAGCATCAGGATAATTACCCAGGGTTTATTTCCTGGTGTGCTGGCTTCATTTTGACGTAACATCTGCACATTGGTTTCCTTTGCAAGCGGGGCTTCCATCGTGCTGGCTTACCATGCTCAGACTGCACGGCAGACAGGGGAATGCACGTCCCTTTGTCTGGCAAAAGCCATTTGTCAGCCCAGTTCGATTCACACTGGAAAATGGGTTTTAAAGTCTATGGATGCAGAACCCTGACATGGCACGTGCACCTCTCACACGGCTATTCACGACCACGCCATCCTGGCTCTCGCTCAGGTGCTCACCTGCCAGTCCATGGGGACGACCACGGTGAAAGTGCTGGGCTGGGGCAGTGTCTGCCAGGAGCTCCTGCTGTAGAGCAGTGAGCCCTTTGCCAGTGGGCACGGAGGGGCTCTGAGGGTCACACCTCCCTTCCGCAGCCACCTTGCGTGCTCGGGACGGGTCTCAAGAGTGCCTCTGGCACAACCAGCCAAGCCTGGTGCACCAGAAGGATCCCTGTGCAGGGCAGGGCAGGACTCAGGGCAGGCTGACCAGCTCGCAGAGCTCCCTGGCTCCACACAGCAGGAGCTGCTGCCCCCTCGGGGGCACAACAGGGACCATCTCTAGGCTGCTGTTAGTCAGGGTCCAGGGCACTGAGACTGAGCCCCTCCTTAATGCAGCCCATCACGGAGACTATTTACCTTCTGCCCTGCAGGGAACAGTGGGGGAGCCTGGGCGGCTTGGTGGGCTGCAGGATTGTTTGCTTTGCCTTTTCCTTTGCTTTGGCATGGGGTCATGTCCAGAAGAGGGAGCTGCCTCCCTGAGACCGACAGCTGGGGGACCACACCCCAACGCCAGACAGGCGCTACAGCAAGACCGACAGCCGGCGGAGGGGAGATGGCTGCAACGAGCACACTGCTCGCTCCTCGCGTGGTGCCCTGGAAGTCCAACCTAGGACCCTCCCCAGGGAGCATCAGTAACAAGTCTATACTGGTAGGAAGTCACCAACTCCCTCCCCTGCTGGAGAGAGGCCAGCCCAGAGGGGGTCTTGGAGACATCAGCAAACACCCCGAGAGACTGGCTGCACTGCTTTGGACTTCAGTGTGCCTAAACCACATGCTGCAAACAAACTGTGCACAGACGCTCCGTGCGTGGGGTCGCTTTGTTCCTACGCGGCACACGCCATAGCAGCAATGAAGTCCCAGGCCAGCCAGGCAGGCTCCCCCCCCACATGCAGCCAGGGAGAGAAGGAGCAGAGAAGCCAGGCCTTCCCCCTCCCTGGCGTGGAAATAAGCCTGTGGCAACTTGGATTTGAGGAATGGTGGTTTGGGCTGAGGGAGACATGGAATGCATTTGCAGAGCACAGGGGAGGCCCAGGAGTGGTTTTCGTCTGGGGAAGATGGAGGCTCATGGGACTGTGAGCAAAGGGGTTCATGTGAGGGTCTGTGCTAGGAGACCCATTGCCAGCGAGTGGCCTACACACACAAGGGAAATAGTGGCAATGATCCAGCCCAAAGTGTCGCCACATGCACAAAGTAAAACAGACCCAGAATAACCCCATGTCTCTCTAAGCCCATCAGCTGCCATGTCCTAGACCAGCAGTGGGAAAAAACAAACGCAGGGAGAGCGGGCTGTGTCAGACATGGTGCCCCAGCCACTTATTTCAGCACCCAGACAACTAGCAGGGAGCCTTTGCTCGTTCTGTCTCCGAAGACCCTCTCACGTGTGATGTCCTGCGTGTGGAATTCTAGGGGTTACAGGCAGGAATGCCGAGCCTCACATGCAGCACGTCCTTCGCTCCCCACCCTCGTGGCAGCAGTTATGAGCCTGCCCCCATGTGTATGGGACACTGTACAAGCAGACACTACGGCGTTTTAGCTCTGCGGGGCCTCTCAGACACTGGAGGTGAACTCCTGACCCTACTGAAGTCAATAGGAGTTTTGCCTTTCAAGTCAACAGGGTCAGGATTTCACCCTAAAGCTCTGGCTTTGTTAGGTGTTTGCATTTCAGCCGTTGTCTGGAACCAAAGCAGGTGAGCGGTCGTGTCTTAGCAATGGAATTATTTCATTCTTTGTGGGATTCTGTCACAGGCTGAGCGGAGCGTGGTTTCCTCACAGATCACAGGACTGCCTCAGGGCCCGCTGGGGAGGAGGTGAAATAAAAGCCAAGCTACTTCCTCAGCAAAGGGATAGAGGAACTGCTTCTTGCTGTAGCTTTCCAGCGTGGTGATGAGCATGGCCAGCGAAGGACCCACACTGGGGTTTGCGGTTCAAGAGGAGCTGACTGTGGCAGTGGCCAAGGGAAATAGGAACTCCTGGGTTGGTGGTGACCAGGGGAAGTGGAATACTGAGTACAGCTGGCTGAATGTGTTTGGAAGAAGTCTGGCATGGAAAATGCCCCTTTATTTTTAACTACGACATTTTACAAAAAGCTTTTGGGCTTTATTTTTTAAAAATTCCTAATTTTAGCTAGATTAAAATCACCTTCCCAACCGCCCTGGTTTTTGCTACTGAATGCACTAGAATGTATTATCGGTGGTCTTTGCACTTTCATTTTTTTTAATTTCTCATTCTTTCCTTTTCTATATCATTCATTTTTCAGAAGTTGTGGAAGTTAAGAAAAACTAGAATGACAGAAGGAAAAATGGCTTTAAGTGGTTCTGGTGGAAATTCAAGTTAGACAAATTCAGACTGGAAATAAGAGACACGTTTTAACGGTGGCAGTAACTTACCACTGGAACCACTTACCAAGGGTGCTGGTGGATTCTCCATCTCTGACCATTTCTAAAGCAAGATTGGATTTTTTTCTAAAGGATATGCTCTAGGACTCATTTTGGGGCAGCTAGCCCTGAACCGAGCCAGGCTCTCTCCTTTTCTCCCCCCTCCAGACCTGGCATTAGCTTCTAGTCTAACGGAGTGGGGCAAGCTGGCCTCTTTAACCCTTGCTGTGCTGACGAACAGACTCGTTCTCTTCCATCACACTTACCTACTTCTCTTCTTCATAAACCTCTAGGATAGTAAAAGCAAGAGAATTTTAAAAATAAAATTTGAGTTTGCATTTTTGTGAGCTTGGACTAGTTACTTTAGCTAACTAGATGAGTTGGTTTGTGTGTCTAGATTTCCAATACTCCAGGGGAATGTTTGTACATTATGACAAGAACCTGGCTTTCCTTCAGAACATGGGTTTAAAACAAGGCAGCAGTAACCTCTATTGGCTTTACGTTTTAGGGAAAGTTCATTTTTACAAAATTTATATTTTTGTTTCAGACATACCCATCAGGATCCCTTTTGCAGCATGTCATGAAATGCAACTGGATAGCTACAGAAGAAAACCATATTTTCTTGCACTATTAGCTCTTAAACAAGTAACAGTCCTTGCAACTTTCAGCTCAGTGAGCTGATATCCTACAGCACCTCACAAGCAATGTGAAGGGAGAGCTCCAGGGCCATGAAATACTGCGTATAGAATTGTAGAATATTAGAGTTGGAAGGGACCTCAGGAGGTATCTAGTTCAACCCCCTGCTCAGAGAAGGACTAACCTCATCTATATCATCCCAACCACGGCTTTGTCAAGCTGCAGCTTAAAAACCTCTAAAGATGGAGATTCCACCACCTCCCTAGGTAACCCATTCCAGTGCTTCACCACCCTCCTAGGGAAAAACTTTTTCCTAATATCCAACCTAGACCTCCCCCACTGCAACTTGACACCATTGCTTCTTCTTCTGTCATCTGCCACCACTGAGAACAGCCTAGCTCCATCCCCCGTGGAACCCCCTTTCAGGTAGTTAAAGGCTGCTATCAAATCCCCCCTCATTCTTCTCTTCTGCAGCCTAAACAAGCCCAGTTTCCTCAGCCTCTCCTCATAAGTCTTGTGCTCCAGCCCCCTCATCATTTTCGTTGCCTTCCACTGGACTCTCTCCAACTTCTCCACATCCTTTTTGTAGTGGGGGGCCCAAAACTGGACACAATACTCCAAATGCGGCCTCAGCAGTGCTGAATAGAGGGGAATAATCACTTCCTGTGACCTGCTGGCAATGCTCCTACAAATGCAGCCCAATATGCTATTAGCCTTCTTGACAACCAGGGCACACTGCTGACTCATATCCAGCTTTTTATCCACTGTTACCCCCAGGTCCTTTTCTGCAGAACTGCTGCCTAGCCCGTCGGTCCCCAGTCTGTAGCTGTGCATGGGATTCTTCCTTCCTAAGTGCAGGACTCTGCACTTGTCCTTGTTGAACCTCATTAGATTTCTTTTGGCCCAATCCTCCAGTTTGTTTAGGTCCTTCTGTATCCTATCCCTGCCTTCCAGGGTATCTACCACTCCCCCAGCTTAGTGTCATCTGCAAACATGCTGAGGGTGCAATCTACCCCATCCTCCAGATCATTAATGAAGATGTTGAACAAAACCAGCCCCAGGACCCACCCCTGGGGCATTCCGCTTGTGACCAGCTAGACATGGAGCCATTGATCACTACTCGTTGAGCGCTATGCTCTAGCCAGTTCTCTATCCATTTTATAGACATTCATCCAACCCATACTTCTTTAACTTGCTGATAAGAATACTGTGGGAGACAGTATCAAAAGCTTTGCTAAAGTCAAGGTAGATCACGTCCACCGCTTTCCCCACATCCATAGAGCCAGTCACCTCTTCATAGAAAGCAATCAGGTTGGTCAGGCATGACTTGCCTTTGGTGAATCCATGTTGACTGTTCCTGATCACCTTCCTCTCTTCCAAGTGCCTTAAAATGGATTCCTTGATTTTTCCAGGGATTGAGGTGTGGCTGACCGGTCTGTAGTTCCCTGGATCCTCTTTCTTCCCTTTCTTGAATTGGGGCACTATATTTTCCTTTTTCCAATCATCTGGGACCTCCCCCAATTGCCACGAGCTTTCAAAGGTAATAGCCAATGGCTCTGAAATCACCTCAGCGAACTCCCGCAGCACCCTCGGATGCATTGCATCTGGCCCCATGGACTTGTGTATGTCCAGTCTTTCTAAATAGTCCTGAACCTGTTCCTTCAGCACTGAGGGGTGCTCACCTCCTCCCCATTCTGTGCTGCCCAGTGCAGAAGTCCAACCTATCCCAATTACAGAGTCATCTCTGCTAAATAACTATGTGCTGAAAAGCACAATTGTATAGACCCCCTATTTCAGTCTGTATTGCACTTTTGTTAGCTATTTGCATCTGATAATCTCTTACAGCTAGCCACAGCACTATAAATATGCTGAATTTTAGCAGGGTTGAAGTGTATTATTTGTCTTTCTCAGTATAGTAGGTAAATGGAGTGCACAATTATCCTTTTCTTTCCCATTTCCAGATAACATTAAATGAACATAACAGACTGCTAATTGCAAATAAAATATTTCTGATCATGTTTTCAGTGAGCTAAACTTAAAAATCCCTGGGATACTGGATGCAACGCTGAGTGAACAATTGATATTTCAGTTTGCTGGCAGGTCAAAAACGTTTTTTTGCAGGGGAGGGTCAAACCAAAAATGAAATTTTCAGTGTATTAAAAATTCAGAAAAAACGTTGAGATGGTTTGAACAAAATGCCTTGTTCAGACATTTGAGCAAACACCAGCTGGCTAGCTGCACAAAACAGCCAGAAGAGGGAATGTTAACCCTCCTTACAACCCTGGGGATAGGGCACTCACATGGGGACCGTGGGCTTACTGTCCCCCTCTGCCTAATGTGGAGAAGAGATTTGAACTGGGCTCTCCCACACGCAGGACAGCACCCTAATGCTGGGTATAGGATATCCTGGGGGGTCGCTTTTCTCATCCTCTTCTGTCGAAGCTGTTCCACTTTGTAGAAATTGTCCTGAGCTAGGACTTGAGGAGGTGAGTTCCCTAGCACCAGGTTATAGAGGCGTCACTCTCGTTCCCTGCCCCAGTGCCATTCAGTGTAATTCACAGGGGCAATTCACATTCATTCATTCACCACCAAGACCAGTGTTTTTACAGCAGATAAACTATTCACTGAAACGCTCTCACGCAGCTCCAACCGGAAGAGCTAAGATCCGGCTTTGGTTCAGTCCCGTTTCGAAGTAGATGTATCAATATGAATATCAATCATGCACTAAATTCTCTTGAGAGAACACAAGCCCGTTAATAAGCTACGCCCCGAGCCTGCGAAGAGGCCTGTGCTAGTCACCCTTCCTGCAAAGCAAGCCATGACGCAGGGCCAGGGCCAAGGTGCCATCCACTAATTGCTAGTTTACCTGAATTTTGGCCTTTGTTTGAGGAGCATCTGTAAGTGCAAGTGCTCCCGAGACATTCCCTTCTTCTCTCGGGAGCACATCGGCCCACAGCTGGCTGAGAGAACAATGCAGAGGGAGCGCTGGGCTAGCTTCCCCGGTACCTTCTGCAGACTTTGTGATGCTCCAGTGATGAAAAGCAGCAGCGAGCCCTCGGCAAAGCATGCATTCCCCAGGCTCACCAGCCAGGTAGGAGCATAAGGATTGCCATAAGGGATCAGGCCCCGAGGCCTTCCAGTCTCGTGTGTGACAGTAAGGAGTTTAGAGGAAGGTGTAAGACATGGGGTAATCTGCCCCCAGGCTTATCTCTTGTTCTCTCATAGGTAGAGATTGGCTGAAGTCCAGGAGCAGGTTTACTAACCCTTCTCACAAATGGTTATAATTGATGCTTGCTCCTGATATTCTTTGTTATCCATATCACGTCCCAGCTTATAGAATCATAGAATCATAGAATATTAGAGTTGGAAGGGACCTCAGGAGGTCATCTAGTCCAACCCCCTGCTCAAAGCAGGACTAACCTCAGCTATATCATCCCAACCTGGGCTTTGTCAAGCCTCAGCTTAAAAAACCTCTAAAGATGGAGATTCCACCACCTCCCTAGGTAACCTATTCCAGTGCTTCACCACCCTCCTAGTAAAAAACTTTTTCCTAATGTCCAACCTAGACCTCCCCCACTGCAGCTGGAGCCCATTGCTTCTTTTTTCTATCATCTGCCACCACCGAGAACAGCCTAGCCCCATCCTCCCTGGAACCCCCTTTCAGGTAGTTAAAGGCTGCTATCAAATCCCCCCTCATTCTTCTCTTCTGCAGGCTAAACAAGCCCAGTTCCCTCAGCCTCTCCTCATAAGTCCTGTGCTCCAGCCCCCTAATCATTTTTGTTGCCCTCCGCTGTACTCTCTCCAACTTGTCCACATCCTTTTTGTAGTGGGGGGCCCAAAACTGGACACAATATTCTAAATGCGGCCTCACCAATGTCGAATAGAGGGGAATAATCACTTCCCGTGACCTGCTGGCAATGCTCCTACTAATGCAGCCCAATATGCTATTAGCCTTCTTGACAACCAGGGCACACTGCTGACTCATATCCAGCTTTTTATCCACCGTTACCCCCAGGTCCCTTTCTGCAGAGCTGCTGCCCAGTTCGTCAGTCCCCAGTCTATAGCTGTGCATGGGATTCTTCCTTCCTAAGTGGAGAACTCTGCACTTTTCTTTGTTGAACCTCATTAGATTTCTTTTGGCCCAATCCTCCAGTTTGTTTAGGTCACTCTGTATCCTATCCCTACCTTCCAGGGTATCTACCACTCCCCCCAGCTTAGTGTCGTCCGCAAACTTGCTGAGGGTGCAATCTACCCCATCCTCCAGATCATTAATGAAGATGTTGAACAAAACCGGCCCCAGGACCGACCCCTGGGGAACTCCGCTCGTGACTGAGGCTTCTCGAGTCTTGCTCAGTTCTTTGCCTCGGTGACTTCCTGGGGCTGTGAATTTCACAGTCTAATTGCACATCGTAGCAAAAATATTTCTGCCTCTCACTTATGAATTGGCCACCTTTTAATATCATTGAATGTCTTCTCCTGTGTTAGGAGCACAACTGGCAGCCTCTCCATTGCTCTGAATCCTTTCCAGTTCTTCATTATCCCTTTCTGATGGGGTGACCAGTCCCGCACACAGTATTCCACATGAGGCCACAGCTGCATTAAGCTGAGTATCCGAGGAACTGAACAGCAAAGCTACTAGTGAATCTGGCCCATTAGATCTTGATTGTTTGCACAGCAAATTCAGAAAGCTGATCACTTTCCCAAGTTGTAGATAGTTAGTTTTGACATGTAAATCCTTTGTTTCTGTTTGCAGACATTATGGCAGATCTAAGTCCTTTCGGTATTCCAATAGTTCACTCCAATAATACTTTCACACAGGGCCAGTCCTTGCTACTGCTTTTTAAACAAGCTCTCCAGGTAGCTCAGTATCAAAATGGACAGTTGCAGGAGGGATTCTCATGGCTCTCTGCCAAGAAGCATTAAATGGCTAGCAACTTTGGTAGAATCATTCCCCCTCCTTTCTATGAGTCAATTCATTATTTCAATGATATGAAACTTGCTCTGCATTATATAAAGGCTAGAACAAACCATGTGCTGATTTGCTTTTATCTTTGTCCATGACGAACAGTTTCAAATCATCATCCACAATCACAAACAGACAAAAATCCCACCCATTGAAAATACGGAGCAAGGGAACATGTTGTAGTCCACTTGTATCAACAGCAATTCTCTGGTTCTCTAGGACAAGCTCAGACCCCAAATGTCCTGCCAGCGTGGGGGGAATATGAATGTTAAACATGGATATGTTTGGTTTGCTGGCAATTCTGGAAAAAAAAAAAAAAAGAAAAGAAAAAAAGCATTCTGGGTCAAACCAACAATGAAATCACTTAAATTTCTGGTGGAGTGAGAAGTTGATAACAATTGAGTCGGGTCCAAACAAAACACTTCATTTGGACACTTCTGGAAAAACTGTTTCCATTTCAGGCTTTTTTGACAGAAGCAAAGGAAAAGAGGATTAAATTCACAGACGGGGAAGCACCACTGCTGTCCCCAGGCCCCTCTGATCAGCGCTAGCGCAGTAGTCACAGCACTCACATGACATGTGGGAGAGAGATCGAGTCCCCTCTCTGCTTGATGCAGAGAAGGGATTTGTCCTTTATTCTCTAGCCATAGGGTTCTGGGCTATTGCTCCACGTCAAATACAGAAATAACTGCTGGAGCAGGTACTTTAACTTGAGTCTCCTACATTCCTGGGAAACACCCTTCCCACGAGACTCTAGCATTATGTGCACTGGCTTTCTCTGGCTCACCAGCTATTCACTGAATAAAAAGGTAAACCTGTCAGACAAGGTTACTAAACCCTGCCCCTGGTGCGGGCCTGAGCGGGGCCTGCTGTGAACAGCTGCAATGACTGGTGCTCAGGAAGTACAGTGATGGGTGTCCTAGAAGCACTTTCACCCGAGAAATGAAAGTGCCCAAAGTAGCTATTTTGGACTATCCATGAAAATGTGATAAGTGTCAGAAAAACAAGTGCACACAGGGATGGCTTTTATATGCCAGCCTCAAACTCCATCTGTTTGAATTGAGGCCTTTTATATGAAAACCCCGTGCAGCTTCAGACAGCTACCAGCTGCGACCTCAGAATTCATTGCAGGGGCCGAGATGTGGGGAAGCAACTCTAAAAATGGCAGCATTGTCACACGCGAGCTTTATGGAATATGAACCACAAATATTAAAAAGTAACTTATTGTCCGTGTCATCCTGGCCTCCCTTGAGCACTTTCTGACCGTGGCACCGGAGTTGCAAAAACAGCAACATGTGTAACTTGCAAATTCTTCAAATCAGTAACCTTCCACCAGCCCCTGGAATAATAATAGAGCAGGTTTCCACCTCCTGTAGGTGCTAGAAGTTGTTGCTTGCAGGTTTTCAAACACTCAAACACATTAGCAAGAGCAGAAATCACACAGATCTTTACAGTTTGAAAATTCCCCCCGAGCTCTGACACCAGTAACTGCTGGTGACAGGTGCAAGGCGAAAGGAGCAGCTATAAAAAGTCTATGAAACCAAACTTTTTAGCACTAGGTAGATTTGCAGAGTAGTTTTTTGGCTTTGTTCTATCATCTGAAAAACATTGCAAGCACCAGACATTGCTTCCACTGAGGTAAATAGCCGAATTCCCATTCACTTCAATGGTGGAAGACTGCATCCAAAACTGGTAACCCTAACACACTAGTAATATCACTAGAGACCTTGGAGTTTGTACTGGCTCTCTTAAGACCTGAAGGGATCATCAGATCATGTAGCCAGACCTGTTAAACCTGGCCAAAAAAACCCAGCTGCCTTCATGCTTAGCCCAATAACTTGTTTGACTAAATCATATCTTCAAGAAAGGCTACAGGCTTGATCTGAAGACATGAAGAGATGTCGTCAGCATCCCTTATTTTTTACATTTCATAACATTTCATTTATATTGATTGATACCTCTTTCCCTCCCCCTCTTTTGTTATATATTGCTCTTTATTATTATTTCTAGTTGATCCCTTCACTTCATCACTGCGCCAGAATGGGCTTATAGCTAACGGTATCCTCTTTCTTGATTGTGGAATTGTGGCTTTTGGTCTATTTAATAAACTCTTTAAGAACTCCCAATTTTCATTTACGTTTGTCTAAATTTTTCCTCCCAGTAAGTTTTGCTCATAATTCTCCTCAGCTCTGGGGAACTAGCCCTTTTGAAGCACCACGTATATATTTTACTAGTTGGGATTGTCCTCTGTTTGCCCATAGTGAATGTAATCAGATCACGATTGCTGGTCCCTATGCAGCCATCAGCTTGCAGACTAGTCATGAATTCATCTCTCTCTATCATGATGAGTTCCCTAATAGTTACCTCATGTTGTGTGCAATACAATTTGTGTTAGAAAATTGCTTATAATTTTTCAGAAACTAACGATTTACCACTATAATACTGTACCCCAGGAAATCCGCAATGTTATGTAAAATAACCACTTCATGTAGGTGAAAGGCAAACTTTCAGAGCTTTTTATTTTAGATTGGGAACATTTTATATGAAACTTTCTTTCCAACTTTCCAACATACACAAGTGCGCCAATAAGCTAGTCACATCTCGGATGAGTAGGTTGGGTGTGGAGCATTCAGCAATCTTCTGCAGCTCACAGAGCACAGCAAGAGTGTGGATCACTTTGCATGGTCAGAGCCTCTTCTGTCACACTGTGTAATAACATTTTCCTTTGATCTTACTTCGGATACCTCCCCTGTGTGGTTCCACGTAGAATGGTGGGGTTTTTTTTTTACTTTCTAGGCAGTTTCAACACTATTTTTACAAGAATGGTGACAGGGAGCAGCAAAGTATGATTCTTCGATAACTGTCGAAACTGTGTTCTTTATGATTGGCATTACTGAAACTTTAAGAACATAAGAATGGCCATGTGGGGTAAGACCAATGATCCACCTAGCCCAGGATCCTGTCTTCCAGCAGTGGCCAATGCCAGATGTTACGAGGGAATAAACAGACCAGGGAAATTATTGGATGATCCATCTTCCGTCAGCCAGTCCCAGCATCTGGTGGTCAGAGACTTTGACTTTATCAAAACAGAAATGCCAGGCATTATTGTAGTAACTCCCTAACCTTTCCTCCTCTCTGGTTATGACTAGTGACCTCCGTCTTTCCTCCCTGGAGACAATTATTCTGTAATTGCTACAGAAGTAGAAAAAATATCCAGGAAGGACCAGTTAGGGCCTGATCCAATGGTAGACTCTAGAATAGCAAGGAGAGTGGGAAAAAGACATGGCAGCTTGGACACACAGGAGGAGTTAGGACTTGGGGTGCTCAGCACCACGTGTTTAGGGGCCCAGAAAACCACAGGAACACACGGAGGACCACAAAGCCGGGGTTAGGTGCCCAGGCTCCCTGTATAGTGAATGGGGGGTGTCAGGTGCCTTCGACTGTGATTCACAGAACCCAACAAGCTAAGTGGGAAGCTGCCCCAGCAGCCAAGGAGAGATGCCGACCAGAGGGGTCTGGGCTAGGACCCATCCCAGCAGAGATATGTGCCTACGCCCAGGCTGCAGTGAGGTGCCCAGTTCTGCTCATGATTTGCAGCTGGGAACCCTCTTCGAAGTCAGGCACCTTGGCCATTCTGCAAGAAGCTGGGGGCGGGAGAGGAGGAAAGAGACCCTGGGAGGCAGAGACAGTGAGAAGCGCACAAGGAGGAGTGACCCTGGCCTCCTGGTTACAGCACTCAGCCAGGCTCCCTGCGCCAACCACTCGCTCATTATTTAGCCCCAGTGGAGCAACTTCACCCCGAAGGGGAGCCCCACATCAGACTGTCCCCTAGCTCAGTGGGGTGCGCGCTTTCCCATCTCCCGGAGTGGGTCTCCCATATCCGAGGTGAGTCCCCTAACCACTGGGATGAAAAGTGAGGGACTGCCTCCCAACTGCCCGCTGGCTGCTGTGTGTGAACCCACGGGAAGGTCTGGGCCCATGGGAATGCTCTTGGGCCCCTATTGGATTGGGCCCAACAGGCAACTTCCTTGGATGGATGTCCATCTTCCGCTGGTTTGTGACCCCTTCTGGGGCTTGGGCACCTAGGCACCAAGAGAGCAGAGTCTCAGAGACAGAGACACAGGCACTGAGGGAGCATTTACTGCAAAAACAGGTGCTGAGTGAGTTGAGGCATCCACGGGGCTCAACAAGAGTTTTATGCATCACAGCAGAAGCAAAACTGAGGTTTAGGTGCCCACCTACTCTGGTGAAGCGAGGCCACAGACATTACCGAAACCCAAAGCGCACACAATAATTGGCTTAAAAATTCAGAGGTTTGGATTTTTTTTAAAAACTATAACTTTGGGGCTTTTTCTTTTCCTTCTTGTTGTTGAGCTTTTAGGTGTCAGATTTTCAAGCTCTTCCACAAAACTAGGGCTAGAAATTTATGTTTCATATTTTTAAAGGAAAGGAAAGATTCTCATGCAGTCAACTGACCCAGGATCAGGGGCTTTAAGAAAATCAGCAAGTATCACAAATGGGTGAAAATCCCAAAGTTAACAACACTGTATTGAGGTCCCCTAAAACTCCAGCATTGGTTTCAACCCAGAGGTTCAGAGGGGTTTCTACTGCATGGCTTAGGAGCTAAGTGTGATTTTTGTAGGCAAACGAGGTAACGTCCTAAGACATGACAATCATCCTGTCAATTTATTTCGTGGTGAGGTGCTAAAGGAGCACTCAAGGAAGACAAGATCAGTAAGGAGAAGCTAAATGAATTTTTGCATCAGTTTTCACTGCAGAGGATTGAGGGTGATTCCCACACCTGAGCTATTCTTTTTAGATGACAAATCTAAGGAACAGTCCCAGACTGAGGTGTCAATAATGCTTTTGACACAAACTGATCAATTAAATCGTAATAAGTCACCAGGACCAGATGGCATTCACCCAAGTGTTCTGAAGGACATCAAATATGAAATTGCAGAACTACTAACTGTGATATGTAACCTATCACTTAAATCAGCCTCTGGACCAGATTGCAGGAGGATAGGTAATGTAACAACCATTTTTAAAAAATGCTCAAAAGCAAATCACAAGCAAATCAGTGGCAATGATAGTGAAGAACAGAATTATCAGACACACAGATGAACACGGTATATTGGGGAAGAGTCAAGATGGCTTTTGTAAAGGGAAATCCTACCTTATCACTCTACTAGAATTATTTGAGGGTGTCAATAAGCATGTGGACAAGTGTGATCCAGTGGATATGGGGTATTTGAGCCTTTCTGAAAGCTTTTGACAAGGTCCTGCACCAAAGGTTCTTAAAGCAAAGTAAGCCATCATGGGATAAGTGGGAAGGTCCTCTCATGGATCAGTAACTGGCTAAAACACAGAAAATCAAAGGTAGGAATAGATGGTCAGTTTTCACAGTGGAGAGAGGTAAACAATGAGCTCCCCCAAGGATCTGTACTGGGACCTGTGCTGATCAACACATTCCTAGATGAACTGGAAAAAAGGGTAAACAGTGAGGTGGCAAAGCTTGCTGGTGATACAAAATTACTCAAGATAGTGAAGTCCAAAGCAGACTGAGAAGAGTTACAAAGGGATCTCATTAAACTGGGGCACCGGGGCAACAAAATGGCAACAAAATTCAATGCTGATAAACCAATGCACATTGGACAATGTAATCCCAACCATACATACACAATGGTGGGGTCTAAATCAGCTCTTACCACTCAACAAAGGGATCTTGGAGTCGGGGTGCAATGCAGCCGTAACAGGAAATCATCTTGCTGCTCAGAGAAGCTTCTTATGCCTCCTTCTGCCTTAAACAGGGCGTTTGGACCAATCAGTGGAGTCAGGGGATCCTCCAGGCAGAGCTCCCATGGCTGGTGTCTTGTCTGAGGCTATAGAACTATTAGCTTCTCAGTCCACCAGGTTTCAGCAGACGTTAGGTAGAGGCCAGGGTGCAGGAACAGTTTGGGGATGCCCAGGCCTGGTTTCAAGACCTAGGCAATCACAGCAAGCCTCTGACTGCCGGAAGCTGGGAGTGGACGACAGGGGATGGATCACTCAATAATTGCCCTGTTCTGTTCATTCCCTCGGCAGCACCTGGCACTGGTCACTGCTGGAAGACAGGACACTGGGCCGGATGGAGCCTTGGTCTGACCCTGTATGGCCGTTCTGATGTTGGTTTAGAGCAGGGGACTTTAGCGGGGAGTCCAGCTGAGCCAGTTTAAAGGACGTGAGCAGGTTTATGGAATGCATCTATCCCGTGCATGGCAGCGCATCTCGGAGTTCGGGTTGACGGCCGGGGGCTTGTGCCAGGGCACAACAAGCCAGCTGTGCCGACAGTGCAGATTTGTCAGGAGCTTGTTCTCTGCAGCCCACCTGCCTCCCCGGGCTTCCAGGCCAGAGTCCAAACCTCTCCACAGCTATCGGTGGTGCCGGAGCGTGAGTCCCAGAAGACTCAGGTGCTGAGACTGGCTGTGCAGATGTGCCCTGGACAGCAAGCAGGTTTCTCTCCCTCAGCCTGGCTGTCAGTCTGGGGCAGCAATGCCGGTGCCTGAGGTGCTAACCTGGCCCATCACCCGTGCAGTCTCGGAGCACTTCGCAGTCTTGAATGTATTTATCATCGAACAGGAGACCACGTGCCAATACGCTGGTAAATGAACTGCGTTTCCTAGGGAGTGTACGGGGCTGCGTTCTGCTGGGGGAGGCAATGACTCTTCTGTACCCCCAGCTCTGCGCTCAGGGCTCCACACTTTCATCTGCCTGGGGGAAACAAGCACTGCCACCTTCTGCTCTGAGTCTGGGTCCTGCGGGGAACCCGGCACACTAGGGGGATTTATGGGAATGCCTCCTAATGCTGCCGTGCCCTGGCTTCCATCACGCCAGTGCGGCAGGCAGAGGAATGCATACCTTGCAGCTGGTTCCCTTCCCACCCCCCCGGGGTCTCTGTCATTAGATAGCCGCCTACGCTAACACCTGCATTTGGCCTCTCAGAGCTTGATGTGCAGAGAGGGGTAATCCTGCATGGTTTGGTTCGTGGGGAATGTTTTCGATCAGTGTGGAGAGGCGCATGGGTATGGCAGCCCTTCCTAACGCCATCTGCATCAGTGGCTGCAGGGTACAGCCCCGCATGCTGCAGAAGGCAGCAGAATGTTTCTCCTTTGCTGTCACTTATTTCACTGAGGAGCTAGTAACATGGCAACGTCTTAGGCCCTGCACCCACAGCTCCTGCCACGCCTGCCACCCCTCCTGCAAGAATCTCTCAGGCTGCATTTGCCGTGACCTAGGAATACTCAGCCTGGTAGCTGGTCTCAGTGTCGGCTGGATGGAGAGGAGGAGTTTGTGGGCTTTGGGCTGCCCTACACTAACGAAGGTGCTACCCGGCTCAGGGTGCACGGCGTTATTAGGAGATGTGATTAACCCCGTGTACTGACCCGCACCATACACAGCCCTGCAGGACACGCAGTGCGAGCAGCGAAGCGGAATCAGTCCCACACCCAGTGCAATTGCAATGAGCTCAGCCTGCTGAATTGCTGCCAGTGCTTTGGTTATATAAAGATGAAGAGAGAGCATCATTTTGCCATTTAGAAACCTTCTCTGGCACAACATGCTCTACTAGAGAGAAAGCAATCCTTTAGCCAGCTTTTCCTTCAGGAACTGGAGTTGCCCAATTGGTCACACACACAAAATCAAAGGCCAGGTGGCATTTCAGCAGACTGATTACTCTGACAACGTTGCCTGGGGTTATGGCTAACGTGGTCACGTGACTCATTCTTTACATGTTCCATTGTACCATGCACACTGGTTTGTGCTTCCATATGACAAGTAATTATTTCCCCAGTGGTTGCTCCTACAAAGTTAATGTTTTTCATGATAAGTTTAAGATAGATAGACAGACAGACAGACAGACAGACAGATAGATAGATAGATATAGTGCTCACATTTTAAAACATTTTCCCTCATCAGTTGCTTCCCTCAGTGCTTTCCAGTGCAGTTCTGGCTTAGTCTGGGGTTGTTCCTTCCCTCTCCTCATGAAATCCTGCAGGTAGGACACAGGAAGTCTGATCTCGTGGTTAAGGCAGTAGACCGGGACTCTGGAGACCTGGGTTTGCTTCAGCCATAAACTCTACCGTAGGTATCTTTTGTGACTTTGGGCAAGTGACTTAATCTCTCTGGGCTGGACTTCCTCACCTGCCTTGTCCCTTAGCCCTTATCCCATAATGAATACGGGGAGGGGGTCTATTTACCAGTTGTGCAGTGTGAGGGCCTTAAACTCTCAGGACGACCTTAAACTGAAAAGCTGCATTGCCTCTTACATATATATCTGTGTAATTCATTCCCACAAGCACTAAATTGTGTGAGTTAAGATTTTTCTATACACAACATTCCTAACACAAAGCCATGGAAATGGAAAAGTAAAGGCATCTAAGCTGACATGCCTTTTACTTCCCCACCTGGAGACACACTCCTCATCACTAGACAAACCACCACACATTGTAGACAACGCACCACAACCTTAACTCTGCTCTAGTAGAGTTCCAGAGCCTCCTTCCCCGAACTCCCCACCATGAGAAAGTGACAGACGTCCCTCTGACTATCCATTCAGCGCAGCTCTGGAAAATCATAGTTGTTCATGTTATCACCATTCTATTTTTAGCCCCTTGAGCAGCAAAGGATAAAATACATCAGGTCTATTTAGGATATAGAATTGAAATATTAATTTAATGTCTAATACAGGGCTTACAGGCCTCAGGCCCGTATGATATTTAGCTTAGGCCTGAGGCCTTGTGTGGCTAAACGTGAGTAGTTAACCAATCGGTGACCTATTACACTAGATGAAACAGTCACAGGAATGGATGTGTTCACTGATTATATTTAGGAAACTCATACTGCAATGTACCAGTTACAGCTGGTTAGAGTATTCTGGGGATTTTTGAAGACATAGGGTATCAGCAACGTGCTAACCTGAGGTTGTTATGGTGACTGGTTTATGTAAATGTTAATGAGTATAAAGGCAACTAACAAATTAGCCTATGAAAAATAAAACAGAGCATCCCAAAAGCAGTGGGTTGTGGAAGTCCAAATAAGGAAAAGATTTTGAAACCTTCCTAAATATGTATGAACCTTGGTGGGCATCAGTGTAACATAAAAGCTGTACTCTTGCCTGCATGCCTGGAGAGACACCAGGATGACAGACACTGGTGGTGAAAGTGACGATGAAGATGATAGAATCATAGAAGATGAGGGTTGGAAGAGACCTCAGGAGGTCATCTAGTCCAACCCCCTGCTCAAAGCAGGACTAACCCCGACTAAATCATCCAGGCCGGGTCTTTGTCAAGCCACACCTTAAAAACCTCTAAGGCTGGAGATGCCACCACCTCCCTAGGTAACCCATTCCAGTGCTTCTCCACCCTCCGAGTGAAAACGTTTTCCCTAATATGACATGGAAGATAATGATGGACACTCCCAGCAGGACAAGTCAGTGATGCCAGTCGCAGGGCTAAACAGATTGCACTGTCTCTATATCTGCCGCAATATTTTGGTGTCTGTGGGATTGTTTATCTGCTTAGTGGATTTGTTGATAAAGGGATTTGTGATACATTGCAACTCAGTTCTCCCATTCCAACGATACATGTCATAAACTTCCTTATGCTGTAGCCACTCAGGAAACTGAATCCTTATTGACCCCTGTGGTCTAGGAGATGACTCGATACACCAATTCACCACAAAGGTTACACTCACCGCTCCCAGGACTCTGTGTGGTGGAGATGCTTTTGAAGTAGACACAGTGGTCCTTTCCTTCCTTTGGGGTTGGATACACTGCCCAGGGCTGTATGGAAGTGGGTAATCCTTGACTTGTTTGTCCTGCAGTTCACATTCCTATTGCTAAAAGCAGGGGCAGTTGCTATCTTCTGAGGCAGCGTGGGCAGCGCATTTTAGAGTCAATGCACCCTGCGTGTTTGCGGCAGCTGTTTTCCATTGCCTTTGTTTTGCTAGTCCCCTTAATCTTCAATGAAAATTAGACAGAAAATAAGGTTTGGTGTTTTGTGTGTGTGTGCATGGGAAAACCAGCCCAGTCTCTGCAGCATTCCCAGCTGCTGTTGGCCTGAGGAAACTTAGTTTGTTTTACAAATATAAATACCCGCTGGGCTGTCAACTCTTGCTGGACTATAAAGCTTGTGGGCAAACTCTAGCTAACCAGTCAATGCACTTCAAGACATGCTGACCGGATGGCCGGACTCCCTGAGATGCGATGTTTTGGGACCATCCAGCAATGCAGAAAAGCTCTTGTCCCTGCCCATACACGTCATCACGTCACCTTTCAGGTGAGCGCCCAGATTGTACAAACCCTGCTCCAGTAAGAAGAACATCGTCTGATTGAGGCCCCAAAGAGACTGAAGTTTCTGGTTTCCTGAAAGTTGCTAGGGGTCCTGGTGCAGTAGAAATGCTGATCAGTGTGTGAGAAGTGATGGGAGAGCCCAGCGAAGGAACAAAGGGGCAGGAGAGGAGGGGGCTGTACTGTACCTGGGACTGCAAATCCATCTAGCTTTGCAGAAGAGTTCTTGGTGAACTGCTCCATAACTTACACTGACCGTTCAACATTCAGGGAGCGCGACTGTCTGCTTGGGGTGAAATGCACGCCTGTGCAGAGGGACTAACACGAGACCTAGTTACTATTTAACTCCCACTTAAGCCTTGTTTTGAGGATTTTCATGGTGCATGGGCCTTAAGCTGGCTCTCCGTACAGGGATAGAGCCCACCAATAATGAATTCAGGCAACATGTAGCAGATAACAGATCCAATACCCAACCAGCGCTGCTGATGTAGTTTGGCTGAGTCTGTCACTAGAGACATTCACAAGCCTACATTCTGCGTGGCTGGTCTCTAGCCTGAACACACAGGAGCGGCTCCACTCCCAGCGGCTCGTTGTCAGCCTGCTCGGCACTGAGACGGGCTGCAAAGTTCAGTCAAGTGGCAGCAAGCCCAGAATTTCCAAGATGGTGCCCTGGCAAAGAGCCAAGTGTGTGTGTGTGTGTGTGTGTGTGTGTGTGTGTGTGTGTGGAGGGGGACGTGGGGTGGGCAGAATCACAGCTCTGCGGTAAAGGACAACAGTGAGCATGGGCACGGCTGGTGGCTACTGAGCATGTGCAGCAACGGGCGACAGCGAGGTCAGCAGCTGAGCCGGTGACCGGTCAGGGCCACGCCTTGCTGTGAAGGGCAGAGCTGTCCATCATTGCTGTGAAGTAATGGCTGCTACTGAGCATGTGCAAACGAGGTGACTGCTTCTACGACCCGAATGGTCTATTAGAGGAGCCCCCGAGTGGCGCAGCCTGAACGGCCCAGTCCAGCATGCAGCTCCTCCCTCAGGCAGCGGGAGAGAGTCGATCGGGAGAAGACGGGTCAACTGGAAGCCAGACCGGGTTAGCCAAAAAATGCAGCTGGGAAGCGTTAGAGAAGCTGCTGCAGGAAGAGGGCGAACGAGAGGACCCTGGGCGGCCGGTATAATAGGCTGGGGAAGTATAAATCTTCCCGAGCAGAACCTCCTGCTCTGCCCCTCGCCCCATCCCTGCTCTGCCCCAGGCTTTGCTCATCCGCCAGCCCAGCTCCGATCCCCCCAGCAGCAGCCTGGGGCTCACCTGGGCTTAGTCCCCGGGTGGTTGGGGGGGTCCCAGGAAACTCCTGCCCTGCCACCTGGAAAGTTGGGGCAAGAGGGGATGAAGCTGTGGGGTGAGGAGGGGCTCTCCACATGGGCAGTGCAGCCCAGCAATTCAGGTGAGCTCCTGGCTGCTGCTGGGAGGGATCGGACCTGGGTCGGGGGACACACTGCAGCACCGGTCTGATCGCTCGGCCCAGTGGAAAACACGTATCAGGGCTGGGCTGCTGAGTGGAGCTGGGCGGGGAGGAGCCTGACTCAGCTGGGACAAGGAGACATTGTGGTTTGGCTCAAGCAGAGGAGAAAAGACAGTGGGAAAGGAATGGGCGGCAGACATGCCCGGGGGAGGGAACCAAGCAGGAGCTGGGGTAGAGCATGGGCAGGGCCTCATGGAGGGGCAGACCCCCAATCCTGCCTCTCCAAAGGCAGGAGTCACCAGCTGCTCATGGTCAGAGAAAAAACCAGAGTGGAGCAAAGCTGACTGGCCAGAAGCTGAGCGGTAAAACGATTAAAGGGTTTATAAAACAGCACCAGCGACTTTCAAGGAATACCAACAGATTTACAAAATAACCCTCTCCAGGTCTTTTAAATATCATGTTCAGTGTAGTATTTCCTAGGTGTATGCTTGGCGTGTGGGTGTGTGCCTGCCTTTGTATTTCATTAGGTGAAACTTAAAGAATAATTTCAGAACTGCTGTCAGCAATTTGTTGCAAACTGGCCATTTGTAACAAAGCACTTTGCTTCGAGTCATTTAAACTACGTGCTATTGTGCTTTCAGTGCGCTTTAAACTTGCAATAAGGGATTGTGTCTCAGGGATGTTTAGATCACAGGGTGGCAGGGATTATTAATTACTTTAATACAGAGATACGTTGTTCTGGAAAGATCACTCTGTGTCAATTACTTCATTGGACGGTGATAGCTGTGTCCTTTAGTGTTTCCTTAACAACCACGGCGACTCAGGCCTGGGAAGAGCAGACCAAGGGGGCAGCGGGCAGGCTATCGGAGGGCATTCCGAAATCCATTGTTCAGGGTAACAAGACAGCGCCAAGTAAAGGGAAGGTTTGAACATAAAAGAATGAGATTTCGCTGCAGGATGGTGTGACTGGGAAAGCCAATCAGAATTTGGGATAAAACCGTTTTACGAAAAAGCATTCCTCCCCGCCACGCACCATCTGCACTTGTGGACAAATACCGGTCCCGTTGACACTGATCCTAAACCTCCCGTGGAAACGGTGGGACCAGATCTAAACTCCATCTGGAACAATAACTTCGAACCGGGGGAGGCAAAACTCAAAGAAGGTAAAGCTGATCATGACGAGAGAGAGACACCTGCAGGCGCCATTCCCACAGCCTCTAAGCAGATCTGGGAGCTGCAGCTGTCACTGCTAGACGCTATTGCTACTGCAGCACTTATCCGCATTGCCAGGAAGTGCAGATATCCTGGGGGTTTTCTCTGAGTGCTGGGTGTGTGCCTCAGTTTCCCCATATGTTACTCGTGTTTGTCGGTGAGGGGACCCGGGTGTGTGATCATTGCAGAGACCACTAGAGGGTGGATGGGCCTTTCCCAGCCACACACATGCAGACCTAGCCAGGACCCCCTGCCCTGACCCAACCACTTCTTACAGGTTGTGGCAGATGGAGACCCAGAGGAGGGGCCACCTTGCTCGTGAAGGAGACAAAGGACTGGGGAGGGGCCAGGGAACGGTGCTGGTGGGCGTGACGGGCTGCCTGGAAGGCAGAGCCAGGGCCCGTGGGGGGTTCGCCGGGAGCAGAGCCCAAGGATGGGGGTTGTCGCTGCCGTTAACTCCTAATTAAGCTGCTAATGAAGTTTGTTTATGCTGTGATCCTGAGAACTTCTAAACCCTTCTGACTCCCACGCTGGCTGTGGATCGCTTCAGCCTGCAAGGAGGGTGCCTGGCCCTTTGGGGTGTGGGAGAACTCCCCAGGGTCCCATCCAGGGGTCCCACGGGGGGAGTTCAGGTGGAGCAGGGGTGCTGAACGCTGCAAGACCAGGGTCAGGAGGCAGCTGCACCGGTGTGTGGAGACCCGAGGGGCAGACTCCGAAGCACTAGAGTCCTGCCTGACTGTGTCCCGAGTGGTCCCGGAGCACACTTCCTGAGGGACTCCGTCACACTCATCTAGCATTATTATAGTAGCACCTGGTGCCTGTATTGTGCTAGGAGCTGCACACACACAGTTAAAAGTCCCTGTCCCAGAGAGCTCAGAATCTCAGCAGATTGGGAGGGGAAAGGAGAAGCTCAGGGTCGCACAGCAGGTCAGTTGCAGAGCCAGGAATAGACCCCAAGTGTCCTGACTCAGAGGCCAGGATCTATTGATTAGCCCACATTGCCTTCTAGTGCTGTCAGTGCTGTCTGAGTCTTGCAATAGCAAAGCACTTTAATATTGTTACCCTTAGTCTTAAAATACCTACATCTATAGATGCACTTCTGAGCCACAGTTCCTATGTCTGATTTCCACAACCCAGCCATTAGTAGTTGAATTGTTTCCTGTAGGCTTCATGGAAACATAGCATCCTAGAAGATGAGGTTGGAAGGGACCCCAGGAGGTCATCGAGTCCAACCCCCTGCTCAAACAGGACCAACCCCAACTAAACCATCCCAGCCAGGGCTTTGTCAAGGCGGGCCTTAAAAACCTCTAAGGATGGAGATTCCACCACCTCTCTAGGTAACCCATTCCAGTGCTTCACCAACCTCCTAGGGAAAAACTTTTTCCTAATATCTCCCCCCCCCACTGCAACTTGAGACCATTGCTCCTTGTTCAGAGTGTCTTTAGGAGGGGATGGAAGGAGGAGAGGGTATAGCCTTTGCAGAAGATGCTGAATGTAAAAATATAGCACACAAATTCATGAGGGCACAGAGGGTGGGTTTAAAAAGTAAAGCAATTGATTAGGGGCCTGTGTCAAAATCTAAAGAAGGGAGGTTTTTTTTAAGTTATGCAGAGAGAAGATTCTCGAAGTGAAAGGAGGGGAACTTTATTTATTTCTCTCTTCTCACATGCATAGATTTTTAGGGCCACTCTGACCTGCATAACACAGGCCAAAGAACCTCACCTGGGGATTCCTGCATCAGGCCCATGCCTACTGGCTGAGCTGTGGCAGATCCTGTTAGGAAGGTACCCAGTCTTGATTTAAATACTTTCCACTATGTCCCTAGGCCTGTTGTTCCAATGGTTAATTGCCCTCACCTTATTTCTACTCTGGGTTTGTCTAGCTTCTGCTTCCAGCCACTGACCCTTTTGAGCTTAACCTTCACCAGAAGGAACGAAGTATGTGGCTTTGTTGTGAACCTTTGGGAAAAGAAGTCCTGTTCTCAAATCTGCAATGTTTGCATTTTATTTTTTTTGTTCTGTGCTAGGCTCCTTCTTTAACTGTTCCCCTCTGGGAAGCACTGAAAACAATCTGTCTAAACACAAGAGATTGTGGTAATATAATCTCTTGTTAAGCATCTCTCATGCTGCCCCAGATTCTCCCACATTTACCCCATCTTGTGGCAAAGAACAGCTCATTGGACTCCAGGGAATGGCTGGTTGCTGCCCAGAACCGTTGATCAGGCAAACAGATTACTAAATACATATATACTATAACTATATGCCATGAGTTTGCCAGTTGTTTCCAGTCTTACCTGTGCAGAAGAACCTGATACAACAACAGATACCTAGATACCTGTGCATAAGAACTTAGGTACAACAATAATCATGGTGAATTCTGTTCTCTGTTATGCCAGTGCAAATCTGGAGTAAATCCATTGATTTAACAAGTTACTCCAAACTTACACAAATAGCAGGAGCAGAACTAGGCCTACTATCTTCTTTCTTGTTGAAAGTAAAACAACATTGCATAATGCATCGTTCACAAGAGTGATACACATCCAATACCACCAGAAGAAATTCCTAAACAAAGAAATGTAGAAATTCAGTTGAAACAAGCCAGCCTTCGCCATGTTGAAATAACGACTTTCACCTGGTCTTAACCCTAAGGCATAACTTGGCTCAGGTTCACAGGCAGGATCTGCAAATCCTAGAGCTGCTTACAAGGAAGCTAGGCAGGGTGCTTAGTTTGTAAGGAAGTCAAGCAAGTCAAGCAAATATCATGGGTGTCAGACAGCCAGCAAATATTTCACAGAGCTTTATTACTAAGCTTAGGCCAGTCCACTGACTCTTATGATTTCCTTCTGTTATTTACATTTGACAGATCCTAGAACCACAGAACATAGATCCATAGGGCTAGAAGGGACTGCGAGGGTCATCTAGTCTAACCCTGCCAAGATGCAGGGTTTGTTGTGTCTACACCATCCAAGACAGGTGGCTATCTAGCCTCTTTCTGAAAACCTCCAGTGAAGGATCTTCCACAATGTCCCTAGACCTAGACCCCTGTTCCATTGTCCTGGGGTTCTTACAGTTAGGAAGTTTTTCCTGAGATTTAATCTAAATCTGCTATGCTGGACTTTGAACCCAACCTCTCTTGTCCTGCCCTTTGTGGTAAGAGAACAACTTATCTCCATCTTTGTTATGGCAGCCTTTCAAGTATTTGAAGACCGCTATCATGTCCCTCCTTAATCTCCTCTTTTCTAAACTAAACATAGCTAGTTTTTCAGCCTTTGCTCACATGGCTTGCAATCCAGCCCTTCAATCATTTTTGTTGCTCGCCTCTGGATCTTTTCCAGTTTTTCTACATCCTTTCTATACATCAGTGACCAAAACTGGACAAGAACACCAGTTGGGGCTTAACCAGTGCCGAATAGAGCAGTATTATCACTTCCCACAACTTGCATGCTATGCCTCTGTAATTGCAACCTGAAATTGCATTTGCTTTTTTTTTTTTTTTTTTTGCAACAGCATCGCATTGCTGACTCACGCTGAAGTTGTGATCCACCACAACTCCCAGATTCTTTTCAGCAGTGCTGCTGCCAAGCCAGTTATCCCTCATTCTGTATTTGTGCATTTGGTTTTTCTTCCATAGGTGTAGCACCTCACAGTTGTCTTTGCTGTATTTTATTTTGTTGTCTATAGATCAATTCTCCAATTTATCAAGATCCCTCTGAATTTTAGCTTTGCATCATCTGCAAATCTGATCAGTATGCTCAGTGTTCCTACATCTAGGTCATTAATAAAGATGTTAAACAACACCGTACCCAGAACAGATCTGTGTGGAACCCCACTTGAGACTTCCCTCCAATCTGACATCATTCCATTAATAGTTATTCTTTGTTTGCAGTTGTTTAACCAGTTATGTATCCACTTAACGGTAGTTCCACCAAGCCCACATTTCTCCAACTTACTTATGAGAATGTTATGTGGGACTGTCAAAAATATATTGTAGGTAGGGCTTGTCGCACTACCTCTTCTTCAGGTTGCCCAACACTTCCCAGGATAAGACCCTTTTTCGGTAACTTATAACTTAGCCAAACTTTGACCATGCAGGTTGAAATTTTCCCTGCTGCGTATCTGCTGCAGGCTGAATTTTTCTGAACAATTTCAGCCAAAGAGGTTCAGCCATTTTGGAGAACAAGTCTAGGGAAAAATAGAGAAAACATGTTTTGTCCGTGTTAAAAAAATCTGGTGTAGTTTAATTTTGACAGCTCTAGTAGCCCATGATCTGAAAATGGGTGTAAGGGCTGTGCCTTTCCCATCCCTGTGAAAATCTGTCCACATTTTGCCAGGTTACAAGCCTTTGAAAAAGATCATAGTTCATACATGCTCAGAGACTTGCTGGAGCTTCAGAGCTTAATTCCACAAAGACTCCATCAACAATGGGCCATGCTCCACCAAATTGCTGCTCTGAGCTGCTGCAGACCATGCCCAGTCCAGTTCTGGCCACCTGAAATGGGAGAAGAGAGACTGGCTCTTCTGTGTTCACTGGGTCTGTTCAAAGACAGACAGAAGAAGAGGTGGCTATGCAGGGAGATGGAGGGAATAGATTTAAACAAGGAGCTGGGAGACTGGAGGGTAGTGGGGCGGAAATGGGCACTGGAAGTTGAGGTGGGGGAGGTGGGACCTGGCAGTAGGAAACAGGGCAGGGGATTAGGAGCCAGTGGTTGGGAGGGAGGCTGCGATTGGATGGGAAGTTGTAGGGGTGACTGAGACTGGCTGAGTGAGGAGGCTGGGATTGATAAGCGGGGAAAGAAGTGATTGTGCGGGAAGTGAGACAGCCCTGGTGAGAAACTGAGGGACCCAGGGAATGATTGGCTAAGGAGACTAGGAGACTAGGATGGGGAGTCTAGGGTGAGACCAGGACATGCTGGGCAAGAAGCCTAGGAGTGGGATGAGAAGCCCAAAGAGTGGAGATTGGGACACACTTGGGGAGAAGAACGGGGCTGGGATAGGTGGGCAGAGACAGGACAGGGACAAGCACAGTTTGGTAGAACAGAGCAGAAGGGTCATGTTTCGGGAGGAATGGATAGAAGGGTCTGCCCACTAGAGCACTCGCCCATCCAGAGCCTGGGAGGGAGCCCAGATTCCTAAGCAAATGTTGGTGAGACCCACTGGCAAAGTGTCCCATCCCTCCCTGGTGCTGATCCACATGGAGGATGACAGCCATCGGCTCAAGCTGCACAGGTCCAAGATTCCCAACCTGCTAATGGGTCATGTGGGCATCAGTCTGGCGCTACGTGGCGGGATTTCTGTCGTCTTCTGTTTGCTTTTCCTAATAAATGGAGGAAATTGCACACAAATAAAACAACATTAAAAGAACATTGTTTGCAAAGCTGAAGTAGACGTTAGGAAATGCCAGACTTAACATTACCCAGGCAACCGTCTTTTCTGCCCCTTGTGCCATGGATTATGATGCAGCCTTTAATTATATGGTCATCTAGTATTTTTACAGGACCCTTGTAAAATATCTTGTGACCTATGGAAGGCGATTCAGATGTACAAGTACCACTGCGACCCTGGGCTGGAGTCTCTGTCCCAAATATTTACACATATTCTGTGTTTCAGTGAGAGCAGAATGTGTGAAATGCACAAGATGGGCCAAATTCAGTCCCCAGTTACATCCCTGCAAACCCGGTACATCAACGAGTTGCAAAGACACAAGAAGAAGAGAGCAGAATGTGTCCCAGAGTCTCTAACTAGATAATATTTAGTGATGATATCCAAAATCTGCTCTGGAGCCATTGCCTGAAAAGACGTTATGAACTGCTGTGCAGAACAGTGGGAGTGAAGTGCCTGGATGACCTTTCCCAGTTGTACAGCAGGCAGTGGGCTGCACAGGTGAGACTCAGAGCAGCCTCTGGGAAGGGAGAGCTGTGATAGTCCAGCTGTCCAGTGATATGGAATTTTTTCTAGGGATCACATTTTAGAAATACGTGTTGGCCCAACTCCGCATTTGCTGTGAACTTTAATGCATCCAATATCTTGCAATAAATCAACCTTGCTCCCAGCAGATTTTCTGTCTTAAAAACATTTTAGCAGCAAGAAAAGCAGACTCTGAGAACTTCAGAGGGGAGCCATATAATTTTTAATTTGTAAACCACTTTTAAGTGCAGCAGCCTGAAAAGTTACTTGTTGCACTACATTGCCTAATGCATCCAATGGTAATAAACATGCACTACATGGCACTGTTAATTCATTTTGATTGCACTTAATAAAACCACTGATTTGGAAGGGCTGGTTTATGAGGCAGTGAAGTGTCATCAGAAAGGAGCCCTAGTGGGGAAATCTGCCCCTCTTTTGTCCAACGTGTGCAGCACAGAATGTCAGAATTCTCCAGGGTCTTCAGTGTGTCAGCACGTTATTACCCTGAGACACGGCAGAGGATATTTCCATGACTTACGTGTAATTGCAATTTAGTAACAATTTCTTCCATGCTAACCCCAGGGTAAAGTCTAGCTTGAGCCCTACAAATTACCTGTCTTGCCATCCTGCTTCAGTCTGTGACTCAGATGGGACCTCCCTGTTTATCATTATTAGTACAGCAGAACAATACGTGCCACTGTAGTTAAGGATTAGGCAGCATTTCCATTATCAACCTCATTGCGGAGGGGTTTGAAATGCAACGGTAAAATCTGCTCTGGGCTAAACCTCAGTGTTCATAGAGGAGGGGACGTCAGTTTATCCCAAAGCAATCACACCTTGTTTAGAGTATAACTTTATTTTGTGTAATGCCTTCCAAACGGTATCCCAGACCACGTTAGACAGTTAAACGATACAAGGAAATATTCTATATTGTATGAGCCTTTCCTAGGGAAGTGAGAGAAAATTGATGCATTCAGAGATAACCTCTTTGGGCTCTAACACATGGAGCTCTCAGGTCTCCTCCCCTAAGCTGTGAAGGTGAACTGCAACACTCTGAGGCGCATCCTCTCTTATATTCACAGCTCTGAGCATTTTGTGATAATCTCGTCTGACCTCTTCTTTAGCTAGTCAGGCCTGAGAGCCTTGCCTGCCAATTCCTGCACTGAGCCCTGTAACTTGTGGTTGCTCTTGAAGCAATCCTTCTAGAAAAATAGCCAACTGCAATTTAAAACCTCCAAGTATTGGACAATTTCCTACATCTCTTGGGAAGATATTTCTCTGGCTAATTATTGCCACTATTAAAAATGGCCATCTAATTTCCAATTTGCTGGCTTTATTAATTATTAAATATTTTGCTGACTTCAGTTTCTAGCTATCGGATCGTGTCCTGCCTTTGTCTCTACTGAGCTCCCCGTGTGATGCTGTGGCTAATGGAATGGGTGGATGTATAAACAGAAGAATAATAGGAGGAGGGAGGAATGTTAATAGGAGGAGAAAGGTAACATTTCCTCTTTGTGTGGCACTAGTGAGACACCATTTGTCCACCCTTCAAAGACATTGGAAAGAGTTCAGAAAAGAGACACAAGAATGGTCTGAAGTCTGGACACCCTGTCTCACAGTGAGAGATTAAAGAAGCTCAGTCTATTTAGTTTGACAAAGAGAAGGTTGAGAGGTGACTTGATCACAGTCGACAAGTACCTACACGAGGAGGAGATTTCTGACAGCAAAGGGTCTGTTAATCCAGCTGACACAGACAAAATGAGACCCAATGCCTGGAAAACTCCCTCCTACCATGCACAAGTAATTAAGGCAAATCTGGGTTTATATCCCCTAAAATGTTTCTTTCCCAAAGTTTTGGACCTTTTCTGGCATAGTCGTCTTCCTTGCACACCACCCAAAACAGATTCATGTCACTTACAGGCTTAAAGGCCAATATCTAGACTTGACAGGAGGAGAATACCTCTACCTCATATCTCCATCTTCACACACTGGATCCCCTCTGCTTCCCACTCCTCCATAACTACGGGGTCCCCCTCCATCCCCCATATCTTCCCAGTCTCACTGCTTCCCAATCTCACCAATTAAACCCTGGGTGAGCCTGAACCATGTGGGTGTCCTTCCATGGATAACAGCGGCAGTATTTTCTAGGAGCTGGGGAAAGTTCCCTGTGTGTGTGTTGGGGGGATACCCTAGGACTGGCAAAGGATCCAGAACTGCTGGGAACCTTATAAATGCTTAACAAACTGTCCAGTCCCATGTCCACTGTTCATGCTTTGCTAATGAAGAGGAATTCCATGAGTCTGGAGTTCTTTGTGAAAGCAGGGAAGGGAATTTATCACAGCCCTTAAAAGAATTCCAGTGGCATAGAATATTATAGAATCATAGAAATGAAGAGCTGGAAGAGACCTAGAGAGGTCATCAATTCCTTCCCTGCACTGTGGCTGGACCAAGGAAACCTAGACCATCCCCAACAGCTGTCTATCCAACCTGTTCTTACAAACCTCCAATGAGGGGGACTCCACAACCTCCCTTGGAAGCCTCTTCCAGAGCTTAACTAGTCTTATAGTTAGGAAGTGTTTCCTACTATCAAACCTGCATATCCCTTACTGCAGATCAATCTCCACAACGTTATCCAAGTCATTAATGAAAATAATGAGTAGCATTAGACGCAGGACTGGCACCTGAAGGACCCCACTAGATATGTCCTCCATGTCTGACAGCAAACCTCTGAAAACTACTCTTTGAGTAGAGTCTTTAACCAGCTAATTACCCCCCTTATAGTAATGACATTTACATAATGTCAAAAATGCTTTTGTGTATACCAGGCTACCCTTGATACAACAAAAGATTTTATTCAAAATATATTGGAAACCACAGAGATCGCACAAGTAAAAGGCCTTATCACTGAGATTTGTTGGAGCTGTAACCAAAAAACAGGAATTCTGATGCATATGCTGTAGGATTGTCCAGCGGTCAGACAGCTGTGGAAAATGGTGGACACAAGAGTTAAAATGGTACTCAGTTTCAGCACCCAAACCTCAGGTAAAAAGTATACCCCAGGACAGGTTATTTATCAGCCGAGCAGGGTTGGAGTAGACACCGCCTGAGGTCCCTCCCAACCCTCATCTTCTATGATTAACTCATCCAAAAAGACGTGGGTCCTTGCGGGCTGCAATGACCACTAAGCCCATGACGTTACAAAATGGAAGAGGAGGGTTACACCCGCACTAGAACAATGGTAATTGGCCCTGTCTGAGTTAGCAGCCCAAAAGAATAGCTTAGTGTCACAGGGAGCAAAGGTATGGGTTGGTCTCCGTTTCTAGATACATACAGACAAATATGTTGAGATGGCTTAAAGCATGTCAGACGCCCATTCCACCTCACCCTCCTTTTTCTCCCCTCCTTCCGCCCGGTCCCCTTTTCCCCTCCTCTCCCTGTTCATGTATGCTGTCCCCTATTTTATCACTGTAATCCCCCACCCTAATATGTGACGTCATAGAATCATAGAATCATAGAATATTAGAGTTGGAAGGGACCTCAGGAGGTCATCTAGTCCAACCCCCTGCTCAAAGCAGGACTAACCTCTGCTATATCATCCCAACCAGGGCTTTGTCAAGCCGCAGCTTAAAAACCTCTAAAGATGGAGATTCCACCACCTCTCTAGGTAACCCATTCCAGTGCTTCACCACCCTCCTAGTAAAAAACTTTTTCCTAATGTCCAACCTAGACCTCCCTCCCTGCAACTTGAGACCGTTGCTCCTTGTTCGGTCATCTGCCACCACCGAGAACAGCCTAGCCCCATCCTCCCTAGAACCCCCTTTCAGGTAGTTAAAGGCCGCTATCAAATCCCCCCTCACTCTTCTCTTTTGCAGACTAAACAAGCCTCACTCTTCTCTTTTTTTTTTTTTTTTTTTCTCTTTGCAGCATAGTCTATGCAGCATAGTCTGGTTTTGGTTTGTATTGTCGTCTTGCAGCTTTGTAGTTCCATAATTCTTGGAGACCTTGTGAAATGCGTGGTGCTTGGAAACATCTACAAGCGCTAAGTCATTTACCTTTTGATACATGTCATGTCAGTTTCTTTATGAAAATCAATAAAAAATTATCACAGAAATGTTGGGAGATTGGAGCAGAGAGAGATGTTCATATCTGATCCGTGTTGGCCAGGATAGGATCCCTGTATACACTCTTCTTCTGTGTCTCGGTAAGTCATTGCCAGTATGCTGGTCTCTTGTTTTCTCTTTGTGTAAAGTTGTCCAAATGATGGATATTTCTTTGCTTTCACCCCTCTGCTACTGATCCACGTTAGCAGATGGAGATTATTAAGTGTTATTTTAGTTTAACGTTTGCATGAAAGAGTGAATGCTGTCTGGATGAGTGGTATCTTCAGTGGGAAATGTCCCTTCAAATGCAGCACTATAAGCTAAAAGCTTTGTCTCCACCATAGAAGTGGCAAAATGACACTGTACCAACGAATGCTACAAATGGCAGAAGTCCTTTTTAATCAAGCTCGTTTGCTACTGTTCATAGTTATCACCATCAGCATCCCATGCATGATTGCATGGCCTGCATGATTGCATGATTGCATAGCCTGCCCGCCCCCACAGAATTTGAGCCCTTCACAATCCTCTTTTTTTCTCCATACATCACCCCTCTGCTAGTTCACAGAGGAGAGAGGCATAGGGTGATGCTGGCTTCTCCGGCTGGGCCCCTTGCACCTGGGAATGTCTTAATGGGCCATTAAGCAGGCTATTGCTCTGTATCCATCCCGTCTGAGTCGTTACACAGACTGCACCATTTGAAATACAGATATATCAAATCTATCTATAACTTCCATTTCACACATCACACACAAGGCCTACCCAGCTACTCACCCCAAGTGACACGCGCGTGTACAAACTCCTCGTCAGTCATTGGCACTTGCACTCTGAGGAGAGGCAGTCAGAAGTCCTGAGACCTTGAAATTGCATTTAGCTGTGGCACAGATGTGGTCTAGAATAGGAGTGTTCGTAATAATTCACCCAACATGGTGGTATTTTACTCCTGGTGAAGTGATTTAAGGGTAGAATGTAAAGGCCTGAAATACAGAAAAGCCCAGCTAAATATACACCTGAGCTCATGGATTAATGACTGTCAACTGGACCTTCTGGGCCAGGCAGCTGCTAGCAGAGGGGTTTATTCACTTAATGAAGGTGTAGGCTGGCGACACGGCCCAGCAGGGGCGTTGCAACCCTTCCTTGGGCCCAGGCTCCGAGGAAGGCCACAGCACCTTGCTAAAGAAGGCTTTGCAGAGGGTTAACCCTTCAGCTGGCTTCACATCTCCGTTTTAACGGATGGAGCCAGTCCCGTCAAATGCCTAGCACAGGGTCTGGGGGGACCGGCACATGGCTCAGAGCCTGCTGGCTGCAGATCGATCAGGAGGAGACACTGGCTGGGTGGGGAAGTACCCAGAAGCTGTGGTGAGGCCGATCACACCCTTTGAGGGAGGACGTGCGCCTGCCGTCTGTTACTTGGGTGGCGTTGGATTCTCCGCTGCAGTTCGACAGGCCCAGAGCAGCCATGCAGGAGAAGGCTCCACCCTGTCTCCAGTGGGCCAGGACCGCGGCTCCCGTTTCTTTCGGGTGCAGAGCCTGCTCCTCTGATGCATGTCTTTGTCTCCTTGAGGCGGGATCCCCGCAGAGCACCCGCCGTGAGACCGTTCCACACATCCCGCGGGAGAAGTGGCGTTGGCGCGCGGTGGCTGTGCTGGGGAGGGAAGCAGGGCCTCTCGGTGGCGGCGTGCGGCATCCAAGCTCCAGGCTCTGCTGCCCGATGGCATCTCTCTTCCCACCTCTCCTCCCATGCCACGTGGCCACCGCTGCGCTCCGCGCTCGCCTCCAGCAGGGTCCCCTCATTCTCCGAGCATGCTCCTTGAGAGACTCTCTGCCCTGCTCTGCCCCGCGTGTGTGCACAGCGCCCAGCTGGCTGGCTGGCAGTGCGGGGGCAGAGGCAGTGAAGGAGGCGATTTCCGTAGAGTGGAACACGGTGATGGGGAGGAGCAGACTACACTGGACTGGTCGCCTGGCTGGTGGTGAACAAGGGTGTCCTGGGGTGGGAGGAAGAAGTGATGCTGCTTTGCTTGGTTATTTATTTATGCCTCCTCTGCACATCGGTGTTCTGCGATTCCTGGGAGCAGCTGGAGCCTTGGCTGGGGTGGGGCAGTGCCTGTGATGTGGAGTTTCTGATGTGGAGACTGAGCATCGGTTGCAGTGACACGATTTCCTCTTTTTTTTTTTATATTAACACTTGACACTGAGAGTTCACCATGTTATCCGCTGTATACTCGGTCACACCAGGGGCCTTCACAGACAACGAGGCCTGGACGGGAACGTGCCTCCATTTATTAGCCTTTACATCTGCCGCTGTACCACACCCTCTCTTTGGGACTGTTTACGTTCATTTTACAGAACACAGCTCCTCTGCCACGTCTGTACCGCACACATCCCTGCGGGGCTGGACATTCTGCACAGACACTTAACCGCACAACGGTTTGGAGACTTCTCTGATTCCTAGCACTGGCTGAGCTACATATTAAAGTGAAACCTAAAGATTCATCCCTAGGTCACAGAGTGTTCTGGGCTGTGCCCTTCTCAGAACTCTCCTGTTCCCAATGACCCAAGGTTGGCTGCTGGAAGTGGTGCTGATATAAAGGAGACATTTGAACTGAGGTTAGCAGCATTCCTCCGTTTAGGGAGAGCTCTTTGCCCTCACTGGTCTGTGTATCAGCTCCACAAAAGCACTGCTACTATGTCTATAATCACACCAGAGGGGTTCCAGTCTGAGGATTTCCAGGGTTTAGCTGCTGCAGGTTCTTTGTGCATGTAACTTTTTATAGGGGCATCTTAATCTTAATTCACATTTTCTACTAATATTTACATTCAGCTGAACATGCAGGTGCTGTTATCGTCCATCCTCCAAGTTCAGGGCAAGGGCCCATGCAGGGACAAATTCATTCGGGAGATGAATGCACAGCTGTGCAGATGGTGTCAATAAGACTGTTTTGGTTTCCTGGACCATGGGATGCTCTTTGGGAAAGGAGATTGCTGGGAAGAGATAGGGTCTACCTGACCAAGAAGAGGAAGAGCATCTTCATGCACTAACTCACCAAGTGATAAGGGCTTTAAACAAGGTTCAAAGGGGGCAGGTGGCAAAAGGATAGTAGTGGGAAAATCTGTTCAGTATCTTAGCTGTCTCTACACAAATGCAAGGAGTATGAAGACTAACTGGAAAGAACTGGAAGTATTAGCACATAAGATTATAACTTATTTGACATCACAGCGATGTGGTGGGATAACCCTTGTGACTAGAGAGGGGTACAGCTTGTTCAGGAAGGACAGACTGAGGAAAAAGGGAGATGGGGTTGCATTCTACATGAAGAATATATACACTTGTTCAATGGTCCAGAAGGCGGTAAGAGGCAGACTAGTTGAATGTCTCCTGCTGAAGGTAAAAGGGGAAGAAAATAAATGTGATGACATGGTGGGGGTCTACTATAGACCACACATCAGGAGGAGATGGTGTATGAGGCATCTCTAGAACAAATAATAGAAATATCCAAAACACAAGACCCGATAGTAACACAGGACTTTAACTACTTAAATATCAGATGGAAAAGTTATATAGGAAAATACAAAATGTCCAGTAAGTTCTTGGAATGTATTGGGGAC
Organism: Emydura macquarii macquarii; assembly: GCF_026122565.2. NCBI lineage: Eukaryota > Metazoa > Chordata > Testudines > Chelidae > Emydura > Emydura macquarii. The sequence continues at coordinate 1,330,883 of NW_027131688.1, forward strand.
AACTTTTTGTTCCAGAAAATGGAGGAAGTAACCAGGGGGCAGCCATATTAGACTTGATTCTGACGAACAGGGAGGTATTAGTTGGAGATCTGACAATGGAAGGCAATTTTGATGAAAGTGATCATGAAATGATAGAGGTCATGATACTAAGGAAAGGAAGGAGTGACAGCAGCGGAATAGGGACAATGGATTTCAAAAAAGCAGCCTTTAACAAACTAGTTTTGAGAAAAGAAGACTAAGGGGGAACCTGATAGCTGTCTTCCAATATGTCAAGGGCTTTTATACAGAGGAATTAGATCAATTATTCTCCATGTCCTTCTCCACTGAAGGAAGGACAAGAAGTAATGGGTTTCATCTGCAGTAAGGGAGATTTAGGTTAGATATTAGGGAAAAAATTCTAATGAGAAGATAGTTAAGCTCTGGAATAGACTTCCAAGGGAGATTGTGGAATCCCCGTCATTGGAAGCTTTTAAGAACAGGTTTGTAAGTGACAGGGGGATAGGCAGTCTGGCCTAGCAGTCATGGTTGGGCTGGCGTCCACAAATCAAGGACAGCCACCAGGCAATAGGCAGTGTCCAGGGATAGGAGTAATCACCGGATCCAGGACCAATCAGCAAGAGTCAGGGTCAGAGTCAGGCTGGGTTGAGGTGTCGTCTGAAGTCACTGCAGGCCAGAAGTCTGTATGGTGGCCCAGACAACTTCCTGGGGCACCCGTTAGGCTGAAGTAATGTGCATCGGCCAATCAGAAGGCTGCAGGGTGCCGTCCCTCTGGACCCTTTGGTCCACAGGGGTCCCTTCATGGCCTCTGGTGGTGCTGTGACAACCTCAGCTGATCCAGACCGGCAGACCTTGGTTCTAGTCCCATGGATTCTTACAAGGCTAGACCAACTCCTGTCAGGGATGGTCTAGATTTATTCCTTCCTCAGTGCGTGCGATGAACTAGCTTGAGGTCCTAGACCTCCCCCACTCCAACTTGAGACCATTGCTCCTTGTTCTGTCATCTGCCACCACCGAGAACAGCCTAGCCCCATCCTCCCTGGAACGCCCTTTCAGGTAGTTAAAGGCTGCTATCAAATCCCCCCTCATTCTTCTCTTCTGCAGACTGAACAAGCTTAGTTCCCTCAGCCTCTCCTCATAAGTCCTGTGATCCAGCCCCCTCATCATTTTTGTTGCCTCTGCTGGACTATCTCCAACTTGTCCACATTACCCCTCACTGGGATCCCCAAATCCCTTCTGCAGGAACCCTAGAACCTGGATTGATCAGAGATGCCTCGGTGGTTGGAAGTGGAATGGAAGCAGCGGCAGCTCTTTGCAGCATGCTCTCCTCCAGTGTAGACAGACATCCCCTGGGACTGAATACCATGCTACGCAGCATTCCCCCTGCCGGCTCCACCTGTAACAGGAGCAGGAAGCCGGGGGAAGGGGGAGCAGCAGGGGCGCTGTGCTGCACAAGGAAGGCTGCAGAGTTCCCCAGAATTCCCTCCATGTGACAGAGGGTTCCTGAAAGGAGACTGCAGGAAAGCCCACGCAATAAACACGGTGGGGCGCCTTGGCTCTGCTGTTCATGTCCCACAGGCCCTTCCCTGGAACACAATGTCCCAAACTTAGGTGCATGAGATGGTGAGATTGGAGGTCGTTGTTTGTTTTTTGTTTTTGGGGGGTGAGCAGGGGCTTTGGCTCCTTCGCAGGCCTGATTGCTTGGTTCTTTGGGCTGCTTCCACATCCGTGTCTTTTCACGAAGGATGTTCCTTGCACTGTTTTACACTTTTAAAAATCCAGCCTGCAGTGTGTCTCCGTGCAGCATTGTTCACACAATCAGTCAGAACTGGTGGAAAATAAGAGTCGCTGACATGGAAGTGTTAAAACTTATGAACATTCTTGCCATGAGGCACACGATATGGAGGCCAGAAAGCAATCTTCTTTCTGAATATATATATATAAACACTTGAGGACGGACTTTTTTATGATAAAGTCACATAAATATACAGAGGTAACCCAGGGCATGTTTTTCTTGAAGGAATATGTGCAAGGAACGATATTCTTGCTGATAACGTTTCTGGAGCAGCAATAATTGGCACAGTGGTGAGGTGAAATATGCACAGCCTCATCCAGGCCACAGCAAAGGGAAAACTCAAGTAAAAAAAAATACTTGCCTGCAGATAGAATCCTTCCAACGTGTGGCTCGTTTGCACTGGGTGGGAAAAGCACTGAGGGGTCTTCTTTCTTTTTTTTTTTTTTTCAGGGGGTACATTGTAGCTGTTTTTGCAGTGCTTAATTCAGGGGGCCATTTTTGTGCATAATGTAAAATGTAAGCTAGTCCAGCAGAATAAAGTCTCTACTCTATTTGCTCCTGCAAAGTTTCATGCTAATGAGCTCAGAGAAAGGTCCCTTAAATCACTTCAGAAATCCCCTTTGAGGTATTGCATGAAATCCATCTCCACCTCTGATAGAATGTGTAGCTCGTTGTCTGGAAAGCAAACGTGTTCAAAATGGATGCGAAAGCAGTGAGACAAGACAGAACACAGCTAATAGGACTTTACAAGTATCCTAGTGATTCGCTCATTACATCACGCACCCCGCTTTTTGGGTTAAAATGTCTTTGTTATGTTCCGTTATGGAATGCCGTCTCCAGTTCTCTTGCTTTGCTCTGAGAAGATAGCGCAGCTGACTCCAGAGCAGCACAACATACACGGCAAGGATCAATTCTGCCAAAACGTGAGACGAGAAAATCTTTTAAATGTTTGTACTGGACGCAGTTCTTGTTTAGCTTTGATTTCTACAATGCGTAGTTCTCATCCGCATTATAGTCAGACCTGGGGGTCTCACGTCTGTCAGACATCCATTGTCCTCAGGTTCAACTGCTATGCAGAAATGATTCAAACAATTTCCACACACAATAATGTGACTATGACGTTGTCCTCTAAGTGCGCCATGCTGAGCTAGCTTACACAGAGCACACTGCAAAGAATGCGGCAAGCAGATCCCCAAAACACAGGTGGTTTTTCTTCCATAAGATATACCAAAACTGCAACAAACAGCTTCTGAGCACTTCATTGGCCATTCCGAAGACAAAAACAGAGTTTCCGTAAAGCTATCCAGGCCTTTGGCTTCTACCCAGACAGCCAAGTCAAACATGATAGGGATTACTGAAAACCTTATCTATCATATGTAAAAAAACCTTCTACCAATCCCAGAGGATCGGACACTTTACCAACCAGGCCAATGAATATTTCAGATCTGACCCAAATACATGGTTAAAGCCAGTGCTTTAAGCAACTAACCTAATCTTTATTTTTAATAAAAGGAAAGAGAGTAACGGTTAAAAAGATCATTATACATACACAGATGACAATTAAGTGCTTAGAATCATAGAATCATAGAATATTAGAGTTGGAAGGGACCTCAGGAGGTATCTAGTCCAACCCCCTGCTCAAAGCAGGACTAACCTCAGCTAGATCATCCCAACCAGGGCTTTGTCAAGCCTCAGCTTAAAAACCTCTAAGGATGGAGATTCCACCACCTCCCTAGGTAACCCATTCCAGTGCTTCACCACCCTCCTAGTAAAAAACTTTGTCCTAATGTCCAACCTAGACCTCCCCCACTGCAACTTGAGACCATTGCTCCGTGTTCTGTCATCTGCCACCACCGAGAACAGCCTAGCCCCATCCTCCCTGGAACCCCCTTTCAGGTAGTTAAAGGCTGCTATCAAATCCCCCCTCATTCTTCTCTTTTGCAGACTAAACAAGCCCAGTTCCCTCAGCCTCTCCTCATAAGTCCTGTGCTCCAGCCCCCTAATCATTTTGGTTGCCCTCCGCTGGGCTCTCTCCAACTTGTCCACATCCTTTTTGTAGTGGGGGGGCCCAAAACTGGACACAATATTCTAAATGCGGCCTCACCAGTGCTGAATAGAGGGGAATAATCACTTCCCGTGACCTGCTGGCAATGCCCCTCCTAATGCAGCCCAATATGCCATTAGCTTTCTTGACAACCAGGGCACACTGCTGACTCATATCCAGCTTTTTATCCACCGTTACCCCCAAGTCCTTTTCTGCAGAGCTGCTGCCCAGCTCGTCGGTCCCCAGTCTATAGCTGTGCATGGGATTCTTCCTTCCTAAGTGGAGGACTCTGCACTTGTCCTTGTTGAACCTCATTAGGTTTCTTTTGGCCCAATCCTCCAGTTTGTTTAGGTCACTCTGTATCCTATCCCTACCCTCCAGGTTATCTACCACTCCCCCCAGCTTAGTGTCGTCCGCAAACTTGCTGAGGGTACAATCTACCCCATCCTCCAGATCATTAATAAAGATGTTGAACAAAACCGGCCCCAGGACCGACCCCTGGGGAACTCCGCTTGTGACCGGTTGCCAGCTAGACATGGAGCCATTGATCACTACTCGTTGATCCCTATGCTCTAGCCAGTTCTCTATCCATTTTATAGTCCATTCATCCAACCCATACTTCTTTAACTTGCTGATAAGAATACTGTGTGAGACAGTATCTAAAGCTTTGCTAAAGTCAAGGTATATCACATCCACCGCCTTCCCTACATCCACAGAGCCAGTCACCTCATCATAGAAAGCAATCAGGTTGGTCAGGCATGACTTTCCCTTAGTGAATCCGTGTTGACTGTTCCTGATCACCTTCCTCTCTTCCAAGTGCCTTAAAATGGATTCCTTAAGGACCTGCTCCATGATTTTTCCAGGGATTGAGGTGAGGCTGACCGGTCTGTAATTCCCTGGATCCTCTTTCCTCCCTTTTTTGAAGATGGGCACTAGATTTGCTTTTTTCCAGTCCTCAGGGACCTCCCCCTGTTGCCACGAGCTTTCAAAGATAATAGCCAATGGCTCTGAAATCACCTCAGCCAACTCCCTCAGCACCCTCGGGTGCATTGCATCCGGCCCCATGGACTTGTGAATGTCCAATCCTTCTAAATAGTCTTGGACCCGTTCCTTCCGCACTGCGGGATGTTCGCCTCCTTCCCATTCTGTGCCACCCAGTGCAGCAGTCTGAGAGCTGATCTTGTCTGTGAAGACAGAGGCAAAAAAGGCATTGAGTACCTCAGCTTTCTCCACATCCTCCGTCACTAGGTCGCCTCCCTCATTCTCTAAGGGGCCCACACTTTCTCTAATCTTCCTCTTGTTGGCAATATGCCTGTAGAAACCCTTCTTGTTCCCCTTCACGTCCCTTGCTAGCTGCAACTCCAATTGCGCTTTGGCCTTCCTGATTTCATTCCTGCACATTCGAGCAGTGTTTATATAATCCTCCCTAGTCATCTGACCAAGCTTCCACTTCTTGTAAGCTTCTTTTTTGTGTTTAAGTTCGCCAAGGACATCTTTGTTAAGCCAAGCTGGACGCCTACCATATTTGCTATTCTTTCTGCACATCGGGATGGTTTGCTCTTGTGCCCTCAATAGGGTCTCTTTAAAATACAGCCAGCTCTCTTGGGTTCCTTTCCCCCTCATATTAGCCTCCCAGGGAATCCTGCCCATCAGTTCCCTGAGGGAGTCAAAGTCCGCTTTTCTGAAGTCCATGGTCCGTATCCTGCTGTTCTCCTTTCTTCCTTTTGTCAGGATCCTGAACTCGACCATCTCATGGTCACTGCTGCCTAGGTTGCCACCCACTTGTACTTCCCCTACCAAATCTTCCCTGTTTGTGAGCAGCAGGTCAAGAGAAGCACGGCCCCTAGTTGGTTGCTCCAGCACTTGCACCAGGAAATTGTCTGCAACACTCTCCAAAAACTTCCTGGATTGTTTGTGCTCTGCTGTATTGTTCTTCCAGCAGATGTCAGGGTGATTGAAGTCTCCCATGAGAATCAGGCCCTGTGAACTGGAAACTTTCCCTAGTTGAGTAAAGAAAGCCTCATCTACCTCATCCTCTTGGTCTGGTGGTCTGTAACAGACTCCCACCAGGACATCACTCTTATTGTTCTTGCTTCTAAGCTTAACCCAGAGACACTCAACTGACTTATCTCCAGTTTCATACTGGAGCTCAGAGCAGTCATAGTGCTCTCTTAGTCATAGTGCTTAGGTCAGTTTCACAGCAAAGATGATAAATTGCTGGGTTATAAAAGTTCTTAATTTTCAAAAATCTCTGGAAATTACCCAAACATCTTCAGGGTCATCAGTCCTTGTTTAAAACTTCCTTGTTAGAAACACAGCCCAGAGAAATGAAGCAGGAAGTGAAGACCAAATAATCCATGTATGGAGTTTGTTCAAATTCCCATGAGCAATGGTAGGGTGATTCCAGGCTGCTGCTGGGATCCCAGTCTTTCGATCCAAACTTTCCCTGACAAAGGTTGGACAGATGTGAGATGAAAAGGATCAGTCCCCTAGAGTCTTTTATAGATCCATGCAGGCTTATTGATATCTTCTTGACAGCAGATATCATAGCAGGTAATCCTTGGGTGCAGAATAGGTAATTACTTGTGGCTATGAAGTAACATCTCCCATTGTTTATGCACACTGGTAACTAGCTGTATTAGCATAAGGCAATCAGCAATTTACAGCCATTCACAGGTATTTACTACTTAAACTTTAGAGATATAAAAACAACAGTATTGTTACATTCAAATTCCATCTAAATGTTAATATCGTCCTTTGATTTTTGACTAACAATATCGTGACAGACAGGAACTGTTTGATTACAGCGATAATCACTAGCGAGATCATAGGTGATTACAGACATATACCTGCTTCCAAACTCTTAACAATGCAAGATATAACCTTAAAGTCTTAGCTTTACATAGCGGCAGAACAAACACAGCTCCTCCTGTCTTAGGCTGCTCAGTGGCCGTGTAAACCATGCTATGCACTAACTTAAAAACATGTTTCAAATGTTATTTCTTCTTTTATTATTCCTTTCACTCCTTCACAACTTGTTTTAGATCACTTCGCTGGTGAAAATACACATTTTATTTGATTGTTTTAATGGGCTACAAAATTGCAACCTCTGATTGCTCACTTTGAAAATATGGGCGATAGCAAAAGGAATCAGGGCAATAATTATCAGCAAGAGATCCCAGTCGCCTCAGTGAATCAATGCTATTGTTTCCTTATGCTTTCACTGGACAAATCTAGGGAGCTGCAGCAGCAGCTGTCATAACACCAAGCATCATAGATACATTTGGCAGAAGTAAATGGGAGTTAAGCACTTACATACCTTTGAGAATCTGGGCCTACGCGTCTCACAAGAAGCTAAGGGTAGGGCAGGGATCTGAACCCAGGTCTGCTAAGTTCCAGGCCTGCACCCGAACACTGGGCCAACCATCCTCTCACCTCTTAAAAAATGTGGCCACATGAGCTACAAATGATCCCGATAATGGAACTTTCCTTACTATCACCTCTCCGTAATACCATGATCATGTGGAGATGGCTCTGTTGTATTCAGATAGATGGAATAAATGAGCCCAAAGGTGATAACATGACTCTGTCAGCACCCAACATGAAGTGGTGTTAAACAACGTTTGGTATACAGAGACATCAGTTTGCTTAGTTCCATGACAAACACATTAAGAATTTCATGCTAAAGTTTGGAGATTTATTGATTAGATATACACGAGAATAGGACCTAAAACAAATTACAGAACACTTTAAAACTGAAAGTGAATGATTATTTAAAACGAACTAAACCCAAACCTATCAATGTCCCTTTTAAAAGAGAAGATATGAAAGATATCAGTTAGTCTCCTATTTCATTGAACAACCCTTTTGGTGTGGAGGAGAGGATGAGTTTTGTTGCTCAGCTCTGAGATGTGAAGGATGGTCACTGTTCTTGCTTTTGGCAAACAGACAAACCTGGCGGGCGAAGGGAAAGGACCGTAAAGGTGGGGGAAATATGGCATTTGTTGATGTCCTCAGGATTCCGGGCAATAGGTCTGTCACAAATGGATGCTATGCGTTGGCAGGTGACACACAACAGCAGTTGCCCTGGGCCCAGGCTCATTTCTTAGCCTGACATATCCTCTGGCTGGTATGGTCCCTCTTCTTTAACCTGTCTCTGTCAGGCTGAGCAGAACTGGGTAGAGCTGGATGGGGTGTCTCCTCTCATTGTTCCATGTGGTACAATTGACCTCATGATCAGATGAAAAGCCAAGAGAGAAAGACAGGACAGGAGAAAATAGTGGGGCAGAAAGGAACACACAGAGGAAGGAGAAACGCAGCAGGATCTCCCGTGTCTCTGTCAGGAGTCTCCATCGGTGAGGTGGCGATAGCCAGATATTTTCTCTGGGGAGCTGAGGTCTGGGCTTCACAATGATGTCATGACTTTCTGCTCCACTTCAGGGGCAAAAGACGAACTCCCTGGAGTGGAGCAGAGATCTGATGCCATCCCCTGCCCCCAGAGGAACCCCTCATTCAGCCCACATATCCCTGTCTCCAAAGTGGATCTTTCGTTGCACTAAGTCAGTCTGTTGCTCTTTTGCACCTTTCCCATCAACATTTCTTGTTACAGGTTATGTGATGTCTTATGAACTTTTGCTCACTTTTCACAGCTGAGCTCACAATTAGGGTAAATGTGTCGGCCCAGTCATCACAACAGCTTCCACGTGATGTTGATTTCCTGCAGGGCTGAGGAGAAACCGCATAGGCTCCGTTTTGTGAAGTGCAAGGCAAGTTACAAGCATCAAAAATCATTCCAGACAGCTCTCTCAGTTGCAAAGTTTCTTGGTCTTGTCTTTATCTCTTCAGGGCCATTGAACCTTGATCATAGAAGAGCAATGTGCCCTATCTCTCTGTCTCTCCCTCCTTCCCTTCCAGGAATAAAATAGGGCCTTCACCACTCCCTTCCATCTTTGTCAGTCTCCCAATGCAGTCTTAGCTTCCTTCCATTTCATTATGATAACATTCAGTTCTGTTTCTATTGTGAGTTTCCATGTTATCTTTGGTCTACCTCACCACCTCTTGCTCTGGGAGTTCCAGTCCAATATTTGTCTTATTCAGATCTAACCATCTTCATTTTTGTTCTGTAATTTCCTGTCCTGTCCGTTTCTGTTTTGTCCTTCTCCAGAGTTCTTCATTTCTGATTTTTTTCTGGCCATCTGATATTGAGGATTCGTCTAAGGCAGCTGTTTATGAAAACTTGGCGTCTAGAGAGTAAGGTTGCAATAAGTTTTAAGCTCCATATAGTAAGACTGACTTTTCAGTTATGTTAAATATTTGAAATTTAGTTTGGAGATTTCTCTTTTTTAGATAATAGTTTCTTAACCTGTGGTATGCGAGACAAAGGCAAGGGGTACACGGCGAAAAACCCAGTGAAGGGAGGCGAACAGCAGCTGCCTACTTCTGGGGAAGCCAGGTGGCAGCCACCTGCTTCCCGCCCAGTCCCAGCTCCCAGCTGGGAGGCAGGTGGCCCACACAGTGTGATTTGCCCCAAGCCCGCACCCCCCTAGGGACAGCCATGGGGAGCGCTGCTATCCACCCTGGTGGGCTGCTAGTGCCTGCTCAGACCTCACAAAGTCCCACCTGTGTGAGGAGAACAGCACGCGACCCTGCCACCAGGCCATAGTGACTGGCTGGCGTTGACCTTTGCTCCTATACGGAGGAAGGGGAGGAGGAAGGAGGGGAGAAACAGCAGGGGTTTTGTGATCTGCCACAGCCACACAGCGCTGCAGAACTCAGCACTCTCGTGCTGTACGAGAAATACAGTCGTCCAGCGATAAGGGGGGAAAAGTTTGTGTTTCTCAGAGTGGAAAACTGAGTGTTGGGTATGTGATACGACCAGTGCCCAGGGTAGCCAACTGATAATGCCAAGGTCAGGGCAGGCTGCAAAAGGAGAGCAGATTCTCCCCACGCTGGTGGGTGACACTGAATCCCGGCTTCCCAACCAGGCACAAACTGCTTCTGATTACCCCACACTGGATATCAAGAAGCCAGTCCACAAATGCCCACAGCCCTCTTCACTGCATTTCAGCTCCAGGCTCCCAAATCAGCACCAAGTCCAGCAAAGAGACCAGTTACTTAAACTCTCTGCTCTTTGCTAAAAAGGTTCCCTCTGACCCCAAGGGGTCAGCCACAGCACCAGAGCAATATGAGTTTGGATCTTACCTAAAATACCACGCTAACAGCCAATCCTTTAGTAACTAAACTAAAGGTTTATTGTACAAAGAAAGAAATAAACCATGAGAGAAATGTTAAAGGATTAAAGTGAATCACAGATATACAAATGATTAAAAGTCCATATACTTCAGGTTTCTGGAAGAAATGTGGATTTGCAGGCTTGTGTAGTTCTCTCTGGTTCACATCCAATATCCTCTGGTGTGCCTGGGGTCCATAGTCACATGGGACATCCTGATGCTTCATCAGGTAGGCTGCCTGCCATGGAGTCCAGAGTAAGGTAAGCAGGTTCTGGTGATGCTGGCCTCTCCCTCAGGGCCCCTTGCACCTGGAAATGCCTTAATGGGCCATTAAGCAGGCCATTGTTCTGCAGCCTTCCTATCTGGGGTGTGGCCCAGGCAGCACAATTTGAAACACAGACATCTCAAATACATCTATAACTTCCATGTCAAATATCACACATGAACACAAGTATTATTATCTTACTTAGCACATTATAACCTTCCGAACAGTACCTGACATGGCCTATCCCACATGGATTATTATGATTCTGCCATGCTGATGTCACCCAATATACTAAATGCCCCCCCTCCCCCCCACTCAAGCCAGCCTGTATGACACCCCCAACGCAAGACTGGTGTAGAAAGGAGTAATCAGAGCGTCTGAATACACCTCAGGGCCCCCCTCCCACCCAGACAGCATGACACCCCCCACGCAAAACTGATGCAGAAAGGGGTGTCTCTAGGCACAACTCAATGCATCATAGGAACTTTCCCTCTTCACATTTTAACACGTTTCAAGGGTTTTACACAATATCACGCACATGGCACATTTCTACAATTCTTGCACTAACAACAAATTAACGACAAGACTTAATAATAGCACACAGATCATTGGCAAAATCATGTTTAGCTAAAACAGGCTTTCTCCTTGCAAGGTTCACTAAGGAGTTAACAATGTTATACAATTTTTTACAAATAATTGCAAGGGTTTAGTTAGCTCAATGGTGACACACACTTTACCACTGGTTGTTCTGTTATCTCTACATTACCCTCCTGCTGGGGCTAGGTTTTGGGCCCCCAGTCTGGCCCCCTCTAAAGAAACATTCCTTCGTTGAGCCCTAACAAACTCATTCTGCATGTGACTCCAAGTCAGAGCCGTCCCAGGCATGCCCATCCCACTCTCAGCTAGCCACACCCAAGAGGAATTCTCCTTGCTTACAGCCATGGGTGGATCTTTTCCGCCCCCCCCCATCCGGCAGGTAATCCGCATTAACACACACACTAGCTAGTTTACTAATTCCCAGATGCTTAACTGCTATCCCTTTCAAGTCTGGACTAGTTTTTAAAGAGACATCCACCATTTTCACTAGCATCTTATAAACAGGGTTCTGATGTTCTTCCATTGCTAATCTCTGACTCCATATAGCATCAGATGTACCTGAGTCCACTAAGAGACGGCAAGATATACCCAAAGTATTCAGAGGTGAGAGTTTGTCTACCACCCCCTTTTTGTCCCAGACCACACGGCTGTCCTCAGACAAACTTTCAGGGACCAGGGCAGCCTCCCCCATGGGCAAACTACTACCCCCAACAGACACAGGTTTAGGACCACTTCTTTCCTGGGTCTCAGTTGAATCCAGAACCACTTCTGGTATACCAACTGATGAACCCTGCACCAGCATAAGCTGAACAGTACTTTCTGCCTCCTCCACAGACAGTACTCTGGGGATTACTTCCCCCCCAGCAGATAAACTGCTACTTGTAACACTCAAACAATTTGAGGTTTCTTCCCCTTTGTCCCAGCCCACATGGCTGTTGCCAGACAAACTTTTGGGGACTGGGGTAACTTCCCCCCTGGGTAAGCCATTACCCCCAACAGATGCAGATTTAGGAACCTTTCCCTCTTGGGTCTCAGTTAGATCCAGAACCACTTCTGGTCCCACTGACAAATCCTCCATCAGCATAAGCTGTGAGGCACCCTCTGCCTGCTCCACAAACAGAACACTGGAGATTTTTCCTTTCCCAGCAGGTAAACTACTGTTCTGAACATACAAGCCACTATTCTCCACAATCCCAAGGCTAGAGACACTCTCCTCCTTGTCACAGCATACCTGGCTGGACACAGACAACTGCTCACAGTCATTCACCCCCCCCCCCGTCACAAATTTCCCTGTTGATTACTGGTAACACAGGAGACTTACATTTATACTCCCCCTGGGGCTGGGTGACATTAACCTGGCTATACGTATTTACCACATCAGTATTAAACACATCAAATCCGTTATAAACTGGGAAGTCTTTCTCCCAATCTCAGTTAAGAGCTGGGCTTCTAGAACAGGGGTGGGGAACCTTTTTTGTGCCAAGGGCCTGATGAGTGTCCGCCACCGAATTTCCCCCCGCTGCCGAAAAGGGGCAAACGGCGGCAGGGTTTCGGTGGCGGGCACTGCCCCCCACGGAACCGCGCCGCCGCCGAATTCCCCCCCACAGCCGAATTCCCGTGGAATTCCCCCCCGCAGCCGAATTCCTGCCAAATTCCCCCCCCGCCGCCGAATGGGCCTGCGGGCCGGACCAAATGATTTCGCGGGCCTCATACGGCCCGTGGGCCGGACGTTCCCTACCCCTGTTCTAGAAGGACACTGTTTCTGCTTTTCCAGGCTCTGGAGTCGGAGTCTGGCTGCTTTCATCTGTCTTTGATGAGTTTTTTCTTTAACTCTCTCTTCAGCCTCATATTTTCATAGGAGTTTGGAAAGTCTTTTCTCAGCTTATAGTCTCATTTTCCACAAGTGAAGTTCTACCTTCTCTCTCTCACGCTGGAGATTCCACTCCTCCTTACCGGCTTGCTGCCCTTCATCTGCAGCTGCTCCTTTTGCAGGGGAGTCAACTGGGGACTTTGTTTCCAGGTCGTTGTTTCGGAGTAGATCTCTCATTTTCTGCCCTGAGAGATTCCCTCTAGGAGTTAATTCTCTCTCTCTGCACAGCTGTTTAAGCTGTTTTGCGCTCATATCGTCATATGATCTCTGCTCACTCATCTTGACTAACTTTAATCTTTAATCTTTAACACTCTCAGTATTAAAATTTGGAATAGCGTGAGGTTTTGGTCCAAAACCCAAATGTTCTGGTTCTGTGGATCCTGCTACGACTACGCCACTGTGATACGACCCGTGCCCAAGGTAGCCAACTGATAATGCCAAGGTCAGGGCAGGCTGCAAAAGGAGAGCAGATTCTCCCCACACTGGTGGGTGACACTGAAGCCCGGCTTCCCAACCAGCCATGAACAGCTTCTGATTACCCCACACTGGATATCACAAAGCCAGTCCACAATGCCCACAGCCCCTTTTACTGCATTTCAGCTCCAGGCTCCCAAACCAGCACTAGGTCCAGTAAAGAGACCAGTTACTAGAACTCTCTGCTCTTTGCTAAAAAGGTTCCCTCTGACCCCAAAGGGTCAGTCACAGCACCAGATCAATATGTTTGGATCTTACTTAAAATACCACGTTAACAGCCAATCCTTTAGTAACTAAGACTAAAGGTTTATTGTAAAAGGAAAGAAATAAACCATGAGAGAAATGTTAAAGGATTAGAGCAATCACATACATACAAATGATTAAAAGTCCATATACATCAGGTTTCTGGAAGAAATGTAGAGTTGCAGGCTTGTATAATTCCCTCTAGTACACATCCAGTATTTGGATGGGTCTAAGTCCTTCGGTTCAGTTGCAAGATGAATTGATCCAGAGGTAGGTGTGTGTCTGCAGTTCGACAGGAACAAAAGACAAGATGGTTTCTCTGGCTTGACCTTATAAACCCCCTCCTCCGGCCATGCGGCCTGTGGGCAGTCACAAGACCCAAAATGGAGTCCATAGTCACATGTGCCAATCCTGGTGACTCCTCCGGTGTGCCTGGGGTCCATAGTCACATGGGACAGTCCTGATGCTTCATCAGGTAGGCAGCCTGCAATGGAGTCCAGAGTAAGGTAAGCAGGTTCTGGTGACTCAGTGGTGATGCTGGCTTCTCCCTCAGGGCCCTGTGCACCTGGGAATGCCTTAATGGGCCATTATGCAGACCATTGTTCTGCAGCCTTCCTATCTGGGGTGTTGCCCAGGCAGAACAATTTGAAACACAGACATCTCAAATACATCTATAACTTCCATTTCAAATACCACACATGAACATAAGTATTATTATCTTACTTAGCACATTATAACCTTCCGAACAGTACCTGACATGGCATATCGCACATGGTTTATTATGATTCTGCCATGCTGATGTCACCAATATACTAAATGCCCCCCCACTCAAGCCAGCCTGCATGACAGGGTACTTATTACAATGTTCAGAAGTTAGGAGGTACTTGCTACCTAAAAGGTTGAGAAACACTGTTTTAGATCATCTTGAGAGTCACAAAGGCATGCCAGGCTTTTGCTTATTCTGGCTTTAACGTCTTCAATAATTCCATCTGTTTTACTTACAATGCTGCAAAGTTATGTGAAATATAACTTCTTCTAGGTCAGTCCCAGAAAGCGTGATTGCTGTTTCTTGTTGTGTGTTGATTCTCACGGTTTTCATTTAATCCGATTTTCAACACTGCTAATTAATCGAATGTTAGTCATCACTTTATATGAATTATATAGTCTTCCAAAAAGCCTTTGATACAGTGGGTAGAACAGTTTTGTGTAAATTGCTACACCACAATGGAATCCCTCCGAAATGTGTGACCATCATTTCAAATGTCTATGAAAATATGACATGCTAAGCAACACGTAACCGGGATCTTATTCAGCCATTTGAGGCTACTCTAGTCATCAGGCAGGGATGTCTATGTTATCCATGATATTTTACTGGTAGTGGACTGGGTAATGAGAAAGACACGGACACATAGTGGATTTGCACATGGAAGTTAGAGGACCTTGACTTTGCAGGTGACATCAACTTGCTATCCCCTAACAACAGAGACAAGCAAGTCAAGACAAATGATTGCCAGACACCTCTGCTCAGTACTCTGACTGCTCCCCCTTTATTCTCACATGCCACTATTTCCTCTGGCCTACCTGGGCCCATTTGTTCCATTTAAGGGGAGTACTGAGACAAAACATTTGTAAAATTCTCCCCTGTTACTGTCGGCTTTTAGCAAAGCTTCTGCCTTTATAAGTGTTGATGCAGTTCAGAAATTCACCCATTTCCTTAATCATAGAAATGACACAGTCAGAATGGTGTTCAGCTTCCACTGGAATTGAGGTGCCTAACTCCCGTCTGCTCCTTTGACAAACCCCGCCATAACATACAGCGCATACAGTGCATGCCGTCTTGAACTCTGCTTTGAAACTCCCCACAACTCTTCCACCACTTGAATTTTTCTGTTTGAATCACACCCTGCACTTCACTTGTATGAATCAAAACCCGTGCATCCCGTTCAGGTGAGTAATTTTTATGATTCAGACCTTAAATCTCAACTCAGCTCAGCAGTCGGATTCCTTTAGAAAAGGACAAACGTAAAATACCCAGAGCTCCATGGCGGAATTAACAAGCTCAACTGATTTTTTTTGAGGGGGGTTATTTCTTTCTTACAGCTTCCTGTCCTTTCTGCCTAGAGAAATAGAAATATACAGCCCCATTGCTTGTGATCTATTGACTGAGTAAAACCTATTTCAGTTTCCAAGCACATCCCGAAGTTTGAAAAGATATGAAATTCCCTGACATTTCCCTGACAAGGTTTTACATTAAATCTGGGCTGTCATATTTCTTGCACTCTGTGCAAAAACACTTGAGGGGAATTTCATTTGCATGTTGCTGAACAGTTCAATGCTCTGCAGCACAGCAAACTGCACCACAAGCCACCTGGTAGCCTGACAGAGACTCAACTGGGGAAGAAGGATGATTTTCATTCTATTCCAGTTAATTGGGTAAAGGTCAATCTGGGAAATACTGAATGTCTCACTTGGTTTAATGTATGCAAATGAGGCCTGGCACAAAGCAGGCCCGCACACACGCCCAGATACGAAAACACAAGCGCAGCCCTCTCGGATTGCAGCCGGCGTGGAGAAAGCAGTTTCACTGCAGTGTTCAGACACAAGTCCTCAGTAGGGTGTTGGTGATCATTCGAACACTTGATTTATAATTAAAACATTCTTTGAAGTGGGAGCTACCTAGTAAACACAGAGTTCATCCTTCTGTCCTCCCTTCTCCTTATTCATCTGTTGCAATTTGTCGACAATTCTAGACCGTGTGCTCTCTGGGACATGGACTATATTATGTGGGCACACACACCTAGTGCAATGACACCCTGATTCCTGATTTCGGTCCTTAGGTGCTAACAGACTAGCTGTTGACAATATAGTGATGCACTGAATAGGCGGATCCTCATAGTGCTGTTACCTGCAGGAAACAAAGTCGAAACATTTGTTTGAAGCACTAGAAACGTATCTTGGGGGCTGTGGGAAAGCAGGAGGAATTGGCACTTCTTGGCCTTGCACATTCCCAAGCTTTGGGTAAATATATAATTGTTTGATATAAAAGTGTGTTCTCTTCTTTTTTCACCGTTCCTTTACAACAAAGTCATTTCATTTTCTTCCCTTTATGGAATATTAAGGTCTTACTCTGTTTTACAGGAACCTTAGTCTTATTTCAACTGTACATCCAGCTCAAAATCAGTGAGGCAAAGAAAAGGAAGATTTATAGGAGAACCAATTTGTGACAGTTTAGGCAAGACATCTGGCAGCATTATCTCAAAGGATAGATGAGTAGCTAATAGTTATTCCCCTTTAGCAGAACCAACCTTTTCTCTTACTCGTCTTCTGGCTAGAAGCTTGAGCTGATTTCTAGGAATAGAATTCCTCGGTGGCATCCCCTTGACCTCCAAGTAACTGAGAATGTAGTTTGTATTTAATGTCATTTTCCCCTGAAAAAGCTGGGGTGAAAGCCGCAAATGACCCCCCTAAGTCACATATTTCAAAGAGATTTGGGTTCTAAAGAAGGTTCAGAGTGGCGAGAGATTTAATTTTGTCCTACATCATTTGCGTAACCCAAATCCCACAGACTGTGAAGCCGTGCTCCCAGTTATCCATCTGAAATGTCCAGCTTTTTGTACCAGACCCATCTCTGCCACACCTGAACATTTTCTAGGCCACTATTGCCCACGGAGTAATTAAAACTATTGAGACTCAAGAAGCAAGATGCAATTGTATCATAATGTTGTTATTAGACACTTGAGAATCCTCGGCAAGGGATTATCAGTTTATTCTAATACACGCCTGCTCGTTGTTATCAGCATTGCCACATTCTTCTCAACTCAGGCTTATCGATGCCATATTCTGATTTTACACTTAGTCACTCTCTAATAGGTAGAGAGGACACCAGTGGCATGCCCTGTGACATTTTCAGTAAGCATGTGACGACGTTTTTGCGTCCACAGCGTGACCTACAAAATGGCATCCTCTATGCGGCTTGACCTTGCATGTCTGGTGCGAGTGAGATCACACTGCCATTTTGTTCTACATGTGTGTTTGTGGGCCAGACTGAATCATCCCGCGGGCCGGATCCAGTTGGACAATTCACAGCTGGTTGGGCATGCAATGCGTGCGTGGCACACATAGACAGCACACCACCTGGGGCACAGACTTAATTCTAATTAAGTTAATGAGGCAAGATCGTGACACTGTTGAACGTGCTGTTCTCCATAGACTTGGTTTGTCTGCTATGTTCCAGTTTAAGAAATAAATCTTGCTGTGTGAGTTGCCATATGCTCACAGTTTCAGTACAGGTGAGAACAGTAAGACCAGCTGCTGCTTTCTCTAAATCATACCATGGAAAGAGATGTATATATAACTGTCTGGTACACTGCTATTCCTGGGACTGGCTAGAGCATGGAAACCTGCTATGGAGATGAAACGAGGGCTCTTTTTAATCAAGGTGAAAACTGATTATTGTGGTCTTTTGTTGTTGCTTGTTGTAAGAAATGTCCAGCAACAATCCTGGCCATAGCTGACATTGGCTTAAAATGCTCCAATACTCCATGCTAGATGGCTGATTATTGAGCTTTGACCCACATGCTCTCTGACCTTTGGAAAAAAAAATCATAAGTAGGTAGATTGATTCCTGTGGTATTTTTGATAAAAGCAATTTCACTGCTCATTAACTCACTGTTTATGACTCTGTTAATCATCACTTTGCGAATGCATTGAACCAAAAAAAATACAAATTGGGCATAGAATTTACATCCAATTGTTTGGAGAACAATAATACCCTGTATTGATTTCTTACCACATCAATATTTACTCTATGAGGGTGAATTTATAAGAAACTGCTAATATCAAATCTAGGTAATAAACCAAAGCATGATGTGAACCTAATTTCGTCAGGCAGGCATGTTTGAAGCTTAGCTTCCTATCAGCCAAGCCAGTTTGCACCAAACACTGACTTCGAAAGAGTGGTGCCAAAAGGAACCTTGGCAAGGCGATTAGTGCATTGTGGTGAAACATGCTAAAACCCAGACACAATTCGTCATTAGTCCGACAATTAGTTGTAGATGTGAAATATCAGCACTGGAGTGTGAAATGCCAACTGCAAGGAGTTCTGTGTATTCCTGTTTACTCACCTAACACCTGGCCTATTATTTTGAAAGTTGCTACATCATTAATTATGAAAACATCCTAGCAGACAGTGTAGTAATTTATGCCTTCCAGAAATATTCTTCAGCGTGATTTTTATTTTTTCTTTCATTTTGTCTGTCTTTAATCCAAATCATTTGTCTTCCTTATGAGAACTAGAAAAGCAATAACAAACAACATCGCATCTCTCTCCTCCTTGTCTCACAAACCCTCCAACTGGCATCATGCTTCTAATACAGGAAATGGCACCTGAGAGCTGATCTACAAGTGGTAGGGTAGGTTTTATAGATACGGATCTGTTGTTATCCTGTTTTATAAAACATTGAATGAATTGCACATATAGAAGGCTCTTGAGTATTCCTTTGGATCTGGGTCACTTCCTGGGGATCCCTTTAGGGGTTGGGATTCTGTAGAGGGAAGAGGGATGTTTCCCCTTAGGTATTTTATGTTTCATTGGATGAGTCCATGTACGCATTGAAAAAAATCAGTTAATTATCCCTGAGCCAGTAGTTCATAAAACTGTCTGCTGCTACTTGGACTGGTTCAGTATTTTAGGCCACAGAGACTAGCAAAACTATCTCATCTAGAAGTGTGGCGATAACACACTTGGTTTTCTGAAAGGAAAGTCCTGCTTTTACTATCTTGGCATCCCTGTTAATGTGAGGCAATAATCATTGTTACTGTGTCATATGCTTAGAATGGGGCTTCGCTCCTGAGCGTCTCTGCACAGGGGAGCAACTCCTTATTTCCTGGCTTCTGGATTCATGATTCGGTCTTGCAGCCGTTCAAAGATCAGGTACAATGAGATAGCTGCAGAACTGTCCCTGCTGCCACTGTACTCTGCCAAAGGGAACAAACAGACCCATTTCCCTCCAGTTACTTAGGACTTGTCTACACTGCAGAGTAGTGTCAACACAAGTTACTCTGATGATCAGAAAGCGCTATAATTACATCGCTTGTGCATGTTCACACAACCCTTCTGTCGTCACAGCACACCCACAGCTGGTGCTCTAGCATTGGCAGTGAGCGCAGGGCACTGTGGGTAACTCTTCCACTGCAACTTGCCGACTTCTGCAAGTAGGAGATGTGGGAAGGCAGAGTGGATCCCAGTGCATCGTGGGTGTGGGCTTCACATCTCATGATGCTGTTCTTTCCATCCCATCATTCCATGGGCTTCTGGCTGTCTTTAAGGCATTTCTCAATGGTCCCTGTTTACTGTGCACCCGCCATCTCTGTCTGAAAGGATGAACCCTGCACTGCTCTCCACTGCTGTGGTCACTGTTATGAACACGTCGTGGATGGTCACGCAGTATATCACGAGCTCCTGATCTGAACAGGAATCAGAGGTGCCTGACCTCCTGTGAGCCATGGAAAGAAACAACACCAGATTACTTTTGGCATTCACAGAGCAGCTGCACATGGTGAACTGTTGGTTTGGGGCTCAGGAAACAAGCACTGAGTGGTGGATCGAGTTGTTGTGCAGGTCTGGGATGATGAGCACTGGCTGGAGAATTGTCATATGCGGAAAGCTACACTCCTGGAACTGTGTGCAGAGCTTGGCCCAGAACTGGGGGCACAAGGACACCAAAATGAGAGCTGCCGGCTTGGTGGAAAAGGGTCTGGCACTCGCTGTATGGAAGCTGGCAACTCCAGACTTCTACCAGTCGGTTGCAAATCAGTTTGGAGTCAGGAAGTCCACGGTTTGGGCTGTGTTAATGCAAGTCTGCAGGGCCAATAATCACATCCTACAAAGGACTGTGACTCTTGGGAATGTGCGTGAAATAGTGGATGGCTTTGTGGCAATGGAATTCCCTAACTGTGGTGGGGCAAGAGATGGCACGCATACCCCAACCTTGGCCCCGAGCCATCTTTTGGAGGCGTACATCAATAGAAAGGGTTACTTCTCTACAGTATTGCAGGTGTTTGTGGATCACCGTGGGTGTTTCACTGATATCATCATGGACTGGTCAGGGAAGGTGCATGACACACACATCTTCAGGAACAATGGCCTGGACAGGAATCTGCAAGCAGGGACTTTCTTTCCAGACCAGACGTTTCTAATGGGGAATGCTGAAATGCCCATAGTGATCCCGGGAGACCCAACCTACCCGCTTCCTGCCATGGCTCATGAAGCCGTATATGGGAAACCTGGACAGCAGCAAGGAGCACTTCAACAATAGGCTGAGCAGGTGCAGAATGACCATGGGATGTGCGTTTGGCAGACTAAATACTCAATGGACAGCAATAGTGAAGGGCGGGTTAGGCTCTCGTAGCTGTATGTAACTCCAGCTCTCATTTTGGAAGCTGTCCAAAGGGGTGGAGTGAACGGGGTACCGAAATGGGCTGAGAGGCTGAAAGGAATGTGTGGGAGGGCATGGCAAACAGCTCTGTATTGGCTATGGGGAGGTGAACACGCATTAATTCTACCTGCAGCGTGATTAGGGACTTCGACATTTCCATTTCATCCTCCATCACTTTTATCGTCCACTCTTGGCTAATTAAAATCCGCTCCTGGTCTTCTTTCTGTCCTGCCTGTGTATTTTACCATTTTCATTAGAAGTCTCTCTCCACGCCCTGTGTGTTTTTCAGCCTCTGAGGTTTGGAGCATCTCTCGAAACATGTCCTTTCTCCTCCTCGGTAGCTTCCTTATCTGGCGGAGGCACTCCACTGGTGTGTAGGGGGTTCCCCTGAAGGCCACATCTGCAGAAGCACAACAAACAACAAACAGAAACATGATTGTTAGTGCACTCACAGCAGCGAATCATTATAGTAAAATACACTTCTTTTTAAATACAAATCGGTTTCTCACTGTCCCTGGGCAAGCACACAGCTCGACGAATGCCCTAAACATGGTGAGTTCAGCTCGGGGGGAGATCAAGCTGGGGCGAAGGGCCTATGCAGTTTTGTGAGGGGTTCTCTGCAAGCCACTAGGGACAGAACTGTAAATCCTGCCATCATTTTCCATAGGTGGGGGTCATAGAAGCCAATATCTCACTCTTGAGGTTAAGCAAGGATGCAAGGGTGCATCTCCTGCATGCAAGCGGCTTCAGACCAGGTCCCTATGCTGCTCACCTGTGTGCCGCTTTGGTCCCTGCACAAGTGATTGCTGGTTGGTGCGGGAAAGTTTCCTACAATGGGGGAAGGAACAAAGCAGCTCTGCCAAAGAACTTTCAGCAGAGGATTGGTGAGTACCTCCAGGACAGTTTCCTAGAGATCTCTCTGGAGATCTCCATGAAATCTCGGTGTGCATTAACACACTTTTCCACTGCACTGCTTAGCTGCACAGGGGAAAGTGAAGCACATGCAAATATAGCTAGTCTTGGACATTTCTATCCCTCCACCCACTTGTAGAATATAACAAAGCAAAGGACAGCTCTACCTCATCTAACTGAGCAGCATCAACTCAAAAAGGTCACTTACCAGAGCTCCTCTCTCCTGTGTCATGCATGCCACAGACAGAATGCTAGCACTGGCTCAAACCCTTTGGGGTCAAGCAGAGATCTTGGCTCCCCACAGCACCTGTCCCATCTCGTCCTCCAACTCGCCCTTCTTGGCCATGACTTCATCCGTGGGGGTTGAGTCTGCTGTCTCCGGCCCCGCCAAAGTATCCATGGGATACTTGGCAGTGGAGGTGGGGTCGCCATCAAGGATGGCATACAGCTCCTCATAGACATGGCATGTCTTCGGCACAGCACCAGAGTGATGGTTTGACTCCCTTGCCTTCTGGTATGCCTGCCTCAGCTCCTTTATCTTTGCACAGCACTGATGCATGTCCTGGTCATAGCCTTTCTCCAACATGCCACGAGAAATCTGACTGTCGGTATCCAAGTTCCTATGGCTGGAGTGGAGCTGGGACTGCGCAGCCGCCTGTCCCCAAATGCTGATTAGATCCAACAGCTCCAGCATTTCCTGCATGGAAACAGGTCGGAAGTGTAATGTCAAAAATTCCTGGGCTTTTACAGGGGGAGTGGCGGATGCCTGTATACCTAGCTGCAGTAGAGCAGATTGCGAACTGCTGACTAGAGCGGTCAAGATGGGCATTGTGGGACATCTGCTGGAGGCCAGTATCCACCTGCAGCTCATGTGAGGGGAAGGCATCCTTGCCATAAGCCAGTGGGCCCAGTGTAGAGAGGGAGAAGGCTGTGCTCTGCACCTGGCCCACCATCCTCCGGAAGGGCTGGTGGGCACGTGATCTTGGGTCAGGAGTTGGCCAGCATCCTGTTATTTATTGTACACTGCTGGGAGCTGGCTGTTGACGTGGGACTCACTGGAGCAGAGCTGGGTTGCAGTGGCACGGCCAAGCAGTGACTTAGGGTATATCTGGGAGCGTGCTTCTCTTCCTGGGCAGACAGACTTGTGCTGACTCTGCCTGAGCGGCCGTGCCTATCTGCCTACCCATGCTGGGACTTACACCTCCCACCTCTGGTGCAGACAAACCTCCGGGTCAGCAAAGAAGGGCTGAAAGGACAGAGAGAGGAGCTCAGCAACAGCGAAGGGCAGCATCCAAAACCTTTTGTGATCAGAGGCTGAACCCAACTCAAGAGAAGCAGGAGCAAAAGCGAAGCTGGGCTGTGGTCAAAGCTGACGGCTATTGGTGGTAGGTTCCATCCTGGGCATATTCACCAACCACATGGTCTTTAAGTTGGCCCTCTTCTAGCCTGGCCTCCTGCAGAACAAGGCCTCCGAATTCACACAGGAGCTCTATTGTTCAACCCCAGAGTGCTGGGCTGGATGCAGGGATTGCTGGGTGAGGCATTCTGACCAGAAGGGTCCCTCTGGACTTGAAATCTGCAGTTCGGTACCACACGTTTTCTGACATATTTCAATGCTCTGTGGACATTTCTGGAGAGATTCTTCAGAGCCCCTCCTGCTTATCCTGAGTGACTTCTTCACTCATTTTGCATTTCATGTGGTTATTTAGTAGTAACTGTTCTTCGTCTCCTCCTGCCCCACTACCCCTCTGCCTGAGGTCTATGCCTTCATGCTTCTCCCACGTCCTCATCTTCCTATCTCTCTCCACAATGTTCCATGGCCATCCACAATCAAGGGACTAAACACTGGCAGACAGGTCTCAAAATATTACTGTAAATGGGAAATCATGTAGTGGGGGCCCTGCAGGGGTGGGTTCCTGGGCCTACACTAGTCAATATTCTTATCAGTGACCTGGAAGAAAACTTAAAATTGTCACTGGTAAAGTTTGCAGATGATGCAAAATTTGGGGAAATGGTAAATAATTCAGATGACAGGTCATTAATTCTCACCGATCTGGATCACTTGGTAAACTGGGCACAAACAAACAACATGTATTTTAATGTGGTTAAATGTAAATGTATCATCTAGGAACAAAGTATGTAGGCCATATGTGACATTCCCCCTGCAATCTGGTCTGGGGTGTAGTTGTGTCACCCCAATCCCTCACTCCTGGGCCCTGACTTACTCTGCTTCACTGTGCGAGGCACCTACTCCTGGGTCAGCCCACGCCCAGCCTTCTGTGAGTAATCGGTCCCTGACCTAGTGAAGGAGTGCTTCTGGTCAGATGCTCATGGGATTGACTTCCAGCAAACACCCCCAGTCCCAGATGCAACCCTGGGAACTGCCGTTTTACATGGTTCAGTGCTGTACACTGCACCCTAAGCTCATTACATTAGTACGTCAATTTATCAATAACATTTATATTCACCAGCTGTCAGTCTAAGTGAAGTCTCTGCACACACTAAACCCACGTGCCTTACTTTAGATAAAACAAACAAAGAGGTTTATTGATTGCAGCAAGATTTTAAGTTATTATAAGCCAGAAAAATATGAATCAAGGTTTGATCACAATTAATTAAAAGACAAATCACATTCTAAACTAAACTCAACACTTTAGTAGCACTTATGATAATAGTAATGCTCACCAGATAATTCTCACCACAGGCTGACTCTGCCTTTGCAACCAGCCCTCCCATGGGTTCTTTGTCTTTGATCTTGCTTTGTAGATGGATTCCAAGGGAGAGCTCCTGAGACGAAGAGACCTCTGCCTTTAACATGTTTCCTCGTCACCCGCTGGGGTCAAATGATCGGCCATGTCTGGTAATGGGCATGACTTCCTCCACTTGAGTCAAATAAGTGTCGCCTTATCAGGTGCTTAGGCCAGCCCATTGTTCCTGTGTGCATGCCTTGGCAAGGCGTGAACCCTCACTCGGCTTTGTTTTTGCCTGGCTCTATTCAAGCCATGTGAGATACACCTTTGGGGATATGACATAGCAGAGTTTCATATCTGTGCATATGTATGACATGGCAGGAAACATGCTACCATAACAATAATGTTCAGTATGTCATAAGCATTCCAAAAACACCTGACATGACATACTTTGCAGTAGATAATTCACAGTTACACTATAAGGGTGAACATGAATGATACACAAATCACACTATAAGGGTGTACAGGGGGTACAGCGTGTCACACCTTACTAACAGATTGAGGAACTGTATCCTGGGCAGCAGTAACTCTGAAAAAGATTTGGGGATTATGCTGGATAATCAGCTGAACATCGTCCCCAAGTACAATGCTGTGGCCAAAAAGGCAAACGTGATCCTGGGATGCACAGACAGGGGAATCTCGAGTAGGAGCAGAGAGGTCATTTTACCTCTGTATTTGGCACTAGTTAAATTCTACTCAGGAAAATAGAAAGAAGCATAAACTCTGGCAGGTAAAGTGTAAAATTATAATTAGGAAGGCCAAAAAGAATTTGGAGAACAGCTAGCCAAAGGCTCAAAGAGTAACAACAATTTTTTTAAGTACATCAGAAGCAGGAAGCCTGATAAACAACGATGTAGGGGGTGGGGGGCACTGGACAATCGAGATACTAAAGGAGCACTCAAGGAAGATAAGGTGATTGTGGAGAAACTAAATTGCATCAGTCTTCACAGTTGAGGATGTGAGGAAGATTCCCAAACACAAGCTATTCTTTTTAGGTGACAAATCTGAGGAACTGTCCCAGATTGAGGTGTCATTAGAGGAGGTTTTGGAACACATTGATAAATTAAACAGTAATAAGTCATCAGGACCAGATGGTATCCACCCAAGAGTTCTGAAGGAACTGAAATGTGAAATTGAAGAACTACTAACTGTGGTATTAACCTATCATTTAAATCAGCTTCTGTACCAGAGGACTGGGGGATAGCTAATATGATGCCAATTTTTTAAAAAGGCTCCAGAGGCAATCCTGGAAATTACAGGCTGGTAACCCTAACTTCAATACCATGAAAATTGGTTAAAACTACAGTAAAGAACAGAATTATCAGACATAGATGAACACGATTTGTTGGAGAAGAGTCAAAATGGTTTTTGTAATGGGAAATCATGCCTCACCAAAATACTAGAATTCTTTAAGGGGGTCAACAAGCATGTGGACAAGGATGAGCCAGTGGATATGGTGTACTTAGATTTTCAGAAAGCCTTTGAGAAAGTCCCTCACCAAAGGCTCTTAAGCAAAATAAGTGGTCATGGCATAAGAGGGAAGGTCCATTCCTGGATCAGTAACTGGTTAAAAGACAGGAAACAAAGGGTAGGAATAAATGGTTAATTTTCAGAATGGAGAGAGGAAAATAGTGGTATCTCCCAGGGGTCCAGTACTGGGACCAGTGCTGTTCATCAGATTCATAAGTGACCTGGAAAAAGGGGTAAACATTTAGGAAGCAAAATTTGCAGATGATACAAAACTACTCAAAATAGTTAAGTCCAAAACGGACTGTGAAGAATTACAAAGGGCTCTCACAAAATTAGATGATTGAGCAACAGAATGACAGATGAAATTCAGTGTTGATTAATGTAAAGTAATGCACATTGGAAAGCATAATTCCAACTTCACATATAAAATGATGGGGTCTAAAGTAGCTGTTAACACTCAAGAAAGAGATCTTGAAGTCATTGTGGATAGTTCTCTGAAAACATCCACTCAATGTGCAGCAGCAGCCAAAAAAGCTAAAAAAGTTGGGAATCATTAGGAAAGTGATAGATTATAAGACAGAAAATATCATATTGTCTCTTTATAAATCCATGGTATGCCCACATTTTGAATACTGCATGCAGATCTGGTCACTCCATCTCAAAAAAGATACAGTGGAATTGGAAAAGGTACAGAGAAGGGCAACAAAAATGATTAGGGGTATGGAACAGCATTCATATGGATAGAGATTAATAAGACTGGGACTTTTCAGCTTGGAAAAGAGACAACTAAGGGGCAATATGACAGAGGTCTATGAAATCATGACTGATGTGGAGAAAGTAAATAAGGAAGTGTTATTTATTCCTTCTCATAACACAAAAACTGGGGTTATCCAATTATATTAATAGGCAGCAGGTTTAAAATGAACAGAAGGAAGTATATCTTCACACAGCGCTCAGTCAACCTGTGGAACTCTTTGCCAGAGAAGGTTGTGAAGGCCAAGACTATAACAGGGTTCAAAAAAGAACTAGATAAGTTCATGGATGATAGGACCATCAATGGCTATTAGCCAGGACAAGCAGGGATGCAAAACCATGGCCTGAAGTATCCCTAGCCTCTGTTTGCCTGGCATCTGGCACCAGCCACTGTCGGAAGACAGGGTATTAAGCTAGATGGACCATTTTTCTGACCCAGTATGGCTGTTCTTATGTTCTTATGACCACTGTTGGAATGCTGTGTCCAATTCTGGTGTCCACAATTCAAGAAAGATGTTGCTAGATTGAAGAGGGGTGAGAAAAAAATTGTAAGAATAAGTGTAGGTTTGAAAACTTTGCCTTACAGTGAGAAGCTTAAAAAACTCACTATTTAGTTTATTCAAGAGAAGGTTAAGTTACAGGCTACAAGTACCTAAATGGGGAAGTGATTTTTGGTATTAGATGGCTCTTTAATTTAGAAGGGAAAGGCATAACAGGATTCAATGGTTGGAAGCTGACACTAGGCCAATTCAGACTAGAAATAAAACAGAATGTTTTAATAGTGATGTTACTTAACCGTTTACCATTTACAATTTACCATTGATTGTGGTAGATTTTCCATCTCTTGCAATTTTCTAATCATGACTGAATATTTTTTTCTAAAAGATCTTCTCTAATTCAAACAGGAATTAATTCAGGGAAGTCCTATGGCCTGTGCTATACAGGGGGACAGATCAGATTATTACAGAGGTCTCTTCTCACCTTTCAATGTATGACTCTATGAATAACTAAAGCACACCCATATAATTGTGTGTGTGTGTGTATGTGTGTACATACTCATGCCAAACATATACTCACATTGCTTTTTTTTAAAAATGAAGCTAGATGGTAGCTGAAAACTGGGAAATAGAATTTGGCAAAGGATAAAAGAAAAGGCATAGGAAAAATTGAAAGGAAAAATATGGTATGAACATATCCCTTGCTGCTCAGCATTAGACTATCATATTGCATCACTGTAAGATGCCTATCCTCATCCCCTCCTCCTCACCAACTCATGTTGATTTTCACCCATTTGTTGGGTCTTGTCCCTCATTAGTTGGTGAGATAACAGAATGTTAAGAACCATTAGGAAAGGGATAAAACAGAAAACATCATAATGCCATTATATAAATCGATGGTACACCCACACCTTGAATATCGTGTGCAGTTCTGGTTGCCCCATCTCAGAAAAGGTATATTTACAACTGGAAAAAGTACAGAGAAAGGAACAAAATGATGAGGGGTATGGAACAGATTTCATACAAGGAGAGATTAAAGTGTTTGGGACTGTTCAGTTTACAGAAGAGACGTCTAAGGAGGGGTATGATAGAGGTAAAGACGAGAACAGAAATAAAATCATAAATGATGTGGAGAAATCGAATAAAGAAGCATTATTTACTCCTACATATAATACAAGAGCCAGGAGTCACCCAATGAAATGAATAGGCAGCTAGTTTAAAACAAACAAAAGGGAGTTCTTCACACAACGCATAGTCAGCCTGTGGAACTAGTTGTCAGGAGTATAAAAATACTGCTCGAGCATGCAGGAGTGAAATCAGGAAGGCCAAAGTACAACTGGAGTTGCTGCTAGCAAGGAACAGGAGGGGTAACAACAAGGGTTTCTACAGGTATGTGAGCAACAAGAAGAAGGTCAAGGAAAGTGTGAGTCCCTTACTGAATGGGGGAGGCAATCAAGTGACAGATGATGTGGAAAAAGCTGAAGTACTCACTGCTTTTTTTACCTCGATCTTCACAGACCAGCTCAGCTCCCAGACTACTGCACTGGGCAGCACAGTATGAGGGGTGGGAGGGAGGCGAGCAGCCCTGAGTGGTGAAAGAATAGGTTCAGGACTATTTAGAGAAGCTGGACATGCACAAGTCCATGGGCCCGGATGATTGCAGAGCCATTGGTCATTATCTTTGGGGAAAGCAGTGGACATGATATACCTTGACTTTAGCAAAGCTTTTGATATGGTCTCCCACAGTATTCTCGCAAGCAAGGTAAAGAAATATGGGTTGGATGAATGGATTATAAAGTGGAAAGAAAGCTGGCTAGATCATTGGTCTCAATGGGAAGTGATCAATGGCTCGATGTGTAGATGGCAGCCAGTAACAAGCGGACTGCCCCAGGGGTCAATCCTGGGGCCAGTTTTGTTCAACATCTTCATTAATGATCTAGAGGATGGAGCAAGGTAACAGATGACACGAAGCTGGGGAGAGTGGTAGATACCCTGGAGGGCGGGGATAGGATACAGAGTGACCTAGACAAATTGGAGAATCGGGTCAAAAGAAAACTGATGAGGTTCAACAGGGACAAGTGCAGAGTCCTGCACTTAGGATGGAAGAATCCCACGCACAGCTACAGACTGGAGACTGACGGGCTAGACAGTAAAGGACCTGGGGGTTACAATAGACAAGGAGCTGGATATGAGTCAACAGTGTGCCCTTGTGACCAAGAAAGCTAATGGCATATTGGGCTGCATTAGTAGGAGCATTGACAACAGACTGAGGGAAGTGATCATTCCCCTCTATTCGGCATTGGTGAGGCTGCATTTGGAGTATTATGTCCAGTTTTGGGCCCCCCACTAGAAGAAGGATGTGGACAAATTGGAGAGAGTCCGGCAGAGGGCAACAAAAATGATGAGGGGGCTGCAGCACAAGACTTATGAGGAGAGGCTGAGGGAACTAGGCTTGTTTATTCTGCAGAAGAGAAGAATGAGGGGGGATTTGATAGCAGCCTTCAACTACCTGAAAGGGGGTTCCAGGGAGGATGGGGCTAGGCTGTTCTCAGTGGTGGCAGATGACAGAACAAGGAGCAATGGTCTCAAGTTGCAGTGGAGGAGGTCTAGGTTTGGACATTAGGACAAAGTTTTTTCCCTGGGAGGGTGGTGAAGCACTGGAATGGGTTACCTAGGGAGGTGGTGGAATCTCCATCCTTAGAGGTTTTTAAGCTGCGGCTTGACAAAGCCCTGGCTGGGATGATTTAGTTGAGATTGGTCCTGCTTTGAGCTGGGGGTTGGACTAGATACCTCCTGAGGTCCCTTCCACCCCTAATCTGCTATGGTTCTATATACAACAGAACAAAGAGCAACACAAAGTAGCCGCAGGCTAACGTTCTCCAGCAGTTTGGTGCTTAAATCTTAATACATCCAGAGCCTAGAGTGTTAGTTTCCTGTTCAGCTAATGAAAAGACAGTGAGATCGCTTGACGTGGTTGGTTTCAATATGGACACCTGTCAGGGCTGGCAGAGCTTTGCTGACATTGTACAGCTCTGAGCAAGACAGGGTCAAAAGTGACACAACATGGACACTAGGGAGGCCTGGAAAAGCTGACTCTTCTCTGATGAATTTGCAGGCCTTCTCCAGATATAATGCATGGAGTATGAAGAAGCACGTGCCTCACTTTGTGCCATGGTTAATCCTTTCACCTCCATATTTACACAGTAGAATTCCAAACAGTGGTAAAGAGCATTGAATTGCTACAGCTGGCATTAATTTCCCAACGACTCTTCCTGGAAATGATTGGCGCAAATGACGTAAACACAATCATTTCATGCACTCTGGAGCTGTTTCTCTGTTTCTTCTTAACTATAGGATCAAAAATTAGGCATATGCTAAAGTACTGGGTTTTTTTTAGAAAAAGGAGGGTGATAAAAATGCACACTAAAATGAAATATCTTAGAGAACATATTTTTCCCTGTGTGTGGCCTGTTGTTGTGTTGGACACAAACTGAGCTAGAAGCAATTTAGCATTACTGTTTGAAAGCATTTTGGCTAATTTTGGGAAAGTTTTAGATAAAACCAAGCTGAAGCAGATCTTGCTGCTAATAGAAAAATAATTGGCATTCAATGTCCGTCTGCTCCATGCCGGACACCTGGTAAGGTTGGCAACGTGCCTTGGTGCACAGACCCTTTGAGGAATTCATGTCAGTATAATATTGGTTAGATCAGGACTTAATATTCCTACAGCTGCAGATGTGAAGCAATCTCTGTATTTCCCAAATAAGCTAGCAAGCCATATTAAGCTGAATTGATTTTTTTGGGTCTGTTTTTACAGTTTCATTACTCCTAATGAAATGATTAAATGGAACTACCCTCTGAGCCTAGTTTACCAGTATTTAAGAACTTAGTTCTGTGATTGTGATGTCTACATGAAATGTTCTTCTTAGTAAATACATTGTCAAAGAAATTTCAGTGCTGTAATTCTTCAAAAGATGCTGTCAACAAACAGCGTCAGTTGGTCTTGTACATAAGTATTTCAAGAAAAGATACCCCAGAGTCCTTGTTTGCAGGATGTAGCATGCATTTAAAATCGATGCACAGAAAAGTCTCCTGTTTTTAACGTTGGTTTAAAAAATGTCTCGACAGAAGTATTAGGATAATGGCACAACACATTAGTTTGCAGATCGCAGCGTATTTAAGAGAAGTGCAGTTGGGCTGAGAAGGGTAGGTCTTGGGGCCTGGCATAGGTCAATGGGCTGGAACGCATCAGGTGATGTAAACTTCAGTTAGCCCCAAAGTAAATAATCATTCTAGAGAGAAGAACTGACTGTGTCCCCACAATAAGTGAAACGAGAACTGCTTTAATACTAGAGCATATTTAATTTGCAGTGGAGAGGAGGAAGGTGTATTGTGAAAGAGTATTTCTGTAACCCACGGCTCAGAGTGTGTGCTGTGCTCCTCTCGGGGCTGATGAACATAGGTGTGGGTGTATTTCACAGGCTGCTTCTTTAGTGTAAGCTGTAACCGGCCTGCAGCTCTGGAGATAGAATCATAGAATCATAGAATATTAGAGTTGGAAGGGACCTCAGGAGGTATCTAGTCCAACCCCCTGCTCAAAGCAGGACTAACCCCAACTAAACCATCCCAACCAGGGCTTTGTCAAGCCTCAGCTTAAAAACCTCTAAGGATGGAGATTCCACCACCTCCCTAGGTAACCCATTCCAGTGCTTTACCACCCTCCTAGTAAAAAACTTTTTCCTAATGTCCAACCTAGACCTCCTGCCCTGCAACTGGAGACCATTGCTCCTTGTTCTGTCATCTGCCACCACTGAGAACAGCCTAGCCCCATCCTCCCTGGAACCCCCTTTCAGGTAGTTGAAGGCTGCTATCAAATCCCCCCTCATTCTTCTCTTCTGCACACTAAACAAGCCCAGTTCCCTCAGCCTCTCCTCATAAGTCCTGTGCTCCAGCCCCCTAATCATTTTGGTTGCCCTCCGCTGCACTCTCACCAACTTGTCCACATCCTTTTTGTAGTGGGGGGCCCAAAACTGGACACAATATTCTAAATGCGGCCTCACCAATGCCGAATAGAGGGGAATAATCACTTCCCGTGACCTGCTGGCAATGCCCCTCCTAATGCAGCCCAATATGCTATTAGCCTTCTTGACAACCAGGGCACACTGCTGACTCATATCCAGCTTTTTATCCACTGTTACCCCCAGGTCCTTTTCTGCAGAACTGCTGCCTAGCTCGTCGGTCCCCAGTCTGTAGCTGTGCATGGGATTCTTCCGTCCTAAGTGCAGGACTCTGCACTTGTCCTTGTTGAACCTCATTAGATTTCTTTTGGCCCAATCCTCCAGTTTGTTTAGGTCACTCTGTATCCTATCCCTACCCTCCAGGGTATCTACCACTCCCCCCAGCTTAGTGTCGTCCGCAAACTTGCTGAGGGTACAATCTACCCCATCCTCCAGATCATTAATAAAGATGTTGAACAAAACCGGTCCCAGGACCGACCCCTGGGGAACTCCGCTTGTGACCGGTTGCCAGCTAGACATGGAGCCATTGATCACTACACGTTGAGCCCTATGCTCTAGACAGTTCTCTATCCATTTTATAGTCCATTCATCCAACCCATACTTCTTTAACTTGCTGATAAGAATACTGTGTGAGACAGTATCAAAAGTTTTGCTAAAGTCAAGGTATATCACATCCACCGCCTTCCCTACATCCACAGAGCCAGTCACCTCATCATAGAAAGCAATCATGTTGGTCAGGCATGACTTTCTCTTGGTGAATCCGTGTTGACTGTTCCTGATCACCTTCGTCTCCTCCAAGTGCCTTAAAATGGATTCCTTAAGGACCTGCTCCATGATTTTTTCCAGATCCCCAGTTCTATACCCGGTGTCGGACAAAATGGCAGCTGTCATGTATAGTGTAAAAAAATGTTTTTCTTTGTCCAAATTCTGGCCTTGTGGACTATTTTTCTATCAGGTCAGCTCCTTGGGCATGTGATGTCCTGGGGGCTGGATGGACATATTCTTCCACTCCCCCTGCCCTCTGCTCCTGGAGCATTATAAAGCCAAACTATGGTCTCAGGACTGGTCCAACTTGCATCAGGAGCAACCAGCATACCCCTGAATGCTCCATGTGCTAGAGGGAAGGAGGCGAGAGCAGGTGACACAGAGCTAGATACACATGGCTCCAGCATTCTCCTATACAAGAGGAATCTGAAGCTGGCTTCTCAGCCAAGACCTCGCCCCTCAGTCCCATGGGAGCAGTACCAGGTGCAGGACTGATACCAGTGGGACCCTTGTCTCAGGAAGGAAAGGCAGCACTGCTGGATTTGGCCCTTTATTAGTCAAGCTGATTGTATCCATCTCTATTAGATAATGGTTAAAACCCATCCTCATATGTCATTAATGAACATGACATGCTCTGCCAGGCTCATAGATCACACCAAGGGGTTCAACAAGGCATAACAATGAAGCATGCTAGCGCAACTGGCAGATACTTGTATACGTTACACACCAGGGAGAAATAACCAGCGCATCCCTTCAGTATACTTACATCACCTGAGCATTTCCCCTCCTGCTCTCACACGCAGGGGCATGAACCAAGCTAAAGAATTAGCACTCCAGATCTGGAGCATGATGCATGGCTATCACTTAATCAGAAGAGACAATTGCCATGGCAGGCAATGAAAAGAAAAAGTAACTTCTAATGGGAACGTAGATCTCCTCTTAGGGTATTCAAGGGAAAAAAACCACCCTAGAAACTGTTAACTTCATTAAAGATGCCCCTCCCACGAAATACAGCAATATACTAAACAGCCGGCATTGACCAACTGTTATTACACAATAGCATATCAGGGATGCAGTGGTATTTCCCTATAGCTAATGCAGGAAATAATTCTGGTATCTCAGACTGCTGAGTGAGCATTATTGATACATGAATACTTTTGAATGATATTTCCTGTATGAAAATGAGTATTCTTCACAGGCTTTTTAACAGTTAAATGAATTGATTGGGTGTGCAGTTATCTGTGGCTCTGTAAGAGATATAATTCTTATGTATATATAAAGGGAAAATGGCCTGTGTAGCATGGTATAACATCTGCACTAAAGGCAATCCAGGAATCAAGTAAAATAGAGCAGATCCGAGGGGACTGTGAATCCTCACAAAATCAAATAAAGAGAGAGTACCAGTGGCACAGAAAATGACTCTGGCAGATTATTTCTACAGGGATGCTTGTTTAGAAGACAAAACAGCTTGCTCCCAGTAGTGCCATGTGTTAGACTGCTGATCTGTCGTGCTCTGAATCTGTCCTCTGTAATTCATTGCTCCTAGTGCAAAATCTAGCATTCAATAGGTCAACTCTATTTCATCTTAAGCCATTTCCTTATCCCTGAATTAAGAAAAGACAATTCTTTAAGAAATATGCATACAGGAATGTTTGTGTTGTCATTTTTTTCACTCTTTATTTTTGCCACATAGTATATGTCTGAGTAGTTTATTCTCACAAATCCACTTAACCTGAAAGTAAGCACATTTTAGGTGGAAATTTTGCACATATTTTACACAATTCTAGCTACGAGCCAACCTTAAAATTATGAAGGCTGAGTCCAACCCGATTGTTACAATAAATGAATCCAGAAAGTCACAAATTAATCCACCGAAATTAGTCCAGATATTAAATTGAAATTTTAGATTTCAGTATGATTCACTCCAGAATTCCAGGTGCTGTGTCAGGTCTATATAGCCATGCACAAACCCCTACTCATGTTGGTGAGTTCTTCCTCATGTAAATAATCCCATCAACGTTTGCAATTTACCCATGCAAGTAACTACTCTGTAATGTGAGCAAGGGATGCAAAACTGGCTGGAGAAAAAATAGTTTGCTTTCTTCATAATTGCCATCCCTATCTTTACTGGACTGAAAGTGTCTTTCCCAGTGCCCATGGGGCCATTTATAAATGGCATTCATGTTTGTCTCATTTGGAATGTGCATTGCAGATAAAAAGAAAAGGAAAGAAATGTCCTAAGCCGTTATTACTCACAGAGTTGAGATAAGTATCTAAATATCCGGATGCTAGTCTTAAATATCCAGGATGAATTTCAACCACATTGAAGTCAATGGCAAAATCCCCATAAAATCTGCATGCCCTACAGGGCATACGCCTAACGCCGTTTTAGGGCAGAGAATGACCACTTGGTAGCCTCCAGGACAGAGTCAGGAACATGTACAAGATTCAGAGATTCCAGGCCAGGAGGAACCATTGTGCTCATCTGTCTCACTTCCTCTATGACACAGGCCAGAGAACTGACTCAATATGAGAAGAAGAAGAGGAGCTGCTGGAGGAACCTTCTGCCTCTGCCATGGTCTTGGCTCACAATCATTAGCTGCTCTTATGAGCCACCACTCTCACTCCTGGGACTGCCATCCAGTAGCCCGCCAACACTCCTGGCTAATCCAACCCAGAATGATGTTTGCTCTTTTTGCAACAGTGTTATACCGTTGACTCAGATTTAGCTTGTGAATCACTATGACCCCAGATCCCTTTCCGCAGCACTTCTCCCTCAGCAGTCATTTCCCATGTTGTACGTGTGCAGCTGATTGTTCCTTCCTACGTGAAGTAATTTGCATTTGTCCTTATTGAATTTCAGCCTATTTACTTCAGACTGTTTCTCCAGTTTGTCCAGATCATTTTGAATTTTAATCCTAGACTCTGAAGCCCTTGCAACCCCTCCCGGCTTGGTATTGTTCACAGACTTTATAAGTGTGCTCTCTGTGCTATTACCTAAATACTGAACAGAACTGGACCCATGACAGATCCCTGCAGGACACTACTTGTTCTGCCCTTCCAGCTTGACTGTGAACCACTGATAACTACTCTCTGGGAACGGTTTTCCAATCAGTTATGCACCCACCTGATTGTAGCTCCATCTAGGTTGCATTTCCCTTGCCTCGTGCTGGCAGTTTATTGCCCTTCCAATGTGTTGGCTTGGAGAGCCGTGTTGACAATTGGCCTCCTCAAAGATGCCGCAGATCAGTGGCCAGAAGGCAGCCTGTGTGCTGGCGCTAGCTCTGGATTAGCTGAATGTGGACAGGCAGGGCAGGCTCAGCAGCAGCGTCGTGAGCATTCAGCCTCACCCGCCGTGTCTCGATCGCCCGTGTGCACAAAGGGAACACTTCTGAGACGGTGGCTGCCACGTGCTCTTCAGCTCAAGCTTTTGTGAGAGTGAAAGCTTGGGAGAAGTGAGGCTCGAACAGAACTAGCTCCTGCTACCAAAGGCCCTGGAGGATCAACGCTGCAGGAGCGAGAGATGGCCTAAATGAGACGGTGAATGTTTCCCGTGTGAAATGCCACCCTAAACGTACCCCTCTCTGAGCAGCCCTGAAGTAACCAACACTTCCCCCAGAGCAGATTGCAGCCTGCTCCAGCAATGCGGACTGGACATTCTGCGCAGCAGCAGTGAGACGCTGGAAACAGAGCAATCCTTGTGGTGCCAGCCCAATCGGATTCTAGTTTAGTAAGAAGCACTTTTCGTAGCGTAGCTGTATTCTTGCAATGCCCCTCGGCATCAATAGGGCTTCATGGACCTTGCTGGATTTGCAAGTTCTTGGTGGAGAATCTGAAACGCAGCATCACTGGTGCCATGGTTTCACAGGGAGCTGGCCTGCAGCTGCTTCTGTGCCTGTGAAGTACCGTTACGTGCTGTACACGTTCCTCCTGCTGCAATGACTCTAATTATTTATACAAAGTGGAACAGCTTCACAAGGGAGACTGAGAGACCCCCCGCACCTCAGCGTGTCCCGTAGCCCAGTGGTTAGGGCACTCAGCTGAATGGTGGGACACCCCAGTTCCACACGCTGCCCCACATCAGGCAGAGGGGCCAAATGAACCAGGCTCGCTGACAGCCTGGGTGAGTGCGCGAACCACTGGACTTAAGCTACATGGGCTGCTGCCTCCTCTTCCACCTTTTCTGGGTGGGTTTAGATGTGCTCAGAGCACACCTCCCGCATCGGGACCGGAAGGCCAGCTAGGCGGGGAATGTCTGCTTTGTGACTCCTGGTGGGGCTCAGCTGCTGAGCTGCTGAGCGGTGTCAGGACTCAGCCAGCTGTGCACGTGCCAATCACTGAAATGTAGGCACCTCAGGGACTTGAACAGTGGAAACTTCGGTGCCAAGAGACTGTAGGGACCTGCAGGGGGAGGCAGCTGCAGAGCGGGGTTATTCTGAATCTCAGCAATGCCTGTATGCTGCATGTAAGTGGCAGTAAGTGCCTAAATCCCTCTTGCAAACCCTGCCTTGAGTGTGGGTGCACTCCTGAACCCGCCTATGCTGCCGAAAGCCCCTCAGCAGGATTTTTGTGAACTGACACCCAGAGAGCTCTGTCTGCTGCTTCAGAGCCTTCACTTTACTGCTGGGGGAGCAGGGCGACCGTCTCCAGTACCGCACTAACAATAGCGCACAGAGGGGATTTGGAGTCAGGCGAGGTGCAGGTGCCGTGGTTAAAGCACATCCCTTAGAACTCCAAGTGTAAGCTCCAGACCAGGGCTCAGGAGTGGTGCCATCCATTCCCAGCTCTACCCCAGTCTCCAGCGTGCCCTTGGCAAGTCACTTTAGATCCCCATCTGTAAATGGGGATAACAATGATTCCTTTCTCCCTTTAGGCAGCAAGCTTTCCAGGTCAGGGAATGACTCTTCCTGGGGGTATTTGTAAAGCACCAAGCACAATATGTAAAGCACAGTCACCATGGATTCACCAAGGGAAAGTCATGCCTAACCAACCTGATTGCCTTCTATGAAGAGGTGACTGGCTCTGTGGATGTGGGGAAAGTGGTGGACGTGATATACCTTGACTTTAGCAAAGCTTTTGATACTGTCTCCCACAGTATTCTTATCAGCAAGTTACAGAAGTATGGGTTGGATGAATGGACTATAAAATGGATTGAGAACTGGCTAGAGCATAGGGCTCAACGAGTAGTGATCAATGGCTCCATGTCTAGCTGGCAGCCGGTCACAAGAGGAGTGCCCCAGGGGTCGGTCCTGGGACCGGTTTTGTTCAACATCTTCATCAATGATCTGGAGGATGGGGTAGATTGCACCCTCAGCAAGTTTGCAGATGACACTAAGCTAGGGGGAGTGGTAGATACCCTGGAAGGTAGGGATAGGATACAGAAGGACCTAAACAAACTGGAGGATTGGGCCAAAAGAAATCTGATGAGGTTCAACAAGGACAAGTGCAGAGTCCTGCACTTAGGAAGGAAGAATCCCATGCACAGCTATAGACTGGGGACCGACGAGCTAGGCAGCAGTTCTGCAGAAAAGGACCTGGGGTAACAGTGGATAAAAAGCTGGATATGAGTCAGCAGTGTGCCCTGGTTGTCAAGAAGGCTAATGGCATATTGGGCTGCATTAGGAGGAGCATTGCCAGCAGGTCACGGGAAGTGATTATTCCCCTCTATTCGGCATTGGTGAGGCCACATTTAGAATATTGTGTCCAGTTTTGGGCCCCCCACTACAAAAAGGATGTGGAGAAGTTGGAGAGAGTCCAGTGGAGGGCAACCAAAATGATTAGGGGGCTGGAGCACAGGACTTATGAGGAGAGGCTGAGGGAACTAGGCTTGTTTATTCTGCAGAAGAGAAGAATGAGGGGGGATTTGATAGCAGCCTTTAACTACCTGAGAGGGGGTTCCAGGGAGGATGGGGCTAGGCTGTTCTCAGTGGTGGCAGATGACAGAATAAGGAGCAACGGTCTCAAGTTGCCATGGGGGAGGTCTAGGTTGGACATTAGGACAACGTTTTTCACTAGGAGGGTGGTAAAGCACTGGAATGGGTTACCTAGGGAGGTGGTGGAATCTCCATCCTTAGAGGTTTTTAAGCTGCGGCTTGAAAAAACCCTGGCTGGGATGATATAGCTGAGGTTAGTCCTGCTTTGAGCAGGGGTTGGACTAGATACCTCCTGAGGTCCCTTCCAACTCTTTGATTCTAAGGTGAAGAGCCTGTTTGGAGCCTGGGTTAATATTACTATAATCAGAAACAACCATAACTCTAGTCCTACCTCTGCCTGTGGCATGCTTTTTGACCTTGGGCAAGTCACTTATCCTCCCATGCCTTTCCTCATGCAAAAACGTGAATATCGATAACCACCATTTCTGCACAGTGGTTGGAGATCTTTACGTGACTAATTATGGAAACAGGAGAGGGGAATCAAAGCCAGTATTTTCATGCATTATTACATCTAATGCAAGTTATTATTGGCTTTATTTATACTTAGAAGGAAATAAAAACCATTCTTAAATCCCCCCTTTCATCCCAGAAGCTTCTGGTATGTCAGAAAAGCAGGTCACTTTACATAATCTGTGGGTATGTCTTCACTGACGGCGGCAAGTTCGCCACCGTCAGATCAATTTATCCAGATCGATTGAGCAGAAGTGAAGACATGCTCAATCAATCCGGAAGTTATTTCAATAAAACCACCACCCCAAAAGGCGTAGCGCTGCGTCCAAGGGGAACCATATCTTGTCGGCGCAACATAGCGGAGTCGGCACGCAGAAGAGGATTTAGGAAGTTGACGTAAGTTACGCAAGCTACACAGAGAAGCTTGAGTAACTCCCGTTGACTGCCGCCGAATTTGTCCGTAAGTATAGACCAGGCCAAAGTCCTGTAACACATTCCTGAGCTTAACTGAGGAGAAGGAGAGAATTCACATTAGCCCTGTGCTTCCTGTCTGCATGGACATGAAATCAGACCCTTCACTTATCTGAGCAGCATGCGGTGGCTGTTTGTTTAATCATCAATGCAGTAGGCAAAAATGGATGAGATAGGTACATGCAGGTGTGCTATGGTTAGATTTATTACAGGGTGGAGCTTTCCACTCTGTAAATGCATGTTTACTACGAATGAGCTGCTTAAACAACAAGATTTATGGGACTTTGATTAAAACAATTGCATTCTTACATTGTGTTAATTATTTCAGGCTTGGGTCCATTAAACAATAATATATTTAACTGAGGTTGTCACCAAAATGCTGCAGTCGTTGTTTATCTTGCAAGTCCTCAAAATAACAAGATTGCCATTTAAGTGTATGTGAATCTCAGCAATGAATTGCAGCACATTAAACTTCACACTACTATAGAAAAACGTACAAACTAAAACAAGCCAAGATAGTCAGGAAAGGTTGAGCTCTGACTATGAATGACAATGTATTACCTGATGACTAATGCAAAGAGGTGTTCTGAGGAAGTTGGCATGTGTGAAATGGGATCATGCCAGTT
This sequence comes from Emydura macquarii macquarii, assembly GCF_026122565.2. NCBI lineage: Eukaryota > Metazoa > Chordata > Testudines > Chelidae > Emydura > Emydura macquarii. The sequence goes on from NW_027131688.1 coordinate 1,371,479, forward strand.
GCTAGACTGAGTCCTGGAAAGTGAGGAATTCTTTGCACTCCTATACAGGGCCAGCCCTAGACCAAATGGCGCCCCAAGCAAAGAGAGTTTTCAGCACCCTCCCCCTCCATTTGTTAAACTTTTGAATAGCTTATTTTGTATTGCATTTGAAGCCCATTTCACGACTTTGATGCATGATTTTCATGCATGATTTAACCCTGTCATATAAGATGATAAATTTGCATGCTAGGATCAGGAAATCTGTATTTATTCATGCCCTATATAAGCAAATTAAAAAAAAAAGTTTCCTCTAAGCTCATAAATGATCATTACTGCCTAAAGCCTGGTCTGTGTTGTTCTGTTTCAGATATTTTCCCATCAAATTTGCCCCTTGCTGCACAATAGATTGCAACTGAGCTTTTCACTTCCAATACTGAGCTCCTGGAGGCTTCTTCAGGGGCATCTTTTATTTTCTATAAGGGAAAACAGACAATATTAGGGAGAGTAAAAGCCTATGTTCTGCAGTCTTAGAAAGTCATCAAACATTGTGCATCACGGATGGCACAAGAAATAACAGTATTTCTTTTATATTGTTGCGTAGAGAGGGGTTCGATTGATATCTCTGGCTTCTCATTAAATGTCCTTTATTAGTCACTACTTACACTCCTCAAGTCTTCAAACACAAGTACACGTTCACAATTACACAATACACCAAGGTTCACAACATCGCACTTGGGATCTCACTTCACTTCACTTCTTTCTTACGTCTCACTGGCTGGCTGACTGGCACCCCCCCCCCCCAGTTATATACTCGCGAGGCTAACAACATTCCAGGAGTCGAGGAAAAGGTAGTTCTCAGAAAACCTGGAACGCTCCAGGAGATTCTCAGAGACCAAGGTCAGAAGGGACCATTATGATCATCTAGTCTGACCTCCTGCACCACGCAGGCCACAGCACCTCACCCACCCACTCCTGTAACAGACCCTGACCTACAGCTGAGTTATTGAAGTCCTCAAGTAAAGGTTTAAAGACTTCAAAGTACAGAGAATCCACCAGCAAGTGACCCATGCCCCATGCTACAGAGGAAGGTGAAAACCCCCCAGGGCCTCTGCCAATCTGCCCTGGGGGAAAATTCCTTCCCGACCCCAAATATGGTGACCCTGAGCATATGGGTAAGACTCACCAGCCAGACACCCAGAAAGAAGTCTCTGTAGTAACTCAGAACCACCCCCATCTACAAAAGTCCAGAAAGTTCTAGGAGGTTAGTGAAAAATGAATCCACATGCAGAATACATGAAACATTTTACTTCAAACTTTCTATTTTCCCTTTTGTCACTAACAACAGCAACTGCACCCCAAGCCTGGCGCCCTCCACACCCAGCACCCCAGCCTATCATCTGGGTTACCTACTCTTAAATCCGGCCCTGCTCCCTTTCGTTAGAAGATTGCACTGAGCCAGGACTGTATCCATTTTACAAATGGGTAAACTGAGGCACAGAGTGGTCACATTACTTGCTCTGAGTCACCCAGAGGCTGGGCTAGAGCACAGACCTGCACTGGTCTCTCTAATGTCAGCACACTGCCCTCATGAGACACAGCCTCGCCCTGCGGTGCCGTGGTGCTGCACGTCCTGGCACGGCCCAGAGCCATGTGACACACGCAGCGCTCAATGGATGAAGTGTCTTCACTACAGAAAAGGCCAGGCGCAGGCTGCCTGAGAATCACTGACACGCACTAGCTCTGCAACAGTGGCTGGTTGGGAAATGCCGCTCAGAAGTCCCGAGTCAGCAGGGTGGGGGCTGGGTGGGGCTGTGCAGTTTGATCTCTTCAGATCCTAGGCCTGGGGGGCATTAGAGACACATCTGCATCAGCTGTGGGCAGCAGAGGGCTGGCTCCTACCTCCCCATCTGACTAGCAGGCTATCCTCCTCCTGCCCCTCAGGCTCAGCATGGGGAACAGACTCTGAATGGGCAGGCCCCAGGCTATGGCCATCCTGCACTAAGAGCTGGTCCCAGAGGCCCTGTGCTAATGAATGACACGTGGGGAGGCAAAGTCTCTAAACGCCTGAACAACACAGCCCCATCAATCAGCTGCTCTGGGGCCCAGTGATCTGGTGCAAAGCCCCACCGGGGAGGAGTCCCCGCGGGAATGCCTGGCTATTGTCAACAGCCTGGACAGGCAATTCTCCGGCACAAACCTACTAGCAGAACAAGGCTAATTCTGCCCTGCTGTGAGCACCAGGAGAGAGGCCCGAGCGATCGCCAGCAGAGCCCACAGGTGAGCTGAGTCAGCCACGTCCTCCACCCACTGACACCCACGCAGCCTCCTATAAACTGGGCCCAGCTGGGCTCTGGCTTTTCCTAGCTTTTGCAGAGCTGCAGGCCAGACAGGTCCCTCCTGAGCAGTGAGTCAGACCCTGCTGCCCACCAGAGAACCTCAGCCAGGGGTTTCTGTCTCCAGCCCACTTCTTGTGGCTGAGCGAGCGTGTCCAGGCTGCTCCACGCCTAGGCCAGCTGCAGAGCCTCAGTCTTCCTGCTTCTTCCTGGAGCACGAGGAAGAGACTGGAGTGTCCTGGCCTCGTGGCCGGGGGGGAGGTGTGCTCTGGGGCAGGGGGGCAGCTGGAGGTTTTGTAACCCTGGGGGTCTTGTGCCTGCGCAATTTTGGTCCAGCGCTCTAACCGCACAGCCTGCCCTCAGCCCACAGCTCTCACCCGGGCTTTGCCAGCCTGGTTAGCCCTCGCAGCCTGACCTCAGTACGCTTCCAGCCCTCCGTTTGTCCCCACAGCGTCCTAGTGCAGGGACCAGTCCCTCTCACGGGGCCCTCACAGAGCAGGTGCTCCGTTCGCTGCCTCCACAGAGACCTCAAACACTCTGACCTGTCAACTGTCTAGAAGCCCACACTTCCCTGAATTTATAATGAAAGAAAAGACGTTTATTAACGAAACTGCCTGGATTATCTGATAGCGAGTAACAGCGATAAATGTGGAAATGGTTAAAAAGCAAAAGTGAAAACCCGCATCTAAAAGGCTAGTAAGATACAGTCTGTTCAAGATGGTTTCTCTCACCCACTGTCTCCTTTCCAGCTTTTATGGGCCATTTGTGATTTTATAGACCTCTGCCAGATCCCTGGGTCTTTTCAAAAAGGAACAGTCCCAGACTTTTTAATCTCTCCTCCTACAGAAGCTGTCCTGTACCCCTTGTCATTTTGCTGCCCTTCTCTGTACTTTTTCCATTTCTAACATGTCCTTTTTGAGATGGGGCCACCAGAACTGCAGGCAGTATTCAAAGTGTGGGTGTACCATGGGTTTATATAGTGGCATTATGATATTTTCTTTCTTTCTATCCCTTTCCTTATTCCGTTAGCTTTTTTGACTGCCACTGCCCATTGACTGGATGTTTTCAGAGAACTATCCAAGATGACTCCAAGATCTCTCTCTTGAGTGGTAACAGCTAATTTAAAACCCACCATTTTGTATGTATAGTTGGGATTATGTTTTCCAATGTAAATCACTTTGCACTTATCCGCATTGAATTTCCTCTGCCTTTTTGTTGCCCAGTCACTCTTCGCAGTGTGCTTTACACTTAACTATCTTGAGTACTTTTGTATTATCTGCAAACTTTGCTTCCTCACTGTTTACCCCCTTTTCCAGATCATTTACGAATTTGTTGAACAGTTCTGGTCCCAGTACATGTCTTTGGGGGACCCCGCTAATTACCTCTCTCCATTGTGAAAACTGACCATTTATTCCTGCCCTTTGTTTCCTGCCTTATAACCAGTTACTGGCCAGTAAGAGAACCATCCTTCTTATTACATATGACTTGTACCCTATCCTAGTGGGCATTCAAGACTCTTAGGGTAACAGACAGAAATATTGGGGGAGTGGTAAATACAGAAGTGGCGCAGGTCACTGATTCAGAGCAATTTGGCTAGCTTGATAAAAAGGGGGCAAGCAAACACTATGTGTTTTAATATAGCTAAACCAAGAAAGTCGGCCATGCTTTCAGGAGGAGAGATGATATCCTGGGAAGCAGTGACTCTGAAAGGATTTGGGAAGCCTGGTGTATAATCAGCTGAACATGAGTTCGCACTATGAAGCTGTGGTCAAAAGAGCTAATGCGATAAATGCGATGCATAAACAGGGTAGCCGCAGAGAGGTTCTTTTACCTGTGTATTTGACCACTGCAGCCTGGTTTTGGTGCCCGTAACTCAAGAAAGGTGTTGATAAACTGGTTCAGAGAAGAGCCACTAGGATGATTAAAGGATTGGAAAACATGCTTTATAGTGATAGACTCAAAGAGCAAAATCTCTGTAGCTGAACAAAGAGAAGGTGAAAGGGTGACTTGAATACAGTCTCTAAGCAGCGACCTGGGGAATAAATATCTAATAATGGGCTCTGCAGTCCCGTCGAGAGGGGTATGAAGGGTTTATTTTTCTCTTTCACGCTCACCCCATGCTGGAAATTTTGTCTCCTTCCCCATGGCTCATTTCCCACCTGATGCTGGGGCGTCTCTCTCTTTTTTCCTTCTTCCTCCCCCATCCACCCCTGAGCCTGGCCAGCTGGGAAAGAGAGTCTTAAAACAACATTTTATTTGTAACATAAGGGGACAGGTTGGGCAGATTATTGTTCAATTCCTTGATTTGATGTGGCCCGGTGAACGGCTGCACACGAGGTGTTTTTAATTGACGTTTATGCCATGCACACTTATGGCATCCAGGATATGTGAGCATTTACTGTAGTGCAGGTGGGTTTCAAGCAATGCCTCTCTTCCATGGACACACAGGACAGGGGCATCTGCTGAAGTTAATTCTGTGTGCGCAGTGCTTACCTGCTTACCTGCATTCGGGGGGAGGGTGTGAGGGGGAGAAGACACATTTTCTCCCTGAATGGGCCAGCATTCTAGTTCTAGACAGGTGAAGGCCGCAGTGGGGAGGAGGTCATGCTGGCAGCAGCCATGGACACACGCAGCGTTCGGGAAAGCCTGTAAATGCTTTGGGTGCTAAGTAAATAACACACGCCTGCTTCTGGCATCTCACCAGGCTGGGCTGGGCTGGGCTGGCCCTAGGGATTCCCGGCGAGACCTCCTTTGTCTGACTCGTTCCTTTCACCCTAAAGAGACATCCCACGGCCGCAATGACCCTGCACCTTCCGGCAGGGTGCTGGTCATGAGCTTAGTGCTGCTCAGCAGATGAGGCCTGCACTCCTCTGGCTGCTGAAAATTCCCTCCTTAGCCTGGCAGGCCAGCCCGCCCCGTGCAGCAGTGCGAGGTACCCGTCCGTGAGCCGTGCTGTGCTGGGGACGCCTGCCTGCGGCAACCACTGCAGCCTCCAGCGCCTGGTCTGAGTGCGGCCAGCTGTCCGGGTGGCCGTACGTCAGTGGGAAATGGGCTCAGGCTGCCCCCACCATCCTGAGTGAGATTCTGTGGGCCAGCGAGCTGGGCCCGGCTGTAAGGAAAAGCCAGACCCCTGATGGGCAGGGATCACCCCACACCCAGGACAGGGCAGACCGTGTGTGGGCAGTGAGTCCCTGCACGGTGCCGTCTCTGGGTCATTCTCTATCTCCCCCGGCCTGGCACAGTTTTTCCCCATTGCTCTTCCATGAGATATCACTTAGACTTCCTGGCAATCTGAGAGGAGTTCTCTTCTTGCCCCTTCTCGCACAAGCCACAGACCAGCCAGGAGAAAGCTTACCTGTGTACGAAGCTTACCTGTATCTGGGAGTGGATTCTCAACCACCAGCAGAAGTGGGAGCAGATCCACGTCTCACGAACCTGCATAACTTCGCCCTTCTCCGCTGCAGCTCTTTCCTCCCATTTCAAACAGAAACAAAATTCTGAGTTGCACATTTTCAAGGAGAGTGTCATCACCTCGTTCACTTTCCACTGGAGGCCAGGCCATTGTGGCTCGTGTGTGGCTGCCCATGCGATAAGGTACTAGTCACTGCCAGTGAGGGAGTGCAGTCTGGCTATTAGCATGTGACAGGAAAGATGGAGCACTATTTTTTGTTTCTGCTGACATGAAACTAGTCTTGAGCTCACCTTTCTCCCGACCTGATATGTGAAGCCTGTTCCTAGTGAGACGGTGCCAGGGTGATGGTTTCAGACTCTCTCCGTGGTGGGCTTCGTGGGCACATTGAAACGTACAGTCATGAGCCTTCCTGCTGGCCAAACAGCAGAGCTTTGTCAGGATGTGTGCATTGGACTTCACTGCTGCCCTCCTGGCTAGCGAGCTCTTAGAGGAAAGGGCTTCTCCAGACAGGCATTCCTCAATCAAACTCACAGCAAGAGAAGAGGGGAGGAAGTGTATCACTTACTGCTGCAGTTGCAGCCCAGCCAGAAAGGAAAGGCACTGGCCATGAAGTTGAGGATTCAAAGCCTGAAAAATACCCTAGGACAAGCCAAGAGGCAGGTTTGTTGTAGACTCTCTTTCCCCCCCTCCCCCTCCCAAGTTGGGCTATTGTAATGATTCGGTGAATGTAGCAGGTCTCTAGTTGATCGCGTTGCACGCCTACATGCTTAGAACGCCTCTTTTTATTGTTTCTATTCTATTAGGCCCCAAGTGACATTTGGGCTTCACTGTGCTAGGTGCTGGCCCTGTAGTCCCGCCAGAAACACTTTTCAATCTAAATAGAAAGACACACACAGGGTGAGAGAAAGGAAAGATGATCCCCACTGTACAGGTAGGGAACTCCGGGTTAGAGCGATTCAGCTCCCACTGAAATCAGCTTTTCTTCCAGTCTGAAATTGGGGCATATCAGAGATTGCTGAATGCTAAGAACCATTATGCTCTTGGAGTCTGCGCTCTTGCATAACCCAGGACATCTATATTCACCCAGTAATTCCTGCAGGGGAGAATTATTCTCCCCTGTTTCATAAGTGAACACTCTGGAGCCCAGTCATTGGTGGCTGACTTAGAGCATCTCTTGTAGAAAGGCATTCCTTCTCCATTTAAGGACCAGAAGTGAAAATCAAGTTATACTGGCCTACTTCAGAGGATTCCTTTGATCCTGTTCTGTTTTATTCTGTTTTAAACTGAATGCACCAAATCTTTGTCCACAGCCACTTAAGAATTCTTCCCCGGATTGAGTGAAACTTTAGTCCTTTTTTTCAAAAGATACCCCCTCCCTTGATGGGGAAACCCCTGTTTCAGAGTGAGCTTCCTCCCACCAGGCTAGGAGGAGACAGGAGGGATCTCTTTGGTTCACAGGCTGAATAGTCAATTCAGCAGAATATTCCATAGATGAAAAATTAATTGACTGTACTGCATCTTACCCAATGAATACAAGAGGGTCATAACTCCAACTGAGAAGGCAGGGCTGCTTGGTTGGAAATTGAGGGTAGCTGGAATAACGGGTGGTGGATCAACATGTGTCTGAAAAGTCTCAGGAGTAAAATGCTTGCCTAATTTGAAACTTTTTCCCAACTGCTTGAGAGCGAGAGTAGTGACCAAAACCAAGCGAGCCACAATAATAATTCTCCTTTTCTGTCAGTGCAGAGACAAACCTGGTAGAGAATCTGGGAAATTACCTTGACAGCCCCAAGCTGTGACTTCATATTGCATTTTTAAAAGATTTTGCTCAGTAATAATCATTAACATAATGTGAAATAAAAAGAAATTCTGCTAGCAATGCTACTACGCCCAGGGGAGAATATTCTGCATGTGACAAAACCAAGGTCCTCTCAATTTGGGAATTATTTATCCTGGGAATTGCTGAAATTAACCAGCTAAAATGCACCTCCATATTCAGCAGATGTGTTCTCTTTGGGTAGTTGGACTGATGTCTAGCTGTGTGGCAGAAATCAGTTCTGACTACCGTTTACACTTGCTGGCACTGCAGAACCAGTACAGCTAACGGGGAGTGAGCTGGATTCTAGTCCTTATGCATCTTCAGGAGAGTAGTTTCCAATTGCATGTCCAATCGATTACATACTTACAAACCACTTGAAGGCATTGAGTTTGTACAGGAGTCACTGAGAGCTTGGTCTGAAGGCAATGGGATTGCAGAGGTGTAAGTGAAGAATTACTTTAGCATGTCAAGGCTTTATTGCTGGGGCTGAGGCATGAGAAGAAAAAAACTCTGCTGGAATCTCAGGTCCCAGGCTAAGTTTGCAGGGCTAGCGGCTAGAAAATATGAACATCCCTTACGGCCCTTTAGTGTAGCAAAAAATGGCATAACAAGATCCAACGGTTGGAAGAGGAAGCTAGACAAATTCAGACTAGACAAACGGTACGTATTTGTAGGAGAGAGTAATTAACCACTGGAAAAGCTTCCCTAGGGATCTGATGGATTCTCTATCACTAATGTTTTTTAAATCAAGACTAGATGTCTTTCTCAATGATGTGATGTAGACCAACCAGAAGTTCTGAGCGTGATGCTGGAATTATTGGGTGAGGTTCTGTTGTCTGTGCTGGACAGGAGATTGGACCTATTGGAGGATTGGGCCAAAAGAAATCTGATGAGGTTCAACAAGGACAAGTGCAGAGTCCTCCACTTAGGAAGGAAGAATCCCAGGCACAGCTACAGACTGGGGACCGACGAGCTGGGCAGCAGTTCTGCAGAAAAGGACCTGGGGGTAACAGTGGATAAGAAGCTGGATATGAGTCAGCAGTGTTCCCCGGTTGTCAAGAAGGCTAATGGCACATTGGGCTGCATTAGTAGGAGCATTGCCAGCAGATCACAGGAAGTGATTATTCCCCTCTATTCGGCATTGGTGAGGCCACATTTGGAGTATTGTGTCCAGTTTTGGGCCCCCCACTACAAAGAGGATGTGGACAAGTTAGAGAGAGTCCAGTGGAGGACAACAAAAATGATGAGGGGCCTGGAGCACAAGACTTATGAGGAGAGGCTGACGGAACTAGGCTTGTTTAGTCTGCAGAAGAGAAGAATGAGGGGGGATTTGATAGCAGCCTTTAACTACCTGAAAGGGGGTTGCAGGGAGGATGGAGCTAGGCTGTTCTCAGTGGTGGCAGATGACAGAACAAGGAGCAATTATCTCAATTTGCAGTGGGGGGAGGTCTAGGTTGGATATTGGGAAAAAGTTTTCCACTAGGAGGGTGGTGAAGCACTGGAATGGGTTACCTAGGGAGGTGGTGGAATCTCCATCCTTAGAGGTTTTTAAGCTGTGACTTGACAAAGCCCTGGCTGGGATGATAAAGCTGAGGTTAGTCCTGCTTTGAGCAGGGTGTTGGACTAGATACCTCCTGAGGTCCCTTCCAACCCTCATCTTCTATGATTCTATGATCATAATGGTCCCTTCTGTTCTTAGAATCGATTAATTTTCTCTGCTGTCACTGAGACACAATAAACAAGGACACTGATAATAACTTTTTATCTCCTCAGTTTTAGTGTTGAACAGCTTTCCGTGACCCATATAAGAGCATTGTCTAAAAATACAACTTGACCCTGAATTTCCCAAAACATGAGAGATGCTTGCTCATCTTCATGACTTCACACTGAGTGTTGTTATAGCAAGGTGCATGCAAATCACAACCCAAAGCCAGGTTTAGAAGGATTCTTCCTTGTTCTCCTTGTTATGGACAGTTTTTCTCAGTTCCCTTCTGGGTAATGACTGTTCTCAGTGCAATGCTCAGAGTGACGTGAATGCACTGCTCTTTACACAAAGAGCTCCAAGCTGCTGAGATCTGGGTGACTGTGGAAGAGTCCTGCATCCAGACTGTGCAGCCTTTTTGTATCTGCAGGTTCCTGGGCAGGCAATATTGCTAACATATCCTTAGAAGATGGACAGAGTGCACACTGGGAAAATGCCCATCCTGATTTGCCAATAACTTATGAATGCACAGACAAGCATGCTTTGTGGCCACTTGTGCTGAGGTGGGACTAAGCATATATAAACCATTTCTGACAGGTCCGTTTGCCCAACCTGTTCTTAAAAATCTCCAATGACCAAGATTCCACAACGTCCCTTGGAAGCCTATTTCAATGCTTAACTATCCTTATAGTGAGAAAGTTTTTTCCTAATATCTAACCCAACTCTTCCTTGTCGCAAACTGAGCTGACTTCTTCTTGTCCTACTCTCAGTGGACATGGAAACAATTGATCACCGTCCTCTTTATGACAACCTTTGCATATTTGAAGACTACTATGTCCCCCTTAAGTCATCTTTTCTCAAGACTAAATATGGCCAATATTTTTAACCCTTCCTCAGCCAGGTTTTCTAACCTTTCATTATTTGTGTTGCTCTCCTCTGGGCGCTCTCTAATTTGTCCACATCTTCCTCAAGAACTGGACACAGTACTCTGACTGAGCCCTCACCAGGGCTGAGTAGAACAGGGCAATTACCTCCCATTTCTTACATATGATACTCCTGTTATTACACCATAGAATAAGAGCCTTTTTTGCAAATGCATCACATTGTTGACCTACTAAAATGTGGGTATAAAACTGATTGGAAAACCGTACTCAGAGAGTAGTTATCAATGGTTCACAGTCAAGCTGGAAGGGCATAGCGAGTGGGGTCCTGCAGGGATCTGTCCTGGATCCAGTTCTGTTCAATACCTTCATCAGTGATTTGGATAATGGCTTATAGAGCACATTCATACAGTTTGCAGAGCATGTCAAGCTGGGAGGGTTTGCCAGAGCTTTGGAGGACAGGGTTAGAATTCAAAATGATCTGGAAAAACTGGAGAAATGGTCTGAAATAAACAGGATGAAATTCATTAAGGACAAATGCAAAGTACTACACTGAGGAATAAATAATCAATTGCACAAAAACAAAATGGGAAATGACTGTTTCAGAATGAGTACTGTAGAAAAGGATCAGGGATTCTAGTGAGTCACAAACTGAATATGAGTCAACAGTATAACACTGTTGCAAAAAAGCTAACACCATTCTGTGATGTATTAGCAGGAGTGTAGTAAGCAAGCCATGAGAAGTAATTCTTCCACTCTACTCAGCACAGACGAGGCCTCCACTGGAGTATTGTGTCCAGTTCTGGTCATCACAGTTTGGGAAAGTGGTGGAGAAATGGGAGAAAGTCCAGAGGAGAGCAACAAAAATGAATAAAGGTTTATGAAATATGACTTGTGAGGAAAGATTGAAAAAAACTGGGTTTGTTTATTCTGGAGAAGAGAAGACTAAAGGGGTGGGGGGACACTAACAGATTTCAAGTACATAAAAACTCTTATAAACAGGATGGTGATAACTTATTTTCCTCATCCACTGAGGATAGGACAAGAAGCAAGGGGCTTAAACTGCAGTAAGGGTGGTTTAGGTTGGACGTTAGGAAAAACTTCCTAGCTGTCAGGGTAGTTAAGCACGGGATTAAATTGCCTAGGGAGGTTGTGGAATCTCCATCAATGGAGGTTTTTAAGGACAGCTTAGACACACACCTATCCGAGATGGTCTAGATAATACTTAGTCTTGCCTTTAGTGCAGGTGACTGGACTGGATGCCCTCTCAAGGTCCCCTCCACTTCTACATTTCTATAATTTATATGATTGTTGAACCTATTGGGGGTTATAGTGTTTCACAAACTCAGATCTTTTTCAGCAGTACTTCCACCTAGCCAGTCATTCCCCATTTTATAGGTGTGCATTTGATATTTCCTTCCTCAGAGAAGTACTTTGCACTTGTCTTTACTGAATTTCATCTTGTAGAATTTATATCATTCTCCAATTTGTCGAGGTCATTCTGAATCCTAATCCTGTCCTCCAAATTGCTTGCAGTCCATGCTTCCCTGCCCTCCACCCCCACCCCGCTTCGTGTTATCTGCAAATTTTAAAACATCATCTACATTCCATTAGTAAACTCATTAATGAAAATATTGAATAGTACCATTCCCCGGGACGGACCCCTGGGTATCCCATAGATATGCCCTCCCAGTCTGACACCCACTTTTCCAATCAGTTGTGCATACACCTCAAAGTACTTTAATCTAGACCACATTTCTCTAGTTATTTATGAGAATGTGATGTGGGACTGTGTCAAAAGCCTTACAAAAAGGTCAAGCTGTATCAGGTCTATTGTTTCTACCCTATCCACTAGGCCCGTAACCCTGTCAAAGAAGGAATTTAGGTTGGTTTGCCATGATTAGTTCTTGAAAAATCCATGCTGGCTTTTCCTTGTAGCCCTACTGTCCTTTAGGTGTTTACAAAATGATTGTTTAAATAAATTGTTCCAGTATCTGTCCAGGAATCGAAGTTAGGCTGACGGGTTAATAATTCCCTGGGCTCTCTTTGTTCGCCTTTTAAGAGATAGGTAGTACGCTCTCCCTTCCTAAGCCCTCTGGGTCCTCAACCTTCCTCTGTGGTTCTCAAAGATCATTGCTAACAGTTCCAAGATTACTTCAGCTAGTTACTTCAGCACACTAGGATGGATTTCATCAGGCTTTAACAACCTGAAGACAATTAACGTATCAAAATATTCTTTACCCTAGTTTGCCTTGTTTTCGTTCCCTCTTGTTGTTAATATTAATTGTGTTGAATATCCGGTCACCCTGAAACATTTTAGTGAAGATTGAAGAAAAATAGTCATTCAACACCTCCGTCTTCATGATGTCCTCATTTATTAACTCTCCTTCCCCACTTCCCTTCGACTTTCTCTTGCTCCTAATGTATTTAAAGAACCTTATCGCCTTTTATGTCCCTTGCTAGGTGGAACTTATTCTGTGAGTTTTCTGATTTTGTTCCTACATGCTTCTGCTCTTCTTTTGTATTTCTCCTTAACAATTCATCTATGTCTCCACTTTTTCTAGGACTCCTTTTTGAATTGCAGGTCATTAGGGAGCTTCTGATGGAACTATATTGCCATCTTACTATTCTTCCTATGTTTTTCGCATTGGGATAGTTTGCAGTTATGCCTTAAATATTGCATCCTTGAGAAACTGCCAACTGTCCTGAACTCCGCTTTCTCTTAGATTTTCTTCTCATGAGACCTTATCTACCAGTTTTCTGAGCTTGTTACAATCTGTGTTTTGTTTGTTACAATCTGAGTTTGTTACAATCTTGTCCTTTTCTGCTGCTTTCACAGCTTCCTTTCCGTAAAATCAAGAAATCTATCATTTCATTATCACTTTCACCCATATTGCCTTTGACCTTCAGATTTGTACCAATTCCTCCATGATGGTCAGAATAAAGTCTAAAATGGCTGTCCCCTTGTTACATCCTCCACTTTGTGTAACAAAAGGTTGCCCCCTATACATTCAAAGATCTATTGGAAATATATTTTGCTGTAATACTTTTCCAACAGATGTCTGGGTAGTTAAAGTCCTCCATTACTACCAGGTCCTGTGTTTTGGATATTTCTGTTTGTTCTAGAAATCCCTCATCTGCCTGCTCTTCCTGATTTGGTGGTCTATAGTAGACCCCCTACCATGACATCAGCCCTATTTTCCCCCTTTTATCTTCATCCAGAGACTTTTGAACTGGTCTGCGTCTGACCTCCTTCTGTACCTCAGAACAAGTGTATATATTCTTGATTTATAATGCAACACATCATTCCTTTTTATCTTTCTATAACAATATTTTTATATCCCTTCTACACCAATATTCCAGTCATGATACTTATTCACCAAGTCTTTGTGATGCTAGTTAAGTTATAATTTAGCTTATGAACTAATAGTGCTATTTTTCCTATTTATTGCCCTTTAATTTGTGTATAGAAATTTAAGATGTTGAACAGATTCCTCCACTGATTTTCCTCTTGTTGATCCTATAACCCTACTGTAAATTTTCATGTCTCTCCCACACCCCCACATGCACATCTAGCAGTCTGATAACTTCACCTTTTCATGCTTACCTGTGGGATTTGTCATGAATGGCAAGCACGAAAGGTGAATGAGCTTATGCTCTCTCTGAGTCTCCGTCAGTTAACTGGCCAACCCACCTTTTCAGATCCTTCCATCTGCTGTGGCAACTTCAGTTCCCACTGTGAGAACACGGTGACAGCAAAGCACGCAAAGAGAGGCTCATGGAGTGGGCAAGAGTCATTGACCTACAACTTTTCCATGGCCCATGCCAGGCTTTCACAGGAGCAGATGGCAACAGGCTCTTCACCTGACATTGCTTTTTCATCTTCTAGGTAACCACCACCAGTGGCCACAGAGCGGGTGATGATTTCCAAAGCCTCAGCATCAGCTGCCTTTGATATCACAGGGCTACAGATATCAACCTCAAACCGCTAACACAAGGCCCATGGAATTTTCAGAAAAATTGGCGGAAAGTCTTTCAAGCAGAACCAGAGATGTCCTTCAGCAATTGGCTGAATTAGATTTGATATGCCCAGTCAATATGAATGATGCCTACCAAACTTTCTGTAAATTAGTTCAGGCAGCTGCTCAGAAAATGACCCCTAGAGACAATTGTCAACAATACATCCCGGGATAGTCACTAGCGGTAATTAAGCTCTACCAGGAATTCAAATCTGTTGGTAATGTATAGGAGGTCATTAATAAGAGCAAGGACCTTATTTAATTGCTGGATAAAGCCAGGTGCTATCGAGAGAGAGAGAGAGAGAGAGAGTCACAAAGAGGGACTTTATGATGGGACTCAATGGTCCCAAACAGCAGTGGTGTCACAAGAGGATGCCCCATGGTCTTACAAGGTTGTCACCTCAGATGGACACATACTGCAGAGGAATTGGCAACACTTCTCCAACTTTCAGAAGGAGGGGGGGAGATGAGGGGCTGTCTGTCTCCATTTGGCAACGTTCACAACAATTTCGGACAATTGGGCCCCAGGACATAGCACTGCCAGAACAAACGGACTCACTGCTGCGTGCCAACGGTAGTTGTAATGTTTCACAAGAGACCTGCAAGTCCAAGTGGCAGTGCGAGGCACCTCTGATTGACCGAGCGCTGGCAGTGAGTTTAGATAGGGGCCTGGTTATACGTTTTTGGGATTGTGTTATATCAAAGTTGTTTATGTGCAGTTACTAAATTTTGGCCAGCAACAGAAGATGCGGTTGAGGAACTGCAGCTTTAAATGGCTCAGCCTCCTAGACAGGAATTCTGGGGAAGGGCACCACAGAAGCCCATGTGTTGTGCTGAAGGGACACTTTGGAACTGGCTACTGAATAAAGAGGATCTCTCTCTTAAGCACCTTGGGCCCAGCGTGATTCCTGAACACCACAACCTGCCCCCAACAAGCATTCTCACCCCTGCTACTCTCTTCCAGCTGCATTTTCCCATGTCTCTGTGAATCCTCCTTTGGCCTTGGCTCCGATCCCTTGGCTCTGATCCCTTGGCTCAGTCGCTGCTGTTGCTCCGCTCTTCCAACACTGCTTGCTGAGAGGGTGTGTGCTAATTTTTCACTGTGCAAAGCTTCTTCTGGCTAAAAGACACACCCTAGAATGAGAGCTGGAATGCTGGGGCAAAGACCCTTCCCCATAACTGTAGGGCGACAGGCTGTGGACAGAACGCCAACTAGGACTGAAGCACCTTAAAGGGACATGGTCACATCACTCTTCAGGCACTTGTGATTACAGCTCCCTTGGGTGTTAATGACTGAACACAAGCAGAGGACAAAACAGTTTCCACCTTGCACCCTGAGCTTTGACAGCATTCTTTCACTGTCACCGTCTCCCCTGGTACAGTCAGATGAGTTCCTGTAACCACTTGCAGACATTTTAAACTGTAGTCACGTGACCAGTCCCACAGACGCCAATGGAGATATTCCCATTTACACAGGTAAGAATCTGGACCTAAACGAATGCTGCAGCCTTCAAAGCAAACTGTGCACAGTCATTTGTTGTATTAATACATAGCTGAAGTACATAAAACCATCTATTCAGCTCTAAGGACTGGTGACACCAGAGCAGGACTTTTGGAAGCCTTCTCAGTAGGTGGCTAACTTCGCAGACTCAGAGCTGGTCTCCCAGTGATTTGCTATACACCCTCTATCCATTCCTTCCAGGATGGCTTTCCCGAGGTTATTGCCATCTCTACACATAACGTGACCAAAGTGTGCAATAGCTTAGGCAGGGTTAATAAATGATTGATAGATGTCAATCAAGGATTAATTGATCAGTATAGAATCCAAAAAGTCAATAGGTTGCTTGTAACCCTAATGTAAAGTGTAGTCTAGTATGTGCTATTCTTTTATCTAAAACAAGGGGAATAACACCACTTCTCTGCCTGCTCTGTGCAGACCGGAGCCCTTGGTGCAGGAACTGTCTTTTATCAAGTGTCTCTACAGTCAGTGCCTGACTCAGGTGGGCCATGATCACAGGTGAGGACTCGAGGTGCTACCACAAGACAAACAACTTTCACAATCTTTCAAGTCAGCAGTATGATACCTGAATAGTGATACTTCCCCAACCCCCCAAATCCGTCACGGCTAGGTGCTAACTTACTATCTGTGTTAGTTAATGTTTCAGAGGCAAAGTCCCAAAGCAGTCAACGCTCTCCGAATAGTAAGTTCCAGAGATCTTTAATTTTTCACAGAATTGTTGCCTGGTACTAATCTTCATAAAAAATGTACAGTCACTAATTCTTATTGTCAAGAAAGCTATTGCACTGTTGAATAGCTGGGCTGCCAAAGAAGTAAGGAGGTGAAATACTAAATATTCCAAATAATTAAAACAGCTGTGATAGCAAACTGGCTGTTTATTAATAATTCATTATGGCATTTTCCACCAGCGTGAGAGGGTAATATCAGTCTGCTGTGCTTGTAATACTGCATTGGAAACTATATACTAAGCTCCATCTTGGTGCTTCAGCACTTCTGCTGGAGTGTTCGCATCTGATTGTGTTTTAACCGGGAAAGGGAGGGGAAAACTGGCCCGTGCAGTTCATATTAGCCTTTAAACAGCAGAATTCTTTTTGAGTCATGAGCAATTTGATTGCTGAATCTCACTACGAGCAGGAGAGGATGCACTTGACGACCTCTGCTCTTAGTCAGTTTTACAGCACTCCGTGGGAATTGTGTTAGCGGATTTCAGGAAGCACTACAGAGGGGAAAAAATCGACACCGTTTAAAAAAAAAATTCTCTCCCCTGAGTTCAACAGCCAGAAGTATTTTTGCTTTCATCAAGTCTAGTCTGTGATTAGATATGACATGCCAGAATGTTGGACAAGGGTATCCCCAAAACTGCACTTCAACTGTGACTATGTAGATACCAAGCAAAGTCCTGTTTCTCAGCAGAGATGTCTGAAAACCAGAACTCTTGATCTGAATCTCTTGGTATTTCAGGGAGTTGTGTTTGGATTTGAATACAAGATCAAAACCTGATAATCCAGGTTTGGTTCCATGTCAGATTTAAAACCAATATTTTCCAAGTCACAATCAGATTCAGCCAAGATATTGTGGGAATAGAAGCTGTGATAAAATTGTGACCAAGGATAGAAGTCCCATAATTGGAGCATGGAACGGGGTATCAAGCAATGTGCTTTGCATTCCCAGATGGGGGAACCTGAGCCAATCATTTAACCTCAATGTCTCTGCACCTTTGCTGCATCACTTCATCTCTCTGCAGCACCGGTTTCCCCGCCCTTCTCTAAGATGAAGGTGTCAGTACCGAGCTATAGAACCAGGTGTTCTTGAACTCCTTTTGTCATTTGAGGCCAAAATCTCCCCAGAGCCGCTCCCAGGATCTGGGCACAGTTGAACCCCAAACTATAATCTAACCCTTCTGTTGTGTCTTTGCGCTCTGCACGGCATTAGAACATGGGGTAACTGTACTGGCCCAAACTCCGATAACTGTATTTATTAACTATATACAAATACGCATGGGCACTGCTGTTATGGCAAGGCTCTGACGGCTTCTGCAACGGAAGACAGGGAAACTGAGGAGGGCTTCCAAACTATTTAAAGGGATATTACCCAGTTTGTATGCATGACACTCCTCGCCCTTCTGCATGTACATTGCTATTAAAACTACTGTCATTAATACACAGCATGCTACAAATTCAGGCTCATTGGCAGTTAACAAAGTCTCTCTCTGGGGAATGTCTTGTAGGCATCACAGCAGCACGTAGAAGAGTGTCTGCACTTTCTGGTGTATCTGTATCACCATCGCCCTGCTCTGTAGTGTCGGAGTCATCTGCAGCAGCAGCAGCATGAGACTCACTGGTGCTATCACAAGTCACGGTCTAGGGCTGTATTGTATTTGGGCTGTTTTCCACAGGTGTCACTGGCATTGAACGTCTTGCCAAATTTTTGCTCAGAAGCTGGTTTATGTGTATTCTCCAGGACACGCTCAGTGCCTCATCTCTCCCGGAAGACAGAATCATAGAATCATAGAATATTAAAGTTGGAAGGGACCTCAGGAGGTCATCTAGTCCAACCCCCTGCTCAAAGCAGGACTAACCTCAGCTATATCATCCCAGCCAGAGCTTTGTCAAGCCTCAGCTTAAAAACCTCTAAGGATGGAGATTCCACCACCTCCCTAGGTAACCCATTCCAGTGCTTCACCACCCTCCTAGGGAAAAACGTTTTCCTAATGTCCAACCTAGACCTCCCCGACTGCAACTTGAGACCATTGCTCCTTGTTCTGTCATCTGCCACCACTGAGAACAGCCTAGCCCCATCCTCCCTGGAACCCCCTTTCAGGTAGTTGAAGGCTGCTATCAAATCCCCCCTCACTCTTCTCTTTTGCAGACTAAACAAGCCCAGTTCCCTCAGCCTCTCCTCATAAGTCCTGTGCTCCAGCCCCCTAATCATTTTTGTTGCCCTCCGCTGGACTCTCTCTAACTTCTCCACATCCTTTTTGTAGTGGACACAATACTCCAAATGCGGCCTCACCAATGCCGAATAGAGGGGAATAATCACTTCCCACATCCTGCTTGCAATGCCCCTCCTAATGCAGCCCAATATGCTATTAGCCTTCTTGACAACCAGGGCACACTGCTGACTCATATCCAGCTTCTTATCCACTGTTACCCCCAGGTCCTTTTCTGCAGAACTGCTGCCCAGCTCGTCGGTCCCCAGTCTGTAGCTGTGCATGGGATTCTTCCTTCCTAAGTGCAGCACTCTGCACTTGTCCTTGTTGAACCTCATCAGATTTCTTTTGGCCCAATCCTCCAGTTTGTTTAGGTCACTCTGTATCCTATCCCTACCCTCCAGGGTATCTACCACTCCCCCCAGGTTAGTGTCATCTGCAAACTTGCTGAGGGTGCAATCCACCCCATCCTCCAGATCATTAATGAAGATGTTGAACAGAAGGACCTGTCTGTGATGCAGTCACTCCACATTTCCATAAATTGTCTCTGGCATTTCTTACTGATACTCTTCTCTCTCCTGTGAAAACTGCACAGTTAGGTGTGACTATTTGTGGCCATTTGATCACACGGTTTCCTTTGAACATCCTTGTGTGGATCGGGCTTTACCAAATCCAGGTGGGATCTTAAATTATGTCCTATAGAAACATCACTGATGTCCGATTTGTTGTAAAATGGGCTGCATTCCTATAGGCCAATCGAAAATCTGCAATCCTGTGTTGTAAAGTGACTTTCCTCCGACGTCCTAGCATGGATCACTTCCTTGAGTGTCTCAGTAAGTCTTTCCACTAATCCATTTGTGTCTCGATGGTACAGAGCTGCTGTGACATGTCTAGTGCCTTTTCTTTTGACAGATAGTTAGAACTCTGAATGTGAATTGAGTTCCGCTATCTTTACAGCCTGGTCAGGAATCTCCGTCCTGGAACACAAGGGCATTGAGACTCCCACCATTTGCCTGGAATGACATGAATTCGTAAAGGATGTTTCAAGCCACTCAGAATGAGGATCTACTGCACTCAAAGGCACGCCCCATAAACGGTCCGGTGTGGAATTATCTGTGTGGAGTCACTGCCGCACGGTAGCTGGCTACTCCCACAGACACAGCAGGGCATGTTCAGGCATGTGTTGCATTTGCTCACAGCCTTGCCATTGTTTTGCCATTTCCTCCGTTTGTGGGTTACTCTCCATCACCCACACATAGCGTGTCGCCAGGACTCTCCCTTCTCACAGTTCCCAAACGGCCTCATGTCATTCTCGGAGTATGTCGGACCTGAGCTTGGTAGGAATGACCACGCCACCACTCCCTAGGCAACCTGGAGACATGCAGAGCTGTTCTTTTTGAGCAAAGAAAGCCGAGCACCGCTGTTTGTGTGCATGCGTCCCTCCACTCGTCACGCTAGGCACTGGAGCCAGCGCTAGGTTTGCATTATACCACGGCACGTGGCACCCACAAGGGTTCACTTTTTGCCATATAGAAGATATGGCCTGTCTCTTGTTCCACTTCAGTGTCCGAACCTGCTGCTTCCAAAGGCAGGAGCGACAAGTCCATCTTGTAACAGGGAGGTGTTGCTGGGATGCCTTTCTTTGGGTTAAAAACTGAAGGTAGAGGTTGATGATCTATAACCAGAGTAAAAGATTTCTGAGGCCGATTGGTGAAACGTTTTAACTCCCCAGATTAAACCCAGAACGGCTCTCTCTATTTAATCATAGTTACCTCATGCAATGGTAACAGAACTAAAGCAAAGGCTGCAATAAGGAATTTTTTCAATGCATTAGGAACAAAAATAATCTTGACAGTGCTAGTGGTCTGTTACTAGATAGAAATGTAGAATTTTCAATAATAACGCGGAACTGTTCAATAAATATTTGTATTCTCTATTTGGAACAAAACCAGAGGATACCGTCTCAGACGGCAATAACAATCTATCCATTCCACTAGTGGTTGTGCCCCTAAATCCTGGAGCAGCTGTTGCTGCTGAGCAGCCATTTGCTGCAGGTGCTGTTGCTACTGCTGATTCTCCATCACCTCCTCTAGGTCCATTTTGCTTGACCTACCAGCCCAAGTCTTCTAGTCTGAAGATGCCTGACTGTCTGGGTCTGTCTGTCCTCCCCTCTCTCCAGAGGTGGAATCGATGCCCACATTCCCCACCAAGTTGTGATGGTCATGGCTCATGGGAAGCATTGCCTAGTGGTCATGGGCGTACGACATTTGGCCTGTGCAGGGGGAGAGCTGGTAGGGGAGCCTGGGCCCTCCCACTTCACGGGGCCGTAGCCCAGGCCCCTATGAGAGTTACCAAAGGATCTGATCCCCTGGAGTGCCTTAGGGCTACTCTCCCTGGGCCACTTCGCAGAGCCCCGCTGCTGTCCACCGTTTGCCGTCTGCAGCAGGAGCGCGTGACGGGGTCGGTCACTGCTTGGTGCCTCCTTGTGGCCGGGCGTGGCACGGGCGTTCTCTGGGGGAGGCGGCTGCCTCCTCTTGCGCCTTGGCCCTTCAGCCAAGTCAGTCCTGAGTCTGACGGGAGAGATCCCGTCTTCCCTCAGGGGCTGAAAGGGGAAGGTCTTTGCTCCCACCGGGTCAGCCCATGGGAGAGCTGTTCTGCTCCCTTTTAACGCCTCCTCCTCCTTAACCCTTTGTGCCTAGTGTGGGGTTTGTACACCCCGTCGCACAGCCACAAGCACCTTCTGAAGATTCTCCAGGTGCTTCTCATCACTCGCTGCCATGACCAGTATGTCATCCAGGTAACAGGGCGTGCTGGGAACAGACTGTAACGCTTGCTCCATGGCTTCCTGCTGAATAGCCACTGCAGATGCTATTCCAAGCGCTCGCCTGTTGTACTGGAAGAAGCCTTTGTGTGTGTTCATTGGGAGGCACTTCTTGTCAATCTCCTTGAATTAGGTCAGTCTTGGAGAAATGCTTCTCACCAGCGAGCGAGGCAAAGATAGCCTCTGCTCTAGGCAAAGGAAAGTGATCCATGTGCAATCCTGAGTTCATGGAAACCTTGACATTACCACTGGCATGGGCAGCTCCATTCTTTTCCATCACTGGCATTAAAAATATGCTCTACTCACTCCAGTTAACCTTGGTATAATTCCAGAGTCCTGTAAGTGCTGGAGTTCTGCTTCCATGCGTGGCTGTATTGCAATGTACTGGATGAGTTCTGAAAAATTAGGTTCTGCTTCCTCCTCAAGAATAGCTTTACTTTCATATGTTTTCAGACTGAGACACCATCCTGAAAGACGTCGGTTGCTGCTGTCTGCAAAAGTTCAGCTAATTTTTGTTTTGGTCCAGAGTTCATATTTTTTTTAAAACCTGCGGGCACTTTTATGCTTTTCCAGTCCAACTGAATCTCTCTGAGTTATTTTTTACCAACTAATGCATGATCCCCTGGCTTCACAAAACAGAAGTTTTACATATGCTGTGTAGTATGTTACCTTCACCATAATAATGCCCAGAGGAGTGAGGTTTTCTGTAACATCATTTTACATGGTCTCTGATAATACTGCTATAAAATTAAAGAAACAGCAGAACCTGTGTCAAGTTCTGCTTTAAGTCTTAGACCTTCCACTTGTAAAGGAATTCTAATAATACTTTGTCTTCTAAATTAAACAATTTTAGAGATGCTACCATACTGTCATTTGCAAACGGATGAATCTGCAGTTCTCTGGTATTGCCCTTGTAAGGTGGAAGCTGTGCTTTTTGCACTGATCTGCACATTTTCTGTGTGTGCTCCCCAATTTCTGGCAGTTTTTCTAGAGTTTGTCCTTGAACCAACAATCTTTGCATTGTGAGACTATTTCCCACCATGAAAGCATAGTCTTTGAGTATTGTCCATGTTATGCTTTCTGCTCCACCCCTAGCTTTCGTTGTGGATTTCACAGTGTGTTGCATACTCTTTAGTAGCTGTCTCATTGAAAAAGCAATTTCTAGTGCATGTTTAAGGGTCAATAACCATTTCTGGAGTGCCTAATTGTGCCGGCCGCACACTGACAGGTTCCTTAATGCACAACGTAACCTGGCTCAAAACTGGCAACAATAAGTTAATTTCCTCCATCCAGCCTCATATTCAGGAGTTGTTTCACAGGGCACATAGACCCCACCACCCAGAAGGGGGTACAGCGGGCAGAAGGGGGTCAGAGCCAGCAGCAGCCATTAGGTTCAAGGCCAGGAAGCCTAGTGGTTTGTGAACAGCGGGGGGCGGAGGCGCCACCAGAGGGGGTGGGTGGTAGCTGGGTTAGGGGGACCCGGAACCTCCCTGCTGTACCAGGTCCCGGCCCTGGGCCCTGTCAGTGACTTGAGTTTTCACTGTGACCGTGGGGATCTGGCCGAAATGTGCTGTCTCTTCAAAGACTGTTCAGTTGCCTTCCCCCTGGGCCACTTCTGACCCCGATTCCTGAAGCCTCCCTCCAGCCATCTCCCGGGTCCCCAACTCCTGCGGTAGGTGCAGCAGCCTGCGGGCCTGGCTTCCGTGGAGCGTCCATGGGATGTTCTGACTCCCTGGCTGGATCCTCCACAGTGCATCCTTCCCGCTCAGCCTCCCACCCCACGTGAGCTGGGCTGCTCCCCTCACACTGCAGGAGCAGGTGGCGCATGCAGAGCAGGGGTGGGAGCGTCTGCTGCCAGGAATAAGGGCTTAGCCCCTTCATCTCCAGTGCGGGGCTGGTACACTCCATCTTATCTTCTATTCCTTCTGTAGAAAGCAGGAACGCGGTGTAATCCCCAGTGGCTTTGGGGCGAGGTGATTTTGTAGCATTTCCACAATCTCAGCAACTCTTTGTATCGGCTGCTTTAACAGGAGCTGTTGGGCTGCACAGCTGATATGTCTGGACACCC
Organism: Emydura macquarii macquarii; assembly: GCF_026122565.2. Lineage (NCBI taxonomy): Eukaryota > Metazoa > Chordata > Testudines > Chelidae > Emydura > Emydura macquarii. The sequence goes on from NW_027131688.1 coordinate 1,394,961, forward strand.
CGTCTGCTCGGTACAACTGCCACCTCTTTCTCATCACTGATATCATAGCCTCATTCAGTCTTTTGATATAAGTAGCCCAGTCCTCTACCCAGCTAGCAAAAAAATCCATTTCCCCTAAATGGCCAGACTTTGTGAACCTGTCTGTCTGTCCGTCTGTCTGAGCAGCGTGTGCACAGTCCCCGTGCTGCACAGGCAGAAGTGATGCTTTCACTTTCCTCAGGCCTTTCTCGCCATTCTCTATTCCACTGTCTTCTTGGATTTGCATTTCAGCCTCACTCCTGGCTGTTGTGTCCTTGCTCTCCACCCAACGTTAAGAATAGGGGGAAGCACACGGACACAGCTGCATTTGAAATATGTGTGTTTATTGACTATGCACAAGGGCCAGCGATTCTGGGAAGGTTCTCATGACTTCTGCCATAGAATGAAGATGGGGAGACCCACTAAAGGGCTCCTAAACTATTTAATGGCATACTGCCTATAAAATACCCCGACTCTGACTCCATGCACTGACACTTAGCTCCCTCTTGACTGATGAGTTTATCTCGAGAAACAGGCCATTAACTGTGGCCAGCCAGCAATCTGATCCATTGTATTACTTCAGCTCTCATCCCACAGTCTTTCAGAAAAGCCTCAAGGGCGCACAACAAATGTGATCCTGTGAGCAGAGCACCGCAGCTCCAGGTTGCACGAGGAAGGAAGTCAGACGCAGGAGGGGGGAGATAGATGCTATCAAGCTGGGAGCAGAGCCACACGTACTGTGCATGGTAGCAAGCGTGCCTGAAAGCCAAATAGGTGCACACACGTTCTTATAACTCTGTCTTAATATGTGACTCATTTCTTAATATGCCTGTGAGTCGGCAGGGTTGCCCTTTCCTTTCTTAATGGCCATCACCTGTGCACTTGCCAGATAAGTCACTGTGTGTCACAGGCAGCCTTTGTACTCCTGCAGAATAACAAAGCTGAGCAAGTAATATTTTGGGCTTGTTCCAGCCAGACGCTCTGAGGAGGGCAGACTTGCCGTTAGCTGCTCTGGTTAGATTTGATTGGGAGAATCTCACAGTTTCTGTTGTGAAATGCAAATGCAAATGCTAATGCCAGTAGCCTTAAAGCTGCAACCTTGAAAGGAGGCTTTGTGAATTGTGCCTGGCATCATGGCTCCCGGCTTCTTTAAAACGTTTTTGTTTTGCCTTGAGAGCGTCTCACGTTTATGTCAGTTCAACACTGAGCGTTGACAATCAATGAGTTTGCCCCATTCGTCCTCTTTTCCTTTTCCTGTAGCTTTGGAATTAATCAATTACTGTCTTGTGCTGTAAAGGCATCTTCTACCTGGACTCACGAACTGTATTAATGACAGTTCCAGGAACCAAACCAGCTCTGACTTTGCATGTTTGCAAAGTAAATACATTTCTTCATTTCGTGCTGTTACAGTAAGTCTAATGTTTATCATTGTATTGCTTGAAGAGAAAAAAAATCAAAACTCATAACTTTGTGGGTATGGTTTGGCGAAACACGAAGTCTCCATTTTTCAACAGAATTACAGTTTAAAACTTCATGACCCAAATTCCAGAAAAATACCTCTGGCGATATTTTAATATTGATAGAGAAAACAGTGATTCCCGAACATCATACTGTTTAATTCATGAGCCAACAATTGCAGTGAAATGTAGGCATACGTTGAAAAGAGAGTCAGTGGAGACCGGGTGATCATTAGTCAGGCTAGCACAAATTAATAATCTTACACAGGACACAGACCTTTAAAACACTTTAAACCATCCACCCAACCCTTTTTCTAAGTGAGGCTGTTAGCGGTCCACAGATATTTTGTATTTTCAGAAATACAACAATTTCCCTCAAAACTACAGACAGAACTAAATATGAAATGCATTCACCTAACAGATTCATGTTTTCTCAGCGGCAAAGCATTAGATGTTCTGATCTTCATATAAACAGTTGTCAGCATGGTGTTGTATATTAATAATATTTTGCATTATATGAGACCTCACTTTTAAATAATTTCCTTGACCCCAGAAGATTGCACAATGCTTTCTGAACTATCCTGATATACAAACAGAACACAAGTCTCACTTTATCAGTGACCAGTGAAAATGCAGCCACCTCTAGGGAGAACTACAGCACCTGAAATCCTCGGTTCCTCTGTAAAGCACTTAAACGTGAGGGCATCCATGGCCATTCCACAGAGCTCCTTTGGCTGTATGTGGTCCACTAGTCCCCCATTAGCCTCCCTTGTGTGCAGCAATTCATTACAACAGCATTTCTGCTACTGTTGACTTGAAACTTCCCTCTCCTAAAAGGCCACTTCTTCCAAAAATGTAAGCAAGGACAATTCAGAGAAGCTGCCAAAGCTGAATCCACAGGAGGCACTAATAAGTTTGGTTACCCTCTCAGGGACAGGTTCAATGCTTAGTTTTCGTGTGTGTGTGTGTGTGTGTGTGTGTGTGTGTGCGCGCGCGCGTGCGCGTGCAGTGGTAGTGGTGGTGTACAAGCTGCCGTCTGCTGACTTAGGGGGTCTCTGTTGAAATAAGATGAGCCTACTAGAAAATCAGAGCAGTACCCCTTTGCTCTAGCTAGTGCTTGCTGTGTGCTTCCCCGTCATTAACAGCTGATGCAAAGAGGAAGCCATTTGCAATGCACAACGACAAGTTCTATGAGCCCTTCCAAACCCAGGAACTATTCTGCGTACTCCTGGGCACCATCTTTTGGCATACTGCGCACTCTTGGCACCTTCCTCATCAACTATCGACATCAGTACAGGTGTGTAGCACCCTTCTAGCACTTTCCTCTCCGTTCCAACCGGAGCTAGGTCCTGTCCCTCTTAAAGCCAGTTCTAGATCCAATCCATTTTGCCCCCACTCCTCTTTGCAGGGCAGAGGCTCCCAACAGATATGGCTGAACAGGTTGGGGGAGGAGATGCACTGAAAGTACACGTCACACTCGAATAGCAGCAATTGAATGATTTTGCAGCAGGCCCCATATATGCTCCGACCGGCCCTGAATATAACCTACTAGGCAATGTGCTCCATCACAATGGGCTCCCAGTGCCGGTGACAGAGAGAGGAAGGTGCCATCAGAGATGCTGAGATGCAGCCGCGTGTTGGTAACAGGCTGATGCGTGGTCGTACTGCATGAGAGTGAGCCTGGTGTTACAAAACTCCATGGCAAACCGCAACTGCAGTGTGGGGTGGAATGACAGGCTGAAATGGAAGCGGAGCACTGCCTCTCCTAAAAAAGACAAACTGTTCCTTTTTGATTTTGCCAGGCTGCCTATGATTAATTCCTTTAGCAACATGACGATCCATTTAATAAAGCAAGTCAGAGACTTTAGAAGCTCAATCTGCTGTGAAGCTACCAGGGCCGTCTGATTTGAAATCGAAGCCTGTGTTCTGTGATAGATGGAATCATGAGTGCATAACCCATGCTGCCAGTGTATTACAGTGAAGGAGATTCTGGGGTAAATCTTACGTAATCACGCAGTATTGGACCCTTTCCAGTGGAAGGTGGAATGCTCAGGCAGATTGCCTAGAAGGTCAAAATAAGGTGCTAAATTATTTGGGGCAGGGACTGTCCTTTACTGTGTGTTTGCACAGCTCCCAGTGCAAAGGGAAAATGGATCAGGCTGAGGTTCCAATGTGCTACTACAATATAAGTGATAAATAGTATGTGTCACATTAGAACAGAATCGATGGTCCCTCCTTTGCTTAGTCTCTTTCATGGTTTTTCTTCCCCTAAAAGGAACTAACAATGACCCTAAACACAAACTAAAATAATTAGATTCAGTGGTGATAGAAAAAAAATTAAGGGCCCTGTTCAGGAAAGCACTTAACAACATGCTTATGTTTGACTTCAATAGGACTTCAATACATGCTTAATGTTAAACATTTGCTTAAATGATTTCTTAAGTAGGGATGTTTTCCTGAACTGGGGCCAAGTCATTTACACTGATCAGCCTTGCTGGTTGAGAGGCATAGATCTGGCTGAATTGTTCACTGCAAATAATTTATCTAATGAACTGCATCCTTTTTTAATTTTCTACTAACAAACACATTCTTAATGTTCACAACCTGGTACATACAATAATTCAACACAATTTGTGCAAGCAAAATTCTGCCAATGTGTTCTTGAATGTTGCTATCTCTATGATATGATTGGTTATCTAAGTCATACAATTCTGTTTTTGTTCTTTGACTGGGAGTTGTAAGCTTTATAAACAATTCCCTTTTTTTGTTCATATATTGTTAAGAGTTTGCAACTGTTGGAATCTATTGTGCAAATAATAAAAGAGCTTTTCAAAATGGCCAAGACCTCTTTCTGTGGGCATACTCTTGAAAATATTCACATTAGTTTTTGCAACACTTTTGCTTTTGCAAAATTTTGCAAATTAAAATGCATTTACCAAATGTTTGCAAATAAGTGAATGCAAAGGTTCACAAATGCCAGCAAAACCAATCGGTGGGCTTTAAATGTAAGGGGATTCGTGAGTAGTCTGCTTCATTCGGAAAATGATGTTGATTCATCGTCTTGTAATCATCATTATAAAGATGTGTATTTATAAATAGAGATGCTATGGCTGGGAACCAATTGCATACTGTATGCGTAGCGGTGAGATTTTCAAACTCTGCAACACCTGCTCCAAAATATCCAGGTCTGTTTGAAGTAAGCTACAGAGTTTCTCTACTAGCACACCAGATCTATTTATATTTCATAGGTTTCAGTGGAAACTAGTGCCACAGACATTAGCATTTCAAAATGTTATGGAAAGTGTCTACAAAGGATATGACCTATAGGCAGTCATCTGCAACACACACATCTTACATTTTGTACTGATTTATGCCAGCATTAATCCAGGACCCATAGCAAAATCATCGCCTGGCTGGATACGTAGCTGTCCAACTTCCTTGTAACGTTCAGAAATAAAGGCAACATACACCTTTTACTGAATGAGGAGTAGCAAATTCCCTGTATCTCAGTAAAATGGGAAGAGCAGTCACAATCTGAACGTGTTTGTCTCTGGTTCATGACTATTGCCAAGTATAAAGGATATCTGCTGTACAGCACTGGCTTTGTGACTGAAGGAAGCTGGGAAGAGGTAGTCCAAGATTACTCATTAATATGGTCTTTTAAGATTTTAAGGCATAGTGTGTCTGAAACGCCTTCCCTCCTGTAACCGGAAGGGATTAAAACCAGGCCCAGCTAACAACACAGAAAGTAGCTATGTTCCTTAGCTGTGCTCTTTCAGACAAAGCCTATAGCTTGTCATAAGGACCATGGTTACTACCAACCACCTCTGATGCTCAGATAAATGGCATCCCGTTCTATTGTGATTAAATGGGTGGGAGGGTTATTGCCATACAGTAGCTCTGGGTCAGGTGTCCATGGTCACAACAAAGTTCAGGTCCCTCTATGGGGCTACCATCGTTAACGCAGCCCTCCCTCAAGCCCTCATCTGTAAGGGATGGCTTCACCTGGCAGAGCATGACTGTGGAGTCATATTCCTAGAATTAATAAGCACTGGGAAGTATCTCAGAGATCACAGGCTAAGTTCTGTAGTACTGACAGATCCTTTACCGCTGGGACAGGGAATGAACGTTTGTGTGGAGAACTCGGCGCGTCTTATATTCAGTGCTCACAGATCTGCAGAAAGGAGAGGGCCTGCAGCTGCTCCAAAAACCTTTAGTGAGCAGGTGAGGATCTCAAGCACTAAAGGCAGCAACATCCCCTCTTGGCTTTGTGCTCTCTGCTTCCGTTTGCTGAGTGCCACCAAGGGAGAAAAGCAGAAGAGACCATTTAAACATTCAGTGGGGAGCAGAGCTAAATGGAGAGTGCATGGACTGAAATCCTCCCTGCCCCCTGCCCTGCGAAGCAGATGGCTGAAATTCCAGGAGTTTAATCCCTGGAGATTCTCAAGAACTTCTTTTCCCTTTCACAAAATTCACTGGAGATGATATAGCCTTAAGCAAAGAAACAAGTTGCATATTAAATCCATGTTGAAGTCTTGACAAAGAACTGGTGTGCAGATAGAGATGATGAAGAAAGATTTCTAGATATGCTAACGCAAGGCTGTAAAACAGCCATTGTGCTTGCAGAAGCATGGAGTAGGATGGTTTTAAAGCAACAAGCTAGTGTATTCCGAGTGCACAGGTGGAGATTACACCCACAGAACAGCAAGCACATCAAATAGGAAGAGAGGTAAATTAGATGGAGACTTCTGGGGTTTTAGAGGTATAGATTTATTGTAGACATTGAGAACCTGCTCAGCAAAGACACTATCAGAGCCCCCTGACCAAGACATAGCTACTGACTTGAAAGTGCGGGACTTTTAGCTAAGTGAGATCTCTGTGAATGAGGTTCCTGAATTCAGCAGGAAGACCACAGATACCAGCACATCATTGTCTTTGTGCAACAAGCCCCTGAAATACGTTGACTAGAAACGAAATACCACTTACTGAATATCACACCTTTTATTGTTTCCAAGGGAAACTCCAGAATAATCCACAGGAATCAGCCAGGTGAAAGAATCGTAGAGTCATAATAACAAAGGACTGGAAGGGACCTTGCGAAGTCTTCTAGTCCTGTCCCCTTCACTCAAGGCAGGACTAAGCATTATCTAGACCAGCCCTAGAAGAGGAGAAGTATAGAGGATTGCTCTGATTATTGTCCTCAATCCTGCTGCTTGCTCCTGACAATGTTTTTGCTGACAATTCCCTATTTTCCTACTTGGAGCAGACAAAATCAAGTTAGTTCATGGCTACACCCAATAAGTCCCCATCCAACATTGGTGAGAAAACTATCAGAAACTTAGAGTGACTTATTTTTCTGCTTCTTGACCATAGGAGCAGCTGTTGTGTATGAATTTATGACATGCAGGCTTCTGCTGTGTCCTGTTCCTGATGATCACAGAACATAGAACAGAGGACTGGAAGGGACCTTGAGAGGTCATCTAGTCCAGTGTCCTGCGCGCACAGCAGGACTGAGTATTATCTAGACCAGCCCTGACAGGTGTTTGTTTATCTTGCTCTTAAAACTCTCCAATGATGGAGATTCTGCAACCTCACTAGGCAATTTATTCCAGAGCTTAACCACCGTGTTAGTTAGGAAGTTTTTCTTAATGTCCAACCTAAACTGCCCTTGCTGCTTCTTCTCCTGTCCTCAAAGGTTAAGGAGAACAATTGTTCTCCCTCCTCCTTGTAACAACCTTTTTATGTGCTTGAAAACTGTTATCATGTTCCCACTCAGTCTTCTCTTCTCCAAACTAAAAAAACCCAGTTTTTTCAATCTTTCCTCATAGGTCATGTTTTCTAGACCTTTAATCATTTTTGTTGCTCTTCTCTGGACTTTCTCCAATTTGTCTAGATCTTTCCTGAAACGCGCACCCAGAACTGGACACAACACTCCAGTTGAGGCCTAATCAGCATGGAGTAGAGCGGAAGAATTACCTCTCATTTCTTGCTTACACCACTCCTGCTAATACATCTCTGAATGACATGTTCTTTTTGGGCAACAGTGTTACATTGTTGACTCATATTTAGCCTGTGGTCCACTATGACATCCATCTCCCGTTCCGCAGCACTCCTTCCTAGGCAGTCATTTCTCATTTTGTATGTGTGCAACTGAGTGTTCCTTCCTAAGTGGAGTACTTTGCATTTTACCTTATTGAATTTCATCCTATTGACTTCAGAACATTTCTCCCATTTGTTCAGATCAATTTGAATTTCAATCCTATCCTCTAAAGCACTTTCAACTTCTCCCAGCTTGTTATCACCTGCAAACTTTATAACTGTACTCTATGGCATTAACTAAATCATTGATGAAGATATTGAATAGAACCAGAGACAAAACTGATCCCTGCATGACCCCATTCGCTATGCCCTTACAGCTGGACCGTGAACCACTGATAACTGCTTTCTGGGAATGGTTTTACAACAAGTTATGCACCCATCTTATAGTAGTTCCATCAAGCTTGTATTTCCTTTGTACTTTGTTTATGAGGTCATGCAAGACAGTACCAAAAGCCTTACTAAAGTCAAGGCATAGCACATTTACTGCTTCCCCTCTATCCACAAGGCCTGTTACCCTGTCAAAGAAAGCTATCAGTTTGGTTTGACATGATTTGTTCTTGACAAATCCAGGCTGACTGTTACTTATCACCTTATTATCTTCTAGGTGTTTGCAAATTGGTTGCTTAATTATTTGCTCCATTATCTTTCTGGGTGCTGAAGATAAGCTGACGGGTCTGTAGTTCCCTGCATTATTCAACAGTTGTTAGAACTGGTCAAAGTTTACATCTAAGATGATGGTTCAACAAAAAATGGCTTTTCATTTAATCAAAAGGGACCTTTGTGATGGAAATTTCCATTTTGGGTAAACTTTTTAGGTTTTCATTGAAAAATGGAAAAATAAAATATTTTTGATGTTGGGCAACAGAATGCTGAAACGTTTCAGACACACACTGAAATATTTTTGGGTTTCAGCACATTCTTTTGTTTGTTTGTTCGTTAAAACCCCAAAACTTTTGATGAACACAATATTTTTTTTGGTTTTGTTCAAACGTTTTCATGGTAAAAACCCTTTTCCCAGCCAGCTCAAATAGTTAGAGTACCATAGTACCGGGGTATCCAGAGGCCCCAATCAGAAGTCAGGGTTGTCCTGTTCCATGCCTTGTACACACATATCTTGGGAGCATCTACACTGCAGCTGGGAGTATTCAACTCCGCACAAGTAGCCTGACATGAGGGAGCTCTGTTCGACCTACCATGCTAACGATAGCAGTGTAGATGGGGGTGGAACAGGTGACAGTTTGGGCTAGTCACCTAACTACAACCCTGCCCAACCCCCCCGGTATGTACTCGTTGGCTAGTTGACACCACTATCCATGCTACTTCCATTTACACAGCTATTTCTAGCACACTGTGCCCGTGCTGGGGAGCACTCTCTCAGCTGCAGTGGATACATACCCAATGAGACAAGCGTAGTGTCCTTATTCTTCAACAAAAGCTGGAAGCCTGCTTTCAAAGATGGGATGATTTGCAAGACTTCTGATCTTTTGATCATCTATGAACTATTGCCACAGAGCTATTCAACTTTATTAATAAACTGTGGCTGAAACTCACCCTATGTAGAGAGGCCACCATAGGACCTAGGCATCACTCACACCCCATTTAAATCCTCATATTGGGGCAAAGCTCGAGTGGTGTCTAGTCCTTGTGCTGGCCCTTCTGCTTGTGGGCGAATTTCTCTGCAGATCAAGGAATGGCATCAGCATGTAAGTGTGACTAAGCTGACAGTTAAATAAGAACATAAAAGAATGGCCATACTGGGTTAGACCAAGGGTCCATCCAGCCCAGCGTCCTGTCTTCCAGCAGTGGCCAGTGCCAGATGCTTCAGAGGGAATGAACAGGACAGAGCAATTACTGAGTTGTCCATGTCCTGACATCCAATCCTAGCTTCTGGCAGTCAAAGATTATGGGCACCATTCTAAGTTGACCGGTCCCAGTCTTGGCACAAAGAGTGGGAGTGTGCTAATAAAATGTGCACATGACACAAAGTTGGGAGGTATTGCCAATGCAGAAGAGGTCAAGACTTGGATGACTTTGGAAACTGTATTAATACAAACGGGAAGAAATTTAATAGTGCTAAGTGCAAAGTCATGCATTTAGGGACTAACAAAAATAACTTTTATATTAGCGGGAAGTGACAGAGGAGGAGAAAGACCTACGTATATTGGTCAGTCACAGGATGACTATGAGCTGCCAATGCGATGTGACCATGGAAAAAGGCGAATGCAATCCTAAGAGGCATCAGCCAAGGTATTTTCAGTAGAGATAGGAAAGTATTAGTACAAGGCACTGGTGAGACCTCATCTGGAATACTGTGTGCAATTCTGGTCTCCCATGTTTAAGAAAGATGAATTCAAACTGGAACAGGTGCAGAGTAGGGCTCCTAGGATGATCCAAGGAATGGAAAACCTGCCCTATGAGAGGAGACTCAAGGAGCTTGGCTGGTTTAACCTAAACAAGTGAAAGCTGAGGGGAGATATGATTGCTCTCTATAAATACATCAGAGGGTGGGAGAGGAGTTATTTAAGTTAACTGCCAATGTTGGCACAAGAAGAAGTGGATATAAACTGGTCATCAACAAGTTTAGGCTTGAAATTAGATGAAGTTTTCTAAGCATCAGAGGAGTGAAGTTCTGGAACAGCTGCCCAAGGGGGGATCAGTACGGGCAAAAAACCTAACTGGCTTCAAGACAGAGCTTGATAAGTTTATGGGGGGATGCTATTATGAGGCTGCTTACAATGGTATATGGTTCATCTGTGGTTGCTAGTAGAAAATATCTCCAACAACTATAGATGGGACACTGGATGGGGAGGGCTCTGAGTTACTACAGTGAATTCTTTCCCAGGTGTCTGGCTGGTGGGTCTCGCTGACAAGCTCAGGGTCTAAGTGATCACCAGATTTTGGGTTGGGAAGGAATTTTCCCACAGGTGGTCAGATTGGAAGAGACCCTAGGAGGGGAGAGGTTCCCCTTCCTCTGTAACATGGGGCAGAAAGTTTCATAATTCCACTGTATAACTAGAGTAAATGGTGGATTCTCTGTAACTTGAAGTCTTTAAATCAACTTTTGAGGACTTCAGTAACTCAGCCAGAGGTTAGGGTTCTATTACAGGAGTAGGTGGGTGAGGTTCTGTGGCCTGTGATATGCAGGAGATCAGGTTAGATGGTCACAATGGACCCTTCCAGCCTTAAAGCCTATGAGTTTTCTTAATCTCTCCTCTTACGGATGCTGTTCCATACTCCTAATCCTTTTTGTTGCCCTTTTCTGTATCTATTCCAATTCTAATAGACCTTTTTTGGAGTTGGGGTGCCCAGAACTGCATGCAATCTTCAAGGTGTGGGCATGCCATGGATTTATACAGAGAACGATGATATTTTGTGTCTTATCTATCCTTTTCTTAATGGTTCCTAACTTTCTGTTAACTTTCTTGACTGCTGCCACACACTGAGCAGATGTTTTCAGAGAACTAGCCATGACACCCAGATCTCTTTCTTGAGAGGTAATAGCTAATTTAGAACCCATCGTCTTGGATGTATAGTTGGGATTATTTTGAACTACTATGCACTTATCAATTTTGAAGTTCCTCTGCCATTTTGCTGCCCAGTCTCCCACTTTTGTGAGGTCCCTTTGTAACTCTTCGCAGTCAGCTTTGGATTTCACTACCTTGAGTCATTTTGTATCTTCTGCAAACTTTGCCACCTCACTGTTTGTCCCCTTTTCAAGATTATTTATGAATATGTTGAATTGCACAGGTTCAATACAAGTGCTGAACTTTGGTGCATCCCTGCTATTCACTTCTTTCAATTGTGAAAACTGACTATTTATTCCTATCGTTTGTTTCCTGTCTTTTACTAGTAACCACAAACACTGAAAGAAAGAGGGGAAAGCACTGCCAGTTTCCAGAAGGTGAGATGTATAGTTGCTCATGTAATTAGGTCTGAAAACACGCATCAAATGTGCAACATGCCCCTCCAGAAACCTGTGATCAACCTCAGACTGCACTTGGGACTGCACATGGAAGATCTGGAAAGAGGAGGTCCTTCAGTTTAGACTCATAGACTATGAGGTCAGAAGGGACCATTATGATCATCTAGTCTGACCTCCTGCACAATGCAGGCTGCAGAACCTCACCCACCCACTCCTGTAATAGACCCCTAACATAAGATTGAGTTACTGAAGTCCTCATATAATGGTTTAAAAAGACTTCAGGGTACAGAGACTCCACCAGCAAGTGACCCATGCCCCATGCTGAAGAGGAAGGCAGCCCTGGGGGAAAATTCCTTCCCAGCTCAAAATATGGTGATCAGTTAAACTCTGAGCACGTGGGCAAGACTCACTAGCCAGACACCCAAGAAAGAATTCTCTGTAGTAACTCAGAACCACCCCACCTAACATCCCATCACAGGCTATTGGGCATAATTACCGCCAGTAGTCAAAGATCAGTCAATTGCCAGACTAGGCTGTCCCATCAGACCATCCCCTCCATAAATGTATCAAGCTCAGTTTTGAAGCCAGCTAGGTTTCTTCCCCTCACTGCTCCCCTTGGAAGGCTGTTCCAGAACTTCACTCCTCTGATGGTTAGAAACCTGCGTCTAATTTCAAGTCTACACTTCCTGATGGCCGGTTTATATCCATTAGTTCTTGTGTCCACATTGGTGTTGAACTTAAACAACTCCTCTCTCTCCTTGGTATTTATCCCTCTGATGTATTTATAGACAGCAATCATATCTCCCCTCAGCCTTCTTGTGGTTAGGCTAAACAAGCTAAGCTCTTAGTCTCCTCTTAGAAGGCAGGTTTTCCATTCCTCAGATCATCCTAGTAGCCCTTCTCTGCACCTGTTCCAGTTTGAATTCATCTTTCTTAAACATGGGAGACCAGAATTGCACACATTATTCCAGATGAGGTCTGACCGACGCCTTGTATAACGGTACTTACACCTCCCTATCTCTTCTGGAAATACCTCGTCTGAAGCATGCAAGGACCGCATTAGCTTTTTTTCACAGCCACATCACATTGGCAGCTCATAGTCATCCTGTGATCAACCAATACACCCAGGTCCTTTCTCCCTTTGTCACTTCCAACTGTGATGCGTGCCCAGCTTATAGCAAAAGTTCTTTGTTATTAGTCCCTAAGTGCATGACCTTGCACTTTCCACTATTAAATTTCATCCTGTTTCTATTACTCCAGTTTTCAAGGTCATCCAGACCTTGTTGTATTATATCCCGGTCTTTCTCTGTATTAGCAATACCTCCCAACTTTGTATCATCCACAAACTTTATTAGCACACTCCCACTATTTGTGCCAAGGTCAGTAATAAAAACGTTAAATAAAATCAGCCCAAGACCGATCCCTGAGGAACTCCACTAGTAACCTCCCTCCAGCCTGACAGTTCATATTTCAGTATGACTCATTGTAGTGTCTACTTTAACCAGTTCCTTATCCGCCTTCCATTTTTCATATTAAGCCCCATCTTTTCCAATTTAACTAATAATTCCCCACGTGGAATGGTATCAAATGCCTTACTGAAGTCTAAGTAAATTAGATCCACTGCATTCCCTTTGTCTAAAAAATCTGTTATCTTCACAAAAAAGATCAGATTGGTCTGGCATGATCTACCCTTTGTAAAGCCATGTTGTATTTTATCCCAGTTACCGTTAACCTCATTGTCCTGAACTACTTTCTCTTTCAAAATTTTTTCCAAGACCTTGCATACTACTGAGGTCAAACTAACAGGCCTGTAGTTATTCGAATCACTTTTTTCTATTCTTAAAAATAGGAACTATGTTGGCAATTCTCCAATCATATAGTACAAGCCCTGAGTTTACCAGTTCATTAAAAATCCTTGCTAATGGGCTTGCAATTTCATGTGCCAGTTCCTTTAATATCCTGGGATGGAGATTATCCGGGCCCCCAGTTTAGACCCATTAAGCAATTCAAGTTTGGCTTCTACCTTGGATGTGGTCATTTCTTCCTCCATATCCTCAAACCCATTAGCCCCCCTGCCACTATCCCTAAGCTCTTCGTGAGCCTCATTAAAAACTGAGGCAAAGTATTTGTTTAAATATTGGGTCATGCCTAGATTATTTTTAACCTCCACCCATTCTAAGTGCTTAGCGGTCTCACTTCTTTCTTTGTTTTCTTCCGGTTTATATGTCTATAGAGCCTTTTACTATTGGTTTTAATTCCCTTTGTAAGGTCCAACTCTCCTTGGCTTTTGGCATTTCTCACTTTGTCTCTACATGTTCTGACCTCCAAGAGGTAGCTTTCCTTGCTGATCCCTCCCATCTTCCACTCCTGCTTTCTGCTTTCTCCTAATCACCTGTGTGAGATGCTTACTCATCCAGCTTGGTCTTCAACCCTTGCCTGTGAATTTTTTCCCCTTCCTTGGGATACAGGCTTCAGATAGTTCCTGCAACTTTAACTTAAAGTAATTCCAAGCCTCCTCTGCCTTTAGATCCATGAGTTCTTCGGTCCAGTCCACTTCCCTAACTAATTCCCTTAATTTTTTAAGGTTAGCCCATTTGAAATCAAAGACCCTAGTCACAGATCTAATTTTGCTTATCCTTCCATTTCGTATGAACTGAATTAGCTCATGGTCGTTCGAACCAAGGTTGTCCCCTATAACCAGTTCTTCTGTGAGATCCTCATTACCCACCAACACTAAGTCTAAAATAGCCTTCCTTCTTGTTGGTTCAGCAACTATTTGATGAAGGAATCTGTCAGCTATCACATCCAGGAAAATCTGGGCCCTATTATTATTATTACTAGCACTAGTCTTCCAGTTAAAATCTCCCATAATTAAATCTCCCATAATAAAATCTCCCATAATCACAGTTCCCAGGAGTACTTACTTTATTAAAAACATTAAGGAGGTCTCTATCCATATCCAAATCAGATCCTGGTGGTCTGTAGCACACCCCAATCACTGCCCAGGGGAAACTCTAGTAGTTTTCTTTCCCAATGTGATTTTTGCCCAGACAGTCTCTGTCTTATCCATTGCATCACTTCTAATTTATTTACAGTCTACTTCATCATTGATATACAGCGCTACTCCACCACCTTTGCCTTTATTTCTGTCTTTCCTAAACAGCACATATCCATCAATACCTGTACTCCAGTCATGACAACTATTCCACGTTTCTGTTATCTCTGTAATATCTGGTTTCACTTCATGAACCAGTAGCTCTAGATCCTCCATTTTGTTACCTAGGCTCTTTGCATTGGTGTAAAAACATCTTAATTTTTGCTGCTTTGGCTTCGCTCACATTCCTTACACAATTTGCCAGTCATTCTACCACCCATATCACCTATTAGACTGGTATCTACACCATCCTTCCTCTTCATGTGCATTCTCCTACCCACTGCTATATCCTTTCCTACTTCATTTTCCTCCCTCTCAATGTTAAAATCAGGCATGGAGATCACCCGGGCATCTCCCACCCATCTCCCCCAAATTCCTAGTTTAAAGATCTCTTAATCAGTTGTGCCAACCTCCAGCCTAGAAGTCTATTTCCCTCCCTGTTCTAGGACTAGCTCCCTTAGGACGAGTTGAGTTGATTGTGTTGTACATTGCCGTTTGCATACAAAAGCTGGTGATAATTCTGAGACTACAGCAAGAATACTGAGTGAACACACGCATTTGTCTCTTGAGATGCTCATGGCCCTTCTCATCAGCACAGCTGAGCTCCTCACAATCATTAATACATTTTGTCACCACAGCTGCCCTATGAAGTACTATTCCCGTTTCACAGATGGGAGCTGAGGTACAGTGAGATTAAGCAACCTGTCTAAGGAAGTGTGTAGCAAAGCCAGGAATCAAGCCCCAGTCTCCCTAGTTTCAATTCAAAGACTTAACCCCTAGACCATTGTTCTCCATGGTGAGCCAGCATTCAGCCTACCGTTGTTTGTATGGCGCTAAGAGTGTGCCAGGCACTTTATGGACAGGCAAATCCCAGGTCCAATCTGCTCACACGGGACACCTACAATTATGTCTTGAAGTCAGCAATGAGCTTCCAGTGGCTGCGAAACCTACCGAGATTTAGTAGCTGTGATTTGGCGAAGCGGATTAAATTGTGGGATTTGTCATCTGCTGATTGTGGGATCCATGGGAGGGTCAGAGAGGATGTGGTTTTCATGGTTCAGCAGTGACTGTGAATCAACATCAGTGGAAATATTTCATCTCTGCTTTAACAGACGGCCGAGTCAATGTGTGAAATTAGAAGGCCAAATCTTTGGCACCGGGCATTGGGTGGCCAGTGTGTCTAGGATGGAAGGGGTCTGAAAAGTGGCCATCAGACAGCTTTGTAGCTCCCTGACCCAGGTCTGATCAGGCACTGGACCATTCCCAGGAAGCAACCTAGAGCAGTTCCAGGGCTGTTCTAATTGGACGGACCATAGTGAGTCCTGCTGGGGCATTTGTGACAGGCAGGTGCTCTGCCCCATCCTGTATTCCCCAGACACACGCCCTGTGTTGTGTCGGGCTAAGAGCGAGGGAGTGACATGGAGCTGAGCCATGCTGTCCCAAGAGAGTAGCACAAAGTGAACGTAGTGGGCCCTGGCCCTGGCCCAGGGTGCTCAGAGATTGCAGCTGAGCCACTCAATGAACATACTGGCTCAGGAGAGGGTTAATTACATCATGGTAAACTTGGAGAAATTGCACACCACCCAGTTAGAACAGCTTTAACAACGGCCTGGCTGTCCTTCATTAGCTAGCTGCATAGGCAGGTGGCCCGGTGGCACTGCTACTTCTAGATACCTTGGGTTTAGTCTGGCATTGCTGGGCAGAAATGGTTCATTGCAGGCGTATGCACGTTGCCAGTGCTTCCGTAGACCCCGGCCTGCCACTGCGTGGCAACGGTTCAGGACGTGAAGACTGGCTGCTAAGGCAAAGGTTGGACTAAGCTGCCTGGTGTCCAAGGCTCCCGGGTTCCATCTTGTCTCTAATGAAGTCCTACATCAAGTGACTAACCGCTACTCTTAGATGCGCACATGACCTAGAGAGTATTTCATAGAACAACTATTCCCAGGTGTGCAAGAGTGGCCTCTTGTTTCTTAGATCAGCCCTGAGAAGTAACTACACCCAGGGCCCGACACACCGCTGTGGTACACTAGACGTAGCGCGCTGATTCCCCGCTGTGTTACGATACACCAGGTCTATGCCGCTGTAACTCCACTGAAATCAACGGTATTTCCCCAGTGTAAGTGGCAATAGCAGAGTAGTGAATCAGTCCTCTTGGGACCAAGATTTGAAAGCAATACTAGCACGTTGGTTAAGCCTGTTCTCTTTGCATGAGTTGCTTTTATTATTGAATTTAATAAATGTTTTCGTTTTACAATGTAAAAATTGCACACATGGGACTCAGTGTCTCTGTGCAGAACAACAAGCTTGATCTAAAACTGGATTATTAAATAAAACCAAGAGTGTGTCTCTGCACCACCTTCTCCCATAATCACACACAAACAGAAATAAACCAGTGGCGTCCATTGTGTGGTGACAGGAATGCAGGCAGCAATTATACCTCGCACAGGCAACCGCACAGAAACCCACTGTAAACAATCAAAACGAAGTGACTTACCGCACAGTTGTAATTCTCATTGCTCAGCCTGCGTATAATGAACATGTACAGCACTAGAAAACAAAAGGAAATGACAGGCCTGAATGAGTCTCTGAGAAGAATAATTCTGTCATGTATAATTGCCGAAATGAACGTGTAAAGCCTTGCTGTCTTTACGGAGGACAGCTTTATGGCCCCTTAGTATAGCATCTGGTTGCACTGAATCCCATTTTCTAGCATTTCATGTTAAAATGATTGAGATCAATATCAGATTCTCAAATCCCTGTTGGTGAGAAGTATTCACACCGGATCAGAGCGTGTGCACCACTGGGTTCTCCAGCAATTCATTCTGTTACAGCTTGATTGGAAGTGGCTGAGCTTTGCGGCCTATAAATCAAACCCAAACTCTAAGGACCTAATCCTTCAAGGAATCTTGACCTCCGCTGAGGCCATAGGCACTCCAGACTTTACAGGTAATGTTCCAGAATGTTGTAGGACCAGCCCAAACTCAGTGACTCTCCTGTTGAGAATCAGTGCCTCAGTAGAGATGGAAGAGATGGACTTACCATTATTGCCCTTTGTATTCTGGGAGAATCGGGAACCCAACCAAGGATCAGGACCTCACTGTGCAAACAAGTAATGAAGAAGATTGTCCCTGCCCCAGAGAGCCCACAATCCACTTGTTAGGCATGTCACGGCAGGGCAAGGAAACAATTGGGCTATGTTGAACTGGGAAGATGATGTTTACAACCGAACAAGATGTGTTCAGTAGCTATGCAGAAGGTCCCCCCGCGCTCCCAGACCATGCCAGGAGGCAGTGATTTATTTGTGCCCATCACAACCGCGGTAGCTTTAAAGAGGGGTTTAAAAGAGGATGAGGCACGTCTAGAACTTTTGGTCCTGTTTGAAATAGCACATGCCTCTTTGGCAGTACACACCAATCCAAACCACAGTTTAATGCTGGAAATAAATAATAACAGCCCCTTAGAATCACGGCCATGTATCAAGGTTTCTCATTACCTCTCATTGTTCACCTCTTCTCTTTGCCTGAATGGCTTAAGGATACTGGTGGCTTTTATGTTCAGCTGGTGCTGTTACATGGTTTTCATCTTAAAAAAAAGGAACTCCTCGTGTGGGTGTGGGGGTGTATGTGTGTGAAAGAGAACCTAAGCATTCAGGTTTTTGCTCACAAGGGACAGTGTGTGTGCTACACTGATGTTTTGGGTAATATCCATTGGTGTAGTCTTTGGCAAAGCCTATGGGCCAGATTCGCTGCATTGCACTGCTGCAGTGATGCATGGCAACCGTAAATCCCAGGTTAGTGATCATTGAAGTCTCCCATGAAAGACTCCCGTGGATTTCACTGGGCAAGGGCTGGGGCACTAGATCACGGCCGTTTTAAGACCTTCGTAGGCCCTAGGCACACTTGCCTTCGTAGGCCCCCTGACTGAAATAATTAATTTTATTTTAAACTATTAATAAATAAGCATATGTAACACTAATAAAAAGTTTATTATTTCATTTCATTGTTCTAAAATCAAAATGAATTCAATTATATTGTAAGATATTTTTTATCCTTAGCTAAAAAATGTCTGATGGATATGAGAGAAAACACGAGTCTGTTGTGATTTTCATTTTCTTTTTCTTGTCATTGTTTGTGATTATATTTATAAGCAATGTTGACTAAACTGAAAAACTCTTTTTATATAACAATTACTTATTTTTGGTTTAATTTGTTTTTTGAGTTTATTGTGATTATATATTCAAAAGTGATTATTTAATTATTTACATTTCTTTTCAATATCTGTGATTTCTTTTAGAAATATATTTTTATTGTTACAATATTATTGTACCTATTATAAAAAAATAAAATAAAATTAGCACGCAATAATTAAACTTTATAAAATATTGGGCCTCCCAAAAATTTCCAGTCTTCAAAAAGAGGTCGCAAACTATTTTCCGGGGCCCCCAACGTCTGGGGTCATATTAATTGTGAGGTTTTATGGCCCCTAGTTATTCCACTCTGAGCAAAATGTCAAATAAAAATTGTTCAAAATTGAAACCTGCATTTAATGCATTCCCTTTTGCTAATATTGTAACCATATTCCTTAAAAGCTTAGAAAATTTTAAATCTTGTCACAGAATTAAATTTACAATAGATGTATGTAATAATATAATAGTAATTTGTATCTTAGATAAATATATTTAGTTTAAGAAGATATGAATTTTGATTTTATTGTTTGCTTTTCAGATTTTCGGATACATTTTATTTTAGTTCACAAAATTTTTTGTGGGCCTTGAAAGTTTCATAGGCGCTAGGCACTGGATAATACGGCCCTGCACTAGATGATTATTATTCGTAGCAAATAATACATGTTTGTTCAGTAACTTTGAACATCTGAGCACAGAACATTTCTCACTAAAACTCCTACAAAAATGAAAAATAAATCTACTTCCCTCCTTTGGAAAATGTGCTGCAAGCACCAATTTCTGGTAAGTGTCAGTGCCTGCTCAGGAATGTCTAACTCTGCATTTCCTGCCGTTTTACTGCTGATCACAAATTCTGATGGCATCAATTCCTTTCAGCTTTTACCCTTCCTTCACTATCATTAAACTTCACATTGTGAAGGTTGTTGCTTCAAGTGCTTCTACTCTAGCACACTCCAAGTGAGCTCAGATGATTTTATATCAGTCATGTTGGGAAAGGAAACTTATGAGAGAAAATATTTCCATTAGCTAAACCTAATGGAGAGGCCAGGGCAGAAGAAATGTTAAAAATAATTGCATTTCCTGTTTGTACAAAAGTTTGCTCTGACTTTCCTTTTTTAATCTGAGTTCAGCATATTAGATACAGTAAAACCATCCGTTGCCCCAGAGAAGTGCCTCATACATTTGAACATTAATCAATGATCATCCAGACACATAACTAGATTTGGATTGCAAATGCATAGCATGGACTGTGCATATCCTGAAAAATCCTCTACCGGGCCTGTTCATGAAAGTGCTGTGACAAGTAATGCATGCTGTGCATTGATTAACACTGCAAGTGGGGATCAGAATCTGGGCAAGCAACACGGCTTCTTGGACTTTGTTTACTTAAGCAGACCCACACCTGAAACCTTTTGTCCCTCGTGCTATGAATAACAGACCGATCCCGTATTTGTCAGGTGTTTCGATGTTTCCCAGGAAAGCGGCTGATAAACAAAAGGTTGCTATTATTGGTGTTGCTTGGGGAGATATCGTTCTGTGTGTGATCTCCCCCCGGCCGTGCCTCTGCATCGAATCACCAAAAATGCCAGGGCTGAGCTCTTCTGGGCTGCGGCATCCAAGTGTGTTGTGAGGTGAGTGCCAGAAGGCCTGTTGCTTGTCCTTTACCAGTGACTGCTGGTCAGGGAATGGATTGCTGCAGGACCGATAACAGTCAAAAGGTCCTCTTTTGAACATGGAAATCTGCTATTCCCCCACTGAGCTAACCAGCGCCGCCCTCGTGGAAAAACTGGCCCTAATCTATAAAGGCACACGATCCAACTACAAGACACTTTGTCTGTCATGAGACCGTTACACACTGACGGCCGGTAGACTGGACTTCTGGCTTCTGGTGCGTCTCCCTTTTTGGGGGGCAGGGGTTGTTAGGAAATTATTTCTTGTAATGCTTGAGAGTATTTATCCACGTGTATTTCATTCTGTGCTGTTGCTGAATCCTGACTCCTACTGTGCTTGCTTTGTCGTTGCATTTGAATATGTCTGTCTGGATATGTTAACAGGTGTGAAAATATGTGTTTAAGGTGTCTGCTAGCCACCTTGCTGAAGGACATGCTGCTTTTTGATCCCTACCATCCTGTGGCAACAAGAGGATTGGCTGGAGAGTGGGGCTCATCCGTCTGAGGTGGCTGGTGCCGCACATCGCGAATGGAGGACCGATTCTCTAGCCGGCACTGAGTTAGTGGAACGTTGCTCTGGGAAATAATTTGTGGACCTCTCAGGAAATATTTTACAAATATTTTCTGCCCCGATGGCAATAACAAATGGGTTCACAACTGGCCTCTTGTTCTCAGTGACAATCTTTGAGAGACGGAGGAGCAGCACCAGTAAGTGAGCTATCAAATATTCTCCAGTGTTTTTTGGGTCACCTCCTGGACCACCCTCCACTGTTCAGCTTCTCCTGCTAGGATGTCAGTGAGATGTGCTGACGGGGATTGTGTGAGTAACATTCGGAGAATGATCATTATTTCAGCTAAAGTGCCAGTGTGACATAGAGACTAGCACTCAGAAGGAGGAAACAGCGATTCTGCTTTGTAACAAACTTGGCAAAACTACCCTGGGGGGAAATAAATGCTTTGGTTTTATTGTTATTTGATTTTATTTTTAGCCGGAGATGTGAATTTTTTCCACATTCACTTGTTTTTACGTGTGTGTGTGTGTGTGTGTGTGTGCAATAAAATAATATGTGATACAGGGGAACGGCGGCAGGGCAGCGTAGAGGGAAGACATGCTCTAGTCCTCAGACAGAACTCTTCAGAGAGTATTTAAATGACAATAAAGGACAAGCTCAGAGCACACGGGGTTAAGTTCTGCAAACAGAGGCTTTACCTGTTTGTTTGCTTTTGCAGAGAGCAGCAGGGAGGCTGCGGGAAGGACTGGGGAGCCTGGACTGAGCCAATAAAGGTTTACAAATCCTCTTGCCACAAATCAATCAATGTTGCTGGTATGACTGATCTCAGTCACACAACTGAAAGGTGATGATCCCTACAGTACATGAGCATGACTTGGACCCGGTCTTGCTGACCTTTCTCCATAATTACTCAGGCAGAATACCCACTGACCCCAGGATTTGGTCCCTTCAATCCACGTCTGTCTTCTCCAGTAAAGTTAACCTAGATTGCCTGCGGCACTGAGAGAACGCTTCCCTTCCTTGCCAAAGGCCGTGGGTGAGGCAGGCAGGTTTCCCAGGTCCATTTAGTATTAGTATTTTGCCTGCTTTGAGATTTTTTGAATCACGTCTATTTTAAGATCCACCTTTTTCTGATTCTACTGGATCTTTGTTGGTTTAAGTATCCTACTGAAGCCACTTGTACCATATGCCAGATCTATTGAAATCAATGTAAATGTTTGACTTGGGTATTTTCTTCCTTATTTCACCAGTTTTGTGTTCTCAACAAATGTAACGACATCAGGGAGGGGATGGGTACACTTTACCGGGCCTGGAGGCCCTGGGGGCTGGCTCAGGCTGTAACCCCCATTACCATGAGGAAAACAAATGTTCATGGCTCATGCGATCGTACGTCTGGGATGAGGGATTGTGGTACGTGTGTGGGAGGGGGCCCGTGTCACAAGTTTGTGCTGGGCCCGAAAACATTATGCTGGGGCCCTGCGCCGGAGCCTTTCCTGACAGAGTAAAGAGCAGTGCTCTCGATGCTAACTTCTCGAGCACTCCACAGGCCAGCTCCCTGCACCACAAGCTGCTCTGTCCTGATGTGCTCCCTCCGTTTCTAGTCACTGCGCTAGGGACTGGGTGTCCCTTCGCCATTTCATGCTTCCTGGGTTTGTGGAGCCGCGTCCTGTAGCGAGGTAGGAACCATTGTGCCACAGGGACCCAGCGGCCCAGCCCGTGCTTCAGAGGAGTTCCCCGCAAACACCCGCACGCCACGTCATTCTCCTTCAAAATACTCCTGCAGGCTCTGCTGGGCCACGAGGCCGTCGAGAACCTTGACCGCGGTTATGCTGCCGGTGTGCGGAGGCCGCTGCCAATCACACGGACGAATGTTGCCTGACTGTTTCACTGGGCTCCCCCATCTGTCTGACTGTCTTTCTGTTCCCCTGATTGCGGGGCTGAGACACTGCTGCCAAAGAAATATTAGTGAATATGCTAAAAATACTAATCCCATGCCCTGTCCCTGACTGGCCAGCCGCAGACTACGGTGCCAGCAATGCTAAAGGGACATTTCGGGGAGCTTCTTCCTAACGGCTGTGAGCTAGAGGCTGGCTCAGGCCCTGCAGTATACGGGTTTATCTCACTCCTCGTTTTCGTTCTGCCCAGTGAACTAGTGATAGTCTCGTTAGCCATCTACCTCTTGGAGCCTTTCAACCCTAAACAGCTCGCCTCACCGAGACCCGGTGGTAGTCAGTTCCCCAGGCTCGCTGTGTCTAAGCTGGGAAGAGGTTCCTTTTGTTAGTTTTCAATGGGTTTCCATTGGATGCTTCTACTAGTTCTTGTATGAGGAGAGAGGCTTCGTCACGGGGACAAGGTTCGCTGCATCTCTGTCCAGTTTTCCGGCCTGCCTGAGGGCTCATCCTTGTGCCTTCACCTTTCCTCGGCTGGAATCCTACAGTTCTCCCACTCTGAGTCTGCACCCTGGGCTGTAGTATCCTGTGTACCAGCCATCCTTACCCTGCTGGTCAAACAGGGCTCGGTGCCTGTGTTTCTTCCCTTCAAGAGCTTGTGACTGTGGATTACAGTGACCCACAGCAGCCTCCTGAAAACCAAAGTATTGTTTGTTTAACTACAGGAACACAGTACACGAAAAAAGACACGTGACACCCCCCGGGTCACTCGAAGCAGGCAAAACTCCCCTGTGTGCCGGGCACCTGACGCTGTTGACAGTAAAGGAGATCCTGGGTATCCCGGGGTGATGTTGGATAGGTGGGAACCGTCTAGCCACCCCTCTGCTGCAGTCCTTTTACTTGTCAGTGTCTTGGGAGCCTCCAGAATACACCTGCGCTGATGTATGCAATGCATCTAACTCAGATGTAGCAAGTATAAACTTTGTACACCCAATAGACACCTAACAGTGTACGAAAACGTACAAGAGTCTCAGTTTAAAGGTCACAAGTAATTTAAAATTAGCCGGGGGCAGTTCGATAAATCAATTCACAAATACAGTTGACAGCACTAAGCGAAACGTATCTAACTCGTATTTACACTGTTGTTACCTGGGGTTTCCTGAACCCAAAGCGTTGGTAACTTTACTCTTTGCGGGGCGGTCTCGGGAAATAAGTCAATGCAGTCACAGGGCCCGGCTCCCTTCCTGTGACCAAGGCACAAGCCCTCCCCTCCCCCCGCCCCGTAGCTATGCTAAAATTTAGACAAAGGCCCACTAACATAGCTGCTTTGGGCAGTAATTGATATTCCAGACACTGGAAGAGGGCTAGGCATTCTTCTGGTTGGCAAGATCTCCCCTGACACTGTCACCAGTTCTCCACCTCGAGTGTGCACACTGCTGAATGCCAGACTTCTAGACACTTGCGTGGGCATGCGTGAAGATCTTGATGCTGGGGTCAGCTCTTTGTTGGTCCACCGAACCATCCAGCCCTGGGAACAAGGGGCAGAACAATTCTACCCTTGAATGACATTAATACGCGCACACAGGGAACAACACCACAGCCTAGCCAAGGCCCAATATTCATAAATTATTATACGCAGCTCAAACCCCCCACAGGGAGCACCTACTTTACCTGCTCTCTGCGAGTTGTTATAAAATCATGGCACTCAGATGACATTAACAATTTCCACGCGTATATTGCATTGTTGGCCCATCCTTTGTCTGGTTTAATTGTTGAGGGGGAGATTTCTGAAGGCACACACAGGAACTGGGTGCTGTCTTGTAGGCTGTGCCTTTGAAAACTCACCACTTGGATGTGTGACCTGTCCAGGACAGGGACTGTCTCAACTACTGGTTTATACAGTGCCTAGGAAATGGGCCCTGTTCTTGTCTGGGGCAACCAGGTGCCACTAGCATAACAATAAATAAATAAAATACTGGTTTACAGTGCCAAAACTCCACCGCTTTCAGTGAACTTATACCAGTGCCAAACCCAAGTAAATGTGAGGAAAATCCAGACTCTCTGTTTTGATAAATAACTAATTATAATTTCCAGATTCAATTCTCAGCAATAAGCTATGAAATACCCAGTGTAGACAAGCAGAGCTCTGTGCCTTCCTTGTGTTTGATGTTCTAAACAAAAATATTCAGTTCAGTCTCTCAGAAAACATGAGCTTTCACACAAGAACCACTAGCCCAGATAATCAGAACTGATAGCTCTAAAATGGTCTGGTTTCATAATTTGCAAAAGCTTTAACCTTTCATACATTTCCAAACCTATTTTAACATGCAGGTGTAGTGATGCTCAGGCATTAACATCAAAACTTTGTATGTCTCCAGAGTATTTCCTTATAATAATGAACAAAGCTTATAATTTTCTTTCATTGTTTCCTAATATTCCAGTGGCTTAATATATATATTTAAATCTTGTGTTTTCCTTCTTGTAAGGATGCTTAAAAACAACACAGAGCAAAGCTTTAGATAAAAATGAAGCTGAAATAATTTAACGAGACTCTATCAGTGCAGGAAAACTCTGGCACGGCAGGAGTTGATGATAAAAAAACATGAGGCATCTTTGATGTTGCACTTTACATTTCTTTGAAGGTCACCTGAGTTTCCAGGTTACAGATATTGGCTTTCAGTCTTCCATGGGTTCTGCTAATATTTGGAAAAACAAGATATTTTTTAAAAGAAAAGCCAGGTTGAATAAAATGTGGCATAACATCATCTCTCAACAGCCTGGAACCACATGCGCTAATACCGTGATAGCAAAACTCACAAAATACTGGAAGCTAAAGCAGCAGCGGTGAAGCAGCATGAGCTCCGGACACAGCTGCAGGGAGGGGCATGCATTATTGGCTGGCGTGAAAGACAGCCTCCCCCCTGATACCAATGGCAGGTGGGTGTGTAGACTGTGGGGTGCCCTGTGGGTCTGCTTTATGCACATAAAACCAAAACCCCTTTGGGACCCAAGACAAATAAGTGGATTTTCCCTTAGACTGGCCATTGACCAGCCCTGACCACCATGCTAGAAGAAACCAGGGAGTCAGCAAATCTAGTGCCGGCATTCTTAATTCATTAACAGGGCCCAAGCCCTGCCTTGGCTGTGCTTGGCGGCATAAATCCACAGGGCCCCTGGGAGCTGCTGCTGCCACCACCACCGGGAAATGAGCCAGGATTGCCCTCTGCTGAATCCCATTGTCCTGCACAGAGTGTGGGGCTGGTGCGGAGACGGGGGAAGAGGATAAAGAACCTGCTGCTGCATCCCAGGGCATCCTTGGCGCAGACGGCCTTGTAATCACCACAAGCAGGAGGGCGACACTCATCCCAGGGAGTAGCAAGTGGCTGCTCCAGCATGCCAGAGGGCAGGTGAGGAGGTGAGGGGGCGGACGAGACTCTCAGGGGAGGGGAGGGCAGATCATCAGAGGAATGACAGGACACGCGTGTGGAGTTTTCTGGGGAAATCTCTCTGCACAGAGGGGCTCTGTTCTGGGCAGTGCTGTGACCCATCGGTTGCATTCTCGGCTGTACCAGTGGGGCCCATAGCACTTCCCCTTCCAGCAATGAGGGCGAGATTTGTCCTGCCATCTCTGACCCAGTTTGTGCCTTTGATTAGCGCTGCCCTTGTCCTTCCTCCCTCTGTGCTGCACATAGACGAGATAAGGACACGACACCACGTGAGAAGTAGGGGAAATTCCCCCTATTTCATCAGAGCTCGCGTTTGTTACACAGCAAGGGAAAGAAACTTTTTAAAAGTCCTCGTTACAGGAGGCGATTACTTTTCCTGTCGACTACGTCGCCCGCTGAGAGCACTTGTTCTTTTCGCTGGCAGCCATGGAATACCTTCCTGCTGCCCTCCCCTGCCACTTCACCTGGCGGCAGGTCACCCTGAAACAGCTCTTGGCCCAGGGAAGATGTTCATCGGAAGGGGACAGATGTTCAGCAGGTGCACATCTTGTCACAGGTCTGGCAATTTCCTGCCACAAGCTGCACAAACCCGGCGGAATTAAGTGTCTTAGGAGTTCATTGTATTAAAATGCAAATGTGTATGTATCCTCACGGAGCTGTGTGCAACGTCTCTAAGGTGGATACCCGACTGATGCAGGCCTTGGAAGTATTAGGAGCTTCACAGCTCTCTTTGAAGCAATGGGCTAGACAAATACACTTCAGTGGGATACTTGGGGGGAGGGGAAGGCAATGTCTCTCCTCCGGACCCATCCTTTTGAGGCTGTGCGCTGAGGAAAACAACTTTATCTGCTGAACACCTGCTACAGAAAGACCAGGTCAGAGGCCCAGAGTGGAGAAAACAGTAACGCACAGATTTATGGGCTGCTTTCTTAGAGCTAATGGCTGTTATGAACTTGTGACTACAGAAAACCCTTGGTGGAGTTTGAAAGACAGCTTGGGACTGTTCAAAGCCCTTGTTGGAGCTGGGTGCAGGTTTTTTATTGTTCCTGAATCTTGGCAGTGGGCTAGACCAGATGACCCTTGTGGTCCCTTCTAACCCTATGGTTCTATGATTGTTTTAAGATATTTTCTTTGTAGTGCTTTTACCTTACAAATAAATGTACTTGTTTAGAAAGAGCTGTGGGGTATCTTATAAGTGTGGCCATTATACTGTTTACTGCCTTTGAAGAGTAAGCAGTGCAGAGATGCAGGCCTGTGTAGGCAGTCTGGCTGGCTGGGGAACAATGCAGTGTAGGCAGGGAACTGTGCAACCCGGAAATACCCTGGTCAGAAAGCAGAGAAGAATCACCCAAGAGAGGGGAAGGCTGAGAGGCCTGGAGGGGGAATACAGGTGCACGTGCCCTGAACTGGGACAGCTCTATTGAAATAAAATGCACATTTCCAAGGAAGAATTCCCTGCTGCTTTTGGGAAGAATTCTGTGTTTGCCCCTCGTCAGACCATCCCACTGCTTTCTCTGTCCCCATCTGCACGGTGAGAGACAAGGCGTACCAATAAAAGCTCTGACCTCACCCACCTTGTCTCACGCATAGCCTGGGACCACCACAGCTGCCACACACACCCCTGCCTGCACTGACAGCCAAGGAGTCTAACTCCTGTGGAAAGGCCCCTCGCCCATTCTTGTGCTGTGGGCAGGACTGTAGCATCCTTCTGTGTTTCAGCCGCAGGAGGTAGGGTTCTCCGAGCGTGGTAGTGGGGAACATGGTGGCTTAGGGCCACAAAAGGGTATTCACTTTAACACAAGTACAAGCCCACCTGTTCTCTGCCCTTTGCCTTTCCCAGCACAGTCTGGAGGGTCTGATGGGGGAGGGTGGCCCTTTCCGGTCGGAGCACTAGCTCACTATACCCTCTTGTGGCTCAGACCTGTGGATTGGCGGTAGGTCCTACTGCAGTGGTCCCCAAAGTTTTTATCCCGCACTCCCTCTTACCCCTGTCTGCGCCCCCCTCAGCCCCCAAACATCCTTCCGCACCCTGCTAGGGGGTGCACCCCACAGCTTGGGGACCGCTGTCCTAGTGATTCAGGTTTGTGGGTTGGTGGTCGGGCCCACCTGCTCCTCCAGTTTCCAGCCGCAGGCCGGCAGTTCAGGTCTGCAGCCTAGGCAAGCGCATTACAGCCTACTCCCCAGGTCACCTCCTACCGCACCCCCTTTGCCTCTCCAGAGGCCCCGTGCGGGGTCTGACTGTTGGCTCGCAGCTGTACTCAGCTGAAAGGTGTCCACTGGCTCTTCCCCATCACTCATGGGGGGGTGCTCTGCTGGATCTCTGGCAGCAGCCGGCAGCTCTGTTTCGAGGTCTGCTCCAGGCGGTGCAGGATTCCTGCTGTATCCTGGAAGAAGCTACCAGCACAGCTCTGCCCCCTGGCACTGACTGTCCTGACGGAGCTGGGATGCGCCCTTTTAAACTCCACCTACATCGTGAGCATGACCAGTCGAGGCAGATGGGTGGAGCCTCCAGGGCCCAGAGCTGCTCCTTAGCCCTCTGTTCCCCAGGTGCAGGGTGTGCACAGCCCCTCGCAGAGCGCAGCGAATATATCGCTTGGTTCTGCCGTCACTCGCAACACGCTGTTTCCAGGGAAGTCACTGGGAGTTGGAGGTGGAATCAGTGGCAGGACCTCTCTGTGTGTCTACGGTAGCAGGACAAAGGATTCTACTGCATTATCAATAAACGTATGCTGAGAAATAACACGGGGAGCTGTCACTAAACGAAAACAATGCACCTGCGCAGGGGACAGAGTCAAGGACTAGGGTTCAGAAAAGAGCTACAAGATTGACTGAGTTCTGGAAAACCTGCCTTCCAGTGAGAGACTAAAGAGGCTGCGTTTATCAAAGAGAAGGTTAAGAAATGACCTATCTATGGTCAACAAGAACCTGCATGCAGAGATATCTGATAGATCTTTTATTTAGTAGACAAAGGCATAACAAGACCCAATGGCTGGAAATCCAAGCTAGATAAACTGAAACCAGAGATACAGTGCATCTTTTTAAAAGTGATGGTGATTAACCAGTCTAACAACTTAACTATGGCTGTGGGTGGATCCTTCATCACTCACAATCTTTAAATCAGGATTGGCTATATTTCTAAAAGGAGATGCTCTAGTTCAATCATAGGGTATGGTCTTCTTGCAGGAGTCACTGGATAAAATTCCGTGGCCTGGTTAATGCCAGAGGTCAGAGCAGATCATCAGAATAATCCCTTCTGCCCTTAAGATCAATGAATTGATGCTTGTCAGAGATACTTCTTAACTTTTTATTTCTTGATTTTGGTGTATTTAACCACAGACTCCCAATCAGTTTTGTTTTTATGGGATAAGGTTAAAACTGAGAAATGAATCTATTTGTGCATTTCAAAATATATCTCAGGTGTGTAACTAAGTGTACACAGTATCGAGCAGAAAGAGGGCAAAAACCATCTCTTTTTTTTTCAGTATTCATACCCATGACCAGCCTTTCCTTTACATGGAAGCCTTGGACTCTTGCCACCCTTGAATCTTTGCTGTCACGGTCTTTGGCCACCACAGACCACATTTCCAGACTAGGGTGACTTGTTTTGAATTGTATTTTATAACCTCTGTAATGAATTTCAACAAAATGACCGAGTCAGGAAATCATTGCTAATGAACTTTTCTGGGCTGCACTTGGGAGTGTGCTTCGGATGTTAATATCTTCCCAGTAACTCTCGAGACTTTCTTTGCACATTGCACTTTCAGAATGAGAGCTCTTACTTAACACTTTCTTCTTGTCCGTATCCCTTCTGCTAGACTCACCACCTGCCCTTCGCCCCCGGGCAGCTTCTGGAAAACATTTACTCACACGGATTTAACTGTAATGGTTCAGAGAATCCTTACTCTCTGAGTCTGGGATTCAATGAGGTTCTTTCCTCTTCTCTGTTGCTGGATAACAGATTTTCTGAAATGAGATTGGCGTGAGCATTGTATTCCTCACTCCCCACAAATGTTCTGCACTGCTTGATGCCTATTTGAGACTACTTTATTTAATAACAGGCTCTTCAGTCTAGCAGAGAAAGGCACAATATGATCCAGTGGCTGGAAATTGAAGCTAGACAAATTCAGAATGGAAATGAAGTGTACTTTTTTTTACAGTGAGAGTAATTAACCACTGGAACAATTTACCAGGGACTGTGACAGAGTCTCCAGCTCTGGCAGTGTTTAACTCAAGATTGAATATTTTTCTAAAAGATCTGCTGCAGGAATTAATTTGAGGATGTTCTAAAGCCTGTGCTACACAGCGGGTCAGGCTAGATGGTCCCAATGATCCCTTCTGGACTTAGTATCTCTGAGCCTCTGCTAACCGCTTGTGTAGTGCTGATGGAGAGAGGGAGACTCAGGGTAAGTAGCTGAACTGATTTTCTTTGCTTGGAAGCCAGCAGGGACATTCTGATTCTCGCCTTCTGCAGAGTTCTGCTTCTGGGGGCTACTTCACTTCTATTAAACAAGGGCAACAGCAGGTGGGGTTGGAACACGTCCCTCTTACGTATGTTTGGCCTGCGAGCCAAACCAGAGATAATATCTTGTGGTGCGGGGCACACGGACGTGTTTCAGTCTGAAAGTGTGATACAGTCTGACACACAAAATTAAAAGTGCCTGCTGGCAAAAGATAAAGGATGTGATTTGGTTACTAAGGTAACCGAGAGGCTACAGTCCAGTGAAATCTGAGTCTGAAATGCTTTGAAGGATCATACAGTAGAAAACATACTTGTCTCTTTCAACACTGCTTTGTGTTCACTTAGGCTAATTGTACTGTAACAACGTGAACAATGAACGTGTCTGCGTTTAGGAACAGAGAACTTTCCCTTGGACTTCCCTATGCAGAGCAGCCATACAGAAGGGAAATGGCCCAGCCAGGAGTGATCTGCTTGCATTACTGACCAAGACCAAGTGGCGGAGCCAAGAGAGACAAAACCTGATCTTCAGGGGAGGAGTTTGAGTGGTAGTTAAAATGGCCAGTGCCATTCACTGCAGAATCTGTGAACATAGACTAACAACTCGACACCACAGCAGAAAAAGGTATTTAATCCTGTGAGCCTGTCAGGCACTTTTCTCCCAAGCAGGAAACAACCCCTCTGAAGTCCAAAGCTTCGCAACTGCTCTGAAGCAGTTACTGCATATGAGTGTGCAGAATTTCGGCTCTGCTCCTCGGACAAGAATAGCTTCCGTCCACACTGCAGGACTCAGGGTCTGAGCCCTTAGCTCGGTACCTGATGGAGTGCAGAAGCACATTTCGGTGGGAAGCAGTGACTGTGTTTTGCAATGTCATGGACATGAGCC
Organism: Emydura macquarii macquarii; assembly: GCF_026122565.2. Taxonomy (NCBI): domain Eukaryota; kingdom Metazoa; phylum Chordata; order Testudines; family Chelidae; genus Emydura; species Emydura macquarii. The sequence continues at coordinate 1,426,653 of NW_027131688.1, forward strand.
GCAAAGGAAAGAACCCCTTCCGCTTTAGTGCCCTGCTGATACTGGGTCTGACCCTACAAGGGCTGGGAACCCACTGCTGAGAGCATGCTTCAGGGGCAGGACTGGGGTTGTCCTAACAGCATGGCCATGTGCAACACTGTGTGAATGTTATGTTGGGAGAGTGCACTAGGCTGTCTCCTGTAGCCCCTTCTCTGGCCGATGGATTTGAGGGGCACACGAAGGGCCAAATGGAGAAGGAATGTTCTCTAAGCTGACAGCTGGGGCAGGTTTAGCTGAGATCTGGGGGAAGGCTCGGATCCAGTCCTGTTTGACTTGGATCGCTTTGAACTCCCCTGACCAGGAGTGTTCAGGCCTCTTTTTTGAAAGATGATGACCGTGACCGAGAGCTGCCTTCCCCCTGCCTCTCAGTGAAAACTGACCTATCAGCCTCTCTCTTCGATCACACGCTAGCTGTACTGTCTCCTTTTTCAATTGGCTCCTTAAATCCACAAAGCCATTTCAGCTGGTGATTGAGGGCCTGCTCTGCCTATAATTAAAGCATTGCTAGTGTTGAGGGGCAGCAGGCAACACACAACAACTTTGCACGGCGATGCTTTGTAACATCCTCTCAGGAGGTTTCCCAGAGGGTTCCTGTCCTGCTCTCTAGAAAAAGGGATGCAACAGTCTGAGGACATGGCCAGATTTATTTATTTAGATGCATTCACTCCTTCCACAAGGAGAGCATACTACGTGCTCTAGGACACATTAAAAACCCAGTTCTAAAATAGCCTACTCCCGTAACCCCACCTTGCCCAGTCGCTGTAAACATTGCTAGGGTCATCCTCCACCAGGGCTCTCCTGGTCTCTCAGCTCAGAGAAAACAAATGGGCCTTGTGGCAATCTCTGGCAGGCTGTAAAGCAGGGCTCCTTTGGACTGGGGGAGTCATCTCCAGAGCAGAGGGATTTATTGCTAGTTCCTTGGTTCCAGCACCTCCCGTCTGACACCTCAGTCAGTGGCCATGGCTCATGTTTATTGTCCTGAACGAGGTGTTTTACCAGCCTCCACGGTAGCTATAGACTGAGGCAGAGAAATAATAACGTTGCTGATCTGGAATGTGTTTATTCTCCTCATTTGCCATCTGGTGGTCCAATTAACTCGCTGATTCTCTCTCGCAGGCTACCAACATCTGCTGACACATGCAGCTCTGCTATGCCCAACTTCACCGCAGTGGTGTAAACTGGACCTGCTCCCTCGCAGCTTTGGCTTATGCCAGGCGGAGCCAGGTGGATAAGGGAGATGCACCTGATAGCACTCCTTCCACTGCAGCGCTTGGACATAGCCAAGAATTTGTCTCTCAGTCTTAAACTAATAACCCCACTTCAGTGCTATCCAGCTTGCCCCATAATCAATATCTTCCCTGTTCAGAATTCGCTATGATTGAGTTCACTTTCACTTAGCACCTTACTTTTCCACAACGGAATACATCCGTTTTTCAAGCCTGCTTATTTCAGCTTTCCTGGGGTACAGACTGCCAACATTGGGGTTATTTGTCTCCAACAAATGTTATTTTTAATATACCCCCGGAATCAGTTTAATTGCTGGATGTGATTTAATAATCAAACCAGCTGGCCTGCAAGACTTTTAGATGCAGGGCATACACATCTTGCTAGCAAGAACAGCTGATTGCTTTGCATAGAGCAGAAATCCAAGACAATTGAAGCATCAGGTACCGAGGAAGCAGAAGGATCATCAGGTGAAATAAAGTTGCTTGTTCAGTAGTGTTGTCGTGAGGCCAAGGATTTCACTTGTCAGAATCTCTGAAAGTTCAGCTATGGCTGACAGAATCACAATATTAATTACACCGCTCCAAATGAAACACCGTCCCTGTAACTCTGGGATAACACATTTTACTGCTTTTTACCCTTAAGCATCTCTTTACTAATAAGCTGTGATTTACCAGCTGATAAAACGTTACAGTATCATTTATTTTCTGTTTGTTGATTCTGTATTTTTGCCTAAAGGGTCTTCTGTGTTTACAAACATGTATCAGTTTCTCTGCAAGGTTGGACTCCACTTGAGAAGTGTAATAAACGAATTATCCACAGCTTTTAAAATGTTCTCTCATTCCTGGGCATACACAAACCCTTAAATCCACCTTCCAGTTGGACAGTATCAGATACCCTCCTGAGCCTGCAAACATGTATGCCCGTGGGTTAATTTATTCCTGGGAGTATCCCCATGACGCTGCTCCGGCTGCTCTGACAGTTGGATTGTAGTTAAACAGGAGCTGTACCGCACATAGCATAGCTATGTAGTTAAACAGGAGCTGTACCGCATAGAGCTGTACAGAGACCATGGCACTGTGCACATGAGTAAAAGTACCCACGTGCTGAAGTGTTTGCAGGATTGGGCTCTCGCTGAGTTCACACAGCGCACCTGGAGTCAGAAGGATGGTGAAAGGAGGCTAAAGAAGGGCTGTACCATGTGGCACAGCGCAGAGGCAGGTTACGATGCAAACGCGTTGACATCTGCTCTGCCACTGGCGCATGGGCACTCTCATTAGGAAGAGTTACATTTATGCAGCAATGGGGAAACAGGCCGCCAGGGACCAGCATCACCCCTGCTGTAAGGCTGCAAATACACAATTACTCCAGCACTTTGCTGAATCAACAAGAAGTACTATGAAAAAAAAAATCCCCAGTCTGTCTGTCCTGACATCAGACATATACATTATCAGACCCACAGAAAAGAAGAACGTAGACGTGGAAAACACAGGCTTATGGCAAAGAGGCACTTGACATAGAATAAAACACCCTAAATACTGCAGGAAACAAAATATCTTGAAGTCTCCAGGTGCATTTGCAGCACAATCACAATTAGTTTTGATACAACAGTTAATGACCAAGTCAGAATAGAAATGCTTTTGTATTTGCAGAAGCCATCTTGACACCACAGACATTCTAAAATTATTTGTGACAGGTGACAATAGAAAAATGGTACTTCATTGTTTGTTGTTCAGGATAGTCTGGACATGGGGTTATACATGTGTATGTGTGTGTACACATATAATAATCAGTTATATATACACATGTAAACGTATATGTGTTGTATATGGAAAATGAGGGGAAACAGGTTTAATCAGCAGCAGTTATTTTGTTTTTGTGCAGGTCATGTCAAACACAACAGGTAGATTCTTGTCTTTCACTGGAGACCTAAGTGATCCATTCCTACAGATACTGGTGAGAGGATGAGTGCAAGTTGTATGCAGTGATCACTCTGGCAATCTAGGGCAAAGGGAGAGAACATAAGCCTACACAGTGGTTGCAGTGTTTATCTGAAGCATTGCTTCACGTTCAGAGGAAAACCCAGGGATGAGAGCAACCAAGGGATCGGAGTCTGAAATTTGGTAAGTGATAATAGCACAGCTATTTCAAAGCTCAGCTGACCACCAGCCTGCCTATGATATCCGACAGTATCGTAAATTGAAGCTTGCCAGATGAGCCACTTTCACCATCTGAAAAGAACACTTGGAAACGAATGCCCTGTCAGTTAGCGTATTAGTGAATCCCGGTTTGCTGCAACTGAAGTAATTACATTTTCATTTCTCTGGGGTCTAGTAAAAGGAAATTCTGATGACGACAGTACAGTGACTGTTGTACTTAAGATTCAGATGGCACTTTTATAAAAGAGGATTAATTAATTTTTGCCAGAACCATCCCGTAGTGAGCTATCCATTTTCTAAGGGGTACTGCAGGTAAATCTAGGCATTGTTAGCAGTAAAACCCCATTTGCAAAGGCGTGTTCTTAAGCAATTCCCTATAGGAACACCCACACCAACGAACATGAGATCAGCTTGCATACGTGCCATCTCCAATCTGCACATGCAAACCAGGGTTTAAGCGGGAACATGCCAATGTGTGTGCAAAGGCATGCTCACACTTCACCATATGCACTTTTCAACATTTGGCCAATACTGTCGGATAACCTGCCAATCCCAGAAATAGCACCTCCGAAGGCAGAGATTCTAGAACTAAGAATACAGCTAGCCCTGGCCTGGAAACTTTGGAAAACGTGATTAATTTCAAATAAGTACCCACCAAGCTCCAGAGAACTGGTTTAAATGTAGATTCACAGATTCAAAGGCCAGAAGGGACCACTGTGATCATGTCATCTCACCTTCTGCATAACACAGGCCAGAGAACTTGCATCCTACATGATTGCACTGACTGAAGCGTCTATTACGGTAGTGTCTCCAAACCCTGCTGGAGCAAAGATCCTCTGAGCCATACTCCATAGAACTGAAGATCCAGAACACCTGTTCTTCCAGGGCTTTTGGATCTTCCCCCTCCAGTGACTTCAAACTTTGCAAAGTCTAGATCCTCACGTACCTCTGCACGTCCATTGCAGAGTGAACCCAAGACAGCAGAGGCAGGCTAACATGAAAAACACAGGGAAAACCATCCATGAAACTTTCTGAAAGATCAGCAGCAACCCTTTTGGTTCCTGGTTTGTGCAGCTCCCTGATTATTAGCTGCCCTGCGGGGACACCAGCCTTCCCGGTGCTGTGCCATCATTCCTGGAAACACTGGCCCGGCGTCTCTAGCATGGCAGAGCTCTCTGCTTGGTATGGGGTGGGGAAGCTTCCCAAAGCCAGATCTGACCCAACATGGATGGAGGCAAGACATAGTGTAGTGGAGCTCTGGTATGTCCTGCTCCCTGCCCTTGGCATGCCACCTTCCTCTCCTGACATATCCCCTCTGCCCAGGGAGGGGAGAGAGCCATCCAGGCCAGCTTTATAGCAGTACAGAAGAAGCTCTCCTACGCCAGGGGAATTCCCTGCTGGCCTTTCCCAGCCAGAACTGGGCCCCTCTGTGTGCCACCAAATAAGAAATTGGCTTTAGTGACCATGCTCTGAGAGATTGGTGCCATTTCTGCCTCTCTGCTCCTGAGCACTGCAGTGAATCTCAAGGTGAAGTGCTCTTTAGAAAGATATTGCAGGAAAACATTCGGCTAGACGGAGCTGAAACGCAGCGAAAGCTTCGACAGCTGCTGTCGGCTGGGGTCCGTCCTGAGAGCCTCCTTGGAGCTCATTAGAGCCGTGCGGCTCCGGTCTGAGCTAGAGCAAGTGTCAGCCGCTAGGATTCAGACACTCCACGTCTAAGGCCTCGTTAAAAGTTCTGAAAGTGTCATTTAAAGAGTTTCCCTCCAGATGATCAGGCTGTCTGCTGCAACAGTGAATCCACCCTAAGGCCTCTTGGATTTGAAAAAAAAAAGGTTTAAAAAGGCCCAGACCTTAGAGCTGATTGGCAGGTGCCTTGACTGCCCCTCTGGAAGTCAGTCCCACTGTGAAGAGAGGCGCTTAGACTGGAGTAGTGAGACAGATGGTCCCCTCAGGGTTCTTCTGCTTACACTGAGTTATGCAACCAACACATCAGCCCACTCCTGGTTGTCAGAAGAATCACTTGGCTCTAAACTGCTGGCGCCCCAGTGTCCCATGGGGTTCCAAACACAAGGGCAGGATACAAGGAGATCCCAGGGAAATCAAAGCCATTTGTTTATACCCACTTGCTGGCCAGTTAGAATTGAATCTGTCCGTGGCCCCGGTTACTGCAGAGTCACAGCATCTTTAACACATGTATTTTCACAAGACCTGTGAAGCAGGGCAGGGCTATTTTCCTCCATCCAGAGATGAGAACTGTGGCACGGGGAGACTCAGTGACTGGTACAAGTACACACAGGAAGCCTCTGGTAGACCAGGGATTTGAACCCTCGATCCTTATCGGTCATGCTCGCAACCTAGCCAACAGGCCATCCTTCCTCTCGGAATAAAACCATCCCCTTCAAACTATCTTTCCACGCTAACGAGTGTGCATCCATCTCTATCACACAGAGCCTTTTGTTCCAAGAGGCTCTTTCCTGAGCACAACTCATACGCCTTGTTTGTCAGGCACGGCATGTTGTATAGATCCGTAAACCTCATTTCCACCTTCCTTTGAAAGCCTGTGTGTTTTGTAAAAATAATTATGGCAACGTTTTGCTGCCTGGGCTTGGTCAGGCCAGACCCACTTTGGTTTAAAAGTGTTCTCACCTGGGGGTTCTACCACTGACTTTAGGTCAGCCCTCGGTGCTTTTGAACACGTCTACCCTGATGTTTTATTGGTGTCCCAGCCTTCTTCCCCCCCTCCAGTCAGATTATCTAGTGTGTCCTGCCTGGCACCTAGGCCATAAACTCTCTGGGCGGGGACTTTCTTCTTTGTAAGTATGGTCACGTTCTTTGTTCCCGGATGTACACAGTTACATGCAGCCATACTAAAACATGCTTTCTTTGCTTGTGTCCAGCTTACTAAGTGATCCAAATCGCTCTGTATCAGTGACCTGTCCTCTTCATTATTTACCACACCTCTAATGTTCACCTGCAAACGTTATCAGTGATGATTTCATGTTTTCTGTCAGGTGTTAATAAAAATTGTATATAGTGTAGGAACCAATCCTTGTGGGCTCCCAATAGAAACACTCCCATCTGATAATGCGCGCCTGTGGCTTTGGTCTGTGCACATGCATAATTTGCTGGATGGCTTCTTTACCACCACCCGGGTTTTTTCCCAGGCTGTACATTGGATGTTCCTTCGTGGTGAACAGACAGGACCCATCGTGGGGTTATTTCCAGTTGCAGCGTTCCTTCAAGTCATGTTTGAAAACACCCCCATATGCTGGCAGCATTGTTTCAGTTGTCCGTGGCACTACCCCTTTTGTGTCTGGTTTCTGACACTGCAGTCTGATCAGATCCAGGGCTGGGATGGCTGTATTCCCCACGAGAGATCTTTGATGCTTACTATCTATCACCACAAAGTTCAGTTGGTAGGATCTGTTATTTTCTGTGTTACTTAATATAAAGTCACATTATCCTATAGGCTGCATTCTGTTCTCATGGTACATGATTGGATTGTGACTCCTGTTTGTGATGAATATCTTTCTGTCCGGTTCACCCTAAGGAATCGCCTGGCAGGAGGTGCTGCTATCCAGCTGAAATCGCAGAGGAGGTTTTTCTGTGAACACTGTTGCATGCATGGATATTGCTGTTGTCCCTTGTTGCTCTCCTTTCTGAACTGCTGAACCTGATATACGCTTGGACTCCAGGAGAGACTCACAGAATCAGAGAAACGTGGGGGGAAAGGGACTAGAGAAGTCATCATGTCCAGCCCCCGACAGCCTCACCACGGTCTGATGTCATCCCCCTCTTGTAGCAGTCTGACTGAATCTTTCTGAGACCATCCCCCGCCCTTGCACACACCGTTAAAATGGTTCAACTTGCCACATTCCTTGCAATGCTGTGCTAGTGCAGGGCACTTCTCCTTTATCCGCTAATGCTGCCTTCCACAGAAAATGCATCTGGCTCTGGGGATTTGACCCTGGACACCTGCTGTCCTTTGCTGTTGTCTCACGCCCTGTGCATTTCAGGGTGCTGTACCTTTTGGGCTTTCATTTTTTCTCTTGAGCCTTTTGCTGCATATCACATATCTAAGCGTCTGTCTAAAGTCAGATTGCCTTCCCGAGGCAGCCACTTCTACGTGTGGGATCCCAAATGCCGGAGATGAACCTGTCCTGAATCAGGGAGGCTGTCCATGGTACGCCCACACTTGAGTACTGCATGCAGTACTGGTCATCCCATCTCACAAAAAGATATACTGGAGTAGGAAAAGGTAGAGAGAAGGGTAGCAGAAAGATTAAGAGTATGGAATAGCTTCCATCTGAGGAGAAATTAAAAAGACTGGGGCTTTTCAACGTGGAAAAGAGATGACTAAGGAGGGATGTGATATAAAATCCTGACCGGTGTGGAGAAAGTAAATAAGGAAGTGTTATTTACTCCTTCACATAACACAAGAGCCAGGGTCACCCAATGACATTAATGGCAGCAGGTTTAAAACAAAATGAAGGAAGTATTTCTTCACACAGTGCACAGTCAACCTGTGGAATCCGTTGCCAGGAGATGTTGTGAAGAGCAAAACTATAACCAGGTTCAAAAGAGAGCTAGATAAGTTCATGGAGGACAGGTCCACCACCCACTATTAATGAGGATGGCCAGGGATACAACCCCATGCTCTGGGTGTCCCTAGCCTCTGACTCCAGAAGCTGGGAGTGGACGACAGGGGATGGATCATGTGATGATTTCTTATTCTATTCATTCCCTCTGACAGACCTGGCACTGGCCACTGTCTGAAGACAGGACACTGGGCTGGATGGACCATTTGTCTGACCCAGTGTGGCCGTTTGTATGTACCTGGGACGTGCTGGTAATCGTGCTGTTTGTTTCCATAGTGGGGCTTTGGCTGAGATGTTAGTGAAATACAAGCTCTCTTAGGGGTTGGGGTACTGTGCGGGGTGGCAAAATGGCCTCCATCCTCCACACTTGGGAGGGAGTAACAAAAGTTCCAGAAGTGATCTTAGTGCCTCACTTTCTGATGCACCTGGGGCCTCATTTGTCAAGGCACTGGGCGTTCCAGCACGTATTAGCTTCCCTTGGAGGGTTGAGCGCTCAGCACTTCTGGAGCCTGGTTTTCAGCTGTCTCAAGTAGAGCCCTGCAGAAGTGAGGCACCCATGATCACCGGCTGCTTTTGAGAACTCCCGGCCACGCTGTCTCAGCAGGGACCCATCCAGCATTCGGGCAGGTTCCCCAAAGAGAAGGACGTGTGAGCTTCTGTGAAAATGGTGGGGTGAGGAGAGAGGAAGATCATCTTCCCACAGGGTTTTTTTATCCCCACTCAAACCTTTCCTGCTTTTCAAAGGAGAATATGCAGGTTCCAAAGTGCAGGTTGTAAAAGTGCAGTGATGGGGAATGTGAAATAAAACTCTAAAAATATGCACAGACTCTTTAGAAATCCTGCTGCCGCTTGCCCACCTAAAGACAATTAGCAGGGACAAAATCACTGGGTGTCCAAGGGGATCCTGACTGCTGCTGTCCCGTTTGGAACGGACTTCTCCAGACACATGTACTGAGTGGAGGGGTTACAGCTGCCGGCACAGTCAGAGCAGAGGGTACACATGCTAGACAGAAGATAAAGGTGCTCAGAGACTCCCTGCCTGCTGTGTGGGATAATTCGGTGCTCACCCAATTGCAGCAGAATGCACATGTGCTGTGCAGCTTCTGACAAGTGGTGTGATACACCGTCACCTGTCTGAGTTATTTGTCATCCTGCGTAAGGACAAGGAGGGCTGGGGCTTATACTGGAAACTTGTGACACAAAATCTGATGTAAAACTGTAAAAATACTCCTTCTCTCTGCAGATATTTGGAAATTAAAAGCACACCTAGTCAAGCTGTTGCCTTCTCTTATCCACACGCTAGTAGCAGGAAGTAGCATTTCATGCCATCAATGGGCCAGGAACGGCTGCTGCCCAGAGCTGAGTGTGTGATGACGTGGGTATTTTCAGGCTGCATCCTGAGAAGAGATCTGCTGTGCAGTTAATGGCCTAGACAATGCCACTGAAGATGAAATGAAGAGACAACTGCAGCCCACTGAGCTCTAGGATTTTAACGTTAGGAGAACCCCTTCTTTGGCTTGCTGCAAATTGAGAATTCAGTTCTCATCAGCCCCTCACTTACCCATCCTGCCTTCTGAAAATTGCTTCTTGCTACTTATAATGTGCAGTTTCACCTCCAGGTCAAGGACAAATATCTCCAAGAATGGCCTCTGCAGACTTCCACTGCTGGGCATAAGAGATGCCTGTCCAAACACACATGCTTATAGGCCATGTTCTTTGACCCCTCCCAAAGAATGGAGCCCGTTGGATCCCCAGAAGCAGACCAGTATGGCAGTGAAGATTCAGACCTGCTCAGAAACCAGCCTGTGACACAAGCACTCTTGGTTCCTTCCTTGCTATGCTTGGCAAACTGTGATATTCAGGCCCCTTCCCTCCTTAAGGCGAGAGCTGAGGGTTAGTGCAGGTTAAGTAGCATTTGTCCTGTTCTTTCTTTCTTCTATGTAGGTTTTTCTCTGGCACACATCATCCCCATGGTATCTGAGTGCCCCAGAAATCAGAACCTGGGGACATCAATCGACATTTACTGGCTCTCTCTCTCTTTCTTTTCCTTCCCGTCAGTAGGAACTTTGTTCACACAGGATGAGGTTTGTCTATTTGTTATGTTTGGGTTTTTTACCAGGTGCACTTCAGTTCTTAACTGCTTGTTAGGTTTGTCTTCCGAAGCACAGATTTATCTAGTCCTGCAAATATCTACTGTTCTTTGCAAGGTCAAGTCTAATTTGCACAATAACTTTGCCTTTACCAGTTATATCACAAATAATTCAGTCCCTGAGTAGGCCATTGGCGGTTCAAATTAATTGTCTTGGCTTCATTACACAAGTCTGTAACATAGTGGCCAATGGTCTGAACTGGCAATGGGTTCTCTCTTAAAAAAATATGCCTTTCACAAGCTACACTCTTGTGTGTGTCACAATATTCTTGGAATAATGTGTCTAGCATGTGTAGGCTCATCATGCTCCTCTGGGATCAGGGCTGCTGGACATAAACGGTAACCATCATACAGTAATGGTGTTGTTAGGTGCAGAATTGTCTGATGGAAATAGAACTGTCAGACCCTTAAGGATGCACCCAAAACCCTCTCGCTGCCCCCTTCTGCACAGGTACCATGATGCAGACATTACTTTTACTTCTCAAATGCTAAAAGTCCATCCGATATATTGTATTAGCTGAGAAGGTGTGGATTAGTATAGAAATATTGAAACCAGTGTCATAATTCACATGCACAGGGGGCCAGCATCATGTGGTGTTTGTGACCTAACTTTGACATTTTCTGGCTTCCGAGTGCTTAACTGTGCATCTTTAACATTTGCTTAACATTGCAGTTCTGGGCAGAATCTATTTGAATTTTGAAGGAGTTTATTGCTTTTCATGATTTTTGTCATATCTCTCTCCTTGACCAAACAGAAAATTAAATTTAATTAGGCTTGTACAGGGAGGGTAGTTGGACAGCATTACCTAAAGACATCTCTGATGTCTATGACATGTGACTGTCTTTTAAATGTGTGCATCAAAGGGAGACCCAGTACAGTGCTTTTGTCTACTTGGAAGAGCATCAGTGAATTAAGGTTTTACATACTGTTGAATGGTACCCATGGTCTGGTCATTTCAGATTGTCAATTGAAGATTAAAAAATCTTTCATCTGATCAGTGAAAATATTTTGCTGTGTGAGGTTGAATTCTAATGGGCCTATGTTCTGTGTCTCTCTCTTTTTGAAGAGATGCTGGCATCAAGTCCATCTCAGCAGCCACTTTGAGTCAACGTCATCCTTAAAAGAACCATAGTATTTTCAGTGAATGAATAGCGCAGTTCATGCTTTGAAGTTGTTAGTGGGTGCAGTTATTGATCTTTATTTGTCCACAGTTAGTTTGAAACTAAAGGTCTTCTGAAAATTGCAGTAGTGAGCCAAAAGGTATAGCTCTAGCTACTATCCCCCCACTTTTCAGCTGATTATTTATATTAATTATTTATACTACAGTGACACAAGCATGGCCTTTGTTGATATGTTTATCTAATTCCGGGCACAGCTGTCTGAATACACAGGTGTGCTCTTTCCCCAGGTATTAGATGTACTCATGTGGCATGAAAAATTTAGAAAATGTAGCCTACAATGTTCAGCTGAAATCCCAACACACCCTAAAAAGCATGGTGAAATATTCAGAATGAGAATGATGGAGGGTTACACAACTTCTTGTCACTTCCTCGGGCAATACAGGAAGGCAGAAGACTCCCAGAGTTTCCCATGGTTGCTAATTGAAATCCAGAGGATTCCAAAAGGAAATATTGCAGAGAACAGAAAAGATAAAAGGGAAACCCAAATGAAATTCTCCAGAATGGATTAAAAACTCTTTATCATGGAAATTTAAATAACAAAAGTGTCTGCAAATAGCTTTTATCCAGAACTATTCATAAGATAAAATAATATATGTTAATTGGTTGCCACTTTAAACTGAAAAAAATCTACCCCCGTGACAATTCTTACATCCTTTGAAAGGATCAGGGCAGAAAACACACTCACTCCGTAAAGAAAAAAGATCTGTAGTGCTGGCATCTTCTTACTGAGAGTCCTCATCCAGACTTTCCTCCTCATCACTACCAAAGCTGAAATCAACAAGGAGCTCGATATGTTTTTTTTTTAAATGCAGCATTAAATGTGATTTGATTTTCATCTATCTATGGGGAAGATAATGTTTAAAATAGAAATAATTTATTTGTCTTTGTACTGAATAAGCTCTGTATTGTACTTGCAGACAGCACATTTCATTAATTTAAAGAAAGAAATATGGTGACAATCAGCCAAAACCCAACTGTCTCTATGTGCACTCATTTCATGAGACAAAGATGTGTGGTTATTAGCTGGTTACTGTAACTTTTCCCTGTGCTTTGCAAATTCAGCTAACAAAAATTTAGCATCAATTGCTCTTTAGCAATTGAACAAAACATAACACAAAAATTTAACATTTAACATAACACAAAAATTTTAACTGGGATTTCGAGCTACCAGTGTGAACTCTTTCTGCTTATTCTGAATTCTTAAAACAGAAGAAAAACAAGAACTCAAGCTGAAAAATAGAGAAAAAAAGTCTCATTCCTGAATCTTAAATGAAAATTCATTCAGTACTTGTTCATTTCAAGGGAATATGAATTAAACCCAGAGTAAACTTTCTTATGAGATCAATTATAAAATGAATGTTCTAGCGATATTTCACTTGCAACATTATTATGGGGATTTCTGGAATTAATGCCATTTAAAATCACTGAAAGGGAAGTTTCAGTACATCAAACGGTTATTGATGAAACTGTGGTATGTATATATATATAAATATATATATAGTATATGGAGCTGACCAGTGATGTAAATAGATAAATATCCTTCATATATTCTATAGCTTTCTTTGTAATGCATGTAAATTGCTGCTGTTAGATATACTTGATCAGTTCTTTCCTGTAAATTCCCTTACCCCATTCCCCATCTCGTAGTCTCTGTTGTAGTTGCTTGTTGTAGCCATCTTTACAAACATAGCTCCTTTGATAATTTGGCATACAACGGCCTCCTTTGATATACTTTGTCTCTCAGCCTATTGTTGTTGTTATTATTATTATTATTAATACTAATTATATTAACTATATAATTATGATAATTATCAGGATTGTTCCTAAGGAAGAGGAATTAAGCAGTAGATTTGTGTTCTGCAGTCAATCTGAACCAGGCTGCCTTGTATTTTTCTGTCCTCATTACATGAGTGTTCGGCTGAAAAGATAAACTATCTATTTACCAGTCATTGCAAATGCTTGGAAGTGCTCCAGACAGCGCCAGCGAGATTGCTGTGTTCTAGGAGGCGTTGTTTAGAATGTTTTCCTTCTTATTTCCCACCCTTTTCAGCACCTGCCATGATACTTTCTCCTCTGAGAACACAAAGCATTCCTTTCCTGGATTCTGACACTGACATTGCTGCTAACCTTCCCCATCTTGGTAAACTGCTCAAGAAAGCAGACTTCACCTTTTACACATCAATATCCCAATCCCATTTGGATACCTGGTCTCTGGCCTGGCCATTGCATGGAAATGGTCTTTTTATAGTTAACACAAAGTGCTTCTTTCTGTCTAAGATGGCCACTTCTCCAACCTCCTTCTCCTTGACCACGGTGTGAACTCCAGCACTATTCCATCCGGCTGGACCATCTGTAGAGCTAACAACTGCAGGCAGTGGAGTCTTTCTGGGGCTGGCTCTGCTCCTGTATATGTCAAACAACCATCTCTGGGCCAAAACCACTCCTGGCAGGCTTCGCAAAACGTTCTCTGTCTGCTTGCTCCCTGCTAGCCTCTGCTTGTAATGCTAATAACACCCACTGCACATTTTTTCCTGTACCTTCTTCAAGACCCCTCCCTGCCCATCCTGTCGGCATATCTTGCCTGAGTGAATTTATCTTCGTGCTTTATACTGCCTCCTATCGCCATGGCACTGGTGTGAGTTGGAGGCACTGCAAGCTCATGCGTCCAAGTACCCATGACAGAAGTGTTTCATTTGACCAGACGGTGCATTCATACAGGCACCTCCATTCCTTTTCTGGACTCCCTTTTGACTCCACTATATTTGACTTTGGTATGACCCTGGATTTTAAACTTTGTTCTCTGACATCTGCCAGCAGATGTTCCTTTGACTACCTCCGCCATATTCCCCACACGTGCCCTGCCGCAGCTTCCCCTGAACTGAAAATCACCCACATCTTTATTGCATCTTGTTTTGTTTATTATAACATCTCTTCTCTCCACCCTCCCGCTCCCCAGCTGCCTGGCTTTGCCTGTGCACAAACGAGACTGGCCACATCACACTCGATCAACTCCAATGGCTCCACGTGTACTTAAGTAACACGTTTAAAACTGCCTTTGTTTGGATATATTCCAGCACAGATCTTTCCTCTCACTCCACTACATCTGGTCATCCAGCACAGAGCAATTCCTTTGTCTCTCTCATGCGTCTTCCTGGAGTTGTGTAGGAAAGTGTCTTCTCTACAGCTTCTGCTGGCTGGAGAAGTCTTCCTGTATCTCTCTACCTCACTGTCCTATTTCAAATGCCAATGGAAATCACATTTTCCCTGTGCAAAGACTTCTTGCATTCTCTGTCTGCTCCAGAGACTTGTTTAAACTCTGTGCAAGTGTTATTTCACGTTGTAAAGCGTTTTGAGAGACTCTTTGTATGGAAGAAGCCATTCAATAGAGGTAGATTGTGCTGAATACATTTGCCTTTGGCTATAGACAAAAATGTCCTAAGGCACTTGAGGAAAAAGGTGCTGAGTGACATGATATTTTGAGCGACACGGGTTTCACACTGACAAGCTCAGGATCCTGCGAGAGGCCAGACTTGCTCCAAAGACAACAAATAGCAATAGACTCATAGACTTTGAGGTCAGAAGGGACCATTATGATCATCTAGTCTGACCTCCTGCACAATGCAGGCCACAGAACCTCACCCACCCACTCCTGCAATAGAGCCCTGACCTCTGACTGAGTTACTGAAGTCCTCAAATCATGGTTTAAAGACTTCAAGGTGCAGAGAATCCAGCAGAGAATCCACCAGCAAGTGACCCAGACCCATGCTGCAGAGGAACGCGAAGCTCCTCCAAACAAACATCCCCAGAATACAAACAATGCCACTTTTTACCTCCAAAATGAGGTTGGAGAATATCTCATCTTCCTTTTCTTTCTCTCTGGACTCTCCAGTTCTGGATAGGCTTGGAAGAGGAACTATTAAACTAAAGATTTATTTTTCAATACTACCAGTCCAAGGGCAAGCTGGCAGCATTGTAGTCCCCAAGGCAGAGCTTCTCCTCAGGAGACATCCAGAATGATCAGCAGGCCTCCAAGGATTCCAGCATCCACACTTCTGGGAACTCATCCCAGTTTCCTGAGGTTTGCTCAGCCCTAACAAGTGATCGATGCATGGTGGTAGGCAGCGGGGGCTGGGCTCTGCTTTCACAACCAGTTTTGCTGTGGGTGAAGTGTAAAATAACATTATTCTGATACAGAATCACAGGGGCTTAAAAGTCTCTCTCCATAATGACTTACAGCAGCTTTTGTAAATTCGTGTGTTTTCTCACTAGCCCCCAGACAGGTGGGGTGGATCTGTCTGCCTGATGGAGAATGGAGCCTGACCTGTGATCTCTCGCTACTGAAAAACAAATAAAACACATCATCATGTCACTCGCCTTTTCAAACTCGTCCTCCTGGGCGACACGGAGGCAGCTGGCTCCTTGGTGGAGCACTTTGGAGAGATTTTATTAAAACGATTGGTTTGATTTGTTTCAGGGCCAGACATGGAGCCAGAGTCATACAACGCGATTGGGAAGAGGAGCAGGCTGCCAAGGGATGTGGTTGAAGCACCAACACTGTAGTTATTAAACAGGCTTTATGAGATGTTAGTGGGATATGATACACTATGGCAAGGCCTGAAGCCATGGAAAGGCATCAGGGATCAGACCAGGTCATCCAAGTGGACTCTTTTGGCAGGGCTCCCTAGAAATCTAATTTCTAGAAATTGTGAGGCTGCTTCTCTGTTGCCTTTGTGCTTATTGGCACCTGTGCAAAGTGGATATAGAATACTATCCCCACAGAATAGAATAGAATAGAATAGAATAGAATAGGATTGAAAGGGATCTTGAGAGATCTTCTAGCCAATCACCTGTATAATGGCAGAACCGAGCATTATCTAGACCGTTCCTGACAGGTGTTTGTCTAACCTGCTCTTAAAAACCTGAAATGACGGAGATTCCACAACTTCCCCAGGCAATTTATTCCAGTGCTGAACTACCCTGACAGTTTGGAAGTTTTAAACAGCCCTTGCTGCAATTTAAGCCTATTGCTTCTTAACCTATCCTCAGAGGTTAAGGAGAACAAGTTTTCTCCCTGCTCCTTATACAACCTTTTATATACATGGAAACTGTTATCATGTCCCCTCTCAGTCTTCTCTTCTCCAGACTCAACAAACACAATTTTTTTCTCATAGATCATGTTTTCTAGACCTTTAATAATTTTTATTGCTCTTCTCTGGACTTTCTCCAATGTGTCCACATCATTACTGAAATGTGCCTCTCAGAACTGGATACAATACTCCAGCTGAGGCCTAATCAGTGCAGAGCAGGGCAGAATCACTTCCATTGTCTCGCTTACAACACTCCTGCTAATACATCCCTGAATTTAACTTTTAACTTTTTTTGGCAATAGTGTTACAGTGTTGACTCATATTTGGCTTGTGGTCCACTATGACCCCCAGATCCCTTTTCGTAGCACTCCTTCCTAGGCAGTCATTTCCCATGTTGTACGTGTGCAACTGATTGTTCCTTCCTAAGTAGAGTATTTTGCATTTGTCCTTACTGAATTTCATCCTATTTACTTCAGACCATTTCTCCAGTTTGTCCAGATCACTTTGAATTTTAATCCTTTCCTCCAAAGCACTTGCAATCCTCCCAGCTTGGTATCATCTGCAAACTTTATAAGTGTACTCTCTATGCATTATCTAAATCACTGATGAAGATATTGAGCAGAGCCAGACCCAGAACCGATCTTTGCAGGGCCACACTTGATATTCTCTTCTAGCTTGACTCTGAACCACAGATAACTGCTCTCTAGGAACGATTTGCCAACTAGTTATGCACCCACCTTATAGTAGCTCCATAACACATCTACTGCTGGTTTGATATGATTTTTTCTTGACTTTGATTATTGTTGACATGATTTGTTCTTGCTGATTGCTTATTATCTCCTAGAGGTTTGTAAATTGATTGCTTAATTATTTGCTCCATTATCTTTCCTGGTACTGAAGTTAAGATGACTGATCTGTAATTTTCCAGGTTGCCCTTATGTCCCTGTTTATAGATTGGCACTATATATTTGCTCTTTTCCAATCCTCTGGAATCTCTCCCCTCTTCCATGAGGTTTTGAAGATAATCTCTAATGGCTCAGATATCTCCTCAGCCAGTTCCTTGAGTATTCTATGATGTATTTCATCAGGCCCCAATGACTTGAAGATATCTAACATGTCTAAGTACTTTTTAACTTGTTCTTTTCCTATTTTATCCTCTGTTCCTACCTCATTTTCACTGGCATTCAGTATGTTAGATGTCGAATCGCTACTAAACGTTTTGGTGAAAACTGAAACTAAAAAGTAATTTAGCATTTTTGCCGTTTCCACATTTTCTGTTATTGTTTTTCCCTCCTCACTGAGTAATGGGCCTACCCATTGTAAGGAAGGAGAAAATTCAGAATTGGTTCAGTTCACACACCGGTCAGTGATGTAAAATGACTACCTAAGTTACATAGCAGCAGAGAATCAGTCCTTCTATTTTTAATTTCTTCTTGATACTGTAGCTTTTCTTTGTTTGAAAATTCTTTATTTTATTCTTTCATCTGCTGAACATGATACAAAAAATAAGTCTTCCTGCAATTCAAGTATGAATGACTTAGTTATTTGTGCATTTCTGGACAAATTCACAGTGCATTTAAATGATGCATTTTAAAATATGAATTAATCTTCTGTTATTCAGATGTAATCTGAAAAGTATATAAAATACTCATCTTGACAAGAGCTCTCAGATGAGTGATTAGCTCCCCAAGACTAGGTGAACATGCTGAGATTTCTTGCAGAATTAATTCTTATATAAGAAAAATACAGGTGTGTATATATAACATACATAATATATGTGATTATATATGTTAGACTTTCTGAGTGTGATTTTTTTAAATAGTGTGAATGCATCATTTTATGCCCAACTTGAGTATTCAGTTACCACATGAACAAAACGGGTAATGAATTTAACATGAATTTAATGGATAAAAGCACATGCAGTTAAGGAGTAAGGCTGGAACAGCCTCAAAGAATCTTCTACTCCGAGTGTGAGTTGGCAACCTAGGGAGAACAGAACAAGCAACCTGCATACAAGGCCAAGGTGAAAATGAGTTAGTGCAACTGTACAATCACAGGCTGTCTGTACCGTCAGCACCTCAGTCTCAAGATGCCTCCACAACAACCAAAAAGATCCTCATGGTTTCATAAATGAGCTATGGCAAATGAAGCGCACAGGGAGAAAGTTGGAATGAGAGCGGTGCGAAAACACTCTGAATCCACCTGCTAGCAGCATAAACAATAGTTGCAAGGCTGTACCACTTCATTAGCGGGTGCAGAACAAGCATTCTGCTCCTCTGCAGTCACCGCAGCACAATCCGGTCAGCCACTGGAGCTGCTCCAAAGGGACCCCAGCATGTCACCAATAAGATCGAATTAGTATGTATGAAGCCAACAGGGACAGAAAATTCCACCCCTACCAGATCATATTATCTGCTCCTCCACCCTGACTGATTCTGGCCCCATAGCACTTTCAAAAGCTTAGGAAACTCCAAAAAATATTGTCACCACAACCTGTGAAATGGATCCAGGCCCCTCCTGGCAGCTGAAAGCCATCGAAGATCAACAAGCCCACTCCTAATGGGACTAGTCAATGCCTCCTTCAGAGAAGCACAGCTACCAAACTCCTTGGAAAATACAGCAGCTTTCCTAATCCTCCAGAAGCCAGCCCTCAGCCCTGCATCCAGCATCCCATCTTCAGCCTCCCACAGCTGCCCAGGATAACTGGTAACTGATGCAGTAGCACCACCAAAAATCTCTTCTCTAACCTCCATCTCATTAGGAAGCTGCATCCACTTGTCCCAGGGGGGCTCTGTCTCCAATGATCCCTGCATCTGTTACCTCCAGCCTGGATCCCTATAACTCACTGTCTCCGAAAACTGAGTGTGAAGATTATGAAGAGGCTCTACCTGGAGCAGAATGCAGCTGCCTGCCTTCTGCATGACCCTCAACTAATGCATCCATCTCTGCTCAATGCCCTCCATGGCTCCAAAGCAGCTTCCAGTCCCAGTTTAAGGACTTGGTCCCACTTTTCAAAACTATTAACAGATTGAGCCTCAAATATGTTAAATACGGAATTTGATCTACCAGCTACGCAACAACTCTGCCCTTCTGTGGGTCAGTGCAGATCACCTTGCCTCGGACAAAGCATGCGAGAGCTGGGAACAAATCATTCATCGTCAAGGGGATCTGGCTCTGGAGTCGTTTTCCTGAGGACATCAGGTGAATCCAGCGTCTGGCCATCGTTAGGAAGTGTTGGGACTGGGAGCTCAGTACCTTTCAGGATTTAGTCCTATGTTAATAAAACCGTTTTGGGGGCATGACTCTGCCCCCACTGAACTGAAAGGCAAGATTTCATTGTCTGTAGTGGCAGGAGGATCATAAGCTCAAAAATTGTAATGAATTTATTTTCTCTTAGACTCGAAAGATGTGGGCATTTTGAGTGCAGCAAAATCTGAAGAATAAATAGCAAAAGGGGGTGTTTCTGTGGACATTTTAGTGAGTGTGTAGGGCAAAGGAAGGGCTTGATCCTGAGAGCTGCTGAGCATCCACATCTCCTCTTGCTTTCAAGGGGAGGGGCAGGTACTCATCTTCCCTAGCTTCATACCCAGGAGCAGCACTGGAAGACATTCCGATACTATGGAGATGGGTGCCGGACAGGGGCCCGAATAAAACAGGAAATATCTCCCTTTTCAATAGTATCCAATGTGACTGACTGTGGCATGCTTGGGACATGGCAAAGTGTCTGCTTCCACTCTGACTCTCCTGCCTCAGCATAGAAATTACCAAGTATAGTCACCATTAATGGGAAATCAATGACTGCCCATCCCTGGATGCAAAGCTTATTACTCAGTGCCGATTTTCCATTATAAATAGCACCTGGTATATAAATAGAACACTTGGGAAGGTCAATTCAGAAGGCAGCAAGGGACCCCTTTTGAAAGAAGTGCTTTATGCTGAGTCTGTGCATTGTGTTTGCAATATGCCTTCCAGCAAAGCCGGGCGAGAGAGAGAGAGGTTAGTGGTAGGAGAACTGCCTTCATCCTTCTAGCCTGCTATCTTTGAATCGGAAGCCCCACTCACTTCTCTTCAGAAAGGCTGAAAGGAGGCTTTGTGGGAGAAGAAGATCCTGTTGTTTATTTCACATTTCGTTGTTTGAAATGAGCACGGAATTAAGCATAGTTTTCTGTGGTTCTTGGAGGAAATAGTTCAGGAAGTTTTCGCTGATGGCGGCATTCCATAAACAGTGCCCTACGCAGAGAGGGCCTCCTCTGATCCCTTGTAACTAGTTCATTTCCTCTCAGAGCAACCGCTAGAACAATGAAAGATGGGTGGTAGTTTGTAAAGCTGCAAACAAAGCCCATTGGAGCAGAGATGTGTCGAGGACAGCTGCTACTGTTAATGCAGGGTTGTTCTGCTAGTGCAGGGCAGGGTGTGGAAGCATTTGCTGGCGGTAATGCTGCTGCAGGAGCATGGGAGGGAACAGCTTCAGGTCTGAATTGCTAGAGTTTTCATGGAGTGCTGAGATGAGCAAACGCACAGCCATTTACAAAGACATAGTGAGAGGATGTGAGATAGTGTTCAGAGGGCAGTGACTAATACCAGCTATCTCAGTTTATCTGCAAGTCCTGCTGAACTGCTCAGGAGATTTCCATTCCTATTTGTGCAATATCTGCTTTTCCACAGAGTGAGCTACACGCAGGCCTCCATAATGGCTACTTCCTGCTGCTTTGCTGGCACAAAGGCCCCTTAATGATGCTTCTGTGAGGCACTTTGGGTTTTCCACTGGTGGAGTCCCGCACTCCAGCTGTGGAGAGTCAATGCCGCTGGCTCTGCACCTCCCACTCTGATGCAGGGCGGTGCCCAGGCAGGAAGAGAGTGAGCACTTGCCGATCTCTCTCTCTCCTGAAAGCAAGACTCTGCCTAACTTTCCCAAAGCCTCTACGCGATTTAGGAGTCGAAATGCCGTTTGCCATAGAGATTTCAGGCACTAAGGAGATAAATTCAGCATCTCTGGAATAGAACATGAAAGAAAGAAACTTTTTCCTGGTTTAGGATTTATATGCCAAGCCAAAACAATTTACCTGGCCTTCAAAGAACCGTACACCAAAGCAAGCTGAATTTGGCAGAGACAATACCTGATTGCATTCGCTCTCGTCTGGAAGATGAAGCTAACAGAAAAAAGGGACATGGGAACAGACCCTCAAACTCCTATTGAAACGAAATACCTTTGAGGCCCTGGCTCCTGGTCCTTAAATGCCATAGTTCAAGCCGTGAGATGAGAGTCTCCAAGGGCAGTTCTGTGAGTCAGTTTCTGTAATAACAGGATTGACTGATTCTTACTTATTTCCTCTTTCCCACATGCAGCTATGGATTCAAGTTCCAGCCCCCCCTCCATAATGGTAATATTGATGAACAACCCCTGTTCAGTTACACAATTTAATCTTACACATTTTTAAAAAAATCAAACAAACAAAACCACTGCTTTCTTATCTCAGAACAATGATCAGCATGTAGTTATAAGGGAGCAGTTAGTGCTACCGACTATTAGGGTTTAACAGTCAGTATAGTGGAGTTCAGAGCATTACCACCATGTTAAATTATGTGCCCTACGTATAGTTTATTTTGTGACTCTCCCTGTTTCACTCGTCTGCTCCCTCTCTCTGCTATGCGAACAGGGAAGTGTCCTGTATGGAATTGCCTACAGCAGAGTTAAACAATAATGTGATGGAGTGTTTAAAAGAATTGGCTATTTAAATATATTTGATTAAACACTGACCGTTTTCACATTAAAAAAACTTGGAATGTCATCTGATCTGCTGTAGCACAGATTCTTCCCTTGTAATGTCCACAATCCCAGAGCCGAACAATCCCATCTGTTTTGCAAGGAGGGGGTTGATTTTGTTCAGGAACTCAGTGTAACTCAGTAGAATTCAACTTTTGCAGGACAAGTGAATTTTGAGGGTTCCATTAAGTAAGTTCCTTAAGAATGGACTCATATTGAGAGATACACTAGGAAAATAAAAAAGTTGAGAAAGGGATTCAAAGTTTTAATCTCATAGTAAACTAGATAACATAGTACTGTATGTTTTGTCTTATGATTGACTCTGTCTTTAAAGGTGGCAATAAATATTTCTGTTCTGTATTTGGGGGGAAAAACAGATGATGTAGCAATATCATACGGTGATGAGACTCTTTCAGTTCCATAAGTATCTCAGAAAGTTTTTAAACAACAGCTATGAAAGTTAGACGTTTTTAAATCAAGCATGTCCAGAGAACTCACATCCATGAGTTTTAAAAGAACTAACTGAGGAGCTCACTGGACCATCAATGCTAATTTTCAATAAGTCATGGAGCACGGGGGCATTCCAGAAGACTGGAAGAAAGCTAATGTGCTGATATTTAACAAGGGTAAAGGGGATGAGCTGGGGAATGATACGCCTGGCAGTCTGACATCAGTCCTCAGCAAGATGATGATGATACTGAACTAGATTAATAAATAATTAAAGGAAGGAGATGTAATTACTGGCAGTCAACATGGGTTTGTAGAAAATAGAGCCTGTCAAACTCACATGAGATCTCTTTTTGATGAGATTACAAGTTTGGTTGATAATAGCGTTGACGTAATACACGTGGACTTTTGTAAGGCTTTGGTTTGGTACTTCAGTTTAATTTTCATTGTAAAAGTTGAATGATATCACATTAACTTGGCACACATTAACTACATTAGAACTGACTAAGTGTTAGGTCTCAAAATGTAATTGTAAAGGGGGAATGGTCATCGAGCAAGTGAGTTTCCAGTGGGATCCACAGGGATCAGTTCTTAGCCCCATGCTATTTAACAGTTTTAGCAATGACCTGAAAAAAAAACCATGAAATCGTCACTGGTCAAGTTTGAAGATGACAAAAAAAACAAGGGGAGTAAATTGTGAGAGTGGTAAATAAGAAGTGGACCAGTCCCTGATTCAGAGCGATCTGGATCACTGGTAAACTGAGTGCAAGCAAAGAATAGTCATTTTAATAGAGCTAAAAATAAGTGTATTCTGCTAGCAAAAAGAATGTAGGATGTACTTCAGTTATTGGGGACGCCACCCCAGGAAGCAGGGACTCAGAAATATTTAAGGTGGTGGTGGTCAGTCAGTTGAACATGAGCCCCCAGTGCCATAATGTGCCCAGAAGGGCTAATGCTATACTAAGATGCATAAACAGAGGACTTTCAAGTAGGAGCAGAGAGGTTATTTTACCTCTGCACTTAGCACTGGTGTGACCACTGCTGATGGAATATGGTGCCCACAATTCAAGAAGGATGTTGATAAA
The DNA here is from genome assembly GCF_026122565.2 of Emydura macquarii macquarii. Lineage (NCBI taxonomy): Eukaryota > Metazoa > Chordata > Testudines > Chelidae > Emydura > Emydura macquarii. The sequence continues at coordinate 1,450,387 of NW_027131688.1, forward strand.
CTGGGGATGGCTCAGAGAAGAGCCACAAGGCTGCCTCCAGGGTTAGAAAACCCGTGTTATAGCGTTAGACTCCAGGAGCACCAGCGATTTCGATTAACAAGGGGACAGTGAAGGGGTGACTTGATCACAATCTATACGTACCTGCCCGGGGAACAAAGATTTGATCATAGTCTCAGCAAGCTAGCAGAGTCAGGTGTAACATGGTCCAATGGCTGGAAGTCAAAACTAAACAAATTCAGAGAGGAAATAAGGTGTAAATGTTTAACAGTGAGAGTCGTTAACCTTTGGAACAATTTACCAAGGACCATGGTGGATTCTCCATCACTGGCAATCTTTAAAGCAGGATTGGATAATTTTCCAAGAGACCTGCTCCTGGAATTATCTTGGGGATGTTTTGTGGCCTGTGCGATACAGGAGGTCAGACTAGATGATCACAATGGTCCCTTCTGGCCTTGGAATCTATCAATCTGTGGATCTCTGGGGCTGTGCAGACAGATCTATGCAGGCAGTGGAGAAGTATTTTTGAAAAGGATTGATTTAAAATGTAGTGGCAAAGTGTTTATGAACAGGCTAAAATAACTACATCCATTATGACCATATTACTGTCTGTGAAGAGAAAGGAGAAAATGGGATAAAATGTATTAACTGAATATGGAATGAAGTATTTTAAACAGCATAAGTATAAGTGAAATTACAAATTTGCATTTGACAGCTTTTGGCCTATAAAACAAGGATAAAGAACAAGTAATTGTTAAATTATTACAAGTCATGTTATATTTAGCATGAGGTAAAATCATACTAATAAAGAGCCTTGGAAAAAACAGTCCTTTTTAAAGGTTAAGCCATCCAATCAGAACAGAGAAACAGTATCATGGAATTTATAAATGCCCATAAAAATAAATTCCCTGCAATTAATGCAATGAGCTAAGCTCCTTAACTCCAGAAGGAAGGTTCTCAACTCTGAATGGCAATCAAAGATAGGCACGGTACTCCAGGAAAGAGGCAGGGCTTAGGACGCCTCTCTTCTCATTGGCGTTTTCACTAGCTATTTTAGGTGTCTCCCTGCCTAGGTTACTAGCCTTGTGGATCCCATTCTTTAGCACCTGTCTTCCCCCAATCACTGTGTAGAAAGCCCAAGCACCTAATTCAGGCTAATTCCAGTGATTTTTGAATCTGCCTGAAAGTTCAGTGTGGAGCTGCCTAGCCCCTGTGTGGATCCAGGCCCTGAGAGCCAATGAGACTTAAGATCCTAAATTCCTAAGTCAATTTTGAAAATGGAACTTAAGGTCCTAGGGCAGACAGGCACTAGTGAAAATTGCATTCCACATACAAGGCATGGAAGTGTCTGATGGAAATACAGAAATTTCCAACTCCAAATAGCAGCAAGCAGCGCTCAGAACAACAGACTCCTAGAGACGGGTTGTTCTTGATTCCATGAGATTTTTTCCCTAAGTTAAAAGCTTTACGGTCTGTTTTCTGTGTAATCAGTCGGATTGGCACCAACACAATTCCAATGTTTCTTTAATTTTCTAATGACTAAGAAACTGCCTGCGTTTGAGAAAATAAAAGTTTGAATGGCACTTTGTTATGGTAGGAGCCTGTCTGTAAAACCACCGTACTAGTCTGGAGTGGTTTTCCAGCCCTCCCCAGACAGCTGCCAGTGGGAAAGCGGCAATGCATAGGAATGAAGAGCTGTAGTGTTTCAGAGGGGTGACTTTAACTGTCCTAGAAGAGTTCCACGTCACATCTGTTTATCACAGATGATCCCAATGGAAGCAGAAATGGGCTGTCATTTATCTGGTGTGTCTGTCTCCATTGCTATAGAGAAGGTCGGGACTAGACTGGTGACAGCCAAAGCCTGACCATGGGCAGTGTGTGAACTGCACTAACCTCACAGCAGCTCTGGGTGACCTAATGGCTCAGGGACATCCATCTGAACCACAATTCCTCTCTTTGCTCGTGGGGGTAGCAATTTGCTGCTCTGCTGTATCAGGAGCAATCTTAACAAATCTGGCCCATGACTATAGAGGAGGAGCCAATGTCCTGTCCATTTCCTGCCCACAAACTACAAAGGGATAACTGGCTTACTCCCATGTGTCCAGAAGCAAGGTCCAGGAACCCTGGGTAGGGGTAGGCAGTGTGAGCTGGCTCACCGCCTGAGTCAGAGATAATCTTTAAAAGAACATGGTATAGGAAAAGAACAGCAGAACGGCCATTCTGGGTCAGACCAATGATCCATCTAGCCCAGTATCCTGTCTTCCCACAGTGGCTGGTGCCAGACACTTCAGAGGGAATGAACAGAACAGAGTAATCAGTGAGTGATCCATCCTCTGGTTTACAGTCACATTAGTATGATTTTCTGGCAGTCAGTGGCTGAGACACACCTGAATCATCGGGAGGCTCCCCTGATCATCTTGGCTAATGATGGACCTGTCCTCCATGAGCTTATCTGATTCTTTTTTGAACCCAGTTACAGTTTTGGCCTTCACAACATCCCCTCACAAAGTGTTCCACAGGTTGACTGTGCATTGTGTGAAGAAGTTCTTCCTTATGTTTGTTTTAAACCTGCTGCCTATTCATTTTGTTGGATGACCCCTGATTTTTGTGTTGTATAAAGGGATCAATAACACTTCCTTATTCACGTTCTCCGCACCATTCATCATTGTATAAACCTTTTTTACATCTCCCCTTACTTGTCTCTTTTCTAAAATGAATATTCCCAATCTTTTTAATTTCTCCTCTGATAGAAACTGTTCCATACCCATAGTCATTTTTGTTGGCCTTCTCTGTATTTTTTTTACAATTCTAATATATTTTATTCTTAGATGAGGCACCCAGAACTGCACACAGCATTCATGATGTGGCTGTAGCGTGGATTTATACAGAGGCATTATGTTATTTTCTGTCTTATTATCTATCCCTTTCACACAGGTTCCAAACAATATATTAGCTTTTTTGATTGCTACTGCACATTGAGCAGATGTTTTCAGAGAACTATCCACAGTAACTCCAAGATCTCTTTCTTGAGTGGTAACAGCTAATTTATACCCCATCATTTTGTACGTATAGTTGGGATTATGTTTTCCAGTGTGCATTACTTTGCATTTATCAACATTGTATTTCAACTACAATTTTGTTATTCAGTCACCCAGATTAGTGAGGTCCCTTTGTAGCTCCTCACAGTCAAATCTGGACTGAACTATCTTGGATAGCCATCTGTCCTGGGTGATTTAAACACAACAAATCATGCATCTTGGGAGGGGGTTAGTCTAGATGACTCTTTTGTTCCCTTCTAACCCTGTGGTTCTATGATTCTATGGTTCTATCTTGAGTAATTTTTAAGCGATAGGTTAAATACCACACTTAGTAATTCTGCAATTTCATATCTGAGCTCTTTCAGAGCTCTTGGGTGAATACCATCTGATCCTAATGTATTACTGTTTAATTTATCAATTTGTTCCAAAACCTCCTCTATTGACACCTCAGTCTGGGACCGTTCCTCAGATTTGTCACCTAAAAAGAATGGCTCAGATCTGGGAATCTCCCTCGCATCCTTTGCAGTGAGGATCAATGCAAAGAATGTATGTAGCATCTCTGCAATGGCCTTGTCTCCCTTGAGTGATCCTTTAGCACCTCTATTGTTCAGTGACCCCTTTACTGCTTATGTATTAGAAGTACATAAGCTTCTGATATACTTAAGTTTTTATTTTTGCTCTTAGTTTTTGTGTCTTTTAATAGTTGCTCTTCCAGTTTCTTTTTGGCCTGCATAATTATACATTTACACTTGCCTTTCCAGACTTTATGCGCCTTTCTGTTTTCCTCACTAGGCTTTTACTTTGATTGTTAAATGATACCTTTTTGTCACTAACTGCCTCTTTATTCTGTTTTTTAGCCTTAATGGCATGTTTTGGTCCTCTGAATATTGTGTGTGTGGGGGTTGGTTTTTGTTGTTGTTGTTGTTTTTGAGCGGGGTATACATTTAATTTGAGCTGCTATTATGGGTTTTTAAAAAATTGTCTATGAAGTTTATAGGGATTTCACTCTTGTGGGTTTTTTTTTATTATTATTTTCATTTAATTAGCTTCCTCATTTTTAGTTAATTTTTTTAAGTTCAATGCTACAGCGGTGGATTTCTTTGGCAGTTCCCCTCCCCTGACAAAGATGTTAAATTTAATTACATTATGGTTGTTGTTACTGAGCAGAACAGCTATAGCCACCTCTTGGACCAGATTCTGTGCATCACTTAGGACTAAAGCAAGAATTGCCTCTTCCTTTGTGGATTCTGGGACTAGCTGCTCCAAAAAGCAGTCGTTAGTGGTGTCTAGAAATGTTATCTGTGCATCCCGTCCTGAGGTGACCTGTACCCAGTCAGTATGGGGACAGCTGAAATCCCCCATTATTACTGGGTTTTCTGTTTTGCAGCCTCTCTAATCTCCCTGAGCATTTCCCAGTCACTGTCGGCATCCTGCTCAGATGGTCGGTAGTATATTTCTACTGCTATACTCCTATTACTCAGACATGGAGTCTCTAGCCATAGAGATTCTATGGTACAGTTGGGTTCATTTAAGATTTTTACTATATTTAACTCTCTGCTTTTTTTTACATATGGTGCCACCCCCCCAACAGCACGATTACTCTCTCATTCTTATACATTTTGCACCTGGTTTTGCCATGTCCCATTGATTATCAGTGTTCCACCAAGTTTCTGTAACGTCTATTATAACAGTATCCTCACGTAACACTAGAAACTCAAGTTCATCCATCTTAGTATTTGGACTTCTGGCCTTTGTATACAAGCACTTACAAAATTTGTCAATATTTAACTGTCTGCCTTCATGTGATGTAATTCAATGGGATTTTTCTTTGTTTGACTGTTTCTCTCCAGTTCTGACTTGTACTTTAACAACTTCTATCCTCTCCTTTTTACTACAGTATAGAGTATCCCCTTAATAACTCCTGCCCGAAGAGAGGTCTCTTTCCAAACTTTGTGCTCCTTCACACCTGTCAGCTTGCCCCCAAACCTCTAGTTTAAAAACTTCTCTACAACCTTTTCAAATTCACATGCCAGCAATCTGGTTCCAATTTGGTTTATGTGGTTTTATTTCCTTTTTTTAAAAACTAAAAGTTAATATAAATCCCTGGTTTCAGCCTCTCCTAGGGAATATAAAACTTTCAAAATCCACAGTGACTATTGAGTTTTAAAGCAGAATCCAGCAGAAGTTAATTTCCCTCAGATTAATCAGGATTTTATTTTTTTATTATTTACAGAAGTTTCCAGTTGTGACTTCATGCAGTTACATGAACTTTACTCATGAAGTCTGGGCGGGAACAGCAGCGAAGCTTTCTGAGGCCTACAGCTGTGGATTGAGTGTGAACCCAGTCCAGTTTCCAACAGTTTCTTTACCTGTCTCTTTAAAATAGCAGTGATATTAAATGCAAAATGCAAAAGCCTCAGTGAAACCAAACATATGCTGACTCTTCCATTCGTGCAGTGATTAGGGGGAGAAATGAAGCACTCAAAAATAGAGCAATTTCATTCAAACATTGTTAGCTTTGTTATACACGTATAGTGTTTGCTAGTCCTGTTCAGTCTTGCCATAAAACATACCAGAAGGATCTCAGACATTGCTAACTAAATGTTGTGGGAGCAACCTTAAACTAATGACTCAAGAAGTTCTGTTCCCTGCCCAGATGACAGTCATGTTGAAGAGGTGTCTACAATACCTGGATGACCCTACAGCTTTGTTTTCCTACATCACAGGAAAAAAGGGTACTTGGGCAATTATTATTTTATCTCTTCTGTCAGTATTGTACAACCACTAGAGAGAGTGAATTGATGAACATATAGACTGAAATGAACACTTGGGTCATATGGTTAGAAGCTACACTGCAGCGCACTGAGATATATCGATAAAGTCAATTTATGCTAACTTTTGATAAGTTCTTTTTCTACGTAATGAGAAGCAGGGTGTAAAATTCTTGAGTCACTAGGTGATGCAGTTACAGACAGTGTTATAAATTCTATGTATTTGAATGCAGAGGAGTTAGAGCTTAGACAAATGCTTACTGTCATCTGTGATGAAGTTCTTTCCTATAGGCGCAATTACCAGTGAAACTTGCTCTCTGTCTGAATCTCACGAAGAAATTTTCTTAGGTGTGGCCACCTTTCAGAGGCTCTGTCTTCATGGGTGATATGTACTTCCCCAACCATTGCTTCCTCTAGATTAATGACAACCAACATAATTGGTGAACTACAAATTAATGTAGAGTCCTTAATTTAACAGTGATGACTAGACCATACATTCTCCTGTAATCAAAGTCATACAGACACCGAGACCCATCCAAACAGCAGCAACAATGCTGTCATCTTGGGGTACACTTCTTTTAGATGCCAATCTCTAAGACTAATCTTAGTACCTGTTATTACAGTGGTGCCATGGGACCCAACTGAGATCAGCCCCCCATTGCATAGCTACCCAGACAGAGAAAGGGACAGAGCACCCACGCCCAGTGATGATTTGTAAAGGGTGAGGTCATGCCACCAGTTTGGGTGGTGTTGCGATTTGCTGAAGAGAGGGAGATGGATGGTAGAGGAGGCATTAAAAGGTAGGGACTTGGAGAAAGGGGAAGCACGGAGAGCAGAGGGGAGGGGAAGAGACAGTGAGGGAGTAGTTGGGGATGAATGGCTAATACACACAGGGGTGAGACTGTCCAGGCTGGCCATGACAACCTCATCACTGCGTGCAGGTCCCTGCTGCAGCCGCCTGTCTCTGCTCTGGCCAGCTAAGAGCATGTATGTGCCTGGGGGGTCCATCCCAGCAGTTCTTCCCTGATGCATGGTTGGGGCAGAGTGGGACTGCTTGCGGCCTGCATCCCCAGGAACAGAGTCTCCCCTGCACAGTTGTGGGCTTGCAGGTGCTGGTGACGATTGTGTATTTTGTGTCTTGCCTAACTGAGTAGTTGCCATAGCAACAGAGCTTAGCTTGCTGCCATAGCAATAGAGTTAGACTATTACGGGGCCGTTCACTGGAGGTTCAAACTGAAACTAAAACAGGCTCTGCTTTGTTCTGAATGAGGTGAATGGGGAAGAAACAAAAGCAGTGCTAGTGAATGGAAATCACTAGCAATTGTCTGTGAACAACCCCAACACACATGAATAAAAGACACTCAAAGACAAGAAAAAGAAAGGGAAAAAAAGAGGGGCAGCCTTGGCTACACTTATGGGTTCCTGGGACCTTTTGATGAGACTCTGGAGCAGGGGTGACCAACCAGTGAGAGACAAAGAGCCGCAGTTACCTTGCCCTCAGGCAGCGTGTCAATTTTACTCCCCCTTCTCTCTCTACCCGCCACCAACAGTTCGACAGATTTGTGGGGATTTTGAGGTCACTATTAACCTGGTGTTGTGTGCAGAACAATACCCTCCTCCCTGCATTTATGACCTCTTTGCTGGCTTGGCAAGATTCAATAAGTTCAGCAAGATTGATCTGAGTCAGGCTTATTTACAGATGCACATCGATGAGAAGTCCCAAGAACTGTTGACTATCGTGATACATAAAGGGTGATACCGATACTGTCACCTGCCCTTTGGAATAACATCTGCAGCCAGCCGCCAGCAGCTAACAAGTAACAATATCTGATTGACAAATAACAAGTAACAAATAGCAATTCACAAGTAGCAAACAACACGTTTACGGGGCAGAATAATACGCAGGGTTTCGCCAGGAACTGAGGCAGTCTACCCTCATTGTCTAGTTCAGCGATTGTTCTGGTAAATGGGTGTTTTCATTAAGGGACGAGGAATATGTTGTGTATTTTGTCTTGCCTAATTGCCCAGGTTGCTGTAGCAACAGAGCTTAGCTTGTTGCCATAGCAATACAGTTAGACTATTAGGGGATAGCTCAGCCAGTCCTGGTTGGTTTTAGCTCAATAAAGACTCACCCTATGCTGCATCTCTCTGTGTTCCTGTGCTGAGTACTCTCTCTGAATACAAGCAATTGAAAGGATTCAAAATCACAGTGCCCCTAGCTGGGTCTCGGCTCCCCCTCCCCCCCCGGACACTCGCTGGTTGGGTCTAGTTAACGAATCTCTCAGACTCCCGGGTTTAGACTCTGTGGACCGTTGCCTGAAGAACTGCATCCCCGTGACAGCCCCTGCCTCGTCTCAGGCAGCTACGCAGCGTGTTCGGTAAAAACCTCTGCTGGCTTCTCTGGCGTAGGGAGCTGTGCTCCTTCCTGTCTCCAGGGGCATATACTGAAGCAAAGGAAACACTGCAGACGGCCCCTCTCCCTTCCCCATGGAGCACTGCCTTTCCTCTGGGCTCCAGCCCATTAAAACAGACAAAGGAGAGGAAAGTTGATTTGTTTTTTTTTGCCATCCATGCTCCCCATGGACTCCACACTTTACACACTCAGAACACACGTGAAACACCGCCTTTGAGCTGATGTGTGGACAATCACTGTGTTAATTGGGAGCACTGAAAATCAGCCTTGGGACCAGGCAGGCTTCTGCAGCTTTCAGCGAGGCGAGCATTAGTGCTGTGTCCTCTTCCCCTTGTCCCGGAGCTGGTGACAGGGGCTGGCTTTCCGGGAACAGGCAGGGCAGCAGCTCTTGTTTTCCTGCGTGCTTTGATGCCCCGTGTGGCCCTATTTCGTTTCGGAGCTGTCTGCTGCATCCCAGCCTGGCGTTCTGGCAGTGTGAGTAACAGCGTGCGAAACGTTCTGCAGGCAGGGAGAAAGCGACGGATTGAGTGAGGTGCCTGGTCTTGCGACATGCCTGGGGTTGCTGGGCCGTTCAGCGTGATTATTGCCGGAAACAGCCCAGATGAGCCATGCTGTGGCCAGCCAGTGTCACCAAGCCTCTTCCAGAAGTGAAATGGTTTCCCATAAGCCTTAGTCTGGTCCGTACCTTGCGTGTTGTGCCGGCCTTTGGCCCTTGGTGAGTAACTGATGGGCCACTTGCGTCCGCTCAGCTGGTGAGTGAAGGGACCAAGAGTTGTGTTGCCAGTAACACGTCAGAACATGCAGGAGCCAGCGGGTCTGCCCTCGCAGTAGATATTTGTTTAACCCCCTCCGAGGGGCTAGCCTGTTGCTGTTTCTGAGAGCGCATCTACCCAGCAGCTGGGAGGGCAGGCAGTCGAGGGACGTGTGCTAGCTCGCCTCGAATGAGCAGACTAAAGGTAGCAGAGTGGATGCAGCAGCATGGGTTAGTGCCCCCTGCCACCACCTGAGTACATCCCCAGGAGGTCGGGCAGGATGGTACTTGGGAAGCTGCAACAACCATCAGGGGCCACGCCATGATCCAAAGAGTTGAATGCTGCAGCCCCTTCAAGTTCTGAGCATGCCTTCGACACCTGCAGATTCCCCTCGGCAAGATGAATCCTCAGCTGGCTGTTCCAGCCACTTCTCCACCCTCTTTGCATTGCTCAAACAAGGCGGATGGAGTGGCACCAAGGATCTGCCCTACTACTCCAGACACCAGTGCAAGTTGGCACTGTGCGTGTCTCTGCCAAGGTCACCCTTTCTGTCTTCGAGGAAGGAGGTGGAGGGTTATCTGCTGTCTTTTAAGCAGAACAGCGAGGGTTCTGTGGCACCTTAAAGACTAACACATTTATTTGTCTTTTAAGCGTTTGTCCAGATTAGAATGATGCTGCCAGGCTCCGTAAAGGTGGAAAAACCCAGCAGTGGGTGCAGAGAGTCAAGCTCAACATTCTTGGCACTCCAAGAGTCTATTCTAAGTTTTAATGGGAACGGGGTTCACTTGATGTGATGGCAAACGTAAGCCAACAAACAGCTGAGCATCGCCTCGAGCAGTTACTTCATGTCAATAGAAACATTCTCATTTTGTTTCGGAAAGAAAAATATCATTTGATATAAGCTGGGTAGAAATAGCCTTTCAAAAGAGCAAATAAAAAAGAGCAAAGCTCCAGCTCTGAGCCTTGAATGAACGTAATCTGCAAAGAATAATAAAAGACATGCTGCAGCGTTCCCAGACTGATAATGGCTTTCCTGCAGAGGGGTAGCTTCCTGCAGTGTGCAAAGGAACTGTGTGGACAGGCCCTCAGAGGAGGAGATTGATTTTGCAATTCACCATCAGAGCTACAGGCTGTTAGCAGGAGTGTACTTGTTTCTTACAAAAGCATTAGCAAGTCAATTATTGAATATATCACAGCCAGACCCAAATGTCTGGGCGCTGAGGCTGGGTGCCAGGCTGGGTTTTTGTTTTGTTTTTTTAATTCACCCACCGTCCTACTCTTTCAGGCAGAGAAGCCAGACAGAAGTTTACAATAAATACATAACTAAAAATTAGTAGCACTTTGGGAAATAAAATGTGTTGATTTAAAAATAAAGTAATAACCCGTGCGGAGCTTAGAGCAAACAGCCTGACTGACTTCCTTAGTAGCACATCCATTCGCACAGAAGCACATCCATTCGCACGGACTTGGAGGATTCTGGCAGCCGCTGATCTAGTCTCGTGCAGCTGACTATTGTCAGGAAGTTTCTGAATTTAAGAATTGAGAAATTTACACGCAAGAGCTCATTGCCCATGCCAATAAATTGGGGAGCGGCTTGAGTTTGACAAGAAGGGACCACCTGCTCAGGTTGCTCACTTTCCCCTGCTTGACGCTAACAACAACATTGTGGCATTAGAGATTAGGGAAGGAGATGCCTCTACAGAGGAGCAGAGTACCAGCAGAAGAGCATCATGCCACAGAAAGGTAAGTGTGATAACAACATAAAATGTAATATCAGGTTAAAATGATGAAATCTCACAAGGTTTCTACGTGAAGGGGAAAATCCTGAGCAACTTGGCTGGGCAGTGGGGAAAGGGTGAGTCTGGCCCTTCCCCTATGCCAGAGAAAAGTAGAGTTGCTACTCAAGGGCTGATAATCCCAACTAATAGCTCTACTGTCTCCACCCATATCTGGAAAGGAGCAGAGGTTCCATCCAGTGCCAGATTCTCCTGAGAGACTGGGTAAGGAAGGAGGTTCTGAGAACAGGGAGTTGCATAGAATCACTGGCATGAAACAATGAAAGGCAGGAGAATTGTAATTTTGGTGCCTGCTTTTGTTCCATCTTAAAAACTTTACTTTGGCTCCTAACTGTTCATGGCACCATAATAGCATTTTCCTAAATAATTTTTATGTCAAGTGAATGACAAAATAGTATCATCACCAGTTCTATCTCACATGCCAATGGCGGTATTTTTTTAAAATTTGTAATTTTTTGGGTAAAGTACTGCGTGTAGTAAGCATTTAATCTCAGACAAGATACAGCATATTCTTCTTTTTGAATCACTGTACTTGTTAAAAAAGATCTAAGTGAAAAGCCATCCTTGTAGACGTACAATATTATTCAGGATAATAATTGTTTTGAAAAAGCTAGATAGTGAGATCTTCACGGGAGTATTACAGTTAACATTGATTTGGAAGATCAAATAACAGAAAGGGTGTGTGTGTGAGAGAGAGAGAGAGGGGCTGCGTATGCACACCTGCATCTGTAGTATTCCACAGCAACCCACACAGTTTCTTCCAGTTCCCACTCAAAGGAACACCTTCCGCTAATAATCATCATTCTCGTTCAAATTTAAAACTGCTCTGAACCCCCTGTGACAAGAGGAGCCGGTGCCAGGCCTCAGGCTGCTATCATGCGTGCATACAGGTCTGACATGCCTCTAATGACCATGTCATGGGATGATAATTTTGCAACATTAGAGATGTGTCTTTCCATCCTGGTGACTCCCAAGTGGATCCCCGCAGGGGAGGAGAGCAGATGTGTGTTCTGGGTACAGGGCAGAGAAGGAGGGTGTTGGCAGCAGGAAAGGCTGCAGGATGTGACTCCTGCTGTTTTTTCTGAATCATTCTGTTTTGGGGAGTGGGAAAGGCCAGAGACTTCATGCCCCTAAGCTGTCTGCTTTCTTACCCTGACCCTGGGATACCTGTGGAGTGCGGGGTGTTTAGCTGCCAGCTGAGGAGAGAGTCCAGCAGAGGGGAACAAAAATGATTAGGGGGCTGGAGCACAGGACTTATGAGGAGAGGCTGAGGGAACTGGGCTTGTTTAGTCTGCAAAAGAGAAGAATGAGGGGGGATTTGATAGCGGCCTTTAACTACCTGAAAGGGGGTTCCAGGGAGGATGGGGCTAGGCTGTTCTCAGTGGTGGCAGATGACAGAACAAGGAGCAACGGTCTCAAGTTGCAGATGGGGAGGTCTAGGTTGGACATTAGGAAAAAGTTTTTCACTAGGAGGGTGGCGAAGCACTGGAATGGGTTACCTAGGGAGGTGGTGGAATCTCCATCTTTAGAGGTTTTTAAGCTGCGACTTGACAAAGCCCTGGCTGGGATGATTTAGCTGAGGTTAGTCCTGCTTTGAGCAGGGGGTTGGACTAGATACCTCCTGAGGTCCCTTCCAACTCTAATCTATGATTCTACCACATGACAGGATTTCTTCTCCCCCAAGCACTCATTTAGCTCACTTTAAAAATATTAAACAATTAGAAGATTAAAAAGCAGCATCCTTTGCTTATGCTATGATTGAAGAAGCCAGTTCTTTACCTACAGGAGTAGCTCATTTGGATTCGCTGTGAAATAGCGAATCGTTCCAGCTTTTCACCTGTGCTGTTGACAAAGAGACATACACACGGTTTGATTTATTGGGCCAGTGTAGACTTCTTAGAGTAATTTATAGTGTTTACAGATATTGCCTCATCTACAATGGAAACCACCCACAAGTGCCACAATGCCTGCAGTTCTACAGATTTACTGTACTGACTTTCTGAAATATGCCTCCATTAATTTATTTTTTATTGGTCTACAAGGATGCCTGCACCCAGCTAGAGCGAGGCTGTGATACTTTGATTAAATATGAGCTGTATAGCCCTCCTAATTTCTGAGCATATTAGAAAGCATATATTTACATCTGGATTTCATTCACTATAAACGAAGCAATGATAATACAGGTATTGCAATTCACACAGACACTTCAGAGTTATTGCTCTTCACTAAAACTACAATTGCTCAAATTCTTTGCTATATTGTGCCAGGGAATATTTCCATCCTGCTAAGAGTTCTCACTAGGGCTGGCGAGTTGTACCCTGAAAACTGCCACAAATCTCAATAGACAGAAAAAATTAAAATTTGCTGAGGGTTTGTTAAAGAAATGAACTACTTCTGCCTCTGCAGGAGAAACCTACTTTAAAATACCACAGTTGTTTCTACTGATTATAGTATTTATTTTTAATTTCAGTTATAATATTGCTCGTCTTCTGGTTTCTTTGATAAATTTCCTTTTCTTTTAAAGGTGATTTTTTACATTTTCTATTGAGACGTTGCTTCCACATAGAACGCCTTTTCTTCAAAGCAGGTCCCCTACAGTACTGAAAGCTCTCTGCAAACCTCATGTCAGATGTGGAGAAGCCTTGCTACCTAACTGTACAATCTGCTGTGTCCATCTCTGACCATCACTTGTGATTTATGACATGCCGATTTTTGAGTTTATGTTTTATGGAGTAGGGTCTGTGTCTTCACTCACCCTGTGCAGTTCACATTTGGAGTATCTGAAATAAGTAACACTAGGAACTGATGAAAGGTACAGTCAAATAGTTACACAGGACCAAAAGGAGGCAATATCTGCAGTGTATTAAAAAAAACCCCAAAACTCTGACCTTGTTACAAATCTTTTTTTAGCCATATGTGTCAGGGGAAAACAAACAAACAAACAAACAAAAGCACTTCTCTAAGCAAACAGTACCCAAAGAAATCAAATACTCAGTTGGAGGGTTGAAAAGCATGATAACTGAAGAGCTGTTCCTTCACTCCCATAATAGATGTTCAGCTGCTCTCCACAAAACCGATCCCTTTCAAGGTCTGGAAAACCTGACTTACAGTGAAACTCATCAGGAGCTCATCTACCTAGTTTATTACCAAGAGAGGATGACTTCATCAAAGTCTACAGGTACATGCGTAGGGTAAATATTTCGGATAGAAGAGGACTTTTTAGTGTAGCAAACAAAGGCATTACTAGACCCAGTGGCTGGAAGTTGAAGTGAGACAACCTCAGGCTGGGAATCAGGCTGATTTACCGTTGGAACAATTTATCTAGGAAGGTGGGGTCAAATTTTCAAAAGTGCCCAGACGGTTTTAATGATTTAGACACTCAGGAACCTAAGTAGCGTTGATGAGACCCAGGCTCCGAAGTGCCTACGTCACTCTTGAAAATGGGACTTCAGCTTCTATGTCAGGTGTGTTTCCATTTTTATTCTAGAAGTCTGTTTAAGAGGGATGTTTTAGCTTGGCTAGAGGAGACGGGGCTTGGTACAGATATTTCTGGATGGCAGGCTACGGCCTGTGTCATTCAGCTCAGACTAGAGGACTATGATGGTTCTTTCTGGCTTTACTATCTATGACTTCGTCCTATGAAATGCCGGAGTCACCTCATTTTTGTTGGCTTCTCCAGCACAGATAGAATCATTCAGCCTGCCCACCCTTCAATTCTTCACCGATAGCTCCGCTCTCAACTCACAGCCGTGCCTTCTAGCTCTGCTCGGCATAATGACTTCAAACACATCACACTGACTTTTGTCCCCTGGTCTGTGGTGGGGTTATCTGTGTACACCAAAAAAAGACCAGGCTTATTGGTCCATATGGCAGGACTAATTTTGTTCTGTGCAATGTGTCATGTGCAACATGGAAATAAATGGTTTGCTCTGAAGTGTAACCGCCCAGGTGCTGACCGGGGCCCCTGGGTGTCTCTATGCAGGTAGCTCAATGAAAGCCACTCTACCCCAGGAGGCAGGGTCCCAGGGCAGACTCAGAGCCTGAGAGGCAATCCAGAGGGAGAGAGGAGAGACACTCTTTTGAGCTATGGGGCCCCTGTCGGTTCAAAGGATGATGGCTGGGTGCCTAGAGGGACGCCAGTCGGCAGCTCAGAGGACAGCAGTGTAGGTGGTGTGTGGTAATTCCATATTGAAAATAAATCTCACTCAACACCCAAATATTTAGTACTTTAAGTGCCCTTAATATGATTAAACATGTGGTGAATTTCAATTTAATGAAGTAAGCCACTTTGTTAAATAAACAGCAGTTATTCCAAATATTTTATTGAATGTTGTTGGAGATTTTCAAAGGTCTGAATAGCAGTGATGTGTCTAAGTACCAGGGATGCCTTTGAAATCTCTCCTTTTATAGTGTATAGTCAAGTATGGCTGTTGTCATGCTAAAACTGTTTTAAAACATGGGTATAGTGTATAATGGACATGAAAGATGTATCTGATTAAATAACTGCATACATTAAAATTAAAAGGGCTATGAGGAGTGTTTCTATGTATTTTTGTTAAACTGCAAAAGACAAGAGGCTGACATTACGTGGTATCCCTGCTGCAAACCAGATGTTTCTTTTAACACAAAAAAGCTTGGTATTTTATGCATGTTTTCTCATTTGGCTTTGATAATCGCATGTCTAGTTCCATTGATGCTTTGTGAGAAGAGGGTATTTATTAAATCAAATGTGTGATTCAGGATTTCATGCTACATCCAATGTAACTGGTCGTTAACGTCTTGTCCATGCAACAAATCTGGCTGGTGCTTCCTTTTTGAGCAGAGGAGAATGGAATTAATGCCACGTCCTGCCAGTCCAGCCCAGCCCAGCAATTTTTCACCATAGGCAAAAAACAGTTTCCCCCTCAAAGCTAATTGGCCCTTTTCTCAAATTGAGCTTGCGCATCACTATGGGACAGTGCCCGGGAGGTGAGGCAGAGAGGAAGGGTGGAAGGACGTATTCCCTTTCTTTGCCACACTTTCACAGGCTGGATCACTGTGCAACTTTCGGATTTGTAATAGGGAGAGAGCCGGTGCCTCAAAGGGCTGGTAAATGAGACAGGTTCAAGCAGCCACTTCCAGGGAAATCCTAAAGAAATCTTTTCTTTTTTTTAATGCTGCCACGCAGCAAAAGTCTATGTCTGGGCTTTAGGTGTTCAGGAGGCTGGATTGATTGATTGATTTTAATTAGAAAGAAATTAAGCTTTGTTTTATTTTTAGCCATCAAGTCAGAGGAAGAGGATATTTGGAAGGCACTAGGAGCATGACAGACTCCAACAAGACCAGAAAGGTGGAAAGATTAAAAGAAGCAACACTGAGATCCAAGAACTCAGATAGCCACCTCTTCTTCTATTTATTCTGCCGGCCAGAGACCGCAGTGAGGGAGCAAACCCCACCTGTTACAGAAAACAAGTCTTTCCATCCCGTGAACCAGCCTTGAATCCTCAGAGGAGGACCGATGGATGCCATTTCTTGAGTTGTTTACATGTATGTGAAAAACATCAAGAACCTTTTTTATATTTTTCACTAAATGCTTTTGCTGTTCTTTCGCCAGCTCTAATGAAAACCCTCACTGTCCTAGGAGCCGGTTGCACTGGGGCCCAATCCTGTATCACTTATTCAAGAATGAAAGGATAGTCCATTGGTTAGGCTACAGGCTTCTGATTCAGGAGATGTCATTTAAGGGCCTAGTTCTGCCAAAGACTTCCTGTATGATCCTGGGCAAGTCACTTAGTGTAAAATGGGGCCAAGAACACTTTTCTGCCCTATAGGGTTAAGGATAAATGCAGTGAAGCTGGTGAGGGGCTCAGCCATTTTACTAACGGGGCCATGTAAGCACTTAGACAGACAGGAGGTTAATCATCCTTAGTTGCACCGAAGACACTGCTTGCCTCCGTGAGGATTATTATTAAGGGTTGCAGGGCCAGGCTCAGCATGACACAATGCAAATCCATGTCTGACTTCTAATGCAAGTTATTTTGGTAGCGTCAGATTACTTACTAGATGTATCCATCTAGGTAAAGAGTTCTTCATGTGTTCATTCACTTTAATGTGCTCCAGGCACAGGGAATCCAATGGAACAGTGTATTGCCAATGGTACAGCCACAACAGATCTTGATTTTGAAAAGCAAGGGGCAAGCACACAGAAAGCAGAGGAAGGGGAAATTGTCATGTGGCATAGCAAGACAGAGCATCACGCAAAAGGTAGGAAAAATAGGTCTTTGTCAAACAAAGCTGGTATCATTCTTTGATGAGATGACAGGTCTGGCTGATAAAGATCATCATATTAATGTACTTTATTTAGACTTCTGTAAAGCACTTCACCGAGTACTGAGTGTCATTCCGAATAAAGTACTAGCATTCTACATCATCAATATGGTGCAGATTACATTAATTAAAAACTGGCTGACGGATCTCAGAAAGCTATTGTTAATGAGGAATCAACTAGTGAGCATGTTTCTAACAGGATCTCACAGGTTTGGTTCTTGGCACAACTTTGTTCAATAATTTCACCAATGATCTGGAAAATATATGAAATCACTGCAGCTGGAATTTGCAGATGAAACAGAGATTGGAGGAGTGGTAAATAATGCAGAGGACAGGTCACTGATCCAGAATGATCTGGATCTCTTGGTAAGCCAAATCCAATCAAACAACATGTATTTTAATATGATCAAATGCAGGGTCATACTTCTAGGAATGAAGAAAGTAGGCCACAAGTACAGGTTGTGGCCCTGTATCCTGGAAAGCAGTGAGTTTTGGATGGCCTTCCAATTCATGATGGATAGCTAATGAACATGAGATGGGACAAAAGGGACTGCCATGATATTTAGACATGTAAACAGGGGAAATCAAGTAGTTGTAGAGTGGTGCTATAACCGCCATATATGACATTAGTGAGGCCAGTATTGCAACATAGTGTCCAGTTCTGGTGTCACACTTTAAAAAGGAAATGAAAAGATTGTAAATGGTTCAGAGAAGAGCCATGTGAATGATCTGAGGTCTGGAAAACCTGCCTTACAAAGAAAGACGGAGGGATCTCAATCTACGTAGCTTATCCAAGAGATGTTTAAAAGGTGACTCGTTTATGGTGTCTAAGTATTTGCACAGAGGGACGAGAGCTAATACTAGAGGGTTCTTTAATTTAGACAAGATCCAATGGCTAGTAGCTGAAGCTAGACAAATTCAGCCTGGAAATGCGACAGTGAGAGTAATTAACCGTTGGATCGACTTGCCAAAAGAATCTCCACCATTTGTCATCTTTAAATCATGTCACACATCTTCTACCACTTCCACTCACACCCACTGCTGTTTAAGATGGCTTCATGGCTCCTTTCTGGTGGCTGATTCACTAGCCCAGGCCACTGCACAGATGGATATAGGTCACTCTTATTTTATACAAGCTGTTCAATTGCTTTACCACCAACTGTGCTAGTGAGGGGAGGAGGAGACAGAGCCACACACTTGTTTTAAGCAAAAAATAAGCACTGCACTCTCTCTAAAAAGAGCAATTGCTGTTTGATCTACACATCCCACCTGCTAAATTACAGCATTGCCACAATGAACTGTTTTTTGAGAAAGATAATAACAGAAAATGTGGAAATGATGGAAGTGCTAAATGACTTTTTTCTTTCAGTTTTCTCCAAAAAGGTTAGTAGCGATCAGATGTTTAACATAATGATTGCCAAGGAAAATGAGGTAGGATCTGATCCTGAAGTAGGGAAAGAACCAGATGAAAATTACTTAGACAAGATAGATGGCTTCAGGTCACCAGGGCCTGATGAAATACCTCCTATAGTACTCAATGAGCTGACTAAGGAGATATGTGAGCCATTAGAGATTATCTTCAAAATCTCATGGAAGACAGGAGAGATTCCAGAGGACTTGGACAGGGCAAATATATAGTGCCAATCTATAAAAAGGGGAATAAGGACAACCCAGGGAATTACAGACCAGTCAGTTTAACTTCAGTACCTGGAAAGACAATGGAGCAAATAAGCAATCAATTTGCAAACACCTAGAAGATAATAAGGTGATAAGTAACAGTCAGCCTGGATTTGTCAAGAACAAATTGTGACAAAGCAACCTAATAGCTTTCTTTGCCAGGGTACCAAGCCTTGTGGATAGAGGGGAAGTGGTACATATGGTATGCCTTGACTTTAGTAAGGCTTTTGATGCTGTCTCGCATGACCTTCTCATAAATAAACTAGGGAAATGTAGTCTAGATGGAGCTATTATAAGGGGGTTCATAACTGGTTGGAAAACCATTCCCAGAGAGTAGTCAACAGCGGTTCATAGTCAAGCTGGAAGAGCACATTGAGAGAAATGATCAGAAATATATAGGAACAGTCAGCTACACACATACAAAATGGGAAATTACTGCCTAGGAAGGAGCACTGTGGAAAGAGATCTGGGGGTCATAGTGGATCACAGGCTAAATATGAGTCAACAGTGTAATGCTGCTGCAAAAAAATTGAACATCATTCTGGGATGTCTCATCAAGAGTATTGTGAGCAGGACTCAAGAAGTAATTTTTCTGCTCTACTCTGCACTGTTTAGGCCTCAACCTGAGTATTGTGTCCAGTTCTGGGTGCCACATTTCAGGAAAGATCTAGACAAATTGGAAAAAGTCCAGAAGAGACCAACAAAAATGTTTAAAGGT
Organism: Emydura macquarii macquarii; assembly: GCF_026122565.2. Taxonomy (NCBI): domain Eukaryota; kingdom Metazoa; phylum Chordata; order Testudines; family Chelidae; genus Emydura; species Emydura macquarii. Next base: position 1,469,855 of record NW_027131688.1, read on the forward strand.
CTAGAAGACATGATCTGTGAGGAAAAATTGAAACGATTTGTTTAGTCTGGAGAAGAGAAGACTGAGGGGGGATATGATGATAGTTTTCAAGTACATGCGAGTTTGTTACAAGTAGGAGGATGAATTTTTTTCTCTTTAATGGGCTTAAATTGCAGCAAGGGAGGTTTTGACTGGACTTTAGGAAAATTATGCTAACTGTCAGGGTAGTTAAGCACTGGAATAAATTGCCTAGGGAGCTTGTGGAATCTCTGCCACTGTTGGTTTTCAAGAATAGGTTAGGCAGATGCCTGACAGAAATGGTCCAGTTATTACTTAGTCCTGCCTTGAATGCAGGGGACTGGACTAGATGACCTATTGTGGTCCCTTCCAGTGCTTCCCTTCTTTGATCCAGTGATTATTAATAGTGCTTGAGGCCAACTGTGATGTATTCTTTTGGTGCAGAATAAAGAAAGCGCTGTATATTTCCTGTCCACTTACAGCTTTCTCTTTTTAATTATTTCCCCTGGTTCCACTGGAGGTGAATCCTGCATGAGAAATATTGTCTTGAGTCGTCAGTCCTGATCATCCCATATTTACCACTGACAATAACTCTTGCCTTGCACCAACCCATTTATTTTAACTTTATTAATATAAACCCTGATCCAGGTCCCCATCTCTGTATTTATTATTTATTATTTATTTATTATTTATTTTGCTACTGTTTTTATGGTAGTCTGGAGTTTGTTCCCATACCAAAGCTGGATGCCACTTATCTGTCAGTTTACTTAACGTTAAAACAAAAAGGAAAAAGCAATAGAAGCGTTTTTTAAATTAACGCTATAAGCGCTTGGCCATGTTTGACTGAAATGCATGATTTTCTCAAATAGTAAAAAGTTGATCCAGATGGATTGTGAGGGGCACCTTGTCAGGAGTCTGACTGGAAGCCAGTAGTTAAGGGCAGGATTGTGAGTGCCTCGTTCCTATGGAGAAAGACTTTATGAATGGCCCCACTAATTTCAATGGAGCTACTTGTGCAGTAAGATGCTAATCAATGAAAGCAAGTCATCTGCACTAAAGCCCTAAGTAAAATGATTTATCAGGGAATATGAAAGAGTGAAGGAGGTGTAAAACCTAAGGTCACTTTGGACCACATCCTATATTCTTGGTGCATGCAAAATTCCCATTACACTGAATGGGAATTTTAAATTTAAGTAAGAAATTTGAAGAAGGTCCTGATTTTCATAAACTGGGGAGACAGACTACTAAAATACTTAGGTTTTTTCAGAAATCTTGCGCTGCATGATCCCCTGCACCATGGCAGATTGACAGCGGCTGAAAATTCCTTTCTTCTGGGGGGGTTCTAAACTGGCCAGCTGTGGCCAGATTATGCCCCCTTTTCACCATTCAGAGGGGCCAAGATGGCGCTGCGATCTGGCCTGATATCTTGTCATTTTTTCTTCTGAAATAGGAGATTAGAGAATATTTGCAAGTGGAGAAAGATTTGTTTTTCTAAGATCAGGCAAAGTAAGCAATAACTCTGCACCTAGCGTGTAGACTGTGAGTTGTCTGAGGCAGGGAACATTTTCTTTGCTACATGTCTGTCCGCTGCCTAGTAGAGTGGAGCCCTTATCCTTGACTGGGACCCCTAGGGGCTACTGCAAGTGCATAGCAAATAATAATAGTAATAACTGCTCTGGAGTTACACAGAGGCAGAAGTTTGCTGTTTCTGAGCAGTTGGTTTATGGTCAGGGATGCTTCCTTTTCCTTGCATAGCAAGTACATTCTTCCCTTAGGCAGAAGGTGGAGTGACAGAGTCAGGTGTAGTGTCATCACTCTACTGAGATTCCTTGCAGGCTGTGCAGTGATGTCCCTGAGCGAGGCCCTTCTTAAGCAGACTTTGTCATTTAGGGTGAGGCACGAGGTGACTCTGTGATACAGGAATCTCACATAGGGATTCAGATTAGACTGTGACCAAAGAAAGATTTAAAGTCAGGCCCTAGAGATGACAGACTAGGGCACAGATCCATTATGAACTGAGCCACTACATGTAGCTTCTACTTAGACTTTCATTAAATCACAAAGTAAGGCCAGAAGGGACCATTATAATCATCTAGTCGCACATCCTGCATAGCGCAGCCAAAGACCCTCAACCGATAATTACTGAATCAAGCCCAGGATGGGTGGTTAAATTAGAGCATATCTTTTAGAAACAGACATCTGGTCTTGACTGAAAGACTCCAGCTGATGGTCCGTAATGTTTGGTGAGTTGTTTGATAAAAACTAAAAATGCTCACTGTTAAAAAATTGCACCTTAATTCTGGTTTGAATTGGTATAGCTTCAGCTCCCAGTCATTGGATCATTTTATTCCTTTGTGTGCCAGAGGTTCTCCCAACTAAGTATTTATAGTGCATGATCAAGTCACCTCTTAACCACTTTAGAGAGCTCACTGAGGAACTCACTGGACCATTAATGTTGATTGTAAATAAGTTTTGGAACACTGGAGAAGTTCCAGAAGACTGGAAGAACGCTAACGTTATGCCAATATTGAAAAAGGGTAAACAGGATGGTCTAGATAATTATGGACCTGTCAATCTGACCCAATCCAGGTTAAGAAAAAGGGGTGGCTGATATGGAACCCAATTAATAAAGAACTAAAAGAGTTTAATGTAATTAATACCTATCAACATAGGTTGATGGGAAATAGATCCTGTCAAACTAACTTGATATCTGTTTTTGATGAGATTACACTTTTAGTTGATAATGGTAATAGTGTTGATTTAATAGACTTCTGTATGTCATTTGACTTAGCACTGCATGACATTTTGGTTAAAAATGTAGAAAGATATAAAATTAACATGGCACATGTTAAATGGATTAAAAATTGGCTAATTGATGGATCTCAAAATGTAATTGTAAATGGGGAATCATCATCAAGCAGGTGTGTTTGTATAGGGGTCCTGCAGGGATCTGCTCTTGGCCCTATGCTATTTAACATTTTTATCAATGACTTGGAAGAAAACATATAATCACTATTGATAAAGTTTGCAGATAATACAAAAATTGGGGAAGTGGAAAATAATGAAGGGGGAAGGTCACTGATACAGAGAGTTGTGGATTGCTGGGAAAACTGGATGGAAGCAAACAATATGCATTTTAATGTAGCTAAATGTTCATGTATTCATCTGGGACCAAAGAATGTAGGCTGTACTTACATGATGGGGGACATTATGCTAGAAAGCATGGACTGACAGATTTGGGGGCCCTGGTGGATAATCTGCTGAGGTCCCAGTGCAATGCTGTGGCCAAAAAGGCTAATGCAACCCTTGAATAGGAGTAGAAAGGCTATTTTACCTCTGTATTTGGCACTGGTGCAACCACTGCTGGCATACGGTGTCCAGTTCTGGTATCCATAATTCAAGAAGGATGTTGATAAATTGGAGCGGGTTCAGAGCATAGCCACAAGAATGATTAAAGGGTTAGAAAACCTTCCTTATAGTGATAGTTGCCAGGAGCACAATCCATTTAACTTAACAAAGAGATGGTTAAAGGGTGATTTGATCACAGTTTATAAATACCAACACGGGAAACAAATATCTGATAATGGGTTCTTCAGTCTAGCAGAGAAAGGTACAACATGATCGAATGACTGTAAATTGAAGCTAGACAAATTCAGACCGGACACAACAAATACTTTTTTAGCAGTGACAGTAATAACAATTGGAACAACTTACCAAGGGTCGTGGTGGATTCTCAATCACTGACAGTTTTTAAATCGAGTCTGGATGTTTCTCTAAAAGATCTCCTCTAGGAATTATTTGGAAGAAGGTTGATAGGTCAGACTACGTGATCACAATGGTCCCTCCTGGCTTTGGAATCTATGGAACTATGCATCTTCTCTTTGTTAAGCTAAGTAGATTGTCCTTGTAGTGGTCCCTCGCTGTCGAGTGGGGAGGGGGCCACTTCGCCTCACTACAGGCAGACAGTATCAGTAGCCTTTGGGAAAGCTCTGACCCACTGGGAGGAGGGGAGAGAGCAGAAATAGTCTTCAGCCCACCACCTCCTGGCTGTGGCAGACAACCACCAACAGTCTATTGGGGAAAGCTCTGATCCTCTGGGCAGGGCAGAGTCACAGACAGACTTGAGCACACAACATCCTGGCTAGGACAAACAGCAATGAACAGTCTAGCGCTCCACAGCCTTCTGGCTGGGGTAAGCCAAGACACAGCACAGTCCTTCTGGCCAAGAATGGGGTGGGGATTCGGCTGCCACCCCAGGGATGGGGTCCGCATGAGGGTGGTAGGAATACCTGGGTCCTTCCTACTCTGCTGGGTCCCAGCCAAGGGCCTGAAGAACTGCGGAAGGCTCTGCCAGTGGGTCAGCAGGGATCCCACCGAAGCAGGCTGACTCACCCTACATCAGCAAAACCGGACGAAAGTCTGGTTCCCCTGGGCCACTTCCTGCCACAGTCTGGGTGTAGGGCTCCGTAGTCCAAAGGTCCTCCAATCTCCTTGGGGTACTCGGCAGCCGGCAATCCTCATAGCTCCTTGGGGAATTCATCTGGTGGTAGGCCCAGCAGCTCGTCAGAGTACCCATCAGCATCCTCTGACCGCAGGGCACAGCTCCACTCGGGGCCTAGTCTGGGATCCTGTCAAGGTTCTTCCAGTGCTTCAGCCCCAACTGAGCTCCAGGACTTTCTTTTTATACTTCCTGTCCTGCCCAGAACTTCCAGTGAGGGGGATGGGGCGGATTTACCTCCGTCCACCAGGGGGAAGTCACACCACCTCACTACAGTCTTTCTTTAATCCCTCATTATAAGACACGTTTTCCCGACCTCAGTCACTCATGTAGCCTTTTCCTGAATCTGTTCCAATTTGTCAACACCAGAACTGAATATTCCAATCCTGTCTCACTCATGCCTGTACTGTGGTATTAACTCCACTGTACAGATACTCACCATTCTTCTGCTTGTATAAAAGATTGTATGCACTTTCTTAGCCACCACACTGCACTGAGAGCTCATCTTCACTTGGTTATCCATTGTGACCTTAAGTCCTTTTCTGAGTCATGACTTTCCAAACTACTGTCCCCCATACTGCAGGTTTGAGCTACAAAAGGTTTATCTGTGTATGATCTTGCAGTTAGCTATATAAAAAAACATGTTGTTCAAATGAGCCCATCTTTTTTGGGTCATCTGCAAATTTTGCCAGCAATGATTTTAAATTTTCTTATTGATTATTGATAAAAATATTGAATAGCATTGGGCCAAAAAGAGACAGTTGCAGGGCCCTACTACACGCATCTCCATTAATGATAATTCTTCTTTTACAACTACTGTTGAGATCTATCAATTAACCAATTTTTAATCCATTTCATACATGCTGCATTGATTTTGTACAGTGTTTTTTATTGATCAGAATGCCTGGTAGTACTATATCAAATGCCTTACACAAGACTATTACATCAACAGTTACCTTTCTCAACCAAACTAGTTATTTAATGAAAAACTATAAAAATATCATGATGATAATTTACAAAGACACCAAGATATATTTTATCAGAAACTCTTGTTTGCAAACAACTGGAAAAACCTATTCTGCTAGCCATGGTACCTGAGTGCTTTTATAAGGGACAAAGCATCTTCATATCATGTTAAGGATTTCTTAAGTAGAATTTAAGTTAACCTTTAAAATCAAGGGAAATAGGAAATGCCTAAAATATGTGAAAGCTTCTACATTTAATCCTTTCTCCTTCTACAAAAGAGGATTGGATAGCAACTTCCTCAAAGGCATTTTTGTGTTTTGTAGTGTTTCTATCAAGCAGTGACCTTAAAGAAAGTTCAGTACATTTTTTTCTAAGAGTATTACAACTGCTTCATGTAGCTACAGCTGAGAATTAGCATATTGCATTCAGATCTAACTCTGATTTGCATAAGAGGTTCAGAGATAATTTAATAAATGCCATCACAGCCTCAGCAAATCATGTTGAGATTTAATTGGATTGTAAAGTAATTTTATTTAGTATTCACTTTTTTACACATTTCCAGCAGTGTATTCATTTTTAATTGAAGGAATTAATTTTATAATCATTAATGTTCATTTTTTCTGGAGTCATGATTCTCAGAATAGATTACCTGGGTCATCTGTGTCCTGTAACACTACTGTATGAATTGTGTTGCCAAGCAGTTTGCTTGTATTGCCCCCAGTGGGTTTGTGCCCAACAATCTGCTGGAAACCAACACTTCAGGAAAAGGGCTAATTGTCATGTTTATTCTTGTATACCTGGGATGCTTAGGAAGATTTCCTGGTACAAAACAATAAAATGCTGACTGTATCAGCGCTGAAGGATCTGTACCATTCTGAATACCCTTGGTTTATGAGTGACCTGACCTCAGTTTTCTTATTTCTGCCTTCAATAGACTCACATGCATCTCAGAACTGAGCTGTACCATGCTGGCATGCCTGTGCCTTTCACGGTGGTTAACAGATAGTCAAGAATAATAATAATGCTGAGCTCATTATACACATTGCGAAGTGCAAATATTATCTAAGCAATAGCCTGGTTCACTCTACCCAGTCCTGCTATTATCCCCATTTCACGAGGGGCAGGGAAGTTGTTAGTGACTTTCCCAAAGCCCCTAAGCCAGTCCTGGGATGAACCACAAGTAGGACAAAGAGTTGCAGCTCACAGCCCCCTGGCCATGTTTTTGGACCATGGTGTTTGAATATCGGGGCTTTGAGATGGATTCACAAGGGGATGTAGATGTCTAAGTCCAACATTTTGGTGCCACTGGCATTCACAAAATCCTGGCTGTTCTGATGCCTGCCCCTTTCAGTGCCTAAAGTCCCTAGGCACCTGTGTTTCTGCTGATAGAGTCCAGAAGTTGCTTAAATGTCAATGGATGGGCATGTGCACAGCCACTTCACACTTAACATCACCCAGCAACTCAGCACCTGGACCTAGGTGGGACTGACACCCAAGATGCTCACTTGCTCTTGGCTTTGGGGTGTAATTCAACAGGTGTGCTCGGAGTGTACCTAAACCTGCACAAAAGTTTCCAGAGGAGAAGGAGGTGGTGCTGGTGATGGATCTTCTGAGTCTCACCATTTGCTTCCACCCTGAAGGGTATGGTACAAGAACATAAATGGATAGGGTGGAATAGAACAGTATAGCATGAAGAGGGTAACCCTATCAGTACTGTGTGTGTGTGTGTGTGTGTGTGTGTGTGTGTGTGTGTGTGTGTGTGTGTACAGGGCTCAGTAACCACTCAACAATAGGAAATAACTACAGTCATAGTGTGGTGTGCTGGCCAGGGGTGACTTTCTATGTTTACCACACCATGTACATCACACGCTGTTAATAAGGGACCCAGGTTAGGACACTGAGAGATCTCAGCCTAGGGAATGATCATGGCCTCACCCAGAGGAATGGTAACTGAAGCAGCAATTGCCCCAAATAGCCAGAAGAAGGAATTTCAAACCTTCTGTCCATGGAAGATGATGAGATATCAGACGGGAGAAGCACAGGGACACCAGACCCTCTCAACAGCCAAAATAAGAATGCTCAGAGCTCAGGGTCCATGGTGGTAGAGCAGCCTAGAGGCAGTGTGTTGTGCAACCACACATGGGTCTAGGTAAGATCTTTTGACTGTTCAGTCTCTCATTTTCCAAAATGGCTGGATTGGGAGCTCCCCAGAGGCAGCTTCCTCAGGCTCCAAAGGAGAAAGCACCTTTGGCCAGGACTCCGAGCTCATTGGTTAGCTCTGGTGTGGAGCCAGCCAGAAGGAGAGTGTCAGCCATGTGGGACAACAACGACACAGGACCAGACTGCTGAGGAGATGCTTTTGGGGTAGGAAAAGGAGAAGAAAAGTACGGGTGTCTAGAAGGATCATCCCTGCTCAACCCTCTTTATTGTACATGAGAAGACTGGAACGTGTAAAGTGAATTTGTCTAAGCCACCTGGAGGGGCTAGGTCCCCATTTCTGCAATGTTGAGGACAGAATAGACCAGAAAACTATTGCTGATGAAACTGCCACTCTTCACAGCCGGAGATGCAGAGGAGTTGCAGATAACATTCCCATAGCTATTCCACAGGGACCAGGGACACTAGAACTAGATAATGTGTCATCTTGTGGTGATGCTCCACACGTGTCAGTGTGCTGCTGATGTGGTTCTCAATAACAAAACATTTAATTGGGTCATTGATGGGGGCACTGGGCAGCACAGAATGGGGAGGAGGTGAGCAGCCCTCAGTGCTGAAAGAACAGGTTCAGGATTATTTAGAAAGGCTGGACATACCCGACTCCATGGGGCTGGATGCAATGCATCCAAGGGTGCTGAGGGAATTGGCTGACGTGATTATAGAACCATTAGCTATTAACTTTGAAAACTTGTGGTCACTAGGGGAGGTCCTGGATGATTGGTAAAAGGCAAATATAGTGTCCATCTTCAAAAAAGGGAAAAAGGAGGAACCGGGAAACCACAGACCAGTCAGCTTCACCTCAGTCCATGGAAAAATCATAAAGCAGGACCTCAAGGAATCCATTTTGAGGCACTTGGAGGAGAGGAAGGTGATCAGGAACAGTCAGCATGGATTCACCAAGGGCAGGTCATGTCTGACCAATCTGACTGCCTTCTATGATGAGATGACTGGCTCTGTGGATGTGGGGAAAGCGGTGGATATGATATACCTTGACTTTAGAAAGCTTTTGATATTGTCTCCCACAGTAGTCTCACAAGCAAGTTAAAGAAGTATGGGTTGGATGAATGGACTATAAAATGGATAGAAAACTAGCTAAATCATCGGGCTCAATGAGTAGTCTACTTGGCAGCCAGTAATGAGCAGAGTGCTCCAGGGGTCGGTGCTGGGGCCAGTTTTTTTCCACATCTTCATTAATGATCTGGAAGATGGGGTCGATTGCACCCTCAGCAAGTTTGCAGATGACACTAAGCTGAGGGCAATGGTAGATACGCTGGAGAGTAGGGATAGGATACAGAGTGATCTAGACAAACTAGAGGATTGGGCCAAAAAATCTGATAAGGTTCAACAAGGACAAGTGCAGAGTCCTGCACCTAGGACGGAAGAATCCGATGCACAGCTACAGACTGGGGACCGACTGGCAAGACAGCAGTTCAGCGGAAACATACCTGGGGGTTACAGTGGACAAGAAGCTAGACATGAGTCAACAGTGTGCCCTTATTGCCAAGAAGTCTATCAGCACATTGGGCTGCATTAGTAAAAGCATTGCCAACTGATCGAGGGATGTGATCATTCCCCTCTATTCGGCACTGGTCAGGCCACATTTGGAGTATTGTGTCCAGTTTTGGACCCTCACTACAGGAAGGATGTGGAGAAATTGGAGAGAGTCCGGAGAAGGGCAACAAAAATGATTAGGGGGCTGCAGCACAAGACTTATGAGGAGAGACTGAGGGAACTAGGCTCGTTTAGTCTGCAGAAGAGAAGAATGAGGGGGGGATTTGATAGCAGCCTTTAACTACCTGAGAGAACTAGGCTGTTGTCAGTGGTGGCAGATGACAGAACAAGGAGCAGTGGTCTGCAGTTGCAGTGGGGAAGGTCTAGGTTGGATATTAGGGAAAAAAAATCACTAGGCGGGTGGTGAAGCACTGGAATGGGTTACCTAGGGAGGTGGTGGAATCTCCATCCTTCGAGGTTTTTAAGCTGCAGCTTGACAAAGCCCTGGCTGGGATGACTTAGTTGGGGTTGGTCCTCCTCTGTGCAGGGGGTTGAACTAGATACCTCCTGAGGTCCCTTCCAACCTTAAACTTCCATGATTCTATTATCTGCTTAGCTCCTTGTTCAATCTTCAATACAGACACCTGGAATATGTGAGGATATATTTAAGCTGTTGTTATGATCAGGCTTTGGGGATTTATGAATCATACTTGTGGAGAGATCCTGAGGTATTGTGTGGAGGATACTCACTGTTCTACAACCTTGAGGATGTATCAAGTTCTGTGACAGGGAAAATGACCAGTTTCCACAAAGGACTGTATCAAGAATGTGCCACAAAATAGTGCTTCTGTTACATTTCCAACCTGTTTGCAATACCATACTGGAGGAAAGCCTACCTGGATACTGAAACCTAGCCAGCAAGACAGCTATCTGCTACCCAACAGACCAATTTTTCACTCACTGAGAGAGTCAAGGCACTCACATACCCTGTCTAAACAGCATCTGCAGAGCTGAAAGCTGTCTTCAGTTCAGTTAAAAGGTTCACACGCTGTGTTCATTTACACTATGGGACTTCAGACAAACCTGCCAAACTTTCCAGCTCCTCTGTGGGGCTGGTCAGTGCTGTCTCACTCACTGATAAGCACTTGTCCTGCTTTCAGACCCCTCCTGGGTATCTGGCAGGGCTGGAGATTCATCGAGTCCAAGGCCAGAAGGGACCATTGTGATCACCTAGTCTGACCTCGTGTATCGCACAGACCAGAGACTTTCACCAAAATAATTCCTTGAGCAGATCCTTTAGAAAAACGTCCAGCCCTGATTTACACATTGTCAGGGATGGAGAATCCACCACCATCCTTGGTAAATTGTTCCAGTGGTTAATTACTCTCGTCATTCGGACGTGCTGCCTGTCTGAGTTCGTCTAGACACATGTTTGCTTCCACCAGCTCACCAGGAGTAACTCTGCGCTTTCCCAGTGGCTTTTCTGTGGGGCAATCGACACCACCATGGCATTTGGAACATGTCATGGTGTGTTCTTCCGCCCACATCCACCAGCTGGCAGTGGCACTAACTCAGCAGGAGGGGCTGGCCAGGATGAGGCAGTGGGTAGGATGGTGGGGGGTCAGAGCACGATTCATTGCACCCTGGCCTGGTCAGCAGGAATCAGAACTGCCCACCCCAGAACACCCTGCAGCTGTTTCCCTTAGCCAGTGGTGAATGCTGCCCGCGGAGCAGGGGCCTTGCTGGATCAGGGAGGTGCAGTCTGTCCCTGCAGGGTTCTTTCTGTCCGGAGGAGCAAGTGGTGCTCTGGGTCACGTGTGTTCATTGGGGTTATCTCGTCTATTTACCAAACAATGCAAGCCAACGCCAGCAGCCATCTCCTTCCTCGCAAATCCTCACGTCTGCTACTCCAGCAAGCTCTGTGCCCAAGAAGCCCAAGCCCCCGGCTTCCGCTAAGAGCTTCTCTACACTAAAGCTGGATACACAATTTCCACCATAGGCTTTGGGAAGTGCGGGGAGGCCTAGAGCACGCTGTTGTCGCCCAGTGCGCTGCTGCAGCTGTCCCTCACCTTAATTTCCCCCAGTCTGGGAAGCAATGAACTCCAGTTTGGCAGCCCAGGGCAAGGAGAAGCCAGGAAGCGTCACCCAAAACAGTTCCTCAGTCCACGAGTCATTACACCAGTTATTTCACGAGGCCCTAACTTTAGGGCTCCCTAACGTCCAGCCCACACCCAACCCTCTACTTCAAGATGGTTCCCAGCTCTCCAGTGCCAGGAAGCATGCTCACAGTTCGTGCTGGCTTTCTGCCTCCAATGCACACAGGCTCCAACCAGTTTCCTACTCTGCGTATGTAACCAGGGAAGCCCCTATTGATAGACCAGTACCAGGTCAGGACAGCCGTGCTGTGCACTGCTTGGGGCCGAAGCTTCCATTATCTGCAACTGGTTTTTGCTACATAAAGGGACTCGATTGCTTCCTCTGTTGATCCTGAGAGTGTCTGGTGCCGCTATTGGCTTTAATGAAGTCTGGAAGCCATTAGGAGCTTTCAGCATAATGATATATTCAAACTTTCTTTACCCCGCAAATGGTTAGAATGGTTAGAAACCACTCCTCTCCGCCAACTATTGCAGTTCAAGATGCTCATATTACTTTACTAAAAAAAACGTGCTTATAAAAACACGTTAAGCAAATGAGCTATTGACCCTTCTACATTGTGGCTGTTAATTATTTGCCATGCCAAAGTTGGCTAAGCCTCATTATGGACAACATATTTCCATATATAAGCAAATAATTACTGTATATGAACTTAAACCTCTTCAGGCTACAATTTCATATCACATTATGGTACATTAAAGCACCCGGAGAACTGGGAGTCACAACCACAAATCCATAATTTTGCATTCACGCTGAATAGATACGCAACCAGACAAACTTACCCAATTTGCATAAACATGTTTTTCTTCACACAAACATGAATTATCATACATGTAAACAACTCTCACCAATTTTTTTCATGTACATTAATGAGGATCCATTTTTAGACGTGGTCAAATTTTTTTGGATGAAAAGGGTTTTTTTATATATTTTTGTTAAAAATTTGTGTTTTATCAAACAATTTTTCTTCTAAAAGTCTCATTTTTGATTAATTATTTCATCTTTCAAAAAATTGGAATGGAAAATTTCTGGAAAAAAAATGTCTTGCATTTTTTCATTTAAAAATTGTGGGGAAATGGCCCTTCTCCCAGTTTCTTTGTTTTTTCCCATAGAAAACAAGGAGAAAAGTAACAAAAGTTAAAAAGAGAGAAAAAGTAACACTTTCCTTTGGAAAAAAAAGTACTTTTCACTTTTAAAAGTAATACTTACACTTTTAAATCTATCTATCTATCTTCTCCCCCATTAACATAGTATTTGAGCACCTCACAACCTTTAATGCATTAAATACATTAATTTTCTTTAAGTGAAAGAATGTAACATAAAATAACACTTTGACTTTTTTCCCATTGGGAGAAGAGTCAGAAAGTAAGAGAAAGTGTAGGGAAAAGTCCACTTTTCATGCATTGTTACAGTTTTTCAACAAGCTAAAGTGAGGAAAAGTAGTTTATTCCACACTTTTTTTTTTAAATTTTCCCTTAGGAAAATTGTTATTTCCTGACAGAAAAAAAAATGAGATGTGGGCTTTTCCCCATGAAAATTGTTACACTGGGTGAACTGAATATTTTATTTTCAAAATTGGCAAAATGATTTCTCAGGCTTGTTATTTTACATAACAAGTTTCAGCAAGGAAGCTAATTTAACCCCAAATTGAGGAGTGTATTGTTCAAATAAAACACTGAAAGAAATGAAACTGTAATCACCGGAACAGCAACATTATAATAACCTTCCTACCAACATCTGCAGTAAACAATCTAAGCATTTACACAATGGAAATGCATTCAGCATGAAATATTAAAGCACTCTCCATTCTAATATGACAATTGAGCTATTGACATAATGTATTACTATTCAGGCTCACATATACTGCTTCTCTAGGCCATTTGGCAACTATGTGTCTACCTAGGCATTTATATTATTTCTGTTTCCTGCTTTTATCAGTCTTGCCCCAGAGAGAAGGAACTAAAACGTAAACCTGAAACAAATAGCTCCATATTACAAAGGGATGGCTGCTGTCAATACGAGAAATGAACAAAAACAGGCAATGGTCTCTGGATGACTTAGCGATAGCTGTTCAGTGAGCTAAATGAAAGGTGTGGTCTCATTATTTACTGATCTATGTTTCTTCAGTCACATAGATTCATAGATTCCCAAGACCAGAAGGGACCACTGCGACCACCTAATCTGCCCTCCTGTATCGCACAGGCCATCAAACTTCCCCGAAATAATTCCTAGAACAGATCTTGTAGAACAACATCCACGCTTGATTCACAACGGATCAGCAACAGAGAGCTCACCATAACCCTTGGTGTTGCCTGATTGTGGGTGGTTAGAAACTGATTGGGGTTATAGGCTTGCCAATGGATCTGATCGGAAGATAATGAGGTTCTAGTCCCAGACTCAGGCTACACAGAGTTCTAGAAGGACCCCTGGGGTGCACAACAGGAACACTCACACTGATAGCCGAATGTGTATAATTTTACAGACGTTTATTGAGGTAGCATAGAATGATAGATCAAAGAATAATCAAATGGATAGTGATTAAATTACAGTCTTGTCCTAAAGACACTTGTGATGTGTGTGTGTGTGTGTGTGTGTGTGCGTGTGCGCTGTATGCTTTGGATTAATATACTCACACCCTTCCCGACAACCTAGTAGAAAGATGTCCAGGCTCCCCAGTTCTCGAGTGGGAGGTGGAGAGCTAGACAGTGCTAGAGAGCAAAGAGTTATAAGGCTAAGATTAAGACTAAGTAGTATCAACTACTAAGTATCAGCTAAGAACAAAGATCCTAACAAAGTAAAGTGATCTATCCTATTGGTAAATATTCCATTAGTCCTATTCTTACTAGAAGAAAGCACAAACACAAGCATTGACCAAAAAGCACCAACGCAAGCTTTCCTACCAGTTAATGTGGGTTGCCCCTTTTATACCCTGAACAATATGGGTCCTCCTTCTAAGTCCAAACTTGGCTTCTTCACCCACAAATTATTAGGGTGCACTTATTCTATAGGCTGGCAGGGTCATGCGTATTAATGACATATCCATATTCTTTCCAGATGGTTCGCTCATCTCACCTTTATTATTTCTGGCCAATTCAGTGGGGTTTGTGGTGTACCTGTGATATTTACTTGGGGTATAAACTGAGACAGTCCCCCATCTCGATGCCTCCTGACTTATGTAGGGTAGAGGTTACAACCATATATGTCATTACTTATCCGTGCCAAAGGTCATGAACATATGTATACTAACAGCCTTAGCTTTTCATATAGGATGTATGGGCCTGTAGGTATCTTGTGTTACAGCTATAATACTTTAACATGAATCTATGACCCTATTATAATAATACAAATACTTACATTTATAAAGAAAGGTATATATGTGCAAACAAGTGGGCTAGTCCTATAGGCTACAATGGTAAATTGTTGTTCCATTGGCTAATTACTCTCACCATTAAAAATGTACGGTGTATTTGTCTAGCTCCAACTTCCAGCCATTGGATCACGTTCTACCTTTCTCTACTAGACTGAAGAGCTCAATATTAAATATTTATTCCCCATGTAGGAACTTACAGACTGTGGTCAAGTCACCTCTTAATCTTCTCTTTGTTAAGCTACATAGATGAGCTCCCTGAATCTATCACTATAAGGCAGGTTTTCTAACCCTTTGATCATTCTCATGGCTCTTCTCTGAACCCTCTGCAGTTTATCAACTTCTTTGTTGAATGGATGTTAGTTTATCTACTTTTTTTTTCTGGTTTGTCGAATTCTAAATCACAAAACCCACTCATTGGCACCACTGGTGGACTACATTACTTCCCTCACCCCAAAAATGGTACTTCCAGGCCAGGATCATAGAAAATGGGCTGGACAGTGTATGAGGAAGAGGGCACTCTCCCTAGTAGGGTATGTGTTATGTGCTCGAGTGGGGGAGTTAAGTCTCCATTCCAGTATCTGTTAACCTGCACAAAAGAGAAATCCATTCTCATCTGAGCTTTAAAAGAAAAAAAAAAACAAGCAAAAAGACCAGGAAATTGCTTTTCACATGCTGTGGTGTTAACACACGTTTCAAACTGGCAGGTGATCCAAGGCAGACAAAAAGATTTGCAGCCTCAGTAGAAACATATTATCTTCATATAAAATTACCAGATCAGCCATGGGTATTACACCTAGCTATTTTCCACCACAGGATAGAATTAAGGCAGGTAAATTTTCCAAAGGAAACAGTTTGAATTGCAGGCATAAATCTGATTATTAATGCACTTAATTATATGCTTGCAGGCCAGATCCTCAGCTGGTATAAACCAGGGAAGGCACTTGATATTCTCCTCTTTGTACAGCGAAGGTTCACATGAGCCCTGTTAGCTCAGCACCACATTGGGAGCTTGTGTTCAGATTATATAATATTTAGAACTGGTCAAAATTCTGTCATTGAAAAGATTGGTAATAAAAATGTTGAGTTTTGACAATAACAACACAGGAAATTTCAAAATACATTTTGAAAAAAAAAAGTCATTTGAAATTTTCAAATATGTTCATTTAAAATAGTGAGGAGAAAAATCTATTGTTTCCCTTTTTAAATTTCCCTCATTTTTTCTACTAGAAAAATATGGGGACAAAAAAGATTTTTTTCACACTTTCTTTGCCCTTTTTACTTTATTGGAAAAGAGAGGTGGAGAAGTTAAAAACTGTTGTATTTTTTTAAAGACAGAAAGGAAAACAAATCATAAAAAATTTCAATTGAAAAAAAAAACTTGTCATTATGGGTGCAAATTGTTCACACACATGACCCAAAAATTTGATCATCTAGAATTATATTAATCATTACTCTAATATATTTTCTGTCTACAAGGGTGATGTCAGGGTAAGGGGCTACTCCAGGCCACCTAACCAGTAAGAACTGGTGGATGAGGCTTTTTATAAAGAACTAACAAAATCATCCAAAGCACTGACCTTGGTGGTGATGGGCGACTTCAATTACCCAGACATCTGTTGGGAAAATAACACAGCACGGTAGAGATTATTCAATAAGTTCTTGGAATGTACCGGAGACAATTTTTTATTTCAGAAGGTGGAAAAAGCTACTGGGGAGAGGCTGATCTAGATTTGATTGGACAAATAGGGAGGAACTAGTCAAGAATAAATAGTTATTTTTCAGAATGGAGAGACGTAAATAGTGGTGTCCCCCAGGTGTCTGTACTGGCACCAGTACTGTTCAACAGATTCATAAATGATCTGGAAAAGGGGTAAACAGTGAGGTGGCAAAATTTGCAGATGATACAAAACTACTCAAGGCAGTAAAGTCCAAAGCAGACTGTGAAGAATTAAAAAGGGATCTCACAAAACTAGGTAACGGGCCAACAAAATGGCAGATGAAATTAAATGTTGATAAATGCAAAGTAATGGATATCGGAAAACATACTCCCAACTATACATTCAAAATGATGAAAACTAAGTTAGTTGTTACCACTCAAGAAAGATCTTGGAGTCATTGGGGATAGTTCTCTGAAAACATTCACTCAGTGTGCAGCAGTGGTCAAAAAAGCTAACAGAATTTTGGGAATCATTAGGAAAGGGGTAGATAATAAGACAGAAAATATCATATTGCCTCATCGTGCACCCACATCTTGAAAACTGTGTGCACATGTGGTTGCTGCATCTCAAAAATATACATTGAAATTGGAAAAAGTTCAGAAAAGGGCAATAAAAATGATTAGGGGTATGGAAAAGCTTCCATAAGAGGAGAGATTACTAAGATTGGGTCTTTTTAGCTTGGAAAAGAGACAACTAAGGGGGGATATGATAGAGGTCTATAAAATCATGACTGGTGTGGAGTAAGTAAATAAGTGTGGCGCGGGCGGCTAATCTAGCCCTCTTTTGGGTACGGTGCCCTCTTCGGTCACGACCACGGTGCACCGTGGGGAGGGGGAGCAGGGGGGGGGCCCGGTCCTGCCCTCTGCCCTGGGCCCCGACCCAGGGACCCTGTGTGGAGTAGCCTTCAAATGTCCATGACTTACTCCTTCCCTGGGTCGCCTCTCCTTGGCCCCACTGCTCGCCGTCTGCTTCCCAGAACTGTGTGGGGAGGGGTTCTCCCTCAGGCCTGTGCCTTGGGTCCCCGGCCGCAGCCAGACAGGTACCCCCCGATCGTCTCTAGTACCTTTGTGGCCTTACTATGTGGCAGTGGTTGCTCCAAATCCTGTAGCCGTAGCCGCGCCGCTCCGCTCCCTCTCCTAACTCCCTTCCAGCTGCCCCTGCCTGCCTGACAGGGAGGCTTTTAACTACTGTGAGCAAGCTCCTTGATTGGCCTCAGCTGGCCTAATTGGCCCAACTGCCCCAGAGTAGCCCCAGCTGGATCACCCAGGGAACAGGGATTTGCTCATTCTGGGGCTAATATAGACCCCCTCTACTACCCTCCTGTAGCCATCAGGTCTAACCCTGTCACATAAGGAAGTGTTATTTACTCCTCCTAACACAAAAACTAGGGGTCACCAAATACAATTTATAGGTGGCATGTTCAAAACGAACAAAAGGAAGTATTTCTTCACACAACAGACAATCTGTGGAACTCCTTGACAGAGGATATGGTGAAACCAAGACTATAATGGGGTTAAAAAAAAGAACTAGATAAGTTAATGGAGGATAGGTCCATCAATTGCTATTAGCCATCTGGGCAGCGATTTCTGCTTGCCAGAAGCTGGGAATGTGTAATGGGATGGATCACTTGATGATTCTGTTCATTCCCTCTTAAGCTCCTGGCACTGGCCGCTGTCAAAAGACAGGATACTGAGCTAGATGGACCATTGGTCTGACTCAATATGGCCATGCTTATGTTCTAACTGGTTGAGAACTTGAAAGTGGAAGGCAGCTTGGGTGAAAGTGATCATGAAATGACAGAGTTCATGATTCTAAGGAATGGTAGGAGGGAAAACAGCACAGTAATGGTAATGTATTTCAAGAAGGGAGACTTTAGCAAACTCATGGAGTTGGTAGGCAAAATATCATTGGAAACAAGTCTAAGGGGAAAAGCAGTTCAAGAGAGTTGGCAGTTTTTCAAACAGACATTATTTAGGGCAGAAGAGCAAACTACCACATTGCCTAAGAAAGATAGGAAGTATGACAAGAGACCATGCTGGCTTAACCAGGAGATCCTCAATAATCTGAAACTCAAAAAAGAGTCCTACAAAAAGTGGAAACTAGGTCAAATAACAAAGAATGAATATGAACAAATAACACAAATATGTGGGGAGAAAATTAGAAAGGCCAAGGCACAAAATGAGATTAATCTGGTTAGCGATATAAAGGGTAACAAGAGAACATTCTCCAAATACACTAGAAGCAAGAAGACGACCCAAGGACAGGGTAGACTCATTACTCAGAGGGAGGGGGGAGAACAATAACATTAAATGTAGAAATGGCAGAAGTGCTATATGACTTCTTTGTTTCAGTTTTGGACAATTGGACTCTAATATAATGAATGCCAGTATAAATTAGATAGGACCAGAGGATAAAATATGGAAAGAACAAGTTAAAAATTACTTAAACAAATTAGATGTCTTCAAGTCACCAGCACCCAATGAAATACATCCTAGAATACTCGAAGAGCTGACTGAAGAAATATCTGAGCCATTAGCGATTATATTCTAAAAGTCATGGAAGATGAGAGAGAATTAACAGGACTGGAAAAGGGCAAATATAGTGCCAATCCATGGAAAGGGGAATAAGGACAAGCTAGGGAATTACAGATCACTGAGTTTAACTTCAGTAGTCAAAATGATAATGTAGCAAATAATTAAACAATTATTTTTCAAACGCTTAAAAGATAAAACGGTGATAAGTAACAATCAGCATGGATTTGTCAAGTAGAAATCATGCCAACCAACCTGATAGCTTTCTTTGACAGTGTAGCAAGCCTTGTGGATGGGGGGAAGTGGTAGATGAGGTATATCTTGATTTTAGCAAGGCTTTTGAAACTGTCTCACATGACCTTCCAATAAACAAACTAGGGAAATACAACCTAGATGGAGCTACTATAAGGTGGGTGCATAACTGGTTGGAAAACTATTCCCAGAGACTAGCTATCAGTGGTTCACAGTCAAGCTGGAAGGGCATATTGAGTGGGGTCCCACAGGGATCAGTTTTGGGTCTGGTTCCATTCAATATCTTTATCAATTATTTGGATAATGGCATAGAAAGTACACATATAAAGCTTGCGGATGATACCAAGCTGGGAGGGGCTGCAAGTGCTTCGGAGGATAGGATTAAAATTCAAAACGATTTTGACAAAGTGGAGAAATGGTCTGAAGTAAACAGGATGAAATTCAATGAGGACAAATGCAAAGTATTCACTTAGGAAGGAGCAATCAGTTGCACACATACAACATGGGGAAATGACTGCCTAGGAAGCAGTACTGCAGAAAAGGATCTGGGGGTGATATTAGACCACAAGCTAAATGTGAGTCAACAGTGTAACACTGTTGTGAAAAAAACAAACATCGTTCTGGGATGCATTAGCAGGAGTTTGTAAACAATACTCAAGAAGTAATTTCTCCACTCTGCCCCGTGCTGATTAGGTCTCAGCTGAAGTATTGTGACCAGTTCCAGGCGTCATATTTCAGGAAAGATGTGAACAAATTGAAGAAAGTCCAGAGAAGAAGAATGAAAATGATTAAAGGTCTCAAAAACATGACATTTGAGGGAAGATTGAAAAAACTGGGTTTGTTTAGTCTGGAGAAGAGAAGACTGAGGGGGACATGATAACAGTTTTCAAGTATATAAAAAGTTGTTACGAGGAGGGAGAAATCTTGTTCTCTTTTACCTCTGAGAATAGGACAAGAAGCAATGGGCTTAAATTGCAGCAATGGTGATTTAGGTTGGACAATAGGAAAAACTTTATAATTGTCATGCTAGTTAAGCATTGAATAAATTGTCTAGCGAGGTTGTGGAATCTCCATCATTGGAGGTTTTTAAGAGCAGGTTAGACAAACACCTGTCAGGGATGGTCTAGATAATACTTAGTTCTGCCTTGAGTACAGACGATTGAGATTAGAAGAACTCTCGAAGTCCATTCCAGTCCTACACTTCTTTATTGGTATGATTCTATATTTTTATATATTGCAAGTACCTTCAGTATACTAAGTTTTATAGATACAAATAAATTTTATTAGTCCAATATTAGGAGCTATATGTTTTCTATAACAAGAGAAAAAAGGAAAATGTAGTGATATCAATATATCTCAAAGAAACATATGACTTTCCTTAATAAAAGCGGAACGTGACACACTCCAGTGATGGTGTAAAGTACTATACTATAGTGTTGGTACTTAGGGAGATAATACTTTATAAGGGTAATATGAATGTTTGCTTTCTCAGGAAAGAACTGAAAGGAAGACAGAACAGAAAAGACCTTCCTTCATGGAACACATTCCTAGTGCTCCCAAAAGAGGCTGTGTTTCCCCACCAGTAGAAGCAATGTCACTTACAGAGCACAGCTGGGATTTTGTAGGCTGAATTTATAGGGTACTCTAATAGACTGATTCGTTGGTCTGCTTTTATAGTTGTTATTCCAGGGCACATAATAAAGAAAATACATTGTATGGACTGTCTGGTATGGCTCCTTTTTCCACTGAACAGCTGCTTCATAGTCCAGCAACTCTTGGGCTGCTTTACAAGATATAATAAGAATTGTTTCTGAAATACGGACGGAGATGTGCTGTACACAATGAAAGTTACTCAACGTGCTCCATTAGGACTTGTCTGATGAAAGGTACACATATGAACCATGCTCGCTGGTGGTGTTTTGTTCTAGGTGAAGGACAGTGAGTCATGCCTAGTGAATAATCCATCAAAGAAGTGAGCACTTGCACCAATACCAAATAAATATGGAACTTCCCTCTGTCTCATGTTTGTGAAAAACTTTCCTATCTCTGACCTCGATTGTGCAAGCCTTATTCAGCCTGGTGAGCATTTCTTCACACAAGGATCCCCAGCAGGTGCAGTGGGAAATCTCACCAATCAGATGAGTAAAGGCTGCTTGTTTGGGCCCTGTATGTTTTCAAAATCTTTAGTATCAAGCAAGAGAAGAAGACAAGAAACTTTGGCCTAATGTTAGCTTTAATCCTCATTCTGTATTAGTTCATACAGCTCATAGAATCATAGATTCAGAAGGGACTGCACGTCACAGATGGGGAACTGAGGCACAGAGATATTTAGTGACTGGCCCAAAGTCCTACAGAAAACTTGTGGCAAAACAGAAATATAATTCAGATCTTATGACTCCCAGTAGAGTGGTTTAACCATAAGCCATCATTCCTTTCTAAAACAAATGGGACTAATTTTATCCTACTGAATCAAAATGCTCAAAACACTAGGAAGCCAAGTGAGAAAACGTTTCCCAGATATCATTACTTGGCTCTCTATTCCCTCAAGGTATTCCATCCCCCCTGAGCCTTAAGAGAATTGGAAAACTGTAAACCAGAGCACACAAAAATCCTCCCTACTGCATAGGATGTTGAAAAGTTACCGGTGTTTATAGCAGAGAATTTCTCATTGATGGTCAGGGCATGGCCATAGCTTCCTGTCTGAAAGGCACAATGGTAGTTAACATTTAAGCAGTGTGTAAACTTACATTTCATAGTACTTGAGCACCTTAAGATTTATATTTAGGCGACTTCTTGTTTCCAGATTAACACGTGATGAAGGAAAAGCATTTGTGCAGATATTCACACACTCTGGCTGTAAGTACCGTATCCACTTTTGTATTGCAAACCTCATAACTCATTTAGTAACTAGTAGTTAGATATCTTGGCTTCAAAGTTGCTTCTATTCTGTGGTTTTATCCTCTTGCCGTCCAATTATTTTTAAATTCCCTGGCACAAAATATAAAATAAAAAAGATGATTTTTTAACCTTGAAAACCAGACAAAGTGAGTAAGAAACAATCTGCAATAACCGAAGGAGAGGCACTTCACTGGAAGAGGCAGCCTGACCACTGAGATACTGACTGAGCCTCACCAACAATGAAATGGAGACAGCATCTCTGAGGAGATGTTTTGGTTGTCAGGGGAAGGATCAAGAGCCACTCGAAAGGTTAAGAGAGAAGAGTCTCCTTTGGAGCAGACTCTGCCACTGAGGTTTCATAGAACGAGGTCACTTTGCATTTATAAATAGATCTTGACCTCTGGGGATCTGAAAGAGGTTTCTGACCCTCAAAGGCCAGCTGAGAAAGGAGCCTGGTTAGCTCTGCAGTGCGGGGAGGCAGCTGCCACCTGCCATCATGAGTTCATCTTCCTATGGTGGTTAACCGATCCTTGCACACACGCACTGCTCTCTCAGTTGCCATCTGTGTGCTCAGGAGAGTGCAAGGACCAGCTCAGCCTCTAAGGAGGGAGCAGCCAGTGACATCCCCTTGCAGAGCAGACCACATGAGAGGACCTTACCGGGACATGCCCCGTCCCTGTGGAGCAGCATATGCCCCTGGAGAGTGGCTCAATGCCACCATTTAGCATGACTGGCTGAAGTCTAACAACATCCCAGGGAACGTTTTCCGTGTATTTATTACCTCGGGTTTGTGCACAGTGCCCACGGCCAGTGTGGGTGTATTAGATCTTATGGAAATGTCCCTGCTGGACTTGCACAGGGCCCTGCTCTTTTCCCTTCCCATCTCCTAGGAAGGTGGTTTGGTCGTGTTACACAGCTGGCTGGGGAGTGAAGGCTGTTCCAGCTGGTGGGCTTTGCAGGGTGTCCTCCTCAGCTGTGGGTTCATTTCTGTTGGTTGCTGATGGCTCAGACAAATCCCCTCGACCAAGGAGGTTTGATCTCTCTCTCTCTCTCATTGCCCCAGAGGAATGCAGTTGTCTTGGAGTGAGAGGTGGTGCCTAATATATCTGCATACTGACCAGCTGATGACTCACTACCTCTGCACCAGCACCTTGAAGGGGCATCAAGAACAAACAGGGAAACAATGGCGGGCGTGGCATGCAAAGAGGAGGTGTGCTCAGTGGCCAGCCAGTCAGAAAGCAGTCTGCCATGCCTTGCACACATCGATGTGCCGTGCTGCTTTCTGCCTTCAATCCCAAACGCTATGGATTACGGTGATCCAGCCTGACGGTGACAAATATATTAAGTACTGTGCTGAGATACTCATCCCAGGGGAAGGGGCAAAGAATCCCAACAGGATGAAGGTGGAAGAAGGCATTTCTTGTCAGTTGTCCGGGATTAATAATGAATTCAACACCAGGATGGCTAATCTCTCTGAAGGCAGTTGATATAATAGTGCATTAAGTCATCCAGAAAGATGCAAACTCCTTGCTTCTCTGGATATCTACGGAGGGACTGTTTATGGTCTTGCTGAATTGGACAGTGAGCTATTCAGGTTGAGCTGGCAATTAGCTGTGGAAGAGAGAATCTAAGTATAGCTGTGTGGGCAGGGATCATGGGCCTATAACGAGCTCACTACAGTCCACAGAGACAAAAAATAGCATTTAAGAATGATAATGTGGGGCTCATGAATATTTACAATATATATATAGCAGGGGCTTCAGGAGTCAGGTTTTGCAGTTTGAAATTGACTGGGTGAAAATTATAACCTTCTGTGAAGCAATCTAAAGATTGCATCTTAACGAGCTGTCACGTAGCTTTGGCCATGCTCTGTCCTCTTCGCTGCTTGCCTTTCAGCCTCTCTGGGTTCTTGGAAAAAGCAGTTTGGGAAAAGGTACACAGAAGTGCGGATTTGAGCCAGAGCCACACACTCTCCATGTCCCGGAAAAAATCATCAGTCAAGACTGAGGCTCGTGATATACACATATCCAAATACAGAGAGAGGAATTGCATCCAGAATGAAACCCTGATGCTGTGATTGCTGTATTCTGAATATTAGGACATTGCTGCCCCTTTCAGCTGCTTCATTTGCTCCTGATTGTGGGAAAAGTCTGTCTTTCCCTCAGGCTCATGGGCATGATTGTTCATGTCTTCATTCTTTGGCTCCCTTTCTACTGTTAGGCTAATAAATACGTTCCAACTTGTAAAGAGCAGCATGTTGACTAGGCAAATAGCACTAAATCCCTGAGCATTTGCAGTGAAGGAGTGTTTTTCAGAGCATTCCACTAAGCATTCAAATCAGGCAACTGCAGGACGAAGTCCAGCATGTGTAAAATGGCAGCTGTGGACCAGATCCTTCTTGGCTATTCAAGTCATTCTGGATTTACACTGATATCATTCCGAATCAGATCTAACTCACCGTTGTTCATGATACAGCAAGGATCAAATCCTGCCATGTATTGCTGTGCCCATCTCCCACTGACTCCAAAAGGAATTTGACCCTGGGAATGAGGATCACGGTATAAGAACCTGTATAGAATAGAAGGTGGTGAAACATGGGAATCCAAAGTAGGATATTCACGTCATTGTTATTCTAACATTGAAACTGTAACAACAACTGATAAAGAAACATTATTGTGAGGAATTAGAATATTCTCTTTCACGGGAAGCCAGGGTCCTTGGGGCTGTCTTCGGAATGTCCTTTGAACTCAGTTCTAGTGATCAATCGACTGAGGACCAGCCTTGTTCTGATACTTGTCCACTGAAGTCCCCTGGTGAAAGGCTCTGTTTTCTCATCGTAGAGCATGGCCCTGCCATTTCTGCGCTGGGCAGTGCAATGTGAACAGGAGCCTTTTGACCCCAACGCGACTTCCTACCTCCTCAACATGCTGCTTTACTTCGAGTTCTAGCCCGACTCTTGTAGCAGCAAAAGGGGAAAACTGTCAAAATGCCTCAAACTGACAAGTGCTATCAGCTGAACTGCACTTTCAGTCGTTAGAAATCCACTGGCATGTCCTGTTCATGCATCAGTTGGCACACACTTCCTCGCAGACTTATGAGCTAAGTCTCCTTGTTCTCCAGCTTTCAATTTAAAATCCAGTAACGGGTCCAGTATATCAAAACCAAGAATATGTTAGATTCACTTCACTGCTCGCAGGCTGTTGACAACTCCTCTTCACCATGGCAATGTACTGCTCCCATCCAAGAGACCATGTATCCACATTCCTGGCAGGATCTTCCCTTAACTCTAGCACGCTGTGTGTTTTCTCAGGTTTTGTCTGATACAGCCATGACTGGGTCCCTTAGTGGATGGTCACCAGTCTATTGTATCAGTTCCCACATGCTTCCCACACACCTGGCTCTGTGCAGTTTCCAGACACTGTTTCTAGGTCTGGCTTGCAAGACATGACCCTGGGTGCAGGTCCACTGTGTGTCACCCCTCCTTGGGAGGTGGGGCTCTGCAGGCCAAGTGCCCTGAAAGCAGAGCTGACATTCCCAAACTTCCTCAGTTTCTTCTGCATGCTCTTCGGGGTCCCATGGTAGGTAAAGTCAGGAGCACGAGCTTTGCACACAGACTTCTTCAACAGACACACAGCTTACTCGTAGACAGCCCAGGAGAGTGACAGATCTATGCAAAACAACAAACACCTGAATGCAATCCCCTCCTCAGAGTCCTCATCCCTCCTGAGAGCCTGGGTTTGGTCCACATCCTTAGGGGTCCTCCAGCCCCTTCTCCTCCAGCTGTGTCTTTTGTTTCTGACAATAAGGTGGTTCCCTTTGCTTACAAAGTATGTCCCTTTAAAACCAGTCTGTGACACGTTTGGTTTCATTTCTGTCTTTCTGCTGGGATTTTTCATGCTCCAACCCCATGTGGTATTGCTGGGTTGAGATCTAAAAGTCAGTGGTTCTGTTAGTAGTAACCCCTTGTTCTACCAGGGTAGAGATATTCAGTGTTGATTGCCATGTTTCAGCCTCCCAGACATAGCCACAAAGCAGAAGTTCTAATCCATACCACGGAAGGTTACACTTAGAAATGCTATTCATAAAACAAGAAGGAATCCATTAATTGGCAAAGACATATTCTGCCACATGTCCCAGAGGTAACATCCAGGAATGGCATCTTCCACCTGGGGTTGGTCAGGAGAGCATCTCCTCTCCATTACCCATTCTTCTGCCACCCCTGGACCGGGCTAGGGCAATGTGCCGTGCCCGCAGCTACTCTTGAAGGCCAGGCGTGAGTGTCTGTTGTTTGTGTATTGGGTGATGCTGACTTGGAGAGAGATTTCACATCTGCATCCTACAGGATCCCATGGTTTCCACTTATGTGCTGACTGGTACATTCAATTCTCTCACTGTGTCCATTGGACCGTCACAACCAGTGGGGTGGCCCGTAACAGCTCTGGGTTTCATTGTGAGGAGTGGCCCTGTAACTCACCTTGTGAATGAAGGGCACTCTGGGAAATGCTCCATTGTGGCTGATGTGCTGGTCAGTGAAGTCTTGCTGTGGGTGGCAAATCCCTCTAGAATTGTGCCCATTTCCTGGAAGTGGCCCTCCGTGCCGAGGGGTTAGTGCAGGCACCTGAGTGAACTCCTGGTGCTGCTCTGCAGCCCCTGCTTGGAATCTGCTCCTGCGCACTCTACGGCCTGCAATGTCAGGGGGCTACCCCACAGGCTTCTTGCTTGTTTCTTTACACGAACAGCTGTGGGTAGTGGTTAACACTGGATTGCAGTTTTAGTCTGAGTTTCTCCTCTCTCAGAGGAGGGCAGGGTCCCATGGTGCAGCACTGGTAGTGCCTTCATGGAACGTGGCCTGGTCTTCATGGAAAATCCACCTGAAATTACAAGCTGCTTCTCGACCCGAGGCCTGCACTGTGTTCCATGTGAATCCAGAATGATTCCTGTCAGAGCGGAGTAGCTCTGTCTCTATGCTGCTTATCCAAGCACACTTAAGCATTCCCTGGAAGTCTCCATTTATTAGCGTCATTAAGCTCTGGAAAGCAGCTGAAAACTTGACAGGCGCTCTCTACCAAGCAGCATTGCTCCTGAGGATGGGAGGGCTGTCATATAGTCCCTGTTCAGCTGAGGCTCCTCACACCCAGCTCCTTCTGGACTGGGGATGGCTTGACATCAGTGGGGATGCTCACAGACAATGCACAGAGAATTAAAAGCTGTATGTGGCGGTTTTGAAGATGCTTTCCCTCAACCAGCCTGGGAGTCTTACAACAAACCGGATGATTGAAGCAGTGAAGGAACTGATTGGTGTTTGGAGCTTGCATCTATACAAGGGCACAGGCAGGGGGACATGCACATCTAACGGCCTCCCAGAATTTATCAAGCTCTCATGCCCCAGATATGCACCCACCATGAGCAGGGCAGACAGCAAGCAAAGCAGCAAGAAGAACCACAGTTACTATGGAAATGAAGTGGGTGTGTTGTTTTTTTAACACACTCTTCATGAATGAGTATCACTACACTGTATTGCACAACTGAGTTTCATAAAAACATTGTGATGCCATGTTCAGGTCTTTCCAAATGTAGGGTAAATTATTATTAAATTGAAGTAAAGGCCGATGTGGCATTATTTTATTTCTGTATTAACTACTGATAACTAATGCTGAATTACAATGGCACTCTTGTGGAAGTATGGAACATATGTATGATACCAAAAGAATACCAAATAGGTTCATTATGATCATTGCTATTACAATGAATACCAAATGAATTCATAATGTCAGCACACTTACAATAAAAAGCTCTTACTGATTATAAAATGGTAAATTTCCATTTAGTGATGCAGATTACAAATGAACACCTACGGAGGAACATCCGACAGCCCCATGAATGCAGAATGAATTCATTGTCTTTGGTGTCACTTCAAGAAATATTGTATTAATTCTCACTTATCTGAAAGCTGCATTTTTCTCTCTCTTCAGGAACCTATTAGTATGGTTCCTCAGGAAGTTTTATTATTGGTGAGAGCAATATTAACTTTATCTTTGTGCTGCAAATTTAGGGCCAAATTTGTAAAAGAAAGACCCAAAGTTGGACCGATCCCCCATGTGTATTTATTTTCCACAGGCAGATGAGTGCTCATGTTTACTAATATGATAATCATTCCTGAGTTCCTTGTTTTCATGGGTAATTACCTACTTTGCACATGTGAATGGCTCTTTGTTTGCATTCAGATTTGTGCTGGTGCAACACTCAACATTTATTGACAGAAATAAACACGCACATTTACATATCTCCTTAGAACTGAATTTTCAGAATTCCTATGGACTTCAGTGACTGTCCAGGTGTAAGTGACTGGGCCATTAATGTCTGTGTAGGGTGAGACATTGAGTGTAATTAGGGCTTCACTGCTGCTTTAGAGTGGTACAGATATTGTCAGCATCTCTGAAAGCAGTGCCCTTCGCATGAACCCCCAACAGCATACTAGATATAAACACCGAGAGCCTGGTTTGTTCTTCTCCAAGGATTTACCTTCATTTACAAATGAATACCTTCCTGCTAACAAAAATGTCTCTAGCAATGTAGGAATAACAGCTCCTTTAGCATATATACTGCTTGTCCTCTTTACACATTTACAGTTGCAGAGCATTTGTACTGTCAATACACCGGCACTGGTTACTGTGCAGGAAGCTTCCTGATGAGTGGTTTGAATTTGATGCCAGGTTTGGGGCTGATCTTATTTGTGATGAGATTTGCAGCAGGTAACATCTGTTGCAGTCACAAAACAAACATCAGGCACAATGGGGGTAACGTGATTTCTTGTTCAACTGTGGGTGCAACATGGAAGGCACTGGTTCTGTGGGTGAAAACTGTGTGGCCAAAAGCAGGTTGGGGACAGCCTTCGAAAAATGAGGCTGATTACATGGCAAGCACTAGTGCCCCGTGAACAACAACTTACGCAAGTCTCTTGAGCTTGGTCTATGCGCATTAACCCAATGCAGTTACCTGACAAGCTTCCCACTGGATCTCTGTGGCTGTCTTCAAGGGTTGGCTCCAAAGACTATTCGAGTCAAAGGACAGACTCTTCTGGGCTTTGAATCAGCCTTAAAATGCTGCAGCAGGATGGCAGGGCTCCTGAAAAGGCTTTCGGTGGGACAAGAGATGCTAACGGCACAATTCCACGCTGCAGAAAAAGAAATAGTTTGTCTGAAAAGAAATCTTGTCTCCATTCTTATAGTTAAAGGCAAATATATTCTTTCCTTTTCAGAGTCCTCAGTTTTAGCATTCAAAGTAAACCATGGGGGTGGGGTGGAAATGATGTCATTTGAAACAGAGTGCAAAGAATCCTGTGTGAGTTGTAGAGCAATTTATACATTCAAGAAACTTTTATATCTAAACTCCAGCTATAAACAATGATGCTGAGCTAAACTATGTGTATACAGAATTACATGATAATCTTGTCTTTTTTTTTTTTTGCTGCCTCAAGACAGAAGGAATTAGTGTTCCTCAGTAATTAGATATTAATACTTGTAGCTCTACTGCAATAGCACTTAGACTGAAAAATCCCAAAGGGTTAAAAATGCAACAGTGTAACTAAGACTGGAATGATAAATAATGTAATGACATTAGCTATCATATAATAAAATGTCCCATGGAGTCGGGTAAGGGCATCTTCAAGGACAAAATCATTGAAGGGAGCTGTAATTTTTGCCATGAAAGAAATTCACACATGAACTGAGAAAAGAACTTTGTTGGAGATGAGTTTGTAGCATGTACCAATAAACAAAGTCTCCCAGCCAAAGCAGAAGGGAATCCTCCTGGGAGACTAGAAAACACGGATAGCCCATTAGCCAAGTAACCATGATAAAAATGGATGCAATTGCAGCACTCATGAAAGCCAGCAAGGAGACAGGAACTGATGCTTTTCCTACTTAGAGATGTTCTTCTAGAGTTTGGTGCCCAGATCCCGCCAGTGTTGCTTGTGTCTGACATGTCGCCTTGGGAGCTGACCTCATAGCTGTGAGCCAAACACGGGGAAGGGTAGTGGGTGTGGGTGTGGTCTGGGAAGGAAGCAAGGAAGGAAAGATTTTCAAATGGTGAGTGCTGTTGCCAGTGAGTTTCTCAGAACAAGAGGTTTGCTGCTGAGGATGTCAAAGGGCAGACAGGCCCTGTTACACAGAAAGTTGCACATTGAGTCACTGGGATTCTGGTTTGGTTGCTGCTGTAATCTGTAGAGTTTGTTACCCTCAGACACAGTCCTGACCCCTTTTATCTGTGGTCTTTGCTCTGGTCTCAGCTGCCTGGAAACCTGCAGACGGAGAGATGGCATTCACATTGTGATGTCATGGCACAGTGTCATCGTGCTTGTCATGGGGTAAGGATACTTCCTGAAACGTTTGGTGGGTTCGCTATCGTTAGAGAAATGCCATGCTTAGGGATGCTCTGCACTTCAAACGTACATTGGCACAGCTGTATCGGTATGTCTGTGCCGCTGTAAGAGCGCTTGTGTGGCCACGTTATGTCGACAGGAGAGAGCTCTCCCGCCAACGTAACAAATCCACCTACACGAGCAGCGGTAGCTATGCCAGTGGGAAACGCTCTCGCACCGACATAGTACTGTCCACACAAGTGCTTCTGCCAGCAAAATGTATGTCGCTCAGGGGGGTGTTTGTTTCACACCCCCTAGAGACAAAATTTTGCCAGCAGAAGTGCTAGTGTAGACTAGGCCTTAGCCAGAGAAGGAAGAATAAAAGCGCACATATCCTGATGTAGTGGCTTATCCCAAAACGTTTGACATTTATGCACACTGGTCTCAACTTAGCAACCCGGTGCCAAAGAAGTTAGAGGTTAGACAAGGGGATTGTGACCGGACACCCATTCCCAGCTCACTACCCAGACTTGAGACACTCATCACTTCTCTGTGCCTGAGCTCACTTCTCCAGGTGTGTAATGAAAACCCCTCTCAGCCCGGGAGTTCTTAGGGCTAGGGTGAGCTTGTCACTGCCGTCCTGCTCCCACTGAAGGCAACAGCAAAACTCTACCAATTAGCGGAGCCAAGCCTGGCAACTTACAGACTTACAGGGAAATACCTAAAGAAGTAAGCAGATTTTCTGGCTAATTTGTGTCCACGTTTTATCATGTATACCAGCCAAATGTGTGAGAGGTTTATATATATAATACACAGAGAAAAATGCCACCATTCCGGAAGATGGTAGAATGTGCTTCCATTGGGAGCTGATCATGAGGCCCAATTCGGCAGGGCACATTCTTTAAGGGAAGCTTGAGACAACATGCTTTCCTGAATCAGGGCCTATATTTCTGTTGGTGATTCTGTAATATATTTTTAATCTCTGGTGTAAATGTTGTTTTATAGGAAAATATGGTTTAAAGGAGAGCAATGGAGTAATAGTTTAGTTTTTAAACCACTTCCACTGTGTCATTTTAAAGCAAGGAAGTTGTTAAAAATACCTTTATAGTACGAGCACTGTTCATTCTGGCTGAGGAAATATGAGTAGGCGACCTTGAGATGGTGTATGCTCTATGCTCGTACGTACAAGCATCCTACTGTAATGTAGCACTTGGCAGATTGAATGAGACTTTTACTGAGTAAGGGATCTGGTCCAACTGCCTTTGTATGTGCATTCATTTTTAATACCATTTAAATACAAAAGTGCCATTATGTGGGTGACGCCTCTGTTGTACGTACTGAATACCAGCAGCAATCAAAGCCAGCGATATCTGCCATGGAGGCAGGTGAAACTGGCGTGTTAAAAAAAATGCACTTAGAGCCAATTTACAGCTGTGCGTAAAGCTTGTTACTTTTATTATTGTATCCTTGTCGTTACCTACAATGAGTTAGGCACTGCCCGCAGAGACAGGGAAAACCACCCTTGCCCTAAACAGCCACCAGTCTAAGGACGAGGAGCCCGAACTGGATGCGCTGAAAAAGGCGAAGCTAGTGGACAGATTCAAAGAAGGGCATGCCATGATCGGAGCCACAGGCCAGGGCAAGGATCAGAGCCGCTGCATTCTACGAGGATGGGGGCGGAGTGACAGGTGTCTTGGGGAGGCAGAAGAGCAGGGCCTGAATGGGAGTTTTTGTCTGTGTGGATGGAAATCAAAGGTCAGATATTAAGATGTTAGGGGGAAGAATATACGAACATATAATCTGATCCTGGGTCAGACCATGGTTCGTCTTGCCCAGAATCCTCTCTCTGACAGTGACCCTTATCACAGCTTCAGCGGGAGTGGACAGAATGGAGTGATCCACCCTGGTCTTCCATGTGCAGCTTCTGGCAGTCGGAGGCTTAGGGTTGACCTGAACATGAGGCTGCATCCCTGACTAATAGCCATCGATGGACCTGTCCTCCATGAACTTATCTAGTTCTTTTTTGACCCCAGTTATACATTGGCCATCACAACATCCCACGACAATGTGTGAACCAGCACTTCCTGTCGTTCGCACTAAACCTGCTGCCTATTCATTTCATGGACTGGCCCTGGCTTTAGCCTTGTGGGAAAGGATAAATAACACTTCTCTAGTCACTTTCTCCACACCACTCAGGATTTTATAGACCTCTATCATAACCTCTTAATCGTCTCTTTAAGAAGTAACGAGATGGGGCCTAGGTATGAGGAGCAAACAGGTGAGGAGGCAGAAAAGGGGTGAGGTTGGAAGTTTGGGAGCTCGGTGATCAGCAGAGGAGGAGACCAGAAAAAAGTACCTGATTGCGAGCCGTGAAGGCCCTCAATGATGTTCACCAGTCGGTGTTTAACTTTCCGAATCGCGGTTCTGCCAGGACATGCTCATCTAACGTCCCTGGGGAAGGGGCCGGTTAAGTCTCAAAGGCAGCAGAGCCCACGGAAGAGGAAGAGTCTTGTCCAGGCACACACATTTCTCTGTGTGATGGAGTTAGAGAAGTGTGAAGAGCCGTGTCACTGAGAGAAAGCCGTTCACTGGCACTGGAGTGGGGGCTGCAGCTGATATCTCTGTGAATGCAAACATGACCGAATCATGATGTACGCCCAACCCAACACACAGCAGGCCTACGCAGGGTCTGGGCGTGCTCTGTTAGCGACTGGATAAAAGACGGGCTCTAGCTCAGCTGGATTTTATGGGGTTGAGGCAGGAACGTCTGCAGGGGAATCTCTGGCTGGATGCCAGACTAGCCGAGCACAGTGCTCCCTTAAAACCCACTGAATCCTGGCCCTCCTGAAGCCCAGAGCAAAGCTCTCTCTGATTTCAGTTGGGCCAGGATATCACCCTGTGACTCTCAAAGCATTCTACCGATTCTTGTTCCCCCAGATACCCCGGGGATGGCTGTCACTGTAATGCTCCAGATGGACAGACACGTAATTCCCTGATGAGCTACTGAGGTGTCTTGTAGCATCCCCCCAAAGGTGACCTGACCCCAAGGAGCAGCAGGGCCCTGCAGAGGACTGACACTGTCTCCCCTGTGCTAATGGAATCCCAGAGGCTTGTGCTGGAAAAGGGAGCATCCTTTCCTGCAGCAGCGCAGTGGTGCTCAGTCTGCCGCACAGGTGGGGTTTGAAGGAACTTCCTTGGACTATACAGCCCACTGAGTGGAGACTCCTGCCGAGTTTTTCTCCCATGTACCTAGCAGGCAAGTCAAACAGTCAGAGCTAAGTAGAATCATCACAAAGCCAGCGGCCCACCCTGGGCTCCCGCGGTGCCATTCCCAGAGTGCGTGGCTTGTGTGTGCAAATCCCGCAGGACATTCTCCAGCCTGACTGCTGAGATCTAGTGGAGGGCTAGATCGGTTCTTACATTGTGCCCATGCTATGGGCAGCGGACGGAGCAGCCTGGGGAGGCCTTTGTGAGGCATAGAATTTACTTCCTTGGCTCCTCCCTTGCATCGCTGTGGGTGCAGCATAGCCACTCCCTGCCCCAGGCCTCATCTCCGTTGGCCAGCACGCGGGGGAGGGCCAAACCCTTGCCTCCTGGTCTTTCGGAACCCATTCCTACCGCCCAGGAAGTTGGCATTTTTTAATCCCTTTGTGGGATTTGTGGTGTTTTTTGTTTGTCCGTTTTATCCATGCCGGGGGAGGAGGCGAGGAATGGTTCAAGTCCAGCCCCTGCGAGGTGCACACAATGGGGAGTGTTGCAAAGAAATGCACCCTGCACACACCCCACAGCAGTGGCTCCTGTCCCACAGGGCTGGGCCTGGATCCCTGCACCGAGCATTGGCACCTGGTGCACGTGGTCCGGCTGCATCCCCCGCCCCACATTGTGATGGCAGAGGGGTGGCCAGGCCAACTCTGAATGAGTGGCACTGCAACCCCATGTGCCAGGTTGTAATGCTGCTCACTCAAACTGGCCCAGTTGTTCCCTATCCCTTGGCATGATGGAGGGGTGGCCAGGCCAGATCTGAGCGGCACGGTGACCCCGTGTTGGGCTCAGACCCACAGGACAAGAGCTGCGGAAGCTGTTGTTAGGGGGCGAGTTTTTGTTTGTGGTTTGTGTTATTTGTACCTGTTGCTGCAGTTGCCATCAGCAGAGCTCTAGCGTTGGGTCCCATTCTCTTTAACTAAGGGGGAGTT
Source organism: Emydura macquarii macquarii (assembly GCF_026122565.2). NCBI lineage: Eukaryota > Metazoa > Chordata > Testudines > Chelidae > Emydura > Emydura macquarii. Next base: position 1,504,499 of record NW_027131688.1, read on the forward strand.
AAATACTCTCAGGGAAGCGCCTTCAGGTTCCCCGCTAGCCCAGTCCAAAACAGCCTCGCTTTGTTGGGCTTCAGGGTGGGCAGCAAGGGGTCTCTATTTGATGAGCCTCTGCAAAACTGGCTTCTTTACGGTGTGTAAAAATGACACAAAAATCACTGCGCGTGTCTGACCTTGTGGACGTTGAAGTCACTCCCCTTCCTCCAGAGCCATTCCCTGCTGCCTCTCTGTACTGAAGTGTTTTTAGAAAGTTAAACTCTTTTACTGCAGGTTTTTTAGGCATTTTAAGTTTCTCAGGAGCTGACATCACCAGGCACCGACGTCGTGGCCGTGTCGTGCGTTTGCACATCTTGCCAGACGAGATGCTGTGTCATGCTCCAGAAATCCCAGAGACGTCATTTACCCAGAACTCCGTCATCTGTTTTACAAGTAAATTCGGTTCTATGTTCTATGTGTTGTCTGAACAAAGTGCCCATAGTGTCTTGAAATTAGAACCCTAAACCAGTTCTGTGCCAACCATCTGTAACATAGCCATACTGGTGAGAGGAGATCAGGGACTTGTTACCTGCTTGTTATATGCATGTCATAATTTTTCTTATTTAAATGAAGCCCGCAGTTATAGTGTGAATATAGGATACTTTCCCCTTCAGCTATTGTGCTCTATATGGTCATGACACATTTGTATTTTCAGTCAACAAATCCAGTTTGCAAATGTAACTTATACGTCCCCATTTCAAGGGACTTACAGCCTGTTGACGACAACTCACAGTTTCAAAAGTTAGCATTTGAGTCCTGCTCAGATGAAATGTGACCAGGCTCAGGTGAGAGTGTCATCTGAGCGGTAATAAACCTGTTCTCTGAGCTGCTCGTGTGGGGAGTGTGTCTCGTGCACGGTTAAGACTGGCTAGTGGAATGCTAATGCCAGATTGCTCCTGGTGCTTACAGTGACAGGTGTTTATGGAACAACTGAAGCAGAAGGAATATTTGTATCTGCTTAGTGCTTGAATGTTGTTCCAAGCTGGGAAGGAGTTTAGAGAAGAAAAGAAAGTTCAGATCCGGCTATGCACACTGATTACAGGGAAAGGGTTCTGCCACATTTAGCCAAGTGTTTGCTTCCTAGGCTGGCATCAAGGGCCCCATCCCAGTGTCAGGGACGCTTGGGAGAGTTTAGATGAGAACAGGAGCAGCCGTGCAACTCACCACATGTGCAGGAGGCAGCCGGGAGAAATAAGGACAATCTGTCTGAAGGCTCGTGAGGTGAGCGTGAGCTCTGCAGAGTGGCAATGGGAGGGAAGATGGGCTGTTGGATGGTAGGCTAGAGGGTAGAAGATGTGGGTTCAATCACCAGCTACATCTGTGACCTTGGGGAAGTCACCTACCCTTTCCTGGCCTCCGTTTCCTAGCCTCATAATAGCACTTTCCTACTCACCTTGGAGCAGGGAGGGACAAACGTTAGAGTGTGGAGCATTCAGGGACTGTAGCCATGGAGTTCCCGGCCAGCACCACTGACTTTCTTGAAGTGCGGCTGATTTATTTTATTTGTTTTGATTTTAAGAATAAAAAAAGACGTTTTTGTAAAACTCCAGGTGATCCGACACACCATCAAGAGGACAAAAAATCACCAGCAGCGTTCCAGTAGTTATTCAGAACTGAGCTCTGCCAGCCAGCCACCTTCCAAAAAGCTCCTTTCCACCTTCATCAGCCTGGCCGCAGACTGGCAGCAGCTGAGGATCTGCCTGTGTGTCGTGTGCTTAGACAGACCTGGTACATGGGCAGGTCATTCCCAAAGACTGGTGTGCAGGAGGAATCTCTGGGCATGGGTTTCACCCTTTCTGAAGCACTGGGGGGAGGAGAGTCATCTGCTTCCTTGGAACCACGCCAACCCACAGGAAGCCTTTCTCATATGGGGAGGGGATGGAAACTGGAGAGACATGCATTGTTCCCTCTGGCCCTCTCCAAGGTGCATTAGTTTTCACGCTGCTCTGCCATGGAATTCCTCACTGCTGATGCGTCATGGTGTGCAGGAAAGGCCAGTCAGCTAGGCTTCCAGGGGGTTACACTATGCGGGAGCAGCTGAGTGGGGTGGGTGACCCTGGGGCTGGTGTTCTGGTGGATGGCTCTGGGGGAACCCAGAATCTGTGGGGACAGAGCCGCATCCACATTCCATCACAGGAACAATGAAGGAGATTTGCAGAGTTGAGCTCTCCCCAGGACTTTCAGCGAGCAGGTACCATGGCCCCTGGTTTCCATCGGCCTCGTGGCTGATGCCTGACAGCAAGTCTCAGCAATGCCAGTGAAAAATTCATCAGCTCTGCCATTTGAACATAGTTCTCTCTCCCTTTTTCAAACAGCACCCCAGCCTTTGGGACAGCTTTGCTAACAGTTCTGTGCCCAAAATAAATTCAGTCAGAGATAGACTCGGTAAAGGAAATATCTGGAAAGAAGAGCTTGTACAGCTACTGCCTTGAGTGACTGACATCGTAGAGAACTGATTGCATTCACAAGAAAAAGGTTCAGAAACAAGACTCCGGGAAAGATGAGCAGAGACTAAGTGTTAGAAGCAAACAGGGAAAGAAATGTCACAGATATAGGTTCTTTGCCATATTCCTTTAAGAAAAGCAAGAGCAGGAACTAGGAAAAACTGACTGAATAAAGATATGAAGAGAATTCAGCACTTTACTATAAAAGAACATGTCTGGGTTGTTGCTCTGAGCTATTTTCTGCTGCCTATGAAATATACCATAGTATTTTGTAATAAATGTGTTGTAAAATACCTGACAACTCCATTATATTATAAACAAAAAGAATTCCATGGTTGCTGGTGGTAATTCTGCTGTGTTATCTGGAGATAACGTGGTAAATAACTTGCATCAGTGTTGTATTCATCCATTTGCCAAATTTCAACAAAGATGTTTTCAGTGCAGGAAAATGCAGCCAGTCTAGCTGACAATGTGTGATAATAAAGGAATACAAGTTATGGGTGATAGCTCTTATTGGAGTGAGTAGAAGAAAGGTTCTGTGTGTTTGTGTGTTTGTGTGCGTGCGGGGGAGGGGATGCCTGGATATTTTCAGTTTCTCCCCTTTCACTTTTAGCACAGAATGTGTTTTGGGTACATGCCCTCTGATCTGTAGGAAATGGGATTAGACATTGGATTTAACAAATGTTTACCCCAGTTCAATTGCACCCAGATCTCTCACCAAGGACAATGCCGGTAGCCAATCCTATATTAAAATAACGTGACATTTATTAACTAGGAAAACGCAGTAAGAGTGATTGACCAGGTTAAAGCAGGTCGACATACACACATACATGAGCTGCAGTCTGAGGTTCCAAAAGGCAATAGAAGCTGCTGTAATATGCAAGCTCAATATGTCCTCTAGGGCTAGCCCCAGCCAAATAGCTGGGGAACTCTTGCTTATGCTCAGGAATCTTCACCCCTCAGAGTCCAGGTAACATGGAGCTACAGTTCCTTCTTGTCGGGGATTGTTTATTCCTTTCCCACAGAATTCAAACTGATGGTATGAGTCCTTATCCACACCCTCTCTTCATGCTTGTATGTGGGCGGGGATGGGAAATAATCATCTGATGTTTCAAAATGGCTGATGTGGTTTCAATGGGCCTTCTTCATGGGCAGGACCTAATGCCTTCCGTAGAAAGCCAGCATTTCTCCATTAATTAATGCTCCTTTCCTAGTTGTGACTTACACACTTACAGGTGGTTACAATGCAAACACTTAATATAACCTTATAACATGGGGTAAAGATGTTATAAGTAAGATTAATGGAGGCAGAAACTGACAAGCATTTCATAAAGTCTAAACACTAAGCACATTTTTATAACCGTAATACCCATTTTACCAATACGAACACACGGGTGAGCCAGACAGGTTTCCAGCCGGGTATTGGTCAGTGTTCTGTGGGACCTATGGGCCTTGGCATGATCTGGCACCTGGTGTGCCAGTGTCACAATAATTAGTGAAGCTGAGCGTTCACGGGGGGGAGGTAGCAACAGTGGCTCTAACCCACTTTTCTGATTCCCCTAACTCTCAGACTGGCTGGAGACTGAACCAACCCCAGGCACAAATCCAAGTAGCCATGATGATGCACTATAAAGACTCCCATTGAATTCAATAGGTGTGTGGCAGGTCTCTTTGCTACAGCCCAAAGTTCTAGCCACCCCACTAAAGCTGCAGTAGTTTTTCTGAGACAAAAACCAGCCAGGCAGAACGGTCCTACAGTCTTCAGAGCTTTGCTGAACTCTCTGGGTAATTCAAAACCCCTCGGGCTACATTGCTGGTGCCATCCCTTCTGAAAATGAGACAAAATCAATATGTAGCCATCGCCCGGGATTTCAGTAATCAGGCAGAGTAAAAGATATGATTCAAGTTGTCTGTACACTGCATAGATTTATTCAGGGCTTGTCTACACAGGAACATCCAGGAAAATTAATCCAGATTAACTAAAGATGTGAATTTGAAGAAGATTGGTTAATCCACATTAAATCCCTGTGTGGACACTGTTATTCAGAATTAGAGTGGCCTTAATTCAGTTTATTTGAATTCACTTTGGAAGGGCTAGAGACTACAATGGGACTTCCAGGTAAGGAATGCAGGATGGGTTGGCAGTCTGGTGCAGCATAGCTGGAAACCCCGTGACCTCCTGCATTTCTACCTCCCTATGCAGATTTCAGGGCAACAGACTTTATGCACCAGCACAGTCTTTGGTGGGATTTAAGCCCAAGCAGCGAGTGACCAGGCTGTGAGCTAAAGAAATGTAGCCACCTTTGTGTTGGAGTGTGACAACTACTGGTTTATGGATGTTACCATTGTTTATATGTGATTTGTGCCCATTCATTCTTTTGCGTAGTGACAGTCCGGTTTGGCCAATGTCCATGGCAGAGGGGCATTGCTGGCACATGATGGCATATATTACTTTAGTAGATGTCCAGGTGAGCTGATGTGGTTAGGGATAAATCTAGGACCTGTGATGGTGTCACTAGAGTCGATGTGCGGGCAGATCTGGCAACGGGGTTTGTTGCAGGGGTATGTTCCTGGATTGGTGTTCTTGTTATATGGTGTACAGTTGCTGGTGAGTATTTGCTTCAGGTTGGGGGGCTGTCTGAAAGCAAGGATAGGTCTGCCTCACACAGCTTGAGTGAGTGAGGGGTTGGAGAGATTTTAGCTGGGGGCTGTAGGTGATGGCCAGTGGTGTTCTGTTGTTTTCTTTGTTGGGTCTGTCCTGTAGTAGGTGACTTCTGGGTACTCGTCTGGCTTTGTTAATTTGTTTCTTCACCTCTCCAGGTGGGTATTGTAGTTTTAAGAATGTTTTATGGAGATCCTGTAAGTGTTTGTCTCTGTCTGAGGGATCAGAGCAAATCTGGTTGTATCTTAAGGCTTGGCTGTAGACAGTGGATCGTGTAATGTGTCCAGGGTGGAAGCTGGAGGCATAAAGGTATGTATTGCATTCAGTTGGTTTTCGGTATAGGGTGGTATTAATGTCACCATCCTTTATTTTATTGTAGTGTCCAGAAAGTGGATTTCTTGTGTGGATTGGTCCAGGCTGAGGTTGATGATGGGGTGGAAATTATTGAAATCCTGGTGGAATTCTTCGAGGGACTCTTTCCCGTGGGTCCAGATGATTAAAATGTCATCAATGTAGCGTAGGTAAAGAAGAGGTGTTAGGGGATGAGTTTCGAGGAAGCGATGTTCTAGGTCAGCCATAAAAATGTTGGCATACTGTGGGGCCGTGCGGGTGCCCATAGCTGTGCCACTGACTTGAAAGTATAGATTTCCTCCAAATCTGAAGTAGTTGTGGGTCAGGACAAAGTCACAAAGTTCAGATACCAGGTGTGACATATCATCATCAGGGAAAATGTTCCTGATGGCTTGTAGTCCATCTTTGTGTGGACTGTTGGTGTAGAGCTTCTACATCCACAGTGGCTAGGATGGTGTTTTCTGGGAGATCACCAACGGATTGTAGTTTTCTCAGAAAGTCAGTGGTATCACGAAGGTAGCTAGGAGTGCTGGTGGCATAGGGCCTGAGGAGAGAGTCCACATAGCCTGACAGTCCTGCTGTGAGAGTGCCAGTGCCTGAGATGATGGAGCGTCCAGGATTCCCAGTTTTGTGGATCTTAGGTAGCAGATAGAGTAACCCTGGTCGGGGCTCAGGGGGTGTGTCTGTGTAGATTTGTTCCTCTGTTTCTTTAGGGAGTTTCTTAAGTAGATGTAGTTTCTTTTGGTATTCCTCAGTGGTATCGGACGGTAGTGGCTTGTAGAATGTGGTGTTGGAGAGTTGTCTGGCAGGGACTCTCATTGTTTTTGCTGTATACAGACTAACACGGCTACCCTTCTGGATCTTTTCACCACTGAAATTTTGTATTCTAATCCACGCTGGACCTCTAAAACCTTGTAGCTCTGCCCCTCCCCAGTTCGTGGTTGGATAAAGGCACAGAAGACAGTCCAGGGATGGATTATTTCAGTGTTTAAAATTTGTCTTCCCACTGTACACAGAGTGCCTTGATCTTCCACCACTCGGGATGTTCTGTATTAGACTTTGCTGTCTATCAGACTGTTTCTCTCTCTCTCTCCTTTGGGCGCTCATCATCCTACTAGCTCAAAAACACAGAAAGCTTCTGTGATTTATACCAGCAATTACCTTTGATTTCAAGAGTTGTTAGAAAAAATTCGAGCTGATCAGCTTCAGGAGAGCCCTTTTGCTAAATTAAACTACAGGGAGCAATAAAAAAATTAAAAATCAATATATAACAAATGGAAAACAAGAGAGGCTGTTAGCAATGCATAAAATCTTCAGACAGGAGATGCAGCAAAAGGAAGCTAAAAGTATCAATGAAAAATCTATGACCAGTACAGTTCAGGACAATAAAAAAGAATTCTTTAAATATATTAGGAACAAATGACATTCTAGAAATTGTCCAGACAAAGATGGTAAAATTGTCAATCTTGATGCCAAAAAGGCAGACGTATTCAAAACCAATCTTTCTGTTCTGAATTCGGAAAGAGGCGGGATGATATATTCATACTTTACAGTGGTAATGAAATCCTTTCTATTCCATCCACAACTATAGAAGGTGTTAAACAGCAGTTTAAAAAAATAACATTTTAAAATGTGCAGAACGTATAACTTGTACCCAAGAGTATTAAAAGAATTAGCCAAGGAGCTCTCTGGCCCACTGATGATCATTTTTAAGCAATCTTGGATCACTGAGGAAGTTCCAGCAGACTGGAAAATTGCTAAACTAGTGCCAATATTTAAAAAGGGCAAACAAGATGACTTGGAAAACTGTAGGCAAGTTAGCCTGACAATGACTCTGGGTAAAATCTTGGAAGGCTAATAAGGAATATAATCAGTAAAGAATTAAAGGCTGCTAGCATAATTAATGCTATTCAACATGGGTTTATGGAAAATAGGTTTTGTGAAACAAATTTAATATCATGTTTTGATGAGATTACAAATTTCGTTGATCGAGGTAACTGTGTTGCTATAATAAGCTTAGACTTCTATAAGGCATTTGAATTAATCTCACATGACATTCTTATAAAAAATATCACTGTACAAAATCAATGCAGACTGTATTAAATTGATAAACTGATAGATCACAATAAAAGCAATTGTCAATAAAATTGCAAATGGGGGAACTGTCATCCAAAGGGGTTGTCCCAAGAATCTGTTGTTGGCCCAGTGTTATTTAATATCTTTATCAGTGATTTGGAAGAAAATATAAAATCATTCCTGATAAAATTTGCAGATGACTCAAAAAAGGGTGGAGTGGTAAGTGAAGATGGGGAGAAGTCACTAACACGGCCTGACCTGAAACACTTCATAAGAAGGGTTCATCTGAACAACATGCATTTTAGCACAGCCACATATGAGGTTATATGTCTAGTAACAAATAATGTAGGTCACACTTGTAAGACGGGAGACAATGTCCTGGATTGTGGCGAGACTGAAAAGGAGTCAGAGGCAATAGTAAATAACGAAATGAACACAAAATCCCAGTGTGATACTGCAGCAAGAAGATCAGGTGTAAATCAGGGAATCTCAAGAAGGATTAGGGGGAGGCAAGACCTCTATATTAGGCACTGATACATTGGAAAACTGCTCTAAGATCAACAAGAAGAAATTCAGTAAAGACTAGTGCCAAATACTGCTCTTTGGAAGGAAAAATCAAATGCAAAGCGAGAAGATGGAGAATAGCTGGCTAGGTGGCAGCACTGCTGAGAAGGGTCTAACAGCTATAGAGGATCACACATTGTATAAGAGTCAACAGCATGATGCACTTCTGAAAAGAGCTAATACCATTCCGGGCTATGTTAATGGGCGTCATCTGTAACACACGGAGATCATCGTCCTGCAATTATACCCCAGCTTGTAGTTCTGCATATTCCAGCGATGGGTAGACAAGGTGGGTGTCAGTTCTGTGGGTTCTTCCCTTAATCATTTTAATCATCAGCCTTAATCCCCCCATTTAATTATTTCATTGTGATTTTCATTCACTGAAGTACTTCTGCAGCTACCAGCCATCTCCACTCGCCCGGCGTGTAACTCATTGGTTTAATGTGGCATTAAGGACACTCTTAGGGTCTCATTCTCATTCATTCTCATTCATTATTTTATTCTCAGGATTTGAGCACAGATGGGTAACCAGATCAGGACAGGGGGGATTCAAATGATGATTACAATTATTAAGGGAAGAATCAGCATGTCTGCTGTGGGGAACGGAGCAATCTTATCACTGGTTTCTCTATAATGAGATGTTCTGTCCATACCTCCAAGAGCTGGTAGGGAGTTGTTACCCTCACTTCATTTTCCACAAGCCCCAACAACATAGCCAGGGAATGAAACTATTGCATCCAGAAATACTCCTGATCTCTGCATCTCTGTAGTATTCCACCTGGGATTGGTGGACCTGCCCTAGATGTTGGACATTGTCCTTCTAGCTGATGGTTACATCAACAGCTGCTGTGACTCTGCCTTTGGTGACTAGCGTGTCACATACAGGGTTCCCCGGCTGCCTCTTGGAGTGATTCAAGAATTGTACCTGCGCAGCTAGACTGGTACAATCTCTCTTTGGATGTGGTGACTCTCTTGTGCAGCTTTAGCAATTCATGCCTCTTCCAAGGCTACTTCCTTTGGTTCCGCCACCCTCCCTCAGCTCCTTCTTTCCTTGCTTGACCCCAAAAAGCACCTCTCCTTAGGTCCATTACCTAGCTTCCCAGCTGTCTGTTAGCTGTCTTCCCCGCTGCTTTCAGGACCTTTTCCAAAACCCCGCCCAGACTTTCCCAAGCCTGGGGGTAGAAGGCCCCCAGACCCTTTCCTAGTCTCTCGCTCAGTAGAGAGACTCACAGCCAGTCTCACTTCATCCCCAATCTCTCTGTGGCCTGCACACACCCCAGGCACCATTCTCAGCCGGCATCGTTGTCAGGCCTACCCCTTCCATCAGTCCAGGAACAACAGCTCCCAGAATTCCCCTGCTCTGGGCTGAGACTGACAGGAGAGCTATGCTGGCCTGTGGCTGGTGTTAAAGTCAGCACACCCAGGCACCGTCCCCCCACTGACTTATCTTCTCAGCATCTTGTCTACTTTTTCAAACTCAGACTTGTCAATAATCAGCAGAACTGTCTTCCTCCCCCTCCCCCATTCTCACCTTCCTTCCCCTCTTCAACCTTTCCCTCCATCATGCTTGTTTCACACACCAAGGACTTTCTTCTGCTAACTGTCTCCCACCCACCATCCTCTCATGCTGGAAAAATACTTTTGCTTTCCCCATCTTCCCTGCATAAGAAAAGGCGTATGCTTTCATACCTGGTACCTGCCTGGTCTCAGCTTTCATTGTCTAGCAGCGGGTATTTGTATCCAGTGGGATGGCAATCTGCCACTCCAGACTTCCTGTGGTTCTCACCACTCCGGTGCCAGCTAGCCCGGCATAGAGAAACATCTGCGTTGAGATCTTTTTCAGCCTCAACACTTTTCTCTCAGTCAGTTTATGCCCATCAGCTACCTGCATAACGCTCAGAAGGGTTCACATTTTTAAACGAAGGGATTTTGAACTACCCTGTAAATGGTTTGTACCAATGACTATCTGTATGCATGGCAATGACACCTGTCAGCAGATATGCCTATTTCTCTGCACTCCCTGTCTGCCAAGAGTACCTCTGTTATGTCTATCCTGGGCTAGCTCAGTAATGGTTTACAGCACCACTCACCAGTTATGCCTGAAGCATCAGCACAGTGTGTTTTGGAAATAGCGTGGTTTTATCTACTTGGGCTGCTGGGTCTTGTCATCGGGAAGGGTGGGCGACTAAGTCCCCCTGCATATACTGCAGCAGAAAGGACAACGATTAGCAATACTGAGCTGCCTATCTGCTGCCTGTTCCAGCTGCAGTGCTCAACTAAAGCAGAAGACGGAGTAATGCCTGGAAAGGGAAGCAGACGACCATGGATCAGAGCACACGTGGTCACAGAGGTTAATTAGAATCAAATGCAGTTTCTCCAGCAGTCCAATTACCCGCTGTGAGTTTGGAGAGCTAGAGCTGTGCTTCGCAGAAGCACCCACTTTCCCATAGAAATAGATTTAGTGAGTAGTGCAGGTGGCTGCCGGGGGCAGGGGACAGGAAAGAAGAGATGGGCACCATTAAGCTTATTGAATTGCTGCTCTTGATGCAGGAAGCCATTTCTGTAGCCTCATGTTCCAGTGGAAAGCATCCGATCATTTCTCAGAACAAATATTGCAATCTTTACCCAGGCAAAACTACGTTCTTGGCACCTAAATAAAAGAAAACTCCCGGGGAACCATGAGGCTGAAGGGATGAAAGCCAAAGACTAATTTTGTAACCACTCAGTCACTGGCGATCCCTTGGAACTGAGGCTGATCTCTTTCACAAGTTTTATTGTGTATGGGTCCTTTGGGGACTGAGAAGTCCAATCCTTGAGCCGCAGACTCGCTGGCAGGTGTTGCCGGTGCTGTTGGAAGGCAGGTTGGGCCACGATTGCTGCATGTCAGTTGTCTGTCCTTTCTTTTCTGGCATTTTTCTGTGACCAGGTGTAGTGTTCGGTATTTTTATCTCGGTGGTGGAATGGAGCACACTGGCAAAAGGATGTCAAAAGTGCTTATTTATTACATGAAATAGCATAAGAAAGACAGACAGGAGTGGGAGTCCTGTACCATACAGGAACTGCAGCTCCGGCACAAGTCTTAAGGTGGAAAGTACAATGAAAGTACAATTAACCACAAGGATATAAAGTAGCAACTTATAGGCACAGGACTTATTATTATCATAAGCTGAGCAACCGCAGCAGCAGCTGCAGTTAGTGAACAGAGAAGTGAACCTTAAGCAAGGAAGAGACCTGCCAAGAGGATACCTACAGCAATATACTCCTGGGGGCCCATCGATGTAAGAGAGCTAGCCTTATCTAAACGTGTGCAGGGACGCTTATCACCAAGAACGAGGGAGACCCATACTTCGTTCTGATAAGCGGGTGACGTACGGGAACCGCCTGCCCGAGACATCCGCTAGCGCCTCCACGGATCCACGGAGAGTCTCAGCTTGGGGAGGCTCTCGGGGGGGTTGATATACCCCTTTCCCCCCCTCACCTTGCAGCAAGCCTTACCCAGTAATACATGACGTATATCTCAATCCCAGTAGGGATTGGCCTTAACACTTAGTTGCTATTAGTCTATTGGTAGTTAGCTAGGGACCTTCTGGAATAAGGTGACGTTAGTTGTTTACTTCAAAGAGAACTCAGCCATAGTCTTACTTCTCCTTTATTATTACTAAAATAGGGACCTTTTAGCTTATCAAGCATTAGCAAATGTCTGTGGTCGTCTCAGGATGCTCCAGACCCCAAGGCACTTCCTCCTCTGGCCTAAGGTCGGGCAGAGGGCAGCGTCTGGGTTCTGCTCCTGAGAGGTCTTAACTCTTGCTTTTCTGGCTTAGCATTGCTTTTAGGGCCTTGCTCTTGTCAAACCATACTGATTTCGCGTTACAAGCTCTTGCGCGCCCTAACACCAGGGCAAGGTGACTTTCCTCAAAGGTGCCCATTCCTTCTCTGATACGTCTGCGCCAGTTGGCAAAGAACAAGTCAGTAGACCTTACTGACGCTGTTCTTAAGGACATGAAGGATAAGTCACAGTCTTCTAGTCCAACCTGTTCCCCAGCAGACTCAGAACAACCCAGCCTCGGCACCAAACCCAGCTGCCTTCCCCCCCCCCCCCACCACACACCACGCACAACTCTACACATGGGGGCACAGCAGCTGGGGGGAGTCTTCACAGTCTCCTGGAACCACCGTTCAGTTAACTCAGACCTGTGGCTGAGTCTATGCTTGTAGCTAGGGGGTGAAGGAGTTCCCAGCTTGGGCAGACATATTAGTGCTAGCTGTGTAAGAGCTGCCATGCTAACAAGAGTAGCATGGGCCAGGACCTACCCCTGGGGTCTGGGCAGATGTGGACTCAGCATGGCCATGTTATTGAGTCTGCACTAGTATTGCTAGTGTGCTGGTTTGATGGAAGCTAGCGGTAAGTGTATCTACTCAAGCTGGGAATCACCCCTTGCTCCAATATAGACATGGACTTTGTCTCTGGCAGACCATGGCACCCATGGTTTGCCTTCTCACCCCAGCACCATCACACTTCTCCTTCCAAATAACTTACTGATGATCCTTCTGATCCGCCCTCAATACAGCAACAAATATAACCCAGGATGACCGCCCCTGGGACAGGGACTCTGTGTTTGGACTGTGTCTACCACAGTGGGTCCCCATTCTTGGTTGGCCTTTAGGCACTGCTGTAATAGTCCCATTTTCAAAACCACCAAAGTTTCCTTGGCTTTCAGGGGGACTTACAGGCATTGGAAAATGTGTCCCCAAGCACCTCTGTCATGCTGCTCCCCTTCCCTTCACTTGTTGGATAATTTACTGGGTTATTTGCACAGACATTTGCTGAAGCCCACACACATTACTCCCTTAACACCTACCAAGTCTTTTTTTCCCCTCATCATGTTTCCAACAGGTTTACATACTTTTATCTTTTATTTCTGAGCTTCTCTTTGAACCTGTGCTATATTTTATTCAGTTCATCTTGGGACATCCTTCTATGCCAGCATCCAGATTTCCACAATTGTTAAGACCAGTTGTTTGCAAGTTTAACATATGAAGCCAGTCAAAGTACTGATGAAAGGGGAAAACATGCCTTTATATATACAATCCTAGAAATATAGGAAAGAAGAGCTCCCAGAGACCACCCTTCCCCCCACACCAAAATAATAAAAGAGGCAAAGTTGATTGCGCAGATTTCATTTATATGTTCAAAGTGCTTCAGCTTCTCATTTGAGGTATAAAAAAGGACACTTCTCAGGTTCCTTCAATTCACATTTACAATCGGATCCCATTAAAAAGTAGCTGTTTTACCTGTAACTACCACATAGTGATATAGGCGATACCACAGACACGTGCTTTTCAGAGCATGGGGAAATGCTCTGGCGTTGCATATACCCCTGAGTGTAACATCTTTCAAAATAAGATCTTTTTACTGGCAGCTTCTGCTCTCTGACATGATTGCACATGGTCAAAGGACTTTGTCTGCTGTGGGCTCCCATTGACTTCACTGGGCTTTGATTAAGACCCTGTGTGAGGAGGATTTTGTTCTGACATCTCTGGGTGCTTTTAGGAATGTTTGAGTACCTGGATGAAGCATTTTAAATGTTACTCTCCTCTGCTGAGCAATGCCGAACCTTTCATCCTTTTGCAAATACATCCAGAGAAGGCCCACAGTTTACACCTGTTAAAGCCAAAACCACTCAGCAAACTCAGGATTCTGCTGTTATTTCTGACTTCTTCTGGGAACCTTGTTTCTCTGCGGTGTGACTCTCACAGGTCTCAAGAGATAAGCGGGGTTAGGCTTGGTCTGCACTTTGAAGGAGGAGATGTTCATACTTTACTGTGTTGCACTCTTATCTATAATCCAGCCCTGAACCACAGCCCCAGCCTGGTGTTGGTGAGGTGCTAGGATGCAGGGAAGCCTTGGCATCTCTGCCCAACGACCCTGACCGGCATGTCGTGGACATCTGTTAAAAAATATGGGTTGGATGAATGGACTATAAGATGGATAAGAAGCTGGCTAGATCATCAGGTTAAACGGGAATTGATCAATGGCTCAATGTCTAGTTGGAAGCTGGTAACAAGCAGAGTGCCCCAGGGGTCAGTGCTGGGGCTGGTTTTGTTCAACATTTTCATTAATGATCTGGAGGATGGGGTAGATTGCACCAGCAAGTTTGTAGATGACACTAAGCTAGGGGAAGTGGTAGATATGCTGTAGGTTAGGGATAGAATACAGAGTGACTTAGACAATTAAAGGATTGGGCCAAAAGAAATCTGATGAGGTTCAACAAGGACAAGTGCAGAGTCCTGCACTTAGGACGGAAGAATCCCATGCACAGCTACAGACTGGGGATTGACGGGCTAAGCAGCAGTTCTGCAGAAAAGGACCTGGGGATAACCGTGGATAAAAAGCTGGATATGAGTCAGCAGTGTGCCCTGGTTGTCAAGAAGGCTAATAGCATATTGGGCTGCATTAGTAGGAGCATTGCCAGCAGGTCGCGGGAAGTGATTATTCCCCTCTATTCGGCATTGGTGAGGTTGCATTTGGAGTATTGTGTCCAGTTTTGGGCCCCCCACCACAAAGAGGATGTGGACAAGTTGGAAAGAGTGCAGCGGAGGGCAACAAAACTGATTAGGGGGCTGGAGCACAAGACTTATGAGGAGAGGCTGAGGAAACTGGGCTTGTTTAGTCTGCAGAAGAGAAGAATGAGGGGGGATTTGATAGCAGCCTTTAACTACCTGAAAGGGGGTTCCAGGGAGGATGGAGCTAGGCTGTTCTCAGTGGTGGCAGATGACAGAACAAGGAGCAACGGTCTCAAGTTGCAGTGGGGGAGATCTAGGTTGGATATTAGGAAAAAGTTTTTCACTAGGAGGGTGGTGAAGCACTGGAATGGGTTACCTAGGGAGGTGGTGGAATCTCCATCCTTAGAGGTTTTTAAGGTGTGGCTTGACAAAGCCCTGGCTGGGATGATTTAGATGGGATTGGACCTGCTTTGAGCAGGTGATTAGACTAGTTGACCTCTTGAGTTCCTTCCCAACTCTAATCATCTATGATTCTATGAAATGTTTGAGTTCATATTGTCTAGAAAACCAGGCATCTTTGCCAAGTCTGTCTTGAAATGTGTACCAAACCTGTGGAGCTAAAATATCCTTTGAGCTGACTCCCTCAGCTTGGTGGAAGTTTATTTTTCTAAACACATTGTGGATCAGAACTGGCAAGATGGTTCTGCTGTGCTTGGAGCTCATGAGAGAGGATAAACTGGCAGGGAGTCAGTGGGGAAATTATGTCAATCTCCATTGTAATCCTCCATCTGGTCTCCGTCAACTTCTATTGGTCTCTGTTGGTTTCTACTTGGGTACCAATAATCTCAGGAACAACAAAGCAGTTGTTTCAGTCCCAAAGCTAATTTCCATCTGGAAAGAACGGGAATCAGCTGAAAAATTTCAGGTAGAATTTCCACTGGTGGATGCCATTGCCAGGACCATTAAGGAGATGATTTTGGTGTCATTACTGCCACAGAGCTAGCATTCCTGCTGCTCTGGATGTGGCCAGAAAATGGTCCAAATGTTTGCTGCTGTTGCCACTTACAAAGGCTGCTAAGAACCAGTCATTATTGTTTCCCTAGAAAGGCCACCAAAGTTGCAGTTTGTTCAACAGTAACCAACATAGTCGGGGAGGAGGAGAGAGCTGTGAGTTAGTGGGCAAGGAATCCCCTGAGTGAGCAATTGGTGCCCCAGCTTGGAAGATATCAGTGACAATTGCTATTGATGAAGGCCAGAGAACCGGCTGGCAGATAAGAGATTGAAGTGTGCTGCTATTCAGTGGTGTGTTTTCTAGTCCCAACTGTAATCTCGTCCTTGGAAGCTCATTCTTCTGAATGTGTGGGCTCCCTTTGGCCCCCTGGTCCTACTGTACAGTGTAAACAGGGATCCACCTAAGAGGTGGTGGAATCTCCATCTTTAGTGGTTTTTAAGTCCTGGATTGATAAAGCCTGGCTAGGATGATATAGCTGAGGTTAGTCCTGCTTTCAGCAGGGGGTTGGGCTAGATACCTCCTGAGGTCCCTTCCAATCCTAATCTGCTATGATTCTATGAGTCTATGGTCCTCCTTAAAATAATTGGTTGCTATCCCTTAGGATTTATTCTCCCTGCCTTTCTGCCTCAATCAGAGCAGTGTGCTTTTTTTTGACTGTCCAATACACAGAGATTGCCCTGGAGATGGCATGGTTCTAGACGACATCCTGGGGTTTTCTGCAGGAAAGCTGCCCTTTCAAAACACAAGGGCAAGCTAACTTTAGCTGAGCCAGTTCTATTGAGATTCCGTTCTCATCAGTCTCATGAGATTCCACAGGGGCTCGCAACTCACAGGGTCATCTCTTCCATCAACGCAGTGTAGCCTCCCGCACACCAACGTGAGTAGACTGCTTCGATGGGAGATCAGGTTGTCTCTGTTGCTGGTCCATTTACCAACTTACTTAGTGGAGTAGTGGATTTGTATCACTTGAAGTCTTTATATCAAGATTGAATTTATTCCTAAAGATAAACTCAGAGGTTCCTGGGTTCAAAGCAGAAATTACTGGGTGGAATTCTCTGTCCTGTGCTATGCAGAAGGCCAGATTGGATGATCGCAAGAGTGCTCACTGGCCTTAAAGTCTATGATTCTTTGCTGACTAGAGCCTTCGTCAGCAGTTGTCCATTAAATACTAGTGTAGTTATCTGGGGAAGTATTTCTCAGAAATTGGATGGGTGCTCCTGCATGCTCAACTCCATCTGATACTCACTAACTCCTATCAAATATAGGGCCACATTCTCTGCAGGTATAAATGAGTGCAGCTCCATTAAAGTGAATGAAGACACTGGACTCACAGAGTCAACGTGAGTGGGGTTACACTGGGAATAACTTGGCCCGGATAATGTCCTTTGTACACGTCACCAAAATATCAAAGACTGTATGTCCATGGTTTTAAAGCTGTACAATGACATCATAGCTCTCTTTTCAACCATGTAAAATATCCACATGTAGCAAACATTTACACTTTCATGCGGTTTGTATTTTTATCAGTTTGCAAGAGACATGTAACGAAGATGAATGGCAGCAGGATCGTGATGAGAACTTTTGCTCCCACCACTGACAAGAAAAGCATCTTAGTCATTTTGTCAGCAAATTTAAATAATAGGTGTTATAATGAGTGTCTATGAAGTCAAAACATGCCATGCTTTAGATTGACAGAACATGAGTAGTTTACTAGAGCACTTATAGGGAGATTTCTCCGTAGTAAGTGGAATTATCTTCTAATCAAGTATGATGTATATGTACAGTGATATGAGAGTTATTAATTTTTTAAAGGACACAACAAACTACTTTCCATATAAAATATTGGCCAGTGAAAACATAACAACCATTAGCCTAATCTACTGAAACAACAGCATGCTCACTAAGAAGTGTGCTTAACTCCTTTTAATAGGGGTGATTTTAGTTATTCCTTGTACATACTGTGGCGAGCTGATTTGCAGCATCATCACAGCAAATCCAGATGCTTAAATGCAGCTAATAACTTCCTAGAGTAAACTCTGTAATAGTAACTAGATCTTCAGCGTGGTGATGATTGGGAAAGGTTGGAAATCTGTTATTTTGGTCAAAATATGATTGTAAACACACTCTGTTTCAAGCCAATAGATTCAGAGGTTTCAAGGCCAGAAGGGACCATTGTGACCACGTAGTGTGATCTCCTGCATTACACAGGCCTTAGAACTTCCCACAATAATTCCAAGAGCAGATCTTTTAGAAAAGCATCTAATCTTGATTTTAAAATTGTCAGTGATGGAGAATCCACTACAACCTTTGGTAAATTGGTTTAACTACTCTTACCGTTCAAAATTTTCACCTTACCCTTTAATCATTCTCGAGGCTCTTCTCTGCGCCCTTTCACATTTTTCAACCTTCTTCTTGAATTTTGGACACCAGCACTGGACACAGCATCCCAGCAGCAGTTGCACCAGTGCCAAATACAGAGGTAAAATAACCTCTCTGCTCCTACTCAAGATTCCCCTGTTTATGCATCCCAGGATCCCAATAGCTCTTTTGGCCACAGTAGCACATTGCAAGATCATGCTCAGCTGATTGTCCATGATGAAACCCAAATCTTTTTTTTCAGAGTGACTGCTTCCCAGCATAGAGTCCCCCACCTTGTAAGTACATTCTGTGTTCCTAGGTGCATATGTTTACATTTAGCAGTATTAAAACACATAGTGTTTGCTTCCACCCAGTTTACTAAGTGATCCAGGTTTCTCAGAATCAGTTACCTGTCCGCTCCATTATTTATTGCTCCCCAATTTTTGTGTCATCTGCAAACTTGATCAGTGGTGAGTTTGGTTTCTTCCAGGCCACTTATATAAATGTTAAACTGCACATGGCCAACAATCGATCCCTGTTGGACCCCACTACTGATCCATCACCATTCCCTGTTTACAGTTACATTATAAGCCCCCGTCAGTTAGCCATTTTTAATCCATTTAATACGTACCACATTAATTTTATATCATTCTAGGTTTTTTTTTTATCAAAATGTTGTGTAGTACCAAGGCAAATGCCTTACACAAAGCGTATATTACATAAACACTATTACATAAACAACCAAATTTGTAATCTCATAAAAAAGATATCAACTGTGTCTGGCAGAATCTATTTCCATAAAGCCATGTTGCTTTGTATGAAATGTCATTGACCTCCTTTAAATCTTTGTATTCAAGTCTCAGATCAGCCTCTTCATTATCTTGCCTGAGATCAATGTCAGTCTGACAGCCTATAATAACCAGGGTCATCCCATTTACCCTTTTTGAAAGTTGACACAACACTAGATTTCTTGCTGTCTTCTGAAACTTTACCAGTGTTCCAAGACTTATTGAAAGTCAACATTAGCAGTCCAGCAAGCTCCTCTGCCAGCTCTTTTAAAACTCTTTGATGCAACTTATCTGGACCTGATGATTTTAAAATGTCTGACTTTAATAGCTTCTGTTTATCATTCTCCAGAGATTGTAGAATGGAAAGAGTGTTATCACCATATGATGAGACTTTATAATTTCTTTTCCCCAAATATATATAAATCCCTATAATGTGTAGGGGACAAAAAGCTGTGAGAGCATGGGGGATGTCAGTTTGAGTGATGTATATTGGCAGTCTCATGCTGCCAGTACTAAAGCATCTTTGGAATTTTGGAATATTATAGATGACAAGTTCCTAACTCAAAATGTGTTGCAAGCAACATGGGGGAGGGGGAGAATTCTATATTAGACCTTGTCTTAACAGATAAAGAGGAACTAACGTAGAACTAAAAATGAACGGTAGCTGAGGTACAAATGATCATGACTCGGTCACATTTATAATGTGAAAGCAGAATAAAGTCCAGAGCAGTAATAGATACACTATGATTCTATGATTCATCCTGTGGTGATAATACTTTTTCCATTTCACTAGTTCTCTGGAGGATGTTAAACGGAAGCTACTAAAGTTAGACATTTTTAAATCCTTAAATAAATCCTTCATATTTCTTTCAAAGCATCGTTGACAACAAAAAGCCTCGGAAATAAATGAATTGAGTATTTTTATAAAGTAAAGAGAATTTAGCACTCCTGGTTCTTTCCCTTGCTATTTTAGTTAGTGTATCTTGTGTAGGGGATTGGGGTTCAGTTCTTTCATAAGCACATTGAAAATATTCCCAATTTTTGTTAAATAGCCACTTCTCTGGCCCTCTGCTATGGCAGCAGGCCCCTGCAGCTGCCATGTGGGCATCCTCTCTGCAGCAATGGCTTTGTATGAGCGCCTAGTTGATGCACAGTTGGGCATGACTCAAAAGTCTGGCTGTGGCTCAAAACGTTTCACAGAAAGGGCCCAAGTGTTAATTCTGTTTTGTTTGTTCTTTTATTATGAGCCTGTACAAGAAAACAGCCTGGCAGCGTGAGTAAAATATTAATGACACACGTTCCCTTTTCCTTAGCTCGGTAAAAAAAAAATCCCTTTCCTGATGATCGTGCTCTTCATATCAAAGCTCAGACACCACCAAGAAGAGACAGGAAACACACTCTCTTTCCCACTGGTTTAGTCCTTCATCTCAGGGAGACCTCTGCTCACCCACAGTAAGTACTTTGTTATCAGAAGGAACTTACTCTCAAACCTACCATCTAAGATGATGTTTTGGTGCTAGAAAGTGCTCACCTTCCTAAATTTCCTTTGTAGATGTTGACTGTAGGACTGAATTCAGTGTCTTCCAAGGCATGGAACCATTGTTCCCCCAAAATTTAATCCAAAATGTCCCTAAAATGGCCTAATTATGCCAATAGACCAATCACCAGCCTTGTCTGTATCAGTGAGTAACAGGAGATGTCTTTCCCTTGGAGTTTTGCAAGGGTTTTACCAGGGGGTTTCCTTTGATCATTAGAAAACTCCTGAGAACTGACTGACTCAGTTTACCCTTGGGAAGACATGGATACAGCCTTCCAAATGAAGGATTGACACCCAGGCAACAATTTCTTAAAAAACAAAGTATCCTTTATGTGTTACCAATTTTCAATACAAATGGATTCTAAAACCAATATACAACACAATGTAACAAATAGCATAGGTCACAACATCCTACACAATCACACAAGTCATACAACCCAATGTGGAGCAGCATAAATCATCTAGACAGAATGTAGTGTACCATAACTTATACAAATACAGTGTAACACTTATTGCATAACATTAAACAATAGCACAAACCCTTTTTAATGCACAGTAACAAAATAATCAATTACACAATGCAGCACACTAAGGGGAACAGTGTAGCGTGGCGGCATACCACGTGTGGTGATCAATCATGTGTGGAAAGAAAGTGGCAGGATCTTTACTTAAAGTTTTAAAACTTTACTCAGGCAGGCACAGCGTTATTACCTCACGTGGACTCATTCATTCCTTACAGTAACATAAAATCATGCTTACGACTTTAGATTTCTTCTATTCCCTCTGATTTGTCTAGAGTCCTTCTCACCCGTCTCCTCGTGATTTCAGCTCTTTTATAAAACGTCCACTTCTTCTTCTCTGTCGTGTTCTCCTGCTGCTGGGCAGTTGGCTTCTCGCCCTCTGTTGCTCTTCTGCTCCTTCCACCTACTCCGCCGCACTCCCACGAAGCCTGCCAGCTCTCTTGCTTATAAACAGATTTTCACCCTTTCTGACTGGCTGCTTTTCCAATCCTAGTAACCATTCTGCCAATCAGCTTTAAGCTGTTTTGCATACTCGTGCTGGACCTGGCTGCAAACGTACCCTTTTCACCTGACTGACTCCTCCCTTCAGGTATTTTGAAGTCACCTCTCTTTCCAGAACATTCTAAGGCCACCATTTTGATTTTCTCAGGTAAAATCCTTGCAGCTGCCATTTTGGATTTGTAGCCACGACCACCTAAAACAATTGTTATGTATTACTTACTAAAACCCTTTAAATGATCACAAATTACATTTTTATGTTTGCTCATCACTAGAATTCACTGTCACCCCCTTAATTATGTTAATTAGAGCATGGCAAAATGTTGAGCTCCCCTCTCCCCCTCAGCTGTGTGACACGGAGCTGAATCCTCACACAGTCTATCACAGCTAAAAAAACCCTTTTGTACCACCATTGCCTTGGGAGCAGGGAATATTCCTGGGACTGTTCATCGGGATTTTGGTTGTTGAATGGAATTGGGCACTTCTCTCAGGAGAGGCACTTCATTTGCCTGGACTTGGGCCAGACCAGTGTGTCAGACGGTATTTCTTTTAAATTGTGATAACTAGAGTTATGTGTCGTGTTGAACTAGTGTGGGGTGTAGTGCTGAGCTACCTAACAGCTACCGTTAGGTTTGTTGGCATCATAGAAGCCCACCTGTCAGGGAAGATGACAGCAAAGGTACTAAAAGGTCCCCAGTGGTTATTATATAGATTCCAATTTGCAAGCACAGGGGGAGGGTGGGGGTCTGTGTATCCTCCCACTCCATTGTTGCTCCTATTAGCACACACTGACTTTTCAGTGGGGCCCACTTTAGGTCTCCATAGGGCAGGCACGGGAGGCAATCAGCTTTTCAAACATCTTCTTGTTATGGTAGAAGACAGATCTGGGAGAAGACCAGTCTCGGGAGTTAACGGGTCCAAGGGTTGGGCTCTTTATTACTATAGTTTATTTTGGTAAATAAATTATATTATTGCAGTGTGATTTATTGAATCCTCTAAAACTAATCTTAAAACGTATTAATATAGATTTAACATTGAATCCTAATGAATACTGTCATTTTTCAGTGTTTTGAAGGTTACAATATAGTAGACTTTTCTAGGTTAAATACATTATATGAATTAAATATGAATTAAGCTCTATCATTTGGATTAATACATTTGCTTCTTGGAGCATGATTTACTTAGAAATTTAATACTAACAGTGTAAATGTGGTTGAAATGGATGTAACATAACTTCCAGATTTTTTTTAACCAATCTGGGTGTTTAAAATATATAAAAGTAAGAGATCAACCAGAGACATTTGCTTAACAAACTGTATGCTCCAGCAAGAAAGAGCGTCATTGTTACAGTGAATCATAAACTGCAAAATTTCATGCTCATACCATGTCATTTATATTTTAAGAATATTATAGAAAGTAGTTCCAGATATCATAACATCATCAATTTACAGGCTAAACATTCTTCACTTGAAAGGGAAAGTCCTGTTAATTTATCAGAATTTTAGAACTTGTGACTTGTACAAAAAGAGAAAGTTTATTTAATGCAATGTTTTCCAATAGCATCAAAAGTGTGCATTTATTAGTCATTCTGCAAAGCACTGGTAAAATTACATATTTTATACTGTGCTCTTTCTTACAATGTGGGCAAGAAACTGAAGAGTTGGACAAGGCAGAGAGGGAAACTAAGCTGATGACTTTCCATAAGACCTACAGCTGTATGCAGAGGTTAGGAAAAGTAATAGGTTAGAAAAGAGGAGCACAAAGGAGATTGCAGGAGCACGGCTGGAACTGAGATGATGATCCTGCAGACTCTCCTGGCCCTCTTTCTCCTGTAGTTGCCCTACAGTCAGTAAGGAATGAGCCAGTCATTTACAGTCAGTAAATAAACCTTTACTCTTCCACTTTTCTTCTGTTCCTTTAGACATTGATCGGAGTGTTTACCCTTTGTAGGTGGTGGATGTGTGGGACCTGCTAGACAGGCACTGGTGCCAAGATGAAGAATGCTTTCGCATGAAGCATCTAGAAGTTTCTCTTTTTGTTTTGTTTTGGTTTTGTTTGTTTGTTTTTTAAGCTCAGTAAAGTTCAATCAGCTCCTATCAGAAAAGTAGATGTGGAAATGGGGGGGGGGGGGGCGGTTTCATATCTACTCAGGATCAACAAATTGAAGACCAAATTTGTTCAATTTTCAAGTCAAAACAAGATTTTTCTCTCAGTGACAAAGTAGCAAACTTCCCCAGGAATCCAAGGATCTGGCTGTGTACTTCCTGTCGCCTATGTTATTGACAGAGGATGCTGCAAACAGACATTGGCGAGCAATTGTTTTGATCATGTGCGAGGTAGAATGCAACTCACGCTTCCACAGCCATGCTGGCCCTCCCCAGCACTAGCAACAGTAAACACGTGTGTTTGCCAGTGCAGCAGCTGTGAAGCAGTCCCCTGAAGCATGTATGATGAGTAAGATGACACCATTTTTACACAGTCACGGTTCTGACTGTGTCCATACCCGCAACACTTTGCTTACTGGTAGAAGTAAGAGGAGGAGGAGTGGGGGCAGGATGGTAGTGAATAGTATGACTGCTTGTTGCGTGTTGACATCGTTCAGTGTTGCACTACTCTGCATGAAATGTGTTTTGATGGATGCACTGCATGAGCCAGAGAAAAGATTTCATATTTTTCTCATGATAAATCAGAAATAGCTGCAAAACTATGGGCTTATCCAGCTCCCACGGAAGTTAATAAAGACTTTGAGTATTCTGTTCTATGTAGGGTGCTTTACCATCCTCAGCTCCATACCATCTGAAAGCCTTCCAGAAGTGCATCAAGTGACATGAATGACATCTGTCACATGTGCTTCGTTCTTTCTCGCCTCATCTTCTCTTGAGAAGTGTGTATGTAGTGTAGTGTTTTGTTTGCGGGTTTATTGGTACGCACTGCTCTGTATTAACAGAGAAGGCAAGCCAAAGATGTGTACCCTGTCCTAGGAGTGGCAGGGGGGGAGGTCTGTGATGGTCTTTAGTTCCTGGGGGAATTCTCTCACCTTGACTGGGCAGTTTGACCCTTTTGAGAGCCTTTTTCAGTCTGAGGAGTGCACCCCTTTCAAGTGGCAGGCCCATGCCTCCACTTCTCCCTGGGGTGGGAGCCCATGATCCAATCACTCTGAACAGATTGTCCAGGTTACAGTGCCCGGGTACCAACTATGTTACCTCGCATGTCCAGCTGAGCTCGGGCCCTGCCAGAATGGTTCATCAGGAACCTGTGGCAAGTGGCAGCATGGAGGGACATGGAAGTAGTTTGTCCAAATCAAAATACAGTTTCTTTTGCTCAAATGGTACACAAAGCTTAGAGAAGTGGATATAAATAACAAAATCATACATGCCCATTAACTGGCGTATGCTTGGCATTCCCCTCAAGCCCCTTGGTAGGTATAACTTGGGACTTTGTTTTCCATGTTCTTTCTGGGCACCATGATACAGCTTGCCTGCTGCATACGCTGACCCTTGGTCAGTTGGCCTGTTTACCAGCCCCCCGCCTGGCCAACAGTCTTTTTTGGCCTCTGAGAGGAAGAGGAAAAAACATCTTACTGAGGACAGTGCCAGAGAAAATTTCGAGACTTACAAAAGTGTGCACACAGATGTGAATTGAGATTGGAAAGACCCCCCCCCTACACACACAGTTTATTATACAGTAGGGAATAATATAACTATCCAAGAGAGTTATTATACTTGGAAGGTTGGTTCTTGCTGCACCTTGAAAGCTTGATATTCCAAAGATCATGCTGAGGCCCCTAAGATATGCCTTTCACCAAGATAATTCTACAGTCAGTGCATCTTGTGACATGCTGGTGGACGATTTACTGTAGGCTGAACTGGAGATCTCCAGAACTAGAAGTATGAGTTGCTACAGCTCGAGCCAACAGCCAAGAGGGTAGCTGGGATAGAACAACTCCTAGATTCTTTGGATTAGCACAGAGAGAAACCTGTGCTGAACAGTCATTAGTGGGTTTCAGCTTATATACCCATACTGATCTTTCAAACATACAGTTGTTGGGTCCCTGTACATTTTTGTTAGGATGGATAATGCTGTTGTTAGTGCTGGCTGTGAGGTGGTAGTGAAGTGACAGTGGTGTTCAGTGTGTCTTGAGATATTAATTAAAAACAACAACAAACAAATAATTGTGTATGATATCCTTGCTGTAAATGCATCTTTATTTTTCAAGTTGCAATTAAAAGATAATGTTATCAATATTTTTTATATATAAAACATATAAATCTATATCAACAAGTTTGTTCCCAGCACAGTTGGTGGGGTGCAGTGTAATGAGATTCATACTGAATACGCCTAATATGTTCACTTTTCATAATATAGAAATTTCCTTAATCTTTTCCTCATCTTAATGATATATTGACTTTTGCAGCATATTGTAAATTATGCATACAATGACCAATTTCTGTCCACTGCACAGAGAACAGAAACAGCACTGTGCAATTACCACTCTGCTGTACAATTTGCTCAGAGAAGAGAGCCATAAAAAAACTCATTTTGTCTGCTTGAAAAGTGGGTGGGTCCCTAGACTTGTATTGAAATTCCACGACTGAGATTGTGATTCGAATTTGCATGCTTAGTAAAGCAAACATTTTCCATAAGAGAGCCAAATCCTTTGTCTTTGAATCTTAAAAAATATCATGTAGGCCACAATAAAATTATTTCCATTGCACAGAATATATGTTGCAGAATGGGGACATGTTGGACAGAATATTTTATCATGCAAAATCCAGGAAAAGACCAGTGTTTTATTACCACTGCTACCCTGCTAACTTTACTGCTGTAATTCATCTAAATCTATAGTAGACTTGAGTAAAAAAATCAGAAATTTCAACCTGCTGGATATTTTGATATTTCAACATTTGTTTTTATCCCAAGTTGGGACAAAAAGTCAAAGTACAAATGTGGAAAAAAAAATTTCAAAAATGTTTTTATTTGGAAATGTAAGTTAACTGTGTTAAGCTAAATCAAAATGTTTTTAGTTTGTCTGATATTCAACTGCATATATCTAAGGTGCTGATACCTCATGCAAGTTATAATTCACGTGTTTCATGCCCTTATTCTCTATAGACCAGGCAGAGAGCCTGACTCATGTCTTCCATGATGCACCGGGTTGTTGTCCTGGATTTGAGGAGTGGGTTATCCCAAAACTTGATCAAGCTAATAGAAGTCATGTTGTGTGCTTTTAGCCTTCATGAATTAATAAAATATAACACCAAATAGTTAAGGGTTAATTTGAACAAGCAGGGATTCTGGAGGAAAGGTGAATGCAGGTTTGCAGTTTCTGCTAATCAGAATGGGAGGAGGGGAGAAAAGAGTCAATAATTTGAGACTGAAAGAAAATAAGTGGACGGAAATCTTGAATTTAGGTGCCTTTGATTTAGCAGATTATTATAACTAAAATTGTTAGGAATGTTTTGTTAATAAGTAGTTTATTGAAGTTATGAGAAGTGATGACCGGGTAGAGGTCACTATGATCCATGTGTTTTGTGATGGTTATAAAAAGCTAGATAATAGAGTGTACTTTGGAGCAGTTCTTTGAAGCTATCCTGAGAGATTCTTTTCCCTGACACTTTTACTCCCTGCTGGGGAAACATATGGCCAATGCTGACCTGCTGCAAATTTCTCAATACCATCTCAAATTCTAGGTAATTATTTGAAGTGTTCTAAACCTATTGCTATGTCTGTGTGTGCTTAAATCTGATAAGTAGTAGTTTTTTAGATAAGAGCACACTTGGTTCTATTAATCTTCATCAGCCAGAAGTACTGTTTTCCAACTGATTTATTCCTGACACTGCCTGGAGTGAAAGTTAAGTTACTACTGCTGCCTTGGTTTCTGAAACTGTGGATAACAATTTGGTTTGGATCAGAGGGGAAACTGCCATGCATAAAGGGAGATTTAAACTGACAAGGACCTCATCCCTTGGGAGAGAATGGGGTCATGACGCATATAAGCTATAAGTCTTTTCAGGACCCATGACACTATAGACAGATGCATTTCAATGTCAAACTGACTCAAAATAAAATGTTTTAGTTCAGTTCAACAAACCAAAATATTCTGATTTGTGTCAAACCAATCCACACTAAATATAGTGTTTCAATTTTTCTAACATGCAATAAAATATGTAGGGGAAAAAAATCAATATTTTCCCCTAAAAAAAAATTGGTTTGGGGGAAAAAAAATAATTTGGATGGCAAATTCCTGACCAGCTCTAATCTATAAATTCTCTACTTAGAATAACCTGTAATCAACTTAGTAATAAATAAGCAAATCTTTCTGGATATGTGTATCTCTCTCTCTCACACACACACACTCATGATATAAAACATTAAGGTGTGTTTGTACCAGATTGTCACCAGATTTATGATAGTTGATTTTTTTTTTTTCCCTGGACTTCAGCTATTACTATATTTCTTAAAATGCTTGGGCTGCTATTTTTCTCTTGCTTGTCTTGTGTCTTTATTTTCTATTTATTGCCCAAAAGGTAAGGATTTACACTGGCTATAAGGTGAACTTTATGCAAATTTCAATACATAATTCTCCGGCTGTCTGGGTTCCTTATACACTGATGAATGCAATTCAACCCTATGAAAGCAAATAAAAAGATTTTTCACAAGCCAAAGTCTTTTCCTTTTTTCTGATCTTTCTCCTCATCTCCACAGGCTTGTGTAATGATGACAGGTTTCATGTTAGAGTAACAATGATTGTCTATCATGTTAGTATAACAAAGGTGGAAGTTTTGTTCTATGGCTATTGTCAACAATCTGGCATTGTACCACACTCAGTTATTTACACACACACACACACGCATACTTCTTTACTCATCTTTGGAGCTTCACTTTGCTTTTTTAAAATAACAACTGTGTTTATAAACCACTGGTTACCTGAAATGGCAGAGTCCGAGTGGAAAGAAAAAGTTCAAACTACCTAATAAACACATTAGCTACAGTAACAGCGTGAATTTCTTTTAAAGAAAAAATTCTCCTCTGAATAGTGAAGTAAATATTTGTGGCATCTTTAATCCAAAATAATTCAATAAGTTTTACAAACCATATTCTGTACAAGGAACTCCTTACTCAGTTCGGAAAAGTGACACCTCTACAATGAAACAGTGCAGCTGAACAACAGCACACACGACACTAAGGGAAAGGAGTCCTTATCTTGTTGTAACTACAGAGTGAATTTTAGATCTTGGAATAGGGCAGGCCTATGGGGGACTTTGTTTGAGTGGGGAGATAGTAAGATACTCCTGATTTCAGAAAAAAAACAGAAAGGAGGCAAGTGACAAGTCTCTTTTCCCCCTTTCATGATTGCCAGGACAGGCTGACTTTGAGAAGTATGTTGTCTGATATTAAAATGTGTTAATAAAGTTGTAGCCACTTGGCCAGAATTCCATTGTCTGTCTGTGTTCTCAGTGGCCCATTAAGTCTCCAAACCAAGACAGAAAAGAGGAGATGTAAGAGGCCGAAGGGAATATTCCAGAAAAGGAGGTGAGCAAAAAATGACCCTTAAAGAATGGGATTCGCATGAATTTTGAAACACACTGGGAAAATGGAGATGAACGTATCTTTATTCATTTGACAGGGCATGACTGAGAACCTTGATCATTTATCCATATAAATGAAAAGGGAAAGAAATGCTTTGTGCTGAATGACGAGAGGAGGCCTATAAAAATGCAATTCATGAAAAAGAACAGATGCAAAATAATATAAAAGATCATCAATTACCTATGCTCTGGCAGTATTTGATATATGGGAAGCCTGTGAAAGCCATAGAAAAAGTAAGTGCCAGCCTCTGTTTGATTCTGAAAGCTTAACTGAGTAATCAGATTGATTTCTGAGGACATTACAACTGGTACAATTCTTCTGGGAAAAAAAAGGAGTACAAAGGAAACAAGCACAACGAGGATGTGTTACCGAATGGAGTGAGTTCCCTGATAAGGCGATCAATATGAGGGGCAAGTGCTGGACTGCGGCTCTGGACAAAATGACCAGTCAAAGTCAAGAAAATCAGAACTTATATAGGAAGAGAAGAGCATTAAAATACCCACATTAGACAGAACAGTTGGTTAAGTTTCTCCTAAGCATGATCATTATAATGGCAAGAGATATGAAAATAGGGACAGGTTGTCGTGGATCGAGAAGCCAGCATTCCATCATGAAGAACTCGGATAGCAAGTTGATATTTACAATACTCATTGACTTTTGATGCCCTGCTTTAGAAACACACTGCAAAGACAACAAAGGAGAAAACAAAGAGAGTATTTAATGTACAAACTAAAAGGATAAAGCTGATCTGGAAATGAAGTCACTTGAAATCATCATGGCCAAGGGGAATATGGGGGAATAAAAGTATTGAAAATCACTGAAGTAAATTCATGTCTGGTGGAGTTCCTGTGATGCACCTACCCTCCAGGGGATTGGCTCTGACGCAGGGTAAGTACACCCCATCAGCCCCTGGGGTGGGTCAGGGATGCTCAGACCCTGCAGCCAAGCTTGTCGGGCTGTCCTCAACCACAGGGTTGTGCAGCCTAGTGGACAGAGTCAATAGAGAAACCCCTGCCTACCTTCAGGTCAGCACAGCCTAATAGCCAGAGTCAATAGGGCAGCCTACGGACTTTGGGGCAGCATGGGCTAATGGCCAGAGTCAATGGAGCAACCCCTGCCTTCAGGGGTGTTCATGCTGCCCTAATGGCCAGAGTGGAATGGGCCACCACCTGCGCGTGAATGACGGCCAGGGACCAAGATCATCCCTGCTTCTCTGGGTCCTGACGCAGGGCCCTGATGATGAGGGTTGAGTGCCACTGAGTCAGTGGGGATCTGGCTGAAACACATTGACTCTTCATAGACTCAGTGGGTAGCCCTCCCACAGGGCTACTTCCCACCCTAGTTCCTGAAGCCTTGGCCCAGGTGTCTTCGGACTCTCCAGATCTCTCAGGGGAGAGAGTAGCCTGCGAATTTGGACTCTGTTGGGCATCTGCACGCTCCCTTGGTTCCCTGGCCGGAGCCTCCACCACACGTCCTTCCTTCTCGGCATCCAGCCCCAACTGAGATAAGCTGCTCCTTTTATACTAACACATCAGCTGGAGCATGCGTAGCAAGTGCAGAGGGATGGAACTTCCTCCGCCCAGCGTATAGGGTTAACCCCTTCCTGCCCAGCGCAGAGTAAGTACCGCCCCGTCACAGGCCCCCAAGGTAATGCACATTGAAAATCATAATCCGAACTATACATTCAAAATGATGGAATCTAAGTTAGCTGTTATCACTCAAGAAAGAGATCTTGGAGTAATTGTGGATAGTTCTCTGAAAACATCTGCTAAATATGCAGCATCAATAAAACTAATGATGTGAGGAACCTTTAGGAAGGGGATAGATAATAAAACAATAAATATCATATATCAATATCACTATAGCAATCCATGGTATGCCCACACCTTGAATACTGTGTACAGTTCCAATTGCCCCATCTAAAAATGATATTTTAGAATTGGAAAAAAGATACAGAGAAGGGCAATAAAAATGATCACAGGTATGGAAGAGTTTATTTATGAGGAGAGATTAAGAAGACTGGGACTGTTGGAAAAGAAATGACTGAGGGAGGATATGATAGAGGTCTATAAAATCATGGATGATCTGGAGAAAGTGAATAAGGAAGTGTTATTTACTCCTTCATAGAACGCAAGACCCAGGGGTCAACCAACAAAATTAATAGGCAGCAGGTTTAAAACAAACAAAAGGAAGTATTTCTTCACGCATCACACACAGTGGAATTCATTGCCAAGGAATGTTGTGAAGGCCTAAGGTTATAACTGGAGTCAAAAAAGAACTAGATAAGTTCATGGAGGATAGGCCCATCAGTGGCTTTTAGCCAAGATGGTCAGGGATGCAACCCCATGCTCTGGGTGTCCCTAAACCTCTGAATGCCAGCAGATGGGATTGGATGACGGGATGGATCACTCACTGATTGGCTTATTCTGTTCATTCCTTCTCATGCATCTGGCACCTGGCTCTGTCGGAAGACAGGGTGCTGGGCTAGATGGACTACTGGTGTGACCCAGTATGGCCGTGCTTGTGTTCTTATGAGATGTGCAGCCTAGAAATACTCTGAAGGCATATCTCCACCGAAAAGAAGTGATGGCTGGGGAGGTGAAAGCCTAAGAGTGGGAACCGTTTCTGGACTGTACTGAAGTCAAACACAAGTGCAGTTATCCTGAACTGTGATAACCTCCATGGAGGATTTTCATAAATGAGAACTTCCAAATGAGAGAGATTTATCCCAATCCAGTCGTGAACTAGCCTAGGAACTGAGAGCAGAGAAGCTTTAGTTGACATCACTTTGTGCATGGAGCCCTACAGAAAGAGTTGTTTACTCATTTATGTAGGTCAAAAACCCAGTAGTTGTCATGTAAATCAGTTCTCAAGCAGGGTCTTGTGCATATATTGCCTAGAGGCCATACATTACCTTCTTGAAATCTAGAAAGCAAATCCTGCCCAATTAGGTTTAATCCTGCTTAAATGTATGTTGTGTTATGTGATGTTATGCTATGTAACAGTCTTCTATAAATAGCATAATGGGCCCAGGAATTTAAAAGTGATAGTAAAGGCTATTTTGCTATGTAAAGCATACCTGTCCTAATTCAAAAGAAATAACTTGTTTCCTGCAAAGTAGCCTCTAATCCATCCACCAGTATCCTTGCATGTTATCCTGATAAAGTTACACTATATTACACGGATAAAGTTTGCCGACAACCCAAAGATTAGAGGAGTGGATCATTTGGCAAGCTGGGTGCAAGCGAACAATATGTGTTTCAATAGGCTCAGTGTCCAGGTATTTGTGATGGTCCTCCCTCATAAAGAGCACCACTTAGTGGTTGGGGGGGGGTTAGACTCTTCAAAATGCAGCATGATTAAAAGGATTAGAAAGCCTGTTTTACAGTGGGAGACTCAAGGAACGCAGGTTCTTTAGCTTAGCAAAGAGAAGGTTAAGGGATGACTCGATTGGAGTCTATAGGATGTTTTTTCTCCAAGATATGCTCTAGTTCAACCAGGAATTAATTCAGGGAAATCCTCTGACTTGTATCATACAGCTGACCAGACTCAGGGCTGCCAACCTTGCATTTTAGTTTTTGGTGACATGAAGGTCTGAAGTTGATTTTTTTTACTGACACAGTAAACTTTTTACTGACATCACTAAAAATACCATAAACGATACAATAATGTTGCAAAAGTGTGTACTCACTCCTGATACTCTGTACACAGGAATTTGGAATTACACAGTCGGGTTCTGTGGGTATGTGCAATAATAGAAAACAGGAAATTGATGAAATCATGGTCAGTGTAGTTTTATGATACAAGAAGTGATTCTGAATGACTACGATCAATGTCAAAATACAATATGTTTTATTTCTACCCAATTTTTTGGACATTTTCCTTTATTTACGGATTTAGTGACAGTGTTAAAGTGTACATTTCTTTACTGACTGTCTGTAAATTTACGGACGTTTGGCAACCCTGATCAGACTAGATGATCACAGTGGTGTCTTCTGTCTTAGTAGCCTATGAATCCATGAGTCAGCTATGGTCCCCAGTTTGCTGTTTGATGCAGGAATAATCAGGATAAGGGAGATTGATAAAACAGTGTATAATTAAGAACAGTGTAACTGAGTTCCTGCAGCACAAACCCCACCTATGAACTTCAATAGTTCTTCCATTTCCCATTGTCCGAAATCATGACAGATGTTACAAAGCGATTACAAGACTGCAACTACTTTACAGATTGCTCAGTGTCTATTTGGCGTCACTTAGTTAGAGAAGTTTCATATACTTTTTAAAATGCACTCCTTCCTCTCTTACAATTTCCCTCAGTGCAGGTAGACTGGATGCCCATTCACAACCCCTTTGCTAATGGAATGTCACCAGCATCTATGTGTCTATCCTGGAATGAATTCAGCAATATCCACTCAGAGCCCAGTGCTGTACTCTGGCATGACTGAAGTCAGGGGAAGTTTTGTCAATGAATTAATCAGATCTGGATTTCGCCCCCTAATGACTGCAAGTCAATGGGAGTTGTGCATAAGTAAGCACTTCAGGGCTGGACTTTGAATTTGTGAAATGCTATTTTGCACAGACAGTGCTTATCTTTAAGCATCTGCTTAAGTCCCATTGAGATATGCTGATTTGCACCAGCTGAGGATCTGACCTATAAACTGTATAACAGTCGGCCAACCATCAAATAATATGACACGGTTTCCAACCTAAATGGTGTGGGTATTTTCAGATCTGTTGTTTACCTGACAATTCTTTGAACTTATTTTTTTTCATCAAATGAAATAGCTTAATATTAAAAGTCCAGCTTTAAATATAGTGATGGTGAATTTTCCTTTTGTTTATCACATAAATACCAATGTTATACACTAATAGTAGTACTCCTTCTTATTGTATATTGCCATAGCACTTAGAGTCTTCAAATGGGTGTGGCCCCATTATGGCAGGTATTGAAAAAACCCCGTAAATGACAGTCCCTTCCCCAAAAGACAAATCATAGCAAATGGATCCAAAAATAACTAGGTATGTGGGTAACAAAAGTGTGATAATTTTAAAATCATAGGTTGTTTTAAGATATAAATATTTAACATAAGAAGACATTTAAATCAAGTCAACAGGGAAGAATCTGATGTGTTATTCCAGGTATATAGCCTTTAAATAACCCATTAGCTATACACACATATTATTTTAGCTTATTTTTCCCGTACCTGTATTTTTTTTTCAGAGACTTCTCCATTTTAATATCTATTCCACAAATTTCATTAGCATTGCATTTTATTAAAATCTTTGTATGGTGATTAGAATTTTAAATGAGTGTTTAAAGAGACCCCCAAAGAGGTTAAATGAATGTTAATAGAATTTAAGACAGTCTATTAGCAACTTTAAGCCATATTTATAAATTTCCTGAAGGAACGCGTTTAATTATATATGCTGATGAAATCTAAGTTTGAGAGCCTGTCAGTGAATTAACATCAACATTACATGTTTGGTTTAAGGTTAAACAATATATCAGTTTTGATATTTTCTGGACTAAGTCATTTATTAAAGCTGTCAGAATCATGCAGAACCATTTATCAAAATAAGTGATCATTTTCAGAGGAGGTATTCTAAAAACAGCAGAAAGTTCAGCAGCCCAGCTTCCGTTTGTTTAATGCTCCTTTTAATTATTAGACTATATTTGTGTTGCAGTCACACCTAAAAGCCCCACATATGGTCAGGTCCCCATTGTTATGGGCTGTACAGACACAAAGTGAGAGACATTCTACACCCAAAGAGCTTGGTCTTTAAACTGAGGAGACTGACAAGGGGCTGTGGTGGGAGGGTGTATTATTATCCCTAATTTAAAGAAGGGGAGTTGAGGCACAAAGAGATTATGTGACTTTCCCAAGCTCACAAGAGAAGTCTTTGGCAGAGTTTGACTCTATAGTCGGGTTGCTGGGGCATCCTTGGGATACGGGAGCCCCAAGGTCAATGAGTATTTAATTATTTACGCAAAGTGGACCAGCTTCTGCAGGGGAGACTGAAAAAATCCCACTCCAGAATCGTCAATAGTCTGGCTGTGAGGGATGGGATATGGGAGACCCAAACTAAAGCCTTTGCCCCAAATCAGGCAGAGCAGGGATTTGAAAACAGGCCTCCCACGTCCCGGGGAGTGCCCCGACCACCTGGCTATTCCCGACAATAGGGTGGATCTGGCTCAGAAAAAAAACACAGTCAGAAAGAGCTGATCTGCTTAAATGCCTAACTGCAGGAGTAGGTTCGTGTCTGGGAAACCTGGGCAGAGGTAGGCACCTCCTGCAACCCAGAATTAGGTGCCTAACTCCCTTTCAGTGGCAAGACTTTGGCTGTACCCAATTCCTTGGCATTTCCTACTGGCTAATTTACTGAGCCTGCTGGCTTCGGTGGATCCCATTCCGCGGTGCCTGACTTTCCCTAGGCATTGCACAGGGAGCTGGGCACCTAGCTGGAGTGTAAGGATTGCAGCAGGGGGGAGGGGGGCAATGTTTCAACACCAGAATCCAGATTTAGGCCTAGTCTGCTCTGAAGAGCCCAAGTAAGGATTTCACCTTTGCACTCATTTTCCTTCATTCTCAGGAGCTCAGATAAGAAATGTCTGGCGTGTGGGGTGGAGAATGTCCTTGCATGTCATAAGCCTGATCCTTGGCTTGTAAATAAGGTGCTTATCTTACAGATGACAGTTTCCTAACTCAAAAAAGTGTTGCATCCAACATATGGGAATTCTATATTAGACCTTGTCCTGACAGATGAAGAGCAATTGATCACAGAACTAAAAATGAATGGGAATTTAGGTACAAGTGATCCTGACTTAGTCACATTTATAATGTGTGCACAGAATAAAGTCCAGATCTCTCATACGTATACTTGTCTTTTTAATAGGGCCAATTTCACAAAGTTGAAAACAATTATGAGCCAGATCAGCTGGAGGAAAAATTTAATCAGAAAAAATGTGAATGATAATTCGGCATTGATTATGACTTTACTAGATGCTCAAAAAGCCACAATCCTACAATCAAGGAAAAAAGCTGCACTGGTAATAAAACCTGACCTGGTTTATGGGGGAAGTTAAGGCAGCAAAAAAAAAAAAAAAAAATCTATGTAACAGAAGAGGAAGTTTATAGTAAGTAATAGAAATTAGAATTATAAAAAAAAAAATTGATAAGGGAAGCAAAGGGACACAAGGAGAAATCAGTGGTCAGCAAAGTTAAAGACAATAAGTTGGGGGGTTTTATGTATATTAGGAACAAAAAGAAATCCTCACAACCCTTTTTAAACTCTTGGATGCAAGTTATCTGAACCTGCTGATAGGATGGGATAGGTCTCAAAATGTAATTGTAAATGGGAATCATGAAGCTGGTGTGTTTCTAGAGAGGTCCCACAGTGGTCAATTCTTGACCCTAAGGTATTTAGCATTTTTAGGAATGACCTGGTAGAAAACAAAAAATGTTCACTGATAAAGTTTGCAGATAACACCAAAAATAGGGAAGTGGTAAATATTGAAGAGGACACCAATCTGGATCACTTGGTAAGTTGGGGACAAGCAAACATTATTTGTTTAAATATTGCTACATACAAAGAACGTGGGCCATACTTACAGGTGGAGCGATCATGTCCTGGGGAGTGGTGATTCTGAAAACCGTTTGGGGGTCGTGGTGTATACTCAGCTGAACATGAGCTCCCCATGTGACACTGTGGTCAAAAGGGTAAATGAGATCCTGAGATGCAAAAACAGGGGAAATCTCGAGTAGGGGTGGAGAGTTTATTTTACCTGTGCATTGGCAGTGGTCTGACTGCTACTGGAATACTTCTTCCAGTTGTAGTGCCCACAGTTCAAGAAGGATGTTGATACATGGTAGAGAGCTCAAAGAAGAACCATGAGAATGCTTAAAGGATTGGAAAATAATCCTTAGCATGATGAACTCAAGGAGCTCAACTTATTTAGCTTGACAAAAGGAAGCTTAAGAGGTGACTTGATCACAGCCTGTAAGTACCTATGTGTGGAACAAATATTTGTAAGTGGTTTTTCAATCCAGCCCAGAAAAGTCTAACACGATCCAATGGCTGGAAGTTGAACCCACGTAAATACAGACTGGAAATAAGGTGTTAAGTTTTAACAGTGAGAATAATTAACTGTTGGACCCATTTACCAAGGGTCCCGGTGGATTCTCCATCACTGACCATTTTTAAATCAAGATTGGATGTTTTTCTAAAAAATTCTTCTACAGGAGTTATATAGGGGAAGTTCTCAGGCCTAGGTTAGAGGTCAGACTAGATGATCACAATAGTCTCATCTGGCCTTACAATCTATGTATCTATCGACTCTCTTCTTTGGCCTCATTCTTGACCCTATAATAGTAACCTGTTGGCCACATGGTAGCTGTGCTAGCATTAATGCAGAACTGGCCTGTCATTTTTAACCTACTGGTTATGCAAAAGGTACCCTGCCCCTGTGTAGTGCAGCATCAGGCCCTCTGGGAAAATACAAACCAATATTTCAAAGCAAACTGTTTTACTTGTCATGTGACCAGGTCCTGAAGCCCTTTCTTGGTTCTTATTGTGGTGGAACTGCCGTCAATTCAAACAGGACTTTTGCCCATGTAAGGACTGAGTTTACCAGTCTCTCTCTCTCTGAGGTTTTTGTACCGCTGCCCTTCAGAAAAGTGTCATATTGAGCACAGACTTTAGGGTTTGGCCTCAGCCTTGATTTTCCTCAATGTATTTGTAGATTAAGGGGTAAATGGGGTTCAATTGATAATATCATCATATCAATGCAGAGCCCCACAGATCACAGCATTTTATCACTGTTCTCTCTGCTCTGGCTTAGCTTCAGACTTTCCATGAAATTGACAGAGGACATTTTGTGTGTGTGTGTGTGTGCATGAGTGTGTGTGTTCAGGTTGGGGGTGGCTGAGGATGTGCTAAGTGAAGAACTGCCTACCTAGTTCCACCTCCAGCCCTGGGTACATTTCCCGACTACCCTGCTATTGAATAATCTCTGTATACGCAAGCAGTGAACATCGCCGTAACCAGGCCCACACGTAGTATTACTACCTTACTATCGGAAACTCCAAATTCATCACTCTTGCAAAGTATTAGGACTAGTGCTGTGGCTAAATATACTCGCTAGCCTGAAGATCATTTGACGGTCACTACAAGAGCGAGCAGACTGACGACACGTTTTGGGAAGGCCTGGCATGTACAGAGATTAGCGCTACTCTTGAAATTCCCATAAGAAATGTTTATTCTGAACATGTTTTCAGAAAATGTTTGGCTGCCGTTAGCAGTTGCTCATGCATTTGATGTCAGATGAAATGGCAGCAGCTCATAAGAACAGCAAGTTAACAAAGACTGCAGTAGGTCTTGGAGCAGCAGCCCGGCACATCGTAGACACTTTGTTAACTGCACTGTACTAGCACTAGCATGGCACTGTGATTCACAAAGAGTCCAGGCATCATGCGCAGAACAGTGGGATGTGGCAGATGTGCCAGACA
Source organism: Emydura macquarii macquarii (assembly GCF_026122565.2). NCBI lineage: Eukaryota > Metazoa > Chordata > Testudines > Chelidae > Emydura > Emydura macquarii. The sequence continues at coordinate 1,542,943 of NW_027131688.1, forward strand.
GGGCACATTCCACTGTCCCATCTGCACAGTCCCAGCCCTCCTCCCCAGTGCAGGCTCCCCTCGGTTATGGATGGTTTAAAAGATAATGAATGCGCCTCTTTAACAAACTGTCCAAGTCAATGCCAGCCTCCACCTCATCCCATCTGCCTTACTCAGCTGCCCAGCAACTGTTTTCCCCAGCAAGGGAGAGGGAGGGTGGCTCTTGGCATGAATCAGCACATTATCCTGTACTTCTGCAAGACAAGAAATGAACCAGTGTGAAGGAGCTGGATGGGACCCCAGCTACAAATTGCCGAATAGGAGTGCATTTGTCAAAACATTTCCGCATGTTTTTAAAAAGAAGGAAAACAGCAGGAGTCAAAGATGTGGTGGGAGAACTCACAGGACTGGAGCACTGTCATGGATGGGTATAAACTGTTCAGGAAGGACAGGCAGCGAAGAAAAGGTGGAGGAGTTGCACTGTATGTAAGAGAGCTCTATGATTGCTCAGAGCTTCAGTATGAAAATGGAGAAAAACCTGTTGAGAATCTCTGGGTTAAGTTTAGAGGTGAGAGCAAGAAGGGTGATGTCGTGGTGGGTGTCTGATAGAGACCACCAGACCAGGAGGATGAGGTAGAAGAGGCTTTTTTCAGATAACTAATGGAAATTTCCAGATCACAGGACATGATTTTCATGGGAGACTTCAATCACCCTGACATTTGCTGGAAGGGCAATACAGAAGTGCACAGACAACCCAGGAAGTTTTTGGAGTGTTGTGGATAACTTCCTAGTGCAAGTGCTGGAGCAATTAACTAGGGGCCGTGCTCCTCTTGACCTGCTGCTCACAAACAGGGAAGATTTGGTAGGGGAAGTAGAAGTGGGTGGCAACCTAGACATCAGTGACCATGAGATGGTCGAGTTCAGGATTCTGACAAAAGGAAGAAAGGAGAACAGCAGGATAGAGACCATGGACTTCAGAAAAGTGGACTTTGATTCCCTGAGGGAGCTGATGGGCAGGATCTTCTGGGAGGCTAATATGAGGGGGAAAGGAATCCAGGAGAGCTGGCTGTATTTTAAAGAAACTTCATTGAGGGCACAGGAACAAACCATCCTGATGTGCAGGAAGAACAGCAAATATGGATGGTGACCAGCTTGGCTTCACAGAGAAATCTCCGGTGAGCTTAAACACAAGGAAGCTTACAAGAAGTGGAAGCTTGGACACATGACTAGAAAGGAGTATAAAACAATTGCTCGAGCATGCAGGGGTGAAATCAGGAAGGCCGCAATTGGAGTTGCAGCTAGCAAGAACCATGAAGGGTAACAAGAAGGGTTTCTACAGGTATGTGAGCAACAAGAAGGTCAGGAAAGTGTGGGCCCCTTACAGAATGGGGGAGGCAACCTAGTGACAGATGATGTGGAAAAAGCTGAAATACTACATTTTTTTTGCCTCTATCTTCACAGACAAGATCAGCTCCCAGACTACTGCACTAGGCAGCACAGAATGGGAAGGAGGTGAGCAGCCCTCAGTGCTGAAAGAACAGGTTCAGGACTATTTAGAGAAGCTGGACATGCACAAGTCCATGGGGCCGGATGCAATGCATCCGAGGGTGCTGAGGGAGTTGGCTGATGTGATTGCAAAGCCATTGGCCATTATCTTTGAAAACTTGTGGCCATCGGGGGAGGTCCCAGACAATTGGGAAAAGGCAGATATGGTGCCCATCTTTTAAAAAAGGAAGAAGGAGGATCTGTGGAAATACAGACCAGTCAGCCTCACCTCAGTCCCTGGAAAAATCATGAATCAAGTCCTCAAGGAATCCACTTTGAAACACTTGGAGGAGAGGAAGATGATCAGGAACAGTCAGCATGGACTCACCAAGGGCAGGTCATGCCTGACCAACCTGATTGCCTTCTATGATGAGATGACTGGCTCTGTGGATGTGGGGCAAGTGGTGGACGTGATATACCTTGACTTTAGCAAAGCTTTTGATACGGTCTCTCTCAGTATTCTTATCAGCAAGTTAAAGAAGTATGGGTTGAATGAATGGGATATAAGATGGATAGAGAACTGGCTAGATCATCGGGCTCAACTCAGCGGGTAGTGATCAATGGCTTAATGTCTAAATGGTAGCTGGTAACAAGCAGAGTGCCCCAGGGGTTGGTGCTGAGCCCAGTTTTGTTCAACCTCTTCATTAATTATCTGGATAATGAGGTGGATTGCACACTCAGCAAGTCTGCAGATGACATTAAACTGAGGATAGTGGTAGATAAACTGGAGAGTGGGGATAGAATACTGAGGCCTGTTCTACACTGCTAGAAAAATTCGGTGGCAGTTGATGGGAGTTACACAAGCTATGAAGAGTAGCTTGCGTAACTCCCATCTACTTCGTTACTTCTGTTTAGCATGCCATCTCAACTGCACTGCGCCGATGGGAAATGTGCACCCATCGACGCAGCACTACGCTTTTTGGGAAGGTCATTTTATTAGATTGACTTCTGGATGGATTGAGCACAATTTCGCTGCCACAAAATTGAACCGCATAAATCGATCTGACAGCGGTTAATTTGCAGCCGTCAGTGTGGACGTAGCCTGAGTGACCTAGACAAATTGGATGACTGGGCCAAAATAAATCTGATGAGGATCAACAAGGACAAGTGCAGAGTGCTTCATTTAGTACGGAAGAATCCCATGCACAGCTACAGACTGGGGACCGACTGGCTAGGCAGCAGATTTGCAGAAAAAGGACCTGTAGGTTACAAAGGACAAGAAGCTGGATATGAGTCAGCAGTGTGCCCTGGTTGCCAAGTTGGCTAATGGCATATTGGGCTGCATTAGGAGGGGCATTGCCAGCAGATGGAGGGAAGTGATTATTCCCCTCTATTCGGCATTGGGGAGGCCTCATTTGGAGTATTGTGTCCAGTTTTGGCTCCCCAGCAGAAAAAGGATGTGGACAAATTGAAGAGAGTCTAATGGAGGGCAACAAAAGTTATTATGGGGCTGGAATGTATGACTTATGAGGAGAGGCTGAGGGAACTGAGACTCTTTAGGCTACAGAAGAGAAGAATGAGGGGGGATTTGATAGCAGCCTTTAACTACCTGAAAGGGGGTTCCAGGGAGGATGGAGCTAGGCTGTTCTCAGTGATGGCAGATGACAGAACAAGGAGCAATGGTCTCAAGTTGCGGGGGGGGGAGGTCTACATTGGATATTAGGAAAAACTTTTTCCCTAGGCGGGTGGTGAAGCACTGGAATGGGTTACCTAGGGAGGTGGTGGAATCTCCATCTTTAGAGGTTTTAAAGGTGTGGCTTGACAAAGCCCTGGCTGGGAGATTTAATTGGAGTTGGTGCTGCTTTGAGCAGGGGGTGGGACTAGATACCTCCTGAGGTCCCTTCCAACCCTCATCTTCCATGATTGTATGAAAGCTGGGACTAAGCAATGGGAAGTGGGGGTGGGGAGAAGGGGTAGTAAAGGAAACATGACAAGACTTGGGCTAATATCACAGTCAAAGTATGAATAGGACTGTGCTCCGTACGTTACTGGGTTCTAACCGAGGGCAGCTCAGAGTGCAGATGAGTGACCAGAACAAGGCCTGGAAGACTCTCTTTTCCTTTTTTAAATGATTTGGTTGAGCTAAATGCAAAAATGATGGGCCCTCTTTGCTTTTAAAGAAGAGTGACCTGAGCTGCTGTGTTGGAAATCACCAGGCCCCTCTGCCACATTTACAGAAAGGGAACCAGGCACAGGCAGTAGTTGAAATCCCCACTTTCCTGCACTGCTCTCTTTCCTTCCTTCTATTATCACTTTTGAAAGGGCTAGTTTGTGCCCCATGGAAAATCCAACCTTTGACTTTCTCCTGGGTGCAGTCCCTACTGACTGCAGGTCACTCCATGCTCTGGGCTGCTTTCCCCCAGCTAGACTACAGCTGTCTGATGAGGTAAAGGGCCACTGCTCAGCTGTCAGTAAACAAGGCATTAAATCCAGCTTCGCCGCCCCTTTCCCTGGACAGGTGCTTCAGATGAGGGAACAGAGAAAGGCTGGGGCCTGTGGGCCAATCAGAGTCCGCAGGGAGAAAACAGGAACCTCTATATAAACCCCTGCTGGGGCTCAGTAAGAGGAGGGTGTTTGGGGGTAGGGAAGTTTCTTGCTGCAGAACTGGGGTGTTGTTCAGCTGGGGTTTGCTTGCATTGTTAGGCCAGGCTTCTTCATTGCTCAGTCTGACCCCAGGAGGAATAAACAACCTGGCGAACAAAGAAAGCTGTCCTTTATTTTAGCCTTTCCTGCCTGTCGTGAAGATGTGGTGCATTGGAGGAGAGGGCAGTCAGAGGCTGGGAAAGGTTGTACCTGCTAATGAGGACCCCGGGGGGTTCCAGCAATGCGCTGGGAGAGTAGAAGGGAAATCAGAGTTAGCCGTGAAGTGTTTGGAGTCTAAGGGGCAGGCCCGGAAAGGAGATAGTGTTGGGGTTCTTTAGATGACAGGACAATCTATGCTGTTCTAGCCCGGTGTGTGTTTCCACACACACACTCTGCAGGAAGCTAGGCCCCTATCCCCAGAGGAGTGGGGGAAAAGATGCAATAGACAAGCCAAGGGACTGGGGGCAGGTGGCCCTGTCTGGCTGGGTCCATGGTTTCTGCATGTTTCTTACCTTTTCCTTCTACAGAATTGATTTACCTGGTGCCTGCCCTTTTCCTTTCTAATCCCACCTGTGCCGGGGGTGACTACATCAAAGGCTGTGTGAAATGATACAGAGGGATCCCTGTATGGTCTCCTTTGCCCATGAAGTTCTCCTCCTGCCCTGCCTTATTTCATCCAGTGTATCCTCCCCAGCCCACACCCACTCATTCACAGGCTGTTTCCAACTACTGCTTCCACCAGAAACTGAAAGGGTGTTTTGTGGGGGGAGGGACAGCGGCATAATGGCCTGGTTTAAAATCTCACCAAGATCAATGCAACCCTTCCCCATTTTAAAACCCGCTCTGTTCCTGTAGTGTCTCACTTCAGATATACTAAGCTAAATGGCCCCTTTGGTATGATTGTACTGTGGGGAAATTGCACATGTAAGTGGCTGTCATTTCTTGTAACGTTATTGTGACCCTCATGACATTTGGTATTTTCTCCTCAAGTCCCATCTCTCCCCAAGGCAAGTGATTAAGCGAGAAGCTCTGTTTTTGTTTTTACAAGTCGCAAGTGTCTAGCCCTCCTGGTTATGCAGAAAACTTGGATATGTGGCCCAAGAAAACCACAAAGGGGAGGGGGAACGAGAGACCCCAAATGTAATATTTTTAAAGTTCTTATGATTCGGGGGCCCCTGACTTATGGTGTTTGAATGCTTGGAGCTAGCAGAGTTGCTGTGGTGCAGACTCCTAAGCCACTGTACCAATCACAAGTCCACAAAGGATAACTGATGCGGTATAACCAGTAACAGAAGCAGCGCAGGGGTTGTTGGGTGATTTAAATAAAGAATTAAGCTGTTATCTGAAAAATACCTAAACTTGCATTAAAGTCAGTCCTTAAACTGCTACCTGGGGTTACCCCAGTTAAAGCAGTACATTTACACAAACAGTGAATTCATCCTGCTGCTCCAAAGGGAGTGAAAATTTAATTTTGTCTATAAATCACTGACCTAAAACCAATCTCGGGGGTATTGCTGGCCATCATGTTTGTTTAATTAATACATCTATGAAGAAATAATTAGCTTTGCCCATGAGTATGTGGGTTTGGAGGAGACTGGAAGGGTTGTGAGAGCAGCGGTGGAAGATGTTTGTAGGTTCTGTGGCACGTTGTCCTGCCATTTGTTAATTTTGCAACTTGATATTTTTGTTTTAAACCTTAATTACATGGTGGATTGCAATATCTTTCAAAACAACCTAGGTCTCCTGGAACCAGCATTGTAAATCCCAGGCACCCTCACCAGCTGGGCGGCACAAATTCAGCAAAGTCAATAGTTGCTTATTAAGAATTCCCCTCTTAGTGAATGGCTGGGTATACAGTAGAAAAAATACCCAAACAGAAAACTTAGAAATGGGAGAAAGGGAGAGAGAGAGACGGAACTGGGGGCTAATCTTGCAGTGAGTCCCATACATGCGCAGACCTGCAGCTGGTCTCTACGTGGCTATGGGGTGAGCTCATTGCATGGATGGAGTTTTGGGAACTATTGAGAGGCTCCTCATTCTCTTCCCCTCTGCTGCTCACCACTTTTATACAAGTTCCAGTTACTTTGCCCCAGCCTTGCCTTGATATCTAATAGTTTCCTAGGAGATCTGCAGTGCATTCTCCACTCTGGTGCAGATGCCTTCTGTGACCTTGACCTCTCTGCACCTCCATTTATGCCACTGTACAATGGTGAAAATCCTCCTGACCTTCTCGTTTCCTGGGGGTGCTGTGAGGTTGTCACTAGCACGTTTTGGAAAGCACTGAGGTTGTGTAATGTAAGGGGCCATATGAGCACAATGGCTTATTTTTGCTTACTTCTCGGAAACTGCTGTGGAAATATAAACGCTGCGCTGTCAAAAAGTAAATACAATGCTGTCAGAGGAATCACATCCCCCGGGGACCAGTACAGCACTTTGCAGGAGGCGCTGGGAGCTGCTGCCGACATGTTGAGTTTGCCCCTCCTGTGGCTGGAGTCCCCGAGGACAATTATAAAGCTTTGTCTATTTTTAAATGTGCTTTTAGAATTGGAAACAAAAGTGCCCTTGAGGAGGCTGTGCAGGCAAGATGGGAAGGTGGGATTTCTCTGCTCTGGGCCCATGGCTCTGCTGCATGCTCATTTGGCGCTCTGCTTATAACAGACACACGTTACTGATGATGAGATGGAAAACAAGCAGAGCAGGATCTGGGGTAGTAAGTCAGTATCTATACCCACTGATTGCAATGGCATCTTCTCATTCCTATGAGTTGTTTTCTCTAAACTGTGCAATTAACCCCTGTCACTGTCGTAACTAATATACAGCCGATGGACAAGGGCAGCTTGGGATGAATGTATAATGGACACATTACACAGTTCAACCCTCCTCGGGGTCACGTTTTAACCATCTCAAGTAATATCGAGATGGCATGTGGCCAGCTCACTTGGCTGTGGAGTACCGTTTTTTGTTCAAGGTTTAGCTTGCATCATCTCTTCAATTGGTGTTCCCAGCCTTCATGTAGTTCGGATGAATGCAGTGGATCTCTGCAGTACAGGATTTTTCCATTTTGCCCACTTTTATATGTGTGGACTGTGGCCTAGGTTCAGCAAGGTATTTAAGCGCATGCTTAACTTTAAGCATGATGGAAATGTGGCCACTCACATCCTAAAATACCCTGCTGAAGCGGGGTCTAAAGATGCAGAGGGAAATATGCACTGAGGAGTCGCAGTGCCTTTACTAAAGGAAAGCTCTTGGAAAGACTTTCAGCTGCAGACCCTGCAGTGCGCACTACTGCTGCTTGCAGGTGACCCACAAAAAGTGCACAGTAAACAAGTGCAACATTAAACAGCCCTGCTCCTTTAGCTGTGATTCAGCAGCGACACTTTTAGGGCCAAATTCTGTTGTGGTGCAAATGATTGTAAGCAAACTGGGTGTCCCTATACCTCTGATTCCCAGAAGCTGTGACTGGACAACAAGGGATGGATCACGCGATAGTTGCTTTGTTTTGTTTGTTCCCCCGAAGCGTCTGGCACCAGCCATTGTCAGAAGCCAGGATGATTGTCAGAAGCCTAGATGGATCATTGCTGTGACCCAGGAAGGCCGTTCTGATGTCCTTTGGCTATAGGGGTGTTGCACCTGGTTGTACCAGTTCTGGATGCAGCCTGGAATGGTTAATTGCTCAAATAAGTCCAACAATGCTGTGGTGCAGTGTAGGATTGGCAAACTGAGCTGGAGTATAAAAGCACGGGAAGGGAATCTGTCTGAATCTGCTCAATTATTCCTTTCACTCTCGGCTGGTTTTTGTAAAGTAAAGAACAAATGTCCTGAATGCATTCTAAAATATTGTAAAGCGGGCAAATACAGTAGGTTAAATTTAAGGCAGGGAGTTTTTCACTCTCCAGCAGTGAGGTTATTCTTTTAACTCTGGGGCAGAGTAGGAGAGGCCTTGGTGGGGGCTGCACCATAATAATAGCACCTAGCTATTATACAGCACACCTCAAAGCACTTGACAGAGATCAATAGCATTATCCCCATTTTACAGATGGGGAAACTGAAACACCGAGAAGGGAAGTGACTTACCCGAGGCCAGCAGCAAATCCAGGAATAGAACCCAAGTCTCCTGTGTCCCAGCCTGGTGCTCTATCCTCTAGATCCCACTGCCTCCTGGGTGGGAGTTGGCCATCTCTGTGCTCAGGGAACAGGATGCTAAAAAGGGGGATGGGAGAGGACAGAGAACCTGAGAGCCCCCCCCCCCCCCCATGAAGTGGGACAGCACATCCTGGGAAGCAATGGACCCCAGCCTATTCGTTTTCAGCCTGACAATTGCTATAAAACACACATTACTTTTCATTCCCTGTTTATTTTTTGTTATCTAATTGTAAATGTTTTTTATTACCCAGTTAGGGAGTAGAAACACTACCATGTGATTTAGGGGACCAATCGCACACTATGAACAAAGAAGATCAAGAAGTGGAAGAGAACAGTTTTCAAAGGTTTAAAATTATCCATCTAAGCTATTTTATATAAGACCTTCAAGTGAGAAATATTAGGTGGTTGGAAGTTGAAGCTAGAAAAATTCAAAAGGGAAATAACCGTTTGGGTAATTAATCACTGGAGCAACTGATGTAGGCATGTGATGGATTCTCCATCATGTGAAGAGTTTAAATCAAGGCTGGATGTCTTTATAAGAGAGAGCATTTGATTCAACCCAAGTTCTGGACTTGTTACAAGAATCACAGGGTGAAATTCTCTGGCCTGTGTCATGCATGAAGTCAGAATATATGATCATATGGTCCCATTTGGCCTTAAAATATATGAATTTCTAAGTCAAGTACATTCACAGAAATCTGGATTGTTTCATGAAGATTCATGTAAGGTAGAAAAATCTGAATTTACAATGAATATTATTCACAATGTATAATTTGATCAGGTTGGTCTATTTTATATTTATTTTCAAGTATTCCCTTGCATTTTTAATAGCTAGGTTTATAAAGATCTTAATTGCTTCCTAATTAGCCATAACCTATTTCTTTTTTTTCTTGTTAAAGAGTAGTTTAAATCGAAACCTGCATCTCATCCAGGTGGGAATAATCTTTGAGTTAGTTCCCCTTGATTTTATTATTGTGACTATCTTTTCTCTTCTTTTCACTGCAATACATTTGTGGAAAACTTTCCTCTGCCTCTCAGAGATGGCTATCGACCTGAGCCCCACATTAAAAACACCCTGGATGGAAACGTTTCAAAAGGAAATGTTGCACTGGAGCCATGGCAAGATTTACCATCTTAATAGAAATGATTGACATCCAAAGAGCCAACTCCTTATTAAGTCTGGCATAGATTCCAATAGGCACGCCACCTCAAAACGTTCCACGACCTTGACACAGAAAGGTACTTTTCTTTCACTTTCTGCCAATTTTATAGCAAATACATCCAGAAATGGCTTTATTCCCCACTGCCACTCAAGATGTAACTATAGCAATGCCTGTTTCGAAGAGGGCACAGGTGTGAGGGAAAAGAGGGAGGCGATGTTCATTTGCTAGAGTAGCCTGGTGTCCAAAGCTAGCAGATGTGTGTTGACCGTTGCTGGGGAAATGTGAAGGCCATTGGAGCCTCACATCATTTATTTCAAAGTGGCTTGTTCATATTTTGAGGAAAAAATAGTTCAGGGAGCTCAGTGGGAACAGCAGACACCCAGCACTTTAGGAAAGCCGGTCACAGGTACCTAAACCTAAAGGTAGGTGCCTACTTTCCAATACACTTGTGCAAAATTAGGATCCTGGCTTCTTAAGAGTTTCTCTGCTTATCCTCTAGCTGAAGACCTAATCCTCTCTTTGTCACATAGTTGCTGGCTGCCAGAATTGCTCAGGCAGTGATTACGATGTGCCCTGTGCAAGAAGGGAGTGGATGTATCCTCACTGAGCAAAGGTCCCACTTACGCGCAAATGCCCTCACAAATAAATAACGAAAGGCACATAGTGAGACTGAACTGTACACTGCAGAAATGCTGCTGGAGGGCCGGGCTCTCAACTTGCTACACAGGTTGTAGGCCGGTGTGAATCTACTACCATGAGACTAGGATAAAGGAGTTGAGAATCAGATACAGAATGTTTCCTAGTGCCATATCTCAGGGGCTGCAGTTCTTTACGTTACAGTTAAGACTCCCCTGACAAGACATGCAGTATTGCAAATACCTGTAATGAAAACCATGGAAGTCAACACTTTCAGTCCTGATGTTTGACTTCAGGAACAAATCATCATTTAAACTTCCACAGAAAACAGAATGAGGCTTAGGACTCACAGACTGTTCCTCCTGCTTCCCTTTTGGCATTTGGGAGTTTAAAAAATATTCATCAGTGAAAGCAGCATGGTGTTTGTCTTCTCCCTGATTTGTGCTTATTTTAATTAACAATAATGCCCCCTTTGAAGAAATATACATTGGTCGCTATTAAAATCTTCACAATTGCCGCTTGCAAGTAATTACCAGTGCCCTGGTATTCTCAACACTTACTTTAGGGGAATGTGGCAATAATGTTAATTAGGCAAAAGGCCAAATAATAATAGTTTTAATGGTGACTGCTGCATACAAATATTGTGTTAAAAATAAAAATCAGATGCCATTGTGCTCACTTGGAAAGTTAATTATTCAGACCCACAAGGAGGTCAGACTCAGCTTAAGAATTAGCATAGACTAGTTATCTTGGGTAAGTAATGTGTATGGGTTGGGTGCTCTTGTATTTATTTAGATATATTTTAGGAGCCCAAAGATGTTAACATATCCCAGAAATTGTTCAGTGTTAAATAAGGTTCTGTGTTTGGTATACAGAGACCTCAGATTGCTTAGTACCATGGAAACACGCCATTCCAAATTCTTTTATTTTTTTGTAATAAAGATACAGAGAAGAGGGACAGCCAGTTAAAGCATTTGAACTCTAAAGTATAAAGTAAGCCTTTCATTGTAACAACATCCCTTTCTCCCCTTCTCTGTGGCTGGAGAGAGTTTCAGAAGGAAAAACCACCTTGTCTGACAGTCTCTTAGATGGTATCAAAGATGGTAAAAAGTGCCTTTTGGGGGGAAGAGAGGAGATGTTGGCCAAGATGGGCTGATGTTCAAGTCCTGTTTCATCTCAGGTGGTGTCTGGGATCCCCTTGGAGCTGGTGGAGGCAGTGATGTTATCTGGGTCCCTCTCTCTGGCTGTTTCTGGTCTGGACACCCTGTCGATTAGGACAAAGAAGGCCTGAAATCTCAGGAGATAGCAGGGGTGGCAGCCATGGTGGTGAAGCCCTTCCCCTCATTACTTTGTCTGCCAATTAGACCTAATATCTGAAACAACCATTTTAGTTCATTTAATTCTGGACCCACGTTTCTTGTTTGCCAGGCATGTTTGTAACACACACCTTCAGTTAGGAGTGCCAGTAGACCTTTCGTTAGACTCATTCCATTTTTCTTTCTCCTTTTCTTACCTTTTCCCCTCAACCTTTGTTGCGAGAGGCCCCTTGTGACACTGTGTGAACTGTCACACACTGTTTACAGCTGAAGTCACACGAGGGTAAACGTGCGGGTCTAGACGTCACATCAGAGCCCATGTGGCACCAGGCTTTTCGGTAGCAGCCAATGAGCTGGGCCTTCAGCGGAATGCAGGCTGTAGGTCCGCACGTCTGACATCGTCCTGTCTGCGTCACAGCAGACAAGAGGCCTAGGAAATCCCTGTTCCCCCGCTCTAAAAAAGAGGGAGTGCACCAGTCAACCCACCTCCCCCTTGCTTATACCGGGCACCCTATCTGCTGTTACACGGGGTGCAGGCCGGGAAGCTAAACTGCATTTATGGAGAGCTGAAAGAAGCACTCGACAGAACAAGTCCTTCTGCGCGGGTGACTTTGTTTGTAGAGATATTTAGCTTGGAGACACTCAATACATTGGGTTCAGACAGCCTGAGAAAGGGCAGGCAGAAAAGAAGAGGTAAGGTGACATCCTCCCTTTGACATTGCTCTTACTTTTTGTTGCCACTGGCTGGTGGTGTGACATACCTCGGGATCTTTGATCCCTGGGAACCCTTACCATAAGAAGCCACAGCTCCCATGGGACAGTGGGAGGGAGTAGTCCCAGCTGGGAAACAAGTCAGTTCCCTCTCCCTTTGCATATGAGAGCTTCCCTACAGACATGCATTCACTGCTGGCTCAAGGGAACAGAGAGGAGAAAACGTATCCCACATCTGTAGCCCAGTACAACCAGCTACCACACACTAAGCCAAGGCAGAGTTCCGGCACCCTCTCTCATTCCTCCCCACGTGACACTGCCCACCTGCCAAACAGTGGGAAAGGAAGACCACAAAGGGAATTGGGGGCCAGAGCGGAGTCACGACAGGGCAGAGCTACCGCGCTTTGTTTGTTAGCGCTAGTGGGAATCCCCGTCATGGAGGTTTTTAAGAACAGGTTGGACAAAGACGTGTGATGGATGGTCTAGGTTTACTGGGCCCTGCCTCAGAGCAGGGGCTGGACTAGATGACCTCCTGGAGTCCTTTCCAGCCCTACATTTCTACGGTGCTATGATCTAATTAGAGCCCTTTGGGAAAGTTTGACAAAAGCAATGTTTTAATGAAAAACGGAATCAATGTTTTTCAAACACCTTTTTGCTGGCGTCGCCCCTTCCCCACCCCTTCATCCCGCACACTGGACAAGTTTGAGAAACCCCTCAAAGCAGACGAGGGTTCAAAGGAAGGGCTCATAAGCTCCTCCAGCGATAAGCTACGGCCTCTTTCCACATCAGTCATTGGAGCTCTCAGCATCCGATTACGCAGCTCCAGGGCATTCTTTTCAGGGCAGCCATTGGTCAAGTGCAGGGTTCTTCCTGGGGGCTCGGTGGAAAGCTGAGCTCAGGAAGTTATCACTGAGCTCTCTCTCTCTCTCTCTGTGTGTTCCTGGAAGCTTCATTTGCCTTTAAAGAGAGGGTGATGCTGTAAGGACAGGTGTAGGACAACATAGAAACTTCTTCCAGACTATCTCCACCTTCCTGGGAAACCAGGACTTTTAGAAAATAAGCATGGAGTAAAACCTCAGCTTACCTTGGTCAGGCCAGGGTGCTTCCAGCACTGGGTGAACTCAGTTGACATGAGTGTGCAACCATGGAGAGAAATCCAACAGATCCACTGAGAAACGGAGGCAAATGGCCGGCTCCAAGCACTTACCAAATGTTGCAACATTTTAGCTGCAGAGACTAAAGGGCAATTACACATTAGTCTGTCCTGCTGCAGCCACGGCTACTCCCATCCCTTACCCACAACTGCCACTATCATTCACTTCCTGACCAGAGAAGAGGAGCACTGGTGTCCTAGTGCCTGGGTTAGCGAGGAGGATATAACGCAGACCGCCTTTTGGGAATCCCTGCCGTATATCACAGGCTTCCTGAGCTTATAGGCTCTCATGGGTGGCTGGCACTAAATGAAGGTCTTTCCAAAAAGGGAAGCGCACAGAATAAAATCCTTAGCTAATGTGTATTGGAATAGCTACATTGACTTCAGTGGAGTGAGGCCAGTTTGCGCCAGCTGGGACTTAGCCCACCGATTTCAGTAAAGCTCTGCCAAGTTATACCAGCAGAATATCTAGCCCTTACCATTTTTTCCTGAAAATCCCTAGAAGGAAAAAAGGGCACAAAAGCCTGTTGCCTAGCTAAAAGACAGGTTCCTACCATGGAGAGTGAGGAAATCACAGCCTGTGTTGCCTCCTCTAAGACCTCGAGTTGGTACTCAGCCTCATTACTTGTGTGCTGAATTAGTACCAATCTAATCTTTGCTCTGTTTTTATAGAGAACATTTAATTCTAACACAATGTCATTTTATAAAAATACTCTACATTTAAACCTAGCATTGAAGCTGGGTTTTTATTTAGGATGATTCTCTGATAAACTTGAAGAATTAAAAGGTAGCAATCATATCTAGTGCTTCCAGGTCTAATCACAGAAAGTTGGCTGGTCTAATTGACATTTTTGGGGAACAATTAATTTAGTGCTTGACAAAGGTGAAGATGGCTAGCACTAGAATCTGAAGACTGTTATTTATGTACATGTCAGAGAACGTGTGGGCAGAAATAGCAGTGGACTCAAATTGTCCTGATGTTCTATCTTAATACAACCTGAACAGACTCTTGAGACAGTAATTCAGACTCAATCTCATTTTGTCTTGAACCTACATGAAATACAGAATGACAATCATTACAAATTTTGCTGAGATGAGGGAAAGCTTGGGAATAAGAAAGTCAGTGCAATATTAAAAATGCTGAAGTCCGTCACTTTCATTTGACTGATCTGGAGGGTGTAGAGGTGAAAGTCCAGTATCCAAAGAGAAATGCATTGAAAAGTAAGATATATTTCCTTGTTGTCTTACAAAGATGACCAACACTTGTCAATGAAGTATAACATCAAGGGAGAACATTTTGCACAATTAGTCAAAGGCTTCTGGCTATGAGTGAAAAAGGTATTGATTTTTACACAGGAAATAGCACACTTATAACGTCTTCATCAAAATGGAATTTAAATAATAAAACTCATAGGATGGTGAGAGGTAAAACAGTTCTTAAAACAATAGAAGAACTTACTTTAGCTCAGACTTGAACCAAACCAGATCCCTCTCCTAAGGTTCACCTTGGGCTGGATAAATGACCTGTCTCTGTAACAGGTCAGCCAATCTGCACTACTGTCACACACTGGAGGTATCATGAGCTCTGGCAATGTAGCCTGGCTGACTTTCATTTTTAGATCTCCTGCATTCCAGGTCTTCTCTGGGGCCAGTGTTATGCAGAATGTATCCTTGCACCTCTGACCCAGAAAAGCCTGAGAGCATGCACAGTTTGAAGACGTCAGCCAGCTCAGCGGTGTCTGTCAAACTTTCAGCAAGACACACTGGAAGAGAAGAACCTTAAGGTCCAGGCTGTGGAGATTTGAAGGTTGGGGTCAGGTCTGGGGTAATGTGAAGGAGATCTGGTAAGCAGAACTGATGGGGCGGGGGAGGAAGTGTATGTCTGGGAAGTGGGGCGTGTGTGTGGAGAGGGACATGAGGAAGAATTGTTTGGATAAACTGTGGGCAAGCCTCCAAATGTTGTGGGTTTTTCTCCTGTATGAACAGTAAATTTCTCCTCTCAGTGACCAGGAGGCCTTGGGTATCTGTCATTCCTTGAAAAGTCTGGGTGTAAAAAATTAGTACAGAGAAAAGGTGATGGAATGCAGCAAAGATCGTGCTCCTGAATCGACTTTAGGAGTCCATGTAGCTGCTGCACCCAGACTTCTCCTCTCTAGCCTCTGTCTGCAAACATTCGAACAAGCATGCTTTGATTCATGGAAATGTTTAGGGAATGTTTCTATCCCATGAGTAACCTGTAGTCACATGTGAGAGAGATGGTTCAGTCATAAACCAGAGTGATCTCTGTTATTAACTATGTGCAATTTGCTAATCACCGTGTATTTGGTGTTTGTTGTTCGCATCTTTCAGGAAGCAGAAATAACATCATGTGACTGAGCTGCCCAATCACATACCATGAATAATGAGTAGCAAAGTGTTAAAATGAACTGCTTACAGACACCTCCTAGACTGACATTAGTTGTCTTAAAGTGTTCAGCAAATGTTGGTGAAAAAACAAGACATTCACGGAGGTTGGGACCTCCTAGGGAATGATTCACAAACGGACATGAAAGGCCACATTTACCCAATGATCTGTTTGCTGCTCACCGTGCAACCAGCTGTACTAAAACGCGTTCAGCAAAGGGAGCAGCCACCATGACACTAAACAAGAGAAGAACTAGACATCTGTCGTAAACCTGCTTCCGCAGCCTTCTCCTTGGTGAGTGTGAATCGCACATCTTTGGTGGGGGTTCCAGGTCTGGAGGCCTTTTGTTTCACTTCCATGAATCCTTGCTGGAATAATGCCATTTCTAATCTTACTTTGCGTATTTCAGTTTTTATGTTAGGAGCCATTCCCTCCAGCTCATTCAATTAGATGTATTTCCTCAGATAGAGCTACCTGGGTCCCCTCCTTGGCAAGTGTCAGGATGGCCACGTCCTCTGTAGAACAGTGCAGTGTTTAACGCTTTTGCAGTGAAGTGTTCTGCCTTCAGCTGAGTCTACCGAGATGTCTCCTAGCTGCTTTTCACTCTCACTATAATACTACTAAAGATAATAGACAAAAAGTACCTGAGGGCTAGGGGATTCTTCAGTTTTCTGTCAGTTCTGACAAATTAGAGAAAAAATTAATTTGTGAACCAAAAATAAATTTTTTCAAAACTTTCAGGAAATTGAAAAGTAGAAAAATATAGTTATTTCAGGTTGAACAAAATGTTTCATTTTGATTTGGAGCTTTCAAATTAAAGAAAAATCAACTTGAAGGAAATTTGCAAATGCAAAGTCATTTCAAATGGAAAAATCAAAACGTTTTGTATTTCTTTTTGGTTGGTTTCTTGGTTGGTTGATTGCTTTTCGATTTTGTTGTTTTACACGACCAGCTCAGCAAAACTGACATGAATTAGCAAAATGATTTCGTGTCGCTAAATCTGCATTTTTCACTGGAAAAGAAAATAGACGAAATATCTCACCCAGCTCTAATTAGAGGATGTGAAGTATGGACCTCACCTCATCTTTGTTCATTTTGTACGAGAACCTATGGTCGTCCCAACTGGCAGCCTGTTGAGGCTTTTGTCAATGTATTATTAACACACCTGTCACTATAGTATCCAAGTTACAACTGGCTACAAAAACTGTAATGATTTTTCACACACCAACCCAACAAAAATGGAAACTCTTGAAACCTATTTCATTCTTCAGGCTTGAATGAAAATAAAAAAAAGATTTTCATTTATTCAGCACTTTTTGTGAACATTTTTCTATTTCTACCCTTCCTCTTATTTTTCTACTTTTTCCATTTTTCGACATAAGGGTGAAATCAAAGGAGAAATTGGGGAGGGAAGATGACTAAAGGACCTATTTGGCCCAGTGTTATGATTCAAGAATACAGTAGGGTGGCGAGATGAAGTAGTGGCAGACAAACCTCCCAATAGAGGGTGAGGTCAGAACTCCAACTTGCACCTCAGAATGCGTCCCATGTGCTACCAGCAGCACTTCCGGCTTGCTGAGGCTAAGATGGAGTGAGCTGTTTATCATACATGTGCTTATCTCAGTCATGCACAGGGACATCTGAAAAATGGCATTGCATGCATCTGATGAGAATTGAGGTATGGAGTTGGTCCTGAAGTCCACAATGTCTCACAGTCTCCCTGTAGCAGCATGGCAACCACTTCTCACACACATCCCTTCTGGTTGGGTGTGTCTGCAGACTTTAACCAGTTCAAATAGTCCCTAGACCCTGGTATGGGGCTGGGCCCTAGTGCTTCCTCCCAGGAGGCTCTTCACCCTTTCTGGGCCTTTCTAGCCCCAGCTGTTCTATCTTCAGTTCTAGTAGCCAGCCAGGAACTTTCTCTCTTGCTCCTCCAGTCCCTGCCAGCAACTGATCTGTCTTTCTGCTGCTCTTTCACCCAGCTAGGAATGCCATCCACACTCCTTCATGAGACACGGGTCACTTGCTGGTCGATTCTCTGTACCTTGAAGTTTTTAAACCATGATGTGAGGACTTCAGTAACTCAGTCATTGGTTGGGGTCTGTTACAGGAGTGGGTGGGTAAGGTTCTGCGGCCTGTGTTGTGCAGGAGGTCAGACTAGAGGATCATATTGGTCCCTTCTGACCTTAAAGTCTGTGAGCTCCAGGACACCACATCATGACTCTAGTACAACAGCTGCTTTTATATGGCCCTGCTGGGCCCTGATTGGCTGCT
Source organism: Emydura macquarii macquarii (assembly GCF_026122565.2). Lineage (NCBI taxonomy): Eukaryota > Metazoa > Chordata > Testudines > Chelidae > Emydura > Emydura macquarii. The sequence goes on from NW_027131688.1 coordinate 1,560,850, forward strand.
CCCTGCAGCCTCTCTCGTTGGTTGCTTTCCCGCAACCGCTCTAGGCCACTTACAGGACTTCTCCTCTGTTCCTGTCTGGTGTGGTAGGATCCTGAGGTCTCCAGCGAGGGCCTAGTCTACCCCATGACACACCCGTACATTATTAAGCGGGGACACAGACTGGGCACTGTGAGGCTAGCCGATCTCTGAAACAGCTGCTTATCCTATCCCGCTGAGCTAACCACCGACATCCAGTGTCAGACAACTCCACCCCGCTCTGACAGGCCTTGTGGTAGGGCAGCAGCCCTCTTGGTTGGCTGTGTTAAAAGCTGCAGATGATCTGGTGGGGTTACCATGGATGTTTGCATTCTGTCTCAGGTTAGATGGTGACTGCGTGCCAGGTCTATCAGCACTGGTTCGGTCTGATACTCCACTCTGAGGCTTGATAGGGAATGGTATAGGGCACTGGCAGAGACCTAATACTGTTTGGGGTTGGCTTCCAACTAACTTCCTGGTAACCCTAAAGGGCAAAGTGCCGTATTTGAAACTAGTAGGCAATAACTATTAAGCACGAATATAACATTATTCTTTTAGCAGTCACGTACACTCTTTTCAACACTCTGTTTTACTTGACTACTGTGCAAATGTAAAAAATCTATGTAACCTCAGTTTATTTAGTATGCTGTGTTACTTTCCGATTGCAAATCACACTGTGTATTCTACAGATTGGGACAAGTACGACCTTCATTAGCACTTTGAGACAAAGTGACATCGTGCTATACATCTGAGCTATAGTCTATTCTTGTTTCACACGTGGAGCTTTTCATTCAAATCTGTGGCATTTCTGTGCAAAGGTTGAAAGCTGTCTCCTTCATTGATTCCAGTGAATACCATGAGCCCTGCATTCTGGGAGGAAATACAAATATTTATTTCATCTTCTTTGTGTCCGTGGTCATCCAGTGTGCTTGCAGGCATGATACTGGTCAACACAAGGGCAGTCATCCCAGAGCAGATACGCTGCAGTCAACAGTTATTTGCACAGTTATTAACACGGAACATTTTACTGGTAACATCTATTCATAACGTTTTAATATTGCCCTAACTGGTTCTCTTAGCCAGTTCCAATAGAGCTACCATCTTAGAAAAGAGTGGGAAGCACCAAATTATTCCCCCAGACACCGTTGATTGTGTGGGTATTTGATATATTTTGAACAAAGAGTAGTTCAGTGGTTGTTAATTTATTTGTTAATAATTGTTGTTAATCTATGAATTTGTTTGGTGTCTAGTTTTCCCATCCCATTGTCAATGATTCTGTTCCTCATGTTTTGTGTGTGAATTAGAACTATGTTTTCCAGGTGAATTTTCCACTGATTTTTGGTGTATCTAAATTTCTCCAAATGTACATTTTCTGTAGTCTAACCTTAGAGATAAATGGAGAGGAGACAAGGATACACCCAAATAGACACAAGTTCATGGTGGAATTTGTGAATGAGGGACTCATGCCTCGTAGAGCATAAAGCTAATTGTTGATATGTGATCATTTCTGGGTTGGGTGTAGGTGGATGTTACTTTGCTTCTTTGATTATTTCTCCACAGAGACAGGGTGGAGCGATGTATTTGTTTTAACTTTCCAAGGGTATTAAGACCTTGATTTTTTTCTCTGACATGTTCATTTATACGCTTGCTTGCAACACTTTCTCTGTCTTCCAACCGAATTGGCCTCATGAGTATAGGTGTCACCGGGAGTAAGAAAAACTTTAGGTCTGCAATACCACACATGATATGCTCATTTATTTAAGATTTTTCATTCATCATTTCTATCTATTTGCAGACTTGAAAGTATTTTTAAGATACTAGCTACAGGAAGGGGAGGAATTTGAGGAATGAAACAGTTCCTAGTCTAACACAGATATTTGTTAAGTTGGACCCCAGCTCTGGAATATTACTGTTCTGTAAATGGGTATAATCATAGATTCATAGAAATGTAGGGCTCGAAGGGACCTCAAGAGGTCATCAAGTCCATCCACCCTGTACATAGGAGTGAGAGGGAAAAAAGAAAATATGAAGGAGTAGCAATGTAAGTGAGCTACAATTCAGCTACAAAGAGTGTGGTGGTAAAATTCCTTGGGCAATGTTATCAAGTGTCTACAACTCCTGATCTTATCACAAATCTCACAATATCTGGTGTCTTTCATGGGGTCCCAGCTCCTGGATGCAAGTGATTTTGTGAGAATCTCAGCTTTCGCTTTCAAATGAAGTACGTTTCTCTGCCTTGTAGTTGTGGGGAAAAGCTTGACAATGTGTGAACCCCAGGACTCAAAACCAGAAGGCAAATAATATAACTATATGATTTATTACTTTAAAAAAATCTCATGATTTTAGAGCTTGTTGACACCTTAATCGTGGTTTTGAATGTTTTCAGTCAGCAATAATGTGTTACAAACCATGCAAAACAGAGGAAGAACAACCATGGACATTTCGTAAAGACCATAAAAAATGGAGATGCTCAAGAGTAAAGCAATCCTGCACTATCTCTCCAACACACACAGAGTCTAGCATGCTGCATGTGAGAGAGTTCAAAGATAACAACCAGAGACCCCGATCAGAGCAGAAGCCAGGGCTCCAGCTCCCCCTTGCTGGGGAGGCAGAACTGGATCTCCATATGAGAAGCACAGGGGATCTGGGGACCAGTGAGACACAGCTACTTGAATCTAGCACAAGACCAGTGGAAGGGGATCCCTGTGGTCTAGCTAGAAAAGGATGTATACACCACACCGCCTTCAATTAAAAAAATGACGAGAGACATTCAACATCTTTGCCATTTGTGGTAGAAATTGGAGCTTATCAAACTCAAAGTGGATGTTTTAGACAGAGTACTGTCCATTCCATATTTTTTGGAAAGATCATTCCAAGTGGATTGAACATCTTGATTTTTTTCCCTCTCTGCCAGACTAATCAAGTTTGGCTAAGTTTGTTTCCTAAGATGGTAATTTGCAGATCGGAAATGGAAGTTGTTGCAGAAAAGCCAAATGAGTTTTTGGAAGTGTCCATAATGTGTGATTTCTCATGGTTATGATGATTGATTATTTAGGGTAGATCATGCCAGGTGCTTTCCTGACAGACAAGAGAGAATAGTAGCCTCACTGCTGAGGTCAGGAAAGTGTTACCAGGCATAGGGGTAGCATAGAAGAGGGCATGGACATACTGATGTGAGAAACTGAGGGACAGATGGTCAGAGTGGGAGCAGATAATGAACAACCTGCAAAATCTCTAAGTATCCCTGTTGAGCAGAAAAGGCAGGACAAGTGTTAGAAAAAAGAGCATGTTGCCTGCATACAGAAGTAATTAATATTTTCTGACTGGTTATGATTCCTTCCATTTCTGGTTCCTAATGAATTGCCATTGCTGACGGAGGGACTAATCAATACAAGTGTTTTGACAAGGAAGGAGAATCTGGTCTTGTTTCTCTTACTAGATGAGAAGTTAGGGGTATAATTCCCTTGGTTCATTTAAATGTTTATAGGGGATGGCATAAAACTCAGTTCAGCTTTGAAATGTCATATGTTCACTTTTAAAAATGTCGCTGTTGATTCAACCCCATCAAATGCCTTTTTGTCCCTCAGCACAATTCCTAACAATCACCGCAATGATTTACTGACTCATCTATTTTCGGAATGGACGTGGTGTCATGTGGAAAGGACCAAAACATAGTTGTCATAATTTGGGGCCTTAATTCAGCAAACACTTACTCCTTCCCCTAGATTTGGAGATGAGGTGCAGGGAAACCTGTATTAACTAACAGGTAGCTTCCTATTTCAGAAACCCACATGGAAGCTTTAAATATTATCTCCTCTTGGGTATCTGACTTTTGCTGATCCTTTGAGTGGTCATTTAACACAGGCATCACTTTATCAGCTCTTGGAACTGTTTTGAAGAAAATTATTTGAGATTTGCTTACTGATTTCCCCCCTAGGTTCAATTCTTACATGGCTTACTCAGTTTCTCTATGGGATAATGGAGCATCCAGATCACTCAAGTGTTCCTGGGAGTGACATTATTAAAAAAAGGGCTTCCACAAAGCTGAACAAAGTCTCCTTGAGCACATTTTTGAGGGCTGCAAGGGAGGAAAGTGCCTTTACAGCTATTCACCTGCTAAATAAAAACATAATGAATGCATCTCTGGTAAGCATGGGAATATGCTCAATAGAATGAAACAAAAGCCAAGTTTTTCAAAAGTGACCAGTGATTTTGGTAGCTTCAACTTTTAGCTTATCAACTTCAAACACCTTAAAGGGGGCTGATTTTCAGAAGGTGAGCGTTCAGCTCTTTTAAAGGACATTCTTTCCTGAGGCTAGAAGTAATTGAATCCTGACGTAGAGGTCCTTGGGGGAAGCCCTGTAGAGAACAGTCAGACAGTAAACACAGCAGAGCCCTTTTGCTGGGCGTACAACTATGATCACTTATGAGTCTAGCATAACGGTACGAAGGGTTAGGAGAAAAGACATGTTGCGTTCTGTTCAGAAGCAGAGGGCACCTAAAGACCTGTTCTGGCTGACAGCACTCAAAGACCTTCAGGAAGGATGCGCTGAATCTCGCAACTTCTTCCTGCGGAATATCTCTCACCCTGCTTTGAGAAGGGTGTAGATCAAAGTGCACTAGGGAACTTTTTGAGCATGACAGTGGGGTCCACACGGACATTTAGTCTGTGGCATGTTAGTGCAGGATAGATTTACATCCCAGCCTGAGACGAACTAAGTGTTTGTGTAGACAAGACCTAAGAGAGAGTCTTTGCTCTCCAGTCACACAGGTAAAACTCTAGTCTAGGGTCTCATCATCTTGTGTCTTGGCTACTGCAACTTTTTCCTTTCTAGCCGAGATGGATCCCATCTTACGCTACTTATATCCATTTGGAATTCTGCTGCAAATACGATTACCTGGCTCGTTTCTTTGACCATCTCACCCGCTGCTGGCATTCCTCCACTGACTCTACTTTCTCCTTCACAGCAAGAGCTGGCTGCTGGTCTTTGCTTTCAAGGCCCTTCCCAGCCTGCCCCTACGCCACCTATCAGCTCTCCTATGGCTATTGAGATGTAAATTCCCATCTCCCACCCAGTGGAGCCAGACTTCCTAGTGCTCGTGTTACATTTTCATACAAGCACTTTGACACTTTCATGCCTCCAGGTTAACATCAGCTAAGCCACCTCACTGTCCTTCCTGAAATCCCACTCTCTGTGGAAACTTGCCAATGGGTAGGCACCTGGTAAAGCTGTAACCACCACTTTTCATGCTGAGCATTTGGGCACTGTCTCCTCGTGCTTCCCCATCTGTTGGTTGCATCAACCTGTTGCTTCTTGAATGTATGTAACTTTGACTTTGTATGTAAGCTCTTCGGGACAAGGACCATAACTTTGTTATGCATTTGTACAGCACCTAGCACAACAAGGCCCTAATTCATCATGGGCCACAACTGTAACACAAATCATTATTAAAGCCCAGCAGATATTTTAAAAACATTCATTCAAAGTTCTTCAAGTCACAAGGCAGAAGTTTCCTAGGGACTGCCAAAGGCAACTGCACTAAACCAGACATGGGCAGCGATCTGTAGCATTGAACCTTTTGCATAAATGTCCTTGGGTGTGTGTCTGTATCAAAGAACCCGTCCACAAAGCGCAGGCTGTGCTTGCTCAGAGGGCAATTTTTGCAGAAAACTTTCCTTCTCCATGACATCCTGGGAGCCTTGATTGTTTGCCGTTTGTTCTTCTTTTTATTTATTTCTTTTCTGTTGAAAAACGTATCTGGCTTTCTGGACACATCTGGCATTTTTTAAAATTAAGATATGAGATTTTACCTCTTTCTGTCAAGTCTCCCTTGACACGTCTCAGGTAGTCTAGTCACACCTGACCTGACATCTGACCATTTCTCTGAAGTTCATGTGTTGCAATAACCAAGGAAAGAAAAATCAGATTAATAAAACATCTCGGTATTATGATAATGTGATTTAGATTCTCTATAAAATTCCTTCTAGCTTTTGGCATCTGTATTAGCCAATTGCAACTTTTCAGAAGTAAAAAACATCTTTAAAATGTTTTAGAAGGTCCTCAACCCTGATATGTGCAAAATCGTTATAAAATAGGCGGAAGGAAATTCTAAGTGCTCAGTGGTGCCTCCCAAGCAATGCCTCTGGGGGCAATGAAACTCACTTTTTTCTCAGCCTGGTGGAGATGGGAATGGAGTCATGGAGTTCTCAGGAAAGTGTAGAGACTCTAACTGTGCCTGGTTCTCTGCACAGTCCCCCTTTGCATGCTGAGACAGACACAGAGACACACAGAAAGACAGACACACATCCCCTATTACCATTTCTTTTTTTCTCTCCTGTTTTGTTTGCTCGTCCTCACTCCCTGCATGAGCGGATTTCTCTTCTTCTTCCCACTCTTTCTGTTTGTCCCTTCTTCGTATTTTGAGCACTTCGGCATAAATTCTGCTCTCAACATCAACTGGAGAGGAGCAGTAACTTCTTCTGTAGAACATGTCTTTGGCAGAGCATCCCTACTCATCCCAGGGCAGCTGGTAGATGGAATGTTGTTGCCCATGCAGTTCAGTGGGGATGGGTAGATGGCAGAGGATGCTCCAGTATCTTTAAGAAGGGGATGGGTGAGTGTCACAACTAGGAGTACGGATGGGGAGGGGAAGGGGCCTGAAAGCTGTATGGGGAGGAGTCTCCCTGACCTCATAGTATTTCACCATTTCACCATTCTCCTAGGCTTTGGGATCTTGAGTGGCAACAAATCTCAGGAGATCAGTTTACTTCAATTAAGCTACATCAATGTGCCCCAGATGAGGATATGGCCCACTCTGATAGGCCCTTGAGATGGTTTTGGTATTTTGAATGATAACAATGGACTTTGGTGAGATTTTAAATGGCTAAATTGATTATTCTCCCCAGATAGAAATCAGAGACATGTTTTTTGTATAATGGCTGCTTAGAGGAATAATTTCCAAATACTGCTTTAATTGAGAAATTAATTCATCTGTGTAGACAAAAGAGGAGAGAAAAAAAGCCCTGCCAGGTATTTGACCCTGTCAGGACAAGCCCTAGTTACATATCACAGGGCTAAAATCCAATTATTCAGCATATAAAGGTGTCTGTGATGATCCCCACTTTCTACGTGGTTTTCTTTGCTGCATCTGTGAGTTCCCATGCTCTGTCTGCATGTGGATCTATCTTAGTTGAGGTTTGGGGGTTGCTATTTCTCTGAAGTAAAGGTATAACAGCCGTATTCTTATGCTGTATGCTACATATTAACACACAGGCATAGTTTACTGAGGACCATTGCACCAGTCAGAGTGACCATGGTTGAAGGTGTCATGCCAGGCATCACGTAATGAAGTTCCCAGGTCTGGCTCAATCCTGTGAAGCCAAATGAAAATCTGCTTTAATGTTGAGATATGTCAGGTGAAGTAAATTCTTGGTGCAGCTCAGCAGGAACCTGGAGAATAAGGGCAACATCCACTGTTCACCAACAGTGAAACCTGATTGCTGTGGGCAGCAATGTCTGTGAAAGAGTGTCTGCATCTTACCAAGCAGGATGTGAGCAAAGACCTTTGCAGGGACAAATAACAATGAGACGGGATGCTGAATGCCAGGTCCTTTGCTCATGTACAGGGACACCGTGATGTCATCCTTCCATTCCGCTGGTACTTTGCCTGACGTCCACATCAGTACTTTTAAGAACAGTTGATGCAAGCTGATGCTCATTGGTCCCAAGGCAACTTTGAGCTCCTCGGGTGGAATATCATCTGGTCCAGCAGCACGTCATTCCGTAACCCTTGGGTGGCCTTTTGTAGTTCCTTGCGGGGGGGAGGATCAGTGCTCATTCCTGGATCTGCAGCCATACAGTTTGACAAATCATGTACTTCTGGACTGTCGTCAACAGGTGCACGGTTGAGCACACTTCCATAATGTGTCTTCCATCTGTCCTGGAATTGGTCCATTACTGAGCTGGGGGAGCGGGCTGTTTTTGTGATGGGGATGTTAGAAAACTCTTTATGTCTGCCAGGCAGGTGCATGATGATTGTATCAGCAGAATGCTGATTGCTGTGCTTCAGGCTGTTCTCTGCTTCATCAGCTCTGGAGCTCATGGAAATCTTATGGTCGCATTTTGTCATGGCCTGGAAAATGCCTTTCAGCTATTTACCTTCTTGGATATTTCCCTGCTTATCTGCTTCTGCCTCCCCGCCCCCCAACATCTCAGATGTCTCTTCAGAAAGCCAAGGTTTCTTGCACTACCATCTGAAGCCAATTTTTTTACCCATGGTGTGTGACACGGCTTTAAGCATACCACACCAGCTGATCTCCACATGGTCAGAAATGGTACTGTGGTTTTGTATGTGATCCTGGATGGCCAGCGTGTATTTCACAGCTCCAACAGGATCCTTGGAGAGATGCTGGACATTGTACTGCTGGTGGACATCTGGCTTGCAAGGAGTCAGAAAATGCAGTGAGAGTTGAGTAATAACTAGTCTATGGTCTGAGTTTGCTGGTGCTCCTGCACTACTGAAGACCCAGGGAGATTTCACTATGGAGTGATTTCTGATGAAGATGTGTTCAGTTTTCTTCATGGAACCTCCACTGTTTGAAATCTTGGTCCAGTGATGATTGGTAAAGTGCCTAAACCAAGAGCCCATGATAGATAAGTCCTCAGCAGCACTCAATGTGAAAAAACTGAGTGGTGTTGTCATTTGGGGAACCCAAACCGAAAGGATGTCTCATGAATTCATACCTAGTTTGATCATAGCCAGTCATGGCATTAAAATCTCTGAGCATGAGCACTGTGTCATGTGGGACAGCTGGCTGGATTTTTGCTGCTAGCTAGTGGTAAATTGTATCCTTTTTCACAGATGATGCACCTTCTGTTGGTGTGTCAGCCACTACAACTGATAAGATCTGTCATGGAAAAGATCACATAGCTTCTCTTTTGGGTCAAATCGAGCTGGCCCCGGACAGCGCAGGGTTACTGTGCTGTTATCAGGAGCCCCCCTTACCGGGAGAATGCCTATGGCTTATATAGAATAACTCTTTGCATCAGACCGCATAGTGGAATTTCCCTTACAAGACAAGTCTGACAGTTACTTCCTTATCTATGAGCCAAATCTAACAATTACCGCTTATCAGTTACAAGAATAACTACGAGCGAGTATAAGAACAGACAGGTGCGAGAAAAAACAGATTACTTAAGCAGATAATGGCAAAAACAGCTTACAAAGCAATTAGCAGTCTTCAATATATTTTTCCATCCATAGTTATGCTAAGTTACATTTCTATCAGTTATTTCAGAGCAGGCCTTCCACAGATCCCTCCGAAAGATGTCTGTATATTGACCATCACCATCATAGTTTAGATTCATTAAAGGTCAGATTGCCCTTCCATTGCCATCAGTGGCCAATCCCTTCTTGGCTACAATGCGAGCAGCAGTGGGCTTGAATTGCAAATGGGAAGTGATTTCAGTAGGGTCAGAATTCCACCCACTATGCTCACAAAAAAGTCAGAGTTAATGTTGTCACAGTGACTCTAATTGTCCATCCTTGGATTGACGCATTTTCGCTGGGGTTTCCATTGTGAGCCAAATAGCGCTCCCCTGAAATGAGGAGCCCCATACAAATAAATGGAGATAAACGTGTGACTAAAGGGGGCAGAATTTGGCTGTATGGGATCGCACCTTCAATGTACTCAGTAATGTAAAATGACAGGCTGTATTTGTGAACACAGAGCCACATGCCTAGAGATTTGTGATTTGTTCTTTGAGAAAGTCACCGTTTTCCATAACACAAACCTGGCAGAAAGCAGGACATTTCACCTTGTGCACTGAGCCTGGTCTAACTCCCACTGGAATCCATTAAAAGGCTCCTATTGACTTCAAGGGGGTTTGGATCAGCACCCAAGTGAAGAAACCCTTCTGAAACTCTTGAATTTGGCATGAGGGTGCTCTGCTTTTGGTCAGCTGATTTTAAGGACTGATGGCATCTGCTCAGTAAAAATTCTCTCTCAAACAGGTGGAGGTTCATACTTTGCAGAAAAGTGTAAAAGATGGTCCATGAGTAAAAGTGTGGGGAATTGTGGAAAAGCAGGCTTTTATGTGTTTCAGCTCTCGCAAGTGTTACACAGACACAATTCAACGGAAAGGAAATCTTTACAATCTAAAACTCTTTTATATTGGCTTTCCAGGCAAATGACACATTTTCACTGCCAATCTTTCAGTTGTTGACATTATTTTGCAGATATGGTTCATGTTTCTGACAGGAGCATGGAAATGTGGAATTAGGTAACAACAGACACTTGGAAATTATAGTGGGAAGCCCATTCTATACCCTAGCATGTATCAATTGAGGTAGATGTTTAACAGCAACTGGAATGGAAAAAAATGGATCTCGGTTATCAGTGGTTTCTTTAGCCTCAGTTCAGGGATCAAGCAAGCAAACCTTGACTACTGGGCTGGAAAAACACGTCAAAGTTTTCATACTCTTAGTTTTCCTTTGTTTAACTTCAGTGTATTTAACTAATAATTCCTGCAGCTTTCTGAAATCCCTGTCCCTGATTTTAGGGACACAGGCTCTTCGGCACAAAATGTCTTCAGAAATTATTTGGATGTTTTCTTGTTTTTGCTGGTTCCCACCTTTGGAAATACTTTGTCAGCCTGAAGAACTCAATAGAAAGAGAATAATTTCAAAAGCGATGCTATGCTGCTATAGCAACCAAAGTTCTTATGCGCTGCTGATAAAATCCCAAAATGAAGCATGAAACTGAACATTTTATGTTTTACAAAAGATTATCTGTAGCATGCTCAAATTCTGCATTTGTGCACTGTGTCGAGCAGACGATGCCGGCACGCATGGGATAAAAATGGATTGTTACCAGAGTTTCTGGTGACAGTATAATTCAGGGAAGCAAAGATCAGTTGTCACAAGAACCCCTTATTAAAAAAACAGTCATGCCATCACGCCAATAAAAGTAATCACAACTTACTTTGTCTGATATCATTCTCCTTAATGCAATGTCCCCCTCCCTTACTGTAGTGTGAGAGCACTTCACATTCTTGAATGAACTGACCCTCACACACACACCTGGAGGTAGGTCTATTATTCCCATTCTACAGATGGAAATTGAGGCACAGAAAGGCTAAGTGACTTGCCCAAGACATACAGGGAATAGTGGAGGAGCAGAGACTTGAAGCTGGATCTTCTGAATCTTAGGATGGTAGGCCAACCACTGGAGCATCCTTCCTCTCTTCCAGCGGGTGTAATATTCTTTTTTCTTTTTTTTTTAAAGAAGTGAGTAAACTAACCCTTTTGGTGTTCCAGACTGGGCCATGGCAAGGATTAAAGGAGGGCAGATAGGCCTTTATATTGAACTGGATTGAGGCTTGGGGGATCATGGTTTCATAACGTTGATAGTTTTGTAAATAGCACATACTAAATGAGACTCACTGAGGCAACCAAAAGGCAAAAATGATCAACTGAGTACTCTGGACAATCTTGTTAAACCTCATCTACCTGAAACACAGCGCCAAAAATAATTAGCCAATGTCCTCTCCACACTGTCATTATTCAGCACACCCACCCCTGGGCAAAATCATACCAAGGCTGTCACCGGCGGTATCTGAAAGGTGGGCCCTGCCCTGCCTAGAGATAATGTCATTGGCCGAATGGTGCTTTTTACAGCCGTGAGCTGAGATATTTTTTTATTCAAATAGTGCGAGGGGGTGGGGTCCATTCACATTAATCAGCATCAAACTAGCAATATTTGACAGCAATAGCACTGCCCTCTAATCTGTTGCAATGTTATTCATGAGACTGAAACCTCTTCACACTCAGCGGTGCTGCATAGAAATGTCTCTATTAGGATTTCTACATAGTCTCCCAGTCCATTGATGGCTTCCTCAGTATTTATACTGTACTGTCCACACAGCCTTTTCCCTTGTTCCTCCCCATGGTGAATGCTTGGGTTTGATGTCCATCTGCCTGAATCCAAGATGCTGAGTTCCAGGATGTCATCTCTGTTTGAACGGCACTTATTGCTATTGTTAAAAAGACTCGGAAGAAGCTGCCCAACATTAATACAATTCAGCCTTTCATTTGGCATCAGAGTATCAATTTGAGTTCTCCCACGTTCTGGTTTTTAAAGTATCCTCACATTTGTCCCTGATGAGTACTCGAAGGAGGCTAACATTCCAATAGTCCATTTCATTAAATGTTCCGTCCTGGGAACGGTCAGAGAAGCCTGAAGCTCTTGAGATAAAATTAGCCAACTCATAGAGCACATCATACATCAGCACCAGGTCACAGAGGAATTCAGAACTTACTACTGGCTGCTAAGCCCCTATATCTCTAATTGTTCTTGTAATTTCTTAGTGCATCAGAAAAAAACATTTTTAACATACATCCAGGATTGATCCAATGCATAGAGTTTGGGACCCTGCATCTGCTGATGAGCCATTGAGTTCCCATTATTTTTTTGTTTTGACTTGCTGTAAAATATACCGTTTTTCCATAAATGCTTTGAAATTGTTCACAGCGGTGACCTCATGAATAGCGTCTCCCACATGTGTGCCTGTGAACAGCTCTGGGCATGCTGAACATAATCTTTTTGCCACACTAGAGTTTCTGCCTAGCAAGATACTGGACTCATATAAGACAAATTAAATCTAGTTTTCTTGATGATAAATGTCAGTGAATCCAGCATTCCACAAACATTCCAGGAGTGCTGAGATAGTATCTCCTATCTCTGATCCTCATGTTCAACAAGATCAAGGAACAGGAATATAGGACCTTCACCCTCAACAGATGCTTTCAGATAAACAATCAAGGTAGCTTTTCTGCTGGAAATACTGGATTCATCAACAAATACAGCCAACTTTGATGAGGGAGACGCAAGACTCTTGAACATATTTTTCTGTATCTTCTTTCCAATATGAGTCCCAATACCTGTTCCACTGTAACATGAATGCACGTTTCTTTCCATATTTACTCCATTGAGTTCTTGTAAATCAGTCGGATTTTCATGATTCCTGAATGGGCGATTGTTATTGGCAAGGTAATATGCAGTTCTAAATACAGCCTCACTTGCTTGATTTACAACTATTGAAATTGTTTCAGTGGTTTTCCCTAGCACCTTTGTCTTCCTCTGATCTTGGATTTAATGCACTATACCATGATATATCCACATCCACATCAGCTTTAATTCTGAGGGATGACAACTTAATATTTCTACTTTCATCGTCAGGTGCTTCATTACAGTAGTTGCACCACTCATTAACAAGAGCTATGCCTTCTCCTTTAAAAACTCCAGTTGTGTTGGCAGCACTGTAGCCCAAATGAGATCATTTTAGAAAAGTTTGAAATAAAAAAGCCCCATACAGCAATAACACTACAGCCATATAGCTTATTGCTACCATTCCAGCAGTCAAGTCACAAACACTCCAGGCAGACTGCAGGTCACTGGATGCACCAGTTATGCACTGCTCTTATAATATACTCCACCCAGAGAAAATCAAGACATTTTGCATTGGGAGGCAGAAAACGTGAAACCACTCTTTGTATTCATAATAATTAAAAATAAATAATATATGAAAACAAGCTACGAAGTATGCAGAATGCTCATTATTTATAGATTCATAGAGCCCAGGGCCAGGTAAGGGGCTGGACACCACAGGGGAACACTTCAAAAGGACTCAGGGACGGGGTGCACGTATTGCTAACCTGTAAGGCAAAGGGAGGGCTGGTGTAGCCCAGGACAGAGTGGTTCTGTAGCTGACAGTCAGGTGGTGTCAGGAAGCTAATGCTCAGTTAAGCACAAACAAGACTCCCTCACACTGGAGGCAGGATGGGTAACACGCTTTTCATAGAGTCCCAGCCAAAAGGGACCATTGTGATCATCTAGTCTGACATCCTGTGCAATACAGACCAGAACACTGCCCCACAGTAATAGCTAGAGCAGATCTTTTAAAAAAATCCAATCCTGATGGAGAATCCCCCAGAACCCATGGTAAGTTCTTCCAATGGTTAATTGCTCCCAATGTTCAAAATGTTTCCAACCTGAATGTGTCTAGCTTCAACTTCCAGACACTGGATCCTATTACATCTTTCTCTGCTATATTGTACTGCCCCTTATTAAATATTTCTTCCCCACATAGGTACTTACAGACTGTGATCAAATCACCCCTTCACCTTTTTGATAGTCCAGAAGCTCAATCTATTTAGCTTATCACTATGAGGCAGGTTTTCTAATTCTTTAATCATTCCCATGGCTCTTCTCAGAACCTTCCCCAATTAACCAACATCCTTCTTGAATGGTGGGCACCAGAACTGGGCACAGGATTCCAGCAGCAGTCGCATCCTTGCCAAGTACATAAGTGAAATAACCTCTCTGCTCCTACTTGAGATTCCCCTCTTCGTGCGTCCCAGGATCACATTAGCCACTTTGGCCACAGCCTCACACTGGGGGCTCATGTTCAGCTGACTGGCCACCAGGACCCCAGAATCTTGTTCAGGGTCTTCCCAGGATACAGTGCCCCAGCCTGTATAAATGGGCTGCGTTCTTGGTTCCCAGATGTATATATTCATATTTAGCCACATTGAAAAACATATTGGTTGCTTGTGGCCTCCTCATCACGAAATTGAGATTGTTGTGTTTCTGTGATCCGTGCTCTTCATTAATTACCATACCCCTAATTTTTGTGTCATCTGCAAACTATGTCAGTGATAATTTTATGTTTTTGTCCTGATAAATAATAAAAATATTAAATGGCGTAGAGCTACGAACTAATCCTGGTGGGACCCCACTGCAGACACACGTTCTGTGATAATTCTTTGGTTACAGTTGCATTTGCGGACCGATCAGTTAGCCAGTTTTTAATCCATTTAATGTGTGCCACAGTAATTTTATATCTTTCTAGTTTTTCAATCAAAATGCATTATCAACTCAAATGCATTACAGAAGTCTGTTACATCAGCATTATTACCTTTATCAACCAAACTTGCCATCTCATCCAAGAAATGGTATCAAGTTAGTTTGACCCATAAACCCATGTGTGACGCTTTGAGGTTCAGCCTAGAGCAGTGCAGGGCTGTGTGAGGGGTTATGCCCAGCAACTCCGGGTACTGTCAGTGCTATGCCACTGTGGCTCAAAGCCTGGACATCAATAGCCAGCACTCAAACATGCACATCACTCCCTGTCTCCCCACCCCCAGTTGTTGTTTGCAGAGTGACCCCAACACCACCCATCAGGCCTGATTTTCCCCAAAATCATCTGCCAACGTGGCAATCTGCTGCGGTTCCTAGAACTGTGATTTCCTGTGTTACCCTTCTCAGCCTCAGCGAGAGTTCTGCTACTGCTAAGCTGTGCGACCCTCCCTGACACACACCGGCTTGTCTGCCTTGCCAGCAAACGCTTCAGGACTCTGCCAGTCCACACCAGGCCTTGCAGATAACAAACCATCAACCCAAATGCCCGAGTTCCCCAGTGACATCCCCCTGCAGTGTCCAGCCCTTGCCTGGAACGCTCAAAGACGTTATTAAGTTTGTTTCTCCTTTCAAGAGACAATACACTGCAGCTCATTCATGTAACTGGGGTTTGACAAACACTCGTATTTCAAACAGCGCTGAAATGATTTATAGTTAAAGTAAACGCAATGTATTAGACAATATAGTCATTGTGATACCAACTATAAGGGGTAAAGATAAAGAGTGTTACAAGAAAACAAAAGTGAAAATATACTTCTAAAACTAAATCTTAATTTTAACAAGCTACAGTCTTTGCCTAAGCAGGTTTTTCACCTATATTCAGTTCCCAGAGACTTGAACCCCTCTGGCTGAAGGACCTGATGTTTTGTGTTGTCAAGAGCTATGGTCCCTCGAATCCTCCAAGTAATGAATAACTCAAATGTCTTTTGACCCCCTTATGTCACCCCAAAATTCATTGCCTCTATTGCAAGAAGGCTTCCTGCTGTTCTTTCATTCCTGTGAATTTCACATCCCCCTGCTGATTCTTATGTAAATGGGGTTTCCATAATGTTCAATTTACCTGGGAGACGGATAGATAGGAGGGAAGGCAGCTATCCAGGAAAAAATGTGTTTCTCCCTGTGTTTGCTCATGCACTTTAAAGAATAACATTTTAGTGAGTATCAATAATCCTTCATGTAGTGTTAATACAGACATTACACAATAAAATTAATCTCCAGTGGGCCACCTGCTCTGATCAAAGATTTTACTCAGTACACTTTTATAATGCAGTCAGATTGTATAAAATCAGTTAATTCAATTATCATTTGAGTTTCCCAACCCCGTCTTTAGAGCCCAGTAAAGCTGGAAAAAATATTCTTTGGAAAGCCCCAAGCAAACTTTCTCTCCTGCTGGGGGGTAGACACCATGCTGTCTTCTTCCCTTCTTGTTAGCGTGATAACTTTCTTTAATTTGTATGTAAATGGGCCTTCATTGTCTCTGCCTGATGAGCAGGTTGATGAGCAAATACACATTCCTTTGTCTAAGGCAGGCCGGGCTTGTGCATTGTTTGTCAAACAAATTTTAAGAACATAATTCTAGTGCACATTTATAACTCTTTTTACACATTCTGCACATACACTACACAAGAATATTTATGATCAGTGTGTTGTTAGTTTTCCAACGATATGTTCCATGCCACATTTTGGGTATATATCACGACAACAATATATTAGGTGTGGTGAGTATGTCTGGTTTGACGAGTTGCTGATATAGAGCAGTGAACCACCAGTGGGTTTCTGTCTCACACCATCTTGCTTGGCATTAATTATATTATCCTCTTTTAATTCTTTATTAATCGATTCCTGTATAAGCCACTCGATTATCTTGCCTGGGATCAATGTCAGACCGACAGGCCAGTCATTATCCGGGACATCCCATTTACCCTTTTTAAATATTGGCAGAAAATTAGCTTTCTTCCATTCTTCTGGAATTTCTCCAGTGTTCCAAAACTTATTAAAAATCAACATTAATGATCCAGCGAGCTCCTCTGCCAACTCTTTTAAAACTCTTTAGACGTACACATATATAATATAGTATAACAAATACTTGAAGACTGTTAGGTTTAATAAAGTTACTCAACTCCATCTCGTGAGTTCACAATATTAATGCATACTCACTAAGCTTTCTGGCTTTGTAGCCCCGACAGCAGTACTCCTCCTTAAATTGGTTGCAAATATTGGGCCAAAAGTTTAGATCTCAGATCAATGTCACAGTATCTGACATTCTTGGTCATTTCCAGTGGCACCAGTCGAGTTCCAACTGCTTTAGGAATTTGTTATAGCTGGGGACTATTTGGCTTCAGGAACCAAACTTGGATCTGTTGAGGAAACATTTTGTTTCTTAATTTTTTTTAATTGCCGATGTGTTATTTTGAAGAAAATAAAAGTAAATTATGGAAAGTTGTAAAAAAAAAAAAAAATATATATATATATATATATATGTATATATTTAATGATAGGCAACTGCATTCAGTAGTCCTCACATGCAGCATCACTTGATGGCTCACTGCAAATTTGTACCGTAACAATCTCTGTAACTATGCTGTTGCTGAGTGTAACCAGCTGGTAGATAACACAAACACCTGTTCTGGGGGTCGAGCAGAATTGTGGGTTAAAGTTTACAGAGTTTTCAAAAACTTAGTTCTGCACAGTGAGCACCGTGAATTGGACCTCAAGTGCCCTCAAGTACCTGCTGGATATATTTCCAAGGACTCATGGCTCTGAGACTTTGAAAGACAGAACTAATACATGACATAGTAAATTTGTAAGAAATAAAAACCTCTTAGAACAGTGTGTATACATTTTTTTTTTAATGGGTGTTGAAAAGTTGTAGTAAAATTGTTAGTTTGTTTGAAAAATAAATAACTTGTTTGGTTTTTTTAGTAAACATTTTGTAAGGAGGATAACACACTCCAGAGCTTGTTTGTTGTGTTGCAATATCTACATAAGGCTTTTTTGGCTGACGGCACTCAGGTTTGCTTCATATCTGGTATGTGATTACACATAATGCATGCCCTGTCCTGTCTTATCTCTTATGTAGGCATTGAATTTAACTCTTGGATAGCCAGGATTTGCTCTTCACAGGAGATTAGAAGGGAGTTAACACCATATTCCCCAAATGAGAAGTAAGTCATTTCTGTTTACTCACGTTTCCCATTGACTACACTTGCGCTCTCGGCCTCTTAAAACTATCACTTAATGTTGATATTGTCCTGTTTGTAGAACCACTTTCTCTTTTCCCATTTGCAGACTTCTTTACTGCTGTGGAAAGGAGTTCTGACTCTCATAACTTAGTGCAAGTTACCCATAAACTGTACTGCTAAATGAACCTGTTAGAATAATTAGAACTGTTTGATTACTCCATTATTGCCTATTAAATCTACTGCTTTGCTCAGGAGACTTTTATGGAAGAGTGGTCTGACCTTGGTTTACTCATGAAATGTAGTTGTCTGGGTTGTTACACAGGCTAATAATGGGAGGGATATTACAAAGTCGCTATTGCAGACTCCATAAACTAACATTTGTATTAATAATCAGGATTCCACTGGTCCCTGAGTTTACTACAATACAAATCTAAGCAGTAATCATTCACAGTACCATTTATTCCAGCCTTTTTACTTTGATGTCCCTGAAACTCTACTGGTTCTTCTTAATAGGATGCGGTTGGTTGAACAGATGCTAAAGAAATAGTATATGCCTTAGTTCAGTAAATGACTTCTGAATTCCTTATTTAACTCTGTCCAATCAAACACACATTCTAAGATTATTTTAATGAAGGAAAGAGAAATTCTAAGACAAGTATCTGACCGTGACTTAACTCTGTTGACTTGTTTCTATATATCTTGGATAGTTCCTTGTCTATGCAGCAGTGGTTCAATAATTGAACATTTATCACTGAAATTAATGGAACAAAGTAGATTTCAGTGCAAATGTGATACCACTCTTATGTACTCCGGAACAGTGTAATTACTGGCTGAAAGCAAATTCTGTAGAGTGGAATGCTGTGTTCTAGCCATACAGTTAAGTCCATTTTGCACAATTGCCTTCAGCTTGTGAAATAAATATTCTCCTGTAATACCATGCAACTTCACTGAATTTTGACTTCATGCGGTCCTAATGTTCCTGAAGCTTTGGACGAGCTGTTAATAAAACAAATGTGTGGTATAGTGGGTGCCTTTAAAGTGATGAGATTTACTATTAGTAGTGGTAATGCAGGTATTTCCTTTTCTGACACAATTGTTCCATTCTGGGGGCACTTTAAGGTATAGTTTTGAGCTAAAAAGACTTATTTCATGCAGATCCGGTGCACCTCACTTCTCAAGGAACTAAGATGTGATTGGAATAACAGAGACTTGGTGGGTAACTCACACGACTGGAGCACTGTCATGGATGGGTATAAACTGTTCAGGAAGGACAGGAAGGGGAGAAAAGGTGTAGGAGTTGCACTGTATGTAAGAGAGCTCTATGATTGCTCAGAGCTCCGGTATGAAGCTGGAGAAAAGCCTGTTGAGAGTCTCTGGGTTAGGTTTAGCAGCAAGAGCACCAAGAGTGATGTCATGGTGGGCATCTGCTATAGACCACCAGAGCAGGAGGATCAGGAAGACGAGGCTTTCTTCAGACAACTAGCAAAGATTTCCAGATCACAAAGGCGCTAATTCTCATGGGGGACTTCAGTCACCCTGACATCTACAGGGAGAGCAACACAGCAGAGCACAGACAATCCAAGAAGTTTTTGAATCTCCATCTTTAGAGGTTTTTAAGGTCTGGTTTGACAGAGCCCTGGCTGGGATGATTTAGTTGGGGTTGGTCCTGCTTTGAGCAGGGGGCGGACTAGATACCTCCTGAGATCCCTGCCAACCCTCATCTTCTAGGATTCTAGGATTTGGTCAAATATGTGCCAGCCCTCTGTCATCGGAGTATTTGAATGCCTCACAGTCTTTAGCATTTCATCCCTACAGTTCTCCCTGGGAGGCAGGGCAAGGCTAATATCCCCCTTTTACTGATGGGGACCTGAGACATGGAGAGAATAAGTGACTTGCTCAAGGTTACATGAGAAGAGTGAAGGCAGAGCAGAGAATTGAATCCATATCTCTGCAGTCGCTAATGGAAATAAAGAGCCTCATCTCTAGAGTTCTCCTCTCTCTCAGCTCAACACAACCCAGGTTTAGTGACTTGCATGGAACTTCGCAAGAAATAATTCTCTGCCCTGAGTTTTCTAAAGGCCGTGATCTGAGACATCTGCATTTTTTGTGACTCTGAAGCTCTTTATTCCAGTTAGTGACTTTGCTTCTCTTCTGATTTGTATCCCATTTTTTTTCAGAGAACTTTTCCTGTTCAATCGCCTAAAGGTCATGACTGGTTCATTTTTACAAAATCGATAAAACCACACACATTTTTCAGAAACGATAGTTCATCCCCTTGTGGTCCCACCTTTAGAGCAGGTCTCAGAGCTCTCTGGCATGTTGGCTATGGGCTTCTCGGGCTTCCTAGCCAGCAATATGGAGCAGTCATCCTGACAAGTGAAATGTGTGGGCAGTGAGGTATTACTAATAGTGAGACCCAGAGAAAGGAGGGAAGTGGAATTACAGGAGAGGAGAGCGAAGCCAAATAAAAAACCAACATGCAGGAAAGAGCAGTGCTCTGACGTTATGCCCTCCAGTGATTTCCCATAGGAACTCCTGCACATTACCAGCCAAACCTACAACAAATGGAGTGGGTGAAACTTCAGCAAAAGAACAGTAGAAAAGCCCGGCCCAAAGAGGTGA
Organism: Emydura macquarii macquarii; assembly: GCF_026122565.2. Taxonomy (NCBI): domain Eukaryota; kingdom Metazoa; phylum Chordata; order Testudines; family Chelidae; genus Emydura; species Emydura macquarii. Next base: position 1,581,649 of record NW_027131688.1, read on the forward strand.
GAGGAACACTCTGTCTGTTGGCTCTCGCTGAAACGGGTGGAAATTGCTAATGCGTTGCTCCTCGTGACATGGCCATCGGCGCCATTGGCTGCAGTTCCAGACAGCTGCCCCCTGGGCGTTAGCTCCGCCTCGCAGCAGCGAGGGCTGAAATCGCTCTTTAAAGCAGGAGAAGCCCCAGCATTGTTGGCCATTCTGTGTGCTTCCTCACCGAGCTGTTGCTGGGGTTACTGCTTCTTCTTCTTATTGCTAGGGCTGGGCGAAGACTTTGTGTTGACATTTTGGATAGAAAATGGGGTTTCCAACTAACTGAACGTTTTCGTGGTAAACATGTTTCCTCACAACCGATTTACTTATTTATTTATTTTATTTATTTTTGGGAAAAGAAACATCCAAAACCTACACATTTCCACGTGAAAGTTGTATTGTGTTTGGTCAGTTTGCAGCCAAAAATTCTTTGGTTTGTGAGTTCTTAGAGCTGCTTGTGAGGAGGAGAATCAACCAAAAAAAAGTCTTCTTTTTTAACCCCCGATAAACGATTTGTACTGAAGCTGTACTTGGGAGCCCCAGTCACGGCTCAAGCCCCCATTGCGTTAGGTGCTGTACAAACACAGAACAAACAGATGGGACATGTACAAATCAGCTTACAATCTGTTTATAAAACAGGAGACAACAGATGGATACAGACAGACTGACGGCATTAAAGGAACCAGTGAGACTATACTGGTCAGGATAATAGGCGTGATCTCTGCAGACCTGCAGCCTAACCCATGGCAAGCTTTGGTGATATGAGTGCAAAGGATAGTTTTAAGGAGGTATCTCTTGGTCTCTAGATATGAGCTGTAACATTTTTAGGCTAACTGCACCTATTTCCCCCCTCTATGATCCACTCCAGGAATTCCCAGCCAAGTGTCAGGTCTCCAGCCAGCACCTGTCTCTGGGCAGTGACCCTTATCATGCTCACTTTTGACGAGGCGGTTTTCAGACTGCACAGCTTCCTGCCTTACACTGGGATATCCCCAGCAAGCCAGCCTGCCTGAAGGACAGTGCCTGTGATTTGCTTTCTCGCATTGCCTGCCTTTACCAGCTTCCCCCCAGATCTGTTTTTGCAAAACACATTTATTCTTAAGGTAAAAACATTACAGGGAAAACATCAAAACAATCGAGGTTCCTATGCATGTGCTAAGCTCTTACCAGGAGTCACCCATCTGGGCCATACTGAGCCGAAGTCTTTCCAACTCTTCTGGAAGCACCGGGGCACCATTCGGTCTGTCCATGTGCTGGAGCAGACAGAAGATCCTGTGTCAATTCCAGCTCAAACTTTTGCACTGAGACATTTCTTTATATCCTGGTCTCTGGAAAACCCAGCTTGAACCAGTCTATCAAAACCCCTCCAGAGTTTGCTGCCAGGAGTTGTTAGTCACTGAGACTGGCCTTAATCACCCTCACCCCCCACCCCGGCCCTGTTCTTTGTTCCTGGGGGAGCTGTGGCTCCCCCCCCCCCCGGAGTAGAACACAGTTCGACATAAGCCAGTCCTACTTTTAATACAAAGGCCCCCAAAGATGCTGTGTGTGGTTGCAGTATCTGTCACATATGCATCTTGCTTCCAGCCTAAGTTTGCTCAGAAAATTGTGCCTCTTCTTAAATTCCAACTGCAGCCTGCCTAGGAGGGACAGAGAGAGTGTCCATCAGCTTTTAGCAGTTGTCTGCTGTAATCCTTGAAATCCAAGTTATGTTCTTGCTGATTTGACAGTAGCCCTGATGTTCTCCCAGACATGAGAGGATTATCACCAGCGGTGAGCTCAGTCTGTCCTCCTCCACCACCGCTTTATCATCAGGATGAAGAATCTTCTAGCCGTCACAGGGAGATCTGCCACAGACTATTTTTAGCTATCACTGGTTTATTTCTCCTTTCCCTTTTCCTTTCACTGTGCCTCTGTTTGATCTGCTGCTGGTGCACCTGCAGAACTGCCATAGCCCTTTCCAGGTCTCCAGAGGCTGGGATGATTTCTCACTTTACTCCTTAGCCTTTGCCCAGATCATCCCTGCTCGTGACAAGAGATGTGAGAGGCCACATGCAGGCCCAAACCATTTCTCTCTCAGCACAGCGGAATTAGCCATAGTTCCACACGCTGGACCCAGGGGATCCCCAGAGCCTCATGCAACTCTGGTGAGCCGATATGGGGGATCCTAATCCAACATCCTCCCCTCTGCCGACACTGGGGCTGTGGCTGGGAAAAGAGGGCATGGCAGGATTCCCCTCGATCCCACGGATCCTTAGCTGCCCCAGGAGCTGCTGGTAGCTGAACCAGACCCAGGCCTGGCCCAACGCACCCAGGCTCAGGATTCTGCTTTTGAACTCCCGTCTCTCCGGAGCTGTGCAGTGCTTCCTCAGCCAGAGCCGAGCAAGGGAAGCACTCAGTAAGTGGAAGAGGTGTCGGCACAGCCAAACAGCCGACCCCCATGTGATAGTTTGATGAACCTGTTTCTCTGTGGACTGTGGGGTTCAGCTAGGGTGGAGACATGGAAGGGAATCCCTGACCCTAGCGGTGATCTTATAAATCATGGACTCAGCTGATGCATGTCAGGATGAGAGAGTCGGTCCCGGGTCCGTGCAGTGGCCTCTTTGGATGTTGTATAACTGCACACTTGGTTCAGCTGGTGTGTGCTCGATCCTTTCTAACATTAAAACAATATTGCATTTGCTGGACGTGCAGCAAAGGTCAGCCTTTCCCCTATAACCCCAGCTTGACCATCCCCTTCTCGTAGACTCTCACCACATTTACATAAGCTGTGAATAACTTAGTGAAAAATCCTGCCTGATTTCTTCAGAAGCCCATGCAAGCAGATGTGTCATAGCACTGGCTCCTGTAAAAAAATACCATTGCAGTAATGCATACATACAAGGAAATAATCAAAACCACAAGCTATTAGCATGGCAGAGCTTTACAGAGGGAATTAAATATGTATTTTGAATAAGATGTAAAACCTTTCAGTAATGCCCAGGTTTGTAACTGTCACTAATCAACCCCCACCCCGCTCCATCTGTCCCTGTCTTCTCAGAGGAGAAAGCAGAGTTTCAGGACTGGCTCAGGAGAAATGCCTCCAAGGTCTGTAATTGCAGCACGATGGGAACTTTCCTGATGGTTGACAACATTTCTGTTATTTTTCTCCTGCAGAGAAACGTTTTCTCCCTCATGAGCTCCTCTTGCAGAAAAGGGCTAATTACGTATCACTGATTATGTAGTTTGTCTTCATCCCTTCTGCCAGAAGAAAAGAATGAAGGACAGGAGGGAAATCACCACGATTGAATGAGTGGGTAAGGAACAACAGTATCAGTTTGGAGATGTAAAAATTGACGTTTTGGTTTGCTCTCAAGGTCACCAGTTCAGCAAAGGAGTTGAGTACTTTCTCAGTCGGACATGCTTAAGTACTTTGCTGAACAGGGATGGACTGCTGAATTGGGGCCACGCTCCAATAGATGGAAAGTTAGGTTTGGGGTCTGATAATAGTTAAGGACTCAATCCAACTTCCACGGAAGTCAGCGGGAATCCAATGGGAGCAACAGCCGGAACAGGAGCATGTCTCAAGAGAGACCAGTGTTCCAAAACCAGACATTCAGAGTAGACATGATTTTATACTCAAACTGTACTTCAAAATCCTGCTCCCAAGTGTCACCCTGAGAGTTCTCTGCTCTTTCATTTTATCAGCAGTATCTGTAGAGGAAGAACTCTGAACTCTGCTCTGAGCACTGTCAGAAATGCATCGTTCAGACATACCTCTCTGCTGCAGCCCTCTGACCATAGCTCACCAGGACATAATCAGTCTTGTATGCTGACATTAGCGTGGGGTTGAAATGTTGCTGACATCTGTTCAGTTGGTTCATAGGCAGATTCAACAGGACTCTCCTGGAAGAGTAATAAAGTTTTGTTTTCCAGTGCAGCTACTGTCAGCAGGCAGTAGTTCTTGCTTTGGTGAGATTTGTTTTCACAAGGTGTGTCCAAGAACATGACCATGAAACTTTTCCCATTATACAAACTCCAGCAAATGTGTGAAATGGGCAGCTCGGTTTTCTTTGCAAATCACTTATTTTCAGTGGTTCCCCACTTCACTTTCCTTTTCAACAGGCAAATTAACTGGCCCAGATTAATCATCATTACCATACACAAATGAAATATTCGAGATAATCTCTGCTATAATGTAAACACAACTGGTTACAGGTATTTAATTACCTTTTCATTCATTTCTTCTTTTGATTAGGGGTTTTTATTAAATAGATCTCTTTCATCGAGTACCTTTGGTGTTTTAGATGAGAGATATAGGTAATAAAACGAACTAGAACAAGAAACTAATGAATAGGTTATAATTTGCTTAAAGGAATATAGGTGACAGAAATACCTGTAATTAGATGTGGTTACATTACAGCAGAGGTTTTGACTATTTTGTTTGAATATTGGAGATGGAAATGTTGCTCAATCTGGGGCATTTAATTTGCCATTTGACACAATGCAAGATGTAGTATTTTAACATTTTACCGTAACTAACTTTGCCTTAATACAAAGTTTCCAGAAACGAAAACAAAAGAAGACAATGTAGAACATTTATAGATAATCTAGTTTCAAAGCAATAGTTTATTAAATAAATAAAATAAAATAACATCAACAACAAAACAAGGTTACAAAATGATTCCCAGTGAGGCTGCACATTGAAAAGTACACAGAAGGAAGGGCAAAGCTTTCGATGTTAAGATTGTGCTGGCCTTAGAGAGGCCACTGCTGAAATATTGTCTCCAGATCTGGTGTCCACACCTCAGAAGAGGATGTTGAAAAGTTCCTGAGCAGAGTTACAAACATGATTAACAATCTGGAAATGAGTCCTCACAGTGAGAGACTTAAGGGTCACGATCGATCTAGTTAAAAAGAGAAGAGTGAGAGGCAATTTGGCTCCTTTCAATGATTATTTACATGTGGAAATGACATGTGACGGTGGGAGAGAGGGGAGCGCTTCGAATCATAGAGTTGGAAGGGACCTCAGGAAGTCATCTAGTCCAACCCCCTGCTCAAAGCAGGACTTAGTAGAAAAAGGCAGAACAATTTCCGGTGGCCGGAGGATGAAGTTAGAAAAATCTGAAGTGGAAATAAGGTGAAATATTTTAATGATGAGACACTGGAGCAGCTCCCCAAGAGAAGAAGAAAATTCACTGTTATGTGACATCTTAAATCAGAGCTGCATGCCTTTCTAAAGGAAACATACTGGTTCAATAACAAGTTGTTTTTTCCCACATGTATTCGTTCTCTTCTTCATTTACAGTAGAACCTCAGAGTTATGAACTGACCAGTTAACCACACACCTCATTTGGAACGAGAAGTATACAATCACACAGCAGCAAAGCGGGGAAAAAAGCAAATACAGAATAGTACTGTGTTAAAAGTAAACTATTTAAAATATTTTTAAAAAACACAAACATTTTTCTTCTGCATAATAGTGTTTCAAAATTGTATTAAGTCAATGTTTAGTTGTAAACTTCTGAAAGAGCAACCATAACATTTGTTCAGAATTACAAACATTTCAGAGTTATGAACAACCTCCATTCCCAAGATGTTCATAACTCTGAGGTTCTACTCTATGTATAATTCCATCCACTGTAGGAAGTCCAAGGTGAGTTAATCTGGCCTGGGCTATGCAGGAAGTCAAACTAGATGATCAGAATGGTTCCCTCCAGCTGCAAAATAAAAACATATTACAATGATCTGTTTAGTGGTAGCACCTGAGTCCCCAACCATTTATTAAAAACATAATCCCTGCTCCAAAGATCTTAGCATCTAGCACTGTGCCAACAGGTGGCCAGCATAAACATACGGGGAAGAGCCTGGGACGTGGATGTGAAGGTTGAGGCGATTATAAGCTGAGCATATTTTAGCAGTGGCAGTTGGTGATCGTTTACCCTCTGCCTAGTTTGCTTTTTTTGCAACAGCATTGCATTGCTGTTCATGTGGAGGCTGTGATCCACCACAGCGCCTAAATCTTTCTCAGAAGGGCTGCTGCTGAGCCAGCTCTCCCCCAGTCTGTATCTGTGCATTTGGTTTTTCTTCCCAGAGTGTAGCACCTTCCATTTGTCTTTGCTGATTTTTGTTTTGTTGTCTATGGCCCAAGTGCCCAAATTATCACGAGCCCTTTGAATTTGAGCTCTATCCTCCAAAGTGTTGGCAACCCCCCCCCCCCCCCAGCTTTGTGTCATCCGCAGATATGATCAGTCTGCTCTCTATTCCTACATCCAGGTAATTAATAAAGATGTTAAATAACACCAGACCCAGAACAGATCCCTGTGGAACCCCGCTTGAGACTTCCTTCTGATCTGACACCATTCCATTAATGATTGTTCTTTGGCTGTGGTGGTTCAACCAGTTATATATCCACTGAAGGGTAGTTCTTCCTAGCCCACATTTCTCTAGCTTACTAATGAGAATCTCATGTGGGACAGTGTCAAAAGCCTTGCTAAAGTCCAGGTATATTGTGTCTACAGCATTCCCCCATGCACCAAATCAGTTACCCTGTCAAAGAGGGAAATCAGCCTGGTTTGGCACGATTTGTTCTTTGTACAGTAGCCTGAGAGTTACAAACACCAGAGTTACGAACTGACCGGTCAGCCACGCACCTCATTTGGAACCGGAAGTACGCAATTAGGCAGCAGCAGAAACAAAATAAAAGAGCAAATACAACGTTGTGCTGTGTTAAACATTAAACTCCTAAAAAATAATGGGAAAGTTTGAAAAAACAGATTTCACGAGGTAAGGAAACTGTTTCTGTGCTTGTTTCGTTAAAATTAAGACATCTAAAAGCAGCTTTTTTCCTCTGCATAGTGAAGTTTCAAAGCTGTATTCAGTCAATATTCAGTTGGAAACCATAATGTTTTGTTCAGAGTTATGAACAGCCTCCATTCCTGAAGTGGTCGTAACTCTGAGGTTCTACTGTAAATCAGTGCTGACTGCTTGTCATCACCCCTTCACCCTCCAGGAATTTGCAACTTGAAAGTCAGATGGCAGTCTCTTGTAGGCTTCAGGTCGGGGGCAAGTTGTCAGTGGAGAGTCTGTGGAGGATACAGTGGTGAATAAACAGATTTTGTTGGTGTTTTTCTCACATAAACCAGTTGGCAATACGGATAGTTGTACTTAAAGGGAAAAAAAATCTGTATATTCACCCCTCTGACTTTGGGCTGCTGGAAAATAAGGATGATGCTGGAGCTTATAGTAATAGACAGATGATGCAAGCTGTGAACCAGAAAATGGAGGGAGACTTTACAAGTTTAATACTCTCACGGCCACTGCCAAGAAATCAAATGTCTGCTTTCTGCAGCTTGAAAGAGAGGGAGCACTCAGCAAATGCAGCTTTGCATTGATATAACAGCGGCTCCTGGAAGAGGATCATTTTGAGATGGCATTTCCAGCTTCTGTTGTGTTGGATCCCCATTTGTTACAAACTGGAGAGTTACATCCAAGTATGAGGCACTTCTTGAGAAGCAGCACAGGGGTTTTTAATAAAGGCACATTTTCTTTTATCCAGGTGATCTGTTTACACCTAAAATAACTAATGACTTCGGCAGCTAATTCTACTCTGGATACTAAAGACACTTCGGAATCAATAATCTGCAAATTGTGCCATCACGTTTCTCTGTAGTGGTATCTAGCTATGCAAACTGTGTCATTCCCTTCCAAGTGAACACTCCTGCGTAAGATGCTACTCAGTTAGAGGAAGGGTATCCCAGCCTGGCGCTAAGGATTCCAGATGCTGAGCCCTTCTCTCTCTGTTCTGCAGGCATAGCATCTCCAATAATTACATGGTACGGCTATTAGACAGCAAAAGGACTCAGTGTTTCTGAGTGACGGTAGTGCAGGACATAGGCTTATTTCTAAATATGGGGAAATAACATAAGGGTAGAATAAACTAAAAGACTGGTTCAGAACGATATGACGTTTTATTCTGCTAAAACTGAAACTTACCTAGAAAGGGAAACACAAAACGGGAAATCTTTAATGTAATTTTAAAAATAATTCAGGGGTCTGTAACTCTGAGTTCTGCATACAAAGTGGTGTCTGTTCATTCCCTCTGGAGCATCTGGTGCTGGCCACCGTCAAAAGATAGGATCCTGGATGAGATAGACAAATGATCTGATCCAGCCTGGCCATTTTTTATGTTTTGTCACTCATTGTGTTTCTTCTGTACCTTCGGTGAAAGTCTGGGTCCACTGAAATCCATGGCAAAGTCCTACTTACATCACGAGAGCCAGGATTTCATGCCTATTTAGAGTAGGAACCATGTTTTAGTTCCTGTTTGTAACAGACTATGAACATTTCTGGTGCTTGATGTTAAAAGCTGCTACAAATAAATTGTACACATCCGAGTAAATGTCAGAAGATTTACTTCAAACTAGGAGCATTACAAAAATAGGAAGAGTGGGTGTAACAACACCACTATCTAGTGAAAATCAGCCAAGCCCTATAATAGTTACCTTCACAGTGTCTTGCTGTCAGAGCCAGTGGAAGTACATCAAAATTGAAATAATATGCTGCTATAATTGTGCTTCTTAGAGCCCAGTCTGTGGCGCTTTGCACTGTCTGGAGATTTTGGACGTTAATTGCAAGGCCAGTCTGCAAGGCGTCACAGTCGTGGAAGATGGAGGCATAATTGCATCCTTCTTAGCGAGGAGAGTTCGCACCAGGAGACGGAGGCTGGAAAAAGTGAATTATGGATGTGGACTCTGACATGTTTATGGAATGACAAATCTGATCCAGCTGCAGAGGTGGAAGACTCTGAATCTGAGCCAATGGTAATGCATCAAAAGTGGAAAAGTAGAAAAAAAGACACTTTAAAAATCCCGCACGGTTCATGAACAATGAATTGCATTTTTACAACATTCTTACCAAAGACACAGGCCTGTGCAGCTCCTGAGAGCATGGTCCACCGGAACTCTGCAGCCCAGCCCAGAGCAAGGACTCGCCCAGTCTGTGTGCAGACAAGCCTTCCACTGGGTCTGCAGTGGGTAAGAAGGGAGGGCCTCATCGCCATCGCCCATGCACAAACCTGCTGGAGTGAAAACTGCCCAGAGCCGAGCTCCTCACAGGCAGGGCTTCCTGCCAAACTGCATGGGCATATCTAGGGGGGTCCCTCCGGGGTCTGTTCTGGATCCGGCGCTAGTCCGTATTTTCAGTAATGACTCGGACAGTGGAGGCTTATCAGATTTGCAGATGACACAAGGGGGAGGGGTTTCCTTGTCTGGCATCCAGCCAAACAGCCGATGGCTGTATTTACAGCTGCTGTTGCTACCTGCTCTGCATTGATATGGAAACATCCCCGGGCAGGGTGGCAGTGTAGTTGCTATGTCAGCACCTTAGAAGGAGCCAAGGAAGTTGTTCACCCTGCTCAGCAGCTCTTTCGACGCCAATGTGGAAGTTTTCATGAAGGGCAGACGTTCCTGCATGTGCACACATCTTCCCCTTAGCCAGACACTGGGAGCTCCTGCCAATCGGTAGTGAGAGCTATCAGGGGTCAGAGACGTACCTAGGTGTTGTAATGCTGGCTTGAGCAAGTGTGTTTGCACACGCTAGAGGCGAGGAATGGGGGAGCATGCAGCGTCACGTGCCCCCTCAGACTTCTGCAGTCCAGAGTTTGAAAACCGTTGTCTCCAGCCAGAAGCCAGCAGATCGGAAGCTTGTGGCAGCTTCCCAGCTCGCTCGGGCCCCTGCCTATCCGCACTCTGGGAGCCGAGGTGCTGGATGGCTGCCCACCTGGCATCCCTCCCTCCCCTGCTTCTCGAGCCGGGCTCCCTCTGCCTGGCCGGGCGCGCTTGCCTCTCCCCTGAAGGATCCCAGTGCTGGATGGCAATGCCCCCTGTAGCCAGCCCCTGCCCATGGAGCCTGGCTGCCATGAGATGCTCCCCGAGGCACTTGCATATTTAGTCTTGGGAAAAGAAGAAGGAGGGGAGTCTGATAAGTGTCTTCCAGCACATGAAGGGCTGTTATAAAGAGGGTGGTGATCCGTTGTTCTCCAGGTCCCCTGGAGGCAGGACAAGAGGCAGTGGGATTACTCTGCAGCAAGGGAGATGTAGGTTCAATATTAGGAAACATTTCCCAACTCTGCGGAGGGAGGCCGTGGAATCCTGATCCCCAGAGGTTTTAAAGAACAAGTTGGACAAACACCTGCCAGGGATGATTTAGGATGACTTGGTCCTGCCTCAGCTCAGGGGGCTGGACTAGATGACCCCGTATAGCCGCACATTTCTATGGTTCAGTGTCATCTGCACAGGAGAGGAACTGGGGACCCACTGCCTCACTGCAGGCACAGCCTCCAGAAAGAGAGAGGCTTGGCACCGGGTTTCTGGCCCATCCCCATCTCTCTGCAAGTGCTGCTCCATTCATGTGTCTTTGCAGGGGGCTGGCCTACGAGGAGGTGCCCCATGGAACACCCTGGGGCTCTATTAGCTTTTCTGGACGGTCTTCATAGGATCCACCTGGCTCTGCTCCCAGCCTAACAGTCCCTGGCACTTTCCTTGTGTCGATCCAGACCCTGTTGTGAAGAGCTTTCTTTCCCACAGAGGCAGATAGCTCTCCTAGCTCTTTTCACTTCCGGGGAGGGGAGATTTTGGGGTATGCTTTTGAACTGGAGAAAGGGCCAGGTGCGTATCAGCAGATTAGAACATAAGAATATAAGAACTGCCATACTGGGTCAGACCAGGGGTCCATCTTGCAGAGTATCCTTTCTCCAATGGTAGGAGTGTACAGAGCAGGGCAATTGTGGAGTGATCCACTCCTGGCCTCTGCTGGTCCGAGGTTAGGGCTGCCCCAGTCCTGGAATTGCATCCTTGGCTAATAAGCATTTATGGACCTATCCTCCATGAAGTTATCTAGCTCTTTTTTGAACCCTGTTATACTCTTGGCTATCGCAACAACCCATGGCAATGAGTTCCACAGGTTCGTTATTCACTGTGTGAGAAAGTACTTCCTGTTGTTTGTCCTGCTGGGCCTGAGGCAATTCTCAGCTAGGTTGAAAACTTACATACCTAACAGGCAGGCATACAAGAGCCTCCAGACATCCACTCAGTGATTCGGCCTCACGGTGAAAACAGCACATTCCTTAAACCCCCCTCTGTCATGTACCTCCTATCTGTAAGGATTCTCCCTCTCCACCCATTTCCTCCCCCCTCCCAAGTGTAGGCAGAGATCCTTTGATGTAATTAGAGTGTCTCTGCACATATGTTCTGTATCTGTCAGTATCACTCCTGTTCTTTCTGGGTGGAACAATGTCTGTATTCCTAAGTGAATAGATAGAATAATGTAAATAGATTGTTTAAGTGATAAAAACCGTATATAAGTGTCTCCTGTAACAACATGAATTCGAAGCTGTTTAATGCTGTCTTCCATGGTGCCGTGAATAAACCCCTTCAGTATTATTTGTGCTGCCTGATTCTTGGGGAAAGGATCATTTTTTGCTTCACAGTACTAAACTGCTGCCTATCAATTTCATTAGGGGAAACCATGTTTTTTGTACTGTGTGAAAGGTTAAATAACACTTCTCAGTTCTCTTGTTCCATAGCGTTCATGATGTTATAGATCTCTATCATCTCCCCCTTAAGTCATTTTTTTCTACGACAAATACAATCTCTTTAGTCTCTCCTTACATGGAAGCAATTCATTCTGATCATCTTTGTTGCCATTCTCTGAACCTTTCCCAGTTGCACTATATTGTTTTTGAGATGGGGGTGACCAGAATTGGACCCAGGATTCCAGGTGTGGACGTACCATGGATTTATGTAGTGGCATTATGATGTTTTCTACCTTATTTTCTATCCCTTTCATAGTTGTTCCTAACAGTCTGTTAGCCCTTTAGACAACTGTTGGGCACTGAACACAAGTTTTCAGAGAACTATCCACAGTGACTCCAGCTTCTCTTTCTTGGGTGGTAATACCTAATGTATTGTATCACTCCATATGTAGAGTTGGGACTCCAATATACATTACTTTGCACTTATGAACACTGAATTTCATCTCCCATTTTGTTGCCCAGTCGCCCAGTTCTGTGAGATCCCTTTGTGTCTCCTCACATTTTGCTTTGGACTTAATTATCCTGAATAATTTTGTATCATCTACAAACTTTGCCACTTTCCTCTTCACCCCCTTTTTTCAGAGCATTAATGAATCTGTTGAACAGCACTGGCCCAAGGCAGTCCCCTGGGGGACCCTGCTGTTCACCTCTCTCCATTAGGTTTTATCTGCGCAATCTGCTTACAAATGACAGTCAAATCAGATTTACAAACAAAGCTGTGATGGGGTAGTAAATCCCTTTTTAATTCCATAGTAAATAGTGTCTAATTCAGATGGAGAGCTACCCAAGACAGCACCTTGGTCTCCTGCTCTGATGCTAGACACAACACTTGAGAGTTACCCCAGGGGGAAAAAAGTCCCAGTGGGTTCCAAAAAATAAATAAATAAAAAGAACACCTGGGAAACTAAAGTGTAGCGGTGAAGATACACTTTAACTGTTGACGACAACTCAAAGGAAACTAGGACCAGGCTGTGAACATTAATAGACAATTACTCAGGATTTCCTTAGTGCTCTGTTTGAGATGTTCATTATCTCTTTATAAAATCTGGTGCTAGAAAGGGTAAAAAGTGATCTAGGCTGGTAGTTTATTTGATTTCTCGGTTTTCAGTCTGATTCGGACAGGTAGGTTTTGCTAGAAGACACAAAGACCCAGGTAAGAGGAGCAGCAATAATTGCTGTGATAAACCAAGACAAACAGTTTCACACAGCAGAAGTGCAGGAAACTAATGAGGTTGTTCCTGGCTGGGAATGACAGACCTAAATTCTCCAGATGTTCTGAAGTTTTCTGCTTCTTGGGAAAAGTTCCAAATATACACGTTTAGCTGAGGAGCGAACTTCAGAATTGTTGCATTTTTAAAATACCAGCGAGTTCAGGGGCACCTTGTCTTGGAGTGTCAGCGTCTCCTAGAAGATTTAGGAGACAACAACTTGACTGGAACTAATTGGAATTGGATGTCGAGTACCCCACAGTGCTTTGCAAAGCCTTTGAGTTTTGATCCTGGGGTTCCTGAGGCTCTGCTGTGATGATTGTCCCAGGAAGGAGGCTGATGGCAGGGTGAGAGCACCACACTCAGAGTGTGGCTGTGTGTAACTGGTACCAGAGTGTCCTGAAAGAGAGGAGATTATTTCAGCACAATATAAAAAAAAACCAAAGAAGCCAAAAACCACACACAGCAGCAACAGCAAAATAAAAAAGGTGCAGTTCCATAGTTCAATAAGGTGTGAAAGTGCATGCACTTCGTGACAATTCTGTTCTTGAATTATTCAATACAAAGCTGAGGTGAGATTCCGTGAAGCCACAGTGCATTCTTGTCATTTCTACTGCAAAACACCAAAACTCATGGGCAAGGAAAGCCCACACTGGCCTGTCTTTTCCAGGAGGATCCAAGGCACGCCACTGCCTTGGTATTGTGAAATAATGTTATTTGCATGCCAACATAAGAGTCTTCTGAAATTTCCTTGATAGGCTCTTGCTGAGATTTAAGACAGGAGCAGATCCTTGTAGTTAATGACATGGTGAGCAGTCTCATGAGCTGGGGAAGAATGTATGGCCCAGTGTAGATAAGTGTGGATTCCCTGGCAGATAATTCTTCCCCAAATTTAATTATATAAGAAGCGTGTGGGACTAAGAAGCACATTTGGGTTCTTTTTTATTAATCCACTTGTGTGTACTTGCTCATTGATTATGTGTTTAAAAGTTCCCTTTATTAGCTCCATGAGCATGAATGGGTCGTCTTTTTTAGCTCACTCTCTTTGTGAAGCAGAAGTTTGTGAGTGGAGCTAGTTGGGGAAAAAACAACAACAAATTGTTGCAAAATATCATTTTTCATCAAAATGAGAAAAAATACCATTTGAAATTGTGAGTTTTGTTCCTCTTCTGCGTGTGCTCTCTGTACTTGACTGCATTACCATAATTTGTAAGGTCAGAAAAGACCATTTTATCACCTCGTGTGACCGCCTGCATAACACGGCTGAGAATAATCATCCAGTGAGTCTTGTATCAAGCTCAGTAATTTGTGATGAACCATTAAATTACATGCCATCAGACTGAGCCACTTATTAACGCTGAGGACAGATGAGGGTCCATTCAGCTACGTGTCCTTGTTCTTTTTTGCCATTCCAATATGGATTTAGTTAAATAGCGAACACAGTCTCATGTCAGGTTTTCTGTATCCCTTCTCAGGATTGTTGTAATAGCAGTCTATTTTAAACGCATCTCGTGACACACTACCAGCTGTTTCTTACTGCCTCTTCATCCTGGCAGTTGTCAAAACATTGGAAATATCTAGGGTAATAGAGAGAGTGTGCAATAAAAGGTTTTCTGTGTATCTTTGGAAAGGAACTAAACAGGTGGGTCCGAATCTGAGAGGTGCTCAGCACCTGCAGCTGCTAATGGAGTTAATCAATCAGCCGATCAGCAGCTTTGATAGTCCCCGGGCAGAACTGGATCATTCACTTTTCTGTTAGGCTCTGCCTTCCCCAGTATCACAGGCATGCAAAGTGGTTAAAGGGTTCCTTCCCCTAAGGCCTGAGCTGATAGCTCCATCTCTTAGCTCCCTTCTCTCACCCTCTTCGGGTGACCCTTGCAAAGAGTAACAAGGCATCCAGGGGAAGGTCACTTGTGCAATCTTCCCTTCTGCTTCGTTGACCCTCCGTGCAGAGCTCCCTCCAGGGTTAAACACGAGATGATCTAGGTTATTTCACTCCAGTTACAAAATCCTGGATGTAAAATGTTTGTAGGAGTCAAAGTTTTATCATTTAGCCAAAGCAATAACAAAGCCCAGTCTCAGGAGCCATCTGCTTGGCAGAGAAGATGGTTCATGGTCAAGATTATACACGACACCAATGTGCTTCAAATGGAAGATTTTGGGGGAGAGTCACACACTGAGATACAATTGAGATAGAATATATGTAAAGGGAGAATATTACTATTTTACCATCTGTTGGGCAGAAATATCGTATAATTCATTGTTTTGATGGAGGAGCCCTTAGCAAATGCATTCTTAAAGCGTGATAAGGACACAGTGATTCTTGTGCAAAATGTTCATAATGAAATGTGACATAAAGCGATCCCATCACATTTAGAGTTCGTTACTGGACAGGATCTAAGTCAGCAAGTCACCTTACACAGCAAGTCACTGAGGGGAGTTCCCAGGGCACCTGTCTACAAGGAAATGACTACAGATATGTGGTAGAACTTTTTGGGGGAGTGGCTTCAGCAAATCAATTTGGGCAAATGTAATAGATTTTAATATATAACCCATACCACTTCCCCGGTTTGCTGATGTAGTTTAAAGTTTCACATTGAGAGCCCAGTTAAATGCCACAAGGCACCAAAATTGGGTGGAGTTCTCTCTTTTGTGGAAGGCCAGCTCAAAGATTACGCAACATTAAAACTCCACTTAAAATAGAAAGTTAAGACAAGGGAAAGGACTCCCTTTGAGTTCAGCGAGCATTGATCGGCTCAGGGCCTTGGAGACGAGCAATCCTTAATTTGTGCTGTTCCAAGACCTGGGCCATCCAACTTTGAGAAAGTTCAGATTCAATTCAAAACTTTGTGGTTGAAACTCACCTCCAGTGTGTGAGCAGTTTGACAGGAAATGCAATATCGTATTGTTCTTAGAGATCAACATCTGGTTGTCCATTTCTTTTTAACCCATGCTAGTAGACCCCAGGATTTGCCACATATCTGCTGAAATCTCTCCTCACTAATCCAAATACTTGACTATTTTCTTAAGATATAACTTCATATTCAAATGATAAATGAGACAAAGAAATGCTCACATTGAATACACTGTCATACTTTACTTTGAGGCCGCATTTAGACTATTGTGTCCAGTTTTGGGCCCCCCACTACAAAAAGGATGTGGACAAGTTGGAGAGAGTCCAGCGGAGGGCAACCAAAATGATGAGGGGGCTGGAGCACAGGACTTATGAGGAGAGGCTGAGGGAACTGGGCTTGATTAGTCTGCAAAAGAGAAGAATGAGGGGGGATTTGATAGCGGCCTTTAACTACCTGAAAGGGGGTTCCAGGGAGGATGGGGATAGGCTGTTCTCGGTGGTGGCAGATGAAAGAACAAGGAGCAATGGTCTCAAGTTGCAGTGGGGGAGGTCTAGGTTGGACATTAGGAAAAAGTTTTTCCCTAGGAGGGTGGTGAAGCACTGGAATGGGTTACCTAGGGAGGTGGTGGAATCTCCATCCTTAGAGGTTTTTAAGCTGAGGCTTGACAAAGCCTTGGCTGGGATGATATAGCTGAGGTCAGTCCTGCTTTGAGCAGGGGGTTGGACTAGATACCTCCTGAGGTCCCTTGCAACTCTAATATTCTATGATTCTATGATATTAGGAATGATGATAATAATTAAGTAATGAACATTTGTATTGTTTAATTTAAGAAAAAACTGTGTACAAAGTTTTGCATACTGTTTACAAATTGGAATTTTCAAGGAACCAAAAAAAATCAGTAAAAGGTTATGGTTTGCATAGAGAATTTTGACTTAAATTTAGATTGGAAAATGCTGCCATGATGCCTCAGGAGAGTTGTGGTTTGAGTTCCCCTATTCTCTGCGCGGGACCAGTCTCCCCGTCTGGAGTACATCTTCCACAATCCAGGATGGGTGTCTTTCTAAAACAAGATCTTCTAGTCCAACAGGAGTGATGAACTTCATTGCAGGAATCACTAGAAGATGATCTCTTGCCCATGCTACAAAGAAGGTCAGACTGCATGATGATTTGTTCTGTATTTAAAATCTGTGGAGCTATAAAATAAGAACCACTACTGACCTAATCACATTGAGAGCTCAGTGTAAACTCCTGCCGCTCACCCAGGCTTCCCCACAATAGCACCCTCAGTCTCAAACTATCAACCATTTAAAATAATAAAACAGAACCCCAAAGCCTGCCTGCTGATGTCAGGGAATTTAGGGAGACATCACTGTGTTTATAATCTTGGAGGCACTCAGCGTCAGACACCAGGGTGATGGCGTCCCGTACAAGAACCTGGCTAGTCAGATTGTACTTTGGAGAGGGCCTGTGCTCCCAGAACCGATGAGCAGAGAGGCAGTCATGCAACTTCACCTCCACAGGAGCACCCAGTGAGCATTCCCTGGGCTCATCTTCCTGGAGCCACGAAATGGCCACAGATAGATAAATACAACTTGCAAGGTCCAGTGCCACAATGGGCCTGGCTCAGCACAGTGCAGGCAGGGGTGGCTGAATCTAGATCTGAGGACACCGTCAATAACAGAGAAAAGAAATACTCTGTGCACCTGTCTATGGCATTATTCAGCTCAGACGTCTTTGAGCAGGAGTTGAAGCTCGACGAACTCAGACTGGAAACAACGTATACATTTTTAACGGTGAGAGTAATCAATCATTGGAGCAGTTCACCAAAGGGTGTGGTGGATTCTCCATCACCAGTAATTTTTAAATCAGAGTGGATGTTTTTCTAAAAGATCTGCTCTACGAATGATTTTAGCCTTTGTTATGCAGGAGGTCAGCCTAGATGCTCACCATCTAGTCCCTTCTGAACTTGGCATCTCTAACTCTGGGATCTAATGCTCCCTGAAATGTCATTCCCTTTAGAAGCTCACAGACTTTGAGCCAGGAAAGTTTTCACTGCTTATTGTAAGGATCCAGCTGTTTCTTGCTAGTGGACCCATCATTGTTCCTGGAGTCACAAGATAACATTGATGGCTTGAGGCATCACTCGTTCCTCTCTAGTGCAGGTTTTGCAAGTTGTGTACCAGACTAATATAATGCCCTCTGCTTACCATTCCCCCTTCCCGCCACCCGAAAACTTCTGCTGATGCAGAGTACAATTTTAGACACCACAAATCCTGCATCTTGGCAGAGAGTTAGACTAGATGACTTCTGCAGTCCCTTCTAACCCTGTGATTCTATTATTCTAATATCTCATCCGACTGCCTGCCTGCAGAGCAATGCAGAGCAGCGTGGATAGACAGCACCTGTGCTCAGTCACTGAGCTGACTTGCAGTTTGCTCCTGGCTGCAATTTTCAGTGTCATTGATACTACTGGAGAGGTTTGGGACCTGTGTGTATGAGCATTTGCTTTTCACCGCTCAGCAGTTCTGACAGCAAGCACTTCCTGGTTGATATTAAGTTAAAATACTTCTGTTGAGATGCTGATCTCTGTCAGAGTGGAATAAACTCCAGAGCATCTCCTTTGACCACAGCAGAGTTCTGCTGGTATACGTCAGGAGTAACAGAGAGCAGAGTCCCTGGTCCTCCATCTCTGGTGGCAGGCCTTTCTCAGCTTTGAAAGTTTCTCCTTTTGGCAAGATGCATTCATTTGATTCAGCTTTTAATTAGCACAGTTGCTGTTTTCTCCCTTTTCTGTTTTAAAGAACCAGGCAGCCAAAGGAAGAGGCTCTTTAGGATTTACTGCCCATTGATGATGATGATCAGTGGATGAAAATACACTTGTGGTGGGATATTTTACAGTTCTCTGTGTATTTCCTGGCGCATCTGTGGATGTGCTCTAGACATACTGCACTCAATGTATTTTCGTACTAGTCATTCCAAAAAGAGGCATGAGTTTGCTCATCCAGGTCTGTTTAATGGAGGGATGACCGACCGTTCTGGACAGCCAGCAGGGCAGAGTTATGCAAGTGCTTGGTATTGATGCAAGAGAAGTTAAACCAAAGCCTACTGAGAATAAAACATTTCAGCACAGCTGAGGTGGTGCATAGAGAAGGGTGGAATAACAGGGTCTGGCTAGGGTAAAATGCTGAGCAGGGCCACGTTTGTCATGGTCATATGGAGGTTCTTAAAAAATATCTCCACAATTGTTCTGCAAAGTGTCTGGTCTGACTGCCTCTTAACAGTCCTCAGCCTGAGAGCAGAGATTTATGTCCAATTTGATTACTGAGAAGTAGCGGGAGTTGTGTGTCCGTATCTCTACAATACCTCTGCACTGACTGGCTCCATTAATTCAGTTTTAGTATCAGAAGGTTTCCATAAAAGAATGTAAAGATTTTTTATATTTTGATCTATCCAAGGTAAAGGAGCTGGGAACTTGGATCAATAGAAATTGTGAACATTATGGCATTTTATTTCTTTTACTAGCGTTTCTAGTATATTACAGTCTTTATTACATAGCTGTTTTTTACAAATCTGCCCTTGGTGAAGAATAATTTTGTCAAGCAGAGCATTCTGAATGCATTGTCATTTTCTGTTGCCCTCTTTATGAATAGCATCATGCTACAAGAGTGTCAGACCATATTGCCAATCTGGAGAAGCAGCACATGATCCCAGAACTGAGGTGTTCGTCCCATAAATTCCAGCTAATTGTGCGCAGTTAGGTGCTAATGCTGAGGGTTTATAACTTCGCTTTTCTTTTCAGTAAGCATTTCTGTGACGTTTTTCACTGAGTATGCAAACATTCTCAGACACTGGTGAATTAAGCCTCATGGCACCCAGGAGAAGTAGGGAAGTTGCATTAGAAGAGTTTTGCTATTAAATCCTCTTGAACGTTAGAGGATGTTGATGAAATGTTGATCTCGAAAGAGAGAAATCTGACTGAAGCCCATAGTGCAGTATACCCTAGAAAACCAAAAGCAGCACACGCTATACGGTAGTAAGGTAAACATGCAGTTCAGCCCAGCTTTGAATGAACTGATGCAGTCACGTTTGCAATTCTACTTTGGTGTGTCTTTGCTTTTCAGCTTAATGTGCCCAGTCCAGACAATCCATAAAAATTATCAGTAATTGGCCAGAGATCGATAAACGACTTTATGCTGCAGAACTGCTGCTAATCCTTGTGCTGTCCTTGTCTGTTGGGTCAGCACAATATTTTTTTTCCCTTCTGATAGCTTGGTGTCAGACTGTTCTACAGCACATAATCTATGTGCTTCATAAAAGATGAAGCAAAGTATGGCAGAACCGGTAAAATACCTTTATAGTAAAAGAAACGTTACTCCAAGGGAATTATAGATTTAGGATTGCTCATAACTCACAACAATGACAACATATGGAATACGAGATAGCGGCAGCAATTGTCCCCTTTCACAAGGTTTCCTTCTTTTCATAGGTTAACCTCTTTTAGCAAGCGCTAGGTTGCACCCACACTTTATTCAGCCACACTGGGGACCAGGGAAATACCCTCCTTTCCCACATGGCCAAGTAAGATCTACTTGGCTCTTAGCCTCATGTCTGATGAGATGTAGAATCCCTTAGCCCAGATACTCTAGCCCCTGTGGGAAAGGGAGAAAGGCTGTAGGTGAAGTCATGGTGGAAAAGCCCACGTGTGCCAGTAAGTACAGCACATCCAGAGATTGGCACTGCTAAAAGGAGCATGCGGCCACCCCAGGACTCGGAAGCTCAGTCAAGCTCTAAAATATTCCTGCTGTAGATGTCATAGATTCTCTGGGCAGCAGGGACCATAGGGATCGTCTACACTGCTCATAGAACATCCCCAAAATCATTCCTAGAGCATATCTTTTAGAAAGGCAACCATGTGACACAGTCCTGGAGGCTAACAAGAGAGCCAGCCCTCCGATCGCTTAGGCATCATTTAGTTCTCCTGGAGAAGGCTGATTGGGGAATATGTGGCTAATTCACTGATCAGTCCGGGGGGGAGGGGTCTGATAAACCACCTGGCCATCAGTGGAGGGCTATAAAAGGAGACAGGAAGGAACTGAACAGGTGAGGACTGTCCTATCTGAGCTCAATATTCCCTGAGTTGCCAAGGGAGGGGGAACTCTGGTTCTGTGGAAAAGGGCAAGAAACCACTGCAAATACCTGGCTGCACAGGACTGTGTTGTGTTGTGTTGTGTTGGGAAAATAAATAAATAATGTGAAGGTGCCGGAGAATCTGAGCGGTTTCTGGGTGTCTGAGGATAGGGATGGACATTGGCCCGCTACCATCCAATCTTGATTTAACAATTGTCAGTGAAAGAGATCCACAACCCTTGGTAATTTCTTCCAAGTGCTAATTACTCTCACCATTAAAAAATGGCACCTTGTTTCCAGTCTGGATTTGTTTAGCTTCAGCTATCAGCCACTGGAACATGTCATAACTTTCTCCACTGGACTGAAGAACTCACTATTAAATATTTCATCCGCATGGAGATACTAACCTACCGTAATCATGTCGCCCCTTAATCTTATCTTTATTAAGCTTTATTCAGATTGAACTTTTTGATTCTATCACTAGAAGGCAGGTTTTCTAATTGTTTAATCATGCTTGTGGATCTTCTCTGAGCCCTCTTCAATTTATCACCATCCTTCTAATGCAGGGGAGTCTAACCTTTTTTATTCGGCCCGTGAACCTTGTTGATGTGGGCCGGTAGAGCTGTCACCAAAAGAGCAGAGGGCGCGTGCGACTTTTCGGCGGAAAGCGAGCTGCTGCGGAAAAAGAAGGAGCCGCGCGATGGTGTGGCGGATGGAAGACGGCGCGATCTGCCGCCGAAATTCCGTTCTTCGCGAGATTTGTCGGCGGAGATGAGTACGCCAGTGGGTAATTCAAATATGGCCCACTGGTGAAATGGACTTTGACACCTCCTAATTCCCTGGGTGCACACCCTAATGAAATGTGCTGTGCACGCCTATGGGTAAGATAACACATTAGCTCCTTTGGTCACAGCATTAGACCAGGAGCTTACATTCAGCTGATTATCCACTATGACCCCCAAATCTTTTTCAGCGTCACTGCTTCCCAGGATAGCCTCCCATCCTGTGCGTCTGGCCTACATTCTTTATTCCTAGATGTATACATTTAGCTGTATTAACATGCATATTGTTTCCTGACATTGAGTTTACCAAGAGAACTAGATTGCTCTGAATCAGTCTTTCCTCTTCCTTATTTATCATTTCCCCAATTTTTCTGTTATCTGCAAATTTTATCAGTGATGATTTTATGTTTTCTTTCAAGTCACTGATGATAATATTAAATAACAAAGGGCCAAGAACCAATCCTTGTGGGATCCTACTGGAAACGCCTCCTCTATGACCACTCCGATTTACAATTACATTTTGAGACATATCATTGTCAGTTTTCAACTCATTTTATGTGTGTCATGTAATTTTATGCATGCAGTGTTGTTGTAGCGATGTTGGTCCCAGGATAGTAGAGAGACAGGGTAGGTGAGGTCATAGCTTTTATTGAACCAGCTTCTCTTGGTCAGTCAGTCTTTCTCCCCAAGAGAAGTTGGTCAAATAAAAGATATGTCCTCATGGGAATTTTATATCATTCTCAATTTTTACTGAAAAAGTTGTCCAATACCAAGTCAAATGCCTAAGTCTACTATGTCAACTCTATTACTTTTATCAGCCAAACTTGTAATCTCGTAAAAAAGTGTGGCAACGTGACAAGACTCGTAAAAATGCAAAAGTTAATTTGATTAAAATCATAATCGCTTTCCTGTGACCAAAGGAAAATGGATTGACTATATTGTGGCCTGCTCTGTCCTACAGGAAAACAATCAGTGCATTTTCAAGTACTGTAAACATTAAGAGACCTCTTTTGTTTTTCTTGCAGAATTTTTAGTAATAATTGTCCACCTTCTAAAAAAAATAGTGGGGTGAAAACAACAGAAAGATCGCAAAAGGCAGAAGAGTGAGGGTATAAAACCAGCCCTGAGTACAGGAGTTGGTGACTCTCCTGGCATTGATTGGGCAAGCAGGCAACCCACACTTCAATTTTTCTGCTAAATTTTGTTTATTTTGATACCTCATCCTTCCTCATCCTGTTTGTCTGTGTTATCCATCTGTTGTGTCATATCTAACAACTACCTTGTGAACTGTCTGGGGCAGAACTGTCATCTTTGATACTTTGCCCTGGTTTTTGGTGGGGATTTCTAGACCCTACCATAATACAAATGTAATAACAAGAGGAAAAATGGTTTAAATAGCTAGTGCATGAGTTTCCAAGGATTTCCCACTATATAGAAAGCTTGAAAGGGCAGTAACAAACCACTTTTGAGCTTGATTGAGACATAAGTATTAGAGAGACGTGCACCCTTAGGACCAAGGTAATTCTTGAATGGCCTGTAACTTAGTAACTGTTTGACACATTTTCTTCATTATTTACTGAAACTTTAGCTTGGAAATCTGGCTCAGCTAGACATGGATGCCTTTATTCCGAAGACCAAACCCAAGAAAGTTTTCGGAGGCTAAAAGAGAGCTTTATAATGGCAGCTTGTTGCAGATTTAAGTGTAAATGAAGAAGGCAGGTCCTGTTTCATGAGGCCTATCCCAGAAAGTCACTGAAAGCAAACTCTGCTTGTCTACATGGCACAAATGACCTGACTCTGCTCTCACTTACACCAGTGCAGAAAGTCCATTAACTTCAGTGGAGTTACCCCTAATTCCAGCTGCTCGAAAATGTACTGATGGAACGTTTGTCTCTCAAAAAATGACATTTCGTCAACATTGAAACTTTCGTGGGAACGTGTCAATTTCAACAGCTTTTTGTTTAGAAAAAAATCTGAATAAAGCACTTAGATAACATTATTCTATATTAAAATTTTCAGAGCAGAACATTTCATTTTTTTCCCACAGAAAACCACTTTTTCTTCCAAAATTTATTTTATATTTTAAAAAAATGTTAAAATTGAAACTGAACCGGAGTGTTGTGATTTTATGGAAAGAAAATGTATCAACTGACACCCCCTCCCCCCAAATTTTATTTTGAATAATTTCATTTCATGGAAATTTTCAAGGACTCAGCGTTTCAATCCAGTTCGGAACGAAAACAAATTTCAAAGTCATGGCATTTTCCATGAAGTGTCTGGATTGCACACAGCTCATCTGATTTAAGATGAGAATCAGGCCCCAAATAAGTAAGGTAGGATTGAGGGTGCCCAAGAACATTGCCTCAGAGGGAGCAGGCACAGCAGAGAGAGATTTATTTTTATTTTCTTTGGGAATAGGCGGGTTGTAGTATCTGTGCCAGGTATGAAGATGAAAGGCAGTTTTCACTTGCAAACTCCTGCCCTTGCCTATAAGAGAAAATGCCACTTTTGCTTTTTTTTTCTTTTTCTTTTTTTTTTTTTTTTTTTTTTTGCTGTGCTTTGCTTCCTGTAAACCCCATGGAGACATGAGTTTTCATACCTTCCGTTTGCTGGCTTTTTCAATGATGCGAATGCATGGTTCGCACAGCTCTGTTCCAGAATGCCACACTGTCCGGAATGGCAGCTTAGTTTGGCAATTGCTGAACTTTGAAGTGATCATTTAGATTCCAGACCACATGTGTAATTATTCTAATACAAAGAACCAATTCATCTTTTGCAATTTTTCTATATGTTAATTACATTTGAAAACAAAGAGAAAAAGCTTTCTAGCAGAAAATTTCTTTTTGAAGAAATGCTGTCGTAAATCTTAATTTTTCTTGTCATTTTACCTTACAGTTTTATTAGATTTCATCAGGTGATTCAGAGTGAAAGACATATTACCCTGGTTTCAAAGTCTGATGCTTAAATTGAAAGATGTGTTAGGCATGAATATTTAAACATGTCTTCAGAACTACAAAACAAACCACTATTTTCTCTCTAACACAGTGGTAAATTTGCCCAGCATGTAGCTAATCTGAGTATTTCAAAGTTAATGCAAATGGCTGCAAAACTGACAGATGGAGGCATGCTCAGAGGTAAAATCAGGATGATATAGATTAGTGCTGTGTGGGTGTCGGCCTGAGAAAGCCACATACACTCAAGTTCTGCTCATTCCATAGACCGACTGTGGTTTAGGCACCTCAGAGAGCTCTTGCATCATTCAGGCCCAGTGAAAGTAAGTGTCACAGAGAGGGAGAGGAAGACAAAGATATTTCAGCTTAGTAACGGGGGCAGAGGTTGAGCCCGGTCTGCCTGCCTGTGTGCGCATCTCTCCACAATGTCTGTGCATTGTGTGTTCTTCTCAAAATCAACAGTCTCCAGCCTGCGGAGGAAGGTGCTCTGCACACGGGCGGCTGGAGTGACGCTCTCTCACCCGTCCTATCAGCTCTTCCTGAGCCAGCAGCCACATGGCCTCGGGAGGGGGTGTCTGTGTGGTTGGGGAGGGCCAAGGAGGCCAGGCAGTGACCTCTCGTGGACTAAGCAACCAGTCTGGGCCGGTAGAAATGAGCCCTGTGTTTCCAGATGTGCCCATCGCCTTGGGGTGCACTCATGTGTTAGAACGACGTTCCTGGAGTCTCTGCAATGCTATCAACGTCCTGCTTCTGTCACTTGTGTCTCTATACGGAGCTCTAGTTCTCCCTTCCGCGAATCCCTCCCTCAACGGGGCTATCCTGCAGGGCTTCGTTTCCACAGGGCTGGGTTCCTCCAGCCCAGAACCAGTTGAACACACACACACACACACACAATCTGAGCAGGCGGGGTCAAGCAGCACTTCCAAGCTGATACCCTCGTATGCCACGTACTCAGCACAGAACTTAGTTCAGCAGGGCAATGATAAAATGCAATCCGATACCCGCACCCAGGTTAACAGGGTGTCTGAGCAGGCAGGCTCACTCAGCACTTCCAAGCTGACACACACACATGCCACGGACACAGCATTCCCCACCCCCCAATCAATTGTCCTGGCAGTAACTCCGTGGATGAGCAGACCCCCGGGGTTTTTGACTTTACAGGGATCTTTGGCTTAGGTAAGAGGAGTGTCGCTGCAGAGCAAATAGAGAAACTGAGAAAACAAAAGAGTAACCGAAGTTCAGAGAGAGAATGGCAACCTGCTTGACCGTAAAAGTTATTTTTGCTACCAGGTATATAAAACTTATAATGATGCTAGCAGTATCAGCCATACAACGAGAGACAACAATACCACACGGTTCCCACTGGGGTATTGGGGAAATCTAGCTCGAGTTTGATCACAAAAGTCAGGTTTAGGAAGTTATATCTGGAATGAGAGAGAGAGAGAAATCTCACCACTCAGTGATGCTTGACCGGGTTGATGTTCCCAGGTGTTTTCTGGAGAGGGTCCAGAGCGCTCGAGATCGGCAGAGCCCCCGAAATGATCAGTGAAAAGGTGAAGCTGGTGAAAAGTAAAAGGTGAACTGGTGCAGCTTTTGGATCCACGCAACAAAACAGAGATTTGAACTTGGGTAGGGGTTTTTGTAGGGAAGCAAAAATGGTTCAAGGGAGAACACTGGATTTGTTTATGAGTAAATGATGACTCAAGGGAATATACCAGAGTTGTTTTGTTTAGGCTGGACAATAGGAGCTGACCATTTCTGGCTATGGGCGATGTTACTCCAATTACTCACAATGCAATCAGACAGATTCAGTATTTTGGATGCCCACAAAGGATTCATTACTAGAATTGGTCTGATAAATGCGGAGCTGGGTGTGTTCAGCATGGGTCAACTAGCATCTGGAGCAGAGATCATCATCATTTCGTGCTCCCTTGCTTCTCTGGTCCCAGAGTTCAGTGCGGTCCCTGCCTTGGAATCTCTGTTCTCCACTCTGAATGCTAATGGCAGTGCCTGCCTGTCCCGTCTTTGATGCAGATGAGACTAGGGGAGCTGCCTTAATCCTGTCATCCTTGTCCAGAGGGGTTTAGGTGTGTCTCCCACTGCATTTTCATTGCTTTTTGTAAGTCTTTCTTCTGATCAGTTCTGGTTCAGGCCGGGGGAGAGGGGTCCTTCATGAGTCACATTGGCTGGGTACTGCACCAGGGTTCTCCAGGAACACAGAGCTGACAGGTAACACTTAGATGTGGTCCCAGGGGGGACTGCCTTGTGAACTGTCTCTGCAGCTCTGACTAGGAAAAGGGTTCTGTCCTCACAGGCGGAGACTCATCCAGACCTGTGTATCGCCGCCTCTCCCACCCCAGCAGTCCATGGCTGCTCTTTGCTCTCTATGCAGCGCTATCACATGACAGGATAAGGAATGGGACCCAAGATGCATTACACTGAATGCATGTTGACAGAGACCGTGTCTACATGGGAAATTTGCACCAGTTTAGCTAAATCATTTTAGAATTTGAAAGTTTAAAATGCGACACGTCTCATATAGACAAGGCCTGAAACAGAACAGCTGGATAAGGAGAACTGAAAGTCCAGACTCATGACATGGCGTGTTCGCATGTCACAGATGTGGCAGCGTTCTCATCGACCATTTGTTGCTGCATCCTCACATCAGGGGGTTTGTTTCAACACTGCTCATTACGGAGGAGTTTGTCAGTTATAGATTGTGGCCCTGTATGGATTTTGGCAAACGCTGGCTCTGTATCTTCTGAGGGCTCATCTGCAGCGAGGGAGGCAGACATAAATTATGACTTCTTCATATTTTTTCTATTTTTGTCATGAGACACAAAGAAGAGGGTCCCTCACCAGTACTCTCTGCTTCTCGAAGGGTCATACTTTTACTTTCTCTAATGTGCCTAAAATTGCTAGAAATCAGCTTAGAATTGGGCATGCAGCCAGGTGCTGTTACAGCATCCTGTTACTGTTTTTAACCATGCCCTGTGCTCCATCCTCGCTGCTGGTTTGTTTCAGCTATCTGCTATGTCTTGTCTTTGGGGTGAGGACAGCCATTCACTGTATGCTCATACAACACCCGCCACAATAGGCACCACCCTGACTGAGGCCTGGAGGGGCTACTGCAATATAATGGTTAAATAATAAACATAAGAGACGTTTCTGAAGAACTTTTGATCTCTCCAAATGTTGGCTGTTTCTAAATTGAAATAGGAAAATGCCAGCCTCTGCCATGTATTCGAATCAAAAGCAATGGAGTACATTGGGTCTGAATCCGGTAAATGCGTTCAGGCAGAGGCTGCTGATTCACATCCTATTTCATTTCTATTAGTTTATCACTTCTGGTTCACGCTGGAAATGGGAGGAAATAAAATGGACCCTAACCTCAGCAGCTTTCTTCTGAAAATTGCTAAAGACGGAGAATAGGGAAGCAAAGGGGTTCTGGCCTCATTTACCCACTTTGCCCATCCCTGGGGGGAGCTTGTAAACATTTTCTTGCTTCTTGTGTATCAACAGTGTCCCAGAGTCTTTTGTCTTTTTTTTCCAGCTGATGTGAATGTTGAAAATGCCTGCTCCTATTAGAAACAGCACAACGAACAGAAATTATGGGCAGCATTACACTAAGGTCTGTGTGCCCGAGAATTGTACCCCTCTTGTTCATTGCATTACAAATCTTTCTTTGAGTGGCTATGGATAAAGAGGAAAGTCGTCCTGAAGGAAATATGACTCACAGAGATTAGATAAATAAGGCAACTCTAGAAACCATCAGAAAAACACTTTGGCATTCAGGGTCTGACAAACCGTTTAATGGTTTATAACTGCAATGTTATAATGTAAATAAGAAGCTATTTCTGAAACAAAGATTAAGATAACCAAAATTCAAAAACAATCTTATTAAGAAAATAAAATGTTCGAAGGGTGCTTATTCTTGAAGCACTTTGTGAGTCTGCATCTCCATTTTTAAACATGCCATTGTTTTCCCACTACTATTTGACTACTAAATAAATGAAACTGTATTATGACTGTATGTATTCCAAGGAAGATTTCTTCCCAAAGACAGATGCTTCAGTAGTGGAGCAAACAATTAAGGTGCATGGTTCACGATTGTAAAGAACAGAATTACCAGACACAAAGATGAACATCGTATGTTGGGAAAGAATCAGCATGGGTTTTGTAAAGGGAAATCATGCATCACCAGTCTATTAGAGTTACCTTGAGGGAACGGGGACCGATGGGCTAGGCAGCAGTTCTGCAGAAAAGCACCTGGGGGTAACAGTGGATAAGGAGCTGGAAATGAGTCAGCAGTGTGCCCTGGTTGCCAAGAAGGCTAATAGCATATGGGGCTGCATTAGTAGGAGATTTGCCAGCAGATCGAGGGAAGTGATCATTCCCCTCTATTCGGCATTGGTGAGGCCACATCTGGAGTAATGTGTCCAGTTTTGGGCCCCACACTACAAAAAGGATGTGGACAAATTGGAGGGCAACAAAAATGATGAGGGGGCTGGAGCACAAGACTTATGAGGAGAGGCTAAGGGAACTAGGCTTGTTTAGTCTGCAGAAGAGAAGAATGAGGGGGGATTTGATAGCAGCTTTTAACTACCTGAAAGGGGGTCCAGGGAGGATGGGGCTAGGCTGTTCTCAGTGGTGGCAGATGACAGAACAAGGAGCAATGGTCTCAAGTTGCCATGGGGGAGGTCTAGGTTGGACATTAGGAAAAAGTTTTTCACTAGGAGGGTGGTGAAGCACTGGAATGGGTTTCCTAGGGAGGTGGGGGAATCTCCATCTTTAGAGGTTTTTAAGCTGAGGCTTGACAAAGCCCTGGCTGGGATGATATAGCTGAGGTTAGTCCTGCTTTGAGCAGGTGGTTGGACTAGATGACCTCCTGAGGTCCCTTCCAGGTCTAATATTCTGTGATTCTCCGTGGACAAGGGCTGATATAGTGGACTTGGACTTTCAGAAAGACTTTGACAAGATCCTTCACCAAGTGCTCTTAAGCAAAGTAAACAGTTGTGGGAAAGGAGGGAAGGTTTTCTCGTGGATCAGTAACGGGTTAAAGGATAGGAAACAAAGGGTAGGAATGAACGGTTAGTTTTCAGAATGGAGAGATGCAGATAGCGGGGTCCTGCAAAGATCTGTAATAGCACCTGTGAGGTTAAACATATTCAGAAATGATTTGGGCAAAGGGGCGAACAGTGAGGTGGCAAAATGTGAAGACAATACACAATTGGACTTAACTGTCTTGAGTAAAGCAGACTGCAAAGACTTACAAGGGGATGTCACAAAACTGAGTGACTAGGCAACAAAATGGCAGATGAAATTCAATGTTGATAAGTATAAAGTTATGTACATTGGACAACATAGTCTCAACTATATATACAAAATGATGAGGGCTAAATTATCTGTTACCGATCAAGAAAGATCTCTGAGCCGTTGTGAATAGTTCTCTGAAAACATCTGGTCAGTGTGCAATCGCAGTAAAAAAAAAAAAAAAAAAGCAAATACTGTTAGGAATCTTAAGGAAAGGGATAGATAATAAAACAGAAAATATCATAATACCTTTCTATAAGTCCATGGTGTTCACAAACCTTGAAAACTGTGTGCAGTTATGGTTTCCCTATCTCAAAAAAACAAAAATTGTAGAATTGGAAAAAGTACAGATAAGGGCACCAAAATGATGAGGGGTATGGAAGAGCTTCCGTATGTGGAGACAGGAAAAAGACTGGCAGTGTTCATCTTAGAAAGGAGACCAATGTGGGAGGGGGGTGGTATGTTAGAGGTGTATAAACTAATGAATAGTGGGAGAAAATGAATGAGGAAGTGTCATTTACCATTTTGCATACCAAAAAAAAAAAAAAAAGTGTCACCCAATGAAGTTAATAGGCAGCAGGTTTAAACAAACAAAAGGAAGTATTTCTTTACACAATGCACAGTCTAACTGTGGAACTGATGGTCAGAGGATGCTGTGAAGGCAAAAAGTATAACTGGGTTCAAAAATAATTGGATTAGTTCATGGAGAACAGCTATTAGCCAAGATGGTCAGGAATGCAAACTCATGCTCTGGGTGTCACTAAACCTTCAACTGCCAGAAGCTTGGACTGGAAAACAGGAGATGGATTATTTGAAATAGCCCTGTTCTTTTCATTCCCGCTGAAGAATATTGCACTGGCCACTGTCAGAAGAGAGGATACTGGGCTAGATGGGCCATTGGTCTGACCCAGTATGACTGCTGATACGATCTAATGTAGATATGGCAGTCAGGGTTTTTTGCCCTGCTAAAGTGCTCCTTCTTTCATGGTTCCACCCCCATGTAATGGTGGGCAGACTAACCTCCAGTCCCGTTCTCGTATTTGGCATCTGTTGGGATTTGTCTACAAGGGGCCAACTCTGTGACGTGCACATGAGTTTTTTCCACTGGGATTTGAACTTAGGACACCTACTCATTATTCATTTCACATAGCTCACCCTACAGCCACCAGATAGTAATAACATTCACTCTGTACAACCCAGGTTACTCCTGATCCAGTGATATAACCATGTATATTTTAATATCCCATCAGCATTCCCCTTCAGCTCCTACCAATGACAATGTATCCTGCTTCAGACACAAATTCAGTATTGTACTTATAAACAAATAACACCATTCAGTTATTTATAGCACAAACACATTTTAAAAGACCTCTTATCAGGGTACAGTGTCTGTAAGCACTAAACAATTTTTACAGCTGCTATGAGAACTTACCCCAAAGAACCAGCATTTTCCCTTTCTAAAAGAATAAATACTTAATGCCCTCATTGGCCGCAGACATGAAAATGTACAGACTCACTGCCACCCACATCACACTATTGTATCTTCAGACCAGAAATCAACTGCAGCCCATTTTGCAAGCCAGATCATCTTATTGTCTAGAAGTCTCCATCCATTTGTTCTCCTCTGTTATAAACAAAACAAAGCCCCACCAAACAACCTCCACCCTGAACAGTCTTTTAAACTACCTGAATAAAATGATGGATTAAAACAACCCAATGTAGGGTTCATACACATAAGTGGGTTGAAAATAAGTTAAATGAATTGAAAAGTAAACAAGCAGATTGCTCCCAGAATCAACTCCTCCTGAGAAACAAGAGAAGTTCAGTTTAGTCCAAGGGATTTGGTCTTCTTGAAACAAGAGGGAATGACCGCTTCTGTCTCTGGTGCTGGCTTTCATTTGCGGCCTCACTGCAGGAGAAACACAAGCCCAGCACGTACAAGGTCTGACCAGCTGCTCCAAGCCTAGCAAACCTCTATCAGCGGTGGCCTGTCAGTCATTGCTTTTGCCTGTCTTTCTGGTCACCGGCCACTGCACTGTTGGAAAAAAATGCAGCTGAGCCGCCCTCTTATTGGACAGAAGGAAAAAGAGAGAGTGAGAGAGGACAGAGGAGAAATAACGTGGGGAAGGAAAACGACCCATCAGGGAGGATGCGGCTGCATGGGGCCCATGTGGCGTTCAGGCTTTACCCAGGCTGGTGGAAAGGGTGATGTCCCAGCCAAGCCAGTCATCTGGGTTGTAAGACGGACAGTCCTGTGTTTGTCTGTTCCCCCCCCCGTTTGGGACTGATGTGGTTTTGTCCGGTATTGCATGTGGGTGGGACGCCATTTTGCAAAGCATCCAGCTCAGGTCCTGCAGTAAAAGCAGGGAGGGGCACTCTGAAAATGGCGGCCTGTGTGCGATGTGACCTTGCATGTACTGGGTGTGTGAGGTCATGCCGTGGGAGGTGGGGATAACCATGGGCCCTTGTTCTGTAGTCTAAGCATGCATCAGTGTCCACCCTAGATGTCTTTGGGTTCCATCTCTGGGCTGGTCTCCTCAGACATCTTTCAGGATCAGGATCAGGAGTAGGGCCCTGTCAATCTGCGGATATCCTCGGACCATGTTTGCAGATTGTGGACGGATGGAGATCCAAATTTTATATCTAAAGCCCTGCAAATCTGTGGATATTCGCTTTATATTCACGGACCATGTTTGCGGCTCAGATGCAGAAACAAATTCTGCACCCGCTGTGGCAAAGCACCCCCTCAGTCTTGCTGGGCGAGGGTGGCCTCCCCTGGCGGGACAGGCCTGGGATAAATCTGCCCCACGCTGGATGAGTCTTTTGGTTCTCCCCTCAGCGTCTCTGTCCTAGAGTGTCTGTGGTGGGCCTTGGTTTAGGCCTGAGGAAGATCCCTCTGACTCCCAGGGAGGGGGTGCTCTGGTCAGTCTATGATGCCCAGAGCCTGGGGAACTATCTTTTCTCAGGCTCCTTGGATGGGTCTGTAGATGTGGTGGTGGTGTTGCCCTGGGGGAGTCAAAGCCGTACCCACCCTTCCCCCAAGCTGGTGCCTGGGCATTTTCCCTTTGCTGCTCCCTTTCTGGGGAGAATCACTATTTTCTATCTTGGGGACGTCTCTCCTACTGCTACAAACCTTCTAGCAGCTTCTCTCTCTCTCCCCCCAGTCTCTACCGGAGGTTTTTTGGGGGGAGAGGTTAATAGGCCTGGACTAGCCCTTGATTAGGCTCAGGTGTCTCTAATTGCTCTGCAGTAACCACCCCCCCCCCCCCCCCCGGCAAGGAAAGGGGCGTTTCACATTCTCGGGCTGACATGCCTGCCCACGGTACCCTTTTGTAGCCACCCAGCCTGATTTTACCACACTGTGCTGGGCTGTAATGACGAGCTGGATCCTGGGATCCCAGGGTTTGGTGGTGGCAACAGCAGCAGCCATGATGATGAAATTCCGTCCTTCCTGTCCATCCATCCTGCTGTCCTTTCAGAGAGCTGCAGATGAATGGGGCAGGAGCCGCATTCCACTTACATTCATCAATCACAACACACGCTGGTGATTTTCCTCTCAATTCCAGGAGCATTCGGTTCCCTGCCATGCCACCCAGTGACTTACAAGGAGCCCGGCCCACCCCGTCGCACAGCTCTTTCGATGCACACAATCCATCTTCTACCAGCTTGTTGCTCACTTCCATAAACCATTTTCGATGAGGAGCTGAGTTGGACAGTTGTTCCCTTGGACACCTGGCAGCCCAGGCCTCTGTAACGAAGCCCAGACAGTCAACTTTCTGCATGGAAATGTGGTGTAGGGGAGGTTGGGGAGGGGGATCTCTCCCCCATGTGCACATACACGGGGGCAAGGACACGGCAGTCATGGCCATGAAGTAACAGCCCCAGCACGTTAGCTTGTCATGAATTTAAATTCCATGATTCCTCCCTTTCCCCAGCCCAGGCTGCCCCCATCATTGTCCCTCTTTTTGGCCAATGCAGCACAAGTGTGGAGGCCTATAGCCAGGTAGGTAAGGAGGGTGCAGGCTGCTCCGCCAGCAGCCTTGCAAAACTCCCCGAGTGGAAGTTCTTGTCCCGGTGCTCTCTGACATTTCCCCAGGATATTTCATAGTCAGTGCTGCAGACTGAAAAATAACTAGCACCACTCCCCTGCAGGGGTGTAGACATCTTGTGAGCTGCAAACTTCATCCGAGCTATCCTGCTCAGAAGGCAACCTCGCAGACAAGGCTGCCGGGGCACTAGAAACATTGCTTCAGAAACACTCTTCGTGATGGTTTTATTTTGTTTCCCCACCCCTCCCCCCTATTGCTTACCCGATGGACACAGAGTCTTTGCTGCAGCCGGGAAAAATCAATATGATTACCACTTTGCCATCGGGCTACATCTAACTACAATATCCTGGACAAGCAGGAGACACATCACTCACAGACAATGCTGCATTGCAGCTGGAGCCTGAATGACGGGTGGAGAGAGAGGGAAACAAAAACTACCCAGATCATCTTTACTATGAGAGCAATTACAGACGGTATCAGCATTTTAAGCTGGCTCTATTATTAATGGGAAGAGCAACGGTTAAAGGTTAGTAGCTATTACAGAGCTGCTCTATAAGCAGCTTACTTGTCTCTGCAGCAGCTCGAGGTCTGAGAGGCAGCTTGGGCTTTCTCCTAGGTGACCTCTCTTTCTGAGTCTTTTCAGTTTCATTATTAGAAGACCAAAACCTGTGCTGATTGGTGTAATTCTCAGAGGATGGTCGCTTTAGTTGGAAAACAGCTGAGCCAATTCACGGTCTTTTATCGTTTTATCATCTATTCCAGGAGCACAGGAAACTTATGTTTGTGATGTATGGTGTTTTTGGAGGGTGAAAAGGGTCTGGGGGGAAGGATATAGCTGGAGTTCAGGAACTCCAAACAACTTATTCTGAATAGAATTAAAATATCTCATCGCTCCTCTTCTGCTTCTCTGTAGATTTCTTTTCAATTAGCTCTGAAATATATTCATCCAAGTGGAACTGTTACATTCCTCTAAGCTGACAAGAAAAAATGTGAAAACTTGAAAGCACATGAAGGCTAAACGTAAACTATTCACAGGCAGCATGTTGCATCTGTAAGTTATTATATTGATTCAGCCTTCTCAAGCATTTGGATTTAAATACCAGGTGATGGCTGATCTGCCTGGCAGGCCACCAACTTCCT
Organism: Emydura macquarii macquarii; assembly: GCF_026122565.2. NCBI lineage: Eukaryota > Metazoa > Chordata > Testudines > Chelidae > Emydura > Emydura macquarii. Next base: position 1,616,667 of record NW_027131688.1, read on the forward strand.
CGCCCCTGTGTGTGTCTCATGCACGGTGGGCGGAGTGTCAGACTGTTCAGTGTGCAAAGGTACTAAGAAATTATCTGACAGATTTGGGCCAGGATCCATAGTTCCCAAATGGAAATAGAGTAAATTCTTAATGTTTTCCTCCTTCTAAACGAAACACAGGACTCATGGCAGGTGTTCCGCATAATTACCAGAACCTGTCTTAGCCCCTTGCCTGCCCTCTTGATATTGATATTGAATGCGTGATGCATGTCAGCTACCTGGAGCCCCTATACTGTGATGGAAGGTCATGGGACAGCTTGTAAGATCAGGGAGCTGTTTTGAAACCAAAGCTTTCATTGGTGAAGTGCTGCACATTGAGCATCTTCTGCCATGCTGGTGACATCTGGCTGCAGCCAATGAGACATCAGCTGGCATAAATATTTACATAGGTGAGACAAAGTGGCAGTGATGGGGTCTGGTGTTTTCAGCCCATTTACCTTGCTGAAGAAGATAAAATCCGATCAGGCAATAATCAACAGCTGCACTGGGGCTAGCAGAGACGCCTCCTCCTTCTCCTTCCTCGAGTACTTTGAGTTTAAAGTGGCTGAATGGCCTCAGGCCCTGTCTACACTGACCTGTGAGATCTGGCGGCAGTCGATGGGAGTTACGCAAAGTACGCAAAAAACGTGCGTCACTCCCGTCGACTGCTGAGAGTCTCTTCTGCGCTCCGCCCGCACTGCGCTGTTCCCGGCGACGCAGCGCGGCGCTACTTGTGTAGCTGGTCTTAGTACGTCCATTTCTGGATCGACTGAGCAGGTCTGCACTGACGGCTCAGTCCATCCAGAGAAATCGATCTGACGGCGGCGAATTTGTAGTGTAGTCATAGCCTCAGACTTTTCATTTATGAAACTCACTTGAAGGGTAAACTGTGGGCCCAGTCTTGGACCCATCCTCACCTGGAGCAAAGGGAATGGACTGATAAGCAGATGGGTCTCCTCAGCTGGAGATTCCCCCTTAAAGTCTATGTTACCACCTCTGCAGTCACTGGCAGAAGGAGATTTTCAGATGTGTTTCACTGAGAGAAGGTCACAGTGCTGGTCATTGCTCACACTGCACTATTGGATGGGCCCCTGGAGAGGTAATAGCCTCTGTTAGGTTCGGGAGCTGCAAACAGGTCGTCTTCCCCCTCAGCTGTGACCAGCTGGGGAACACTGGGCCTCAAAGAGGAATGAAGCCTGACTCTCTGCGAGAGAAAATACTAGAGTATTCAGCGATCAGTCTAGCAGTTCTACTGTGGTAGAATTAAATCCCCTCCCATAGGCTCTAAAAGGGACAATCCCGATTGGCGAGCTGGGGGAAGATGGGTGAACAAGCCAGGTGTCTCTGGACAAGAGGGAAATGCTAGCAAGCTGCATGGAAACTGGTGAAAAACACCAAAATAGAGGCTTCAGCCTCTATCGTTTACCCCAAATCAAAAAACGAAAACTAACAAAACAGCCAGTCAGAGGGCTAACGCAATGTCACCATGGCTAACGAACAGAATGGAAGAGGTAGACAGAGGCAAAAAAGCATCCTTTAAAAATTGGAGTCACAGCCTACTGAGGAAAATAGAAAGATGTATAAACTCTGGCAAGTTCAGTGTGAAATAAGGCAGGCCAAAAAAGAATTTGAAGAGCAACTATCATAGAGGTCTATAAAATCGTAACTGGTGTGGAGAAAGTAAATAAGGAAGTGTTATTTACTCCTTCTCATAACACCATAGGGAAATAGGGATTACCAAATGAAATTCATAGGCAGCAGGTTTAAAACTAACAAAAGGAAGTACTTCTTCACACAACGCACAGTCAGCCTGTTGAACTTGCTGCCAGGAGATGTTGTGAAGGCCAAAAGTATAACCTGGTTCAAAAGAATTGGATAAGTTCATGGCAGATAGGTCCATCAATGGCTATTAGTCAAGATGGTCAAGGACACAACCCCATGCTCTGGGTGTCCCTAAATCTCCGACTGCCAGAAGGTAGGAGTGGACCACAGGGGATGGATCACTCAATAATTGCTCTGTTCTCTTCATTCCCTCTGAAGCATCTGGCATCAGCCAGTGTCATAAAGCAGGTCACTGGACTAGCTGGATCCTTGGTCTGACCTGATATGGCCATTCTCATGTTCTTATGGATTCCAACGCTTACATTAGAGTGAGTGTTCTTTATGTATTATTGATAAATATGTAGGAAAACTGAAGATGATAATATCTGTCAATGTAAGTGTATGTGTATTCCTTCTATAGCCATATAAAATGTCTAGATGGGATCTTATTACCTTTGCTTCAATGATAGAACAGTACAAGTTCTTTTTTTCCTGAAAAACCTCTGTCTTTTCCCTCACATACTATGTTTAAATATGATACAGTAAGTATGATTATCAGAGTTGAGTGAAAAATTAACAACCAAGTATGTAGGGCAAATTTGACCCCTTTTTTTGATCTTGGTGTGTGAATATAACTCAGAAAACCTAATGATTAAAAATATGAAGATGATGCATGATGTTGGCTGGCTGGATTTCCTCATTTCTAGATCTTCTTTCGCCACTCTGATTGTGTGATATGGAAATTGTTATTCTTCTTTAAAAATGAGTAAAAAATCTCAATAGAAATTCTGGGAAAAGTACTTTATGGATTTTATCATCAACTAGGACTTGACTACAGTAAAAATATTATAAAATATTCATCTTGTTAGTAATCTGCCATTTATTATAGTTAAATTCTGGTAAATCTGTCGTCTACTTAACATCACTACAACGCTATGTAATAACCATTGAAGTTCATTGTTGAACATCTAATTTGCTGTATTATGGACTAATATTCTGGTTTTATCTATTGAGGACCTTTGGTGCCTTAATATACGTACAGGGCATTACTGGTAACCAGTGCTGATGAGCTGGTATATTATTGGAAAATATGGCTTTTATTCTAAAAGCTAAATCTCCCGGGGCAATGGATCCAATAGAAAATCAATAACCGAAACCAGCTGGTGTTTACAATATGCAAAGCAGGGTACCTGAACTTTGCATTAGAAACAGAAATGAATGAGGGTGAGAGAAAAATTCATTAAAAAAGCTCTCAGTTCACTATGCGATCTCACAGTCTTTGGAAAGCAAGACATCAAATTAAATGACAACATGGAACCATTCAGAGCAGTATAGTCCCCTTTCATTGATACAGCTGACAAACATACACAGCAGTAGTGAAATACAGACTATTAATTCTTAATTAAAAAAAAAAACCCTAAAAACCAGTTTCTGGCATTAACCATGAAACTAAGCTACTATTGTGAACCAACGGAACAATTTTCAGAACCAAACTGAAACCTTCATTTCCCTGTTTTTGTTACCATTGTATTTGAACATCTTATAAAAAAAGAATTATATATTAGAAAGCTTTGCCTGTCTTGCACATTGTGGATGACGCTTATCAGCTCACAAAGTGATGCTGTGCAACTTTATCACTATGGCCCTATATTAAACGTTTTCCTCTCCTCTCTGCTCCCAGCACAATGTGTCACCTCACTTGTATTATGGGAGTGGCTGTCTTGCATTGCTATTTGTAAGTATTTTTACTAATGCATTTATAATCCTGATGACCTGCTTGTGGCCCATATGAGACAGAATTCTCACTGGATCTGGGCGAAGGCTATGGAACTCACTGCCAGAAGAAAGAAGAACAACCACCACCCTCCGTGCATTGAAAGCCATGGACAAACTCTTTGTCCCCCCCGCAGGCTGAGCGAGAAAGGCCTCTCGTTGACACAGGTCCATTTCATAGTAGGACCAAAAGCTCTGAGCCTGATTCTTGGAGGAAGAGAGCAAGTGAGCACTGTCATCTCTGAACACGTGGGAAGAGCAAAGACACTACAGAGGTGAGGGCTAGATACGGGAACTGGGTAGGAGGATGAAGAATTAGCATGTAGAACCGCAGCCATGCTGGGTGCTTTGAGCTACATTTTGCCTTGAAGGCACCAGCCTCTGGTGTGGGTACAGGTTGGAGGCTGTGGCGGGGTGAGCTCAATGCATCAGAAACCCCATCGCCCCTCACCAGGACACAGCCTGTGCTCTCCTAGCTAGCTGCAGAGGAAGGAGCCCAGCATGGAGCAGTCTCAGGTGATGGAGGGTAGCTAGAAGCAGCACGAGATGGCCAGACAGCAGCTGCTATAAGCATCCAAGAATCACACCATGTGGCTTTGCAAAATGAATCCACGCCAATTATTTGTGTGTGAGTCATCTGCCAGTCAGAGATGCATCACATCCAAGGTCTCCTGGCTGATAACTAGGTCTGTCAATTCATCGCAGTTAACTCAAGCAATTAATTTTTTTTGAGTTAATGCAATTAAAAATTAATCATGATTAATTGCAGTTGTAACTGGACTCTTAAACAATAATAGGATACCCATTTAAATTTAGTATAAATATTTTTTGATGTTTTCCTACATTTTCAAATATATTGATTTCAATTACAACATAGAATACGAAATGTACAGTGGACACTTTATATTATTATTTTTATTACAAATATTTGCACTGTAAAAAAAAAACAAAAGGAATAGCATATTTCAATTCATTTCATACATCTGTTGTAGGGCAATCTCTTTATTGTGAAAGTGCAACTTACGAATGTAGAACTGCACTCAAAAACAAAACAATGTAAATCATTAGTGCCTACAAATCCGCTCAGTTCTACTTCTTGTTCAGTCAATTGGTAAGACAAGCAAGTTTGTTTACATTTACGGGAGGTAATGCTGCCCGCTTCTTATTTACAAAGTCACCTGAAAGTGAGGACAGGTGTTCACATGGCCCTGTTGTAGGCAGTGTTGCAAGGTATTTATGTGCCAGATATGCTAAACATTCATATTCCCCTTCATGCTTTGGCCACCATTCCAGAGGACATGCTTCCATGCTGGTAATGCTCAATAAAAAAAATGTGTTAATTAAATTTGTGACTGAATTCCTTGAGAAAGATTTGTATGTTTCCTGCTCTGTGGGTTTTACCCACATTCGGTTACCATATATTTCATGTTATGGCAGCCTCGGTTGACAACCCAGCACATGTTGTTCTATTTAAGAACAGTTCCAGAGGGGTAGCCGTGTTAGTCGGCATACAGCAAAAACAACGAGAGTCCTGTAGCATTTTAAAGACTAACAAATTTAATTTCTGCAGGCATAAGCTTTCGTGGGCTGCAACCCACTTCGTCAGATGTAAGGAATAGAAATCAGATAGGGGTATATATATACGTCCAAGGATAAGGAACAGCAATGGGGAGGGTAGGTGTAAGCAAAGTCCATTCAGTTCGAGTAGACGAGGCCTATTCACAACCAATGTTTAGAAGGTGAGATTGTGTGAACAGTGACAATTACTTCTTGTAATGAGAGAACCATTCCAAGTTCCTGCCCAGATCCAGTCTGATTGTGTCAAGTTTGCAGATGAGTTCCAGCTCTGCAGTTTATGGCTGAAGTCTGTTTCTGAAGTTTTTTTGTAGAAGCATGGCAACGTTTAAGATACGAAAGCTTATGCCTGCAGAAATTAAATGCGTTAGTCTTTAAAGCGCTACAGGACTCTCTTTATTTAAGAATGCTTTCACTGCAGATTTGGCAAAACGCAAAGAGGGTTCCAATGTGAGATTTCTAAAGATTGCTACAGCACTCAACCCAAGGTTTAAGAATCTGAAGTGCCTTCCAAAATCATATACTCATGGATTTTAAGGTCAGAAGGTACCATTATGATAATCTAGTCTGACTCCTGCACAACGCAGGCCACAGAACCTCACCCACCCACTTCTGTAATAAACCCACAACCTATGACCGAGCTACTGAAATCCTCAAATCATGGTTTAAAGACTTCAAGGTACAGAGGATCCACCAGCAAGTGACCCATGCCCCATGCTGCAGAGGAAGGCAAAAAAAAACTCCTAGGCCTCTGCCAATCTGCCCTGGGGGAAAATTCCTTCCCAACACCAAATATGGTAAAACCTGAGCATGTGGGTGAGACTCACCAGGCAGACATCCAGAAAGAATTATCTGTAGTAAGTCAGAGCTCACCCCATCTAACATCCCATCGGGCATATCTACTACTAGTAGTCAAAGATTAGTTAATTGCCAAGTTAGGCTGTCCCATCATACCATCCTGTTCATAAACTTATCAAGTTCAGTCTTGAAGTCAGGTAGGTTTTTCACCCCCACTGCTCCCCTGGGCGGGCTGTTCCAGAACTTCACTCCTCTTATGGTTAGAAACCGTTATCTAATTTCAAGTCTAAATTTCCTGATGACTAGTTTATATCCATTTGTTCCAATTTATATTAAACATGCTGTCAGAAGTCTTAAAAGAGCAACACTCCAATGCAGAAACTACAGAACCCAAACCACCAAAATAGAAAATCAACCTTCTGTTGGTGGCATCTGACTCAATGACGAAAATGAACATGAATCAATCCGCACTGCTTTGGATTATTAAGGAATAGAACCCATCATCAACATGGAAGCATGTCCTCTGGAATGATGGTTGAAGTATGAAGGGGCATATGAATGTTTATTCCATCTGGCACATAAATATCTTCCAATGCCAGCTACAACAGTTCCATGCAAATGCCTATTCTCACTTTCAGGTGATGTTGTAAACAAGAAGCGGGCAGCATTATTGCCCATACATGTAAGCAAACCTGTTTGTCTTAGTGATTGGCTGAACAAGAAGTAGGACTGAGTGGACTTGTAGGCTCTAAAGTTTTACATTGTTTTATTTTTCAGTGCAGTTCTTATATTACATAATTCTACATTTGTATGTTTAACTTTCATGATAAAGAGATTGCACTACGGTAATTGCATGAGGTGAATTGAAATACTATTTCTTTTGTTTCTTATTTACAATGCAAACATTTGTAATAAAAAGTAATATAAAGTTAGCACTGTATGCTTTGTAGTGTGTTGTAACTGAAATAAATATTTTTGAAAAACATAAAAAAATGTAAATAAATAGTATTCTATTATTGTTTAATAGCACGATTAATTACAATTATTGTTTTTAATTGCTTGACAGCCCTACTGATAACATGATGTGTCCAACTGACACAAAGGCATCCAGCTAGTGAATGGAGCTATCCTCTAGACATTTAAAAAACGTAAAAATCTTGTTTTCAAGGACGTGGGTTTAAAGGTGCTGAAAACAAGCAGGATGAAGAGAAAGTGTTGCTTACAGCTTGGACATGAAATTGATGTACCGGCAGAGACATCTGCCATCCTCACTCTGCTAATATCCATCCAGCTTCAATACATTCACACAGTGGGAAGAAAATAGTCCCATAGTTTATAAAGCCAAAGGAACCATTCTGAGCATTTAGTCCGATTGCCTGTATAACACAGGCTAGAGAACGGCCCCAAATTCCTGTTTGAACTAGAACATTTTAGAAAAAAATCCAATCTTGATTTTAATAGTGCCTCTGTTGTAGAATCCACCACAACCCTTGGCAGGTTGTTGCACTGGTTAATTACAGTCACTCTTAAAAAGTTAACCAGCCAGCAAGGAAAGAAAAAAATCTTCCACTGACTAGCAACACTGTCTTGCCACAGTCCCTGTATCCCGATGTATTCATACAAAGAAAGAGGTAACGGTGTTGTTGCTCCATTGCACTTTTAAGTATAGAGATAGCTAGTGCATGCACACTCATGGCAGCATGCAGAATTTAAAGCAGTGCATCCAGGAGTAAGGAGTAAGGAGCTTCGCCGAACGTGTCCGAGTTCGGTGTCTTCCTCTCACGTGATCAGGCACTCTTGTGAGCCCCAGGGCTGCCTGGTTTTGGCTGGACAGAAGATAACCCGGAAAATGACTTCCTTCTGCTATTTCCAGATACCCATTTCCAACAGCAGCACACACTGGATGTGAAAACATAAAGTTAACTTTCTCATACCCATTAACCAAGGCTGCGGTTTGGTGCAGCTGAGTGCAGGTGTTCGGACAGGTTTTGGGAAGGGTACTCTACCACTAAATAGAGAGGTGTCTCCCTGCCCATGCCACCATGCACTGTCATGGCCACAGGTACCACTTCCCTTGCTAGTCACGTGTGAGTGTGCTACTCTTCATGGCCGATCGCTGAACGGGGTGACCGCATATCGCTGCTGTTAAATAGACATTTCCAGTGGGATCCTTGGGCACTGGTTGATTTGTTGCCGTTTCTTTCCTCTTCGATGAGCTGAGCTTCGATACAACTGCAGCACCGACTGCTCTCTCCATTGACAAGACTGCAGTCATGTGAAATGCTCAGCCCTGTCATCGCTAACTCCGCTGTAAATGGAGTTGATGGGTCGCAGTGACTGAAAAAGAAGTGAGGTAAAGAGCTGGCTAAGAGCTCCTTATCCCAGTGGTCCTTATGCCCAGTGGTCCTGCCCCTGTGCTGCTGTGAAGAGCCAAAGCCCCAAACAAGTTCCCCGCTCTATTATACTGTACCCCCACAGGAGGTCTCACCCCCCAGGCCTGGCAGGAAGGGACATTAACCTGTATGGTGGTTCGGGGAAGTGGTGGCAGTCAGCAGATGTCCACAGGGTTCTCCAGGAGGACGCAGCATGGGGCACGGGTCACTTGGTGGTGGATTCTCTGTACCTTGAAGTATTTAAATCATTATTTGAGGACGTCAATAACTCAGTTAAAAGTTAGGGGTCTATTATAGGAGTGGGTGGGTGAAGTTCTGTGGCCTGCGTTGTGCAGGATGTCAGACTAGAGGATCATAAGAGTCCCTTCTGACCTTATAGTCTACAAGTCTATAATAGTTATTAACAGATGTCTCAGTTGATTAGTAAGAACCAGAAGTGGTCAGAACTAATACAGAATAGAATCAGGAGTCTTTGTTACTGAACTCATGATTATTAAATATGATCAAAGCAGTAGGGCTTAGTAGGTGAGAGGGACTGGAAGCTGGAGGCCCCAGTGTTTGTCTAGTCCCAGTTCTGCCACTGACTCACAGCATGGCCATGGGCAAGTCACTTATCCCTGTGTGTGTGTCCAGTTTCTCTTCTGCAAAATGGCGTTAACATTATTTACTGTACTTCTCAGGGGTCTGCTGAGGGTTAGCCACTGAATGTGGAAAACAGAAGCATGTGATAAATGTTAAATATTAATAAACAAAATAATAATAATGGATAAATAATAATTAGCAACACACTATTAAAGATGCATTCAGTGGGAAACTGATTTTTATCTCCCTGTAGAATAGGAGAGGGATGGGGAATCTCAGAAAGCGAGGGCTGAGGTTCTAAAGGACCAGTGAAGACAGTGAGAAGGAACTAACATTTCCTTGCGGCCATGTTTCATGGACAGCCCCTGGTGGATGCTCTGACAGTTAGAGCCCGTGGGATCCACGGCAGAGGAGTCAGAGCAGAGCCTGTGTGTGAGGGTCACAAACTCTTAGCCAGCGGAAATGTTGGCGATTGCGCCCATGACCTGTCACACTGCCACAAAAGGTCAACGGCTACATCTGTGAGACTTGTCGGCCATGCTGGCGCCAGACCCGCAGGCTGTCTAGGAAAGGCATGGCCCAGAGGGGTGGTTTAGAACAAATGTGTTGTACTTTTTAAGCTAGGGAGATGGATAAGTTCCAGAAAGCTTTTCACCTCAGGGCAGCTGCCCATACATTCGCTCTGTGCCCTCCACTGCCTCCTGAAAATCCCTCAGCTACTGTGAATGAGGGCCATGGGCCTGGGAGACGTGCGGATCACAGCAGGATGGTCAGAATGGTGCATGGATGGCAACTGGATAGTGACGAGAGGGTCCTGGCAGTGCTGCAGCTGCTGTTTTCTCTGCTGCCATTTAGGTCAGGGGCAAAATTCCTATAAAATGAGTGGGAGGAGGAGCTGGCCTCTAACAGGGCCCCCTAAGGAAGGTTGGGTAGAAAAGATTGGTTCAGTTACCACAAAAACATTCTTAAAATAGCTAAAACCCCCCTGTGACGCTGTCTGGATTAGGTCTGAACATTTATAATATTATTTAATGCCAATAGGACAGAATCACAAGGATTCTTACCAGATATGCCATGCCAGGCACCAGTGGAAAGGTTGTATTTTGCAAAGTATAATAATGATAAATAATAATAATAGAGATAAATAATGTAATAATAAGTTTATATGTATGCATCTGTTTTGTATTACGTGTTCTAAATATGTCTGGTATATTGGTATTTCACACTTGTTTCTGGATGACACCCCCAGACAGGACGGCAGCATCACTGAGCCTGCTTCATGGCCCAACAAGGGAATTCAATGTACAATGAATCCAGTGAAAATTCATGAATCGGGGGCTGCACCTTACGAGTCACCAGGACATGTAAGAACATGCCTACACACAGGGGACCCTGGGGCTTTTCCATGCCACGTGCTGTGGGGCTGTGCTTGGGGCAAAGGAAGTACAAATCCATGGCAGAAACTATAAAATGCAGCTGCACCATCTTCATCTGGATTTCATTCCTGCTTCCTACCTCTGGATCGACTCATCTGCAACTAAAGTTGTGAAACAAAGGACTGAGACCCAGCCAGGTACTAGATGTACACCGGAGGGACTGTACAAGCCTGCAAACACCACGATTCTGCTAAGAACTTGATATATACGGATTTAAAGTCATTTGTATGTATCTGATTGGTTTAATCATTTAAGATCTCTCTTCTCATTTGCTTCTTTCCTTTTATAAAAAACCTTTAGTTTTAGTTACTAAAGGACTGGCTGGCAGCGTGGTATTTTGGGTAAAATCCAAACTCTCATTGAGCTGGTTCTGTGGCTGACCCTTTGGAGACCAGGAGAACATTTTTGGTAAGGGGAATAGAGTTTTAATAACTTCTCTCTTTACTGGACCTGGTGCTAATTGGGGGCCTGAGACTGAAATGCAATAAAGGGGCTGTGTAACTTCTTGTTCTTAGCGTCTTGATAAGCAGTGTGGGGAATCAGGAGCACTGCTTGTGACTGGTTGGTGAATCTAACTTCAGTGTTACCAACCAGTGTGGGAGAATATGCTCTCCTTTTGCAGCCTGCCCTGATCCTGGCATTTTCAGGTGGGCTACCCTAGGTATGGACGGGTCACAGCCTCTCCAGAAAACTATCCTGTAGGCTGCAAAATCTCTATTATGTGACCACTCATGGACAGAGGCATCTTAAAGTGAGACATCTCTTAGTAAAAGTGGATTGTAATTGTACTGGAAATGCTGAAGGTAATCAAATGAAAATCAAATCAGACATCTTTGGTACTGACATTGGTTTTATATTTTAATAATCTTACATTCAGATACTTCCGTATTTAACACACACAAATATTTTAAACTCAGTGGTGCAGTGGGAAAGAAAGTCCTGGCACGTCTGTTTATTAATATGAACCTCAAAAGTAGCATTTCTGTCTCTTTCTCAACCTGTTCTGTATTTGCTATCACAGTAGTGTTGAATGCCCTGCTTAGCAATTAATATATGAAGAGAATAGAGCTATTTGTGTATCATGGATATGCCTCTTCCATAAGAAAAAACAAATTAAAGTAAATACCAGATCAGAATATCATTAAGGCAGAAATCAAGTAACCATAGTAATGGTGCATAGGACGGTTTGTGTGTCAGGCAGCCCACTCGGTAAATTCACTGTGGCTGATTTGAACTAGCAGCCTGCTAGATATGCTCATTCCTCTCTTCATGGCTGAGAGGAACTTGAGATCTGATAAACCAGCTCTGCCCACCTCTACTTCGAAATGATATATGTAAACGCATTTAATTAAGCTTTATTTATAAGAACATTACCCTTCCCACACACTTTTTGACAGACAGGAAGGGAAATAGATTCCCAGGAAAGAAAGACATGCTTTGAGGAAAAGGGCAGGAATCATGAACTGATCCCCAACAACTGCAAACAACTGCTAACTGCTGGCTGGTTTTGGCAGTATTGGTTTTAATGTCCATCTCCTATGTCAGCAGGGAGAGACCTGAGAGGCTACGAATGCACAGCATGTATCACTGTACTGTATCCCCTTCTCACCTAACTTTAAGATACTGCCTATATTGACTGGATGGTGGATGTAAGAAAATAAGAGCATATTGGCTCACAATGGTCCGTCTAACCCTGTATCCTGTCTTCCAACAGGGGCCAGTGCAGGATGCTTCAGACCTTGTCATCCAGTCCCATCTTCTGGCAGCTGGAGATTTAGGGATACTCAGATTACAGAGCTGTGTCCCTACCTTCTTGGCGCATAGTCATTGAAGTACCTATCCTCCATGAATCTGTTTCTTGAGTGATAACAGCTAATTTAGATATCATTTTGTATGTATAGTTGGGATTATGTTCTCCAATGTGCATTAATTTGCATTTAGCAACCTTGAATTTCTTCCTTGCCCAGTTTTGTGAAATCCCCTTGGAACATTTGTAATCAGTTTTGTACTTAAATAGCTTGAGTAATTTTGTATCATCTGCAGACTTTGACACCTCACTGTTTATCCCATTTTCTAGCTCATTTATGAATATGTTGAACAGTTCTGGTTCCGCTGTATAGACCACTGGGGGACACCACTATTTACCTTTCTCCATTCTGAAAACTGACTATTTATTCCTACCCTTTCTCCCTATCTTTTAGCCAGTTACTGATCCATGGGAGGACCTTTCCTCTTATCCCATGACTGCTTACTTTGCTTAAGTGTCCCTTTGGTGCAATTCTAATAGATTGGTGACGCATGATTTCCCTTACAGAAACCATATTGGCTCTTCCTCAACAAATCATGTTCATCTGTGTCTGAGAATTCTGTTATTCACTATAGTTTCAACCAATTTCCCTGGTAATGAAGTTAAGGTTACTGGCCTGTAATTGCCAGGATCACCTCTGGAGACTTTTTAAAATATTGGCATTCGATTAGCTATCCTACAGGCGTCCGGTACCAAAGCGTAAGTAGACATTTTAGCACCTGGGGTGAGCAACCATATTTGTGCCCTTTACCATTTTTTTCCATCATTTTTCCACCCATTTGGCACCCTGGGTGGCTGCCCCACTTGCCCTGCCTTGTTTATAAACCTGTCTGGTACAGCGGCTGATTTAAATAGGGTTGACTATCTGACAAACATTATTCCTCTGTGTTATTATTTGAGTCATTTTCTATGTATGTTGTATATGAGACTACCTGGGAAACTGTACGATATCTGCTCTCGTCTTTCTCTCTCATTGGACTTGTACAACCTTGGATAAAGACGTTGTGCATTAATCCTCTCTAAGCCCATCAGATGGAACTGCTTAATTATAAATTCATGTAGTGGAAGGCCAGACAGGACCATTAGTCTGATCTCCTGCGTAGCACACACCATTAAATTTCACCCAGTTGCCCCTCTATTAAGCCCAATAACTTGGTTTACATTAAAGCACACCTTTCAGAATGCAATCCAGTCTTGATCTGAAGACATCATGAGATAGAGAATCCATGACTTGTCTTAGTAGTTTGTTCCAATAGTTAATCACCCTCATTGTTAGAAATATTGTTCCTTCTAATTTAAATGTATCTGACTTCATCTTCCAGCCATTGGTTCTTGTTCTGCCTTTCTCCTTTGGAGTAAAGAGCCCTTTAATACTCATTCTTTTCTCTCCTTAAACATATTTGTACACCATCGTCAAGTCACGCTTCAATCTTCTTTTTGACAAGCTAACCACATGGAGCTCTTTAAATCTTTCACTGTAAAGCAGGCATTTTCTTGAGTCCTCCAACCATTTTTGTGGCTATTCTTTGCACCATCTCATTTTTAAACATCCTTTTTAAAATGTTTTCTCTGGAACTGAGCACAGGGTTCCGGTATCAGTCTCACCAGTGCTATATACAGACATAAACTCCTTTCCCTCCTCCACCTAGCTATCTCCCCCCCATTTATACATCCAAGGATAGCGTTGGCCTTTTCGCCACAACACTACACTAGGATCTTGTGTTGAATTGTTTGTCCACTATGACCCTAAAGCCTTTTCAGCACACTGCATTTCAGGATAGATATGGCTGGCATTCCATGTTCCTAGATGTCTAATTTTGCTTTTGTGTGTATTAAAACACATTTTGTTTGAATGGTCCAGCTTCACAAGGCAATCCAAATCACTCTGTATGACTGCCATGGCCCTCTCATAATTTATCATGCTGAAATTTTTTTGTGCCGTCCACAAATTTTATCAGCAGTGATTTTATATTTCCTGCCAGATCATTGATAAAAATGTTGCATGGCATTGAGCCAGGTGCTGATCCCTGTGGAACCTCACTAGATACACCCCTATTTGATGATGATTCCCTGGTGACAACTAGTTTTTGACATGTCAATTAGCCAGTCATCTATTTAATGTGTGCTTTATTAATATTGGATAGTGCTAACTTTTTAATCAGAATGTCACGAGGTACGTAGTCAAACGACTTACAAAATTATCAGTGTATTACATATATACAGTTACCTTTATTAACCACATTTGTAATCTCGGTAAGAAAATGAAATCAGAATTTTTAGCAAGATCTATTTTCTGTAAAACCATGTTGACTGGCATTCATTATATTCCTATACTTTTAATACTTTGCTGATTGAATCCCGTATCAGCTTTCCCATTATGCCCAGCTCTGATGTCTGATATAAAAACTTAATATCAGTCAGAGATCATCACAGCCAACTCTTTTAGGACTCGTGGTTACCTGGACCTGCATCGTTATTAACAATGTTAAGCTCTCCAGCTAGTCATAGACCTACACCACTGTTAGGATAGCTTTTGTTTCAGATATATTTAAAAATGGAATCATAGAATATTAGAGATGGAAGGGACCTCAGGAGATATCTAGTCCAAACCCCCCTCAAAGCAGGACCAACCCCAACTAAATCATCCCAGCCAGGGCTTTATCAAGCCAGGCCTTAAAGACCTCTAAGGATGGAGATTCCACCACTTCCCTAGGTAACCCATTCCAGTGCTTCACCACCCTCCTAGGGGAAAAGTTTTTCCTAATATCCCACCTAGACCTCCCCCACTGCAACTTGAGAACATTGCTCCTTGTTTTATCTTCTGCCACCACTGAGAACAGCCTAGTTCCATCCTCCCTGGAACCCCCTTTCAGGTAGTTAAAGGCTGCTTCAAATCCTCCCTCATTCTTCTCTTCTGCAGACTGAACAAGCCTGGTTCCCTCAGCCTCTCCTCATAAGTCTTGTGCTCCAGCCACCTCATCATTTTTGTTGCCCTCCGCTGGACTCTCTCCAGCTTCTCCACATCCTTTCTGTAGTGGGGGGTCCAAAACTGGACACAATACTCCAAATGCGGCCTCACCAGTGCTGAATAGAGGGGAATAATCACTTCCCACAATCTGCTGGCAATGCTCCTACTAATGCAGCCCAATATGCTATTAGCCTTCTTGACAACCAGGGCACACTGCTGACTCACATCCAGCTTCTTATCCACTGTTACCCCCAGGTCCTTTTCTGCAGAACTGCTGCATTGCCCGTCTGTAGCTCTGCACAGGATTCTTATTGTCCCATTGTACTCAATGGAGACATCACAATAAGACGAATAAGTAAATTTTACTCTTGTCTCACAAACTCTGCATTTACGCAAAACTCCTCATAGCTCAGAAAGACTCAATTGATTTCAAGAGGGGTTGGACTGGCACTGAAAAGGGTCTAGCTCTTTGATGGAGCTCATCGATAGAGCTGAGACATGCTCAGTACTTCAAATAGAGATCACTGCTGTGCCGCCTGCAAAGGGACGCAGAACTGCAACGTGGAGTACCCAAAACGAGCCCTTACTGCCCATCAGGGAGAAGAAACACATCCTCTACTTCAGGCCTTGTGCAGCTGTGGAAGGACCTCCAGGAATGGGCTTTTGGAGTCTACTTCAGTGAAATGCTGCACCTAGTAATTTTAGATTCAATTAATTGTCCTGCATATTGTTCACAAATACATTGCTAAAGAGTAATTAAAGAGTCACCAGATCTGCTAGTCTGTATAATACTTGTGCCCCATATCAGTCATGCCAGCTACTCCTGCGTCTGGACGTATTTCCGATTCTTTGCGGTATATTTCTGAATGCTAGGGTTTCTTGAAAGCTGCACGGAAGCTGAGGTGTTTCCTAAAATTATAGGAAGAGCAGAATTATTAATGCTAGTGGTGTTTGTGTAGTGGTATTTTATGCCTATTATATCATGATTCTTGACTGATTTCTGATAGCCATTAAAAATGATCTTATTCCTGGTGTCATGTAAAATTCAGTGTTACATAAGGCAGTCAAGCAAGACTTACAATGAGCTGATCTGAAAGTAAAAATTCAGACAGACACTCACTTTCTGTTATGCATCATGCAAAGGTACATCACTATCCCTGTCTCTGATGCCTCAAGAAGGCTTCAGAGGAAATATATCTTTTCCAGTGGTGTATCTGTGTTGTGCCTTTACCGGTTGTCTAGTTTGTTTCACACTGAAGCCTCTATTTGTGCAGCAATATTTAATTGGTTATGGATGTGCTAAGCCTGACACTTGGCTCTACCTAAGAGGAATTTAGGATTTTGGTCTTTCTGGATGGAATGAAGTAGAATGCGCCCTGTAAGCACAATAACAGAGGTTTCTCCATTGGTTTTTTTTATATAATCTAAGCTTTTTTCTACTTAGTTTTCACAATTCTATATCTATTTTCAACAGACTGATTTTTACGTGCTTGCAGATATCATGAATATCATTAGACTCTTCCTATTTACATCTCTTGTGGTCTTACCCCACAATGGCACATTTTCACCTAACCGCTGCCATTCCCATGGTGCAGCACATTTGGATTTGTGAATAATGCATCAGAATCTAATATCAGTTATAAACAGCTGTACCTTTATTAATTAAAGCTCATCTTGCAGGCTGTGTGCAACAGTTGTCTTTCTGAAGAGCAAAGGAAAAGATAAATGCCTTATGAACAACTAAATAGAGAGTCTTGTGGAACGTTCAGTTTTTAGCAATAAAAAATTACTATAATTAAAATCTCCAAAAATGCACTTATTCCTCCTCCTTTTCCCCTCCCTTCTCACTCCCACACCACTGCATTTTACTTGTGGAGTATTATATGTATTGGATCAAATTCTGCTCTTATTTACTCCCAGACAACACCCTGAGAAAAACAAATAGCTAGGTCTATTAAAATACCTGGCTTCTCACAGACACTGTAAAGTTCCTAACTTCTTCAGATGCACAGCTGCTACAGTCAAAGTGAACTGGAATACTTGTATTCAAAGTTGGCTTTGTAAAACTATTCAGGATTCTAAGGGAAACTTTTCACACCGTGGGGCCTAAACTGAGTCTCCTACATCCACATTTAGCCCCCCAGGTTGCAGTGATATTCCAAGTACGGCGAAGCCATTGCTACCTTTGACTTCCGTGGGATTTGTGAGTGCTCAGCACTTCTGAAACTCAGGTTCCCAACATTTAATTGCCTGTATATGGACATAGGAGACGCAGTTTAGCTTCCCAGTCTCAAATATGCTGATCTGGTCATTAAATGTCACTTCATCCCAGTCCTGACAGCCTGACCAAGCCCCTGTGCCCCTCTGCAGCACTGCAGTAGAGTGATATGTGTCCAGGATGAAATTCACCCCTGGTGCAGGCAGTAAGCTCCAGCTTACACACCACTTTACTCCCTAATGAAGTCCTCAAAGCAGAGCTGAGGAGGGACATAAATGGTGCCTAGATCTCACGCTATGCCTGGTAGAGGAAGGACCAGTGTCAGAGATTCAGAGATTCCCAGGCTAGAAGGGACGATAGTGATCATCTGGTCTGATCTCTTGTATAACACAGGCCAGAGAACTGCCCCAAAACAATTCCTGGAGCAGAGCTTTTAGAAAAACATCCAGTCTTGATTTAAAAATTGCCCATGATGTAGAATCCACCGTGACCCTCGGTAAATTGTCCAGTGGTTAATTACACTCATCGTTAAAAACTTACCCCTCGTTTCCAGTCTGAATCTCTCTAGCTTCAACGTCCAGCCACTGGATCGGGTTACACCTTTCTCTGCTACATTGAAGAACATCATATAACTAAGCAGAAACCCTCCCATACACACAACCCCTTTCTCTACAAGAGCCCAGCACACTGAGTATGAAGGGAGGCCCTGGTTTTCGGGCACCATTAGGCTTCTGCTGTGTCCACAGGCACCACATCTGATATCTCAATCAGGAGCCTACTCCCCTGCATGCTTCAGAGCCTGTTCCACTGAGGTTGACTAAACCCTAGTGCACAAGGTATTTTAAAGGTGAGGTGGACATGAACCAGGCAAAGATCCACTAGTCACCTTGTGTGGGGAAAGGGAGCCACAGAGAGCCACTACATTGGGACAAAGGATGGAAGCTCCATTTTGTAAAAGAACTTCAGATTTGTTCTGAACCGGAACAACACCCAAAAACTTTGAAATTCTCTGTGAAGGAAAATTTTGATTTTTTTTTTCTACTTCAGGTTGTTTGAAATATTCGGTTTCAACAAAATCAAAATGTTTAGCTTCTATTTCAACTTCTTTTAAATGTGTAGTGTGCAATATATAACAACACAAAATAACTCAGAAGTTCAAATAAAAAGTTGGTTGAAAAGGAAAAAACACATTTGCTCAGAAAATGTCTAAATGAGACATTTCAGCGTTGTTGGAACATATTTTTTCCATTTTCCCCCTTGAAATATTCCAGCGAAATTGACCTGATTTTCAGAAGCATTTAGTTTTTCATGGAATTGCATATGCCGATGGAACATTATTCCATCAGAATTTCTCTGAGCGACTTTAGGAATCACAGCACATCGAGGAGATACTGCTCTGACTCCATTGCTGCTCAGAAGACTAAGGCCCTAACCCTAGCCCCCAGACTTGGGTTTGTGTTGGATTCAGAATCTAGCCCAAGGAGTGTGTGCTTCAGAGAGCCCCTGTTTTTCCCCAAGTACGTTATCATATCTTGCATTTCTCCAAGCGTTTTATTCTTCACTGACCATGTCGCTGATCTGACTAGGTCCCTTTGTATTAATTTTCAGTCCCACTAAAATTTGCAACTCATCCCACGTTAGTGAATTTTATGAAAAGGCTGATTGTTCTCTCTTCTGTATCATCAGTGAAGGAATGATTTTCCAATGGGAAACCTAGTGCAAAACCAGGGAATCACTCTAATGTCATTATTTTTGGTAACACAAACCCAGGCCATATTTGTTTAGATTGAAATCAGACTGGATAACAGCTTAACGTAAGGGTAATCTGGGGATACCTAAATTGCAGTAATGAAGTATCTTAAAGAAGAGACTATCAAGTAGACACAGGGAGATGGTATTACCTCTGTATACAGCATTAGTGAGACCATGACTGCATACTGTGTGCAGTTCTGGTGTCCATATTTCAAAAAGGATGTTGACAGATTGGAAAGGGTGCAGGAAAGAGCTACAAAAATGATTCAACATCTGGAAAACCCGCTTTACAGTGAGAAATTGAAGAAATTCAGTCTATTCAGGTTACCAGAAAGGAAGTTAAAAGGTCACTTGATTGTAGTGTTTACAAGTACCTATATAGGAAAAAGAGCCTGGTTTCTTCTTAGGCTAATAAACAAATTCATAACAAGACCCAAAGCCTGGAAGGTGAAGCTTGAAAAATTCATATTAGAAATAAAGCACTTTTTTTTTTTTACAGTGAGGGCAATTAACCACTGGAAAAATGTACCTAAGGAGGTGGTAGATTGTACCTCACTTGAAGTCTTTCCATTCAGATGTGGAAGTCTCTATAAAAGATGTGATCTAACTTATTCATACGTTATGGACCTGATGAAGTTCTCTGGCCCAGCATGGGACATTTGTGTCGCCTGATCCTGTTCCCACCACTGCCATTGCTGGGTTCCAGGACTTGACCCTTACTCTGTGTGTATGTGTGCAGTCTGTCTATGCCTTTGCCAACAGAAGAGCTAAGTAAATCATTTTTAGCCAGACATGGTTGATGAGCTTCAGTTGCTTTTATCTTCATGCATTGTCTCTGATTTTTCCACATCTTTATTAATTAATTCAAATTATTGCCAAACATTTCCATGGACTGACTGTTGGTCGGTAGGCTGTTTGGGAGCAGCTCATTACAAGTATTCAGTGCTTCCACTCTATAATGTGTTGATTAATTCTGGGCTGGGGACAAGGTACAATTTCTGTTTCCTGATTAGACAAGTATAACTCTTAGAGTAGAGGTGCAAGTTGACTACTACTCAGAATTTGCTTGCCGTCAACATGTTCTAAATCTGTATCCCTGCCGATTCTATCACCCCAGCATTCTTCCAGAGACTTTTTTGGCACTGAGTTTGATAATGCACTGGTTTCTGAGACAGAATTCTGAAATACCAGGACATAAATCTTGAGTAATACAACCTGCATAGTCTTTTCCTATATGAATCTAATAGGAACCTGAACTGTACAATAATTGTCCACATATTTTAGTCCATATTAGTCCATTTAGTCTTGTCTGTCTTCACAGACAAGATCAGCTCCCAGACTGCTGTACTGGGTGGCACAGAATGGGAAGGAGGCGAACATCCCGCAGTGCTGAAGGAACAGGTTCAAGACTATTTAGAAGGATTGGACATTCACAAGTCCATGGGGCCGGATGCAATGCACCCGAGGGTGCTGAGGGAGTTGGCTGAGGTGATTTCAGAGCCATTGGCTATTATCTTTGAAAGCTCGTGGCAACAGGGGGAGGTCCCTGAGGACTGGAAAAAAGCAAATATAGTGCCCATCTTCAAAAAAGGGAGGAAAGAGGATGAACTACAGACCGGTCAGCCTCACCTCAATCCCTGGAAAGATCATGGAGCAGGTCCTTAAGGAATCCATTTTAAGGCACTTGGAAGAGAGGAAGGTGATCAGGAACAGTCAACACGGATTCACCAAGGGAAAGTCATGCCTGACCAACCTGATTGCTTTCTATGATGAGGTGACTGGCTCTGTGGATGTGGGGAAGGCGGTGGATGTGATATACCTTGACTTTAGCAAAGCTTTTGATACGGTTTCTCACAGTATTCTTATCAGCAAGTTAAAGAAGTATGGGTTGGATGAATGGACTATAAAATGGATAGTGAACTGGCTAGAGCATAGGGCTCAACGAGTAGTGATCAATGGCTCCATGTCTAGCTGGCAACCGGTCACAAGCGGAGTTCCCCAGGGGTCGGTCCTGGGGCCGGTTTTGTTCAACATCTTTATTAATGATCTGGAGGATGGGGTAGATTGCACCCTCAGCAAGTTTGCGGACGACACTAAGCTGGGGGGAGTGGTAGATACCCTGCAAGGTAGGGATAGGATACAGAGTGACCTAAACAAACTGGAGGATTGGGCCAAAAGAAATCTAATGAGGTTCAACAAGGACAAGTGCAGAGTCCTCCACTTAGGAAGGAAGAATCCCATGCACAGCTATAGACTGGGGACCGACGAGCTGGGCAGCAGCTCTGCAGAAAAGGACCTGGGGGTAACGGTGGATAAAAAGCTGGATATGAGTCAGCAGTGTGCCCTGGTTGTCAAGAAGGCTAATGGAATATTGGGCTGCATTAGGAGGGGCATTGCCAGCAGGTCACGGGAAGTGATTATTCCCCTCTATTCGGCATTGGTGAGGCCGCATTTAGAATACTGTGTCCAGTTTTGGGCCCCCCACTACAAAAAAGATGTGGACAATTTGGAGAGAGTGCAGCGGAGGGCAACCAAAATGATTAGGGGGCTGGAGCACAGGACTTATGAGGAGAGGCTGAGGGAACTGGGCTTGTTTAGTCTGCAAAAGAGAAGAGTGAGGGGGATTTGATAGCGGCTTTTAACTACCTGAAAGGGGGTTCTAGGGAGGATGGGGCTAGGCTGTCTCGGTGGTGGCAGATGACAGAACAAGGAGCAACGGTCTCAAGTTGCAGGGGGGTTTAGGTTGGACATTAGGAAAAAGTTTTTTACTAGGAGGGTGGTGAAGCATTGGAATGGGTTACCTAGGGAGGTGGTGGAATCTCCATCCTTACAGGTTTTTAAGCTGAGGCTTGACAAAGCCCTGGTTGGGATGATCCAGCTGAGGTTAGTCCTGCTTTGAGCAGGGGGTTGGACTAGATGACCTCCTGAGGTCCCTTCCAACTCTAATATTCTATGATTCTATGATTCTATGATTCTATATCATCATTTTTACTGCAGCCTACTGCTCCATTAATTATTTCCTGTTCTTTAGCTTCCAAAGTGTTCCAAATGTACATACATGTTTCCTGCATGTTACATTAGAATATACTATTGAAGCAGATGAGATACACCTTGAGTGAAATGTTGGTCCAAATCTTGAAGTCCTTAGCTTTTATCCTGGCAAAGCTCCCATTACAGCTAGGTTTGCCAGAATAACGACAGAATAAGAGGTATAGGATTTAGTTCTATATGAATTTGTATATGTTTGTATTTGTTAAAAAAACACTTTTACACAAAAAGGCTCAGCTCCTAAAAGGCAAAGCAACCATCAGAATTTCTAAGCTGATCTGAGTGACTGTCTCTAATTTAAATTAAATTTAAATGCAATCTCTCCACACATCTTTTCCTAAATGGTATTCCCTCCCAGATCTCCAGTGAACAAAAATAATTGTACTCAGTCTGGTGCCTTGTTTGACAAGATCAATTGATTGCAGCATGAGGCTGAAGTAGGGCTAGTGTAAAACAAGCTTTCATTGATTGTTGGAATGGCATTGGCTTCACAGGGAATTTAAAGTAACATCAGGTTCAGAAGCAAAAGCAATACCAAGTCACAAGAAACTGTTGTCTGCAGTTTTGAAGGGTTGGGACTCGCCTTGCATTTTTACAGGCATTCAAATGAAGCATTGTCTAAGAGGAAAAGGAAGAACATTTCTACTTTTTAATTGCAACTTTTACAAATATAGAGCAAGGTCAAAGCCCACAGCCTAGCAAATAAATTGATATCATCACCACTATTGTTACAAGAAATCTTAAATCTATTAAGCTAGTTAATACGTCAATGAAAATTGACCTACCTCCATGGAGTTCTGGAGATCTTGTAATGTTTTACACCAGCTGACGTTCTGGATCCATAATGTTGGCTGCATCCAAATCTGGAAATATCCCTATTCCTAAAACAGCTGGGGCCATGGTTTTTTTATTTTTTTTTACTTTTTTGGATCCGAAAAAATTGATTTGCTAAAACCGAAGCTGTTTGCAGGAAAAGGTTGGTTTCCAATTTTAAAAAATTGTAAAGAAAAGTTTCAAAATTGTCAGTGTCTCATTTTGATTTTTTGAAACCAAAATGTTTCATTTTTAAATGATTTTTTTTTGTTTTCAAATTTTAGTTCATTTATATTTTTTAAAAGTTCTGTTTGTTAATTTTGAAATCAAAACAAGATGTATGGAAATTATCAAAACCAATAGCTATGTTGACCTTTTTCCTGATTACCATCTGCATTTTCCCCCCAGGTTATAAATTCATGGTAATTTCAAGATTTCAACTTTTTGTCCTGCTTTGGGACAGTGAAAAAATTTAAAATCTCAAATATTCTCACAATTCTCTCTTTAAACTCATTATCTTCATACGTACAATTCACCCTCCTCAAAAATAGGACAGACAAATAAACTAGAAACAAAATATTCCAGATCCAGATTGATGTAAAACGGTGTAGCTGCCCTGATGTCAATAAAGCTGTGCTAATTTACACTGAGTGATGAGGGTTGGGACATAATTTCTATTTGGAAACTGACATTATACCAAAGAGAATATGGCTAGTTTGTTTTCCATGCCAAAGTAGGACAATTAAAAGACATTTCACATTTGTCCACTATTTTTATAGAAAAAAGGTAGCCTTTTACGGTGTCATAGGTTTAAGGCCAGAAGTGACCATTGGATCATCTAGTCTGACCTCCTGTACAATACAGGCCATTAAATTTCACCCAGACACCCCTGTATTAAACTCACCAACTTTAGTTAAAAGAGGGCATTTCAGTTGTCAAGAGCCTGAACTGGTATGTACCATAGGTGGAGAAGAGGAGAGACCATTTTGCCAAAGCAATCAGAGCACTCTCTAACAGTGACGAATCCTCATTATTTACTACCCCACCAATCTTTGTGTAATCTGCAAACTCACCAGCATCATCTAGATCATTCATAAAGATATGAAATAGCATTGGACCAAGAACAGATCCTAGGGGACCCCATTCAGCCTCAGTATCAGCATTCACTCTGTATCATCTCTACAGTACATCTATACATGAGCATTGCAGCAACGTTGGAGCAGACATGAGAAGCTCAGAACTGCTAGAGGGGGCACTGAAAATGAAGATGACTTTCCAAAAACTAAAGTTTAATCAATGTAACCCAAATTTTATATTTACTCCAAAAATGTGACCTTATAATTCAGATCCTCCATATTCTTAATCCCTAGAGTTCTCAGGCAAGTGGATTTAAAACATAGCGTCTGGTTTTAAAAAATGTCGAGACTTACTAATAGGTGTGCAAAACAGGACAAACATTTGGGGCTCCTGATGGGTGCACGTCATGTCACCAGTTCTCCTCCTGGCTTCATGTGGATGGTCAATAATCATCAGGCATGTATTTATAAAGGCCAGAAATGTAGGGACTGGAGTACACAGATAAACCTGCATTGTTTGGTGTGGGGTGTATTTTATCGCAACTGTATCATGCTGAATATATATTGTATGTATTTTTTGTTATTTCCCCTTATTTTCTCTATTTAAGACATTGACCGTCAATTGAGGCATGTTCTATGGATGAGGATGTCTATTCTCTTTATCATTCTATGTCTGTCTTAGTTTTGTTTAGCTGTTGTTTTAAGAGGAAAATGAAGGCCCAGAGAAAGCAAGATGTGGTTTTACAGGGATGAAAAGTAGGCTAATGTAGTTCAGATTCCCTTCATCACTCTAATGTGAGCCGTCGTGAAGAATGACATCCTGCATCCCAATGTTTTGATCTCACATGCCTGTCTGCAGTAAATCAGTGCAGTGGGATAATGATTTACTGTTACACGATACACATACAAATATGAAACCACACTTCCACTCCGTTATCACGTTGCTTTTCCAATTTGATATGGTTGGTGGTGAACAGAAAGCGAGATCTGTGAATTAAAATAATTTTTAACCAGCAGCTCTTTTCTAGTTCCATGTTTCCTTCATAGCCTCACTTCACACGTTGAAAACACCAGTCCTCATTTTCTAATGAGACAAAATCCTGAAACTGCCATCCTGTGATAGTCTGCTGTCTCTCTGGCTCATTTGCCATTCCTATCTGACACTGCAGTCCATAGGACCTTCTGTGACACTGTGCTCGAAACAATTTTAATCCGGAATGACGCTACTGGTGTTAGTGAGTGGTGAAATAACACTGGTGGAATAGAATGAGACCTAAATTATCACCCTGTCAACTTTATCTCCCAGAGGAGAACTGGGAGAATGTGTCCTTTGCTTAGTTACTCAGAGTCCCGCAAAGACGTCCTGTGTTGTGTGTTGTTTTAAAGGAGCACAATACACAACTCGCTGTCAGTTAATTGGCAGTGAACAGAAGCACGTTTTATGTTCTGATCAATCACTGTTCTTTTCTCCGTATGAGGTTAGATAAACTTCTACTTCCTTCTCTGTTTGGTGTTGGTTTAAGTTACAACCACACCTTTGCCTGAGTAATTCACTTCTAAAAGGTAAACTTTTCTCTATGTGCCCAGGAGAACATTGAAGGTGCATTAATCAAAACTCTTTTCCCTTTCCTTCCCACTTCAGATCTCCCATCACGCCTCCTCCCGCACCACACACAGTAAGCAGCAACCACACCACATCTTATGAGGCCAAACCAGTGTCACTGCTGGGCAAGACATGGGCAAGCCATGATAAAGAATTGGTCAAAACTGTTTTCAGACATCAAATTACTATGGAAAGTGGGTGTGTTGTATGGTAACATCCCACCCCAATAAACAGTCAACATGCTCCGAGAACAGAGGACAATCCAGCTTTTACTTATAAAACTAGTTTTAAAGAATAACTATCAAGAAAAATACATTTTTAAACAGCCTCCATGAATTAAACGTGAGGAAATGTGATGGGTATGTGAGTAAGTGCTGGGCTGGATTGATGAATACCTGCTGAGTGATGTCTAAAGGGATTGCATGGTGGTATTAAAATACAAGCAATCCCTCTCTCATTCTCACTGTAAATATCATGCCCTGGGTTGGTGTTTCCCTCTTTTGAAGGGTTGTGTGTGTGCATTGCAGAGTCTCAGAAGAAAATACAGGTGTTCCACCATTGTTAGTCTGTTTTTGGTTCAATCTCTCGGCACCTTAGTTTTTTGGGATGTGCACCATTTTTGGAAGGGTTTTGTGTCCCTTTCATAGAAATGACAAGACAGAGCTGCATAACTAGACTAACTCCTGTAACACAGATGTCAATCCTTGTGTGATCTGACTGCAAAGCAAGGTCTGTGGAGTGTAAATAGACATACCTGAAACTTAACCAGCGTGACTCTTTTGATACAGAATTGCAACCCATTGAGATGTTTATTCACTGGTTGCATAGCTAGTGAAAATGGGGTTGCTGCCAGGTTCTGTATAAAGGCTGTGCAATCTGTTCAGGGATTTTAATTGGTGTCTGTTAAGACATGAGGGTTGTGGGTGTGTCAGAAATCTTAGGGCCTGATTCTTCTCTAATGTGTTCCAGAGCTGCCGGAGAGATGCTGGTGTGAAGAGCTGCAGCTGAGGTCAGTGTTAAAGCGCATGGGGTCTTCTTCAGGGCTCTAGTGAGATGAAGGGACATAATTTGATTGTACTGGGCAAACAGGGGAACCAGGGAGATGTGCTGTATAAATACACCCCTGATTCCGAACACAGTGCCAAGGACGCTTCTGGCCATTGACGGAGGTTGGGATTTGCAAAGCCAGGTGCCAGGAAACCTGCCCACCGTGGAGACTCTGCCACCCATGGGCGGCGGCACTGTGTGTCCCTGAAGTTCTGCCCCTCCCACTGGAAGGCCTCACCTCGGCGCTACCTCCCCTGCCAGTTCAGTGCTTTTTTATCTACCTCCTTCTCTGCCCCAGGCAATATTTTATTCCTGAACTCCCTAGTCGCTGCTCCACGGGGTGCTTTCACTTCCTGCACTGGACGCCCGACCCCTCGTCCTCGACCCAGCCTTGTCACTTCTCCTTCACACACACACCCATTTGCACGGCCCCCTCCTGCTTTCCAGCCTTCCCCTTCCTTCCCTCCCTTCGACATGCCTATGCGGAGCCTGCCAGAGATCTAGCGAAACTCAGCAGGCGGCTGTGAAGGGATCCAGTCACAGGGTGCTCTGGAGTCTGAACATTGCCCAGGCCCTGCTCCTGGCTGGGGGGTCTCTAGGCGGCCTCTCAGGGGGCCGATCCTCTGCCCAGCTCCCCTTCCAGAGAGCCGGGACCTCGCAGTCCAACTGCCCAGCTCCTGGGCCCAGTGCTGAGCCTTCAGGATGGCCTGGAGCTGAGCCCTGGCCTCTCCCAGAACCCTGGCCCAGGGCACAGAATAGGTGTGACACATCACGTCACACACAGACAGACAGACAGATACGCTTCGCACAGGATCCTCACCCCGCCCCCCCCATCTGAGTCTGGGTAGGCAGAGTTCCACCTGCCTCATGAGGCTGCTGCTCTGCTCGTGCAGGTAAAAAGAGCTGAAAACCCAGCACAGATCGGCTGCTGCTCTTCTATAACCTTCTAGTCCCTCAACCAGGGGATACCGTGGTCAGCCCCTCCGGTGGTCCCTGGCACTTACTAGATGACTTCATTGCCAGGTAACAACTCCCACAACAAAGCAGGTCTCCTGCGAGGGAGCGGCTCTATTGTCTAGGGTATTTGTATGTGAACAGAGAACCATCCCGATTTAGCACCCTCTGTTATCAGCCCTGCATCACGGCCCCTTGGAATTTCAGTCCATCATTGAGGCTAAAGGACAATAGAGAAGGCACATGGCAGGACATCCAAAATGGAGTTTGCAGCTTGAGAAAGATGCATACAGAGAGTTTGTGATCTCACACAGAATTAATAAATTGTGCAGACAGAGGCTCCATAACCACAGAGCCGAGTCCACTGTTGCTGCTAGTTCTGGCGGAGATCTTTTCCCCAAAACCAAACAAAAGATGAAAATGGCTCTGTCAAAGTTAGACTTTTATGAAAAATGCTGTGCCATTGTCCAATATTGGTTTTTTCCAAAAATGTTATTGGAAAAATGTATGGCAATCGATAACAGGTTTGCAAAAGGTGTAATAAAAAAATCAGAAATAAAAAATGATTCTGTTTTGAACACTTTTTAAAAAGTTCAAAATGTTTACATAATTTCCAAACCTGCTTTTGGATTTTCCTTCCCTCTGTAGACACCACCACCACCACCAGACCCCGATTTGTGCCAACCTTCTGCTAAAAGCATTATAGAGCTACCCCACCAGCGAGCCCTTGAAAACCACCAGCTGGATTTATTCATAGAATCATAGAATCATATTCACCCAGTAAAGGCCACATTTCGGCATTTACCAATGTGGAGCCGTGCTATGCCAAGGGTAGTAGAGTAAGAAAGATAGTGTGATAAGTGCAAATGTCCCGATTTTGTTGGATTGCAGCATATTCAGCCATTAGGCACCATCCTTGTAAGTAAATGTAGATGATCTAGTTGGGGAAGGAGAAAAACAAGCACATAAAAGGCCAGTCCTACAGCTTGCATTTGAAAACCACATAGCCTCTTCGTGACAAGTCACTTTGCTGGGATCTCCCTTTATTAGGATTCAGGTGCAGCGCAGAGCATCTGACATGATCAATAGCCCAGGGAATGCATTTGTATGAGCGATGTCAACAGTACACACGTTGTGTCGGGTCACAGTTTGTTCACACAGTATATTGATAACTGCTCAAGCTTGCTGATGGATGGATTTGTTCAGTGAAAATAAGAACCAGACCAAAGCTGTGCCCATCCCTCATCCTGAACCCGAACATTAAAACATGGTTTTTTGAGCTGGGGGAAGTTTGGTGACCTCTTCCACCGTCACCTGTTGTTCAGGGCCAGTGTGACGGGCACCCTCACGACTGATACACTGGGATCAGCAGAGCTAAAAGCAGGAGCTGCTGCAGCGTGAGCTAAAGAGCCAAGTCTATGAAGGTTGGGCTGTCACAACAGCTATCCTCTGTACTTCAGCATTGGGGGAACCCATAGCAAACACTCACCAGTGCGCTAGATACGGATCTGCTCCCTCAGCTGTGGTTGTGTGAGATCCTTCTCCAGAGCTGGCTTAGGACAGAGCACAAAAAGGAAACGCTAATGGGCATATTCAGAGATGGTGCAAATTGCCACAGCTTCACTGAAGGTAGGACAATTTACTTCGGCTTCAGCTGTGCCCTAAATCTTCTCAGGGCTTCTAGGAGTGTGGTGCTCTCTGAGGCATCTCTGACAGACAAATCCAAGGATCAATTCACACCATCTGCTGCAGCAGATGGAGGACAGAACAGCCATCCCTCTACACCGCATGGCAAGCTGGGGGAGGAAAAAGGGGTTGCTTAGAAACTCCCTGACTCATTAGCCAAGACATGATCTAACTACAGATGAAATCTTCCTGAGGTTCAAAATGTTTAGGTCCCGTGTAACTAGCAGTGGCATTGGGAAAGGTAGGAGAGAGGTCCGGGAGGACGTATTTAGGCTGCTAGATCAGGGATTAAAGTCCAGGACCTCCATGATGGCATTCTCTGAAATGTTTCCAATTCCACATACAGGCAGAGTGGCAGGGTCTCAATGAGTGGTTAAGACAATAGAATAGGGAGGAGGGGATTGGGTTTATCAGGAACTTGGGAACCTCTTGGGAAAGGAGGAGCCTGCACAGGAAGGATGGACTCCATCTAAACCAAAACGGAACCAGATTGCTGGCAAGTACAATTCAAAGGGTCTTGGAGGTGTTTTTAAACTGAGGGCTGGAGGAAAGCCAGCAGATGTGGAAAAGGTTTGGGGCCCAGACATAGCCCTGCTTGACTCCGTTGGTGACTGGGAGTGGTTCTGATGACTCACTGTCACCCACAACGTTCCCAAGCATGCCATCATGGAATTGCTGAACCACTGAGATGAATTTCTCCAGGCAACCACATTTTGCCCTGATCTTCCAAAGGCCCTCCCGACTGCCTGTGTCAAATGCTTTTGTCAGGTCAATAAAAGTCACATACAGGATGAAGCTCTGTTCCAGGCATTTCTCCTGAAGCTGATGAGCTGAAAACACCATGTCTGTGGGCCCACAACCTTTCCTGCAACCACACTGAGACACAGGCAGGAGCCCTTGCTCAATGTGTTGCACAAGACCATTCAGCAGAATTCTGGTGGGAATTTTGCCGGGTGTTGACAAGGAGATGCCCCAATAGTTGTTGGAGCATTGTCTGTTACCTTTCCGCTTGTATAAGTGGATGGCTGATGCATCCTTGTACTCCTGGTGTATAGTTTCTTGAGTCCACATTGACTGGAAAAATTCAGCCAGTTTCAAAGCTGTGTGCAAGCCTCCAGCAAGTATAGCATCTGCTGCAGGTGCTTTACCATTTCACATCAGGTCAATCGCTTCCACAGTTTCAGTCAGCGTTGGGGGATCAGCAAGAGATATGTTGGTATCAATCTGGGGGAGTCACTCAATTCCTTCCTCGTTAATAGATGATTGCTGATTGAGGATATTGTTGAAGTGTTCTGCCCACCTTTGCGGTATCTTTTCTTTGTCGATAAGTAGCGTGGTACCATCAGCATGCAGTATTGGAGATGTTCTGAATGATTGTGGCCCATAGATTGTCCTCAGAGCATCATAGAAGTTCTTCATCTCATTCCTGTATGCGTAGGACTGAATCTCATCTACCTTGTTGCGCAGACATGAGTTTTGCTTCTCTCTAAGTCTTGATGTTTTTGAAGGCCACCTTCTGAGATGCTGAAGTACTGGCTCCTAAGCAGGAACTGATGTGTCGTGTTCAATAGTCTCCCTACAACAGTATCATTTTCATCAAACCTGTCTTGATGTTTATGTGTGATGGTGTGACACGTCCGTGCCCAGGGTAGCCAACTGATAATGCCAAGGTCAGGGCAGGCTGCAAAAGGAGAACAGATTCTCCCAGCACTAGTGGGTGACACTGAAGCCCGGCTTCCCAACCAGCCATGAACTGCTTCTGATTACCCCTCACTGGATATCAAGAAGCCAAGACACAAATGCCCACAGTCCCCTTCACTGCATTTCAGCTCCAGGCTCCCAAATCAGCACCAGGTCCAGCAAAGAGATCAGTTACTTAAACTCTCTGCTCTTTGCTAAAAAGGTTCCCTCTGACCCCAAGGGGCCAGCCATAGCACCAGATCAATATAAGTTTGGATCTTACCTAAAATACCACGCTGTCAGCCAATCCTTTAGTATCTAAACTAAAGGTTTATTGTAAAAGGAAAGAAATAAACCATGAGAGAAATGTTAAAAGGTTAAAGTAAATCACAGATATACAAATGATTAAAAGTCCATATACTTCAGGTTTCTGGAAGAAATGTGGATTTGCAGGCTTGTGTAGTTCTCTCTGGTTGACATCCAGTATCTGGATGGGTCTAGGTCCTTCGGTTCAGTTGCAAGATGAATTGGTCCAGAGATAGGTGTATGTCTGCAGACTGGACAGGAGCAAAGACAAAATGGATCCTGTGGTTTGATCTTATAAACCCCCTCCTCCGGCCATGCGGCCTGCGGACAGTCACAAGACCCAAAATGGAGTCCAGAGTCACATGGGCCAATCCTGGTGACTCTTCAGGTGTGCCTCGGGTCCAGTCACGTCAGCAGGTTCTGGTGACTCAGTGGTGATGCTGGCTTCTATCTCTGGGCCCGGTGCACCTGGGAATGCCTTAATGGGCCATTATGCAGGCCATTGTTCTGCAGCCTTCCTATCTGGGGTGTTGCCCAGGCAGCACAATTTGAAACACAGATATCTCAAATACATCTATTACTTCCATTTCACATATCACACATGAACATAAGTATTATTATCTTACTTAGCACATTATAACCTTCCGAACAGTACCTGACATGGCATATCCCACATGGATTATTATGATTCTGCCATGCTGATGTCACCAATATACTAAATGCCCCCTCACTCAAGCCAGCCCGCATGACAGATGGAACCGAGGATATTGGATGCAACTGAGAACACGGAATCACTAAAAGATGCCCAATTTTCCTCGATGTTACTGGCGTTCACATCACTTGTCACAAGCTGATTGCACAGTTCTATAACAAAAAGCCGGTTTCACGTTCTCCTGTTTCAATTTCGAGATATTAAGCTTTTGGGGAACTTTTTAACCCTGTGGTCATCTATTAGGATGTAGCTGAATATTCAGGTTGGAGAATACAAGCCTGTGATCAGTCCAGCATTCTTTGTCACTTTAACATCCTGTCTGTCTCTTTTCCTGAGGGTGACATAGTCACCAATCAGAGCTTGGATCATGGATGCATCCAAGATTCCTTGTTACAGGTTGACAGGCAGAAGACTCTATTGGTAATGAGGAGGTCAAGTTCAGCGCATTTTCTCAGCAGGAGGAGCCCGTTGTTGTTGCATTTCCCAAGGCCATTTTTTCCGATCACTCATGGCCATGCCTGGTAATCTACACCAACTCAAGCATTGAAGTCACCAAGGATGATGAGCTTGTCTGCCTTCCACACTTCTGCAATAAGGGAACCCAGGTCTTCATAAAATTTCTTTGATTTCATCTGGGTTGGTCATGATGGGTGAATAGGCGTTAATGATAGTAGCACATCTTTTCCCAACCTGTGGGAGTCTCATTAGCATTAGGAACCTTTAGGAAAGTGATATATTATAAGACAAACATATCATAATGCCACTATGTAAATCCATGGTACACCTAAACCTAGAATACTGTGAGCAGTACAGATTGACCCATCTCAAAAAAGGGTACCTTAGAATTAGAAAAAGTAAGGGGAAGGGCAACAAAAATAATGAGAAGTACAGAAAATCTTCCACATATGGAGAGATTAAAAAGAATGGGGCTGTTCAGTTTAGAAAAGAGATGACTGAGAGGGAATATGGTAGAGGTCTATAAAATCATGAATGGCATTGAGAAAGTGAATAAGGAAGTGTTATTTATCCCTTCGCATAACAGAAGACCCAAGGGGTCACCCAATGAAATTAATAGGCAGCAGATTTAAAAAAAAAAAAAGAAGAAGTACTTCTTCATACAATATACAGTCAACCTGTAGAACTCATGGCCAGGGATTTTGTGAAAGTGAAAAATATAATGGGATTCCCAAAAGAATTAGTTAAGTTCATGGAGGATAGGTCCATCAATGGCTATTAGCCAAGATGGTTGGGGATGCAACCCAATGCTCTGGGTGTCTCAAAGCCTCTGACTGCCAGAAACTGGGACTGGATAACAGGGGATGGATCACTTAATATTTGCCCTCTTCTATTCATTCCCTCTGAGGCATCAGGTACTGGATACTATTGGAAGACAGCACACTGGGCTAGATAGACCATTGGTCTCACCCAGGGTGGTTGTTCTAATGTGCTTATTTTTTGCTTATTTTCCAATTTTGCAGTCCCTTCCAAGGTCTGGTTTTGCATGGTGTAAATGCACAGATGGGTGGATCAATTAAATGCAAAATAATGAAAAATACTATAAAAGAGACTATTTTCATAGTATTTTAATGTTGACTCTTCCAGAAACGGAAATTACAAGGAATTGTGCAAGCAGCCTGTTTCTATGACATTTTTATAGATGCAAAAAGTTGAAATAAAATACATTTAGTGAACATCCAGACCTTTGGATAGATGAAGCTATTTGAGATTCAACTATTACGAGCCATGTATGGGTATAAGCACTAAAATGTTAATAGGTGCTGGGTCCAGTTTTGGTCAACATCTTCATTAATGATCTGGAGGATGGGGCAGATGGCACCCTCAGCAGGTTTGCAGATGACACTAAGCTGAGGGCAGTGGTAGATATGCTGGAGGGCGGGGATAGGATACAGAGTGACCTAGACAAATTGGAGGATTGGGCCAAAAGAAATCTGACGAGGTTCAACAAGGATAAGTGCAGAGTCCTGCACTTAGGACAGAAGAATCCCAGGCACTGCTACAGACTGGGGACCCACTGGCTGGGCAGCAGTTCTGCAGAAAAGGACCTGGAGGTTACAGTGGACAAGAAGCTGGATATGAGTCAGCAGTGTGCCCTTATTGCCAAGAAGGCTAATGGCATATTGGGCTACATTAGTAGGAGCATTGCCAGCAGATTGAGGGAAGTGATTATTCCCCTCTATTCGGGACAGGTTAGGCCAAATCTGGAGTATTGTGTCCAGTTTTGGGCCACCCACTACAGGAAGGATGTGGACAAATTTGAGAGAATCGAGTGCAAGGCAACAAAAATGATGAGGGGGCTGGAGCACAGGACTTATGAGGAGAGGCTGAGGGAACTAGGCTTGTTTAGGCTGCAGAAGAGAAGAATGAGGGGGGATTTGATAGCAGCCTTTAACTACCTGAAAGGGGGTTCCAGGGAGGATGGAGCTAAGCTGTTCTCAGTGGTGGCAGATGACAGAACAAGGAGCAATGGTCACAAATTGCAGGGGGGGAGGTCTAGGTTGGATAGTAGGAAAAAACTTTTTCCCTAGGAGGGTGGTGAAGCACTGGAATGGGTTACCTAGGGAGGTGGCGGAGTCTCCATCCTTAGAGGTTTTAAAAGTGCGCTTGACAAAGCCCAGGCTGGGAGATTTAATTGGGGTCGGTCCTGCTTTGAGCAGGGGGTGGACTAGATGACCTCCTGAGGTCCCTTCCAATTCTAATTTTCTATGATTCACTGTAGAGTGGGTGTGTAGAGTAGTTTTTAAGAGTGGAACATTCTCTAGTAAAATACTGTAGGAGGCATCCAGAACATTTTGACTTTGTCATGTAGAGAATTTAGTGTCTGAACAAACTACTGGGCTTTTTAGGGAACAGAGGGCCACTGTTCTGGGACAGGTAAGTATTGCTGATGGGAATCTGAAGGGCACAAGAAAGGTCACCTCTCTTGTGTGGAGTTGCCTGAAACTTTTCCTATACAGCTCACACATATTAAAATATCAAATTCCGTTCTCTGATTGCCAGTTATGTAACCTTGATATCATAAGGGCAATTTATGTTACTACAGGACTACTGTACATTCAGAGACGCTATGTCTGTTTGACAAATAAAAGAAACTGAAGCTTAGGTGGAAGATCAAAATTATGGCTAAGTACTTTGAACTATAGGCCTCTAATTTCCTGAGCTGACAATATTCTCTAAATCAAATGGGTTTTATGGGTGTTAAACAGCTGGGCTATTCAAATACACTCTATCTTTTAATGAGGAATGAAGAGTTTAGGAAAAATGAGGCAATGCAGACTCTTTCAAAGGAACCCACATTTGATTAACATCTTGACCTCATCCAGAACGCACTGATGGGATAAGCCAGCTCAGCTGAACATTAGTCAATTGCATTTAATGCAGAAGTATATTTTGTCTTTGTATAGCAACATCTGGGTGCCAGGGCACAACTTTAAAACATACAGCAATTGCTAGACACCTTAAGGAAAGTGAAGATTAAGGAAGCAAGTTCTTAGCCTGATGTATATAAGGGTTGGGGTGACCCAAAAGAGTTATTGTGGAAGGAATTGCTGCTTGACTGGATGAAGTGTCTCTGGCCATCAGAAGTGATTATGGTCATAGTAAGCTCTGGGTGAGGAAAGGAGAGCCACATGGTTAGGCAGTAACATGGGACTCCAAGACTTTGGGGTCACTGCCAGCTGTTTCACAAACTCAGCGTGTGGCCTGGAGTAAGCAGTTTGATTTCTCTGGGTCTGACCACGTCGTATTGAAGTCAATGAGAGCCTTTCCATTGACTCTGGATAAGGCTCTCTATGCCTCTCTGTTCCCCACCTGTAAAATGGGGCTACACCTCCTGACCCCAGCAGGGTGTGAGGATAAACTCTGGCACCATAGTGCTGGCTGGCCAGAGAGAAGCTGAGACATAATATTAAAGTCACTGGGAAGAGAGCAACACGTTGCAGTTTAGTGGAGTGATCCCTAGTTTTTGAAGAGCTTGGGCCAAAGGCTGCTCTCACAGACACTCTTGTAGCTCTGGAGTGGATGACAGAGACTCCTGAAGCCCCTGGAATTGCTCAAGGTTTGCAATGGAGTAATGGAGTCAGGCGTTGACCTGTAATATTTCACTCCAAGTTTAATTGTGTTAGAATTTACAGAGAGGCGGCCCCGTTCTGACAGCTCACATATGGAAAAGAATATTTGGTTCCAATGTAGCAGGAACCGGGAAGTCTAACAGCAGGTTAGCTGTTTAATATGGGTTTTTTTATATGATAAGATGGTATCACCAGAATACTGCGTCCTTCACAAACTCCCCTTCTGCATAGCGAGGGAGAGAATTAGATAGTAGATGTTGTCTAGACTGCTGGATGAGGATAAAAGAAAGTTGTCCAGATCCATTGAAATCACTCTGGTTTCAGAGGATGAATTACAGTTTTTACTGTAGAGGGGAGTATTAAGCTAATAGCTGTTGGACCAGACATGTATTTCAAAGGGCACATGAGCTGTGGAGATCTCCAGTGACTCTTTGTCTTGCTTCTATTAAATACTTGATCACTCCAGAAAACAATGTAGTGCTTGTTACAGCTGAAGAGGGCTCTCAGACACAACAATGCAATGCACAACAAAGGCTTCTCCATGTTTACGTGTCTCCATGCAGGCTTCAGAGAGGGAATCTTCATAGCAAGAGCACCTCACTACCGAGGCAGGTGAAAACGCTTTTATCAACTTGCAGTTAGGCTACAGGGCTAATTGGAAACTCTCACTGAGAGGAAAGCTACTCAAGATATTCGTTATTCTCCCTTTCAAGCTGCTGAATGGTTAACCACTGACCTGTGTCCTTCCTCAAGCAATAATAATCCCGCACTGCAGAGACTGTCACTCAAAAGAGATGTGTGCCAGAGGTCCTGGTGCTGCTGCATTCCTTACTCACGCAGATCGCTCATTGACTCCAGTGAGCAAGGTCTGCAAGATGATGCCCAAGGACTCTGAAGGCTGGTCTGTCAGAGCCAGTGGATTTCCCCAGGGGCTCTCATTTCACATGCCTCTGCTGTGACTGTCCATAATTTCACAGGTAAAGAGGATTGCACACACATACTCCTCACTTCACCCAACTCTTGACCACCTGTTTGTCTCTTGTTGTTCCTAAATGGCCTGCTCCTAAATTCACTGAAGTAGTCACCAAAATCATCTATGCAAGTGTTCCCATTGGTTCCAGGTACATTCAAAAGCAATTAGTGAATCGCTGTAGGAGGGTGAGAATCTCTATCTATGTCTGAACAAGGGAAATCTTGTGTAAACCCGGGACCCTTGGCTAGGGTGACCAGACAGTAAGTATGCACAGTTGGGGCAGGGGGTAGAAGATAAAAGGCACCTCTATTAGACAAAGCTCTGAATATCGGTATACCTGCTCACCCTACCCTTGGAGGAAATACAGATGCTGTGAGCCAAAATGCTTCCAGTCACAGCAAGAGAATTCCTTTTCAGATGCCTTCAACAAGGAAACACCCTACTTCCGGCAGGTGCAGTTTGAAACTCTGGCTGCAACTGCATGTTCAACTCCTGGAAACAATGTATAATAAGGATTATGAGATTGCCTCCTTACTACACCTTTGTTCTACCCTTCTTCAGACATGCCAGACCTGCTTTTGTCTGCAGGGCTGAAGCCAGTCTCCAGGATAACAATGAAGTCAGATTTTTCACTAGAAGTCAAAGAGGCGCTGCACGATAAAGAGAAGCACCATGGGAATGAGCATCATACAAATGCTTGGAAATAAAGAAGGCAGAGGGCCTATGGGGAAGGGTTAATGTTATGGAAAGGAAAAAGGGAAACAGAAGCTCTCGCCGTACTGGAAAGTGTATCCAAAAATGTTGTTACGTTTTCAATGATTTGCAAAGCTGAAATCAACTGTGCTTTTTGTTATGAGCTGCAGGGACAGGAAAGGAAGCAAACCATTAGCAAGGTATCCCCTTAGAGCTGCTGGTAGCACTGGATCCAGCAAGTGGGGGGGGAAGAAACTAAGTGGATGCAAATGAAAGGAGTGTTCGGATGGAAAACAGCACAATAAAGAGAATGGATTTCAAGAAGGCGGGCTTTGGCAAACTCATGGAGTTAGTAGGTAAGATCCCCTGGGAAGCAAGTCTAAGGGGAAAAACACGTCAAGAATGCTGGCACTTTTTCAAAGAGATGTTATTAAGGGCACAAGAGAAAACTATCCCACTGTGTAGGAAAGAAAGGAAGTGTGAGAAGAGACCAACCTGGCTTAATCAGGAGATTTTCAATTATCTGAAACTCAAAAAAAGCGTCTAACAAAATGTGGAAATGAAGGCAAATTACAAAGGACGAATATAATCAAATAACACAAGTATGTAGGGACAAAATCAGAAATTCCAAGGCACAAAATAAGATTAAATTAAGTAGAGACTTAAAAGGTAACAAGAAAACATTCTACAAATACATTAGAAGCAAGAGGAAGACCAAGGACAGGGTAGGCCCATTACTCAATGCAGCGGGGAACAATAACAGAAAATGTGGAAATGGCAGAAGTGCTAAATGACTTTTTTGTTTCAGTTGTCACCAAAAAGGTTAGTACTGATTGGACATCTAATCTACTGAATGACAGTGAAAATGAGATAGGATGAGAGGCTAAAATAGGGAAAGAATAAGTTAAAAATTACTTAGACAAGTTAGATGTCTTCTAGTCACCAGGGCCTGATGAAATATATCCGAGGATACTCAAGGAGCTGACTGAGGAGATACCTAAGCCATTAGTGATTATCTTCAAAAACCCATGAAAGATGGGAGAGATTCCAGAGGACTGGAAAAGGGCAAATATAGTGCCAGTCTATAAAAAAGAGAATAAGGACAAACCAGGGAATTACCCCAGTCAGCTTAACTTCAGAACCCAGAAAGATAATGGAACAAATAATTAAGCAATCAATTTACAAACACCTAGAAAATAATAAGGTGATAAGTAACAGGCAACATGGATTTGTCAAGAACAATTTGTGTTAGACCAAACTGATAGCTTTCTTTGTCAGGGTAACAAGCCTTATGGATGGGGGGAAACAATAGCTATGGTATATTTTGACTTTAGTAAGGATTTTGATGCTGTCTCACCTGACCTTCTCATAAATAAACTAGGGAAACACTACCTAGATGAAACTACTGTAAGGTAGGTGCATAACTGGTTGGGAAACCGTTGCCAGAGTCAAGCTGGATGGGTATATTGAGTGGGGCCCCACAGGGACCTGTTCTGTTCAATATCTACATCAATGATTTAGATCATTGTGTAGACAGCACTCTTATAAAGCTTGTGGATGATAGCAAGCTGGGAAGGGTTGCAAATGCTTTGGAGGATAGGATTAAAATTCAATGTGTTCTGGACAACCTGGAGAAATGGTCTGAAGTAAATGGGATGAAATTCAATGAGGACAAATGCAAAATACTCCACTTAGGAAGGAACAATCAGTTGCACACGTACAACATGCCTAGGAAGGAGTGCTGCAGACAAGGATCTGGGGGTCAGAGTGGATCACAAGCTAAATTGAATCAAGAGTTTTAACACAGCTGAAAAAAAGCAAACATCATTCCGGGACGTATTAGCAGCCTAGGCTGTATTGCTGCGCTGAAGACGTGAGAAGTAATTCTTTTGCTCTACTCTACACTCAGCTGGAGCATTGTGTCTAGTTCTGGGTGCCACATTTCAGGAAAGATGTAAACAAATTGGAGAAGAGCAACACAATGATTAAAGGTCTAGAAAACATGGGCTATGAGGGGAGATTGAAAAACCTGTGTTTGTTTAGTTTGAGGAAGAGAAGACTGAGAGGGGACAGAGAGATTTCAAATACATAAAAGGTGGTAACAAGGAGGAGGGAGAAAATTGTTCTCCTGAACCTCTGGGGATAGAAGAAGAAGCAATGGCCTGAAATTGCAGCCATGGAGGTTTAGGTTGGACATTAAGAAAAACTTCCTAGCTGTCAGGGTAGTTAAGCACTGGAATAAATTGTCCCTGGAGGTTGTGAAATCTCCATCATTGAAGATTTTTAAGAGCAGGCTAGACAAACCCCTGTCAGGGATGGTCTAGTTAATACTTAGCCCTGCCATAAGTGCAGGGGACTCTACAGATGACCTCTCGAGTTTCCTTCCAGCCTTATGATTCTATGGAACAGAGAATGAATAAATCACCACACCCAGCATTTATTTACCACGGACAGAGCCTGCTAATAAAGCAGCGATAGATACTAGTAGAGAAACCAACACAGGCTAGGACTGCTTGCCCACAAACTGCAATCAAGTGCCCAGGATTGGGACTCAGAATAATCCCTCTGGTTTCACCCTCACCAGGTCATTTCCTCCTGCACAAATCTCTGTGTGCTTAAGACACAGACCCCAACACCCCATGGTCATCTTTTCTCTCCACTGTGTATCTATCTATCTGCGGTAGTTATCTAGCACCCAGGAGGCAGGGCAGGGCGTTTTACATGGATATACATACATATTACAGCTAATATCAGTTTTAGTCATTTCACGAGGAATCACTATTTAATGCTGGTGATTCACATAAATTGTTACAGGGCTATTGACTGTCCATTACAACCTGTGACTTGAATCCACATTGATGAAATTTGCAGTGAAATATACATTTTTGTGAAAATCTCAGGAGTATGCAGAAACTAACAGTTCATGTTCTCTTATGTGAAATGTGTGTGTGTGCAGACAGACACACGCTGCTTTCAGTCAAGAAAGACAGAGTGGGTTGAAGTCAGGTGCTTCTTATGGAATAGTTTTGCAAACTTACTGATGGGTTTACTACTATCACTGCATGACAGAACTCAATATCAACTGGTTTAATAATTTTGCTTGGTAGACCAGGATGAAGACTGCACAGACCAGCCTGGTGAAGTGCACCAGTAGCTAACGTTGTCCTAAGGTAAAGAGCACCCCTGGTTATTGCAGCCCTATGGAAATACACGTAGCCTGTGCGGGGTTTCCTACCTCAGCAGGCAGAGAAGTTGCAGACGACATCACACATTTAGAATTGCATCTTTTTCGGGGGTGCATTTTCTGCTATGCCCAACGTGGAGCTGTGCTGGCACCAGAGCCGCCCTCTTGTATCTGGCTGGCACCACCTGGCCCATCCTTCGCACTGCCATGGGGGTACGGGCAGCATGTTACCATCTTGACCATCACACGGCACATCCGCATGCCTGCCTGCTTGCGGCCTCCTGGAAAGAAGAGAGACAAAGTTCCCCCCAACCCCGGGAGCTCTCTCCTATGGCCTTTGTCATGGCTTCCTCGCGCCTGAGCTGAGTGGAGGAGTAGGAGCTGCTCGGCCAGAGCTGCAGTTCAGCTTTCCATGCCACGATGCCTCCCCTGGTGCTGGGGAGGAGTAGCTATAGGCTACCTCTGCATTTGGAGCTGGGGTGTGAGTCCCACCTTGAAGAGACATACCCGCGCTAGCTCGCCTGCTAAAAGCAGATGGGTCTGTGCACAAGGCTGTGAGATGGCTCAACCCCAGCCTTCCTGTGCAATTAGCAGCATGAGTGGCCCCCACACCAGGAATTCCCAAGCTCCTTGTTGCTGTCTGCTATGTGTATGCCCTGGATTCTGCTCCCCCTACACCCTGTCCATCCACACAGGGCGAGGTATGATTTGGCCCATTGGTTGATGTGTATTCCCACGCCCATGTGACATTAACCCACTCAATCTACACTTTGCTAGTCCTGGTCAACTTTGCACCAAAACTAAACCTTTCCGTTCTATGCACCTTAAAAAATGCAGTCTTCGGTCCTGATGTTTCTCCCACTGAACTCAAACGAAGCTTTCTGCAGTGTTGCCAACCCTTCTGAGTCTCATGGTGATTATTGCTTTCCTTAAAGCCCCAGCGCTTAGAGTCAGGCGGATACGTGATGATTCCAGCCTTCATTCTCAAAGAAAAAGTAAGTTTCTAGCCCTTGTGGCTGTGGAGAAAGCTTCAAAATGTGACCTCCCCCCTTCCCCCAGTGCACCCTACAGGCTCAAAAATCAGAAGGCAAATAAAAAGAACACCAAATCTAGTATTTTTACATAATCTCATGTTTTTAAAGCCAACTTCATGACTTTGCGTGAGCCTGACTCATGATTTTGGAGCCTTTCGGGTTAGCAATACTGTTTACCATCTCCTTGACTTCATCTGCAGCCGGACTGGCTCTTAACGACCCCGCTGGGGAAAGCATTCTTAAATATTTGCAGATGAGAAAAGTATATGCTGATCATCCACATAATGCATCATTAGCTCTGGCAGGACCCGGCTCGTCAAGTGCAGCATAACCATATGGTGCCTGCTAGAAAGACATTCTGCCTTTCAAAGAAAACCCACACTGAAAACTTGCTTTGTGCATTAAACTGGCACAAAGCGCTCATCATGAATTCACAGGTTTTGTGCTGTCTTTTGCTCACTGCTGTTAGCTCCGGTTTTATCTCGCCTCCATTCCAAAGGAGCTCAAACAGAGTCAGGGGCTGAACTTTCGGAACAGGGAGAAAAGTGGTGTTGCCATGTTATATATTACCACAGTGATCACCATGGAAACGGGAAGATGGACCTGACCTTGTAAAGTTGCTACTGATCCTACAAGGGCTCAATCAAGTGTCTTGAGTTAAGCTCTTCTGGGACTGAAGATACACGCTTGGAGTTCATAAACTGGGGGCGGGGAAGGGAGAAAACAGAGAATTTTGGCAATGAAAACCGTGAGATCCTTTTGCACTGTGTTACACTGTAGAGGAAACGTATAGCTACTCCTGTGCAGATGGCTCATCTTCACACAACAGGGGGTTAATATTAAATATACCGTGTCCTGGGCATTGTAAGGCCTATTTAAAAGGTGTATGTCCCCATCATTATGAAGTTTCATCAGAAGAATAACAGACAAAAACAAAATGTGCAGCGACAATTTGAACAGTATCAGTATTATTGTGATATACATTATTTAAACATACCATACTGCTTACACTAAAATACAGAGTCTTTGCTTTTGTCTCCTTTTCCTAGTCTATGTTTACCTTAAAGAATTCCTATTCCTGGAGTCAGCATGCTTCATGCGTCAATCAACAAACAACCTGCATCACATTCGGGGAGAGCTTTTGTTTTCCTAGTAAAATACATACCCTTTACTTTCATAGGACAGCTAATCATTTTGCCCATTAAAATGACCAAAATCTAATATGTAGCAAATCATTGTATCTAAGTGACTCTGAAGTGAAGCACAGATCCAGTCCTTCACTCCGCCTAAGAGCAGTTTAAGCCACACACACTCTCCACATGGTTTATGTAAGGTTGTACAAGTTTGGTTTTTCCGTTATAGTAATGAGTTGGGTATTAGCCTCAAAGAGAACCTGCAGGCTTATACGGCTTACAGAGCTGTATTTCTATCCTAGATAGGTACAGAAACGTTAACAGTTTTAGCTACAGTTTTGAATTATACCAGAGCCTCACATTTATTTAGAAAGCAAGTCCTTCCAGATTCTTTAAATAGCCCCGGAAACATGTTTCTCTGTTCCTTTGGTGTGGGCCTGAGCTTTAAAAACTGTGTGTGTGCAACAAGAAGGGTAATTAGTGCATGCATTTACGCTGACCTGCACCTCGGACAACTGAATCTATAAAAATACCATTAAAGAGGGACCAGTTATTTGCATGTACAACTACCTGATTAGTGAGTGCATTCATAGTAAATGCGCATGCAACATTTTGAAATACTGCCTCAGCTTTATCCTATTGACAGGGTTTTCCCATTGGGACGATCTTAGAACCAGCTTCGGCAATGTTCATTGTGATCATGGAGATCGTTCTGATTCTGATTGTTTTGCGAGGCTTTTATGTGATTTCAGAGAGTGAAAAGTGATCTGCAGTCAGTCACCCAGGGGCCACAGTTTCCCCGCCTCCATGCACACCTGGTGTAATTCCAGACCCTGCAGCACTGTCCTGCCCTCAGCCCTCCTCGGCCACAAATCACTGCACTAGGCATGCCCTGCCCCTTATACACCTTCCCACAGAGCCGGCCTGACCTGCGGATGGGAACAGGCTGCAGCATCCAAAACCAGAGTGTGGACTGGGCACTCACAGTCTGGGCTGGAATAAGCATTTTCAAATCTTAAACAGAACCGGCTACTCGTCATGCTCCATGAATTTCATCAGCCACATGAGTGAAGAGGAGTCAGGCTGGATGCAGTCCAGGAGAAGTGCAGAGTGGCATTTGCACCATCACACTGTAATGACAGTCATGGCTGAGCAGGGATTCACACCTGGGGAGCCATTGATCTGCCACCAACCCCTGTTAAGGGCTGATGAATAAGTATCCAAACAGTGACCCTTCTAAAGAGTCCCCCATCCCTAACTTTAAATTGTGGACAGAGGTGCTGATTCAGGATATTTCGTGGCTGTGCCAGCCAGTTCTGGACTCCTTCACGCAGATAGAATTTGTGGGTGGCTTGGGGGTCTGCCATCCAGATGGACCTCTGTGGCATGTTCACGTTTTCAGTTCATGAAAATGTGAAGAGGGTAAAACTTCGGGACAAG
Organism: Emydura macquarii macquarii; assembly: GCF_026122565.2. Taxonomy (NCBI): domain Eukaryota; kingdom Metazoa; phylum Chordata; order Testudines; family Chelidae; genus Emydura; species Emydura macquarii. The sequence goes on from NW_027131688.1 coordinate 1,661,278, forward strand.
AAGAGCTAGTCAGTTCCGTTGTGCTGAGCAGAGAATTAATTACAAAACACAACTGTAATGTAACAAGAGTAACGAATGTCCCAAAGTAATCCAGCAATGGAATGTGCAAAAGGCCAGAAGAATAAGTACCTGGATGTTTACAGAACGCTGGCTACAAATTTGCATAATCTACTCAAAAAATCTAATCTCTGTTTATTAGCAGAAGCCAGTTTCAGTAAACCACATTGCATTGACTCTCCTTTGCTAGAAGTGATTCTCTTTTTGGAATTCAGAATTCACTTCTACCGGTTACAGGATCTGTGCAATTTTAGACTAGTCTCTAAAATGGTTAGGTGACCATTAAGATCTGAATAAATCTGAATAAAATTGTCCTGACAGAAACTGATTCCAAATACCCACTATTCTTATATTAGCTCTGTGCACGTGAGTAGGAATGGTGGGATATGTGGAACTATTTTGTATCGATGCGCATTACAGAGGAACCAAGCTAGGATTCACAACTCAATCTGGGAATAGTAAAACATTTGAATTCTTTGTCTTTACAAAACTGCAGACCCCAGAACTGTTTATTTGGGTTGCTGTAGGATTTACAGTATCAGGTGACTACACTTGTCAACTACTCTCCCCTGGTAACCAATTCCAGCCCTGTAAAGCATGGGAATGGTGTCCTAGGCCTTGCTTTACAGACATGTTCCAGGCTGGAGGGTGTCACAGAGGGGGCTGTCCTCTGGCAGGAACTCCCAGGGGAAATCTGGTTGGCCCATTAAAAATCACTCCTGCATGTCAGAGCATGCTGAGGCCTGGCAGTGGATGCAGAGTGATTTTCCTGCATGGTGATTTGGCTGGTTTGAATGGGCAGGTGTGAAACATTTGTTATTGACCGAATAATTATCTATATTAACATTGTGCCTAGAAGGCTTGGCCAGAGACCAGGTCCCCAGTGCGTTAGGTGCTATGCCAACAGAGAACAAGACAGTTCCTGCCCCAAAGAGCTTACAGTCCAAGTAAGAAGCATGATTTTGCCCTTAACCTGAGCTAGGGTCCTTAATGAAATACTCCTGATTTTAGCCAACTGTGGTGCCATAGACTATTCGGAGGCTTTCCCCTTATCTAATCTGACAGCATACACATTTGCTTTCTTGCTAAAAACCACTAAAACAAAAGCATAATCCAAAGGGTCAGTGACTTAACGAGTGTTCTGCACATAGTTTAGTTTGTCTAAGAGACGTTACCATGCAGTCCTTCCCACCGGCAGTAAGCTGAGAACCACCCAGCCGTGTTTCACGCTCAATTTCACACACTGCAAATACAGTATTAGTGATTTCTCAACAGCTGTTGAGACGTGCATGAGAAATCAGCTGCAGCATTCAAAGAGCTGGACGACTGCTCCTTCCAGGCACGACTTTGCCTTGCTGTTTGGAGAAAGGATCGTCTCACCGATGTTTTCAGCTAGTGTTTCATGTCACGACTAGTGAACCTCTAAACGTGTGGGTGAGAGGGGTTGCACACGGTCAGAGGTTTAAGCCTGGAATTCCCATGGGCTTCTGTGCAAGCTGGCACTTCCTGCTTTCATTTAGGAGGGAAATACCATGAGAAAAGCTTTTCTTGCAGCATAAAGCCTTTCTACTGTAGGACCCCCCCCCCCCACCGCTGAACACCAACATTGACACCTCTTTTGCTCTCAAACCCCAATGCTGACTCCTCGTTTACCTCAGAACCCATCACCCAAAAACAAGAAGAGGAAAAAAAATCAATAAAATCTAAAACAAACAAGGAAAAAACTCTTCAAGCAGAGTTTTTACCCCCCATAGGGAGCATTGGCATGAAAAAGCTCCTGATTTTATTGTCGCTAATTAAAGACTGCCTGTCAGCTCAGCACAACCCCTTTCCTCTCGCACAATTCGGAGGTTGTCTCCTGAATACACCTACACGTGCATACTTTCGTCATTCATAAAATCAGACCACAGAGAAATTCCAGCCCATGCCACACTTCCCCAGCTATGCCGAAGGAAACGTACAATGAGTGTGACGGAAACCTGCCAACAGCAAGACTGGGTGTAGGCAGGGAGTGCTGTCCCTCCAAGCCTTTTCGCTCTGGTGCTTTTTGATAGGGCCTCTTGCAGAGCAAGGAGCCATTCAACAAAGAATCAGAGAACCATAGAATATTAGGGTTGGAAGGGACCTTAGGAGGTCAAACCCCTGCTCAGAGCAGGACCAACCCCAACTCAATCATCCCAGCCAGGGCTTTGTCAAGCCAGGCCTTAAAAACCTCTAAAGATGGAGATTCCACCACCTCCCTAGGTAACCCATTCCAGTGCTTCACCACCCTCCCAGTACAAAAACTTTTTCCTAATGTCCAACCTAGACCTCCCCCCCTGCAACTTGAGACCATTGCTCCTTGTTCTGTCATCTGCCACCACCGAGAACAGCCTAGCCCCATCCTCCCTGGAACCCCCTTTCAGGTAGTTAAAGGCTGCTGTCAAATCCCCCTCATTCTTCTCTTCTGCAGACTAAACAAGCCTAGTTCCCTCAGCCTCTCCTCATAAGTCTTCTGCTCCAGCAGCCGAATCATTTTTGGTGCCCTCCACTAGACTCTTTTCAATTTGTCCACGTACTTCCTGTAGTGGGGGGCCCAAAACTGGACACAATACTCCAAATGAGGCCTCAGCAGTGCTGAATAGAGGGGAATAATCACTTCCCGTGATCTGCTGGCAATGCTCCTACTAATGCAGTCCAATATGCCATTAGCCTTCTTGGCAACCAGGGCACACTGCTGACTCATATCCAGCTTCTTGTCCACTGTAAGCACTCGTTCTTTTTCTGCAGAACTGCTGCCTAGCCCGTCGGTCCCCAGTCTGTAGCTGTTCATGGGATTTTTCTTACCTAAGTGCAGGACTCTGCACTTGTCCTTGTTTAACCTCATCAGATTTCTTTTGGCCCAATGCTTTAATTTGTTTAGGTTACTTTGTATCCTATCCCTACCTTCCAGGGTATCTACCACTCTCCCCAGATTAGTGTCATCTGCAAACTTGCTGAGGGTGCAATCTACCCCATCCTCCAGATCATTAATGAAGATGTTGAACAAAACCAGCCCCAGGACTGACCCCTGGGGCACTCCGCTTGTGACCAGTTGCCAACTAGACATTGAGCCATTGATCACAACTTGTTGAGTGTGATTATCTAGCCAGTTCTCTATCCATCTTATAGTCCATTCATCCAACCCATACTTCTTTAAATTGCTTATAAGGATACTGTGAGAGACCGTATCAAACCTTTGCTCAAGTCAAGGTATATCACATCCAGGGTAGTTCCTCGGATCCTCCTTCCTTTTTTTGAAGATGGGCACTATATTTGCCTTTTCCCAAACATCTGGGACCTCCCCCAATCTCCACAAATTTTCAGAGATAATGGCCAATGGCTCTGCAATCTGAGCACGGCCCCTCATAGGTTCCTCTAGTACTTGCACCAGGAAGTTTGTCTCAGGTAAAAGGTGTTTAAGGCATTACATTCCCATGGATTCCTGGGTGATTGTGAGTGGAAAATAATACCCGAAAAGGCTCAGAAAACCAACATGGGAGTGGGTCAGATTTCAGGTGGTGTTCGAGCCAAGCATTTTATTTGTTTTAGAAACTTTCTCCTAGATGTTCTGCTGAGCCCAGTCCCCTTTGTATCACCCCTTCCAGTTGGCAGAAGGGTTACAAACACCATGAGGATACTGCTGAGTGACTTATTCCTCAGCAAGAATAAGGGCATTAACATGAGTTCTGAATGATCGTCAGTGCATTAATCTATTTAAAAGGATACATACGGTAGTTTAGACAACAGGTAAATTACAGTGTGATAACTAAGTCCTGGCTGTTTGTGACTTTAATGGTGTGGGACTGTAACATTACTTGCTCTCTTTTACTTGCGCAGAATGGGTCCTTAGCCTGAAAGGTAAAACCAATCAATGTCGAAGATCTTTAAATGTGCACACTGGTGTTTGAAGTAAGGAATGTGACAGTTTTGCATCCTGAACAGGGTATTCATGATCATGAAGATGTACTCAAAAAAGAAAACTTTGAAGAATGTCCATATTGATCATATTTACCTTATAGAGGCAGGATAAGGGCAAATCTATTCATCTGTCCAAAAGTTTCAGACCTTTCCTTGGGAAATGAGAATAATTATATTTGAAAAGGTCATGGAAGTAATTTAAAACTGGAATGTGAAAGAACAAAACAGACTCCTCAGTGTCAAAAGGAAGGCTAAGCACATCTACATGAATCAAAACAGTATGTTTCTTGTACCTTTGGATAGCCAAAAATAATTGAATTTGCTGAGACAGGATCATTTAACGTAAAATAGTTTAGCACTACTGATCTCCTAAACGATTTAACTGTTGACCAGATATGCATTGGCTGAGGACTGGGTCATATCAGCCTGTGTCATTGTTACCCTAAAACTCTGGAGCCAAGAGATTCTGAACTAGATCAGGTATACTAGTGAACCAATTCCAAGCCTCATTGCTATAAGCTGATAATTAAAAATGGTCCGCCCTAGGGGACTTGCAAGTGTTTATCAGGGGTTTCCATTGAAATCATTGAAAAACTCTGTAGACCTACCTGCCTCAGTTTACCCTTGAGAGGACACGGATATCGCCTTCCACTCAAATACTCAAACAGTAAATTCTTTGAAAAAAAATGTTTCTTTATTCAATACTAATTTTAATATGATTGGATTTTAAATCCACAATCAATACAATATAATAAAATGAAATAAGCTGCTTAAGACAATACAAGACACTATAAACTATATATGGCATACTAGCACATATAACATAAAATGCTAAAATTGCAATACAGTACTCACAACACGATGAAACATTTCCTTAGTACATATTACAAGTTATAAATACTTAATTGCTGCACGGCATAATAAATATACAGTGTTGCAATATATGACAAAGAAATCCTGCATACATTTGTATAAAGCCTTAATACAATGTTGTATTAGAATACCAAACGTATTACAATATAACATACAATTGGCTTTATAACATACAATTGGCATACAATACACATATACAGTGAAATTACAATAACATACTTACTAATACTACTACAAACTAACTAACCTGTGAATGTTGATCAGGCAGTCTTAGAAGGGCGGGGCTGGAGATCATTCAAATACAAGCATCCCACTTTATCTGCAGTCATATCTACCCATTCCTTTTATTTAGAAGAGTTATACTTACCTTCTTCTTGATTAAATCCCTCTGTCTCCTCTCAAGGGTCCTTCTCGTCTGTCTATTTCTTTGGTTGCTCGCTATGTCTGCTGCTGCTGCTGCTGCTACAAGGGACGTTCTTCAGATGTTTTTCTTTCTTGTTCTCTTGCTCCTGGTAACTCCTTCTCTGGTCATGAACACCCACACTCAAGTCTGTCAGCTCTCTGCTTTATATCCGATTTTTCTGACCTTTTCTGATCCTTTCTGATTGGTAGCTTTCTTAATGTCAATCAACAGCATCTTTCCCACCCAGTGGTAATATCATTTTTGACCAATAATTGCCTAGTATGTTAATTAGCTTTAGTTGTTTACTTCCTAAATTGAACCTCCTTCCAGGTGGTATCATTTTCAACTAATCAGCTATCCCATAAGCAAATTAGCTTCACTTGTTTTCTTCAAACTTTGGATCCTCCTCCTCACCTTCAGGTATCAGGCGTGACCTTTATTTCACCTCGCCTACCTTTCTGCTATTGCTCAGTTTCTTAATATCTCCATTTTGTTTCTTTCTTTTTCTTAGCAATGACATAATCGGCCACCATTTTGGATTTCTACCTAAACTCATCGCAAACTATCATTATTTATTACTTACCAGAAGCCTTAAACTTAAAACTATTTGCCACTTCCTACCAGGATCCCCATATCCAGCCAGGCCAGACTTGCCCCTAACTTCTTGCTGTCCTCTGGGGGGTGGTCTGGTAGTTTTCTCTACAATCTCACCATGTATATGGGTGGCTACACGAGCTGCTTCTTTGCAGGTCCAGGAAATTAGGCCCAGTCACATAATGGAATTGTTATCCAAAGTGAGGAATCTTCTGAGAAACAGGCAGAGTGTCCTACTCCACCATTCTATACCTCTGGAACCTGGAAATGCTGCTTTAAATTCAATACCCATGGCCAAGGTCTGACCTCGAATGTGGCAGTGCAGCTCACGTTGCAGTGAATAAGAACAGATGCTCACCGGAGCAGAGCATTTGGCTATCAGAGTTTTCAAGATCTCTACAAGTCTGAGAAAATAGATTGGGCCAGATGTTGACTTGAGTTACATCCAGTACTGAATGGTCAGGGATCAGATGCAATCTGTATGGGGGAAGTCTCTTCCTTGTCCCAGGAAGTTAGTGGGTGGTTGATGTTCTGAAGCGTGGTGGATAGGAGCCCCCTATATATTATTATTATCAAAGAATGTAACTGTGGGTATTATCCTCATAAACATAAACATAAATATCTAATCCTTTCCTGACCCCCGTGGAACTCTGTGTCCCAGCAATATCTTGTGACATGGAGCTCCATTGGTTAATTATGCACTGTGTAACACCAGTCTTATTTTCCCCACTAACCTTTACCGATACGTTTTCCCTTCTCCGAGCTCGCCTGACAACTTCTCCAACCTCCACATCAGATTCTAGGAGGAAACATGATAAAGTGCCAGGCTATATATCCTCTTTTGAATCTAATGTGCACACAAAAGCAGATTTACAGAATTCTTCATGAGATCAGAGCAAGGCCCAGAGTACACCCTGCGGGATTCATACGGTACAATTTCGAGCACTGATTGTGTTCTTTTATAACTGTTGTAAACAGTCTGTTTGAAACTGGAACTACACAGATGCTATGAGAATGAAGCAGCTGCTATTCTCTAGAGAGCTTTTATTTTAAGATGCTAGTGCTGAAAATTGCAGAATGTCCCTGGCTACGGAGTTCTACACTTAGGTGATTTCATTTTCGTATCAGAAACGATTGCCGGTTAAGACCTTGAGAGTTGACTGTTGTAAGGTGGCACCATGATAAAGGGCTGGCAGGAACTGTAAATGAATATGCAGTGTAGACATGAACAGCAATTGTTTCTTGACAATAATTATCAGAAAAGATTCTATTTTCTTAGTTTAGATAATTGCACCTAAGATGCTTAATAAAATGCAAAAGATTATCAGCGATCATCACGATTTCTTTTTAATTAAAAATGAAAAGAGCCACATGCTAAGTTTCTGCTTCTTTCCTTTGTTCCTCAAGCATCCAGTAAGAACAAAGTGTATCTTAATCCATCTCCTGGACATTACTGGCTCTTCCTTCTGAGACCTGGCAACGGACAAGTTTTGAAAGGTTGATCTCCTGGGCTTTCAATCAAGACCAGTTGCACAATCTGATCAGAAACCAACACACAGAAAGGAAATCTGTTTCCATTGCTAATTAAGCAGAACATTCTGCTGCATGGATAGGACGGATTTTAGTAGGATGAAAACATTGCAAGTGGAATATTGGACAGGCGCTTCGGGGGCTCAGAGCTGAGCTCATGGTACCTTATGGCATTTGTTATTTCCCTTCATTGGTGCTTTTACTTCACTTAGCAATTGTATTTGCGTTAATTGTGGTGTTTCATGGATTACTATAATAGTGAGTGGTGCTGAGCACAGCTGGGTGAAGACCACTAGTTCGCGCTGTCAGTTGCTTATGAAAATCTGGCTGGGATGGGGCACACAACTGCAAAAATAATTGCAAGGCAGGCAGAATCGCCTAATGGTTTGGATGGTAGCCATGGGCTTGGAAGAGTTGAGTTCAATTCCCAGCCTTCTGGGTGACCTTCGGAAGGGCACGTCCTGCTTTGTGCCTCAATGCACCCCTGTGAAAATGGGAATAATGATACAAAGCCTTCTTGGCAAAAGCAGGGAAATCTAACGATCCAGGGAAAATGTTTTCTTGTGTTAACTTATTATGCGAAACTATTCACCAATTGCTTCAGCAAATGCACCTTGGTCTCTAGATCACTTGGAGTGTTAATTAGCAGCACTGTACCCGAATATACCATATATTATATTGCAACTTGTCTAATTAATGTATGCAGATGTACAGTTCTTACCTAAACACAGCACAAATGTTGATTTGTAATATGTGCAGTTCAAAATGCACGCTTTGTTGGTTAAACATCATCGCCGGTAACTGAAAGCCAAGTGTGACAGCCCACCTTGTATAGCACAAACAAATGGCCATTCTGAACTGCATGTTTTACAGTCAAATATCCCAATCACTGTTCTCTTTTGGCACATGTTTGTTTGAGCATTACTGCTAAAAATCTGCTTTCTCTGAGTATTCTCACTAGTAAAGCTCCAGTGTTCATGGAAAGTGAACATGAAATGGTTTCAGACATGTTCAAGCTGAAATCAGCTTTGAATTCAAACATATATTCTAATATATTGCTCTAATGTATTTTCACAGCTCCGGTTTTGAACAATGGCCTTCTTTACCAGCTAATTACAAAGTCTTTTAAAGATGCGTCTTTAAATGAATTAAATGAAAGACTATAATGAGAGAGATGGCCAAATTCATCTGTGGTGACAGCAGGTGTGGCCTGTTGAAGAATGAAGCTCAAACCTGGAATAAATCAGGTCCAGCCACACAAATGCAAATCCTGAATTCTGTAAAGCCCCTGACCCTTGATTCCCCTGTAAAGTCATTTCTCCAGCATGTTCTGCAGCAGCTTGGGTCTCCTTCAGGTAATCTAGGTGCAGACTGCACCTTCCACTATCTCCACCAAGTCTAGAAACCCAAGTCAAAAAGCACGAAAGAATTCTCATTGCAATTCAGCACCCTGCTCAGAAACATATCTGAGTGACTGCAAAAATCTCTGTCATGTAGTCATCCTGAAATGTTTTGGACCAAATCTTTGTCCCATCAAAGCAATACACACTTTCCAACTGGTTTGAATGGAAGAAGAACTCAGTGGGTTTATGCAAACGATGGACAAAATGTGGCCCATATTCTAGATTTGACTTTCACCATGCAAAATAGTGAAATTGCTCCTAGCTTCTGCTATGGCTCACAGCACATCTGAGCACTTCACCGTATTTATACTCACAAGTGCCCTGTGGGGTCTTCTCATCGTACAGCTGGGAGCAGCAGCACAGAAAGACTCTGATTTGCCCACCCTCACACAGGAAGTCTGTGGAAGGGCAAGGCATTGAACGTGAGTTCCTGAGTCCCACGCTAGGCACCCTAACCACTGGACCATCTTTCCACCTCATGTAAATTTGCCTGATAGTTTGACTCATTTAATAACTGAATGGACAAGCCCCAAACACTGTCCCCCCTCGAGTGCCTGCAGCTGTATAGGTTAAAAACTGGATTGTACCATTCACAGGGGGAGGAACACGAGAGGGACGTGGGAGTCCATTACTCAACCAGGGGCTTACCTTGCGCTCTGCTCTCCGCTAGCTCTGGGTGCTGATGTAGCAAGGATGCATGCTGTCACCCTGCCTTTCCCCACTCCACTACTGACCATGTATCGTATTAAGGAGAAAGACCTTCTGGTGTCTCATGTTCTTCTGGGACATAAGGTAATTTCTTCTGCTCTTTTTTCCCCCTCCTTCCTCTAGCACCGGCAAAGGATCCACACGCTGTGTAGTTTGGCCCTACAAAGTTGGCAGAACCAGACACATGTGTTTGTGCACGCACACACACACTGAGACACACACACTCTGCTGTAAACCTTCTGTCCTCATTCCAAGAGGAGCCTTTCAGAAATGTGCAGCCAACCAAAGCCAATATCTGTCCTCTGTGACAAATTCACACATGCTGCGCCAGTGACCGCTCACTATGTTTCAGCATCTAAATTGGATTAATTTTTAATTACAAAAGGCTCTGCACAACATGCATCATGTTCAATGTTTCAAGTGCAATACCCTTCAGGCAGCGAGTGGGATCCGAGTTACTGTCTGTACTATGGGTCGGACTGTCTGGTGGCTGAACTTGGTGTGCAAATATTTGGTGTGCAGGTATCAGTGAGCCAGGTGATATTTTTCATGTGGCGTTCACAGGTTTGATAGAAATGATCTGTGGTGGGAACCCTCAGTTGAGACGGCAGGCCCTTTGGGTGCCCCATAGACTTTCAGCAGCACCATTCTATCATTTCTATGGCCACGGGTGGTAGGTTTGGTAGCTGTGCAGCAAAGCACTGAAACAATATCCATGTATCATTGATTGTTACGAATCATGTATTAATGCTTATTTTATTCCAATGAACACAAGTGGTCCAGGATAATACGGCCACTCCCACTGAACAGTGACGTTGTGCGAAATGAAAAAAGCGTTTCTTTTCTTTTCTTTTCAATCTCAGAATTTCATGGAGCTCTGAGAACAATTAGGCGCCTTAAAAACGGAAAAATACCAAATGGAAATTGTCATTTGAGACAAAAGGACTTTATGTGGTTTACAAAAGAGTTGATGGAAAATGTGTGAGTAGCCCTAGCAAAGAGCTGATTTTGTGATGACTGATACGACCAACTCTGCCTGGGGTCTGAGAGCTCGTAGGGAGACAAGCTGGGTGAGGCAGGATCTTTTACTGGACCAGCTTCTGTTGGTAAGAGAGACTCTAGCTGTCACCTCCCACCCCACACTGAAACCCACAGGGTATCATCAAACCACTACAAACCATGATTGGCGGAGACCCCATCCTGCAAGAAAACTTTAATGAACCGCCTCTTCTTGCCTTCGAACATCCCCCCAGCCTCTTCATGCTCATCAGCAGAACAATCCCCACAATCCCCACCAGCTCAAACCCCAGAACAATCCCCACCAGCTCAAACCAGCATCAGACCCTGCCAGAACAACGACACAAACATATCTCCACTGCTACAATGACCAGTGCTCCGCCAACACATCTTTCAAGACCCATGGATCCTACACATGCCTATCACAACACATTGGAATGTCCCAATGACAACTAGGCGAGTGACACCAGACAATCACCATGCTCTCAAATGAACTCACAGAGGAAAATGATACAAGACAAAAACACCACCTCACCCGAGGATGAACACTTCTCACTGATCGATCCCTCTCTATCTGACTTACCAGCCCTCAACCTCAAAGGAAACCTGCAAACACCTTCAAAAGACAGGCCTGGGAGCTTAAATTCATGACTCTGTTAGACACTGAAAATCATGGACTGACACTGGATTTATGGCTTATTACAACGACTTGTAACCCACTAACAACCCCTCTAGGAGCCACTTCTTCCCCACCTCCTCCTTTCCACCCCATGACTGGAAGGGCATTAAGTGGCCATTTCACCTTGAACAGTCCCTTGAAATATGTGTCAACTACTCATCCTGAACAATCTGTCCCACCTTGTATTTTGCTGTGATATTCGGAGTATCTTTCCCAGACCTGAAGAAGAGCTCTTTGTGGATCAAAAGTTTGTCCCTCTCACCAAGAGAAGTTGGTCCAATGAAAGATATTGCCTCACTCACCTTGTCTTACTAATATTCTGGGACTGACATGGCTGCAGAAACTCTGTCTGGGATCTGACAGCCAAGATCTGTTCTTCGTGACACTTCCATCACTCCATGGCAGATGTCTGCGGCCAGAACTGAGCTCAGAGTTTTGATGGTGTGTGCAGCAGAATGATCCCATTCACACTCCCAGGACCTATTAAGTCTATTGTCCTAACAGGGAAAGTGGTAAGACTTGTTTTTGGCCATTAAAGTAATCAGGTCTAATTCTTAATAGACAGAGGGAGCAGACCTGTTTGGTCAGGAAGGTGCCATTTTTATAATGTCACTTTATGCACCTGACCTCACTTTAATGCACTCTTGGCTATCTATGTGGGTGATGTTTCTGTCTCCCTTCATGAGGATATAAACAATAAATATCACAGAAATATAATAGGACTGCTGATAACATTTGCAGATGACGCCAAGAGTAGCAGAGTGAGCTGGACAGAAGGGGACAGCTTGACTCTAGCCACTGGGAGAGGCAGAAAGACGAAGGACACATAATTGCACACACGCACACGCATCTCTCGCTGTGGGACGCAGGACTGCAGGGATTCTGTATCGGGAGTGTCCTGCAGCAGGTGAACTACGGGGGAGGAAAACTCGAGGATTTACAACGGGCAGGATCCAAGGCTCCAAATGCACAGACAACTTTCAGAGAAGGCCAATAGAATGTATACCATTGACTTCAATAGGGCCAGCATTTCACCCAGTGTCCGAGGATGCAAATGAAGAGCCTGCAAAGTGACCACAGCCAGGGATCTGTGGGAGGGCCAGCAGGACTTCTGCGCTAGCACACGTCACAACGTGAGCTCCCCTCTTAACGTGGCGTCAGCTGAAAGTAGATACAATGTCGCCCTTCCACTCAAGGCAAGCCCAGACGTTCCTGATCCACACGAGGGCAGCGGCAGGCCCTGTCAGCCACCCATTCACACAGCCAGAGCAATCATCTCACACCAGGGATATCCCAGGGGCAGCCCTGAGGGCAAAGGAAGAGCCATGGGAAAGCCAGGATAGAACTAAGCTGTCCTGACGCTTGGGCTCTCCTCTAGGCCATTTCCCTCCTTCCCAGCAGATTGATTTGCTGCAAAGACCCCGTCTTCCACCAGCACAAATGGAAGAGCCTGAGTCAAGGATCGGGGAAGGCAGCAGAGTTCTTCCACAGAGTGCAGCTCCTGCAAAGACCTCACCTACAGCCCAGGATCAGGTCCTCAGCTGGTGTCAATGATCATAACGCCGCTGGCTGAAATCGAGCTGGGACCGTTTACACCAGCTGAGGGGCTGGACTCCGCATTCTGAAATCGTATTAGCTCTTCCCTGAATGATCAGCTCAGAGGTCAGTCTGTCAGTCCCAGAGGGCAAGAGGGGGAGTGAACTGAATGCCAATCTGAGTGGCAAGTCATGCCGAAACCTTCAGAGATGGGATCACCAGGGAGGCAGAACTGAAGCTAATGCAACTGAAAGCAGTGTGAAGGCGTTACTGGATACTAGCACACCTGTTGAAATGAGGGTTAAGAGATGGCAGTATCAGTATTTTCTAGTTATGGGCTACATTTCAGATCTCTCTGCTACATGGACTAGGATCTGGGATGATACGTGACTGCTCCCTGAAATCACGATGTGGCTATTACACGATTTTCAGTGCAAAGGCTGTGATCAAAGATTGCCATTGCTCTTGCCTCTGCAAACAGATCAGTGCTGAGAAAATGGAGATGTCTCGCCATGCCCACAAAGGAAGGAGCGATGAGTATGTGGGGTGGATGTGCAAACCAGATTCTTCTGCATTATATTTAGAGTTCGTCCACTTTACGAAGGAAATTTCTCAGTTGAAGTGGTGCTATGGAAGTAGATTACCAGCCCCTTTCCATTATCAGACCCCATTTTCAGTTGCCAAACTTGACCCATTCGGACTGTGGTTTTCCTTATTGGGTGTCTGACTCAGGCTGCATTTTGTTTTTGGAAAAGGAAAAATGATTTATCTGGATGTGAGAACCTTTTTCTCTCAAAAAGATTTAGCAAAACAAATGCAAAAGAATGTTAAAAATTTTAACAGAACTTCTCATTGTGCTTTTGTGAGAGCCACCGTGTTTGCTTTGTCACAGCATGGCAAAACTTAACCTTAACCTCTTGGATCCAGTAAGTCCAGAAAAAGAAAAAGAAACCAGATAAACTATATTTAGACTCATATGAGCACATGCTGGACTCTTGAAATGGACTGGGACATTCAACAGCAGAATGGGACACAGGAGTTTGTCAGATATATTGCAACCTTTGAGTTTTATGTTCAGCAAACAATTAATGGAACAAGTTGCAATAACGTTGTACTCAGGCCTCCGTGGTGCTAGGTGTTGCCCACACAGAAACATACTCACAAGACCCATTGCCTTCAATGAGATCTTTAGGTAGAAATTTAGCACAAGAATGGCATTTTCCTTTTATATCGCCTGCTATTCAGCTTATTGTTAAGTTGCCTTTTCTGCTTGTGAGTGTGTTGGTTCGGGTTTTCATCACATTTCTTGCACGGATTTTATGGAAAAGGGAACTTCTGCATTGCTTCAAATGTACTTTCAACAACATTAATCTATGGAGATTCCAGTCAGCTTTCAGATCCAGTCACAGGCATCAGCAGTCCTCAGCTTCCTGTCTGACAGGAGCATGAACTCTGCAGTAATCGGCCTGGATTTGTCAGCTCTTTTTGACACAGTCAGCCATGGGACAAGAAATGTTGAGGTCCTTGTACATATTCTCAGAGGCTCTAGTCAGCCTTTTGCTGAATCACCGTTTTCAGTGTGCTACCATAACTACCACACTGTGCACTGGCCTAAGAGACACATCCACTGGACTTGGGCCTGGCTCCAGGTCCCATTGTTCTCGCCAGTGTGGAGGCGTTCCTTCAGTTCTGTTTTTAATCACTGCAGAATCTGATTTCATTGTTAACATGCGAATGTCTGTCTGATTCCTTGAAAATACTTCCCACCCTCCCTGATGGCTGTTGTGGTGTCATGCACACTGTAATAGTCTTTCTGAAAGAAAGAGATCTCCTTCATTCGTCAGTCACTAGCGCTGGGTAATTTTACTTTCCTCCGCACCTTTCAGCTTCTTGATGAGAAAGTTCAAATGACTTCTCTGAGCACAGTTCACTTTTATTTCAGAACTCAAATCCAAGGTCCTTTTATCTGACCTCTCAATTCAGAATGAATGCGTTATTAAGTACTTTCATTGGGTTGTCTGATTAAAATTTTTGTGACCTTTTATGTATAATCTTACCTGAGGTGTCCATCGCTCAGAGATAGGAGCCCAGAGAGGTCTTTAAACTATAAATATGAGTGTGGTTTCATTATATTGTCTAGTAAAGGCAGCGTGGGACAGTCAATAAGAAGCTGGGCTGAGGGGCCAGAGTACAGACATGGGGCCATAGGACCAAACCCAGTCTCTTGTATTTATCTTCTTTCTTTAGAAAGGAAGGACGATCTTGTGGGTCAGTCAGAGCACCGTGCTCTGCTCCTAGGTCTTCCACTTCACCTGTCTGTGACTCTGTTTCCCCTCCATCTCTCTCTCTGTCTTTTTTAGACTCTAAGATCTTTAGGGCACCCTCTGAGTCTCTGCAGCGTGTAGCACAATGGGGCCCTGATCTCAGACGAGACCTGAAGTGCTACTGTAATACAGATAATTAATACTACCACTGCTATCTCCTCCAGTAGCCATTAGAGTGAAAGCAGCAGAGCAGAAAGAAACTCCAGCTTGTCATTCACGCTAATCCCAGAAGGAGCTGCACACTATGTTGATGTACAGTCACTGGTGGATTATCTGCAGACATCCCCGGAAGGCAGAATAACTATTTTTTCTGATTCCCTAAACTCGTACAGAGCTGGTTGTAATGACCTCAGACGATTCACAATTCATGAATGGATTCCTCTGTATACTCAGCGTCCTGGAAGTTGCAGGCTGCCCAGGAGAGATCAGTAAGACATGTTGTGCCATGGCATTTGGACAGAGCTAGCATAAGAAAATTTCACACAGTAAATTTGATCTTGGTGCTATTATTTGGAAATAAACGCATTGCCCTGGTTGAGCACCGCACTGCATTCTCACTAAAATACTTACTCTGGAAGAGACACATTTTGTTCTGATTTACATCCCATTGAATCCACAGACTCCGATGGAATTGCTTAAGGTAGAGGTTAGGGCAGAATTTAGCCTAAAGTATGGACATATGTGAGCGCTCATACCCAGGTAAAATCCAGTGTCAGCCCACTCCTTGGAATTAATACCATCTGGTGAAACATGGAGTTGTTGCTTGTGCTGTGATGTTACTAAGGCAGGACAGACCATCAGCCTTGATCTGTGACTGCAGAAAGTAGAGCTCAGAGGCGGGGCTAGCCCACGGGGGGCAGGGAGACCCTAAGCAGGAATATCTCCCTCCCAACACACAATACAAAGTGAATAGGGGGCCCCCTTGAGCTGCTCGGGGCCTTAAGCAATTGCTTAGTCTGGTCATGCCTCGCACTGGCTCTAGTGTAGCTCCAGCAGTGACACCACAGAATTGCTCAGGGGGGAGTGCTGTGCTCTGTCGTTAAAAATCTAGGGCATGGCTCCATTTTCAAAGGCACTGAGCAGCCACAGCTCCTACTGAAATTAACTGTAAAAAGGTTGACCACTGCTCTTATAGCTCAGATAGCCATCATCAATGGCCTGCACTCGACCCCACATCTCTCCAGTCCAGTCTTTTAACCCCAAGCTCATCCTTCCTTCCTGCACATGCCCCAATGACAGAAGGCATTTGCACAAATAGGGTACCGTGAAAAGCAGCTAATTAGGAAGGCCCTAAAACTGACACACCTCCCAAAATGCATTCACATGAACATTCCTAATGACGTTTCTTAGTGTGATTCATAAACAGTTAACTGGACTTTGAATGAAAAGCCTATTGAAAGAAGATAAGAAAGAAGATAAAAAATGTGGAAAGAAGATAATCCATTAAAGAATCATCATGTTTTCCACAGCTTCCTCTTCCTTTTCTAATAGATGAAGGGTAGCACAGAATAACATATACTGATTTATAACTTTGAAACATAAAATGAAGACTTGTTAATGGCAATTTTAAAAGCTTTGATAGCTATATTTTTAATTATAAATTGATGGGTAGCGAATGAGTGCAGATGAGGTAACACTTAGGCCAGCTCCTTGCTGGCATAGATGTGGTTTTGCCAATTCTTATTTTACATAAAATTGCTAACCTGCTTAAAATGTTATTGCTGCCAGAATAAAGATAATGTTGTGTTGGAAGGTGTAAGTAAAATATACACAAACATTTAATGATAAATGAAACCCTCCTTTCTCTGGGAAGACCCGGGGCAAGGTGATCCAGAAACTGCCAACCAAGCAGGAAAAATACAGAAGTTGGGTAATTGAAGGTTGCATAATGTACCGGTTACCTAAAATCCAAAGGGTTGATGTGCTAAAAGCTGATTGGATAAAGAGGCAGTAATCTGTAAGGTAGAAATGTAAAAAAGACCTAAGTGAACATGGGCCCAAAAGGCCTGAGCAGAAACTGAAGAATGGGACTGAAGGACCAGACCAAGGGATCAGAGAAGATGGTGACTGACTATCATGGAAGTTGAAAGAGCTTCCCAGTGCCCCAGAACCTGGGAACTTGGTCCCATTTACCAAATCTGTCTTGACTTTTATTATTTGTCTGGCGCAGATGTCTTTCCAGACAAAATAAGGGACAATAAGCCTGAAATTGTATAAATAAAGGCAAAAATGGATTGCACCTAAATTGGGTCGACTTGTGACTTGGTTGCCCAACTTTTTATCCCCAGATCTTTGCAAACCTCCTTCCTAAGAATGCCGTAAGACTATTGCAATACTATCTGAAAAGGAAGGCGCTAGCCTCCAGGCTTTTACATATACCACCCACCTCCAGTCATATCAGACGTGAGAAAAGCAACTGTCCATTAGAAGGACAGGAAGTGTGGCTTATGCAAGGTTCACAACTACATTTTTTTTTCAGAATGAATTTTAAAATGAGTTCTAAGTGCCCTGTGGAGAATAATTTACAAATTGAAAAATGTGCTACTCTCCATATTGTATAATGAGCTGCTTTCCTCAAGTGGCTCCTGACAGGCAGCATTGCTAGCTGCAGTCGATGCATTGATATTCGTGATTTTGAAAGCACTCCCAGTTTAGCTGTCAGGGTCGATGTGAGACGGCTTTAACCAATAAGAGCGTGGGCTCTATGTCCAGGTGCCAAGCCACTTGACATGTGCGACTAACCTGAAATGAAGCAATTATCCCCTCTTATCGTCCTCACCCAGCTCTGGATTCTGTACCGGTTTGGCACCCATGCATTTGCTGTTATTCCTTCCTCACTGCTGACATCCTGAATGCAAACTTTAAGTGAGGGTAGAAATGCAGACTCCTTTCTGGAAGTTACATATTGCTATTCACCGCAGAGTTGTACGTGCAAGAGTGTATTCATTTAGCCTGAGCTGCGGTTTAGAAGCAAGCTACTCAGAGAGAGCTCTGTCTGAAACTGCTTGCTGTTATGCCAGTCATGTCACACTCCCTCACGTCCTCTTGTTAACAAGGTGTGGAGGTGCACACAGTCCCTTCTCTAACCTCTGAAACTGCCCCGGTCCAGAGTACCACAATGGACTATAAATATACGAAGGCACTTTGGAATGAAAACACTCTAAGCCAAGCCCGCCTTCCCCTGACTTTTCCTGTACACAGACAGCAGTGGCTTGACGGTAAGACATTGCACTGCACTGCATTGGCCTGCACCTGTGAAAGCCTGAGTACTGCTTGTGGAATGCCTCAAGCTGTTGTGAGCTAAGGGTTTTCAGTCTCCTGTGGGATCAGGGCCCGAGACACCGTCAAGTTCCAAGCTAGCAGTGTATTTCTTCCTACCATGACTTCAGCAGTCATCTTCTGTTGTGCGGCTGGTGGAAGGGAAATGTTCTGAAGAAATAACCAGGATGCAGGCTTCTCCTGTCGTCGGAGGCGTCTCCCCTCTGTTTGTTCAGGCAGTACACAGTCTTGGGTTCTCATTCATCCTGGACACCCAGATGGCAAAAAGAGTGAGAATTACTTGCCAGGTACTCTTGCCTATTCCTTTCAGATGCAAATATAGCCGCCTGGCCTCTGAGTCCATCACCTGCGGGCTGCACTGTGATAATGACGCAATCATAGAACTGGGACCTCGAGAAGTCTTCCAGTCTGCCCCCCTGCACTCAAGGCAGGACCAAGCGTTAGCTAGACCATTCCTGACAAGTGTTTGTCTAACCTGCTCTTCCAAAGTCTCCAATGATGGAGATTTCACAGCCTCGCTAGGCAATTTATTCCAGTGCTGAACTACCCTGAGGGTTAGAAACTTTTCCCAACGTCCAACCTATATCGCCCTGGCTGCAATTTAAGCCCATTGCTTCTTGTCTTATCCTCAGAACTTCAGGAGAACAATTTTTCTCCCTTCTCCTTGTAACAACATTCTATGTACTTGAAAGCTGTGATCTCCAGACCAAACAAACCCAGTTTTTTCAGTCTTTCCTCCCAGCTCATGTTTTCTGGACCTTCTATCACCTTTGTTGCTCTTCTCTGGACTCTCTCCAATTTGTCCTCATCTTTCCTGAAATGTGGCACCCAGAACGGGAGACTAGACTCCAGTTGTACCTAGGGATACCTGTGGAGGCAGCGCAGGAACGCCAGCCTGTGCAGAAGGCAGCAAACACCCTCCTTGCCAAAGAACCGCTCGCACGGGACAATTCCCCACAGTGCCCTCCGCTGGCGCCAGCACAATTCTAGGGCCAAGTCAAGGGTCTGATGTGAACGGTCAAGAATCTGCAGGGGCTGGCGCCTAGCTGCGTATGACATTCCCTCCCCGTTCATGGCCCACGGAGACAACTCGAAAATGCAGCTGAGGTGAAACTCGGGGTAAAGAACTGAAGATAAAATACGTGACATGGAACATCGATCAGAGGAGGTGAAAGACCCCAGCAGGGGAGCTGCAATAACCAGAGCTCAGGAATTACAGCAGCCAACCCACCAATCAGGGTAATTACATGCTGTCCGGGCTGGGAGAACAGAGTCCATCGCGGGCATCTCTGCCTTCATTGCCTCAGGTACGTGACACTGGGGCCGGGAGCCCTAGAACTGACTTGGGCAGCTTGCAGGGATTCGGTCTGCCCCGAGCACCCTGTAAGAAAGAGAGAAAGAAAGATGAACGCCCAAGTAGAAACGAGTGCACCGTGTGGTGCCTTGGCATTCCCAGATGATCTGTATTGAAAATGTGCAACTAGCTTCATCTCAGGTCAGAAATGAAACATTTGAAGCTTCGGTAGAACTCCCCATACAGGGATGCCTGAGAGAGGAGAGGTCGCCCTGGGGACCCTCCGATTGGCAGAATGAAGGGCGCCGAGCAGGGGGTAGCTGCACCCAGTACAGTCTCCCCAGTCCCTTCCCACTTGCTCCCAATGCAGTGAGACACCAGAGCATCTTCTCTTCGTGCCATGAGAGGGGTAGCATTAACAAGGGCACGGAGGGGAGGGGTGTGTGTGTGTGTGTGTGATCCATCATTACTGCCTGCCTTCGTCCTCTGCATGGTTATATTAGGGACTGAGACAATGTCATCCTGTATGCGCTTAGCATTGGAAAGCAACTGCACCCCTAGAAATGGGGAATGAGGGTTGGGAGGAGAGGCAGCCTGGAGAAGCTACCCCGGAGCAGTTCTGTGGCTGGACTCCAGGGCTCTCCAAAGGCATTTTCATGAGCACGAACAAGTTTTGTTTGTTAAAGCTAGCATAGTGAAAAGAAAAAAAACCCACACTTGAGACAAGAGTGATAGTAGAGCAGCCTGTGAGAGGCCCAAATATTGCCTGTGACTGAGGAAGTGTGTACTTGGTGATAAAGCACGCCTTGAAGATAACACCCTGCACAGATAAATTGTGGAAGTTCACACTTTTCATTCTGTTGTTTCCTTTTCTTTGACAGCAGCCTCCAGAAGACGGAAGTGCAGTGATTTCTGCCGGGAAGCTTTGTGCACAGCCCAGGGAAGCGAAGGCTGCTTCCATTTATCAAACGTGCAATTTTCTCCCGATTCACTTTGCGGAGAGTGTGTAAAATGAACCTTTTTCCAAACCTGAGATCAGGCCTTCATCATCAACTCAAATTCCCTTAAAAGAAAACAACGCTGATCCAGCCACAGGGAAAATTACAGCACCATGGTGGAGCTACCGCACAGCACCAGGCTGGTCTCATGGTCACAGTATGTATGCCTTGATTGCTCCCAAGGATTTCCAAGCATTCAGGCACAGAGTTGCATTCTCGACACATATTTTTTCACTGTGTTGAGGGTATTGTTCAAAATTCCAGTGTCACATATGTTGATTCTGGACACTTTGTGATCAGTGTGGATACCAGTGAGACACGGTACACCCAATTTGCAGATTGATAAGGTTTAATGTGCAAGGTTTTCTATAACTACACTAGTTAGATACAAAGCCTAAAATTAACTTCAATATCTCATACTCACTGAGCCTGGAGAGCTAAGCAGTCACTCAGAAGGCTGTGTACAGGAACGGCTTTCTTCAGGCACCCCTCCAGGGAGTCAGTGGATCCTCTGCTCCAACCGGCAGCATCTCCCACAGAGTCAGGTGTTGATGGAGCGCCCCCCCTTCGTCTAAGTGGTGACTTCTTATACCCTTCCTAAATAACCTTCACCTAATTATCTCTCTCTCATTATCATATATGCTAATTACCTCCATTGGGTTTCCACCCTTAACTACATTCCATTTTCACCATGATAATTGGGGTCGTCAAAACAACATCTGGTGATAGGAGGGGATGATAAAAATTATGCCCCTTGGCAATAAAACAGTGTACCCACAGACATTCAAGGATAACTTGTCATTCCCATCACCGTTATCTATGTGCAGCTGCAAGCCATACAGTATCTGTATTTTGTCTTGTTGTGTGCCATGGTATGCAGAAACTGAGACATCTGCAAGGTTACTCAGAAGTCCTATTCATCTCTGCCAACTGGAAGATGTCATGCTACAGGGTTTGACTAGCCAAGGAAGCAAGCAACTGAAGCTATGCTAGGCCTGTAGCACAGTGGTCAAATTGCACTGGGCCTCCACCAACGTACATATGTCAAAAACCTTTTGGAAAAAATGGAATGAATGTAATTTAGAGAATTTCTGCTTTGTAGGCCAGCCTGGAAAAATACATGACTGTAGCAATAGCATAAGCACTGAGTTTAAGAATTACCAAGAGGCTTTGGCAGTATTCTAGAAACCCACTTTATAGGTGATACTGAGGCGATTCTGCTCTTTGAGGCGGAAAAAAAAACATTAGAAAGATCTTTGGCTCAAAAATATGTATTTATAAATGAATTTATAGAGTGCCTATCAGCAGTTCCACGGTGCCATGCAATAATAAACACAGACAATGATACGTTTTCAAGGAAAAACTGAAAGCAAAGGCAGAAGCATGTTCTGTGTGATAACGTCAGGCAGGAGGGCTGCAAAAGGGTACTTTAGGGCAGAAATGTCAGCCCGAGAATGTTGAAGGCCCTTTTCCCTTCAGGCAGGTGCGAGGTGACTGCAGGTCAATTAGAGGCACCTGTGCCCAATTAAAGGCTACTCCAGACCTACCAAAAGCCCGCCTCTTCTAGAAAGAAGAGGGGTGAGACACAAGCTGCCAGAAGGCTTGTAGCAGTAGGAGAAGAGACTTCCCCACTATAGGAGACATTGCTTCTCTCCAGAAGGGGAGGAACAAAAGGAAAAAGAAAACCCAGGCACCAGCCTGGGGGAAGGGCTACTGCTTCCCCCCGAGGGCTGCACCACCATGCCTGCAGCCCCACCAAAGGAGCCAAGGCAAGGTGCTCTGCTGGGGCCGGGGCATTTAGACGCATCACGCCCCCTCCGGGGTTCGGAGGGACTTTCCTCAGACCCAAACCAAGACCTACCCCAAACACTCTAGGACAGAGATGCTGAGGAGAGAACCAAAAGACTTGTCCAGCATGGGAAAGATTTACCACAAGCCTGTCGTGCAAGGGAGACAGCCCTAGACCAGCAAGACTGAGGGGGGGGGGGCTTTGCCACATCTGGTTTTGAAAACTGTTTTCAGTAAAATTATCTGTTTTTGGCAAAAACATCCAGTTTTCTTTTTCCAGTTTTTCATTTCAAATAATTATTATTTTGTGACAATTTTCATTTCCAACCATGTTTTGTGAAAACAATTTAGTGACAACATGGCCTACAGGGGACTGGATTGGATGACTCAGGAGGTCCCTCCCAGGCCTAAGATAAAAAAATTTCAACCCAGTCTAGTTTTCAACTGCCAGTAGAGTGGTCAGCAATATCTGCCCTGGAGGAGACCACGCGTGCACTGGAATATCTAGGCCCTTGTCCATGAGGGACAGAGAACACACACTGCCGAGTCCATGATGGAAGAAGCTATTCCACTACACTGAAAGCAAACTGTGTGTGCCTGCATGATAAGAGGCTTGACATCATGCCAAGTCTTCACACCTCCATGGCAATCTGTGGTCTAACCCACTGGCTCTCTGGAGAGGCTGGAGCATTGGCAGGTTCCCTGAGGAAACTTTGCCTTCCCTCTCTCACCATATGTATTGTTTTTCCTGGGTGGAATGAGAGCCAAGTTCTTTTCATTCACCTGTTTACCTCTTCCAAGCATTTGGGCATCTTGGTCATGGTGGAGACTTCATTATCAGAGAAGGACATAGAGTTGAGAGTCAGTCACATGTTGATAGCACCATGCGCCAGAGAAAAGAGAGGGTATTTAACCTTTCATGCCTTCACTTGATGGGAACTTCCTGGTCCTCACTGAAATCCCCTATGTCAACTCTATGGGACTTGCCTGAGAGTAATCAGTGAAGCTAGCCCCACTGCCCGCACCAGATCTCAGAAATATATTATAAACAGGGAACAACCAATGGCATGGAAGGTAATTCACAGAGTGATTCAGAAGTCGGAGGTGTGCGCCCTGGGTAGGTAACTATCCAGACAACCATAGTACAAGGGACCATCAAATGTTGACCCCTCCCCCTGACCTGTCAGGCCTGCCCACCTGTCACCCCTTGAGTATTACTTCTGGTATTAAGATAGACACCTGACCAGAAGCCACAGAGTGGCATGTGACTCTTCTAAGAACTCCTTTCACCATCCTTCACCAATTGGGGTGGGTTTCATCCCTGTAGGACCGCCCCGAGAGACAATTTGACCAATTGTGAAAAATTCTGGGACAAGGTGACCCATCTGGAAGTGGGTCGTGTGACCCCTCTGAGAACTCCTCCCACCACCCTCTACGAATTGGAGCAGGTTTCAGACCTGTAAGTCCGCTCCAAGAGGGGATTTGACCAAAGAGGGCATGTGCCAGAGCAGAGTGACCTGCCTGGAAGAGGGATGTGTGACCCTTCTAAGAACTCTCCCTACCGCTATCTACCAATCAGAGCAGCTTTCACCCTGCTTAGGCCATCCCAGAAAGGAAACATGAATATAGAGTAACCATGTGCCAGCATCCCTTTACCCTGCAGTGGAAGGCAAAGTTCTGCAATTGGCTTTTAAATGTGTGTGTATTTTAAAAATGGTTAAAGTTGGTTTTAATGTTTAAATTGTGAGTTAGGAGCCTATGCAAGACATAGGTATGAGCTTATTGAAATGTAGTTTGTTGTAAAACTCTTTTTTTTGGTCTTTTTAAAACTACTGGGTTTTTTATTTTGTGCAAAATGTGTTTTTAAATGGTTTTTTAAAAGTTGTTTTTAATGTTGAAATTGTTGTTTGGTGAGTCAAAGGAAAGAGACAGCTGAAAAGAAAAATTCACTACCATCAGCAACTGGATGGATGACAATGATGGATGAAGCTCAGTAAATATATTTGGCTTATTTGTTTGGTTATTTATGCTGTTTTGTATTTTAAGCAAATACATAGATGTGGGTGAGAAAGATTGTAAAGTTAAGTTTTGTGGTTTTGGTGAATTTTGCTAAATGTTTTACTTGATATTAAATTGGAACATATCTGTTTTCCTAATCAGGCATGGGTAGTTCTCCTGATGATACTGCAGTCAGAGCTACAGGGATATTTCCAGCAGAACCACCAAAGAACCAGGAATCTGATCTGAAACATTAACAACAACGCCAATGCAAAATAGCAGAAGGGCACAGATGAAGCATCGGGACAGGTCAAAGCTCAGATATGTCAAACCCAAAGACAAAATAAAAGACTGGTAAAAAGCAACAATGCAAACACAACTCCAGTTCCTCATTGGTAGTCACCACACCACACCAAACCCTGAGATAACTGTGAGCGAAAACATACATATTCACAAACCTTTAACATGCAGTTTAGGGGTTGTGAATAAAAAAACCAAGCTCCTGCGATGCGAGGGCATCTCCTTTATGAAGTACCAGAAAATTATTACGAACTATTCTCTCACCTTAATAGGTTTGGCACAGCTCTTCGGTATTCAAAAAAGATTTGGGAAAAATACGACACTTTGTTGAGAAAGCTGATGGATGCTGTATTGTCGGGGGTTTCAAAAGAAAGGATGACTGGAAACTACGTAAAAAATGCAAAAGCTCTTGTGGTTGACTTTGAAAAATACTTCAGTTTTCAAAAGGGTGGTGAGGCATGTGACCTTCACTGAAAATAGCTTTAAAGGCCTTGGATAGTTCACCGCCCATCGTGTCTTTTAGGCCTAAGGTCTAGACATATCTGGATAGAACGTCTATCGCTGTTAAGATGTACTTAAAACATTGTTGTGTGTGGAAAACTGATTCATATCCACCAAATCTGCCTGTCATTTCACATCCACATCTGAAGCCACGTTCTTGTTTCTTTTAAAATGTATTTGATACGGTTTTTGTAAAGCATACGCATTCTGCTCTGAAAGCCAAGATGTTACCTATTGTCTGTTCAAAGTTTTACTCTGCTTTTTGGCCACTTGAAAAAGAGGGTTCACCTCTATGAAGCTCCCAGTTGCCCTGGAGGTGTTATATATTTTCTTTAACAGAGATGTCTGTGTAGCCATGACTGTTACTTGTAATGTCTTTTACTAACAAGAGTATGGCAGGGACGTGTTCACATTGACAAATTTAAACAAGTTTCATTAATCGCCCAGTTTAACACATCCTGTGAAAATGGACACCATGACCCCTATCATTAGGGAGTCCGAGCTGATTCATTCTTCAATTTTGCTCTTTTCTGGATTTGCCTTTCGAGATCTGTGTCTCAGACAAGAGCAAAAACAGCTGATGCATGAAAGATTTATTCCCACAGGATTATCAATGTGTAGGTTCTCAAGCCTTCTAGAAAGACATCGTTGAGCTGTTCAGAGATTTTCAGAAAAGAAACAACTGTAACCCGCACTGCTTGCCTTTTATTTTTAGGTTTATGTAATCATGAGCCAGTTCCTAACCCCATTACGTCCCATCCTCTACCATCACTAATTATCATTCATTTACCCACACAGTGTCTTCTCCATTCACTTTCTCTGCTAATGACTCCCACAAGCGGCGGTCGCCTTCCTCCATGGATATGGACAATGAGAGACCATCATGCTTGTCAGTCTGCCTCATGATCACTTGGGTTTCAGGGTTGGGTTCTGGCGGATCCATCAATGTCTGGGCCAAAGAGTCCCCCTTGGCCGCTCCCTCCTCCTCAGAATTGTCGCTGACATAGTGATTTCTCCACAGGCAGTCAAAGGACCTTGGAGCTAAAACAAATTCTGAAATTCTCATGGGGGTGCTGAAGAAGCCCATGTTTCTTCTCAGCATTTCCACAGTTTTTGAAACACGCTTTCTTGAAATGAGATGGGCTTTTCCGTGTGGTGCTGGGACTTCTGGGTGTGGTGCTGCCGGTCAGCCAACCATCGAGCTCTAGAGATTGGCTGGGATTCTGGCTTAAACTCACGTGCTACACTTATTCCAGTTGGTACAGGTTTTCCTTCTGGGACAGTCTAAGGGGGCTGAAACCTGTCCGATTGGTAGAAGGCAGTGGGGGGAGATTCTTAGAGGGGTCACACGGCTCTCTTCCAGGCAGGTCACTCCACCATGACACATGCTTTATTTGGTCAAATCCCCTCTTGGGATGGTTCTATGGGTCTGAAACCCACTCCAATTGGTAGAAGGCGGTAGGATGAATTCTCAGATGGGTCACACAACCCTCTTACAATTGAGTCTCTCTGTCCCAGAACCTACCCCCAGTTGGTCAAATCTGCTCTCAAGAAGTTCTATGGGGAAGACACCCATCCTGATTTGTGGAGGGTGGCGGGAGGAGTTCTTAGCAAGGTCACATGCCACTCTCTTGCTTCTGGTCAGGTGTCTATCTTGATATCAGAAATAATACCCCAGGGGGTGGGTCTTAAGGTGACAGGTAGGTGGGGCCTGATGGTTCAGGGGGTGGAGCCCATATTTGATTGATGGTAGGTCCCTTGTACTACTAAACAATTAACTCTGTTTTGCTGCCAAGGTAAACCAACATTACTTCCACTTACGGTATCTCAGAATGGGTGCCACATCTGACAGGCGATTCAACTTTGTGATCCCAGAATATTTTTAGGGGATACCTTATTCTGAAAACCAGACTCTTGACTTTTATCTGAATGGAAGCAAATCAAAGGATATTGGAGCTACTGCCTTCCTCTCAGAGGCAGGGAGGACATAGTGTTAAACAAGAGGACATGAAATGTATTGGAGGAGAACAGCCCTGCACTTCTACATGCACATAAAACTTGCTCATTGATTTACCTTCTCTTGGATATTGAGCCTGTCTCCTATATCTCAGAAACAAAATGAACACATCTGTAGCCAATTAGGCTCATCTGAATAGCTAACTCTCTAGCTCTGTATGATCTCGAAAACAAATCATCTAAATCGCTTGCTCATTAAGAGACACCTTGCTCTCAGATGCAAAGAAACACACCGTCAGGAAAACCAGCTGAATTTAAACTAAACAAAGAGAAAGTGTCGGCTCTTCTCCCCCAGTGACAGCATTGGGATGTTGGAGGAAGGAGGTCTATGAGCATCGGGGGTGTGTGTGGATGGCTCAGACTCTCTTCCACTACATCCACACATCCAACATCAAGATCTCTAGAGAGACACTGGTTCAGCTCTACTCCCACCCACTTTCTGTCAAGAGAACGTTTTCCTGGGGAGGTCTCAGGTGCCATTTTCCCTTTAGCTTCTTCCCCATTCTTCTGAATGGCAAAATCTCTGCCCTGCCTCAATTTAATATACTGGCTTGTGTTCAAGCTTCAATTTAGTCACTTTCTTTAAATAATCTGTTGGGTATCGTTTAAGAGAGAGCTTTACATGATTGCTTTGATAGCCAAAGCGAACAGCCCAGTGTTCCTACATTAAAAGACCATTCGTGATTAGGGATGGTAGAGCTGAAGTAACTTGGGCTTATTGAAAGCTTTTTAAATTTTGAGTTGCACTGAATTGTATTGAGTTCCATGCAGTGTGTTTTCTCTTAAGGTCAGCGATTATTTTCAAGGGAAATTCAATACAAAACATGCTGAATAATGTTG
Source organism: Emydura macquarii macquarii (assembly GCF_026122565.2). Taxonomy (NCBI): domain Eukaryota; kingdom Metazoa; phylum Chordata; order Testudines; family Chelidae; genus Emydura; species Emydura macquarii. Next base: position 1,689,355 of record NW_027131688.1, read on the forward strand.
CTAGCAATGGTGTGGGAAGCCTATGCTGTGCAAATAATCAAGGTTCTTTGAAAGTAAGACTTGCCATGGTTCTATGGCTATGAAGAGAGTAAAATACAAAAGATTTAGGAGGGGCCCAGCACACACATTTTTCAAGGTTGAAACTTAAAGGTTTTTCAAGTGATTGGTCATAATGCAGTAATTACTGTGAGGAATGTTGTGGCCTGTCTTATGCAGGAGGTCAGACTAGATGAATCTATGAAGGTAAAGTTTCTTGAATGCTGTGACCCAAGACTCCCTCAGTGCCAACTGGCAAAGGTTTCATTGCTGGTGATAGTAACTCCTAACAGGTCTGATAAACTTACTACACCTAACACACCGTTTACATGATATTTATCCATAAATTGTGTCTTGTCCGGTATCATGTGACAGCTGTCATCATGCAGGTCTGTTAATAGTGATGTGAAATGTATGTACTAATGATATTTAAAGCATTATGTATATCAGCTAAAAAGGTGTTTTAAACTAGGTAACAAGGCAGAGTTGACAAGCAGGCTTTCTGCCTGACAAAGCATGTTTATTCACTTCTCCCTGTCTCTGCCATAAACTAAGCATTGAAAGTCGAACACAATGGGAACTACATTTCATTCCAAGTCAACAAGAGGATGTGAAGGTGTAGTCAGGTGGTGTAGCCTCCCTCCGAGCCAGAGGGGGAGGAACCACCGTCCTTACCCAAGTGGGTGGAGACAGACCATAAAAGGAACATGGGCTACATCTGCAGCTATCTAACCACAGACATAAAATGTACATGACATAAAAGGAGACAGACATAAAAGGCACATGGGCTACATCCGCAGATATCTAACCACAAAAGGGCCATGGTAACGAATTGACGTATATGATAATTTGAGATAGTTGATATATTAACCTATAGAAGTACACTCCAACATTAGTAAGGTGAGGAAATACAAATAAGGAAAAGGGGAAAATCCCCTACTGAATATGCATCAAACATAAAAGCGTCAGCGTATCATATTATAAAAATTACATCCCAGCCTTAGGGCAGTAGAAGAGAGAGATGTAGTCCTTGGGAGTTGCTAGAGGAAGATGATGGCTAACATTTCAGATTATTCTACAAGGGATGGTTTGAGTATATGGATGTGCAGATGCACATTCTATAGTGTCTCTATCTATTTTACTGAGGTTGGTGTATTTCTGACCATGCTAAATGTATTATTAACTATTTGTAACTGTAAAAAAGTTCCGATAGTATGAGTGTTGTAACTGTGCACATTGGGGTTCCCAACTATATAATTTAAATAATACTGGGCCTGATCTTGGGCTGAGAACCTCTCAACCGTCAAAGTGATAACTGGGGATTAAGTAATATATAAATTCATAAGCTATAAATCAGGCTACAGTCTGATCCTTACCCACAGAACCACAATAGACTTCCTCTCCATATTTCAGTTCTTGCATGGTGGCTAACTCTCTCTTCCTCCAGAATACCCTGATACTCAGATGTATGCCAACATTCACATCTGACAGTTCAATCACAGGGCCCCGAACACCCTCTAACAACTTGTTTTATAAGATGATATTTAGGGCAGTTTTAATCGGGGAAACTTTCTTTCTAATTCCTTCTTTGGGTGGTCTTCCTCATACACTCAGGCATGCACACAGCTACACTTTCATGCCCTAAAATTTAAGGATATAAAAAGGCTGGGATGTCTTCCAGCTCAATAAAACAAAACAAATATAGAAAAGAGGAAAAATAAGACGCTTGAGATAACAGGGGGTCCTTGAACTCTTCAGGTCTCGCAGTTCTCTGGCCTGTTGTGGGGTAGGAGTGGGAGCTGGACAGTGGTGCTACTGGAAGAGTGCTTGTCACTAGCAGACCTCCTTTGGGTGCAGAGAAAGACTGGCTAAGGGCTGGAGTGGCCCGGTTGTTGTTGCTGTAACTTCCTCTCCCAAGGGATTATGGAACGTCCATCTCCCCTCAGGTGGCTGTTGACCTGAAAGGTGAGGCTTCTCAGGTTTACCTTTGATGCTTATTGTTTGTAATCTTTGCTTACTCACCTTCCAACATCTCCCTTCAAGACCTTCAGACAAATCAAATCTGAGGCTTCCTCAGAGCAATGTAGCCAATGGTCCAATCCGTTCGGAATTAGATCATCCTTTGCTAGCATCAGTGTTGGTGAAAGTTACGGTTAAGCCAACAATTGTAATAATATTCGATGTTCTACAATTCACAGAGACAGTAAGGCTGTGATTTCCACCACCCACCCAGATATAACAAACGCAGAACACAAGACCATGTCTGCGGAAGTTGACATGGCCTTATACTGGTGAAAAGGTGGTGAGAGGACATTACAGCTCTGTCTACACTACAATAAAAGACCTATAGCACCGAGTCTCAGAGTCCAGACTAAGTGACCCAGGCTCGTAGATCTTAGACTGCAGGACTAAAAATTGCAGTGTAGACTTCTAGTCTCGGACTGGAGCCTCAGGATCTCACAGTCTGGCCTCCAGCCCAAACCTGGACGTGTGCATTGCAATTTTTAGACCTGCAGCCTGAGTCATCTGACCTGGGCCAGTCACGGCCCTGCTGTGGGTCTGTTATTGCAGTGTAGACTTACCCAGAGTTGTCAGTTTAAGGAAAGTTCACCCCCAAATCCTAATCAAAATAACTGATCCAAAAGACCCTAGCAAGAATCAGCCACTCAACATTCCCCCATCATCAACATTAACAATAAACATGGACATCTTATGACAAATGGCTTCATTCTTCTCTCATACAAAAACATTAACGGTAGCTTTTGTACTCTAAAACTGGGCTGCAAGTCAAACATCTTATCTTTGGAAAATGTCACCTTGACAGAGAAATGTTAGTGACCTGGGTTTCATCTTAAGCTTATCTTAATGGAGAAAACGGTTATGCTTCCATGGTACAAATGATACCCTGATGTGACATTTTGAAGAGGACAGGTAGTTTCTGAAAGAATATTCCTCATTGCTTTCATGTTTACATTAAAGCTCCCCACCTTTCAAGACCATATCCATAGGGTGGAGGGTTATTTAAAATATTGACAACAGCTCTGTTTAAAACCACTGTTCATCACACGTGAGGGGGCTGGAGCTGGGTTTCACTACGTGAAACGCTTACAATCCAGGGCAGATGGATGCTGGGGGGTAAAAAAGAGTCAAACAAGTTTTCATATCTTCATCTCTTGAGCTGGAGGGTTATCCTGTGCCTTTGTCTCTTGCAAGACTCTGGATCCTGTGAGGGAGTCTGTCTAGCAGAGTGCAGCTTCATTAGTCAGCTGATGTAGTATTCTGGAAGAACCATGTTTTGTACTGATGAGATTAATTGACTATAATGTTACATGCCTTGCAGTTCAACTTTCCAGGTAGTGTAATTTCCCTAAGATCAGCAGAAACTGTGCATCTGGTGGCCCAGGAAAATATGACGTCTTTTTGGAAACAAAATACCCAGGGATACCAACACCTGAGACAAAGCTGATGCATTTGCAATGCAGTTTGTCTGCTGTTTGCTGGAAGAAAGTGATGTGCTGTACTTTTTCCAGCGTTCTTTCTCCTCTCAGTAGACTCTCTCTGTGTCTCTCCTTCTTTCATTATTTCTAACTGCCTCAAAACGTCCTCTTTGGTAAACGGTGTTTTATTAGAAGCTGAATATTTAATGATGGAAATAATAATGAATTAAGCAAATTTCATGGCAAGAAATTCAAAGCTTGGCAGGATGCCTTTCTAACTCAGAGCCACCACTGCTGGGTGCTGTGTATATACAAATCACAGTTTTAGGAGGATATTCACATCTACTCCAGAGAGGCGCAGGAAATGAAAATTTCCACCTGCACCTTCAGGTACTTCTGCATCTGTAAGAGATTTCAGCATCAGCAAAAGAGCATTTCTGGAACTGAGCAGTCATCTCCTGTGAAACAGGATTGTTATACAACAGTGTGATGTTTATTAATGAGCTGAAAAAGGAGCTGAGCAGTGTGATGTGAATCTCTGCAGATGACACAAAGTTATTTAGGTTCATCAAAATCTAAGAAGACAGAGGAAGTTCAGAGGGACTGAGCAAAATGGGCAGCCTTGATGACAGACAAAATGCAGTGTTGAAAAATGCAAAATGCAGGGAATAACTTGACTGTTTCTGACACATTGCTGGGTTCTAAATGAAATGCAATCCCTCTGATGAAAAAGATCTGGCTGTGACTGTGAACGGTTCAATAGAGAGCTCTTCTCAAATTGCCGCAGTGATCAAAAACCAACAAAAAGTTAGGATGTATACAGGAAAATAATACTGAAAATATGATAACGCTATTAACTTATCACTCAATTCATGCTGTTCAGTAAGTCAGTGGAACTCCCTCACCACTGCTGGAATATTTTGTCAAGTTCTGGTGCCCACAATTCAAGAAAGATGTTTATAAATTGTAGAGGGTTCAGAGAAGAGCTGTGAGAATGAGCAAAGGATTGGAGAATCTGTTTTACAGTGATAGAATCAAAGAGCTCAATCTACTTAATTTCACAAAGAGAATGTTGAGGGATGACTGGACTGCAGTCAATAAGTACCTACGTTAGGAACACACATTTAATAATATGAGAAAGGTAGAACATGGTCCAATGGCTAGGAGTTGAAGCCAGACAAATTCAGACTGGAAATAAGGCATGCCTTTTTAATGGTGAGAATAATTAACCAATGGAACAATTTACCAAGGGTCATGGTGGATTCTTCATCCCTGACAATTTTTACATCAAGTTTGGATGTTTTTCTACAAAGATTTACTCAAGGAATTATTTGGGGAGTTCTATGAGCTGTGCGATACAGAAGGTCAGAGTAGATGATCACAATGCTCTCTTAGGGTTTTACAATCTATTTATCTATTAATACCTTGTTCACTTCTAGTCATCCCATCTCAATTAGAAAGTGATAAAAAGTGAAGGAGGCACCAGATGGGTGATGAAAATGGAATTACTTCTATATATAAGGACTATATATTATTCAAAGACTGCAACAGAGTCATTTAAAGAGGTGGCATGGACATAAAGATGAGGACTGGTGTTCAGTAGGTAAATCAGTTAAATCAATTTCATATTTTATGACACTAAAAGTCAGCAACTTTAAACTCACAGATTGAGATACTTCTCTTACATAATTAAAATTAACCTGGGGAACTCATTGCCATAAGACATTATCAATGGCAAGGATTTAAACAGGTATAAAACATTTACATGGATAACAAGAATATCTATAGTCACTTTACAGAGGAAATTGGGGTTTATTTAGAAGAAAAATAAAGCCTTCTGCGTCAGAGCGTAAACCAACCGCTAACCGTGAGACGAAACTTGCTGTAGGGCAAGAGTATTCCATAATAGTCCACTGGAGGGATTCTTGCACCTTCCTCTAATGCATCTGATTCTGGCCACATGAAACTAGACTAGAAGGACCTGGGGTGTGAGCCATCTTGGTAATTCGTACAAATTGTACTACACAAAAAAACAAAACAGGATTTTACAGGAGTTACAGATTTGATACTTGATTTCTTTTTTTAAAAGACACATTTATTTATACTTCAACTGTGTGTGTGTGTGTGTGTGTGTGTGAGTGATCCCAGTATCCCCTTTCATCTAAATTGTGTGTGTAAGTGATTTAAAATAAGTATGAAATTGCATATCTGGATTCACTGATGCCAGCTGAAGTTATTTTTCTTTTTTATCGCCTACACCAGTGACCATGTGAATAACTAACCTTCAAAACCGGTCGTTTAGAATAGAATGTCAGAAGAGGCCCTTCATTACGGGGACCTCCGAGGCATTCTCAGGCTGTACATACCATCAAAAAGCCGAGACTGCATTTTCAATACACAGTCAGGGAGCTAGAAAAGGTGTATTCAATAGGAAGGAGCATTTTTTAATCTCATTATTGTTTAATCCCATGGAAGGCAAAACATGTTTGCTGCCATATTAGTGCAGAATTGTCTTGTAAAGTGATACAAGCAGAGGATAAACATGAATACAAGAGAGAGCTAGGAGCATACCTCCCCCCATGTAGACAAAACTCCCACTGGCTTTAGTGAGATATTTATCTGATGGAGTGAGGCATGAGTAAGGACTGAAGGGGCATACAAATATAAGGCAAATTATGACTAGAACAGAGAAGAGCAGAAAGAGCAGCAATTATAGAAGCTCAGTTGAATTGTTCCAGCCCCCTCTCGTCCTAATCTCTAGCACTCAATGGGAGGGCAGGGGAGTATGATTTCATTAGAAACAAAAGTGCAGTGTCTGCTAAGAGGGTAAGTCCGGAACACTGTGAATTTACATCTCTGTAACTAAGAGTAGAATTGGTCCCCAAATCCTTGGCAACAGTATCAACAACTGTTGTTTCCCTCTGTTCTCCACGCTTCCCCTTTTCTACATAGCCACGTTAATTGCATGACCATGTGCTTCAGGCATTGTTATTTAATTATCATCCCCAATTGATAGACATGTAAAAGAAGAACAATAAAGAAGTGCCATTTCTGTAATGTGCAGGGTGTCTATTTTCCCAAGCCAGCAGCTGCTGGGATTGGAGCTGTACAAATAATGGATTTTGGGGTTGCTGACAATTCTGAGGGGGGAAATAATCAATTTTTGGTCATGTGAAAAATAACAAAAAACGAAATAATTTAAAAGGTCTGTTTAAAATTAAACCTTTTGTTTCAATGTTTTTTTTTCTTTCCAGTTTTAAAAATAAAATTAAAGTTAATTTCAAAATGGAAAGTCATTTTGAATTGAAAATCAAAACATCTCAAAATGGAAAATGAAACATTTTGACAAAAAAAATTAGGTTCTTTTCCAAATGTCCCGTCCCCGCCCCTCCCCCCCAGAATCAACAGGAATTCAAAAAACGGTTTGGTAGACTCAAATTTGCATTTTTTGCTGAAAAAAAGTGTGGTTGGAAAATTTTGCCCTGATCTAATAGCGATATTTCAGAGATCATAAAGAAACGGCTTCAAAGCCAAGTCTAGAAATCATGTCACGCTGATGAATGTAGATCATGTGTTCCTTGGTTCCTGTATTGCTGGCATTATTGAGGAAGGAGGTAACAGAGCAAACACTGCTTTGGATAGTCAGCTGCTCACTGCGCCTGTCTGGCCATGGGCAAGTTCAGCATCTTAGAGCAACCTTGGCCTGCTTTAAGTTACATAGGGCACTGGGTTCTGGAGAGTGCAGAAGGATCCTAAATCCCTTTTTCCTATGCTGAGTGTATCATAGCCAGAGGAGAGCATCAGACCCCTCGTGTATAGGTACAAAGGGATGCTGGGAAAGTTTTAAATTCAGACTGTGATTTAGGTAAAAGTAATACAGTCTGGGGATGAATTGCAATTTGTGGTGTTGTTTTGTGGTGGTGCTTTTTTAAACATACAATTCTGGGAATTAAAAGGAAAGCAACTGCTAGTTTTGTAGATACTAAATATTCTTGCGCACATGTGTGCGCAGCAGGCGCGCACACACACACACGCACGCATACACACACTGGTTTGTGCTCCTCTGTTGGCTTTGTGGCAGCATTTAACTAGCACCCGTATTCCCAGAGCTGTTTTGACATCCATTCGTTATGAGGAGACATAAACAAATATGTTTCAGCATGACAAGGTGCTATATGAACGTAGATGGCTAAGTAAAACTGTCATGCTCATTTTGGCTTTCTTTAAAACATGGGAGACTGAGATTGTCTTTGTTTTCAATACAAAAGGACAAGTGTGGTAGGAGAGAAATCTCGTTCAAACTTCTTGTAAACCAAGAACTGTAATGTCTTCTCAATAACCTGTTCATTTTTTTCTTCTTGAGAAGCCTAGGTTCCCTTTTCTGAGTGACTGGAAGATGTTTAATCTTCCTGTCTATTCTATTCTATTCATGCTGCATGCAGAGAAAGAACAACATGTCAATCTAATTGCCAGCTCTCCAGTTTATGGTACAATCACTAGTCAGCAGGGACACCAACTGCATTTGCAAGGTTAAGAAATGTTTGCCTGCTAGTACAAGTGTTTTTGCCAAATGATTTCCAAAGCTATTGCTGCCAATATGTGTCAAACGGGTCCGTATCCAAAACAAATGAAAACGGTCATGGAAGTCCCCTCACCAGGTGTTTATAGGTGTATGTGGAGCAGTAAACATAGGAAAGTACAGAGGAAAGTACAGAGCTATGTTGACCATAGCTACAGCCAGCTGAGCTTGAAAACTGTCAGGAACAAGCCAAGGGATGTCCCACCACACCAAGCCTGCTCTGCGGTTCCTCCCCGAATTCCCAACAGTCACCTGGACTTACAAAAGACAATGGCATACAAAGAGCTTGGCATGTTGTGAGAGCCAGAGAAAGCTCCAAGGAGTGTAGCTCACACACCATGTCTGTGACTGCTGGTTTGGCTGAGGCAGACCAATCGCTGACATCTTAGTTCATGTACATTGCTATTCTCTGCTGGTCTTCATATTGAATCTTATGATGTCCCCTCATGGCTAGTTGATGGCCACACACTAGAAATGCTGCCACTTTGCATGTTCTCCACAAAAGTTCAGTGTCAGGCCTTCAGACATGACCGTGAAAATCATACAGGATGAGGGTTTGAAGAGTCCAGCAATTACAGGAAAGAATGCTGGTCCCTTCCTGTAATTGCATTCTACTGGATCTCTTTTTCATCGTCAAGGCAGCCACCACTGCCTCATTTCTTACTTGTTTGCATGCTGGTCAGGGATGCCACCATCCATAGCTTGGTGCTGCCTTCTGGGCCTACTGCTTTGCCCCTTTGGTTTTGAGATAGATGTATTGTCGCAGGGTATAAAGGTTGCAGCCTCACTTCCAAGACACGTTTATCTGTATCATTGTCTTCCCTTCTTGGCAGGGTTCTTCTTTCTTAGGCTCTTTATTAACATACGAACATCTTCATTTTCCAAAGTCGATGCTGTCATATGTTGTGAGCCGTCACGTTAATCTTATCCTGTGTCTCTGCCCAATATCGTCCTTACCTATGACTGCCTCTGTATCTTGGCTGTTCATTCTGTAATCAGGTCAGTATTATCAGTTCCTCATAGCCAGGTTCCTTGTGAATTCTACAGATGGCTATTCTGCTCCATGACCGGGTTGGCAGTTCCCTTCTTTGTTCCTCCACTCTCCCTCGGTCTGTGTGGCGTGCAAGAGAAGATAGTATAATAGCACTTGCACACAATTTACTATCTCCTAGCGTTACACTCATGAGAGCTGGTCAATTCATTTTTGACAAAAATGAAAGTTTGATGACATGTCAATTGACATGAATTGAAACATTTTGTTGTCTCAGAGGAAATATATGTTTTGGATGGCTTCAGTCTGACACAAATATGTGTCTATGTTAGCTACTGCAGTGCCTTGTGGGAGTTGTGGTTTGGTTGGCTCATACTGCCATTATCCTCTATGAGCTGGGCTCCCTGCCTGGATTACAGTTTCCCCTTTGGTTGAACCAATGTGCTGCATCATGTGAGTCACATGACCACAGTGCTTCATGGGGGATGGGACTCTGGCCACAGAGCCCGGCTAAAAGAGGAGAATGGAAGGGGACATAGACTGATGTCGAACCAAGTCATAATAAAATATTTCTAGTCAGCAGAATGAAGGGAAAGGAAACATTTGGACATTTTGAACTGAATTGTTGCAGGTCGTTCTTGTCCACAAACAGTTTAGATATTTTGACAAAACAAATGTAAAAGTATCAGAATTTTCCGAGAGCCAGGACTTCTGATTCTTTGACCAGCTTTGCTGCTGTTGGTCAGGCCTCAAGTTGCTCAGTTTCCTTCATTGCATATTTCAATGAACAATGAACTTTGAAATGGTATCAGGACAGGAATGAATTAAGTAAAATGAGATTTAACATCCTAGTTGTCTGTTGTGCGGTTTTCCACAGGCTGCTGATGCTCAGCTTCTGCATGCTCTTAAATGGTTCTTCTTAGTGAACATCACCAAGAACAGCTAGCTGCTCTGTACGTTAATATTCACAAAGCCGAGAACTGTAGATAGCCCTTCTTTAATGCAGCTCTTCATTCTGCTCTTATGCTGCTTTCCCATTCACAATAAAACATGCATTTTCAGCCTGGCTGATCTTTATTACACATTCAACCAAATAACAACCAAAGGGCACATATATGTCTCCATGAGTGACTGAGCAGAGCTCACTCTAGGGAGAGGAGGAGAGAGAGAATGAACTGCATGTGACAGGTGCTAGTTAAATCACTTATGCACAACTGGAAGGCGCTCAGACACTAGCCTGCTGAGGGCAGCGAAAGAAGCTAGATAGCACAGGATAGAATTTTACTTAGTCTGTGACAGCCATCTCCAAGTGACTTACGGCACGTCCCCTTTCTCAGCCGCCCTGCAGCAAGGCTTTCTAATTGGGACGCTTTCTGTGAGGCAAGCCCGGTGAGGGTCCGTAGAGATTCACGTGTGTCGAAATGAAAAGTTGTGTACAGTTGTAGCGATGTTAGGAGTTCTAGCAACATTCCCCATTCTTTGGGTAGGAAATGCGTGTGAACCTTTACTTTCTCGAACACTGGAATCCAAGCCTGAAGTGGCTAACACTTCATATTATGAGTTTTTCTAGAGTTTGCCCCACATGATTAAGCAAATCTGGTGACTCATTTCTTTATAGAAGTATTCACAAAGGCTTCAGAAAAGCACTAATGAAATAAACACATTTTGCACTTTAGCTCCTCTTTGGGTTCATTATCTTAGAAAGCCTATCTGGAATGCCAAAGGGCACTTCTACTTCTTCACAGAATAAAAATAGAGCTTGTCCCTGGCTCCTGGCAAACTGACATTGGTAGAAATTAGCAAATATAAACAAATGTGTTTTTGAAACTGAGGCTGAAAGCGTCTCTTTGTGGGTGAGATTCATGCAGAAGACTTAGAGAGCTTTACTTGTCCTACTTAAGCCCTCAAAATAGGGTTTCAATCTAGGATTTTATAGAACAACAGTGAAATAGACATGTCATTCTCTCTCCTCTGCACTCTGCAGGCCTGATCCTTACCTCAGTTACATCAGTATAAATGTGACACAACTCTATTCCCATTGGTGGTGGAGTTATAGCCAGAGTCATTGAGATGCCAACTGGCCCTTTCAGAGTTGAATGACTAGACTTTATTTACACAGAAACATTTAATAGATCCATTGGTAAGTCAAAGAATCAGTCGGATGATTGGTTTTTGCATACACAGATGGATAGATAGACCTATCTAGATATGTCTGTCTATCTTCAATCTAGCTTGATTGCAAACAATGGGAAAATGTGGATCCAAACATCTCAAAGACAGAACAATCCTCTCACTGTTGCAGCCACATCTTTGTAAGTTGAGAGGGAGCAACGTACAAAGGAACTGTAAGACATTCTACAAATATTTTATCAATGGGATTTAAAGACACATTGAATTATTGAGCTGTGCGTACACAAAACCTATGTGTTAATGTCTTATCAAACCCAACAAGCCATTTTTTTCTTTTTAATGATTTTTTTTAACTGAGTGTACCACAAGGAGAAGGCAAAGAGTAATTTCTGGTAAAGACGAGGCTCATACAGCTTCTGCTGACTGAAGCAGAGTGAAGTTTCCTTTGGTTCCCCTGGTAAAGCTGCTGCCTTGCAGATTGTGACGGTCCTTATCTGAGAGTTGGCCATTATAATGAACAGAACACAAAGCAACCTCCAGCTGCCACGAATAAAGAACTCTTCCCCCGCCCCACTCAGACCGTTATAGTATGCCAGTATCCTATTTCCCCGTCACAGTACCTAAGGCAAAGGTGGTACCATTCCTGCAGGACAGCATTGCATGGATACAAAGCCATGCAGCAGGGATTGGCTCACGTTTTTCCTTTTGAAACCACTGAGAGTAGTTTCCTGTTTCTTTCAAACTGGTCTGAGCCCTACGTTACTCTTGCTGAGATCCGTGGCGTGATAAGATTTACTCTGAAAAAGATGGATTCGTATGTGCTGTTGTGCTCCTCCTGGATCCCTCCATGCTGTTCATCAGGGTTGACTTGTTAGCCACAGTTAAGAGTAGTCACAGAGCTTTTAAGGGTGCACAATAGTGGTGTTTAAGGAACAATAATCCCCAATACATTGTATCTGCCCGAGAAGGTTTGTATAAGATAACATGGTCATGGGATGTATAAATATGGGAATCTCAAGTAGTAGTAAACAGGTTATTTTACCTCAATATCTGGCACTGCTGCAACAGCTGCTGGAATACAGTGTCCTGTTCTGGTGCCCACAGCTCAAGAAGAATGTTGGTAAATTGGAGAAGGTTCAGAGAAGATCCATGAGAATGATTAAAGGATTAGAACACCTGCCGTATTATGATCAACTGAAAGATCTCAATCTATTTATCTGAAACAGAGAAGGTGAAGGGGTGATTTGATTACTGTCTGTAAGTACCTAAAGGGGAACAAATATTCAATAAAGGATTCTTCAGTCTAGCAGAGAAAGGTATAACATGAGCGACTGGCTGGACGTTGAAGCTAAACAAATTTCAGAATGGAATTAAAGCATAAATTTTTAACAGTGAGAGTAATTAACCATTGGAACAATTTAACAAGGGTCCTGGTGGATTCTCCATCACTGACAATTTTTAAAGCAAGACTGGATGTTTTTCTAAATGTTCTGCTCTCAGAATTATTTTGGGGATGTTCTATGTCCTTATTAGAGTAACACAATAGTACTTGCTGGCCTTGGAATCTATGAAGCTATTAATCTATATTCCATAAAAAGGTACATTTATTGTAAATTCTTTGCTTTTTTTGGCATATTCTGTCAAACAATCCAGAATCTTCCTGTATATTGCATATTGGGTTGGGATAGCATGGTATTTCTGGAACTACAGTGTATGTTTTTATGGACTAACTCAATAATCAGATAAAGGGTTTATTAAATAACCAGGGTCAGGTACATATTATTTGGGTCCGAGCCACGCTGGCTGCTCAGTGCTGTCTACAGTGTGCTATAGCTAGGTAACCCCAATGTCCTTTATGAAATCAAGTAACGCAATACTTCTCTCCTCTACTGAACATAAAGCAATACATGGTTCCGTCACCCTCTGTAAGATTGCACAGACAGTTCTTTGGAGGTTGAGAAAAATGTGATGCTTTAAATTAAAGTGGACATGATAGCCTTGGTAGGAGATTCATTTCTCTGGTATTCTACCCGGTAGAGGGAGGGACTTCCATACAATGAGATCTTCCATAACATTGGCCATTGTAGGTAAAGAGTTATCTTTATACATAGACTTGAATTCCACGGCAACCCATATTCCAAAACACCTCATTTTCTCCTTTGCCTTTTTGAAAGGGAATATCACAAGAAGGGATCCTGCTCAATTAATAAGTAGTCAAACCTTGAATAGTTTGTACCCTGAGTCTGAGCCAAAAGTTTCTCTGATTGCCTGGGACTGACTTTTCTGGGTGTCCGGTGAAACCATTAAACAGAACCTGCCTGGCTGAACAAGAATCAGTAAATATGAATAATGAAGCATAGCTTTACAAAAGAAACAATGTGCAACATTATCTTTGTATGTGAATGTGCACAAGCCTGCCAGCGACCAGATCAGGCACACCTGAACACCAGGGAGTTACCAGTCTCAGCATTCCCAATTCGATCAAAATCAGAGTGAGCGGAACAATGTGCCACAAAGACACTTCTCAGGAGAGTTTCCAGCTGGAGTTTTGGACCCAAAAGGCTCAATTCAATTTCAAATAAGCATTGGGAGTTTGGGAATCTTCTCCAAAGTCACTCTCTTGAGGTTCTCCCATAACTAATTAGGGGTAGCCTTAAAGCAAAAGAGCTCTACAAAGAACTATTTAGGATATTTCTTTCCTTAAGTAGGTGACATCTATCTGCTGTTTCTTATTAATGAAGTTATATAATCCTGATCGATCCCCTTAAGACATGATCTGTAGCTAAGCCTTTCTGCATAGATAAGATACAGTGCAAAGAAAGGAACATCACAATCCTTTAAAATGGTCTGTTTTCCTTCTCTTCTATTCTGTCCCATGCTCTCTTTTCTCACTGTGTTGTTTTTTGTTCAGGTTTGTTTGTTTGTTTTTTTCTTCTACATGTTTCTGGTTTTGCAGCGGAATAATCAGACCTTTGTGTATGCTAAAATAACTGTGTATAATTCTGATCTTGTGCTGCTGAGTGTAGTTTATGGAATAATTGCTACAACTGGGGGTAGAAAATAACCTTATAAATAATTTTTAAAAAATGAGAACGTGGACTGGATCTCCATCTGTGCTGGAGAGAGAATGCAGCAAAGGGGAGGATTTCCATTTTGGAACAAGGGAAGGGAAGAAATCACTGCATGAAGATGACTGCTGGTATGATGTAAGGGAGAAGGGAACAATGCTCGTCCTCTGTTCTGGAAGGTGGGGCTCCAAGCTGCGGAGACAGAGCAGGAGGCTGCATCCTGCAGTGGCAACTGGTTATTGGGTTGGATAATGCTTAAGAAATGACCACTGTGGTTGTGACATATTGCTGTAATGCAAAGAACAAACCAGTCTCTGGAGATCTGACATCTACTCAGTTAAAGGCAAACCCAGCCTCCTCCCGCCCTGGCTGCAGGAATGGTGCAGTTCCCCTGCAGAGGGAAAAGGGCTAGAGGCTGCTACCCGCTTTGTGCAGCAAAAAGCCCCACTCCCGGAGAGCGCTCATGGGGCAGGGAGCAGGAGGGGGGAGCAGGCAGAGCAGAGCAGAGCAGAGGAAGGCTGGCTTTGCTTTGCAGAACAGCTCCACAGATTGCTTCTCACACACACACACTGCACCCGGATCCAGGCTGCTGGCCTTTGCATTTGTACCTTTGCTGTCTGGTTTTCCTGGAAGAAGCAGTTTAAAAATAGCCCGGTGAGCCCCGGGGTTGATTGCTGGGTCTCCTGGAGTTAATGGCAAAAGTCCCCATGGATTAATTGGTAGCAGGTTCAGGCCCAGCCCAGGGAGCGAGAGCACAGCTGTAGTGGGTTAAGTACTGCCCAGGCCACAATAAAAATTGAGCTGGGAGGCGGCAGGCCTGCTCGCTGTTGGAGGATATTGCTGTCTGCTCTCTGGGTTCTGGGCCGTGGGCAGGCAGGCAGGCAGGATATTGCTTTCTGAAAGGAAGACGTGATTAGATGCTTTTTGCTTTAGCCTAAGGCTCGGTCCTTGATGGCACACAGCCAGCCCTTCCTGGTGGAAAGCACACCGGAGTCAAGCTGGAGACTTTTGTGTCCCTGGTTTTGTGTGTGTGTGTGTGTGTGTGTGTGTGTGTGTGGGTGTGTGGAGTCTTTCGTTATGTTTGTTCCTGGCCTCTGAGCCGTGCTGTGACATTAGCTGAGCTGGGGATCTGACAAGCCTGGAATGCCCCATGCTTTGCTAGCCCCTCCCCCATGTACATCCTTAGACCTGCAAGAGTTGGGTTAAAAGATATTATGCAAACAGGTGTGGTGGGGACACAGCAGGGGGGAAAAGAAGGAAAAAGTCATTTAAATCCTGTAGGATCTTAAGGAAAAAATTTCACGTTGTCTTTCAGCCAGATTGTCCAAGCCACCAAACCTCCCTGGGTATTTAGGTTCAGCCAAAGGTAGGGATCATAATTATAGGCTCGGTACTGAGACTTATAAACCTGATAACATTTTTATGCAAGCACAAAAGTAAAGCAGAAGAGAGAGAGGCTGGGAGAATTTTCAGAAAGAAATGACTGCCCTTAATTTCTCTTCTGAAAGGGTATGAAGCCATTTCTAGCTCCCAAAGAATTGTGTCTTGGGAAGGGCAGATGTGTTCATTTATGTGCGTATTCAAGGCAGAGCCTCACTGATCTGCATTTCTCTGATTTTCAGCACAAACTACGTTACTATCACCTGTACTCTTAGCAGAGAGAAGCAGGAAGTACTCTACGATCCTGTTTCTGGAAAGGGATCTGCCCAGGTGAACCCTAACACCCATGTAGAGTCAGTGGAAATCCTCAATGCATTTCCCTGCATGCAATACATGATCAGCACAGGGTCTAGACCTGTGTCAGGCAATGGATGCTCTGCCGCTATTTATATGCAAAGAGGGATAGTTTGGAGAATCCTATATCTGCAAAATTGTGCCTGCAAATTCAGAGAACAAGTGCGACTGATCTCACAGAAAACCTGCTTTAAAAAAAAAAATCACAATTCTGCTTTTCAGTAATATTCTAACTATAAGTGAGTTTCTTTGGTTAGAATATGCCATTTTCACAGGAAAACCAAATTTTTACTCTTGAAAATATTTCCACCTGAAACTAAATGGGTCAAAGCCACGTTAACTGTAATCTTCACAGCAGATCACAGGGGGTAGCCCCACATCTTCTCACAATAGGAGTTAAATATCCTGCAATGCTTAAACAAAAATCTCACTAGTCGCTGTACAGCATGTTCACCAAAGTTATTTATTCCTCCTCCTTTAGCTAGGAGTGAATGTTTTGGCCATTTTTCACACAGCTCCAATGATTTCTTTAGAACTGATCTGTTCTTCGCAGGTTTACTTGCATAACTTGTTCCTTTTGTTAAAAGTCTTGAGTAGGCCCAGAGCCTTGTGAGATGCTCCAAGTGGAGAAATCCTCAATGTAGCATTTCAGCAACGATGAGTGTTAATGAAGGGATTTTGTTTGTCACGTCAGCACTAGAGCTGGGTGGGAAATGGCTTTCCCGTCCAGGAACAAAAATTGAAGTATGAAAATCTTTCCCAATCATGAATCAGGAAGAAACTTTTTTTTTTTTTTTTGGCAAATCAAAATAAAATAAAATGAAAATGGCCCAGGTCAATTAAAACAATTTGTTGTGATAATTTCAAAACACTTCATTTCAATTGTAACCCACTTTGTTTTGTTTTTATTATAATTAGCTTACGTTTTGAACCAAGAAGTTGTTTATTACTATTTATTTTATGTACTATCACACTGCTTAGGACTCCCAGCCTCAGACCAGGCCCTCATTGTGCCAGGAGCTGTATAAACGGACCACAAAGACAGCCTCTTCCCCGAAGAGCTTACAATCTAAGTGTGAGAAGACAAAAGACAGCAGAGGGATACAGCCAAATGGGACAGTACAAGGAAACAACAAGACCGTGTTCATCAGCAAGATGAGAAGAGGTATTCAGTGCATCAGCAGCCTAACTGGAGAACAGGAAACCAGAAACACATTTCCAAAAATTTTGATTTCAGAAATTCATTGCAAACAACCTTGTCCTGTGAAAAGTTTTGGTTCCAACAGATTGGCTTTTTTAGCAACAATACATCTGAGCAGCTCTCATCAGCTTCCCATTTGAAGGCTCTGAGAAGTATTTGTCAACATGCCCCTCCAGCAGATAGCAATGTGGAATGCTGCCAGGGGGTCTCTTGGTTTTGCAGTCTTTCCAGAAGCAGTTTTGAAAACCGCCAGTTGAGGTTCTGTGTTTCATGTATTCTTTAGCATCTAACTTCTCTTGGTAGTGCTAAATAGAGTTGAATCAGTTTTTCTTCCAGTGATGCTATTGTTGATAAATTCTGAACAGGAAATCTGCACAGGAAAGAAAAGCAGAAAAATGAAGGTGCAATTGATGGTGCTAACTTGAAGATTATCTCAAAGGATTTTACATCTCAGATTGTTTCCTTGATTAATATTTATGACTAACCCTCATCTATGTCTTGCTTGTTTCATTATAAAAGTTCTGAATCTATGGCATGTCACTACTATGAAGTAGCAAACAAATATGCAGCACGATACCACGCCTAGGAAACAATAAAGATAGCCAAGATCAAGGAATATGTCAAATTCATAGCAGCAGATTGGACTGAAAATTTGTGTGATAAGATACGCTTCAGACAAGGCAGAATTGATTTTGATGCCATGTACCAATATATCACCATTTGAAGGCACGGTTCCATATTTTGTTTGACACAAAAGAATATGAATTTCAGTATCTGCTTGTGATGATTTTCATATCTTTCAGCCACAAAACCCAAGAAAAAGGGCTGTTGTTAACTTGTCCTTTTCTCCCTTTATCAGATCTATGCTAGCAGAGGGAAGAATGGAGATAGTGTCCAATTTTCATTCTTAAACAGATTAGCTTTAAAGATTCTTTTTCAAAATGTTCTCTGGCTTTATCCTCAGCGCAGGTCCATTGGGAGGCTCTAGACATTAGAATCCTGTATTAGTAGAAGTGATACCAGCCCTAAACGGTTTATGGGCCAAGATTCTGCCCTTCTCTTAGAAGGGCATGTTGCCATATCTGCCAGGACTACTAATTTCTGATGGCAGATCTCCAGGTAGAGTGGATTGACCGAAAGGAAGCCGATTTAGTCAAATACATAACGTATGCTACTAGGCAGCTCTTGGGCAGTCATAATGAGCATAAGTTACAGACAGGCATTTGTAGAACGGTTTACACATGTGAGTTAAGCATTTCCAACCTGGCTGGGTACAATTGTTCAGCGGATTTGGCCCTTCACATATTGAGCGGGACAGGTTGTATAAAAAGCTCATGCCCTTGGCTTCCTGCATGTCCTCCAGCCCATTTATGTAGGGCGTTGCAGCCTCTAGTCTGTGTATATATCCAGGGCTCCTCCATTTGCACTCCCCCATTGTCATCACAGACTTCTGTCCCAGCCTGGGTGGAACAGCGCAATCATCCTTCAAGGACTGGAGCCCTGATGTTTCTGCATGTCCAGCAAGCCGGAAGTTCTCCCATGCATCCCATACATTGGGATAAAGTGTAGCAGAGAGACTTATGCTATTCCCTTGTACGACAGGTGAACTTCAGCCATAGCAAATGAGAGAACTTACTCTCCTTAATCAGGGTCATTGTGACAGTGGTTTATCTCCCCGACAAGTATCAGAACAAACATGGGAAAGCTTCAGATAATGCAATTCCCAGTTCCTATGTCAGTCTGTATCTGATTCCTAGAACTTCAGAATGACCTGTATTGAGAGTGTGCACCATGTGTGGCAGAACTGCACAGACCCAGTCCTGACAAATATAGGGTCAAATATGGAATAAATCCTGCTGCTCTTATGAATATCCAACTGCTGTTTTGAAATTACATACTCTGATATTCCCAGGGACAGACAGATGAGCTCCTAATCCTGTTTTCCACAGGTTCAGAAACCCTTTCACTAATCTCTGTGAGGTGAGAACTACCAGTAATACATATATATTTATCCTGTATCATTCCTAAAGAAAAATTGAATTCACATGGGCACAATATGGTTTTCACTTCAGCTAAGGATACAGTTGTCAAAGGAGCTCTGTGATTTCGGTGTCTGTCTCATTTTTAAGAGGGACAGGCACTACGGAACCTAAATCTTCGTGAAAGTTACTAGCCGTCACCACAGGTTTTTGCGAATGGAAATGGATGAACAGGTTTGGCTAATATAAAAAATTACCTCAGCCTCTGTCCAAATCTTGAACCAAACCAGAACTGAATTTTCCAGTGTTGAAAAAAGACTTATTTTTCTTTTAATTCTGTTTCTGGGCATCCCGGATTAGAAGTGGAGGGACTGAAATATAATGAGAATTGCATTTCTGGAAGTATTTCTC
Organism: Emydura macquarii macquarii; assembly: GCF_026122565.2. NCBI lineage: Eukaryota > Metazoa > Chordata > Testudines > Chelidae > Emydura > Emydura macquarii. The sequence continues at coordinate 1,708,921 of NW_027131688.1, forward strand.
TCCCAGATGAGAATAGACAGGAACAGAAACCTCATAGCCTGGTAATGTAATTTTGACACAGATATGACAGCATGGCCCAAGTGAAGATGTTTTTCTGTCCTATCAAGTTCTTCTCTCCTGGCTCGATAGGCACCTAAAAATGAAACGTACTCGTAGAGACAGTCACGGAGGACACGGAGCAGCACAAAAAGACAGCATGAGTAAAGAAGGGGACTTGTGCTATTCTGTATGATCATACATCGATTTCAAACCAGATGGACAATATTTAGGCGCCAGACTTACAAACCGGACAGACAGGATTTAGGTGCCAAAATTTGCACTTCAGTTTGAAATAATTTCAAGCCACATTTTGTTTTATATTCTGTTAAATTCAATTGTGTTCTATTAAAATGACAAAATTAAACCTAAATCCAAGTGAAAGTCTGACACACTAAACCCAGAGACAAAAATGCAGACCCCTAGCCTACTAGCCCGGCAAGGGAGAAGCAGGGAATAACAGCAGCAACTCTCCTTTATTTGAGTTTAATGACATCACACTTTGACGATCACATTTTCTTGGTGGCAACCACATCTGCCATCTGAGCTGCCCGTGCATTAGTTACCAAAGCTCCCCTCTCTCCCTTTGCTCTCCTCACCCCAGCCTGAGTCATACTGGTGTAAGTGAGAGCAGAATTAGGCCCAATACCGTTGAATTTTAAAACTGCTCTTAAATTGAAATGCACTGATGAGGAATGCGCAGAGTACGTAATGCATAATCTCAGTTGAATCATAGAAGATGAGGGTTGGAAGGGACCTCAGGAGGTCATCCAGTCCAACCCCCTGCTCACAGCAGGACCAACCCCAACTAAATCATCCCAGCCAGGACTTTGTCAAGTCGCACCTTAAGAATCTCTAAGGATGGAGATTCCACCATCTCCCTAGGTTGTAATGGCTGAAACCATGAAGAAACCATACACAGAAATGGGATCCAGCGGTGTGCATGAATAGCAGTGGAAGTAGACGAGGTGCTATCTACAAAATGGACGACAAGCCTAGGTCTCAGATTTGGGGCCTAATCTCGCATTAGCCACTTTAGATTTTAACGAAGTTCCAGTCTCAATGCCTGAACATGTGGGGTTCAGGAGCACAGTGTGAGCTGAAGATAACAGAGCAATTATATCTCTATGGTGTCCTGCATGTCATTCGATAGAGGGGATTTTTGTGTGTTTTTAAATGGGAGATGATGGAAGCTTTGGCCAGTCCTTTTTCACTAGTTGGAAATGTGGCAGGATGTAAATCTTATAACAAAAGTAACCTTTTGCTCTGTAAAGACCCCGTAACATAGCTATCAAGAGACTATGATACCCCAGTTTTACGATGGTGTAACTTCACTGACTTTTGTGGAGCTACCCCTGATTTACACCAATGTAGGAGAGAGAAACACAACATACTTTACCTGGTCTTGAAAGTGTAAGGATTAATTTTATGTAAATTATTCCTCCATGCATGCTATGTACCAGCTCCCCTAGTCATTCTTGGCTCTGTCGCTTTGGTTTATTATAGTGTGGAGGAACTAATTACTGTTGTATTTTTCTTCCTCTTTTGTTGTCAAACATCTGTTACATCTTTATATCTGTTACATCGTTACTCTCTCATGCATGTAGATTGAGGAATGCCCATAAATGAGTTTCCACCCTTTGTTAAAAGACTAAACCCTCCCACCAATCAACCTCAAATAAAGGTTCAGAGTCCAAAGACAAGTGCCTGCGTTTTACATCCTGTCTCTATTGATTAAAAGATATGACTGCTGGAATTAAAAATTTCTTCAAAGCTCCTAAAGGGCAATAGGTTATTCTTCTTGACTGGTGCAGAAATTCTGGGGGGAAAGACAGATAAAACCACAAAATATTTAATTGTGAGGAAAAATAAAAGAACTATTAAATATCCCTGAGCTGTAGGTAATTGACTAGATCTCTAATCAAGTGGATAAAAAGTGGAAAAAATAGATTATTTCCTCTCCCCTTCATATGTGAAGGAAAGTTGACTAATTTAACCTTATATTATACTTAGACTCAAAACTGATAGTTTGTTTAGTTACTTTATTTTTTTTCCAATATTTAATAGTTTTTCACTGAACATTGCAAAAGCTCTTCTGTAATGGAAATATTTATTTTTTTTACTCTGGAGATTTACCCTGTGAAAAATGTAAATAAACTGATACATGGTTTTTTTAATTTTTTAAAAGAATACGTAATCCCTTGAACACCACATTCAGTACACACTCAGAAGGCCTCATAGAATCTACTGCATTGTGCAGCATTTAATTTCAGGGCATAATAAACATGGCATAGCAGTGCAGTTCATTTTAGTCACTTAACTGCTTTACGTACCAGTTACTCTACACCATGTTTGGTGCCTAGGCAGAACAGTGGCTTCTCTACGGCCCTGTGGACATGCAGTTGGAGCACAGAGGTTACACAAACTGTTCCATTGCTTTAGGCTATCCTATATATATTTAAGGCACCAGTATGTACTATTGGTCAGGTAAATCTGCCCTGCTGCTGGGCTGAGACAAAGTATAACGTGTATTTGACTAAAGCACCTTTTCAGAAAGGCATCCCAGTCTTGATCTGAAGACATTATGAAGGCATTGTTTCTACCCGGTCAGTCACTTTCGGATTCTTTTCAGTGCCCTCTCCAATTTTGCAGCTCTGTTGTTAAAATAGGGCACTAGAACTGTACACGGTAGTTATCTCACTAATGCCATGTCCAGAGGTAAAATCACCTCCCAATTCTGACTCACGACACCCCTTTTATAATCCAAGGATCACATTAGCCATTGTCACACTAGCGTCACACTGGGAGCTCATGTTTAACTCTTTGTCCACTATGAGCCAAAAATCCTTTCCAGAGTCTTTATTTCCAGGATAAAGTTCTCCACTCATTCGGTTTGGCCTGCATTAAGCTTTACATAACTTTGTATGTGTCTACATTAATATGCATTTTGCTTGAATGGGTCCAGCGATCCATATCACTCTGTGCGACTGCCCGGTCTCATCATTATTCATCACTCCACCAACCTTTGTGTCACCCACAAAGTCAATCAGAAGGGATGATATATTTATTCCCAGATCATTGATAAAAAGTTGAATAACATCAGTCCTAGACCTTATCCCTGCGGAATCCCACTAGTACTCCCCCCGTTCAATGATGATTCCCCACTGGCCATTGTTTTCTGAGGTCCATCAACCAGATCTTAATCCATTTAATGTGCCCGACGCCTGACAAAATTTTACATCTACACAGCTACCTTCGTCAACCAAATGTGTCACTTCATCTAAGAATGAAATCAGATTGTTTAACAAGACCTGTTCCCCGTACAACCAGGCTGAATGACATTCATTATATTCCTGTTCTTTAATTCATCAGTTTTATCCTGGATCAGCTTTTCCTTTACTTTTCAGGTATCTGGGCCATTCTGCTTGCCCTTTCTGAACATTGCCATAGTATTAGCACTCTTCCAGTCTTCTGGAATTTCCCTGGTATTCCCAGATTTATTAAAAATGAACATCAGCAGGCCCAAGAGCTCCTCAGCCTGTTCTTTAGGTGTCTTGGGTGCAAGTCATATGAGCCTGCTGACTTTAACATGTTTGTCCTTCGGAGATGTTGTTTAATATTCTCTTTGGTTACGAAAAGGCTGGAAAACCCTTCATCGCCCTCATGTGATGGGTGTACATGATCCTGATTCTTCGCAAATACAGAACAGTAATATTTATGGAACATTTTTGCCTTTTCTTCATCATTATTAACAATGTTCCCATTTCTGTCCAGTCATGGGCTTATGCGCATTGCTAGGGTTGTTTGTCATAGAATCATAGAGTTGTAAGGGACCTCAGGAGGTCATCTAGTTCAATCCCCTGCTCAAAGCAGGACTAACCTCACCCAAATAATCCCAGCGAGGGTTTTGTCAAGCCACACCTTAAAAATCTTTAAAGATGGAGATTCCACCACCTCTCTAGGTAACCCATTCCAGTGCTTCACCACCCTTCTAGTGAAAAACTTTTTCCTAATGTCCAACCTAGATCTCCCCCACGGCAATTTGAGACCGTTGCTCCTTTTTCTGTCATCTGCCACCACTGAGAACAGCCTAGCTCCAACCTCCGTGGAACCCTCTTTCAGGTAGTTAAAGGCTGCTATCAAATCCCCCCTCATTCTTCTCTTTTGCAGACTAAACAAGCCTAGTTTCCTCAGCCTCTCCTCATAAGTCTTGTGCTCCAGCCCCTACATCATTTTTGTTGCCCTCCCCTGGACTCTCTCCAACTTGTCCACATCCTTTTTGTAGTGAGGGGGCCCAAAACTGGACACAATACTCCAAATGCGGCCTCACCAATGCCGAATAGAGGGGAATAATCACTTCCCGTGACCTGCTGGCAATGCTCCTACTAATGCAGCCCAATATGCCATTAGCATTCTTGGCAACCAGGGCACACTGCTGACTCATAGCCAACTTCTTATCCACTGTTACCCCCAGGTCCTTTTCTGCAGAACTGCTGCCCAGCTCGTCGGTCCCCAGTCTGCAGCTGTGCAGGGGATTCTTCCTTCCTAAGTGGAGGACTCTCCACTTGTCCTTGTTGAACCTCATTAGATTTCTTTTGGCCCAATCCTCCAGTTTGTTTAGGTCACTCTGTATCCTATCCCTACCTTCCAGGGTATCTACCACTCCCGCTAGCTTAGTGTCATCTGCAAACTTGCTGAGGGTGCAATCTACCCCATCCTCTAGATCATTAATGAGGATGTTGAACAAAACTGGCCCCAGCACCGACCCCTGGGGAACTCCGCTTGTGACCGGCTGCCAGCTAGACATGGAGCCATTGATCACTACTCGTTGAGCCCTATGCTCTAGCCAGTTCTATATCCATTTTATAGTCCATTCATCCAACCTGTACTTCTTTAACTTGCTGATAAGAATACTGTGAGAGACCATATCAAAAGGTATATCATGTCCACCACTTTCCCCACATCCACAGAGCCAGTCACCTCTTCATAGAAAGCAATCAGGTTGGTCAGGCATGACTTTCCCTTGGTGAATCCATGTTGACTGTTCCTGATCACCTTCCTCTCTTCCAAGTGCCTTAAAATGGATTCCTTGAGGACCTGCTCCATGATTTTTCCAGGGATTGAGGTGAGGCTGACCAGTCTGTAGTTCCCTGGATCCTCTTTCCTCCCTTTCTTGAAGATGGGCACTATATTTGCTTTTTTCCAGTCACCAGGGACCTCCCCCAATTGCCACGAGCTTTCAAAGATAATAGCCAATGGCTCTGAAATCACATCAGCCAACTCCCTCAGCACCGTCGGGTGCGTTGCATCTGGCCCCATGGACTTGTGTATGTCCAATCTTTCTAAATAGTCTTGGACCTGTTCCTTTAGCACTGGAGGATGTTCTCCTCTTCCCTATTCTGTGCCACCCAGTGCAGTAGTCTGGGAGCTGACCTTGTCTGTGAAGACAGAGGCAAAAAAGGCATTGTGTTCCTAATACACTTAAAATACTGCTTCATATCACATAGGTCAGCTCCATAGGCTGCCACACAAAATACCCCAACTGTTAGATGTGAGCCATCAGGTAAGACTTAAATGTATTATTGTAGATCAGGCTAGTGAAAGAACTAGCTGAAGAACGACACAGATTAAGACCACCCTCAACGTCAAGATCCCAGTTTGAAACATACTCTCCCTGGTAATGCTGCTTCAAGGTGGTGACTGGTTGTGCGAGTCTGATCTTTTACTGTGGTGTTTTTCTCTTCATTACCAAGCCCTTGCTTCACAGCAGGTACTGCCTCTATATAACTCTTGCCCTGTGACCATAGTGTTCATAGGCCTACAAGTCATCAAAGAATTGAAGTAAGGGCATCAAGTAAGACAGGAAAATGAAAGCAAAAAGTAAACATAGTAAGACTTCTTGCTCAGAGTACTGCTGAAGTTTTATGGAACACTTTTTGCGGAGGTAATACTCAATTCCCAAGAGCCAGGGATTGTTAGTTTTGAAGGCTGGAAAAGAGAAGCAGTTTAAGGCCCACTGAGTGTACAGGGGCAGGGATAATGTAGCAGCAGTCAGTTTACAAAGCAGATCACATACTGTTTGAGGAGCTTTCCCAATCTTAGGTCAAGCTAGAGTAAGTCTTTACATAGCTTCCATTGAGATCAGAGGAATTGAAATAATGATGTACATTTACACGACATAACTGCAGAAGCAGACACAGACATTACAGAGAGTATAATCCAGGAGTTTCCCTTCTCGTGTAACATGGAGATGAAAGAGAAATTAACATCTGTTCAGTTTGGAAAACTGGTCAATACTGTAGGTAAGGCCCTTTTCTTAGAGTCTGGATGAATGAATGGGATAACAGAGGAATGGATTTTAGCCTTCAATCCTTAATCAGTCAGATGACAGAAGGTGCAAGTCACAAGCTTTATCTGTCAGTAACACTGAACAGTTAGGGTTGCTTGTATTTGGTCTTTATCACAATATCTGGAAAGATTGACAAGAAAACACAACCTGACCTTCATGGAATGGATTAGACACTATGGGATTCGTTGCTTCTGGAACAAACTTTTCAGGATTAAACAAAGTCCTTCAATTTACTGCAATCTTCTTTCTAGAGTATAGATTTTTCCAGTGACTCTCTCTCATGGTCTGCAGAGCTCACTCTATTCTTAAGTAAGTCAAGTTACACAGGCCTGGTCTATATCTAAAATAGGTCGACACAGGTTAGAGAGAACCAACCTTGGCCCATCCCTCAGTGTTAGTAATCCTTTTAATTCATCCAGGCCTTTTTCCGGCTATTTAATTAATTATCTTAATTTATACAATAAACCCAGCAACATCCTTGAGTGCCTAAAGCGTTAGTATGTATTTAATAGATACGGCAATCAACTGAGTTCACAATCTAATCCAGAGAGTCACCAAAAACCTGCACCTCCTGTAGAAATCTCTTCTTTCACCCAGCTATTGAGCCGGCACTAAATTACTATAAATCACGGTAGTTGACATGAAGCGGTAAAGCTTAGTAAGCCTGAGTGCTAAAGGGTTCTGGGAGCAAGGCCCCTTAGCATTAGACAGATTGTATGGCAAACCACGAAGAATACACAACTCGCACTTGCCACTGACATGAGCCATGGATGTTTTCCAGGCCCTGTGTGTAGCTGTGCTGATGTGATCGACCAACGACCAGTTTGCCTAGTGTGCACACATGGGTGTGTGTAATAGTGAATCTGGGACTAACTGACCTGGGTCAACTGACCTTGTAGAACAGTACAACAACAGGTGCCCGGGTGAACATCTGATCATATGTACATGTTGGCCGAGCCCTGTTGTCCCTCCCACAATTAGTTAGGAAAGCAAGTCATAAATAATCATGATATGCTAAATAAGTGCTATCACAGCATATTTTGGGGATATGTGACTCCTTTGGGAAAAGGGTATAAATATTGGGGAATATCATGTGCCATATGAAGAAAGAGACAAAAATGTCCCAATGAACATCTAAAGAGGGATTTTAGAACCAAGGATCTCAGGGTAGCCAACACCCTACCACAAGGGACCATTAAATAGATCAGGTACTCAAGAAGAGGAAGAGCCAGAGAGCCAGGGTAGCCAAGACCCTGCTATGGGGGACTCAGAAAACAGACCAAGTACTTAAAGGAACCAAAAGAATGAAGGAAACAGTCTCCATTTAGAATTGGTATCGGTACCTACTTTGTTTGCTAATCTGAATCCTATGTGGAGCAAGCATAGTTACTGAGGGTTTATGCTTGGGAAATTAAGGTTTACTGAGGAGAGGCATTGTATAGTCTTTTCCGTTTGTCTGTGATGCCTGCTTTTCAATAAATAGCTTTGCATTGAAGAGATTGAAGCCTGGTCTTCACTGGTACAATTATTGGGTGCCCAGCTGTGGGCACGTGAATTGATCAGAATTAATCCTCGGCCCAACAGTGGTGGAGAATGCAGGCACTGTGCCAAGTGAAGCTTGACTTTCTTAATTTTTGAGTTAAAAAAGCAGAGCTTGAAGTTGAAAAGCCAAAATTGATATTTGAATTGACTTTATTGATTTGACTTTTATTGACTTTGTGTGTTTGAATTGAGGTTACCAGGGGTCACAGACAGGCAGAAAGACTGTATAATTGCAATCTTCAATTCAAAGATATTTCATAAGCACAAACAAGGTGGGTTTACCTTGAAGGTGAAGGGGGATGCGCCAAAACCTTCAGGTCTAGCTGACAAGTCCCTACTGAAACAGGTATGTGAGAACCGGGGCTTTGACCCATGTCTCATTGATTTTGTTCCAACACCATATAAGGAGGGTTGTTAAGGTGTCAGGATGGCTAAGAAAGAACAGATAACTTGTGCTGCTATGTGGTTTATGTATCAAGCCAAGCTTTTGGAGGAGGGAGGAGTAGCAAACAATACTTTCACTGAACTGGTTAATAAAAATGAAACCTTTCACAAAGCATATTAGTAAAACTGATGCATTAACATTTGAAGTTGTCACCAAACAGTTAACTACAGCAGAAAAGGATGCTCCTGCAATCCATTTGGCATGCACACAAAAGCAATAGACACTGGAGGAACAAATTCAGGTTTCACAAGAGCAGGTAACAACCCCCATTCTCCTTTCAGAGCCAGGATAAAAAAAAATACAGGGGTGCAGGTTTCCAACTGCTTTAACTCCATGGAGCCTTATTCTGAGATAATATCTGTTTGCTAACTTCGCTGCTGTTGCCTGTATTTTAAGATACCTTGATACAGTCGATTGGTTCAGATCTTCCTCTCTTCCTAGGTTGCTCTTAACCTCTTTCTCCCCTTTTCTGCTCACTTCTGTTCTCTTTGTTTACAAAGTTAAAAGTTACAGTTATTACAGAAACCTCCATCACGGACGAAGCAACCGAGAACAAAACAAAACCAGCAAAAATAAAACCAGTGAAAACTTTACTTTAAATAAGTCCAGTAAATTGATTATTTTAACCTTTCAGGATTGCAACAGTTGGAATGATGCCTAACTTTCTTGAAGATACGGTTGCCAAGCAACAGCAATGCCAATTCTGTTTCTAATCCTAAGCAATGATTAATATTTAGAATGTTGGGTTTTCCTTACTTCCGTGTAGCAAAGGTTTAAAGCAAAGCAATATAAAGTAATAAGGAATGGTTTAAGTTACTATATTAATATCATAAATTGGGTAAATAACAATATGAAATTCTTATCAATTCTTATTGAGGTTTTCTTGCTTATTTAGATGTTAACACTTCTGTTTATCTGTTTGTTCTCTAAGATGTATTACTTCGTGACTGAGTTCTTAAAAGTTTTATTTGATATAGTTAAATATAGTTTTGGTGACTTTTGTTTTTAATTATGTTTGTCCTGTATGTTATGTATGCTATCCTGTGTTGTATGTTGTGTGTGTCAAGTAACAGAGTGTGTGTGTTTGGTTTCATTATGTTGCAACAAAAGTCAGTTTAACAGAAGTGGTACCACACTTTTTTAATATTATGGCTGAAGCATAACCATCATAATACCAATCTTTTTGCACAGCTCAAAAGACCTCAGTTATAAATATATGTACATATATTTACATTTTATATATATTTTTGCCTCAACAAGTGATGCAATTGCAAACAAAAATTCTTTTTTTATTAAGTATAGTTTTTTGTCAGAGAAAAAGATGTGAGGAAAAAACCTCAACATCAATGTAAACAGAATTTTAACAAAATGTCAATTTCTTGTTCCGGGTTTTTATCAACTTGTTTGCACCATTAAATATAGTTATAAAATGTCATTAGAAATATAACAATATAAGTTACATCTAAGTTATATAGTCATGTTGCAAAATGTTAAAGCTAACCAAACAATTTTAACTGGTTTCCACCTTTGTCTCCCAAATATAACCAAGTGTCATAAAGGTTTAATGCTCTCAAAGTGTTTGCATATATCTGTATTTACAATTTATTTTGGTTTAATCTTTAAACTCTTTTATGTTATGCTATCAATAGAGCAGGTTACGGTGAACCTGGTAATACTAATCCGAATCCAAATTTTGGACATGACAGGATGAAATACTTTGGATTTAGAAGAAAAGGAAAAGGAATATCAGATGCAGGAGGATCATTAAGGATGCAAATATGGGATCATCTTTTAAACAAAGGGTTAAGTATGACACGATCTGGTGGTCGACTCACCAAAAAGCATCCACCAGCTCTAAGTAAACTAATAAAAAAGGAACTGACTGAAAAGAAACAATCTCAACCAGTACTACAGCCCAGGGACAGAGTTATTAACTACAGGGCGTAATCTGCTCAGCCCTCATGGTGTTTTGTCACAGAAACTGGCACAAATAAATGTAAACAGCCTTCAAGGCAGGTCCATATCTCAATGAGGGTGCCTAGCCCCTAGCAACTCCTGCCCTCAAGACTAAACGCTGGTTGCTAAATTACAGCCCCACATAACTGGTAGACCATATATAAATACAAGTCAAGTGGGGGTGGAAGAAAATATACAATGGTTTCTAGCATTAATTAATATAAGAGCAGAGGCAACTTTGATTAAGTCAGTTCAAAAGGATATGCAAAAAAGGACAAACTATTCCTTTGTTTGGGTTCCATGGCAGGGAAGTAAAAGAGATGTTACTAGAACATCTACCATGGGTAATAGGTCATACTGAATGTTTGATTGATACCGTGGTTCGTGATCAAATGACTGAAGAAGCTATGTTAGGAGCAAATGCAGTTCAACAGGACAAATGGGTGATTGGCTTGGCAGGAGGATGGTTGTGGAAAAGAAAAGGAAAAAGTGTTAAGCAACAGATTATTTCAGGAGGATTAAGAAAGTGGGCTTGCAAGACCATGGCTGTTGTGGTGTTGCCAGACAACGAGTAAACAAGGGAATTTCCCTTGGTGTGGGCTAAAAAGAAATCTGAATGTGGAAGCATGGAAGCTGCAATGGAAATCACAGTCCTAGAATCCTAGAATCCTAGAATTGTGGAGGCTGGAGGGGACTCAGAAGGTTGTTTGGTCCAGCCCCCTACTCAGGACTAGAGCCAAGTAAGTCATTCCAGCCGTGGTTTTGTCAGGCTGGGCCTTGAAGGCCTCTAAGGATAAAGATTCCACCACCTCCCTAAGTAACTAGTCTTGTGCTCTACCAACTTCTTAGTGATTTTTCCCCCTAATATCCAATTTAAACCTCCTTCACTGGGGCTTAAGGCCATAAGTCATTGCTCTTTGTTCTGTCATTTGTCACTGCTAATAGCAGTCTAGCTCCGCCCTTTTTGGAACCCCCTCTTTGGGTAGTTAAGAGCTGTTGTCAGGTTCCCCCTCTCACTCTTCTCTTCTGTGAAGTGGGTAGGCTCACCTCTCTCAGCCTCTCTTCATGGGTCATGTACCCAGCCTCCTAGTCTTTCTGGTTGCCCTCCGCTGGACTCTTTCCAGTTTGTCAGCATCTTTCCTGTGGTGGTGGCGGGGGGGCAAGGCTGAACCAAGTGTTCCAGGTATGGCATCACCAGTGCCAAATGAAGGGAAATTATTGCTTCTCTTGATCTGCTGGCAATGCTTCTGCTAGCGCAGCCCAATATGCTGTTAGCTTTCTTGGCAACAAGGGCATGCTGTTGACTCATATGCAGTTTTTGTCAACTGTAACCTTCGAGTCCATTTCTACAGAAGTGCTGCTTAGCTGATCGGTCCCCAGTATGTAGTAGTGTAAGGGATTCTTCCATCTTATGTGAAAAATTCTGCACTTGTTCTTGCTGAATCTCATCAGATTTCTTTTGGCCCTATTCTCCAATTTGTCTAGGTCGCTCTGTCTCCCATCCCTACCCTACAGGATATCTGTTGTTCCCCCCAGCTTAGTGTCATCTGCGAATTTGCTGAAGGTGTAGTCCACCCTAATCCAGACCATTGGTAAAAATGTTGAACAGAACTAGCTCCAAGACTGACCCCCGGAGCACTTTGCTTGATACTGGTTGCCAATGAGACATCGAGCTGTTAATCACTACCCATTGAGCATGATGATCTGGTCATTCACGTCATCTGGAATGGTAAAATGAACCAATTGGACAATAAAGATAATATTGAGGAAACTGGTTAATGCCAACGGGTATAACTGGGACACTCTCACGCCTCTAATTCTAGTGGCACCGAGGGCAACACCTGCTACATCTACTGATAAAACACCCTTTGAGATGATGACAGACCAAAATATGCGATTACCAGAATATTTGATCTGGCACACTGGTGGCATTCAATTGGAGGGAATGAAAATGGATACATAACTGCAGAATTTGTAAAACCGTTTGAATCAGATCCTCATGCAGGTAGCTGTCAAATTGGGAAAATCCAAACAAAAGGCAAAGGCCTACTTCAACTGAAACCAAAGAGAGAATACTTGGATGGTTGGCAACCAAGTAATGTTATTATCTTACAAAGCATCAAAGTATGGGCTGTGTAGTCAATGGATCGGATCCTTCTGAGTCATCAGTAAAGTCAGTTCATCAGTGTATAAAAGTAGGCTAACAGGAGGCAAGTATAATAAAAACAAAAGTTACCATGCTAATCAGTTAAAGCTGTATCTAGCATCTAGATCTCAGAAGCAACTTCCTCCTCAGACACTAAGTAAACAGCATGCGATGGACACTGCTATTTCAGACTTACTACATCCTCTGTTGCTGCTCTGAGGCTCAGGCTGAGTCAAAATCAAATATTCAGGACTGAAATGTTACAGAAGTTAAAATAGGTCCTCAGAACCATAAAACCCAGCAACACGTGAACAATCAATTGATTAAACAGCTAAGCAAAACACATCTAAAAGTCTGTTCCACTTCAAACTTGTAATCAATCCAGACAACAAGGTTACCTTATGACTGCATACTAAACCATTGGAAAATGTTTATATGAATTAATTCCTTTATCTTATAGGTGCCTTAAGTGTGTAGTTACTTTCCAAACTAAATCAGGAAACAAGGAATACATACTGAATGTAACTTTGAAGTTTAAAGTTTGGAATCCAATGGTGGATTATGACAGTCCAAAATATAATGATGTAACTTGTCCAATAATGGGCTCAGGACTTGTTAGTGGTCTCACCACAGTGCCTATATCAGGGGATTGGTTAATCAAGTTCAGTTTATATATCTATCTGTGGTGCTAAATTGGTCTCTAAATGAATTCAGTTATTGCAGGCATACCAAAGTGGTTTCCTCTTTCTCAGTGATCCTTGTGGATAAGGGTGTAACTGATCAACATGTACAAAATACTATTCTGATAGGGATACATTCTATACCGCTAGGAGAAAGTGTAGCTTGGATCCTCTTGGAATCCTGGGGCCCTGACACGACTATTTGGTTCAGTTTGGTTTCAGTTTGATTTATTGATTGGGGCGACCCAGCTGTTTAATGAAATCCAACTTAAAAATTGATCAGCTGGTCACCATAAAGAATAATCAGCAAAATGACCAATATTTAAGAAAAAAAAATATCTGCTTTATGCATGGAAACTATGTTATAAATACAATCACTGGTGCGTTGCAATCTCTAAGTTTAAAAATGGTTCTAGACCTAATCAAAGATAAGCAATTGTTAAGTTGCTGTATCTCTAAATGTTTTCAAAGGCTGGGAAAGGAAAGAGCCACATGTTTGAACTCTGTCAGCATTTGGTTCATTAGGAACAATTAAATAAATGGAATCTGTGGCATTTCACGCCAACTGAGACAATCTAAGGATTATATAAGGGCCTGGTCCTTGTATGTCTCATTCACGGTTTCTTTAAGTGTTCAGTGCTTGACTCAGACAAGGATGTGCACAGGCAGTTGGCAGCTGTCCAGTCCATTGGTCACCTAGAAGATGGCACCTGCAGAGAATGTGTCAATGTGCCTCCCTTGTTGGTCTATCACACTCCAACTCAGACCTGAAAAGCTCTTCAGATGATCTGTTGCTCTGAAAAAAGGCCTCAGTCTACCTGTAGATGTAATGTATTTGAGACAGACACTGTCATGTGTGGACTACAGGGAAAGTTACAAATAAATCGTTGTCATGCCTGGTGAGGCTGACTAAGTGAAGGACTCCGATAAAGAGGATGACATGTGCTGAAAATGGCCAATTTTGCATGGTAACCAAAAAAGCTACCATTATAGTCCCTTTGAGTGTCAGGTCACAGACTCACATCTTGTTTTACTCAGAAATAAGTTACTTTAACAGGAAACCAAGGAATTTCCCCTATTCCCATTCTTGAAAACATCACTGTCATCCTATCAGATCCAGCTTATCAAGATTTAACTATCCGCAGAACACCAACATTCCTTGTCTGTATTCCCCCACTAGGGTTGCAATTAAAAGCAATATTGCTTCATAAAGAAACGTACCTTGTATAGATTATTAACGATATGGACAAGACCAAATGAGCTATTATTTAATTAATGGATAAAGGTAATAAGTCTTCAGCAAACCCCCTGGGTAGAAGTTGGGCTACAAAAATAAATTGTTGTCCAAGAGATTGCAATAGGAACTATTTTCATTATTTTAAAATGCATGCAGTGTAAAAACAATAAGCAGAAGCAGAAATCCATACAAAAAGTAACTAATAATGCTGTTAAAAATGTACCCAGGGTAATCATCACTAACAGATACCAGGACTCAAAGTATCATCATTATAATACCTTTCCTCCATCGCATGCGGTGGAAGACAGCATTGAAACTATCCCCGCAGGTCTATACAGGTCTAACCTTCTACATCCATATCTATGTAATAAGGGGCTGGTAGCCCATAGGGTTAGCCTGTTTGTTTGTTTGTGTATAAATCTTTTATTTGTAATGTAATTAAATTATATAATTAATGAATATAATTAAATCATGTAATTAATGTAAATGAGCCCTTTGGCGCTCACATTCACTGATTTGATAGTTCAGGTCTCCCTGATGATGACAACAGGAATATTGCCGGTTCAATTTAATAGCCCTCTACTCCTCCCCACTTCTGAACAGCAATAGAAGTATCAATACTCAAATTGACCCGCTGCCCAGAATACATACAGCAGCCATACCCCCAGCAGCGCAAGACAAATCCACATGGGCAAGGGGAGTTATTCTGGTGATGAATCTGAGCCGCAATAACTACCATCTTACTATGGCCATGGGTGAATACACGAGGGAAGCTAATCGCTTTTAACACCTTGGAGTATTTTTAGCAGGAATGGGCAACATGTTTGTTAAAAATAAATGTAAAACCTGCACATTTTGAACATGAAGATTTTCTAAAAAGATATGTTCTAGTGAGACATAAATTAATCCAGGAGAATTCTCCAGCCTGCCCTATACATGAGGTCAGACGAGATGATCACAAAAGTCCCTTCTGGCCTTGGAATCTCTGAATTTAATTTTAAGTTTATCAACTGCTTTGACACTTGACCGGAAAAACTGGTGGTGGTTCTTGTTAGAGCGCGCCAGCTGCATTCGCTGTGCTGGGCCCTGTCCCGGTCCCAGGGAGCTCACATGCTGATTCTCCATTTATAAACAAAGCAGAAAGTGAGGAGTGAGCCTGAGAGACAGGTTTACACATGGATCATCTATTTAGAGAGCTGCATATGAGGGTGTGGTTCAGTATGAGGGTGTGGTTCATTAATGATCTGGAGGATGGGGTAGATTGCACCCTCAGCAAGCCTGCAGATGACACTAAGCTGAGGGGAGTGGTAGATACCCTGGAAGGTAGGATACAGAAGGACCTAGACAAACTGGAGGATTGGGCCAAAAGAAATCTGATGAGGTTCAACAAGGACAAGTGCAGAGTCCTGCACTTAGGATAGAAGAATCCCATGCACAGCTATAGACTGGGAACCAACGAGCTAGGCAGCAGTTCTGCAGAAAAGGACCTGAGGTTACAGTGGATAAGAAGCTGGATATGAGTCAGCAGTATGCCCTGGTTGTCAAGAAGGCTAATGGCATATTGGGCTGCATTAGTAAGGGCATTGCCAGCAGATCACGGGAAGTGATTATTTCCCTCTATTCGGCATTGGTGAGGCCGCATTTGGAGTATTGTGTCCAGTTTTGGGCCCCCCACTACAAAAAGGATGTGGACAAGTTGGAGAGAGTCCAGTGGAGGGCAATGAAAATGATGAGGGGGCTGGAGCACAAGACTTATGAGGAGAGGCTGAGGGAACTAGGCTTGTTTAGCCTGCAGAAGAGAAGAATGAGGGGGGATTTGATAGCGGCCTTTAACTACCTGAAAGGGAGTTCCAGGGAGGATGGAGCTAGGCTGTTCTCAGTGGTGGCAGATGACAGAAAAAGGAGCAATGGTCTCAAGTTGCAGTGGGGGAGGTCTAGGTTGGACATTAGGAAAAAAAATTTCCCTAGGAGGGTGGTGAAGCACTGGAATGGGTTACCTAGGGAGGTGGTGGAATCTCCATCTTTAGAGGTTTTTAAGATGTGGCTTGACAAAACCCTCACTGGGATGATATAGCTGAGGTTAGTCCTGCTTTGAGCAGGGGGTTGGACTAGATGACCACCTGAGGTCCCTTCCAACTCTAATATTCTATGAAGACTTTTTCTTGGTGTGAGCTTGAAATACCTTCACCGTGCCAACCCTTTCTTCTTCCAACTGCTCCTGAAAGGTGTGTGTTTATCTGTGCCTAGATTAATAAAGAATTTCTAAAAATGTAATGTTTGGTGGACAGTTACCAGGAGTATTCACACCCAAATTTTCATCCTAAGGCTTACACTCAGCTAGGCAGGGGACCCAAACACACCATCTCTCATAACTACCATCAAAACTAAGTGACTCAGTTCAAATACCTGCAATAAACTGGCTGTGCCCAGTCTATAGACTAAGGCTTACTGAGAGAAAATGTTCAGGGATTGTTTTCAAACAACAAATGCATTCAGTAACATGAAAAACAGTGCCCTATGTTCAACACAACACAAAGCAAAATTAATTGAATAAAATTATTTTCTACTAATTTTTTCACTCAGCTCCTTTGAAAAGCATGTTCTGTAGTGAAGGCAAATTTTGGAAGCCTAAATTTAGTAGACAATAAATTGTATTGCACAAATTTAAAATCCATCATTTCCATCCACTCTGAAATATGAAATGTAAACAGTATCAAAGAATGCAAATTAAGAATGTCTTTTCAGCAGTTCTGAAAAGCATGAGGCTTGCGAGCTAGGGAGCACTGCAAGGTACAAGCATGACCTTTTGTCCCTGGCTGGAGCTTAGGGACATCATTGTGTGTGGGAACAAAGGATTCTTCCCTGTTGGTTTCATTTTGCAATGTATATTGAGTTACAAATAAGGCACTCTCCCGTCTCATTTCTGGCAGATATGACAGATTGAATCTTCAGCAGGCATATTTCTTATTCAGGTAAAGATCTGTTTATCCTCTGACTAATTGCAGAGTTGTAAAACAAAATACACTTCTGTTTTGCAACAAATAAAAAAAAAAATCTCCCTTTCCATTGAGCTGTGGAAGCTAATTACATGGCATGGCACACTGAAATAGCTAGCTGCACTCCGGGTTCCGTCAAGCAGCTCCAGCAACATTGTAAAGTGTCGGTAGCAGTTCTAATTCCCTAACTGGAAACTAAATTCTGAATGTTCTGCGAGGAAGGCTAGTGCGTCCGTTCTTGGGCTAAGAGGTAGCGTAAGAGTGAAGAAAATTGTTCCTCCCAATCTTGGGCCTCAGGATCATCAATTCCTGATCAGGTATTGACCGCTGACATATCAGAAAGATCACTATTGAGTTGCTCATATTGAGTTGATGGTCCCTTAACTACAACGAAGTGTTCTCCAAGAACAGCCGCAAGCTGATCTGCATAATTAAGGGGTTGCTTTGAGTGGTGAGAACAATTAGTGTATTTGCGACCCTTTGGGATTTCCTATTTTAAGTCCTAGCCTGACAGGCTAAGGGGTTCTTTATTAGCAATAGACTGAAACAACAACATTGCACAGTTTGTTCCCCTAAGAGGGTTTGCTTATTATTAGAACAGCCAAGCTGTCACTTTAAGAAAAACGGTTCCATGCCGCTGTATAAATTGGCAATCTCTGAGTCATTTACACTGTTTTAAATGCAGCCCTGGTGTGTTTAAATAGGTAGAACAGTTAATAAAGAAAAGGACATGTAAAAACTTCAAGGCTGAGATGGAAGGGAAGTTCGCCTTGTGGCTCTGGGCCTGGAGTATGAGACAGGAGTGTGGGGCTCTGGATTTGCTTCTGCCAGGCACCTGCTCTGTGAACCTGGAAAATCATCGCTTTGTAGCAGTGGGAAACTGAGGCTCCGAGAGGTTTAATAATAGGCCAAAGATGAGTGTGAAGACCGTTCCGTTCCCAGCACATGCACACAGAGCTTGAATGTTGCAGCATAACACTACCCCTAGGAATCCAGCATGCAAACACACGACAGCCGAATACAGAGAGAGCGAGGGCAGGCCGCTCCCTAGGGCACACAGCCTGACTCAGCTCACGTTGCTCTGGGCTGGTGCTTTGCAGACTGACTGCAGAGGATCCAGACTGTGTGCTTTCCTGGAGAGTCCCCTAACCTGCAGGCAGGACCAGGAAACCCCTCGGGTGTCAAGTGACCGCTTGATAGTTGTACACCGTTCTCAACACACACAGGAGCAGACAGCCGTGGAACTCAGCTTGGTGATTCACAGCCTGGCCCAGGTAAGTCCAGTGGGGCTAGGCTGTGCCTGTTGCAGCCCACCCCTGTGTCGCAGCCAGGGTGCCACCGACGCTCCACTGGAAGACTCTGCCTCAGACAAGCACGACTTTTGCTGGGGCTGCTGTTGAACCAGCCAGTCGGACAGAGCAGATTCCCCTTATGGGGGTCAGGGGCCATAACAAGCACCATGCAGGGCCCAAAGGGCACTAGTACGAGTGATCCTGGCATGTTCATGTGAGAAGGAGGGGGAAGATTTCTGCTTGTCTGCCGCGGGTCCCGTCTGGGTCTCACGCTTTCTGGGCCATCTGGGCAATGGCAACCATGCCCTTAACCCTAGAAACAGACACTGGCCTAGGACTCAGAACTCCCAGCCTTGCTCTTAACCCACTGGGCCATGTGACTTTCCAGAGGTGGGTAAGTGGGGCCAGAGCCTATGGACAACACCAGCTTCTCAGACTCCCCGTGGCTCTCAGGCTTTCATGTGATGCTGTCCTTTTGTCTTTTCCCAGCATAATTTCCCCCAAAGGCTGTAAACCTCATACATTCCTCGAATCCAAGGCTGTACAGCTAGTGTGAATCCTGTATAATACAGGCCATAGAATTCCCCCAAAATAATTCCTACAGCAGATCTTTTAGCAAAACATCTAATCTCGATTTAGCAATTGTCAGCGATGGAGAATCCACCATGACCCTGGGTAAATTGTTGCAATGGTTAAATACCCTCATTGTTAAAAATGTACACCTTATTTCCTATCTGACTGTACCTTACCAACATTTACCTTGTGAAACTGAGCAAAATGAACCAGTGAAAAATCATGCATGAAGTTCTGTGAAAAAGAAAAAAAACCTTCCCCCCTCCTGTCGCCCAGTCTTACTGGAGATCGGGAGCTTCAGGTTGGTTCCAAAGCCCACTGATGTCAGCAGGAGTCCTTCCACGGAGTTCAACAGGCTACAGAACAGGAACGCTCGGGAATAGGAAAAGTGCTAAAATAGCTAACCTGTGTATTAAACGATGCTTGAGAGCTAGTCCAGCTGGAATCCCGTTTGCTCCATGGCTGCACCTGATGCTCCTAAGGGGAAGATAACTGGGTGCCACACAGGCTTTGTATATGAGATTGTAAAGTGTTGGCATGCAGGACGCTCCTCCAAAGCAATGGGGCAGTGAATTGATTTTAGGAAATCTTTAAAAACATAATTCCCCTGCTCAAATTTAACTATTAATTTTTAATTCTGTAAATGCTAAACACGGAACTTAGAGCTTTGGCTTAGAGGCTGTGTTTCGTTCTTTCAAAGGGCAAAATAATTATTTTAAAATGAAAACTTATATTTCCTTAATCCATAATGTGGCAATGTCTTATTTTTACCAAAAAAACCAATGGCAAACGGAACATGCTCTGAACCAGGCTACGGACAGAGCACGTTCGGTAAGATTCATTTTTCATTTAGCTGCAGGAAAGGACCTGGGGGCTACAGTGAACAAGAAGTGAACAGTGTGCCCTTGTTCCCAAGAAGGCTAATAGCATATTGGGCTGCATTAGTAGGAGCATTGCCAGCAGATCGAGGGAAGTGATTACTTACCTCTATTCAGCACTGGTGAGGCCACAATTGGAGTATTGTGTCCAGTTTTGGGTCCCGCACTACAAAGAGGATGTGGACAAACTGGAGAGAGTCCAGTGGAAAGCAACAAAAATGATTAGGGGGCTGGAGCACAAGACTTATGAGGAGAGGCTGAGGGAACTAGGCTTGTTTAGTCTGCAGAAGAGAAGAATGAGGGGGGATTTGATAGCAGCCTTTAACTACCTGGAAGGGGGTTCTAGGGAGGATGGAGCTAGGCTGTTCTCGGTGGTGGCAGATGACAGAACAAGGAGCAACGGTCTCAAGTTGCAGTTGGGGAGGTCCAGGTTGGACATTAGGAAAAAGTTTTTCACTAGGAGGGTGGTGAAGCACTGGAATGGGTTACCTAGGGAGGTGGTGGAATCTCCATCTTTAGAGGTTTTTAAGCTGCGGCTTGACAAAGCCCTGGTGGGATGATTTAGTTTGGGTTGGTCCAGCTTTGAGCAGAGGGTTGGACTGAATGATCTCCTGAGGTTCCTTCCAAATCTAAGCTTCTATAATCATCTTTTAGTTTCTTTTCTCTGATAAATAAATGAATGCATTCAGTGCTTGCAAAAAAGAGCTACGTTCACTTATTGATTTTAAAGAGAAAAGGTGGCTTAAAGCTACTTTGGTGTGTGCACACTCTGTCTCTCTCACACACACACGCACACACACACACACGCACACCCTTCAGCTGCATTGAGCTTTCCTCAGCTAGAACTGAGAATGAGGCCCAGTGAATTAAAGCACATTGATTTCCACTCTTTTTTGTTGGCAATTCTTGTCCAGGCCAGCGTTTCAGCCTAAGCAATGAAGAAACCTGACTTGAGATCAAAGTGATCTAATAATGTCCAAAACGTGAAAGCTGGGGAACAGGAAGTAAATAGGAAAGTCAGTGAGATGTGTTCAGCTGAGTTGAAGTGAAAGTGACTGATTTCAACAACATTTTTATTTTTTCCATTTTGGGGTTCACCAAAAATTCTGAAAAATTTCATTTGGGGGTTAACTTGAATTTTTTTTTCAATTTTTCAGACTTGCCAATTAAAACAAGCAAACAAAAAATCATTATTCACTGAGCACTAGCATTCTTCTCACTCAAAATAATTTGTGGGTGTGTGTGGGGGGGGAGTTGGTAAAATGAACTAATAAAAAGAAATATTAAACTTCCTGGAATTCTTGCATTGCTGTTTGCTGAGGGCTTCAGACAAGTAAGTGGCTGAACTAGGAAAAGTGACCCATTGGTTGTGATGTCAGGCTTCTCCTCTGAGTTCAGCAGGTCCTGCCAGGAGCGCTCTCTCTCCTTCCCTCCCTCCCTCCTTTCCTATATTCATGGGTTTGTTGGTGTTGGGTTTTATTGTTGGTTTCATTTGGCTTTACTTCAAGCAGCATTTTCATGACCTCACAATGTGACACTTTACCACTACACACCCCTGGGCTCGAACACCTGCTCACTGCAATCCAGTGCAGACTGGGTTAAACACTTTTCTCCACTTTCTAACATCTTTCTGACACCCGCTTTCATTTTCCCTGTCTGCATGTAACAGCTATGATGCCAGGTGTGTAGAAGCATTGCATGCTGATCTATATATGCTTACCTGTATGCTCGTCAATTCCTGCATCTCCGAATACCACAAAAAGATCATTCCAGTCACGTGGCTGGAAGCGCATGATTTCATGTGTGCTCCATTGAGGAAGCGGGTTCTTCTAACTGACCGGGACACTGCCGTACCTCCTCCATGCAAAGCTCCATGCAAAGAAAGACAACAGAGAATTACAAAGTAGTTTGTTTGTTTGTTTGTTTTTATGCAGAGTCTTTCATCTGACCTGTCAGAAGGTGAACTTTGCAAAGGCAGAACAGAGATAAAAAACACTTTAGGGAGCTGAATGCAGCAACTTTCTGCAGGAAGGAGAGCCCAGCATGTAAAGACAGGTGGGAGAATGAAAAAACGTCAACATTTAAAAGCAGTAGAGATGTAACTGTGTACCTCGGAATGCCTGTCGGCTCTCTAGCTGTCCCCCTGTGCAGGCCTATGGAAGTGACTGCACGGGTGCATTGCAGTCTGCATCTTCCAGAGGGTCAGGACAGAGTAGGAGGGGAAAGGGGTGTGCTCCTGAAGCACTTTCCATCTTGGAGCTTCCCCTGTGGCAGTGCAGCTCCCCATTGCCCTTACTGCTGGGTCACCTCCACCCTTAATGCCAGTCATCGGGGCTCTGAAGAATTAAAGTGAGAGTGCTAAGTTTGGGCTGGATTAAATGGAATGTGGGTATATTGAGGGGAATGGAGAAAAGCAGCAATGAAAGGAAGGGGAAAGAGGGTGGTGTGAACATCTAAGCTTTATTGCAAATCAGCCACAGGAGAAAGCAGACGCAAAGGCCTGGGAATGGGAGGCAGTGAGCCAATCCCGCAGGAGAGGAAACTGCAGCCAGAGTGGGCAGCAACACCAGCGGAGTGAGTGCTGGGCAGGAGGAATCTACAGGGTTAGAAGAATCTTTGGAGAGGTTTGAACCTGGCTGGGCTGGCTAGGAAGATGGTGACAGTGAGACAGAACGGGTTGGCCTGAGCCTGTTTTTGGATCAGGGAAAGCTTTATTACTCCACCACTCCCAGCTGGCTAAAGGTTAGAGATTGGGGATTGTTAGGTTACTGTGGGTGGGTGAGGCTCTGTGGCCTGCACTGTGCAGGAGGTCAGACTGGAAGATCACAATGGTCCCTTGTGACCGTAAAGTCTATGAGTCTACGAATGGCTATCCAGGGGTCGGGAAGAGACGAGGGCAGGAATCAGCACAAATCAATTCAGGAGTGCCTGGCGAGAGCTCTCATGTCATTCAGCAGGGAGTGACGTTGCATGCTAGCGCTTTTGTGGGAGCAGGGCCAGGAATGGTTGTTCTCACAGCAAGGCAGTGTAAAAGGCACCCCAGATTGGAGAGTTGAGGGGACACAGCTGTTCAACTGTCCAGATTGTACCCTTGGGAATGTCACATTGGTGGATGGAAAATCCCAGGCTCACACACTTTTCTCTTTTTCTCCACTGGAAAAGGAGGAGGGGAGGCGGTTAGAAAACGGGAGAGTGGTTTCTTTCCTCCATCTAAATGAAGTGAAATGTTTTTATAACATTTTTAAAATTTGTTGTTTCAAAATTTCTAGTTTAAAATGTTTAAATGATTTTTTCACAACATTCTTTGTTTTGATTGAAAAGTCACTTTCCATCCAAAAAAAAAAAAGTTTCATGCAGCCCTTAGCTTCAGCGGACAATATAGCATCTCTGGAGTGTGGACACAGTAGCTGCTTATCTTCACAGCCACACAGAATTCAAATGGTCTCTGACTTTGGTTGGAGAAGGAACCAAAACAAGAGAAACACAAAGTATTTTAAAATATCAAAAGGCTAGAGAGTCAATACTCAGCATGACGGCAAAACCCTGATGTCGTTTTTTAATACACAGGGTGAAGCTCCTGTTTTAAAGTCTAGTGTTTCTAGATTTGTCAGCCCAATGCAAACACCTTTAGTACCAACAGTCTTTTCTAAACAATAGTCCTGGAGATAGACTGGTAATCAGAAAGAGGCGTTATCTGTCTTTAAATGCCCACCCTGGCATTACTCTTGTGTCTACCCACTCTGTGCCTGAGTTGTAATCTACTGGCTTCCCTTCCCCAAATTCAAGTTTCTTGTCTTGCCTAAGCAGCCCTGCAGAAATCCATTCACAAACAACTTCTGTAATTTCTTGTTCCACCAATGAATCTCTCCTCTCCATTCCCATCAGCTCCTCTCATTCTCAGCTTTGTTCCTTTCTCAATCTCACCACCAGAGCCTGGAACCAGGTCTTAGCTCATTTCCCTACCCCTCGTGCTGGGTACTTGGCCTCTCTTCTTTAGAACATCCTCACAGCTCTCTTCTTCTGTGATGTCCACAAACGCACACCTGCATCACTGAAATGATGCTGCCCACTCAGTACAAGGTCCACGATAGATTTTTACTCTGCGTGTCCTGTGGTTTTGTGTCTGGTTGGTATCATCTGTGTAAATTATAAACTCCCCCAGAAAGGACCATGCCCTCCACGATGTCGCACATAGCGCCAAGCACGGTGCCAGCACATAGCCAAAACAGTAATCACTTAACGGTTGTATTTCGTGATTTTCCAGGGAAACAGATGATTGTTTGCAAAAGTCAGAAGAATGCGGAAACGGGGTTTTGTACTGGAGACTGCTTTGGCACATTAGCTATGGTGCAATCCGGCTCACCACTAATGACTAATTTAGATAAATTAAAGAGGAACAGGGTGGTTCACTGTTCCATTATAACATCACAGATGTTAAGGCCAGAAGGAACCATCATGATCATCTAGTCTGAGCTCCTGCACATTGCAGGTCACAGAACCTTACACACCCACTCATGTAATAGACCACTCACCTCTGGCTGAGTTACTGAAGTCCTCACATCATGGTTTAAAAACTTCAAGAGAATCC
Organism: Emydura macquarii macquarii; assembly: GCF_026122565.2. Lineage (NCBI taxonomy): Eukaryota > Metazoa > Chordata > Testudines > Chelidae > Emydura > Emydura macquarii. The sequence continues at coordinate 1,733,639 of NW_027131688.1, forward strand.
ACCATTTACATTCATTTAAACCTGCAAATGGCTTCTGCCCCAGGCTGCAGAAGAAAGGAAAAAAAACTCAGGGTCTCTGCCAATCTGACCCAGGGGGGAATTCCTTCCCGACCCCAAATATGGCGACCAGTTAGACCCTGAGCATGTGGGCAAGACTCACCAGCCAGACATCTGGGCCAGAATTCTCTGTAGTAACTCAGAGCCCTCCCTATCTGTGTCCCATCTCCGGCCGTTGGAGGTATTTGCAAATAGTAGTTGCAGACAGGCCACATGCCATGGCAGGCAATCTCATCGTACCGTCCCCTCCATAATTGTATCAATCTTAGTCTTGAAGCAAGTTAGTTTTTTTCCCCCACTTCTCTCCTTGCTGTTCCAGACTTTCGTTCCTCTGATGGTTAGAAACCTTCATCTAATTTCAAGCTTAAATTTCTTGATGGCCAGTTTATATCCATTTGTTCCAGTGCCAGCACTGGCCCTTAACTTAAGTAACTCCTCTCCCTCCCTGGTGTTTATTCCTCTGATGTATTTACAGAGAGCAATTCTCTCTCCCCTCAGCTTTTGTTTTGTTAGGATTGACCAGTACATTTAGGTTTTTTTCCTCCTCTGTTTCTTCCAACTGATACATTCCCAGTTTATAGCAAAAATTCTTGTTGTTGGTCCCTAAGTGCATGACTTTTACACTATTAAATTTCATCCCATTATTTTTACTCCAATTTTCAAGGTCCTCCAAATCTTCTTGTATGATATTCTGGTCTTCCTCCATATTGGCAATACCTCCCAACTTTGTGTTCTCCAGAAATGTTATTAGCGCGCTCCCACTTTTTGTGCCAAAGTAATTAATGAAAATGTTAAAGAAGACTGGCCCCAAGACTGATCCTGATCAATTCTGACTAGTAACCTTCCTCCAACATGTATTTTCAATCCTAACATTTATCCTGTCTCATTTTTCCATAAATAATCTGAGCAGAAGCTGAATTAGTCATTGGAAAAGACAAGCAAAATTCTTTCTCAACTCAAGGTGTCATCATCATGTTTAAAAAATGGCTTTTATTGTAAGTCATAGCTCATTATGCATGATCAATTTTCTGATTAAGCATTGTTTGGGAATACAGATTTATTCTGTGTGACAAATGTAACACCAAACTGTTTTTTTTAATTGCAAATGATCTATATAAAAACTACTGCCGACACTTCTTTCATTCTGCTTCTGTAATGCTAATTAGCAGAAGAGATATTTTTAGTACTTGATGGCATACTTTAACATGCTCATCCCTGGCTAGCTGGTGGAAAAGCTAAGTTCTCTCATAAAACCAGTGTTCTTATCATTTGATTTCTGTATAGGTCAGGGCTCTGGACTGGAAGTCAGGGCAGCGGCGGTCTCTCCCTGGCCCTGTACTTTACCTGGTGGTGTGGTGATGGTGCTGCAGTCTTGTTAATGCTGCCAGTATTGCTGTTCTTGGCTCTCCGATGGCAGCTGCACTAGCAGAAAGTGCAGCCTATTAATTCATCAGATCTCAAGGTTTTTCATAAGAAAGGCCACAGGCTCGGTTTGGTGGTGAAGGCGCTCAGCCAGGCTTATTGTCAGCACAGCCCGGTAGTGTCCCATAGGCGTTAAGGGTACACTGACACACGTATGCCTGTGACAATGGTACCTGCTCACTCAGCACACTAGGATCCTGTCCCCTAAACCAACACAAAGGTGCCCCTCCTGTGACTTCTCCTTTTATACATTGATACTTGCGCTCCAGACGTTGTTAGTTACACCCTTATCCTTGCACCTGCTAGTTCGAACAAAACATCCTCATCCATTATCCTGTCATCCCTCCTTATCTTTATGAGAGGTCGTTGTGTTCTTGTGCCGTCTCTTAAGAACGTGTTTGCAAAGTTACTTGAGTGATCTGTGTGTTTTTGCACCATCCTCTCTGGCCAGGAATGTGCTGGTTAGCTGACACCTGATGTGTTACTATTCTGCAAGGCCAGGCCTCCTCTGGTTCACAGACTTTGGTTCACACTGCTTGTTATGCCTACAGGTGATCTTGGGCAAGATAGTTCTCCCATCTGTGCCTCTGTTTCCCCTCTATCTCTGGGTCTGTGTTGTCGATGTAGGCTATTAGCTTTTCAGGACAGGGTCTATGTCTTGTTATGTGTCTCTGCAGCACCTAGCACTAAAAGGCCTTGATCTCATTTATACAAATAGCAGTAGAGACGCATGATCTTGCAGTCTAACCTAGACAGAAAGAAACACAGAACAGAAAAACAAATGTGCTGTGTTTAGCATCTTGCTTGATAATTCAGCTTGGTAATGGGTGATACTTCAACAGTACTTGGCTGAGTATGCGAGCTGCTGTCGCTGGTGCAGGGAAGTGGCCAGCTGTGGCAGGCTGGAAGAAAGAAGAGTGTATTTATGGGGAGAGTGAAACCTTTTTTCTAGACCCTGATCCAAAGCCAAAGTCAATGGCGATCTGTGTTCATTTCACTGGGCTTTGGATCATGTTGCTGGCACGGTTCCTTATTGTCAGAAGTGAATAGGACATTGTGACATGCTCCTGGGAACACAGAGCTGTGAGCCCCTGTGTTACTCTCTGCCTCAGCAAGAATGAGCCATGCTAGAGATTAGACCGGGTTAGCTCCCTGCCACACCAGTCTGTCCTCCTCACCAATGAACTCCTCAAAGCTCTGTCGGCCCCGACCTCACCGAGCAGGTAACAATCAGTGGACTCCAGCCCCGAGTTCCCCAGAGAGGTTTCTCTGCAACTGTAAATGTTTCACAGCCTCTACCGCTCAACCTGCACAGACGATATGAAGTTTGCTGCTCTTTTAGACAGTCACTGCCCTGCAGCTTTTTTAAGTAACTGGGGTGAGCACACCCTTCCCTTCCAATACAGCACTGCATTGCTTTATAGAGTGGAACCCCAGAGTTACAAACCACAGTTACCAAATGACTGGTCACCCACACACCTCATTTGGAACCGGAATGTGCAATCAGGCAGCAACAGAGACCAAACAAATAAGCAAATACTGTACAGTGCTGTGCTAAACATAAGCAACTAAAAAAAAGGGAAAGTCAAAAAAAAATATTTGAGAAGGGAAGGAAACTTTCTGTACTTATTTCGTTTAAATTAAGATGGTTAAAAGGAGCGGGGTTTTCATTCTGCATAGTAAAGCTTCAAAGATGTATTAAGTCCGTGTTCAGTTGTAAACCTTTGGAAGAACAACCATAACGTTTTGTTCAGAGTTATGAATACTTCAGAGTTACAAACAACCTCCTTTCCCGAGGTGTAACTCTGAGGCTCTACTATAGTAAAAATAATTCAAGTTTATTAACAAAAGGAAATGGGCTAAGTGATACCAAGGACAAGGTATACAGGTAGAAACGGTTACAAACACACACAGATAAAAATACACTTTCTAATGGCTAAGACCTAATTTAACAAGCTACAATCTTTGTTAAAGATGGTTTCCTCACCAATCTTCCTATCCTAGCAACACTGACTGGCTCTTAGCTAGGACCCACACCGAGTCTAAGGGGCTGTTTTACCCTGTCTCTTCAGGTGAAGGACAATCCTGTAGCCCATCGGGCAAGTTTGCTCTATTAGATTCAACCCATTGTATTCACTGGCTTCCCTTTTGCTTAGCTGTAATGCAAAGAACCTACAAGTACAGTCCCAAAAGTGAAATCCCTGCAAGCTGCATGGAAACGTTTTAAAGACACCATAGTTAAGGTCAGTTTTAATGTATACCCCAAATTAAAAAAACCTAGTAAGAAGACGAAAAATTGCCACCATGGCTAAACAACAAAATAAAAGAAGCAGTTAGAGGCAAAAAGGCATCCTTTAAGAGGTGGAAGTTAAGTCCTATTGAGGAAAATAGAAAGCAGCATAAGTTCTGACAAGTATAAATCCGTAATTAGGAAGGCCAAAAAAGATTTGAAGAACAGCTGGCCAAAGACTCAAAAAGTAACAGCAAAAAAAATGTTAAGCACATCAGAAGCAGGCAGCATGCTGAGCAATCAGTGAGGCCACTGGACGATCAAGATGCTAAAAGAGCACTGAAGGAAGATAAGTCCACTATGGAGAAACTCAATGAATTCTTTCATTGATCTTCATGGCTGAAGATGTAAGGGAGATTCCCAAACCTGAGCCATTCTTTTTAGGTGACAAATCTGAGGAACTGTCCCAGACTGAGGTGTCATTAGAGCAGGTTTTGGAACAAACTGAGAAATTAAGCAGTAATAAGTCACCAGGACCGGATGGCTTCCACTCAAGAATTCGGAACGAACTCAAATGTGACATTTCACAACCACTAACTATGGTATGTAATCTATCATTTAAATCAGCTTCTGCACCAGATGACTGAAGGATAGCTAAAGTGATGCCAATTTTTTAAAAAGTCTCCAGAGACAATCACGGAAATTACAGGCCAGTAAGCTTAACTTCCATACCAGGCACATTGGTTGAAACTATAGTAAAGCACAGATTTATCAGACATAAATTAATATGATTTATTGGAGAAGAGTCAACATGGTCTTTCTAATGGGAAATCATGCCTCACCAATCTACTATAATTCTTTGAGTGGGTCAACAAGCATGTGGACAAGGGTGATCCAGAGGATATAGTGTACTTAGATTTTTCAGAAAGCCGTTGACAAGGTCTCTTAACAAAGGCTCTTAAGCAAAGTAAGCTGTCATGGGATAAGAGGGAAGGTCTTCTTCTGGATTAGTAACTGGTTAAAAGATAGGAAACAAAGGACCGGAATAAATGGTCAGTTTTCAGAATGGAGAAAGGCAAGTAGTGGGGACCCCCAAAGATCTGGACAGGGACCAGTACTGTTCAACAGATTCATAAATGATTGGGAAAGGGGGCAAACAGTGAGGTGGCAAAATTTGCAAACTATACAAAATTACTCAAGATAGTTAAGTCCAAAGCAGACCGCAAAGAGGTACAAAAGGATCTCACAAAACTGGGTGACTGGGCAACAAAATGGTAGATGAAATTCAGTGTTGATAAATGCAAAGTAATGCACATTGGAAAACAAAATCCCAACTATCCATATAAAATGATGGGGTCTATATTGGCTGTTACCACTCAAAAAAGAGATTTTTAAGTCACTGTGGATACTTCTCTGAAAATATCCACTCAATTTGCAGTGGCTGTCAAAAAAGTTTGCAGAATGCTGGGAATAATTAGGAAAGGGATAGATAATAAGACAAAAAATATTGTATTGCCTCTTTATAAATCCATTGTACCCCCAGATCTTGTATGCAATACTGTGTGCAGATCTGGTCACCCCATCTAAAAAATATTGGAATTGAAAAAGGTACAAAAAAGAACAATAAAAATGATTAGGGGCATGGAAAAGCTTCCATAAGAAGAGAGATTAATAAGACTGCAAGTTTTCAGCTTGGAAAAGAGACGACTAAGGGGGGGATGTGATAGAGGTCTATAAAATCATGACTGGTGTGGAGAAAGTAAATAAGGAAATGATATTTACTCCTCATAACAAAAACTAGAGGTCACCATATGAAATTAATGGGCAGTAGTTTTAAAATGAACAAAAGAAAGGATTACTTCACACAACACACAGTGAAGCTGTGGAACTCCTTGCCAGAGGATGTTGTGAAGGCCAAGACTATGACAGGGTTCAAAAAAGAACTTGTCCTCCAGGACAAGTCCATCAAGGGCTATTAGCCAGGAGAGGCAGGGATTGCTGTTTGCCAGAGGCTGGGAATGGCCAACGGGTTGGCTCACTTGTTGATTACCTGTTCTATTCATTCCCTCTGAAACACCTGGCATTGTCCACTGTCAGAAGACAGGACACTGGGCTAGATGGACCATTGGTTTGACTCAGTATGGCCATTCTTATGTTCTTATGTACAGTCCTGCTTCCTGTAAGATATTAGCTGGAGCATAAGTTAGCAGATGTGTGGATAAATATGCCATAACCCTTGGCACAGATCAATGGTTACCTTTAGATTTTCAGAACCAAGAAGAGCTGCTCAATGGTAGGAGTTAGAATGTTCCAGTCTGGGCGACCAGAAGGAACATGGAAGTAATAACCGCAAATCCGCTTAAGCCAGGGGTGAGGGCATGATCATGCACTGAAATGGCAGTGACACATCGCCGTATGTTAACCTATAGAACCAGTACCCCACAGTGTTATATCGGTGAAAAGGTGAAATATAGCATAATAATGGGCATGGAGGGCTGAGCATGAGCAGATGATGATCAGGCTCTAAAGCGAGACAGGCCCTTTTGTCTCCTACCGCCAGGCCCGCAGCTAAGGGTGCGAGTGAGCAATTCTAAAAACTTCCGCATAGAACGGTACCACGGATTACCCCAACCCATATTATCTTTATCCTGTTATGTGGCTTGGATCTTTTCTAGCTTTCTCCATTATTTTACTAATGGGATCTAACGTTTTACTTTGCCCTCAGTGTGTGTGTCCTGGTTACCTACCCCAAAACTCCCCACAAGACACTGAACTCCAGAGTGCGAATTTTGGGTAGCCTGATTCTGGGGGAAGAACATTAGTGCAGTCTGATCAATTGGATATCAATCTCTTTATTGTTATCAGTCTGAAAAAGGGTGAGGCAACAATCCAAAGTCCTTCTGTGGGCCCTTATCTCTCAAAGTCTGCCTTTTTACAAGGGTCACATTGATCCCCTAGGGCTCAGTCTCCTTTCTCCTCTGGGGGGCAGCAGGGAGGGAGGGGAATCTATCTTCACTAAGGTGTCCCCTGGCATGTTCCCATGTGAATTTTAGAAAGAAAATGCTCTCTTCCTGCAACCTCCCATACAGATGAATAGTCCACTGACTTTGGCCACACCTGGTGTGAGGTGTTGGCCTCCTGCCTTTGTCCTGAGCAGACCTGTTTGTAAACTCCCTTAGAAGGCTGATTTAAACCCCTTTCTGTCTCAGCCTGTAAAGCAGAGCGTCAGTGACTAGCCATAATTCCACACCCAGCCTTGTCACCTGCATTGCACAATGATGTCGCTGAGCGGTATCATCAGCGTTCAGACGCCACCTCCCCAGCTACGTTAGGGCTGCAGTGAGACTCGTACCAGTGTGAGATGTGAACACTGGCGTCCCCAGGCTCACAGAGAGTATCACAAGGAAGTACCGGGCCAGAATGGCCTAGGTAGATTGAGGGACTAATTGGCGCTAGAAAGCGTCCAAAGAAACCGCTTGTTCCTTCGCCCTGCCGTGCAAGCCCCTCTCCCTTATCACACGTGCACGGCGAAGAGCAGGGTCTGCACCTGAGTTTGAGCTGATACAGAGCAACTGAAGCTCTGCATTTAAAGCAGGGCTGTCCCTGCCAGATGCCATAGCGGCCATGCAGAAGGCCCCTACACGACACTGTTAGTCCCAATTTAAGTTCTGTGTTAAGATAAGACTCAGAGTTTAACCACTGGCCCACCTTGGCCTGACGGGTCCCTGAGCAACCCAGCTCACTGGGGCAGCCTGCACCCGGCACTGTCCTGCTGGGCAAGGAAGCATGTACACATGTATGCACGCATGCACACGCACGCACACACACGCCATACTCAGCCAGCTCTCTGGGCTGGTGCCAAAAGCCCCATTTCTTCCTGGCGTCCCGTCACCCTCCCCTTGATTTGTGCCTCAGGCTGCTTGAATCCTCCTTTCTGCTTTGAGTTCGCATAGGGCAGAGGCCCTCTGGCACTAGAGTCTCAAGTGGTTCAGAGGGTGGGGCGAGAGTCTGCACTGGGGTGAGACTCGCCCAGACAATTCGGGGCTCTTCAGTCAGCTTTTCAGCATCCAGCCGTCGCCCTGAGAACTGGCCAGGTCTCTTCGTCCATGACAGACATTGCACTCCCGCTACTCCACAGCCAGGTGTCCTTCTCAGAGACCCAGAGCACAGAAATCTCTGCCAGGTTCCCTTTCAGGCTGGATAGCCCACGCCATACACACACAAGTGCAACTCAGTTCCTCTAACGATGAGTAAAGAGCAGGTGGCATGCAGATATTTGTGTGCACGTTGATCAAATCCCACCAGCTGCAGAGCAAAGATCATGCTTCAGCCAAAGAGTAGAAAGTGCAGAATATCCGATTGGATGGGCTGGATGTAAAGAGCCGTAACGGCTCTGATAGAAAGCATGACGATGTCTCTTCTTATGTTCTTCTGGGATTATTATAGGCTAAGATGTGTTTTGTCTCCCTATAGGTTATTGTTGGTTGTATTAGAACCCGCAGTAATTTGCTCTGTATTATGCAGTTTGTTTTCTGATGCTGTCTCTCATTACTTATCATTCTCTTTCTCAGATGGCATTAGTAGTTGTTTCCTTGTCTTCTCGCTTGGCCTTTACTGAGTGTTTCCTGGAAGTGATTCCTTCACCATCTAGAACACTCCATCCCTTTGCGAGAGAGGCCGGTGGCAATGTGACAGGCCCACGAGGACAGATGAGCAGTGCCTGCATACCTGTGAGGAGGAGAGCAGGGGTCTGTCAATCCCGGGGGCAGTCAAGGGTCAGTTTGGTCTTTGCACAACTTCACTCTGCTTCCGGGCTGCTCTAACTCGTTCCAGTTTGTAATGCCCCCCATGCAATACACTCCAGCCCCACCCCATCTCGCCCTGACATGCCCCCTTGCTGCCAGGAAAGGGTTCCCCTTATGCAGTGGGAATTCCCAGCTGGGATATTAGGATAGCTCTTTCTGCCCTGTATGTCTCACCAGAAGGCCAAAGGAGATGGCCTGCAGCCATGATGCTGGAACTCGGGGTGCTGGGGGAGCTGCCGCATCCCTTGGCTTGAAGTAGTAATAACAAACTCCAAATCCATGGTTTCCATCATCAGCACCCCCCGCTATAAAAACTGTTCCAGCGCAGCTGGACTGGGGCTGAGAGGGGCACAGGGGCCTGTTCAAAGACGCTCAGCACTGGACAGGTTCTGGAGTTGTTGATGATTTTACTATTGACTTCAAAGGGAGCAGAGCTAGGTCAATGCTCAGCACCTCCTCACCCCCCATGGAATTAAAGCACTGGGGTATTTGACCAGCCTCGTAAAAGACAATAAGCTCCAGGTTTAGTTGTGTGGCAGGTAGCTGTCACTGTCCCCAGATTGGTGGGGGAATGTTCATTGCATTAGTCCAGTAGGAGAGGCAGAGAAAACCAGACCAGACAAAACCTACCATTGGTCACCATTTTATGGAACAGATTAAGACGTGCGCTTAAAGAAAGGGGGAAATTTTGAGAGTCACTCTCTCCTCTGTGGCCTGTGAGAGAAGAGTAGGCAGCACGACTGAGAGCACATAGATGTCCTAGTTAAATGCCGAGGTCCCCACCAGCCCTGTGCCATTGTCCTGTGTGCTCCACCCTGTTCTGTTTTCCAGACCCGATGAAGAGAAGGCGACTCTTGAAACCTTGCACATTTTATTTCTGGTTTTCCCCAATAGCAGTCTGTTTACTTCCTGGGTGTGTTACCCACATAAGGGCTACAGGACTGGGGCAGAAAAGGAATCAGCTATCAATTCTTCTTCGTTAGGGTGTGTTCTCTTTTAAAATGCCGTTATTTCTGTGCCTGAGGATGTGGGCATACACAAGTCACTGCACAGGCAATATTTATAGCGCAAAACAGGAGCACAGCAAAATCTAACCATTTTGCAAAAAGTCACATTTTCTGGGTTTAATCAGCCATTTATGCTGTGTGCAGAATAACTCCTTATGTGCTGGTTGTTGAGTACTGTACCATCAGCAATACATATAAAAGGAGGGTATTAGTTTAAAGATTTTCCTTCAATGATCATACATTGATGGTTTTTAAAGGTGGACTAAAACGGGTGCAGTGATGCATCTGTTACTCCAGTGAAGCTTCCTCCTCATTATGGATTTTTCGTCTTTGTTGGCTGGATCCCAAAGTGCTGGTTTTACTCATTGTCTCCTGAGACCATTCAAAGACAGCACCTCAGGAAAGGAACACAACAAAAATAGTGCCCTTACTTATACCTTTTCTAGGCTAGGTGGCATTGAGTCTGTCTCTAGTTTCTATAAAATAAAATATGCAATATGCACACAATCCCCCAACAACACTATCAGTCTAGCATTAAGACTTGCTCCTTCGCTTTGCTCTGCAGTGAGCAGGGCATTAGCGTTATGTTTTCTAGGAGACCCTGGGTGAAATTCCTCCCTCTGCAGAAGACCAGCACAGGGCTTTTGCACTGTCCGCCCCGCACTGTGGGAGTGAGGAGGGATTTCCCCCAGCGTGCAGTCATGCACACCCTGTACTAGAACAAAATGCTGCCCTTTAGAGGTCAAAGTCTAAATGTACGCAATGTTTAACCTAAGTGAACGATATGCTTTGTATGTACAGCTGTAGCACCCTTGTTAATAGTCTGTAAAGACAAACATGATTTAATTAGTGAAAAATAGAACTAAACCATGTCATTAGTTCATCTCTAATACAACCTGTTTCATAGAATATATATTTTGGTGAGAAATTCTGCTACGTTAGTTAAGTCACATTTATGTTTTCTGTACAGTTCACTGTGAGTTAAATTCCAGCTTCAATCAGGTCAATTGGATTTTGTCATTTACTTCCGTGAAGCTATGTATAGCCATGGCATAAAAGAAACCAGATTCCCAGAGAAACAGGGTGAATGGCTGAGTGTTTTCATTCCCCAGCACCAGCATGCAGAGACTCAGATATTCCGAACACCTTTTCGCAAGTTCAAGCTGAAAAGTGGCTCAGTTACACTAATTACATTGTAGAATCAGATCAGAAATCTATGTTGAGAAAGGGTAAAAAGTGAGGTATATGCTCATTGGTATAAATACCCCAGATTTAAAACCATGTATGTTGTCAGCCCAGCTCCTACAGACATTATACACGAATTTTCTTCTTCAGAGATGGTAAAAACAACAACAGCCGTGCCTGGAGTTGTAGCAATGATAAACCATGCAATTGTACCACAAATGCATGCAATTGTACCACAATAGGTAAGATTGTTTCAGCATTTGCATCGTAATCCGATTTGTGATGTCAGACTTTGCTCTAGAATGAAAATTACAATGGACGGGTTAAGCCTAGGGGGATCTGAGTTGGTATCTTTTACAAATGTATTTATTTTACACATCTAAGAGCTAGCGAAAGAGAGAGAGACACTACCTAATGTGTAGCAACAGAACTCTCAGTGGATGCAGTAGAGCAGGGGTCCCAACCTTTCTCTTTCTGAGGCCTCCCCCAACATGCTATAAAATCTCCCCATCCCACCTGAGCAGGGCAATTGCCTGGGGCCCCACACCACAGGGGCCCCGGGAGGTTAAGTTGCACAGGCTTTGGCTTCATTCCCGTGCAGTGTGGGCTTCGGCTTTCTGCCCTATGCCCTAGAGAGTCTAATGCCAGCCCTGCTTGGGGACCCCCTGAAACCTGTTCACGGTCCCCCAGGAAGCCCCAGACCCCTGGCTGAGAACCGGACTGCATGATCATATTTTTCCTGGGGTGGGGCCCACTTTCCCACCCCCAGCACCTTGCAATAGAGACCTCCCTCTGATTTCTTTTATCACACGTGGGGTGAGTTTGTTCGTTGGCTTTAATGGCACTAAAGTTACCAAGCCGGTCCTGCAGGGCAGCGTTGCAATTCTCTGGCAGACCATGGATGCTCTAAAGCCATAGGAGCCGGCAAGTGGAGGATTCTCCATCAGCAGGGCAATCCTTTGGTAGTGGACAGGGAGATGTAGACCACTTCCAGGCCCAGCATGAGAGGCTCAGTTTGCTCAGATGTGGCCTGGCTGGCTGTGTAGCACCTTGCGGCTGTTCTGGTCTATTCTGGGGACTGGGCTGATGAAGAATTGACCCAGTGAACCGGGGGGGGAGGACCCTCCCTGAAACCTCAGCTGCACTTAGTGCTACTGGGCAGAGCAGTGCCCCCCAGAATTGTATGAAGTGCAATAGACCTGATTGACCCTCCCCGCAGTAACACCTGCTTGTGGCTGCCCCTCAGACCCATGTACACACTTTTCCGTATGTGGGTCCAGGGGGGCTAGGCAATACAGGTGTATTTCATGCTTTCCAGCCTAACCCCTGATTCTAGGGGCTCATAATTTATCAACTGTTGGAAATCTCAACTGACTAAACCATGGCATAAAAGACACTAGAGCCCCAGAAAAACAGGGTGCATGGCTGAATATTATCATTCTGCAGTACCAGCATGCAGACGCTAAAATAACCCTAACGCCTTTTTACACATTCTAGCTGAGAAGTGGCTTCGTGGCCACTAATGACATTTTTCAAATAATTAAGTCATTTGGATTTTAAAAAGCTGCGGTATTTAGTACTGAAATCCGGCATTGGAGCAGCCATGGAAATTACTTTCATGACACGGTTCCTTTGCTGTCTGCAGTGTGGGATGAATGCAAGTAAAGACATTAGGAAGCTCTGAGCATGACGATGGCAGAGGATATGCATCTCACCATTAAACAGGAATTTGATTCTTTTTTTGTCCTTTAGGGCAGGGTAAGATGAATATTTGTGCTGTTTTCTCAGCATCAGCATACTGGCAGCCTCGCTACAATTGAGTAAAAAACACATACGACACGCCAGAGTCATTCATTTTAAAGTTGCTTATCCATTGTTTGAAAAATGCTATAGGTCCTTTACTGAGGTGACAGAGGAGCTACCTCATGAGACCTCATCATGGATAGCTAGACTGCACTGAACACTGCTTCTGTGGTCTCAGTGGAAGGACAAATCTATGTGGTTTCCATTGCCATTATGCAATTGACACCTTCCAATCATTGATACAAGAGTCCCCAAGAACCTCCATGGATGCGTGAGCACTCTGAAGAATCTCTAAGGAAAGTAAGTCCCCAGTTTGGGTGTGTTTCACATGACGTCCATATCCAATCACACCTTTGACGAAGTGCTGAAGTACGACCTTCTGCGATGGGGAAGTTGATACAGTGTATGCCTTTTAAACACTTTTGCGATACTAGAACAAGGGACCGAAGATTTTGTCAGACAGCTTCTCCTGTAACATCTTGATAAAGGCAATATGTCCACAACATCTATTCTTCCTCTGAAGGGAGATGTGGAGCTGGTGTCATATTCACCCTTGTGCCGAAAGCCAGATGGCCTCTGCACTCCTTATGTCTTACGTAAGCCCTAAAGGATGAATTTCCTCCTTAGGGTTGCTCTACATGGGGAACGTATGCCAATGGAAGCTACGGTGTGAATTTAAACCACTCTATTTATAATGGCATGACCCCTGCATGGATACTCTTGGTCCAGACTAAGAGTGGAGTTTTCTTTGGTTTAGTTTAGGCCATTTTGGAAAGGGTTTGAACTAAACTGAAAAAAGCCACTTTGATTCCGCAGTCAGAGTGCCCATGTGGGGTGTTCTACTAGGGTGGCTTCACTGTGCCAGGCGTAAATGGTAACATTTTCCTGCTTGGTCAAGCCCTTAGTGAGCACAGTGATGACATTTTCTTTTCTGTGAGCACTCACAGCTCGCTGGAAATACTGTCCGATGTTCTATTGTTTGGCCGAAGCTATGGGGGCCAGAGGCACTGGGCTCCACGTCTGGCCGGTGAAATTCAGTCCAGAGGGGAAGGTCACAGACATTTAATCAGCCAGTACCATTCCTTTAAGGCCCGTGTTAAGGGCAAAAATCTCCAGGATGAAATTCACCAGCACGTAGGGGGCCCATGCTGAAAAGCAGGCCATGCCTAGGTCTTAAGTGTCCCTTAGACCTTGCTCTGGCCTCTGCACAGGGGTGAATTTCACCTCCACAGAGTAGTAAGTAAATACAAGGCATGCTGACACCTGTGCAATACCAAAGCCATTCATCAGAGAGAGATTCTCCCGCCTCCAGGGCTGCCTGGAACTCCTAAAATACTCAACATTTTTACTCCTAGACCCACTGCATACGGCATATCCTTGTTGGAGCCTGTCCCAGGTCCTAATGAGTGCCCCCCAGACACCACGAGGACGGCTGAGAGGGAAATCTAAGCATCTGGGCTCTGGTTCTCCTGAGGTGTGCTAAGCCTCAGCCGTCTGCAGCCCTGAGTCCTCCCTCGGCCCCTCCGGCCTATTTCCAAGGCACTGACTCTCCGGCTGCCCCCCTTCTGGAAATAGTGTTCCTCTGCCCACCTGTCTGGCCCTCCCAGGCCAGCTCTGAGCCCCCAAGATACCCCAGTTACATCAACCCGGCCTCTCCCAAACACCACCCCGGGGCAGGTCTCTCGGGGGTGACAGCAGAGTGGAGCAGTGAACGTGCAGAGAGACACTTTGCGCAGAGTTGAAGAAGGAAACGTCCTTTTACCTTGTCATGGGAAGCACAGGCAGGTACAGATCACACAAACAATAAACACTACACACATGCCCCTGCCTCAGTTTCCTCACCACGCCCAGGCTGAGGTCCAAATCCCATGGGTTGTCCAGAGTCCTTGGGGCCATCTGGGCTCAAGAAAGTGGGCAGGGATTCCCCTGCCCCAAGAGGTTGCTACCTGATGGGAGGCTTTTCCCTCCTGGAGCGCCTCACCCAATTTCTCTGGCCTTGCTCTTTCCTGCCCCAGGCTTCCCGTCTTTGTCTGACTCCTCCTTTGTTCTGCACCTGGTAGGTTTCCACTGCTCCTACCTGCCCCTTCCCTTCAGAGGAGTCAGCTAACTTGCTCTTCTAAGGAGATGGCTCATCCATCATTCCCAGATACTTGCATCTGAATATGGTCATAAGTGCTCAGCACCTTCTACTGGCTCTGTCTGGTGCGTATCTGCCCCAGGGCCTGTCAGCAAAGGTGGAGCCACACCCGTATGGGCACAGACTATACAGCAGTTTTCCAGAATAAAATTTCCCCATTCTGGTCAGGATTCATAATCTCTACAGCCATAGCTCCAATTCACTGCAGAGCCACGTGCTGTCTCTTCCCCTTTGCATGACACTGATGCTTCACAGCTAGAAATAGCTTTTATCTAAATGTCAAGTGAAGATAACACCACCAAATAGATATCCATTTTTTGCTGCAAATTGTAACTGCGTTTGCTTCACAATCATCGTCTCTCCCCGATGGTGTGGCGTACCCTGGTCCTGTGCTCTGCTACGTAGGCAAAAGTACCTGATTACAGTCTGGGTTTTTTCATTGTTCTCACTGCATGGCCATCTGGAAAGAGCGCTGCTTGATCCATGCATGATACTGAGGGCGTGAGAGAGCGTAACTGAAACCAGCTGCTGTCTACACTATGGTAGAACTCGTTACCGTGGACCATTGGGCAGGTGTCTGGCTGCCTCAGTATGCATTGTGTGACAAGATCCGAACTCCAAATTGTGTCTGGTCACTGCTTTGAGCTTTATTTACCTCCACCTGATTCCAGCATCCAAGAATATATTTTTTTAACGAAATAACACTAAAAACATGTACTACTAATGACGTGTACTACTCTAATGAGATGCCTTGTTCCACAAGACAGATACGTAGCAGTCCCTGGGCCGCAAAGGGCTCTGTCTGTGTCTTCCATCACTTTCCTATAACACAGTTCTTAGAACTGTTTGCCAAAAAGTGAAGTTTATCATTTCTAGCTGTGATGGGTGGAAAGTTGCTCTCCGCTGAGATAGGACTCTGTGAATAATGGAAAATAGAGCTTAAAAAAAGAGTGTCAAAGAGTCTGGGCAAAACACACTTACTTCTCTCATCGGCTAATCATGCGTCCCCTTCCCGCTGCAGCTTGGGGTCTGCAGTGCATCCTGGAGTGAGGATCTATGGCCCACTGCCAACAGCTGCAAGCTATTGCTTTTCCTGGCCATTTGCACAGGCTGTTCCCTCACGCTGCATGCAAGGTGCAGGATTCATCTGTAAGAGAAAATGTTAAATGCTGACAACATTACCCATCCCCTGGCAAGAGGGCCCCTCGAGTACATAAACAAATGCATTCTGTTGTTTAGTGAAGGAGCTCAATGAATTTTTCCAAGGAAGATGACTCCAAATGTATGCACCACTTAATGATTCAGATGTGGTCTAATACACAATATCATTGTAGGACAACTGCATTACTGTAAGACACTCACCAGTAGAGTGTGTCAGAGATGAGAGGTTTTCCTGAAGGGCTGAATGAAGAAGAATGTTGCAGCACCAATGAGTAGAAAGAGGCTGTAATAGGGAAAATGTCAGTCTTATCTGGGGGACTGGGAGGGTTTGAACATGTCCCAAGTGGCAGTGTTACATGTTGTATCCTATGCTGTGGGTAGACTCACTTATCTTTGTTATATTTCATAGCCTACCAGAGGTGCTCACTTTCCTGAGGGTCTTAATCTTAATTTGCTGAAAGAAATTAGGGATAAAATGCAGATGATTGAAATGGAGCAACACTGATTTACACCAGCTGATGACCTTCCCCTGTGTACTCATGTACAGAAAAGGGGGTGACTTCAGGGTTTTATACTCAAATACTCTAACTTTGTTGTTGATGGTTTGTTGTTTTTTTGTAATCTAGTAACCAGATGGTCCATCTGTTTGAAATATGGACTTCATGCTGATTTAAAATCTCTAGAAATGATGTCAAGTTCAGTAAAATTCATTCCAACAATTTGAATTGGCTGAGTTTTTAATAACCAGAATTATTTCCTGAGGTTTGAGTCATCACTTATTTCAATTCAATGGAGTGTTCATCACTGATATAGGGGGAAGGAGAAAATTTACATTTGCAAAGTTACCCTAGGAGATTAGTTTAAATATTGAACAAATTTCCCAGAAGGGTTTGAAATTAAACCTATTTGTCATCTTGGAAACAAGTGAAAAGCCAGGAAGAAAAGTCAAAGTCATTTTATTACAGTCACAACTATTTTCCATAAAGATAGAATCATAGAACCATAGGGTTAGGAGGGATCAGAAGGATCTAGTCTAAGCTCCTGCCAACATGCAGGATGTGTTGTGTTTAAACCATCCAAGACAGATGACTATCCAAGGGAACCTCTAATGAAGGAGCTTCCATGACCTCCCCCGGCAGTCTGTTTCATTGTTCTACAGTTCTTACAATTAGGAAGTTGTTCCTGAAATTTAATCTAAATCTGCTATGCCCTAGTTGGAACCATTGCCTCTTGTCCTGCCCTCTGTGGCAAGAAAGAACTTATCTCCATCTTTTTTATGGCAGCCTCTCAAGTATTTGAAGACCACTATCATCTCCCATCCTGAATCTCCTCTTTTCCAAACTGAATATACTCAGTTCCTTCAGCCTTTGCTCACATGGCTTGTATTCCATCCCTTTCATCATCTTTCTCACTCATCTCTGGATCTTTTCCAGTTTCGCTACATCCTTTCTATACATCAGTGATCAATACTGGAAACATGACTCCAGCTGAGGCCCAACCAGTGCTGAATAGGGTGCTACTATCACCTCCCATGACTTGCATGCTATGCATCTGTTAATGCAACCTAAAATTCCATTTTTTTTTTGCAACAGCATCACATTTTTTACTCATATTGAGGTTGTGACCCCCCCAAAGTGCTTGCAACCCCTCCCAGTTGGGTGTTATCTGCAGATTGTATAAATGTATTTTAAATTCCATCATCCAAGTCATTAATGAAAATACTGAATGGTACCGGACCTGGGACTGACCCCTGTGGACCCCACTTGATATGTCCTCCCAGTTTGACAGCGAACCATGGATGACTACTCTTTGAACCAGCTGTGCATCCATTGTAAAGTAATTTAATCTAGACCACATTTCCTTAGTTTGGTTATGAGAATATCATGTGGGGCTGTGTCAAAAACCTTATTAAAAAGCAAGCTATATTATGTCTCCTCCTTACCCCAATCCATTGGCCAATAACTCTATCAAAGAAGAAAATTAAGTTGATTTTAGAATCATAGAATATTAGAGATGGAAGGGACCTCAGGAGGTTATCTAGTCCAACCCCCTGCTCAAAGCAGGACCAATACTAACTAAACCATCCCAGCCAGGGCTTTGTCAAGCAGCAGCTTAAAAATCTCAAAGGATGGAGATTCCACCACTTCCCTAGGTAACCCATTCCAGTGCTTCACCACCCTCTTGGTGAAAAAGCTTTTCCTAATATCCAACTTACACCTCCCCCACTGCAACTTGAGACCGTTGTTCCTTGTTCTGTCATCTGCCACCACTGAGAACAGCCTAGCTCCATCCTCCCTGGAACCCCCTTTCAGGTAGTTAAAGGCTGCTATCAAATTCCCCCTCACTCTTCTCTTCTACAAACTAAACAAGCCTAGTTCCCTCAGCCTCTCCTCATAAGTCTTGTGCTCCAGTCCCCCAATCATTTTTGTTGCCCTCCACTGGACTCTTTCCAATGTGTCCACATCCTTTCCTGATTTTGGTTTGTGCTTCCTTCTCCCATGTTGCTAATATTCATTGTGTTGAGTATCTGGTCGACATTAATCTTTTTAATGAAGACTGAAGCAAAATCGGAATTAAACACCCCAGCCTTCTTGATTTCATGCATTGTTAGTTCATCTTCTGTAGTAAGTGGAGGGCCTACACATTCTTTCATCTTCCTGTTGCTCCTTATGTATTTTAAGAACTTCTTCTTATAACCTTTATGTCTCTTATGAAGTGTAACTTATTTTGTGCCTTAATCTTTCTGGTTTTGTCCCAACACACTTGTGCTATTCTTTTGTACTGCACCTTAGCAATTGTTTATATTTTCCCAAGGGGAAATCCTTTTGTAGGACTCATTTTTTGATTTCCAAATCATTAAAGGGCTTCTGATGGAGCCATATTGCCCTCTTATATTCTTCCTATTTTTCATTCATATCAGGATAGTTTGCTGTTTTGCTTTAACATTGTCTCTTTGAGAAACTGACATCTCTGATTAACTCCTTTACTCCTTAGGTTTTCTTCCCATGGTACTTTACCTACCAATTCTCGGAATTTTTTAAAGTCTGCTTTTTTGAAGTCCACTGTCTTTAATTTGCTGCTCTTGCTCCTTCCTCTCCTTCGAATCATGAAATCTATCATTTCATGATCTCTTTCACTCAAACTACCTTTCACCCTCAGATTCACACCCAATTCCCTTGTGAGAATCAGGCCTGGAATGGCTGTCCTGTGAGTTACTTCCTTGACCTTCTGAAACAAACTCTTACTGTCAAACATTGCAAAAGCTGATTGGGCATTTTGTCTTTTACCATGTTACTTTTCCAGCAGAGGCCTGGGTAGTTAGTCTCCCATTGTGTTTTGGATATTTCTGTTCTTTGTTCTAGAAATGCCTCATCCACCTCCTCTTCCTGATTTGGTGGTCTGTAAGAGATACCTACCATGCGGTGACCCCTACTTTCTCACTTATTTTCTCCCATTTTAACTTTATCCAGAAACTTTCAACTGGTCTGTTTCTCACCTCCTAATAAGTATGAGCTCCTCCCTTTTTTGCCACCCTGTCCTTTCTGAACAAGTTATATGTGTCTATACCAATACTCCAGTCAGAAGATTTATCCCACCAAATCTCTGTGATGCCAATTAAGTGATATTACGCTATGAGTGAACACAACAAGGAATAACAAAGAAGCTAACTTTGCAATTATGGGGAGAATTTTAGCCTAGCAGAATTTCAAAAGTACCCGTTGCTTTATCAATTGTATTGAATCTCCATCTTACACATTATATTGTATCTATATACCAGAATATTACAACCATTTTGAATACAGTCAAGGTCATTCATTGTTGAGTTCTTCATTAGAATACGTGAAGAGTATTTTAATAGCTGCTAATTTATCACAACACTATAGCTTCAGTCGGAGAGGTTGATTGAAGAAGAATAAATTCTCACTGCTATTAAAACAAAGGAATGGATGATCCTTTTTAGAATGATTGTAATCAAAGTCTCAGGGGTTTATGGTTTTATCTTGTGTTGCTCTTTGGTTACATATTGTTTTGGAAAGCTTTTTTTCCTGGGTAAATATGTGAAAATGTCCCACTTGTTCCATTTTTTCCCAAAAGAGAGGCATTTATATGTGAAAGTTCACAAAGAATATTTTACATGTAAACATACATGAAGAAAACCTGATAATTTGCTCAGCTATGTATGTGGTGAAAGGACTTCCACAAATGTGTATACAGAATTGCCAGGACAGCTACTTGAGTGCAAAATTCTTGTGTTTCTGCAAAGACAGATGGTCTTCCATATTCTGAATACACTTTTGTGGGCATCCATCATGACTCCAGTAGCTTTACTATCCCTCATCCTCCTGAGGGTGGGGGGCTGGGAAAGGAGGAAGGGGGTTGTGCCCCCTTCCTGGTGGGTTGGTTGGTAGGAGAGACAGGGTGCTCCTTCTCCTAGGGCTCTATGAGAGGCAGAGTGCTTCAGGGCTGCCTCCGTGGCCTTACTTTCTCAGTTCAGGGGTGGTCAAGAGCCTTGCAAATGATCCACTAGAAGTTAAAGCGAAAGGTGCCCTTGTCCTAGGGGAAGGCTGGTCCCTTCTTTGGGGCCTGGGGTAGCTGTTGCTTGCAGACCTGTTCCCTTCAGCCAGGACTGCAGCTGTGTCCTTATTCAGGCGGTCCCAAACTAGATCTCTCCTCCTCCTATCTCCCTCTCTTCTGAACTGTCTCGGTCTTTTTTAAGTTCCTCCTTCAGCTGGTCAGGTTCTGCAGGTGGTGGAGCCCCTTGGGGCCCAGAACTGCTTCTTAACCACTCTGGTTCCCACTTGAGGCTAATACACCCCATCACCTCCTACAACTTCTTATCCCTCTGAGTTGTTGCAACAATTACAGCATTTCCCCACCCCAAAGGTGGTGTTTGAGGCAGACAAAGAGGTGGGTCTGCAAAGGTTACATCTGTAGATGCCCCCTACAAATTTGGCTCAAGAGAGGTCTCTGGTTAAGGAGCTCTCTCTATGCCTCTCTCTGCCGTTCCACCTGTTCATAGCTAACAGGGTTCTATATCTCCCACCATCCCAGCGTTTTATGATGCTAATGGGATGAGAGTCAGGAAACAGACCTACAGACTAAGTGTGCAGGCTTCTTGTGCGTGGAGGCTGGGAGGACAAAACCCACACCCCTCTTGGAGGGGAAGCCCACAGAGCTGCAGCCATTCGATGTGCCTGTGGGGCTAGCCCAGGTTCAGTGTCCTCTTCCCTGGCCTGTCCAAATGCTCAGAATCCAGAACAGCGCTTGCCTTGGCAGCACACTGGGGGTGCCTGGCCCAGAGAGTTCCTGCTCTGCCTGCACAGGGCTATTGTGGAGGGACCCTGCTCCACAGGGTGAATTTCACTCACCCCTGGGAAATTTTATCTGCCGCTCACACAGGGATCAATCCTACAAAGTGCTGAGCACCCTCCGCTGCTGCTGAATCTGTTTACCTGGTGGGTGCCAAGCGCCGAGCAGGACTGAGCCCCCAGAGGAAAGGGAAGGCTCTCTGAGAGTTCTGGTTTGGCCCAGGAAGGTTTCTAGAACTTAGGTTTTGGGGAGAAATTACTACCCAACCCTCCACCCTATTTGAGACCCAGAATGGGGGAGGAGGACTATACAGGTGGACACATAGGGAAGCCTCTTCAGCTCCTCTGAGCACATGAAAGGAGGTCTGGCACATTCCATGGATAGTCTTGAGTAAGCAATGTTGGAGGTGGGTCAAGGGAGAGTCTGAATACAAACATCCTTGGCAAGCGGCATGGAGGCAGTAGAGACTCCAGTCCAGCCCTTAGACTACATGATGGAGCAGCTGATTGTTGTCTCCTCACACCGATGTCAAGCCAGGCTGTATTCCTCAGCTGAAGAACGTTTTAGTCTCTCTGATTGTGTGTTAGCAGTAGTGTTGTGCGCAAGACACAAGAAGTCATTCTTCTGCTCTACTCCGCGCTGATCAGGCCACAGCTGCAGTGTTGTGTCCAGTTCTGGTTGCCACATTTCAGGAAAGATGTGGAGAAATTAGAGAAAGTCCAGAGAAGAGCAACAAAAATTATTAAAGGTCTAGAAAACATGACCTGTGAGGGAAGATTGAAGCACATAAAAGGTTGTTACAAGGAGGAGGGGTAAAAATTGTTCTCCTTAACCTCTGAAGACAGGACAAGGAACAGCAGGTTTAAATTGCAGCTAGGGCGGTTTAGATTGGATATTAGAAAAAACTTCCTAATTGTCAGGGTGGTTAATCACTGGAATGAATTGCCTAATTCAGCATTCCTACTGATGACTGGGAGAGCCCGGCCCACAACCACTCAGTCTGGAGAAGCCGGGTCACGGCTGGTGCAGTCACTGCGGGGAGCCATCAGAGAGCCAGGGCGAGGTCCATAGGGAATCCAGGAAGCAGAGTGCGCTCCAACCTCCACCTGGCGTGGACCTGGAGCCACTGTGGGACGGTCTGCCACTAGCACATTGGGATGTTCTCCCACACTACTACCAAACACCACAGACTGACTGACATAGTCGTGTTTCTTTTCGTCTGTCAAGACGTTGGATGGCCATCCAAATTGCCTAGGGAGGTTGTGGAATCTCCATCACTGGAGATTTTTAAGAGCAGGTTAGACAAACACCTGTCAGGGATGGTCTAGATAATATTTAGTCCTGCCTTGAGTGCGGGGGACTGGCCTAGATGACATCTCAAGGTCCCTTCCAGTCCTACAGTTCTATGAATCTATGATTGTGTAGACTGAGTGCTGCATGTTACAATGTTTTTAACAACGTATTGGTCATGGCTATGAAACTAACAGGAAATAAAGAAGTCCACTGGTTCCAAAACTGAATCAACAAAGTAACTTTATTTGTTTCAACTATTGTAATCAGTATAATCAGGGGTGATATGAAGGGGATGGAATACTGCAGATATGTCTCCTTTTTCTGCTGATTCCTTTTTTTGTTGTTGTCAAAGTTATAATACTTTTAACTATTTTATGTATTTTTGAGCTCTATTCAGAATAGTGAATGATATTGATAATGCAATTACACAATCGATTCTACATTCCCAATTTTTCAATTTAGTTGTGTATTAGTACTCATTAAGAGACAGAAGGTGATTTAGAAAGTTAGCCATGTATTTTAAAAGGAACTGCAGGATCGGAGACAAAACTTTAGTCTTCCAAAGAAATGAAAGCCAAACTCACCAGAAAGATATCATGACACAATACACAGATTAAAGCTGGTCAAAATTTTCCACATTAAAATTTTCCTATCTGAAAATTGATTCTACATGATAATATTGATCTCAATTAAATCTTTCAATCTCTCATTGAGACAATCCAAATGAAAAATTTTGTTTTGAATCAATTTTTCAAAATGCAACCAATCCTACTTTCACACACATTTCTTAATATTTTCCAACTTTTCTGTGCTGGAAAATAGTTAGAAAGTGTGAAAATATTTCCCCCTCTTTCAGAGGATTTTTTTTTAATGTTTTACCACTTTTACTCTTTGTCCAGTTGAAAAAAAGGAGGAAAAATTTAAAAAGGAAGAGAAATGGGGTGAAAATAACCTCCCAAAATCCCACAACAGAAAACTGAAACACTATTTTAAGTGATTTTTTAAAATTTTGTTTTGTTTCAAAATGATAATTCCCATGGAAAATTTGAAATGTTTTTCTTAAAACTTTCACAAGGATGATGTTTTCCATTATTTCTTTGGGGTTTTTTGTTAGTTAGTCTATTTTTCATGACCAGCTATAATAACCGAGGTAGAAGCAATTCCAGCATCAGTGCAAACGCTCCTTTGTTCATCGTTCATTTCAGGGCATGATGTGAAAGCTGCCCTGTCCAAATTAGACCTTTTTTGGGTGTCTCACAGAAAACGAGTTCACATAAATCTTGTTTCCAGTCCCATCAGGGACAGAATTCCCAGCCACACTTCCAATTTACACCCTACTTCGGTGACTTGCTGCTATTCATTCCCCTCTGAATTCTTTGATTTGGTCTGATTGGCTGCAGACTGTCTGGGACAGCAGGCTATTTTCACAGACAAAAGCCTAGAAACTGAAAAGAACACTCTAGGTGCTAGGGACAAATTGACAAAACCCACAGAGAACCAAAATTCTACTTCACAAGAAAAATAGCATTGCCCAATCACCTGCATATATTTTTGCAATGTTATATCTGCTCACAGTGGTTACCCTTAAACACGTGCCATTTACTATTTTTGGGATATTTATAGTATTTTCTATACACATCAGAAGCATTATCGCTAATAATCAGTAAGTATTTAAACAGTCCAAGATGGTAAAGTCAGGTGTATAAAAATCTGATCTAAAACCCACTGAAGTCAATGGAAAGGCTTATTTTGACGTCAGTGGCTTTGGCTTCCCCTTACGCCTGCCCACTGAGCACCTGCTTCCTATTAAAGAAGAATCAGAGATTTTATCCTCTTACAAGTGATTGTTGCCATTGGTGAGTCATAGGAACATGGGAATTGCCAGACTGATCAGAGCCGAGTTCCGTGGACTCCCGTGTTCTGTCTTTAAGAATAACCAGCTGTTCTGGTAATGAGTCATCCAGGCATTACTTCTGCTCATTAAGAGAAGGTCACCTACCCAGTGTGAGTTACGCAGTTACCTTTAGCCCTGTTGTGGACTCTAAACTGCGCAGTGGCAAAGTATTTGTGGAATTAGAGGAACTTAAACAAAACCTGAGAATTCTACATCTCATCTCCTAAAGTAACCCTCCCTCGCCAAGCTGTGGAAATACAATCACTAGCTGTCAGTGATGCAGCTACTTCAGGCTTGCTCTGATAGTACAGTCTTCGCTAATTGAAAGGGACTTCTGTGATGCTGCTGTCACTTTAATAACGCTGCCCTTATCAACACATAGCATGTGATTTCTGTAATACCAACAGCGAACCTTTGAGTAGCTCCTTGAGCTTTGCTGCGTACCATGATTAGCCTTTAGTTTTAGTTCTTTTTAAATAAATTAAACTGTAAAGATCTCAAAATCCTTTTGGAGGAGGAATTCAATTAATAAAACATCTGTGTGAGAAGAACATTCAGTGTGCAAAGTGAACCAGCTCTATGGCCAAGGGAAGGTTGATCAATACGTCTCTGAGTAGATGCCAGGTGTAATAACCTCATTTTGCTGGTGGAACCTGAGCATGCTTCTGCACTTCTTTGCTAATGCATTGCAGTACGTAAACCTGCAGGCAGGGCCAAGGGACTTACCTGACAGCGGCTGCAGAATGAGACCCGAAGGTAGAATTGTCGTTTTGCACAGTTCTCTGCCCTGTGGGCACTACTGTGATTTTTCAGGCATTATCCCCCACTGGAAACTCGCCGTTGTTTTGTAATGAAAATAGCTTGTAATGGCCAAATAACAGTTTGAGGGGAAAATGGCAAATGTTCATTTTTCATAAACCCACGATAGTCTGATCTGGTGGTTTTGACACAGAAATGTCACGCCACAGATAACATCCTTTGACCTTACGGGAAAGCAAGTCTTTACTTTAGTCAATTAGCAGTACCTTGATCTTCTTTGTCTCAGTGGACTTATGGGCTCTTTTCTGAGGAACTTGAATTGAACATGGCATGAAAAAACAATGGCACCATCTGGCCTGCCCATTATCAGGTGTAGGGGATGTCTCAGGTGACTGAGAGCTGCTTAAATCAAAGCATATTTTATGGGGTCAGGTAGAACATGAGTGGCACATACGCTTCTCTGCACATGGGCCAGGTTGAGTCTAAAATGCCAAAGTTCTGTTCTGGAATTCACTTGTCTTTTGAAAAATAATCAGTATGAAATTTGGGTGCTCATCTCTTTTGAAAATCAGGCCATTTGAAATGGCTTTAAGAGCCTAATTTTAGGTTCCGATTTTTGAAAATGTTGGTTTGGGTTGTCCCAAATTCTGGGTCAGGATTTGGGAGGACCAGATATGACATTAGCATACCCTATAAAAAAAGCCATCATTTTACGACATCGGCTGTGTGGAATGCTACCTTCCAGGAAAAGGCGAAAGTGTCACAATTTATCACAATGATTTCAATATCATAATAGCATAAAGTTTTTCTTATCCTTTAATATCTGAGACAGCTGGTATGACTGCAATAAAATAAATGACTCCTTTCTTAATGTAGGCCACTATAGGTGAAATTTATCTAGTATTTACCATAATGGAGTGAATTTATATTGCATCTGCACAATCCATTTTTAAGGAAGATATATATGAATTGCAAATGACAATTTGTTCTAGTCACTTTTTCCTTATAGTTGGTATTAAAAAGTAAGAGATTATCTGAAATTATATTTCTTTAAAATAAGAAACATTATGTAATGAACATAGTGATTGCATGTTTTACAGTCTGACTTGTTTTGTCTTCCAAGATAATATTGTGCCCAAGTCTTCCGTTGTGTAACTTCTATTCCAAAGGTAACAGAATAGTACTAATCTTTTTCTTCATTCACGTTAATGACTGGAAGATCAGTTGGGTATCACAGCCGTGAAAAAGCTAAAACAGTGGACCTCATCTTGCTAGAAACTATTAAGATATTACCTTGGAGGAATTAGTCTGCCAGAAAACTATTAAAAAAAAAAAACAACTCAAAGCAAGCCAGGACTGATCCTCTGGTTAAATCCAATGTCTCTCTTATTTTATGATCACATGCACGAGTAATGCTGCATTGCTGTCTGACCACTGTCGCTGGGATATATTGCAGTTCACCTTTTCCCCTCAGTCTTGTCATCTTGTGCAATTTAGTTTCCCTAACACGGACTAGGACACGAAGAAAAATTGGTTGTTTTCATGCTATGGACTTATATGAAGGTGCCTGGTTATTTTTAGCCATTGGTTCATGCTGTCACCCGGACTCTCCGGTCAGTAACAGCTGCTCATAGCAGTCTGGCTGTTACCTCACACCACCAGAGCATTCCACCTGGGCTGGGGCCGCTCACAACCAGCTTTGGCAGGAGCACGCCCGACAGAACCACTGAGGCGCACCATCGGTGCTGTGACTGATGGCGATGAAAGGAATACGTTCCGGGACACTTGACCACCCTGTTGACATCCCTCCTCATTACAGCTGCAGCAGGACTCATCAAGTCTCTCCCACGCTGGTAGGTGGCTGCCATCCTTGTCATAGAGCCGGCTGCTCCACCAGGACCTCTGAGAAGTCGTACAGCTTGGGCCGGGCAGGATTTGATCTACTGGACCCTCCAGCCTCACAAGATCATACCACAGACCTCGGTGCCGCTCCTCCACGGTTCCAGCTCCACAGCAGTTTGCTCCCCTCCACTGGCGTAAAACCTGTCAGGGCTGACGTCATTTTCAGACACTGTATTAACTTTTTAATCATTTGGGTATGAATGATTCATAAATGCCTAACGGAGTATAAAACTTTCATCATGTTTCCCGATAGCAGGTTTTCCATCTTCAATCATTATTACTAGTGGGATTGCAAGATATGTACCAGGGTGCAGAGTGCAGCCTCTTCTCAAACACTGTTCTTTACCTTTCAAAACGTATTGAGTCTTCAACGAAAACTCTGGAGCCTGCAAATGAGTGTATATGGGAATAAATCCTTGTCGAGCTCCCTCACCAAAGTTACTTCACCAGCCATTCAAGAGGTAACACACTCAGCATGAAGATTGTAGGGAAGAATAGTCTGTCCATAAAGAATACCTAGAATTTGGATTAGGCACTTTTTCTGAGCCAGTATTTATTTTTAGGCAAACAATGCTTGATGTCTTTTGTTGTTTCGCTTTGTTCAGTAATATTCATTCAATTATATCAAAAACTCCAACCCCGCTCTCCGGAGCTCTTTCTTCTCCGGAGTAGTAAGCAGGAAGATCTCGTCAGGGTGAGGATGTCTCCTTGCATTGACGGTGCACACACATGGTTGATTGGTTCAGTCTGTAGTTCAGGGCTGCCAGTGCTAAACAGTATCTGGAGTCATTGTTTGTACCATCCGTGGTTGGCTTAGGAGACCCCATCCCCTCCTGGCAGAGGCTGACCTGGACACTCTTTGTTACTTCCCTCTGAACTGGAGCAATGCATCATACCTGGGCATGACGCATCAGCTCTTAGAAAACTCCAACTAGTACAGCAGCATGCGACAGCCCATCTCCTCAGCAGCACAAAGTCCCGTGAGCACGTCACTCCTGTTCTCCGCCCTCTTTGCTGGCTCACCAGAGAATATTGAATGAACTTTATCTACAAGGGCCTGGGCACAGTGTACCTAAAGAACCAACAGCTCTGGGATGAAGAGCTAAAGCTCTGACAGCTTTCCTGCTCTGGCACAAGGGAACACTCGACAAGAAGGGTGACGCTCATCTGCACAAGAGAGAGAACATTCTCGGGAATCGGCCTGGGACTCTATGGCTGTAGATCGAACCCCCCAGGAGCTCAGGACCATCACAAACCTCACCACCTTCTGCTCGAAGGGCAAGGCACATTTCTTTCACGTGCCTTGGCTAATAGAACATGTACAGAATAAGATGTGCGTATTTATTTATTTTTTAAAACCCCTCACAGAAACAAAGACTCTACTGCATGTACAGTTATAGCCCTGGGGAACGACTGAAGGAGAGAACGACCCACACATGACAGATATTAATCCCATCACAGAATGCACCGCTGGAAGGTGATCGGACACTATGCTGATGAGGGAAGTATAAGAACCCAAATAGTACAGAATGGAATAGACCCCTCGAGAGCAACTTCAGTGCGATACAAATGTCCCAGTGGGGGTAGTCTGCGTTTACATGTTTGGAGAATGGTGAGCATGGCCGGCTTACTGTGCAGTGTGTGCTACAGAACAATGAGGGGTGCTGTGACTTTCCACCTGCTAATACACGTAGGGATACTGTCGGGATACTAGCTCTGTTCTCTTGTTAGGATGAAACGTTTCCACGAAGGCTGGTTTTTTAAGAGCTGAGTACAGCACACTATGTAGACTCATTCAGAGATGAAAAAGAGATTAAAATAAAAAGCAACCTGCAGGTGGGATGGCAGTAACTGATTCTTCACAGGCATTCAGATGTCCTGCCTTTCTAAACTTTTGAAAAAAAAGCAACACACGTTCCTGTGATTTCACTCCAGGCACAACGTAGTTGCAGTCAACAGGAACAGTCCCTAGCAGACCAGCCAAAGAGAGATCAACGAAAAAAGATTTGAGAGGAAAATCAATTGCCACTCTTAGGTCAATGTGGCAGCTGTTACTGCCCTGAGGGGACCCTGTGGAGCTGTAAGATCACTTCCCAGCCCACTCCATCCGGGTTCCTACGTCCGTCATTACAGTATCTGAGCAGGGGCATTTTAGCAACCAGCCAGGTGTCCAAGCCACTGCCAAGTATTGGGATGCACGAGCAATTATCCAGCTTGCTGCTTGTAGCCGCTTTCAGACCGTTGCAGGGACTTAGCGTAACTAGGCAAACTGGAAGAGGGAGTAGTAGCCAACGAACACGTGACGTGAGCCTGGCTCTAGGCGTCTCTCTCTCTCTCTCTGAATATGCTGGGACAGATGTCTGTGAAAACAGGAAGTCTGGATCTATTTTAGAACTGCAGCTCTGGGGAAGTTATTGCTAGACCAACCACAAAGACTGCTGGCTTAACAGTTGTGGTTGTTTTTGGTGACATGTCTCTGTAACTCCTGCTTCTGCCCAGTGATTGGTTTGCTGGGTCAGCTATGTAACATTTTCCTTGATTGACATGCCTCTGTAACTTTGGGGGTATAAGAGGGAGGTAGCAAGTTGGAGTCAGCGGATCGCTTTGTGGACACAGTGAAAGATCCCCATGTGCAGACGGAGGGACCGGCCATCTGGAAATCTGTGAGTCATTGACCTGAAGATGGCTCGAAGACTTGTGGGGGTAATATTAAGTTTTGAGGTACTTTCATCACCTATTGTATTGTGGGTGCTAAAGACTGAGACGTGGAGGCTTCCGATGGGAAGTGCTAGAGGCCAATAAAGTAAAATTTTGAAGTTAAAGCACTTGGTTTGGACCTGTCTTTGTCAGCTATATAGCAGACATTTGTACTCCATTTCCTTGGTTTCTGTCTTTATACCAATTCACAGAGACTAAAAGTTACTGGGTCCAGGAACCTTGGCTAACACTCAGAAAGGGCAAGAAGCAAAATCACCGTAGGCCAGCACTACTTCCTTCGAGGCCATGACTGTTATTCTTGTATTCATTGATTTATTCTTTTCTCCTCCTCCTTGTTTGTCTTCCCACTGGCCTTCCCCTATTTTTCTTCCTCTCTTGGTCTTGGCAGCTTTGACCTGGAGCTGCGGAGGAAGCTGAGGTGAAGCAGTGAGGGCTACCATTGGGTCCAAAGGCTGTGAAACTCGTGTTCATTATCAGCTTTGCTGAAGAGATCCAAAGCCCAGACCCTGCTGGCAAGAAAGCCCTGCCTCACACGCCCGCACAGCTACAGAGTCCCCAGGGAGGCTAGCGACTAAAGAAGCTCATCCTTTTGGAGAGTGGGGCAGTGTCTGAGGCATCTGGGCTACTTCCATGGAGGCCCTTGAGGGTTAATCCCTAGAATTTTGGTGCTCTGTAGGGAGCCAGTGTAATGGGAGGTGTGTGGGGGTGATGAGCTGCCGATGGGTGGTGTACATCAGTCAGGACTGTATTCCCAAACTGCCCTGCCTCTGCCTGGAGTTCTGGAGTCGTTGCTGCCTCTGACATGTTCCTTTCTGCAGCCATGAGTTCCTGCCATGCACCCCCTCTGCCTCAGTTCCTCCTGGAGCCCAGGAGTGCAAGAAAGCACTCCCAGTCTCTCCCCAAGTGACCAGGATAAAGAAAAGAGCATCTCCACCCAAAGTCACTCCTCTGATCCCTTACTCATAGTGAGATTTCACCAGTGGGTTGTGTCTGCATGTCCGCTTGGACACAGGAGCCCTGAACTAGCTCTATTCTGACTCAGCTCTGCTGCACTCATATTTGGGTGCAGCCCAAGCCCACAACCCAGACATTATCCTCCCTTCTACTTGCACATCTTTGGCAGAGCCGGACTAGGGGATTCTGGCTATGCATTGCCAATGACAGGAAAATATAGTAGGGCATGGTGGAAACTAACTGAACATGAGTTCCCAACATAATGCAACCGCTGAGAGAATGAGGTGTAAGCAGGGGAATGTCGAGTAGGAGCAGGGAAGTGTTGTTACTGCTGCATATAGCCATAGTGAGACCACTCCTGGACACAGGGTCCAGTTCTGGTGTCCACACGTCAAAAGGGATGTTCAAAAATTGGAAAGGGCTCAGAGCAGAGCTACAAGAATGTTTCAAGATCTTAGAATCATAGCAGATGAGGGTTGGAAGAGAACTGAGGAGGTCATCTAGTCCAACCCCCTGCTCAAAGCAGGACCAGCCCTGAGTAAATCATCCCAGCCAGGGCTTTGTCAAGCCGGGCCTTAAAGGCCATTAAAGATGGAGATTTCACCACCTCCCTAGGTAACCCATTCCAGTGCTTCACCACCCTCCTAGTGAAAACGTTTTATCTCATATCCAACCTAGACCTCCCCCACTGCAACTTGAGACCATTGCTCCTAGTTCTATCCTCCCTGGAACCCCCCTTCAGGTAGTTGAAGGCTGCTATCAAATGTCGCCTCACTCTTCTCTTCTGTAGACTAAATAAGCCCAGTTCCCTCAGCCTCTCCTCATAAATCATGAAGAAAACTTGCCTTCTAGTGAGACTAAAGAAGCTCAATCTCTTTAGCTCATCAAAAAGAAGGTTAAGTGGTGACTTGATTATTGTCTAGAATTACCTAGCTGGGGAGAAGATTTCTGATAGCAGAGGGCTCCTTAACCTAGCAGACAAAGGCAGAATAGGATCCAGTGGCTGGAAGCTGAAACAAGACAAGTTCAGAATAGAAATCAAGTGCATATTTTTAACAATGAGGACAGTTAATTACTGAAATGACATAAGAACATAGACACAGCCATACTGAGTCAGGTCAAGGGTCCATCTAGCCCAGTATCCTGTCTTCCAACAGTGGCCAATGCCAGGTGCTTCAGAAGGAATGAATAGAACAGGTAATCATCACGTGATCCATCCCGTTGGCCGTTCCCAGCCTCTGGCAAACAGCAATCCCTGCCTATCCTATTTAATAGCCATTGATGGACCTGTCCTCCATGAACTTATCTAGTTCATTTTGCACCCTGTTATAGTTTTGGCCTTCACAACATCCTCTGGCAGAATTCCACAGGTTGACTGTATGTTGTGTACAGAAATAATTCCTTTTGTTTAAAACCTACTGCTTATTATTTCATTTGGTGACCTCTAGTTTTTGTGTTATGAAGCGTAAATAAGACTTCCTTTTTTACTTTCTCCACAGTCAGGATTTTATAGACCTCCAGCATGTCCCACTTTGTCATTTGTTTTCCAGTTCCAGTCTTATTAATCTCTCCTCATATGCAAGCTTTTCCATTCCCCAATCATGTTAGTTGCCCTTTTCTGTACCTTTTCCAATTCCAATATATATTTTTTGAGATGGGGTGACCAGCTCTGCACGCAGTATTCAAGATGTGGGCATATCATGAATTTATAAAAAGGAAACAAGATATTTTCTGTTTCATTCTCTATCCGTTTCCTAATGATTCCCAACATTTTGTTAGTTTTTTGACTACCACTGCATATTAAGTGGATGTTTTCAGAGAACTATCCACAGTGACTCCAAGATCTCTTTCTTGAGTGGAAACAACTAATTTAGATCCCACCGTTTTATATGTATAGCTGGAATTTATCAAAATTGAATTTAATCTGCCATTTTGTTGCCCAGTCACCCAGTTTTGTAAAATCCCTTTGTAACTGTTCACAGTCTGCTTTGGACTTAACTATCTTGAGTAGTTTTGTATCACCTGCAAATTCTGCCACCTCACTGTTACCCCTTTTTCCAGATCATTTATGAATATGTTGAACAGTCCTGGTCCCACTCCAGATCTCTGGGGGACCCCACTATTTACCTTTCTCCAGTCTGAAAATTGATAATTTATTCCTACCCTTTGTTTCCTATCTTTTATCCAATTGCTGATCCACGAGAGGAGCTTCCCTCTTCTCTCATGATCACTTACTTTGCTTAAGATCCTTTGGTAAGGGACCTTGTCAAAGTCTTTCTGAAAATCTAAGTATACTATATTCACTGGGTCACCCTTGTCCACATGCTTGTTGACCCCCTGCTCAGAGAATTCTAGTAGATTGGTGAGGTATGATTTCCCTTTACAAAAAACATGTTGACTTTTTCCCCAACAAATTGTATTTATCTATGTCTCTGATAATTCTGTTTTTTACTATAGTTTCAACTAATTTGCCTAGTATCGAAGTTAGGCTTACCGGCATGTAATTGCCAGGATCACCTTTGGAGCCTTTTATAAAAATTGGCATCATATTAGCTATTCTCCAGTCATGTGGTATAGAAGCTGATTTAAATGATAAGTTACATACCACAGTTAGTAGTTCTGCAATTTCACATTTGAGTTCCTTCAGAACTATTGGGTGGATACCATCTGTTCCTGATGACTTATTACTGTTTAATTTATCAATTTGTTCCAAAAACCTCCTCTAATGACACCTCAGTCTGGGATAGTTGCTCAGATTTGTCACCTAAAAAGAATGGCTCAGGTTTCAGAATCTCTCTCACATCTTCAGCCGTGAAGACCAATGCACCGAATTGATTTAGTTTCTCCACAATAACTTTATCTTCCTTAAGTACTCCTTTAGCATCTTGATCGACCAGTGGCCCCACTGGTTGTTTACCAGGCTTGCTGCTTTTGATGTAGTTAATTTTTTTTTGCTCTTACTTTTTTGAGTCTTTGGCTAGCTGTTCTTCAAATTCCTTTTTGGCCTTCCTAATTGTATTTTTACACTTCATTTCCCAGAGTTTATGCTCCTTTCTATTTTCCTCAAGAGGATTTAACTTGCACTTTTTAAAGGATGCCTTTTTGCCTCTAACTGCTTCTTTTACTTTGTTGTTTAGCCATGGTGGCACTCTTTTGGTCCTCTTATTATGTTTTTTAATTTGGGGTATACATTTAAATTGAACCTCTATTATGGTGTCTTTAAAAAGTTTCCATGAAGCTTGCAGGGTATTTCACCTTTGGCACTGTACCTTTTAATTTGTGTTTAACTTTCTCATTTTTGTGTAGTCCCCTTTCTGAAATTAAATGCTAGCGTGGTGGGCTGCTTTGGTGTCTCCTCTAACCCTCCAACAGGGATGTTAAATTTTATTATGTCACATATAATCATAGGATCATAGAATATTAGAGTTGGAAGGGACCTCAGGAGGTATCTAGTCCAACCCTCTGCTCAAAGCAGGACCAACTCCAACTAAACCATACCAGCCAGGGTTTTGTCAAGCCAGCCCATAAAAACCTCTAAGGATGGTGATTCCACCAGCTCCCTAGGTAACCCATTGCAGTGCTTCACCACCCTCCTAATGAAATTTTTTTCCCCCTAATATTCAACCTAGACCTCCCCCACTGCAACTTGAGACCATTGCTCCTTGTTCAGTCATCTGCCACCATTGAGAACAGCCTAGCTCCATCTTCCCTGGAAACCCCTTTCAGGTAGTTAAAGGCTGCTATCAAATCCCCCCTTATTCTTCTCTTCTGCAGACTAAACAAGCTTAATTCCCTGAGCCTCTCCTCATAAGTCGCTCAGCCACCTCATCATTTTTGTTACTCTCCACCGGACTCTTCCCAACTTGTCCACATCCTTTTTGTAGTGGAGGGCCCAAAACTGGACACAATACTCCAAATGTGGCCCCACCAATGCCGAATAGAGGGGAACAATCACTTCCCTCGATCTGCAGGCAAGGCTCCTACTAATGCAGCCCAATATGCTATTAGCCTTCTTGGCAACCAGGTCACATTGCTGACTCATGTCCAGCTTCAGTCCAGTTACGGTCACCATTACCAAGAGGTTTAACAATATTCGCCTCTAGGACCAGATCCTGTGCTCAACTTAGGACTACATCAAGAATTGACTCTCCTCTTGTGGGTTCCAGGATACGCTGCTCTAAGAAGTAGTGGTGTCTGGAAATTTTATCTCTGCATCCCATCCCGAGGTGACATGTACCCAGTCAATTCTTGAAATCCCCCATTTTTATTGAGTTTTTTATTTGTCTCTCTAATCTCCCTGAGCATTTCACATTCACTATCACCATCCTGGTCAGGTGGTCGGTAGTATATCCCTACTGCTATATTCTTACTATTTATGCATGGAATTACTATCCATAGAGGTTCCATGGCACAGTCTGGTTCATTTAAGATTTAATTCATTTGACTCTATGCTTTCTTTCACATATAGTGCCACTCCCCACCAGTATGACCTGTTCTGTCCTTCCGATATATTTTTGACCCTGGTATTATTGTCCCATTGATTATCCTCATTCCAAGTTTCTGTGATGCCTTTTATGTTAATATTCTCATTTAATATGAGACATTCAAGATCACCCATCTTAGTATTTAGACTTCTAGTATTTGTATATAAGCACTTAAAAAAATTGTCACTTTTTTTTGCCTGCCATTATGTGATGTAATTGAATGGGACTCTTTTCCATTCGACTGGTTCTCATCAGATCCTGCCCATATTTTATCCTCTTCCATCCTCTCCTCCTTACTAAGATATAGAGAATCTCCATTAATAGATATTATCCTAAGGGTTGTTTCTGTCTGAACCACATGCTCCTCTGCACCTGCTGGTTTTCCCTCTAGCCCTTAGTTTAAAAACTGCTCTATGACCTTTTTAATTTTATTGCCAGCAAAACGGTTCTGCTTTGGTTTAGGTGGGGTCCATCCAGGCTCCCACTTTCCCTAAAGGTTCCCCAGGTCCTAATAAATATAAACCCCTCCTACCTACAGCATCATCTCATCCACACATTGAGAGTTTGCAGTTCTGCTTGTCTAACTGACGCTATGCGTGGAACTGGAAGCATTTCCTACAATGCTACCATGGAGGTCCTGGACATCAGTCTCATACCTAGCCACCTAAATTTGGTCTCCAGGATCTCTTTCCTACCCTTCCCTATGTCATTGGTATCTACATGAACCATGACCACTGGTTTCGCCCCAGCACTACACATAAGTCTGTATAGCTGTCTCGAGAGATCTGCAGTCTTCGCACCTGGCCGGCAAGTCACCATGCAGTTCTCCCGGTCATCACAAACCCAGCTATCTATGTTTCTAATGATCGAGTCCCACATTCTTATTACCTGTCTCTTCCTAATAACTGGACTTCCCTCCCCCAGAGAGGTATCCTCAGTGCGAGAGGACACCATGACATTATCTGGAAGGAGTGTCCCAACTATGGGACATTTCCCTCTGGTCCAGTTTGATGTTTTCCTTCCCTGAGACTTTCATCCTCCTCAACAGGACAGAGGCTGTCAGACCTGGGGAGGAAACGTTCTACTGTGTCCTGGAAAATCTCATCTGTGTACCTCTCTGTCTCCCTTTTCTCCTTCAGTTCAGCTGCTCTGGTTTCCAAAGCCCATATGCGGTCTCTGAGGCCAAGGAGCTCTTTGCACGGAATGCACCCATAGGTCACTCGCCCATAGGGCAGGTAATCACACATGCTACATTCAGTGCAATAACCTGGATAGCTCCCACCCCATTGCTGGACTTCTGCCAGCATTCTCTTTTTATTCCTGCAGCTCTTTCTTTTATTGTTGTTTGTTTTTTTATTGGGGCGGGGGAGAGTTATTGTCTTTAGTTTACAGAATGTTAATGAAGTGTATCTATGCCCCACTCTCCTACTCAAGTCCCTCGCAAAATTCCCGTTAGCTGCCCCTGTTAGCTAACTCCTCTGGTTGCTTAGGAGTGGGCTTTTTAAACCCCAATTCTCCCTGAGTAGCCCACCCTTGGTTAAGGGTTGAGGATCAAGCCTCAGTAAAAAGCTCTCAGCCTTGCCTAGCAGGTCACTAGGATCAACACATGGTCCCCGAAACAAACAGACCTTACAATATACTTCAGCGAAGCAGCAAGCATACCACAAACACACACACTAGACAAAAAACTCACCCCAAGAGTCACGTAGTCGCTTCTCCTTCACCTGGAGAACTATCTCGCAAAACTCCCCTGTTAGACTTACCTAGGACATGTGGTGGATTCTCCATCACTTAAAGTATTTAAAGCAGGACCAGATGATGTTCTAAAATATACGCTCTGGCTCCACCCAAAGTTCTGCACTTGGTTCCTTTGGCCTGTGTTATACAGGTGGTCAGACTAGATGATCACAATGGTCCCTGCTGGCCTTACACTCTATTAATATTCTAGTACCAATGTGTTTCCAATCACTTCTGTAAAATACTTGGCAGATGTGACTTCACTTTCTCCAAAGGTAGAGGTCTTCCCACTTCAACCTGAACTAATAGAAGTCACAATTCAGGCTAGCAACTTAGAAGCTGAAGGATGAATACATCTGTATAAATAAAGGCATTTAAAACATGGGAAACATAGCTTGGGATAACTTGTCATCAGGTATCACTATTTCTTCATGTAAAAACAAACGGGATGCCACATACTCATAAATAAATAATTGTTTTCAGACTAATACTCAAATATATTATTTCTTGTTGGACTTTTAAATTTTATTCTTAGACCTTCTGTGTTTAATATAACCAGGAAATTAGAGTTAATAGGCATCAAGACAGCATGGAGTTGACAAGAAGGTCACTTAGTTATGATTGCCAACTCACAATTACTATTAAAAAAAATGTTCCTAATTTATGATTCAACACACTACCGGTGACTGTATGCATCTGCACCTAGTACATAGGTTATGTCACACGGAAAAAAAACAGAACAAACACTTGTCATAAACTAATGGGAGATGACACTTCCGTGCTTTTTTCTCAGGAATAAAGTATACTTTTTTAAATTCCAGAGATAGGAAGTAATTCAACATAAGAAAAACAATACAATTTCAGTGTCGCCAGCAATGCTTTTCCTATGCAGTCTCATGCTAATCTACCTTTTAGTTAGCTTGAATGCCAACACTTTTTTATGTTCTTACTCCTCTTCCCGGAACATGATGAGAACTGTACTGTCTATATAACTCTGTCAAGGTGGACATCAACTTTCAATATTTTATTTGGTTTTAAAAAATTATCCAGAATCTGAATGTTACATTTCTTGGATGCCAAACAAAACTAACTTTTGATGAGCTGCATGGCAACAAAACTCTGATACAAGCACAAGACAGATTCAAGCCCAGAAGGTGTGCAGATTTGGCCCAGACTAATATCATGGGGGGTGTCCCTAATCCCAAAGCAGGACTATCTCTTCCCTCCTAACCATGTGAAAGGAAGACAACTGAGGGTGTAGTTTTGCTTTGGGGTGTCCCTCTGCTCATCATTTTTAGTTTAACAACCTATCTGTATATATTGTGTGTTGACCTTGGATTCTTGGGTTTTCTCCATTCACAGGTCCAGACAACTACTCCGAAATAAAGGTGTATTGAAAATAGTTCAACAACATTGACCAAGGACTGCAATTAAAACCTCATCAGTTAGCCAAGTGACTGGGCTACCTTTGTTTGCAACCGAAGGGCATGGCTTGTCTTTCAGGTTGGCTATAAATAGCAGAATGGCAAGCTCTGGCTTGTAGCGACTCCCAGCTCCCTTGAAAACATGACTCAGCAGTAGACACCGCAGCTGGGCTGGAATGGTTTTCCCACCCAAGAAAACTCTTGAGATTTCAAATGTTTACCATTCCACATGAGGGAGGTGGGGGACAAGAGCTCAGAAAAGCTGAGAGCTCAGTGATGAGGCCTTTGCCGGGGCTGCAGCAGACCCAGGTTCACATCCTTGCTCTGAAATCAGTGGCACTTGGGCTCCCAGGGGGATTTTCAAAAGCCCCTTATTGCCCATTTTCATCTTTAGACTCCGAGTCCATTGAGGAACCAAATACCTTTAAAATCTGGCCCTTTGTCTCTAGTTCCACAGCTGCTTCGTCTTACTCTTCTCAGGGTTTCAGTGCATTCTAGCAGCCTTCAACTACCTGAAAGGGGGTTCCAGGGAGGATGGGGCTAGGCTGTTCTCAGTGGTGGCAGATGACAGAACAAGGAGCAATGGTCTCAAGTTGCAGGGCGGGAGGTCTAGGTTGGACATTAGGAAAAACTTTCACTAGGAGGGTGGTGAAGCACTGGAATGGGTTACCTAGGGAGGTGGTGGAATCTCCATCTTTAGAGGTTTTTAAGCTGAGGCTTGACAAAGCCCTGGCTGGGATGATTTAGCTGAGGTTAGTTCTGCTCTTAGCAGGGGGTTGGACTAGATACCTCCTGAGGTCCCTTCCAACTCTATGATTCTATGATTCTACAGTCTCCTGAAATCTTCCCCTTCAGGGTCCATCTACACAGCAAGTCTCAGCAAGTCTCAGAGACCAGCTCTTCAGGCTCACATCACGGTGCTGAAATTAGCTGGGTAGACACAAGAGATGAGTGGCCTTCAGAGTCTGAGCTCCAGTCTGAGGCACAATGTCTACGTGGGTATTGTTAGCACCGTACTGCAAGACCCACAAGCCTGGGTATGTTGAGCAGGGCTCTGAGACTCATTGACATTCTCTGTGTAGACACACCCAGAGCCAGCTAATGAGACGTTGCTGTGTTCACATTTCCAATGCACTCTCCCTTTCTACTTTAATTTAGACCAGCCGGGAACTGTTTCTCATTTTGGAGTGACTCCCTTGTATTTCCTTTTACATGAAAAGCTCTACAAAAAAGTTATAATATAATCAAGTTTGCAAATTCGATGTTTAGAAGAGATCCTTTTGGAACGTTCCAGAGGATTGGGAAAAAAAAAACAAACCCAACCCTAATTTCTTCAGGTTCTCCTGATTCCCTAAATTCATTGCACTAAAAAAATCATGATGAGCTCCTTTAATTTTAGTCTGATATGAGCCTCTATATGAATATTTATAATATTCAGTATTAATTAATAGTTGAAAAGTTCCAGACTCACAAAATGTTATGGCAACCTGAGGGAATAGAAACTGGTTTTTTGTACTATTTCAAGCCAGCTCCACAGACCCTGTGTTCCTACTGTGAAGTCTGGCACTGAATATTTAAACAGTTTAAAATACTTTAGGATATGTTTTGTATTAGATGAACACAGAACACTAAATTTGCATGCAAAAATGGAAGATTTCAAGAGGAATTCCCTATAAATCTGTGCAGGAAAGATATATTTATCAAAGTAATTGTCTGTTCACATCTGCTCTGCATGTCCTTATCGCTTGCAAACACATATGAATATATATATTTATTATTAGCTACTTTCACAATCACAAATTCACCTGCTGAAGCCTTTTAATTCTTCTCTTCCTCTCCAAATATTTTCCTTGAACAATTAAGAACAAGAGTAAGAAACATTTCCTAAAATGCACACAAAGCATTCCGCATCTGTGAAATTGCATGGGGCTGTCCGCTGAGCTCCCTCACACCAGTTTAACTCAGGAGCAATACCGCTGGAATCCACAGGGTTACCCCAGAGCCAAGCAGATGTGAGCCAGAGGAGAGTCGTGACCTAGGTACTGTGCGGTCAGCAGACACCATTATACAACCCATCTTTCACAGGGCCACATCCTTAGCTGGTGCAGAACGACCAGACTCCTTGGGAGCCAGAGCACCTCTGCCAGCTGAGGATAAACTCCTTTACTCCAGCTAAGGATCCGGCCCCCGGTTTGTACACCCTGCTTCAGAAAACAAAAGAAGCCCAGGAAAAAAAATGCCAGCCCTGGGGCAGATGACTGAGGCTCCATGTGTCCTTCCTGACCACCTCTCTGCCCCACGGGGGGACGGTGGGAGATCCAGGGTTTCTACTGCCTGCCCCAGCTACCTTTGTGTGGGAAGAGACAGAAGGCACAGAAGGCGCCTTCGGGTGGGACTTATGGCCAGGCTGTGAGGTGTGATGGGGCTCTGCTGGTCTCAGACTTGTCTCCCCACCTGAGAGCTTCCAGGACCAGGGGTCCCTCAGACCCTGAAGGGTTCTCTCCTTATCTGCTGACTCTCTGGAGCTGTCAGCCAGCTCAGGGCCAGGGGCTGAGGGGAATGCTTGGCCTTTCATAAGCTCTGCAGGAGTTACTCAGCTTCCACCCCTCATACCTGGGCACTGTCCCCTCCTGCTGCTCCCCACTGCCCTGGACAGCTCGACTGTGGCTGCAGGGGGATAGAGTCCAGGAAAGACATTTTAAAAATTTCAGGTGGTTTGAATAAGGAGATCTGTTTTCAGCAAATATACGTGTGCAGATCTACAAATGGGGAAAGGTTCTGCAGCAGAAAAATAGGTTTTAAAAATAGGAATTGCCAGACCAGATCAGACCAGAGATCTAGCTAGCCGAATACCCTATGTTCAGCAGTGTCCAGGACTAGGTACTTTAAGGAAGGTGCAAGAAATGCCATAGTGGACAACCTGGAAGCAAATGACGTTGAATGCTTATGGATCAATGTCCTACAAGATAAAGATAAAGATAAAAGATAAAAGGACAAGATGGGGCATTCGCTGGTGTCTGCTACAAACCACCAAATCACACTTGAGAACAGGATGACCATCTCCTTAAGAAACTGTCTATAAAGATGGAGGGACTGTGTGATCATGGAGGGCTTCAAGGTGAATGACATGCTGCAGGTCTCATTTTGTTGGTATTAAAACATTCTTGGAATTTCTAACTATAGAAATTTGCTACCTCGAAAAGTGTGGAGGAAATGATATTAGACCTCATCTTCATCAAAACAAAGGAATTAATCACAGAACTAACAGTTAGTGATAGTTTAGGTACAAGTCATCATGACTTGAGCTCACTGTTATCTGCAAACAGAGTAAACTCCAAACCAGTAATACATAGTGAGTTTGAAGTGGAACAATTTCATAAAGCTAAAAGCAGTTATGAGCTGAATCAGCTGGAAGAAATAATTTAAACAGAAAAATATAACTAATAATTGGGAATTGTTTAAGAACATTTTATTAGATGCCCCAAAACTGCAATCCAACATTCAAATAAGAAGGCCACACTGATTATTTTTTTAATCTGTTTTAGATGGGAAGTAAAGCCAGCAATTATATATAAAATGAGTAAATAAAAGTGAAAGTTATAGTAATAAGTATAAATCAGAAGCTAGGAATTGTAGAAAATTGATAAGGGAAGCAGAGGAACACAAGGAAAAAAATCTGTGGACATCAGAATTAAGGACAATAAGGACTTCTTAAAGTGTATTAGGAACAAAAAGAATCCTAACTGGTATTGGTCCATTACTAGATGGAAATGAAAGAATAATGAGTAATAATGGAGAAAAGGCAGAAGTTTTCAATAAATATTTCTCTTCTATATTTGGGAGAAAAATAGATGACATAGTTTCATCATATGGTGATAACACTCTTTCCATTCTGCTAGTATTCCTGGAGGATGTTAAACAGCAGCTACTAAACTTAGAAATGTTTAAATCAGCAGATTCAGACATCTCTCATCCAAGAGTTTTAAAAGTGCTGGCCAAGACATTCACTGGTCCAGTTCTGGTGTCTATAATTCAAGAAGGATGTTGATAAACTGGAGAGGGTTCAGATAAGATCCACAAGAATGATTAAAGGATTGGAAAACATGTCTTACAAAGACAGACTTAAGGAACTCAATCTAATTAGCTTAATACAGAAAAGGTTAAACATGACTTGATCACAGTTTATCAGTACTGACATGGGGAATGAAAATTTGATAATGGCTCTTCAGTCTATCAAGGTATAGCAAGATGAAATGGTGGGGAGCTGAAGCTAGACAAATTCAGACATGTGAATGTAATGAACCATTGGAACAACTTATCAAGAGTTGTGGTGGATTCTCTATCACTGACAATTCTTAAATCACAATTAAATGGGATTTTTTTTCTTCTAAAAGATATACAGTAGTTCAAACAGGAATTATTTCAGGAAAGTTCTATTGTCTGTGTAATACAGGAGGTCAGGCGATATAATCACAGTGGTCCCTCCTGGTTTATAATCAATGACTCTATGAATTATGACATTCCTCCAGGACAAATTTCTTCACAAGTCCCATAGTTAGAAGTTGTTTTAAGCCCTGAAATATGAAGATGTGCCTGAGACTAGGATTAGGGTCTTCTCATAAACCCTTTTCCTAGCTGAACTTGTCTGGATATCAGGGTTAATGCAATGACCTGCACATTCTTTGTTTTCCACTCAAAGCAGTTTCCAACGTACACAGATATGGATACTTCTGGCTTTCCCTTACTTTCATGCTATCATTTTTATTCAGTCAACTGCACATTGAATTGGGTTGGCTCAGCCAAATACAGAGCCGTTCTTTAATACTTGTGCATAGTGGTCGGCTATGAGACACTTTTGAAACAGGTCTCTTTTCTCTGTACTTCGTGATGTTGCTGTAACGTGTTGGTCCCAGGATATGAGAAAAACAAGGTGGGTGAGGTTATATCTTTTATTGAACTGTCTTCTGTGGGTGGAAGGTACAAGCTGTCAAGCTACATAGAGTTCTTCCTCAGGTCTGGGGAAGGCAGCAGAGCGTCTGAACATG
Organism: Emydura macquarii macquarii; assembly: GCF_026122565.2. NCBI lineage: Eukaryota > Metazoa > Chordata > Testudines > Chelidae > Emydura > Emydura macquarii. The sequence goes on from NW_027131688.1 coordinate 1,776,966, forward strand.
TTTTTCTTTCTAGGTCATTTGGAAGGAATAGACTGCAGAAAAGAAGAAAGGGAGGAGAGGGGCTGCCCAATTCTGCAATTCTGGTGTCAGAACCAGAGAGCCTTGTGGGACATTTTCAAAGTAGTGCAGGCAAGTTAAATGCACAAATCCTGTTAAAAAATAATGGGATTTGTGCATAAAACTCTTAAGTGCTACTTAGAGCTAAAATTCCCAAGCAGCACATGCTCGTGTACAACCAAGCTCCTGAAGCTAACGGTGTTTTTGTGATAGGTTCTATTTTTAGTACCACTCTACGGCACTGTAATGTTGCCGGGGTTCTCCTCAGAGGCCCTCAGTAAAGAAAAAAATCGAATTGCTTTAGAAAACATGTCCCCTTTTATCACATTTGAAAGATTCAAAGGGCAATAATTGCAGTTCCACACAACAAAACCCCCTGGCTGGACAGCCAGTGCACTGTGGATATGACACTTGCAACACGCCACGTGATTTCGTTGTGATTCCTGTTCATGCAGCTCATGCCACGGGGTTTGCCACAAAGACCATCACCGGCCCCTCCCTGCCCAGCTGCTCTGGAGTGAAGCAGGGCAATTTCTTTACTCTCCAGTCATTGTAAAGAGCAATGGAGCGACTGGGACTGTATGCTGCGCAGGGGGGAAACAGGACCCTGCCTGGGACACCCAGGCCCTCCATGTGCTTCTTTGTGCCCGTCCTGCAGGAGAGAAGCTGCTCCTTTCCCCACTGTTATGGCATCAGGCCACCCCTGGGCTCATGTCTGAAGTGGGAAAAGACCAGCTCTGGGCTGGGGGAGCTGTCCCTGCTCCCTCCACCTCTCTCCGCCATTTACAGCGTCACATCCTGCTGCTCTAGCCTGGCCTCTTGGCCTCCACTTGTCTTCCCCTGCAGAGGCAGCTCCTGCAGCAGCTCTTTACACCTACAGGCCGCCCCACATCGGGACGGCTCGCAGACGTGCATGCAATGCCATCCTTGCACCTCGTTAGAATGCAGGGCTTCAGCGAAGAAAGCCAGTCAATAGAGGCGTTGCTGTAGAAGACCCCACCATGGCAGCACTACTAATCTTGATTCCTTCTCTCTTCTCTGCCTCTCATTACCTCTAATTGCCGGATCTATAGTTCCAAACAAGAATCAATAGGAAGATATTGCAACAAATGATTTTTAATCTCTTTTAAAAAGGATCAGAAAGTGCCATTTAATACGACATTGCTAATGATATAAAACAAATTACCTTGCTGCTGGAGTTCGTGAGCTGCTGGCCAATCCATTACTGATGTTTCCAATTCAGATTCTACGTAGGGATTCTGTCTTTCCACTCGCCAGATACTTTAAAACATTAAAGAGAAGAAATAAAGCATACTCACTTCCCAGTGAGGTGCTGCATCCTTAACCCAGTACCTAGATACAATCGCCATGGAAAGAGCCCATACCTGGAGATATAATGTAGCAGTGATATATAGGATACTTTTGGGGGGAGTCTCTTCAAAGAGTGTGCTATTGCTCTGACCTGCAATGTGCCCTATTACAATGATTTTGCGTTGATGTATGTGGTGTTCATTTCAGCTTGTACCCACAACTCATGCTTACCAAACCAATATTGCCTGATTTTAGATGATTAATATTATTGTGTATATAATAGGGTAATAGGCTCATCAATTAATCTCATCAGAAGATAATAAGGTTCTTGTCCCAGAATCAGGCTACACAGAGTTTTGCAAGGATCCTTGGGGTGTATGACCAGGCCACGCACATTGAGGACAAAATATAGCCTTAAAGACTTTTATTGAGATAAAACAGAATAATCATCAAATGGATGATAATCAATCAGAATTACAAAGGCAATACTATGGTTCTAGAGATACATGTGGTAATATATGCTATAAAGCTTTTAGATGAATATACTCGCACCCCTCCTTGATAACCTGGTGCTAATAGAGAGAGGACAAGTCTTGTCTCTTGTATGCTGATGTCCAGGTTTCTCAATTCTCGAGTGGGAGGAGGAGAGCTTATGAGACACTAGCGAACTAAGAGCTATAGAAAGACTATAAGATCCAACTCAGAGTTTGACTCAGCTAACTAATTTAAGAACTGAGAACTCTAAGACTAAGACTGAGACTAAGACTACAGGAGTGATAAGACTGTAGAAGACACAAACTGTCGCTTGCACTGGAATTAAAAAGACCTTTGTAGATAAGATTACCTAACACGGTGGGTTGTTCCTCTTATAGTCTGAGCGCTAAGTGCCCTCCTTCCATGTCCAAACTTAACTTCCTCACCCACTAAATATCAGGGTACATTAATTGTAAAGGCTGGCGTGTTTGTGCATATTAAAGACATATCCATACCTTTTATAGACAATTACTCACACTCACCTCTGCTATTTCTGGCCTAAGCATGTTCTTTGTGATGCACCCGTTAAGACTACCGAGGGCATGAACTGAGGTAGCCCCCATCTTAACGCAGCCTTATCGAGGATAAAGGTTACCAACATGTATATGCTTTATGCTTTAGCTCATCATCACTTATTTAGACTAAAGATCCTGTACATATATATGCTAAATTGCCTTAGCTCATCATGCGGGATGTGGCCTGTAGGTTTCTTGTCTTACAGCCAAAGTATTCTAATAGAAATCTATAAACCTATCTTAATAAAACAGGCAATTAAATTCTGAATAAAAGATATATATGCAAGCAAGCAGGCTAGTCCTATGGGCTACGCCCAGCAACAGCATAGTCCCTTCCCAAAAGCACTGTTCCTGAACTGAGAACTGTCGGAGCATCGTGACGGGCCTAAAAGACACAGTGACAGACAAAAGGTAGGGAAATAAATATAACATCAAGGTAAAGTGGCCAAACTTCAATAATCCACAGCCTTTCCACAGAAACATTGTGGCCTATAACAACACATTTCAGGCAGCTACTCATGTAGTAGATGTAACAGACCATGGTTACCATATGTTATAAAAAAGTAAGAATGAGCAGTTATCTTTAATTACCTTCAGGATGGCATAGAGGGTCCCTGATCTGATATTGGTCCTCTTGGTGCTACTATGATACAAACAATATTGCATGCAAAACACTGTGTTATGTAGCCTGGGAATAATCGAGGGTGCACATTCTTTTTCAGGCAGCTACTTACGGTTAATTAAGAAGATGAACTTGGTGAAGCACACACAGAAATTACGCTCTTTAGTTAATACAGACAAAGTTAATTGAAATAATAGGAAAAATCAATATACAGAAGTATAAGAGTAAGCTAGGTACAGTAAAGTGGTTTCCTGCACTTACGGAGACCATTAGAAACAAAGATGGATGGCACTAGGCCAGATTTCCTATCCAGCTGTCCCAAGTCATTGCCCTGGTGTTCCAACAAGTTGAATAACCATTTCTTTTATACACGTTTTCCTATTTCACTCACATGTGTCCAGGACCATATCTGATAATGTTTCAGCCCCTGCCGATGTACCGTATTCCAGTTAACCATATGTGGAATTCTGGCTAAGTGCAGTTAAACATCTGACAACTTATACCTCACATGCATCAATTAATGTCCCTGTAGTTTCGATACATCAGTGCAGTCAGTTCCTTGGTTACCTTATTGCAAAATATGCTACCATACGTTTGTTTGTGGTTTACCTATTTATCACACAATGCACTGCTAAAGTATCAAAAGACGCAGATTGCTAAAATGTATAACCTTAAATCAAGCACATAATACTCCTGCTATCTTATGCCAGCTGCCAACTTCTAACGGGCTTCTCTTTAAGCCCGTAACACTTAACGCTTAAGACATATGGCAAAACCTATTTTTAATACATATATTTTGGTTCTTCTACTTGCTGTTACAGCTTCAGTAACATTCATTATTATTTTATACACATCTATGGCAAAGAGATTGAATGTTACTTCCCAACATATACCCTCCAAGATCAGGTCGGGCTCAATGGTCAAAAAGCGCATTAAGGTTGGAAAGCACAGGCACTCAAGTTAAAAGCACGTTAAGGTTGGGAAAGTCAGGCACTCAAAAGTTAGGCAATCCTGTAATTGAATTTCCGGTGTCTACATTATTCATGCACATAAGGAGCTTTTCCTCCAACCAACCTGCACACCCTGGTCAGAGGGTGAAACTAACGTGGTTGTTTTTTTGTAAAATGACCCTTACCAGATAGTGAAGCAAAGTGGCCTGTACATGATGAGCTAAAGTTCAATGTCCATGAGCCTCATGACTCTGACGTCAAATTCTTGCCCTGCTGTGCCCGGCAGTAAGGGGCGAGGAGCGAGCCCCTTAGTACTATATGTGTTGGCCCGAGGCTAACCTGAGTTGGCTCAGGGCAAGACGGGACCAGGAGGGAGCCCTGCATGCATGTTGTCCTCATTCTCCATGCTAGGGAGAGGGGACTCTGGACACAAGCCAGCTCTGCCCTCTGTCACCGGCAGAGTCTATCAGTAACAGAATAACAGTTCTTGTCAGTAAATGAAAAGACTGATTCATAGCGGGTGCGGGCCGGGTGGCATTGCCACTAGGACACTACCCTGGGCGTGAACAGCTGTGGGTTCTGTTCTCGACTAGGCCATTGCAACACTTGGCCACTTGGTGTTGTCTGTAAGTGGGCAGGGGGGCTTGCCCAGCTTTGTACCACCTTCCAAACTAGCTCTAAGCTCACCCATTTAGCGTGAAGATCTGACACTGTTGGGAATCAGTACATCGGGAGAGTTCCAGTGTACGCAAATCCTTTCATCCCTAGGTAGCTGTAGGAAGAGAGGAGAGAAAAACAGTGGGGAAAAGATCACAGCAATAACTGTGCTTTTAATGTGTCCGTGTGAAGGACGCGGGACACATGCACAAAGCTGCCTCATTTATTATGCATCAGATATAACATGCTGAGCGGCTAATGAGATAGCAATGTGGCGGTTTTGGACATACTAGCTATGCTTCATGCTTACAAGAACCAATGAAAACTGATCAGTGAAGTTTTGCAAAATTTCAATTAAAGAATTATGCAAACTGTTGTGTCCAAATTGAGGGTTTCGCTTTTGTAATGTAGACTCAGTTTTTCCTGTGCTCAGAACTGCATGACACGCCTCATAGATGGGGTCTGTGCAGTACTTCGGTATAAATAATTTACAATAGGCTGTTGGGCCAATCCATGCCTTTTATGTTTACTTAGTCTGATGTGTGTGATACTGAGTTGAAAGAAAGAGGAATTATGATTGGAGGGAACGAGATAGAAAGCCGGCAGACAGACTGGACCACAAGCAGAGCATATTTCTCATGTCTTGGCTAACTTTCCGGCTCATATCAGAGAATGAGTAACTTCTTTGTTGTGGGATGAGATATAGCTGTTCTTACATCCCCATATCATCCCACTGCATATAGAGAGCTTTTCCTACAACTGAGAAAATAAGACAAAATAAAATCCAGGGCTATTTGTTGAATTTCCAAATTCATTTGCTTTGCTACGTTCACACCATTTTATGTTCACTTTCCATGAGTGTTCATGTGAATCAGCTTCTAACACAAGACACTCACTGATAACAAATTCTGACATACTTGTTTGCTCATCCCACTATAGAACATAAACAATACCATGTGACTTATGTTCCTAACCAATACTTTTCAGATTTTGAATATTCACAATCAATCCATGAAGTTAAACTCTCCCAGATTATTTGTGTTTGAATAAATACATTTGAGGAATTGAAGTTCTGCTCACAGTTATTAAGCAAACAGAAAATTACATCAAATACGTTGAACAAATTGTTGGCTATGAGTTATTCACCCACCTCTGATGTTCCATAGTTCTGGGTCTTATAAGAGTAAGATTTGGAAAGAGAAATTTTACCAGGTTCTCCTGTTTTATTTACAGTCTGTGAGAAGCCTCTGGTGTGGCATGCAAGTGAATCAGTCATAGACCTAATGTTGGAAAATTGAGAGAGGGCAAGGACCAAAGCAGCAAAAGTGCAGTTGATTATCATGGTTATTCTGTTACAGTTATTTGGTATCGAGCCCTTACAACGAAAGGTGGAGCTCCAAAATACACAGGAAATGCATCAGCAAAGTGATGGGTGGAAAACAACAAGTAACGGAAACTACCCCTTAGATTCCATCCTCCTCTCCCAGACAGATCTGTAAACATCCTCCCCTCCATTGGTGCAAAGTGTCACTTAGCCAGTCTGGCCAGATAAGGCTTAGTTCCCTGCCTACGTGAATCTTACAGCGACATACGGGCTCTTCAGTGGATCCTACTCTTACGTGTTAGATCCTTGCCTTTTGGCAATAGGATCATGGAGGTGGGGGGTGGATCATAAAGGTAGTTTAAAATAATCTTTTCAATTTGTGCCTCACCTGAACTGTGCTGCTAGGACACAGCTCAGTACCTGGGCTTGTTACCCAGGTTCCTCAAACCCATAACCAAATCTGTTACCCAAGGTTCTGTAACTGCACTCTCTGTGAAGCGGTATCAGGACATAAACCAAGAGTGACGCAGCGCTTCTGTCTGCTATATGGCTGGTATAGACAAGTCAAAGTCAAGTGCTTTTACATAGAGCCTTTTTCCTTTATTAATCTCCAGCATTCCCAACAGAATGCCTTTACTTAACATCTCTACCTTATTAGTCTCAAGCACATAAGAACACAATAGGTTATAGAGCACCCAAACTCATAGTTATCCCACAAGTCTGGAGTGGTCTTTGGGCTGTATCTTCACAGATTTCTCGATGGCCGGTTTTTCCGTCTGCAACTGGAGCTCTTTCCAATGTGTGCACAAAGTGATCTGTTTGACCCAAACCCACAATTCCCCTCTTATACTCAAAAAGGGACAGAGATATATCAATCAAAAATGTTACATAGCTGACCAAACAAAATCCATCACTTAGGAAAAGCAGTGATTACAAAATATGTCACTAAAAAAAAAATTGTTAAGCAAGCACTTTCAAGCCATTACTCTAGCAGTATATTTCCCATAACAACAATCCTAAAATATATCCAGAATTCCTGTTTTTCACAGATGTTTGCTCCAGCATAGCAGAGAGAGGATGTAGAATCAGGTTCACTTCATGGGATCACTGCCTAGTCTTCTCCCGGCTGTCTTAGTTATGCTAAGTTTCCTGCAAAGGCCTGCTAAATACAACTAGCAGAATAATTGGTATTCCATCCCAATAATTGGCAGTGGCTTGGACGCCTGGCTGATAGCTAAAAATGCCCCTCTACAGGCTAATATATGGATTTTATTTCACTCCTGGATCCAGAACAAGCCACATATCTATAAACTCAGATCACAATAACTGTTGGGGTGATGACACAGCCTCAGAAATAGAGGATGTCTGTGGCTACAGAAAGCTTTTGTCAAAGAAGTATTAACTTCACAACAGTGCATTTTATGATGTTACAAAGAGAGTTCTTGGTTCTGTGCCTTACAAGTAAATAGAACAATATTTCAACCCTCCTTATTCAGTTGTCCAAATGCACATAACAGATTTTTGCAGATAGGGATTTATGTTCACTTGTTAGCATTGAATAAAGTAGAGCAATTGAAGCTGCCATTTATTTTGGTGCTATTGCCATTATTTCAGGGTCCTTGTGTATGCTGCATGATTCACTGAGCTTCCCTTGACGGTTTGGTGACTGGTCACTATTGCCAAAGCAATCATACACAAACTTCAAGGATTTAGAAATCAGAGTTGTTCTAAGTGAATTCTGCAAAGGGTATAAGTTAGACCCAGTCATTGCAAATACTGCTCCAAAATTTGATTCACCTCTTCTGACTGTCCTTCCATTTGGGGGCGATATGCTGTGGAGAGATGCAGATTGATGTCCAAGAGATGGAATAGCTCTTGCCAGAAATGGGAGATGACTGCGGATTTCCGGTTAGATATGATGTTGGAGAGTAATCCATGGAGCTTGAAGACATGACTGAAGAACAAACAGGCTGTCATTTCTTCAGTGGGGGCCTTCTGACCTATCTTAGACAAGAGATCCACTGCTACTAGTATGGCTGTGTGGCCGTGGGAATTGGGGAACACCGACGTGGACTCCCAGGGTCAGGAAGGAGTCAGTGGCGTACCCAGGACTGTAGGACTTAACAGAGGCATGAAGTCTTGACTACCAGAAATGCTGCAAAATCAGGTTTATCATCTTCCACTGCCCAAAGTGGCCAGCTAGGGGCGAGTTATGGCACAGTCTGAGAATCATGAGGCATGATGCAGAGCATTGGAACACAACTGGGGTGCTGGGGTGGCTGAATGGCATGACGAGATAGACCTAGGAGCCGTATCTGGTGCAGAAAGCGTCTTCCACTCATTGCCCTGCCGAATGCAGGTCAGTTTGTATGTGCTGGTGAAAACAGAGCTGCACTAACCTACTCCAGATGGGCACTGATCAGCACTAGAGGATACTTCCCTTTGACAGCAATGCTGCCCATGGCCTGAGAGTTGACACAGAAATACAGTGTTATGAGCTTTTTTTTCATGAACAGGATTGGAGTTCCAGTGGGGATCTGGAGCGCCAGATGAAGTTCTTAGCCAGGGTCTCATCAAAATATTCCCATAGGGCCTTGAGTTTGGGTTCTTACAGAGGGTAAATATGCTCAAAGGAGATTTTAGCCCCTGCCCAGAAATCTATGGTGCAGTCATAGGGCCAGCGTGGTGGGAGGATGTTGGCATTCTTTGTATCAAATACATCAGCAAGGTTGTTATACTCTACCGGAATTAGAGGTCTGATATCTCCAGATGCAATGAAAGGAGGATGGGGTCAGCTGTCTCCACAATGCTGGCACAACAGTTGGCAGAACTAGAGTTAAACCAGACCTCCTGTGTTGCCCAAGAAATGCTCAGATCATAGAGGGAGAATCAGGGCAGGCCTGGTACGACAGAGAAGTTGGATGAGAGAATCAAGGTCTCATAGTCCTCCTAAATCCTGACCTGAAGAGGTGCATTCTTGTAAGAGATAAGCCTGTGAACGACATCCTGCCATTGATTGTCCCCACCCATTCCAGGGCTAGCTTCCTCCATATGGGCAGGCAGTAGGCTCAGGTAAAGGCCATGTCCATGGAGATGCCAGACATTTCACAGTCAAACGATGCAAGCAAGGCATAGATTACTTCAGATGGGGTTGGGACCTGGAGCCAGGTCTGGATTTTCAAATGGGGCAGATAAAGGTGCGGGGACACACATAGGGAGTAAAGGAGTCCATTCGGTGAACCCTATCCCCTTATTATGTCCATTTTATGCAGGCTGGATGAGGCCATTTTCCAAACTGAACTTGTGGGGCATCCTCCGCAATACAGACTGAGTCATTCTGGCACCGTGCTCTTTCTCTCAGTCTGTAAGGCATCTCTGAGTGACATTGATTTGCCTGGGGTCTGGTCTGGGGCTAGGCAGAATGCATGCTCAGGGGGTCACAGTACTGGGTTGGGATTCAGTGTAAGTCCTCCTCTTCTCCAGGCGTTATTCCAGCAGCTGCTTATCAGTTATCAGTTCAGATACACAACTTGGTGTAGGACAACAGCTCAACGACAACTCAATGCAGGACATTCAGCCCTTGATGAAAGTGGGAGATTTGCACCTCCTCATTCCAGGCGGTGTCGGGGACTAGGTTCTGGAAGGGGGCTGCACAGGCTGAGACAGGCCATGAACTCTGCGTGAGGAACTTCAGAGTAGCTTTGGCAGTGTAGCTCTGGTTAGTGTCATCAAATATGAGCAAGAAGGACTCTTCAAACCAACCAAGAACTGGGTCACTGGGATGATCAGACCCCCTTCCCCGGGTCGTGTGGGCACACGGCTGATCACATCATGAACAGTAGGCAGCAGTGGCCAATGGATCCTTGAAACCTTTGAGTCACTATCACACCACTCTGGCAACACAACTTTTGGACCACGTTTTAGGGTCTCTGCTTCAGGTGGCCCCAGAGGGCTTGAAATGGGCTGGACCTGCACTCGGAGGGAAGTAATTTAATTTCCAGCTACAGCTGGGCAACTTGGTTCTGACGGCTCTGCAGAAGGGGCACTGTCTTCAGAACTGAGGCTCCCATGAGCTCCCTCTAAGGACTGGTCTATGCTGGGAGCTTACATCAGCATAGCTACATCACCCAGGGGTGTGAGCGATGTCACTACGACGACCTACCCTATGGGTAGACAATGCTAGGTGTATGGAAGAATTCTTCTGTCAGCCTAGCTACTGCCTCTCCTGGAATGGATTACCTATGCCGACGCCTACCGCCCATCAGCTTAGGGAGCGTCTGTAGACTGGAGCGCTGCGGCTGTACCATTGTACCATTCTAAGTGCAGATCTACCCCCAGACTGGAGGTCAGTGTGGCAATCTGTGCAAACTGTCAGGGGGTCTCTTGGTTGTGGTTCGACTGCATTTGAATATGGCTATTGAAGGTCTGTGTCAAGGAAAGCTAAAAATTGACGTGTTCGACATTGCTTTACAGAGCGAGGGTCACATGGCGCCTGTTGCTCATAATTAGGTGTAAATTCAGCACTGGATCTTGGACCCAGGTTCGATTCTATTCCTATATATTTTCCAAACAAATCAGCTGTGAACTGTTCATTTAAGAGGGCCAAGGGCAGCTCAGGGTAAAGGATCGTTCTGAAGAACAAATAGAGGCAATGGGACAGAATGCGTCTGCTGCATGCGCTTGGGTCCAAGGATTCACAGTGGGGCTGGCTGTATCATTCCATTTTGCATTTCTAAGTTGATTAGAACTGGTTTTTCCCCAGCCCCCTTTACAAATCACACAATTATAACATGACATTTCTACATGAGAAACTGTGTGTCCAAAGATCAAAGAGAATATCACAGTAATAAGAAACACAGGAAGGTTGAGGTTTTTGTGCAGGGGGCTTAGAAATAACTTCCACAAAATAACTCCTGATTTTAGCCCAGATTCTGAAAAGTCTCTCCATTCAGGAAGAGGAATTTAAACATTTGCTTAATTTAAGGCACATGCTTAGGTCCAATTAAAGTCCACAGGACTTAAGCATATTCTTAAAGTTAAGCCTGTGTTTAAGTGCTGTCCTGAATTGGGGACTTTATGAAATCAGTACATAAAGTGCTCAGTGCATTACTCCAGTATTATGGCGGTGCAAATCCCTTGGTTAATATGGATCCACAGCAGGAGTAACGCAGTCATGAATAGGGCATATTATCTGGTAACTGCTGGGTTCAGGTTTTCCGTTATAGTACAACAAATATAGGGAAAGTAGTGCTGTGCGTGCGTGTGTGTGTGTGTGTGTGTGTGTGTGTGTGCGCGTAAAGATATCCGAAGCCATGTGAAAAAACGTTGGAAAGCACGTAGTATAAAGTTATCAACATTCACAACTTTATCATTTAAAGGGAGATTTTGGGATTTTTAAAAAATATGGATTAAAAGCCATCTGGCAATAGACTGATCCATGAAAGATTAATGGGAGTGATTTCTTGGAGCCTCTAGGAAAGCACTATAGAATAGCGGCTTATATATTGAAAACACAGCGTGGGTGGGACCTCCTCGCCCTCTCCACCCCACAATGCTAACATTGTCATAGGAAAGTTGCTCCAGCAGTGAAAAGCCTATTTTATCTCTTGTGAAATATTGGAGGAGGAGGAAAATGTTCTGAAAAGAACTGCTAACCAAGTCCTAGTACTCCCCGATACATGAACCTGGCTGTGTTCATCTCAACCACAGACTAGATACCTCCTGAGGTCCCTTCCAGTTCTAATCTTTTATGATATATTTCATGGTTTCACTGAGCTGTCAGTCCACACTGATAGAAAACAGCATCTCAGGGACGAACAGCGATTGACTTGGGAAGGCCCTGAACATGACTGCTCCAGCAATTCTCTGCAGGAGTGATACCTATGGAAAAGTAGTTTATAGTGTCTTGCCAAATCACCTAGGACTTCGGGATAAAAAGCATCATCCAAAGTACAGAGAATATGGGCAGTCTCAAGAGAGAACCTGCTCTCCTGAAATTTCCAGGCCAATTTTACAGAGTCCTGTAGGCCGATTACATCAGAAAAACCTTCAGCACTTGCTCTGAATGTCAGCACTTCCCCGTCACTAATGCAAACTGCTTGATTGCTCTGCTTCCTACCTTCCGTCTACCACATTTACCCAACTTTCCTTTAAAATAATCCCAGCATTTCCCAACAGAGAGTTTGAAGGTAGTGAGGGGTGCTTGGAGAATCGTTCCCTTCAATTTAGAAGTCTAAATCTGGATTGAAGTGCTCAGCTGTAGAGATCCACATGTGAAAAAGTTGGCCTTGGGCTTCAATATGTCTGTACCACACTTTCCTTACTTGCAGATGGAGATAATAGTGCTTCCCTGGCTCAGGGTGCTGACGTGAGACTACATTAGCGACTGTCTTAGATTTAACAAAGGTTTGTTCACAAGAAGCCTGGCATTTAGCAAAGCTCTTTTAATTTTAGAGATGATTTCCAGAAAACCACGGTCCAGCAATGTGTTATGACTATCATCCTTCTGTAAATCCAGGATACTGGTTGCATGAACACAGCAGGGAGCCAGTATGTTCATATGTTCTGGACAAAGATTATAAAATTACATTTATTGGCTAGATTTTTAAACCTGCCTCTGTGCGACAAGGGATTTCCCCTACATCACGGCCAACTCCCTTGAGTAGCACTGAGCTCCTGAATTAAAGACACAGCCTGTCACAGGACAGGAGGAATTTTAAAGCGCCGGAGCTTGAGCTGGCATTTTCAGTTCAGAAGACCCAAAAGTCTTGCCAGGTTTATGATTGACAGTCGCCAAAACTCAACTTGCCACCAAGAGGCTTTTAAAAGTCTCAGGTTTTCTCCCTAGTTAAATTACCCAACAACTGTATCGTTTTGGAAACTGCTTCTCAGGCACTCAAACTATTTCTTGGCACATTAAATCTTCTCAAAAGCTTCTCCAGCCACAGACTGCAGAGTCCTACCATGCTCGCTGGTGGGTTGTAATTAATGTGAACCCCCCCCCCCCAGGTATTTTAAAATAAAACCTCAAAATACTCATGGGAGAAGGTCAGGTCAACCCTTCTTCTGCCGAAGGAACTGCTGCAGAGGTACATATATTCTCATTACTCTGTCAGCCTCTACTTCCCCTCCCCCACTTTTCTTTAAGGTCTATTAAACACTCCCCATGCAGTACGGGTACAATGTGCATCAGTTCCATGGTGCAGCCCCAGAATGACCTTTTGCATATTCGGGTGCTGACCATGTACTGTATCTTGTCTATTAATTGACACTGGAGTATTTAATGGGGTGGAAGGGCAGCCTTGGCACTCAGGAGAGCTGGGTTCAGTTCTTGGCTCTGCCAGACATCCTGTCTGACTCACGGCAATTGATTTTCCTTTCTGCCATCCTTTGTCTGTCTTGTCTCTTTAGACAGTAAACTCCTCGGAGAATGGCCTGTTTCTCGCCATGTCTATGTAAAGCCCCTCGTGCTGTGGTGCAGTGATCCCAGTTGTGGCTTGTAGGTACTGGTAATGCCTTTTGCTTGAGCCCACTGCACAGTTTCTGTTCTCATGGCCACACCCAGGACAATTCAAAGTGGACAAGCTGATAATAGAAAGGAGGCATTTTTATGTCTAACAAACACATAAAGCATGGCTTAACATTCAGTCCCATTCATTGACATTTTTTGTAGGATGAAGGATACAAAACTTCTAATCCGAAATTAATCCAAAGAATAGATGGTGAGTGTATGCACAAAGTGATCAGAATGGGATTTTGCATTTCGAAGGGAGAGTTTGAACTAAGAGACACTCATACGTGCTGCTGTAGTTGAAGCAAAAATGCATTCAGCGAAGTCCTATGGCCTGCGTCATACAGACAAGCAGACGAGATGATTACAATGCTCACTTCTAGTCTTCAAATGTCTGAATCTATCATTAAGGACATGATAGACCCCTTCAACTGGAGAGCCCTTGTTCAGAGGAGTGGTCCCATTGACTCTAGAGGAGTTCTATGGGTAAGAAAGTGTTCACCAACATGTCACGCAATTTTGAGATTGAGATCTTTCTCAAAGACTAATCTGGCATTGCTAGCGACCGAGAATATTAGAATTGGGATTCTTCAACGCTGCATGTCAGATACTGTTTTCACTCAGCATTTCTTCAGATTCATGAGCTGTATGTTTAAAATCAATGAATCTGGAAGGAAGTAAAAAGAGAAGGAGGGAAATAAAAATGGTCAGTTTGAAGGCCACATTCCTGTTCTCTTTTCCCTCAACTATAGCTCACGAATAAAGACTGCATACAGGTGTCAAATGAGAAGGCTGCTCATAATTACCCTCCTTAGACACTTAATAACATTTCCGTAACTTAATGTGCTCCCTGTCTGTGTAGCATTTGCGACATCCTGCTCATAATATTGCCTAGTTTATCAATGTCAGATGACATATATTCAGTCCATTGGAGAATATTATCAGCAGAGAGAGGCTTACTGTGCATTATTGCTCATTCAGCTAATGAGCGTGATTGGAGCCGGTACTGATAATTAATAACAGAACTAAAATACTCGTTATAATGCTAATGCTAATTAAGACCATGTTTGCATGGAATAGCTGTGCAGATGTTGTGAGAAAACAGATAAGGAGGGGCCTCTTGTGTATGGTGCTTAGAAATCACTTTATTCCAGATCGGTGTCACCGTGCAGTCCCAGTCAGAGCTGACACATGGCGGGCCCAATCCTGCTTCCATCAAAGCTAAAGGCAACACTCCCTTGTGGTCATGGGGAGCGGGGCTGGTCCCTTAAACACCAAGAGAGAAGACTGCAATGGAGGCCAAATAAACCCTTATATTGGATTCTCCGTAATGAATGAATGGATGAATATCAATGCCCGTGTGTGCTCCAACGCAAAGGGGCAGTGGTGAAATGGATGGGCTCCGAAGAGACCTCGTGGACATAACTGAAACTTGTTCCTAGAGTCATAGATTCGAAGGCTAGAAGGGAGCACTGTGATCACCCACTCTGACCTCCTGCATAACACAGGCCGGAGAAGCTCACCCAGGAATTTCTGCAGTTGGGGCAGGGTGCTTCTTCCCTGCCATGTACATGAACCTTGGGGGATTGAGTCTCACAAAGGGAGTGCCCGCAGTGCTAGGTGCTTTGCATCCTACAGGGACGCAGCTGAGCCCTCTCTGCGCAGGTGGGGAAGGGGAGAGCAAAGGGCAGCGCCGCGTACCAGAAGTATTCACCCGCCCAAGGTAGATGATGTTAGATAGCAGAGCGAGCTGGTAATGTAGCAGCCATCTGCAACAATCAGAGGGTGCCGGATCTAACCACGGGGTCTGCTCACCCCGCCCTGCCCTGACTACACTGGAGGATATGAAAAACTGTCCCTGGAGACTTGGCCCTACAGAACAGGGAGGGAAAAGGCCCATGCGTTGGACAATCCAGTCTCTTGCGCTGAAGAGAACACAGGGGCCGTCTACACCCCTAGGGATATGAATTGCCATGAAGAGGGCCAGGAGATGCAAGAAGGAGACACAGCAACAGCCTGGAACTCCAGAGAGAGTGGTCTGTGTGCAGTGTCCCCAGGGATCGTGCAGTCTGCTTGCTCCCCCTGTGTGGTGTGCAGTAATCACTCAGACAGCTCTGCGTCATTCAGTGGCTGTGCACAACAAGACACTCACAGAGTCCAGCCCAGGCTCTCTGTCTGGGAAGCTCAGCACTTAAAGGTAGCATTCCCCAGTCCCCTGCACTGAGGCAAGACTAAATATTATCAAGACCCTCCATGACAGGTATTTGTCTAACCTGTTTTGAAAAACCTCAGATGATGGAGATTCCACAACCTCCCTAGGTAACTTGTTCCAAACTACTCTGACAGCTAGGAAGTTTTTCCTAATGTCCAGCCTAAATCCCTCTTGCTGCAATTTAAGCCCATTGCTTCTTGTCCTGTCCTCAGTGGTCAAGGAAAACAATTTATCATCATCCTCTGTATAACAACCTTTTACCTATTTGAAGACTGTTATCATGTCCTCCCTCAGTCTTCTCCAGTCCTAACAAACCCAATTTCTTCAATCTTTCCTGATAGATCATTTTTTTTAGACCATTAATCGTTTTTGTAGCTCTCCTCCGGACTTTCTCCAACTTGTCCACATCTTTCCCAAGGTGTGGTGCCCAGAACTGGACACAGTACTCCAGCTGAGGCCTAGACAGTGCAAAGTAGAATGAAAGAATTATTCCTTGTGTCTTGCTGACAACACACCTACTAATACATCCCATTTTGTAGCAGTATTATATTGTTGACTTATGTTTGGTTTGTGATCCACTATAATCACCAGATCCTTTTCTTCTGCACTCTTTTCTAGGCAGTCATTTCCCATTTTATATGTGTGCAACTGATTGTTCTTTAGCATTTGTCCTTATTGAATTTCATCGTATTTTTTTCAGACCATTACTCCAGTTTGTCAAGATCATTTTGAATTCTAATCCTGTCCTACAAAGCACTTGCAACCCCTCCCAGCGTGGTGTTGTCCACATAGTTCATAAGTGTACTCTCTATGTCATTATCCAAATCATTTATGAAGATATTGAATAGAACTGGATGCAGGACAGATCCCTGGTGGACCCAATTTGGTATCCCTTCCAGCTTGATTGTGAACCATTGACAACTACTCTTTTAATGTTCTTTTCCATTCAGTTGTACACCTGCCTTATCTTACTTTCATCTTGGTTAGATTTCTGTCGTTTGCGTATGAGAAAATTGTGTGAGACAATATCAAAAGCCTTCCTAAAATAAAGATATGTCACATCTACTTCTTCCCTCTTATCCACAAGATTTGTTACCTAGTCAAAGAACGATATTAGGTTGGTTTGGCATGATTTGCTTTTGACTAATCCATGCTGATTGTTACTTATCACCTTATTTTCTTCTGCAAATTGATTGTTTGATTATTCGTTCCATCCATCATATCAAAGTTAAGATGACGGATCTACACTTCTCTGGGTTGTCCTTATTCCCCTTTTTATAGATAGGTACTATATATTTGCCCTTTTTCTGTCCTCTGTGATCTCTCCTTTCCTCCACACATTCTGAAAAGTAATCGCTAACGTCTCAGAGATCTCTTCAGCCAGTTCCTTAAATATTCTAAGTTGTATTTCATTAGGCCCTGCTGACTTGAAGACATTTGACTTGTCTAAGTCATTCTTAACTTATTCTTTTCATTTATTATCCTCAGATCCTACCCCACTTATATTGATGTTCACTGAGTCGTCCAATCACTGCTAACCTTTTTGGTCAAAGCTGAAACAAAAAAGGAATTTAACATTTCAGCCATTGCTGCATTTTCTGTTATTGTCTTTCCTCTTTATTGAGTAATGGGCCTACCCTGTCCTTGGTGTTAGGGACAAAAAGAATCCTAACTGTCCTTGGTGTTCCTCTTGCTTCTCATATTTTTGTAAAATATTTTCTTTTTACCCTTTATGTCCCTAGCTAGTTTAATCTTTTTTGTTTTGACCTTTCTAATCTTGTCCCCACATGCATTTTATACCTTGTAATTTGACCTAGTTTCCACTTTTTTTGTTGGACTTTTTTGTGAGTTTCAAGTTGTTGAAGATCTCCTGGTTAAGCCAAAGGTGGTCTCTTACCATACTTATTATCTTTCCTGTGCATTGGGATAGTTTGTTCTTGTTACCTTAATAATGTCTCTAAAAAACTGTCAATTCTCCTGAACGCTTTTTCCCCTTAGGCTTACTTCCCATGACATCTTACCTACCAAGTCTCTGAGTTTGCTAAAGTCTTCCTTCTTGAATTCCATTGTCTTTATTCTGCTGTTTTCTCTCCTACCATTCCTTACGATCGAGTTTTATCATTTCATGATCACTTTCACCAAAGTCGCCTTCCACCTTCAAATTCTCAACTAGTTCCTCTCTGTTTCTCAGAATCAAATCCAGAATAGCCATTCCCCTAGTCACTATCTCCGCCTTCTGTAATAAAAGGTTGTCTCCACTGCATTGCAGGAACTTTTTGGAAAATCTGTGCTCTGTTTTATTTTCCCAACTTATATCATGGTACTTGAAGTCTTCCATCTCCACTAAGTCTAGTGCTGTGGATGGTTTTGTTAGTTGTTTAAAAAAGCCTTCTTCCTTCTTAAGTGGTCTATAGTAGACCTCTACCATGAAATCACCCTTTATTTTTTGCCCCATTTTATCCTTACCCAGAGACTTTCAACAGGTCTGCCACCCACTTCTACGTCAAATTCAGCACAAATGTGTACATCTTTGATATACAAGGCATCACCTCCTCCCTCCCTTCCTATCGTTCCTCAGCAAGCTGTACCTTTCTCTACCAATATTCCAGTCAGGTGAAAAACCCCACCAAGTTTCTGTGTGGCCAGTTAGGTCATAATTGTGATTATTCACTAGTATTTATAGTTCTTCCTCTTTATTGCCCATACTTCAGGCATTTATTATGCAGCAATCTAAGATACTCATGAGATTTCCTCTTTTTATTCCGTCTTGTCTCTCTTTTGTACTGCTGTGATTGCCCATGTTCCCCCCAGATTATGACGCTTCACCCATATTTTGGACTGCCCTGTGGGCTTTTCTCTCTGCCCCCATTGAACCTCATTTAAAGCCCACCTTATTCTGTTAGCCAGTCTGTTTCCCCTTCCTCGATAGATGGGTCCTGTCTCTGCTCAGCAGTCCTTCTTCTTGGAGCAGCATCCCCGACAGAGCAAGACAAAGCCCTCCTGGCGACACCATCCAGGCAACCCCATGTTTAACTCCAGGATGTGATCTCCCACCCATTGACCAGAAGGATCGATGAAAACACCACCTGTGACCTCAACTCCTTCACCCTTGCTCCCAGAACCCCGGAGTGACTTCTATCTGCTCAGGGTCATTCCTTGCAGTATTATTAGTGCCCAACATGAATAAGCAACATGAGGTAGTACTCAGAGGGCTGGATGATCCTTGGCAATCCCACTATAATATCTCGGATACGGGCCCCAGGCAGGCAGCACACCTCCTGGGCTGCCAGGTCAGGTCGGCAGATGGATGCCTCCATCCCCTTAGAAAGGAGTCACCAACAACCACCATCCTTTGTTTCCTTTTGGGAGTGGTGGCCACGATCCTCCCAGCCTTGGGGGCACATGACTTCTCTCCTCCGCCTTTGGGGGAGATTGCTCACTGCGAGGGAAGCATAGTGGGCGTTTATCTCTATGGATGGTTGTTTGGGAGCTGGGGTGGAGCGCTGCCTGCTGCCAGAAGTAACTAGCAGCAGCTTCCTCCCTGTGCACCACGGAGGGCTGGGAGGGTTGTGATTCTTGGTCAATGGGGTCCTCATTAAAGACGCACTTCTCTGAAGCCATTACCGTGGATGGTAGCATGCCATGGCCTTTAAGGACATACACTCTCAGTGGGTTGATAATATTGCATATGGACATGACCTAATGCTGTTAATTTTAACCCTCTGAATTCAGGAAACAGAGCAACTGGTCATACACCACAGAGTAAGGGTTTGCAGTATCTTACCAGGGAAACTCCTTTCCCAATGCCCTGTTGTACTTAGAGATTGCCAGAGGCATGCAGCTGTCTGGTTGGGTTGTGATAACTCAGCACCACAGGGGGTGATAGACAGAGCGTTTGTCTGAATGTTGTTGTTTTTGTTGATTTGCTCTGGATACTCAGTGTAGCAATGCCTGGTGCATTTGTATGCTTAATTATGCATACCTTTCTTTGCGATTAAAATACATCCTTCTTGTGCAGGATTGCCATTCGAACTGCTTCAGTTCTGTGACAAACACAAACATCCTATCATTAAAATGTTCAATTTCTTTTTCCCACCCACTGGCTTCTGTCTCCATTACAGAAGATATAAATGTCAGGGGTTCGAGTGGTCATGACCCCCTGGCTGGGTATTGGACTACATTTCAACTCTCCAGTCCTTCAGTTAAGATTAATTGGTGTCTGTTGGAGATGCTGCACTTGCACTTTCAAACCAGCTGGGAGCCAGCCTATTTGATTCTATTTAGTTTCTCTCTCCCTTGAAGTATTTTTTTTAAATCTAGCCTTCAGGATTTAACTCTAAAACAGACCAAATGCAAGCACTTTGTTGAATAGCATCTCACTATCAGCTGGCCTGCTAGCTATGCTCTTAGAATAAGAGGCACCATCACTGGCTATATAGTTGTCTTTCTTGGTTCTTAATTTTGCTATTATGAAACATCCTCTCAGCTTTCCTTTGTGCAATTAATATTTCATTGGACCATTGTCTCAGCTTAAAAAACAAAAGTAACCTTTCTTCAGGATGGGATGGGGAATTTTATAGGCAAAAAGCCGTTTATTTATTTTGGTCACATCAAAATGTAGGCCCGAAGATAGGTTTTTGCTTTATTTCTGGTGAAATCAAATTTCCTCTAGCTTCCCTGTAACACTAGGATTACATGGCTCCTTTATTTAGATTTTCATTACTATTTGTATTGCACTAGAGGTCCCGAGTTATACTGGGGCCCCATTTAGCTGGGCACTATACATGCATATCATGATAGATAGTCTCTGCTCTGAAAAGGTTATGCTCCAAATAGCCCAGAAAGAAAAATGGTGGGAGAAAGGAAATATAAACTCTTCTTTGTAAATTGGGAACTAGCATTGTCCCTTTCTGACGACATAGGACAGAAGGTTATATTTAGGCATGGCAGAATTCAGTTTTTATTTTTTATAATTTGATGGAAAGAGTTCTGTTTGCTTTTAAGCATTTTTAAAATGTGTACTGATTGTAGTGTTCGCGGTTGTGGGAAATTATGGGCGATCAGACTAATCAGACCATAATGACAGGAGTGTTGCAATTCCAAAAGTTAAATTGTCAACATCACATGTCAAACCAGACCAAGTAAATATCCTTAAGGCTAACTCAAATAAGTTCTCAAACCACATTTTTCTTAGCTGTAAATTTTGATTATTCTCGATTGAAATGTGTTACGTCAGGTTGTGTGTATGCAGTGAAATCGACATTTACCCTTAAAAATCGAATCTGTCTGAGGCTAGTTAGATTGTAGAACATATTACACGGCTCCCAGCTTTGGAAGCAACACTGTTATTTTATTTTATTTTTAGAAGCTGTGCTCGTGATGCTCCAGCAGAATTTACGAAAATAGACCTGTTTAGGTGACTGATGGTGTTTAATAGCCCATGCACAGGAAATGCATTGAATTAAGCTGAACAGTCTGCTGGTAAAATGTAACCTCACAAAATGGCTGACCATTGGACTGATGAAGTAAGAACTGTCTCTCTCAGTGAGTCTCCTAAGAGTGTTTAGCTGCTGAACTTGTTATGATGTTGGGAACCTTGCATGTTCAGGGCTGTATTATGAATCAACCCGTTTCAAACATTTGTTTAACCACTAGGGAAAACCCAGGAGGTTTTTTTGCTTGCAGGTCTAACACGTCACATTGAGCTAACCCTGCAGCTCCACGCTCGAGGAGTCACCCAAACGCTACCAATAGCCGATCTCCTTAAGTGCACTTTTATGCACCCTGGATGCTGATGTCTCTCTGCAATCATTTGTAGCAACAGCAAAGCTGGCAGGCTATTTATAACCTATTTTGGTTTCCTTCGGAAGAAGGCCGGTACAGTTATGTATTTTGAATTTCTCTCTTTGCTTGTTAAACTGCTTCTCTCTGGCTGACAAATAACAACAGGGAAGATTCACAGGGAAACAGGGAAACTTTTTTGGTGCTATAATTACAGACACTTCCGCTGCTGAGCTCAGACTCCAAGCCAGGCATCACACCTTTTTCAAACTGATAAAAAGTTTCTGTATCAATCTGTTGCTCCAAGGCAAAAAGTTAAACATAGTCAGGAGCAGGAAAATTATCACTCAGCCTGCTGAAGGAAATGCTGACTGGATTCTAGTGCCTGCCAGAGGAAAACCATCATTTCATGAAACACAAGTTCTAACAGGCTGAAGAATTACTCCACTAAGGCATTCCTACGAAGCAGGTACACAGGAGAAGTTTTGTGGCACTGCAGGCACCCCCACAGGCTCTCAGCGCTGGTGATAATTAATATGAAACCTGCACTCCATGAGATTTACCAATGGAGCTGATTGGCTGTGACCAGTATAGTGTGAATTTGAACTGATACCTGTTTCCACCGGGGATCTGATTTTGTAGGTAGGTGGCAGTATTTGCCCAGCCCCTGGCCACAGCTTACATGCCACCAAATGAGACGCTATTCCCCACAGCTGAGTAGATCTTAATCAGGGGACGCTGCTTCTTCCTTCCTGTGGGCTTTGAAAAATAATCACTCACTGCAGTTACTAGATTTCAGAGTAACCTTCCCCTCCCCCCCCACCGAGATACAGAGAGGTGTGCACCCTTCTCTCGGAATCACGATTTCAGGCTCTCGGCACATTCAGGCAGACATCCGTGCAACGCTTCCCGCTCGGCTCACACGGCTATGGGTATCTGTGTGGCATCATGCACTGGTGCCTTTTGTTTTTCTCCAAAGGAATCTTAGACTCTGCAGCATCACTGAAGAAATCACTGGGATGGGTTACCTAGGAAGGTGGTGGAATCTCCATCCTTAGAGGTGTTTAAGGCCCAGTTTGACAAAGCCCTGCCTGGGATGGTTTAGTTGGGGTTGGGCCTGCTTTGAGCAGGGACCTAGCCTGGGTTAGATGACCTCCTGAGGTCCCTCCTAACTCTAATATTCTACGATTCTATTATTCTATCCTCCTCTACAGTCCTATTGCCAGAAGGCAAGGATCTATCGTGTAAGCGTAGGATCCCCTGAAGAGCCCGTATGTCGCTGTAAGATGCACCTAGGCAGGGAACTAAGCCGCATCTGGCCAGACTGGCTAAGTGACACTTTGCACCAATGGAGGGGAGGATGTTTACAGAGCTGCCTGGGAGAGGAGGATGGAATCTCAGAGGTAGTTTCCCTTCCATCCCTAATCTTCTCTGATTCTGCAGTTTCCGAACAGGAGCTGCCCCGAGATGTTACCTACTTTTGAACTGAATGTTTTCCTGGTATGTCACTAGATTTAGAAATATTGCTGACAAAGTCACAGGACAAAGGCTAAGGAGAATTAGAAAATAATCAGAGAAAAACTGTATTGAAGGCAAGGGACCTGAGCACACTGGTGCAAATCAGGACTAACTTCAGTTAGGAAATTCAACTTGCTAAAACCAAAAGGCACTGTGAGCTAGTGGTGAGTGCTTGGCTTGGGACTCGGGTGACCTCGGTTCTGTCCCTTCCCTGCTACTGACCTGTGGCAAGTCACGTCACTTCTGTTTCCTTTCCCACAGCTGGTCTCTTTAGCCTGCAAGCTCTCTGGGGCAGGGATGGTCTCTTATGATATGTTTGTACAGCCCAGTTTCTGTATCAACCCGTTGCTCCAAGGGGAAAAGTTGAACATAGTCAGGCTCAGGAAAATTATCACTCAGCCTGCTGGGTCCTGATATTGGTTGGGGCCTCGGCTAGATGCTACTTTAGTGAAATAAATCATCAGCGTGTTCTCCAGCCCAGTGCTCTACATTGCGCAGGTGAGTTGGTGTTTTCACTACTTCACTAGTACCTTCTTTACTCTTAATATCATTGAGATTCAAAGGGTATGTCCCAATCATTTTCTCTGTGTATGGCCTTTAATGTGTAATAACACACACACTGCGAGATCACTCTTTCAACCCCCCACTACTGGACTAATGGCCTCCACATTTAATTAAAATGGAGGCTTCATGTGGGAATTAATAGAAACCTGGCAAGAATATGCATAATGCCAATTACGTGGAGCTCCAGAGACTCTCTCTGACTTAAACATGCAAGCTGGAGCAGAGCAGCTCACTGTGTTGCTTATTTACAGTGCAGGATGGTATTAAGCCCTTCTGCTTTATGCATTAACAACACTAAGAAAGTAAATCCTCAGAGAGGCAGGGAGCTGAGAGCATGACTCCCATTTACTTAAATGGGAGGATTACAGCTAAAATCTTATTCAATGCTTTGAAGATGTACACGCATAATATCTTCTGTGCCAAAAGATGTAGAAGATGGATAGCCCTCCTTTACCCTAGAACATGCCTCCCCTCCTGGTGCCCTCGCCCCAAAGCACACACATACATCTTCATCTCTTGCCAGGGTCTCGCTCCTACCACCCCCATCCCACACACACACATCCTCCCCACCTCAGATCCCCTCCCCTGCCACCACTGCACTGTTCATGACTCCATCTCAAGAAGGACACTGCAGAACTAGAGGGAGTTCAAATAAGGATGAGGAGAAAGATTAGATTATCCCACATCTGCTAATGCAGGGCTCTTGCACTTTCCTCTGAATGATCTGGCACCGGCCACTGGCCAAGACTTGATAGTGAGCTCGGGAGGCTTTGGGTCTGATCTAGCCTGGCCATCCCTGTGTTCTTGTGTGCTGCACATGCTCATGGGCTCCATCCCGTCCCCACGTTCGCTCCCCTGGAAACTCAACATGTACCCTCTACCCCACCAGGTTTTATCCCCCCTTCCAAATATGTGCACCTCCTTTCCATCTCCTCCTCCTAAGATTCCTCTCCTCCAGCTAAGCAGCAGAGTCTGGAGGGGAGACATTGCAACTGGGAAAAGGATGGGTGTTGGGGGTAATATATCTCCATCATCCCCTTCTGGTGGTTGTGACTATGGGATGCACCATCAGGAAGTGGAGGATTTGGTTTAGCAAGTGATACTGGACCTGTAAGTTGTCCGCAGATATTAGTGAATGGTAGGACATGGTGCAGGCTGGAATGACTTTGTTTGGGAGTTGGGGGGATGTCTGAAATACTCTTTTGTCACAGAGGATGAGAGGCTGGGGAATAAGATGGTGCCATGAATGTGACAATACATGGCGATAGCCTCGTTGTGACTACACTTACCTGTGAGATTCGGCAGCAGTCGACGGGAGTTACGCAAAGTACGCAAAAAACGTGCATAACTCCTGTCAACTGCTGAGCGTCTCTTCTGCGCTCCGCCTGCACTGCGCTGTTCCCATCGACGCAGCGCGGCGCTACTTGTGTAGCTGGTCTTAGTACGTCGATTTCTGGATCGACTGAGCGGGTCTGCACTGACGGCTCAGTCGATCCAGAGAAATCGATCTGATGGCGGCGAATTGGCTGCTGTCAGTGTAGCCATAGTATAAGACTTACAGTGAGGAGAAATCAAAGTGATGCCCAGAAACTCAAACTGAAATTTCAGACCCCCCAGGTCTGAAAAGAAAAGAGACTCTGCAAGAGAAACCTCCTGGAGATGAACATTTGGAAAGGAGACAGGGGAGTCTGCAGAGATACAGCTGTACATCCAATGGATTGTGATAGCGCAAGATCGTCCATCCCCAGAGCACCACCTCTCGGTTGTGCTGGGAAAGGGGTAGCCAACCACCTTTTTGTTTGCGGGGATCCTATGGTACAAAGGTGCTCACAAGGTAAGGAAGGGCTGGATTCACCATCCTCCACTCAAACAAAGGCATTTGGAGTGGGAGCAGAATTACGTTTCTACTGAAGTGTAGCGAAAATAAATAAAGGAAATGCACCAACACGTGCTCGTTACAATGGGAATGATAAGACTGAATGGAAGGGACTGAGGCAGGTTCCTTTAGTACATTTCCCTTTGCTTTTCTGTGTGGGATCCCAGTAGCTGAATAGGTGCTACATAACAGAGCAAAAACATTCTTTCCGAATCAGAAAACAATCATTTGGTATCAGCTCCCAGCACGGTGCAACTGCAAGTGGAGATAAACTCATGCCAGACTCGGCAGTGAATTGCTAGCAGCGCTGTGGAGCGGGTTAGCTCAGTTATTCTAATAGTCAATATGAGCCTCTCTGGGCTAAATTATTTCTCAGTTACGCAAGCATAGATCCTATTGGAGAGGTGCAGGCAATTCTCACCAGTTTCAAGAGCAGAGTTTGCAGTGAATTATTAAAGATCAGCCAGACACAACTCATAGGCCGAGATACCTAGACATGGTGGAGGGTGTGAGGTCTCTTGCTGACTCAGGCGTCATGCTTATATTTCACATTACAAAAATAAAGACACGACATCACAGTTCTTCTCCAAGAAGACACATTTGGCCAGCCATGTCATGACCGCAGCAGCACTGACTGGCCAAACCTGATGACACTCCGGGCTGAGCTGCAGGGAGGCAGGAGCTAAAGAAGCTTTTGTCTCAAGTGGAATAAGGCACGAACATCAAATAAAAGCTAAAAGCGTTCATATTGAAGAGAAGGTTTATTGCCGTATTGAACTAGAATTGCGGGTGGTAATCTTTTTACAGAGCAATGAAAGGAAAATGAAGACAGGGAGTACCATGGTCAAGAATGTCTGTTCTGACTGTTTAAAACACCCTGTAAAATATTTAAACTTCTGCAGCCAAATTCCTCTTGAGAACCTTGACTTGAACTGAGCGAGCTCCACCAGCCACGTGTCTGGCTTCTGCTGTAAACGGGATACAGAGCAGCATTCTCGGCTGGAGAGGAGTGAAAAGGCAAGTGGAACTGCTTCTCCCTCCCGCTACCTGCAGGTCAGACTCAGTCTGGGCTCTGTTTATATTTGCACTGTGCAGATACTCCTTGTTACTGTTTTGATCAGACACAGATGAACAGCCAAAAGCTCCAGCAGAGTTCACATATACATAGTTCTGGCTAACAGGGCCCAGGGCCTCAGCCCTGGCCTTTGTGCATGCCGCTCGGCTCCTGAGGAGAAAGGCAGCAAAGGTCTTTTGTAACTTATTACAATAGCACCGAGATGTCCCACCAGAGACCTGTTGTGCAGGGTGCTGTACAAACACACAGAGCCAGTCCCCAAGGAGTAGCTCTCTACTCAGTGGCGTCCCAGCACCAGGCCAACACCAAGGGCTGAACTAATGCACGGAAGAGCCAGATGTGGGCAGCTCCAGCGGGATATGGAACGAGAGCTGCTCAGAAAATCTGGGGGGTGGGGATCATCCATGGAACATTTTTACTTTTCTGTGAAATATTTCAGACAAAAACCTAGCACCAGCTGCAGCCGAACACAGATGGGAGAGGGCAGGACCTCCAGCCCACGTCCCCAGACCTGAGGGGACATGCCTGCGACACCAGCTCCAGCAGTCTTCTCATGCCACCCAGACATGGGGAGCAGCTGGGTTCCCCTCTTCACAAGTGTTGCAGCACAGTTCCTGCGCATGACCACCCCTCGACCCCCTACCCCTTCGGTGCTAACAGCTGCACTGCCATTGGCCATGAGCCCCTTGTCATGGCAGCCCCCTCTCCTAACACTGCAGTCTGCCATCTGCCCACCCCCCACTCCCTGCCCTTAATGCCCCTCACTGGCCTCACCCCCCTTCCCCTTTCTGCCTCTATCCCCGTGTCCCGTTCCCTTTACCCATCCCGTCTCTTACTCCAATAAGACGACTTCTCTCCCTGCTTCAACCCCAAATGAAAAACACCCCACTCCTCACACCAGCAAGAGAAATAGCCAGATCCATGGCTAAGGAAAGGCATGGAATGACCTGCCATTCTCACCCTGCACCTGGGTTTTGTCTCTTTAGACAGCAAGCCGTTAGGGGCAGGGACTTTGTGTCTGTATAGCACCTGGCACAGAAGAAGCTGCATTCCTGCTCAAACCCTACAGGAGCCAATGCACCTGGGCTCGCTCTTCATGAGCTTACAACCCTCCCCTGAGCAAAGCAATCACCTCTGCACATGTTTGGTTTCAGTGCCGATTGTTTTTGTGTATTGTTTTCCTACAGTGGATTAGCTCCAATATGTCAAATGCCTCTTGCTCATCCCCATTCCAGGTTCCTAACCATGTTAAAAAAGTGGGCGCTCTTTAAAGAAGAGAAAATGCGATCAATAAATGCCTTATGCAACTTTGCAGCCTGGGGAGATCAATAACCTTTGTGCAGTAACTGTCGGGGTGCTCTGGAGACTTGTGCTGACCTGAGAAAACCTGTCCCCCTTTTTTTGCAGTAGGATTGGAGGAGGATACACGTAAAAAGGGAAACAGCTCAATGCAGCACTAAAGCACAGGGCTTTTCTGTCCGCATTTTTGCTCCTTTCACATGACATGAGTTGAACATGGTAAATAAATTGATCAGGGACAAAATCTAAACTCTGCTAGCAGTTCACTTACTATGCAGCTGTTTGCTCTTCTTCTTAGCTATGCTTCTGAGAAGGCATTTAGGAAAACAAATGTCTCCCCCCTTCTCAGCAAACACATGGAGTTCATCAAAGCCTAAGGGGACACTGCACCAGCCCCATGTAAATACATTGCAGCACTTCACTCTTTAATCTTCAGACAAACCTCCCTGTTTGTTTCCAACGCTCTGCGGACTCCCTAGCATTAAGTGGCTTTCCAGCCTGCCCATCACGTCTCTTTACTAAGGGGAGTAACAATGTTGGATGGTGTCACAGCCCAGCGTTAGATGTCACCACACGGCCGGGTTGGGATCCCAGTGCTGGCCTGGGCTCTTTTGGCTTGCTGAGCCTGAGACGTGTCCAGACACTGCCCCTGTGGTGAATCTCTGGGTAATGGGACCTGGCCCCAAGTCGAGACAAGAGAAGACAAGAGCTGCCCCCCGCAACTCCTCATTAGCTTAAGCACGCTCTTCCCAGCAGGCCATCTTGTAGGGACTCTGGATTGCATTTACCCCTTCAGGGACACACCGGAGCTGTGCGTAGGGTAGTAACAAAGCCACTCTGTGCTTGAAGTGGCAGAAGAGAGAGACAGCTCCAGGAACACATGAATGTGGATCCCTGCCTCAGGATCTCACCACTCGTGAGCATTTTTGGAGTTTGGTCATTGTCCTTCCAGGGTCCACTCCTCCAGGTCAAGTTCCTCGGTGGCATCGTGGCATCGTTCTCTGACCTTTGCTGTCACAAGGCTCCTTCTCCCTCCACACGCTGGTCTCGTTGCTCCTTTCACCCTGACCTTCTGAGAATCACTCTGAATTTTCTCCATGCTAGCACTAAACCCTGGTTTTCCTGTCTTCTGGAGAAACTCCGCAGCTCCCAGCTGCCCTCTGCAGACAACTTTGGTCCAGCTGTTTTCCCTGGGCTTCTGCCATCTCATTGCAGGAAGGTGTTCATTCCCAGTTGAGTGGCAGCTCACTATGTTAATGACTCTCCATTCTCCCTGGTGTGGGAGGGATGCGATGCCAGACCTGACAGGCAATGGCTGACTTCTCCAACACTGAGACATTCGGTGATACAGCAATTTAATAAAATCCAGCACAACACGTAAGTCAGACCTGGACGGATCCCCAAATAGTCACAGGTGGCTTATCTGAGCCTATCTCCTTACCTAATGTTAATGGTGTTCAGGCACCTCTCTAAGGCAAGTACACCTGCGCTACTTCACTTCGTTCTTTAGGGCCAGATTGTGAGGCTTTTCTCCAGGCTGATTACACCTTACGTGCACCTTTACACCTTGAGCCGTCCGTTGAAGTCCATAAAGTTCTTGTCAGAGCAGAATACGTCTGAGTGGGAGTAACCATGTCACACTCTAGGCCATTGTCATCATGCTCAAGGTTTGATCATTACTAGAAGCAGATTTGGGGCGATGTGAGATTAAATGGTTACAAAAAACTAACGTTGAACTCCTTGGCTACCTGTGTGTACAGTGGGTATTTCATGACCAACACACCACCTATCGATCATCACCAGCACCAGGTTAGAATGTTTAACAGAAAACTCCCTCCCACGCTAGGTTGGGAAGAACAAACACGATAGCAAATATTCTGCATGAAACCTGCAAAGGCTTCCCTTTGGCTCCATCCATGAGCCTCCTCTAAGAGGGCTTTGCAGATTACAATTCCAGGTTGCCTCTGACATCTTGAAAGGTGCCAGGGTTTTCAACATTATTATAGAATCATAGAATCATAGAGTTGGAAGGGACCTCAGGAGGTCATCTAGTCCAACCCCCTGCTCAAAGAAGGACTAACCTCAGCTATATCATCCCAGCCAGGGATTTATCTCTGTTACCATAGCATCTAGGAGCCCAAATCATGGACCTGGAGCCCACTGTGCTAGGTGCTGTGCAGACACAGAACAAAAAGAGCCAAAGAGCCCCAAAGAGCTTACTATCTAAGAATATGTCAAGAGACAGCAGATGGACACAGTCAGACAGAAAGATGAAGGGAGCACAAGGAAAGTAGGAAACAATATGGCCCAGCCTGATAGGCAGTGGTCTTTGTACACCAGCAGCCTACCCACTGATCAACACTAGTAAGAATGGGATAAACAGCATTTCTAAAGAAAAGGGCAGTGCTGGAGTTCTGTCAGAACAATCTATCTGTATATTTGATGGGGATAGAGGTAAGGGCTTTTTGTGAGTTCGGGTATTTTCAGCCCAAAGCTGCTATTTTTATCTGGAGGGGCAGGGAGTAAAATAGGGCAAGACAAAAAACATAAAACCAGACAGACAGAAACACAGACATTGTAAAAGAGTGGACCTGACACTCATCTGTGTGAATCAGCCATCCCACTGACCTCCAGAAAGCTTTCTCAGCTGACACCAACAGAGAGCCTCACCCAATATGTTTGAAAATTCATTCACTTCGAGGCTGAGACTTCATTACATTTTGAATATTCAAGTTGCTGGTGCTCATGAAAGTTGGAATTCCACTCCAGACCCCCAAGAAGAGACACAGCACTGGCCGCAGAGAGGAATTAACCACTGGAACAAGTTCCCAAAGGTCGTTGTGGTGGATTCACCATCACCGACAAGTTTTAAATCAAGATTGGATTTTTTTTCTAAAAGCTCTGCTCTAGGAATTATTTTGGGTCAGTTTTTTGGCCTGTGTGATACAGGAGGTCAGACCATATGATCACAGTGATCCCCCCTGGCCTTGGAATTCATGAATAAGCAGCAAGACAGATTCCCCACTCAGCCTCCAGCAATGTGCTTCAGCCCTGAATTTTCTGGAGGTCAGTAAGTAGCTCCACATCCATGCCCATTTAGAGCCCTAGTTTAGCACCCAGTGGGGCCGTTAAGAGTGCTGGGTTGGGCCCTCACTTACATTGCACTATCATCTCACCTGGAGATGCAGGTCTCATTTTGTTTGAGTGCGTCTATGCTTGAAGGATTTCTTTCTAACTACATCGGTCCTCAGCTAAATATTACAACAGTGAGCAGTGACGGGGAAGCCCTTGGGGTGGGCAGCTGTATTTAATTTCATACATCATTTGCAATATACTGAAGTCAGCAGGCTAAGCAAAGTTAATGAGACAGAGGAGTATGTGGGTAAATATTAAGTGTGGTGCACAAAGATTGAGCCACACGAGTATAATTAACATTAGATATTTTGGCATGTTATGCACTGCCAGTGATTTCATTTTTCCCTACTGCATCATACTGACATCAAAGTTATTTCTCTCTGAGTTATTAAGAAGAAGAAAGGAAGAAAGAAAATGTATGTGGTCTGAATGAATACTGGCTTGATTTTGGACTGCCACTTATTTCAGGTTTTCCCATTGCATTGTTTGGACAACACCTGCTCCTCTCTTCCAGTTTCAACATCAGAAATACCAGAAACAACTACCATTGGTTTGAAAGTGTGATTTATGTATGTACCTGAACCTATCACATAACTCTCTCTCTCTCATTCTCGGCGTGTGAGTTACATTCACAGACCAGGGTGCTATTTCAAGCTGGAACATCTGATTAAGTTTTCTGACAGAAACAAACAAACAAATAAGCATACACCCAACTTGCACTGGCTCCGTTCCAGCAACGCTTTCCAGGAGCTTGATACTTTGCTGCAACCATGCCTTGCCCACCAGATCCTTGTCTTTTTAGGGCACTGGAAAACCTAACCGTGGCATTCCATCCAGTTCTGCTTAAACAGAATCTTTGCACACACACTCCTCAAACAATGCATTGACACTAATAGATACACTCTCAATTTGGTGTGCTACACATATACAAGGCACATATTTTATAGAAATGCCTGTAAAACTAAAAAACAAATCTCAAAATAAATTGTTTAAAAAAATAAAACCAAGCGCAGACTGGGTGTCCCAAATGTCTCTGATTTGGTTCCCAGATATAATGAGAGCTCTTTATTCCATCAATCCCATTTATGTTTGTTTCCATAACTTATAAAACCTGCTTTATTATTTTATATTGTTTATGCCCTCAGTATGATCTATATATGAGCAGCAGATACCTGAACAAGTGGGATCTAGTAAGATAACTTAGGTCCCAATGCTGTAGCTTTCTCTGTATTCCTAGGGGGTCTCTGCATGGCATCCGGCATCTGCCTGTCATGGGCCAGTTGTAGGATCAGGGCTTAAGAGACTGGGAAAACTAAAAGATGTGCTATGTTCTCCTTTCTGGTGGAAGGCAGACGAGAGTTAAGCTGTATGAAGAGCAAGCTAGTGGCCATAGTGGAGGAGAAGATACTTGGTGTGGAAAAGCAAGTTTAAACACAGTACAGTATGCAAGAAAACAAAGACTCCTCGGACAATCACATTCAGAAATTCACTACAGATGGCACAAGGGGAAAGATCAGCAATAAAGGAAGGGGAGAGAGTAGAAAGCAAAGAAGCAGATTGGTGATTTGTGACTGCAAGTGGAAAGAGAACCAGGAGCCATTCAACCCAGCTAGAAGTATTGAATCATTATCAGATGTTCAGCAAGCCAGCTACTGAGGAATCTGTCTCCGAAGAAACACAGGAGAAAGCTTCAGAGAACACAGCCAATGCGTGTCTTTGTGTTATGGAGTAAACAGCTAACAACAGAGGTTCTTCAACCATCCTAAAAAGGGAAGCAATCACCAATGGAGAGTGGATAGGGACCCAAGGACAATAGGACAGTGTGCTGGCTCCCTGGAGCAAAAAAGCAAGATGTAAATACAAGACTGGATGGGCTTATGAAGTCTGGCAAATCTCCACTGGTGATGAAATACATTGGAACCAGTGGTTCAACATCACGCAGAGATTATAGAAGACTTCCGGGACCTTGGAAGGGAAATGAAGAAGCAGAAAGTCCAGACGGCATTTGGGGAGATCCTTCGAGTCCCATAGGTGAGGGAAGGGAGAAGGCAGAGAATCCTGGAAATGACCATTGGCCGCACAATTGATGCAAAGCTGAAGGGTTTGGTTTTGTGGAGCAGTGAGCCACACTGCGGTGGGAACGAGGGCTGTATGAACAGGATGAGCGCCATCTCTCAGGTGGGAGAGCTAATCTGATTGGTTAAAGACAAGCTGGAACAGCCAGGAAGGCATTTAACTAACAATACAAGGGGCAGGTGCTCAGAAAGCAAATGTGGTACAAACTCAAACTCAGCGTGTCGTGAACAAATTGAACTAATGTAACAAAGAATGTGAAGTGAAGAAAGTGTTGAGTTGCTTATACAACAGTTATGAGAGTCTGGGAAACAAGCAAGAGGAATTCATTGATGAGAAGAAATGTGATATAATTGGCATTACAGAAACCTGTTGGGATGATTTACATGCTTGGAGTATTGAAATCACTACCGTCAGCTCAAACCAGGGCCCCGTAGAAGCACTTGCTCTCCCCGCTGGGGCTCCAGGAACCTGAGGAGATCTGAGTCTCCCCACTGATTACTGGGGGGAGGCCGTGCCCCCACTGCCCCCCACTTCTGCATGCCTCTGGTTTGGGTAAATTATGAAATAAATTGATTGGAAGGAAAAATGTACTCAGAAAAATGTGAATGAAAGTTGGGAGTTACTTAAGAAGAGTTTTTAAGATGGCCAAAAATCCATGACTCCACAGTCAAGTAAGAACATAATATTGGCCATACTGGGTCAGATCAATGGTCCATCTAGCCCAGTATCCTGTCTTCTGACAGTGGCCAATGCCAGTTGCTTCAGAGGGAATGAACAGAACAGGTGATCAGCAAGAGATCCATCCCCTGTCACCCATTCCCAGCTTCTGGTAAACAGAGGCTAGGGACACTTCAGAACACAGTTTTGCATCCCCGCCCATCCTGGCTAATTACCATTGAAGGATCTATCCTCCATGAACTAAAGGGCTCTTTAATCTCATGGAGAAAGGCATAGTTAGAACAAATGGCTAGAAACTGAAGCCAGAAAAATTCGAAGTAGATATAAGACATAATTTTTTATGCAGGTGATTAAATATTAGAACAAGCTACTAGGAGACATGGTGGATTCTCCATCTCTTGCAGGCTTCAAATCAAAATGGGATGTCTTTCTGTAAGCTATGCTGTAGTCAAACACAACTTGTTGAGCTCATTACAGGGGATAACAGTGAAATGTAATGGTCTGTGATATACAGGAGTCTGGCCTCAAACTCCACGAATATATGAAAGCAAAGGCTTCAGAATTCCTGAAACCTCTTGTTCCCACTACGGCACAGCTAGCAAGGAGTGCAGGGCCCTACCATCTCCCCTGCTCTCCTTGTGCCCTGAAGGAAAGACAGGTGCTGGCAGCAGCAGATGCAGCTTTCACTCACTTTCTCCATTTCTCTTATTTTCTCTGGATGCTACAAGGTCCAGCCCTGCACCAAGAAGGGGATTGTCCCCATAGTACTCGTGGGATGCTTTGGGTGTCCCTACTGGTCAGGCACTCCTGAGAAAAGCCCTATCATTAAAATAAAATGCTGGGGGGAGAACTGATGTAGTTCACCTGGATGAAAGCTTAGTAGCTCTGGGAAGACAGAGGCTCTTCTGTTAGTGGTGAGCATCTTACAAACCTCATAGCAAGGTTACACTACAATCAGCAAAGTATGGTGTGATGAGAACATGGATAAACGGAGACATTTAAAGCTGACTCAAACGTTTCATGATCTCAAAGACAAAAAAAGTTATCCTGTCCTGGAAATGTTTCCTTCTTCCAAGATTATGCTGGCCAGAATCCCAGAATAGGTAATAATCAGTCTTCAAGCAGTGACAGGTTTGCAGTCTGATATCCTGTGACTGTCAAATGGGATTTGTAAATTATTAATTCCCCCTTGCCAATGAAAAAACATTGAATCCTGCAATACTGGATCTTAATAGTGGGAAACTTTTATTTTCAGGTAGTATTTCAGGTTATTTTTCTGATTCTCTCCAAGCTCCGTTGGATTCATGTTGGATAAGACACAGTTTTATAGATGGGATGATACAAAATATAATTACAGCTGAAAAATTGGGGAAAAAATTAACTCCCTGTAATTTATGGGAAATACGGGAAAAGATGAAGTTGAACTGAAGAATAAAGATTTATTGGCATTTGTTCGGGTGGACCTGATTTTGGTTTGGGCATTCATGAGCAATGTGTTCATCTTCAACTCATGCTGAGCCAATTGTTATCCCTCACCACCATGTATTACATGCAGAGTGTGTGTGTCTATGTCGATGTGTGTGTGTGTGTATGACAATATAATGCATATATGCATATATCCACATGCATGTGTAAGTACTGCTGACCAATATTTTGACCTGAATCTTTCATTTGAAGAGAGAGACCAATAACTTGCTTGTGAGGTGTCACTATGCAGCCTAGCATATAGTTTGCAGGAAGGTTGCACATAAAAAGGAAGATGCAACCCTGTTACTTGAAATTTTTCACTTCATGTGTTTATATACTTAAGTCATTAAAATGTAATTCTATTTCCAAAATGCTTTCTCAATGTGAAATCAAATAAGCATGATTGCAATAGCATAATTCATTCTCTTGGATTGTACACAGCCGCAAATTAGCCTGCTAATGGGATTCTTGGGTTCAGAATCAGTGCCACAATATGTTACGCTTCATGATCACCTAAAACTGCATTTTTTTTAATTTCTCAAAGGAAACCCAATTCTGTGTGAAAGCAACAATAATTTCTTCCCTGCTTCCAATGCAGAGTCTCAGAATGCAGCTGCTGGCATCCAGCAGGGTAGTCAAGCAGTGGGGTGCACAGCAGACAGCAGCCATTGGAATTGCTTTCTGCGATGCAGCAGCATAGAGTCAGCACTGACGTCTGAGAGCAGTGAAATTGTACGCCAACAGACGCCACTGGCATGCTACTCTGCAGTGTGGCAGCAGATAGGAGGCAATGACTGGCATCCCATAGTGTCGAAGCATCTCTGCTGTAGCAGCCCTTACACTGCTAATTGATAACTGGCATTAAATAAAGCTAATTAGCATGTACCTCTCCAGGCTGTATTATCCTGACATAATTAGGCAAATTAAACTGTTTCTTTCTCAAAACGTACGCGCACATGGCAACAGGCAAGAAAGGTCCTATTTTCCCTCTCACAAGAAAATTGATCATCATTGCAAAATTGCTGGGAGTCTGTGGTGCAGCTAGCCATGGGCAAAAAGGAGTCAAGTTCAATCCAAGGTAAATTGCTACAAGTTCTACTCTGGGAGCCCATGAAAACAAGGTGGTTCATGCATATTACTAAGCTCTCCGAGCACTCACCGTCCCAAATAAATGAAATCAATTTAAAAAAGAAAAAAGGCAAAGTAGAAAGTTGAAACCCAAACACAAAGACGTGCCCCAGATTTTGATCTCAATTATGCTGGAGTAAATCCAAAGCATCTCCTCTGATTTTGCATTTATGCTGGTTGAAGTGAGATAAGAATCTGACCTTATAATATTTACAGTGGATATTCACCCTCGACTCCAGATTTGCTGTACCATGAGCAGCATCCCCCAGAGCATTCAATTAGACATAGGGCTAAATGACCACGATGAGGATGGCATTGTTAATCCTACAGTGACGGGTGCAGAAACAACTGGGGAAAGAAAATGAACATTCCCTGGTCTGTGGGAATGGAAAAAGGAGGGTCTGAATTTCTAAAATGGGAAAGGTAAAGTGCATGGCTTCACAGCCAGGAATGAGAAAATCAGGCATGCCAGGCAAACTCCAGCAAAAGAGGTGGCATTGGACTGAACAGAAGAGCAACACAAGCTACACTGTGCTATCAATGTTTAAGCAGAACTTGCCATGATCAGAACAGAGTATTTAATAAAGAAAAAGAAATAAGGGGAGAGAGGGGAGAAAGCCAGGAATTCATCTGAAGAAAGAGGTTTCCCCGTATAAAAGGGAAGTATGAAGGGAAGCAGCTATATTTGGAAATGTGTCAATAAAAGTGAGGGAAATAAAATTATCTTTTTTCTTACCACATGTTCTGTGAATATATGTGTTTTCACCCACAGCAGTGGCGAGGGAAATGCTCTCCTTTTGTAAGATAGTGAAAACTGCATTTCTTGTTGACTTTGAAGTAGGCGGCTACTGGGTCAAGTGAAAAATGTGACCCAGGGCATATTTTTATACAGCAAACATAGAAAGAGAGAGATTACAGTATATATAGAGAGATTACAGCTATAGCTCCTGCTGGCTACAAAAGCTTTTTCAGAGCTCGGCTGCAGACAGAAATTCTGATTTGTGAAGGATTTTGAGATTTCAAAATTTGGCTTTGTTGCGAATTGGAAGAAAATCTGAAATTTTCAAAATTTTCCATGAAGAAAAATTCCAGGAGGAAAAAAAAACAACGTTTGGATTAATCCAAAAGTTTTGTTTCAATTTCAACTTTTTTTATATAATATAAAATAAAATAAACAAAAAGCCAATTCAAAACTAAAAAATAAATAAATAATTTATTTCTAAAAATGTTGGAGCTTTTTTCTTTTGTCAGAAACAAAATGTTGGTAAAATGAACATGACAGAACTTCATTTTCCAACAGAAAATGTGTGGATAGAGTAAATATTTACATCTGGGAATGTATGTTCTAGAAGCAGGCCAAAGGTGCTATGTGTCTGTTCACCTGCAGTGCAGGGAAATACCTAAAAGAAGTAAACGTGACCATTATCCTCTATTGGAAGATGTACTTTTAATTGCATGCTGTAGTTGTGGACTCTCTTTTTTGGTAAGAATGAAAGATACATCTTGGTTTTAACACCTGGGTGCTGTATCTTTAACTACAAGGAAGAATCCATGGAGAGGCAAACTTAGTTGTCTACTGGTCTCTCGTATTTTTAAAATGCCAGTCTCCAAAAATGTGTCAAAATAGAGTTGCATAAGAACAGCAATAGAGGCTGATAGTAAAGAGAGAAGGGGAGCCAGCTCCATAGGACAGGTGGTGCCTGACATTCTAATCAAGGCCCGGAATCCAGATCAAATCTTTTCTTTTGGTAGAGAGTCTCTTATCATAAGGAACTAAAGATGTGATCATAAAAAGTGACAGAAATTCAAGCTAATGGGAAAAAAATGTCATATCTTCTTGAAGAGGGGATTGTGACGGACAGATATGCTTGAAGTCGGAAAGGAAGCAATGCTCGAAGCCTGCTTGGAACTCCCAGTAAATATCTGACGCCGCGTGGCACAGGAGGTAGAATGCCTGGGATACGAGGCTTCTTGTCTTTTTATAGGCCAAAGGGGCAGCAGCAAGAACAAAGGCACTTTGTAACTGGAAAATCTTATCATCCAGAAAGGAGAGAAAAAAATCAGTGGGATATCACAGACATCAGCCACCGGATGGATGCTTTTCATTGGCAAAGGATAGCATCACGTCTTCAGAAGACAAAAAACTATGCACGCCAACAGAGTGTGCTGCCCCCTTAAAGAGATAATGCCGTATTCTGCCCCTCTTACCTCCCTAAGTCCCTATGGGGTGGGGTCTCAGTCAGGCCTGTCACTAGTCACTCATCATTGCTCACCTCCAGTAGCCTCTTATTCTGTGAGAGTTCAACAGAACTACCCGCAGAGTAAGTGACTGAAATCCTGGCCCCATCGCAGCCAAGGGCAAAACTCCCTCAGATGCCCATAGGGCTGGAAATTCACTCCAGATGAATAAGGGGGTGCAGTGGAGACCTAAATGAGGGACATTAAAGCAGCAGGAAAAAGCAAAGGAACAGCAAAATAAAATAATAATAAAAGGGCTAGAAGAATCAACCCATGTAAAACACTTAGCAGGCAGGTGTCACTGAAATCTCCAGGGAGTTACTGATAATGAGAGAACCACAAACTTTAAACATAAGGAAACAGCAGGAGAAGCAAGATTTAAAGTGCAATTTTCTATATCTATTTTTGCAACAAGTACAGGACAGCTGTGCAAAGCCACTGAACGAGGTGACGTTCAAAAAGTGACAATGAAAATGTACTACAGAACCAAAGCTTTCAGTCCACAGAGCAGACTCTGAGCTGGTGTAAATCAGTATACATTAGTAGAGCGAGGCTGATTGACACTGGCTGAGGATCTGGCCATGTTTTGGACACTAGCTAATAAATAGGCTCATACACCTGTCCTTCACCGAGGTTTCCTTGAAAACCTGTATTTTTAAACTAAAAATTAAAAGAAAATGCAGTAATCAACCGTTAAAATTGCCATGTTTACCTTCTACAAAAAATAAGTAAGATCACCTTGTTATTGGCAGTGTCTTTAGCTAAGGCATGAGCTAAGGCAAATGGCAAATTTTTAGGGGCAGAGTTTCAATGATGCATGTAATGGAAAAGAGTCCCATTGTGCTCCTGTCTTGTGGTCACATGGGAACCAGAACAACTGCAAAGACTGTGTGGTGATGAGCTCTGGTGAGATTGGAACACCTGTCCAGGATTTGCTGA
This sequence comes from Emydura macquarii macquarii, assembly GCF_026122565.2. NCBI lineage: Eukaryota > Metazoa > Chordata > Testudines > Chelidae > Emydura > Emydura macquarii. The sequence continues at coordinate 1,816,432 of NW_027131688.1, forward strand.
GGTTTGTTCCACACAGATGTCAGTCTGTTGCAGGGAAATCTGGTGATCAGATGACAGTACATCGATGTCAGATTGCGATGAGCCTTTATCACCAAGGGGTATGCAAACAGGCTTCTGATGAGTCCTGGCAACAGATGATTTGAGACATGAACACCTGGAGCTTTTCAGAGTGACTAGCTACCCTGAAGCACAACAGACAAGTGGAATAAATGGTTTTATTTAAAAATGGGCAGGAGAATGAAGTGGGATATTAGGGTAGCTGGAGTTTCCCATTGTCCTAAGTATTCTTACTTCTGTTTCATGGTTTCTAGTCCCTTGTGCTGCCGGCTTCTCTTAGGTATATCTACACTACCACTTCCAGGGTTGTGAAAAAAACACCGCCCCCACCCCGAGCGAGAGAAGTTACACAGACAGACGTGCCAGCGTGGACAGCACTGTGTCAGTGGGAGAAGCTCTCTTGCCAATAGCGCTGCTGCCGCTCATTGGGGATGGTTTAATTATGGCATAGAGCAGCTACATGAGAGATCTTATGGCAGCGCAGCTGCATCTGTACAGCTGGCCGCTCTACGCTCGCTAGTGGAGATATGGCCTTACTCTGGGATTTACAAAAGAAAAGGAGCAGAGGGGAACTGTGCTAGGAAAGCTTGAATTGCTTCGATATTTGTCGTATGAAAAACACTGTGGGTTTTCTGATACTTTGGGTGGCTCTCAGTTTTCAAGCACCCTCTACAGAGTGTATGTTAATGAGTCTTAATGCTAGGTCAGAAGGGACCAAGGTCACGGGAAGTGATTATTCCCCTCTATTCGGCATTGGTGAGGCCGCATTTAGAATATTGTGTCCAGTTTTGGGCCCCCCACTACAAAAAGGATGTGGAAAAGTTGGAGAGAGTGCAGCGGAGGGCAACCAAAATGATTAGGGGCTGGAGCACAGGACTTATGAGGAGAGGCTGAGGGAACTGGGCTTGTTTAGTCTGCAAAAGAGAAGAGTGAGGGGGATTTGATAGCGGCCTTTAACTACCTGAAAGGGGGTTCCAGGGAGGATGGGGCTAGGCTGTTCTCGGTGGTGGCAGATGACAGAACAAGGAGCAACGGTCTCAAGTTGCAGGGTGGGAGGTCTAGGTTGGACATTAGGAAAAAGTTTTTTACTAGGAGGGTGGTGAAGCACTGGACTATATTACCTAGGGAGGTGGTGGAATCTCCATCCTTAGAGGTTTTTAAGCTGAGGCTTGACAAAGCCCTGGCTGGGATGATTTAGCTGAGGTTAGTCCTGCTTTGAGCAGGGGGTTGGACTAGATACCTCCTGAGGTCCCTTCCAACTCTAATATTCTATGATTCTTTTGGTTAGGCTAAACAAGCCAAGCTCTCTGAGTCTCCTCTCATAAAGTGGGTTTTCCATTCTTCAGATTATCCTAGTCGCCCTTCTCTGCACCTATTCCAGTTTTAATTCATCTTTCTTAAACATGGGGGACCAGAACTGCACACAGTATTCCAGATGAGGTCTCACCAGCGCCTTGTGTAATGGTACTAACACTTCCCTGTCTCTACCTTGCCTGATTCATCCTAGGGCTGCATTAGCCTTCTTCACATTGGTGGCTCATAGTCATCCTGTGATTGACCAATTCACCCAGATCTTTCTCCTCCTCCCACTCCAACTCATACATCCCTAGCTTATAGCACTATTGCACTCTTAAAATGAGCTTCCACTTCATTCTATTAAATTAATCCCATTTCCATTACTCCAGCTCACAAGGTCATCCAGATATTGTAGATATTTCGGTCCTCCTCTGTACTGGCAATACCTCCCGACTTTATGTCATCTGCAAATGTTATTAGCACACACTCACTTTTTGTGCCAAGCTCACTAATAAGATTGGTCCCAAGACCTATCCCTGAGGAAGTCCACTAGTAACCTCCCTCCAGCCTGGCGTGTCACCTTTCAGTATGACTCGCTGCACTCTCCCCTTTACTCAGTTCCTGACCCATCTTTTAATTCTCATATTAATCCTCCTCTGCTCTAATGTAACTAATAATTTCGCAGGTGGAACTATATCAAGGGCCTTACTGAAATCCAGGTGGATTACATCCACTGCATTTCCTTTGTCTAAAAAATCAGTTATCTACTCAAAGAACGAGATCAGGTTGGTCTGTCACAATCTGCCTTTTGAAATACTTGTATTGCTGTTTAGATAATGTGCTGATCATGCACACAGTTTTGTGTTCCACTAAGACATGAAATTGCCTCACAATGGTACCTAAAGCATAATCAATGCATCATCTTCCACAATTCTGCTAGCAGCCTTTTCTCTGTGTGTTTTATGCTGTTAGATTTCTACTCTAACTTCCGTGACCACAGCAAACCTACTTCAGTTCTTCTTTCGCAGTGACCTTGAAACTACATCAAAGTCATGCAGAACCTCTTGGCAAATCTCTACATTTTTCTCCGTTTGCTGTCATACTATGAAAACGACAATTTGTTTTTGCTCAGGGGATGTTGGTGCCAGGTTAACTCTTTGGGGAAACTCTGGTTTTCTTGACCTCAGTTTCTATAATAGCGGAACTATTCTGTGCGATAGAAAACCAGGGCGTCTGGGGTGGGGGAGAGTTATATTCTTCATACAAAATCCTCATGCCCATCCCCACACCCAGACCAAAGAGCTGGGCAGAGGGGGTGAATCCCCTCCCCAGACAAAGGAGTGTATCTAGGGCCTTCCGGCCTTGCATCTAGTGCACCCCCAAAAGGGCAATGTGCACAGATGCCCATGACCTGCACTGCACGGCAGATTTGCTCTGGTTCTGCTGCTAGGGCAGCGTCTGACTGCACAGCCAGGGGCAAGATCTGCCTTTCTGCGTTTCCAGCGTGCTCATTTTGAAATGTAAACCAGGCAGCTGCACTTTCAGCTAGGCCTGGACGTGCCAGAATGTCCCGTATCCATGTTACCCACTGGGCAGATTGTCCCCCGCTGCACCCAACTCCTGGAAGCTGAGGCAGTGATGTGACTCTGTGACAGCCCCCACTACAAAGCCTGGCTCTTGAGCCGAAGTTGCAAAGGGCTCATGCATTCAGGTCTAGAAATGCCTGTTGTAACCAATGGCGTTGGCCCAGCGGATGGCGGTCACACATGCTCTCAGTTACCCAAGGTGTGCAGTAAGGGCTCAAAACCAGGCTCACAGTGACTGCCACGTTTGGGAAGGTTGGCAGCTTATTATCTGAGCCAGGAAAAGAAGAGGACAAAGGAAAACAAAGAATTGAAAATGATTCTGATCTGGACCAACACTGGTTCAACTGACCTTTTTAGTGAGGTATACGTCAGGCGGACAGATGGTACAGCACAGGTGTGCAAAATGAACCCATTTAGAACCACGTCTTTATTAAAATAATATGATGTTACTAAAACCATGTGGTAAGGAGTCATTCATTCAATAACACAGCTGGTGAAAAATGTGTGTTTCCTGATAAAACTGAAAACAAATATGGGCAGACTTCAGCACATGTCATTCATTTGCTGATGAAAAGCTCTGCAATGGTGTTTTTTAAGTTGTTTTGCTTGAATCAAATGTAAATAACTGATGATAGATCTATCCACAACACCTCGACTGACATGACTGGTTTGTCTCTCGATGCTTTTTTATGTATGGAACCCAGTCTTTGCACTGAGGCATTTGACTTTGTTTGGCCCAAGGAAAGGGAGAGAAGCAGTGGGGAGGAGAGGTGGATTTCAGCTGGACACCCTGTGTCTCTGCACATGTGCTGAGTGCAGGTCTGGGCAGCTCATCTCTGAGGACCAAGAAATAGGTTACTGGACATGCTCAGTAGCTGTTTCTGAGGCTGCATGGAAAGTTTTCATTGTGGGCATTCTGCCTGGCAGGTCACTAGTCGCCCACTGCGCACTCAGCCAATCATAGCGTGGGAGGGGGCGGGGAAGGTAAAGAAATATAGGCGTTAAAGGCAGACCAGAGCACTCAGTGGCTGATCCACACAGGATCGAGAATGTGTGTGCTGTCAGGGTTGGGTCCCAGTCCCTGGGCTATGCTGGATACAGGTGAATGCTGCTCCAGCCTCACTCGCTAGGGAAGCCCTGCATCAAGACAAGGTTTGATCTACCATGGTGTGTTTTGTAGACCTAGAGGGAGAGCTGGGGGCAGAGGTGGAACATCTGTTATCCCTAGAGCCCGTGGAAATTACATTGAGCAATCAGCGACCTGCTCTCAACTGGGATGGTGTCTCAGAGTGTGAATGGGGCAGCATTTAGTGAGGGGAGGGTCTGTCAGTTCTTGGATGACTTAGTTGGGCTTATGGGGAGAAGGCGGTGTTCTGCTGTGTGAGCCTTATGGAGATCCAGGGAATGGATATTCTATACATTTATCCCAAACTCTGTGTTATTTTGGATACAGGTGCATTGCCTGATCTATTGATTACATTGATTACTTAAGAATGCCCAATTAACAAATTCAGCATCTGAAGTTTGATAGGTTCTAGTCCCTAAATCAGGAACAGCGGTGTTAGAATTGCTGTTTGATAAGGAACACTAACATGCACGGTTGCAACACTCACACTTAGAAAAAAGCTTTTGAATTTGCAATAGTTTCATTTACACGGTTAATTTTAAAAAAAATTCCGATCCAAACAAAATGTTACAGTAATGCAATATTCATTTGACAACCAGCATCATATCATACACTAGTTCACCCAATTTTTGTGGAAACTGAGAGTTGTGAAAGGAACTGGTGGTCCTGTCTCTGGCATGCCAAGCGAGTCCAATGGTCAAAGTGGGGACGCCCTAGATGATGGTTGGACATGTAATAGGGACTGATGGCTTCCATGGACATTCATAAGAGTGGTTGGCCTCCTTTGCCCATAACTAACTTCTTCACCCTTAATGTTGGGGTTTCCTTACCTTATAAATTAGCATAGTAAGTAGCCCACATGTATTACCGTATATATCAAATGGTTCCTATATCAATCTTGTGGTTATGCGTCTGCTGATGTTCTTATTCCAAAATACCTAACCTGGCATCAAATGATTTCTTGTGATTACCTCTCAGCATTTTGTGGAAGATCTAAGCAAAACTATATGTTGCAACATAAGCAAAATAATAGCTCATGCCTCTTGTGACTTAGGGTCACTGTTAGAATCATAGAATCATAGAATATTAGAGTTGGAAGGGACCTCAGGAGGTCATCTAGTCCAACCCCCTGCTCAAAGCAGGACTAACCTCTGCTATATCATCCCAACCAGGGCTTTGTCAAGCCGCAGCTTAAAAACCTCTAAGGATGGAGATTCCACCACCTCCCTAGGTAACCCATTCCAGTGCTTCACCACCCTCCTAGTAAAAAACTTTTTCCTAATGTCCAACCTAGACCTCCCTCCCTGCAACTTGAGACCGTTGCTCCTTGTTCTGTCATCTGCCACCACCGAGAACAGCCTAGCCCCATCCTCCCTAGAACCCCCTTTCAGGTAGTTAAAGGCCGCTATCAAATCCCCCCTCACTCTTCTCTTTTGCAGACTAAACAAGCCCAGTTCCCTCAGCCTCTCCTCATAAGTCCTGTGCTCCAGCCCCCTAATCATTTTTGTTGCCCTCCGCTGGACTCTCTCCAACTTGTCCACATCCTTTTTGTATCTGGGGGCCCAAAACTGGACACAATATTCTAAATGCGGCCTCACCAATGCCGAATAGAGGGGAATAATCACTTCCCGTGACCTGCTAGCAATGCCCCTCCTAATGAAGCCCAATATGCCATTGGCCTTCTTGCCAACCAGGGCACACTGCTGACTCATATCCAGCTTTTTATCCACCATTACCCCCAGGTCCTTTTCTGCAGAGCTGCTGCCCAGCTCGTCGGTCCCCAGTCTATAGCTGTGCATGGGATTCTTTCTTCCTAAGTGGAGGACTCTGCACTTGTCCTTGTTGAACCTCATTAGGTTTCTTTTGGCCCAATCCTCCAGTTTGTTTAGGTCACTCTGTATCCTATCCCTACCTTGCAGGGTATCTACCACTCCCCCCAGCTTAGTGTCGTCTGCAAACTTGCTGAGGGTGCAATCTACCCCATCCTCCAGATCATTAATAAAGATGTTGAACAAAACCGGCCCCAGGACCGACCCCTGGGGAACTCCGCTTGTGACCGGTTGCCAGCTAGACATGGAGCCATTGATCACTACTCGTTGAGCCCTATGCTCTAGCCAGTTCACTATCCATTTTATAGTCCTTTCATCCAACCCATACTTCTTTAACTTGCTGATAAGAATACTGTGAGAAACCGTATCAAAAGCTTTGCTAAAGTCAAGGTATATCACATCCACCGCCTTCCCTACATCCACAGAGCCAGTCACCTCATCATAGAAAGCAATCAGGTTGGTCAGGCATGACTTTCCCTTGGTGAATCCGTGTTGACTGTTCCTGATCACCTTCCTCTCTTCCAAGTGCCTTAAAATGGATTCCTTAAGGACCTGCTCCATGATCTTTCCAGGGATTGAGGTGAGGCTGACCGGTCTGTAGTTCCCCGGATCCTCTTTCCTCCCTTTTTGAAGATGGGCACTATATTTGCTTTTTTCCAGTCCTCAGGGACCTCCCCTGTTGCCATGAGCTTTCAAAGATAATAGCCAATGGCTCTGAAATCACCTCAGCCAACTCCCTCAGCACCCTCGGGTGCATTGCATCCAGCCCCATGGACTTGTGAATGTCCAATCCTTCTATATAGTCTTGAACCTGTTCCTTCAGCACTGCGGGATGTTCGCCTCCTTCCCATTCTGTGCCACCCAGTACAGCAGTCTGGGAGCTGATCTTGTCTGTGAAGACAGAGGCAAAAAAGGCATTGAGTACCTCAGCTTTCTCCACATCCTCCGTCACTAGGTCGCCTCCCTCTTTCTTTAAGGGGCCTACACTTTCCCGAATCTTCCTCTTGTTGGCAACATGCCTGTAGAAACCCTTTTTGTTCCCCTTCACGTCCCTTGCTAGCTGCAACTCCAATTGTGCTTTGGCCTTCCTCATTTCATTCCTGCACGTTCGAGCAGTGTTTATATAATCCTCCCTAGTCATCTGACCAAGCTTCCACTTCTTGTAAGCTTCTTTTTTGCGTTTAAGTTCGCCAAAGACTTCTTTGTTAAGCCAAGCTGGACGCCTACCATATTTGCTATTCTTTCTGCACATCGGGATGGTTTGCTCTTGTGCCCTCAATAAGGTCTCCTTAAAATACAGCCAGCTCTCTTGGGTTCCTTTCCCCCTCATATTAGCCTCCCAGGGAATCCTGCCCATCAGTTCCCTGAGGGAATCAAAGTCCGCTTTTCTGAAGTCCATGGTCCGTATCCTGCTGTTCCCCTTTCTTCCTTTCATCAGGATCCTGAACTCGACCATCTCATGGTCACTGCTGCCTAGGTTGCCACCCACTTCTACTTCCCCTACCAAATCTTCCCTGTTTGTGAGCAGCAGGTCAAGAGAAGCACGGCCCCTAGTTGGTTGCTCCAGCACTTGCACCAGGAAATTGTCAGCGACACTCTCCAAAAACTTCCTGGATTGTTTGTGCTCTGCTGTATTGCTCTTCCAGCAGATATCAGGGTGATTGAAGTCTCCCATGAGAATCAGGCCCTGTGAACTGGAAACTTTCCCCAGTTGAGTAAAGAAAGCCTCATCTACCTCATCCTCCTGGTCTGGTGGTCTGTAACAGACACCCACCACGACATCACGCTTATTGTTCTTGCTTCTAAGCTTAACCCAGAGACACATCAGCTTACTTCTGCTAAGGGCTATAGACCTCACTTCCTTCTGCTAATTGCTTACGATAATATCTTACATGCTTGATCCAGTAGATTCCTTGCATTACTATAGTCTGCTATACCTTATCTCTACATTTAAGCTAACTTAAAATGTATAATGTATCCCATAGGCTGCAGATTTCTGTTTCACCAATAACTGAGAGGACCAGTCAGCCATTAACCCAAGGCATGGAAGGTGATAGCTATGGAGGTCCCAGAGTATGTGTTTGCTGACGGGGTACTGAATTGTTTGAAAGGATTGAGATGCTGCCTTTTCCCTAGCTTTGAAGATCCAGGGGGCACACACTACATATTATAATCATGCTATAAAGTTTAAGACATCATCTCTGAGAGAAGCTTAGAGAGGAATGTGTTTAGATGCGTGTGCTAAAGAACAGAAAACACAGTCTTGAAACCTTATAGATGAATGTCTGTAACAGCAACAAAAAAAGTCAGTAGGCAGAACAACAGTGGATTTACTGTTTAGTAGATTTTGTTTAAATGGTTTTCATAGTATTAAAATGCTATTTATAAGATTTCCAATGTGCATTAAATATCTGTTTACTAGAGAAGATTTTGGAACAAATTGATAAATTAAACAGCAATAAATTGAAGTCATTGTTGAAGTCATTGTGGATAGTTCTCTGAAAACAGCTGTTCAATGTGCAGCAGCTGTCAAAAAAGCTTACTGAACTTTAGGAATCATTAGTAAAGGGATAGATAATAAGACAGAAAATATCATAATAGCATCACATAAATCTCTCCTGCGCCCACATCTTCAATACTGCATGCAGTTCTGGTCACCCAATCTCAAAAGAGATATCTTAGAAATGGAAAAAATGTACAGAGAATGGCAACAAAAATTATTAGGGGTATGGAACAGCTTCCATATGAGGAGAGATGAAAAAGACTGGGACTGTTCATCTGAGAAAACAAGAGTCACCCAATGAAATTAATAGGAAGCAGATTTAAAACAAACATGGGGAAGTACTTCACACAGTGCAGAGTCAACCAATGGAGCTCGTTGCCCAGAGGATGTCGTGAAGACCAAAACTATAACAGGGTTCAAAAAAGAATTAGATAAACTCATGGAAGATAAGTTCTTCAGTGGCTATTGGCCACGATGGTGAGGGATGCAAACCCATGCTCTGGGTGTCCATAAGCCTCTGGCTGCCAGAAGCTGGGACTGGACAATAGTGGATGGATAACTCGATAAATTATCCTGTTCAGTTAATTCCCTCTGAAGCGTCTGGCACTGGCCACTGGTTGGAAGAGAGGATACTGAACTAGATGGACCATTAGTCTCACCCAATATGGCCATTTTTATGTACTAAGAATGTGTATGGTACTTTGAAGTTGACTGGGAGGTAATAACACCTTCTTCTCAGGGTTTTACATACAATAAAACTGAGATTTAATTCTGCATAATGCTTTCTGAAAAAGTTCATAGAGACAGAACTCTTGCTTGTTCCTTAGCAAAGAATTAAGAAGAGGTGCAGGAAGAAGGGGAGTGTAATAGTTATATATAATATTGCCTCGGTATTTCCCTACCCCTTACACGTCCATATTGATATAATAATTAATCTTTACCTCCTTTGTCTCAGACATTATCTAAACTAAATGTCATTGTTTAAATGTTGTTGTACTGTTTTCAGCTGTCTTGGTTCCAGGAGTAGAGAGAAGGTGGGTGAGGTGATATCTTTCATTGGACCATCTTCTGTTGGTGAGAGAGATAAGCTTTCAAGATATGCAGAGCTGAAGAAGAGTTCTATATAGCTCAAAAGCTTACCTCTTTCAACAACAGAAGTTGGTCCAGTAAAGGATATTACCTCACCTCTCATGGTCTGAGCTTTCATTTCAGACCAACTGAATAATGTTTAAGAACATTTTTATTTTACAAAAGAGGATCACTGAAGTTGCTCTCTTTATTGAGCCTAAAATTAGCTAAATCAGCCTCTGGTGAGGTTTTGTGCATACATATGAATTAGGAGGGAATGATAATCTCCACAGCCCAAATCTACTTTGAATTCAGTTCTAAGCAGCATATTGCACAATTCTTGCTGTGGAATCACAAAGTACCCAAAGAAATGCTGAGAAAACTCACCGAGCTCTATTTCACCTGGCACATGCAGCTGGAGTTGGGCTCAAAGCCTAGGCTGAAACGCTCACATAGTACAGTCTCTGGGGTGTCCTTTCTCCACCTCTCCTTATACGTACACACATTTAGTACCTGAAATAAAGGGGAAATGCTAATAGTAATAACATGGTAACAGTAGCAGGGACATTAAACCAGCTTCAAGAGATTAACCCTGGATTTGTTGTGATCCCCTTAAAATGATGCTGACTGAAGGTGTCAGGGTTTAGTTTCAGAAATACAATTAACACTGAAAATAGGACTTTCAACAAATGGGATTATGATGGATTAAGGAGAGATTACTACTTTGTATTTAACCGCTTTCAAGAAAATAACTTTATTTATTTATTTTTTAAAAAGGAGCTAAGAAATTAACTTTTTTGCAGTGGAAGTAGATTTGTTTGCCTTCCCTGTCATCTGCCAACTGTTGCCTCTGTTATAACCAGGAAAACTGAAACAATAACACAAAAGTATTACCAAGAAGCAACTTGATTGCTAAACGTATTTTGCAGGTGTTCACATGAAATAGCATGCTGGTCAAAGAACTGTCAGTTCTTATTCCTCTTCACTGGGCTTGATAAACCTCCACTTTGCAACTATATTGAGTTCTCGCTTCAGCTTTCAAAGAGTAACCAAAGACCAAATATTCTGGTAAGGAATCACCTATCACTGACGTGAGTATTGACCTAGAGAATTTTTCAGGTAGTAGGATTTAGGCATTGAAATTAAAGGCATTGCAAAGGACGCCATATACTCTACAGTGAAATTACTTGTGAGTTTCTCAGCATCTCTAATGAAAAGCAGTTCTGCTGGGTAATTTCTGTTTTATTATTTTTAAATAATGTAGTGTCCATAAAGACTACAGCTGAGGAAAAAAAATCATTCGGAATAATTTATTGGCTGATTTTTTTTTCTATTTCTGTTCCCAAATTGGGCATAAACAGGTTATGATTTGTATTTTGCTCAGACATATTTGAATTTATCATCACAGACATTGTGGTGAATAATTCTTGGTCTAGAGATTACTTGTGAGTTGGTTCTAGTCCGCATCTATTGTTCAATGTCTGAGCCAGGCTTCTTACTTTGGATTCTCTAGATAAATTAAGTGCTATGCTTTTGGCCCTTGATTGGGTGACCATAGGCTTCTTGTGCAAATACTTGTGCCTTCAGAATGAGCTTTCCACAAATATTCCCCGGTATTGACTTTGGTCTAGGTTGTGATTTGGACTACGTGCCTGTGCTAGGGAGCCAGGGGAATTAAAGCCCACCCCCCCTTTATGCCCCTGCACAGATCACCTAGGCCATAACTCCACACCAGCAAGGAAGGAGAAGGGCAGCTGAGCCAGCATAGGAGAACTCGGAGGGTGATGAAATTTCCTAATACAGGCAACTATAAATTGCTACAGACCTCTTCACCCCCTGACCAACGTGGAGCCAAGAGAGAGTTGTGGGTCAGAGGGGTGTGCCTGAGTTCCTGTGCCTCTCCGGACTGCTCCACGTGTGGTTCAGGTTCTGCATCGTTCCTTGCCTAGGGCAGGGCCTAAAGACACAATCTAGCCCTGAAACATGCAGTGTCTGTGAGCAACCCTCCCTGAAAAGTCCTTGTCCAAACGGGAAATGCTCTCCCTAACGGGCAGAAACACTCAGCATGCCTGCCTTTAAACTAGCCAGCAAATGCATGGAGAGATGTTTGCAGCATTTGTCCAGTTCCTGTAGGGCTCACTAGGCCTTACTAGATGCTGTCAATATAAATTCTGTCTCAACTAAACTACGGCAATAAACTTCCTCAGTGTTAATTCTTCTTAGCTCTTTCTCTCGATACCCCGTAGTGAGTCTCCATGGTTCATACCATACCCGAGGCCTGATTTGCACCTCACACACACCTAGGCACGGCATCTTTAGTGCCTCCCCTGCCTACAGCTAACCTTCCTGTTTTCCGCGTGCGGGGTGGGCTGTGGGGAAGGGCCGGGGACAACCAGCTCAGCCAGCTCCGGGCGGGGGCAAAATGGTCACCCCTGGGCTCAGGCTTCATGGGGAAGTGGAGGAGTGGGGCCCCAAAAGAGGACCAGGGGACAGGGCCAGAGTTCCAGGGCTCTTGCGGGCACCCCAAATTGGCTGGATCCCTTGGAGTCCCATGCAGTAATCTGCCACTGTTTAGGTGCCCCTAGAATGCCAGCACCCCTTGGCAAGTGTCAGCTGTGCCCAACTGGAATTCCAGACCTGACCACACCTCTCTTTTTACATGCCCTCTTTGTTCTTGGTTCCTGGGGAGAAAGGGTCACCATGTAAAGTCGAAAAGGGGTTAACAATTCCTCTTTGGAAGAAGCCACAAAGGTTTAATAGGTAACCAAACCTTGTCTTTTCTCTCCATGCTGCACAAGAATTACCGGAAAATGTTGCTGATCCTCTCACAATATAACTTACTGGATGGGAGGGAATTTATATTCTAGGCACTGCATTTATTTTAATTATGTTTACCTTCCCAGTCTCTCTAAATCAGACTTGATTGTATTTAATATGGGTTTTAAATGTGTCTTAATAATGTTTGTAATTAATCCTGGTATGTGAGCACCTGAGTGTGCTAGGGCCCCGGAGCCCCTCTGATAGCTCATTGTGATAAATAATCTAAAGCAGCCACCTGATGGGAGTAATATTTCACATTTCCCCCCATTCATTTTGTCTCTGCTAGGGCCCTGACGGTGTCCACATAGCAGAACAGCTCTGGCAGTGGCTGGTAGGGTAGAAGAAACAGACTTGTCTGAATAATAAACTCTCTTATAATATGTGTGCTCCCTGTGCGTTATCACCAGATATGGCATGTCCTAGAGAATCGCCTTCTAATGTTACAGCACTCCATCCATGAGTGAGGTGGATACAAGAGTGTTTGATAAGTCCCCTTCTTATGGCAGTGACGGCAAAGCATAACAATTACTTGATCTCCAACTGATTCACTTGGGGCCTGACCCAGAGCTTACTGACCTCAAAGGGAGTCTTTTAATTGACACCCCTGAACTTTGATTCTGACAGTAAATGAACAGTAAATGCTCACCCAAAAGCTTGCAAAGGGGGAAGAAGGTGCATCCAGTGTTGTTCATCCTGGCTTATACTAGTGGTACTCTTCAGCTGTGGCACTGAGTATTCATCCTTTAACCCCTGGTGGAGGGCTTTTCCCTCCCCCAAACAAAGCGCTCTTAAAGGGGACTTGCTTCTTCTGTGACAATGGGTCCAACAGAGGCCAGGTAAGAAAGCTGGAAATTATGAAGGGAAAAAAATCCCAGACTAATTTACAATTAAAATCCTAAAAAAATCCTTAAATGTGAATGAATGTAGTGTGCAGAAATCAGCTTGATATACTGCCTTTGATATATATTGGATACCTCATTATGAAACTAACACAGTCCTTTTAGAGGAGATATGGTACTGTGTATCATAGATTACTCAGGTTTATGCAAACAGTAGGAGAGGGAGTGTACAGTTCAGAAATAGAGACTTTCCCTACATGATTTGTCACCAAGACAATGAAGAATATGGAGAATAAACAGGAAGAACTGGAACACGAGCTAAATTATGACTTAATTGAAATCACTGACACTTAGGAAGATAAATCTCATGACTCAAAAACTGGTATGGAAGGAACAGGTTGTCCAGAAAGGGAAGGAAGGCGGTATTACATATACATCCATAATATATACACTTGTTCTGAAGTCTAGCAGGTGAGATGCAGAGTACCTGAAGGTCTCTGAGTGAGGATATAAGGGCAGGGAAAAATCAGGAGTGACATCATGACAGAGGTCTACTAAAGACCAGCAAATCAGGAGAAGAAAGTGGATGAGACATTTTTAAACAAATAACAGAGATATCCAGAATATAAGTCCTGAAAGTAAAGGGGGACTTTAACTACTTGCACAGCTGTTAGAAAAGTAAGATGGCAAAACACAAAATCTTCAGTAAGTTCTTGGAACATACTGGGCACAACTTCTTGTTTCAGGTGACGGAGGAAGTAACTATTTTAGACTTGATTCTAAAAGGGAGGAATTGGTTGCAAATCTGCAGATTGAAGTCAATTTGGGTGAAAGTGACTGTGAAATGATAGATTTCATTATTCTAAGGAAAGACATGCATAAAACCAGCAAAATAAAAGACTCTGGACTTCTAAAAGCAAACTTTAACAAACTTAGGGAACAAACTTAGGTAAGGTTCCATAGGAAGAAAATTGAAGGGTAAAGGGTGTTCAGGAGAGCTGCCAGTGTCTCAGAGACAACATTAAAGCAAAAAACCACCACCACCACCAACAACAACAAAACTATCCCAAAGCAGAGGAAAGATAAGAATATTAATAGACTAATATGGCTCCATCAGGAGCTCTTTAATGACCTGAATATCATAAAATAATAATAAAACATGGACAGATTTCTGGGGTTGATTATACAAGTATAATGCAAGGACGCAGGGAAAAATCAGAAAGGTTAAGACACAAAATGAGTTACACCTAGCAAGGGGCATAAAAGGCAATAAGAAGAGATTCTAGTAATACTGTAGGAGCAAGAAAAAGATGAAGGCAAGTGTAGGTCCATTGCTTAGTGGGGAAGAACTAACAATGGAAGACATCAAGAAGGCTGAGTGTTTAATGCCCATTTTGCTTCAGTCTTCACTAAAAAGGTTAATTGGGATCAGTTCCTTAACTTGATATTAATAACAAGGGGGAAGGAACGCAAGCCAGAATAGAGAAAGAACAGGGTAAAATATATTTAGATCAATTAGACTTATTCGTATTATTATTAAAGCTAGTCAGCAGTATTCAGCTAGTATTAAAGAACTAGCTGAAGCAATCACAGAACCAATAGCAACTATCTTAGAGAATTTATGGAGGATGGGTGAGGTCCCAGAGGGCTGGATAAAGGCAAACATTTTACCTATGTTTAAAAGGGGGAACAAAGAGGAGCCAGAGAATTACAGATCAGGCAGCCTCATTATTTGACACAATCTCACATGATATTTTCATAAGCAAACAAGGGAAATATGGTCGAGAGGACATGACTATAAGGTGGGTACCTCCCTGGTGGTAAGACCATACTCACAGGGTAGACTTCAATGGCTCATAGCCACACTGGGAGGACATATCTAATGGGCTCCCACAGGGGTCTGTACTGGGTCTAATATTATTCAATATTTTCATTTATGCAATGACTTGGAGAATATGTCTATAAAATTTGGGGCTGACACCAATCTGGGAGGGATTTCTAGGACTTTGGAGAACAGAATTAGAATTCAAAATGGCCATGATAAATTAGAGAATTGGTCTGAAATCAACAAGATAAAATTCACTCAAGACAAGTGAAAAATACCACACTTAGGAAGGAAAAATCAAATGCACAACTGCAAAATGAAGATTAACTGGCTAGGCAGTAGTAGAAAGATTTGGGGTTTATACTGAATCACCAAAGAAATATGAGCCAGTAATGTGATGTAATTGTGAAAAAGCTAATATTCTGAGATGTATTAACAGGACTGTTGTATGTAAGACAGGATTTAATTGTCCCGCTCTACTTCCCACTCACTGTCTGCAGTGATGTGTCCAATTCTGGGCCCCACACATGAGGAAGAATGTGGACAAATTGGAGAGAGTCAAGAGGAGAGGAACAAAAATGATGATAGGTTTAGAAAACCTGACCTATAAAAGAAAGGTTAAAAAAGATTGCCATGTTTAGTCTTAAGAAATGAAAACTATGGAGGAACTGATAATGGTCTTCAAATGTGGTAAGGGCTGTTATAAAGAGGACGGTGGTCAACTGTCCTCCATGTCCACTGAAAGTAGAACAAAAAGTCATCAACTTAATTTACCTCAGGGAGATTTAGGTTGAATATTAGGAAAAACTTCTAACTATAAGGAAAGTTAAACTCTGGAACAAACCTCCAAGGAAAGTTGTGGAATCCCTGACACTGGAGCTTTTTTAAGACCAGGTTGAACAAACACCTGGCAAGGATGGTCTAGGTTTACTTGGTCCTGCCTCAGAGCATGGGATAGACAAGATAACCCCTTGAGGTCTCTTGCAGTCCTGCATTTCTATGATTCTATAATACTGCAATTCCACCGAAATTAGATATAGGTACAATCTCACTTTAGAAAATGCCCAAAACCAGCTACTAATAATGGAAGAAAATATTACTTCACAGCTCTAACTGAAGAATGATCCTCTTCGGCCACAATGGAACTGGCTTTTGTAAAACAGACTAAGATCAATAATTGATTAAATCAGGGAGCGTATTTGAAAGGAAATAATATACAAATACATTCCTGAGAGGCCTCAGGAGGAAACAAGAGCCTTAGGAATGATATATACAAGTGAAGCACACTTCAGGGGCTTAGTAGGTGAGAAAGATAGTGTAGTGAATAGGGCACTGGACAGAGCTCCAAAGACGCAGGTGCAATTCTTGGCTCAGCTACAGATTCCCTTTGTGGCCACAAATCACATCAATTTTTCAGTAGAGCTCAGTGCCCGTTTCAAAGTGGGGCTGGGCTTCTCAAAGAGCTCTGCTCCCAGTTAGGCTCCTGGAGAAGGGTCAGATTTCTGTAAGTGCTCTCCACCCACCAGTTCCCCTTGTGACACCAATGGGACGGGTTTCAAAAGAGTCAGTTGTTAGTTGTCCGTGTAGGCTGCGTGTGTGTCTCTCTCATGTAGGTGCTGTCTTAGCTCTGCAGATAGCCGAGACGGCACTCACAGTCGAATGAATCGACATGACCACAGATTAGCTGAGCAATGAAGGCACCCGGCCCAGTTTATTGCAGTTGACGCACAATGAGAAGTGACCTACAGAGTATCTATGGGTCTACTTCAAATACAAGTGCGTCGTTACAATGGACTCGGCACAACTTAACGGTGGGACTTTCCATTATCCCCTAGGCCAGACAACCTCTTTCCCTCTGACACCCTCTTTTATACACTGTTTCAGACAATTTTGTTCTGCCCCCTTCGACGTAGGTAGTTGCCACCCTCTTGACATAGTCTAATACCACCCTTTACTGTAAATTGGATGGTTTGGACAAAACTCTATTTGTCCCCTTATCAGACAATTCTATCCTTCAAAGTGTCATATCAGGGGGTCCTGTCACCCTTGCTGTCTCTTTGGTGTTTGGTTTTCCTGGTGCCTTCTGCACCTGCTAAATATTTTTAGTAATATTTTGATATTAGTAATATTTTGGAAATATATGTGATTTGCAGTATCAGCTTTTTCTCCATGCCAGTTTCAGTAAGGTCGTAAGTTCACAGCCTGACTCCTGTTAACTTGGCTTTTTCCACTTAGGCCTTATGTCTTAGCCTGTTCTGCTAGGTTGCGGGCCTCATGCTCTCAGCCAGCATCACTCTGCACCCAGTATGCTGAGGTTCTCTGAAAATCTGACCCCAATATGGGGGCTGAGACTTTCCAAAGCAATTCTGGCTTTAATCTGTAGGGCTGATTGAAGAAGAATGTTAGGATCACAATGAGTAGGAAGAGACTGTGATGAGGAAAACGTCATTCTCATCTGGGTTTCTAAGGGAAGGTTTGAACACATCCTGGTTGCGGTGTTACATGTTCTATCCTATGCTGTGGATAGACTCACTTATGTTTGTTATATTTAGTAATGTCCTAGAGGTTCTCACTTTCCTGGTCTTAATCTTAATGTATTGTAAGAAATAGGGATCAGATGCAGATGATTGAAATGGAGCAACACTGATTTACACCAGCTCATGATCTTCCCCTGTGTACTCATGTACAGGAGTTTGGGTGATTTCGGGGCTTTATACTTGAACTCTGATGCACAACCTTCTTTTGTAATCTTAGTAACCAGAGGTCCATCTGTTTGAAATATGGACTTCCCACTGGTTTCAAAGATCTAGAAATGATGTCAAGTCAAGTTCTGTAAAATTCATACAAACAATTTGAATTGGATGAGGTTTTAATAACTAAACATTTTCTGAGGTTTGGATCATCATTTATTTTAATTCAATGGGGTGTTCATCACTGATACAGGGGAAAGAAGACGATTTACATTTGCAAAGTTATCCTAGGAGATTAGTTTAAATATTTAATTGATTTCCTAGAAAGCTTTGAAATTAAACCTATTTCTCATCTTGGGAACACGTATAAAGCCAGGAAAAAAGTCGGAGTCATTTTATTACAGTCACAACTTTCTTTTTCCATGTTCACAGAAATGTGGGGCTGCAAGGGATTTTGAGAGGTCATCAAGTCCAGTCCCCTGCACTGAGGCAGGACTACATAAATCTAGACCATCCGTGAAAGGTGTTTGTCCAAAAACCTCCAATGATGGGGTTTTTCGCAACCTCCCTTGGAAGCTATTCCGCAGCTTAACTATCTTTACAGTTAGAAAATGTTTCCTAATATGTAACCTAAATCTCTTTTGCTGCAGATTATGCCCATTACTTCTCATCCTACTTTCAGTGGACATGGAGAATAATTGATACCCATATTCTTTATAACAGTCTTCACATATGATAAGGGCTGTTATCTGCCACCCTTTAGTCTTCTTTTCTCAAGGTCTGCTGGTTTTGGGGTGGAACCACCTACTTCTTTCGGGGCGGTGAAGAGCTGGCAAATCCCACTCTCCATCAGGAGAACAAGGATAAAGGTTCAGGAGTGAAACCTGAGGACTCTCCTATCTCCTTTGCAGGAGAAACCAGCCCACTATCACACCATATTATCATAGTTATTTTGTGCAGAACACACTAAGACCTTTTTTTAACCATTTCCCCTTTAGCAGCACCTCTCTCTACAATGGAGCAGCTGGTGCCAGCCCATTGCAAAGGATGAATTGTTTGGCTCTTACTAATTGTGACAGCGAAGCAGATTGCTCAAACAGACAATCATTTATTTGTACAATCCCATATGACCACCAGATATGGACTGATGTGGGCATAGGGCACCGTAGAGACCTTTATCCCAGACAACGGGATGTGTGGGCATTCCCAGTTTCAGTAATACAGATCAGCACATGGAATCTACATTTTTGACAAGCTCTGGGACTAGAGATTTTATTTTTGCAGAGATCGGAGGTAGTGTATAAGCAAAAATAACCAGCAGCATTTAACTGAAAGTCTTGTAGCCTTTTGATATAGATGGTGGTTTAATATGGCAAAATATTTCAAGCACATTTTCTTTAGTGTGGTTCCTGGCATATCTCTGCCCCACAGTTCTCAGATCTGGTAGAAATAATCAGTGGAAACAGATTTCCCCCAGATTTTCTCCCCACTTACAGATTTGTAAGTTCTCAAATACAGTAATTAAAAGAATATCTTTAATGTGATTAGAGCTTCTTGTTTTCTAACCATTCAGCCAGCTCTGATTTTCAAATAACTGTCAATTAAAGTTCCAAACATTAAAGCTCACAATGATTATTTGCAAATATTTGGGCAGCTTCTTGTTTTAAGAATTTTACTTTAAATTATTACTTGTCTGAAAATTTGTATCAAAGATACATTTCCTGGTAGGCGTTCGGCATCTTTAAATGCGTTAGACAATCAGTGAACAGAAACAATAATGTGTGACTTATGTAGCCAATCAGACAACACTCTTAACAGGTTACAGTCAAAGAAAGTAATTCATGAACAACCCAAAGAGTGTAAATTATGAACACTAACTATCTGACAAATAGTTACAAATAACAGACAATCATAGAAAATCAGGGTACTTTGTAATGACTATTATTATATTATATTATTAATAATCAATTGTTTGACCAGCTCTAAATCAACTTGAATTTAAATTCATGGGGCTGGATATCTGTTTGTATGGAATTTCCTTATGCATTTAAAAGAACTCGGTGGGTATTCTCAGTTGAGTAAATTAATGTTCACCACTCTGCAGTTGTGATTCCTTAACTGGGCCGTATATTTCAGACTTTAGGCTGTGTTAAGAGCCATAAACTGATTTCTAAATACTTAAGAAAAGGTTTATTAGAAAGTGTGTTTATAGTTCTCCAGGCGAGCATGGCTTCCAAAGCAGATAATTTACATCCACTTTAATCCTGAATTCTCATAGCATCTCAGAGTTTTTTGACCTTTAGCGGTGGGAAGGTTATCAAATAAAAGCAAGGCTGACCTCCACAGTGGGGTCTTTCTTTTCATGAGCATCTCCTGACATGACCTTACCATGTGTATCATTACATTACATAGCTATTCTGGTCTTTTTTATCATTGTCTTATTTGTCAGTGGGCCTGTCAGTGTGTTAGATTTAGCTGAACGGGCACTTTTGGTAATATCCCAGGATTTTGGCATACGTCTCATTGCATGGTCAATGGCATATTTTGAGGTTTATAAGTGCTATTCCACTTCTCTTTCTAGATGAATGATATTACAGTTTTATTTGTGTCCTTCCATAAGATCCTTCAAAGTGTTTGTTTAATGTCTTATTCTTCAAATGCCAACAGCAAAGAGCATCTGATTTAAAAAAAAAAAGTGCAACATTCCTGACACCAAATATGGCTGTCCATTTCGTCAAGGAGGCAAGAAGCTTAGCCCATCAAGCCAGGTCGCTACTGTTCTGATATTTATTGGACCTGCAATGAGGAAACATCATGTCCTTCATTCCTGGCATTCATTTATGTCAATATCCTTGACTGGTGGTGTATTGAGTGGGATAAAATTAGGGATTTTCATCTTTGTGGCACTTCATCCTGGAATAAATTGATGTCATAGCCCCAAAGAGGGAGACTTATGTATAATACTGACAATTTCAAGAAGCAGCTTTTCAAGATGCTGATATAAAGCACATCTTCTGCATATAATACTAACACTAATATAGGCTTATTTAATTAAACCCAGCTCCAACTATAATTCTGTAAATTAGGGTTCTGGTGGATCATATCAATCACTGATCAATGGAGCAGCACTGGTGTGAAACTACATGCTTGCAGTGGTGAATCAAGCCCACAGTTTTTACTCTGGGTGTTGTGCTGTGTGATGGTCTATCTCTGACAGTGTGCTCAGCACTACAGATTGCACACTGTCCTCACTTTGTAATGAAAGAGGGGCTGTGGCTCCAGCAAGGAGGTGCCAGGGCTCAAGCAATTTTTCTTTACTTTCATACCTGATGCGGCACGCCCAGAGGCTCAGCCCTGGCGAGTCCTGGCACAAGTTAAGCACTGAGCACACAAAGATAAAGTCCATGCCCCAACCAGCTGACAATTAACACTTGCACAGGTGTTGGACTTTCCTGGAGCCAGTGGTTCAAGTATCAGGATGGAGATCACTGGATGCAAACTGGTTACTTGGTCCTGCAGATGCAGGACCTCAAACACGAAGTGCCATTAAGCAAACTACTGAAAGCCTGGAGCAGGACAAAGAGAAGTTCTTTGCGCTCATTTCGCTGACACTATTGATATGGCAACTGGATGTGCTGTAAAAGCTGAAAATCTTCCACAGCAGATACCTGCTCTCAGTAAATCTCAGGGAAAAAAAGACAGTTTTTCAGTCAAGTTAAAGATGCGTCTGTCCCTGAACTGACAACTCTATGAAACTGTCTGCTTAGACCAGTCTTCTAGCAAACTTACTCACTGCAAACTTCCAGATAATGATTGCTAATGTGTTCACGAGAATACCTTCTATCCATGTAATTATAATTGAACTGCTCAGGTCTGTGAAATCTTCCCCAGAAACATGTTCCTCCCTTTGAAAATGCTGTAATAACTAATGTCCTGTCAAATTTAAACTACTAACTAGACCCCTCTGATGCTAAATTAAATTGTCTCATCCAGCTGCACTGATAAAAGGGGAAAAAAAGGCTCAATGTTTCTAGTTTTGAATGCTTTACTGGCATGGAATCTGCTGCAACTTCTTTTTTTTTTTGCAGCCATCTCAGTTTCTCACTAGAGGCCTAATTCAAAATTCATTGACATATAATGGCAAATCTCCTACAGCCTTTAATGGGCTTTAAGTTAGAGCTAAAATTCACACCACACTTGTGTATTTTGTGTTAGGAGTGTCTTCTTTTTCCTGTCTGAAGCTGAGGAATGAATCTGCCTTCCCCAGTTTAAAAATACTATCTGACAACACCCATTTCTAACTGAACAGCCATTTTTAAAATAAAAAGTGAAACATTCTGTTTCAACCTTACTGAAATACTTCATTTCATTTTTTTTTTTTTTTTCTAAATGAAATTTTGTCAAATTAGGTAGATTCCAGCAGAAAGTTTCAGCTTTAACAAAATGGAATTTTCTGATGGTAAAAAAGTTCCACTGGAAAATTTTCACCCAGCTTTACTGATTTAGTGACTGTCAGAAAAGTGATGTGGAATATTGTCAGACAATAGGTGAAGATCAATGTATCAGCTTTTCACCTTTCAATGGGTATAGTTTATGTTTTCTTTTTTTTATTCCTTTCTGGAGCTTTATGTATTGAGAGGTACCTTGAAACTGCAGTATTCAAAATAGCTTTGAGAGATGAATCCGGGAGGGACAAGTCGGCGGACAATTTTCATGGAAGTTTAAACACATTTTTCTTCCACTATGTTTAAAGTTTGTGTGTGTTCCTTTTTCGTGTACATTCTAGGAAACAATTTTACTAACAGGAACATTCACAGATACCGTGAATTTTAAATAAATATAGGAGATAGTTGCCAAAATTGAATTCTAAATTTTCAAAAGTGGGAATTTGCAGAAGAACCATAATTCTAAGTTTTACACCCAGTCATGCCATTGACCTGTGAGTACAATGAGAACTTACCATACCTTCCATATTTGATTTACTTTACTACCATGAGTAGTCCTAACAATGTCAGTGGAGCTACTAAGCTCTTGCTTAAGGGCTGGCAGGATCAGCTGCATACCTCAGATAGCTGAAAATATCAATGTTAAGTGCTTAATACTCCCAGAAACTGCCAGTCCACAACGTAATCATTAGAATAATCTGCAGAAAACAATTATTTAAAGCTATTCTCCAAATGAGGAATACGTTTCAGAGAATGCTGATCTGCTTATAGACAGTTTTCAAAAAGAGACAAAGATCATTGAATAAAAATGTTACAAAATATTCACTCAGCTCTAAAAATACCTGACTGACGTACTGTCTTGAAACGAAAGCACTCCACTACTCCAGTGCTGAATACAGGATAAAACGAACAGAACAGAACAGAACGGAATACAGGTGTCAGGTGTCTGGAGTGGCTCATATGGCATGAGCACCAAACTCAGGGCAGAAAGAGAAGGAGCAATGCACAAGCCCCAAACTGGTTGTGAGTACTGCATGTAGATTTCACCAATCAAGTGTAAACTCTTCAAGCACTATACCAGCCTTTACATGGAGTCACAGACAGTCCCCTGGTGCACTCCCGGTCTAGCTTGCCACCCAGACAAGCCTGCCTTTGTGACAGATGGTCCCTTACAGCAAATATCACAACATTCAGGTTACTCCTAGTCCCAAAGGACCAGTCATTTGCACCAGGTCAGTTGCACCCTAGATCTCCCACCAAAGACACTTGTAGAGAATCCTATAATAAATTAAATGAAGACTGATTAACTAAGAAAAAGAAATGAGAGTTATTTACAAGATTAAAGCAGGTAAACACACACACACACACACACACACACACACACGAGTTACACACACATGAGTTACAAAAAGTAACAGAAGCTGCTGTCACGTGAAAGCTCTATATATCCTTTAGGACTAACCCAGGCCAAGCAATGGGGAACTCTTGCTTATCTTCAGAAATCCTTACCATTGAGAGTTTAAGCAACATAGATACAAGATAGTTCCTTCTTGTCAGGGATTGTTATTCCCTCCCCACTGAGTTCAAACTGATGGGACGAGGCCACCTCCACGTTTCCTCTTCATGCCTGTGTGGAGGGAGCAACCAACAAAGTCTCTGTTCTTTGATGTTTTGCAAGGGCTCATTTGGTTTCAATGATTCTTCTTGGTGGGCAAGACCTAACGCCTTCTGTAGGAAGCCAGCATTTCTACATTAATTAATGTGCCTTGGTTGGTGAGTTACACAGTCACAGAAGTTTACAATGCAAACTCTCCATATAACCTTTTAACATGGGTACTGACGTAAGTGAGGTTAATACATGCAGCATCCTACAAGCATTCATACAGTCTGAACACTAAACACATTTTTATAAAGCTATTATCAATTTTAAAACTAGTAACACACAGGTGAGCCACAGAGTTTTCCAGCCATGCATTTGTTAGTGTTTGGCGTGAGTTGTGCCCTGGTTAGCCAGCTCTACAGTGAACACATGCTAAGAATTCATTAAACTTCTCGGCAGTGACCCGGTCTTCCTTGAGTGCTCCTTTAGCACCTCAATCGTCCAGGGGCTCCACTGATTGTTCGGCACTAGGTCCAGTAAAGAGACCAGTTATTTAAACTCTATGCTTTTTACCAAAAAGGTTCCTCCTGACCCCAAAGGATCAGCCACAGCACCAGATCAATATAAGTTTGGATCTTACCCAAAATACAACGCTGCCAGCCAATCCTTTAGTAACTAAAATGAAAGGTTTATTATAAAAGGAAAGAAAAACTAGAAGAGAAATGTTAAATTATTAAAGCAATCGGATACATACAAATGATTAGAAAGTCTAGCTATATCAGGTTTTCAATAGAATTGTGGCATTTGCAGGCTTGTATAATCCCTCTGGTGTACAGCCAGTACTTGGATGGGTCTCAGTCCTTTGTTTCACAGCTTCAGTTGCAGATGAGTTAATCCAGAGGTAGGTGAAGGCTGAAAGCTAAAGCCTGACGGAAGATACTATGGATGTGGTGCAGCTGCCTTTTATAGTGGATTGCCATGTGGCTCATTTTAAACACAATTCCTCGGCACATGGCATGGAAAAGCCTTAGGGTCAGAGAAAGTCCCCTGTCCGTAGGGCATGTTCTCACATGTCCTGGTCACTCATCAGGTATAGCCCTGGCTTTTCTCCCTGGGCCCATTGTACCTGTAAGTTTCCTTAATGAGCCATTAATCAGGGTAGTGATGCAGCCATCCTGTCTGGGGTGTCACCGAGAAACACAGAACAAGTTGAAATACAGATATATCAAACACATCCATAACTTCCAATACAAATATGACACATACACATAAACAGTATCATCATACTTAGCAAATTGTAACCTTTCTAATGGTAGTGATATGGCCTATCTCCTATGAATTATTGAAATTTTAACTTAGGTTATAATTGTAGAGCTGAGCCATTCTTTTTAGGTAACAAATCTGGGGAACTGCTCCAAAGTAAGGTGTAAAAAGAGGAACTTTTTGGAACCAATTGATAAAACAAACAGTAATAAGTCACGAGGACCAGATGGCATTCGCCCAAGAGTCCTGAAGGAACTCAAATATGAAGTTGCAGAACTAACAACTGTGGTATGTAACCAATCGCTTAAATCAGCCTCTGCACCACATGACTGACAGAAAGCTAATGTAAATCCCTTTAGAAAAAAAAAAAAGGCTCCTATGGTAATCCTGGCAATTACAGACTGGCAAGCCTAACTTCAGTACCAACAAATTGGTTACAAATAGAGTAAAGAACAGAATTATCAGACATACAGATGAACACGGAGAAGAGTCAGCACAGTTTTGTACAGTGAAATCATGCCTCATCAATCTATTCAAATTCTTTGAGGGTGTCAACAAACATGTGGACAAGGGTGATCCAATGATAATAGTGTACTTGGACTTTCAGAAAGCCTGTGACAAGGTCCATCACCAAAGGCTCTTTGACAAAGTAAGCAGTCATGTGTTAAGAGGGATGGTCCTCTCCTGGATCAGTAACTGGTTAAAAGACAGAAAACAAAAGGGCTGGAATAAATGGTCCGTTTTCACAGTGGGAAAGCTAAATAGTGGAGTTCCCCAATGATCTGTTCTTGGGACTATGCTATTCAACATATTCATCAACGGTCTGGAAAAAAGGGTAAACAGAGATGTGGAAATGTTTGCAGAAAATACAAAATTATTCAAGATAGTAAAATCCAAAAACTGCAAAGAGTTACAAAGGAATCTCACAAAACTGGGTGACTGGGCAACAAAATAGCAGATGAAATTCAAAGTAATGCACTTTGGAAAACATAATCCCAACTATACATACAAAATAATCGGGCATAAATTAGCTATTACCACTCAAGAAAGGGATCTTGGAGTTACTGTGGATAGTCCTCTGAAAACATCTTCTCAATGTGCAGCAGCAGTCAAAAAAGCAAACAGAATGTAAGGAATAATTAGGAAAGTAATAGATGATAAGACAAAAAAATATCATAATGTCACTATATAAATCCATGGTACGCTCATACCTGGAATACTGTGTGCAGTTCTGGTCATCCCACCTCAAAAAAGATATATTAGAATTGGTAAAAGTACAGAGAAGGTCAACCAAAATAATGAGGGGTATGGAACCACTTCTATGCGAGGAAGGATTAAAGAGACAGACTGTTCAGCTTGGAAAAGATACGACTGGGGAGATATGACAGAAGTCTATAAAATCATGAACGTTCTGGAGAAAATAAATAGGGAAGTACTATTTACCTCTTCACTTAACTTATGAACCAGGGTTCACCCAATGAAATCAACAGAAGCAAGTTTAAAACGAACATTAGGAAATATGTCTTCACACAACGCACAGTCAACCTGTGGAACTTGTTGCCTGGGGATGTTGTGAAGGTCAAAAGTCTAACTGGGTTCCAAAAAGAACTAGATACGTTCATGGAGGACAGGTCCATCAGTGGCTCTTAGCCAAACTGGTCAGGGACGCAACCCCATGCTCCGAGTGTCCCCGAGCCTCTGACTGCCAGAAGCTTGGACTGGACAACAGGGGATAGATCATGCAATAACAGCCCTGTTCTTTTCATTCCCTCTGGAGCACCCGTCACCTGCCACGGTCGGAAGCCAGGATACTGGGCTAGATGGACCATTGGTCTGACCCAGTGTGGCCGTTCTTATGTTTATGGGTACACCTTTCTGTTAAGAATAGTAGATCTGTTCATATGTGGCACACTAAATAGTGTGGATTTTCACAGAGTTCATCAGGAGTTGGATTGGGCTCTGACAATTTTTTTGGGGGTAATGGGGGAAGTCAGGGTGGGATGGAGAATATTTCCTTACCAGAAGTGTCTGGAAAGATACCATAAAAAGAGTTTGACAGGCTTTTGCCATGTTTAGGGAGCGCTTCCCTTATGAGTGAATGTAGTTTTTTAGTTCTATTTGTGGCTACTTGTTGTCCTCTGCTTTTCATCTCTTTTCCAAGGATATGAGCCATTAGCAGCTCCTTTCAAATCAGAACAGCTACTCAGGCAGGCTGAGATCAGAACTAGGATCTTTACCTTGTGTACTTCGTACCAGACAACAGAGAGAACAATGAAACAATGCTTAACCAGAAACAATCCCAAAAAATCCTCCCATAAAAAACCAGAACCACACACACACACACACAGATTGTAATTAAGACGTAGCAAAAAAATAAAACTAAATCTGAATATACTTGGTGGCAAAACAGGAATTGTAAATCAGATAGTTGTTTATCTGTGCACAGGCCCAGCAAAGTCAAATGCAGCATCGTATTCCTGTGATTATCCTCATGAACAGAAGAGGCTGCAGGTAGGAGCAATGACTCGGGGGCAGAGCGTCAGCACGTCTGCATGTTCTCACCTCCGACGTTCCGCCCGTGTCCCAAAAAAGGCTCCCTTAGGAGGTGTTCGTGTTTTAGGCCCTTAACCTGCAGAAAGTAATCGTGTGTAAGCGACAGCACTTCCTGAGCTCAGTGCGTTAGTTGCTTCCACAACTCTGCCCTTCGGGACGCGCCTGTGGCAAACCTAGGGATGGAGAAGTACAGTCTCGGAGGCGATCTGCCAACATTTCATAACAAGTGAGCTCACCGAAGAGCTCTGCTTCCTTTTCTTCATCCTCTGTTTTACCTCCTGCCCCACCCATGTCAAGACTCCCAGCTACCACTTCCCAGCATACATCTGGGCCGTGATGTCACAGCTCGAGTGGCCACCACCAAAACGCCAGTACCTAGCACATGTTGGCTCCAGGGAGGCTACTGGCCCCACCTTGCACTGGGAGTATTACCCTGAGTCCAGACCTGCTGGGTCCCGCTGTGCGGTGACTGCTGGCCTGGCGCTCCTGCTGCTCTCCATTGAGCACTAGTCACCATGACAAAGTCCCACCTGTATGAGACCCGAGGCCCATCGGGCCCAGGGGCATGTCTCTGAGAGTCACCGACACCGGATGCCTCAGAGGAAGGTGCAAGAACCCCCCTAACTCACAATGGAAATGGCCATGAAATAGCTACCTGCAGGTTTGGGCAGTCCGCAGCTGGGCTGTATCTTGAAGCAGGAGGGTTGATCGCTGTTATTGATTTATGTCGCTATAATTTATTTATTTGGATTCCTACAATCAAGGGGGGGCAGCTAGCCAGGGCTTTAGGCATCTCAGACACATTTTAAAAAATACAATAAAATGCGTGTGTTGAGGATGCACCTATACCTATAGGCTGCATTTTGCCAGCATTTGCTCCTCATTCTTCAGCTCACGACCCCACACTTGGCGCAGAAGGGCTGCCCTTGCTGAACGAGATAGAGTTAGTGTCATTTTTTTTGGAATGAGGATTGTTGTGACGAGAATAGCCATTGCACCAGAGCCAGCCTTTCCACTTCGCTGCAGCTTGCCCACTCATTTCCGTTAGTCGTAGTCGTTGTGGAATCAACATGCTTCCACTGAAATGAATCGATCCTGGGTGCTGGTCGCCTTCTATGCCTGAGACCAGCTGCAAACATTGTGGCCATGGCTATCTTGCCTCTTCCTGGGCTCGTGCTTAATGGAGTCCCAGCTGAGCCCATACAGCGTCTGTCGCCATCCCCCATGCCGTGACAGGGCAGATGGGACCACATGCTTCAACTCTAATCAGACCATGGGGCTCATAGGAGCGACCACCTGTGCACTAAACATGACACGAAGGAGAAGCGATAGTCCCACTGCACTCGGAGAGGAAGCCAGGAGTGAAAGCAGAGGTGCAGATAAATGCCATTAATAGTACAGCAGCTCTCTGGCACTATGAACCAACAACCTGTTTGCAACTAACTGCCCAAAACCATATCCCCAGAGATCTGGGATCTCACCTGCCTGAGCCCCAGAGCCCCCAGCAAGGAACGTTCTGCCAGTCTCTTGGCTACTTTCAGCAGCTGCTGCAGCTGAGAACTCAAGTAGCTGGCTCCAGAAGAGAGCGCATCGGGCATAACCACCGCCGGACCGCAGACAAACAAGCCAATCGCTCTGTGATGCGTGGGAGAATCACTTCACCTTCCACCCACACACTAGGCATAGGCAGGCCATTGAGTTATACCCCGCCACACACTGCACCCACACGCAATCCACCGTGCACTGTCGGAGCATCTCTTGACGTGCCTACTTGTTATGGGAGGGCATTTCCAATTGGCTACTCTGACATGGCGGCTATGATCGGTGGGAGAAAGCAAGAGGCCACATTACCACCCAGTAGTCCCCCTCTCTCATGGGAGCTCCCAGGTAGCAGAAGGACACTGTGGAAGAAGTCAGAACAAGGTGTGAAACACACTTTCTGGGTAGAGACCTCCCATGGCACCAATGCGCTTCCTAGAGATCAGAGCCTGCACACCTCAGGCTTCTCTGCCCAAAGCCCTGGAAAGAAAGAAACACCTGCTTCTTCTGGGCTCTTCACTGAATACAGTGGGACATGACAGTGACAGGGGCCATGTAAAACAGACAGACCCGAATGTAAAAGCATGAAAGTACCATGGCTGATACTTGTTCTAAGTCAGTAAAGTCCGTGTTCCGTTTCCAAGCTGCTCTGTGGTGGCCTGGAAAAGGGTGGGGGTCAGGAAAAGCTCTGTAGAACAATCCTGGTGGCACAGCTCCCTACCGCAAACCGGCCAGGACCCCACGCCACCCGAAGGGGTCAGAGTAACACTTGAACAAACACATGCACACACCTGGCTGCTACGGCAGGAGTCCAGCAAACAAACAGCCTCACATCATGCGGTCAGCCCAGCAAAATCAGCCCAGGGGAAAATCAACATCTTCCCTCAAGCAGACACACACAGTCAGTGCAAAACACTGGTCTCTAAAGCATTTCAGGCCTCCCTTACACCCTCAGCCTGCCGGTGAAGGCACTCACCATGAGGTGGGAAACATCAGGTCAGTTCCTCCTGCTGAAAAGAAGGGATTTCAACAGGACGCTGCTGAACCCCCAGGAAATAGGCTATGCCGAGGCAGGGCTCACTTGTGGAAGCTGTACCATGGTGTGTCACTCATTCAAAGCTAATTGGGGCCAAAAAAGAGCATGAATGACTCTGGCATTTGGGTTAGAGTGAGGCCTTGCACCACAGACGGGGGTAGCTCCCTGTTCAAACCCCCTCCCTAGATCAGGCAGGGAGAGAAACTGACCGAGTATCTGTTTGCATCCTACTGGAGTCCCTCAACACCTAGGATACAGGTTATAAGGGGAACCGACCCCCTTCCCAGCTGTTTGTGCTCTGAGCCCCTCTACTACAAGACAGGTGTTACCTGAGGACTGCATGGGGCACAGGTAAGCCAAAGGCCTGTCTGCCTGCCTGCCTGAGGCAGCAACACAGCCCCCAAGGGACTTCTCACAGCAAAAATGGTGGTAGTAGCTAAGTGGGATTTAGGAGATTGCAGCATCTCTGTGCATCTTGCCCTAACTCCTCCTAGTCATTATCACCCTGGCAGGCTTCAGCTGGGTCATGTAGACGAGAAAGGGGCCAGAGCCCATTACCACTCCCCTGAGCCATCCAGCCCTGCAGAACCTGCTAGCAGCTAAGTGTTTTGCAGTGCTTGGCTGTAAACGCTCCAGTCAGCTACTGGCAGGAAAAGAAGGCGGCCCCCCACTGTATGCATTGGTGCAGCACTCGTAGAGCCTGCTACTGAAGGCACCGTGGCAGGACACAGCTGTGGGGAATAATGTCCTTCCCCCAGGGTGCTATAAGAGGAACATGAGCTCAGCACTGGCTCTTTCAGCTCTGGCTGTGGGGAAGAGGCACTGTTAACTCAGGGTGGGAGGGGAAGGCTGCTTTCTGGATCTACTAACAGTTTAGTAGAACAAAGCCAGTCTTTGACTGACTGATTGACTGACTGATTGGTTTGGCACGGGCTGGAGGAAGCTTTGTTGGCACTTCTGACTTGAAACTCTAGCTGAGAACTCCTTTTCTGTTCAGACCTTGGGCTACTGGTCCTCTGATATCCCTGGCTTACATAATGTGTCAGACTGTTGCTAGCCAGATAACTAGTTTCTATCTACACAGGCACCTGCCTGATTCATGCACCCATTATGTAGATTAATGAATCTGGCTGGCCAGCTCTCACTGTATTTCCAACAGTAGAAATATCACACTCACAAAGGAGGCATAAAATGTCCTAGATTGCATTAGAGAGCTTTGCATTTCCCGTTCAGCATGAAGGCAGGAGTTGCAATCCAAACAGCAGGTTAAAGGTACGTTGCAGTGCCTTTTATATATTGACCATAAAGTATAATCACCAGCATAAACAGCACTTAGCTAAAAATACCTTTGTTTATGCTCTTTGATAATGAATAAGAGTGGGCTGCATTATTTAAATAGAATCACTCCCATCAAGCTGGCATTACTGCGTGTCATTAAACACACATTCCTTTAGAAACCCACCCATCCAATCAGCTCTGGAGTCATTCTGCAGGGGAGGTTGCTGCTTGTGTGCGTTTATGAGGTGACATCTGTTTGACTAACAGCTGTCTGTGCTGGAGTGGCTCTGTGAGTGCTCTTTCATTCCCGTTTAGCGATCAGTCCTGAAAAGAGCTTGCATGGCTTTTTAAATAGAATTAACCACATCATTATTTTAAAGGTTTTAAGGCTTTTCCTCAGCGAGCCACCCACTCTGTTAATGTGAACAAGCAAATGCCAGATGAACATGTGATAGCAGCATTAGTTATTTAGGAGATCTATACTCAGGAGCATAATCAGAGCATCTGCTCTCTAGGCCAGTGATGGGGGTCGCAGGTGTAGGTCCTGAGCACCTCAGTGGGAGATCTATCAGGATCCCACCCCAGATGTACCTAGTCTGTGGAAGGAGACAGAGCATCTGGAGCTCATGGATTTACTTCCACATGATGCTACTTCTGGCTGCCTGACTGTGATGTAGGCCAGGCCTCAGCTGGCATGAAGAGGTTTCCTGATGTTTTGCCAAGATTAAGGTGAAGCTTAGAATTGTTCTTAATTATAAACAAGGTACCCCACATCCAGAGCCCTGAAAACTGCTGCCGCCATATGTCTGTCTTTGAACTGCTAGCAGAATCTAGCCATAAACCTGTGAAAGCGCAGGCCCCCACTGCATAGCCACCGGGGGTGCTAATGGCTGCTTCTGAAAGGGAGGGTCAGTATTCAAAGGGAATATGATGTCGGTGAAATGAAAGTCCGTGCCTTAAGCAAAGGGCTGGGTTGATCTGCTGCTACAGTTTGAAGACAAATGTTCCAAAGTATAAAGGGATAATGAAGTTTGGAAACCACATGCCAGCCAGTTAACAAAGGAAATGTTGGAAAATAATTGTTTGAGAAATGGAGTCATAAGCTGATAATTATATTGTTTCATTGAGCACATTAGGTGACACTTGGTCTCCATTACAAAAATGAAAGGACAGGCTGGTTCTGCTAGTTCACTAAACTATATTAGACACTTTGGCGATGTGGCAGGCCCAGTAACATGGTGCAGAGAGTCTGCCAATTGAGTTTGGGGGAGTTAAGCCATACTTAAAAGAAGTTTCAAATCCCTTCGCAGGGTAAAGAGAAAGAAGACACAGAGCTTTAAAGCAAACAAAGGGACTGGGGAGTACATTTAACTTCTCAGTGGGTAAAAACTAAATTACACATTTTCTTTTGAGCGCTTTAGAGCCTCAGATTCTCAGTATAATCCACAACCTCCATACGCTGAAAATATACAGATGGAAGATTATGGGTCAGAGTCTTAGCTATAAATCAGAATATTTCCATTCCCCATTCTAGTCCTATATTGGGTAATTTGGAAGTAATTAGAGAGAGAGAACTTGAACTTCTTGTGACTTTCTATAGGTAGAAAATCCTGGTCTACTGGCTTCTTCAAAATAGCATTTTATGTGCCTCTCTAAATGGACTTTTCTGCTCTGTTATCAACATTTTAAGGGAGAATTTTGATGCTTTTATTTCAAATTGCCAGTCCTCACCGAAAACTCATTTCCAAACTGGCAGACCTGTGAGCATGTAATAATTTTCACTTCACAAATATTTTCATGTGAAGAATGGTGCTGTTCCCATGTGTATTTCACCATTTCTGGCAATAAGTTTTTAGGAATGTGAGAGAGAGGGGGATGGATAGGGAGAGACTGACTATATATTTGCCACTAGCTAAAACTTGATTTTCACAAATAAATTTAATCTTTCTCAGCAGCAGGAGCTTTCTGAAACAAAATGGCATCTTTCCACCTACAAAAATTGCCTTTCCTCTGTGAAAAAGGTTCAAGGCATGTTTGTGCCCCAGCCCAGCTGAGTTTTCCCTACAGCTTTGCCGGCACTGATAATGTGTTAATTCAGTAAATGTGTGCTATCTGCCTGTACATGGAGTGAAAGGAGTGAAACTCCCTGTTTTGTGGTTCTCTCAACTGACTGGCATTGTTGGCAGGCTATAGATAACCTGCAGCTTAGCCAACCTGCCTGGCATATCGTAGATAAATCAGATGGGATGATGTTTTTGGTTTCGGCATAGAACTGGGCCTTGGGAGATCTGAGTTTAATCCTAGTACTGACGCAGACTCCCTGTGTGACCCAAGCCAGTTACTTAATCTCTCTGATCCTCAGCTCTCATCTGTTAAATGGGATAATGATTCCATTCAGACTGTAAACTTGCAGGTACTATCTTCACTGCACATAAATACAGCACTCAGGACAAGGGGTCTCCAATCTTGATTGATGCCCCTAGTTGTTACCTCAATATAAATACCAAAACTAGACACCTCTCAGGAGCATAACATAATTTGTATTTCTTTGTCAGGCATGTACATGCTACAAAATGCATGTTCTTCCTACTGCTCTCTCTCTTTTCTATTTGAACATAACTTCTTGGTGACAGAACACATGACTCAATAGAAGTCCAAGGAAAGGAGTTACATGACCTTTGGCTTGCGTTTAATATAGAGAATATTGCTGGAAACCAATGAGTGGAAAATCTTTTGGATTAACAGTTGTGGCCCGATCACAAATATATGTGCACTCCAGATGACGTCAATCCTAGTTAGACCGTACTCTAAATGGCGGAAGCAGGAAGTAATTTGTGTGTTAGCTACCCGGAACAAGACACCTGGACACAAGAACATATGAATTAACTTAGCTCCAGAGAAGTGTTGGCAGATGTTAAACTCCCACAGTTCCTTGAAATAAAGCTCCCAGAATCTTTCGAGCATGAACCAAAGTGCTGATAATCATATCTATTGGTTTAAAGTGCTCTGAAGTTAGGCTGAACTGTAGCATGTGACCAAATGATGGACTGTGTGTAATCTTTTCCTCTGAACCCATTGGCCCGTGAAGAATGTATCCAGAAAAGGACCACTTGAAAGTCATGACGAATACTTGTTACTGCAGATGTACTCTGAGATTGATGAGCTAATGAGTTATTGGAAGAGAGTTTTAGTTCAACAGGAATTACTTGTTAACACAGGTGCCTCTGTAATAATGACTTGTTTGAAGATGTCTTTAGCTTATCAATTATGAAAACTGATGTGGCGTTAAAGGAACGCCTGGGTAGATCAGTTATGGGAGAAGAATATTCTTGGTATATATTGTAAAATGTTTCTGTGAGCTCACTGGGAGTGAACTGAGCTTCAAGGACGTCTCCAGATCAGTTTAGTAATATATAACCTTACTTTCTTGCATTTTTGATTTAATCTTAAATGGAGAATAGGCCTTGGTCCAAGAGGTGAATATAGCTGAACTGCTCAGTAATAGCAACCATAATGTTATTAAATTTTACATCCCTGTAAGGGGAAAATACAAAATAAACCCATCTCAGTAGCATTTAAATTTAGAAAGGGGAACCACATAAAAATGAGGAAACTAGTTAAATGGAAATTAAGGGGAAAAGTCACCAGAGTGAAATGCCTACAAGCTGCATGGAAACTAGTTAAAAACACCATAATAGAGTCTCAAGCTAAATGTATATGCCAAATAAAATAAAATAAAGTAAGAGGACCCCAAAAGATGCCACCATGGCTAAACATAGTAAAAGAGGCAGTTAGATTCAAAATGCATCCTTTAAAATTCAGAAGTCAAATCCCACTGAGGAAAACAGAAAGGAGCATAAACACTGACAAGTCAAATATAAAAGTATAATTAGGCAGGTCAAAAAAGAATTTGAAGAGCAACTAGCAAAAGACACAAACTAACAGCACATTTTTAAAATTACATCTGAAGCAGGAAATCTGCCAAAAAATCAGTGGGGCCACCAGATGATCAAGGCGGAAAAGAAGCACACAAAGAATACAAGCCCATTGCAGAGAAACTACGTAGATTCTTTGAATCGGTCTTCACTGCAGAGGGTGTGAGGGATATTTTCCCACTCAGCCATTCTTTTTAGATGACTGATCTGAAGAAATGTCCCACACTGATGTGTCAATAGAGGAGGTTTATGAAATTGCAGCATTACTATCGTAACCTATCGTTTAAATCAGCCTCTGTACCAAATGACTTGGGTATAGCTAATGTAATGCTTAAACAAGTCTCCAGAGGTGATACTGGCAATCACAGGCCAGTATGCGTAACTTCAGTAGCAGGTTGATAATATTGTAAGAAACAAAATGATCAGACACACACATGAACACAACACGCTGGTGAAAAATCAAGTTGGCTTTTGTAAAGGAAAATCAAACCTCACCAATCTATCAGAATTCTTTGAGGATGTCAACAAATGTGGACAGGGATGGTCCAGTAGATATAGGGTGCTTGGACTTTAAGAAAGCCTTTGATAAGGTCCCACATCAAAGTCTCTTGGACAAAGTAAGCAGTCATGGGATAAGAGGGAAGGTCCTCTCACGGATCAGTAACTAATTAGAGACAGGAAACAAAGGGTAGGAATAAATGGCCAGTTTGGAGAGGAGAGGAGAGTGGAGTGGAGAGGTAAATAGCAGGGTCACCGAAGGATCAGTAGTGGGACCAGTGCTGTTCAACCTGTTCATAAATGATCTGGAAGAGGCAATAAATAGTGAGGTGAAAAAGTTTGCAGAGGATACAACATTACTGAAGATAGCTAAGTTCAAAGATGACTGTGAAGTGTTCCAAAGGGACCTCAGAGAACTGGGTGATTAGGCAACAAAATGGCAGATGAAATTTACTGTTGAGAAATGCAAAGTAGTGCACATTGGAAAACATAATCCCAACTATACATACACAATGATGGGGTCTAATTCAGCTATTACTAATCATGACCAAGATCTACCAATCAGAGTTCACAATGTAATAAGCTCTGGATCTCACAAAGCACCTTAGCAACTTCCATGCTTTTTGGAATAAGAAAGAAAACAAACTAAAATCGTATTTGGCAATTTCTAGGGTTATGCTTTCTGCTGAGTGTGATTTGAAACAGAAAGGAAGTCCAAATTCTGCTCCTAAGCACACTGATTCCAGTCCAAGTACCTCTATTGACTCCTCCAGGAATGAACCTGGGAGTGAGAGAAGAATTTGCTCTGAAGTGTTTCCAATGTTACTCCACAGACAAATACACACAAAATGAGGGTTTGCAAAAGTAAAATACAAACCAACTCTAAATATAGCTGTCCCATCAACACCTTTATCTTTTTCAGACTGGTGCAGAGTTCTATCAAATTGCTCTTCGCTTGGGGAGGTCTGCAGTTCAGGGGGAGAGGCAGTTCAAGTACAGAGATATTCAGCTAAATCAAGAATGTGTAGCTTGCTACAGTGGAGTAGTGATGGCTAAAACATCT
This sequence comes from Emydura macquarii macquarii, assembly GCF_026122565.2. Lineage (NCBI taxonomy): Eukaryota > Metazoa > Chordata > Testudines > Chelidae > Emydura > Emydura macquarii. The sequence goes on from NW_027131688.1 coordinate 1,853,281, forward strand.
CATTTTATGATTAAGGCTGTTAATTATCTCTATACATACCTCCCCCACCAAAAAAAAATCCCCTTTGTTTTCTTTGTTTTATCCTCCTCTCTCTTCTTTCTCCAAACAAAAACCTAAACTTTGCCACTTAAAATGCAAGTATCAGCATGATGGAATTTTAAAGGTATAGAAGTTTTCCCCAGACTATCTGGGCAAAGAGAGAACATATTCTGAATATTTTCTTTGAATCAAAGTCAACATGGTCTTGTTTCTCAACACCCTTGGCCAGGGCTTCTCGTAGTTATGGAAATTATAAATGCTGAAAGCCCTCTTGCTATCCGGCGGCATTCACCTGGGTGTTACTGCCAGGCAGCCAGGCTCACATAGGATATGCTATAGGAGCTAGAGAACTCCTATCCAGCCGAAAATCTAGGCAAGTCCCAGTGTGAAGAATGGCCCTGTGCCAGGGACCAGATGGGAGTCGTGAATTTTTGCCAAGACAGGCCACAGTTGGTTGAAAGTGGCTGAACCAGTGCTCAAAATCCCCAGTGCAGCTGCTCAGTCAGAACGTGTTCCCACTCCTGTTTATTTTCTATTCACAAACCATCACTGAGGACTGAGGTACAGCCGTAAGGACTGGCTTTTGGTAGACCTCCAGCATGAGGTAAGAGGAAGTGCAGCTTCGTCTCTCGAGGGTTCAGCGCTGTACTGTGAATGGCACTGCCATCTCATATATTTTGGGTGGACAAATTCAGGCCTGTGTTCAAGTTTAAATTTTATATGCTGCATGTAGAGCCTTATAACCCCAGCATCAATGAATCAGAGAAACATTTAGTACATAACGCCAAATGTGCAGTAGGCACTCATCTCCAGAAAGGTGGGAAAATAACGGGCCAAATGCTGCATTCCTCATTCACCAAGCAGTTCCATGGAAGTCAAGCGAGTTGTCCATGGAAGAATTTGGCCCAAAGAGCATTAATATCAAACTGACGAGAAACAGAAAATGCGATTGAAGGTAGAACAATATTGGCAAAGAGTCGTGTTTTGGGTACAACAAAATAGGTTTGTTGTCTGTCCAAATTCTTTTGCTCTCACAGATGAACTTGGGTTGAATTTGGAGACTAGGAGCAGGGTCACTATCTTTCATGTGTAGAATTGTAACGGGCAGAAGTCATTCCTAATAGTTACGTCATTTCAAGGGGAAAAATAACTCTAGGGATAAATGAATTTTCAAAATAAAATGATACCTTATAGGTATAGAATTCTCATTGTTATAGTAACTATTCTATTTTCTTACAATATCCATCACTGAAAACTATCACTACATCTATTTACTGAAATGTAACATTAAATGCTGCAAATAAGAGGAATTCCATTTACTGAAGTTTCTATGCATGAAAACTGTTATCATTCATTACTCATTTCATTAACCCAAATTCATGGGCTCCAATTTCATTTCCCGTTGCTAATGCAGAATGTTTATCTGTCTATGACACCAGTCACTGCTTGCTTATTATTCTCCAGTTGCCTTAGAAGATGTGATATTATCTATCCCCATTACTTAAAACAAACAAACATTTATCAGATGTTTCTGTGGTTGGAAAAGAAAAGATAGTTTTAAATTATTTTGCATTTTGTAACCTGATAAATAATGAAAGTTTGTGTGAGAGAAACTCAAACTAAGCAATTAGAAAAAAAAATAATGTAAAGAGGATCTCTCATGCTTGGGAAGAAGAGTCATATTAGAGTTTTCTTGTCAATATGGAAACAGGGAGTGTTTTTTTTCCCTAAATATTAGTTGTTGAGGTCTTTAGTTAAAGAGTAGAGGATGAAGTAAAAATGAATTCTCATACCTGAGCAGTGCAACCAATCACCAATATAATTTATTTTCTCTAGTTTCAGAGGGATATTGAAGGATCTGTAATCGTTGCAATTAAAAATGCTAAGAACTAATTACACAAATAATTAACAGCAAACAGAAATGTGATTACAGAGGAAGTGATAATGGCTCTGACCACGCAAGGGTTGTTAATAGCTCTTGTCACTTCCAAAGGCTCTCTCCTGCCTCCCTTTCTTTCTCCTCTTTGAACAGCATTGCTTCTGACTCTTTTTCCTCTCCCCTTCTAGGTGGCTGTCATCTACCATCCACACAGCTTCACCCCATCGGCCTTCCTCACTGGCTGAGGGCTCTCTCTTCCTCTCCTCACAGTCTTCCACACTCACTTTTGGTGACTTCAGCTTCCATATTGATCACACCTCCGACCCCGTAGCTACGTGTTTCCTCTCCCTCTCCTCTTCCGTCAGCCTGCAGCCCTGGTTCAACTCTCCCACTCACTGAAAGCATCGTTCACTGGACCTGGTCTTCACCAAACCCTGCTCGCCCTCTGATCTTGGCATCGCTGAGTTTCCCTCTGCAATCACCACCTGGTCTCTTTCAGCATTGCCTACCAGTCCCCCTTCCTCCCACCTGTCACTTGGCCTTTCCAGAGCTTCCAGTCCATCAGATGACTCCTCACCTGCTCTCTGCCCTTTCCTCCCTTTCTTCCATTCAGATGGTTGTTGATTCTCTCCATTCTTCATTCTTCTCCACTCTTGAGGCTTTTGACCCTCTCTCCACACACTAGGTCTCTGCCCTGCCAAGCCCTGGCTCTCACCCCCAACATCTGCTTCCTCCACTCCTGCTCTGGTGCTGCAGAGTTCCTCTGGCAGAAATCCTGTGACTAGGCTGATTTATTTTGCTACAAATCTGAGTTCCTCTCTCCATATTCCATCCTAGACCCTCCCCGATCCAGTTTTCACCCTTTGCATTTCACTTGAAACTTCTCTCGCCAAAGTCTCTAATGACCACTTCCTAGTGAAAGCTCCTGTACCCATCCTCATCCTCCTTGACCTGTCACCTGCCTTGACACAGTTGACCATGCTTTTCAGAAATCTTCTCCTTGCTTGGCTTCCATGAGTGTCCTCTCCTGGTCCTCCTCCTACCTCTCTAACTGCTCCTTCAGCACGTCTTTCAGAAGGTCCTCAACATCCACCATCCTGATTTCCGTGCGGGTTCCACCGGGATCTGTCCTTGATCCCCTTCTCAGTCTACACCCTATTGCTCTGTAATCTCGTCCACAAACACAAATGCAGCTACCATCTCTCTGCTGATGAGTCACAGATCTAGCTCTGTACTCTAGACCTGTCTTCTTCTGTCCTAGCTAAAATCTCAGCTACTTCTCTGACATCTCCTCATGGATGTCTAGCCACAGGATCAAATTCAAAGTGGCAAAAGCAGAACTCTTAATGTGCCTCCCCACTCTCTCTTTTTCTCTGTCTTTTTCATACTGTGTCACTAAGGCCCACAACGTGGGCTCATCTTCAACTAAGACTTCTCTCTAGCTCCCCGCCCCTCCAGCCTATGTGTAAATTTTGCAGACTCTTTCTGCATAACGTCTCTAAGACACGGCATTTCCTATCCATCCACCCAGATAAACTCTTGTCCAGGCTCTCATGATTTCACATTTTGGTTACTGCAACGTCTCTCTCTGGCCTTGCTAAATGCAACTCACGTTGCTCCTATCCATTCAGAATGCTGCTGTAAGGATGGTGTCTGTCTGTACCATTTGTTGTCTCTTGTCTTAAGCTTTTTGAGACAAGGACCATCTTTGGTTTCAACACTGAGTCCATGGCTGGTTGCTACAGTAATATCAATAAATAGTAATAATAACAAAGCTTGCACCATGTCTGGACTGTGATGGAGAATGGTGACAGCCTAAAAAACAGCAGCCATCTTGTGTGGGCAGCATACATACAAATATCAGTGCCTACATTGTAAAAGAAAACGTATGAGGCTGGGACAGAAGAATGCTGTGTGTCACTATGAGCTATTCCCGACTTAACTACAGGGTTGAATTTGCAATGCTACAGTTAGTCACTTCGACAGTTCCATTCTAAACCCATATTTTCAGGGGTATAAAATTCCATGATAAAAATCATCTCCAGGATGACATGAGGCTGACAAAGTCGCTTCCTAAGAGCCTTACATCCCCCCGAAAACTACTTGAATATAGGAATCTTCACAATGGATCTGATCAGCAGTCCATTGTAAGATCTTCCAAGAAGGGATCGTCTTTTTCTTCTGTTTGTGCAGAGCCTAGACTTTGGGCTTCTGGTCTGTGACTAAGGCATTCAGGCACTACCACCATACGAATAAATAATAATAATCCACTGCCTTCTCCTGTCTCTGCCCCAGCCCAGGAAGAGATGCTGGTCGAGAGATGGAGGAGGTGAAGAAGAAACAACATCAACAACATCAACATGCAGAATTCTTCTGGAATAACCGGCCCATATGGAAGTCGTTTCTTACCCGCTACTACTTAGTGCCTGGGGTCAGTCTGCTGCGAACCAAGAGATTTCTACCTCTCCTTATATCTCCTAGGCACCGTACGTTTGGATATTCTCAGGAGCCACGTAAATGTCCGGCTCTGTTTGACTCTTACCGAGCAGCTGACCACCGTGTTCTCTTCTGGCAATGAGTTCCACTGGTTGGCTATGTCTTTAAATCCTGCCCTTTCGGGAGATGACACGAGCGCTGATTATCCTGCGTCGTCCCGCTTTTGCCAGGGAAAGGAGGTGCACTCTGCTATTCCCAAACGATCTTCTTTGGCACAGCCAATATTTGAACCTTTTGGAACTGTTAGCCTAGCTGACTAATCGGTGCATTGATTCATTCCTTAGACCTCAGCGGTTGGTAAGGGGTTAGCCTCGTAAGCGGCTACAGCATCAGGCAGAATAATGCTAATGGTATTCGAGCGAGAGACCCGCACACACAACCACTGCCATTTATCACAAATCCCTTGATTAGCAAATCCACTAAGCAGATAAACAACCCCACAAACGCTGGAATACCACAGCAGATGGAGGACGAAGGGGTTATACCGCCTTACTGGCATTATTCACACCTGCTGCTGTGGAATCCCAGACCGTCAGCCACTATCTTCCTCATCAGCATCGCCATCAGTGACTGTCGCCCTGGGGTCTCCCAGGTGCACAGGCAGGGGTACAGCGTTTATAATTCGTCACACTGATGCCCACTGGGGCTCATACATACGTATGAAGGTTTCAGCTCCTTTTCCTTATTTGAACTTCCACACCGCACAACTTTCAGGGTGCCCTGTTTTTCACTGGCTAGCCTGTTAGCTCTCCTTACACTCATTAACCTTGGTTACTCAATCACCACAGCAGCTTGTGTTTAGCGCATTGCTGATGCTCTGTCTGCAAAAGTCCCCAAAACACCATAACCTGCTTTAACTGGCACATTGCAGCATATATTTCCTAAATCTAAACTTTATACATGAGTAGCCCCATTGAACGGTCTGGGATTATCCAATGATTAAAGTTTGTATTCATTATTTGTACTGCTCTAATGCCCACGTCATAGAGCAGGATCCCACCGTGCTAGGCACTGTGCAAACACAGAACAAAAATATGGTCCTTGCCCCACAAAGCTGACAAGCTAAGTAATTAATGTTTCTAAATTTCCTCCCCTGAGTAAGTGTGCGTAAAATCAGGGCTTATGAGCCTGGTGCAGAAGACAAATCTGAATAAATATATACAGACAGAAGTTGTGAAATATTCATGATAAAATGGAGCGGTATTTATCCCATGTTGCATACTCCAAATACAGCACCATAGCTGGGAAAATGTTGCTTTCACTGTACAATTTTTTTATGACTGTGGTTTTACAAAAATAATAACAACAGAGGAAAGAACAAACACTTTCACATATATTAGCTGTGACGATAGTCTTTTGCTGAAAACAGCATTTTTAACAGCACCATGAATTAAGATACTAATATTGTGAAATTACGAAGCTTTACTAAAAGTCCGTTAAACATGGTCTGGAGTAACAATAAAAGCACAGGGTCTCCAACCCACATGAGAGAGATTTCCTAGATGCTTTTTTGTATTGTTGCTATACCCTTCATCATGTTCCTCTCCTTCCTCGTTGAGCCCCAGAGCATCTTGTACAATACAAACAGTGCTGAGATTGTGAACTGTGCTGTTAAGAAAGAACTCTATCCCCTTTTTTCCACCATGTAACTTCAACATAAACCCAAAAAACCTGCGTCCTCCTGGCTGGAGGAAACTAGATCCGTCACACCTTCTCTTGTTAGTGCTGGGGGGAGCTGCAGCACTGTTCATACTGCTAGTGCTGCTGTTCTTGGCGTGCCGATGTCAGCTGCAAGAGCAGAGTGCAAGATGCTGATTTCACAGACCTTGGTGATGTGCATAAAGCCACAGGCTCGGTTGGGTGACGCAGGCACATGGCCAGGTTTATTGTCAGTACAGCATGGTACTGGTGCCCCATAGGATCTGCAGCTACACTGGCACATGTATGCCCATGACAAGAAGGTACCAGATCACTCAACACAGCAAGATCCTGTTCTCTAGGCTAGCAAAAGGCTGCCCCTCCTGTGACTTCTCCTTTAATACGTTGATACAGACAAGTTACGTATTGCACTCCAGACGTTGTTAGTCACACCCTTATCCTTGCACCTGCTAGTTCGAACAGAACATCCTCATCCATTGTCCTGTCATCACCTCCTTATCTGATGAGGGGTCAGTGTGCTCTTGTACCGTCCCTTGGGAATTTGTTTATGAAATTACTTGGGAACTCAGGGAGTTCTTGTACCTGTCAGGACGGGAAGGTACTTACTTGATTAGCTGACACGTATGGTGTTACTGTTCTGCCAGGGCCAGTCTGGTTCACAGTCTTTGGCTCATTCTGTTAGGTTTGCCAAGGGCTCCAGCAAGGCCCACACTTTCCAAATTAGTTTTCATTCTTCATTAGAATGAAACCAAAACCTTTCCAAATCTTCATGACATGGAATTGTATCCAAAAGGTCAAGTTTTCATTCAGGTGTCTCTCTGGAAGAGAGCAGAGTCCACCCGGACCAAAGAAACCTTCCCTTTGAAGTTGATACTTCTCTGCAAAATGTTTCACTTTGACTAAAAGAATGTAGTTATAATATTCTGACCAGATGTACTGCGTATGCTCTCTTTAAAAGGATATGAAGTTTTTCTGGGTTTGTTTTTTTTGCAATTCTGGTAACCCTAGTGAGTGCAAATTGTGGATCATTACATCTATGCACTGTTAACTTAAGAAGATTGTTATCCCTAGCCAGTGTAAAGATGTTACTGATGGGAATGTGGCAGTTGAAACCACATAGCGGTGTAAATAGGGCATCTCAAATGTAGAAAACTAAGATAAAAGGAGAGACAAGGAAGAAGAAAGACCAGGCTTGGGACGGATAGAGAGCTAACTGCTAAAGGCACAGAACCTTTCAATGGATTTCAATAACAAGCTCAGAGGAGACAATAGCTCCAGACACCGGATTATCTGGTGACATGAGGCACCAACAAAAAGATAAGGAGACTGAATTGCCACCATTAAAACACACAGCTTTATAAACACAATGCACATTATTTCTGCAGACCACAGGATTTATAATAAATCTATCTATTCTAAAGTAGCCCAGGGCTGGAGAACAGCTTACATCCTACCTACATTTAAGAAAGGAGAAAACAAAATGATCCAGGTCTGTAATTACACACCTATTAGTTTGACCTCAGCAGTATGCAAGATTTTAGAACAAAATGTGAAGGCAAGAATAATTAAATTCATAGAGTTAAATGGCAAAGGGGATGTAATGCAACTTGGATTCACCAAAGGCAGATCATGCCAGACTAAGCTCATTTCCTTCTTTCAGAAAAGATTTTTTTTTAAAAGATAAGGGAAATGAAGTGGATCTAGTATACTTGGACTTCAGTAAAGCATTTGACACAGGACCAATGGGAAATGTTTAGTTAAATTAAGGAAGAGAAGGATCAGTACAAACATTGTAAGGTGGATGAGGGACTGGCTAAAGGGGAGGAGACAATGAGTTGTACTGAAAGGTAAATTATGGACTGGAGGAGAGTTACTAGAGAAGTTCCTCAAAGGTTGGTTTGGGGACCAATCTAATTCAATATTTTTATGAATGACCTTGGCACAAAAAGTAGTAGTGTGCTAAGGAAGTTTCCTGACGATACAAAATTGGGAGACACCATCAATACAGAGGAGGATTGGAATACTATGCAGGAAAATCTGGCTGAATTTGAAGACTAGAATGACAGAAATGGGCTGAAATTCAGTAATACAAAATGCCTGATCATGTACTTGAGGAATAATAATAATCATTTCTGCTACAAGCTGGGACTTATTACTTGGAAGCAATAGAAGAGGAGAGCGACCTGGATGCATGGATTGATCCCAGAATGAGTGAGCCACCAATGCAATACAACTGAGAAAGGGGCAAATATGATCCTAGGAAGTATCTGGCGAGGCATTTCCAGTAGAGATAAAAAAGTATTAATGGCATTGTAAATAGCACTGGTCAGACCACATTTGGAATACCGCTTACCATTCTGGTCACTCATGTTCAAGAAAGTCGATGTTGCATGTTTGAATTTGCGATTGTCAAATAACAGGCTGAAATGGACTTAATCAAAACTTGTCAGAGTTTAGTACAGCACCAAACAGAATACAGAAAGAATAGGCACATTACCACTCTTGATGTAAGATGAAGCGCTGGCCTCTGTGTCTCTCTCCTCTATAAATGCTGAGATGACGGCAGTTTTCCACTCCCCAAAATGTCTGCCTTTTTATAGGGTATGAGACAAAGAAACCCCCTTTTTGGTGGGAAAAATACTTCCCCATGATCAATTTCTCCATGTCTTATGTTTTCACATTCTCATTTTATCTCATAACTTATGAAATTTCCTTTATGGTATCATTAGGTTACATGATTGATAAGCAAAAAGGGAATTCTAAACTGGTCATTACTACTAATACCTGGGACAACCGGCAGTTACCAGCAAAAGTCCTTTCATGGATACTCATTTTATCATTACAGAAAACCTCTCCAATAACAATTGTTTCTTATCAATCACCCAGTCCTGCTTATGTCTCTGTAGATGTTTTTAGTAGTTTGATGGAGGCTCTTTCCTGGATATCTGTTTTCTCACAGACTTGAAGGCACCAGCCATAATGGAATATATAGTCTGGTACTCAATCATATGTAATTCCTGCATATAGGTCATGCAGATTATAACCCACACTCTGGCCAGTTACTATTCAAACACACACTTTGCTAATACCATACAGATTTTGGGAGAATGGTTAATCTGTGAATACATTTAATATACAAGAAAAAGAGGATTAAGAGTTCTTTTTCTTCTTTCATATGGTAATAGTGGAACAGTGAAAGAAGCAGTTTGACTTCACTTGGATCTTAAGGGCTCTTATCCAGTCCAGAGCAGAAGGGGATAGCCATATGAATGGCTGTGACACCTCCAGGATCAGCATAGATTGGACAATCGTCCGTGATGTGTTCAATAGCTGACACCACACCACAGTCACAGTTTGGCAATTCCCTCACTTCCCACCTATGGAGTAAGTATTCACATCTTCCATGGTGGGTGTCCATATGTGCTGTGGGAAGGAGAAGCCTGGCAATTGCACACTTGGGTTGTCGATTAGATTTTGGTTTGGTACATCGGCCGCCACTCCGGGTTCAGACCACCTTCTGTCAACGTCCTTATCAGCTGCAATGAGGGCAGTAGCACGGGAGCAGAAGGGTTTTCTTCATTTTAGTCAGTGGCGAGGGGGGTATCATAGGTCATGATGGAGAAGCGTGTCATCGGATATTTGCTGGCACAATGCTAGCCAGTACGGATAGCCCTGGAAGTGCACTGATGTGAGGGTGCCACTAATTACATGAAGAGTGGTGTTAATTTCAGTGTCCACTAAAATGGTGTGTGGCTTCCCCTCCACACTGGGGCACAAGGGCTAGATGTTCCACAGACAAATTCAGTCTGGAAACTAGCAGACGGTTTCTAACCACCAGAGGGGTGAATTTCTGGAACTCCCGATCGGAGGTGTGGGGGCAAACAACTTAGTTAAGTTTAAGAGAGAGATGGACACGTTTACAAGTGCAATTGTATGACAGGGTTGCTTATGATGGTAAAGGGAAAACGTCAGCAACCATAGCACTCACTTCTGGTGTTTCTTATGCTCATAAAAGCTCAGGCTTCATGGTTTCAGTCAGCCACCAGCTGGGACAGGAAGGGATTCTCTTCCTCTCCTCCCCCATGTATTCGGGGAGGTTTTTTTATCTCCTTCCTCTGAAGCACCAGGGATTGCCACAGATGGATATGGCACATTGGGCAGGGTAGGCCAGGACGTTCTCAAGTGCTTCGCTTGTTCCCATGCTCAGTGTCTGTCTGATCACCATAGGTGAGGTCAGGAAGGAATTTTCCCCCAGGTCAGACTGGCAGTGACCTTGGTGGTTTTTCACCTTCCTCTGCAGCATGTGGGTGCGGATCACTTGCCAAGATTATCTGGCTTAATCTTATCTCACTTAATTATTTCCCTTCCACTGGGGGGGAGGGGCTCAGGCACTGGTGCACCTCATAGAATCATGGAACCAAAGAGTGGAAGGGATCGTAAGGGTCATCTAATCTAACCCCCTCTCAAGCAGCAGGCCTCGGTCCCTCCAATTCTCTGTTGTGGCACCAAACAGGCTAGTTTTGTGTGGGTTGTGATACACGGGAGGTGAGACTAAATGAGCTGGTCCCTTCTGGCCTTAAACTCTGACTCTATGACCTTCATGGGGAGAAAATACTGGGTTTGATGGAGGGGAAGGCGTAACAAGAACCAATTGTCAGGAGCTGAACCAGACCTATTCAGATGATCTGTAAGGCTCTGTAATGAACATCAGAATGGCCGTCCTGGGTCAGACCAATGGCCCATTGAACCCAGTGTCCTGTCTTCCGCCAGGGGCCAATGCCAGGTGGAGGCCCTCACCCATGCAGCACCCTCTGGTGGCCTGGCATGGAACTGCCATTACTTCTCTGCCTCAGGTTGCCCTAATGGACTTTCAATAAGTTCAACAAGACTTGTATACATTGAACAATGTCACTTCATGGGTCTATCTTATTAAATCAACCACCACTGTGTGCAAACAAGCCCACTCCTTCTGTGGTAAGTCCCCAGGCTTCTCCACTGCGGGGAACTCTGCAGACCCTTCTCTGTTAATTCAAAGTATCTCCCAGTCCTCCCTGCCTGGAAAGTTTGGTAGTCTCTCTCTGGAGCTTTCTCTGGGGGTCATTCCTCTCTCCAAGCGCCTCTGCTCCACTGTGAGGAGCTTCTTGCTCATCTCTCTTGAGGAACTCTCTCCCCAAGATCTTCCTCTGTGTTGTGGGGCTTCCTGATTGAACCTTCATAACCCTTTGAAAGTCCCAGGTTTTCCTTAACTAATCAACCATTGCCCAGCCACTTATCCAATTAACCATTCATGGATTTGGACTGGCTTATTCTCCTGTCACAGGGAGGCTGTGTGTCTGACCCCTTAGTGGGCCAGCTGCTGTGACAGGCACAAATTGAGGATGAGGAGGGTGACTTAACCATTGGAACAAAGTCCCACAGGAAGTGGTAGATCCTCCGTCTTTTGATGTCTTCAGATCAAGGCTAGATATGTGGAGGATGCTGTAGCCAAACAAGTTATGATTTAGTCAGACCTGAGTTATTGGGCTCAATACAGGAGTAACTGGCTGATATTTAATTTCTGTGATAGTCAGGAGGTCAGACCAGATGATGCAATGGTCCCTTCTGGCCATAAACTCTATCTGTCTCTGAATGTCTACCGGGTTTGCAGAATGGTCCTGACATTGACTCATCTCAAACTCTAACCAACTGGACCCAGGGTGAGTGGAAGGAGCAGCGCAAAGAACCATCCCAAAAACATATCCACCATGTAAATCTGTGGCCCCAGTGATCGTTTGCTTCCGAAGTGATGGGCATTTGCAAAGATGTCGGAGGTACTGATGCTCAGGGCACGAAGACAGCATTAGCAAACATCAGGTCTGCCATATCAGAGATCAAATGTAACAGCCCCAGTTCAGCACAGAAAAAGTGCATTGGGCTAGCTCTCCAGCAGGTGTAAATGGAACTACTGCAGGACTGTAGGGGGTCACTGATACCAAGGGAGCTGTGCTAGTTTACATCAGCTGAGGATCTGGCCCATACATTTGGATTCCCTGAAGTGTAATTTCATGCAAAGTGGTGGGGAAATAAATACATATGCAGGATCTCCACTTTTCAGCAGCTAAGCACACATTTATTGTGTAGAATTTTGTCCTCAGGGGGTAATCTCACTTCATTTCAATTAATAGCCTTCCTGCAGGAAGCTCTGGTTTTCAGTTGTCCTTGCTCCTAATGAATGGTTTCCTTTTGGATCCATTTTGTTAACTGGTTGATGATGCCTACAATCAATGTCAGTAAAACTGACTCTAAAAAGACTTCTTCTTAGCACTTTCCCAGAAATATGCTGGGTTTTCTGACCATCTTATTTAATTATAATACACCGCACCATCAGTTATCACATTATAGAGTAACTGACAAAGGAAATGTGCTTGTAGCTAGGACTTTGGGATGAAATCACCACACTAAATAGTCATAATGTTATGACACGTTCGAGTAGATGAAAAATTATCCCTTCTCACTTTGATTCACCATACGGTAAACTGCCCTGAGACCCATCCCTGCCCCATTCCACAACACACACAACACACACATTCTGAACAGCTCTGTAATTCCCAGGTGGCTGCTGCATTCTGTCAAATACTATTTAGTTATCATTTGAACTCCCCAGTACTTTGGTGCTCTGACTGTGGCTGGCGTTTCTGGGAACTACAGTAAAACATAATGATCATGGAGACATATTGCAAATTCCATTGTAAAGGTTGAGTTTCTTGGGGGGGGGGGTTTCACTTAAAAGCAGTGATTCAACCGCTGTGAGGCACGAACACAACTTTCACTCCTCAAACTTCCGCTCTGATTCTTGGAGTACACAGTGTATTTTCTGAGAATTTACAAGAAAATCCATTCATTAGTTGGAGTGAAAATTAATGAAAAACTGGATCCTTTAAGAAATGTATCATCTCAGTGATTTCTCTGTCCCCAATGAGCTTAAAAATACCCCAGACTTTTCAAAGTGAAAGTTAATTGAAAACCCATTTATACGCTGCCTTTGAATAAATTAGGTTATTAACTGGGCTGGTCAAGAGTTTTCTGTCAGCTGGTTTTTGATGGAATATTGAGTTTTTGACAAAATAAAGTTTTCCATGGACATTTTGATTATTTGTTTTAAAATAACTGTTTAGTATTTGGCTAAAAATGTTGGTTTTGGTTTTTCAACAAAAAGTAAAAATGTCTGCAGGAATTTTCCCCACCTAGCTCTAGTTATTAACAATTCTTGTAATCAATTGTTATGATTAATTATGCTACAGATAAAGTAATGTAAACAGATCAGGTAACATTGTGACATCGGTGGTAACACAACCTACCATCAGCCTTCCTCCTCATTTGCATGCAATATTTCTATTGGTTGTAATTATTCAATGGTATTGAGGGAGACAGAACACATGTATCTTGACCAGCGATACTCAGACCTCAGTGGTTCAAATTAGTGATCAGCATTACCCAAAAGAACCATAGTAGTGTGAATTTATAGTTTCATTTATTATATTGATATATAATTCTCAGAACAAAATGACTGACCAGGTGTTCTACAATTGGTTAATAATGTATGAAAAGCACCCTGATGGGTTAGTAACGTAGATTGGTTAATAATTAAATCACACTGTCTTCTAATACCATGGGCTGTGAAGAGCTGCAGGAGGCATGTTAAAGAGCCACTCGCAGCTCTCCAGCTTCAGTCTGCGGGCATGTCCACACTGACAGCGGCAAAGTCGCCGCCACCACCAGATCGATCTTTCTGGATCGATTGAACGGTCAGTGTAGACCCGCTAAATCGATCAGGAAGTCGGTGCAGTAAAACCACCCCCGCAAGTAACGCAGTGTTCCCGTCGGCACAGCGCGGTGAAGACACCGCAGCGCAGATGGGAAGCACAGCAGTCGACGTGAGTTACGCAAGCTACTCTGCGTAGTTTGCGTCACTCCCGTCGACTGCCGCCGAATCGCCAGGTCAGTGTAGACCAGGGCTGAGTATCACCGATCTAGAGTTTTCACTGGTAGATGATTTGGCCCACATGTCACGGTGTTTCGGGATTCCATGGCTGCACACTAGATTTTTAGATCACTGGAACCTCGGCGTCTGGACCCTTCCCTCCACCTTGCCCCTCACCCTCTTCTTCTGCATTTCCCTCTTACACCTCCCAGTGAATTTTTTTCTTCAGCCTCTGTCAGTCAAGAATCTCAGCGCTTATCTACACAGGAAAGTTTTACCAGTTATACTGGTATGATTAGACCAATATAGTTATTCAGGCTTTACCATACCAAGTGACTGAAGCTATTTTAACCCTTTAAAAATTAATCTTCCTACCTGTCTTGACCCTTATGGACCCTTATACAGTAAACTCCTCATACCAACATTCTGCAGTACTGGGTTCAGAGCATAGGGCTGCATCAGATTTTTAAAGACAGAGATTCTATAAAAGCTCATACAAATGTAAATAACTTTGTTGCCTTTTTGTTAATTACATGTTTACGCATCACTTGGGATTCCAGAAGCCGTGCCCAGAATGGATGGTAGTGTGTGTGCATGGGATTAAACACAACATTTTGTATTTTTTCTGCTTCCCGTTCAAATTAAATCCTGTTTTACCAAGAGGCTGATCCTGTCCTTTGGCTAAAACAGCAGCTGCATTATAACAATGATCCTCTCAATGGAAAAAATATCTCCAGTGACTAGGAAACCACACTTGCTGTTCTGGCAGCGTTTTTTAGAGCACAGGCTGAGAGGGAGAAAAAGGGTGGGCAATTACCGTGTCTGCATACCCGTATATAATGCACCAGCACCTGATCTGCCATGTCATTAATACCAGAGCCAGGCCATGCCAGGTTAGCTGTATGATTTTTCCTTGCCTCATGTCCTGTGTGTAGGGCAATAGCCTGAGACATTGGAGATCTAGTTTCAATTTCCTGCTCTGCCACAGACTCCCCATGTGAACTTGGGCAAGTCACTTAGCACCCAACTCCCCACCTGTACAGTGAAAATAACAACTCTGGCCTGCCCTGTCTCACGGGGGGGGAGGGGAGGGAGCAAAAATGCATGAAAGCTTGTGAGGTGCTCAGGCACTAGGCTGACCTGCAGTAGGATACAGTCAGCCATCTCTGTCTAATTATCCCACAGGCCTGTTAGTGGGTGATCAAGGGTGGGATCCATGTCAGTAGTGCCGGGCATTGAAGGAGATGCGCACTGCCATACAGTAGGAAGACCTGCAGCCTGTAGTGGGAAAACTCTCTAAGCTGCACAGCCATTGTCAGTGAGTCCAAGCTGCTGGGAGCACAGGAGGCGGGGTGGCAAAGCTCTACTGCACAGGCATTGCCCTGACACCTAGTGCTGTACTGCATGGTTAATAACTGGGAACAAAGCAAATGTGCTGGCACCGTCAGATTCCGGCTCTGGGCCAGGGTATGGCTGGTTCTAAACACTGAGGAAAGAGATTCATATAAAGCAAAATCTGGAATACAAGGGAGGCCCAGCTGGTTGCAGAAAAGATGTATGTACCTCTGCTTCTGCAGTGTCATCTGTTATTTCTACACATCAGGCGACAGGATATAAAGCTGGGAGGGAGTTGGGCCCTTGACCTGTTAGCACAGACGATAGCTGTAAGAGCCCTTGGAAGAACTTACCAAGGATCGTGGTCGATTCTCCACCGCTGACAATTTTTAAATCAAGATCGGATGATGTTGTTTTGTTTTCCCTCTAGCATTACTCTATCATTATTTTGGAGAAGTTCTATGGCCTGTGTTATGAGGAGTACAGATTGTGATAATCTAATATCCCTTCTGGCTTTGGAATCTATTAATCCTGTGTAAATGCACGTATCTATGTGTTCATGGATTGCATGCAGAGCTTGGTTTCCTTTCCTTAAAGATGGTTCTCTTTAAATTTCCAAAGAAAATAAAATTACGACATAGACTACAATTTTTGATCTGGAGAAGGAAGAAATAACAAATTCTTTTGCATTTTAATGTGACACATTACTATTACTATTTTTGTTCCAGGTAAAAGGATATAAAGCTATGTTAGTGAGTGAGTAACATGCCAGGATCTCCTAGTAAGCATGCCTACACTAAAAGATAGAAACATCAGTCAGTATAAAAAATGCACTCATTTCAGTAATAAACACTTGAAGGAATAAATTATGTCAAGAAATTTCCCATGAATAAACTAATTTATAGGAGTGATATAAACCAAGATATTTCTTCTAAAGCATTGGGTAATTCTTCAATTTATCACAGTTATGAAAGAATTTCTTCAATAATCTTTCATCAAGAAATAAATATCAAATACATAGTAGCTTTTTTTAGAGTATCATACACAGGTACAGCATTTCAGAGGGATGTCATTACTTAGCTCGTTATTTACGGTGGATGGGACAGATCCTCAGCTGCTGCAAATCCGCCTGGCTCCACGGGAGTCACACTGATTTACACCAGATGAAGATTTGGCTTGCTATGTCCAAACAATGTTGGAAAGCCTATTTTCATTTTGTTTTCTCCAGGGGATGTGGGTGGAAATTAGCAATGACACTGTATTTATATAGAACATGACAGCTTCAAAGATCTGTGCAGATGTACGGGGAGATTTTGATAGACCAGTCAAAGGGCCAGGGACCATTTGATAGTGTAATATTGATTAGCATACTTGTTCCTAGCAGCAGACAAAATCGGTAGAGCTTTCTGCAGGCCCGTGCAGCCTTGGCATGACTAAGCCAGGAGGGAAGGGGAGCCTTTTTGTCCTCTCCATGAAGTCTCTGGTGGACATTCTGGGATCTGTGCTTTAGGAGAAAAGCAAGAAGCTTATCTCTGCCTGCTCTCTGGGAGATGTTTGTCCAGGTCTCAAGACAAGTAGATTCTGCAGGAACAGATCTAGTTAATCGATACTCTGAGGCGACCTCTTGATTAGCTTTTTTTTCTTGACATGTTATTGTCTATTTGATTTATCTCCTAACACCATCTCTGACAGAGTAAAGTTACCAAGAACTGTGGGTTGGCAGAACTCTGGATAACACAGCTATTAACAGATACCTTTTTATGAAGGAGGTAGGATTATCTGCATTGTGCAGGGAGGGAAGCCAAGGCTTTATCCAGTCGATAAAACGCTGGATATGAGTCAGCAGTGTGCCCTGGTTGTCAAGAAGGCTAATGGCATATTGGGCTGCATTAGGAGGGGCATTGCCAGCAGAACACAGGAAGTGATTATTCCCCTCTATTCGGCATTGGTGAGGCCGCATTTAGAATATTGTGTCCAGTTTTGGGCCCCCCACTACAAAAAGGATGTGGACAAGTTAGAGAGAGTGCAGCGGAGGGCAACCAAAATGATTAGGGGGCTGGAGCACAGGACTTATGAGGAGAGGCTGAGGGAACTGGGCTTGTTTAGTCTGCAAAAGAGAAGAGTGAGGGGGGATTTGATAGTGGCCTTCAACTACCTGAAAGGGGGTTCCAGGGAGGATGGAGCTAGGCTGTTCTTGGTGGTGGCAGATGACAGAACAAGGAGCAACGGTCTCAAGTTGCAGGGCGGGAGGTCTAGGTTGTACATTAGGAAAAAGTTTTTTACTAGGAGGGTGGTGAAGCACTGGAATGGGTTACCTAGGGAGGTGGTGGAATCTCCATCCTTACAGGTTTTTAAGATGAGGCTTCACAAAGCCCTGGTTGGGATGATATAGCTGAGGTTAGTCCTGCTTTGAGCAGGGGGTTGGACTAGATGACCTCCTGAGGTCCCTTCCAACTCTAATATTCTATGATTCTAACACTGGGAATTAGCCCTACTCATAGCTAAGTGCCCATGCGTCTGCACAACTGCAAACCACTCTTATAAACAGGGAGAAATACTATAAGTAGGCTTCTCTGCAGTGTTGTTGTAGTTTTGTCTATCCAGGATACTAGATAGAGAAAGTAGGTCAGGTTGAAGAAAATCTGGGGTACACACTTTAACACACTCAAAACTGCCTGCAGCAAACAAGGACGCTCCACTGGAGAAGCAGATCACAGCATGGAACAGGCCACCCAGATACCCCAAAAGAACTGACCAAACCCCTCTAGTTGTCACTTGCCACCCCACACTGGAACCCCTATGAAGTATCAAACAGCTACAACCTATGCTCAGTGGAGACCCTGTCCTGAAAGAAATCTTTCCTGAACCCCCTCTTCCGGCCTTCAAACAGCTCTCCAAGCTCACCATCAGCACAAGCTCCCCACATATCAGGACACACCAACTTAGAGCGGCCCCAGATCCTGCCCGGAAAACAGATGCAAAACCTGCAGACATATCTCCACTGCTGCAGTGATCAACACCCCCCACAACACAGATTTCAAGATCCATGGATCCTACACATGCCTGTCACTAACGGCCCCAATAACGTCTGTGTGGGTGAAAGCAGCGCATCACTACGCTCTTGAATGAACTCACAGGGGAAAATGGTGAAAACAAAAAACCTCCCCCCGCAGCTCTGTCTGAGCACCTTTCACAAGTGATCACTTTCTGATATCTCAGACCTCAGCCTCAAAGGAAACCACACAACACATTCAAAAGATGAGATGTGTTGGCGGCACGTTGGTAAAGGGACTAGTCCTGGGTCGGTGCCGTTTATCCCAGCCTTTACTTGAAGCTCTGCTTGAACTCACAGCTGAGTCTTAGGCCGACACCACTGCTAAAGCTGTCCGGACACAGGGGATGTTGTGAAGGCTAAAAATAAAACAGGGTTCAAAAAAGAATTAGAGAAGTTCATGGAAGACAGGCCTTTTAATGACTCTGAGCCGAGATGGGGACGCAAGCCCATTCTCCAGACGTCCCTACAACTCTGACTGCCTGAATCTGGGACTGGGTGTCAAGGAACGAACCACCCGATGATTGCCTGTTCTGTTCATTCCTTCCCAGCATCTGGCCACGGTGGGAAGACAGGTACCGGGCTAGGAGGACCGTTGGTCTGACCCAGCATGGCCACTCTTTCACCAATGATGTTTATGAGGGAATTAAGGCTGACTTTCCCCCAACCCTTTTGGCACTGATGTGGACTCCATTAATTGTTCTCTTTATATATGGTAACCAGTCCCACAGAGCTCAGGTAAAAGACAGGGGAAAAGGCAACATTGATTAGAATTTAGGGAAACCTACACTGAGGACATCTTGTGTGGAAACATCAAAAATATCTCCAAGGCTCCCAGTACCATTTAGTTCGACTCTTTGTTTAAGGCCCATCTCTACAGTTCCCCCAGTTTTTTTTGGTTCATCATGTGGACACATATCAGAAGCTCACCACCAGATGTGCATGCTGTGGAAACTCCACCATTCAGCCCAGATTTAGCGCCTGATCCCGTGGCTAGTAGAGACAAGGGGAATCTCTCCATTATTGGCTTTGGATGGTCTCTCCATGAATCTCCCTGAATTTCCTTTCAGGTGCCGGAGATGCTGGCTTTGTGTGTTTAGCTCCATGCTGGTTAAATACAGACTGCCTGTCTGAAATCCAGCAACACTCACTTTGAAAACTCAGGAAGCAGCCTACTCTAGGGCCAGACTAGTGCAACTATGCATGGAGGAAAGGGCTACGCCTTGGGAGTATCATGGCAGACCTGGGCTGTTAATGGATTGATATAACTGGTTCTAAAAATATGGGCTTAGTTTGGAATGGATCAAGTTTTAGCCCAATGAAATGTCTGACATTATACTAAACCTGTATTTGGGGAAATTTGAACAAGTTCAGAGGATTTATCATTGCCTCTCTTCCCCAAGCTCACTCCTGGGTGGACAGAGAGTTATGGGCAGGATCTAGAATTCTCCAATGAAGCACTCTTGCTGTTTCTCCTGCGAAAGTGAACATCTGTGTTGGAGCAAAGGCTATCAAATCAATTGGCAAAACTGATGTGTGTCGTTGCAAAGATCAGTCATTAAACTAAATGGACTATTTAATCTGGAGAGTATCACTTCCTAACGAGCAGAAAATTATAGGGCAAACTAATGAAGTAACTGAAATCCTGAATTCTCAAATCTCAGGCATTTATCTGACATGAACTTCCCTAGATATAATTTGTGGTGCTTCAAATCTTCTAAAAATTGCTTTAGGGCAAATTGTCAACAGTGTGCCAGGAAGATTGAGGATGCTTCTCTCTGAATCACACAGCATGTATTCCTTGACGTCTCAGGTTGTACTATTATTTTGTTGTTGCTGTCTAGCAGTAGAGGTGGGAGATTCCAGTGGCTGCAAACAAAGAAGATGTATGGAAATGTTACTGTGCGATCAGATACATGCTTGGATGTTTAATAATTCTGCAAAAGCACTGGGTTGAGATTGACACTGACCAATTAACAATCTAACCACAGGCAAGTTATTCATGCATGGTTAATAGCACAAAACTTAATAGTGTTGTTTGCAGGGTTACACAAATGATGCCCGACCCCACTGCACGCAGCCATTTTCATGATACCATGTCATGTGGGAGAAAATCAAAAAGATAGGGGGGCAAACCCTCTGTTGAGGTAAGCTGGAATAGTTCACTGCAGTTCAGGAGCACCATTTACACCCATAAAGAACTGGCCCCCAAACACCTTACATCTGATATTGCCATAGGAAACACGTTATTTTAACTGCATTTTTTAAAGCAAAAGACTAAGAATACCTGGTGGTCTGCTACTGTCCCACTTATTCACAAGCACATCCCACTGCTGTCCGTGTGAGCTGGCAGGTGTGTGTATGTGTGTGTGGAGGGGGGGCTGCTCCCCACCTTAAGGATCAGGTCTGAGACGACTCATCCTGAATTTATCGCCTTGTAAATCAGGAGTGACTCCCCTCAAATCACTAGTGAGATTAGACGGGCTCCACTCTCACGTAAACAAGATTAGAATGATGCCCCGGTAATTCTGCCAGTTCTGATCAACTTGGCCGTCGCCATGATTGTCCGCAGCAAGATGGGTTCCGGTTAGAGGTTCGGAAATCCCTTCTATCTGTAAGGCTGGCTAAGCTCTGGAAGAGGCTTCCCAGGGCGGTTGGGGAATCCCCATTGTTGGAGGTTTTTAAGAACCGGTTGGACAGACAGCTCTCGGGGATGGTCTAGGTATCTGTAGCCCTGCCTCAGCCCGGAGGGCTGGACTTGATGACCTCTCAGGGTCTCCTCCCACCCAACATTTCTGTATTCAATACAGGAGGCCGCTCCTGGGGTTATAAGGCTCCTCCACACCTGCACTCCGTCGTGGTGCAAGTGGCTGGCAGTCCCACCTTTGGGCCGTTCCATCCCAGACTCTGGAGGCTGGATCCTCAGATGTGCTAGAACTACCTTCTGAAAACACTGAGAGCGGGGGCCACACACAGCGCCTCCCATCCCAGAGGTGCAGCGCCAGGCAGGCTCTCAGTGTCCCGTTTCCAGACCGTGGGGATCCCCAGAATACAGCATGCTCGGGACACATCCCCTGTGCTGGGCTGTGCGACGCAGTGGAGTAGACAGCTTTATTCCACCTGAAGTTGACTACCTGCCGCCCTGGAGGAATCTCCGGGTGCCCACTTGAGGCGTTTTCAGTCCCACTGGAGAGCTTCAAAGGCACTGAGCGGGCAGAGTTTAGACGAGATCCCCAGCCGTGGCCTCGGCCCACGTACCCCTGCAGCACCAGCTCACTCTGTATCTGGATGGCCACTTGACTGTGTCCTTTGACAGCCAAACCTTGCAAGGAAGTAACAGCTTCTAGCTAGTCTTTGCTGGCCCCTCCCAGCAGCCCCAAAGTGAGTCTCAGGCCCGGTCTGTGCTACAGCCGTACAGCGGTGGAGCGATGGGAAATCAGCACCGCTGAGTGAGGTCTTGGTACCGACCTAGCCCTGCTGCACACAGCGCTATGGCAATTGGCATAGCTCCCGCCTCCCGGGGAGGTGGAGCACAGACACTGATGGGAGAAGCAGCTACAGCGGTGCAGCTGCGCCGGTGCTGCATTGCCGGTGTAGACAAGCCCTGAGATTGTGTGGCTAGGACTTCGGCTGGTGAAATTGCTGATCCACTGCCTTCGCCCCCCACTTAGGCAATTTGTTGTAGCCCAGTGGGCAGGTGATGAGTCCTTCTTGGGCAGGGCCAGGGGAAATTACTCCAGAAAATTAAAGACATAAAACTCCCTGTTGGTGGCCTGATTTCAGCCCTGACCCCCGGGCAATGACACAAATGAAAACAAGAAGAAGCAGGGGGATCACTTTTATTAGAGGTTTTACCCGATTTCAACAAAGGGAGTTATCGCTCTCTCTTTCACACACAGCTTTTTGCAGCTTCTTCATTTGGCACATGCTTCGACCTGAACGCACAACCCCACTTTCCTTCAAATGCAGCTACCGTCACAGTGCAATATTCCGACACCCACCGCTGCTCCCCCAGCCAGAGGCATCAAACCTGCTCTGGAGAGGGAAGTGGTGACCCTTTTCGGCCACGCGCTCCCAAAGCTGAGGAGAGAAATGCACTCCTATTTCTGTATTCGCCAGGACAAAGGAAAGTGCATTGACCCCCCTGTTCCACCCCGTGCATTTAGATTTTTATGTTCTTTTTTTCCATTTCAGTTGGGTGACACCTGCTTTAAATTACGCCGTCATCACTTGCTAATTGGTTTTGCACCCTGAGTGCACTTGCTGGGTGCTGAAAGGGTCAAAGGCATGTGGGCAGAAACTTGCAAGAAGCCAGACGTGTCTCTGTTTTTTCACCTCCCTGCCTTTCCCCAATGACAGTGTCTCAGAACGGGAACAAACACAGTTAAAGGTATCGAGACTCCTGGGGTTTCCTAGGGGCCAGGCAGCGAGAGCTGTGAAGCTGAGGAAGAGCTAAGGGGCAGGCACAACTGGCTGGATTTGCCCCTTCTGGTCCCGATAGTCAAGGGGATGCTTTTCCGCAGCGTCTGTTCTCTCTGATCCTGCCTCCGGAGATGGAAACTGAGCGGGCGTCTGAGATTCGAACGGGTGCCGGTTCCCCAAAAGCACAGTGTGCCGGTCACAGGTGCAGCTCCGGAGCCGGCGAGGCCTGGGTGCAGCTTGTTATAATTAATGTTACAATTAATTCTAAACTCAGCAAGGGAGGCCGGGGGCCAGCCCCGCAGGTGGGCACAAGGGCGTGCGGAGAGAGTGCTCCGTTCCCGGAGAAGACTGCAGGCACTAGCTTAGCACTGCCCCAGGGGGGTTGTGAAGGTGGAGTCATGCCTCCTGGGAGTCGTCCCCCCTTCCCCCGGTACCAACAGGAGCTACGGAAACACCGATAAAGGTATTGATCAACGTGACTGAAGAGCGAAAGGAAGTTCAGTGCTGTGGTGTGTGGCATGTTGGCAGCACAGACTTGCTGAGATGAAGGCCGCTGAATTCCCTAGATTATTCTCAAACTGCTTCTTGGAGTGTTGAACCGTGGGAATGCAATGCAGGCACCCATAAGAGATGCCTCCGGTTGTTAGAAAGCCCCCTGTTTACCGAGACTATCCCTAGACTAAATCTACAGCAAACAAGACGTAGCATCACTCTAGAGATTAAAATATTCCCTCCTCAGTATGGATATGTAAGGACAGCCAATTGAACTTAATATTTCAATCTTACTGTATCCGTGGACAGTCCAGGTTACCTGATTTTAGAGCCACATGAAAAGAACATGTGTCCTTCATGCAGTGTAATGAAAACACAACTGGGGTAACATTCGTATGCTGCGTGCTACATTTCTACAGCCGGAAGAGGGCCTTATTCCTGAAATCTTGTGTGCAATCTTAATTTCTATTCCTGGCATGCACACTAACAAATAACCTTTGGTTAAGCGTGGCAGGAATAAAGCAGCACAATATCATAATTTTCTTTTCACTCCTGATGAATCCCTTCTCAGGCTTTTCCAAGCAGTCGTGTGTCTTAATCTGTGCAGCAATGGAGATGTTCATGTTATGAAATACCTGCCATTCACCTGCAGCTTTTCCCCAGATACCCATGTGCTTCTGGTAATGTGATCTACCCAGCTAAAATGTCATTGCTGGATGTATATGAACGAGACATCTTTATTTTCCAATGGAGTCTTCTGTCAGGTGACTTTTTTTCAATATTTTTAGCAAGCATGCGCTGATACAGTTTGCTTCATAGAGAAGTCCCCAAATACTTCTGTGTGTGAGAGGCAGTCACACATTTTCTTGTGATCTGATCATTATTCCATGTAACTAGTTTCATTTGGTCTTTTATCCTTGCTTCCTCCACACACCTGTCTATATTGTATGGACAGAAGTGGGTGACTCAAAAGTCACAATGTCTTGGAAAAATTGTACTGGAAATTTTACCAGATCATGTTATTTCCAGAGATGTATGTTCCTTTCTTGCTTCTTGTCAGAGAGGAAATATGTTGAGATTTTTGAATGCCTCAGAGAGTTTTGGTGTGAGTCCAGGCTGAGTTCCAACTTAAGGTCTCTGTTATTTATCTTAGCTGGGAAAACCAGTCCCAAGTTATCTTGTTTAATAATTGACATCATCCCATAAACCAGGTCTCTTATCATCTTTGTTGTGTGTCTTGCGGAGCACCTCTCACTCAGAAATCACCAAAGAGTCAAAATGCAGGATCACTTATTTCCCTGAAATGCCTGTGCCTGCAAATATGACATGTATTTGATTTACTCTCTGCTCCTAGACTTCAGACCCCTTAGCTCCAGATTCTACTTTTCCGCACAGCTGTACTCTGTTCACTGAAAGGACCTTCATTCATCCCTTCACAAGCAGCTGTGAGCCAGAGCCCTTGAAAAGCAGCAGCCGCCACTTTGAGCATTTTTGGCCGCACAGCCAGAAGCAGTTGCTCTGCAGATGACTCACTTAATGTCAGTGGAACACAAGCACAGTAGACGAGCTGTGAAATAAGTTGTGCACCTACTAATGAAAACAAAAAACAAAGCAAACAAACAAAAGTACAGATTGCCTAGAAAACAAGGCCCCGGCTGTGGCGAGGGCACGGAGAGCTACTGCTGGGTGTGACAGCTGGCAGCTACTGACCTTTTCCGAACAGTGCTTCACAGCACTGTCCAGCCACCCTCTCCTTCCTTCTCCAAGAAACAGCCACCCATTAAAAATGCATTACCCCTCTGCTCTAATGCAAAGCCAGAAGGGCCAGGCGTTTACCTTGCAAACATTCAGAGCAAGTTTACAAAGACGTTTTCACTTTGTGTATTTAAACATTAATTGATCTGACCTGTGAAGAGCTTGCAACAAGGCAAAATGTCCCGTTAGGCATAGCAATGTCTCCTTCTGCATGAACAGCTACGGACACCAGTTTGGGCAGAGCGCTGATGAGCCCACAACTGTTTTGATTCCTCTTCTCCTCTCTATTGATTGAACTGTGGCAATGCCTGCCGGCCCCGAGCACGGATTGGGGCTCCATCGTGCTCTGCGCTCTTCAAAGTAATGAAAAGACAGTTGCGGCCTGTAAAAGCTTCCGGCGGGGACACACGCAATGCGGACAGGTAGAGGAGGACATACAGCTGGGTGTGAGGAGAGGACAAGCTGTTGGCAGCGATCCCTCTTCTGAAAATATGGCAGTTCTTGTCCATTTCTCATTCCCATCTGGCAGGAAGGAAATTTTTTTTTCCTGTTATAAGAAGTACTCGGCCAGTCAGAAAATGGAGACTAGCCCTCTGCTCCATTATCTCTCAGCAGTCCTTAACGCAAAACCAGCCCTCAGTCACGTTCAGCCCTGAGTCAAAATCCTGTGAAGTGTTAGGAGCCCAGTCTTGATTTCTGAGAATGTATTTGTTTTCCAGGAAAGGCTGGCAATTTGTCTACGAATGAACTTCAGCCAAAGGGAGGTTTGAGACCCTTCCCCTTGAAGGGCCCAATGGTGTAAGGAATGTAACTTTGTCCTTGACGGAGCTATGCCAATTTACAGAAGCTGAAGATCTGTCATGACCATTGTAACATTGTGGCGAACCCTCACACCAATAAGCGGTTCTGTCACTATCTGCCTTGTCGTCCTGCTTTCTGCTCACCAGTAACCAGTCTACACACATAAGGTCCCACCCTGGCTTCCACCCACCTAGTTACTACTTGCCTCAAAAGTCCCTTCCCACCCCCACCCCCAATCCATCTCCGGGGAATTCTGAACTGCCAGGCATTGAAATGCTTCCCTCTGGTTCATCACCCTCAAAGGCGTGAAACCTGCACCCCAAATTATCTGTTCACACTCCACACAGTTTGCACAACAGAGACTGTCTTGACTGAGGCAAAAATAAACAAAAAGTTTATTTCATAGAAAAATTGTAGATTCAGAGATGAAATAGTAAGGAAAAGCAAACGCATGCAAGTTACACGGAAAATAAACATAAAGACGCAATCTCAGGCTTTACACGTCTGCATTAGCTAAATTCCCTCCTCTAGTACAAGTACTAATACAAGGAACTTATATTAGAAACTTGTATGTGTTTGACTCTGAACAGTTTCCCAGCATGCCCTCTGTGCTACATGGACCGGACCCTACTTAGATGCTGGCCCTCAGTTTCTGGACAGCCTTCACTTCAAGCCCCTTCCCTTGTAAGAGGGTGTGCAGGGACTGGTTTCCCCCCCCCCTCCCTCAGACGCTGACAATTCATGGTTACAAAGAGAAGGAGGGTTTCCCAGACTGGGGTTTTCTTTTCTGTTTCAAGTTGTTTCAATGTTTTCCCATTAACTTCAATGGTCCACATTTGTCACTTCCTGACTGGTCAATGCTGGATGTGAACACCTGGCTTGGACGGCACCCTCCCTGCCTGACTGTCCAGCTACACTGCGGGGAGGTGCTGCTGAAGCTGCACTTAAGTTACAATTACAATTTTCTACACATATATACAGGCAGCTCCACTGAATGGCCATTCTGATGTGCATGCATAATTCTATTTTGGGCTTCAGACTCCCTTTGGAGTGTCTGGACCCTGACTGTCACAACCATCCTGTAGGTTTGTGTTTCATTTCAGTAGAAAAGTCCCTAAACCAAAAGTCTTGATCCAAAGACTTCCACAGATCGCAGAGGAATTTGGACCTCACACGTCTCCCCTATATCTGTGGGCTGAGTTAAAACCTCAGCTCTGAAACCATGATCCCCAAACTTTGGAAAGGTGGGTTGAAGCCCGTTTCTGTATGTCACCAAATAGCAGAGCTGGTTGGAAAATTTCAACCATAATTACATTTAAATGAAAAAGAGAAGTGACACTTTGTCAGAAGTTTTTCCCCGCTCTACTTTCCAACCAACTCTGCCTACAAGTGTAAAGTATATTTCCCACGAGTCTCCAGATATTAGTCCAATACTAATAAATATCTACCACTTGACAGATAAACTGGGCTGTTCTGGGAAAAGAATCCACGAAGACTAAAATCAGTATTGTCACTGAAACATCAAACTGTAACCTGAGCAGTGACAACTAGCTACCAGGGAATTAAAAATATTCTTTAGTTTCTAGTGTCATGATCTGCATTTATGTAGTGTCAGAGAGACTGTCGTTTCAATCAGCATGTTGTATAGAAAGCAAGCCAGCTAGGTGACATTGGAAGTGCTGCATTTATGAGGCTGTCTTTAACATTGTTTAGGGATTTGCTTTCACACTCTTCAGTACTTTAGTGCTAGATGTGTGATCTGCATAAATTAAGAATATATGATTTTTTCTCAGTCACACCAATTTAACTCAGTATAGTTTAATGAACTCTGTCCTAAGTTTCAGTGCAAAGTTAAATAACTTCACAGCACACTGTAAGAGGCTATGTGCTGTCTCAGGAAATGTACATTTTATGTATTTTTAATGCTGTTTAAAAACAAGCGTCTTTTGAAAAAGCTAAGTTACACTGGTAACTGTATTTGAATTTTGGCAGTTTCCCAAGACTTAAAACTATTTAATTCTTTTTATCACCCAAGAAATATAGTACATGAGAAGACAATGCTCAAACTAGTGACAATTGTGAAAAATATCGGCCACCTAATACGCATTTTATAAATACACAGAATAGATCAAACCTGAGCTTGCAGCAGCAGCATCACCACTGCCGATGGGTTTGGCAAAAGTGAAAGTACAAAAAAGAAGGTAGTTGCATTGTGCCAGAAGTTGTTGGAAGGAAAGTTAAAAGTGGGACCACCACATGGGAAAAAGGACTTCTTGGCATCTTGCTGAAACTGTGGTAGCTGGGAGACAAATCTGGCACTGGTGTGACTTCACCTACTCCAGAACCACGCATGGCACTGCCGTTACTGTTATACAGGCGCTCCGCTCGTCTGCCCATGTGCCTATCTGGACAAATGATGCACTTCTGATATTAAAAATCAAACTACTGTACATCTGAGTATACATAAAGCTTAAATATAATGGGAAGGCAAAAGTTGTCAGAGAGAAGAATGAGAGTCAAAACTGTTAAGAAAAATTACTAGAGCATAGTACAAAATGGGATGTGTAGAGGTGTCAGAGTGCTTGGAATTCACTGGGCTGCTGTTCCAAGCTCATGGCACCTGTTCTGAATCCTGGGATCACATGAGACTGCTCCTTTTTATGCATTGATCAGCCAGGAATGTGGGAATCAGATCTCACAGAGAGTATGCGACCAATGTGTACTATAACCGTCTTGTGACTGTTTCCCCCCACCAGAACTGAATACAGAACCTAACCACAGCTCAGAATGAGTCTGGTGGACAAAGTGGCAGAAATCTGTGCAGCTCTTTGTCTTTTCCCTGCCCCTGCTGGCTGGATTCAAACGTTGTGGTGGGCGTGCATGTTCCAAGACTCATCTCCTGCCTTGAAATGTGCACTCGGTTCAGTCTCACAAGCCCCTTCCAAAGCTGTACCCATAGTTCTTCGTTCCTGGAACTTTGCAAATGAATGAGTGCGAGGAGCATGCTTTAGACATGCACCTGCGACGGTGAAGCTTCCAAATTCCATGATTTACCATGATTTGTACTTGCAAAACTGGGGGCACAATAAATTGGAGGAATGAACCTGGAGGCTGGGCTCTGTGCTCCAGCCTGACCAGACTATGGAGATTGGCCCATCTATGCTGCAATATTATCTTTAGGTATTGACCTTGTGTCATGTGGTGGGGCTTCCAGAAGTGGTACGTGGATGGAGTGCTGGCTGACTCTTTGCACCTCCCGTGTTTAGCATTGACAGCACCACAGTAGAGCCATGCATGTGCTACCCACCCCACTCTGCACTGCCCTTTCCCTCATGTCAGAGAACCATGGAAATGTAGGAGTGGAAGGACCTCGAGAGGTCATGTAGTCCAGCCTCCTGCACTGAGGCGGGGCTAAGGATTATCTGGACCATCCCTGACAGCTGTTTGTCTAACCTGCTCTTTAAAATCTCCAATGACAGAGATTCCACAACCTCCCTAGGTAACTTGTTCCAGTGCTTAACTACCCTGACAGTAAGAAAGTTTTTTTTCCTAATGTCCAACCTAAATCTCCCTTGCTGTAATTTAAATCCATTGCTTCTTGTCTTGTTGCCTGTGGTTAAAGAGAACAATTTATCACCCTCCTCTATATAACAACCTTTTACATACAATCATGTCCCCCCTCAGTCTTCTCTTCTCTAGAGTAAACAAACCCATTTTTTTCAGTCTTTCCTTATAAGTAATGTTTTCCAGATCTTTAATCATTTTTGTCGTCCTTTTCTGGACTTACTCCTATTTGTCCACATCTTTCCCAAAGTGTGGTGCCCAGAACTGGACACAAGACTGCAGTGAAGGCCTTAGCAGTGTCGCGTAGAGCGGAAGAATTACTTCTAGTATCTTGCTTACAGCTCTCCTGCTAATACATCCTAGAATGAAGTTTGCTTTTTGTGCACCAGTATCACATTGTTGACTCATATTTAGTTTGTGATCACTATGACCCCCAGATCCTTGTCTACAGCACTCCTTCCTAGGCAGTCATTGCCCATTGTGTATGTGTGCAATTGATTATTCCTTCCTAAGTGGAGTAATTTGCATTTGTCTTTATTGGATTTCATCCTATTTATTTCAGACCATTTCTCCACTTTATCAAGATAATTTTGAACTCTAATCCTGGTTTCCAAAACACTCCCAACCCCTCCCAGCTTGGTATTGTCCACATACTTTACAAGTGTACTCTCTATCTCACTATTCAAATAATTTATGATGATATTGAATAGAACTGGATCCAGGACAGATCCCTGCAGGACCCCACTTGACATGCCCTTCCAGCTTGACTGTGAACCACTGATAACTATTCTCTGAGTACCGTTTTCCAGCCAGTTGTGCACCCACCTCATAGTAGGTTTGCCGAGGTTATAGTTGTCTATTTTGTTTGAGAATGTCATGTGAGACACTTACTAAATTTGAGCTATATCACTACTTCCCTGCATCCAAAAGGCTTGTTACCCTGTCAAAGAAGGATATTAGGTTGGTTTGACATGATTTGTTCTTGAGAAAACCATGTTGACTATTTCTTATTACTTTATTTTCTTTTAGGTGTTACACATTTACTGTTTGATTATTTTTGCCAACTCATCGCCAGGGGATGTTGTGAAGACCAAAAGTATAACTGGTTTAAAAAAGAATTAGATAAGTTCATGGAGGGTAGGGCAACCCTATTTTCTGGTTATCCCTAAATCTCTGACTATCAGAAGCTGTGACTGGGGAATGGGAAATGAATCACATGAAAATTGCCCTGTTCTGTTCATTCCCTCTAAGGTATCTGGTACTGCCCACTGTTAGAAGACAGGACACTGAGTAGAAGGAGCATTGGTTTCACGCAGTATGGCAGGTATTAGGTTCTTAATTTCACATACAATCCTAATTAATAAATGAATAGAAACGGTTAGTGACATTTACAACAGGTGCTTCTTTAGGACTGCAGTCTTCTTGTCTTCTAAAACATGAACAGATGAAGCGGAGAGGGGTGTGCACATGCAACTCAGTCTGGAGGGTCCCATTTAGGAATGGCCTATCACTTAGGAAACTGAGCACCACTTATGGTCACTTTGGACTCATGCCATGGACAAGAAGGAACATAAAGGGGAAATCTAATGAACACCTTAGATGCCTGTATACTAATGCAAGAAGCATGGCCGATAAGCAGGAAGAGCTAGACCTACTAGTGAATAATCACAATTATGATATCACTGGCATCACAGAAACTGGGTGGGATAATTCACATAACTGGAATACTGGTATAGAAGGGTACATCTTGTTCAGGGAGGAAGTGTTGCCTTGTATATCAAAGATGTATACACTTGGACTGAGGTTGAGATAGAAGTGGGAGGCAGACTTGCTGAAAGTGCCTCGGTAAAGATAAAAGGGGTAAAACAAGTGTGATGTCATGGCAGGGTCTACTATAGACCACCTAACAAGGAAGAAGAGATGGATGAGGTGTTTTTAAAACAACTAAGCAAAGCAGCCAAAGCACAGGCCTTGGTGGTGGTGGATACCAGACATACAAGACAAGTACCCAGACATCTGTTGGGAAAATAACACCGCAGGACACAGATTATCAAACAAGTTCTTGGAATGCACTGGAGACAACTTTTTGTTACAGAATATGGAGAAAGCAACTAGGGGAGAGGATGTTCTAGATTAGATTCTGACAAATAAGGAGGAACTGGTTGAGAATTTGAAGGTGCAAGGCAGTGTGGGTGAAAGTGATCATGAAATGATAAGAGTTCATGATTCTAAGAAATGGTAGGAGAGAAAACAGCAGAATAAAGACAATGAACTTCAAGAAGGCAGACTTTAGCAAACTCAGAAAATTGGTAGGCGAGATCCCTGGATAATATCCCTGGATATTTTAAAATGGGAAGGAAAATCTTTCTCTCTGTTCAACACTCCTTTATCTGTTTGTTTTTGTCCTTTGGTTTCAGCACATCAGTTCTGTGGTTAAGTTTTTCACTTTCCTTCTCCCTGAACAAGATGCTCCCCAGTTTTTCCTTGTGTGTTCATAACTAAGTAACTTGTCTAAGGGTGGGAAAGCTTTGACACTATCTGAGCTTCCATCTCTCTTTAAACATGTCCCAATTTAAACCAACTGTGGATTGATCCAGAGAGGATTCCAGATTCTTCTGAGTTTGTTCTCACTTTGTCTTGCTTTTTGTCTGCTGATTATTTTAGAGAGAAATCAATAAAGAATCTGTTCACCTACATGAAGATTATCAAGATCATCCCTCAACTCATTGCAATGGCCATGAGTTACTTTTCTAATGTCAGAGGTATTTTGTACTTCATTTATTTTCCACCCACTTGATTTGATTGCAGAGCCGGCTGTGTGTGTGGTGTTATCAGATGTTTGGAAATTCAGAACTGCCTTTCAAGACATCTTCACACGCAGATAAAAAATAAGAGTTCAAACTTTAGTCCAAAATATTTCAAACACAATGATTAGGCTCCTACTATTTTACTATTTTTTAATTACTAGTTGATTTAGATTGTAAACTCTTTCTCTTATCTTTTATGTACAGCAACTGGCACAATGGGCCTATGATCTCAGTTGGGGCCTGTAGGCATGAATGTAGCTCAAATAAGAGTTATTATTTTAGGAAAAGCAAAAGTCATTCATCTGCTCTGTGCTGTGGAGTGCAGAAAACACAGTTCTGCAGTAACAGGAGGACCCTTTCCTTTTCATCAATGACATTTTTGATTCCTCTCTCATGAATGCAAGTGAAAATTGGAGTAACTTCATGGAAGTCAGTAGAGAGTTACACCAGTGAAGATCAACTGGTTTTCATGAGCAGGGAATCAGATCCTTTAGACTCTTAATCTCTACAGTTGTACTTCAAATGTATAATTTGAACTGCATATATCAAAGGCTGCTAACGAAGTCTGCAAAGAACCAATGACAATAACACCAGGACATGTTTGATTCTTATAGCTAACAATGGCCACAAGCACACTGCTTCAATGTGAGTGTGGGATTAGTAGGGCAGACATCTCACTCACCGGGTATATGAATTGGACTGAATTCTGCAGAAACAAACTCAGAAGCAAATATTACAGGGAAGAGACTGCTGGAGGTTGCTTTCCATACAGTTACCGGCTGTTCTAAATAAACAACTGATTGCAGGATATTGCTGTAGGTTTTTTATTGTTTTGGGAGAATATTTATTGTATATTTATCTTATTGTGCTAGGAGAGTTTTATGCCACCTTCAGAAAAATAACTAACAAAATAATAGTCTGGGGCCATAACTATAACCAGCAAGTTGCTCAGAAACTCTCTCTGTATGTGCATACACATTTCTGCATACATGACGTGTGTGCATATGTACATACACACCATTCAAATGTGACTATGTACTCACAGTTACCAAACATAGAAACTCTTGTATTTCCTGTACTACACAGAGGAAATGGTGTGGTGTCTAAGGACCATGTCATGTTACCCACACTAGTACTGTTACCAACACACTAGGGCACCCAACATTTCCCAGGTGTAACCCGATTAATTTAGGCACCCCCACCCTTTCTCAGTCTGTAGCGCTCTGCGGGAAAGGAACCTATCCTTACCCAATTCACACTCTGGGACCCATGGTCACCTGTACCCAATTTTTAGGGCTCAGGGTGAAATTAACCTGGTTAATTTAAGTACCCCCACCCTTTCCCAATTTGTAGGGCTCTGTATGTATTCTACTATGGATTTGCAGGACCTTTTTCCAGTGAGAGAGTATTACACAGTAATAATCTTACCCTCTATGTATGAACAATTACCAAACATAACACACATGCTAAGCAAACAATGCCGTGCTCACCAAGCCTGATCAGGCAGGAGGCCTTTCCCTGTTGGCCAGGCAAGGTCAGTCAAGTCTGGATTCTGGTTGCTGCACATCACGGTTGAGCAAAGAATTATAGCAACTTTGATCCTGTGTCTTGGAGGTGAATTCTTTTTCTTTTTTCAGGCCTCTCCTTCTCATTATTCTTCTTGTTCCCCCGCTAGTCTCCCTCTTGGACCCCAGTTTTACAGTGAAACTTGAGTCCTGCTTAGCTATACCTTAACCAATCCTTTTACTGAAATGTTACAAAATAATTCTTTGACCAATCCTAACATATTGCAAAATAGTTCTTTAACCAGTCCGACCCGACCTCCTCAATTGATTTAAATATTGCACACGTAGTTATTCAACAGACCGAAACAATCAAAGACCCAGACAGAATCATTCAGACTAACAACAGAGAAGGAGATACCATAAAGACACAACAATAAGCAGTGTAGATTTTACAACACAAGTGATTCCTTGCCAGACAGAATGCTATTAAACAACAGTTCTTTTAAACATCTTAAGGCCTGTTTCTTTATCTGGTGGTGGTAGATACTAGTAGGACAGTAGCACCTTTTTAAAAGCCTGATTGTCTGATGTAATGGAGATGGGGATGTGAAGATGTGACCACATGCTGCTTAGCTTATGGCTGCTGTCTCCCCTAATATGGCTGCTACTGCTTAGTCCAAGAACAAGGCCTTAGGTTAGACAAAAAATAAGGCCTCAGACCTTTCCGTCAGACTAGTGGTGTAGGAAGAAGCATTCTGGGAAGAAAAATGGTTTCATGGTCAAGACACCAGCCTGGGACTCAGGAGATCTCGGCTCAGCCCTTGGGCATGCCACTGAGCATGTCTGTGCCTCATTTCCCTACCTGTACAATGGGGATAACCGTCCTGTCCTACCTTGCAGGGTGATGGTGGGGACAAAGGTTGTAAGGTGCTTGGCTGCTCTGGCAATGGGGACCGTAGCTGGAGATGAAGAGTGGTATAAGAAGAGCACAGGATCACCAGCAGAGCAGAGAAAGGTGCTCTGGCAATGGGGACCGTATGCGGGCTGGAGATGAAGAGCTGGGTATAAGAACAAAGTAGGCACCAGGATCACCAGCAGAGCAGAGAAAGGTCCTGAGAGGAGCTCAGCAGTGGAGCAGACAGGTTCTGCTGCAAGGATTGTGTTGAGCCCAGTGACAGGACCTAAATAAGTCCTATGCGGGCAGGGAGATGAGGTGATTTGTGGCTGCAGATTTGCCGGAGCTGGGTGGGATGGCTCAGCAGAACAAGCAGCCTAGTAGGACATCACCCAGGGCTATGTCAAGCCAGGCCTTCTCTGGAGAATAGGACCAAGTGGTTTTATCTAATACCAAGACCTCCCCCACTGGGCATTGAGAATGATCTGCTGGGCTCTTGCTAATAGCCTTCTTGGCAATAAGGGCACACTGCTGACTCATATCCAGCGTCTTGTCCAGTAACCCCCAGGTCCTTTTCTGCAGAACTGCCTCAGTCAGTCCCCAGTCTGAGCAGTGCTTGGGATTCTTCCGTCCTAAGTGCAGGACTCTGCATTTGTCTTTGTTGAACCTCATCAGATTTTTTTTGTCCCAATCCTCCAATTTGTCTAGATCACTCTGTAATCCCTGCCCTCCAGATTGTGCTTAATATCATTGCAAACTTGCTGAGCAATCCAAGATCATAAATTAAGATGTTGCAACCACCCCTGAATATTCAGTTATTTCATGTTGGATGCATTTTTGAGCATTTTCCTTCAGAGATTGTGCATTCTCTGAGATTTAACTCTCCATAATATATGTACATATGGATATCAAAGTCCTGAAAACCCTGAGAGTGCTGGTCTGTAAGCTGTGGTACAGGAAAGGGAACATAATATTGATAGTAGCATATTCTCTAAACCCATTACCCCCATGCATGTCTGTATCTGACCAGGGTGGTGCTCAGAAACTGGACTGAGTCTCAGTCCCAGCAAATGCTGCAAACTGCAGAGAAGTGACTCACTAGTGAGCAGTTCACATGATGCACCGTGGGGACTGGGCACATTTAGATTCAAAGTTTGACATTCTGAAGGCTTAAAAACACATCAAACAACTTTTAGCACCAGGAGAGATGGTTCTGTGTTCCATACATTTGCCCACAGGCATGTTCAAGTGGACACAGATCGAAGGTACTATCACAATCAAAGAAGTTTATGTCTTCACACGGTCAGCTTCTGAGCCAAGAAAAATAGTGTGATTGAATCCTGAGTATCATTATTAAAATTCTGTAAGCTTAGTCTTTAAAGTGCATTGGAATTTACAAGAACATGTGCTTGACAGTATTTTGTACCAGGATTTCAGCCCCTAAGCTGTTTACCTCGTACCTCCACACATATAAAGGCAATATCGATGTGTGAGCACAGGGAGAAAGCAATGGAAAATAAGAAATAATTGACTTATTCTAGGGTTCTGTCATTGTGGTATTGTAAGATACATTTCTTTTTGTTTAGAAAAGTAGGGTATGATGAGATGGCGAATGGTACCTTACATTAGGCAATAATACCACGGAAGTCAATGAAAACACTTGTACGACAAGATGGTACTCAGAGAGCTGAAGTCATCAGAATCTATAATGGTATTTTTCTATTCTGTGCTGTTCCAGGTATTTCTATTGTGCTCATCACTGAGATGTCCGAACACTTAAAATATTTGAGATGTTGTCATTAAAAGTGTAGGATTTTTTTAAATTGATTATTTTTGAGAAGGGATTCAGGCATGAAAACATCTTTAAAAATGAGGAGGTAACTCAGCCAGAAAGTAAATTTAGTTCATTTTGACAGTCTTCATGGGTTGTTTACAGACATCACTTGCTAAGCTGCAAGAACTAATTCCTGTGGCATTGTGCGAAGGGATTCTGAAATTTACCAAAGAACGGAAAGTCCCCAACATGCTGGAAACCTGATATTGGGAGCATTGGTTGATGCAGATATATTATGTGATCTCACCATAAGGTGGGTCTGGACATCCCAATTGGCATGGTTTGTTCAACTCTCAGGGCGGGTCTACACAAAAAGTGCTACAGCGGCACAGCAGCACCAAAGCAGTGTGTTTGGTGAAGATGATGTATGCCGACAGAAGAGCTCTCCTCCCCGTCGGCATAATTACTCCACCTCCACGACAGGATGAAGCTATGTCAGCGGGAGAGCATCTCCCACCAGCATGGTGCTGGTGTGGACAGCGGTTAAGTGGCTGTAGATTGCGTGGCACAGGAGGGGTCTTTTTCACACTCCCCCCAGCAACACAAATTAGATTGACCTAAGGTAATGTGGACCTGCCCTAGTAGTTGGCTAACACTGCAAACTACCACTGCGTCTCGTCCCCCTTCTGTACCTACGGCGTTCCCAGGGGGTAAATGCTCCAAGCTGCAATTTGGGATGTTTAGGAAACGTAGGACCATGGGTTCAAATTCTGCCAGGGCCAATTCATCCCCTCACCATTCCCAGGTATTAAATTGTCTGATAATCAGATTGTCTTCAGGGGAAAGGGAGTCTGTTCCCTGATCATCTTAAAACCATTGGTCTGTCCACATGTACATTAGCAGTCCTGTGACATCTTTGAGGAGAGAAGGGTCTGCCCCACACCCACTGTTTAATGTGCCAAATGGCCACCTGTGTTTCAGAGTGGCTACCTTTCGGTGGGGTATGGCATATTGTACTCTTTATAATTGTCTGAGCCTTCAGGACAAAGCATATTCCAACTCATTACCATGATATGAGGCAGTTCGCTTTAAATAGCACCACTCCTTTCCCCTATCTGAAACAAAACTCACGTACATGTGTTCTTTCTTCCTCTCCAGTCTCCCTCTGCACGCTGATGTCTTCCTAGGACAACAAACAGTTGTGAATGCGTAAGGAGCCTCGGAGAGTTGCTATCGAATTCCCTTAGAGCCTCGTACGGCCGGGGAAATGCTGTGTATCAGTCAATCTATAGAAACCAACTGGCAGGTAAAATGGAATGTCAGCCTGCATAATGACTCAAACCCTTGGCTCTCAGTGCAGGCTTAACGAATATTGTCCCTTCTCATGAAGTATGCATCAGTTCTTACATAGGATAAGCCCCCGTAAGCCCTGTTAATTCTCATGTCTGAACAAGAAGATGATTATCTTGCTCTTCAATCACGTGCTGAAGAAGTTTTTCCACTGGCTTGTTTGCTCAAATTATCATTCCAACCTTTGTTCAGCTGTGGTGCTGCTGGCAGTTTTATTTTGGTTTCCCTAGCTGATCTATCGCTGGGCTGAGTGCCCACTTTGATTCAGCAATCCTATGCCTCTCTCCCACCGCTGGGCACTCAGACGTCTTTTTGCTACACTAATCGATCCCCGCCCCATGGCGCACACATATCCAGAGGAAGCCCCAAACCTACCAGTAAACTGGGCTACTGACACCAGAAGCACCAATAAAGAAATGAATTATTTTAAAACAAAGTCACTCTGGTGGTGGTGGTTTAATTTTTCTGGCCATAAGCACAGACCCTGGTCCTTCCTCTTGCCACCATGGATTGGTTCTGCTCAGCCAGCAGGTCAGCATTCATCTTTTCATGCCAACTTGATGAAAAGCAGGTATCAGGAGCTATTCATCGTAAAGCACAGAGTAGAAGAACAAAGCAGGGAACAGGAGTATGGAGGAAGGGTGAACCAGTGGTGAGGGCACTTGCCTGGGTCTTTGGGGACCAGCTTCAAGTCCCTGCTCTGCCACACTTCCTGTGTGACCTTGGACATGTCACTTAGCATCTTGGTGCCTCATTTTCCAACATGCCCTGCCTCACATGGGTGCTGTGAGGGTAAGGACATACAGATGCTGAGGTGCTCAGGTACCATGAGAATGGGGTCCTATAGGTACCTTAGATAGACTCCCATTGCACAATGACACAACAAGAAACCAAGCCCCTCTCATGAGGAGACATTTCTTCACATGCATTTCAACACTTTTCCCAGTCCCTGAGTGTCCAGAAGCCAAGCCAAACGTTTTTTCTTTGCTGATCAGCTGCCTTCATGGCCCTTAATTCTACGACCTTCATCCAACCGTAGCCATCTCCAAGGCTTTACGAACGAAGAGTAAGATGTTGGCCGTTATAAGCAAGGCCCTCATGATCTGAAAAGCTTATGACTTCGCCTAGCCGTTTTCCGGTTGATAAGCCAAAGAGTCCCTCTTCTTCATGATTTTATGCCTTTCTTGCATTCAAAGGGGAGAAAAGACACTTAGCTATCTGGGAAGAACTCAGTGATGCAAGCTGCCACAGTTTCAGGTATTCCCTGTACATGGTCCTTCAAGCCTCCCAGCCATCACCTCTCCTGGGCAGGGACCTTCCTCCTGACCGGGGATTTTCAAGCTGCACAGCTTCCTGCTTTACACTGTGATACCCCCAGGATGCCAGTCTGCCTAGCAGTCAGAGTCTGAGCTTGGCTTTCTCTCCAAGGGCTATGACCACAGTATTGGCTCTGTGGATGTGATATACCTTGACTTTAGCAAAGCTTTTGATACGGTCTCTCACAGTATTCTTATCAGCAAGTTAAAGAAGTATGAGTTGGATGAATGGACTATAAAATGGATGGAGAACTGGCTAGAGCATAGGGCTCAACGAGTAGTGATCAATGGCTCCATGTCTAGCTGGCAACCGGTCACAAGCGCAGTGCCCCAGGGGTCGGTCCTGGGGCCGGTTTTGTTCAACATCCTCATTAATGATCTGGAGGATGGGGTAGATTGCACCCTCAGCAAGTTTGCAGATGACACTAAGCTGGGGGAGTGGTAGATACCCTAGAAGGTAGGGATCGGATACAGAAAGACCTAGACAAACTGGAGGATTGGGCCAAAAGAAATCTAATGAGGTTCAACAAGGACAAGTGCAGAGTCCTGCACTTAGGAAGGAAGAATCCCATGCACAGCTATAGACTGGGGACCGACGAGCTAGGCAGCAGTTCTGCAGTAAAGGACCTGGGGGTAACAGTGGATAAAAAGCTGGATATGAGTCAGCAGTGTGCCCTGGTTGCCAAGAAGGCTAATAGCATATTGGGCTGCATTAGTAGGAGCATTGCCAGCAGATCACGGGAAGTGATTATTCCCCTCTATTCGGCACTGGTGAGGCCACATTTGGAGTATTGTGTCCAGTTGTGGGCCCCCCACTACAACAAGGATGTGGACAAGTTGGAGACAGTCCAGCGGAGAGCAACGAAAATGATTAGGGGGGCTGGAGCACAAGACTTATGAGGAGAGGCTGAGGGAACTAGGCTTATTTAGTCTGCAAAAGATAAGAATGAGGGGGGATTTGATAGCAGCCTTTAACTACCTGAAAGGGGGTTCCAGGGAGGATGGAGCTAGGCTGTTCTCGGTGGTGGCAGATGACAGAACAAGGAGCAACGGTCTCAAATTGCAGTGGGGGAAATCTAGGTTGGACATTAGGAAAAAGTTTTTCACTAGGAGGGTGGTGAAGCACTGGAATGGGTTACCTAGGGAGGTGGTGGAATCTCCATCCTTAGAAGTTTTTAAGCTGTGGCTTGACAAAGCCCTGGCTGGGATGATATAGCTGAGGTTAGTCCTGCTGTGAGCAGGGGTTGGACTAGATACCTCCTGAGCTCCCTTCCAAGTCTAATATTCTATGATTCTATTGCCAGCAGTTCCAAGTGACCACACAGCTCTTTCTAAGCAAACATATTTATTTTTGGGTAAATGCATTACAGAGAAAACATGTAAAAGCAATAGAAGTCCATATACACATACTAAAGGCTCACCAGAGGTCGCTTATCAGTCTTCGGGGCCCTAGTAGGTCAAAGTCTTTCCAACTCTTCCACAGGGTTGGGAGCCCCTTTGATCAGAAGGTCCTGCC
The DNA here is from genome assembly GCF_026122565.2 of Emydura macquarii macquarii. Classification (NCBI taxonomy): domain Eukaryota; kingdom Metazoa; phylum Chordata; order Testudines; family Chelidae; genus Emydura; species Emydura macquarii. The sequence continues at coordinate 1,893,898 of NW_027131688.1, forward strand.
CATTTGCTGGATCAGAAAGAAGGCCCTGAGTCAGTTTAATTACAACCTTTTTATGCCAAAAGCCCTTTCTTTGTCCATTGGTCTCTGGAAAACCCAGTTTGAACCAGTGTGTGCAAGCCTCCCCAGGGGATGGCAGCTCTCTGGAGGGGTTTGTAACCATGTGATTCACCTTAGTCACTCCTCACTGTTCTTATTTCCTGGTGGGCTGTAACAACCCTCAGCTCTGGAGTTGCATATAATCCCTGACCCACAGCGATACATAGACCATTCATAAACTGAATACAGTATGCTCCCCAATGCCCCTGCATGCGGCTGCAATATCGATCTCGCAGGCCATACCCTACCACGAGGCCCCTAATCCAAACTCCTTCTCCACCTCCCAAGTGGCACCAGGAATTTTGGCAAGAAACCCTGCCTAGCCTGTGTTCATGGATACTCAGTTGCCAGACACAGTCAGAGCAGGAATGGCCAGGAAACCTGAGCCTGTCCGAGACTGCCAGTTACAGATATCAGTGCAGCCGGAGTCGGATAATTTGTACACATCTATCTGGGCCATGCAGTGCCCGGTCCTACAGCTGTACTACAGCTACAAGCAACCAGCTGCTAGTGCCGAGCCACGTTACAACATCAGCACCAAACAGCCTGGGCTTTCCAGTCCAAGGGAACAATGACAGGGAGCATACCTGCAATGGGGCACTGGGTCAGCTGCCCTTTCTCACTAGGACTGCCTTGAGCCCAGCTATAACCCTGTAGCTCCCCATTCTGCCTCACCAGGGGATCCCTGCCTCGCTAAAACCATCCCCATACTGGGCCCTCAGGGGAAAGCACGACAAATCCAACCCCACACTAGCTTGGCCTAAAACCTCCTTCCAGGGATGGTGGCCAATTTCACCCTGAGCCCGGGGTAGAATGTGAGTGACTTCAGGGTCACGAGAGACACGGTCACCCAGAGCTCAGCAGAAAACCTTGCTTTTGGTTAGCCCAGGCAGGAACAAGGGGTAGGGAATGCTTCAGGTAGTCAGCACGGGATCCGGAGTGACTCCTGCTCCCACGGGCAGGCCCCTGGGCTCCCTGCTGGCATGGAAAGGGACTAGTGCATGTTTACCAGGGCAGCTGCTGCCCCCTTCCTTCCCAGTGGACCCCCTGACCCCCGCATCTGGGTCTTTGGAAGGCCAAGCCCAACACCAAGGGAAGACTCCCCTCAAAAGGGATGCAAGCAAGACCAGGTGGGAGGAGATGAATACAGGCCCAGGGAGGGTAGCCTCTGCAGCCTTCCCAGCCCTGTCCATGGGTCCTGGGGGGCAGTAAGCTCTGGTCACTGTGCGGGGTCAGAATGTTCTCACTGGCCAGGCAAATGAATTGTAGCGGTGACCGGCTAGTCGTGTAAATAACCCCAACAGGCCTTTGACGTTCTTTAATCTCAGCTTTGTTTTTAAATGAGAAATAGTCACATCCTCCAGCATGCATGAAGTTATAACTCCTGTCAGCAGCACTGGGGCAGACTGCTGTAAGCAGAGCGTCACTCATTTACACCAGCTATGAATCCGGCCCATTAACTCCATGCTGTGACAGGGACTGTCAGCTCTTTCACCAGTTTCCTACCATTGTCCCGCCCCTGAAATCACAGGTTAGCTGGTGTAATGCAGCTTTTGGGAGGGTGTTTGGGGGAAGGGGGATAATACTCAGGCGTGTTAAAAACACCAAACACTAAGTACAATCTGTACTTGTAGAAACAGTATTAGGGAAGAGAGAATATTTAACACTCAGCAGGAACAAACACTATGGAAAGCGAGCGCACGAATGGGAAAACAGGGACTGGCTGAGGAAGTCTGATGCTGCAGTTTTCTTCTGTCACTTGATTTTCATGCTCTGTGCTAAATAAAATGCTTCACCAAATTAATTTTTTTGAAATGTTAAAAAGTCTGACTTCATAGTTTGACGGTCAATATTTTCTTCTACTGACGTTGTTCTGCGGCTTGCACACAAACAAATGAACAAAAAGCCACACCAAGCCAGGAAGGAAGAAAAGTCTTCTGAACACCAGAGAAAGTTGACAAGACAATGAAACCTGACATTGACAATATCTGTGACAAACCGGGTCACAATAACTTTGGTAAAGTTCTTACATTCAATACACGAGGTCTTCAAAAATGTATTTCTCCAATAGCTGCAGCACATCAGCAGCAGGACCGAAGGGCTGTTGTTTCATGTCATTGGCTGGATTAAGATTCGTTATCAGAATCAAGACAATAGACATTTAAAACATGTCAAAATATCTAATGTTTACGAGTGAATGCCTCCAGAATGCCACGCTGGTAACCTCGACCCCAGAGAGTCTCTCCTATGGCTCAACCCTGTAGCTTTTCTGCCTGCACAATTTCCATGGGATCAGTGAGAGTTGAGGACATAGGAATTGATCAAAACCCACTAAAGTCAATGGGAGTCTTTCTACTGACTTCAAAGATCCCTTTGGATCTGGGCCCCTGGCATGAAATTCAGAGGCCCTGCATATAGACCACTCATCGCTTAGACCCCGTGTTTTCTCTGCATGGGGGAAGATGTGGGTACACCAGCAGTTCAAGGGGCTGAACATTTTCTACATGGCACCGAAAGGCACTGTGTGCCAACTCCAAATAGCCTGGCAAAGAAAAGGCTCTGGAAAGGGTGGTGGGACTATTAGATCTTGGGTCACCACCCTGCCCTGCAGAAAGGATGTTCTGGTTTATCCAGGCACTGAGAGCTGACCTAAGAACATAAGAACGGTGAAACTGGGTCAGACCAACGGTCCATCTAAATCATTTACCTGTCATCCAACAGTGGCCAATTCCAGGTGCTTCAGAGGGAATGAACAGAACAGGTGATCATCAAGTGATCCATCCCCTATCACCCATTCCCAGCTTCTGGCAAACAGAGGCGAGGGACACCCAGAGTATGGGACTGCTTCTCTGCCCATCCTGGCTAACAGCCATTAATGGACCTATCCTCCATGAACTTATCTAGTTCTTTTTTGAACCCGAATATAGTTTTGGCCTTCACTGACAGTGAGGAACATCAGCTATGAGCTTTATTGATTGTTGGAACGGTAACAGTCTTCTCTCACCACTCAGTAAACTCCCATAATCCGATCCCAGCGGGATGAACTGGCCTTAGTAAAAAAGCCTGGGAAGACATCTCATTTATGGTCCAGCAAAGGGATTTGGAGATGATATTCCTGCAATCTGTCCATGGGAGAGCTGGGGAAAGTGTGGATTCCAGGCTTCTCCTCCTCTATAGCTGAGCTTTGTGTAGGGAAGGCAGGTTCCTCCCATAGTTGTGGTCACAAAGATGTTACTAAATGAAAAATATGTCCAGAGAAGGCTGGCAAAACTTTAGAGGAACACACTATTCTTTGTTAATCAAATGACATTGTCGTGTCTTTCATGGTTCATTAATGCAATGGGCTGTTACCTAGAGAAATTATTTCAATCTGTTTACATTTGTCTGATAAAATCTAGTAATTATTCTTTAATTACAGTCGTGCAAATCATTGTCTATTCTTTTTGTATATGCTTGAGCATTGAACAGTGTATTATGTACCATAATGGGTCTCTTTCCAGGGTGCAGAATGATGCTTCAGCAGGGTGATTCCCCAAGCAATAGAATTCTGCTTGGAATGTAGAATCTGACAGTGAGTGCTGATCTCTGCACTGGAGATGATGCTATTTTATTCAGATTTGCACATAGTACATCATTTGAGCCACATCTTTGATAGAATTATTACTCTTCCTAATAGTATAAAGTTGCTGAGGGGAAGGGGTGGAATGGAAACGCAGTGACTGCCTTTAATTTTCCAAGCAGTGTTTTGTGCTGGAAAATGAAGCAAGTAGCACTATTATCCCTAAGAAGTTGTTAATGTGTCCCAGCAGCAAACACAAAGAAGGCTGCAAGGGAGCAGATTGCCCTGGTAAAAGGGCAGCAGAGAATTATCAGTAGAGTTTCCTATATTACAGGAAGATCCTTGCACGTATGGTGTTTGTGTACTTTTTAGGTAGTCGTCTGTGGATTTTTCTTCATGTCAATGGTGTGTGTATTTAGAGCTGATTCAAAGATAATTATTGTTGGTGCTGTTGATGATTTTTAATGAAACTTTTTACAATTGATATCAAGTTTTCATTGTGCAGGATTTGAAAGGGTAGGATTTTTTCATGTATTAAAATTATCGTGCAACAAACCATTATCAGTTCATTATCTCTCTTCCTCACACCCGCCATACCCTGCCTTAGCTCTCATTTTTACCTCTCAGAAATGGGTGGGGACCAAGAGGTGGCACGAGGAAAAAGCAAAAAATGAAAACCAAAACGCAGACAGTTCTTTTTTTTTCTTTTGTTTCCTATCAAATACAAGACTTTTTTGTTTTAAATGAAAAAATCTTCATGAGAGGTCACTTTGCAAGAGAGAGAAATGGATCGATCATTTTCAACCATTCCAGGTAGTTTATTCTTCAGTTAAAAACAGTATTTTTATGACTAACAAATTCTTGACTCCACCAAACTGTGCTTCAGCCTTCACTGTTATCCGGCTCATGTTTCCTTGGCCCGTCCCTGCCACACATCTCGCTATTCTCTCTGACCTCCTCCTCATCTCTGCTCTGATTTCAGCTCACAGGCAATTCGGGGCAGGGCTCGTGTCTCTGTGCTCGGTCTAGGAGGCACCTCACACAGCTTGGGGAAGCAAGGAGGAGTGTGGCTCAACTGCGCTGCACTCAGCTGCCCGCAGCTCCTGGTGTGCCATGGACAGCCAGTGTGTAAACTAGAGCCAACCCTGAGCTGCTCTAACTGAAGAAGGGCTAAGCAGGCCCCCAGCTGTCCTGGGAATACATATTGCAAATCTGGTACAGCAGTGAAGTAGTGAGTGTCGGAATAATGCCCTGCTTCCCTTTGATTCGCCGACCTCTGAATTTGGCCTAGTGTCTCACTGGAGTTTCTTCATGAAAATGATCTTGCAAGAATTAAACTGTTACATGGAAGGAAAACTTCTCCAGCAATGCTCCCTTTATTACAAGTCAGGAACGGATGTAAGGAGAATTGAGTGAATCCCAGGTCTGAGATGGCTAATAAATTCCACTCTCTGAAGCCCTGCCTTACACACAATGGGTTTTCGGTGGATTTTTTAGTGTGTGCAACCTGCCGATGGCCACTTGCACCACAAATGCCCTTTGCATTTCCATCCAATGGAAATAAAAGGTTTAATTTTCAAATCTAGGTGAGATTTCATGGCCATTTTACTGCCCTCCCCCCGCTCCTGGATTGCTGCTAGTACATTGCACATTGCTGTTCCTTAGACAGCTAGCTTAAAGCCACTGTGAGAAACAAACACAATTAATGAACACAATAGTAAATCCCCACACAGGAGTGCAAAGGAGAATTGGAATAAGTGAGCACTGAAATATAGAACAGCAAGGAGCGTGCTACAGCTGATCCCACTTTCAAAACCCACATATTTAATTTGAATGTTAAAGCCATGTTAAGTAAGAAAGACTCATCACAGCTATTGTGATATGCTGATAGGCCAACAATGTGGCTCATACATTTACAAAAGATAAAATAGTATTTTGTGTCCATTATTTTTACTGACTCCTAAATAATTTAATTTAATATTTTGAAATGAGCGTGAGGAGGATGTGTGCAGAGAACAACCTAACATCAACACGAGGGAAAAAATGGATTTTGTTATGAATATAGCACCTGATTCTCAGACTTTTTCCATGGCATCTGTACTGTTAAAATGATACATTTTTTTCCCGATGTTGTGAACTGCTAATGAACGACATATATGTGAGGTGTGATTCACGAATCGGTGCCATTTCCCTCGTCAAAGATTGGGATCTATCTTACAATGCCCTCCTCCTACCGGACCAGCATTGCTCTTGCTAACACCCTACCCCCAGGGTAATTCTGCCTGCAGCTGTCACAGAATCCAGAGAAGCAATCTCCAGCAGGGTTAGGTGTTTTATTTCAAGCCTTCTTAACAAAACAATCAAAAACCTCCCAGACTGTTCCCTCAGCATCTGTTCAGGTTGAGTGGTGCCTTCCCCAAATCTGTCCCCCACAACTGAAAGTTCAGCAACCCAAACTTGCCCTGTCTCTTACTTCAGAGCCTCAGTGTCATGACCAGGACGAGGGTGGTCATACCTAGTGGTCAGAGCAGGAGTTGGGAGATGAGATGGGTCATGTACTGGGAGGTGACAGTCTGAGCTGGGGCAGATGGTGAACTGAGAATCAGCCATCAGCAGGCAGGCAGGGCCAGGTTACCAGGAAATTAGGATTGGACAACAGATCAAATAGAAAAGTCCGAGATCAACCTGGATCGGAAGTTTGAGTCTAGGGTCTATCGCAAGCAAGGTCTGGAGCAGAGACAGGCTGGCTGTGGAGTTGCTCAGACCGCTCCCCTTCCTGGTTTATTTACTGGTATCAGCTAATCAGGGGGCTGTGAGATGCTGCCACTCTGGTCCTGCTGTGTGGTACTTCCTGCCTAGCCCAGCCTCCCAGGGGCCTGCCATGGGAGCTCAGCCTAAGCCAAACACTTTGTCTGCCATCCAAGAACGATTGTGCTTTCATCTCCTCTTGGACAGTGCCACAGGTCTAGCATTTCAAAGGCCACCTTGATCTCCACTTGGAGACCTGGAGCCGCTAGAGACATGTCGTGTGCACTGTCACGGTCAAATCCCGAGTGTACCATGGGTTGGCTTTGTGTGACATGTCGTAACTTCACAGCAACAGGCAGTTTAAATAATACTGGTAACGTCTGGAAAGGTTACATCAGCTCGGTGCTTCTCTTCTTTTCCAGACCAGGACATACGGGAAGGACAGGGTAGTCACGGCCCTGGTGTTGGTCACAACAGCCGGCCAATTGAGAGCCCCTAGTTAAATGATATGACTCAGAACCATCAAGTTGTGCATATTGTTAGCCTGCATGTTATCACTGTGACTCTATCCCTCTTCTCTTCTCTTCTCTTCTCTTCTCTTCTCTTCTCTTCAGTTTCATACACGGGACTCATCACCCGCCATGGGATGCCAATCGTGTGTTACTCTCCCTTTTTCCGTCATGTCTCTAGCCAGCCTGTGAGCTCTTCGCGGCAGGGATCTTGCCTTCTTCCATGTTTGCCCTGAGCTCCAAACACATCCCCACTAAATCACTGGCTCCAACGGATGTTCACACATCCTGGTCTACCCTCAAGTTATCGCAGCCCTCTTCTCTCTCCCCCACTTCACATGGAGCTGTGGTACAGGTCAGCCATTTGCCTGCACTACTTACTTACTTGAGGTGCAGAATCAGAGACAAAACCTGATCTCTAAATTCAGCAGTGCCGGCTTTAAGAGAATAACTGTACAAAAGGCAGGACAGGCTACCGTGGCTTCTACATAGGACCACAAATTGTGCCAAAAGACATTCTACAAATGTGTACAGCATGCAAAAGCCCACTCTAATTTACCACTTAGAGCATTATATGGCCTCCTTATCAAAAAGGCAATGTATATGAATACGCCGATAATGTGCAGAGCTTTATATGTATCTCTATACTAACAAGGCTTATGCCTGTATTCCTTACAATTAAGATGCACTTTACAAAAAGTAAAAGCTTGCAACAGCTGTGCTAGTTATGCGCTAGTCCTGTAATGAAATCAATTATACCGAATTAGTTTCACTTGGCTCTTTGCCTTTCACATTAACAGGGTAGCATAACTGTCCCCAAGTGACCGTGTATCAGCAAGATGAACAAAACAATCCTTTTCCCATCCAAATGATGATCACTGACACCATGTTATCATTTGGCTGCAACAGGATTGACCTGGGCTTAATTTCAGTGTTCACACACTTCTCCCGTGTAGGAGTTGTGAGAGATTGGTAAAATGATGGATCCTCCCATGCACATTTTTGCTTTTTTCCACACATTTTTGTTTGGATATTGGAAAATTGAGACTTTCACAGATGTTTATGTATAATTCCACAATCTTTTTTTCACAGTAACATGCTGTGAAGTCACAGATAATGAGATTTTGATTACTTCACAAGTGCCAGCAATAGGCATATTTACATAATGGGCGGGAGAAGAGAATAATTATTTTAAAAGTGTTTTGACAAGAAAAATCTTAAATAAAATCAGTGGTACTGAGTGGTGTCTCAGTATGCTTTGGCATTTGAGTTCTGGGATTTCTTCACCCACGTGAAAAGTTGTGTTACTACAGGACCTGTCAATGATATCGTTAAGTTTTGTATAGGAAAATAAAATATGGAGACGTTTCAGGAATAAATGCTTCCCAAACTCCCAACTCCTCCCATGTAAAGTCTGAGTTACGTGAGTGTTGCCTGAATAGGTGCGGAAGGGACAGAATATTCTCTCCATCCCAGTGGCCAAACGGAGGAGAACAATGGACGCCCTTCCCAGTGTTGAACAACAACCTGTGACTTGCTGTGCACATAAATTTTGGTCTGTTGTTCCCTGCAATTCCTAGATGCACTGGCCATCTTCTAATCCTCTCTTTTTCAGAGACTCCAAGTCCAGAAGGGACCATTGTGGTGATCTCCTGCATAACATAGGCCAGAGAACTTCAGTGAGTCATGGAAAAAGGGCAGTGCAAAGGACTGATGTTTTTATTTAGTAGCCAAATCAAAAAATCAGGGAGGGGGGGAAGGAATCGTTAATGTTTCAGGTCAACCTAAAGTGATATTTAAAACCTTTTTTGGTTTTAATTTTTTAGTTTGAACTTTTGATTTTGTTTTTCTGCGGGAGGGGAGGTTAACTTTTAAAAAACAGATTTGCAGTAAAATCCTAAGAGAAAAGGCATTTTGAACAGAAAAATCATAACATTTTGTTTCTGAAATGTCAGAATGAAATGCTGATTTTTTCCCCCCCTTTTTTTCATTTTGTTTTGTGTTTTGACTGAAGGAATTCAGTGAATTTGACCCAAATTCGCGAATGGTTTTGTTCAATCTGCATCAGCATTTTTTGGCATAAAATGGTTTTTCATGAATAATGTTGCCCTGCTGTCTCCACGGAGCGCACGCTGTGCCCCAGAGCAGCCTCTCCAAAGCCTGGTCCTGTGCAAGGCAGAACAGCACATTGCTGAGGCGCTCCAGGCTCTGGGTGCCCACACCTGGGTGATGGACAGCATTTAGCCCAATGAGGAGCTTGTTATTGTACAAGGCAAGAAAACATGCTGAGGCTCAGGCAATCTGGAGTAATGTAAGCACACATACTATACTGCCATGATAAGCATTACATCAGAGGTTCTCTTGAATTAGCTCCAGCTTTCCTGAGCAGCCCATACATTCAAACATGGGCTGGCCTACAGGAGCCTTTCTCAAGAAGCCCCAGGACTGGGAGATCTGCCAAGACATTACCAGCTGATTCCCAGAAGAGATGAGGCTGTTTGTTCCTGCTGTCCCACGGCACTCCCTCTGATTTGGAGAGGATATTGTTATGGAGAGGTGGCATGGGAGAAGATTTAATCATAATCAGTGCTGCGAAAACACTTTCTACTTTGGATTGAAACAAGTTAATAAATGTTTGTGTTGGAACTGCTAGTGTGTGTGGGCCTAGAAGTACAAAATAGTCTGAGTTCAGGGAGGGGGATGTCCAGAGGATTCCTTTGCACCAGATGTCAGTCTGCTCCAGAATGCATCCCAACTCTCTGGAGGATTCTATGCTGGGTGTCTGACTACCGCTGCATAGTTTGCCAACCTCTAATGGGTTCTAGAGTTGTCATTTTAGCATGATGTCAGTAATCAGACCATAATGCTTTATCATTTCAGATAGTTCTGGTGTTTGCAGGATGTGAAGCATGAATAAAATACCAGACTGAGACTCAGGTACTTGGATTCAATTCCTGGTGCTACCACAGACTTCCTGTGACATTGGTCAAGTCACTTAGGCCTCTGTCTAGCAAAACTTTTAAGCACATGTGTAAGTTCCATTACACATTGTGAAATTACACAAAAACAAAGGGGATAGAAGCAACTGTCCCAACTCTAGAGGTATCTCCCTGTTGAACATTGTCAGAAAAGTTGTCACTCGCATTATGCTCCCTGGGCTTCAATCTCTAGGTAAAAGAGTCTATCCTGAAAGTCCAAGTGGCTTTCGCTCAGGATGCTCCATCATTGATATGGTTTTTTTGGGCAAGCAACTGCAAGGGAAGTGTAGAGAAAACAAATATCAATGTACATAGCCTTTGTACATGAAGGCATTGATCTGACAAAGGCCTTCGATATAGTCAACAGACAATGCCTAATTATTGTTCTGAAGAAACTGAATTGTCCCACCAAATTGATGAACATCATTTGATCATTACATGAAGGTCTGACGGCAACTGTAGTGTACGAAAACATGGAATCAAATGCCTTTGACATCTGCAATGGAGTGAACCAGATGTGTGTTTTAACTCCTGTGCTTTTTAACATCTACTTTTCATTTTTGCTTTTTCATTCATTTAAGGACAGCAATGAAGGCATTTGTTTTTGAACCAGACTAGATACAGGCTTGTTCAATATCGCAAGGTTTAGAGCACAAATCAAGGTGAAAGAAGAGCTGGTTCTTGGAGATTTCCTGTTTGTGGATGATGTAGCCTTGGTTGCCCTAGTGAATCTTCCCTGCAAAATCTCATAAGTAGATTTTCTGTGCATGCAAGAGCTTTAGGTAGACCATTAGTTTCAAGAAGACTGTGATTATGTACCAAAGGGTGGAAGAACCAGTACCTGACTTCACTCTGGAGGGCAAATCTCTTGGGGTTGTCATCAGTTTTTACTACTTGGTTCTATGATCAGCAGGAATCTTGACCTTCAGATTGAGCTGACTAAAAGAATAGGAAAAGCAGCTAGGAATTTTGGGCTATTACAGAAACGAGTGTGGAATAACAGCAAACTATCAACTAAGGTGAATCTATGAGACTTGTGTGCTGTCATCCCTGCTTTATTTCAGAAACTTGGGCTACATGTGCTAGGTGCATTAGGAGACTGAACAGTTTCCACATGAGACACCCACACAAGATCCTGACAATAAAGTGAGAAGACAAAATACCACAGGTGCTGGAGCATGCACAACTGACACACAGAAATCACCATCAAGAAGAGGAGATTGCAATGGTTCGGTCATGTTAGGAGAATGGGAGGAGACCAAGAATATTTTGCACAACGACATTCAAGATGGCTTTAGAAAGCAGGGTCACTCTTTAATGCAGTACCACAGTGTGTGCAAAAGTGATATGAAGTTACGCAACATCAATGAAGAAAGCTGGGAGGATTATGCAGAATCCTGTCCAGTCTGGAGGGAATATCAGGCACTGGGTTTAGCTCAATATGAAGCAGCTTTGATTCAGAGGATGGAAGCAGCGTGCCGTAATCTTGGACTCTAACTTAGATAATACAGGGATCTGTGAAATTTATAACTAGTTGTGTCACTCCTGAATTGAGATTGTCAGCCATAAGCAGATTCATCAGGCACCTGACTAGACCTTTTACACATACACCTTGATCCAGCAGATCGACAATCGCCTAGCTAAGTTCTATTAAGTCAGTGGGACTACTCATTCCTAAATGCTATGTTGAATGAGGACCATAATCTTTGTGCCTCAGTTCTCCATCTGTAAACTGGAGATAACAGTACTCCCTGTGTCTGTTTGGGTGGTTAGCTCTTTGGGGTAGGTACTGTCTATGAGGAAATGTATGCATTGCACTTAGCACAGTAGAGCAGTGGGCTCTGGTATCACTTGGGTCCTGGTGGTGCTGCTGTAGTACAAGTAAATAATAGTACAAAGGAGTCACATTTCCTTTGTCCTTCCTTCACAATCACTGACATGCTGGCCGTCTTCCAGTTAAGCAATTACTATCTATGAAGTCTGTAACTCATTCAAAAAGTCAATGGAGAGTACATCTTTAACATTCATTTTAATAAGGTTCTTCATTTTATCCATAATAACCTGGTTCAATGTCTCGTAAGTGACTACATAGTAACTTCCAATTATGGAATTTTGTGCTAGGGATTTCAGTTTTCTGTTTGTTTTGTGTATCTTTATGCTCCATTTGAGGTTGTTTTGACAATCTTATCTGACTTATCCTGTTCTTCTGTACATAATTTTAGTAAAGCACAGCAAATCAGACAGAAATGTTTTTAATGTCTTCTTTCATTTAAAATGTTTTATTTTCCTTTCCACTCTGGATGCCTATTACTTCCTTAATTGGTAGTCTCAGAATCTGTTGGTTTTGTTGCCCTAGTCAAAACATCTTTGTTTGCTATATATCTGATTTCAGTGGCATTAGTCAGGACACTGGATAATTGGTTTCTATGGTATATTTTTGTAATGTACAAGAATATTGCTTCACTACTACCAAAAAACCTTCTCTCTTTATATATGGGTAATTAGTTAAAAACTTTTTCCAGTTCTTATTTATATTTCCTGTAACTGGGGCTAGGAGGATGGGAGTTTATCTACCTAATTATGGTCATATGCCTGATTCACTCTACCCTGTGTGAATGGACCAATCACATAAGAAGTAGAGCTCATCCAGAACTGGTTTTTCCAATAGAATTTTTTAACAAAACAAACAAACAAACAACTCCCTCAACTGGAACAGCCAGAGCAAAAACAAACACGTTTTCATCCAAGTTTTCCACAGGCAATGTTGAGTCTTCAGCAAAAACTGAAAAACCAAGAGAGTTTGGCCCAGCTGTAGCTAAATCAAGCTTGCCCCAAAGGAGATCTTCAACTGTCCATGGGAGAGAGACAATCCTGGCTGGGGACTCAATAATCAGAAGAATCAAGCGAACATTCTGCAAGAGATAGGAAGACAAAAGGCTGGTTTGCTTTTGAAGCTATATTTCCCCTCATAAGCAAACTAGGGACATAGACGACTGTAAAAGGGGTGCACAACTGGTTGGAAAACCATACGCAGAGAGTCATTATCAACGATTCACAGAATAGAAGGGCAAGTCGAGTGATGTCCTATAGGGATCTGTCCTGCATCCAGTTCTATTCAATACCTTCATGGATGATTTGGATAATGACATGGAGAGTAGACTTATACAGTCTGCGGATGATTCCAAGCTTGGAGAGGTTTGCAAGTGCTTTGGAGGAAAGGATTAGAATTCAAAATGTTTTTGGCAAATTAGAGAAATGGTCTGAAATAAATTGGATATAATTCAACAAGGACAAATGCAAAGTACTCCACCACTTAGGAAGAAACAATCAATTGTGCCAGTACAAATGGCTGACTAGGAAGGAGTATTACACAAAAGAATCTGGATCACAATTTAAATATGAGTCAACAACGTAATACTGTTGCAAAAAAGCTAATATAATTCTGGGATGTATTAGCAACGAGTGCTGTAAGCAAGACAGGAGAAGTAATTCTTCCATTCTACTCTGCACTGATAAGAAATGGAGATGTTGAGAACCAAATGACATGAAGAGAAACAGTGACCCAGAAACAGGTAATGACATTTTCAATCTAGAGCACCATTCATCCTCCCCTTTTACACACAATCCTTCTTACACAGATTATAATAATTGATTTTAACATTTCAATAGCACGAATGAGCCCATCAGGTTTCAGTAACACCAATTAGGTTGAATTTATGCTCATAAATGAGCTATTCCAATGTCTCTTGTTTGTTACCCAGGCTCCTAGTATTGGTTTATAGGCAAAAGCCAAGCAGAGATGGACCTTGCTAATGAAAACCAATAGTAAAAAGTTATTTAGCCATATATATAAAAAGAAAACAATGAAAGAAGAAGTGGAACTGGTAAGCACTGAGAAAGGGGTGGAGAATAAAGACCATCTAGTCATGGCCCAACGAATACTTTGCCTCAGTTTTTAATTAGAATAATGAGGATCTTGGCAACACTGGCAGGGTGGCTAATGGGAATGAGGGTATGGAAGTAGAAATTATCATAATCAAAGTGGAAGTCAAACTCGAACAACTGAATGGGACCAAACTGGGGGATACTCTCCATCCAAGAATTTAAAATTTAATAGCAAGGATTTTTAATGATTATGTAAGTTTGGTGGTTGTATCCTGTGGCTGGGGAATTGCATTTATAGTACCTATATTTAAGAAAGAAAATAAGTTATCTGGGAAAGAACAGGCCCGTTGGTTTGGCGTCAATTGTATGCAAGGTCTTAGAACAAATTTTGAAAGAGACAATAGTTGAGAACACAGAATGAAATGGTAACTGTGATAAAATACAACATGGTTTTACTAAAGGTACATCGTGCCAGACCAACCTGACTTCTTTCTTTAAGAAGATAACTGATTTTCTAGACAAAGGAAATGTAGTAGATCTAATCTATCTGGATTTCAGTAAGGCATTTGATACGATTCCACATGGGAAACTATTAGTTAAATTAGAGAAGATGAGAATTAATATGAGAATCGAAAGGCGGGTGAGGAACTGGTTAAAGGAGAGACTACAATGGGTCATGCTGAAAAGTTAACTGTCAAACTGGATGGAGGTTACTTGTGAAGTTTCTCAGGTACTGGTCTTGGAACTAATCTTATTTAACATTTTCATTAATGACCTTGGCACAAAAAGTGGGAATGTGCTAATAAAATTTTCAAATGACACAAAGTTGGGAGGTGTTGATAATAAGGAGGAGACCAGAATATCATACAGAAAGAGTTGGATAACCTTGAAAAGTGGAGTAATATAAATGGGATGAAATTTAAGGACTTTGCAAAGTACAAGGTCATGCACTTACGGGTTAAGAACAAGAAATTTTGTTATAAGATGAGGAAGTATCAGTTGGAAGCAGCAGAGGAGGAGAAAGACCTCAGTGTAATGGTCAATCACAGGATGACTATAAGTTGCCAATGTGATGCAGTGGTGAAAAGGGCTAATGAAATCCTCAGATGCATCAGGTGAGGTAATTCCAGTAAATATAAGGAAGCATTTTTACCATTATAGGCTCTGTTGAAACCGCATCTGGAATAATGTGTGCAGTTTTGGTCTCCTATGTTTAAGAAAGATTAATTCAGACTAGAAAAGGTGTAGAGAAGGGCTACTAGAATGATCAAAGGAATGGATAACTTACTGTACGAGAGAAGACTTAAAGAGCTTGGCTTTTTTAGCCTAACCAAACAAAGGACAAGGGGAGATATGATTGCTCTCTATAAATACATCTGAGGGATAAACACCAAGGAGGGAGAGGAGTTATTTAAACTAAGGGCTAGCATTGGCACAAGAACACATTTATATAAATTGTCCATCACCAAGTTTAGGTTTGAAATTAGATGAAGGTTTCTAATCATCAGAGGAGTGAAGTTCTGGAACAGCCTTCCAAAGTGAGTGATAAGGATAGAAAACCTAACTTGTTTCAAGATTGATCTTGATAAGTTTGTGGAGGGGATGGTATGATGAGATTGCCTACAATGGCCCCATCTGAAACTGCTATCAGGAACTACCTGCAATGGCCAGAGATGAGATACTAGATAGGGAGGCCTCTGAATTACTACAGAGAATTCTTTCCCAGGTTTCTGCCTGGTGGGCTTGCCCAAATGCTCAAGGTCTAACTGATCGCTATATTTAGGGTTGGGAAGGAACTACCCCCTGTAACCCGTCCGTGCCTAGGGCAGCCACCTGAAAATGCTAAGGTCAGGGCAGGCTGCAAAAGGAAAGCAGATTCTCCCAACACTGGTGGGTGACACTGAAGTCAGGCTTCCCAACCAGCCACAAACAGTGCTTCTGATTCCCTACATTGGTTATCAAGAAGCTAAAACAAAAAAATACACAGCCACTAGGTCCAGTAAACAGATAAGTTATTTAAAACTGTATGCTCCTTACCAGAAAGACATTCCTGTTCCCAAAGGGTCAGCCACATTACCAGATCAATATAAGTTTGGATCTTACCCAAAATACCATGCTGCCAGCCAGTCCTTTCATAACTAAAACTAGAGGTTTATTATAAAAGGAAAGACATAAACTATATGAGAAATGTTAAATGATTAAAGCAATCACATACATGCTAATGATTGGAAAGTCCATATATATCAGGTTTCGACTAGAATTGTGGCATTTGCAGACTTGTATAGTCCCTCTGGTGTACATCCAGTACCTGGATGGGTCTCAGTCCTTTGTTTCACAGCTTCAGTTGTAGATGACTTGATCCAGAGGAATGAAGACAAAATAATCCATGTGCAGAGTTTGTTCAAATTCTCCCATGAGAATTATCAGGGTGATTCCAGGCTGGTGCTGGGACCTCAATCCTGCGATCCAAACTTTCCCTGTCAAGCTTGGACAGATTTGAGATAAAAAGGATCAGTCCACTAGAGTCTTTTATAGATCTACGCAGGCTGACCAAATATTTTCTTGACAGCAGGTGTCTCCTTGAACAATTAATAGATGATTACTTGGGACTCTGAAGTACCGTCTCCTATATCCTGTGCATGCCAGTAACTAGTTATATTAGCACAAGGTAATTGGCCATTTACAACCATTCACAGGTATTTACTACTTAAACTGCAAAGAGAAATACAAACCATAGTATTGTCACATTCACAGTTTCATTGAAATGTTTATATGTTCCTTTTGAACTCTTTAGCAATAGAACAGTGACAGACAGGAAAGCAGTTTATTTACCTTGCTAACCTTTAACAAGAAATACATAAATAACATCATATAACTCCCAACAAGACACTTGCATATCAAAGCTCTAGTCTACTTACACCGAATGGCCCTCACTACCATTGTATTTTCCTATAATGTATCTTAAAAGTTCAGAGTTGGTGCAAAGTTGCTTGGCTTTTTCGGGCCTAGCGTCACACCCCCTTTCTCCTGGTCCAACTGGCAGAGACCCTGGGTTTTTTGGGGTTTTTTTTTGTTTCTTGCCTTCCTCTGTAGTATAAGGCTTGAGTCACTTGCTTGTTGGAAATGGAGTAAATGTGGATCCTTTGTAACTTGAAATCTTTAAATCAAGATTATAGGACTTCAGTAATTTAGTCAGAGGTTATGGGCCTATTTACAGGAATGGGGGGTGAGGTTCTGTGACCTGCGATGTGCAAGAGAACAGACTAGATGGTCATGATAGACATTAAATCCAGAAGGGACCATGAGTCTATGAGCAATTAAAAGTAGTATCTAAAAATATTACAGCGAAGAGCAAACACACATTATTGATTTGTCTCCTTCTTCAGGCTAAAGAGCATTAAAGAAAAAATATGTTCTCAGCAAAACAGGATAATGAATTGTTTAATTACTTAGAGTTTGTGCAGCGGTAAACATTCCTGAAAGAAAATACAGAGCTTAGGGAGGCAGGGGAACCTTGTTTCAGTAATGAATATGTCAAAGAAGAGAGAAAAGGAAGCTTATATTAAAAAAAAAAAAGCATCTGGTGATTATGGTGCTTCCCTCTATTCAGGGCACTTACAACCCTTACAGCAAGTAACTCTCCATGTAGACGTGCAGAAGGGTGTTGCCAAATGTTTAAAGAAGGCCACTAGGAAGCTAGGACTCCTGATTTCTGGTTTGCCAACTAATGATGGTGAGCTGACTAATTTTCCAGATCTCTCAGTTCACATTTCTGAACCTCACTATAACCACATGTAAATGAGTTTAGGTAAATGAGTTTACCTGTCACTGCAGGTTGCTGTGAGGTTTAATTGTAATGGGGAGGTGCAGTCATTGAGATTCTCTTTCACCTTGCAAAGGTTAGGATTCTTGCCACTCATTGTGAATTGTGGTATTTTTAGCATTATGCAAAACTTTTGAAACTCCTCTATGTGGGCTGCTAGCTGTGTGTTGCTCAAAGATGAATGAAGCCATCTCTATTCTTATCAAACAGAGGATGGTTTTTGAAGGGAAATAAATACAAGAATCACTGCAAATTTTTTAAAAAATGAAGGGTAAAATGTGAACTGCAAAAATGTGGAAAATGTAATTAAATCAAAACATAAATGTTTGTCACTGCTTTAATATCAAATAATAAAAATGCTGAGATACGGTAGCTAAAGTTTTATGCAACATAACCTAACCCGGTAATATCAGATGCTCTTTAGTGTCAGGTGATGAGGTACAACAGCCTTTAACCTGTAGGTCATTGGTTTGACTCTATCCCAGGTTAATAGCGACTAAGATTTTTACTATTCAATAAACTATGTGAAATTAGTTATTAGAAAACAAAGTAAATTATTCACATCAAATAATTCATCCAGTGGGTTGAGCTGCTTTTTCTGCACTCAGATTATCCATAGATATACCACGGTTTCCCTGCCTGTATTGGAGGTGGGATTTTGTGAGGGGAGAAGGTGAGTTATTTAGCTGCATGGCATGTTCAGACCATTTTACGAGACTGTTCTATATTTGCCGTTGGTTAATTGTAATTGATCAGATAAGACTTGTATAGTTTTCATGTCTGAGTGAGTGTGCAAGCACTCCTGGGGTGAATACTCGTGTGGATTAAACCACTTGTGAGTGTGCATTACAGGTCCCCTTCTGTACCAGTCTACGAATGATATGATTTGTTACAGCTCCCAGCTCCAGAGCCTTGGTTCTTTAGCTTATGCTGCAGCAGCTCACGGCCAATCCTTTGCATGCATTGGAACATGCTTTCTGTGAGCGTTCATGACTGAATGCTCCCTGCACATGAATGTTCATGGAAAGCAAACTAAGAAAGAGAGCAAACTTGGCTGAAGCAGTCATACTAAAAAATCTATACTAAAAAATCTATGTATTTCCAGTAGTCTCCCAGGTCTAGGTTTTAATCTAACTCCACTTGCTAATAACAGGTGTCTACACCACAATAACTGACAACTCAATGACACTCTAGCTGGTAGCTTTGAGATCCAGGATTAAATTATCATGAAGACTGAACGACCTGCAAGAACAATTCAGAACTGGAGCATGGAACAGGCGCAAGGGTTGAAAGCAGCAGAAAGGTGTTTTTGCAGTAGCTGTTCAGATACCATGGTGCCTGCATGGCGTCTTAGTGTAAAAGAACCTTCGCAAACTGTCTGTATTTAAAGCACCATTTTTTTTAATGGTCTGTAATTTGCTCCCGCAACCAGTTGGGTCACAAATGTCAGATTTTAGGCCTCTAATTAGCTGATTTATGAAGGCAATCCAGATTGGTGTAAGAGGTGAGGTGGTAGATATTTATTGACCATATACATGTACTTTAATTTATGGGATAAGCGCCCAAAGCTTAAGATAAACACACATCCAAAATTTTATCATTTTGAATAAAGAAATCATATGGTGATAAGTCTTAAGAAGTTAATAGAAATTGATACAATTTCAAGAGATTTTTTTAACCACCTCACATAATTTAATCTAGAATTATTCCGTTTTTAAGGTCGACAGGAACATTACAATCATCTCCTGCATAATACAGGTAATTGAATTTCACTCGGGAATTGCTGCATCCAGCCCAATAACTGGTGATTGAACTAGAGAAATATCCAACCCTGATTTAAAGATTCCAGTGATAGAGAATCCAGCACAACTTGAGGTAAATTGCTTCAATAGCAAATCACCTTCAATATTATACGCATCTTTTCTTCCAGCCTGAAAGTCTAGTGTCAACTGCTAGCCATTGGATCATGTTCTGCTGTTTTGGTCTATATCAAAAATCCTTCTATTATTAGAAACCTGCCCAGGTCGGTAGATATCAACTGTTTTCAAATCACTTCCAAACCTTCTCTTAGATAAACTCCGTAGATTGATCTTCTTCAGTCTCCTATTATAAGGCCTGGTTTCCAGACCTCAAATTATTCTTGCAGCTCTTTTCTGAACCTTTTTCACTTTTTAGCCTACTTCCTGAATTGTGGACCCCAGAGCTGGACCGAGTGCTATAGTGATGGTCTCACTACTGCTGCATTTCAAGATAATGGCGCCTCCTTATGATATTCCATATGCCCCAGTTTGTACGCCCAGGGATTGGGCTAGCTCCCTGAGAGCTCATAGTCACTTCTTTTTTGATACTGTCCTGCATTCTGTAAGTATAACCCACATTCTTTTTTCTTAAATGTATGATCTGACATTGGGCCTTATTAAATGACTTGTTTACCAAGCAATCCAGATCTGTCTGAAAAATGACCTGTCCTCGTCATTATTTACCACTTCACCGATTGCTATATTCTAGCAACAATCTTGCTAGATTTTCTTCTAAATAATTGATAAGATATTGAATAGAATTGGTCGATGAGTTAACAAGTTTTTAATCCGTTTGATATGGGTCACATTGATTTGTTTATAGTGCTAAATTTTAATCAGTATGTCATGTGGTACCTAGTCAGACACCTTTAAGAAATGCAGTTTTCTTTATCAGCCAAACTTGTAATTTCATCAAAAAATGATATCAAGTTTGTTTGACAAGGTCTCTTTCATGTAAAAACCATGTTGGCTGGCATTAATTACATTCTCATTCTTTAGTTCTTTACTAATTGTGTCCTGCATAACCCTTCCCTTGCTTTTGCTCAGGACTGATGTCAGGCTAACCAACCTGCACTTCCCTGAGTCATTACATTCACCCTTTCTAAATATTAGTCTGACATTATTCTATTCCATTCCTCTGGAGCTTCCCCAATATTCAAAGATTCATTTTAAAAATTTATCTTTTTAATATGCCAAGATTTTAAAAATATTTTTAAAAAAGAAAGAAAATGAATTTACTTGGTAGTTCTCTATACTGGAAAATCCGGCCAGGGGAAGCTATGTCCTAATAAACAGCCACTAAACAGCAAGGTCTCAAACACTCATTCACATTTTCCATTAGACACACTCACATACATGCAACGCGTCAGCCTCAAGGATGCAAGAAACACAACAAATGTGCTATATTCATCTCTACTCCTGGATAAAACAATCCAAGGCTCCAGACCCACAACCCAGGGCCTCCTTGCACCCAAAACCTGGGCCTCCTAACGGCCTTCCTCCTCCGCAGACGTTGTCCACGATGGCTCCTGAAATGTGTGTATTTCGTTGTAACATTTTGGCAGCACACTTTCTATAATACAATATAAACTCTGGGGTTTTATGGCTTGTGCATTTGTTATTTCTCTTCTCTCTGCTTTGTCCTTCCTTGGTTCCAGTGAAGGCCTGTCTCTTTCCTCAATTAGGTATTGTTACTGCTTTTCCAGTTTGCCCTGTAACATTCATCTTCTTCTCTCCTTCTCCATCCTTCCTTTCCTCTGCATCTCCATTCTGTTTCCCTCAATTCCCTATCCCTTGCCATCCTTGTACCACGTGAAGTGGAGTTGTCTACTCTTCCTTTCTTGCCTCATAGATGTGGGAGATGGGAGAAGCCAACAAAACCCTGCTTTTTCTCCCTCTTGGGGACTGTGTGTGGTGTCAATGAGCCAGCCAGCTTCGGCTCCCTCCTCCCCATCTAGGCTAGACAGAGATGATGTCTGTTGCTGTGATGAAGGGCAGGAGCCCATTGAGGCAGGGCTGGAGAAAATAACGTAAGAACGGCAACACTGGTCAGAGAAAAGGTTCATCTAGCCCAGCATCCTGTCTTCCAAAAGTGGCCAGTGCCAGGTGCTTCAGAGAGAATGAACAGACCAGGGCAGTTATTGAGGGATCCATCCCCTGTCATTCAGAGCAGCACCTGTGCCACTTCTTCATAGTTACCCCTCCCTGCTTTAATCATGTTCCTACATCAAAGCAGAGCACCTAAGCCAGGTGTTTCATCCCCCGATTTCTTTGCTTTTGCTGTGTTTGCCAGTATATACCTGTCTCCCACCCCCACCCCTTTCTCATTCTCTTTTTATAACTCTCCATATTTCGGGTCCCTAGTCCCATCTCCACAAATAAATATTCTCCCACACTGGGACCTGTAAGGAGACCCCACAGCTGAAATATCGTCTCTAACTTTATTTTTTCTTTCCTTCCATGTTATTTATGAGGCTCTTTTTATGTTGAAGTTGACATGCTGATGCAGCATCAAGTTGTATTTACGGGTTTCAAGAGCAAAACAAGATTTGCATTGCGTAGCTCAGAGCTAGATTCCCTCCTGATAATTTTTAGGCACATTCAAGCAGTCAGAGCACTGCAGCCACAGTGTATCCCTGCAAAATGTGCGAGTGCAATCGATGGAAGGAAAATATAGATTCTGGTCCAAAAGGAGAAGAATAAGAAAAATAACTCGGCACAAATGTTGTTTTATATCAGAAGTCATCTGTTACTCTTTAAACCTTTACTTCTGTTATTTTCAGAAATTATTTGTTGTTAAAATTATAGCCCTTTAACAGATTCAATATCTTGCAGATAGTCAACGTATCTGTAGTAACATATTCTGCATAAAGGCACTTTTGAGAGAAGTATCAGGTCTGTGGTTGAATTGTGAAAAGACAATAAAAAATCCTAATGATTTGAGTAGGTCTGCATTTACTGAATGGCTCCAGTAAACAAGCATAAGAAGATTTTGTTATCTGGGTAATGCTTGTTTTGTCATATGGAGCTTGATACAGGGAATTCGCTAAACTTTTAGTTCTTAAAGGAGCTTAGTAAGTGAAACTGAACTATATTAAAAGACTTGTAACTGGAGATAAATATCTCTTGAATTGTGAGAAGTGGGGGGAAAAACAGGGATAGAAATGGCTGTTATCTGAATGATTCTGTAATGGTGTGAGCCCAAACTGTGGCCAGCACGCTGATGACAAGGGCGCGGATCCACAAAACAGACTTAGTGATGCTTAAATGTTGTGTTTAGGCACCTGAGATCCAGCTTGTTTTCTATTCCATTCTGACATGCCTATCTCCCCAAATGGATTGCATAGACAGCTGTGTACTGTGTGTGGTACTGGTCATTGAATCTCAAAAAGTGATTACACTTCCCTGCACCCCCTCTAATTCTGCAATGACAAAGATCACAGGCCTGGAAAACTCCCCTTTGAAGAGAGATTGAAATGAATGATCTGGAAGATGGGGTAGATTGCATCCTCAGCAAGTTTGAGGATGACACTAAGCTGGGGGGAGTGGTAGATACCCTGGAAGGTAGGGATAGGATAAAGAAGGACCTAAACAAACTGGAGGATTGGGCCAAAAGAAATCTGATGAGGTTCAACAAAGAAAAGTGCAGAGTCCTCAACTTAGGAAGGAAGAATCCCATGCACAGCTATAGACTGGGGACCGACGAGCTAGGCAGCAGTTCTGCAGAAAAGGACCTGGGGGTAACAGTGGATAAGAAGCTGGATATGAGTCAGCAGTGTGCCCTGGTTGTCAAGAAGGCTAATAGCATATTGGGCTGCATTAGGAGGGGCATTGCCAGCAGATTGAGGGAAGTGATTATTCCCCTCTACTTGTCATTGGTAAGGCCCCATTTAGAGTATTGTGTCCAGTTTTGGGCCCCCCACTACAAAAAGGATGTAGACAAGTTGGACAGAGTCCAGTGGAGGGCAACAAAAATGATTAGGGGTCTGAAGCACAAGACTTACGAGGAGAGGCTAAGGAAACTGGGCTTGTTTAGTCTGCAGAAAAGAAGAGTGAGGAGGGATTTGATAGCAGCCTTTAACTACCTGAAAGGGGGTTCCAGGGAGGATGGGGCTAGGCTGTTCTTGATGGTGGCAGATGACAGAACTAGGAGCAACGGTCTCAAGGGGAGGTCTAGGTCAGATAGTAGGAAAAGGTTTTTCACTAGGAGGGTGGTGAAGCACTGAAATGGGTTACCTAGGGAGGTGGTGGAATCTCCATCCTTAGAGGTTTTTAAGCTGAGGCTTGACAAAGCCCTGGCTGGGATGATATAGCTGAGGTTAGTCCTGCTTTGAGCAGGTGGTTGGACTAGATACCTCCTGAGGTCCCTTCCAACTCTAATATTCTATGATTCTATGATTCTATGAATGAGATTGTTTAATTTAGAAAGAAGACAAATAAGAAGGAACATGATAAAAATACATCAAATAGTGAATGGTCTACAGAAGGTAGAGGGGGCTTTTGTTTCCCCTGTCTTATGACACAAAAATGGGGGAACATTAAATGAAAATGAATAGAGACAAATTCAAAATTTATAAAAGGAGATATTTTTTCATACTAATTAGTCATTAGACCGTGGAACTCATTGCCACAGGTAGAAACTGAGACCAAGAATTTAGCAAGATTCTGTAAGGAACCTGACATTTATACGGGTATCAAGAATATCCAGAGTTATAAAAGTTAATGCTTACAAAAAATGTGGAAGGGTTATTAACTCTCATTCTTCAGGGTTTAAAGCAGTGTCTACCCATTAGAGACCAGATTGAGAATTAATGTAGGGGGAAGATGATCCTACATCTGCTACTGTGGGATTCTTACCCCTTCTTCTAAACCATACAGTGCTAGTCACTGTCAGAGATAGGATATGGGCTAGAGAAGCCTCGGATTAGATCAAACTCAGCAATTCCTGTGTTCTGATGATCGCAAACCTCTTTAGTTTTCCTTTTCTCCTGCTGATGGACCAAACCATCAAGACCCCCGTCAGGGTCTATTTCTAAGTGTGAACATAATACTATGTTTCTTGTGACACAGTGTTAAAATATTTAATCCGGATATTAAAATTTAAAATAGAAAAAAAGAAAACCTTCCATGGAGTATATGTTTAAAGGGTCACTAAGGTTATTCCAGTGTCCAGTCCTGCCACTTGCATTGCTGCCCTCTGTGGAAAAGAAACTTTCCGTCAGAAGAACTTTATCTACAATTGATTCAGCTCTGTTTCTTCTCTGTTCTACGTAACCTTTTCACCTTGCTTTTAAGATAACCAAACTTAAAAAAACATATAATCAAATTCAGTCCTGCCTTTTAGGTTTTCTAAATGCGATCTGCTCTGGGATGAGTAGATGTTACACAACTAAACGGCAAGAAAGTCATTTAACTCTGGAGAAAATTCTTCTGAAGAATACGCCTACATTTTACAAACCATTCATAAAAGTATTTGTGGTTGCCTTGAATGTGCTAAGTGAGGATATATGAAGGAAGCAACCTTGGAATATGCTGTTTGCTGATTGCTTAGTGATATGTGCAGCAGATTGTGAGACCCTGCCAACCAACTTAGAACGGCAGCAACATAGTTTTGAGGAGGCAGGACCTGGAGAGAATGCTGCTAGGATTGAGACTATGATAACTGAGGGAGGATGGCCTGCCATAAATAACATTACATGGACACAGTTTAGAAGAGTGAAAGCATTTAAGTACTTACCACCAAAGGCTGCCCTCCTGAACGATGCCTGGCATCATACCAAAGCTGCTTGGTGCAAATGGTGAGAGCTGACCCCAGTTCTCCGTGATAAAATGATGCCAAAAAAATTAAAAGCTGGAGAATGTGCAGGGGCATTTTTGCAACAAGCCAGGTGTCCAAGCTACTGGATGGACTGGCCAATTATCCTGCTTGCCGCTTTTAGCCATTTTCAGGCCTTTGCAGGAACTTAGCATATAAAACTAGGCAAACTGGGAGGGGGGGAGTAAACAGGGTACACGTGCCGTGAGCCTGGCTCTGGGTTTTCTCTCTCTCTGAATATGCTGGGGCACATGTCTGTGGAAAAAAGGCTGTCTGGATATATTTTGGAACTGCAGCTATGAGGAAATCCAGCTATTAGACTAACAACTCAAAACTGCTTGCTTAAGAATTCTCTTTTTTTAAGTGACGTGTCTGTAACCTTTGCTTCTGCCCAGCGATTGATTTTGTTTGGTCAGCTATGTAACATTTTCTTGATTGACATGTTTCTGTAACTTTTAGGATATCAGAGGGAAATAGCAAGTCTAAGTCAGTGGATCACTTCGTGAACACATCGAAAGATTTCCAGGCACAGACAAAGGACCGGCCATCTGGAAATCTCTGACTGAATCAAGCGAAGACTGCCTCAGACTTGTAGGGGTAGCTATCAAGTGCCCTGACTTGTGGGGTACTCTAATTACCTGTTTTGTGTTGCTTAAGACTAAGTGGAGACGTTGGTGAAGGTAATTCCCAGGGATGAAGGGGGAGGTTGCTGGGCACCTGAAATAAAACTTTGAAGTTAAAGCATTTGGTTTGGATTTGTCTTTTTGCCAGCCCTAGAACAAACGGATGGGCTGTGTTTCCTCTTGGCCTGATACCAACTCACAGAGACTAAAAGTTATGTGGCTAAGGAACTCTGGGTAATAAGAGTATTGTAGCCAGTTAGTTTATTTTATCATCCATTTATCATTGTGTTATGTGGTGTTACGATCAATTCATGTTATTTCATATATAATCAATATATGCTAAATAGATTTAAACTGTAGGATTATAGAAGTATAGGACTGACAAGTATTTCGAGTGATAAGTGTGTATTAGGTATATAAGTAAAGCGTGACTGGAACACAAGGCTTACAGGCTCAGACCTGTCAGATTTTACCTTAGCCAGACTAGGCTATAGGCTTAAGAACATTTGTCATGGGTGGTGACCGAGGTACACCCTATGCCAGTAAGGTCACAAGATTACTGTAAAAGATGTGCCAAGGGGTGATCTTCCAGAAAAATAGATTGCAATAGACTGTACTATATTGTCCAAGACACTTAATTACAACATCTTCGAATGTTCTGTCCTGACCACAGGTTGCCATAGACACAGGTCATGCATAGATGCTAATGAGATTAAGAGGAACTAAGAAAGAACCTATGAAAAACAGGGCACCCCAATATTCATGGTGTGTGGAAGTACAGATAAGGAAAAGAAGGTTAAAATCTTCATGCATATGCATCAGGTGTTAGGTGTGGTCAGAATTACAATATACAGAGAGGTTCCTTGGTTGGGTTAAAAATGAGAAGACCCAAGGGAAGACCCACAAGAAACCTCAGCAGGAATCATCTCTCTATTGATGGTTACCTGGTGAAAGATCCATCAGACTCTAGAATCTCTTTGAGTCTGTGATTATGACTACAGTTATAAAGCTTGCATGGGTTTTTGTAGAATTTATATACACATAGGTACTTGTAACTTTACTTATTGCTTTAATAAAACTTGTAGTACAGATGAGACTATGTATTGTGATTGTATCTATGGTCACTATCCTCAGACTTCATATGTCCTAAAGTCTCCAAATTTGAGACAAGTACCAGAGGTGATTTCCACTCTGTTGAGCTTGGAACTGTAGCAACTGGAGCTGAAATTATAGTGGTGTAATATGAAATCACTACATTTGAGTTAAATAAAATAAAAGGTTTCAATGTAAAACTGTAATTCAACCCCTTCTAATGTACAGAACGAGACATGGCCAGTCACAAGAAAAAAACAGTATACTCTCCACCTTGGAAATGAAGATGAGATTGTCAAATGGTTGAACTCTCCATGACAGGAAAAAAATGAAGTTGTGAGGGATCTAATATGGGTTGGCCCAGTTGAACACAAGTTGAAAGAGGCTAGGCTACATTGGTATGCATATCTGCAGGGGAGACCTGAGAGTTATATTTGTAGGATGGACCTTGCAATGGTTGTGGATGGAAGATGACTAAGGGGGAGGCCAAATCTTTGGTAAGGGGCTGGATATCAGTGACCCTGAATAGGGATATTAACCACTAGGCCAAAGTGCCTGTTGCTAAGTAAAGACGTAAGACAAGAGAACCACGCCCCCAGCAAGCCTTAAGAATAATGTGTAATAATAATGTCAAGTTGTGTAACCTTTATTAAGAATGGAAAGTTTGAGCTAGTAAGAATGGAAAGTTTAGTTGCCTCATGTTTAGCGTAGCATCTTATTGATCAGAACAAGTGTTCTAACCAAAAGATGTATTAGCCATGTTAGTACGGGAAGTCTGGCTATTGCAATATGGGCTCGGAAATTTTCAGCATACTCCAAACAAAAGGGGTACTTTTAATATATGTAAAAAGGGAAGTTATTGATTGTCAACAGACTGGTTATAACAGATTGTAAAACTGAGTTATTAATCAAATCCAGACAGTAGTGGAACCAGGCTGTCATTCGTGTCATCAGCTGCAGCTTCACTTCCATAAAGATTGAGTATTGTATATCCCTCCTCATTATGTGCTAGTGAAGGCAACTTTATTAATAAGTCAATCAAGCTTGACTACCCGTCTCACTATTTTATTGTTACTGGCTAAGACCGGACCATTAATCCATTATATAGAGTGAGGTAACCGGGAAGTGGCAAGGAAGAAAAAGACACAAAAGTGTGTCGGAATTGTGTTTTCATTACAGATTATAAAGTGGGTAATAGGAGAAGTATTTCCTGCAATTTGGGATTATACCAGCCACTTTTCCCAAATTCATATACACTAATTTCCCTGCAGGATAGGCACTTTCATTATGTAAGCGTGCCTAAAAGGCTTTCCGTTTGCTAAAGTGATTTGCCTCCAGTGAACAATACCAATTTAGGTGCCAGAAGGCCAGTTATAACCATGGCAATATTTTGACACAGCATTGCTATAGTCTGACTATATTTAGCTAGTGATATTATTAATATTCCATAGAGTATTGGACAACACTGAACAAGGAGGCATTTAGTGACCCGTGATTACCTTGAGTGTTTTGATACCAGTCTATTTATTTGAGCAGGGTCAGTGGGCAAACCCATTTGTAGAAGCAGAGTTACATGAGGCGTGGAAAAAATTCTGAGAATATCCTTTCAAATTGGAAAGTGACTTTTGATTCAGCCTTGTTCACTAAACCAACACAGTCTGAATTGTGCATATTTCAATCTAACATCTAATTCAAGCTAGCCAGCACCTAACCAAACATGGCGCTCACCAATGTTCATGTTCTCCACTGTTAACTCATAAGTTGGGTCACTCGGCTGCATCACACATGAAGGCCATACCGTACAGCATGTGAATAGTTCCACCAGATAACAGACACTTAATTTGTCTAATTTGCTAGTTCAGTTCCTTGGAAGTAAAAGGTGACTTCAAAAGCACACACCATCCTAATTGCACTGAAGCTACAATCTTTAATGTGCTCAAGAAATCATCAAGCCTAGCTATTAAGTATTCGTGGTATATTCATGTTATCAGCCATTCATGTTCATTACTTTCGTGTCATATTGCTTTCCCCAAATGATTACCTATGCAAATAAGCTCAGTAATTAAGGGTCTTAGCCTACCACTCTTGGCCATGTTGGCTGGTGTCTACTCTTACAAGTAGTTCCCTAGAAATCTAACTTTTTCTAGTTTCTCCAATATTTCTCTTAGTCCAATAGAGTGCCTTCTCCTAGCTCATGAAGTAACAATTCAACCTACATACAGTCTCTGTGACTTTCACCTACAAAAGTTGCATGAAATGTATATCCTCAATGGCTGAAAATAATCAAATACATTTCTTCCCAAATGTAGGCAATGGGATTATGTGTCCAATGTGAAAAAAGGGTTGCAAATTCAGTCACTAGGAAAGATAAACCAGTTGGAACAAAATAAGAACCCAAATAAGTCTTTGACTCAAAGAAAAGCTTAATCTTTTAGGGGGTTCAGAAAAAGTTTGGTTAACTTTTCAAAAACTATTTATCCTGTGTGTCTGTGCTCTCTCTCTGGTGCCCATGCTCCTTATTTGGAGTGGTTTTGAACGAAACATAAAATAGAAATGCATCATCATCACAAAAAAGCATCCTTTAAATAAAACAGGTCCATCCAGTTCAGCTGAAGTATGGAGTCATAGATTTCATGGTCAGAAGGGGCTACTAGATCATTTAGTCTGACATCCTGTATATCACAGGCCAAAGAATATCCCGTAACTCCTGTTTTGAGCCCAATAACTTGTGTTTGGCTAAAATGTCTTCCAGAAAGGCATCCGGTCTTGATTTGAAGACATCAAGAGATGGAGAATCTACCACTCCCCTTGGTAGTTTGTTCCAAAGGTTAATCACCCTCCCTGTTAAAATATATGCCTTATTTCTAATGTGAATTTGTCTATCTTCAACTTCCAGCTATTGGTTCTTGTTATGCCTTTCTCTGCTAGATTAGGGAGCCGTTTACAATTTAGGATTTTTTCCCTTAAATTTACTGATACACCATAATCAAATCACATCTTGATCTTTTTTTAGATAAGCTAATACCTCCAACCCCACATTGGTACCTGAACAGAGAAACCTAGAATCAAAACACTTACGCAGCGGCAGAATCGCCATAGTTGCCAGCACCAGTAGCACACACACAGTCCCTGCTGCTGCAGGCCTCCTGCTACCAGAACTACAAACTCTCTATCCCTTTATGAATGGAAAGCCGTGATGAGGAACAAAAAAGGCTCATCTTTCCAGACCACCCGCATTTATCTCAGTAGACCTAGTAACACTGTGTGGGATTGAAATGCCTCGACTGCCACCTTTATTCCTAAATGACTCTGGCAATCTTTGCAAGCTGAGAAGGTGACACAGTGCAGAAAGAGGCTGAAAACTGAGCTACAGAGGAGGAAGGGATGGCTCATTGAGTACAGATGAGGCTCTGGAAAGCTGTTGTCTTCTCTGATATTGCTTTCCTAGATTTCCAAAGCATCCTGCAGATCTGATATTTCTGAGATCCATCTAATTCTTATATTGGCACTCATCACTGTAGTAACTTAACACCTCCCATGACTAAAAAGGATGACAAATGATCATGTTCTCTTCTCTCCTTGCAGGCAATATACAGACTTGACTTATTATTTATTTAAAAGTCTGAGTGAGGTTACTATTATGGGGAAAGTTTTGGCAAGGAGATAGGTTTTATTAGGAAAAGAAAGGTAGAAAAACAGGGGCTGGGTATTTTAAGTCTGAAGCCAGCTTCACACCATGTAAAGGAGCACAAACAGGCTGTTCTTATTGTTATTGTGTTTCACATTAGAGGCACTGGTGCTTTAAAATTCACCTCCTATAGAACTAAACTCTATAACAGAACAGGAATATTTCACCTGATGGAGGGAAAGCCAAACCTGAAAAGAACAAGAACGCCTCCAAAATCCAGGCAAAGAGCTGCGGAGGAAAGTGAGGATGAGAAAGACCACCACCAAAGACATGCATCAACAATGGCAGGCAGCTTCCAAGCAAAGAGGCATGCGTGTGGATGATGTGGGCACTGAGGAGGAAGAAGGAGTCCAGCAGTGATGAAGACTTCCTCATAGAAGATGATGATGATGGTGACTACAGCAGTTCAAAAAATAAGAATAAAAAGGTGGCCAAGAAATCCAAACCAGAGAGGAAAGGAAAGAAAATGTCTAAGCCCAGGATAAAGGCTATAGTGACACCTAATCATGTGAAAGGCAAAGGGAAGGCAGGCCACCCCACAGCTTCAAAGACATCGCATGGAAAGAACCCATCCCCCCAAAAAGAAGATGAAGAGCCTGAAAGGCCCCCAGGAAAGAAAAAATTAGCCAGCCCTCCACCAGAGAAATTGGGGAATGGAAGGTCTGAAAATGAAGCAGCCTCTGGAACAGGAAGGTGGTTGGTTATTCATAGTTTCAGCAATCAGATGATGCTGATGAAGATTATTGAAAAGATTCAGCTCCTCCAGCTAAGGAAATCCATTCATCTCCCCAGGAGGCTAAAAATTAGAGGTGGCCAGGATAGAATTCTCAGGAGGATAGTGAGGATTCAGAAAAAAAGTTGTGAGGACCAAGGAAGTTGATTCACACTGCTAGTTATGCCTAGGGCTCCAGGAAAGCCTACATTTGTATTGTCCATAATGATTACTTAAGGATCCCCAATTAACAAATTAAACTTCTGAGGTTTTGATATTTTCTATTCCCTGAATTAAACACAGTAGGATTAGAATTACGGTTTAGTTGGGAACCTTGATATGCACAGTGCAACACTTACATTTAGGAAAAAGGTTTTGAATTTGCAATAGTTTTGTTAATACCATTAGTAAAAGCACAGATATTCTGATCCAAACAAGACTGTAGCAGTAGTGCAATATTAATTTGATGTCAATCATCACATCATACGCATCCTCACACAATTCTTGTGGAGACCTAGAGGTGGTCCATGCGGAACCTATCCTGTCTCTGTCATGCCAAGCAAGTCCAATGGTTGAGATCTTGATGGCCTAGACTATGGTTGGGCCTATTATAGGGTCTGATGGTTCCATGAACATTCATAAGAGTGGCCTGCCTCCCTTGTCCATTACTGACATCCTCCGTCCCCCTTTAATATTGTTGTGTCCTTATTTTATAGGATAGCATATTAATTATCCCAAACTTATTAACCTATATGTCAATTGGTTACTATGGCAATCTTGTGGTTATGCATCTGCTGATGTTCCTATCCCAAAATACTCTAAGTGACATCAGTTGATTTCTTGAGGTTACCTATCAGCATTTTATGCACATCTCAGCAAAACTATATAATATCTTATACCGTTTTGTGACTTAGGGTCACACTTGTCCACCTATTTATGCTAATGGTTATAGGCCTGACTTCCTGGAGTTAATTACTTAAGCTAGTATCTCATAGGCCTTATCTTACTGCTGAATACTATATCTTATCCCTATAAACTAACTTTACATCTGTAATCTATCCCATGGGCTACAACTCGATTGTTTACCAGTGGCTGATGGCCAAGTTTTGTGTTAGAATTCAGATCATTGCTAAATTTATGATTCAGGTTTGACATAACTTTTTCAGTTATTTACAAATGTGTTTTTATTGAAGTACTATTTTAATGGAGAAACATTTATATATTTTCATTAAGTAGTTATTTTGCCTAGAAAAATGGCATGATAAAAGTAACAGAATGATGAAACATAGAAGATAATGCGAACAAAGAAAATAGATTGGGAATTTATATTGATCTGTTCTGATACTGCAAGAACAAGGGGACACAGAATGAAACTGAAAACTGATAACATAAATCTATTTATCACGTGATGCAAAATTATCCAGTGGAACTTATTACCACAAGATATCAGTGAGACCAACAGTTTAGCAGATTTAAAACACAAACATCTATATGCATAGGGAGACTATCCAGAGTTATAATAGTAAACGTGAAAAAAGTAAACTAGAGCTTTGGAAGGATATCAGTTCTCAAGGTTACCCAGTTGCAGTTCTATCCAGGGGATCTGGGCCACTGTCATTGGAGACACAAAAAGTCAGCGTGTAGTTCAGAAATCTCCCAAAGTTTCAAGTGTTCATATAGTGGATAAACAACTGAACATGATGTTCCCAGGCTATGCTGGGGCAGAAAGGACTAATGTGATCCCTTGGATTATAAAACAGGCAGCTGTGAGAAGGAAGGTGGTTTGGGGCAGTTCAATACTGGAATACTGTGTCTAGTTTAGTGTCCACATTTTTAAAATGAGGTTGAAAAATTGAAGAAAGTGCAGAGAAGCAGCCACAAAAATGATTTGAGGGCTGGAAAAAATGCCCTACAGTGAGAGATTTACTGAACTCAATCTGCTTAGTTTAATCAGAAAGATCAGATGGTGACTTGACTACAGAGTGTAAGTACCTTCCTGGGGAGAAAATTCCAGGTACTAAATGGATCTGCAATCTAGGGGAGAAAAGCAGGAGGGCAATGTTTTTTTCCCACCTCACCTGATGTCATAGCATCTCCTTGATCCTGGACAATCACATCTTTCTTAATTTGATTTTATACTTCCAGGTGAAAATGATTCTCTGCTGAATAAGGTGACAACTCCTAGAAGCTTTGGCAGCAGTGCTTCTTTCCTTCTTCCTGTTGAACTAACTGCCCCTGCAGTAGTAAGACCTTGAGAGTCAATATCTTTTCTTCCATGTCACAAACAAACGTAGTTCTGCCATTGATCTCTTTCTATGACATTCCTCCAAGTGCTAACAATTCTTTGTGAATATCAGTAGTCAGACTTTGAGGGAAATGTTCATATTTCCCACTAAAATATTTTGAGCTATTGTGGGGATGAATTTAATGTTTTTATTGCACAGGGAAACTCCAGAGGTTGTACATAGCCTAGATTATTAATTCCTGATGTTACTAGTACAACTGTTTGAAAAACTTTATAAAAGAAGAAAGTCATTGCGGGAGTGCAAAACTGAAGGTGTCACGTACCAGCTGCTCTGTCACCACTGTGTTATGTATGCTGAGCAAACCACACCGATTATCATGTGAAGCTGGTTTGTCACTTTTGGATTCCATTATTCTTCACATGCTAGAGTGAATATTTATTTAAATGGAATCCAATAGCCTGAATCCAACTTCAGAGGATCATCTAGCCAGAGAAATAATCAGCCTCACCTGATTAATGCTGGCTTTGTATATTCATGTGTGTTGGAAATGAAATATGTTTCTCTCTGTCCCATTTGCAAGGTAATCAATTACTACCGGTTTGCGAGTTTGGTTTTCGCATCTGAATTCTGCTTACCAACAGCCATCCAATGTTCTGCAGTTGTCTGTTGCCTTGGTAATCCACAGATCTAGATAGGCACAGGGTCGGTTATTGTTCATGGTACAATATTTCTGCTGTGTTAATAGAAGATTATAACAACTTGGTCTTCTTTTTGTGCCTCACTTTTACTATTCATGTGCCCACAGGTCAGTGACTGCTGTAGTATTTGGGTATTGCTGAAAACCTCTACGGATTTCTCTTCAGTTACAGAAGCACAGAGTGTGACGTTCTGATCCCAAACATCAATATTTGGATTCAGTGGCTGACTAGAGGGTCCATAAAGAACATTTAAAAACTTGGAAGAGGAAATACCAGTTATGATGACTTTGGGTTTGGGCTGTTTTCATTGCAAGCTGGAATGAAATCTTTCCAATGTGTGTTTTGTTTTGTTTTGTTGAACTGGTACTTTGGCTGACTGATCTCTTAGACCTGTAAACTTTCTGAAAGGGAATAACATTTTTTCAATGAATTGGCATTATTTTCATTTTGGAACATGGAAAAACATGGAGTAAGAAAAACAACCACACTGTGATTTCTATTTTAATGGAAGAGACAAACTAAGTGAAGCGAGTTTTGGATGCAGTTTTTACTTTCTTCCTTATGGATACTGCACAGTTAGGGCTACACACAGATACTATCCAAGTCAGACACAGTTTGATTTCCTGCTGTGAATCAATGTACCATTTACAAACGGCATTTAGATGAAGTCTGGCAGTATCACTGAATGACCCGCTCTAGATAAGCTGTCAACTACTGCACTCTAGTTGCTTCCTGTATATTCCAGAAACTCAGGTCACCAGGAGTGTGAGTTATTTTATTCCCATCTGTGAAAAAAATGAGTGGAGCCAAAGGCAGGGTTATTTACCCAAATATCACTTTGCAATGTCTACAGTTCCTGGAGAATATCATTTTGCACAGAGGAATTAAAGAGTAAAACCAGCAACTCTTTGGGTCATAGTCTTAGAATTGCTGCAACATCTTTCTCTAGTTTTTCAGCCACCACAGACACATCCTGTGTTTCATGCTGTTGTGTATGTGTCGCAGACTCCAGACGAAAACATACGACCTTTCCTACTGACTACAGCAGCTGTTGCAATGCTCCCAAATTGGGGAATTCGAGGTCTATAACATTCTTGTTTATGAAGTGGCTGCTGAAACTAGCCCCTGGATATCGCCAAAAGATGCATGACTTCATGATGAGTAGCTGCAAACTCTTATAACATTTACTTGTACTTGGAAGTATGGACATGTTAAACCAAATGATATATTGAAGGAAACTTCTTCCAAAAGAACAGTAAAAAGTCAGTTGCAGTCTTTAGGGACAAAGGCCTTGTCTTTTCAGGAGCACAGTGTATATAAAGCAAAAGATTGATTTATAGGCAAGCATCTTCACAGAAAAAAAGTTTTGACATATATTCCATAAATGTCACAGTGAAAGAAGTCTTCTGTTTTATGTTCTCTTTTTTCCCTGGTCTGCAAGCATTGCTGTGGGGAGGTGGGAGGAGACAATGCTTATGGTACTGAGGAAAGAATACTTGATAAATGACTTTCATCCAGATCATTAGGGGGACTGAAAAGCCGTGTTTGTCTGACATTACGCAGGAGTTGAGAGGATCTTCTCTGAGAGTTTAGGTGCTCTTCGTGATCCCAGCTGCAAAGGAACAATTCCCTTTTGTACTATAAAATCCAGTTTATAGAAGTGACTTGGTGAGAGGTTTATCTGCATACAACAATAAATGTGCCTCCCTCCAGAGAGCATCGTTTAATTATAACAACTAGTCTGTAAAAAGACCCAGAGGGCTAGTCACAGGGAAGGTAATTCATCTGCACAATGTATTATCATTATTATTATTTAGTTGTGTTGCTGTAGAGCGTGGCGCCCCAGCCATTGACATGGACCCACTGTGCTAGGCGTTGTACAAACGGAGAACAGCGAGATGGGCGGGCCCTGCCCCGAAAGAGCTGACCATCGAAATGTGAGACAAAACAGCGGTGCAGAAACGCCCCTCCTGAGCTTCCAGTCACTGGGCTGGACGCAGGGGTAGCCACACAATGAGGAGGCCCTGATTTGCCTTGGGGATATTTTGTGTCTTTTCTTCAGGGTCTCAGCCTTGGAGAGGATGACATATGGAAGATAAACCCCACTCGGGATGTGATGCTGAGGAGAGCGTTCCCTACTGAGTCTGAGGCTCCATCTACACCAGAGGTGCTGGGAGTGCAGGCGCACCCCCCTGGCTTGAAGTGGTTTCCAGCATACACTGGGTTTACAGTTTGGTTGAATGGCTCCCAGCACCCCCACTATACATCCTGTTACAGCGCCCTTGGTCTACACTACAATGTCTGGCTAGCAGGCCACTTGTATTGGTGCTTTGAAAACTTGGCCCATAAAATATATCATGAGAGAGAAAGCGTGAGAGAGTCGCCATACATGATGTTGTGGATACAAAATTGTTATCAGCTTATTATTGCAGCTGCCCTTCCCCATTCTTTTCTCTTCCAAAAAGAAGATGAGGCTGAGGGAACTGGGCTTGTTTAGTCTGCAAAAGAGAAGAGTGAGGGGGGATTTGATAGCGGCCTTTAACTACCTGAAAGGGGGTTCCAGGGAGGAGGGAGCTAGGCTGTTCTCGGTGGTGGCAGATGACCGAACAAGGAGCAACGGTCTCAAGTTGCAGGGTGGGAGGTCTAAGTTGGACATTAGGAAAAAGTTTTTTACTAGGAGGGTGGTGAAGCATTGGAATGGGTTACCTAGGGAGGTGGTGGAATCTCCATCCTTAGAGGTTTTTAAGGTGAGGCTTGACAAAGCCCTGGTTGGGATGATATAGCTGAGGTTAGTCCTGCTTTGAGCAGGGGATTGGACTAGATGACCTCCTGAGGTCCCTTCCAACTCTAATATTCTATGATTCTATGATTCTATGATGATTGATGGAAAGGCTTTTTGCAGAGTTCCCACCTATTGATTCTGGACGCTTTATGATCAGTGTGGATACCAGTGAGACACGGGATGCCCGATTTGCAGATCGATAAGGTTTAATGTGCAAGGTTTTCTATAAATATACTAGTTAGATACAAAGCCTAAAATTAACTACAATATCTCACACTCACTGAGCCTGGAGAGCTAAGCGGTTACTCAGAAGGCTGTATACAGGAACAGCTTTCTTCAGGGGCCCCGCCAGGGAGTCAGTGGATCCTCTGCTCCAACCGGCAGCACCTCCCACGGAGTCAGGTGTTGATGGAGTACCCCCCTTCGTCTAAGTGGTGACTACTTATACCCTTCCATAAACAACCTTCACCTAATTAACTCTCTCTCATTATCATATATGCTACTTACCTACATTGGGTTTCCACCCTTAACTACATTCCATTTTCACCATGATAATTGCGGTGATAGGAGGGGTGGATTAAAAGTATGCCCCTTGGCAACAAAACAATGTACCCCAGACATTCCAGGATAACTTCTTGTTCCCATCACCATTGTCTATGTGCAGCTGCAAGCAATACAGTCTCTGTATTTTGTCTTGTTATGTGTCATGCTGTGCAGAAACTGAGACATCTATAAGGTTATTCAGTCTCTGCCAACTGGAAGATGTCATTCTGACCCCTGTAGCATAGGCAAGCAAGCAGCTGAAGCTATGCTAGGCCTGTAGGTCAAGCAACTCCAATTGTCCTGGGCCTCCAACACACCCACCCACCCACTGGTTTCAGGGGCGGTTTGTATTCAGCTTGGTTCAGCCGTGACGCCGACGCCGCCCGTGCTGCCCTGGCTACGCTGCTGCATTTCCTCATGCTGGCTCAATGAGCGCTAGAGCGCGTATGTGTACACGAGCCGGGGAATCACCCCCCAAGTGTTGTGTAGATGTAACCTGAGGGGAAAAGCCCCTGAGGCATAGGCTGGGTGGGGGAGCTCTTTTCCCTCACCACTCCTGTGCTCATTGTTCTCTGTTTTTGGTTAAGCACCAGCACCAGGCTTGGGGACGCTTGGAGATGTACGAGACGCTGTCTCTGCCTGTAAGCCAGTGGCACGGTTCGGCCGGGGCGTCGCGACCCTTCCTCGGGCCCAGGCTCCAAGGAAGACCACAGCGCCTTCCTTTAGGGGAATAAATAGTGCCCATTTACAAGTCCTTAGCCCTGGCCTCTAGCAGGGCGGACTATCACAGCAGTCTATAGACCCTGGCCTCACAGGCAGGCGGAGCCAGTAGAGCTCAGTATCCTCTGCTAGACAATGCAGAGGATGTCAAGCACTCCTGGCGTGGTTAGGGAAAAGGGGACGGGGACACAGGCCCACCCGACTCCACTGCGTCCAGCCCAGGGCCCTATCAGTGGCAAACGGGGCTCCAGCCGCAACACGCTGACGGGGTTTTGCCCCTGACTCAGCCAGTTACTAGTCGGCTGCCCTGGGCCACTTCCTCTCCCCCATCCCCGGGAACCTGCAGGCATTAGTCTCCCTCTGGGTTGCTGGAGTACACTGCGAGTAGCAGGCCCACAAGTCCCTCCTCATCGACCGGCAGCAGGTCTGAGAATTCCTCTGCGTCGTCTGCGGAGAACAGGTTTCAGGGTCCCAGGGGTTCCTCTGGTCCACAGGGTTCCCTCAGTTCCCAGAGATCCCCAGCATCAGGCAGCTCCTCCAGGTCAGGGCCGGCCTCAGGGGGTATTTCCCACCCAGGAGTCTCAGGTGGCTCGTTCCAGCTACTAAGGCTTGGCAGCCCCACCCAATCACTAGGGCTCGGCGGCCCTTTCCAGTCGCTTGGGCCCAGCAATCCCGGCAGGTTTTGGAGGCTCCGCTCGGTGGGGCGGTTGCTCCAAGCAGCTGCTGGGTCTGGGTCAGGCCTAGGCCGCAGCCTCCAGGAAGACACATCTCCCTCTGACGTCAGCTTCCTCCCTACTGAGCTGCTAGGCCGGCCTTTTATAGTTCCCCTTCCTGCCTTGGCTCCGCCCCTCTGTTGCTGGGCAGTTTGGCCGGTAGAGCCCTGCTCTTCCCAGCAGGGGTGTCGCGACCCTTCCTTGACCCCAGGCTCCGAGGAAGGCCACAGTGTCTTGCTACACTGCCCCAAGGGACTTGCTATTGGAATGGCAGTTCAAGTTCCAGCATGATCTAGAGCATGGACCTCGGCGACAGTGGATGCAAAGGGCTTCCCCACACCAGGTGCCATAGGCACATGGCTCTCACAGCGCTGGTCTCTGCAGAGGGGGCAGAGCAGGGAGCGCTCACTGGGAATGCCCATTGCCCAGAGGGGATCGGCCGGGCATAGCTTCTCGCACGCTGGTCCACAGAACAAGCTGAAGAATGATGCAGCACCCACAGTCCTGCCCCAGGCAAGGGAGTGGCACAGACGAGCCAGAGCGGCTCCTTCAGGGAAGGGAGGGGACGAGGTTTCTAGAAAAGCTATAGAGAAGGAAGCTTCCCTCCCAGAGATGCCATTTAATCCCACAGCATCATTGTGAGGGGACTGCAGGAGAACTGGAACAGGCCTAGATTAGGAAAATGGTCTCAGTCTGGGAAATACCCTTTGTTCCGTTATCTGTCCCATACTTGTCTGTCTTCTTAAAGCTGCTGGGGGGGGGGGGGCACTCTGCTGCTAAGGGAGTCACCCTCCTTGTTTTCCTCTTTTCTGGGGAGGAGGATCACCCTGCCTGACAGCGTGGGCTTGGGTGGAGCAGGGGCAGGACAATGAACTCCCAGCATAAAGCAGGTGCCAATATGCAAAGCCACCAGACCATGGAGCTATTGCCTGTGATCCTGCTGGCCCGGCTTACCTGAATGTGGAGTTGTTGGCACATGGCATCAATTCTTGTTGTTACCAGTGATGGAATTCAGAGACTCCTGGGCCAGAAGGGATGATGGTGATCATCTACTCTGACCTCCTGCATAACACGGGCCAGAGAGCCTGACCCTGGGATTCCTGCAGGAGAAGGAACTCATCTTTCCTGCTGCATAACTGGACATGGCGCAGCCCAGTTAGAAGGAAGAACTTTGCAGACAAACCGCCTCTAAATGTAATGATTCCAAGGAGTGACGACTCTGCCAAATCTCTTGGATAATTGTCCTAAGTGGTTAATTTCCCTCGCAGATAAGAGTTCTTTTCAAAGCCAAATGTGTCATTTTCTTAGGGATAGCTGCTGCTGATGGGATATATCCAAGTCAGCCAGTTGTATAGTTGGGTGGGACTCGGGCCTGGCTGTTCATAGAGACAGTGAGGGACTGGCTGGGCTATTGCTCTATCAAGGAGAACACTGGGAGCTGGCTTTTACATGTGGGAAATGTACCCGATATCGTCACCACAGTTTGAGAGACTTGTGCCAGGCACCTGTAACATGCTCCCTACATCATCATCGGTAGGTGGACAGTGACACAGAGAAGACAAATATCCCATGTACTCCCACGTACGGCATTGCTTGGTGAATGGATTCATATTCTCTGTTCTTGTCATTACGCTCATTATGGAGGGATGTAAAATGTTTGGATAATAATGAACCTGGAATTGCAACAAAAGTATCCCTCAAACATTTGGTTAATGCTGAAGGCAGCAATGAAAATGCAGAAAGCCACCTATGTGTGCAGGAAGGACATTAATATACTTTATGATTGCAAACCTTTGGAGAAGAATATAATTTGATGGCTCTGACCAGCACTTAACCTACTTTCTTTCCCTACATTTCACCTTGATTAGCTCACATTAGGAAGAAAATGATGCAAACTCCTTAAAAAAAACCCAACCCTCCTCCCCATTTTGCTTAACATTTAAGGTTTATTTTGCAAACGATGTAAACTCTCCAACTTTATCACTATGCATAAAACTGGCTATCTCCAGATAATGGGTTAGAAATGCTACAGGTGAAGAAACTCTGCATCCTTGAAACAAGCTTATTTTTTATTTGGCCATCAGCAGTCACTGTTGTTTCTGTTCGTGCTTTCTGCATTTACTCTGTACTGAGCTTTTTCATTTCCAGTGTTACAAGCCAATCTTGCTTTGTACGTTTCTTAAGATGCCAGCAAAAATGTTTCACATCATCCCAGGTGCAATTCTCCAGAAATGTATTTCTGCATTTTTTTCATTTCTGTGCAATCTGTGCAGAGAGCAATGTCGTCTTGAAAAATGTTTGTTTCTGTTATATGCACAACACTGCAGATACGGCCCATTTGTACTGTACTTCAATTGTCTTCACATGTACGGCAAAGAAATCTGGTCTCTGGCACTTCTTTTATCCATTTATTGGTATGCATTTTTAATGAGATACATTTGAGTTTACTTACTGTTCATTGACGTTGTACTTTGGGAAGAACATATTTCATTAGCTTTGATTGTATCCAACGTTCTTTGCGTAGTCAAGTCCGCAGTTCACAATAATCCTGCTTTGACCTGGTTATCCACTAACGCCTTCTCTGATTAGTCCATCTGTTAACTTCTCATTTCACATGAGTTAGCAAGTCTGTAATATGTTAATGGTCAATGGTCTGACTTGGCAGCCACTGGCTTCCTGGCAAAAAACAAGTGTCTTTCCCTTGT
Source organism: Emydura macquarii macquarii (assembly GCF_026122565.2). Lineage (NCBI taxonomy): Eukaryota > Metazoa > Chordata > Testudines > Chelidae > Emydura > Emydura macquarii. Next base: position 1,935,632 of record NW_027131688.1, read on the forward strand.
TGTTTTTGTGTGGGTCTTGACATCTAGCAGGCTTCTATCCCATTCGTGCTCCTCTGGGATATTTTATTTTCATTGTATTCAGAACAAATAAATTGCTCCCATTGCCATGCTGGGAGCATCCTGCCAGTTAGTTCAAATGACAAAGCCAAAATGCAGTACAGTCAGCTAGCACCCCCTGCCCCAACTAAGCCACCGCACCTGCTCGGATACTGGAGCCCCACGCTTTGGGCTGTATCTGAGTCCCTCTTCAATGGCTGGGGAAAAAATGGGCCCTGACAGGAATCAAATGTGGGCTGTGTTGGACTGCGGTGGGTGGGTTTTCCAAGGCCCTTTCCGGAGGACCCTCACTTTTATATCAAGAAGGGTCAAACATCAACATTTTCACTGGCTGCCACCATGGCAGTGTGTGATGGGGAGAGAGATGGTCGCTCAGGTAGGACGGCAGATCTCTGGGGCCTGTGAGCCTGCCAGAGGCAGCCGTGTGAAGGATTCCATCCACTCCGCTTTCTCTGCAAGGCCACTTGCTTCTGGGAAGAGACCTGCAACAACCTTCCCTAGTTCTCTGCCACATCCCCATCTAGACAGGCATTCACTGGAGTGCAGGCATGTGAAGTGGGTTGGGGGTTACAAAAGATTATCTTCTAGTGGCAGTGGGTCCTGGCCTTCGCTGCCTGACAGGGGTCTATTGACACAACAGGCTTCAGGAGGGGAAGAGATGGTCAAACAGCAAGTTCTCTCTCCCAGCAAATGTAATGGTCTGGCACAGTGTAATAATACAAACACCCCCCTTCACCATGCTGCTTTGCAAACAGAGAATGTCCTTCCGTGAAAAAAGAACAGCTGTCAAGTGCAGCAAAGCAAAACACAGAAATAGCCATATGACAAAGCACAGTTTAGATATGCTCGCTCTGCCATCCTGTCCTGGCTACGTGTCATTCATCCTAAACCCTGGGGCTATTTGATTTACTGTGGACAAAGACAATCAATAAATGACTGTTACCATAGATAGTCCGGCTGTTCACATTCTCCTTTCTGTCTGCAGGTCTAGAGTTATTTCTTATTTGTATTATCTGTGTCATCACTTTCTGTTTTTAATTCTGAGTTAAAACAAGAAGAGAACATGACGCAAACCCACTCTTGTCAGATGATGGCCCACTCTGAATCCTCTTTTATATATAAGTACCAATTCTTCAATGTATGTGGCGTGGCAGCTCGGTCAAAGACAGTGCAGAATTTTCAGACTTGCCTCTGGACTCAGGTCGGTAGCTGTGAAAATTCCCTAAGAGATGGGTTATTTCTAGTCTAATGTGTCATGTTTCCTTTGAGAGAGGATGGAAACAATGGGAAGACAATGCAGGCATTTAGAAGCTTGTTCACCTGATACAGATGCTACGTTAAGGTGAACTTACTTTTAAATACAAAAGGTCCCAGTATCCAATGCAGAGAGATACTGGAGTATTGACCTTTCTGCAGAGGAACAGAAAGGGTGACAGGAGCAAAGGGTTAGTGATTCCAAGAGAAAAGGTTTCTAGAATTGTATCTGGGCTGCTTTTTCTATCACTCTTCCTTTGGCACATAGCCTTGAACCATAATGTAAGAGGGGTTCAATTGTGACATTCAAGTTAAGCAAGTATTTCTCTCTGGCTTTGGTAATGATTTCAGCTATGGCTGGAGAGGGATTACCCACTGCACATTCCTTGAAGGCAGCTGGAAAATAGCAAGGCTACGGAGCAAAAGCCCTGCTGTTTTTCTGAAGTCTCATATAGTCTATGCTTCCTTTTGAAACCATTTCTTGCAAACAGTGGATTCAAATTTTTAAAACTCTGAGAAACAAGGGCTGCTTGAAACCAGTTTAAATGTCATGTTTTTAAAAAAGCAAAACCTGCCCTTTCATTCACCCCTGATTTATCGCAACCGTGGGTGAAGTGTTATTTTTATTTATAACACTACATAATGTGCTACAAATGACCTGTTCACTGGGATCCATTCCAACACAGCACACCAAGTGAGAAGTGGGGGAAATAAAATGGTTCTCCTGAAACTTTAGTGAGTCAGTTACTCTGCAGGGAAAGTTCGCTTGTAAACACTGCATCCTTATTCCTTTGGCAAAAAAGCACAAAGGCGAGTCTATTGCCCACTTACCATGCACAGAGAGACCCCAGTCACATTAGCAATCACTTTGTAAGGCTAGGATCTAAGTGACCCAGTCTGGGAGCAACACTAAGGTATGTCCTATCTGTGTTCTCATGCAGTGTTCGTCACTGTGGTGTCTGTGCACCGCCTAGTAGCTCATTAAGCTACCTGACTGGTAACTGCCATGTTTGTTCTCATCCTCTCACCAGGAGGAGAAGTGTGTGCAGTCGTGTTTTGCAGTATTGTGTGCATGTGAGCTAGAGCAAGAAGGTCAAAGAAGCTTTGTGCCGTGCACTTGGAGTGGAAGGTGGCGAGGTTTGTGATGGTCCTTAGGTCCTGGGAGAGTTCATTCCATAGTCCGGACACTGACCGCTGGGAAAGCTCTGTCTCCTGCACAGACAATCTTTACCCTGGTGGTAGAGAGCGCCATGGTGCCAGAGGAGCAAAAGTGTCAGCGTCAGCAAGGAATACAGAGGCCTCCGAAACTACAGGAGGAATTGAACAACTATGGGTGTGAAACTTCCACAAAAGGAGGCTGCATCATGGCTGCAAACTCTTCAAAGGGCTGTCCTCTGCCACCAGCATCGCCTCTGTCTTGCTGGGGTTGGTGCAATATCACGACGGGAGTGACTCTGCCAGCCAGCCATCTGTTGAGAATGGGAAGCCACCGTTTGCGCTGGATGATTCCTAAAGCCTGACCATAGTCAGACGGGCAGGCAGCTGTGCAGTTCATTTCTGAGGAGCTGTCTGTTCTCCCCTGACAATCCTGAGTGCTGCTCATTGCACACCACGCTGGCGGGCTGGGGAGTGGGGAGTGGTGCAGTGGTTATGGAGAGATGTTTCTTGTGACCTCAGTATATTTATGGGGTCAGATAGCCCCAGTTCAGCAAAACATCCCTATTCAGCACCACATTTAAGTACATGCTTAAATTGAAGCACATGCTTAAGGGGTTTTCTGAATCAGAGCCTAATATAGTTAAAGAATAGAGAGTAATGTTTATACTATGGATTTTGGTGCATAAATCAAGTTAACAGACCCTTGAAGGTCTCCCTTCCCTGAGCGGTGCTATCCAGAGAAGGTAACAGCTCCATCTAAAGCTTCAACTGGCTCTTAACGTTACCAGGCAAACCAGACAGGAGCTTTCTTTGCTTTTGGCCGTGCTCTAAATTCTAGTGAACTGAATCCTGATCGTGTGTACGAATCTGAGAGTGATTCAGAATCATGCACAATAAAGCACTGATGAGCCTTTAAAAATGCTAAACTGTCTCAAGACAAGGTAAACCTTTGCTGTTTTATAACTTGTGTTATAATAAGTATCTTTGAGAAAATAAGAGATGGAAATTGAGGTCTTTCAAGCAAAGTAATCACTCACCTACTGCAAATTGGTTTACAAGTCACTTTAATATATCATCCGTTTATTACACAGCTACTGGCCAGCAGGTTTAAAGCACTTCTCTAAAGACAGAGCAGTGCCAGCAGTCTCTCCAGCAGGCAGGAGATGTGTAAAGAATCTGTAAACTCAGGGGCTGTACCATAGGACTGGAGAATTGCTAACACAGGTCCTATTTTTAAGAAAGGGAAAAAAATCATCCAGGTAACTACAGGCCTGTTAGGTTGACCTTAGTAGCATGCAAGGTCTTCGAAAATTTTTTGAAAGAGAAAGTAGTTGAGGCCATCGAGGTTAATGGTAATTGGAATAAAACACAACATGGCTTTACAGAAGGTAGATCGTGCCAGACCAACTCGATAACCTTTTTTGTGAAGATAACAGATTTTTTAGACAAAGGGAATGCAGTGGATCTAATTTACCTAGATTTCAGTAAGGCGTTTGATATGGTTCCACATGGGGAATTATTAGTTAAATTGAAAAGATGGGGATTAATATGAAAATTGAAAGGTGGATAAGGAACTGGTTAAAGGGCAGACTACAATGGGTCATACTGAAAGGTGAACTGTCAGGCTGGAGGGAGGTTACTAATGGAGTTCCTCAGAGATCCGTCTTGGGACCAATCCTATCTAACCTTTTTGTTACTGACCTTGGCACAAAAAGTTGGAATGTGCTAATAAAGTTCGCGGATGCCACAAAGTTAGGAGGGATTGCTAATACAGAGAAGGATCGGGATATCATACAGGAAAATGTGGATGACCTTGTAAACTGAAGTAGTAGAAATATGAAGAAATTTAATAGTGGAAAGTGCAAGATCATGCATTTAGGGACCAAAAACAAGAATTTCTGCTATAAGCTGGGGACGCATCAGTTGGAAGTGACAGAAGAAGAGAAGGACATGGGTGTATTGGTTGATCACAGGATGACTATGAGCCGCCAGTGTGATGTGGCCGTGAAAAAAGCTAATGTGATCCTAGAGTGTATCAGATGAGGTATTTCCAGTAGAGATAGGGAGGTGTTAGTATCGTTATACAAGGCGCTGGTGAGACCTCATCTGGAATACTGTGTGCAGTTCTGGTCCCCCCTGTTTAAGAAAGATGAATTCAAACTGGAACAGGTGCACAGAAGCCCTACTAGGATGATCCACAGAATAGAAAACCTGCCTTATGAGAGGAGACTCAAAGAGCTTGGCTTGTTTAGCCAAGCCAAAAGAAGGTTGAGGGGAGATATGATTGCTCTCTATAGCTATATCAGAGGGATAAATACCAGGGAAGGAGAGGAGTTATTTAAGGTCAGCACCAATGTGGACACAAGAACTAATGGATATAAACTGACCATCAGGAAGTTTAGACTTTAAATTAGACGCAGGTTTCTAACCATCAGAGGAGTGAAGTTCTGGAACAGCCTTCCAAGGGGAGCAATGAGGGGAAGAAACCTAGCTGGCTTCAAAACTGAGCTTGATACATTTATGGAGGGGATGGTCTGATGGGACAGCCTAGTCTGGCAATTGACTGATCTTTGACTACTGGCGGTAGATATGCCAATGGCCTGTGAATGAACATTTGATGGGGTGGTTCTGAGTTATTACAGAGAATTCTTTCTGGGTGTCTGGCTGATGAGTCTTGCCCACATGCTCAGGGTTTATCTGATCGCCATATTTGGGGTCGGGAAGGAATTTTCCCGCAGGGCAGATTGGCAAAGGCTCTGGGGGTTTTGTCGCCTTCCTCTGCAGCATGGGGCACGGCTCACTTGCTGCTGGATTCTCTGTACCTTGAAGTCTTTAAACCATGATTTGAGGAGTTCAATAACTCAGTCATAGGTCAGGGTCTATCGCAGGAGTGGGTGGGTGAGGTTCTGTGGCCTGCGTTGTGCAGGAGGTCAGACTAGATGATCATAATGGTCCCCTCTGACCTCAGTGTCTATGAGTCTAAGCTCCTCGTATCAAGGCTGAGAATACGACTGGAATTCTGGGCTGCATTTTCATATATTTCAATGAAACTAGTGCCAGGACTGATAAAGGGTTCAAAAATCACATCACCTTCCGGAGTACTTGAAAGAAATTGGAGGATGGGTTTCACCTAGGGAGGTGGTGGAATCTCCATCCATAGAGGTTTTTAAGCTGTGGATTGACAAAGCCCTGGCTGGGATGATTTAGCTGAGGTTAGTCCTGCTTTGAGCAGGGGGTTGGACTAGAGACCTCCTGAGGTCCCTTCCAACTCTATGATTCTATGATTCTAAAGGATAATTCTTTCCCTTGTTTCTATCCCCAGCCAGCTCAAGATTGATTTGTTTGCTCTTCTTTCTGCTGCAGAGAGATATGGCGGAGGTTGGGGTTTGAGCTCCAGCCCTTGTCTCATGCACTTGTGACAGGATGAGGCTGGGTAATGGCTGGGGACAGTGGGGTTGGGAAATGAAGCCGGGGGAGTAGGAGGGGGTTGGCAGCTGTAAATTAGCAGTTTTCAATCCCCTGAGACCCGTAGACAAGCTAAGCAGAACACGACGGTGGGTGATATAAAGACCAGCCAGCTGCCTGATCTCCAGCCAGGAGGGAAAGCCAGGTGTGGTGTGTTTGAACAAGACCTAGTCCAGGTCACGAGGTCACTAACCCAGGAAACACCTCTACTGTCCTGGCGTACTTTAGCATTGGCTAGAGGATTTTACTCCAGTTCGATAAATGAATGAAAGCAGGGCTACAGCTGGAAGATTTCATCCCAAACAGCGAGTTTTTCCCAAAGCTGACACAAGGGTGTTCTGTGAAAATGGGGTGCTAAAATGGCAGCCTGCAGGGTATCCCTACGTGCCATGTTTGCACATGCTATGATGATAAATGTAAGAGGGGCTGGTAGTGGAAGTGCACATAGACTTTTAACTCCAACATCATGAACAACGCCTCTGTAACGATGCTTTATAATTCGTTGCTTTTATTAAACATTATCATGTGCTTAGTTTTGGTCAAGTTCAATAACAATTGTAATGTAATTACATCTACTCTACAGTAGCTGGACGACATGCAAAAGATCCTGCAATTTCTGCTACCTGACAACACTGCTACAGAAGTCTGCTGTTCTTCCGCTCAGGGTACTGACTAATTACTGAAATAATCCAGCTAAAATTGATGGCTTGGATAGTGGTGTATAAATAAGAATAATGGCTTCAGACAAGAATCTAGTGTCTAGCCCTGAAATGCTGTCCACAGAAATAAAATGCACAGTTACAGAACATTGGCGGCCATGTGTAAGGGGAATGTTTAAAAACTCAACGTAAGAAAATGCAAGTCTCTGCCTGTTGCTCTCTCTGTGGAGCAAAGTTCTACAGTGCCACCCTGGGAGCTCCCCCGTATCTCTGAGAGTCACACAGGGGGAAAGGCAAGGGGACCAGGCTGTGATTAGAGGGAGCTGGCTGTGCTGGTTCATGTTCTCCTCCTGGCCTTGGCAGGAAGGTGCTTGTCTCTGTCATTTTTTCTAGATCTGGCTGTCAGATGCCTTGTGTAGACTCACCTGTAACCCCCAATTGGGGGGCTGAGGTCATTCCTGAGGGGCTAAAGGCCACCTTTCCCACCTAATCTTCCAGGCCCCCCACAGAGTTCAGATCTCCCAGTACAACCACACCATTTCCATCAGTTTCTTCTCGCCATGGAGACGGCTTCATTCTCCCTCCCAAAACATTCATCTCCACATTCCCAATACTCACCATGCCTAGAGTGTTTCCATTCTCTCCTCTGAGCGTGAGAGGGTGAGTGAGCCCATATCCACTTCTGCAGAGGCCAGGAGTGGCCCAGGGAAACAGGAATGAACAGGTGTTTGTACAGCACCTAGCACAACAGACACCTGGTCTGTGTCTGGGGCTCCTAGGCAGGGGACAGTAATATTACTAATAATATGATACTAACTACTAACTAATATACCTTCATTCAGTGCAGCATCCACTGCCCCCAGCCACAAAACCAAGAGCAGCCCTTCCCAAGCCAAATCGAAACCAAACAAACAACCCCACTGCCTCCAGCAGGGACTCTCCTCCGGGCCAGGTGACTGTACCCCTTCCAGGAGTCTGATGTGTCGTGCACACCCCCAAGTTTCACCTCACCTAAAAACAACTTGCTTACAAAATCAGACCTAAAAGTACAGAAGTGCCACAGCCCACTGTCACTGAAAAATTGCTGACGTTCTCGGTTTTAACCATAGAATGATAAAATAAATCAACTGGAATATAAATATTGTATACATATTGTACTTTTCAGTGCACAGTATATAGAGCAATATCAACAAGTCACTGTCTGTCTGCAGTTTGAGTTTGTACTGACTTCGCTTGTGTTTTTATGTGCCTGATATAAAAGCAGACAAATATCTAGACGAGTGGACGTACCCCCCTGGAAGACCTCTGCATATCCCAGGGGTAGTTTACAGAAAGTCGAAGAATTCCCTGCTCACCATCCTAACACTAACCATCCATCCCATCCCAGATCCTCCAGAGCAGAGCGCCCGTCTCCTGGTCCCTCCCCCAAACTAGCCCAGCACGGGGAAGCTGCTCTTTTTCTCGAGCTCCTCGCTGCAATTTGGTTCCTATGCTGGAGCTGAGGTTGTGACGGTGCAGCATTAGCCTGGCCGCAGAGAGAGCTGCTCCTGGGGCGGAGAAGATGGAGGGCCATATCTTGCAGCGTTCTTCATCGGTCAGTCTTCCGCTGTACCTTCTCTACCTCTTCTTCCAGCCCCACACAGCTGGCTGCTGCTGAAAATAATCAGCTTGCAGCTAGGTTAATTGTAATTATCTGAAGAAGGGCGTGGCGGCTCCGGAAGAGGAGTTACCTAGAGAGGTGCTGAGTCTGTGTGGGGAGGGAGAAGGGGTCAGTGCTGGGAGGCAATGGTGCCTGTAACTTTGGTATCACAGTCATGGAAGGAGAGGCACAGAGCTAATTGGAAACATAAACTGATGTGAGTCGAGTCTGGCCCCAGTAAGCCCTTTGTGAGGAATAATGTCAGGGCAGACGACGGTGCGCCAACGGTTCTCTCACAACCAGCTCTTCTCACTCTTATCTCCCTGTCTTTGTACTCCAGGAATGCGGCACTGACCGTGGATGAAACGAGAGACGTGACTGGCTCTCCGGGAGCTCTTTGCAATAAGAGCCAAGTAATGAAACAGGACCATGAGCGACGGGAACTGAAGGGAGGGTTTTATCCCCAGTTTGGTGGGTTTTCTCATTTACACTGACAGCCAGGAATTACACGGCAACGGCTGCCAGCTCCCCGCGTGGGGTAGGAGCTGCTGGGCAGGGCTGGGCCATGATGTCCCACACACAACCGGGCCATCTTTTCCCCACAGATGGCTCACGTTGCATGTGTGAGAGGCACTTATCTCTCTGCAGGGAAATCACGGCTCAGGGTGAGCCATGGGGGTATACCCAGACCATGGCACCCGACATGCAGCTCGCAAGGGCGGCCGTGAAGAAGGAAACAGGTATTTGGTTAGGAAAGGAACACGCTCTGTGCAGGTCCCGCTCATTTCCACAGGAGTGCCTGAATCAGGCCTGTCACCATGGGAAGGCAGGAGGGGCAGGGATCCCAGCTCCCCTGCAGCCTTGCGAGTTAACTCTGGCAGTCCGAGCAGCTGCTCTCCTGTCCCCGCTGCAGACTGCTGTCCCACCAGGAGACAGCGCTCTGGCTGCTCCACGGGCTGCTCCCCTCCTGGGCTGTGGGAGTCCAGGAAGGTGTGGACAGGCTGTGCAGTTGTGAAACCAGCGATTGAGCCCCCTTGTACTGGTTGGTTAATGTCCTGGAAAGGCCGGGCCGCAAGGAACCAGCAGCAATAGAGAAATTGAGAGCTGGAATAGTTAAGCCAAGCACAATTAAAGTTGTCTTGCAAGTGAGTTACCCAGCCTGGGGTGCTGGAGTGCTTCTGAGAGCGGTGAGGAAGCCCCACCACGCAAGACATTTACACATGAATATTGCACCAGCCCACACAGTACAGGGAATGATCCCACGCTGGCAGGTTCAGGGCGAGGTGAAGGGTGAACTTGCTGGGTTAGTGGAGTTATCGTGCCATCTCTGCCTGATCATCTGGTACTTCATGAGCAACAGTTGCAATTTACGTGGTTCTGGCTCCACCCCCATCCCTGATGCAGTCAAACTTCCTATTTGTTTTTTGATCCCAGCTGCATATTGAGCAGAGGTCTTCACTGAGCTGTCTACGGTGACACCCAGGTCTCTCTCCTGGGCTGATATCATTAATTTAGAACTCTGCAAGGTGTTATGGATAATTAAACTTCTTCCTTCCAGGGTGCATAATTTTGTATTTATCAACAATGCATTTCATTGCTATCCGGTTGCATGCTCACCCAGCTTGTTTAGGTCTCTGAAGTTCCTCACAGTCTTCTCTGGTCCTGACTAAATTACTCTATGTCATATGCAAATTTTGCTACCTCCTTGCTCACCCCACTTTCCAGAACATTAATAAATATTTTAAACAACACTGGTCCTATACAGAACCTTGAGGCCCTTGCTGTTATCCTTTTGCCTTCACCATTTAACTCTACCTAAAGTCACCAGCAGGGGGCCTCAAAGGGCACCGGGCACAATATCGTTTAGCAATTATCAGGAAACTGATCACGGAAAAATTTAAGAGGCCACATAAAATAAGAGAGCAAAGATACATTTTGACTCCAGGAACCTCGCATGCTGCAACCTGATGCATGCAGTAGAATCATAACAGGAAAGGAGCAGTAAAGGTGGGTCCTCCAGGCCTTCCTAGAGCGGCTGCTTCCCTGCAGCCAATCAGAGCCCAGCAGGTTCAGTTAAAAGGAGCTACAGGGGTTGAGCAGATCAGTTGCTGGCTAGAACCGGAAGGGCAAGGAAGGGCTGGAAAGGCATAGAATCATAGATGGTGAAACTCTCCAGGCAAGAGGACCTGGGAGAGACGCCGCTCCAACAGCAGTACAACAGAGAGAATCCCAGGACTGTGACCCTAAAGTAAATAGGTGAAGGTGATGGGACTGAGTGAAAGCAGTCCAGGGAATGCAGCTTCTGCAACCGTTAAGAAAAGCTGTATGTGACTGCTGTATACAGGTTGGGACCCGGGTTGGGACCCAAAATAATGGATGGGACCGAGTCCCATCACTGGCTCCTGGGGAAGTGGCCTAAGTTCCAAAAAGGGGACAAGACTCTTTACTAAAAGCCTGAGAAAGAGGCTTCAATTCAAACAGGCCCAGAGACAGGGCTGAAAACCCTGGTGAGGACCGACCATTTGTTGAACCTAGTTACTACAGGAGGGATTCATCCAGTCACCTATTAACTGTGTGACTTAGCCATGGGGCTGAGCCACTGAAAACCCACCTAGTGAGGTCAACAACCTACGGGGGGGATCAGGAGCAGAAAAGATTGCGGCATGGCGTCCAGCCAACGGGAGGCTCTGATGAGAGGTGAGTCACGTTGACTGAAATTGTTTCAGTTTTCATTTTGTTTTTTTTTAAACTCTTTTAGGCTCACTAGGCTCCATTTCTAAGTGAAAAGTCACTTTGAATTTAAAAAAAAAACAAAAACTGATTTTTTTTTTTCCATTTCAACAGTTTTCAAAACTTTTCTTTACACTGTTTTTCTCAATTGGGAAATTCATCATAATCAGCCCTGATTCACGCACAGTCTCAATTTCAGCAATTCAGCATTTTTGACCAAAAAAAAAAAAGTTGGTAAAAATTTCCCACCTGGCTTTAGTTATGCTCTTAATTACAGACTCTCAGAGGAGGCCAGAAAGCTAACGGTACTTACTAGCTAATTGAAGAAAAAAAGCTAAGGGTACTTACTGCCAAGAAATATTTCAACCTGGAATTTCTTACGCAAACCTGGAATGGTTAAGTTGAGAAATAAAAGGCGAACTCTCCTGTTTTAGGTTATCCCTCTGATTGACTCCTACACAAGCTCTCCATCCCATCAGTGCTTTCATTGTCCTCTCTGTGGATAGGGTGACATCTGTCCCTATACGTAGCGCCAAAAAGGCCTGTGCACCATTAATTCCTAGATTCACCTTATAGCAACTATCACCAATATAATAATAAAAGCTTATAAAATAATCCCCTGTATGTTGCCATCCCACAGGAAGCTACTCTGCCCTATACCCCAATAATATACTCTTTTGTAGAACAACCTGTATTCCTTCAGCTCTGAATTTTAGACATGAAAATAAGCCACAGTACAGTACTTCTAACAAGGGTTTTAAGTGGCAGAAGGGTGTTAAGTGAGTTAGCTGGTAATTTCTACAAGGACCCAATCCATGTCTGTCTCTTCAGACCCAACCTATTTAATTGTGGTGATGGGCGGTTCACACTTCACTACCTCTGTCTGCTCTCCTTGTTAACTTTCTCAGCTAGACTTGTGTGTTTCTTCCCTCATTAGAGCTTTTAAAATATCTTCACTGACATTTTCCTGGATGCTGTTATGATTCTACTGCATGCACCAGGTTGCAGCATGCGAGGTTCCTGGGGTCAAAATGTATCTTTGCTCTCTTATTTTATGTGGCTTTTTAAATTTTTCCGTGATCAGTTTCCTGATAATTACTAAAGGATATTGTAGCCATTTCTGTGTCTGAAACGGACAGAGGGGATCTTTTATACTGAATTTACAGACAGCTTGCAAACAAGCAATCATGACCAGGCCTCTGTGGCGTGACATACCATCAAAGGTCGTATTTTGTTCTCTAGGGTAAAACACAATTATCACAAGCTACTGGAGCCAACTTTGTAACATCTCAAGGTCGCTCCTGTGGTAACTGTTCAGTTGCTGCATTAGAATTATAGAAGATTAGAGTTGGAAGGGACCTCAGGAGTCATCTAGCCCAGCCCCCTGCTGAAAGCAGGATTAACCTCACTAAATCATTAATAAAGCCCAGCCTGTATAACACACATCTCACAGCACACTGTTAGCCAGCCAGTATCCCTGGGCGAGGTGTAAAACAGCCTGTTTCACCAGCACTAAATCACCGGGCACACACACAGACGGGTGAAAGTTTGAGTGTGAAACCTGGAGTCAGATCCCATGTCCAACTGGGTGGGGGGGACAGGGGATCTAAGCAACCTTCCTACTCCCCTCATGCAGTGCAGTCTCAGGATTAATTTGAGTTACATCAGCTAGAACGATCAAGTAGGGTCCACTCTGCCAGCCAGATACCACACCCTGACTCCACCGACTCCTGCTTAGATCTGGAGAAGGAGTGGGTGACATATGGGCTGGCTTGCTGTACATCCCTGTGCACATATATGTGGCCAATGCTGGAGTTGCATGTGTTTTATTTCATTTCCCTTAGATTCAGGGAAATAATTGTTTTTAGTGGGCAGGAGATTATTTGAGTCTGAGTCTGTCATTAGGGAAGCTTGCTCACCCGATGAAATAGTCCATATTCCTCTAGGCTGCTTTCAAAACTGGGGGTGGTTTTTGATGGTGTGCGTGAAAAATGAATGTCAAGCAAAGCTTTGGGAAAAAAACCAAAATGTGTCCGTGCCTTCCTGTTTCTTCTTTAGGAATCTGCCTCTTTCTGTGTGGTATTTACTGTCTACCTGTAGAAGAGGGGCAGCAAAGGTCTCCTATTTGCATTGTAATGAACTTTTCATGAAGGATCTGAACTGTAACAAACAAGACCTTCCTGACATGCATCACAAAGACAAAGATAGACCTCTGCTCACCCAGGAGAATCACCTCTGACTTTGTATTTGGCTGTGACGCTTTAAAATTTATTTTACTTGGGATACAAACCTTTTTCTGTTTAGCTTCCCAGAATCACCTATTCTCTGAGAAAGGCTTTTCAGGAAATTGGAGAGCTTTAGTGAGAGAAAACCAAAATACCTCACCATTAGCTTCCATCCTTTAAATAAAATCCTGGGGATCTTTAGAACTGTCATTTAAAAATCTGTCTCCTCATGCTTTCTCACCCAGCATGATAGCAGTCAGCTCTTCAGGGACCATCAAGGTAGGAGTGGATAGATTTTAAACTGGCAGGTGTAACTTCTAAAGAGAGACTTAGCATTTCTAACTGAGATCATTATGTTGAAGACTAGATGGATGAATAATAAGGCACTCTGCAGCATGCAGAACTTCTCAGTAAATTCCCTTTCTGAATGCGGCTCTCAATTAAAAGAGCACCCATCCTGCACCCAGCATATTTTAAACTAATGTCAGTCTTGAAGAACTGCTGGGTTCTCAGAGACCTTTGAAAACCTTTCTGTTTCCAAACCACTGTATTTATATTCCATCCATTTTCTATATTTCTCCTGTATTCTTCTTAAAGAAATAGCTACTCACACAGTAAGTATTGTTTGGGAAATTAGGAAGGCACGAGTATGTTAGAATTGCAGAACTGTTGCCAAGACATAGTGCTAACCACTAATGTCATGCCTGGCTAAGTGCCTGGCTTCCACAGCTTTATACTCGTGAGCTTTGAAATTGGGAGGTTCCTTCAGTTCCTGTCGCTTTCTCCCCTTCCACTCATTCTTTGTTCTCCATGTGTGACTAGGCATAGTAACATATTGGGTGGGCCCATGCACATGTATAAAGCATGCATCGCTAGATCATATTGTTAATGTCAATGTCTGTATATGGACCTTATATATATATTTTACATTAAACCATGAACAAAATGACGATGGTGTTTAAAGTGATACAAAGTCATAGTCTTTAAGTCATAGTCACCACCCCTCTCTACATCCCTCCTGAAAAAGTAACTCCAGGTAAAGTTTTTGAGAAGTGTAATTTTCAGGCATCTCTCGTTTTAAAAACAACAAGAGTCCTGTAGCACTTTAAAGACTAGCACATTTAATTTCTGCAGGCATAATCTTTCGTGGGCTGCAACCCACTTCATCAGATGTAAGGAATAGAAATCAGATAGGAGGTATATATATACATATGCAAGGGTAAGGAACAACAATGGGGAAGGTAGATATAAGCAAAGTCCATTCCGTTAGAAAGGTTTTTTAAAAGGTATAAAACTTCAAACTTAGAAAAAAAATCTAGTTTCCCCTGAAATGAATGACAGTATTTTTAGTGGAGGATACTTTACCTGTGCAAAATGATAAGGGAGGCAAAATTAGGGCTCATGATAGACACTGCTTGCTACTGAGTGACTCCTCTATGGGAAATATGAGGTGCAAATAGCATGCCTTTTGTAGCTACAGCTCCTGCAGTGATGGGCCAGACACAGACACTAGTGCAGATCTGGTGAGTTTCTAGTCACCTGCACCTCCAAAACTCTTGGACAACTTTCTTCAAATGTTACAGTTAAAAAAAAAAAAAAAACACCAGCTGAGCATCGTTCTTCAGTGCTTCCATCAGCACAGTGGGCTCATAGCAAATCACACACATCTGCCTTGGGACTCCTTGGCCCTGCATCTCCAAACCCACAGACCTTCCCCCTTGGGTTAATGCAGAACCCCCAACAAAGCGTTAGACAAGAACCCGGGCCTGATCCTGAGCGTCACATGACCGCACCCCTCTGTCTGCGTTAACGCCTCCCCACTGAAGACAGTGGGAGTCTGCAGTGAGTGCATGGAGCTCATTGCTTGATGGTACAAATGATACCGATCTCTCTTTCCGGCTCGGTCTTGCAGCTCAGCATGTTATGGCCCAAAGTTTATTTGTTTTTGTTTATTAATTTATTTATGAGTGGCGCCCTTTGGCTTTGAAAGTAATGCACATATATCAGCAAACACAAGAAAGCAAATATTTGAGTCCAGAATGATGAAAAGCTATGTACAGCTTATTTGTGTATTATTTCCCTTTGCCTACCATATAGGGCTTTGAAAAAACTGGGCATAGAAAAAAGAAACTTGATAGTTCTAAAACTTGTATACTTCTGTTAGAGTCTGCTGCAGCACTTTTATTTTTTCCAAGTGTTATCAAGTTCAAAGTTTCCATGTGGCAGATAACATATTTAATTAGTTTATTCTCACCCCACTTGTGAACGTTACCAAGATCGACTGCAGTGCATGTATCTGCAAAGAAGATAAGATATTTATCAGCCCTAATTTACAAGTTTTCATTCCAGACATTTAAATAAGAAAGTTAGCTATATGGAAGGGAAAACAAGATAAATTAAAAAAAAAAAATCATTTCAGTTTGACTGCCTCGAATCTAAACTGCGTGCATCATCAGAGAAATGATCAGCTGCTTTCAAGCGCCTGGATAAAAGCAAAGATGGTCTTGTGGTTCAGGCCCTGTCTGGCCAGGTGGGAGAGCTGGGCACAGCTCCTTGCTCTGCCGTCAGAGCCCTGTGGGACTGTGTGCCTGCCAGCCAGCCAGTCAGTATTTCTGTACCTCAGCTACTCACAGTGGCAGACCAATTGGGGAGGGGGGGATGGGACCATGGCCCCCAGGCGCTGGTTGGGGGGGCGCCGGCAGGCAAACTGTGCTGGAAACATCCAGCACTGGGGGCCTCTCACTTAGCAGGGTCCTAGGGCTGCTTGGATTTGAGATCCCCAGTGGCCGCGCCGACCCCAGCTCAGGCCTGCCAGCGGCTGAGAGCTCCCACTGTGGGGGAAGCAAGCGTCCTCCCGGCCTCTCTGGCCCCACGCTGGGCGCAATGACACCAGGGAGCCGCGAGGACCCAGGCCGTGCAGGGGCCAGGCAGCCAACCCAACGGTGGGGCTGCAGGTCAGAACCCATCACGGCCTCCCCCTCGCCACTGCCGGATGTCCTGGGGGCATTTGCCCCTGTCATTCCCTCTTTCAGCCCGCTCCCGCCGTCCCCACAGTGGGAGTGAGCAGCAAACGGGTCTGCAGACCCCTCCCGTGTGGCGCTGGTACCACACCTGCCACTGCCACCAACGGGAGGGGGGGTGCAAATGCAAGTATTAGCCCCCAGGCGCCAGAGACCCACGGTACGCCACTGGCTACTCAGCTGCAAGCGGGGGAGACTGACACTTCTTTGGTCTGTCCTGACAAATGTAGTCAGGCGTCGGGCATCCCTCCACTTCTGGCTCCACGCCGCCTCTCTAGGTTACCATCTCTTGTCCGGGGGAATTAGCCAATGGTCTATTAGAGGAGCTCTGGCCCTCAGGCAGGCAGGGTGAGTGCGTGGTCGATAGCCCCCAGCCCTTAGTACCCAGTCTGTAGCCCTGGCCCTCAGGCAAGGTGGGGCAGGGAAAGAGTCTATAGCCCCCGGCAGGGGTTTGAGCAGTCTTGGGCTCAGTTAGGGGGATGCTGCCACTCCAAGGGAGTGGTAAGGGGGTAGAGGGACATGGGCCTGCCCAACTCCACCGTGTCCCAGCCCAGGGCCCTAACAGGGGACGTGCTCCACCATTATGTGCTGACCGGGGCGCAGGCCCCAACACAGCCAAATTGCAGTTGGCCACCTCTGGGCTACTTCCTCCCCTTGGGGTATACCTGGGTCCATGGGCGTCCTTGGTTATTCTGGGTTAGGTGGCCAGTGGCAGTCTTGGCGATTCCCCTGTGGGCATGGACTCCTCAGCGGGCAGGGTGCCTGTGGGCACATCAGGAAAGGCAGCAGCCTGGACCGAGCCACGTGTGTCCATCTTGCTCACTGTCTGAGCCCCAGCTGAGCTGTAGGCCCTGCCTTTTATACTTCCCGTCCTGCCCTACTTCCTAGCTCCGCCCACGTGGCTGGGGAGGGTGGCTCCTCCCCCTCTGGCTCGGAGGGAGGCCCCACCACCTGACTACAACAAGCGTTTGGGGGCAGGGACTCTCTCTCCCGGTGAGCATGGCCCAACTCCCACTAAAGTTGTTGGCCATTCACTACAGTGATACTTGGATCAGGCCCTGCGTGTCTGTACACCACTGAACAGACTGATGTCCTGATCTTGGCTAGGCCTTCCCGGCCCTACTGTGATAGAGAGAACTACAAAGAAGAACGAAGATATCGACAGGCTGAGAATTAAAAAAGAGGTCTCTGGAGCTGACGTCATGCTGTGCAACACTGGAGCAACTGAGCATTTCTAAATAGCCTTTCCGTTCATGAGTGGAAGCAATGCGGGCACCTGTGGAGCAGTTATCGAGGTCAGGCGACACACTCCAGTCCCCACACATGGACAGGCCGTGCTATGGCGCGCACTCCTGACTCACGGGAGCTCTGTAGTAGGGTCTCCCGGACGTTGGGGGAGTCTGTTCACTTCACTGTCTCTGCTCCCCTTCCCATGCAGAGAGGCAGGGAGCCGGGAATGAGCTGCCTGCTGCTCTGCGAGGGATGATCTGGTCTGTGATGTTATCGTGCACGGCATGATTTTGGAGGCAGACTCTTTCGTTAAAGAGGTAGAACAGCCTATTTGCCCACTGGGCTCGGAGCACTTTGCCTCCGCAAGGTATGGAAATCAATCCCTTTGCCTGTGCTCGGCACGTCATATGAGCGTATTCAGCTCAGCTTGGAAACCAAGACGAAGAAGACCTGCAATACTGGCAGGCGTCAGTCAATTAAGGATGGATTTACACAGGGATAAGCAATGTTTCCTTGAGATCATCACTACTTGTTCCTGGCTTAGAGTTGGCTCATCCCCCGTCAGTCCCTGAGCATCAATTCTGTAGGAAAGGAGCTGCAAGTTGACCAGGGAATCAGTGGTTCTGCTTTGTTTAGGGGTCAGGATGCTCACCGTGACCTCGGCTGCCTTGTCCGCCAGCAGCCATTTCCCCGTGCAGCACCGATCACATGGTCAGCTCTCCCCCTTCAATGGATCTGATCTCCAAGGAGCAATATGCAGCTATTCAAATACCTGAGCCATGGTCACGCCCCAGAGGTACTGCTAGAACCTGTATGGACCCAGCCTGGAAGCAGAAATGGGAAGGGCTCCCCCTTAGACCCACTCCTCACAGGCTGGAGCAAGGCAGCCTCGGGGAGGCGAGAGACAGATCTGCTTAGTTGCAGAAGCTGTTCCTTGCAGCCAGCAGAGCTGTGCTTCCTGCCTCCCCCCTTGGCCCCTCCGCATGGCCAGGTGAGTGAAGGGAGAGAAGCAGCCGCTTAATCGACTTAGTTCATTCAAGAGAAGGTTAAGAGGTTACTTGATCACTGTCTATAAGTGCCTACAGGAGAAGATTTCTAGTAGAGTGCCCTGGAGTGGACCTTCCCCAAGGCCTTCCCGAAAAATAACCTCCCTTCCCCTCCAAGTGGGAGAGTAAACCCTGTCCCGAGTGGGGCTGACTTAATTCAGGCCCCCATAGCCAGAGGGGAAAGGAGGTGCCCTGCCACATTCCTCATCATGAGGCAGTTTTCCAGACCTTGAATCATTCCTGTAGCTCTCTTTCCGGGCCTTTTTCCAATTTGTCAACATTCCTTTTAAGAGAGGACACCGGAACTGGGCACTGTGTCCAGCAATGGTCTGTCTAATGATGTATGCGGAGGAAATATCACCTCCTTTCTTCTTCTCTGCATTCCCTTGCTCACACATCCCCTTAATTCATTTGCTCTCTTAGCCTTCACATCACACTGTGAGTTCATGTTTAGTTGGTATTCACCAGGATCCAGAGCTCTTTTCAGTGTCACGACTGTCCAAAATACAGCCCCCCACCCTAGAACCATGACCTGCGTTCTTTGTCTCTTGGTGCATGTGTGACAGTCGGGTTTCAACCCAGAGCAGTGCAGGGTTGTGTAAACACCTGCCCTGCAACTCTGGATGCCTCAATGTTATGTTGGTATGGCTCACAATCTGGACACCAACAGCAAGCACACAAACGTGCAGGTCACTCCTGGCTTCCCACCCCCAGTTACTGTTTGCAGAGTGACCCAACAGCCTCCCAGTCCAGATTTTCCTCAAAATCATCTGCCAATGTGGCAATCTGCTAGGGTTCCTAGAACTGTGATTTCCTGTGTTACCCTTCTCAGCCTCAGCAAGTCAGAGTTCTGCTACTGCTAAGCTGTGCGACCCTCCCTGACACACACCAGCTTGTCTGCCTTGCCAGCAAACGCTTCAGGGCTCTGCCAGTCCACACCAGGCCTTGCAGATAACAAACCATCAACCCAATGCCCGAGTTCCCCAGTGACATCCCCCTGCAGTGTCCAGCCCTTGCCTGGAACACTCAAAGACATTATGAAGTTTGTTTCTCCTTTCGAGAGACAATACACTGCAGCTCATTCATGTCACTGGGGTTTGACAAACACTCGTATTTCAAACACAGCGCTGAAATGATTTATAGTTAAAGTAAAACAAATTCATTAAATAAAGTCATTACGTGATACCAGCTGTAAGGGGTAAAGATAGAAAGTATTACAAGCAAACAGAAGTAAAAATACCTTTCTAAGACTAAAACTTACTTTCAGCAAGTTTCAATCTTTGCCTAAGCAGTTTTCTCACCTAACCTCAGTTCCCAGAGATATCACCCCCTTCAGCTGAAGGACTGAGTGTTCTGTCATTTCAAGAGCTCTGGTCTCTTTAATTCCCCATGCGATGGACAACTCAAATGTCTCTTTCCCCTTATGTCACCCCAAAGTTTATTGCCTCTTTTACAAGAGGCAAGGTGGCTTCCTGCTGCCCTTCCCATCACTCTGCTGATTTGTATGCAAATGGGGCTTCCGTATTTTTTATTCCATACTTTTGATTCTACATTGGAGACCAGTAGGTAGCTGCCTTCCCATCTGTCTGGGATAGAACCTGTTTTTCCCTGTGTTTGGTCACTAACTTTAAAGGATAATATCAGTGAGCATCCATAATTCCTCATTGAGTGTTAATGCCGGCATTTCACAATGATACTGATCACCAGTGTGTCACAGGCTTTCCTAAAAGGCCTTACTCAATACACTTTTATAGTACAGTAATATTGCATAAAACCAGTTGATTCAATTGTGTATCATGTACGGTTCAGACCCCTCTGTCTTTATAGACCAGTAAACCTTTGCAATGGATTCTCAGATAATTGGTCTGTCTCCTGCTGGGCTGTAGACACCATGCTGTCTTCTCCCTCTCTTGTTAGCTTGATAGCTTTGTTTCCATTTGTGTAAATGGTCCTTCATTGTCTCTGCCTGACAATCAGACTGGTCAGACAAGCAAACACATAATTGTTTGTCTAAGGCAGGTTGGGATTATGCATTGCTTCCTAAACACATTTTAAGAACATATTTCCAGCAATTATTAATAACACACATTGGTATTGTAGTCATTGCAAGTTGTGTGTGTCTATCCAAAGCCTGAGTATTTCCCTACGTGAAGACAATACTTATATTACTGTGCTCATTCATAATTAAAGCAGTTTGGGGGTCTGTAGTTTAATTACTACATAAATCTATTAGGTGTCACAGCAAGTGTGTATGCAGGCAAATAGTGAGTGTTAAATTGATGGAAAACATTTGTGCCGAGCAAGGAGAGAAGCGAGCCTTTACTATTAAATAATAGAAAAAACACATAAATTGACAGTGTCAGAGACACAGCGGCCCTGAGGCTGTGCTATTTAAATAGCCTTCTCAGTAGCCACCTTCATGAAGTTTGGAGGGAAGATCACAGGTTTGGAGGAGTTGCTGGGAAGTCAGTCTGTGTGCACATGGCTAGAGTGCCAGCTGCAGTTATACCATCTCTGCGAATAGTTCTCTTAAAAATGAGCCAGTTTAGTTTTAGAAACGTAAGAGTCCCGTTAGCCAGCCTGGGGGCAAGAAACACTGTAGTTTGAACATGTTTATATAGCGTTTATATTGCATATATCATAATCTATAAAGTCCTTGATCTGCTGCTTCTCTTCATCCAGCTTTCCCTTCTCTTTGGACTCGCCATTTTGTGATTAAAATTTCCCGGATCACTGAATAAACAACAGATGCATAGAAAATACCTTGTGGAGAACTTGTGACCTGTCCCGTGCCCAGGGTAGCCTCCTGAAAATGCTAAGGTCAGGGCAAGCTGTAAAAAGAGACCAGATTCTCTCAGCACTGGTGGGTGACACTGAAGTCAGGCTTCCCAACCTGCCACAAACTGCACTTCTGAATCCCCACAGAAGCCAGTACACAAATACACACAGCCCCCTTTACTGCATTTCAGCTCCTGGCTCCCAAATCAGCACCAGGTCCAGTAAAGAGACCAGTTATTTAACCTCTCTGCTCTTTACTAAAAAGGTTCCCTCCGACCCCAAGGGGTCAGCCACAGCACCAGATCAATATAAGTTTGGATCTTACCTAAAATACCACGCTGCCAGCCAATCCTTTAGTAACTAAACTAAAGGTTTATTGTAAACAGAAAGAAATAAACCATGAGAGAAATGTTAAATGATTAGAGCAAATCAGATACATACAAATGATTAAAAGTCCATACACATCAGGTTTCTAGAAGAATTGTGGAGTTGCAGGCTTGTACAGTTCCTCTGGTTCACATCCAGTACCTGGATGGGCCTTAGTCCTTCGGTTCAGTTGCAAAATGAATTGATCCAGAGGTAGGTGTGTGTCTGTAGCTGAACAGGAACAAAGACAAAATCGTTTCTGTGGCTTGGCCTTATATACCCCCTGGCCTTGGCCATGCGGCCTTGTGGAATGTTACAGGAACTAAAATGGAGTCCAGAGTCACACGGGCCAATCCTGGTAACTCTTCAGGTATGCCTTAATTTTCTTCCTGGGCCCCTTGCATCCCTGAGTGTCTTAATGGGCCATTAAGCAGGCTATTGTCCTGCTGCCATTCTATCTGGGGTGTTGCCCAGGCAGCACAATTTGAAATACAGACATCTCAAATACATCTATAACTTCCATTTCACATATCACACATGGACATAAGTATTATCATCTAACCTTCCTAACAGCACCTGACCTGGCCTATCTCACATGAATTATTATGATTTTGACACACTGATGTTACCCAATATGACAAATGCTCTCCCACCCATCTACTAGCATGACAGAACTTCTGGTGGAAAAGCTGCATTACATAAAGAGTCTGGGCGTTATAGTAGATCACAAACTAAATACACGTCAACAATATAATACTGCTGCAAAAAACCAAACATCACTCTGTGATGAATTAGCAGGTATGTTGTCAGAAAGACACAAGAAGTAATACTTCCACTTTACTCAGCACTGATAAGGCTGTACTGTGTCCAGGAGTACTGTGTCCGGGAGTACTGTGTCCGGGAGTACTGTGTCCGGGAGTACTGTGTCCGGGAGTACTGTGTACAGGAGTACTGTGTCCAGGAGTACTGTGTCCGGGAGTACTGTGTCCGGGAGTACTATGTCCAGGAGTACTGTGTACAGGAGTACTGTGTCCAGTTCTGGGCCTCACACTTCAGGAAAGATGTGGAAAAATTGGAGAAAGTCCAGAGGAGAATAACAAAAATATTAAATGTCTAGATAACATGACCTGTGAGGGAAGACTGAAAAAAATGTGATTGTTTAGTCTGGAGAAGAGAAGGCTGAGCAGGGCAAATAAGTCTTCAAGTAAATGAAAGGGTGCTATAAAGAGGATGATGATAAATTGTTGTCCTTAACCACGGAGGACAGGACAGGAAGCAATGGGCTTAAATTGCAGCAAGAGAGGTTTAGGTTGGACATTAAGAAAAAACTTCCTATCTGTCAGGGTAGTTAAGCAGTGGAAGATATTACCAAGCGAGGTTGTGGAATCTCCATCACTGGAAGTTTTTTAAAAATGGGTTAGACAAACACCTGCCAGGATTGATCTATAATACTCACCACGGGGGACTGCACAAGATAACTTATCCCTATATTTCCATGATAATTCTGAAATTTAAATATTAAGAATACATATGGAAATAAGACAAATAAACTAATGTGTGAACTGAGCAATTAAGCATTTGGAACACCGCAGAAAGGGTTGAGAAACTTTCCAGCATCATTCAGAATACAACACACAGCGATCACTTCCCCCCAAGCATAAACCATCCTGCAATAATCTCTCCATTGCTGCAGCTCTCTTCGACTAACCACCTCTTCTAGTCACAGTTCTAGCATCTTTCCAAATCGTTTGATAATTGAGTGTGAGCATACAGCAAACTAACGAAAGCAACACCATCCATATTCATTAGGCTTTTAAATTGGAATATACGAGAGCTTAATTGCTCAGAGAATTTCCAATCATATAGCGGCCTTTTACATGTTGAAACACAGACTATGGGAAGAGGGAGAGAAGATCATCAGCCTAAACTTTAAAGACTTGTTAAAATGGAGTCAGCTTCCTGACGGGAGTCTCACCGCTTTGATCAGCCAGGCTGCTCCAACAAAGTCCCTCCAGTGGACACGCTGGGGGCTCGAATCTGGAGTGTGGGGTGCTGAGCAGCTCCTGGAATTGCTGAGTTACCTCCCCGCAAGAAGGCAGTAAGAGCTAAGGATGCTCAGCGCCTTGCTGGGACAAGCACACACTCTGAAGATGCAGTTCAGGCATTTGCTATTGAAAACTGGGCCCTTCGGTTTCCACAGACCCATGGTTCATTAGCAAGCAAAGGAATCCCTAGAGGAACTTGAATTAACTGGCATTTTCTCCACCTGGAGATGCCGCGGTGGATGATATCTGCCTGTCTGGTCTCTGTTTGATCTCACGCCATCAGCCTGGTGCCAAAGGCCTAATGAAAAGGCTTTCCTTGTGTTCTATTAACAAGGAAGCCATTTTCTATCTTGACAGAATAGCACCATCCCAGGGGCAGGAGTTTGTGTCTGTGAAGTGGATTTTCAGGGCTCCTCTTCCTTTCATCCCACAGCGAGGGGAGTGCAGGCTTCCCAAGCTGTGAACAAGGGTCACAGGGGGTCTAGAAAAGGCTTTCTAGTAGTGGTGTCCTACTTGAATAAGGTAATTTCTGTCTGTATCATCTCAGAATTGTGGTCAGTCAGTGCTAGCATGGAAGGACTCACTTGGTTAGCTGGAGATGGGCAGTAATACAGTATTTCAGTGGCTAAATCCTGCTTTGGGCCATGCAAAACAGGGGTGGGGAGAGCCTGGAAAACCAGGTCTCTCTGCTCATGCTGAGAGGCGAGTACCTCCATCGTACACAGAAGAGATGGGCAATCCAGGCAGCTGGCGTGCTGGCCATGGCTCTCCTGTTACCTCAGCACAAATCTGGAATAAGGTCAGTCGAATGGCTCCGGGTTTACACAGGCACAAATCAGATCAGACTTTGCCCCGTGTGTCCCAGCAGGTGTGGTCTCCAGGACTAGAGACTTGTCCGTCCCCCGATCAGTGATTGTGTGTTCCACAGTCAGCAGCCCGCAGTCATCAACGTCACCTTCTTCCTGCTCAGGCGGGCAATGAGGTGTTTCACCCCACGATGCTTCCCTCCCTGCCACCGGCCCCAGCCAGCCGCACAGCTGGGCGCTCCTCGCTCGGCTGCCCTCCATGTTCCTCTTCTCCTCCACCACTTTCTTTCAGCTTCATAGAACTAGGTGCTGTTGTTATCTGACTGCGTCATGCTCGATCCATCGCCATGGTGTCCTAAGAACATAAGAGCTGCCACACTGGAACATCCCAATGGTCCATCTTGTCCAGGATCCCTTCTCTCACTGCAGCCAGTATTAGAGCTTCAGGGGCAGTCATTCACCCCCGTCTTCCCCCCCTGTCTGCTGGTAATCAGGGATTTCAGGATTTCAGAGAGCAACTCGCCTCCAGGGAGTGAGTTTGGTAAAAACTAGAGCTGATTAGAAACCCAACAGTCTCCCTGAGGTAAACTTCCAATTGGAGAACAGTAACAAATTCTGAAAATTGAGTGTTTTTCATACTTTCACACACTTTCTTACCTCCTACATCCTCTTTTACTCCTCCCCCCCTACCCCAATGAAAGAGGGAGTTTGTGGTGCAAAGTGGAGTTTCAGGGCTTTGGAGGAGGGCGAATGCCAAAAAGCCGCAAAAGGAAAATGGGAAACCAACTTTGTTAGTTTTCAAAAAGCAAAACAAAATGATATTTTAGTTAGAAACTAAAAGGAAAATTTCATCTTGAATCACAATGACAAACCAAGACACATCTTTGTTTAATTCTTTTCAATAGGAAAATTGGAAAAAAAATCTTCAAAATAAAAATATTTCACAGAAAAATAGTCAGGTCTGATGGACATTTTCTGACATTTTTTCAGATGAAAAATTTCAATGAGCTCAAGTAAAAACGGATATGCCCCTGGTGATAAATGTGACTCAGGAGAACTGGGTTCTATTTTCTTCCCTGCCACTGCATTGCTGGGTAAATCTGGACAAGTGATATCCCCACTTTGTGCCTCAGTTTCCTCATCTTTGAAATGGGGATAATGAGCCTGACCTCCTTTGTAAAATGCTTTGAGATCTATGGATCTAGGGACCTGAAGAGAGACTCAATTAACAAGTCAGGCCACAGCTGAAGGGCTAATTGGAGGGGCCAGCAAACCCAGAAATTGGAAGGAGATAAATAGAGAGGAAGGAAGCCCTGGGTGAGGGAAGTGTCTGACAGAAAGCACAGCTGGCTGCTTCTAGTACTGCTCCCTTCCCTCAGAGGCAAGGGGAAGGGCTGGCGGGGACTTGTAAATATGTGAATAGCACTCTACAGGCTAGCAGAGTATACGAAGGCACGGTGGTGGTGAAGGTGGCCTGGAGTGAGAGTGGTCCATGCATACGGTGAGAGAAGAATGTTAGAGGACCACCCCTTGAAAGGGTACCTCCGCAGATCCTGTCAGAGTGATAACGTCTGTTTCTCCGTGTTCACTTCACACATCAGAATGTAGGATAACGCACTGAGTCAGGGCAATGGTTCTTCTAGCCCCATGTCATGTCTTCTGACAGTGGCCAGTGCCCGATGATTTAAATGGAATGAACACAACCAGGCAATTTATCAAGTGATCCATCCTCAGTCATCCAGTTCTAGCTTATGGCAGTCAGATGTTTAGGGACACCCAGAGCACGGGGGTTGCATCCGCGGTTATCTTGGCTAACAGCCATTGATGGACCTGTCCTCCATAAACGTATCTAATTTTTTTAACCCAGTTATAGTTTTGTCTTTCAGAGCATCCCCTGGAAACAAGTTCCACAGTTTGACTGCATATTGTGTGAAGAAGTACTTCCTTTTGTTTAAAACATTTCTACCTCACTGTTTCCAGATCATGTATGAATATGTTGAACAGCACTGGTCCCAGTACAGATCCTTCAGGGACCCCCCTTTTAACCTCTCTCCACTGTGAAAACTGATAATTTATTTCTACTCTTTGTTTCTTGTCTTTAACCAGTTGCTCTTCCAAGGGAAAACTTCCTGCTTACCCCATGACTGCCTGCATTGCTTAGGAGCCTTCAGTGACAGACCTTATCAAAGGCTTTCTGAAAGCCCAAGTACACTATCTCCACTGGATCACTCCTGTCCACATGCTTGTTCATCCCCTCAAAGAATACTAATAGATTGGCAAATCATGACTTCCATTCACAAAAGCTGTGTTGATTCTTCCCCAAATATTGTATTCATCTCTGTGTCTGATAATTCTGTCCTTTTCTATAGTTTCAAACAATTTGCCTAGTGCTGAAATTAAGTTTACCGCCCTGTAATCGCCAGGCGTCTGGAGACTTTTAAAAAAAAATCTATTTTACATAAACTATCCTCCCAGTCGGCTGGGAAAACGGATATGCCCCTGGTGATAAATGTGACTCAGGAGAACTGGGTTCTATTTTCTTCCCTGCCACTGCTTTGCTGGGTAAATCTGGACAAGTGATGTCCCCACTTTGTGCCTCAGTTTCCTCATCTTTGAAATGGGGATAATGAGCCTGACCTCCTTTGTAAAATGCTTTGAGATCTATGGATGAAAATCAATATATAAGAGTGAGGAATTATCTCTCTGTGTATCAAACTGTGTCCATCCCCATGGTATCTGTGCACCTCACCTTCAATGACATTCTGCAGTTAAATTTCAGTAAAGATGCTTTCTAGCAAAGACGGAAGGTCAGGATACCCAGTTTGTGCTCCCCGCATTGGAGACTGACTTGAGATTGGCTGAAAAGTTGGTGCTAAGAGTGTTTTCCCTGGGAAGTTTGTCCCTTCTGCTTCTGGTTTTGTTTCCTTCCCAAACTCTAGTGTGGTTTAATAAATTGTTGTTCCTGTTATAAGGGTTTTAGTGTTAGCTCTGGTGAAAGAGAAGCTGCTGGGACTTGGGGTGCGTGATGGATTTCTGAGTCAAGAGCTGACTTCTAGCTGTCACTCAACACCCCACCAATACAGGTTCATTGAGATCTAAAGAGAGGATCAATGAAAAGTAGGGCCACGGCTGATGGGAAAACTAGAGGGGCAAGCAACCCCAGAAGCTGGGAGGAGATAAATAGGGAGGAAGGAAGCCTTGGAAGAGAGGCAGAGACTGGAGGAAGGCACAGCTGGCCACTGCTAGTACAGCTCTCTTCCCCTCAGAAGCAGGGGGACTGCTGGCTGGGACTTGTAAATAACATTGCAAGCGTAAAGCAGGGTGGTGGTGGAGATGGCCTGGAGGGAGTGTGATCTGGGTCTAAGGTGACACCTGTGGGGGGCTTACCTGGGAGCAGTGTCCCTCATCTGTGCAAACAGCCAAAGAGGGAACCGGTGTGAGGGCCAGTGGTCCAGGAAATGGATTGTGGAGCTGCACCAGCCGCAGCAAGCGGAGCAGCAGGCCCGGATGGCGCGGCAGGCGGAGCACCAGACAACTCGCCAAGAACTTACCAGGGTGGCTCAGGGGCTGGTGAGTCCCGCGACCAGGGGTAGCAATGGAGCCCAAGGAATCGGACTGGGCAAAGTGGCTCCCACCGAGGCTTTCATTTGAATGTCGGAGGGGGTGGCTTTCAGTGCCGGATGGGATAAGCCTCTGTGGGCTCTGGGAGTGGCTCCCCAGCTGATGGGAGAAGTCCAAGCAGCCTACACCTCCCTAAGTGAGGAACACGCCAGGGACTCTGGCGCCGTCAAGGCAATCATGGCAGATAGGATGGGTCTGTCGTCAGAGACGCACCGCCATCAATCTAGGGATGTGAAAGGGAAGGACGGAGTAAGGCCCACAGCGTCTCCACGGAGGCTGTCCGCCTGGGCTACTGGCTGCTTGTGAGCAGGGAGCCAGGGGAAATGATGGATGCAGTGATCCCAGAACAGTTCTGGCAAGGCCAGCCTGAAGGGGAGAACGTATGAGTGTGCTGGTACCGACCCGCAGCACTGGACAGTGCCGTGAAGCTCATTGATGGATTTTTGGGGCCGACGGGCCCAGAAAGACTGTTCGTCCCTTGCTGGGACAGGAGATGGGGAAGAAGTCAGTAGGTGCCCAAGCAGGAAAAGAGACTGGGAAAAGGTAGAAGGAGCCCTCATCCTCAGCCAGGAAAGGGATAGCATATAGCTCGTGTGGGCTGCCAGGACACAGAGAGCCTGTTCCTGTATGGACTGTGGGTTGGCGGAGCTGTGGGTGGACCAGGAAGCCTGGGGGACCAGGCATGCTTATCCTTACAGTCGGGGTTGGCAGGAAACAGGTGAAGGGTTTAATGGACTCGGCCGCTGGGCATTTGCTTCTCCGGTGAGACCTGATGAAACCCCTTTGGATGTTATCAGAGAGGACCCACGCGAATGCCCTTGATGGGAATCTAGATGGACAGACTGACTTGTGGGGGCGACCCCCAAACATAGATTGCTTTCCACCTACCGAGAGAACAGAGGGCACCCATCGAGGGGCTGGGAAGAACCCCAGAGGTGGGGTCCCACAAAAATCAAGGAATGCTGAGAAAAGCGGAGCGTGGCCCAAAAGAAAATAAAGTGTGTGATAGGTTCTGAGGCAGGGTCTGGTTCAATACCTGTCGCTCAAACCACCACCAACAGGCTAATTGGGACCTGAAGAGAGACTCAATTAACAAGTCAGGCCACCGCTGAAGGGCTAATTGGAGGGGCCAGCAAACCCAGAAATTGGAAGGAGATAAATAGAGAGGAAGGAAGCCCTGGGTGAGGGAAGTGTCTGACAGAAAGCACAGCTGGCTGCTTCTAGTACTGCTCCCTTCCCTCAGAGGCAAGGGGAAGGGCTGGCGGGGACTTGTAAATTAGTGAATAGCACTCTACAGGCTAGCAGAGTATACGAAGGCACGGTGGTGGTGAAGGTGGCCTGGAGTGAGAGTGGTCCATGCATACGGTGAGAGAAGAATGTTAGAGGATCACCCCTTGAAAGGGTACCTCCGCAGATCCCGTCAGAGTGATAACGTCTATTTCTCCGTGTTCACTTCACACATCAGAATGTAGGATCACGCACTGAGTCAGGGCAATGGTTCTTCTAGCCCCGTGTCATGTCTTCTGACAGTGGCCAGTGCCCGATGATTTAAATGGAATGAACACAACCAGGCAATTTATCAAGTGATCCATCCTCAGTCATCCAGTTCCAGCTTATGGCAGTCAGATGTTTAGGGACACCCAGAGCACAGGGGTTGCATCCGCGGTTATCTTGGCTAACAGCCATTGATGGACCTGTCCTCCATAAACGTATCTAATTTTTTTAACCCAGTTATAGTTTTGTCTTTCAGAGCATCCCCTGGAAACAAGTTCCACAGTTTGACTGCATATTGTGTGAAGAAGTACTTCCTTTTGTTTAAAACATTTCTACCTCACTGTTTCCAGATCATGTATGAATATGTTGAACAGCACTGGTCCCAGTACAGATCCTTCAGGGACCCCCCTTTTAACCTCTCTCCACTGTGAAAACTGATAATTTATTTCTACTCTTTGTTTCTTGTCTTTAACCAGTTGCTCTTCCAAGGGAAAACTTCCTGCTTACCCCATGACTGCCTGCATTGCTTAGGAGCCTTCAGTGACAGACCTTATCAAAGGCTTTCTGAAAGCCCAAGTACACTATCTCCACTGGATCACTCCTGTCCACATGCTTGTTCATCCCCTCAAAGAATACTAATAGATTGGCAAATCATGACTTCCATTCACAAAAGCTGTGTTGATTCTTCCCCAAATATTGTATTCATCTCTGTGTCTGATAATTCTGTCCTTTTCTATAGTTTCAAACAATTTGCCTAGTGCTGAAATTAAGTTTACCGCCCTGTAATCGCCAGGCGTCTGGAGACTTTTAAAAAAAAATCTATTTTACATAAACTATCCTCCCAGTCGGCTGGATTTAAGCAATAGATTACATACCACAGTTAGTAGTTCTGTGATTTCATATTTGTGTTCCTTCAGAATTCTTGGGAGAATACTATCTTGTCTGGTGATTTATTACTGTTTAATTTATCTATTAGTTCCAAAATCTCTTCTATTGACACATCAATGTGGGACAGTTACTACAGTTAGATTCTTCATCTAAAAAGAATGACTCGTGTGGAAATATCCCACACATCCTCTGCAGTGACAACTGATGCAAAGAGTTTATTTAGCTTCTCCGTAATGGCTTTGTCTTCCTTGAGTGCTCTTTTTAGAACCTAGATTGTTTGTTTGGCAAGTTTCCTGCTTCTGATGTACTTAAAACAACGTTGCTGTTAGTTTTTGTCTTTTGCTATTTGCTCTTCAAATTTTTTTTGGCCTGCATAATTATACCTTTACCCTTGACTTGCCAGATTTTATGCTCCTTTCTATTTTCCTCCCTAGGATTTGACTTCTAATTTTCAAAGAATGCCTTTTTGTCTCTAACCGCGTCTTTACTCTGTTGTTTAGTCCTGACAGTGGACTTTTTTGTTTTGCTCTGCTTACTGTATTTCTGGGTTTTATTTGGGATGTACATATAGTTTGAACCTCTCTTTTGGTGTTTTTTAAAAGTTTCCCTGCAACTTGCAGGCGTTTCACTCTTGTGACTGTTCCTTTTAATTAACCTCCTCATTTTTTGTGTAGTTCTTCTTTTTGAAGTTAAATGCTCCTGTAGTGGGTTTCTTTGCTAGTCCGCTTACAAAGATGTTACATTTAATTACGTTATAGTCACTATTGCCAAGCAGTTTTGCTATATTCACCTCTTGGACCAGATCTTGTGTGTCAACTAGGACTAAATCAAGAATTGCCTCTCCCCTTTTGGGTTCCAGGACTAGCTGCTCCAAGAAGCTGGCATTAATGGTGTCTAGACACTTTACCGCTGCATCCTGTCCTGAGGTGACTTGTACCCAATCAATATGGTGATAGTTGAAATCCCCCATTACTGGATTTTCTGTTTTTGTAGCCTCTCTGATCTCCCTCAGCATTTCAAAATCACCATCACCATCCTGGTCTGATGGTCAATTGTATATTCCCAATGCTCTAATCTTATTATTCAATCATGGAATTTTTATCCATAAAGATTCCCTGGTACAGTTTTATTCATTTGTTTTATACTGTATTTTATGCTATACTTTCTTTCATATATAGTGTCACGCCCCCACAAGTGCCACCTGATCTCTTTCCTATATATTTTGGACACTTGAATTACTGTGTCCCATTGATTATCATTGTTCCACCAAGTTTCCGCGATGCCTCTTATACCAATATTTTCATTTAATGCCAGGCACTCAAGTTTACTTCTCTTGTATTTCGACTTCTAGAATTTGGGTACAGGGACTTAGAAAAATTGTCAGTATTTAGTTGTCTGCCTTCATGTGATGTAATTGATGGAACTTTTTCATTTGAATGTTTCTTTTCAGTTCCTATCTGCACTTTATCAACTTCTATCTGGTACTCTTTACTAGGCTATGGAGAATCCCCGTTAAAAGATCCTTCCTTAAGGGATGTCTCTGTCTGAATCGTATGCTGCTCCACGTGTCAGCTTTCCCCCTTCCTTTATTTTAAAAATTTCTCTACAAACTTTTTAATTTTACATGCCAGCAATCTGGTTGCATTTTGGTTTGGGTGGAGCCCATCCTTCCTGTATAGGCTCCTCCTTTCCCAAAAGGTTCCCCAGTCCCTTAAAAACCCCAAACTCTCCTCCCTACACCATCGTCTTATCCATGCCTTCAGACCCTACAGTTCATTTTTCTGAACCGGTGCTCTTCTCACTTCGTTGAAGAGCATCCAGTTGAAGGCATCTGCCCTGTTGGTCTCCTATAAACTGGTGTACTGAAGACTGTTACGATTAAAAGCTATCATTTTAAAAGTTTCCTTGTCCTGCTGGCAGGTTAGGAGAAGCTGTGTAATCTGGGTCTTTAGCAGGTAGTCGGAAACAAGTCAGGCAGGAATCAGTAGGGTTGACTTGTGCCTCTCGGCCTTAGGGAGCAGCCTGCTTTGTCTCTGGTTTTGGTTGTGTGTGTCAGGGGCTCTGGATTGCAAGTAATAAACTAGCAATACATTGCATCCTTGCAGAAATAGAAAATACTTGAACTTCTGTGTGTATGACATGAACACACTCGGAGTCATCGCCTTTCCATCACCAGATATCACCTCCTAGGATAGCTCCAGTGGAATGGAGCTATGACATTTTCCACCAGCTTGGGGAACATCACATATGTGGGAGTGACATGCTGTGCCCCATGTACACCCTTATGGTGTGATTTGTGTAACTGTCTTGTTTAACGCAAAGTATGTCATGTCAGGTGCTCATGACATACTGAACATTATGGTTAGGATGGTGTGCTTCTTGCAATGTCACATATGTGGTTATGAAACTCTGCTATGTAACATTCCCAAATGTCTGTCTCACTGGGCTAGATAAATCCAGGCAAACACAAAGCAGAGTGAGAGTTCACGCCTTGCTGAGGTATGCACACAGGAACCATGGACTGGCCTGAGCACCTGATAAGGCGACGCTCATTTGACTCAAGTGGAGGAAAGCATGCAGGACATGACCGATCACCTGACCCCAGGGAGTGACGAGAAACATGTTAAAGGCAGAGGAGTTTTTGTCTCTGGAGCTCTCCCTTGTAATCCATATATGAAGCAACATCAAGCAACTGACAGACTGCCCACAGAGGGGGGCCTGGCCAAAGAAGTCAGCCAGACTTGTGTGGAAAGAGAACATCAAAGATTGTAAGGCTACTGAAGTGTTAAGTTTAGTTTAGAACGCCATTTGCTTTATTCTCTTCATGATCAAATCTGACTCATTATTCTGCTTTATAATCATTTAAAATCTTTCTATACTTAATAAACTTATTTGTTTTATCTAAAGCAGTGCATGTGGTTCAGACTTCATTTAGAGTGACAGAGCTGTTGCATATCAATTTCAATGATAAATTGATTAACCTATGAGCTTGCAGAGTGCAACAGGAAACACTGAATGGCAATTCCCAGGGTTGCATGTGGGACTGGGGATAGTGGCTGGGAGTCATTCTACTGCAGAATCCTGTGAATGGCTGGCAAAATCTCTCACTCAACAAAGAAAGTGTGAAGCTGGCTGGATTGGGGGGAGCATTTATTATATTATTTGACATCAATATGTCAAAATCATAATAATTCATGTGAGATATGCCGTGTCAGGTACTATTAGAAAGGCTATCATGTGCTAAGTCAGATGATGATGTTTATGTTCATGTGTAATGGAAGTTATGGACATGGTTGATATATCTGTAATTCAGATTGTGCTGTGTCTCGGCAACAACCCAGACAGGAGGGCTGCAGCACTAGCCTGCTTAATGGCCCATTTAAGAAATTCACAGGTGCAAGGGGCCCAGGGGGAGAAGCCAGGGATATACCTGATGTGTCACAGGATTTACTCCATGTGACTCTGGACTCCATTTTATTCCTGTAAAATTCACAAGCAGCATGGCCAAGGCCAAAGGACATAAAAGGCAGCTGCACAACATCCATTTTGTTTTTCAGTCTTCACCTATCTCTGGATCAACTCATCTACAACTAAACTGAAGCTGTGAAACAAAGGACTGAGACCCATCCAGGTACTGGATTATACCAGAGGGACTATACAAGCCTGCAAACTCCACAATTCTACTAGAAACCTGATATATATGGACTTTCAAATCAACTGTATTTGTTTGATTGATTTAATCCTTCAACATTTCTCTTATAGTTTGTTTCTTTCTATAATAAATATTTAGTTTTATTTACTAAATATTTGGCTGGCAGCGTAGTATTTTAGGTAAGATCTAAACTTATATTGATCTGGTACTGTGGCTGATTCTTTGGGGTCAGGAGAAACCTTTTTTGGTAAAGAGCCTAGAGTTTTAAATAACTGGTCTCTTTACTGGACCTAGTGGCCTATTGGGAGCCAGAGACTGAAATGCAGTAAAGGGGGCTGTGTGTATTTTTATTTTGGCTTCTTGATAACCAGTTTGGGGAATCAGAAGCACAGTTTGTGGCTGGTTGGGAAGTCTGACTTCAGTGTCACCCATCAGCGCTGGGAGAATCTGCTCTCCTTTTACAGCCTGTCCTGACCTTGGCATTCTCAGGTGGCTGCCCTAGGCACGGACGAGTCACAGTAGGAGCCTCTTTCTTGCTGGAGGCTGTGCGTGAACTGACCCAGGAGTGGGTGGGTTCACACAGCAGGGCAAGTGCAAGACGGGCTCAGGAGTGAGGGATTGGGGTGACCCAGTGATACACCAGTCCAGATTCTAGAGGGAAATGTTACATCGGGACATATAACTGTCATGGGAGCTGGCCTTATACGATGGAGCTCACTGCATTGACAGACAAGGACAACCATGGAACGCCTCACATTTATAACTAAGTACAGAACTGGTTTCCACAATGTAGCTGGTGTTTTTTACAGTGCTGCAACACCCCAAAACACCTCCAGATCACAAAGGAACCCGACCACCAACAGTGCAAAACCACATATGAGAGCGGTGCTGGGAGAAGCCCAAAGACAGACTCTTGCATCCTCTTGAGAGGAATCTCAAGTAGTTCAGAGGTTATTTGACCTCCGTATTTGGTACTGACGTGACCACTGCTGGAATACTGTGTCCAGTTCTGGGGCCCATAATTCAAGAAGGATGTTGATGCATTGGATCAAGTTCAGAGAAGAGCCATGAGAATGATTAAAGGATTAGAAAACCTGCCTTTCAGTGACAGACTCCAGGAGCTCAATCTATTTATCCTAACAAAGAGACGGTTAAAGGGTGACTTGATCACTGTCTACAAGTACCTACACGGGGAAGATAATTAGATCTTCGGTCTAGCAGAGAAATGTATAACATGATCCAATGGCTGGAAGTTGAAGCTAGACAAATTCAGACTGGAAATAAGGTGCAAATTTTAAGTGTCAAGATAATTAATCATTGGAACAATTTACCAAAGGTTGTGATGGATTCTCCATCAGTGACAATTTTAAAATCAAAATTGGATGGTTTTCTAAAAGATCTGATATAGAAGTCATTTGGTGTGTGTGGGGGGAGGGGGCAGGAGCGGGGAGGAAGGAGTTCTATGGCCAATGCTATGCAGAAGTTCAGACTAGATGATCACGATGGTCCCTTTCGGCTTTGGAATCTATGCACCAATCTGTTAACTCGGATGATTTTCTGGTTGCCCTCCTGCCTCAGAGATTCATTATTCATAATGACCAGAGACAGGGACTAAGGGTCAGGGAGTGACCTCTTCATTTAACATGTGCACCCCAACCTCATATTTCCCCCTCCTTCTCATTTTACTCTCTCCGCTTGCGGGAAATAATCTACAAATAGCAGGTATCTATAAATCCAGAATGGAGGGGAACCAACTAGAGGTTCATGCTGATGCTTCTTTTGCAACTGTAATATGAGTCTTCTGGGGCTGGGGACATTTAGGCTAGTTTTCTGCCTGCAGACAGAATTAAATGCTATAGCTCTATGTAACCATAGAGCAAACGTTTTACTACTGGTCATTGAGAGAGGACATAGAATGTGATATTTTTGAATGTAGCCATTAAATGAGCTAGGACACCGTGCATGTGTTAATTTCTTTTTTAATTTGAATTGATACTAATGGAAGAAACAGCTGTTTTTCTTCAGCTAGTTTCCCATGGAATCTCTGGTCTATTATTACGCCCTGCTGCTAGCCTGTCTTCTATTTCACTGACGTTTTACTATAACTGCTTGTAAAATAGTGTAAATTCCCTTGAAGAGAAGCAAGGAGCTGAAGCAGAGGGAAGCAATCTCACACTTGGGACCCCCCTCCAGATGATGCCATGGTATCCTCACCCTGAGGACACCCCTGGGGGAGAGGGGACCCCAGTTAAGAACGGACAGGTAATAGTAATGGGGGATTTGATCAATAGAAGTGTAGATGGTTGGATTTGTGATGACCAGGAGAACTGCAACATGCAAAGCCCCACCCCCAGCTGGGTAGCAGGAATGTTTACCTGGGCTGCCTCTGGCACTGTGGTGCTGTCCTAAAACTACAAACCTCCAGTACTGACACAGGCATCCACAGGCACAGACACACCCAAGTGAGCTACTCCAGTGCTTTGCCCAGCCACTCACGAACCAAGGACAGAGGCATCAGCCCATTCCCCAAAGCTTCTCAGCACGTCACTTCAGAATTATACCATCTTGCTCTGGTCACAAGCCTGTCAGGGAGTGAAGACAGTGATTGTCAACTCCCCTCTTCTCACAGCTCTGCCAGCCTGCTGGAAAGATCAATGTGTGTCACTTGCGGGGTGCCCCCGTTGGTCAAACAGGGTTCCATTGTGTGCGTGCTCTCCGTGAAGTTGTCACTGTAAACAGTTCCTGATAGGGGATTCCCTCCTTGAGGGTGTTCGTGAACAATTCACGTGGTCTGGCTACCCAATTACTATACCTGAAAGGCTGGCTGTGAGGTGAGTCACACTTCACTAGGTATTTTAGTAACCAATACAGCAATACTTCACATACAATAGCAGCACATACAATCCAACAGGATATTAATGTTTAGCAGATAAAGACTTTTAAAATGATACCTCACAATGCATCCTTTGTACAGACATAACATAATTAGATGACAGTGGTGAACATGGGGTTTTGGGGTGCTGCTTTGGAACACAGTGTCTCAGTAACATTAAACAAAAATGAAGTTTAAATACAGGTTATGCAAACATTTTGAGGTTATTAAACTTTGTTGACACTTGATTGTGCTTGTGAAACAAAGGTAGAAACGTGTTGAAATTGTTTGGTTAGTCTCAACATTTTGCAACATAAACTGATATAATATATAGTTACAGTTTTGCTATAACATTATTATAGTTATATTTTAATATTTGAGGTTATAATCAAGTTTAAAAAAAATCCAAAACAGAAACTGACATTTTGTTTATATTACCTTTGCATTAATGCTGAAGATTTTTCCCCTACAGTTTTTTGTCTTTGAATAAAAAGTCTTTGATTAATAAAAGAAAATCCTCTCCGTTTGCAATTGCATTATTTACTGATGCAGAAATAGATGTGAATTTATGTATAACAGAGGCTTTTTTGAGTTTTGCAAAATAAATTTGATATTATGATGATTATAACCCAATCATTACATTAAAATACCATGGTACCACTTTTACTTTAAAAAATTAGTATGAAATTGGCTTTTGTTGCAACAAAATAAAAACAAAAAATGAATCACATGACACAACATACAACAACCACAGGACAACATACAGGACACACTTACAATAAAAGACTAATGGTGCCAAAATTGTAATTATAACTATACAAGTGCTTAAGGTTATTAAAGCAATACATTTTAGAAAAGAAATAGGTAAACACAAATTAAACATAGAATCATAGAAGATTAGGGTTGTAAGTGACCTCAAGAGGTCATCTAGTCCAACCCCCTGCTCCAAGCAGGACTAACCTCAGCAAAATCATCCCAGCCAGGGCTTTATCAAGCCAGGCCATAAAGACCTCTAAGGATGGAGATTCCACCACCTCCCTAGGTAACCCATTCCAGTGCTTCACCATCTTCCTAGTGAAAAACTTTTTCCTAATGTCCCATCTAGACCTCCCCCACTGCAACTTGAGACCATTGCTCCTTCTTCTGTCATCTACTACTATAATTGAGAACAGCCTAGTTCCATCCTCCCTGGAACCCGCTTTCAGGTAGTCAAAGGCTGCTATCAAATCCCCCCTCGTTCCTCTCTTCTGCGGACTAAATTTAAATAAGCAAGTTATTACCTTTTCATTTACAAAATTTAATAAGAATCGGTACCAAAAAAAATCCTATTTGCCCACTTTGGTGTTTTAATTTAGTTCACTTAATGCAGTTTCCGTTACTTTGTTACCTTACTTTTAAGGATACTACTATATGGAAATAAGGACAAGTCATCTTTCATATGGTAGTCCCTAGGATTAGAAGCAGAGTTAAGATAAATGCTTGACAACCATATCTTCAAGAAAGTTAATAGTCTCTTCAGCTGTTGCATTCCTGAAGGGTTAAAATAATTAATTGACTGGACATATTTAAATCAAGTTTTAACCTTAAACTTTTCCTTTGATTTCTCTGTTTTGTTTTTTTCAGTTGCCTCCTCTTTCTAGTTTCTGTACTAGCTATAACTTTTAAAACAAAGATGGCAGAAGCAAAGGGGAGATAGCAACCTAGGAAGGAGAGGAGGACGTTAGCCAAGAGAGATTCATTACTCTGAGGTCAGTTTAAAGTACAGGCAGGAAAAGTTAACTGGTATGTAAAAATCTTTGAAAAATAAGTTATATTAGCTCTGAGATGCGACTGGGGCTCACTGGGTTAGAGGAGAAGGTCTGAAAACCCAGATCTCTGGTTTTTACACTAGCTCTGAGAGGAGAGTCTTGGTTGATATCTGCTCCCACAAAACCTGAATTTGTTCTCCCAGCATCTGATGCTTTTTTCTCCATGCCAAATAGATTGCTGGAGTGTCCTTCCCTTCTGCAGTTAACCATTTCTGGGCAACTCCGTGTGTTAATGAATCCATTCTAGGTATTAACCTGCTCACTGTTGGTTTATTATTCCTGTATTCTCTTTCATCCAACCTCCTGTGAACACGTTGCAGCCTCTGTCTCTTCAGGTGCTCTGCTAACTGTGCCATTTTCTCATCCATCTTATCTGTCAGCCCAGTCACATCATTGGATAATTCTTCTCCCTCTGCACTTCCTTCTCCCGTTCTTACAGGCACCACACCAGGTTCTGGCTGAGGTTGTGCCAGAACCAGGTTCTCATCCGACAGGGGTGGTTGTGGTGCAGTGACCCCTGCCCAAGAACTGCCTGTTACCTGTGGCACGGGATCGTCCCATTTTCCTAGGACCAGCTTTTTCCATTTCTGTCCCCACTCGCCAGGCACTATGTAAGTACCTGAAACTTGCTGCTGCCCTGCCAGTAGATTTATAATAGGAGATGGCAGGTCTCTTTTGTGCAGATTCTCTACAGCTGTTTCCGGTCCTCTGTTCTGTTCCTGTGCTTGGCACAACATGTCACGCGGCTGAACTGCTCTCTGCCCTGTCAGCAGAACCAGCACTTCCCAGTGCTCTGGTGCTTGTGTTGCTTCTTCTAACTCTTCTTGTTTGTCTATTTGTTTCAGCTATGTGCCCCGCCAGTTTTGTGGCCTGTTGTCTTAAACATCTAACAGACCCGGCCATAGTTTGTAATATTCTATATTTCTTACACTTATTATTATTATGTAAGGCTACAGTGTCCGCCATTGCCTTACAAATTCCAGTCCATGTTCCCCCCTTTCTTGTTGACTTCATATGAACTCCACACAATTACTACCCAGTGTGTCCAGACCCTATCAAACTCTGGGGATTTGCAGTGGAGGGATGAGGGGATTCCCAAGCTCAGCGTTTTCTGCCATCTCTGGTTGTGGCCCTAAGTTCAGGCAGCTCAACCCTTACCAAATCAGCGATGGGGGTCACCAGTGTTAGTGCTGTAAAGTGTTGCTGGTGCGGCAACTTTGTTAATGCTGGTAGGCTGTTGTTCTTGGAGCGTCAATGTTAGCTGCAATAGCAGGGAGTGCAGCATGTTGATTCTGCAGACACTGATGTTGCTCGTAAAGAAAGACACAGGCGTGGTTCAGTGGTGAAGGAGTTCGGCCATGTTTACTGTCGACAGAGCACAGTCTTAGTATCCCATCTCAATGGTTAGAGGTACACTAACACATATATGGGCATGACAAGGTACTAGTTCAGTCAACATACCAGGATGCTAGCCCTTAGGCTTGTACAAAGTTGCCCCTCCTTCCACTCCTCTATCATACATTAGTACAAACAAGATACTTTTCATATGCTTTTCGTTATTTATCCTGTACATTGCGCCTGCTAGTTTGGACAAAACGTCCTAGTTCATTATATTGTCATTCCCTCCTTATCTTTACGAGGGGTCAGTGTGTATTTGTACCATCTCCTAAGAATTAATTACATAGTTACTTGAGAGATCTGTGTGTTTTTTGTACCATCCTCTCCAGTCAAGAATGTGTTTGTTTATTTAGCTGACGCCTGTTGCATTTCTATTTTGCCAAGGCTAGGCTTACTCCTATTTATACTCTTAGCTATGTCTATGACTCTGGAAAGGGTTCCAGAGGGTAGCTGATGTAATGCTGATGTTTTTAAAAGGCTCCAGAGGTGATCCTGGCAATGACAGGCCAGTAAGCCTAATTAGGTAGCAGGCAAATTGCCTGGAACTAGTCAAACAGAATGATCAGATACATCAATGAATACAATTGGTTGGGGAAGAGTCAATATGGCTTTTGTAAAGGAAATCACGCCTCACCAACCTGTTTTAATTCTTTGAGTGGGGTCAACAGATGTGTAGACAAGGGTAATCCAATGAATATAGTGTAATGGGGCTTTCCGAAAGTTTTTGATAAACCTCACCAAAGGCTTTTAAGCAAACTTAGCAGTCATGGGACAAGAGGGAAGGTCCTGTCATATGAATAACTGGCTAAAAGATAAGAATCAAAGGGTCTGAATAAATGGTCAATTTTCAAAATGTATATAGGTGAATAGCAGAGTTCCCCAAGGATTTGTGCTGGGACAAATGCTGTTCAAAACATTCACAAATGATCTGGAAAAAGGGGTAAACAGTGAGGTGGCAAAATTTGTAGACAACACAAAATTACTCAAAACGGTTAA
The DNA here is from genome assembly GCF_026122565.2 of Emydura macquarii macquarii. Taxonomy (NCBI): domain Eukaryota; kingdom Metazoa; phylum Chordata; order Testudines; family Chelidae; genus Emydura; species Emydura macquarii. Next base: position 1,976,839 of record NW_027131688.1, read on the forward strand.
ATCCAATACAGACTGCAAAGAGTTACAAATGGATCTCACTAAATTGGGTGACTGGGCAACAAAATGGCAGATGAAATTAAGTGTTTATAAATGCAAAGTAATGCACATTGGAAAACATAATCCCAACTATACATAGAAAATGATGGGATTTAAATAATGTTACTACTAAAGAAAGAGCTCTTGGAGTCCTCTTGGATAGTTCTCTGAAAACATCCACTCAATGTACAGTGTCAGTCAAAAACAATAAGACTGTTAGGAACCATTAGGAAAGGGATAGATAGTTAGATGGAACATATAATGCTACTATCTATATCCATGGTACACCCTCACCTTGAATACTGTGTGCAGGTCTGGTTGCCTGGTAGCCCCAGAATTTGACATTCTTGAGTGTTACCCCAGAACTTGACAGCACTACAGTCAGCCATTTTGTATGTTCAACCACTGCTAGCTGAAAGCCAAGTATCACATAGCTAGAAATAAATTTTTGGACCCTGAGAGGCAGCTGCTTGTTTGCAGTTCTACTAATCAGAATGGGAGGATGGAACAAGAAGTTAATGTACTGAGAAAATGGAAGGAATTTTTGGACAGCTGTCTTGCTTTTAGATGCCTCTGACATATAAATTTTATTGTTGCTATGACTAGAAATGCATTGCTGATAAGGAGAATAATGGCCTTTTGCTAGGGAAATTGTTGGTCTACTAGGGGTCTTTATGAGTTATGTTCTTGTTTGGAGAAAATGTATAAATAGTTTAGTAAGAAAGTGTGCTTTGGAGCAGTCTGAGGAAGCTTTTCTTTGGGCAAGGATCTGACACCTACATTTTCCAATAGCTAGACAGAAGGAGGGCCCCCCGAAACCTGGCTCTTGATTCCTCAAAACTATCTTAATTTTGGTAAATATAAAGGTTTAGGATGCTCAGAACTACTGCTACAGTGTGTGTGTGTGTACACACTTGAGACCTAACAAAATAGTTTTAGATAAAAGCACTCTTTGTGGCAATCTTTTATCAGACGGAGGAGCAGTGTCCCCCTTGATTTATTTCTGGCACTGCCAGAAGAAAAACAGTTACATTACCATATCTTTGAGTTCTGAAAACACTGGGAAAAGCCCCATCTCAAAAAAGATATACTAGACTTGGTAAAGGTGCAGAAAAGGACAAGAAGAATGTTTAGGGGCATGGAACAGCTTCTATCTGAGGAGAGATTAAAAAATGTGGGATTGTTCAGTTTACAAAAAAGATGACTAAAGGGGTATATGATAGAGGTCTATAAAATCATGAGTGGATGTAGAGAAAGTGAATAAAGAAGTGTTATTTATCCCTTAACATAACACAAGAATTAGGGGTTAGCCAACAAAATTAATAAGCAGCAGGTTTAAAATAAAAAACAAAAGTAAGTGCTTCTTCACACAAAACACACAGTCAACCTGTGGAACTCATTGCCGCAGATATTATGAAGGCTGAAAGTATAACTGGGTTCAAAAAAGAATTAGATAAGTTAATGGAGGATAGGCCTATCAATGGCTATTAGCCAAAATGGGCAGGGACATAATCCCAGGCTGCAGGTGTCTCTAAACCTCCAGAAGCTGGACAATGGAATGGATCATTCAATAATTGCCTTGTTCTGTTCATTCCCTCTGAAGCATCTGGCACTGGCCTCTGTCAGAAGATGGGATAGTGGTCTAGAGGGACCATTGTTCTGACCCTCTATGGCCATTCTTATGTTCTTATGATGTCCATAGCATGGCAATGTTGTTCATAGCAACTTTGTGACTGAGCAAAATAGCTGCTGCAATTCATATCAATATGAGCTTGTTCAGGGTTTGTGGCTTCATGCCTAGATTTAATGTGCTACTATACTCAATGAGGGAACCAATGTGTGTGTTCCATAAGCAGTTTTTAGTACCCAAATCTGCTGCCTCCTTCCAGAAATTGCTAGCTGAGACGCATAGATTTGTTCATTCTTTTCTGGGTTGGAGGCACTATGGGGGTGGAAAGAGGCTGACTTGTGGTTATCTGATGGTGTACACTCATTCCTGGAAGTGATGCTTCTCAGACATAGGCTTCCAATGACATCGCGTTGGCTCGTTCCTGGGAAGCAGCTATTCAGTGGGAGAGTCACTGTCACCTATCAGGAAGTGAGTAATTTGGCATTCAGTCGTATACTGAAGTTATAAATGCATTGAGCAGATCTACAAATACTAGCACACTTATTATTTTGACAAAGATCAGCTGCGGTGACTTTATTCAAAAAAATTAATTAGGCCAATGAAAGGGAACCATGAATCAGTCCCCTTCTGTCGCAGTTTCTTCAGCAATAGTTTTTGCTGATTTTTTTTTATTGTTTTTATATTTTCTAATGCGCCAAAGCGATGTGGAGAGTGAAACATCACGTGATTTTTTCACTAGATCCATCCAGCTGAATATATATGAACAGCTCGGAATGCAATGCAACCTCCCCTGAGACTGGGAACAATTAAGCTTCAGGCCAGTTAACTGCTATGTGTGTTAAAGAGCCCTGGAAAGCATAAAATGAAATGGATGCCTCCTATTTACATTTCTACTGCTGTAAGATTCATGGGCGAGAGTCTCAGAAGAGACAATATTTAAGGATTATTCATAATGGCCCATATGCTTCTCTCCTGCACAACAAAATGTGGAGGGAAACAAATCAATGCGAAAACTTTCACTTTCCTTCAGCTTCCTTCAGAATCTGCACATTCCCCAGTGTGCCTGAGAAACGCTGGAGCCAGCATGCTCTGCTGCAGCATGGCATGACAGTACTCCCCAATCAAACCGAACAGAGCAGCTGCTAGTATTACACAGAGAGGTTGGGCATGATTACAGAGCCCAGAGGTTATTCCCCTTCTTGGAAGGTGGAGCTCAGGGCTCCAGGCAGATAAGGAAGTTCTGACTGCTGTGGACAGAGGGCTCCATTTGCTGGGTTTAACCCTGTTCAAGTAGTATCGTTTAACCCTTGGATGGATGCTCCCCAGGACTTACTGGTGTTGACTGACTTCTGGGTGTTTAGTAATTTGAATGGGGTTGTAGGTTCGCCAGTTGATCTGATCAGAAGATAATGAGGTTCTAGTCCTGGAATCAGGCTCCAGAAGAGTTTTATAAGGACCCCTGGGGTACATGACAGGAATGCTCAGACTGATAACAGAATATGTATAATTTTATAAGCTTTTTTTAAGATAACATAAAATGATGGAGAGATGACTGATTAAAAGACAATGAATAATCAAATGGATAATGGGTAGGATTAGTCTTATTCTAAAGACACATGTGATATATATGTTTATACTGTATTCTTTGGATTAGTATACTCACAGCCTTCCCTGATGACCAGGTTGAGAGAGATGGCCGGTTCCTCAACTCTTGAGTGGAGGCGTGGAGAGCCAGGCACTGCTCGAAATCTAAGAGCTGTAAGGCTAAGACTAAGACTACAAATAATACTAAGTATAAATGAAGAACAAAAGATCTTGACAAACACTAACTAAAAGACACTCAGAGAAGGAGTAGCTGACGATCACCCCAAGTAACACAGTTTGCCCCTTTTTATACCCTGAACCATACGGGTCCTCCTCCGAAGTCCAAGCTTGGCTTCTTCACCCCCAAATTATTAGGGTACACTTATTCTATAGGCTGGCAGGATCGTGTGTATTAATGACATAGCCATATCCTTTCCAGATGGTTCGCTCATTTCACCTTTGTTATTTCTGGCCCTTTCTGTGGGTTTTATGGCGTACCTGTGATGTTTACTTGGGGCATAAATGGAGGTGACAATTTACAATTGCAACAATTCTCTATTATATAAGTGCTTTTTATAATAGAGAATCTACAATAGTGGAGAAATTGGTGGAGAATTGAGACAATTTACTTGGGGCACAAACTGAGGTGCGGGCAACAGCTTGAAGGATTGGGGTTAGCTCATTAGTTGAGTATGATCGTTAAGGAGTAGCAGCAGCACCAGGTTTAACCCTGCTGGAAGGAAGACCAGGCCGATGCTATGTCTCTATGAGACTTATTGAATCTCAAAGAAGTACTCTTTAGGGTTCAATATTAAGATGAATGCCTTGTCATTCACATAGTTTTCAATAACTAATGCAGCTAAATACATTCATTTAAAATGAAGACCTATTCCCACAAAGCTGGCTAATCAATAAAATGGTGTCTGAACTGATCCCTGGATGATCAGGAGCTTGTATTCCTACTGCAGATGAATGATTTCTCCTCTGCAGTACAATAGCAACCCGTAAAATATATCTACTTGATCTACACTATAGCCGTCCCCCAACATACAGTTTAATAGGCTACCTATCTGTGGAGGATACTTCTATTGAGCTATCTTTGCATCTGTGTGGAAATGCTTTGATGGCAGGTCCCTTAATCATTGCCTGTTTCATAATATTCATGAAATAAAAGAGGTAATTTATTATCTCTCTGAATGAAGTTAGGAAAATTCAATCTTATTTCTAGAAGGTTTTTAAAAGGGGCCCTTTTGTATTCGTTCCTTTATAGTTTTACATTTGTAAAGTTTTTTAATAACCAACAAAGCCTTAGCTTTATCCATTATCCAAAAAAAGAGCCAAACCTTGTATTTTTTTGAGATTGTAAATGTTGTACTCTGACTCATTCATTTTGCTGAAAGCCTATTTTCTTTTGCCCAACTACTTTGGAAGCAGTTATATCAATTGCCTTTTTTTTCTTTAACAATTTATTACTATTACAGCTCTTTTCTATGGGTTTAAAATGTCTCTAGTTAATGATGCAGGCTATTAGAAAGCCACTTTGCACAAGTAGCTGAGAACATCTGGCTTTATTAGCAATGATGCAATAATTTAGATAACTCTGAGTTAAGGAAAAGCTTTATGTACTGTGGTAGAGAGCAGAACCATGGGAGAAAATTAACTCCCAAAGCGAAAGCCACAATTTGGCTCAGTTGCCAGTTCCACCGCGGAAGGAGGGGGTGAAATCTGAGCGATCCCTCCTCCCCGCCCCCAGATTTTAACAGTAGTGAAAGCACATTCTTTAACAAACCGTCTAAATCTAATGTAAGCCGTGAGTGTGAGAGAGAGAAGCCCAGCCATGGCTGGGACTCAGGGACCCTAAGACTGTTCTTGATCCCAAGAATATGGATCTGCTTGTCATGAAGGAGACTTATCTCCACCGTGGCCAGTGAAACCTGAAGCAGGCAGCAGTGGGAAGGGGATATTTGTGGTCATTGACATCTTGTCTTCAGATGTTCATGAGATCCAGAGGAATTGTTGTTTCAGCTGACACCATTATTAAAACTCCTCTTGTTTAGTGTAATTACAGAAACTGATGTCTGACAGGCGCAGATGGGAACTGCTTTTTTTATGTTCTGGGACTTAAGCAACAAAATTTAAACAAAAACTGTATAACTGATCGTCTCTGGAATTCTGTTTTTCCCAAAGGTTGTACATTCTAATTCAGTCTAATGAAGACACCTCATGCTTTATCTAGTGCTTACAACATAACTAATTTACTTGATATATCTCGTTTTCTTAGAGTTAAGAACCCGTGAAAATGCCAAAGAGATTTATCTTGGACTTTACAAGTTTCACATGTAAATATGTGATCTAAAAAAACAAACAAACAAAAAAAGGGAGGTCAAAGACTGATCTGTGTGTGCAATTAGATGGACTAGAGCAATATTTTCTTCACCAAAAGTAAATTATAACCAATATGTCAATTGCTTGTGAATTTTTTGTCTAGACAAGAAGACTCTATTAACACAAGGTCCTGTGGTCCCCTTGAAAAGTGTCCCGAAAGCCAAAATTCCATGTGAGGATATTTACAATAGCATACTGACCAGAGCGTATCCTGAATTTCCTAACAGTTCTAGCTTCCACACAGCAGCTTGATAAGCCAGGTTAAGTGCATGATGACACTGAGAGGATGTGCAATGAGGGACAACTCTCTGAGCAGGTGACAGAAGATCCATAGGAAGGTGTCCAGCTTTCTAGCTGCAGCCATGTGGTTCCACGACTGGGCCACACACATTCAGAACCTCTCACCTCAGGGAAGGAACTCAATTTCCCTAGTACCTTTCTGCTGCTGTGGATTTGGGTGGCTTTTTCACGCAGGAGAGTGACTAGCATAGTCACAATCTACATGCAACAGTGATAAGGAAATATTTGCTTTTTAAAGCTAACAAACAGTGGGGTCAATTCACATATTTCCAGGGGAGGCAGCAAACTCCAGTCCCTCCTCCAACCTCCCAGCAGGAACACTGTTCCGGTCCCCACTCATTCCCTCCTCCCACAGAGACCTTGGGTCTTCCATGGTCAGGAAGTCTCTCTTCTCTTTTCCCCACACAGTGCATGAGTTAGTGTCACCAGGACTCAAGATCTCAGCAGATTCCCCTGTGCTCCACCTACAGAGACAGGCTTCTCGTCAGTCAGGGTGCAACACCATTTGGCCCATTTGCCCCTTTGTTTGGCTGAAGGGACAGCGGGGCCAAATTTCACTGAGTGTTGTTATCAAATGTCTGTGTGTGGCAAACATGCTGTTGGAATGACCCTCCAGAATGCTCCAGCAGCAGACGCACTGATTTGGTACAGGAACATTGCTTAAAAGTGTTTGGGTCACGGTGCAAAGAGAAAGCCAATGAAATAAAGACAAATTATCCTCTGGGTTATTTAAGCGTCTGTTCCTATTTTGAAATTTGAATTCAGAAGAAAAGTTTCAAAAGTTCTGCCTCAAAATTGAGAAAGTGACTGTCTAAATCAAGGTCCTTCTGCATAATGATGTGCCTCAGACAGGAGGAATTAGAAATGATCAAATGGCAACCTTAAAAGGTACCACCTACATGGTAGAGCAAATCTCTGAAGATAATTAATATGTAGGACCAATCTGAGTCATGATCGCATCTTCCAAATATATGGCTGGTGCTACCAGGAATGAAAGGTTTGTACTATAAAAAGCAATCAGGTGCACCGAGTTCTCTGAGAAGTATAATTCTGACATTTCCTTTGAAAATACCAAGAGTAATGAGAGGTCATACAGCCAGCATGCAGTTTTCATGAAAACTATATAAAAATGCAGGCTATTTTTTAAGAGTGTAACCATTTCTCTTATTTTAATTGAGACGATTTCCAAACCAAAAGGACAGGTGAAAAAGTTTAACAACTTTGTTCCTTTTAAAAATGCATGCTGTAGAAGAATTCCTGAGAACTTATCAGTGATAGTTGGAAAAAATAGTTTGCAAATATACTCTTCTAAAAATAATTGTGCCTTTCGCACTCATGGAGAACACTAGATTGCTTGCAGTGGTGATGGAAATCTGTGCACAGACAAGGGTCAGCCTGGTCAGACGTAGTTCCAACTCATTCAAGCTGCCCCACCCATGTGCCTTAACGAAACACCTGTTGTCAGAAGGTTTAATTTACCAATCAGGGCAGGGGATACATTGTACTAAACATTTTTTGTAAATAAAAATCAGTGGGGCATTCTGCTTACAAACAGATGAAATGATATGGCCAGGGAAAGGAGTGAGCACATCAGTGTAGGATGCAGGAAATACAATTTCAGGGCTTTCTGATGCCAATGGCGATAATAGCAGATGGGGAACTGAGGGTGAGCCAATGGGCCGCTGACAGGTAATGGATGGTTATATTTAGGCTTGGCAGAAATTTATTTTGACAGATGATATCAATGTTTATTTTAAGCAATTTTTTTACTATTTTTATTGATTTAAATTGTCAAAGTTGCACAAAATTATGGGTTCTAAGCATTTTATTTTTGATGTTTATTGGTCAAAATTTTCAGTTGCTGGAAATCATGGGGAGGGTCAGACAATAGTTATTTAATAACAGTAGAGGTGGAGATTCAAAGAGTTACATCTTCGTAACCATTAAAACACATCACATGTCAGAATATACAAGTAAATATCCTTAAATCACACTCTAAAGTTTTCTAGAAGCACATTTCTTACTTTGCCTATCTGCAAATTTCGGTTATTAGAGATGGAACTTTTTTGTCATCGGTTTGTTTGCATGTGCTGAAATAGATGTTTTCCAAAATTTACCGATAAAAAGTACACCTTCCAAGGCTGGGCAAATAGCACAGGATGCACGGAGAGCTTTCGGAGCATGCTCACTGAGGTTCTCTAACCGTGTTGTTGTGATGTTTCTTATATTTGTTATATTATCACATTTGTGAGTTTCATACTAAAGGCGGGGTCAGCTAATAGTTCCTAATAAGGAATATTTACGATTGCCTCCAGAGAGAAGCTATTAAATCCTGAATTCTCCTTGGACTGTGACTTTCCACTTTGATGCAAGAGTCAGACAATTGAAAAGATTCTCATTTCCTCTGAAAATAAGTAAATGGTTGGTCAGAAAACTGAAAGTAATTGCTATTTTCACTAGGAGGGTGGCTTTTCACTAGCCGGGTGGTGAAGCACTGGAATGGGTTACCTAGGGAGGTGGCGGAATCCCCAGCCTTAGAGGTTTTTAAGGTGCAGCTTGACAAAGCCCTGGCTGGGATGATTTAGTTGGGGTTAGTCCTGCTCTGAGCAGGGGGTTGGACTAGATACCTCCTGAGGTCACTTCCAACCTTAATCTTCTATGATTCTATGATTAGAAGTAGCCAATTAACCAGGCATGCCCTATACCACTATGTGGTGCCTAAATGCAATTCTGCACTACAAGAACAGCTGTGCTACAGCATGGTTCTCTGCCATGGCTATGAGAGTTGACAGAAAACGCAATTCAAATTCTGTGCTAAGACAGAGTTTCCCAACCTGTGGTACACATACCCCTGGGGGTACGCGAGACACAGGTAGGGGATACCCGGGGGGAAACAGAGTGAAGGGGAGGCAGGCGACAGCTGCTGGCTTCTGGGGAAGTGGGCGACAGCAGACCACTGCCCACCCGGTCCCAGGTCCCAGCTGGGAGGCATGTGGCAGCCCCCGGCTTCTAGGGAAGGAGGGTGGCAGACTCCTGCTTCCCGCCCAGTCACAGCTCCCAGCTAGGAGGCAGGTGGCAGCCGCCAGAGTCCCGGGAAACTGGGCTGCAGCCGCCTGCTTCCCACCCAGTCACTGCTTTCAGCTGGGAGGCAGGCAGCAGCCACTAGCTTCTGGGGGAGGCGGGCAGCAGCCCCCTGCTTCTTGCCAGGTCCCAGCTACCAGGTGGGAACCCGGTGGCAGCTTCCTGCATCTCATGAGCTTGCCTCGCAGATGGGTGGCAGCTACCCGCGCCCTGGCTCCAAGCTGAAGGACAGCCTCCAGCGCCCCGGCTTGAATACAGGCAGCAGCCGCCTGCCCACATCTGTGCGTCCCAGCCTGCGTGAAAGCCTCCTCTGCCCCAGCTCGGATTGGGTGGCAGTCGTCCACCTCCCGGTCTGGCAGCCAGGCAGCAGCCGCAGGTGGCAGCCCCCCTCTCTGGCTCAAAGCCCAGTGCCCAGAAACCTGGTCAGTTTCACTGCTTTAGCTGAGCCCTGACATTGACAACTATGACAGCCCCTGATTTTACCAGTTACCTTCTTTTCCTGTCTCTCTCTCTCTCTCTCTCTCTCTCTCTCACCCCTTCCTCCTCTCAAATCTATGGCATAAAATTTGGCGCAGCGCTTTATATTCCCAGCATTGCCATGCCGCTCAAAGCCTCCCAGCTTTGGCCATCATCACCTCTAGCCCAGGTACATACTGGAGTTGTGCACCTCTGGTGTAAAGGTGGTAACCCTGCCCACACTAGATCTGACATCTGTCCTATCACGGCCTTGTATACTCAGCCCTTCTTCAGCACATGGCTCACATTAGTCTGTGAATATAAAATCCTGTGGAAAACTGAGTGTTGGGTACTTATTACCATCTTCAGAAGTTAGGGGGTACTTGCTACTTAAAAGGTTGAGAAACACTGTGCTAGGAGTCCTTGTTTTAGCCCAGGTCTTCACGTTAAAGATGAGATAACCCATTTCAGTCACACGTGAGTCACAGCACATAGGTTGCGTACTACAATGACTTTTCAGGAGAGAAGTGCCCTGATCTAAAATTTGTACTTGAAACCAACTGAGTGCATTTATCTGAAATTAAGAACAATAAGATATCTTCCGAGTGCATCGTGTTCTTCAGATGTTCACTTTCTCTAGTGCTGTTCTTTTTAAGAATGCACTGAGAAGGAATAACTCATTTTTCTAACCTGGCAGGTACAACACATTTAGTTCTGTACTAACTGTGATGAAGCAGTTTATAATTTTGTTTTGTTTTAATTGCAGCAGGCACGGCTTAGATTTCAAATCTACTGGCTCTTGCAAACTCAGCTGGCCAGAACTTCTAGTGCAGTGTGGATGGAGGAATCTGCCCCTAAAGGCAGCATATCTGAACCCATAAGAACCATCCCAGTGTAAAGGAGTTGTAGAGGCTTCTGTTCCATCTCTTGTCCCAGATGACAGGGTGGGCCACACGGCCAGGACACCTCTGAACTGTGCCAACTGCTGATTGTGGTTTCAGCCTCTTCAGGCTGCCAGAAGCTAGTTTAATTTAGATCAGCCCTGAGGCTACCGTAGACTAAGCAGGGGTTGGCCCTGCTCAGAGGGTCCCCAAGACTGAGGGAGTGCCGGCCTCTGCTTGCCCAACCTGTGCCGTGTGTGGTTCAACCGGGTCCCAAGTATGGGCCAATTTAACTGTTAAAGAAAAAGTGAGAATTTATTGTTTGCTAGTGCAGTTCATTACAAGGCAAAATCTATAGAGAAGAGATATATTCCCTTGTGCGAATGGATGAGACACTTGCTGTGTCAGAGCTAATTAGGCTCTTGGGAGAATTTATGCACAGCTAATAAGAAGCAGAGCTAAATGTTGTCTTAATTTACCCTCAAGCTCACAAAAAATGTTGTCCATTCAAGTTGCACTAATTAAGCCAATATTCATTAACCCTTCCTTCCTAGATAAAGACCCAGGGCAACAAAGAAGAAATTAGGCACATCTTTTCCTCTGAATAATTCCGCTTTTCATGAGCCTTCAAACACTGATCCAAAATGCTGTACTTGCCTATCTATGGTCCTAATCACCACCGACAGCAGCAGTTCTGCCACCCTCTGAACTGTCAGTTGTCACATTGGTCTTTGTCAGCTGTCCTAAATCACTATCATTCAAAGCTCCTGGCTTCTGTCAAAGGAGAAGCTGGAATTGTGATCTTTGGATAACTAGAGCTCTGGGGAGCTTTTGTTATGTTCTGTGCATCCTTTCGCCTCACGTATGCCTTCTACACCAAATTCCAGAAAAGACTCAGCACCCAGCACACCTTGGTTAAGTGTGTTAGCTCTGTGCTGAGCGCAGAAGAGCTAACTGGTCTGGAAAACATAAGCACTCCCCACCCAGATTCTCATGAATCTTCACCCATTGTGCAAGATTAGCTGCTCTTAAAAGGTTAAATTTGTATTTTCATGCCCGGTTTCCTCCCACAGCTGATATCAGAAGTGCCATACATCTTGCTGAAAGTCTGTTCTCAAGAGATTTCTACTTCAATTTTGGAGACTCGTGTTTTGATGGTTCCAATAAGGTTTGGGCGGCGTCTGAATTTTTGGAGGCTTATCCAAACTGCGCCTGAACTCTGAGCCTTGTGAGGCTCACCCATCCTTAGGGTAGAAGCTGATAAGATGGGAAATACTGCAGTGAACTTCATAATGCTGAGAGCTGGCAAGCAAGGCAGAGGCGTAAGATGGCTGGTGTGCTGTAGTGCAATACATGATTAAGAATCAGCTGGAATCAGCAAGGCCTTCTCCTCTATTACTGCTGCAGTATGCTTCCCCAGTACTGGTTTTATTAGGATCTGGAGCACTTTTATGATAATGAAGCTCCCAGTCAGCAACCCTGATTAAAACGTGTGAAGAACAAAGCACTGGCTATTAAATTAAAGGTGAACTAAAGGAATTCAAAAAATGGCACATATTGTTCTTGTGCTTTGAAAAGCATGGAGGACCGCAGGCTTAAAATTAAAAAGGTTGGTTCTGTTCTCATTTACACAGGTCTGAGGAAGATCAAGAATCCAGCCCTGAATCTGTTTTGCTCTCTTCTCTTCACATTTCATAGCTGAGAGCAATGGAGAAATAATGCTGCTGTTTATTGGCTCTCCTTCCTGCAAAGTCCCTTTCCATGTAATATGGCTGCGCAGAATGTCCCTCCATTCCTTGCAGAGCACTCTTCAAAACTGTTCTTGGAAGGGAGAGATGTCTGCTAAGCTGGTACTGAAACGCCCCCAGGTTTCTCAGCACTACCGTGTTGCCTTTGTTTTAAATTTTTAGTGCTGAGAGGAAGAGCATCGTCAGATCTAATTTTTTGTATGGTCTCTGGAGCGATTTAATGTGTGGTTTTTAATTTGGTTCTGGTTAGTTGTTTTCAGGTAAGGATGCTGAGCAGAGCACACACAGAGGAGAGCACAATCTTCAGGAGCTAAGGCAAGCCATTACACGGGTGGCCGTTCTGGTTGTCATCTCCTTCGTATGGCCGGTGTGATACCCTCGGCTATTCCTGGCCATTCCAGCGGGAAGACAGTGGCCTACTTGTATTTACATTCTTCCCATTTTATTTTCGAAATGAATTAAGAACAAAAAATTCTGTTAGTTATTTTTCAAAAGAGAAACAAACAAACAAACAAGCTGAGCTTTCTGGCATTGCGCTGGAAACCGTCTCCATCGCCCTCCTGCCAAAGCAGGCTCTGCAGTGCGCTGAGCACCGCTCCCTGGCCACCCCTGCGTGGGCAGCTCACGCCCTCCGTCCCAGGCCAGTGGCACACTTCTGGCTTCAGCGGCTGATGTTACCATGTCTCATCGAGGAAATACAAGAGTCAGGAGAAGAAAACTGTGACTCGGGAGCTGTTGAGTCTTTGGTTCTGTGAGCAATGCAGGACACTACCTCTGATGTGTGAACTGCCGTCAGGCTGAGCGTAATGCTGGGGGCAATCCCGGATGTGGGGGTTGAGGGCACGCTGAGTAACACGGTTGTTGATGGTCTGCCCCTGGGATTTGTAAGCCAACACTTGCTGTAGGGGAGACTCTCCCTCCCGCACTGCAGCCCGTCAGAGCTTCACTGAGCTGGCACTTGGAAGACGGACGTATGTTAAAAATAAAGCACGATACACATAAAACACCACAACCTGGACACAAGTAAAGGACTGTGTAAAGGAGCTAGCAATAGTTATGGCAGAAGTCAGCAAAAACCCACGGTCAGTTTATGTTTACAAATGTTTAGAACTGCAGAGTAAGGGTAACCCTTAGAGACGGAACTCCTGAAATCTGTCCTCGGAACTAAATGGCATCGCCACACATTGTCACTTATTGGAACCAGGCACAGCTTTCTAACAGAAGAGAAGGTTTCACATGCCCCTGGCACAGAAGACAGTAATAGTGTTACTCACTCTGTGTGGACCTGAGGTGACTATCTCTTGTGAAAGGCACGGAGATATCTGGAACAACAATACAGTGCTGAGGTCCGTGTTTTACAGTAAAGGTTCGGGATTCTGCTGCTGGTTGTATTTTCCCCTGTCTTCATGAGGTTTAATAAAGCTATGCTGAAATGGTTCTTCACTAATTTTGGACTCATGCTCACCCCAGAGTATGTAACTCAAAGTCCGGAGGTGACAAGTCCTGCCATATATCCACTCCATAGCCTCTCAACATCATGCATCAGACTCAAAGCACTTCTACTGCACTGAAGGCCTGGTGAGATCCCTATGGTCCTGGGTGAATTTCATGCTTAAGGGTAAAAGGAATGAAACTGTATAGGGGAAAACTCCAAAAGGTAGCAGGATTTGTTTTTGTTTTGTTTTGTTTTTGTTTTGCCATGGAGTATCTTTCCTGGAAATACAGCAGTGCTTTCTGCCAGGTGTGACATTCCCCTACTGCAATCTGGACTGGTGAATCGCTGTGTGAATCTCCCATTCCTGGGGCCCATCTTACTCTGCTTTGCTGTGAGGACTCCCACTTCTGGGTGTCCACGCACAGTCTCCAACAAGGAAGTTGCCCCCAGTTCAGTCAGTGAGTGCCTCTAGCCACAGTTACACTATAAGGATGAACATGGGGGGTGCAGAGTGTCATGCCAGGAATGGCTGCAGATCATTTTACGTTGTCAGGAATCTCATTTTCTAATGATTTTTTTTAGTATATTTAATAGTAAACATCAGCTGGGAAGTTATTGAACAGTTTAATAGGTCAAAACTACCGACTTCGTCTCACAGTTTAAATCTTTATTGGTCTTCTCTTTATTGATACTTGAGCTATGTAATACAGGGAGATAAGCTAGCCTCATCTTTCCCTCCCACTTCCCCCCACCTTTTCAGGTCTCCTGAGTATCTAGAAGTGTTCAAGGAGGACAGAATATGTAATAAAAGAGGATGGATAGATACAGGTGTGTTCGTGCACACAGAGAAATGCACCAAAATAGTAGAATACAATAACAGCAAGAATCTAATGACAAATATTTACCCAGGGGAATTCCACATCATTTCTGTCTGCTGCCCCTAAGAACTGTCAAAGGGGATTTCCTCCTTTCCATTCCCCTGCACTGGGGATAACAGCAGCAGACATTTGTTTTTCAAAGAGGCTGCATATAATGGCATGTCTAGGCTATTCTTCTTATATTTATTGCAACTTATCTACAATTTTCAATTTAGTTCAGCCAACAGTCTGCTCTCCATGAAGACTCTGTGTTAAAACTGGTAGATAGGATGATTTGCAGTCTGAAAATTGCTTCTGAGCTATTTACCATATTTCACTTCTTTGTTTTGTTGTTGTTGTTTAGTAGTGTCAAAAGGGTCAGAAATTTCTCATTACAAAGCAAATCCCAAGTACCTTAAAGAGGTCTGGGTGGTCCAGCCTAGTGGGGCGATTTTCAAAGACAAATAAAAAAGGATCTAAACTTGCCTTGAATTGGAATGGTGTGCAGAGATGATGTAAAGGGAGCAGCCAGAAGAAGCTATTTGTCATGCATAACAGGAAGTTTTATTGCTTCTGAAAAACCCAGGAACTACGCTGCATATTCTTGTGCACCATCTACTGGCATCTTCCTTTTTAACTATTTACATCTGTACACAGATAACGCTTGTAACTGCTGCTTCCCCCACCTCCCACAGATCACATGACTGACAGATCAGGTGACTGATAGCCGGGCTTTCTGGGAAATATTAAGGAGTGGGAGTCCCCAGAGCTAGTAAAAGGCTACAGATGGGACATGTAAAAGGGGCTATTAAAGGACCCCAGGGAGGGTTTTGAGGAGCCAGCTAAATTGCCAGGACAAACTAAGCTGACCCCAGTTATATTTAATAAAATATTTTCAGGCTTATCTAGTTAAATTGATTCCTACTCATTATGCCAGTTTGTAGTGCAGCTTTTGCTGAAATGTCCTTGAAAGAAAATAACGTGAATCTTACAATCTAAGCAAGAAACAACGCAATGATATTTGCCAACCAATCTTCATCTTCTCTGTAGGCCTGAAATTCTCCATTCTGTTACCTGTTAGTTTGTCCTTAACTCAATGAGTGGGAGACTGCTGTTGCTTTGAACTGTGTTTTAGTACTTACCTCTCATATCTTGTCGACTGAAAAAATTATAGTAGCCCTAGGTCAGGGTACAAAATGTACTTTCGTGCTTGAAAATAACGTGGCTATATTAATTTTGGCAGAAATAGCACTCAATTTTCAGACGCCATGGATATTTCATTTTCTCAAGAGATGTCTGCTTTATAGGATTGCTTGCCTAATGGCGGTATTATTCAGCATTTACTAAAACATTTGCATACTAACCTATCCAGTAGCAAGATAGAGGAGAAATAGATCTTCTGTTAACTCTTTTATAGTTCATCACAGTGAGCTGGGTGGCTGCTTTCCAGGACAAATAGAAAGTTAAGTCCCTTCCCCAGGAATCTAACTTGAGATGAGACACATTTCAGTAAGAGGCTGTGACATCCAACCAGTGGATAGTGACACTGCTTGGTTTTTCCATTCCCTTACACTTGTGATAACAGCAGCAGTTTTCAAAACAAAAAGCAAGGCTTATAAAAGGCTGGTTGTGTGTGTGTTATCAATGACAAACAAAACTGAGAGCTGGTACCTGAGCCACAGTTCTAGAAAATATTCCCCATCAAAAAAAAAACAACCAAAAACAATCAGTACCCATTGGCCATTTCTGCTGGCCATTGAATCAGTTATTCATAGATTGAAAGCCAAGAGGGACAATTGTGATTATCAAGTCTGACCTCCTGTATAACGCAGGCCACAGAAGTTCCTCAAAATAATTCCTAGAATGGATCTTCTAGCAAATCATCTGATTATGATTTAAAAATTACCAGTGAATTACCACAAAACTTGGTAAATTGTTCTAATGTAAATTACTTTCACCATTAAAAATTTCCACCTTATTTCCAGTCCAAATTTTTCTAGCTTTAACTTTCAGCCATTTGATGATGTTACACCTTTCTCGGCTTGACAGAAGACCCCATTTTGTTCCTTGTATAGGCACTTATAGACCGTAATCAACCTTTCTCTTCTTAAGCTAAATAGATGAGCTCTTTGAATCTATCATTATAAGGCATGCTTTTGAGTCCTTCAGTCATTCTTGTGTCTCTTCTTTGAATTCTCCTTCTGGCTTCATTACCTTTCAAAACTTACTTTCACCCCTGCCCTATGCAAAATTTTCAACAATGCTTTGTTGTGTTTCCCATTATTTCAGAGGGACAACAGAACAATGTACAGGTGACAGTGGTAAGCGTTGTCAGTTGTTGGCTGCGTGTGTGTTCTCCCAGTGTTTATGCTGTCCCAGCTCTGTGCAGATAGCTGGTACAGCAAACTACAGTTGGATTACCCAATAAGACCAGAGATCAGTTTCAGTAATGAATGCACCAGGCAGGGTTTATTGCTGATGAAGCACAGTAAAAAGCTCACTATACGTGCTACAAATACACTTAATACATGTATGTCCATGACAATGGACCAGTTCAGTAAATGGCAGGACTTTCTGTTCTTCACTTGGCCAGACAAAGACGATCCCTTTGAGACCCTCTTTAATACTCTGATACAAACAAGTTGCATATCGCCCCTCTGACGTGTGTAGTTATCACCCTCCGATGTGGTTAGAGACCACCCTTTACCTTGCACAGGACGGTTCGATCAAAACATCTCTATCCATCTCTTTGTCACAACACCTCTATCATCACATTGTCGTCCTGACCTTAGCGAGAGGTCAGTGTTTGCTCGTTATCTTCGAGGAGTGAGCTTGTACCATTCCTGGAATCAGTGTGTTCTGGAGTCTGCCTGCTGAGTGTTCTGTGCCTAGTACTTTAGCAATGTGTGTTTCGGCAATACCTGCTCTGGTCTTGCCACTTTCTGTGAACTTGCCGGCAGGTTGATAGCCTGACTGCTGCTAACTTTGCTTTATAACCGCAGGGCCCAATTACCACTTTAGCTCAGGCCTCAGACCCGGCCTGTTATACTAGGCCTCATGTTTCAGGCTCTCACTTCCTACTCCAGTAAGAGAGTTTATGGCATTGTCTCTCTGACCTAATTTCCTGTGGGAAACAGGCTTTCATTATAATTAACTTTTCAGTGTCATATCCTGGGCCATTTGGGTCACTGCAACCCCTCTCCTGCTGCTGCAGGTTTTGGACTTCTGAGGGTTCCAGCATCTCATTGTTAGACAGGTTAGGAGCATAAGTTCTCCTAATTAAATGTGTTCAATCAAGAGTCCATCCTGGGAGGTATCTTTGTCCTAAATCCCAAGGCTAGGCTGAGTTTTATCTCCCTGCCTCTGCAGCATATTTCTATGCTAGGAATAGCAGAATATAGCTGCACCATCTTTTCCTTCCATTCCTACTAACTTTAGGCACATTAACTACCATCTACTTTTAATCCCCATCTCCTTTTTGCTGTCATTTTTAATATGGTGGAAGATAAACAGAGTCTAAGTGCCTTGGAGCTGAAGACTGTGTTGTATGTTATACAGAGTAGTTCTAGTTAGATTTACCATGTCTGCTAGATTCCAATTGTAAATTCCCATTAAACCACACTTCAGTATAATTTGAAAGAATAACAGATGAGAAGTCATCCCAAAGGAACAGGCAAATTCTAAGGACAACATATCTATGTTTTAACAATAGCAGCTAAAGAATGTGTATGCATGATCTCCCCAAGGAGCTCCTAAGTGAACATGAAAGAGGCTAATTATGGTGGACATGGTAGGAAATAAAGTATGGCACCCAGTAATTCTGTGTTCTCTAGCCAAAGAGAAAAAATGGTAAGAAATGTATGTACATGTGCTACTATCAACTCCTTCAAGACAGCGGGACTTTGAAGTTCTGGAGAGTGAATTTTATTTTATTTTTATTTTTGCATGGTTACGCAGTAAAAAGTCAGGGAATGGTAAAGTTAAGGTTGGTTGTTCATGCAACTTTAATTATGTCCCCAGGTGTGTATAAATTACAGTTTAGTTATTAGTTACATGACCACTTACTAGTTCTTAAATAACATAAAATATCAGCTTTGTTCTGGAAAAGCAGATTGACATATGTAACAACTAATTTGACTGTGTATTAATCTGTACTAGACAGTTCATGAAGTCATTTTTTCAATAAATTAAACTGTATTGACACAACTACTGAGTATATAATAGAGTGGCAAAACCTGAAAACAACTCTGTATGAAAACATCAACATTTCAAAGTTGTTTCCATTTTTCAGAGTTTGAAATTAACTTTTTTTCCTGCAGGTTTTCATTAGATCTTGTAATTGAAATTTGAACTGAAACCACTTTGTAAATGATTATTTAAAATTTTTGTAAACCATTTATCAAAAATCTTAATAAATGAGAAAACGATGCTTTTATTAATAATTTACTTTAAAAAAATGCAATTCAAAGCATTTTCCAATCTTTTCCTCCCAAAATGGTCAATTTTTAATGAAAACCTTCCAATTCATAAAACTTCAACCAGGTCTAGTATGCAATATAAAGTTAGAGCAAAAGTGTGTGTGTGTGTGTGTGTGTGTGTTCGTGTGTGTAAATAGTTTTGGCATATATTTGGGGCCTAATTTCACAGGTTAGTCACCATTGTAATAGCTGTTTCTTCCCTGAATTACAATGAAGAAAATCTATGTTGTGCATGTATAAGCAATTACATTAGATATATCTGGTTCATCACTTGAATTTCATCTCAGGAAGTCTGTTTACCTCTGAGAAAAAAGATGTGTGGTATATGGGGGCTGACACGATTATTAATGTACATCCCTTACCGAGAGAATTGGTATAAACTCTAAACGTATATACAACAACATTCTTTGGGAGATGTAGAAAAGACTATGGGCTAGGGTCACAGTGGAAAACGCCAACAGGCAATTTTAATGTACGTATTTTTTAATCCTGAAGGGTGTCAGTATAGAGCTTTTAACATCCTACTAATGTAGTTTCCATATGGATTTTTTATTCTACTATACTTGGTTAAATCATTTGTAGCTGAAACATTTTCTGATCTATTCCATGCTCCAGAAACACCATTCACATTAATGACAATAGTAATTGAGTTGTGTGATAGCACCTTAATATGAATATGACTGTATTATTTTCACTATAAGGCTTCCACGCCTCTCTCTCAATATGGGGAAGCTTTGCGCATATGAAAATTGTTCTGCTGTCAGCTTTATAGCTAATAAACCTCTGTAGCAGAAGGCTGAGTTGCATATAATGGAAAACCTCATTTTCTATAATTTTGTAAGTGTTTTGTGTGCCGGAGCCTGTCATTGTTCAGCTACTGTCTAGCTAGACCAGAGTGAAGTAAAGCTGCCCAAAGGCCTTCATTATAATAAGCCATTGGTATGCATGGCACTACATAAATTGTCAGATAGACTTATCATTTAGCCCAGTGTGTGCCAATTTATTTAACAATGTTCTGTTATTCGAAAAATGTCCATTAATTCCTCCAAAGAGGATGTGAACGGTGCTAAAATCTTCTGTTCGGGGAGGAATGGTCTTACACACTCCCTCATTAATAGATACCCCCATCTTAGTGTAAAGTAGACAGTCGGAGTTTGAAACGTATTTAAAAACAATTACAGGAAAAATAAACTCTGCTCCTGCGAGCTGTCCAAATAAGCATATGGAGCCAACTCATCGGCGGGTATAAACTGACAGAGCTCTGATGTTGATTTACAGTGGCTGAGGAACTGTCCCCCTGTATTGTCAAGGGACCACAACTGTTCTCTCACACAGAGACACACATAGGTAGATTTTCTGAGGCCAGAAGGGATAGTTAGATGATCTAGTCTGAGCACCTGCTTGGCAAAGAGCTGAGCCCAATGGTTCTGTTTGACCCTAGCATATCTTCCGGAAAGGCATCCAGTCATGATGGAGAATCCACCCCTTCCACAGATAGTTTGTTCCAGTGGTTAATCACCCTCCCTCTTTTTCCTTATTTCTATTTTGAATGTGTCTGGTTGGAACGTCCATCCACTGGAAGCCACCCCTTGAACGACTCTCAGATGCACTAAACCAACTGAGCGCCTGCATTTTCTGCAGCCCTCAGATTATTTTGGTGGCTCTTCTCTGTACCCCCTCCTTCTGGACGTGTGGAGGCCAGAGCCGTGTTCACTGTATTCCAGTATTATTCTCACCAAAGCCAGAAACACAGGTAAAAATCACCTCGTAGACTCATAGACTTTAAGGTCAGAAGGGACCAATATGATCATCTAGTCTGACCTCCTGAACAACGCAGGCCACAGAACCTCACCCACCCACTCCTGCAATAGACCCTGACCTCTGACTGAGTTAAAGTCCTCAAATCATGGTTTAAAGACTTCAAGGTACAGAAAATCCACCAGCTCGTGACCTATGTCCCATGCTGCAGAGGAAGGCTACTCCTACTTACGATGCCCCTCTTCATACAACCAAGGATCACGTTAGCCCTTTTTGCCATCACATTGCACCGGGAGCGCATGTTCAGCTGCTCACCCAGCGTGATCCTAAATCCTTGGTGTTTAAACTGGAAGGGAAGTGTTAAAAGCTGAACCTGATTCTTAGTGGGAAGATAAGTCATCTGGAAAACAGCTCGGCAGCTTTGTCCTGGAGTTACCTCAGAGAAAAGGGAGTCTATAAAAAAGGATCCATCGCATATAAATGAAAAAAAAAAATGTATGAGTAAAAGACTAAAGAAAAGTGCACGCAATGCAAAAAGGGTGTAATTTTTTGGACAGGCCTAAGTCCGTTAACCAGAATCAATGGCAGACAAGAGAGACAAAGACCCATGCTTTGCCAGGGTGGGTGGCACTGGTCGAAAGCTAAGGCCTGATAGGAGGTCTTGAAGCAGTGCAGCGGAGAGCAGCCGCACGGCCAGCCTCCCAGTGCAGCTGCACAAAGAAAGGTCATTGGTTCAGCAGTGATGTGTCTACGTGGAGGCGGTGCTGTAATGCCTCTGCAGCAGGGCCTGTCTGCTCACAGGGCATTGCAGAGCAGGGCGAGGGTCCCGGAGCTGCAGGCTCTTGTGGTACGTTGTGAAGCTTGTGATATCAGCTGGCTTGTGATATCAGCTTCTCCCCATGTCTGTGAGACATCCCAGGAACTTTTGCCTCTCCTCAGAATGACCATCTTTCCCCACCATCCTCTATGGGACCGAGGAGATGTGCTGCCCTCAACTTAGCTGCCATTTCTCTCTTACTTCTTCCTCTGACAAAGAAGGCTGCTACCTCTGCCTGGTTTCAGTCCCTGTCCCCAGAAGCAGTGAGTCTGCGGTGCAGACAGCTCCCGCCTTCACCGTGTGTATCTGAGTCCGGAGACAGCAGAACGTGGGGATGTGGAGACGGAGGCAGAATGTGAGGATGGCTGACTGAGGGCACTGGGAGGGAAAAACTGGGGTCAGGTAAAAGCTCCGCGACCGGTGGAAGGTGTGAGACTGGGGGAGGGTTGGAGAGGGAATGTGAGAAGAGAGACTGGCTGAGGCAGGGTGAGCGCTTGAGTGTGGCTGGTAGAATAAGAAAGAAGTTGAAATAACAATTCCCCACCATTCCTCAGGGGCTAGGAGCGGGGGTATATGTGGGTGGGATAGATTTTGAACCTCCTGTAATTAAACGTTGGTTGGGAGTGAGAGGCTTCCCACAAGGCTCATTAAAAATCATTGAAATGTCTTTAAAATTAAGTGGCTTTTTTAAAGGCAATCTCATAACTTATTTTTGCATCTGATTTATTAGAACTTAGCACTTGGGGTTGGTGACACTGCAGTTCTCCTTCCCAGGTCTCCTAGGCTCATGCAGTTCCAACCCTTTGCTTCACCCTGGAATAGGTCCCCTTTAGGTGATTATGGGCTCACTCACCAGTAAACAGCTGTAGCAGTGGTGGCTTTTTCAACATTCCCCTAAGATCTGACTCATCAGATAATGAGACCCCACAATACCGGTGTCCTTAGCATGGAGAGAATAATATTCCAAAATCCTAGAGAACATCTTTGTGGAGGAATTGATTTTGTTTTATGTATTTATCTATCATATATATTTTCATTCCAACAAAAGGGAAAAATGGAACAAATTATTTAGAAAGAGGCATCAGACAGGTTAAATTTGAGAGTTGTGAAATCCCATCCGAGGTCTTTAGTTTAGCTACTTTCAATTTAGAAGGAGTCTGCTACACTTTCTGTGAGCTCTCTTGCATACCTGGCTGTGCCAACGAGCTTGGGGAAAAGCCTACATCCTCTCTAAGCTAACTGCATACAGTGCTGATGGGGAGGAGGGGGGGAGGGTGAGAACAGGGCCAACAAATTTCCCTGAATTGTGAGCTCAGCTGTAAAAAGTGTGTAAAAGTTCAGAAGACATTACAGTGACCAATAGTGACAAATGTTGATGGGGAAAAGTATGAAAGGGAGACAGAATAACTGAATTAGTCTAAACAAAAAGGCTAAGAGGATATTATTCAAGGACTGTGTTGAAATCATGCTTGTTAAAAACAGGAATTGTGGAGCCAAAAATTAATGAGCCCAAATTGGTATGTCAGATATTACGCCTAATTGGTGGGCAAAATAACAAGGGGATGAGCTGTTCCACCCTCCACTCTCTATTTGGGTTGTTAAAAAAAAGAGACTTTGTGGGAAAGTATGGAAAAAAAAAAAAGTGGAAGCACAAATGGAAAGAACAGCAGAGGCTTCTTGAACAAGCTTCCCCATCCTGGCTGCCACCCCCTCTGTTTCCTGTCACCCCAGACCTTCATTATCCTGATCCTAAAAAGTGTCCTGAAGAGAACAGGCCAGGAAGAGGGTCCCAAACAACACTGGTATCCCTACCAGGTCCTACTGAATGCCAGATATCATCTGGAATGAGTTATCACCATCTTTAATATCATCAGAGAGACTGTTAAACAAGAAAACTCCTTCTTCTAAAATTAAACTTTAATAACAGCAGCAAGAACATCTCCAGCCCATCTCAACTAACTTCTCAAAAGGGCAGTGACTACTATCTATGATACTGTCTAAGAGATTTTAAACAACAGAGGTTTTTTCCTTCTAAAAACATCTAAAGAGACTAACAAGAATTGCTGTTAAAATAAAAGTCTCTTTTAATACTTTACATTTCAAATGCTTTAATTGCTTTGTATTCTTTTCGGTATCTTTAATAAAAGGTTAAAATGATTTTTAGCAGTGTGTTTGCCATGATTCTAAGCAATGAGTTCTCTGTAAACCAAGTCCAGGACCTTGTTTAAAAATACTGTTTAATGTTAGACAGCCACTTGGTTATTTTAACACCTTTAGCCCATTTGTTCCATCTAAATTAATACAACATTTATGGCATCCATCCTGTAGAGCTTAAAAAATATACATACTCAGAAGCTGGAACCTTGGCAAAAAAGCGATTGTTTTCAAAGTTAGTTTAAAACAAAAAGTTTGATTTAAAAATTAATATACTGGTTTAAAATAAGCATGCAATGTAAACCAAGTTTGCTTTAAAAAAGAAGACAATAACAATTGTTTTAAAGTTATGTTTTTAAGAAAATGTTTTAACAAATGCTTTTTCATTTTTTTCTTTTGAAGTTTTAATTTTCTGTAATTAATAATAATTTTTTAAAGTTTAATAATAATTAAAAAAAAAACCCAAGGTAACAAAAATAGCATTTTAAATTATTAAAAGTTAAGTTGCTAAAACAGACTTTTATTAAATATCATCTTAAGTAACCCTGTTGTTAATAGAATGCCAGATTAATTCAAAGCTGCTAGTGCATTAACTGGAACTTAAATTTCAAATCAACAAAACCAAGCGCTGTTGCAACACCAAACCTTTTGTATTTGCAGTGATTAGTTCCAATATTTTTTGGTTTTTTTCTGTGCGTTTAAGACAGCACAGTGCTAGAAGCTGCCATGATGGCACTGTTGTCCTCACAAATGTTGGAGGTAAAACAGCTAAGTCTGTCCTAGACTAAATATATCTGTAAATTTTTTCCACCTTGGGTGTTGCAAATTTCTCATGAATGCAAAAGTAGTTCCAAAGAACATCTTTTTTTGGGCTTATTTTTAAAGGAGGCAACACACTTGAAGAAGAATGCCATTAAAGTTTCTCTTCAAATTAGCAAGGTTAACCACTACTGCATAAAGTGTTAATAGTTTATGTAAATGGACAGCTTTAACTGTATAAAGAGCAACAAGGGGATTTCCCCCCCCCCATCTTTATGAATCCTAAGTGTATACCCCAAAAAGTAATAACAGCTAGTTTGTTCTTAAACATCTTGCAATCATATAAGAGCAGCAGTTGTAAATTTTGTTTTAGGTACAAATAAAGTATATTGTAAATTCTTAAGCTTTGTTCATATCTAAAAAGTTTAACTGTAATTTTTGTGATATTTAATGAAGTAAGGTTTCCAAATCCCAATTTGAAGATAAGGAATTTGCAAACCTTAAAATATAAACAAGTATCTTTTTCTTTTCCTTTTTCTAAATGCTTAAACAAAAATAAAGTTTGCTTGTAATTGTAATTTTATAAACAAATATCAATCCTAGGCAAAATTATTAAATAAAAAAATATTATGTTGTGAATACGGAGCCTAAATATTTATCCAAATATTGAGTTCAACTGTAAAAAGTATGTAAAAATGATAAAATGTTAAAATAACCTATCATAACAAATGTTTATAAAAATACAAAAGAAAGACAAAATAACTCAGTCTAAACACACAAAAAATTAATAAACTGAAAAAACTGTTAAAACTATACTTACTAACTTTTGGCTCTACACTTTCTGTTTTTAATAAGTCAAAATTAGTATGTCAGATATTGGGCCTAATTAGTAGACAGCACAATGAGGTGATGGGCTGTTCCACCCATTACTCCCCTTTTGGGTCTTTAAAAAAAAGCACCAAAAAAAGAAAAGAAAAGAAAAAGCAAACAAAGGCCACTGGAACCAGCTTCACCATCGTGGTTCAGCAACATCTCCAGCCTATCTCAACAGTGATTACCAGCTAAGACACTGTCAAACACCTGGGTGGCAGGGGGGAACAGGGGATGTTTTAAAAAAAAATGTCTACAGGGAAAGGGAAAGGAAATAAGAAACATTGTTAAAAGATGTTTGTTGCATCCGACGAAGTGGGTTTCTGCCCACATAAGTGTATGGCCAAATACATGTGTCAGTTTTTAAGGTGCCCCGGGGCTCTTGCTGTGTTGTTAAAATAAAAGCCGTATTCAATACTTTACAGTTCAAATACTTTAACTGTTTTTCCTCTTCCTGTGTATCTTTAATAAAAGATGAAAAAAATTAATTAGTGAGTTTGCCATGGTGCTAAGCAGGCTAAAGTCTCTGTATACCGAGGCCCAGACCTTGATTAACCCCATTTAATGTTAGACAGTGACGGGGTTATGTTAACGCTTTTCGCCCATTGATTCCATCTAAATTAATACAACAGTGCTCACATATTTTCAGCAATGTCTGTTCTTGGGTGGTAGCAATTGCTTAGCTATGCAGTATATTGATTTGTTGTACATATGATTATGTTATGGAATTGTACTCCTGTTTGAGTCGAACCACTCAGACTCTTTGTGTGTGTTTGTTGTATCGATTTGGGGTCCAGCCCTGCTCCCAGTGAAGTGATTAACTTCCTTGGGCCCTCTGGAAAGATATGTCAGTTATAACTAAAGCCAGATACGCAAGCGTCACTTGACCTAGACTTGTTTTATTGCCACTTAGAAATGCTGAATAATTAAACTGAAGTAATGGCAACCACTGTTGGTTTAAAAACCGAATCCTGCATCCTTCCATTTCCTGAGCTCCAAGCCCTGGCTAAGCCCAAGTGTCTTTGTACACAAATCTGCAGAGCAGTTTTATTGCTTTGTTCACTCTGCACATGGTGCTTGTCTGTCCTAACAACAAACGGCGGTTAAAAGCCATAGGCTGGACCATGCTTTTAGCATGCAGCCCTTGGCATGGGGCCGTGGGGTGAGAGGGTGCACCTCCCTGGAGAAGAACTCACACGACCTCCCACCCCAGGGCAACCCTGTTCCCATGGGGAAGGGGTAACAGATTGTGCCCATTCAAGTGGGTGAGTGCTACCCTCATGCGGACAGCTGGGTCCACTGTCTATTCCCTGTCCCTTCTCTCCAACCAGCTGCTCCTCCGGGATCGGCCCCTGTGCTCCCCTGAGTGCTACGACTGTGATTGTTACTGGTCTTTCTGCCTTGTGCAAAAGTGGTGGTGGTGGCAGGGGGTGGTCACCCCCTTCTACACCCTCTGAGCAGCTCCCTAAGCACAGCACACAGCGCTGACTGATCGGCGTGAGACCGGACCAAGAAAAATCAGAATAAAGCAAACTCCCTTCCCCACACTGAAAGGAAGAGGAGACATGGAAGAGCTAGGAATAGGTTGCACTAAATCATAACGTAAATGCCTAGGGGAAATAGACAATGAGCCAAAGGACAACTACAAGTTCATGTAATTGAAGCTAATATCCTCGAGCCAGCACAATATAGACTCCGACCAGGACATGGGTTGGAAACAGCGTTAGTGGTGCAGATGAATGATGTTCTCCTGTCAGTGGTTAGAGGGCAGACATCCATTCTCTTCCTCGGGGACTTCTCAGCAGCATTGGACGTGAGATACTGCTGTCTCACCCGGGAGATGTGGCAGGGATCCAGGAAAATGTGATAAATTGGTTTGAATCCTTCCTGGAGGGATGCACCCGAAGAGTAGTCATGAGAAACTGCACTTTTATCATTAAACCCCTTATATTTGGAGTGCCACAAGGATCAATTCTCTTCCTGGTCCTATTCAACAACTACATGCAACCATGAGATAAATGGATCGGACTCAAGAGCCAGAAATATGCAGATGAGATGCAGTTCTCGCCTTCATCACATCTGACCACACAACTAGCACCAACATGGCCTGGTGCTTGGATGAGATCATCTTTTGGATGAAGACCAGCTGGCTGCAGCTGTATCTGAACAAGACAGTGGTGATATTCATGGTGAGAGAAAGCTATTGTGAAGAGTTTGCAGCTGCAGTGCACTCTCCTTTGCTTGAATGTTCATAACCACAACTGAGCAATTCAATATTGTCTAGGAATATTCTTGGCTTCTTCACTGGTGCTGAGCTCTCACATAGCAGCATCTCTGTGTCCTGCTTTCTATCATCTTTGTTAGGCTTCGTCCTGTCTTGTCTTCACTTATTCACAACTTCCTGGGTGCTCTACAGCAATGCGATATGCCTGCTCATGAAGTTTTCAACACTTCATAGAATCATAGAATATTAGAGTTGGAAGGGACCTCAGGAGGTCATCTAGTCCAACCCCCTGCTCAAACCAGGACTAACCTCAGCTACATCATCCCAACCAGGGCTTTGTCAAGCCTCACCTTAAAAACCTCTAAGGATGGAGATTCCACCACCTCCCTAGGTAACCCATTCCAGTGCTTCACCACCCTCCTAGTAAAAAACTTTTTCCTAATGTCCAACCTAGACCTCCCGCCCTGCAACTTGAGACCGTTGCTCCTTGTTCTGTCATCTGCCACCACTGAGAACAGCCTAGCCCCATCCTCCCTGGAACCCCCTTTCAGGTAGTTAAAGGCTGCTATCAAATCCCCCTCACTCTTCTCTTTTGCAGACTAAACAAGCCCAGTTCCCTCAGCCTCTCCTCATAAGTCCTGTGCTCCAGCCCCCTAATCATTTTGGTTGCCCTCCTCTGCACTCTCTCTAACTTGTCCACATCCTTTTTGTAGTGGGGGGCCCAAAACTGGACACAATATTCTAAATGCGGCCTCACCAATGCTGAATAGAGGGGAATAATCACTTCCCGTGATCTGCTGGCAATGCCCCTCCTAATGCAGCCCAATATGCCATTAGCCTTCTTGGCAACCAGGGTACACTGCTGACTCATATCCAGCTTTTTATCCACCGTTACCCCCAGGTCCTTTTCTGCAGAGCTGCTGCCCAGCTCGTCGGTCCCCAGTCTATAGCTGTGTATGGGATTCTTCCTTCCTAAGTGGAGGACTCTGCACTTGTCCTTGTTGAACCTCATTAGATTTCTTTTGGCCCAATCCTCCAGTTTGTTTAGGTCACTCTGTATCCTATCCCTACCCTCCAGGGTATCTACCACTCCCCCCAGCTTAGTGTCGTCTGCAAACTTGCTGAGCGTGCAATCTACCCCATCCTCCAGATCATTAATGAAGATGTTGAACAAAACCGGTCCCAGGACCGACCCCTGGGGCACTCCGCTTGTGACCAGTTGCCAGCTAGACATGGAGCCATTGATCACTACTCGTTGAGCCCTATGCTCTAGCCAGTTCTCTATCCATTTTATAGTCCATTCATCCAACCCATACTTCTTTAACTTGCTGATAAGAATACTGTGTGAGACAGTATCAAAAGCTTTGCTAAAGTCAAGGTATATCACGTCCACTGCCTTCCCTACATCCACAGAGCCAGTCACCTCATCATAGAAAGCAATCAGGTTGGTCAGGCATGTCTTTCCCTTAATGAATCCGTGTTGACTGTTCCTGATGACCTTCCTCTCCTCCAAGTGCCTTAAAATGGATTCCTTAAGGGCCTGCTCCATGATTTTTCCAGGGATTGAGGTGAGGCTGACTGGTCTGTAGTTCCCTGGATCCTCTTTCCTCCCTTTTTTGAAGATGGGCACTATATTTGCTTTTTTCCAGTCCTCTGGGACCTCCCCCTGTTGCCACAAGCTTTCAAAGATAATAGCCAATGGCTCTGAAATCACCTCAGCCAACTCCCTCAGCACCCTCGGGTGCATTGCATCCGGCCCCATGGACTTGTGAATGTCCAATCCTTCTAAATAGTCTTGAACCCGTTCCTTCAGCACTGCGGGATGTTCGCCTCCTTCCCATTCTGTGCCACCCAGTGCAGCAGTCTGAGAGCTGATCTTGTCTGTGAAGACAGAGGCAAAAAAGGCATTGAGTACCTCAGCTTTCTCCACATCCTCCGTCACTAGGTCGCCTCCCTCATTCTCTAAGGGGCCCACACTTTCTCTAATCTTCCTCTTGTTGGCAATATGCCTGTAGAAACCCTTCTTGTTCCCCTTCACGTCCCTTGCTAGCTGCAACTCCAATTGTGCTTTGGCCTTCCTGATTTCATTCCTGCACGTTCGAGCAGTGTTTATATAATCCTCCCTAGTCATCTGACCAAGCTTCCACTTCTTGTAAGCTTCTTTTTTGTGTTTAAGTTCGCCAAGGACATCTTTGTTAAGCCAAGCTGGACGCCTACCATATTTGCTATTCTTCCTGCACATCGGGATGGTTTGCTCTTGTGCCCTCAATAAGGTCTCTTTAAAATACAGCCAGCTCTCTTGGGTTCCTTTCCCCCTCATATTAGCCTCCCAGGGAATCCTGCCCATCAGTTCCCTGAGGGAGTCAAAGTCCGCTTTTCTGAAGTCCATGGTCCGTATCCTGCTGTTCTCCTTTCTTCCTTTTGTCAGGATCCTGAACTCGACCATCTCATGGTCACTGCTGCCTAGGTTGCCACCCACTTCTACTTCCCCTACCAAATCTTCCCTGTTTGTGAGCAGCAGGTCAAGAAAAGCACGGCCCCTAGTTGGTTGCTCCAGCACTTGCACCAGGAAATTGTCTGCAACACTCTCCAAAAACTTCCTGGATTGTTTGTGCTCTGCTGTATTGCTCTTCCAGCAGATGTCAGGGTGATTGAAGTCTCCCATGAGAATCAGGCCCTGTGAACTGGAAACTTTCCCTAGTTGAGTAAAGAAAGCCTCATCCACCTCATCCTCCTGGTCTGGTGGTCTGTAACAGACACCCACCAGGACATCACTCTTATTGTTCTTGCTTCTAAGCTTAACCGAGAGACACTCAACTGACTTATCTCCAGTTTCATACTGGAGCTCAGAGCAGTCATAGTGCTCTCTTACATACAGTGCAACTCCTCCCCCTTTCGCCCCTGCCTGTCCTTCCTGAACAGTTTATACCCATCCATGACAGCGCTCCAATCGTGAGAGTTATTCCACCAAGTCTCAGTTATTCCAATCATGTCGTAGTTTCTTGACTGTGCCAGGACTTCCAGTTCTTCCTGCTTGTTTCCCAGGCTTCTTGCATTTGTGTACAGGCACTTGAGATAAGTAGCCGAGTGGCCTACTTTCACAGTATGAATCGGGAGGCCTCCCCTGCTGCACCCTCCTCCTTCTGCTTCCTTGTGGTGTCCCTCTTCCCCACTTACCTTCGGGCTTAGGTCCCCGTCCCCCGTCGAAACTAGTTTAAAGCCCTCCTCACTAGGTTAGCCAGCCTGTCTGCGAAGATACTCTTCCCTGTCTTCGTTAGATGAATCCCGTCTCTTCCTAGTAATCCTTCTTCCTGGAACAGCATTCCATGATCGAAGAATCCAAAGCCCTTCCTTCGACACCACCTGCGTAACCACGCATTTACTTCCCCAATGCGACAGTCCCTACCTGGGCCTTTTCCCTGAACAGGGAGGATGGACGAGAACACCACTTGCGCTTCAAACTCCTTAATCTCTTTTCCCAGAGCCACATAGTCCGCAGTGATCTGCTCAAGATCATTCTTGGCAGTGTCATTGGTGCCCACATGGAGGAGCAGGAAGGGGAAGCGGTCTGAGGACTTGATAAGTTTTGGCAGTCTCTCCGTCACATCCCTAATCCTAGCTCCAGGCAAGCAGCACACTTCTCTAGTTTCCCGGCCCAGACGGCAGATGGATGACTCCGTCCCCCGTAGGAGGGAGTCCCTGACCACCATCACCCTTCTCTTCCTCTTGGGAATGGTGGTCGTGGAACCCCCATCCCTAGGAGAATGCATCTCTTGCCTTCTGATCAAACGGGTCTCCAACTAATGCAGAATACTCCAGCGCATCTCCTTGGTATCATGAGTTACCAAGAACCCATCGTACCTGTCCTCCACTCTGTGCTGGCTTCCCATAGAATAGTGAGTCAATTTCAAGGTCTTGGTCCCGATTTTCATGATGCTTGCTGGCCAGGGCCCAAGGTATCTAAAAGATCAACTAACGCTATGGGATAAGGACAGTGGTCATCAACTTTGCTCCTTGGGCACAATGGAACCTTCTGCCAGAAGAGTAAAGCTCATCTGTGGGGAGACAGAAACAAGAGTAAAAAATCAAACACAACACTGCACACTCAATTGTTCCTGTAAGAAAAGGATGAGAGAGAATGAACCTCATGTGTCAGCAGTTAGTCATGTCACTTAATTCCTGACAGGAAGGTGTTCAGATACTTTGGTGTTGAGGGTGGCAAAAGAACTTATCTAGAACAAAATAAAAATGGCCCTCAGAACAGACAGGGTAACAATTATTTTAAGGTGGTGAATTGTATTGACATCTCACTATGCTAATCTTTATTGATAACATGCAAAATAGAATCCAGAAGCTCCTTCATAAGAGTGTCTTAGTGCTAATGACTGTTAATAGCTTATGTCATATCGGTACACTTCAGTATTTTTATTCAGTTTTAATTGATGAACTGGACAAATGTCAGAAAAAGGGTTTACAATACATTTTAACAGGGTCACACATGACATGTCAGCAGGCTGGTTTGTAACAGGGTGAAGAATCTTGGCATAACAGCCAATTTAAATGATGTCCCTAGGTAAAAAAATCTCTGAGAATGTTCAGTAAAACTCTGCTGGTGTGATAAAAGGTAAACTAAGTGCAGGGTAGTCCTTCCCCTTTTCCTTTCCTGCACAGAACAAAAGACATGAAGGCAAATGCCTACTCAAAGCCACACTGAGGTGTTAAAATCCAAGGGCTGCTCCCCAACACCGATTCTATCCTATCCCTACCTTCCAGCGTATCTACCACTCCCGCCAGCTTAGTGTCATCCGCAAACTTGCTGAGGGTGCAATCTACCCCATCCTCCAGATCATTAATAAAGATGTTGAACAAAACCGGCCCCAGGACCGACCCCTGGTGAACTCCGCTTGTGACCGGCTGCCAGCTAGACATGGAGCCGTTGATCACTACTCATTGAGCCCTATACTCTAGCCAGTTCTCTATCCATTTTATAGTCCATTCATCCAACCCATACTTCTTTAACTTGCTGATAAGAATACTGATAAGAATAACTCCATGAAAGTCAGTGGTGTTCCTCCAGATACAAATTGGTATCTCTGAGGACAGAACCTGGCTCAGAATTTCTGTTAGAGTTTCTGCTGACAGTCAACCACATCAAACTTAAACTCCAAAAAAAAAAATGTATTTAGTGGTGAATATATCAATAGCCTGGGGCTATCTGTGTGTCATTGAGCGTTTGTATAGAAAGCCCTGTGCAGTTATAAAGGAATATGCTACATTCTCACTGTGTTTAGAAAATCCTGTTAAAATCCTGGAAAAAATACAGTTTTTTCCTTGTGAAAAGTGAGGGCTAAATTTTTGAATAAAAGTGCTTCGGGTATAATGGGTTAACAAAAATACTTTTAATCAAATATGTCAACAGCTAGAATGAACTGCAGACAGATGCCAGCCATGGTAGAGACATAACACCATGTTCCCTTTCAATGCGTTCATGGGATTGCCATGTATCAGCAGAAACAAAGAGGTCTCAGATTAATACCTGGAGGTTACCCACAGCTCCTGTAATAATGCAGCTGTTACACAGGGTTCCTCGACCCAGTAACTTTTAGTCTCTGCAAGTTGGTATCAGAAAATAAACCAAAGGAAACACAGTACCTCCGCCTGCTAAATGACAGGCACAGACAAGTCAAAACCAAGTGCTCTTAACTTAAAGCTTGGTTATGCTAAGTTTTCTGCAGAGTCCCAAAAATAGCTAAAAGCGGCAAGCAGAAAATTGGTAGTCCATCCCAATAATTAGCAGTGGCTTGGACACCTGGCTGATTGCTAAAATGTGCCTGTACACAACATGTCATTAGTGCTTGGCTTTGTCTGGTTTCATAGGAGGTAAAAAAACAAACACGTGGTTGAATCCCAGTCCTGTGAACTGGTGAAAGTCCAGCCCCAGCCATGCTGATAACTCCTCCATGTTCTTTTCTGCCAACTTTGAGGAGAAAGCAGTGAGAAGCCAGAGCTGTATCCCATAGCTTCTGGCACATCTCTGTACAGAGAGTCACACTTTTCCCGCACGACTGTGTGGCCAAACAGGCCAATTTGTATCCAAGGCTATAGAAGGACTGCTGTCAAACCTGGGGCATGAGCACTGAGGGGAGCAGGTGGTGGAATATCCTTAGCATGTGGCAAAACAAGTATGGGGTGGTGGGGTTCCCTGTCAGACCGTTCTATTGCCATCTCATATAAGGCTAGAAAATTCTCCCTGCCTGGTTTTGGCTCCATGCAACCATAGGCTTTATAATATGTGCTTAGTGGTAGAGAGTATGGCGAGCACCTGATTAAATCTGAATTTGCTATTTTTTCTTTTTTGGGAAGAGGGATTTTATAATCATAGTTCTTTCTCAAGTATTGTCCCACCAAGGAGTGTTTTGAGGTCAGTGAACTTGATATCCGGCCCTTAGACAAAGCTAGTGGGAAATTTTTTTGTGAAACCGCTCTGCAAATTCACTCTTTTCAGCTGACAACTTCTGTACATGTTTCAATTTTCTGACGAGTTCAGCCCTTGGGTAAGTTGGGTTTTGGCAGCTAGTTGTTTTAGTACCTATCTTCATTCTCTCTGGATCCTTGACGGCTCTTTGTGGTAGTCAGGAGGTAAGCCCTGATTTAACTAGATACAATCTATGTAAAATATAGACTATATTGAATAGTCACTGTGTCTCTGCGTTGACTAGAAGAAGTGGTGGATTAAGTCTGAATGAGTCAGGGCAGGTCTACACTGCTGGCAAAATTCGGCAGCAGTCAATGGGAGTTACGCAAACTACTCTGTGTAGGTTGCATAACTCCCGTCGACTTCATAACTTCCCTTTAGCGTGCCATCTCCACTGCACTGCGCCAATGGGAAATGCGTTCCTGTCAATGCAGCGCTACGCTTTTTGGGGAGGTGGTTTTATAAGATCAACTTCCAGATTGATTGAGCGTGTCTTCACTGCTGCTCAATCGAACCTCAGTATATCATAATACGTGATACTGAGTATATCATGCCTCAGTATATCAGCATAAAATACAATGGTTTGTTTCTTGGAAAGTTAGGAGATTCAGCCCTGGTCTACATTTACCTGGAAATTCGGCGGCAGTCGACGGGAGTTATGCAAGCAGTCATACTATGTTGACTGCTGTTTCCCTTTTGCGCACTGTCTTCACTGCACTGCGCCGACGGGAACTGTGTTCCCATCAATACAGCGCTATGCCACTTGAAGAGGTGGATTACCAGCGTCGACTTTCTGATCGATTGAGCGGGTCTACACTGACTACTCAATCGATCCAGAAAGATCGATCTGACGGCGGCGACTTTGCTGTCGTCAGTATAGACATACCCTCAGTACTTCCAATGAATAGGCATGTTATAATGATAACTGTAATCAGATTATGTTCTTATAATTATTGATCAGGATATGCAAGTGAACGACAGACACGGATGAAATTAAGTGGCAAGTTGCAACTTTATTAACGTTACACGGGGGAGGGATGCTATCCACACCTACCCTTCCTCTGCCTTATCAGCTGCTTAATTGGGCCTGGTGTGGGGTTACAGGGCTCCCACCATATAACCCACACCTCGGGGTAGACCCGCCTCAGCCTGACCCCAGGACTCAGCTCACTTCTCGCTCCTCTCGTCCTGTCCCTGCCAGAGGGGTAAAGGGCACCCGGAGGGATCTCAGTCTGCCAAGATGGTCTCCCTTTCCCTTTATGGTAAAGGGCTACCAGCCATATACAGAGCCCACTCCCTCTGGAAGATGGCCAGGGAACTGGCCACAAGTGGTGATGAACTAAACATTCCCGTGTTGCTCCTAACGTTCGTGTTCCAGTCCTTACCCCCACGAACCGAAGCTGGGCCTCCACCATGCTGCCAGGATGGCAAAAACCCCCAGTCCCTGCCAGTTTGGCCCCTTCCTGATCCCCAAACAGGTGATGGGTTAGACACCCTGAATCTTGCAAACACAGTTACTGGTATCCCCCAGCCATGGGGAGGGAGTGGGGCAGCAACAAGGCACGGTGGCCCTCAGACACCTGGGGAGGCTATACATTGAGGGGGTGGTGCATGAGAGCAAATCAGCTCCCCTCCTACCTCAGTCCTACAGCTGGCCAATGGGTGGCAGAGAAATCCCGCCTATGCATACCTTGAGGCACAAGGAGGGAATCGGCTCAAACACGTCCCAGGAGTTAGGCCACCCTCTATTGATCCAACCAGCATCCCCCTAGTTGAGACTGGGAGGAAAAATGAATTTCCTTTCCTCTGAGAGAGACTTGTCCTCCCCAGTGGATCATGTACTAACTTTAGGGGAAAAGAGGTCAGCAGGCAAACGCACCTCCTATTATTGGAAACATCATTTCTAACCGGAAAGGGCATTTTACTATCACTGAAGAAATGTTTGTAAAATTCCAATATAATCAGTTTCTATACTCGCATTGTGAATACAAATAGCGTCTCCTTTCCCCACATTGGCTTATGACTTGCACCAGTAACCTCCAATGCTGTTAAGAATTTTGCATAGAGATTGCATATCAGATGCGCTAGAGTTAGAGAATGTAGGCAGTTTAAAGTGTTTTTGCTTTGAGGTGGAACTCACTGATGCATTAAACAAGTCATAGCCAAGTACGGGAGAATCTTCTTGATTCCTGCTTTCCATCAAACCTAGACATTTTCAATTTATTTACACATTTAATAAAAATATTCTCTTTCGGGGGGGATTATTTTCTAACAATCAAAACTGCTTTTTGCGTCCAGCACATGCTTAGCCATCCCCCACCACGTACACAAAGCCCTCTGTGTTGTGTACAGAGAAATGTGGAGTAGGCAGCTTATTTTACAGTTTCACAAAGTTTGAATCATTTCAAATGATGTTTTTCAACTCAACAGCTCAGGCATTTCCCAGTTGGGTGAGATACAGACTTAAATTATAGCCTGCAGTCGTGGGATTTCAGAAAGCACTCAACTGAGAAGACGGGCTTCGAAGGCAAGAGGAAGTCTTTAGTGAAGACCTTTGTCGTAAATCCTTGCAGGCTTTTACCTGCTCGTACTGAAAACAACATAGCCAATAGCCGCAGTGGGTCTGACGGCTGTGCACAGTTACCAGGGTATGCAAGCCTCCTACTTCCCAGCTCCAAGCAGCTCATGCATTCACTAAGTATATTTAGCCCCTTTCATTGAAAGTAATTTTTCTTACTTTTTCTCTTCATCTCTCCTCCCTCCTGGCCTCTTAGTTTTTTGGACTCTCTCACTGGATACCTGGGCGTAGTGCCAACTGTTTTAAGGAAGAAAAACCAAGATAAAAAGCTCCGTTTTTAAGAGAATTGCATTTGGATTGACATTTGTTTTCTTTTGTGTGTGACAAATGAAGGATCATTTACATTTTTCAGATGGAAGCACAAACAGTTGGTGGTTGTTCAACAGAGTGAAGCTCATCTGCCGGACGGCACTGAATCAAGACTTGCAAACCAATCTCTGTCTCAGTCTTCTGCTTACTGCAGGAGCTCTCCTCATCTCACTCAGCTGCCACTGTTGGAAATATCCCAGTTATTGCTCTGCTGATTGTGATGGAGAAGGGAAAACTCCCATCACCCCCTTTTTTGACAAACACTACTTCTGCCTCTCCCTTTCATAAAGGCTCCCAAACCTCTGCTGCATTAGTTATTTAAACCTACTAAAACCAGGCGTCCAATTCTATTACAAATAAAGGACAATACATGATATAAATCTTGAGAAGAGCAACTCCCTATGCCTTTACTATACATTTGCTCTTAGGGAGAGAGAGAGAGGGAGCAATAAACATATTGGAATGGTGTATATTTGTACCTCCCACTAGCTTTCAATTCTGTTCAAAATATGAACGAATCATAAAAAAGGCCCTATTAGATACAAACAGATATTTTCCAATTTTCAGACAACAGAATGTCACTTGGCTTCTTTGGCATGGGACCTGGGTGAAAGCAGAGGCTTATATTTGCAAGAAAATCCTTTGATTCTGCTTAAAGCTATTCATAGACACCCGAGTGACTTTTTAGCCCTAATAAATTAAATTTAAATGAACTAGGTTAAATGCAAATATCCTCGATGTTTCTTAAAAAAAAAAATGTAGAACCTGTGGATGGAGTCTGGGGCATTTTAAACTTTACTAGCAAAAGTTTTTTTGTACTCAAATGCACAAAATACTAGATCTCTTTCCTTCTAGTCAATACTTCTAAGAATAGGACACATTAATAAACACCCAACTGTTACTACTGGTTGGGGTTTATTATCTAAACAGCATGGTAAATATCTGTATTAAAGAAATGTGTGGTTTTAAAAACAAGATCTAGATGCATTTTGCAATAGCTGCACACACTGGAAATCAGTCATTAGGGCATATCTTTAAAATGTGGGAACAATCAAGTTTCTCTTCTACCAACTGTATTCCGTCCACAACAGTTGATTTTCATTTTCAATACTTTGACAAAATGAACCTTCCCGCATCCTCCTCGACGTCCTGTCCCCTTCCCCCCACCACACACTGTTTTTATGTGGCTTAGTGAGGGAGGTTTGTTGATGGTTTTTTCTTGGAAGGAAAAATCTTTTTTTTTTTTTTTTTGGTGTGAAATGAGCAATTTTCTTTCTTTCACTTGGATATAAAAGAAATAATCTGAAGTCACTTCAGTTAATGACAGGCAAACGGCATGCCCAGAGAAAGCAAAATGGGCAGCCCCCATCTACACTTTGTGCAGCTTGTGATGTGCCAACAAATGACATTTGAGAGCGCTAGTAAAAGTGACCTAGACTGGTCAGCATTTGAATGGTGGCAGGTCTGTGCCCCAGCTGCCCAGCTGAGTTTAATGCAAGTGTTAGACTGCACGACATGAAGGCAGAGGTGAGGAAAGGACAGATTTGTTTCTCCTCCTAAAGCCTACGACTCTGCCAGGTATCTGAGGGTTAGTGTCCTTTAACGACACAGCTCAGTAAATGATTTCGTTTATCTGATGCAAATGACTGGGGGAAAAACTGATATCCAAACCATGTGCCTGGGTCCATGTTACCATATGGGGCGCCCTGTTTCTAGGACAACCTCCGGGCGCTATCTCGGATACCTTGTGGGCCCAGGCACCGAGCTGCTTGAGAGGTCTCACTGACAGGTTTTGTTGGTGGAGCGCTGAGCAGTGGAAAAGGGCTTCTGAACAATGGGGCTGGGTGAGAGTTGGGCGCCTGGCCGAGAAATGATCGAGAGGAGGGTTGTAATGCAACCCCGGGAACCTCTCTCTACGAACAGTCACCACAGTGGTGGGTCCAGCACCGCTTGCTCATGTGGGCGATCCTCACCTGCGTGAGGTCGGCAGCTGAATGAATGGAACTGCTGGGACGACTCTCAGGGGTCCCGGAACCAGGCCCAGCCACGCCACTTGTGTTCGAAAGAGAACAAAAGCCAGGGCCGTCCTTCAGAATGGGTGTGTATTCGTGGAGAGGAAAAGCTGCCCATGAGCCAGGAGGGCTCGGTTCTGTCCAAGCCAGGCTACAGACTGCCTGTGTCACTCGGGACACGTCGCTGAGGCCCAGGTTCACCAAGGTCGTTTTTTAAATGTATTTAGGGGCTGCTCTGCTCAGCGCTGCAAGGCCTGACTAACTTAGCCTGGGAAGGGCCTCAGTCTCCTCGGAGCTCAGATCCCATTGACTTTTGGGAAGACTCAGGCTCCGAAGTCACATTGGCCTTGCAACGCCGAGCAGAGCAATACCTGAATATCTTTAAAATCTGGGCCTCCTCTGTGCCTCCGTCCCCCGCTAGAACACGGGGATAGAAATAAGAATACCTGCCTGCTCCTCCTCTGTCTTGTCTGCTTAGACGGTGAGCTGTTCAGGGCTGGGTCTGCCGCTTTCTCTGTGTCCATGTGTGCTCTTTGGCCGGCACAAAGGGGCCCTGATTTTGGTGGGGGCCACCAGGTCTGCTTGTAATGTCATGTAGCAATGTTTGGGGCTGATCACAGATTTCTTGTGTGTCCAAACTCTCGACTGAGCACATGAGAACTTTGCAGGTTCCAGAAAAGGGGGATGGGCTTTTGTCTATAAAATAGGTTGGAGTATAAAGCTGGGGCGCGTGCACGTTTAGGATGGGAATTTCCAAATGCTCAGTATTAGCCTAACTCTGCTCCTGAAAGTCAACTGTATCAACACACAGTGCTTTCGAAGATCCCATCTTTAACGTGTGGTGCTTCACATTTTCCTCTTTAACAATGCACAGCCTGCTGTACTAGAGTGCTGAAACCATTCCATCATCTTTAAAAAATACAGTGTAATTGTGCAGCTATAAGGTAGTTCATAGAATTATAGAAGATGAGTGTTGGAAGGGACCTCAGGAGGTCATCTAGTCCAGCCCCCTGCTCAAAGCAGGATTATTCCATGGTAATGGTCTAATTTCAAACAGTTCTTTGTGTTAATGTGCATTACACTATCATTATTTTTGTGGCGCTACACAATATCTCAAAGTATTCATATATGCTAATCTCGAATAACACACAGTGAAGCTGAATGGAAATAGGCAAGTCTCTATTTCTGACAGGGTCAATCAACATGTTTCATTTTGATTTCAACCTTTTTAATTTTTAACACTTTTTTAGTATAAATTTTGAAAAAGAAAAGTGTTTCAAATTGAAAAATGCTACTTTTCATTTAGAATATGTTGGAACAGCCATTTAAACATTGTTTTCCATTTTTTTTTGGTCAAAATCAACAAGTCTCACCATTTTAGTTTTGACAAATCAACATTTTCTAATCAAAAAGTGTTTCAAAAAATTCCCAGCTAGGTCTAGTGGGGAGACTTAGCCGGGTTCAGAAAATGTAATGGAAAAAAATTGACACAAGCTTTTTAAAAAAATTTGTTTAAATTTCCTACAAAAAAATGTCAACTTTTCAGTGAAATATTTTGTCTGAAATATTTTGTCTGAAAACTGAAATATTTTGATTAAAAATGGCACTCCAGTGCTTCCTGGGAGCTGTAGTCCAAGGCTCAGCTCTCTGGCTGGACTGCGTCTCCTAAGATGCACCATTTTATTCGCTCTTGGTGAGTCCTTAGCCATGGTGTATCATGGGAGATATAGTCTGGCCAGACAGCCTGGCCAATAGGGTAGAGTGAGTGCGTCAGGCATGACAACTCTCAGGAGGCAGGACAGCTGCACTTTTAACAGAAATATTTCAGGTTTTGGACACATTTTTTTTCCTTTTCCATTGTTTGATGCAGTATCAGTTTCTGTAGAAAGAAGGCACTTTTTCATTGAAAAGCTGTTTTGATAGACATTTTTCAACCAGCCCTGCTACCAGCTACTGAAATTACAACTTCAGACACCCTGATCTTACTGAGGTGATTGGCTAAACTTGAGCGCAGGCTGAGAACTGGCCTTCTGCCCAGGGGTGAATTCCCCCCAACCAGAGCTGAAATGTCCATATCTTTGAGATCAACTTTCTGAGTTATCTAGTAACACACATTCAGTTTGGATCCAGTATGGAAAGAACGGCACTCGATTCACTTTTCTGTACTCACTACAAAAACAGATTAACGGCATGAGTGTGGAAATTTGTATTACATTGTGCATTGTGAAAACCAGAGTTCGACACTGGCACATGCCTGATAAACAGCCTCGCCAGGCTGTGACAACACTTAACCAATCTCATTCTTATCCATAGCTATGTTCCAGAAGTCTTGCCTCTCACCTTTTCTGAAATGACAGTATTTCTGTAGCCTAGGTATTCGTTTCCAACTCCTGCAAAGCCTCAGCTGTGTGAGTTGTATACAGTCCATCATTCCAGCCCATCTGCTACTACTCTGCTAAAGGAAAATGTTGCTTTTTAATCTGACAGTCCATGAATGAAGCAGTTCTATGTCAAATAGCATCTTATGACAAACTCATTAGAAAAAAGACATTTCTTTTGCTGGTGGTTTCACCACATGTTTTCCTCCATTATTCCTGAAATTTTGCCTGTTAAATTATGATGAAGTTCATCACAGGAAAGAAACTAATATCTTGCTCCCCTCCAGAGCAGAGTGTGAATGTAATGCAATGAAAATTAGACAGAAATATAGCTAATTCTGCAATAGTAATGTAAAATGGAGTTCAGGTTAATGGCTATATTACACTGCTAGTAAATGTGAATGATGACTGTTTGTACAGGTTTATTTGGTTATGCTTTATACATTCTAAAACATTAATACCATGTAAGAACTCCATTGGCCACATTTTCCAGAGGGTGCAGGTGCAGAAAATGTGTATGTATCTATGGGTTTTTTGGTTTTGTCTGTTGTAGGTTGTTGGGTTTTTTTTGGCAAAGATTCTCACTTCCATCTCTTGGAAATGGGCCAAATTCCGCCATCTTGACTCAGTCAGTGAGATTTTTGTTTGAGTAAGGCCAGCAGAATTGGTTTCATAGTAAATAGGGATTACCTGACACATACCATGCCTTGCAACGCCATAGTATTGACAGTTTCTTCTGGATTATATTTTAACTACTCTTCCATGACCAGGATTCTGCTTTTAGGAAATTGGAATAACCATGTGTGTTCTATGTAAAGCAATGCGGCTTTAATAGTCTCAGGGTT
The DNA here is from genome assembly GCF_026122565.2 of Emydura macquarii macquarii. Lineage (NCBI taxonomy): Eukaryota > Metazoa > Chordata > Testudines > Chelidae > Emydura > Emydura macquarii. Next base: position 2,018,889 of record NW_027131688.1, read on the forward strand.
TATTTCCTCCACCATGGATAACAGATCATACTGGAAGGAGTAGGAACAAAAGGCAGCAAACTTTTTTCCTGGTACTTTAATATATCAAATATGAAAATATAAATCATTATTTTTTCATATTTCCCCTAGTCTCTTGAGGTGGTTTGTTAGTCTTATCATTCATTAGAAGTAAGAGAAAGATGAAGGAAAGGATAGGTCCATTACTTAACAGGGAAGGAGAGCAAATAGATGACACAGAGAAGGCTGAAGTGTTTAATGCCTTTTTTGCTTCAGTCTTTACCAAAAAAGTGAACTGTGAGCAGCTGTTTAAACACACTGAATACTAACAACACGGAAGACAGACCCTAATAGGGAAAGAATCGTGTAATGATAGAGAGGCCTAATGGTTAGTCCACCATATCATGTGGCTTGCTTTTGAGGGTTGAGAGGTGTCCCCTCTCTCTCTTTTGCTCCCTTCTCTCTGGATCCAGGGGTTATTGACTGAAAGGAAGAGGTAAATAGTGCTCAGGAGAAAATCCTGGCACTGTAACTTTAAGGGCCTGGGACAGGAGCCTGGCAGGGAGGGCAGGGTGAGGGTCCCCGCTCCCCCAGCCATCTGGGGATGAGTGGGAGAAAGGGATGGAGATGCTGCCTCCTCCCTGTCATGGGGCAGATTGCTGCTTGCTGGATCCCCCTAGTCTGAGCATTAACTGAGGGAAAATGGTCGGCTGAGGGAGAAGCCGGTTAAGGACTTCGAGCTGGCTAAATTATACCCCAGCTGCAGGAAGACGGCTGGGGGCTGTGACCTTAAGGAGAGACGGGGGGGCTCATGATTCAGCTCCCAGGAGGAGAGCTAGGGGAGGGAGTGTCTCAGGAGCGAGCGTGCCGGCCCCAGGGCAGACCTGCTGAGAAGCGGGGCACAAGCCCCAAACTGGCTGTGAGTTCCAGACTTCCATTTCGCCAGCCAAGTACCAAGTGTGAACGGGCTCCGTGTGCAGCAAGCGAGATTCTGGGTTAGACGTTAGGGCGTCAGCTTTCCCACTGGCAGGGGAGTTCAACACTGGAATCCCCGTCACTGGAGGTTTCTCAGAAGAAGTTAGGCAAACTCCTGTCAGGGGTGGTCTAGATATACTTCATCCTGCCTCCGCACGGGGGGAGGTGGACTAGCTGTCTGCTCAAGGTCCCTTCCAGCCCCATGTGTCTCTGAGTCTCTCAGATTCCCCCATCTGCCTCTGCTTCGTCTGCAATGCCGTAGTGTCACTGGCGCGCTGTGGACAGCTGAGCCCATGGTGTCTGCTGTCTCTCGCTGGGCTCTGGTGTAGGTGTAGAAGAGAAGCAGAGATAGTCTGGCTCCCTGCAGGTGAGGGCCTTTGCAGAGGAGAAGCCGTTACCCACACCACTTTGGGTTCTGCTGCGTAATAACGATCAGCGCCACGGCAGTGCTGGGCCCATTGCAGGTGGGCAGGGGAGCAGACCCTCGGGGCCACTGGTGTCAAAGGCTGCAGAGAAGTCGAGCAGAGGAGCACGGAGAGCTCAGCTGTGTCTATGGCCACGAAGAGGTTGTCTTTTACTGCCACCAGAGGCAGTTCACTCTGCTGAACAGAGTGAAGTCCCATGGAAAAGGTAACCTGGCTAGGGCCAGCACTCTCTGTACCTCTGGGAGGCCCCCGGGACACAAGAACATAAGGATGTCCATCCTGGGTCAGACCAATGGTCCATCTAGCCCAGTATCCTGTCAGTATCCTGAGGCTCCTGGGAGCATAATGGGGGCATTGATGTGATGCCACCTGTAATGACTTACCTGGGACAACGGGGGCATGGCCAGGTTGAGAAGAGCTGCTCTGCTGTGGGTGGGAGAAGAAACAAGAATGCAGTCCGTAATGTTTCCTCTGATGCAGAGGCTTCCTGTAGTGACAAGGGGGCAATACCTGCCCTTTCTCCACTGAGAACCCGGGCGAATTTACTGCATGATGGTAGGGAAGCCCACGGGGTGGGCACCCTCTGCGGAAAGGACCCCAGCTCAGATGGACCTGGCTGCACAGGAGAGGAAAGGCACAAGGCCAGAGGATCCGCTGATTTGTGGGTTCTGCTCCCCAGATTCCAGGGAGAGGTAGTACGAGGGCCAGAGAGACGACTCTAGGCACTGGGGTGAATCAAATGGCACTTTGCAGCCTCCCGCTGTTCCTCTTACAAGTCTCCCAGTGCCAGGCCTAGCTACTCAGGCTGGGTGCTGGGGAGTGAATTGGCGTGTTGCACCAGCTAGGAATCTGGCCCCTAGGGACTATCAGTATGTCAGCACAGACTCTCTTCTGTCCCCAGAGAACCTTGCTCATGTGGCTTGGGGGCTGTGTGCCCTGACATCATGCCTCTGATGCCGGAAATACTTGGGCGTGAAAGGATGCGGGTGCAGTATTTTGCATAGGCAAGCAGGGAAATGGGCCTGCTGTTGTGGGGAACTTTCCTGACTCACACAGTACCCTGGTGCAGTTGGCTAGTGACAGAATCTGAGTTCTTGCCCCCGCTCCCTTTACCCAGAGGCCTGCCTGCCTCGAGGGCTCCCCTCCCGCTCTCCTGTGTGGTGGGGTCCCTGTAACCTCGACAAGGCTGGGCCCAGGATTCCTGGGGGCTCGATCCCCAATCTTGTTGTGGTCACTTAGTGCAGGCGCGAGGGTGTCCCCTCCCTGGGTGCTCTCTGAACTGGGCACTTCCCAGACCCACTGATCGTTGCATACAGTGCAAAGTCGATACAATGTATTACACAAACAGCAATCAGAAATCAAATCACAATCACAATCAGAAATCAAATCACAATCACAAACAGCAATCAGAAATCAAATCACAATCACAAATTTAAAAATAAAGAAAAGAGGAGAAAAGTGAAAGGAAAACACCCAACGCCGCCCCTGGCCCGGGGACCCCACACCCAGCGTCTCTGGGGTGTGAGGGACGTTCACAGTCTGCGTCTCACATGCCCCAGGCTCCTGCCCAGGTTCTGGCTATGCCACAGGGGCACCGTGGGTCAGACACAGGTCGGACCAGGCGCTAGAGGGCAGGGCCCTTCTCCCAGCTCACCCCCATTGGGGTCACAGTTCCCCTCCCGGTCCAACCTGCGCAGCCTCCGGGCTGGTGGCGTCTCCCTGCGCCAGGCCCTGCCCACGGTCCCCCTCGCTCTGCCCAGCCACTGGCTCTCCGCACCTGGCTCCAGATGAACCCAGCCTCAGCCCCGGTCCCGGCCCCTGCCCCATTCCACTCTGCTTCAGAGCAGCTCAGCTCTGCTCAGCTTGCTCCGCTCTCTGGGCTTCTTCTCTGGCCTCCTGCATTGAACTCCAGATGGGTCCAGCCCCAGCCCCAGCTCCATTCAGCTCAGCTCGGCTCCCTGGCCTGGCTTCTCCTCTCCCCTCCCAGCCCCCGGCTCCTCTGCCCTTAGCTCAGCCCCACTCTCTGCCCAGGCAGCTCAGCTCACATGGAAGATGGGACCCCCCGGCCCTCCTGGTTCCCTCATTGGCCTGTGTGCCCTGTCAATCAGGCTGACCTGGTGCGTTGGGCTCTCCCCACTGGCCCTGGGGCTGTCCGTCTCCGGGTCCTGCTCCCTCAAGAGATGCTAACCAAAAGACCCACGACCTTTCAGTAAGGGGCGAACTGTCCCCTTACACCTATACAGTTCCCAACTTTCTGCAGCAATGCAGCAGTGGGCAGCTCCCCTCCTGGGTCAGCCGTCCACAGCTGAGCTCAGTTCTGGTCTCTGGAAGTTTTGCCGTGGCCCATGTGAAGCAGGCCTGATGGTCTGTGTGGCTCAGATCCTAGTGGACACATATCTGTGTCCCGTAAAACCTGCTCACCTTCGGCACTCATGGGAACCAAACCCTTGATGGCATTTTCAGCAGACAGGGACTGAAAAGCCTGAACACGCTGCAGGTTGTGTCTGACAGGAGCCCTGGCAGTGTAGTCTGGGTTAGCAGGCTCTGATATTCCCCATGTACACCTGATCTGTGGATTTAAAAATGCTAATCCCGGATCCATCCTGCTGAGTCCATGACTGACGGGGGAGGAAAGAACTAATGGAACTAAAGGAAGTTTTGTAATTTTTTTCTTAAAAAACTGAGCTGGCAGTGGGGGAGGGAAGGCAGAGAGAAGGCAGCAAGCTATTGCCTTAGAGCAAGCTGCTGAATGGAAGAGGAGGGCGTTGAACCCCTGGGTAGCTGGCTGAGGCGCGTGTCGTAGGTGCTACAGATGCAACCACCTGCAGGTTCTAGCAGCTGGTGGTTTCCCAGCATTCCTCACCTGTGACGTTCATGGACCGGTGGCTCTTTTCTTGGGGTGGCAGGATGGAAGGAGGCAAACACTCACCGTGCGCAGACACGCTAGCTGCCTAGAAGAAAGCTGCTCATAGGGGATTCCCAGCTGAAGCTCACAAGTGGTTCCAAGAGCCCCGCAAGTGAAGGTGGAATTACCTTTCAAAGCAGTACTCCAAAGAGTTCAGAAAAAAACCACCCAGGAACATGTCAGAGCATTGTACGCTCTGCAAGGGCTCCTGAAAATGAAGGGCTGTTCAGCCAAATAAAAGGAGTAAAGCTGTATCCTCAGCACTTCCACAGTGAAATCTCCCCCTGTGCAGAACACTCATGCTGGCCCCAGTACATCACTTAAGCCTCATAATAAGGGCTTAAGTAGGGTTTAAGTGGTGCACAGGCTCTCTCTGTTGTAGTGCATTTCTCCCCATCGAGCAGAGCTGCAGCACTTCAGTGCGTTGTTCCCCTTCATAAAAGTGAAGGTTAGTCCAGGCACTTCCCTAAGGAATTCAGGTGCTTTCTGCTTTCCGCAGACCTGCTCCTTTTTTATTAAAAAGAAAATTCCCTGCACTTTGAAACTTCCTTTTTATCCAAAAACTCTTTTTTTCTTAACAAAGTGAGGGCACCCTTTGCTGCTCTCTCTCAGGGTGTCCCACGTTCTTAGCACAAGGTAAGGGAGCTGAACAGACAATATGTGAGAACTTCCGGAGCAGGCTCCATCAGCCACTGTCAGCTGATGCTGAGGCAGCAGGTGTTTAGGGTCCTGGAATGAGCTGCTGACAGATTCCACCTGCCACTTAAGAGATGTGCCAGAAAGTGTAAACCTTGTCGAGGGTTATCAGGACCTTGGAGAAAGTTTCTTGCTCTATTTTCCACCACTCTGTGCTGCTGCAGAAAGGTAGAAGATAAGTGAAAAGAATAATAGTCTCTGGCTGGCTGAAATAGATAGAAGTGAGAAGATGATGCTCTCGTACCAGGATGCATCCTTATCCATACTTCCTGGCATAAGCCATCATCTTATCAACTGCCCGACATTCCTTTCCCAGCAGACCCTGTCCTTCCTGTTGTCTTCTTCTGGAGATGGCTAAGCAGGCCCATTCCCCATACATAACGAGATTTGTTTCTGGCGGTAACTGGAGGTCCCACTCCCTCAATCTGGATCGACAGAACCCATCAGTTAATTATTTCTTCCATGAGTCATGCTGCTCCAGCTCTGTATTAGCTGAAATACTCTGAAATATCTGCTCAAGAGTGCACCCCGAATTGGTAAAATCTGCTTCTTCATGAGACCCTTCTGTTCTCTGTTCTTGCAGTATTACATTTTGGTCTAATATTCATCACACACAAATAATCACAATTATTTAAAAACTGTTTGTGGATTGGAAGCTCAAGCACTTGAAAGTAGGGAAATGCCAGGTTTGTGGTTGCCCATGCAACCTTAATACTTCCCATTTTTGCATCCATCCTGTGCACCTAATGACGTGGGGGTCCTGCGGAAAAATAGTATGTGATTGTATTGTTGTGACATTCCCCTGATGCAATCCGGACTGGTGTATTGCTGTGTCACCCCAATCCCCCACTCCTGGAGCCCGTCTTACTCTGCTTTGCTGTGAGAATCCCCACCCCTGTGCTGTTCATACACAACCTCCATCATGTAAGCCACTCCCAACTAAGTGACTGAGTGCTTATAGCCAGCCCTTCTTTGGATTATGCAACAGACTGACCCCAGCCACTACCTCCAGTCACAGATTCGACCCTAGAAACCGCCATCTTACAATGTTCAGTTATGCCCACTGAAAAATATAAATTCATCAATTAAACTGAGAAATTGATATGTACCAGCCTCCTCACTCCCAGTAGAATCAGCAACACACTTTAAACCAAAGGTGCTGCTTTAGGAAAAACAAAACCCTTCCCTAATTAATCAATTGTTTGCTTGTTTAAGTGATTGTAAATCAAAGCATAGCAAGTCAGATTTGGTCAAGAGCAACAAAAGCAAAGCACATTCTAAACTAAGCTTAACACTTCCAGCAACCGCACAAACTTAGGTGACTCTCACCACAGTCTGGCTGGTTTCCCTTCAGCCAGGCTCTCCCCTTTGGTCAGCACTTCAGCTGCTTGGTGGTGTTTGTAAACGGAGGTGGAAGAGAGAGTCAGAGCATGACAAATGTCTTCCCTTTTCAGAAAGTTCCTTCTCCCTTCTGGGGCTTTGCTCGTCCCCCTCCCCCAGGGTCAGGTGACAAACAATGTCCTTATATGGACTCATTCATGTCCTGAGTCAGTGAGCATTACCTTCTCACGGCTCCAAGCTGGCCAAGGGAAGGGAGGTGACTCTCTCAAAATTCCAGTTGATCCCCCCTTGATGCCCATGCCCATCCTTTTACCTCATCAAGGTGTATATAGGATAAACCCAGCTCAGCTTTCCAGGAACAAACTGCCCCTCTGCTCCTGGAGAGTTTTGCCTGAACATGTTTCAAGCCATGAGGACACATCTTTGGGAATATTACATAGTGAAGTCTCATAACCAGACACATAACACTGCAACAAACATACAACTACAACAATAATGATCAGTACCTCATGAGCATACCAGAGACATCTTATATGACATACTTTGCATGAAACAATACACAATTACACTGTAATGGTAAACAGAGGGGTGCAGGGCATCACAGTTATTAAAAGCCATCACTATGCATACACACTGGAAAGCTTTCCCCATTTGGCATAAGCCCTCACACCTGCCCTCCAAAGAATAAAACTAGAGTATGACCCAAGACAATGCAGAAGTTTCCATGGTGCAAGGCAGTAACGCAGTCCCCGTTCTGTCACACACTAACAGGCATTAGACAGATTTTGGACAGAGAGCGACAAGGTGGGTGAGGTAATATCTTCTATTGAACTAATTTCTGTTGTTGAGAAGATTTCAAGCTTAAACAGAGCTCTTCTTCAGAGTTTGGACAGGTCCACAACTTTCCATTCTAGCATCAGATCCTTCTCTTCCTTTGGGGATGGAGCCAGTATAGTTCTCAGTCCTGTTACTCTTATCCCAGCCTATTAAAACCACTTGCTTTTCAGCTTTTAAAATCATTGGGTTTTTTTTTTAAATGAAATGCCTTGTGAATGTGAGAGGAAGAAAAATATGACTATAGATTTTTACGGGTGTCTTGTGTGAAAAGAAAGAGAAAGGGCTCCTATAAAGAAATGCTGTGGTTATTATTTTCACTCTGAGTTCAGAATGGTGACATTGTTTTTTGCTTAATAACTTATAGCTATTAGGTTATGCTTCCACAAAGCAAGCAGTGGCAGTATTGTAAACCAATCCTGCAGGTAAGCACTGAGCCGCTAAGGTTTTCTTTCATGTGTGGAGAGCTCAGTGGAAAAAAATCAGACATTTGAAAACTGCAGAAAGAATTGGGTCAATCCTGTCAAGTTAGGATAAAAAAGAAAGGAACCACCTACCCACTGCAGAATCAATAAACATATTGACTATGTGCTTCTAGACCTGCAGGGCATCTGGAAACATGTACTGTACTGATGTCACAGCAGCAATCATTTAAAACAAAATCATCCACGGTGCATTCTTACAGCTTCCGACTCAGTACACTGAACTCGGGTGCTGATCACGGTCTGCCATGCTCAAAGTTGCAAACTAGATTCCGTTAGACCCCATTTTCAGTCAATTGTAATTTTCTGAAATTACCTCTCAGAAGTTTCCAGGCTTGGGTTCTGCACAAAGATAAACTAATTTTTTGTGGAAAGTTTGAGCAAAAACAGTTAAGCTCTTTCTGAGTATGAGGAGACTAGGATTGAAAAAAATGCACACACTCTCCCTATATATATGATTCTTATGACTTTTTTCAAAGAACAGATTCACAGATTAAAGATAACATTTTCAACAGCTCCCAAATGATTTGTAAGCCTAAATCTCCATGACTGTCACTCACAGTGAAGCTTCTAAGTGCTTAAGTCATTTCTGAATATGAGACTTGCTTGCTAATTAACTTAATTGCTTTTGAAAAGTTCCCTTGAAACAAAATGGTTGGGAGGTGCAAGTTGAGCCTTGTGCTGGAAATAGACTTGCTGAGGACTAGCTCCATGGAATGTTCTGGTGAGAACCAGTTTGATTTGACTGACTGATTGACTGAATTTCTGCCATCTCCTGCTCTGCACGTGCAGGGGATTTTGCATGTTTTCTCTCTAAACAATGTGCTCAGCTGAGAATGACATTAGGGATGACAAAGGAGTGGAAGCAGCTATGCAAGGCATTACATGTGGAGTAGCTTCCTTTCCCCTCCACATCTATGGTCTTCTACAGGCCACATGGACAGGAGGTGGTTGCAGCGGAGAGGAAGCATTGTGATGATGCTGTCCACAGCTCCATAGTTAAGGCGGAGCAGGAGTTTGCACTTAAAGCAGGCATCCAACTTCTGGATGAAGAATACAACATATCCTCAGATTCAAGAAGTTAAAGAGTATGGGTTGGATGAATGGACTATAAAATGGATAGAGAAGCTGGCTAGAGCATAGGGATCAACGAGTAGTGATCAATGGTTCCATGTGGACAACTACTGCTCTGGCTCCATGGTTTGTATTTACAATTAATTTTAAAATGGGTCTTTAAAGAAATTTAGTTGCGGAGCCCATTGCTATGCACATACTCATGGGCATGACCCGGAAGTTACCTACCATTGCTCATTCGCTTTCCTGTGTCTTGGTGCCTAGCTAGCACTTCATGTTTTCTCCTCTCACGGTTGGGAGAAGCTCCCCATAAACATCAGCAGAACTACCTCATTATCCTCCTTCAACACCCGCCTCAAAACTTTTCTTTGCCATGAGGTTCACATGGGTTTACTGTTTGTTTTCTGGTAAGCTACTGGTGTGCTGGGCCCGCAGCCTGACATGCTGACCAGTGTTGTCTCAATGTTTCCTTGTACTCTCCCGTCCGTCTGAACCCATCTGTTGTCTCTGGTCTGATACTTACATGGTAAACGCTTTGGGGAAAGGGCCATCTCTTTGTTCTCTTTTTGCACCTCACCTAGCACAGTGGTCCATGACTGGGATGGCTAGTTGCGATGGGAATACAAATAATAAATAACAGAAGCAGAGGATCTGGCCCAGTGATTAACTAATAAGTCTTCCTAAGAATGATTTGGGTTAAAATGATGTTTTAATACAACGTATGAACAGCAAAATGGAATGAACATGATCATTTATTTGGATCAGGGTGGAGCCCTCAATGAGCGAGGCACTGTACACACATAAAGAGAGCGCTCCCTGGTGCAAAAGGGCCATATTGTAAGAGGATTTAAATGTCTGGTTTTTATCTTTCTTTTCAACATTTCAAAGATTTTTACATAAAAAATAGTGTCTGTTTCATTGGAACTTGCTCCTTTTATAAGGGAAAATAAGTGGGATAGTTTTCAGATATAACCCCCAGCCTAGCAGGCCAATATTGGATTATGGCAACACAATTCATAGGTGTTCCAGCTTGTCACTTCCTAGTGAAGTGGATGTGTTGTATAACAGAATTGCTAGAGTGCGTGTTCAGTTGCAGCTTTGGGACCCATCACTGTGACATGTTATGCCCTATGAATGGGATTTCTTTATCACAGACGGGAGGAAATAGCATTTGCAATTGTAATGGTTATTTCAGCACCCTGAATGTTTTATCGAGTCCTGTTTGTGTTCTCTCCATGATAGGTTTAATAGATCATTCTCTTTTCTGAAAATTATGTCTAATTATGAAAATGTATCTCCTAAATCTTTTGTTGTTTCTGCTGCAAAAAAACCCACAATGGGTTTCCCTTTCCTGGGAATAAATAATGGCTCTTTATATATTTATAAAAATAGAAATATATTATACTTTCTTGTCACTTGCAGTGTGATGTAACTGTGTGGTTTTCTATTAAATTTTAATTGTGTCTATGAAAATTTGTAGCAACCCTCTGATAATGTGTTGGAAATGTGTTTGCGGGGTTATTTCTATAAAGAAATATTAAAACTATATGTTAGCAGCGTACTGTCCACTCTTGAGGATTTCTGAAGTTAAAAACTACTTGTTCAGTGATACATGGTTTTTTATTTTCCCATTTGTTTCTTAGTTTCAAAATGCATCACCATCTAGTGTGAAACATGGGAAGCGAGGCAGTATGCCTACAGTACCATGCAGTTTGTGGCGTAAGAGTACATAAGAACATAAAAACAGACCTACCCGGCAAGATCAATGATCCATCTAGCCCAGTATCCTGACTTCTGACAGTGGCTTTAGACACAACAAATACTGCATCTTGGCAGGGAGTTAGACGAGCTGACTCTTGTGGTCCTTTCTAACCCGATGATTCTATTCTATGATTCTAGGTCCACATGCTTGTTGACCTCCTCAAACAATTCTAGTAGATTGGTGAGGCATGATTTCACTTTACAAAAACTGCGTTGACTCTTCCCCAACAAACTGTGTTCGTCTGTGTGTCAGATAATTCTGTTCTTTACTGTAGTTTCAACCAATTTGCCTGGTACTGAATTTAGGCTTACTGGCCTGTAATTGTCAGGATTGCCTCTGGAGCCTTTTTTAAAAATTGTCTTCACATTAGCTATCCTCCAGTCTTCTGGTATAGAAGCTGATTTAAATGATAGGTTACATACAACAGTTAGTAGTTCTGCAATTTTGTATTTGAGTTCCTTCAGAACTCTTGGGTGGATACCATCTGGTCCTGGTGACTTATTACTGTTTATTTTATCAATTTGTTCCGGAGCCAACTCTAACAATACCTCAATCTGGGACAGTTTCTCAGATTTGTCACCAGAAAGAATGGCTCAGGTTCGGGAATCGCATCCTCTGCAATGAAGACTGATGCAAAGAATTCATTTAGTTTCTCTACAATGGTCTTATCTTCCTTGAGTGCTCCTTTAACATCTCACTTGTCCAGTGGCCCCACTGATTGTTTGGCAGCTTCCTGCTTCTGATGAACTTAATTTTTTTTCCTGTTAGTTTTTGAGTCTTTGGCTAATTGCTCTTGAGATTCTTTTTTGGTATGCCTACTTATGCTTTTGCACTTGCCTTGCCAGAATTTATGCTCCTTTCTATTTTCCTCAGTAGACTTTAACATTTTGCCTCTGACCGCTTCTTTTACTTTGTTGTTTAGTCATGGTAGCACTTTTGTAGTCCTCTTACTATGTTTTTTTAATTCTAGCCTCTATTACTGGTTTGTTTGTTTTTTAAGTTTTCATGCAGTTTACAAGCATTGCACTTTTGGGACTGTACCTTTTAATTTCCATTGAACTAGCTACCTCATTTTTGTGTAGTTCTTCTTTCTGAAGTTAAATGTTATTGTGGTGGGTTTCTTTGGTGTCCCCCTCCCACAGGGATGTTAAATGTAATTATATCATGGTTGCTATTACCAAGCGGTTCAGCTATATTCACCCCTTGGACCAGATCCTGTGCTCCACATAGGACTGAATCAAGTATTGCTTCTCCTCTTGTGGGTTCCAGCACTAGCTGCTCCAAGAAGCAGCCATTAATGTTGTCAAGAAACTTTATCTCTGAATCCCATTCTGAGGTGACATACTCAGTCAATATGGGGAGAGCTGAAATACCCCGTTATTATTGAATTTTCTATTTTTATAGCCTCACTAATCTCCCTGAGCATTTCAGAGTCTCTGTCACCATGCTGGTCAGGTGGTTGGTAGCATATCCCTACTGCTATATTCTTATTATTCAAGCTTGGAATTCCTATCCATAGAAATTCTGTGGTACAGTTTGGTTCATTTAAAGTTTGTACCATATTTTAACTCTCTGTTTTCATTCACATATAGTCCACTCCCCTACCAGCATGGGCCACTCTGTCATTCCTATATATTGTGTACCCTGGTATTACCGTGTCCCATAGATTGTCATCATTCCACCAAGTTTCTGTGATGCCGATTCCATCGATATCCTCCTCTAGTACCAGGCACTCAAGTTCACCCGTTTTAACATTTAGATTTCTAGCATTTATAAAATGTGTCACTTTTTAACTATCTGTCATTATGTGACGTAATTGAATGGGACTCTTTTTCATTTGACTCTTTCTTGTCAAATTCTACCTTTACTTTATCATCTTCCATCTTCTCCTCCTTATGGGATGTAGTGAATCCCCATTAATAGATCCTCCCTTAAGGAAAGTCTCTGTCTGAACCATGTGCTTCTCCATATCTGTCAGCTTTTCCTGAGCCCTTAGTTTAAAAACTCCTTTATGAGCTTTTTAATTTGACATGCCAACAATCTGGTTCTGTTTTGGTTTAGGCAGAGCCCTTCCTGTATCCCTACTTGAATACCAGAATTTGACAGTACTGCAGTCAGCCATTTTGTAAGTTCAATCACTGCCAGCTGAAAACCAAATATCATAAAGCAAGGAATAATCTTAGGCTTTTGTGAGGCAAGGTCAGACAGCTGCATACTTGCACGTTGCTAATCAGAATGGGAGAATGGGAGAGATTATAGGTGTGGAAGAGAGTGAGTGAATAGCGACTTTGGTTTTAAGTGCCCCGATACATTGTTGTTGTGACTAGTAATGTTTTTGATGTCAAGAGATAATGAGTAGTTCTGCTGAAATTAGGAGAATTGGTGACTCACTAGGAGTCACTATAGTTTATGTGATTTGTTTGAAGTTAGCTATAAAAGATTAGGCAAAAGGATTTGCTTTGGAGCAGTCTGAGGGAAATTTCCTTTGGGCAAGGAGCTTACATCTAAACTCCCCTCAATTGGATGGAAAGAGGGCCCCTGAAAGTCCAGCTGGTTAATTCTAGCCTCTATTACTGGTTTGTTTGTTTTTTAAGTTTTCATGCAGTTTACAAGCATTGCACTTTTGGGCCTGTACCTTTTAATTTCCATTGAACTAGCTACCTCATTTTTGTGTAGTTCTTCTTTCTGAAGTTAAATGCTACTCATCTCAGACTCTGGTGACAATATCTAGGATGTCCTAAACCTATTGTGTATGTGTGTGTGTGTGCGCGCGCATGCTTAAAATCTAATAAATAGTAGTTTTAGGTCAGAGCACGCTTGCTTGTATCAGTCACTTATCAGAAAGATGAGCTGTGCTCCCACTGATTTATTCCTAACACCATCTGCAGAGAAGTCGTGAAATGACCACTGCTTTGGTTTCTGAGAAACCTCGGGTAACAGTACAGGCTCCTCCTTTCTCAAAAGGTTCCCCAGGTCCTAATAAATCTAACCCCCTGCACCATCCTCTCATCCACACATTGAGACCTGCAGTTCTGCCTGCCTCACCAGCCCTGCCTATAGAACGGGAAGCAGGGTATTCATGAATGAAGCATTTCCTTCCTATGTTGCTGAAGTTGCAGCAAAAAGCAACTGCATAATGGATAGAATATTTCACAGTAAGATTTAAGAGACTGCTATCAAGATGCCAACCAGGCTTTGCAATGGCTGTCAATGTGATTACTTTAAGGCTTGCTTAAGACCACTGAATTCCAGGCAAGGCCACTGAGAATTTCATAGCCCTCATGCAGTACGTTTGCCATTTTGTTTCCCTCAGTAATCTTTGTTTTATAAATGCATTTCTCTGCAAGGAATACACTGCAGCTAACTTCTGCTATCTGTTCTGGTTGTGTTTATTATAACTGGTCAATACTTTTCAAAATTTTGATGAACGAATCAGTACAAAAATTAACAGTTTTCTCTCACAATTTCCTCTCTAATTTCTAATATGCTTTTATTTGAATATCTGACAAGTCCAGAAAAGTAAAAACTTAACTATTTTCTTTTGAGACTGGTGGTTCTTCTTGCTCCATGAGGGTATCAAAGGTTCCTTTGCAACAGGAGAGGAATGGCTGGTGTTCCCAGGTTCAGGGCCATTTTTCTGCTTTATTATTCCGCATTTGGTTACTGCCCTCCTGGGATTGTGCCTCCACAGTTCTGTTGTGCATAGTCTGAGGAACACTTTGGAATCCTTCTGGATGGAAAGCAGCATCTGCATGTCAGATATGATGATAAAGACCGCTACTTATTTCTGTGTCAACGCTTTTACAGCTCCTGCTCTCTGGGGAACCCCATAAGACCTTATTTTGTGGAGAGCCCCAGAACAATGGCACACTCTGTGCTTCAAGACACTTTAGGAAAAATTACATACCAAAAAAAGTGCATTTAAAGAAAGTCAAATACTCAAAAGTTATAAAATGGAAAAGTTAAGGTTGCCTGTAGAACCTAATATTGCCTCCTTGTGTTCATGCATTATTGTATAGTCTTTACTTACATGATCACACACTGACTCTTTTTCTTCTACACGCCTCACGCAGTGAACAGGGTAGACAGTGCAGAAAATAAAGACAGCTGTTCAGTGATTCTTTTTATCCTCATCATTCAGTGTTTGGCCGTGAGCCTCATTTAGTGCATGTATAGATGACTAGAGTTTAAGATCATCTAGTGCATACCACAGCCATTAAATCTCACCCTGTTACCCCTGTATTGAGCCCAATACCTTGTGTTTGACAAAATCATCTAGAAAGGCATTCAGTCTTGACTAGATTAAAGGACCATTTCACTGGCATTAATATTTCTAGCCTTTAGTTCTTTATTCATTGAATCCTAAATCAGCTTTTCCATTATTTTGACTAAGTTTGATGTCACATTAATAGGCCTTTCATTACCCCAACTGTGCCGGTTGCCTATTTTGAATATTGGTGCAACATTAGAACTCTTCTGGTAGATTTTGGAATTTCCCTGGTATTCCAAAATTTATTGAAAAATAATTTCAGCGTGTCAGAGGTTTCCTCAGCCAGATCTTCTAGGTCTCTTGAGTGCAAGTTATCTGAGCCTGCTGTTGTAAAAATGTTTATCTCTAGTAGATGTTGTTTGACATCCTCTTTGCTTCCTGGGGGTTGGGAAGCACATTGACACAAGCACATCATTCCAGTCCAGTGACTGATTCATCTTTATCCATCATAATGAGGTCCAAAATATTTACCTCATCTGGAGGTGCAATATCATTGTGTTAGAAAATTATCATCCATGATATTTAGAAACTCTAATGATGATTTACTACTGGTTGCTTGAGACCACAATAATACTTCTCCTAAAGCAAAGTCCCTCAGAACATATTTTTTCTTTCCACACATTACAGAGAGGAGCTTAAGGAGTAATTCATCCTGTTTTTTGGTTTCATTTGATGATCGGTATGAGATCGCCACCCGTTCCCACTAATGGGCTTTGCTAGTTAGCACATTGATACATATGCATTCAAGATCATGTGGTTCTCAGTTATCAATAACTCTAAAACAGGTAATGGTGTCTTCAATCCATAGTAAAGCGGTTGTAACCAGTGATTTTAACATTCCAGTCGTGTGAATCTTCCCACCAGGTTTCAGTAATGCAATTATATCCATTTTTTTCTCAACAATCAGAATGTTCAGTGCCTCATGCTTGTTACCCAGTTTCCTAGCATTGGTGCATATACAACTGAATGGATTCTTCTCTTCACATTCTTTGTCATATTAGTTCAATTTCTCTAAGTTTGTTCTTCATCTGTCTTCAGAGCACCCTTCCCTTGCATTGTTAGTTTAATGCCCTCCTGGCTACTCCAACCTAAAAGATGCTAGTGAGATGCAGGCCGTCCCATTCATACAACCCTCCCTCCTGTTGGAATATTCCACAAAACCAAAACCTTCAGCTTCGTATCAAACGGCCAACAGTATTTTCTGCCTTCCCTCACTTGTGCCTGGAAAAGATCTCAGAGAAAATCACTTGGACATTCCTCTTCAGTTTTCTTCCAAGATCCCCAAATTCTTCTGTAATCTGTGCAGTCCAACTCGGTAGTCTGCACTGAATATGGAATTATTAATTTCCTCATCAGTTTTAATATGGTGCTCGTCACTGTAGTATCCAAATGACCCACGAATATTAGTGAATTTATATTCACAACTCCAGTGCATTTGTATACACTCTCACAGACTTTAAGACCAGAAGGGACCATTGTGATCATCTAGTCTGATCTCCTACACATCACAGGCCCCAGAATATCACCCACCGACTCCTGTAACAGACTCCAGTCACAAGTTTCAGCTTCTCTTTACAGCCATGAAGGTTAAAAACTTATTTTCTTGGTGTTTTTTAAATGGAAACTGAGGGTCTCATGCTCACATGACTCCAGAAGCTGAGGCTTTAAGAAAAATAGCAGACAGTGGAGTTGCCAGGGAAAACTTGCATGGAACAACTTAATGTTGGACAATGCAGCTCTGTTAAACGCCAAACACTTGGCAAAATTATGTTGATTTTGGTGAATTTTTGCTTTGGAGGAAAAAAGAAGTTCCAACAATATCAGAACATCCCATTTCAACCTTTTCAGAATAAAACACTGACTTTTCCTGTCAAAATGACTTTTCATTATGATTTGTTTTTATTTGGTCTGACATTACATATTATCATGGGAAGTCAAAAACAAAACAAAACATTTCAATTGGCTCAAAATTGGCTTAGGTTCCCTGCCTAATCAAAACAAAAGCAAATTTTCAAATCTCAAAATCCTCCACAAAACAGAATTTCCATTCCTCACACAACTGTAGCAAATAACACGCGGCTCATGAGAACATCACAAGAGTTGGCAATGAAACCTACAGACGACAGCCTGACTCACTATACCACTCTGCTTCATGCACTGAGCTGCATCCAACCTTTGCACTGAATGAAACCGGAGTCCTGCGGAGAAAATAGTGTGTGCTCATGTAATTAAAGACATCCTAGTACATCCACACAGGCTGGGCTGCTCTTCTGCTCTCAGGATTCCCACTGCAGCGTATGCTGCTGCTACAGCAGTAACCAACTGCTGGCTCCTTCTCTAATAATAGATGCTGCTGAGCGGTGTTTTACACAACTCAGGCTATTTAGCATAAGAGATACAATTCCTTAATGCTAGACAGCGTTGGCTGGTTCCTGTTTTAGTGGAACCCCAGACGTCTCCTCATTGTTCAGACAACAGGCCAAGATCTAGTGTAGATCAGCCTTGATTTCAATAGAGCCACCGCAATTGACATCAGCTGAGGATCTCCCCTAAAGATTCTAGATCTGCCAAGCGGCACAGCTGCGCCACTCTGTGATGTAAAAGGGGGCTATTTGACATATAGCTGGGGCAATGAGAGCCCAAGGTGGTTCAGTTTTCGAAATGTTTTGCTTGCAGTCACCGGACCACCACGGTAAGGCATAGATGCTGTTGCCCACTGAGAATTAGCTGCGGGTGAAGAGGGAGCCAACATGCCATGCTGCTGAGCTGCCATTGATATCCAACCACTTAATTTGTGGGATGCATCTAAACTGCTGGCCGAGAGGCAAAGCTCAGGGTGAGAGCAGAGTGCCCTAATCTCATTCTGGATCTCACGGGTTTTTGTCCTAGTCCCTGTGTAGATGAGCTGAAATTTGGATTCAGAATGATTCCAAAGAGCAGAGTTCAATGGAGTCCAAAAGATCATTAGATCTTTGTGCCTTGTTTTCCTTGAGTATCAGAGAACGGCAAACCGAGAAAGTGGGGCAGGAGTGCACTTAAACCCAAAGATCACTTTGAAGTGGATTTTTTTCCTTGGAGATTTTATATTTAATTTTTCTGCCTCTGATGACTTGAGAAAAAACAGTCTGGGAGTAGAGGGCCAAAATGAAACTGCACTTTAAGTGTTTCCTTCTCTAGGAAATGTCATATTGAGATCTATTATTTTTAATCGTGACCCATATTTTTCTCACCTTGAAATTTCCCATTTGCATTAATTACAATTCAGTGTTGGCTTGCCATTCTCTCTCCTAAATAAAATAATTCAGAGTCTGATTCTACAACAAATGTTTACTGCCAATCTCAGTGTGAGTAATCTGTTAATTGCCACTTAGGCTTTCTGATGCTCCTCAAACCCAGTGCTTTTCATTGTTCAAATCGTTTATTAAAACTTATAACAATGGAATATTAAAATATTTTACCAAACAGCAGATGGTGTCAACACATCAGGATCTATGCAGAATTCGATTTGCCTCAGCACCAGGTGTATTCTTTCTCTCCCAAACCTAATGAAAGAATTGGTCATTTAAGGAGGATATTTGCACTGAAAGGCAGAGCCTGGAGTATGGGATGTTGTGCTTGTCCCACTCCCAAGCACGGCTCCTGAAGTCACTGTGCTTTATAGAAGGCCTGGAACGCTTTGCTAAAGTCCTTCCAAAGGTGTAAAAGCCCTTTCCAGAGCTCCCATTCCATTTTCCTGCTGTAAAATGGTGTTCCTGGCTAGCGAGGAGGGTGAAGCGCACTCCTTGATGTCCAGCTCCTTCGGGGAAGATCTGGCACGCAGCCCAGGTGCTTCCTCCAGCACCTGCAGCTAAGGTCTGAGTGGCTGTAAAGCAACCATGCAAGAGGTGTCTGGGGCAATCTTCTTCCATGTAGCTGTGTTAGGGAGAGCCCTTAGACTGGTTTTATGTTGCATGCTGTTCTTTATACCCACACTGTACATTTCAGCGGGTAAATTGTCATTTGCAAATTCCACAGCAGTAAACTGAGTGAAAATCGTCTTGCTTTCCTTTGTTTGGCACCAGCATGAGAGATACGTGCACTCTGCAGTGCTTGAGCACAGAACTCTTACTCACACATTTTCAGAGAGGTACCCTGACATTCTTTTTTGGAGCACTTCCTCCTCGCCACCCCCTTTTTTTGTCACACAGCTGCCTGAAAATTCACAGCTTATAACTGCACTGGGGGCTGGAAGCCCGTGCTGTCCTGCAGGTGTAATTCATAGTCATGTGTGTAAAAGACCAGAAATGAGGTTCTTGTCTCCATGTACTGGGATATAGTGACCCGTTTTGCCATTTGTACATGTTCCCGAGTCCATGCACAGACATGCCCCCTGGCTGGAGGCACAGCCCCCTCTTTATTACCCCACATAGCTGTTAATCACACCTTCTTTGCTCAGCTGTCACATTCCAACCACCACAGATGTTTGGACTCCAACGTCCTTCTGGTTCTTTCTGGCCCCCCTGTGTTATATCTGGACCCAGCAGAGAAGGAGATACATGCAGAGGGAACTGATAGAAATACAGCTGTCTGTTGTGGTGGCAGCTTCCTCCACCCTACTGTAAAAATCTTCCCTAAAATATATACGTTATCATTTACATGGCTAACATGAAACACTATGCAAGCGAACTGAAAATTGTGGGTGGACTACTGCAGATGCTTAAATTGCAAAGTAGATGCAAAAATCAGTGAAATACAAGCTCCAGTATTAAGCTACATCCTTGTCAGAACTCTTTCAATCATGGGTGTATCCCAAAAGCCCTGTCTTAATCCCGCTTTGGATAACACATGTAGAGCTCAGTTGTGGTCCGTGTCACTAGAGCTCTTGTCTTTTTCCACAGTATGAATTCCCAACTTCCATCCTTTGTTAGATTCTGTCTTCATGAAGGGATGGTTACTCTGTGTTGCTGGTAGCTGAACTGTGACAGGTCACAGCAATGGGCTCAGTGTCCTCAGCATGTGTAGTTTGTGCACAGTGCCACATGGAGAGTCCTTACATTTCCATGGGCCTCTGAGCTGCCAGTCGAGGAGGTGAACTTCTCAGTTCAGACTAATTTCCAGAGAATTCTTCTCTGTGGTTCCCATGGCCAAAGCTACCGCAACAGCCTTCTTGAATGTAAGGGCTGAGAGCGTCAGTAACTTTTTCCAGACCTGGTCATTGCATAATCCAGAGGTAAATTGGTCCCGCGGGTCATCACGTAATGTTTATCCAAACTGACAATGACAACTTCCGCAGAGCAGGAACAAACTGTGCCACGAACTTTCCACTTTTCTGATGTCACCACTGGAACCAATAGCATTCTGCTGTCATCAGTGGGATAGGAGAAAGATGTTGCTGCATTGCTGTAGCCATTGCAATATACGTGGCAGTTCGAGGCACAGTTGGAGACAATCGGTCACTTAACAATATGTATGCCTTAGGTCCCATCACTGTCAGCAGGGTTGAAACTCATCCGTCTGGAAAGGAGTTGCAAACTACAAGTCGCTCAAAATTTGCAAAGTACACCACACAATGATTTGAGGTTTTTGTCAAACTCACCAACATTGCCCACAAAAGTTGCCATTTCTCTGCTCTTCTGTTGGGCTTCGCACCTCCGGTATGCTTTTTCTGCCAGAGGGAAATTCTTTTTTTCCTGTTTTTTATTGTTTGTTTGTTTTATTCTGTGGTGTCTGAGCCTGATTGCTCCCTGCTGGCTGCGTGCTTATGCAGCACAACCACGCCTTTTGGCTCTACTTGGCTCCCACTGCTGGCAATACATCCTCCATGCAGGCTAAAGCTGTTTTTCACTCTGCCTGCTTGGACGTTGTCAGCCAAGATGGCTGCTTGGTCCCCTCCCCCCCATTTTGTTTGTAGTAGCTCCAGGCAGCATCCCCCTTCCTTTGTTCTGTTTTACCACCAATTCCCCCCTCCAGTTGGCTAGTTCACGCTATCACAGCAGCAAAAGCAGCAGTCTGTCACCTGATGTCTTGGTGAACTTTCCTCCTTTTGTATGGTATTGTTTGCTTACTTTTTCTCCTTGTTGTTCAGGCAGTGGGAGCTCCAGAAACTCAAAGGATAGAAATCCTTCATCACAGTGCTATATCTTGACCTAACAGAGGAAGATACAGGCACATTCTGCTGGGGTGGCAGCATTTTTGTTCAGGCTGCAAAACTGAAACCAGTATGAGTATGAAGCTTAGCACTGGGAAGTGCAGATGACACTAAGCTGGGGGGAGTGGTAGATACGCTGAAGGGCAGGGATCGGATACAGAGTGACCTAAACAAATGAGAGGATTGGGCCAAAAGAAATCCGATGAGGTTCAACAAGGACAAGTGCAGAGTCCTGCATTTAGGATGGAAGAATTCCATGCACTGGTACAGACTGGGCACAGACTGGCTAAGCAGCAGCTCTGCAGAAAAGGACCAGGGGGTAACAGTGGATAAGAAGCTGGATATGAGTCAGCAGTGTGCCATGGTTGCCAAGAAGGCTAATAGCATATTGGGCTGCATTAGTAGGAGATTTGCCAGCAGATTGAGGGAAGTGATCATTCCCCTCTATTCGGCATCGCTGAGGCCACATTTGGAGTATTGTGTCCAGTTTTGGGCCCAGCACTACAGGAAGGATGTGGACAAATTGAAGAGACCAGCGGAGGGCAAGAAAAAAAATTGATTAGGGGGCTGGAGCACATGAGTAGAGGTTGAGGGAACTGGGCTTCTGTGGTCCGCAGAAGAGAAGAGTGAGAGGGGGAATATAATAGCGGCCTTCAACTACACAAAGGGGAGAATTCCAGGGAGTATGGAGCTAAGCTGTTCTCAGTGGCAGATGACAGAACAAGGAGCAACGGTCTCAAATTGCAGTGGGTGAGGTCTAGGTAGGATATTATGAAAAACTATTTCACTAGGAGGGTGGTGAAGCACTGGAATGGTTTACCTTGGAAGATGCTGTAATATCCATCCTTAGAGGTTTTTAAACTGCTGCTTGACAAAGCCCTGGCTGGGATGATTTAGTTGGGGTTGGTCCTACTTTGAGCAGGGGGTTGAACTAGATGACCTCCTCAGGTCCCTTCCAACCCTAATCTTCTATGAGTCTATGATTCTAAGTGGGAAGAGCTCAATCATTTTAAGAGACAAGATGTCACACAGCGATGACTGAACCTGATGACATTCTGAACAAAAAGAGCATTGACCATGCTTGTTTCCATCATTTCACACTGACTCAGTGGATAATCTAGGCTTCAGAGTGACACTCCTGGAATGTTTTTATTATATGCTAATTCCTTGTGGTTTTCCAATCTGTGGCAATATGATGTTTGAAATGAGAAACATAATTAAAAAACAAAAAAACACCCTAAAATATGAAATTTAAGATTGAATGTAATGTGTATCCAGAATCATTTATCACTTAGGATTGTAGAATTTAAAGCACTTTTTGTATCAGCTCTGGTGTGATTTAAATGTTTTCAATATGTATAATGCAATTTAAATTAGTTTTAGAACAGGCTAAACTGCTCCAATAGGATAGGAACACTGAAAATTTAGATATAAGAATAAGAATAATTTACTAGGCTGCTTTATGGTATGACGCATATTATATCACTCTGATTGGATGGAAGTGATTTACATAACTGTTCTATGTGCGGCTTGTTACAACAATGTAAACTGGTTTTGAAGGAAAGGGGTGATCCTTAATTCAGTTTCTATTGCTACATCAGTGATTTAAAGTACTTTAATGATATAAAATAAATTTAAGTTTTCTATCAGGAGACTATTCTAAACCACCTTAAATGGCAACAGAGATATGGCCCATTTTATGGGATATCATAAATAGCATTGCAAAGTACTGAAAGCATTCATATAGAACACATTAGAGGTTCCCTGTACTGTGTCACAAATGTGTGATATCAGATTTATTCATACTATACAATCAGCACCAAGAATTAGCACGCAGTGTGTTCAGATTGCTAGGGCATTGGCTTCTGTTCTCAGCTCTGACACTGACCTGCTGTTTGACCTTGTGCAAGTCACTTCTGTGTTCATCTTTTGTATTTGGGACCTGGCCTGTCTCTTATGTCACGTCTCTGCAGTGACTAGCACAATAGTTGTCCTGATCTTGGTTGGGCTGTCTAGCTGCTACAGTAATGGAAATAATAATTACTATCCAGTGGAACATGATAAGCGTATAGGGACTGGAGCATAAGCCATTTGGAAGTTCAGGGTAGATGTTGCTGGGTAGAGACTGGAGTAAGGAAGTTCATATAATACTTGCCAAAGTCCCCATGTCTCAGCTGGACACTGACAAATACATAGCAGGAAGCACTCTGACTCACCTGTGGATTAGTATTAAAATTGGTGTTAGAATGATAAGAATGTGTTCAGTGTTTAGACTTTATCGAGTGCTTGTGAGATCTCACTTATAAATACTGTATATTTTGTAAGGTTGTATTGTGAGCCCCTGTGACTGTGTAAATCACCAGACAGGAGAGAGACATGAACTAGCATGAAGCACAGGTCTCCAACAGAAGCTCTCACGTCCTGTCTAACAGGAAAGGTCCATTGACACTAGATAGACTATTGCGGAATGTTAAAGAGGACAAAAGGTGTTAGCTGTTCCGTCTTCCGTGTAGAGGAGGCATGCATGTGAATTCCTCCCATCAGCTGAGTTTGCAGTTCAGCGCACAAGGGACTTGCCTAAAGTTATCCATCAGGCTCGTGAGAAAACCAGGACTAGAACTCATGTCTCTGGAGTCCCAGGCAACACCGCCACCCCAGTGCACAAGTGAGGAGGGGGATTAAAAACCCTAATAAGAAGGACCTGGGTCTCTGTGCTGCTTGGACTCTGGGCGGCAAGGTTTTCAAGGCATAAGGAAGAGATCCCCACCTGCTTAGCCTGGGTTTGCCTTACAGGGTATATAGAACTTCCTTCTTATAGAAGCTTCTGTTACCTTTTGCACAAATACAAAATGGGGGGAAACTAACTTGGCAGCAGCACTGCTGATAATAATCTGGGAGTTGTGGTGGATCATAGCCTCCACATGAGTCAGCAATGTGATGCTCTTGTAAAAAAAAAGTAAATGCAATTTTAGGTTGCATTAACAGAAGCATAGCCTGCAGTTACGAGAGGTAATGGTACCACTCTATTCGGCGCTGGTTAGGCCTCATGTGTCCAGTTTTGGTCACCAATGTATAGAAAGGCTGTAGAGAAACTGGAAAGAATCCAGGGGCGAGAGACAAAGATGATCCAAAGGATGAAATGGAAGCCATATGAGCAAAGCTTGAAGGAACTGGATACGTTTAGTTTAGAAAAGATGAGACGTGGTAGCAGTCTTCAGATACTTGAAAGGCTGCCACAAAAAGAAAAGGAGAAAAGTTGTTCTCTCTTGCCGCAGAGGGCAGGGCAAGAAGCAATGGGCTCAAACTACAGGATAGCAGGTTTAGATTAAATCTCAGGAAAAATTTCCTAATTGTAAGAACAGTAAAACAATGGAATAGACTGCCTCCGGAGGCTGTGGAGGCTCCGTCACTGAAGGTTTTCAAAGGAGACTGGATAGCCAGCTGTCCTGGGTGGTTTAACCACAACAAATCCTGCATCTTGGCAGAGGGTTAGACTAGATGATCCTTGCAGTTCCTTCTAACCGGATGGCTGTATGATTCTATGAAATTTAAGGTAGTAACTGACGTGTGTATCTCTGATTACCTGCTTTAACCTTGCAGACAACTCTTGTTTCCTTTTCCTACTTAATAAATCTTTACATAGTTTATCATATGATTGGCTGCAAGGGTTGTCTTTGGTGTGAGATCTACAGTGCAACTGACCTCTAGTAAATGACTGGTCCTTTGGGACTGGGAATAACCTGCATGTTGCTGTGATTTTTGGTGTAAGGGACCATCTATCACAAAGGTAGGACTACCTGGGTGGCAAAAGAGATTGGCCCACCTCAGCGGACTGTCTATGACTCCACAGTTAGGCTGTTCTAGTGCCTGAGGTGTTCACACTGGATAGCTGGGTGGTGAAATCTAAGTATAGAGTTCACAATCAATGTGGGGGTTATGCCCTGCTTCTTAACCGTCTGCTCTGAGGCTGGTACTATGCTCTGGAGTCGCTGCAGGCAGCATTATAGCTAGAACTACTTTTCACACGCTAATCAAAGCTAATCGTAAACCAAAACACTGAAAAAGCTGATGCTGAAAGTCTCCTGTGTTTAGACAGTGAGTGCGTACAGTGGTTCCGTTATCTTTTGGGGGAGGAAAAGGTTGTTTTGTTTTTATTTTTCCTCTAACTTTTCTCGGGATATGTCAGATGTCCTGTTGAGTGCCACGGTTAAGGGAGACCTGGATGACTTGACACCCTCCTTCAACACCTTCAAAGGGTTCCCTAGGAGATCTGATCCCCTCCTGCAGCATTTTACAGGGCAGGCTCGATGGCCCCATTTTTTGTCCAGCATGACTGCCTGTTGATCTGCAGTCATTGGTCCAGGGTTGTTATAAAAGTGCTGGCCGTGGGTTTAGCAGCTCAGACTCCATCTTGGACAGCGCGTCTCTGGACTGCGTGGGGCAGAACGGACGGTGTCTGGCTAAAGCTGACCGCAAGCTCCCGTTGCTGTGTTGTGTGATGTGCACTACAAGCTCTGTGTGCCTTCAACACAACACCACAGACACAGCCTCATTGGACAGCCCCCACCACAGTCCAGTTATCCAGCCACAGTGCAAGGGCAGCTGCTTTCGCTATTCCAGCGCTTTGTGTCCTGTCCGAACGTGACAACGTCTCTAAGCAGCTCAGCACTCACACGGCACGCCGGCTCCAGTCTGGTCCTAAAAGTGGGCAAAGCTTGTGGGGAGGATGCATTAAAAAGTCATAGGAACATAAGAACAGCCAGACTGGGTCAGACCGAGGGTCCACCTAGCCCAGTGTCTTGTGCTGCAACAGCGGCAGTGCCAGGTGCTTCAGAGGGAATGAAGAGAACAGGGCAATCATCAAGGGACCATCCCCTGTCGTGCACTCCCAGCTCCTGGCAGTCAGAGGCTAGGGATACTCAGAGCATGGAGTTGCATCCCTGACACATTTCTCCTCCGCAGGACTGCTGTTGCCAGCTTAACAGGGGAATCCCAGCTGCCTTTTCCCCCAGCCCACCCCCATTGTACTGCTCCCCTGCATCCAGCTGCAGAGATAGCAACCCAGAGCAGCTACCCTGAGCCAGCAGGAGAACAGCTGCTCCATGCCGCCCCACCGCTCCCCACTCAGGCCTCGCTGCTGGGGAGAGGCGCCGAGTGACCCGGAAAGGTGCTGGGCGGGGGAGGTGCAGCGTGGGAAAGACAGAGTCCCCGTCCCGGCAGAGCAAGCCCTGCAGGGCAGCTCAGCGCTCGCAGACATCAGGGTGGGGGAGTGGCATAGAACCGCCCGTGCCCCCAGGCCTGCTGCCCATCCATGTAACTGGGTGACCTCTACGTCGTGTGTTATGTGACGGGGTAAATAACACTTCCTTATGCACTTTCTCCACCCCGGCACGATTTTATTGACTTCTATCATAGCTCCTCTGAGTCGTCTCTTTTCCAAGCAAGAATGTCCTAGTCTTTTTAATCTCTCCTCATAAGGGAGCTGTTACATACCGTTTGGTTGCCCTTCTCTGTACCTTTTCCAATTCCCATATATCTTTTCTGAGATGGGGTGACCAGACCTGGACGCAGTATCCAAGGGGTGGCAGTACCATGGATTTCTATGGTGGCATTATGGTAGTCACCAATGACCCGCAGTTAGTGCAGCCATGCATCGGAGACACCCTGGCTGCCTCCTGCTCTAAGGACAGGGGAATCCTGAAAAACCGGCTATCACAGTGTGGGTGGGGATTGTTGGTAAATGGTAATTTCGTAATGGAAGGCCCTATAAGTTACCTAGACCTGTTCCTTCACTGATAGCATCAACCCTTTCCTGAAGGGCCACATCTCGTTCAGAGAGTCATCGGAGGCAGTGATTCTCTATGGTAACTTAGGGCTTAATCATCCTGTTTCGGCACAGCCTGAATTACTTAAGCAGCAGTGTCCTAAGGGGAGTTGTTGTGTCTGACAGAATTATCACAGGCTGCTCTCAAAGTCATCCGTGATCAAGAGACTTCTTTAATGCCTCTAGTTTATCTGTAGCTGTGCTCTGTGTGGCAGGTGTAGTGTGGACTGGCTATCAAGCTAGCAGTGGATAATCATAACAAATACCATTTCTTAGTACTCACTGCAAGGAAAAAACTACAATGAGCACATTAGTTAGTTCATTGAGGCTTACCTTGTTTACGGCTATTGATTTGCAAGTAGTTGGTTAATAACTGAGATAAAACTACACTAGGATTTGATCAAGGTATCTTGCTGCCTGAGAGATTTCCAACATCGTAACGACACAACTCTGACTTTCTCTCTTAAATTAATTATGTTTGTTTTTCCCTTGAGGAGAACCAGGTCAGCGATTCATCCGAACTGGAACTAATCTATGCCAGTCATCCGTTACACAGACGAGCACTTTGAATCTCAGTCCTCGGAGTGAAAATGGGCTGAGCATGGTTGAGAAAAATGCTCTGAGACCAGTGGGAGCCACGTGGGTGCTGCTGCCTCTCCAACACTGCTTAGGATGAAGATTTGGGGTTGGCCCAAGCAATACTTTTTTATTCCCATTTATTTATTTTTCAAAAAACAAAAATGCCATTAATCCCCGGTTCTTGGGCTTTTGAAGGTTTTTTTTTTTTAAAAAACAGGAATATAAACTCAACAGCAGGGACTCAGAGCACCAAAATATACCCCGCCAACCAAAAAATTCCAGAAACCAACCATGCAAACCAACAAAGAAAAAAACCACACCTGTGCCTTGCATTTTAAATGTTTAATTTTACTGTCACTGTTGTCCAATTTCTTTCTATGGTGATTTTCCAAAATGAAAAGTGATGCTTGCCCTTCTGCGTGGCATTTGAACGCTGAAATACAGGGTAGGGTGTCTGTCTCCCTGAGGCATGAAAGTTGCCTGGCTAGGAATACAAATAATTCCCAGTGGACATGATGTACCGTCCTTCTACAACACTGCCACCAGCTAACGCCACAGGGGGAACCACTGCTTCTTGTCACGTTTTGACTAAAATAAATGTAGCGGTTACCACTGGTGTCTAGGTGACACCCTGCAAAGTAACAGCTCATCATCATAATGCCAGTGAGGGACCCCTCTGCCCCCATTACACAACATGAGAAATGTTTATGTTTATAATGGAGGGACCATTTTTTAAACTGTGGACAGATGCACATACAAGACATGCTTGTTTATCATTGTCGTGCACGTGGTTTGAGTAAATGTGCATGCAAATGCCCCTTGCAAACCCTGAACCCATTTCCAATGCCCATTGAACTCAGGGGAAAGGCTCCCCTTGATTTCAGTAGGAATGTAATTGAGCGCCATATAACCACTCTTACTTGAGTTGTGAGTGCAGTTGCTCATTCTTCTTTGCTGCTCAGACTAGCGGCACCCTTAGCATAATGTTTAGCTTCTTACAAAGTAGATTGAGAGAAGATTTGGTTATAGCTAATAAGGACCGCCACAGGGAGAAAATATCAGGTACTAATGGGCTCTTTAATCTAGAAAGACGGGCATTACAAGACCCAATGGCTGGAAGCTGAAGCCAGGCATTCAAATAGGAAATAATCACCCTCATTGTTAAACATTTGCACTTTAACTATTGGCGAAAACTATGAAGGGAAGTGTTGGATTCTCTCTCTCTTGTCGTCTTCAGATCAAGACTAGAAATATCTGCTTTACTCAAACATAAGTTATTTAGCTCAATACAGGGGTAACTGGGTGAACTGTAATGGCCTGTGTTATCCAGGAGGTCAGACTAGATAATCTAATAGTCCCCTTTGACCTTATACTCCATAAATCAAGGCAAGGACCAGTCCTAGCAGTCCTGCCTAGAGCAAAGCTCTATACATCTCAGGAAGAGATGCAGGATCTGATTCCAAGCCCTTAACTAAAAGTTTGTTTTTTTCCATTGGCAGATCTTGGATGAGCAGACAGAAGGAGCAGTGTCATTGTAAATAAGGGCACCCTGTGGAAAAAAAATGTGGAAATGATACTCTAAAAATCAGCAAACACTGAACATATAAGCATCACACAACAACGTTTTAGCAACTTATTGGACAGCTTCTGTAATGTGCAATTTCCACACAGGGTGCCCTAGGCACCTGGCCGGAACCAAGGAACGCCATCATTCTCTGCACTCTACTGTTGCTCAACGCAACACTCTACTTTTGAATAAATATAGAGTCACAACAGAAAACAATAGCCCTTCACAGTGGGTTATAGAGATGGAACTGTCAACTCCAGAAAGAGCACAGTAAAGTCCCCTTCCCCCCTCAGACAGAATCAAAAAGTATTTATTTAACTCCTTTTAAGACTATTCCTTGTTCACATAAGTGCAGCTGCGACTCTGGCAAGCAATCAAATGTACAGTGAGTACTGTACAGTGAGTGCAGTGAGTGCAGCCAGGTACAGTCTCTGATCTTTGCATTCTGGTTGCAATTCTGTGGCTACCGAGAAGGATTATAACAAGCCCCTGGCCTCATTCCTTCCCACTGTACAGCAGTACAACAAGCTGCTGGTAAAAAAAAATAGCTACTTGGAAAGGCTTTTATTTTTTTCCCAATTTTTAAGATTTCTTAAAAGCAAATTGCCTCCTTCTGTTTGCTGCTCTTTGTTTATTTTGCTTTTACATTTTACAAGTTTTAATTCATGCCATTTTCATGATTGCATTTTAATTGCTTCTGCAGCTTTTGAAAAACCCTTGACAGAGAGGTGCCTTCAAAATAAAAGTATTATAATTAAATATAGATAAATAATGACCATATAAATAGCATATAAAACAAATAGAGGCTTTTCATTCTAAGACTAAATGAGGGACTCAATGACAAATGATATATGCCACTTTAATAATAGGGGCCATAATTCATTTGCATCAAAACTCACAGACGCTTTAGGGCAAAATAAATTGGTTAGTATAGTACTGCAATTCCCCAGGGCCCAGTCAAACTACTGGTCACTGGCAGAACTGAAGTTATTTGCATTTAACTTCCTTATTTTTAAATCAACAGCTCTCCCCTCAGTAAACACCATTGGAGGCATAGCTGGAGACTGCAGCACCACCACTGTATTCCTAGGTCTGTTCATTTATGGTTTGGTGGGGCTAGGAGAAGGGGGTACTTCCACTGACATGTGAATGACCTCACATCTGACTTGGTCCTCAACCGAAGTGGGATGTGAGTCTGTGCCCGTGTTGGCTGAGTTCCTAGAGTTTCCTTACACATACAGCACAAGCACTAACAGGACTGACTTATTTATATGATTGCTTTATCATACGGACAACCTTTCGCTGGAGATTAAGGTCAGACCAACAAAGTCGTTTCAGTAAAGCGCCGCGTGTGAAAATGAGTCATCCTGTCTCTCAGCCTGACTTCTGAGCAGGAAGTTTAAACATAGTCATGGCAATGTGAAACTATTGGCAAATGAAAAAGGAGAAGTACAGCTTAAATATTTCTTTAGCTTTTCTCCAGCACTTCCTAGTTTGGCTTAGGCTGGAAATACAGGAATAACCATGTCCAGGATAATTTGTATTTTCACTTCAGAATCCAAAATACATATGTGCATAAGTATAGAAAAACAAGCCCAAGCCACCTCCCCCCCCCCCCCAAAAAAAAAAAAAAAAAAAAAAAAAACCCACCTAGGAATTACCTGCTTGGCTCAGACCCTAGGTCCTCTTGTCCTGTATCCCTTCTCTGAGAGTGGCCAGTGCCAGGTATTTCCAAGGCAGGTGTAAGAATCCCACAGTAGCAGATGGTAATCTGTCTCCTGCCAATAGGTTTTATTTTGGTCTCTAATAGTTAGACATTGGTTGAAGTCCTGACCCAGGAGATTCTATATCCCTTCCATAGTTTCTTATCATTAATGATGGATATTCTGTTGTCCATATAAATGAACCTTTTTTAATCTTTCTAAATTCTTGGCCTCTATTACTTCCCGTAGCAGTGACTTCCACAGTATTATTACACATTGTGAAAAAAGTATTTCCTTGTATTAGTTTTCAATTTGCCACCCTTTAATTTCATCAATTACCCCCTTGTTCATGTGTTAGGAAACAGAAAGAACCGAAGTTCCCATTCTACCTTCTCTAGATCATTCATTATTTATACACTTTTATGGTGTCCCCTCTTATTTGACTCCTTTCTAAGGTAACTGTCCCAGCCTATTTGATCTTCCTTCATAGGAGAGTGTGTCCAGGCCCTTGATCACCCTTCTCTGGACCCTTGGTAGTTCTGTAATATCCTTGGAGCTAGGATGATGAATACTGCACACAATATTCCAAATGGTCAATATTTATCATGGCAAAAGGTTAACAGCAGGAGTCTGAAGGTTCCATACTAGGTCCTGTGTCATTCATACATTTTGCAGCTGACAAAGTAATTTAGGTTAATCAGAACCAGCAAGAACTGTGAACTTCAAAACTTCAGAGAGACCTAAAGAAGTAGGCAAAGGGGCAACGAAATGGCAAATGAGATTCAATATTGTTAAATGCAAAGTAATGCACTTGAGGGGGGAAATGTAAACTCTCTCTGTATCCTTTAGTGGTCTACATTAACTGTATCAATTTAAGAAAGGGACCTGGGTGTCATTGTGGACAGTTCAGTAAAGACTTCTGTTCCATGTGCAGCTGTGGTCAAAAAGGGGATTCTGTAAAATAAAGAAAATATTTAATTCATTTGCCATTGTTTTGCCCATTCTCTTAGCTTCTTTAGGCCTCTGTGAAGTTCGTTACGGTGTTCTCCAGCCCTGACTAACCTAAATAACTTTGGCATCTGCAAATTTTGCCCCCTCACTCCTCACCACTCTTTTCAGATCAGTGATATATTTGTTAAACAGCACAGGACCTACAGTGGAAACCTGAGAACCATGCTGTTAACCTTTCACCATAACAAAAATTGACCATTTAGTCCTACTCTTTTCTTTCCGCCCCCAGCCAGTTTTTGATCCATGACAATACTTTGTTTCTGACCCCATGACAACATAGGCTTATTAATAGCCTCTTGTGAGGGATCTTGTTAAAGGTCTAAGTAAACTAGACTTAGGTTTACTGTTCTATTTTAGGTGAAGTTCAAGCTCTGTTCGTTCCTAGTGAGGTCTGATTGCAAGAGTGGAGGCCATAAAAAGTCTCAAATATTTGGGGACAAATTCATCCATGCTTTACATAGAGGAAGTTACACCTTGGGTAAATCTGGCCCTTTGCTTTGAAAGCTGTGAAGATTTATCTCATTTTAATCATTTTGAAAAGCGGTTCTTGTCTGAGATTAGAGGAAAATGTAGACAGAAATAGGAAGGAAAATTGGAAGGCTGTTAAAATCAATAAGCTGTAACTTGGCTGTTTGTATACCTTGCCAGTCTTACAGTTGGAAGAGTGCAAAGGCATTGCTCAGTTCTGTTATATGTTGCTTTATTAGGCTGTAGTTTACATGTGAACATTGAGTGGTTCAAGGAGCTGTGGTAAGCAAAGGAGACGTGCAAAACGAAAGCAGGAAATCCCCCTACCCCCACCTCAAAATCCTCATGGCATCCCATAATTTAAAGGGACAGACAGAAGATGATATAATCATAACAGCAGCCATACCAGAAGCAGAGACATATGCTCCATTGGCAGCTAGAGCAGTGGGAATTTCATTGGGTGCCAGGGGACATATTCAGACCTGTTGTAAATGACAGAGGCTCCACTGATTTAAACCAGAGTTATAGTCCCAAAAGTGAGAGATAAAGGGCAGCACTTGGTTCCTTCCTCCTACTCACCCAATTTTTCCTCATCTCCTGATTCAAGTTCAGCTCCATTATTTGATATTTCCCATACTCACAGACTATGTGTTCCAACTGTTTACAGCATTTAGAGGGTTCATCCTCTGTGAAACTACTATCAGTCTGTGACCCTGAGCCTTAGCCCACAAACAATCTGAGAAAGCACAGATAAGCAAAAGAGTGAAGAAAGTAAGAAACATAGTACCGAGTCTTTGCTAACCGCGGCCCTGTTTTTATTTTGTGGGATTTTTTTAAAGAGATGCTACTGGAGAGTTAAACCCTAGACAACTGGGAATAGAAGGGAAGTATGACAGAAACACTCATTACTTCTTGTTATTGCTCATTTGCGTTGTGTTGCCTTGTTACTGTTATTTGTTAAGCAATTTGATTAAAACAATGATAGCAATCCATATTGAAATACGAAACTCTAGTACGGGAGCTGAGAAAGCTGCTTTTTATGATCCTCAGAACCTCTGTAGGTGACATCAGGATACATACTGTGGGTTGGGGAAGTTCTGAAAAGGATGGGCTATGGACAAAGAGAAGTTGCTAGACAGGTTGTTGGATGCTTGCTACAGCCACTAAGGTTGAGTGTTGGTTAGAATGAGCAGAAAAGAATCTGTTGATCTCCCGCATTTAGTCAGTATTTAGTCTTGAGCGATAAACCTATCCATCTCTAATCAAAAGATTTTGCCTGTTGCACTGGTCTTTTTAAATAATAAAAAAAGCCTTACACATCATCTTGTTCTTCCCTAGAACAGCACAGAGTTGTTATGCATGACCATCGTTTAAGCACCATTAGTCTGATGGTGTAACAAACATAGGGAAGCCAGTTAATTGAAATATACCTAACAAAAAAGTCATGCAAAACTAAATTAAATATATAGTTAAAGCAACAGATCCCATCTGTTCACACTTTCTAAGAGCTCAAGTAATTGAAATGAAGGCAATTGCAGCAGGGAACAATGAAATTCTGCTGTAAAATTGCAGGCTCTATGCCTCACAGTTTATTCTCCATTTCTCAAATGATTATCCTAAATCATATAAATACTATTACCTTCACCCATTTATTACCTGCCCTGCCTTCTTTTTGACTATTAAATCCACCAACCTTCATCAGTGAAATGTAAAACAGAAGCCTTGAGCTGCAGAAATGGAATGGAAAAAATGTGTCTAATTTTCTGACAGCAGTAATCTCAAATACTCTGTAAGCTTTTTCAGTGAGAAGTTACACAAGCAAAACGGGTGCTAAATTATGCATTTGGCCCTCCTGTATTATGCATTTAATATAGTTATATTTATTGTGTTGACTTAGAATATTCTGCACAAGTTATCCAAGTTTGAAGTAAAATAAAAAAATAATAACATTAAATCAGTTACTTGGTTAACCTTAGGGTGGGCCAGAGTTTACTTCATTGCCCTTCTCCTAGGCTATGTCTACACTGACGGTGGCAAAGTCGCCACCATCAGATCGACTTCTCTGGATGGACTGAGTGGTCAGTGAAGACCCTCTCAGTCGATCCAGAAAATTAAGACCACCTTCTCAAGTGGCATAGCACTACGTCGACGGGAACGCAGTTCCCGTTGGTGCAGTGCAGTGAAGACGGCATGCAGAACAGAAGCAGAGAAGTCGACGGGAGTTATGCAAGTTTTTTGCCTAGCTTGCGTAACTCCGGTCGACTGCCACCGAATCTCCGCGGTAAGTGTAGACAAACCCCTAGTGCCTAAAAATAATTCCCATGTAAAAGCACATGGAGAGCAAGAATTCAGTCACTGAGGATTTTCCGCAAAGATTGCACAGGGTCAACCTCCCCACAATCAACTCCAAAAAGAACAAAAGGAATTAACTTAATTCATAAGTACCAACTTAATAAAATCTTAGAATGATAAAGAAACATAATAACAATAATATAATCAAATAATAATAATTAACAACTTTATTTGACAATATAACATGACTACTTTATAACCCATTACGAAACATAAATAAAGAAAACAAATTCAATCTAATCAGGTCAGTCCCCACATAAGCACAGTAAGAAGTAACACAGAGTTCCCGAAAGCTTAGGTTACGTACACCTGAGTCTCAGTTACTTTGTTCACTAAAATCTATTCAGTCTGCTGAACCAAAAGCACTGTAACAGTATCTTCCCTCCGCTTGCTTGTAGTAACCTCCAGCTGAAATCTCTGCAGACTCTTCCTCCGCTGCTGAAGTCACTCAGTGAACCAGTCTGCTAACTAATTAACAGGCCATTCAGTTTAAGTATAGGGATAAAAAAAGCTGCTGCAATTTTTTGCAGAGTTAGGGGAAACCAGCCTTCTCTCTGCCCCTGTGGCTCAGTTTCTCCCAACCCACACAGCCATTTGTAAAGCAGCTGCCCTGACTATTTGCCCTTCTGGAGTCGAAGTCCAGCAACAGAGAACCCCCTGAGCATTCCCAAAACTACCATGCTCAACTCCAAAAACTTCTGAGTGTGGCGTGGTACTTGTGTCTCTACCTAACAACAATGAGTCCCAGACACAACTCATTCCTACCCCCACCATGGAGCTCTGAAAGAGATATCTGCCTACTAGGCACATGGGTTCCACTTGCTCAGCCCTCCAGATTGCATTTATTTCTAGGAGACCCCAAAGCCAGAGATATTAGATAGGATCAGATTACCTGATGCCTGGGATCAGGGCCATGCATACCAGGCCAGTTACCAATCTGCTTAACATACCAAAAGCTGTTAGTTACAGATGTTAAGATAGTGAACTCTCCTGTGGATACAGGCTGATTAGGTCAGGAAGGAATGAGTCCACTTAACAAAGTGCATTGTGATTCAGGTGGTGTAATTTCCTCTGAAATATCAGATTTTGGCCACTTGGCTGAAGGCAAGATGCTGGACTAGATGAACCACAGATCCGATCTGCTATGGCGAGTCTTTGTAGACATTCCTAGAAGTGCATCACTGCAATAACCAGCCAGAGATTTAAATCAGCAGCTACGCCCCTAAAAATACTGTGTTTGGACAGGTCTCTCCTATAGTGATTGAAGGAAACACAGCACCATCCGCCGTGTGCAGCAATAGTTAAGATGTTTAACTTCCCAAGCTACCTACAGGCATTCAGACAATCCCATGTTTAGAGATAGCATCGCTCTGCTGAATTGATTTAGTTCATCCTCAGTTAGCACAATCTCTCCTTTGATTTCCCCAAGTCAGCAGCTGGGTGAATGTACCTGTAGAGCTCCCTTGTTTGTCTAGAATATAGCGCATCACTGCAGTATGATAATCACTCTCAGCCATCTCTCATCTCCCTGTGAGTGGAAGCAAAGAAACAATTAAATGATAAGACTGATTGCTAACTAACCCATCTGCTGCTTTGAAATTTCATCCTGCATTTTCTGATTCCAGTGAAATTGGGATCAGGCCCTAAATTAACAGATAGCCTGGCATTTTTCTTAATTGGAAAAACACTAAACACCTCCCCAAAACAGAACCCATAGTGTAGTGTCCAAAAATCTGTCAACATTGTGAATACACACTATTGAGTATGCATGGATGGGTGCTGACCGCGTATTCCTACATCAGTGGGGGCTTTTGTGTTTAGAAGCAGATGACAGCCTGCGATTCGTGGGTTATTCAAGACTGCTGCAGAATGCGCTTTTAAGTATGAAGACAGGCAACTGAATATTGACAAATTTTATAAGTGCTTGAATAGAAATGCTAGAAGTCTAAAGATGAGGATGAGTGAACTTGAGTGTCTGCTATTAAATGAGGATATTGATATAATAATCATCATGGAAACTTGGCATAATGATGATAATCAATAGGACATGGCAATATCAGGGTACAAAATATGTAGAAATGACGAATACATTG
The DNA here is from genome assembly GCF_026122565.2 of Emydura macquarii macquarii. Taxonomy (NCBI): domain Eukaryota; kingdom Metazoa; phylum Chordata; order Testudines; family Chelidae; genus Emydura; species Emydura macquarii. The sequence goes on from NW_027131688.1 coordinate 2,055,374, forward strand.
TGCTGGTGAGGGAGTGTCAATATATGTGAAAAAAAGCAAAGAGTCAAAGGTCATAAAAATCTTAACTTAATCACAGAGAATCCCTGTGGATAGAAATGTCATGCTTCAAAAATAAGAATATAGCAGGAGGACTATACAGCCATGCACCTGACCCGGGTGGTGACAGTGATTGTGAAATGCTCAGGAATGTTAGAGAGACTACAAAACCAGAAAACCCAATAATATTAGGGGTTTTCAACTATCCTCATATTGACTGGGAATATCAGCTCAGGACCGCATGAAGAGAGAAAATGTCTAGACACCATTTGCTTCTTGGAGCAGCTACTCCTGGAATCCACAAGCGGAGAGGCAGTTCTGGATTGTGTCCTGTGTGGAGCACAGGATCTGGTCCAAGAGGTGAAGATAGCTGAATCTGTTGGTAATGGCAACAATAATGTAATTAAATGTAACTCCTTTGGGGGGGAAATGCCAAAGGAACCCACCACAGTAGTGGTTCATTTAAAAAAAGGGGGGAAGTACTCAAAAATAAGAAACCTAGTTAAACAGAAATTGAAAGGACTAGTCACAAGAGTGAATGCATGCAAACTGCATGGAAACGATTTAAAAACAGCATAATAGAAAGGCTCATAATAAATGTATACCCCAAATAAAAAAAATAACAGCAAGAGGACTAAAAGGAAGGGGGAAAAATCCACTATGGCAAAACAACAGAGTAAAAGAGACAGTTACAGGCAAAAAAGCATCCCTTAAAAGCTGAGGAACTTTTCCTACTGAGGAAAATATAAAGGCTCATAAATTCTGGTAAGTCAAATGTAAAAGTATAATTAGGCAGGCCAAAAAGAATTTGAAGAGCAAGTAGAAAAGGACACCAAAAAATAACAGCATTTTAAAAAAGAAAGAAAACCATCAGAAGCACGAAGCTTGACAAACAATCCCTGGGGCCAGGAGATAATCAAGGTGCTAAAGAAGCATTCAAGGAAAACAAAGCCATAGTGGAGAAGCTAAATACATTCTTTACATCAGTCTTCACCGCAGAGGATGTGAGGGAGATCCCCACACAGGAGCCATTCTTTTTAGGTGACAAATCTACAGAACTGTCCCAGACTGAGGTGTCATTAGAGGAGGTTTTGGAATAAATTGATAAATTAAACAGGAATAAATCACCAGGAGCAGCTGTTATTCACCCAAGAGTCCTGAAGGCCCTCACATTTGAAATTGCAGAACTACTAAGTGTGGTATGTAACCTATCACTTAAATCAGCCTCTGCACCACATGACTGGAGGACAGCCGATGTGACGCCAATTTTTACAGTCCGAGCAATTACACACTCGTAAGCCTGACTTCAGTAGGGAAATTGGTTGAAACTGGTAAAAGACAGAATTATCAGACACATAGAAGAACATGAACTGTTGGGGAAGTGTCAACAGGACTTTTGTAAAGGGAAATCATGCCTCCCCAGTATTTTAGAATTCTCTGAAGGGGTCAACAAGCATGTGGACAAGGATGATCCAGAGGATATAATGTACTTGCTCTTTCAGAAAGCATTTGACAAGGTCCGTCAAAGGCTTTTAAGCAAAGTAAGTGGTCATGGGATAAAAGGGAAAGTCTTCTCATAGATCAGTAACTGGTTAAAAGACAGGAAACAAAGGGTAGGAATAAATGGTCTGTTTTCACAAGATGATGGATATGAATAAACAGTGTGTCCTTATTGCCAAGAAGGCTGATAGCATATTGGGCTGCATTAGTAGGAGCATTGCCAGCAGATCGAGGGAAGCGATTATTCCCCTCTATTCAGCATTGGTGAGGCCACATCTAGAGTATTGTGTCCAGTTTTGGGCCCCGAGTACAGAAAGGATGTGGACAAGTTGGAGAGAGTCCAGTGGAGGGCAATAAAAATTATTAGAGGGCTGGAGCACTTGACCTATGCGGAAAGGCTGCGGGAACTAGGCTTGTTTAGTTTGCAAAAGAGAGGAATGAGGGGGGAGTTGATAGCAGCCTTTAACTACCTGAAAGGGGGTTCCAGGGAGGATGGAGCTAGGCTGTTCTCAGTGGTGGCAGATGACAGAACAAGGAGCAATGGTCTCAAGTTGCAGTGAGGGAGGTCTGGGTTGGACATTAGGAAAAAGTTTTTCACTAGGAGGGTGGTGAAGCACTGGAATGGGTTACCTAGGGAGGTGGTGGAATCTCCATCTTTACAGGTTTTTAAGCTGCGGCTTAACAAAGCCCTGGCTGGGATGATTGAGTTGGGGTTGGTCCTGCTTTGAGCAGGGGTTGGACTAGATGACCTCCTGAGGTCCCTTCCAACTCTAATCTTCTATGATTCTATGGTCAAGGATGCAAGCCCATGCTCTGGGTCTCCCTAAATCTCTTGTCTGCCAGAAGCTGGGACTGGATGACGGGGGATGGATCACTCAATAAATGTCCCTATGCTGTTCATTCCCCCTGAAGCACCTGACACTGGCTGCAGTGGGAAGACAGGACACTGGGCTAACTGCCCGGTCTGTGTGACCCTGTGTGCCTTTTCTCAGACGGACCAGAGGCAGGGAGGGAGTGTGTCTATGCTGCTTGGCACTCTTGAGAATCTCACTGGGGCCTAGCTGCATCCTTCGGTGCCTGAACACCTCTGCCAGTCTGACTCAAAGCAGCCCTGCCCTACAGAGGATCTGGCTCGGTGCTTTTGTTAACAAAGCCAGTAGCCGGGGAGTTCGTGGAAACTTTGACCTAGCAATGGACTGACGTACACTGTGCTGTGGTAGTCCTGTGGCTTACCAAGGGCCATGGGGGCCTTCGCCCACCCGCACTCCCCCAACCCCCTCATGGAGGAACAGTCACTGAGAACCCGGGCCCTGCGCTCTGTCTGTCTGTCTAGTCAGGGCTTTGCTCTCTCTCAGGGCTCTATTTCACCTGCGTTTTTCAGAGCTACGCTTTGGCCTTCCTTCCCTCTGCAGCCAGGCATGGGCTTTGTGGAGCAGGATAAATGATAAGAGAATCAAGGGCCATGCACCAGTCAATATTATTGAAAAGCCATTTTCTCTACAGTGCGACACGGCATAAACTAAGCCTTCCATTTGGCAACCGCAATTAATTCAGCCAGTGCCTTAGAAGGTTTGTCTCAAACCTTTCCCAAAATACAGCTCCCGCTCCTAGCTTGCTCCACCTTCCCCCACCCCCCGTGGATCTACACTCCTTTAAACTCGCTTAGCAAATGTTCTCTGGAACAGTCTGGAAATCTCAGGATGAATAAAGTGTGATGTTACATGGGGAGAAACGCGTGGGGCGTGACCTCTTTCAAAACGACGCGCCCTCCTCATCGGGCTGGGTGATTTCCACGGCAGAAATCTTGTCAGGGAGGAATAAGAAGGGCGAGCCTGAGAGCACGCTACCCCCAGACCAGCTTGCGCTGCAGTTAGCCACGGCCTATTTCTTCTGTGCGAGAACTTCATCTGCTGCTGCTGCCAGAGGCGACACCCTCCCTGCCTGAAATGCAGACAAACGATTTCAAGAGAGGCCTCAGGAGAGTGAAAGATCGAAGTGAGAAGATGAGTTCCACAGCAAAGAACTGTCCGTGTCAGCTGCACGCACTGCCGCTGATGGGGCCTGCCAGCACTGGTGGATGGGGTGTTCCCCAGGCCCAGGTATCTCCCAGTGGTCAATAGTCTGGACTGCCAGCTGCGTAACATGCCTGGCCTTTACCTGCTGCAATAGTGGGATACACCAGCCCTGCTACAGCCATGGTGCCCGGCTCCATGAGCCTCATGAGCCTGCCTGGGGAGGGCTGCGTGGCCATGCGGGGACACCAGCACCCCCTCGCATACGGCAGGAGAAGTCTCCATGCTGTCACAGCACATAGTCTGACGCAGAAGGCCACGTGGAGGGGGAGAGGGGATGGAGCCACAGATCCACATCTGTGCTGTTCCAGGGTCTGTCTCCCCTGCACTGTAAACGTGGGCTGAGATTCAGGCTTGTGCACAAGCCCCCTACCATCCACAGGCAAATCTGTGTAAGCCGGGTCAGCAGGCCCTCCGGATCTGGCTCCTAGGACCTGTCTGAGGGGATGGATCTGAGCCCACGGCCTGCTGAGACTCAGGGCCAGGCCCTGTCCAGCGTGGACGCCGCTCAAGCTGCAGACCTGTGTCAGAAGCTCTGTGTAGTGCAGTCCGGGGGTGTGAGCCTGTCTGTGAGACACGGGCCCAGCAACCACTATGCTGGCGTTCCAGTGCATCGCAAACGCTAGAGCATGAGCTTGGAAACACTGAGTTAGCAACGGTGGGTCCCACGGAGCCGGGTTTCAGAGGCAGTGCAGCCGTACCCCTACTGGCCTCACAGCCAGCAGAACTGCCCCCCTGGGGCTGTGTCAGCTCTTCCAGCCCGGCAGCCGCAGGGCGGGGTGGTGACTAGTCTGTATGTCCCCTTCCCCTCGCCGGCAGAGTCAGGTGTTGCGTGGGCGGAGGGGGCTGGAAAGTGCTCTCCCATCCGGAACGTGGCTCGATGTCATGAGTGTAGAATAGGCAAAGAGAATCCTAAAAGACACGGACGGCTGCCGTGGGCAATAGGTGGCTGTATCTCTGAGTGTAAAAATGCAACATTTCTGGTGAAGCATATAAAGATGGAAACTGTCCCATGTCAGGTAATTTCATAAATCCCGTTAACAGGACAGCCGGCTAGCTAGTGGGGCAGCTTCTGAGTTACTACAGAGAATTCTTTCTGGGTGTCTGGCTGGTGAGTCTTGCCCACATGCGCAGGGTTTAGCTGATCGCCATATTTGGGGTTGGGAAGGAGTTTCCCCCCAGGCCAGATTGGCAGAAGCCCTGGGGGTTTTTCACTTTCCTCTGCAGCATGGGACACAGGACTCTTGCTGGTGGTTTCTCTGTACCTTGAAGTCTTTAAACCATGATTTGAGGACTTCAGTAACTCAGTCATAGGTCAGGGGTCTATCTCAGGAATGGGTGGGTGAGGTTCTGTGGTCTGCATTGTGCAGGAGATCATAATGGTCCCTTCTGACCTCAAGGTCTATGAGTCTATGAACTATTCGATGTGTTTGTGGGAGGGGAGATCCTACTGTGTACCGTCAGGGCAGTGACGGGTTGGTTAACTGAATCACCCTCCCATTGCAGATATCCATCCCCAGCAGTGGATATTAGTAGCTGTTATCTGAAGGATTCAATGCTGAAATATGTTTTTAATAGTCACGTTGGCACTATAATATGGTTTGGGACATGGTGAAAGGCACTCAAAGTATCCACAAGGGCAAAATGGTCTTCTCAAATCAGCAGTGCAGATCTTTCATCCACAGAAGACTTAAGAGATCCATTGTGGGGGTTGGATGGGGAGAGTATGCTACATTTAAACAAATGAGAACATTAGGAAGAGAATAATAGAAACTATAAGCAGAAAAGATTAGAACAGGGCTTTGGCAATGAAAAGCTGTAACACGTGAAATGCAACTGTTTTTTATATGGCGGGGAATCATTTTGCCTTCTGTTTCTCAGCTCTTCTACTCATTGTACATCTGGCTAATTATAGCAACATTATCTATGAAGGGAAATGTCTGAAGTTTGATGTTTATTAAAATAGTGTCTTAGCGATAGGCCATTGCACATAAAACAATAAATAAACACAGTGTTTAAACTGACACAACTCCAAAAAACAGAGACAAATTTAAAAAAATTAAAGCCACAAGATTAACCCTTCCTTAACATCAGTTGTATCCCTAAAATGATATTTGAAAATACAGTAAAAAATAAGTGTATGCTACTTCAATTATATCAACACTAGCCTCTCTTTCACACACTTATAAAAATGTGAACATTCTACACCAGACTCTCAGAACTATATTTTCACTCTTAATAAGCTTACTAATATTTTATGGCATTTTTCAATTTATAAATAAAATGAAGAAATGTGTAAAACTTTTAAACAAATTCTAAGATCATCACCAGCTTGCTTCAATCACAGATCTTGTCCCACTCAAATAAACAAGAATAAGATTAACACTTTTTTGGCCTTTGTGTTGTTTCAAGATTACTTTCAAGCACCTGCGTTTGCTGACACTTCAAGACTATTCTAGAACTAGCATAGTTTATGCCACACAGACTTCTCCCTGGAGACCTGGTTTACTTGTTTGCATCTAAAAGAAAAACTTACCATAGACAACAGGTTATGAGCCTCACAGGACAGCTTAATTACTGTCATGTCAGTGAAATAAATCGTGGAAAGAAGAGATCAGCATAAAAGAAAAAATAAACCACAGAAAAAGCGACTGGAGAACACTCAGAAGGGGGGGAATGATGCTGTTTAATTATGCTTTGGAGTTTCTCTCTAACGGATCCTCTCACAGCTCAGTGTAGATTACCATAAATAAGGCAACAGGCATACAGTACTTTGTGCATGATGGATAGTTCCAAATTCAGCATTCAGAGGAGAGCTAAAAAGCAAATTTAATTAAAGTTGTACATTTCCATGTTCTTTGTATCTTCCTTAGCTTTGATAGTTAATTTAGAGATACACAGGGATGATGGGGGGGGCAAACAGTTTGACCTTGTGTATTTTCCTATACCAGCAGGCTAAATAGACACAGTTACTTAATTCAGTGGTTTGAAAGACTCATTAATTTACTGGTCCTGTATTAAGTCTGGTGTTTGGAGTGGCACTCTAAACGCTATTGGGAACGAACTGTCTGGTTTGTTGATACATAGCCTACTTTACAGGATGGTCTCAGTCATTGTTATTTTGAATGCATGCTCCATACACCAAGGTGCATGTAGAGTAATTAATAACATGGAGGTGTCTCATAGATGGGTGAGCTTAGGACACAGGCGTTTAGTTTGGTTACTGAAGAAGCAGTCAGGTTTTTGTTTGGACTCCTTTTGTGGGAGCATGTGTGGTTCTAGAGATGGTCATTTGTATAGTATGGACACCTGTCAAGGGGAACTTGGACTGGGACAACAACTTGTTTTGAATAAACAGTTGCAAAACCTCAGCTAGCAACACATCCATCGTCATTGCTGATTGTTTGTTCTGCAATAGCATCTAGATTATCCAGTCACACAGGATCAGGGATACATTGTGCTAGGCGCTGGACAATCACAAAACAAAAGACAACCCCTGCCCCCCAAGAGCTTCCAGTCTAAGTATAAGCCACATATAATACGCTAATGGTGGAACACAGTGATGCTCAGTGTAATATGCCATGACTACTGCGTCCGAAGTGCCATTGTACCAAGTACACTCCATAATTACTAGCCAGGTCTGGATTCAAACAGGTGAGCAAATAGGGAGAGGCTTTAGTGTGTATCCCACTGCCATTCTCCTAAATGCTGCCATACACCCTCCTTGTTCCATCTTTGGTTTAACAGAACCGCTGTCTGTCCCTGAGGTGACACGTGTCCCTGAAGAGCTTGCTTACCTTTCCTGCCCTAGATAGATACATATTAACAGAAATTATCTCTGCTTTTCCGGTCTCGATAGCTCCTCTATTAATCTGCTGTGCATGGGAGCTTGTCTTTGTATTAATTAGCACACAAAGGAAAATTAGTAAAGCAGGGTGAACAGGAACGGAAAACAACATTTCAGGGGGTGCATGGTTCCATCTCTTTTAGGTATGGCTCTGCACCAGGCAGCATACGTGGACACGGAGGCAACAACTGTCGTGATCTGCCTTGGAGATGCTAGATTTTCTTTTCTATCACTTAGTTCACATTAAGACAGAAGAGAGTTCTGGTGCATGTCGGTTGATGGCCAGAGAAAACACATGGTCTGAAGATGCATGTTCCGACACTGGGTAGCATCTGAGAAAACAAACACTTCTTGGTAGAGAAGAGCAGCGATGAGATTTTCTGTCTACAAAACCATTTGAGGTACGGCACGTATTTTTCATTTCAAATCAGAACTGAGGAGCCGAAAGCTGGAGAGATAGGAAGTCTAGATGCCCAGGTTCCCAATATCTCTCCAGGCATGTAGGAGACAGGAACCTATGAGCCAGGAGTTTCTTAGCAGCCTGCTGAGAGTTGGACACCAAAATGCCTCAGATTCCCTTGACAATCCCAGCCTTGATATATTGTCTAGTCAACTGTCTGTCCACACTTGAGTTAATTATTTCTTTATGATATGTACTCAAGAGACCAAATAACCGATGTCAGTCAGGTTTATTGATATGGTACAGAAGAAAGGTTCTATACAATGCCAGTCTCTGATGAGCCGCCCCGTGCAGCGATGTCACATTCACCTGACGCAGAAGGTGTGCTCCCCGAGTTACACATTTCAGCTGGTATTATGAAAAGAATTCTACAAGTTACACTTTTCTTTATGCAGAATTCAATTCAACCCACCAGTTTGTCCCAGTTCCCTAATTTGTTCTTCCAGTTCAGCTTATCTGGACTACTAGCATTCCAGGTACTGGTCCGTAAAAGTATTTCCCTAGCTTTTACAAAGAGATAGAACAAATGCATCTCGAGTTGGACAAGTTTCCTATCTGCTTGTGCCAAACGGTTACTTCAGCAAATGCAAGGAGTTGTGGGATACTTAGCATAAGTGAACAGGATTATGGGAAAGTTTAGGTTACAACACTCTTATAATGTTTGTGCTTAGTGTTACTGGTGCTTAATGCATAGTTTATATATATATATATACACACACACACACACACACACACACACACACACAGTGCGGATAATACACATATATTAGTCAACACTACCCTAACTATATAGACTAAACACTGCTTAGAGTGACAGCCAAGTGTAATGGCATTGCTCAGGTGTGATGGGGTGTACTACCTCACTCTGGTTCTGCAGGGGCCATTGAGAGCCCGTGGGCACAATCAACATTGCCCTACTACACCTGCAGTAAGTGTCAACCCTTGAAGGGGGAGGCCTTGACTGCCCATTCCAGGGTCCTTGGCCTGGATCCCAGCCCCCACACAATGAAGGAGGAGCAAAACCCCTCCAAAAAACGGTAACGATACTGAAACCCCTGAGACTGGGGTGATGACTAGTAAGCCAGCCAGGGCCCAGGGCCCGAGATGAAGTTGAAGGCCCATTATTAGTTGAGCTGTTGGTTTATCTTGGAAGGGATGGGACTCTGTGTGAACCGGCAAGAGGGCTGAATGAGCAGCAAGCCAATGCCGGGGCAATGGGGAGCGCTGGGGGGTGGAGAGACTGGCACACCATGCCCAGCCACTGGGGGCGTGTTGGCCAGTGAGTCACCTGCTTACATCCAGATTTACACCAGTGGAAGTGAAGAGCAGAATTTCCGCATTAGCTGCAGTGTCACGTTCTACTAAACAACCTTCAAGTTCAATTTGGCATGTGTGCAAGAGCAAAGTGACGAATGTGCAGGAAGGCTGTATTTGAATAATTTCAGGATAAATCACTTCCCTTCAGGGACGTTCGCTCTGCTTGTAGTGCAGAGCCTGAATTAACTGTCACCTTATGTTCATTTTCCTCCATAGAAGTAAAATGATGATGTAATTCCCCAAAAAATAGATTCTCTAGATGAGTCTGTCATTGTGGGCTTCCTAAGAAGAAAGTGAACTGTTCTTCTTTCTAATTTGTGTCAATGTAGTTATCCTCCAAGCTGAGGACACACGGTGAACTTAATCCTTTTAATGATGTGACATTCTTTTTTTTTCCCTGCAACACAACTGAAATTGACAGCCATGTTTTTAATCCGCAAAAATATGTTGTTTTTTTTTTAATTAAAAGCAACTAGTTTTTATATTTTCCAGGGATCTACTTGATTTGTTTGTTTGTTTGTTATGGAATAATTAATCTTTGGCCCAGATGTATTTTCAGTACACTAAGGAATACCCAGAAATGTGTCCTCCTGAATTTCAGCTGCAATTGGCACTTCCTTCGAAGAGAGAAGCGGTTAACAGGGCACGTGCTTGTGCAGCTGGAAGCACTCAGTACTTGACCTTCGATCTAGAATAGGATGAGAAATCTGGCTTGAGTGTCAATTTCTTGTAGTGACTGTGCTGTAGCGTTTGTCCTTTGTGACAAGAATATACATCTGGCTTGAGTGTCAATTTCTTGTAGTGACTGTGCTGTAGCGTTTGTCCTTTGTGACAAGAATATACACCTTCAGTGTTCTACCCCTTCTGTTTCTTCTCCAAGTACAATTCCTAGCAGCACAAAATAATCTTTCCTCCATCATGTCTCACCCTCTTGCTCTTCGGGCCTCAACTTTTTCTGATATTTTAACCATATTTAATTAAATGGAAATTAATTTTTATAAAGCCGTTTGTGGCTTCAACACTAACAACTGGCTAAACTTCTAGGAGCAAACGTAAGCTAAACTATATCCAGCAGGAGCCTAGGACCAAAGATGATGCCAACAGACAAGATTAGGTTGTTAAAAGACATCCCAAGCAAGCTATCTTGAATTTGTATAAGGATCATACCCGTTGTGTTTCCCAGAATTAAAGATTGTGGGAGTTTTACTGTTTACTGTGATTTGCCAAAATGCATAAAGAACAGGAGCAACTCTGGTGGAAATCTGTAACATTGGCAGTGAGTTTGGGGAGATTGTGAACAGCATTTAGATCTGAGCGTGCAATGTGAGATCTGAGCGTGCAAAGGCCAGTGTGACTTGGGGTAGAGTATACAGTCACTTCACATTGTGAAGGAGAGAGGTTATATCCCGTCATGATATGGCTCTGATGAGACCATCTCTCTCACACCATATTCTTCTCTGGCTGCCTCAATACCAGTTGTATTGTAAGTTGTAGGTAACTGGAGGTAGTTCATCATGAAACACCAATTAAGGGACTGAAGGGGACTGACTATTATAAGTAGATCCCTGCAAATCTGTGGATATCCTCTTCATATCCACAGATATCCGCATCTGCTAATGTGGATATCCACGGACCGTTTTTGTGGACTGTGGATGGATGCAGAACCAAATTTTATATTTAAAGCCCTGCAGATCTGCAGATATATGGAGATCATTTTTGCAGATCGCAGATCAGATGCGGATACACATTTTGTGTATGCACAGGGCTCTAATTTTAAGGAACATTTTAAAAGGGCCATGCATGGGTTAACTTGGCCAACAGATGGATTAGGCCTGGTGGACAACAGGGTAGGTTTGTAGGAGTGTTAGATAGACACAAACACCACAGGTTGGCATTGAAGTCACAGCCCTATGTAGGAGAAGCTCCAGAACCATTCCAAATGTGGTGGCAGATGACAGAACTAGGAGCAACAGTCTCAAGTTGTGGGGGGGGAGGTCTAGGTTGGACATTAGGAAAATGTTTGTCACTAGGAGGGTGGTGAAGCACTGGAATGGGTTACCTAGGGAGGTGGCGGAATCTCCATACTTAGAGGGTTTTAAGCTGCTGCTTGACAAAACCCTCGCTGGGATTATTTAGCTGAGGTTAGTCTTTTTCTGAGTAGGGGGTTGGACTAGATACCTCCTGAGGTCCCTTCCAACTCTATGATTCTATGAATCCCCAGATCATCATGAGAGACTGTGCTTCGGAGGTGGTCTCTCTTTATGGTGCTCCTTACACAGCATTATTCCCTGGCTGTGTCAGCCCCTCTTTGCCATGACACTGCCTCCTCCCCAGCCCTTCCATTCCTTTCTTCCTCCAACTCTCAGTTTTCTGTGTGTTGAATTCCCCCTCTGCCATCCTATCACTGTATCCTTCTCCCTCCCTGGGGTGCTCACCATACTCTCTGTCTCATCTCAGGAGAAGAAATATGGTGTCGCCATTCAGACATTGACCCGGGGTAATGCAGAGCTGCTGGTGTAGGGCAGGGGATCAGTGACGGGTCTTTCAGAGCTATTTCAGAGCTCCATAATGTGCCCAGGCGCATGGGGACGTTACACCCAACCACAAATATTGCTGACAACCAAACCTCCTGCACCCACCATGTTCAAATCTAGCAAAGGGACCTGAGCTCCACAGGTCAGAAGACAGGAATGCTAGCATGGCCGGGTACATGATACGGGAGAACAAAGAACCAGCTCTGCTGGATTCCACCACCAGGGCACAGGCCAGGAGGAAAAGCAAGGAACCCGCTAAGGAGAGCTCAGCTCCCGCCCCTCATCCCTGGAGCACGGGCAGCAGCTGGAAGACAGACTAGGATTTTGCAAATGGGTTGGAGTGGTTTGGTAATATCAGAACCCAGGCTTCTCAGGAATACCCTCTTCTCTAACCTTCACACCCCAAATTCTACATTGGATATTTGCATGCAGAGCAAACACCATTAGGGGAAAAAGCCTGATGTGCACAATGAGTTAAATGCTCCAAGGTCGAATTCTGCACTTTGACACAGCGTGTGGCTCCTACTGACTTCAAGAACCAAACACTGGAGTCAAAGGAGCAGTTCAAAATGCTGCAAGTATTTAGACTATATGTAGAAGTGGGCGGCACGGGCCGGCTGGGGTGTCGCGACCCTTCCTTGGTCCCAGGCTCCGAGGAAGGCCACGGAGCCTCTACTGAGGGGAATTAGCAGCCGGGTTTAGGAGTCTATAGCCCCGGCCTTCCCACAGGCGGGCTGTTTACACAGTCTATCGCCCCACTGTCGGTAGTGGTAAGGGAGCGCATGTTTGCCCATGGTGGCTAGGGAAGGGTGGAGGGGGACCCAGGCCCACCCGTCTCCACTGCGTCCCAGCCCAGGGCCCTAGCAGTGGCAAAGGCGTTTGCCACCGAGTCGACGGGGCTCCCGCCGCAACACGCCGACAGGGTTCTTGCCTCTGACTCAGCCACTGTCTATAGATATCTCTGGGCCACTTCCTCCCCCTGGTCCCCTGGTACCTGTGCCCACATATCTCCCTCCGGGTCGCTGGGGAAGGTGGTGAGCAGGCATCCGGCGAGTCCCTCACCATCGACTAGTGGCAGGTCCGGAAATACCTGGGGGTCATCGGCGAGCGGTAGCGCCTCTAGGTCCCAGGGGCCCAGGGGTTCCTCCGCTCTGCTAGGGCCAATCCATGCCGGTGGGTCCTCCACGCCAGGCAGCTCCTCCAGGTCAGGGCCAGCCTCCAGGGGCTTCTCCCATCCAGTGGGCAAGGGTAGCTTTTCCCAGCTACGAGGGTCCGGCGGCCCTTCCTCATCAACAGGGTCGGGTAGCCCCCTCCAGTCACTCGGGCCTGGCAGGTCCAGCCAGGGTTGGAGGCTCCGGTCGGCAGGGCATCTCTGCCAAACAGCCGTGGGGCCTGGATCAGGCCTAGGCTGCAGCCTCCAGGAAAACACATCTGCCTCCCACAGAAACCTCCTCCCAACTGAGCTGCTGGGCCTGCCTTTTATACTGCCTGTCCTGGGCCTGGCTCCGCCCCTCTGCTTCCGGGTGGCTGGGCCTGCAGGGCCTGGTTCTGTCCAGCAGCGGCAGAGCGACCCTTCTTCAGTCCCAGGCTCCGAGGACGGCCACAGCGCCTTGCTACACTATATCTCCTACCAACTTTAACTTTTGATCTTGAGGGTAGCGTGGAATTTCAGCATACAAGTCCAAAAACAGTCTGTCCCTCACAATCTTTTCATCTTCAAAACCAAAATTAAAAAAGGCTATTTTAAAACCAAAAAAAAATATTAAAGAAAAAGTCATGTGGGCTGAAATTACTTTTTCAAAGTGCAGAGTGAATGTTATGACTGTTATAAATGACTGGAGAAGGACTTTATAATGGAAAAACCTGACAGTCTTAACTACAACAATGATAAAAGTTTCTGCTGTGATAAAAATAAATTGCATTTACGCTGTGTTTGTGAGTTGCCCATTTTCTATGAAAGGAGAGCAAGAATGAAAAGCTTTTACAAGTCTATTAGGTTTAATGGATTTGTAGGTTCAACTCCACTGTTTATCATTTGAGTTGCACCCAAAATGAAAAGCAATATATAGTGCTAATTAATTGCCAGTGTTAGTAATTAACCATTCCCCAGATGTTTATATTTTCCTGAGAGTGGAAAGGATGCCATTTAGTGTGCAATTTTATAGACACTGCAGATAGTGAAATAACAGTGCTGTGTGGAGCAGGACTTGTAACTGTCTGCATTAATTCAAACGTAACAAGTCTTTTCAAAGAAGGAGGCTGCTGCTTGCTGGTGGGCCAGCTGAGATGATGAGATGAAGACTTTCTGCAGCTTAGCTTGTCTCCTCCAGGCAGGAATTGAAGATCAGAGCTGCTGCAGCGGGCAGCGGGAAGGGCCAGCCCTCGAGCTGAAATAGCAGATCAGCTCTTGGCGGACATTGAAAATGCAGGACCCCAAAAGAGTGGAAATGACGAACCACTCCAGTATAGAGAGCAGCTTTCTCCCACCTGCCTTGCGGGCGCACTGCTGGAAGAGCAGGATGAAGCTTTCTGTTGTGGATGGTGATGGTGATAAGTTACTATCTCTATTGTGGCAGCGCCTCGAGGCCAGGGTCCCTATGTGCTAGGCGCTGTACAGACATGGTAGGAGAAAGGGAATCTTCTTCTCCCCATTGTACACATGAGGAACTGAGGCAGAGGGAGGTGAAGTGTCTGGCCCAAGGTCATGCAGGGGGAGTGTGGAGAGCTGGGAGTTCAACCAGCTCGCCCAGCTCCTAGTCCAGCGCCTTCTATTACTGCCCCAGGCTTCACTCGGGAGCCCTGCACTTCATCCAGAAATGGGGTGAAAAGAGGCAAAACTAAGAGCTTATCGATGCCTGTCTACAGCCCCCTTTGGCTTCTACCAGCCTGGGTTGCGACTCGCAGGGTGACTCCCTCAACACATTCCCAGTCCCGAATTTTCCCCAAACTGCATGCTCTGCAGCATCCTGTCCTTTCCTGGAAAGTTCAGAGAACTAATACAGTTAGTTTGTTCATCTGAAGACACAAAACCACATTGCAGCTTATCACCTGAGCTGGGGTGAAAACAGCCTTCCCTTAAACAGAGCACTGAGCTGGTTTATAGCAACATAACACATTTATGAAGAACAGGACCTAGGAGAAGTGATGCTAACTACAAGGAATAAAGTTAGAAAGGGCTACCAGCAAATTAAAGTGAAAACATGCATCTAAAGGTCTAACACTTAATCTAGCAAGATACAGGCTTTGCTCAAGATAGTTTCTCTCAGTCATTCTTTTTCCCAGCCATGGCTGACTTTCCTTTGGTCAGGTCCTTCCACAAAGCACAAGGTGCTAGCTTCCCTTGTCTTCTTAGGTTAAAGATCTTTGCCTAAACCGGTTTCTCACCTATATTCAGTTCCAGAGACTTCGACCTCCCCTTTGGTTGAAGGACCCATCTTTCTCAGCATGCGAGAGCTCTGGCCTTTGTCTAGTGAGGGATGCCAAAGATGGTTTCTGTCCTGTCTGGTATCTTCCAACGTTCAATGAGCTTGTTTCAAGAGGCAGGTGCCGTTCCTCCTTTCCTGTGGACCTCTCATCTGCCTCTATGATTTCTGTGCAAATGGGGCTGCCACTGTCTCTGATTACCTTCATGCTTACGTTACATAGGAGACAGGTGACAGTCCCTCCTGTCTGAGCAGCCTCAGGTCAGCGAAGGCACAAGTCCTTACACAGTGTTCATACAGAATGTTAATCACAATGATCTCCGTCACCAGTATGTCATTAGTTTTCAGGAGAGACCTCACTTTATTCACTCTTATAACACAGGAATATTGCCTACCAGCAGTTGAGTCGAATGCTTGTCACTTGAGGTTCAGACCCCCTGTCTTTATAGAGCAGGAAACCTTTGAACTGGATTCTTCATTACCCCTCGAAGTAAAGTTTATTCAAGCTGCGAAGAAGATGGCATGGAGGCTGGTGGTGAAGGAAGCTCAGCACTCTTTCTTCCCCTACTTGTGTTTGCTGAAATCCCAAGTGCTCTGTCTCCTGCCATCTCCTCCCCTTGCTGTCTTGCTGGTCCTGTTTCCTCGGCTATGTAAGGTCTGGATTTTCATTGTCTTTGCCTGCCGGTCAGAGAATCAATCACACGCTCTTTTGTACAAGACCGAGGCGTGTAACAGTTCCCCTCTCACACTCGCTCTAGTTTTAATTTACAAATGATACCTCCCAAGGCGTGTTCTGTACAAACCTCATTACAATCGTGCATGGGGTCTGAACACAGGGGTGCGAAGTGTTACAATGGGGGTCACAGGAAGGGAAGCTGCCCCCACCCTGGAAGCCCTGAACCCCAGACTGGAGACCATCTCCCTAGGCAGAGCCAGGAGCAGCCAGGCCCACCTCAAGAAACAATATGAGGCCCCATGCGCCTGGGTGTCAGAAGAGTACAGCTGGGATCAGGGATGCTATTTTAGCCATGCACATGGAGGGTGCACAGCAGCTCCACACCCTGCCCTGTGGACAGGGGCTCTGGGACAGGGCTGCTGGAGAGACGCCCCTGGGAATGCTGGACTCCAGACCCAGCTGCTATGTACTGAGAAAGCCTTTGATGTTTTTCCTCGTGCCAGCTTGTTTGGATTTACCTCGATCAGGATTTGTTCCTGCCGAAAATGCTTCTGGCTTATTCCAGTTGAGCCACCAGAGCAAATTAGGAGACACACACTCAAAGGGGGCCTAGAGAACTGGCTACCTCCTTGTAAGAGGTACAGGTGAGCTGCCTGACTCATCCAAACACCCTGAGCAGGGAGTGGCTTGTGAGGTTTCTCCCTAACTTGTGATCTTCGCCTCTTATTCCCTTCCTAGAGGCTGGGCTCCATGGACAAGCCCAGCAGTAATCCCTTCCACCTGGCTCACCTAGCTGCACAAAGAGCTACCTTGTACTGTGGGGACTTACCTGCAACTGGACTCACACACTGTGCGTCCAGGCCAGCCCTGGACATCTGCCTGCACGGATGCAGTTGCAGGACCCGGGCACAGGTTTTGTCTGTTACTAGCTGAGACAATAAGTGGGGGCCATCCCATACCTGGGACGGCTCGTTCAGCCCTGCCTGTGTAATAAGAGTAGTTTTGATAGTTGGAAAATGTTGGCAGCATCCAGTGCAGGTAAAAATGACTCCAATTTCTTTACTGCGTCAGAAACCACGATGCTTTATAGGTTCAACCACGCATCAGCATGGAATGAAAGTCAAAGCTGCAGTTCTCCCGAGAGGACAGGCCGGATGGCTTAAATACAGTTCTCACAAACATTTTTAAGGCTGCAAGCCTCACTAAATAACTAAATCATCCTAACCTCTAACAGCCCGGCCTTTATTTATCCAGCTGGGCTGATTCATTGGTGCATTAACACTCTGGCGATTTGCATAGGGAAAACAGGACTGATGTGCCTGTTTACCCACGGGCTGGCTAAAAGGCAGGGCAAATGTTTTTAAACGTCCATGTGATGAAAACAAAGATACAAGCTGAGCTTTGACACTTGGAGTCTCCCACAGTGCAAGCTGCATACACTGCCAATAAGCCATGGCTGCGCGCCGTATCAGCAGGTGCAGCAAATGTGTCTGGGTTGATATGTCAGAGTCCATAATCTAGTTGGCCCTGAGCAGCCTGATTATTCAGTTTGAGTAGGTTTGTTGTTGCTGGTTTTTTTACTTCTTTTTCCCCTCCAACTTTACAGTGTTAGACATACTGACACACCAATGATGTGTGCTTAGAAACCACTGCAAGGAGTTAAAGCAAGTTCAGGCTAGCAATGAGCAGCGGAGAGATGCTCTCAAGCAAAGGGCTTTTTTTATTAAGCACCATGGCCTAGCTCCCGGCTCTGCCTCCTGGGAGATGCAGCCCAAGAAGAGCAGGGGTGGGGCGAGGCAAACAAAGCTGCATTTGTGCCACACACATTCTGGGCTGCAACAACCCCCAATATACGGAGAGGCAGCCCAGGGGCTGCTCTAATTTGTGGCCACCTTACCTAGCCTGGATGCACACTGCTGTGCAGCACAGCAGCCTCATGGCCCGTGCCCTCCAATCTGCTCATTCCAGAGCCAGCTGAGGCGGCTGCTACACCAGACCCCTAGCTCATTGTGGCTACTTTACAGCCATGTGTCGGGGCAGGAGGCAGAATCCGGCCACAGTAGCACTTTTTCAAAGGCACTCCGTCTGAAAAACCCATTAAAGCTAGAAGCTTTTTAATCATTTATCCCTCTGGTCTCACCCTGCCAGAACAATTTTCAGCACTTCTTTTTTTCCTTCCTATTAATGAGACTAAGGTGGCATAGATGAGATGAGACTATGGCGGCATCTGATAGTCTGAGTGTGCTTGCAAAGGACGGGTATTTTTCGGTGTAAAATGTGTAGGTCCATTTTAACACTGCACAGCCTTTGAAAGATTTAAAATAAAAAGTTCTGCTTGCATAAACTGGGGGTATGTGCAAACTGGTCTTAGCGTTCACTGAATCGGGACTGGAAATAGTTTGTAAAGGTAACAATAAACGTGCACCCCAGATGTACTCTTCCAGATCGTTTCCTGTGCCCTGGCAGAAATGCTCAAGACTGAGCACGGCGTTTGCTTTTACAAAGGGTGTGTATTGCTACAGTATACCGTAATGAGAAATGACAACATGCTCTTCAGCTGCTGCTGCTGAATGCAGATTACATGGTTAATAAAGCCATTGTCGTCCATGATTTGACCGAGGAGGCCCCCTGATTTTGCATGCATCTGAGACCCGGTTAGATGATGCTGTGCTTCCAACATAGGGCCCAGTTCACCCCGCACCAACAGGTAGGGCACAAAGGTCTGTCCTTAAATACGGAACACCTCCCATCCCTAATCTGGATCTGGCTTAGTGTGTCCATCCTGTGTCCGCCACATCATGGGTGAGCTCAAGAGATGACTGTTTAGGGCTGGTCAAAAATGTTCCACCAAAGCATTTTTTTCTTCTGAAATGCCATTTATTGAAATTGAAACTTATAACATGTCTGATGGGGTGTCTGCCCCACACTGGCCACTAAGGGGTTAATAGAGCCCTGGGGAGGTTGTGCGAAAAGCAGCCAATAGGAAGGGAGTTGTGAAAAGCAGCCAATTGGAGGTCAGACTAAAGATCTTAATGGTCCCTTCTGGTCTGAAGGTCTGTGAGTCTATGCGCTCATTAAACAGAAAGGACTGATGCCCTTTCCTTACTGCCACAGCTAAAAAGCAAACACAGAAGAGAAACCTACCCACAACTAACTAGCTAACAACTCAAGCAATCCCCAACCCAAACAAAAAAATCTAACCATATATCAAGCAGAGTTTTTACCCCTAACAGGGAGCAGGGCCAGATCCCCATGAAATCCATTTTGGGGGAACTCTGCTATTGCATATCAATTTTACATTGAAGATGTTCAGATACTACAGTGACAGGCAATGGTATCAAACCCGAAGATTGGTTAGGCTTGATAAAGAAAATGTCAGCCATTTGCTATTGGATGCAGGGCCCCCACATGGGGGGCAGGGAGGGGAAGGGTACACTTTACTGGGGTCCGGAGGCCCTGGGGGGCCCGGCCCAGGCTGCAACCCCCATTACCATGAGTTAAAAATTGAGGCTAAATTGTAGATCAAGCCTGAGGATATTTACAGTAACTTATTTCCCTGTGTCTAGGTATCTATTGTCCAGATCTTGTGAGATTTGCTGGAGCCAATCAGAAGCCATGTTAGCGCCGTCTCAAGCAACGTTCTGAACAGTGAGTTGCTGGGTCTGCTGGGGCCCATCTCTAGACTAGACAGTGTGCGCTTGTGCAGTTCAACTAGGACTTGTCGTTTGAGATGGAGAGATTTGTGCTCCTCTCTGTGACGTGGTCTAGCATATCAAGAACAAGAACTACCAGTCCCAGAGAAATTGCTCCCCAAAGTCAATGAAAAAGGCCAGAAAAAGTAAAGCTTTAAAGTTAATTGCCTTAATTATAAAATGTTTGCAGTCACATTGGGCCATTAGAATAAAAAAATCAAGACATTGACAGGATATAATACCTGTGTAATAACCAAAAATTACAACATAGTCAGCAGACGTGTAGGACTCTCAGGCTGGGTGTTGTGTTAAACAAAAAGAGCAAAGGAGGGGGGGGGAAGGGTGTTTTCCAGAACTGTGGAATATGTAACAGTAATTTCACAATTCAAACTTTTGTCATGGCTCACAAGATTGTATGTATGGAATGAGGGATTGTGGAATGTGTGTGGGAGGAGTCCGGTGTCACAAGTTTGTACTGGGCCTAAAAAATTATGCTTGGGCCCAGATTGGACAGTACTTTAATTAGGAATGTGTAAACTGTCAGAGAGCCTGTTCTTTATCACTGAGTCCAGCCTTTCTTCTGCGATACTTGTCAGGGTATTAAAGGCCTTAGGAATCACCAGATCATCTGGCCTGACCTCCAGTACAGCACAGGCCACCAACACCACCCAGCACCCGCACATAAACCCCCAAACCAATGCTAGTCCAGAGAGTGCAGCCCACAGGCGAGTAGGCTACAGTGTACCATGGACAGAAAATTGGAGGGACCGAGGTTCACCAATGACCCTGCAGAAATGATGAAATGCCTGACTGCCTTCTATGATGAGATGACTAACTCTGTGGATGTGGGGAAAGCAGTGGACGTGATATATCTTGACTTTAGCAAAGCTTTTGTTACGGTCTCCCACAGTATTCTTATCAGCAGCTTACAGAAGTATGGATTGGAAACATGAACTATAAGGTGGATAAAAAGCTGGCTGGCTCATCAGGCTCAACGGATAGTTGTCTCAATGGCTCGATGTCTAGTTGGCAGCTGGTAACAAGCGGAGTGCCCGGGGTCGGTCTTGGGGCTGGTTTTGTTCAACATCTTCATTAATGATCTGGAGGATGGAGTGCATTGCACACTCAGTAAGTTCGTGGATGACACTAAGCTAGGGGGAGTGGAAGATACCCCAGAGGGTAGGGATAGGATACAGAGTGATCTAGATAAATTGGAGGATTGGGCCATAAGAAATCTAATGAGGTTCAACAAGGACAAGTGCAGAGTCCTGCACTTAGGAATGATGAATCCCATGCACAGCTACAGACTGGGGACCAACAAGCTAGGCAGCAGCTCTGCAGAAAAAGACCTGGGGGTAACAGTGGACAAGAAACTGGATATGAGTCAGCAGTGTGCCCTGGTTGCCAAGAAGGCTAATGGCATATTGGGCTGCATTAGGAGGAGCATTGCCAGCAGATCGAGGTAAGTGATTATTCCCCTCTATTCAGCACTGCTGAGGCCACATTTGGAGTATTGTGTCCAGTTTTGCCCCCCCCCCCCCCCCCATTATAGAAAGGATGCAGCCAAATGGGAGAGAGTCCAGCGGAGGGCAACAAAAATGATGAGGGGGCTGGAGCACAAGACTTATGAGGAGAGGCTGAGGGAACTAGGCTTGTTTAGTCTGCAGAAGAGAAGAGTGAGGGGGGATTTGATAGCAGCCTTTAACTACCTGAAAGGGGTTCCAGGGAGGATGGAGCTAGGCTGTTCTCAGTGGTGACAGATGACCTCCTGCATCCCTTCCAACCCCACTATGCTATCGTTCTAGGATTCTATGAAATGAGATATACCCAGATAATCCCGGCAAGTGACCTGCATGCACACATTGTTGAGGAAGATGAAACGCCACCAAAGTCCTGGGGGGAAATTCCTTTGTGAGCCCATCCCTGGCAATCAGCCATGGCCTTCTCTGATGCTTCAAAGGAAGAAGAATCAAAATACTCCATGATCCATCATGGGGAAAGGGGGAATCACTTCCTGATCCTTGCAGGTGGCCATCTGAGGGCCTGAAACATGAGCTTTTGGGCATATAAATCATAAGCTTGAAGTGAGACCCGGGGTTACTGAGCCTTGCTCCCGACCGTCATGAGCAGCCCAAGCACACAATCACAATCACACTAAGAAATGTGTCCAGCTCGCTCTGAATATGCATTAAAATTGTTTGCCTCTGTGGCTCCGATTCCTCGTGGATCCGTGAGTTCTGACTTCCCTGAATTTGTTTCATCCAGTTATCTCGGACTGCAAGCACTTCCAAGCACTTTGGAGGACAGGATTAGAATTCAGAATGACCTCGACAAATCGGAGAATTGGTCTGAAATCAATAACATGAAATTCATTAAAGACAAGTGAAAAGTGCTTTTACACTTCAGAAGGAAAAACCAAATGTACAAATACAAAATGGGGAATAACTGGCTAGGCAGCAATACTGAGAACATGTGAATGGCCATACTGGATCAGACCAATGGTCTGTCTTGCCTCCTATCCTGTCTTCTGACAGTGGCCCGTGCTAGATGCTTCAGAGGGAATGAACACAACAGGGCAATTTTTCAAGTGATCCATCCCATCACCTAGTCTCACCTTCTGGCAGTCAGAGGCTTAGGGACTCCCACAATATGGGGTTGCATCCGTGACCATCTTAGCTAATAGATAAGTTCATGAAGGACAAGACCATCAATGGCTAACTCTTTTCTGAGCCCAGTTATATTTTGGGGCATCACAACATGTCCCAGTAATGAGTTCCATAGGTTGTCTTTTGTTTGTTTTAAATCTGCAGCCTATTAATTTCACTGGGTGACCCCGGGTTTGTATGTTATGTGAGGGGGTAAATAACACTTCCTTATTCACTTTCTCCACATTAGTCATGATTTTATAGTCCTCTATCATATTTCTCCCCTCAGTCTTCTCTGTAGAAGAGGATCTGAGAGTTATAGCGGATCACAAATTGAATAGGAGTCAACAGCATGATGCTTCACTGAAAAAGTTTTATATATATATTATATTATCAGGATTGTTGTATGTAAGATGTGGAAGATAATTATTTCTCTCTATTTGGCACTGCTCAGGCCTTAGCTGGCATACTATGTCCAGTTTCGACCATCACACTTTAAGAAAAATGTAAACAGATTGAAGAGAGGCCATAGGAAAGCAATGAAAAAGATCAGAGATTTAGAAAACATGACCTGTGAGGACATTGTAAGAACTAGGCATGTCTAGTCTAGAAATGAGAGGCTAAGGGGAAACATAACAGGCTTCAAATATACAAAAAGGTTGTTATATACAGGATGGTGCTCAGTTGTTCTCTACGTCTGCGAAGGGTCAGACCAGGAATAATTGGTTCAGTTTGCAGCAAGAGCAATTTAGGTTAGACAGTAGAAAAAACTTTGTAACTGTAAGGATAGTTAAGTACTGGAATAGGTTACTAAGAGGTTGTGGAATCCCCATTGCTGGCGGTCTGTAAGATCAGGTGAGAGGAGCATCTGTCAAGGATGGGCTAGTTATATTTAATTCTGCCACAGCACAGGAGAGAGGAGTAGGTGACCTCTTGAGGTCCCTTCCAGCCCTACATTTCTATGAGTCTGTGACTGATTTCCTGATGAGCAAAGTCTGCATTGCTAAGCATTCTCTTGCTGAGTTCCATAGCAATGCCTTGGCAATTTAGTGTTCACCTTCCAAGTGCCACAGTAGCGGTTCAGATTTAGAAATGCTGAGAGCTGCGCTACTGTGCAGCTGTTTGCAGTGAGAAGATGATTTATGGTTATAAATCACAGGTAGAAGACACATAATCATTTTTTATGAAATAAACAGAGAATAAATCCAATGCCGAATGTAACACTAAGAGACACTAGAAAAACGATGGGTCAGATAATGGGAAAATATGGCCATCTAGCAGAAACTGAGACTCTGCAGGACAAATATTATATTGGGCTCCCGTGCTATTTTTGACAGCAATAATGATGATAACTAGTGTCTCTCTGTTGACGTGGAGGGACAATTTTCTGTACTTATGCCCCATGATTCTGTATTATTGATTTAGAGGATTTTGGTGACTGGGATAGGAGTACAACCTGGCCCCTGAGCAGTGGCTTACAGCGAGAACAGTAAATGCTGAGAATTGTGCTACCAAAGCATTCCCTTCTGGGGAAAGAGAAGTAAATAACAGTCTTTGCCTGCCATTGGAAGCCCACTGGCTCTGCATCATCATCAGCAATCTGCTGCCTTCTGCCTCTGGAGACTTACCTGTTCCCTGCTTCTGCACATTACCCCGTTGGCGGGACACCACCAAACTTTCCCTTATTTCACTTTGTTCGGGTGACGTGCAGGTGGCTGCATGTCTGATCCTACCAAGCAGAGGACATAAGACTCTGACTCTGGATTTGGGCTTCTTCTTCAAACTAAACGTATGGAAAATGAGGGCAGGGGATTTTCCTTGTCCTTCTTCTTCTCAAAAAGGGAAAAGCACCTCAAACTGGACAACGAAGTCAGCATCACATCAACAATAGCTGCAATGCTCCTCTCCTTCTCTCAGGGCCACCCATGGAGGCTGCTTTCATGATTGGCTTTGCCATGGTGGAAGAATTCATGGCAACGCAACCCTCTGAAGCAGCTTTGCTGGTGCATGTGGAATAGCTGCAGCAGCAATTTAATTGCCCATTATAGGATCACAGCAGTAAAAATGCCGGGCTGCAATCTAGGGTCTTTGCTATCCAAGGTAGCTGTTGCTTTTAGCATTGCTCAGTGGAAAATCCAGTGTTCGTTGCTTACTTTCATTCCCCATCCTACTTTTTCACTTTCCTCATCTTTATTTCAGCTGTTCTGCATTGATATTTTTTGTCTCCACATTCTTGGTTTCTTCCTTCTGTATGTCCTCTCCATTTATTGGCAACTTGAACACTTTATCCCTCCGACATCACTAGCAACTCCTGAATGTCTCCCCATTTCTGGTCGTCACTTCCATCCCATCCCACTCCTACCTCTCAGGTTCCTTTGAAGGTTGAACATCTGATCTTGCCTCCCCAGCACCAGACCTGCTCTTCATAGAATCCTGGAATGATAGAAGATGAGGGTTGGAAGGGACCTCAAGAGGTCATCTAGTCCAACCCCCTGCTCAAAGCAGGACCAAGCCCAACTAAATCATCCCAGCACTGGTTTCATCAAACCAGGCCTTAAAACCCTCTAAGGATGGAGATTCCACCACCTCCCTAGGTAACCTATTCCAGTGCTTCAGCACCCTCCGAGTGAAAATCTTTTTCCTACTATCCAACCTAGACCTCCCCAACTGCAACTTGAGACCATTGCTCCTTGTTCTGTCATCTGCCACTGTTACGTTTGGATTCTTGGAAGCTACTTGCATTCAGACAGAAACCTGCACAGGAACACAAAGAGATGGAATTCAGTAAAGATTCTCCGTGTGTTTACAACTAAGACCAGGCAGAACTGACTGAGCTACCCCATAATACTCTCACTTGGTTGCTACGGCAACTGGCTAGGCAGGACACAAAATACATAACAGCCAACACCGAGAACAGCCTAGCCCCATCCTCCCTGGAACCCCCTTTCAGATAGTTAAAGGCCGCTATCAAATCTCCCCTCATTCTTCTCTTCTGCAGGCTAAACAAGCCTAGTTCCTTCAGCCTCTCCTCATAAGTCCCCAGTCTGTAGCTGTCATCCTCTGCCTGTCACCGTTCTCCTGGTCACCCTCTTTGTACTGTCCCACACGTGCATTCAGACAGAACCATCGCTAAATGCTCCCTTTGTTACTACTGCCATTTTTGTCTTCTAACAGTCTGTATTCTTCCTCTGACTAGATCCGTAGAGGAGGGCGCTCTGCCCAAGTGGGGTGCTTATACACAGATATATAATTATTGGGTTATCCTACCTGCAAGTACTAAAATGGGAGTGTTCTCATGCACCCTTCATGCCTTTCATTGAAAAGAAGTTGATCTTCAGCATGGGGCTTTTCTTAGCGCTGTAAACACCATACTGACAACAGAAGCACAGTAAAATTATTGAATAGAAAAGAATATTTAAAATTATCATGCCAATGAAATGCTTGCGGCCGGATGTTAAAACACTAGCATAGCTTGAAGCAAACGAATGTTGACAAGAGTTTATTACCTGCCCAAAGCATGTCATACATTGTATCTGCGCATTAGCACGCTCTCTAATCAAATTAGGGAACTTCATAGCTGCTGCCAGGAAAATGATGAGATGCTGTTTTGCTGGTTCACATCTGTGTTAAGCTGCCAGGAAATCATTAAATTGACTTTGGAGCTGTTACTATCCCAGGATAAAGCAAACTGCAGGATACTTAATTTATATGCATAAAACTTTGATAAATGATGTTACAGCAAATCTAAAACCACATTAATAGTTTGAAATGATTATGGTCTGAATTCATCAGTGATGTAAACAGAGGTCTACGTGCTCATTTTGTGTGAGTGAGTGAGAAAATAGGTGTAAATACCAAAGTATACTAAATTGGCACCAGTCTGACAGTCGTTGGGTGTGCAAAAGTGTTCAACTCCACGTAGTCCTCCGGGTTCAGGAGGGAAGGGGGGCGGGAAGTGCCTGGAAAAGGGATGAGAAGAGCAGAGGGGAACTAGCACAGTGAGGTTGCCCAGATGTATGTTATGGTGGGTGTAAGGGGCATTTTTGTGTGCTGAATCACAAAGGCAGCCCAGCTGGCCCACAATGGGTGGAGTCACAGCTCAGGAAACACAGTGTCAGACTAACCAGCGTCCGTTTTTCTTTTAGTCATGGATCATCTGAGCCCAATCAAAGTGAAGGGACTTGAAGTGGGATTCACAAAGTAGCTGAGCACCTAATGTCCACTGAAATCAATCAAGGGGAATAAGACACCTAAATGCCTTCGTAACTCCCACTATTGGCCTCTTGTGATAGTGTGTGAGAAATGCGACATCACCGGAGATTTTATGTACCTCAAAACAAGATGGCTCCAACCTTAACATACCTTCCCAGCACGAAAGTCAACTGGGGAGTGGAAAGCCAGCAACTGAGGCAATACCCTCCAGCATGCCAGGTGTTTCCCATTTTGAGGCTGTTTCATTAACAACACCCAATGGTTTATAATTTAACATGTTCAATTCTATTTCGTAATGTCTAAAATGGTTACCACGCCTGGAGCCTTCACAACAAGAGCACCTCGCTGTTGCTTGCTAATTAATCTCAGATTTGTATAGGTAGCTTCTTAGTACTTAACGCTAAAAAAACTATATTTTCTATTATTTATTTAGCATGTGACTTTGGCAAAAGAGCCAAAATAAAAGAATCTAAATAAAAGACAGATAGCGAAAACGAGAGAGATTGACTCAAAGCGTCTCCATGGCGCCAGAGATAACCTCGTGTGAACTTCCACAGCTGCCAGGTTCTCTGGCAACCTTGCGAGTGATTTAGGCTGAGCTCCAAAAAGGAAGATATTGGACGCTGACATGGCAATGTAGAATTTTACTATTCAGCTGAAAAGTCTGTGCTTATTTATGACTTTCCCTATGACAGTTATCCTCACTGGTGTTAGGTCATTACAACCAGTCAGACCTTAAACACATCTGCTTATTTCCCAAAGCAATTAGATGTTTTTAATGATGTTTATTTTGTCATGGCATGACAAAAGCTATATCAGTGACGTAGTAGATATGTTCAGGTAAGAAGAAAAAAATACTGCTTATGCTTTTTCATTATTCCTAATCCTCCTTTACCACGTTAGGTCAGAGAGGCAAATGTCAGAGATATGGACAATATATTCACCGTTAGTTATGCACGGGGAAGGAAGAGACTGTTCAGTGCCATCCAGAACAAACCTCTCCAGTGTGAAGGCGAAACTGGCTCCAAGCCCATGGCTGCCCTAAACTGCATTGGCTGATACAATCCTCCTAAGGAGAATGCTGGAGTACAGCAGCGTTCTGGCCATGCCCCCTTACCACAGGCCACACCTCCTTTCTGCCAGGTGCTGCTGTGGGGGGTGGGGCAAAGCAGACGCTACCATCTCAGCATCCCTGATACGCCAGAGCAACTATTCTTCTGGCCAGTTGAGGCAGATTAATGGCCCCTTTGTCTGTTGGAAGTACTGCAAAAAGGCTATGGGTCTGGCCCCTGGATTACTAATTCCCCTTCTCCTACAGGAAAGGAGTCTCTCTATTACAGGAACTCAGTGTACTTCAGTGGAGTTCACCCTGCATGGCCAGGGGAGGATTTTAGATCTCCACACCTGTAAATCTCTCTTGAGTCTAGACCTATTGATTCCCATCCTCATTGTGGTGTGTCTGTTCCCTCACCTCAGCTTTCACCAGCCCCCCCCTTTGCTTACACCACAGAATCCATGCAGCCGTCAGCACAACTGGTAGTCTCTCCTGAACTGACAGCAGTCATGACATCTTGTGCACTCCAGGTCTCCCCTAGCTCAGATGTTACCCAAGTCCTTGAGCACCTCAGAAAACTGGAGTGACTCAGTGCGAAGACAGAAGTCAGCCAGATCACCACAGCGTGGGAGCAGGTGGAAGGGCTACATGGCTGGGCTAGTCTAAACCTTGACCTGGCACGGTTCATCTTTCATTAGACACGTCTGTTCCCCCCAGCATTTTTTGGACTGTTTCAGACCTTTGTAGCACAATAGGGCCTTAATATACATGCTACATCACACATTACGTCGCTTGTGTTTCCTGGGGATGCCTTCAGCTCTCAGTGGCCCATCATGCTAACTTACACCACCTGCTACACTAGCCTGCAATATACTGCAAGGTTACTTAAAGTTTCCCTGTGACCCAGCTGCATGCATCAGTCACAAAACGTTCGTGTTTCACTTTGCGTTTGCTGACTAACCAGGCAGCCCCTGGTGAGTTGTTTTGTTCAGACTAAGTGTTCTCCACCTCCACTAATTATCATCATTCAGTTGGACACAGTGGGTGAGGTAATATATAGATCTGGGTAAGGTAATACATATGTATATGTCTGCTTACCTCAGTTCAAACTGTATGACTTAGCTGTACTATTTGTTTCAGTTTTCCACTTTTTGAACATTGGCTTTTAATGTCTAGTGTGAAGGCTTCCAGCATGATGATGGTTTGGGCGCCATACAAAATGAAGTGACTATAGCCCGTGAGGTTTGCCTTCCAGCAGATCATTCAGCAATGGGGGAGGAAGGTAGCAGCAAGCTCCTGAAGTGATTCATCACTAGGATAGCATTAGCCATAGCGCTTGCTCCCTTGGCATATTGGCCTCCATGTGATGTTCCTGGTTGCCAGAATGTGGAAGTCAATGTTAACTGCAAAAGGAAATAGTGCTTGGGGTTAGAAAAGGGCCCCCACATATTTATATACCAGAACTATAATTTAACTGTTATCTCAGGAGTGTACCTAGGTCAGCTCATTATTTTCCCATTGAATCCAATAGGGTACCACTGCCCAAGATGGTCTGGTACTTAGGGTACTAGTCAAGGACGTAGGAGATCTGGGCTTAAGTCCCTGCTCTGCAATGGACTTCCTTTGTGATGCTGGGTGAATTGTTTAGCCTCTCTGTGCCTTGACTGCCTGGGGACAATAGCCTGAGCCTGCCTCACAAGGGTGTTGCAAGGTTACATGCATTAAAATAAAGAGGTGCTCAGTTACTATGGAAATGGGGCTGTGTACATACCACAGAGAGATTAAAATACAATCCTGGGAAGATGCAAGTGGGGGTTGGGGGAGAGTCTGGAAGTTCCAATGGGGTTCCTTGGTTCTACAAAGCCTGGCTGGGGAGAGGTAGTGGGGCTGATGGTTGCCTGCTATGTGGATCCACCAGCCATTCTCTTGTCCTTTGTAACGATCCTTAAGGTGGAAACACAATTTGCCCCTTTGCAGTTTTCCTCGTGCAGTGATCTACAACTGTAGCTCTGGTTTCACACACCCTCCTGGGAACCGTGCCAGGGGACGGGCCAAGGAGGAAGTGCTTGCTTCCAGACCAAGGTTTGGATTCAAAACTGAATCAGGGTGTAGGTGTCCTTCAAATGCAGGGGTGCTGAGATCTCATGAGTGGTTGTTGGGAGATAGCCACATCCCCAACAGGACTGGTGAAGTGACACAGCAGAAGATAAAGAAATGCATTCAGCAAGGACTCTGCCCCAAAGGCTAATGTTTCTGTTAATTTTACAGTCGTCTCATAAACTGTTTGAACCCTTCTGATTTCATCATCTCAGCGTCAAGGCTGTGAATTTGAAGTGACCTGGTATAAGTCAACATAGCCTGCTTTCATTGAGGTTACTTCTGATTTTGAACTCAGCTCTGAGTGAATATCTGCAGCTACTTGTAGTTCTTCACCCTTGGGTCTTTGTCTGTGTCCGGTTCTTGCCCATCTCTCTGTCTGTTGGGCCCTCACAGCTCTTGGTACCATAAACGTCTGTGTTGGCAGTTCCCAAGCTATAACTTATAGCAAGCTAAAAATGTTGAGTTAGATCCATAAATAGTGAAAATTAGTGAAAATAGTGAAAATTGACATCAATAGAACAATGTCCGTTTAAATCAGTGCTGATCTGGTACAGGGAGGGAATTTTTCCACAGCGCTTGGAATTTGCCTAACTCTGCTTCCACTGATGGCACGAGCTAACCCCACCGACATCAGTGGGGACAGAGTTAGGCAAGTGCAGAATTAATTTAAAAATCCCACTTTAAACAAATTATGTACCTTCAAATGTGTAAATGATCTTTGCAGACATAATCTTTGTGCTGTAGCAATGGGATACAACTAGGGTGACCAGATGCCCCGCTTTTATACGGCCAGTCCTGGTATTTGGGTATTTTTCTTTTATATACACCTAATATTCCCCACCCCCTGTCCCGATTTTTCACCCTAGATACAACTTTCAGATGTATGTAACCTTGTGCTACTGCCATGAGGTACACTTTCCAAAACGTAATAAACCATATTTTCATGTGAGGTAGAAGAGGATTTTTCTTTTGTTGCATTGTCCTTTCATGTTCCATTGGCTTTATTGTCTCTCCTTTTAGTCATCACAGTAACAAAGAATTTTGAGAAGAAAGCACTTGGTAAAAACTTCAGCAAACAGTTGCTAAGTCATTTTTGTTTTTTGTTGTTGTGAGCAGCCAAACTTGCCTGATAGTCCCCCAAAGTTCAGGAGGGTTGATTAACTAGGCGCTTTGTTTTGTTACGTGCATCCTTGCTCTGCAAGAAACACATTATCAGTGCTGACAGACAAAGTCAGCAGCCTTTCCTGAAAGCAGAGATACGTCTAATGGAATGCTTGTCTTTTCTAGCTGGATTTTTTTTTCTGTCCTTTTTATCTCTCCCAGGAAATTTGTGATGCCATTTGTCATGGACAGCTGTATGCAAACAAACTATTATAAGTAAAAGAGAGTAGCTAATAAATCCTCTGGGCTCAATAGAATTCCTCTTGGTCATTTTTAGTGGTTCATAAGATACTGTATCGGTGTCAGTTTACTTCCTTGCAGACATCTGTGATGTGTTCTTGTGATGACAAACATTTTCTCGTACAAAAATCTCATGCTTTTACCATGCAGGCGTGCCATTCCGTCGCTTTGTCCTGTGGCATTTTACTTGTTGCTCTTTCATTAGACGTTAATTCCCATAAGAACACTTTTCTACCCGTGGCATTATCTTCCCAGGAATAGGAATGAGCATGCGCCCTTTCAGTTCCATAGTAGCTAATCTGGGGCTATAAAATAGGAATTCCAATCCTGGGGCTGAAAGCCCTGGTCACAGGTGCAGAAAATTCCTATTCAACAGCCTCTGTTTAGCTAAAGGCTCTTTCTCTAATGGTGAGATAGGACCAAATCCTGGTCACTGTGGTGCGTGGTGCTCACATTCACTGCTATGGGACTACTGGTGTGACTATGGGGCCCTTAAGTAAAGCCCACTGAAGTCAATGGGAGTCTTTCCTGGGCGTTCACTCAGGCCCAAGATGATCAGGATTTGGTTCGCTGGCTTTAATGAGCTTTTCCAAATTCTTCTACTCATTTACTGCCTTCCTCTCCATATCACACTCTAATTTAAAATTGCCCATCTAATGTCTGCATCACTCCCTGCAGTGGAGTCATCCCATAAAATCATGGAAACCAGAACTGGAAAAGACCTATTAGACCATGCAGTCCATCTCCGTGGAAATACAAGGTTGTTCCAAACAGTGCATTTTCTAGGATGTTTTCAAATCGACTCAGGGTAAAATGAGTTTTCAGGCAGATGTTCAGTGACTCACTCGTCAGAGTACAGCTTGTGAGTTGCAGCTGTACAGTAATAATCAAATGTGAATTGTTTATTTTAATGCAGAAGTCCACACTGCTTCTTCTTAATTTAAAACATCTTTTCAGGAATTAAGTAGTTTTCAGCTAGCATTGGGAGCATTGTACAATGTAATCCTTAAATCAGCACTCAATGAACCATGTGAAGTTTAATGATGTGGTAGAATCCTATTTTGTTACACGGAGGAAGCAAAATCACATCTCCTGTTCTCATTTTTCTTCTGAAATACAATTCTGATATCTATTAGACTAAGATATAATACACGTGTAATTTTAAACATATCAGGGAGCAGTTAAGCTCATACTGGAATGGAGCAGAGAACTAGCAATTCAGTGGGAACAAAAAGCCAGGGTAAACAGTCAATTTAACTTCTATTCAAGTATACAATATTCTCATAAAATGTGGCATTTTCCCAGAAATTGCAAAAACTGATAGTTCAATTTTCTTCCCTGGAACGCCTATTATGTAAGTTGAATAGAAAATATAATAAAGCTTTAAACTGTATTTATTTTTACCCATTTGTTTTGACTAGAAAGATTCTTATAATAAAAATCAAACTTGCTGCACCTAAAACAATAACGACCTGGATCAAACAGGAAGCGTATTGTTAACATTCTAACATTAATTTGTGAATCACAGGTTTTCTGCCTCTGATAATTGACTCGCTACCTCGGTGATTGTTCACTTGACAGACAGCTGGATTCGATAGGTAGACAAGCACTTTAACAAGGTAATTCTTTTTCTCTGTCTCTCTCTCTTTCAGATAGTAATGAATTGTGATTTGAATCCAGTATGGTATAATTTTATTGTATGTTCTTCCAGCAGTAAACATTTTCCATTTCTAGCTGTCTGTGGACCTTAATAAAATGTTTAAGAAAACATGTCAAACAGACAGAACAAGTCCTATGGATCCTTCAAAGCATTAATTTCTGGAGTGTCTGTACCAGTCAGATGGACTATTATCTTCTATGTTCACGTAATCAGAAAGTAGAGTTTTATTTATTCCAGCCCAGGGTCAGGCATCAAAATAAATATATGACTCCTTGGTCTGTGGATTGCCTCAGTCACTCCTTCAGCATATGAGTAAAACCCACTGAAATCAATTGGAATTAATCGTGTCCTTAAGTGTTTTGTTCAACTCGGCCCTCCTCAGGATCCTATAAAGAACAGACTATTACATGAGCTCCTTTTGGTGGTAGTGCTTTTGTTAAATTCCTTTTTTCCATCAGAACCTTTTCTCTGGATATTTTGCTGAGCAACTAGTCTTGTCATTAGCAACATCTGTTACTTTAGCCATTGTCTGAACTGACACTTAGTCTCTTTCAAGTGTAAAGTTGATAGTGCTTTGGCTAGAAATTAGCATGTACTCCTCCCTCCTAAACTGAATACAACTGTCAGTCCCTTCTTGCTTCTTTCTGAAGTTAGCAATTCTCTGTCTATGTTTAGCTGAATCCAAGAACAGCTGAGTTTGCATTGCACTAGTGAAGGGTTACGTCTACAGCTGTGAAAAACGTTCCGTTTTTAGCTCTGAAGCCATCAGCTTGACAGCCCTGGAAACAATGCTCTTTATTTATCCCTGGAGCAGGGACAGTGTGAGCAGGAACAGTGGACGAGCTGCCTGTGGGGCAGCTACGCTATGCCCCACTCAGAAAAGGCAGGAAATAAAATCATAGCAAAATATATTTCATAGAATAGAATATTAGAGTTGGAAGGGACCTCAGGAGGTCATCTAGTCCAACCCCCTGCTCAAAGCAGGACTAACCTCTGCTATATCATCCCAACCAGGGCTTTGTCAAGCCGCAGCTTAAAAACCTCTAAGGATGGAGATTCCACCACCTCCCTAGGTAACCCATTCCAGTGCTTCACCACCCTCCTAGTAAAAAACTTTTTCCTAATGTCCAACCTAGACCTCCCTCCCTGCAACTTGAGACCGTTGCTCCTTGTTCTGTCATCTGCCACCACCGAGAACAGCCTAGCCCCATCCTCCCTGGAACCCCCTTTCAGGTAGTTAAAGGCCGCTATCAAATCCCCCCTCACTCTTCTCTTTTGCAGACTAAACAAGCCCAGTTCCCTCAGCCTCTCCTCATAAGTCCTGTGCTCCAGCCCCCTAATCATTTTTGTCGCCCTACGCTGGACTCTCTCCAACTTGTCCACATCCTTTTTGTATTGGGGGGCCCAAAACTGGACACAATATTCTAAATGCGGCCTCACCAATGCCGAATAGAGGGGAATAATCACTTCCCGTGACCTGCTAGCAATGCCCCTCCTAATGCAGCCCAATATGCTATTAGCCTTCTTGACAACCAGGGCACACTGCTGACTCATATCCAGCTTTTTATCCACCGTTACCCCCAGGTCCTTTTCTGCAGAGCTGCTGCCCAGCTCGTCGGTCCCCAGTCTATAGCTGTGCATGGGATTCTTCCTTCCTAAGTGGAGGACTCTGCACTTTTCTTTGTTGAACCTCATTAGATTTCTTTTGGCCCAATCCTCCAGTTTGTTTAGGTCACTCTGTATCCTATCCCTACCTTGCAGGGTATCTACCACTCCCCCCAGCTTTCCCTTCTTCCCAGTTCCCTGTGCCATTCATAGCTGTTAATGGAATGGAATGGCTCTTCCAGAGGGTGCCTCCAGCTGCTCCAAGAAATGTGCACATTCCAGTGACTATCTCTAAAGAATCATCAAGATTTCAGTGACTGGCCTATGAGCCGTAGCGCAGCCTGGAAGTTCAACTTCACCTATGCTCTTAAACAAAAACCGCAAGTGCACATTCCACTAGGGAGATGCTCTGAATAACCCAGGCCTGGGGGGACGGTCAAATGTGTTCTTCACTAAGGCGGGTAGTTGAGGCAAGTTACAGTGTCACGGTATAATTCTGACCTAGGGTCACCAATGCCCACAAAACCTCGATTACCGTATCATAGAATCATAGAATCATAGAATATTAGAGTTGGAAGGGACCTCAGGAGGTCATCTAGTCCAACCCCCTGCTCAAAGCAGGACTAACCTCTGCTATATCATCCCAACCAGGGCTTTGTCAAGCCGCAGCTTAAAAACCGTAGTTAGTGATCGGTACCCCACATCCAACACAAGGACTTGTGATGGAGTGTAGCGAGTCAAAATTCAATAGGACACCCTGAAAACAAAACCCCATTATCTCTCAGGCCAGTCTAGTGTCTGCCCAATAGTACAGCCCTTGTCCCTTTGTCTCCAGGATATTGAAGGGACGTCTCAGCTAGCAGCCCAGTGCTATCCAAACCCATGTTCATGGCCCTACCGCTCTTGAGCCACGTGCACCCACCAACAGAAGGTGAGCCCCATAAAACTGTGATTTGTGGAGGAGCTCAGAAGCCAGGAGAGAACAACCAGAAAACACACCCTTCAGGGACGTGGCTCCCGGGCTGTTCCAAGCTTTATTGCGTGGTCAAGAAGGGAGTTGTAATTCACCCACTTACGAGCTACTAGCTGGTGCAAAGAGTTCAGAACAGGTGTAGAATGTTAATGGATGCTCACCCAGAGAGGAAAGCTGCCGCTGTATGTCACAGTGACGGCAAGCAATGGAGCTCTGAAGGAAAGGCTAAGTGTCATAAATTCTCTAGTTCCAGGAGCATCAAGGCGGAGAGGTAATAACTGGGGAAGTGGGAGCAGGATGTTCCTCAGGGGAGTTTGCTTAAATAAAGTTGTGTAACTTTTTTAAGGAGGACACAGTTATGAGGGGGCTTGAGCCAGGCCATATGCTTGTTAGCTAAGCATTTCTTGGTTGTTTGGTG
Source organism: Emydura macquarii macquarii (assembly GCF_026122565.2). Taxonomy (NCBI): domain Eukaryota; kingdom Metazoa; phylum Chordata; order Testudines; family Chelidae; genus Emydura; species Emydura macquarii. The sequence goes on from NW_027131688.1 coordinate 2,090,998, forward strand.
GAGCGGAACAAACTGAATTCTAACTTCCCATCCAGACTTTATTTGTGTCCATGTCCATGCATGAATCAGGCCTGATACTGATGTGTCCACATGTCATGGTACAAACCAGAATGTCCTTTGTAGTCCTAAGTGTGAAGCAGAGCCTTAATAAAGCTGTGGAACACCCTTCGTTACGATGGGTCATTATTCACTATGGTCTAAATGGTCCTATGTGTCTGTGCTCACTGGGCTGTGTCACCCGAATCAGTGGAAATGTGCGTGCACTACTGAGTTTGATTAATTTGCCTGTAAAGAAAGTTTCTTAATTTCATCCCATGTTAGTTACTGGGTTACATTAGCTGCTTCGCCATATTCAGCAGAGAGACGTGGAACGGCTGTCCTCTATAGCATGAAACTTTGTGTTCACTTTATGTGTAATTGATTTATGGTCAATGCGGTTGACCATGGCATTTCTGTCATGTGAGATTGTCAGACAAGTGTAATTTTAACATGTTAAAAAGTAGATTATTAATGCGAACGAAGCGTTTTTCAGTCTTGGATTCTTCAGCTTCTTTTGCACTATTCAAATTGTCTTTATACTTGACTGCTGCTCACCATAGCTTTTTGATTATTGGATCACTGGTACCAGTCTCATGTTAGGCCTTAGTGTGTGTAGGATGTAAATGGACAGCTGACTTCAATGAGCTGTCACTACATGAATTTATTTAAGAAGAGGCTAATTGTTGAGTGATTGCTCTTAATAAAGGCAGGCAGTGGCTCTGCGCTCACCCACAGCCTCGTTCGTTTGGTATCGACGACCAAACAAATGCACTGTATTCTGTAATAAAAAGCTTCCAGATAAAGCTAACTTGATTTACAATGTCACGTGGATTTTGTGTCACAACAGCCTTTCCAAATCCACACGCTGCATTTGGTCTGCCCCAAGTGCTATTCTCATGTGCTGATTCCTTCAAGCAGACTAGAGCGGGACCTTTGCCATTTTCATCATGACATGCCTTTGTGCAGGTTACATCACTAGGCACTTGGTGGCTTTTCCTTGGGAGAAATTCTGGCCACTGTTAAGCTATCACTGATTTCAGTGGGGCCAGGATTTCACACAGCAGCTTTGACTGGTACCCGCTATAGTGTTTCTCTGTGTGTAGGTATCATTGTCTTAGGAACAGGGCTTATGAGCATTTTCCTGACAGAGGGCGTTGAAGGTCTTGTTATGCACAACCAGTTGGAACCAGAAACAGATAAAGCAGAGCTCTAGCAAACTCCTTAAGCACTGGGTGATCATGGAACGCCACAGGCGGAAGGTTTAAAATATCACCACTGCTAACCAGCTAGCTCAGACTAGCTATGTTTAAACTCTGTGAATATTATGAGGATGGATGGAGAAAAATGGTCCAAAAACTCAGGAGTCGTCCACTCCTTGTTGTAAAGTTCACCCACTGCTAACAGTGGAATACAGGATTATTTTACTCTCCTGGAGGTTTTAATCAGTAAAACAAGAAAAATGTGTCTGATTGCGGAATGCTACCATGCTCAGACATCTGTGGTGCACCAAAAAACCTACTTGACGTGCTGGAAAAATCAGATGATGTGTCGCCGTCTTCAGGCACAAAAGAGCTGTTTCCTATGATTTAGCACGTGTATTGATTACCTTGGTGGGGAGGCATCCCTTTGATTTCTGTTCAATCTCTTTATCCAGCCAGTTCATACAGAGAGAGTTTGATAGGCTAGTCAAAGGGCCAGGGACCACTTGGTAGTGTCCTATCGATGATCATACTTGTTGCTACCAGCAGCCAGACTCAGCCGGCCTTTTGCAGGCCTAGGCAGCCTCGGCATGTCTGAGCCAGGCGGGGAGGGGACCCTTTTTCTCCACCGTACCTGACTCTGAAGCCCTCCCCCAGCCCTTGATGATGGCTCTGGTGGACATGCTGCCATCACTGTTTTAGAACAAAAGCAGGAAGCCTATCTGTGCCCGTCCTCTGGGAGACGTTTGTCATGGCCCCAGGACATGCAGATTCTGCACAACACATCTGACTAATAAGTGAGCTGTGGAACCCACATGATTAGCTTTTCAAACTGCTGCACAACACGTTTTTTCCTTGCCATGTTATTGTCTGCTAACAAGGATAAATGGGGAAGGAGGGAGTGTGGATTCCTCTAGGGATCTCTTCGTGAAAATAGTTTTGGGGTCCCCCAAAGATAGCTGGAAGACTGGCCAATGGGAAAGCTGCTGCTGTACTGCTTGAGAGCCTGACTCAGCTTTTACAGACATGTGAAAATGCTTGAGTTGAAGCAAAGTACAGCTTTTCAGTGTGAGCACTCGTGTGTTACACTGGTTCTACCAGTCCATCTCTTGCCTGGATGGCCGGGTCTCCATTTGATTTACTGCCCGACACCACCTCGCACAGAGGAAGGTTACCAAGGGCTTTGGGTTGACAGAACCCGGCTACGATGTTGGCTACTCAGTCTGGCAATATAGCGTCCATCATTTCCATGTTGGACCCTTGGACGTTTTGACAAAACTCTTCCTCTGCCACCGAGGGGCCAGCGCTTCCTTCTAGCGGCAGGTCAGGGAACTACTTCCGCCCTTAGTGTTCTTCCACCCTCTCGTGCTGGGGCAGGGTAACACAGCCTCTCTAAGATGGCCGCTCCCTGCTGGGTCCCAGTCCTGTCTCAGGTTCTCACAGGCCCTTGTCTCTTCACTGGGGCTATTGCCCCCCCCGTGAATGGCCAGTGCGGGGGGGGATGGAGCCCAGTCCCACCCTCGACTCCAGACCCCAACCCAGGGCACTACAAGTACCAACCTCACACTGTGCCTTCAGAAAAGCTGCTCGCTTCCCCGAGCCCCTTGACTTAATGTCTGTACCTGCCCAGACAGGGCCTGTCCTGGCCTCCTTGCCAGGGGAGGCTCTTGACCCCCTGACAGCCCCACTGGGTGTGGTAGTGCTGAACCAAATGTCCAGTTCAATCCTCCCCTTCTGGCAGGGTCTCTTCCCTTAGGCCTCCAGGCCTGGGAAAGGTCCTTTGCCCTCTTCGGGCAGGGTTTTTCCCTCCCCCAGTCTTTGTACTGCAGGGATCTCCCTTGCCAGACTCCTGCTCCTTCTCCTAAACCCTCCTGGTTTCTGACAGCGTCTTGCCTGCTCACACACTCTGGTAGCTCACCTCACTCTCACAACTCCAGCCACACCTTTCTCTGGAGGGGAGGCTTTTAACACGTCCTAGTCAGGGCCTTGATTGGCTCCAGGTGTGTTAGTTAACCTGGAGTAACTCAGCTACCAGGGGAAAAGGGACTTGCTGAGCCTGGGGCTGATCTATTGGCTGTCTAACACTCTCGGTAGCCATCTAGTCTAACCCTATCACAATGCGTATTGTAAAATGTCTCCTCAAGCCTCTGATATCATTTCGCACAGACTGCGTTAATACCCACTGGTAATGGCAGAGTTGATCCCTTGCTACAGAACAAAGCCATGAAGTTCCTCAGGATTCACAGATGCTATTGTTTTTAGAGAAAACCCTGTAATGCATTAATCAATTTTACCTTGCTTCTTGAACTGCGGTCTGCTATCAGCATAATGAAAATCTGAAACTTGCAGCTCCGGAATAAAAAAGCTGGATCAGCCACTAAATGGGACCAACAGAAAATAAGGTAGCTAATTTGTGACGAGCTTAGAAATGAGTGTGTACTCAATGAGCAGCCTGCCCTCACCATTACCATGGGGGAAATAGAAACAGAGCAGGAGTATATAGCTCATCTGATGATGAATTGCTCGGACAGGGGCCCTTCTGGCCTCCTTGCCAAGGGAGGCTCTTGACCCCTGACAGCCCCACTGGGCATGGTAGTGCTGAACCAAATGTGCAATTCAATCTTCCCCTTCTGGCAGGGTCTTTTCCCTCAGGCCTCCAGACCTGGGAAAGGTCCTTTGCTCTCTTCGGGCAGGGTTTTCCTTCCCCCAGTCTTGGTACCTGCAGGGCTCTGTCCTGCCAGCGTTCCGCTCCTTCTCCTAAACCCTCCTGGTTTCTGAGAGTGTCTTGCCTGCTCACACACTCTGGTAGCTTGCCTCACTCCCACCAGTCCAGCCACACCCTTTCTCTGGAGGGGAGGCTTTTAACAAATCCTAGGAAGGGACCTGATCGGCTCTATCATGTAATTAACCAGGAGTAACCCCCTGCTCTGCTACCAGGGGAAAAGGGACTTGTTGAGCCTGGGCCTGATATATTGGCCATCTAGAACTCTCCGGTAGCCATCTAGTCTGACCCAGTCACATATCCCTCCCTCCTGATCAACACCAGGGGGTTGGCAACTTGGGTCGCTAGACAGTGCACCCATGACAGGCCATTTGCATTGCCATGGCAGCTCCCGGACTTGTGTTGGATGGTAAACTGGAATGGTTGGAGGGACAGGAACCACCTGGTCACCCTCGAATTCTTCTCTTTGTTCCGCTGTACCCACTGGAGGTGGGCATGGTCAGCCACAAAGGTAAATTTTCGGCCTGGCAGATAACACTTGAGAGTTTCCATGGTCTACTTGACAGCAAGGCGCTCCTTCTCCATCACTGCATATTTCTGTTCCCTCAGAAGAAGCTTTGTCCTGAGGTAGAGAATGGGATGTTCATTTTCTCCCATCATCTGTGATAGGACTGTCCCCAACCCTACCTCGGATGCATCTGTCTGTAGCATACATTCCTTTGTAAAGTCCGGGATTACTAGAGAGGGCAGTCCGTAGGTCCATTTCAACATGTCAGGGCCCCGAGTCTTTACCAGGTCCATCAGGGGACTTACTCTGGTGGCAAAGTGGGGGATGAATTGTCAGTAATATCCCACTACGCCGAGGAATGCTCAGACCTGTTTCCTCTGGTTCAGTCGGGGCCAATTTTGGATGGCCTCCAGCTTATTCACTTGGGGCTTCACTACATCTCTTCCCACGATGTACTTGAGCTATTTGGCTTCTGATAGTCCTATTGTACACTTGGTTGAATTTGCTGTAAGGCCCACCTACCTCAAGGTATTCAGTGCTGCTTCCACCTTTCCCAGATGGGTTTCCCAGTCTGGAGTATGAATAATCATGTGATCCAGGTATGCAGCGGCATAGCTCGCATGAGGACTTGTCCATAAGGCACTGAAAGGTGACTGAAGCCCCATGTAGTCCGAAGGCAGGGACAGTGTCCTGGAATAGACCTTCAGGCGTGGAGACCTTCTTTGGACCTTCTTTGGCTAGGGGAATCTGCCAATACCCTTTCGCCAACTCCAGGGTGGTCAGGAATCGGGCCTTGACCAATCAGTCAACTAATTAATCTATGCACGGTATAGGGTATGCATCGAATTTGGAAATCTCGTTCAGACGGCGAATGTCATTATAAAACCTTGTGGTGCCATTGGGTTTAGGCACTAGCACAATTGGCCTGGACCACTGGCTGTGGGATTCTTCAATGACTAACATTTTCTTTACCTCAGCCTTGATTTCCTCCCTTTTTGCCTCTGGGACTCTCTAAGGTCTTATTTTTACCTTGGCCCCAGGGTTTGTGATGATGTGGTGATAGGCCTGTGTTGTTCAGCCCAGCATTGTTGAGAATACATCTCGATTTCGATTGACCATCTTGGTCATCTTGGCCTTTTGGTCTGGCATTAGGTCAAGGGATATCTTCACCTGCTCATGAGGGTTGTTTTCCGGAGGCAGGGTCTCTAGGCTGACTACCCCTGTCCCTTGGGCCTGCCAAGGCTTCAGGAGGTTAACATGGTGGACCTGCTCTGTTTCCAGCGACCTGGCTGTCCTACCTTGTAATTTACTTCTCCCATGGGTTTGACTATTTCATAAGGCCTCTGCCACTGGGCCAATAGCTTGCTCTCAGCCGGGGGTACCAGTACCATTACTTGATCTTCAGGCTGGGACTGTCGAACCTTCACTTGGTGGTTGTGGTAGGTCTGCTGGCCTCCTGTGACTTCTTCAAGTGTTTTCGTACAATGGGAGTGACTCGGGCTATCTGGTCTCTCATCTGCAGTATGTGGTCAATTATGTTTTTTTTCCGGGTTTGGTTCTTACTCCCAAATCTCCCTGGTGATGTCCAATATACCCAGGGTGGGGGTCGCCCATATAATAACTCGAAGGCGGAAAACCCAGTGAAGGTCTGAGGAACCTCCCAGATCGCGAAATGAGGTAAGGCAACAGGGTATCCCAATCTTTTCCGTCCTGACTCACTACTTTTCTTATCATATCACTGAGGGTCCTGTTGAACCTCTACACCAGGCCATCAGTCTGTGGGTGGTAGACAGAAGTCCGCAGGGCCTGTATGTGAAGCAGGGCACATAGTTTTTCATTAGCGTTGACATGAAGGGGGTCCCTTGATCTGTCAGGATTTCCTTAGGTAGCCCTACTCTGGTAAAGATCTTTACTAGCTCTGTTGCTATCATCTTAGAGGCTATCTTCCATAGTAGAACAGCCTCTGGGTATCGGGTGGCATAGTCCAGGCAACAAATATGTGTTGATGGCTTCAGGCTGTCTTCTCCAGGGGCCCCTCCAGATCCATAATTATCTGCTCAAATGGGACCTTGATAACTGGCAGAGGAGCCAGAGGAGCCCGTAAGTGTGGACGGGGGCTACGTAGCTCTGCCTGGTCTCGCCCGAAACTCCCTCACGGGACTGAGAATGCCAGGAAGGAGGTTGTGGAAATAGATGGTATATTTCTAGTCTGCACCAAATGTCCAGTTCAATCCTCCCCTTCTGGCAGGGTCTCTTCCCTTGGGCCTCCAGGCCTGGGAAAGGTCCTTTGTCCTCTTCGGGCAGGGTTTTTCCCTCTGCCAGTCTTTGTTCCTGCAGGGATCTCCCTTGCCAGCGTCCTGCCCTGATTGGCTCCAGGTGTGTTAATTAACCTGGCGTAACCCCTGCTCATCTACCCGGGGACAAGGGACTTGCTGAGCCTGGGGCTGATATATTGGCTTTCTAGCACTCTCCGGTAGCCATCCAACAGATTAGCCATACTGCTCTCTTGTCTTTTTGTTTCTAGGGGACTATGGTACACCAACAGTCTATTCCCATACATCCCCAGCATGTACCATTGAGCTGTACTTCCACAATGTGCCCTGTCAAGCATTTGCCAGAATTATCTCTAAAATCTTTTGGAAACTGGATTAGAGGGAATTTCCTTATTAGAAAGGAATTACTATAGCCTACCGTGGGACATTAGCGGTTAGCACATATATTTCCCCTAGGGCCTAATTCAAACCCCACTTCCCTCAACTGACATCAGAGGATTTTGGATTAGGCCCTGATTCACATTTTCATAAAGTTTGCTGGGGAACACAACAGTCATGTCTTTGAAAATACGTTTTGTTTTATAGTATGAAAAATATGGAGCTATGGGTCATAAAGAATTATTTTATACATGAGACAAAACAAAACAAAACAAGAGCTAAGGGCAGAAAACAGGCAAGCAGAAGATGCACATTAACATTTACAATGTTTTTGCCTTTTACAGCTTTAAAATTTTTTCTCTCTCAATCAAAATGTTTGCTATCCAGTTGTAAAAGTGACTACTTCCCTGAGCAGTCATAGAAATATCTCTGTGAAATCAGTCCAGCTCATTCTAGGGTTTATTGCTTTCGCTGCATATTGGCAAACTTGCATTTCCTAACCCGCCCACGGAGCTTTACATCCATCTCTCTTTTGGAATGGTGGATGCAGAGAAAGGTTTCAAAGACAAAGCATCCAATGCACTCTGTGACAATCACAACTTCTCAGATCCACATGCAGAACCTCAGTCAGCAATGTACCTAATTTACTCCAATCCTCCACCTTCCTTGGTGTAGCAAACTGGGGCATAGGGGAAGGTGAAAAATACAGATGACATCATTTTATTTGGCATTTCCTAACTTCTGAGTGCCTGGATTTGCAATTCTACAAAGTTTTTAAAAAATATTTTCCTTTTTCTATATCTTCTTCTTTTCAACTGGTGAAAAAGCCGTTATGCCATTACCAGTCTCTTGTGTCATCCAGACCCACCTCCCACAAACATGTTAAAATAGTCTCAACGATGAGGGCTTTTAAAAGTATCCCTTCAGCTAAAAGAAAGAGGCTGTCATTTCTCTAGGCTCTAATGCCGGGAACAATAGGGTACAGCCTGGGATACAGATTAAGAGAAGTGTTGTTTTCAAGTATTTCAGCATGCTTTATACACAATATGTATGTGCGTGTGAAAACAAAGCATTGTATTCTTCAGTACTAATCATACATTGCTAGATTTTTCCAATGTTACAGACTGTGAGCTACTGGCTAAAATAAGTGCTTCTTGTGACTGAGAAACACTCTTTTATTTAGTACCTGAGCTAGCAATGAATTGGTCAGCTATATCAAGTTCATGCCAGCAGCTTATCTATGTCATTCCTTAAAACAAAAACAAAAGTCTTTGCTTGGTTATCATTCACGGAATGAAAATTTGATTTAGCAGAAAGGCTTCTTTATTACTTACAGATCTGCAGTAAAGAGACTTGGATCAGTTGACCTAGTTGAATCAGGAATTAAGAAAATATTTCAGCAGCACAACCATAACACGGGCAGAAATGTCCTTCCTGTGTGCCATTAGTTTTATTCTACAGCCCTTAAAAAACCCTCTACTTCATGCAGGAAAGGGAATGTATGTTGTAACAGGATCTCAAGCCTGTCCACAAGGATTTGCCATACCAGAGAGGAAAGCCCTCTCAAGCCAGGTGGAATCTATGGGTGGATGTTCCCAGTGGAGGAGGCCATGATGATAACCTCACACGGAAGTATCACACTTGGTGGGCCACTCTCAATGGAATGATGTTGACTCATCCTCTTATTATTGGATGATAGCTGATATCCTGACCAGGAGAATGGCCTCTGAAGTATCCAGAAGAGCTGCCCCTAGTGACTCAAGGCTGATCAGTCAGAGGAAATCTCCGACATTCCCACAAAGAGAAGTGATACAGAGAAGCTTTTGTTTTGAGGCTGAATGTTTGTTGGGCCTTGAGCTCTATGAGAAATCACTCGGTCACATAATGTTTTTAGTTTTTAGTTTAAAAGAAAATATCATTCAAAACCGTATTACTCTCCATGCCTAGCTCGGCACTTCATCCTTTCCCCCTTCCACTATTTACAATATGTTAATGGTTGCAGCCAATCTGCCTCGTCCATCACAAAATACAGTGTATTTAAGTATGGAGAGGTTGTTGTTGGGTTGACATACTGCAGATGGAATTAAATCGTCTGAAGGGGACAGAAGATTTTGGTTTTGTTTCTTCCCCAATGACTGTTAATCCCTTTTCTTTAATTTCATGTGACCTGAAGTTCAGTGATTTGGACTGGCCAGTCTCTAATGTTAACAAGTCTAAATTACCATTGTTTAAGACTAGGTCAACCCAAGAGAATAATTCAGCAAAGAAGTAATCAGTAAATAATCAAAAGAGAAATTATGGGCCAATGTCAAACCTGGGTGTAACTGGTTTCAAATCCACTGCCTTCAATTTGCACCCAAATCTGATTCTGTCTTTCTCTGATGCAAATGTCTCTCTATTCTATTAAAAAAAAAACTCTTGTAGAAATTGTTTTGCCTCTGCTATTCCATGAATGAGAGTCCCTTAGCATGTCATGATTAAGGGCGGGAGAGAACTTGGCCCTATCCAAGTTTTGCATATCTTCATGCAAGGTGGGTGAGGTAGTAAGTTTTATTTCTGAGACCTGAAGAGGAGCACCACGTAAGCTTGAAAGCTTGTCTCGCTCACCAAGAGAAGTTGGTCCAATGAAAGGTACTACATCACCCATCTTTTCTCTAATATCCTGGGACCAACACAGCTACATGTGCACTGCCAAATATCTTCATACAATACTAGTGTCTTACACTTTGTGTTTAGCTATGGATTGCTTGTTATTCCAGCACACACATCTTACCTTATGCTGAAAAATGTGTTTTCCTTTGGTGGTTGTCTTTGCTGTTCTAGCATCTTATTTGCTGGTCTATAAAAAAAAATTATTTCTTAACTACTAGGTGTTTCAGAATAGGTTGCTCATATGTAAGGTATTATTGCATGGTAGTCACTACCCATTTCTCACTTTCCCTTCACCTAACGTACACACATTCATTCTCTGCATCTCTCTTTTCATATATAAAATCTATGCCTGGCATTGTCTGTCTCATCCCCATACTCCAGTTAGCCCTTAACTCTCAGTAGCATATAGTCCACAAGGACATAGTCTGTATGTCTGTTGTTGTGTTTTTGGCCTGAATTTTTTAGCTACTAAATAGGACGGCTTTTACATAGTATGATTTAACTCTCCAGGTCAGGACTGTCACTTCTTAAATATTCCTCCTAAGTGTTCTGGGTCAGTGCACAATGAAATTATTTTGAAGAAGGAGCCGGGGAGGAATTAGAGTGTGTTGATTGATTTTGTTGTGATAATTCATATTATAGCCCATCTGTATGTCAGCAGCACCTGAAGATTAACCAGAGGAGGGACTCATTGTGCTAGATGCTGTACAAATACTTAATTTGAAAGCAGTTTTATAGATGAGATGGAATAAATGAGGCAGGAAATTGGATCTGGGCAAAGAGAGAAGCTTGGTGGAGCAGGATGGATGGGAACAGTTTATAAGAAGAGAGGGTGGAGATGGAGACCAAGGGCAGAGTTATGCTGTGCCTTCTGGATGAGGAGATGCTGGACTGGGAGAAGAATGGAGACTGAAGGAAGTGGGGAAGTGTGATCTGAATGGCGGCAGAGGGAGATGACCTTACCAGCAGGATTCCAGACGGAGCAAAGCAAAGAGAGAAAAGGCTGAGGAACATGCAATGGGCAGGGCCGTAAAGATCCAGAGCTTGGAGAGGAGTCTTGGTGACAGAGGTGGGAGGGCCAGATTCTCTGGTCTGTAAAGTCCCTGCTTATGTGGAACAAGCTGGATTGACAATGGCTGGAGATAAGCAGGGAGATGCAGATGTCACTCCACTGTCTCCTGGACCGGCAGCACCCACACACCTAATCTAGAGGGTGGAGAATCTGCTTCCTGAGGTACCAGGGTAGTGAGACATCTCACTACCACCAGCCCTTCATGTGAGGAAGTCTGTCCGCTCCAGCAGCTCGCTGACTCCTCCAGCCACAGGCAACACAAAAACTCCTCCTCATGCCTCGCAGGCCCAGCTGTCCTTCTGCCAGCCAGTGAAAGGCACCACCCAGCCCCTCCGTCCTCTGCATGTCCAGCCCTGCGTCACTGGGCACTCACAGAACAGCCACGCCTGTGCTTCCCAGAGGAACAGCTCAGCAGTTACATTAGGCCACAGCTCTGTTGTTTGTAGTGACAAAAGTCTACGTTTATTTAACAAAGAACAGAGACTCAAATGACAGCCAGCTGAAACATTGGAAAAGAAAGGGTTACATAAAAATAAAATCACAACGCACCCACTAAACCCTTCATTTAACTAAGAGGACATCGTAAGAGCAAAAGCACATCCCAAATCCTTCCAGTGCATTAAAGCCAGCCGTGGCTGTGGTCTTTCCTTCACTTATCAGCTTACTTTCTAGGTGAAAGATACCGTGTCTCTCCTTGCATTCTCCTTGTATCGGACTCAGTCATAAACTGGACACCCTCCTGCTCTGTGTTCCTTGCTGTAGATTTTTGTGAAGTCTTATCAGTTTCCCAATCTGGATTAGCTGGCGATTCCATATGCAAATAGACACCCATTGCGAGCCACACAATACACAATGGTCAGCCAGGGAGAGAAGTGTCTCCTATCCTTCGTCTGAGCAGAACCTGTTTATCACCTTCTGGTGATCTGTCTTACACACCATAAGAACACAGTTTTCAGGCTGTGTGTTTAATCCATGTGACTGTCGCTGCTCCTTTAAACAGTGGTAGTCAGTTTTTTTCCCAGACACGTGGAGCAGTTGTCCACTGACTCCAGCTAGTCTGGGATTATCAGGGAAAAAACGTGCACAAACCCTGGGTGCATGTTCCATGGGGCGTCTCCAAGGTTGGGCCAATTCCTCTCTCAGGTATTAGTTCTTCAGTTAGTTCAGCCAGGGCCCAAGAGACACAGCTGTACTGGAAGGCAGGTGAAGCTCTCTGCCCCAACAGCTGATGCTCACAGGCCTGCTTTTACTTATTGTAGCAAGAAAACCACAATAGGAGAAGGATCCCAGCCCATTCAAAGAACTGGGCACTTGCTGCTTGTTCCTCTCAGAATGGCGTGGTGACAAATGCCAAGTCAGCGGTGCATGTTTTAAATGCATAGGGTTTGTGGCCCTTTGGTACCGAAGAAATATGTACGCTTGATACTATTATTTTTATTTGCATAGCATTGGCTGTATTGGGGTAATAATGATAAGATTGTGTTTAGATTCCTGAGGAGTTGTCGTTAATCCTCGGATTGTCTTCTTATAAACAAAGCTTTTTGTTTTTCAGTATGAGCAGGTTTCCTGCATTGTGATGTCTTTATTCCAAACTGGAGCGACGCAGAGGGTGGGCATCCACGACTGCCCACATTTGCATATTCATCTTAAGCGTTATTAGCCACAGGGGGGAGTTCCACTGTCAGAATAGACTGAACCTGCTCACTAGCGCTGCACTAATGGATTTACCCTGGGTGCTTCCGTTGTCAGAGCTGAGTGGGTTACACAGACAGAATACCTTAGCTATTGTCCGTACAGGCATTTCCCAAAGATGACGATGATCAGCGTGACACAGGCTTAGATAACACTCTTCAGTGAGCTAGTACATATATTCCCAGAGCCGGGCTCCCTGTGATCCTGACACACCCCTGTGCCATCTGCCAGTTGTCACCAAAAGCTCACTGGGTCACACTGCTCTAGAAGTGTCGGCACTGGGAGAGATTGAGGAATTGCTCTTCTGTATTAAGCACACAATATCACTATTGCCAGTGAGTGTTGTGCTAGTGAACAGTATTTCAGGAGACCGTAGGGTATGGGTGAGGGCGACAATCAGAACCATCCATTCCACGACTGGACCCTTGGCAGATAAGAAAAGAGAAACATGGGGAGAGAGGATTCTGGGAATAGTGGGACCCTAGCATTGCCCCTCCAAAACCAAAGGCTGTGGTGAAGCACTGGCAATGTCCACCGAGAGCCAGTGACTCCGATGATTTGCTTGTTCTGATAAAAACTGAAAGTGGAAACATTCTTGGAAGCATTAAATAAAACTTCATTAAAATGACAGCCAATGCACTGAGACATAACAGAAGTTTGTTTATTAGATTTACTAGATGATAAAATAAGGATCATCAATTCTGATCTCTTGATAGGGACTGGGCCCAAAGCCTGTTTCACTTTCATGGAACAATGATAAAAAGTGATTGAGATTTGGATGGGTTGTGAAAAATTGCCTGAATTTGAACCAACTGAATTTGCAACAATTGTGTATAGAATAGCACTTTCATGCACCAAAAGCAAAGTGGATCCAATTTATTTGTGTTAAACAACCTGAGGAAATCCCTCCGAATCCAGTGTTGATACACATACAATACCACTGTGATAAGACTATTTTATAGATCCACGTGCTGTGTTAGTATCACCGACAATCAGCAGTTATCTGTTCCCAAGAGCTAAATATGTTTCATTAAGACAAATAAATGGCATTGTTGTATATAATGTTTATTCCAAAGAAAAAGCAAATAGGCATTGATTCAGATGACTTTTTCTAAAATGCCCTGAAAACCTGTAATCTTAGAAATCATACTTCATTTTCATTAAATATTTATTGTTTGTGGAAGGAATTGCCAATGGCCTAATTCTGTAGATATTTTGAATTGTAATTGAGGATGATATGAAGAGCAGCAGAAAACAAATGCCCATGGCTTTATATCAGCAATGGCTCTACCTTTGCCAGCATTAGGAGCCCAGAAATAGATGTCATTGTGTTTTGATTCAAGTTTCCTTGAGATTTCCACATTATTATTTTTTCTGGAAAGAGTACAAATGCCAGGAAATTGAGCATTGAGCTCTTTTGTCAATGGTAGTAAATCGAGATATAAGGAGGTCAGAGGTTGCTCACTTACACAATGAGAGTAGTCATATTTCTAGAGGTTGAATGAATATCTTGAGTAAGAGAAATCCTTGTGATATATTCAAATGTCAGGGTTCACAGTGGAAATCACCAGGTAAAGTACTTCTCTATAATGAAAACATTGTCTGCTAAACAGACAAAATAATTACCACAGTGTGACTGCAGGATGGTACAACATATTCAGAGTTAACCTGCAAATCGGATGCATAACTTCTTCCAAATGAAGAATATATGCAAAAACAACCAATAACAGCAATTTTCAAGCTGTCGTTTACCAGCACCTTCTGCACGAGGCTTTCCTGTGCCAAGGACTACAGCTCTCAAGTGAAATGTAGAGAATGATGTGGGTTATAAATCTTTATGCACAAGTCCAGAGTCCGCCATTGACTGCATATGGTCACTTCCATTGACAGCCAGGCACACGTGTGTGAGGGCAAAACTTAGAGTCATGGAGTTGAAGGCCGGAAGGGATCACCAGATCATCTAGGCTGATCTCCTGTACAGCACACCACCCAGTCAGCAACACACCCAATACCCACCTACTAATCCCAACAACCCAAACTAGACCAAAGTATTACAGTCCGCAGGAGACTAACCTGACATGTACCACAAGCAGAGAATAGGAGGGACCAAGGTGCACCAGTGCCTGAGGCCCCCGTAATGGCAGGGAAATCATTAAGTGAGATATACCCAGATAATCCTGGCAAATGACCTGTGCCCACATGCCGCAGATGAAGGCAAAAACCCCATTCCAAATCTGACCTGGGGGGAAATTCCTTCCTGCTCCACATATGGCAATCAGCTAACCCTGAGCACGTGCGCAAGAGCTTGACAGCCCTGCACCTGAGAGTGAGAAGACTCAGGGCCATCTCAGACCCTGGCTCTCCCCATCTAATGTTTCCTCTCCAGCTATGGTCCTCTTTGATGAAGTAGGTCCAGCTGGAAAAATATATTTTCATGCAAGGGTAAACCTGTGGTGTATGGATGTATCCCGTTAATGTTAAACAAGCAAGAACATTAATCTGTCAGGATGTAACCACCAGAGGAATGAAAAAGAGCCATCCAAAGACAACTCTATGTCCTCTTTGCCTAACTTCTAGACACAAAAGTACAAAGATGCAGTTGGTGGCCTGTATCGCCAACTCTCTCTTTGATGTTGGACACAAAATGGGATACAAATGAAGCCACACCAAAATATCCCCTGCTGGCAGAATTCTCGGAAGCCTGGAGCAGGTATAATTCACCTAACATTTAGTTTAAAGCAATCTACTGAATTTTTCCAGTTGTTACCAGCAGGTACATTTTAATTTTGAAATGCACATAGTGTATCAATGACTGTTTTCTGCTCTTCACTGGTCATCCCATTGCTAGAGCTGCTTGGGAACCGGAATTTCCATCCCATAGCAAAATTTGCATTTTCAAATAAATATATTTGTTCCAAATCTGAATTAAAAGTCAGATGCGAGACGTTTCTCACAGGAGGCACATTGCCTAAAAATTCCATTTTGGAAGAACCGGAACGGAACTTCTCAAAACTGTCGTGTCCCAACTCCCCACGCTCCGCGGCTCTGAAGCAGCTCATTAGGTCGGCTGCTGTAGAGAATGACCTCACCAGAAGGCCTCCAGTGGGCTGAAATGGCAAACCTGGCATTCTTCCCACTGGCTGGGTTGCCAAGGAGCTTGGGAGCCCGAGAAATTGAGGATTCAGCTGGCTGGAGAATCGGGGACCCTGGCCAGCCAGTCTGCCTACCTGCCTGCTCTCTGTCTAAAGTCTCCATGGCCTCAACCTCTTCCCAATGGAACATCTTAATGCCGTGGAAGCAACATTTTCTGACCTGAAATCTTCTGTGTCAGAAAATGTTTGACCAGCTGTGCCCATTACGTTTATGAGGGATACATTTTAAGGAACACTGGGTGAAGCATACGAAAAGATCAAAGAGGGCAGGACAAAAGAGTGGCAGAAAATGAGAATTCCTCTGCTGTTTGCAAACAGCTGCTGAATAAGCAGCGGCTCAGACCTCACTCATCCTTGCTCTGCCATGCTCCTCATTAACAAGTAGGTTGTTTTTAAAAGGTCCTTTTTTCCCCTGTAGTGACTCTACAAACAAACCCTCGGGGGGTGGGTGGAGGGGAAAACAAAAGTTCATGGAGTGGAAAATATTCTGAAATACCATGTGCGCTTGGAGCATTACATCACATTGCAGTGATACTTTCACTTTACTTTCTAGTGGTTCATTCCCCTTCAAATATGAGAAAAGCAGCTTCCTGTGATCTAGAGCCACCACTGACACAGAGCTAAACAAGACTCTGAGGCGACGTCCCCAGGTTATTGCCCGTGTCACTGGTCAGTGCAAAAGTGAGGCTCGCTCAAGGTGAAATGCACGCTGGGTGCAAGGCGGCTCTGGATTCCTTCAGCAGGGCCAAAGCAGGCAGAAACCATCACCTCTGTTTATCATAAACCACGTTAAATCATCAGTCCTGCACACTGAGGGCAAAACTCTGGCTTGCTTTACATCCATGAGCACCTCTTTCGACTATGGTAATACGCAGGCGCAGGGCAGGTAATCATCGGGATAGTGACCCTTATTCAGCCAAACTTCAGCAATTGTAGCAATTTTTATAGTCAATGGGGTTAAATACATTGTTCGATTGAGCTTTTCTTGGATCAATCCCTGGAAAAATCATGGAGCAGATCTTTAAGGAATCTATTTTACGGCACTTGGAAGAGAGGAAGGTGATCAGGAACAGTCAACACGGATTCACCAAGGGAAAGTCATGCCTGACAAACCTGATTGCTTTCTACGATGAGGTGACTGGCTCTGTGGATGTAGGGAAGGCGGTGGATGTGATATATCTTGACTTTAGCAAAGCTTTTGATATGGTCTCTCACAGTATTCTTATCAGCAAGTTAAAGAAGTATGGGTTGGATGAATGGACTATAAAATGGATAGAGAACTGGCTAGAGCATAGGTCTCAACGAGCAGTGATCAATGGCTCCATGTCTAGCTGGCAGCCGGTCACAAGCGGAGTGCCTCAGAAGTCGGTCCTGGGGACGGTTTTGTTCAACATCTTCATTAATGATCTGGAGGATGGGGTAGATTGCACCCTCAACAAGTTTGTGGATGACACTAAGCTGGGTGGGGGGATAGATACCCTGGAGGGTAGGGATAGGATACAGAAAGACCTAAACAAACTGGAGGATTGGGCCAAAAGAAATCTCATGAGGTTCAACAAAGAAAAGTGCAGCGTCCTCCACTTAGGAAGGAAGAATCCCATGCACAGCTACAGACTGGGGACCGACGAGCTGGGCAGCAGTTCTGCAGAAAAGGACCTGGGGGTAACAGTGGATAAAAAGCTGGATATGAGTCAGCAGTGTGCCCTGGTTGCCAAGAAGGCTAATAGCATATTGGGCTGCATTAGGAGGAGCATTGCCAGCAGATCACGGGAAGTGATTATTCCCCTCTATTCGGCATTGGTGAGGCCGTATTTAGAATATTGTGTGCAGTTTTGGGCCCCCCACTACAAAAAGGATGTATACAAGTTGGAGAGAGTACAGCGGAGGGCAACAAAAATGATTAGGGGGCTGGAGCACAGGACTTATGAGGAGAGGCTGAGGGAACTAGGCTTGTTTAGTCTGCGGAAGAGAAGAGTGAGGGGGGATTTGATAGCGGCCTTTAACTACCTGAAAGGGGGTTCCAGGGAGGATGGGGCTAGGCTGTTCTCGGTGGTGGCAGATGACAGAACAAGGAGCAACGGTCTCAAGTTGCAGTTGGGGAAGTCTAGGTTGGACATTAGGAAAAAGTTTTTCACTAGGAGGGTGGTGAAGCACTGGAATGGGTTACCTAGGGAGGTGATGGAATCTCCATCTTTAGAGGTTTTTAAGCTGAGGCTTGACAAAGCCCTGGCTGGGATAATTTAGGTGAGGTTAGTCCTGCTTTGAGCAAGGGGTTGGACTAGATGACCTCTGAGGTCCTTCCAACTCTAATATTCTATGTATGTGCTAGTGGGTGCAAACTCTGCTCCTTTTGAAACAACAGCATTCCAGAGCGCGCACTTTGTTCACTGTATCCTAATCCATGCAAGCAGGACGGCTCATCCGCCTTCTTCTCAGCTGCGATGGCTCTGTCTGATTGTTGGCTCTGGATGATTTAGCTGAGGTTGGTCCTGCTTTGAGCAGAGGGTTGGACTAGATGACCTCCTGAGGTCCCTTCCAACCCTAATCTTCAAGGATTCTATGTCCCCCATCTCAGTAAAGGTAGAACGTGGCTCCTGATCCCTCACCAGAAAGATGATCCATTAAGAGCAATTCCCAGTCTCATGCTATTGTCATGTACATTTTATGTGCACAGTTTGTATCAGACACTTTATGGGACACAACAGAAGGTGATGACATTGTCTGAGGTTCTGTACAGCATGGTCTTCTGCTCCTCCATGCCAACTGAAAGAAAAATAGTGAAAAATTGCAATGCCCTGTTTGAAATCATTCTACTACCCTAGTTTGTTGAAGGCTTGTACTTACAAAAGGTCATCCCTGGGGAGTCAGGTCATTTCTTATTTAGCTTAGCTGATTCACCAATTCACCCAGCTCCGTGACATAAGACAGCTTTTCGGTAATTCAGGTACATTTTGGATCTTGGCTTTGCTGCCTGCATCTTACGCTGTCGCTATAACCACAATAAATGTCCGCCTCCTCCGAATCTGGCCCCAAATGCTGCAATCCAGCAATGTTTTGCAGAGAGATGGACCTTGCCTGGAAGATCTTACACTATCCAGTCAAGGAATTGATAAACATGTTATTTTATGGGCCTTCCCTTCCCCTTTCTGTGTTGCATAGGGTGTTGCTGTTAGTTCCAGGAGTGTTCTCTCGCTCCCTCACTGACTATCTTTAAGTTATTTTTGCTTTTTGAATAACAATTTTCTTAAATATCTGCAGAGCCTAGCACAATTGGGCCCTGATTTGAGCCTGTAATTGCTACTGCAACGCTAGTACTAAATAATGCATACGAGGTGGAAGGTGAGTGGTGGAAGGCTTGCCAGAAAGGCCAGGTGGCTGGGTGACCTGGAGGAAGGACGTGTTTGGGCAGGATGGAGGCAGTACGAGGAGAAGGATTTGGTAAAGCTGTGGGCATAGGATGGTGCCTCATTTGGAGATCTGCTGTGTAGGTGACTGGAGAACACCAGGGAACAGAACTAATCTCTGAATAACTGACTGGCTGAATTTCACCACATTTTTGAATGAATGACTTAATGAATGGCTCCACCCCAGTTGTACGGGGGCTCGGGGGAAGAAGGTGGGGAGGCTGGATAATGAGGCTGAAGCATGTGAACCTGATGTAAAAGGAGACAGGAAACCAATGCCAGGAGTTGAGTAGGGGCTGACATGATTAGAACATCAGACAAGTGAGGTAACTTTGACTTCAGGTTTGAATGGGTGGGAGAAGAGAAACAATATCCAGTGGGGCATGAACGGCGGAGCATAGAGTAGTCTAGCTGGGTGAGGGCATAAGCCAATCGTGTTACTACCAGAGGAAATGGAAGCAGGAGGGCAGACCGTGGAGAAGTTGCAGCTAGAGTGAGAAGTGAGAGGATTTGAGAAAAGCTTGGATTTGAGAAAAGAAACAGGGAGGTGTCAAGGATGGTCCCACCTCCATGAGAAGATAATGGACAGAAGGAGCAAGTGAGGCCGGGGGGGGCATATGAGCCTGAAGTGATCAGGGTGGAGATATAGTTGTGGGAATCTTTGGCACAAAACCTGGGAGAGTATCATCAAGGAGGCAGAATGACATGGGCACAGCCTGAGTGTGAGACAAAGGAGCCAAGGTTGCAAGAAGGTGTGGGGGCACCTGGTGAAATGGGAGAGGAAAGGAATGGGGATTCCTGACAGATAATGCCAGTGCTCTTTTCAAATCACCTTGCAAGCTCCTGAACAAAGAGGAAGTGGAACGGGGCATTGGTCCTTTGGGTGCATATATGCCTGGAGGCCACAACCCTTGAAATCTGGGCACTTTAGTTTCCCACTGAAGCACATGCCTGAGTGGCTGGCAGGAGGGGTTCTTCTGCTTGTGCGGACTGTATAAAGCAAAGCTCTTGGCTGAGTCTCCGCCAGACCTGGGAGGAAGCTCTCCAGTGACTAGGCTGGAGTTCTGGGAGTGGCGTGACTGAGGGGACCAGGCAGACAAGGCTGGGAAAGGCCAGGGAATCCTGGGGAGAGAGACTTGGGAGATGTTTGTTGAGCAGAACTGTGAGTTTGTCACTAACCTGGATTCCAGAGGGGAGAGTTAATTTGGCGGCACTAGCGATCTGGTGTACGATTGATAGAAAGAAGGGCGCCAAGGCACCAAGCGCTACGCCACTTTTGGAAATGAGATTTAGGCTCCATAGTCACTTGGGCACTTTTGAAAATGTCACCCTATGTCTCTGAATCCCAGCCCATTGTCTTAACACCAGGGCCTGGAAGTGGGGAAGAGCTGGGAGTGGAGGACAGAGGTGAAAGGAGGATTGCTCATCCTGGAACACAGAAGACTAAATGGAGAAGGGAGAGATCTGCTGAGCGCTCCTGGACAGTAATTGGCTCCAAACACCCTCCCAGGTAACTATTGTATGTGAAGGAAAAACGTTGCCTTTAGCATTACGTTATGTTGCAGTGACATTAAGATCCCTCTCTCTAAGTCTGTCAGTGCCGTTACTGTGTGATGACTCCATGGCTCTTGAAATGATTAAGAAAGAATGTGATAGCTCCGTTTATTTTCCTGAACTCTGATCTTTAATAAAGTCGTTATCAAATATGGTTTTGATGAAGTAATGTTTAACCACATTGAAATCAGACAGCTAAAGGCTGGCAAACCATTCCAACGAGTTCATTAAGTCTGAATAGACACAATACTTTAATATTAATTTTCATTCTCATATATCCAAATTAGAAAGCAGCAAAGAGAAAAATAATATAATCTAATTAAAATTTTGCTAATAAATTGGCCTTTGTTTTCTTTATTGCAGTAACTTTTTAAAAAAAAACAGAAATGATACCTAGTATTCAGTACTGGTTCCTCCTCCACAGGAATCCTGCAGTCTGTGAGTCAGCGAGCTACTAACATGAGGTTATTTCCTACCAGCACTGGCTTCGGGGCATCTGATTTCTGGCTTGCACTGCTGGATACATGCAGTTGAAGAGTCACCTCACATTTTGATGCATGCAAGACAGATCCACTGACCCATTTTTAAACAGCCTTGGTCACCTGAGTAATGGTGCATTTCAACCTATTATCATTGGACTCATTCAGTCGTAAGACATTGATTACACTACCTAAAAAGAAGAGCTCTGTACAACTCGAAAGCTTGTCTCTTTGGTCCAATAAAAGATATTACCTCACCCTCCTTCTCTCTCTAAGACTAACAATGGTGGAACATTCCTAAAGGCCAGGCTGCAGCTATTCAGTGGTGAAACACACAAGGCTGGATTCTCAGCCTGGTGGAAATCTGCATAGTTCTGTTGATGTCACTGGTCCATTTTTTTGGTGACACCAGTGCAGTTTTGCCACCAGTGGAACCTGCAGGTCTGATTCTGATCTCCCTTTTGCAGCCTGTGTGAATCAGGAATGATTCCACTGAATGAACATCTGTGTAAAATTATTGATGGAGCAACCAGAATTGGGCCATGCAAAAGAATGACTTTCACGGTGAGGATGGAAAGATCATATTTAACACAATTCTGTGTTTCTCTCTTTTTTTTGTTGTTGTTGTCACTTTTACTAGTTAAAAAATGGGGCTGATTCTGCAGTCTATGCACACTCAGTACTCCCCTTAACTCAATAGCAGTTTTGCATGTAGTTTCACCGCAGCTCATTTGAAGACAGTGGAAACTGGAATCAGCCCAGAGTGTCTCAGGACTGGAACTCCCCAGATCTGTGTGTTAGATCAGGAACATTCTCTCACCCAGCCCGTTCTTCATAGAATCATAGAGCAAGGGGTTGGACTAGATGACCTCCTGAGGTCCCTTCCAACCCTCATCTTCTCTCATTCTAAGTAGGACCAACCCCAACTAAATCATCCCAGCCAGAGCTTTATCAAGCCGCACTTTAAAACCTCGAAGGATGGAGATTCCACCACCTCCCTAGGTAATCCATTCCAGTGCTTCACCACCCTCCTAGTGAAATAGTTTTTCCTAATGTCCAACCTAGACCTCCCCCACTGCAACTTGAGACCATTGCTCCCAGTTCTGTCATCTGCCACCACTGAGGACAGCCTAGCTCCATCCTCCCTGGAACTCTCCCCTTTGGGTAGTTAAAGGCCGCTAATTTATTCCCCCTCTCACTCTTCTCTTCTGCAGACTACAGAAGCCCAGTTCCCTCAGCCTTTACTCATAAGTCCTGTGCTCCAGTCCCCTCATCAATTTTTTTTGTTGCCCTCTGCTGGACTCTCTCCAATTTGTCCATATCCTTTTTGTAGTGGGGGGCACAAAACTGGACACAATACTCCAAATGTGGCCTCACCAGTGCCGAATAGAGGGGAATAATCACTTCCCTCGGTCTGCTGGCAATGCCCCCACTAATGCAGCCCAATATGCCATTAGCCTTCTTGACAACCAGGGCACACTGCTGACTCATATCCAGCTTCTTGTCCACTGTAACCCCCAGGTCCTTTTCTGCAGAACTGCTGCCTAGCTCGTCAGTCCCCAGTCTATAGCTGTGCATGGGATTCTTCCATCCCAATTTGAGGACTCTGCACTTGTCTTTGTTGCACCTCATCAGATTTCTTTTGTCCCAATCCTCCAATTTGTCTAGGTCACTGTGTATCCCATCCCTGCTCTCCACCGTATGTTGCAGTCCCCCCAGCTTGTCTTGCCTGACTGGACAATAAAATCAAAGCGCTGACCTTCCTACATTTGTAATTTCACAATCTCTTGCCAAAGAAATATTTACAGCATAAGATCATGGGATCAACTAAAAGGTGAAAGTAGTTTGCAAGGAAGAAATATTTTAAACCCAGGCAGTTTTCAATCAGCAGCAATCACAGGCAGGAGAATATAGAAAATGCAGCAAAGTTCCTCTATGTTTAAACATTCTTTTTCTCAAGATTTCCCCGGTGCCAAAGTCCACATAAGTGGAATCAAGGTTCCAAACCCTTGTCCTGCGAAGAATGAATAACAAAGTGTGGGCTTTGCCTCTGGGGTTGATGCATGCTGTATTGTTCTTGGAGGACTCTTTTGCTAACTGATCCATGCATCTTCTTTGGAATTATTTCTGAGCAGAATGGTTTGACAGCAGTTCCAGGCGGAACAGTGGTCATTTCACAGTGCATGAGAACGCAGCACTCCAATTAACTGTGCCCAGCAGCTAAAAGCCCTGCGTAAAAAGCTGCCCATTTTACTTCCAGATCGAACTGCTGCCACGGTACAGTTATTTTGTTCACACTTAACTTGTCAGAGGGACAAAGCTGCTCTGACCGTTTTCTGGTGTAAATCGAGTATGGCAAATGTACACACATGAGTATTCTTCCTTAGAGGCAAAATCCACCCAGGGCAGATTGGAAATGATAGGAAAGTTTTAAGGAAAATATCATTTCATCTGCTGTGGAGCCAGAGCACCTGAGCTGTGCATGGAGCACTCGCAGGGGGGCTCTCTGTGACATTCTCCCCATAACAAGGTCTCCCCAACAGCCACACCTCCCTGAGAGAAAAGTGCACTCCCAATTGCCAGGGGCGGAATCAGAAGAGTTCTAAAGAGCTGTAGCGGAGGGCTGGAACGCGGGACAGCTGAAGAGTTGATGGGGCCCTTTCTTTCAAACCACCCTACAAAAGTCAAGAGGAAGGCTCTAATCGTGTATTAAATTCTGCAGGACACTCTTCTAACCTTTTCTATCGAGGCTCCATTTATAAGGGTTAATAAATGACTGGACAGACTTGCAGGCATGTTATTGGCACCTGCTTGCTTAGAAAGAGCTGAATGGTAACTTAATTGTGGCAATTCCACTGGTTATGGTCTCTGAGGAGAAACGCAGAGCAGGCCTGCTTAGGCCGTCTGGCTTTGCTAGGGAATTCACTGTGTAGGCAGGGAGCTGTGCAGCCATGACTCCGGTCATGAGGGAGATGGACGCATGTCTCTGTCCAAGAGAGGTGGCGGCTGGTGAGCCAGAAACCTGAGAGATGGAGCCTTTGCTGGATCATAGAGGGCGAATATAGGTGCAGCTGCCCTTAACTACGACTGCAACCCCCTGGTATGCTGTTCCAATGATTAATTACCTCACTTAAAAATGTACACCTTATTTACAGTCTGACTAACACTTCCTTTCTCCCTTCCCGTCGTTTCTCTTCTCTGTTTAATTTGGAAGCTGCCTCTTACAAAGGCCCTAGCACAGTGGGGCCTTGATCTCAAGTGGAGTTCCTGGATGTTACTGTAATACAAGGAATAGAAAGCAAGTGGTTGAAAGTTGTATAGTTTGCAAGTACAGCAAGGAACTGACAGAGATAAACTCTGCATTCCATTACCGCAGTGCCATGCACTGGAAGAGAGGGCAGAATGTTTTTATTTCTTCATTTGGTGCAAAGCACCTGTAATTAACTCAGATATATTTTAATCTTCCACCTGCATGAACAACTCTGGATTTTTTTCCCTGGTTAGAGCTTTCATTTCTGTTTAGCTATCGACTATACAGAATACTGCACTATTCCCATCAATTCAGTGACAGCTTGCTTACTTTCATAAAACCACTGTGTTTCATTTTGTGACAACCCTTTGAAGGAATGTCCTCTTAGTACTTTAACTAATACAGATTAATAGAAAAGCTACACTTTTCTCCTACCCTTGAGTCATCAACCGATTTTGGATGCGAGCACATGGAAACTAAAATATGAGTAAAATTCTGTTAAATACACACTCTGTCACTTCATGAAAAGAAAACCATCTGGGAGGCCAGGATTCTCATCGAGATCTGGAGAGGAGCTGTGTCATGCCAGCCACAAATGCAGGAGGCAAAGGAAAGTCAGACACAACAGAAAAGGGAGGCAGCAGAGTGGAGAATGTTACAAAGAAGGAAAGTTTTAGAAGTGAAAAAAGTGAGAGGTGGGAATGAACAGAAGGCAGAGGAAATTAGAAGTGGAATGGATCTATTTTGTATTATTATTGGTCATGTGTGAATGAGGAAGAGGCAATCAATTCATTTCAGCTGGTTTAAAAGATTGGGTGGGCATTTCCCATTTTAAAGACCAGGTCTCTCTGTGAGAGGCGATGGATATTTCTCACCAGTGGAACACGAAGTGCACCCAGCATGCACTGACTGCAGAAGTATCTGTATGAATCCCATACAAATATCTGAGTGTAATTTAGAAACAAAACTCTTTATCCCCCAGCAGCCCCTCCTCTGCTGCCCCTTTATCTCTCGCCTTGCCCTTTTCAAACTTCAGCCACGCTATGTGTGACAGCGAGCTGACTGAGTATTGTGCCACAGCTGGGTAGACAGACTAATGCTCAAAGGAGCAGCAGGCTGGAAGGAGTTCAAATATTGGTTTTCATGATTTTCATTCCCTCAGGCCATAGAAGAGGGGGCAGACAGCAGCAGAGCAGCGGTCGGGTTAGCAATCAGTGCGCATTCCTACAGACACCGTAAAAGATATTGAGAGAATATTTCTGTGCTCTAAGCTAAAGCAGATATGGAAATACAGCTAAACTCTTTGAAATAATAAACATGTCCTCAGAATAAGCCTCCAGTGCACTTAACACAATAAAAAAAATGTGGAAAAAGTCCAGAAACATTAAACTAACGTCAGAGCAATGTGTCTGAAACACTAAGTTTCACAAACCAGCGGGAGTGTTGAAAGACTAGAAACGTTGGGGCAGTAAGGCACCCTTGCAAAGCTCTGTCATCACCTTACCATGATGAAGAGAGGAAGGTTATTCCAGGTAGCTCATGCTGCTGGCCATCGCTTGGAGCTCTGTTTGGGTTGGGACTGGAGTTAAGGTAACTGGAAATTATACTACGGCACAGACTGACATTGCCTCCTGCACCCTCAGGTCAGGACTCAAGAATTATTCGGCGAGGTTCTCTGGCCTGTGTTGTACAGGAGGTCAGACTAGATGAGCACAACGGTCCCTTCTGACCTTGGAATCTATCAATATTTTTTTAAACCAACTACTGTAGAGTTCTGTGCCCATTTGGATCAGAACCTGCCCCATCAAAATCAATACCCAAACTCTTATGTGCAGATCTTTGAATATCTTCCTTGCCTTCAGCCTTTGCAAGACACAAGGGAAGAGGGAAGAAGGCTGTAGGTCTGTTTTGTTTTGTGTTGTAGACAGACTGGTTAATCCCAAGGTCCTCTGGTTGGTGGTGGTTCTGAGTTTCTCCCATTATGAGGAAATGGTTTGCAATTTTGTGGATAAAACTGATCCAATACAGAGCTAGCTTCATGCAATTTTTGAAGACAGAATAATGTTCTAGCGGACTGGGGACAAATGCGAAGTCTTTTTGCTTGACCAATTTGCTGCAGGTGCAGTGAGAATTCCATGTTATTACTGGTGAATAGGGTTGGTCAAACGCTTTTGGCCAAAGTTTCTCCATTAGAGAATGCAGTTTAATTGAGATCAAAATTTTCTGCAGGAGAATGTCTCTTTCAATTAATTGTTTGATCTCCCAATCAGAATTTTTTTTTAAATGTCATTTCAAATAGACATATGGAAGCAAAATACAACTTTTCAGTTTGCGTTGAATTATTGCGTCGCTTCTATTTTTGAAAACCAAAATATTTTAGTTATCTGTTTTTGATTTCTGGATATTCAGGGTTTTTTAACACCTCTGATTTTCCACTGGGCAAAGTGAAAAGATGAGAAAGTGAAGAACCCCCACAATTTTTAACACTTCCTTATCTTTTCCAACTTTCTCCATGTCTTTAATTTATGCAAATCCACTGTGGAGAAGATGCATTTTGAAATCCAGTGTGGCATATGTTTCCAAGGACTGCCCTCATCTCATTCTATCCAGTATGAGGAAAAATCACTCTGGTACGTCTAGTACCTTTGTCTTCTCCTGTGAATTTGCACTTCCCAAGCCCATAGCACTTTCACACAAAAGCAATTAATTGGGTGTGATGGGAAACCCAGTCACTTCTAAATCCTCCTTCAGGCTGACTGCTTCCTTCCTGAGTCAGTTTGAAAGGATTCTCAGAGTCTGCCAAGTTGCTCGGTGACTGATGATGTCATTCTTCCAGAGAGGTTAAAATATCCATGCCTGTCGGCAGAGATTCTAACCGGGGGGGCTGTAGGTGATGGCCAGTGGTGCTCTGTTGTTTTCTTTGTTGGGTCTGTCCTGTAGTAGGTGACTTCTGGGTCACCTACAGTCCCCAGTTAAAATCTCTCCAACACATCATTAAAGATCTACAACCTATCCTAGCAGATGATCCGTCTCTCGCTCAGGATGTGGGAGGCAGACCTATCCTTGCTTACAGACAGCCCCCCAACCTGAAGCAAATACTCACCAGCAACCATGCACCCTACAAGAAGGCCAATACAGGAACCTATCCCTGCAACAAACCCCGTTGCCAACTCTGCCCACACATTGACAGCATCACTGGTCCTAACCACATCAATCACACCATAAGGGGCTCATTCACCTTCACATCTACCAATGTTATATATGCCATCATGTGCCAGCAATGCCCCTCTGCCATGGACATTGGCCAAAGCGGACTGTCACTATGCAAAAAGATAAATGGACACAAATCAGGCATAAAAAATAACAACATCCATAAACCAGTCGGAGAACACTTCAACTTCCCAGAACACTCTGTCTCTGACCTGAAATTTGCTATTCTCTCACAAAAAAACTTCAAAAACAGACTTCAAAGAGAAACTGCTGAGCTTGAAATCATCTGCAAACTTGACACAAGCAAACTGGGTCTGAATCGGGACTTGGAATGGTTTTCTCATTACAAGAAGTAATTACCTCTGATCACCCATTCTCACGTCCTACTTAATGGTTGTAATTAGGCCTCAAGTACCCTGCCTTCATCCACCTCCCCCCATTGTTGTCACTTCCCTTGGATATGTATATGTTGCCTCCTATATATGTTGCCCCCAGTAGGATTTCTATTACTTGCATATGAGGAAGTGCGTTGGAGACCACGAAAGCTTATGCCTGCTGAAATTAAATGTGTTAGTCTTTAAAATGCTACAGAACTCAGATTGTTTGCTGTTATTTTTGTGGCCTGAAGGGGGCGGTGTAGGAAGAAACCGATTTATATTTGCAAAAACCCATCAGACGGCAGCAGCTGGAAAGAAAATTTTGTCAAGGGGAAAGCATGGGGAAGCAGTGAAAGATTTTGAAAGTGGCTGCTGAGAAACACTGCTCAGCTAGACGTGCGAAGGAGGAAAAGCCATTCACTCAGCTGTTCTGAAAGGGCATCCACTGTAGGCTTTAATTTGTGCTCTTCCTCCTTCCTGAATTCTTTCTGGCAGTATTGAGTGTTTTTTCATTCAGTACCTTTTGGACTATTTCTGGTACAGAAATGCCCAGGGAAAGACATTTATTTAGATTAGACTGCCTTGTTACACAAACATAAATGTTATTGGAGCAAATGAAATCAATCTGCCTCCGTCCTCTTCCTGCTCTTCCAAGAAGGCCCACAGTGGCCCAGCCAACCTAATACACCAATGAAACAAATGCAGAGCCATTCGTTACTCTGTTGTTTCTATTGCGACTAATTCTAATATACCATTCATCATGGCTTCGGCACAATGGCACACAGAAAAAATTGGAAGCCCACATATTAGATAATGCACATTTACTGCTACAGGAGATAACAAATGGGATTAACGAGTCAATGGCAATTGTTGGCTGGAGCCTTGGAAAAGCATTAAGCAGAAGGCAAAGCAAATAACCCTTTCCCAAATGGCCAAACAGATTTTGAAATCATTCCTCTTCTTTTGTTTCTAGCCTGCAGGTAGAGATAATTAGAGATTTCACCAGTTATTTGCAAAACAAAAGACTCTTCGCTATAGAAGAAATTAGCAGAAAACCATGTTTTTAAACCTGCCCGTAGGGCTCGATTCACCATTGTGTTTTACAGCTTGTAGAATGGTATAATTCCAAGTCCAAGTATCTGATTGCAACGCTCTCTCGTTGATGATATCATGGCTTCCGATAGAAACAATGGCTTCTAAGCATTGTGAGCCACTGGGTCACGCAAACAAAATAATAGGTCGCGGCGTATTATAAAACCATTATCAAAATGTACGGAAGTAGAAGCAGGATTATGGTGGCTCTTGGAGATCTCTCAAAAACAGCTAAGGCCTCATAGGAGGAGATATAGTGGTCATCATTAAAAAGTCAGCATTAAATTTAGATGAAATTCTTTGTCTGTTCCAAAAGGAGAACGTAAGAGCTGCCGTACTGGGTCAGACCATGGACCATCTTGTCCAAGATCCTGTTAGCCCAAAAGTCTGGACTCAAGAGACCCTATAATGTCTTAGGCGTGCTAATGGATCAATCACAAGTCTTAATTGTATAAGCGGGTAACAGGAGGTGGCCCTCCTGGGAGACTCACAAGGCCTCATCAGGGGTTTCACTTTTAAATCTTTTGAAAAACTCCCTTGACCTGCCTGCCTTGGTTTACCCTTGGGAGGACACAGATAAAGCCTTCCACTCCAAGGATTGACATTCAGACAGTTATTTCTTCTAAAACAAAATATCCCTCTATTAAATGTTAATTCTAATACTATTAGCTTTGAATTAAAAAAATAAACACAATGTAACAAATGAAATAAGCTGCTTACTACAATACAAGACACTATAAATTATATAACCCAGTGCAGCGTGCCATCGGATATGACATAAAACTCTAAAATTGCAATACAGTACTCACAACACAATGCAATATTTCCTTAGCACATAATATAATGTTATGAATACTTAAATGCAGCGCAGCATGGCAAACGTACAATGTTGCAACATATGATATAGCATAGAAGGGAAAAAGAAATACTGCATACATATGCATAAAGCTTTAATGCAATGTTGTATTAGAATACCAAACTTATTACACTATAACATACAATTCCCTTATGTAAATGTATACGATGACATTCCAATGACATACTTAATAACATTGCTACAAATTAACATTCTGAGAGTGTTCAGAGAACGGGTGGGGTTAGATATAATTCAGATGGAAGTACCCCACTTTATTTAAAATCCTACATATGCATTCCTTATCATCAGAAAAATTATATTTACTTCCTTCTTAATCAGTTCCTTCTGTCTCATCGAAGGGTCCTTCTGTTCTGTCTGTCTGTCTGTCTGTCTGTCTGTCCATTGCTGCTGCGTCTTTGCTGCTTGCTGCTGTCTTCTGTCCTTCTGACCATCACCCACACCCATGCCTGTCAGCTCTCTGCCGTATATACGATTCCCTGCCCTTTCCTGATTGGTTGCTTTCTTCTTGTCAATTAACAGCATATTTCCCACCCAGGGATAATATTTTCAACCAATCAACTGTCCCATATGCTAATTAGCTTTTCTTGTTTCTTCAAACTTGGATCTCCTTTGGATCCTCCTTCCTACCTACTGATCCCTCCCTGTAGGTATTAGGAGTGACGTTTATTTCACCCCAGTCTACCTTTCTGCTGTTCGTCAGTTTCTTAACATTTCCATTTTATTTCTCTCTCTTTTAGCATGACCTCATTGTGACCACCATTTTAGATTTCCAGCTCAAAGTTGCACTAAAGTACCATTATTTACTACTTATCAAAAGCCTTGAACTTACCATGTTTTATTCATGCCTAAGCAGTGTGATGCTATCACCATCTTTGGTATTGAAATCAGAAGAGATAAAACCCAGGCTCTTTTCTCCCGCTCACTGCCAGCTTTTCCAGCTGTGCGGCTCAATGCTGCCTCTATTGCTCATCTCCTTACCTGGACTAGAGTAGCTTAAAAAGCTCTTATACCACCACAGTGATGCATGCCAGCGCTTCAGAGGGAGTGTACAGAACAGGACAGTAACGGAGTAATCCATCCCTGGCTTCTGGCAGTCAGAGGCTTAGGGTTGCCCTCAGCAAGAGACTGAATACCCACCCATCTTGGCTAATCGCCATTGATGGACCTATCCTCTCTGAACTTACCCTGTTCTCTTTCGAATCCAGTTATACTTTTGACTGTGGGTGCGGGGACAAAGGATGTCAGCGCTGGGCCACATTCCTGGGGGGCTGGGAGTTGAGCCCAGGCTTTGGACACAAATTATCCTCTGCGGGACCCCTGGCTTGGTCTAAAAAGGCCATGTACTACACAAGCAATAATCATGTGCAAACCACAGCACCTCTGTAGCCCTGAAGTTGGGGAAGGAGGGAGCGTATCAGAGCAACTTTCTAGCAGCGTCCAGAGCAGGGCAAACCTGTCCGATAGGCACCATGGTAATGAGGGCGTAATATGAGTAGTCTATGTTCTTCCCGCACCCCTGACCATGCCTCCCCTCACCACCTGGACAAAGAATGTAGGAAGAAGAGTGTTATCTCTTCTTTCCCAGACCCCTAGTTCTTCCCTTGTTGCTAGGTTGTTAAGGGACTTCATGGCCATTCCTGCTGTTAAGATAAATGTATCTGCTACTCAAGTTTCGTGGCAAATAACAAACAGGGGCGGGTATAATTGTATGCCTCCCAGAGCCATTAGTATTCATTTTATAACCATTTATATCCCCAGATAGGGGTTTCATGGGGTGTTGTAGAAGTGTGTGTTTACATATTATTTTAGATAAAAAGTTGTAAAGTACTAAACTCGGGGCTCACTTCGTTGGTTGCGAGGCAAAGAGGAATGAGTGGACTAGAAGCTGTAACCGAATAAATGCTCCTTATCACTCCACCCAGCTCAATCTCTCTCTCTCTTCAACCGACCCTGCAACATTGACCATCACAACATCCCATGTCAGTGAGTTCCTCAGGTTAGTTGTTGGTTGTGTGAAAAACTACTTCCTCTTGTTTGTATTAAAAATCTGAAGTTTGTTGCATGCAGCATCTGTAAACTAAATCAGACTTGATTTGAAAGTCATGTGGTTTATCAGAGTAGTTGGAGGCACTGGCAGGTCAAAAGCAATAAAAAGTGTTTGTCACTCAGACAAAGAGAGAAGATAGAAACCAGTCTGGTAAAGCAATTGTTATGAAAACATTGGTCATTTGTTTATAGTGAGTTATTTATCATTTTATTCTTCCATGTGCTGTTCGTTTACAGGTTAAATGTCCATGCAATCAAAGTTGTCTCATCCACTTAATGGTCTCTAGATTAAAACTGACCTTCCAATTTAACTTTTTTTAAGATCTTTTAGGTTAAGCTTAGTGAAAAGATATCATTTAGCATACACAACAAAACTAGACCACTGTCTCTGGGAGATGGTTACTGACGATGATAGCGGAGGTCTTTTTATACTTTAAGTGTTCTCTCTACAATATACACTGGGCTGTAAAATTAAAATTCTGATTCCCAGGAGATGCCTCATAAGGGAGAGTACCAGGCTGTAATCTAGTGTAGTTAGCATTTGACTGAGTTGTCCTGGACTTATAAATGCACACATTGCCCCTTTTGTAGGCTGTCTTTGGAAGGAACAGCTTAGTTTAATCAATCTATTAACATCGGAATTTGACTTACCATATTTTTTGAAAAGTGCTTTAATGTTATGTGATGTGGTTAGATAAGGGCACCAGGAGTCAGATTGCTTACATTTTCTTCCTATGTTGGCTTCTCTCACTCACTTTGTGAACTTTGGCAGATCAAGTAACCATACTGTGCCTCAATGTATTGTTCTGTAAAATGGGTGCAAATATACCTAGCTTGCAAGAAGTACTTAGGATCTTCCAGAGTCAAAATTAACAGCTACTAGAAATTCTTTATCTTTACACAGATTTTTTTTAGTTTCTCAATTTCTGCTGTAAATGTCATGTCAAAATACACTGTTTACTTTCCTGACTCAATTATTCTTTAACAATATACAGAGGCAGCACTGCACTTGGAAGGATAATATTTCCAAATATGTACTTGTGGCTATTATTAAAAGTATTCTGAGTGTGACGGAGTGGGTATAAAACCCCCACACTGATGGGAAAGGGCTAGAAAGGCTCAGTGTGTGAAGACAGTCCTGTCCCTTCCAATCATGATGGGTAGGAAGAAGGTCTTTAAAGAGGAGGAAGGAGTGAAGGACACTGGGAGCCAGAAGTGACTGGAGTGGCTCCTACGCATCATGAGGAACTCCCATTCCAGAGACCTGTACACCCAGACCTACAAGGCATGACATGAACTCCTAGAGGAAGCATTATGGGGAGAGCATGACTGAGCTTCCCGGCCAGAAGGACCCTTGTAAATCTGCTATGTAGACACACCTGAAGTAAGGGGATGTCACTAGCCTTTTTTTCTCTTGAGTTGGCCCCAGGAAGAGTTTATTCTCAGTCGCACTGGAACATTTTTTTTTCCTTTTTGATGCCCTGACAATAAAGAAATATAAAAAGGCCTAGAAAGGGCAGAGCCCACTGCAAGGACTAAGAGGAAGGGACCTGAGCTGGGTCCACCCAGTGTTTATAACTGGACACATCCAGGGGATCCCACCGGGTGAGGGAAACATCCCGGGGGTTTCATTTACAGCTGTATTTTAAATTTTCAGATCATTCATATAGATTGCGTACATCCTATTCTAAACAGAGAACAAACTGTGTCCTTTGCCTCTTTTTACTTCCTTAGACTGTAATCCTGCATTAATGAAAAAGCCTAACTTTAAGTATATGAATAGTCTTAATTCATGAAATCCTAGGTCCACTGAATTCAGTGACATAAATCTTGTTTTCTTCAATAGTCTACTCACATGTTTAAAGTTACACAACTGTGTAAATCTTTGCAGGACCAGGGTCTCAGTAACAATAAATTACAATTCAGTATGTTACGAAAAGCAGTAGGTTACTAAAATAACGGCTGAAATAAACTGACCATGAGTTATATTCAGGGTTGTGCCAAGAAGAAATCAGAAGTCCAAGAAAAGAAATGTTAACTCTTTGGTCTTTCATGCATTGTTGACTGTTGAATTAGGTGAAATATAACTGGTTCATGTATCACCAGCTGCATCATATAATTAACAGTCACATCACTGTGATAAAATTATCAAAGTGTGCAGAGCGCCTATTGTTCTGAGAAAGGAGAAGAACCATTATTCTGAAGCTAGAGAAAGACAGAAGAACAACTAGATTTATTATGGCTTGGTCAGTGAAGCTTTGGGCTGGTAAACTCGTTAATTCCAATGAGGTAAAAGAAAATTAAACGTTACTGGGGGATCTCAGTGGCACAGATTATGTAAACTAATTAAAGCATGTACATATTTGCTCTTCATAATATTCCTGCATATAAACATAGAGAAGTCACTATCTTAATTGGGAAATAATTTCACTGAAATCTTTCTTGCCCCTCATCTTACGTATTTTAAACCAGTTTTCTCCATATTTTTTAAAAAGTCATAGGGCTGGATAGTGCCTTCTGCGTGGGTGAGCAGTGTGACTCTATGGAAGACAAACTCCTTCAGCCATACAGAACAGGGCATATACCATCTCCACCACGTGATCTTCCCTTCCCATGGGATCTTAAGGAATGATCGACAGACTCCACCATTATCACAGATAATTTCCTGCAGCATCACCCATCCCTCCGTATTCTTTTGCACTCTCTCTGTCAGTCTCCCATCAGGTCTCCCCTCTGAATGTCCCTTAAGAATGGAGCAGGGAACCACAATGCTCCGCTATTAGATTTTCACATTGAAATGCAACAGTGAGTCGATGTAGCTGGCAGCATCACTAACTCTTCTGGAGTCCGTTATGTAGCTGCTACTGCAAAGTGCTCACTGAAAATCACTGAGACATTCGCTCCGACCTGCCTAACTTACTTTTGAAAATGGACTTTGTGTCTGACACAATTAAGCCTTGCAACACTGAATGGATCAATGCCTACAGATCTGGGAAAATCTGGGCCTTGGTTTCTCTCAACTCACATCTGTACAATGGGCATAAAAGCACTGCCCTACCTGACACAGAATTCCATTACAGAGTGTGAGGGGCTCAGATATTAAGGTGACAAACACATTTTAACTAGATGATCATGATGACACTGATGACCTTGAGAACAAACAGTTAAGGGTATAAGAACATAAGAATGGCAATCCTGGCTCAGACTAGTGGTCTTCCAATGGTGGTTGGTGCCAGACGCTTCAGCAGGAATGAACAGAACAGGACAATTCTGGAGTGATCCATCCCCTGTCATCCAGTCCAGCTTCTGGCAAACAGAGGTTTAAGGACACCCAGAGCATGGGGCTAGGGCCTGACTATCTTGGCTAACAACCATTGATGGATCAATCCTCCATGAGCTTACCTAGTTCTTTTTTGAATCCAGTTATACTTCAGCCTTCACAATGAGCTCCACAGATTGACTGTGTGTTGTATGAAGTACTTCCTTTTATTTCTTTCAAACCTGCTGCTATTGATTTCACTGAGGGAACTGGGTTCTTGTGTTCTGTTAAGGCTAAATAACACTTCCTTATTCACTTTCTTTTTACAGATTTTATAGACCTTTACCATATCCCCTCAGTCATCTCTTTCCTATGCTGAACAGTCTGAATCTTTTAGTCTCTCCTATTGAACCCATCACATACCCTGAATCATTTTTATTGCCCTTCTTTGTACCTTTTCCAGTTCTAAGATAACTTGTTTTGAAACAGGGTGATCAGAACTTCACGCAGTATTCAAAGTGTGGATGTACACATAGGCATAGTTTCACTGCTTTATTGGGGAGGGCAACACACGCCCCTCTACCAAAGTGACACCACATGTGGGTGCCTGCTTCCCCTCACATTCCCCTATCTCCTTCTTTGGGGGACTCTATTATTTACCTCTCTCTACTGTAAAAACTGTCCATTTCTACCCTTTATATAATATATTTAAAATAGTTTCTGATCCGTGAGAGGACTTTAACCTTTATCTCATGATGGCTTATTTTAGCTAAGACCCTTTGATGAAGGACCTTGTCAAAGACTTTCTGAAATTCCAAGTTCATTATATCCAATACATCACCCTTGTCAACCTGTTAGTTGCCCCTCAAAAAATTCTGATAGATTGGTGAAGCATGATAAAAGCTGTGTTGACTCTTCCCCCAACATATTGTGTTCAGGTAGGGGTCTGATAATTCTGTTTTTTACTATAGTTTCAACCAAATTGCCTGGTACTGAAGGTAGGTTTACTGACCTGTAATTGCCAGAATCATCTCTGAAACCTTTTTTTAAAATCACCATTACATTAGCTACCCTCCAGTCAACTGGTACAGAGGGTGATTTAAGCGATATGTTACATAGCACAGTTCGTAATTCTTCAATTTCATATTTGAATTCCTTCAGCGCTCTTGGGTTAATACCTTCTGGCCCTGGTCATTTATTACTGTTTAATTCACCAGTTTGGTCCAAAACCTCCTCTACTGACACCTCAATCTGGGACAGTTCTTCAGATTTGTCACCTAAAAAGAGTGACTCCAGTGTGGGAATCTCCTTCTGATTCTCTGCTATGAAAATAATTCATTTTAATTCTTCTCAATGGCCTTGTCTTCCCTGAATGCTCATTTAGCACCTCAGTTGTCCATTGACTGCACTGATTTTTTTGTCAGGCTTCCTGTCTATGATGTACTTTAAAAGGTTTTGCTGTTCTTTTTTTGTATTTTGTTAGTTGATCTTCAAATTCTTTCTTGTCCAGCCTAATCATACTTTTACACTGGATTTGCCAGAGTTTATGTTCATAGAATCATAGAACATTAGAGTTGGAAGGGACCTCAGGAGGTCTCTAGTCCAACTCCCTGCTCAAAGCAGGACTAACCTCAGCTAAATCATCCCAGCCAGGGCTTTGTCAAGATACAGCTTAAAAACCTCTAAAGATGGAGATTCCACCATCTCCCTAGGTAACCCATTCCAGTGCTTCACCACCTTTCTAGTCAACAACTTTTTCCTAATATCCAACCTAGACCTCCCCCACTGCAACTTGAGACCGTTGCTCTTTGGTTTGTCATCTATCATTGAAAACAGCCTGTTCCTTTATTTTCCTCATTAGGATTTGAGTTCCAGTTTTAAAGAATGTCTTTTTGCCTCTCTTATTATGTTGTTTGGCCTGGTGACTATTTTTTGGTTATCTTACTGTTTCATTTATTATTAAATTATTATTATTAGTGGTATATGTTTAGTTTGAGCCTCAATTATGTGTTTTTTTAAAAGTTGCCATGCAGCTTGCTGACATTTCACTCTTGAGACTGTTCTTTTTAATTTGCATTTAATTAGCTTCTTTCTTTTTGTATAGTTTCCCTTTTTGAAGTTGAATGCTACTGTGGTGGGTTTCTTTGGTGTTTTCTCCCCAGAAGAATGTTAAATGTAATGATATTATAATTGTTATTGCTGAGCAGTTCAGCTATATTCACTTCCTTGACCAGATCCTCTGCACCACTTAGAACTAAATCAGCTTTCCCTCAACCCTTATTTTAAAAACTCCTCTATGATCTTTTTAATTTTACTTGCCAGCAATCTGGTTCTGTTTTGCTTAGGTGGAGCCCATCCTTCCTGTATAGGCTCCTGCCTTCCTAAAAGGTTCCTCAGTTCCTAATAAACCTAAATCCCTCCTCCATCATCTCATCCATGCATTGAGACCCTGCAGTTCTGCCTGTCTAACTGGCCCTGTGCGTGGAATTGGAAGCATTTCAGAGAATGCTACCATGCAGGTCCTGGACTATAATCTCTTACCTAGCCGCCTAAATTTGGCCTCCAGGACCTCTCTCCAACCTTTCCCTTTGTCTCTGGTACCTATTTGTACCACAACCACTGATTCCTTCCTAGCACTGCACATAAGTCTCTAGATGTCTCAAGAGGCCCACAGCCTTCACACCTGGCAGGCAATTCACGATTCACCAATAGCATGTATTAAGGTGGTTACTCACCAGCTTAATATATGCAAGTGAGAGATGACCTTGCCTTTATTACTATCGACACAGTTTAAAGACTAGTTGATTCAATAATTAGACACCCATAATAAATATTTATGAAACATCATATTATGTAAAAATTATAGGCTATTTAAATGTAATTTGCATTTATACTTTCAGATCAGGTTATTATATAGTGGAAACATGCTAAAATTAAATTCATAATGCTCATTACACCAATTTGAGCAAATTGTACCTCAAAGCAATTTATATTTAAAATGCGGTATGCATGCTTCTTCTTCGGTATCCTGTAGTGTGTAAATAAATTTGCAAAGCATTTTAGGTGACAACATTGTCTTCCAGTGCTAAATTGATATAGTCTGAAATGGTGCACAATTGCCACTTAATTAGATCTGGGCTACACTAAATCTTAAAGGGTTTGAATTCTAAGGCAAAAGAAAAGGAAGTGACTTTTGTTTTTCTTTCTTCCAGCGTGGCAGCTCTTGTTAGTTGGAAAAGGATTGTATAGTGACTCCTTGGCTCTTTCCCTAACACAAAGTGATGAGCCTTTTAGAGTTGGGCTGACGTAAAAGCATGCAAGCCCAACTTCCCTGCAGATTGGGAAAGTCCAGATCTGGCTCCAGAGTCAAACTTTGCTGCTTGGGTTCAATTCAAGATATGATGGGTTTGGATAAATTACCTTTTCAGCCCTTCCTAGCAGTCTCCCCAGTTTATTTCCCAACCACCTCCTGGCTCCTCTATTTCTCCCACAGACCCAAGGGACTTAAATGATAGAGTTGCTCAGCTGCTAATAACCCTATGCACTCTCATTAAAATCAGTGGGATGGAAGATGCAAATGTCAACACATGACAACTTTACCTTCCACCCTGAAACATACAGTCTCCCATCAGAACAACCCAAACTATCACTTGATACTAGTGATCTCACCAGCTGCCACGCAGTGTCCAATATCCCTTTGCGTCTTCGAGAAGCTATCACAAATCCTTTCTGCAGTGTCACCTGTCAGCTGCCAGTATCTTGGATCCAAACCACTAGGGATTCAGACTAGGGCATGGTACGGAGATGTTGCCCCTTGCCTAGGCTACCTGTGGCTATAATGGAGGTCTGAAGACAAGGGCAGTGTACACATACTCATCCTGCTGGGATATTGTTGAACATTAGTCAGATAGTTTAATTCACCACTAGAAGGCACTCCAATATTATGGTGATGCATGCAATATAAGCCCTTGTATATAGATAACAAGTACCTGGCACTTCATCCAATCAGCTAGGCTCTGACTACTGTCATCCACACATTTGTGACCTCCTGGAACAACAACTGCAACTCATTACATCTAGGAATGAAGCCACATGCCCTGTAATAGGTCCAGATTGATGTAGAACACTCCTGGTCCCTTTACTTACCAACACAAGTCACAGACAACATCTTCCTCCCCTGCTTTTCTCTGCATTGGATCCCAGCAGAGACCAGCTCCAGTTTTCTGCCCTGGTATTTAAAGCCCTCTACAGGATTGGGCCTGGCTCCTAAGGGAATTCCTCAGAATTAAGAGACTTGAACAGAAAAGTGGAAGTCACTTTGATTTTTTACTTCAGCAAAAATATTGGGCTAAATTCTGCTCGCAGATACGCTGGTGTAAATCCTAAGTAACTTCACAAAGATCTGTGAATTTCAAATGAGATAGCTGAGACCAGAAGCTGAATCCTTGTCTTCTACGTCAGTACTTCTCAGCGTCCTTGGGTATGATTTTCAACACCACTTGGCATTGGCCTCCCTCTGCTCCCAACGATGCCCATGGGAGTTTCGCCATGGAGTTCAGTGTAAGGAGAGGTAGGCAAATTCGAGAGTGGAAATCCTACTGAGGCCAGAAATGAAAACATCATTTGGAAATTTCATCCTAATCTCTGCTCTTGCTACTGAGCTATGGGTAGAGCTATCTGCTTTATATCTGCAGATAACCGTGGACCAGTTTTGCGGATTGTGGGTGGATGTGGACACAAATTTTACCTCAAGATCCCTGCAAATCTGCGGATATCTGCTCTATAGATGCCAACCGTTTTTGTGGATCGTGGATCGGATGCGGATATCTATGCGCTATTCTGATGGGGGTTCCCTCAGTCTCTCCTGTTGAAGGTGTTACACTCTGAATAAATAAGTCACTGGGGTAAGGGGACTGGATCCTGAATCAACCCACCAGATCACAGAGTCATTCCCATGCTGACTCTCTCTCTTTCTCCGGGCCCACGATTTTTTCATTATCTATCCATAGTGCAACAGCTTCAACGTTAGGCACGAGAGAGAGTGAGAGCAAGCATGAGAATGACTGGAGCCTGGCGGTGAGAGCACGGCTGGGCTGCAAGTTATGAAGGAAATCAACCCATCCTCCAACTCCCAGCTTCTTGTAAAACACTGTGGGCACCTTACTCCAAGAGAGAGTTTGCAGCTGTGAATCCCAAGCAGAAGGAAGTGCCTCCCTGTAGCCGGGACTTAAGTGCCTATTGCCAAGAGAGAGATGGGCTTCATCCCTCAGCTTGGTATTTTCCATTGGCTAGCTTAGACAAGGAGCCATCTAGCCTGCTAGCTTTTATGAGTCCCGTTCCGAGGTGCCTCCCTCCCATCCTCCATCATATAGGGATTTACAAATTCAGGATTTGTGAATCTCAGTGATGTTTTAGACACCTAAAATGTAGGTGTTTCCACATTTAGGTTTCTTTGTGAATCTAGGCCTGCAGGCGTTTCTAATATTTCAGACAACTACTGCAAAATATTATGCGTTCTATGTGAAATATGTACTTGTGTAATACGAGTACATTGCAAGGCATACAAACAATGTGGCATGGTTAAGGGAATGTGTTTTACCTCTGCATGAGATCTAGCTGATCACTTTCTCCATACCAGGCTTTTTACTGAAAAATGTGTTTGCATCAGAATCAAAAGTTTCCGAAGGACAATATTGACTTTGATGATTTTTAAAAAAATTTTCCACAGCAACATTTTAAAGTAAAATATTTTGGTTCCAAATAACATTTTGTTTCAACATTTCAAAGTGTTGAAGTGTTTCATTTGAACTCAAAATGTTGACATTTTTAGTTTTGATATTTGTGAACTGATATTTTTCAAAACTTTTTTCCACAAATATTTTTGTTACATCAACTTTTCATCTCATTTCAGGATGTGTTGCCAGTCTGGTCACACAGGGAACAGTTCCAGGACCTACGCTCTTTAACATTTTTATCAGTGACCTAGAAGACAATATAAAATCACCAGTGAAGTGTCTAGATATTCCAAAGAGTGGGGGAATGGTAATTACTGCAGAAGACAGGTCACTGATACAGAATGATCTTGATCACTTGGTAACTTGGGCCCAAGGAAATGTGTTTAATACAACTAAATATATATGTATAACTCCAGGAACAAAGAATGTCAGACATATCTAGTGAATGGGGGAGTCAATCCAGGCAGTAACTCTGAAAAAGATTTGGGGTTCATGGTGGATAATCAGCTGTACATGAGTTCCCAATGTGACCCTGAGGCCAAAGGAGCTAATGTGATTCTGGGAGGCACAAACACGGGAATCTTGAGTAGCAGAAAGGTTATTTTACTTCAATATTTGGCACTTGGTTGACCACCCCTGAAATACTGTGTCCTGTTCTGATATGCAGAATTCAAGAAGAATGTTGATAAAGTGTAGAGGGTTCAGAGAAGAGCCACGAGAATGATTAAAGGAATAGAAAACAAGCCTGATAGTGAAAGACTCAAAGAGGTTAATCTATTTATTTTAACAAAGGAAAGGTGAAGGAGTGACTTGGTCACAGTCTATAAAATTTCTAGATGGGGAACAAATAACTAATAATGGGCTTGTCAATTTAACAGAGTAGGGTGTAACACGAGCCAATATCTGGAAGTTGAAGCTAGACAAATTAAGACTGGAAATAAGGTGTAACTTTTTGATGGCAAAAGTAGTTAATCACTGGAACAATTTACTAAGGGTTGTGATAGATTCTCCATCACTGACAATTTTTAAATCAAGTTTGGATGTTTTCCTACAAAATCTGCTCTAGAAATTATTTTGGGATTTAGTGGCCTGTTCTCTGCAGTAGGTCTCACTACACGGTCACAGGGTCCCTTCTGACCTTAGAAGTTATGAAACTATGTATCTCAGATCTTCTCATGTGAGTTATACATGACCTAGAGCAGATAAGGTTGGTGCCAACAGAAAGCAAAGGAACAGTTCTGAAATGTAAGTTAATGTGCTAAATCTTACAACTTGCAACAGAGGTTAATAAGAATTTCTGGAGTGGATCAGACCAGGGTCCTTCTTCTCCAGTAACCTGTGTTTTTGCTGGCTAGTCCAGCTGCTTCAGAAGTAGCAGTTAGTAACTAACCTGTACCCAGGGAAAATTTGCTCCTAACCCCAAATTTTTGGTTGCCTCATGTCTCAAAAGTTGAAGGTTGACATCCCTGCCAAACATCTTGTTTTCTTTACTATCAGCAATTATAACCCTGGATATTTTTGTTATCTATATATTATCCAACCTATTTTTGAATCCTGCTAAGCAATCAACCTCAATGATATCATGTGCCAACGAGTTCCATCTTGAATTGCAACCTTTAACTACCTGAAAAGGGGTTCCAGGGAGGAGGGAGCTAGGCTGTTCTCAGTTGTAGTAGATGGCAGAACTAGGAGCAATGGTCTCAAGTTTCAGTGGGGCAGGTCTAGGTTGGATATTAGGAAAAACTATTTCACTAGGAGGGTGGTGAAGCCCTGGAATGGGTTACCTAGGGAGGTGGTGGACTCTTCATCTTTAAATGTTTTTAAGGTGTGGCGTTACAAAGCCCTGGCTTGGATGATTTTTAGTTGGGGTTGGTCTGATTGGAGCAGGGGGTTGGACTAGATGACCTCCTGAGATCCCTTTCAACTCTTATCTTTTATGATTCTAAGAATTGTGTATTTAATGAAAAAGTATTTTGTTTTGAATTTGTTAATTTCTTGAGTGCCCGTTGTTCTTGTATTATGAGACAAAGGGTTTTTGATAGACAACTACAATTCTGCACCCAGTCAAAGACTAACAGATAAAACTACCTAAGTATCTGATACATCCCTCTTTAGCAATGACACAGTTGTATAGTGTGACTTTTTATTTTCCAAGCTCATATTACTCAGAAAGTCTGCTCAAGTCTTTAGCTCATGTTAGGAAGCTCAAAGAGATTCCTTCCAATTTCCCCTTTTTGTTTATGATTACAGGATGCATTCAGCACCATGTGATACCTTTTGTCTAGCATATTGATTTACTGCTCAGGAGATAAAGAGGCTGGCTGGATTTGTAAATGGGAGCAAAATGGTACTCTTTCTCCATGACTATCTTTTTCTATTGGTTTAGAAAAAAAACTACTAAAAAGCAAGTCTACAGCATTTATGTACCTGCTAAATTGGAGACATATATGCACTTATTAAAACCATCTATTTACTAATAACACTGTTCTTGCCTTTTACACTGAAACCCTTAAAACGGTCTGCTGCTGCCTCCTTTAATTGTTTCTTTGGCGAACTATTATGAATCTATCTGTTAAGAGCCAGAGAATTATCGTCATATCTATTGACCTGTATCTAGCTAATGTGCAACCAATGTTTTTTTGTTAATAAGGTGACTGAGAAGAAATAAACAAAATTAAGGACAATGAGCCAATTATTCCAGGACCATATTTCACGTTTAACATAACTTCCAAGGAGACAATCCTTGTATGAATAACAAGTAGATCCCATTCAGTTATCAATAAGCTTTCGCATCTATCCGTCTTTGGTACTTAGCACCTGTGATATATTTTACCCCATAATACCACCCCACATACAAGTGGTGAATGTGGTTATGATATTTTGTACAAAGAATATAAGGTATCCTAAGAAAAGTTGTGATTTTACTGAAACTCCTCATTTTGTCAAAATATGTATATGATCACATGGAGTTATGAGATTTTGCTATATGGTTGTCATTGAAATATGTTATGAGTCTTGGAGATGCCCACAGCTAGCTGTTCAGTGGCAAATACAGGGGTGACCACACCCCAGAAAGGTGTTAAGTGAACACACTGACCAGCAGTAAACTTGCAAACAAGAGATTTACAGTTCAATAAGAGACAGTTGCTCAAGCTCTATACAAAGGGGATTGCTTAACTCCATGACTCAGCAAGGTATCAGGACATGTGATACTTGACTCATAGTTGGGGCCAGTATTTTTCCAGGCACATGACCTGAGAGTATAAAATAAGGGGCAATGGCATCACGGGTCCACCTCTCTCCTCTCCCTCCTACTCTGAAGGCAAGAAGAATG
This sequence comes from Emydura macquarii macquarii, assembly GCF_026122565.2. Taxonomy (NCBI): domain Eukaryota; kingdom Metazoa; phylum Chordata; order Testudines; family Chelidae; genus Emydura; species Emydura macquarii. The sequence goes on from NW_027131688.1 coordinate 2,135,302, forward strand.
TTTGGAAGAAAAGATTTTGAACTGGGGAGATTGGTCCCAGGCTGAGCAGGGAATTCAGCCTGTGTATTAAGAATGTTGAACTGCTTACAATGCCTAGTGGGGCAAGAAAAAGAGCTTGATTCCGCTCTTGCGTAGTCTGATAAAGTTTAGGATTTAGACTGCGATTTTGCTTTTTATTTCTTATGCAACGAACTCTGACCTCTATGCCTAATACTTATTATCGCTTAAAATTTATCTGTAGTTAATACACTTATTTTAATGTTTTATCTTTACTTGTGAGTTTGTCTAAAGTACTTGGAGAATCTGCTCAGATTACAAAGGCTGGTGCACGTCCACTATCCTTTGATGAACTGGTGAATTAATTAATGAGCTTGCATTGTTCAAGAGAAGGCCACGGGCTGTGTATGTAAGTCAGTATGTTTCTGAGGTGCAAGGCTCGGCTAATACAATTTGCTGGTGTCTCCCTGTGTACAGTTCATGAGAGGCTGTGAGAGTCTACATGTAACTTTGGCTGTGCCTTCACATGCTAACGGCTGTGCGAGAGTGAAGCTGGAAGGGCTGCTTGTCACTAGCAGAGCGGTGTGAGAAGTACCCTCAGCCTGAAAGTTATTGGGGACATAGCAGTCCCAAAGTCCAGGCTGTACCCAGGAAGTTGCCACAGCATCTCAGCACCTTTCAGTCTAGTTTTAATGTGTTTATCCTCCTAGTCCCCTTGTAGGGCAGGGTACTGATATTGGTCTAGTTTTACCGATGGGGTCACAGAGCAGGTAGGCCTAGATTTTTAAAGGTATTCAGGCAGTGTTCTGCTCAGCATTACAAGACCCAAGTCCTAGATCTTCAAAGGTGCCTAACTCCCATTGATCAGCTCCCGTGCACTGTGAACTTTTCTGATCTTATAAGCTAAGGAGGATCAGGCTGGGAAGGATAAGAGTCTGCTAAGAAAGCCTCAGGGACTGTATGTAGGAAATGGGTTTGGTGATTCAGGAGGTAGCATATTTTCACAGTAATTATTTAAATAGCGACATAGCATGATGCATTCAGGAGCACAGTGTGGTCAAGGACCATCTTTTAAATCAGTGGCTCTCAACCTTTCCAGACTGCTGTACCCCTTTCAGGAATCTGATTTGTCTTGAGTACCCTCAAGTTTCATCTCACTTAAAAACTACTTGCTTACAAAATCAGACATAAGAACATAAAAGTGTCACAGCCCACTGTTACTGAAAAATGGCTGACTTTCTCATTTTACCATCGAATTATAAAATAAATCAATTGGAATATAAATATTGTACTTAAATTTCAGTGTATAGTATATAGAGTGGTATAAACAAGTCATTATCTGTATGAAATTTTAGTTTGTACTAACTTCACTTGTGCTTTTTATGTAACCTGTTTTAAAACTAGGCAAATATCTAGATGAGTTGAAGTACCCCCTGGAAAACCTCTGTGAACCCCCGGTTGAGAACCTCTGTTTTAAATAACCCTCAAATAGCTATATTCCTTGATAACTTGAGGTCACTGCAGGTACCTTATCAAATGTCCTTTTTCAACCGTTTCATGAAGCAGATGAACAATGCCACAATTACTGAGACATACACAAAGAGAGAGACAAACCATAATATGACCAATATCAGTTCTCTCATACTCATATCCCCTGAAGAAATATCAGGATGAATAAGACTATTATCAGGAGGCCGTCCTGTTGGGTTGTGGCTGATCTGCTTCCCCATCCACTTAACTTGGGCAACACTTTTTATTCTGAGTCTCTTCTACACCCACTACACTCATGCAGATTTCCTTTTTTGCACTGCCACACCTTATGTTTTTCAGGGTGCCTCATTTCTCATAGGCCACCTCTTAGTTTGCCTTATTCTCATTATCAACATAAATAAATGACCATAGAAACATGAGATTATCACATAATTCCCTGAATTGTTACTATTGGACATTTTCTTGTCTTAGCTGGCACAGTGTGGAATATTTCCTAGTCTATTGCTGCATAATTTCCAGAGCATCAGCACTTAATACATCTTTTACTGTAATCTTACACTTTACTAATACAGGGTTACAGCTCGGTCATCTAGTCATGTCAACCTGTTTCCTGCCTTTGGGTTTTCATGGCCAAGATATGTATTTTACAGGCCTAAAGCCTGTAGACTTTTTGTTAAAGCCTTATCTTATTTACATACCTAATACAAGCTCATCAGTGATACATACTTGTTAGTCCTATAACCTACTTATCCTTTACCATTTAGAACTACAATTCAAATCTAATCTGTTACCCATGATTTGATTACATGATTATATATGTGATTAACTACATCCCTATGTGAGTATTCAATGGAGTAATCCATATTCAGGTGCATACGAGTTCAGCTCTAAACAAAAATGCCCCCTTTTCATCAGGGGCAACTCCTTTATTCTTTTTTGAGTACAGAACAAAATTGAAAAAGAAAGGCCAAGTGTAAATTGGTTGTTCCTCACATCTTGTCCTCTGTTCAGTTAAGTGTCAGGATTTAAATGCAGAATCAGCAAACCTGGGATCAATGAGTCATGAACAGCTCTGTATTATCTTCTGTAACACTCTGAATCCAGAGCTACATAGTGAGTAATTACCCAGACATTTACTTAATGCACTAGGGGTGAAAAAGAAATGAACTTTCTGACTGGGCACTCTCAGTTCACTATACTATCAACATTCCCCCAGGTCATATTTTAACCTGAAAGAAAACACGCTAACTGAGACAGCTTCCATTGGGGATTTTAAATATTAATGATATGTAAAGAAAGAACAGATAAAGACATTGTGTGCCTTTGAACAACAGAACTACTACTGTGCAATGCACAACAGTCAGCAATGCTCTAGTAGGGCAATGACACCTGACATGGCCTATTTTATACTTTCATTACTTTATTTCCATATCAAGTTTGCCAAGGCCAGCATGAGTAGCAGATGATGGACAGAAAGACACAGATAGATGAGTTTGTTATCAGTGATACAGGCCTTTTTTGGTTGGAAAATTAAAACACTTTTTCACCTTCATGAATAGTCTAGAAGACAAGAGAATAAAATCCGATATACCATTGCTTGTCAAGTACAAATCCAAGAAGACAGTTTGGTTCTATGAAGCTATATGGGACTGTAGGCTAAGAAGAAGACAAAGAACAGGAGGTTCATGCTAGGAGAGTAATTAATGCAGTAACCCTGGCAAGAGCAATCTCATTCTTTCCTATTCTAATGTCCACACTGCAGACATTCTTTGAAGCAGAAGACAATTTCAATTCTGCAGCAACGTGGTCACATACATTTACAATTCTTTAGAGTTTATTAAAAACCTCTGGTCAAAATACAGCTGTTGGAATCCTGTTAGACTAATTAATCTAAAGCAGATAAGGTTTCACAGCTACTGAAATAACAAATGGAAGAAAAACACATGTGGGAAAATGCTCGAGAGCTGACTCTCTTTCTCATTAAGGGCCTGATCCAAAGCCTATTAAAAAAATGAAAAGACTTCAGTGGCCTGAGATCAAGCCCAGATTTCTCAGAACAATAAGAAACTAAGGCACCACTCCTGCAAAGACTTAAGCATATGCCTAATGTTACAGACTGTGAGTAGCACCATTCATCTCATTGGCATTAGCCACAATGCATACTGTCAAGTACACGCATCCAGATTGACAGAACTGGAACCCACCATTTTAAAATAGCTTTGGTATCTTTTAAAAATACTCATGCAAAAATGCTGGCTACCCATTAGTGAATTCTACTTACATTTAAAAGCAATATTTTTAGAACAGGAGACAAAACAAAATGCACAAGCCTCACTTCATTGGCTTATGTCAGGTCAGGTCATGTTAAGTAAAATGATGTATCCTGTTGTATCTAATAGGTTCAGCTTCATGGTAACTGCACCTTTAACAACTCATACGAATTATTCAAATCTACTTAAAGAGCGTAATTGCTAATGTTGTGCCTGTCCATGCCCCAGGGATGCAGACCAGTTACAAATGTATGCATATCTTCTAGGAGCTCATTGCTGTGTTCTCATGCTGCTCAGCTCTTGCATGTCACCCAATTCAACCTTTCTGCAAACACGGAGATACAGCTGCTTTTCCCTTTCTTTTGTAGAGACCCACTAGCCATTTCTTCACATCAAACTCATGCTCATCTCACTCCAGTCCTACGCTCCTAGCCCAGCCTGTCTTGCTGCAGTGCACCCCTTATACAGGAGGAATGATTAGACACTGCACATGGTAGGTGACCATGTAGGCAAAAAACTTGGCACCATTAGAATTCAAAATGCCCTCTGGCCTATGAGCCTAGGTATGGATCCATTTCCCATAAACCCAGGTTGATTTGCATTAATTACATTATTCCAGTTTAATTCTTTATTAAGCGACTCTGGTATCAGCTGTTACATTATCTTGCCTGGGATTGATGTCAGGTTGACAGGCCTGTAAATACCCAGGTCATCCCAATTACCTTTGAAAAATTGGCACAGAATTAGCTTTCTTCAAGTCTTCAAGAACTTCCCCAGTGCTCCAAAACTTATTGAAAATCAGCAATAATGATCAAGCAAGCTCCTCACCCAACTCATTTAAAACTCTTGGATGCAAGTTATCTGGACCTGCTGATTGAAAAATGTTTAATTTTAGTAGTTTCTCTTTAACATTCTCCAGACATACTAGTAGAATGGAAAGGTTGTTATCACCATATTATGAGACTGTATCATCTGTTTGTTCCCCAAATACAGAATAGAAATATTTATTGAACACTTCTGCCTTTTCTGCATTCATGCCTGCTTCATGCTGTGATTCCCTCAGTGATACCACCTGAACTGGATACCTGGAGAAGACTCACACAGCCAAGGGAGGGAGGGGGACAATAACAGAAAGTTGAGAAATGGCAAAAGTGCTAAGTGACTTTTTTGTTTCAGTTTTCACCAAAATGTTTAGCAGTGATTGGACATCTAACATAGTACATACCAGTGAAAATGAGGTAAAATAGGGAAAGAACAAGTTAAAAATTATTTAAACAAGTTAAATGTCTTCAAGTCACCAGGGCCTGATGAAATACATCCTAAAATACTCAAGGAGCTGACTGAGCAGATATCTGAGCCATTAGCAATTATCTTCAAGAAGTCATGGAATGTCGGAGAGATTCCAGAAGACTGAAAAAGGCAAACATAATCCCAATCTATAAAAAGGGGAATAAGGACAACAGTGAATTACAGACCAGTCAGCTTAATTTCAGTACCCGGAAAGATAATGGAGCAAATAATTACACACACAATCAATTTGTAAACACTTAGAAGATAATAAGTTGGTAAGTAACAGTCAGCATGGATTTGTCGAGAAGAAATCATGCAGACCAACCTAATAGCTTTCTTTGACAGGTTAACAAGCCTTGTGGATAGGAAGGAAGGAGTAGATGTGGTATAGCTTGCCTTTAGTAAGTCTTTTCATACTGTCTCACATGACCTTCTCATAAACAAACTAGGGAAGTACAATCTAGATGGAGGTACTATAAGGTGGGTATATAACTGGTTGGAAAACCATTCCCAGAGAGTAGTTATCAGTGGTTCACAGTCAAGATGGAAGGGCATATTGACTGGGGTTCTGCAGGGATGAATTCTGGGTCTGGTTCTGTGCAGTTCAATATCTTCATCAGTGATTTAGATAATGGCATCAAGCGTACACTTATAAAATGTGCAGATGATACCAGGTGGGGAGGGGTTGCAAGTGCTTTGTAGGATAGGATTAAAATTCAAGATGATCTGGACAAACTAGAGAATTGGTCTGAGGTAAATAGGATGAAATTCAATAAGGACAAATGCAAAGTACTCCAGGTAGGAAGGAACAATCAGTTGCACATGTACAAAATGGGAAATGACTGCCTAGGAAAGAGTACTGTGCATCATAGTCAACAGTGTAAAACTGTTGCAAAAAAAGCAAACATCATTCTGGGATGTATTAGCAGGAGTGTTGTAAACAAGACACAAGAAATAATGCTTCAGCTCTACTCTTCACTGATTAGGCCTTAACTGGAGTCTTGTGTCCTGTTCTGGGCACCACAATCAGGAAAGATGTGGACAAGTTGAAGAAAGTCCAGAGAAGAGCAACGCAAATGATAAAAGATCTAGAAAACATGACCTCTAGAGGAAGATTGAAAAAAAAATAGTTTGTTGAGTCTGGAGAAGAGAAGACTGTGGGGGGACATGATAACAGTTTTAAAAGTATATAAAAGGTTGTTACAAGGAGGAGGGAGAAAAATTGTTTTTGTTGACCTCTGAGGACAGGACAAGAAGCAATGCGCTTAAATTGCAGCAAGGGAGGTTTATATTGGACATTAGGAAAAACTTCCTACCTGTTAGGATAGTTAAGCACTGGAATAAATTACCTATGGGGGGTTGAGGAATCTCCGTCATTGGAGATTTTTAAGAGCAGGTTAGACAAACACCTGTCAGGAATGGGCTAGATAATACTTAGTCTTGCCTTGAGTGCAGGACATTGGACTAGAAGACCTCTCGAGGTTCCTTCCAGTCCTATAGTTCTATGATTGCACCCCCAGTCTCCTGATTCTGGAGTGATCCTCAACCAGCGTTATAAAAACAGAGGGATTTATTCGATGTCTAGAACTTAGAATAGAAAGTCCTTAGGTTAACATAGAGAGTTATAGCAAAGTCCATCCTGGACTGTCCTGAGCCCAGAGCTCTCTCTCACCACCGTTGAGTCCCAGTCCAGAAAAAAGTGTCCTGCTTCCAGAGGCCCATATGTAACAACCCCTGAGGAGCCCCTCCTCTGTCCTTTGTTCTAGTTCCCAGGCAACTATGGTCATCTGGCCCTTTGTTCTCCAGCTGGTCAAACCTGGCTGGCTTCCTGCAGAGAGGAGTTGGCCATCAATGGTTGTTAAGTGCTAGGTATTAAAAAGCCAGGCAATTGTCTGGGCCCAGGCCCCACACAGCTGGCGACAGTCGCAGCTGGATCTCTGGGTCTCTGCAAAGCATAAACAACCTTTTCTCCCCACCTAGTTAACCATGCAGTACATAGAGGAAAACTCAGTGTCATACAAAATGCTATGAAAAACTCCCACTTTGTCACAGCTTCTCTTATCAATTTTCTACAATTCATCCATTCCTCCATGTGTTTACAAAAACACACAAGATTTATTTTATTTTATTTTTTACAGCTGCCGTCACTTCTCTGCTAACCTAGGTTAGTTTTTTACCGAGAATGGCCTTCTTCCTTGATTATGGGGGTTTAGCTTTTTCAGCATCTAGTAATTTGTCCTTAAATTATTCCCAATAAGAGCATATATATAATCTCCTTGGTGCTTTAATAGGGCCAATTTCACAAATCTGGAAATAATAATGAGTCAAATCAGCTGAGAGGAAGAATTTAATTAAAAAATGTGACTGATTATCGGGGATAATTTAAGAACACCTTCCTCTAAATATGATCAAAGTCATGATCATTTGTATCTAAGCTACCATTCATTTTCAGTTTTGTGATCAGTTCTCCTTTACCCATTAAGACAAGGGCCAATGAGGAATTCTCTATGTTGGCTGCAATACTTCTTCTGTTAAGAAATTGACATCCACAATGCTTAGAAATTCCAAGGATGTTTTTGTACCAGCAGCAGGAGACCTCTAGCATGTGGCACTCAGATTGAACTCTCCTTTGCTCATATAGCTTTTCCTCTACTCATTATAGATAGGTGTGTAAGGAGCTAGTCATCCATTCCCTAGTGTGATTTGGAGGGTCTCTAGCAGACAATTAATACCCCACCTTGTGCTTTATGTGGTCAGGGCACTGATTCATAAGCATTCATGCTCATTTTCTTCCAAGTTATCAGTGACTCGAAAACAGGCAATGCAATTTTTGACATAGAGTGCCACTCTCCCTCCACTTTTGCCCACTCAATTCTTACTAATTAGGTTACAACCATTGATTGTAAAATTCCTATTGTGTAAATCATCCCACCTAGATTCAGTAACATTTTATATAAAAATAAAACTGTCACAGCAAAATGACTAACCAAGTATTATTATTTTATCAACTACTGTTGGTTAATAACATAGTAAAAGCCTCCTGATTGGTTAATAACTTAGCTTGGTTAATAATTAAATCATCCAGTGCTGCAAAAAAGCCACAGGGGACACATTAAAGGGCCGCTTCTGGCTCTCAATTCCCCATCTGAGTATCACCACTACACTACAGAAACCCACCTATCACCAGCTTGAATCATCACTGGGATTCATGGTCTGTTGCAGTCCAATTTCTCAGTTCTCGGCCATTTTGACTACAAATGACACCCGTGCAATGTACAGCTACAGTAAGGCATGCCTCTTCGACTTGCCAAGAGTCCAGACCACTGTGATTCAGAGGTACCTCATCCAAACACCACCCTTACTCTACAGCTAATTTCATGCAACAATTTCATTAGTTGTATGAGCGAGAGTGCGCAGATGGTGGATTACTTGGCCCAGCTGTTACACCCATGGGCCCAACAGCCATCCCCACAAATCAACACTAATCTGGCACAATCCCCACAGATACAAATCAAGACAACAACCAACCAGTATACACAATAACCCCAAACATACATAGTCCCTTCCCACGGCACACACCCCTCATTCACCATCTGCATGAATGCACCGAACCCTCTCAGAACAACACAACCCATGTGTGACTCACAGGCCCCTTGGCAAAGGGTACCCTGTTCTTTACAACCAGCTCTTGTCTCAGAGCAGACAAACTCACTACATCAAAGAGATTGTTTACAGGGTATTAGTCTATAAAGAGTAACATGTAAGGTCTGTACTGAAAATTTGCAACTTATCAGTGTCCATAGTCATGGTACAATCAGGGTAATCATGATGTGTGCACAGCTGACATTTATGGAACAATGTAACTATATTCAAGTTTATTCCCTGGAGGTTAAAAGGAGGCACCAGGAGTAATATTACTCAGTGACAGACTATTCATTCAAAAGGGAGTTTCCTCCCATTCCTGGTGATGCAATGCCAGGCTCATTGCCCCATCACAGAACAGTCAATGGAAACATCAAAGACCACTGCAAGCAATCAAAAGCAGTTGGAGGTAAAAAGGGAACATTATCACAGACAGAGGATTCATTCATTGAGCAGACATCTTGTTGAGCAGGAGTGTTTTTCATGAAAGATTGGTTCCTGTGAAGACAGCCAGCTCTGCACTGGCGTGAACTTCATGGAGGGGACCTTCTGTATTAGATAGGAAAGTTAGCTATTAATAAATGTAATGCTAGTTTGCATTTTATGATTTTGTTTTGCATTGTAACCATTTGTTTTCATAGATTCCAAGACCGGAAGGGGCCATTGCGTTCATCCAGTCGGACCTCCTGTACAGCATAGGCCAGAGAACTGCCCCAAAATAATTCCTAGAACAGAGCTTTTAGAAAAACAGCCAATCTTGATTTAAAATTGTCTGTGATAAAGCATTCACCAAGACCCTTGGTAAATAGCTCCAGTGGTTATTTGCCCACATAGTCAAGAATTTAAGCCTTATTTCCAGACTGAATTTGTCTAGTTTAAACTTCCAACCACTGAATCGTGTTAGACCTTTCTCTGCTAAACTGAAGAGGCCATTATTAAATATTTGTTCCCCATGTAGATACTTACAGACTGTAATTAAATCACCCCTTCACCTTCTCTTTGTTCGGTTAACTAGATGGGGCTCTTTGACTATCACTAGAAGTCAGGTTTTCTAATCCTTTAATAATTATCATTTTTCTCTTTTTGAACGCTCTCCAATTTAGCAACATCCTTCTTGAATTGTGGGCACCGGAGCTGGACCCAGTATTTTTAGCAACGGTTGCACTAGTGCCAAATATAGAGGTAAAATTGCCTCTTTCCCTCTGCTCCATAGTGCCCTGTTTATGCACCACAGGATCGCATTAGCTCCCAGCATCACACTTGGAGCTCACGTTCAGCTGATTTTCTACCACAACTCCCAAATCTTTTTCAAAGTCCCTGCTTCCGAGAATCGAGTCCCCTCCAAACCTGTAAGAATGGCCTGCATTCTTTGTTCCTAGAGACGTACATTTACATTTAGCAGGATTAAAATGCATATTGTTCACTTGCACCCAGTTTATCCAGTGATCCACATTGCTCTGAGTCAGTGACCTGTCCTCTTCTTCATATACTACTCCTCAATTGTGTGTGTCATCTGGAAACCTTATGAGTGATGAGTCTGTTTTCTTCCAGGTCATAGATAAAAATTTTTATATAGCACGGGCCCAAGACTCGATCCCTGCAGGGCCCCACTGAAAACACACTCACTTGCTGATGATTCCCTGTTTACAGTTACCTTTTGAGACCTAGCTTTTAATCCATCACACTCGCGTTTCCATTCTTTCTTAAATAAACCTTAGTTTGTTTCATTACAAGGGCTGTGTGGTTTACCTGAACTGTGCCTCAGGGTGCAACTGGAAAGCTGGGGTGCACTGCCTCTTTGAATGCATAGGAGCTGGGATTTCTGTGAGGCGCCAGTATCAGGAGCTGTTAGCTGTTGTTGGAGAGAGTCCAGTGGAGGGCAACAAACATGATGAGGGGGCTGGAGCACAAGACTTATGAGGAGAGACTGAAGGAACTAGGCTTGTTTAGTCTGCAGAAGAGAAGAATGAGGGGGGATTTGATAGCAGCCTTTAACTACCTGAAAGAGGGCTCCAGGGAGGATGGAGCTAGGCTGTTCTCGGTGGTGGCAGATGACAGAACAAGGAGCAATGGTCTCAAGTTGTAGTGGGGGAGGTCTCAGTTGGAAATTAGGAAAAAGTTTTTCACTAGGAGGGTGGTGAAGCACTGGAATGGGTTACCTAGGGAGGTGGTGGAATCTCCATCTTTAGAGGTTTTTAAGCTACAGCTTGACAAAACCCTTGCTGGGATGATTTAGCTGAGGTTAGTCCTCCTTTGAGCAGGGGGTTGGACTAGATGACCTCCTGAAGTCCCTTCGAACTCTGATTCTATGATTTTGAATTTCATCCCAATTTGAGATGGGGAAAAAATTTGAACTCCCAAAAATATTTGAGGAACAGGGAAAACTGTTTCCCATCCAGCAGTAATCACTAGTCATGTCCTTGTGGCTCTATTTTCTCTCCTTAGCTTTTGTCACACTTTTGGGCTCAAAACCACAGATCCCACAGGAGAAAAGAGGCCCCAAACATTTCATGCCTAGTTAAAGTTGGACCATCCGCTACCCGGATGCTCTAGTGTTGTAAATCTGATATGGTGACACCTAAACAACCCTAGCCAGTTCCCAGTTGCTGTAATGGCCCACTGGTGCCATTGGCAGGTTGCATAATTGATAGAAGCCTGTAGAAGACCAGACAACACTGAACCAGCCCAGAAAGTCAGTGGCTGCACCACTCCCTCTCAGCTGTGCAGTGTATTCCTCAGCTGCAGTTGAGCAACTGGGCCTGGGTCTCACATTTCACTTTCAGCAATTTTAGAAGGAGATTTAAGGAAATGAGACCCACACCTTGTCCAGTTCCTTTTTTTTTCCCTCCACACCTTTATCTTTTGGATAATCCCCTTATCATTAGACTGGACCTTTGTTAGCAAAAGTGAGTGCAGCTTCAAATAATGGAATAAGAAGAATGGTGAGGAATACACCGATGGGAAAAATATTACTCAGAAGATGTTCATGATAATTGGAAGGTGTCATTTTGCAAGGGGAAAATTCAAGGGTTACTCCAGCTCTTCTTCTTCTCTGCAAGGGAACAAAGAAACTTGTGGTCCGAGCTCCGTAGGTCATAAAAGTGATTGCAAAGATAGCAGATGAAAACCACAGAAATAATTCCAGATTCCAGTTAGTTACATTCAGGGTCACTGGATCAAGGACAAAGCCTGACTATTAAAAAGGAAGAGGAGACTACTCTTCAAGGTTGGCTTCTGCCTTTCCAGAAGCTCTTTCGCTTAAACTCCGTGAAACTCAAAGCATGTCATTTTCATAGTAATTAGTTTAGGTTGTCTGATGCATTGGCTTTCTATCACTGAGGAGGTGTCTAAACAACCTGTGTTTCATGTAGTGTTGGTAATTCTGGATAATCACCAAGGGGTAAGGAACAGAGATGTGTTTTGTTAGAGATACTTACAGTGGTTTGATACATAACTCCTCTGACATACTGATCCACAAAAGCTGCAGTTACAGATTGAGATGAACATGAGAATTGCCAGACTGGATCAGAAATCTGTCCAGTTCTGAAGAATCTGCTGTCAGACACTATCAGAACCATAGGAGGAAGGTGAAGAAAACCCCCGCAGTGGACAATTACATAAAAATCTGCCCACAGAGATGTTTCTGGCTAACTCAAGATTGTTAGAAGTGATCTTATTCCCCAAAGCATGAGGATTAATAGAGCAGCAGTGTGGATGAGGGAAGTTCCACTTTGTGAAGGATTTTGAGAGTTTGAAATGTGGTTTCATTCCACATTGGAATGAAAACTAAAATGTGCACAATTCTGTGCAACGGAAAATTCTGGAGGAAAAAAGTGTTTCAGGTTGATTGAAATGTTTTGTTTCCATTTTGGCTTTTAATTTTTTTTGTCTTATATTGTAACATAATACAATTTTATATAGACACACTCAGTATAATTATAATATATATTACAATGTGGAATAAAAACATTCAGTATGAAAATATTTTCAAAACTAAAATTCAAAATGATTAGTTCCAAAAATGTGTTAATGTCGTGTTTTGATGCTGTCCTCACATGTCCTCTGGAACAAAACTCTGGTGAGACTGACGCAATTGCACTGTGTTTTGATTTAAATTGAACAGCATATTCTGGTAGAATATTGTTTAATTAAAGCTTCTCTGAGCAGCTTTAATTCATATCCTTTTAAAAAAAACTCTTTTTTCCTTCTCTTTAATGAGACTGTGTATGTTTTGATTATCCAAACAAATGTTTAATCCATTTTGATTCTCACTAATATTTTGGCCTCAATGGTATGTTGTGGCAATTAATTCCACTTGTTGATTGTTTTCCTTTTATCAGTTGTAAATATTGTTTATGTGACGAAATATGATCAAAATGAAGTGTCATTAGAGGAGATTTTGGAACAAATTGATAAATTAAACAGTAGTAAGTCAGCAGTACCAGATAGTATCTACCATAGAGTTCTGAAGGAACTCAAATATGAAATTGCAGAAGTACTAACTGTGGTATGTAACCTATCATTTAAATCAGCTTGTCTACCAGATGACTGGAAGATAGCTAATGTGACGTCAATTTTTTAAAAAGGCTCAAGCGGCAATCCTGACAATTACAGGCCGGTAAGCCTAACTTCAGTACCACGTAAATTGATTTAAACTATAGTAAAGAACAGAATTATCAGACACATAGATGTATATGATTTTTGGAGAAGAGTCAACATGGTTTTCGTAAATGGAAATCATGCCTCACTAATCTATTAGAATTCTTTGAGAAGGTCAACAAGCATGTCGACACGGGTGATACAGTGGATACAGTGTACTTAGATTTTCAGAAAGACTTTGATAAGGTCCCTCACCAAAGGCTCTTAAGCAAAATAAGCAGTCATGGGATAAGAAAGAAGATCCTCTCCTGGATCAGTAATTGGTTAAAAGATAGGACAAAGGATAGGAATAAATGCTGAGTTTTCAGAATGGAGAGAGGTAAACAATGGGACCATTACTGCTGAACATATTCATATATGATCTGGAAAAAGGGGTAACCAGTGAGGTGGCAAAATTTACAACTGATAAAAACTACTCAAGATAGTTAAGTCCAAAGCCGACCGAGAAGAGTTACAAAGGGATCTCAAAGAATTGAGTGACTGGCAACAAAATGGCAGATGAACTTCTATGTTGATATCTGCAAAGTAATGAACATTGGAAAACATAATCCCAACTATACATATATAATGACATGGTCTAATTCATTTATTACCACTCAAGAAAGAGATCTTGGAGTTATTGTGGATAGTTCTCTGGAAAACATCCACTCAATGTGTAGCGAAAGTAAAAAAGCTAAAAGAATCTTGAAAATGATCAGGAAAAGGGTAGATAATAAAACAACAGAAAATATCATATTGCCTCTTTACAAATCCATGGTATGCACACATCTTCAATACTGTGTGCAGATCTGGTCACTCTGTCTCAAAAAACATGTATTGGAATTGGAAATGGTACAGAAAAGGAGAACAAAAATGATTAAGGGTATGGAAAAGCTTCCATATGAGGAGAGATTAAGAAGGCTGGGACTTTTCAGATTTGAAAGGAGATGACTAAGGAGGGATATGATAGAGGTCTATAAAATCATGACTGGAAATGTTATTTACTTCTTCTTATAACAAAAAAACTAGGGGTCACCAAATGAAATGAATAGGTAGCATGTTTAAAATCAACAAAAGGAAGTATTTCTTCACACAATGCACAGTCAACCTGTTGATCTCCTAGCCAGAGAATGTTGTGAAGGCCAAGACTATAATGGGGTTCAAAAAAGATCTAGGTATTTTCATGGAGGATAGGTCCACCAATGATTATTAGCCAGGATGGGCAGGGATTGCTATACGCCAGAAGTTGGGAATGGTTGACAGGATGTGTCACTTGATGATGACCTGTTCTGTTCATTCCCTCTGAAGCACCTGGCACTGGCCACTGTTGGAAGACAGGATGCTGAGCTAGATGGACCATTGGTCTGACTTAGTATGGCTGTTCTTATGTTCAAAAGTATGTGCATGAATTGCATATTTCAATCTGTCATTAGGCCCCAAGTACCCGGCTTTCATCCACCTCCCCCATTGTTCTCTATGCACTTGTATATGTCTATGATGCTCCTATGTTTCTCATTTCTACCTCTGCATCTGACGAAGTGAGCTGAGCCTCACGAAAGCTTATGCCTGCTAAAATTAAATTTGTTAGTCTTTAAAGTGCCACAGAACTCTCATTGTTTTTGCTGTTTACAGACTAACACGGCTACCCCTCTGGAATATTTCAATCTGTGTCCCAAATGTGATTTATGTGCTTGACTGCTAATATGGTCTGTAAGACTGACAAAGAGGATCAGGCACTTTGAACGCCTTCACCCACGGATGAGACACAGCCCATTGAGACTGAATTGGTGTAACTGTCCAAATAATGGAGCAGACACACAAGAGCGCTCTCCAGGATAGGTCCTGATGGATGCTCCTGCTGACTGGAAAAAAACAATTTGAGCAGGCAAAGACTGAGACTGAGGGCCCTTAAGACTCTTTCAAAGAATCAGGGAAAGAAGAAAAGTAGCAGGACACGCCGACAGTTCTGACCAAGGTGTTCCACAAGAGACCTTGGTTGTCTAAGGGCAGGTCTACACTACCACTTATGTCGATATAATTTACATTGGTCAGGGGTGTGAAAAATCCACCTCCTGAGCGACACAAGATAGAGCGACCTAAGCACTGTCCATATCAGCGCTATTATGGTGCGTAGCTTCCGCCTCTGTTGGAGATGAATTAATTATGCTGACAGGATAGAGCGGTGCAGCTGTGCCAATGTAGTGCTTCTAGTGTAGACTAGCCATAAGAGAATGTGAAATGGGCCTGTTTAGCTCCTGTAGCTGATGATGAAGGCGACCTCACTTAGTTTGTAGCAATGAGCAAGATCAGATGAGATTAAATAGGCGTGTCAGTCGTTTCTCGTTTTAAATCCTTTTTCTCTAATTCTTTGTTTCTTTCTACAAAAAGTATGTATACAGTGTTCTGAGGACTGTTGGCTTTTGAGGCCTAAGTGGGGGTTCCCCAAGGGAGAGAATGAAGGCACCTGAACCCTCCCCAGTCAGATTTGGAGGGAGATAAGCAGTTGGTATGTAGGGCAGAATCCCTGTGTCTGAGACAGGTGAGGACCAGAATCCTAAAACTGTTGTCGGAGAGCGAGACCAGAAAGAAGAGAGAAGTGCAGCTAGCCCAGTGACTGCAACTGTCTGGCTGAATGTCCACTTGCTTTGTACTCCGTGAAAGGATAAGTATAAATCATAGAAGATTAGGGTTGGAAGGGACCTAAGGAGATCATTTAGTCCAACCCTGTACTCAAAGCAGAATTAACCCAAACTAAATCATCCCAGCCAGAGCTCTGTCAAATCACACCTTAAAAACATCTAAGGATGGAGATTCCACCACCTCCCTAGGTAACCCATTCCAGTGCTCCGCCACTCTCCTAGTGAAAATGTTTTTACTCATATACAACCTAGACCTTCCCCACTGCAACTTAAGACCATTGCTCCTTGTTCTGTCATCTGCCACCATTGAGACCAGCCTAGCTCCATCCTCCCTGGAACCTCCTGTGACCTGTCCGTGCCCAGGGCAGCCACCTGAAAATGCCAAGGTCAGGGCAGGCTGCAAACGGAGAGCAGATTCTCCCAGCACTACTGGGTGGCACTGAAGCCAGACTTCCCAACCAGCCACAAACTGCACTTCTGAATCCCCACAGAAGCCAGTACACAAATGCACACAGCCCCTTTATTGCATTTCAGCTCCTGGCTCACAAATCAGCACTAGGTCCAGTAAAGAGACCAGTTATTTAAACTCTATACTCTTTACTAAAAAGGTTCCCTCTGACTCCAAGGGGTCAGCCACAGTACCGGTTCAATATAAGTTTGGATCTTACCTAAAATACCACACTGCCAGCCAATCCTTTAATAACTAAAACTAAAGGTTTATTGTAAAAAGAAAGAAATAAACCAAAAGAGAAATGTTAAAGGATTAGAGCAATCACATACATACATACATAAAAGTCCATATACATCAGGTTTCTAGAAGAATTGTGGAGTTGCAGGCTTGTACAGTTCCTCTGGTTCACATCCATTACCTGGATGGGCCTTAGTCCTTCAGTTCAGTTGCAGAATGAATAGATCCAGAGGCAGGTGTGTGTCTGTAGCTGAACAAGAACAGAGACAAGATGGTTTCCGTGCCTTGGCCTTATATACCCTCTGGCCCTGGCCATGCTGCCTTGTGGAATGTTACAAGAACTAAAATGGAGTCCAGAGTCACATGGGCCAGTCCTGGTATCTCTTCAGGTATGCCTTTAGTTTCTTCCTGGGCCCCTTGCATCCCTGAGTGTCTTAGTGGGCCAACAAGCAGGCTATTGTTCTTCATCTATCCTGTTGGGGTGTTGCCCAGGCAGCACAATTTGAAACACAGATATCTCAAATACATCTATAGCTTCCATTTCACACATCACACATGGACATAAGTATTATCATCTGACTTAGCATATTACAACCTTCCTAACAGCACCTGACATGGCCTATCTCACATGAATTATTATGATTTTGATACACTGATGTTACCCAATATGACAAATGCTCTCCCCCATCTACCCAGCATGACACCCCCATTCAGGTAGTTAAAGGCTGCTATCAAATCCCCCCTCATGCTTCTCTCCTGCAGAATAAACAAGGCTAGCTCCTTTAGCCTCTCCTCAAAAGTCATGTGCTCCAGCTGTCTAATCATTTTTGTTGCTCTCCGCTGGACTTTTTCCAATTTGTCCACATTGTGTCCAGTTTTGCCCCCCCCCCTACAGAAACAATACTCCAAATGCGGCCTCACCAGTACTGAATAGAAGGGAATAATCACTTCCCTTAATCTGCCAGCAGTGCTCCTACTAATGCAGCCTAATATGCCATTAGCCTTCTTGACAGTAAAGGCACACTGTTGACTCATATCCAGCTTCTTTTCCACTGTAACCCCCAGGTCCTTTTCTGCTGAACTGCTGCCTAGCTCGTCGGTCCCCAGTCTGTAGTAGTGCACTTGTCCTTGTAGAACCTCACCACATCTTTTGTTCCAATCCTCTAATTTTTCTAGGTCACTCTATATCCTATCCCTACCTTCCAGCGTATCTACCACCCCCCCCCCCCCCATCTTAGTGTCATCTGCAAACTTGCTGAGGGTGCAATCTACCCCATCCTCCAGATCATTAATGAAGACATAGAACAAAACCGGCCCCAGGACCAACCCCTGGGGAACTCCGCTTGTGACTGGCTGCCAGCTAGACATGGAGCCATTGATCACTACCCATTGAGCCTGATGATCTAGCCAGCTTTCTATCCCTCTTATAGTCCATTCATACTTCTTTAACTTGCTGATAATAATACTGTGGGAGACCATATCAAAAGCTTTGCTAAAGTCAAGGTATATAATTTCCACCACTTTCCCCACATCCGCAGTCCCAGTCATCTCATCACAGAAGGCAATCAAGTTGGTCAGACATGACTTACCTTTGGTGAATCCATGCTGACTGTTCCTGATCACCTTCCTCTCTTCCAAGTGCCTTTAAATGGATTCCGTGAGAACCTGCTCCATGATTTTTCCAGGGACTGAGGTGAGTTCAGAATGGGGCTCTCTATACCAATTCTTATTTACCTGTACCAGGCAAGTGCTAAAAAGTCCCAGTTTTTTCATGTTTCCTGCATGTGGAACACTTTCCATGCCAGTAATAATTTTCCTTGGTTGTCCCTCGATTCTCCATTTCTGCTAAATAGTCCAGAGGTGTCCAACCTTTTCGTGTGAGGGGCCACATTGCAGGGTTTTTTTTCACTCAGGGGGCTAGTGAGCTGGTAGGGGCTTGGGAAGTGGGGGTGTTGGAGGGGAGGGGCTGCTCCTCCACCCGGCCATCTGGGCATGGGGAGGGGGACTTCTGCTGTACTCCGCTGGCTGGGGGTGGTGTGCTGCTGCACCTGTCCGGCTTGGGGCTGGAGACGGGCCAGCTCAGATGTGGGGGCGGGTTGCTTCTTCACCTGTCCAGCATGAGCTGGAGTAGAGGGGCAGCTCCTCTGCCCAGCCGGATGGCACAGGGCTGGAGGGGAGGGGCTGCTCCTCTGCCCCAGCGAGTCAGATAGCAGCCTCTGGTGGGCTGGACTCTGGCTGGCGGGCCTTGGGTTGGACGATCCAGATAGTCTGACCTCCTTCATAACGTAGGCAATAGGACGTCCCTGAAATAGTTCCTGTTTGAACTAGAGCAGATCTTTTAAATTAACATCTTTGCAGTATTCCAGGTGAAGGGGGTGCTCTATAGATTTATTTTTATAGGAGTGTTACATAGGGTTAACGTTTCTTTGGATGAAGACGATGTTACTGGGCTCTGTAACTTATTTTGGCTGCAAACGCGGGCTCTGACTCTTGATGAGCTACCTGGTCTGCATGCCATTGCTTAAAGATTCAAACAACCCAGCTCCATCCGTTATACCTGGACGTGTTGCACACGATCAATAATGACATCACGTTATGTGAAAGAAATCCTGTGCACCACTGTCCACCATCACAGATCCCAGCCTCCACCACCTGCTGCCACCGTCCCATCCTGTCCTTCGCCTCCCTTCCATCACAGATCCATCCCACCCTGCCATGCCTGGCACAGACTATTCCATATGCCTCCAACTGCCGCAGACCAATCCAAGAGGCCACCACCCGCCATCATAACCCATCCATAACCCAACCCCTGGGATGATTGAGTTGGGGTTGGTCCTGATCTGAGCAGGGGGTTGGACTAGATGACCTCCTGGGTCCCTTCCAACCCTCATCTTCTATGAGTCTATGATCTGGCCCACTGCTGCTGGCCAGACACCCAGCCCACTCTGCCATCTGCTGCCACCCACTGCCACAGACCAAGCCCGTACCCCGCAAACAAACAAAGACCATACGTCATACCCATGTGGCACCTCCCACAGCCCCAGATCTTCCAGAAGGCCACCAGCAGCTGCCACAGACCCATCCCATACACCCCTCCATGCTGCACTCCACCATCACAGATCTAGTACCCAACCTGCCATTGCAGACAAATCCATCGTAGGCCAATGAATTAGACATGTAAATTAAGTTAATTTAATCCAAGCCAGACATTAAACAAGACAGCTGCGAGCTCGGCTACATGCCCAGAAGGTGCAGCACAGCCCCAACAGGGCATGTCCTGCCTTCCCGCCAGCTGGCACGTATGCTGCAGTCATTAACACACATAAGCTGGAGATACCTCTTCATAGCATAAGAAAAGTGCATCCTGAAGTGCCTTATAACTGCCAGCCCTGAGCCATCCTGCCATATGCCTGCAGCACAGCTCTTGTAACAGACATATCTGGGCATCACTCCACCGCTCCACATCCCCAGGGAAAGCAAGATTTTGCCCTTAGGCATTAGGAAAGTGAACCACCCATGCATCCAAGAATGTGAGCATCAAGGTCTGTTATCTTTCTGAATTCCTGCCTTATAACAATAACAGAGTCGTCACGCATAAGAAAAAAAATGCATTAGAGATACTTCAGCCATCTCCTTCCACCTACCCTCTTTCCGTTATGAAGTGACTCACCTTTACATCATATAACGAAAGAGAAGTTAACCTTTGTTCAGTCACTTAAACCCACAGGCAATACAGAATTTAAATTTCCCCTTAAACTGATAGCCAGCAAAAGACTGCTGGCGATGTTATATAGAGGTGAAATATACCATATTATGCCTACTTAAAAGTGGGATGTATGTTGGAGGCCCAGTACAATTTGAGTTGCTTGACCACTGTTCTACAGGCTTAGCATAGCTTCGGTTGCTTGCTTGCCTATTCTGACCCCTGTAGCATGACATCTTCCAGTTGGCACAGACTGAATAATAGTATATATGTCTCAGTGTCTGCAGAGCATGGCACATAACAAGACAAAATACAGATACTGTATTGCTTGCAGCTGTACGTAGATAATGGTGATGGGAACAACAAGTTATCCTTGAACGTCTGGGGTACACTGTTTTATTACCAAGGGGCATGCTTTTACTCCGCCCCTCCTATCACCAGATGTTGTTTTGACGACCCCAATTATCATGGTGAAAATGGAATGTAGTTAAGGGTGGAAACCCAATGTAGGTAATTAGTATATATGATAATGAGAGAGAGAGCTAATTAGGTGAAGGTTGTTTATGGAAGGGTATAAGAAGTCACCACTTAGACAAAGGGGGGCGCTCCATCAACACCTGACTCCATGGGAGGTGCTGCCGATTGGAGCAGAGGATCCACTGACTCCCTGGCAGGGCCCCTGAAGAAAGCCGTTCCTGTGTACAGCCTTCTGAGTAACTGCTTAGCTCTCCAGGCGTAGTGAGTATGAGATATTGTAGTTAATTTTAGGCTTTGTATCTAACTAGTATATTTATAGAAAACCTTGCACATTAAACCTTATTGATCTGCAAATCGGGCATACCGTGACTCACTGGCATCCACACTGATCACAAAGTGTCCAGAATCAACACTGTATAGTTATGGATATAGCTGAATGTTAGTAAATTGAGGGTAACTTGCATTAAGGCCAATGAAATAGACATAATATCAGAATTGATTGAAACAGATAGTAATATTCAATTATGATTAAAAAAGAATAGTCACAAAAAACCCACCAATGTATGGCAGGAGAATAAGCAAAGCTGTTTATTGAAAAGAAAAAAATTACACTTGTGGCAAAAGCTTTAATGTTTTACAGTAAGAGCTGGGGACTGGTCAAAGTTTGCTCAGTTATAAAGTTCAATAAACTTTTCAACTGAAATAGGATGGAATTCCTATGTTCACATGATGGTTATCTTGTGCCTTATTTCCTTTACTTCATTATCTCTTGTACGCTCAGATATGCTCCTTCTTATGAATAAAAGCACAACATTCCACAGTATTTTTTGTTGTTGTTGTTGGTATTAGTTTGTTTTTGTGAAATGTCAATGAAAGCAAAACCCTCAGATTGCAAAGTTGTCAACATTTGTTGAGAATGTTTCTCAAAGAAATGCTGACCTGTTAAGATAAATGGGAAAGTTTGCATTTTTGTTTATTAGTTTTATCATCTGTCGAGCTGCAGAGTTAAGAAGGAAGCGGCACGCTGGTTTCCATTGGGAAGGTTATAGTCACAGCCAGAAGGACCAGACACACTTTCTCTTTAAACAAATGTTTAGAGTTTGGAGAAAGGTTAGCCTGTGCTGCAGTATGCCCTGCAGTAAGAAAGTGTGTCTCCACTGAAGCGCCTCAAGCAGTCCCATGCCCGGGGGACTTTTGCACTAAATCCTAAAATTGCATGGATTTTACACAACTCTGCATTTTCAGTTCATAACTAGCCATTTAAATTTCAGTCATGAACTGCCCCACTTTCTAGTCAAAAGGAGCAGAGTCATTTCAAATCCCGTTTCCCTTTGTTTTCATTTTTTAGAATGATTTAAATTTAAATGTGTGGCACGTGTCAGACTGATTCTCATGCAAAGGTAGATAAGGTTTAACAGGCAACATAATAACGCAGACGTACAGAAATGTATTCCACTAAGCAACGACAGAGCCAATAGTATGTCTTTTCAGAATGTGTTTCAAATTAAGCCTTAGAATTACAGAAGATGAGGGTTAGAAGGGACCTCAGAAGGTATCTAGTCAACCCCTGCTCAAAAGCAGAACCAACCCCAACTAAACCATCCAAGCCGGGGCTTTGAATATGTGTATTTATTGATGAAGGAATAGCCTTGCAATAATCTCCATAGTGTATGTGGATCATATACAGATATATCAGTAGCAATGCTGTACCTTTTTCTTGCTGTTTTCTCTTGTACCCATGAATGTGACGATCTGGAAGAAGAACTGGATCGCATCATTTCCTCACTAAATGTAGCTTCTTTTTCCGCTCAGGAAATGGCCATGTGCAGATTGTGTTCTCATTTGAAACCACTCCACACGTTTTGAACAGGTTTGGCTTTCTACCTACAGTGATCACTAGCAGCTCTCTCTGATTATTCCATACTTGACATTCAAAACGTAAGCCCTTGTTAGCTGTGACTGGTCAGGAAAATCACATCGTATTGTTTCTACTCTCAGTCTGCATGAGTTCAGCTCTTCTAATCAGAAGCAGGGCTAAGAGAACCCAGCAGTGCTTTAACCTCTGGGGCAGAAACAGCAGTAATGGGGGTGGCAGTGGATACACAGGATTAGGAGATCCTAGAACAGATTGTGCCTTTTCCTTTCTGAGCCACGGACACGTCTTGCCTGAGGTGACATTCCTGGGCCAAAATAAACAAAGTGTGACTAAGGAGCAGCCTAGAATTCAGGGTGGGAAGAGATAAAGCACTGGATTGATGAGATCCACGGCTATTAAAAATAACTCTGGGCTACAAAGACCAACTCCACCCATTTAAAGGCAGCAGCCCTATTATTTTAAACCAACCCTGCCTGTAGCCTGGGAGGGGTCCCACAGTCTGACAGAAGTCTTCAGGCCATGCCAGAGGGAAAGATCTCTGTACAGTAAGTCCTTTAATACATTTGCTTTCCCACTGGTGAGGTAGCCATATTGTGTGTGGAGCTAGGCCTGGGCTGATCTATTCAGAAAAGCCTGGCATTGCCTCCGACACGGATTCTGCCTTGAATAAGGTTGGGCCATTTGAAATCAGCATCTTGCCCACATGCCCATTGTGTGCAAGGGGCTGTACATAGGTAGCAGTTGAGCAGCCTCCCAGGAGCCTCACCAGCTCAGAAACGAGTTTACTTTCAAGTGCTTTCACAAAGGTAAAGCGTGAATCAAGAGTAACTCCAGGTACTTGGAGGAAAACCTTACTCTTGAAGTCTCACTCTTAGCAAAGGGCCACCACAGCAAGCTCCAGAGAAGATTTTGTCGGGGACAAGAACATGACTGTCCCTGGGAAAACGTACTCCCCCGTGCCTAGATGCAGGAACACACTGGCGTACCTGCACGTTCCCTGGATTGCAGTGAAACGACGCAAGTGCTCAGTGTTAGCATAGGCTTACATCTTCGTCGGACTGGAACCTGAGCGCTGAGAGGGCGCTTTTAAAGCCCAGGAGACTGTTTAGCAATTCCCATTCCAGGCAACGGCCTAACACAGGCCTCTCAGTTCCAGCTCCAGCTGCAGATTAACCACTGAAATGCTGCTATGCGGGAGGAACGTTACCCAATGCCCAACTTGACGTACTTCTGGCACACGTGCCTTGCCTTCACCAGCTTTACTAGCACAGTGACAGCTGCCCCCCTCCCAAGCATTGGCAAAGGCTCTACCAATGTCTAGCTTTCTGCACCGAGGATCTCACTTATAATGAGGAGCCCATTGTATTTGCTTTTAATCCGTTAGACCCTACAGGCACTGAATGGCTCGGAGAACCCGGCAAGAAACAGTGACGGCTGAATAATGGGCATAATAAACATATCTCTCGTTACGTTTTCCTTCACCTATAGCAATGCCATGGTCAGGGTAAGTCTATCAGTGCTATGAGGGAAGAGAGGTTTGCATCTCTTCCAGATCTCACAGTGAAATTGGCCAGAGCACCATAAAAATATCATTACGAGTTTCCGTCCTTTCAAAGAGCTGGAGCTCAGGCTTCTATTTCCAACAAAGTGGTCAGAATCCTGTAGCCAGGAGACTCAGACGTCAGCATCCAGGGTGAAAGGTTGGAATGTTAACAAGGTTCATTAGCTTTAAAGCTTCCCGGGTTCTAGCAGCCAAGCTTTTCTCCCTTGCAGCGTCCGCTTCCACGACTCTCAAAAAAGATGAAAACTGAATAAATTACCTCTAGCGTTTCCCAGCTAGTCACTTATAAATGACACTTCGGAGGGTATTAATTATTTGTTGGGTTATTTTAAAAGTGGTGTTTTAGGAGGAATTGTAACACAAGCCAAACCAATAGACTGGAGTAAAGCAGGGGGATCCTTAGTTGAAGAACTCGGACTCTTGCTTCTAATGCATGTAAGCCATTTGCCCTTCGTTTATGTATTTTGTGCTGCAAACTGAGATGTTACTGCATAAAATCAGAGCCTTTAGAATTTTCCCAGCCATAAGGTGCCTGAGCTGAGGAGATCTAGGCAGCTCTTGCCTGAAGACTCATAGAAGCAGTTTAAACTTGCATCATGTTTCATTTGTGCTATAATATTTGTCACAGAAATGGATAAACACTGCCTCAGTTCTGGCTAGGGTTATACTTTAAGACTCTCTTGAGACTGCTGCACTTCTGTGCCATTTCTGTTCTTGTCAAAAGCTTTATCGCCTTAATAAGTTATTATCAGAGAAGTGCTTAGATGAAAATACTTAGCGACTCCCTTCCCTCCCAGGAAAGGCAAACTGTCCACGTTGGCTGCCTAAACTAATTTTAATTAGTAATTGCCCATTTGTCATCTGACTTTTATTTATGTATTTATTTTCCTGCAATGTGTCCTTGCTTTAAAAAAAAAAAAACCTAAAAGGAAAACGAGCTGCATTCTCGCCATATAGAGCTGCATTCTCCCCTTTCCATTCAGCGGCTGGTAGCCTGGGGCAGTAAGTGAGGCACTGGTCTAGAGTGCAACAGTAATGCTGGAAGACCAGAGAAAAGAATGGGCCCCTGGAGCCAGGGAGCGGTAAAGCAGATCCACAGTTCTAGTGCAAGCTGTCAGGAGACTGAAGGTTGAGGGCAGGGGTGGGGAGTGGAAGGACGTGGCAGTGAAGCAGTGATAGGGGACCTAAAAACCACCCTGATTGCAGAAGCAGCTAAACTTTGCCAGGCTTCTCCAAAGCCAAGCAGGGAGATGGTTAGCGTTTGGCGTAAGCCGCAGCCATGCCCGTGCCAGGCCTTTCATCCGTAAGCAAGACTGAAAAACACCCAGTGGAGAAAATGGGCCCAGATTTGTAAAGTACGTAGGCATGGCTGCCCACAGTGTGGCCGCGCCTCACTGATTCAGGAGCCTACACTGCATTGTCAGAAGGGATTTAGGCACTGAGGAGTCTAAGTCTCATTGACTGTCAATGGGATCCTGGCTCCTAAGTACCTAAATCCCTTTTGCAAATGTGCTGTTGGTGCCTAAATCAGCTAGGCCTTGCAAGAGTGAGCACAGCCATGCCTCAATCCCTCTACAGATCTGGGCCCATGTCTCTACAGCTTGTAAAACCTTAGCGACAGTCACCTAGTGCAGAGCAGCCCATAGCCTACGTGGCTTTAGCGACCCCCAGTCCTCAGTGGGTCACTGCGGTAGCCAGGGGTCACCAGCACTGAGGGGGGCTCTGACCATGCACTCTTCGATCTAGTCCTGCCCCTGGGCTCCCCCCATGTCCCCTGGGGTTTGTATATCCACCCCGTTTCTGGCTGCCGCATGGCACCCTGCTGCTAAAAGGGGGATGGAGATCCGGCTCAACAGACTCCCAGGTTCTCCACACGGCGCTAATTTTAAATATGGCCCCAGACGTGGCCTGCCCCCTCCGCTCTTTGCTACTTGGGTCCCTCCGTTCCATAAAGTTGCTCTACTGGGAAAAGCCAGTGCTGCCTTCTTTACATGGAGTTCTTTAAAAGTGTTCTTGGAAAATCTCTCCTGCCTTGCAGATGTGTCCCCTGTCCTGGGCAGACGGCAGGCCTCACGCAGAACATAGTCAAGCTTTAAAATGTCCCTGTGTGTACAGGGAGGCGGGGGTCCTACAGGGTTGCACATGCCCCTCTCTTCTCTTCCATATCTATATGATAGCACTGGGAGAGACAGTGAGCTGCATGTATAGGTACAAAGCAGGGCAGATCAGATACATACGAAGAGCTGCACGGCCGGGCAGCGCTGGATGGATCAGGACAGTAACACGGCCCGGTGGCACCTGGCATTGGTGAGGCCGCATTTAGAATATTGTGTCCAGTTTTGGGCCCCCCAATACAAAAAGGATGTGGACAAGTTGGAGAGAGTCCAGCGGAGGGCTGGAGCACAGGACTTATGAGGAGAGGCTGAGGGAACTGGGCTTGTTTAGTCTGCAAAAGAGAAGAGTGAGGGGGATTTGATAGCGGCCTTTAACTACCTGAAAGGGGGTTCTAGGGAGGATGGGGCTAGGCTGTTCTCGGTGGTGGCAGATGACAGAACAAGGGGTCTCAAGTTGCGTCTAGGTTGGAGGAAAACGTTTTTTACTAGGAGGGTGGTGAAGCACTGGAATGGGTTACCTAGGGAGGTGGTGGAATCTCCATCCTTAGAGGTTTTTAAGCTGCGGCTTGACAAAGCCCTGGTTGGGATGATATAGCAGAGGTTAGTCCTGCTTTGAGCAGGGGGTTGGACTAGATGACCTCCTGAGGTCTCTCTCTGCGGGAAGCCATGCGACCTGGGTCCTCTCTGGGCCGTCTGAGCAAGTTAAGAGGAGTTGTGCCACTCTGCCTAAGGGGGCAGCCTCCTGTGTCTCTCTCTGGGTTTGCTTCGGGGTGCGAGGCTTCTACGTTCTAAGAAATACATTAGTGCTATGTCTCAAACTTCCAGCAAGAGTATCTTTGTATTTGTTCTAACTCTGCGGTGTTTATTCCAGGAACGTAACCCATCCAGCTCCACTCCCCTCCCTCCTCCATACCCAGTGATGTGCAAAGGGACAAGGAGCTTCCACAGACTAGAGCCCAGATGCGCAGTCCTTGTGTTGGGACCCCCACTTCCGGCCCCATCCCGGCTCACCATAGCCATATGGAGCTAAGCTGTTTTATACCGGCTGAGGATCTGGCCCATTGAGTCAAAACTCAGCGGCACGTTTAAAGTTAGGTTTGGCGTCACTTCCCTGCCAGGCTTAGCTCCACGCCTCCTGGATTGCTGTGTTCCTGCTGCTGCATTACTGAAACTTCAAGCAAGGGAAGAGATGCAGCACCGTGCTTTAGATGCAGGAGATCTCATCCACTGCTGCAGGAGAAACCAGGGAAATAGAGGCCTGAACTATTATCTTGGCAGATAAAAAAAAAAACCCTTCCATTCCCCTTCACAATTTATTTATTTGTTGTTTTTAAATCTGCCCAGAGAGGTAAAGCTGCAGGGGATGTGGGGATGCAAATGTGTTTCTGACCAGCATGCTGCTCCTCCTAAGAGACTGTTTTTAGAGACAGCTTAGCATGGCCTTGCAAGTAGAAGGTTGCACACAATTTTGTGCGCACACACTCCTCCACTCTGTTTTACTGGCCTGCCGACACAAACTAGTGCTACCAGTATAACCAGCAGATGCTATTAACGACAATAAGAGGTATTTAGGCATCTAAGTACCTGTTTGCCTATGCAAAAGGATAAGTCTTATGCCCAAAAGCTAAGGAGTTAACAATTATTAAAGTATGAGAATTGCTTTACATTTAAACCTGAAGAGGAAAGGAACTTGTTAAAATAAGGTTACTTTTCTTTTAGACCCGCTAGCTATGCCCTGTTCTCTCTGATCTCTGCACCTCGTGTACATAGGAAGACATGAACTGAGGGAGCTGGTCAAGCCAGTAAGTCCATCTCGTCCTTTAACACTGCTCCATCCAAAATCTTCTGAGGAAGGTTCAAGAAACCCCATAATGGACAATTCTTTATAACCTGCTTCTAGGGGAAGTTTCCCTGACTCCAAGCAGAGTGACAAACCGTGACCACTTCCTAATTATATTTTAAGTGTGTTGCAGAAACCTGGCTTCTATGCTTTCTTTCTGAATTATATTTCTGAACTCTGGGAGAAGTTGATTTAAAAAGCCCAAACCTTCTCCACCAAGAGGCAACTCTTTACACAGACCTAGGATGTAGCCATTCAGACCCTGCCTCGTGTCCTCACAGCCCCGCAGGACAGCCATGCACTCCTGAGGAGCGATGCCAGAGTTTTCCTCAGAACTGTTTGGGGAAGCGGAATGGGCAGGAGCCGGGCTGGTGAACTCGTAAAGCAAGGGCTGCAACGGCTGGGAAAAGAGGCGGGTGACAGGTGAGGCTGGGTTACTGTTAGCACAGGGGGCTGGATGCTGCATACTGCAGGTGGACACTCAAGCACTTGCTCAGCAAACATCCGCTTGACCTGGCCTCCTGTTCTCTACCCGTAGCTAACTGCACTCATCCCACTAGCTTTAGAGAAAAGCAAACTTGAGATAGGATCCAAAAATCAGTTACTTTTTTGTCTGAAATCTTTTTCTCTGTCTTCAGAGAAGCAGTATTTTACACTGGCAGTAAGGTTGGAATCCACACACTAGTCCATCCCTGGGGATAAACACAAAGGTGCTTGCACACAAGGCCTGTGAGGAAGACGGGTTGGAGCCTTTCAAAGCCGAGGCAGAAAGGATCCTTCATCCGGTGAAGGGGGAGCGCAGAAGGCAGAAACGAGTACTCATAAAGCGGCCACGGAGATGGGGTGATGGGTTGTGAAAGTTTTGCTCATTTGGTGATGTGGGAATGCTGAAAGCCCATATTCATTGTCATCCTGGTGCACCCTTCGCCCCTGCTGGTGTACGGTGACAGACGGAGAATGCTGCAGTATAACAGTAACTAGCCAGAAGGGCACCTCAGAATGCCCAGCAGCTCTGTTTGGATAGGAACCCCAACGTTCCCGTGCTTATCTAAACCATTGGGGTGCCTCCCCTGCCTCTGTGTCCTCCCTGCCACACTGCTGCCTCTGAAGGAAGCCATGCAGCCTGCACCGACTCAGCGAGCATCTCTGGGGAAAACGCTCGGCAGCTCTTCCTCATAGCATCACTCCTCTCCTGGGCAGGCGCCGCTCCTCGTTGCACGGGGTGCTTTCCCCTGTGCACGGAGGCTCTATGCTCTGTCACCATACCCACAGCACTTTACAGAGCACAGCTCTGGCCGTACAGGTCATCTTTCATATGGGCTACCAGGCTGATGCCAAGACAACTTGTGGTCACTAAAGATACTGCAGTGCTTTCTCCAGGAGCAGCGTGTTATCCGTGGTGTCCTGGCCAGGTTCCCACTCTGGAAGTTGTATGGCCAGGGCCTATGTACCCTTCATTTTCACTCCCCCTCCTCTCTGGCTGAGCACTGTAAGAACAGAGCAGTGAGGCTCCCCCTTCTAGCCCAGTGACGGTTGTGTTTGACTGATGGCTGAAGGGACTCAGACACAGTGGTACAGCTCAAGACCATTGGAAGCCAGGATAAAAGGGGCATTGTTACTCATTAAAAACCTCTCTGCTGATATTCCAGCGGCACTACTCTTCAAGCAAGGAAACTGTAGTGTGGTGTCTAACCATCTGTTCGAAATTAGAGAGTAGATGTTTGGTGACTATTATCCCAATCCACAAACATCAAGAGAATGTCACAAGAAGAGGCTTTGGCTCCTGGTGAGGAAAGGAGGGGAAATCCATGAAGCTCCTGGATAGCTTGTGTCCGGTTCGGAAATACAGGCATCCTGATATCAAAGCCAGAGTGTTCCACACGCCACGCACATTTTCTCTCCTCCGCCTTATTAAAGATGCTGGAAATTGATTTCAAGGACAAAACCGAGCAGTGCTGCTCCTTGGCCTTACCACACCAGACTCTGAGCTCATTTACACGGGTGACAATCTGGAGAAGGGCCACTGAAATCAGCAGTGTCGCTCCTGATTTACTCCAGTGTGTCCTGAGATGAGGATCCAGCTCCCAGAGAGAAAACATGGGTGCGGCCGTGTTCGGTGACGTTCGCCAGCTGTAAGGGTCAGGCCGGAAGCAGGAGACCGCGATGGTGCGCAGCCAGCACTCCTGAGCCGTCACACGGCCTCTGGAAACCCCATGCTCCCCCTTCCAGCTCCAAGGCAGCATGGCTTCTCCTGGGAATCCTGCCCAGCGGACTCCCTCTTTAGCCCCCTTAACTGGGGAGGGTGTGGAGCTCTCTAGAGCGGGTTCTTCAAAGGATCTGAGGGGTAGGAGAAAGCCATCTGAGCAACCGCTGCCCTACCCCTTCCCTCCACCAGGAGCCGGGACTGCACGCTGAGCGCTGTACAGGGTCCTGGGAGAGTGGGGGGCTGAGGGCACCGGGGTCACACATGGACCCTGCCGGGGGAAGGCCAGAGTGAACAGAGCGCTCCAACCTTCCTACTACTGTACTATTGCCCAAGCCAGTGTGGGCCACAGAGCCTTCCTTCGCGGGGGAGGAAGGGGGAAGGGTTCACATGGCTATGGGCACAGTATAAAACCAACAGCCACATACAAATGACACTTACACTGGGTTAACCGAGGGAGGTGGTGGAATCTCCATCCTTAGAGGTTTTAAGGGCCAGCTCAACAAAGCCCTGGCTGGGCTGATTTAGTTGGGGTGTGTCCTTCCAACCCTAATCTTCTATGGTTCTGAATCCAGAAGGGAAAGGCCCCATTCACCTGAAGACCATTTGGGGGCGCTGGGCTCAGCCTTTACACATTTGTTGTCTTTACTCCCTATAATGGCTGCTATTCACAGCTTCCTGTTCTCTTTCCCTACTCTCGTCAGAGAATGGTGACAAATGCAAGAGATGTTGAGGTACCCGGTTAGCCCAATGTTCTTTAGCACACAGCACAAAACCACTCCAAATCCATCTAACTGATTGTGCAGCTCTCTGCCCAACTGGGGTCCCTTACAGACCCACAAAGCTGATTCATTTATACTCTGAAGCCTAACAAGGGGCTGTTACACCAGCCCTTGTCTAATTGTGCTCGTGGATCCTTGTTCACAATCCCTTCCGCTGTCCCTGGGAGTGGTATGCGCGCGCGCGCACACGCACACACACACACAATCTGGCCACGAAGTGGCACTGAGCAGCTTTACGGATGCTGCTTAGTGCAAAAAGATGAAACAATGGCCCACCAATGATGCTAAGCCTCTCTCCTAGCAAAGCACATTGCATGTGACAGGGAACGTATCAGCGTAAAGACTCCATTACATGCTGAACAACATCTAAACAGAGAGTTTACCTTTCAAATGCTACGTTTATAAATGACTCCCTCATCGGCAACTAAGAACAAGCTGCACTTTGCAG
Source organism: Emydura macquarii macquarii (assembly GCF_026122565.2). NCBI lineage: Eukaryota > Metazoa > Chordata > Testudines > Chelidae > Emydura > Emydura macquarii. The sequence continues at coordinate 2,166,961 of NW_027131688.1, forward strand.
TGTGACGGGGAGCATAGGGTTCCAGTCTCTGCCAAGGCAGTCTGAGGCTCCTGCTAAAGTGTGGTGATAGTATACGAATGATAAAGCCATACAATGCAAGTTGCACAGCAAACCTGTGGGAGGAAGAAAGTGGAGCACTGGCAGGCAGGGTTGTGGTGATGATCGGCAGGAACATTATGTCAAGGAGATAGTGAATAATATCCAAAAGGAAATGTCAAGCACTTCAAACATTCATCCTCTTGGGCGATTTTATTCTCTTGAGGGTGCTGGCTACGACTAAAGCAGAAGCAGGATTAGGAGTAGGCTGTTAAGTGTCTTTGTGCTGTATTTAGGGATAAAATCTATTTATTATATAGTGTCTCCTTTTATGTTCCTTGTTTTTTAACCTGAAGTGATGCAAACAATCCTCTCATGACTGAAAAAGAAATTCTGCTGCTAGCATCCCTTTCTGATTGCCTAAAAAAGTCTGGTTAGCAAAAGCTTTCTAATAATCCAATCGCTGTCTATAGGCAGGCGGTATCTGATGTAAGAAATCAGGCAGAGTAAAAAAGTAACGAAAAGCCAGAGTGATCTGATCAGATTCTGTTTGGCCCTCAGGTGTAGTTGAGAAATACGATTGTGTGTGTGTGTGTAATTTTATCATATACTTTATTCTACATACATTTTATCCTATACTTTGCAACAAGCAGTTTGCATCAGATATATCATGATGGCTTTATGTGCAGTGGAATGCTGTGACCTAGATTTATAGTAAGTTCAAAGAGCTTTAATGGGAAAGTATTTGGAAAGCAGTAGGATGATAGTAACTTTAGAAGCTAGAGGTGAATTCACCCCTTTGTGGGGGCTAGCCCTAACCACAAAACTACTGGCTATTCTGAGGGGCGCATCTTTCCTTTAGTACAAAAGGAAGTGCAGAGACCTTGATATTTTTCACGGAATGGCATTCTTGTTTTCCGACCAGCCCTAGTGAGCACAGGCCTTGGGCACCACTTATGCCATGAAAATATATGAGTGAGACATAAGTGAAGCTCTGTCTGATTCGGACCGGAGAGCCCAGGGAAGAACTCCCTCCCCCAGTGCAAGTCACTGTCCTCCATTTGACCAGAAATTCAATCCTGAACCTGAGAAGCCTTACCAACGAAAGCTTCATCCAAACCAATACACTTCCATGAAAAGTTGCCGTTTCAATGATGTGGCATTTTCTAAACAAATAAAAAGAGAAAAACATTCTGCCCAAAGATTCCCAACCAGCTCTAGTGCTGGCTTCCAGATCAGGGTGATTTTCACCCAGAGAGATGGAAATGGCCATTTAGCTGATTGTAAGCCCTTTGGGGGCCCAGCTCATCTTTTTTTCTGTGTCTTCTCAGTGCCTGGCTCAATGGGGTCCTTGTCCTGGACTATGGTAATACAAAGACTAAGCTAACACGTACTATCTATCTGTCTAGGCTGGTGCAGGGAGGGAACACGGTGGTTTGTACTAGCAGCACTTATGGGAGGATATTGATACACCAGGCATCACAGAAACTTGGTGAAATGAGGATGCTCACTGGGACGCAGTGATACCAGGTACAAAATATATCGGAAGGACAGAACGAGTCGTACTGGTGGGGGACTGGCACTATATGTGAAAGAAAGCATGGAATCAAATGAAATAAAAATCTTAAATGAACCAAACTGTGCCATAGAACCTCTAGGGATAGTAATTCCATGCTTGAAAAATAAGAATATTGCAGTAGGGATATATTGCTGATCACCTGACCAAGATGGTGATAGTGACTGAAATGCTCAGGGAGATTAGAGAGGCTATAAAAATAAAAAACTCAGTTATAATAGGGGATTTCAAGTATCTGCATATTGACTGAGTACATCACCTCAGGACGGGATGGAGAGAGAAAATTTCTTGACACCTTAAATGACTTTCTTGGAGCAGCTAGTCCTGGAACCCACAAGAGGAGAGGCAATTCTTGATTAAGACCTAAGTGAAACATAATATCCGGTCCAAGAGGTGAATATAGCTGAATCGCTTGGTAATAGTGACCATAACATAACAAAATTTAACTTCCCTGTGTGGGAGAAGGGGGGGGGGGGGGCGGAAGGGACACATACCAAAGCAACCCAGCGCAGTAGCATTAATTGCAGAAAGGGGAATTACACAAAAATGAGGAATTTAGTTAAACAGATATTAAAAGGTACAGTGCCAAACGTGAAATCCCTGCAAGCTGCTTGGAAAATTGTTTAAGTCACTATAATAGAGGCTCAATTTGAATATATACCCCGAATTAAAAAAAACTAGTAAGAAGACCTAAAAAGCATGGCTGTAGCTAAACGACAAAGTAAAAGAAGCAGTTACAGGCGAAAGTTATCCTTTAAAACATGTAAGTTAAATTCTATTGAGGAAAATAGAAAGGAGCATAAATTCTGGCAAGTGAAGTGTAAAAATATAATTAAGGAGGCCAAACAAGAATTTGAAGAACAGCTAGCCAAAGAAAAAAGTAACAGCACATTTTTTTAAGTATATCAGAAGCAGGAAGCTGCTAAACAACCATTGGGCCATTGGATGACCAAGATGCTAAAAAACCATCAAGAAAGATAAAGCTATTGCGGAGAAACTTAATCAATTCTTTCTGTTGGTCTTCATGGCTAAGGATGTGAAGGAGATTTTAGGTGACAAATCTGAGGAACTGTCCCAGATTGACAGAGGTGTCATTAGTGGAGGTTTTGGAACAAGTTGATAAGTTAAACAGTAATAAGACACCAGGACCAGATGGCATTTACACAGTTTTGAGGAATTCCAATGTGGTATGTAACCTATCATTTAAATCAGCTTCTGTATCAGATGACTGGAGGATAGCTAATGGAACCCCCTTTCAGATGGCTAAAGGCTGCTATCAAATCCCCCCTCATTCGTCTCTTCTGCAGACAAAACAAGCCTAGTTCCCTCAGCGTCTCCTAAGTCACGTGCTCCAGCCCCCTAATCATTTTTGTTGCCCTCCGCTGGACCCTTTCCAAATTGTCCACATCCTTTCTATAGTGGGGGGCCCCAAACTGGACACAATACTCCAAATGTGGCCTCACCAATGCCAAATGGGGAGAAGTGATTATGCCCCTCGATCTGCTGGCAATGCTCCTACTACTAGGAACCAAAGTAGGCCAAACCCAGCTACTTTACGATCCCTTTGCACAACTGAAGCTGTGCAAAGGGGCTAGAATGAAACTGAGCTTCTGGCTGGATGGAATGCTGGCAACCTGCCCCACTGCCATGGGATACAGGGTGAAAGCATGCACAGCAAAGTGGATGGGAGGGGGTTGAGATGGGGAAGACTACTCCATCTGCAAAAAATCGGACATATTTCTGACACAACATACATGACCAGCTATGAACACTGTGAAGGACCTGGAAAATAATAAGTTGCCAGATAACAAAGAAATAATATACATGCGAATGACAATGAAAATTCTACATCACATGCACTGGCCTCGAGGATGTACAAGTATCACACACAATGGAAAAAGTTTTCCCCTCTCAAAAATGTGAGGAAACTGGGCTCAAAGCTGTGAGAGAGAATGCAAAGGGCAAACATTGTCTCCAAATGAGATTTACAGGAAAACAGATGTCCAATTATGAGCTGGGAGTGTTGACTTTGTACCCAAGTTCCTATGAAATAGTTAAGAGCATGTACCATTAATAACATACATCAGAGACACTTCCAGCATGTTTCAGACTAATTTGAAAACAAACGCTCTTTTTCTGGACATTTTATAAAAAAAAAAATCACTTAGTTCAGGAGTTATCCCTGAACACTGGAAAGTGGCCAAGATACTGGCCATACGTTAAAACAGGCCTCGTTACCCACCAGGAAACTGGAGGGAAACTAACTGCCCTTTGAGTGGATCTAAACTAATAAAAACTATTCTATAAGATAAAGCAGGGGCGCACCCTGAAAAAAATCACAGCTTGATAAAAGGCAAACTGGCCTCATTTCAGGAAAGAAATCCCCCAGCTCCTCTTTCCTCATTGCCTGTGAGAAGTGACCCTCAGAAGCCCAGCGGAGCAAGCTGGACATCATTTGCTATATACAATGCTGCTTTTTTTTTTCTTCCCAGAAGAAGTTAACTGTAAATTATAAAATTAAATGTAAGGTGCAAATAGGAGGGTATTTTGATTGTTGCTACAAGAAACGAATCAAAGAAGATTAGCAAGGAACCTCAGAAGGTCATCTAGTCCAACCCCAGTTCAAAGCAGGACCAACCCCAACTCAATCATCCCAGCCAGGGCTTTGTCAAGCCACACCTTAAAAACCTAGACTTCCCGCACTGCAACTTGAGACCATTGTTCCTAGTTCGGTCAGCTGCCACCACTGAGAATAGCCAGGCTCCATCCTCCTTGAAACCCCCTTTCAGGTAGTTAAAGGCTGCTATCAAATCCCCCCCTCATTCTTCTCTTCCTCAGGCTAAACAAGACTCGTTCCCTCAGCCTCTCCTGATGAGTCTTGTGCTCCAGCCCCCTAATCATTTTTTTGTTGCCCTCTGCTGGACTCTCTCCAACTTGTCCACATCCTTCCCAGGGGCGGCCCAAAACTTGACACAGTGCTCCAAACGTGGCCTCACTAGTGCCGAATAGAGGGGAATGATCACTTCACTCGATCTGCTGGCAATGCTCCTACTAATGCAGCCCAATATGCCATTAGCCTTCTTGGCAACCAGGGCACACTGCTGACTCACATCCAGCTTTTTATCCACTGTTACCCCCAGGTCCTTTTCTGCAGACCTGCTGCCTAGCCCTTGGTCCCCAGTCTGTAGCTGTGCATGGGATTCTTCCTTCCTAAGTTCAGGATTCTACACTTGTCTTTGTTGAACCTCAGATTTCTTTTGGCCGAATCCTCCAATTTGTCTAGGTCACTCTGTTTCCTATCTAGCACTCTCCCCATTCCAAATGTTTCATTCCAAGAGCATTGCAGATGCTGTGCAGAGGTAGGCACCGTTGTTTCAGTCATTTACACACGTTCTTCTATGGAGGTATTCAAAATTTCAAGTATATAGGCCAGAGATTGAAAATAAAGTACATTACAGAAAGGACTACTCTCATACAACAAAGTGTTATATTCCAGCCTTACCTAGGAAACAAGTGACTTTAGTTCAGTGCAGAGCAAAGGGAAAACTATTTTTCCTAACAGAAAACAAGGTAAAAAATAAAATATATTTTTGAACAGAAACTTATTACAGCATGCTAACCTAGAAATAGCTACAGGAATTTGTGCAAAGGGGCTTCTGGTTGGTGTTTTGCTTTTGTGTGGCTTCCCAAAGGAAAAGGAAAGGCACATTAGGATACCTCACTAAAGAAAGGCAACTTTGTGAGGCTTTGTTTCTAGTTTCCTTTGCTTTCTTAGAACTGTCATGATTTCTTTTCTTGAGTTCCTTTCCAACAATGGGGATGGCCCCCCTCTCTACCACACATTCTGAGGGAACCAGAGCTGCAACACACTTTAAAAAAAACCAATCCCTTGGGAAATTCTCCAGAAAGTTGGCAGAGTGGGGCAGGTGTGCTTTCGGGGAACTGAGTTTATTTTTATCACTGTGTCTTCCCCCACAATAATTTTTTTCTTCCTTTGCATGGTTTCATTTATTTACATTCTATGCTTGTGAGAAAGAAACCAGTGGCCCAGTCTTCTGAAGCTCCAACAAGTGTCACTACTCAACAATTTTACAAGTGGTGAAATAATGTTATCGCACTGCTTCATCTACAGCTAGGAATAGAATTCAAACACGTATGCAGTCATTGCAAAGGGGGTTCGATTCAGTGCAGGCTGGGTCCAGAAATGGGCAAAAATTTGGAACATGCCTGTGATTGTTAGTTGTGTGGCACTGAGTTCAACCTCTGCACTGTGTTCCACGTGTTGTGTTTGTCACATAACAGGCTGCCAAGTGCACAGATAACCACTTTGATTGAAGGTATCCAACTCATCTGTGTGGGTGGTTGGATGAGAGAGAATAAGAGAAGTCTGGATAGGGAGCTTTGTATGTTTCAGTAATATTGATCATTTATTATCTGTATGTACTGCAGTGTCTGGGGATCCTGGTGGAGATTGAGGAAACCCTTGTGGAAAGCACTGTGCAGACGCCGAGTGAGAGAGTCCCTGTCCCAAAGAATATACAAGCAAACTATACCAAAGAGAAAGGAAGGATTATTATATACACTTTACATATAGGGAATTGAGGCATTGGGAAATTGAGTGATTTGTCTACGGTCGCAGAGGGAGTCTGAGGAAGACCTGGGAATTGAACCTAGATTTCCTGACTCCCATTCCAGTGCCTGATGCACAAGACCACCTCTCTGGTTTATTTTTGTTTGCAAATCCCGATGAAACGGAGTGAAAGATTTCTAAACCACTAACTAGTAGAGCTGCCACTGTCTCATGTTATGTTATCCCTGAAATGTGAAAGCTGCTGAAATCTGGACCTTCAATTCTATTCATGGCTTATCTGCAGCAACAAGAAGATTGGTCAAGTCAATGGTCAAGACCTTCTATGGATAAACACACGGGGATTTCAATTGCCTTTGTTTTCTTCTGAACCTGCTGGAGAATGGTAGGATGCCAAAGCCATCATGCACAATGATCTATAATATAGTAGAGCAAGCACAAGTATTAAAAAAAGGCTGCAGTGCATTGTTTCAGCAACATGAGCCCATCAAACCTGCCCTTTGCTCTGTGCACTGACTTCCCAAAGAATATTGAAACAAGCCAAAAATTCGAGCCTTATCTCCAAGGCACTCCAAGACCTGGGCCAAACATATTCATAGAATTCAAGGCCGGAAGGCACCATTACAGCAGCTAGTCTGACCTCGTGTATATCACAGGCCAATACATTTCAACTATGTATGTCTGTCCTCATCGTTATTTACCACTCCACCTATCTTTGTGTCATCCACAAATTTTATCAGCTCGATTTTATATTTATATTTATTTATTTATTGATGAAAGTGTTTAATTGTGTCAAGCCTAGAACTGATCTCTGTGGAACACCACTAGAAAAAACCCCATGTGATTATGATTCCTCATTGATAACTACTTTATTAAAAGAGTATAAAGTTCTGGGACAGGTAAGGGGTGGGGTCGATAGGCCTCCTCCTTGAACCATATGGAACTTTCTACCACAAGCGTAAAGCTTGTCTGTGCCGAGGACAGAGCTTTCTCAAGGTGCAGTCGTAGACTGTGGAAGAAACTCCACCAAGAGCTAAGGACCATCACAAACCACCTTCCATTCCAAAAGCAAGGAACACAGAGCACCCTGGACATGCTTATAAAAACATCACCACTGCACAGTTCATTTGGTCTTTCATCCTTTTCCGATTAGGTGAACCACACTTGATGGATTTTAGTCACCTTGCTTAACGTACATCTGGAACGTGCTGAGGTACGGTGGTAACGAGGATGGGAAAAGAAACTACATAGAATACACTAGACCCATATTTTACATCTCCATCTTCTCCACCCATAAGAACTTTGCTGCTGCATTTCCTCCTATCTTACAGATTCTTCCCCCCCCCCCCTTAATTAGGACATGCAGACTATCAGAGTGTATTTCTAAACACACCCCGAAGCTGTAGGATACCTCATCTGCCATGTTTGCCTGAAAACAAACCAGTTTAATAGCCAGCAAATTAGGACCACTCCTGCTTATGCTCCATGGCATAGCTCATTTTGATCTCTCTGTGATTACATTATTCTGCTAGCACCCTGCCTGATCAAACCACAAAGAGTCATCATCAGTTCACAGCCAACTTTTTAATGAATTTCGATGTCAAGCACCAGAGCGCTAATATAAAAGGTAGGTGAGAGCTCTCTAGGAATAGTTATTTCAATAACGAATTAATTCATGGAGAAGCCTCTAACCTCTAGAGTGACTCCATGTGTTCAGATGTGGTGTTGCAGATTGGTTTTTCAGGTTATCCCCTCCCCCCCCACTTTAGCTGTTCTGGTTCCACAGTGATCTGTCATTTTCTGTGGCCTAGGCTTTTGGCTCGGTCACTGCTCACTCCATTCCCCTGCTGGGGTATACAAAAAATAGTCCAAAAACAGAAAAAAAAAAAATGTAATGGACGTCAGCCGGATCTCCTGACATCTATCTGGGACATAGCATTCCTGTTATCTTTTCACACCCATGCACCCTCTCTTGGTCTGGGGGAGGAGGTAGGGAAACCCAGGCCCACCCTTTCCTATGTGTTTCAGCTCAGGGACCTTGTTTTAGGTGGAAAAGGACTCTTGATTCAGTCCCTCCACCACTTTCCTGATTTGTTTTAACCTTCAGCCCACATCTCTCCTGGGTCTCTGGACTCTGCTATCCCCACGGGGCTATGTGGTTCCTCACAGCTTCTTCTTCGCCAGCTACGAAGGTCCTTTTTTTAAAAGACTACTCCCAGCCCTCTACATGTGAGCAGTCCCTCTGTCTCTTGCCTTTAGAGTAGTCACTATCTCCCTCCTCCAAACAGGAGTTCCCCATCAGCTCTCACTCAGGGGCTGGGGTTGGTGTCTTAGGTCTCAATGCCATGGAACGGTCAACGGCTGTGCTTTTTCTGAGCTCTTTAGCTGAAAACCATCATTAATTCACCTTCAGCAGGCCAGCATTCTCCTATCAGTGTCTGCCGTCCCTGGGAGGAAGGAAGGAACCTTTATATTGGCCCCTTTCTTTCACTTCACCCCCTAACTGGTTGCCCACTCTGCCGGGCTACCTGTCCCAGGCCTTTACAGAAACAGTGTCTATCTTTCTCCCAATTACTACATATCCCTGGAACCACTTCTCTACGCCTATCCTCATTAGGTCATTGAATACCATTATTGGGTCTTTCAGAAGTGTTTAAGGGACATGCCAGGTAGTGGGATGGCCTGACCACTAGACTTCAGGGCAAGCCAGCCCATCACCTCCCTCCCCCAGAATTGCTGTATATTTGATTTCACCCAGGAATTCCTATTTTTGCCTCAACAAATCCATCGGCTAGATTCTGCACTTGGCTATCCCAGACCAAATCTGAAGTATTTCCACTTACAGCCATGTAATGAGAAGAAGTAGCTAGACAAGATTTGATTAATTATTACTTCTTTGTTGTCTCTATTGGCATCCAATGATTCTGTAATTTGGTCTGAAATATAGTTAATCTGGTGAGATACCAGGGTTCATTCCGGGGGTGTTTTCCCCTCATCTGTAGGTTTTGGAGATTTTTAGTAGTAAATGTGTGAAATGTGAAAAATGAATCCTCTGCTGTCTCTAGGAGGGTGGAGAAGCACTGGAATGGGTTACCTAGGGCGGTGGTGGAATCTCCATCCTTAGAGGTTTTTAAGGCAAAGCCCTGGCTGGGATGATTTAGTTGGGGTTGGTCCTGCTTTGAGCAGGGGGTTGACTAGATGACCTCCTGAAGTCCCTTCCAACCCTAATCTATGATTGTCACAAGAAACCTTGTGGAAGGAACTGCTTATAATCTGTTTTCAGTTACACTATAGTGAAAGGGGACTCTACTGAAGAATTACCCTGCTGTAGCTAAGAGGGGTTTCTGGTTCAATTTGCCTACATTTTCAATCAGTCAAGAGGCATTGTACATAAATCTGTATATATGCCTGGATCATTCTGAACTAGGGTCTATCACCTCAGTAATCATTGATCGTACTGTAAAGGTTTCTGTTGGGGGTAATTGATAGTCAAATATTAAGGGTTGTGCAAATCTAAGATAGTAGATCCTGTACAGAAAGGCAAAATGTCAGGTAAAACAAAGCCAACACTGGAACTCATGGCAAAGCAATAGATGATCAAACTAAACCATTAGCCCCCTCCCCGCCAAAGCCCTATTCTTTCTATTTTCAAACACTAAATGTCTCCGTGGATCGCATTCTGCCCTCTGCTGCAGCAGTGTAAATCTTCGATGCTGCAAGGTGCAGAGGACACTAAGCTCTACCCATCAGAGCACATAGGCACGTGTTTAACAAGCACATGGATAGTCCCACCCGTAGGAGAGTAAAGAGTTAAAGTCTGGACAAATAGTCAGGATCATGGCAAGGGCAAACCTTGTTTCTGCTAATTGGTGTGAATTCTAGTTAGAGTCTGTTATCTCTCTTCTTCTCCTCCCTTCCTGGCCATCTGAGCAAGGGATGAGACTAACAAAATAACTATTCCCCTCCTGCACAAGGCCTTGGTGGGCATAAAGCATTATCTCCCCACCTTTCCCCTGAGCATGCCTTTACTTCAAAGAATGCTAGTGTAAAATTAATCGGTTTTAAGGTGATGAGCCTGTCCTCTGTATGGCAATCCTGTAAACAACAAACAGGGGCAGGTATAATTGTATCCATCCTGTCGTTGTTAATATTCATTTTATAGGTGTCAATGTAACCAACTGAGAGTCTATGGGGAGTTGCTGGAAATGTATACATTTACATACTGTCATGGATAAAAGAATTGTAAAATTACCCCCCCATTGCTCAATCGTGGCGTCAAAGTGGAACGAGCAGGCAATAAAGGGTTCCGTCTTCCCAATCCGCTCCCGGGACAACCTGTTTGGTTATTTCTACCACCACCATCCAACTCCCAGTTAAGACCCATTCTACAGTGATTTGCTGCACTGGGACTAAAGAGTTGAGTACCTTGCATGATTGAGCCCTATATGCAGAGGAACTCAATCAGGCTGAGATCAGAGGCTTGGATTGCCCTGACCATGGGAAGTGATGCCATAAGGAGTGGTGTGGAGCTGTGGTCCTGCCCCAAAGACCCACAGGATCTGGAAAGGACAAGGACCCTCCTTTGCATGTCAGTTTTCTGTCGCTGTCCTAAGCTCCCTGACAGCACAGATCAGAGAAGCTCTGCCGGGCTGCAGCTGCTCTTGGACCGCTGTTAAAGGAGGCTCTCCTCTCCTCCGTGACCATGGAAAAGGTCTTGCAGCCTAGGGCTGTACTGCATTGCAAAGCTGATCTCTGTAGTCCCGGCTCCATACCCCTGCCCCCATATGGATTCCTGCCTCGGGTTGAAGGAAGGGGATGGACAGTTCAGTGTTGGATGCAGCTGATGAGGGCTTTTTACATTTTCCTTCAGCTGATCTGGGTCAGACTTTGGCTGTACTTTATCCGCAGTGTGTGTGGCCATACTTTGAAATGACACGTGGTAAAAGAGGCCTCCAGAGGCACCAGGCTTATTTCATCTCAACAATCTCTGGCTCAGATCTGCTCCATTTATGAGTAAACTATGATTTTCCTAGCTAGCAGCCCTACAAATCCTGCCTGAAGTCTGGGCTCAGGTGTCCCCAGCAATGGAGATTTGGGAGTTGGAACTTAGATGGAAATTCTGTTATGGATGCTTAGCCCGAGAACAAACCAGAGGATTCTCTGAATTAGCTCTGGAAGCCAAAGAGGAACCTAACATTTGTTCTGGCCCCAGGGTCAGCACTTCCAATACACACGAAGAGCAGATCAGCTGGGGGAGCAGCTGCTATTTTCCATAGGACAAAATGCTGTTTTGAGGTGTAGGATTTCTGAATTCTTAAACATTAAGTAATGAATTCAACGAGTAAATCTGTATTAAGTAATTTCTTGATTAGCTTTCAGAACAGAAATGTGTAGGGATACAGAGAATAAATTACGTATACATAATACATTAATTGTTTAATGAGTTTTAAAAAAAAAAGACTTGAGAATGACACATTTTACAGAGAGATCCAATCAGTAGGTTTAGTTAGCTTCCAAGATATCAAAATGGATGCAGTTTAATTAACTTAGCATTATATCAGCAATTATAGGACTACAATTCTGTAAGTCTCTTACATTCACAGTAACTGGCAACCCATGTTGTTTCATATGTACTGACTATCCCCCCTTAGGAGGGACGGCCCCTTTACAAAATTTACACTCTTTCCTTCCAAAAGTCTTCTTCTACTTCGTTGTATTTTTCATGGAAACAGATGGAAAGCCTCTACATTTCTAATTGTGTGTGTGAGAGAGAGATACGGAGACACTGGTCATGACTTTAAACGTAAAGTCAAGCAAAGCAGCCAAAGCAGGAGCTGAGGATTGAGCTTCAGAACAGCAGTTTAACATAGGTTTTTGTCTGTGCTTATAAATATACCTCTGCAGAAGGTCTCATGTTAGCTGGCCTAGAAGGCCAGCTTGGCTACTTTAGGATTTTAGACGACAGTTTTCACTGTCCTGGTTTTCCCAGCCTCTGACTCGCCCACTGCCATTGCTCTGCGATTCCCCGAGATCATCCCTAGCTCTCCCTTTAAAGGCAGTTTTTGACAACTCTATTCTGCATGAGCAGTGCAAACTTCTAGCCTGGAGGACAAGTATCGGGATTATTGCTTTAAGAGTCATGGCACCGCACTGTCTTCTCGATGGCGTATTTCTAGCACGTCAGCTAGATAGCCACAGTTGTATTTGCATATGTTCAAACTGTAGCAATTAACAAGTTACGCTATACCCAGGGTTCTAAAATAATCATGCCTTCATGTGTGAAAAATGTAGCATTTTGGTTTATGGTATATTAATAAACTTGCATGAAAAGTAAAACTTTTCAAGCCTGTTATTGAGCCTAAAACCATGTATAGGATTCTTCCTGCCTCTTTTCTCCGGACACATGTTCTGTCTGACCCCAGGCTCATTAAGTTTCCAGTACTTCAACTTTCGAAGATTCAGAAATCATAGAACTGTAGAGCTGGAAGGAACCTCAAGAAATCAAGTCCAGCTCTTGTGCTGAAGCTGAACCTAGAACCTAGAATATCCCTGACAGGTGTTTGTTCAACCTGGTCTTAAAATCCTTCAATGATGAGGATTGCACACCCTCCCCTGGAGAAGTATTCCAGTGCTCAACGACCCTTAGAGTTAGAGTGTCGTTTCCCATCCCCCACCCCACAATATCTAATCTCAATCTCCCTTGCTGCACTGCTTGTTTTACCTTCAGTGAACATGGACAGCAATTGCTCACAGTCCGCTTTAGAAAAGTCCTTTGTGTATTTGAAGTCTGTCATCAGGTCTCCTTTCAATTTTCTTTTCTCAAGATTAAACACGCCCAGTTTTTATAGGACTGTCCTTATAGGACAGGTTTTCTAAACATTTGATTTGTTTTTTGCTCTCTTCTGGACTCTCTCCAGCTTATCCACATCTTTTCTAAAGTGGGGTGCCCAGACCTGGATGCAGTACTCCAGCTGGGGCTCACCTGTGCTGAGTAAAGTGGGACAATACTCCTGTTAATCGCCCAAGAATAATATTAGTCTCCTTTGCAATGGCATCATATTGCTGACTAATATTCAATTTGTGATTCACTATAACCCCCAGCTCCTGTTCAGACATATCATCACCTAGCCAGTTATTTTCATTTTGAAGTTGTGTGTTTGTTGTTTCCTTCCTAAGTGAAGTACTTTGCACTTGCCTTAACTGACTTCCATCTTGTTGATTTCAACCCTATTCTCCAATTTGGCAAGGTCCTTTTGAAGTCTAATTTGATCCTTCAAAGTCCCCGCAACCCCTCCCAGCTTGGAGTCAGCGGCAAAATTGGTAAACTTACTCTCCACTTCGTTGTCCAAGTCACTGATGAAAAATGTTGACCCTCAGACTGAACCCTGCAGCCCCCACTAGATACATCCTCCCAATTGGATAGTGAATCATTGGGAACTACTCTTTGAATAGGTCTTTCAACCAGCTGTGCGTCCACCTTATAGTAATCTAATTTAGACTACATTTTCCTTGTTTGCTTAAGAGACTGTCCTGTGGGATGGTGTCAAAAACCTTACTAAAAATCAAGATATATCATAACTACTGCTTCCCCCTTCTGCTAGGCCAGTAACCCTGTCAAAGAATGAGTCAAATGAATGAAAAGCTCTTCATTACAGTAGATCATTTTAATACCTGATCACTAGTGACATTTTCATTAATTGCTGTAATTTCAATTACAATTTTTCATAAATTTTTTAAAAAATATGTCTCCAAGAAGCGTGACTGTTTTTCCAGCCATCTCTATGAATTGCCCGGGGCTAGATCCTCCAAATGAGTCTGTACAGCTCTAGCATCTAGCCTCTGCTTCATGGCCATTTCTGATATTGTATAATCACAATACCTGTCGAAGGTCAATATGGCTATTCGAGTGAGTCAGACAAGCAGGATTTAGCCCATAGGTTCTCTTTTGCACTGTACTACATTACTTAATGGACTTAAATGCTCAGATAGCAAGGAAAGTCTTCCTTATAAATAGACATGATTAAATTAGCTGAAATGTTTTAATCTTTGGTAGAAAAATTTGTTACGGTCAAGAATTATTTTATGACAATAAATATTATTGCTTCTGAAGAACTATGCGGAAGATTTGATTTGCCTCCTCAAAATTTCTGTGTACATGAATGAAACACCTAATGTATCTGTACTGGATTTAAATTGAAACAGGTACTGGAAATGTTGCCATCTTTGCTTTCATGTGCTAAAAGTGTTCATTATTTCTTTTCATGATAATAAATGCCTCGCTGAGGTAGCAGGTTGTTGCAAGACAGAAACCAGAATTTATGAAAGAAAATCCTGTAGTTCTTACTCAGGAAAATCTTCCACTATTTTCAAAGGGAGGTTTGCCTGACTAGTTGCTCATGGTCCAATCCAACTTTCCTTTAAATCAAAGGAAATGCTCCTGGTTATTTCAGCTGGAAATGGGTCAGGCTCTTTGTAGAGATGACCGGATTTGTCCCTAAAGTTGGAGTAATTCTGATTCTAGAAAATGGCATCCCTTTCCCACTGAGTGTGGCTAGGTGCACACACAGGGACAGGAGGCAGCCCTTCCTAGAACGTCACAAGTTTTCACAAGGGTGAGTCATCACTGGAGCTTGGCAACATTTTTCACAAGTGTAACTGATTTGACCCAAAAAAATGCATGTTTCAGTTGAACTAAAGCTAGTTGTGAGAGTGAAGTGAATGTTTTGTGAATGGTCAAAACCAGCCAGAGCAGGAGGAGGTGACCCCTCCCCCCAGACCTCTCCTCCCCTCCCCTCCCCTCCCTCCTTTTTTTTAAAAATAACTTTTACCCAGGGGACTCAGGTTCAAATCCCTCCTCTGGAAAATATGTGAAATGGCCTTTTTTGATTGACCTGGATTGTTATTTAACCTTTCAGCAGAACAACTGAGAACTGAACTTAAATTGAATTTCAAAGTTGCAACCAGGATTGGTCATTAGCATTATCACAAATGGGAAAGATCAGAAGAGCAGTGAGACACGCCAGCTCGCCTTCACTCTCCGATTGCTAAACATGCACATGTTATCCTGGGTTAATAAAGCCAGGTCTAACAGACATGGTATTCAAGAACAGAAGGAAGGCCTCATGATTCAGCACGGGACTGGGATTCAGGAGATCTGGGTTCATAGCCCAGCTCTGCCAAAGACTCCCTAGGTGACCTCAGGCAAATCACTTAAATTCTCTGGTCCTTGGTACTCCATCTACAAAACAGGGATAATAATCCTTCCTTTCTCCCATTCTTTGTCTGTCCATTTAGACTGTAAACTCTCCAGGGTAGGGGCTATTTGTTTACACAGTACCTAGTACAGTGGGACATGGCCTTGCCTAGGACCTCTAAATGCCTTTTAATGTGAATAATCATCAAGACCGTTGAAGCTACCAAAGATGCGCTGATAAAGCTTTTATATGGCATTCTGCTACCTGGTTGGTGTGTTAGAGCTTTGCCTTCCTGCTCCCTCTCCCTGTTCATTGCCTGGTTCCTGCTCCTTGCACTCGGTGTTCCTGTTGGAGTCTGTGTGCGCGTCCGTGTGTACATACAGTGTTGACTTCATGCAGTTACTCCAGGCCCACTGCTACACCCCTGCTACTCAGCCTATTGTTAGGTTTTGTTCAGACTGTTGCTGACTTGCATGTGATTGACCACCTGCCTGTGTGTCTTGCTTTGATGTCCTTGTGTTTTGGGACTGCTGTTCTGGGGCGCATCAGAGTGTATCAATATGGTGACAACTGCTTCTATTCTGCAGCATATGCTGCCTGCACAGCCTTCAGCTGTTGACTGATGATACTTAATTTGGAGTTTTCAGAACCACGTACAGATTCTGCAGCTCTCCGCTGCTGCTAGGTTACCCTTGCTGCAGAACTGCTCAGGCTGTGATGGCATTGATTGTCACATTATATATGTGTGACAGACTCCCAGATCCCAAGTCCTTCTTTGATACAGCTCTGCCGGCACCTCAACGAGCATTTTGGCACAGGAGACTTTGTTCTGCTAAAGAGGAAAACTCTAAGTTCACCAAGAGCTCGGGAAAAGTACACATGAGTTCGCATGTCCTCTGCAGCAGCTGGCCCCTACTGTGAATTTGGGGCATTGATGATCAGGCTCAGGGATATTCTGTGAGTGGTGGAGCCATGACCTCCTGGGCAAACAACAACTGGCTGAAGATGCTAGACCTCTAACTTTTAACACCACATTTACTAAGAGGGAGGCATTGGAGAGGGCTCAGGCTGAAAGGAGTTGTGTCTCAGCTAGCCGCTGCCTTCCATCACCGCTCCTGCTTCCATCACCCAGTCTCCTACAGTGCCACCTACTCCAGTTCACAGCCTGGGCAGGAAAAGTTCCCAGCTCCTCCCTGTTACTACCACAGTGGAAAGGGGCACGTGAGCCATTTCTGTCCCAGCGGTTCTAGCCGGGCGATGGGCCAGGCTTGTAGGACGGAAGTACACTTTCAGTTTAGCCTGTGGTACTTTGGTTCACTGATTTTTTTTTTTTTTAGTACGATTGTCTCATGTGGCCCGGTGCTGGCGCTGGTGTCCGCTGGGGTGGATATTACTGGAACACCAGTGAAGGGCATGGTGGATACAGGGGCTGAGGTTCACTGTCTCCTTCCTGTGTTGGTTCATAACCTGGACTTTTGCCGGACAGTGGTTATGAAAGCCTGGAATCGGTGCACTTTGCGGACAGTGGGCGGGGCTGTGCGCTGCGTGCTCCACAACGGCAGCGCCTGGACCGCAACGTTTTACCTCGTTAACGCTGCAACTGCAGATGTCGGACAATAATGGAAGAGCAGTTTGTGCAGACAGCTTGGGATCGTGTCTGAACTCAGCCCACACAGGAGGGGTCCTGTGTGTGACGACTAGAAGGGAAGGAGACCCCATCACTTATTGAACAGTGATCGTTTTCTGGTCATGGTGTGATGTTCCCCTCCCTCAGTCTGGACTGGTGTGTAGCTGTGTCACCCCAATCCCTCACTCTTGGGCCCTGACTCACTCCAGTTTGCTGTGTGGACCACCCCACTCCTGGGTCAGCCCCACGCACAGCCTCTTGCAAGTAATCGGTCCCTGGCCCAGTGAAAGAGAGCTTCTGCCCAGTTGCTCATGGAGTAGACTCCCAGCAAACACCCCCAGCCCCAGACCCAACCCTAGGAACTGTCGTTTTGCAGGGTTCCCTGTGTACACCGCACCCTGCAAGCTCATTTACATTTGTCCATCAGTTTATCAGACAAGTTGATAGGCCCCAGCTCTGTCACTCCAAGCAAAGTCTGTACATACACCCATACGGTGTAGCCATGTGAGGCACACATTTGGGGATATGACAGGGTTTCATATCTGTTTGCATGCATGACATAGCAGGAAACATGTTACCATAACAATAATGGCATAAGCTTTGATGGGCAGAAACCTACTTCTTCAGATGCAAGCGACAACAGGTTAACAACAACAAAACAGAGGGAAACAGGCGACAGTATGAGTCAGTCTGAAAACCATCGTCACAGCTCAACAACTGCCTGATCCCTGTTAAGTATTGATAGTAGGAGATTTCAGGGAACATCAAGTACATGGAATTCACTCCACAGAAGAAGGCCAGCACGAGGGACAGCTTTTTTGGGGGCCACTTGCGACAGACTCACCTGCACCCACCACCCGACGGACATCATCTGCAGGTCTGCCGGGGAATTCGCTTGTGCTGATGCTCTGTCTGTGGCCTGTGCTCCATCACGCCACAGAGTCCACCGGAGGTCCTCCTCACTGCAGCCAGGACCCACCACGTTGCCTTCATGACCCAGCCCTCCAGCCAAGCCACACTCTGTGTCCCCCCCACACACACACACACTTGCATGGATTCTGCGATCCTGGCTCCACCACTCATCTCAGTGGCTGCTGCAGTCCACCACCATTCCAACAGCAGTCTGGGGAAGGTGGGGAGGGACCCGGACCCAGGGACCCTATGCACAGCCCATTTTCACCACTTCTCCCCCCAACTCCTCAACAATTTTCCCTGGGCCACTTCCCCACAGCCCCAGTACCTCTGGCGCCCTTGTTTCGGGACCTTGGCTCCACTCATCCCAGCAGCCAGCCACTGCTCTGTCCAGGGTCCTGACACTCTGTCCTTTTCAAGCTCCTGGGAGGTACTAAGTCTGCTCTGTTTACCACTCCCTTTTATACTGGGCTTCAGGGCCCTGACTGGCTATCCGGCATCCCCTTCCCATTGGCTGCCACTCCAAGGGCCCTCTTAACCCCTTCCTAACCAGAGCAGGGCAGACACGATGCTACACCACCTTGTTCTGCTGCTGTGGGCTCCTTGAATCACAACAGGGTAGATTTAGCAGCACTTTTCCAATGGTAGATCTTTTGGGCTGGTCAAGCCCCCTTTCCCAGCCAGGACCCATCCTCCCCCTCATTCAGAAGTGAAATTAGGCTCCTTTTGCAGAGTGCAAACTATGTTCCTACTCGCACTCACTTAAAAACCAGTATGAACCAGGCATCGAGAATAAGAAAAACACAAGAAATTCCACCATATGTCTCTCACATATTTTATCAAAGAAATCAAGTCTCCCCGAACTAGCCCCCCACCCTCACTATTGTAAACACACCTGCGGCAGGTGTAACTTAGGCCAAAATTTGGCACGCTGTATGGTATTTGGTGGGGTCAGTATAGCAAAAAAGTTTAACTGAGTCTTACAAAATCAGAAGTGAACATGGTGGTGGCTATAGCAGTACCATATCTCTAAAAAACGGAACAAGCCTTTGACCTTTTTAGCAAATTGCTTCCATATTATTCATGGATTACAAGGCCAGAAGGGACCACTGTGATCATCTGATCTGATCTCCTGTATAACACAGCCCATAGACCTGCCCCAAAATAATTTCTAGAGCAGATCTTTTAGAAAAACACACAATTTTGATTTAAAAATTGCTAGTGATGGAAAATCTATCACAACCCTTGGTAAATGTTTCTAATGGTTAATGACACTCATTGTAAAAATTTTACACTTTGTTTCTAGTCAGGATTTGTCTAGCTTTAACTTCCAGCCATTGGACTGTGTTATATCTTTCTCTGTTAAATGGAAGAGCTCATTATCAAATATGTGTTCCCTATGTAGGTAACCATATGCTATAATCAAGTCATTCCTTAACCTTCTCTTTGTTAAACTGTACAGATTGAGCTCCTTGCTTTCCTCATTAGAAAGCAGGATTTCTAATCCTCCTTATGGCTCTTCTCTAAATCCTCTCTCATTTATCAACATCCTTCTTTATTTGTGTCGTTCCAGTAGCAGTTGCACCTGTACCAAATACGGAGGTGAAATAACCTCTCTACTCCTACTCAAGATTCTCCTGTTTATGCATTCAAGGATTACATTGGCCCTTTTGGCCACAGTGTATCACTTGGAGTTCATGTTCAGCTGATTATCCACCCCTCTCCCCGTCCAATCTTTTTTCAGAGCCCCTGCTTCCCAGGACAGGGTACCCCATCTTGTAAGTATGGCCTACATTCTTTATCCTAGATGTGTACAATAAGATGTAGCTGGATTAAAAAGCATATTGTTTGCTTTCACCCAGGTTACCAAGTGATCCAGATCACTCTGTATGAGTGACTGGTCCACTTCATTTATTGCCATCCTTTTAGGGGGGGACGTACCAGGTGACATGCCCACAAGCTGCATGGAAACTTTTTAAAAACCGTCATAATACAGGCTTAAATTATTTGTATATTCCCAAATAAAAAATAAATAAAAACAGAATTATGACCAAGAAAACACCACCATGGCTAAACAGAGTAAAAGAGTTGTTTAGAGAAATAGAATTTGTTTAAAAATTGGAAAAGAAATCATACAAGGAAACTAGAATGCAACATAATCTCTGGCAAATCAAGGGTAAAACTATAATTAGGCAAACAAAAAAATATTTGAATAGCAACTAGAAAAAGACACAAAAACGAACAGCAACTTAAAAAAAAAAAACAAAAAAAAACCCATCAGACGCAGGAAGCCTGCCTAACAATCAGTGAGGCCATATTATAATCGAGGTGCTAAAGGAGCACTCAAGAAAGACAAGACAATTGCAGAGAGGCTAAATGAATTCTTTGCATCAGTTGTCACTGCAGAGGATGTGAGGGAGATTCCCACACCTGAGCCATTCTTTTTAGGTGATAAACCTGGGAAAAACTGTCCCAGACTGAGGTGTCAGTACAGGATGTTTTGGAATAAATTGATAAATTAAACAGTAATAAGTCACCAGGAGCAGATGGTATTCACCCAGAGTTATGAAGGAACTCAAATATGAAATTGCAGAACTACTAAATGGTGGGTTCTGCTGCCACTTCCCATGCTATTGTGGCTGCACTGCTATTTATAGTCTCCGTAGTCGTCAAGAGCTACCACAAGTCTGTGTACACGAGAAGGCAATCACATCCCTAATTTATAGCATGGACACAGCCTTAGTGAACTATTCAAGCGCTATCATTAAAAATAATTTTAAAAAATCCAATAAAAACAATACAAATATTCCTCAAATAAACTTGAATGAATAAATCTGAATAATTAAATAAATGCAAAGGAAAAGCAATATGCTCAAGGACATTTCACAAGGAAAAAAAAAACCCTGAAATTAATCAAATAGCAGCAAATTATTTGCTCAATTTTAATGATCTGTTGACTCTTCAGAGATTCCATACAAAATAAACTCCAGGTCTTGTATGGTTGGCATTGTGACCATTGCAATGATCCTTAAATCATTCTCTTCTAGACAATGTCTTAGGCCTGTCTTCAGTAGCAGAAGAAAGTATTCCCAGCTTCCGCGATGTGTCGTCTGTTTGGCAAAACGTCTGTACTTCAGAGCTAATTGACTACATCACCAGACAGCCTTCAGATGAGTTGCTGGAGAAGCTGGCTAATGAGTCAGTGGTTTTGTTCCAATGCTATGGTTGCTTTGTCCTCTATAATGGCCATTTCAGTGGCCCTTTTTAACTCCAACCACTACAATTAATGTTGGGATCACAATTTCATTTTAATGCCTTGTTTTCAGGCCTATAGAATTGGGCCATAAAACCAGGCAGTAGCTCATTATTCAAGGTTTCAAACTGGGACCAATTACTTTTAAAACTTTGTTTGGTGCCTTAGTGTTACAGGAATTCAAAATTAAAAGAAAATGAAATGGGCCTTTTTTTCCACTCTTATTGTGATAAAAAAAAATCCAAGACGGTTCTGACTAATGGACGAGGCTTGCTTATTAAAAAAGGAAAGAGGTGGGGGGAAGTAGAGAAGCTATAATCTTTTCAGATCGTGTTTATTGCTATTGCTCCCCCTCACCACCACAATCTTAATGTGCAGGTTTAAAGAGCTCATAACAATCCCTGTTCAGCTTTTGAAGCAGGCCAGACAGGAATTATCCAGGCCAAACTGGGCCATTCGAATTATAAGGGGATGGTTAACCCCTTTCTGAAACTAAGTGGGTCTTTCTGGTTGGCGTCTCTTGAGGAAGCAGGCCCCGGGAGATGGACAGCCCCCAGGGCCAGTGGGGAGAGGCCAACGCGCCAGGTCAGCCTGATTGACAGGGCGAACAGGCCAATGAGGGAGCCAGGAGGGCGGTCCCCCTGGTATGTGAGCTGGAGCTGCCTGGCCGTGCTGGGCAGAGCGTGGGGCTGAGCTAAGGACAAAGCAGCCGGTGGCGGAAGCAGAGAAGCCAGGCCAGGGAGCTGAGCCGAGCCGAGCCTATGGCCACTGCCAGGGCACGTGTCCGACCTGAGGCATCACCACAGCACAGCCAGGGCCTGGGACGAGGCCTGGGACGTGTGAGAGACAGACTGTGAGTGTCCCTGACACCCAGAGACGCTGGGTATGGTGCCCCCAGGCCAGAGGCGGCGTTGGGTGTTTGCCTTTCACCTTCTCCTCTTTTCTTTATTGGTTTCTTTGATTTGTGATTGCTGTTTGTGTAATAAATGGTATTTGCTGTGAACTGTATGCAGTGATCAGTGGGTCAGGGCAGCGCCCAGTGCAGAGTTAGTGCCCCGGGGTGGGGACACCTTAGCCCCGGCCCTAAGTGACCACAACACGGTTGAGGGTTGAGCCCCCAGGAATCCTGGGCCCAGCCTTGTCGGGGTTACGGGGACTCCGACCCACAGGAGCGTGGGAGGGGAGCCCTCGAGGTCAGGTGGGCCTCTGGGCACAGGGGGGGAGCGAGGACTCAGATCCTTTCGTTAGCCCACTCCAGCGGCGTAATGTATGAGCCAGGAAAGTTCCCCACAATAGTGGGCCCATTCCCCAGCTCATATAATCATAGTATTAGACTGCGCAAGACTGTGCTTATGCAGGGGGGGGAGGAGAGTGGACAGACATAAGCATTAGTTTGGGGGCCAAATGGTTGCAAATTTATTACATGCTAAAGAAGGTAGAATCAAAGTCGTTGATGCTATTAACCTTCTCAATAACAGTCATTTAAAACAACAGCAAAACCCTTCTGAAATCTAACATGTGGCTGTCTAACTGGATTGACAAACTGGAGATGGGGGACATTGATTGGACAGACCTTAATTGTTTGTCATCGATGCACATCTTGAGAATAACACAAACTGAATGTGCATTTCCAATGATTCATATTAGGGTTCTTTTAACATTGTACTTCATTCTTCAGCATAAAACACAGCAGGAAATAGCTAGATTCCTTTCCAAAGCATCTAAAAATCTGAAGCCTTCTCCAGGCCCCATGGCCTCTGGGACTGACCCCCTTCTCTCATGTGCCTACCTTGGCTGGGGGAGCACCAGTGGCCTCTGGGATCTTCTGGGTCAGACATCTGCCTGGATGGCCTTCTCATCAGTCCAGGAGCATACTGTTTTTGTGTACTCACCCACACACTTAGTCACTGGAAACTTCCAAATCCCCAATCAAGCCTAGCCACAAGATGCTCTCTCCCTTCAAAATATGTTGTTCTCCCCTGGGGATTCTCTCCTCTGCCATCCATCTGTCCGTTGGTCCTTCTCCAGTTGCTCCTATCCCGAACAGGCTCTGTACCACCCTTAGCACTCTGCCCATGCCCTAACATCTAGAACTCTCCCTTTCTCTTTTCCACCCAAAATCGCCCCGCAGCACCCACACTTACATTACTTTGCTGTGATCTGATTATTATGAGGAACCATGGGGAATTCCCCGCCCTTTCTGTGGCTATTGCTTAATACTCTTCGCCAGAGATGACTCCCCCTTGGGACTCCTAACGACACTTCAGAAGAGCAGAATTGTTGCCTTTAGATTGCACGAAGTATTGGGTATTTAAAATAAAATTCCCTGGGTAAAGACACCCGTTATGGGACTTTACCCCCCTCTCCTTTCAAATGGTACAGATGCAGCAATGAGCTGAGTGGAGTGGCGCGTTTAGTGGAGTGTTCAAAATCAAAAAGTAAATATTTCAGCAAGTGTCCTCAATACAAATCAGGCTGCCAAGTGGTTTTGACTCTTGTCTCGGTTACAGTTATGACAGAGGCTTCCGATTTAAAAGGAGGAAACATGAGTGGGTCCCTCAGGCCTCATCCCTCTTCTCTGCAGCCCTGGTTATAAAAGGGTTTGTTACAGGCTACAGGGAAACAATTTTATGGGATCCTCTTATTAAAATATTGGCAGCACTTCACAGCAGCCTTGACTGTTTAATTCAACTATAGCCACATTCTTTGCAAGATAAAGATAACATGTTGAATGAGGAGTGATTCAAGAAAACAGTTACATTATTAAATAAATGTGATAACCAAAGCTGCAGACGATATTTATTTTGACCAACAACTAGTTTGCTAGCATGATATCTCCCTAACTGGTAGCATGCGGGAATAGCAGGCAAGGGTGATGTGCTGAGTTGTGTAACTACATGGTCTCTGACATTTATCTTTTCTGCAGACATGTTTTGAGACATGAAAAGTGGCATACTTATAGCTTGACTGCTTTTCTCTTTGATTGCCTAATGATCATCTAAAAGTCTCATCAATCAGTTAGGCCTTTCCATCAGTAAAAAACCTCCTTTTTAAAAAAAAATCAAGGCCACATGGTTTCATGAGATATCAAGAAGTGCAGGCGGGCAAGAAAATGTATTAGGAGATGTCAAAAACTCTGCAAACCTAAATGATAGGAATTATTTAAACCCTGCCAATCTATAATATTAGCTTTCTAAATGTAATAATTAATCTTTCCATTTCTAAAAGCCTAAACACAGTGATTACGCTGCCAGTGCAAAATACCTGGCACTTAGCAAATTTTAGTAATTTTGCTTGTGAAGTGACAAATAACAAGGAGGAGAGGTCCACCAAGCATACTGAAGGAGCCACGGCCAAAAAAAAAAAAAAATGTATCTTATGTCGCACCAGGAAGAATTGAAGCTATTACTGAAATCAATGACATCATAAAAAATTAACACAAACGATTCATTGCAGTCAGTGGCAAACCTCTCACTGACTTCAGTGGAGCCACGATTCCATCTCTGATCGGGAATTCCAGTTTCCTATGGTGAGCTGGGGTGATAGCGCTCCCTTTGGTCAGGTGGGCATTGCAGAGAGTCCGCTCGATGTGGCGGGGTGGCCAGCAAATCCTTTTGCCCGAGTCTCTAGGCTAGTCCCATTCTGAGCTACGAAGAACGTTAGTTTCAGTGTGCGGGTTTCCCCTTATGCTTGGTGGAGTCAGCTGGTCCTCAGGGGGGTCTTAAGTGCCCCTGGTGGTTCTTAAGTCTTGGGGGAGGAGAGGGTCAGTAGGGGAACCCAGTCCCACTCGCTATACTGGGTTCCAGCCAGGGGCCCAGATCTCTTCAACTCCACCTGCTGGGCCTGGAGCGACATCCCACATCCCTGGGCTCTGTGGCCTTCTCCAGCCTGAGGATCCGGTCGTCTCCGCTCTGGGAGCTATCTCCGGACGGCTTCTCACCATCTTGCTGCCAGGACTTTCCTTCTCCAGCCTGTTTGCTCCTCTAGCAGCCGCCCCACCCTGCCCCTCTGGTGCTTCTAAAGCGATCTTTAAAATCTAAATAAGGACTGGCAGGCTCATGCTTTTACTAAGCTTCATGCCCAGCTCTTTGCAGGTCAGCCAAGGGTTTCTTCTTCTTCCTCTTCTCCCCTGGAGATGGGGACAGAGGGCTCCCATGGGCCTTCCACCCCATGCCACTCATATTAGGCATCTAGGCATCAATGGTCAAGTGTTTGTCCTGCATATCGTCTGTGATGCTGGCTGGATTAGGGGGCCCTTGAGGTGTATTCAGGAGCTCTGATAACTCCCCTCTACACCAATCTCACGTTGGGGGTGTCACACTGGCTGAATTGCGGCGGGTGGGGGGTGGCATTTATCACATTATTTGACATCAGTGTGTCAAAATCATAGTAATTCATGTGAGATATGCCGTGTCAGCTCCTGTTAGAAAGGCTGTAATGTGCTAAGTAAGGTGATGATGTTTATGTTCATGTGTGATATGTGTAATGGGAGTTATGGATATGTTTGATATATCTGTATTTCAAATTGTGCTGTGTCTGGGTGACACCCCAGACAGGATGGCTGCAGCACTAGCCTGCTTAAAGGTCCATTAAGAAATTCACAGGTACAAGGGACCCAGGGGGAGAAGCCAGGGATATACCTGGTGAGTCACCAGGACTTACTCATGTGACTCTGGACTCCATTTTATTCCTGTAAAATTCCACAAGCAGCATGGCCAAGGCCAAAGGACATAAAAGGCAGCTGCCCCACATCCATTTTGTCTTTCAGTCTCTGTCTCCAGTCTTCACCTATCTCTGGATCAACTCATCTACAACTGAATTGAACTGAAGCTGTGAAACAAAGGACTGAGACCCATCCAGGTACTGGATGTATACCAGAGGGACTATACAAGCCTGAAAACTCCACAATTCTATTAGAAACCTGATATATATGGACTTTCAAATCATTTGTATTTGTCTGATTGCTTTAATCCTTCAACATTTCTCTTATAGCTTTCTTTTTACAATAAATCTTTAGTTTTAGTTACTAAAGGATTGGCTGGCAGTGTGGTATTTTGGGTAAGATCCAAACTTACATTGATCTGGTGCTGTGGCTGACCCTTTGGGGTCAGGAGAAATCTTTTTGGTAAAGAGCATAGTGTTTTAAATAACCGATCTCTTTACTGGACCTAGTGGCCAATTGAGATCCAGAGACTGGAATGCAGTAAAGGGGGCTGTGTGTATTTTATTTTGGCTTCTTGATAACCAGTTTGGGGAATCAGAAGCACCGTTTGTGGCTGGTTGGGAAGTCTGACTTCAGTGTCACCCACCAGTGCTGGGAGCATCTGCTCTCCTTTTACAGCCTGCCCTGACCTTGGCATTTTCAGGCACGGATGGGTCACATCTTCAACCAATTCCAGAGGTGAAGTGAACTGCTTTTCCTTCTCTCCTAGTCTCTTCTGCTCTTCCCTGACATAGCCTTTCGCTAAGGAACTTATTTTCAACCCCGCTGAGCAGCCTTCTTGACATCTATTGGAAAAATCAATATATTTTCTGAAGCCAAGAGACTGACTGGAAGTAGCAGAAACTCTGCAAAGCTTCAAAGCACTTTGATATTTTACACTCTAAACACACAGTTTTTCCCCCCCAGTTAGTTAACAACATACAACAGCACACGAATCCTCCACCTCCAGCCAGTAAATGCACATGTACATTAAGAGCAGGCACATGGCCTCTAATATGATGGTCTTCTGCTCCTCCACTTCCCGATTAAAAACCTGAAACCTGGCCCCACTGAAGTCAATGGGAAGCCTGGCACTGCCTTTCATGACAGCAGGATTGGACGCTAACATTTGGAGGTTGGTATTTCAGGTGCACAGGGCGGCAGTGCTAAGCAATGAGTCCCTCCACTGCAGGAATCCCTAGGTGAGGGCCTCTGACCTGTGTTAAGCAGGAGATCAGACGAGGTGATCAGAATTGTCCCTCCTGGCATTAAAGGTTGTGAATGCCTGGAAGTGTGTGCGGATGGTGACAACACTCCATAGGAAGACGACAGAACCTGAGCAGCACATGGTAAGTGAAAGATGGAATTTTAATTGGAACCAAGAAGAAATTAAGAGAGTGTAGGTAAGAACCGCTGTCCTTGTGGTGATTTTCCTACATGCACTGCTACAGACTGGGGCCCGTCTGGCTAAGCAGCAGTTCTGCGGAAAAGGACCCAGGAGTTACAGTGGAGCTGGAAATGCATCAGCAGTGTGCCCTTATTGCCAAGAAGGCTAATGGCATATTGGGCTGCATTTGTAGGAGCATTGCCAGCAGATCGAGGGAAGTGATTATTCCCCTCTATTAGGCATCGGTGAGGCCGCATTTGAAGTATTGTGTCCAGTTTTGGACCCTCCACTACAAAAAGGATGTAGACAAATTGGAGAGAGTCCAGCGGAGGGCAACAAAAATGATGAGGGGGCTGGAGCACAGGACTTATGAGGAGAGGCTGAAGGAACTAGGCTTGTTTTGTCTGCAAAAGAGAAGAATGAGGGGGGATTTGATAGCAGCCTTTAACTACCTGAAAGGGGGTTCCAGGGAGGATGGGGCTAGGCTGTTCTCAGTGGTGGCAGATGACAGAACAAGGAGAAATGGTCTCAAGTTGCAGTGGGGGAGGTCTAGGTTGGATATTAGGAAAAAGTTTTCCCTAGGAGGGTGGTGAGGCACTGGAATGGGTTATCTAGGGAGGTGGTGGAATCTCCATCTTTAGAGGCTTTTTCCAAGCCCTGGCTTTTTCCCAACCCTAGTTGGGGTTGGTCCTGCTCTGAGCAGGGAGTTGGATTAGGTACCTCCTGAGGTCCCTTCCAACCCTAATCTTCTATGATATGTTCACACACACAGACACACACACACTTCCCAGCAACTGAAAGCCTTAGTGCTAAGTGCCAAATAGGGTGTAAACTCAACACCTCCGATCTGAATGAACAGCAGGGAGATGACCATGATCTTAAAGCCAGCGGGATCACAGAAGATGTGCCTGGGGTTAGGGGCTCTCTGATTAACCACAGCGACTGCTGCTAGGAAAGATGGGGTCTTCATACATGTGGTATTACATATTGTGAGTCAAATGCCAGGTGCTGCTGTCATGGCAACAACCCCTATTATACACACTTATCCCACAAACAGTGCAGCTCTACTGACTGGAAATGACGTTTTTGCCAGAAATCTGATTTACTCCTTGGCTTTCTGTTACCGTGATGCTCACTGATTTTCCGGGAATCCTCCTGCAATGAGCTCCGTGTATCTGTGCAGAGACCCAGTGGGTGTCTGCTCACACAGAGCTCACTGCAGGCCAGAGCCCCTGTCAGTGACTATAGCTGCCTGGGTAAGATTCATGTGTCTGAGTAAATTCTTGAACACACTTTGTCAATTCACGGCAAATAAAATACCTGGGGAAGGAATTTTGTCCTTACACAGCAAGCTCTATCCTTAACAAGAATCAATTTTGTTCTGTTCTTTCATCATAGTTTTCATAGTGATGGTGACAGATAGTTCCATGTTTACTCCTATTAATTAAATATTAATAACATGAGTGATAGATCTTAAGATACAAACCAAACTTAAATTACTTAGCAGACAGATGATGTGACATCTGAAGCACTGAATTTGCTACTCAGATAGGCATTGTCCTCTCTTTTACTCTGTAATTTATTTTTCTTCTTCTGTTTTATATTTTATAAACAGCATTGATTAACTAGGTGGTTGCATTTTGACCCGCTTCTCCTGAGAGCAAGATATAATAATGTTTATTGTTAATGGGAATCATCAAGTGGATCCATAGAGATCCTGTACAGATTGGGTCTCACTTCTCAGCCCAATGCTATTAAATCAGACTCATAGAAAAGTAGTGCTGGAAGGGCCTCAAAAGGTTCCGCATTCCACTCCCCAGCACTGAGGCAGGACCAAGTATATCTAGATCCTCCCTGACAGATGTTTGTCTAAGCTGTTCTTAAAAACCTCCAATGACAGAGATTCCATGACCTCCTTCGGAAGTCTATTCCAGTGCTTAACTACACTGACAGAAAGAACATATTTCCTAATATCTAACCTAAATCTTCCTTGCTGCAGATCAAGTTTTATTTATTTATTTTCCTGACTTCAGTGGATATGGAGAACAATTGATCATCATCCTCTTTATAACAGCCCTTAACATCTTTTAAGACTGTTATAAGGTCCCTGTCTTCGTGTCCCAAAACGAAATATATCCAGCTTTTTTAACCTTTTGTCACAGGTCAGGTTTTCCAAGCCT
Source organism: Emydura macquarii macquarii (assembly GCF_026122565.2). Lineage (NCBI taxonomy): Eukaryota > Metazoa > Chordata > Testudines > Chelidae > Emydura > Emydura macquarii. The sequence goes on from NW_027131688.1 coordinate 2,196,416, forward strand.
TTCATCATTTTTGTTGCTCTCCTCTGTACTCTCTCCAATTTATCCACATTTTTCATGTAATGTGGTACCCAAAACTGGACATAGTGCTCCAACTGGAGCCTCACAAGTACTAAGTAGAGCGGAAGAATTAGCTCCTGTGTCTCACATACGCCATTCCTGTTAATACACCCAGAAGGATATTAGCCTTTATAACTACATCACATTGTTGACATATTCATTTTGTGATCCACGGTACCTCCAAATTCCATTGCACTTGTGCAAGTGCTTTGCACTTATCTTTATTTAATTTTACCTTGTTGATTTCAGACCAATTCTTCAATTAGTCAAGGTCATTTTGAATTTTATTCCTGTCCTCCAAAGTCCTCATACCGTTTCCAGCTTGGTATCATTAACCAAGTTTGACAAAGAATCACTTATAACTAACTTTCAATACAGTTTTTCAACCAGTTCAGCACCCACCTCCTAGTAATTCCACCGAGACCATGTTTCCCTAACTGGCTTATGAGAATGTTGAGGTTGGTCCTGATTTGAGAAGGGGGCTGGACTAGACAATCTCCTGAGGTCCCTTCCAACCCTAATATTCAATGATTCTAATGCCAAGTGGGATTGTGTCAAAAGCCTTACCAAAACCAAGATTTAGTATAACTACAGTTTCCCCCCATCCTAGGCTAGTCCTCTGGTCAATGATATAGAAGGAAACATGTAACTGTTGTTGGTGTTGTTTCCAGATGACTGATATTTTAGTGGGGAGGTAACTAAGGATATAGGCAGGGCAGTGGTACAGAGTGAGCAGGATCTCACTGTAAATTCCTTCCTTCAACATACATGAATTTAGCTCAATAAAAGGTCATACATCTCTGGACAAAGAGTTCTGGGATACTTACAGGGCTGGATGGAAAGCAGTGCCCTGGAAAGCAGTGACTCTGACAAAGGCTGAGGAGTAAGTGCAGAAAATATGAGCTCCCCGTGTGATGCTGGGGCTATAAGGATTCTTGGATAGATGTAGACTGAGGGGAATGTTCTCATAGCAATAGAAAGGTGATATTACCTCTATTTCCAGGTGACTGGGTGGGAGCTCAAGCCGATTCTGTGTTGTAGTGCTGAAAGGATCCCCTAGGTATTGAACCCGATTCCGGCTAGCAGAAGGGTTACAGATGTGTTAAGCATTGCTCCTCACAAGGCAGGCAGAGTCTGGTAGTGTAATAGTAAAACCATTATCTGAAAAACATTCTTATAAACCCTCAACTGAAAAAGTCCCATATTCCAATTCAATTATTCATTTATTAAGCAGCACTCTACTGGAGTGTGTTATTCAGCTCCATATAAAATCAGCAGACTACCTGAACAGTGGTGAGATGCTCATGAAACTGTATTTTTAATTTTTGTCATGTTTCTAGGAGCATTTCCATGCTCAGCCAATTAAAATGTCTCATGCCATCAAATTACCTGGTAATCAAACACTTCATGGTCCAATAACTCAATATAATGTCTCAGAAGCTCATGGAGTCTCTCAGCACTGCTAGCATTATTCAGAAATCTGGGTGTAACAGAGCCCAGCTGACTTCTTTCTTCCTGCTTCTTTCTTGATCGCTATATGGAGAACTTAAGGTCTGATCCACTGTCATGTGCTAGGGATTGAATGCTAATAATTACTTACAGCAAACACTTGGATTTCGAGATCTCCCCCATATATGAGACCAAATTCTGCCATCTGCTACTTACATACAAGCAACCTCGTGCTCCGGGTGTCCCTAAGCCTCTGACTGCCAGAAGCTGGGACTGGACGACAGGGGATGGATCACTCGATAATTGCCTGTTCTGCTCATTCCTGCCGAAGCATCTGGCATTGGCCACTGGTGGAAGACAGGATACTGGGCTGGACAGACCATTGGTCTGACCCAGAACTGCTGTTTTACACTTATACCCCCACCTCCCCAATACGTTCAGATATGCTGTAACAATACTACACAAATGCACCAAAACTACCAGTACTACCAGTGTGCAAGCTGCGATATTGAGAATCGTTATTATATGAAATGGACATACGTTGTACGGCACTGGATGAGTAAAATAGGATTGTCTTGGTTTAGGACAGAAAAGAGAGGGGGGAAAAGTAAGAGTAAAGAAATACTGAAATCAGACAAATGTCATTTGCCCTTTTTTGCATAGGCTGTATTACTCTATCATAGACGCAATAGCTACTTGTAAGCTTCATTATGTCTAGCTGCAAGGCAAGGGAGCCAATAACATTCTGAAATGGGAAAGCCAAGATTTCTGCTGTGCTCAGAAACATAGCTTCTATGATGTTACTTCAAAATCTATTAGACCTGCTCTGACTTGAGTTTAGGATAAAAAAAATAGCATGTAGCTTTTTTTCTCTCCTGCCCCTACTAGGTTTTCCAGCTTTCTGAAGGCACACTGGCAGGGAGAATGGAGAATCACAAGGGCAGGGGTGGATTTGGTAGCTTTACATCAACGACCCATAGTTCAGTAACATTAAACTCTGATCCTGGGATTAGATCTGCACAGGCACTCAGTACATCCCAATTGCAGGATTGGGACCTGTACATATAACACCCACCGTGAAGAAGTGGGAGCACTTGGAAGGGCGCGTCACTGCTGTACTAAAGTCCTGACCTGGGACAAGAAAGAGCATCATTCTCTCTATGCATCCAGGCAGTTATCTTCCCTTTCTTTATAAGCCTGAGTGGAAATGAGCTAGGATGCTGGCAGCTGGTAACGACCATTCGGGTGATTTTGCTCTGGGTTAGCCTGCTTAGCATAGGTAGGCTGGGCACTGGACGGTAGCATGTGAGGCCTCCAACCTCAGGAGAGACAATAGGTTTGGCCTGTATGGACCAATTCTGCCCTCACACTAAACCCATGTATAGGACTTGGCAAGGAAACTCTGAAGAGGATGGGAGTGAGGGAAATCCTTCAACTCAGGTCTTGGCGTGACTGTAGAGTCATGCAGTGGATTCAATTGCATCCTTGGCCCGCTCCGTAGAGGAGAAAAACTGAGCCTGGTCTCTCTACAAGCCCCTACTGTGCATCATTTGGAAAGGAGGCCACATGAAGTGGAAAAGGTGGGGAGACAGCAAGAGGAAATGATGTAGCCCGTACTGGTATTCATTACGTCGTGGTTTCTGCTGTGATGTGTGTCATCTACATCCTCTGCTAGTGACCACAGTATTGCGTGTCAGGGGCTCCACCGTTTGGGAAGGTGAAGGGACATCAGTGTCTCTTACCCACCCATTGCACAAACTCTGGAAAAGCTAAGCTCACAGCTGGCAGAGCAGAGTGCAGGCTTTCTAAGACGTACACCACATTCAGTGAAAAGGAAAATCTGGAAAGTTTTGCTTGGAGAAATCAAAGACAGAAATGTTGCTTGGTGTCGTGGACATGCAATTAGGTTAGAAGCCTAGAATGGTAACTAGGAGCCAGCTTTCTGAGATGAGATATTCAGCATTTCATCTCCTCTCCCAGCTCCCATCATCAGGGCACAGGTCTGATTTCCTTTCTTTTTTGAAACAAACAATCATCTCAGTGGGAAACGAGTACACTAGCCCCCTTTGCTCTTTACCTCATTCCTGACAGGCCATACACCGAGCACTGCAATGTCTAAAAGATAGAATAGTCTGAAAGACTTCCAGGGCTATTCTCAGCTTTAATTGACACTAATCACCATGTACTCAGGGCTAACATGCAATGCCAAGTTATAATGCTGAAGAGGTACTGTCATCTGAAATATAATATAATGAGAGAGATTTCTCCTGCTTTCAGAAATCTGAGAATGGCTATTTAATATCTAGGTGTATGGCTGTAAATCATATGTACATATGGAAGAGATCCATTGTTGTCCATCTTGTTAAAGAAGCTATTACAAAGACAATTCAGTTGAATTTCCTGGGTTGGTAATAAATTTTGGAGAGATAATTACAATATCATTTTACCCTTAAGTTACTCAGGTTCTCTCCAGTTTACCTCCAACTTAAAACAATTCCCAAACAAAAAGTTATATTAAAAATATTTCATACCAGAACACTAAACAGGAAATCAAAAGAAAATGCTACCATGTGATGTCTCTAATGAGTTGAAGATACATACTATCAACTTTTACTCATTTTATACATATGTAAAAAACAACTTTTAGGGCCAGATCCACCAGTACATTCCATCGTTTTTGCATTTCTCTGGAGTAGCACAAAGCACTCACAGCAAATGGGGTAGTTCAGAAGGCAGTAAGGCTAGCTAGTGAAGCAGTTGGAACACATTACTGAATCTGCCCCTAAATTGGCCATTGACTTATTGATTCAGTTATCCAGCATAGCAAATATTTTGTTACATTTTAATATTTTTAATATATAGGCAAACTGATTATATTATTATTATAATTACTATTGTATTACTCTAGCATCTAGGAACGTACATGAGACGTTCCCCTCTGCAATCTGGACAGGTGTATTGCTGTGTCACTCTCATCCCTCACTCCTGGAGTCCCTCTTGCCTGCCTCGCTGGGTGAACCCCCACTCTAGGTCAGCCCACGCACAGCCTACTACAACATGCAGCTGCTCTCAACTAAGTGAGTGAGTGAGTGCTTCTGGCCAGCCACTCTTAGGATCATGCACCGGTAGGACCCCAGTCAACACCCCCAGTTCCAGATGCACCCCTAGGAACTGACATCTTATAATGTTCAGTGCTGCTCACTGCACACTGGAAGCTCATTGGTTCATCAATTTATGAAAGAAATTGATATGCACCAGCCTTGTCACTTCAAATGGAGTCTTAACACACCTTCAACCATATGCACTGCTTTAGATAAAACAAACACATTTATGAAGTACAGAAAGATTTTAAGCGATTATAAATCAGAGGAAGGCAGGTCAGATTTGATCAAAAAGTCTATAAAAAGCAGATCACATTCTAAACTGAGCATAACACTTTCAGCAACCTTACAGTCTTAAGTCACCAGACGCTGGCTGGATTCCTTCCCATCCAGGTTCCCCCATGAGTCAGCATTTCAGTTGTTTGGTGGTGTTTGTAGATGGAGGTGGGAGGGAGAGAGAAAGAGTGCAAAATGTCTCTCCTTTTTAACATGATCCTTTGCTCCCCTCTAGCGCCTCGCTCTCCCCCCTTTTCAGGTTCAGGTGAAAAACAATATCCACGCCTGGTTCCCTCCATGCCCTGAGTCACTGTGGTTCTTTGTGGACTCGTTTGTCGATATCTGGACCAGCCTTTTGTTCCTGGAATGCTGGGCTGGGTTGTTCTATACAAGTTCTAACGAGGGGCGAACTGTCCTTCAGCTCTGTAGAGTTTTGCCTAGATCGGTCTCAAACCATGAGACATATAGTTGGCAATATTACAGAGCAAAGCCTCCTAACCCTACACATGACATTGCAACAAATATGTCAGTATAACAATAATGTTCAGTATGCCATGAGTATTCCAAACACATCTTACATGACATACTTTGCATTATACAATAGACAGTTACACAATAAGGGTGAAAATGGGGGTGCAGTGTGTCATAGTATACTTCTAGGATATGGATCTGTGAGATTTGTCTGTCCTAGCTGAATTGAAGTAGATATTATTCCATTGTTGGTGAGACTTCAATATTGATGCAACATGATATTAATGATATTATTGAAACTTATTTATTAGGTTGTTAGAGACTCATTTGCACTTTTACCAAATGTTAAGCTATAGCTACAAGTATGTTATAGCCAGGGTGCTTGGAAATAAAACAATAGTTATGTTTAGCCAGTCATGTTACAAAATGCTAAAAATAATCAAAGAAATTCCAAGCAAACATCAAGAAGATAAACCTTGTAAAACATTGTTTGAGAAAGAGGTCTGATGGTGAAAACAATGTAGAATGTGTTATCAAAGCATTACCTTTAAGTAAAGTGGTGTCTACCAACCCCTACTCTCTTGAGAGGAAATCTACGTGTTCTTAAACTTTAGAGGAACATGTGTAGTTAGAAATTTTTTAAACTTTTATTTATTTCTTAAATATTGAAATGATAAATACCTCTGTGAAATGCATATTTGCAAGCGTTAGCTAAATGCAGAGCTTTTAATGTTATTGCTATGTAAATGGTAAAATGCTTTACATACCAACATGGCATCTAATGAACTTGCTAAACTAATTATTAATAAAAGAAGCCATTTAAGTATATAATATTTATATTAATGGGGAATTAGTTAATTCCTGGGAGTGCACAAACAAATCCTCACCAAACACAGGAAGAGAAGAAAAATCATCATTCCAAAAACTGTCATGTAGAATCAACAACTTAAGGTAAGGACTTTCTACTTTACTATTAAAAGTAATTTCATTTTAGCATTTTAGCATGTTTTTAGCATCTTTTATATTCAGAACAGGAGGGTTTGGACTTTTTGAAAACAATCTTTCGATTATATTAGAGTTTGACAGGAATTGAAATTCTATCTCAGAAAATGGACTGAATAAAAATAAATAGTTAAAATTAGCTTTGAAAGTTTCTGATGCTTTCCTTCCACAAGAAGATCAAAGGTAATTCAAGAAATGTTGCATATGCATTAATAAATTCTATACTCACAAGATGAAGGTGCTCCTAAGGATTGTCCATGATTGGGTGACCAGATAGCAAGTGTGAAAAATTGGGATGGGGAGAGAGGGTAATAGGTGCCTTTATAAGGAAAAGCCCCAAATATCAGGACTGTCCCTATAAAATCGGTACATTTGCTCATTCTAGTCCATGGAAAGACTGAAAACAACCAATCTGAATCTAAACAAGCCTGAAAGGGGTGTGCTTTCCTATAATTTCATGAAAATAAGAAAGAGAAGGGTACAAAAGACTTTGAAGTGAGCATCCCTACCACACTCTGCTACTCTGCTTAGAGAGCAAGCGCTCCACAACTCATCCTGTCCATCTCCACGAGCAAGTTCCATCTCCACAGCCAGATAAGAAAAACAGAGAAGACTCGTAGAGGCCAACACAAGGAAAACCTTCCCAAAACTCCAACACAGGTTGGTGAGAGAAAGTTAACTAAGGTACTGCCGAGGGATTAGATTTAAACTCTTGCAAAACCCAGCCACCGAACAGAAAGTAAAACAAGGGGGGGTAAGGGGGGGGAGAGATGGCAATGGGTTGGGGATGGCCAGGTGAATAGGGAGGTGGGGGGCATGGAAGAGTTATCAGGGCTGTAGTGGGTAGAGGGGCAAAGAGCAAGCATGAAGGAGGTGGCAGGGCAGATAAGTGAGGGTCTAAGGTATCCCTATTCCCACATCCAATCCCCATTATTGATGCCTGTGATTGGTCTATTGGGGTGGAATTGCCCTCTGAGGAAGTGTGGGCGCTCGGTCCAATGGCGAAGCTATTCACACTGAACTCTCACACAGCAGCACCTGTGAGTAATGCTTTCTACCATTTCTGGCTGGCTAAAAGACCGAGTATGATCCTGACAGACAGACGAAATCGTTGCCTCAGTTATTCACGCCTTCATCACCTCCGGGCTCGCCGGCAGCATTATGCTGTACCGGGACACAAAGCCCTCAGCCCGTAGGAAACTCCAACTAGCACAGAGTCTTCCAGCAATTGTAACAAGGGTGGTGTAGTACTGGCTACTGTGCCTTTCTGGGCTTGGCTTCTGAGATGGACAGTCTGGGCTGGGTGATGATACACTCTTGTTGTTGGCCTACACAGCTCTCTGTAACCAGACAGAGAATAAAGGAGTTCTCTGGCAAGCACCCGAAACACGGAGGCATGGTCTACACTTACCCGGTGATTCAGCGGCAGTCGACAGAAGTACAGCAGTTGACGGGAGTTACACAAGCTACTCTGTGTAGCTTGTGTAACTCCCGTCCACTGCTGTACTTCTGTTCTGCGCAGTGTCTTCACTGCACTGGGCCACTTGAGGAGATGGTTTTATTATGCTGACTTCCTGATCGATTGAGGGGGGTCTACACTGACTGCTCAGTCGATCCAGATAAGTCGATCTGACGGCAGCGACTTAGCTGCCATCCGTGTAGACGTACCCTGAGTGATGACTGAACACCGCAGATGGTTAATTAATGGGGCTATTAGAACAACCGCTTCCAACGTACACTAACGATTCTTTGCTGAAGCCATCCTCGAAAGTGGACCATCTGATCGACTCATCACAGAAGCTGATTGGCCATTTAAAGCACTCCTTGCTGCTATTTCAACTACACTTGGGCATGGTGACGGAAGTTTGGAGTGCCCAGGACTGTGAGTCACCTTGTTAACCCCGACCTCCGTGACAGAGATTTGCTTCTGCTTAACTGGTTATCAGCTCCCAGACACCACCACCCCTGAGCCACCCACACCATCTCCTCAGGGTTCTGCCTGCCCTTATGTTGCCTTGCAGGTTGACAAAATGTGCACCCCCTCTGCAAGTGTCCCCCTCTAGTATCCAGGCCTTAACCACTGGACACTTGCAGAAATTACCAGGTAAGCGGTCCCCAAAGAGACAGTGTACACACAGTTTGACGGGTCCATTTCAGGATCAGGTCTTTTATAACATTACAACACAAATACATTAATAGTGAATCAATCAGAAGGTTATCATCAAAGGTTATGTTTTAAGAAAGAGTGAGTAAAGAGACGTGTAAACAGAAACGTTACACATATAAAACAAAACATAAAACGTAATCCTAGGTCTTCACTTATTAATTCTTACTTTCTTATCTAAATAAAGTAGATTTTCCCCCAAGGATTCAGTCTTTGACAGAGCTGCTGGTTTTCAGTCAAAACCAGGATCCAGCTCTTCATGAAAACCCCACACCCTTCCAGGGGTTTCCTCAGTAAATGGATAGCTAAATGGCTGATTGCTTCTCCTTATATTTCCCATAACCCATCGTTTGGCCCCAGAATCAAGATAACCCCACCCCCCAGTGTTTCCCTTTTCGGTGTACTGGCTCCAGCTTGACTTCACATTACCTTGTTCACTTGGAATACAAACGCAGCTCCCATTGTGTTTGACTTGCAATGTTTAATTTATATCAGAGATACGCAGAGGTGAATAGACAACCTTTGTCTGGCAGAAAGCCTGTCTGTGCTGGTGACTCATACTTTGATATAGGCTCTCAGGATATATTTTCAGTATACACAAATACCTTTTTAGATATCATCAGTACAAACCTTCCACAACAATATTAATGACCACTATTTTTCGTGTGATACCTTACAAGACTCTAGTTATGGCTAAATAAATTAAAGCAATGTGTTAGATGTAGTGAGTTTGTTAGGCATGAGAAGAATTGCTGATACACAGCAGTGGACCCATTGATAACTGGAAACAATGGGTCTCATGTAACAGTCACAACACAGAAGGCCTCAAAATCAGCTACTGCAAGATGTGATTATGAGATTGGATTTGACCGGATACATGCTACACTGTCTGAATAATAATAAATGGACTCTGTGTCCAAGGAGGCCAAGGAACTAAAAGTCACCTTGCTGACTCCCTGATAGACTAATCTGACCAACCTGGGGCCTGATGAAGAGTTAAAGGAGATAAGCACTGAGCAAGATTACATTTCTGTGGCATTACCAGCAGCTGGGGCCTTGAAAACACACTTAAGCCAGAAGGACTCTGACAAAGGCATAAAAGCGGTGAAAGCTGATATAATGAACTTCATTTCTTTTCACTTCAGTAAGACTGAGTCTGAAGAAGAGTTCTTGTTTTGGGGATCAGCACTTCAAATTGTTTCCTTTTAGCCCCAAAGTGACGTGATGTGATGCAAAGCTGTGACTGAGCCGTGCTGATAAGATCCTGTTGAAGAATGTGGATGCAGAATTGAAAGTATCGAAGATCAGAGTTACCAATAGAAATCATCCTAAAGGATGGGGCAAAATCTCACTTCAACCACTGCTGAGATGGAGTTTTAGAAAGGTGATCACACACTCATTGCTCAGAAGACCCCAGAGAATGGAAGGAGCAAAAATGCTCAGCTTCCCAAAGCTAAACCCTGGCCTTCCAAGCAGAATCTCTGTTGATTTCAGTGGTGCTTTGGGCAGACACAAAAGATGGAAACTTGGAATCTTAGGCCGGGCCTACATTATAAATGTTTCCCAGTACAACTATACCAGTGTAGTTACATGGGCAAGCCCTCCTAGTGTAGATACAGGTCATAGCAGCAAACAATACCCTGATTTTGCTGGTGTAACTCACACTAGTATACCGAGTGAAACAAGCTGCCTGCCAAGGACACTTCTATGCTGATACATCAGGGCTTTTGCTGGTACATGTTGCAAAAATCATCCCCTAACCTCCTTTACGGCAAAAGTTTCTAGTCTCGATCTGGCCTTTATTAGTAGCATGAGATCAGTGCATGGAGTCCTGCCAAGTACTTTTATGAACATGTTTCAAATAACAAACCCCCCTACGGTCACTTTGAACAGCAAGTCAGCTAAAGAGAGAGCTTTATCACAGAGAAAAAATGAAGAAACCATTGTTTTAATAGTACAGTGTACTCTGGGATAGGGACTGCAGGATGATCAGCCAGAAATAAGGAAGAGAGAATTAGGGCTGGTCATAAAAAGGTAAGTACTTTCCATGACCATTTTTTCCCACAAATTAATGCATTTTAAGGCCAGACAGGACCATTAGATTTTTCACTAAAATGAATATTTTTCATCAACTCTTTTGATGAATGACACATTATTTTTCATTTTGCTTTGGTGTACGTTTATTCCCCCTCCCTCCCCAACCCTTCTCTCTCTTTATTCTGTTTTCCCCTGTGGGACGGGGTGTTGGGGTGGGAGGGAAGATAGGAGGTGTTGGAGGCCCAGTGCTATTTGAGTTGCCTGACCACTGTTCTACAGGCCTAGCATAGCTTCAGTTGCTTGCATGGCTGTTCTGACCCCTGCAGCATGACATCTTCCAGTTAGCAAAAATAAATAGGACCACTAAGTAACCTTGCAGACGTCTCAGTTTCAGCACAACACAGCACACAACAAAACAAAACACAACATGTGTGCTTGCAGCTGCACATAAATAACAGTAATACAAACAAGAAGTTATCCTTACATGTCTGGGGTACACTTTTTCACTCTCAAGGGGCTTATTTTTACACCGCCCCTCCTGTCTCCAAATGTTGTTTTAACAACCCCAATTATCATAATAAAATAAAATATAATCAAAAATAAAACCCAATATAAATAATTAGCATACATAATGATAAATAAAAATAATTTTAAAAAATATTTACAAAAAATTTTAGAAATTACCACTTAAACAAAAAAACACTCCATCAACACCTCACTCTGCAAAAAATACTATCAATCAAACCAAAAGCCACCAACTCCCTGGTGGGGCCCCTAAAGAAAGTTGTTCCTATATACAGCCTTCTAAGTAACGGCTTAGCTCTCCAAATGTAATAAATATATTATAATTAATTTTAAACTTTATATTCAACTAATATATACAAAATCTTGCACATTAAGCGTTATTAATCTGCAAATCGAGCACATCATGTCTCACTGGTATTCACACTCATCCCTAAGTGTCCAGAATCAACAGGAGGAACAGAAAGGTGGAGGGGGAAGGATGTAAAAATGTTCCACTCAAAACTGAGCAAACATTTTTGCTGAGATGTGTTTACAAATCAAGAACTGAACATTTCCCAGGGAACAAACTTTTGTAAACGTTTCCTTTTCATTGGAAAAAAAAAATGTCGACTACCTCTAGAGATCACACTAACTGCACACATACTGCCAAAACCTTTCTCAACAAGTCTTCATCAGAGTAATCACATGTCCACAATCTTCTTATGTTGTATGCATTTGCACAGCTGAGCAGCCCTTACACACTCCTCATCTAAGAATAAATGGTTAATGATTTCTCACGAGGGCTGAAATTTATGCCTCTGAGGAAAGCCAAGCAGGAGGACGATGTATCACTTAAATCACACTTACACCCTATTTGAGGACTGGAATGGGATTTAAGTGGTACATAATCTTTGTGTTGGCTCTCTGCACAGGACTGTAACTCACAGCCTGTCTGACTGTCTCCTCCTCCTCCTGTAGTATCTATATTTTCTGATACATATTGCGCATTCAACAAATACGAAAATAGTGGATGCATGCCATACTTCACTGGAGACCAGCCACAACACCCAATCCAGGTGCCTCTAGACAAAGAAAACAGCAAGTCAATATGAGTGTTGCCTGTGAAAGAGCCACAGGGTCAGATCCTCAGTATCTAGTTTTCAACAATGGCCAGCTAAATGTCACCTAAATCCTGATTTTACCCAAGCATCTGGGACACTCGGTGCTCTTAACCATTTTAAATATCTCAGTGTCCATTTTTGAGCAACTATAAGGAATTAGCACAGAACTTCCACTTGGCCACTTTTATACAATTGGCTAGCTAGCTTCTTGCTTCAAGAAAATACCCCAGTCCTCCCACAACAGGATTATTACAATGTGTTTTCATAAGCCAGATCGCCTCCATAGCTATTGTGCTATAGACACTAATAAAATGTTGCTAATTTCATAATACCCTGTTACTATCTTAACTGCTGTAGTTAGGAGTGCCTGATTTCCATTATAAAACCCATTTAAAGAGATTTGCACTGTAACGCAGCTGTAAAAAAAAAAGGATTTGGTTGAAACTCTGTGTACAGTAGTAGGTCTTTAGTGAGACCCCATTTTTTGAGAAGCTTATAAAAATAAATCACATTTGTCTTTTCTATGCTATATAAGTGGGGGAAATGGATATTTGCTTGGTATCATAATTTGGGAACTCATAAACTGAGTGACAGCTTTGATTTAAAAATTGAAATTTGGTGACTGATAAGGCCATAAAATAATCTAATTGTTTTTAGATATTTTGGGGGGAGGGAAAAAAGATTTAGGTAGTGGGGTTTAAAACAAATTGGCTTTGACACACACTCAGTTTGCATAATAACTCTCTTATGAACATTGTACATGTTCAGTATTTAGTAGCTGCTCTGGCCTACTGCAGTGAACAATATTACTGCTTTTTAAAATATCAATAAATATGTATTTAACCAATAGACTACATCTTTTGGCAGGGAAAAAATTCTAATCTGTGTGCTTTTCCATTCAAATGAAATAAAAATTGCCTAAAGAAAGACTTGACATAATTATGCTCTAGCATGCGGTAAAAGCGTGGCTTCAACCTCTTGCAAGCACCTCCTTGTTCCGGTGTATGTCTGCACCTCTTTCAGTCTGTGGTGACCCCTTCTGGCAATTTCTTTGGCCATTTCTAGTGACTCGGCCATCTGGCCAAGTCTCACACTGTCTGTACGAAACACAACTCAAACAGACCCCTTCTGGAGAATTAGTCCAACAAGGCTTTAAGCGCTCCTGGCCTGGGTAGGGGGCCATGCCCCCAGGGCTTCCTCCCTGGAGACTCTTCACTCACTATGGTCTGTTCTGGCCACAGCTCTCTAGCCGGGCCTCTTAGTTCAAATCCCCTTCTGGGGGAGGTTATCCCTGTCCAATTGTAGGCCACTTCCCCAGTGGCCTATGGGGGGACCCGGCCTGACCACTACTCTGGGTCCCAGCCCAGGGACCCTGAGAAGAGCAGTCATGCTCCACCGTGTCCCTTTAATGCAACTGCTTTCAGTTCCCTGGGCCACTTCCCCACAGCCCCAGCCTTCACCAATGCTTCACCCTTACCTCAGGGCTCTTCTATGTACAAGCCCAGCAGCCATCTGGGAGCTCTTTCTCACTCCCCTGGTCCCTGCCAGCACTGAGATGTCCATGGAGCTGCAATCCATCAGCTCACTCGGAGCACTGCCTTCACTCCTCAGGCTTCAAGCAGCAACTGCCTCTGGTCTGCACTGCAGCTCCTTTTATACTAGCCTGCAACCTCTGCGTGGCTAGCCCTTTATAGCCTCCTGCAGCCTCTCTAGGCCACTTGGAGGACTTAGCTCTACTACTCTCTTCCTAGGATGGGTGTGGCAGGACCCCGAGGCCTCCATCAGGGGGTCTCTGGGCCTAGTCTACCCCATGACACATGGGAGAAGAGGAACTCAAGCTTGTAGGAGTTATGAAAGGAAGGGTAAAATAAAATAATAAAGTATATCTAACATGCAGAACAAAGTATCTATGAAGAGCAGTTCATTATGGAAAATTCCAAGAGGGTTTAATGGAGACTGATAACCTTCTACACAGCTTTTAAACCAATTAACGGTTTCCAAAAGCGAGGATGAGATTCTCTATTAAATTCCATGGAAGTGAGTTCACATTTCTATAAGACACATATAGACCTTTATTCAGTTCCTTGGATATGTCTATAGCATTTGTCTGGTTCCAATCCTCTCAAACTATTAGACGGGAATTGAGAAATGAAAGCTAATCTTCACCTACCGTTTTCTGCCTCTCCCCCCCTTCAAAATAAAATACAGACAAGAATTCTCATGTGTATTTCATTCTGATATAATTTTCTCTTGGCTCAACTAGAGTTGATTGGTAAGATATATCTATTGCTTATGTACTGTCAAAGCACTGGAAACATGACCACTGTCTGCTAGATAATTGTTGTAAAACCAAGAGTTATTTTGGACTAGAAAAAAGTTAGATAATAATAAATAATATACATATATAATGTTTTCATCTATGCATTTTAAAGCACTCAATCTAGATGAATTTAACATCTATATCGTTATATGTCTAACACATATGAGTAAGTTCCAGACAGCAAAGCTCAGGGCAATAGTGAAGTCATGCCATCACTGTTGCTTCCTGGTGTGTGGAAATATGATGGAAGTTGATGAGGTGGAGGGATGTTTATCTGCAGCAGGGGATAAAGAAAGAGGCTGAGCATGACATTTGTAGCTGTTACTGACATGAGTCCGAGTCCTCCAAGGAGCTGCATAGTAGCGTGTGGTACTTACTTCACAATTGGAGCCTCTGACTCCAGGGCGAAGAACATTAGGTGAAAAAGCGTTTTTCTTGGCATGGTCAATCCAACTTTTCTCCTCTGCATTGCTCAGAGACCTGACACTGGGAACCTGGCAGGGCCCAATGTAGTGAGAGAAAGAGGGAGGAAGAAAATAATTGGTATATTCTGGATGCACGTTTGTTCTTTAAAAATTGCTAAAGGTGTCATCCTTCAACTTCATCCATTAGTCTGGAATTAATTGAATAGATGCCATGTCACTAGCAGTCTTTGGGGAAGCGGCTGCTTTTAGAACCGAAGGGCTGAGGGCTCTGGTTCTTCATCAACTCACCTAGATTCAACAATATCTGTACTGCACAATGAAAATGTCTTTGCAGTCTAGCCACGTCAGTTTTAAATTCAGAATGACTAAAATAATTATATTTCCTACTGCGAGTTCTAGTCTAATTGATTAAACCGAGCCGGATGCCTTTAGCAATTTAAAAAGAAAGAACATTCACATGCATTAAAAATGTAATTATTATTTTCTCTCACTACACTGGGATTCACTGGTTTCCTTGAAGTCCAGATAATATGAAAAAAAGGGGTAGTTTTATTTAATGAAAATGCCTTGGAATCAGACCATGTGCTCACTAATATCAAAGGCATAAAGCCCTTAATGTCAGCAGGTTTGGGGCCTTTCTAATATTCTGAACATGTTTATCTATTTAATGTATGAGAATTAATAATATTCCTTGTCCCAAAGGAAGAAACAGCAGGGAGATCATGATAAAATTGGTTCAGGCTGTTCTATTTGTGGCCCATGTTTTAACAAGAGAAAAAATTGTTCATTTAGTAGTGATCAATTTACTCTGATCACAGCTTATTTTGATGTTAATGATTCAATTCTTCAGTAGCAGAGATTGGAAATGCAAGTATTATCAGAATAACCTTTCATCATTCAGAATATTTGCCACAATTACAGAAACTAATTTGAGAACAAGATGGGCAAACAGACAGAGGAGAGAAAACAAGCGAGAGATAAAGTTACACATTCTCTATCTCTCTCTGGTTGTCAGATGTTTCCATTTCCCAAGTCTCTCATCCTCCTGTTGGACATCTATCGAGATAGCAACTCCCACCATTGCTGACAGGACTGGTAAGTCCAGTTACCTTGTTAGTTTCCCTGACATCTGCTCTTTCCCCATCAACAGTATCAGGCAATTATAAACAACTCTAAAGATCTTGAGGGTTTTTTTGTTTTTTTTAAATTTGTTTTTCTTTTTAAACTCCAGAAATATTATCTCTCATACACTGTCCCAGCAATTCTAGTACAGACACCTGGAAGGTTGTATCAAATCTGCCTATGCATTTCTGATGTGCCAATCCTTATGCTGTTTCATGCCAATGTTTTAAATCCACAGCTACAAGATAATGTTGTAGAAAATCATTAGCTACAAGCTGTAGGGCCCAATCTTCCTGGGAGATGCAGGCATCAGAGTATCTGAAGGTAGAAAATTGTCACTTTCATGAGGATCAAACTCTGCATACAAATTTGGCACCGCTGTTAGCGCATGTGCGAACACACGCCTTGCATTTACCTAGAGCCTCTGAGAATAGTATCCCCTGACATTATCCTTAAGAACCCTGATGGATGAGGGGATGCCTGGGAATGAACACTGATCTGGACCCCATAGATGACGGTTGGACTACCCTGGGGAGGAGACAGGTTTCACCCCTCTCCTCACGGATGCAAGGCCTGTGATTTCAAGCTATCATGGCTGAATGGGTCTAACTGCCAATAAACTGAGCACCCATCACAGCGGCTTTATCTGGAATGTCCTGGCTGACCGACTGGGAGAAACCGGTCTGAGAGAAAAGGAAGACTTCGTATCAGGCCCTGTAATAGAAAGACATTGAGCAAAACAGTAGTTGGATTCAGGCCCACAGGGCGGGTGGGGCTTTGAGAAAGGGGCGTTTCCTTGAGGGAGAGATATGAACTGGGGCTCACACACTGGGAAAGCAATTTGAGAGCAGGCCAGGTACCAAGATCTCTGGGACTTGCTAAGAGACGATAAGCTGGACATGTTCCGGTCCTGTAGCTCCAGCGAGAAAACCACCTAACGTAGCTGCCAGTGAAGTGTAAGACTAGAGGCGTCCAGATGTGTCAGCTGTTTGTTGTTTCAAATTCATTTTCTCTCATGCTTTGTTCCATTTGCTAAATAAAGCAACCTGTTCTGAGAAGGCTGCTGGTCACTGTGCAGCACTGGTCACCAGCTCCCGAAGGGAAGAGTCATGGGCATCCAGCCAGGCCTGCATGGTAATAAGTGGTTGGCATAGATGGGGCCTTGGCCCAGATTCCACTCTCAGAGGGGAAGAACTGCAAGATTCTACCAAAGCCATGTGAGGGCATGTGGCTGAACACCTGAGGGGGTCACGCAGAGAGACCAGTGAGGAACGGAGGTGTAGCTAGCCCCGTAATCAGGGCAGGGACCCACCCAAGAAGAATCCAAGTCAAGATTGAGACCCTGAAGCCTATATACTGCAGTAGGATTCAATCATTCCTACCTAACAAGTTACAGAAAATGAAGGTTCATCTTGCGTGATTTAATCTCCAGATCATAATAATACCACATGTCCCTGTACTGGATACCGCACGTAGATACCGGAAGAGTTAGTGGTTTTAGTCAATAGGTCAGTCTCATACTATCTGTAATTTGTATCTTTCCATCCTCATATAGGACCTGGTCTTCTAGCATGCTCTTTTTTGGCCCTCCTGCTCTGCTAATGATACCAGTCTAGATGCATCCATTCCCCTATGCCTCCCTCAGACTGTTTTTCTCCAAGCTGTCTCCTACACATGGAACAGGCACTCCATTCCCATTCACTCAGGCATGCCCACACTCTTTCTTTTCAAGCATCTTTTGTCTTCCACAAGGCACACAAGCAATGAATTTATATTTACATATGGAAACAACCCACCCCTTTCCTCCACTGGATTTAACCATGTGCCCCATTCTTCAGGTGTCTCTTTAACACATGATGCACGATTGTTTGTGTCCCTTCTTTCTGTGTTTTACCTTTCAATGCTTGTCCATACTGTATTTTGTTTAAAAAATAATGTCAATAAAGAGGTTGAATTTAAATAGAATGACGTCTTCTGATTCACGTTCATACATTTCTGGGAGTGGCATTAATTTGCTGATTTCCTGTCCCTGACAAACATAGTAATTCAACAGTTCCTCATCTCCTGCCAATCCTGAGTCATTCAGTCTCTAGTCCTTTCCACTGCAAGCGGGGAGGTCTGTTTGGGCTCTCATGGATGGAATAATTCGCATAGCTCCTGGTGTTCGGTGGCTCCATCTAAGCAATTCTAGGACTGGTAACGTTTCTCATGACTACAGAGGCTGATCTGAGTCATTTGGGATAAAATTTACAAGAGCGCTGAAGTGATTTAGGAGCCTAAATCCTACTTTCAAGAGATTTAGGAACCTACGTGCCATGATCTTTCAATGAAATGTAGGCCGCTAAGGATCAGATTAAGAAAGGTAGTTGAGTGCCTAGCAGACTGGAGCCTATTTGGATTTACAAAATCAGGTAAGTAGATGAGGTGCCTAACTTCCATTGATGTCAATGGGATTCGGGCGCCTAACTTGCTCAGGTGTTTTGGAGCATGTCACTAGGTGCCTATCTGCACTGTAAGGCACCTGGAGAGCTTGGATAACCAGGCGCACAACTCCACCTTTTATCAGAAGGGGCTTTCAGCTCCTAAGTGCTTTGCAAGATGTTTTAAATTGGAAATTATTTGTTCCTCTCTATCTGCGTGGCCCACTTGGGGCTACTGAGGAAGGAAAAGAACAGGAGACAGAGAGGAATTTATCTCAGCATTTGTTGTCCAGGTGAATGTACAGATATCCCCCTTTCTCTTCATATAGCAATTACTATTCCGATGCCCTGGATTATTAGAGTATGGATCTGCCTTGAGCTGACTAAAGCCCAACTTGATACATAAAGTAAAGTGGACAGGAAGGGGAGGCTTCCTAGCTGCAGTCAGTCCTGACGTGTATCAAAGCAGAGGGCTGTGGGCAGTGCAATCAAATTATTGGGGCTCTTGACTCTGAAGCCAGTTCCTTGCCAGCTCAGAGAGAATAGAAATGGACACACTGGGTCAGACCAATGGTCCCTCCAGCCCAGTGTCCTCTCTTCCGACAGTCGCTGGTGCCAGGTGCTTCAGAGGGAATGAACAGAACAGGGCAATTGTTGAGTGATCCAGTCCCAGCTTCAAGCAGTGAGTGGATAGGGACACCCAGAGCATGGGGCTGCATCCTTGACCATCTTGGTTAATAGCCATTGATGGACCTGTCCTCCATGAACTCATCTAATTCGTTTTTGAACCCAGTTACACTTTTGGCCTCCACAACATCATCTGCCGACAAGTTTGACAGGATGACTGTGCATTGTGTGAAGAAATACTTCCTTTTGTTTCTTTTAAACCTGCTGCCTATTCATTTTGTCAGGTAACCCTTGCTTCTTGTGTTGTGTTATGAGAAGGGGTAAACGACACTTCCATATTCACTTTCTCCACCCCAGTCATGATTTTATAGACCTTTGTCTATCGTATTCCCCCTTAGTCGTCTCTTTTCCAAGCTGAAATCTGACTGCAGCTTGAGGGTAAAATATGCTGATTGGAGATGGTTCTTGGGGCCTGATGCAGCACTGGGGTACTGCAGTCCTATGCTTGCACCTCCTCTCACTACTACAAAGGTCTGCAGGTGTTGGTGTCACAGGAGCCACCTGTGATGACTCAGTGCCAGCCATGAGCTCCCCAACAATGGGGGAATCCATGGCTTGGGGAGATTTGGCAGGTTTCTGACCCTTTGTGCTGCTAGCTCAATAAATGAGAGAATATGGTCCTACTTTTTCTAGGTTTGGGATCCTCCCAGGTAATCCACCTAAATTAGCCTCATTGTGGTTCTCTTCAGTTAACAGTCAATTTTATATTTAATGCACCACTGGCTGTAATGGAGAAGATCAGGGAGTAAGAACATATTCAATGTCACTTTCACCTTCACAGATTATCTGCTCCTTCTACGCAACCCTTCAGCAAAGACTCACTGATGAATTAGTAACATCACGAACATTTCTGTAGCACCCAACTGTTCTACCCAATAAACAGAGCACTACGACTTCACTGAGGGCTCATTCAGGAGAAGGTGGGCTGCGAGGGTGAAAGCTCTTATTGAATCATACAAGGAAAGGGTTGGAAGGGACCTCAGGAGGTCACACCTAGTCCAACCCACTGTTCAAAGTAGGACCAACCAAAACCAAACCATCCCAGCCAGGGCTTTGTCAAGCTGCACCTTCAAAACCTCTAAAGATGGAGATTCCACCACCTCTCTAGGTAACCCATTCCAGTGCTTCACCACCCTCCTAGTGAAAAAGTTTAATATCCAACCTAGACCTCCCCCACCGCAATTTGGGACCATTGCTCTTTGTTCTGTCATCTGCTACCACTGAGAACAACCTAGCTCCATCCTCCCTGGAACCCTCTTTCAGGTAGCTGAAGGCTGCTATCAAATCCCCCCTCATTCTTCTCTTCTGCAGACTAAACAAGTCTAGTTCCCTCAGCCTCTCCTCACAAGTCATGTGCTCCAGCCCCCTAATAATTTTCATTGCCCTTCGCTGGGCTCTTTCCAATTTGTCCTCATCCTTTCTGTAGTGGAAGGACCAAAACTGGACACAATATTCCAAATATGGCCTCACCAATGCCGAATAGAGGGGAATAATCACTTCCCTTGAAATGCTGGCAATACTTCTACTAATGCAGCCCAATATGCTGTTAGCCTTCTTGGCAATAAGGGCACACTGTTGACTCATATCCTGCTTCTTGTCCATTGTGACCACCAGGTCCTTTTCTGCAGAACTGCTGCCTAGCCAGTCGGTCCCCAGGCTGTAGCAGTGCATGGGCTATTACATAACTAAAATGCCTCCAGTCCACCAATACTGACACATAACACTAAGCTACTGATGCAATATTTTTGCTCCTTTCCAGCCCCAGACAACCTGTGAAAATTGAAAAAAGCCAGCCATCCACCCGCTGGAAACAAGACCAACACGTTACAGCTGTGGTCACCTGCAATATATTCCTAGATCCGATAACTATATGAGTAAAGCAAAAGGTTTGTTTTTTCAAATATGCTTGCTGTGCTTCGCAAGTGTAATGTAGCGGTACCGAATCCCACTCTGAGAAGTGTTACAAAAACCCTTTGTATCATCCTATGTTCTCCGAAGCAAGCTACAGAAGAGGGGAAAGACAATGAGGCTGGAGGGAATTAAAATCTAGGTCAGAAGCTGTTCCAGCAATGGGTGCTAATCTCGTGTGACAGTGATAAGCCTAAATAGTCACATCAACACATTAACAAATCCACACTGTGTTTTGAGATGGCTTTTTCCTTCAATTGGAGGTGGGGGGCATCTTCCGGCTCTACACATGCACAGTCATTGAGCTCCAGTTGGCTAGTGAGGCAAAGAAAGCGTGACTTCTGCTTCTGATCTGGTGGTAACAGAAAGTGGGGGAAGCAGTGAAAACCCAACTAGGATCCTCACTCACCCCCCAGATGTAACTCCATTCATGAATGAACAGAACATCACACTGACTGATGCGCCTCATTCTGTGATAAGGGCCCCACCTTTGTTCCTGTACAGTCGGACAAAGAAGCTAGAGTTTGAGGTCCCTGCATCTAGACGAATGAGCTGGGATGCACTGGAAAGACAAGGGCCGGAAGGTCAGCAGAAGGCCTACCTCCAGTGTAGCGTTGTCAGTCAGCGGCCCCCGGCTGTATTCTCTAGGATGCACTGCTAGCATTAATGGAACTCTTCCTGCTTCCGAAAGGGTTTAGGACTGGATTCAGCCTTGACATGAACTGGCTTCACTCCACTGGCTCCAGGGAGGAAGACAAACTGCTCCATAGGTTCCAAGGCCAGAAGGGGCACCTGTGATCATCTAGCCTGACCTCCTGCATCGTGCGGGTGTTTAATCCTTTATATTTAATCCTTTCATTTAAAGGTTAATTCTTCACGTTTTCCTATGAGAGGTGGGAGGTCCATTTCCTCTCCCCCTCCCTCCTGATCCATCAGGGATGCCTCTCTCAGCAGCTACATTCCTACCTCTGAGCTGTGGTCTGACAGTCGGCCTACAAGACCCAGGAACAACTATCTCAAGCATCATCTACTAGCACCTTACTCTACTAACAATATTCACATATATACAGCGAGAGAGAGAGGGCATCCCAGTACCAAGAGGGACTAGCTTGTGGTGTAGGGGAGGAAGAGGGGATGGCTGTAGAGATGAGGTGGGTGAGGTTGTGTGGAGGGCAGTGCACTCCAGTTATGTGGCAGTGTAACAAAACTGCCTGTTATAAACTAGTGCAAATAAATTGCTGGTGGCTGGGCCGGTCTTCATCCTGGTTCAGAATTAGGGAATCACAAAAGAAGTATAAAGAATCTGGTCCTCTATATATTTTTCCACCTAAAACAGTCAATGCAATTAGCACACTTTAGAGACTACTACAAAAAGCTTTGTGAAAATGATAGGCATCTATGGGTCTTTATGGAATGAACAGGCATTTTATCCCATTGAGGTCACTCAACCTCTTCTATTTTTATTCGACCAAATGCTGAAGTACTCCTTCAGGTTCATTCATTTTTACTATTCACTGAAGTAGAGCTGGGCGGAGACTGGAAACTCCATTTCATGGAGGAGTTGGAGATTTCAAAATTTGTTTTTGTTCCGATTTGGAATAAAATCCCCAAATTTTGAAATTCTCTGTGAAAAAAAGTTCTGGAAACAAAGTTTCAGCTTGACTAAAACATTTCATGTCAAATTTAACTTTTTAAAAATCTATATTATAGTGCAATACATAATATAATGCAAAATAAAACTATTCAAATACAAAGTTATTTAAAAGGAAAAATCCAAATGTTATTTTTTAACATTATTAGAACTTTTTCCCCTTTCTTGCTCAAATAAAATGTTGGCAAAATCTAAACAATTTTACAAAGCCTTTTGAGCTTGATTGAACTGCTTTTTCTGACTTCCATAAACTTTTTTTTTTTTTTTTTTTTAAACCATCTCTACACTGAATTCAGTGGGAGCTTTGTCTGAACAGAGAGAGAATAAACCCAAGTCAGCATGTCACAGTTTGGCCCATTAGTAGCAAACTGACAAGTATTGCTTTCAAATTTTGTTAATTTAAAAAAAAAAAAGAGAGAGGAACAGAAAACAATCTTGCAACCTTGTGCATCTGGTCAGGATTCAGCCATGAGCAAGGGGTGCTTTGCTTTTGTTAGTATAACCAAGTTACAAAACCTCACTGCTGATGCAGCCTAACGACAGTGGTGTGAATGACATCTGGCTTTGGTGTAATCAGTCTGTCAGGGTTACGTAAAAACAGACAGGATAACTATCGCTAACTCAGCTTTTGTCTGACAGAAATCTGTGACCTATTTAGAAACAACCCCGAGTACAATAGCTCTGCGTGTCAATGAAAAGGGAAACTGTTCTGACAATCACCTTGCTGAGACAGTGACATTATGCTGACAACTATGCGGTGCAGGAGAATGGACTATAGTTCATGAAAAACAGAATTATGCAGATAGAAATGTGGGAAAATTGTAAGCAAATGTCAACAGTTCCATGGAGGGAGAATTCATATGAAGTAAGATGATAGATGCAATAACCAAACATGCAGGAGCTCCGACTGGGGCTTTCCACAAGTGACAGTGTTATTATTACCAACCAGTTCTGGGTCTATTTTTCAGACTCCTTCTCTGTCATGACAGTATGTGTTCACAGCAACACACATCACAAGCTGTCATTTCTGGAGGCCATTGATTTTAATGGAAACAACTGCTTCCACAGGCGGCCATGAAATACGGCTGGGCGTCCTGCCTGATCTGAAGCTAACATGCATTGCCTCTACAGGCAACTCCTTTCCTCTGGTCACGAAGGAAAAGCTACAAGGTAAACAGATTTTGAGTAATCCACCAAAGCAACCAAGGCTAATTCACCTGCATTGTTTATACGGCTTTAGGGAAAACAAAGTTCTCTACTGCCCAGGAATAGGCCTAGAATTGTCCTGTGAATTCATTGATTTACTTTTACACATTGTGCTATAACTGCACAGACTCAGAGACAGTCCCTTCCCTGAACAGCTTACAACCTACGGGACTGATTGTGAATAATGCCCTGTTCCCATGTGAGGCTTATTCACATTGACTGAGGCTTCTTGCGGTGAAAGGTTGTGTTCACCAGGAGTAAAGGAATGATCCTTCCTATGAATAGATATGTTGGAGCAAGGGTAGAAGAAAGAGTGGATTATTATCTCCACTTTAGTGAAGGGAAACTGAGGCACAAAAAGACTCAATGACTTGCTCAGGGTTACACAGGTAGTCTGTACCAGAGTCAGACACAACCAGTTCAACAGCGCTTTCATCAAAAGAAGGTCCATCCTCTCTGCACAAATACCCTGTTGAGAGAGCAGTTGAAATGTTTTCAAACCAAAACAGCCTTTTTCCAGAAAAGAATTTTTTTATGATAAACAGTTGACTTTTGTGCTTTTTTGTTCATTTGTTTTTTCTGTGCTCAATTTTTGTGACATTTGGAAGGGAGCTTTTTTTCATGTAGAGTTTAATCGCAAATGCTCTTGGCACGGCTTCAGAAATGCTTCAGTCACAGCCAACCGTAAATTCTGGTTAGCTGCTCCTGACTGGTTATTGAAGAGACCATGGGAAGAAAAGAGAATTTAGTGACATCATCTTTGGGGCACACATACAGCCCATTAGCCAACCTACAGAGCTGACATATGCAGCAGGAATCTTCCCCCAGACCACGGAGTGTCTGGGGAGTGTCCCTATGGAGGAAATTGTAGCCAAGCGGCTAAACAATCCTGGTCCCTGCAAGACTTTCCTTCCCAGGGAGTGGATGGGGTGATCCATGGTGGCGTGAATCCCCCAACCCTGCCCCGCTCCTTGCTTGCTGACAGACATACAGGCGGCTCTGTGCTATGCCCCTGGTGAGTACTGAGGGTAAAATTCACCCCTGTGTGCTGCACCAGTGGAAGGGCAACGTGCCACTTAGCTCTCACTTACTCCTCCTTTTGAAGGGACTTAAGTGATGTGTAGGGTTGTGCAAAGATCACCCCTACCGTGCATCCTCTGCAATACATACATTGCCAGCAGCGTTGAACGTGTCCCTTTATGAACATGATCCCAGAGCTACAAGACTGGTAATGAGATCAAGGCACACTGAGGCAATGGATGATGTTATGCAAAACTAGACAATCATCATCATTCCAGTGATTTGCATTTTATCTCCTGACGGGAGAAAATCAGCCGAAAATTTTCAACAGAAGTGAAAGAACAGCGAGCAGAGTTTTATTCCATTGCTTTCAATTACGCTAAATGCCCGCTGTCCACTTAGGACACCAACACCTCCAACTTCTGGGAAACAATTTTCAAAATGTATCCTCATAGTGGATGAGATATAAAATGGCTTTTAAAGTGACCGGGTGTCCTACAGCTTCACTGAATCATTACAATAGCACGGCTTAAATAAGACCTTGGCAGGTGTTTTCCAGCCTAGCTTCCAAGTGCATGAAGCAGGATGTTAAAAAAAAAAAAAAAAGAAAGGAAAAAGACTTCAACAGACTGGTGCTGTGATAGCTCAAATTCAGGATAGGCTTAATAAATTGCTTCTAGCATATGGGGGGGACAACTGTCCAGGTGCACATGAGATGGGGTACATGACTATAAATGAACCTGCATTTCTGCTTCTGAATCTTACTGTGCTTGGTGAATTGCTCACTAAGGGATGATTTCCTCTTGGGAGGAAAGGAAAATCTAATAGTAGAAACTGTAACACTTCGATTAAAAACTAGAATGAAATAAAATCAACATGGCACATCTTTAATGGATTTAAAGGTGGCTGATAAGTCTCAAAATATAACTGTAAATGAGGAATCATCAGGTGGGTTTCTAGGGGAGTTCCGCAGGAATCAGTTCTTGGGCTTACACTAGTTAACATTTCTATCAATGACCTGGAAGAGAATATAAAATCATCAAAGATAAAGTCAGCAAATGACACAAAAACTGGGGGAGTGGTAAGACTATAAGAATGACCATACTGGGTCAGACTAATGGCCCATCTAGCCCAGAATCCTATCTTCCACCAGAGGCCAGTCCCAGGTGCTTCAGAGAGAACAAACAACAGAGGGCAATTATCAAGTTATCTATCACATCATCCAGTCCCAACTTCTGGCAGTTGGAGGTTTAGGGACTCCCAGTGAATGGGGTTATGCCCCTGTCTATCTTGGCTTATAGCCATTGATGGACCTATCCTCCATGAAATAATCTAAATCTTTTTGGAATCCAGTTATACTTTTGACTTTTAAAACATCCCCTGGCAACGAGTTCCACAGGTTGACTGTGTGTTGTGTGAAGAAGTCCTTCATTATGTTTGTTTTAAACCTGCTGCCTATTAATTTCATTGGGTGACACCTGGTTCTTGTGTTCAGTTTTAATCACACTGTTACACAATGATAGAATACAATTTATTTAAATATTTGTGGATGTTTTCTACATTTTCAAATATATTGTTTTCAACTACAACACAGAATACAAAGTGCACAATGCTCACTTTATATTATTTTTATTACAAATATTTGCACTGTAAAAAAGATAAACAAAAGAAATAATATTTTTCAATTCACCGCATACAAGTACTGTAGTGCAATCTCTTTATCATGGAAGTGCAATTTAAAAATGTAGAATTTTTTATATAGCTACAGCCAAAAACAAAAGACTGTGAAACTTTAGATCTTGCAAATCCTCTCTGTCCTACTTCCTCTTCAGCCAATCACCAAGACAAACAAGTTTATTTACATTTACGGGAGATAATGCTGCCCCACTCTTATTTATAGTGTCACCTGAAAGTGAGAAGAGGTGTTTGCATGGCATTGTTGTACCTGACGTTGCAAGGTAGTTAGGGTGTCAGTTATGCTAAACGTTCATATGCTCTTTCCTGTTTCAATGTGTAGGCTCTAAAGTTTTACATTCTTTCATTTTTGAGTGCATTTATGTAAAAAAGAAAAATCTACATTTGTAAAGTCCACGTTCATGAATGCATCACAGTACTTGTATGAGGTGAACCGAAAAATACTATTTCTTTTGTTTATCTTTTTTACAGTGCAAATCATAGAATCATAGAAGATGAGGGTTGGAAGGGACCTCAGGAGGTATCTAGTCCAACCCCCTGCTCAAACCAGGACTAACCCCAACTAAATCATCCCAGCCAGGGCTTTGTCAAGCTGCAGCTTAAAAACCTCTAAAGATGGAGATTCCACCACCTCCCTAGGTAACCTATTCCAGCGCTTCACCACCCTCCTAGTGAAAAACTTTTTCCTAATGTCCAACCTAGACCTCCCCCCTGCAACTTGAGACCATTCCTCCTTGTTCTGTCATCTGCCACCACTGAGAACAGCCTAGCCCCATCCTCCCTGGAACCCCCTTTCAGGTAGTTAAAGGCTGCTATCAAATCCCCCCTCATTCTTCTCTTTTGTAGACTAAACAAGCCTAGTTCCCTCAGCCTCTCCTCATAAACCTTAAAATAATAATATAAAGTGAGCATTGCACACTTTGTATTCTGTGTTGCAATTGAAATCAATATATTTGAAAATGTAGAAAACATCCACAAATATTTCGATAAATGGTATCCTATTATTGCTTAAGAGTGCAATTAAAACTGTGATTAATTGCGACTTTTTCTTTAAATCTCAGGATTAATAGTGATTATGTCTTTTAATCATTGGACAGCCTGAGTTTTCTTTGAACTATGGGGAATTATGTTCTGCTTCTGGTATCTAGTTTCAGGGGATTTTCTCCTTGGAAGTTGCTGTGGCTTTTGAGGGCGCCCAGAATAAGTGTTATTAAAATGTCTCCTCTAAGAAGACTGGTTATTTATGCTCATTTTTGCCTGCAATGGTTCCATGTGCCCCTTCAGAAAATGATCTGTAGGGTTTATGGAAGGATTCAGCTCAGCCTTACCCATATCTGAGGGAAGGAGACAAAAGAATGAAAGTGGAGGTTCCCTGAATGGCTGGCTGACCTCCATAGGTTTGGGTGGGGGCAGGGCATTCAGGTCACCCCTCTTGCCTGTCCAGTCTGCAGAGCATCCATTAAAGCAGGGCTAGGGCACATTTGGTCTCCTCCTCCTACCTTGTGCGGTTCCCATCCCAGCCAGCTGACCACTCAGCCAAGGTGAAGGTGGGGTGTGTGGGAGAGAGTCAAGTACCACTAGTTCTCCCATTAGGAATGCAAAACCAGCTCACTGGAGAGCAGAGAAGGACCTCCTATGTATTGGTGTAGGAGCACAGCTGGGCCTGAAGGTCACTACCGTGTCCCAGCCTAATACCCCAGGAAGGGAATAGGCCCGGGTTGGTCATGGGGAGAGATTAGGGCAGGACCCATCTCCAGAGTGATTCACCCTGAATACATCCCCACAGACATCGAATGGTCTTACATCCGCCAATCTAGGCAGTGAATGCTGTGCATGTCTCCCTCATGCTAACTCCCAGTCCACTGGGATGCAGCTCATCCAGACCCACCTACATTGACTTTATATCTTAGTTGACCCCAGCTAAAAATCCCCATCCTGTGATCACAAAATACTGTGATCTCCAAAAGGACATCTGAAACCTGTTTTTCTGAGTGTAAGCAAGGATTAGAATCATGGAGGTTTGATTGGCTTAGATAGTTACACACTGTGAGATCTGCAGAACTGCAAAAGTTCCTGGTAACAGATCGATCAAATATTAACCTTTTTACTGCTGTTAATTGGCTATTTCCCTGCTTAATTTGATTTTGGCCCATCATTCATCATGATTAGATATGACGAGAAGCTAGGCTCTGATTGTCTTTTGCATTATGCCACATATATATGTGCACTGAGCATAAAATGCTACAGTTCTGGACTGATAACATTGTACACCTACCTTACACTCACTACATAGCTACACAAAAAGCACGACGGTGGAGAACCAGGCCCTGTGTGCCATAATTACTGTATGAGTAATAGAAACAAGATCATGTGACCTAAGTGGCAATCAAAACTGCCTAACACTGCTTGAATTTTAAACATCTGAATACTTACAGCAATCTACAGCCTCTACGAATTTATGCAGCCAAAATATTGAATAGTGCATAAACATGGAAAACTCAACTGTTCACAGGCATTGGCAAACAGAAAAAGAAGCTAAATTAATTAAAAAAAACTGATGAATTGGAGTTCTGCAAATTGAGGCAAGAAAATCCCCACGTGCCTGGTAAAGTCTGGTTCAGCAATATTGCACTATACTACAGAACGATAGAAATTAGATATGGAAATGACCTACTAGGACATCCCTTCCCGGACTCCTGCCAATGCAGGATTATTCCCTATAGTTTAGTCTCATGTGCTGTGTCCAGTTAGAAATGTTTGACATAATAGGGCTTCCAGCCATTACCCTTGGAAGACTACTGCAGGGTTTAATACAATTCACTGTTAGCCAGATATGAAGACAGACCAAGGAAAAACTATTCCTGAAACGTAAGAGAGATATTTCTTCCACTAGGCTACGTACTGTTTTCCCTCCTCATTGTTTTCCTGAAATAACTTCATTACAACAGTTCTCAATATTAAGAGACATAAAGAAAGAAAAGTATTCGATTAAACATTAAAGTTCCAAGAATTATAAATTATAAAAGTTCATCTCCTTTGATCTACTCTTTGCTGCAATAAATTATTGAAGCATAAGCATTAGAAAAGATATGTCCGTTGTGGTTAAGGCATTAATTTCTTAATGAGAAGTTTACAAACCACGTTTTGCTTATTGAGACCCATCACCAGCCCCCTGACAGTTTATGAAGTAGATTGACTTACAAAACAGTCCTACACTTTACTCATTAGAGGGAAACATAATTTGAGAGTGCACGTAAACTTCAGCTTTTGGACAGCAGCATCTGTTAAATACTAGAAACAGAACAAACAACTGCAATTATGTAACACAAAGCCTGACTTTAAAATTGACATTGTCATTTATTATTCTACTTCTATGACAGCTTTGCTTGGAAGGACAATAATTACATATTCTGAGAGCAGGTAAATGAGTTGTTAATGTTACCTTTTTGCTATTATAAGAATTGATGATGTCTGATTTGTATAAGGTGCAAGGATAAGACTTCAGAAAAAAAATACATACAAAACTATGAATATGATTTCACACACACGCGCCCCAGAATATGGCAATCTTTATTCAGACAACAATTCAGTTTGGGCCTGATTCTCTATTCCCCTTTATTTTATGCCGGACTAACCTGATTGCCTTCTATGAAGAGGTGACTGGCTCTGTGGATGTAGGGAAAGCGATGGACGTGATGTATCTTGACTTTAGCAAAGCTTTTGATACGGTCTCCCACAGTATTCTTATCAGCAAGTTAAAGACGTATGGGTTGGATGAACAGACTATAAAATGGATAGAGAGCTGGCTAGATCATTGGGTTCAATGGGTAGCGATCAATGGCTCGATGTCTAGTTGGCAGCCAGTAACAAGCGGAGAGCCCCAGGGGTTGGTGCTGGGACCATTTTTGTTCAACATCTTCATTAATGATCTGGAGGATGAGATGAATTGCACCCTCAGCAAGTTTGCAGATGACACTAAGCTAGGGGGAGAGGTCGATACCCTGGAAGGTAGGGATAGGATACAGAAGGACCTAGACAAATTGGAGGATTGGGCCAAAAGAAATCTGATGAGGTTCAACAAGGACAAGTGCAGAGTCCTCCACTTAGGATGGAAGAATCCCATGCACTGCTACAGACTGGGGACCAACTAGCTAGGCCGCAGTTCTGCAGAAAAATATCTGGGTGTTACAGTGGACAAGAACCTGAATATGAGTCAGCAGTGTGCCCTTGTTGCCAAGAAGGCTAACGGCATATTGAGCTGCAATAGTAGGAGCATTGCCAGCAGATTGAGGGAAGTGATTATTCCCCTTTATTCGGCACTGGTGAGGTCACCTTTGGAGTACTGTCTCCAGTTTTGAACCCCCCCCATTACAGGAAGGAGGTGGACAAATTCGAAAGAGCCCAGCGAAGGACAATGAAAATAATTATGGGGCTGGAGCACATGACTTATGAGGAGAGGCTGAGTGAACTAGGCTTGTTTAGTCTGCAGAAGAGAAGAATGAAGGGGGATTTGATAGCGGCCTTTAACTACCTGGAAGGGGGTTCCAGGGAAGATGGAGATAGGCTGTTCTCAGTGATGGCAGATGACAGAACAAGGAGCAATGGTCTCAATTTGCAGTGGAGGAGGTCTAGGTTGGATATTAGGGAAAAAAATTCACTGGGAGGGGGGGGGGGGCGAAGCACTGGAATGGGTACCTAGGGAGATGGTGGAATCTCCATCCTTAGAGGTTTTTAAGGCCTGTCTTCACAAAGCCTTGGCTGGGATGATTTAGTTGAGGTTAGTCCTGGTTTGAGCAGGGGGTTGGACTAGATGACCTCCTGAGGTCCCTTCCAACGCTAATCTTGTATGACTCTATGAGGTGCAGTTCTGGTGCTGGAATGTCAACTGGAACTTTTCCATTCACTTCAGTGGGACCAAGTGTCACCCTGAGAGTTTCTGCCTGGAAAAAGACAGCAGAACTGGGCCCTCCAGAAGCTGCACTTCTGAGATGCACTGAAAGAGATTAAAAAGGTAAACGAGAACCAGATTTTTTCAGAGTCCACTCACATTAAGCATGTGTGAAAACTTCCGATCTCTGAACTCTTGTAAGGAATACTAGCAAACAGGAGCGTTAAACAGGGGAAGTGTGCGAGCGAGTTCTCCCTGTGAAGGAGGAGCGATCGCACTGTCCGTGGGGTGAGTTTGTCTGTTAGTTTTTTTGCTGTGCTCTTGCTTGCGCGAAGTTTACAATATGGCCTGCTGTGGGGCTAGGCCAAGTGGCCTGGTAGGCTCAGAGTTTGCTAACAAGGATGTAGCCTAGTATCCTTTGATCCCTAGCTTCTTTAGGATCCCTAGACAAGGGGACAGAGCTAACTCGGGCAAAAGAGAGAGTTCAAAAGCCAGCTCCAAAGTACCAGAGGAGCTAGCAATCAGGGGAATATTGTGGGGGCTGTTAGAGAGGCATCACTTCCAGGTCCAACTCTCGAGCATGGAGAGCCCCGTGACAGAGTGAGCAATCAAGGTAAGGAGAATTTGGCAGCAGGAGGAGGCCAAGGGATTTATAACATAACTACTAGCAGAGCACCGGAAACCCCTAGAAGAGAAACCCAGAAGGGAGAAAACAAACAAACAAAGAAAATCTGGACACCTAACGAACATTCTCCAAACGTAAAGCAAAAATGAATAAACAAAACCCTGCAAGAGTAAAAATGATGGCGGCAGCAGTCCAGCAGCAGAGTAGGGGCTGGCCAGTTCATTGCACTGTATGCAGCATGTACAATGACCTGCTGTGTGGGCAGGTGGCGTACGTGTCCATTCGGTGCATGCAACTCACAGTTCTCAGAGACCGAGTCCAGGCTCTTAAGACCTCAGTGGCTGATTTGGAGGAGCTAAAGGAGACAGTGAAGTACACAGACAAAACTTGCAGGGACCCTAGAGGAGTCCCACCCCTAGTCTGACAGCCTCTGTGCTGTTGAGGAGGATGAAATTTGTGGGGAAGGAGAACATCAAGCTGGAGTGGTGGGAAATGATCGCATTATTGGGATTCTCCTTTCAAATGATGCCGTGGTATTATCTCACACTGAGGATACTTCTTTGGGGAAGGGAACTCACGTTATTAGGAAG
Organism: Emydura macquarii macquarii; assembly: GCF_026122565.2. NCBI lineage: Eukaryota > Metazoa > Chordata > Testudines > Chelidae > Emydura > Emydura macquarii. The sequence continues at coordinate 2,229,155 of NW_027131688.1, forward strand.
AGACAGGTAATAGTAATGGGGGATTTGATTATTAGAAATATTGATAGTTGGGTTTGTGATGACCAGGAGAACCACATGGCGATTTGCCTGCTGGGTGCGAAGGTTGCAGACCTCTCAAGGCATCTAGACAGACTTATGTGAAGTGCTGGGGTGGAGCTGGTGGTCATGGTACATATAGGTACTAGTGACATAGAGAAAGGTAGGAGAGAGCTGCTGGAGGCCATATTTAGGCTGCTAGGTAAGAGATTAACGTCCAGGACCTCCATGGCATTGTTCTCTGAAATACTTCCAGTTCCATGAGCAGAGCCAGTCAGATAGACAGAACTGCAGGGCCCCAATGTGTGGATGAGACGATGGCAATGTGAGAAGGGATTTAGGTTTGTTAGGAACTGGGGAATGTTTTGGGAAAGGAGGAGCTTATCCAGGAAGGATGGTCCCCACCTAAACCAAAATGGAACCAGATTGCTGGCACGTACAATTAAACAGGTAAGGTAATAAAGGAGTTTTTAAAATATAGGTTAGGGGAAAGCAGACAGGTGTGAAGGAGTACACTGTTCAGCCAGAAACAGTGCTTTTGTGGAGGGTTAATTAAAGGGAATATTCAATATCCTAGTAAAGAAATTAGGATAGAAACTGATAATGTTCATGTAGGAACTGAAGAGAAACAAACAGAAGAGTCCCATTCAATTATATCACATGAAGTCAAACAACTAAATATTGACATTTTTATAAGTGCTTCTGTAAACGCTTGAAGTGAACTTGAGTGCCTGAGTGAATGAGGACACCCTTGTAATAGGCAGCACAGAAACTTGGAGGAACAAATGATAATCAAATGGGACATGGTAATACCAGGGTACAAAACGGAAATTAATGAGAGAGTAGGTTACGCTGGTGGAGGAGTGACACTATACGTGAAAGAAAGCATACAGTAAAATACAGTAAACATCTTACCTGCATCAAACTGCACCACGGAATCGCTATGGATAGAAATTCCATGTTTGAATAATAGGAGTATAGCAGGAAGGATATACTCCTGACCACCCAACCAGGATGGTGACAGTGATTGTGAAATGCTCAGGGAGATCAGAGAGGCTACAAAAACAGAAAATCTCATAATAACAGGGGACTCCAACTATCCCCATATTGACTGGGTACATGTCACCTCAGAACAGGATGCAGAGATAAAATTGTAGACACCATTAATGACTGCTTCTTGGAGCAGCTAGTCCTGGGACCCACAGGGAAAGAGACAAATCTTGATTTAGTCCTAAGCAGAACACAGAACCTCGTTCAAGAGGTGACTATAGCGAAATCTGTCAGTAATAGTGACCACAATGTAAATTAACTATAACATCCCTGTGGGGAGGAAAATATCAAAGAAACCCACCATTTAACTTCAGAAATGGGGAACTACACAAAAATTAGGAGGCTAATTAAATGGAAATGAAAAGGAACAGTCCCAAGAGTGAAATGCCTGAAAGCTGCATGAAGGTTATTTATAAAAACCATAATAGAGCCCCTCCGACCCCCCCAAAAAAACAGTCAGAAGACCAAAAAATGCTACCGTGATTAAACAGCAGAGGCTGTTAAAGGCAAAATGGAACCCTTAAAAATTGGAAGTCAAATCCTATTGAAGAAAATAGAAAGAAGCATAAAGTCTGGCACGTCAAGTATAAAAATATAACTAGGCAGGCCAAAAAAGAATGTGAAGAGCAACTAGCCAAAGACACTATAACTAGAAACAAATGTTTTTTTTATAAAATACATTAGAAGCAGGAAGACTGCCAAACAATAAGAGGGGCCACTGGATGATCAAGATGCTAAAGGAGCACTCTAGGATGACAAAGCCAGTGTGGAGAAGCTAAGTAAATTCTTTGCATTGGTCTTCACTGCAGAGGATGTGAGGGAGATCCCCACACCTGAGCTATTGTTTATAGATGACAAATCCAAGGAATGATCCCAAACTGACGTGGCAATAGAGGAGATTTTGGAATAATTTATCAATTTTAACAGTAACAAGTCACCAGGACCAGAGGGTATTTCCCAAGCGTTTTGAAGGAATTCAAATGTCAAATTGCCGAACTACTAACTGTGGTATGTCACCTATCACTTAAATCAGCCACTATAGGGAGGCTAGTTAATGTAACGCTGATTTTCTAAAAAGACACAGGAGTCAATCCTGGCAAGTACAGGCCAATTGATTGAAACTGTAGTAAATAAAACAATGATCAGAATCAGATGAATATGATATGTTGGGGAAAAGTCAGTATGGCTTTTATAAAAGGAAATCATGCCTCGCCAATCAATTAGGATTCTCTGAGGGTGTCAAAAACATGTGGACAAGAGTAATCCAGTGTATATGGTGTACTTGGACTTTCAGAAAGCCTTTAACAAGGTCCCACATCAAAGGCTCTTAAGCAAAGTCATGGGATAAAAATGAAAGTCCTGTCACAGATCAGTAACTGATTAAAAGATAGGAAACAAAGAGTAGGAATAAATGGCCAGTTTTCATAAGGAAGATAGGTAAATAGCGGTGTCCCCCAGGGATTTATACTGGGACCAGGACTGTTCAACATATCCATAAATTATCTGGAAAAAGGGGTAAACAGGGAGGTGGCAAAATTTGAAGATGATACAAAACTACTTAAGATAGTGAAGTCCAAAGGAGACTGTGAAGAGTTACAAAGGGATCTCACAAAACTGGGTGACTAGGCAACTAAATGCAGATGAAATTCAATATTGAAAAATGCAAAGTAATACACATTGGAAGACATAATCCCAACTATACATTCAAAATGATGAAGTCTAAATTAGTTGTTACCACTCAAGAAAGAGATCTTGGAGTCACTGTGGATAGTTCTCTGAAAACATCCACTCAGTGTGCAGCAGCCGCCAAAAAAGCTAACAATGTTGGGAATCATTAGGAAAGGGATAAAACAGAAAATATCATAATGCCTCTTTATAAATCCATGCTATGTTCACACTTTGATTAATGCATGCAGTTTTGGTTGCCCCATCTCAAGACAGATACATTAGAACTGGAAAAAGTACTGAGAACGGCAACTAAAATGATTAGTGGTATGGAACAGCTTCCATATGACATGAGATTAAAAGTACTGGGACTGTTCATCTCGGAAAGAGATGATGAAGGGGGGATAAAACTGAGGTCTATAAAATCATGAATGACATTGAGAAAGTGAAAAGGGTAGTGTTATTTACCTCTTCCCATAACACAAGACCCAGAGATTACTCAGTCAAATTAAGAGGCAGCAGGTTTTAAATAAACATAAGGAAGGGCTTCTTCACAGAACACACAGTCCACCTGTGGAACTCATTGCCCCAGGATGCTGCGAAGCCCAAAACTATAACTGGGTTCAAAAAAGAATCAGATAAGTTCCTGGAGGACAGGTCCATCAATGGCTATGAGCCAGAAGGTCAGGTATGTAATTCAATGCTCTAGATGTTCCTAAACCTCTGAGTGCCAGAAGCTAGGACTAACTGATGGGCTGGATCACTGTCGCCCTTAGGGCTAGCTTGCCTTTATTATGTTCAACAGTAATGGAGGGAACCTACAGGCCTGTGTCCTGTAAGACATTAGCTTTAGCAGCTTTAACGTAAGGCTTGTTGTAAAAACCCATAGGGGAAATGCTTCTGAGCACTCTGTGTCTGAGAGAAAAGGGGAACTTGGTGGAGCAAATTGCTTCTAACCTGAATCTGCAGAGTGATATTAAAATTAGGGACCTATGAAACATCTAATAATAAGGTTCAGCATTCTTTTAGACAAGTCTGTTTCTAATGTACGTATACAAGGTAAAGGAAACTTATTACTTCTCTAACCTGTAAGTGGTGTGGGAGGGAGTGGGGAAAGTAGCAAGGGAAACACCCTTAGGTGAAATTTGAGCATTAAGTATTCATGATGTTTTGTTACTTGCATATTTGTATTAGCCAAATTGCAACCACAAAACTTATTGGATTTAAATCAATTGCTATGCCTCTTTTTTCCAATAGCAGGTATCGAGTTAGCTGCAATTCCAGACGTACCCAATATGGTAAAGAAAGCAAGCAAGGTATAATCTTTCTCCTTTACACAGGAAGTATCAAAGCATCTAACAAGCAAAATGTAGTACTCTCTGCTCAGCACAACATGACTCATAGTTATTGTTATAGGTCTGAATTCCTCTAAAGAAAATGCTCAACTTATATCTTGCAATTTCCCCTCTATATTTCCTAAATAAATAAGTCATGTGTTAAGATTTTTCTCTTTAACCCATTTGTGTTTTAATCTAAGGACTAAAGATGCAAGGAAAACACCTTTTGCTCCTAACTAAATCATTAAACTTCTTTTATAGGAAAATCAAGGTGTAAATCCACGACAATTAATAATTTCAACCCTTACGTTTCCTGGACCTGCTCTGAACAACACTGTTTAATCCATTGGTGATATGGTTTTTGGTATGTGGGGTTTACTAATTTGTTAGTTATATATTTTGCATCACTCGACTAGATTATGATTTTTCATACTTATGGAGAGTTTTTGTTGCAACAACATTTTTGCCGGCAAAAGTGTGAATAATAAAAATATTAATAGTAAAATATGTCTTTATGGTATCACATTATTTCAATATTATACTTAGGGTTTAACCCTCCATGGATGTGTCCCTATAAGATACCAGTGGTGGGTCAGTCATTGTCTGTAGTGGGATGAAGTCTTGTTAACAATTTGATTTTGCCCTTTTAGAATGTGTGCCGTTCTAGTGTTTTCTTTAGGGATAGTGAAAAGAATTAAGTTATCAAATAAAAAGTTGGTAAATGCCCATAACATCAAGTCCCACAATGTTGTACCGGGAAAGGGACATGTCTTTACATCACTCAATAATTGCCCTGCTCTGTTAATTCCCTCTGAAGCACCTGGCACTGGCCAGCCTCAGAAGACAGGACGCTGGGCGAGTTGGACCTTTGGTCTGACCCAGTGTGCTCATTCTTATGTTTTTGCTGTTTTGAAAAAGATATAATAGTATCACAGTAAGTTAGTTAGTCCCCCACTACACCTCTGGCATTTAGGGCAGCGACAAAGATGCTCCACTCCTGTCTGTTTCTGGCAAGTTTTTCAATGGTTTCCCAGCTGTGCCTCAGGTTTTTCAGCTCAGCTTCCACAGCTTTTTGCCGTGTTGTTTTTGGGTGGCCTCATTTTTGCTTGCCTTCCAGTGTCCATCTTATTGCTATTCTGCTGACGGAATCAACTTCCATCTGAAACACATGGCCAATCCATTTCTAGCACCTTCTGCTAATGAGGGTGTTCATATCTTCTTCACTACACCGCATGAGTAGATCTTGACATGAGATTGTTCTGGCCCAAAAGATAAAGAGGATTTTTCGGAGGCAGGTTGTATAAAATGATGACAACTTGGACATGTCATACTTTGCCATTCCCCAGCATTCTGCACTAAAAATAGTGTTGAAAGTATACTACACTGATAATCCTTAACTTTAGTTTTGATGTTATATTTTGATGATTTCCAGACTTTATTTAAACTCCAAACGGTGTTCCTGGCTTTACGGATTCTGTTCCGAATTTCCTGACTTGTTCCACCATCCTAGCTGATGGTACTGCCCAGGCATGTGAATGTTTCTACATTAGTGAGAACATAACCCCAATCCGTACTGGTGATGGTGAAGCAATATTAAAAGTCACGCTATCTGTCTTGATTTTCAGTCCAATTTGTTGGCTAAATATGTTGAGTCGGGCTGCTTTCTCTTGTATATGGTGATGGGTATGTGATACAAGAGCAAGATCATCTGTGAAGTCCAGATCCTCAAGGGATGAGAAGGGTGTCCATCTAATACCTCTTGACATGTCTTCTGTTGTACGCCTCATTACCCAATCAATGGCAATGGTAAAGAGGATTGGCGACGTAAGGCACCCCCTGCCATAGTCCTGTTTTGACTTCACTGTGACGAACATGACATGTAAACTTGGAGAAGAAGCTCTTAATGATGTTAATTATACGAAGAGGGATTCCATAAACCCGCAGAATACACCCTAGGCTGATCCTGTGAATGCTGTCAAAAGCCTTCTCGAAGTCTATGAAATGTAGGTAAAGTTGTCGTTGCCAGTCAAAGCATGGTTCTATTCTATTTCGTCGAGTAAAGATCTGATCTGTGCATCTACAACCTTTCCAAGCTTGCTCTTCTCTGAGAACACGATCAATTGCCTCCGATATACGCTGGACCAGGGTTCCCAGCCTTTTTGGCTCAAGGGCCACAGGTATCATTTTCATAACCCTGAAGGGACACCAGTCTCCACCAACAGCTTTCCCTGCCCCCACTTGAGCCGGACAGAAGGAGTTCAGTGAGGAGGCTGCCTCCTCGCTCATCTCCCATCCCCCTGGCTGCAGCAGGGAAACCGCACACGTCCTATAGCCCCGGGCGCTCCACCTGCAGTAGAGGGAGTACAGGGGGTGGGGAGCACTGATCTCCTGTCCCCTTGGCTGCAGCAAGGAGCCTGCACTGGTCTTGTAGCCCCACGGCAATGATCTCTGCCTGGGAGTGGCTCCCTTCTGCAGCCAGTGGGCGGGAGCGACGGGCCACTTTGAAAGATCCCATGGGCCACTTTTACCCGTGGGCCACGAGTTAGGAACCACTGCACTGGACTATGATCTTACACAGTACCTTACTAGGCACAGATAAATGTGTAATACCACACCAGTTATTTCAATCACTGAGAGCTCATTTCTTTGGTATCGTCACTATAACCCCATTGGTCCACTCACCTGGCACTTTTTCCTTCTCCCAAATGTATGTAAATAGAGGGCCCAGGATAGATTACGAACACCTGAAATCAGTTTATTAAATAAACCCTTTGTGTAATGAGATTGTAAAAATACTCTTTGACCTAAGTTTACTTTATTATCCCATAGTGCTGAATCCTGTGACCCAGAAAATGAGTGATAGCACATGTTGTTCTTCATTATAGCAGAACATTGGTTCTCACACTATGTCGTATGTAGTTTGTGAAGTGTAAAATAATACCTTTTTATCCTGAGTCAAGAATACACAGCTGGAATTATTCTGTTGTCTCTAACGACTATCCTATTCCCCAGATTATTGGTAGATGCCTAAACTCTTTGTAAGGCGTTCTTTACTGTAATTGCATCTACAGATATTTGGCTTTATTGGATCTCTTACCAAAGGAGTTCAGTGAGCAATCCCTAATTAAACAGGGTTGGCTTCAATCCTAATTTGAAATCCTACTGACTCCAGTGGGAGATTTGCTGAGAAAAGACAACAAAATGAGGTCCCTAAAAGGGAACGATAGGAAAACGGCTCAACTTATTACTTGTATTAGAGTAGCACCTAGCGGTCTCAACCAAGATCAGGGCCCCATTGCATTAGGTGTCTAGACACGGTTCCTTGCCCCAAAGGGCTCACAATCCAAATAGGCAAGGCAGACAAAGAATGGTAAAAAGGAAACGATAGTGAGGCATGGAAGAAACGGAGTCACACAGCAATTGAGGGATTTGCCCAAGGTCACATAGTGATTGTATGGAGAGCTGGGAACGGAATCCAGATCGCCTGAACCATAGCCCAGTTCCTGAACCACAACAGCCTTACTCAATTTGGATTAAATAGATCAGGGTCAGGTACTGCAGACTTTTTTTTTTCAAATGGAAGACTTTGCAGTCTGAGTTGGCCAATCCAATTGCCGTGCAACTCAACTGTGAGGGGTGAATGTCACCCTGTGAGCTCTGGAGAAGACAGTTGTGGGGTTTGGAAATAGTGATCGTGGCTTCTGGGCAGTCAGTTAAAAGAAAATGATTAGAAAACAATCTGGAAAAAATCTAAGATTTGCTTGCAGGTGTTCTTGGCTCGATGTCCACAGGCCCAGAGAACTGCTCACTCTCCAATGTGAGAGCATTCGGATGCCCAACAGAAAATGCACATCAGAGCCAGGATGTGAAAACACGAGCCCCGCGAAGAGCTATTCATCTTCATACAGAGGTTCATCTTACCTTTCAATAAATGCACTGAACTTCACACACACGCCATTGGAGCAAAATGTGTTGGGATTTTAGAAAGCTGGGATCAGCCAGGCAAGGTTTAAAATGCTGGCATCTCATCGTGTTGGTCATCTGCAACTACATTTGATTTACTCCAAACCATATTATCAGAGATGGTGGCCCAGATCCTCCCAGTGTGACGGTTGCACTGCACCGCACTGCCCTAACAAAGTGGCCTTAAAGCCAATAGCTGGCCTTGGAAGGGCTGGCCCAGTATAGGGGAACCTGGGGGAGGAGTTTCCCGTGTAGCAGCTACTATTCCCTCCACTCTCTTTGGCACAGTAGAGGACATGACTGGGGGAAAGTGTCCATGGCCAGGTTTTCCCACACACTGGCAATTGCTGGCTGCCATATTGACCCCTTGGGGGTGTTAGAAGCTGGAGTAAATTAGAGCAGCCTTTTCCCTGCTCTAAGTTCTGCCAGGGACTAGCCTGGTGCACAGCTGTTAGAGGATCAGGGAAGCACAGACGTATCACAAAGCCACCACTGGACGACTCTGTTCCTGACATGCCCTGGTGCCTGTCAGCCCCAGCTGGTGTAAGAGGGCTCAGATATCCTTTCAGCAGAGGACAGCTGCATCTCCAGCGCTGATCAGGAGGACTGGCTGAGAGTGCATAGGAACGTCACAACGTGAGCTCCTCCCCACACAGTGCTGCCAGTGAATCATCATCAGCCATCCCTCGAGACGAGGATTCTCTTCAAAAGAGGCTGAGGCTTGACGTGAGAGGTGATGCCATTGCAGTCTATTGCCAGCCAGCTCTTCCCAGTGCGTGGGGTCAGGGCCTCCCTTCTTAAGATAGACTTTCAGGGTCTCCTTGTAGTGTCTCCTCTGTCCCCCGTGAGTCCTTTTACCATGCCTAAGTTCAGAAAAGAGGACTTGTTTCTGAAGACAAATATCAGCCGTCCGCACACAATGACCAGCCCAGCGAAGTTGATGTTTCATAACCTTCATCTCAATGCTGGTGGGGTTAGCTGCAGCGAGAACGCTGGTGTAGGCGAGATGATCTTCCCATCTGATAAAGAGAAATTTCCTCCGGCAGGGCTGTTGGTCCCACTCCAGATGTTTAAGATGGCTTTGATATGTCACCCATGTCTTGCACCCTAAAGTAGAGTGGGGGTGACTACTGCATTGTAGACCAGGATCTTGGTTTCCCTCCACAGATCTCTGTAAAGAAAGACACAAGAGAACAACTTTCCAAAGGATGTGCTGGGATGTGCTATGTTCAATCTCCACAACAAGACTGGCTGTCTGGGATGGGTGGCTACCAAGGTAAGGAAAATGCTCAATGTTTTCCAGGGGTTCACTGCCGATGACAATATGTGGGGAAAGGGGGGCAACTTGTGCTGGGGCAGGCTGGTGGAGCACTTTAATCTTCCCAAATGTTGAAGGAGAGTCCTACATTATAATTGCTGCCTGAGAAGAGATCGAGAATCTCCATCCTTAGAGGTTCCACCCCTCCCCCCAGTAACCCATTCCAGTGTTTCACCATCCTCCTAGTAATTTTTTCCCTTGATATCCAATCTAAATCTGCCCCACTGCAACTTGAGACCGTTGCTCCTTGTTCTGTCATCTGCCACCACCGAGAACGGCCTAGCTCCATCCTCCCTGGAACCCCCTTTCAGGTAGTTGAAGGCCGCTATCAAATCCCCCCTCATTCTTCTCTTCTGCAGACTAAACAAGCCTAGTTCCCTCAGCCTCTCCTCATAAGTCTTGTGCTCCAGCCCCCTAATCATTTTTGTTGCCCTCCGCTGGACTCTCTCCAACTTCTCCACATCCTTTTTGTAGTGGGGGGCCCAAAACTGGACACAATACTCCAAATGCAGCATCACCAATGCCGAATAGAGGGGAATAATCACTTCCCTCGATCTGCTGGCAATGCTCCTACTAATGCAGCCCAATATGCTATTAGCCTTCTTGGCAACCAGGGCACACTGCTGACTCATATCCAGCTTCTTGTCCACTGTAACCCCCAGGTCCTTTTCCTTTTCAAGCTTGGCTTGACAAAGCCCTGGCAGGGATGATTTAGTTGGAATTGGTCCTGCTTTGAGCAGGGGGTTGGCCTAGATGACCTCCTGTGGTCCCTTCCAACCCTCATCTGCTATGATTTTCCTTCCTCCCCACATGCTATTGGTCTTCTCTGGCCTCCCTGCCCCCGATCTTGTCCACTGAGCACCATACAGATTGTCTCTGGGGATATGGAGGTGGGAAATGTGATTGAACTGTGGGATGCAAACCTCCTGCAACACCCTTGATTCTGCTGAAGGAGCTGGGAGCCAACCAGGGCAACCCCAAATTGGTGAGGCTGGCTCAAGCCAGGGTGAGGCTAATTCTAGTGCCAGTGGTTCAATGACTCTCTGCCAGTGATGCTCCTATTGAACCTGGATCGGTGATGACAGCCGCCCTCCTTTGCCATGGTACCCCCACCGCTCTCCCTTGGGTGGATCCTCTCGCTGCACCATCCACTCTGGCAGCATGGTGGAAACTGCACCTCTGCTCTTGCTGAGGCGTTTGTGGCCCACTCACCTTTGGTTTTGCTCTACTAGGCCTGAGCCTCTCAACTCTCAGGTCCTGGAGCCAGTGTTGCAAGGACAGCGCCCCAGAGACAGCAGGCTGTAGGGTGCTAGGCTGGAGAGGTAGGAGATGATCGTCTCTGTACTATGCAATTTTTCTGTCAGGTTCTGGCTTTTTACATGCTATGCACATCTCATGGTTGCTATCACGACTACTCGGTTATTTTAAAGTTACTCAAAGAAGTTAAAAATGGGACAAAACCTCATCACGATTTGCTGAGGATTAAAGTCATGACATAAACCAACATGTCTAGGAAATAAGAATTTTACTGTGGGATTTTCGTATCAACTAGAGCCCAACATTAAGCGCTTGTGACTCACAAGGAGCCGAGCTGCATTTCTTCACATCTGTATCAGACGACTAACACATAGAGAATGGGGGGAGGTCCAAACTGTGGAGAACTTTCCAAATGTTGGCTGGCAGCCCTGAAACATCTTGCACGCCCTCTGAATTACTGGGGCGGCTTTGTTTTATCAGCTGGGGAATAGCGCCATGTTGAATGTATTGCTTTACCTTGAAAAATCGTGGGAGGAGAAGCATCTGTCATGAGGACGAACATTTTAATCAGCAGTCTGAGGAGCAAGAGAAAAGGTAAGAGAAGAAGAGCGGAATAAAAAAAGAAAGAGATGTATGGCAATAGATCCCCTGTACAATTGGCAAAGGGTGTGTGCTAGGCCCAAGTTGTACATATTGTACAGTATTTTACTCATACACGCACCAGGGTCCCAATTCTACAGTGAGCGCCATGTGGCTAGATCTCTGTGTCCATGGAGAACTAACTGCAGGATTACAACCAATATTTCTGCAAAGAAAAAGGTTGCATTGGTGCAGGATAAAGACACTCTAGCACTAAGGAATCCTAGAATATTGGAAATGTTGTTATTTAGTTATAAAAGGAATTGCTGGAAAGTCAAGTCATATGCCCAAAGACTGTTTCTAAAACCCCTGGTTTGCAGTGGCAGATGCTGACAATTTGCCATTCTCTGTACTCAGGCTACAATGCTTTATTTAACTCTGTCAGTTTTATACTTGCCTGAGGAGGATAGCATCAGGTAAGAGGGAATGACCAAGCTTTGAAAATCAGGCTGCGTGACCTAGACAGCCTGCTAACTTTTCAAAGCTATTCACAGACCAGTAAGGAATAAAAACTGTAATGAATGAAACTACGAAATAACTCACGTGTGTCCTGCAGTGACTTTGTAATTCAAATAAAATATATAAGGGCAAGTGGCTAGTTAGCATATATAATTCAGTCTTCTAAGAGATTTCTTCTCCCTTCCTAACAAATAAGACAGAATTTAAGAGACATTTTTCACATGAGCTTTTTCCCGATTAACCCCACATTCATTTGTTTCTGGCTTCTAAAAGTCAGAGTGTGGGATTCATTGTCAAAAGCACCTCAGGCCTGGTCTACATTAGGAAATTAGGTCAGGCAGGGCGTGAAAAATCCAGTTAAACCAGCCTGACTCCTGGTGTAGATGGGAGAATTCTCTCCGGTAGGTGGATTACATACTACACCAATGGAAGGACGTAGGTAGTGTCTTCACTGAAGTGCTACAGCAGTACAGTGGCACCACCACCAGTGTTTGAAGTGTAGACAAGCCCGAAGTGATTTAGGAACACAAGTTCCATTGAAAGTCAGTTCCTCCCTTTATATACACACACACCCTTTAGATTTCCCCCCATTCTTTCTAAAATAATGGATTTTCTATTCTGTTCTATTCCTAGTAGAGGAGTTAACAGGCCACATCAGCTTGAATGTTCCCTTGAAATATGTGTTAACTACTTGTGCTAAACAACCTGTTCCACCTTCTATTTAGGTGTTATGCTCTGGGTACGTCTACACTGCCATTGACCACCTGTGGCTGGCCTGTGTCAGCTGACTTGGGTTCGAGCGGCGGGGCTGTTTAATTGCATTGTACATGTTCCGGCTCTAGCCCGAGCCTGAATGTTTACACTGCAAGTAAACGGCCCCGAAGCCTGAGCTCTGCAGGCATGAGTGTTTATTGTAGTGTAGACGTACCTTCTGAGTACATTTCCCAGACCTGAAGAAGAACTCTGTGTAAGCTCAAATGCTTCTCTCCCACCAACAGAATAAAACGTATCACCTCACCCACCTTGTGTCTCTAATATCTTGGGACCAACACGTCTACCACAAGACTGCATACAACTCCCTCAATGTCAGTGTCTGCCTTCCTGTTACAGGCAATTTTCCTTATTCCCTTTTCCACCAAGCACTGTTCATTCACACCTTCTCCATCACCATGGAAACCTGGAATTGGGAAACAAATTAATTAAGGTTCTCTAATTCAGTGAAATTTTTCTCAGAGCAATTTGCATCACATAAGCTTGTACAAAAGGGAACGGGAATCTCAGGAAAAGCTCTGGACAGACAGTGCCACAGAGAGTAAAAGAAACAGGATCTTCTCTGTCATAGCCGTGTGTTTGTTCAAACAATCGTGGCACACTTTAAAATGCTGCTACTGTTGTTCACTAGCCAATCAAGTCTAGTGGGACTCACACTTAGGCCTCTTCCCCACTCTCAGAACTTCCTGCTCTAATTAATACAATGCCTATTTTCACTCCCTTTTCCCTGAACAATAGGTGCTGATCACGCTTCCTCTTCTTCCTACAGAAAGATATTAGCTATCCCATGCAGGTGCAATGCAGCTGCACTATGCCTTGGTTACCAAGGCAACCAGCTGTGAAAGCCAGGGGGAAGCCATGTTTGTTCATGTTTTTCACACTCAGGCTCCTGAAGTGACACGGTAAAATAGCTTGTCCCAAAACACCCATTTATTCACAAATAGCCTATAAAAGTCTTCTCATGAAGGGCCAAGGGGGAGCCGTTTACACTTCTTCTCCACAATGTTTTGTATCTGAAATATGAATACTGATCTCTTGCTTACCAGCCTCAGATAATTCTGCCTTAAAAATCCAAATTATTGCAAATAATCAGCTGCCTCGAGAGTGCATGTGTGTGTGCTGGCAAAGCAGAGTTAATGTGCCCTCATATGACGGCTGTGGACAGCCATACGCATAACACCCCTTCCCACCTGGTTTAACTTTTCCAGATGCAGGAAGAACGGCTGAAAAGAGGTGTTGATTGCATAGGAGAAGGGGTCCAGGAAAGGCCAACCCCAAAGGTGAGAGCAAAGGAGACAATGTGTTTTGAGGCCCAAGCTGCATTTTGTTCCATTTCTTAGAACAGTGCAGCCCAGAGCATCTCAGCTACAAAGAAGAAACCTTACAGGGAACAGGACACCATGGGAGGGTCCCACTGCAGCAGTCATTCTGGATCAGCCTGTTGGGAATAGGGGTTTGCCCCTTGCAGAACTGACTTAGGTTTTGGCCTACACACACACACAACTGCCAAATGTTTCTTTTGGTGCTCTGACTTATTTCAAGTCTGGTTGGATCGAGTTTACTAAATCTTCAACCTTTTATTTCCCCAGGACTCTTAAGAATCCACCTCTGTGCATTTTATTCCCCATGTAGGTAACATAAATTGTGCATTTAGGCTTGTGAATGTTGTTTAGGTTGGGAAAGCCCCGAGGGTTTGTGGCAAAGTGAAACACATTGCTTTGGAATTAGTCCTGCAATGTTTTTGGTTTATGGTTTATGTAAACATGTGGCTTTAGTCAAAGCAAGAGAAAAAGGGCTTTAAGATATCTATGAGACCGCTATAAAAACTTTATGAGAATAGAATGGCTGAAGGAGGCAAACCTTGAAATGCTTAGGAAGACCTTAAGTTTTGTTACATTACTGATATATTTTCCTGACTTGGCCTGCAAAAAGTCATTTCATCCACTGCACAGTGGGTGGGCATCAAATTGGTCGCCTTAGTCTCAGGCAAGGAACGGGGAAAATTCGGAATCTCATGTTGCTATTTCTTGCCATGTTTCTAATCTCGATCCTGCAAGGTGTGGAGCACCCTGAGTTCCTGTTGAAATCAGCGGCAGTTGAGGACAATCAGCACTTTGCCAGATTAGTTACACTATGTATATTAGTTTTTGACATTCCAAAGAATCACAGAAACATAGAAATGCCAGGTTGGAAGGGACCTTGGGAAGTCATCAAGTTCAGGCCCTTGTGCTGGGGCAGGACCAAGTAAATCTAGATCATCCCTAACAGGTGTTTGTCCAATTTGTTTTTGAAGCGTCCAATGATAGGAATTTTGTATCTGTGTGTTTGATTTTTCCTTTCTAAGTAGTTTGCACTTGTCTTTATTGAATTTCAACTTGTTGATCTCAGACCAATTCTCTAATTTGTCAACATTTGTCCCCAAAGTGCCAGGAACTGTTCCCGGTTAGGTGTCATCTGTAAATTTTATAAGCATGCTCTCCACTTCATTATCCAAGTCATTAATGAAAATAATGAATAGTATCAGACCAGGACTGACCCTGGCGGGACTGCTTTAGATATGCCCTCCCATTTTGACATTGTATCACTGATGATTACTATCTGAGCATGGTCTTTCAATCAGTTGTGCACCCACTTTAGAATAATTTCATTTAGAACACATTTCCCTAGTTTGCTTATGAGAATGCCATGTATCAAAAGCCTTATTAAAAATCAAGATATATCCCATCTTCTGTTTCCCCCATCCGCTAGGCTAGTAACCCTGTCAAAGAAGGGGAATTAAGTTGGTTTGATGTTATTTGTTCTTTACAAATCCATTCTGGTTACTCCTTACAAAAGTATTATGCTCTAGTTACTTACAAACTGATTGTTGAATAATTTGTTCCAGTATCTTTCCATGCATCAAAATTAGGCTGACTGATCTATAATTTCCTAGGTCTTCTTTGTTCTCCTTCTTAAAGATAGGCACTATGTTTGCCTTTCTCCGGTCCTCTGGGCCCTCACTCGTCTCACATGAGTTCTTGAAGATAATTGCTAAGGGTTCTGAGATTGCTTCAGCTAGTTCCTTAAGTAAATCTAGGTTGAAATTCATCAGGCCCTGCTAACTTGAATACATCACACTTATCTAAATATTCGTTAACCTGTTCTTCCCTTATTTTGGCTTATATTTATTTCCTCTTGTTAATATTAATTGTGTTGATCACCATTAACCTTTTTAGTGAAGACTGCAGCAACGTAGATATTAACTACCTCAGCATTCTTGATGTCATCAGTTGTTAATTTTCCTTCCCTGCTAAGTAGATGACCTATGCTTTTCTTCATCTCTCTCTTAACATATTTAACTAATCTCTTCTTACTGCATTTTATGTCGCTTGCAAGTGTAACTCATTTTGTACCTTAGCCTTTTTGATTTACTTCCTGGTTACTATCTCCACTTTCTGAAACAAAAATCCTCAATACATTACCCCAATACATTCAAAGCCTTATTAGAATTTTTTTGTGTTGCCATGTTACTTAACTACTCAGACATCTGTTGGAAAAAGTCCCCCATTACTACTAGGTCTCGTGTTTTATACATTTTTGTTCTTTGTTCTCAAAATGCCTCATCCATTTCCTCTTCCTGATTTGATGCTCTACAGCAGATGCCTACCATGACATGGCCTCTAATTTTTCCCCCTTTTATCTTTACGCAAAGATTGTCAACTGGTCTGCCTCTCACCTCCTTCTGCAGCTAAGAATTAACGTAAATATTCTTGATGTGTACTGCAACACCTCCTCCCTTTTTCCCCTGCCAGTCCTTCTGAATAAGCTGCACCCCTCTATATCAGTATTCCAGCCATGGGACTTACCACCATGCCTGGAATGTCAGTTGAGCCATAATTTAACTGATGTACCAATATTTCCAGTTCTTCCACTTTACTCCCCATACTCCTTGCGTTATGTATAGACATAGAATCATAGAGGGACCTCAGGAGGTCATCAAGTCCAACCCCCTGCTCAGAGCAAGACTAACCTCAGCTACCTTGACTTTAGCAAAGCTTTTGATACTGTCTCTCACAGTATTCTTATCAGCAAGTTAAAGAAGTATGGGTTGGATGAATGGACTATAAAATGGATAGAGAACTGGCTAGAGCATAGGGCTCAATGAGTAGTGATCAATGCCTCCATGTCTAGCTGGCGGTAGCGGAGTTCCTCAGGGGTCGGTCCTGGGGCCAGTTTTGTTCAACATCTTTATTAATGATCTGGAGGATGGGGTAGATTGCACCCTCAGCAAGTTTGCGGATGACACTAAGCTGGGGGGAGTGGTAGATACCCTGCAAGGTAGGGATAGGATACAGAGTGACCTAAACAAACTGGAGGATTGGGCCAAAAGAAATCTAATGAGGTTCAACAAAGATAAGTGCAGAGTCCTCCACTTAGGAAGGAAGACTCCCATGCACAGCTATAGACTGGGGACCGACGAGCTGGGCAGCAGCTCTGCAGAAAAGGACCTGGGGGTAACAGTGGATAAAAAGCTGGATATGAGTCATCAGTGTGCCCTGGTTGGCAAGAAGGCTAATGGCATATTGGGCTGCATTAGGAGGGGCATTGCCAGCAGGTCACGGGAAGTGATTATTCCCCTGTATTCGGCATTGGTGAGGCTGCATTTAGAATATTGTGTCCAGTTTTGGGCCCCCCACTACAAAAAGGATGTGGACAAGTTGGAGAGAGTCCAGCGGAGGGCAACAAAAATGATTAGGGGGCTGGAGCACAGGACTTATGAGGAGAGGCTGAGGGAACTGGGCTTGTTTAGTCTGCAAAAGAGAAGAGTGAGGGGGGATTTGATAGCAGCCTTTAACTACCTGAAAGGGGGTTCCAGGGAGGATGGGGCTAGGCTGTTCTTGGTGGTGGCAGATGACAGAACAAGGAGCAACGGTCTCAAGTTGCAGTGGGGGAGGTCTAGGTTGGACATTAGGAAAAAGTTTTTTACTAGGAGGGTGGTGAAGCACTGGAATGGGTTACCTAGGGAGGTGGTGGAATCTCCATCCTTAGAGGGTTTTAAGCTGAGGCTTGACAAAGCCCTGGTTGGGATGATTTAGCTGAGTTATTCCTGCTTTGAGCAGGGGGTTGGACTAGATGACCTCCTGAGGTCCCTTCCAACTCTAATATTCTATGATTCTATGATTCTAAATAATCCCAGCCAGGGCTTTGTCAAGCCGCAGCTTAAAAACCTCTAAGGATGGAGATTCCACCACCTCCCTAGGTAACCCATTCCAGTGCTTCACCACATCTAAGATGTCAAGAAGATTCCACCACAGATTTCACTCTTGTTGCTCCTCTGACCCGACCGTAATTTTCCACATCCTCCCAAAATCTAGCTCTCTGTAAAGGCCACGGATTTTTATGCTTACATGGGGGCTTTTCTCACCTGCTTCTTTTGAACCTAGTTTAAAGACCTCCTCACTAGGTTGGGGAGTTGATACATGAAGGTACTCTTCTATTGCTTGGCCAGGTGAACCCCTTCTCGTCCCAGCAGACCATCTTCCTGGAACAGCACCTATGGTTGAGGAAGCTGAAGCCCTCCTCTTGTTACTATCTGTGCAGCTATGCATTCATCTACAGAATGCACGTGTCCCTGCCTGGGCATTTTAGAGTAAATGTAACTACAGGTTTGTACACAGCGTTGTTGTAGCCATGTCAATCCCAGGACATGAGAGAGACAATCTTGTCTCTCTCACCAACCAAAGTTGATCTATTAAAAGATATTACCTCACCCGCTTTGTCACTAAAGTGTGGGCATCTGGACCATAAATTAAACTACACAAAATTCCAGAAGGCCTGCCCACCTCAGCCCACAACGTTTTCAACAGCCTTAGTAGAAAAGAGAAGACCAAGCCTCATATGCCTCTCTGAATTACGTTTCTGCCCTCACAGCTCATAGATTTGAAGTCTAGAGAGGACTATTATAATCATCTAATCTGACCTCCTGACCTGCACAGGCTGGAGAAGGTTACCGGGTGATTACTACATCCAGGACTGCTCATCTCAACACCACCCACCTAATAGGTTTCTCAGTATCCAATACTGTCTTACTTGAGAAGAATGGTCTTATAGTTAATGCACTGGACTGGGATGCAGGAGATCTCTGTTCAGATCCTGGTTCCGTCACAGACTCCAAGTGGCCCTGGACAAGTCAGTTAATTTGTGTATGCCTCGGGTCTCCCACCATACAATGGAGAAGATACTTCCTTTCTCTTCCTCTTTTGACAGTCTTTTCTATTTAGTTTGTAAGCTCTTTGAGGAAGGACCTCTTGTTTACCTTGTGTGTATACAGAGCTTAGCACAACTGGGCTTTGATCTCAGCTGGAGCCACTACATCCTAATGTAAAACAAAATAAAATGCAATGCAAGTTCGGTTTACCACTTCTGATTTACATTTTGGATTGAGTGTTGTATTCCTGTTCCCTTTCACTGATTCTGTATATTTTTTTCCCATCATCGCAGAATTTCCTGAATGTTATGGCAGTGAGCTATTTGGAGACAAAATCAGTTTGTTTGGTTCACTGCACTTTTAGATAGTCAAATGTGCAAAGCCTCAGTGGTTTAATGTACTTTTTTCACTGGCTCTGGATCCAGCAGCCTGTGTCTTGATTGTATGGTAAGTGTAACAATAGGCAGTTTGATCAGTTGTTTTGAACCTGCCACATCTCTTTTTATTCCTTTCATCTGCTGTTCCATCCTGATGTGTGGCTCTTTTCTGGTTTCAAAGGGGTAAGTGGCATCCCCAGAGAGAACAGATTAGATATAATGGCCCATGTGCTAGGGATGAGGGTTATTCCTAGGTTTGCTTATCTACAGCACATTTGGTTTGATAAGCAACCCTTTTGAAGACTGATTTTTCTCACAGCTGAGATGTCAACCTCAAAATCCAATGACGCTGCTAGGAAAATGAATGCCAAAAAATCACTTTGGGATTCTCTCATCAGAGAGAGATGTGAAATACAGACAATTACTGTACAACACTGATGAAATAACTGAGTTCCTCATGAGAAATAAATATGTATTAATTAAACTTTTACAGAGACCAGAGCTGGAATTCAGAAAGTTGAAAAGACTTTGGATAAATATGAAGTATTTTTGCATCCGTAATATTGTTGTGTAAATTTGATGTATGTTTTCCGCTGATTGTAAATATGGGAACAAGATATCTCTCGTCAACTGAATGGATGTAAAAATGAAACCATTAAATCCCGGCTAGATAAAGTCTTGGCTGGGATGATTTAGTTGGGGTTGGTCCGCTTTGAGCGATGGGTTGGACTAGATGACCTCCTGAGTCCCTTCCAACCCCAAATGTCGATGATTCCATGATTTCAACAATCAACGACAGGTTCAGTTTCTTAACAATGATTCCCCCAATGACTTAATACTGTCGTCAGCACAAAGCAATAACAATTATCAGCAGAAATATTTCAGCAAAGCATTTGCATTGAACTGAGTTTTCTCTCCTTCTAGGGAAAGGCACAGTTGGGATCTTGGTCACAACCCAAGCAGAGGGCTAAGGGGCATAGTGGCTTAGGCTGATACTTCCTGTCCCATGCAGAAGCATGGTGAGGGGCAGAGACCGAAGGACTCACCAGAGCTGAGGCAGTGCAGAAGGGAAGGAATCTGTGCCAGGAATACAGCCAGCACTGTGACTTCCCCTTGGGGCAAAGAGGGAACCAGGGACCATACTGTGAGTCTGGGACTGGTTACTGCACTGCCCCTAACTCGGGTCTCATGCAAATGCCACAGTTGAGACCAAAACACAATGCTTGTGAAAGGAGCTGAGGTGATAGATGCAGGAATGGTCGGAAAATAATATTGATGTCGACCCCAGAAAGTGTTTTCTGCATAGGATTCCTGACATGGAGGTTTAGAATATCCAGGTGCAGCACGCTCCCCACAAACACAAGGCCTCTGACTGCGAGGAAGCTATGCTGAATGTCAACCAATGGGGCACCCGTTACAGAGACATTATCTGGGAGGTCCTGGCTGTCTGTCTGGAAGAAACCAGCTGGAAACAAAACAAAGACTTGATACCAAGGCCAGTAACAAAGGGTACATCTACACTTCGAGTGAAAGTATCATTGGATAATGGGCAGACATGCCCAGGCTAGACTTAGTCTATCTAGCCTGGGTAACACTGGTAGTAAAGACATGGTGGCATGCAATTCAGCACGGACTAGCAGCCAGAGTACATAGAGAAGGCCCCTGGTGGGCTTGTACTGTGCTGTGACAGCTGGGTGACAGTCCCGACAAGAGGAGTGCTCAGATTTGAATGCAAATGTAATGTGTTTCCAAGCTATAGGTTGCTATTAGTAAATACTACATGCAGATACAACTCATCTCCACATATGTGCTATATTCTGACATATAGCAGAATGTCATTCCTACTCTGCGTTTTCCATACATGTGGCTTCTGTCATCAGTGACAGACGAGACAAAGTTTGTCTTACTCAGGCCCTATCACACTTGTTAACTGGTATCTTACTACGGAGAATTGTTGGGTTCTGCAGTAGAAAACCAACAACACAACACTTCATTCCATCCAGACTACTGTGAAATAGAGTGACTATTAGCAGTAACAGTTCATGTTGCAAAAAGGAATATGTCAAGATCTAGATAGAACATTGTCCTATCTTCTTTTATTTATGAAGAAAACATTAGGAGGGCTGTCTAGCACAAGAACTACTGGTTTGCCTGAAATCTTCCAGTGCCACTGTTAGGTGTTTCTTGTTGAACTACAATGTACAGGATGTATGATGGGTATACATTACAATGCACACCATTAAGGAACCAACGTGTTCTAACTTCCACACAGCAGTATTGAGGATACCATTGCTTTCCTTGTCATTAGAATAAGAAGTAAGTAATGCCTTAATTCTCGTCTCACTGTCAGCACCAATGGAACATTATTTCAACATTTATTTCCAACACAAATATACAGACATGGTGACCTGGGCTGCAAAAATAAAACAGGGACAACCCTAGCATTGCACATGCTTTCCTTTTAACATATTTTTGCAAAGCTCAGGCAATTATTTTATTTATTTCCCTTCTGACAAATATTTCAATAAAATTTCTGCTTAGAAGCATTTGTAAAACAATAGCCCCACTCATAACCAACACTGGGTTTGCTTCTGATAAATAAAATTTGAGTAGGAAATTTAGATTTCAGTTGCAACATGAAAGATTTTAATAAAAAGAAATATATCTTTCTCGTGCTCTTTTAACTTATAGCCCGATTTCCAGTTGATGTCATCAGTAGCTACAGGCCAGTGTTATTGGGTTTCTACGTACGGATTTAGGTACCAATGTTTGACACATGCCATTGCATCTCAATGTAACAGAATGTCACTAACCAACAATGGTCATTGTGTCTAATTCCCCAGTTCATCAAGCACCAAACACTAGAAAACTCTTCCAAACAAGAAAAAGATTCTTCCCCCCCCCCCCCCCCCCACAACCTCTTATACTAACTTAATAATAAATCTCCTTCCTACCAGTGCAGTGCAACAAATTACAGAACTTTCAAGAGAGAAAAAATATTCTCTGTCATTAACTTTTTTAAGCTTACTGATTTTGTGGAATTGCTGCAGCAAATTGTAAATGATGTATGAATTGAAAAAATCATACCCACCTCGTGCATAGAGAGAACACAGAAAGGGCTCTGTAGTCAGTGTTGTGCTGTTTTCCGTAGTCCTGAACTTTCATGCATTGGAAGAACAGGTTGTTCATCTGTATTCTTCATGAGGCAAACCTATATATATATATATATATATATATATATATATATATATATATATATATATATCCAGAAATATTAGTCTCCATAATAACTAAAAATTATTATTTTAAATAATTATAGTGTGAAATTCACCTCTGTGCAGAGGAACAGCACAAAGGACTAAGCAATGCTCAAGTCCTCAAAATATGGGTTAAGTTGAACATTAGCAGAACTGAGCAAAATGTGGGTGAAATTTCTGGGGCAATAAATGCAGATTCAGCAACACCAAGATGTTTTTACATATTTATATAAAAAAAAAATCCACAAAAGTCACACCACTTTGTTCTGACATTTTCAAAATGAAATGTTTTGATTTTAAGGTTAAAATGGTTTTGAAATTTCCTTCAATGTTATTTTAAAAATTGAAATATTAAAAAAAAAGGCCCGAAATCTAAATTAAGCATTTCATTTGACACACAATTTTACTCTCGACTTTTTGATTTGAAATCTAAATTAAGCATTTCATTTGACACACAATTTTACTCTTGACTTTTTGATTTGGCCACTGGGCCAAACTCATCCAAGGTCATAGAGTTTAAGGCCAGAAGACATCACATCTGGCTTCCTGTATATCACAGGCCATTAACACCACCAGCACCTACAAGCTAACCCCAATAACCAAACTTAGCCCAAAGTGCTATAACCCACAGGGTACAGAACTGTTATGTGCCACAGGCGGAGAACAGGAGGAACCGAGGTGCACCAGTGGTTCAGAGCCCTGATGCCAGCAGCCAGCTCACAGCAAGAGGCACCCAAGGCAGCAAGGCAGGCGGTGACACCCCCACCCCGGACTGGGTGAAACCCAAAGCATCACAGGGTCTCTCTCACTTAACCATGTCCCTGCCATTGCCATACCTCACTTCCTAGTGACTCCATTTGACATCAGCAAGGGACATTCTTGGTCTGAGCAGGTTTCTCCCCTCTCGCCAGTTTCCTGAGACTTTCAACGCCTTGGCTGAATGTGTCACTTTTCTCAGAGGTGCCGGAGCTCTGGTCTCTTGCATCTGCCCAGGAATGCTGCCAAATGAGTTTTCTGTCTTTGTGTAGATCTGCCAAAGTTCAATGACCTTGCTTCAGGAGGCAGGAAGGTTTCCTGGAGCTGCAATTTCCATCCCCTGTGGAGTGTTAAGTGGCCATCCTCGACCTTGGTTTGCCTGATAGCTCGGTCTGCCCGTCATGTAGATGTCATGTCCTTGTCTCTCCTTGCTCAATTTACTTTGGGGATACATTCAAGCAGGTGGAACCATATTCCTTTGTCTAGAGTGAGGTGACTGGAGCCTTTCCTGACAAACACATTTTAAAGACGTATTTCCAGCACATATTTATATTTCTTCATATATCGCCCAGAGCTGCACCATGTAATGATAGGAATGACCGTCGTGTCACCAGTTTATATCGGGTGCCTTACATGACACCTTTTCGATACAGAATAGGACAGTAGTGAGTTGGGGCAATGAGTGAGGGAGACCTGATATCAGTTATGTTATGGTGTGCCCTCCGCCAGTCGGGATGGACGGTCTCCCTGGGACAGTTAGAAAATCTTGGCAAGTGACCCGCACCCATTCACTGCAGAGCAAAGTGGGGAAAAAAACAAGAAACCACCAAGGTCACTGACATGGGGAAAATTCCTTTCCCATCCCACATAAGGCAATCAGTTATACTCTGAGCATGTGAACAGGAACCAGTCAGATAAGCACCTGAGAAAGAGAATGATTGATACCATCTCAGACCTTTGGCCGACCCCATCCAATGTCCCATCTCCAGCCATGGCCAGCCCTAGTGCTTCAGAGATTTTTGACAAAAAAACCTAAAAAATAGAATATATTGGAGGGGAAAAAAACCCTCCTGTCTTGACCCCTGCAGGTGACCAGCTGAAGCCTTGAAACATGAGATTTTAGGAACAGAAGGAATGAACCAGAATGGTCCCCTAGTGATGTTGAGTCCTGCCTTCTACCATCACAAGCAATGCCATTGCACAATGTCACTCATACATTTTCCAGTTCTCTCTTAAAACTAATAAAGTTGTTTACCCCACAGTTCCTATCGGAACCTCACCCCTTTGATGGTTTGAAACCTTCTTCTAATTTCCAGTTTATATTTAGTCATGGTCAGTTTATACCCATGATGAGTGCAAGAATTGAGTAAGGGCTTGCCTACAGTTGAACCACTACAGGGGCACAGTGCTGTGCTGCTGCAGTATAGACACTACCTAAGCCAACAGGAAGGGTTCTAGTCCAAAATCTCAAAAATTGTCATGGAACAGGGAAACAGGTTCCTGTCCAGCTCAAGCAAGGAGAGACGGTGAGCTGTAGCCTGTAATAGTTACTTATTACTGCCAGGAGTGGCAGCTCTGGGGGAAAGAGACAGCAAATAGCCAAAACAGCCTGAAAGTTAGAGAAACACACACACACACAAATGTTTCCAAGTAACCTGAATATGCAGATTAGCACACACACCTGTGTAAATATATGCAAATCTGCACCTGTGTTTTTGAGGGTCTATTTTAGTCAGATTGGCCTAAGCCCAGATTGTGCCTGGCCTATGGAGTCGCCACTCCATGCCATTCCCACTCCTGCTCCACCAAAGCCAAGCACAATGAGAGAAGGGAAGGGCCGCGGTAGCAGAGATGGAGGAAAGGGTGGCTGGCCCGCCACAGAGAAATGTGCAGGCTGGCAACTGCACTCTGGGGCCTCCTGGGGTGGTATTAGTCACCCAACCCCCATCATGGGCCTGAAGTTATTATACACCACCATTTACCCTGACTGGATAACAGACTCACCTTGAGAGATAAGAGAAATAGAAGGAGCACCTTGAGTCTAACAAAGAGACCGTTATGGGGTGTCTCAATTACAGTCTATAAGTATCTACATGGGGACCAAATATCTAGCAGAGAAAGGTAAAACATGATCCAATGGCTGGAAGCTGAAGCTAGACAAATTCAGGCTGGAAAAAAAACGTAGCATTTTTTACAGTGAGAGTAGTTAACCATTGGAACAATTTACCAAGGGTCTTGGTGGATTCTCCATCCCTGAGAATTTTTAAATCCAGTTGGGATGATTTTTCTAAAAGCTTTGCTGCAGGATTTAGTTGGGGATGTTTTGTGGCCTATGCGATAGAGGAGTATAGACGATCACAGTGGCCTAGGCATCTATGAATCTTTCTACCCAGAAATGGCAGCTTCAGGGTCAATTTTATAACAGTTTTCCTCCATTGCATCTCTTAGTGCCTCCTTTTCTAATGACGGAGTCCCCTCGTGTCTTGGGTTGTGCACAAAACTCCTATGGTCTCTACTGAGACCGATATATGTGCATCTAAGGGAAGAATATAGTCACAAGGAAATGCAACAGTGGTTCAGAACTTGATGCTGTAATTATCAGAGTGGCTTAGTTCTAATAGAGTGCAAAAGAATGGTCACCGAAGGCAAGCAGAACATGCTGACTCAGCAAACCTCTTCTCCTAGTTTTTGGATGATTTTTTAATAATCCATTGCTACCAGTTTCCAACCACAGCTGATTTGATATGACACTTAGGGGACAGCAAAGAGGAAAGTGGATGGCAGAGGTGGTGTTAAGGCTGCTGATCGTAGTCCAGAAGAGAATCTTTTCATTAAACTGAGCAATTTTGTACAACAAGCCTACTAACTTCAAAAGACTTAGTGCAAGAAGTGCTCTTATTCTACAATTATGACTCATCTGGCTTCCTATGTGCATAAATACCCACCAATAATATAACCTGACCGGCACCTGGAAATGCACTAAGCCGGTCTCAGTCCTGCTCTACCCTTAAGAGTTTTACTGGTATAGCCATGTCAGTATAGGTGTGTGATTTGTTTATGAAATAGTTATACCAGTAACAGCCCTAGTATGGATGCAGTTTTACAAGCATACAGGTAACTTATATTGGGATAGTTATTTCTCCTCCAGTACAGAAATAGCCATAGCAGTATAAAGCACCTATATAATGTTATCATTGCATTCACATTTTCGGGGTGCGGAGGGGGTTGTATAGCTGGTATAGTTAAAGAAGTACAACTTTCTGGTGTAGGCAAGTCATCAGAACTAGGGAGGGGAGAATGAATATCATTCATTATTGGTATTTATATCTGATGGTTTGAATGGTTGGTAAATCTTTGGGCCCCATATGGGAATATTCTTCAAACCCAGTAGCCCTCCCCCAGTTACTCCAGGGAACAAACCCAAGGCTCCCTATATGAATTAGGCTATGTACACACTGCATCTTACGTTGGTACAAGTTATGTCGTTCAGGGGTGTGTATAATTTTTTACTTAATTTTTGATGGAATTTTGTTCAGGTAAAATGTTTCATTCTGACTTTATCGTTTCATTTTATAATGTTCTGACTTTTAAATCAAAACATTCATGTTAATGTTCTATTCTATTAGTCAGATCTGGGAACTTTACTATACAAAGCCAGGTGTGACACCATAACCCATGGTCACTCTGTTTGGTAAAATGGACTTCAATAGCCTGCACGTTTTATGACGT
This sequence comes from Emydura macquarii macquarii, assembly GCF_026122565.2. Classification (NCBI taxonomy): domain Eukaryota; kingdom Metazoa; phylum Chordata; order Testudines; family Chelidae; genus Emydura; species Emydura macquarii. The sequence continues at coordinate 2,255,956 of NW_027131688.1, forward strand.
TATTATATTTATATAATATATTTAGTAGTTTTATTTCATAACAATTTTGACATTATCAAAATGAACTCTGACAATGACAATCAAAATTTGGGGGAATTTTTAATTCCATGGGAAATTTCAGCTTTTTGTTCCAATCCAGAATGAAAACTATAATAAATATAATACTGGGTTCTATTTAGGTTATGAATCAGAGACACAGCAAATAGTAAGCTCATTTGGTTTATTAAGTCAGATTTCTCTAACTACAAATAGAACAGCATGTTACAGGAGGGCAATCATTTACCAGTGTGCAGATCAGCCTGTCCTGGATTCATTTACAATTCCATAGGTTTTATTGACTCATTTTGCTCTTTATGTCTAGTTGCATAGCTTAGCATTAGCCAATCATTATCAAATGACATATTTTTGTCATGCCCTACAATTCTATCCAAACAGTTTTAATGTAATTAACAATAAAACTTAGCACAAGTTCAAAACAGGTCTTAACCAATCATTTCATTTGTCCTTTGTGCTTTGGATCATTTAATGCATTTTCCAGTTATATGTTAATATCACATTGTGGTTATGCACCTGCAAGATCCATAATGTTTTCCTTACCCATCTACATGCCCTTTGTTCAGGTTTCAGTTACAATTTCATAGCTTGTTATTCACAAAGCATAGCCAACCATAAGCACAAAACCTCTTTAAGCAGCTGTCAAAATGGGTTATGAAACTCTGTCATGTTCTTAAACATATTTTCCACTCTATAAGTAATAACTCATTTCAATATGTCAGCACGTCCTTTCTGGCCAACTCAACACAATAACACAAGCTAGTTGGAATACTATTTGCCACTTAATCTGCATCATATACCTACATATACCTATAGCAGAAAGGTAACAGGGCAACACACTTTCTTGATTATGACAACAAAACTTTTCCTTCTTTGTTTAAAAAAAAAAGCAAAAAACTCCCCCCAAACCCTAATTTAAAATGCAAGAGAAGGCTGAGCCAGTACAAGAGAAGATACTTACAGAAAAATAATTAGTTTTAAACCTGGAAGTGTTCTCAATTTCAATCAGTTATGTAACTAAGGCATAAAGTAAGGATTGGCAAAGCAGGTCGGATTAAATAAGGATGTTTCCCTCCCACTCAGCAGCCCCAAACCTACGCTCATTTTCAGTGCTGAACTGAAGACAAATCATTTTTGAGGTTCTGAAATGTTTAGATAAGTTCCCCCACCTCCCACTTCTGGATTCTAGCCAGGACTGGTAATAGAAGGAGCATAGAAATTGTATAAGAAAGCCTGTTCTTATAAGATTGCAGTAGATATATATATATATATATATATATATATATATATATTCTGGCAGACTTCAGGGGTTTGGATAGACATTGGGTAAGCATCCCAATTAATCTTTAATTCTGATCCTTCTGAGATTTGTCAATTCTTTATACAAAGAGATAGGTATAGTCAAACCCTAGCCTACATTCTATAACTATAGCCCACATACCCAACCAAGGAATAAAACCACGACCCACTACAGGTGTAAAGTACATGAGCAATTTGTGGCAACATGCTTTAGCTGGATGCTGCTAAAAAGATACTTATGTAGTGCTATTTAATATAATTGCTTGATGTACAGTTGTTAGAAGTTCCTGGAATAAAGAAGCTGTTAGCTGTTAAGATATTGCTTTCTTCTTAATACATTTTGGTGACAAAAATGCTTGCTTTCCCATTTACACATTGCTGTCTTGCCCTGCTTAGCTTGTAGCACTTTTAAATTCTGGTTTTGAATGCTTGAGAAATATAGACTTGCTATCAGTAGGAATGAATTCCAGATGCCAGGAATCAACCTTTATCTCTTGGTACGGAAGGAAAACATGCGGATTACACATATCCTCTTCCCAGTGACCAGTGTGTTGTCACAGTTTCATCTCTGAAGAATTGGAGGATAAAAACATTGCCAAGGTGCACAGAAGATGGAGGTGACACCTCTCCAGTACTCCTTGCTACCTCATGGGAACTGGTACTTCAGTTCTGATTGGGAAAACGCCAAAAAGTATTGATGAGAGTATTTGAAACCTTTTTTTTTTGATCAAGCAGCCCAAGCATATGTGCATGAGTGATCAGTGCTTCAACCAGATCTAAATTGATCAATAAGCCAAACTGAATTTGCTGTGGTAGGGAAAAATAATTGTTCTGTGAACTACAGACCCATAATGTCACTGTTATATTGACACAGAAATGGAAACCATGATGGTCATGAGTACAGTGAAGTTCGTACGGGGTTAACGAACCCAGCGAGGACTACATAACTCAGCACGCTCTTAGATGGTTATCTTGTGGAGCTGAACTGCACTTAGCCAGCTGCAAAGGACACGCTACAAAAGACACTTATTGTCATCTGTGTCCCTCGGAAACCAGACACCTGAAGTCATTGTCTCTCTTGTTTCCCAAGCGAGATCAGTCAGCTCCTAACCTGCTTTGCTAGGCGGACGTCTCCTCCCCTGGACAACAATCACCCTTTCTTGCACAGATGCGGAATGCTGGTTCAGTTGTGTCAGCCTGATTCTACTGCCCAGCAATAACTTCACTGGGTGCAGTTTACAGAATCCAACCACCCTCTGGAGTCTCAGTGAGGTCCAGTGCTTTGTCGCGGTGGCACTCAAGTGGTAATTGGTGCATTTGTTCTGCATCGTTCTGAATAGCCACCGCTGACAATGCTGGTGGTCAGGAAGGTGTTTAGCAGAGCTGGGATGAACACTGAAGAGCGGTCAGCACATGTGCTGCATTCCACACCATACTAAGTGCAAGAGAGGATGTGGAGACATTGCTGCAGCGCGCTTGCATCACCCAGCTTTGCCAATAATGGACACTGGCACAGATGCAGACAGTATCAAAGAAGCTTTTGGAACATGCCCTGGGTTACCGTGAAATTATTTAACTAGAGGATGAAGAACAGGAAACAGGTGTGGTTCTTGCCCTGCTTTCTCATTTGCAGGGAGTTAGCTCCATAGTCTACTGGAGATGCGATACTTTCACTCAGCCTCCAATTGACTCCAAAGCGGGTTTTCTCTGCTGGCTCATCCAGTGAAGACTCATCAGGGAGCTGTCTAAAGTGCAGAACGGCTCAGAGTAGAGAAGAACTCACAAACTGAGAGAGCTATTAAATCCCATGTTACTTTCCAGATGCATGGTATAAACACCATAACAGAAATGGTACCAATTAATCCAGTTCCCTTTCAGAAATCTACATGAGGAATGTTTTCATTTATCATAGTGAGACCTTTCAAAATGACTCCAAAATGCTGCTATGTTGCTATTCCTGGAAATGATCCCTTCAATACAATGGCCACGAGTAACCTGCATTTCTGAGATTACCCTAATCAAGTTCTAGCAAAACAATTTTCAGCTAAGCAGGCAATCCCTGTGACATTGGCAGTGGACCATTGTTCACATCCATGGAACATGAAAAATGTCTGTAGGAAAGAAGTATGAAACACAGACATGCCTCCATTTATTATCCTCAAGCCAGCAAGGAAATAGAATGCTTTTATAACTGAGCTTTGAAAGACTGTTTGCAAACGGATGACCTAGAAGGGACGTTGTGTTAATCATTTGCCATTGATTTCCTACAGGACTACCACACAACCCAATGTGCCACAGCCCATTAGTCCTGGTCAGCACATTTCTGAAGGAATGAAAGTTTGTCAAAGCATATCACACAGCCATGCTGGTCCCAACAAAGTTTTCTTCAGGAACGACTTTTTTTTTTTGGGTGGGGAGGGAAGAGGGGAAGGGAGAAAGACTGTCTTACACTGTGTAGCCTGCTAGTTAGATCCGTTACAGTCCCTGCTTTGCCTAATTCAGCATGATCTGAGATGAAAAACCTCTGCTCTGAATCAGCAGAGAGACTTGAACCTGGGTCTCCCACATCCCAGCAAACCAACCAACCACACCGGCACCCACAACACAGTCCCCAGATCAAGAAGCTCAGGTTTCAACTGGAAAATGAACATTTCCACTTCATTTTTTTTTTTTTTAAAGGTTCAAAAGGGTTTGGTTTTGCTCTAGTGTGGAACAAACAAACAATAGGAAAGGCTGAAAGTTGCATCTTGTTGTCCTCTACAACCCACAAACCAAATGAAGTGAAAACACTGTGGCTGTTGAGAGAGGAAATGATGAGGAGTGAACAAGCTAAATAAAAACAAAGCTGAACAAACTGACGAATCACAGGGAGGAGGGAGGCCCAGCACTTCTGTGCACGGCGTCATCATGCAAGAAACAAGGGGACGTTCAGTGAAAACTGGAAGAAAGCAAATGTAGGGCCCAGTTCAGGAAAGCAACCATGTTCATGCAGAGCTTTAAGTACGTTTAAGTCTCATTGACTTCAATACGTGCTGAAGGGCCTCCCTGAATCAGGGTTTAAAACTGTATGGTGCGGGGAGGTGTTGTTGTTGTTGGTTTGTTTGTTTTTATCCCACAATGCAAAATTAACCCATGGAACTCATTGCCATAAGGCATCACTGAAGTCAAGAATTGACTGGAAATCAAAAAAGGATTCGACATTTATCTGGAGAATAGGACCATATACACTTGACACACGTTAAAAGAGAGAAACAATTTTAGAAGGGATGTAAACCCTCATGCTTAAGAAAATAAGCCAGTCACTAGCTGCCTGGGGTTAGGAAGAGATTTACATTATGAGGAGACTATGCCACAATTGTCCACTCTAGGGCTGTTTTGACACCAGTCATTTCTGAGGGAAAAGGACAATGAATAACGTGGGACACTTGCCAGTTCTGGTATTCCATTCCCAAGGTTCGTATAACAAGAGGCGTAAGTCCGTATTTCAGAGACAGAGAAATGAGTACAGATATGAGAGCCACCTTGCAAGTGATCTGTGTGGTGCAAGAACATACTTACCGTGTTTTGGAGTTTGCCTATTGTGATGGAGTCCCCCAGGGATCGTGCTCTGGACGCCTCTCGACACAGCCAGACAGGACTCTAGCGCTTCGGAGTCTGCCCCCCTGGGTCTCCACCACCCACGCAGTCATCTCCTACATCTGGCCTCGGAGGGCTCAGCACCCCAGCTCCACCCCGGCTCCACCCGAGCTGCCCCTATGAGCCCCCATCGCTGGGACTCTGCGGAGCCCTACGCCCCCCAAAGGCCAGGCACCCACCTTCGCAGTCAGAAGCGATTTACAGCCAACATGGGAGTCAGAAGGGTTTATTAGTTCTCAGGATCACAGCGCAGAAGGACTTTGCTAGCAGCTTAATTAGAAGTTACAGCAGTGACCACCTGGACAGCCTCATGCTCGGGGTTTCCTCCCTGCTGGCCCCTCATCAGGGACTGGCCTCTTTCCCCCAGCCATCCTCCAGCAGCTCCCCAGTCCTTTGTCTCCTTCCTGGGCTAGGTGGCCACTCCTCCTGGTCCCTCACCTGACGCAACCTGTTCCAGCTGGCTGACTCAGGAGGACAAAGGGGTGTGGACGACGGATGTGTGGCTGGGGAAGGACCTTCCGCCCGCCAGTGGCCTCTGCAATGATCACACACTTGGGTCCCATCACCAGACAACATGAGTGACACATTGAGAAACTGAGGCACACACAGCACTCAGCGGAAACCCCCAGAATACCTCCACTTCATCACACCTATCCACATATTCCAACCAAACTCTCAGAAATGGCCAAGCTCATCATTATATCTCACCAGTTCATAGTTAAGGAAATCATTATTTTCCATTGAATACATATCTTAGGAAAATGTAACTCCTCTTTAATAGTCAGACCTACAGTTGATTGGGGGATATTAATGAATATGCATGAATCTTTGCTTTATATTCTGCAGCCCTGATTCTTCACTGTCCATTTCTCAGCTATCTGCACCTATTCAAAGTTGATTCAAAACACTAGCAGATCAGCACAGTGAGTCTTTGCACAAATACAATGCAGAAAATAATCAGGCTGTTTATGGTGACTGTATTTGAATGTCAGAGTTTTCATGCTTCTCACCACTAATGTTGAATCATATAGATCTGAGAGGGAATAAAAGTATATTTGATATCAAGATGGTATTTCAATTTCTAACCTTCAGAAAACAATCATCATCTAAGTCACGCAAAGGAAGGCTTCTAAATGTAATGACAAATCATTATTTCAGGTTATATGAATTGGCTTATATGGTGCAAAACTGTGGGGTTCTGCGCTTAACAGATAAAATACAATCTGGGGAAATATGGAATGTATATTTCATAAATTAATGGTTCTGTCAGTAGAAATTGCAGAGGCAAACAGCAATGAAAAAGTAATGTAGTTGAGAAAGAAGCTTGCTTAGATTGCTAACCACAAAACTGTTTCCTGTTTTTAAAGACTTATTTTTAGTGCTTAGTTTTATGATAACAGACCAATAACCCTTTAAGGGAAAAACACACACACACACCCCTCTGAAGGGAGAATCTACAACATGGACATTTACCCTGCACATGGGGATAGACCCTGGGGATGGAGTAGCAATTCCGCTATATAGATGATACCCTTTCTCCTCTCCGATATGCTGTATATAGGCCCTCACTGTTGTAGTGTCTGAGCACCTCGCATCATTAATGTATTTATCCTCACAGGTTGCTGTGAGGTGGGAGGTAGAAGTATCCTCATCTTACAGCTGGGAAACTAGCACAGGCTGATTAATTGACTTGCCCAGGCTCATGCTAGAAGCCTGTGTAAAAGCCAGGAATTTAAATTCAAGTTCAGTTCACTTCAAATTGAACCCAAAGTAACATATAACCAATAGGGCTAAAGGAGAAATAGCCAGGCATTCATATAAATTAGAAGTTATGAGTCCAGAAAATTGATTAGGGAAGATAATGACCTCAGGGAAAAATCCATGGCTAAGAACAATAAAGAGTTTTTTAATGTATATTAAGAACAAAAGAAATCCTAGCAATAATACAGGCCTCATTACTAAATAGAAATGGTAAAATTGTTAATGATGCAGAAAAGGAAGAACTGTTCAATAGCTATTTCTGCTCTCTATTTGGAAAAAATCAGAATGCTATTCTGGTATCATTTGATGATGATATATTTTCCACTCCATTAGTAAGTACGGAGGATGTTAAACAACATCTAAGAATGAATATTTCTAAATTAATAGCCACAGATAACTTGCACCCAAGAGTCCTAAAAGAACTGGCTGAGGAGATCTGTCCTGCTACTGTTAATTATTAATAAATCTGGCATTTCCCTGGTATTCTAAGAAGACTGGAAGAGTGCAAATGTTGTTCCAATATTCAAAAAGGTAAAATTGGATGACCTAGGGATTTATAGTGAGCTGGACATCAATCTTGGATAAAATATTGAAAAATGGATAAAGGATTTAAATTTATACAAAAATAAAGGACAGGGATATAAATGGATCCAGTCAACATGGGTTTTATGGAAAATGGTCTTGTGAAATAAACCTGATTTCATCCTTTGCTGAGATTACAAATATGGTTGATAGAGATAACTGCATACATGTAACATACCTAGACTTTAGTAAGTTATTTGACTTAGTATCAAAGAGCATTCTGATTAAAAAATTAGCACTATACTGTATCAATAAAGCACACATTAAACATATTATGAACCGACTAAGTGACAGATCTGAAAGTGTAGTTGTCAATGGGGAATCGTGATCAACAGGGGTGGTTCTAGTGGGGTTCCACAAGAATCACTACTAGGCCTGATGATATTCAAGGTTTTCATCAGAGATCTGGAAGTAAATAAAATCGTTGGTGGTCAGATTTGTGGATGGCACAAAGATTGTTGGACTGAAAAATAATGATGAGGTAAGGCAGTCATCCAGAGTGATCGGGATCAGTTGGTTAGCTGGGACCATTCAAACCCAATGCATTTTCATACAGCCATATACAAAGTTCTACATGTATGGAAAAGGCACGCAGACCATGCCTAGAGAATGGGAGGCAGCAATGACTCTGGAAAGGATAGAGGATCCGACAGGACAAGCAACTCAACAGGAGAAGTGGTCAATGGGATGCTGAGGGGAAAAGGGATAATGAGATACTTGGATGTATAAACAGGGGAGTAGTGAGTAAGAACAGGGAGGGATTTTCCATCTGTATACGGCACTGGTGAGTCTGATACTAGACTGCTGTGTCCCATGCTGGTGTCCACATTTTAAGAAGGATGTTGAAAAATAGGAGAGTGCAGACAGGAGCCACAAAAATTAGTTCAGGGCTGGAGAAAACGCCTTACAGTGCGAGATTTAAAGTTGTCTCTCTGTTCAGATTATGAAAAAGAAGGCTGGGAGGTGACTTGATTACCGTGTCTCAGGACCTTCACCAGGAGAACATACTGGGTGCTAAAGAACTGTTTAATCTAGTGGAAAAGGCAGAACAAGGACAGATGCTTAGAAGCTGCAGCTTAAACAAATTCAATCTTGGAAATAGGGCATGGACTTTTCACATGGAAGGGTGATTAATCATCGGAACAAGCTACCAGGGAAAGTGGAGGATTCTCGGTCCCTTGTGGTCTTCAGATCTAGATTGGCTGCCTTTCTGGAATATGTGTTCTAGCCAAACACAAGTTATTGGGCTCAGGGCAGGGGGTATCTGGTGGCATGTCTGTGATATACAGAAGGTCAGACCCAATGATCTAATGGTCCCTTCTAGTCTTAACCCCTATGAAATGTCTGTCCAGTGCCCTATCCACTAGACCATTCTTCCTTCCCCTTTCCCAGTGTAGGGTGTACATAAGGGCAAGAATAGCCTCACTGACTGACTGTGACTCTACTGTCACACATCTGTCCAGAAAAGGATTCTCACCTCCTGCCCCCCCATGTACTACCCAGAACATAGTATGGTATTTGGTTTGGACACTGTAGAGGGGCAAAGCTCTCCCTTCTCAGCCGCTCCTGGTCACATATGGATAGTTATGTGGCAGGGCTTACACTCCCCAGACAATTCCACTCTATGTTTTGTAAGTATTGAACATTTTTTCTCTCTGAAATCAGAGAGGAATTAGAGCAAAGTCACTGGGTTTTTGCTTCCTCAAAGAAATGCAGTGAGTTTTCTGGTTTTATTTCACACCTGTGTGAAACAGAACACAAGCCACATTGCTTAATCTAGTTGCAACAGTGGTGTGCGCTAATGGCAATCTCACAGAGTGGAGGACAATATCCATATGTTTATTACTGTACTCAGGACTGTTTGTGTGAATATTCTATGGAAAGCAATTTATAAGTGAGAAAACATTGTTAAACAAAAACTTTTTAAGCAAAAGAATTGACATAAAAATGATCTATTGGACTGAAATCAGGAGGCAACAAAGACACTATCTGCAGAAAGATCTTTTATACTACTGTTATTAAAACGCTATGCTCTCCTCAAAGTTGTTCTGTTTGATCACTGTATCCATCTCTGATAGCTTGTTCTCCATGAAGACTTTGTAGTGATCTCCCATCCCAAGTTGCATTGATTTAATGGTGCAATTGTAAAATCCAGACCACATTGCCACTGACTCATTTCTTATTTTCTTCTATTCTGTGCTTTTTATTTTAGAGGAACCAGGGACATTGTTAAGAAGGATTCATTTCTTACCATTTATTTGGTATGACAGAGCAACTCCGTGAGGATTAACTGTATGAAAGATTTGTTTGCCAATTCATCAATTTTGATTACATTTTGTTTTGTAAAAAATTGCAAACAATGTTTTGAAAATGTTGAAAGCTCCTGATTTGACAGTTTTGGAATTAACCTGTAAATAACACAGTCATTTCCTTTTCCTAGTTAATAAACCCTTCGTTAGTTTACAATAGGAGTGGCTGCCAGCCTTGTCTTTGGTGCGAGATCTGAGGTACAAATTGACCTAGGGTAAGTGACTGGTCTCTTGAGACTGGGAGCAACCTGAATATTTTGTGGTCTTTGATGTAAGCAACCATTTGTCACCAAGTCCAGCTTGCTTGGTTGGCAAGATAGTCCCCTTGGGCACTCCAGTCTGTCTGTGACTCCATGATAAGACTGTTATAGTGCTTCAGCAATTCACATTTGTTACTGGGTTGGTGAAATCTAATTATAGAACATACCACCAATCTGGGGTGTCTGCCTGGCTTTTTGACAGTCTGTCCTGAGATTGGCACTCATGGTCGTTAACCACTCCAGACAGCATGACAGAGACATCCAATTTTGATTTCAAACCAATTTACACCAACTCACAATCAAAAAGATAGTGAGAAATCTCCCAAAGTTGAACAATATCTGGATGTTCGTGAATGACGCTACAAGCCATTCTTATTCCAAAATCGCACTGTTGAGCAAGGTCACATGTGATCAGCTGGGCTGATGGAGGAAGGAAGTGTTGATCTGCATAGTCCTGGTCAGAGCTGTCTTCACCAAGATCTGATGTGGTTCCTAAACCTCTGGAGCAAGCTAACTAGACTCCTGCCCACACTCACAAACCATCATGTGTCTAGTGCACCGTCCAAACCAAGGAGGACACAGGAATCTTCAGTGAGGCTTATTTCTATCTGAAGACAGGTGAAAGTCTGATACTATCGGTAAAATAAGAAATACATTGGTTCCTCCTTAAACCTCTTTTGCCACGATGCCTACAAAAGCATTGACTATGGTTAGCTCACTGCTGTACCAAGACCACTGCCATCACATTGCCTCACTGTTTCCTTCTACTCCTCCGTCTGCTTGACTTTTATACTTGGATGGTAAGCTTCAGAGGGGACGATTTTGTTCTGTGTTTGTACAGCACCTAGTTCAATGGGGTCCTGATCAACCAGTAGGGTTCCTATGTGCTGTATCAATACATAGATAAGGGACAACGTCATCAACAAAGAAATAGTGGCAATGCTATCATACAGGAAAATAAAGGGCCTGATTTTTCCACATTTATTCCACTGTAAACCAAGAGTAAAACCAATGATGGAGTCCGTAGAAGAATCAGGCCCCTCCCAGTAAACATAGCTATGGTTAAGTCATATCCTTACAAGTGGAAGAAAATGCATTCAAACCAGCCAGCATTGTCAGCAAAGGACAATAATAATAGACTCTGCTGTAAGTGCTATAAGTATTGGATTCAATGGGCGGGGGTGCGGAAAGGTGCCCCGGGACCACCATAGTACAGGGGTTTTGGTTGACTCATTTTTAGTGCAGTGAGCAAGATAACCTCTGACCTTGCTGTGCATCACTTGCCGGGGAGGAGATATATGGGTGACAGCACTGAGAAATTATGGAGAATCCTGCTGCAATGCAAAGAAAGCCACGGAGAGGATCTGATTTGTTATTGGGATAAGCCACGCCAGCTCACAGGAGGATGACAGACAGTTTAGACTGTAGAAGGAAACTAAGATGAATCGTGCGGTCTTCTAAAAAGATTTCCCAACAATTCTGTCCTACTTGCACTGCTAGGACCAATCACCGAAAGATACTTTAGCAGAATTACCCCACCACCACAGATCTGGACCTTTTCTGTCTGATTTATGTAGGTTAAATAAGCTCTGTATAACCATTGAGTGTTGAGATGTCCTATTGAGTGAAAATTCCTATTTTTTGTTGTTGCTTCTGAACATTTCTAGAATCTTATTTAACATTTTTGCAAGTTTGGGAATACAGGATCCAACTTGGGTATTGATGCGGGTCACACATATGGACCTGCCAACATTAACTGGTCTCTGATGAACATCAGGACACCTAGCCATATATTTTGGGTTGTCATGGACCCAATATCCCTGAACCCAGTGTTATATGTAGCATCTCTGCACTGGATCGGATGAAATGCTTCTTTGGTCTTAAATGAATCAAACTGTATCATAGAATCTCTATGGATAGAATTTCTGTGCTTGAATAATAAGAGTATAGCAGTTGAAATATACAGCCACTCACCTGACGTGGATGGTGATGGTGATTGTGAAATGCTCAAGGAGATTAGAGAGACTATAAAAACAGAAATCATAATGGGGGATTTCAACTATTCCCATATTGACTAGGTGCATGTCATCACAGCACAGGATGCAGAGATAAAGTTTCTAGACAACACTAATGACTACTTCTTGGAGCAGCTAGTCCTGGAACTCACAAGGGGAGAGGCAGTTATGGATACAGTCCTAAACAGAGCACAGGATTTGGTTTAAGAGCTGAATACAGCTGAATCGGTTGGTAATAGCGATCATACTGTAATTAAAAATAACATCCTTGTAGGGGAGAAAAATACCAAAGAAACCCATCATAGTAGCTTCTAAAGGAGTAACTACACACAAATGAGGAAGGTAATTAAACAGAAATTAAAAGGAATAGTCACAAGGGTGAAATTCCTGCAAAATGCATGGAAACTATTTTAAAATATTGGAATAGAAGCTCAAACTAAATGTATGGCCCAAATAAATAAATATACAAATAAATAACAAGTAAGAGAACAAAAAATGCCACCAGGCCATAACAGCCGAGCATAAGAGATGATTAGAGGCATCCTTTAAAAACTGGAAGTCAAATCCTACTGAGGAAAATAGAAAGGAACATAAAGTCTGGCAAGTCAAGTGTAAAAGTCTAACTATGCAAGCCTGATGACTGAAGGAAAGCTGTACTAGTCAGCTGGTACAGAGGCTGATTTGAGCAATAGGTTACATACTACAGTTAGTAGTTCTGTAATTCCATATTTGAGTTCCTTCAGAACTCTTGGGTGAATGCCATCTGATCCTGATGACTTATTACCAATTTTTAAAAAAGGCTCCAGAGGCGATCCTGGCAATTACAAGCCGGTAAGCCTAACTTCAGTGCCAGGCAAATTGGTTGAAACTGTAGTAAAAAAAAGAATTATCAGACACATAGAACACCACAATATTTTGGGGAAGAGTGAACATAGCTTTTGCAAAAGACAATTATTCCTCACTAATATTTTTGAATTTGTTAAGGGTGTCAACAAGCATGTGGACAAAGGTGATCCAATGGATAACAGCGTATTTAGAGCTTCAGAAAAGTTTTGACAACGTCCCATACAAAGGATTTGAAGCAAAGTGAGCTGTCATAAGATAAGAGGGAAGGTCCTCTTGTGAAACAGAAACTGATTAAAAGACAGGAAATAAGAGGTTGGAATAAATGGTCCACTTTCAAAATAGAAAAAGATAAATAGTCCCGAGGGTCCGTTTCGGGATCTGATCTGTTCAACATATTCATAAATAATCTAGAAAGGGGATAAACAGTGGACGGACAAAGTTTGCAGATAATATGCAAGTTATTCAAGTAGTTAAGTCCAAAGCTGACTGCAAAGAGTTACAAAGGGATCTCACAAAATTGTGTGATTGGGCAACAAAATGGCAGATGAAATTTAATGTTGATAAATGCAAAGTAATGCACATTGGAAAACATACTCCCAACTATACATACCGCATGATGGGGTGTGAGGTATCCAGGCCTCGAATATGGGTCCACAGGCAGCCCCCAGGCCATGACCGACACCCAACAGCTCACCTGGGTAACTAGGGAACAGTGCAGGGAAGTGCTAGTTTTCAGAGGGCACCAGCCCCAAAGCTCCCGACTGGGAGAAATCATCCAGCCCCCTGATTGGCTAGGAGTACTATATAAAGCAGGAAGTAGCAACAAGAAGTTGTCTGAGAAATTAAAAGAATCCTTCCTGCTTTCCACCAGCTCCCGATTCCTGTCCTCCCATCCCAGATCCCCCATCTACTCCCAGTTCCTGCTGCCCTACTCGAGGCCCCAGCTCCTCCACCTTATTCCTGACCGTTTCTGACCCCTGGCTTGGTACCTGACACCGGATTTACTAGTGACCTTCTGTTCAACCACTAGGCCTCACTGCCCACACGTCAATCATTGTGGGGAATGTAAACAAGGAAGTGTTATTTATGCCTTCTCATAACACAAGAACTAGGGGTCACCAAATTAAATTAATAGGCAACAGATTTAAAATGAACAAAAGGAAGCATTTCTTCATACAATGCACAGTCAATCTGTGGAAATCCTTGCCAGAGGATGTTGTGAAGGCCAAGATTATAACAGAGTTAAAAAAGAACTAGGTAAGTTCAGGGAGGGAAAGTCTATCATTGGTATTAGGCAGGATAGACAGGGATTGCTTTTTGCCAGAGGCTGGGAATGGCCAACAGGTTGGATCAGTTGACGATGACCTGTTCTATTCATTCCCTCTGAAGCACCTGGCACTGGCCACTGTTCGAAGACAGGATACTGGGCTAGATGGACCAGTATGGCTATTCTTATGCACAGGAAAACTTTAGCCTATGAATGCATCTGATGAAGTGGGTTTCTGCCCACGAAAGCTTATGCCCAAATAAATTTGTTAGTCTTTAAGGTGCCACAGAACTCTCGCTGTTTTGCTAAAAACAGACTAACATGGCTACCCCTCTGGAACTCATTAGCCTATGAAGTAACTGATACATACTGGACCCCGAATATCTGGCATTAAACTTCAATGTAGGCAAGGCCTCAGTAATGAGCCTTTCCAAGGTAGCACTATGGGCCATTATTATGGCAGTAAAGATGCCAGGGTAGTCTTGTTCACTGATTAATGAATGTTCTTGGTAATGACTAGTGACAAAAGAAAGCTACCTTACGGATTGTGTTTTCTGCTCCATGGACTAGTATATTTATTTACTTAGAGACTATCTAGATAGCCTAATTCTTTTTGAATTAAGACATGGTTGGCAGGACCCTACTGAAAATGAAGTTTTACATCTCACTTGAATGATTTCCATAAAATATTTTAATTTAATAAAGTAAATATATTAAACAGTGTTACAACAAACTATTTTTTAAAAGAAAAATGGAAAGTAAGCCTGCTAAATATAAAATCGCTGACCATAACATTTCTCCCAAATTATGTGGATTCTAATTGCAGTTGAGAACTTTCATCATATACACTAGTATATTTGCTGTTGTGTCTGTCTTACATACTCAAGCTTTAGTGCCAAATCAGCCTTTGAATGCATGAATATGCAATTCTCGTTGAAATAACAGTACATCCAAGGTCAGAATTCCCCCATTAGTAAATACAGACACAACAATTGTTTCAATAAAAAGTCGCATTCAATCATTTTCAGTAAGTATGTGCCACATCATAAATTATAATAGAGGACTTAAGGGCTTGGCACTGAACTCTGTCTTGCACTTCAATATATTTAATTAAACTGCTTATTTTTCTTAAAATAATCTTTACCAAGGGCCCTTTTCAATTAAAAGTACACAGTATGTGGTTATCAAGCTACACAAGGCCATGCACTTTAATATAGCTAAATGCCAGTTCACATACTTGGGAGCCAAGGATGTAGACCACACTTACAGATTAGAGACTGCGGTTTGGAAAACAGTGACGCAGAAAATAACTTTCAGATCAAGGTGAACCAAATTAAAATGAGCTCCCAGTGCTATGCTGTGAAAAGGAAATGTGATGTTGGGATATATAAGCAGCAGGCTACTGAGAAAAAGTAGGGCATGTTAATACCACCATATACAGCTAGAGTGAGATCGTTACTGCAAAACTCTTTCCGGTTTTCATGTCTAGACTTCAGTAATGATTTGAGTCTTGAAAAGTTTATAGTGAAAGACTAAAGAAACAATCTAACTTAAGGTGAAGGTTAAGCAGTGATTGGATCACTGTCTAGATGTACCTACCTGAGGAGAAGACGTCTGACGCTAGACAGCTCTCTAATCTAGCAGACAAATGTGTAACAAGATCCAGTGGCTGGAAGCTGAAGTTAAATAAAAGTCAGACTAGAAATAAAGCAGATATTTAGCAGTGAGGGTAATTAACCATTGGAATAGCTCGTGTAGAGATATGATGATTCTCCATCATTAGAAAACTTTAAATCAAGCCTGAATGTCAGATTTCTAAAAATCTATGCTCTAGCAGAACCAGAACTTAGGGCATGATGTAGGCACCACAGGGTAAAATTGTATGGCCTGTGTAATGCAAGGGGTCAGGATAGATTATTGTGGTTGTGTTTTCTGACTGTAGGTCTATGCTGGCTCCTTTTTGGGCTAACTTGCTAATGGAGAAAGTCATCTGACAGGAAGGCCAAACAGATCAGTTTCACTGCCAAGAGGCAGATCTACCCTGTGGGTTGGTACCTCATGCAGTGCTTGGATTAAAGCATTTAAACATAAGTTGATTTTCAAAGATGCTAAGCAGTGAACACCCACAGGTCCCTTTGATGTCAGTACATTGATTTAGCCTGAAGTTGGGCACAGGATTTGGACCAAGAGGTAATTATAGATGAACCGCTTGGTAAGGGACCATAATGTTATTAAATTTAACATCCTTATAGGGGGATAAACCAAAAAAAAAACCCACCGACCCACACCATGGTAACATTTCACTTCAAAGAGGTGAACTACACAAACATGAGGACACTTGTTAGACAAAAATTAAAAGGAGCGGTCTCAAGGGTTAAAAGCCTACAAGCTGCATGGGGACTATTTGAAAACACCATAACAAAGTCTCAGACTCAGTATATACATCAAATCAGAAAAGACAAGGTAGGAAAGTAAAGAGTTAAAAGCTGGACAAATTGTCAGGCCTAAGCTACGGGGAACGGGGTCATGGCACGGGCAAACCTTGTTTCTGTTAATTGGTGTTAATTCTAGTTAGAGTCTGTTATCTCTTCTTCTTCTCCTTTCCTGGCCATCTGCGCCAGGAACAAGGTTAACAAAATAACTATTCTCCCTCTTGCTCAAGGCCTTCGGTGGGAAGAAAGCATTATCTTCCTTCCCCTCTGGCATACCTTCATTTCAAAGAATGTTAGTGTAAAATTAATAGCTTTTAAGGTGATGTGCCTGCCTTCTGTATGGTAATCCCGTAAACACAAACAGGGGCGGGTATAATTGTATTCATCATGAAGATGTTTATAGGTGTCAGTGTAACCAACTGAGGGTCTATGGGGAGTTGCTGGAAATGTATACATTTACATACTGTTATGAATAAAAGAATTGTAAAGTAACCCCCTTGTTGCTCAGTCGTGGCGTCGAGGTGGAACAAGCAGGCAATAAAAGGGTTTTGTTTCCCCAGTCCACCGCAGGGACAACCTGTTTGGTTATTTCTAACAGACAAGAATACCAAAATAAGTCACCATGGCTAAACAGCAGATTAACAGAGTCCATTAGATGCAAAAAGATGTCCTTTGAAATTTGGAAGTCATATCCTAGTGGGGATAATACAGAGGTGCACAAACACTGGCAGGTTAAATGTAAGCATATAAGGCAGGCTGGCCAAGAAATAATTTGAGAAGCAACTTGCTAAAAGGCTTGCAAAAACTAACAGTAAGAATTTCTTAAAGTACATTAGAAAGTGAAAAGCTGCCAAACAGGCAGTGTGGCCACTATATGACCAAGGTGCTAAAAGAGCATTCAACAAAGACAAGATCAATGCAGAGAGGCTAAATTAATTCATTGCCTGGGTCTTCTCTGCACAGGATGTGAGGAAGATAACGAAAAAGAATAGCTCTGATATGAGTGACAAGTTTGAAATATCATCCCACATTGATGTGGGACAGAAGAGGTTTTGGAATAAATTGATTAATTAAACAATAATAAATCACCAGTACAAGGTACTAATCAGCCAGGAGTTCTGAAGGAATTCAAATATGAAATTGCAGAACTACTAACTGTGGTATGTAACCTATCATTGAAATAAGCCACTGTATGAGATGACTGTTCCACCCTGTCCCCTCTCAGTTCCCAGTCACAGTTCTTCAGAAAGCAACAATCCAGAGTCCAATCTGCAGGCACTCCGCGATGGATTTATTGGGGATTATACTGACAAGCTTAAAACCATAACCGTACCTCCAAGCCCTTCACACCAGTTGGGCTTATTTCTCTGTACGCTGATAGAGTTCCTTTCCCTCCCATCATAGTTCTGTATGCCCACAGAACTCCCTCTTTTCCTGACCATGGTTCCGTACACCGACAAAACCCTCTCTCCTCCTCCTTCTTCTTGATAGCATTAATTATACCTGTAGAACACTGCCCCACCCCCAGTACCACCCCTTCCTATATATGGTCATGTTCTGTTCTGGGGGGTCTGGGAGCTTTAGTACAATCCCTTTTGTACCTCATAGGAGAGGCAGGGAGCGAGGTCACATCTTGACCATGGTCAATTTATGGCCCTTCATTTATGTTTCTTTTTAACACCTCCCTTCACCTCCCTTGCTTTCCCAGCTGGTTGCTTGGCCTTGCCCTGGCATCTATCTTGAAGAGGAGTCAGAGCTTTCCCTCATTTGTGAATTCACATATCACACCTTCACTACGCCTTGAAGCATTTTAACTACACCCCTTACCTTTTCCACAGTAATAAAGAAAAACCCAACTAACTGCAGACGAGCAAAAGGAAGACACCATGTCTTTGTTCTTTGCTAACATATATATCTCAGAGACTTTAGTTTTCAGGCAGGCATGCAGGCCCAGAATACCATCTCGGGCAGATACACAGGCCTAAATACCTATACAAACTTACATTATATACTTAAACCCTAACAGTGAGTAGAAGGTAACTAACGTACCACCTATTTCTAAAAAGGGCTCCACAGGTAATCTTGGCAATTACAGGTTGGTGAGACTAACTTTAGCACCAGACAAACTGGCTGAAACTATAGTAAAGAACAGAATTATCAGACACTTATGTAAATCTAATTTGTTGTGGAAGAACAAACATGGATTTTGTAAGGGGAAAATATGCCGCACCAATCTATCAGAATTCTCTGGGAGGGTTAGCAAGCATGTGACAAGGGTGATCTAATAAAAATAGCATACTTGGACTTCCAAAAAGCCTTCGACAAAGCCCCTCACCAAAGGTTATAAAAGGAAGCTATGTAGTTATGGGATAAGAGGGAAGATTCCCTCAAGGACCATAAATTGGTTAAAAGATAGGAAACACAGGATAGAAATAAATCACCAATTTTCACAGTGGAGAGAGGTAAAACAGAGGGGATCACCAAGGATCTGTACTGGGAGCTGTGCTGTTCAACATATTAATTAATGATCTAGAAAAAGGAGTGAACAGTGAACTGGCAAAATCTGCATTTGAAAAAAAATTATTCAAGATAGTTAAGTCCAAAACAGACTGTGAAGAGTTACAATGGGATCTCACAGAACTGGGTTGCAGAGCAACAAAATGGCAGATGAAATTTATTGTTGTTAAGTTCAAAGTAATTCATAATAGAAAAAAAATTATTACAACTACACATATATAATGATAGGTTCTAAGTCAGCTGCTGGGGCTCAACAAAGATCTTGGAGTCACCATGGATAGCTCTTATGAAAACTTCAGCTCAATCCATAGCAGCAATCTAAAAGGCTAACAGAACGTTAGGAAATAATAGAGAAGAGAGAGAATCATAGAAGATTAAGCTTCGAAGGGACCTCAGGAGGTCATCTAGTCTAACCCCCTGCTCAAAGCAGAACCAACCCCAACTAAATCATCCCAGCCAGGGCTTTGTCAAGCCGTACCTGAAAAACCTCTAAGGATGGAGATTCCACCACCTCTCTAGGTAACCCATTTTAGTGCTTCACCACCCTCCTAATGAAAATCTTTTTCCTAATGTCCAACCTAGATCTCCCCAACTGCAACTTGAGATCGTTGCTCCTTGTTCTGTCATCTGCCACCACTGAAAAAAGCCTAGCTCCATCCTTCCTGGAATCTCATTTCAGGTAACTAAAGGTTGCTATCAAATCCCCCCTCCATTCTTCTTTTTCGGCCGACTAAACAAGTAATGTGCTCCTGCCCCCTAATCATTTTTGTTGCCCTCCGCTGGACTCTCTCCAATTTGTCCGCCTCCTTTCTGTAGCGGGGGGCCCAAAACTGGACACAATACTCCAAATGAGGCCTTAGTGCCAAATAGAGGGGAATAATCACTTCCCTCGATCTGCTGGCAATGCTCCTATTAATGCAGCCCAATATGCTATTAGCTTTCTTGGCAACCAGGGCACACTGCTGAATCATATCCAGCTTCTTATCCACTGTTACCCCCAGGTCCTTTTCTGTAGAACTGCTGCCTAGCCCGTTGGTCCCCAGTCTGTAGCTGTGCATGGGATTCTTCCGTCCTAAGTGGAGGACACTGCACTTGTCCTTGTTGAACCTCAGATTTCTTTTGGCCCAATCCTCCAATTTGTCTAGGTCACTCTGTTTCCTACCCCTGCCCTCCAGTGTACCCTACCCCTCTTCCCAGCTTAGTGTCATCTGCAAACTTGCTGATGGTGGAATCCACCCCATTCTCCAGATCACTAATGAAGATGTTGAACAAAACCAGCCCCAACACCAAACCCTGGACACTCTGCTTGTTACCAGCTGCCAAATAGACATCGAGCTGTTGATCACTACCCGGTGAGCTTGATGATCTAGCCGGCTTTCTATCCATCTTATAGTCCATTCATCCAACCCATACTTCTTTAACTTGCTGATAAAAATACTGAAAATAATACTGAAAATATAATGCCACTATATAAATCCATGGTTCACACACACCTTGAATAATGTGTGCAGCTCCTGTCCCCCATCTCTGAAAGGACATAGTGGAACTGGAAAAGGTTCAGAGGACAACGAAGATGATCAAGAGTCCAGAATGGCTTCAGTATGAGGGGAGTCTAAAAAGAAGAGGGCTGTGCATCTTAGATAAGAGATGTCTATGATCGAGGTCTATAAACTCATGAATGTTGTGGAAAACATGAACAGGAGTTTTATTTATCCTTTCCCATATTACAAAAAATGAAATTAATAAAATTAACATGCAGCAAGTTTAATAAGAACAAGAGGAAATATTTTTTCCCCACACAATGCACAATTAAGCTGTGGAACTTATTGCCAGGGGATGTTATGATGGCCAAAAGTATAGCTAGGTTAAAAAAAATAGATAATCCGTCCATCACTGGCTATTAGCCAAGATCGTCACTGATGTAACCCCATCCCAAAGGCAACCCTAAAACTCTGATTCCCACAAAGGGAAGACAGAGTGGATCACTCCAACTGCCCAATACTCTACTCTCCCCTTGAAGCTCTGGAATAGGCCACGTTGGAGATTGTATATTAGACAAGATAGGCCACTGACTGTACCACATTTTTTATTTAGGTGCCTAACGAAGCATTCTAGTTTGAAAACGTTAGCCCTAGTGACTGGTAAATGGGAATCTTAATCCAATTTCTATTTAAGCAAAAATGGATTTAAACAGGGATAAATGCCCCCAGATTAGCGTTTTTAGCATGAACAAAAGAGTTTAGAACGGTCACCACAGCATGATCAAAATGGAGTGTACAACAGAGGATACTTATCTCTTGGTCACCTCCTGCTGCTGCGTGTGGTACTGCAGGCCTTTTCCCATTCCTGGTGCCCTCGGTAGGCTATTGACCTAGCTTGGCAGATCTTCAGTGGCTTGGCTCGCCGATTGAGTCACAAAAGTCCAAATAAAGCCCTTCTGGGGTATTCTATTTGCCCTCTCTAGGGTCCTCAGCACCAGCTCCAGCCCCTTTACATTCAGCCCTTTGTTAGGGCTCTGAAATAAGGCTGGCCCCTTCACTGGGTTTATGCCACTTTATCTGTGGCCAGCAGGGGAACTCAAGCTCCCTATTACTCAAGGTTCCAGTCCAGGGACCCTATAAACACTAGTTATGCACTGCTCAATTCTAGTTCACTGCAGCTTCTCCCCCAGGTCTCTTCCTACCTGGCCCTTTTGAGATTCACCCCTTACTTCAAGCTGAAGTTTCCTAAGTCCTCTCTCTCTCTCTGGAAGCAAACTAAACTGCAAGCATTTAAGCAAACACCAGAACCAAACTCAGGTTATCCCTTGAGCTCATGTGGCAGGAGAGAAGAGCCCAGTTCTGTCTCAGCCAGGAACTGATCTTCTCAGGCCCTGCAGCTCCTTTTATCTGATCCTGCTGGGCTCTGACTGGCTGCTTCTTTGAGGACTCTCTAGCCAGGACTGGAGGACCCACCTTTGCTGCTCCTTTCCTGGGGAAGAGTGTCATAGGACTGCAGGTCCTCCTGTATGGAGCTACAAAGGCCAGACCCAACATGGAGTGGTAAGAACTATTAGAATCTTAGAATTTTACCTTCCTCCAAACACCTAGTGTCCTCTAATGAAAACTGAAATTTTGGCCACTGTCTGCATGCTACCTTGGTTTCCTCTACTCAACTGATAATAAATTAACTTTCTCTAGAAAGAGTGTTATTCACATACGTAGATTTCATTGAAGCTTCTCCAATGCCTTAGCACATTTAACAATTAAAAATAGTTTAAAAGTTGCTGACAACCCGAATCCTGCAATGACTTATACATATGTAACTTTACACACTGAGAGGAATCCAACTGACTTCACTGAGACTACTCACAGTGAATAAAGATAAGCACGTGTAATTCTTTTTTTGTGCAGAATTGTGGCCTTATTAGTTAACGTTGCTACAATTCTTTGAAGACATAGCCTTTTATATATGATGTTTTGACAATATCATCTTGTTTTCTTGCAAGGGTATAACCTATAGGCAGCAGCTATATCTATTGTGACAGGGGCTACCGGAAGGTAGTAGAAGGACGCTATGTTAGCCTAAGAATGGCCAAGGCCCTGTTCCCCTAGCAGATGCCCAAGGCTTCCCTCAGACTGATTAGGGTCAGCTGAGTCCAGGGTCAGCTGAGACCGATTAGGGCTGCCTGGGAGCAGATAAAAGCTCCCTGCCAGTCGTGCAGGGGGTTCTTGGAGTTTGGAGAATTTGGAGAGAAGGAACTGTGAGTGGCAGGAGCCAGAGGAAAGCAGGGGCTTGCCCGTTGGAGTGGCTACTTAACCCCAACGAAGATCAGGGTAGGGAAGCAGCCCAGAGAGAAGACTTACACAGTGCCTTATAGCAGCAGCCAGCCACTGCTGTCAACCAGGGTCTCTGGGCTGGTGTCCGAAGAAGAGGGTGAGCTCGGACACCCTCTACCCCAACCTTAGAACCTAAGGTCCCGAGGGCAGTGCTTGGCCTGCGAAGGCCTGAAGGAAGACGGGGCGGAAGTGAGACGGCCACCATCTTAAGACTGGTGGGAGCCCTGGGCGGCCATTTTGTGCCCGTCACGCTGAAAGAGCACTCGGCCCACTGGAGCACGAAGGCCACCCTACCACATTATGAAAATGAATCCATGAAGAGAAAGTCTTGGGAAGAAGGTTTCAGGAGGAGGAGACTTTACTGGTGATATTCTCACCATCTAATAACAACTGCACTACAGATATCAATAACTATTCTGCCAGTATTCATTCCTATGCACACAGATAGTTTTACAAGTTCTGTTATCCAAAACAGCTCAGCCTGGTGGCTCCCAATAACATTCAATCAGAATGTGTAAGTAAAGATATTGTTTATCTATCTGCTAATGTGTGTGCCCACAGATGCACAAACAAACATGTTTGCACATAGTTCCCATAGTATATCAATCAAGTTCATCTGAAAGCAATTTGTAGATTGCCTGTGGCAAATACAGTACTATAGGGCCAACAAAGAGAGCATTTTTCATTTTACTTGCCTGCTCTACAAACGCTAGCAGATATCCAAACCCATTAGCTTCTGAACTGGAGAGACTAATGATGTGCAAAGATTTTTAAATGGCAAACATTAAACAAACTACAGATTTCAGGGTTTTAATACACTGTAACATAGATGGGTTTTTGATAGTCTAGCTAACTTTGCATGTAACTTTGTGACTTTGCCTTAGTTATCACTTTATGAATCAGTGGCTTAGAAAGATTTGATCTTTCTCTGAATTTGTACTTTACACTGAGAGCTTTTTAAGTGAATGTTACTGGGAAAGGCTTAGAAATTTAAGGAGATGTAATGGAGGATGCAAGACAATAGCTGTTCAACTGCCACATGGACACCTGCTGGACTTCAAGTCTTGCTAATGGCCCACCGAAAATGCTCAGAAGGAAGAAAGGGGATTATTTTGTTTCCCAAACTATTGCTATCAAAGCTGCATCAATTCATCTTTCATAGAATCATAGAAGATTAAGGTTGAAAGGGAACTCCAGAGGTCATCTAGTCCAACCCCCTGCTCAAAGCAGGGTCAGCATTTCCCAGAGAATAACAATGAATTCGGTCACGTCATTTTAAAAAAATATTTATATTATGCTAGCATCTAGGAGGACACAAATTGTGATTAGGGCCATGATATTCTGAGCACCATTAATACATACAGTAAGAGATAGTCCCTGTCCCAAAGACAACACAACAGGCATCCTATACAACATAGCAATATTAGTATCTCAGTTAAAACAAATGCTGTTAGTGTTCTTCTTGTATAGTGTACAATTGCTGGTGAGTATTTGCTACAGGTTGGGGGGCTGTCTGTAAGCAAGGATAGGTCTGCCTCCCACGGCTTGAGCGAGAGATGGATCATCTGCTAGGATAGGTTGTAGATCCTTAATGGTGTGTTGGAGAGATTTTAGCTGGGGGCTGTAGGTGATGGCCAGTGGTGTTCTGTTGTTTTCTTTGTTGGGTCTGTCCTGTAGTAGGTGACTTCTGGGTACCCGTCTGGCTCTGTCAATTTCTTTCTTCACCTCTCCAAGTGGGTATTGTAGTTTTAAGAATGTTTTATGGAAATCCTGTAGGTGTTTGTCTCTGTCTGAGGGATCAGAGCAAATCCGGTTGTATCTTAAGGCTTGGCTGTAGACAATGGATCGTGTAATGTGTCCAGGGTGGAAGCTGGAGGCATGAAGATACGTATTGCGTTCAGTTGGTTTTCGGTACAAAGATACAACTGGATTTGCTCCTATGTATGTACACCTCCTATATATATATATATACACACATACACACACACACACACACACACACACACCTCCTATCTGATTTCGGTTCCTTACATCTGACAAAGTGGGTTACAGCCTACGAAAGCTTATGCCTGCAGAAATTAAATTTGTTAGTCTTTAAAGTGTTACAGAACTCTCGTTATTTTTGCTGTATACAGACTAACATGGCTATCCCTCTGGAACTTTTTACTATTGAGGTATGTTATTCAGTTATCTAAGGAAACTGATTTTTTTTTTATGAGTGACCATTGTAAGTATTGTAAGAAGTCAATTGTGCTTACAAAATAAATTGGTGGTTCACACCCTGAATGTAAACTGGTTATGAAAAGAATAGTTGTATATGTGTGCATTGATGTTATGTATGGGCTTCTTGAAAGATTTTCCATGTGAATTTTGGTTCAGCGGAAATTCAACACAGAGATCCAAAGTTGTGGTATAAAATTTCTGTTTCTTAATATTTAAACTTACCATAATATATCTGCCTTACATACAAGTACAACAGATGGCATGAGTTATTCATCTTCTATCATACACCCCTTATGGGAATGCTTTCTCAAAAATCAGCATTTTCTGATAATCGTACATCATTTGCATAAATAACAGTTCTCAGAAGGAAGATACACTGAGTGAGGTGATATCTTTTATTGGAGCAACTTATACTGATGAGAGAGAGAAGCTTTCATGCCACAAAGAGATCTTCTTCAAATCTGGGAAACGTACTAAGATTGTCACAGGTAAATACAAGGTTGAACAAATAGAATATGTGCTTCCTACTTATGTTATACTAAGGGATCATTCAAGGTGAAGTGATCCATGGACACCCTTGCAATCATAGGACAAAAAGTGGGTTTAATGGGTTACAGATTGTTGTAATAATAAAAACACTATGGCTTAATTTTTAGTGTCTAGCAAAGTTATGAATTTAAGGTCTCAGGCTCATCTTTTGAATGTGTTGTGCAGGTTTCCTTTGAGGATGAGGACTGAGAAGTCAGATATAGAGTGAGTGCTTTGTGAAAAGTGTTCACCTAGAGGTGATGTGGTATTTTTGTCTTTTATCATTTTCTTGTCTGAGTTCATTCAAGTGCGTAGTGATTGTCTGATTTCACCCACTGCAGTAATGACTGGCACTCCCACCCACAACACACCTCTCAAGATCCATGGGTCCTACACATCCCTATCACAACGTGTGGCGTACCTCAGCCAGTGCACTAAATGTCCCAACAAGAATCATGCGGGAGAAACCAGACAATCACTACGCTCTCAAGTGAATTCACACAGGAAAATGATAAAAAGACAAAAATAGAAGACAGGACACTGGTCATCGGTCTGACTCAGTATGGCCATTCTTATGTTCTTATGTTGAGTTAACTAATTGATTATTTTGTTGCTCTTCCTATTGATACAGTTAGTTTAATCCAATTATTCTGTCCTACCAAAAATGTCTGCTTCTCTCCAATAGTAGTGAAGAGAATCAGCCTCTGCTCTCAAAAATCAACAGACACAAGTGTGTGTACTTCAGTCACGTCAGCTGTAGAGATGGCATAACATGGAGAAAGTTAACAGAGAAGGAATGGTGGCAGGGCATGGTAGTTGGGGACAACCAGAGGAGATGGATAGAAGGTGTCCCGTGGATCACTGGTGGGTTAGCCGCTGAGTGTGCTAAATTAGGAAGGCTTCCGAAAATTCAGCTATGATGTCACCAGTATTCAGACATGAAATAAATGGATTTTCCTTGGAGAGACAAGGTGGAGGAGGTAACATCTTTTATTGGACCAACTTCTGTTGGAGAGAGAGATAAGCTTTCGAGCCACGCAAAGCTCTTCTTCAGATCTGGGAAAGGCACTCAGAGTGTCACAACTCAATATAAGATGAAACACATAGTTCAGCTCAAGTAGTTAGCACATATTCTAAGGGACCCTTCGAGGTGAAGTGGCCCATTAACACCCCTGGTAGTACCTTACTTTACCAAAAGGGGGTTCAGCTTTGTCATATTATTTCATACACACACCCTATCAGAAATGTGTGCTTAATAAGCCTCTCAGCTCTTGCAGCACTTTTATTTTTAAGGGAAAAATGGTTGATTTTATTATTGTCTGCAGGAACTTACAACGTGACTAAATGTTGCAAGATGTATGGAGCAGCACCAATACAAATTCGACATTCTGTAACACAATTATCTCATCATTTTGGGAATGTTGTATAACTGACATGATTTTATAATGCAACATTTTAAGCCTTGTGTTTGTTACATCTTTATCATTTAAACTTAGAAGGTCAATTTCTCCACTGATGTAAATAGCTGGGGCACTGTTAACTTCAGTGCAATAGTTACAATTTACAGCAGCAGAAGATTGGCCCTGGATGTGTCTTTATTCATCCTCTGTGTATGAAGAATTCAAGTCATACTCTCATTTTGATGTTATATTATGTGAAAATATGGTAAATACGTTTCTACTTTTAGAGCTGATTTCAAACTGGACTACCTTGGAATAAAACACTTTCTGGGAGTTGCATCTCACACATACATACAATTTAAAATGCTTTACTCATATTCACTATATTTAAGATGTTGACAGATTCTCTTGGCCTACCATTCTTCAGCATCACATGCTTCAGAGACAGTATCTCAAAAGTCATACATTATGGAGAGATTTTCAAATCCAGCTAATGGGAATTTGGCACCCAAATCTCTTACACAGCTTGGAAAGTCTCAACCTGTATGTTCTGGAAATTAATGTGGTGTATAACAGTACACGATACAACAGCACCGCGACCTTTATAATCAAGGTGCATTTTGATAGCTTAGCTTTTTCAGCTGTCTTGTGCTTACACACCATAACCCACTAACCTTTGTGGAATGGCTACTCACACAAAATACAGAATATTGAAAAGGTCACAACTGAATCATAGTCAAATACTGTCCATCACTGAGTTTATTCAGTGCTTTAGAGAGAACATTTCATTCAGACTGTGAAGAGAGAAAAGAGTGACAGTGCCCATCCAGTCACATGACACTGCTTGGGAGGAGAATGTGAGCTGCTAAATTTACCCCTGCTCCTGGTAGTCCCTTTCAAGTGCCGTATCATCTAGGATGACTTGTATGATGATAGGCGAGAGTGTAGATCATTATAATGGCCACACACACACCATTTTACATTTTGGTGGGGAAGTGGATCTTCTATTTGCAGGTGCATTTAGCATGTGCAAAATTTGCCTAGGCAGGTGCACACTGGACCTGTTGCACATCTATCAGATTTCCTTTGCATTTCAAATTCCAGGTGCCAAAAGGTGGTCACAGATTACACCCACAAATCAAAAGGCTGGTCCTCAACCTGGCTGAAAATGAAGTCAATAGAGAGAGACTGCATGATGGTGTCTTATGACATGAAGTTTTACTGCTATAACTTTGGGGTATTACACTGATCACAAGTTTCTTTTGTTCGTGTCTTATATTTTACCAAAAAGAACTACCCTAGAAATATTTTAGAGAGCTTTAAAATGTATCGGTACTGCTTTTCATATCCCTTTGTCTGTAAAGTGAGGATACCTTAGTGCTGTATCCTGGGCTAGTTCAGTTCTTCAAACATGGACAAGCAAAATAGTAATGCAGTTTTGCCTCTATGCAAATTCTGCACGTGTATGTATGCATGCACACGTGGCTGTGGGGTATGTTTGCATGCATGTGTTAAATTTGCAAATCAGGATTTGGAACACGCAATGCATTTTCACACTTGCATATCGAGCACACGCATATTTTCAAATGTGTCCTTGTGTCCATCCATACCAGCTGTATAAGGAGAGGGAAGAAATTACAACTAATAACTTTGACAAAAATCTTAGGTTTCCTTATTGTGCAATATTGTAGGGAATTTGATGTCCAATATCTTCTGATCTACCAGTGCGAGAAAAATCACAGTATAGAGACCATATGGTCCAGGAAAGACTGTCTGACTACTATCTATCTTGCACCTCAGATCAGTGTAATTTGTGGTGGGGAATGCATTTGAAGAATAGAAGGAAATATTGTTAAAAATACTGTTGATACTGGTCATTTTTTTTAAAATGGTGGCTGTCTGAAGGTTCTGAGAGATTTAGATGTTATAATTAGTGCTGGGAAACAGATGGATCTGTGTGCATAAAGGATTTGGTCAAAGATGCATAATTAAAGTACCTTCAACTACCTGAAAGAGGGTTCCAGGGGGGACGGAGGTAGGCTGTTCTCAGTGGTGGCAGATGACAGAACAAGGAGCAACGGTCCACCTGGCAGCCTGCTAGCAATAGCTTGCCTGAGACCCAGGAATCCCAGTGTGAGGCTCTGCCATGAAGGCCTGATTGGCCCGCTAGCCCTATTTAAGCCAGCCGCAGGAAGAGGAAGCTCTCTGAACAACCAGGCTCCGTCCTGCTCTAGACTGTGTGCACCTTGTGCTTCCTGTATCAACTTCCTGGCTTGACAGCTGGTATCTGATGTGCAGTTCCCATTCTCCAGTTGGTCCCCTGCCTATGACTCTTGACATCCTGACCTGGCCTGGCCCTGGTTCCTGACTACTGGTTCTCATCTCCAGTTTGTCTTCTGCCTCTGACCTCTGTTATCTCAACCCGGATGAATCTTGACTCCTGTCTCACGACTGCAGAGTCTGGCTCTGACAAGTAGGTCTGGCTGCCCACGAACTAACTGTGACAGCGTGTGCTTACCTGGTTGTCAGCTCCCCGACACCAGCAATCTGTTAGCCACCTAAAAAATGTCCTCTGGGCTATCCCAGCCCTTACTGCGCCTTGCAGGTAACAATAAGTATGCGCAATCCTCACTGAAAGTGTCCCTCGGTAGCATCCAGCCCCTGGCTCTGGACACTCATGGAAAATACCACACTTGTCCCCAAGGGAGACGCATACACACAACGTGACTGGCTCAGCTCAGGATTAAGCCCTTTATAAAATCACAGCACTGAGATAGAGGTCTAATGATAATGAACGTAGGATTGTTTTCAAAGACAAAGACTTAAGAGATACTGAGGAATGATAATGGAAACAGAATTGGTTACATCGATATACTTTTGAGGATATAAACTTAACTTTAAGAGGCTAAAATCCTGGTCTAAAATAGTTTCTTTCTAACAACAGTCTCCCAGCATCAGCCTTCAACATGACTGGAACCCAACTGTCACGAATGCGAAAAGCGCTGTCCTTTTTGCTCCCTCAGTCATGTGCCCGTTTGCCTTCCTCTTGTGTCCCCAAAGCACATTGTTTTGCCCCCAGAGTCAGATAACCCCCGCGGTTTGGTCTCCAGTGTCTTCCCATCCCCACGTTTACTCTGCATGCAGATCTGCCTTCCATTGGGTTGGTTGACAATGCTTGATTGACGTAGTGAGGCAGGTGAATCACCTTTCTTTATCTGATGGCTCAAAACCTGTTTGTCAACCCTGCCTTGACATAGACATATCATCCTCGGTGATCCCTTGGGATGAGGAAGATCTTTCACAGGTTTGATTTGATTGGTGTCCTTTGGTAACTAAGGAGCCCAATCCTTGAGTCACAGACTCATTGGCAGAGACGACATGTTGTGTTGGAAGGCAGGGTAGGGCCACAATTGCTGCATGACCATTGTCTTTTTTTTTTTTTCTGCAACCAGGCTGAAATGATTTTTCTGAAAAATGGCCATTCCTTCTCTGACAAGTCTTCACCAGCTAGCCCTGTCTTGGGCTACTGTCTCCCAGTGTGTGGTACCACATCTCTTGATGTTTGTCTTGAGGGTGTCTTTGAAGTGTTTCTTTTGGCCTACCCATTTCCTTTCTCCTTTGATGAGTTGGGCGTACAGCAGTGGTTTTGGTAAGCATTCATCAGACATGCACATGCAGTGTCCACTCCACCTCACCTGGTGCTGGATTATCAGGGCCTCAACACTGAAGATATTGGCTTCCATGAGGACACTGACATTAATGCGGCGATCCTCCCACTTTATGTTGAGGATCTTCTGGAGAAGGCACTGGTGCTGGTGTTCCAGGTTTGTCAAGTGTTTTCTGTAGGTCACTCAAGTCTCGCAGTCAGAGAGGAGAATTGGGAATACCATGACTTTACAAACTAAAAGTCTAGTGTGTGTTCTGATATCATAGTTGTTGAATACCCAGTGGGACAGTTTGCGAAAGGCAAGGCTGCCCAATGGATTCTGTGCTGAATCTCAATGTCTATGTTTGCCCACTGTGAGAGATGGCTGCCACAGCAGGCAAAATGTTCTACATTTTCCAGTTCTGCTCTGTCAATGTCGATCTTCCTTGCTGGGTCTCATGGTTGACCGGGAGCAGACTGGTGGAGAAGTTTTGTTTTGCAGATGTTCAGGGTTTGCTCTAGGCTTTTGTAAACTTCTGAGAAGCAGTTGAAGGCCGTTTGTAGAGCCTCCTTTGAATGTGCAACTACAGCGCCATCATCTGCGTACTGGGGTTCGGTTATTGTTGCTGATTTTACTTTAATTGTGGCACAAGGCAAGAATCATAGAATATTAGAGCTGGAAGGGACATCAGGAGGTCATCTAGTCCAACCCCTGCTCAAAGCAGGACTATCCTCAGCTAAATAAGAGAGGTTGAAGAGGATGCCATCAGTCCGATATTGGATGCTAATGACCTGTGGCAGATAGTCTTGGATTAGCATTTTAATAGTTGCTAGGAAAATGGAGAAGAGAGTGGGTGCTGGTACACAACCTTTCTTTATGGCAGTTCGGATGGCAAAGGGCTCAGAGGTAGAGTCACTGAACAGGTTGGAGATGGTCATCTGGTTGTAGAGGAGTCTTACAATGCTGATAAATACGCTAAGGCAATCAAACTTTGAAATGATTTTCCACAGAGCCTCGTGGCTGACAGAGTCGAAGACTTTAGGCAGATCAATAAAGGCCAGGGTCCTGGTGTTGTTCTTGACATTTTTCCTGGACCTGCCTAGCTGCAAAAATAATTTCAGTGGTGCCCCATATTTGTCTGAAGCCACATTGGGACTCTGGGAGTACTTCATCTACAAGAGGGAGCAAGCGATTCAATATGATTCTAGCAAGAACCTTCCCAGGAGGGCGATTTTCTCGATATTTGCCACAATTGACCCTATTTTCCTTTCAAAAAAATGATGATGATATTAGCATTACGTAAGTCAGCAGGAATCTGATGTTCCAGATTTTGAGGAACAGCAAATGGAGCTTGTGTGTCAGTGTTTCTCCTCTGGATTTTAGTACTTCAGCTGGTATGCCAGAAGGATCTGATGTTTTATTGCTCTTCATTTGCTTAATTGCTTTACGAGCCTCCTCAGGTGTTGGTGGATTGATGAGAGTTTCCCAGACTGGGTACTGAGGGATGGAGTTGATGGTGTCATCAGTCACAATGGATTCTCAATTTAAAAGCTTTTGGTAGTGTTCCTTCCAGTCATGTCCATCAGGATTGCACCAAAACATAGAAAGCAATCAAAATCATTCAGAGATCAATATAATATCCAAAGATTTCAATCTTCAGAGCACCAACAGAATTCCAAGCGCACCTCAGTGTAAAACTGACCATATGCACACCTGGTAATGATAACACAAATGTCAAAGAAGATTGGGAAGCCCTAAAACAGACCATCCATGAGGCTTGTGAGGAATCCTTTGGCCTTGCTACCAGCCTTCTTGGACCAGAAGAGAAAAGCTTTCTGCGACTGGCAAAATCATCCAACATCTAGTCAGAAGCAGAACTTTTTCCATCAGTTTGAAGCTGAGGTTCAAAGGAGGATCCGATAAATCAAAAACAAATGGTGGGAGGACAAAGCAAAAGAAATCCAGGCACTCACTAACAGATATGTTATGTGGAACTTTTCCTGTGAAACAAAGATTCTTTACGGACCAAGCTCGTGTTGCTTCACACCACTGAGATCTGAAGATGCTAGTACCGTGTTTAAAGACAATGAATCCACCGAGGAGACCCAGAGATTATGTTGCATAGCACAATATTTCACATTCTACAGAAAATATGGATTAGCGCACAGATCTAATGATCAAAGTGACACTGAAGTGATGAAAACAGTAAGACTAAAAACACAGCCTTCTCCTCATTTCCACACCATGATTCTGAAGAATAATTAACACAAGGATAATGGGCAAATTGTGAGACAGGGAGGTAAATCACGCTAGGTACAATCTCTCCCAGGGCTGCTATGTGTAACCCCACTCCTGAGAGCTGGAGTAAGATTTCTTCCTGTTGCTTCCCCTGAGAGTGGCTTTTACCTCCTACTCACATTGATTGGGTTCTGTGATGCCTGGTGCCTCCACTGCAGGTGACTCTTCACTATGCCCCGGACTTGGGGGGGGGGGAGGTTGTCCTTGAGGGCAACCAAAATGATTAGGGGGCTGGAGCACAGGACTTATGAGGAGAGGCTGAGGGAACTGGGCTTGTTTAGTCTGCAAAAGAGAAGAGTGAGGGGGGATTTGATAGCGGCCTTTAACTACCTGAAAGGGGGTACCAGGGAGGATGGGGCTAGGCTGTTCTCAGTGGTGGCAGATGACAGAACAAGGAGCAACGGTCTCAAGTTGCAGTGGGGGAGGTCTAGGTTGGACATTAGGAAAAAGTTTTTTACTAGGAGGGTGGTGAAGCACTGGAATGGGTTACCTAGGGAGGTGGTGGAATCTCCATCCTTAGAGGTTTTTAAGGCCCGGCTTGACAAAGCCCTGGCTGGGATGATATAGCTGAGGTTAGTCCTGCTTTGAGCAGGGGGTTGGACTAGTCCTGCTTTGAGCAGGGGGTTGGGTACCTCCTGAGGTCCCTTCCAACTCTAATATTCTATGATTCTATGAAAACAGCTGACGCTGCCACTGCTGGCAAGGAGTATAAAACCCAGTACACAAGAAACAACAAAGCACATCAACACAAACCCCACCAAAGAAATGGCACATCCCAAAACAACAATATAACAATGGGATACTTTACTGAAAGCAGGAACGTAGGATCTGGGGGAGGACAGGGTTAGAGTTAACTAATACATATTAAATATTAATTAATCAACACATTTCCCATGCCCAACTCTCTCAACTCCTCCTCATCCCAACTCGCTCTGGCACCTTCCCAGGCAGGTTGTATGTTAGTGAGGAGTCCAGAGGTGGATGCTGTGAACATTGGCAGGCTTAAACAAAAATGTTCCCCTCACTATGTCTTAACCCATGGATGGGGCAGACTCCTCTCCTGGCTCCTTGGTCCCCTGTGGGTCTCAGCTGGCTCTCGGTAGCCAGCGCTGGGTTGGAGCTCTGCTCCTCTGGACGCTGGCCTCTGCAGGGCTAGAGCAGCCTGACCCAGGCACTGGATCCCACAGCCATGCAAATACCCCCGTTGTGGGGAGGGGAGTTAATCAGAGACTCCCTGAGCTTTTCTGCTTCTCTTTCAGCTCCCAACTCAGAGCTCAAAACAGAAACTAAACCTTGTCTCTGTCTCTAACTCAGGCTCTCACCTCCCCCTGTGGTGCTGAGCAGCCCTGGTTCTTTAGTCGTGGGTCTGGTGCTATTCACTATTTTCTGAAATGACTTGGGTAATGGAATAGAGAATACGCTTATAAAATTTGCAGATGACCCCAGGGCGGGAGGTGTTGCAAGCACTTTGGAGGACAGGATTAGAATTCAAAACAACCTTGACAAGTCAGAGAATTGGTCTGAATTAAACAAGATGAAATTCAATAAAGACAAAGTGCAAAGTATTTCACTTAGGAAGGAAAAATAAAATGCACAACTTCAAAACGGGGACTAACTAGCTGGGTGGTAGTACTGCTGAAAAGGACAGGAGTGATAGCGGATCACAAATTGAATACAAGTTGTCAATGTGATGCAGCTGCAGAAAAGGCTGACATGATTCTTGGGTGTATTAACAGGAGTGTGGTATGTAAGACACAGGAGGTCACTGTCCCGCTCTACTCAGCACAGGTGAGGCCCCAGCTGGAGTACTGTGTCCAAAGGGTACCACAGTTTAGGAAGACTGTGGACAAACTGAAGAGATTTCAGAGGACAGCAGTAAAAACTATAAGAAGGTTTAGAAAACCTGACCTAAGAGGAAAGATTAAAAAACCTGGGCATGTTTAGTCTTGAGAAAAGAAGTGTGAGGGGGGACCTGATATTCAAATATGTTAAGGGCTGTTATAAAGAGGACACTGGTCAATTGTTCTCCATGGCATGGAAAGTAGGACTGGAAGTAATGTACTTAATCTGCAGCAATAGATTAGCGATTAGGAACGTCATTCTAACTCTCAGGGTAGTTAAACTCTGGAATAGGTGTTGAAGGAAGGTCGTGGAGTCCCCATCATTGGAAGCTTTGAAACACAAGTTGGACAAACACCTGTCAGGGATGGTCCAGGTTTACTTGGTCCTGCTCAGCACAGGGGCTGGATTTGATGATCTCTTGAGGTCACTTCCAGCCCGAGGTTTCTGTGATTCTATGATTGTCCCAGCAAACTGCCTGTCCAGATCATCCCAGGTAAAAGTCTCCCTATTGGTCTCAGCAGGAGTTTCTAGTCCATTCTGTCCCTGCTCTTGACTCCAAGCATGCTGGGAAATGGTATCCGAAAGCTCTGGCAGCCATTTTGTGTGTAGGCTGTAGGGTAGACTCCACTAGAGGCTCAGTCCAGAGTTCTAGAAACCGGCAAACTCCAAGTGAAGTTTAAATATATATGTAGGTAAGTAGGGGGGACATGCACCCTAACAGATAGAGCAGATTGCTTCCACAGACCCCACCACATCCCCAATGTGCCAGCTGTGCTTTACCATGACCTCACCTACTCCCTGCTCTCTTCTTGGTATCATGCTTCCTGGGGGACAGTCAACCAATCCCTGAAATCCCCAAAACAAGGGCATTCTTAATGTAGAATATCCTTGAGGACTGGGAGGTGAACAAGGCTGGCAGGTGTGTGGGAGAAGGGACACATGCACTACAAGAACTTGACCCTACATATTTTTCCACAATATTATATTATTATTTTCCATCCTAGCACTTGAAAATTGGTTCGCAGGCAACTTTACAAGAAGCCCCAGTAGCTGTCTCTTTCATTGTCTGTCAAGTTACAGCTAACTCAGTGCTGCTAATACATTTTATTTTTTCTACTGTCATCACTTCTATAGTGGACATCTAATGTACATAGCTCTTGGCAAACAGAGCAAGTCCAGTTCCCTTTCTGAATGAGTTTATAATCAACGAGACAAAGACACGAAAGCAAGCAAAGACACAACTTGATAACTGGAGTGAGGGGAGGTAGTGGAGAGAGAAAGGACAGGAGATGGTTGTAGCTCGTTACACTTGTGTCCAATGCCACTACAATGAAGTCATTTTCCTGAAAAGAATTTCCCTTTGATGAGATTTTTTATTTTAATTTAAAACTGGTTTTCCAAGGCAACGTTACCTCTAGCTCCTTCCACTACCCACCAAACCAACCTGTTCTGACCACACCAGGATTACAAGTGGAGGAGGGTCAACTAAATTAAAATAAAATTGTAGCAAGGAGAGAAGAAATGTTGTGACTGGCCAATCGGCTGTCGTTCTTTGCTCCTCAGTATGGCAGCATCCTACTCTTGAGATCTTTATCGTGCCAGTGATTCATGCACCTGCCTGGGACTGTGGGACTTATCATGAACTTGCTGTGGTGAAATTCAGTGCTTACCCCGTTCAAAGCCCACATAAATACAGGGCAATCCATTACCAGAACCTATGGCCAGGACACGCAGCCTTTCTAATCTCCATCCAGCACTTGAAGTTACCAAAGCCAGAGTGTGGGTGCTCTGGCCTTACACTGCACCCACATCCATTTACATTAGTAGAGCCCAGAAGTTCCACATCTGGCTCATCTCTCCATTGTTATGCATTTCTTTTCTTGTTCTTGTCACCCAATAAACAATCAAAATCCTTTTTCCTATTTCTCATTGTTGTTTTCTTTTAGGAAAAGCTGAATCCTAACTGAGTGTATGCAAGGCACTGTCTGCATTCCAGCAATCCTGTTCATGCCACAATAGCTTATTATTCCATTTCAATCATAAAATCTCTCCTTGTTATAAGTCTTCCATCAATTTATGCTAGTCATTAACCATGAATATTTTAAGGCAGAATCTTGTTTTATTAAAAAGCATTAAAATTATTGCTCATAAAATACACAGATATTTTTAAACGTTTGTTACTGCTACAGGGACAGTTAAATACTCTGATTAAGTAAGAAAAGAGAAAAAAAGCCAGGATCTTGCCCAGCATGTGCCCCAAGGTTTCTCAGCTGCCATCAATTCTTTACCATCTGCCTCTGTGATAGAATTTATCTACAGCCCTGGGGCATTCTCGTCAAACTCCAGCGAAAGGTTGCAGGATGCAGATTCCAGCATTTTTTTTGGGGGGGAGCAAGAGAGAAGACAGCTAAGGAAAGTAATATTTGTTCACAAGAGGGGAGGTCTTGGGGAAGTCCTGAGTTGGGGATGGCAGAGCCCACTGGAGGAGGAATGGAGTTCCACTCCCATCTAGCACGCTAAACAGTCAACACATTATCTTCAAGATAAAAGCAGAAGATGAGGGCTTACAGAGAAAGGGAGAGACCGCAGACGCCAACGATCTGCTTACCCCATTGGGAAGAGTGGATTTGCTCTCCATGGTTTGGGCTGTGTCAGGCTGTGCCAGCTGTGTGATGGTATTGGAGAAAAGCCCTTCTGATGCTCTGGTTTGAGAGGAATGCAACTGCAGCTTCAAACATCCTTTACTCCCTGTTGGAATGGGTTTGGGACCGTAGAATCATAGATTAGGGTTGGAAGGGACCTCAGGAGGTATCTACTCCAATGCCCTCCTCAAAGCAGGACTAACCCCAACTAAACCATCCCAGCCAGGGCTTTGTCAAGCCGGGCCTTAAAAACCTCTAAGGATGGAGATTCCACCACCTCCCTAGGTAACCCATTCTAGTGCTTCACCACCCTCCTAGTAAAAAACTTTTTCCTAATGTCCAACCTAGACCTCCCGCCCTGCAACTTGAGACCGTTGCTCCTTGTTCTGTCATCTGCCACCACCTGAGAACAGCCTAGCTCCATCCTCCCTGGAACCCCCTTTCAGGTAGTTAAAGGCTGCTATCAAACCCCCCTCATTCTTCTCTTCTGCAGACTAAACAAACTTAGTTCCCTCAGCCTCTCCTCATAAGTCTTGTGCTCCAGCCTTATGAGGAGAGCCATTGTCCTTGGATAAAGGATTACTTTGCCAACAGACCTTTCCAGCTGAATCCATACTGGGGTTTGGCAATGCAAACAATGCAGGGTCACGTCTTACTAATGTCTTTTATTACAGTGGCACCTAGACAAGTCAATCAGCATTAGGAACCCATTGTGCTAGGTGTTGTACAAAGACAGAAGGAAAATGGCCCTACCCCTTGAGAGGAAGGGTGGTCCTGTGATAGCACTAGACTGGGACTCTTATGATCTGGTTCAATCTCTGGCTGTGTCACAGATCTTGGGCGCATCACTTCAGGTCTGTGACTCAGCCCCCATCTGTACATTGGGGAAATCCTCTTTCCTTCATCTCGCCCTTTCTCCATGGCGCCATTTCAGACTGCAAGCTCTTTGATGCAAGGACCGTCTCTCAATCTGTGTGCATGCAGCACCCCCACACAATGGGGCCCCCGACTTCACTTGTAACTGCAGAAGTAATAAAAGCTCACAAGATGGATAGCGTGGAATTTATTAAATTGCTGCTGACTGGTGTGAACCTCCACAATCCAATCCTGTTGGACTAGCAAACTCAGACTCTCTGCAGAGGTCACCTCCCATCTGTGTGGAGAATCAACACAGGAACAGCACTAATTTCACAGAGGCAATACAGCTATATCTTTCCTGTTTACAGGACAGGTTATTTTTAATTCTGTAACAATGATGAATAAAAGCTACATATCATTTCCATTACTATTTTTTTCTTGTATCGCAGCATTTCAGAAAAGTTTCTCTCTGCAATGCCGTTATATCAATAATATCTTGCATTCTAAATGAAAAAGATTATGGGTGAGCTGCTGGTTCTTATCATTACCATTTATCCTTCTGCTGCTAAGAAACAAATTACTGAAATATCACCGGATCCAGGGCTATTTCCTAATGCATTAGAGCCAACAAAATTGTTTGGTGCCTTTTATAGCTGTGAATTTTTAAAATGCATTAATGAAAAAGGATTACAAAAGTCAGATTAGATTTCTATGGATGGTAGCCATCTTCAGGAGACACGTTATTTACTAAAACTTACTTACCCTAATCATGGCTTTCTAATTTCAATACCATTTGATCATCTATTATGCTGAAATGGAATTTTCTCAGCCAATTAGAATGAAAGGACGCTCTAAACCTCTGACCTGAAACTGTACAGTAATAGTTCACCATTTATTCAACACTCTGCACGCCGACTGGTTGCTGTCTTTGAACAGCAAAACCCTACAGGCCAGTGAGGTTCCTGTCACCCAGGTCATTCCCCTAGCCTAGTGTTCACATTGGTTGTTTGCTATAGGGAATCCCAGCCCCTCTAACTCAGATCAGAAAAGAGAGAGAAACAAAACTATGTGAATTCATGTCCTTGGAAGTGTTTAAGAACAAGTCAGACCGACGCCTGTCAGGGATGATCTAGGTATACTTGGTCCTGCCTCAGCACACAGGGCTGGACTAGACGACCTCTTGAGGTCACTTCCAGCCCTACATTTCTATGGTTCTGTGTCACCAAGGGGAGAAGAGCTTTGCTGATCTGGACAGAAGGTGATTTGAGTGAGGAAAGGAGGAGGCAGAAAGAGGACAGAGAATATGAGAGGATGAGGAGAAGGAAGGAAGGACATTCGCTTTCCTTAGCTTTTGCTTTTAAATAAATTACCTGTCCGCAGTTTAACAGCCTTTTCTGTCTTTTGCAGTTATTTTTCCCCTCTTTCATTTACAATTTGAATATTTAATTAATATCTACAGCAGAATCACCCAATTATAACTAGAGGCTGCCTCCTCTTTATGAGATAATAACCATTCTTGAGATGATAAACACGGAGGCCTTCGGTTTTTTCCAACACAGGCGGTGGTTATTACCTCCTACACATGAAGCAGCCTTAAGTCACCATTATAAAAATGACATAATAAAACAACTTCAGCCCCTGTTTGGAGTTTACACCTTTGAAGAGTCTCTGTGATAAGTTGAATGCTCTGTACAGTACCGTGATAAAAGAAAAAACCTTTCATGGTGGAGTTTACAGTAAACCTTCTAAAAAGCAAAGCTTTCTATGCATATAGAAAATGGGAGTTATTCTGTGCAATCCAGCAGTAGCTAACACAGTTAGCGCTTGCGTGTGTGTGAGAGAGAGAGAGAGAGAGAACGCAACTGAGAGTTTTCACTGGCACCCTGCTCTATAACATAGAAGCTATTCCTTTCTTGTCTCAAGCTTGGATTTTGATCTCCCCTTATAGATAAAAGCAGTTCTTCCCTCACATACAGCTGTGTAAGTCGACTGTCACCACACTGACCTCTGTGGTCTTAATTTGTGTGATTTCTATCTGTGTAACAGAGATCAGAACGGGGCCAAGGGTCTCTCCACTGAGTGGAAACAGGCAGCAATACAGACAGCAGCAAATTCACGTTCATTTTCAAACACCCCTATGCAGCAGGGCACTGATTTTGATGCACACAGGATGGGGGAGAAGCACGGAGAGACCGAAGATGGAGAAATCGAGGTGGGAAAGTGAATGTGTCAGAAAGTTCTAGTATGAATCGATTCTAAGAACAGAGGGGCCCTTGTGATCATCTGGACTGATCGCCTGTGGGGCACAGGCCAGAGACCAGGCCTGAATTAGTTCTTGTTTGAACTAGTGATAACAACGGATGCGCGTAACAGGCCCATCAGCTGCAGGGGTCCCATCCACCCTCAGGCACTAGGGCAGGCAGGATGCCGGTTTGGAGGAAACGCCCCCATGACAACATGGATCCCAGCAGAGCACCAGGCCATGAGAGTCAAGGGTGCTTATGCTCATGGACCTGGGGAATACTTTTAGCTCAGTGGCTCTCGTCCTTTTTCACCCAGGACCCAAAAGAAAGCCCACGTTGCTCACTGTTACCTACCCAGTCTTCTTCCCCCACAGCCCTGGCCCTGGCTTTCCGGTGCCTTGCATAGTGCGGAGGGCAGCACCACTGTTCCTCCCCCAGGGCAGAACAATCGTGGGTGGGGGGAGGGATGAGGAGCTGCCCCTCAGCTGAGACAAGGTTGGGTGGGGGCACAGCCACAGTGGGGAAAGCTGCCCCTCGCAGGAGGAAATCACATCCACTGAGGAGCCGAACCTGGATTCATAGATTTTTTCCCACACGATCATTAAACTCAGCTGTATATTTTAACCTCCCTGCCCCCAGAGGCTGGGTTGTCTGAGGGCCCAAACTCAGCCTCCCTCACGTTGAGCAGCACTTTTCTCCACAGCTAGCGCCACCCCCGCCGAGGTGCCGCTCTCAGAGCAAGGAAGTCGTCAGCGTGAGCAAGGACGCCCCGGCTATCCACTGCTGAAGAGGTGCGGGAGTTATTTTACATGGTAAAACCCATGACGGCTACCGAGAGCCAGCCAGCACTTCCTTCCTAGCACACCAGCCTCAGCCCAAGGCAAAAACACTATTGCCAACAGCGTCCCCCAGCCCTGGGATTGCAACACTATACTTCTCAACAGTTAGTTACCCAGTGCTCAGTGGTGGTAGATACTCAGGTCAGTCGTTCCATTGACTTCAATGAGTTTTGCCTGAAAAAGAATATCAGGATCAGCCAATGGGAATTGTGTTTCTCCCTTCACATATTTACATATGCACCATTTGTGCTAACAACAGTGATCTCTAGCACAGGCATCTCCTAGCTCCTAGCGTGACGGGGCTGCAGCTCTACCATTCACCCCAGGCCCTCGTCTCCCACCATTGGTCATTAGCTGCCAGGGCTCGTTCCGCAGCTCAGATATTTTGGCTGCGGTCTGACGGCATCCCCTCGTTCACTACGACTCTGTCGTCACTAATAAAAAGATGCGTTTCAAATGCACGTTGGCTCGCCCTCGGTGAAGTACTAGGGGGCTTGAAACTGCTGTTTTACCATGAGGTAACTAGGCAAAGCCAGCCACAGAGGTGGGCAGAGGGTATGTGACAACTCTGCCTGCCTCCCTCACGTAACGACTCCAAGTGCCATGCCTGCACTAGGGCCTTATAGTGGGGTAGCGACTGCCTGTTAATGATCTCGTTTGTAAAAACCCCAACCCTTTCCTGAAGCGAACCCAAAGCCTCCCTGTGGAGTCAATGCGATGTTTCGAAGGTTCCAGATCCACTCCCATCGCCGAATGCTTAAACGGAAATGAACATGTCGCAGGTTAACATTCAGTAAATGCCTCGCTGACCTAAATCAAATCTGGGCAGTAAAGGGGCTATTAAACCGTGTTCTGCTATTCCACTCTCTCTGCTGGGGGAAAGCGTGGGGGTGGGTGGTACCACCTCTGCAATGCACAGGGCATCCCGTTTCACAGTGCATGGAAGCTAGTGGGCAGTATGGAGCAGAAGCAAATTCCTTCCCCCCCGGAGCAGGGAGGATCGTGCCTCTGAGTCCCAGCTCCTTCCCTGCTCTGCTGCTGGGGCATGCAGAAACCCCTGCCCCCCACACAAGACGTGTGGCGAGGCCAGAAGTTAGCCCTCTTTGTCTGGAAATGACAATTCCAAGTGAAGAAGCATTCAGGGATTCCCAGCAGTGCCTGAATGCGCTTCGGCCCAGATCCGATGCCGTCCTTTTGAACAAAGACAGAAGAGCAGCATTAGTATTTGAAACATGCTGAGAGTTTCTGTCTCTAATGCAGCCACAGTCCTTTCGCCACAAAGAGGTTAACATGTAGTAGCCAGGATTTTCAGCACCGGCCTCTCTGAGCTCGCACCGCTAGCGGGGGCAGAGCTCCCGCAGGAGCAGCCAGGCCAGGGCAGAGCCCTTTAGAAAGCCTGCCATGCGCTCACACACACTGTCTGAACACAACAGGGCCAGAATCGGCCCCGCACATAGACAGGTACAGTCACACCTGCCTTCACCAACCTGCCCACGGCACCTCTCAGCGTTCGCCCTGGCAGAGGGATGAGATGGCTGCTAGGGGCTCAGTAAGAAGCTTGCTAGAAGAGGCTGCCAAATGATGATCTGAATCAGCCCGTTTCCGAGCTGACGTGGCCACCTCCCTAATCAAACAAGGTACCCCAGTTTTTGGGTTGGAACATCCACCGGAGAAGGGGAGATCGGGAGTACCGCGCTTTGTGCCAGTGAAGACAACTGGGCTCCTACTGTGTTAACACTCACCCACACTACAGACATTGTTGTGAGTGACCTAGACACTGAGTGACCTACACAAATTGGAGGACTGGGCCAAAAGAAATCTGATCAGGTCTAACAAGGACAAATGCAGATTCCGGCACCTAGGACGGAAGAATCCCATGCACAGCTACAGACTGGGGACCAACGAGCTGGGCAGCAGCTCTGCAGAAAAGGACCTGGGGTTACAGTGGATAAGAAGCTGGATATGAGTCAGCAGTGTGCCCTGGTTGTCAAGAAGGCTAATAGCATATTGGGCTGCATTAGGAGGGGCATTGCCAGCAGGTCATGGGAAGTGATTATTCCCGTCTATTTGGCATTGGTGAGGTCACATTTGGAGTATTGTGTCCAGTTTTGGATCCCCCACTACAGAAAGGAGGTGGACAAACTGGAGAGAGTCCAGCGGAGGGCAACAAAAATGATTAGGGGGCTGGAGCACAGGACTTGTTTAGTCTGAAGAAGAAAAGAATGGGGGGGGAGGAGATTTGATAGTAGTCTTTAACTACCTGAAAGGGGGTTCCAGGGAGGATGGAGCTAGGCTGTTCTCAGTGGTGGCAGATGACAGAACAAGGAGCAATGGTCTCAAGTTGCAGTGGGGGAGGTCTAGATTAGATATTAGGAAAAAAAATTCACTAGGAGGGTGGTGAAGCACTGGAATGGGTTACCTAGGGAGGTGGTGGAATCTCC
Organism: Emydura macquarii macquarii; assembly: GCF_026122565.2. Classification (NCBI taxonomy): domain Eukaryota; kingdom Metazoa; phylum Chordata; order Testudines; family Chelidae; genus Emydura; species Emydura macquarii. The sequence goes on from NW_027131688.1 coordinate 2,299,713, forward strand.
ATCCTTAGAGGTTTTGAAGCTGCGGCTTGACAAAGCCCTGGCTGGGATGATATAGCTGAGGTTAGTCCTGCTTTGAGCAGGGGTTGGACTAGATGATCTCCTGAGGTCCCTTCCAACTGTATGAGTCTATGATTCTATTGTTATTCTGCTGTGATATTATAGAGTGAAAGGCTACTGGAAAAACAATGCCAAGTTCAGGAGGTGAAGGGACAGGAGGTCTGTATCTCGCTCAATGCCACTGCCCCTGTCTATTCACTAAGCAGGTTTCACACAATTACTGCAATTTTCCCACTTAGCATCAAAGATTCCCCTGCTGTCAGAAACGGGCTGTGTGTGTGCACACATAAGAGAAAAGGTGCAGAAAAAACAGAGTTCACAACAATGCTATTGCTAAGTAGAAAGGAGGGTGCGTCCATGTCACACTGATAACATTTAACCCTGTGGGGCTATTAGCATCACTGTGAGACACACACCTCGGTTATTCAGAGCATGGAAGTGACTGAACTGAGTGAGCTTCTGCATTTGGGGTCATATGCAGAAAATCAACCATAGAAACAGACATCGGTGTCCCCTTTTCTTACAGTAATCTCTCACTTTGGGCAGCTCCCATAGAATTGTGTCTGTAAAAACATACACATAAGCCTTTGAGTCTCAGATGGTGTGGGCAGATACAAAACTGTCACCCGATACACGTGACAGTTATTAGGAGCAGAGCTGTGCAAAAAAAATGTTGCCATTGAAACAAAACGTATTCTGTCTAATTTTGTGAATGAAACAAAATACTGCCTTTTATCTCAGTGCCAGCCTGGCACTTTTGATTTTGCCACTGTAAACAATTCCCCTACTTAAGCAAAACTGTTTCAGTGGGAAAGGAGGAGAGAGGAGCGTGGACAAAACTCGGATTCAGACTCCTGCATCCCTTGGTCATTCCTTGCACTGCTCTGAATTGCTGGGTGAACACTAAGGTTTTTAAGCTGTGGCTTGACAAAGCCCTGGCTGGGATGATTTAGCTGAGGTTAGTCCTGCTCTGAGCAGGAGGTTGGACTAGATACCTTCTGAGATCCCTTCCAACTCTAATATTCTGTGATTTAAGTTTAAACACAGAAATTGGAACTCAGGACTTTGCAGAGAAGTGAAGAAGAAACTTTTTCAAATACCTTGTTTTAATGAATCATTACTATACCTCTAAAGTTTGAGACAAATTTTCAGAAAAGGTCAGAGGCCCATGCACTTTCTCCTGTGTATTTTGTGTCTTGCCTATTTGGCAATTAGGTTGCCATAGCAACAGAGCTTAGCTTGTTGCCATAGAAACAGAGTTAGACTATTAGGGGATAGCTCAGCCAGTCCTGGCTGATTTTACTGTTAGCTCAATAAAGACGTTTCATGGGTTTGCATCTCTCTGTGTTCTGTGATGATTTCTCTCTGAATACAAGCACTTTCCAAGGATTAAACATAACAAAAGTGGCAACGGAGGCTGGGATCGACCTGTGCTGCACCAGCAAAGAAGGAAAAGTCAATGTAAGAAAAACCTTTCTGCTGTTTTGGGGGCTGGGCTGTTTACACTGATGGTTCAAACTGAAGCTAAAACAGGCTCTGCTTGAAGTGAAGCAGACAGACTGGGAACAGTGCTAGTGAATGGAAATCACCAGCTATTGTGTGTGAACAACCCTAACACATGAATAAGAGACAGTAAAAGACAGGAGAAAGAAAGGGGGTGGGGGAGAAGGGCAGCAATGGCTACATTTATGAGGCCCGTGGGATTTTTGATGTGACTCTAGAGAACCGGAACTCATATAGTGAGCACCTTGAAATGTTTGTTATTGCAAATGAAATCACAGATGGAAAGAAGGTGCCCATTTTCTTAAGTGTTGTAGGAGCTAAAACCTTTACTTTACTGAACAGCTTAGTGCACCCTGATAAGCCAGAGACAAAATCTTACAGTGACATTGTGAAAATTCTGGAGGCCCATTTTTCTCCAAAGCTGCTGGTAATTGCAGAGAGATTTAGGTTCCACAAAAGGAATCAAGAAGAAGGTGAAACAATTCTGCAACTTGTAGCAGCTCTGAAAAAGCTTGCTGAGCACTGTGAATTTAACGATGTGTTAAATGACACCCTACATGATAGATTAGTGTGTAGTTTGCACAATGAAGCAATACAGAAGCACTGCCTGACAGACCCATCCTGGCTTACAGACAGCCCCCCAACCTGAAGCAAATACTCACCAGCAACCATACACCCTACAAAAAATCCAACCCAGGAACCTATCCCTGCAACAAACCCCGTTGTCAGCTCTGCCCACACATCGACTCTAGTGACAACATCACTGGTCCTAACCATATCAATCACACCATAAGGGGCTCATTCACCTGTACATCCACTAATGTAATATATGCCATCATGTGCCAGCAATGCCCCTCTGCCATGGACATTGGCCACACTGGACTGTCACTACGCAAAAGGATAAATGGACACAAATCAGACATAAAAAATAATAACATCCATAAACCAATGGAAGAACACTTTAATCTCCCAGGACACACTGTCACTGACCTGAAAGTTGCTGTACTTCTCAAAAAAAACCCTCCAAAAACAGACTTCAAAGAGAAACTGCTGAGTTAGAAATGATCTGTAAACTTGACACATTCAAACTGGGTTTAAACAGAGATTTGGAATGGCTCTTTGCTTTGCTTTGCTTTGCTCACCAATTCTCACCTCCTACGCAGTGACTGTCATTAGACCTCAAGTACCCGGCTTTCATCCACCTCCCCCATTGTTCTCTTTGCACTTGTATATGTATATGATGATCGTATGTTTCTCATTTCTACCTCTGCACCTGATTAAATGAGCTGAGCCTCACGAAAGCTTATGCCTGCTGAAATTAAATTTGTTAGTCTTTAAAGTGCTACAGAACTCTCGTTGTTTTTGCTGTATACACACTAACATGGCTACCCCTCTGGAACTCTTCTACATGGAAGGCGTATTTACGATGCACATCGATGAGAAGTCCCAAGAGCTGTTGACTATCGTGATACATTCAAGCCTGTACCGATACTGTCACTTGCCCTTTGGAATAATATCTGCTATAGCTTTGTTCCAGAGGGCTATGGACCAGATCTTGAGTGGCTTGCCAGGCATCCAGTGCTATCTTGACGACATCCTGGTCACTGGCAAGAATGAGGAGGATCACCTTAAGAACTTGGAGGCTGCCCTACAAAGACTGGAAGAGTATGGCCTACAAGTCCGCACAGACAAATGTGAATTCTTCCAGCCCTCTGCTGAATATTTGGGACATACCATAGATGCTACTGGCCTTTGTAAATCTGCAAAAGTCAAGGCTATTGTGGAAGCTCCACCTCCTCGAAACACAAGCCAACTTAGCTCTTTTTTTGGGCTATTGAACTATTATGGAAAGTTTATTCCACAGTTAGCAACACTACTAAAACCACTACCTGAACTCCTTGGCCAGAACAAGGTCTGGAAGTGGACAGAAGCCTGTGATGTTGCATTTAACAAGGCTAAAGACGCATTGCTAAATTCAGAGGTTTTGACACATTGTGATCCGTCCTTACTTCTACAGTTGGCCTGTGATGCCTCCCCTTATAGAGTGGGAGCAATCATGTAACACATTATGCTTTTGGGAGAGGAGAAACGCATTGCTTTTGCTCCATGTACCTTAAGCAAAGCAGAAGCTAACTATGCCCAAATCGAACAGGAAGCACTGGGAATTGTTTTCAGAATTCAGAAATTTCACCACTACCTTTTTGGACGGAAGTTCACAATTCTCACCAAAGCCCTCTAACATCAATTTTTGCACCATGCACAGGCATTCCACCATTGACTGCTAGTTGTATGCAGCGATGCGCATTGTTGCTTTCCACACACACATGAGATCAGCTATTGGAAATCCACTCTGCACTGCAACGCAGATGGTCTCTCAAAGCTGCCTTTACCAGATAAACATTCAGATATTGGCCAGAAAGAAATCTTCTGCTTTTCACAGGTAGAGAGCACACCTCATGCTATGACCAAAATGTCCCTGGCCTTTCTAATGATGGGAAAACAACTGCACACTTACTTTGATCTGCTGAAACCCACCAAAGCACGACAACCTGTACAACGTCAACAGCAAAACCAAGTCATTAGACGTGCACACAGAGCAAAAGACCAAACATTTAGTCCTGGACAGCCCGTTCTAGCTCAGAACTATGCTACAGTCATTGCCCAGACAGGACCTGTTTCCTACACTGTCCAGACTGCAGGTGATCTCACCTGGCGCTGGCATGTCGATCAGTTGCTGCCAGGTTAGACATGTCCCAAGGACACATCTCCAGTTGAACTGCCTGAGCTCACCGTTACAGCAAGCGAGATATCCTCGAGTCAAGAGACACCTGTTCCTGACTCCCCTTCTCCATCCACCTCTGCAGCGGATACAGCCCCCTCCCCTCTTCGAGCAGATACAACATCCTCACCTGTTCGAGCTACGAGCCCTGAGCCCATTGTTAGACCTGCACCAGTAACACCTTCGGATGAAGAACACTAGAAGTCTGCCGTAATCCACCTAGAGAGAGAAGCCTCCTCAGTGGCTGAATCTTTATCTAGGGCAAACCCACATTCAGGGGCAGAATAATACCCAGGGTTTAGCCGGAAACTGAGGCAGTCTACCCTCATTGCCTAGTTCAGTGATTGTTCCGTTAAATGGGTGTTTTCATTAAGGGGAGAGGAATATGATGTGTATTTTGTTTCTTGCCTAATTGCCTAGATTGCCGTAGCAACAGAGCTTAGCTTCTTGCCATAGCAACAGAGTTAGACTATTAGGGGACAACTCAGCCAGTCCTGCCTGGTTTTAGTGTAGTTCGATAAACACATTTCATGGGTTTGCATTTCTCTGTGTCCGTGCTGATTTCTCTCTGAATACAAGCACTTTGCAAGGATTTAACATAACGCTTTCTGTCTACATTTTACCTTAATACAAGTGCATGTGAAAATTAGGTGGTTGCATGTGCCAATGGCTTTTCTGGTGTCTAAATAACTATTTCTGCATCTGTCTAAATGCATTCTGCATTTGGATGAAGAATCACCAACTGACTCAGGCCTCCCTTTTCAAAAATGAAGCCATTTTCACCTACAAACTCTTTTTCTTACAAGGGCAAATCAGCAGCTTCTCTGCATCCATTGGGGAGCCCCATGCAATGGAACTGATGCAGTCTTCCTACACGAGAGGCTGGGGCTGGATAGCAGTATCTGTGTAAGGCCTCACATAGACTATTTGACTGAAGGACCAGTAGCATCTGCAAAGCAGCTCCATGGCCTGGTGGGAAAGAGTCCTCCTTTTCTGCTCTCCCCTGCCCGTGAACACCCCTGCTCCCACCTCTACTAGCCCAGAAATTTTGGCTGGCTGCTGGGGTCAAGCCCGTGGCCTGAATGATCTGGGACTTTGAACCACTGAAGACTGTGTTCATATAAATCAGACGGTCAGCAGCGTTCAGTGCCACAGTTTCATTTAGTGTGTGTGAAGAACCAGCGGATGATGGGAACAGTAGCTCTTCATACTGCACGATTTAACTCTGCACATATTGTGCCATCAGCCATCTGTCGGGCCAGACCTGAAAGTCTCTAAAATGTCATGTGTTCAGAACCCATGAATCCCCAAAGGTGAGGAAGGACACCTGTCTCCTTCTGTCCAAACTAAACTCTCAACCCGTCTCGCAGATATCTCCTCGTGGATGTCTAACCATCACCGTCAGCTGAACATGGCTATAACAGAGCTCTTAAATTTCCCCTTTCAAGTCCCCCCCGCTACCTCCTTTCTCCACTAACATCCTGTCTATCACTCAGGCCCATAACCTGGTCATCTTCTTTGACTAGGCTATATCTCAATCTTGCAGATTTTTTTTCTGCAGAACATTCCTAAAATATGGACTTTCCCATCAGCCACACAACTCAATCTTTCATCCCGGCTCTCACCATCTCAGGCCTGGAGTACAGCAACGTTTGTCTCTCTGGCCTTGTGTAACTTTGTCCTGCCAAAAGCTGCTGCTGCAAAGATCAGTTTTCTAGCCTGTCACGTTGAACATGTCACCACCTATCATGGCAACCAGAACAGTCTCATATACAGATTGTAAGCTCTTTAGTACAGGGACCATCTTTTTGTTCTGTTTGTACAGTGTCTATCACAATAGGTCCTCATCCTTTGTGCTAGGGTAATGCAAGTGAATCCTAACAACACATATCACCGACAATATTTCACATACACAAAAATATAAGTGAAAGATATTCCCTCATGTATTCTTATTATTAACTGTAATGTATGTGCAAGCTCTTCCTTTATCCCACACTCTGCTCGATACCAGTCATGTCAATTATCTGCCTTTTGTCCGTACCTGTCAACATCCTCAAGGTCCATTCCTAGCCTTGTGTTACAAGCAGTTCTTGTGCAGAGTAAATACATCAAACAATAGCCAGCGCTTACAAATGTGATATATGCAAGTGCTTTTGCACTTTGTAGGCCACTTATCTGCTCCACATAAAGATTTTTTCCCAGCCCATTTCCATCTGTTTCCCACTGAATAGGTAATGTACCATGCAGCATATTCTGATCCCATAACACAGCACTGGAATTAAATGTCACTCACAATTCAGATTTAATGTGTGTCAGAAGATGAAAACAGGAACTCTTCCCCTGGGTTTTATCTAACCCAGGTATTTCTGATGTTTTCCCTTTTTAAAAAAAAATTCTTTGTATTATTCGCCATACGCAGTATTCCCTCTTGGGGCTGCAGAATATCATGTTCAGAAATCTCCATTGGAGTAAAATATATTTTTCTCTTTGGAATTTGAATATTGTGGTGCTGCAAGCCAACTATTAAAAAGGAATACTAAGATGATGATTGGGTCTGTTACCACTAGCACCAAGAATGGAATGTAATGAACTCTTTGTATGAAAAATACAGCGCTCCCTCCATGCCCTCTTTGCTAGAACATGCTAAGAATGGATTATATGGGGACAACTGGTGAAATATCGACTGCGCTGACCTTAGTCAGTCAAAACTCCAGTGACTTTCATTCAACGTTTTAATGAAGTAAGGGCTTCAGATTTTGGCTGGTCAAAAAGGTTCCATCTAAACTGATTTTCAATAGGAAATTGAGTTTATGACTAAACAATTTTTGCAAAAAGTATCTGCCGTCCCACGTTGCCGGTAAGCTGCACACATGTATGGCCACACTTCAATCCTGTATCCACCACACATGTCACACGGCTGGGAACGTGGCTGTTGCAGCGGCAGAAAGCGCTGCCCTGCACAACCTGCTACTTTACTGCCACTGAGCATAGTCACGCAATCTGAGCATGCTCGGTAACATCTGCTGAAGCCACCACCCTCATTTGGAAGCACAAGGTGCTCCCTGCTATTAACGGGGGCTAAAAAGGTGCAGAGGGGGCAAATCAGAGGGGGGGACTGAGTTTGTGCAGGGTGGCAAAGAAGTGGAGGCAGAGGAAAAGGGGCCTATAGGCAAAATCAGGGGTAAAGTGTAGAGCCTGGGTTAAGAATGGGGTAGAGGTGCATCCAGACAATGGCAGAGGGGGAAAACCCCGGGATAGGGAGGGGCAGAGAGGATAAAATTGACCCCAAATGGGAGGAGCCACCTGCAGTGTTTGCCAAAATAGGATGTTGGTGTCAGAGGAACTGTCCTTCCATCCCTGTCAGGACCGTTCATCTCAGGGCCAGCAGGGAGGCGTGAGGAACAGGGTAAGAGCAGCAGTGCTCAAGTGCTGAGGCTCCTGACCATGACACAGAAATTCCTAAACCTTCTGGAGTAACAATGACAGTAGGTGATTTTCAAATACCAGTGATGGGACGTTTTTCCCCTTTTTAATTATTACCAATTATTCCCTCAACATGGCAGAAATCTATTTGTTTGTTTGTGGCTATTGTCATGCAGAGTAACAAGAAACACCACATACGGGCATTTCGGTTTCATCCATGGCACTGAGTTCAATTCTGACATTTAAGAATCCTGAACAAAAATTAGTGTTATCAACACCTCATCATTAGTTATGGGTTTCATCTCTGCTAGAAGTGGAAGCAGCTCTCAAGCATTCCAAATGAATGCCTTTAAACACCCTGGACATATATTTACATGGTACCTAAGGCCCTACTTAATTCGCAATATTGTGAAAATTGTGGCTCCTGCAATATTAGGCCTCCACCGGGCAGCCCCGTGCATTAATGACTGTATTATAGGCCTGGTCTACACTTACTTGGAGATTCAGCGGCAGTTGGTGGGAGTTACCCAAGCTACGCAAAGTAGTTTACGTAACTCCTGTCGACTGCTGTGCTTCTGTTCTGCATGGTGTCTTCACTGCACTGTGCCAACGGGAACCGTGTTCCCATCCACACAGTGCTTCACCACTCGAGAGGATGGTTTTACTGTGTCAACTTCTGGATTGATTGAGCGGGTCTGCACTGACTGCTCAATCGATCCAGAAAGGTCGATCTGACGGCAGCGACTTTGCCGCCATCAGTGTAGACATACCCATAGTAGCAGAAAAATATCTGGTTATCAAAAGAATTAGCAGGCTTAACATAACATTCCACATGCATTTTTGAAGTCCATTTAAATACACATTTACATAATCCATACTTTAAACAGTCCTGAAATACTCCCTCAGTCTCTCCAGTTAGAAATTGCATCCATCGTGTCCATTCTCGCACAATTCTGTGAGGGATCTGTCTCTATTTTTTTTTTTTTTTTGAAGTGTAAGGTCAGTAGAATTTGTAGCCCACTCAGTACAAGAAAAAATTAGAGGGAAAGTTGCTTCCTTCCATGGGAATTTTTTTTTAAAAGCAAAAAAAAGAACACCCTCTCTGATGAAATAACAAATACTTCAGTTCTGAAGTTCTGCCGCAGTGCCTCATGGTTCTTGAGGTTGAAGTGCCTCATGCACCAGTTCTCTTCTGTAGGCCTGGATCCAGAGCTGAACTTCAGCTTCCATGATCCACCCCTTCCCCTCAGAAAGAGGAGACTCCAATGCATCATGAGAGATGTAGTTTGACCAGGGAGAAAACCATGGGCACTAAACTACAACTCCCATGAGGTACCATGATGGCAGTTCAGGATATATTCTGGATTTTTTGCCAAAAATTCAAAATATCCCAAGGTAAATTTCCAATAAAATGATTTGCCAGTTGTTTCTGCAGAACCTCCCTTCCTCCTTATCTTGCAACTCGCTGTACTTCAGGGCTGCAGCCTATGGAGATGTTCTATATCCAGAACTGATAACACAAAATGTAATTAAAAGTATATTCCCAATTAGTTGGTTTTGGCTCAGAATAAATGAGTAGGAGACTTGAGATGAACCGCAAGAATGCAAGAATGACCTGTGAGAGGTAGGAGGACGTTCACTCGCTCAGTACATAATAGAAAAGTTAATAACAGCCATAATATCCGACTTCTGAAAAGAGTTTGATTTGAATACCAATCGCCTCAGCAAGCTAGTGGGTTTTAGAAGGCACATTGTTTGCGTACGATGAATGGACAGTGTCCATTCTTACTGCAGATCATGTACAAGTCCAACAGGAAGCCTAGCCCACCAACTCCAAGACCAAACCAAAGGCAAAGGACTCGAGGGCTGGCCCACTGAAGTGAATGGGAGCAAGAAGAGTCTTCTGCCCGTGCAGATCGCGCCACTCACACCCAGCCAGAGCTGAGAGAAAGCCCAAATGCTCACTTTGCCACCAGGGACTGTCCTTGGCACAGCACAAAACTAACATCTTGCTCCTGTCAGTGACCGAGTGGGTTCCCAGCTTCCTCCATTGCTGTTTGTTCTGGCACAGAAGGCAATTGAAGCCCTTCTTTTTCTTACTTGGAGGTGGATATGTTATTTTCAGGCAATAATCTGCCTTTCCCAAAACTAGAACCTTCATAGTGACCTGCACCCTGTGCAGCTGTGCTCCATGCAATTCATTCTGCAGGGACAGGGAGGGCAGGCCGAGAAGGGTAAGGGGTGGGGATATGGACACAGATACACACTAGCTAAAACCCCTTGCATAGGGAGATTAGAAGAGCAGCATCCTCTACCATAACCCCTTCCTTTCGTGGGCCCCTGCTCACAGACAGTTCACAGGGATTCATGCGGGAGACCAGGGCTTGGCCCTCAGAGAGCTTTTCACACTTTAGGAGCAGTGAAACTGCTGTTACTTTTCTGCAGGTCTCTCTATCGCTCCCTTCCTGCGTGACAGGCTTTCTGCAGCTCTCCATGCCACACTTATTGCACTCAGATGAGAAGAGCCGCCCCCCATCATGCACAGGGATGGGATGTAATGATCCAAGCTATCAGACTTGATTTTACAAAATATCTTTTTTGAATGGGAAAGCAGCAGGAGTGCCATGAAACTCAACAAAAGGTCATCACTGAACCCTGGGCTGAGAGAAGAAAAGGAGAAAGAAAACCGACAATGAGAATTACAGTGTCTCTCTCCTTTCATTGTCCCCTGAACCTCCTCTGCCCAGATCTTCCTTACAGAGCTGCTTTCAAACCACTCGGCTGTAGAGCTAACTCTCCACTGCATCCTGCCACACCACACACCATTCGGTCACTACCCCTCTACACACACCTCTCCCGATGCAAGGGATTCTGGCTAGCGTGTATCTGTGGCCATATCCCCAGCACTTTCCCTTCCCAGCCTGCCCTCCCTGTCCCTGCAGAATGAATTGGATGGAGCACTGTTGCACACTGTGCAGGACAGCATAAAGTGGGTACTACCCATTCTCTGATCTCTTTCACAGGAAGTGAGATGTGAAACTGTCGATCATCAGGGACACTTACCTCACTCTTACGCAGTTGGAGAAGACACACCCAACCCTGCTCTCAGTTCACTCTGCTTGTGCCTTTCTGTTACTGCTGCACTCCCATTGTGAGGCAAACACCACTGGTCCTTCTCTTACAAGGCTGATCTACAAATCAGCAGTGGACTCTGTTAACTTAAGGCTGACCCCTATCTATAGGTCCAGGATCTGAAGACTCTAAAATCTTTTCTGTAATTACATCAGGACTTAAAACATTAAGCCAGGTCACACCACTGAATTCACGTGCCACAGAGAGATAACATGATCTGGCGCATCAATATTAAGAACCATCTTATCTTCATTCCGTACAATAACTGCAAATCATATGCGTTGTTTCCTTAACCCAGCAACTTTTAGTCTTTGTGAGTTGGTATCAGGCCATGCACCAAAAGGAGACACACTCCAGCTGCCTGTTATATGGCTGGCAAAAGACAAGTCAGAACCAAAAGCTTTACTTCCGGTCCCCAGCAACCCCCCCTCGGGATTACCTTCACCATCATCTCCACTTATTAGCCTTAAGCAACACAATACAAGAGGTGATTAGAGTACCCCGACACATAATATCACTCTCACAAGTCTGAGGCAGTCTTTGGGTGAATCAGTCACAGATTTATGAACGGCCTGTCCTTCCGGCCTAGGGATCTTTCAATGTGTCCACAAAGTGATCCACTGATTTGGACTTGCTACCTCCCTCTTATACCCCGAAAGTTACAGAAATATGTCAATCAGTACAAATGTTACATAGCTGACCAAAGAAAATTAATCACTGGGCAGAAGCAAAAGTTACAGACATGTCACTAAAAGAAAATTGTTAAGCCAGCAGCCTTAGCTGTTAGTCTAGCAGTAACTTCCCCAGAGCTGCAGTTCTAAAATACTCCAGACTTCCTGTTTTTTCACAGGCATCTGCCCCAGCATATTCAGAGAGAGAGAGAGAGAGAGAGAGACGCCTAGAGTCAGGCTCACGTCGTGTGTTCACTGTCTACTACCCCCTCCCCCACTTTGCCTAGTTTTATGCTAAGTTTCTGCAAAAGCTGAAAATGGCTAAAAGCAGCAAGCAGGCTAATTGGTAGTCCAATAACTGGCAGTGGCTGGTTGCTAAAATGCCCCAATGTACAATCTGATCCCACCGTTTAGTATCGTTGCTCAGGACACACAGCAGGTGATATGCCATCACAATTTCAAGTATGATTTAACAGCAACACATACCACCCGCCCCATCTTTTTATCAGTGTGGCCCCGTTAGCACTGAGGTTATCATTCTTGCCTGGAATGTCATATTCACAACATATCCTAGGGCCTACACAGATACATCAATGCTACACACAGGTTCACAGATGATAGCTGAAGCAAAATAGTAGAAGATATAGCAGACATAAAGCGGTGGAGAGAAAGACGGTAGAAATTACTTTTGGCATGGGGAATGAGGACAGGTTTTTAAAATGACAACAAATATTTCATTTAGAAATTAGAGGAATAAGAAAAGATACTGTGGAGAAATAGTACAAACTGGATTCACCGATTATCAGAGGAGTCAATCAATACATGTGGATAAATGAGGTGCGGAATAAATGAAAGACTTTTCAATGGATGTCACAGGATGAAAGACCGAGAAGGCCTTTCAGGTCTCCCACTCCATGCTCTAGACAGGCAAGGAACTACCCTGCAAAGTAAGTTTCTGGTATTTAGTCTCATTTTAAATGTATCAAAGAATGGGCCTTCCTCTTTTCCACTGGATGAGACTAGCCCTCAACCTAATGGTCTGTCCTGCCCAGACATTTGTCCTCATAATCAGCCGATACGTTCCCTCTTTATTTCTTCTAATTTCTTCAATTTATACACACTATTATGGAAGGCTAAACAACTATTCTCGCTCGTTGGTGTTTACACTCTCTAGTGGTTGTCAATTGTTGTGTCCTCCCAGCCCTTAGTTGTCTCTTGGCCTGTTGGGAAGTGATAATGTTTGGAGGCAGTTTCAGATAAGTGAAGTTGAGATAATTAAGGCTGAACTATGAGAAAAACAAAAAAACAAATGAAAGGTAAAGAGAACAGTAATCTGGCAATCCTATTCGCTCCTTCCATTAATGCAGGAACAAGTGGGAGCTCAACAAAATTAAAAGACGGTTAATTTAAATGGTTAAAATTAAGCTAATTTTCCTTTTTTTTATGCAACACACAGTTATGCTATGTATCTCAGCAGTGCATTATGTAACAGACAACTCCATTATAAGCAACTTTGATGGTAGGCATTTCCTGGTGGAACTTAAATTCATCACTATTTGAGAGTACAATGGGTTTTGACTTACTCATATTCCACCAGGGCAACAGACTGTAGCAATTCAATGTAAACAGTCTTCAATGTAAGGCAGCTGTGTTTGTGATCATTAGTGACAGCACTTTTAATTTATGGCAAAGGCAGATGAAGTCTAGGATATGCTGTTATGTATTATAAATCAAAATAAATAAATGATAATATGTATGGAGATGAAATTTAAGTGTCTTGTCCACATCAAGATTTGCCCATGTTCCTTCAGCACTTCAACAGAATTGATGTATACTTAAAATCCCGGAAGCTTCATTTGTGCTAGACTGAACCTGACAGGACTTCTGTAATGAATAAAAGCTTCCAAATTATTAAAAGAATGCTGAATCTGACTGACGGGGAGATGCACCAGATAAGCCATTGTTGTTGCGGGTCCTACAAACAGTACAATATACATCAGAGTTAAAGGCACAGCCAAAGATGCATGATAGCCACTCGGTTTGGGCATTTCGGTCCCATCAGTAGTTGTCCTTAAATCTAAAAGAGGATTTATTTTATGTATGCCTCATCTGGAAAACATTTATGGCAGCAACATATTAAAAGGAAGGAAAAATATTATGAGTGTATTACAATCAAGAGTGGAATAGTGTGGTGAAAATAATGGCAGCCAAGAGTGGGTTTCTAGTAGAAATGAACGGCAGGAATCTCTCTCCCAAACTGTCTTAGAAAATGGCTTAAGGAGTACAAGTGTGTCAACCTTATTCTCCATTTATTACCAGAATATAACAATCTGAAAAAAGCTCATCCATAGAAAAAGCTGTGAACAAAGCAGGGTATAGTAATGATTATTGGGTTTAAAAAAAAATCTGAAGTTTTGTTAAGACATTTATCAAACAACTAACACAGATCAGTCAAAACAGGCAAAGTGTTCACTATGTTATTTCATACTCTTGACATAACAATGATTGATGCTATTTATTGTAGGGCATATACCTCAGTCTGAGAGCATTTTTCCCAGATGTCATCAGATTTAATGAGAACCTGCTAATTCAGTTGAACTTTCAATTTGGATGTGATATTTTACCAACTCAGTTCAGCTACTGAGATAATATCTCACTTTTATGAACTATTGTTAAACCAATAAATCAATCTAGGACTTTATTTCCATTTTGTAACTTGGCAACTGCTGAGCAATAAGTATTTTGATGGTGGCAAGCCCAAGAGGCCCTAAAAAGCCTACTTCATTATCAGGGCAGAAAATCCTCTGAATTGTATGCATCTAACCTTTAAAAAACTGGAGTATTTGACAGGAAAAAACCTTAAAAACAGAGGTAATTGGGTTTTTTTAATTTTAATCTAAAGATGTCCATTTCACTTCCATACTGAAGAGGTGGAAATGACTGAGAAATCTATAATGAGAATTGTAAGGTCAGGAAGAAGATCATCCAAAGTTTGGGTCTTAATTTCAAGGCCAATTTGCCTTGTGTCTCTGTAGTCAGTTAGTGGAGATTTAGTACATCTGACAGCTAATTAATTATGAAGCAAGACTGGTGACAGGACAGCAGTAGTGGTACAGGAGAATTCATCTTGTGTGTCACCCTACTTAAGGTGCATCCATTCTCTTAGCATGGAAAGGAATACCTCTAGTCAATCTTTGCTTATCTTCCACGTCCAAAGAGGAAATCAAACATGACACAAGTAATTACCACTATATTCTAGGGGAAATACACTCTTAAAAACAAAACATGAAAATAAATTAACCGTCTAACATCAGATATTGCCTTCTGATTCTTTGGTCTATATTGAATGCAGCTTTCATAAATTATGTTACACCAAAAGGTAAGAATTCAGATATGGAGCATACTTTCACCAAGGAAGAAGTAAATGTCAATAGAAAGTATCCATGTACACAGCAAGGATAGACAACGCAACATAGCAACACTTCATAATAATGACAATGTGGCTTAGGCCAATAATAAGCAACACAATTCGTAGCAATATAAGCCTATATGGCTGACGAATATAAATACAAACAGGGTGACCTGTAAATGTACAGGCCCTTTAAAGCAGACTGGCAATCAATGGAACTATAAATACGGGGGTGTTAGAACAGTAGTTCAAATATCATGTTTTGACTTTGTAGAAAACTGGGCAAGTATTTGCCTATGAAAGAAAAACTCAAAAGCCTGAGAGGATGCCACAGTTAAAGTGCAACTCAGCTTCCACAATATCCACAGCCACTGCAGTAGTTAGTTACTGTACTTTATTTCTCTCACTTAAAACCTGCCAGTTTATAAATTACACCTGCATACAATGCGTGGATTAGCTGTAAACATCAATAAGCAAATATTCCCGGATTCCAATGAAGATAGCCTTGACCAACCCCACTGAGACACCACTCTGTATCAACTCCCTGCTGACTGTCAAAAGCACAGCAACAATCTGCTCTAATGGAGCTCAGGAAAACCTCTCAAATCTTGTAAGCTTTACCCCCCAAGACTACCAAAGCTCACTCTCTTCTGCAGTTTCTCTTTCTCCACTATCTAACCTCCCAAAATTAGGTTTGCCTCACCCCACACAACAGCCTGACACACAACATCTTCAGGTGCAGAAAGAGTACTGCAAAGAACTCTAGAATGTGAGAGTTAAAATCCAAGGGTAAGGCTACTTCTGAAAATATTATCTCAAGTAGAAATAGAGAAGTTATTTTGCCTCTGTATTTGGCACTGGGGTGACTGCTGCTGGAATACTGTGTCCAGCTCTGGTGTCCACAATTCAAGAAGGATGCTGATAAACTGGAGAAGGTTCAGAGAAGAACCACGAGAATGATTAAAGGATTAGAAAACCTGCCTTACAGGTATAGAAACAAAGAGCTCAATCTATTTAGCTTAACAAAGAGAAGGCTAAATGGTGATTTGATTAGTCTATAAGCATCAACATGAGGAACAAATATAAATAATGGGCTTGTCAATGTTTCAGACAACGGTATAATAGGATCCAATGGCTGGAAGTCGTAGCTAGACAAATTCAGAAAACATGTCACTGTCCTATCATATCCTTACAATAGCGGTCTTCTGTCTTACATCTTATTTTGTAGGAAGTATGTATCCAACCTTACTTAAAAAATAGCTAAATGACAGAACCCTGATGGTATGTAAATATCATCCTTCATCATTTAGGTGTTCAAATTGTTAGCACACTGAACACTAGTGCCCCTCTGTCCTTTCTACCTTCATTAACTATTGCACATCTCCACCCTAATTAACAATCACATGGCATCAGTAGCCTGCACAAATTGGCATGTAATTCTATCTTGAAAGTTCCAAAGTCGTCATATGCTAGTTGTCAGCTCACATTACCCCATCAGCATAGACTAATATTTTTATTTCCTGATGCATCTTCACTGGCAGACAAATAGAAATGAAAGATTGCCCAAGAACAGAATAACTTCTAGAAAAACCAAGAGACTGAGAAATTACATAAGAGCCAGTTGGTCAGCACTGGGTTGACTCTGCTAGCACATAAATAGCCACAGAATCACTGATACACTGGAAGCCAAAGCTGTCAACATTTGCCAGAGACCCATGCATTTCTTAGAAAAGGGAAAAGCTTTGGATGTACAAACAGGAATATGGAGTAGGAGTGGGGAGGTTATAATACCTCTGATTTGCCACTGGTGTGACCCTTACTGGAATACAGTGTCTAGTTCTGATATCCACAATTCATGAAGCATGTTGATAAACTGGAGAGGATTCAGAGAAGGATCACAAGACTGATTAATGGATTGGAACACATGCCTTTTAGTTATAGCTAAACAGACCAAGGTTTTTCAGTCTTAACGAAGAGAAGGTGAAGGCTGAGCTGACTGCAGTCTTTGAGTACCTAAATGGGAGGGAAAAGTTGATAATGAACTCTTCAATCTAACAGACAAAGTTAAAACAAGATCCAGTGTCTGGGAGATGAAGCTAGACAAATTCAGACTGGAAATAAGGTGAATGTTTTTAACAGTGAGGGGAATTGACCATTGGAACAACTTACCAAGGGTTGTGGTGGATTCTCCATCACTGGCAATTTGAAAAAATCAAGTTTTGATATTTTTTCTAAAAGATATGCTTAATTCAAGGGAGTCCTATGGCCTGTGAAATGCACTCTAGATGATCACAATGGTCCGTTCTGGCTGTATAATCCATGAATTTTTGCTAATCTTAGATACACTACAGTCACTGCTGGAAAATGATAACTTTTATTGGCGGTCACAGTACAGTGGGGGAGCTGTCTCATAGTTTATATTCTGACATACACATTGGTCTTCACAATAATCAGACTGTGGAGAATGAACACCAGACATTTTGTGCCACCATCCATCCGAGTCCCACTGCCATTTTGGGTGCCAGAGACTTCCATGCTGTTGTACCTGAGTTACTCGTGGTCTGCAGAGGACTAGCAGGTCAAATGATGCTGGCTCTCCTCTTTATGTCCATCTGCTAAAGTGCAATAGAAATTAGCTAAAATGCATGAAATGCTTTCCCATACAGGCCATTGCTCTAATCGCCATAGATGTGCTATGCAATGGTGAGTGGGAGAGAAGACGTCTCTTGAAACACACTCCTTTTTTGGAGGGGGGAGAGGGGCGGGGGCACACTATGGAGAAGTGTGAAAAACCTTGCTGCAGAATATTGTGGCGTCCCTTTCCCACACAGGGATCGTGTTAATAAACCATATTTTACAAGCACTGGCTAGGTACTTATAAGTACTTCAGCAATAGTTTCTAAGGACTCTGATAACAACTAGGCGATAAGACATAAACCATCATTTGATCTTCTTGACAATGTATTGGAAATCTAAAGTTGATCGTAATTCATCACTGATACAAAGTGCAACATTTGTTGCCTTCTACAGATTCCTCTACAGAAATATGAAGTTCAGTTTCTATGACAACAGGCATCATAAATGCCAAAACACTTCCTTCTTACTTTTTTTTTGGCTTGAGGATAAATAATTTGTTTCAGTCCCGTGCGTTAACCCTTTCCTTCACTCAGGTGATGAGTTACCCAGGCAGGTGTCTTGTTCCCATCAAGCTGAGCTGCAACTCAGAGGTGCTTAGCACAGTTCAGGAAAGGCTGGAGGAGGAAGGGGTAGAGTGGGAAAGAAAGGAGGGGCACAACTGAAGTGGCTTTAGGATATCTTCTCGTCCCTTTTTCCCCTCACACACAAACACACTACTCTTTCCTTGGGCCACTCAACCAATGGGCCAATCACCCACGTAAAATAGAACTGCCGCAGGGTGTTTCTACATTGTGCCAGCTGCCTGTAGGATAACCAGGAAACAGTAATGCCCCAGACATGATCCTTTTACTCCAAAAGCATTTCTCCCCTGCACTGCGATGTGGCTGCACCACTTGCAGATTGCCCTCCTCAGGGGGACTCCTCCAGAGAAGCCTGGCCCAGTGCAGGGCTTCAACAAGAGGGAAGTGCTTTGTGATGCTAGAGCTGCTCAGAACAGCTTTGGCAGACAGGAGAGTCTGGCCCTAAGTTCTGTTTCCAAGCAATGGATACACCCATATGTTCCACCCGGACGACTCGTCCAATCACCTGCAGCAATGGCAGGGCTGTGATGAATGGGGACCGAGCGCTTCCTCCTGTGGGAGACGTCTCATAGGAGAGGGGCAGCACCACGAGCATTCCCCTGAACAGCTTCCACCTAATCCTGTCTGAAGGGGAGGAGACATTTACAGACCAGACCACAGCCCAAGACCCCACTCCAAGCCTCTCCCCAGTGCCTCAGCTCCGCCCCTTAGCCTCCTTTGGGCCCAGAGATTAAAGCAATGAGAGTCAACACAGCCTCTGCCTCCATCACTGCAGTCACTGTGCCCATGGGATTGAAGACTCTGGACACGTGAGCCCTGTCTCCCAACCCACAGGGCTCAAACCCACCAAGCGCTCCTGGGGAAGGGGAAGATTGCTGCAGAGGTAGCACTCCCATGCCTCTGTGGTGTAAGCCGCGGCCTGTGCACACCCACGGAGAGGGAACGTGAGGGGCTGTGTGAGACGCTGAGGGAAGCAGGGAGCGTGCCAGCCCAGAGAGAGCTGCCCGGAGTTGGCACTCTGACATCCTCCGATCAGCGCCTCGCGTCTCTCTAAAGAGAAGGCCCGTGCTACGAGCCATTTGGTTCAACACTTTTATTCACCCACTGGCGTCTGCCCCTCTCATATCACCCCCGCAACGCTCCCCGCGAGTCTCACCGGCGTTTGAATAGCAAAGCCCATTTCCATCTTAATTATACAACGGAGCCACGTAATGCACTTCGGCCACAGAGCTGAGGAGAGGACGCGGGTTCTATATTACACAGCGGTGGCGGCATAGGGCCCTTTATTGCTTTCTTAGGCTGTCAATTGCAGAAATCATTTTAGGATTCTGCTTTATTTTATTTTATTTTATTTTTTTAAACAGTTCTGTCACACTGCAACTCTGCCGCTCTCGGTACGTTCGTTAAGGACATTGTGAGTGAAATGCCCTGTCTCTTCCAAGTGAGCAGATAACAGGCTTCAGTCCCTTCACACCAAGGTCCTTTTATTTCTCTCTGGCCATGAAAAGGAAGCCTTAAAGTCAGCACATGTTCCTTTCCACTGCAAAGGCACTAGAAAGGGGCCTTAATATGAACAAGAATCAGGCCGTTAAGCTCCATTCAAAAACATTGTGCGTTTTCCATCGCATTCAGTAGCCACCTAAGGTACTGGAGTTTCTGTGGACAGTGTAATTATTAAAGCAGCTGTGCTGTGGGACACCGAACTCCAAGGTACTGGTAGCATGCCAGATGTACCGTGGTGTGGAAGAAAGCGCTGCAGGTGCTTCAGATGCTAGGCTGTGTAGGCATGTGACAATGTACCAAGGATGGCATCAAACCTCACATGCCCAGGGTGGTAGAGTTGATGTTGTGCATGCAATACTAACTTTGACATTTCTGGACATCTGACTCCTTTAATATGCAGCTTGAATATTCTTTAGAACAGCTTTTTGGATACGATAAACATGTCTGCCAAACCAGAATGTTCATCTAAATTTAAGAGACTATAGGTTAGCATGATTCAACAGTGGAAATAAAACACGAAATAGAATCCAGTTGCTTATGCAACATCCACAAATTAATCAAGTCTCCTTCATGAGATGCTGGAAGTAGGTAAAGTAACATCCATTTCATTTGCTCCCACAGCAGACCAAAATAGCCCTGGTTGAACCTGGCAAAATTTTCTGCAGAATTCCTCAAAGCAACAGTGCATCCTCAAGTCTACAACTTCCCAGCACGTGGACAGTTTGAGCACATGATCAAATAAAATGTGTTTAATATCACAATAAAGGATGCAAGGAATACTATACTGATCCCACTGCTTATTCGCATTTTTTATTTGATTTTTAAAAACCCCTACATTAAGATAAATGAACTAGAAGCAGTGGAAGAATTTCCAGTTTTCCACAGAGCTCAGCACCAGAAGGGACCCTGTAAAAAGATTTAGGTCCAGCAGGTTGCATGGAGGCGGGCTGTGTAGACATGAAGGACGGCTGCCTAGGTCAGCGGCTCTCCACTTTCCAGACTACTGAACCTCTTTCAGGAGTCTGATTTGGCTTGCACATCCCAAGTTTCACTTCACTTAAAACCTACTTGCTTACAAAATCAGACATAAAAATACAAAAGTGTCACAGAACAAAGTTAATGAAAAACGGCTGACTTCCTCATTTTTATCATATAATTATAAAATAAATTGATTGGAATATAAATATTGTACTTACACTTCAGTGCATAATATACATGGTAGTATATACAAGTAATTGTCTGTATGAAATTATAGTTTGTATTGACTTTGCTAATGCTTTTTATGTAGCCTGCTGTAAACACGGGCAAATATCTAGCTGAGTTGATAAACCCTGTGGAAGACCTCTGCATATTCCCAGGGGTATGCATGCCCCCTGGTTGAGAACAACTGGTCTAGGTGACTGGAAAACATTTTAATTTATTTATTAAATATTACTTGCTATTCTTTCTACTTTTCCTAAATACTCTGTCTGTTTTTCCTTGCTCAAACCATCCCTTGTGAAATTGTCCATCATTAGTTATACCATTCACAACACTGACAAAGCTGTATCCTCTCTTAGTGAAGCAAAAATACATTCCTACCTCTTTATCTTCTCCGAGCCTAAATGTAACTTCTTGAAGCCCCCCCGTCACTCCCCCTCAATTACTTTCTACTCATGTCTGGGCCATACAATCTATTCTGTCAGATAATATGTCACAACATGGCCCCACAGATCACCAATCTGTTAAAAGGAACCTAACCATTAGGTTCACATGCTTCTAAGCTAACTGGATCTGGATAGAGTCTAATCATTATCTTTAGCTCTGGGTCAATATAGGGCAGACTCCCAGGCTCAGATCCCTTGTCTAACCTGACACCCTTCTTTGGGGCATGGGACTGTATGGCTCAGTTGCTCTAGACTGTGAAACCAGTATCCTAGACTTCCCGAGTCCTGCCCCAATCACTTACACATAGTTATATCACAGCTCCACTGAAGCTGTGCATGCTCTGGAACTCTAATTAATCCCTTTGTGGATAATGTGGAAGGAAAGCAAGAGCACAGGCTTAGCAAAGGAATTTCTTAACCATAGTCACTTTGCTCTTAAAATGTACACAAGAGTTACAGCTCTTTGGAAAAAAGGGAAAAAAAGTCTTATGATGCCCACTCCCCACATCTGATTTCAACCTCCTGTGATTCTGAGGTTTTTCAGCTTTTCAGTAGTATCAATGTAGTGTATTGGAGCCCTAGTCATAGACTCATTGTGCTAGGTCCTGTACAAACAGAACAAAAAGACAGTCCCTGCCCCAAAGAGCTACCATCTAATTACAAGAGACAACAGATGGACATAGACAGACTGACAGTGGAGTACTAGGAAACAATGAGATAAGTAGTGGTCTTAGAACACCAGCAGCCTCACCAGAAACTTTGAGATTGGGCAGACTCACTCTTCACTCCTGCATGTCCTGCTTTCATGTAGCAATGATCAGTCTGCCATTTAGAATTACACAAACAACTCCTTTTATTTCAGAACAGAGCTGAGAAACATCAGTTTTTCTATCATCTATTCATTTCCATGAGTACATAAATTATTACTGGTTTCAGAAGATTTATATATCACCTTCTCACCTCTGTATTGATGCTGCCTACAATATTTTCCTTGAGGGAAAATGTATTCTTAGAATCTATTATGCTGGTTAAATTTGTGTGTGTTGTATGCTTTGATGGCCATTTTTTGTTCAGTCATTAGTTTTTCTTTTATGTCGTAGTTTGGAGGATGAGAAGAAAGGCTGATGCTGTTCATAGAGAATGAAGATTGAAACCATCTTCTGCCTGTGGTCTTATGGGCCTTCGCAGATATTTAATCTGAAGCCTAAAGTTTGTGTGTGCTCAGATGTCACATCCATGTTTCACCATGAAGATGGACACTGAATGTCCACAGTTATGTTTCCACCAAGACTTCCTTCCTCTTTGAAAATCATGGGTACAAGGCCCTCTCAGACGGGTCCTGATCCGTGCCAATTAAGGTCATTGAAAGGGTCTTTGAATCCTCTTCATTCCTACAATTCAGTCCTTTTTTGCTTTAGAAGCACCTTCCCAATGAATGCTGTCAGACTTCAGCAGCCGGTGATCTCTCATCCCATTCTATTTTCTTTTCATCTCAGAAAAGAATATACTCTGTAATGATCTTCTTGCACTTTCCTGGTCCTTCATCTTCACAGTATTATTAGCATGTCATTATCATATCTTTGCTTTCTGACATTAACAAAGATTTTGGGAATAAGTGCCAGGTCTTTAACACCGACTGCCAGATTTGCAATTCTGCCTGCACAGTTTAAACCCTGAAGCAACTTCCTCCTATTGAAACAACCCTTTCTGCTTGCATAATTCTGCTCACAAACACAAGATGAGAGAAGCATGCAATTGGGGAAATAACGTGTCCTTCATCCTCCAGGCCACATCACTCTGATACCACACCTTCTGATGCTATGCATGGCTGGCCCCCAACATGCAGCTTGTACAAAAAGCAGCATCTCTCGTACCTTTTGCACTGTCAAGAGGTTTCTCAGCCCTGTCCTTTCATATACCAGTATAGGCTTCCGTTAAATGAAGACCTGTCACTCATTCTGCTTCTCTACAGGTCTCCTTCACGAGGGATATCTGGTTCACACAATCTCCCCCAAAACACGTTTACCCTCTTTAGCTATTGCACTGGTCATTTAGTACTCTGGTAACTAATTTGCTTTGACAAGGAACTCACAGACAGTTATGAATAAACTGATTCCTCTCCTCCATGAGTAATGATCCCTGCTCCCCTCTTTTCAGCTTACACTCACTCTGGTGCTCCCTGGCCCCAGAACTTCCACACACTCACTGAAAAGTTCCCTGTCCTAAACAGGCTGGGTCACCTTCATCTCTGCAGTAATTCTCCATGGCTAACAGAGGGACATACAAGAGTCCCCTGCCTCTTGCATGGAGGCTGGCAGGCTGTTCACAATAACCTCTCACGAGTGCAGAGACTGTTTGTTTCTGCTCCCCTGGAAGGGAGCTGAGCATATGACTCCATCCCACTCCGTACTGACCAGCATAACAGGACTGGCTCAAAGAGGGAGAAAATTGCACCATCCAAATGGACTTTGCTTTTTTTTTTTCCCTCCTCCCTCAGGTACATGTGAGTCACACACAAGGTAATAAATAAGACTAGTAATGACAGAACCTTTGCTTTGGCCTTGCAATCTTCAAAGTTCAAAGGGACAGTGTCAGCTTGATTTTTTTTTTTTTTTACTTTTGCTAAAAACAAATACAAACATTTTGGAGAGATCCCCCTTTAAATAGTAGATGCAGGGTATTTTCTAGTGTCTTTCCTCTGCTCCCCTACTCAATTTTGGGCAGGGCTCATCCTTCCTCTTTGTGAACCGGTCTTCCTGCTGCCTTTTTAGTTTAGTTTTTCCTGCTGTTGTGACTGATAGGACACTCTCTTATGGCCCTGGCAGAGAAGCAGGCATAAAGTTCATGCACGAGATAGGAAGTGCAACTAACCATCAACAAAACTCTGGAGCTGACTATACACAAAGTGCTGTCAAATGCACCACGTAAATACACACAAAGATAAAGCGCGGAAGCCATTAGAGAAACACCCTTTGTTCACAGTGATCTAGTGAGGAGGAGTGCTTTGTAACAAAACCCACGGCAACATTTTCAGGTGGAAATATGACAATTGCCTTTTAAGAAATCATGAAATTATTCTTATTGTCTCCCTATTTCCCTGGCACCGGGTCTTTTTCCTTAGCTCAAAGTAGAGGAGACTTGGAAATCTCTCTGTGTTGCTCAGCCACAAAAGGAGGCGAGTGACAGTGTGTTAGCACAGGCTTCAGACATATTATCCAAGTACTAGGAGCTTTTTATTGTATTCCTACCACTGATTTTATTTGCCAACTTCCAAAGAACTCTTCTGCCATTTGCCTCCATAAAGTCATCCGTAACTGGTAAAATCCAAGGAACAAAAGCTCTCTGACAATGTTCTCCAAAACATACTTTGAGAGCTTAACACCGCCTTGACAGATCTGGGGTTGAGGAGGAGAAGTATATTTTTAAATGATGTTTTATTAGAGATGGTCAGAAAATGGCAAGTACTTCCAACAACAACAAAATCAAATGGATCGGTTTTGTTTTATGCAAAAATTATGTTATTAGGTGTTAATATAAAGTAATGTTTTTCACAAGAAAAGGACAGAAAGTTTTTGACCAGATCTATACTTCATCCTTTGCACTTCTCTGACCAGCTGAAAAATTCACTGTCAGGCTTTTTTGATCCATTCGCCAAAATTCTCAAACCTGGATGCCTTAGGCCAGGTCCCTCAATAATGGTGGTCTGAGTCCAAGAACTGCCAAAGATGCACAAATCCCAACAAAGTCAACGTAAGCAGTGAGCTCTCAAAGCCAGGCCACTATTAAGGTGCCTATGTGTGGATTTAGGAGCCTAAATTCAAGCACCGGAGTTAGGACATTATGATCATCATTATTGATAAACATGTTTAAAATAGAAAAAGAGAAACACCTTTCCCTTCCTATGCAGTCTTATGCTTGTAGAGAGTGACAAAGTGCCAAAACACAAACTCAGAATTCAAATCACTAGCAGTCCAGTCCTATATGAAGAAAATACTTTAACATGAACTAGGATCCTTTTAGTTCCCACCCATAGCACCAGCATAGTGGAGTTACAGAGCACTTTGGCGCACACTACTATTACACACTCCTACAGCCCACACTGCAGGCAGTGTGGATTTAACCCTAGTTTCTGCATCAATTTATTTTCAAGGCAATAATCACTCTCTTCATGACCATTCTCACTGCATTCACAAGAGGAGACTCGGAAAGCCGTAGCTGTTGATGTCAGTAGGTCTCTGTGTCACACCCAGCCAAAAGTAATCCGATAAACTCATCAGTGTAAAGTGTGGCAAACCGGAGAAAGGTCTTGCAGGCAAACTGTCTTCTAACCTCTGATGGATGGCTTACTACCCCAGCACTCCTTTCAAACTCCTCCTAATGACATTGCAGCAATAAAAGCAGCACAGTATTATAATTAAAATTAAAATAACATGCAGAGCCTCAATTTTCATTAATTAGCTACATCTCTTATTAGGTCGTTAACGTTTTAGGATGCCAAATATTTGATATTTAATCATGACTGTAGCCAACAGTAATGGATATTTGTTAGGTAAGGCAAAGGTAAAAGACAAAACCAGTAATGCAATGAGCCTACAAGCTGTGTGATTTACAGCCCCACTTACAATGCAACAAATCACAGTTGTGCTGAGAAATGAGTGTTGTTACCCAGGGTTCCTTAACTCCAAAGCTCTTGGTAGCTTTGCTCTCTGTGAGGTGGTATTAGGAAATAAACCAAGGAGACGCAGCACCTCCGTCTGCTATGGGGTGGCAGAGACCACACAGAATCAAGCATTTTCACTTAAAGCCTTCACTGTATTAGTCTTCAGCACTCTCACAAGAATGCCTTTCCTCAACACCTCTGCCTTCTTAGTCTCAAGCCCATATAAACACAATTGGTTATAGAGCATCCCAAACTCATAGCTACCCCACAACTCTGGAGCTGTCTTTGGGTGATTCAGCAGCAGATTTTCAGTGGCCAGCCTTTTTGTCTGCTGCTGGAGATCTTTCCAATGTGCCTACAAAGTGAGCCGCTTGACCCAGAGCTATAATTCCCCTCTTATACTCAAAAAGTTACACAGACATGTCAATCGTAAATGTTACATAGCTAACCAAAAATATCAATCATTGGGCAAAAAGCAGGTGTGACAAAAACATGTCACTAAAAAAACCAACTGTTAAGCAAGCAGTTTTGAGCCATTAATCCAGCAGTATATTTCCCATAACGATAATCATCCAGATGTCCTGTTTTTCTAGACACATAGCCCAGCATATCAGGGAAGAGTCAGGACCACTTCTTGTGATTGCTCCTCCTCCCGACTTTACCTTACTGATGCTAGGTTCCTAACGAGGCCTACTAAACGCAGTAAGCCAAATAATTGATAGTCCATCCCAATAATTAGCAGTGGCTTGGACACCCGGCTAGTTGCTCAAAATGCCTTTCATCTGTGTCCTTCTCAAAAGACACCTACCTTTTCATATGATGGGACCTTCGCACACCTACAGCCATTTCCATAACAGGTCGTGGTTGCACCGGCGCTGTGATCCATCGAAAGCTCAAGGATCTCAGCCAAGACCGAGCGAATGATCTTCTTGCTGGCATCACAAACTCGACACACTGGATTAATAACCTGATGAGTATGGAACGGCAAGTTCCACAAACTCCTCTTCTGAGAGATGGGCAAGTCAGGCCTATTCCCCTCCCCCGGGTGAGGGTGATGGAGTTGTGAGCCACTGGCTTATTGTCTGGGGGAGTTGGGAGAGCTGGAGCTTTCTAATTTTACACGCAGCATGTCATAATGCTAAAAAAAAACCCAAAACAAAAAAGCAAAACCAGTACCACTTGGGAAATCAAAATCATCACAATGGGATGCAGTGCCAAATTCAGGAGACCCTGTTGTGGTGGGAGACCATCCCAATAAGACTTCCCCACCATCATTTTTCTAGGCCCTTGCCAAACCTAGCTAGTACCTGAGTGTGATGTACAGTGACCATGACACTGCATGTCCCGTCTGGCAGGATATAAATAGTTGTATAAGTGCGCGTACACAAGCCATGTTATAAACCAGTTACTTTCATTCCAAGGGGGATAGGTTGTAAGCAGAGTACAAAGTATATTTCACTTCTAACTGATTATATTTAAGCTCAGCCACTTAAAATTCAAAACCATATCCCTTAACAACTGTAACATAGCAGAAGGTCTTATTTTTATGGGGGTTATGGGTTATATTATAACTTCAAAATTACCCAAAATCCTTCTCCTTTTATATACATTACACATCACCTTGCCTTGGTTGGTATGTGGGGCAGCGTCCCTGTGTCTTAGACAGGTGAAGGTCAGAATCTCAAGACTGTTGTGGGAGAGAGAGAACAGAAAGGAGATAGAAGTGCAGCTAGCTCAGTGACTGCAACAGTCTTGCTGAGTGTCCGCTTGCTTTGTACTCCATGAAAGGATAAGGAGGAATCATAGAATCATCGAAGATTAGGGTTGGAAGGGACCTCAGGAGGTCACCTAGTCCAGCCCCCTGCTAAAAGCAGGATCAATTCCAAGTAAATCATCCCAGTCAGGGTTTGTCAAGCCACACCTTAAAAACCTCTAAGGATGGAGATTCCACCACCTCCCTAGGTAACCCATTCCAGCGCTTCACCACCCTCCGAGTGAAAAAGTTTTTCCTAATATCCAACCTAGACCTCCCCCACTGCAACTTGAGACCGTTGTTCTGAGTTCTGTCATATACTCTCACTGAGACCAGCCTAGCTCCATCCTCCCTGGAACCCCCTTTCAGGTAGTTTAAGGCTGCTGTCAAATCCCCCCTCCTCTTCTCTTCTGCAGACTAAATAAGCCCACTTCCCTCAGGTTCTCCTAATAAGTCATATGCCCCAGCCCCTAATCAGTTTTGTTGCCCACTAATGGACTCTGAGTCTCTCTCCACTTTGTTCACATCCTTCCTGTAGTGGAGGGCCCAAAAATGGACACAATATTCCAGATGTGACCTCACCAGTGCTGAATAGAGGGGAATAATCACATCCCTACATCTGCTGGCAATGCTCCTACTAATGCAGCCCAATATGCCATTAGCATTCTTGGCAATAAGGACACACTGCTGGCTCATATCCAGCTACTTTTCCACTGCAACCCCCAGGTCCTTTTCTGCAGAACTGCTGCCTAGCCCGTTGGTCCCCAGTCTGTAGCTGTGCATGGGATTCTTCCGTCCTAAGTGCAGGACTCTGCACTTGTCCCTGTTGAACCTCATCAGATTTCTTTTGGACCAATCCTCCAATTGGTCTAGGTCATTTTGTATCCTATCCTTACCGTAGTCAGTGTATCTACCACTCCCCCCAGCTTAGTGTCATCTGCGAACGTGCTGAGGGTGCAATTTACCCCATCCTCTAAATCATTAATGAAGACGTTGAACAAAACTGGCCCCAGGCAGATGCCCGGTGAACTCTGGTTTATACCTGCTGCCAACTATACATCGACCTGTTGATCACTACCCGTTGAGCCTGATGATCTAGCCAGCTTTCTATCCACTTTATAATCTATTCATCCAACCAATACTTCTTTATCTTGTTGGCAAGAAGACCGAGGGAGACCATATGAAAAGCTTTGCTAAAGTCAAGGTATATCGCGTCCATCGCTTTGCCCACATCCACAGAGCCAGTCATCTCATCATTGAAGGCAATCAGGTTGGTCAGGCATGACTTGCCCTTGATGAATCCATACTGACTGTTCATGATAACCTTCTTCTTCTCCAAGTGCTTCAAAATGGATTCCTTGAGGAGCTGCTCCATGATTTTTCCAGGGACTGAGGTGAGGTTGACCAGTCTGTAGTCCCCGGATCCTCCTCCTTCCCTTTTCTGAAGATGGGTCAGATCAGTGGTCCAACTAGCCCAGTATCCTCTCTTCCAACAGTGCCAATGCCATTGCAGTTAACAGAGGAGAATGGTCTGCTGTGGTTCAATTACCTTTTCTGCCACCATTTTTTCTTATTCAATGTTTTAGGAAAAAAACAAATGTATTCTTGTTAGGAGCTCTGATTTTTCCTTTCATTCAGGCTCATCATCTGGGCCAGCTCATATGACTGACCGTTTTTCTTACAAATCTATTCTGCATCCTTTCTGAAAAGTCAATACTTGCAGAGACCTCAGTATTAGCATGCCTGTTGCTCATCAGCAGAATATCCTAGGAAATTAACAAACAATGAACCCTTTACAATTAACTGAAAGCAAATTTCTTATTATAGACATTCTTATTCATATCCATCCATCTAAAAATATACATTTCTCTTGTCAGAAAATGAACCAGCAGGCCCAGTTCCTGAGCTGCAGCCAAAGACTCCCCATCACATCTTGAGGGAAGGGGACAAAGGGACTTAGACGTCACCATTTTGTTGCCCCACAAAATCCTAGGGCTGTGTGGACACTGAGTCCCCAGTGCAGCTTGGGGTGTCTCTACATGGCTTCACTGCTAGAGATTGTCAGGATATAGGATGCTTTCAAGCACTAATGGTGAATATGATCCCAGATCTTCAAAAGGATACTAAAAATGGAGACACACCAAAAATAAGGAATGACACAATCACTGCAAAGGGATTTGAGTCATTTTAGGTGATAGGGCCAATACATATCCAGCATAGTTTGAGGCAGACTAATAAAAATAGCGTCAAGTAAAATACAAAGGTGGGAAATGTGTCCAATTAATAACCTCCTGGAATATTGAGCAGAAAAAAATATCTGGAGTATGTTGCAGATTCATTTTTTCCCCTTCAGCAGTCTAGAGCACAGATTCAGGGGGGTAGGAGACGATCAAATCACCATGTTTAATCTGTATTAGTAGAAACAGAAAGGAAATAAAAACGCAACATGACTATGGGATTCACTCCTGCTCCCACTGAATTCAATGGCAATGGAGTTCAATGGTCAAAACTGGATCTTAAAAGAATTGACCAAATCCCTCCTGAAATATTGTGAACAGCATTGATCTCTATACAACATGAGGATAGATTTGCAATTCAGGGGTGCAACAGAAGACCAAAAAGATAACACATGCCCTTAAACTATTATTACTTAGAACTTGTCTACACTAATAACATTGCTAGCACTTACTGAAGACGCTACCTACACTGACGGGGGAGTTTCTCCTCTCGATGTAGGTACTCCATTTTCCCAAGAGGCAGTAGTTATTTCAATGGGTGATGCACTCCCATCAACATAGACCTGTTTACACTGGGCATTAGGTCAGTATAACAACATTTAACAACATTGCTTAGTTATACCAACATATGTTTGTAGTATAGACCAGAGCTTATACTGTGGTAGCATGTAAGGTCCTTGGATCAAAAATGGGGTCATCTTGTTCTAGGCATTTTATGTGTGCACATCACACAGACACACAATGAAGAGTCTCAGAGGCCCTACAATCTAAGTAAGAAACTATGAAGCAAGATTAAGCCAACTGGATTTATTCTAATGAGAAAAGAGAAGACTTTGAAATAACTTTTTAAAAGTTTGGAAAATTGTGTAATGACTGTCAAAATGTGTGTTAGAGTTCAAAAACAAAAAAATGCACCAATTATGATGTATTCACAAACATGTAACAAAAACTAGGTAACAAATATTTGGAACATCAGACTGGGAATGAACTAATTTTATTTTCTTTCTTTCAATCTCAAGAGGATTTTAAGGCTCAATTTTCAAACTCTGTGAAAGAAATGCATGTAAAAATCTAGACAATAAGTGTTTGTATTTGAAAATATCCCAAAAGGAACTTCCTTGCCTGGTACCAGATATGACACATGAATGGCATATTTTATCCATATGGAAGATAAAATGCATATAACTGTTTCTGTTCTGCACAAAAATAAGTGCCAAGTAAGTGGAAGTAGAATGATAGCTGTCCATTTGAATTTTTCAGTGAAAAGTTATGTGGGCAGCTATGCTAATTTAGACAAATTAAATGTCCAATTGCTTCTAGCCACAGTAATTGTTGTAGCCCTTAGCGTGCTTCGATGGATTAGAAGTGGAAGGATATTAGAAAGCTCAGAAGACAAAACTCCACAGAGCCAAATTAATACATAAATCTGCAAAGAAATTGCTGTAAACACACACAAGAAATACAACATTTTAAAGAAAATCAGACACTTCAGGAAGTCCCTGACCTTGCTTTACTCAGCATGTGTGAATGCTGTATACAACTACTCAGGAAACACCTTCTTCCAATCTACATAAGGATGCTGAACCCAGCATGTCTACGATTATTTATAACAACTCGCTTTTCTATAATTATGAAGGAGTTCCAGGGTTTCAGCAATGTCACTTGGTGGGCTCACGTTGTCATCACGAGTGGGATATATTCCAGTCCACATCTACCATCAGTAAATTGCTTCTCTCTTGCTGTGAAAACTCCCAGGAATACAACAGCTTTTGGAATTATCCTGAATTGAGGTGGATGAGCGTGGGATGGGAAAATCACATATATTTACAGATAATGTGAATATAGTGACTTTCAAGAAGATTAATCTGTCAATTTAAATAACAAGGAGTCCTGAGTGAGACTGTAGAGCGGGGCCGAGTGAGGCAGGCGATGACACGGATTGCAAATTCAAGGAGACAGTTAGCCAACATCACAGTGATGGCTTTTGGTGCTTGCGAATATGATTTCTTCAGTGAACGTCTGGGTAACTGGACATGATTAGGATCGGTTTCCAAACACCACAAGAGCAGCATAAATCATAACAATATAGCATAAGAATGTAAGAGCTGCCATGCGGGATTACGCCAATGGTCTATCTTGCCTAGTATCCTCTTTCTGACAATGGCCCGTACCAGAACATCGGGGGGGAGTGTACTCCACAGGGCAATTATGGAGTGATCCACCCTGTCTTCCACTCCCAGCTTCTGTCAGTCAGAGGCTCAGGGTCACCCCACGCACAGAGTTGTGTCTCTGACCATCTTGGCTAATAGCCACTGATGGACCTGCCTTCCATGAGCTTTGTGAGTTTCTTTTTGAACTCAGTTATACTTTTGGCTATCACAACATCCCATGGCAATGAGTTCTGTGGGTTAGTTGTGCGCTGTGTGACAAAGTACTTCCTTTTGATTGTAGTAAACCTGATGCCAATTGATTTCATGTGGTGACTCCTGGTTTTTGTATTGTTTGAAAGGGTCAATAATACTGCTCTATCCACAGCATGCATGACAGAATAGACCTGTACCATGCGCCCCTAGTCATCTCCTGTCTAAGCTCAGCAGCCCTAATCTTTTTAGCAACTCCTTGTATGGAACTCATTCCATACCCTTGATCAAATCTGTGTTGCCGTTCTCTGCACCGTTTCCTGTTCCATTATATACTTTTTGAGACCAGGCTACTAGAAGTGTTCAGAGCATTCCAGGTGTGGGCAGACCATGGATTGATGGCATGATGATGCTTTTTATCCTTTTCCTAATAGTTCCTAACATATTGTTAGCCCTGCTGGTGTTGCTGTGCACTGAGCAGAAGTTTTTACACTTGCCCCCTGCACAAACATAAGAGGCCCAGTCCTGTCCCCATTGATGCTAAGGACAAAATTCCAAGTAGATTTGGGTGAAATTTTTGACCAATGTTTTTAATCAACAAAAAATGCAGATTCAGATCAACTGAAACATTGAGCACATTTGTGTCACGTTTGCCAAATTGTTTTTGCCAAAAAACCCAAATAAAATAATCTGGAAAAAAAAATCTAAATAATTTGTTTTGACATTTTCAAAATGGAACTTTTTTATTTTTCAATGCAAAGTAACTTTTCGTTTTGACATTTCCTTCAAAAATATTAAAAGCTCCAAAATCAAGATTTATTTATTTTCTCAATTTTTCATTTCACTGAAAATGTCTAAAAAGATTTCAGGTCAACCCGAAACGATGTATTTTTATTTTTCAGCACTACTAGCAAACAAAAAAACATTTTATTTGCATAGCTGTACTCCCAAGTCTTCAATGGAAGTAAGATTGGGCCTAAAGGCTCAGCCACTAGTATCAACAGTTAATGTAAACATGGTTATAACTACACAAGGGAAATGTTTTGTTTTGTTTGTTTGTTTCTAGTGGGTTCTAGATCTTCTGCAGCTGATACCTGTCAAATGGCCCTGGCATTTTAAAGTCACCATTTTATGTTTTAATTGTTTACAAATATAGTTAGAGGGATATTGCTCTTCTAATAACATGGTCCAAAATAGCCTGGATCTGCTGACTTTCAGGTCACGCAGGAATATCTGTCTCTGAGGAGGATGCTGAACCACCAGCTTTGTTCAGGGATGAGGTGCAGGATAAATGGGGAAGTCTGTTTTATTTCTCTGTGCTAAGTGCATATTTAGTATGATCATATGCTGGGGAGCTTCTGTTTACTTTGATATATACTTTTTATTGTCAGTAGAATTCAAAGGTACCAAGAGGCTCATATAAGCCCCTCTTTGCATTTGACATATTCCAATAAATTAATGGGTTAGCAGACAGCAAAGATAGCTGCCCACTCTTAAGCCCCTCAGACGCTTTGCTCACTGAGCTCTCCTTGTGTCAGTAGGAAATGGGTCTGGTAAACATACAGGATTGCTGCACAATCTCACAGTGCTAGGCATTAAACAAAGCCCATCAACACAGCTCTTGGTTCTGTTAGCTCCCTTCCTTCTAATCATTCAAACAGCTTTTGCTCTCCCGCCTCATCCAGGCTGGGATAACGGTTCACAGGAAACAGGAGCTAGCTGAAACCTGTTTACAAGCCTCAATCCGAACCTTTGGGTTTCATATGCTGTTTTATTATCGATTATTACTTCCAAATGCTCCTCCACATCCTGGCGTTAGTCTGGATTAGAAAATGTTATTAAATAAAGAATTATAATTATTGAGGTTTGAAACAAGCCAGGACAAGCGGAACCAGATCTGTTAGGAAGAAAACTCTTCTCACTGATTCCCTCCCTGATTTTCACACAGAGAAGTTTTCATAAACTCAGCTTTATTATCTGCATTTCAGTAACATGTCGAGACCCCAAATAAACACGCGAGGTATAAACACATTGACAGATAGTCCCTCCCTTGAATAACTGACAGTAAAAATACACAAGAGTGACAAAGGAATGGTTATTACCACAGCTGTCAATCACAGTTAACTCATGTGATTAACTCAAAATGAATTAACTAAATTAAAAAATATATTCACAATTAACTGTAGTTTTAACCACACTGTTAAACAATGATAGAATACCAATTTAAATGTGTTATAAATATTTTCAAATATATTGATTTCAATTACAACACAGAATACAAAGTATACAGTTCTCACTTGGTTATTATTTTGTTACAAATATTTGCACTATAAAAAGATAAACAAAATAAATAGTATTTTTAGTTCACCTCATCCAAATACTGTGGTGCAATCAATTGTAAAAGTTCAATTTACAAATGTAGAATATTTTTTACATAACTGCACTCCTAAACCAAACAACATAAAATGTGAGAGCCTACAAGTCCACTCAGTCCTACTTCTTGTTCCGCCAAATGCTAAGAGGCCAGAAAGACTCAGGGTCCAGACTCACACAGGACATGACTACGGAGCAGCTGGGATGTGTAATTCACAACATGTACTAAATATAGCGGTGTAGCAGCAGAGGGGGCTTGGGTTAGCCAGCTGACCACATACCCAGGGGGTCAGACAGGATTGTGCTCAGCAACAAGCGTCAGCTGCCACCCACGCCACCAGGGTGACACTTCCATTTCTAGCATGCTAACTCAGTCATCCTCACCGAAGCAGGGAATCACACCTCCCAGCTGCTAGGTAAACACCCACAGGGAATCTCTGGCAGAGCTGGGAACTGAGCCATCATCTTCCCAGTCATACTGTCCCAACCAGAAAGACACCCTTCCTCGCTTTCATGCTAATGCAAAGAAAAGCTCCCAAACATTCTGAGGGCTCCCTTAGCCATTCTTCTTGTGATCTGAGCTGAGGAGAGCACTTAGAAGAGAACGCTGCAGCAGGAAATACTGATCATCACCCCCAACTACCCCTGCCGTCAAGGCCATGTCCAGGGAATTTGCACTCATCAGCATTTAGGCCCCAATCTCCTGATTAAGATATTCTTCTAATTCACACGTTTGTCTGAGCCACGGAAGAGAACAGAGAGATGCTGTTTAAAGGTGATGCAGGATAAGCTGCCATCCTTTTTTCTGTGCATTGATGAGAAGGAATTGGTTTCACACTTTGTACATTATTCCAGCCAACTTTCAACTTGGGGAGACATAGCAAACCCAGTTACCATCTGATATTTGTGTCCCCACCCCAGCTTTCTATTTGAAACTTTAAATAGATTCGCAAACCTCTCTTGATGTTCTGAGGGAGATGCTCTGTGCTGTTGGCATGTCCATTTAGCGCTCGTTTGGTGAGCCTGGGCAATACATTAATCTCAAGAAAATGTTACCTTACCAAACCGATCGTTCTACACCGACGGCAGCAAAGTCACCGTCGTCAGATCGACCCATCTGGATCGAGTGAGCAGTCGTTGAAGACCCACTCAGTCGATCCAGAAGTCGACGCAATAAAACCCCCTCCTCAAGTGGCGTAGCGCTGCTTTGATGGGAATGCGGTTCCCGTCGGCGCAGTGCAGTGAAGACGCCATGCGGAAGGGAAGCCCAGCAGTCGATGGGATTTACGCGAGCTACGTCGACTGCTGCCGAATCGCCAGGTAAGTGTAGACCAGGCCTTAGTCTCAGCAGCCCAGGTGGCGCTTGGCAGCAGAAACCCTGTGCCCTGGACTCCATTACGTGCCAGGGAATCCAGCTGCGCTGTTGGTGTCTGTCCAGGAGAGAAGAGGAACTGCGTGTGTGAGCTGGGTAACGCATCCAGCAGATCCGCATACAAGTGCAGATCTATTGGTCCCAAACACTGACTGGGACGTAGCACATCAGACCGCGGCTCAGCTCCTGTCACAGGTAGTAAGAGTGATCACCCAGATAATGCAAGACACAGAGCAAAAAAAAAAAAAAAAAGATTTTCTTCTTTCCACTTAGTTCAGAGGACTAAAATGGACAACCCAGTCAGCTACGCAATGCCAGTGGACACCATGGGTTTGACGTGGCTACTCCTTAGAAACAGCTTTTCTTAAATGTGAGAGTCAAAAATTGTCAACGCGGACTTAAAGGTACACATAGTTCTAAAGTGTTTAAGAGAGGGTACAATTCCTTAAAAATATTATTTATAGATCGGCATAGGCCCTCTGTGCCCACGTGTGTGCGTACATATGACCTGAGATATATTTAAAATGAGATCTTTACTTGTTAACTCCAGATGCCTGAAGACTGAACCTTTTTGTGCAGGACGTTTAACTGCAGTAGCTGAAAACTCTCACTGAAATGTGTTGCAGTACCAGGCGTGTTTTTATTCAGAGAGGGACAATGGGAATTAAAATTTGATTTGTGACTTCTTGATGTCCATGAGCTTTTTTAAAACACAAACACTGAGGTTATCTCTTCTGCCAAGAGACTGCAGTTTGGAACGAAGCCACATGCCCTGAAAAAACTCAGACTGGTGCAAGCCAGCCCATCTGCTTAGCAAAGCCATGGGCAAATTAGCCAAGCGCTCCTCTCTCTCTATGGGCTTCTCATGGAGTACATAGCACTTTTCAAGGCTTCTGGCCTGATTAGGCCAACTCACAGCTGTGTTTCTGGTCACACCTTGGAACTTTTGGAAGAAATTAGGTTATACTTAGGTCAGGAGGGATGATATTACTCAGAACAAGTTTGCATTAAAAACATAGAACATAAGCCCAGCCAAACTGGGGCAGACCAATGGTCCATCTAGCTCGTTATCTGGTCTTCCAACAGTGCCCAATGCCAGGTGCTTCAGAGGGAATGAACAAAAGAGGCATTCACCAGGTGATCCATCCCCTGTCACCCACTCCCAGCTTCTGGCAAGCAGAGGGTTAGGGACACTCTGAGCTCGGTGTGGAAGTGGCTGAATCACTGGATCATTTTTGCTCAGTTTCACCTCTCACCATTTCAATGCACTAAATGTAAAAGTTTGTAAATTGAGTAGTGACTTGAATCCAGGCCTCCTGTTTCCCCAGTGAATGCCCTAACAACCAGGTTCTAAAGCCACTCTCATCTCTCGGCCCCAATGAATATTTAATTATTTGAACAAAGTGGAACAGCTCCAACCGGAGAGATTGACTCTATCACCTCGTGAATCGGAGTCGGGGTCACAAATGGAGGC
Organism: Emydura macquarii macquarii; assembly: GCF_026122565.2. NCBI lineage: Eukaryota > Metazoa > Chordata > Testudines > Chelidae > Emydura > Emydura macquarii. The sequence goes on from NW_027131688.1 coordinate 2,337,283, forward strand.
CTTATGCAACACCCCCTCTGCAGCACACACTGGAAGGGTTTGCATTTCTGCTCTCTTGCACCCGAACTTAGTACCAGAATTAGAAGCTAAAATCTGGAACTGATTCATAAACCAGGAAACAGGTTTAAGGACCCTGCCAGAGATTTTTCAACAGAAGGATCACTCTCTGCTGCCAGAACTCACAGTGAAACTCCTGATTTCATAGCCCCTTTTAACCCTAGTTATACAAAGGACAGATCTACACGCTGCAGGCCGGACTGTTGGCTGTGTGCGTGAGAGAGGATAACCTAGAGCATAGTTTCTCCACCTGTGGTACGAGTAGCCCTGGGGGTACGCGAGACGCAGGCAGGGGGTACGCAGCGAAAAAGCCAGTGAAGGGAGGCGAGTGGCAGCCACCTGCTTCCAGCCCGGTCCCAGCTCCCAGCTGGGAGGTAGACGGCAGCTGCCCCAGTCCTGGGAAGCTGGGTAGCAGCCACTGGCTTGGACAGCAGCTGCTGGATTTTCGGGAAGCCAAGCAGCAGCTGCCCATGTCCGGCCCGGTCCCAGTTCCCAGGTGGGAGCCCGGCAGCAGCCTCCTGCACCCTGCGAGCTGGGTTCGCAGCTGGGTGCTGCCACCCACGCCCCGGCTCTGAGCTGAGAGACAGCCTCCCGCACCCTGGCTTGAAGACGGACAGCAGCTGCCTGCCGCCTGCCCACATCCCCGGTCCCCCAGCTTGTGCGGAAGTTTCCTCCGCCCCAGCTCAGAGCAGGTGGCAGTCCCCCACCTCCTGGGCTGGCAGCCAGATGGCAGCCACCTGCAACTTGCCCAGGTGGCAGCTCCCCTTCCCGGTTCAAAGCCCGGTGCCCAGAAAGCAGGCGGAGAGCCCAGTGGCTTGCCCAGTCCTGGAGCCGGGCTGTACCCACAGGCTCACTTGTCAGTTTCACTGTTCTAGCTGAGCAGTGAAACTGACAACTCTGACAGCCCCAGATTTTACTAGTATAAAAATGTTAAGAGGGGCCCACGCAGTGTGATTTGCCCCAAGCCCGCAGTCCTCTAGGGACGGCCACGGGGAGTGCAGCTATCCACTCTGGTGGGCCGCCAGTGCCTGCTCAGACCTCACAAAGTCCCACCTGTGTGAGGAGAACAGCACGTGACTCTGCCATCAGGCCATAGTGATTGGCTGGCGCTGACTTTTGCTTCTATATGGAGGAAGGGGAGGAGGAAGGAGGGGAGAAACAGCAGGGGGTTGTGATCTGCCACAGCCACGCAGCACTGCAGAACTCAGCACTCTCCTGCTGTACGAGAAATACAGTCGTCCAGCGGTAAAGGGGGAAAAGATTTTGTTTCTCAGAATGGAAAATGGAGTGTTGGGCACTTATTACAATGTTCAGAAGTTAGGGGGTACCTGCTATCTAAAAGGTTGAGAAACACTGACCTAGAGCATGTCGGCCACTACAACTGCGGTCCTTTGTGCGCCTCTCACACAGAAAGTAAAACGACCCCCTGCCCCGCTAGGCACAGCCCCTCTGTGTCTGCTGGCACTATGAACAGCGCTTGCTCCTCAGCCCCGACCGGCATCCTGCAACCATGCAGATGCGCTGCAGATGTGAGCGAGGGCGGGGTGCCTACCTCTGCATGGCGCACCCATGCTGCAGTGTCCATTGTTGGACCCTGCATCAGAGAAGCCCTCTGAGATCCCCGTGCACAATAATGCTGGATTGTCAACGTTATAACTATAGAAAAGGCATCCTAGGGGTGCAAATAAGAGTCCGTTTCCTAGGGCCATTCAGGACGAGAACAGCAATACCTGTTATTTACATAGTGGAGCATGAGTAACAACCAGGACAGCTAAAAAAGATGCAGCTATGATGGCACGGGTACCAGGGATTGAACCAGGGACCTCCAGAGGTAAAAACCACAAGTTGCTTCAGCTTGAGCTAAGACCGCAGCCCCCAGCGATAACAACTGACACCCGCCATGGAGTGACACATGGGGCTCCTACAGCACATGCTGAGCAGTGAGTTACATAGAGAGACTCATTCAATGCACAAATGCCAGCAACCAGTCTCAGCCTAATATTAACTGACCACAGCAAGAAAACCACAAATAGGTTTGAGTCTCCATGCCTTGTCACACCACGTAGCACCGTCAGCACCTACGGTGTCCTAAGTCAGACATCATCACACGGTGCCAGCCCCACGGAAAGGTTCCTGCAGGAGAGGTGTGGAATGAACGTTTTAAAATCCCCCCGTTTCTCTTCTGCGCTTAGAGATATGTACGCTGCAGTTTTAGAGAAAACGTGGACAAGTCCCCTAGAAAACAGGGACTCTTTGTCCCCTGGCTGCTGCGAAAGGGTTGGAGGAAGGCGTGAGCGGCAGCAGGGGAAGACGATAACATCAGCACGACCTCCTGGGGGGCTTGTGGAGGGGCAGAAGGAATCACCTTTGAAGCTGCTGAGCTCCCACTACTCCTATCGATTGCGCCTAGAGCCAAGAATGCTCAGCACTGCACAGCCCTGCCTGGTAAAGACTCTTCCTTCTTTCCCCCAGCTGTGTTTTTAAAAGGACGCTTTCAGAGCGTGGCATCACTCCAACGATAGCTAAGTAGAATTTTATCTGGAAATACCACATCCCAAAGGAGCAACCTAGTGTTTACTGCAGGGTTATTTGCATATTTGCTGGGTGCTCCTGGGCAGAGGGCATTTTGGTTCCAACCCATCTCTCGGTGTTTTTCCATCTCTAGATGTTTTTCCATCTCGTGTGCATATGCAGTGGCTTGTGCTCTCAGAGCTATGCAGTGACCTCTTTTCTTTTCTTTTTTTTCCAATTCCGAGATATGTTTTCATTAAAAATAAAACAGCAGATACATCAAGACATTTCCTCTTGTAAAGCTCCATGTTCTGAATATAAAATAGGGATCGCCAGTCTTTACAATGTTGCCTTATATAATGCTCTGCTGCTAAAAAAAAAAAAAAAGGACAGATTAGATTGCTTCATAATGCAGATGAGACAAATTGTGCGGACAGCATTCTGGACTATCCAGACAAAATGAGATTTCTGAACAAATAAACTATGTGAAATAATATTTAAAAAAAATACTTTGCCATCTTCTTTGTTTCAACTCATTATTCCAAGCAAGGCATAAAACAACACAAGCTTTTCAGCTGAATGGGCTAACTGCTTAGGAAGAGAATCAGATTTGACCAGAATCTCAGCACAAGTACTGCATCGTAACCAAACATTACAACAGTTCAGAGCAATTCAGCCTATGATATATGATCAGCTTTCCCCCCAAATGGGTACCCCTGCCTTTGCAGATATCCCATCAAATCCGCAAAGGGATCCAAGCAGGTCTAGCAGATCTGAGAGTCTCAATATGACTAGATTCACTAATTAATAGAGTTTAAAGCCAGAAGGGGCCATTAGATCATCTAATCTGACCTTCTGTGTATCACTGGCCAATAAATCTCACCCAGTCAGCTCTGCATTGAGCTCTGGCTTTTTGAGATCTGCCAGTTAGCCAGGTCTTAATCCATTTAACATGTACTCAATTGATTTTAGAGAGTGCTATTTTTTCAATCAGATTGCCATGTGGTACTAAATCAAATGTCTTAAAAATATGAAGTACATTACAGCTACTCAGTTATTTTATCAACCAAATTTTGTAATCTTCAAGAATGAAATCAGGTTTGTTGGACAAGACTACTTTTCAGAAAACCATGTTGACTGGCATTCATTATATTCCTATCCTTTATTTCTTTATTAACTGAATCCCATATCAGCATTTCCATTATTTTGCCCAGGACTGAAGTAATGTTAACCAGCCTATAGATACCCAGGCCATTCTGCCTGCCCTTTTTAGATATTGGCACAACATTAATACTCTGCCAGTTTTCAGAGGACCAGAGGTCATCTCAGCCAGCTCTCTTTGTCCTCTTGGGAGAAGCTATACAGACCTGCTGATATTAAAATGTTTACCCTTAGCAGATGTTATCTAACATCCTCCTTAGTTACAATAGACTGGAAATATATCATCCTAATGTGATAGGTTTACATCTGCTGGCTTCTTTCCAAATACAGAACATAAATATCTACTGAACATTTCTGCCTTTTTTGCATCATTAACAATTTTACCATCTCCAGCTAGTAACAGCATACCACACTGCTAGAATTTCTTTTGTTCCTAATATAGTTAAACTCCACATTGTCCTGAGCCCTGCCAGGCATGATTTTTTTCCCCCAGATAACCCTAGCTTCCCTTATTTCTCTTCTACGCTTCATGACATCAATAATTCATAATGATTGCTATTTTTCCCATATGTTACATATTGCTTTTTAAAATTCTAATTGCTGCCTTCACTACACCCCTGAAACCAGACTGGATTTTAACCAAACTTCTCCTCTTTCTTATTTGTGAAATTATGGTTTTTTGGCCATCTAATAAACTCTTCTTAAGGAACTCCCAATTTGAAATAATATATTTTGGCCTAAATATTTTTCCTACTGTTGTTTGCAGCATTGTTGTAGCCGTGTGGTCCCAGGATAGTAGTGAGACAAGGTGGGTGAGGTAATATCTTCTACTGAACAAACTTCTGTCGGTGAAAGAGACAAGCTCTGTGTAAGCTTGAAAGCTTGTCTCTTTCACCAACAGAAGTTGGTCCAGTAAAAGATATTGCCTCACCCATCTTGTGTATGTGTGTGTATATATAGCAGGACTGTACTCTGCCCATATTGAAAGTAATCCAGTTGTGTTCACTAGGCAATCACCAAATTCCAGTCCGGTGAGTAATTTCATCTTTAGCCATCATAATGAGGTTCAAAACAATGTTCTTGTCATGGGAGCAATACCTGTGTTAGAAAGTTACCTATGACTTTTAGAAACTCTTATAACATATTACTATTAGCTGTAAGGGACCTTCAGCATAAACCACCCAAACGGAAATCTCCCATAACAATACAATTTTTCTTTCCACACCTTACCAATAGATGCTTATGGAGTAACTCATTCTGTTCTCTGGTTTGATTCAGTGGTCTACAGATGCCCACCAGTACTGCCTATTGGTCTTTTGTTAGCTATCAAGTTGATCCATACCCATGTAAGATCCTGTGGCTCTGAGTTATCAATAATTTTAAGACAGATGATGGTGTCTTTAATATAGAGTGATGCCCCGCCACCATACCCCTTTTACCCACTCTATCCTTTCTAAACTGGTTAGAACCAGTGATCTCGATGTTCCGATTATGTGAATCATCCCACCAGGTGTCAGTAATGCAATTATATAAAATTCCTTCTCATCAATGAGACTTTCCAGCTTCACTTTTTTGTTACTCACTTTCCTAGTGCTGGTGTTTGAGCAATTAAAAATGTTTTTCTATTCACATTCTTTGTCATAATAGTTCCATTTGTTCATGACATGCTGTGTTTAAGTTCTAAGCACTCTCTTTTGTCATGGTCAGTTGAATACCCCCTGACTGCTCCAGCTAGTCTCCAACCAAGATTAGCACCCCTTCCTGTGAGATGTAGGTTGTCCTGTTCATACAGGCCCTCCTCTCATGCTGGAATGTGGCCCAACGCTCCACAAAACCAAAACCTTCAGTTTTCCGTGCATCACACAGCCAATGATCACCTCCAGTATTTTCTGCCTGCTCCCTTCCCTCACTCGTGAAACCCAACTTTCCTCTTCTTCAGCTCCCTTCCAAGGTCCTGAAAGTCTTTTACAATTTGTGTAGTTCCACTTGATGCTGAGTCATTGGATCCATATGCATCATCGCCAGTGGCGATCTACCAGATGACTTCATAGCCTCACCCAATCTTGTAGTTGTGTCCCACTTTCACTCCAAAGAGACAGTGCACCCTGATGGCGTCTTTGTGTCCTGCTGAATGCTCTGTACACTTCTTAGTATGTAATCTCCAATGACAACTGCTTGCCTTAGCATGTTTGAAGAGCCTCTCTTGGAAGCTGTTCACTTCATAACACAAGAACACATTTCAGGTATGTCCCCTGTAGCTTTCTGTTCCATTCTTCCAGTGACAGGTTCCTTCATAGTTGACTCACCGAATACCTGATGATTAGATCATTCTAGCTGGGCTGAATGGCTCCTGGTTCTCTTTCCTCCCTTGGTCACAAATCGCCAGTCTGCTTCTTCAGTTTCTACTCTCTCCAGTTCCCTTATTGCTGACCCTTCACTGGAAGCATCCATAGCATCCATTCCTGAATGTGCTTGTGCAAGAAGTGTTCATTTTCCTGGATGCCGCAGAGTGTTGAAATGTGTGCCGGTAGACCACACATCTTCTCCTCCAGCAGCTTCCACTTCATGAACCAGAAATCTTGTCTGCCATCTGGCAAGAAGGAAAACAGCATAGCCGAGGCAGGTTACAGCAGTTGTTCCCACATCTACCACCTGCTCTTGTCCACATCTACCACCTGCTGTACAGCCATACCTAAAATAGATGGAGTCACAGTCCATCTCCAAAGTCCTTCCGAAACACTCATTTGCCACTCCTGTTCATTGAGCACAGAAGCTTGCCTTGCATCTGACTTATATACAAGGCCTCACTGGTCAGCTTCCCCTTCTTATTAACAGGGAGGGAGAAGTACTCAGAGACTTGAAACACTGGGACTGTTCACAGAGCCAAGGATCATAGCCATACGCCCAATGTTTGAAGTTCTCCCTCTCTGTGAATAGGGAAAGACACAGACAGACGTCTCAGACAAACAGAATAATGTGGTTCACTATTTTTGAAGGGATCTAATATTTGACACAGGATCGCTACACCAAATGAGACAATAGGTTAGCTTTGGTCAAGAAAGGGTTAAGTTTATAACAAAAGTGGGAACAGTGAATTTTTTGGCCATTTTTTCTATTGGTGGAAAGGTGGGTAAAAAGTTGAGCGGAGCATGAACTGTTCGAATGAAGTGATTGGTGAAATAGTCCCTTTATGGGAGGAATCCACTGGGATAAGATCCAATTTGCCCATTAGGCCCAATTTCTGGTATTGTAGCCAAGGATAATAGAGGTGAAATATAAGTATTAATTAATGTTTTAACACAGGGCCTACAGGCCTGTACAATATTTATCTTAGCCAAATTAGGGTTTAGGATTCAGCATAAGTAGGTTAATAATAAACCTGCTGAGCTTGTGTCTATGTTTGTGATATGTTGATGTTTTGAAAATAACTGCTGAAGTTGGATAATAATGTCTACCTGTGACAGTAGCCACCACAAGATGACCATTGGTAGCCAGGGTGAAATGCTATAGACTTCCTTAAGGTAGCATCCTGTTATTATGGTGACAAGGTGATGTAAATGTTTCTATTAAAAACAGGGCACCCCAAATGGAGTGGGGTGTGGAAGTTCGAATAATGAACCAGGTTAAAAACCTTCATAAATGTGTGTGCGCCAACCTGACACATTATAATAACTGTATCCCAGCCTGTATGCTTTGGTTGGGGGATTGAGGGGACAGAGATGCCAGGAGGATGACCACTAATGGTGGTGGTGATGATGATAAGGGTGAGAATTAGGACTAACACGTTTGAGTTTTCCCACAAGGCATGGTGTGAGTAATGAAAATATTATGCATTGTGTATTCATCTTCCCCTTCTTCAGAAGACGGCAGTGTGCATATTGTTTGGTTGGTTAATAAAAATAATTATTATAGGAAAAGCGCTATGTAGTCTCTGTGGTGCAGTGGTGTCCCCCTTGTACTGATAGCCTGTCTACTGTAGTTAATCTTCGAGGGTGGGGGACTGACCTCTCACAGGTTAAAGTAGGTGTAAACCTTCTCTTTGGGGTGAGTAATTGGTTAAAGTAACCTGTAACTATCGAGAAGGCTACAGTATGTTACTATAAGTGTCCTACTAGGCTGTACCTCACATGCCCCTGGAGAGGAAAAAACGATAAGAAAATTTGAAGTTCTCAAAAAGTCCAAATGTGATGAAGCCTAGAATCTATTTGTCCCCCCTCCCCGGATGAGTTGAGATGAACGGTTCTACTCTGAAAAGTCACTTGGGTAGATCTGCTCACTGTGTGTACTCAGTCAATATCGTTTCACCACATTAGGCAAGCCTGACACAAACAAGAAGGATGTGGACAAATTGGAAAGAGTCCAATGGAGGACAACAAACTGATTAGGAGGCTGGAGTGCATGACTTATGAGGAGAGGCTGAGGAATCTAGGCTTGTTTAGCCTCCAGAAAAGAAGAATGAGGGGGGATTTGACAGCAGCCTTTAACTACCTGAAGGGGGATTCCAGGGAGGATGGAGCTAGGCTGTTCTCAATGGTGGCAGATGACAGAACAAGGAGCAATGGTCTCAAGTTGCAGGGCGGGAGGTTTAGGTTGGATATTAGGAAAACGTTTTTAAGTAGGAGGGTGGTGAAGCACTGGAATGGGTTACCTAGGGAGGTGGTGGAATCTCCATCCTTAGAGGTTTTTAAGGTGCGGCTTGACTTGGATGATTTAGTTGGGGTTGGTCCTGCTTTTAGCAGGGGGTTGGACTAGATGACCTCCTGAGGTCCCTTCCAACCCTCATCTTCTATGATTCTAACTCCTGACACCCTTTAGGAGCTGGGCCTTAGTCTCTCTGGGCCTCAGTTCCTCACCTGTATAATGGGAGTAGCAGCACTGCCCTACATCACAGGTGTCTGAGGGTAAATATGTTAAAGATAGTGAGGTGCTCAGATACTACAGTGATGGGGACCAGAGAAGTATATTAGATTGACAAATAATCACTACATCAGAAAAAGTCGCCATTTGTGATATCAGTGGAGAGAAAATATCAAACTTCTATTGAATTTGATCCATTCACCAATTAGTTGTCATATTTTCAGCTTCTCTTTTTCCATTGTAAAAAAGCATTTCAGTTAGCAGAAATCATTCAGTGAATATTTGTTTTTAATAAACCTGCACTCAGAAGAACTTTCCATCATCAAGAAGAAGTTTGGAAAACTGAAGACGAGAAGTTTTCATGGGCTAACCGCCAGCCTGGATGAGTGGGCAATGCTACAGAGAAGTGAATGGGATTGCACTTACAGGGAAAGACCTTTCATGGCATAAAGACGTGTTGCAAAGACATTGATAATCAACTGGAGCCCGTCACTAAAAAATGAGCTATAAACATTTCACGAAGTGTGACTTGCTGATATCACACAGCTCAACCTCCACTTCCAAATAGCATACAATTTGCAAGGGATTGCACATAAATAAAGGGTGGCTATTTTCTCTCTCTCAGGTCCATGTAGACCAATATCCTCTCTCTGACAGAGAAAGGTGCTTCAGAGGAAGGTAGAACATCAGCACAGTAGCAGCTGTGGGATAATTTGCCCAATAAACAGAATTAGCTCTCATCCTGGTCTCTGATCATTAGAGATTGGCTTAAATCCTGAAGCACAAAGCCAAATGCCATCATTATGAAATGACATCCCAAATGTCGTCATTATGAATTTTGACATCACTGGATATTTTTGATGTCCAATCTCTTTTGGAATCTAGCTAAGTTCTTGGCCTCATTGACGTCCTGTGGCATGCAATTCCACAGCCTAATTACATGTTGCATTAAATAGTATTTCCTTTTATTGGTTTTGAATTTGCCAGCTATTAATTGAATTGACTGTCCCACCATTTTTGTGTTATGAGAGAGGGAGAAGACCAGTACCCACTCTGGACCACTCATTATTTCCTAGACTTTTATCATGTTCCCTCTTATTTATTCCCTTTCCAATGTAAGCAATCCCAGTCTTTTCAATCACTCTTCATAGGAGCTTTCCCAGGCCCTCAGTCATTCTCACTGCCCCCTTCTGATCCCCTCCTTTATGAGCTGGGGAGACCAGCACTGCACGTAGTATGCAGATCAGACTGCACTACTGATTTATTTAAAGTCATTATCATATTCTTTGTCTTATTTCCCACCCTTTTCCTTATGAACCTAACATCTTGTCTGTTTTTATGATCGTAGCTGCACATTGACCACAGGTCTTCAGTGATGCTAAAGTCACTTATGGTATATGAGCAGATAACATTTCTCTCCAGTTCTCATTCATGTGTGTTTATTGACAATGACTTTCATTTGCCTTTGTGATGCCCATTCACCTACTTTGGTTTGGTGCCTCTCAAGTTCCTCACGGAAGCAGTAATGAACCTGGTCTACTAGACAAACGGGTACATTTTCCTTGATGCATTTTCCTGGTGACATTATTTGATGCATCCTTTAAGGATTCTTTGAAACATACAGCCAGCCTGCTTGTCAGATAGACAATGTCCAGTGCGGGTGGAATGTGATCTATATTCTTTCCTCTCAGGGTTTAAATCCTAACAGATTATTTCCGGGTTTGGGGCTTCAGCCCCACGGGTTTGAAAATATTTACCAGAGCACCGCTTTGGCCAGCTCTGGCTGAATTTACGCCCTGTTTCCTCCTATGACATTTCTCTGCAGTGAGTAGAGAGAAGGTTTGTACTTGTCCTCTCTGCTGGATCCATGAAATTACCTTTTAGATTGCTCGCTTAAATCTAATCTTTTTAGTGTAAACCCATTCTTTCCTTTCCTAATGCATACAGTTAACCAGCATCGCAATGCAAGAGAGCCCAGTGATATCAATTCCTCAGCTATAATCAAATGCCATGTGATTATAGGCAATAGATAGACAGGAGAGAGAATGACAATCTGTAAAGCGTATGACAAATCATACTCCAAACCAGTCTCATCATTTCACGAAAGAAACTTTTAAGACATTTGATGTCATTATCCCTCAATTGCATCTTAAAAGCCGCTGTTGTGAATAACCTGACATGACTTGTGGCTGATCATTCTAATCCCCCATGAAATCTGCCAACTCTACAATCTCTCTAAGTTACACTCTGCTCTCATTGCTGATGCAATCCAGACATCCTGGTGTTTACCAAAAGGGTTTTACTAGAGCCAGGACAAAAATTAAAACATTTCCATTTTTTTATGGAAATTTCACACAAAAATTCCCAGAAAGGTTCAATTTTTTTCCCCCACAGTCTCATGCGGGCACCAGAAGCACTTTGATATAGCTGGAAATAGAGAGTAGACCTGTTCCAACAGCAATAGCAATGCCTTGCCATTTGGACATGAGGAAATAAAACCACAGAGGAGAGTCAATTGAATGAGTATTTAATTAATTGTAAATCAAAACGTAGTACCAGACATTGCACTAATGCTGACTTGAACAAGTGTAGCTATGAGACCTATCGTTAATTCAGACTTTAGTCCCCTTTTAACATTTGTAACCCTTGTATGCTGAGCAGTCAGTTTCCCAAGTATTCAGTGCCTACTAGCATCAACAGGTATTCCAAAACAGAGAAATGAATTATCAGCTTTTCATCACAGGTTAAGCAAACACTAGCAAGTCCCCAGTGGCAGATGACTCATTCATTTTAAGTATTCAGTAGAAAATGCACTAAGAAGCCATGCACTAAGACTTTGGATTTCCAGAGCAAAGGATCTCATGAATGAGTTATATGCACCTGAGATTTTATATTCAGAAATAATGGTATTGGCTCAGAGACAGCATTTTAGCTCCTGTTTTGTAATGGAGCTAGAGCGCATTATTAATTATCAGTAGCATTGTACTAATCCTTTCCACGTGATTGCTGTTACCCTTAGCCTAGTTACATCTAATCCATTCATTGCTCAAGTAGAAAGTACAGTATTCTGGTTGAGCTGAAAGAGGAGACTCTCCAGCTTGAAGAAGGCTATTTCTTGTTGGAAGAGGCTATTAATTAATGCCTTCCCCTTCTTTTCCCAGTCTGTGGTCCAAGACACCGAATTCTCACATCAGACCAGACTCACCAGTGTGCTCTGACTGCTTTGCACTGCTGTGGTGATGCAAAGCGGCTGTTTTCCTGACTTAACTGTAGTTAATCCAAGTCTGCAGCAACGTGCAGCCAGTCACATCGCTGAAACAGCACAAAGCGGTCAGAGCATCACTACGACTCTATCCTTTCATTGTCATTTCTTACTTTTTACTGGAACCTCCCTGTGAAGTGTTTGGGGGTGGAGACAGAGCTGTTTGTGACTTCACATGTGTTCTTGTAGCTGTCAAACAAAGCATTGCAAATAGCAGGGGGCACCTGTGCGTACATCACTGAAACAAGTTACTTCAAATGCCTGCTAACATGCGGAGACTGAAAGGGGAGCTGCTTTTTCCAAACTGGCATCCAAGTAGCTGTGCTAGGAGATGTGGGGTTCAGTGATGTGTCAAAGGTGTTCTTAGGGTTTGTGGTTTCTGTGTCCTACATGCAATCCACAGGTGTGCAATTGTGGTGTCATAGATGCAATCCACAGGCACTGGAGTCACTTGGTATTTGTCTCACAGTGCCACCAAAGAGACACCATAAGGACAGATCCAGACCCATAAGTAAAAGGCAACTACTCTGTTCCTGTGTGGAAAGTCTGTCCTTGTGTATCAGCCAGAGAAAAACTGGGAAATGTGCTATATTTGTCTTGGCTATTCAGGGAAGGTTTTTATGTATGCCCAGGATATACACAAGGCCCTAACAACGTTTATAACATAATTTCATTCTGTATTATAAGGTCCAAAGGAGCCTGACCTGCCTTTTCCCTCATATTATTTATAAAACGAATGCATCTGGTGTTCTGTACCTCACATTGTCCTTTTAAAGGAATCTGACCCTTCTTTGCAATCAGCTGACCATAATCGAGCACCAGAGTCTCATGTTTACAACGAAGCAGCGAGAGCGTGGGGGAAAGCTACTTGAGAGGCTTTTTCTCGTAAAACGTTTTTGAACTCGCAAGTGCTGGGGCAGACGCTTACACAGAGTGATACTGGTGAAGCATGGCTTAGATTAACGACGCTGTGCTTGCCTCTTCCTGCCACCCCTCAGTCAGCTGTGCCCCTAACTGACAGCAGCTGTGTCTAGGATCAGCCCGAGGGGGTGGGGGTCAGTTTCACCTAGAGCCCCAGGTCAAGCCTGCTTGGCTTCTCCTCCACCACTCATGTGGCTGTTTCTGTGTCGAGCACGGACCAGAACAAGTTTGGTCTCAAACAAATCTGAACCTAAAGGGGTAGTTTTAATTGAAAAGAAGTTTATTCATCATGGACAAAAGAAAGGTTCAATTAAACCAGTTATAGGTCCCATTGCATCCTCCCCCAGACTATGGGTGCCTGAAACATCATGGGGGCAGGAAAATGTGATCTTCAGTTCCAAGCAGAGTCTCTCCTACCGGAAACAGCCACATCGTTCCTTCACTCCTTGGGCTGTCTCTCTGAGCTTGCTCAGCTGTAAATTTAAATTTGCCCTTGTTGTGCCTCTCCTCTCTTTTCTGAAACATCCCTCATCTCCTTGACAAGGTCTCTGCCCGTTCAGTTCTTCTCCCGAAGTGAATCTTTCTGGCTGCCTCGTCGGGCTAGGTTAGTTCTCTCACTACGCATCACACCATTCTAGGATATTATCTCTGTCTAGTTGGTTATCCAACAGTGACTCCCAACTACTCTTTTAGGGTTGCATATTACCCCCCCCCCAATCCTGGGGTCCTAGGCTCCAGGAAGGGGGAACAATCTTCTGGCTTGCTTCCCTTCTGGACTCTGCTCAGCTTCCAGACCTAGACTGAGGCTGCCCCCAAGGCCCAGGCTCCGTCTCACCGATTTCAAAGAGAGTTTATAACGTCTCAGTGAGCTTTGCTTCCTGACTGCCACGAAGCAGTGCTTCTTATTAACATCCCTCCCTCTGTACGGCTTCTGGAGCGCTTGTTCCTTTAAACTCTTATATCTCATTTTCCGCTTGCACCTTTCTGCTCCAAAAATGAAAAACTAACCAATGGAAAAAGGAGAGCCCCAAAAGTTTATTTTTGCAGTTCACGGCAGCTCTCTCACTAGCCACCAGTAAAGTGGGGCAAATGGGACCCAAAAGATTCAGTAATGAATGGCTAGGGCTTGGCCAGGGTGGCTCAGTCAGGGCATGTGTGCTGTGCGAGCTCCCCTCTGGATGCCATCTCAGCTTCTGCAGCTAGCCGAATCAGCAGGCCTCCTTAGCAGTGCCCATAAATGACCAGCCTCGGTTCGATTGCAGAGGCACTCTGCCAGGTTTGATGCAGGTGAAGCACAGTCCCGTGGGAATGACAAGTACACTAGGACGTGTATGCTTATCACAACAGACTGGCTCGGTTAAGACTCCTTTCTCACACCCCAATACAAACAACTTTCACTTTGCATCTCTGCTGGCAGCTAGTGTTCCATATCTTGCCTCCAAATCAAGCACATCATCTTCATCCATATTCTGTCTCCTCAATCGTAAGGGCAGGAGGTGTCTCTGTACTGTCTCAGGATTGCGTTTCTGCAGTTAGCATGTACGGGGGAGTTAGGAATACCACGGCTTTCAACAACATTGTGTTCCTGTCACTGCTTCTTAGGGATGGCCAATGCATTGACGACGCTGTGTGTCTGCCAAGTTCCTGTATCAGTCAGTGAACTCGTAAGCAGGCAAGCAGTTGCTGCTTCCTACAGTCTGACTTTGGTCAGGCCTCGGATCTTGCATTGAGGCCTGGTACACTAGGATCACTTTCTACCACACTCAGCACTGCAGCTCTAGTTTGTAGGAAGTTTCCAAGATGACCCTCACTCTTCCCAGGTGATACTAGACAAGCCGAGCACACTAAATCAAGAATAGTAAAGTGATGCCATCAGATATGCTGGGAAGCTGTGGACTTCCACAGGTGCACTATAATACAGCATGTATAATGTACACCTCAGAAGGGTAAAAAACCTCTTTGCCACGTCTGAGTAGTTCTGATGAAGATTCCCCTGACTTGTATGCTGTGGGGGGGAGGGAGGGGCAGATGGCTGTCTCAACCAATCGGCAGATCTGCTCATCATCAAGCTGCGCAGCTTTTCTGGAGTTTGGGGTCCTGACCAGCATTGTTGGACACCAACAATTCTACTTGACATCAAGGAATAAAAGATTGGCTTCCAAATATTGTAATAGCTTAGTGCACTGTGTCTGCAGGGCTAAACCTTGTAAAAATACCCTCTTGATTACGCCAGGTAGCTAGTAATTTTGTAATCAAAACCATTCCGTGCATCCTGTGAAATGAATGTGGACTATGTTGCTTTCCCAGCAATAATCACGAGGGAGTTCAGGTGACCGCCTCCTGTCCTTGCATTTCTCTGAGGCATTCACATCACTCCCATTATGCGCTCGCCCTTCCCTCTCCCGATGGTCCAGGGTTCTGGAGAAGGCTCAGAAGAAGCACAGGGAAGACAATGTGGGGAAAGTGTTATTCTCACATGAAGAAGCATGTTTCAACCTTAATTTCTCTGGTTCTTCCCTACTCAGACAGAGACACACCAAGGGAAGGAGAAGATAAGAAATGTGGAGACACTTGTGTAGTGATGGTGACGGGGGAACAGAGAGAATTATTTAATCAAAAGGTTAAAAAAAAGTTAATTGAATCTAGTATTAATCTGAATTTATCTTGAAATTTACCTGTTCTTAACAGTTCTTTTATTATTTTATTCAGCTCTATGCTTAAACTCTAATGATACTGGTTGCTTAGAGACTTCAAGCAAGGAAATTTTAATAAAAGCTTGATTTGATGTTATTCCACTACAAGTTCTGTGTTAAATTAAACATGAGGCTGAAGAAATCTGTTGATGGTACATCTGTCTGCAGCTCTGCTGGGCAAAGTTGAACACGGGTAAATAGTTTTATGTCATTTTCTTTAAGGGTCATTTCAGCTTTCAATCAGCCCTAGATAAAAGTAGTTATCAGTGATTCACAGTTGAAATGGAAGGGCATATCGAGTGGGGTCCAGAAGGAAACACTTCTGGTCCGGTTCTGTTCAATATCTTCATCAGTGATTTAGATAACAGCATAAAGAATACACTTATAAAGTATGTGGACAAAACCAAGGTGGAAGGGGTTGCAAGTGCTTTGGAGCATAGACTTACAATTAAAAACTGGAGAAATGATCCAAAGTAAATCGGATGAAATTCAGTAAGGACAAAGTACTCCACTGCGGAAGGAATAATCATTTGCACACATACACAATGGGAAATGGTGTCCTCGGAAGAGTACAGCGGAAAGGGATCTGGGGGTCATGGTGGATCACAAGGTAAGTATGAGTCAACAGTGTAGCACTGCTGCAAAATAAGCAAACATTCTGGGATATATTAGCAGGAGTATTGTAAGCAAGACATGAGAAGTAATTCTTCCACTGTCCTCCACACTGACTAGGCCTCAGTCGGAGTAGTGCGTCCAATTCTGGGCGCCACATATCAGGAAAGATGGGGACAAAATGGACAAAGTGCAGAGAAGAGCAACAAAAATGATTAAAGGTCTAGAAAATATGACCTATGAGGAAAGATTGGAAAAAAATGGGTGTGTTTGTTCTGGAGAAGAGAAGACGGGGGAGGGGGGACATGGTAACAGTTTTCAAGTACATAAAAAATTGTTATAAGAAGGAAGGAGAAAAATTGTTCTCTTTAACCTCTGGGGACAGGACAAGAAGCAATGGGTTTAAATTGCAGCAAGGGCGGTTTAGGCTGGACATTAGGAAAAATTTCCTAACTGTCAGGGTAGTTAAACACTGGAATAAATTGCCTAGGGTGGTTGTGGAATCTCCTTCATTGGAGATTTTTAAGAGCACATTAGACAAACACCTGCCAGGGATGGTCTAGATATTACTTAGTTCTGCCATAAATGCAGGGAACTGGACTAGACGACCTTTTGAGGTCCCTTCCAGTCCTACAATCCAATGATTCTGTGATTATAAAACATGGCTATGGTACTTTTTAAGTATTCTTGTCATAGTCGACTGCCTGGAAAGCAGAGGTAACACTAATTTTGAGACAAGAAAAAACCTGTCTTGCTCATTTTATCTTTAAGGTGATACTCTTTTATCACAATACATGAGCTCACCCAGGATGCCATATAACTAATATACATTGAGTGCAGGAGAAGGTGGTTAAGGAATAGTCAAACAATCCATGCTGATCATTACTGACATACAGCTATGCTGCAGTCTTGTAACTGTGCTCTGAGAATAATTCCCTAAATCAATAACTGAGTTGTAAAATTGATAAAAGAAACTGTAAATCTTTCAGCATTTCTAATGTGGAGAGTAACTTCAGTTAAAATCAATGGGACATTTGCTATATGCATAGCATGAAATTCTGACCTCCACTGAAATCAACAGGAATTTTACCCAGGGCCAGGATTTCACCAAAGTATTGTAAGATCGGGTCCTGAATTGTTAGCCAATTTCACATTTCACCATTGTTTGCTACTTATGGGGATGGCTACTCATTGCAGATGTGAACAAATTACCACACGGTCCCCGATGTATTATTGCCACCCACTGTCTCCTATTCCTGCATCTGGTGAGTGACTCCTGGAGGGAAATGGCTATCATGCACAACTTGTTGCACAGTTTGCACTTTCAATTTTTGGGATGCAACACCCCATTGAAATCAATGGAGCTCTGCAGATTTACAGCTGTCAAGGGGTCTGGCCCAGAGGGTATACATTTACATGAGACTACCATAGCGATGAGTGAATCCATCTACTGCACAAAAAAAGAACCCCACAACACACTCTATTAGGTACACGAACTGCTTGTTAATTAATAATCAGAGTGCAGGCTGGAGGCAGCTCGGTACATTAACCTGATAAGGTGAACGTCGGAAAGGAAATGTGCTGACAGTTATTACCGAGCTGGGAGAAAATTCACAACATGAAGGTTTATTAACATTTTCCATCCAAACTAAAGGTTTTTCTCCTTTCTTCAGAGATTAACATAAAATTGGTTTAAGGGGACAGCTTTACTTAACTAAAAGGTGCCTTTTGAAACATTTATTTCATTAACATTTACTGGTGGGGCAGAGCAGCCAGACCAAATATCCCTTGTTCACAACGGCCATAATAGAAACTCTGTCCTCACATACACTATCCTCCAGGGGCAGGATGCCAGAGACATTTTGATTCCATCAGTGATGCCCCAACCTCACACCAGCCAGTGTTGGTAGTTGGTAGCGCGCCACCTCTCCTGGAAGCACTGCTTTCGGAGATCTTAGTAAGCACACCCTAGAGTGGGAGATGCAGCTAGGATCACATCCCCTGCTTTGTCCTGCCGCACTGCAAAGTCTGTCTGGGAGCCAGTTATGGCTTTCCAATTCTCTGCCTGGCCCCAACCCCAGGCACTGGTTTCTACACGAGCTGGCATTGGTCCCTGAGTGACCTCCCGCTAGCTAGGGATTGCCAGACCACAATGTGCTCTGAGCAGGTCCTTCCTCTGCCCTGGGGTCCATGGTTATATTGCTGTAGGACCCAGCTCAGAACCAGCTGGGGATTCCCCTCTGTGGGAAAGAGGCAGTAGTCTTCGCTCTGTTTGTATTGTGCAGGCTGCCGACCAGAGTGAGGGCCTGAATGTTAACACACCTTCACTTCACCTCAGCCCTACCCCTAGATACTTGAATGAGTCAGAGTCACACCGTAGTTGGGCACTGGTTGGCTCTGGGATTTGCTGTGGGGTAGCTGCAATCCATACCAGGTTCGCAGAGGCCAAAAAACCCCAATCCTCTTGGAAAGCTGCTTCTCAAACGAGGAGAGGAACGGATATCTTCCTGCTCCCGCCAGACAAGCATTCCCATCACAATGCAGGCATTTGTGGTAGTGCTCTCAGCAAAAAGGGCCTGGGGTCAGTCACTCACCCTTCTCTCTGTTATGATCACAGCAGGCAAGCAGAGAAATCAGGTAGACGCAGAAACGTTCTGGCTGGAAGGCTGCAGCGGAGCAGCACTTTATTTCTTGGAATTTAGAATGATAACACCCAAGAAACCAAAACCAGAGAGAGGGAAATCAGGCTGCTCCCTAAAACACAGAGGCACAACTCAGCCCGCTTCACTTTAGGCTGCCTGTCTGCAGCCCAGCTGGGGCTAGGCTCAGATCACACGCTGCCCTGTAGAGCCCCCAACCAGCAAACAGGCCCAGGAAAACCCTAGGGAATGTAACACCGTTTTCAATACATCACGCTCCCCCTCATTCCTAGGGGCTGCCTCCTGGCAGAGTGGAAGCAGAGTATCCCAGCTCACACTCACGCTGTTCCCAAGCCAGGGCTGAGGAGAAAACCGTCCTCTGTCAGTGTGACAGTTGAGGAGCATCACGCACACCACGGCCCTTACCACTGAAGTCAGCGGTAGCTTCAGTTCAGTGGGGTTGGATCAGGCCCTAAATGTACAATACATCATTTCTAGGGAACAAAGAAACGTTCCCCCGTGTTCTGAGGGCACAAACTCTGGCCAGACTGTTTGAACAAAACCCACCGCTGTCAATATAGAACCTAATATAAGTGTCAAGAGGACAATGAAAATCCATCCCCCACAGAAAGCAGTCGTGAATTCCTGAGAACCCGGGAGGAATATGATGGGGATTAAAATATGGCTAACTAGAAAGTCACCCTGTATAATTTTTCCCCATTCACTGACATTTGTTGTAATTCCGTCAGTAGCGCTGATAAGCTTTAAATAGCATTCCTGCCTTTATCAAGCAACTTAGAACTTCCTGTCTCTTTCAACCGAAGAGAGATTTTTAATTCATGACTTTATTAAACAAATTATAGTTCTGTGAAATAGGTAGGTGTTCAAACAGCACCTTAAACTGTCAGTGACTTCCCTGACCTGTTCTGACTTGCTTTAGATCCTTCCATCTTAACATCTGGTTGCCAGTCTTTAGAAGGATTTTTTTAATCTTCAGGAGTGATATTGGGCAGTATATCAAGAGAACAGATTAGAGTTTCAGTTCTTATTAAAGATCAAAATCAGGGAGAATTAGCAGCTACCTTGGAGGATGAGTTAGTGGAAAGTTAAGTAAAACATGGATGCTATTGTGGTGCTCAGAGAAGGCATATTATTCTACCAAACCCGTTTGTTTTGCCTTATAATAAAGCAAACAACCAAAAAAAAAAATCAAATGATGCAATAATAAAGGTATTTTTTAGATTTCATCTTTCGTTAACTCATCCCATGTCACAATACTGACATACTGAGACGTGATTTGAAAAACTTGCAACTGCATTGACTACAGCTGGTCGGGATTTTCTGTCAAAATGACTTTCCAATGAAAAATGCAATTTCCACAAAATCATATTTTTCCACTGGAAAATTTCAATTTTTCTGAAATTTTATAATTCCTGGGTGGGAAAAATCTAAAGAAAATATTTAGTTTTGGATCAGTTCAACATGTATCAGAATATTTCACTTTGTGGAATGGAGCCACACGTAGCATTTCAAATCAGGCATAAGAGTTTAATGTCAAATGTTGAAGTGCCTCATGGGAATTGTAGTTCAGGGGCTTTGTGTCCCCATTCTTTCCTATGGGCTGGGCTCCTTGACCAGACTATATTTCCTATGATTCACCATGGCCTCCCCTCTGTCCAAGCCTTGTGGTGAATCACGGGAGTCACATAACTAATGCACCATGGAGATGTAGTCTGGACAGATAGTCAAACCCACAGGGAAGAATGAGAGCATACGGCATATGAACTACAGCTCCAGTGAGAGGCTGCATACCTTAAGAGCACTTTAAGTCAAACAGACTTAAAACAAAACTTCCCATATTTCCAAATCAAAATGAACTTTTCACCCTATGAAAAAACTTTCACTATTCTGATGTTTCATCCCATTCAGGAAAAAACAAATACTGAAATATCTGCATTTCCTGTGGGATAGAAATTCTAATTTTCACTTAGCTCCCATGTTGACCATGTATAAAATGTGATTTTGCATCTGATGCACACTTGTGATCTGGAGAAGTCCACGAGGTGCAATATACAATAATGATAACACACCTCTGTGTCTCATAGCTCAGAGACTTTGTAGTTCAGAAGGGACCATCATGATAATCCAATCTGACCTCTTCCACACTGCAGGCCACAGAGCCTCACCCACCCACTCCTGAACTAGACCCCTAGCCTCTGGCTATGCTAATGAAGTTCTCAAATAATGATGTACAGACAAGTTACAGAGAACTCACTATTTACATGAGTTTAAACCTGCGAGTGAGCTATATCCCCAAGCTGCAAAGAAAGGCAAAAAACTCCCAGGGTCTCTGCCAATCTGACCTGGGGGGAAATTCCTTCCCAAACCCACATATGGCGATCAGTTAGACCCTGAGCATGTGGGCAAGACCCGACAGCCAAAGACTTGGAAAGAATTCTCTGTAGTGACAGAGAACCCTCCCCATCTAACGTTCCATCACAAGCCATTGGCGTTATTTGTTATTAGCAGTTGTAAATTGGCGACATGCCATTGTAGGCAGCCGCATTATACCATTCTCTTCATAAACTTGTCAATTACTCCGTGTGTAATTACATTTTACAAGTGTGTAAAAAGATGCAAGATCCAGCCAGTTTACTTGCCTTTTCTTATGACAAACTACTTCTTTCACTTCTTCTTGAAAGCTTCTGCATCTCATGGAGTTTCAGGAAGAAGATACAGCACTGTATGCTGGTCTCTGTAATCACTCTGGGCCTCCATTTCTGTATTATCATGAAGGGGGCTGCAATCTGCTTCATTTATTCAGTTAATATATTTGCAGTCTGACTTCTCCTGACCAGTGGCCAAGATGGCCATCAGCTGAACATAATGTGGATAATCCTGAGTTATTGTAGTGACAGGATAAACCATTTACTTGGATACTTTAAGTGCGGTGACATCTGATGGCAAGATATAACTTGTTTCTTAAAGCTTTTAAATATTTTATGTTTTGATTAGCTGAATGTTTTCCTCCCAACAGGTCACTAATGAGAAACACCAAAGAATAAGAATGACCAAGAATTCAAGTGTAAGAAAACATGAAAGAGGCCAATGTAGTTATGTTTACAATCATCCTTCTGCCCAAAAATGAAGCACTAAATGTCAGACTCCACATGATTATTATAGTAAATCAGCACAGTAAACTGCCCACAAGCAATCTGCTCATGACAAGGTTGTAACGATAGCAGGAAATATTGCAAACATAACTCATTCTCATGGCATCTTTATCTACTAATAAACCATTGAAGAGGGCTTTTATAAGCCATTGAAGAAGGCTTTTGAGACTGAGAAGTCGCAAAATGTAATTGTAAATAGAGACTCATTGTTGAATGTGTGTGTTTCTAGTGGAGTCCCACAAAAATCTGTTAATGACCTGGAAGAAAACATAATTGACAAAGTTTGCAGATGACACAAAAATTGCAGGAGTGTTAAATAAAGAAGAGGACAGGTCATTGACTCAGAGTGATCTGGATCAATCAGTAAGCTCGTTGCAAGCAAATAATGTGTGTTTTAATACGGCTATACATAAGTGTATCATCTAGGCACAAAGAATGTAGGCCTCACTTACATCCTGGGAAGCAGTGATGTTGAAAAAGGTTTGGGAGTCATGGTGGATAATCAGCTGACCAGGAGCTCCTGGTGTGACACTGTGGTGAAATGGGCTAATGTGATCCTGGGACGCATAAATAGGGTCTGAGACTTGTGAGAAGGAGTAGAGAGGTTATTTTATCTCCTTATTTGGCAGTAGTATGACCATGACTGGAATACGGCGACCAGCTCTGGTGCTGACAATTCAAGAAGGATGATGATAAGTTAGAGACGAGCCACGAGAATGATTAAAGGATTAGAAAACATGCCTTACTGTGATAAATTCAAATAATTCAATCAGGCCTGGGGTGTGAAGCTGTGGAAGGGATTTTTGGGCAATGGGGGAGCAGACAGTAGGTCCTGGGGGCGATTGTGGGGGGGGGGGAGTCTGGGGAGACAGTGGGGACCAGGGGTGCCAAAATACAAGTTCACCCAAGGCACCATTTTCCCGAAGGCTGGCCCTGGGTATAACACAGTCCAATGGCTGGAAGTTGAAGCTAGACAAATTCAGAATGGAAATAAGGCATATAATTTATCAGTGAGAGTAATTAACTATTGGAACAATTTACCTAGGGTCATAGTGGATTCACCATCCCTGACCATTTTTAAATCAAGACTATGTCTGATTTTGGAAGCCAGTAGTTTTTAAGTGAGGTGAAACATGGGATACGTAAGACAAACCAGCCTCCTGAAAGGAACACAGTAGTCTGGGAAGGTTGAGACACTGCTCTAGGCTGTTCAGCACCCAGCGAAGCTCTGTGTATAATACGTTTCACATAGAAAGCCAGCCACAAGAGGAGACCCTGGCCTAAATGAACCTTGTCAACCATTAACCTGTGTGTCAAAAGTAATTCTCAATGTGTTTGGCAATCTGTAAGAAGAGACCCAGTTATTAAAATGGATGATCTGTTATACCAGAGAGTAAAGAATAAAGGAGCCTCTGCAGAGTGGAGCTAACTAAATTGCTTCTCTAACTCAGCTCTAAAAATATTAGCCAAGTTCAAGCCAAACCACTGACTCCTTGCTGTGAACTCAGTTACTAATTAATAAGTAAGCCTCTGTAATGAGATGCCTGGCCTGTGTTGGCCTATATACTAACAGGAAAATAAGGAAGACTTGCTTTGTAGTGCAGAGCACAACAACAACAAAATCTCACCAAAGTTTGGTTTGTGCTAGTTTGGTAACAGCTCAATAAATGTCCTTCCTTATCCATAATCATTCACCTCCCGTTCAGGCTGCCTAAGAGGTCAGAACATTTCCTCACTTCATTTGCAGCCTCTCAAGTTACACTAAATATTCTGGACTTTAGCACTCACTACACTCAGATGCCAAGTCAGCACCCGGTACTGGCTTCTCCTTGAGGAGAAATGTCTGCGTGTGCAATGTCTTTAGGAGGAATTGTATTCCCAGCACTGGTTAGAAACAATATTTCCTGAAGTATAAAAGTCTCTTGAATCACTGCTGAAAGAAGACCAATTTGGATTTGTTACGGTGCATTAGTCTTTCTATAAAATAATCAAACTTCCTTCTTGGGGGTTGTAAGAGTGTTGTGGTACTCGACAGGGTACATGGCAGATGTACCATAAGCAATAGGTACTTCACTGCTGGGCTTTCCATCCCGTGTTCATCTTCCCAAAAGACACACACATTCCATAACAGGGAGTCTTTACTAAACCTGACAGAAAGGAAAGACGCAAATATACCAGATAGAGAGACTAAGGCAATTTACATATAAAAGACAGACGGCTTTCTTATTAGGTGACGGCCATTAGAGAACAATCCAACAGCATACGTTAGGATAATTGTGTCCGTATCGGGGCTCATCAGATTTAATACCCAACATCACCCCTCTCCATGTGCACAGATTGTCCGTGCATTCCCATTCCCAAGTGTCCATGAGCAGGCAGACCTGCCTGACCATAGATTTCTAGCCGGCTGAGCTAGAGTTTTAATGATGCTCAGTGTCAAGAAACATTGCTGATACCATCCGCATTCATTAAAGTAATCGTACTGACAACACGGCGTGAACATGAGTGCTCGGAGCAGGACGATGATTAATGACTTCCTGCCGCATGCTGCGGAGGAAAGCAGGCACCAGCAGAAGTTAGATCTGTCTGGAGGCAGATTCAGCTGGCAAGCCCCTCATTATTGATGTTTGGTTTTGTTGCAATGAGAAAAATAACTCCTGGACATTTTCCTCCTTTCAGGGGTATGTCAGTAGCTACATCCACCTCAATTCCGCTCAGTTCTCCCACCCAGTGAGATAGCCCATCTCTGAAGAATAACAACAGTGAACAGGCTGAATAAGGCAAAAATCACTGGGAACTGCCAGCATCCCCTATTGACTCGCCCCTGAACAACCTATTATTTAGAGCTGGTGGGCTTTTTTTCCCTCTAAGTTTTAGCAAAATCAAAAAATACATCTATATAAATTATTCCACCCAGCCCCCATTCTCAGCCAGTTACACTGAAATCATGCCCATGTTATTTTTAAAATCCAACACGTATTGCAAAGTTTAGGCACTTACCCCTGTGCAATCATTTGTGTTTGCTATCGAGTTTAGAAGAGGATAAGTAAGTATTCTCATGTGGGTATTTTTCAGCCTCGGTATCTACCTACTTTCCTTTCCCATGACAAACTGGAATAGTCACTTAAAAACCCCACACCGACATGTTTTCTATTACCTTAGACTAGAATCATGTTGAAATGGCCTGCAAGCATCAAGGGTCTCCGGCATTACTGCATTTCCTATGGGGAAAAAGCCCCTTCCATTTTTGTATTGAAAATTCAAGTTTTCTGTGGCAAATTTCTAAATCAAACTAAATAAAATCTTCATTCAAACGTAAAATGTTTTGATTGTGGATTGCCCCCCCCTGTTATTTGCCTTTACTTCTCCCCCACCTTCTTCCCCTGGGAAAAAACAGGTGGGTCTGGGGAATTAAAAAATATGAGATAAAGTGGCGAAGTACCTACCTGTCTACACGTTCTGTTGTCTTACTTTTCTGTATGTATTTTATGTGCATCATGGGAAAGGAAGTCCAGTCAGGGATCCAGGGCCATAAAAGATAATGGGGGAAGGATGCACCTGAACTACAACTCCCATGAAGAACTGGGACAGTATTTCGAAACTGAAAATGTTTTGTTTTCATCTGAAATTTTTCAGGCAAATACGTTTCGTTTTGGGACTGAAAGTTTATAGGTTTTGGGTTTTTTTTCACTGAAAGAAAAAAAAATCAATTTTCCAAAGGGAAAAAAAAGCTATTTCTGACCAGCTCTAATGTAGTAAAAGAAATGCAAGCATCCCTGCAAATCACAACATAGCATCATCTTTCCAAAAGTATACCATCTATGCCCAGGCCTATTGTTAATTATTATGTTTTCGCTATGAGTAATAGACCTAAAGCTTTCTCAACAACCTTTTATCTTCCCTTGATTTCATTAATGGATAATGAATGTGCGGTAACTAAGAACATACCATGGCTTGGCTGCTTTTATTCTCATACAGTGTTATAAAGGTAACTGCGTCTTTCCTGTACACAAGGCAGGCACAGGCCCCTCATCTCTGTCGATTCCTCATGAACAGCTACCGTTTCTGTGAAATCAGCTTCAGCAGCATCCCTGACATCAGGCTGCCAATGACATTTCTTCAAGCACAGATAAGTCAAGTCTATTTAAAAAGCAGACACGACACTCCACGTCTTCTGACTAGCATATGCAATGTAATCCATCACTTGGAGTGTTGGGACAGGAGCAAGATTAGCTGGCAGAAGGGCCTGAATAACCTGGAATATAGTATTCTGGAGATTACATAATTCTCCCATGATGAGAGCATTTGAGGACTTCCGGCGTGGAGAAAACACTGTTGAGACACTCTTCAGACAGAGGGTTCAACAACTGCCTTGCAGCTCATGGGGGAATTTGTGAACGGGGATGAGATGGGCGTAATCCTGGACCCTTCTTAGGCTCTATCCGCAATGGTTTTCAGTTCTGTTTGAAGTATAAAACAGATGTCTACACAAAGCTCAGGGCATCCTGACAGTCAATTAATATCACAGCAGAACAAAACCCCAGCAGTCTGCCAGTCTTTGTAAATCACAGCTCCCATGCATTCGTGTAGTGCAGGCAAAGTGCCGCTTGTCGGAAATGGTATCAAAGTCACCTTTGGAGTTTCGGAAGGGCTCTTGGCAACACCAAGCCATCAGCAAACCGTCACCGTTATGGGCTGAAGCAGTATTTTCAGGCAAGGCCCATGAGTGAACTCTTGGCCAACGGAGGAGTTTTATTTTAAAAGTTATTTGAAATCAGTCCAGATAAATAAGTTTTAAAACTGGTTGCAGCCTGTTCCACCCTTCTCCTGGGAATCTCTCTAATACACCCTCTTTTATCTTTACTAGTGCCATTCAGCACCGTATTCTGCAGCTCACCCTGGCAGTGGGTCTAAGCTGAGCAGACCCCAAAGCCCTAATTTCACTGCTTAGTCTTGACTCAAACACAAGCAAGATTGTTGCTTTCCTTTTTCCAGGAAGAAGGTTCACTTTACTATTCACTTTGGATGTGGGTGCCAGCTGACACTGAAAGTCAAAGCACTGTTCTGCAAGTACAGGTTCTGCACTGTGCTTACTGCTTTTATTATTAGAGCAGGACCTTGCTGATTGAATGCTGCTCATTAAACTCCTCATTCATTCATTAATGGCAATATTTACCTAACAAGTATGTCTGTGGTGTTAACCAGCTGCTTTTCTGACTGAATACATGCCATGCAAACTTGACTGCATTTTCTTTGTTTGACCCATTAAAAATAGCAGTAGGGTTGTCAGCCATCTATATTCTCTCTTAGGGAGGGAAGAGAGGAATAACCATCTTCAATCATGAGAGAAGAAAAAAGACATTTTCGAAGCTGGTCAAATATATTTCTCCACCTAGTAATTTCTCTCCCCCTCTCCTGGAAAATACTGTATTTGGAAATATTGGCCTAGATTTGGATCTCAGAGTTACCTGGTTGAAATAACTGGAGTTACTCTGGATTTATACCAGTTTTACTGAAAATCTGCCCTGTTACTTTTATTGCCCATTGCTGCCGGCGGAAGGGAAGGGAAGGGAAGGGAGATATTTCACAGGGAGGCCAGGGCACTGAAAACAAAAATCCATGTTTGCAGATTAAGTCTGTAGCACATTTTAGACTCCTCCATACCACAACTCTGCCATTCTTTCCCCTTTCTTTAAGTCCTGGGCTTGGCTATGCACTGGGCACAGGGCTTGGGTGTAACAGGGATCTCAGGGCGCTAGTGACAAACCACCCAATCCACAGAACGGTACCAGGGCTATCGGTGCACAGGCTGCAGCAGTATTCACATGCGTCCAGGGATCGGGTGCTGCAGGGCATGGGGAAAGAGAGGGGAAGGGGTGACAGAAACAGATTGTGCTCAGAACAGTTTGGTTTTCCCTGAGCGGACACAAGCTAGCTGTATTGCTCTATGGGATATTGGTGCCAAACTGAGGAAAGCCACCACCTTGTCTGTCTGTGCATGGGGCCAGAGCCCAGGAATACTCTGCAAAGCGGCATGTGTGCTTTGTATGGAGGGATGCAGAATTTGCTTTCCTTCGTGAGAACCCACAACTGTGGCCCGCGCCGCACTCCCAGGGATCTGGCTGGCTCCTGACTCCAGGCTCAGCAGCTGGGGCCTGGGAAACGCACACAACTCTGACAGCACTCACGTGCCCTGGCATTAGAATCTGTCTGGAATCTTTCCTCGCTGCCGGCTGTAGGAGCGGGCAATCAGGGTGGCCACCCTGGGAGCCAAATCAACATCCAGAGGGGCACCAAATCATTGGTGTGGGTTTTAGTTCTGTTTTTTGCCCCCATCTGTTGGGGGAAGGGAGCAGGGAACCAAAATCATTTTCCACCCTGGACAACAAAATATCTAAAGCCGGCCCTGTCTTTACTGCACAGATATTTAAAATGTAGAAAAATCAACAGTGTTCATCCAAAACTGGCATTTTTAATTTGCATCACAGAAACTCCTGGAGGCCCCAGTTGAGCTCAGGGCCCCGTGGCGCTAGGTACTGTACTTACACATAGCATGAGGCAGCTGCTGCCCGGTCGAGCTCTCAGTCTAAACAGATAGCACAGAAAGGGATGGGAGAAAGGAAGGATTATTAACCCCATTTTACACAAGAACTTGAGGCATACAATGATCCAGGGTTTTCCCCAAGATTACACAGGCCTTAACTACAAGTTTTCCCTTCCTCTCTCAGCAACAGATTTGGATTGCTCACAATAACCCCAGTAATATACCATCATATTTGCTCGCTGTTGCAGACACGTTGCCATTTCTCTCCTCCCCTCTTCGTAATGCTGGGTTTGACAACCCAAGGGAGGTTCACTGAGATTTTCCATGGTTTGTGACCCAAGATGATGGCTGTCACTACTTCTTTGTGGATTTCTGATCAGCCGCAATCATTGCAAAACCTGCTGACACTGAGTTCTGCTTTGGTGGATGACCCAAGGAGCTGCCGTTCCATTCAAAGGTATGCAGGGAAATGTAAGAAATTATTGGAGAGAGAGAGAAATGTGCACTTCCAGAGAGCATGACAAAGCGATTTCCTTCAACTCAGCACTTGCCCAGCTGACAACAGGAGTGAAGAGGAAACGTCTCATCAATATTTGAATAGCTAATCACGTAACTGACTTGACAGGCAATTTATATGGAGAGATTAGAGCATGGTATTGTACACTCTGGGTTCTGTTCTGCCCTCACTTACACCTTGCAAATCTCTGCTTGATGCAGAAGTGAAATGAAGAAGAAAGACGCTGCGTCTTTCATTTTAAGTAGGTGCAATTGGTATGTTTTGTCCCTAAATGTACAAACCCCACTGACTCTGCATCGTCTTCATTCTAACTTAAAGCATCTAACTGAAAGTATATTTCTGATATAAATAATTACACACAATTATATCTGCATTCTTTGTATGACGATTATTAAAATACCCACTTAGTGATGCATGCATATCTGGGACACAGAATGAGTTCCTCTTAGGAGCTGTAGAAAGAGATAAAGAAGGATGACAAGAATGAACGGTCTCAAAAAGTCTATGTCAGCCGCCCCCCAACCCCCAGTTCAGGAGTTTTAGGGTGGGGAGAAGCCCCAACCCCAGTGCAATTCAGAGCAGCCCTCAATTGCACCAGGGGCTAGTTTAGCCCCCAAGCACCCCCCAGGAAGAGGGTTGGGGGCAGAGGTGGCATAAAGCACATCAGTCCTGGCCTCCCAGATGCTCTGGTGCACGCCTGGGATCAGGATTTACATTTTGATGTTGCAGATTAACGTCTTGTGGGCTGGCCTGAATATGGGGCTTGGAGACACGTCACTGAGTCCTAATCCCTGTTCTGCTACTGGTACTGCGTGTGGCCGTCAGTCAGTCAGTAACATCTCTGTTCTCAGATGCCCCTCCGGACGCCCAATCACACTGTAGGTGGTATTTAACAGTGCCCAGGTTTGCAACTGGATTTCCTCTGGTGCAAGGAGCCACAAGGCCTAATCCTGCCAGCACCCAGGTCCATGCTTACGTCCATCCTCCCATAAATAAGGAAGTGTTATTTACTCCTTCTCGTGACACTAGAAGTAGGGGTCACCCCATGAAATGAATAGATAGTAGGTTAAACGAAAAAGAGGAAGTATTTCCTCACACAATGCACAGTCAACCTGTGGAACTCCTTGCCAGAGGATGTTGTGAAGGCCAAGAGTATAACCAGGTTCAAAATAGAACTAGATAAGTTCATGGAGGATAGGTCCATCAGGGACAAACAAAACAGGGCCAAGATAAGGCGCCAAATGGCATTGCAGTGCATTGCCTCGTTTGTTTAGCATTGGCCAATAGGTAAGAAAGCTGACAACGTATGTAAAACAAAAGCAAGATCAAAATGGGTAATTAAAACAGCAAGTGGAAGGTTATAAGCAACAGTAATACCCCCATACGTACAGTTTACAAGAAATGAAGGGAAGGGTAGGGGATTGTCAGGAGAGATGCAGCTAGCAAGGGGGGGGGAGGAAAGTAGGCTGGAAAACACAGGCTAAAAATCTTTAAAATACACAGGGAGCTGTGCAGAAACAGTTAACTGCAGCAGTGACAGCACTCCTGCAATTCATTAGGTATGCAGACAAAACAACAGAAACTGGAGGAATAAATTCAGGTTTGCAGGAGCAGATAGCAATCCCCATTCTCCTCCCAGAGCCGGGATAACAACCAGGTCCTTGTTCCCAGCCCCCTTCTCCAGCCCATTAAACCCCATTCCCCTCTAAGAGCTAATAATACAACATTTTATTCCCCCTTGTATTATCCACATTGCTCACTTTGCTGAACTCACTGCAATTGCTTGTCCTTTGAAATGACCTCACTGAATTAATTAGTCGCTCCTGGCTCCTGGCTCCCCCCCTTCCCACTGTGTTTTCGCCTTGCTTCTGCCCTCTCCGTGTTTTAAATGTTACAGTTATTACAGAAACCCCCAGTGCAGAAAAAAGATGAAGGAACTAAAAAAAAGAACAAGAAAACAAAGACATCAAAGGGCTCAAGGTACTTGAAATGAATCCAGTAAATTAATCATTTTAACCCTTCAGGAATTCAACAGCTGAAGGTGCTGAACGCTGTTGAATCTATGTTTGCCAAGCAATAGAAATGCAGACCCTGCTTCTACCCCAACCACTAACTCAGTGGTTCCCAACCTTTGTGGTTCAAGGGGCACAGATATCATTGTTACCACCCTGAAGGGCCACCATTTTTGGCCTGCGGGTCACAGGTCGGGAACCACTGCACTACCTAAGATATGAAACATGGGTTTTCCTTTACTTCTAGATAGTCGTATTCCTAAGCTAAAAGTGATATAAAGTAATGTAATAAAACAAGGAGGGCAAAGAACTCAATAGGGATTTTTATCATTTCTGATTAGAAGTGTCAAATACAAAGGTAATAACTTGCCTAAGTAAATGCTTAATTCTTTTGATTACTTTTGTGTTTTCTAAAATGCATTGTCTTGATAACGGTAAGCTCTTAGTGCCTTATCTTGTCTCGTTATAAATACAATCCTGACAACATTCATCTTGAATTTTAAGCTCATCATATATGTCATGTTGCCCAGTGTTGTTGTGTTGTGTGTCATGCGCTTCGTTTTAATTGTTTTACAACAAAAGCCAGTTTTACACTCAGTTATTGGAATGGGGTCCACTCACCCCTGGGGCGCTTCCCCCGGCTGCTCCGGAGATTACCTCCACTCCTGTCCCAAGCCCGCTTCCTTCACTCCTTCACGCATCTTGCTGCCTCTCTCGGAAACTCAGGGTGCTTTCTCCCTCGGTGGCTTGGCCCTCCAGTCAGGTCACGGTGTGTTTTCCTTGGCAGTCTGCCTGGTCTGAGCCACTTCCCCCATGGCTGGTAGTGGAACCCAGACCCAGCCACTCTTCTGGGTTCCAGCCCGAGAACCCAAACCTTGCTGCTGTTTCCCTGGGATACTCCTTCTTCACCTCTACCAGGATCTTTCTCCACCCTCTGCTGGCTACACTCTTCCCTCAGGGCCAGGATCCCAAGGTTTATTTTCCCCCTTGTTTCCTCCTTTCCCACTCCATGGCTAGAGAGTGGCCACCAACTTCTTGGCTTTATCATAGCCCGGCCTGAACCTTTTCAGATAAGCTCTAGTCCCAATCAGGGGTTGCGTCTCCACCCTAATCCCCCACAGGTGTGGCCTTTTAAGGCTGCTCTGGGGTGAATACCTCATCACAATTATTAAAAAAAAAGAAAAAAAGTGCTGTTGTTTTTCAATACAAGTGGTAGCTTCAATGTTACTTCAAAGTTATCTTTGGGTTACAAACAACAAAATGTCCTTTTTTTTTTTTTTTGCAAAGCTCAAAAAGTCCTCAGTTATATATACATATATATATATGTGTGTATTTCTGCCTCAGTAAATAATGCAATTGCAAAAAAAGAGAGGTTTTTTTATTAATCAAAAGCTTTTTAGTCAAAGGAAAAAAACCTCAACAGTAATGCAAAGGTAATATTAATAAAATCATATTTTTTGGTTTTTATAAACTTGTTTTTGCCTTCATTAAATATTAAAATACAATTAAGTGTGTTATAGCGAAAATGTCTAAAAATACAACAGTATATATTATGTCTGGTTGTGCTGCAACGTATCAAAGCTAACCAAACAATTTCAACAAGTTTCTACTTTTGTCTCCCAGGCACATCCAAATGTCATGAAAGTTTAATACCCTGAAAGTGTTTGCAGAAACCTGTATTCCAACTTCATTTTGCTTTAATTTTTATATGATTTTCTTTTGTCTTATGTTAAAAAAGTTTTGGTCATTAAAGTCTGTGCTTCCAAATAGTTAACGAAGGGTTTATTGCTGTCACATGCAAATGAACTCTAAACAAGCCTGCGTAAAAATTCTGTTGCTCACTCTTTTGCTGAAACAGAGTGCTGGGGGGGCGGGGGAAGCAATACCACTTCTCACAGCAGATTGAGAGCACCTTTTCTAGCAGTGAAGCACTGTCTTTATTATGAAAACCCACGAAGACAGGTTAAGGATGCCATTATGCAAAAACTGGAAAAGCATCTAACCATGTAGAGCTGCGCTAAGAATGAGGGGAAAAATCAGAATAAAAAGCAAAAATTTGTTTTAACCAAAATAACCAAATAAATAAATAAATAAATAGTAAACGAAACCAGGTCACTAGACACAGGGGCCTGAAGGTTTTAAAAGGGCGGAAGCCGGTCAGCTTGGAGGACGTTTTCTCCTATCCATGAGGGACAGGCCGCCTGGCATGTAGCAGACTCATGTGGCCGGACAGCCCACTCTCTTGAGCCCAGATGCCCCCAAGGACTCTGAAGAACCCACAGGACTTGGACCCCAGCCCAGAGATGACCTGGCACTAGGAGGAAACTGAGGCATGGACATGCATTTACTGTTTATTGGTTTGTGTGATCTGTATCACCTGTGCTTTTATGTGAAGTAAAAAAGAGCGAAAATGTGTCAGACTCTGATGAAAGCATCTCTCTGTATGTGAACTGCTTCACGAACAAACGCATCCCCGCGAGAGAGCTGACCTGTCACTAGGTGCGTCACACCAGGAGGCAGACTTCTGGGGGAGGGGTGTGTTTAAGTACTGGGGAGTCTGAAGGGTCCGTGCAGCATGCAGAAGGGCTCGGCAGCAGGACAGCCGGTTCCAACCCTTGGAGGGGATGCCTCACTCGTCCCAGGCAACAGATGCACTGACTACTGCAGACCTAATCTGCTCTTCCAAGCCAGTCTGTTTGCCAAAAATAATCACCCACCAGTCTGAGCCTCCATGACCCTGCAGGCCCAGGAATCAGGCTGGACAGATTTGCACTCAACTGACTTAACAAAGAGGGAAAGGGACAGGTAGGGCAATTTGTGGAGTTCTCCTGGATACAAGCTGAATTCTCAGACCCTGGGAGCAAGGCACGGATTACAGCAGAGCACAGCACAGCCAGACGCTCATGTGACCTGTCAGGCAGCCTGAATACAGACAGGCAGAACTGCCACTTAGCTGGGATTCTGGAACCTTGTGAGACGCTACGCAAGTCACTTCATCACCGCACTCAGGAGAGAGGATGACGAGAACACTTTCTGTGTGCCCCTTGTCTCTGTAGATTTCAGCTCTTCAGCGCAGCAGCTGTCTCCAGATAGCTGTCTGTGCAGCATCCAGCACAATGGGTTCCTGCTCTGCAATATAAACCCCTATAATAGTTAAGGGGAGCAGTGCGCTGTGCTCCTTAACGAGAAGACGGTCAGGTCTCCACACAACGTCTCAGGGCAGAGTTTAAAAATGGAGATGTGATACCAAGCAGAATATCCAGAAAAAGGAGTTGAGAGGAAGACATCTTTCACTGCCACGTCTCCACAGAAAGAGAGAAAATCCTTTACCAATAGGCTTCCCATTGCCATTGCCTTCCAAACTCCTCGTGCGGAGAGTCCCAGCCTGCGTACTATCCCATAGCTTCACATCGCCATTTATCCGTTTGCCGCTTCACTCTTTTGCCCTTCAGCACGACGCACGCTCTGCAGTCAGCCCGCAGCCCTGTGCCGCCCAGCTCTTCATCATCTGAACAGCTTGTCGGGCGCTTTCCTCATGGCTGAAAGCACCATGCCGCGCAGCAGCTTGCCGTCGTTGTTCAAAAGAGGTCCTTGGGCTAAGAGGCATGCTAACTATATTAGCTTTTCGTCGCAGGCGAAAGGGTTTCCACCTGGTCAGAATTACGGTAACTGACTTACACAGCCAATAGGATAGAAAGAAACCTGCATTTTACCCGATTCAAAGGCTCACCCAGACTCCAGAATTATTTACTGGACTAAATTCTGCATTCAGCTGTATCTGTGAAAGGCCACTGGAAACCAGTCTGCTGAATTCTCTGGGGCAGCTGCTCAGCAGGTGTGAATTGCAATGGTCCATTGAAATCAAAGGAGCTATGACAATTGACACCAGCTGAGTATCTGCCCTCATATCATCCCCAAGACAAAGTTTATAATGCTCACAGGTTGCGAAGCCATGTGAAATCTATATTAGTATTCTCTCGCCAGCCCTGATTGTGCGGACATTGATGCGTGTGTGTAACTTTACTCACGTGAGTAGTTCCAACTTCCTGCTACAGCATTTGCAGGATAAAAGTTTTTCATATTACACCACAACAAGAAACGAACATGGAAACGATTGAACAGACTGACTAGTGGTGGTCAGATCCAGCCACGCCTGGCACAGCGCCAGTTTAGCATTCGTACACCTCAAAGATACACTGAAAGTGAGAAGAATGAGCAATATTCTTTTCATTTCTAGGTTATGGCGCGTGAACAGTTTATGGGAGAAATCAGTGCTATTGTTAAAGAAAATATGACTGGCTGTTTTGTAAGCTGAAGTGTTTGCTTAGCAAATTGCATGGAGTTCAAAGAGTTGAAATAAAATGATATCTTATATAAAGGGCTCAGCTCAGCCATAGAGCAGAGGCACAGAGAACTGGCAATACATCATTTACATCAGTTATCAGGAAGTAGTAACACCACAACAATAGCCGCAACATCACTGCGCTACGGGTAAGATAGGGCTTGGATTATAAAGCTCAATTTCATACTTTGGCAAGCTCAAAATCACATCAGCTTGAAGTTACACTACATGTACCCAGACTAAGCATATGGACTGAGTTGCACAATTTACCGGGGTGTCCTTTCTCTTGATTCAAACACTGTGCACCATGAGTCTTTTTTTTTTTTTCTAAATTTAAACATTTTTCAGATTACTAGCTATAAAATTCTGATGTTTTGAAAAGTAAATTATTATATTAAGGTATTATTAAAATAGTGATTTATAACATTATGAGTTAGTGGTCACAGAAGCACATGTTCTGTCCTGATTCACCCTGAGGCAAACAAGAAGTTCATTGGGGATACAAAGGTCACATAAACTCAAGGCAGAATTTGGACCAGAATATTTTGAAGTCGTAGACGCCATGTAATTTTTTTGGTACATTCCTATAAATCCGAATTCTATTCTATTAAATAGGAGAATATGGAAAGGAAAAAAGCCTATGTTTACATGTTAAAATTCAAACACAAATTACTAACGGCAAAACAATTATGAGTAATGGCTGCCTTTGGTGCCTGCTAGGTATTGCTGCATCTGTGGACTACATATATAATTTACTCAGTTTAATGGAAGTTAAGTTTGATACTTTCCTAGCAAGGCTTTTACCTCAGGCAGTTCTTTAGCTGCTGTAAATTCCGACAGCTTAAGGAACTCATAAATTATAGGTCATTCAGTAAGACCTATGATACACTGGTATACAGAGCTAAAAGCAATGAGCTATTTTAAAAAAGCAATCCATTATCACAGCTGCTTAGGATCAAATCGGTGATCCTTTTGAAGTTGGGCTAAAATTATCAATAGCTCAAATGCAAGTGTACAAAATATGGGATGCATCAGCCTCCCACCAGCACGTTTTACCCAATCTGCTTGCCAGGATAATCATTTTACATGAGATCCTGAGACCCTTAATCTCTGAGTAGTCTCAAGTCAAAGGAACTACTTGTGGAGTAAAGAGTTGGTCAATGGAGGTAAAGGTATTGGAATCTGGTGTTTAGTTTTTTCAGGCATTCATCTGGACCGTACTGCTTACATTGCACTTGTTTAAAACACTCATAAAATTAGCACCAGGCGATGATTAACATTCTGATCAAGTCTGTATGATCTATCAAGGTATGCCCTGCAACTCCAGGACGTGCAGTATCAATGAACACACATTGTTGCAGTTTAACCCCAAAGAGCTGATTATCGGCAGCGATATCCCCCTATTCTTCTCTTCATCAAAAATGTGTTCAATGTCTTGTTTTCATCTACATTCATTTCTGCCCTGCTATGGTTGTGCATCAAATTTGACTCCAAACGGGGCTACCTTGGAAAAATGTCCCGGGTTAATTCTGTATTCAGTTTTCAATAAGAGTCATGCTAAACAGTTATGGAAGCCCAAGCCTGGAAGCCCAGATAGCATGTGTCTAAAACATAAATTAGAGCTGCAGTCCAACCCCGGAGGTGGAAAACGGGCATGAATACTACTGGTATTGACTGGTAATGACTGCTGGTTCTGAGTTTGGAGCCTCTTTTGGAGAACTGCAAAATAAAATATGTGTCTTTTTTTGGTATACATATCCGATGTCCCTCGGTGTGTTGGTGTGATATCAGCACAGTTAAATCAAAATGGGCTGCTAAAGAAACCGGGCAGGAGAACCATAATGATGGCCCTGATAAGGCGCATCTTCTCAAGTACGGTAGACGAGTTTGTAGCTGAAAGAGGGAGAGGACTCAGCCCCAGCCCTGCTGACAGGGATGTTTCTCAAGGTTCTCCTGGAGTGTATTGCTACCTTCTTTTTGCCACCTTTGAAATAAAATTGTAAAACACCGAAGCAATCACTATGAAACATTTTGTCATCTTTGCTCGTATCCTCAGCTACAATAGCCTCCTCAGTCTGAATTAGTGTCTTAAACAGCTTATTCATTCATTGCAATCTGTTTTTTTTTTTTCCCCCAGGATATTGTATAACTCCAGGAAATCCGACTTGAGGTTTTTTCTCCTGAGCTATAACCACCAGATATGACTAATCTTTCTTCATTATTCATCCCATCCCAATCCCTCTCTGCTGTGCCAATCTAGTGTCAGCAATGACCATCTGGAAACGGGATGGTGAGGAGGTTTGAGAATTAGCTGAAACACTTAGACAGATAAATATGAATTACCCACTTATAGTTGGCAGCAGTCACAACATCGTACTTTAACAGGGGATTCGAATCATGGTGTTGATAGGAAGGTAACAATGAGCTGAAGCTGTAAAGTTTGGATGCAAACTTTCTTCCAGTGTCTGTGTGCGGGGAGAGGGCAAGGGTGGATTCAGGGTGTTTGTTCAAGCCCATAGTGCATTTAGGCCCTGATCCCTGGGTCCATCCAAGCAGCATTCAGGGCAGGACCAAGGGGCTTGGGTAAGGGGAGCAGCTGTCTATAAGCCACATTTCTGTTAGCTCTCTGACCAGGGTTGAACTACCACTCAGTATCACTTAGAGGAGTCAAAAGGCCACTCTCCGTCACACTAGCTAGAATGGTCCTCGAGAGAATGCTCTGCTAGCCAGGGACTTCCTCCATCCCCAAGCCAACCCATGGACACCCTCTAGGCTCATCCACTCATGACTCAGTGACTAAAAATCCCTCTAGTGGAGCCCTCTGCTACCCTCTAGGGTAGCACCTTCAAAGCACAAGTGAAACTAGAGCATGACTGCCACCCTGACAGGAAACTCCTTTTCCCTTTGAAACAGGCTGCTGCAGAAAATCTGGCTGAATCTCTTGGGAGAACAGATTGTCCTAGAATATTCCAGCTCTTCTTGGTTTCCAGCCATGAAGGGGCCTACTCCCCACAGGCACCGTCTACTGGTTGGGTGAGGCGCTCTTCTGGCTTTGCACCCCCTGTTGACAGCTGCTCTAGACCTGCGGTGGTCTGCCTCCTTCTGTGGCTTGGCCCTCCAGCAGGGCCACGAATTGGGTCACCCCTTCGAGTGTATGACGACAGTCAAGAAAGGGCTAATTCTGCTGCCCCGGCTTCAATTGGCCAAAATCCCAGAATCAGAATTTTTAATGGTATATGGGGTCTTCCTAGACCTGAGTGGCTGGTATCAGGGATGGGTTTTTCACCTCCATGCCCATGAGGGGGTGGGTAGGGAAGCCCAGACCAACTTTCTTCTCCTGGGTTCTGATCCAGTGGCCAAAGGTAGGCAGATGGCCCAGTCCTGTGCCCTGGAACGCTATACGACTGTTTCACTTCCGACTGGCCTTCCTCTGCCAGGGGGGAAAGCAAAGGCTTGTGTGGAACACAAAGCAAAGAAGTCATCTCCAACCTTGCAAATGTCCAGAGCCTTCCCCCCCCAGCAGATTGGGTAGACCATCAATAATCAGGGGCCCCAGCAGCTGGGCCTCCCATAGTGCTCCCTGTGCAGAGCTTCAGAGAATGCATCTGCTCACCTCCACTGGCTGCCTGCAAGTGAGTTTCTCTGCTCTCTGCGAAAGCCCCTCCTCTAGCCTCTGCATGCATTCGAGCTTCCAGGGCTCAGAGCAGCTCCTAGCCCCTTCCTCACCCCACCCCACCAGCAGATCAGAAACACTGCAGGAGTAACTCGCTCCCTCGCGCAGCTAAAACTAGGAGCTTAGAGTCATTTA
Source organism: Emydura macquarii macquarii (assembly GCF_026122565.2). NCBI lineage: Eukaryota > Metazoa > Chordata > Testudines > Chelidae > Emydura > Emydura macquarii. Next base: position 2,376,392 of record NW_027131688.1, read on the forward strand.
GATTCTGATTTTCTAATTGAATATAAAACAAAGCAAATATTCTCAGACCTTCCAAAGGTTCATTTTGCACCATTCATAGATTCCAAGTCCAAAAGGGGCCATTGAGATCACTCAGTCTGATCTCATGTGTAAGACAGGCCAGAGAATGGCCCCCAAAATAATTTCTAGAACAGATCTTTAAGAAAAACATCCAAACTTGATTTAAAAGTTGTCAGCAATGGAGAATCCACTATGACCCCTTGGTAAATTGTTCCAATGGTTAATTATCCTTACTCTTTAAAATGCACGCTTTACTTCCATTCTGAATTTGCCTAGCTTTAACTTCCAGCCACTGGATCTTTTTTATACCTTTTTCTGCTAGATTGAGGAGCCCATTATAAAATACTTGCTCCCCATGTAAGTACTTAGAGACGAATCAAGTTCCTCATTAACCTTCCTTTTAGTTACATCTACACTCTAGGCGAAGGGTGTGTTTTCCTTGCTCACACACACATACTCATGCTAGCTCTCATTAAGCTCGTATGAGTATAAATTGCAGTGTAGCTGCACTAGCACAGATCGGTGCAGTGGAGACATAGCTAAGTCATGCCAAGTACACGCCCAATGGTTTCAGGTACAATGAGAGCCAAGAAAAACACATGTACACAAGTAGGGGAATCACACCCCTAGCTTGTAGTGCAGACATAGCCTTTATTAAACTACACAGCTTGAGTTCTTTGAATCTATCACTGTACGGCTGGTTTTCTAATCTTTTAATCATTCCCACAGCTCTTCTCTGAACCCTCTCCAATTTATCAACATCCTTCTTGAATTGTGGACTCCAGAACTGGACACAGTGTTCCAGCAGCAGTCACACCAGTGCAAATACAGAAAACAACCTCTCTACTTGAGATTGCTCTGTTTATGCGTCCCAGGATTGTTTTAGCTCTTCTGGCCATGGTGCTGCACTGGGAGCTCATATCCAGCTGACTATCCCCTGTAACCCCAAAATCGTTTTCAGAGTCACTGCTTCCTAGGAAAGAGTCCCTCTTCTCTCCCGCATATCCTGCTTCCATGTGTCAATGGTCGCCCCACCTGTTCAGAACAGAACCTAGCCATATAGAAGCAACTCCTTTTCTTCCAGTACACACTTGAAAAGCATCATTTTTTTCTATTTTCTGTTCATTCTCATGAGTATATAAATTACTGGTGGTTTCGGAAGCTTTACCTCTCATCTTTTTACTTCTGTATACCTCTGCTGCCTACAATATTTTGCTTGAGGGAAAATCTATTCTTAGAATATACTATGTTGGTAAAAATCATGTTTGCTGTATGGCCATCTGGCTTTTCCTGTTCAGTCACAAGTCTAACTTTTAAGACTTAAGTACGGAAGTTGAGAAGAATGGTTGAGGCTGTTCACAGGTTGGTTTCCATCTTTATTTTCTTTTTCTGTGATTTTATGGGCCTTCACAGGCATTTAATCTGAAGCCTAATCTAAATCCCTTCTGGGTTTTGTATGCTCAGTATCACATCCATGGTTCACTATGAGGATGTATATTAAATGTCCAGAGTTACGCTTTCACCAATACTTCCTTCCTCTTTCAAAATCCCGGGTACAAGGCCTTCTCCTGATCCAACACCTACTAAGGTCAATGAGAGTGTCTTTGCACTATCTTCATTCCCATACCCTTTTTTGCCTGAGAAGCACCCACCCAGTGAATGGTTTCAAGCTTCACCAGTGGGCAATCTCTCCTCCCATCCTATTTCCTTTTCATCTCAGGAAAAAGTAACATCTGCAATAGTCTCCTTGCACTTCCCTGGTTCTTCACTTTCACAGTACTATTAGCATGCCGCTATCGCATCTTTGCTTCCTGATTTTAAGAAAGCTTTGGAGAATACGTGCCAGGTCTTTAACACTGACTGCCAGACTTGCAATTCTGTCATCATGGTCTAAACCCCCAGGCACCTTTCTTCATTTAAAACAACGCCCTCAGCTTGCATGATTGTGCTCACACATACAAGACAAGAAAAAAGCACGTAGGTGGGGAACATCACTCTGATTTCACACCTCCCAGTGCTACGCATGGCTTGTCCCCAACATGCAGCTTTTATGGGAAGCAGGGTCTCTCCTTCTTTTTGTGCTGTCAAGATGTTACTCATCCCTTTCCTTTCAGACACCACCAGAGGCTCCCTTTAAATGAAGTTTCGCATGTTAGCCGGACTGATTTTCTCTCCCTAACGATTTGCAAAATTATGGATAACAAGGTTTACTGATGTCTGACCACTTCTCTCCTCCACTATCCCTGGAAATTTTGAAAGTCTGCAGTATCCTTTTGTTCAATGAGCTCAACAATTAAACACACCAGGCCCAAGGGAAGCGACTAGAAGGCAAAATTCTCCATCAGTGCATATGAAGGGGCTAAGGTAGCAACAAGAAAATCCAGGCTATTACAACATTCGCAACAAAAGCTGGCCTATAGATGTCAGACTCTTCTGTTCATTTAGAAACCTCTTCATAGCCAATTGAGATGTGAGCAACAAAAGTGTCTGTAATTAATGAGAAAATAATGTGAGCATATCCCTTTTTTGCCTCTTTCTCCAAACTCACTATTTTCATGAAGTCCACATAATTGAAAATAGATCCCCACTCACCACAAAAGAGAGATCTTTAAATAGAATCTGCCTCTCTATCTATAATGTATGTTATGTCTGATTTGTCTAGGTGGATGTCAGTCCCTGCTCCTCTACACTGGGAACAGGTCTTCTTTTGTCTTGTGGAGTGTCAAGCTCTCTGTGGATGCTTAACAAACATTGCTGATGGTTAGAGCTGGTTTAAAAAAAAATGACAGAACAGTTTTCCACCAATAATTGCAGTTTCATCAAAATATTTAGTGGGAACCTCTCAATTTTGAGAACATTTTGAAGGGAAAAAGTTAAAATTAATTGTTTTGAGTATCTCATTTTGTTTTTATGTCGAAATGTTTCATTTTGATGTCAAAACATTTTATTTTGATAAGATAAACGCACTTCATTTTAACCTTATTGTTTTGACTGATCTTGTTTACATTTCTACATTATATTAAAATACTTTTAACTATTTTATATATAATATATTTAATATTTGAATATAATATAAATTCTGTGAAACATTAGAACATTATCAAAGTAAAACTATCCGAAGGTCCCAAATACACATTTTTGGGAATTCTCAAATTGTGGGAAATATTGAGATTTTAGTCTTTTGGTCTGACTGGTTATTATTATTATTATTTTTTGAAATGTTGGAATTACCTAGATGGAGGTTCTTGTTCCCAACTGGCTCTACTGCTTATATTTAAAATAAGATCAACCAATAACAGACTTGAACGTTGGCAAGGATTTCTAAGCAGGCTGACTCAACCAACTGGACTCAGAGCAGTAATGGAAGCAGTGACAATACTAATTACAGTATTTAATAATGAGTAAAAAGTATATCTGGTCAAATACTGTTCAGTAGCTATTGCGAACCTTGCCCCAAATGACAAACTGCATTCATCAGCCTCCTCATTATTCGTGGTAAGTGACCATATCTGAGCAAGAGTTTTTGCTTCCCCATGTGCTGACAAATGACTACTTTTTGTATGAGTAAGTACCCACATCCTCACACAAGTACAGGGCTGTAACTACTCACTGCTCTTTACTATTCTTCATTTGTTTGAAAAGACTGCCATGCGATCAGGGATTAGAAGGACTATAACGTGACCATGAATCCCATGAATAACTAACAGCAAGTAGCCAATCTGAACTGCTCATGAATAACCCAGAGGCTGAAAACTGTCCAAAGCATTAGCTCAAGTTGAAAATCTGAATTTAGCCTTACACTGTATTTAATGGTTCATCTCTTAAGGGCATTAAAATACTAACATTACATAGGACAGGAGATCTGATGTTAAATTAAAACCTTAAAGCTCAGGGTCCTCCATTTACTAGAGAGAACCAGGAAGTGTAATATGGGAGACAAAGTGAGGGACTTCCGAGAAGACGGTTATTCCCTACTGACTAGATGCACACAGCTCCTGTGACACATATTGTTCTCTTCTCCTGTCACAAAAACACATTCAAAGAGCTCAGGAGAGTTCACAAATAATTCACCAAAGGCTAAATCCTCTACCAATGACCAATGCACCCAGCTCTGGTGCAAAGGCTGAGAAGTGGGCTGGGAGGCAGAATGTGAAGTGCAAAAAAGGGAACACAAGAGAGTCAAAGTAGAGGGGAGACTAGAAAAGCAGAGAGAAAGAGAGCTAAGGATAGGGGAAGAAAGATGAAAGTTTCCACTGCCTCCTGTCCTGCCCCTGGCTGTGGAGACACTACTACACTGTGAAGAAGGCTGCCTCGGTCGAAGACGAGGTAACGTCAAGCTCTGAAAACCTTCCAAGTGAGCATCACTAGAGGATGAAAGTTTTTCTGAGTAATTCCAGGTCTCTGTGGAGGACTCCAACGTCCCATTTAAAATGCAATCTATCTATGCAGTTTACCAAGAAGTTCATGGGAAATGCAATGTCAAGGCATTGAAGGAGGGCACGTCTTGGGGAATCTCAGCAGGCTTCAAAGAGCAATACACAACAAAATGCTTATTGCTTAAATTATGCATTCTCGTTTTGTTTCAAGGTAGGTTCCAGGCTCTTTTGTTTGGAGAGTTATGCCTTCAGAACAAATTTCTCTTCATTTTATTCCTAAATAGAATATCAAGCAAAAGAAAATGTATGTTTCTTAACAATTCCAAGCAACACCACTTACGGCTGCCGCCTCAAAAATGAATGTGCTTGTTCAATTAAGCAGCTTGCATTTGAACTCAACAAAGTCTAAATCAATAGAAAGAATGCCTGGGGCTGAGGCGCCACTATGGACTGCTGCTTCACAGATCTCCGAGGAGCAGGAAGGAGCCAGCAAAAGCAGGATCTCTCTACCAATGGTGAAGAGGCTGCCTTTTCAACTTTAAGCGCTTTGGGAATGCTGACACGATCTTCCCTACTGCTGCTATTAGGGGCAGACAGCTCACCCATTCCATTTTCCATTCTGTGTTAAATGCCCCTCCGACCCAATTAGCATGAGGCATTTTGCGTGTCATTCCAAGAAACTGAACCAAAACAAAATTGACTCTGCTGGTCACCTCCAAGGATTTTAGCACAAGTATAATGAAATCCCTCCCCCACACAGGGGGATTTAAAGCATTGTCCTCTACCACCTGAGGTAGATACATAAGACGGCAACTGTAGTAGGCTGTTATCCTCTGATGGACCAACCACAAATATTCAGTGAATTTGCATGTGCAAAAGAATATGTTGCCTGTTTTTTCCATGTACATGTGGATTCTAAGCAACCAAACAAGATCTGAATATAAATTTTGCAGACGCACGAAGGGAGGCTTGCTGAAAATTTGGTTTCATAACAGATGATAGACAAGACATGTGTGGCTCAACACCTGTACAGCTTGCTAACAATACACTGGAAAGTGACAAAAACTAGAGCTGGGCCAATGTTGTATGCAAATATTTTAGAAGGTTCTATAAAAAAATATGTTGTTTTACCATATTCCCACTCTCTTTAATTAGATTGTTGAGCCAGCAGAAGGTTAATAGGGAAAGGTGCCGTGGTCAGGAGGACAGATGAGGGAAATGATCTCAACAACTGTGTTTGAATGGCCTAGAAGAGGACGATGCAGATGTCAATGAGAAACGAGAGGAAAAGGTTGCAGTTATCAAGACAGGAAGGGGTGGGTGATGTGCACTTGGGCAAGTGTTTTATCTGTGTGTTTAGAAAGAAGAGGTCATATTTGAGGAATACTATGGAGAGATGCATCTGAGGAGAGAGCATGAGGGAAGAGGGGCACAGGGATAGCAGGAACCGCCATGCATAGCGGGAGAGGGGAAGAGGAAAAGACTCTCCACAAGTTCTTCTTTACAGAATGACTAAACTGGAAGCAGAAGATGCATAAGAGGACAGAGCACTGAAGGATGATAGGATGTTGAGCAGGGAGGTATGATCAACTTTGTAAAGGGCAACAGAGAGGTCAAGGAAAATACATATGAAATAGGGGCTGATAATTTTAGAACAGTTCTGTCAGATCTCACTTGTTGGATCCCAATGGTCAGTCTATTGCCGCCGAGTCACTTGTGTAAAAGGCAACCCACCTCACGGAAATTTTTCCAGAAGCAAAATTATAATGAGAGCCACCAGAAAAACTTGAGAAGCCCAACTCCTCTGCATCAGAGTCTATGAGAGGATAGACGCAAGCCATAAGACCCCTTTCATACAGGACCTCAATAGGCCAGGGGATATATTTGCACTTCTCCAAGGGGTTAACAACTGAGCCAGCCCTGAGTAGCATGCCAGAGATGAAGGACCAGCAGGGGAGGATCCCTGATATATCATGTTAACTTGTTAAAATAATGGAAATCCCGAGTCCCAAGAGGTTTTCTTTATTCACCCTGACACAAGAACTAGACTTAGAACCCCAAGGATGGTCCCAGAGCCATCTGCAGAGGTAGCCCTTTGGGAAAATCTATCCCAGGCACTTCAGGAGGAAGCCAGAGAGCTGGTTAGGGACTTTCCAGATGTTTTCACTCGGGAGAACCCATTTGATTTAACACCACATTCATCTTAAACTGAGGAGTTCTCTCTAGAAGGGCCACTTCCAGATACATGAGCAGTTAAGAGAGACTGTTAAAAAACTACACAGCATGCTCCACTGGGTGATAATTGAGGAATCCGATAGTGAATAGAACCACAGAATTTGGTTATGCATTGACTTCTACAAAGTAAATGCAGTATATAAGTTTGACACATATCTCAAACATGCCTTGGATTGATAAAAACCTGGATAACTGGGGAAGGTCTACTACATAACAATGTTAGACCTTACTAAGCGATACTGGAGTCCAGGGGCCTCACTGCATTTGCCAATAATTCAGGCCTTGATCAGGACCAGGCTGGGAGGCAGGAATATGGAGACAGACAAGTAGGCATGGTCCATAGCAGAAGCAGCAGCACCCAGCCATACACCTTCCTGCTCAGACAACTTCCTGTGCCTCTTTCTGGCTTAAGTAGTGTATCCCAGCCATTCGGTATGGCTGGACATCTCGCCCAATCAGGAGCTTTGTAGGCGGGGTCTTTGGGAGCTAGAGCTTCACCAGCCCCCTCTTCCTGGGGGGGTTTGGGTGAGCTGCCAGTGGCGGTGAAGGGTCAGCACTGCCAGGGGACCTGTGGGCCTGAGTTCGCAGTCCGTGAGCCCTCGCGGTGTTTTATGTTTACGGTTTGCCCCCAGGCTGGAGCCAGCCCTGGGAATGCAGACTCTTCTTTCCACGAGAGGGAGGAGGGTTGGCAGACAAAGACTCTGTCTGCAATGCCACTCAGTGGGAGGTGGGGCGTGTAACAGGGTTTTCTGCCTCTCGAATGACCCTGCGCCAGAGAGAATCCCAGTAGGCAGGTTTTGGGACTCAGCTGACCAGCACCTTGTGACTGGCCCACACTCGCAGCTGGAACAATATAAAGCAGGGCCCAGCTCCATGAGGCAGAGCGGGAGGACTGGCAAAGAGCACGCCAGATTCGGCAGCTGCAGGCGGGCGGGCGGGCCCCATGAATCCCTGCCAGGGTTGCTCGGTAGCTACAGGCAGTCAGAAGGCCCCAGTCTGAACCCTTCACTAGATGGCTGTGTGTGTTACTTGGGCACATTTTACTGTTTTTGGTTTGTGAAGACGATAAACAGAGCCCTGAAGAAAGGGACAGAAGCTAAGCATGGTCTGACTGAGTATTGGTCCTCAGATGGTGATTAGGACCAGCAGCCTACATGTCCCACATCACATTTTCTTTGACAAGCCCAAAGAACTGTAACCCTCATGGCATCTGTAAAAGTTCATTTGGCCCAGTCACTTCACCTGCAGATAGCAGTAGCAAAGGGAAATTTGGTTGTTCCAGCAAGTCTAGCAGTAATCACTCCGTTGAATTAACTCTAAGAAATTAAATGTATACAGGCATCCCACATGTTACAAGAGATATGACAGCTTAAAAACTTGGTGCATGCGTAACCTGACACAGTTTTGTGTAGTTGTGAACTGTTATCTCCTAAAGAAACTGTGCTGGTCTGAAATGTGGTGTAGATAAGGGATAACAGTTATAGTAAAAGCAGTAACTGATTTGCACATACAAAGACAACTGACCATATGTTGAACTCATCTTTAGTATTTTAGTGGCATGTGCTATTGCAGCTGCCTCATTACTTCTGCAGTGTTTAGACAATAGCCATTCTTATACTTGTCTCTTCTTTACTGAAGAAGAATGTCTATTTTTAAGTTCAGCTATGGTCAATCCTGGTGGTATTGAAGAAGACAGTCCAGATGGCCAGGTTGTCTTTCGCATGAAAGAGGCTCATAAGCTCGATACAAATAGAGAGATAAGAAACTGACTCTATTTTCAAGGTGATTTCACAGAACACCTTGGAGCAATACAGTTTAGATCCTCTTTTTTCTCCCCTCATGCTGCCTTTGACTTGCTCATGAAGAATACTGCCCCCCTTGTAGGTCAGTAGCCTGCTACTGCACTAGTGTGTGTGTGTGTGTCACCAACTGCTGCGCTTTTACATTGCTGTGCTAATGAAATGCAACAGCAGGATAGAACTCCTGTTTAAAATTAGCCTCCCTTTTCATGCCTGGAATTAATTGCAGGAAAGATGGATGCCTTTTTGACATCTGCCGAGAAGACACACAGGCACAGACAAGTATTAAATAAGTGGCATGAATTGCACCTGCAGGTGCAGAAGGGCAGCACATCCAAACACCAGGCCAGTAGTCTGCAGATATTCGTTCTATACTGTCCTTTCTTACAGACTGTTTGAAACACCAGGACAACCCTCTTCCTTCCCCAACCTTGGCAGCTTCTACTTGGCACTTCAGCTGTAGCTTCCCATTAACTAAACTTGTTAATCTCAAGGACTCCTTGAAGGAGTGCATCCATATATTACTGCCAGGGCAAATGTGGTGCCTCTTCTTTGTATGACTTTTCTCTTTGTTGGATAGACAATATTCAGTATAAAAAGCTCTTCCCGGCACGTATAAATCCAACATTCACTGTCAGTAATATTGTTGCTATGCACTGGCGGAGTAGAAGTTAAACCTTAGTCTTGTAGTGCAGCAGACTTTAAGCCTGGGCCTTTATCAGCTGTACCAGTTGAGTAACCTTTAAAGAGACCAGCTCACTTATAGTCCTATTAAGCAATGCTGTAGCAGTGGGGGAGGTCTCAGTTGGACATTAGGAAAATGTTTTTCCCTAGGAGGGTGGTGAAGCACTGGAATGGGTTACCTAGGGAGGTGGTGGAATCTCCATCTTTAGAGGTTTTTAAGATGCAGCTTGACAAAGCCCTGGCTGGGATGATTTAGCTGAGATTAGTCCTGCTTTGAGCAGGGGGTTGGACTAGATGACCTCCTGAGGTCCCTTCCAACTCTATGATTCTATGAAATAGAGGGGAACAATCACTTCCCTCAATCTGCTGGCAATGCTCCTACTAATGCATTCCAACGTGCCATTAGCCTTCTTGGCAATAAGAGCACACTGCTGACTGATATACAGCTTCTTGTCCACTGTAATTTCCAGGTCCTTTTCTGCAGAACTGCTGCCTACCCAGTCAGTCCCCAGTCTGTAACAGAGCATGGGATTCTTCCATCCAAAGTGCAGGACTCTGCACTTGTCCTTCCTGAACCTCATCAGATTTCTTTTGGCCCAGTCTTCTAATTTGTCTAGGTCACTCTGTATCCTTTTCCTCCCCTCCAACATATCTATCACTCCCCCTAACTTAATGTTATCTGCAAACTTGCTGAGGGTGCAATCCACCTCATCCTCCAGATCATTAATGAAGTTGTAGAACAAAACTGGTCCCACCACCAACCCCTGGAGCACTCCATTTAATACTGGCTGCCAACCAGACATCAAGCCATTGATCACTACCATTGAGCCTGATGATCTAGCCAGCTTTCTATCCCTCTTATAGTCCATTCATCCAACCCATACTTCTTTAACTTGCTGATAAGAACGCTGTGGGAGACTGTATCAAAAGCTTTGCTAAAGTTAAGGTATATCACGTTCACAGCTTTCCCCACATCCACAGAGTCAGTCATCTCATCATAGAAAGCAATCAGGTTGGTCAGGCATGACTTGCCCTTGGTGAGTCCATGTTGACTGTTGTTGATCACCTTCCTCTCTTCCAAGTGCCCCAAAATGGATTTCTTGAAGACCTGCTCCATGATTTTTCTGGGGTTTGAAGTGAGGTTGACTGGCCTGTAGTTTCCTGGATCCTCCTTCTTCTCTTTTTTGAAGATGGGCGCTGTATTTGTATTTGCCTTTTCCCAACTATCTGGGACCTTTCCCAATTGCCATGAGTTTTCAAAGATAATGTCCAATGTCTCTGCAATCATATCAGCCAACTCCCTCAGCACCCTTGGATGCATCCACCCCCCTGGATTTGTGCATGTCCAGCCTTTCTAAACTTTCTTCGTGAACCTGTTCTTTCAGCACGGAGGGCTGCTCATTGCCTCCCCATCTTGTGCTGCCAAGTTCAGTAGTCTGGGAGCTGACCTTTTTTGTGAAGACAGAGGGAAAAAAAGCATTGAGTGCTTCAGGTTTCTCCACATCCTCTGTGACTAGGTTGTCTCCCCCACTCTTTAAAGAGCCCACACTTTCCCTGACCTTCTTCTGGTTACTAACATACCTGTAGAAATGTTTCTTGTTATCCTTCATGTCCCTTGCTAGCTGCAACTACAACTGTGATTTTATCTTCCTGATTTCATTCCTACATTCTCAAGCAGTATTTTTATACTCCTCCCTAGTCATCTGACCAAACTTTCACTTCTTGTAAGCTTCCTTTTTGTGTTTAAGCTCACCGAAGACTTCTCTGTTAAGCCAAGCTGGTCGCTTGCCATATTTGCTATTCTTTCTGCACATCAGGATGGTTTCTTCCTGCACTCTCAGTAAGATTTCTTTGAAATACAGCCAGCTCTCCTGGACTCCTTTCCTCCCCATATTTGCCTTCCAGGGGATCCTGCCCATCAGCTCCCTGAGGGAGTCAAAGTCTGATTTTTGAAGTCCAGAGTCAGTCCAGCTGTTCTCCTTTCTACCTTTTGTCAGGATCCTGAACTCGACCATCTCATGGTCACTGCTGCCCAGATTACCACCAATTTCTACTTCCCCTACCAATTCTTCCCTGTTTGTGAGCAGCAGGTCAAGAGGTGCATGGCCCCTAGTAAACATAATGCATTTGACAAATCCAAGCACTATGTGAACTTAAAAATGGCCCTATGGGTCAGACCAATGGTTCGTCTAGCTGAGTATCTTGTCTTCCGACGGTTGTGAATTCCAGGTGCTTCAGAGGGAATGAACAGAATAGGTGATCCCTGTTGTCGACTGCCAGCTTCTGGCAAACAGCCACTAGGGACACTTCAGAGCATGGTTTTGCATCCCTGCCCATCCTGGCTAATAGCCACTGATGGACCTACCCTCCATGAACTTATCTAGTTCTCTTTTGAACCCTGTCATAGTCTTGGCCTTCACAACATCCTCTGGCAAGGAGTTCCACAAGTTGACTGTGTGTTGTGTGAAGAAATACTTCCTTGTGTTCATTTTAAACCTGCTGCCTATTAATTATGAGGCATGTAAGGAGCACATTTTTAATTGTCTACACACTAACGCTAGGAACCTATGTAATAAAGAAGAGGACTTAGAGATGATCATATATGAGAAGACTTGAAGGACGGCTGGTATTACTGAAACAAGATGGAGTTTTTAAAATGAGAGGAGGGGGGAAATGGAGGGGTTGGGCTAGATGCTCGTGTCTGTCCATTCCATTCTGTCCCGCACTGTGCAGCAGATACATTGGCTGTACATGATTGATACTCAACCAGTACATCCATTGTTATTACTTATTTACCACTTAAAGATGCTCCTGGGCAAGACTAATATGTGAACCTGTTAGCCAGACCTGTTCGAAGAGGATTCATGACCACAGAAATCAATGGAATTGCACCCATTTTCACTACATCTGAATTTGGCCTGATTTTCAAGAGGTCTTAGAGCCACAAGGCAAAAGCTATGTTTCATTGCTACAGAAGAAGTTGAATTGTTTATCAGACCTTGGCATGTAGGCCAAGTCTCTGTGCCCAGCTCAGTCATGAGACAAACCCAACTCGTGCTAGGGTGATTAGCTGGAAGTTTAGCCTCCGCAAAAGAAAACTTCTAAGAAATGTACAGTAGTGTAACCCAGATGCTATTTGCTAATAAGCAGGATTTTCATTCAGAGCTCATTTTCAATAGACCATTTATCTTTTGGGTTCAAGATCTGGATGGGGTGGCTCTCCAAGAATACTTAGAAACACTAATATCAAAACTGGAACACTGAGCAGGGACATTGGGGGGATAATGAAAAAAACATTCAATCTGATTGGACACACTGGAAGACTAGTACATGGCACAGCTGGTCAAACCCATATAACAGATGGCAAGTGTAAAAAGTTTGCTAAGCAGAAGTAGGGGGGAGTCAACATGAATAACATTAAACAGTCAAAGTGTGGTCAAACAGTCAAAGTTGTGTGTGTGGAATACGACGGATGAGGACAAATAAAAGACTGACTTCCAGTTCTGTAACGAAGAAAGTAGAGTTGTCGATGGCTACTTCAACTTCTGGACAAGACTGAAAGTGACTGAAAAGGAGAACAACCTCTGGGAACAGAGCAGTGTAAATACAGAAGGTCTTGTAAAATATTGTATGTAATTAAAAAATTGTAAGTGACTTTAATCGTGTGAAGGAAACAAAGAATTAATGGTGAGCAGTGAATTAAAGAAAATATAGTACTCACTGGGAATAGATGAGGGATAGTGAAATAGAGAAAGGAACATACATATTTGCTCATACAAAATCAATCTAATGTTGAAAGTGTACTACGTTGGAGTCCAGCTAGCAAGCCAAATATTGTATTGCACTTCCTTTACTGAAAGGAGTGCAACTTTACAAAACCAAAACATTGCAGGCTCTGGATGCCCCAGCTTCTCATGGAGTGCTATGAGGGTGGTAAGCGGCACATGGGATCAATTCCTTCCTGGCCAGTGGCGGGTCAGCAGTGAGAGCTGGTTGGAATATTTAGAGCTGGGTGGAATATTGGCTTTAGTGAAGTTGTGGTGTATGAGAGAGACACAAAATGTCTCACATTCTACAGCTAGGTGGTCAAGCTGAGTAGGGACTTACATTGCACTCTCCCTTCTTTCAGGCAAGTACCCACACCCTATCCCACCCCCTCCCATACACATTTTGATTGAAAATGGAAATATCAATACAACTCCATTTTTGCAAAAATCATTTGAAAGTTTTCAGTTTCATTCCAACGGGAGAAATTTTTTTTTCAAAACCTCAGAAGTTGCCATGAAACAGAATTGTCATCCTGCAGTCATCTCTAGCAGCACCCCTCCTTCCTTCGTCTCCAACTCTACAGGACTCTCTGGATGGGGAGGGCATAAGAAGCTACTTCAACACCAAAGCAAATCTACAGGACCTGACCAAGTATTTAGACACTGAAAATCCAATGATGGGGTTCAGTTTCACACACCTTTCCTAACTACACCTGGGAGGGTATTCACATAGTGCACCACCTTTAAAAAAGTTCACCCATCTTTAAAACAGGGAAGGAGGAGGATCCGGGGAACTACAGACCAGTCAGCCTCATCTCAGTCCCCAGAAAAATCATGGAGCAGGTCCTTAAGGAATCTGTTTTGAAGCACTTGGAGAAGAGGAAGGTGATCAGGAACAGTCAGCATGGATCCACCAAGGGCAAGTCATGCCTGACCAACCTGATTGCCTTCTACGATGATAAGAGTGCCTCTGTGGATGTAGGGAAAGCAGTGGATGTGATATAACTTGACTTTAGCAAAACCTTTGATACGGTCTCCCACAATATTCTTGCCAGCAAGTTAAAGAAGTATAGGTTAGATTAATGGACTATAAAATGGATAGACATCTGCCTAGATCATCAGGCTCAATGGGTCATGACCAACAGCTCGATGTCTAGCTGGCAGCCGGTAACAAGCGGAGTCCCCCAGAGGTCAGTCTTGGAGTCAGTTTAGTTCAACATCTTCATTAATGATCTGGAGGATGGGGTGGATTGCACCCTCAGCAAGTTTACGGATGATACTATGCTGGGGGGACTGGTAGATACACTGGAGGGTAGGGGTAGGATACAGAGTAACCTAGAGTTATTGGAGGATTGGGCCAAAAGAAATCTGATGAGGTTTAATAAGGACAAGTGCAGAGTCCTCCACTTAGGACGGAAGAATCCCATGCACAGCTACAGACTGGGGACCGATTGGCTAGGCAGCAACACGGCAGAAAAGGTCCTGGTGGTTACAGTGGTCAAGAAGCTGGACATGAGTCAAGAGTGTGCCCTTATTGCCAAGAAGGCTAACAACAAATTGGGCTGCATTAGTAGGAGTGTTGCCAGCAGATTGAGGGAAGTAATTATTCCCCTCTATTCAGCATTGGTGAGGCCATATCTGGAGTACCGTGTCCAGTTTTGGGTCCTCCACTATGGAAAGTATGTGGACAAATTGGAAAGAGTCCAGCAGAGGGCAATGAAAATGATTAGAGGGCTGGAGCAGCAATGAAAATGATTAGAGGGCTGGAGCACAAGACTTATGAGGAGAGGCTGAGGGAACTAGGCTTGTTTAGTCTGCATAAGGGAAGAATGAGGGGGGATTTGATAGCAGCCTTTAACTACCTGAAGTGGGGTTTTACAGAGGATGGCACTAGGCTGTTCCTAGTGGTAGTAGATGACAGAACTAGGAAAAATGGTCTCAAGTTGCAGTGAGGGAGGTCTAGATGGGATATTAGGAAAAACGTTTTCACTAAGAGGGTGGTGAAGCAATGAAATGGGTTACCTAGGGAAATGGTGAAATCTCCATCCTTAGAGGTTTTTAAGCTGCAGCTTGACAAAGCCCTGGCTGGGATGATTTAGTTGGGGCTGGTCCTGCTTTAAGCAGGGGTTTGGACTAGATGACCTCCTGAGATCCCTTCCAACCCTTTTCTTCTCTGGTTCTATACCTCTGCTGTGATTTCTGTTCAAAGGAATTCACTGAAACAAGAATTTTATTATTATTTATATTCAATAGCATCTTGTGACTCCAGTTGCAGACCAAGACGCCATTGTGTTTGGCACTGAACAAACACAGAACAAAAACTCGGCCCAAGCCCTGAGGAATAGATCCAAAATCTGTTTCAGAAATAAAATCTACGTTCTGGCAGTATTCTATTGATGTTAATGACCCAGCTGTGCTCAGAATGTGTACTGTATAAACACTGGATGGTACAGTCCCTGTCCAAACAGCTAGAGATATAACAACAACAACAAGGAATGGGGAGAAAAGATTCCTCCAGTGAAAGGGATCATGCAAATGGACAATGTCTTGATAGTTTGACATTTTTTATCCCAGTAATTTACTCCCATTGCACCTTCAAACTAGTTACTACTGGTTGGTTATTTTCTTGTGTGCATCACAGTAAAGGTAGGATCTGAATGCAGAGGGCAGAAGACTGAAAAGCTGAAATAGCAGAGAAAATAGACATCATGGTGTTCCTGTTGTTTATTCTTCCTAAGAAGCTGATAATAACTGAGGACTTGATCCAAAGCTCACTGAAGTCTGTGGAAAGTCTCCCATTGACCCCAATGGGCTTTGTATGAGACTGAAGGTCCCCAAACTGTGGGGTGCACCCTCCTAGGGGGCCTGGAGGAACATTCAGAGGGGCACAGCAGGACCCAGGCCAGCCCCCACAAGGGGCAGGGGAGGAAGCATCACCCAGCCCTGCTCTGGCCCCACCCACAGCCGCATCTCCACTCCAGGTCCTGGATCCACCCCCAACTGTGACCCCAGCCTCAGCCCATGGCTCCTGGCCTGGCCACTGCTCCACACCCGATCTCAGATGTGGTCCACCAGCGCTGCTCCTGGCCCCAGCCCCAGCCCCAGCCCCAGCCCAGGCTCTCTGGCCCCCAGCCTGGCCCTGGCCCCAGCCTTGGCCCTGACAGTGGCCCCACCTGCAGCTCTGACCCTGTTCCCGACAGTGGCCCCTCTCCTGGCCCTGGTTCTGGCATGGGGAGGGAAGCGTGGACAGGGGTAAGGAGGGGAGCATGGCATAGAAAATGTGGGGACCGCTGGATTAGACCTCAAAAGACAAGTGAAGGAATTGAATTTAGGGAATTTAACTAACCTGACACCAGAAACTAGTACAAAGGAACCATTAATTGCAGTGTGTTTTAAGTTGAAGTGTGTAGTATTGGTTGTCACTCAAGAGGGGGAATGGAAACCTTGAGACTGTCTTTGAGTTCAGAAACACAGTTTAAGATGAGGGAGGTCAGGATGGGAAGTGAGGAAGTAGTACGGCCAGCTCAAGAGGTCAGGGTCCAGAAAGGTTCACCTCGAGCAAAAGAGAAAGGGGACACACACTCTAAAATGATACAGCTAATTAGTCCCATCAGCACCTAATGATGAGCTCTGGGATACAACAGAATATTGAGATAATGTCAATATCCAACGCTGGAATTTTCTTCCCCTTTCCTATTCCTTCGATATCCTGTGAGAAATTCTAATATTTCAACATTTTCTTTTTATCCTAAATTGGAACAAAAAATTAAAATTTATCATACATCAAAAACTTCATTTGAAAGATTTCACTTGAGAAATGTTGAAACATTTCATTTCAGGTTGACAGTGCCTCATGGGACTAGTTGGGATACCTCATGTTCCCATTATCCCCAATGGGCCAGGCTACCCAGCCCGACACCATATCCCATAATGCATCACAGTGCCCACCTGTAGCTGTACAGTTGGACTCTGGACTGCAGTGCCTTGCTGGAAATGTAGTCCAGCTAGGGAGACTAGCCTAGAGGGGAAAATAGAGTCATTAGGCACCTGAACCACAGCTCCCATGAAGCAACGCACTGGGACATGGACATGGAGTCATGTTGAATCAGATCAAAACAAAATGTTTCATTTCAATTTTCTCAAAAGAAAAATTAAAAAAGGGGAAAAAAATTCTGCAGAAAAAAATTATTTTGCCGAAACCATGTTTTTTCTGGAAAAAAATTTCAGTGGAAAATTCCCAGCTAGTTGAACTTCTGTGCCTATACACGTACTAATGAAACTGCTCTTGTATGTGTGCTAATGAAACTACTCATGCCGGGACAATAATAGCAATATCATGCATTGTCAGGATTGTTACCAGTCTCTCTCTGAAGATGCACCTCGTGTAAAATGTTAATCATTAGGCCCCAAGATAGTGGGATGCTAAGTGAAAGCCCTGCAGAGAGAGAGACCTGAATTATCCCATCAATCGTGCACTGCAACACATAACATCCACAAGTAATTTCCACATAGAATGGGGATATTTTACTTTGAGTACCCATCTAGTGACTGTTGAAGAGAATGTATTACGTTATTAGGTAAATTAATCTTGCCAATGAACCAAATTCATTATATTATCCTATATCCAGTGATACAATGTGTGTCTGAAGACAAGTCACTTAAGAAAACAGTAGTCATGTTTGCTGCTTTGGAAGGGCCCAATCCTACGGTACTTGGGTGCCCTAAATCCCTATAAAACCAACAGGATTTTGGAACGAGCAAAGAAGAGAGAAACCAGCCCTAAAATACCAATGCAGTGCACTTGAGATCTAGGCCCACATCACTGTAGCGCCCGAGTGCACAGAAGGAGTGCAGGCATTCATAGGTGACTCTAGATCCCCCGGATATGAAGATGTTGTAACTTGTAACAGCACAAAGAGGTCCATTGCATGGACAGGATGACCAGATCTTTGATACATAGATGCTGGGACTAGGGATGCTGGAGGTGCTGCCACAGCCCCTGGCTTGAAGTGGTTTCATCATATACAGGGTTTACCGTTCAGTTCAATGGCTCTCAGCACCCATGCTATAAAAATTGTTCCAGCCCCCCTGCTCTGATATACCCAGTCTTTTCCAGTCATGCCCCCTCCACTTGCAGCTGGGAAGAAAGACAGCTGCACCAGCTCTCTTCCACCCTGCCCCTGGCAGATCCTCCCATGACTGGTTATATCAGCTGTAAGGCGGATTTGCCCAAAAGGTACAGCACAAAGCAGACACAGCTCAGCCATGCACCCGAGCCAGAGATTTGGGTCTCTCTGCATCACACTTTTAAGACACTTGCTGTGATCACATTCAGGATTCTAGAAATTCATTGCTTGATATTTTGTTGCTAGTACCATCAACATTTTAAAGAAGCCATAGGGCTATTCTTTGCTGATTCAAGTCTATTTGCTTTACAGTCACATTTAACAGAAACCAAGTTAATTGTATTCCTCCTAACAAATGCATAACTCCACCCAGGTTACATCAAAAGAAGTGTAATAATGCAGCTGACTAATGAAATTCTTACATTCGCTTGTAACCTTTCTCACTCATTTCTCACACAACAGGGAGTAATAAAGCAGTACCATCAATTCTCAAACAAAGCAGACCCCCATTTCTGCTTGTAACTTTCATTGCAATTATTTTTTAAAGATGGCCTTTTACTTTTTCTTAACCTGGACCATGCACTCTTCATAATTCTGCATTTCTTCTATTTCTTTTGCTTTCTTCACCTCTGGTTACGGTGCTTGGACTTTTCTCATTTTGTCAAATAGGCGGCAGTATAGATAAAAAATTCCCCCCCACTTCTACCTGCACCAAAGGCCTGGGAGGTTAAATGCTTTGAGCTTTAAACACAATATTCCAATACTCTATCCTACTCCTGGGAGTAGTCTACTGTATTTTGGAACGTATGAAATACAAGCTTTTATTTATCTGTAGAATCAAAGCATTCTAAATTCTGAACTGACATCTGAATGCACTGACCGTGCTAAACACTTTTATGCTTATTTTTCAAACTCTTAGGAATATCTATGCTTATCACGTGAGGAAGATTATTAGGAGTTATCTCAGTATGCAGTGAATCGTATCAGTGTGTTGTGAGTAAAATCTAATGACTAAACTAGTTGAAGCTTGGTCAACTATATTTGTGATGAAGATGAAGTCTTAGTTCAGTGTATTAACACAATACACAGAGTGCTGTCTTATGAAATGTATAAAAGATGTGACAGTTAAACAACATATTCAATTATCAGGTCATATATAACAGCATAAATTACTTTAATCTTATAAACTACTATTATTCATTACCGGACATCTCATAATAGAATTTTACTTTCACTTTAGTGGCCTCTTGTGGACATAAATTTTCATGCATGTCTGCTCTCAGACTTGCACATGTATGTTTCACAGTATATTTTTATTATGAGCTCCATTTTTTTTGTGCTCAAGCAGGAACAGTGGAGTATTTAATTGTGTTAGCTACAGTAATTGCATAGGCACTGCCAGTGGCTTAATATCCATCCCCCAAGCTCACCCCAGTGGCACAAAGGGAAATTATGACAAAAATATTATTTTATTTGCAAATCTGGAAAATTGCACTTCTCAGTCTTTGACTGTCCATTTCCCCGGATCCCCCACACCTGTAATCAAAGTAAATGCGATCTTTCCATGAGCGAGGGATTGCAATCACGCTCCCTCTGCTTGCTTCACCCCAGCCCAAAGAGATGGCAGCTGTCCTGCGCATGGGAACTTCAACTAACCAAGGCTCGGTTACTAAGGTAACCAGGTGCATGCAGAAGGGAGCAGCCACGTTCCTCCACTTTTTCACATGCAGGCTGCTGGAGCAATGCAGTGAAATGGCCTGCCTGAAAAGACACTGGTATTTATAAAGAGTCTATAGAAACACTGTCATCTGTGGTTTACCTAAATCCTTTTTTTGCCTCTGGAAGCCACGCTATCTTTAGACAGGGAGGAGTTCTCCTTTGCTGGAATATACAGCTACACTCTCCCCTTCCCCCCCTTAAATGAATGCATGGCTGTTTTTGTTTCTTACTGTGTAAAGGCCAAGCCATGAAAACTGAAGCTGTTCCTCCTACTTTTACAACACAGGGGCCCAGCAGTGTGGCCAGACTCAGGAGAGGTCCCCACTAGATGGAGGGGAAAAGTTTGCAGTGAGAAATGGCTTTGCAAAGGGTATGAACTGAACATTTCAGTTTTCTTTGTATTTAGTTGTTTGTTCAGTTTTGTAGTGAATTGAATCAAATTCAAAATTTCGAGGAACCAGAGGAGAACAAGAGGAAGCTCCCACCCCTCCCAGAAATTAAACACTGAAATGAAAATGTCCAATTTCACCAAAATATTCCACAAAATAATCATTACAAAGTCTGAAATGTTTTGCAGAAAATGCTCACCATATTTTGACCAGCCTTAGTGTCCATGCCCAGCTAAGCCAGACCTATACCACTCAGTTCTGATGATTATACATCTCAAGAGGGAAACCCACACGTCCCTGAGCAAATCCTTTATGGCATGTGATTGCTGAACATGTGATATGAGTAGCACTGATCATACGATTTCAGGGAGGAGACAACAAAAATCTTCAAAGTCATTTTTGTTCCCTAGGTTTTGAAAAGGAACAATTTTTCACTTTATTTTTCACCCCACAAATATTTGATCGTGAATATAATGAGCAATCATCAGCTGTCTAGTAAACCAATCAATTAAAAGGATCTTCTGAATTAAACATATAGGACCTTGATCAAATTATGAAAAAATGAGACCCCAGCTCCATGTGCACAGTCTATTCACAGCTCTTGGGAACAGAAGGGACCGTTATAATGATCTAGTCCAGGGGTTGACAATAGGTGGACTGTAGGCCAAATCTGGACTGCCAGATGCTTTTGAATGGACCCCAAAATCTTTTTATGTACTTCTTGTTATCATTATTCTTATTTTTTGTTGTTGTTGTTTTCTCTGGAGTCTGGACCTTGACTATAACTTGACCAAGAAATGTGGATCTTGACAAAAATAATTGACGACCCCTGAGAAGTCTGACCTCCTATATAGCTCAGGCCAGAGGATTTCATACAGCGATTCCCACATCGAGCGGAACTTCTGGCTGAGCTAGAGCAGTGACTGTACCCCTGGGGTTACACAGAGGTTTTCCAAGGGGTACATCAACTCATCTAGCTATTTGCCTAGTTTTACAACAGGCTACATAAAAAACAAAGTCAGTACAAACTAAGATTTCACACAGCCAATGACTTGTTTATATTGCTCTATATCTACGCACTGAAAAGTAAGTACAATATTAATATTCCAACAGATTTATTGTATAATTGTATGGTAAAAATGAGAAAGTCAGCCATTTTTCAGTAACTGTGTGCCATGACACATTTGTATTTTTATATCTAATTTTGTAAGAAAGTAGTTTTTAAGGGAAACTCACAAGACAAATCCGACTTCTGCAAGGGGCACAGTCGTCTGGACAGGTTGAGAGCTACTGAGTTAGAGCATCGAATTTAGAAATACATCCTGTCTTGATTTAAAGTCTGCAAATGAAGGAGACTCCATCATAACCCTAGTTAAGATTTTATAATATTTAATTCCCCTCACTGCTAAAAAAATGGTTCTTTATTTCTAGTCTGAATTTGTCTAGCATCAGCTTCCTGATGCTGGATCTTGTTAAGCCTTTTTATGGTAGATCAAAAATGATCAGGCAGCTGGAGCACAAGACTTATGATGAGAGGCTGAGTGACCTGGGCTTATTTAGTTTTCAGAAGAAAAGAATGAGGGGGGATTTGATAGCAGCCTTCAACTATCTGAAGGGAGGTTCCAGGGAGGATGGAGCTAGGCTGTTCTCAGTGGTGGCAGATGACAGAACTAGGAGCAATGGTCTCAAGTTACAGTGTGGGAGGTCTAGGTTGGATATTAGGGAAAGGTTTTTCACTAGGAGGGTGGTGAAGCACTGGAATGGGTTACCTAGGGAGGTGGTGGAATCTCCATCCCTAGAGGTTTTTAAGCTGCGGCTTGACAAAGCCCTGGCTGGGATGATTTAGTTGGGGTAGGTCCTGCTTTGAGCAGGGGGTTGGACTAGATGACCTCCTGAGGTCCCCTCCAACCCTCATCTTCTATGATTCTATGATTGAAGAGCCCTCCACTATCAAATATTTTCCCCATGCCGAAATTTGTAGAAAGTGATCGAGTCACTTCTTGTCTTGGTTAAACATAATAGATTGAGATTGTTTTGCTCGCACTGTAAGGCAAGTTTTGCAGATCTCAGTCACTGTCACTCTTTTCTGATACCTTTCCTTTTGTTATTACCCTTTTTAAAGGTTATGCATGAGAACTGGACACAGCATGGACAATTACAACAAATGAGGGTAAAAAAACTGGCAACTCTACACAGAAAGACAAACATTGCTGTCTCAGCCACCTTTTGCACAACTCTGCAACATTTGTACATGCAGATATGCTTCATACACTCAAGAGATAAACTTATTTTATGCCAACGTAAAACGATGTGTCGAGCATGGTGGCCAAGTCTCTGTCAATAGGAGATAGAGAACACAATTGCAGTGCTACAGTCTAATGAGCCTTCACAAATTCACGTGGTTCCTGCTTATTTTCAAAATTGTGCATTCAGAATGCGACAGCTGATTTTTCATTCTCTGCACTATACGTGGGCCACTTTCTACTTGGATTTATCATATTTGTTTAACAAAGTGTTTGGCAAGAGCTGCTTCTCTTAGTAATGTCCTGGCATAGAACCATACGTGGGTGGCCCCTTTCTGCCATTTCAGAGTGCACCGTTCCTATGCTCCGACACACATCCATGTTTTTTTAACCCCTGGAACCCTCTCTTCTCCATTTTCCCTTTCTCGCTTTATAGGACATCCTGGTTGTATCCTCACTACTGAGTGAAACAGGAGCCATAACTCATGAAAGGTGAATCTGAGTTATAAAGTGTGCGGTCACTCAGCAGTGAGGGTAAAACATGATATTTAGCTGTTCATTATATACAGACGTGCATATGCATTTTGTAGGCATGCAGTTTTGGACGTTTGTTTTGTGCATGCAAACAGTACAACTGAAAGCACAAATCAGTACATGCACATGACCAGGTAGATAACTAAATAACCATGTGCACAAGTGAACACTGTTGGTGTTTGTGCAGATTAGACACGGGCATGCAGACTAATCATAGAATCATAGAATCATAGAATATTAGAGTTGGAAGGGACCTCAGGAGGTCATCTAGTCCAACCCCCTGCTCAAAGCAGGACTAACCTCTGCTATATCATCCCAACCAGGGCTTTGTCAAGCCGCAGCTTAAAAACCTCTAAGGATGGAGATTCCACCACCTCCCTAGGTAACCCATTCCAGTGCTTCACCACCCTCCTAGTAAAAAACTTTTTCCTAATGTCCAACCTAGACCTCCTTCCCTGCAACTTGAGACCGTTGCTCCTTGTTCTGTCATCTGCCACCACCGAGAACAGCCTAGCCCCATCCTCCCTAGAACCCCCTTTCAGGTAGTTAAAGGCCGCTATCAAATCCCCCCTCACTCTTCTCTTTTGCAGACTAAACAAGCCCAGTTCCCTCAGCCTCTCCTCATAAGTCCTGTGCTCCAGCCCCCTAATCATTTTTGTTGCCCTCCGCTGGACTCTCTCCAACTTGTCCACATCCTTTTTGTATTGGGGGGCCCAAAACTGGACACAATATTCTAAATGCGGCCTCACCAATGCCGAATAGAGGGGAATAATCACTTCCCGTGACCTGCTAGCAATGCCCCTCCTAATGCAGCCCAATATGCCATTGGCCTTCTTGACAACCAGGGCACACTGCTGACTCATATCCAGCTTTTTATCCACTGTTACCCCCAGGTCCTTTTCTGCAGAGCTGCTGCCCAGCTCGTCGGTCCCCAGTCTATAGCTGTGCATGGGATTCTTCCTTCCTAAGTGGAGGACTCTGCACTTATCTTTGTTGAACCTCATTAGATTTATTTTGGCCCAATCCTCCAGTTTGTTTAGGTCACTCTGTATCCTATCCCTACCTTGCAGGGTATCTACCACTCCCCCCAGCTTAGTGTCGTCCGCAAACTTGCTGAGGGTGCAATCTACCCCATCCTCCAGATCATTAATAAAGATGTTGAACAAAACCAGCCCCAGGACCGACCCCTGGGGAACTCCGCTTGTGACCGGTTGCCAGCTAGACATGGAGCCATTGATCACTACTCGTTGAGCCCTATGCTGTAGCCAGTTCACTATCCATTTTATAGTCCATTCATCCAACCCATACTTCTTTAACTTGCTGATAAGAATACTGTGAGAAACCGTATCAAAAGCTTTGCTAAAGTCAAGGTATATCACATCCACCGCCTTCCCCACATCCACAGAACCAGTCACCTCATCATAGAAAGCAATCAGGTTGGTCAGGCATGACTTTCCCTTGGTGAATCCGTGTTGACTGTTCCTGATCACCTTCCTCTCTTCCAAGTGCCTTAAAATGGATTCCTTAAGGACCTGCTCCATGATCTTTCCAGGGATTGAGGTGAGGCTGACCGGTCTGTAGTTCCCCGGATCCTCTTTCCTCCCTTTTTTGAAGATGGGCACTATATTAGCTTTTTTCCAGTCGTCAGGGACCTCCCCCTGTTGCCACGAGCTTTCAAAGATAATAGCCAATGGCTCTGAAATCACCTCAGCCAACTCCCTCAGCACCCTCGGGTGCATTGCATCCGGCCCCATGGACTTATGAATGTCCAATCCTTCTAAATAGTCTTGAACCTGTTCCTTCAGCACTGCGGGATGTTTGCCTCCTTCCCATTCTGTGCCACCCAGTACAGCAGTCTGGGAGCTGATCTTGTCTGTGAAGACAGAGGCAAAAAAGGCATTGAGTACCTCAGCTTTCTCCACATCCTCCGTCACTAGGTCGCCTCCCTCTTTCTTTAAGGGGCCTACACTTCCCGAATCTTCCTCTTGTTGGCAATATGCCTGTAGAAACCCTTTTTGTTCCCCTTCACGTCCCTTGCTAGCTGCAACTCCAATTGTGCTTTGGCCTTCCTCATTTCATTCCTGCATGTTCGAGCAGTGTTTTTATAATCCTCCCTAGTCATCTGACCAAGCTTCCACTTCTTGTAAGCTTCTTTTTTGCGTTTAAGTTCGCCAAGGACATCTTTGTTAAGCCAAGCTGGACGCCTACCATATTTGCTATTCTTTCTGCACATCGGGATGGTTTGCTCTTGTGCCCTCAATAAGGTTTCTTTAAAATACAGCCAGCTCCCTTGGGTTCCTTTCCCCCTCATATTAGCCTCCCAGGGAATCCTGCCCATCAGTTCCCTGAGGGAATCAATAGAAGTATACTAATAGAAGTATAGCCCGTCTAAATGATAAACATGAGATGTAAAGGCAGGTTAGTGGCAAGAATATTAGTGAAGAAAATGCCGTGACTTACACTGCAGTGCTTGTGAAGCACCGCACTTGGGTTTTCCGAACTGTCTGCTTCTGTGGTTTAGGAGCTCAGTTCCGAAAAGGAAATAGGTCAGTGAGGCGTCGCCATGTTCATTGCTTTTCCATCTCCCCCGGCATTAGGGGTTTCTCACTTCATGAGGACGTGAGCAGATTCCGTGTTTCCCAGTCGGAAAAGGCCTTTCTTCTATTGCTGTTAGGTTTCTGAAGGTTCCAGGAAGTGGATCAAGGCTAGTGGGAGAGGCTGGCATTTGCAATGTGACTGAATACATGGACTGCTCCCACAGCCTACCACTCACATCAGGGAGCTGGGACTGCGGCAGTCACCCTTCATTAACTTGGGACGCTTTGGTCACCCAATTATGGAGGGCCCTACATCCGTGCTCTGAAAAGAGAGCAAGATATAGGGACACTTTTCCCCTCCCCCTGGACACCCATGCAGCCAGCCATGATGGAAAAGTGAGGCAGCAGTCCTTGAAATTCCTGCCTCTTGCAGGTCAGCATGTTGGAAGGAGCCCTGGTGATACCTCTTCCAAGGGGAAGTGAATCTTTCTGGCCAGCACACCTGTCATGGACATAATGCATGCAGGCACCGCTGCGCTGGTAGGATAGCTCCCCCTGCCCCATTCCATCTCCTCTTGTCTTATAGCACATCATGGCTTTGGTCTTGCCAGTGAGACACACATGAGCCCTGTGTGTCTACACAGAAAAACTGATTCATTTATTTGATGTATATTAACTTCTCCCCTTTGACACTCTTCAGACAGATGTAAAGAGAGCCATTCACAGCCACTTTGGTCCCAGTCTTGCAGCTCACAGGCGCACACTGATTTCAGAGAGACTGCCGATACAAGTAAGATTTGTAGGGCCATATTTATCCTCCTCTAGTCAAATAAAAAATTTCCCACGTTAGTTAGAACCAGACATGCTTATAACTGTAATCAATTATTCTCCATGCCCACTGAAGGTAAGGCAGGAAGTAACGGGCTCAGTCCACAGCAAGGGAGCGTAATCTTAGATATCAAGAAAAACGTTCTAACTGTGACAGTAGTTAAGCTCTGAAACAGGCTTCCGAAGGAGGTTGTGGCATCCCCACCACTGGTGGTGTTTCAGAGCAGATTTGACCAACACTTGTCAGGGATGGTCTAGGTTTACTTGGTCCTGCCACAGCGCAGGGGGCAGATTTGAGAACTTCTCAGGGTCTCTTCCAGGTTCGCATTTCTGGGATTCTGTGGGGTCTGCAAGGCTAGTACAGGGCATTGTAGAAAAGGCACAGTACCTGGGACTCAGGGACTCCTGCGTGTGATTGCCTGCTCTCATACTAACCCTGGACCAAGGCTCCAACATACAAGTTTTCAGAGACTGCTGTTAATTTTTGCTTTTTCAAACCCTGAGTGTCCATCTTGAGACCCCCAGGGCCTGCTCTTCAGAGCTGATGAGCGCTCATCCCTACAACTGAAGGCTAAAGATCCCACTGGGCTCAGTGCCTCTGAAATTCAGCCCCCCGGCTTCTGGAATTGGCCTCTGCCCCCCTGTAGAAGATCCTCGGTAGGGGGCGGCGCCGGTGGCGCTCCCTCTGCATCAGTCCCAGAGGCAGGCCACACCTCCTGTTGCCTACGCCCTTCAGGGAGTCCAAATAAAGGGACCACCTCCGGCCCTCAGTAATGCGAGCCTTGGTTCAGGCTGCTCCCTTGGTGAAATAGTCTCTTGCCCCACGGGGCGTGTTAGCAGTCTGTGGTCCGGCCCTCAGCCAGGGATGGGCTGGCAGCGGGAAACAACCCTCAGCCTGCAGCAGGGCGAGGAAGCAGTCTATCGCCTAGCCCCTCGGGAGGGCAGGCCAGCAAACACACGCAGGCTCGAGCCCGTGGTAGGGCGAGCAGCAGTCTATGGCCCGGCCCTTAGCCAGGCAGGGCAGTCAGTAAGGGACAGGGTCTGGCGCTCAGCCGGCATTCACCCCAGGTTGGGATGAGGGAAGGGGGGAGGAGGACGCAGGCCCACCCGTCTCCACTGTGTCCCAGCCCAGGACCCTATCAGTGATGGGATGTCCCGTCACTGGATCAGTGGGGTCCAGCCGAAACGCGCCGACTCATCACGAGTGTCAGATCAGCCGCACTGTAGTAGGCTTCCCTGGGCTCCTTCCTCCCAGCCTCTCCCTAGAGTACCTGGGGCCAGTCATCTCCCTCTGGGTCGCTGGGGTAGAAGGCATGCAGGAGTCCCACGAGTCCCTCCCCATCAATCAGTGGCAGGTCCGGAAACTGTGTGGGGTCCTCTGAAGGCCTTCCTCCGGGTCGTACGGTTCAGGCAGCATCTCCGGATCCGCAGGGCCCCACGCCGTGGGTAGATCCGGCAGTTTCTCCTCTGGGTGGACTCGAGCACCAAGGGAGAGGTGTCCTTCTCCCTCGGCCCCTGGGCCCTGACTGAGCGAGCAGGCCTGGGTTTTAAAGGCCTATCCCCGCCTACCTGCTTCTGGTCAGGTGCTGTCTTTCTGGGTTCCAGAAATCTCAGAGGGAGGCCACACCTCCCGGCTACACCCCCAAAGAGCCTCTTTGGAAGTTTGGCTCAAACCCTTTGTGCTTCCGGTTTCCAAATCTGTCCTATGTAGATAATACCCACTACTTCTCAAAGGAGCTGGGAGGCTGAAGATAAAGCACTGCATGGTCTAAAAACCATTAGAACATTGCCATCCTCTCCTAACTACGTGGAATTGTTAGTGTAAAGAGTGAACATTGAGATGTATTCTGTAATTCTCATAATAAGGAGTGAAGCAGGTTTGTGAAGGCTGTATGGCTAGCAGCTGGTTGACAAATAGAGTGTAGTCTTGAAAACCACCCTCCACACAAGTAGCCCCATTGAAGGCACCTGAGTTGGGATTTGCAGGAGAGAGCCGATAGAGACTGATCCTGAGAGGGCTGAAGGGTGTTCAGAACCTAGAAGACAACACACAATACCTTGCTCTATGGGGCCGTTCAGATGGATTGGTCTGATTAGGTTGGTCCTAGTGTCACAATTTTGTTGTGCTACAGACTGATTTATAAATAGGAATCTAGCAAAAGACTTGCTGCTGATGTTGGTTTCTGTCTAACAAGTAGAATTACAGTATTGCCAAAGGAAAGCACTAAAAAACCATGCATCAGCTTCCTAACATCATAAGATTTTAGAAAAAATTCTGGGGTTTTCTTTTATCTGCATTTTGGTTTCTGAGCCTTTGGTTCCACACTTTAAAGCTTTTGTCCATAACCATAAGGACTCGAAACCTTTTTTTTTTTTTTAAATATATGGAGACATTTTTATGCAACCAAGTGTCTCCAAGAACTGGACTACAAGGAAAATTAAAAAAACCCACCACCAAATACCATGGGCTATCAAAATGAAGTCATGAGAGTTGGCATCATTGCAATAGATACTCGGACTCTATATGACAGAAGACGTACATTGGAATGAGTGCCTTGTACCAAAAATATAATGGGGCTCTGTAGGATGATCGTTCCTGAACATCATTTGGGCGCACAGAGCTTTTCACGTGAGAATCCTTGCTGCAAATCCTGCTTTTGTGTAGTACTTGACAATTATTACCAACACTGTCATTGCGCTACAGGGTTTGGAAAAGTCCCCTGGAGAGTTCTCCATGCAAATGCATTTAGCTACTGAAAAAGATGCGGGTTTTTTTTGTTTGTTTGACACAAATAGATTCTCCCGCCCCCACGGTTTTAGTGCAAATAACAGGAATACGGCCATTCATGTAACAGATTTCTCCGAATAGTTTAACGAGCTAGGCAGCCTGCAAAAGGCCCATGTAGGATTTGATCTTAAGCCCACTTGAGTGAAAGGGCTCGTGCTCTTACTAAGAAATACTGACGCTAGAATGTGCAGGACCCTTGCTCCTACAGGAGGGGGATTTAGGGTTTCCTTTTGGATGGGTTTTGCTGCTCGCACATCTGCTCAGGTAAACAGCCCTTCCTTTCCAAGCCTGCCATTCAGAGATCACTAATTGTGCCACAGGGAACTGCCATCCATGGTATGTCTAGCGCTTCTTCTTTTTGCAACCAAATCACTATTAAATTCCCAGGAGGACAGTGGTGCATGCCCCTACGTCCATCAGTCTACCAATGGGGCAGGCTAGCCTCTGGGTTCCCACTCTGCAGTGCAGTGAAGGGGATGTTAGTTAGCTCGCCCAAGGCCTAGCCAGCTCCCTGGGGAGAGATGCACATGCTAGTGCATTGTCACACCTGGATGGATATGCACACAGAAGGCAGAGACGTATTTAAGGCACATTCCACGCTAGCTGTAAATGGGTGTGCTTGTGGCTCTTCGGTCTTGGTTTTTACTAGATCCATTCGTGTTTGTGGGTTTAGAAGAGATCGTTCTCTCTCCAGCTGCATGCATGCCTCCGCCATCTCCTCCCATAATTGCTGAAGAAGGTTCGTTCTGCTCTATTTAAGTGCTCCATCTAGTTAGTAGTGCCATAACTGCAAGTAATTTGCCTTAATATTCTGAGAGCTTAATTTGCTCCTTGATGAAACAGTTGTAAACATGTGCACCTGTGATCAACAGTTCATCTGATAGAAAGTCTAACCATCATATTAAGCTATCATTATTTACTAATTGCAAACAGCACTAGTAGATATATCCACTGACTACTGTCTGCTGGAGAAAATGTAGGTACTGCTGTCAAGTAATAACACATCTCCCACAGAATCTTCCCTCATTAGCATGAGGCGACACATTTTATTTCAAATGATTCCCAAGCATTTAAGATAGAGAAAGTGGTTTTATATGAATTCCTTAATCTCAAAGGTATATAATGCAATACAAAATCTGAAAATGCATAATTTGATGTCCTGTTGGAATTATCTAAGCAATACATATAAGTGCCTATTTTCTTACACAAACACATAACTCTGTAAATTAAAATCCCCATATATTGTGTATATTTGTTTTCTTCAGACAAATAGTCATGGAATCTATATAATCTATAGAGAAGCTTCTGCATGCTAGCAACACTGCTTTCAGACTTTCTGGAAAACAATCAGCTTAAAATAACTCTATCCTTTTTCATATCATGGAGTCCAAAATTTAACTGACAACAGGAAAAATATGACCATCTTAAATCCAGACCTCAGGTATAGTTTTGAGTCCACAATGGTATATCAAGGTTGGATTCTTCTCTTTTGGATTAAAAACTTTGTCAGATTCCAATCAGGAATAAACTACTTGGAAACATGTGGCACTTACTAATGTGTGCGCTTTGGCTTCATAACCATTTCTGGGTGCAACCGAAGATGCTGATTAGCTCCTGCAATGCCATATACATTGTTTGTCCAGAGTACCTAAGAGACCACTTGTATCCCTATGCATATCATGACAGATTGAATAAGATTTACTAAATGTTCTCATCACCCAATAATAAACGATGGCAGTACTCACTGGTTGTTCAGAACTCCTCCGCAGCCAAAAGTTTCACAGCACATAAACATATTAAAGATCACAGTGTCCCAAAATGCTTTTTTACCATTATAGACATTGATGACTTAATTCTCATGGATGCTGCTGACTACCACTTGCATCTCCAACATTACCGTCTGTTTTTGCCTCTTTAGCCTTTTGCTATCTTTTATTGACAGAAAAGCACAAAGTTATTTTAAATGTCTCCACTCATATTGACTAAAACTTCAAACTGAGTTATTTCAAAGCTGAAGGCTGTTCAGGGAACCCATAAAATTCATTCAGATATATTGCTTGCTTATCCATTAAAAGGGACCTAAAAAGGTAGAAGTATTACACTACAAGTACATTCTTCTCCAATACTGTATGTACTGAGTGGTTCCAGCAGCCAGCCTTATGGCTTGATCACAGAAAATGCTCACCTCCTTTGGAAAGGGCAAAAAATCACATCACAGAGGAATTTTCACCAGATTCCAGCCTGTACCAAACCAGCCCATTCGTGGGCCCAATTTTTGCAACCAGAACTCCTAGTTCAGAGCCCAGAACCTATGCCCAGTCCTACTGGTGCTATATGCAAGCACTGAGGTATGTAATAGCAAATCCAGTTGTAAGATCAGGACTTTGGCTCCCTACTCCCCTCCAAGACTGTCTGGGGTAAAGAAACCAGGTAAAAACCTGAACAAAATGAAGGTCCCAATCCTGCAAAGAACCTTTTAACTCCATGCACTCTGAATTGTTCCAATTAAATCAACTGAAGTCAGTGGAACTACTTATTGTGAAACGTTCAAGCACCCGGAACAGACCTGCACAGGGTCTGACTTATGTAGGTAAATGTAGCTGAGGTTTAATTTTATTTCTCTTTAGAGTCTTCAGAAACTTGGGAGATTACAATCAACTGAGGAAAGTACAAAATAAAGTCTTATTTGTTCTGCTTGGACAACACCCAAACTCAGAGACAAACTCATTTTCGAAAAGCAATTCATTAAAGAAAAGTAGGTCCAGGCTAGGATTTGATGCTAATGTCTTGCTGTGACTCTTACCAGCCAAGATATGTTTCCAAATGCTGCTTCATTAATCAGAGTTGGAAGGTAGGTGAGTCAGCTAAAAGAATAATTAAAATGCTACCTTACAACTGTATTTTTGAAGTCAAGGATATCAGTGTATTTTTTGCACGTTAACTCAATGGGCAGGATTCTGATCTCACATCTGTAGATGCCACAATTCATTCCCTTAAGGTCAGTGGAGGTACAGCCGTTTGAGAGATGTTAGTGATCAGTGCCCACATTTGGATGCTATTGCACCAACACCAGTTGTCACTCAGAACTATCGCAAGCCCCTGTTCTCTTGGCTAGCTGCCACTGAATCATGTCTAGGGAACATCACAGCTGGCTGTTCTAGGCACTCGCGAATTCCTTGGCACGCTGTGTTGCCTGTTCCACTCAGATGACCAGAGACTAGTACATCCATACACAGGTGACACACTCCACTGCTCTCCAACTGTAGACCTCTGTCCAGTCTTCCCAAACACTGTAAACCTTCTAATGAACGGTTGTGAATAGGCCTCATCTGCCCTAACTGAACTGACTTTGTTAGCACTTGCCCTCCCCAGTGTTATGTTTCTTACCCTTGGATGTATATATATATATATATCTCCTATCTGCGATTTCCACTTCATGCATCTGACGAAGTGGGTTGCAGCCCACGAAAGCTTATGCCCGCAGAAATTTGTTAGTCTTTAAGATGCTACAAGACTCCCGTTGTTTTTAATGTAAACTTGCATTTTCTTTATTGAATTTTGCTCCTTTCTAGATGTAAACCTTCAGGACTCCCACACTGTATAGTGATTTGGGTATTTTTATTTCGGGATTTAACATTTCATCTCTACACTAGCTGCTGTATTATCTGAACCTGTGTTATCACTTCTCTCCCTCTGTGTACAGGGAACACATAACAGCCTGACATTAGCATAAAGGTTTTAGCAACATGAATTTGGGATTACTCCTGAATTCAGGTTGAATTTACTTGTGACAGCCTAAACCACCATTCCAAACGAGTCTTATTTCACAGAAAAGTCTCTTGGAAAAGTCCTACAGAGCATAAAAAATGAGAAGTTTGCCAGATGTGTTTTGGATGATGGCGTAGACCTCCTCACTATACAATCAGAGAGGATGGTTAAAAAGTCCTGTAGAAAGTACCTCCTTCCTTATTAAATTCTATAGGGCACCAGGGTAAAGTTGGAGAACTGTCGGAGACCTGTGGAATCCTCTTGGTTCATAGTGCTAGGGGCCTGATGCAGGAATACAGCTCTGTTCAGCAGAACACGAAAACAAATGCTTCCTGCTCACTTCAACTGGGTGTCTAAATTTTTCAGTCCTTCTCACTAAGGCCCTGTTCTTGCTCCCATTCAGGTCAATGGTGCAATATCAGACACTAAAGGAGTCTCTTTCAGAAATGCTTGAGAGACTTTACATTTCCATTTGTACTGTATTTTCTGTGTCTGCCTGTGAAGCACCATGGTCCCTTCAGTCCCATGATTCCATCTGGCCAGACCATAAAGGGAGGGCAAAAAATATGAGTCAGACATTTTGAAACCTCTGACGAGCCTAATGGTATCGCCGCATTCAGGACTGATATCTTGTAATCTACCAGAGGTGGAAGGAAGCGCCTTATTCCATTGCAAAGGGGAATTCACTACCCCCGTTCTGCACCTCAGTCACGTGGAATCTGGGAGTGAAATTCCATTTTTGAATGAAATAAGGAAACCTTTCTGTAGCCACGGATGGGTTCTAGGCATTGTGTGTCCACATGGGCCCCGCTCCTACACACAGTGAAACCTATGTGTAACTTTACTCATGGATGTAAATTTACACACATGCTTAAGGGCCTGCTAGACTGGGGCCATAGTTTCCTCCTCAGCCATCCTGATCACTCTTGAGGCACTGAAATTGGGTTTGGTAGAGACTTATTAGTTACTTACTAATTACCTACTAGGGCAAGAATTCTGCCTAGCGCTTCATCTCTTTGGCTTTTACATGTCACAAGTAACAGGGCTTCCACCACTTTCCCTGGGAGACTTTTGCCCATAAATATTTTAGGAAACTGCTCCTGCCAATTAGCCCAAGTTTTTACTTCCTTTAGTTTCCTCCTTCTCCTTGTTCCAGTGTAAATAATTCATCTCCCTGTCTGGCATTTGCAACCTTCAAATATAATTTCCCCTGCCTTTATTACTGCTTCGCCCAGCCATTTACTGAAATCTTGCCTCAGAAATCAGTCCCCCAGCACCTCCTCAGTCTGCTGCTCTTCTGAGAACTACTCCCCATTTGCCAGCTGCTGTCTGGTAATGACATGCCCATAGCTGTCACTAGTCAGAGACAACTACCGACCTTCTCCATGGCACTCTGCCTCCATGGTTGCAGCCCAATATCATACTGCAGACAAGGGTGGACTGAGGTAATCTGGGGCCGGAGACACACTGTGACACAGGGTCCATCCTGCCCGCACCCTCTTGAAGTGGAGATGACATGGGGCCCCACTCTTCCCTCCAAAAGATTGAAGGACAGCAGGTCCTCAGTCCTTCGGAAAGGCTCCATTTCTCCTGGAGACGCTGGGGTGGGGGGCTGAGCTAGGCTGGACTTTTCTCCTTTTGCCACACACAGAGCCCTATGGAATGGTGTTGGCAGGGACAACAGAGAAGTGGATCCTGGGGCCCACCTCCCATGGAGAAGCACATGGAGACTCCCTTCTCCTAGAGCTGTTGTTCCAGACGCGCTGCAGATTCACAGACATTGATGCACTGTTCACGTCCTGGTCAAGCTTTTCTTTGCAACCAAGAGAGCTGGGAACCTAGTTTTAGTTTGAAATGAAAGCTGGGATTCTGCTGTGATCACGTGATTTCAGGAACCTGCCCATTTACCCAAACTCTACCTCCATACAAAACTTCCTTTTGTTGTCTCTGGGGCTTGCAAAACCCTCCTTTTCAGTGTCCTCTGTAAATGCAACTGCTATAGCATGTGAATGGCTAGTAGAATGTAAGTAAGGTGACAAACGCAGCATGATGTTTCACCCTTCCCGCCCCACTTGCAGAAAATTCATTGAGTAAAGATTTTAAATAAGACCAGACTCAATGCCAATTATCCATCCGACACCTTGCCACAGCTCAATACATTGCCATTTACCGATGGCAAGGTGAAATTAGCAGCCCTGTACCAACAAGGGCAGTCAATTCTTGGGGAGAACAGAGACACTTGATGGCTACTGGACACAACATCACCTCCCACCCCAGAAGATAGGAGGGGTTCTGTCCTCGGAAAGGAGGGGTCACACCAACACCCAAGATGACAAAGAGGAGGCGTGGAAAACGTGATGGCCTCCAGCTGCTGAGATGCTGGCACACAGTGAACAAGCTCATTATCAGACCTATCCCAGAGAATGGTTTTGTTGTTAGGCTTTAGAGGAAACATCGCTACCGCTTGCCATTAGCAGTCAGTCTAAAAATGACCATAACTGGGACAAACTGGGAAAATGTCCAGACTATTTCACAGGAATGTTATGAGAGACCTGGTGTCCGGGTTCAATTGTGTATTGCTGCCTGAGGGAATGCACAGACTTAAATCAAAGGAGGCTCTGAAGGGGGGTGTTAAGAAACCCAGTGACACAGATAAGACAGTGTCAGGTGCCCCACTTCAAAGGAGCTAAGATAACACTGGCTGGGCCATCGCTGGTTGGGAGAAGTTACCTGGCTGGCTCCATCCAGGCGAGGGTGTTCTACTCTTTCAAAGGCTACAGCTGAGATAAAAGAATCCTGACCAGTTAAAAAGGTGCACCTGGCAGAAAGGGATGGGAACTTTTTGGGAGAGCTGAGAAAGGTGGTCCTAGGTATGTGTGGAAAAGCTGACAGACAGGGTGGGTGAGGTAATGTCTTTTATTGGAACAGCTTCTGCTGGTGAGAGAGAAAAACTTTTAAGCTTACACAGAGAGTTCTTCCGACCTCGAAAGCTTCTCTCTCTCAGTGACAGAAGTTGGTCCAATAAAAGACATTATCTAACCCACCCTGTCTCTCTAATATCTTTAGACTGACACGCCTACAACACACAACAATGAAAAGCTGACAGGAAGGGAGGATGCAATGGGAACAGAGGGAGATTTCTGCAAGCAGCATAGGCTGGTTCTGCCAACTTCGAGATGGGGAATAAGTCAGACTGCCCCTGAGCAATTGACAGAGAGGCCGTTGTGCTGATAAACCTGTTTTTGTGTCACTGCAAATTTGTGTTGTCACTGAAACCCAAAGAGAAACACTTAAGTGTCCAACCCAGCTGGACCTGCTATATCATCCCAGACGGTCCCAGTCCTGGTCTGACAGATGGTGAATTTTAGATTTCCACCCCAGGAGAGGTAAAGGCCTGAGGCCTGACACCGGTGAGGGGAGCACTCAGAGAGACATGAAAAAGTTACAATGGTGCAGCCAGCCTACTAACCATGACAGTTACTAGGGGCTATATTTTTTTTATTATCAGAAACAAAAAATCCTCTAGACATCTGATGCTAAACTCACTGTGTCTGATGCCAAGCTCACTCCATCTCAGGAACGATGGGGGACGGAGGATTTGGGGTTAACTTCCTCCACTCTCCACAGTCTCGTTTTGTTTTGGTCATTTATCTGAAATCGCTCACCTTCCCCTGCTATTTCCTCCCACCCCTTTCCCTGGTCTGGTATTTATTGCTTCACATATTCCCTTCTGTGCCACAGACCAGTACATGCCTCATCCCACGGTAGTACTTTATGTACCTCTCTTAGTTGTAACTTATTCTGAAAAAGTCAGAAAAAATGTTAAAGAACTCTTCCAGCTCTAGATTCCCAAAGCCGTCTAACAGATTTGGGTACCTAACGCCCATTAAAATTAATGAGAAAACAGCATTCAAATCCTGACGGCAGCTTTGAAAGTCTCCGTACGAGAGATCAGCTCAGGTGACTCCATCTGAAGGGACAGAATGACTCGCCAAAGTTTCTTGTTGCCGCTTCCCCATTAATCGTCCAGATGACACAGGCTCTGAGCACACACGAGTCTGTGCATACAGACCTATGGGCAGCTAATGTCGAAACCTCCATGATCAGACTCTAGGCACCTGATGCATTTTTGTTTTGGGGCTTTCCCATAGACGGGGAGGCGGCCAGAAGTTCCCTGGTTGAAATGATGCTGCTGGCAAATGAAGAATCTCAGCAAAAGAGAAAAATTAGCACTTTGTCAGCAGTTATGTGTGATTTCATGCATGCCAAAAGATGGGGACATTTGTGACAGAATGTGTGGGTAGGGGGAGGGGTGGAACAAGGCAAATAGGATTTATCAGACAAAACCTGTGCCCTAGAGTAGGTTTATGGCGTCCCCAAGAATGTCCACAACAGCCACACCTACTCCTCTAAGGGCAACCCTTGGCACCCAACTTATATTTGATACGGGGACAGACTCTGAACAGCTGCGCTGATACCACCCCATGGGGTAAACCACTTCCTTCCAAACAGCATCGCAGCCGGCCCGGTTTTTGGAAAGCACCTGAAGCTTTTCTCCGTGTGCTTAAGGGTGTTAGAACGAGCACTTTTGTCCCAGACCAAACCTGGAAGTGATGAAATAATGCAAAGAAGGTGCTTCATTTGAGCTTTCTACCCAGATTTTCAGACCGGCGATTCAGATGATTGAAATAAGGTTCCTGGTGCCAGGTTCTCAGCTGGGATAAATCAGCATAATTTACAGAGCTCAGCAGAGTTGTGAAGTTTGATGCCACTTGAGAATTTGACCCTTTAACTTTTGGAGGCATAAGTGAACCAAACTGACTCCAAAGATTTCATTCTGACCTCCCCTCAGTTGATACCAGTGTAACCAAACTGACTCCAGTGCAGTTACACCTGATAAAAATAGAGTTACTGAGAGCACAACCACACCTTGAACCTTTTGAATCCAACTCATTGATTTCAAATCCATGGAGAACATGAGCCAAGGTGGATTGATTTAAATCAAATGATTTAATCATTTTAATTTTAATCATGATTTAAATTAGCAAGCAGAAAAACCTTTGGTTTAAATAATAATGGATTTTAATTGTGTTTTGCATTTCTACTTTTCAGTTATTTTAGTGACTTCCACCAGTTCTGTGGTTTGACTTTCTCTAAAACTTGGCAGCAAATCTGTGCTACTTAATATTATTTTTGTATTTAATTTAAGTGATTTTAATAGATTGTAATAATTTTAGGCCTCAACAAAAGTTGTCAGTTTTGAAAAATAAACCTGTCTTTAATTTAAATAAAAAATCCAATTTAAATCAAAAAGTCCATTCTTTAAAAAAAACAACAA
This sequence comes from Emydura macquarii macquarii, assembly GCF_026122565.2. NCBI lineage: Eukaryota > Metazoa > Chordata > Testudines > Chelidae > Emydura > Emydura macquarii. The sequence continues at coordinate 2,414,562 of NW_027131688.1, forward strand.
CCATCAATTCGTATCCACCCGGATAGGAGCTGTCGCTAGTTTTTAGTCTCCATATACTCCATGTTTTCTCCAGTGCTTGTTCTAGTTCTAGAGCTCGGTGCTGTTGCCCTAAAGATTTTTACCAGTAGCCTGAGCACCCTGTTGCCCAAACTCAACAGAATTCAATTTCCTATTCAGGGTATAGTCTCAGCAGCTACGATTTCAGCCTGGGCAATCAGACCCGTTCTGCACAGATGTCATTCCTTTCCACCTCATGAATTACAAATTAACCCACCAGTTGGTTTAGTTCAGTGACTTTCACCAGCACTGAACTTCTAGTATTGTATATGACAAGTATTTCTTTCCAAGTATACAGCTATTACTCTGCTGGCATTGCTGTGTTTTGAGTGTGTTCTTCTCCTGCAATCTGTGTCAATGTTTAAGCAGTCGGTGTTCACCTGGATTACATTCTTTTAAAGAAGTTGCTTTAGACTTTGCATGTCAATCCCACTACTTAACATTAAGTGCATGTTGAAGTGTTTTACTGAAAGGGGATAGATTCCAGTATGTGTTTAAGCACTCTGGTGAACTGTCGCCCCAGTGCCTATCTCAACATCCCCTCCTCCCCCAAATGCAGTAGACAAAACCCAGAATGGCAACCTCTTTCTGTCACACAGCTGCATGCACCACATTTATATACACTGTACATAAAACATCCCTGTGTTGGGAAGTGAACTTTGCAATGACAGAATGCACTGAAATACATCACGCTAACAAAGCAGGTGAGTTGCATACCACATACATTCACATCCTGTGTAAAGGAACGGGAACAATACTTGCCACAAACTTGCTTACAAAAATAAGGGGCCAAATTCACATACTTCACAAAAAAGCTGCCGCCAGAAGAGGAACCCCAGGGCCTCTTGCTAAGCTCTAATTTTAGCTGCACCCAGAGCAGCAGAATTCATCCTACGGCTCTCGCAGTGCAGGTGATCTGCAGGACAAGGATTATTAGTCAAGGGTCTAGTCCATGTATTTCTGCATGCGCATCATAAGAATGGCCGTACTCGGTCACACCAGTGGTCCATCTAGCCCAGTGTCCTGTCTTCTGACAGCAGCCGGAGCCAGACGCTATAGAGGAAATGAACGGAAAAGGGCAATTATCGAGTGATCCATCCCCTGTCATCCAGCATCTGGCAGTCGGAGGTTTAGGGACACCCAGAGCATGGGGCTGCGTCCCAGCCCACTGTAGCAAATAGCCATTGACAGATCTACCCTCCAGGAACTTATCAAATTCTTTTCTGAACCCAGTTGTACTTTTGGCCTTCACAACATTCCCTGGCAACCAGTTCCACAGGTTGACTGTGCGTTGCATGAAGAAATACTTCCCTTTGTTTATTTTAAACCTACCGCCTATTAATGTCATTGGGTGACCCCTGATTCTTGTGTTATATGAAGGGATGAATAACACTTCCTTATGCACTTTTTCCACACCAGGGGTCATGACCTCTGTCATATCCCCGCTTACCTGACTCTTTTCTAAGTTGAATAGTCCCACTCTTTTTCATCTCTTCTCATATAGAAGCTGTTCTATACCCAATTCTATACCTTCAGACGGGGTGACCAAAACTGCACACAGTATTCAATGTGTGGGCATACCATGGATTTATATAGTGGCATTATGATATTTTTTATTTTATCTCTCCCTTTCTTAATGGTTCCTAACGACTGTTAGATTTTTTTGACTGCCGCTGCACATTGAGAAGTTGTTTTCAGAGAACTAGCCACAATGACGCCAAGATCTCGGTCTTGAGTGGTAACAGCTCATTTAGGCCCCATCATTTTATAGGTATAGTTGGGATTATGTGTTCTAATGTGCATTAATTTGCATTTATCAACACTGAATTTCATCTGCCATTTTGTTGCCAAGTCACCCAGTTTAGAGAAATTCCTTTGCAATTCTTTGGACTCAGCTTTAGACTTAATTTCGTATCATATGCAAATCTTATCAGCTCACTATTGCCCCTCTTTCCAGATCATTTATGAATTTATAAATATATTGAACAGCACAGGTCCCAGTAAATATCCTTGGGGGACCCTGATATTAGCTGCTGACCATTCTGAAAACTGACCATTTAGCCCTACTCTTTGATTCCTGTCTTTTAACCAGTTACTGATCTAGGAGAGGACCTTCCCTCTTATCCCATGACCAATTACTTGGCTTAAGAACCTTTTGTGAGAGATCGTGTCAAAGGCTTTCTGAAAGTCCAGCTACACTATATACTCTGGATCATCCTTGTCCACATGCTTGTTGACACCCTGAAAAAATTCTAATAGATTGGCGAGGCATGATTTCTCTTTACAAAAGATGTGTTGACTCTTTCCCAACACATCATGTTTATCAATGTGATAATAATTGTTAATATTAACAATGTTATTTGACCATTTTTTTTACTATAGTTTCAAATTATTTGCCTGGTACTGAAGTTAGGCTTCCTGGACTGTAATTGACAGGCTTACCTCTGGAGCCTTTTTTAAAAAATCTGTGTTACATTAGGTATCCTCCAGTCATCTGCTACAGAGGTTAATTTAAAGTGATACTTTACACTACCACAGTTAGTAGTTCGGCAATTTTATATCTGAGTTTCCTTCAGAACTCTTGGGTGAATACCATCTGGTCCCAGTGAATTATTACGCTTTAATTTATAAATTTGTTCCAAAACCTCCTCTACTGATTTTTCAATCTGGGACAGTTCCTCTGATTTGTCACCTAGAAAGAATGGCTCCAGTGTGGGAATGTTCCTCAAGTCACATCCTCTGCAATGAAGTCTGGTTCAATACATTCATTTAGCTGCTCTGCAGTGGCCCTGTCTCCTTTGACTATTCCTTTAGCCCCTTGCACATTCAGTGGCCCCACTGATTGTTTGGCAGGTTTCCTCCTTTTATTTATTTTTTTTAAAATTGCTGTCAGTTTCTCTGTCTTTTGCTAGTTGCTCTTCAAATTCTTTTTTGGCCTGCCTAATTATACTTTTACTCTTGCTTTCCAAAATTTATGCTCCTTTGTATTTTCCTCACTAGGATTTGACTTTCAATTTTAAAGGATGTCTTTTTACCTTTAACCACCTCTTTCACTTTGCTGGTTAGCCACAATGACTTATTTTTATCCTCTTATTGATTTTTTATATATTATTTTTTTAATTTGGGGTATACCTTCAGTTTGAGTCTCTATTATGGTGTTTTAAAATAGTTTCCATGCAGCTTGCAGGCATTTCACTTGCGTGACTGTTCCTCTTAATTTCTGTATACCCAGCTTCCTCATTTTGTGTAGTTCCCCCTTTTTAAGATAAATGCTACTGTGGTGGGTTTCTTTGGTATTTCTCCCCACAAGCATGTCCAATTTAATTACATTATGGTCACTATTACCAAGATGTTCAGCTGTATTCAGCTCTTGGACCAGATCCTGTGCTCCACTTAGCACTATATCAAGAAACCATGGTCAGAAGTGTCCTTAGCCTCTGTTTGCCAGAATCTGGGAATGGGCGAGGGATGGACCACTTGATGATTACCTGTTCTGTTCATTCCCTCTGAAGCATCTGGCATTGTGCACTGTTGGAAGACAGGATATTGGGCTAGATAGACCATTGGTCTGACCCAGTATGGCCATTCTTATATTCTTAATTGCTCCCCCCTTGTGGTTTCCAGAACTTCCTGCTCTAACAGCAGTCATTAATGAGGTCTAGAAATTTTATCTCTGAATCCCATACTGAGGTGACATATCCCCAATCAATATGGGGTGAGTTGAAATCCCCTGTTAATATTGGGTTTTCTGTTTTGTAGCCTCTGTAACATCCTTGAGCATTTCACAATAACTGTCACCATTCTGGTCAGGTGGTCGAAAGAATATTCCTACTCCTATACTCTTATTATTAAAGCAAGAACTTTCTATCGAAGAGATTCTATGGTACAGTTTGATTCTTTTAAGATTTGTATTATATTTGCTTCTATGCTTCCTTTCACATATAGTCCAACTCCCCCATCAGCACGATCTACTCTGTCATTCCTATATATTATGTACCATGGTATTACTGTGTCCCATTGATCATCATCATGGCACCAAGTTCCTGTTATATGTATTCTGTCAATATCCTCATTTAATACCAGGTATTGAAGTTCATCCAAATTAGTGCTTAGACTTCTTGCATTTGTATACAAGCACTTACAATATTTGTCAATATTTGGTTTTCTGCCTTCTTATGATTTAATTGAATGGGATTATTTTTCATCTGACTCTCTCTCTTCAGTTCCTACCTGTCCTTTATCAATCTCCATCCTCTCCTCTTTACTAGGATTCAGAGTATACCTTTAATAAATCCTCCCCTAAGGAATGTCTCTGTTCAAAATGTGTGCTCCTCCACACCTGTAGTCTTTCCTCCAGCCCTTGGTTTCAAAACCCCTCTACGATGTTTATAATTGTATCTGCCAGGAAATCTGGTTCTATTTGGGTTTAGGTGGAGCCCACCCTTTCCCAAAAGGTTCCCAGTCCCTAATAAACCTAAATCGCTCCTCCAAATACCTTCATCTCATCCATGCATTGAGACCCTGCAGTTCTGCCTGTCTAACTGGCCCAGTGCATGGAACTGGAAGCATTTCTGAGAATTCTACCTTGCAAGTCCTGGACTTTAATCTCTTATCTAGTAGTCTAAATTTGGTCTCTAAGACATCTCTCTGTACATCACTGGAATCTACATGTATCATGACCCTTGGCTTCTCCCCAGCACTGCACATGAGTCTATCTAAATGTCTTGAGAGATTCGGACCCGGCAGGTAATTCACCATGTCGTTATCGCAAACCCAACTATCTATATTTCTATATAATCAAACACCCAATTACTATTACCAGTGTCTTTGTAATAATTGGGGTCCACTCCCTTGCAGTGCAAGTAGATACCATGACATCATCTGGAAGGAGGAACCCAACTATAAGATAAGTTTTCTTCCACTGCAGCCTGATGTTCTCTCTTTCCTCCTAAACAGCAGAGAGGCTGTCAGACTTGGGGTGAGACCACTCAACTGTTTTCCTGAAGGACAGCTACATGAATCGGTCTGTCTCCCTTCTCTCCTCCAGTTCAGCCACTCTGGTCTCAAGAGCCCGTACTCGGTCTCTGAGAGCTGTGACTTGCTTGCACCGAAAGCACACATACGCCACCTTTCACACGGCAGGTCATCGTACATGCCGTGTTCAGTGCAATCAACTGGACAGCCCCCACTCTGCTGTGGGACTGCCTACAGCATCATTTGTACTCTTGCAATTTTTGTCTTTGTTTTGGCAGAGTTATTGGCTTAAGTTTAGAGTATTTTGTTAGGTGTATCTGGCTTTCACACACCTCCTCTAAACACACTCATAAAATTCCTGTTGGCTGCTCCGGTTCGTAAGCAACATGGAGGTGGATATCCTCTGTCCCCTTTGCACTGCTAACTCCTGCTGAGATTATTAACGTTCCTGGCACCATGATGATCTGAACTATTCATAACAATTAATTTGTTCAGGGGATTTTGCCTATTTGCCAGCTGTAGGAAAACAGTCTTTTTTTAAAATATGTTAATTATTCAGCATTTTACACCTTTTTTGTATTTTGTTGGGGACAAGAGCTGGAGGCTTTGAGGGGTAGAGGTATCAAGAACCCCTTCCAATCCTTTAGATATTCCTTGCAGACCGTGTCTTGGACTTCCATCTCACTTTTGTGGGCACCTACAACCCTCCCCCTCATTGTAGCACCTGGGCCCACAAGGACAGGACCTGGGGGGGCTGCAGCTAGGGTTGCAAAGGAGTGGGGGTTGGGGAGCCAGCCCAAAGCTGGGTCTAGTGACTTTGGTCAGGGGCCTTTGGTGCACTCCCAGCACTCTGGGTGCCTCCTGTGGAGGGGGAATCAGTCCTGGCTGCTTCCTTCTCCATGCATGGGAGTGTGAGGGATCATGGGTCTCAAACAGGCCCACAGGCAGTGCCCAGGCCTTGACCACCACCCAGCAGCTCACTTGGATAACCAGGGAATGGTCCAGTGAAGGGTCAGCTTGCGGAGGGCCCCGCCCCTGAGGCCCCCGACTGGGGAAAAACACCCTGACCTCCTGATTGGCTGAGGGTCTCTATATAAACCAGGAAGTAAGACAGGAAGTTGTCTGAGCAATTAGAAGAATCACTGGACAGCTGCTACTATGGATCCCTCCAACTTACCTGGCTCCTGAGCCCTGTCCCCCCCACCCTGCATGCCCTGAGGTCCTGCCTCCTCACCTGCTCCCAGTTCCCGCCCTCCTTTCCCTGACCCCCATTGTCTCCCAATTCCTGCTGCCCTGCCCTACTCCGGGTTCCTGCTCCTCCACCTTACCTATCTGGCTCTGACCTTCAGCTTGGTACCAAATGCTGTCTTCGATTTTGACCCATGGCTCTGACTGCTAGACCTGACTCCATCTCCAACCACTAGGCCTGACTGCCCACACCCTCTTCATTGCAGGAGCCTCCTTCACCGTGGCTGCTCTGCCACCACTGAGAATTGCTCCAAAGTTCTTGAGTGCCTCCTTCTAGACTGATGAGAGGGTGCATCCCCTCAGTCCTATCCAAGGGAGTTACTTATTTGTCAATTCTCCATCCTCCTCTTTTGCACTCATCCACTCTCCTCTCACCACTAGGGCTGAAGCACTGAAAATTGAATTCAAAATGGCCACTATTGGACTTCCTGTTACAGGTCAGGAAAGGTCAAAGCATTTTGTTTCCATAAACTAGTTTTGAAGTTTCTTAAATGGAGCATTTCAGTATTTCTATTACATGGTAAATTCTTACATTTTGGCTTTTCATCCCAATTTGGTTTGGAAGGAATCTGGAAATGGTGGAATTTCACCTGGGATGGAAATGCCATTTTCCAACCAGCTCTATTCAAAACCATTTGTTTAATAACACATTATGCATACTTATTTTAATGGATAGCTTGTTCTCAAACTAATCACTGTATGTTTTTTATTGTGAAGATGATATGGTTGCTACTCTCTGATTGCATCGCTGGAACATTATAAACAGAAAGAAAGAAAGCAACAAGATTTCAAGACAGCTACCTGAACATTTACAATGGAAAATGTCATGTAAACACATATTTGCATGAGTGTTCATAAGATTTTCATAATCAGTGAACAAAACCAAATCTCCTCTACTACAGATATTCATGGGGCATTTTTAGAAAGGGTCATGAATACCAACAAAGTAAATTTGTGCGTCTGATTCCAATTAATGCTTGCAAATACTACATTTCAGCATTCACTCAGCTCTCCTCAGGACATAGTTTTGAAATCACCATCACTTGTGTTTTTCTTGACTAAAATCTTTCAAGTACAGCAAAGGCACTTTGATTTAAAAAAAATACACTAAGCTGACTTTTTAGGCGGAAGCTACCATATTTCCCCTGTGGGGAAAAAGGTCCGATGTACACACCACTATTCTGAAGCCCCTGGTCTGCCCCCTTTTCAAGGGCAGAGTTACAGGTTCCACTCAGCTTGATAGCAGCAGTGTTTACGGGAATTATGTTAGGGAATGCTTCAGCAAATAGCCATTGAACCATCAATCCTTACATTAGAGTATCTGATGTGAAGATGACACCTCCTTGATTGTCCACTACTGTGGAATGCCAGGGCTTCTATCAAACCATGTGCAGCCTAGGGGAGTGACAGAGCTGATAACTGAATAGCGAGGGAGGGATGGGGGTTTTCTCGACCTGAAGAAAGAGCGGGAGTGCACACCACTGCCCATTGGTTGTAGCCTGAGGGGTTAGAAAAAGGCTCCCATCTCTCCTCCACTACTCTTCACATCTCTGCTGTGTTTTTACTTTATGGTTGTGCATAGCTGACCATCCTTCCCCTTCAATTTATTCACTCACGGACCCCTGGCATCCATGGCCAAAAAGCTGAGGAGATTTTCTGCTGAGGCAGTCCCATCCCTTTAAGATCTTTCCACGTGGGATACAAATAAATTGAAATGAAAATAAGGCTCATTTAGTTCCTGCATAACCACCGCCTGACACAAAATCTTTACACTACAAATTAGGAGCACTGAAGAAATAACGACATGCTCATACAAAATGATTAACTTCTCCAGCGTCGTCAGTCCACTAGAAACCTTTACTAATCATAAAGCATTTACATTCTATTGAAATAAGGTGCCTGCCAGAAATAGCACTTAGTCCTAGGTGCTCCGCCAGGTGACACTAATGATATTGATTATGTCTCACACACGGAGCTTGTTTGATTGTGACTGTTCATCTTCTCACTCCCACGGGGCTCCATCAACACCCTGCAGAGCACTTCACTCTTTAAATAACTGTTCCTCAGCGCTAAAATCAACGGCGTGCCATGTAAAACTAATAAATATATGAATCCACCCACTAGTGACATAATGCACAAGCAAATAAGCTCCAAGAAAGTGTCAGCTGATTTCCAAGTATTCTTTTCCAAATAGGAAAAAGGAGGCTTCCTCATTCCCAAAGGATGATGAGAAATGATGGCTCCAATTCTTGGGAGTGGAAGGGTTAAATCTGACTGAGTTTTACAGTTACTCAGGCTTAGCAAGCCATTTCCTGGCATTTCAGCACTTGACCACACAGCCTTAAGACATTCATTAAGTGGGTGTGGGTGGGTGTATTTTTTACATGTAATTTCTTACGTCTTTTCAAAAGCAAAACAAAATTCCACAATCTGTGTCCGTTTGGACAGACACTGATCCATCCTGCCCTGCGCCCAGCGCATACTACCAAGCTGCACTACATTCAGGTCCCAGTTCAGAGGCACTGAAGTCAATGGCTCTCCTTCCACCGACTTCAATGAGCTCTGAATCAGGTCCTAAATGAGCATCTTTAATTAGGGTGCGCCTTCCTTGTGCATCTGTGTTGTAGTATAAAATGAGAGACATGAGGCCTAGTATAACTGGATGCTACGAGGCCTGAGCTAAAGTAACAGTCTAACCGTGCAGTTATAAAACAAAATTAGCAGCAAGTTCACAGAAACTGGCCAGACCAGAGCTGGTATTGCAACACACACATTCCTAAAGAAGCACTGGGCACAGAACACTCAGCAAGCATTCCAGAAAGGTGGTTCCAAAACACCTCAATACCAGCAATGGTACAAGCTCACTCCTCACAGATAACAAGGACACACTGACCCTGCTTTAAGGTCAGGATGACAATGTGATGGATAGAGATGTTTTGACCAAACCACCCTGTGCAAGTTAAAGGATGGTATCTTACCACTTCAAAGGGTGGTGACTACACACTTCAGAGGGGCAATATGCAACTTGTTTGTATCAGTGTATAAAATAAAGTCTCAAAGCACGTGTTTTTGTCTGGCCGAGAGAGGAATGGAAGGTCCTGCCATTTACTGAGCTGATCCATTGTCACGGGCACAAATGTATTAAGTATACTTGTAGTCATGTATAGGGCGCGTTTTATCATGCCTCGTCAACAATAAACTCAGCCATTTCATTACTGAAATGGATCTCTAATTTTATTGGGTAATCCAATCATAGTCTGCTGTATCATCTATCTGCGCAGAGCTGGGACAGCTTACACGAGGGAAGAACACACACGGAGCCAACAAAAGATAACATATGTTACCAATGCACATAAGTGTAGTATGGCCTTCTTTTCCTCAGAAGTCTGGCCAAAAACGCAGTAAGCCAACTTCACCAGAACTCAAGGCCACTTTTCAGATAGCAGATTGTTTTCTGGCCAACTTTCAACTGTCTACTCCCTACTCTTTTGGTGCAAGAGATGTTTAAAAGAAAAGGTAATTTATTTTATTTTGTTTTTACTTTCTATAATGGGAAAAGTATATGTATTTCACTTTCCTCTTATTCCCTTAACGAGAAAGTTCTCTGCAGCTCTCTTTTTTATAGCAAACCTGACTGATTTGTCATTGTTGATAAACACAAATTAACAATTCAATACTAAAAAGTAGGGTTTTTTTTCATGTATTGATCTTAGGTAGGCTATTGTGTCCACCTATCTACCTGCCCTACCTACCTTTCATGAAATAAATTGTGCTCCATTTTGAGCTTGTTCAACTGCTATTTGAAAATCAGAAAGAAAAAAAAAGAGAAATCAAAATATGTTGTAATCAAACCACAAACGTTTGCACTTAGCTGCTGACTTTCAAAAGTCACTTTGAGCTCCAATTTATCAGCAGTCTGTGCCAAGAAATATCATAGAATCATAGAATATTAGAGTTGGAAGGGACCTCAGGAGGTATCTAGTCCAACCCCCTGCTCAAAGCAGGACTAACCTCAGCTATATCATCCCAACCAGGGCTTTGTCAAGCCTCAGCTTAAAAACCTCTAAGGATGGAGATTCCACCACCTCCCTAGGTAACCTATTCCAGTGTTTCACCACCATTCCAGTGCTTCACCACCAAATATACTATATATACCAAATATACTATACATTGGACTATTAGCACTGTTCATGGAAGAAGCACTTGGCAGCATAAATTTGCCATCCTTATTTCTACATGTTTCTGTTGTTTTGTGCATACCATTTTCCCCCCTGCAATACCTAACTTATAGCATGTTATTGTCATTTGTGAAATAAAAGTTAATAACAGTTTAATGCATGCTTTCAGTCTATCCTTTTTCTAATATAAGGTTTCACCTAAACGTCACAAACATGTCCTTGTATTTTTGTAAAACATGTTTAATTTTCACAGTTTCATACATTTTAAGGCTAGAAGGGTCCACAGCGATCATCTCCACTGAACTCCTGCATAACAGAGACTATTTCACCTGGTGATTCCTGCATCAAACCCATAAAGAGAGATCACCCAAAGTGGTGCCCAAAGGAAGCCATCATGGGGTAGGTCTACCCCGTCTCTCTGTTGGGCAGACTGGGGAGTGTGGCAGCCCCATGGTTAGAGCTCACCTGGCTGTCCTTGGACTCAGGACAGTCCAGAGTCAGTATGGCTGCCTTGGGGATCAGGGCTGTGTAGCCCAATGGATGGAGTCCAGGGGGCTGCCAACAGGGGGGCAGTGATGGCTGGGGTAGGGGGACCTGGGCCCTCCTACTCCACCAGGGCACTGGTAGTGGCAAGGTTGCTTACCACTGAGTCAGCAGGAAATCTGCCTGCAACACGCTGACTTTTCCTGGGAGTTACGGCTGTTCCCCCTTCCCTGGGCTGCTTCCTACCCTGTACCCTGGCATAGAGGTCCACAGGTCATCAGGGATCCCAGGCTCCTCAGCACACCTAGTCCCCCGAGACTCTGACTCTGATCTGGGGTCTGGATACACCAGGGATCCTCCCTGGTTCTTGCGGTCTGTGGTTGCATTTGATAAGGGCTGCAGCAGCGCCTGGGCTGGAGCCTTCACCCTGCCTCCTCAGCGGTCAGCCTAGAAAGAGCTGGGCTGCTCCCTTTTATACTGGGACAGCAGTTGGAGCATGACCAGCACAGTCTCGGGGGCATTACTTCTGCAACCCATAGTATGTGCTTAACCCTTTTGTGACCAGTGCAAGGTACGTCCACCCCGTCACAGAGAGTAAATAAAAGAGGGTGGCCTTTTCTTTGCATAACAAAATTATTAACAACAAGATATACACTATTTGCTGGGACTCCATTCATTTGAGAGCTTTGGGACTGCTCTCATTAATGTGCTGCTAAGACAAACTGACATGTGGACAACCCTGTTAATGTGATAAAGCAAACGGCAAGTCAGCTGATGATTGAACACAAAGAAAAAGCTGTACTATGTTCAGAGCAACTCTGCCAGGGCCCAGTGGGGATCGTTGTGAGCGCTCTCAGAGCCCAATGACTTCAACAGCAATTGAGCCTGTTAGCATCATGCAGGACCACATACGAAGGTGTGCTGTAAATAGAGGCAGAGTTTAAGGCCAGAAGCAACCAATAGGTCTGATGAGGTTCAACAAGGACAAGTGCAGAGTCCTGCACTTAGGACAGAAGAATCCCATGCACAGCTATAGACTGGGGACCGACAAGCGAGGCAGCAGTTCTGCAGGAAAGGACCTGGGGGTTACAATGGATAAGAAGCTGGATATGAACCAGCAGTGTGCCCTTCTTGTCAGGAAGGCTAATGGCATATTGGGCTGCGTTAGTAGCAGCATTGCCAGCAGATCGAGGGAAGTGATTATTCCCCTTTATTTGGCATTGGTGAGGCCGCATTTGGAGTAATGTGTCCAGTTTTGGACCCCCCACTACAGGATGGATGTGGACAAATTGGAGAGAGTCCAGTGGAGGGCAACAAAAATGATGAGGGGGCTGGAGCACAAGACTTATGAGGAGAGGCTGAAGGAACTAGGCTTGTTTAGTCTGCAGAAGAGAAGAATGAGGGGGATTTGATAGCGGCCTTTAACTACCTGAAAGGGGGTTCCAGGGAGGATGGAGCTAGGCTGTTCTCGGTGGTGGCAGATGACAGAACAAGGAGCAATGGTCTCAAGTTGCAGTGGGGGAGGTCTAGGTTGGATATTAGGAAAAACTTTTTCACTAGGAAGGTGAAACAACTAGGTGAAGCACTGGGATGGGTTACCTAGGGAGACGATGGAATCTCCATCCTCGGAGGTTTTTAAGGCCCGTCTTGACAAAGATCCCTGGCTGGGATGATTTAATTGGGGTTGGTCCTGCTTTGAGCAGGGGGTTGGACTAGAACTCCTGAGGTCCCTCCCAACCCTAATCTTCTATGATTCTAGGTCATCTAACCAGACCTCCTTACATCACCAATACTAAATCCAACAACCAAAATGAGACCAAAGTTCTGCAATCCACAGGAGACTACACAAAACTCATGATCTTTGTTTGATGCTTTTGTGCAACTAACAAAAATGCTTCTGTTGCTCCTGGTCAGAAGAAAAAACAGCCCAAAACGGCACACAGAGAACAGCTCATCAGGATTATTTTTAACGTTGACTTCCTGAAATTTAATTGTTATGAAGCTTTATTCTTTTTAGTCGTTAGCAAAACCTGTCACTTCTCTGTCCTCAGGAAGCTGCACCTGCATGCCAAGGGATGCCAGGTTCAATCAAATCTAAGTGAGAGCCTGTAGTATAAACATTCAATAAGCTGACGAATCGCAGACATCAAACAAATTATGCTGATATGCACAGGAAATATTTCACTGTTGCCAAGATCTCCAAATGGCTTATATGAAGGAAAACACTCTAAAAGACTCAGCCCATCTGATTCACCCCCCCATTCTGTAAACTCCATCTAAGAAACTGCCTGAGGGTAGCAGGAGAAGAAAGGAATCGGTGGAAAAGTCTCCTACATGTAATGCGTTATTCAGGTATGAATGTATTCAGGTACCAAGAGAAAGGGCACTGGAGTGGAGCTGCAGGAAATGGTTGAGGGAAGGTGAGTGCAACTGAGTGATTGGAGAAAGAATACAGGAATGGAGGGAGAGAATTGCAGTGGACTGGGGGGCAATGATGGGAATTTAATAGACCGTGGAGAGGGCTAGAATTGATGGAAGACAATGCAGAGGAGGGCTAGAATTGATGGGTTGAATGGCTATTGGTGGGAGCACTGATGTATTTGAAATTGACGTATTGTTTGGGTATTGATGGAAACTGAGATCATTTAAATGCATATTTTATGCAATTTTTTGCTGGCCCATTGTTGGCAGGTCTGGCTCCCCAGTGTGCTGTCTGGGGCACAGTATGACCCCCTCTGGCTCTGCTCCCATGTGCAGCAGCACAGCCTGTGTGTCCAGTGTGTCAGTAAACGTCATTTTGTGCTTCAGCATCACCTGCTCCAAAGAGGCACACTGGGCTCCTCTCATGGAGACTTTACACAGGTTCTTTTTATTCTTTCCATGTAAAATTATGTTCACACTCACTTCATGTCTATGGTTCTCCTTTACATTGCTCTCCTCATGAACCTACTGGAACAGAAGCTCAGCTGGTGTCACTCCATGGAAATCAATGTAGTTACACTGGCTCCAGATCTGATCCGTTCATTCCTAACCCTACGTCACGCTTGTTAACTGCTCTGCACTCAGACAAACACTGGGAATTCTGTTCGTTTCCTTCTGCCTGGAGAATCCAGGCCTGTCTACATGGCAGCTAGACACCCGCCACTGGCCCCTGCCCTCTGACGTGGGCTCGCTGGGCTGAGGTGAAGGGCCTATTTAACTGTAGTGTAGATATTTGGCTTCAGGTTGGAGGGACCCTGCAATGTACAATTAAACAGCCTCCTAGCCTGTGCCTCAGGGCCAGCCCCGGGTGTGTAATTGCAGTGCAGACACGCACTCTATGGCCAATACCCAACTACCTCACCCTAAGCAAAGAGGTTATAATATAGCCATAAATTGTTAGCCTGTAAATTCTGCCAGAAGGCTCTTGTATATACACACCGCCGAGTCTGGATTTCCAGAGAAGTGAAGTAGTCTGAGTGCACTTTCGAAGGCTCTGCACATGAGAGACTAAAATACGATGTAGGATGGATTTCACTGGACCAATCTCAAAGTTTAAAGCTTTTAAGAGGTGACTCACACCTTGGAGCGAAGGTTGGAACAGCTAGTAGGATACCGTCTAGATAAATGGATATAAACATCACCTTATGCTGTATAACAAGAGTTACAGTGGAATTCTTCAAACAGCCACAAATCTAAAGCACCCACATTCCTGTGATAGGTGAACTCTGCAGGAACAATGGATGCCGAACGCTCTACATGGAGACGATTCAGTATCTGCCATCGGAATGTTTTACAGTGTACGTAACAACAAGTAAGTCTATGGCGATACGTTCGGCAAAGATGCAGCCTGGTCCTATTGCTGTGAGATGCACGAGGGGACACTTCCAGCTGAGACACATCCCCCTTGCCAGATCCGACTTGCTCTCTTTGGGATAGGTGGCAAAGACCATGAGGATCCCCTGTTTGAGTCTCAGCTTTTGAAACAGAGGCCTAAATAGTAGGTCCTGCTACCAGCTGTGAGGGACTCCACTAGTGGGACAGGCCCATGTTACTGGATGTGCTTCAGCTGGCGGATAAGGTAGCAGCACTTTCCCAAGCAGAGAGAGGTTGTGTACTCACTGTGCTCAGAATATGGAGAGGGGCGGAGGGGGGAGGGGAGGCTAGACCATCTCAGCAAAATGCTGGAGAGGGTGATAATTCTCTCAAAAACTGGAAGGAAAAGTTTCCCGTAGAGCTAGAACCAACCGGTAACATGATGAAACACGGAGGAATTATTCTTTGTATTGCAGTGGCACCTGCAGGGTAGTCAGGGATCCCGAGGCTATTGTGCTGGGCACCGTACAAACCAGTAACACAAAGACAGTCCCTGGCACGGCGATCTGACAGGCTGGGATAAGACCTGGCAGGGGCATGAAGAGCCAAAGGGAGGTGGGCTGGCTTGGGTGACACAATGACAAAGACATACGCATAAAATTAGCATTCTCAATGGCTGCAGTAATCGCAGGCGGCTTGCAGCTAAACTGACGCCAACTGGCAGTGATCAGCAGGTTCTAAGGAAGGACAGGGGAGAAGACAAGGTGCTGGATCTGTGAATTCTGGCAGAGCTTTCTTCGAGTATGGGCAGCATGGGAGAAAGCACAAAGGTGCTTGTGGGAAATAAGGGTAAGCAGCACTAATCTTAGTTTCCTAGTGATTCGTCGTTCTCCGTATGGGAACGGGGTTGTGTGTTATCCAAATGGCCATGTAATTAATCTAACACTATGTTGAATTAGAATGATTATTCGTGTGATCTGAGCCTAATGTCAGAGATACTATTCCATAGCCAATGAGTTACTATGATAAGCTGGAAAGAGTCCCTGGATGGTGTAATCAGGTGCAGCAGTCCAGGGCCTGGGTTATAATCTCAGGGGGACACAGAGTTTTCCACACACTTTCACACGTTTTCTCTGGCCGTACATCAAGCTCTTCCAGACAAGCTTCCCAATGAGATGATGAGTGCAAAAGAGTCTGACGCAAGCCACAGGATTTGATAATCAGTCACATGAAAAGCACAAGGTTAGTTTAGTCACGTCTGCGCAAACTTGTCTTATTCCATCATAAAAAAAGGACCACAATCTAATCAATTGCCTCTAATAACAGAACACTGCATTGTCTCTTTTCAAATCCGGGCGTTTATATTCAAATCAGATTACATCCATTTTTGATAAAAATAAATTCCTGGTTTAAGGCTTCATAAAGTTTATTAAGCATTTTAGAAAGTGAGCCAAGTAGCTAATGTTAGCTTTAAGTATCCTTATACTGCATAGCTACACTGCCAAGATAATTATTTCCACCTTCACGGCTAATCAGTGCAAAGTGTTGCATGAGAAGATGGTTCAAATGAAGCTTGCAGGTTGTTTTCGATTTCACAACTATTAATAAAGAGCTATGTTCAGGGTGGCACAGATGGATTTTTGTCCATGTCATACTGACGATATTGGAGAAGGTTTTCAAAGGGCAGCCAGACACCCAAATCCCAGTGATTTAGCTGAGTGCCAACCTGTCCTTTGTACTTTTAAAATCTCTCCCTTGAGTGTGTCCCCCAAGTGGACCCTGGAAAACAGAGCAAACAATTTGACTGAAAGGGTAAAGTCAGTCTTCCATTTTTCAGTTCTGTGAAACAGAAAGTGTCCTCTATTCTTACAGTTCAGAGATCACTGGTTTCTGCAGGCATTTTGTTTTGTTGCAAGGAGACCCTGCATTTTCTAGGTCTCAGGCTTCTAGGGCGGGTGCATTGTCATAATCTCTACAGCAAGTTCAACATTAAAGTGCAGGACCAGAGAAAGTGAGGACAGTTTTTACCAGTGATGAGCTCCGTCAATCTACTAAGGCAAAATTGGACTGTTTTGCCTACAAACCCTAGAAGGTCCATGTAGACCTGATTTTGAACCTACTGGTTAATGCTGAAATCCAGTAATTCATCATGTAAGGATGTCTTCCATTTACCACCTCCGCTCGCACTCCAGCCATGTGTGGTACCAAAGTATTCCTCTGTCGTCACCAGAATTGTAAGGAAAGAGTCTAAGAACATTTAGCGCCAATTTTTGAGTTACAGGCACAAAATATTTACCAACAAGATATGTGCACCCACATGTGCTCGTCACTGGGATCCCCCCCTTGTCTCACCAGTATCCCCATATAATATGAAGGGGTCTCTCACAAACTGGTACAGTCTTTCAGAACAGAAGACAAAATTAAGCGCAAATCCTGAATATGTTGCCTTAGCTTGATCCACCTGTCTGTAAACATGGCCACGTGGTAGGTGAGCGAGAGCAGACAATGTACCGTCAGGGCTGTTCAGCCATTAGGGGCTGTACGGTGTAAACACATACTTACATTTAAAAAGCCAAGCACATTACATAGCCGGTCTTTAAAGACGTTATATTTCATCTTTCTTCGCGATGTCTTATGGCAGCACTGACTGTAAATTGCTTCTTCAGATCTATTCTGGTCTAGCTGGTGCAATTGGAGGCAGATGACAATTATTCTGTCAATAAGAAGTCAGTGTGGGCACTGGGAGAGGCATAACTGTTTCTCTTGACAATTCTTAGAGAATTGATTAGTACTTGGCTCATTAGCTCAATAGCGATCAATAGCCCTACACGGTTTAGCTCTACATCGTTGCACATTAGAACTGCATAACAACCACCCTTCTGACAGATTTACCTATGACATGTCTGCAGCACAACAGCCCATTTGAGGATTGAAAGATTTAAAGGGCTGACAAAACTCTGCAGAGGATCAGGGGGGCACTTCAAATAGGCGAGGACACCTACAACTCACACTGAACTCAGTGGATGTTGCAGGTGTCTAGCCCTGTCTGGGTTCAGTCCTCAGATGAGCCAGAATAAGGCAACAGCCACGATTGCCCAGACAGCTGGACAACTGTCTGTGTGAGCACCAATGTGTGCATTCAAGTAACCGTGTAACAAGTTGTGCTAGTGTGGGGTTTTACCAGTGCAGAAAGAGAGAGTGTTTGTGCATTCTCCTTGCGCTGCTAGCTACTCGGATAGGGCTATGAAAATATGGGCCTACAGAGTCATTTCAATGATTATTTTCACAACCAATTTTCAGGGAAAATGATGTACTTAAAACAAAGTTGGTTTCCACGTAGGCTCTTGTACAGTATGTGCTTCTATCACTGGAAATAACCACACACATTTTTTTCAATTGTATAAGAACATTAAACCAAAATATTTGTAGAGCCAATTATAACAATGCAGCAAATTGTCAGCACCCTTGTAAACAACGGATGCAGGAATAAATAATGTGCACCATCTCCATTACAAGGAAGCGGCTAGAGAAACTTCTTTAAAGCAATCTTAAATTTAGGTCCTCATCTTGCCTTCTAGGCCTTCCTGCTCAGGCTGAACTCCAGTTGACTTTTGCCTGAATAAAGAACTGCAAGATCTTTCTCTGAGCCCTTGGGAAAGGTGTTACATTAACAGAAGCAAAGAGTAACATCCACTCCATATCTACAGAGCAGTCACCCATGGACAGCGAGAATGCAAGTCTCCGAGGTCACAACACAAAACTGAAGGGGTAACTGTTAGGGCTGAGAGGGCAGTACAGACTCTGTGCATTTTTAAATCTTGAACTCTCTGATAAGATTATCAACGAGGATGCCAATTAATGCCAATACTGAGGATGTTGTAATTCGTAATTACCACTGGCCTATGTGAAATGGCATTGAACCAATTCACAAAAATGGACTTGTGTAGGAGATAGAGTTATTCAAAGAAAAGGAATGGCAAAAAGGGGATGGGTGGTGTTCACTGAGTTGAGTTTGAAGTTAAAGCCAAACTTTTAGGTTTCTGTAAGCCCAAAGCTCAAAAAGGACCCATTAAATCCAGGTGAACAAAGTCTGCAGTTTAAATTTGTGAACGCTGTGCACAGAGAAAGCCACAGACTGCAGACTGCCCCTATGGACATGATACTTTACTGATTAGCACTTTTTAAAAATGCAAGCTATAGTGAAAGGTAGCTCCAAAGACCTGCACTGTGCTATATTTTCAATGTGGTTTCCCCTTCTCATTGACAGTGGGAACTGTGCTTCATTCACTGCCCACTCTAATGAACCCTTATCCCAGGACACTTACATTTCTAGGGCACTCATACTGGACTTGGGCACCAATAAATCTTCAGCTGTTCAGCGCATTCTTTCCTCATATGCACATGTATTACTGTAATCCATTCCAGGCCACTCTAGCACTCACTACTTTTCCTTCTACAGAATGAAATGTGGGATATTTCTGCACTCATATTATATGTGCTGTTTTCTTGGCTACAATATATGTGCATTCTTTCTCCATTTGTGCCTCTCACTCCCTTCTGCTGCCTCATGTACTCCTTCAGGCCTTCCTTGACTGTATCACAGGTGTCTGGTCTCAATTAGAGCAGATTGGGAATTTTATTTATTTATTTACTTTTGGCCGGAAAATGTTGATTCATTGAAACAAAAGCCTTCCATGGGAAGTTTGAATGAAACTTTTATCAAGAAATTTTCTCAGGTTCAGAAAGAAATTTCTGGTCAAAATGAGAGAGAGAGAGAGACCCTGGACTAGCCAGGAGCTCCATGGTCAGGGCATTCACATAGGATGTGAGAGATTCAAGTCCCTGATCTTAATCAGAAAGAGCAGGGACTTGTACCTGGGTGCCCACATCCCAGGGGTGTCTCTCATTTTTCGTGAAAAACTTTAAAAGGTCCACTTCATCCCAGTTAGGAATGCGAAAAGTTGTGAAAGCTCAGAAAGTGTTCTGGGACAGGGAAATCGTTTCCTGCCAACAATAGTTTCTAGATGTCTGCTGTGACCTGGAGAGCTCTATGTAAGATTGAAAGCTTGTCTCTCTCACCAACAGAAGTTGGTCCAATAAAAGAAATTACCCCACCCACCTTGTCTCTCTAATAACCTTCTTGTGCCCTTAGAATTTCATACAGCTTCAAACACTCTCTGAGGCTGTAGAAGTACACACTACTGAAGTACTTGTTTCTAAATTATACCTTCATTGGATTAATAGATTCCAAGGCCAGAAGTGATCATCTAGTCTGATCTCCTAGGTAACGCAGGCCATAGAATTTCCCCAAAATAAATTCCTAGAGTGGATCTTTTAGAAAAAAAATCCAATTTTGATTTTAAAATTGCCAGAGATGGAGTATCTACCATGATCCTTGGTAAACTGTTCCAATGGTTAATTACTCTCTCTCTTAATAATGTACAACTTATTTCCACTCTGAATTTGTGTAGCTTTAACTTCCATCCATTGGATCGTGTTGTACCTTTCTCTGCTAGATTGGAGACCCATTATTTGTTCCCCATGTAGGGTACTTGTAGACTGTAATCAAGTTATCCCTTAATCTTCTCTATCTTAATCTAAATAGATTGAGCTCTTTGAGTGTATCACTATAAAGAAACTTTTCTAATCCTTTCATCATTCCCATGGCTCTTCTCTTAACCCCCTCCAATTTATCAACATCTTTTTGGGTAGGCTAGTACTAAACATCTATCCTATGTAGGCTAATACTTTAAAATATGCATTCTGTTGATATTGATTAATTTTTTTCAAAGAAATTTACTGTGACTTTGTTTGGGACTCTTTTGTTCAATTTCTATAACAATTTCTATAATAATTCTAGAAAATCAGTTTATCTTCAGGAATTTCATTGTAAAAGAAAATGAGCGAATTGTAAGTTTATATTGCAAAATATTCACCAAAAGGATGTTTATTATTTATAACTCCAAGTATTTTCAGTGGAAACCTGATCCATAGACTCATCCTTGCCCAATCAAGGAGCAGAAAAACAACATATGATATAGCTGCCCACTCAAAATTGCCTGAATGTTTAATAGTGTATCCCTAGTAGAGAACTGCTTGTGAATAAGCAACGGACTAAGAATTTTTTGGAGACAGTAACTAATGCCCAGGCTGCTGACTCAACATCCATTAGCCAATGGGAATCTTTCCTTTGATTTCAATGGATCCCAGATCAGGTCTTAATTTTGAATAATGAATATGTTTTCCGTGGTGTTTGCAGACCATTCAGAAAGCAAGACAATGGTCACATTTGCCCATTAGTCATTTGCCCAGCCTTACTTATTGATAAGTCCTACCTATTTAGAAAACCAAACTGTTAAAAAAGAGGTCAACTGTTACTGTAAAAGGTGCCCCGATAGGTACAACAATAAAGGTAACAATGGAGCAGCATGCTGCCCTGTAAACAAAAACTCCAAGGCAAGTAGACTTTTAAAAAACGAAGGTTTCATGGAAACTGAAATAAGAAAGATTCCATAGCAGCTTCTTAACAATACAGTTCCCCCAAAAGGAAAGAACCTCGGAATGAGAACCAGCCTGGTCTGGCTTGAGCCTCCAGCCGCCACGGTATTTCTAAAGAACTGCAGCAGGATTCAGTCTAAACCAAGCTTCCCCAGCTAGACTGACCTTTGCAGGCCAGAAAAGGTCTCTGCCAAGGCTAGACTCCCAGGATAACCAAACTTGCCAAAGCTGGCTCAAACCTTTGGAATTGGCAGATCTTAAAAAGCTGGAACGGGCCTCTGTCTAAACCGAGTTCCCCAGCTAGATTGATGCTTTCAAAGCCAAGAGCAGCTTTATAGCTTCTTAACAGCCCCTCCCGCCAACCCTGCCAAAAGACACACTCAACTCCAGTCAATCAGCAATCTCAGGGACTGACAAATCCACCACGGAACTAACAGCCAGATTCTGCAAGGTGCATGTGGACCCTCAATTGGGAACGCTGAGCTAGTGCAGAGAGGCGCATGCAGGAATGCAGGACACGTCCGCTGTTGATTCCTGGCAATGGCTTGTAATAACATCAGAGAACTTTTCATCCAAAATTTGCCAAGTGGTGTTCATTCAAATGGTGTTTATAAAAATAACCGGACTGGATTTTATCATCCAAACTCCAGTCCTTGTTTCCTCTGTCCCTTTTTCCTGAGTAAAGGCTGCAGGATTAGCTCATTATGCTAACGATCAATCATGTATTCATTAAAATATTTCAGGTTTTGTGCAAATGCATTCAATATAGAATACATTTAGAAAAAAGTAATACAGAAAGAAAAAAAAAAACGCTTTGAAATATAATCCCCATGACACTTCCCAAGTGGTATTTCAAGACAGATTGTATAAAGGGGTAATTACATTTTGGTGATTTTTAATATACTTCGATATAAATAAAATTTCATTTTTGAGCAATTGCTTTATGAATCTGAGTCTTATTTAATTAATTAGAGCAATTTGAAACAACAACAAAGCACATACTGGATAGATTTAAAAGTGCATAGTCTATTGCGTGAATGTTAACTTTGGCTTTATTGAGAACTTAATAAATAACTGCAGTATTTTAATACAAAGAAAGCAAAAAAGCTGGATTCCAGGGGGCTATAATTTGTCATATAATGCAGTTTTAAAATCAGAATATGCAAATGCCTAAGTGCCTTAGAATACAAACACATATTTTCAATAAAACATGCGTTCCTTTTTGTCACCCACAATGAAGAGGAGAGAATACCGGAGGCTGTTTCAATGTGAAAGATGGAGACCAATCTGGAAGGAGGTCCATGAAGTACCATAGATTGTGTGTTTTGACTGTGCTCTGCCATACTGGAAATAACATTCCAGAGGAGTTACGCATACCAGCCCAGTTCTGCCCTGCAAGCATGGGATTGCCTAGTATAACTGGGAGAATGATTTTGCCCAGGATGCATGAAAGAGGATCAATGTTGTGCTAGGCTTTTTAGGTAGTCGACCAATAGCCAGCGTGTGAAGAGAAAGGGCCAAAACCTCCTTTCATGTGCACTAGTTTGAATGCAGAGACAGTGGAGTTGCAAGTGCATAACTGAAAGGAGAATATGGCTTGGCTAAAACACAGAGACAAAGTTCCATGTAACTAATAGGTCATTTCATCTGGATGTATTGAACAGCAAAGACTCTCAGCATGAGCTCACCACCAGAAGAATATCCCAAAGGCGTACTCACTGCCGTCCTAGCAATATACCACTCCCACGGTTACTTAACACTTGTGGTGGACTCCAAATAGATGTGTCTGGACAGATGGGTCGAACACTACATTTACCCTAAGTTCAGTGACCATTGTCAGATCAGGTAATTGTGCTGTGCTAAGGATCAGATTCCTATTTCCCATGCACTAACTACTCTGTCTTTAGAAGTAGATACTAAAACCAAGTCTATGGCACTCTGATTGGCAGGAATTCCAAGGGGTATCACGTTGCAGAATCCAACCCCCAATAGCTGGCACAAAAGTTGGCGCCTATAATTAGGAGTCCATCATTCCTCCTATCCTTGACTAGGTACAATACAGGCTCCTCCCCTTTTATTTTCCTAGTTTTAAATAAAACTAGGCACAAATAATTATGGATTTACATGATAGTTTTAAAGCAGAGGGGTCTCAAATTGCATTACAAACTAATATTCATCTCTAAAATGCTGCCAGCTCTGGAGTGGAATACGACGGCCACTCTGTGCCAGAAACACTACAAAACATTTTTATGAGAGTCGTAATGAATAATTTCTCCAGTGGAGAAGTGAAGGGAAATGTAGGCAGGCAATAGAAATTTGCCTATGTTTAGGTTGCCTATCGAGATATTCATATGGCCCTGTCCCCATTTTATCTGAGCACCTCACAATCAATGAATGCATTTTACCTCCCAATCCTCCCTGTGAAGTGGGCAAATGCAACCCCCACCTTACAGATGGAGAATTGGTACAAGGAAGAGTAAATGATTTGTCCAAGGTCACACACAGCATCTGGAAGAGGCAGGAACTGAACCCAGCTCTCCTAAAACCCAGAGCAGCCCTTAGGCCATCCTTCCACCCACCTCGTACTAGGACCAAGGTAGATGAGGGTTAAAACCCTAGTGTATGGAGACGGGCCATGGAATCTTGAATAACCACTAGAAGTCTAGAAATGTCTTCTATTTCTTATCTAAATGCCGGCACCTCCACTGCTGACATTATCTGGACACATTTGTCTAATACCAGTCGTGCTCCTTCTGGTTTTCTAGTCAGAAAGAAATGCGAGGATTTTAGAAAGTGTCATAATTACAGAAAACAGTAAGAGAAGAAAAGGAAAGAAAAATAAATGTATAAGCAGCAACTCCCCTCTGTTCTTTCCAGGGACTGTAATACAAGGAGACAGTTTCTGTCATTCATAATGTCAAGCATGCTCCCAAGTTCCTACTGCAATGAAGAATGACATTTGCTGTGCTGGTTGACTTCCAGTCTGACCTGCTTCCAGGACAGAAATAATAACCCGATATGCAGAATAAAGTGAAATGGCCTTTGTTCAAGCTGGACTTGGAGCGTACTTCCCTGCTGTACGTCTTTACTCGCATTAGTGAGCAGTTACTCTCATGAAGAACTCTACTGAAGTACACAGGACCATTTGTGAGTGCATATGTGTGTGAGAGAGAGAGAGAGACTACTCACCAATATGAGGTACAGGTTCACAGCTAGACCTTCATTTATTAGTAATATGAAATATTCTTCCTTTTCTAGAACAGGGTTCTCTGAAACAGATGCAGTATGTAATCGGCACACTCCCCCTGGATGAGAGTGTTTGGGGGATAGCCATTTCTGCCTGGATAGCAAGACAAATGGGATGTCTTTCAGATCTACCCTGCAGATCTGCCTGTGTGACTTTACACATCAGACTCCTATCATGCCTTCAAGACAGCACAGAAGAGTGTGCATGTACTGACGTCTTCATTTGTCCACCAATTCTAGCATGTCCAAAATTAGCTCTTGCTTAAACTCAGTTTGCACACTGCAAGTATAGCAAACTTCTATGAAACCTGCCTGCAAACTCTAGATCTAAGCTGAGACCTCTCCATCAGTATGCTGCATTACCAGCTTACAGCACAAAACAACTATAACGCATTTACAAGATAGTTTGCATGGCAGCGGGGAGGACTGATCTATAAAAACGTGTGCAGAAACAGCCCAAAGTCAGAGTTCTGCTATATATGCTACCCTGAGAACAGGAACTCTCTCTCAGAGTTTTGTGGGAGGGTTTGTTTTGGGTTTTTTTTATAATGGGGAGCAGCTATTTGCTATCAGCACCTTAGTGGCAGAAAACAAAAGTTTCCATGGATGTGTAAGTCTATAGAGGTAACATGCTAATTGTATAATTCACATCACAGTGCACGAGGCTTGGAAACTTTTGCTGTACATTCCCATCTGCCAAGTCCCCTTACTACAGACCTTGCAGACCTTGCTCTCTCTGCGTCAGCACAGTTGGTGTGTTCTTAGATGTTGTGAATGGATGTACGTATCTAGTCACCTCTAGGCTGGCTACAGTACAAACTGCCCGTCTCATGAATGCATGGGAGGATTTGGATTAACTCATCCTGCTCCTTGCTTGCAGTGAAGTGGGGGGTGTTCGCGCTTTCTGCACATGATTACTAAAAGGAGAGCCCATGACCTGCAGTAGATTAAAAGTTAAGAACATGTGGCCAAAAAGCACTCCAGACTACAAAACCAGGCTTGGCACTGGCTGCCATTGCTCCAGCTTCCAAAGGTCGTCTATAAAACTCCGACTGTAGATCTTTCAATATCACTCCAATAGTCCAGTTCTTACTGCGTCACAGACATTAAAACTCACTTCACCATCACTCACCAGCGGTTTTATAAATGTCAGCTCTCAAGTCTTACATGGGAAAGTGCAGTAAAGCATCTAGCTGGCCTTTTGGCGGCTGCTGGAGTATTACCTCTGAAAGGCCAGAGGTACGCTCCTAGATTATCAGAATGCCAGCCGTTAGGAGGACACCTTCAGAACTGCTTTATGTTGCTTGACTCCTCCTCACTACGGAAAACTTTGAGGCAGAAAGAAAGAAAGAAAGAAAATATAAAGTGAACTTTCAGTAATCATTGGCAGAAAATAAATGTCGAAAAATAAGAGAAGTCATAAATTACTGGCCTTGATCTTACACAAGCGAGTGCTCATTGGTAGAAATGGAACATGAAATGAACAATTTATATTTTAATTAAAGTGTAAAGAGGATATAGCTCATATATTCTGCACATTTATCACAAGTAACTGGTTTGAGAAATACCAATATAAATGTTTACATTCCTTACCAACTCTGATCTCTCTTCTTGCTTGATATAATGTCCTACGTGATCAATTTCAAATGGATCTATCATGTGAATCCCCTCTTGCATGCATGTTGGAGGTACACTGTAGCTGTCATTCATCTTTGGCTATATTATTGTTTTCAGGCAATTGTGTGCAGTAAGGCAAAAAAACACAATATGCCAGTTTGTGCATAGCTCCATCAGACAATAAATAAGATGCAACTGTGGTCAGCGATTTCCACGTCCTGTCGGAAAGCTTCCAGGAATAGGGAATAAGGTAACAGAGGAAGGATAGAATAGCATTAATTGTACTGTATGACGCAGCTGAATTTTCTGGGAGATTTTAGAATTTGAGCACTGTTGTCAGTTGTTGGTGCTTGCCCGTGTGGGCTGTGTGTGTGTCCCCTCGTGTAGGTGCTGTCTTAGCTCTGCAGATAGCCGAGACAGCTCTCACGATTGAATGAATCGACACGACCACGGATTAGCTGAGCAACGAAGGCACCCAGGCCAGGTTTCATTGCACTTGAGGCACAATGAGAGGTGACCTACGGAGTATCTATGGGTCTACTTCACATATGAGTGCATCATTACAATGGACACGGCCCAACGGCGGGACTTTCCATTATCCCCTAGGCCGGACAAAGTTATTCCCTCTGACACCTTCTTTTATACATTGTTACAGACAATTTTGTTCTGCCCCCTCTGATGTAGTTGCCACCCTCTTGATGTAGTCTAATACTACCCTTTACCGTAAATTGGATGTTTTGGGCAAAACTACTCCATTTATCACGTTATTAGACATTTCTATCCATCAAAGTGTCATTTCAAGGGGTCAGGTTGCCCTTGTTATCTCTTTGATGTTAGGATGTCTTGGTACCTTCTGCACTTACTATTTAATTTATAATAATATTTTGACATTAGTAATATTTTGAAAATAGGTGTGTTTGCAGTATCAGCATTTTCTCCATGACAGTTTGTTAGGTCGTAAGTTCACAGCCTGATTTCTGTTCACTTGGCTTTTTCCACTTAGGCCTTATGCCTTAGCCTGTTCTGCTAGGTTGCAGTCCGTAAGCTCTCATTTCTTACTACAAGCACTACCCCCTAACTAGGTGCTTCTGTTAGCAACTATTAATAAAAGCTTTTTTTTTTAATACACCGATAATACTAATCAATGACAAATACATAGCATTTACTGGGTCTTGTCTAGTAAATTTTCTTCTACTTTGTGTTGTTATTTACAACTGTGAAGTATGTAAGATATGAAAGAGCTAGTATCCATTGACAAGCCCAATCCTTCTACCAGATCTCATATCAGTCTATCTATAGATCGATTGATTGATAGATAGGTAAAACACCAGGGAAATTGATAACAGTTGTACTTATTATTGCAGCGATTCAGAAAAAAACTGAAAAATTGTAACCCTCTCTTCCTTCATGCTGGTAAAAGTCTGTATTACCTGAATAGCCATCATTTTATAACGTCGTACATTGTGCTAATAAACAGAATACATTTTCCCTTAGCACTTGTTAGAGAGATCCCATAGCATAAGTACATTTACGCTAACTAAGGTTGTTTCAGTGCATAGTAAACAATCCATACAAGTAATTACTGTGAATTAAAACATCAACATACTGTGTCAACTGCAACTAGAGAATTTAGGAAATTCTACTTGGCAGAGTAGAATCATAGAATTGTAGGGCTGGAAGGGACCTTGAGACGTCATCAAGTCCAGCCCGCTGTGCTGAGGAAGGACCTAGTAAACCTAGGCCATCCCTGACAAGTGTTTGTCTAACCTGTTCTTAAAAACCTCCTGTGACACTGGCATAGCAGCGAACCAGATGCAGGACCCATAACAACTTAACAAGAGGCATTGCAATTGTAATCAAGACAATCCATTTATGTATGAGTATCAAAGAAATGTTAATTAGAATAGCAACCCCCAACTCATTCATTTGTAGTAATAGAAATCAAGGGGAGTTGCTAAGTGCATTTGTCTGTGTTTACCTATATCTTATTAGAAGTTTAACAATGTAACCAAATTAGTTTGTAAATGCTAATTCCCTTTCTTGTCTTAATTGCCTTACTTTATGTGTGTAACTGTTTTCAGTTAACCTCAAGGTCAAAAATGTAAGATACTGTGGGAAACTAGCTGTATTATCTACATTGTCTTCAGCTTTCTCCATTATAATGGAGGAACGGTTAATTGACTTATGTAAATAAGTTTTACTAATTTACCTGTGTATGCATAGTGTGGCAATGGGCCGCCTTCACCCTAGTGGGTCTTGTGCTTTTGCCTCTCATAGTGGGCCAGGGTGTTGCTAGTTACCCCGTCTCCCCAGCGAGGGGGATAGGGACCTGGGCCCGCCCGCTCCTCCGGGTCCCAGCCCAGCGGCCCTATGACTAGCAGCAATGTGCTGCTGGCACCATACTCACAGCTGCTGACTTTTCCCCTGAGCTAATTTTCCCCGCTCAGTCCTTCCGGCTCCTCAGGCCCTGCTTCCTTACTACCTGGACTGGGCTTCCTTACCCAGGCCCATGTGCCTGGGGGAATATCTCAGTCTTGCCAGGGGCAGGTTTCCCCCTCCTGAGCCCAGTACTGCTCTCAGAACTCCTCCACTCTTCCATGCAACACAGTACTCCTGTCTGCTCCTTGCACAGCCCAGCCCAGCCCAGCCCAGCACAGCACAGCCCAGCCCAGCCCAGCCCAGCCCAGCACACCTGCTCCTCCAGCTCCTGCCTTGTCTCTCTGGAGCAGAGGTTTTTTATCAGGCACCTGACCGGGCCTTAATTGGCCTCAGCTGCTCCTAATTGCCCTTTAATGACTCTGGTTAGTCTACTGGGAACAGAGCCCTGAGCATTCTGGGGCTTACATACCTCCCTTCCACCACTCCGACACCTTCCGGGAGCAGTGGACGCTGTCTGGGGCTCTCTGCTCGGTGTCCCCTTCTGGCTCCCTTCGTTTAAACCTGTGACCCTCACGTCCCTTCCTGTTTTTTCATTAGTTGTCCCAAGCAATCGGTTGCGTTCCAGGCTCAGTGGCTCCTCCCCTTAGGCTGGGGGAGGGGCCTTTAGCAGTGGGCGGGCGCCAGCCAGCCAGCCCGCCCACTTCCTGGTTTGCAAATAGTACCACTCTCCTACTGCCCTCTGCCCTCGCTATATCACAATAGGAAATAGAAAATTAACTTCAAAGCAAATGTCCACAAACTATCTGCATAATTTATTACATTTACCATGACTGTTCTATGATTTTTTATAAAAATGCTGCAACAAACCTGTAGCCCTAATTTATTATAATTAGTCTGACCTACTGTGTAACATGGGCCAGATAACGTCAGCAAGTATTTCCTAAATCAAGTTTATATCCTAGGGTTGAGCTACAGCATAATTTTTTTTAGAAAGAGACATCTCAATGTTGCTTTAAAGATTTCCAGAGATGGATAATCCAACACATTGCTTGATAAGTTGTTCCAATGGTTAATTCCCACCACCATTAAAAATGCATACCTTATTTCTAATTTGAATTTGTCTAGCTTCAGTTTCCAGCCCCATTGGATGTTCTTCAGCCATTTTTCTGCTTGATTAAAGAATTGTCCTACTACCAAAATCTCTTGTCCATGTTGATACTTGAAGACCATAATCAAGTCACCTCTTAACATTCTCTTGGATAAAATAAATAGATTGAGTTTCTTAAGTTTCTCACTGTAAGTCAGTTTTTCCAGTACAGGAATCATTCTGGTAATTCTCTTCTGAGTCCTTTCCAATTTTTAAAAATCTTTAAGTGTGGACACCAGAACTGGACACACTATTCCAATAGTGTTCTCACTAATGCTGCATTCAAAGATCATACCTCCTTATTTCTACTCTGTATTTCCCTTTTCATATGCCAAGAATTGTATTAGCCCTCTTAATCACTGCTCATGTTCAGTTGTTTACCCACCGTAACCTCTAAGTACTTGTCAGTCAATGCTTTCTAGGATGCAGTTCCTCCTCCCACACACACACCTGTGTGACTTACATAGTCTTTGTTCCTAGACCTACAGCCTTGCATTTGGCTGTGCTATCACACACATCATTTGAATGAGCTCAGCTTACCAAGAGATTCAGCTCAGTCTGAAGACGTGACCGTAGCATTTCCCAGTCTATAGGGGTAACACTGGACTCTGCTTGGAAGGAAAACTCTTTGCTTTTGACCCAAAGATTTGTACATGGGCCAGATTATGCACCATTTGAGGCCAAGGGAACTTGGGCAATGACTGCTATAGGCATGGAGATCTGTTTATAGAATAAAGTCTATAATCTTGACTATATTTTGTCAGCCAGAAGTTGTGAATGAAAGCATTTGTCTTTTGCTGCTTGGAAAGTATCTTCAGCTGACATAAGGCCTATATCAAGCCAGCCCAAATATTGCAAAGCATCCATCTGTTCCAAATTGACAGCCCTCCCTTTGCAAAGTAAATGTAGTCTGGGTGTTTTTCCTACCTATGGTTGCCAGGCAGGGAGTGTTCCACACACTACAGTGATTTTCCTTCCTATTTTCTTAATCTCACAAATCTTAACGTTTATTTCAGTCTGTCTCACATTTACTCACACTCTGTGAGTTCTCTTTCTTTACTTGAGGATTTCTTACTGGTCTGCCACAGAGGTTATTTTCACTGAAGATATGAGCTGTTCTGAGTTGTTCATCTTCTGCGGAGGAAAGTGCTCCATTCTAAATGAAAATCCAAGCGATGTGCAGGATATATTGCTAAACAGACTAGTGCTTGCAGGCGGTACCATCCATACTTTATAGTTTGACCAGACAAAAGGAATAGCAGGTTCCAAAGCCAGACCTTTTTCTTGTACATTAAAGCACTATCCCTTAATAATATTAATACATGTGGAAGCGACTTAATCAAGAGCCCAGCCATTTCCAACTTACCTCCACCAGCTGGTCGCAAGACAGGATAGGAGTTATGTAATGCAAACAAAACAAATATTTCTATATGCTCTGGATCTCCATGTTGATAATATATTGGTGTGTGAAAGAAGAAACAGGCTCTATTGCTCCCTTGTGTAGAGAACTTCCTGGCCGTAGGAACGCTGGCACATTTCAGGCAGGTCCTCCCATTGAGCTTGGATATGGAACTTTTTACTTCTACAGCTTCTGTGAGGCATCGGGGGACATGGCCAGGATGTTTCTTGAATAACGTACAACTCCACTGCCAAGAAACCATCGGCAAAGGGCTGCGTTAGGCTACCCCAGTCATCAGCCTAGGAGCTGGGAACTAGAAAAGCAGGAACTCCCACACACCAACACATGCTTCATTCTTAAGTGATCTGATGTCTGGCACTTCCCTACACTGTGCTCACTGGGTGTGTCGAGTTTCCTGTCACGTGAGGCTTTCATGTCTGGCTGCTTTGGGATAGGCACGGGGTAGGCTCAGAAAAAACAGCTTAGAGCAACTGTAGAAGCTCCAGGTTCATCCCGGGGGGGCAGGATAACAACAATGCTGCAGCCACTTTTCACCAGTCTGTCAATGCAAGGGCAACATAAAACCCATAGCAGCTCCTACCCTCACCCCCGGGCCACCGATTCACTGTCAGAACAGCCCACTGGAACATGGGCCGCCCAACATAAATTAGAGCAACCCTCAGGCCACTGGACTTCCCTCATCTACCCCATCACATCCCCGGGAGAGAGCAGACAGTCTGGGGTTGTTAAAAGGAAGCCGGGTCACACATGGAAGGGACTTTCCTAGCCAAATCAAAGGTTAATTGGTCCTCAAGCTCCCTCAGGGCTGCTGAGCCCCAGCAAACCAGGAAAGTTCAGGAACATAAACGAAGACAAAACATCCATTTTTCCTGCATCCAGGCTCCCTTCTGGAAGGCTCACTCAGTTCTTCTCATAATTTCCTCCCAGGCAAGGTCATGCCGAGTAATGCTACAATATCCCACAATAACTAAGAGATAAAGACGGAGGGTGAAATCGTAGCCCCATGGAAATCAATGACCGCATTCGCATGGTCTTCAGTGGGCCAGGATCTCACCCAAGATTTTTGTTTGTTTTGTTCTGTGCATTAGCTCCAATACCTGGTATTTCATGAAAATATGCCAAATATGGGAGGAGTAGAAGGATTTGGGTGTAGGAAATATGACTGTTCAGGCCAGGCTGAAGCCTATGTTAGTACGGCAAGGTATGCAGTCAATGAATGCATTCACACCTCAGATACAACCAACCACCCACCTAGACCCGCAGACGGCTCTGATGAGTAGATGCCTAATCATGACATTGGTTAGGCAAAGCGGTGAGCTGAGACTTGCATTTCTGCTAAATTTCTCAGCTCACCCACTCACCCATCCATGCCTCCTCTCCCGTTTATCTGTCCAGCCCACCTGTCACATCCTGTCTGACCCCTAGGCTGTGTGTGGGATGGGGCAGAAACTGCCTTTGGTACTGTTGTACACAGCACCAAGTACACTGGGGCCCCGTCCAGGATCGGGGTTCTCAGGCACTCCCATGGCACAAATAACATATCTGTGAGCCCTGTCTTTTTCCGGCACCTCCTCTACCTGGTACATGTGAGAGACCATTACAGAAGGAAACACATCATTATGCCCCAACTCTCCAACCAGATCTGTGCAGTCGCAAGTCTCTCTTATGGACCTGATTACAGAACTGTGGCCTTACATTGCGGAAAGAGACCCACCTCCTCTGAGTTGCCTGTGCAGCATCCCACGTCCCTGTAACCACTGTAAAATAATGGTCTCAGGAACGTGTGTTACACTGGCCGTGGCATAGCAGGAGGAACTTCAACCATGCAGTGCAACCCAAATCAGAAACACCTGTCACGTAAAATATATCTCGTTAAAAAGCAGTGCCTGAGCTATAGGGAAAACCAGCCACCTTTGTGAATAGATGACAAAGCAGGAGCCTCGCTGGAAAGAAAACATCAGTGCTGTTCACTCGTGCTGACTTTTAAGTGGGATCCAGAAAACGGCTCTCTCTTCTCCAGACTTTTTAACTTGCCCTGACACCGTCCAGATCCTGGTGTCCCATGTGAGCAGCTTTCATTGCAGGCGTGGCACTTCCTACGCAACCCACATCGGACCCAGGTCAACAGCCCTCAGGCTGCTCTTGGAGTAGAGCACACGGTCTGTTTCTCGGCTACCAGGGGTGAGGTTGCTGCCCAAGATACAAGAGTGACTGCCATAGTGACAAGGCTATGTAGAGTCTCTCTCACTGGGTCTTCCACACTGCAAGAGAGCACCTGTACCACTGGGCTATTGGACACAAGGCGTCTGCTGCCACTACCGCCACATTTTGTGACGTCTGCCCTTCCTTTCCTTCCTTTCCTTTCCTTTTTTTTTTTTAATAAAAAGGTTAAAATGTCCAGAATCAATTGGGGGTGGAAGGGGGAGCATGTCTTGAATTGCCAGCAAGCCTGAAAATCAGTTATTCACCCAGCTCTACGAAGAAACAAACAAACAACCCAAACAAACGTGGTCCCTGCGACTTCATTTTCAAAGAAAAAGGAGAGCTCTTTGAACAGCAGGGAGTTCCGTTTCCATAGTTCCCTTTTCCTTTCATTCTCTTCATTACGGTAGTCAGGGGGGAAAAACAAAACAACAAATCTTTTCTCCACCCTCGCCTGCACTGTCTATCTCCAGGCTCAGCTTCCCCTCAGCTCAAAGGAGCAGGATTTGATCTGTGGTGACTCCAGCGGATTCCTTCATCCTAGCCTCTTCCAAATCTCAAAACAAGGTGAATAATCCCAGCCGCAGCCTCACCTTTCTGAAAGCCAGAAGCCTCTACAAGAAAGAAAAACACATTCCCAGACTTGCCACCGGAGCCCAGTGTCAGTGTGTTCAGGGGCACTCTGACAGTCTATCAATTAATTCCACCTTTTGTGCACTACTCAGACTACTAGGTCAGAAACATTTTGTGCTTTTAAAAATCCTCTTTTAAAATACTATGTTCACCGTTTGCTCTTTAGAGATCACCTGTGAATACAAACTCTTCAGGAGTTAGGAACTAATTCTAGGCCTTTATGCAGCACGTCTGACTATCTACCAACTAAAAATCAGACTCCAGAACGATGATAACAGTTTGACGTTCCTAGGCTCTCGATACTTAGATAGCAACATTATTTGGAAGAAAGGCCTAACGCTTGTATTCTTTGCTAAGCCCTTTATTATTCAGATATTGATGGACTAGACGATCCACATTGTTAAATTAAATAGGGCCATGAGAATACACCCTGGTGAATATTTTCTAACAAATTATTTATTTTATATATTTCAGTCCTTTTTTCATTCACAAACCATCTTCAAACAGATAAAAAAATTCTTAAATTCTGAAGTATTTACTGAATAATTTCTTCAAATAATTCTTTTTCTGCAACTCATTCATGAGCAGTTTGTTACAAGTATTCCAGCTCTTTTTCTTGGACCCCTAGATCACACAGTACATTTCTGTTATGTGAGGGGATGAGTGAAACTCACAAGCAGGTTTCCAGAGCACGCCCTTCGTTCTGGAATTCACAGTTTCAATGAACATTCCTACCAGGAAACCCATGAACTAGAATATCCACACAAGAAAACCTCAGAGGGGCACACAGCAAAAACGAATTCACAGCCACATTTTTTTTGCAATATTTGTCCACCTCTAAATGTCTCTAAAACATTAAATTTAAATATTTTATTTAAACAAAAATATATATAAAATGATCATTATTTTACTGCAGTTGAGTTCTTCTTTAGGAAAGTGGTCTGCAAACTGAAAAATCTGTGCTGTCTCATTAATTGAACAGTTTTAGCTTCAGTGCATCAGAAAAGTTATTCTACTTTCAAATAAGCACATTTTTTAAAAAGTATGTATTTTAAAATCTCACCATCTCCCCTACTTTAGTCACAATTAACAGTAATCAAAGGGATACGTTTCTTCACCACACACCTTCATGTAAGGCCATGATTTCAATGTGTTACTTTAAATTGGATTTAAATCACAAGTTGGCTCTCATCCATAAGTAAATTTACACCGAATTCAATGGGACGTCTCAGGTCTGTAAAGTCATTCACCTGCCTAAACACTAGCAGGATCAGGGCTTAAATTAACAGGTAGACAAGATCTTACATAGAGCAGTCATTTCGTCAGCCTTGTGTTACAGGTTGGGCGTTCTCAATTCCGAATCATGCCTGTAATATACCTAGCTGGTTATTGATTTTATTTTGTTTATTATTTTATGTACGTATTTATTTATTGGGGGAAGGGGAACATCTTGTTGCAGTGGAATTCAGAAAAGCAGGCTAACATACTCAGAGAACTGGTAGGTAAGGTCCCATGGGAAGAAAATCTAAGGGAAAAAAGGAGTTCAGGAAAGCTGGCAGTTTTTCAAAGAGACACCATTAAAGGCACAGCAGTAGACTATGCTGATGCTGTGGCAGAAAGACTAATGCGATCCTGGCACATATATGCAGGGGAACAGAGAGCAGAGGCAGGGAGGGGACTTTACTTCTGTATAGGGCGTTGGTGAGAGCCATACTGAAATACTGTGTCCATCTCCAGTGTCCATATTTCAGAAAGGATGCTGGAAAATTGGTGAGGCACAAAAGTGATTTGAGGGCTGGAGAAATGTCTGGCAGTGAGAGACTAAAAGAGCTCAATCTGTTTACTTTATCACACAGAAAACTTGATTTCAGTGTATAATTACTTTCATGTGGAGAAAATAGCAGGTGCTAAATGGCTCTTTAATCTAGCAGAGAAAGGCAGAACCACTGGCTGGAAGCTGAAGCAGACATTCAAATCAGAGATAAGGCACGCATTTTTAGCAGTGAGGCTGATGAACATTGAAACAAACAGCTAAGGGAAGTGTGGATTCGCCATCTCTTGATGCCTTTGGTTCAAGACTGGATGCCTTTCTGGAAGATATGCGTTAGTCAA
Organism: Emydura macquarii macquarii; assembly: GCF_026122565.2. Taxonomy (NCBI): domain Eukaryota; kingdom Metazoa; phylum Chordata; order Testudines; family Chelidae; genus Emydura; species Emydura macquarii. Next base: position 2,450,551 of record NW_027131688.1, read on the forward strand.
ACCAAAATGTATTTGGCTCAGTACAGGGAGAGCTGTGTGCAATTAAATGGCCTGTGATATACACGAGGTCAGACTAGATGATCTAATGGTCCCTTTTGGCCTTAAAATCTAGGATTCTATGACCGAACCGAGCTCCCGGTCTGCTCACTGAAGGATCAGGCCCCGAAGGAACTAAGCCTTCCACTTGAACTCTAAAGGACTAAGTCTGTTAACTGAGAATCATCAGGTTCTTATTTGGACAGAGAGCTGCCCACTTGAAGGAAACAATTAGCCAACATGTATTACTCAGGCAAAACTCCAGTAGTAATGAGGATTTAGCCTACAATAAATAAGGAAATTTCCAAGAAAAGAGATAATTTTACATTCTCACAGTTTCTTTGACTGAGAATTAATATATAAGATCCCTGTATGTGTTAAACAATTTCCTTTTATTTTGCATGGCATCTGTGAACATTGAGAGCGGTACTGTGTGTGCGGCTTTAAAGGATTCCCTTTTGTTCGGCAGGAAAAGCAACAAAAGAGCCAATGAAGTTTGTGATGTTCAAAGCCAAAGAACAACCCAAAGTACCTGACTTGTTAGTACTCAGTAGGGCTGATTCAATGCAGCAAGGCTGTTTCCAGTTGAACTCAATAGTCATTGTGCGTAGAAGTATTGTACCAAGAGAACAGGGGCTGTATTCTGTACAAGAATTTAAACTAGAGGAATGTCCGTGGTGGAGAGATAAGACTTTTGTCCTAGGAGGTAAAAAGGTGTTGACTGAAATACTTTCCCTGCACTGTTTATAGTAATAAAAAGGCTAACCGTTTCTATTATTACAATCCTTCTTTTTCCCAATCTTCTTGTTGTTTATTTGTTTTAATCTTCTGGCCATGCATTAGTTCGGATCATTGCATTTGGAATATGAGGCTGCTGTGACCTGCTGTCAGTTTGGAATTTATACTCCTCTGCATTACAGCTGTTGTTTTTAAAAAAAAATCTTTAATAGAAAATATAAATAGAAACAATAAGCGTCCTAGGGCCTTGGTGCAAAAGGATATGCCAAGGTCCAGGCCAGATTCTCAGCCTTAGTACACAGCACGAAAACAACGTATACACAAACTAACACTCTAGGTAAATAATGGTAAATGCAATAAAAATTAAATTAAAACAACATTGCTTTCAAAGTCAGCATAATGGAGATCTGTGGAACTGCAGGTTTTGTCTACGCAGTAGAAGAGAAATACATTCTCTGACTGAAATCCTGGCCCCATTGAATTTGAGGGGAATTTTGCCATCGATTTGAATATGTCCCAGATTTACTTCCAAATCATCAATAAAATGTTGACTAACACCAGGCCTGTTACCACTCCCTGGAGACACCCATTCGATGAGGATTCCCCATTGAGAACTCCTTTTTGTGATGTCATTGGCCAGTTCTTAATCCACATAACGTGTGATCTATTGATATTGCACAGCGCTAATTGTTTTAATTGGATGTTGTGTAGGACTAAGGCCAACACCTTAAATACATGTACTTTGCACAGGACATGAGTGTTCAGTTATTGGGTTAGAGCTCTGCTGACAGCTGTGATCATTACAGGCATTTTGCCAAATGACTGAATAAAAAGTTCATAAAGGCTTCCAGACTTGGTTGTCTCTTGGATGGCTTTGTGGTTAATCACCTCTAAAATGAATACAAGGTAGACCAGGGTTTAAATGCCAGTTTGTCACAACTGATATTTTTAGATTTCCCTGTCCTTTTAATTCTCTGCATCTGTTAAACACAATCCACTAATTAGATAAGCTATGGCCTTGAGAGTTTGTCTCTCTCCTTCCCCAGCACAGCCACTGATGCTTGCTGAATTCCTGCGCAAAGGAAACAAACTGGGATTCCTCCAGCCCTTTCTAATTTCTTGCAATGATAGTTAGCTGTTCCTTGTTAAAATAATAGTTAAAGACATTTCAGGCAGAAAGTTGACTTTCAAGTTGAAGTTCGCATGAATTTTTAAAGCACTTCTTTGTACAGTAAGTACTATCTCTCTGGGGAAAGTTAAGGGGCTGAAGTCTCAGAGCAAATCACTGTAAAAGTAGGATCAGAACAGTAGAGTTCTTTCTGGCCGATGCTCTGCTCTCTGGTAAATGTTCTGTCTCTGAGAGGGAGATACAACGCGGTGTGGGCATGTTGCACCATGCTCGTATCTGGAAGGTTGGCTATTCTCATGATCTACTTACCCACCTGTCTCTCTTTAGAAAGAACACTAACAATGAGAGTGAAGGGAGGATGCGGAGACCCCAACTCAGTGACGCTCAGTCTGCACAAAGACATGAGTCTGTTCACATGGATCCGGGACTAAGAATACAACTGATTCTTATTTTGCATTTGTTTTTGCAGCCACCTCACTTTGGGAGGAATCTTCCACAGATAGCCATGGCATGGAACTGGAGAGTCTATTTTTATAACTACCACAGATGTCAGGATTTACCAACAATGACCACTCCCGTGTTTCTGAGATCCCCATGTTGTTTCCTGCTGACAGTTCAAGGAAGTGCCTGGCAGCTGAAATACCTCACAGTGTCTCAAACGTTGGCATTTTAAAATGGAGACCAGCGTAACTCTGGGCTCATGAAGTGTTCACATCCCCCTATGTCCTGCCTCTTTTGCCATGCCTGGTCCATACAGTTGTGTGAGGCTACTCATGCCCATCACCATTTATGGCCAAGCTCATCTATAACGCCCTCATTTATTGAAAAGATGTAAAAGCCATGCAATTAGACAGGAGAGCAGAAGGTATCAAATGGGGACTGTGTGCATGAGAGGAAACACTGGCATAAAAATAGCTGTCGTTTCTCTCAAAGCGGCTTTGTGACATTTTCATTTTTTTTCTTTAAAACCACCATTTTTGAATGAAATGCCCCAGGATTTGAAATTTTACATGTTTTAAACATGAACTGATTTTTATTGGAAAAAATATATCATTTTTAAATGTAACGGGTTTGCTCAAAATTAATTTTTGAGAGCCAGACTCCCCCTTTTCAACTGTCAGGTTCGATGATGCATGAGATTGTCCTAGCTTTGAATGAAGTGGTACCAGTGTTCTTGACAAAAGAAAAACCTTATTTTCAGATTTCAAGTTGAGATGTCAAAACTCACGCTGCAGAAGGACCCTGCAGTTCATTTTAGTTTTTTCACCCACCCCATATCATGATTTGTTACACTCTCCTTCTGTTTTAGTCCAATTAAGCATCAGCATCAGATTCACCCCAATCTGCCATAAATTGCTACCAATGCAGCACACATGGTGCCTATCATCCCTACAGCACCAACTGGCTCGGCCTTTGACTTTAATGGGAGTTTGAAGCAGGGAATGACAGTGGGACCAAGCCCAGGGCATGGAGTTTGCAAGTGTCTAGGTTCACCGTAGAATATTCCAACTCACCATATTTAGATAGGCTCCAACCTCCTGACTGAACAGACACAGCATGTTGAGATTATAAAACACTTCACACTCTACAAATTTCAATTGCTTCCATCCTATCGTCTTGGATCAAGTATAATACTGATGCCTGTAGCTATCTTCCCTCTAAGTTTAGCATGAACTATTATTTGGGTGTTCTTATGCTTTGTTTTTGAGAGTCTCACTTTACAGTCATCATTTGTGACACTGCCATCTTGTATTAGTCTGCCATCTACAACTGTGGAAATTAGCAATAGCAGCTTGTGTCCCAAGGCAAAGTGAGCGGACTGGTTAACGTTCATTTTCCATTTAAGCCCCCAACATCTTCCTGTCTCAGTCAGTCAACACAGAAAGAATCTTTGTTCAGCAAAGAAATAAGACAGGTATTACATATCACCATAAAATGGTCCGGAATAAAATATTCGGAGTGGTGTAGACACATTTTAATAAGGTGCACTAATATCTATAGATCTGTATGTGTTGCCATAAAAAATGTGGTTTCCCCATCTTAAATACTTCACTTTCCCCAAGATCAGTTTTCTCTCACAGTGATAATTATTAGTGAATGCACAAGTGCTACAATAAAGATGAGAAAAGGTTCAAAATACACCCTATAAAGTAGGGAGATAAAACACACGTGTAAGTCGGAAAAAAGGAAAAATGTCAAAGGGGCTTAGATAGGCATCACACACTCTTCAGCTATTCAGTAGCCTGGGAGCGAGCTGTGTGAGGTCTGTGTCTTCCCTCTGATAGACCAGCAGGATATAAACAGCCATTCCCCAAATATGCAGATTTAGATTAAATCTCAGGAAAAACTTCCTAACTGTAAGAACCGTAGGAGAATGGAACAGACTGCCTAGGGAAGTCATGGAAGTTCCTTCACTGGAGGTCACTGGGCAGCCATCTGTCTTGGGTGTTTCAGACAGAACACATCCTGCATCTTGGTAGGGGGTTAGACTAGATGGCCCATCCAGTCCCTTCGAACCCCATGGTTCTCTGATTCTAAGGAGAGAGACTAGAAAAGACTGGTTGGTCCCGAGAAAGGGACGTACCTGGCCTGCGCAGCTCCCTGCAGGAGTCCCTGCAGTCCTACTACACTGTGCCCTAGGAAGGAGCAGGGAAGGTTGGTCCTCCAAGGATGCCTTGAGAAGCCTCATAGATGCCTCCAATCAGAGACCAGCAGGCTGGGATAAAAAAGCAGGGTGAGGCAGGGCAGCGTGGGACGGGGCAGGGTGCTCCACTCTCCTCCCTTCCCCTCTGGCCACAGGAGCTTGAGGGATCACCAGAATTTGCTGAAGCTTGGAGGGAGAGGCCATGGAGTTAAGGGGTGAATGTAAAGGGACCAGATGGGAAGAGGCCTACGGAAGTGGCAGTAATGAATCAAAGTTAGAGGCATGTGGCTGCTGTTATAGGATCCCTGGGTTGGGATCCGCAGTAGTGGGCAGGCCTGGGCTCCCCCACTGACCACCAGCAAAATGAAGAGAAGGCGGCTCGTTTCTAAGCCTGAGTAAAGGGATGAATACAAAGGGCCCAGAGCTGAGAACCCTGGGGAGGGCAGATAAACAGCTTTGCTGGACTGTTGTTACCCTGGAACCACATGCAGCAGACGGAGGCACTCAAGAGGTGAATGCCCTCATTCTTCTCTCATCGTCCTCGTTGCTATTCTCGACAATTGCACATCAACTGGCTTTGTGTGGGGAGAGTTTAGCCACCCCAAAGTACAGAATCCTCCGGCAGGGAGAGCCCCGAGTTACTCTGTGTCTGTGCACTAGCAGGTCAAGTCAAGTTTCATGATAATAAGTCAGGGTCAGGGTTTGTCGCTTTATTTAAACCTGTATTAAGAGAGCTTTCGTTTCCATCGAAAAAGGAGGCCCAGATCTTTGAACCCTTATTCAGATTCTGATCTGAGTGTGCAGTTTGAACCTCTCTCTCTATGGAGGATGAAACAGCACTCTCCACACTGTGGGAAAGTTGGGAGTAGGATCTGGATGCCTAGCCCTTACATTCGGGAATTTCCAGGAACCAGAGTTTGGGTTTGGGCCAATTAATGATAAAAGACAAAATCGATTGTGTTTTCTGAACATTTCTTCTTGCCCTGAGTGCTGCTTGTGAGTTTGGCCAGTTGTACTTGTTCTGTTTTATTCTGACAGCTCATGACACTTACCATTTCTGACCTGCTCAGATAGGGTGTTCAAAAGGATTGTTTATTAAAATAGAGAAAATCAGGGGGGAGGTTGTTTGTTAGCAAAAGAGGCTTGCCATTTCTGCCAGCACTACAGGTGACGAGACCTGTAAGTCCTAATGGAAGAATGCAGTAGATTAGATCAGCTGACTTCATTATAGGATCTATCCGTTTCGTTCTTGATTGCATGATCAGCATCACAGAGGGAAAGAAACAGTGGTCTCCAAAGGCTAGTTACAGACCTAGGAGGCAAGCAGTCTTCTTCTAGTCTGCGAATCAACACAGCTGAAGCATTTTGTATCCTGTGGCAGTGCAATAACACAGTGCACTCACAGATCTTTCAAAGGCTCTATCATTACAGGAATCAGAAAACAACTTTGTCTGCTTAATCTTGATTAGCAAAGGGAAAGTTCTGACGCTTCCCAAAACCTGGAATGCTGCCCTCTAGGATTACACCAAGTTTGTTTGTTTTCCAGTTAGGCTGTTTGTGTACCTCTTCTCACATGTGCTGTAAAGCATCTCTCAGGTTCTACTAATATCCTGTAGGAATAAAATTGTAATTGTAACTCTGTAGCTTAATTCATAGCTTTTAATTGTAATTGTAACCCTGTAGATTAATTCATAGCTTTTAATTGTAATTGTAACCCTGTAGATTAATTCATATCTTTTAATTCATACCCTTATTTGTGTCAACCTCTATATGGTTATTATTGATATCATGTAACATTTGAACTTCTCTCAGTCATACTCCATATTGTGAATGTAAAAACCCCATTTTGACCCTATGTCCTCCATCTTGTGTCAAACCCTTTCTAAACCTTTAGATGAATAAGATAGTTATCTGAACAAGGTATGAATGGAGGGTGTATGTGTGTGTGAGTCAGACCCAAACTGCCAGCTTGTCTTGATGAAGTTGTCCTGATGAAGTGTGAAGTCCATCCTAGGCTGAAGAGTGTGAACATAGCCCCAAAAAGCAAAGAAGGATCCACCCCAGAAAAACTTAATCAAACTTAATCAAAGACATCAAAGAACAAGCTGAAAGTCACGTCTGCTATTGTACCAGCAATCAAGGGTCACAGAGAAGCGACGTGACACAGCAGAACTGAAAAACCTATAAAAGACTGGGTGAGATTTCAAGGCTTTGGGGGAAAAACAGCGTTCTACACATCATCTAAAGAAGAGCGTCGGTGCGCGCCCGACAAGGACCCTGCTCTCCTCGTGCCCAGCTTCCCTGGCCAGGTAGCTGCCACGAGCTCCAGCAACGGACCCAAGCTACGATCTCAAGCCACAATTAGGACTGGAAGCTATATATAACTATAGAATGCTTTCTGGTATTTTTGGGCGCATGAATGTGTGTGTGTGTGTGTGTGTGTGTGTAGGTTTAAGTTAGTTATTACTTTAGTTTTTGTCAATAAATGCGGCATACTGCCTTTTCCCCTTGAAAAAGTCCCGAGTGCTTAATTTTGCACAACAATCCGAATGCTTTAGATTCTGATCCACCAATATGGGCCCTACAGCGTGTTTCTTCTTGGTTTATAAAGCTCTTCCACAGTGTTTGGGATACTAAAGAGTCATTTACCTTGGGTTAGCATGACTTAGCGTCGACCAAAAAGCATGTTAGAGACAGGGGAGATCTCAAACACTGTAACACCTACTGCTATTGTGATACCATGTCATTAACTCCTCACCGTTGGCATGGGGCAGAAAGCAATCACATGTAGGAGTGACTCCAGCCTGTGATACTGCGTGGAACATTATTTCATCCCATGATAGAAGCAGCTTTGTTTGAGCCGTGATATGGTTGTTCCCTGTTTTCATTGTCTCACATGTGAACACGTAGGAAATCAGTTGCATCTATGCTATTGCCAGTGTACTCTGGCAACAGCCACAGCTGGGCCTTTCTTTCTTTCTCTCTCTTTCTTTCTTTGCATTTATAAAATGCCACTTTAGATGCCACCCAATGCTCTGGGCACCTATGGAGTGCATTAAAAAGCACAATATAAGCTGGCCATAAATATATCACCCACAGCCATCTGAAGGGCTAGGCAATGTTTCCGGAGGGTTAGCAAACCCAAAGTCCAGTGAACAAAAGTAGAGGATTGAGCTTCAAAATCGAGAATGCCTCGCCAGCAGTGCCCCCTCGTTGATATTGCTGATCTCCACTGTGGCAGCACGGCCTGGGACGACACGTCTCATGTAAGCCACACAACATTTTGATTAAAAAACAAGAATATAAAATTAACATGCCATTTTAAATGGATTAAAAAAGGGGTAGCTGCTAGGACTTAAAATGTAACTGGGGAATCAGCACCAAGCAGGTGTGGTTCCAGTGGCATCATGCAAGGGTCGGTTCTTGGCCCTATGCTATTTAACATTTATGTGAATGACTTGGAAGAAAAAAAAATGATCAGTGATAAAGTGTTAGACACAACAAGTGGTAAAGAGTGAAGCAAGCAAAGACTATTCATTTGAATAGGGCTAAATGTAAATGTACACACATAGGAACAAAGAATGCAAGCCATACTCAAGGAATAGAGGATTCTATCCTTAGAAGCAATGACCCTTGAAAAAGAGTTGGGAGTTGCCGTGGATAGTCTGCTGAACATAAGCTTCCAGTGTGATGCTGAGGGCAAAAGAGCTAATGCGATCCTAGGATGGATAAACAAGAGAATCTTGAGTAGGAGCAGAGAGGTTATTTTATCTCTGTATTTTGGGACTGGAGTGACCAGAGCTGGAATACTGTGTCCAATTCTGCTTCCCACAATTCAAGCAGGAAGTTGGTAAGTTGGACAGGGTTCAGGAAGCACCAGAAGAATGATTAAAGGATTAGAAAATATGCTTTATATTGATAGAGTAAAAAAGCTGAATCTATTTAGCTTGAAGAAAAGGTGAAGGGATGACTTGCTCACCGTCTATAAGCACCTACACGGGAAACAAATATTAACAACAGGCTTTCCAATCAAGATTAGATGTTTTGCTAAAAGATCTGCTCTAGGACTTATTTTGGGGAAATTCCATGGCCGGGGTTATATTGGTGGTCAGATTGGAGGATCACAGTGGTCCCTTCTGGCCTTGGAATTTATGAATAAATTGATGACAGTATCAACCCCTGCAGCGCCCAATGAGAGAGCAGCCAAGGAGTCATTTTGTACCTTTTGGGTTCTCTCAAAAAAGTATGAATGGATCCACTGAAGAGCAGGTATATCCACCATGCTAGTGACCACAAAGAAGCAGGAGAAAAATCTCAGTCATCTGTCCTGACAGCTGCTGATAGATCTAAGAGAATCCGCATGGAAACTGTGTCTTCATCCATTGCTAAGAGATCAACACACAACTCAAGAATCTCATTGTTCATGTTCCATAATATGGAAAAAGGCTTTGGGGTAATATATTGGCCTACAAGGATGTTAAGAGGCACCGTTTGCTCTTTAGAATTCCACACCAAAGAACACGCCAACCTATGATGATTTTTCATCAAGAAATTCTATTCTGTTTCTTTTCCATGAAGTTGAATAGATCAAAACGAGAGACATAAGTGGCAGGAAAAAATGATGCTGTGAACTTCTTACAGAGACTACAATGATACTGCCCTTTGGAGATTATCTGGCATTAAAAAGAAAGCTGTAGTTGAAAATCCTGTTAAAGTAAGCAGCATAAACAAAATATTAATTAAATAAAGCAGAACATATTGAGAAAGCAAATGTCTCGTGCATATTACTGCAGTTCACGATTATGACCCTGTTTAAGATGGTTCTTACTTTGTTAAAAACTGCCTGTTCCCCATTCATAACTATGTGTCTGTCAGCAAAAGTGGTGTGTACACCAAATCTGTGCCCAAATTTTCCCCAACTGTAGTGCAATAATAATATAGCTTGCCATGAATTCAGCCCATATAACATAGTCTTTTTTGTTGTTTTACAAACAAAGTGTCACATCTTTTGCAACATGGGATAGGATAATTTTAAAGAAATGTTTAATCAAAATTACTCAACAAAAATAAGAACACTGTTGCAATAATTGTGGTGCAATCTACATCGGCACTCAAATTAATTCCTTTATATTTCTTAATGAACTTAAAAAGGACAGTTGCATTTACTGTACACTGTTCTGTGTAGATGTCTCCAAAGTCACATGATTCATGACTTATAATTCACGAAGGCTCCTAAGTTTATTAGCACTTTAGAAACTTGTACTAACCTGGATAATTTTCAGCTTCTCAGAATTCTTAATGGATTTCAAATACAACACCGCCACTGTAACTCAGCATAATCAGTGAAATGTAATGAACACTTATTCCTGGATTAGTTTTCGTGGAGGTGTTGAATTTCCAATTCCGTTTCACTTCTTGATTGAAATGTTCTTTCAGAGTATTTTTGTTTTTTCAACTTCTCTACTGAACATTTTAATTTCTGCCTGTTGGAGGATAGTATTACAACCTTTGACTGCACATCATTTGATTTTAAAGGTTCCCATCCCGGTCATTTGCACCGGTAAACACCAGTTTCAGCAAGAGCTATAAAATATCACAGTTTATATAAGAGGTCCACACAAAAAGTTAGAGCTGGTTCCAGAGAGTAATCCAGATGCCTCCAGTCATTTATTTGGATTTATAGAAATGCTATTCACACACTCTTGACCCCATCATCATAAAAATACAACAAAAACCATGCAGACATAACTAAAGTGCAGCAGTACACATCAGAATAGCCCACTACCAGCAAGTCAGTCCCCTCAAAAGATCAACTTTCCCTCTCCTAGACACACACACACAACACCTTCCCTGCCCCACCATTTGGTTTTCAACATGTCTAGTATATCATCAGGTGCAAGCTAACTGGAGTGGCTGAATTCCAGAGTGACAGGGCCCTCACAGAGAAAGCCCAGCCAGTGTATTAGAGCTTCCATTCAGATCATCATCCAAACTTCTGAGCTGGCCGGAAAATGGAATTTCCAATCTGTGGGAAATTTCATGTGTTTGAGGTTTTGTTCTCTTCCAGATGAGAATTGTCAAACCTGGGAATTTCCCATGACAAAGGATATTCCAGTTCTGGAACATACCAAGACCGATTGTCCCAGGTCCCTCGTGGCTGCTTGTTAATCCTTCCTCCCGTGTGATGTGCTGATAACATGTACAATGCAACTGAACATGCAGAATGACAGGAATGCAGCTGAAGGGGGGGAACTGACAGACATAAGGACTGCTGCCACCAAAACCATTTCCTAACAAAAATGGTCAAAATTGACACGTTTCCATAACGTTTTTTGAGTTTGACCAAATGTCATTTTTCCAACAGAAAAATATTCAGTCCAAAAAGTTTCAAAAAGATCCACCGTTAGGTCCTGTCCACAGACAACACTAACATTTCATTAAAGTTTGCACTGTACCGATTATTCAAACTGGCTGGCTTTGCTTTTCGCCCGGTTAGACTCCTGGAACTACCCAGCCAAGCGTGTGTTTCATAGTGTTACCGAACATGTTGGCTGGGCAGAGCCTACGTGGAGACGCAGGTGTAACCCATGTCTGCTTGGCATGGCACACTGGCCCCGCTCGTGGCAGCTAGGGACTGATGAGCCTGCTACAGCGACGGCTAAGAGAGGTGCGTCCTTTAGCTCAGGCGGAAGAGGCTGATGCATTAACCTCCAGAGCTCCCATGTTTGATCCCAGCCAATGACAAGCAGGGCCTGCTGGTGTTACACGGGTTTCTAGCTGTATAGCCCAAACATGCTCCCCCACATGCCTCAATGGTAGACTTTCATTTTGCATAGTTTCTTCCTTATCCATGCGTCCTGGGCTGAGGTCTGCTGCTCCCCCATGAAAGAGGAGGTAGGTTTGGCCTCCTAACCTAAAGAGAACCTGCATCCCAGATTTTAAGAGGTCCTGATGGCCAAAGAACTTGTTTAAGGATTGCTGAAAGGTCTGGGGTTGTCATTTTGTCAGTCAAAACATTCAGAGTAAAAAAATCTACAGAATGTGTGTGTGTTCTATGGGTGTTACTACTCAGTGCAAAGCATTGTGTGCGCACTTTTCATCCCCATCACAGAATGACACAAATGTGCCTCCCAATGCTTGTTATGGCAACACCACAGCAACATAAGTCCATACAATGGATGACCCCGTCTACCCAGTGTGAAATCTCTGCTCTGGCTACTCGTGGGACAGGGAAACTGAGGAACATGAAAGTAGATACTTGCCCCTTTTCTCTCTATGGTCATGAGGGGGGAATTGAAAGGCAGAGGAGGAAGAGCCAGAAGTTAGCAGAAATGATGCCAATATAGACACACAAACTTTGTGCCCCCAAAATGTTGCTATTAAAGTGGGATTTTGATTTTCAGATCCTGAGACACTTGCATGGAGGCCTAGCACCTATATTTCACTTCCTTTGCTCTCCTTTTCCATTGCTTTCCATGTTTTTACAAGAGTCATTTGTTTGTTTGTTTGAAGAAACAAGAGGTGGAGTCACTGCTATTTCAGACAACTGTAAATTAATAGGCAGATTTCCAGCTGCAGCAGAATTCGGTTCTATTTTTTCACACCCCTGCAGTTCACAAACCCTTTAACAATGGGTTTGTAAGTGAAATAAATTAGTGAGACTTTGAAACTTTTAGCTACTTATATGCAGATGAATGTTTTATGTTTGACATGTTTATTCACTGCTACATAATCAATGTCTGCATTTATTTAATGTATGTATTTACGCTTTTTAGCTTCAGGCTTGTAAAAAACAATTTTCTCAGGTTCCCTCTAGCCACTTAAGTAGTGAGCTATGAATGACAAGAAGATAAAGAGAGAATCCTCTTCCCTCACTCCCTAAATTATATATTGTTGTCTCCATGTCTCACAAGGGAACTCTTACTACAGAAATGTGCAACTTCTACTTATTCCCTTTTGATTAGCGGCAGAGTGAAGAAACACTTTTGACTCTATTGAATGGAGCCCATTCTGATCTTTTAACATGAATGAACTACCTGTCACATGCTGTCTTCAAGGATGGATAACCCCTCTGAACCCAAAGAAGAATAGGATGCTTGACCTCAGCCGATAATGGCATCACCACAAGCTCAAATGACCTCTTACTGCAGCTGTAAGCAGTCCAGGACTGTTTGAGCTTTGCTACCCCGGAAATTAATGAGTCAGTCACCGTAACACAACACGGGTAACACAAACAGGCTTTTCAGACTCCAGTGGGCAGTTTAGCTAAAGTGTAGAATAGACACATATCATGAATCTCTGCCTCTTTTGACACACTATCCTCTCTTTCACTTGGGGTTGTGTGGGTTGTCCAGAGAGATGGACATAGGTCAATCTGCATAATTTTGGTGACCAGGAGACAACCGGTAACTAACGTGCAGCACGCCATTAAGTAGCCCCAGCCAGCAAGCAGCATTCAGCTGCATACCCAGCCTTCAGGTAAATGGAAAAGCAAACACAGTCTTCAGCGAGCACTGGGTCAGTCCTGAAATGAGTATGCCTTGTAACATGCCTTGAACCTTTGCCAAACTCGGCCTCTGATGGACCATCAGATGGAACGTATTTGAGAGGCAAAGACTCCTCCACTGAGAACACCCTGGCAGATGCATACTAGAGTTTGGACTGACGGCAAGTATGCCCCAGCTGATGGGAACAGTAACAATGGGGAATAAGAATACAGCTGTCTCTGAGATAATGTTTGCTCAAATAGCCTCTCCTCCACAAGCACGTTTTTCTAATTTCAGCCTAACAATTGGTTGAAATTTGAAGAATCAACATAGGGGCTGAGAATTACAGATCTCCGAAGAGCTGAGACACACAAGTGGGCTGAAGGATCAACTGGGATCTGATGATTCTAAGAGATTCTACAAAATACACAACAGCAAGGACATTGGAATTAGAGTTGAGCAGGAAGTAAGTCATTTCCCTGTGAACAAAATTCTTCAAACACATTTTTTCCGATATTTCTTTTTCATTTTTTCAGATTTTCATGAAAAAAAAAATTGTGGGGGCTTTTATTCAGCTGCAATGTTTTGGTTTTCAGTTGCCAAAAATGGGGGGGGAGGGAAAAGCTTTTGCTTTTGACAACCCTTCTCAAAGGACAGGTTTCCATTTTCTACAAAAATGTTTCCATTTTAATAAAAAAATGATATTAAAAAAATCAATAGAATGTTCTGACAAGCGCTGGTTGAAATTAAGATGATGTTCTCTTATGCAAAAGTGCTTTATTAATCAATAATAATAATGCCACCTAGCTCTTATATACTTGCATCAGTGATCTCAAAGCAGTTCACAAAGGGGGTCACAATCATTACCCTCATTTTATAAATGGGGAAACTGAGGCACAATGCAGGGAAGTGACTTGTCCAAGCTCACCCTGCAGGCCAGTGGCAGAGCCAGGAATATAAGCTTAGAGTTAAATCCTGATAAAAATAACTTTTAACATTTGAAGATTTAATTGATTTCAACAGAATACTAAATTAAGCTCCTGGCAGGGTCCTGTTATTTCTGTAGACAATCTAACTTTTTCTCTTTATCCTGGGCTATTTATTTTTCAATGTCAATAGACAAAGAAGCACTCAGAAATTAGCAACAAAGTAACCAAAAGTCCTGGAGATGGGAGAGGTGGCTCTTGCCAACAGAGAAGTGCCTCCTGAGAAGAGCATAATGGATCCGGGCAATTCCATGACAGTAATTCAGTAAAAGTCCATGCACGAAAATGCTGCTAAATTGGCAGTTTGAGTTTGGGGAATCTGGGTACTTTGCAGAATTATACTGGGAGATCTCATCCAAGATGTTTCCTGAACAAAGAGTTTTTCCCTTCAGCTTATGGGCTGTTCTCGTTTCAGAGCAGCACGAGCAGAATACAGTACCTGCAGAGAACTGCACCTGAAACAGGAGCTCACGCACAAAGCAGTTGTTTTCCCAGCAACTGTTCAATTTTAGTTGAACAGCTACAGTTGGGCACCAATTACTTTTAATTGATCCTATTCTGTTTAGGCTACCACACAGAAAGCTTTTGTCCTCAGTGTATCAAGAGTTTGGAAATCAGCTTGATGAAACAGAACAAAACAATCATTCAGCCAAGTCAAAGCCCTTCTGGTTTGGCAGTGGGAATAGAGAAAAAGATATACCCCCCAGAGACACTATTGATTACCCAGAATTAAAGCAGTAATAATAGATGGAAAGCCAGGGCCTTAGGGAAGGGTGAGGTATTCTTCCATTTTACATTTCTCATGAGCACACTGGTATTAGATGGAGAGAAGGCTGAGAAACTTGAAACTGCTTTAATATCTCAGTGCATTTAAGGATGATTCAGCTAGCCCAGCACCCTGTCTTCTGACAGTGGCTGCTTCCGGATACTTCAGAGACAGTGAACAGAACGGGATTTACCGAGTGATCCATCCCTTGTTGTCCAGTCCCAGCTTCTGTCAGTCAGAGGTTTAGGGACACCCAGACCAGGACCCAAGCATAATTTTTTCAGGCCCAGTACAAACTTGTAACATGGCCCCCTCCCACATACATACCACAATCCCTCATCCCATGCATAAAATCACATGAGCCATGAACATTTTTTTTCCTCATGGTAAATTAATGGGGGTTGCAGCCTGGGCCAGGCCCCCCAGAACCTCCGGGCCCAGTAAAGTGTACCCTGTAAAGTGTGCCCTGACCATCTCGGCTAATAGCCACCGATGGACCTATCCTCCATGAACTGATCTAACGCTTTTTTTAACCCATTTACACTTTAGGCCTTCACGACATCCCTGTCAATGAGTTCCACATGGTCAAGGTTGTGTGCAGAAGTACTTCCTTACGTTTGTTTTAAACCTGCTGCCTATCAATTTTTTTGGGTGACCTCTGGTTCTTGTGTGCCGTGAAGGAGTAAATAACACTTCTTTATTCCCTTTCTCCACACCACTCATCGTTTTATAGACTTCTATTGTACAAGGTGGGAGTCGAGACGCCCCTGAATCCCCACCAGACCCAATTCAAGGTGTTTATAATGTCCTTCCCCTGTTTGTAGGGCATCAGAGGCTCTCCAAACAAAAGAAAAGTCCCTTTCTCTCTCTTTCCCTTGAGCGAGAGGGGAATCAGAATAAATGCAAGGAAAGGGAAAGGTGATCTGTCTCTTTGGCAGTCTTTTGGGGTCATCCCTTAGAGGTTTGGCTTATCAACTGATAGTGTGTCTTTAAATAGGGTCTACCTCCAGCCCCTCCTCTTCAGGAAACCTGCTTTATAACTGGTCCATGCAGTTGCTTGGGTATGGAGGCCAGTGACTGTCTCCCTCTGGGCTGATCTGTCTCTGAGGTCCAGCAATCTTCTCCCAGTTTACTGGCCTTCTCCTGTGGCAGGTTTTCCACTTTTAAACTCCCCCGATCCAGGCAGAGGTACACCTGGTTAGTGCTGAATGAGCTCAGAAGAGCTTGTTAGCCTCCTCTCTACTAGAGTGATGGGGTATATAAATACATCCAAGGGTCAGAAACATAACAATGTGGAGGGCAAGTGCTAACCAAGTCAATTCAGTTAGAATAACTTTGCTAACACCTGCCCTCCCCATTGTTATGTTTCTGACCCTTGGATGTATATACACACCTCCTATCTGTGATTTCCATTTCATGCGTCTGACGAAGTGGGTTGCAGCCCATGAAAGCTTATGCCCGCAGAAATTTGTTAGTCTTTAAGGTGCTACAGGACTCTCATTGTTTTTCTGTATACACGGCTACCCCTCTGAATCTTAAATGAATAAAATGGTACCATAACACGGCTATGGATAGAAATTCCATGACTGAATAATAAGAATATAGCAGCAGGAATATTCTGCAGACCACCTGACCAGGTTGTGATGGTGATTGTCAAATACTCAGGGAGATTAGAGCGAGTACACAAACAGAAAACCCAAAAATAGAGGAATTTCAGCGATTCCCACACTGACTGGGTACGTCACCTCAGGCCTGGATGCAGAGAGAAAGCTTCTTGACACCACTCATGACTGCTTCTTGGAGAAGCAACTCCTGGAACCCACAAGGGAAGAGGAAATTCTTGATTTACTCCTAAGTGAAGCACAGGATCTAGTCCAAGGGGTGACTATAGCTGAACCCCTCGGCAATAGCGATCACAATTAAATTAAATTTAACCTGCTTGTGGGGGAGAGGGAAATACCAAACAAACCCAGGAGCATTTAACTCCAAAAAAGGGGAACCACACAAAAAGGAGAGACTAGTTAAACAGAAAATAAAAGCTGCATGGGAATTATTTTTTAAAACCATAATAGATGCTCAAGCTTTATGTATACCCAAATAAAATATTTTTTTTAAAAAGCAGTAAGAGCACCAATCCCGCCCGCCGCCCAAAAAGCCACATTGGATAAACAGAGGCTGTTCATCCTTTCATCCTTTAAAATTGGAAGTCAAATCCTACCGAGGAAAATAAAAAGGAGCATGAAGTCTGGCAAGCCAAGTACAAAAGTCTAATTAAACAGGTCAAAAAAAGACTTTGAAGAGCAAATAACAAAAGACACAAAAAAAAGTACATCAGAATCAGGAAGCCTGTCAAACAATCAGTGGGGCTACTGGATGACTGAGGTGCTAAATGACTTCTTTTCATCGGTCTTTACTGCAGAGCACATGAGGGAGATTTCCACATCTGAGCCATTCTTTTTAAATGACAAATCTGAGGAACTGTCCCAGGCTGAAGTGGCATTAGAGGAGGTTTTGGAACAAATTGATAAATTAAACAGTAATAAGTCACCACAACCAGATGGTATCCACCCAAGACTTCTGAAGGAACTCAAATACAGAACTGCAGAACTACTTAACTGTGGTATGAAACCTAATGCTTCAATCAGCTTCTGCACCAGATGACTGGACGATAGCTAATGTTACACAGATTTTTATAAAAGGCTCCAGAGGTAAACTTCCCAATTGTAGGCCAGTAAGCCTAACTTCAGTAGCAGGCAAATGGATTTAAACTGTAGCAAAAACCAGAATGATCAGACAGTGATGAACATGATTGGTTGGGGAAAGTTAACAGGGCATTTATAAAGGGAAATAATGCTTCACCAACCTATTAGAATTCTTTGATGGGGCAATAAAGTTGTAGACGAGGGTGATCCAGTGGATGCAGTGTACTTGGACTTTCAGAAAGCCTTTGACAAGGTCCCCCACCGAAGGCTCTTAAGCAAACTAAGCACTGAGAGATAAGAGGTAAGGTCCTCTCATGGATCAGTAACTGGTTAAAAGGCAGGAAACGGAAGGTAGAAATAAATGGGCAGTTTTTACAGTTGAGTGAGGTAAATAGTCGGTGTCATGGAAGGCACCTCTATGATCCAAAGACAATGAAAAGCTACTGTTGAGTCCACATGCCTTTGTCACAATTTCACTGAGATATGAGATCATGCCATACATATGTTTGCACAGCACCATTCCTGAATGAGGGAAGCAACCTAGTGACGGATGACATGAGAAAAGCTGAGGTACTCAAAGCTTTTTTTGCCTCTATCTTCACATGTCAGCTCTCAAACCACTGAACTGGGCAACACAGAATGGGGAGGCAGTGAGCAGCCCTCAGTGTTGAAGGAACAGGTTCAGGACTATTTAGAAAGGCTGGACATGCACAAGTCCATGTAGCCAGATGCAATGCATCCAAGGGTGCTGAGGGAGTTGGCTGATGTGATTTCAGAGCCATTGGCTATTATCTCTGAAAATCCATGGTGACTGGGGGAGGTCCTGGACGATTGTAAAAAAGGAAATATAGTGCCCATCTTCCAAACAGGGAAGGAGGAGATCAGGGGAATTACAGACCGGTCAGCCTCACCTCAGTCCATGGAAAAATCATGGAGCAGGTCCTCAAGGAATCCATTTTGAAACACTTGGAGCAGAGGAAGGTGAGCAGGAACAGACAGCATGGATTCACCAAGGGCAAAGTGGTGGATGTGATATATCTTGACTTTAGGAAAGCTTTTGATACGGTCTCAGTGTTTTTGCCGGCAAGTTAAAGAAGTATGTGTTGGATGAATGGACTGTAAGTTGGATAGAAAACTGGCTAGATCGTCGGGCTCAACGGATAGTGATGCACAGTTTGATGTCTAGTATGCAGTCAGTATCAAGAGGAGTGCCTCAGGGGTCGAACTCGTTCAACATCTTCATTAATAATCTGAAAGATGGGATGGATAGCACTCTCAGCAAGTTCGTAGATGACACTATGCTGGGGGAGTGGTAGATACACTGGAGGGTAGGGATGGGATACAGCGTGACCTAGACAAATAGGAGGGTTGCACCAAAGGAAATCTGATGAGGTTCAACAAGGACAAGTGCAGAGTCCTGCACTTAGGATGGAAGAATCCCATGCACAGCTACAGACTGGGGACCGACGAGCTAGGCAGCAGTTCTGCTGAAAACAACCTGGGGGTTACAGTGGATAAGAAGCTGGATATGAGTCAGCAGTGTGCCCTGGTTGCCAGGAAGGCTAACGGCATATTTTGCTGCATTAGCAGGAGCATTGCCAGCAGACCGAGGGAAGTGATTATTCCCCTCTATTCGGCATTGATGAGGCCACATTTGGAGTATTGTGTCCAGTTTTGGGCCCAGCACTACAACAAGGATGTGGATAAATTGGAGAGAGTCCAGCAGAGGGCAACAAAAATGATTAGTGGGCTCGAGCACTTGACTTATCAGAAGAGGTTGAGGGAACTGGGCTTCTTTAGTCTGCAGAAGAGAAGAGTGAGGGGAGATTTGATAGCAGCCTTCAACTTCCGGAAAGGGGGTCCCAGGGAGGATGGGGCTAGGCTGTTCTCAGTGACAGCAGGTGACAGAACAAGGAACAACGGTTTCAAGTTGCAGTAGGGGAGGTCTTGGTTGGACATTAAGAAAAAGTTTTTCACTAGGAGGGTGGGGAAGCGCTGGAATGGGTTACCTAGGGAGGTGGTGGAATCTCCATCCTTAGAGAATTTTATGTCCCAGCTTGACAAAGCCCTGGCTGGGCTGATTTAGTTGCGGTTAGTCCTGCTTTGAGCAGGGGGTTGAACTAGGTGACCTCCAGAGTTCCCTTCCAACTCTAATCTTCTGTCATTCCCTCAATTTGAAATCCAGCTCTGATGGTAGGCATGGGGGAGCAGTTTTGCAATTACTTCTCCATTAACAATTTAAGGGGGTTGCACTACTTGTCAGACTCCCCGTGCAGGGGACAGAGGCCACCCAGAGAATGGAAATGGAGGCTACTTACTGGTAAGTGAAGTACAGCCAGTGTGTTGCGTCTGCACATTCATACTATGTGCCCTGCTTCACCTTTTTCTGGAGTCCTTTCAAATGTGTTGGGGTGCTGAAATTCAATGGAAGGAAATGAAGCACTTGGGAGCAGGGAGGTCTTCTCGTCCTTTACATCCTCGAACATCCAACCTCATCAGGAGAAACTTTCGGGCATCTAAATGTCAGTTTGCAGCACTAGGAGAGCAGCTCTGCAGCAAGAATCTACATACACAGCATCACAGAATGCCAGTTACTTGTAAGCAACCTCTCTCCGAGCATTGTAGTCTTTCTAGTCACATATGGGTCAGTGCCCATATACAGATGCATGAGAGCGAGCGAGAGAGAGACACTGCACCTACAGGGAGATGGGAGCTTATCAAACAAACGCTTTATTTTCATTATTAACAAAATGCCCAATAAATCCTGAGAGCCTCTGGTGAATTCTAAAGGTCAGACTTTCTCGTGGAAAACGGTCTACTGTATTGCATTCATTGCAGTGTGTCTTTCTCTTCCTATGATTATTATTTTTAACAAGGAATTCTCATACCCAAGAAAGCATGAAAAAATGACCTAGGGCTTAACTCTAAAATAACTACAGTTACAATTGTTTTATTTGTTTTCTTTTATAGGGAGCATTAAAAGATAACTCCAGGCTGATTTATGCATTTAATTTCTATTTAATTTTTAAAGTATTTTCTTGTCCTAATGTAACATTATGAAATTATACGGTTTTGGATAGCAGATGCCTAGCTGTCTCTCATAGGTATGTTATAGCACAATGCAGTGCTCCTTTGATTACGTTTAATAGGCTTTGGTTTTTGGAATGGAGTTCGAAAAAAGGTTTTGAATAGAATTTTTAAATATTAGCATTTTAAGAGCATCTTCCCAGTCCAAAAGGGATAAATGTACCATGCTGGATTAAGCGTGATGGATCATCCTTAACTCCTTGAGGTTGGCGCTCTGGGAAGTCACTCTTTAGTTCTGATACAATTTGTATTAAAAGACGGAGTTGGAAAAATCTTAGCTTCCAATAATAAGAGAGTCAAACTGGGCTGAAGTCTTTACTCCACTGAGGCCCCTTCGTGTGCTCATGTGATGCCAACTTGCTGCATAGCCAGATTCATCGTCTACCTGGCAACTCTCCCCATGGAGACAGAATCCTTAAGTGGCCAGACAGTGCCCTGGCTCCTCTGCACCATCTAAACCAGGGCTCAGTCTCAGGAAAAGAGGGGTGGAAAGAGTGTGGCTACGCTCCTTCTATTCCTGGATGCTGGAAGAACTTCCTTGGGGCCATAGACAACTAGGCACAAGCCGTAGCAACCTAGAGGCTGCTCTAACTTATTCAAGGGCTGAACTGTATGGTCACCTTTACCCCCTAGCCTGGTCTTGCATCAGGCTCCGCTTGGCCAGATCAGAAGATCTGGTCCGTTTTGTGGCTCTGGACTCTCCTATGTGTGGGCCTTGGTCCATTCAAGTCCAGCATGAACAACGGACTGAGGTCTAAACAACAGACAAAGTCACTCCCAAACCTGGCTGAGGTATATTGATGGAGTGTGAGGGGCCAACCTTAACTGCTGCAACTGCTGTTTGATCTGTCGTGTGGATAGAGAGAGGGCTTCAGTCCCCAAATGGCCACTAAATCAGGAAAACGATGTCAGATACTAGGGAGCAGGGAATATACAAGGCAAAGACAGGAACGCCTCCCAGAACAGGTAGTACACCTGAAGCCAGCAGTCCATGCCAGGGCTATGTCAGTTCGGCACATCTCCATTCTCTTCAACAGATAATGTACTGCTCATGCTATTACATATACCCCTAGTACATCTGATGTGCCCTGTGGCAGTGAAAATAGGTTAAGTGGCGCTAACAGGAATGCAGCATGAAATAATCTTGCTGAGACATAAATCACTAGACATTACCATCTAGTAATAAATTGGTGTACGTTGCATGTGTCCTTTCAGCCCTGATCAGGCTATGTTTGGAAGGAGGAGATGTGATTGGTTAGTTATTTCAAGGCTCATATTCCAAAGATATACATGTAAAGAGATTTCCTGGTTCAGTTCATCCAAACTGCTGATCCCTTTCCAGTTTGAATCTGTTAGTGGGCCAGCTGGTTCATACATATCCATTGCTGCTACATCCACCAGTCACACAAATAAAGTCTGCTTGACAGGTTTGTTAGAGCAATCTCCTGACAGGGTAACATATACATTTAAGTGGCAGAAACAGCTTCTGAGAAAATATGGGCCGTTAATTGAAGACCAAAGTAGTGTGTAGACAGCAGGGAGTTGACAGTTCAATATAATTACATATCACTCTTTACCAGGATGCATTAAAAGTGATGTGTCCCCTCAGATTCATACTACAATTATTGCCTTTGTAAGAAGTCAAGAGTGAAGTCTATGAGGAAAAGAGTTGAGCTTAAATGATTTGGAAAGCATGCATACTTGCAAACCCTGGAGCTGAGACAAGCCCACAGCAAAGGTAAGTCGTTTTTACCCACACAGCTTCCTCCCCAGTAGAATACCATTCTATTTTTCCACATCACATCTGAAAGGAGAGCCCCACTCTGTGGGAATTATGTGTCAGCTTCCCAAGTCCTACGGCTGGTCATTTGAAGTCACTTCACAAAGAGTTGCAAAAGATACCCCACGGCCATGCCTTAACCATGTACTGGCTGTGCTTGGCCACCAGAAGAAGCGATAGGGAAAACTGGGGTAACTGTGGTTTTGTAAAACATGGTCGCAGGCTCTGTTTTTTGTTAGGTGGTCAGCATACACACAGACCAATTAGAATATTGTATTTCTTTTTCTCTTTCTGGAAGGTGGCAACGTAACACCGCTTTGATTCGCAGAACGCAGAACCCGGACACACACCAACCCAAACTAGAAAGACACAAGGCAGGCTGCCCACTAAGGCAGAGAGGCACATCTCAACCCAACTTGCCCAAGGCTGGCGCTTTGCAGGCTGATTGCTGAAAGACTCAGATGGCAGACTTCCCTACAGAGACCCCAAGCCTGCATGCAGGAGCAGCGAACCCTTTTACCTTCAGTGACAGCTTGTAATTGTGACACGGTTTTCAACTCACCCCGGCGCTGAAAAGTTCAATTCAGACTCAGCTCCCTCTGAGCCACCTCCCCAAAGTTTGAGGCCGATGGAGGTGACAGAAGGGGTATGTCAGATAAAACAGACTCTAGTGCTGGCCCTCTTGATTTTAAAATGAGAAAAGGAACGTCTGTTTCAGTGCATCTCCAGGAAGGGTTGTATTTACGAACCAATGGCTTGTCAAAAGAACAAGTATCTTAAAAGAAGCACCTAGCCACCTGAACGGAAACCCTCCGAAATGGTCTGGAACAAATATGAACATCTCTTTTTTCATTCCATGTGTTGAATGTTAACATAACCCTTCTGCCAGGTGTTGATGGCAGCAAAAAGGGCCACGTTCAGTCTTCTAGGGGCTTCCTTAAAGACTTAGCCAACACTGGGACCAGCCCCTCCTCCCCCAAAACCTAGGAAATATATCTATCGGCCTTCTTGCCCCGGATGGGTAATACTTTCCCACTCACAAGCGGTGAGCCAAGAGTTTAAAACAAAGAGAACTTCATTAAGGGGACTTCGGGGAGGGACAAGAGGAAGCATTTGGATGAGAATGCAATTAATAAATCAACAGATTCCCTTAGGTAAGACTCACACCCCTCAGAAGGCCGTTAGCCATAGTCTCATCCTCAGTCCTCCTCCAGAGGGGAGGGTCCCAGAGCTCAGGCTGCTGCCCGAGACGGAACGTCTACACCTCTGGTAAACAGTCCTGAAGTTCCAACCCCGCGACCCTGAGTCAGCTGGCATGGGCCAGCCACCGGCGTCAAATTGCAGTGTAGACAGCCCTATGGCTTCAGGCCACATGCTACATTAAGGGTGAGTTTTTCTAGCGATGCTGAGGTAAACTCTGGGCATCAGTCACTAGTGAAAACATATACGCAAGGAATTAGGTTAAAATAGGTACAAGTGCTGAAAACCCTGAGACCTCAGATACATGATTGGTTGAAGGCAGAACCTAAGACACTCTCTAATTAAATTTCCTGTCTGTCTTCAGCAAAAGCCCACTTACTTCTGCCACTTTTGGTGGACATGTGCGATGCTGAAAAGCAGAAGAGAAGGATCAGGTTTAGATGTGGGTCAGCATAATTTTGTCTGCACTGGGGATGATAAAAGTATTTCCCTGCTTCGGTTTCACAGCATAAAAACAATATTCAGATACTAGGTAAAGCAGATGAATATCATTTATAAAATGCACAGTAGGTTAAAAATGCAATTCAGTAAAAACAGAAAGGCATCAGGGTCATCCCTTTCAAAAAGAATCTAAAGACATTAGACATGCTGTGAATCCCCTCTCTAATTTACGCCATCGGTAGCAAGAGATGATACAAATTTTGCATCCACTCTTGCTCTTAAATGTGCAGTAATATGCTAAAGAGAGGAAAGAAGACCTGCATTTAAATGTTCTGCCTGTTATACTGTGTCACAAGTATTTTGTGCCCCAGAGACAGGAAACTACTGCGTGTTACTCCAGTGTCTGTGATACCACCACAGCTAACTAAGTGTTAAGACACGCATCATTATTCGGTGCTATTTGTTTCATTCTTTTCTTCTGCAAAAACAATTACTGATCACCAAGAGTAAACGAAACCCAAGGTGAGGAAATTGGCATCTTCTGTAAACTCTGGAGAGCAATTACTCATATTTAAAATACAGTCAGCCGTAGGCTACAGTATGTTGCAAAAGCAAATCAGCACTAAAAGTGTCTCTGGTAATTCAAATGATATGTTTTGAATTGGATCCCTGCTTCATTGCATATTTATATCCCGTGTGCTGTACGTGTAGCACACTTATGTCAACTCTCTGAAGACAGCATTTTTCTGAAGCTGTTTGGCTTCTTGTACCATTTAAGTGGCCTCTGCATTGTCATTTATCATACAAATCAATCTCACCTGGATGCCATCAGATTTTCTTCCGAACTGTCATTTCTCTATTTTGTATTCCCTGACTGAGAATATTCTGGGAGACTGTTGTGTCAGGAAAATTGGACAACAAAGCATGAACATTATTCCTCCTTTAGAAAATGCAGATGGCTCAGAAAGACCAAGTGCAACTCAGCAAAAAAACCAATCCAAAAGGTAGGTTAGAACCAAAGCTATTTTCTTCCCAGGTACTTTCTTTGATCAGCCTGATTAAATCAGTTCAGCTGCAGTCTGCATGTCCCCCTGCATGCAACTCTCCTTCTCTCTCTCTTTTTTGCCCATAAAAGCAAGTAGAAATTAGTGCAGTTTTTCCTTATTGATAAATGAAGTCGCACAGCAGCTATGCTCCTCAAATTGCTTAGCAGTCTGATCCTGCATTTTCGATAGCGGCACTTAGAGGAAATTGCTAAGAACAACTTTTCATAACCTGGATGTCTAACGTTAGGCACCAAACTCCATTCTACAGCATCTCAACGAGGGGGCGGAACTTCTAGATGTGCAACTGCAAGGTCCTGCTTAACTTCCGTCACCCAACTTTGAAAACTGTGGGCACCACACTGCCTCACGCTCCCACACAATCACTTCGAGGGGTGGCTGTGAGGAGGCGTGTATTTGCTTCTAAAAGGTCATCCCCCCATAAACCAATGAGCAGATACACCAGCCTGGGAAGGTAAAGAAAACCTCAGAAGTGTCGTTCAGTGCATGTCCCTTTCCTCAGATTGGATTTATTAAGACAAAGAAGATTAAAATTCAAGAGCAAAGCACCACACAATGCTCGGCAGTGACCACGAGAGGCTTTTCCAGACTTTAGCAAGCTGGGAGCGGAAAGGATGAGCTCTTCCCCCGAGGTAGCCACTCTTAGGAGCTGATGTAAAGCGTGGCTAAAACTGCATTGCACAGGAATGTGTTTTATTGATCCTACAAACCCTGGGACCTATGCTACTCGTCACTGAGCACCATCCATAGGTATCTTATCTAGTAACTATTTACACATGCTAGGAACCTGGGTAATAAACAAGACAAATTGGAATTCTTCTTCAATGAGCATAAAAGTGGCCTAATTGGTATAACTGGAACCTAGTGGGAAGATTCGGCGGGTTGCAACACTATACTCCATGGTTATAACCTATTTTAGGAAGGATCAAACAGGCACAAGTGGAGGGGGAAGGGCACTCTATGTGAAAAATGGCATTAGCTATTTCCAAGTCACTGATAACTCAGAAGCAAATCATCTTGAATGCTTATGGATCAGTGGCCTAACAAACCAACTACAAGATGGGGGCTTTGCTGGTATTATTATTATTGCTATAGCTCCCAGGAGCGTAAGTCATGGACCGGGACCCCATTGCAAGAGGCACCTGCTACAAACCAGCAAAGCACACCAGGCTGATTGGCTTTTTAAGCACCTGTCTACAATGTGTAGGAGAAAAAGCTGCATCATCACGTAGGACTTCTATCTGAGAGACAGACACATGTTGCAGGTCTCATGCTGCAAGTACTATAAGATATTCAGAATTTCTAAAAAGTACACATAACTTCCTATCTCAAAAAATGTTGCATCCAACATAGAGGAATTCTCGTCTTGACAAATAAAGAGGATTTGATTGCAGAACTGAAGTTCAGTGGTAGCTTAGATGCATGACATTATTGCATTTGTTCTGTGCAAACAGAATAAACTGCGAACTAATACTACACAGACGTGATGCATAAAAGGACCAGTTTCACAAAGCAAAAAGCAATTATGAGGCAGAATAGATGGGACAAAGAATTTCAATAGAAAAATGTGAATTGGGAAGTGTTTAAGAGTATTTTTCTAGATGCCCCAAAAGACACAATCCCACAACTGAAAAAGAGGACTACGCTGGTTGAAAAAATATGCTGTCTTAGAGGGAAAGTGAAAGCAGCTATGAAAATAAACCAAACTAAACCCAGTCTATAACAAAGAGAAAAAGTGGAAGCTGATAGCAATGACTCATAGAATCGAAAAATGTACGACTGGAAGGCATCTTGATAGGTCATGCAGTCCAGTTCCTTGCACTGAGGCAGGATTCATTATCATCTAGACCATCCCTGACATTTGTTTGTCTAACCTGTTCTGAAGAACCTCCAGTCATGGCGATTCCACAACCGCATTTGGTAATTTCATCCACTGTTTAACTACCCTGAAAGTTAAGAAGTTTTTCCTAATGTCCAACCCAAATCTCCTCTGCTGCAATTTAATCCCATTGCTTCCTGTCCTGTCCACAGTGGATAAAGAGCACAGTTTATCACTCTCCTCTTTATAACAGCCTTTTACATATTTAAAGACAGTTATTATGACCCCTCCCCCAGCCTTCTTTCCTCCACACTAAACAAACCATTTTTTCAATCTTTCCTTGAGTCTATCTATTTAGTTTACCAAAGGGAAGGTTAAGGGGTGACTTGATCACAGTACCCACATGGGGAACAGAAAAGTGATAATAGAGACCTCTTCAATCTAACAGTAGAACAAGATTCAATGGCTGGAAGATGAAGCTAGACAAATTCAGATTGGAAATAAGCATATATTTTTAACAGTAAGGGAAATTAAACATTGGAACAACTTGCCAAGGGTTGTAGTGATTCTCCATCACTGGAAATATTTAAATAAAGACTACATTTTTCTAAAAGATCTGCTCGAGTTCAAGCAGAAACACTGGACTGGAAACAGGAAAGGATTCAGGGAAGCCTTTGGCCTGTGTTATGCAGGAGGTCAGATTAGATTATCACATTGTGCTCTCCGGCCTATACAATCTATGAATATGTGCAGATATAGAGCATCCTGCTAAACCATGTAGCCTGAGCTATAGATTATTTTGATTACTTAAGAATCCCCAATTATCACTTTGAGGGTTTACAGATTCTTGTCCCAAGATCAGGCTCAGTGTTATTCAAATTATTATATAGTTGGGAACACCGATGTGTGCAGATACAACACTCACACTACAGGAACACTTCTGTAATCACAAACAGTTTATTAATACATTTAGCACAGTCACAAACACCCCAACTCAGTAGAGTCGACAGAGAGACTATGGAATGTACATCTGAACATCCATACACGCACAGCACCTCTTGCAGAACAATCTGAAAAGTTAGCCATTATCTCCCTCATTACCATTACCATCACCTTCCCCTTCAACACCAGTGGCCATCATTCTAGCACCTCCCAAGGACTACATCTCTCTCTCCTACTGCCCCTAGGATGGGATGTAACTTTTGTAATATATTATGCTGACACCACTATGTTTGATGCATAGTCAGTAGGGGATTTTCCCCATTTCCTTATTTATATTTTCTCACCCTACTAATCTTGGAGTGGTCTTCTCCTATAGGTTGGTATATCAATAATCTTAACTCATCATATGTGTTAATTCGTTACCATGGCCCTATTGTGGTTAGATGTCTGCGGACAGACCTGTTATGTACGTCAGTTCACTGCCATGACACTCTTGTGGTTGGATCATGTACCTGTGGTTAGAAAGTCTTCTTAAACACTCTATTTTCAGCTTCCCGGTACTTGGGGATTTCCACTGAGCCATTGATCTGTTCAAACCTCATAGGCCTCAAGCCTTTGGCTAAGTTTCTGAAACTAACGTCTGACAGGACACAGGTCTGTAGGTTCCTTGCTTTACTGTTGAATAGAATGGAAAGCCATGACTATAATAAAGGCGAGCTAGCCCTATGGGCTACAACCACCACTGCAACAGCTTCCCCTTTAACTTTTATAGCCCCACCCCAACGCATCCATGGAATGGGCAAGGATTCCATGTTCTCCTTGATGTAACTCCTTATACACAGGTTGTTAAGAAGAGAGCCTTTCTTCTTTGTTACATTTCCTCTCCCATGTACACTTCGTAAATGGCATTCAGTGAGAAGACAGGCAAAAGAAATCTTTCTTTAGAACCGAGTGCTAGCAAAGAGGTGAAAATTTGGGTATTCTATGCCATTTCTGAGCAGAGATGAATCCCTGAACGCCAATTTCAATTACATGCAAGAGATACCTAACCTTGTGAGCTGTGCAAACTCAGTAGTTTAATAAACTTCCCATGGGTTAGCCAATCTCTGAGCTCAAAACTTGCATAGCCTTAACTGTTGTTATACCTTCAGGTGCAATTTGTTTTTATTTGCAATGTTCTTTTGTGGTGAGTAGGGAGTGAAAAATATGTCAACATTTTCATGAGGAATGTGCAGAACTGAAATCTTCAGCTAATAAGAATTCAAGTTTGGAAAGTGTTATTTAAAGGTGAAGCCCAAACCTTCATTTAAAGTGAAATTAAAGATCTGGCAGATTATCAGAATTTTTCAACTCAGAGATTACATGAAAATGGAACTTTGCATTTGATGACACTATCTGGGGGGAAGTGGTAGATACATTGGGGGGAAAGGATTGGATACAGAGTGACCTATACAAATTAGAGGATTTGGGCCAAAAGAAATCTGATGAGGTTCAACAAGGACAAGTGCAGAGTCCTGCACTTTGGATGAGAGAATCCCATGCACTGCTGCAGACTGGGGATCAACTGGCTAGGCAGCAGTTCGGCAGAAAAGGACCTGGCGGGTTATAGTGGACAAAAAACTGGATATGAGTCAGCAGTGTGCCCTTATTGCCAAGAAGGCTAATGGCATAATGGGTTGCATTAGTAGGAGCATTGCCAGCAGATCGAGGGAAGCAATTATTCCCCTCTATTCGGCACTGGTGAGGCCACATTTGGAATACTGGGTCCAGTTTTTGACCCGCCACTACAGAAAGGGTGTGAACAAATTGGAGAGTCCAGCCAAAATGATTACGGTGCTGGAGCACGTGATTTATGAGGATAAACTGAGGGAACTGGGCTTGTTTTGTCTGCAAGAGAAGAATAAGGGGGGATTTCATAGTAGCCTTCAACTACCTGAGATGAACTTCCAGGGAGGATGGAGCTAGGCTCTTCTCAATAGTAGTAGATGACAGAACAAGGAGCAATGGTCTCAAATTGCAGTGGGGGAGGTCTAGGTTGGATATGAGGAGAACCTTTTTCACTAGGAGGATGGTGAAGCACTGGAATGGGTTACCTAGGGAGGTGGTGGAATCTCCATCCTTAGAGGTTTTTAAGTTGTGGCCTGACAACTTGTGGGATGATTTAGCTGAGGTTGGTTCTCCTTTGAGTAGGTGGTTGGATTAGATGAACTCCTGGGTCCCTTCCAACCCTAATCATTTATGATTCCAGCCATTGGATCATGTTATACCTTTCTGAGATATCCTGAAGAGCCTGGTACTATCGAATTTCTGTTCCTCATACAGGTACTTGTAGACCAGAGGAGGCAAAACACAACCCACGGCCAGATCCAGCCATCTAACTTTTCTGCCTGGCCCGCCAGCCTGCCATGTGGGAGCACTACACGCTGGAGCATCAGGCAGCTTTTGGCCAGTCGCTACCCAAACTTCCTGCTTCCAGTTACGTAGGCAAAAACAGGAAGTCCGGGAAGCGA
Source organism: Emydura macquarii macquarii (assembly GCF_026122565.2). Taxonomy (NCBI): domain Eukaryota; kingdom Metazoa; phylum Chordata; order Testudines; family Chelidae; genus Emydura; species Emydura macquarii. The sequence goes on from NW_027131688.1 coordinate 2,480,881, forward strand.
CTGGCAGAGAATCACTAAGCTGTCTGATGCTCCAGTTGTCAAGGTAACTGGTGTGTTGGGCAGCTTAGGCCTGGTCTACACTGGTGACTGAGGTTGACTTAAGGACCCGTCATTCGAATTAATTACATCTGCGTCTACACTGATGCCACTGTTAATTCGAATTAAGGTGCCTGTAAAATTGACCTAATAAGACCACCTCCGCAAGTGGTGAGCACCTAAATCAAATTTGTTAAATCAAATTAGCATCAGTGTAGACACAAAGTGTCAAATCAAATGAATTAACCTCCAGGCTGTATCCCAAAATGCCCCACTTTGACCGCTCTGCACAGTCGCGCTGTGCTGCTCCGTGGTCACAGAAGCAGGAAAAGTCCCCTCCCCTCAAGCCCTGGGAACATTTGAATTTCCATTTCCTCTGCTTGCTGCCAGGGTTGGGAGAACTTTGCCACTATTCTCAGCACGGCTACTGCAAAGCCCAAACGTGCTCCAGCATGGAGTTGGCCGGAGGTCTTGGACCTCATCCGGCTGTGGGGCGAGGAGTCTGTTCTGGCTCAGCTCAGAGCCAGCAAAAGGAATCTGGACATTTATGGGAAGATATCCCAGGGCATGCTGGAGAAGGGACACCAGGGGGACGCTCAGCAGTGCCGCGTGAAGATCAAGGAGCTGCGCCAGTCGTATCAGAAAGCCAGGGAAGCTAACAGCCGCTCGGGCTCCTCTCCCAAAACATGCTGGTTCTATGATGAGGTGCACGCAATTCTGGGGGGCGATCCCACCACGATGCCTCCCCGCAGCATCGATACCTCCGCTAGGTCACAGTCCATGAACAATGCGGAGGACTCTGTGGATGAGGAGGAGGAGGAGCAGGAAGCTGAGGAGAGCAGGGTGCAGGAGAGCGGGGTGTCCGTTCTCCCAGAAAGTCAGGACTTATTCCTGACCCCCGAGCAGTCCAGAAGCACACAGGACAGCACTAATGATCCCGGGGAAGGCACATCTGGTGAGTTTTCTTTCTTCTTAGCATTTCTGCCCTCGAACATTGGGTGTGGGGGGAACGAAGGGGATCTCAGGCGTTTCAGTGACTACTGGGTGGTTACCCAGGGATCCTGTTTTTTATGTGATGCAAAATGCTAATTTTATCATCAGTTGATAACACACGAAAAAGTTAATGTATGCAATCTGTTTTCCCTTGAATAATTTTTCAAGGACGGCTGCCTTGTTCCTCCCTCCATGGTAGGATTCTTCTCTGCACTCTCGGTAGCCAGCATCATGGCTTCACGCGTTTTAAGAATATCCTCCCCTCCCACCCCCACATGCAGTCCGCACTTCCTCTCCGTAAGGGTTTGGAAGAAAAGCAGATTCTCCCCCAACCTACCCCCCGCAGCACGCTATCTGCAGTTCCTCTCTGGAAGGGTTTTAAATACAAGCACAGAGAGAAAATCATTAGCTACATTGTATCAAGGCATCATTATTGAGATTGACACATATGTACCTTGTTCTTCACTATGCGAACGATGGCTACCTTGTTATTTCTCTTTCATTCTGTAGACATCTAGTCAGTGGGCCGACCATTAAGCAATGCTGAGGACAGACTGTCTCAGATTAGAAAAAGGAAGAAAAAAAGCAGAGATGACATCTTTTTGGAGCTCATCAACACCTCGGGCAGCCGCAGAGACAGAGCAAAGGGCGTGGATGCTGATTTTGTCCCAGAACATGGGACAAATGCAGTAACATGATTGCAGCGCCACACAGGAGATGCTGCGACTCCTGCCGGACCAGGCAGACTTGCTCCTGCTTATTGTGGATGGAGTCCCGCTGCAGGCCCTCCATAATGCTCCTCGACGGAGTGCTGTGCCGCCCTCCCCCTCACCTGCCCCAAACAGGTCTCGGAGGAGATTGGCCAGGATGCAGTACTTGCTCTCCTCCACCCCGGTGTGACACTCCTTGTCACTGTCAAGGTGACCGGTGTACGGCTTCATTAGCCAAGGGAGCAAGGGGTAAGCAGGATCCCCCAGGATCACTATGGGCATTTCCACACCCCTGATCTGAATTTTTTGGTCATGGAAGAAAGTGCCCGCCTGCATCTTAGAGAACAGCCCTGAATTACAAAATACACGAGCATCATGCACCTTCCCAGACCACCCCACATAGATGTCAGTGAAACAACCCCTGTGAGCCACAAGCACCTGCAGGACCATGGAGATGTACCCCTTGGGGTTTATGTACTCGGTCGCCAGGTGTGCAGGTGTGAAGGTGGGGATGTGAGTCCCATCAATGCTCTCCCCTATTCCCCCGCAATTTGGGAAGTCCATCATGGCAAACCCATCCACCATGTCCTGCACATTTCCCAAAGTCACTAGCCTTCATAGCAGAAGTCTATTTATGCCCTGCACACTTGATTCACGGCTATGACCACTGTAGATTTACCAACTCCAAATTGATTCCCAACCGAGCGGTAACAGTCGGGGGTTGCCAGCTTCCAGAGAGTGATGGCGACTCTCTTCTCCACCATCATAGTTTGTCTCAAGCGAGTGTTCACGCGCTTCAGGGATGGGGCCAGCTCCGAGCACAGTTCAAGGAAAGTTGCCTTTCGCATCTGAAAGTTTTGCAGCCACTGATCATCATCCCACAGCTGCATAACGATGCAGTACCACCAGTCTGTGCTTGTTTCCCTGCACTAGAACCGGCGCTCCACGGACTGCAGATGACACGTTACAGCCTGCAGCAATCAGGAATTGTTCTTCTCAATGTCTTGTAGCAGGGCAGTTTCGGTGGCATCGGTGTAGTACCTGCTGTGCCTTCTTGCTCTATTTCTAAAGTACTCCATGATAAGCCGCAGTGTATTTGTCACGCTGCAGAGCTGAGCTGGCTCCGTGTCTCTGCACCAATAGCAATCGCAGGGAGTGAAAAAACGGCACAAAAATCCTTTTCCTGTTTGTTTGGTGGGGGAAGGAGTGAAGCAGCATTGCTTCCTGGGACGATGACATTCGTCACAACAGCTACCGTGGCTAGTTGCATTGTGGGATAGCTACCCACATTGCATTGCTTTCTAATTTGAATTAAGGCTGGCCAGTGTGAATGCAAGAGACCAGCGCAAAGAGCGTAGTGTGTACAGTCTGCTGCGATTTATATAAATTGGCTGCTGAAAGTCTAATTAAGCTAATTCGAATTAGCGCTGCAGTGTAGACATGGCTTTAGTTTCTTGGCCGGTTATTACCTGAACTTCCTGCTTCCAGTCATGTGACCAGAAGCCGGAAGTTCGGGTAGCGACCGGCTGAAAGCTGCCTGACACTCCAGCGTCATGTGGCCCGCGAGACTTACCAGAATTCGTGGAGTGGCCCCTCTGCAAAAAGTATTGCCTACGCCTGTTGTAGAATGATCAAGTCACCCCTGAACATTCCTCTTGTTAAACTAAATAGATGGAGCTCCTGGCGTCTATCACTAAAAGGCAGATTTTCCAGTCCTTTAATCCTACTCATGGCTCTTCTCTGGACTGCTGATTCTGCCAAAACTTTGGATGAAAATCAGGCAGGTTTCCTACCATCTCACCTGCCCATTTCATGAGTACCCAGCATTTCCTGGGCTACTCAAGATCCCAGCCCCATGACTGCCATCCTGGCAGGCTGCCACATACTGGGATTCCCAGACTCCATGTTTCACAAAGCTCTCTATCTGCCCACCTGCCGGACTGCCAGGTTCACTGGCCTGGCCAATGCCCTGGGCTCCCCAGCAGCCTGCCTGGCCTGCTCTCCTGACAGCCGGCTCCTGAGGTCTGCCTTGCTGCCTGCTTCCCTCGGCATTCAGCTGGCAAACCCAAGTATAGTTTCATTTCTTCTGTAAATGGAATTGTTCTGGAAATCCCTTCCCATGAAAATAACGGTGCTTGACTTTTCATCTGGATTTGTGTGATTTAATAAATAAATAAATACCATGCAAACAAATACACAAACAATCAATCACAAAACCCATTTTCATAGTCAGCACCTTTGTCACTATCTTAGCATACCTTAATGTGTAGCCAGTAATTTCATTGTATTATTTACTTATTGTGTGATGCTGTGATAAACTAAAATGTCATGCCATATATAATCATTGCATGCTAACTAATGGTAAGTGATAGGGTGATGGAATGATAAGAAGTAGTCAGATGGTATAAATATGTATTAGGTACCTGAGTAAGGAGGGCAGAAATCAAGGCCTATAGGCTGAGGCATGTAAGATTTTAGTTTAGTTAGTTTAGGCCTTGGAGTTAAGAAATGCTGACATAAGTGACTGAAGAATAAGCCAATGCCATAAAATGATGGGAAAAGATGTACCAAAGGGTGAAATTGCAAAAAATTGGCCAGAAGGTTAATTTTAGATTGCAGAAACTCTCTAGAAGCACATTTTTCTCTAACATGTGCCTGAACCGCAGGATGCAGGTTGTGCGACAATGCTAACAAGAATAAAAGGAACTATACACAACCTATAGAAAATGGTACCTCAAGTTTCATGGACACCAGACAGTCAGGAACAAGAGGGCAGATGCTTTTATGCACATGCGCAGAGTGAAGCTATTGTCAAAATCACATTATAAAAAGCGGGTGCCCAGATTGGGAAAACTGAGCTTCCTACGGGAAAAGTCCAGCAGAAACCATCCCTCCACTGATGATCACTCCCATGAGAGACCCCTCAGACCCTAACACTATCTAGGAGGATGTGAGTATGGCTGTAGCTGTACTTTTTCTTTGGATACGTTTAGGATTTGTATACACAGTGATATTCATAACTGGACTGGAAACTTTAATAAAATTGATCAAATATATTAGCCCTTGTTCTTGCGCCTTTACATGCTACTTTCCTTGGTTTTCATGTGTTCCTTTGAGCTCTACATCTGAAACAAGTGACAGAGGGAATGGTTGAATTCCAGACTGTAGCCAGAGTCAAACCCACTGTGGTGTAACACAACATCACTAAAATTATTTGAAATAACAATAAAAGGCTACAATGTACGGGAAGATTGAACTTCACTCCCCCCCAGAGGGGGGCCACTGTAGTGAGGACTGTCGGACATTCGTGGGGTGGAGTGAAGAAGCTGGTATTTCCTGTCGGTGTCGTAGGTGTTGTGTGGATAAATAGGGACCATTCGTGCTCTGAGTAAAGCATCTTTCATGAGCGCTTTAAATAAAGACCAAAAAATGTCTGTAGTGAATATTGTGGATGTTATGGCACGCAAACTGCTTAGTGGTACAAACTCGCTGAAGGCCAGTTGATGGGAAACAGGAGTTATCCATCTAGAACCTAACTGATCAGGTATAACTGATTGTCCTCATAAAACTTCTTTGAGCTGTGAAGACTGAACTGAGAACTGAAAATAAATGCATGCAGAAGAGAGCCCATGGCTTGAGAAGCCCAGCTAGAAACCACTACGTTCACTAATAAATGTTTGCAAGATTGGACCCTTGATTTCTCATACCACTCCCCAGCATATCAAAAAAGTCAATCCTAATGACTCTCAATCTCTCATAATAAGTTTACTTCTGCAGAGGAGGGTGATTACATTAGATCCTATTCTATCTGGGGCTGAAACACAGCACCGGCTGTTCTAATTATTGGTAAGGAATCTAGAAATGAAGCAGACCCATGAGGTCTGCTGCTCCATCTCACTGCCAGGACTGGTGGCTCCCTACTATGAATGTACCAGTGTATCCTGTCTAGTTTTAAATGGGACCAGCAATGCAGCTCCCATCAGTTCCCATGAGAAATTATCCCACAGGTTAATGGATCTCAGTGTCAAGTAAAATGCCTTGATACCAGGCCAGTATTTTCCCTTTCTGAATTTCAACCCATTGCTCCTACTTATGTAACCCTTCCGCCAGTCGGGTCAGCAGCAACAAGGGCCGGGTTCAATATCTAGGGGATCCTTTCAACAATAGAACGTAAAACTGGCTTGAGACCCCAGCCAGTCACCTGGGACAATTGCACAGCACCCCTGGGCACCTCTTGAGGCAATACTTCCCGTCTCGCAAACACAGAGACAGAGTGTAGAAAAGAGACTTTTAATAAAAAGGGGGAAAGTAATCCAGCATTAACTGGGGGAAACGCCGCAAGCAGGATTCACACGCATAAAACCGTGAACAAAACACCCACCCCAGAGAACGTGGGGCAGTTTCCTTTTGCCTCAGGTTTTTAAGTCCAGCAACAAGAAGTTCCTTTAACGTGCCCCTCCCTACACAGCCCCCAGTCATAGGAATTGTCCTTAATCAGGGCAAGCCCAGAGTCTAGAGGTGCAGGTGCAGAGCTCACCTCCCACCCTGCCTGGCGGGAGGGGGAAAGAAGGAACTGTGCAGTCTCCGCTGTCTCTCCGCTACCTTCCGCTCACCCGGCCGGCCGCTTATTGCTCCACAGGCAGCTCTGCCAGCCGCCCGCTACCTGCCCTGCCAGCTGCTCCGCTGCACACCATCACCTTCTGCCACCACCTCCTTCTCCACTAGACCTCTGCGGCTCCGTCTCTGGAGATCCCACCCAGCTCTCAGTGGGGAAATCTCAGTCCTGATGCAGGCAAGACACTGCCCCACACCAGATGATGTCATCTTAACAAAAGAAAAGACTGCTAAAGGAATCTTAATTAGCTGTATCTTCAAACAGTGGGAGGGTGAGGTTAAACCAGGCCTGGGTCTCTTAGGCAGACCCCACACGTCCAGGCAGGAATATCTGTCTTCCACCACCCCCATCAGCCTTCACATCTGAGCCCCTTGTTTAGCCAGCTGGGTTCAGAGGAGAGAGACCCTTCAATCAGAACAGGCTAAGCACAGTGCTCTGCTTCCCTTTGCTCAGACAATAAGGGGACACCGTTTTGTTACCTTACATTGAACACTAGAGTGATTTGTAACCCTACACCAGCCAAAAGGGGTCATCTGGGCAAAGCAGTCGCATGATGCTGTTCAGGGTGACTATGCTTGTGCAAATACAGTCTGGCCCTGACACCTGTTCCCCTCCCCCAGCCAGCTCGGCAGGACAGTCAGACACTGCTTACACTTATGTCATTATTTATTGAAAAAATAATTCATCTCCCCTCTTGCTGTTCACACTCTGAATATTATAGACTGGTACCATGTTTCCTGTCATTTAGTCTATCCACTAGACATATTCATCTCTTACCTCTTCACTTGTAAATCCATTAATCCTGCCCCTTTAATAGCCTCACTGGTCTCTGAACTCTCTTCTGTTTGCCAATATCCGGAGGGTTAGAAAATACAGCACATATTCTAAATATAGCAGAAGTTTACAGAAAGCTGATTACTGCCTTACCGCACGCTGTGATACCTGTGCATTGCCAACTCAAAACTGCGTGAGCCATTATTTCCTGCCATATTGCATTAGAAACTTCAGACTAATCTGCTGGCTACCCACTCACACCCAGTTGCTTTCAGCAACACACTTGAAAAGTTTACACATCCTCATTTATACGTTGCTCACATTATTTCCCCGATTGTCAGCCTTTTCCACTGCTGAATCTTACTTTGTTTATTTCTCCCATTCCTTTACATCATTCACTGTCCTTACTGATGTTTGAAGCTCCTTCTCGATTAGCATCACCTGCATATTTCACTCTCATGCTGCTTGTCCCCTCTTCTCTGTAATCAGTGAAAATACTTAATAAAACTGGACCCGGAATGACAAAGTTTTTTACTGTATCAAATCTCCAAACTTTGCCATTCATCAAGTCCCTTTATTTACTGTCCATCAGCCAGTTTTAATCCAGCTGGCAGGAGATCAACTTTCCTCTGTTGGTTGGTGGCATCGATATGGAGGATGAAATGTCAGATTTCATTTTCAGTCTGACGTGGGATGCACCTAAGATGTTAAAGTTCAGGCTGGCACCTTGTGTCATGGGCACACAGGCACTGTAATTCACTGATTTGAATGTCCTGGATTGTCACTCAACAAGATTTCCCCTGGTCCATCTAGTGGCTTTGGAAAGTTTGGCCCAGAGCCTTAAATCAGTCCCTTTATATGATTTCAGGGGGTTTTGCTTGGGTATTTGAGGAGACTGCTGAAAAGATCAGAGAATAAAGCTGGAGCCTGATACCTTTGCCCCGTGTTATATCAAGTGGAGTGAACTCTATCTGGAGAGTGAACTGTCAGTGGCCCATTAGTAAGAATACCATTCTCATGCTCGTATATTTCAGAGGAATGAAGAGAAAATGAGACATTTTTCCTGTTTGTCCCAGACTCCCTCTTTGTTGGTACAAGCTGCACAAATCAGGAGACGTGACTGGCAAGAGGCAACATCACAAACACAAAAGCAACACAATCACAGTTTTAGGAGCCAGTACTGCAGGAGAGTAAAGAGTTAAAACCTGGACAAATGCCCAGGCCTAAGCCACAGGGAACGGGATCAAGGCACAGGCAAACCTTGTTTCTGTTAACTGGTGTGAATTCTGGTTAGAGTCTGTTATCTCTCTTCTCCTCCTCCCTTCCTGGACATCTGCGCTGGGGATGAGGCTAACAAGATCGCTATCGCCATTCCTGCACAAGGCCTTGGTGGGAAGAAAGCATTATCTCCCCCCTCCCCCGGCATGCCTTTACTTCAAAGAATGTTAGCGTAAAATTAATAGCTTTTAAGGTGATGTGCCTGACCTCTGTATGGTAATCCTGTAACAACAAACAGGGGCGGGTATAATTGTATTCATTATGTAGCTGTTAATATTCATTTTACAGGTGTCAGTGTAACCAAATACAGGTCTATGGGGAGTTGCTGGAAATGTATACATTTACATACTGTTATGGATGAAAGAATTGTAAAGTAACCCCCGTTGCTCACTCACGGCGTACTCCATTTTAGTTGTTTTTAGTGTTCTGCTTTCTGTTGAAATCACCCACCCCCTCCACTTCCGAGGTGAATGAGCAGGCAGTAAAGGGTTCCGTCTCCCCAATCCACCCCGACACAACCTGTTTGGTTATGAAAGAAAATAATTGTTTGCTTGACCACAGTTACTCCATTTTAGTTGTTTTTAGTGTTCTGCTTTCTGTTGAAATCACCCACCCCCTCCACTTCTGATTGTTTATGGTGCTTATCTCTGCCAAGGTCAGAGAGAGAGTAACAGGAAAAATGAGGAGTCAGCCTTAAGTAATTTTTGCTTTCTCTTCAGTCTTGAGAAATAGACTAGACAATGTTGATAGATAAGTTGAAATCTTCTGCCCTTATCTTTTATGTTATGCATATGTTTATAGTTAGAAGAGGTAGAAAGTGTAACGTTAATAGCAATAATAATAATAATCGTACCAATAAGCATTAAGAATTTATGCATATGTAATTTCTTTGTTTGTGTTTGTATAAATATGCAAGAGAGCCCAATCCACCCCGACACAACCTGTTTGGTTATCTGGTTTCATTTGGAATATTTTTCCAAAGAACACTCTGAATTTTAAATTGCAGAGAAAAGAGGAACTGCGGCCACCAGCCATGAAGAGTTCTACATAGGAAAAAGTGGTCCTGCGTTGACGGCTGCTTGCCTGGCAGCATGCACAGAGGAGGCAGACACAACAATTGCACTGATCGAGGCTGACTGAAGCGGAGTCTTTTTGCTATAGCTCTGTTTGTCATTGTGTTCTCTTGCTTACCCTGGGCTGGGATTTCTCCTCACACTGCAAAATGGTGGAATTTCAAAAAGTTCCAATTCTCCCTTTCCGTTTGGAAGTCTCTTTTGGTCAGGAACAGCAATGCTGCTACTCATCAGGAGAATTAACCGGCTTCTCAGATCAGTGGATTCTTAAACTTGAACATCTTCTTTGTGGCAAGGATCAGTGTCACAGCACTTCCGCCTCAGTTTCCCCCCCCCCCCCATGCTCTTCTGTCTCCTCCCACCATAAAGGTGACTGGGTCTTCTGGCCCATGCCACTTTAGAGCATTCAGTCCCTTTCAGGACAACAGAGTCCTTTAGCCCCAGTCTGAAAACCACATGAAAACAAAAGTTTTCAGCCCCACGGGGCTCGGCCTTTAGCCGCCTTCCCCTCAGGCAGGATCGCAGCAGCAACAGCCCATCACACTGTCTAACCAGCAGCTCCTGGGCTCCAACCATCCAGGCCAGGTCTAGCCTCCTACTGGCAGGCCACAGCCCTCAGGTCACTTCTTAGCTTGAGCCCAGCTCCTTATCCCACAGTGGAGCAGCCTGTCTGCTCCTCTTCTCGCCCAGACCCAGCTGCTGGGCTTTCCTCCCCTTAGGCCAGCTCCACCCAAGCTATTTTTTTCTCCTGTCTGGCTGCCCTCTCTCCTCAGGGCTAGACCCTGGAGACCTTCCCCCCACCCAGCTCTTTTTCTCAGCCAGTCTAGCCTGCCTTGCCCCCTTCCACAGGATTCTGTCTGCCAGCCCCAGGGAACTCCCTCTCTGCTTCCTCTTCCTCCCTTTCGGTGCCTCACCCTGCACAGGTGTTGCAGGCTGAGGGTAACTGAAGAGTGTTGACTAGCTCTCGGCCTCCTGGCCTTAAAGAGACACGCTGCCGTGTCACCGTGGGAGGAAGGAGTCTCTCTGCTGACCAGAGCTGCATGGAGCACAATGCAGTATACTACATGGATTGGCAGCAATGTATGAAGCAATAATGGATGTTGAGAAAATAAGACCTACAGTTTCAGAGGGGTGTCCCCACCTTCCATCTGCAACGTGCTTGATACGTGAACCGCAGACCGAGCCGGCAAAGTGCACAGAGGCACATGCGGCTCCTTCACTTGCATGCACACACCTGGCATTGTCTACATGTCACACGGGCACGTACCAGCATTTGCAGGATTGTTTCAAAACTGAAGCCTCTATTATCACTGGCATTTCCATCTCAGTAACTGAAGACCTGAAGTAATTGCCAGTGTCTAAAAAATTCAGACAGCACCACAGTTTAACAGCACTGTCCTTATCCAAAAATCTCCTGGTCCGATGAAAACCTTGGGGTGACTTTTCAGTGAAACAGAGGTGTGAGCTGCCACTGCATCCAGCAAGGAAGAAGCCTGTCAGCTGGATGGTTCTGCCACAAGCAACAGCAGGGAAACAATTACAAGAGTTGAGACAGAACCATAGAAATGTAGGACTGGAAGAGACTTCGAGAGGTCATCCTGTCCATCCTCTGTTCTGAGGCAGGACTAAGCATTATCTAGACTGCGACGCTCAGACTGACGCTCACGAGCCACAAGTGGCTCATTAATGTGTCTCCCACCGCCCTTTGCAGCCCAGGATTTTAAAACACTGGGTGATTTCATTATTAACCAATCCAAGTTATTAATCAATCCGGATGCTGTCACTATGTTGATAACTTAATTGGTTATTAACTGGCACTAAATTATTAACTTATTGGCTGTGAGAGTATTAATATAGTAATACAGTAACGGAAACAATGAAGTCACGCTAATGTGGGTCTTTTGGGTAATACTGATGGCTAATTTAGTTCCTGAAGCATTGAGGTCTGAGTATCACTGATCTAGCTCATTCCTGTCAGGTGTTGGTCTAACCTGTCCTTAAAAACCTCCAATGACGGAGATTCCACAACCTCCCCAGATAATCTGTTCCCTAACGTCTAACCTAAATCTCCTGGCTGCATTTTAAGCTGATTACTTCTTGTCCCCTCCTCAGTGTTCAGAAGAACAATTTCTTTCACCCTCCTCTTTATAATAACCTTTTACATATTTGAAGACTAAAATCATATTCCCCCTCTTCAGTCTTCTCTTCTCCAGACTACACAAGTCCATTTTTTTTCCATAGGTCATGTTTTCTAGACTTTAATATTTTTTGTTGCTTTCCTCTGGACTTTCTCCAATTTGTTCACATCTTTCCCAAATTGTGGCGCCCAGAACTGGACACAAATTGCTCTTGAGGCCTTATCAGTGCTGAATACAGTGGAAGAATTACTTCTCATGTCTTGCTTACAACACTTTTGCCAATACATTCCAGAATGAGGTTCACTTTTTTTTTTTGCAACAGTATTAAATTGTTGATCCATATTTAGTTTGCCATCCACTATAATCCCCCACCTCTTTTTCTGTGGTGTTTCTTCCTGCATTTGTCCTCATTGAATGTCTTCCTATTTAATTCAGTCCAATTCTCCAGTTTGTCAAGGTCAGTTTGAATTCTTCTCCTGTCCTCCGAAGTGCTTGCAACCCCTTCCAGGTTGGTATCATCCACAAACGTCATTAGTGTATTCTCTATGACATTATCCAAATCATTTATGAAGATATTGACTAGAACTGAACCCAGGACAGATCCCTGCAGGACCCCACTCAATATGCCTTTCCAGCTTGATTGTGAGTCAGTTTTACAACTAATTGTGCACCGACCTTACAGTAGGTTTTTTTCTAGGAAATATTTCTCTGGTTCATTTATGAGAAGGTCATGTGAGACACTATCAAAGCTTTACTAATGTCAAGATATATCACATCATCTGCTTTCCCCCATCCACAAGGCTTGTTGCCCTGCCAAAGAAGGATATTACTTTATTTTCTTCTAGATGCTTACAAATTGATTGTTTGATTATTTGCCCCATTATCTTTCTGGGTACCAAAATTAAGCTGACTTGTCTGTAATACCTGGGGCTGCCCTTTTTCCTGTTTTTATAGGTAGGCACTATGTTTGCTCTTTTCCTGTCCTCTGGTAACTCTTGCATTCTCCACGAGTTCTCAGAGATAATCACTAATGGCTCAAAGATCTCAGGCCCTGCTGACTTGACAACATCTAACTTGTATAAGTAATTCTTTATTTGTTCTTTTCCTATTTTAGCCCCATATCCTACCCCATTTATTTTGATGTGCACTGTCTCAGTCGTCCAATCATTACTAACTGTTCTGATGCAAACTGAAACATTTCAATTGTCAGCATCAGCTTCAGAGTTATCACACCACTGAGATGAACGGGGAGTTCCCATCCCCTTTAGAGCTACTGTTCAAGCTGTCCCTCTTCTAAGGAAGGCAATACTCCACCACCTCATGTTAGTTTTCCATGTGACAGGTTCTCTTCCCAACCATAAAGGCCAAAAATAAAATCTTAAATTGTGCTACATGCCAAAGGTGGAGTTTTCAAGCGCAGGCTGTGTTGGCCTCACACCCACTGGGCTCAATACCATTAACTTCAGTGGGTCCAGCTGAGCCAACACTGAGCACTTTTGAGTCCAACTCTACGTCCTCAGCCCTCTATCTTGCCAAACTTTAATCCCACCCAGGCATCTCAGCTCCTGTTCAACTCCTCAGACTGCTCAACGGTCATCTTCTCTCCATGGCAAAGACTTTCATGCAGGCAAGGTGTATATTGAATACTGTATGGGAATAGAAGACTACATGAAAGCCCTTGGTCCTAGAAGACATAGTGGATAAAGAAGACTTTGTACGTCACTGGCGGGTGCTCAGCTTTGCTAAAGAAAATAAATAGATCAAAAAGACCCAGCTTTTCCTTAAAAAAGCTCTTTAACTTCGTGGGAAGGGCAGCATGAATGACACCTAATACCGTGAGCGCAATTCTTGGAAACGATATTTCTGAATAATTATTGACAGGGCAAAGTTTATTTACATACTTATTTATGTATATAAACAAACTGCATGAGTAATACAGACTGACACTCACACCGCACACACAATGTAAAACACTAGTGCTGGAGGTATGCTGGAATCGTACTAGGAATTCATGCTGACAGTCTGACAATTCAGTGTGAAAAGAACCGTGTCCATTTTGCAAGCTGCCCAGCAGTCTTCTCAGTGTTACTAGTGGAGCACAAGACAAGTAGAAAATGCACATGTATTCATTTAAGCCCAAGTTTGTGAAAACAAGGGGCAAGAGAGACATTTGGGATCTCTCTTTTCTGTTTCCTTTTACTAAGTAGATTTTTTAAAATGTTGAGATAAGGTCACTGATAACAGGCTACCACTTGGAAGTTTAATAACCACATAAAAAGGGGATGGCTGTGTAGTTTTTGCAAGCTTTAAGTGTTGGGTGATGAATGATTTGTGCTGTTCGTAATATGTTTTTAATTTCTCATTGGAAGCTTTAAGCAGTACATTGTAAATGGAAAACAGAACTCATTCGCTAAATCGTGCATTTGAAATGTGCATGCTGCATTTTAGGGAGGCTAATGGCACCATTAAATTCCCAAAACAAAATCAAAGTGTTCCATTGTATTATTAATCTAAATGTCACTTTCATAAATTGTTACTTAAAGAGTGTATTCACATCCAGCAATTTCCCACTAGCAATTACAAAACAAAGGACTGTGCCAAAAGTAATTAAGTAAATCATGTAGTGGACTCCAGTTCTTCTGCCTTCCCATGGGTGACTTGGGTAGCGGAGAGTGGACTAGTTGGCAGCAGATGAAGAGGAAATGATACCATTCAGTCCAGGTTTGTTAAGGTCTCTCCAGTCAAATGGACATTAACTGAGAGATGTGACGTTATTACAGCCAAAGTGATGGTCCTGCCATTGGACCACCTGGGGTAATGCCGGGCTCAGGAATACCAGAAAATAAATTTAAAGCGAACTAAATGGTTGTTCCTCCTAATTCTCTATGTGATTTGCAACAGTTAATTAAAGAGCACAGCGTTTTTGTCTTCCAGACTGTGCAGTGCAGATCCCACTGCTGTGTGACTTCAGAGTCAGCCTGAGCTGTATTTAACAGCCGCAGTAAGCAACAGCTGCTTAGCTAAGCTTTCAAGAGCGCCCTCAACAAGCACATGCAGAAGAATCCCACGTAACATCGTACAACAAACCACCCGCAGTTCTGACCTACCTCTTCCACCTGTTTCCACTGAGGGAACAGCCTTGGCACTGGGTGAGTGCAGAAAGGCTGGCTGTCACCACTTGGGAGTAGAAGGAAACAGCCAGAGGGGAGGATGGATTTAATAGCTGACAGGCTGACCAAAGAAGACCAAGCCATTTCCTGCTCCTGTCTTGCAAGTAGCAGGGCCTGAAGGACCCAGCAGCAGAAGTTAGCAGCAGAACAAGGAAGATTTGGGGTGAGTGGGTATAATGCAGCCAAAACGACACAAGATACAAGTGAAGGAGTTAGCCTTCCTGCTCTTCTCCAAGGGAGAGCACCAGCTAATTCTGTCAGAGCTTCCAAACAGGACCAAAGGAGACAGACAGCTCCATGAGGCTGTTGGGGATCCTGGGCATTAATGAGAACATGCTTGAAAAGGCTACGCTGCTCCCTTAGCAGGGAGGCACGTTTTAGCAAGAAACGTACCCCAGCCTGAGTGGAAGACACAGCCAAGTCCACGATTTGGATCACTGGGGACAGCCACTTGGACACTGGGTGCAGCGACTGCACAGGGGGCAGGGAGAGTCCTGTGGTCTGTCAGCCTTCAGCTGGTGCCCTCAAGCAAAGAACAGAGAGACCAACAGAACTGCCAGGTAGCTGTGGAGTGGGGCAGACATCGGTCCACACACCAGGCCACAGTCAGTCCAGAATTATAGACCAAAGACCTCAACGTCCTCCAAGACAGAAGACTTGATGAGACCTCCTAGGTGACAAGACCCCCCAGGGGACCATGTTCTCCTTCCACCCATGGGCTTGGTGTCTTTGATGGCCTTTATTTAGCAACTATCCTAAATAACCGCATGCCCACCTTCCCAATGCACTTTGAGATGCAGGGCTGCACAGCGCTATGCATATATAATCTCGCTTTCTTTCCCGCTGGCCCTCCTGCTCTCTGTGCATCTACAGAGCTGGGCTGTGAGCTAATATATCCATGACAACTCTGGGGAGAAGGGGGGTGCACAAGTGTGTCTTGCATGAGAAGCTCAGACTGCTGGCTAGCTCATTTGGGTGCATTTGTTTTACAACACTTGGTTTATCTCCCAGTTCTATCGGCCGACCTGGGAGCTTGCATTAGAGCTTAGTCACTCAGCCACTGTTGTGGAAACTGAAGCTTAGGCCCCAGTGACTGAGAATCCGCACAGAATGGGAGTATGGTGGGCCGAGACCATGGACAATCCATGCTCTTCCAGGGAATGAGGCCTGCTAGGAAGCTTTGAGGCATTGGCCCATGTGTAAAATAGACACTGGGGTCATTCTGTCATCACACCACTTGCAGTATGTTGTATAATGAACGCCCTGAGCCACTTGGGTCCAGTTTCAGTCTATCGTGTTACTGTAACGATCCCCTCTTTGGCCAGCTGGCATGTGTGGAATGCAGAAGCCCTTAGAGACCTATTCATTAACATGTACTGAGGGCTTTCTATGCCAGAAAAGCTCTAAGACCTCACGGATCGGACTCCATGCTGGCCTAAAGAGCAGGAAGGTAAACAATCCAGGGAAGCCAACACAATAATAAACTCAGCAGCTCCATAGCCTAATCTGGAGTCAGTTGGAAGGGGTAGGGCTGATGGATGCAATCTCCATTATTTCATTTCCCAAAACAAGAAATGACCTTATCAACCATTCCGAGGTATAGCCATGATAATACATCATCCTGTGTGGAGGAGTGGCTAGCCAATCTTCATCAGAGTATTATATCCAATTCTGGACACCACATTTCAGGAAAGATGTGGGCAAATTGGAGAAAATCCAGAGAAGAGCAACAAAAATTATTAAAGGTCTAGAAAACATGAACTATGAAGAAAGATTGAAAGAACTGGGTTTGTTTCACCTGGAGAAGAGAAGACTCAGAGGCGACATGATAACAGCTTTCAAGTACCTAAAAGGTTGTTACAAGGAGGAGGGAGAAAAATTGTTCTTCTTAACCTCTGAGGACAGGACAAGAAGCAATGGGCTGAAATTGCAGCAAGGGTGGTTTAGGTTGGACATTAGGACATAACTTCCTAACAGTCAGGGTAGTTAAACACTGGAATAAATCGCCTAGGGAAGTTGAGGAATCTCCATCATTAGAGATTTTTAAGAGCAGGTTGGACAAACACCTGTCAAGGATGAGCTAGAGAACACTTAGTCCTCCCATAGTACAGAGGACTGAACTAAATGACCTCTCGAGGTCCCTTCCAGTCCTACGATTCTATTTTTCCTCTTCCTGCAATTGAGCTTACCTCTCTAGTGCCATACACACCAGGTGCTCAAGGAATTAGGTGCCGGGGCTCAAGCAATTTTTTTACTTTCAAAACTAAAGAGATAGGTAGGAGCTGGGACCCTTCCCAAAGCCATGAATGTCACCTATTTATGGCTGGGGAGTCTAGGACTAGCCAAAATTGATGGCTAAGGAGCCACAAGGAGCCACACCAGGGAGAGATCAGGTGATTTCCCTGTAAACATCAGAAGGAGGCTGCAACAGTGGTGGGGAGGGATGCTCATGGATCAGAGATTGCGAGGAGTGAGCAGGTTCTAGCAGCGTCCTGGGAGTTAGGAGGGAGACGTCGGCTCAGCACAGCCTGGGAGTGGCTTGCTGAAGCAGAAAAGGCCCCAGGGCAAGCAGATTGGGAAGAGGAAGACCAGTCTTTGCTTTGGGAGGATTGTTGGATGGACTTTGTTCTGGAATTGTATGTTTTGTTTGGAGTTATTTTATATTAATAAACCTAGTCCCCAAGGAAGGGTATTTTTTACCACAATAAGTCGGGTGGAGTTTTATCTGAACAGTCCAATGGGGAACCGAAGCAGCCTGGCTGTAGTGTGACCTGAAAGTCACAAGGGGGCACGTGAGAGGCTGCTGACCTGGTGACGGTGACCTTGTTGCATCCATCTTTGGTCAGCCATTGTCAAGCGTTATAGTGTCGTCATGTCATTGTTCGTGGCAACAATTTATTCAGCTCTGAGTAGAGCTCTATTGGCGGAACTCATGGGGCAACTGTTAACAAGCTGATGTGCTGAGACCACTGCTCATCAGGATGGTCATAACTGCCTCACTCTTTGCTCGCATTCCCCCCGTCTGTTTGGCATGCTCCCCTGTCGTCTCTCACCTGACATGTTGATTGTAAGCTCCTTGGGGCATGGTACATGTTTGCAGAGTAACTAGCACTACGGGGCCCTGAAGTGCTACTGCAGTATCATCACTTATTAACATGGCTGTTCCTTCCCCCTCAGCAAACAGCTCGACGGTGCTCCTACGAAGAGATCACTGACTTTGGGTCTTGATACGGCCAACCAGCTTCTTCATTTCCTTTCTCAGAAACTGGCATAAAGTTACCAGCACCCTGTCCGTCAAACCCTTCTAAGAAGGGGGCTCCCAGTTGGTACAGACAGGGTGAAATCCTGGCCCTACAGCCTGGCCAGCTGAGGTGCCTAAGGCTGCCCCCCACCCTGGGCCACTTCCTCCCCCCCTCCCTGCCCCCCGGGCCAGCTCAGTCCAAGACTTTCTGCTGCCGGGGGAGTTCAAACCAAGAAAATAAAAGGGATTACCCATGTCTGGGGTCCATTTGTGGGGGAGAGGAGAAGTCTTCCCTCTCTGACTCTTTCTGGGGCGGGTCCTTCCTTCCCTCAGGGTGGGCCCTTTGGGGCAGTTATCTTAGAGATTTCAGCCTTCCCTCAGCTCTGCGCTGCTGGAGAAGGGATTTGCAGGTCTGCTCCCTTCCCTGGTCTACCCGCAAATGAGCTGTCTCCCCGTCTTTTAATTCCTCCACCAGGTGGAGCATTTGCTGCAGGAGTGGCCTTATGCGGCTGGCTGGACGAAGTGGGTTACAGCCCAGGAAAGCCTTTGCCTGCAGAAATTAAATGTGTTAGGCTTTAAAGTGCTACAGAACTCTCGTTGTGTTTGCTCTATACAGACTAACACAGCTACCCCTCTGGAACTTCTTAGACCCTTGTGGCCCCATGTTGGGTTTTGTACACCCCATCACACCACCTTTACAGTATAATGCTTATTTAAATAGTGAGTATAAAATTGATCTCCATTTTCTCAGCCACAACATAGTTACTTACCCATTTTGGCACTTGCAGAAGGATTTTTTAGATTTAAAACTTATGTGAGCACTGTAAATATTACCATATTACGGGAAAGACGCTTAATCTTTAAGAAGCCAGTCCCTTTGGTTTTTATCTCACAGGCAATTGCCCACTGTCTGCTTGGCATGGTGAAGACCAGTTTAAAGGCATTATTCATTAGTAGATCTCCCTACCCCATTCAGATTTAGTCTGTTAATAACTTCAAGCTATGTTCCCAGATCAATAATTCTGGCAATGTTTTCTTGATCTCTTGTTGAATGCATGTGGCTAAATGAGCTGTATTCCAATGCTTTTCTCCAGTGCTTTGTGAGCTTTCAAGAAAAATAAAAATCAGTAATTCTTTACTACGAGCCACTATTCAGAATCTCTGATTAAAGAGGAATTAAGTGTTATATGAATTTTCAAATGTCTTCTAATTTTCTTACCTTTTAGGTTCATAGACTTTAAGGTCAGAAGGGACCATTATGATCATCTAGTTTAACCTCCTGCACAATGCAGACCACAGAACCTCACCCACCCACTCCTGTAATACACCCCTAACCTATAACTGAGTTACTGAATTCCTCAAATCATGGTTTAAAGACTTTAAGGTACAGAGAATTCACCAGCAAGTGACCTGTGCCCCATGCTGCAGAAGAAGGTGAAGCCCCGCCAGGCTCTCTGCCAATCTGCCCTGGGGGGAAATTTCTTCCTGACCCCAAATATGGTGATCAGCTAAACTCTGAGCGCATGGGCAAGACTCACCAGCCAGACACGTGGAAAGAATTCTCCGTTCTTACTCAGAACGCACATCATCAAACGTCCATCACAGGCCATTGGCATATTTACCACTAATATCCAAAGATCAGTTAATCGCCAAATTAGGCTGTCCCATCAGACCATCCATTATGCTCCATTATGAACATAAAATCTTTCATTTTCTAGAGCAATGTACCCGTGCCTCCAGAATACACTATGACCTTTCATTTTTTCTGAAGAATAAAAAAGCAAATTTCATTCATGCTTTCAGCAATATCAACCTCACTTGGCATTAACTTACCAGTTTAGTGGTGCTGCTGTATTCTTTTCTGTTTAATTGCTCTCTCCTGAGATTATATATAAAAGAAATGTGTGTTATTGACTGTATTCCTTGACGAATCTAATTTCTCTAGCACATTTTAAGACTGCTAAGTTTTGCCTGGACCATCACAAAGCTAATGGAAGCAAAGGTCTTGGATTAAAGAGACTGATGAAGAGTTGACTTGACTCACATGTCAGGTGACCTATCTGAGACTCCTTCGTGCTCAGAGGTGGGGAAGGATAGGACCGATTCATGGCTGCGGCAGTCTGTCATGAAGAGGGCATTTTCTATTGCAGCTCACCACCAGGTCTCATCTCTCCCGCAATGGCAGGGCAACAAAACAACTTGGAAGAGTAGCAATGATGGTACCTTTGTTAAAGTAGTGCCTTGCACCTACGGCTCTCAGGGCAGCTTCACTACTCTCCTGCATGGCAGGCAACATCTTAACAACCATTCCACACATGGGTAAATGGAGGCAGAAGGTTGATGGCAGTGGTTCTCAACCTTTTTGGGCTCAGGACCCATTTGTAAATGTTTATGGCTTGCTGCAAGCCAGTAAATTGTCTGGGGGTGTAGGCTCTGGGGTGGATTCAGTTAGGTTCTGCCCACCCAGGAAGGTTGGGTCCTGGCCGGTACTCACCCCACGGTGGTGGATCCTGCAGCTCCCATGCTGTGGGGCTGGCTGGACTTAGCTCTCCACTCCCAGGCATTGCCGCCTCCTGGGTGACAGCACCATTCCGGTACGGCTCCGCCCCCTGACTGGTCCAAATTGGTGTGGGTGAAGCTGTGACCTGACTCATGGGGTGGCAGAGCCACTCACTCACATTTGGCCTACCCAGAATGCCATCGTCATGATGGCTGGGCCAAACATGAGTGGTGCTGGGACCCCAGGGGTTGCAGAGCCTGGAGCAGAGAGGGGAGCCCAGCCAGCCCCAGGGGACAGGAGTTGCCACACAATCCTTTGAAACAGTCCGGTGACCTGATTTTGGGTCCTGATCCACAGGCTGAGAAACCTTGGCTTACAGTAAGCTGTTTTTCCTGAGACACAAAAGATAAGAAAATTATTTCTCCAGAGTCTAACATGAGGTATTGATTTAAGATAAGTGACCTGAAATACAATATAAACATCCAGGAAAGAAAAGAAGACAGCTACGAACCAGCTGAGCAGTGTTTCCTGCCAGAGATAAGAATAAGTCGAGGAAGAATAAGAAAGGAAAAAGCTGTGAGCTGAAAAAGCAAAGTTGGTCTGTCCCTACCATGGGCAAGAGGCCCTAACTGCTGCAGGGGACATAGACAGAGATGACCTTCCAGCTCTAAGTTTTTTACAAAAAGGAATTTCAAGAAAAAAATTAATTTTGGGAGAACTGAAGGGCTTCTGGGAGGAAGGCTCTTTTCAATTTCACATGTGATGCTGACAAGAGCCTTCTAGCCCCACTGCTGGAGAAGCAGAGAGCCCGGCCGCTCATCCTCCCATTGCAGCTCTGGGAACCAGATAGCAGAGAGCGTGGGTGCTCTGGTTCTTTTCCTCTCAATGCCCCCAGGCTGGGGGGAAGTGGGGTGCTTGAGCTTGCTGCCTCTTCATCCCCCAAGTTTGGGGATGTGGGGAAATCAACCAAGCCTCAATAGACTCCTAAAGAAGTGCTTGTCAATTTCACAGGAGGGCAGAAAGTGAAATTAACACAGGCCTTGGGGACAGGCAGCCAGGAAGTTGCCAGTGCAATTTTAATAAAAATTTTTTGGTAAGACTGTTTTGCAAGAAGGGCATTTTTGGTCAAAACATCATTACCACAAAAAACATTTTAGCCAGCTCTAGGCATAGAATCTTTCCTTCTTAAAGATTTACCTTCACATTTCCTGACGCTGGTAAGCTAATGATTCTGACTTGGAAGATACATGCTGTGGATCACAGCCAAAAATGCTACGAAGCCCATAGAACTGCCAGGAACGACTGGAAACCTGCCAACCCCTAATGAACGAAGCTTTGTGAATCTCTCAACTTGGCCCACCATTAGAGAATACCTTCACAGTTCAAATACAATTCCAATTGCTTCCCGGAACCACGGGGAAGCTCAGATTTGAGCAGCAATTTCTTTTTCTCCAGCATTCTAGGCCCAGGTCATCACTAACCTGCATGTTCACAGTCACTTACGTTCTGGTTCGGTCTCTGACACTCACTTTGCAGGGGCACGAATGACAATATAAATAGAAAGGCAATAAAATAATTTATAAAATTGGACTCTGTGAGAACAACTCAATACTCTTTTTTTCCCCTCAGAGAATCTAACTTGGTTTTTTCTAGCCCAGACTTTTTTTTCTGGAAACGGAATAACAGCCTTATATGGTGAAGGGGACAATGTTTTAATAACAGCTGCTGTAACTAGAACTAGTTTAATAAAGCATAGAGACGGGAAGATGTAACATCCAGAAGGCATTCCTTGGCTGCAGCAATACTAAATGTGGTGCTAGCCTGTGCCTCCAAATTAAGGGACTGATCCTGCAGTCCCTGCACAGTCAACACTCCCATTCACAAGAAGTGCCAGAGTGAGCCGTAAACTGGATTGTTTCCTCCCTAAACGATTTGCAAAATCCAGTCAGTTTACTCGAGGAATGCCTGCAATGCAAAGCACTAGAGAAAAAACATCCTATTCATTCGGTTGCTTCTCTCAGACATCTTTAATTGGTGTGAAGAGGAGGGATTTAGTTTTATTAGGAAATGGGGAACCTTTTGGGACAGAAGGGCCCTATACAGGAAGGATGGAATCCAACTAAACCAAAATGGAACCAGTTTGCTGGCATGTAAAATTATAAAGGTTGTAGAGGATTTTTTAAAATAAGATCTGGAGGAAAGCCAATAGGTATGGAGGAGCACATGGTTCAGACAGAGACATCCCTTATGGGAGGATTTATTAAAGGTGATACTCTATATCCTAGTAAAGAGAAGAGCACAGCAGTTGATAAAATACAGGTAGGAACTGAAGAGAAGCAGTCAAACATAAAAGAGTCCAAGTGAATTGCATCACATAAAGGCAGACAACAACATATTCACAAATTGTATAAGTGCCTGTATACAAATGCTTGAAGTCTAAATATACTAAGATGGTTGAACTTGATGCCTCATATTAACTGAGGATATTGATGTAATAGGCATCACAGAAACTTGGTGAAACTATGATAATAGAATCATATAGTTGGAAGGGACCTCAGGAGGTATCTAGTCCAACCCCCTGCTCAAAGCAGGACTAACCTCAGCTAAATCATCCCAGCCAGGGCTTTGTCAAGCCAGGTCTTAAAAACTTCTAAAGATGGAGATTCCACCACCTCCCTAGGTAACCCATTCCAGTGCTTCACCACCCTCCTAGTGAAAAACTTTTTCCTAATGTCCAACCTAGATCTCCCCCACTGCAATTTGAGACTGTTGCTCCTTGTTCTGTCATCTGCCACCACCGAGAACAGCCTAGCCCCATCCTCCCTGGAACCCCCTTTCAGGTAGTTAAAGGCCGCTATCAAATCCCCCCTCATTCTTCTCTTCTGCAGACCAAACAAGCCTAGTTCCTTCAGCCTCTCCTCATACGTCTTGTGCTCCAGCCCCCTCATCAATTTTGTTGCCCACCGCTGGACTCTCTCCAACTTGTCCACATCCTTTTGTAGTGGGGGGCCCAAAACTGGACACAATACTCCAAATGCGGCCTCACCAATGCTGAATAGAGGGGAATAATCACTTCCCGTGACCTGCTGGCAATGCTCCTACTAATGCAGCCCAATATGCCGTTAGCCTTCTTGGCAACCAGGGCACACTGCTGACTCATATCCAGCTTTTTATCCACTGTAACCCCCAGGTCCTTTTCTGCAGAGCTGCTGCCCAGCTTGTCGGTCCCCAGTCTGTAGCTGTGCATGGGATTCTTCCGTCCTAGGTGCAGGACTCTGCACTCGTCCTTGTCGAACCTCATCAGATTTCTTTTGGCTCAATTCTCCAATTTGTCTAGGTCACTCTGTGTCCTATTCCTACCTTCCAGGGTATCTACCACTCCCCCCAGCTTAGTGTCATCTGCAAACTTGTTGAGGGTGCAATCTACCCCATCCTCCAGATCATTAATGAAGATGTTGAACAAAACCGGCCCCAGGACCGACCCCTGGGGCACTCTGCTTGTGACCGGCTGCCAGCTAGACATGGAGCCATTGATCACTACTCGTTGAGCCAGTTCTATATCCATTTTATAGTTCATTCATCCAACCTATACTTCTTGATAGTCCGTGGGACATAGTAAAACCAGAGTAGGCTGTGCTGAGGGGGAGTGGCAATATGTGTGTAAAAGAAAGCATAGAGTCAAATACAGTAAAACTCTTAAATGAATAAACAAGCACCACAACATTTCTATGTATAGAAATTCCATGCTTGATTTATCAGAGCATAGCAGTAGGAATATACTACTGACCACCTGAACAGGATGGTGATGGTGACTGTGAAATTTTCAGGGAAGCTACAAAAACAGAAAAACCAATAATAATGGGGTATGCCAACTAACCCCATAATGACTGGGTACATGACACTACAGGATGGGATACAGAAATAAAGTGTCTAGACACCATTAATGTCAGTTTCTTGGAACAGCTAGTCCTGGAACCCACAAGTGGAAAGGAAGTTGTTAATTTAGTCCCAAGTTGTGCACAGGATCTGGTCCAAGAAGTTAATGTCGCTGGACTACTCAGTTATAGCAACCATAATATAATGAAATTTAACACAGACACATTCATCTTCAGAAAGGGGAACTACACGAAGATGATGAGGCTAGTTAAACAGAAATTCAAAGGAACAGTCATAAGAATGAAATGCCTTCGGGCTGCATGGAAAGTATGTAAAAATACAATAACAGAGGCTCAAACTATAGATGTATATCCCAAATAAAAATAAAACTATAAGAGGACCAAAAAAAACTGCCACTAGCTAAACAGAGTGAAAGAGATAGAGACAGAGAGGCATCCTTTAAAAACTGGATGTCTAATCCTACTGAAGAAAATAGAAAGGAACATAAACTGTAGCAAGTCAAGTGTAAACGTTTAATTAATCAGGACAAAAAACATTGAAGAACAACTAGCAAAAGACACAAAAACTAAAGCAATTTTTTAAAATACATCAGAAGCAGGAAGTCTGCCAAACAATCTGTGGGGCCACTGGGCAAGTGAGGTGCTAACAAAGCAACTCAGGGAAGCCAAGGAGGTTGCAGAGAAGCTAAATGAATTCCTTCATCGGTCTTCACTGCAGAGGATGTTGGGACGATTTGTGACACTGACATCTGCCAATGTCCCTGCGTCTCAATTGACCACTTTCAAATGCCAAGCCGGAAACCTGTCTGACTCACCAGTGGGGTAGTATTGTTCAAAGAGGTCTTAGACTCGTAACAATCGGCATAGTGATTAGACTTTATGAAATGCTTGGAAACGGCTGCATGCGTTAATCTCACTTAGACTATCTGGAACTCACTCCATAAGGGAAAACTGCTTGTTCTGTAACTGTAAAAATGTTTGCTCTACAACTGTAAACCCAGCCAGGAAAGAAACATCCCCAAGTGTGAAATACTGGTTTGTGCCCATATCTCCGGCCCAACTGGAAGGTCCATTGAATCAAAATGAGCCATTGTAAGCCATCAATGAAAAAGGACTTTGTTGATTGCTCCCCATCCACCCATGAAGTGGGGGACATGCTGAAGCGCTCATCCCATCAGGTTGGACTCTAAGGAAAGGGGGATAAAAGCCCCTGACCAGAAGGAATTAGGGTCTCCTTATGCTGTTTAGGCTCTGAGGGGCGAAG
The DNA here is from genome assembly GCF_026122565.2 of Emydura macquarii macquarii. Taxonomy (NCBI): domain Eukaryota; kingdom Metazoa; phylum Chordata; order Testudines; family Chelidae; genus Emydura; species Emydura macquarii. The sequence goes on from NW_027131688.1 coordinate 2,506,569, forward strand.
ATTCGGTCTGGAGTGGCTCACGAGTGAGAATACCAACCTCAGGTTAGACTGTTAAGAAGCGGGGCACAAACCCCAAACTGATGGTGAGTTCTATACTTAGATTCCACCAACCAAGCAACAGGGATAAACTCCTCAGGCACTGTAACAGTCTTACCAAGGACTCACAGACAGTTCCCTTGGGTAGTCCAATCTATCTTGCCACCCAGGCAAGCCTGACGGTTTGACAGATGTTCTCTTTACACCAAAGAGCACAAAATATTCAGGTCCCTTCCTGACTAGTCACTGACTAGTCACTCACCCCAGGTCAAGCTGCATGTTGGATCTAACACCAAAGACAACTCTGGTAGCCAATCCTACAGTAAATTAACTATGGATTTATTAACTAAGAAAAAGAAGTGAGAGCTATTTACGATGTTAAACCACACACTCATGAATGAGTCGTAGTCTTAGGTTTCAGAAGGTGATAGAGCTGCTGAAACATACCAGCTCTATATGTCCTATAGGGCTAACCCAGATTAGTCCTGGGGATCTCTTGCTTATGTTTAGGAATCTTTGCCCCTTGGAGTCCAGAGAGCACAAAAGTCCCCCATCCCAAAAAATATTAATTAGAACTGGAAAAGGTACAGAAAAGGGCAGCAAAAATGATTATGGGTATGAAACAGCTTCCATATGAGGAGAGATTAAACAGGCTTGGAACTATCATTTTAGAAAAAAGATGACTAGTGGGGATATGATAAAATTAATGGTATGGAGAAACTGAATAAGGGACCGTTATTTACCCCATCACATAATACACAAACTGCCCAGGAAATTAATAGGCTGCAAGTTTAAAACAAACATAAGAAGTACTAGTTCACACAACGTACAGTCAATCTGTGGAACTCATTGCCAGGGGATGTTGTGAAGGCTAAAACCATAACTGGGTTCAAAAAAGAATTAGATCAGTTCATGGAAAGGTCCATCAATGGCTATTAGCCATAATGGTCAGGGATTGAATCTCATGCTTTGGGTGTCTCTAAGTCTCTGACTTCAAGAAACTGGGAGTCAACAACAGGGGATGGATCATCAATAGCTGTCCTGTTCTGTTCATTCCCCCTGAAGCACCTGGCACCAGTCACTGTGGAAGTCAGGATACTGGGCTAGATGGACCATTGATCTGACCCAGCATAGCCGTTCTTATTTCTCAGAATGACATAAAATATAAACATTTATTCTAAGGACTATATGTTCTTCAGGGAAGGGAACTGGTCATCCTCTATGACAGAGCAGTTCCTTGTGCTATGTGTCCCAGAACCTAGTCAGGGGCTTGGGTACTAGCAAAATACAAACAAGAATAATGAAGTAATGCTTTACTCATCAGTTTAGCAAACTCCAAATATGTAGAAGTTCAGTCTTAAGCAATGAATTTGCATTGTGGTCAACTGATGGATACTAGACACTGGCCACTCTTCAAAAACATATTGAACACAAGTTGCCTAAGCATGGAAACAAAGTTATAATCATGCCATTTCAGCAGGTTATCACTAGTTTGGTAGGTTTACAAACTTGGTTAAAGTTCTGGTCTCTGTATTCTTATAGGCTGCTGGAGGGAATAGCAGTAATTTAGTTTTGTACTACTTTCCATTCAAAGACTATCATATATTTAAATGACATAGTATTATTTGGATATCACTAGATCCCAGGAAAAGATGGGGGCTCACATCTGATCCAATTGAAGTGAAGGCAACAGAAGCATTGTCTTTTAATAGGAGCAGGTTCAAAGCAGTGGTATGTAACCTATTATTTAAATCAACTTCTGTACTAGATGACTGGAGGATAGCCACTGACTAAAGTACCAAGAAAATTGATTGAAACTATGGTAAAGAAAAGAATTAACAGACATATATGAACACAATTTGTTGAGAAAGAGTCAACGTGGTTTTTGTAAAGGGAAATCATGCCTCACCAATCTATTAGAATTCTTTGAGGGGGTCAACAAATATGTGGGCAAGGGGGATCCAGTGGTACTTAGATTTTCAGAAAGCCTTTGACAAGGTCCCTCACCAAAGGCTCTTAAGCAAAGTAAGCAGTCATCACAAAAGAGGGAAGGTCCTCTCCTAGATCAGTAACTGGTTAAAAGATAGGAATAAATGGTCAGTTTTCAGAATGGAGAGAGGTAAATAGTGCTGTCCTCCAGCTGCCTGTACTGGGACAAGTACTGTTCAATACATTCATAAATGATCTGGAAAAAAGGGGTAAACAATGAGGTGGCAAAATTTGCAGATGATACAAAACTACGCAAGATAGTTAAGTCCAAAGCCAATGGTGAAGAGTTACAAAGGGATCTCACAAAATAGGGTGACTGGGCAACAAAATGGCAGATGAAATTCAATGTTGATAAATGCAAAGTAATGCACATTGGAAAACATAATCCCAACTATAAATGTGAAATGATGGGGTCTAAATTAGCTGTTACCACTCAAGGAAGAGATTTGGAGTCATTGTGCGTAGTTCTCTGAAAACATCCACTCTGTGTGCAGCAGCAGTCAAAAAAGCTAACAGAACATGGGGAAAGGAAAGGGATAGATAATAAGATGGAAAATATCATATTGCCTCTATATAAATCCATGGTACATCCACTTCTTGAATACTGCATGCAGATCTGGTCACCCCATCTCAAAAAAGATATATTGGAATCAGAAAAGGTACAGAAAAGGGCAACAAAATTGTTACAGATTTGGAACTGATTCCATATGAGGAGAGATTAATAAAACTGGGACTTTTCAGCTTGGAAAAGAGATGACTAAGGGGGATGTGCTAGAGATCTATAAAATCATTACTGATGTGGAGAAGGAATAAATAAAGAAGTGTTATTTACTCCTTCTCATAACACAAGAACTAGGGGTCACCAAATGAAATTAATAGGCAGCAGGTTTAATACAAACAGAAGGAAGTATTTCTCCACACAGTGCACGGTCAATCTGTGAACTCTTTGCCAGCGGATGTTACGAAGACCAAAACTATAACATGATTCAAAAAAGAACTAGATAAGTTCATGAAGGATAGGTTCATCAATGGCAATTAGCCAGAAGCTGAGAATGGGTGATGAGATGGATCACTTGAAGATCACCTGTTCTGTTCATTCCCTCTGAAGCACCTGGGATTGGCCAATGTTAGATGGACCATTTGTCTGACCCAGTATAGCTGTTCTTATGTAGACAGACCTTCTCTTGTATCCCTAAGTTATTTTTATAGCTAATGTTGGGCAACTTTTTCAGGCAAATAGTTTGTTTGATGAATATCCCAACCCCCAGGCTACAGAGACTCTCTCTCTGGCCAATGACTCATTCATGGTCACTATGAGTGACTATAAACGTTCATTGTAAATGACAATGATTAACCAGTGGGCTAGAGAGAGAATGAGAATGATTCTATAGGCTAGTGGTTATTGCACTCACCAGTATGTGGGAGTCCTTGCTCCAAATGACTATTTAATTATTTATACACAGTAGAACAGCTTCACACGGAGAGACCAAGATAGTCCCCAGCCCCAGCCCCCATCAGATAGCTCAGTGGATGGGGCATTCTCTTGAAGTGTAGTAGACTGTAGTGAGTGGGTGTGGCCTCCCTCAGAAACTGACAGGCAGAAACAGGCCGGGCCTGTGTGGGCGGAGCCGAAGACTGCCTGTCCACCCACCCGGAAGCGAGGGGGAGGGACAGGAAGTATATAAAAGAGGCCCAGGAGCTCAGTTGGCGGCCAGCTCCTGGAGGGAAAGGATGTACCTCCCTGTCCTCCAGAGCTGCCTGCGGCCTGGTCCCCGGGTGAGCAGACTGGGACCTGGTCCCCAGGTAAGCGGACCAGGGTCCAGAGGCCGGTGAACGAACAGCATGGGGCCTGAGGCCCAGAGGTACCCCTGGATCCGACCACCCCGCTGGACCCGGTGATCCAGAGGGGCCAAGACCTGGAGGATCTGCCGGATGCAGACGAGGAGGAGGTGGCCATACCAGGGAAAGACTTGGAGGAGTTGACTTTGGAGGCTCCAGAGGACGACGATGAGACACGGGCCCTGACAAGGCCGGACCTGGAGGAATTGCCCCCGCCGACCTCCCCAATGAGCTGCCCGACCTACTGCCCCCCCGACGATATCGAGGGGTTCTTTAACCTGCCCTTGGGTGCCTACCCCAACAAGGTAGACTGGGTGGTGTCACACCAGGTACCCAAGGGAAAGGGGGAAGGAAGTAGCCCAGGGGAGGGGCCACTCAGTCTGGGGATTGGGGAACCGGACAGTGAGTCAGTGTGTTGCGGTTGGAACCCCGCTGACTCTATGGCATACCCCCTGCCATGGCTAGGGACCTCTGGCTAGGGACCTGGGCTGAGACCACCCCGGTGGCCTCTGGACTGCGCGCGGCCCCGCCTGGGGCCTCTGGACTATTTGCTGCCCATTGGAACATGGGCTATCGCCTTCGGGCAGCCAGACCCGAGCCCGGAGACCATTCCCCTGCCCTGGGCTGGGCCAACCCCTGCTGGAGCAGGGTAGGGAGTGGGGGTGGCCTCCCTTCGAAACGAACAGTGAGGGACAGCCAACCATCCTACATAGACCCAAGTTCAAATCCTTTCCGCACATCCAGCACAGGTGGGAACTGAATCTGGGTCTCCCTCCTTCCCAGGTGAAAGCCCTGGCCACTGGGCTAAATGCTATAAGGAGGGCACCAGCAACACTACCTCTTCTCCATCCACATTGTCAATCAAGCCGTGTACAAACGTCCCAAAGACAACTTTCCAGATTGAGCCATTTTTTTTGGAACGGGCAGCAAACCAAAAAAATCAGTTATTCTCCCAACTCTTGCAGTCAGTCCAACTTGTGTGCGGTAGGTCTGCAGCGCTAGAAAGTGTTGTAGCAGGATGTCCTAGGATAATCTCAGATGAGATGCGACATTCTGTTAAAGCAGATTTATTTTTAAGGCAAATCATAATACAATGACCTTTTTGTTTTATTTCATTGAGTTATGTTTTATTGGAAAGAGACACTCTGTCCATCCTCATAATAGGATTTTAGTAACCATAGCTGCAGCGGATTGATTTGATTATTATGGAGCAGCAGTAGCTGCTCCAGAGTGCATGTTAAGTCTAGCTTCGGACGGATTTTCAACCCTCCCCCCTCATTTAACTTGCACAAAAAGAAACCTAGCCTTCTGAAATTTGACAGGCCCCATCTCATCCTGGGGAGAAGGTTTCTTGGAAGTCTGGAAAGAATGAGAAGGCGTTTCAGAGGTCTGGCATTACCTGTCCATGTTTCACTCATTTCCCTTGGCTCATCACCCTGGTTAGTGCTGTGGAGTCTGGCGCATGCTGTTACTGCACCCAGTGCTGCCGTTCTTCGAGCGCTGATGGCAGCTGGGCTAGCAAAAGTGCACCTGTTCACTCAGCAGCCGTCCATCCTATTGTCAAGACAGACCAGAGGCTCAGTTCAGTGGCACAGGCGCCCGGCCAGGTTTGTTGTCGAGAAAGCACCGTCCTACCACGCCATAGGCACACATGCCTGCGACAATGGTACCTGTTCACTCAGCACACCCGGATCCTGTCCCCTAGGCTAGCACCAAGGTTCCCCTCCTGTGACTTTTCCTTTTAGACACTGATATAGACAAGTTACGTATTGCGCTCCAGATGCTGTTAGTTACCCCCCCAAGTCCTTGCGCCCGCTAGTTCGAACAGAACAGCCTCATCCACTGTCCTGTCATCCCTCCTTATCTGATCAGGGGTTGGTCTCTTAGGAATTTGTTTACTCAGTCACTGGAGAGATCTGTGTGTTTTTGTACCATCCTTTCCAGTCAGCAATGTGCTTACCTGGTGTTAGCTAATACCTACTGTCTGCCAAGGCCAGGCCTACTCTGGTTCACATTGCTAGTTATGCCTACGGCTCCAGCAAGGCCTACAATTGCATCTCATGCACGGAGTTGGAGAGGAAGATCTGGGGGCGGTGAGGGCACACAGAAAACGAGGAGAATGATGAAGGGTGGAGGGGGAGATAAGGGTTGCAACACTTTTTCCATTCCACTAGAATCTCAAGAAGATGAAAACAGCAGCTGCTGACGGTGGGCATTTTAAAATCTGCAGGTCCAGGTAACTTTCATCCAAGAAGGTTAAAAGAGCGGGCTGAGGAGCTTGCTGCTCCATTCATGTTGATTTTCAACAAGTCTTGGAACACTGGCAAACAGGCCCATCAGTCAGATATATAGATATATATTTTTATGAGATTAAATGTTTGATTGATAAAGGTAATAGTGTTGATGTAATATACTTGCACTTCTGTAAGGCATTAGAGTTGATATCGCATGCCATTTTGATTAAAACTTGGAACTATGTAAAATGAATGTCACACATTAAATGGATTTAACCTGCTAACTGAATTTCAAAATGTAACTGTAAATGGGGAATTGTCATCAAACAGGTATTATTCTAGTGGGGTCCTTCATGGAGCATTTTTTTGGCTTTGTGCTATTTAATATTCTTTATTAATAACCTGGAAGAAAACATAAAATCATCACTGATAAAGTTTGCAGACAAGAACAAAAAAAATTAGAGTAGTGGTAAACAATGAAGAGAACAGGTCACTGATACAGAGCAATCTGGATGTCTTGGTAAGCTGGGCAAAGGCAAACGAGACGCATTTAACCATGGCTCAATGTAAATGTATATATCTAGGGACACAGAAAGTGGGCCACATGTACAGGATCGAGAACTCTAGAAAGATTTGTGTAGGGGGATGGGAAAATCAGCTACCAAACATGAGCCCCCAGTGTGACACTGGGGCCAAAAGGTCTAACATGATCCTTGGATGCATAAATAGGGGAATCTCGATTAGCAGTAGAGTGGTTGTTTTACCTCTGCATTTGGCACTGCAACCATTGCTGGGGTACTGGGGCCAGTTGTTTAAATGCAGACTTCTAGCGCTTGAAGTTTTATAGCTACAAAATGTCAACTAATGCTAGAAGATTTCGGTGGGAATAAAAGGATCCCATTGTCCACTGCCCCATATCCTGTCCAGGTAGACTTGGCCCTAGACAACCCATCCCTGTGTCTAAAAGAGGGAGCCCCACCATGGGGGAGCCTTATTGTGTCAGAGTTGGGCTCCATTAACACAGATTTTGCATGCCACCTGGGTTGAAAACATTTGGTTGGCATTAAACAAAACCACACAGGGAAATTCCCAAACAAAAAGCTTTGCTGAACAAAGAGTTAATGTTTAAATTATAGAAGGCTTTTGGAAAAGCAGTGGGGATTGCCAGGTGGATTTCACTGAAACACTTACAAACTGAGCCCTTCGTGTTTTGGAGACAATGCAAAAAAAATGCCATGTATAAATGCAAGTGAAACCAATCACTTAAAAAAAACGGGATTCTTTCATGGGTTAATGATCTACTAAACTAAACTAATGATCTCTAAAACTAATTAAAACAAGGATACGTTCTCTGTATATAATCACACGCTAACCAGGACTTTTCTTGACAGTATTAAAATTGATGTCACAAGCCAGCCCTATCAGCAATTTTTCCTTCTCCAGCTTTTCCTTTTCTGCACACAACTTCTTCGTGTTGTGATGTCTTAGAATAGGTTTCGTTATAGCTATCAGTTTTACAACAGGATGCCATTAACCATCATTTTTTTTAAGATGCTGCTGTCTGGAATTCGGAGGAGAATTCTAGAGGAAAAAGCTCAGAAATTTCACATTTTGGTAAAGCATAAATGAAGGGAATATTTACTGTCTTCAATCTGTTTGTAACAACACAATCTAAACAAGAGATTACTTGAGCATTGCTTTGGGTGTGAAATTCTAAACTGGTCTTACAGCAAAGCCGGGCTTCTACTAGACAGAGGGAAATGAGTCCACTCAAGTAGTCAGATCGTCAACAAGCTTTTATTTTGCCTCTCTTTATTTCGGGAAGATGCTGGTGCACGACATTTACCTGTAAGTTTTATCACCTTTACAGAGCAACAACCTTAACAATGCTGCCCTATGGGTAGACTAACTTCAAGAAGGAGATAAGGCAATAGACGCAATAAAAGACAACAAGAAGCAAATGAAGAACTGATAACTATTCCATCAGCGCGTTCACAAAATTACAGTAAAATACCCTCTGGCTATCACTGATGACAATAACAGCATTCAGAAATAACATTTTATTTTGGGACATTGCCCAGCTAAATCAGCTGACTTTGAACACACAGATGACAATTATTGATTCAGACCCTACCAGGGCCATAAATAGGTTGCCTGTATGTGGAAGGTTCTTTAGATCTCTCTGTGCCGGACTTTGGATCACAGCCCATTGAGTGATGAGCTAACAGAAAATGCAGTGCAGCATCGACCGACAAGACAAAGATTCAGTTTTCCGTTCACGAGGCTAGTGAGAGGCAGTTCAAGTTCTTTCTTTCTGTGCTTTAGCTAGTCAGCATCGGAGCCGTCACTAGACGCTTTCATGCCCTAAGCAGCAACCCCTCCCAAAACCAGGCCTTGGGACTGATGGGCTCAGGCCAGAGAAAGGTTCGGTAGGGCAGCTTGCTTTGATGGGGGTTGCTGGACTAGACCTGAGCCATGATGGTGTGGCAGTTCTTGGTCTGGCCACTGGTGCTGGCTCAAGCTAGTCATGGGAAAGGGGGGGACACAGCAGGGGAGGGGGAAAACAAGTGACAGGGGACCCTTAAAGACAGTTTGGCTAAGAAAATCAGGGGCCAGACTGACCTACAGTGCAGTCCGTGCTTGGAGAAGGGGCAGTGGTACAACGGCAGAAGATGCTGCTTGTTCTGATACTTTTAATCACAGAGGGGCATGATATTCCTATTTAAACAATCTTGATGGCCAGCTCTGTGGCAACACAAAGCTGGCTGCCCCATTACCACTCTGACAGGCTCAGTATCCAACCCTAGACAAACCAACCCTTCTTGTTTTCCACAAGAGAAAGTAGAAATTCTCTAGGTATTTCTTACCCTTATATCTGCGATTCTTTTCTTCACATGCATTCCCACTCATAACGGTGCCACCCCATCACATGCACGATACCTCCATCTACGCTGTAACACCTCCCGAGGAATGCTACAATGGGAAATGTGCTAACACTAGGCTGGCTGCCACCAGAGAGGACACAAAAACCAGAATCTCCAGAATGGCTTCCTTTGAAGAGGAAGAAAGCAAGCTTGCTGCTAGCTGCCTGTTTTATTCAGGAGAATACAACGGTTTCTGTCCTGGGCTGAGAACGTCAAGGGGGGATTGCACAGAAACAGCAATCTGAATATGCAAACACTCCACCGTTAGACATCTAGACCCACCACCTCCAGCTCTCATTAGACACAATATCCTGCTCAAAACACTGCTGTCCGTACAGAGCATTCACACTTCTTTAGCAGAGACATACAATTATCATTCAATAATCTGAGGAGGTTCAACAAGGACAAGTGCAGAGTCCTGCACTTAGGACGGAAGAATCCCATGCACAGCTACAGACTGGGGACCGACGAGCTAGGCAGCAGTTCTGCAGAAAAGGACCTGGGGGTAACAGTGGATAAGAAGCTGGATATGAGTCAGCAGTGTGCCCTGGTTGTCAAGAAGGCTAATAGCATATTGGGCTGCATTAGTAGAAGCATTGCCAGCAGATTGTGGGAGGTGATTATTCCCCTCTACTCGGCATTGGTGAGGCTGCATTTGGAGTATTGTGTCCAGTTTTGGGCCCCCCAATACAAAAAGGATGTGGACAAGTTGGAGAGAGTCCAGTGGAGGGCAACAAAAATGATTAGGGGGCTGGAGCACAAGACGTATGAGGAGAGGCTGAGGGAACTAGGCTTGTTTAGCCTGCAAAAGAGAAGAATGAGGGGGGATTTGATAGCAGCCTTTAACTACCTGAAAGGGGGTTCCAGGGAGGATGGAGCTAGGCTGTTCTCAGTGGTGGCAGATGACAGAACAAAGAGCAACGGTCTCAAGTTGCAGTGGGGGAGGTCTCAGTTGGACATTAGGAAAATGTTTTTCCCTAGGAGGGTGGTGAAGCACTGGAATGGGTTACCTAGGGAGGTGGTGGAATCTCCATCTTTAGAGGTTTTTAAGCTGCGGCTTGACAAAGCCCTGGCTGGGATGATTTAGCTGAGGTTAGTCCTGCTTTGAGCAGGGGGTTGGACTAGATACCTCCTGATGTGCCTTCCAACTCTATGATTCTATGATTCTATAATTAAAGTTCCACTTTATATGGAGTTTACCTACTGACACTGCTAAATTCTTAGTCTAGGTGGCACTTGTAGGCATTCTGTAATAATTTCTGAGTTGTCTTAACAGTATAGGACATTGAGAAAACAGAACACTTTTAAACCTGGATGTTGCTCTGAGAGAACAGAAGGATCATATAACAGTTTTGTAAAGGTAAAACCAAAGCCCTTGACAAAAAAAAAAAGTGTGCAAGATGCTATTATTGAGCATGCTGTACTAATTATAATGCTCTATTAATTATTGCAAGATCACTATGGAAAATTAGAGTGCTATAGGGCATGGATAACTATCGTGGACTGAAGAGTTAAAAAAGAATTCCTAGTAAGAAAATACACTTTTGGTCAATAAAGTAACATTCTCAGAGATATTTCCGTAATGCTAATGTTTTATTTATAGCTTCTCTAAGAAGCTGCTGTTTGAGTATTTCTAAGTGGCTCTTGTTAAGATAAAGATACTGTATCGAATGTACACTAAGCGTTTACAACGCTCATTTTTTTTCATCATAGTTGAAGAACAGAACTGTCAGAACTCTTGAAGAGGTGCTGTTGAATTCTGATTTTTGGTTACAACCACAAGGAGTAGGTATCCTTGTGTTCCCAATGTGCTTGTAATGCAGTGGAAGAGACTTAAGGAGTCACTCCGAAAGAATGGTGCTTGAAAATTAAGCACTTTCATTTCACACATCTGGGCGAGGACAGAAACTCCTGGGTTTGCACCGTCAGGTGGAGACTGATAGAGCCACTATGCCACGTATTATTGAACATACTAATTGTTCAGCAGCAGCTCAGGTACTTAGACAACATCCAGCGCTTGTTGACCAACAGGTAAAGTGAGCCTAATTCAGCAAAACACTATCAGTGTCATTTCCAAAACCACTTATGCCTCTACATCATTTAGCTTCTTTTTAAAATCTCACCCACAAACACATGCTTCTTAATTATCCTTATTAAGTCCATTCCTATAAAGCAAAGCACTTTAAGTAGTGTCACTGGTCCCAAAGAGATCTATGTAACTACCTAAGTCCTTTGAGGAGTCAGGGCCCAGTTCCATACACTTAGACAGTGGTAAACCACAGGCATGACACTCACTTGTTATGTCTTGTTACCCGAATGCCTAGAGGAATTTGGGGTGGGAGCAGGAATAGCAACTTTTTACACAAAAATTGCAGAGAGGCACACACACTGTTAGTTTTCCTAATGGGCTTAACCTGCACTCAAGTACTGTAAGGGACTTTTGCTGCCTGCAACAACCACACAGGACTGCTGGTACTAAGCGCTGACTAGTTTCCACATCACGTTATGCATGATCGTCCTTCTTAGAAACCCTAGTTAATTGTGCTGAGCCTGATTTGGACTGTGGCTTCCCTGTTCATGGACCTGATTTTGTACATGCAAGTGATTGGCATCCCATGACCTTTGTCAGCCATTGACTGCGGGCATAAATGGCACCACTTAATTGCTAAAATGAACAGGCTATAATTTTAGGCCTATGAATTATAAGCACAATCACAAAGGAAAATCAATGCGTTATGGGGCTTCTAGCATGGAGGGATATAGGAGGGGGTATTCTTGTCATTTCATCTTTGTGTTAATGAACCAGATTCCAAAAAAGGAACAAACACCCACAGCAGGACAACTGATTAATAGGGGAAGAAGGGGAAACTGAGGCAGCTACAGGACCTGGCACTGGATCAGGTAAAGCCCTGCTTCACTGCCCCAAGACATATTGATTTCACTAGTAAATGTGTCCTATTGAAGACACTTGAGGGACTAAGCCTCAGAGTTTGAGGCTTCCCTGAAGGGAAATGTGCAGAGCATGTTGATTCCATATAAAAGAAGACGTGCTTTCAAACAGAGAGCCAGAGCAGCATGGGAAGCTCTGCTCCCACTGTCTGACTCTGGCTTTGCCAGAAGCAAGCTAACGAGAAAAACAAAAGGGAAGCCACAGCTGCTGAGGTCTGTGGGCAAAAGCAGCACTCTGTTTGCTGTGCAGGTTATCATCAATATTAGATTAGAAGCATTAGTGAGACCACACAGAATTGCAGCTGGCCCAGAACATCTGAGCCATAGGCATGAAATAGAGAGAGCAGCAGCAGCAAAACGCTTTGGTATAAGAATCATTCTGCTCTACCACAAACCCAAGACGTTGAGAGGAAGAGGACATCTCTGCCTTTGTTCTCACAGCTTCAAAGCAAGCAAACTTTTAACACCAGTTCACTACAGAGATAAAAAAACATGACTGACTAATTTTGCTGGTCAAGAACTTGAGAGATGAAAGGTGGAGATGAAAAAGCCCTTTAAACCTTTAAGCCCTTTTATCAGGATTGCAAGATAGCAACAAAATGAGCATTCTCCCAGCAAAGAGGGAAAGTGGGACATGCCAGAGCAAATAACAGACAGACAGACAGCTGGGCACATGCTATAAAAGGGACATAGCTCCCCCAATGTGACATTAAACCTCCCTACCGTTCATCTGGGGCCTGATAAAGCCCGTATGAGATCTCCATTTTATTCTGCTTTAGTTCACCACCACAAGGCTCATCACAGCCACCGTATTCCAGAGGACAACACTGGATACAGTCCCCGCTGGAGCGATTTAACTGATGGGAGTGGTCGGTCCCCCGGAACGGCTTGATGCATTCCCAGGAGGTGAGTGTGCTGCCATCTCCATGGAATCTCCAAGGTGGGAAGAGCAGGTCATCGCTAGCTGACCCTCCCCAACTCACAACCTGGAAAAAGGACAATCCCTTCTGGGAGTATCCAATTTCTGGCATTCAGATAGAACAGTCGCTTATCAAGCAAGTTTCCGATCCCCCGAAAGCAGCAGCCAGAAACCAATGAGCACTCTTGTGTTGAGACCCTGGGATGAAATGACCAAAGAATGGTGTTGTGTATTTTGTGTCCTGCCTAGCTTGCCGTAGCTAACAGAGATAGACTATTATGGGATAGCTCAGCCAGTTCTGTCTGGTCTTGGAGTAGGAGAATAAACTCAGTCTGTGTGTGTTTGCATTTCCTTCTGTTCCTGTCTGCTGGTTTCTCTCTGAGTGCAAGTAACTTCCAAGTATACAAACCTAACAAAGTGTCAGCGGGGATGATGGACCTGTGCTGGTACTGCCACCAGCGAGACGCAAAAGTAAAAGGTAAGGAAAACCGAAAGCAAAGCAGACAGATAGGGAAGGGGGAGGAAGGAAGCAGTGCTAGTGAAAGGAAATGACGAGTAATTGTGTGTGAATGACCCCAACACACGTGAATAACAGTAACCAGCACCCATCACACCAGCACCAGATGAAGAGGTAAAACAACCTCTCTACTCCTACTCAAGAGGCTCCTCTTTATGCATCTACGGATTGCGTTAGCCATGTCGGCCACAATGTTGCACTGACAGCTCGTGTTCAGCCAACCATCCACCATGACCCCCAAATCTTTTTCAGGGGAACTGTGTCCCAGGATTGAGTTCTCCACCCTGGTAAGTTTTGCACGTGTTATTTGTTCCTAGATCTTTATGTTTACATTTAGATGCATTAAAATACGTGTTGTGTGCGCCCAGCATACCAAGAAATCAGGATTGCTCAGTATCAGTAACCTGTCCTCTTCGTTACTTACCACTCCCCCAGGCTTTGTGTCAGCTGCACATTTTATCAGTGATGATTTTATGTTTTCTTCCAGGTCATTGACAAAAATGTTAAATGGCACAGGGCCAGGGATCAATCCCTGTAGGGCCCATTTGAATCAGACCCACTCGATGATGAGTCCCCATTCACAATTACATTTTCAGATCGGTAAACTATCTTTTAATCCATTTAATGTGTAACGTTAATTTTGTATCATTTCAGTTTTTTAGTCAAAATGCCTTACAGAACTCTAAATATATTACATCAGTAGAATTACCTTTATTAATCAAGCTTGTAATCACATAAAAAGATATCAAGTTAGTTTGATTGGATCTATTTTCTATAGACCCATAATGATTGGCATTAATTATGTTACAGCACAGAATGGGGAGGAGGTGAGCAGCCCTTAGTGCTGAAAGAACAGGTTCAGGACTATTTAGAAAGGCTGGACATGCACAAGTCCATGGGGTGGATGCAATGCATCCGAGGGTGCTGAGGGAGTTGGCAGGTATGATTGCAGAGCCACTGGCCATTATCTTTGAAAACTCGTGGCGACTGGGGGCAGTCCAGGAAGATTGGAAAAAGGCAAATACAGTGCCCATCTTCAAAAAAGGAAAGGAGAAAGATCCGGGGAACTACAGGTCGGTCAGCCTCACCTCAGTCCCTGGAAAAATAATGGAGCAGGTCCTCAACATATCCATTTTGAGGCACTTGGAAGAGAAGATGGTGATCAGGAACAGTCTGCATGGATTCACCAAGGGCAAGTTATGCCTGACCAATCGGATTGCCTTCCATGATGAGATGACTGACTCTGTGGATGTGGAGAAAGCGGTGGATGTGATATACCTTGACTTTAGCAAAGTTTTTGGTATGGATTTGAGTGACTTATGTCAGGTATGAACATTTTGTCCAATAGGGATTCTCAATAATTTGGATATGACAAACCATTTTCTCTCATTCACACTGCAAAAGTGCATATTTGCCACTGAGTTCTTGGTGTACATCACACTGCAAGAGGTGCCTGATAAAGGACTGACTCAGCTACTTTGCAGAGGCAAGTCAGATGCCAGTTCAGGAATGTTTCTTCTGGTTTTACCTTTTCTACTGACACTAAAGTAGCCGAACCTATCTGCCTTCTCTATGTAAGACATACATTCTTGCAATTCACTGAACTCTTCAAACTTGTATGGATGATTCAGTTGCCCATTTAAGTGTCTTCTAATATTGACAAAGGTCTCTGCCCCAAAGAACTTAACATTTAATTACAGACATGGGGTGAAATCCTGGCCCCTTTGAAGTGAATAGGCTCAGTGTTCCACCCGCAACGTGTCTAGTGTCATACACATAACTGCAAGGACAAGATGAGAAAGGAAAGATGAGGGTGAATGGGATTACCTGGTTACTCATTTAAGACAGATGCACATTGTGATAATTTATTATTTTGTATGTATGAATACAGGAGAGAGAGGAAATATTTTGCATGATAAATGCGACAGACTCTGTAAATGTATCACATGCCCTACCACGTTCCACAGATGTTTTAGCTTCAAGATTCAAAATATTTTAAAAGTACATGAGCAGCAAAAGAGAATGTACTGCTTTAACTGCATGGGTATGAGCACCAACATCACTGGTCTCTAGGAACTCTTGTAATAGTTCAGTGAGTCCCCAACAGCATCGGTTCTGCTTTTGTTTTTTACTCCTTTGAACCTGCACAAGCAAAGGAAGGAAGAAATGTTCGAATTAGGATGAAAGGAAGTGATGAGTGGACCATGACTCACTTCTGGGCTTTTGTTGATTTCATTCTCTGATGCACAGAACAGGAAATCACTGGAACGGGATTTAATTTCTATGTCCGCGCCATTCTTCTGCAAACAATGCCTGCACGCTAATAGGCATCTGAACAACACAAGCCTTTCAAGGGTTAACCTTGGCTTGGCTATAATGTGACCCAAATCCAGTAAGACCAGCAAAGGAATTCAATGCCATTGACATCTCCGGCAAACTCTTCCTGTCTGTCACTTAAATCTGATGTTACATCTTCAGCCCAGAGCCCGTGCCGCCGCAAACCTGCCGTCAGCAGAGCTCAGGAAAGGGAAGGGGCAAAGGCGGCTACAGAAGCTCTGAGTCACACAAGGGGTCTGTTATATTGGGAGAACCCACCAGAGGTCAGTTAAATCAGCCTTCCAAGCATCACAGCCACTGGATTTATGGTTTATTACAACACTCTCTAACCCACTGTCCTCCCTTTTTGTCCTCTGACTGCAGAGGTGTAACGGGCCACTTCTCCTTGAATGGTCCTTCGAACACATGCTAACTATTTATGTTCAACAATCTGTTCCACCTTGCATGTGGCTGCGATGCACGGATTACCTTTCCCAGCCCTGAGGAAGGGCTCCGTGTGGCTTGCATGCTTCTCTCTCACCAACAGAAGTTGGTCCACTAAAAGATATCCCCTCCCCCACCTTGCCTCTCAGATGTTTTAAAGCCTTGTATAAACCTCATATATACCAACAGCACAGACAATACTGATTTTATCAGAATGGTCCAGAAACACACACACACTAATCTGTGTTTATTTTGGAGTGATTTTTACAAGAGCGCCAAGCATGTTCTCCTGGGTCCATGAGTCCCTCAGGGCTGTACCAATGGACAGAGGAATTGGCTGGTCATTATTGATTCCTTTGTCAGGCATTGTAACAACACTGATCACAGGTGGGATTGGTGGTAACGCATTTCCCTGAATGCTGAACACACAGGTAAAATATCATGCCACCGGGTGCATGAGTGCATTTGCAGACTGCCCCATGCTGAAAAGCGATACTGCCTAAAGATGTTCACCAATGACTTTCACTGCTAAGCAGAAACAAATTTCAGGGTCCAATTGAGATTCTTCTTTCCCCACCCCAGAAATGTACCGGCAATGTCTCTGCTGTGAATGATGTCCTTAATAAGTCTGACTAACAATGGTAGCTGACGCTCCTGTTAAACGGCTGACTGATAGTACTATTACTGTTGTGGAATGTAGTTTTTAATATTACAATAAATGTATAGAGCTAAGGATGATGATAAAAGGCACTTTATACTAATAAAGCTTATCAGGCTCACCGTGCTGCGATAAAACACATTAATTTGGTAAGTCCTCTAAGAGACAATAAACACACACACACAGAAGTATAAAAATGGCCTCAAGCAGCTGCAAGAAAGGGATTCTTTTTTAACTCAAGTGGGTAGACGAAGCAGATCCTTCACGGAAGAAGTGAAGCTGTGACTTGTAGGTATGTGAAGCTTTGCTCCCTACTGAAATGTGACATACGTGCGTATGTTCTTCCATTCCTCTGAAGCAGCTAGAAGAGCCCGAGTTGGAATGCTAAGGTTGAAGCCAATAGGGGGTGTTTGTGATTCTCTGGTTGTCATTTTTGTTGATCATGGCCCCGTGTTTATAGGTCTGATCGATACAGCATGGTGCCTGATTGTTGGCTTCAACTCTTGTAAAACTCATGTGAGCTAGAAAACAAGAGGGAATGAAAGAAAGCTGGGTCAGAGCAGAGTGGGCTGTATCGATATCACTGTCTGCAAGGACACCGGTGCTACGTAAGAGAGTACACGTGCATTTGTAGAGCGATCTCCGTAAAACCAGTATTTGATGGTGAAGGTATTTAAAAGTAAACGGCAAAGGGACTTTGTACCAGGGCGACTTTCTTTGGATACCACAAACCAGCTAGAGGCTTTCCAACTTTGCAAGCACCCGTGTGTTAATGATTAGTCCCCTCCACCAGTTCACCAGCACAGCCTGCTGCAGCGACATACACGTGGACATAAACTCCCCCCGTAGCCCGCTCCCTGGGAAGGGAGTGGGAAAGATCACCTCATCCTGAGATCCGCTATCCCCTGCCACTTGCACTTGTGTGCTCTTCTTTAACTGTTCACAGCTGGTGGGTTGAGCATTCTCATTAGCTCATCAGCCCCTGCCTGCCTGAGCCATTGAGTACCCATATCCCAGGTAAGTCCACTCCAGGGGACCTTAATGGCCAGAATGGGTCAGATCTGGGCCCTAGCACTCTGACACAGACAGAGGCAGGAATGACTTCTTTAGCTTAGATTCTGAATGAGACAGGCCAGTCAACAAGACACATGGAAATCAGGAAAAGGCTCTTTCCTGACCCTGGTGAGAACATGTGACTGGACAAAGGAGGCTGGTACTAGCCAGTGCTAGGAATAGGGAGAGGCTCAGTCTTTTGGGTCCTGTGGAGCAGGTGACAGACCAGGGCAATTGTGACCTGGATCCAAGAAAGACTGGGGAGCTGTCTGATGCCGCACCTGATGTGGTCATGCTTCTTTGTGCATGTGAAAAGACAGGCAGCAGCTTTCCTGGGAAAGCCAGGAGACATTGTCCCAGGCATGGCAGGGGCAGGGCACTGCTGGAGAGTGTGAACATGCTATGAGGTTGTTAGAGTGTCTACATTGAAATCTTTGTGTGTTGCTATTTGCAGTTAGTGTTTCCACAGTATTACCAGCACTAGCTAGTTTCTAGGACTCTCAGACCAGCAGGAGCCACTACACCATGCTGCCCCTCATAACTAACCGAGCAGAGCTCTGAGGGAGGCTGTCCTGCCTGCTGGGGGCCAGAGTCCAGGGCAGGCAGTTTTCAGATGCTGTTAGGAAGGAAAAGAGAAAAGGGAAGTGGGACTAAACCCAGTGTCTGTTTATCGTATGATCGTTCTGGATTTACGAGAAGATGGGACCAATCTGGGTGTGACTCACCCTAACGCACTGCAAAACTCCTACAGACACTGACCTGTCTGGTGCGAGTGCTCTCTCTGCAGACACACCAGTTGTCGAAGCAGATGAAAAATGTCTTTTGAAACAACGTATCACCTTCAGGCTGTCTCTGGCCTTTCTAGCCAACAGGAAAGCAGCACATACCGGGGCTTTGAGAGAGATTTCCAGTGTGGTTTTTCAGTGACTCTCTGCTTTCAGTGGACCTATGCCATGTAAGCAAGAGAACGAACCGATAGGAATCCAGTTTCAGCACCTGCATACATTCCAGCAGGCATTCGCCCTTTGAGTTGCTGGGTTGCAATGCAGCACAAGCCAGAGCAGTCACCAGTAAAAAGCAATGTTTGCCCACCAACATGCATTCGTATTCTAAATGCAGGGCAACAACCGAGCCAATTTTGGCAGATAGATGTAATAGCATTGACGTAATACACTTAGATATTTAACATTTTTATCAATGACCTGGAAGAAAACATAAAAGCATCATTCATAAAACTTGCAGATGACACACCAGTTGGGGATGCGGTAAGTAATGAAGAGGACAGGTCACTGCTACAGAGTGATCTGGGTTTTTTGGTACGCTGGGAACAGCATGAGTTTTCGTACAGCTAAATGTAAACATATGCATCTGGGAACAAAGCCGTTTTTACAGAATGGGGGGGGCTCTATCCTGGGAAGCAGCAACTCTGAAAAAGATTTGTGGGTGATGGTGGATAATTAGCTAAACATGAGATCCCCGTGTGACACTGTGGCCAAAAAAAGCTGATGTGATCCTGGGATGTATAAACAGGCGAATCTCAAGTGGGAGCAGAGAGGTCATTTTACCTCTGTATGTGGCATTGGAGCGACTGCTGCTGCAAACCTGTGTCCAGTTCTGACGCCCACAATTCAAGAAGGATGTCGATAAATTGGAGGGGGTTCAGGGAAGAGCCACAGGAACCATGAAAAGATTGGAAAACCTGCCTTACAGTGATAGATTCCGGGAGCTCCATCTATTTAGCTTCATAAGGAGAAGGTTAAGGGGTGACTTGACCACAGTCTGTAAGTATCTGCATGGAGAATAGAAATTTGACAATGGGCTCTTCAGTCTAGCAGGGAAAGCTATAACACAATCCAATGGCTGGAAGTTGAAGCTAGACAAATTCAACTGGAAATTAGGTGTAAATTTGTCCTGATGAGAGTAATTAACCATTGGAACAGTTTACTAGGGGTCTTGGTGGATTCTCCATAACTAGTCGTTTTAAAATCAAGATTGGATGTTTTTCTAAAAGATCAGATCTAGGAATTATGTTGGGGGAAGATCTATGGCTTGCATTATACAGGATGTCCTACTGGTCCCATCTCATCACAATGGTCCCTTCTGGCCTTGGAATCTATGATGTCTCAAATACCACTCTGTCATCGTGGTGGGTAAAAATGGTTTTTTGCAAGTGGTGATCACTATTGTGTATAACCACATCTATTTCTCCATACATCATCACTGAAAAATGTACCTTCAAAAATTCCCCAGAGAGGGGATGATACTTGAGTTGAACCATGCATACGAACATTGGTCTGCTAGTTGCAGTATGGACAGAAATGAGCAAAGTTACCTGCTTTTCCAAATGCCAGTCTGAGGGGTTGGACTCCCAAAGGATCTAATTCCACTCTTCAAACTCGTGTCAAAGCAGCCTAATGAATTTGCCACCTTAAGTGGAGTTTTTTCACATGTACACTGTGGTAAGGGAGCAGAATTGGCATCTGGTGCCATAGCACAGAACAGATCTGCTGGAGCCGTCATAGCCCAGTGCTTTCTGCAGCAGAGTAACAGGGAAAAAGGGACAAATATTTTATTTAAAAAGTGCCAGGAAGATTGATTAATATATTCACAAACCATTTCCCCAAATCTACAAGCTGAGCAAACTGTGAAAAAAGGTATTCCTTAATAATTCATTCCAATTATCATCGTAGCCCTCCCCAGTCTCCAGGCCGCAGCCCTCCCATTATGGCAAGAGGGAGGCTGTCTTTGACTAAGCCGCTGGAGCTGTGCTAAATGGGATGTTACGCTGCGCATATCTCACAGGGTATTTCCTCATGCATGTAAGTGGCGAACGCATGCCTTCTGAAGCGTGTGTGCTGAAGATGACAGATAAAGGAAGGAGACACAGGAGAGGGCCAACCTTTGACTACATGATAACATGCACAGGATGAATTCAAAGGAAGATCAGGGCAGAAGGGGGACTAGAGAGAGAAACCTGTGGGAGGCCAGATAATTAGACCCAAAACAGATTAAGAGTTCCTTTCTAAATTGCAGCTCTTCATCAGAACCGGACAAAGCCCATTGTTTAGTTTAACACTACCATGGAGCATTAGACAGAGACGTGCAGAGGAGGTACAGCCATGTCTTTTTTTCCCTGTGTAGGGAAGGGTTTTCGTCTTAAAGCCAAAGAGCGAAATCTTACTGTACCATGTAAGTGGAAATAATATTCATCTTGCAGAGTCTTTGCCTTGCTATATTGGCTGCCTCTGTCCAGACGCTCAAACAGCCTTCCCCAGCTGGCTGGGCTCCCAATCCCTTGTCTGTTCTCAGGGCATGCAGCAGCTGAGGCTCACACCCAAATCGAGGATCTCAGCTCTGTAAGAAAACCAACGCTTATTTCCTGACTCTTTTCCTTGCACGTGAGTTGGTGCTACACGTGGATAGCTGGATTGATCTCTAATCCCTGACTTTGCACAGGCCTCTCACTGTCCCCATCACAGCCACTCGGCTTGGCCTGGGGTCCGGAGAATCCACAGCGTGACTCCGCTGATTTTCAGGGCCTACGTCAAGCATACAGAGGCATTTTCACTGAAGCTGCCCTTGCAGTAGGGACCAGCTGTCAGCATGCAGCAGAGCCAGCTCTTCTGCTGTGCAGCTAAAATGGCCTCTACCTAGGAGGTCAATGGTCTAGCGGCCTGAGCACAAAGGACCAACCCCAGTTCTGACACCAATGCTTTCTGTCCCGGCCTGGGATCATTTCTCCTAACAGCCCTGGGTGTTTAAAGTTTATCATCTACACACAGAGGTTTGCTGGTAGGTGCTTCATTTTTACACAGCCCCAAACAGAAACACCAGACTTAACCCATGGGTGGGCCCAGCATCAACGTTTTTTAGAACTTTAAAATGCGTATTTTTATTTTCTTGGTTTATTTCGTCAATCCGATGTGAAAGATCAACCCGACGTTGGGACAGCAACAGTGACAGACCTGTTTCAGGGGGCGGGGGGGCATGATCATTGGATGGTTAATGTTTCTGGCAAAAGGGCAGCCAATCTTGCCATGAGCTTGCTGCTCTCAGACCGTGTGTGGGGAGAGGGGCAGCTGGCTCTGGGGCTTGGCTCACTGGAGGGGCTTCACATATTGCAGAGTGGCATCACGTGTGCCTGATGGAGCTGGGGCCGGTTTGCAAGGTGCTCACATGCATGCCCAGTGGGCACTGTTTCCTTGGGCTTCCCAAACCCCGTGTTCCGTGCACCCTACAGAAACCAGTCCTGAGAAGAGGAGCATTCTTTATGTACAGGGCTAGCCCATGGATGGATCGAAGCAGAAGCTGTGTGGCTCACTTCAATAAATGTAGGAGTTTGGGGGAGTCAATCTGGGGGGATTCCTGGAGGAGAGGAAAGGGAAGGAAAGGCAGGACTCTGTAATTCCTTATGTGGGAAGGAGGATGTATGGGAAAAGGCAGATTATGCGGGGAGGAGATTATCAAGAAACCCTAAAACCAGCCTCGATACGTGCAGAGTTTCTCCAATATGGAATTTGCTCTCTGATCATCTGACCGGTTTCTGATAACCTTTGTTCCACCCCATATGGCCCAGGGCACAAGCACTTTGAGTTACATCCGTTCACTTCCCTTATTCATCCCTCCATGGTCCCTGCTCCCCTCATGTGCATCTCCAGGCGTCTCATCAAATTCACACATTTGCGAAGAGAAGCAATTGCCAGGTGTGCTTTCTTCCCAGTGTGTTTTAACTGCAAAGCAAAACAGGCATCCTTGGGCTTGTTTTATTTATAAGAGCTATTCATTCTCTTTCTTAATCTCTAACCACATGCTGAGTTACACCTCCTTAGTATTACACAGCTATTATATTTCAGAGGGGAGGTTAGTTCATGTGTGTTTCTATGTGATTTTATTAGGTTGCTTAAAGGCTGTTTCCATCCAGACTTTTAGCATTGCATGATTGATGAGATTGCAGGTTACAGTTGCTCCCTCTGGTATTTCTGGAATGAAGGTTTTGTGATAAGCCCCACTTACCCTGGGTTTATAACTCAGGGTATGTCTTAGCTGCAGAGTTAACCCAGCTCTGTCACAGGTTTTAGCCTCCCCCAGTCGTCCACACAAGAGCACTGCTTATGCAGGAGCTTTAAACGTAAGCTGGCTTTACCCAGCTGGGGTGTGGGTTAGAACCCAAGCTCCATTCTAACTTGGTCTGGATCCCACCCACCCTGCAGTGAGGAAACAGGCTAACTCACTTGAGTGCTGGTAGTCCTCCAGTGCCTTCCCACAATTCCCCACGGAGGACAGAGATTCTCCCTCAATTAGGAGAGAATCCTCGATCATCTCAGCACAAAGAGCCCTGGGATGTGGCCCCAGACCCACCCTGGCACATGCCCAACAGTGAAGACCAGCAATGTGGGGGTGGCTTTGCAGTGAGGATGCTCACACCCGGGCTAGGCTAAGCCAGGAGTTGATCACTGGGCTCACACTGCAGTGAAGGCATCCAAATAGTCCCCTCGCCTTCCAACCGTTGCTTTGAGGCGGAAACAACATACCGTTTCAGCAAGCGTTGCTTTTTGAAACCAGATTTGACTTAACTTGATTCATTGCTCTTTGTTTTCAGTTGTTCTCAAGATGGTGGGGATGTTTACTTTTGTGAATTTTCATGAAATGTTGTCCCTTTTTAGCGGAACAAAAAAAAGTTGAATTTTGAAGTTTCTGACTAGCTCCAGGAGCTTTTTTTTTTTTTTTTTATAAAGCATTATGATTCCTCAAGTTCAAAGCCTGCCATCTTTTTACAGTCCAACATTGATTTTTGTTTATTACAAAACACCAAGTTTTAGAAAACATACAACTACCACTTGTCTACGGAGCGATTGTTAGTAAGCATCCTTATACATGGCGGCGATATTTCCCTGATCAGACCCAATATATTGTATTGTATATAGCTCTTAAGATATATAACCCCCTAATAACTCATTTCTGCATTAAAGCTCCCCAAAGATGTGTTAGCCTGGAGAGGAGCAGCTGTCTACTTTTCACAGAGGATAACAGAGTGCCAACGTAAAGAGTGAGATGTAATGGTGCCCCTCAACATGCGAAGGAAGGGCCAGCAGTGGTCTGACTGGGGCAAAGCATGTGGATTGGCAACTAAATGGAACTATTTTAACTGCTTCTTCCCTTCCCCGGGATCTGAAAGAATAAGGAGGAATGTGGAAAATGCCTCGACAGAACGTAAGATGAGAATTTCTAGGTGCTTTTTACTCCCTTAAATACCAAAGGGTGGTTCGGGTTGATTGTGTCAGTGAACTGAAGATAATGGGGCACAGATTCCTGAACTGTTCCTTTTAATCCAAGTGAAGGGGCTTCGAGGGATCTTTTACTGAAGCTTAAACAGCATCTCAGACATTTCCAGTGAGAGCGAGCAGTCTGGATTACAGTGAAAGCTGTAACGTTGCCGGGGCAATCAGACGACTCCATGCAACTCTGCTTCCTTCCATTCCCACTATTTGAAAAACAAAATAAGCCACCACCTTAAAACATGGAGATCTAGCTGCACATTTACACACAAGCCGAGAAATTCAGACTTCCTTCCACTGCACAGTGGCTGGCCATTGGCGATCTGAGAGTGGTACAGAAATAAAGCAGAAAGGCCCAGGTTAAGGCTTATTATCCACTGTATAATAGTAAAGCCTTCAGTTTGCAGAGAAGATCAAGGCCCCATGGTGCTATGCACCACATATAGCTAAAGAAGGAAGCAGTCCCTGCCCCAAAGAACATACAATCTAAACAGACAAGACAAAGGAAATAGTATCCCTACTTTACAAAAGGGGAAACTGAAGTGCACAGAAGTTCAGTGACTTGCCCAGGCCCTGACAAAATTCATGGCAGAGCAGGGACTTGAACTCAGATCTCCTGTTACCTAGTGCAGTGGTGCAACCAACCAAGGAGGACATAAGGAGTCTTAACTCCAGGCTTCCTGGCCCATGTGGATCTAGTATTTGTTTTAACAGTGTGTGTTGATATGGCTGTCTGTCGTATCCAACAGCGATACCACAACATCATGTGTGTTCTCATGTGGCTGTATAGCCCAATCCGTGGGAGTAAGACCGCGAACAGATGTCGCACAGGAAGACTTGGCATGGCGTTTGTCCTGAAGACATGACTGCGGAAGTGGATGCTGAACATTTAACTAAATGGTAGGTTTTTTTGCTGTAGCTATAGGACAAAATAGTTAACAGCAGATTTTAAGTTTTATTTCATAACTATATGTTGTTAGCATTTACACCATAACATACAGGGCTCGTCTACACTAACAGTGCTGCACCGATGGAGCTGTGCCGCTGTAGCGCTTAGTGAAAATGCTACCCACACTGGCAGGAGAGCTTCTCCCAATGGTGTAGGTACTCCATCTCCCCAAGAAGATGTCAACAGGAGAAGCCCTCCCATCGACACAGCACCATGTATACGCCAGCAGTTAGGTTGGTATAACTGTATTGCTCAGGGGTGTGGATAAGTTGGTATTGTAGGCAAAACCACAGGGCATTATTTAGCTATAAGATGGACCAGCTGTGTATCACTAACACAATGCAAGATATGTAACGATGACTAATCAAAACAACAATGGGCAATTTGTGGAGCCAAAATTAGTGTATTTGCTGCTATGGTGGGTGCTTTGAACAGTGACTATCATGTACGAACCAGCACGGAGAATTCTCCGCAACACCTTGTGAGCTTTAGCATATCACAATGCCAGGGACCCATCACGCTTGCAGCCGAATGCTTCAGACCTTTCCAAATCAGAGATGACGAAACAATGCACCAAGAACCAGAATGTTTTCCTTTGGCTGGATGGCATTCTGACCGTGGATTCATTAGTTTCTGACCCGAGGCAAGTGAGAACAAGGGGAAAATAGTGGAATTAGCACATCCTGTGTTGAGTTCCAAAAGAACAGCTGGAAGGGGAAAGAGGATAACCCACGACGCACTTTAAACTGCTTTGGAGAAGATTTTCCAAAATGACTAGTGATGTTGGGTGCCTTGTTTTCTGGATGTTCTACTTGAGACAGCTAAAAGGGGCGTAAAGGTGCTTATCATCGTCCAGAAATAGTCAGGCCTTTCTAAGGTGTCTCAGGTTGGGTCCCCATGGCTGCTAGTCACTTTGGAAAGTCTTAGCCTTTTGTTGCCTTCAACATTCATATCAACTACTAGTAAGAGGAAAAGGAAAGAGACAGCAATTGCAATATCACAATCAGCACAGCCACTACCCCTTCCTTCAGGTTTTAACTGCTTTTCTGGTGAGATTTATTTTCATAAATCCAGGACCAGCCAGCATGAGCACGACACATCAGCCAGCCTATGCCAAACAGAAACAGCTTTCCTGCAGCTGACTGTGACCAGCAAGCCATGAGTGTGCAGGTATGTGCTCTCTTGCACAGATGTCTCATCTCTCAGGTGATTCAGCTACTTAAATTGCAACTTCAGGAGTTAGGCAAACTTCTTGTAGACCCCCATATTGTCAGTGATAACAACAATGAAGACATTTTTAACATCTTTGTAAACTTAATGCTTTAGAGGTTGAGTGAATAAAGGAGGTAGTAATTTGTTGATGTGATATTCAAACTAAAGGCCAAGTTTCACTAAGGACAAGTCTAACCCAGCACCCTGGTAATATCTGCATTGCTTAGATACAACTGGTACATTGGAAAGGTGTTTAATTTCACTACATCACAAACTCCTGTACCAACATGACCATGTCATTGCAATTGTTCACACATTTTATTTTTATGTGTCCTATCTTTCAATGCAGTTTAATTTCCCTGATGTACTGATGCGGGCTACTAGTCTGCACTAAAGTACAGCCATGGACTAAAAATAATAAAAAATGAGAAACTGCAAATGAAAAACTTAATGACCGCAGTCATTAAAATGGATCCTACTCTCCCAGGCTCTATAGGTTCTGGAACATCAACCCTGAGTAGTTACAGACACCAGAGACAATGAAGCTTTTTCGGATGCAGCTGTATTTAGTCAAGGAAAAGAAAAGCCATCTTTCTGCTGAATGCCAACTTGAAAAAATGTGAGATGTAAACCAACACTACAGAATACCTTCAGCAGGTGACAATTTTCAACCACTGATTTTTTTCCCCTGTCTGTAGCACTGATGATAGTTCGTGCTCTCAGAATGTTCCCAGGCTTACTTCAGAAGAATAACCAGGCCACAAACTTTGAAAAAGTTCACATTACATAAACATGGCTCCTCCACAGCTGCCTCACTGTAACCACACATGCACGGTTTAGTTTGGTTATGCATACTAAAAAACTGGTTTAGAATCTGTTCAAAACTCTCCACAGGAAATGTAAAATTTTTAGCAAAGATTTTTCATTTCAAACATCTCATGAGAAAAATTCTGATTTTCCAAGTAGAAAACAAAGTTTACTTAATCTTGCTTTTTGTGGTTGCCTCTTTTAAGCAATATTTCTAAAAACTTTAATACATTCTATAAGCACACTGTATTTCAAATATAGCTCGTCACACAAATCATAACAGAGGCAGTAAGAAAAATCTATAAAGGACTCAGGAGGATGGCCATTCTGAATCAATGCAGCCTTTAAAAAAGAAATGCAGTGGCACTTAACATCTTTGCTCTGAATCACTTTTAGCCTTATTAAAAACAGATCAATAACAGCAGAATAAAGATTATGCAACTTTGGAGGGGAAAGACACTCCAAAATAAGTCACTTACTTTCTGAAAGGAAATCCCTTCTGCAGAAAAAGCAGAAATATGCATTGCCTTGACTTATAAATTGACTTTCAATCCTTAAAAAGAGACATGCCAGTCAATAGCAGTAACACTGGCAGGAACTGAGGTCTCCAGTTTGTTAAATAAACAGAACAATATAATTTGCATTCATAGCAACTTAAAGTCTCAGAGTTTCAATATTTTACACGAATATCCTTTATAATATGTAAATACACCCCTAGCATGTAGATCAAGATGTCAGTAAGAATTAAGCAGAAATTCAGGTTATATCACTGGATTTTATACAATGGATATCCGTTATCTGGACATCAAACTCAGGCAGAATATACCGTTCAATTTATGCAGACTCTCAAACAATTTAATCAATAAGAAATTAAAGACAAACTCAACAGCCAACCTTGAAGATCAAAAGCCATTCTAAACCTAACTGTGTGACAATGAAAAGGAAGTCATTACACATGCTTCCCCTAAAATGGGCAGTGAAGAGATTTCTGCTCTGTGAAAAGCTGCGAATTTTACCTACATTCTTAGGACAAGAAATTTCAAATCCAGTATAAAACAATCACATGTTGCAAAGAACCACATTTTCAGTATAAAAACTGACCCCAATTACCATCATATTTAGAAACCTCTGAGATATATTTATAAATTTGCCCCTTTAATACATTTATATTCATTGTTTTAAAAACAAACAAACAAACAATATTTATGGTCTTCCCAAATTCAAAACAATGTCTAAAGAATGAAAAAGAATTCAAATTTAAAATGAACTCTCTGATTTGGCAAAATGTAGAATTGCAGACTCTTCACTTGTTTAAATTGAGAAGCTGCAGAATTGTTAAAACAGCTTTAAGGTAACATACCATATGGCCTGTCTCACATAACACCATTCCATTAGCATAGCCAAGGGGACACCTATCACCCCATCTGCATAGAAAGCAGCTCCCTAGAGAGAATGATCAATATATATTACAATCCAAAGGAGAAATATATATTCATGAAAAGCAGCAGCATGAGCTTAACCACCTGCCACAAACAGGCAAGATCAGGAGACAGAGTTGGTCTTTTGTGACTTATGATCAAGTATGTGCCCCAATGACAAAAAAAAGTTTTTTAGTATTGATTGTATCTCAGAAACTGCTTACCTCAGTTCTCTCCAGTTCCGGGCCTTCCAAAACCCCTCAGCTCAGCAGGTATTGATTGGAGATCAGAGACACCCCTGTTAATAGAATATAATTAGAGCTTAAAACTTGTTCTGGTATTTGCTGACCTTATTGCTAATTTTTGACCTTGTCCATCTCAAATGATGAGACTTCTGATAGGTCTGATAGGAACCTTAGTGAGATCACGCTGTACAGGCTTTAAAGAAAATACTCTGTTAATGCAGGATTGACTCTCTCTCACACACATTACTGTTAGAAGGCTAGGCTAGCCATGCTAATCCACTGCTGCAGACGCACCTCTGTAACAGGATAAATATATTGACTAAAGCTAGCTGAAAAAAAACCCAGAATTTCCATCCTGTGAGAAATTCCCCTATTTAAATATTTGTTTCCATCATTAACCGGGTCAAAAGTTGAATTAACATTTTTCATGGAATGGAAAATTTTGAATTTTTTTATTCAGAATTGTTGTAATTAAAAAGTTTTAGACCTTTCCAGATGAAAACATTTCATTATGCAACACTGAGCTCAATCCACTGGAGCTGTTGTGGTGCCTTGTGGGAATTGTAGTTCAGTGCTTCCTGCCCCTTGCTCTTTCTGGGCTGGGATCCCCAGTCCAACTGTCTCCCATGGCCATGGGACTGCCAAAATGCACTGCGGCAGTTCAACCAAAAGGGAGACCACAAGCGTCATGGGAGATGTAATTTAGGTTCATTCTCCGCTGTGGGCCAGGTTCCCCAGCAAAACTACAACTCCCAGGATGCATTACAGCAGCTGAGGTAGACACAGCTGATGAGACTCAATCCTATTTTGTTTGTTCTCCCCAAAGAGCAGGGAAAAAAATCAGGAAAAGAAATCAGAGAGTTTCTTTGTGGGAAAACTTTCTGAATAAAAAAAAAATGATCTCATTCTATCTGGCACGTGTTCTACTACAGCTTCCAGCATGTTTAAGTATGGCAGACTGTCTGATTTAAAAGGAAAAAGAAAACATCTCAAGGCTGAAAGGTCTCTGTTTAGGTTGTAACAGACAGGACACATGTGGTCACATTGCTGGAAGACCTTTGAAACATGCAGGAGTTTGGGAGTACAGGGAGCTCAAAGGGGCTCTGTATGAAGTTTCAACCTTAAAACAACTTATTGTGTAGATTCTCTGGAGTAAAGTGATACTTTGGAGTCTACTTCAATTACATATTATTAACAGCCCAGTAAACCCTAACTCTGCACATGTCTGGATGCTCTGAAACATGGGAAAGTCAGCCCTACTACACCCCTGACACAGGACAGGACAGGACAGAACAGCACTTACTCACTCCCATCAATTTCAGAGGGCCCAGAAGCAGGTGCTTGTATGCTATCCTAAACAGGGGCCTCATAAGGTGCTAGGCCATATTGCTGACCAGGGCATTAAATACAGCTCCCAATAGAGGCACAATTTCAGTGCCCTCTATGGGGATGAGTCTAGTTCTCAAAACCCCAACAGTCCACCATAAATTGAATAAGCCCTGGGGCCTCCTACAACCACCTGCCTATTCCCCACCAGTCTCTCTCAGCTCAGCTCCTGGTTGGCCTTAAATCTAAAGGACCACATGACCTGATGGTTTTCACCTGATCCCTGGCCTGGGGGACATTACTTGGAAGGCAGCTAATAAATTGCAGCTGGGATTAAGCCAGCTCAAAGGTCCATCCCACCTTGTGACAGGCCATGATGGCTTTTTTGCAACCATGATGTCCTACCCTGTAAAGGAAACACACCTGCCACAGATCCCAGCTCCTTATACAGGCTTGAGGAAGCAGTTATAGCAAGGGCACAGCTGTTTTTCTAAAACAAGGGCTCTTCAGGAAACTGTTTTTTAAAGAGAATAATTAGAAAAATTAAGTTACAAACAAAGGGCCGTATTTTAATTGCAATTAGACGCTTCAGGGCATGTTCCAGAGGACTATTAATAAGTCCCCCAAGGGACTAAAGCAGCAACACAACACATTTGAGGCCTGGATTAATGACCCCATAGAATCATGCCCTGGGGTGTCTTTGAGTTCAACTGAGAATATTTTTTTAATCCAAACGAGCATTTCTAACCCCTACAGGCAGGAGCCGTCTTGATGAAGAGGGAATTGGTGACATAAACAATAAAATAAGCAGCCCGATGTCAGAAATGGCTACAAGCTCTGTTGTGCTTTCTTTCGCTCTGTGGTGCAGGCGGAGGTAAATCAGCATTTCCAGGGTAACAACGACGGTGATGTTATTTCCTGACGTCGTTCGTCAGACGTGCGATGTTGCTTTGCCAACACTTCCATCTTGCAAAAAATGTCATTGAAAATAATATTTGCTTAGGCCATTAAATGCACTGGTATTTTAAGTCAAACCAGTGGAGGCTGAAGGAGTCATTTATAAATGTGTATCCATCATTACTTGCTAGTTGTCCTAGGAGCAGAGACAAATGTATTGATCAATGGCAATATTTGCATGATGCCCCCAGTCAAAAAATATTCTGGTCTAATGTCTATAAAAGCTTGTACTTGTACATTTTATTTTGGAATGAAATATCAACTCTTATGTGGACCATATCGTGAAAGGTGGCTCTGATATCCTGAAAACACTTATCATTGTTTACTGGTGATTACTCAAACCAATCATCATGATGTTTCATAGTAGATACCTGCAGGATTAAGACCTAAGGACCTGTTCTTTCAGAAATACACACATGTACTTCACTTCACATACTGTGAGCAGTCCCTCCACAGTCAGTGCAGCTACTCCATGTCCATGGAGATAAATTCATGGGCAGGTCTTTGAAGGATCCTGCGTGTGTCACCTTGGAGATTTTCTTGGAGGGGCTTCTGCAAAGTGGGTGGCTTTGAGCATGTATACTAGAAGTGTCCACTTGATAAATGTCTACAGAGAAAGCTCAGCCCAGTGCAGCTTCTACTTTGAGAACAATTCCCATCACGAGTCACCTGCAGACTTTGAACTTTCACATCTCTACCATTTGAGCTAAAGCAGTAAGTCTGTTCATAGGTAGCAGTAGTAGGCTGTTATCACGCATGCCAGCCACTGGAGAAGGACATGACCAGAGTTAACATCCCCGTACAGGCACCATGTTATGATGCTCCCAGCATGTTTGCCAGCTGTTATCCTAGAGCAGGCCAGGTTCTAGAGAGGGACAACCTCCCTGTGAGGAAGGGAAATGTTGTCACCCTCGGCTCAGCTGCTGCCTAATGTCCATAGGCATCTGTTTCTTCCGGTCCCTACATCTCAGCAGCTGGGAATGCACACGACCGCCTCCGTGCTGACTCCCCTCAGCTGCTTGGCGCCTCAGACCCAGCATGATGCTCAAGCTAGTGGCTGAGCCGCCTCTCATGGCTGCAGGGCCCAATCTGGTAGGCCCTTCGGAGCCTGCCCAACTCCTCACAAAAATGGCTAGGGGGGAGGCCAGCAACCCCCTACGACCATTGCTCCAGTGCTTAGGGCACCTTCCCCCACCCCTGGAAATGCAGGAGAAGCCACTTCTGTTCCCCCCTTCTTCCGCCGCCATCTGATTCCAGTCTGGCATTTGACCACAGACCTTCTGCTGCTGGGGTGAATGCCCTAACCACTGCACAAGCCAGTCATGTTCACGTGCTCTGGCCCCACGCCTGGGAACGAGTCATTTCAGACCCAGGGGACCGGCTACAAAAGGAGAGATTGAGAGCGACCCCTGCAGCGTAAAGAGCCCACCGCCCCGTGGTTAGATCATTCTCCTGTAAGGTGGAATGCCCCTGTTCAGGTCCCTGCTCCACAGCAGGGAGACGGGTAATTGAACCGGGTCTCCCCGATCCTGGGCGGGTGCCCTTCACCGGAGGGGTGGGGGGCTAAATGCTGTAAGAGGAGAGCTAAAGGTCTTATCCACCAAGCTGGTTTGTGTGACTTGAAGTGGGCATTCCCACCTTTCTTGCAAGAAACAATTCAGGCAACTGGTTCAAGGAGTGGGTTCCTGGCCACGAATCCCAAACAGGGGTAGCTGCTGAACGCTCTGGGAGGGATGGGGGCTAATGAACCCCCACTCCCCTCTTCTATCAGCTGCCTTAGGCAGCTTCCTGCTCAGCTTGCTGGCTTTTGGCAACACCATTGTTAGGCACTTCTCTTCCCCCACGCATTGCAGAGGGAGCCCGGACGCCCGATTCCAGTGGGGGCGGGGGGGCTAGGCACCTGGGCGCTGCGTCCCTGAGTTCCTCTGTGAATCTAGCCCTAATGACTTCCCTCAGGTCAGTCTGGGCTGAAGAGGGAACTGTCCCTCCATCTCCTAGTTCCCAGACGTGTCTTCACCACAAGCTCTAGCACTAGTAGATTTTACTGTAGGGCTGGGACAAGGAAAGAAAAAGAGTAAACCGGGTGCCATATAGTGGAACAGGCTGTCAGAGGTGTAGGGTTCCATACATTTCATGGGCCGCAGGTATTCATACGACAAGGGCTTTAAGTGAAGGGATTTTTAATTGCATTATGACTTGTTCACAGCTGAACTCACTGAGCTTCTGTTATAATTCTGAAAAAGAAAAAACATATATAAAACATTAGAATGGCTTAGCTTTCTTCAGAGCAGGAGATGCTTGTTTGGATATGAAAAAATTGGTTGTTTGCTTCACATTTTTAAATGTTAACATTTTTAATTGCATTATTAACGCCTTTCATTAGGCTTTGCTTCTTTTTAAATGTGCATTTCCTCTGTCTCTGTCCTTTTCAGTGCTGGCTCTGGTGCCTGCCCTCTTGTCGTTTTTTCACATTATTGCTGTGTTACAGGTGGATATTGAAGACAAAGGATATATCCATCCTCCTCACTGGATACAGACTCCTCTGCGCAACATCATCATCGTCTTCGCAAATCCCAGAGGGTCGTGTACTCCTTGCAAATCCATTGCCACCTTGATCGATCTCGGGCAAGGTGCTGAAGGTAGTCTGATTTTAAATTCAGACCATGTCCATCACGGGCTCTCTGGGTGACCAAAGCTTCTGGTGCCCATGTGATCACTGGCATGTAGTGGAGCTTGTGGGGGTAGGACTGGGGAAGCAAAAGCATCATCAACCCCTGCTAACAGTGATAAGAATATGCCATAGAAGTTGCAGAGCTACCAAGGGGCTATGGTCTCCATTAGCACCACGAAGCCACCGCACTCTTCCAGGCTTGCAGCCCCTCTCGGCGTCCCTGTAATTGTTGTCCTGCAGCTAAAACAGAGAACCAAAGAACAGAACTTGCAGAAAAAAAAAAACCCGATCTCCTGCCAAAGACAGAAGTATTGAGTTCCTTTATTTCAAAAGATATGTTGGCAAGCAAAATAAAAGAGAGAATAAAAATACTCAGGTCAGAATATCCTCCCTGAACACATTAAGAATTAACGGAATATTTCCCTTACAGCTGTTACCGCAAGAGCCATAAGCATGAATGGGCTTGCTGACCTAACGATGGAGCCCCAAACTGAAGAGAGCTCCAGAGGGCAATGCAAACATCCGTATCAGCAGATCTGGGCAGTTTAGACAGGACAGCAGACTCAGACTAAGCAGCCCATGTGACAGGAACACAAGGCACAGAGCAGACAGGCACTCTGAAATCACTGCCAACAGCAAGAGTTGGACATGGAGTTCCAAGAGTGGGAACTTGAGAAATAGCAGCCAAAAATGATCAGGACTTGGGCCTGCACAGAAAGAACACCGGGAGTATCTGGCCACATTACAACTTGTAAAGGAAACCTAGCATTTTTTTTTTAAAGTAGAAAGATTCCAAGTTATGCAGCAAGATGATTAGAAACAGCCAGTCACAAGCAGATGATACCAAATTAGTGTGACAAGATCTATTTTCCATAAGCCCATGTTGTTTGGCATGAATTATATTACCTTCCTTTCAGAGGGGTAGCCAGGTTAGTCTGTTTTTTAGCAAAACAGCGAGAGTCTTGTGGTACCTTGAAGACTAACAAATTTGTATTACTTTCCTTTAATTCTTTATGAAATTGAGTCTATATCAACTCTTCCATTGTTTTACCTGAGATTAACATCAGGCTCACAGGCCTATAAATTATCCAGTTCATCCCCTTTAGCCTTTTTAAATATTGACACAATATTAACTTTCTGCCAGTCCTCTGGAACTCCCCCAGTGTGCCAAAAATGACTGAATAATCAACATCAATAGTCCTGATATAACTTTGGCCAGCTGTTTTAAAATGCTTGGATGCAAAATATCCAGACCTATTGATTTTAAAATGTCCTTCTTTAGTAGCTGCTGTTTAACATCCTCTTTATTACTATTGGAATGGAATGAATGTCATCATCATCTAATATGACTACATTAACGGACTCTTTCCTAAAATGCAAAATACAAATCTTTATTGAACACTTTTGCCTTTTCTGCATTATTATGGATAATTCTATCATTTCCATCCAGTAATGGATCAGTACCATAATTAGGATTCTTTTTGTTCCTAATAAATTTGGAAAAAAACCCTTATTGTCTTTAACTCTGCTGGCCACAGATTTCTCCTTGGTTGTACTTGATTCCCTTATCAATTTTCTACACTTCTTAGTTTATACTTAAAGTCAGTATTATCACCTTCCCCTTTTTTCCATTTATTTATTTTATTTTATTTTATTTTTCATAGCTGCTTTCACATCGCTGCTAAGCCAAGTTGGTTATTTAACGAGTGTAGCCTTCTCACCATTACTGGTTTGGAAGATATAGTAAAATACTTTTACACAGTTCTCATTATCGTTCATGTTTTCCAGTTTAAATTCTTTCTCCCCACTGGTTTTCACAACTGCCCAGAGAAGAAGGGCAAAAGGGATATTTTACCCCCGGCCTCCTATTTGAGAGGGCCCCCAAACTGACAGAGATGCATCTGGGCCAAATTTTATTGACAGGCATAGTGTGGCGTGGATTCCCTTTAGGACGCACACACGTGAGGCAATGCAGTAACTACCGTGCATCTCATGTGCCCGGGAACATGACTGACACGTGGGTCCCGCTCAGCCTGTGGGAACCAGTGTCTGCTCCTCTTGGCTAGGAATGGGTGGGAAGCCTTGAGCCAGTAAAGAGAGAGGTGGTGGGCCAGGAGCGCTCCTGCTAGCAGCCGGCGCCCTGGGCCCACTCCACCTGCCAGAACCCATGGCACCTCCGCTCGGCGTCATGGGAAAACACAAATCAGCACAGAGGGGTAAGAAGTGCAGTGGCAGGGCACAGGGGAGGCTTCTACTCAGAGACAACCCAGCTGGCACCTGGGTCCCGCTCTGCCTGCCAGGCCCTCCTGCTGGAACCCATGGCAGTTCCTCTGGGCGCTGGGGACTGGCAGGAAGCCTCGAGCCAGCAGGGAGGGGTAAGGATTTAGGTAGGGCACAAGTCTGGCTGTTCTCCTTGTCGGGCCTGGCAGGGAGATGCAGTGCAGGGGAAAGACCAGGCTGGAGGAGCCTGTGCTGCTGCTGCTGGGGCTGGGGTGCCCAGTCCCTGCCCTCCTCGCTGCTCTGGGTTGCATTGGAAATTCCTTCCCAGGTACCCCCGTGGTGAGGGTGGGGGGAAGAGGTGGCGAGCCGGGCTGAATAAGGGGCACAGATGGAGGTGAGCAGCGGACATTGGACAATGTCCACCGAGAGTTTGACACAATCAATCAGTTTCCCACACAGTAAATTGTAACCAGAATAATTCGGATTGTGTTCATGAGCGTGGAGAAAAGAGAAGTGCGTATCAGTAGCAGCTAAGTGTTTCTCCGAAGGCGAGGTCACATTCTGCGCCGTGTTCTGGCCTCAAGTATGCTGAAAGCTTTCTCCTGTCATTTAGCTCCTCCATGAGACTCTCCGTAAGCCTCAGGATTACCTCTCTGACAGGCGGCTGCCTGGAATCCTGCCTTGAAAATATTTTTCTGCCGATCTGTCTTCTGCCAGGTTTAGTCTTGCGCAGTCATTTCTTGAGCTTGCTGAAAGGGAGGGTCTATGGGGAAGCATTCTGAACTGTGTTTATGCAACACAGCTGGGGAGAGTCGGACTCGGTGCGTGGCGTGAGGAACATTGATTTGCACAACACGTCTGAGTAGAACCCTGCCGCTCTTTGAAAAACACGAGGTGGTTGGAAAAGCCCCCAAAGTGGCATATTTGGTCTCTAGTCAGAGTCACTTGTGGAAAACCATCACTTGCTTTTATGCTCGTACAAATGTGCCTCATTTTCTTTGAGAAAAACTAGAATCTGCCGCTTGGGGAATCGTCCTTGGTGTATATAGCAGATCAGCAAGCCACTTCAGCGCTCCTTTGTCCTGTCTTTGAGAGTAGAGCTCTACCCTGAATAAACTATCAAGTGTTATTATTGACGTGTATTGTGGCTGCTCCTAGATCAGGGCTGCATTGCACTAACTTCTCTATACCCATCTTACTAGATGTAATCTTGAACTGCTCATCGAAAGCAATAATACTCTGGTTTAAATATATATGTTTTGATAATGGACAGTCTTTCCTGCTTAGGTTATTGGGCTTTTTGAAGGCCTCATTCTGTAATGACTAGCACGGTATGTGCATTCTCTGCATTCCATTTCAACTATACTAAAATATATATTCTATTTCATTTACATTCTGTATTGAATAAAACCCGAGATGAAAAGACAGATGAAATAACAAAGCTATTTTACTTTTGGAGCAGGACCCCGGGCTAGTAAAGAAATGCCTGGACACATTGATATGTGTCAGTTTTTGCTAAATGAAAGCAAAAGGAAATACCACTTGAAAAGGAAGTGAACTCAGAGGAGCCTGGCTGAGAAGTGAAGAAGACACCAAAAGAAGCCTGTCACAATCCCAGAGGTTCAGAAGGAGTCTCACCAGGAAGAATTTCTTCTTTGAAATAACGAGAACAAAGATATTTGTCCTGAATTCACGTTAGATAAGAAATGGTACAGTGAAACTAGTGATCAACAGCTGCCTTGCAGGGACCCAGCACCATGAAGACAGCTAACAAGCTCAGACAGAGAGTTGATGGTATTGAGCGAGGTTTCTAAGAGTTCAGCCATTTTCCATGAGATTCCTGTACCTCTGCTTTTCCAGTAAACATACTTGCCCAGTCAAGAAAAGGTATCTGGAGACTGGCTTGCATAGAGTCAGCCTGCTCAAGGACCGTTCTGCTCTTCTTGTTTTCTTTTTGATGGATGCACTGAACGTGAGTAAAAATTACCAGTGCTTGGCAGCTCTGATGAGGGACTCAGGGGTAACTGGAAGAAGCTGTACGATGATGTTAAGAGCCACTTCTCACTGTACTTTGACTGCAAAAATCTGGGGAAAAAAGTTTGAAGAACCATACTGGAATTGATGATGCTCTTCAAAACCAAATTGAGGCAGAAATAGTAATAACCTCCCAGGACACACTGTAGCTGATTTGAAAGTTGCCATACTTCTACAAAAAAACTTCAAAAACAGACTTCAAAGAGAAACTGCAGAGCTGGAATTCATCTGCAAACTTGACACAATCCAACTGGGTCTAAATAGGGACTTGGAATGGTTCTCTCAATACAAGAAGTAATTGTCACTGTTCACACATTCTCACCTCCTAATCAATGGTTGTGAATAGGCCTCAACTACTCTAACTGAATGGACTTTGTTTATACATAACTTCCCTATTGTTGTTCCTTAACCTTAGATGTATATACATACCTCCTATCTAATTTCTATTCTTTACATCTGATGAAGTGGGTTACAGCCCACGAAAGCTTATGCCTGCAGAAATTAAATGTGTTAGTCTTTAAAGTGCTACAGAACTCTCAAAATGTTGAAGTGCATCTTAGATGTCACATTGTTTTTAGCTGAATGGAATCCTTTATTTCGTGGCTCTAGTTGCAAAATAGGGGGCCATGGGAATGGCCTTTTCCTTGGCATTTTAGAGTTGTTTCTTGGCACAACAGTCTTACAACCAAATCAAGTACAAATGAATCAGGATCAGGATGCAAGCACATTATCTTTCCTGGAGGTCTCAGAACGAGTTCATAGAAGAGTGTAGAAAGCTAGTCCTGAATGCTGTTATCCAAGAAGTATGGAAGGCAGTCTACTATGGTATTGTTGGTGATGGGACTCCTGATGCTGCACATCCAGAGCAAATTACTTTCTTTTGTAACATGCTCATCAAAATCAAGACAATGTATGGGAAATTTAAGAATGTTTTTTGACATTTGAGGATTGCAAAAAGAAACGAAAGGACAGGACTTTGCAGAGCTAACATGCAGAGTATTAGAAGAGAGTTATGTCATCCTCCAGAATTGTAGAGGCCAAGCATATAATAGATCCAATCTGGCTAAGATTTATAAAGGAGCACAAGCTGTAATTTTATAGAAAAGTTCCCAGGCAATCAATTCACCATATAGCGCACACAGTCTGAATTCTTAGGGTGTGCATGCTGCAGAGTCTAACAGAGAGGTGAAAAGTTTCTTTGCAGATGTTCAAAAACTCTAACACTTGTTCAGCTCCAGTACTGCCTGATGGAAAATTCTACAGTAGGCAGCAAAGATCGTGTTGCATATTATTTTGCAGACTTGGTGGAGTGCAAGAATTGATGTAGTGAAATCACTAGCAAAGAGATTGAGAGAAATTCTACATGCTTTGGTGAAACCGAAGGAAGAACTCGACTTGCCTATTAACTGATTCAACAAAGTGGACTGTTTTTGTAAATTGTTAACCTCTTTCAATTTCATTTTACTGGCCACTTTCTGGTTTAAACCCCATACACCATCGACAATGTAAGACATTTACTTCAAGACTCTGAGTTTACCATTGAAGAATCAAGGCTGAAGAAATCACTTCTAAGTGAACTAGAGTGCCTTTGAGAACCTTTCCACCAAAACTAGATGAGTCCAAACTTGTAGCAGTTAGCCTGGGCCTTGAAGAAGATTTCAAGAAGAAAAGAGGCAGAAAGAGGAAAACATTACATGAAGACAGGACGAGAACATATGATCATTAACACCAAGAAACCAAGTTCAAGGTTGACTTTTTTTGTGTTGCTCTAGACATGCTTACCTGTGAAATTACAAGATAACCTGAAATAGCTGGGGAAATAATCAACAGCACATTTTCATTTATTCAGACCCCAACTACAAATACTGCCAACTCCAGTACCACGAAACCTTGAGAAACATCACAATTCTCTCCGAGAGATTTGATAGCAGAGGATTTTGTTGAAAAAACTTGCCTTTTAAACAAGCTGAGACACACTATTTTGAAAAGTGACTGCAATTAAGTGGGTAAACAAGATTTATGAAAAAGGACTGAAGAATGATTTCCTGCAGATCCTGCATCACCCTAAGGATTTTCATCTCAATACTAGTTTCCAGAGGAGAGTGCTCCTTTAGTAAATTAGCCCTGATAAAAATCAACTGCCTCCAATTTACCATGAGCCAAGACCACGTATCTGCCTCTGTGGTGCTGTCAGAGCACAATTGTGCCAGGAGCCCAAATTATGATGGCCTCATAAATCAGTTGCTTCAAAGAAGCAAGCAAGAGAAACATGATGTGATCCACCTTTTGTGATAATAAATAAAGTTTTCAATAGTATTCTTCTGAAACTTTTTAATTTCCATGGCAATATTTGGAAGGGTAGGGGCTTCAATTTCAGATTTTGCTGAAGTTCCCCAAAACCCTCCGGGTGTCCCTGTTGATTTGGCTCAGAATTGTTTTCAGCTTTGTGAAATTGGCTTTTTCAAAGCACCAAGATTAGATAGCTAGATAGATAGCTAGACAAATAGATAGCTAGACAGACAGATAGAAGGGATAGGTTACAGAGTGACCTAGATAAATTAAAGGATTGGGCCGAAAGAAATCTGATGAGGTTCAACAAGGACAAGTGCAGAGTCCTCCACTTAGGAAGGAAGAATCCCATGCACAGCTATAGACTGGGGACTGATGAGCTAGGCAGCAGTTCTGCAGAAAAGGACCTGGGGGTTACAGTGGACAAGAAGCTGGATATGAGTCAGCAGTGTGCCCTTATTGCCAAGAAGGCTAGTGACATATTGGGCTGCATTAGTAGGAACATTGGTAGCAGATCAAGGGAAGTGATCATTCCCCTCTATTTGGCACTGGTGAGGCCGCTTTTAGAGTATTGTGTCCAGTTTTGGGCCCCCCACTACAGGAAGAATGTGGACAAATTGGAGAGAGTGCAGCGGAGGGCAACAAAAATGATGAGGGGGCTGGAGCACAGGACGTATGAGGAGAGGCTGAGGAACCTGGGCTTCTTTAGTCTGCAGAAGAGAAGAATGAGGGGGGATTTGATAGCAGCCTTTAACTACCTGAAAGGGGGTTCCAGGGAGGATGGAGCTAGGCTGTTCTCAGTGGTGGCAGATGACAGAACAAGGAGCAATGATCTCAAGTTGCAGTGGGGAAGGTCTAGGTTGGATATTAGGAAAAAAAATTCCCTAGGAGGGTGGTGAAGCACTGGAATGGGTTACCTAGGGAGGTGGTGGAATCTCCATCTTTAGAGGTTTTTAAGCTGCGGCTTGACAAAGCCCTGGCTGGGATGGTTTAGCTGAGGTTGGTCCTGCTCTGAGAAGGGGGTTGGACTAGATACCTCCTGAGATCCCTCCCAACCCTCATCTTCCATGGTTCTATGATTCTATGAAATCGCCTATGATCACACAGGTTTTTTCCCCATTCATATTATAGATTGGTACACAAGGAGGTGGCCATCCTGTTCCCTAGCATGATTAGTACTCTGTTGCAGACATCGACTAATATCCTATCTTGTGCTTTGTCATTTAGGATATGGATCCATAAGTATTCAGCATCCTTTGCCTCTGAGCTGCCAGCGACTGGGAAATAGGCCAAGCCATCTGTGGCAATTCCTGGAGTGGGGGGTTCCTGGAAGTGCTCTATACTCTCTGAGGTATCTGTGATACAGTGTCCTTAGTGCCAGTATCCACAAGCACCAGTGGAGCCTTGCCCATTGCTTTCAGAAGCCTATCGTCTCTTGCAGTCACTTGTCATGTTTTGGCTCCAGAAAAGACAGCATGCCCTCCTGTCACCTGCCTGCCCTTGCAGAATAACGTGGACAGTTAAAATAAAGAGGTCAGGAGAAGTTCAAGTAAAACTCAGCTTGGTTCAGAAGAAGAAGGAGAGAGAGTTATTTCTGTTGTGATAGAAACTAGCAATCCCAGTTGAGGATCAGGATCCTGTTGTCCTCGGTGCTGTACAGACAAGAAGGGCACTTCCTGCTCCAGAGAACTCACCCCGGGGAAAATATAAGATCATAGAACCGAGAGAAATTGAGCTAGAGGCAGGCCCGGTGTCCTGTTCCTCAGAGTACGTGTGTCTCTAACGCCTCAGACCCCACCCCTACCTCCTGTGCAGATCTTGTTGCAGACGTGTCTGTGGAGGACTGCTCGCTATTTACAGTCTACTAGCACAGGCCAGCTTCGCTCACACTGTGCACACCTGAGCAATGGGCTGCAGGCAGGAGCGTTTCATAAAGGGACTGGACGGATGGAACCAACCGCAGGGCCATTAATGCCAACATGCATCCGATTACAGAGATCACCTGCCTAGGATTCTCCCTGGCTTATCCCCCATGCAGCCAATCAACAGCTCCAGGCCATGCCAGGCCCTTCTTGAAGCATCAGACAGGGGCAGCATCTGTGCCCCAATGACATTACGTTCCTACGTAACAGCATCCAAAAGACTGAAATATCAGGCAAAAGGTGGAGAAACACTCAGTGAAGGCATCGCGTAGTGCTTACCAGTGTTCTGACTATTCAACAAGTGACAGAGAATGGTGTGATTATAGGCTGAATGCCACGATACAAACAGGTGACACACAATCACCCTGGCCATTGCATTCGGTTTTGATCACTCCACCTTGGAAGAAGTAACAGCAGAACTAGGTCCAGAGACGAGCAACAACAGTAATTAGGAGGCATTAGGGGAATTCCAGAGAAGAGAAGAGTGTTCAGTTTAGTGAGGAGACAAAAAAGGGGGATGCAAATTACAAACAGCACAGAGCACTCCCTGCTTAACCTCTCTGACAAAATCCACCACCACTGCCCTGGAACATCTAATGAAAATACATTTTTATTACACTATATTATGAGTTTGCTGGATTAACTGGAATAAGATATTACTGAGAAAATATTTTAGGAGGATTCAAAGCAGGAATAGTCATTTACATGAATAATGAGGATATCATCCACAGTTAAAGGAATTAGCACGTTTATATGGAACAGCAAGCATTGTGCTTCAGGTAACCAGGGAATCACTGACTAGCTAGAGGACAGGAAAAAGTTGTCTCCAGTGTCTTGTTAATGCAAAATTGCCCATTGTATGTATGATTTCAGACCTTCCTCTGAAACACCGGGTACTAGCTGCAGTCACAGGATATTGCAAGAGCTGGGTTGTTACTCATTAATGTGCATAAGAGAATGTGGAACATTTTTGGCTTCTACAGA
This sequence comes from Emydura macquarii macquarii, assembly GCF_026122565.2. Classification (NCBI taxonomy): domain Eukaryota; kingdom Metazoa; phylum Chordata; order Testudines; family Chelidae; genus Emydura; species Emydura macquarii. The sequence goes on from NW_027131688.1 coordinate 2,549,756, forward strand.
ACACGTAATTTAAAATGAAAAAGACCAGTTCTATAAAATTTAGCTTACAGTCTCTTTCCATCCTGTAGGAGGCCCCAATCCATGAACAATACATGCACCACTCACCAGCAATTTCTGGGGCCACACACACTGCCCTAAACATGTGGTTAAATTCCCACCACTTCTTTCTTAACAGCTTGAATCATCACCGTCAATGGAAGTTTTGCCATTGGACTTGACACCGGGTCCCAATCCTGCTCCTATTATTATTGCTTGTGGAGATCAATCCTGATAATAGCTTTACTGTCACCTCTTGGCCTCTTTACAAAGATGAGCTCATCTGCTCTGCTCTCCCCAAACTCCCGTACCCAGCGAGGCAGTTATGTCAAGGTCACCAGTTGACGAGTCATAAGACCTAAGTTCTGTTCCCAGCTGTTCCGCCAGCCTGCTGTGTGAGGGCTTGAGCAAGACAAGACAAGACCTCCTCTCTCTGTGCTTCTAGTTCCACTCCCACCCTTCTTCAGTCTTGAATAGTTAGACTGCCACTTCTTTGGGGCAAGGACTCTTTCTTACTGGAGTCTACACAGCACCGACCACAATGGGACTTCACTCAGCTGCGGCTCTAGCTACTATCATGTTATCAATGCAAATGATGACATGTCTACTTACACTATTGCAGTCACACCTTTAGCACCTGATCTTGTCATATGTATCATTTACATGTTGGCAACATACTAAGATGTGGTAAAACTCACAACTTTAGGGTCTTCTCTGCCTTTTCGTTACATAAATAAACAAACAGAGAGGAGTAAAGACAGTGTAACATAAAGTTGGGTAAAATAGGTGGTTGAATTTTTTTAGCAAAAAATGAGGATTTGGTGACTTCAAAATGTTTCACCAATCTTTTTAGTTTTGTCAAATTGTTTTGGCCAGAAAAAAACAAAACAAAAAACCCCTAAACGTAATCTGAAAAAAAATCAAAATGTTTCATTTTAACATTTTCTAAATGAAACATTTCAATTTTTAAAGTTCAAAATGACTTTTTGTTTTGAAATTTCCTTCATTTTTATTAAAAAAAAAAAAAAAAAAAACCCACAAAATGACTTAAACAAAATGCCTCAAATTGAAACATTGTGTTTGATTCAAAATTAGTTTCATTTTCATTATTTTATTTTATTTTTTGGAATTGCCTGCAAATTGAAAAATCCGTTATCCACCCAGCTCCCGTGCATTGACATTTTGAAGAAGCTAACAATAGTTTAATATTCATCAGACCTATCAGCTCCTGAATTACTGGAGTTTTTCTTCTACCACCTCTTTTATCCTCTATGCTTTTTACATGCCCAGCACACATACCAGTATTCTTGAGTTTTGTAAAACTGAATTAAGTTGCTGTAAAGCTTTTCAGAAGGAGGGAAGTGTTAAACCATCTAAAATCTAATCCCTGTTTTTGAACAGCCCTTTTATTTGCATGGGCCTTGGGATTCATGAAGTCCAATCAACCAGCCTTTTTATTTGATCTAATATGCTATTTTTCAGCATTGCAAAGTTGGTGCAGACAATCCAAAGAGGAATCAAGGTGGCAAGTTGAATTATATTCCCATACTGCCTGTCAAGAATAAGTTTTTGGTAGAGTTGATCAAACTGTGAAGAGCTTCGATATTTAAAATATATATATATATATATATTTACGCACAGATAAAGAGGAAAAAAAATATGAAGAATCTATTCAGGCTCACTTTATCTTCGTATTCCCACACTGATTTGCTTGTCAAAATCTACACCACCACACACAAAAAAACGTTCATTGAACGTTGGAGCAGAGTTAACAAGCAGCAGGATTAGAGCACCACCAAGTGGCAGGCTCTGAGTTACATCCGGAAGTGTAGGCTTTATCTATTACAGCCATGGGTACTGACTTCATGCCACCAGCTCATAGAGGCAAGGATATGCAAACCAACAGGGACTTTGAACTTTCCCAATTGTTGCCTTCCTTTCAGAAATAACCTTGAGGTGAACCTACTTGAAAATTAAAATGTTCAAAATCAGTTAAGAAATATAAGACTAATTGTCATAAAATGGGATTTGTAGACCATTAGCCTGCAGTACAAGGCATGGAAATTCTCTACTTCAATAGTTTATAAAGGACATTTTATGATACACGTGTTTGCTTAATGATAAAAGGAGACATAGGGGAAAATCTTCAAAAGCAACCTTTCCAAGAAGTTCCATTATTATCAGTGTTTATTTTTTGTATTACTGTAGCACTTGGGAGTGCTAGTCATGGATCAGGACTGTACAAACACACTGATTTCACTGGGAGTTAGGCACTTTATTATGTCCGATTAAGTCATTGTAATACTGAAGGGCCAAATTCTGCCACCGTTAAAGTAGCTGAATAAGGCCCCAGTGAGTAGAACTGCTTCCAACATATGGGTATAATTCATTAAGCCTTTCATCATCCTTTATACAATATGTATCACTCACTAAGTCCATTACAATACAGCAAATGCGTGTATTGCATTTGCAAAGCGTGAAAGGGTTTTCATATCATTCCAGGCCTGCTCTCTAGCACTGCTTCATTACAATGCTACTCAGATGGATAGCACCACTGCCAAGGTATGAACATTGGACTGTTACCTACTTGCTGATGAATTATTTATAACAAGTGAGCAGCATCACTCTCCAAACCATGTGCTAACAAGGTATGGGCACTACAACGATAAGTTAAAATATTGAAAGAAACAAAAAATATTCGGCACGAAACAGGAAGGCAGAGGCTTTCGTTGCGGGATAAGCAGCTGACTTTTTAGGTAGCTACTGATCACAAAGCTGACTGTGCATCGCCCCACAGAATTACACGCAGGGGGGGAAAACAAATCAAAGCTGACAACTGTGAATATGCAGGGTAGTGGTAGCCGTGTCAGTCCCAGGATACGAGAAAGACAAGGGGGATGAGGGGATCTCTTGCTGGACCAGTGTCATTGGTGAGAGAGATGAGCTTCCAAGCTGCCCCGGAAGAAGAGCATGTCCGTCTCTCACCAGCAGCAGCTGGTCCCATAAAAGATATTCCCTCCCCCACCTTGTCTCTAGCTGTGAATATGTCTTTTGTGCACAATGAATAGCACAGATTCATTTACTCACAAAAATCACAACCTAATGGAAGTGAGCTAAGGATACATTAAAAAATAGAACCAATAGCATCATGTTGAACTCACAGCATCACAGACATCTATAGATTTATTTTTAACCCTTGACCTAGCTGTCTAATTAGGCATCTAAATAAGTGAACTGACTTTTTCGTGCCCAGCATCTTCCACTAAATCGTTGGAGGCGTCCAGTGTCTCAACAGCTCTGAAAGTCAGTCACTGAGAAGCTAGATTCACAAAGGGGACTTAGGTAGTTACCTGCCACTCTAGGCACCTACCTCTAACATTTAGGCATCATTGGCATTCACAAAACCTTGGATCAGCAGCTGCCTAACCTTGTAAACACCGTGTCAAGTTCCTAGGTACCGAAGTTTCCACTGGTAAAGTCCACAAGCCATCTACGTTTCTGCTGCTGGGCACACGCACAGCCACCTACATCCTGACGCTGCCCAGCTGCTCAGCGCCTAGCTCACACCTAAGCCCTGGAGGGCATTCACGGACGAGGCTTCCCCTCGCTTATCTCCCTTGGGTTGTTCCACTGTGTATAAACACCTAAACGTTCACTGAGCCAGAGAGAACAAGGGTGACTCTAGCCCCGGGCTTAGGGCACTCTACTGCTCCGATGACCGAGTGAGGATTGATACACAATGGAACAGCTTCATCAGGAGAGCGTGAGAGAGCCTGCCCCCAGTCCACACTGGTGAGAGGAGCGGGCAAGAATCTCCCCATGAGCGTGAGAATCTTTTGGCAGACAGAGGAGACGAGAATATTCTCTTCTGGAAAAGATGAGAGCAACGGGCTTTGGTGGGTGTTACGGTTCCACGTGTGTTTCGCCGCATCACCCCTGACCGCGTGCTGTCTGGTCAGCCATGTCGTGTCGTTTGGGGGGGCTCTGAGCACATCTGAAGAAAGGGGTTTCCGTTTGTTGGTGCCAGGGGCCCCCTTGGGCTTGCCAGCTTCTCCTACTTCCATACTGCAGATGTCTCCTGAGAGGCTTCCCAGCATGCCCTGGGACTCCTGAGTGTATGATTGCAAACTCTGCTTCACCTCCTCAAGGGAGGGTGCCACGCCCATGGGGATTCCTTGGCTCGCTCATTCCTGTTGCAATCTCCCTCAAACACAGTCTGGCTGCAGATAACTCCAGGTCCCCTTACCCATCTGCCAGGACTTGGTTCTCTAAGGCCATGCGTGGTGCCATTTTCTTTCCTATTCAAGCCCCCTACAGTTAACATTTCTTTTAAATTGTTCTTTTCACCTTCAAATTTCCAAAGTAAGTCTCCGCACACCGGACGTGGGCAGCCAGCCGGGTCCTCTGAAATTCTTCTCTCATGGTCCCCTGACTTGCTGTGCCCACCTCCTTCATTGGGGCTTTTGCTCTGCCCTATTCCTATATGCTACACACCCTGAGCAGGGTCATCCCGCCTGCCATCTTGCTCTTCCCTTGCCTTTTTCTGCCCAGTTGCCCCCAACTATCATCTGTGCTCAGTTGTATGCAAGACGTGCACACCTCCTACACTGCTACCTTAGACCAGCTCCAAGCCTGTGCAGCTGTCGCTCCACTCCACTGTCTCTGGGAAACCACACCTCTGAGGGCCTGGGGTCAGATTTGCAGTGACATTTTCATTAGCTATGTGAAATGCCTCTAAATATTTTATTCCCTTATTATGCCAAGCCTCAGCCTCTTGAAGAAATGTGCTCTGGTGATATACATTATTACAATGACCGTCATAGATGAAGGTCATCAAAAATGACAGAAAATTACCAATATACTCAGCTGACTTAATAAGCCAATTCTACAGAGGGTCACACTAGATACTTTGTTATTTGTGACCTTGAGCTTCTAATTTCTTAAGTGATAATGAGATGTAACCTACACATTTTATAGCCCAGAGTGTGGTAATAGAGAGAGATTCTTTTCACCTCAGGAAGCTTTACTCTAATTTGATACATAACAAGCAGAAAATGATCTTGGATTTCACACCTTCCCAGTCTCCTAGTATTTCTCCTGTAACAGTGCAATGAACTCTCAATTAGGTATAGCTTCTTATTTCTTTTTCTTAGAAACAAAAAAAACCACCACCTCAGAAACCGTAGCTAGTAACTGTAGTGAAGGGCTCGCTGGATCGTGCTAAAATAGCCAGATAACTCCGGTTATCTGATCAGATTGGAACCAGGACGAATCTCCACCTCTCTCTCTCAAATCTCACCCCTGTTCAAGGTTTGGATAGCTTAGAAAAATACCTGTTGTTACCGTCTCCACAGGCTGTGTAGGACATCCTGGTTCAAGAAACTAGCAGGGCAGACTCCATTGTTTTCTGTCTCCGTGTTTTGCTGCATTTTCTCCATGCTGTCTCCCCGCTACTGCCTTGCCACCAATGCCAGCTCTGTGGAGAACGTTTCCAGCACTGCCTTTTGCCAGCGGGAGGGGTGGAGTCGTGTACTCAGCAGGAACAACAGAGGATATTGTGTGGCGATGGAGCGAGATGGGTTTGAAGAACCGTGTGGCAGCCACATTTGCCACGCAGCGTGTGCAAAGCACACAAATGTGTGTGCAAATGGCGAGTTTGGTGCACAAGCAGCTGGGCTAGTCAAAAAAGGCTTTGACTAAAATGAAAAACTGTGACAAATGTGTGTTTATCACATTTTTCATGACCACATTTTTCTCTTAGAAATTAAAAACAAGTTTGAAAAATTGTGTCTAAGGTTTTTTATTTGTTTTCCCTATTCCCACCTTTTTTACTCCCCACGCCCAATGGGACAAAGAGGGGAAGTGAGGGGAAAAAACTTAAAAAGTTTCAAAACTTTGTTCAATTTTGTCACTAAAAAGGTAAATTCTGTTTCTGGCCAACCCGACCAAGCAGTAATTTCTGTGGACGTTAACCCAGATTCTGCATGCAGTCACAGTCTGTGTGCCCACACATACCCGTTTCAATGCCTTGGCTACGATCTGCTGAGGAAGACGTTAATTTGGCCACTAGCAACGTGGCAGCATCTGCGTTACCAATAGTGTTCAGGTCTCAGTATTGAGGAAAGTAACTCTTTTTCCTTCTCCTACAACATGCATGTCTGTCACAGCAAGCACAGGCATTTTCTTCTTATGAAGTTAAATAATTTTTCAGCGTTTATCATCTGTAAGTTAGTGAGAGGCCAGGAGGTTTGCTGTATTTGAACGTGTGTATCCAAATATGTACATAGGGGCCAGTCTGAACCAAATCTGCAAACAAACAGTTTAAGAATAACCCACTACTAGAGTTAGGATACCGATGCACCTGTGCCCGTCCACTAAGGCCAATATGGTGCTAGCCTCCTCATTTCCTGGAGGCACTTCTCCAAAAGCTGTGCTTCTGTGAAAGACGTACAGGTAGCTTCACCATTACAGAGCTGAAAGATGCTATTTTTTCCAGGACTGCTTGGACATGGACATGGACAGACAGATAGATACTCCAGTGTTGGAGATTTTTAATAGCAGGTTAGACAAACACCTCTCAGGGATGGTTTAGATACTACTTAGTCCTTTCTCCAAGGGACCATTCGTTATCTACTCTGTCCTATGTCTTACAGGCCACTAAATTTTACCCAGATACCTCTGTTTTCAGCCCAATAACTTGTGTTTTGGTTCGACTGAAGCACATCTTTCAGAAAGGTCTCCAGCCTTGATCTGAAGACAAGAGATGGAGGATCTCCTACTTCTCTTGGAAGTTTGTTCCAATGATTCATCACACTCACTCAGTGCTTAGCTTGTAATGAAAGAGGTGCCAGGGCTCATCTAGTTAGGTGAGGGGCTCAAGCAATTGTTTTACTTTCATAACTGACCCAGCAAGCCCAGAGGTGGGGGGTCTATGAACTGCCAAGCATAGAGGTGCTGGGGCTCAGCCCTGGAACAAATGATGCACTGCCTCCCCTGTTAAAAATGTATACCTAATTTCTAATTTGAATTTGTCTGGCTTTAACATCCAGCCATTGGCTCTTGTTCTGCCTTTCTGCACTAGATTAAAGAGCCTTTTCGTACCCAGGGTTTTTCCCTGTGAAGGAATTTATTTCATGTAATCAAGTCACTTCTAAATCTTCTTTTGGATAAACTAAACAGATTGAGCTCTTTAAGTCCCTTGCTGTAAGGAATTTTCTCCAGCTCTCAAATCATTTTTGTGGCTATTCTCTGCAACCTCTGCAGTGTTTAACATCTTTTTTAAAATGTTGACACCAGCGCTGGACACAGTATTGCAGTATACCTAGGTGAAAACCTCCTGAACTGCTACGCACTACTCTCCTGTTTATACATCCAAGTGCTGGAGCTGGCCCATGGACATGGCACAAATCACTTCTGGGTTGATGACTCCATGCATATTTGGAGAGAGAGGCTAGCTCTGTAAGTGTATTTCTGTAATTGTCTCCTTTTGTTAACAAATTCCTGTTCAGATTATTATAATTCACTGCTGATAACGGCATGTTGACACTGACCCAGGATTGCATTCTCAGAGACTCAGGAGTATGTTTACTCAGTTTGCTGATCTATTTTCCAACTTATTTTGAACATAACCACTTCAAAATATGTCTCTGCTAGTTAAAGTGGGACAGTTAGCCACAAAGTTATGCTAATCTTGCTGATTTTCCAAACGCTGGTGTTTTGAAGTTACTGACTATATACAGCTGTCTCAACTAATAGCCACACAATTTTCTCTAGTCCCAGACTCACTCTGATTGTGTTCCATCACCATCTTGTGTTTCATCCATTTATACCAGCCTGTTCTCCAGATAAACTGTTGTTAGGGCCAGATTTAGTCTATATATTTTTGCCAAAATAGCTTCACTTGTATACAAAAGCCTGTCATTTGCACTACAGAGGGGAAAGTTCTTTCTCCAGCCAGAGCCTGAGTCCTGACACAGCAATACACAAAAAATCTACTTAGTACATAACTGGATATAATTATTTATTCCTCTGTTGAAAAAACTCTCACCATAAGTACTTGAAGTGGGCTGATACACTGACAAAGGCATTGCGTTTTTGGACCATAAGTTAAGTAACCGGTAACATCGGGATCAGGATTTGGAAAGTAAAATACTGCTTCCTAACATGAAAAGCTGAGAATATAGTGACTGGTTCAATTATAATGTCAGTTGATGGTGTTTTGAGATCCCAATCCTTCTGATATTTAGGAATAAATTCTTATAACAAAGGACCAGGAGAGCTATTTACTCAAACACTCCACCATTAACTTTAAAAAAAAAAATTCTCTTTGTATAACATGATGGTTCTTTGTGTCTCCTATGAACTTTAACTCCATCGCTTTGTACCCTGATCCCCACACACTGGTACAGTGGACACGTTCTCCCCACAAGCCGCTGACTGGGAGCAGCTTGAATGGCTGCCTCAGCCCTCTTTCCGTTAAGTCAATCAGAATAATATGCTTTTTGGAGAAAAATAACCAGCTGTGTGTGCCTGGCTTGCTAGTAGGGAGAGGGTTTAAAATCAGTGACTTGCCAGAGCTTTATGGTTCACATTTCAAAAGCCTTTCCCACAGATGAACGAGTCCTCCACAGAGCAGACAAGCCTTAGACTAGGTCTCAGGCACTCTCTGTCTACTTCCTACATCCTTGGACAAGTGACTTGATCCATAACTGCCTCATTCTCCCATCTATAAACGAGGATAAACCATGCGTTCTCTGTCCTGAACTTTATTTACTTTGACTGTAAGGTCTTCATGGCAGGGAAGAGAGCCCCTGATAGAAAAAGGCCCTGATCAGAGACCAGATGGGGCCTCGAGCCGCTACTCTAATACAAATAATGGTTTTCCGGCTATGATTATTTTTAAGCACTCAACCAATGGCTGTTACATTGCTGATTGCTTCTTAAGTCATTTTTCCATGGCATCATTTTTATTAACTTATTAACTTTCCATAACAAGTAAAAGGTCTGGACATCTGTTCTACAATCAACCACTGACTAAAGTATCAGGCACATTGGTTGAAACGATAGTAAAGAACAGATTTATCAGACACATCGATGAACACAACTTGTTGGGGAAGAGTCAACATGGCTTCTGTAAAGGGAAATTATTCTTCACCAATCCACTAAAATTCTTTAAGGAGGTCAAGAAGCATGTGGACAAGGATGATCCAGTGGATATAGTGTACTTAGATTTGCAGAAAGCCTTTGACAAGGTGCCTCACTAAAAATTCTTAAGCAATCTAAGCTGTCATGGGATAAGAGGGAAGATCCTCTCCTGGATCAGTAACTGGTTAAAAGACAGGAAACAAAGGGAAGGAATAAATGGTCAGTTTTCAGAATGGAGAGAGGTAAATAGCGGTGTCCCGCAGGGGTCTGTACTGGGACCAGTACTGTTCAACATATTCATAAATGATCTGGAAAAAGCAATAAATGGTGAGGTGGCAAAATTTGCAGATGACACAAAACTACTCACGATAGTTAAGTCCAAAGCAGATTGAAAAGGATTACAACAGGATCTCACAAAACTGGGTGATTGGGCAACATTATGGCAGATGAAATTCATTGTTGATAAATGCAAAATAATGCACATTGGAAAACATAATCCCACTATACATATAAAACGATGAGGTCTAAATTAGCTGTTACCACTCAGGAAAGATCTTGGAGTCACTGTGGATAGTTCTCTGAAAACATCCACTCAATGTGCAGCGGCAATCAAAAAAGCTAGCAGAATGTTGGGAACCATTAGCAAAGGGATAGATAATAATAAATCCACATGGTTCCCACATCTGGAATACTGCGTGCAGATCTGGTCACCCCAATTCAAAAAAGTTTTATTGGAATTGGAAAAGATACAGAAATGGGCAACTAAAATGATTAGCGGTATGGAAAATTTTCCATATGAGGCGAGATTAATAAAACTGGGACTTTTCAGCTTTGAAAAGAGATGAATAAGGGGGGCTATGATAGAGGTCTATAAAATCATGACTGGAGTGGAGAAAGTAAATAAGGAAGTGCTTTTTACTCCTTCTCTTAACATAAGAACTAGGGCTCACCAAATGAAATTAATAGGCAACAGGTTAAAACAAACGAAAGGAAGTATTTCTTCACACAATGCACAATCTATGGAAATCCTTGCCGGGGGATGTTGTGCAGGCCAAGACTATAAATGGGGTTCAAGAAAGAAGTAGATAAGTTCCTGGAGGATAGGTCCATCAAGAGCTATTAGCCAGGGTAGGCAGGGGTTGCTGTTTGCCAGAGGCTGGGAACGGCTAATGGGATGGATCACTTGGATTACCTATTCTGTTCATTCCCTCTGAAACACCTGGTTCTGGCCACTGTCAGAAGACAGGATTCTGGACTAGATGGACCATTGGTCTGACCCAGTATGGACGTTCTTATGTTAGTATTTCTTGGGCTTCAGTGACTACTGAGTGAAATGCAAGGAGACAAATGATTTAAAGTTTTCCCTCCACTGGGTTTTTCTTTCCTACACACCATGGGGCTCGGTGCTCATAGTTCTTGTTCCCCTGAAGGCTGTGTCGTGTTGCAGTCTCTCTCTGACAGATGTTGAATGAGAACTCAGCAAGTTAACGCTGCCATTTTTTTAGCTTCTCTCCAAAGCATGAGTTACTTACCATTATGGGGCCTGATGGTCTGTGAAAGCTGGAAACCATCTAACCAGCAAATCAGACAAGTAAGCTTTATAAGTCTCAGCTATTGCCAAGTATTCCAGCTCAGCTGCAAAATGCCATTCTTTCAGCTGCTCAGCTTCCAGCTGCCAAAAGCAATGGTTTGCATCTGTCAGCGCCTTCTTGTCGCTCTAAATTCAAGTCCAATGTCATTTGGAAGCATCATAATCAACAATAAATGGCCTGTAGAAAACTGCATTTGAAAGTAATAATACAGCAAAACTTCATTTCCACTTTTGGATGGCAGGGCTATAACTGCCTTGCCAGATGAACTATTCCTGAGGCAGAGGGACAGTAATGTCAGTGACTAATGTTTTACGTTGCTCCTTGCTTCTGCTTCTGCTCCTAGTCAGTTGTGTTGACTGCACGCATGAGAAGACTTAGGCATAACCAGCCCACATATATGAACCCACGTCAGTTCTGTCAGCTTGAAACAAGTCTCCTAAACATTCTAGGCCTTTCTGGAGCCCAACCAAAATGTCGTCATTGATAAAATGACTATAAAGGAGTTGCAATAATTCAAAGGAACTAATGGTCTTCAGTTGGAAGATGATCATGGATAACCGTGAGGAGAGAGGAGGAACTGTTCTGGTGACACCTTGGCTGACACGGAACAATCCAATTATTTTAATCAGATAGTTTGGTAAGGCATTTGAGGGTGCTCTAGTGTATGAACAGCACTACCAATGCAATACTAATCCTACTAATTATCATTATTTGCTGCTAGCCTCACCAATGGGAGTGGTTTGCAGGCATCAAGAGAAGGTGCTTGTGCCCAACTGATGGAGGAGGGGAGACTATGGAGAGACGAAGAGGGGAATGATGTGGTCAGAGCAATGAGCCAGAAGATGGTCCTATCAGTAGTGGTTAAAATGGACTTGAGTGGGGCAATGTGGCTGATATCAAGGCCTGAGAGGAAGAAATTATAATAGTTAAGGCTTGAGATAGGATCTAAAGAAGAGTCTTGGCAGCATGGATAGACAGCAAAGGCCAAATCTTAGACAGATTAGGTAGGTGTAAGTGGCAAGACCTGGACATGGCCTGGATACGTGGATCTAAAGAAATGGCCAAATCAAGGTGATGCCCAGATAAAGGACTTGACTGTCTGGGACAAGAGTAAGGTTGGGGTTATTCACTGTGATAGAGAAAGTGGGAAGGGCCTTTAAAAAAACCCCAAAGAGAACGTAAGAGAACTCAGGCCTCAGAGTTCTCCAAAAAAGAGATTAAGTTCTTATACACTCTGCATTTGACGGAGACTTTCAATTCCAAATACTATAAGAACAAACATGGCCATTAGGAATATAAAGCAAGGAGGGTGATCATAATGGATGAACTAGTTAAGCAGCAGAGTGTAAGTTCAGAATTGGGCAGGGAGAGAAAATTAACTGCATAGTTTTAAAATGTTAGCCTTCTACCCCTAGCCATGTAAAACAGATTACGTTGATTCTAGGGGAGATCGAAAACATCACAGTAATTTATTTCTGTCTCCAAGGTCCTAAGCAAACTGAGATTTTAACAAAAATATGACAGATAAATAGCAAGTCGTTATTAAAAGGGTATGTTAACTTATCTCTTCCTGTGTCCTTGGAGCTGATGGAGCAGCCGCTCGGCCTATTTTTCATATGTGCTTTCACTTACATATTCCCAGATTTAGTGTTTTGAAGACTTTATTTTTAATTTTTGCTGCCTTGGCCTAATGCTTTCCTCTCAAGCAGAAATGATGAAGCAGAACCTGTCCGTATTTAGGTTATGATACCGTGGAGTGCTGTCCCACTTACAAAACAGCTGGTCATGTCATTGTTTCTAAAAGTTCCCCTATGCACTATGGCAGACAGCTTTTGCTCTCTAATCAGAGCCAGACTACATTTCGCTCCCATGTATAAAAATGAAGACCAGTGTGTCAACGTATAATCTTGGCTGCTAACCGAAGGCATCACCTCTAACAGACGGCGCTACCTCTCCACCCTTTTTGCTCTTCAATGCTCAGACACAGCCACTCTGTAGCGTGGTATTATTACCAGACAGGGAGTCGTCATTGCAAATGATATTGGGAAGACAGATAGAATAGATCATAAGAAGATGGATGCAATACGTCCTGGGCCTCTTTAAAATTTAGATGTGCCTACAATTTTGTGGGAATGGGAGATAAAGTTTCCTCATAAAGTTTAATCATATCTTTTCCAAACAGAGATTAAGAACCTTTTCCCATGGACTCAGACAACCATCACTGTGTGGGACTGCTGTTAAGAGGACAGCTCTCTTGTGGATCAAGGCCTCCTACCTAAGATACAATCAGCAGCCAAGAACTGTCAGCTTCCCAAATGCAGAACTTGTCTCATAGCCATGGAAACCATTTCTGCATGAGTTCAGTGCAGCAGGACTCTTACCAGAGCCTTCAGGACAACTGTGAAATCAATTAATTGAACATGGCTTTCCCACCCATCAAACCATACAAGCTACCTTTTCCAGGTATGGTGGAGAGAGGCAGCACTTTGATCTTTTCTGGATTTGACAATTATGTCGCACTCTCAGATACCACAATGATGATTGTGATACCCATTGCTGAACAGACAGAAAGATGCACTCACACTATCTGGCTTCTGATAGATCTCCCTGGAACTAGCTGCATGGACCCTTCATCAGGGAATTCTCTGGTTCTCTGGTTCTCATAGTAATGGTTTAGACACACAAAACTAAAACATTCAAAGCATTGTTTCCAACATTAAGTGTGTGACAGGGTAAGACCAGATGACTACCGGAGAGTGCTACTATTTGGGTCCTGGGATGTGGGTGGGCTAAAAGCCAACAGCTAAAAGCCCCTCCCCAGCCGAAGGGGAGGAGCTACTGACTCCGGGACTCAACTGATTACAGGGGACAATGAATGAAAAAAACAGGAACAGGTGTGAAGGTCAAAGGGCTAAAAGAAAGGAACCTGAAGGGGACACGGAGCAGAGAACCCCAGACAGCGCCCACTGCTCCTCAAAAGTGTGTAAGGAATTAGTGGACATGGCCCAGAGGAATTCTGCCTGGATACGTGAGTAGACAGAAGAATGGTTCAAACTGAAACTAAAACAGGCTCTGCTTTGTTCTGACTGAAGTGAAGCAGACAGACTGGGAACAGGGAGAAACAAAGCTAGTGAATGGAAATCACAGCAATTGTGTGTGAATGACCCCAACGCACAGGAATAAAAGACACTAAAAGACAAGAGAAAGAAAGAAAAAAAAGAGGGGCAGAAATGGCTAAACTTACGGGGACCCTGGGACCTTTTGTTGAGTCTCTAGAGAACTGGAACTCATATACGAAGCATTTTCAGCTTTTTGTTATTGCAAATGAAATTACAGACGCAAAGAAGGTGCCCATTTTCTTAAGTGTTGTAGGAGCTAAAACCTGTACTTTATTGCACAGTTTAGCGCACCCTGATAATCCAGAGACAAAATCTTACAGTGACACAGTGAAAATCCTGGAGGCACATTTTTCTCCAAAACTGCTGGTAATTGCAGAGAGATTTAGGTTCCACAGAAAGAATCAAGAAGGTGAAACAATTCTGCAGTTTGTAACAGCTCTGAAGAAGCTTGCTGAGCACTGTGAATTTGTTAAATGACACCTTATATGGTAGGTTAGTGTGTGGTCTGCACAATGAAGCAATACAGAAGCGCCTATTGACAGAGGCCCAGCTCACCTGACAGAAGGCCATTGAAATTGCAATCTCTATGCAGCTGGCCGCAAAAGAAGCCCAACAGCTCAGTGCATCGACCAGAGTGCACAAGGTGTCACAAGAACCTACCCACAAGACAGTGGGGCGGCGGGAAAGTTACTGCTGTGGAAAGTCGGGTCACCATGCATCGGAATGCTGGTGTAAAGACCTGGTGTGTCGACAATGTGACAAAACGGGATACACTGAGCGTGCCTGCAAACAAAAGAAAGACGAGTCAAACAGAACAGGCAAACCAGAGAAAAAGAAGCCTGCTGTCTGGCGGACCAAAAAGGAAAATCTGCATGCGGTAGAGCAGACTCAGGATGATCAAAGTGACACCCAGTCAGAAGAAGAAGTGCCACTCCATGTCTTCTCCATGGCAGTTGGCTCACATGAATACTGGGTAACCCCGCTGTTGGAAGGTAAACCTGTACGCATGGAACTGGACACCGACGCAGCAGTCTCACCGATCTCAGACACTGTGTATAAGGGGAAGTTAAAGCATCTCCCATTTAAGTCAACAAAAATCGTTCTGGGGATGTACACTGGAGAAGCTGTACCCATGTTGGACTCTACTGATGTTAAGGTGAAGCTCAATGGACAGACTGCGTGTAGAAGATCCCCCTGTAGGGGGCGGTGCCGGCGGTTCTCCCTCGGTGTCAATCCCCGAAGGAGGCCACACCTCCCAGTGCATACGCCCTTCGAGAGTCCAAATTAAAAGGGCCGTCTCCGGCCCTTTTAGGGCGAGCCTGGGGTTCAGGTCACTCCTAAAGGGGAATCATCTCTTGTCCTCATGGGCGGGCAAACAGTCTAGGGCATGGCCCTCAGCCAGGGATGGGCCAGCAGCAGGAAAAGCAGTCTCTAGCCCCAGAGGGTGAGGAAACAGTCTATCGCCTAGCCCTTTGACAGGGCAGGCCGGCAAACACAGGCTCGAGCCCTGGACAGGGTGAGCAACAGTCTATGGCCTGGCCCTTCTGTAGGGCAGGCAGGCAAACAGTCTCAGGCCCTTGGCAGGGTGAGTAAGTAGTCCATACCCGGCCCTTCGGCAGGGCTTGGCTGACAGTCAGGGTTAGGCTCTGGCCCTTAACGGGTGTTCATTCCAGGTCAGGGTAGGAAGGAGGGAGGGGGACGCAGGCCCACCCGTCTCCACTGTATCCCAGCCCAGGGCCCTGTCAGTGACGGGGTGTCCCATCACCGGGTCAGCGGGGCTCTGGCTGAAACGCGCTGACTCACAGCGAGTGCAAGCTCAGCCGGACCGTAGTCGGCTTCCTTGGACTTCTTCCTCCCACCCTCTCCCTAGAGCACCTGTGGCCAGTCGTCTCCCTCAGGGTCGCTGGGGTAGACAGCGAGCGGGAGTCCCATGAGTCCCTCACCGTCGACAGCAGCAGGTCCAGAAACAGTTCAGGGTCCTCTGCAGAGGGCAGTTCCTCTAAGTCCCAGGGTCCGCGTGTCTCTTCTGACTCACCAGGGGTTGGTAACTCAGGTAGCTCCTCCAGGACCTCAGGGCCGCAGGCAGTAGGCAGCTCCGGCAGCCCCTCCTCCGGGTTGCAGGATCTGGGGGTCTCCGGCAGCTCGTCTGGTTCAGGCAGCTCCTCCACATCCTCAGGGCCCCACGCCGTGGGTAGATCTGGCAGCGTCTCCTCTGGATAGTGGATGGGTATGGCTGTAGGCTCGATCACCAAGGGAGAGGCATCCTTCTCCCTTGACCGCAGGCCTGGTTTTTATAGGCCTAGCCCCACCTATCTGCTTCCGGTTAGGTGTTGCCTTCCTAGGTTCCAACCCCTATATGGGGTTTGGCTCTCCCTCGGTATCAATCTTGGTGTCAAAGCTACACTGCTAAATTGCCACTGTTTGTGGTGGAAGGCAATTACCCAGCCTTAATGGGAAGGTCATGGCTTAGGAAGTTCCAGCTGAACTGGGCAGAAGTGCACAAATGTGAATTTTTCCAGCCCTCTGCTGAATATTTGGGACATATCATAGATGCTACTGGCCTTCTCAAAGCTCCTGCAAATGCCAATGCTATTGTGGAAGCTCCACCTCCTCAAAACATAAGCCAATGTCACTCCTTTTTAGAGCTATTGAACTATTATGGAAAGTTTATTCCATAGTTAACAACACTACTAAATCACTACATGAACTCCTTGGCCAGAACAAAGTCTGGAAGTGGACTGAAGCCTGTGATGTTGCATTTAACAAGACTAAACGCGCATAGCTAAATTCAGAGGTTCTGACTCATTTTGATCTGTCCTTACCTCTATAGTTGGCCTGCGATGCCTCCACTTATGGCGTGGGAGCAGTCGTGTCATACATTATGCCTTCGGGAGAGGAAAGACCTATTGCTTTTTCCTCATGCACCTTAAGCAAAGCAGAAACTAACTGTGCCCAAATCGAACGTGAAGCACTGGGAATTGTTTTCAGAATTCAGAAATTTCACCAGTACCTATTTCGGTGGAGGTTCACACTTCTCATCGACCATCTACTTCTAACATCAATTTCTGGACCACGCACAGGCATTCCACCATTGGCTGCTAGTCATCTGCAACGATGGGCATTGGTGCTTTCCTCACACACGTATGAGATCAAATATCGGAAAACCACTCTGCACTGCAACGCAGATGGTGTCTCAAGACTGCCTTTACCAGTTAAACGTCAATATATTGGCCAGAAAGAAATCTTCTATTTCAAATAGGTAGAGAACATACCCATCACTGCTACTCAAGTAAAGAAGGCAACTCACGTTGATCCAGTACTGTCCCAAGTTATGGACTTAGTGATGCATGGAACAGATCTACGGGATACTCAGGTCTCACCCAACCTTCTTCCCTACATGTCCAGGAGGATGGAGTTATCAATCCATTCTGGTTGCTTGTTGTGGGGGATGCGCATCATTATTCCACCACTACTGAGATCACAGATGTTAGAACAGCTACATTCAGGTCACTGTGGAATAGTGCGCATGAAAGAAATTGCACGAAGCTACTTTTGACGGCCTGGCCTGTACAGTGCCACTGAAGAGAAGGCAAGGGCTTATACTTCATGTCAGAGTGTGAGGAACGCACCTCAGTTGGTGCCCTTACACCCATGGGACTGGCCTGAAAACCTCTGTCAGGGTATCCACGTTGATTTTGCTGGCCCATTTGAAGGAAGTTTGTCCTCAGAATTCTGCTTCTGGAGCTAAACGGGTCCCTGCTACAGTCATCGCCCAGACAGGACCTGTTTCCTACACTGTCCAGACTGCAGGTGATCTCACCTGGCGCTGGCATGTCGATCAGTTGTTACCAGGTTAGACATGTCCCAAGGACACATCTCCAGTTGAACTGCCTGAGCTCACCGTTACAGCAAGTGAGATATCCTCGAGTCAAGAGACACCTGTTCCTGACTCCCCTTCTCCATCCACCTCTGCAGTGGATACAGCTCCCTCCCCTCTTCGAGCAGATACAACATCCTCACCTGTTCAAGCTACGAGCCCTGAGCCCACTGTTAGACCCGCACCAATAACACCTTCCGATGAAGAACACTAGAAGTCTGCCGTAATCCACCTAGAGAGAGAAGGCCTCCTCAGTGGCTGAATCTTTATCTAGGGCAAACCCACATTCTGGGGCAGAATAATCCCTGGGGTTTAGCTGGGAACTGAGGCAGTCTACCCTCATTGCCTAGTTCAGTGATTGTTCTGTTAAATGGGTGTTTTCATTAAGGGGGAGGAATATGTTGTGTATTTTGTGTCTTGCCTGATTGCCTAGGTTGCCATAGCAACAGAGCTTAGCTTCTTGCCATAGCAATAAAGTTAGACCATTAGGGGATAGCTCAGCCAGTCCTGGCTGGTTTTAGTGTAGTTCAAAAAAGACGTTTCATGGGTTTGTGTCTCTCTGTTCTGTGCTGATTTCTCTCTGAATACAAGCACTTTCCAAGGATTTAACACAACACTGAGGGACTAGGGGAGGGCAAGAAAACCAACTAAACGAGTCCTCTAGGGAGCCAAAGCGAGCAGGGAAGAACAAACAAAGAGTGGGGGGGAGAGCAATGAGGGGAGAGGGATGGATTGCTGCGGGGACCAGAGGGCAAAACAAAAGAGGGGGAGTTTCACCGGTCAGAAGCAGCTACAGGGGAGGGAGGGCAAGGCCAGGGAAGGGGCAGGACGGGTATAGCCACGAGCGCTTGTTGGGAGAAGCGGCAGCAGCGGAGCGCCCAGCAGCAGCAGGAGCCAGCAGCAACCAAGCCAGGAGAGGCCCCAGTAAGGGTGGTGGAGGTGTCAGGGGCCCCTCACTCCCCTCCTCCCTCGCTGGAGGGCAGGCCAGCAAGCCCCCCAGGCAGCAACTGCCGGGAGGCTACCAGCAGGCAGGGCAGCAGGAGTGGGGGGCGGTCTGTCTGGGGCGGAGGAGAGGACCTGGCAAGCGCTGCAGCAGTAGCAGAGAGGCCTGCGCTCTGGGCCTTGCAGCTCCGTTCCTGCCGGAGTGTGCTCGAGAGACAATGTATCGTCCCCAGGATCAGCAAGTCCCTTTTCCTGAGCAGGGGTTACTGCTGCTTAATTAACACACCTGGAGCCAATCAAGGCCCCGCCCAGGACGTGTTAAAAGCCTCCCCTCCAGAGGAAGGTGTGGCTGGAGTTGTGAGAGTGAGGTGAGCTACCAGAGTGTGTGAGCAGGCAAGACGCTGTCAGAAACCAGGAGGGTTTAGGAGAAGAAGCAGGATGCTGGCAAGGGATAGCCATGCAGTACAAAGACTGGGGAAGGGAAAAACCCTGCCCGAAGAGGGCAAAGGACCTTTCCCAGGTCTGGAGGCCTAAGGGAAGCGACCCTGCCAGAAGGGGAGGATTGAACTGGACATTTGGTTCAGCACTACCACGCCCAGTGGGGCTGTCAGAGGGTGAAGAGCCTCCCCTGGCAAGGAGGCCAGGAAGGGCCCCTGTCCGAGCAGGGTATGGACATTAAGTCAAGGGTATCGGGGAAGTAACCCAAGGAAGCCAGCAGCTTTGCTGAAGCCACAGCGCGAGGCTGCTACTTGGACTGTCCCTGGGTTAGGTCCTGGAGTCAAGGATGTAACTGAGCCCCTCCTGCCCCATACCGGCCATTCACTGGAGGGGTAAGAGCCCCAGCAAAGAGACAAGGGTCTGTGAGAACCAGAGACAGGACTGGGACCCAGCACGGAATGGCCATCTTAGCGAGGCTGTATTACCCTCCCCCACCATGAGAGGGTGGAAGAACACGAAGGGGGGAAGCAGTTCCCTGACCTACCGCTAGAAGGAAGCGCTGGACCCACTGAGGTAGAGGAAGAGCTTTGTCACAAGCGGTGCATGTTTTATATAGGTAACCCACTTGCAGAGTGATTTTGCTTGAAGTCCATCTAAAAACAGTTAACTCAACACAATTTGTATAGGATATATTTGTTGAGTATTTGTCCTCCAGAAAGTATCTTTTAGTTGTGAAATCTTCAGCAAAATGTAGCAAAACTGCTATGGAAGATGTACATGCAAAATAGACTAACAGAGGGCTTGCATTTGATATACAGCAGTCACATATATTTGGTCTATTTAACTTAAGGAAAAAATGAGCGTTTTCACTTCCCTAAGAAATATATACAGTTCCTGATCTGAAGCCGATTGGCAATGAAAAGACTCCCATTGACTTTAGTTGGTTTTGTATCAAGCCTACCTTGTCTGTTCAAGGCATGTCAAACAGTTCTGTTTGTGTTGTCATACATTGCAGCATAGCAGATCCAATCAAAATAAAAACGGTTTTCAAAGACAAAACACATTTCATGTTGTCCTCCTCTTAAGTCAAAACCAGTTTCTGGCTCTTTAGTTCTCTCTGCCACCCGCTCCTGCTTTACTAAGGCTCAGAAGAGCTAAGGGTCAAATCATGAGTTTCTGCTTCTTCTCCCCACAGCTTGTGAGCTAATCCAATGCTGCGGAGACTTCGGTTCATGAACCTCCTCCAGGGAAACGGAACGTGTTGTTTGTACGAATATGAATATGGACCCTAACTCCTGCTGTTTTGTAAGGCACTGCTACTTATTAAACAGGATCTTGCTTTAATATCACAGATTAGCTTTTCAGACCACAACAGGTCATCTGAATGCTTTACAAGTACTAACCCTGGAAAGTAATAAGAAATAATAATAATAATAAATATGATGCACGTAACTTAGTCCCAGAGCCATAAAGGACTTAATGTGTTGCAACACCTAACTTTTAGAGGCCTTGAAAATTACTTGATATAGAAAACCTGAGAGTTAGGCAGCTAAGCTCCCTATGAGGAGAATTAGGCACCTAAGGTTCACAAAAGCTATCCCTCTGGGTGAGGAGCCACATACGCTAGCCAGTAGCAGATGCCAAGGACAGAGGCATGTCCTAAGTCCTACCTATCTCAGGAGGCGTCTATATCTATTTGTGATTCAGGGCCAAGAACCCCTCTCCTGTATTCAGACAGCTGGCACCCAGGTGTCCCTACATGATGAGTGCCCTAACCACCAGACTATGGGGTCTGTCTCTCTCTCTCTCTTGTGCATCCATTGGCTGTTTTGAGTGTTTATTCAAAGGAGAACAGCTTCAACAGGAGCAGTCAAGAGAGCTCCGTGCTAGATCATCCCATAGCTCAGTGGTTAACTCACTCTCCTGAAATGCGGCAGGCAGAATGGAATCCAGTTCTCCCATATCTCAGCTGAGTGCTCAAACCACTGGGCTAAAAGTCATAAAAGGGAAGCACCACCGCCATCTTTGCCTGGATTTTGAATGGACCTGGTAGGCAGCCTCAGAAACTCTGGGGCTTAGGCTTGAGCGAGGCATCTGTACCCCTGGAGTAAGGCACCATGTGCATAGGCAGAGAGAGAAATGCAGATGCCTGGGGAACTTTACAGCAACATTTTCGGTGTTGAGGGAGTTTAGGTGCCTACAGAGTTTTGTGGATTGCAGTTGCGCCTAAATCCTTTGGTGGTTCTGGCTTTTATGGCTCACCTCACTGAAAACTTTCCCCTGTAAGTGAAGCCACATCACTAAATCCTGAGAGGAAGATCAAATGTGCAATAATAAGTATGCAAATGTTAGTAAGAGTAGAGAAGCTGCTCCAGAAGAACTGGCATCTCAACATCTCATTTAGAAGGCAGGTTATCTTTATTCCCGTTAACTGCCAACTCTCTAATATTTGCAGCCCTCTGATTTCAGTGTGCATGCGTCTTTTCAAAGAGACAGCAGTCACATTCCACAATGCTGGATTTTTTGTTCTTAGAGAGCTCTATTAAGTTATTCATTTTTTAAGATGTTCATTAAAATAAAAGAAATTATAGCAACTGTATGAGGAGGATGGGGAATTTGTAGTCATGGTATTTGGGATAGTAGTCTGCAATAAGAACAGCAAAATGCTTCCCAGCGAAGCACACCAAATGCAATAAACCATGGCTGCGAAGTGTGTCTCTTCAGTACTAAAGCCAGCTCCTGCATTTCTCTCAGATAAGATTCCGACTGGTCTCACTGGAGTTTTCCCTAAGTATTCATGGCTGGCATAGCCCATGTCATAAAAGCAGGTTTCTGAGTAACACTGGGTGCACCGAGACATGGAATTCAATATTTATTAGATTTTGTATGATACACTAATCAAAAGGTAATAATACATATGGTCTAAGATCTCATCACCAGGCAGGGCTAGGAGAGAGATACATTGAGCACCTTTGTTTGTTCATCTGTGGTGATGTGAAGAAAGGGTTCTGGCTAGAGTGAACGAGCCTCCGTTACATTGATCTTTCTATATGCGAGTCTGACTTTGATCCTCAGCACATCCTCCGCACTCTCAGTAATTCCCAGTCGATCATCTCAAATATACAATTATGATTTCCCCACAACACTAGCCCCTCCACATCCCTCAGATGTCTAACACTGAGGTGAAATTATTTAAGTATTCTACACCCTGTTCTACCCACTGTCTGCTGCAGAGATAAGAAGTTCCTTCTACTCAGTTCTGTAAGGATAAACAACTGGGGTATGTCTGTGGATGCAGGGAAAGCGGTGGACGTGATATACCTTGACTTTAGCAAAGCTTTTGATACGGTATCTCACAGTATTCTTATCAGCAAGTTAAAGAAGTATGGGTTGGATGAATGGACTATAAAATGGATAGAGAACTGGCTAGAGCATAGGGCTCAACGGATAGTGATCAATGGCTCCATGTCTAGCTGGCAGCCGGTCACAAACGGAGTGCCCCAGGGGTCGGTCCTGGGGCCGGTTTTGTTCAACATCTTCATTAATGATCTGGGGTAGATTTCACCCTCAGCAAGTTTCCAGATGACACTAAGCTGGGGGGAGTGGTAGATACCCTGGAGGGCAGGGATAGGACACAGAAGGACCTAAACAAACTGGAGGATTGGGCCAAAAGAAATCTGATGAGGTTCAACAAGGACAAGTGCAGAGTCCTGCACTTAGGACGGAAGAATCCCATGCACAGCTACAGACTGGGGACCAACGAGCTAGGCAGCAGTTCTGGAGAAAAGGACCTGGGAGTAACAATGGATAAGAAGCTGGATATGAGTCAGCAATGTGCCCTGGTTGTCAAGAAGGCTAATAGCATATTGGGCTGCATTAGTAGGAGCATTGCCAGCAGATCACGGGAAGTGATTATTCCCCTCTATTCGGCATTGGTAAGGCCGCTTTTAGAGTATTGTGTCCAGTTTTGGGCCCCCCACTACAAAAAGGATGTAGACAAGTTGGAGAGAGTCCAGCGGAGGGCAACAAAAATGATTAGGGGGCTGGAGCACAGGACGTATGAGGGGAGTCTGAGGAAACTGGGCTTGTTTAGTCTGCAGAAGAGAAGAATGAGGGGGGATTTGATAGCAGCCTTCAACTATCTGAAGGGGGGTTCCAGGGAGGATGGAGCTAGGCTGTTCTCAGTGGTGGCAGATGACAGAACAAGGAGCAATGGTCTCAAGTTGCAGTGGGGGAGGTCTAGGTTGGATATTAGGAAATGTTTTTCCCTAGGAGGGTGGTGAAGCTCTGGAATGGGTTATCTGGGCAGGTGGTGGAATCTCCATCTTTAGAGGTTTTTAAGCTGTGGCTTGACAAAGCCCTGGCTGGGATGATTTAGCTGAGGTTAGTCCTGCTTTGAGCAGGGGGTTGGACTAGATACCTCCTGAGGTCCCTTCCAACTCTATGATTCTACGTACTTATGATTTTGACCAAGAAGCCGCCCGTTGACAGTTCACACAAAGGATGCGTGGCGCCACAGAATGTTCAGTCTCACACACAACATACCTTCTAAATGCAAAAATAATTGATATTCCACGCACTGTTAAATGAGGCGCTCTGAGACATACGTGATCATGCAGCTCACTACAGAGCGCAGCGTTGGTTCTAAAACGAGCCCAACACATAGTGGGCAGCTCTCCAGGGGTGTGGTCAGTGCCATGGTATGCACCACACTTTGGTGTCGTGGGATCCAGTTCTGATCTCTCTACACCAGCGTTAATCTGGAACTCAGGGGAGTTACAGCAGCACAGAGGTGATACAAGATCACAAGCAGATCATCAATGTCACATTTCAGTATCCCCGGTTACCCAGAGCATTAATGTGCTGCTCCTCCAGACCTTGCTTGTTTGCAGAGAAGTTACTGGTCTCTCAAGGGTACAGGGCCAACAAATCCAGACCAGGTTTGTTCTCATCAGTCACATGGAAACCCTCAGGATTCACTCACCATGGTCAGTCCCCAAATCAAACCTCTCCCAGCACCCCCTCTGCCCCTGCACCACCGTGCTTTGCAGTCTGCTAGGAGGTCAGCACCCTTGTTGTCCTTTCTGCTCCGCTGTGATGTCAGATTGTCCCCTTTACCAAGGTCTTACTTCTTCCCTTGGGCAATGCAGTACAGCCTCCATTCATGTGAGGTTCTCAGATATACACGTACATCGATTGTTACAGACAACAAGGGGTTTGCGCTATCCGAGCAAGCCTGCAATGACTGACTTAGTGACTGTGCCATGATGCAAACATCCCAGGGGGGAAATTTATGTTGTGGGCTCAACATTAACGGTCATAGTTCCCAATTTCTTAGTGCCCTAGGGCTAGATTCACAAAGGGATTTAGGTGCCTAATGTGACAGGCACCTGAGATCCCAAACCGCCCCGCACTCAGCTGCCAACTCACCCTGCAAGCACCTGAAGTCCCCACAGTACCTACATTCCTGCAGGTAACTAGGTCCGAACCACCCAACTGCCTAGCATCGCTCTCACACCTCAGCCTCAGCAGGATTCTCAAACGAGGCATTTCCTCTCTCTCGCCTGCCGGGCCTGACCTGGTAGGTGCACTCAGAGCATGCCTAGACCACAGCGAAGCAACAAAGACGATGCTGGTGGCCATGTCTAGTGGTTAGCACACTCACTCGGGGCATGGGCGACACACGTTCAAATCCCCACTCTGCCTAATTTGGTGCATGAACTTGGGTTTCCCCTATCCACTGAGCTGTGGGGAACGGGTCTTTCAGTCTCTCCTATTGAAACTATTCCATTTTGTGCAATATATTTAAATACGAATTGGAGTGGGGACTGGAAGCCTGGTCTCCCAGGTGAGGGCCCTAACCACTAGGATATATGATCATTCTCACTCCTAATCTGGCTCAGTGGCCGTTCCCTACTCAGCCTGTCTGTGAATCCAATTCTTAGATACCCAGGTCTTGTACATTGTATAGGGAGCCTAACTCGGGTCTGTGGAGTCCATTAGGCAGCTAGGCACCCTGAGTATTGCAATGCCTAACACCCTTGAGGATCTATCCCTTCGTTCTTTGCATTTATTGTATATCCCTGCTGTAGCTTTCATTGCACTATTATTTTGAGTATTTTGGTCTAAAAGCGCTGAGAGGTGCCTACTGATAAAGGAAAATAGGACTTGCAAACAAAATAGCTGGTGTATTGCTCCACATACATGTTTTCCCTACTTCACCTACCATACCTCAACCTTCAAATTTGCTACTGTCACACCGTGTTTTATTGCATGTCATACCTTAATTTACAATTAATGGTTTTAAAACATAAATCTCACTGTGTGAATTAAATAAAATAATTAAAAATACTGAAAAGGAAATTTCATCACATGCAACCACAAACTCTCCCCAGCACAGAGGTCTTCAGCGAGGCAGATCCCTGGACATACAGATCAGCTCAGAATGTTACTATGTATGCTACTGAGGTAGCTGTTATCCTCAGTATGGACCAGCCCCAAGAGGGGGATTTGACACACTAGAGGTTTATAATAACTCTTTGCTAGACACCAGTGGACTATCGGCTATCAGGGACCTTGGGTTCTATCCCTGGCCATATGATGGGAGTGTGGAGCAGTGATTACAATGGGGCTATAACCCAAGCACGGA
Organism: Emydura macquarii macquarii; assembly: GCF_026122565.2. NCBI lineage: Eukaryota > Metazoa > Chordata > Testudines > Chelidae > Emydura > Emydura macquarii. The sequence continues at coordinate 2,575,553 of NW_027131688.1, forward strand.
AACTAGTAGTCAGTAAGAAAGGCTGTGTGGCTAATGCCTTGTCTACGCTACAGAGTTTTGTCAATGCAAGTTACACTGATGATCAAAAAGCGCTATAATTACATCGCTTTTGCATGTTCACACAATGCTCCTTCTGTTGGCAGTGTGCATCCACAGTTGGTGCTGTAGCATCTACAGTGAGAGCAGTGTATTACTGTTTGCTATCCCACTGTGCAACTCACCACCTTCTGCAGCTAAGAATTGTGGGAAAGCAGAGTGGATCACAGTGCATCAGGAGCATGGAGTCAATGTCCCATGATGCAGTTTCCTCTGTCCCATCATTGTATGGGTTTTCGACTTTGTTTTGTATAATTTTTCAATGGCCCCTGCTTATTGTGCGCCCGCCATCTCTAGCTGTTCTCCACTGTTATCAAAACATTGTGGATGGTCATGCAGTATATCATGAGCTCTCAATGTGAACAGGAATCAGAGGTGCCTGACCTGCTGTGTACCATGGAAAGAAACAACACCAGATTACTTTTGGCATTCATGGAGAAGCTGCACACGGTGGACCGTCACTTTTGGGCTCAGAAAACAAGAACTGGGTTGTGGGATCGCATTGTTACGCAGGTCTGGGATGACGAGCGGTGGCTGTAGATTTTTCAGATGCTTGCCCCTGCCCTGTGGTGGAAGGACACCAAAATGAGAGCTGCCCTCTAAGTGGAGAAGTGTGTGGTGATCGTCGCACCTCCAGGTGGGAACTCCAGACTGCTACCAGTCAGTCACGAATCAGTTTGGAATCGGAAAGTCCACCATTGACACTGTGTTATCTCAAGGGTGCAGGGACATTAATCACATTATGCTATGAAATAGTGGATGGCTTCATAGCAGTGGGATTCCCTACCTGCAGCAGGGCGATAGATGGCACGTATATCCTAATTTTGTCCCTGAGCCATCTTACAATGGAGTATATCAATAGAAAGGGGTATTTGTCTATGGTATTGCAAGTGCTTGTGAATCACTGTGGGCATTTCACTGACATCAGCGTGGACTGGTCAGGGAAGGTGCATGACACATGCATCTTCAGGAACAGTGTCCTGTACAGAAAGCTGCAAACATGGACTTACTTTCTAGACTAGACATTTCCAATGGGGAATGTTGAAATGCCCACAGTGATCTTGGGAGACCCAGCCTACCCCCTTCATGCCATGGCTCATGAAGACTTATATGGGAAACCAGGACAGCAGCAAGTAGTGCTTCAAAAATAGGCTGAGCAGGTGCAGAATGACCATAGAATGTGCATCTGGCAGACTAAAAGCTCACTGGCGCTGCCTTTATGGCAGGTTAGACCTAAATGAGGATAATATTCCATGGTCATAGCAGCCTGCTGTGTGCTCCATAATATTTGTGAGGCTAAAGGTGAAAAGTTTCCTCCAGAGTGGAGCGTGGAGGTGGATCACCTGGTGACTCATTTTGAGCAGGGCTATTAGAGGGGTACAATGGGGGGCTATTTGAATCAGGGAGACCTTGAAGCACCATTTTGACAATGAGCACCAGTAATGTGTATTTCTATACAACACTCTGCCATGTTTTGTTAACCTGCTGCCTTGCATGAAAATTTTGATGATTCCTGACCGGGATTTGTAGTCTGCAAAGGTGGAAGGAACAAAGAAGCTCTGCCAAGGAACTTTCAGCAGAGGAGTGGCAAATACATCCAGGAAACTTTTCTAGAAATCTCTCTGGAGGTTTCCCATGAAATCTCGGTGTACATTAACACACTTTTCTACTGTACTGCTTAGCTGCACAGAGGAATGTGAAGCACACGTAAACACAGCTAGTCTTGTACTTTTTATATCCCTTCACCCTCTTGTAGAATATAACAAAGCTCTAACTCATATACTGAGCAGCATCAACTCAAAAAGGTCACTTACCAGAGCTCCTCTCTCCTGCATCATGTGTGCCAAAGCTGGAAGTCTGGGATTGGCTCAAACCCTCCGGGGTCAAGAAGAGGTCCTGGCTCCCCACGGTATCAGGTGACCCTGTCGCCTGTCCCATCTCATCCTCCAACTCGACCTCCTCGTCCACAGCTTCGTCCTCGGGGTTGAGTCTGCTGTTGTGCTCTCTAGTCCTGCTGAAGTATCCACGGGACTCTTGGCGGTGGAGGTGGGGTTGCCACCCTCAGTGGATGACATCCAGTTCCTGATAGAAGTGACAAGTCTTTGGCACAGTACCAGAGTGACGGGTTGACTCCCTGGCTTTCCAGTATGCCTGCCTCAACTCTTATCTTTGCATGGCACTGACAGGCGTCAGTTCGTAGCCCTTTTCCAACATGCCACAAGAAATCTGACCATAGGTATCGAAGTTCCTATGGCTGGAGCACAGCTGGGACTGCACAGCCTGCTCTCCCCACAGACCCAACAACTCCGGTGTGCTCCAAGCAGGAGAGCGTTTGCTGCGTGGAGCCACCCTGGTCAGCTGGGAAGATGTGATGTGAGCTCCCTGCGCCGAACAAACCGGAAGTGGAATTGCAAAAATCCCCAGGCCTTTAAAGGGGGAGAGGTGGATGCCTGTGTACCTGGGTGCAGAACTGCAGATTTTGAACTGCTGACCAGAGCGGTCAGGACGGGCATTGTGGGACACCGTGTGGAAGCCATTTACGGTGACATAACCAAACAAAGTGTCTACACTGACATGTTGTCAATATAACTTTGCTGCAGAAAGCTCTATGCCTCTCTTCGAGGTGGTTTTATTTTGTTGGCAATGCAGGAGGGTTTTGTCAGTGGAAGGAGCATTGTAGTAGGTAAACCTCCACTGTTTTATCGACCAAAGGGGACTTTTGTCAACAAAACTCTGAAGTGTAGACAAGGCCTAAAACTTGTGTGTGCCGTATTAGATGTGGGTTCTATTCCCAACTCTGCACAAAATGAACTTGTGCAGTCTCCATTGATTTATTTGTAAAAAGGGGATGACTAATAGTTGACTGCCTTCTTGGGTTGGAATACAAGGCCTTGCTCAGTAATATGACGTATGGATATGACGTGCATGGAAATATCAGTCATAGTCAGAGGGGTGCCCTGAATCAGTCCACTGTCGCCAAGGCTACAGGTTACGTGACACACACAGAATCGGTGTTTAACAAATTCATGAGATCAATAATCTCTCTCACTGTCCAATAAAATAATGCAGCCATAGTACTTTACAAAGGTGATAATTTTGGAGATGGGGAAAAGCGCCACAGAGAGGTTAAACAACTTGCCGAAGGTCACAGCAAGTCAGAAGCAGATCTAGAAATAAAATCCAGCTCTCCCAAAGAATTTCCATTACACTGCTTCCCTTCATTGGACCATCTTTATCTCCTTCAAAGGCTAAGAGGAAGATGACCGTCTAAAATGAAACCTTTTACTACTTGTTTGAACTTTTCTTACTCTCCCTTATTTCAACGATACCATTATCTCCCCACTTTACTGCCTACTTCATTATTTGCATTCTTCTTTTCATTTACTAGTCACATATTTTTTCAGGTCTTTAACTTACTGGTGTAGTTAAACTTTTTCTCTAACAATCTAAAAAACTAAACGTATTCTGTTGCAAAAAAGAAACATGCACCTAGTTATCCCAGAAGATATTTTGTTCCTCTCAGTAACTAGGACTGGGAGTTTATATAATGGAATCCATCTGCCTTTTCTTCATACAGCTTGATCTTTCATTTTTCACTACATTACTGACCTTTGTTCTCTCGCCTTTTCTATCTTTTGTTCTAATTTGCTCTTGAGTTCCTGTCTCTATAAATTTAAATGTATTTTATTTTCAACCTAGAGAGAAAAGCCTTTAGAGTAGAAATGTCACTTGTAGGTCTCGCATTTTTAGCAAGACTGTTTTCTTTCCCTCTTTGGTTCTCATATAATGATTGAGAATCAACTTCAGCTTTTTATTTTTAATGCCCCAAAATACTGTAGATATTTCCCCCCCCTTTCTTAGAAGCCCACCCCGCAATATTAGGGAGCTTAGTTTCCGAAGCATGCTGGGATCAGACTGTCACTTTGAACAATAACAATGAAGTGCACAAGCCTATGTTGCTGCAATGACTAATATATTGTTGCAGTCAGAGAGCTAAATAAATAAAATAGAATCAGGAAGCGCTGAACTCTAAGCTCCTAAAACATTAACTCAGCGGCATTGCTCACTTGTAGCATTTTCTATTCCCCTCCCCCCCCACCCCTGATCCAAACCACAATTAAGTCAAGGGAAAGGCTCCCACTGAGTCCGGTGAGATTTGGATCAGGCCCATAATGTAGGTATTAGTAGATATTTGTTTTGTATGTCTTGACTTCTGAGACCAAATCTTAAATTGGGTAATTAATGAAAGAAACTGCCATACCAAAACCTCATAGACCCATGAATTTAGGCATCATCTTCAAAGGAATACAACTCATAATGATACTAACCAATATACCCATACAGTGAAAAGCACCAGACCAGAACCAAACGTCACTTCAGTCAACAGAAGAAAAACCAGCACTGCTCCATGTACCAAAACACAAAGTTAAACAAAAATGGAGCTTTCAAAACAGGAGGGTGTGGTCGTAGAGAGAACAGGAAGTATAGTCACTGAGGCTAGGCCAACCTCTGTCCTTAAACCGTCCAGTGAAACTGTACTGCCCATGCACCAGCATCCAAGGTTGATGAAATATGTAACAGGTCTAAGTCAAACAACCTCTATAAAAATTGATAAGATCATGAGAGATGCCTTCCAAGGCAGCATCTCAAACATGGTCTTATTAAATCTAGTCTGGAACATCCTATAAAATACACAATGAGCCAGAGCCACACACGTTGCCCGTATATTATATGGAAATGCTAACAGAGATGGGACAATAGTAAAACGATGGTTCTTGGTGAAGGAGACGTTTTCAGTAAAACTTTGATAGAAGATTTCAGTTTATTTAAACTTGGGTTATTACCAAAAATCATTAAAAATCTAGACATTAATTATCAACCTCAGACAAAGTCCTGTATTTTGCCAAATGTCATGATCTCTGGGGATATTAATGGGCATGAAATCCCTTTGAAAAGTGAGGAAAAGGAATCTCCAGCTACTTATCTTTCTGATGTAACTGAACGAGGGATTCACTAAATGCTTTGCCCACCTGACTGGTAGCCGCATTCTCAGGGTCTTTAGCTAGTGAAATAGTAACAATGAGAGAATGATGAAAACTGAGCACAGGCCTTAGATAGAAGCCTGCAGTCAGGATACCTGTAGTCATAGTTAAGGAATGCCTTCCCGGACACTGAAAGAGGGCTCACCAGATTCATTCTCTCTGTGCAATAAGCTTGTTTCACTCTCTCAGTATGTGCATGGGGGGAGAGGAGAGGTGGACCACAAGGAGGATGCACCAACTCCTGAGAGGGGAGAGTTCATGCCCCAATCTGCCATAGCCGATCGTCTCCTTGTTCCTCGAAGTCCACCAGGGAATTTGCCTGGGAAGGGTGGTCGTCTTGGCTTCCAATTGGCCAGTCAGGGGGAAAAGGGGAGCTGACTGCCTCCCCCCCCCTCAATTTAAAGCCTCCCCAGGCATTTGGGGGCCATCTTGCTGTGTTGCTGCCCCCCACTTGCCCCATGGCTTGGGGCATACCGAGCTATGTTTGCAGGATACAGGGGGTCTGACCCAGCACCTGTTTGGGGTTCAGGAAGGGATATTTTCCTCCTGGGCCAAACCTGCAAGGATCGGAGAATTTTCGCCTTCCGGGCCGGGTTGTGGATGCCCAGCTTTGGTTCAGAGGGGTAAGAACAGGAAGGCGAACGTTAGGTGTAACATGCAAATGTTTCATTCATCACCACTCGTGGCCAAAATCCCGTGCGGAGGAGCGCCCAGCTCCCAGAGGTGAGTGGGGCCTGGGATATGGCGGTGGGCCCTTTGCCATCAGGGTAAGGGGAGACATGGCCCTTCACAGACTGAAGTCCCCCTGGGTGTCCTTTACTCCCCCCCGCCTGGGAGGGACAGGGTGAGATGAGCCAGACGTGAGCTGAGTCCTGGGGTCAGGCTGCGGAGGGTCTACCCTGAGGTGAGGGTTATATGGTGGGAGCCCTGTAACCCCGCACTGGGCCCAGTTAAAAGGCTGGTGTGTGACAAGGCTGGGTATGTGATGTTTCTTCCCAATGCTAAGTTAATAAAGCTGCAGCCAGCTGCTTAACTCTCCCCCTCGCTCAGCCGTTGACCTGCGTGTCCAGATCAGCAGGCGTTTAACGGCAGGAATGTCACGCGTGCAAGTATTGCTGTTCACCTCGATGGCGCTCAGCAGCTGAAAGAAGGGTTCCACGATCGACATACGATGGGAAAAGTGGAATCTCACCTCGCTAGGCAATGAATGCTCGGCAACAGGGCAGCTGGTTTGTGCTTGTGAAGAGATTGGCTTCCAAGCCACTATTTATTAGGTCAGGCTCACGACACCCCGTTAGCTAGAGAAGCACAGTTAGCCTGTCGATAGCACTGCTGGCTCCGTTTTACACATGAGGAACATCTCAAGGTCACAGGGGGTGTCTGTAGCCACGTCAGGAACTGAACCCAGAACACCTGGGTCCCACTCCAGCAGTGGCAGACTAACACATAGGCCCATGGGGTCTGTGCTCAGGGGCTCTGTCCAGTTAAGGGTCCTGGAACCTGGGGGGCGGCACTGGTGCTGGAACTGTGGCCCCACCCCAGCTCCTCCTCTCCCCCCTGGGGCTTCACCCCTGCTCCTCTCCCTTTGAAGCCCCACCCCGTGGGCCAGGCTGCAAGCCATAGTCAGACTGCGATAACAGCTGCCCAGGGAGCACAGACCACCATGGGGTGCCACGGATCCTCCACCTGCGATGGGTGGGGGCTTGGGGGGCCTGAGAGCAGCCCCCGGCCTGTGTCCCTGTCCCCTGGGGTGCACCACTCAGGGCACGTGGAGAATCCAGGGATCCACACAGCGTCCCAGGCTCCCTGGGCACCTCTTACCATGACCCAGCTTTGGCTTCCAGCCTGGCCAAGGAGCTAGGCCTCAGCGGGGAGATGAGGAGCAGGGGGAGAGGCACCATGGTGAGGGTGGGGACTAGGGACCACCGCAGTCCCCCTCGCCCTTGGGAAGAGACTGGTGCTGTAAGCAGGGGCTGTGCTTTGCGGCGGGGTAGCTGATCACTTTATCAGCCCCTGCCCTTGCCGCTCCTTGCCTGCCTGAGGTTATACGCCCATGTTAAAAAGTGGGCAGGCATGGCCCCTCTTGGCCTCCCGGATCCAGCGCCCCTGGGTTCCCAGGGTGTGGGGGGCCCAAATGTTCTTTGTGCCCAGGGTCCCAATACATCTTATTCCATCTCTGCACCCCAGAGCCTCTCTCCCTTTTCTTAAAACTACACAGGATCATTTGTTCTATTTAACACTGACAGCACAAGAGTAAGATCATTTTTACCAGCAGCCCCCATAGCAGCATCCCACGTGTCAGCCAAGCAGATAGAAGACACTCCTGTCCTTCGTGACACGAGTCCCTCCTCCCGCCCCAGCGGGAAGCTATTATGTAACATACACACGTCTCCTCTGCGCTCTCTTTTCGGTCCTTTGTCATGAGAGGAGTGCAGCCTTGTCGCACGCACATTATATATGCTGAGCAAGATGCGCTGATTGGTCACCCTGGCTTCTGCCCTGGTGTAAATACTGATCTGCAGGTTAGGAGTGTTTCAGGACACCCTGACGTGTGAAGTGAAGTCAGTTTCCCTCCCATACCAGCTATCCCAGTAATTGGGATCTAAGCTGGTGCCATGCAGAGGGCTTGAGGAGGCAAAAATACTCCCCAGGGTCAATGAGCACAGCTCATGTGTAACACTCCACCCGCTTTACTGTGCCAGGCAGTTGGCAAACAACCACTGTGCCCCGCACTGACCTGTCCCTGCTCGTGCTTTGGCCAGAGTCGCAAATACCCCAGCACGGCCACTCTACCTGTCATTCCCCAGCATAGGCTCTAGGAGGGCTTCTTTGGGAAGAAAGGCTTCTGCACCACGGGTGATTTTCTCTCTTTTTGAAGAGGCCCTACGCCACTCAAAGGAGCAGAGCTGGAGGAAAAAGCAAATGAAGAGCCAATTAAACAACCTCGGGTATGCATGGAAACCTTACAAAGGGTTTGTGCACAATTATGTATGAAGCATGGTGTTACTTATTGAAGAGAAACCAATTAGTTAGTTCCACTGCATCGCCTACAAATAATTTACAATCAATAACAGGATAGGAATCATCTATGGAACCAGGAGAAAGGAAGTTTCAGGAAGAAGCTCATTAATGAATGCTAGGTGGCAAACACATGAGTAACATTTCTGGAACTAAAAGCTATAAAGAAAATGCAAGTAACAGAACCTGCAATTAAATGAACAAATTAAATTAACGCCTGATCCTACGGCCATGAAAATAAATGGCAAGATTCACACTCCAGGCAGGCAGGAAGCTAGAGAAGCACTACATCATCCCTGGGTAACATTAAAGGATCCAATGGGACTGGGGAGATGGGGAGAACTGCATACTATACCAGCTAATAGAAACCTGCAGCAGGCGAAGGAGACCTGCCACGTGAACCAGAGAAGACCCGTTCCATAACTGCTGATTCACAATGACCAACTCCCCATGCAACCAGCCCATAGCCAGAGGCCATAGGATAAACCACCTGCCAACATGGTGGCCAGAGGGCCGAAAACACCCATCTGCCTGGTGTGAGGAAGAGCAGTCAGGTACGAGAGCCACCGAGAGGAACATCAGGAGGTGCTGGGGAGCAGGAGCTGGGTGGACTGAGATGTACAATAGCATATGGAAGGGTTGGATATGTTCAGTGGTGTGAAGAGTAGAAATTGATGGGTGGTTATTTTTAGAGGAAGAGGAGTGGGGAAGGGTATTTTACTTAAGGAACATCACCATGTATCACCAAATGGGGCAGAACATTGTTTTTTGACAAAGCTGTCCCAGCTTTGCAGATAGTCAATACACCAAACCACGATTGGATTACCCAATAAGACCAGAGATCCATTTCAATAATGAAGACACCAGGCCAGGTTTATTGCCAAAGCAGCACGGTAAAAAGTGCCCTATATGTGCTACAAATATACTTAATACATGTACGCCTCTGACAATGGACCAGCTTAGTAAACAGTGGGACTTTCTGTTCCTTACTCAGTCGGACAAAGACATTCCCTTTGAGACCCTCTTTTATACAGATACAAACAAGCTGCATATTGCCCCTCTGATGTGTGTAGCTGCCACCCTCTGACGTGGTAAGATACCACCCTTTACCTTGTATTGGTTGGTTTGATTAAAACATCTCTATTTTTCACATTATCCTCCTGACCTTATCTTTAAGAGACATCAGTGTGTCCTCGTTATCTTTGGGGAGTAAATTTGTGCCATTCCTGGTGTTGGGATGTTCTGATACCACCTCTCTGGAATGCATTTGCTGAGTGTTGTGCCTAGCACTTCTTTAGAAATGTGTGTTTTTGCAATACCAGCTCTGTTCTTGCCAGTTTCTGTGAATCTGCATGTAGGTTCATAACCCCACTTCTGCTAACTTTGCTTTATAATAGCAGGGCTTGACTATTACTTTAGCTCAGGCTTCAGGCCTGGCCTCTTATCCTAGGCCTCATGTTTCAGGCTCTCACTTTCTAGTACAGGTGCTGCCTGTTACAATTCTGGAAGCACACCTGACATGCCTAGTTCAGCTCTTGCTGCCTCTGGCTTCTACCACCTCAGCCATAATTCTCAATTACACTAGTTCGATAAATCGTAAGTTGTACAATAAAAATGTTTCGATAGTTTGGAATATCTTCAACATTAATAATCCAACCGGCATTTCCCTCTGCTCCACTATGAAGCATCCATAACTGGTCATCTGCTTCATTCACAAATTGGACTCAGTGGTGGGTGTGTTTCTGGGAGGCTTGTGCCACATTAACGCAAGTGTTTCCATCGAGGAAGATGAAAGGATTCATAATAGTAGCAACTCAAAGTGAAAAAAGTATTGAACTAAAAGCCTGTGTGTCTGTAGGGCATAAAACATGCCAATGCAAGCTAATAACTTAAGCAAAGGGGCAGCTCGGGGAGGATTTACGGCAAACTTATTTCATTCACCTTTGCTTTGAAATAACCACCTTTCCTTTCATCTATAACAAGGAATTTAATAGAAAAGGTCATTTCATGGGACTTTGCTTCCTCACCTTGGATTATTTTACGCATGAAGACTTAATTAGGGACAAAGGTGGGCAGGCTGTGGGAGAAGAGGCTGATGAAGTTAATTTACTGTGGCATGCCTGGTTCATCTACATACAAAGCAGCTACAGTTCAGACAGCTACTGCACAGCCAAAATATCATCCAACACAGACTCTCACTCGATCCATCTCACCATTTTTTATCGGATCTTATTGGAAACAGTCACAAAGCACCATAAGTGAAACAGTAAGAGGATTGCTCTACTCAGAGGAAATATATTGGACTATTTACCCAAGAAGAGATTGTGTAGAGGGGGTGACTTGTAAATTATAGAATCACCCATTCTGGAAGCCATGGCTCCAACTCAGCAAGGCACTGAAGTACACGAATAGGGTTAAAGCAAGGGAATTTAAGCACATGCATAAGTACTGTGCTGAATCAGAGCCCACGACTACACTCCTTTTTAAATATAGGTTTGAATTCAAACTTCTGGGCCTGTAAAGAATGGGGCACACAATGCCATGTACTCTTTCAGCTCTGTCCTCTGTTGTGGCCTTTGCTCCTTACGCAGCATTCATAATATGAAGGAACCAGAAGGGCACCGAGGGGTCCAGATAATTGTGTTTACTGATTATATGCCACATGCAAGGCTTAGCTATACATACACATTGCTGCTCTGGCAGGCTTCTGGAACTTCTAGAACATAGAACACTGCAAGGTCCACTAAAGAGATCACAAACGATTAAAAGGGACACTATCCAAGTACTGTACATTACATCCTCCAGCTCTGTCTCTGTGCTCCTAAGTGTTTATGGAATTACTATTTTCGTGTTGAACCACGGGCAGATCACTTACTCTCTGTGCCTCTTTTCTCTCTGTGTAAAATGGATATCCCTCCTTTTCACTCACCCTTTGTCTGTCTTGCTTATTTAAACTGTAAGCTCTTTGGGACAGAGTCTGTTGTTACGGGGATGTACAATTCTTGGGACAAATGGTGCTTCTAGATTCCACTGCAAAATAAATAATTACTGATAGGATGCAAGACCACTGGCAACCATGCATTTCATTCCTTGTATGCAGCATCTCTTTTATATAAATCTCTGACAAAATAAATAACTAGATAACTCAGCCCTAGTCTGGAGAGAGCTAGCAGAATGGTGACATTAATATAGGACGTAGAAAAGTCTTAGATGAACAACATCAGTGACACCTCCCTGCCCACTAACTACAGCTGCCTGAAGCCACCTTCTTGAGTGTTTTCACATGAAAATGACAGTTTTTCCGCCAGCACAGGCTGCCTTTCATTCTAGCATACCCCAAACCACATTTCATTTCACAATGAGAATTTTTCGTGAACTGGTGGCTACACTGCTCCGTATAAACTGAGACAATACAAAACCAAATATTTAGTTAATTATTCTTTTTTTGCATTGTGTAGCTCATTTTATTTAATCACGAAGGAAGCAAATGAAAGGAGGGCCTGTGAAAGATTAGGCCCTGACACTACAATCTGATCCACCTGGTCATGGAGCCCATTGCAAGAACAATTGTTCACCCAAGTAAATCCAATTGCAGAATCAGGGTTCTAGTCTGAATGGGCACTCTTCCCTCTTGAAGACAATAACAAAAGTCCAGTATGTTAGCATTGTCTATATTCCCTGTACTTGAGATAGGAAATACTGTGGCAAACTTAGCTACTACCGGTAGTAACCATTCAATTGTTAAAAACTGCTATTGAACTAGCTCCTTCAGTCTGTCATATCTCTTTCCCTGGCCTTTGTGGCAGAGAATACTTCATTCCTATTTTCAAACGCAATAAAATTACAAGAAAATGGCTTAAATACATAAGAACGGCCTTACTGGGTCAAACCAATGTTCCATCTAGCCCAGTATCCTGACATCTGACAGTGACTGCTGCCAGGTGCTTCAGAGGAAATGAACAGAACAGGGCAATTATTGAATGACCAGCCATTCCTGCATGTACTCTTGTGAGGGGTTTTGTAGTTTCGGTATTTCATAATAGGAGTGGACAAACAAATGACATAAGCCCATTTAAAAGGATTTTTTAAGATGTTGAAAGCATTAGCCATTCAAACCATTGCTGAATGGAACTAAAATGCAAAGGACCTTGACATTTTGTGAATTTAATTTAATACGATTCTACAAAGAACCAATTATAGTTACATCATTATGTATAATAACCATGCCGGGAAACTCACTCTCATCAACCATGAGAGGATATTGTTCAGAAATCTTTCCCTATTTTTAGATTCTTTCAACCTCTATGCCTTGATCCCTTCACCTCTGGACTCAAAATAATAGAAGACGAGTGTCTTAATCCCCTGTACAGAGTTGTGCACAACACAAAAAAAGGAGAAACTTTAAAGAAATGAGATTATGTGCCAATATAAAAACATAGAAAGGATGTTTTCAATGTATTACCTACAGGAAATAATGTGTACTAAATCAGAGCTCTAGCAAATAAATGGAAAACCTTTATAAGATAGCATAACAGGAACACATCCAAAGACAGCGGTCCTGTAAGTACAAGGCACTCTTTGAAAATTTCAACCTGAACATTGCAAACAGTGGTAAATAGGGGAACAGACATAAATGAAAACTGTTATGCAGTGTTAGCTATATGGTCACTTCCATTCCAACTATCATTTACACAGCACAGAAAATAAAGGACCAAATTCAGTCCACATACAGTTGACAAGATTAAAAAAATCCCCTAGTACTGAGGATAACCACTGGATATTATTTGTTTACCTTAGCAACCACTATATGCCAGGTGCTCCTCGAACACTCCAGCAAGGACAGTCTTTGCTTCCAGTTTAAGGACAGACCCCCACTCGCCACACCAAGAGCCAGTTGCCTCTAAGACAGGGGTTCCAAAACGTTTTGCTGGCATGGCCCCCATTTTAATGAATTCTTTCTTCCTGGCACCCAGACGTAAGGAGGATGTCTTTTTGAAGAGCAAAATGGTGTCCTCCACACAGCATGACCTCATATGCACCATACACAGGAGGTCACACCACACGGAGGATGTTCTTTTGAAGAACAAAACGGCATCTTCCACACAGCATGACCTCATATGTATGGTATGTGCAAGGTAACACTGTGTGGAGGATGCCATTTTGTAGATCGTCCACACACCAGGGGCTGCTGCAACATCCTCTGCTGCTGAAATGACCTTGTTTGGGGTCACAAGCCACAGATTGTAACCACTACTCTTATACACTACCAGCTCCCTTTGGAAATTCCACAGCATTGACCGCCTCCACCAGAACACCATCCTCGCCACCGTGGATGTCACCTTCCTATACACAAACAGCCCCCAGCATGATGGCATTGCTGCCTGCCTCAAATACCTACAAGATCATGAACAAGACGTGGAAATCCACCCCAAGGCCATCACCAAACTCATCCATTTCAGCCTCACCTAGGACAATTTTATATTTAACAAACACTTCGTCCAAGCCATGTGAACAGCCACAGGTATTAGGTTGGCTCCATACTACGCCAACTTCTACATGGGCTATCTCAAGGGAGAATTTCTGAAAAAATGAGCCATGAAACCAATGAAATACCAGAGATAAATTGATGATATTTTCATCCTTTGTACAGATGACCTAAATTGCCTCATAGATTTCCACCACGACTTGAACCACCACCACCCGTCCATTAAACTCTTTCTGGAACATTCCCACACTAGCATCAACTTCCCGGACACCTCAGTCAGCTTCAACAAGGATCTCTGCAGACAAATATATACAAGAAATCCATGGATCACTACCCTTACCATCACAGATCATGTAACCACTCCCAAACACACCAATACATCTGTTATCTACAGCCAGGAACTCAGATACCCAAGTATATGCTCTGAGGAGAAACTCTGGGATACACACGTAAACACATTTAAAACTGCCTTGATCAAACAAGGACACTTCTCGAAAGAAAGAAATTGCATTATGGAATGGGCCACCCAAATACCCTGGGAGAATCTGATTCAATGCAGAAAAAAATGAACCTTCCATCCTCACACCCCTAGTGGTCACCTACCACCCCACACTAGAACCCATACCCATTCCATCAAACAATTACAGGCCATACTGAAGGGAGACTACATCCTGAAAGAGATCTTTCTTGAACCACCTCATTTAGCCTTCAAACCTTACCCCAAATTCACCAAACTCCCCACGGACCAGGACACACCAACCCAAATTGGCATCAGATCCTGCCAGAACAATGGATGCAAAACCTGCAGACACATCTCCCCTGCTGTGATCATCAATACCCACCCACAACACACCTTTCAAGGTCCAGGGGTCCATCACATATCTATCACAAGACGTGGTGCACCTCATCCAGCACATCAAATGCCCAAGGACAACTAAGTGGGTGAAAGCAGACAATCACTATGCTCTTGAATGAACACAGAGAAAAATGGTAAGAGATTAAAACATCCTATTACTCATGGGCAAACACTTATCACGAAGTGATCCCTGTATCTCTGTCTTCTCAGTCCTTAGACCTCAAAGGAAATCTGCACAACACTTTCAAAAGACAAGTTTAGGAACTTAAATTGATAACTCTGCTGGACACTAAAAACCATGGATTTAACAGAGACACTGGCTTTATGGCTCACTACAATTTGTAACATACCTTACTGCCGCCTAACCATTCATCGCTTACTTCACTTTAAGTGATCTCCTACAGCATGTGTGAATCCCTTATGCTTAACAATCTGTCCCACCTTGTATTTAGATCAGATACTCTGGTTACCTTCCTCACACTTGAGGAAAAGCTCTGTGAAGCTTGAAAGCTTATCCCTTCCACCAGCAGCAGTTGGTCCAATAAAATAGATTACCTCGCCCACTTTGTCTCAGTCAGATAAATAGGCAGAGGTAAGAGTTCTAGCACTATTCTCCATTTCAAATACAGAGAAACTCTTTCACTTTCACTGTCTCTAGAATCAGAAAGAACTTATTAAGAGCACCCACTGGATACACCTATAGAGCTCCACTTGACTTAACAGTGGTCTCAGGCCTCTCTGAGGGCAGAATTCTGCTTAGATTGGCCATTGTAGTTGGCAAAGTCTTGATGAAGGATGTGCCCAGAGATATACCTGCATCAGGCAGCCCAATTCACCATCTTCTGTTATGTCTGAGCATCACTAACAATGTATGGCTATTATGATAGCCCACTTTTACTACAAGGATTTTCTTAGAACTGATTCCTTTTCAATCTCCTTCCAAAATTTGATCTCACTTATTAAAAAGGGCAGTTTTCATATCACCTGGTATCAAATTATGTAGAAATACCTGCCTGATGTGATAAACTGATCAAAATAAGAGGGAAAGTTTTTTAATGTAATGGATTTGGTCCCTGAGGTTTGGGTCAAATTAAATGAAGAATCATATTAAATAAAAATCTGATTAAGTGCAAATGACTGAGTTAGATTTTTGAAAATCAGAAGCTTTCTTAATAGTGTAGCATTTCTTTCATTATAGCTCCAATAATTTTATGTTATACAATTTTCTAAGATTTCTAGCTCTAGATAGAGTGATAGAGTAGCCCAAGTCATTATAACCCCAACCATAATATTTATTTTCTCCTGGACAAATTGCCTCTCTTTTTCCCCTCCCCTCTCCCCAAACCCCTGGATGATAGCAAGCTAGTCATAGCACCGCCTGGGAAACAAGATGTCTGTGTCACAAAACATTTTTGAGGTTTCAACATTTGTTTTTGTTTCAGTGCGGAATAAAACCAATGTCTTTCAAACATTTAAAAAAAATTGAGATAATCCCACCTCAGAACAGCCAATATCTCTGACTTTAACCCTCTGCAATATTGACTGGTGCATTGCTGTGTCACCCCAATCCCTCAGTTCTGGAGCCCATCTCCTGCCCTGCTGTGTGAACCCCCTTCCTGCGTCAGCCTACACACAGCCTACGGCAAGCATGTTCCTTCATCCTTCTCTGGGGCCTCATCCCCTCCCCATCAGAGTCAGGTGACAAACAATGTCCTTCTACAGCTCCCTCCATACTTGAGTCAGTGAGTATCCCCTTATCGATGCTTAGGATAGTCCATTGTTCCTGGAAGAGCTGGTTTGTTTTTTGCATGCCTTAATCAGGCCCGAACTGCCTGTCTGCTCTTGGAGGATTTTGCCTGAATCTGCTTCAAGCTATGAAACACCCCTTTGGGAACATCACATAGTGTGACAAAGCTCTTCCTCTACCTCAGTGGGTTCAGTACTTCCTTCCACCGGTAGGTCAGGGAACTGCTTCCCCCCTTAGCGTTCTTCCCCCCTTTAGTGGTGGGGGAGGGTAACACAGCCTCTCTAAGACGGCCGCTCCCTGGTCCCAGTCCTGTCTCTGGTTCTCTCAGGCCCTTGCCTCGTTGCTGGGGTTCTTTTCCGGCCAGTGCATGGCTGGTAGGGGGTGAGGGGGCAGCTCAGTCCCACCCTCAACTTTGGGCCCCAACCCAGGGACCCTAGAAGTAGCAGCCTCGTGCTGTGGCTTCAGGAAAGCTGCTAGCTTCCCCGGGTTACTTCGCTGAGCCCCTTGACTTAATGTCTGGACCCTGCTCAGACAAAGGCCCTTCCTGGCCTTCTTGTCAGGAGAGGCTCTTGACCCCTGACAGCCCCACTGGGCGTGGTAGTGCCAAACCAAATGTCCAGTTCAATCTTCCCCTTCTGACAGGGTCTCTTCCTGGGAAAGGTCCTTTGCCCTTTTGAAGCAGGGGTTTTTCCCTCCCCCAGTCTTTGTACCTGCAGAGTTATCTCCTGCCAGCGTTCTGCTCCTTCTCTGTAACCCTCCTGGCTCTTGACAGCGTCTTGCCTGCTCGCACACTCTCTGGTAGCTCACCTCACTCTCACAACTCCAGCCACACCTTCCTCTGGAGGGGAGGCTTTTAACACATCCTCGGCAGGGCCTTGATTGGCTCCAGGTGTGTTAGTTAACCTGGAGTAACCCCTGCTCAGCTACCAGGGGAAAAGGCACTTGCTGAGCCTGGGGCTGATACATCAGTCCTCGTGCACTCTCGTTGGTGTGGAGGTGTGGGGGGGGCAGTGTGCCTGCCTTGGGGGGTTGTGTGCTTGCTACTGCAACTCCCCATCCGGACCAGACCCTCGCCCACACCCTCTCTCTACTGCTGCTGCTGCTGTTGTGGCCTGGAGCAGGGAGACCATCGCTGCTGCTGGGGGAGACCACCAGGCATGTGAAGGAGACTGTGGAGGGGGTTTGTTTGTTTGTTCCTGGACTGAGTGACTTTACCATCTGTGCTCTTGTCGTGGGGGCAGTTCCTGTTGTTGCTGTGGGGAGAGGGGGGAGCAGCGTGGAGCCCTCCTCAATCCATCTACTCCCCACCCCACTGCCACCACCACCATCGCGGTCGCCCCCTTCACCACCCGCAGCCACCCTCTGCCACCTGCGTTGCCTCCTCACCCCTCAACTCAGCCGCTTGCCTCCTGCAGCACCTGGGGCTGTTGCAGCAACTAGGATTGTTTTGCCACCACCCAAGTGCACATGGGCACACGTGCTTCCTTTCCCCTCCCCCCCCAGACTTGCCCTCCCTTCCCCCGCTATGTTTGGCTGGAGAGCCCCCCCCACCCTCTACTTTGCCCTCCGGCCTCTCTGAGGCAGTCTTCCCCGACCTCTTTCCCCTCGCAGCCTGCTCCGCCTGCCCTTTGCTTGGTCCCACCGCTTTTATTTTTCCCTTAGAGTTTGTTTGGTTTCCCTGCCCGGCCCCAGCCCTTCAGCTTCTGTTGGTTTCCCTGCCTCGTCCTAGCCCCTGTGATTCCCTTGTCCTTTCCTACCCCATCCCCAGCTTGTGGTAAATCTGTCCCTCCCGCTTTAGCTGCTTGTCCCTGCCCCGCCCCACCCTACCAGCTCTGCCCACCTCCCGGAATTCAAACAGTAGCACTCTCCGGTAGCCATCTAGTCTGACCCTGTCACAATAGCGAAGCCTCATAACCATACATATGACATTGCAACAAACATATCACTCTAACAATGACGTTCAGTACGTCATGAGCATTTCAAAGACATCTTACATGACCTACTTTGCGTTAAACAATACACACCTACGCTATGAGAATGAACATGAATGACACTCAATCACACCCTAAGGGTGTACATGGCGGGGCAGTGTCTCACAATAGCCCAGTGGTTAGGGCATTTACCTGGATGTAGGAGATGAAGATTCAAGTCCCTGCCCTGCCACCTTCAGACCAGGGACCTGAACCTTCTACATCAGAGGCGAGTGCTCTAACCACCAGGTTAATGGCTGGACTGGGTCAATACTGCTCTCTCTCCTGTCCTTTCCCCTGGACCCAATCTCCTGGACTTGAGAAACTTTCCCAACAAAAGTTTCACCTAACAGATACATTTCTGCAAAAATTTTCAAATTCAACAAATCTGCATTTTCTGACAAATATATTCCATTGAAAAATTTGTGGCCCGCTCTAGATAGTTGGCATTTATTTTATAGCACCTGGGTTTTACATGTTTTGGCTGCCAGCTGTGGCCATTCTTGCATATATAATAGACTGTCTCTGGCTGTATTAGATTCATTGCGGCTTTTTTGATGTCAGTAGATTGTGTTCCATTATTGATCAGAGAGGTGTGCATTAAGAAGAAAGGGCCATGCTCTCTTGAGAGAGGTTAGAGTTTAGAATTGATTCTGACTGTAAATGAGGATAAAATGGTTTCTTCTGTTTATTTTGCAGCTCTAAGGGAGGTTCCAGCAGTACGTGTCCAGAGTCACTATATTAATGTGGAACTCATCGTTATGTACTTGAATATAAACCCGAAGAGGGTAGAGGCAATCAAATTAATTTATTTTTAAAAATGTTGCCCACACTGACACTCCAAATCTAAGTGACTGCACATTCAGATTGAGATAAATGAATTCAGAACGATCCTCGGCAGCTAATTTCCTGATCTAGAGAGGAAAATATGCAAGAACTGAAGCTCTGGCTTGGATGAGGGTCAATTGGCTGCTGGATCAGATTGAAGAAATGTTTGCTGGCTTGGAGAAGCCACTGGAGGCAATGTTGGTACGTGGAGAAGATATTAGGGATGAACTTGGAGCAGGAATCCACCTAGCATCATGCAGAACAGTAGTCCCACCCAAGAAAGAACCTGCATATTGGCACCAGTTTACTGTGGTCTCTTATATAGTATATTTGTATTCCCATAGTGCCTAGGAGCTCTCGTCATGCGCCAGAACTCCATTGTGTCAGGTGCTGTACAAGAAGATGGCCCTTGCCCTGAAGCGCTCACAGTCCAAGTATGAGACAAGAGATCACAGACTGATAGAGACAGATGGTGGAGTAAAAGACAACAATGAGACAGTGTTGGTCAGCATGATGCACTATGGTGCCCGCACACCAGCAGCTTAACCATTGTCATGTTTTTTGTTATGTTGGGCTGGTTTCTTTCCCTACACCTACAGGCCTAGAAGCAGGGCCCGAAATATATAGAGGTAAAACATATATTTTGAATTTGATTGAGAGGTAGAAGAAAACCATGAGAAGTTGGAAAGCACTCAGCTCTCCACAGGCTGCCTTTGGAAAGCCAAGAGGTGGCCTTGACTGTTACTGGAAATACTGTCTCTGAGACAACAGAAGTTTTACCACAGCCACATTCTTGCTGTCTGAGCCCATCTTGTTTACTTGTTTGGTTTCACTGACACACTCGGAGTCTTGAAATCAATTCTTTCATCCAGTATTTTTATCTTCATAATTTCTCATAAAATAACTGATGCAAGTCTAACAAGACATGGCCCTATAGCTGGCACTGACATGTCTTTCAAATAGGAAACAGAAGCCACAGTGATTTCCTATTTCTCCAGCAGCACCAGCCCTTGCAAAAACAGTAAAGACAGAAGGCAGGAATTAAAGTTACTGAGGCACTGAACTCCTACTGGAATCAAGGTGTGTTAGTTGCTTCAATAACTTTGTGTTTCCCATGTACAGTCCCTGCCCCGAATACCATGCAATCCTCCCTGCAAGAAAACCATTGATTTTAGGATGGATGAAAAAGTCCTTGGTGGCATTAATAGGTTCGGGCTATCTTATACCACATGACAACTAAGCAATAGCTTGAATTTCAAATATTCATGAACCTGCTCTAGAATAATACGAAGTGAAGGTTTGTTGAATGCTGAAAACATTTTAGGAAATTGGAATCTACTCTAACATTTCATGAGCACGACATGGGTGGGGGGAAGTTTGATGGGGAAGGAAGAAAAGGGTATATTCATTGGGTAAATTTTGACTATTCCTACTACTGTAAAAACAGACATACTGGAACTTTCTGTAGTTTTTGAATACTTACAATTTTTGTTTGAAAATCTTTGGTAAACATATGTCCCCATCTGTCATCATATTGGTGGCTATCCACATGTATTTTTCCCAAATGTCGTGATATCTCTGTCTATGTGGCAGAGACATTCATTCACAACTGTCAGCTTCAGATCACTGAAGTTGTGCAGTAGGCCTTTACCTTTAATTTTAAGCAATGCTTAATAAAATATTTTAGCCTATTTCTAGCCGTTTCTTTTTACCCTTACTATGAAAGTTCTCCAACTTCTTTGTTAAGGTCTTGACAGATCATTATCTTTTTCTCATAATACCCTTGTAGAGCTCCTTTTTCTATTTACCTGACTAAAAATATAGCTTAAAAGAGAATATAGGTAGTTTTTACAAAGGAGAGTTGAAGTGATTATTCCCCTCTATTCAGCACTGGTGAGGCCGCATTTGGAGTATTGTGTCCAGTTTTGGGCCCCCCACTACAAAAAGGATGGGGACAAGTTGGAGAGAGTCCAGCGGAGGGCAACAAAAATGATCAGGGGGCTGGAGCAAAAGACTTATGAGGAGAGGCTGAGGGAACTAGGCTTGTTTAGTCTGCAGAAGAAAAGAGTGAGGGGGGATTTGATAGCAGCCTTTAACTACCGGAAAGGGGGTTCCAGGGAGGATGGAGCTAGGCTTGTCTCAATAGCGGTAGATGACAGAACAAGGAGCAACGGTCTCAAATTGCAGTGGGGGAGATCTAGGTTGGACATTAGGAAAATGATTTTCACTAGGAGGGTGATGAAGCACTGGAATGGGTTACCTAGGGAGGTGGTGGAATCTCCATATTTGGAGGTTTTTAAGCTGCGGCTTGACAAAGCCCTGGCTGGGATTATTTAGCTGAGGTTAGTCCTGGTTAGTCTTGCTTTGAGCAGGGGGTTGGACTAGATGACCTCCTGAGGTTCCTTCCTACTCTATGATTTTATGATCCACTTCAAAGATTATAAGGCCAGATGATCATCTAGTTTGACTTACTGCAAAACACTGGACATAGAACTTCCCTGCATTAATTCCTGTTTGAATTAGAGAATATCTTTTAGAAAAAAAAATCCGATCCTGATTTTAAAATCGCCAGCGATAGAGAATCCATCATAAATCCTGGTAAACTGTTCAAGTGGTTTATTACCCTCACCGATAAAAATGTGCTTCTTATTTTGAGTCTGAATTTGTGTAGCTTCAACTTCCGGCTATTGGGTCTTGTTATGACGTTTGTCTGCTAGACTGAAAAGCCCTTTATCAAGTGACACAACAGAAAACCACTGGGCAGCTTCATGCAGCCAAGGGCCTCATTGGAGGAGACAAGAAAGAATCAAGACTCGCCACCATTTCAGTATCTGGCATCAGCATGTTCCAGGCAGGGGTTAAATCTGGTCATGCAGCTGGGGCTTGATCCAGGAGTATCTCAGGACAGGAGGAGGTTAGAGACAAGCACCTCTTGATTCCTAGGAACCCTTCTCCCTGCTTCTAGAAGCTTCCATTTTATGGCTCCCCCCATTCAGGAGGCACTGTTGTCAGCACTACCTCCCAGCAACCCGACTGTTACAGCTATTAGATCTTCTCACCAGCGGCAGGGCCAGCAGTCTTCTCTCAGGCTAGTGAAGGGATTTAACCCTTCTCTGGGTCACACAGGGACGGGGCATATGATCCCCAGCACACAAGAATTTCAGGAAACAAGGGACCCAAAGCTTACGGGCACTGCAACAGAAAGCTAGAGCAAAGCACAGGCAATCGTGTTCCAAGGCTCAGTGGAAAGCTACAGTGGAAAGCTCAGAAATGAGCTTCAGTATCAAAGCAAAGGCAGATTTTGTTGGTCAACCTCAGCAAATTAGTGCAAACGCCGAGCCGAAAGAAGACAGAAAACAGGTGAAATCCAGAATGGCAGGTTTATGTTGCTGATTGTATTTGTGTTGTGGGATATCATGGGAGGGCAAAAGTAGATCTTCTATGAAGGGGAACAAAATCTTTACATTTGCTTTAGCTGAAAGATGCATAAGTGGAGAAAATACCACAATGGGATCAAGGGATCTGTCTTAAAAGAGAATCCTAAAAGGCTAGATCCGGATCTCAGCAATGCCACAACAAATCCGGCATTGGTGAGGCCACATTTGGAGTATTGTATCCAGTTTTGGGCCCCCCACTACAAAAAGGATGGGGACAAGTTGGAGAGAGTCCAGCAGAGGGCAACAAAAATGATTAGGGGGCTGGAGCAAAAGACTTATGAGGAGAGGCTGAGAGAACTGAGCTTGTTTAGTCTGCAGAAGAGAAGAATGAGAGGGGATTTGATAGCGGCCTGAAAGGGGGTCCCAGGGAGGATGAAGCTAGGCTGTTCTCGGTGGTGGCAGATGACAGAACAAAGAGCAACGGTCTCAAGTTGCAGGGGGGGAGGTCTAGGTTGGATATTAGGAAAAAGTTTTTCACTAGGAGGGTGGTGAAGCACTGGAATGGGTTACCTAGGGAGGTGGTGGAATCTCCATCCTTAGAGGTTTTTAAGCTGAGGCTTGACAAAGCCCTGGCTGGGATGATTTAGCTGCGGTTAGTCCTGCTTTGAGCAGGGGGTTGGACTAGATGACCTCCTGAGATCCCTTCCAACTCTAATCTTCTATGATTCTATGAAATCCGGGGACATCCCTCTCAAGTCAATGGAGATGCTCATTTTCAAAATGGTTACACATGAGATAAGAATCAGGCCCATGGGTTACAACTGCATGTCCAGCTCAATGGAGCTGGCGGTAGGGTTCCCTAGGTAGGGAGGCCTACATTGCAGTAATGGGGTAGGAGAGAAAGGAGGTCCTCTTACCGGTGTTTCTTCTCTCAGCCATCTCACCTCTCCAAGCCGGTGGACTCTAGTACTAGGAATGAAATCCTGGTGCCATTGCAGTCAATGGAAAAATTCCCACTGACTTCAGTGGGGCCTAGATTTCACCCTATCTATTTTATTACACACACACAAAGAACAGTGAGGTTGCAAACTAAGGCATGCAAAAACCAGAAAAATGCTAGAATTAGCATTAGCTAATTAGCATTAGCATTTAAAATGTGGGGAAAAAATACCATTTGATCATGTACCACTGAATTAAGGCTCCCCATCAGATCTTCCCCCACACCCTTACTGGTTTTCAATGGCCCTCAGTCCCAGTCTCCCCCCCCCAACCTTACTCCCAGTCACAATCTCCCTTCCCCGGCCCTGCCGCAACCCTGCAGTCCCCGTCTAGAGGCCACGAGGCTTCTTGGCACAACCCACGCCTCTGCAGGCCCAACTCTTGCCCCCTCTGCATTAAGATCAAGCAGCTTCCTCCTCCTCCCTGCCTGAGCTCAGCATAGGGGAACTGAGAGCACAGGAGAGACAAGCTCCAGTGTATGGACCTGGCACATGGCAAGGAAAGTGCTGTTTAGCCCCAGTCTGGAGCATGCTCAGTGTAGACAGAATGTTTGAGGATTTTAGCTAAAAACTAAGAGGACTCAACTGAGCACGTGCAAGCTGCACTTTTTCAGAGGTTTATAACACGGCCAAATCTTGATGGATTTCACAGAGTAGATCCCAAACACAAAGGCCACCCAGCTGACAAATTTCAAGTCCCTGCTTCAAAGCATGGAGGTGCTCGAGCTATTCAGAAAGATCACCAGGTTTTTTTTAACATGGGCAAAACAGTGCATTTTTCCCTCACCATATTCTCAGAAATGAACATTTCCAAAACAATTCAGCCTAAGGCAAGCACCCTATATGTCAAATTTCAACCCAAATGGTTGAAGTTTCTCACAATGATAAGTAACTGAAAACAGGGTCTTGTAATGAGAAATGTCAGGCAACCTTGATAATAAGTGGAGCTACCAGCCCCACCTATAATATGGGAAGTGGTAGAAAGTCAGTATTTTTCTAAGACTTGTCAAATTGATTAGATGTAATATGGCTTTGACACACACCAGCACATCAGCTAAACTTACTTCTGAGAAGGGGTGATTAGATCAATTTGTAAGGAACATTAGACATAGGTCTTATGACAGCATCCTAGTTAAGTGGATGAAATACATTTCCAAAAGTGACATGCAACTGTATGTCCAAGAATGCAGCCTCCATTTCCCAGGAGACAGAATATAACTGTTATCACTGCTGAATATTGGAAGTTAAAGGACCTTCAACAGCCAGAGGTCACCAATGCTGTGCTAAAATATTTTCTTCCAAAAATTTAGTAAGAGTGGATTTTAGGTTAGCTAGCCTGAAGTCAAGATACCTGAAGTCAAGATGGTCTTATAGAATGCAAATGCCAAAGACACTTGGATTATTGGAAAGTGCTCAATACCACTGGTGGAAAGGCAAATAAGAGTTTGTTTTCCTATTCACAGTTTTCTTTTTTATTTCAAACAAGTGGAACATCCATAAGCTTTCACTCTGCATTCCCTTTGCTGAAATTTACAGCATTGATTCTAATGCCATGAAACTGGTACCGAAAGCAACAAGGTATATCTCATTTAATTTCCCCAGGAGGTCTCATGACTCAAACCTTCTTTATCTCCTTGAAGCTACAATAACAGATTTATAGATAAATACCACTACAACTGACACTGTAGATGTGTGGGGAGGAGAGGATCCACTACATAAAAAACAGTACTTAGAGCCACATTTTGCTCTCAGTTACAGATATCCAAAACTCAGTCATAAAAAAGTGATGATGTATTTATATCATATGAAAAGGATAATACTCTTTATAGCTCACTAGAATCTCAGGAGGATGTTAAACAACAGCTACTAAAAGTTAGACATTTTAAAATCAACAGGTCCAGATAACTGGCATCCATGAATATTAAAAGAACTGGATAAGGAGCTTGGTGGATCAATGATGCTGACTGGAAGAAAGCAAATGTTGTACCAATATTTTAGAAGGGTAAATGGGAGGATCGGGGTAGTTATAGGCCTGTCAGTCTGACGTCGATTCCAGGCAAGATTATGGAGTGGCTGATATGGGACTTAAGAAATAATTAAAGGAGACTAATGTAATTGATTCCAATCAACATGGGTTTATGGAAAATATATTGTGTTAGACTAACTTGAGATCTTTCAAATTTGGTTGCTAAGGATCAATGTGTTGATGTATTGTAACTAGACTTCCGTAAGGCAGTTGACTTGGTACAACCCAACATTTTGATAAAAACCTAGAATGATATAAAATTATGTGGTACACATTAAGTGGATTTAAAGCTGGCTAACTGATAGGTCTCCAAATGTAATTGTAAATAGGAAATCAACATCTAGCTGGTCTGTTTCCAGTGAGGGTCCTGCAGGTTTTTGCCCTACGCTATTAATATTTTTTAATCAATGACCTGGAAGGAAACAAAATCCTCACTGATCAAATTAACACACAAACTGGGGAAGTGAGATCAGGTCTCAGAGAAAGAAATCTGGATCACTTGGTCAGATGGGTACAAGCAAACAATATACATTTTAATAGGGTTAAATGTAAACATATAGATCTAGGAGCAAAGAATGTAGGCCATACTGACAGCATGGGGGATGCTGTCTTGGGAACAGTGCCTTGAAAAAAGATTTGGGTATGGTGGTGAATAATCAACTGAACATTAACTCTGTAGTATTCATTTAGATAGACTATATGGGCCCAAAGAGTTTAAAGAATTAACATAACCCAGGCACTATCCAATATTAAAACAGTGTTAAACAAGATTCGGGTTCCCAGGAGATGGTATGGGTGGCAGCCATGATGGTTAAGTTCTCTCCAGTAGTCAGTTTTTTCCCAAAGTCTTTTGTCAAAGGACCCAAAAGGGAGTGATGGGTGGAATAGCCCATTCTCTCATTATTTTGTCCACCAATTAGACTTAATTTCTGACACACCAATTTTGTTTCACTGACTTTCACCCAGCACGATTTTAACTTTGTCCTTGAGTTGCATCAGTAGGTCTTTTTGTTCAGACTAATTCAGTCTGTCTCGTTTGCATTCCTTTTCTCATCAAGATGTGTTGTTCAGGTCATCGTAATATTTTATAAACCGTCACTCACTTTTTACAGTTGAACTCACAACTAAGGTGAATTTGTAGACCCAATTATCACAACAGCTCCCAGTTCAAAAGGGCTAATGTGATCCTTGGATGTATAAAAAGGGGAATCTCAAGCAGGAGGAGAGAGGTTATTTTACCTCTATTTGGCACTGGTACGACTGCGACTGGAATACTGTGTTCAGTTCTGCTGTCCACAATTCAAGAAGGATGTTGATAAATTGAAGAGGGTTCAAAGAAGAGCCACTAGAATGATCCAAGGATTAGAAAACATGCATAATAATGACAGATTTAAGGAGCTCAATCTGTGTCGTTTAACCAAGAGAAGGTTAAGCAGTGACTTGATCACAGTCTATAAGTACCTGTATGGAGAACACATATTTGATAATGTGCTCTTCAGTGTAGCAGAGAAAGGTCTAACATGCACCAGTGGCTGGAAGTTGAACCTTGACAAATGCAAACTGGAAATAAGGTGTACATTTTTAACAGTGAGAGTAATTAACCATTGGAAAAATGTACCAAGTGTTTTGGTGGATTCTGCATCTTTGCAATTTTTAAATTAAGATTGGATATTTTTTTCTAAAGGATCAACTCTAGGAATTATGTGGGAAAGGTTCTAGCCAAGGTAATCACAATGGTCTCTTCTGGTCTTGGAGTCTCCGAATTCTCTATTTCAATGTAGAGGCTTTGCAGAGGTTTGGGTGATCTGCCTGGCAGCCATGGTAAGAAGAAAGCCATTGCTCCAATATGCTGCATGCTCCTATGCAGTTAAACCATCTTATCTGAAGGGCACTGGGCTGCGATTCAGGGCACCTGGTTCCATTCCTAGCTCTGACCCGCTGTTGTTGCCTTGAGCCAAGCATGCTCTTTGTGCCTCTGCTTTGCTCTCCTCTTTTGTCTGTATTGTCTATTTGCATTGTAAGCTCGGTGGGGCAGGCCTGTTCCTTGGTGTTCATTTCTGTAATTCCTGGCACAAGGGGGCCTTGGGCTTGTCAGGGATCTGTAGGCACTACTGTAATCCTTAATATCAACAAATATTCTGACCCCCCCTCCAAACACACACACACACACACACATTTTAACAATTAACCATACAATACACTCCATTACATTAAACCTTAGCATCTTTGAAATTATTTCTACAGAAAGTTGACCAGCCACTTAGCCACCTACCACTGCACCATCTAGAAAGCATGCCCCCAGCCTTCTCCAGGGACCCTAACACGCATGTCTTTTTGGAGTTACCAAATTTAGCTATTTCACACTAAGGGAGGAAACAAGTTCCAACCATGGAAATATCCTCAATAATAAATGTTTTCAACTGGAGCCCCAGAAGATTTTTACCAGATTTATAAACTGAAGTATTAGAGAGAAGTCTTTGATGCTTAAATTCAGTCTCATGTAAATAATTGCAGAATATTTCTCATAAAAGAAGACAAAAACGCTTAAAGAAGTCCCTTTTGCTACACATCACACTTGCTTTTCTAACCCAATTTCTTATTTCAGTTCTTTGATGTTTGCTTCCCAATGTAGATTAGTAGCAGAGATAGTTTGCCTTGATCTAATAATTTGGCCTAAGACATCCCTTGTTTGATTTTATGCTGCACACTTTGACCCCCTTCTCCAAATCAGAAAGAACGAGAGCGAAATAAAAGTCCTTAATGAATATTCTCTCATTATGTAAACTCTCCAGAATGCTTTCTTCCTGAATTACCATCCAATGTATGGGGGTGGGAGGGATAGCTATAAAATATTTTGCATAATCAAGGAAAAGGACAGACTCATTTCTGAAACTGTTCCCTATTGTAACATGCATCCTCTGGCACACGGATAGGAAGTTATTGTTTGGGGATCATTATTAATGAGAGATCCAGTATGGCTGAAGATACCAAGTAACCGTGACATTCTAATGGCATGTACAGACCTGCATGCCTCAGAAGGCTCTGTTCTTTTAATTAGTGGCACTTGCTAAGCCAGAGCTGGAGCAGACTTGTGTGGCAGAAGAGAGATGGCATGTGCTCCTCTCTTTCAAACCATGTCCTGATTCTGCTCTCACTGGTGTACCTAAGGAGCAATTCCAGTGCATCTGGTGCTGTTACACCCTTGGTACCAGGCTGACCTCTAGCACAGTCAGGACGGAATGTTCTACCAGGCTTGTTCTGGAATCTAGCCATGAGCAGACTCAGTTTACTCTCAGACGGAAGTAAACCATTCATAGCCTGTTCCCCAATCAATTGAAGTATATATTAAAGCTCTGGTTGACTTTAAGACATGCTAGGATATAGCCCTTTGAAAGCAGAGTGGGAATCAATAGCACAGAAGCAAAGGCTCACAGGGAATGGAGACTTGGAAAGCAGCATTCACACCTAACACGGCTGCAAGCATAACAAGTTTGGGTTATGGTTAAGGGAAGTTCTTAAGTGGTGGGAGGGAAAGGAAAGGCAAATGGAATTTTCCTTTGCTCAGTGAGCAGTGGCAGAGTTCAGCAACAGAGGGAAGCAGGAGATAAATTCCTGCTAAAGCAATCTAGAGTAGCACATTAGCCCTGGGCTAGAGCTCCCAGAGAAGGAAAAGCAGCTTATTAGGGTTAAGGTCTTGCGCAGTTCTGGCATATTGGTTTAGTGACCACTGGATAATGTATTCGATCACTAGATTCAGAGCAGCACGGCTCCAGCGTATTCCATTAAGGGTTTACCAGAAGCCCGGACAGTAAGGAAACTGGTGTTCCATGTGGAGACGGGACCTCTGATCTGGGGAAAGCAGTAGACTTAAGGTAAATCAAGTCCCACAATTTGAAAATAAAAGAATTTCATAGATGAGATCTCTGGATTAGGCAGAAAAATGAAAGTGACTGGAAAAATCAGATTCTCCTCATTTGTGTGGCCACATGGAAGCTCACTTGAACTATTCTCCTTTGTAACCATTCATTGGTTATGGTATTGAATAATATTGATAACCCCTTTAAACCTGAGTATTAGACAAAGGTCCAATCTCCATGGCATGAAGGGGACATAAGAAAGTTCTGCCTCTTTACTTCCCTGCTTCTCTATAACGTACAAAGAAGTCATGAACTCTCCTCCCAAGTCTTGAGTCTGTACTTTTCCTGGAGGACCCCTTTGTTGAGTGGAAAATTAATAGGGTGACAACACAAGAAACTGAAATCTGAGGCAAGAGATTTTTATTCAGACTTTTTAAAGTCTGTTTTTTTTTAACATTGATTTAACTCAAATTACTAATACACACTTGAGAGAAAAAACTCTCCATGTGAAATAGTCACATCCCCACCCTTTCAACTAAAGACTAAAAAACCTCCTTTTTCCAATTCTCTGGTTAAAAGTAGGGAAGAGAAGATTTTATAGTCCTGATAGTGTATATTTTAAACACAAAGCTAAAATAATTGGCAGATTTTAAGTACCTTCCCTTGCAAGAATAATTTAATTTCAGTCTTTCTTTATACATCATAAAGCAACAACCCCCCCCCCCCCAACAAAAAACAAACAAAAAAAACCCTTTTCCTTTCCAGTTCATCTCTAATGACAAAATGATAACTGATTTAAATTGCTTTATTTTCAGGTGCTCTGCATATTAAAATTCATTTCTTGGAGGTACAATATACTGTTTCATGAAAAGAGTTTTTAAACAAAATTAATTAAAAATGAGGAAAGAATGGTATGTTACAGGGCTTCCCATTTGAGAATATAGCTGATTCAACCGTAGAGACTGAATGGGGCACCCTGATGCACTCTAATTAAAAAGGAGTAAGCAGTATTTAATTATTTCATTTCATCACACACAAGACACTTGGCTGCTTGGCACCTCTCAACAATTTTTTCCAAGCTTCTGATGTTCCGGGAAGTAAATATAAATGTCACATTTATCAAAACTGTAAGAGATAAGTGAACAATGTTTATACCCTTTGATTCTTTCTTGCTCAGCCATGAAATGTCATCTCTGCTATTCAGTCTGAGCATCTTGAACCATTTCTCTTTCCTTTCATCAGCATTGTTCAGTGATTTTTGTACCTCAAAAATGTGATCCTTTGAAATATCACTTTTTCTGCTCTTTTAGTGAAGCCAGTGAGTTCCTATTTAGCTTAAACTAAGTAAGGTTAAAACACAATCAATCCAAAATTATAGTAAAGCTGCCCAAAGCAACTCCACGTTACTTTGTAACCAGCCTTTCCTAGAGGAAATGGGGGAAGTACATGTGATGTTGAAGGAGGGCATTTCAGCAAATCACAGTTCCCTAAGACACTGCCAACTATTGAGATGAACGATCAATTATTTTGCTTATTTCTTATTTGCTTGTTTCTAGGAATAGTCATTTAATAGATTGTCTTTTGTATGACCTTGTGCAGCTAAGGCAAAGCCAGAAGGGAAGATGGGGGCTTCGGGGGTGAACCTGTCTCTCTGTGCCCTTTTGAACCTAACTCTGTGCCATTTTCTTGATGTGTGAGGGTGAAAAACTGGCAGTCGGAACACCTGCCAGAACTAACCGACTACTCGACACCACATAACCACATCCTGATTGGGCATTCCTTCTAACCTTGCCTTTGCTTGACAGTTGTTTCCATGTGATCATCTGTGTAATACCTTTGATTGACCCGTCTTTCTAGCTTTTGGAATGTAAGAGGGAGGTAGCGAGTCTGAGTCTGGTGAATCACTTCCTGGAAAGGTTGAAAGATCTCCAGGCACAGATGGAAGGACCAACCATCTGGAAATCTGTGACTGAATCACCCGAAGACTGCCCCAGGCTTGTGGGGTAACTGTCAGTGGGGTACTGTAATAACCGATTGTATTTGTATGTGTTTGAGACTAATATGTGGAGAATTCTGGTAAAGGTAATTCCAATGGGAATTGCTGGAGACCAATAAAGTAAAGCTTTAAGTTAAGAGCACTTGATTTTGACTTGTCTATGCCAGCCACATAGAAGGCGGAGGTACTGTGTTTCCTTTGGTTTATTTCCCGATACCGACTCGCAGAGACTAAAAGTTACTGGATCGAGGAACCCTGGGTAACAACATTACCCACCAATCACCCACAGCTCTCTTTCTAGCACATATTTAAAGCTCTTAATATAGATCCGGCTTTCAAACACTTCAAAAGAACAGGGGCTTTTGGACGGGAGGTAGTGATTTAACCCACTATAGAGCTAAGGGTCAGCTATGAAATCCAGATCTAGGTTTGGACTCTGAGAAACAGCCCACCCAGATAGTCACAGCAACTCCAATCTGGAGCGTTGGTTCTGGGCCATCCTCAGTTTCGTAAGTTCTCAGCTGTTGATGTTAGCTTGGAGAACAGCTGTTGGGTGGTCCAGGTATAAAGGGAGCCTGGAAGTAAACGTGTCAGTGCTGAAAAGCTCTTTGGAGCTAAAGAAAAGTGTATCCCACACAATTAAAAAACCATAGTAAGGAAGAAGGATGTGCCCCTCTGCTGGCCTGCAGGATGACATCTCTTCTCTGCTCTCTTCACACGAGGGGCGGCCGCATATGGAAGCAGCAGTTAGTATTCATAGTCAGGCTCAGACTGTTGTGCATTTTGTGTCTCGCCTTAGTGCCTAGGTTGCCATGGCAACAAAGCTTAGCACGTTGCCATAGCAATAGAGTTAGACTATTAGGGGATAGCTCAGCCAGTCCTGGCTGGTTTTAGTGTTAGTTCAATAAAGACTTTTCAGGGGGTTGCATCCGTTTTCTGTGCTGATTTCTCTCTGAATACAAGCACTTTCCAAGGGTTTGACATAACATAACACCTACCTGCCCTGGAATTCCTTTCCCACAGAACTGCTGGGTTCCCACAGGCTCCTCTGCATCGTAAGGCAGCACTAGGCTTGCTGCACTCGGAAGGTCAGAAAGTGTAGATCACATTCCTGTGTTCAACCAGCTGATTGAGTGACTTCGCAGAGTAATAGCAGCTCCCTTCCATTGAAATTGCAGATCCATACAACCAGCTAGAGCTACAAACGACACTATCCCATAGGACATGCCGGAGCAGCTCCTCCCATCTGTGCTTCCCCAAGGGAGGGAGACCCACAGGCCATGGATACTGAGAAGGGATGGTTATGCCAGCACTCCCCCCAGGGAGTATATGGGACCGCTCCCTACCCTGACCTTTGCAAACTGCGCTAACGACTCCCCAAGATAGGTACAATTCAGAGTGCAGCCTGCATGTGACGCCGTCTGGGGCTTCTGTGCTACAGAAAACTCCATGCGTATTGTTCAGGAAAACATGCAGAGGTCAAGTAATTTCAGCCCTAATCAGTGGGGATATAGACAGAGTATTTCCCACCATTGCATTTAAGGTGACTTCTCTCAGATACAGACACTGATCACAGTTCCTGTGAGGTCTGTAAAGCAAAGAATTTCACAAATGAGATCTCTTTTCCAGTTGCCTGATTGTTTCACTTGAAATCTTTCTCAGCACTTCCTCAGTAAAGATCTTGACATGGGCCATTGTTTCCTATCAGACAACACAAGAGACTGCCACATAGAATATTAAATAATAAATCATCCATTATTAATGCTCAGCCATGCCGACCTTCACACCAGCGAGCAAACACTATTTAACGGCATATAAAGGAGGGACTTGGCTGTATCAAATTAGATAAGAGATACTCACTGAATATGTGCCCTCCGTTTTCCAACTACTCAGCTGTTATGAACGGGGTTAGGTGCAACTTGATTAAATCTCAAAAGGTTCTGGAAAAGTCTAGCCTCAAGCACTTTGGAAGGAGTCTCATATTTCAGACTGATCTCCTACGCCAGTCAGTGAAGTGTGTAGAGTACAAGCGCTCTTTACGTTCTCCTCAGTGCATTTCTCACGAGGCTTGTAAACGCTTTCAGTGCAGCTCGCCACAGCACACAGGGAACGACCTTCGCTCACAAACAGAACTTAATGAAGTGTCTGAAACCTAGTCCCAATTTTTCAAAAATGGCTTGTGAGTCGGAGGCCTCACACAAGACACTTCAAGGGTCCTGATGTTCAGAGCACACTGAGAACCTGCCCTTGGAAAATTCAGGTCCATTTAAAGTGCCACAAACCGAGCTCTCAAAAATTAAACCACCTCTCAAAAAGCAAGCCCTGCCCTATCCCATCTACAAGTGCGTTAATGAAAGCTCTGATTGGCCGTGTACAGACCCTTCGTAGTCTGCATGAGAAAGGTTGACCATTACCTTAGCTACATTTCATTTCTATTTGTAAAATAGTACATTTGTTGCTTGTTCTTGTCTGAGGCATAACATCTCTTATTGCTACATTGTATTATACACTGCAACGCCTATAAAAACAACTTTGCCCATCAGAATCATGCCCGTATCTATAGATTTATGATGTACATAATGTTGTTTTCCAATACCCATGGACTAGTACATATACTATATTAATATATCCTAACACAATATTCCATACATACATTTATTGAAATAACATTTAAAATGCATTAAACCCATAACTAGTGGAACTATTGTTTTTTAAAAAGTGTCAGCCATTGGCTTAAATTAATTGTACTTTTAACCCAGTAAAGGCTGCATAGGTACTGTGCAAACACCCTCCTCAAAGCTTAGTCCTCTGTGGAGAGGAGCATTGACTAGTTTTACCTGGGTCAGGAAGTCTGGGGAAAAGAGAGGCCTGTGACAGGCATTCACTGCTCCGTGCCAGGAGATACCACTGCTGCTGTGCACCCTACCCCAGGAACTGCCTTTTTAACACGTACTGGGCAACTTTTAGTGTGTGCCAACAAGGTCCACACAAACCAGCTTGTGTGCAACATGCTAGTGTGCATTAGAATTGAAAGCCCTCTGGTGCAGACACACCCTCAGACAGACATATTGCCGGCTTGTCTGAAAGAGACAGGCACGCGACTCAAAGTGAGAGATGGACTCCATGGTTTGGCAAAAAAGGGAGCATACGCTTAACTCTGCATTTCCAGATTTCTGAGAACTTCACTTTGCCACTTTAGAATTCTATGAATGCAGATGTCTGTATGGAACAGATACAACTCCATGCGGTGACTATTCTGCCCAAGGTTTTCTGTGATGATTTGGTTGGGTTTTTTTTTGAGTCTCACTTTGTGTTTGTCGTGCTTTTCTGTTTGTTTTCCACGGAAATTATACAAATGTATTTGCTGGCAGGAAAGTTTGCAGATGCAGCTCACTTACAGCTAATACCAGTGTCTATTGGAAGAAAGTATATTTTGAACCAATTCACATCAGAAACCTGATTCTAAGAGCTACCCTCATCCAGTCAGGGATAATGAACCTGGCATATGTCATGCATGTGCAATCAAAGCCAAACAGCTCAAACCTCACATATTGCATATCACAAGGTGCTCACGCTTTCCAGTCCACGAATCATTCACTGAAAATGTAGGCACTGATCTGCAAACGCCTGCCATTGATTTCTGTGAGCACCCCCTTGGTTTCAGCAGGACTACTCACAGTAGCAAAGTTAAGTACACGAGTTAAGTGTTTGCAGGATTGGGACCACTTATTTTCTGTTCAAAATTACATCTTTTTGTTTTGTTTTTAAACCAAAAACTTATTGTGGACAATTTGCAAAGAGGAAGAGGCCACATTCATCAAATCAGTTTTAGTACACGTTTTCTGTTCAGCTCTATTTGCTAACCTTTGACACCCGCAATAGAAAACAGGTATCGTTTTTGTGTCATGCTTCTCTGTGGCCAGCCACGGCACATACCAGCATGTTTGGTGAGAACACTAGCACAAGCAGGGGGACCATCCCAGTACTGAAACAAAGATTTTTATTGTGTTTTTGAAAGGTTTTGAACGTCATTTATCTTAGCATAATAAATACCCTAGTTTAATAGTATAATTATGTCTAACCATACCATAAATGGGACAATGTTCTGCAACAGAAGGAGAACATGTGGCCCATCAATATCAATTTACCTACCTACTTGGAACTATCATCCTGTAATGATCTTTTTCTCCTCACTTTTTGTGAATATATTTGTCCGTTGATGCCTCTGCTGCTGCCTATAATTGTCTGGAATGGACTGTCACCATCTGTGTAAGAAAATCTCAAACTCCCTGAGGGCCTGACCTTTCCTTAGCTTCAATTTACACCCTTTTGTTCTTGAGCCTTTTACATTCTCCAACTGTTTTGTGATATCCATCTTCTCTTCCCCCTGGAGAACACCATGAACCTCATTTTACAAAACTTCCTCTTAATCCTTTGATGCCTCTAAATCTGCATAAGCGAGGGCTGTCCATGCAAATATCAACTGATGAATATTCAAGACAGATGCATTGCATAGTTATGAAAGTTCTCATTTTTCCATTGTACTGCTGGGACAGCAGTGTCTGCCAGGTGCCATCAGTATGGCAGAAGGGCTCAGTGAAAGCACAAACAAAAGCAATTGCTCGCTATGATAGGATACACAATACAGAGCCAGATGGGTGTCACTTTACAACAGTATATTAATTAGAGAAAGAATGAACCCCTTCAAAGGTAACTCACATTTCCCTACTTCCCACAGTTATGGGTATCACCCCAAAACCCTCCCTCACCCTAGCCGCCCTCCAAATCTGCAGTACTTTTAGAACGGTGCCCACATCATGCCAAAGACCTCTCCCGAGTTGTGCTCTGTTCCTGTGGTGGCGTGGGCCCGGAGTCTCTGTTTTGTGACCACTGCAATGCAGAAAATTCCCAATGAACCTTGCAGGTACCTAAATTCCATTGGTGCCCAAGTGTTTGCGGTCAAAGTTCCCTGGGGCCCTGCCTTTCTGCCTCTGAGCATGATTGCCGCTGGTTCAGGCTGGCGCCCACCTCATGCCTAAGCCAATGATGGGGTGGTGCTAAGCCCTGTCCCTCTTGACTCTTGGTGTCTAAATCCTGGATGCTGGGAGGCACCGTCCTCTGCCTGGGAGGCTCAGCTGCAAGCCTTCTCTTGGGGTGAGGTACCTTCGCTGGCAGCAAGAAGCTGGAGGGACAGGGTGTCATCTGGGCCAGAGAGAGCCCAAAGACATGGCCAAACACGGGTGACTGTGTAGTAGCCTGGTGGCTTGAGCAACCCCGCAGGCTTCAGAAGACCCAGGACCCAGCACCCCTGCTGCAATGACTCTCTCACTATTGAGCCACTGTGGACCAGCTTCACCAGCAGAGACGGAGGGATCCCCCATCCGACTGACTGTCCCATGGCTCCGTGGTTAGAGTGCGCCCATGCCAGCTGGCAGAACGCAGCTCACAATCCTTCCGCCCCCTCAGGTGGAGGGGGACTGGAACTGAGGGGTCGCCCACATCCCAGATGAGAGACCCAACTGCTGGGCGAAGAGTTGGGAGGGAAATGGGCCTTCTCCCTCCAACCCCCAGTTTATTGCAAAAACCGCATAAGGTGCCTAACTGAGGAGTTCCTGGCTGTGGCCGGTCAGCAGAACGTCACCTTCCTGCAGCCTGGAAGGGGCCTGTCTCTGAGAGAGGGCTGGGCTGAGTGCATGCGGCTCTGCTCAGCATCTCCCGCAGGCTGGCTTCGGCAGCTCCCCGCCCAGCATGCTGGCTTCTGTGACTCTCAGTCTACGGCGCCTGTCTCTTCCCAGTCATCAGGTAGGAGCTTAGACACCAAACCCAGGCTGTGTGAACCTCCGTGATTTCCTAGACTCCTAAGAGTTCAGCGCCATGTCACACCCCCAAACCTTTTCTGCATTCAGGCCGGAACCTGGTGTTCTGTTCATTTTTCTACCAGACTGTCTGCCTCACTGCAAGCTGACC
This sequence comes from Emydura macquarii macquarii, assembly GCF_026122565.2. Lineage (NCBI taxonomy): Eukaryota > Metazoa > Chordata > Testudines > Chelidae > Emydura > Emydura macquarii. The sequence continues at coordinate 2,612,816 of NW_027131688.1, forward strand.
ATTTTAATTGTTTGATTCCGCTCTCACCTAGGCTGAATGTGAATGAAATGAGGATGCTGCGATGGATTTGTGGTGTAACAAAGAAGGATAAGATAAGGAATGAGTACATTCGAAGGACTCTGAAAGTGATAGAGGTAGCAACAAAGTTGAAGGAGAAGAGATTGAGATGGTATGGACATGTAATGTGAAGAGGCGAGGACCATGTGACGAGAAGAGTGTTGGAAATGGAGCATCCTGGACCACGGAAGAGAGGAAGGCCAAAGACCCGTTGGAAGGATGTGCTGAAGAGAGACATGGAAAGTGTTGGACTTAAGATAGAAGATACACAAGGTCGTATCGGATGGAGAAGGACCATAATGAATCTTTTTGGCGACGCTGCTTAGTGCGGGAAAAGCTGTAAGAAGAAGAAGAAGAAGAAGAAGATTCCGCTCGCACCCCAGGACACTTTCTGACCACTGCTAACACTTAGGCTACAATCCCTTGAGTCATTTCCCCTCCGTGCCTGATATTTTATATTTTCCCATGTTAAACTTCAAACCTATGATCCTGGAGCCTTTGTAAGCATCCTCCTCTTTGCTATTGTTTGACTTCCAAAATTTCATTTCCTCCGCAGGTTTGCTTTGTATGTTCCTCACTCCAGGTAACTGATATTTAGTGAGGAAAGGATTTAATATAAACTGTGATATTTTGCATTCAGGCCAACATCACACAATCAAACCAGACAGCACACAGATCTGTAACAGGTTCTGTAGATTTGCTTCAGTACATGTGGCTCCCTGGCTGGCTTTGGGACCACTTATTTGGGTACCTGAAGTTTGTCTCTGTGCTGAACTGTACCTCTCTACCCAATTTTTAAAGGATGACGGCAAATTCTTTATTCTCTTTTCTTGGATGGAAAAAAAGACATGGAGGGTCAACGTTGGCTGGGCAAGAGTTGATTCATCACAACTCCTATTGTACTCAATCTGTATCCATTTGTCACTACAATCTGACACAACCTACTGACCCAATTTCAAAAGTCACCATCCTTCCTTGGTGCCCTAGTCACATATGTCTGGCTGATCCTTCCGGGATTCACCACCAGATGTGCAGACGGTGCAGCCAGTGATGCCACGGTGAGCGACAGGTTCCGGTTAATAAACTCGTCTCCCATTGGGAAGTGCCCAAGGGTGGGTAGTGGAATCCCCTGGGTGAAGGAAATGTCCCCAGAAAAGCAGATGAGCCAGAATCTTGTTGGCCGACAGTACCCACGCTATTGGGACCACACCCATTGAGCAAAGGCTCAGTTGCGGATGTGATAAGGCAGGTGCTTTCTTCAACTCAGAGTGGTGTTCCAGCTAGAAGCTGGGTAAGGCTTATACCAATCGTCTTGACCTTCATCTTGCCCTTGGAGTTCTATAGTCCCGGATGAGAGAGAAAGCGGAGGGTCTATGGCAACGCCTTCCTTCTTTGTTTTGCCTAGGTGTACACAGCAAAGGTCTCTGCTTGGTGGTCACTTGTCCGGGTGGGGAAGGACCCAGGCATCAGCAGCGGCTCGGATGTTCAAGCAGCCCTATTTAGGGGTGGGCCTTCTTGCCCCAATTCAGGGAGGGGCCTAGAAAAGGCAGGCTAAAAAAGCTCCCTTCCAACTTTTTCTTTGCTACCCATGATGCAGAGGAGGCCAAAACTCCACTACAGCGACAAGGTCAAGCAGGGTCTCAACAAATCCAACATTCCCACTGACAACTGGGAGAGCCCTGCCCCCAACCTCTCAGTCTGGAGAAGCCGGGTCAAGGCCGGTGCAGTCATCATGGAGACGGATCAGACAGCCCAGGCTGAGGCCCGTAGGCGAGCCAGGAAGCAGATCATGCTCCAACCTCCAGCTGGTGCGAGGACCTGCAGCCACTGTGGGAAGGGCTGCTGCATTGGGCCCTTTTCTCACACTACTGCCAAGCACCACGGACTGACTGACATCGTCGTGTTTCCTTTCATCTGTCAGGGTGTAGGATGGCCAGAGAAGTCACATGTGGTAGGCCGTTCTCCTGCAGGAGACCGCTACAAAAAGCGTGTTTGAAGGCCAAATACGCTGTCGACTGCTCAATCCCTGTAAGTGCTCATCATCCCCTCCATGGTGCTGTGCTCTGTATAAAGCTGTGTAACGTGTATACTGCATGGTGTATGTGCCTGCCTTACGGGTGATCAGGCTGCAGGCACAACATGCTGCCTATTGATTTGCCTAGTCACTATTCATTGTGCTTTTAAAATCATCTCACCACGCTGGCCAAAGCACTGCAGAGACTTGTGACCACTGCTTTTATCGCAGGTAGAGAGATGCATGGGGCAGGGTTGGGTGGAAAAACCTTTACTGTGCACCAAGTGAAGTCAGCTGCCTCTCCAGCAAACCCTCATGGCCAGGAGAGCCTGTACAGGGCCTTGCTAACAATTCCTCCCTCACAGAGCTTCTTAAACACCACACCCCCTTTTTGTGCTCTCATACCACCTCCTGTGGGGGGGGGGTCTGGGTTTATTCATAGAAAATAAACTCAAAAAGTAAAGAGTCTGTAAGAGAACTCCACAATGCAAGCAAAATATGTAAAATGAGGAGAGAAAAAAAGCGTGTCAAGCTTTACCTAAATAAATCCTGCAGAGTGGGTTCTTGCAGTTTCGGCTAATTGCTATTCAGAAACTTCTCTGACCTTCAAGCACTCAAGGAGACATCACACTGGGGCCAAAGCAAATGTTTTACTTTCCTAGCAGAGGAAATTTACAACAAAAAGAAACTGAATTTCTATTAAGTTCTCTTCTTCCCTGACAACCACCTGGATGAAATAATAAATCCAGATAGAAAAATAGACAATTATGTATTAGAAAGACTCTGTGTGTGGTGTGTACCCAGCACAATAAACACAAAATTATCGAGTGTTTCACAGCACGTTGAATTTCCGCTGATGGAAATAAAGTAATTCAAGCAGTTACTATGCACCCTGGCATAAACTAGTTAAAGTAATTTGCCTTCATGCTCTGGAAAAAGTATGAGCAGTGAATATTAAAAATGTATATAGTGTTTCCTTGGTAAGCTTTACATATGTTATAATCACATCATGAGATCCATTCTGATAACATTGTAACACTAAATAACTAGTGTGATCCTTTTGTGCCTAGGGCAGCCACCTGAAAATGCCAGGATTAGGGCAGGCTGTAAAAGGAGAGCAGATTCTCCCAGCACTGGTGGGTGGCACTGAAGTCAGACTTCCCAACCAGCCACAAACTGCACTTCTGATTCCCCAAACTGGGTATCAAGAAGCCAGTACACAAATACACACAGCCCCCTTTACTGCATTTCAGTCTCTGGCTCCCAATCAGGCACTAGGTCCACTAAAGAGACCAGTTATTTAAAACTCTCTGCTCTTTACTAAAAAGGTTTCTCCTGACCCTAAGGGGTCAGCCACAGTACCAGGTCAATATGAGTTTGGATCTGACCCAAATACCACGCTGCCAGCCAGTCCTTTAGTATCTAAACTAAAGGTTTATTATAAAAATAAAGAAGCAAACTATAAAAGAAATGTTAAAGGATTAAAGCAATCACATACATACAGATAACTGGAAAGTCCATATATATCCGGTTTCTAGTAGAATTGTGGAGTTTGCAGGCTTGTATAGTCCCCTCTGCTGTACATCCAGTACCCGAATGGGTCTCAGTCCTTTGTTTCACAGCTTCAGTAGATGAGTTGATCCAGAGGTAGGTGGAATTTTTCAGGAACCAAAATGGAGTCCAGAGTCACATGAGTAAGTCTTGGTGACTCACCAGGTATATCCCTGGCTTCTCCCCCTGGGCCCCTTGTACCTGTGAATTTCTTAATGGGCCATTAAGCAGGCTTTTGTTCCGCAGCCATCTTGACTGGGGTGTCGCCCAGACACAGCACAATTTGAAATACAGATATATCAACCATATCCATAACTTCCATTACACATATAACACATGAATATAAACATCATCATCTTACTTAGCACATTACAGCCTTTCTAACAGTACCTGACATGGCATATCTCGCATGAATTACTATGATTTTGACGTATTGGTGTTAAATAACATAATAAATTCCCCCTCCCACCCCAGTCCAGCCAGCGTGACACCTAGGATGGCTCATTTGTGATACAGAGGAGCTGTACTGTATTATTGCAACCTTGTTTATCAGCTGTGGTTTCCAGTCACAAACAGAAGCAGTGTTTACAGAAAAAGGCAGGCACTGGACCATGGGATGCAATTTCCAGACCTGGTGCTGTAGGTGGACTGCCACTAAAATATTCATGCCTTTAGCCTTTAGCAGCTCAAATTAAATTACCATCCATAATTAAACTGCAGGGTAGAATCCAGCTATTTTATAAAGGTGACATTTATGCCCCTTTAATTTGCAATTTAGGTTTTGTTTACTTGACAGCTAGGCATATAAAACAACCTACATGTCATAAAAAAAAATCAATATGCAGCATGTTGTGCCTACAATCTGATTCCCCTGTTAACGAACCACAAATACTGTGCAATGTAAAAGTCAGTCACATTCATCTTCACATTCTCACTATAACATTTATCATTTGCCCCACTACAAAGGCATTAGTCTCATCAAGAACGATGGGAACGGTGAGCATGCTCATGGTGAAAACAGACCCCAAAACAAAAGCTATTGTGCAATGTAATATTTCCTGGCATCTTACCTGGGATGCAGAGGCAAATGAAAGCTCTGATGGATGCAGCCACAGAATTGTGCTGCAGCTGAACTCACACAAGTAAAAGTTCTGCCCTATGTGTAAAAACAAAGGGTCAGTTCTCAGCTGGCAGGAATCAGCATCGCTCCATCAATACCAATTTCCAGACCTGGTGCTGTAGGTGGACTGCCTGGAGTAGACAGGAGGTGTTGGATCTCCTGGGCCTGCGCACAGAAGAGGTTTTTTCAGGCACAGCTACGGACCAGTCATAGAAACATGGACATCAATTAAAAGATCGCACAGGGGAAGTAGATGAAGGGGTACAACGGGGATCAGCAGCAGTGCTACATGAAAGCGAAGGAGCTGTGGTGGGCGTATGTTAGGGCAGGGAGACCACCAATCGATGTGGTGCCAAGCCAGACACTTACTGCTTTTACAAAGAGCTGCATGCCATATGTGGTGGAGACCCCACCAGCACCCCACCATGGATACCTCGGAGGAGCCTGGCACACAGCCCCCCCAGGAACTGTGAGGGTGTGGCAGGGTGTCCCGCTTGGCCACGAAGTAGGATTTTTTAAAGACACCACCACAGACTAGCCAGTCCCACCACTGAGCACGCACGAGCCCAAGGACGGGGAAGGAACTGGCGGTCAGTGAGCGCATGATTTTTTCTTTACACTGTTGAAATGTAAAGATGGAGCCTGGCTCATCCCCAAGTTAGCAGAACTCAGTTTTTTATTTTTTTACTCACGTGAGAAGTCTTAGCAGTACAACAAACAGAGGCAGAGTTGGTATCTGCTTTTTGTTCTCCTATAGAGTTGGGGGGACCGGGGCTTGTGAAGTAGTGTGTACACATAGGGATGTCCCTTGCATCCTACCAAGAGATCCTGATGACACTTTCATGGAGGTACTCTCCCATCCTCTCCCAAAGTGATGACTGCCTTATCTTCCTCCGGCTTCCCCACGAATGCACCGTGATGGAGAAGAACAGCAGCAGCCCTGGTGGCAGACCCTGCGGTGGCGGTTGGAGGAGGAGGAAGAGGAAGATGATGACACTGGTGAGGGAATTTAATGCATTAGGTCCCCTGGGGAAAGGGGGAACATTGTTTTCCTTCCCTTTAATTTTGTTTAGAAAACCAACCCATTCTATAGCCTCGTCACAAATCAATAGTAGAAGGTCTGGATAAAACGTCTCATTTGTTGCGTTAGAAAACAAAGAGTTTCCTAAACAAAACAAAAGTCTGTTTGCAATGAGAAATGGGTCCCAGAATGGTCTTTAAGAGTCTAATCCAGGGGTGAAAGCCAGGCACACCCCACACACCAGCAGTTATTGGGTTGTGGGGGTCAGTAATTTAACACACCCCAGTGCATACTATCTGTGGCAGGGAGCCAGTGCCATGCCCTGGAAACATGAGGCACAGGCTTTATAGACCTTGCCCCACTTAATTAACAATTAACAATTGTTAATTAAGAGAAACAATTAACACAAATAGCAAAATGTAACAACTCTTGTTTGAGGGAGGTCATGTTTTGTTTATTTCTTTAATATCCATCTGTCCGGATATCCGGTTGTAACAATGAGTTTCCCCGCTGTCCAATCAACAGAAAACCACACTGAAAGTCTGCAGATGACACGCAGATCAAGGAATGGTAAATAAAGAAGAGGACAGGTCACTGCTGTAGAGCAATGTGACCACTTGGTAAACTGGGCGTAAGCAAAGAATATGTTTCAGTATGGCCAAATCTTACACCAAGGAACAAAGAATGCCGGCCATGCTTACGGGGTGGGGTCTCTTTCCTGGGAACCCATGACACTGAAAAAGATTCAGGATAATCAGCTGAACATGAGCTCCCAGCATGGAGCCGTGGCCAGAAGGACTAATGTGATTCCAGGCTGTATAAATAGGGGAATGTTGAGTCGGAGCAGAGAGGTTATTTTACCTCTGTATTTGGCACTGGTGCAACCACTGATGAAATAATGTGTCCAGTTCTGGTTTCCACCATTCAAGGAGGATGCTGCTAAATTGGGGATGGTTCAGAGAAGAGCCGCAGGAATGATTAAAGATTCGTAAAACATTCCTTATGGTGAGCGATACCCTTGAGTCTATCTAGTGAGTGTTTTATGGAGAATTGAAAGTGGTGATTTGATCACAGTTTAAGCAGCTATCCAGGGAACAAACTTAAGAATGGTCTCTTCAGTCTAGCAGAGGAAGGTAGAACAAAAGCTGGAAGTTGAAGCTAGATAAATTCAGATGGAAAAACAAGACACAATTTTTTAACAATGAGGATAATCAACTTATCAACGAGCATGGTGGATTCTCTATCGCCGGAACATTTTTAATCAAGATTGGATGTTTTTTCAAAGATCTGCTCTAATTCAACCAGGAATTAATTCAGGGAATCCTGTGGGCTGTGTTATCCAGGAGCTCAGACTTCATCAAAATAGTACCTTCTGGCCTCATAATCTAGGTTTGATTTTCGCCTTCTGCACTACGTGGAATTCCCTTCCCAGGTGTCTCATTTCTTTGTAGCATCCATGTGCATATGGTTTTTGGAAAGCTTTTGTAATAGTGTATTTCCATTAGCCCAGGTTTAGGTAAAAGAACAATATAAGTCACTGTCCATGGGGGAAGGGGAGACCAAACCAAACCAGAGCAGCACTTCAATCACGAAAGTGCAGTAAAAGGTGAAAGTAGTAAAGATAGTTGGAAAAAAGGGCAAGAATTTTTCATGGCGGTTTAGAAAAATTTTCATGTATTAGAAATTGTCCATAAAATGTGTCTGTCCAATGAAAGTCCAAAAATTAATTTTCTTCGCTCCCACCTCTCCTACATGCTCTTTTCATGTTTCCAATTTGCTCTAGAAGGATTGGGTAAAGGGAAAAAAACCCAACAAAGCTGTGACACAAAACTGAAAACATTTTGGATGTGGAAAGAAAAAACAAAACAAAACAAAACAAAAAGTAAAGAAAAGAAAAACAAAACAAGAATTTGCTTTATCAAAAACTAAAGACATTATAAAAAAATCTACAAAACATTATTAAAAAAATCTACAAAATTTGAAAAAAATTTCAAATGAACAATTTGAACTCTCTCGTAAGAAAGGTTCCGACTTAAAGCTTTCAGCACGTCTTGCCCTTAGCATGATGAACTATTCTGGGAATGGATTACAGCAAGTGATAAAAAAAACCCTCAGATTTGTGGCAGCCAAGAAGGCCTGTAACTCCAAGCATGCAGAGAGTGTACCTTGGAGGGAATGTGGAAGCAACAGAGCTCAGTCTATAACTTATCTGCCCCCACAAAAAAAGCAAAAAAAGCTTTTAACTTATCAACCCTCATGCTGTGAAATGAACAAAAAAGCCTCCACTGAGCTGTCCAGAGAGATGCCCAGGTCTCTCCTCTGCCTTTCTCTCCAAGTTATTACAGTTAGTTTAGAATCCATCAGACTGAGACTTGCCCAAGTCATTCTACTCCATGGGTTTGCATTTCTCAACATTTCCTTTCTTCCATTCCAGCGTTGCCCAATCACCTAGCTTTTTTAGATCCCACTAGAGAAGACTCTGAAGAATTCCAGCCTTGGCTGATGTGAGGAGTTTTATCATCTGCAAATTTACCACATCACTGTTCATTCCCATCACCGTATCACTAAATAGTATGTTAAACAATAATGGTCCTAATATGGACTGTCAGGGTGCCCACTGGTAGCCTTTTGCCATACAGAAAATTGATCATGTATTCCTACTCTGTGAGTTCTGCGATTTTGTGGAAGGATTTTTTTTAAAAGCCCAAATACATTATGACAGCTGGCTGCCCAAGTGCAAAATAGACTGACATTTCTGTACAGTATAACAATGTGATATGCTTACTACAATTACAAATCAATGGTTGGGATAAACCTATGCTGCTACTGTCCTCTAGCTTCAAGAAGCCTAATAGGTCTTTTTGATAGATTCCTTTCTCCTTCCACGAGGCCCCCGATAAAGGCAGTTACAAATAAAAGTGTTTAACGCAGAGGCACAGGCTTGTTTCAGTGCTCCCCAGGTCCCTGTCCCTGTTGACGCAAGACACTTCTGGGGATACTACCACATCCTTTCCATGACGAGGGCTTGACAATGACTGCAGTGAACTGGTAACAAGTGACAAAACCGGAGACTAGAGAATTCGGTAAATCTATTTCAACAGAGAATGACATTTTTTAAATGTTATTTGCATCTGGGCTCCAGTGCAGGCGCTAATGCAAGAGAGGAGGGAAGGCTAGTCCAGTGGTTAGGATGCCAGCCTGGGCCTTGAGATCCAGGGTTCAATGTTTGCTTTGCCACTGATTTCCTGTGTGACCTGTGACAGATCACGAAGGACTACCACAGTCCTTCACTGCTGAGGAAGCAAGTTAGGGCCCCTCACTCACAAAAAGCCGGGAAAGCTGCAGGACCTGATGGCGTCTTTACAGAATTTCCACAAAACCTCAGAGTCAAGGGATGAAAGTGGTTGGACTTACTGTTCTCCAATACCCATTCCTCTGGACTCATCCCAAGGATCTGGCGCAAAGCCCTGGTTACTGACTTCCCAGTAATCCCTCATTGTACCAGTCTATATCGCTCCTCTGCGTGCCATACAAGGCCACTAGGAGAACATCACTGGAAACAATGTTACCAAATGAACAAGCCGCACCATTAGCCTTGACAAAACACTGAGCTGGTTTTGCTGGAGTCCCATATGACCAGGGTGGCTTTCTTACACGTATCTGCTGCCTATGACATCATTTGGACGAATGGGCTCCTCCTGAAAGCCTGAAAATTATCCCATGCAATGCAGTGATAAAATTCCTCCAAGAACTTCTGACCAACCATAGGTTTCATGTTTTCTTTGGTCAGCAGGCCAGGCACTCTCAACAATGGCCAACCATAGAGGTCCTTGTACCAATCCTGTTTAATATCTATGTCGCTGAATTTCCTCACACATCACAGAAATATGTTTTTGCTGATGACATTGCTTTGACCACACAGGCCCGGGATTTACCTACCATACGACAAATTCTAACTAAGGACCTTAACTATGGAAGAATGTCTTATACTCCACTAAGATTGTTTTGTCAGCATTTCATCTGAACAATCAAAAGGCTGGGGCAGAACTGCACATGGATTTCTGTGGCCAGCAGGTAAGACATATCTTAGTGTGACATTAGACCAAAGCCTCAATCTCACCAATACCCAAAAAGATATTCAGAGCCAAATAAAATCATGTATCAATCTCATCCAGGAACTGGGAGGAATGACCTGCGGTGTCGATGCTAAGAGTCTATGGACAGAACTAGGAGCAATGGTCTCAAGTTGCAGTGGGGGAGGTCTAGGTTGGACACTACGAAAACTTTTTTCCCTAGGAGGGTGGTGAAGCACTGGAATGGGTTACCTAGGGAGGTGGTGGAATCTCCATCCTTAGAGGTTTTTAAGGCCTGGCTTGACAAAGCCCTGGCTGGGATGGTTTGGTTGGGGTTGGTCCTGCTTTGAGCAGGAGGTTGGACTAGATACCTCGTGAGGTCCCTCCCAACCCTCAACTTCTAAGATTCCGTGATTCTTCACTGTCCCTTGCCTACTCTACTGCAGAATGCTGCTCAGCGGTTTGAACACACAGCTCCATATATCACTTGCATTTCTCAACTTTACACTGTCATGAAGGTTTTTACAGGCACAGCACATTCAGTGCCACAAGCATGGCTTGCCATCGTGGCACACATTCACCCACATAAATTTGCCACAGAATGATAATTTTTCAGGTGGTCCAGCACGTTGGAGTACACAATGACCTTCCAATCCATGAAGACCCTACGCAACATCCTGAGGTCCCAACTGTAATCCAGGAAAGCTCTGTGGCTTGCTGTGCAAGATCTTGAGGATTCAGGGTCCCACCCCCCACGATAATGGCGAGCATTGAGGAAAGATGCCAGTGTCCTGAACAAACACTGCATCAACAACCCAACTGAAGAACCAACTAGGTTTTCACTCCTGCGGAACACATGGTCACTTTGACTCACATCTGCACATCACATGGCAGATGCACCTGTCTGCTCCATAAATGGGGCCTGAATGAGACATAATCCTATTTGTAACTGCCGAAATGGACAGCAAACTAGGGAACACCTCATCAGTGTCCCAAACGGTTATATCCCACAGGTGTATCTGCCATCCACTCAGCATCACCTGAAGTAATCAATTGGATCACCAACCTAGTCTTGGATATCTAATATTGCTGTTTCAATCCAGATGAAAGATGACAACTAAGGTCTTCTTCACATGGCAGTCAGGGTGTGAACGCACAATGCACCAGCCTGTTGTGCACTAACTGGCCACGTGAATGCTGCTACCGCACACGAAAAATTCCGTAACAGAACTAAATCAAACGCAATCTGGAACTTTTAGTGCGGAGCAGCAGATTTCACACGGCCAGTTAGTGCACTGTGCATTCACAGATCAGTTTGCTGCACACTAATCAGCCATTTAGACATCTCCATAGCCTCTCTCTGCCTTGGCTCCTCTTCTGAAAGATGGGGGAAGATAGCACTGCTCTACCACACTGGGCTTCTGTGCGAATAAATACACTGAAGATTGTGACGTGCTCAGATACTATGGTACTGGGAGCTACAGAGCTACCTAAGAGACAGTTAAATAACATGGACAACTATATGCGAGTGCACTCTATACTAGGGCTGCCAATTTTGGTTGGATGTATTTCCTGGAGGTTTTGTCACATGACAATCTTTAATTAAAGATTAATCTTTCATTCCTGGAGACTCCAGGACAATCCTGGAGCACTGGCAACCCTACTCTTAACTTTCTCTTTGCTGGAGCGGTGAAGTCTGAACTTCAGCTGGTCAACTATGGAACTGAACAAGGATCTATGTACAGCCTTCACAGCAGAGACTGCTTATGCACAACTCACACACAATGATTGTGCGTGGACGTAATGAAACATTTTGTTTTGCATCTGAACCCAGCCTTACAATGAGCTATGTTTGCTAGCAATGGCATCCTTGCCAAAGACTGACTCAATAGGCTCAGTAAGGAACTGCCTGAAAAGAATTCTCTAATCTGTCCAGCCTAACTTCACAAAACCATCTCCACCTTCACCCTGAAGGAATCCAAGCACTACTGAATAGATCATGCAATTTCCCTCGTTGCTGCAGTCAGACTTTTCCAGTTCCGGGAGCAGATATTAGGCCATGTAACCAATATGTCCAAAAGGTGATAAATCCTAATGAAGAGCGAACACAGTCCACCAACTCAAAGGCTGAATCAGGTTTGAGCACTAATTGCACATACAATTGCAAAATATCAGTCTGAAGAACTCTTAAAGGAAAGAAGCTCAAATGTGTTGAAGAAGAAAATTACATAAGAACGGCCATACTGCACCAGATAAATGGTCCATTTAGCTTGGTATCCTGTCTTCCAATAGTGGGCAGTGCCAGGTGCTTCAGAGGGAATGAACAGAACAGGTCATCATCAAATGGTCCATCCCCTGTCACCCATTCCCAGCTTCTGGCAAACAGAGGGTAGGGACACTTCAGAACATGGTTTGGCATCTCTGCCCATCTGGTTAATAGCCATTGATGGACCTATCCTCAAGGAACTTAACTAATCCTTTTTTGAATCCTCTTATTCAGAATATCCTCTGGCAAAGAGTCCCACAGCTTGACTGTGTGTTGTGTGAAGAAATATTTCCTTTGGTTCGTTTTAACCTGCTGCCTATTAATTTCATTTGATGATCCCTAGTTCTTGTTTTATGAGAACAAGTAAATAACACTTCCCTATTTACTTTCTCAACACCATCATAATTTTGTAGACCTTGATCATATCCCCCTTAGTCATCTCTTTTCCAAACTGAAAAGTCCCAGTCTTATCAATCTCTCCTCATATGGAAGTTGTTCCATACCTCTCATCATTTTTGTTGCCCTTTTCTGTGCTTTTTCCAATTCCAGTCTGTCTTTTTGAGATGGGGTGACCAGATCTGCATGCAGTATTCAAGATGTGGGTGTACCATGGATTTAGGAAGAGGCAATACAATATTTTCTGTCTTCTTACCTATCCCTTTCCTACTGATTCCCAACATTCTGGTAGCTTTTTTCACTGCCGCTGCACACTGAGTGGATGTTTTCAGAGACCTATCCACAGTGACTCCAAGATCTCTTTCTTAAGTGGTAACAGCTAATTTAGACCCCATCATTTTATATATACAGTTGGGATTATGTTTTCCAATGTACATTACTTTGCATTTATCAACAGTGACTTTCATCTGCCAATTTGTTGCCTAATCACCCAGTTTTGTGAAATCCCATTGTAACACTTCGCAGTCTGCTTTAGACTAAACTATCTTAGTGATAAACTTCAGCAATGAGTCATGTTACCATCTCTCATTCTAAAGCCATGTTTATTTTTATCCATTACAGTCTCATTACCAAAGGATAAAATAGCCATAATCTAATCAAGTGGTCCTAGCTCAGTGAGCTTTTGGCCTATGATTTATTTCGTTGGACTACCAGAGCTGCAGTGTGAACCCTTTGAAGTAGTTAATAGCTATTTTAGCTATTTGAGTTATTTTCAAATGAATGCGCCAGCAAAACAACAATTTCCAACCCTTGTGCTTTCGATTCATCAAGCCAATGTATTGTAATATGTCATAATTAAACCAGTCATTAAGACTTATACTGGATAGAAAAATCAAATCTCATGAGGCATCTGACCTTTTGAGCATTTCAGCCTTTCACACTTCAGTTCCCCAGTTGCCTTAAAATTGCCGATTAGTATATGCCTGATTTTATGGGTTTTTTAAACAGTTTTCTGAATAGCAAATCTAATAGCAAATAAATCCTTTGATAATACCCTCCTCGCACTTGTTTATAATGCAAAATCACGACAAACAGTAAAGCCAGTTTAGCTTTTATATACACTCCCCCCAAATATTTAAATTAATACTTAACTGATATAAGCCCAAAAATACAACCATATATTCTTTTTTCTTTTCTCTTTTTGAAGCATTTGTGCTCAAGGGATCTTTGAGAAAAAGAGCAGACTTCTTGTATTGTTATCACCACGTTATATCAGGATGAATATATATTATTATAAAAATAAAAAGATATATGTTGGTCGTACTTGCAGGCTTTACATGGTACATCTTTATGTGATCTTTATTTTCATTGTAGATAGGTGGAGGATGCCCTCAGATCCAGTGTTAAACATTTTAGAGTGTGAGCATCTAGAACACGTAAAGATTGTATCTCAGAACACTAATAACAAGGCTGATAACATCTATCTACAGTATGAAATAGAATAGCAATAGTCGCCAATGATATAAATATTACCTCAAGGAGAGTTTGCACATATATTGGGGAGAAAAAATAAACAGAACTGGACATTCACCAACCATAGAAAGCTGGATTTCCATATGGGTGGATGAATTTGTGCAAGAGAATAATACAAATTCTTCCAAATTTTGGCTAAATTCTGCTCTGTACATGCCACAGCTGAACTAGATTTGTGAAATGAGATTATAAAATCTAAATTAATTTAGTTTGTGCATCCTCATGACAATTTTTATTACACAAGGTATTCTGCACTTCTTATCAGATTACATAATGCACCCATCACAAAAGGATCTCGGTATGTGTACATTCCTCCTCTACACAAAAAAAAAAAAAAAAAAAAGGCTGTGTGCATGAAATATAAGATGCAGGGACTCCTAGTCATAAATACTTGGGGACTAAGTACGACATTACGTTTTAGACAGTCACTTGGAAGAGAGTGTGGTGTCCAGACACAGAGTCCGTAGTGTGATTTTTGGCACGCAAAACTGAAATCTTTTCCATCAGTCACCCTTCCTCTCCGACAATTGTCAGAGGGCAGCAGCCATTCCCCAGCAGGATCCATCACATGAAGAGTCCCAAAGGACTTTGTCTTTTCCCTCTCCTGTTCCAAGCCTAATTTTCATCTCTAGAGGACTGTGCAATGCTATGGGAACTGCCACTATGCCGGGATGCTCGGGTTTCAGCAAGTGACAACTTTTTCCCATCACTTCTAATGAGCAGCAAAATTCCACCTGCTCCTTGCAGATGGAGCCCTAGATAGTGATCTGTGTTGTGTCTGGAGGCTGAGGGCCCTTCTTTGCAGAACAGGTAGGCAGAAATGTCACCTGGGCTCTTGAGAACAAGGGCTCTGGTTTTCCGAGGCTGCAGAGTGCTGAGCATATTTCAACAGCACTGTGATTGTGGTAATGAAGGAGTTGCTCTGTCCATCACCTGTCCCTTCGTTTCTAGCCTGGGTTCTCAGATACAAAGATCCCAGTGAAGGAGGACAGGCCTACCCACACACCGCGCTCAGAACGCTGCACTCAGCAGTTTATCCAGAACATTGCTCACCAGACTTGGAGACAAGACATTGGCATAGTGAGAGGGGTGCCCAGCTCTGGATCTCTCTGCCCCAGGAGCTCAGCCCCTCCTTGGGGTCGTATTTCACATCATACAAACGGAAGTTAAATAACGACAGGCAGAACTCTTGCTGGGAGGTTGTGCTGGAACCCTACTTTATTTCTTAGAATTCAGAACGCACACACACAAAACCAGAGAGTCCGGCTGCTCTCAAACACAGGTACAACTCTCCCCACCCTACTTTACACTGGCTGCCTGTAAACTGACTGCTGCTGGGTGGCAAGCTGACCTTGCAGAGTGACCCTGGGCCAAGAAATCCCTGTGCAGTTAAAGTGATAGCTTTACAATTTTAATACAGTTTTTCCCACACCACACTTCAGCAGATCTTTGCCATGACGGTTCCACCACAGAGGCAAAAGTGGTCTAGCCACTGAGTCATTTTACTCCAGACTCTGGAACTAGCACCACACCAAGGCTGGAACAGAGAATACAGTCCCAATGGGGTGGGCTAAATACTGGATTGTATGTGGATCCTAGACATACAACCCAAGTTAGAGAGATGCTGGTGTGTAACTGAGGCAATATTAAAGCTAAGTAACTGATAGAAAATTCAGAATCAGTTCTTGACTTGTGACTAAAACCTCAGCTCTAGAAGTGCCCAGATGTGGGTTTTGAGAACATGAGCTTAGAATCATAGAATCATAGAATATTAGAGTTGGAAGGGACCTCAGGAGGTCATCTAGTCCAACCCCCTGCTCAAAGCAGGACTAACCTCAGCTATATCATCCCAACCAGGGCTTTGTCAAGCCTCACCTTAAAAACCTCTAAGGATGGAGATTCCACCACCTCCCTAGGTAACCCATTCCAGTGCTTCACCACCCTCCTAGTAAAAAACTTTGTCCTAATGTCCAACCTAGACCTCCCGCCCTGCAACTTGAGACCGTTGCTCCTTGTTCTGTCATCTGCCACCACCGAGAACAGCCTAGCCCCATCCTCCCTGGAACCCCCTTTCAGGTAGTTAAAAGCCGCTATCAAATCCCCCCTCACTCTTCTCTTTTGCAGACTAAACAAGCCCAGTTCCCTCAGCCTCTCCTCATAAGTCCTGTGCTCCAGCCCCCTAATCATTTTGGTTGCCCTCCGCTGCACTCTCTCCAAATTGTCCACATCTTTTTTGTAGCTTGTCTTAAAGAATGTTGTGGTTACTTGGGGCCGGTTTTGTTCAACATCTTTATTAATGATCTGGAGGATGGGGTAGATTGCACCCTCAGCAAGTTTGCGGATGACACTAAGCTGGGGGGAGTGGTAGATACCCTGGAGGGTAGGGATAGGATACAGAGTGACCTAAACAAACTGGAGGATTGGGCCAAAAGAAATCTCATGAGGTTCAACAAGGACAAGTGCAGAGTCCTCCACTTAGGAAGGAAGAATCCCATGCACAGCTATAGACTGGGGACCGACGAGCTGGGCAGCAGCTCTGCAGAAAAGGACCTGGGGGTAACGGTGGATAAAAAGCTGGATATGAGTCAGCAGTGTGCCCTGGTTGTCAAGAAGGCTAATGGCATATTGGGCTGCATTAGGAGGGGCATTGCCAGCAGGTCACGGGAAGTGATTATTCCCCTCTATTCGGCATTGGTGAGGCCGCATTTAGAATATTGTGTCCAGTTTTGGGCCCCTCACTACAAAAAGGATGTGGACAAGTTGGAGAGAGTGCAGCGGAGGGCAACCAAAATGATTAGGGGGCTGGAGCACAGGACTTATGAGGAGAGGCTGAGGGAACTGGGCTTGTTTAGTCTGCAAAAGAGAAGAGTGAGGGGGGATTTGATAGCGGCCTTTAACTACCTGAAAGGGGGTTCCAGGGAGGATGGGGCTAGGTGTTCTCGGTGGTGGCAGATGACCGAACAAGGAGCAACGGTCTCAAGTTGCAGGGCGGGAGGTCTAAGTTGGACATTAGGAAAAAGTTTTTTACTAGGAGGGTGGTGAAGCACTGGAATGGGTTACCTAGGGAGGTGGTGGAATCTCCATCCTTAGAGGTTTTTAAGCTGAGGCTTGACAAAGCCCTGGTTGGGATGATATAGCTGAGGTTAATCCTGCTTTGAGCAGGAGGTTGGACTAGATGACCTCCTGAGGTCCCTTCCAACTCTAATATTCTATGATTCTATGATTCTATGATTCTATACTAACCATGGTAAGGATTTCCTAAACCAAATCCTCCACTTCAGGAAATACATTGGAAGGCAGAGAAATAAATACCACACTAGGCGCAGTTTTGTTCGTAGGTTGGAAAACATGCTTGAAGTTGAGGACAATTAGCAATACACACACTCTGCCCCAGAGCAGTAAAATATGACATGTGTGGAGAGGAATATTTGAATGGCTAACGATTGGTTTTTGTTTTTCTGCACTGTTGGGTAACGACTCTTACCTTTTATTAACCTCTCTCTCCAGTGCCAGCCTAATGAAGCAAAGGGAACGAAGCGGAGGATGAAAACAAAAGACTCGGTCACTCAAACCACAGTGCTCCGAAGTCTTTCAGCAAGATCAACTTATTTCAAGCTACACGAGCGGAGGATGCTGGATGTGATTAGATGGGGAAAGGAAGAAGTACTCTAGAGAATGCGTTGGATTCTTAAGATTATTATATCATGGAATCTTAGTACAAACCATTTGACAAGCAAGGATTTAGGAGCAATTATTAGAGGATATTGAAAGTGTCCTATGTTAACAATGAATATTTCTTTGAGGATATGGTGCTTAGACAATAGTGGTGCTGCTAATTTTCTATTTATTTACTTGTTACTTTTAGAAACTAATAGGAAAATATTACTGGAATACGATGAGTGGTTTGCATTTGATTTTGAACAAGGAACTTAGGCGATAGAAAAGAATGAGGACATTGCTATGTTTGACAGGTTCACATATCAACGTGTAACTAGCCAAATCACACAAAATATTATAGAATGATAGAATAATTATAAATCCTACTTTATAATTAGCCAGTAGTGCAAACTGTTAGTGTAGGACAAATACTCAACATCTTTAGCTTGATTAAAAAAAAATAACAGGAGGTTCAAATATGAAAGACCAATAAAATAGGTAATTAACATTTGGTTACATGATAATTGCTGTACACTTACATGGTAAATGCTCACAGTGGAATTATGTTTACTGAGTTATTAGCCATGCTGCTCTCCTGGGACCTATAAAATAAAGGGATACAAATGCATGAGACCAAAAACATGAGCCCAATCCTTCATCACAGCCAGTGATCTCTCTGGAGCAAAAAACCTTTTAGTTCTTAGTCACCTATTTTTAATTGCCTCCTTTTATCTCGATTATCAATTCTGTGCCTTTGACAAAGTCCACCATGCAAATTATTTTTTTATTTTTTTTAAAAAGGCAGTTTTCAGAGAAGACAGACATATTTATAACAGTTTTTCAAACAAAGGTGTATTCATTTTAATAGCTTCTGCTCCTTTTTGAGCATAGTTTAGCAGCATGAAGACAAAATTTCAACACATACTTGAAGTTTTTCCAGATTGATCAGAAAGGCATATCTGCGTCTTCAATCCCATGAAAAGCTTGTGATTCTATCCTCTATGCACCCCACAAAAGCATCACAAATATTTTATCACTGCTATTGTGGTGGTACCTAGCAGCCCCCAATCTCAGTCTCATTGTGCCGAGCACAGTACGTACAAATAGAGACAGTTCCTGCCCCAGAGATCTTACCAGCGAGGATTTTGACAATATGCAACAAAGGAATATTCAGAGAAACTGGGGACAGGTCAAGAGGCTGAGGATACAGTAGATCGAGGCACATGTACCTAGCTGAGAGATAGCATTAATCGCCAGCCTAGCCAGTGTCAGACATTAGGATCTGCAGACATCACAGCAGCGATAGGTTTTAAAAAAGGGATTTAAATAAGTTGAGATGGGCTCTACCCCATGCAGAGGCACCGGGGGAAGCAGGAAGGTGCTTGGGGAGAGGCAGACTAGCAGTAGAGGTGGAGCAAAGGCACAAATCCAGATTGCACAGAGATGTTAGATTTTAGCACAGTCGCCTCCCTTTGGTCACCCTTGGAACGAGATCTTCATTGGCCAATGATACGGGGGCTATTGCTGTACGTGGGGGCTTTGTGCTTTGTCAGCTAAAGAGCTTCAGCTGAATTCACGGAAGACGTGATTACAGAGCTCAAGTCAATGAGAGGATTGTGCCGCCAGGGACGCAAGTGGAAGGGAATCCTTACCTCAGCCTCTCTGCATTGTCATCACGATCCAGGCTGTCAAGAGTCTGTGGCAAAGACCCGATGAAATATCGCCTTTGCCTACCGCTCAGTTCACATATCGGTGAGTCCCAGCCACCTCCCCTCCCTCAGCGTGAAAACACAGACTCCGCTTAGCAAGTCTGCTGACCTGTTAACTGCGGCAGTTCCTTCTGCAGGCACAGAGGTCATTAAAGGAGTCTCTCTTGCAAGTAGAGAAGAGAAAGCAGAATTTTAATTGAGGCCACACCTGAAGAGGTTGGAAAAAAAAAAAAAAAAGATGGGAATTGAACCAAGTAATACTGAAAATAAACCAAGGACCGTGTTATTTTGCTGCTGCCGGGAGGCAACCTCAGAATCCAGCCACATGGGGAAAGGACAATTGCTGCTCCTTGGTGGCTTCTCCCCAGGGATTTTATATATGCTGATATAAACGTGCGACCCCTCTCCAGGGACTTGTGGCTTACGCACATACTGTCTGTCCAGCCTTCCTTAATTCTGTTCTCTGGTGTGAGTTGTGTCACAGGGTCTTCCCACATTACAGCAGGGGGTCAGAGAGCAAGTGGGCAACTAGATTCCAGTTCCTGTTTACAAGCCTTCTGGAAATGGCAAGGATAATTTTAAGCTCCCTGAGGAATCAGCTCTACTCCACTGTAATTGATGTTTCCTTTGTCTGCACATACCAAGTTTGCCAGGTTTTTACCAGCTAGTGAAATTTTCACTTCCCATTCAAAATGCTCAGTGATTCTTCCTTCTAAGTGCAGTCACTTTGCATCTGAAGTGAATAGGAAATTCAATAAAGACAGACCATTTCTCCAATTCGTCCAGATCATTTTGAATTTTAATCCTATCCTCAAACACTTGCAACCCCTCTCAGCTTGGTATCGTCCACAAACTTTAGCAGTGTACTCTCTATGCCGTTATCCAAATCACTGATGAAGACATTGAATACAACTGGACCCAGAACTGGTCCCTGTGGGACCCCACTTGATATGCCCTCGAATGACTGATAGCTACTCTCTGGAGCAGCACCAACCTCTCAAAGCAGGACAACAGCTCAAAAGGAAGTTGCATATTTCAATAAGCTCCCTTCACTTCCATTGATTGCCACCTCCAGAATCACCAGCCTGCATGCAATCCCCAGTCCTTATCCTTCACTGCCAAGGCTAGAAGTGTTGTGAGGGCAACAGCACCCTCAGCCTCTGAGTTGGGGAGGAAAGGGACTGAACAGCAAGTCCTCGAACAGATTCAGGATCAGCACTGCTGAGCTCTGAAGGGCATTTTAGTTATTCTTCCTCAGCCCAATGAATGCTGGTCACCATTTGGGAGTTAAGGAGAGAGCAGGGGAGGAAACATTGCAAGAAATAAAGCAGACTATAAACCTTTGCCTGGTATTCCAACCTGAATGCAAAGATACAGGCTTGAATGATAAATTCTGAATGAGGCCAGGGAAAGGAGAATGGCGTGGCAGATAATTGGCTTGGATTTTTTACTTATTGCTACCGGAGCTCACTGAAGGCTTATACCTCGTGCAGCATCTTTCTATCAGAGGACAGGAGAGAAATGTGAATTGCATGGTCACTGCTGGATACACCTTACCTTTGTAGGAGAGAGACAGATGAAGGAATGAAATGAGGTTATTTATTTATCTTCACCGACACCAAGGGTCACACTCAGTGGTTTTTTCTAGGTAGGTTTGGTTGAGCGACAAAACTCAAAACATGTCATTGAAATGAAATAAGCCACAGAGCAGCCTGGTCGCAGCCTGCTAAAAGACTCCATCCCTCTGCCATACTACCCATGTCCGTCAAGAAGCCATCTAGTCACAGCTTCCACGTGGACAGAGGGGATAAGAAATGCCTACTCTCCAGACAACTACATTTGGGATGTGGGAGTTAGTGCGTTAGGTAGCTTCCTCAAGGAAGGATTAGACAGCCTGATTTGTATAATGTCACTGAAACGTCAGCTACATCCTGCCTGGCTTTATCATCAGTGAGATTAGGAAAACTCCCTAGAACCCATTGCGGTTTTCCTGCATTTCTCTGCTCCAATGACGTGAACCGTATGGTGGGGAGAGCTCAGTCATGGGAGGTGCAGGGTGCAGTGAATTCAGGGCTGCTTGCTATTTTTCAAGGTTTGGCCCATACAGAAGAGTTCTCTACCCTGGCCAAGGTAACAAAGCAGTGTCTGTGTACTGGCTAGGGAAAGCCGTGCTCTGGAGTTGCTGACTCTGCGTTTGACTTCCTAGACTGAAATCCTGAGCTTATTAAGGTCAGTGGGAGTTTTGCCAGGGGTACAGTGAGGCCAGGATTTCACCCCTCGTCCTTCTGCCCTATGTGGTGTTGGATGAATGAATATATTTTACACTAATGCGGACATTGGCTCTGGTGTGAAAACCCTACAGCTCAATGAGATTCACAGGGACACCCACATGGAGCCCCATTGAGCTTGGGTCATTCGAACACATGGCTACAATGTTAAATACAAAACAGGCAATTTAAAAGACACCCAGGATCAGATTTAAGCCAAGAGAAGCCAAATGAAGGGAGAAAAAAAGTTGCCACTTCATTTTCACCTCACTGAGTTACGTTTACTTATTGCCAGGATCTTATGAATTCTTACATGGTAGATGTGATACTATGACTTGGCCTAGTGTAGTGAAGAATTGATGAATAAAGAGTCCTAATTATGTGGTTTTATTTAATTTGTCCATTAATGTTCATATGCATATCATCTCATCAAGCCCTAAAATACATCTTGAAATGTAATCAAACTTCTTTAAAAGATGGATAAAAATTGGAATATATATTTCCTGTTTTTAAAATTCTATATTTCCTTTCCATATAAACAGAGACCTCAGTAATTCATAGGAAGCAAGGGGAAAAAATAGCATTGAGGCTTTGATGCATTAACGCTTCAGGTAATCTTACAGTAAGGTCTCTAAGGACCAATACCAGCGTTACCAAAAAGGCTAAGAAAGAATATTTCTCCATGACCTGAAAATAAAAACAATCCCCTTAAAGAAAGGAATGATCTAATATCTAACATGCCAGTCATTTTTCTAAGAGAATAAAGTCTGTCTAAATCATCACCCAATGAACTCTTCAGTGTTTCAACTTTCATTTCTGAGAAACTGAATTCAACAAAAGCATTTTGAAACTTCAAAAATCCAACACACACACTTTTCCCTTGTCTGACCTCTCAGTAATGCTGAGAACATGCCCCACTAGATCAAGTTTGGCACAGGCATATTGAGATTTAAGACCCCAAATCCTTTGTTCTGAGGCCTGGACAATCTATGAATGCATGAATCCATCACTCTCTACGTAAAGTATTTAAACTTTCCCATATTATAAACATTTAATTTAGCAAAACTCAATTTTGGCCTCAATTTTTTTCTTTGGATGTGTTAAATTTTAACGGTATACAAATAAAAATTTGCAGAGATTACAAAAGTAAATGCGACAAGAGAGTTTGAGGGTTTGATAACCCAACTGAACAGGGCTTTGACCCTCTGAGTAGTGGGATCATGGATTGCCATTCAGGACAGTGGGATGTGGACAGTTTCTATTTAAACTACCTCTGCAGGAGGTCCCAAGCAGCAAAGATTCTCTACAGGAGATTCCTCTACAGCAAAGATTCCAAGGCGAGAAGGGACCACTGTGATCATCTAGTCTGACCTCCTGTGTAACGCAGGCCATAGAACTGCCCCAACATAATTGCTAGAGTTTATCTTTAAGAAAAACATCCAATCTTGATTTAAAAATGGTCAGAGATGGAGAATCCAACATGCCTCCTTGCACATTGTTCCAAGGGTTAATTATTCTCACAATTAAAACAATCCCACCTTATTTCCCATCTGAATTGGTCTAGCTTCAATTTCCAGCCATTGGATCATGTTGTACCTTTGTCTGCTAGATTGAAGAGCCCATTGTCAGACATTAGTTCCCCATGTCGGTACATGTAAACTATTCATGTCCCTCTTTAGCATTCTCTTGGCTGAGCTAAATAGATTGAGCTCTTTTAATCTATCACTATAAAGCCATGTTTTCTGATCCTTTGATCATTCTTGTGGCTCTCGTCTGAACCCTGTCCAAAGGAGACAGTCAACAGCTGAGAGATTTGGATAACAGGGTTTGTCTCTCAGCACATTACCACAGTAGGGCTCCAATCGCAGGAACATAGAACATAGGACAGGAAGGTAGCTCCTTGGACATCAGTCCAGTCCCCCACTGTCATAGGCAACTACATCACAAGCCTGTTCATACATTTAGCCAGCTTCATATTAAAGCTGGCTAGGTGTTTGCCCCCAGTTCTCTGGTGGGAAGGCCCGTCTTGCAAGGAGCAGACCCTGCATCACAGCAGAGCCCCACTGTAGGTAGCTGGGGCTCCCTGGAGGCTTGGGGTCTGACCTAGTGTTGTTCACTGCAGAAGGGCCTTACGCTTATGCATTTGCTTAAGCTAAGGGATCATTAGATTCTCAGTTAGACTATGGCTTCTTTACACCTTTACATCGTGTAAAAAGGCCTTTGTGGAAGTGAGATCTGGGCTCCGTTACAGTCTCTGTGGCTTCATAAACTTAGACACAGTTTCCTTGTGCTCACATGATCTATTTGTTGCAGCCACCTATTGTCTCTTTTCTTCTACTTAACCTGTGTGCCTGTAGGATCTCTGTTCTGCGTGTTTATGCAGGGCCTAGCATAATGGGACTGACCCTGGTCCATGCCTGAGTCCCCCAGGGTTATCTTGATAAATCTGTAGGATTGGCTTAGTCTGTTACAAGGAAGACAAAATAGTGTCCTTGTTTGAACATAAACATCTCACACCCCCGCCACTGTTAAGTGAAATGCAGTTGTCTCATGGACTTGCTGGCTGGCTGCTAGTGGGCAGATACAAAGGGTTCCTCCGTCCGCTATCCTCACCTGAAACTTCTGCAATTCTAATTGATGTGGATCCCTGTTCAGCCTCTAACGACACGTGTATATGTATTTGCTATAAATTCCTCAGCCTATGGCCAGTGAATTGATTGAAGTGCTTTCCCCCGATCCCAAACAGAAAGCAGCCTATATGCTGTTATTGAATCCCTGCTTTCTTATACAATAAGGTTAGTACAGATCAGCTCTCATCTGCACATGAAAGTGATGGTTAGTTAACAAGTCTCACAGATCCATTTTTTATCCTTTGTTTCAACCTTGATTTCTAAGTAAGTTGTCAAACTCTTTTCCACTGGACAGAGCCCACATAATGAGGTATCTATATTCAGAGCTCAGCTAAATTGGATTTTTGCCAATACATTTCCACCCTGTCACATTTTTCTCCTTTTAAAAATAAATAGAATTTTATGAACCCACTTTGATATTTACCCCGACTTTAAAAATTTGTGCAGCATCAAATGAACTATTTTGCATAATCTCCCACTGTCAGACACGACATGGTACAAGCAATTTATTGGCTATCAAGGAGAAAAGACACTTGGAAAAAAAAAAGGGTCATAGCTACAACTCTTCTGTAGGAGCAGAGAAGAATTTGGCTGCCAAGAAGAAGGGTTTGCAAGCCTATGAATATACCCCATTTCATACATTCACAAATTTGTCTATTCAAGAAAACAGAGGCACTGTGGATCAAATCGCATCTGATTTCCTTGGATAACAGCAGATTGACCATATCATGATGGGACTGTGTAATAAGTCTATGAAAATAAACAAACAAAAAATGTCAGGTGATAAAAAACCCTCTGAATTCCTGTAAAATTAGATGTTTTAAATTCAGGCATGCAATGCATCTGCAGTCCAGGATTAGATGGTGTATCCCAGGGCACTGCAGTTTTGAAGGATCAAAAGCATTGACAGCATTGTACTGTTACAGACTGGGGACCGACTAGCTAGGCAGCAGTTCTGCAGAAAAGGACCTGGGGTTGCAGTGGACAAGAAGTTGGATGAGAGTCAACAATGTACATTTGTTGCCAAGAAGGCTAACGGCATATTGGGCTGCATTAGTAGGAGCATTGCCAGCAGATCGAGGGAAGTGATTATTCCCCTCTATTCGACATTGGGGAGGCCACATTTGGAGTATTGTGTCCAGGTTTGGTCCCCCACTACAGGAAGGATGTGGATAAATTAGAGAGAGTCCAATGGAGGGCAACGAAAATGATGAGGGGGCTGGAGCACAAGACTTATGAGGAGCAGCTGAGGGAACTGGGCTTGTTTAGTCTGCAGAAGAGGAGAGTGAGGGGGGATTTGATAGCAGCCTTTAACTACCTGAAGACGGCCGGGGGGCGGGGGGGACAGGGAGGATGTAGCTAGGCTGTTTTCAGTGGTGGCATATGATAGAACTAGGAGCAATGGTCTCAAGTTGCAGTGGAGGAGGTCTAGGTGGGATATTAGGGAAAAACTTTTCACTGGGAAGATGGTGAAGCTCTGGAACGGGTGACCAAGGGAGGCTGTGGAATCTCGCTCCTTCGAGGTTTCAATGGGCGTTAGTGCCTAACTCCCTTAGTCTCTTTTGAAATTCCCAGGCTAGATGTTTAAGAAAATCTTTGTACGTAGCAAGTCAGGAAGTTTTGTGTTAACCGGTGTGTGTTTTGCAATCCATTTCACTAATGTACAGCCCATAGCTGTTACCAGAGATTACAAATGATCTTCTGGCATCATATTGCATACCCCATAACTTTTTCTTTGGAGATGTTGTGGGCCTAGGGAGTACACAGCTCAGCACCTTTTGGTAAAGGCAAGTATTCTCATCCATCTTCTATCTCTGGCAAATAGCACCAGGAGCTTCATTTGAAATGCCGCGTGTTTCTTCTGAAGCCTGTGTTTATATGGATTAGAGAGCAGGACCGGTAATGCTGTTTTATGGGCACTGAAGTGTTTGTTTTTCCCTGCAAGTGCTATCAGAGTTGGCCCAAGCAGTATTTGTAGTCAACATGCAGATGCAGGTTACAAGGCTCTTTCCAATCTCTGCATTCTTAGAACTGATGCCGTATCAGAGTTGACTCTACAAGATCACTGCTGACAGTGTCATTACTGTCTCATGCATGATAACAAACCCCACAAACCTCAGGGGAATGATTGCTAATGGGAGAGTGGACTATTCTTCACCTCTTGGTCACTGGTTCATATTTACTCCTGGTTCACAGTGAACAGCAGATGATTTCTGACATTTTCAGGCCTCTCCTTCGGGAGGATGTCTCCACATAAAATCCCTTGCCATCTACCAAGGTGTTTATAGATTGTGGCAGTACCTGAATGCCGGTGATTGTGGCACTAGTGCAGAGTGGTGGGTGTATCTCAGAGGTTTGGAATTTCTGTTCAGAGAAGCACCCAGCAGCTGAAGGTTTATCCAAGACAGGTGAGTTTGCAAAATTTATCTGGGAAGTCTTGAGAACTGACTTTCTTGTGAGATACAGGGTACTTTTGAAAGGCCCTGTCTAAAGTATGGATGTGCCCCTACAAGTTAGTGAGAATGGGAGAGCACTATTGCATGGCAAACCCAGTGCCGGATTCTCAGCTTGTATAAAATGGCCTAGTTCCAGACAAATCAAGTACATGGAGCTTGAGAGAGAGCGAGAGAGAGAGAGAAAATCGCTGCAGGGACAACGATGTTTGCCATGTTCTGATAAAGTTCTTTGGTCATGATTGGAAGAAAGTAAATAACTCTCTGCTATTCTTCACAATTTCAGATGATGGGACACAGTGCATCCCGGCTGCATTTGTGCACATGTGATCTGTTCTTTCACCCTGGAAAGGGAATTTTCATATATTGGAGTTGCAGTTGGTCGGAAAAAGTATCCTCTAGAATTTAAAATCTCTCCTCTTGGGATGTCCAGCATACATCGTTCCATGCCTTGCCATCAGAGCTCTTGGCATAAACTTTTTCTTTGACTTGCCTTGCTTTTCTTCAATCTCGTATGGTCCCTAATGCATGCCATTTTAAAAGCAGAGGTTGAGTTACTCTGCATTGCCGTGATCAGTCAGCCAAAGGTTCTTCCTCCAGTTTTTCATATCAGCACAGAATGCTAGAGAGCATCAAAGTACTGCAGACAACGTGCATCACAAGAACTTCTGATCCTTTGCAATCTTTTCAACAAGAGTGCCTCTTCCTGATCCTTTATGTTCGGTTGTGACTTTACAGCATCTAAAGGCCTTCCATAGTTCTGACAGTGATGTCAGGAAATCTATAATGGTTCAGACATTGTGTTACATATTCAATTTTCTTTCCATGCAAAGTCGGTGTAGAGCTTCCCTGAAAAGTAATGAAATATTTTCAAGAGAAAAGACCCAGATTCTACCCCAGGCATACTTTTTCCTTTAAACTATTTCAGAAAAAGTCAGACCACTGATGCCTTATATCAAGCAGTAATGGTCAATTCATCTCCACTCAATGACATGGCATCTGTGTCAATATAACAACATTTCTAAACATTTTTCAGTAAGGGAAAGCTCATTAAGTCTAGCTATGTGTAAAGAGCATGCTTTGAAAGCAGTGAGAAAATCATTATGTCCCACCATTCAAATAGTGTAAGACTCAAAAAACAGAAGCCACTGCATGCCAGTTCCCTTCAGTCCATGGCAGCAAGAGCACTCGTTACATACATCTTATATCTGCCTTTTTTCTCTTTTCTTTTATAGACATACAAATGCAGAGCGCAGCTTACACACAGGTCTCTTGTGTTGACAGCTGAGAGAAGGAGACAGACTAAAAAAGAAAAATGATCTGCGTTTCTGTTCCGAATGATTGAAGATATACACATGGGTGAGAAAGCAGGACTCTCCTGGGCAATCTCTGCTATGATGACAGAACTAGGTGACTGAGGAAATAGTTTTGTAGGTGAAGCGTGAGGAAAATTGTCATGCTGTACCCTGTTTACTCAAATGCACGTTGATTCAGATCTTTTTTCTTATTAATCTCTAAGAAATGAATGCTGAGCCTGGCTTAGCGGGAAAGCTCTGAGTCAATGGAACCAAGGAGTTAAACAACAAGACATTTAAAATAGGCCAGTCCGGTAACGTGCAGTGAATACAGGGTGCATCCTTATCCTATTTACTGTCAAATTATGCTAATCCCTATGACATTTGTCCATTACAGATGGTTTAGGATTGAAATGTGGTCACTCGTTATCTGAAGGAATACGGTAAATTACCTCGATACTGCACTTATGACACGCAGTTTTTCACTGGGTTTGCCAGATACAGCAGGGATGCAAATCAAGATCTTCAAAATGAGCAATGAGTTTGGGGGAGGGAGGAAGTGGGAGATCAGAGGTGCAATGTTCTTTATTAAAAGTGATAGCTTTTTACAACAAAATCAGTCTTGGCATAATGCTATCACTGGGGAATTCATGGGCTTTGGCTCTAACAAGAGCATGTCACTCAGTGCCACAAACATTACTGAGTCAATGTGTTATTTGGATACTTATTACTGCAGCTTTCCACACACACAAGAGCAAATTTTAATAATTCCGTATGTGTCACATCATGGCGATTAACCCAAGCGAGATCATGGACGGCATGGGGCAGATCACCTCTTACAAGCCCTTTCCTCAGACAGAAAATCTTTGAGAAAATTCTTATCCACTCTTCTGGCTCAGTTATCCCACGAGGTGATCCTTGGCCCAGATCTCTGAATTGTGTAAGAGTCACTGAATGCAAACAGGGCAGCAGCTATGATCTGACTCTATCTTCAGCGGTCTTAAAAACAAACAAATAAATAAAAATAACCTGACCTGACCCTAGGACATGGGATCAATGTATTTTGCCAGTATCTAGGGCTGGATTTATGTAATTAGGGGGCCTTGTTCAAGCTGCCAAATATGGAAGTGGTGTTCTTAGTAATTCGTTAACCTGATTTATGGTGACTAGTGTCTCAATGAGACATCGCCCTCTGCACTGTCTGGGACAGCCAGTGAGATACACATCCACTGCTATTCTCAAAGGAAGAACCGTGCCAGGGCTGGCATATTTCTTCTTCCAGCATCCACAGATAGGGATTAGAAGACACAAAGGTGAATATGGACATACCAAAATACACCAAGTGATACAGACAAAAGCCCATTATAAACCAATAACCAGCATATGAATCATTTGCATCTCCCTCTGTGCAGTTTGCCTCCTCCACCAGATTTCCTCCTCCACCTTCTTACAGCAAAGGGCTCCACCCTTATCTGCAACTAGAGGGAAAAAGCACCCCATATTTTCAAAAGCCACAGGCCTCTCCCCCTAGGTTCTCAAGTGTCCAGGTACCTCCTAAATAGAGGAGATAGGCGCTGTCTCCAGCCAACCCAATATTAAAGAAGCCACGACTCTAATACTCTGTGCAAGAGAATGGTAATTCCTGCTCTTTCTGTTCATGATTATTCCATAAAACCTTCCAGAGCAATGGCTGGACATTAGAGGTTAAGATTAGTGGTTGCAGGTATTTGGAAGAGTAAAGTTTCTTCAGAGGAACATTCACTGAAAGTTAACAATGAAGGGGTGTGAAGGCAAACCAAGCACATACTTCAATTGTAAACTCCTTTGGGCAGGGACTGCATCTTTGTTCTGTGTCTGCGCAGTGTCTAGCCGCATGGGGTCCTAGCCCATGACAAGGGCTCCTAGGTGCTACTGTAATACACTTAAACACAATATGTAACAGAGGTTTTCGCAGGCCAGCAAAATGACCACAGAAATGATGTGTATGGGGCAGTGGGAAACGTGCATATTCTGGAATACGTTCTTTTTTGAAAAGTGGCCTTTTCCCGGAGGCTTCACTCAGCACCCCAGTTGGCTCTCTGTGGGGTGTGCAATTCTTAAAAGATAAGGAATAAAGGGGGGAAAATGTACCTCAAGCCTGAAACCAGGGAAGAAAGAACCCTGTCAGAATGGAAGACACATAATAAGATACTCCATAACTATTTTCTGAGGTTCCAAAAGCAATAGTAGTTAGCAATGCAAGTGCAATTTATCAGGTACTGTCGGCTTTGCTGGAAAAGAGACAACCTTCTGAAGAAGTATGATATGGCAATTTTAGTGTTTTCAGTACTCTAGGTTAAGAACAATTAGTTCAATACCGAAACACATTCCTTGTTTTATCGGGGAGAATAATTGTTTCATTAAAACCTTCCCGCTGAGATTTCTTGTTAGAATATCGTTACCGTACTATTACATTTACCAATTAGTCAAAGATTAATATCTTGCTCTTACAGCATCATTGGTGGGCAGAGCCTTTGCTCGGTCAATACTTTGGGCTCCCCCAGTACAATTAGAATCTTCAGGATGATTTAGTTTAAATGGCTAATTGTGAAACTTCCCAACCTATTCTATCTGAGGAAGACAGAATGGACTGTGAATGTGTTCTCATCACACTTTCATTAATGCACTATCAATTGTTTTCCAGATAATGGCCGGAAGTTTATTTGCCTTATCCGCACAAATATTCCAGGCTAAGATTCCCTTATGCCTTCAGCTGATATTTAAATAGCTCTAAGAATTTAAAGAAAAACATGTTTTAGAGTTGGATGGATGGATAAAGCTCTGGAACTGGAAACCAGAAAAACATAATCCAGCTCTGACATAATCTTCCTCTGCGACATTGGGAAAATGACATAATTTCTCTGTTTTACCATTTATAAACATACATCCACATCATAGGAGGGTTGAAAATAAGATTAATAAATGCTTGTAAATCATTTTGAAATCTAATTGACAGCTGCTATCTGATCAAGAACAGGAATATTAATGATCCGCTGGGTAAGTAGAGCTGGCTGGGAATTTTCTGTTAAAATGTTTATTTAACAGAAAAAGGGGCTTGCATAAAATCAATATTTTCCCCAGGAAAGTGTGGGTTTTTTTAAAGTTTTCAATCTTCCATCAGGAAAATCCAATTGAAATATTTCAGGTTTGTCAGACTGAATTATAGCACTGGATTTCCCTGGAGCTGGGCTGTAATCTTCCTCCAAGTGAGCTGCCACCATGCATCATGGGAGTTGAAGGTCAGATGCCTCATGTGCCCACTATTCCCTATGGGCTGGGCTCCCTGGTCAGACCAGATCTCCCATGATGCACTTCAATCTCCCCTCTGGCTGGCAGATCTGCTCTGGTGCATCATGAGACACCCCATGGCTATCTGGTAAACCCAGCCCATTCTGAAGGAGAATGGGGGCACAAGGCATCCAAGGTAGACACCATGGATGCAGATTCATGTCAAACTGACCCAAAATGTTTCAACATTTCTAAACAACTTTTTCAGATTTTTTTGTTCTGTAACACATTTTGCTATTTTGACATTTGGTCCCAGTTCAGGATGAAAACAAAGGTCTGAGTGTGAGAACTTCCTGTGGATACCTGGGATGTCTCTGGGAACACCCGTTTTCAATTGGTGTCAAGTAAAAAAGCTTTATCATCTTTTTATTTGATGTGGATGAATGGAATTATTATTATTATCATCCTCTCAACTCAAATTAAGGGCTTTAGGAGGAATGTTCCCCTGGAGACAGGTTATCCCCCACTGTGTATTGCTGGGCTCTTACATTTTCTCCGGGCCATTGTCAGAGACAATGAACTGGGTTAGATGGACCTTGGGTCCGATCCAGTCTGGAAGTGACTAGTGTTTATGACCATGTAAATTCAAATGATAAACATTCTTCTATGCATAAAGTGCCCTGAAGTTGAAAGGAAAGCACGGCAATGGCTGTGTGTGTATAAACCACTCCAAACCTATGTGCATTTGAAACAGAAACTCCCCAGTGTTTTGTTATATGCCATAGCATTGGGTAACGGGAGCATTGTCTTTTCAGAAAGATCCCCTTTGCCCAACATCCGGTGGTCTGACACAAATGAGACATTAGAACCAACTATCCCACGCTCTTTCCTGTGCATACTATGCACAGTAATTCACACCTAGATAGAAAGTGTGAAAAATCGGGATGGGAGGTAGGGGGTAATAGGCGTCCATATAGGAAAAAGCCCCAAATATCAAGACTTTTCCTATAAAATCAGGACATCTGGTCACCCTATTCACACCCTTTTCGAACAAGTGGACCATTTCTGCAGTCTACACTACCGAGAATTGGGGCTGCTCCCAGGCCAGGCCAACCTCTCCCATGGAAGTCTATGGGCTTCGCCACAGCCCAGAACTGATGCCCTATAGCTCCTGGCACATCCCAATGTTGGGGACTATTAAGGTACCACATGGATTGTCTGGCTGTGTATGTTGGCCCTGTGCTACTCCTGCACAAGGGGAATTCCCCAGCGCACTTCACAGCCTCCACCTCTCACCGAGCAGCATCCAGTGACCAGAATCTTGCCTCATGCTGGATCTTGCCCCGCTGGAAGGCAGCACACCAGGTAGCAGCAGAGACATCCATCAAAGCCAGTGAGGGGAGGGAAGAGGTCTAGAATACCAGCCACAGAGGTCTGGACTGACACATACTGCACACTAAGTCTGACCAATGGAAAAACAGTTTCTCAGGCATGAAGCTAACATCCTGACAGCATCTCCAGCTCCTTTCTCTTTTAAGGTTAAGAACCTAGCAAGAGTTTAACAACTTCCTGTGGCAGTGAGTTCCACAGTCTAATTACACATTGTGTGAAAAAGTCTCTCTACTTAATTTCACCTTTTAATTTCATTGAATGTCCCTCTCTTTGTTTGTCTGTTGTGAGGAAGAGAGAACAGAAGCTCCTCCTCTGCCTTCTCTAGACCTTCCACTATTTTATATACACCTTTTTACTCATTTCCTTTGCAAGGTAACAATCTGAGTCTTTTCAATCTCTTTTCATTAGCGTTTTCCAGGCCCTTGGTCATTCTTGTGAGCATGACTGCCCTGACACTAAAAGAGAGAAGTCCTTACAGCATTTTTTATTTTGGGGTGCTTAGCTGGACCAAACATTGAGGGTCAGACGTTCCTACCAGGGACACTGGCTGGCAATTACAGCTGGCTGGAAAATGGAATTTCTGTCCTTTGGAAAATGTTGAGGTTTTGGCAGCCGGGGGAGGGATCATCTTATTTGGGACAAAAAGTAAAAACCTCAACAATTTTGGCAGGACAGAGATTCCAAAGAAATCCCTTTGGGGAGCATTGAACTGGAACGTTCTGATTCCCCGTTTGCCCACCTGGATGTCTCTCGTCAATGTTACTCTTTCCCTGCAGGTGGGGAGCCTTCCTGGTGGCTGCCGGAGGCTGAGCCCCAGGCTCTTGACTAGCCCAGCTCTCCATCACCCCGTCACCCCCAGCCTGCCTCTTGTCCATGTCACTTTCTCCCTGCCCATCCAGGCAGGCTGCTGGGGTGCTGTTATTTCAATTATCCCTAGCAGACACATCAAGTTTGGAGGGGCAAAATTGAAATTACCTGCTACCTCTGGAGCCTGGCGAGCAGCACTTGGAGCAAGACGAGCCCTGGGGAGAGGCGGCTGAGGGCTGGGGCTTGTAGTACTAAGGGTGCAGGGCAGGCTTCCCAGTTCAGCCCAAAGGCAAGAAACAGGAATAGAGCAGGGAGCTGCTTGCAAACCAGGCAGTGCTGCCAGGTGCCACCTCTGCCGAGGTCTCTCGCAGCCTCAGCTGGAAGACACTGGCTGCAGGGAACTGTACCATAACGTTTTGTTCAGAGTTACGAACGACCTCCATTCCCGAGGTGTTCATATCTTTGAGGTTCCTCTGTACATCGACAGAGTGATTGCAAAGCCGTAATTCAATCAGGAGAATGTCATAAGGTAATAAACGGGAAGAGCGATGGCCCTTTATAATTCATTATTCCTGTCTGATTTCGCTCATATGCATACCTGCTTAGTGGGCTTATGGGATTTAATTTATATCGTCAAATGACTCATCTGAGCACCCGGGAGAACTATGCCCTTGCATAACAGAGGAATGCATTTTAAAGGGCATTCTTCTGTGTTGCTGATATTGTGTAAAGCACACAGACACTTTCCAAAAAATGATGCATGTCTGTTCTCAACTGTTTCCCTTCCATCTCCTGGAAAAATGCTCCCATCATTCCTTCCATCTTAGCTCATTCATTTGGTGCCGTCAAACTCTCCCACCTACCCTGGAAGTGCACTCCACTTCGCAACACAGAGGACACATTTCACTGGTTCCCAACCCATTTTGCTAGTCGGCTCCCAGGGCCAGCTTTGTCAAATGACAAGCACTCCAAGGCTTTCAAGCCCATCTAGTCCCATGCTCGCGTGTGGCTTTGTTGGTTACTTCTTTTCCCTAGCACAGACTTTTCCAACTTTTGAAACTCAGGTCGCGATCTGAATATTTTCTTTGATGGGAAAGCCTGAAGCATTCCTGTGCCAGAGATTTCTCTTGGGCTAGCTGAGTGGCCCAGGAAAAGTCAAAGCCTTTGGCCCCACATTTAAGGTTCTCTGTATGTTGATGGAAATCCAAACTTTCATTTTTTGCCTCACCAGCCCAAAACATACCCAGGGGTATGATGTCAATTAAGTAGTGGCAAGTCCAGTATCCTCTCTGACAGTGACCTTCAGAGGAAGGAATCCTGCAGCAGGCTGTTATGCAAAATAATATGCCTCCAGGGAAAGGTTCCTCCTACCTTTAATAATTAAAGTGTGGCTTATGTCCCAAGCATGGGGGTTTATATCTCTTCCAGAGCTCTAGTTCCTATTAAATATTTACTGTTATAAACTAGATATTGTTGTTATCCATTCAACAGCCTAACCATTTTTTATCCCTGCTGTGCTCTGATTTCTTGTGGCAATGAGTTCCACAGATTAATTGTGCATTGAGTGAAAGGATTACACCAGACTTTTTCCTAGATCTTTTGTCAATTTCCGCAATTCAGTCTCTCCAAGTTACTGGCCTTTTAAGGGAAAAGAATGTACCTGCTCTTTAATCATCCGTTATGTTGTTTAATTAAAATACAACAAAATATAGAATATATAAAATGGCATCCCACGGAGCTAACGCACAAAAAGCAGGTGGCTAAACAGGCATTGGCCAAATTGTCATCACCTTTGTTAAGGGAAATGGGCCAAATCCTTAGCTGGTGTAAGTCAGCAGGGCTCCATTGACTCCCGTGGAAGCGCACAGGTTTAAACTGGCTGCGTAACAGGTCCAATGAGAGCTCTGGAGTTCCTGGTATGGCAGAGCAACACATACAGACAAGCACTAAACAGGAGGCCAACTGCATACAGCTCCTCTGGCTGGCTGGCTGGCGAGAGGCATGGGACACTGGAAACAAGAGGGAAGCAATTGTAATGTGCCTAGGCCAGGCAGCTCTTAATAAAAGAGGCAGGGACAAGGCCTGGCTTTCGCCTAGCAGGGAAGACAGAGACACGTCATTGGCTGAGAGAAATAAAAATGTCTGTAGAGCTCTGAGCCTGCTAAAGAGAACGCCTCCAAGTCGCCAGTTCTGCCCGGCGTGGCAGATGTTTTACGGTTCGACCCCACCTGTTTGCAGGCGGCAGCGAATGGGGGGCTAGGGGTGTTATTTTGGAGTTCTCATATGCAGCTCAGTTCTCCCGCGTGATCTCATTCTGCATGGCGGCAGAGAGTGAAATAAACGGAGGCTGTTGGGAGGGGAACAAACAAGAAACGAAACAACAACAGCCCAGGGTCTCAGGGGCAATGGGAAGAGCAATGAATTGGGGAACGCCCCTCTCTGGTGCCAGCCAGGCTGGCAAGTTAACTCTTCCCACACGGGAGCCTCACCAAGTATCTGTGCTGGTGCCCCTGCTGCTTCCATTCCATATGGTCAAAAACCTGCTACCGCAGGTAACTTCAACCCAGTTGGAAACAGACTCCATAAACATCCAGAAGGAGCTAACCAGTCCCTTAAAATACCACTAGCAGAAGCATCACCAGGAGTTGCCATCAGCTGCTCTGCTGCACTGTATTCTTGGAGATCCTTCCAGAAAGAATGGGGCAAGGAAGAAAATCTCACTTGGCCTCACCTGCTGGCAGTGACAAACATCATGAATCAAAAGATGTGGGGTGCCGTTCTCTGCACTTTAGCCCCCAGAATGGGTGTGGTAAAGCAAAAACCAAAGAGACGAAACCTACTGAGAAAATGCTGGGTTTACAAAACCTCCCCCAGGAGACTCACTCTGTTGTCTTCTCTTAATATGAGATTTCCACACCTGCCTTCCCGTTTTCTAGTACAGCTGTAACCCTTCTGCAAACACCCACTCCGGGGTACAGTGTGGAGAGCTCTATGAAAACATTCACTCAACGTGCAGCGGCAGTCAAAAAAGTTAGCACAAAGTTAGGAATCATTAAGAAAGGGAGAGATAATAAGACAGAAAATATCATAATGCCTCTATATCAGCGGTTCTCAACTGGTGGTACGTACCACCGGTGGTACTTACCGGAAGGCTGGGTGGTACGTGCGCCGCTGAATCCGCCGTCGCCGGAAGGGCCCTCCCACCCGCCCGCGTGAAACTCTGCCGAAAATGAACGGCGGAAGGGTTTCGGCGGCGGGTATTGTTTCCGCCGCGAAACCCCGCCGCCTGTCTCTCCCCACGGCCGCGAAACCCCGCCGCAAGTCCCCTCCCTTTTTTTTTCCCCCGAGTGGTACTCGGGTCGGGTACAGTCGGGTCAAGTGGTACTTGACCTGACTGTACCTGGCCCAAGTGGTACTCGGGAAAAAAAGGTTGAGAACCGCTGCTCTATATAAATCCATGGTACGCCCATATCTTGAATGCTGCATCCAGATCGGTCGCCCCATCTAAAAAAGATATATTGGAAATGGAAAAGGTATAGAAAAGGGCAATAAAAATGATTAGGGATATGGTAAAGCTTCCATAGGAGGAGAAATTTAAAAGACTGGGGTCTTTTCAGCTTGGAAAAGACACACATAAGGGGGGATATGATAGAGGTCTATGACGTCTTGACTGGTGTGGAGAAACGG
This sequence comes from Emydura macquarii macquarii, assembly GCF_026122565.2. Taxonomy (NCBI): domain Eukaryota; kingdom Metazoa; phylum Chordata; order Testudines; family Chelidae; genus Emydura; species Emydura macquarii. The sequence goes on from NW_027131688.1 coordinate 2,650,011, forward strand.
AATAAGGAAGTGTAATTTACTCCTTCAGATAACACAAGAACTAGGAGTCACCCAATGAAATTAACAGGCAGTATGTTTAAAACGAACAAAAGGAAGTATTTCTTCACATACCGCATAGGCCAGTGGATGTTGTGAAGGCCAAAACTATAACAGGGTTCAAAAAAGTATTAGATAAACTCATGGAGGATAAGTTCATCAACAGCTATTAGCCAGGATGGGCAGAGATGCCACCCCATGCTCTGAGTGTCTCTAGTATCCGTTTTCCAGACCCTGGCAGTCGACAACAGGGGACGGATCTCTGGATAATTGCCTGTTCTGTTCTTTCCCTCTGAAGCAGCTGGCATTGGCCACTGTCGGAAGACAGGACCCTGGGCTAGATGAACCATTAGTCTGACCCAGTATGGCCGTTCTTATGTTCTTACGAATGTAATAACCACAGATCCTAAAAATACAGTGCTATAAGTTACATCTTAGCTAGCCAAAATATTCAGATAATATAGCACACTATATTGAAACCGCCATTGGGATTGCCCTACTCATAGCAACTGAGATAGTTATACCATCTCCTTGATGATCTTTCCCGACTCTTATGTGATGTTTGTTTGAGCAAGTGCAAACAACTTCAAACTGATCACGTGGCTAAGCTGTGCCTTCAGGATGAGATGTCCCAACACAGCAGGAGGATTTAGATGCAAAGCTTCCATTTATTCCCAGCGTAATTGTGCATCTAAAATGTCCTATGCAGCTTCACCAACGTCTGTCTTTGAGCATGGCAGCGTGCACATGAGAGTGGAGGAAATGTGGCTGCCACGTGACCCTTTCACACACACAGCCCCCGACATCCCACATGGGAGCAGAACCCAGGCCACAGGACCCTACCCATCCACTCACCATGGAGGGATTAGCCCATCCAGCCGTGCTAGCCTCAAGCCGCCCTGCCTGTCCGGAGAGCGCAAGGACTGACTGTGCCCTGCCAGCATGGTGCCCTCTGTCCTGCCCCCTCGCTCCCCTGTGCAGGGCCAGTTCTCGTTCTTTTCTGGCAGGCTTGGGCCACACGCCATGCAAGTGCGTCAGGGCCCAGCAAGGATCACATTTAGACGTCAGCCCCACGGAGAGACGCTTTTCCCCCGAGAAAAATGTTCAGCTCTTGGCCCCTCTCATCAGTTTCACAATCCCACAGCTTGCGGTCGGGAACACACACAAGGCATCCTCAATAAACCTTGGGCTTCTGGAAGATCTCCGCGGTATCAGGGCTACCTCCAAACCGCAGGGGCTTTCACCACCACATCACGGGGTCAAAGCTGCAAAATCCTTCAATAGGAGAGTGCCAGGGAACAGAACAGAGGCAGGACCTCCCACATCATTCTCCCGCTGATCTCCAGGAAAAGGACACCCCCCCCCCGCCCCCGTAGGCCCAATTCTCCTCTTTCCAGGGGTTTCTTTTTTTGTCGAGCTAAGTAACTACTCCACCAGAAACATCTGCCTAAGCTTTCTCCTCCAGAGCAGCTATAGAACACCTCTTTGTGGCTAAAGCTCAGCCACGCCTGCACCCGTATCAGAGCTCATTGATCACACCTGATCGGACTGCACAGCCCCTCAGCAATTATCTCCACAGCCTTCAACACCCCAGTATCAGCAGGACTCCACAGAAGAGCCCTGCATCATCATCATCATCATCCCTAGCTCTGTCCATCCATAGATCTCAAAAAGCTTTCCAAAGGGCAGTACCATTATCCCATTTGAGAGATGGGGAAACTGAGGCACGGAGCAGCAAAACGACTTGCCTGAGGTCACTCAGCAGGCCAGAAACAGAGTCAGGAATGGAACGCAGATCTCCTGTGTCCCAGACCAGTGCGCTATGCACTAGGCCCCACTGTCTCCCCTGCCAAGCCACTGCCCTGGACTTTGGCATCTTGTTGAATTCAGGCAGGGTGAGGAAAGGACAGGGCTCAAGAACTCAGACTATTTAGTATGTAGATTCACTAGCAATAGGACGCATATTGGCTTAATTTAAAACCTGGTGTCACGAGCAATGAGACGTCCCTAAGGAAGGCCAGAGGGGAATCTGGGTTTCTCCGTCTCCCATTGGAAGCTGGTATGTCCAAGTTCCTCTCTTTTCTATTTCCTCCCCTTTGTTTTAGGAACGCCATTCCCCCCACACCCCTCTTCACAATGCTAACAAGCTTTATTCACACAAGGGGACTCCGCAGAATTTGCATTAGTTCAAAGGAAAGAGCTGCAGTTAGCACCATATTTTCAATCAAACCACATGAAAGTCAGAGATGCAGAGGAGGGCATAGGAGAAGCTCCCTGTAGGAAAGGAGCTGTTTAATCTACAGAGGGTGAGTACAAAGCAGGGGAAGGGCATGTTGAAATCCTTTCCCTTTGCAAGCCCTCAGCATGGTAAGTTCTAAAAATAGCATGCCAGTGAAAGGGAGAGAGATAAATGGTTATTGTCTCAGACAAATGGGTTATCTGAAAGGAAATAACTCAAGACTCATCTCTAAATTTAATTTCAGGATATACAATTCTATGCCTAATGATACAGTGGCAAATCTACTGCATGATTAAATAAGAGATTTGACCTTAGGAAAGAAATATTTACCTACTTCAGCCGTTATGCCACATGCAGCAGGAGTGACTAGCACCCTGCGAGAAGAAAAGGGCATTTATTTTTTTGTGCATTGCTGTTACAGAACTGGAAGTGTGCCAAGAGCATTACCCATAGGCACAACAACGGTAAATCCCTGACACAAAAGATTTTACAGTCTGAGGCCAAGGATCCTCATGTCACACCCACACGAACACCCACCAGTGGGGCTCCACATGGGGTCAGGGATCAGTGCACTAAACAGATATCACAGAGCTCCAAGAGGAGGAGTAATACCGCACATTTCAGTGCCCCTGTCTGTGCTGTTTACACCTCCTTGACTAATGTCAAGAGTGACTTAACTCTGGCCGATGTGTTTTTTAGTTTTTAATTCTCTCTTTTAAAAAAGAATGACAGACTATTCAAGCAATGGCTGAATTTAGGGAAACATTCAAAGGCACATGAAAAAAGTTAGACATCTTTCATCTTAGGTAGAACTGGGTGGGAAGTGGTTTTCTGGTCCTGTGGGAATTTTTGAGATTTCCAAACTTGTCTCCATCCCAAATCAGGATGAAAAGTCAGAATCTTGAACATTTTCACGAATAAATCATCTAAAAAAAGTCAGATGAGCTCAAAACATTTCATTTTCATAATTTCAAAATGTTTCACTTTGACTTTCTTCATACTAATAGGCTAAAAATAAAGATTTTGAAACTTGGGTCATATTTTTAGTCTTCTCTCTGTAATTGAGAGCTAGAAATGTCCTTTTTTATTTTTATTTTTTAAAAAGAAGCAGAGATTCTGGTGTAGTCACATGACTCCAGGAGCTGAGGTTTTAGAAACACCCTCAATATCAGAAGAGTCATGATAAAATGGTGAGTGTTGGCAACACATCATTAATAATGCCCTTTGTGCAAATAAGAATGGGAGAAGATGAAGACTAGCACCCCAGCCACAAAGCAAATAGAATGTGTGGGAATCCCTTATGCTTAATGATCTGTCCCACCTTGTATTTAGCTTTGACACTCGGTTATGTTCCCCCGACATGCAAACAAGCTCTGTGACACTCAAAAGCTTGTCTCTCATCAACAGAAGTCGGTCCAATAAAAGATATTACCTCGCCCACCTTGTCTCTCTTAAAGCAAAGGCAGGACAGCATGCCGACACATACCAGCACACTAGATTGTAGAGGTGAGTGTGACTGTCCTAAGGCCAGGTCGACACTACAGACATATCTGTATAACTATGTTGTTCAAGGAAATCCAAATTCCTGGGTGACGTAGTTATACCGACCCAACCCCCCCGGTGTAGACAGCGCTATGTTGGCGGGGGAGCTTTTCCCATTCACATAGCTACCGCCGCTCACGGAGGTGGATTAACTACATCGAAAGGAGAAGCTCTCCTGTTGGCATAGGAGCATCTTCACTTATGTGCTGCATCTGCGCCAAAGCAGTGTTTTAAGTGTAGCAGAATGTGGAAGAACAAACATTTCAGAGCACAGCACGCAGAACAAGTGTCTCATGGCATATCTGGCTCATCGCTGGCAACCCAAAGAGCGTTCAGACACAATGCATTCTGCCATGTTTGCGCCCCCTCGCCCTCTCCCACTCTCTAGGCAGGGCCCTATCTACCTGTCCCAGTTGGAGTCTGGAAGATCCCCAGCTCCCATCCCACTGATGGCCTTGCTGTAGTTGCCTTTTCACAGTGTACAAGTGGGATGTGCTCTCCCCAGGTAAAATGGCTCTAATGTCATGCCCTACCAACTGCATGATTTTTAAAGGCGGGTTGCCCTGTGATGATTGCAGTCCATATCGTTTATGCTGCAAGCAGCGAGAGTAAGAAGCCTCATATGGGAATTTGATACACACGTAATAAATAGCAGAGCCAAGTGACAGATTAATCTATCAAGCACCTTTGACCATCCCTCTGAGCCTTTTCACTACTAATCCTTCCTCCCAGAACTTACTCGAACACACGGAGCCACTTCAAACAGCTGCCTTTCAACCAAGATTTACAAGAGAAACCTGGCATCCTTCTCTCCCCAGAGTTACACCAGCCTGGGACCAAGAGTAGTGAAGATCTGTCTGAGGATTGTCCATTCATATGATGTGTTCCAGGCCTGAAGGGATGGAAATGGGAGATGTCTTTATCCTGTTGGGAAGACCCCCAGCTTCTCAGTGGGACCCAGCACCCACTTTTACTCCAGGATGGACAGATCTAATTAGAGCTGGCAGGGAATTTTATGACAAAACTTGATTTCAATTGAAAAAGTCAATTCACCAAAACCAACGAAGTTCATGAGAAAGGGTCTGTTCCAAGGAATCTCCTTACTCAAGAAAAGAAGTTTATGAAGGAAGTTTCAGAATTGTCAAAGTCTCCTGTATGGACATTTTAGAAACAAATAAGCCTCATTTTTTCAATTCAAAGCAACTTTAGTTATTTGTACCAAAAAAGTTAAATTTAGAAGGTCAAAATCAAAATGAAATGCTTTGATCAATCTGATCTGAATTTTGTTTTATTTTTATCAATTTCCCAATTTTGGGGGGAAATTTTGACCCCGTGTCCCATTTCAGGGCAAGAAAAAGTTTCAAAATCTCAAAAACTCCTGGGATGGGAAAACCATTTCCCAACAGCTTAGATATAATGGACTTGAAATCCAACATTTTTAGTAACGGGAGAGCTATTTTCTGTCTTTTGAAAAGTTTTCTTATGAACAGACGTTAACGACAGCACCTATCCTTTACAGGTGGAAAAATGGTTCCATTAAATTTCTTTACCACATCCCAACATTCCTAATATGCGTGGTCATATGTGGCACATAGTGAACATATTGTGTGTTGTAGGGGGTGGGTGTCTCTCATTATTTCCAGCAACACTGACACCACACTGTGTCACACACTCAAAAAGGTCTGACCCCCAAAGCGGCCGTGTATTCTCTCTGTGCATGGAACAGGACAGAGTGAATGCAAATAACTATGGGTACACACTACAGTATTTAATTTCAAAACCATCTTCATCAAAGTAGATTCTGGATCACTCTACGTCAAACCATGTTTACCAGAACACGGTAATGCCGTAATCATTGTTACCCCACTCACCTTGAGCCCCTGTCCAAGGCAGTATATATGGAGACACAGCACTGCGGTGACAAATGGGGAGGCGCTCTTTAATTAACAGCGAGCGTAGCTGCATCTGTGACTAGTATTTGACATATTTGACATATTTGGGTAGTATGATCAGATCCTGGTCCAAGAGTGGGAGAATCGGGAGATTTCACTCCAATATGGGTAAAGACAAGAGGCCAAACACCCGATCGGGATACACTTGAGACACCAGAGAAGGGACAGAGGTAGTGTTAGTCCTGCAGCCATAACAATTATGTATAAAGCGTGTATATTTTAGAAAGTCAAGCATGCTCGTGATCAGAGCTAATCACTTTTATTTTAACATGGAGAGTTAAAGTATTGCAAATTAAGTTGAAAAAAAAAATAGGCGAAAAAATTAGACCAAGTTATTGTGAATCCCTCCACCTCATTTTACGACCAATTATAGAGCAGGTGGGAATTCTAGAATTCCAACAAAATTCTGAAAAATTAAATAATTAATATATAGATATATATATATATATATATATATATATATATATATATATATATATAAATAAATAAAAAAAACAGGTCTTTTATTCCCAAGAAATTTCACAAGACATTTTCTGTTTCCCCCCAATCACAAATCACCAGCATCATGCCAAAATAAGCCCCAAGCCATCCTATTGCTCAGTGATGAGCACATGGGATCCAGCCCTCCCCTGCATTCATTGCATTACAGAGTATGAAGAACAGATTTTAGGATGCTCAGGCAATTTCAAGAACAGGCCCCTTTTCAACTCTCCTGGAGTCAGCGGGATCAGGATACCAGGCGATAAGAAGCCGGAGACAAACTGGAGATCAGAACCAACAAACGAGAAGGCAAGGTAGAGCCCAGTTGTTCGGACAGCTTCCTGGTCCTGCTGCTGGCTTAAGTAGGGTCAGCAGGCCAACCAGCTGCTCTGGGACTCCGCCAATATGACCTCAGGGGTGGAGCCTCACATGGGGCCTGGGCTCCATGGGTCCAAGGTAAGCTGTTGTCAGCAGGCTGCCAGGCATTTTACTTCCACCAGGGCTAAACTCATTGACAGAGGAAGAGATGTTTTTGCCACCTCCCACTTGATGTCAGAAAGGACCAGGAGGATTGTAAATCTTCCTGGTCCATGCCGCAGTGGAGTCATGTATCTGAAGGAGGAAGTGGATGGTGGCCTTGCCATTCCAATACAACATCTGCACAAAATGCAAGCAAGCTATTTTTTGAGAGCTGGCCTTCCTTGTAGCATGGGATTCAGATTGTTACCTCTGTGTATAGTAGCTGATCTCAGCGTAGGACTAAACCTGTCATCCCATTCACTTCCTTGGTCGTTCTCTTTATAAAACCTTGTTTATCTTCCCTGCTGTCCAAGGTCTTTAGATTGACAGTAGGATCTTTTACAGGACGGATGTTTTGTGGGGAGGAAACTTTTAAAAATATTCCTGAATTTAAAACTTTATAGATGTTATCAGTAAAAGTACCTGTCTCAAACATATTTAATCAGCACTGAGCTGGTTCCCCTGGTGATTTCTTTTGATAGTTTTGATTATGTCATAGAATTCAAGCAGCACCACTGTGTAAGAAGAATGTAAGTCACCCTGGCTTTCTGTTTTGCTCTAGCCTTTGTCTCATTTGTTTCATAAAGCTTTGAAGAATGGTGCTGTGCACAGGAACCCCCATATTGAGGTGTTTATGCTAATGTGACAAGCTCTTTCTTGCAGCTATTTCTTGTCAATACTTCACTCTTCTAATCTGTGAGCACAGCCTTTGCTGAGTTAAAGGAATGTCTGCAGAAGACTGTGTCAAGGGTGACAATCCTGCATTACTCTGGGGAAAACCACCCAAAAAACTCCCACCACAATGAGTTCTTACAAATACTTCTATTAGTCGGGGGCTCCTAACCTGGCACATCATGTGAACTAAATGCAAGAATAAAAGCAAGCGTTACAATGAAGGTTCATCCACCTTCACGCCACATGGGATTATCCTGACCATCTACTTTGACTTCCCTCGATACAAGGATGATGACTGCTGGAGGAAAGTCACTGATGAGACTTAAGATGGCTGAGGAGTCCAATTTGGACTCTACAGATTTTTCCACATAAGTGACGAGTGGTAACTTGAAGAGGGCACAACTGCTGGTCGGGATGCTGTACACTTTCCTTCCTCCTCTGTCGTTTCTCAGCGTTGGGCAAGACAATTCTCTTCAAAACAGGCTGAGACTTGATGTGCGAGGTGATGTCATTGCAGTCTATTGCCAGCCAGCTCTTCCCATTTCACGGGGCAATGCCTCCCTTCTTAAGACAGACTTTCAGTGTGTCCTTGTAGCATTTCTTCTGTTTCCAACCATTCGTCTTCCCATGACTAAGCTGAGAAAAGAGAACTTGGTTCTGAAGATGAGTATCAGCCATCCGCACATAATGACTAACCCAGCAGAGTTTATGTTTCATAATTTTTGACTCAACACTGGTGATGTTAGTTGCAGAGAGAACACTAGTATTGGCACAATGGTCTTCCAATCTGATACCATCCAAACGTTTAATATGGCTTTGTTAGGTCACCCATGTCTCACACCCATAAGAAGGGGGGGTGACTACTGCATTGTAGACAAGGACCTTGGTTTCCATCAGCAGATCTCAGTCACACAATGGAGCAACTTCCAAAGGATGTGCTGGCAGAGCGGATCTTCTGTTCGATCTCCACATCAAGACTGGCTGTCTGGGAGAGGTGGCTACCAAGGTAAATAAACGCTCAATGTTTTCCAGGGGTTCACTGCCAATGACAATTTGTGGGGAAAAGGGGGGCAACTTGTGCTGGGGCAGGCTGGTGGAGCACCTTAATCTTCCCAAATGTTGAAGGAGAGTCCTACACTATAATTGCTGCCTGAGAAGAGATCGAGGGTGGATTGCAAGTCAGCCTCAGCATGTGCGGGGATAGCACAGTCGTCAGCATACTGAAGGTTGATAAGAACAGTCCTGGTGACCTTAGTTTTAGAATGAAGATGCCGCAAATTGAAAAGATGGCCATCCATGTGATACTTAATCCTAGTTCCAGAGGAAAGGCGTTCACGAATAAGAATCAAGATTATGACAAGATAGATGGGGAAAAGGGTTTGGGCAATAACACAGCCCTGCTTAACACCAGTACGGATTAACAGGTCCGTCTCTAACCAATTATGGAGGACAGTGGCAGTCATTCCATCATGAAGTAGCCTGAAAGCATGGTTGAACTTCAATGGACAACCAAACCTAGACAGCACCTTCCATAACACTTCATGACTGATGGAAACAAAGGCCTTAGTTAAGTCAACAAATGCCATAAATAATGGCTGGTATCATTCTGTACATGTCTCTTGGATCTGTCGTGCAACAAAAATCATGTTAGTGGTGCCCCAAGATGACCTGAAACCACATTTAGATTCCGGAATGATCTTCCTGGCAATAGAGGGTAATACCTCAGTAATTCATGCAGATTGACTTGTTCCCTTTCTTAAAAATAGTTACAGTATTGGCATTCTTTAGGTCATGTGGAATTTCCTCATTAACCCAAATTCTAACCAGAAATTGATGAAGTTTTTGCATTAGTGCTATTCCACCAGCTTTGAAGACCTTCACTGGGATGCCATCTGGGCCTGGCACCTTCTTGTTTCCAGTCATGCCAAACTTCCTCAGAAGGTGGGCAGGGGTCAACGAGAGGTTCTATTAGAGGATGCTGAGGAATGGACTTGATGGTGGCAGCTGAGACTTCAAATTTGCGTTCAATAGTGTCTCGAAATGCTCCTTCAAACATTGCTTGAAGGCTGCATTGTCCTTAAGAAGTGAAGAGCTGTCCTGGGCTGGCAAAGAAGTAATGCCGTTTCAACTTGGCCCATAGATGGCTTTCGTTGCTTGAAAAAAGCTCCTCATGTCATGTTGATCAGTGAAACTCTGGATAGATCTCTATGGCCTTTGCCACCACTGATTCTGGATGTCACGCAGCCTCCTTTGAACTACAGCTTTAAGCCAGTTATAAGATTCTTGTTTTTGCTGGTTAGAGGGTTCATATTGCCAGGAGCAAAATGCACTTCTCTTCTGATGAATAAGTGTTAGGATTTCCTTGTTGTTTTCATCAAACCAGCCTTGATGGCAGTAAGTGGAATATCCAATTGATTCAGCACATATCTTGTAAATAGTGGTCTTGAACTCCTCCCAATGTGTCTGGATGTCATTGATGTTGTCAGGTAGGCCAGAGGGCCTTTCAATGAGACATTGTTGAAGAGTCTCATGACTAGTATGATTTTGATGATTTTGAAGTGCCTTGATGTTAAATCTCTTCTGAATTCCTTTTGATTGTTTACGGTGTTGTGGTGTAAGCTGCATGTTCATGACTGTTCTGACTAAATAATGGTCTGTCCAGCCATGGCTCATGTAATATAGACATCAGTATGATCACAGGCTCTGATGAGGACATAGTAAAGAAGATGCCAGTGTTCAGAACATGGGTGTTTCCATGCGGTCTTATATTTGTCCCTCTGTCTAAAGATGGTATTTGTGATAAGCAATTCACATGCCACACGTTTACTGAGGAGAAGAATGCCTTTAGAATTAACTTTCCCCATTCCTTCTTTCCCAGTGGTGGCTCTCCAGAGTTTGGGATGTTGCCCAACTCTTGCATTGAAGTCGTCCATGAGGATAAGCTTGTCTTCCTTGGCTGTGGCAGTGAGAACTGCATCAAAAGCACAGTAGAACTGCTCCTTGTCTTCAACATCATCAGGTGTGGGAGCATACACACTGATGACTGTGGCATACTGGTTGTTGCTAAGCTTAAGACGTAGAGTCATGAGACGTTCGTTATTACCCCCGGGGAGTTTTAACTCCAGCATTCTGGTCTTGACTGATGTAAAGCTCTTCTGTCCCCAAGTTTCACAAGTGAGGGTCCATAACAGATATGCCAGCATTGCTAAACCTGGTAGCACTACCACAGAATAGAATTTACACTGATAGAGAAATGTTTATAAAGTGATTGTTTCCATTTTTCCACCCTATAGCTGGATAAAATAGATGGAAACTGAAAGTGGGTTCAGTATGGAAGCTACAGCCAGAGTGACAGAAGTTCTTGGTTTTAATGGCTCTTTAGAACAATATGTGGCATGAGAAAATGTGTGGTCTACTCTAAATGCAAGTCTACAAACACTCAGTGATCATGGGCAAGGGACTCACTGGATGAGTTGAAAGCCAAGGCGTGAATTGCAATGATGGAGGTAAACTGACAAAATCCTATATCAGAGAATAGCTCAGTTATTAAATCTTGGATGAACTAAAAGAACCCTATTTTCAAGAAGTAAATACTAGCCTTTACTAAGAACCTCTCAGCTGTGCATTTTCCTGTCCATGGATTTTTCAACTCACATTGTTTCATCCCCTACAATTTCCCACTCAGTCAAAGAGGAATATTTCCCATACTCATTTTAGGGCGACAAAGACGACACAAGAGGAGGAGAAAGACCAAAAGTAATCAAGAAATGTGTCACTCTTATACGACAGCACGTGCTGCGTAAAAGATATTTGAGAGACCTTTGCTTTCTACTATGGTCTGGTGTTATTTATTCATACTTTTCTCTACCTTTAAAAACAATTATCTTAGTTTTTTTTCCAGACTAACCACTTGCTGTCGGTGTTTGTGTAAGCTTCTCTATTTGCGCTGTTTTCCGTTCTATATGTATGCTGCATCTGCCAAGTCTGTTCTGATCATTCACCATAGAATAAATGCTGATATTTTCACAGAGCGATTTATATATAGAAATTAAACCTAATTAACAAGCATATGCTTAATACACCATGAGAAAACATTTTATAACACCTTAATGTATCTGTTTGGTGAGAGAGAATTGCACCAGCCTCCCTGCAGAAGTCCCCAGAGCTTCACTACAAAGCTATTAGCTATTCATGAAGGGCTCTAAGTAGGTCTGTACACATTTAAGCTCAGATGTTAGGTGTTGTACTACGTGGTACCATAAATGGTGACGAGCCAGGATGTGGAAAATGGGTAGAACAGGTATATCACTTTGCTTTGGCAGCTGCAGCTCCTTCTTCTTGGAGGTGGGTACAAACCCATTATTAACAGAAACAGAGTTGGGCATATCCCCACCACCCAGCAGACTGCACTGTGAGGGCAGGCTCCTGTCATTGGCACCCAACGGTGCAAGGGTCTGCCTGGACAGAGCAGCTGGCAGCATGGGGAGGATGGGAGCCAGGCTGGTATTTACCCTGGACTCCCCTCATGAGGAGTGGTGAGCAGTGCTAGATGAAAGGTCAATGATCATGCTGAGGGCTGCCGGACTCTGCCTACAGGAGGTGGAGAAGGAGTCCCCTCTGCCTATGTAGAATGTAGCTGGCTGAGAAGCTTTTGAGCAGAAAGACTGGAATGCAGCAAGTGACAGTGAAAACAGCTTTCTTAAATAATTTTTAGTGAAGCGCAAACAATAGACCAAAAGGACATTAATGCAAATTAAGTAAGAATAAGAAATAAGAATCAGAAACAGATGCTAAAAAGCCCTTTTTCATGCAGCGAGTAATGAATGTAGAAAGTGACTAACTTGATGTGGTAGCTGAGGCAAATCCACATGGGATAATTTAATGAACAGATAAATGTCCTCCCTAAATTAACTTAACATCCTGAACGTTTCCAGACAAATAGCCTGTGATGTTCGCTCTCCCAGATTTTCTTGAGTTCTTGAAAAGTACAAAGACCAAAAATACTAATTTAATTATGAACCTTCAGTTGCGATTTTGTTTTTAAATATTAACTTTCTGCACATTGTGTGTCTGCTGATGATACAATAACCTGCAGTTTTCTTGATCCAAGCGTTTCCTTACATGACATACCAAACCGCGGTGGTGCAGTACAACTCAGTGTTAGTGAACATAAAAAATTAAATTGCAAAATCCATTTTCCCCCTATTGGGACTAATTTATTTGCACACCTTGTTGGGGTTCTCTTGGCTGTAGGCAGCGCAGGAATGTCAAATAAAGCCAACTTTAGTCTGATTGGCTTTCCTTGGCATTGAAATGCTTGGTACAAAAAACCTTGTCCTTCCAAGATGACAAATATGCTTCTAGGTATGCCCCATTTGATAAAGTCACTGGTGGATCTACCTTGGGGAGATTTCATTTGGACTTTATTTTGTAGGACTTACCAAGACTGCTCAAAGATGTACTCCTACCAATACTGTGTGTCAGCTAGGCCATAATCATAGAATAATAGAATCAGAGAAGATGAGGGTTGGAAGGACCTCAGGAGGTTAAAGGTTCAACCCCCTGCTCAAAACAGGACCAACCCCAACTAAATCATCCCAGCCAAGGATTTGTCAAGCTGGGCCTTAAAAACCAATCCTCCAATTAGTCTAGGTCACTCTGTATTCTATCCCTACCCTCCAGCGTATCTACCACTCCCATCCAGCTTACTGTCATCTGCAAACTTGCTGAGGGTGCAATCCACCCAATCCTCCAGATCATTAATGAAGATGTTGAACAAAATCGGTCCCAGCACAGACCCCTGGGGCACTCCGCTTGTTACCGGCTGCCAACTAGACATCAAGCTATTGATCACTACTCATTAAGCCCAATGTTCTAGCCAGCTTTCTATCCACCTTATAGTCCATTCATCCAATCCATACTTCTTTAACTTGCTGTCAAGAATACTGTGGGAGACTGTATCAAAAGCTTTGCTAACATCGAGGTATATCACATCCACTCCTTTCCCCAAATCCATAGAGCCAGTTATCTCATCATAGAAGGTAGTCAGGTTGGTGAGGCATGACTTGCCCTTGATGAATCCATTCTGACTGTTCCTGATCATCTTCCTCCCCTCCAAGTGTTTCAAAATGGATTCCTTGATGACCTGCTCCATGATTTTTCTGGGGACTGAGGTGAGGCTGAATTGTCTGTAGTTCCCCGGTTCCTCCTTATTTTCTTTTTTTAAAATAGGCACTGCATTTGCCTTTTTCCAATTGCCCAGAACCTCCCCCAATCACCACAAGTTTTCAAAAATAATGGCCAATGGCTCTGCAATCACATCAGCCAACTCTCTCAGCACCCTTGGATGCATTGCATATGGCCCCATGGACTTGTACACGTCCAGCTTTTCTAAATAGTCCTGCACCTGTTCTTTCAGCACTGAGGGCTGATCACCTCCTCCCCATTCTGTGCTGCCAGAGCCTTAGTCTGGGAGCTGACCTTGTCTGTGAAGACAGAGGCAAAAGAGCACTAAGAGCTTTTGGTTTTTCCACATCATTTGTGACTAGATTGTCTCCCCCATTCTTTAAGGGGTCCACATTTTCCTTGAACTTCTTCTTGTTGCTAATATACCTGTAGAAACCCTTCTTGTTACCCTTCATGTCCCTTGCTAGCTGCAACTCCAGTTATGCTTTGGCCTTCCTGATTTCATTTCTGCATGTTCAAGCAATATTTTTATACCCCTCTCTAGTCATTTGTCCAACCTTCCACTTCTTGTAAACTTCCTTTTTTGTTAAAGCTCACCGAAGATTTCTATTTTAAGCCAAGTTGATCGCTTACCATATTTGCTATTCTTTCTGCACATGGGGGTGGTTTGTTCCTGCACTTTCAATAAGGTTTCCTCAAAATACAGCCAGCTGTCCTGGACTCTTTTTCTCCTCATATTAGGCTCTCAGGGTATCCTGAGTCAAAGTCTGCTTTTCTGAAGTCCAGGGTCCGTATCCTGCTGCTTTCCTTTCTTCCTTTTGTCAGGATCCTGAACTCAAACATCTCATGGTCACTGCAGCCCAGGTTTCCATCCACTTCTACTTCCCACTTCAATCTTCCTAACACAGCGAGTTTCTGCAAGCACACTTCTTGTGCCTGACCTTCCTATCACAGAAGAGGCTCCATTGTCTCTTTTCTCTGGTTTGCTGGTACCATAGATATGTGGGCAGTGGTGCTTGTCCCACACTCTGCCATTTTCCTGCTAGACTCCCAGATGCACAGGCCATATTGCTGTACATTGATGCAATATGGACATCAGAAGATAATTGTTTATGTTTATTGTGATCCTAGTGAAAGGCATTCCCAGGATGCCACTGATGATTTTCAAAGTCTCTGTCTTCAGTTGCAGTAAGACCTTTGGCACTGTGCTAGCCCAGCCATGCTGAAATAGGTTATCAAAGTACAAACCCGGTGTTGCTAACCTCAGCTTCTTCTCTCTTTGTAATTGTAAGGGATACTTTTCCCTTAGTCAACCTATCTCAGAGTCCTCTAACTGAAGAGCTAATATATGGTTTCAAATGTGTTATTTGAGGCCCAAACCCCTCCCACTTTTACTTGCAGAAGCTATGTGAGATTAGGAACCACAACAAGGACATTCTTTCAGCTTTTCCCTCTGATTATTATTAGCCCTGGGAGTCCTCTTTGCACACAATCACCAGGCCCAATTTAATCTCGTTTCTAAAGGTACAGGAGAGCTCTAAGAAAAGTCCTTTCCCTCTCCTGCTGGGAAAGCAGCCTTTTTCCTAACATCAAAAGCATTTCAAATAATGACAGCATTTTGGTACACATAGGCTGGATTTCTTTGGCAAATTTAAAAAGAAAATATCTATTATTTTAAAAGCAAAGTGTCACGATCAGCTCCTATTAGGTCAGATCCCCTGCAAAGCATATTCTCTGGAAGACAACAAATATACAAATGTAACTGAGACAAAAAAATTCACCATTGCAAACTGCATAGGAAAGGGCATGGTGTAAATACTGGCCAGCCTCTGAACCCGTGACATTTGCCTGTCTCCTGTACTGTGTGCGGCATTCATGACCTGATCTGAATTGGAAAACATTTTGTTACTGATTTGTTAAGCCTTGGATGAATCCTTCACCCATTTGTCAAGCCCAGATGAACACATGGCCCACTCCTTCATGAACATTGCAATCTAAATAAGTGTCTTGGAAACTCATAAATAACCATGTTTATCACATGGCTACCAGACATCCAGCAAGTGCCTCTGCTGTATTCTAGTAGAGTAGGAAAAAGCAAGTTACACTCGTAATTTAAGAAGAGAAACACACTCAGTGACCAATGTATATGTGACATATGTACAGCAGACATATGTAGCTTATTTGGAATCCACCAGTCCTATGCAGGAAATAGGGATGATGCAATATAAATATTTCATGCTTTGACATTATGAAATATTTACGATGAAACTCCTAAAAATGGACTGAATGGGTCAGCGACTTCTGTGGTGGCAAATGCCTCCCTTGTAGCTGACACAACACACAACACTGTTCCACGCCTACACTCCCCTTTACAAGTACAGCATACAGCATCTTAGAGTGGCACTGGGCATATGCGTACCCAAAGGGAACAACCCAAGACTCCGCACAGGCAAGGTTCCTACGCACAGTCACAGCATTATGTTGAAACAAGGGTTGCTGCTTTCCCCTGTGTGTCAGAAAGCTACTCTAAGTGTGGGGTGCATAGCAGGGAGGCAGGGCGTGCTGTTCCAAGTGCAGGATCGCAGCCAAGCGCTCTTTGTCTGAGCTGAGACTTCAGTTTACGGGGACCTTGGACAAGTGATGACACCTCTCTCCTTTGGTCATCCCGTTTATAAAATGGGGACGACAGTTCCCCACCTCGGTCTCAGAGAGCTGCTGCAAGGACCCAGTGCTCGGAAGATGGGAACCGCCATGTAAACGTTCCGTATGTCAATATTGACGTTTGGGTGCTGTGTGGACTCAAACGCTCGGTTACCAAACTGCAATGCTTTGTGGGCTCACATCAGGCTGCTCAAGATGCAGCAGCCCCTGCGTAATTTTCCTGTCACAGTGCAAATGTTGTCACTTTTCATCCCAGCCCTGCATCAGGTTTCATGGTGTAGCTAGGTTTCACTTTCAGTTTCGTCTTCCCAATGCGTGTGCAACAAACAGCACATTCCCTTTATTTGGGGCCCGACCCACAGTCCACTGACCTCAATGGAAACACTTCCATTGATTCCAGCAGACTTTGGATCAATCCCTTGAACTGTAAACTTCTGTCCCCTTACAGAAAGCAAACTCCAGTGGGGGGATTTGTTTGTTATTTCCTTGTGTTGCTTTTTAATAGACATATTCAGTTCTAGCAACTGCCTGAGCCCAACCCAACCAAGACAGCGTGGTGGAGTCTAAGGATGCGCCTGTTCTGATACAGAGTGATTTAATCCCCTGTAATTACAGGGAAAACATTTTACTGCCAGAGGCAATTGTCCTATAATTTTGCCTACCAATTAACTCCGCGTTCATGCTGCAGTACAATTCAGACATGGAGGCAATAAAGATGATTATTTTATTCTTGGTACAGCTGTCACCAGGGACTGTCAGGGTTAGATTTCGGGGTGCCCCGTGCTGTCCAGGACAGACGGGCTGCTGAGGAGTCGAAGGGGATAGGATCACTTGCCGCTGCTCAGTTGTCTGTGCTCTGAAATGCCTTAGCCACAGCGGGGCGCGAGCAAGCCGAGGGCGTTGGGTTGAGTCTTTTTGTTTTTTCGTACCAAGTAGAAAATAATTCCAGTGTTCAGACTGTCCTTGGGCTGGGAACAAACCATTGACATCAAAAGGAGCAGAGAACACCACTCAGAAGAGACGGAGGACGCCGAGGTAGCTGGATATTTCAGATTATTAATTGGGAAGAGACATCAGGTCAGATCGCTGGTGGCTGCCCACGGGAGCACTGCAGTTCAGCAGATTGATTTCGTCGTGTAGCCTCATTTGTGCCAGGCCGAGGAGGAGAGAAACCAAAAAGAACTGGATCGCACAGCCGAGACAGGAGAAATAGCGTCAGGACAAAATGGCAAGAAAACCCCGCTGGAAAAGAATAATCACCCTTCACTACAGATCTGCAAGCTGAAGGGGAAGCATATGGCTCAACCCACCCTGTGCCCTCCTCCTGGAGGCCTTTCCTCCCCTCCCCCCGATAACAGCTCTCTTCATTCCTTTTGTCTCATCCCCCATTCGTTACCCTACCTTCGACCCCCCACAGCCTCCTCAGCCCCTTGCATTCTCTGCCAGAATGCAGCCCCCTGCCCTGGCATGTCCCCCAGCACTGCCTTCCTGGGGGTCCTCCAAGAAAGTTATTCCTAATGAGCTCACCCTGCCAGGAGTTGCCTCCCCATGCGTCCAGCCTCCCCCCGGGTGAAGGAAATACGTGGAAGGAAGGGAGGGAGGCAGGCAGCAGGCCAGACACAGCAAGGAGCTAGCAGTTGGCTCAGGGAGTAGGAAAGCACCGTCCCAGCAACTTCTACTAGTGGGTCCCGGGGCGGAAAGACTGTCCTAAGTGCTCGCTGCGGGGAGCTCTAGCGGAGGAGACCACAGCCCCGGGGAGGGGTCGCACATGGCCGAGGGACTAGCGTTCCCTTTCCCAGATCTGTACTTTGCGAGGTCACTAAAAAGGGTGAAATGGACGAAGAATCATCGCGATACAGGTTTGACCTCAACTCTCATAAGCAGGATGAGTGGGCATGTGACGTACGGACACAGCTCACCACCTTTAGAGACCTGCCTTGTCTGTAAGATCCTTTCCCTATAGCAGCCACTTTCTGTAGCCCATAGGGCTAGCTTGCCTTGATTATATTCACAGCCTTGCCTTCATTATATTCAGCAGTAATGCAAGAAACCTACAGGCCTGTATCCTGTAAGACATTACAGCAGATAGCAAAAAGTTTGAGGCCTATGAACTTTGGCACAGATAAATGCCCTAACGGTCACCCCTTAGTTTTGGGGAACAGAAAATAGACTGTACAGAGGGGATGTTGACCATAATGACACCTACCAATCACAGGAACATGAGTCAACATCTGCAGATGACTAACCACCCATAAGAGGGCCGTGGCAATGAGTGGATATCTAGGATAATTCGTTGAGATCATTGATATACTAACCTATGAGAGAAGGACGCTCCCATACAGTAAGGAGAGGAAATACAAACAAGGAAGAGGGGAGAAAACCCTACTGAAAATTCATCGAACATAGCGGCATCAATGTAACATATTATAAAAGTTGCCTCCCAGCCTGTGGGCAGTGAGAGAGAGAGATGTAGCCTTGGGAGATGCCAGAATGATAGCCACTGGGATGAGGAGGAGGAAGATGATGGCGAACACTGAAGGCTGTTCTGCAAGGATGATGTGAGTAGATGGCTGTGCAGGCATGCATTCTGTAATTTGTCTGTCTACCTTATCGAGCTGGAGTGTTTATGACGGTACTAAATGCATTAATACGCTATTTGTAATGTGAGATAGCGAAGGCAGAGGGCAGTAGGATAGTGGTGGATGGGTGATATGTGAGCCCCAGAATGCTCAGGGCCTTGTTCCCTGCTGACTAACTCAGAGCCATTAGGGGGCAATTAGGAGCAGCTGAGGCTGATTAAGGACCAGCCAGGTGCTCCATAAAAGCCCTCTGCTCCAAACAGTCAGTGCATGAGCTGGAGGAAGTAGGAGTGCTGTGTTCAGCTGTGCAGAGGAATGGACTGGAGAGCAGAGTTCTGGCGTGGAGCGGCCAGGAGGAAGGTACTGGCTCAAGAAGCCAGAAGGACTGAAGGAGGGGGAAAATTAGCCCAGGGAAAGAGTGTGCAGTATGGAAAGCGGTACCAGCAGCACATAGCTGCTTCTCATAGGGCCCCTGGGCTGGGACCCAGAGGAGCGGGTGGGTCCGGGTCCCCACCTGCCCCCCCAGGAAGACGGGGTGATGGGCAACTTCTCAGCCCACTACAAACAAGAGAGCGTGAGACCCACTATGGGGAAGCCGGCCATCAGTCATGGTAAATATAGAAGAGTATCTGTCGTGTGAGTGTTGCAGCTGTGCACATCAGGGTTCCCAACTATATAACAATTTGAATAATACCAGGCCTGCTCTTGGGACAAGAACCTGTCAACCCTCAAAGCGATAACTGGGAATTCTTAAGTAATCAATAGAATTAATCCATAATCTATAGAGGGGCTCTGTTCCACTGCTAATGTTTGCTGCTCCCCACTGAGCTAAATTAGCCTTGCAGAGATAAGCTCCTCCTGACAGCAAGTCAAATAGGAGGTGAGAGGCGAGCAGGGACTAAATTAAAGAGAGAGCAGGAAAAATGGCCAGAATGGAACAGGAGCATCTTGCTTCTGACTATAAAGCAAACCTTGCTGCAGGTAGGACATGAAAGAACATGAGGTGTGTTGGGATCCAAACAGACCTGTAAAGTCAGAGGAGATCAGAGAATCATAGAAACGT
This sequence comes from Emydura macquarii macquarii, assembly GCF_026122565.2. Lineage (NCBI taxonomy): Eukaryota > Metazoa > Chordata > Testudines > Chelidae > Emydura > Emydura macquarii. The sequence continues at coordinate 2,669,943 of NW_027131688.1, forward strand.
GGGGCTGGAAAGGACCTTGAGAGTTCAATTAGTCCAGCCCTCTGCACCGAGGCATGACCGCTTTAATGTGAATCATTACTCACAAATAACACAACTATTTTCTACCCTTCTTACAGGGATTTACAAAGATACGGCAGGGGCCGGTACGTGGTAACCTTTGGGAAAATCTCAGCTTCTTCAAAGCAATCAGGTACTCGGTACCACAGGGAGGTCGATGTGGAGACCTGGATGAATGGCAGATAACCAGCTGAACATGAATTCCCAGTGTGCTACTGTAGCTGAGAGCAAATACACTCCTTGGTGGTATAAGCAGGGGAATATCGAGTCAGAGCAGGAAGTGGTGTCACCTCTAAGCATGGTATTAGTGAGACCATTGCTGGAATAATGCATCCAGTTCTGGGCTCTACACGTCAGAAAATCAAAACAGTCCACTCTGGCTTTAGATCTACGACGAGATAGGGCCAGAACAAGTGTATTTGCATAGCAGTAGGTCAAAGTCCGCTACGGTAGCAGGGTCCACACGGCCACTTAGTGCACAGAGAGGTGGGTTCACACCTCAGCTTGCCGCGCACTGACTCTCGTATAGACACACCCTGAATCTGGTTCAACTCAGCCTTTTATAGTCCAACTTTTTTCTTTGCCGCTTGCTTCTCCTTGGGGGCTGCCCCAAACCGGTGTAGGCAAGCCACCCCGGGGGGCTGCCACTTCTCTGGAGCAGTTTCCATTCCCGGGGGGCTGATTTTGGTTGTGGGTGGAGGTAACTCCCCCCCACATGGAGTTCCATACAATCCCTGGTCCATGCTCAGACATAAAACATCACTTAACACAATACGGTCCTAAAGACACTGCACGTGATTGCAATACCTCTCAAAAGCAGGACGTTTTGACCCTCTGTCCAGACCAGGAAAGATCATCCCCTCTCTGCGTACAAAAGAGTTAAATGAAAATAAGAGTGACTCGGGGTTTTCTGCAGCCTGGCCCCAAAAAACTCAGAGGGGCCTGGAGCTGTTCGGAGTTCCCACCTTGCCCTTCTCACTAAGAATGGCCTGCATTAGACCCTTCTCTGCTCTCGCACTGCACTGCACTCCCGGCTTCTGGACACCAGCACGTTCCACCCTCTCCCTTTGGTACCACCTCAAGACCTGTGCGATTCCCTAGTGCAGACACTTCCTGTAAGCATACAATGGCTGCACGGAGATGGACCTCCAGTTCTACCAGTATGCCCCATGCTAAGGGCAGGACACCTCTCCAACGGGTATCTTCTTTCAAAAACGTAAAGGAACTTTCCAAGTGCAACCACAGCACAGCGCCACTTCCCGAGATAACATTGAAGTGAGGCTGATGATCATTCTGCTTCTTGCTAAAGAGAAAGGTTAAACCACTTGGACACCATCACCCACAACAGCTTTTTTTCAATATGTTGTCGACTTTCAGTTTCGGTTCAGGGAATATTTTCTCTGTTTCAGGGGGACGCAGTTACTGAAATCGCCTGACTTTAGGGAATCACAGAGTATCTCCTATTGTATGTTACAAGCTGAAGGGAAGCAGATCTTAACCAGGAAGCTGACTAAAACTGGGGCTTTTAACAAGATGCGCATGACCAGAAGCAGGGTTCAGTGTTTAAACATAATGAGATTTATGTGTAATCCAGGTCTGAGTGTCTCAGTGACACTCTCCCTGCCCAGCAGCTGAAAGGGGGGCACTCTATTTGCATGGGTTTTGTATCTGCATGAGTACGAGTAAGTATTTAGCATAACTTACCTAGGTGCGGAGCATAATGGGAAATGGTTGGCGGGGCTGGTTTTGGGCTACAAACCACTGTTGTGTTAACTGCTGGGGTAATGAAATGTGTCCTTCAGTTGTATGAACAGATGTCAGCAAAACTGTGCTTAGTCTGTTAGGATAGAATCTGCACCCTAAACTAAACAGAGCTCCACAAGGGTGGCAGACAGATGTTTCAGCCTGGAAACGGGGGGAGGTGGAGCAGTCTCCTACTGGGATTGCACTGGCCCCGGCAAAGGGCTGCCCCCAGGCATGGAGTGACTCTCTCCTCCCCTTGTTAAAAAGTAGAATTAATGACTGCTTTTGGAGTCTTTTGTTTCTTGAAAGCAGGGACATTGTCTGTGTGTCAGCAGAAGGTTTACCCATGAGCTGAAATCACTAAGAGCTGAACCAGGAGAGGATCTGGGCAAACCTTGCCTGACAACTAACAGAGCTGAGTGAGCACCAGGCAACTCTGGTGGGAGGCCGGCACAGTCGGTGCCAGCCCGGTCAGCGGTCGGTGGGAGCCAGATGCGGTCAGTGCCAGTGGTCGGTGGGAAACAGGCGTGGTTGCTGACAGTGGTCGGGGACTCAGCGAGGCCCACAGGCGGTAGGAGACAGCATCAGAGGGGGCCTGGTCAAGCCTGTGTCGGACAGGAGCGGCATAGGGGGTGGAGCCAGACCCGAGAGGTGGACGTTGCAACTACGACGGTTGGTACAGGGGGAAGAAGGAAGGGAGAGGCGAAGGACACGCCCTGTGCTCTGGGCTGGGTTTGGTTCACTGAGTTCATGAACTCTGTTTGCATTGTTTCCCAAACCAGTGCTGTGTTACCTCTCTTTTGCTATTCAAAGGTTTCTTTCTACACTCAGACTCTGTGCTGGCGAGAGGGGAAGTATTGCCCTTTGGGGGCGCCCAGGGGATAGTGTGTGATTTCCCAGGTGACTGGGTGGGGGCTTGAGCCAGTTTGGAGTGGTATCATTGACAGGGACCCCTCGACATAGAACCCGGCCCTGTGCTGCTGCCGACTCGGTCCTGCAGAAGGGTCACATATGCACACACAGCAGAGGGCAGAACCTGGCTCATAGTATATTCCTAATTCATGTCGCCAGTCCCAAGCATTCAGTAATCATGAGTCAGGTACCAAAAAATCATGAGGCTGGCTTTAAAAGCACAAGATTTACTAATGAAATAATAACAATAATAAAATAGGTCCCTCTCTTTGCCTTCTGTGTTGTTAGCCTTGGGGAAGCAGGGGTTGGGGGGGTGGGGAGCACATTTCAAGCCATTCTTCTCAAATATCAGAGCTAAAACTCATACTGTTGAAAACAATGAAAGCTGCTATTCCGAGATCACCCCCTGGGTCCTGTAAAAGTGGGATAAAATTGTAAGAGTGGCCAAAAATATCCCCTCTTGTCACTTTAGAGAAAGGGGAGATGATGGGAGGGTGGTTTCCAGATGATGCACTGGGAACTTAATATGGCTCTATCCCCCAACGGTACACCCAAGAGCCATTCCTTTTACTGTTCTATAGCACCAGCATATTGGAAACTTTAGGTTCCAGTGCTGTGCGGGCACCACTAGGAGACAGTGGTTAGAGTGCTAATCTGCTGCTCGAGAGACCTGGATTCAAAGCCACAAGCTTCCTGTGTAACCTTGGGGAAGTGTTAGCTTCGTTGTAGCTCAGTTCCCCTCTGTACAATGAAGATGATGGTAGAACCCTGCCTCACAAGATAAATATATTAAATACCTTGATGATAAATACCAGAGATGGGTAGCATGGACTTCTGCACCTGTGTAGAGTGTCACTAACTCCATAAGGGTCTAGATGGATATTTCAAATAGAAGACAGGACATTTTGTGAAGTACTGTCTGGTATAGTTGTCTAAATGTTTTTGCTTTGTAGTATTTTACTTATCATGGAAATTCTAGTACAATTCCAGTAATCTAAACTGTCCAGTTTTCAATGCTCTACAGAAAACATACGTAAATCTGCTGTTAGCACTGTAAAATCCAAGAGTCAGACTTGGAAACAGGAAGATTTCAAAGCAGTCATAAACTAGTGCTTTTTAAAGAAAAGGTGGCCTTTTTTCCCAGAGAAAAGAATCCTATTTTTTCCATCTTCATTCCTGCATTAAATAATCCCAAGCAGTTTGGATAAAATAACAAAACTCTGTAAGCAAATTAACACTAAGGATCCTATTATACTGCGGGTGATGTAGACTATTAATATATTGGGGAAAAGTTATGCAGAAAATGTCAAAAGTAAATTAATTGTATTAATTTGTATAGCTGACTTTCCATTGACTGTAGCAAAGTGCTCCCTTGAAATATTTAAGAACAATAATCTTTATAACTCCAGACTGATGCATGCTAATGTTGCCTGGAAATGTATTTAACCTGATTGGTTTGGGCATATAGTACAATGAGACTAAGTAACAGCTAGAGGCAAAACAGGAAAATCATATTTTCTAGACCATCCAGCTGTTGCTGAAATTAAACTCAAGTAATTATCCCAACACAGAACCAGCTTTAAGATTCTGCAAACACTTTCACGTCAATCCTGTTAATTTAAATGGGGATTACTCAGACGTGTAAGCAATTATTCTGACGTGCAAGCATGTGCAGGATCCAGTAGTTAGCAAAGGAACTGCATTTTCCCAGTGTGCATATGTTTAGAACTGGCCCTTCATAAGAATATTGGAGTCAGGCTGTGGTTTTGCGATGTGCATAGAGGGGGTACTCACCGCTGTGAATGCCTGATCTACCCCAGGATTTGAAATGACAGCTCCACAGGTGAAGGACTAATACACGCCACCTAGCCTTTGGAAACACCACACGGCCAGATGTTCAGCGTGTCTGGCACTTCTGCCTCAGGCACAGATGAGCTAGGACTTGGTGCTGCAATGGGCTCTGATCCACTCCGCCAGACTCCTGGGCCCACACCGAGCCCTGCTAACTTCATACAATCAACCCTCTGCTCAGAGCAGGACTAACCTCAGCTAAATCATCCCAGCCAGGGCTTTGCCAAGCCACAGCTTAAAAACCTCTTGTAAGCTGGTGGCACGGTCCATACAGGGCGTCGCGACCCTCCCTTGAGCCCAGGCTCCAAGGAAGGCCACATTGCCTTCCTTTAGGGGAATAACCAGTGCCCATTTACAAGTCTTTAGCCCTGGCCCTCAGCAGGGCGGGCTAGCCAGAGGTCTGGTACCCCTGGCCCTCCGGCAGGGCTGGGCAGGCAAGCAGTCTATTACCCCCGGCCTTCCCACAGGCGGGGCTGGTAAAATAGTCTGGGGCCCCGGCCTTGCAGGCAGGCAGGCCAGTAGAGCTCGGGATCCTCTGTCTCCCAAACGCAGAGGGTAGCGCTCCCTGCCGGGGTGGTCAGGGACGCGGGGAGGGGGACGCAGTCCCACCCGACTCCACTGCATCCCAGCCCAAAGCCATTTGCCACTGAGTCAGCGGGACTCCAGCCACAACACACTGATGGGGGTTTTGCCCCTGACTCAGCCACTTGCTAGTCGGCTGTCCCTGGGCCACTTCCTCCCACCCAGTCCCTGGGTACCTGCAGGAAGCAGTCTCCTTCCGGGTCGCTGGGGTAGAAGGCAAGCGGCAGTCCCACAAGTCCCTCACCGTCAACCAGCAGCAGGTCCAGGAACTCCTCTGCGTCGCCAGCGGAAGGCAGCTCCTCCAGGTCCCAGTGAACTTATTTCGTTCTTTTTTGAACCCAGTTATACCTTTGGCCATCACAACATCCCATGGCAATGAGTTCCAGAGTTTAACTGTGTGTTGTGTGAAAATTTATTTCCTCTTGTTTGTACTAAATCTGCTGATTGTTAATTTCATTGGGTGACTCCTGGTTTTTACATTGTGGGAAAGGATAAATAACACTCTAGTCACTTTTTTCACAACATTCTTGATTTTATAGACCCTCTATCGGTGTCTTTTCAGCCCAGACACTACAATCAGGTTGGAGCTAGTCGAAACATTAGCTTGAAGAAAAGTGAGTAAAAAATGTTCCTAGAGAAGATTTCTGTTGTTATTAAATTTATTCTAAGTTTTCATTTCCCCCCACCTCCCAAAAGTGACAACTGAACATTTTTCAGTTTTCCACAATCAATACTGAAATATATTGCAGGTCTTTTTTGGGGTGGGGGTGTCGATGGAACCTCAAAAAATGCCACAAACATGTTGATGAAAACAATTTTTCCTTCATGTTCTTCAAAACTTCCTGCAGAAAATAAAATACATTTCCCAGCCAGCTCTAAATTGGATCCTCTCAAGCAGACCTTGGTACCCACGTGCAGTCAGCCCCTTCGGACATCAGGGAGGCTCCATGCAGGCCTTAATGCCCTTGTAGGTTGTCAAAGAGGAGCAAAGGGGACATGGCAGAACTAAGAATGGGGCATTCCATAGAGTTTCCATATGGATCCAGACTACACACCAAGATCAGACTCACATATTCCGTGGGGATCTTCAGATCCACATGTGGGTCAAATTTTGCAGTGCGCACCATGGCTAAACTGTTCACTGCATTCTATTGCTCCTGTCTTGTTTCACCCGGTGTTGGCACAAAGGTAGCCAGTTGGTCTATCTTTCCTTCTCATTCTCACAGAATGACACAAAGCCCCTGTCTAAAATAACATGGCTCACTTCAGATAACTCAGACAATTGGAAGCTGGGAAGTTGGTAATGAGGACAAAGCATCCAGTAATCAATAGGGGTTTACTTTGCTATTTGAGTTGTCTACATTTTTGTATCAGTACCAATCCATCCAGCTAACCTGATAAGCAGTGTCTTTTGTGTCTCAGGTGTCCCTAATCTTCCCTGAATCCTCATAAACAAGACAGCTGCCAGCACAGCTTATTTATGTCTCTTTTTCTGCTCTTACGGACACTGTCAACGCTTCTGGGAAGCGTATTATCCGTAGGAGCTCTCGTTAGCAGGCGGAAAGGAATCCCGCACGGGGAAGGAACACGACTCTTGCTTTCATTACAAAGCAATAGTTGGGATGGCAGAGCCAGGTCACAGGCAAATGTGATTTAACAAAGCCCTGTAAGAAGCACTCACATACAGATAGACGCCAAAGGATGACGGCTGCAGCAGTTTAGAGAGGGAACTCAGCCCCGATGCTGAACGCCGGCTCAGCTAGCAACACACACAAGTCACAAGGCTGGTTTAACCAGCTCCCAGGAATATGCTGGTGGGAATTCTCCACCTGGGAGACGTTTGGCAGAATGACCCTCAGCCTCCCTAGCTTCTAGCGCCCCAGTGCAGGAAGATGCCAGGGAGAAGGAGGTGTGCTGGGGGATGGAAAGGATTTGATGTAGCACTCCGGCTATGCTGGGCCAGCAAAGAGGCCCACAAGGGCTGTCCAAGGCTGCCATAAATCAGAGCAGCTTCTGCAGCTATGCCAGGGGCCAGATCCAGAATTCTTGAGGTTCAAGCGGGGCTCTTCAGATGAGGGCCTTTATGCAGGGAGCTGAGAAAGGGGCTATTGCAAACTCAGCAAACCATGAGTGTATTGAAGTGGGAGTGGTGAATACAGCCCAGTACTGCACGCATCTCAGATAAAATAATAACACCACCCAGCTCTTAGACAGTACTTCTCATCAGCAGAGCTCACAGGAGGTCAGTATCGTTACATTTACAGGTGGGGAAACAGAGGCACAGAGAGGGAAAGTGACTTGCTGAAGGTCACCCAGCAGATAAGTGGCACAACTAGGAACAGAACCCAGCTCTCCCGAGTGCTAGTCCACTGTGCGATGGTCTGTGCAATTCAGTGCTGGAGACACCTGCGTGGAGCATCTGACAAGGCTTACCACACCACATTGGCTTACCTGCTGTCTCAAAAGCAGAAATCTCTTTCCTGTGTAATATGTTAAAGAGGGTTTCCCCGGGCCAGAGATGGGTAAGCCCAAGCTCAACGTACAGAATATTTGATTTTGTTAAAGAAAGAGGTCCCTGCAGAGTTATTGCTCACGTGCTCCTCCTCTTCGGGGCTTTATTACAGATTTAGGCCCTGGCTGGTTCTCAGGCTGAGGGAGGGGGAGGAGGGTTGAAATTTTGTACAGAGAAGAACTGAGTAATACATCTGCTAAAAAAAAGCTGATGGAATTCTTTGCCATCTAAAAATATAGTTTGGCCAAAACTGAAATGTTTTGTGGGAACGTGTCAATTTCAACAAAATTTTCCAATGGGAAAAAATTGAAATGAATTGTTTTTACTTTCTTGTTTCCATTCAGTGATACCAAAATATTCTGTTCTGACATTATAGTTTGATTAATTTTGTTTAATCCTTTATATCAAATATTAATGTGTGTATGTGTGTATATATATGTATATATTTATTATTTTATAATATAACATTTTGATATTATCAAAACTGAACAACTTGATTGTTCCAAACCATTTTTTTAATTACGATTCCAGGGAGAATTTCAAAATTTTGGCTTATTTGAGCCAAAAACACAAACCGAAATGTCAGTATTTCCCATGGAATGAAAATTCCAGTTCCCAACCAGCTCTACTGAATGTTATCAGCCTGCAAACAGTCAACAGGTTAAACCAAAAGACCAGAGTTATAGAATCTGTTATATCTTATTGCTGAGACCCTTGGAATTTTTATGTGATTCTGCACATGAATGGTGCTTCTTAAATGTATTAGGTGGAAAGCTTCAAAACAAAATTAGCCGGCAATTGAGACATTGACATTTATTCCATAACCAGTGCCTCATTTTGGAGGTGAATTTCCTTCCTCTGTTGAGAATTCTGTTAGCTGTAGGGAAAACAAATGTGGAAACCAGCAATCTCCATGGAATAAGAATCAAAGTCAAATCAGGCATTCCCTTGTCATTGTTATTCATTGAGAATGTGCTAAAAAGAAAGTCACAAATACTTTCGAACACTCCTAAGGCATCAGGATGCTGTTCTCAGACACAGGGTGCGGAGAGCAAAACAGGTCAGACAGAGTTACACAAACTCAGGCCATTTTCATTTCCCAGCCCAAGACAGGCAATGCTGGTGCTGCAGAGCCCTACTGGTGCCGGGAGTGTCATGCAACTCTGGGAGCAGCACCAGAACCTGTAGCACATTTAGGGCCTGCTGCTCCCGGATGCCCATTATCTCTTCCTGTGCCCCTACCAACCTCAGCCGGTGCCTAGGCAGTGCTTCGAAGGGGGTCACCATAACTGTATGGCATGCACCGTACTGGGTGTGGCAGGGGAAGTGTCTTATTAGCAGGGATGCCGTGGAGAGGAGATGGCTCTTCTCCATAGGCTCTTTAGATGCTTGAGAGTGGGCAAAAGAAGCCCCATAATCATATATCTGTGGATAAAGTATCCAGCAGGTGAGTGACTGCACAGCACTCTTTGTATTTGCTCTGGGAATGAGGCAGAGGTCTTTCATTTCATCCATCCTCCACAGGTGACTTCAGTCACTCCATGAAGCCAGTCTGGACTGAACGTGTGCTCTTTGCCAAAGGAAAAGAAAGGGCAGAAATCTATATTTTCTTACTGTTGCTAATTTGCAAGTTGGACACATTGGGCCTGGATTTCATTTCAGATGTACTGCATCACCACAAGCTGCCGTGATTTCACATACATGCGTGAACGGTGTGTATAGATCTCCCCTTAACATTCATATTTCAGTTGGCTCCGTTACAACACGCTGACTGACTTTCCAAGGTAGAGGGAGTATCTCAACCGTCTGGTCATTTTGCACTGTTCACAAAACTTGCTATTGTGGGCATAGGGGATATAGGAAGGACACCTCATCATGCCAGCTCACCACAGAAAGTTGTATGCTGGTAACACAGCAAAGTCTCAAGAAGTGCCAGGAAGAATGAGCAGAGCATGCTCAAGGCAGTGAATGCTTGTCAGGGTCCCTGCCTTGGAGAAGACACGTGTGCATTTTGCCAGTTCTTATTGATCATTTAACTGCAGGTAAAGGATCCTATTGCTGCTCAGACCAGGGTCACCAAGGTGCAGCTCATGTAAAGAACACATCCCTCAAATGCCAGAATTGTCTGATCATGACCAGCAGAACTAGTTCTGCCCTGTCCCTTCTTCATCCTCCTCCTTCTCTTGCAACAGCATGATGCAGTGCTGTTCTTGAGGAAAAAAAGACCCCGATCCCTGTGCTAGGAGATACGATGGCCACAAGAGAACCCTGCTGAATATCACCCAAACACTTGGGGCCAGATGACAGCTTTGGTCCTCGCTGGAACCCGGGGCGCAGAAGCTGGTGAGGCTCAGCACAGGTGCTCTGCGGCAGAAACAGGCAATCCCAGGGAGCGCTGAAGCTGCCTTTCAGATGTAATCTGCCTTTATGTCTGCTCTAGGACTCAATCCTGCCTCCCTGGGAGTAGGCTGGAGTTGCACAAGCCTAGCACCAGCTCCTAGGCACAAAGGATCACATTTTCAAAGCACCTACGTGACTTGGGAACCTACATCCCATTTGCAAAAGTGACCTAGGCACATGGGAACCTAAGTCCCATTAACAGTCAATAGGATTTAGGAGCCTGAGTCACATAGCCCAAAGCCCCTCAGTCCTCTGAGGTGTGCAGTGGAATGGACCCAGTCATGGCTCTGCCCCTTGGAGGGGGATGTGCCACGTTCTTCCCCCCCAGGGCCACCCTTCCTCTCTGCCCTGCTTGGGGTGTCACTGTTACCTCAGAATTTGACATTGCTGCGTGAACCCTAGAACCAGACAGTACTGCGGTCAGCCATCTTGTATGTTCAGTCACTGCCAGCAGAAAACCAAATACCACAGGGCAAGAAATCATCCTAGGCCCTTGTGAGGAAAGGCCAGAGAGCTGCTTACTTGCAGTTGGCCAATCAGAAAGGGAGGATGGGACAGACCCTCATGGAAGAGAGTGAATGAATAACGACTTTGGCTTTAAGTGCTCCTGCCACACTGTGGTTGTGATTGGAAATGTTTTGAGATGTGATGAGCAGTTCTGCTGAAATTAGGAGAATTGGTAACCCACTAAGAGTCACTATAAGTTATGTGATTTGTCTGAAGTTAGCTATAAGAGATTAGGTGAAAGAATTTGCTTTGGAGCAGTCTGAGGCAGTTTCCCTTGGGCAAGGATCTGGTATCTGTGCTCTCCAGCGGTCAGACAGAAGGTGGCAGCTGATCCCTTGGCACCATTTCAGACTTTTTGGGTAACTATAAATGTTTTGAAATGCTTGAAACCTATTGCAACAGCATGTGTGTGTGCACATGCTTGAGAGCTAAGAGATGAAAGTGTAAGACCAATGGACCTCAGTCATCAGCAGGTGGTGTTAAACCTGGGAGTCTCTGAAGCTTAGTGTATGAGCCTCTACTGCATGAGCTAAAAGCCCGCGGGCCCTTAGGTAAGACTGTAGTGGACTCCTCAATCTCTAGGTCAGGGGTGGGGAACCTTTTCCCTGCAAGGGCCTCTACTGCATGGAGCTAAAAGCCAGCTCCCGCCGCCGCCGAAAATGGGCAGACGGCGGCTTCGGCGGCAGGTAAGACTGTAGTGGACTCCTCAATCTCTAGGTGGTCTAGATGCCACTAGAAGGGGACAGAGAACCACAACAAGCAGGCAGGAGTTACAAAAGCACTTCTGCCAATTATTTATCAGAGGGATGAGCTGGGTCCCCATTGATTTATTCCTGACCTGGCCTGGAGAGAAACACTTAAGTTACCACTGCTCTGGGTTCTGAGAAACGACAGATAACAGTACTGTATACTCCGTTTACCCGTGTCATGGTCTGGCCTTTGGAAGGGCATAGTGTGCCTTTGCACCATGGTTGGCTGCCTGGCATTAGCAGCCATGCTCCTTTCCTGCCTGGCCAAGAACCTTTAGAAATACGGGACTCACCGGCTGGCCCCAGAGCTTAGCAATGGCAGAGAGCTCTGGCTCTGTGCTGTGCCCAGAGGTTCCCATTCCCCCTCCCATTGCACCTCACCCAGAAACCGAGCACTCCCACTTTCCTTCTACTTCACCCAACTTGAAGAGAGAGCCAGAATTCTGCCCCGTCTCAAGAAGATGAGCGATACAAGCAATATATGCTGGTACTTCCAAGTGGGGTAGGGGCCAGGCAATTACAGCCAAGAGGTGCTGTGATGAGCCATCTGGAGCAAACAGACAAAAAAATCCCACACGATCCCCCACTATATTCCTGGTAGTAAGGATGTTTCCTTCCTTCCTACAGAAGGTTTGGGAAATGCATGCCCTCTTTGTAACCTGGTCCAACCCATTTCACAAAAACAGCCACCTGAATACGAGAGACGTTTGGCCACATAACATCTCAAGGAACAGGATTTGAACCTTGACATCTCCCTTTCCCCATTCAGCAGCAGCAGATGCCTGTGTGTGTGAATTTATGAGCTTCACTCTGGGCGAGCTAGTTGTAGCTATTCTCGTTTTGTTTGGCCATTTCAGGAGCTAGCCCACGGTAACAGACCTCACCGCTTCATAGAGCGGAATGTCTCTTTTTCTAACTTGGCTTTTTTAGATATGTGAAACGTATCAAATCCGATTGCTTTCCCTTCACAGAGCTCTCAGTCACAGCCATGATGTTTACAAGACACCCTATAACAGTATGTACTTTCTGGGAAGGGTATAGTTCTGTATCAGTATTCACTGCATTGTAGGCATTTCATAAACAAGTGAAATACAAATGAGGAACTGATTTGGGCATTTCTGAAAAGCAGGTACTCTGATCTGTGTACTTTGCAAAGTGTATTAATTGATGGAGGTTTAATTTTATATTTTAATTAGTGAATAAGTTACTTGATAAACTCAACTTATTGCCCACAAACAGATCATGATTTCCTTGAATCCATCTGTTATTTGAATTTACTCAGCCTGTCTGGTTTGCGAGGCAACTTTTTATTCTATCGTTTGTGACCCATTGCCTTTGCATATTCAGCACTCAGTGTTAGGGACTGGAGCTGCATTGCTCAGACATGACTGGCCATAGCAATCACATGGCATTGTTTCTGCTCAGAAAATGTCTAACACCTACAGTCAGGTTTGAAGAAGCCACAGAAGCCACAAAGCTCTCAGGGGAAGGGACCCGTTTGGGCAGAGGGATGAGAGAAGGTTAGAAAATGTAAAGGTTTTTCATTCTGCAGACATCCAGGCCTTTCCAGAAGCAAGATTCCTAAGGAAAAAGCAGACCACTCTAAGCCATGTTGGGTAACGTCTTCAAAAGCATTTACGTCTCACTGCCTTTCAGGGGCACAAAGGCTCTTAAGTCGCATCACTGCTTTTGAAAACGTTACTCATTGGCTGGGCGGAGGGTTTACATTGAATTTCCATGCAACGTATTTACACTGCGTAAGTGAATGTGCAGCTTGAGTCGCAGATTCCTTTTGGGTTCATTTAAATGGCTCTGGGACACCTGTCCCCACTATGTCAAGGAACATCCCATGCCATGTCCCATCCTGGTCCTCTGGGTCTGAAGGGCACCATGGGACCTTCCTGCAGTGCATTCAATCCCCTTCAAGCCACGGCTCTGCCAGGGGGGCTGGGAAGCCTTTTTCACATTTGTGTGAGTAAAAGTGTTGAACAATCAGGTTCATGAAAAGCAAATGCACGAGGGGCATCAGCTTGGTCCCAATAAATACATTGTAAGACTGAAACGAACATTTTGGGGACGCATTCTCTGCTGTTTTCCCAGATCTAGTCTTTACATTGTGAGGAGAGAACTACAGCAAGAAAATTTGGAAGAAAAATCCTGAATGAACCTATGAATTAAGACCAGAAGGGACCATCGGATCTTCTCCTCTGTCCTCCTGCGCACCCCAGGCCATTAAATCTCACCCCGTTACCCCGTCCCTCTCTCAGCTCCGGGTTCCGGCCACGTCTCCGTACCCAACAGCTCAGCCTGCTCCTTTCTCTGTGAAATGCTTTTCCTTGGGCCACTTCCCATCTCTCCTCAAAGTCCCCCTCTGGGAGTTCCTGTCACTGCCCTGCTTAGTCAGGCTCTCTGCCTGCCAGGAGAGCGTTCTTTACTCCCGGCCTGCATTGAGCTCCCTTCCCTCCAGCCTTTTCTCAGTGGGGCTTTACCACCCCCTAAGCCTGGCTCTCCCTCCTTTACTGCAGCCACCTGCTGCTGATTCCCCTGGGCTCATTATGAAATCCAGTTGGCTCAGCCCCAGGCTCTCCAGCCCCCAGGGAAAGCTGCTGTCTTCTGACACCCACAGAGAACATTAGCCCCATCGCCGCAGCATTTCACAGGGAGCTCACGTTCAACCGCTGCCGCTACACCCCCTAAATCCAGCTCAGCATCACTGCTCTCCAGGGCACCCTTCCCCCGCCCATGCCGCAGGTGTGGCCTGCATTGCTTCTTCCGAGATGTCCCACCTTGGATTTGGCACACACCTGCTGTTTGAAGGGGTCCATTGTATCAAGCAATGCCGATCGCTCTGTATGACTGGCCCAGCCCCATCACCATTGACCACTCCACCACCGTTGGCGCCATCCTCCAATCTTATATTTACTGATATTTACTTCCAGCATCGATGAAAGTGTTGAACAGCGTCAGGCCTAGGACTCATCCCTGGAGAGCCCAGTAGAAACACCCCCTTTTGATGAAGATTCCCATGGACAGCTGCTTTTGGAGATCTGCCAGCTAGCCAGGTCCTAATCCATTGATCATGTGCCTTACTGATATTGTGTAGTGCTCATTTTTAATCAAAAGGCTGCGCAGCCCCGACTCAGGCACACGTGTTTTATGTTCTCTCGGTTAAAATCAACTGTCTGACATAGTGCACCTGTTCATTTCCCTGGGGAAATACGTCAACCTAAGCTGTGAATTGCCTCCTCTTCCATTTCACAGCTACAAATTATACAGACTAGCTGAACTAGGACCCCCATGCAGTTCAGAATGCTCCCCCACTTTCATCGTATCACACTAGATTACAGCAGAGGATGGCGGCAGGTTTTCGCTCCATTAGTAATATTTTAAAAGTTAGGCGCTTAAAAACAATTTCAAATAAACACTGCCGCAGACCTATGCTTTGCTTCCTATTAAATATCCTACTAGTGTGCGTCTGGTCGGTACGCTGAGGATTTGAAGGCTGATGCTTGGCAATATGGCACATTGGCAGCGTACTCTAAGGAACTGAATGTGGATCCACACCAGGATAAATGTAGGGTAACCACACTGTAGCTAATGTAGTTACAGGAAACGCTCAGTGTGGTTAAATGCTCCATGTTACATCCAATTATCTGGTTCTTTGTCAGAGATATTTTTTCTCCTGCCAAATGTTCAACATTAAAAATCATCTTCAGACACTCTGCAGAAGTCAAGGACAATGTTTTCTTCTACATCATGTCAGAATTTCCTTAAAGGTATAGTTCTGGCCCTTTAACAGTGCTCTATTCCTGGAGAAAGAGGGTCTTTTTAAGGGAACTCAGTGTTATGTACTGGAGTTCACCTGGTAGGGCAGAAAAATCCCTAGAGTACAGAAGGAGAAGTATGGTCTTGGCCCTTTAAATTAAAACTTGGTTACAATTTATAGTAGGGATTAGATGTTGAGAATAGCAGTGAAAAATCCGGTCATTCCCAGGCAATTTTTGTCTTAGAAAGGAGTTTCCAACAACATTGCCTTGAATTCTAGAACACATGGCATATTTTAACTTTCTTTCATGCATGGGAGTTTTGGTGCCAAGATTAAGGGAACAATGCGCTCCCTGCCTATCCCAGCTGGAGAAAGTAGTATCTCAGTGACTTCCCCTAGACGGTTTGCTTCTGTACAAAATGAGCTCACCAGACAAAGAAAGGCTCAAATGGTCTGAATGAAAAAGAAGCAAGAATCTCAACTTTTTGAGACCAAATTGCTGTTCTCTCGGTCTCCTCCATTATTTTGCTGTTTCTGGTTCAGATGTCAAGCAAGCTGATGGGAGCAAGGACATTGTGACATTCACGCCCCAGAGCAATTCAGGGCAATTAAAATAAAAGCTAAATGACAAGCTCCCAGCTGTGTTCTGAAGGATAAATAACTAAATAGGGTGAGAGGAGTGACTGCTGAGAAAGAGCCTGGCAGAGCGGAGAGATGTGTCTCAACCTTGCATGCGATGGTAGAGTTGTTTCTTCAGAAGATCCCAGAACACCGATTAAGGATGGAAAAATCATATTAAGTCCTCTATAAAGGCCCTTCATTTTCAAGTTTTACTGAAAAATTCCCAGGTTTTACAAAAAGCTATTATTCAGAGTCTATTGATTTTCACCTGAATTTTGGACTGGTCAAGTACCTAAAAATACAAATTATGTTAAGAAAAAACAATACCTTACGTTAGGCAGATGTGTTTATGCTAATAATAACTTAGTTTAAATATAGATGCAAGTCTGTCCTCTAAAATAAGGCTATGCTGTGGACACAGACACAGACAGACAGACACACACACGTGCGCACAGTGTTCATGTACAGTTCAATAAACAAATGAAAGCACTGATCTACTTTTACTTTCAATACTCTTACTTCTTCTCTTTTCTCAGTCCTGCTCCGCCCCTCCCCCCCCCCATATTGACCCTAAATACTGTGACTTTAAATTTGTAGGCTTATTTTCACCCGTGTTTTAATATTTGTAACAAACACTGAAGAATTCCCAGGAAATGTTTAAACAAAACAAAAACACAACAAAGGCCCTTGGTCATCCAGTCTCAGAGGAACTCAGCTGCCTCTCTAGCTGCCTAAGTAGGTGCCACTAACTTTTTCCAGCACCCCTCCTCCAGCTGCTGCCTACATGGTTCCCGCGTGTCGTCATTCGCACAAGCCCTGCCAGCAAACAAGCAGCTCACAGCCCCCCAGGCCCCAAAGCGGGATTCTCAAACAAGACAGGGGATGCCTCTCCCGCCAGCAGGGCCTGATCCTGTAGACGTTCTCTGAGCGTGCCTACGTCCTGGGAGCTGCCATACCCCGCAGCAGGAAGGCTGGATGCAGGGCACGGATAGACGGGGGCGGAGGTTGGGGGCCCAGTGAGTGAGATCGAGACACATTTCAGCTGCTAGGGCAGGGGCCACGAAAGAGGCTGAGTGGGCTGAGGTGCCGAAGAGAAGGATTCACAGCTGAGCGTCCCCAGCAGAGGGAGGTGCCTCTCTCCAGCCCAGCAGCCAGGCACAATAGCTCACAATAGGCGCCTCCCTCCACCCTTCCTTCTCCTCTGCATTCCTCCCTGGGTCACCTAGGCGGCCCTCTGCGCAGCTTCTTGGCTTCTGAGGATCCCTTTCTTCGGCCCCCAACTCACCCCCTGCATTTCCCGGGGATCCTGGGCACCTAACTCTGGCCTGAGTCATCCACGCGATGGCTGCCACGCTCAGAGAAGTGACACTTAGTGACCCGTTGAGGAGCTGGGCCTAGAGGGGAGAGCTGCCAGGACAGGATTTGCTCCCCATTTTCTTTCTAACCGTCTGGTCTAGCTCAGAGTGATTAGAGCAATGGGGACTGGACATTTTCTTCTGGGAGGATATTTCCCAGCCTAGTAGACATCACCGTGAGGACGTTTCCCCAGAGTAGGAAATGGATCAGATTCTGATACGCCTCCTCCACTTTAGTAGCAGCTTCCCTCACCCCCAAATATTCCTCGACTTTAGGGGGCTCAGCCTGGAGTGAGGCGCTACAAGGGTATGTCACCGTTCCCCATTTATCCAAGCGGAAGAAGTTACAGCCTCGTAATCTTTCATCATGCCCCTCTCCGTCTCCTGCCACCGAGGGGCTCTGGGTTGCAGGCAGTATCCTAGATGGCTAGATAAGGTTGCTCTGTGTCCTGGGGGCAGTCACCACCCTTGTCTCGCCCACTTCTGCACCTGCGCATCGCATACAGCATCCCACTTCAATCCGCATCGCAGGCTCCTGTCTAACCCATTATCAGTTCCACGTGTGTATTGCACGTATTACATGTCAGACACAGCAGAAAACACATACGCTCACTGGGACAGGAACCTGGTTGTGGATACACGTTTCCACACTGCCAAGGACAACAAGATTCTGATAGTCCAGTTTCACCCCCAGGTGCTACCAACACAGACGTAGTAAAGAATAAGAAAGAATGCGAGACAATTGCCTGTGGTATCCTTTGGAGACCCTTGTATTGAAGGCAAAGGTTATGTGTTATTGAGGGCCTGGCTGATCAGAGAACTACAGGGAACAATGTGGCAGATGAAAACGGGCTTTGGAGACAATGCGTGTGAAATAGATTTCCTAGAAAAAATTGCCAGGGGCAGGCAAACGCAGATTCCCCCTGTCTGGTTATGCAAAGTCCCCGCCTTTTGAAGTCACACCCTGAGGAGTGGCCCTTTGTCAACTGATCTGCTGTTACATCAACAGCCCGATGGAGACAGAACTATTCATGGCTGTTCTCCTTCTAAGCTCAGGCTGTTCTGAACTTGTAGCCACAGACAAAGCCTTTGGCAGGAGGGAGGGTGTGAAGGACTGACTCCTACCAGAGCCCCTGTTGGAGTTGGGGGTGATCTCTGGTAAGTTTACTACCATGCACATAGGTTCTTTTATGGTTTTAACAGGTTTTCTTTGTAATGCTTTCACCTTAAGAGTAAATGTGCTGCTTAGAAAGACGTGGTGCCAAACATAAATGTGTGGTACGTTGTGACTGCTGGCAATTGCAGCTGTTCATAAAACTTTCAGAGAGAAGGCAAAGGGCAGAGACGGGCTCATTTAGGCAGTGTGGCTGGCTGGGGACATCACAGCAAAGGCAGGGAAATGTGCAACCTGGAAAACTCCCATACAGGAGGGAGTGGGATGCCTGTCTCCAGCTGAGAGAGGTGATAGGGTGATAGATGAAGAGCCCTGACCCTAGAGTTAGTGTTCTTGGGGGAACAGCAAGAGGGAACACAGGTATGGTTAACCACAACGATAAAAAAACAAACATTCTGCCTTTCCCCTGTTGGAGATTTATATTGGTCATTGCTTCTCTCTGCTCACCTCTCCACCTCCAGCTAACATAAGTAGAGCTGGTTGGAAAACCCACATTTTCACCGTGGGAAATTTCAAAGAAAATGTTTTGATTTCCCCTTTGGAACAAAATTATAAGCCAGAAGAAAACAAATCATCTGTGAATCCACCTTTCTACATAAAACATCCTTTAGTTTGGGGTTTTTAAAGAGCTGAAAAAATGAAAATTTTCATTTGGACATTTCCTACAAGACACATTTTCTCACCAGAACTGACATTTTCCCCACCAAAACATTTCCATTCTGACAAAACTGTATTGGTTGACAGTCAGACTTTCTGCATCCAAATTATGATCCACTTTAAAAAAAAGTAATTTAGTCTGAAATAGCGGATTTATGCTTTATGGCTGGAAAACAGCAATATGAAGTTTTATGCTCTGTTTTTATTAATTCTATAGCTGTAAGTATGGAATAATTCATGTTTAAATGATTTTTTAGCTCTTAATTTATTTTTATTACACCCAGTTATTTGTCCAAAAGTAGATTTATCCATGTGTTCCTTTCAGCAACGTTCCATGTAAAAACCATGGAGTTTATTGTCACAGGCAAAGATGGCTACAGGAAAGATCGTTTCCAGGAATAGGCCCCAGGGGATTAATAGTGCCATTTTTACCTTCTCTCCTCATTATTTTTGTTTTCCTTAGCTTGGTGATTCACCCTCAGTATTA
Organism: Emydura macquarii macquarii; assembly: GCF_026122565.2. Lineage (NCBI taxonomy): Eukaryota > Metazoa > Chordata > Testudines > Chelidae > Emydura > Emydura macquarii. The sequence goes on from NW_027131688.1 coordinate 2,689,316, forward strand.
CTTCAAGGGGTTTTGTCATTCGTTTTCCTTTTAATAGTTGCATAATAGAATATAATTTTTAGAGGAAATGAAAGGACATGCAATTTGCTCCTATTGTGAATTCAAGTTGTTTTTCCCATTTCTAGAGTGAAAAAGTCTTTGGAGAGCAAAGCAACATAATCTGGAATCTAATACTGTTAGTGCAGGGGTGTGAGCTTTCACACAGTAAGAACAGGGCTCGTTATGTCAGTCCTGCCAGCTGACCTGTGTGCAATGTGTACAGAATATTAATATTCCCCATATTTTATACTAAAGATCCATCAGAAGCCAGGAACCACTCCTTGCATATCCCACAACGCAGGGTCCTTCTAGCCAAATATTCTGTCTTCTAACAGTGACCGGTGCCAGATGCTTCAGAGGGAATGAATGGAACAGGGCAATTATCCTATGATCCAACCCCTGTCATCCCCTTCCAGCTTCTGGCAGTCAGAGTTTTAGGGACACCCAGAGCATGGGTTCGCATCCCTGATAAAACTGACTATTGGCCATTGATGGACCTGTCCTCTGTGACCTTATTTCATTTCTTTTTTGAACCCAGGTTTAGTTTTGTCCTTCCCAACATACCCCAGCAACGAGTTCCACACATTGATCATTACGTGAAGTAGTACTTCCTTTTCTTTGATTTAAACTTGCTGTCTATTAATTTCTTTGTTTACCCCATCACATAAGAAGCAGGGGTTACCCAAACACTTCCTTATCCATTTTCTCCAGCCTATTCATGATTTTACAGAGATCTATCATATTCCCCCCGACTGGTCACCTATTTTCCAAGATGAACAGCCTCAGTCTCTTTAATCTCTCCTGCTGTAGAAGTTGTTCATACCCCTACTCATTTCTGTTGCCCTTCTCTGTACCTTTCCCACTTCTAATATTTCTTTGTGGAGATGGGGCAAACAGAACTGCATGCGGTACCCAAGTGTGGGCATCCTATGGACGTGTAGCTGCCTTACATTTTCTGTCTTATTGCCTATTCCTTTCTTAATGGTTCCTAACATCTTGTTAGTTTTGATTGCCATTGCACATTGAGCGGGTGTTTTCAGAGAACTAGTCACACCGACTCCACGATCTTTCTTGAGTGAGAAGAGCTAATTTAGACCCCATCATTTTGTGTATATGGGGAGGGTTGTGTTTTCAAATGTGCATTACTTTGCATTTGTCAACACTGAATTTCATCTGCCATTTTGGTGCCCAGTCACTCTGCTTTGTGAAAGCCCTTCATAATTCTTTATAAGCTGCTTTGGCTTCACTATCTTTAGTAATTTTGTATCATCTCCAAATTTTGTCATCTCCCTCTTTACCCCTTTTTCCAGCTCATTTATCAATGTGCTGAACAGCACTGGGCCCTGCCTGACTTTCTCAGAGGAAAAGTCAGAATCACTGGCAGAGATCATTTGCTTTGGACTCCTGAAAGAGGCCAAGATGTGTTTTATACACCCCGTAACTGCACATGATCTGCTGTTGAGCAACCTGGCAGTTTCCCTGAATCTAGAGAAATGATCAAGGAGAAGAGAGATCCAAACAGAAAGCATCTGTCCCGACTGTCTGTACAGACAGTGGGTTGGTTGTGATGTGAGCACAAATAACATTTCTCAGCTCCCTGGTGCAGATGTTTTGCTCAATGCAGGCACCAAATGGGCTGTTTTGCTCTCTCCCTGCATTGTGTAATATGTCTTGGGATCCCGCCTACAGTCTGTCAAGGATTTACTGCTGCACTGATATAGGGAGAGCCTGTCTGAACCCTTTCAACAACAGAGCTTGGTTTAAGGGGAGATCCCTGGAACCACGCACTGTAGTTTCAGACTTGGACTGTTTTGTCCACCGTAATTTCTGGGGCTGTACTGCATCTACAAACCTCCTGTGATCAGCTGCTCCTGTTTACATTCTTGATGTGGTGTATCCACTATATGGGCCCTGGAGGGCTCCTCAGCTTTGGCAAGACTCTTCCCCCGTACATGAGAAAGAGACCGGAAACCTCATGACTTTCATTCCGAAATGTTGTATGGTAGCTGGTAACTCAGCCAGATGTTTTGAACCTAGAATAGCCACTAGTATTTGGGGGTTAGTTTCCACCTGAAATTTTATGTCCACAAGACAGGCTCTGACATGTTCACAAGCCCCTGCGTTGGCTGCGGTTTCTTTTTCTATTTAGGGCTAGTGTTGCTCTGTAATGGAGAGGGCTCATCATGCAGATGCTAGTGGCCATCAGAATGAAGGGGATTGACTCTGAAGAAGAACTTCCCCTACCCCAAAAGATGATGCCTCATCTGAAATAGGGGGTAGGGTTGGTTTTCGGGGTTTTTTTTTTTTTTTTTTTGGTTAGTTGGGCTCATTTGTGGCCAAAACTGGTGCAATGCTCAGGTTTTGCTTCTTTTCTCTGATTGCCTGACTCTTTAGCACCCCACGAACCGGAATTTTGTGGACTCAGGTGATCTCATAATTTCTTTGCCTCCTCTGTCAGGTGAGGCAGGGATTTACCCAGGTCTGTCACCACGTGTTCTCATAACTGTATTGCTGCCCCGTGTGACACACTTTGGCTGTCGTTGTCAGAGGTGCAGGGCACATGTCCCCTCCATTGATTCAGTAAGACTGGAGAGGCTGAGAGCTATGAAGATGAAGCCCTGATCTCTCAAATAAGCGGAAAGTGGAGGCACCTGCAGGTTATGGCCGATGTCAAAACCCTTCACTATAATGCTGAATGTTGCAGTGTCAGCAGTGAGCTCTCAATGTTGTTCTCCCCTGAGAAGTAATTCCCCTAGAGGCAAAAATCTCACTCTCTCTTCCCCCTCAGCCCCCCAAGGGGGTTATTAACATTTCAATAGGACACTACCTTGACAAACAGGAGTTGTCCTTTCACAGGTGAAAAAGAAGAGACTTTAAATTTACTTGGTGAGGAAACGCAAGGGAGAAAGCCAGGCAGTGCTCCGGGCGCTTCCTCTCACGGGGGGAGGGTTAATGCTACTTTGCATTTAAAGAAGCTTTTTTTCCAAAATGTTTTATAGGGCTAAGAGGTAAGGAGAGATGGCCTCTTCCTGACAGCTTGGACGTAGTGAGACAGAAGGGTGAGGATTAAAAGAGCCTGCCAGAGGTCACACAATGCCAGAACATCAGTGCATCAGTTCAGGGGTTCCCTGCAAGCCCTCAACCATCCACACCCACAGATTAGTAGAGAGCTGGCTGACAAGAAGATGATTTTGCCTTCCTTCTGCTCTCGTGGGGGTAGGGCTCCAGTCTCCTCCAACATAAAAGCATGGCAGGTAAGGCTTGGAGGAGGGCTGGGAAAGGAGCAGGTGCAATGCAAAGCGTCAAATATAGCACCAGGGTTTGTTAGATTTCCAGCCCCTGTGAAGGTACCTATGACCCCAGGTGCCCCTGCATTCAAATCCTACACACCACAATGATATTTGTGCTGAATAGGCCTTCTCACGTATCTTAGCAGAGCTAACGTATTGGTCAACAGTGTCACTGTGGAATTAGGGATACTCATCCAGATGCTTTAAAGTTTGAATAAAAGGGGTTGAAACCCGGCAGGACAGGTGAATTGATAAACAGGTTTTCTCCAGACAAACCTCAACCCAGGTGTGGCCAAAGTCAATAAGCTATTCATGTGTGTCTCAGGAACAGATCATTTACATTGTAAAAGTCAACAGCAGGGGAGAAGACAGCATGGAGTCCACACACAGCAGAGAAAAGGAACATACCTGAGGATGCAGTTCAGTGGCTTACTGGACTATAGAAATGGGGGGAGCCAACCCCTAGCTTCCCTTCACCTGAGGAGAGCAGGAAAACCAGCATCTTAGACTGGGTGGGCGTCCTATCGAAGAGCCATTGGTGGAGAAGTAAGATTGGTGAGGAAGCTACCTTGAATAAAGACGCTAGCGTAGGAAGTTAAGTATTAGCCATTAGAAAGTGTATTTTTACTTGCATGATTGTAACCATTTCTACCTATCACGCAGCCTACGTCCTTTTTGTTAATAAACTTATTATAAACCCACTCATGGTTGCTTAAAGGAAAGGGGGTGTTTACGCCAGTTAAGCTAATAAACTGTACCGTGCTGACTCTTTAAAAGGTCAGCAAACATAATATGTTGTGTGAGTGCAGTGATAGGGGCTGTGCACGACCCAGAAACAGCTCTAAGGAGCTAAGGGGCTGGAGTTTGCTGACTGTTACTTGCAAGCAAGATTTGAGCTGGGCGACCTGCGCGGAGTTTGCTGGCAAGGAAGACCAAGCTGAGAATCTAATCTCCAGCAAAGAGGTAGCATGACGACTCACAGTTCTGGGTACCGCCAGCAGACCATTACAGTACCCTCGACAGTACAGTTTACATGACCCACATGGACGTGGCTCTGCAGCATTTGCACAGCTCATCACTGCCTGCTGAAACAGGAGGATGCACACCCAGTAATAAGGATAGCTACAGATCTTGTATGGCAGGCACAGGAAAATACAGCAGGTCAGCATTTCTCAAGAGGTGCAGGGGAAATGTTCCTCTAGAATAATTTGACAATTTGCAATGAAACCTAGTGCAGCAAGGCGCACATTGGAAAGAGCAACTGGTTTTATTTATAAGTGACAGAACTGGATTCAGAAATTAAGCACAGCAGGACAGAGGATGTCAACACACAGTACATCTGTGCATCAAAACGACTGTGCTGTGTTCTTACTGAAAGCATTCTTGTTGAATGCCTATTTGCAAACTCACTTATACCTAGGGTAATGGATACATGACAGATGACACAGTGGTGGTAAGCCATCTGCAACCAGTTCAAAAATACTCCAGGTTTGTTTCGATTTTTTAAAAAGTCTGGGGCTTGGGGTATAACATTCACTTACAATAAATTCAGATAAGGGCAGGAAGGCATAATTCACACAGCATCCACAATCCTGTATTCTATGTAGCACCCAGATGGAATTTGTAACCCCTCCCTTTCATTCCTAGGCCAAGGTACCTAAAGTACCCCTACCAGTCCGATCGATACTGCAGAGACTGGCTCCAGAACTTCAGTTTACAAAGATGACCTTTTAATCTCCTTATTAATTAGATTCCTCTTCCAGTGTTGCTGCCGTCTGGCTGAGGGTGTATTGCACAGACCCTCAGTCGGACACATACAGGTCAGAAACATTGCACAGGCCCCTAGCCAGATGAGTGTCGCCTTTGAACAGTCACAGCCAACAACAGCATATGCTTGTCCTAAGTATTTAGCACAGCCTCCATCTGCTCTGCAGGACAATTTGAGAACGTAAAGACGGCCATGCTGGGGCTGACCAGTGGCCCATCTACCCCAGTGTCCTGGCATTGGCCCCTGTTGGAAGACAGGGGCTGCAGAGGGGATGAATGGAACAGGCAATCATCGAGTGATCCAGCCCATCGCCCATTCCCAGCTTCTGGCAAACAGCAATTCCTGCCTCTCCTGGCTAACAGCCATCGATGGACCCGTCCTCCATGTAGCTCCACTCCGCGGAGGGCAGCCAGTGTCTGGCTGCAGGTGCTGAGGGACATATGGGGCAGTATTACTTTCCCAGTGACCTCAGAGGAAGTGTCTGGTAGGAACCACCAGCGCTCCCTGCCCCCCCCCCCCAGCGATAGCGTAACCCAGGCCTGCTGGGTGAGGCGCTCTGCCTCCTTCTAGGGGCACCTAGACCAGCTCGAGATTGAGGGGCCTGCTACAGACTTGGCCGCAGGTCTTTAGCTCTCGCAGTCCAACCTCAAGCACTAAACTCCAGAGGTCCCAGGTTTGATCCTGGCCGACGACAAGAGGGGTCTGGCAGTGTTAAAATAGCATTTCCCCAGAGGTCACTAGCGCTGCCTCTTCCCCCATGCACCCAGGCTAGAGCTCATAGATTCAGCATGTCCCTTTGCCCAGCCTGCTGCCCTCAGTGTCTCTGGAGACACCAAGCCCTAGCTGGACACAATCCCACTGTGGGCAGTTCCTCCCTCCTACCCCAGTCCAGATGGGACTCATAAGAAGTAGAATGGAGCCCTAAAAATAGAACCAGGTTGGACTGAGTCACACAGCTCCTCCTCCGCCGAGCGCAGATAAAGAGTGTTCGGTGTGTGAGGGCAATACCACACCATGCTCAATATCCGCTGTCGTACCTCCTTCACCCAGGCCAGAAAACTGCAGCTGGCTGAACCAACACAGCTGAAAACTCAGGTTTATCCAGTGCTTTACAGATGATATCATGCAGCTTTGGCTAACTCCTCTGTTCTACCTCCAATCATATCCCAAGGCAAACACTGAACTGGATATTAACTCAGAGTAAAATACCTATAAAATCACCATCCCTGTTTGCATACTTCGGGCTTTTACACATGCCATTTCCACCTATGCCCAATTTACCTGTACAATCACAGTAATTGCATGCATAACTTAAACACTCAGTTGTGTCTGTACTGAGCTTCTTCCGACAGTCTGAGAAGTCAGGCCCTTCTTTCTTCTTTAGTACAAATTTTCACAGAGAAATATTTTAACTTTAATGTACAGCTTCACTTTAAGACTTAATTAGCACAGAAGTGAAATTCCTGTCAGCTTTATGCTACTTCATTATTTAGCTGAAGATATGGTTGGGAATACTTGTTTGACAACAGAACAATTTAAAGTAACTACCTCTATAAAAATGATGAAAAGGAATGCAGAATGAAATTTCAAAAAGCCATGTAAAAAGAGCGTTCAGGAAAGAACTTGAAAAGCAGCACGTAGTAAAATAGTTTTTGATATACAAAGTAGCTTCCAGTGTGTACATTAAACAATACGTGGATCTGGCCGAGAGAGAGCTGAGATTCTTTTCTTTTTGGGAAGCAAGATTTAAGTAGATATCAGAGGCAAAGAAATGCAAACGGGCTCTGAAAATGTTCCTGCAGCACAAACATCATTCTGGAGCCGTAGGGGAATTATTAGTCCAGTGAAGGTCAGGAGCGGTCAATCCAGTAAAGCAACATGGTGCATAACTGTATTTCACGGATGCAGTCCTTTCCCAGCTGATTGATTCTGAGGACTGGGTACTTTATCCTTTACTCATCCTTCTTTCTAGAATGTCCACCCTGCTTTATACCACATTCGTGTTAGCTGCTCATCCCGCTATTCTGTCACCAGCCTGCCCCCTCCAAGTGTCAGTTGCACAGGCCAGGAACACAAATAGCTACCGTTGAAGAACTGGGCCCATTTCACTCTTGCAGAAGTCATGGAAGCATCCAACACCTGTGAGTCTCCACTCTGTCCTTCCTGAGGGGGGCAAAGAAGACCGAGAATAACTGGGACCGACTCTCACAGATGGTCAGCATCCACTTTGTGAGGGACATCTACTAACCACTCAAAACCAGGCAATAGACCAAGCAGGATGAGTGCAATCCAACACCGTCCGAGAAATCAACGCAGCACCCTCTCCTGGATACAGTGGTTGGCTCCAGCCCCTCATCTCCAGGAGGATGAAGCAGAGGGAGAGATGGAAAAGACCCATTTGTTTACCTCAAAGAGGAGACAGAGAATTCCTCTCCTTCCCCGTCAGAGATGGGGAAACTCCCGCCGTACTCCGAACAGCCACTGCCTTGTCTTCGCTCAAATCTCACCTCTGCCATGACGACACTTCCAAAAGCCAACCTCCTGACCACAGCTAAGCAGGGGAGAAGCTGCAACTGTTCTCCCCCTCCCCCTTCTTGTTCCTTGCCCACCCCGGACATCACGGATTAACAAACATCCCACGGTCCCCATCTCTGAAGAAGTGGAGCCAACTCTCCAACACATCTTGTATGTTGTGCCCCCAAACTCTTCTCCTCTCCTTAGACCGTAAGCCCCTCAAGACAAGAGCTGTCTCTCTCCTGAGTTTGAGGAGTCATTCTGCTGGGTGCTGCACACTCTGACCTGGGGCTGTGACACCGGGCCAGAAAGGGCTAAGCAACTTGGCAAGCTGCAGGGCCCAATCTGACCTTTCAAGACACCATTATGGGAAAACACAAATGGTAATGAGGGTCATTCCTAACAAGCAGACCCGTGCTTTGATAGGCAAGTGTATTGGTGGTAGGTATTTGATGTGGTTTACCTGTATCTCATTAGAGGTTAACAATGTAGATAAACTGCTTTCCTGTCGATTACTGTTGTTCTATTAATTAAGAGGTCAAAAGAGACTATTAAGATCTAGATGGACCTTTGGTGTAATAACATCATTTGCCAGTATTACTCCTTGAGGTTTAAGTAAACGATTAACTGCGCTAATGCAGCTAATTACTGGTGTGTGCCTAGGAAATGAAGGTTTTACTTCACAGGACAAGATACATCACTATTCTCCACTCAAGGAAATAGCTGTGGACTATATTGATAGCAACAGCCATTTAAACTAACTGTGTTGTCTGAAGAAGGACCCAGTGAGTAAAGATCAAAACGGTAGTTTCAATTTCATCAAAGCCTACATGAGAGTTACCTGTAAGCGCCTCCTTCCCTGCAGCTATAAAGGAAGCATCAGGCTTTTTATTCCTTTTATTTCAGATCTGTCCAACCTTTGACAGGGAAAGTTTGGATCACAAGATTGGGATCCCAGCACCAGACTGGAATCACCCTGCTAATTCTCATGGGAGAATTTGAACGAACTCTGTACATGGACTATTTAGTCTTCATTTCTCTGGACCGGATTTCTAACAAAGAAGCTCTGAGCAAGAACTGATGTTTGGGTAAATTCAGAGACTTTGCAATTTAATTATCTCTACTTTGAAACTGACTTATAGCTTCATTTTCATCTGCACGTGCACAGTGATCTCTTAACCATCACTCATTTTTTCAAAATAAATATTAGTTTAGTTAATAAGCATTGGCTTTAAGTGTGTATGTGGGTAAGATCTGAGCTGGTCATGGAGCTGTTTGGTAATGTATCCAATCCTCTGGGGTTGGTAGAACTTTTTTTTTTACATACGATGTATAAAAATTTTCAGGAATCCCCATCACATTTGACTTGGCTGTCTGGGTACTAGCCAAAGTGCTGGATAGTTTCAAGGGGACTGTGTTTTGCCTACTGAATGACCACTGAGCTCATCAGAACCGGTTTGTTGCTGGCTTGGTATATCTTACGGAATTAAAACCACCCGTATTTAGGGCTTTGCCTGCCCCACTCTTTGTAGTCTGCCCTGTTTAAACTATCTCAGCATGGCTCCCCTGGAGGCCAACATCCCAGGGGACTTGTGTCACAACCAGTATGCAGCTATTTAGCAAAGAATAGTCTTTATTTTGTTTACCCTTAGGATGACTGTGACCCGTCCGTGCCCAGGGCAGCCACCTGAAAATGCCAAGGTCAGGGCAGGCTGCAAACGAAAAGCAGATTCTCCCAGCACTACTGGGTGGCACTGAAGCCAGACTTCCCAACCAGCCACAAACTTCACTTCTGAATCTCCACAGAAGCCAGTCCACAAATGCACACAGCCCCCTTTACTGCATTTCAGCTCCTGGCTCCCAAATCAGCACTAGGTCCAGCAAAGAGACCAGTTACTAGAACTCTCTGCTCTTTGCTGAAAAGGTTCCCTCTGACCCCAAGGGGTCAGCCACAGCACCAGTTCAATATAAGTTTGGATCTTACCTAAAATACCACGCTGGCAGTCAATCCTTTAGTAACTAAAACTAAAGGTTTATTGTAAAATGAAAGAAATAAACCAAGAAAGAAATGTTAAAGGCTTAAAGTAAATCACATACATACAAATGATTAAAAGTCCATATACATCAGGTTTCTGGAAGAAATGTGGAGTTGCAAGCTTGTACAGTTCCTCTGGTACACATCCAGTACCTGGATGGGTCTAAGTCCTTCGGTTCAGTTGCACAATGAATTGATCCAGAGGTAGGTGCGTGTCTACAGCTGGACAGGAACATAGACAAGATGGTTTCTGTGGTTTGATCTTATATACCCTCTGTCTTCGGCCATGCAGCCTGTGAAAACTTACATGAGCTAAAATGGAGTCCAGAGTCACATGGGACAGTCCTGGTGCTTCATCAGGCATTGCTGCCTGTGGAATTTCACAGGAACCAATCCAGTCCAGAATCACATGAGCAGGTTCTGGTGATTTATTGGTGATGCTGGCTTCTCCCCCTGTGCCCCTTGCACCTGGGAATGTCTTAAGGGGCCATTAAGCAGGCTATTGTTCTGCAGCCCTCCTGTCTGAGATGCCACTCAGACAGCACACTTTGAAATACAGATATCTCAAATCTATCTATAATTTGCATTACACACCTCACACATGAACATAAGTATCATCATCTTACTTAGCATATTATAACCTTCCTAACAGTACCTGACATGGCGTACCTCACATGGATTAATAGGATTTTGACATTGATGTCAAACAATATAACCAATGCTTCCCCCCGCCCCCATCTACCCAGCATGACAATGACTATGGAGAGAGATCAGGAAATTCTATTCCCCTGGCTCATAATCTTAGAACAAACAGACAGTCAGTGAAATTTTAAAAAAAAGGGAGACTTTCAAAAGGATTCAAAGAAAATTCTTTCCCTCCACAAAACACACAATTGGCCCGTGAAACTCTTTGCTACAAGATCTCATGGATTCTGCAGAACTCCTGGTCCCCAAAAAAGGAATAGACATTTTTAGAGATAAGAATTTCCAGCGTTATCACAGAAAGGGTGAAAAATATCCAAACCTTTCTGCTTTGGAGCATAAGCCCACCTCTAAGGAGTCTGTAGGCGTGGAGTTGGAAGCAGCTTGCCTCTGGGGCAGGTTATTCCATAACTGCCTGCTGCAGGGTTTCTTGCACCTTTCCCCTCTCAGCAGAGTAATGCACATGGATTGTATTCCAGAGTCATGCATCCCCTGCAACTCTGACATTTTTCTTACAGAGAAAGTGAATCCATCATTACAGAGCTACTAAATCCATGGAGATTTCAGTCTTCATTCTCTCAGAACAAAACTATAATGACAGTTAAATCCTGGAACAGGCTTCCTAGGGAGGTTGGGCAAGCCCCATCATTGGAGGGTTTTTTTTAAGCGGACAGAAGAGGATGGGGAGAATTACATAAATGCTTCCCCCTCCCCTCAGAGGGCCTTGTCCTTTATGCCCTATTCCCTGGTCTTGTGACTACTTACCCACACTGAGTTTTACTCTTGTGACTAGTCACACAGATATCGATGGACTCTGCACGTACTTACAGTATGTTCATGTTGGGCTAATGCTACGGTCCTGCATTCACCCAAAGCAGGATGTTCAGAATCTATTCCCAGGGTGGTTCTTGTACCAACTATTGGCCAGGGATAACATCACGTGAGCATCGGGAGAAGGTTTTGTAATACAAGCAGCAGAGCTTGAGAGAGAGAGTTGTCCACATCCGTATCTCGTGCCAGCCCATGAAACCCCACTGAAATCAATGCACTAGAGCTCCATTCGGACCCACAAGTCAGTCCACACGCAACCAGTTGCGGGACTTGGGGCTAAGTGAGTCTGAGCATAACTTCCACGAGGAAGCTCAAAGAGCTGTTGATGCATCTAGAAGTGTGTCTGATTTATTTACCATACACGTTAATGACTTAACAAGTGCCTAACGCCATAGCAACTAGGCACCCTTTGGAAAAGTGACAACGCATACATTACACACGACTTCCAGTGGCAGCATAAAACAAATCTGCTGCAGCTGCTGCCTCAAGAATTACATGGGCAGAGAAGTGTCTCGGAATAAGAAACAGTCAGACAGAAGTTAAATCAAATACACGCCCTGAGCACCCTACCCTGACAGCCGCCCAACTCAGGACCTACTGCTCTGGCTGCGACAGCAACGTCTACGGTGGCAGCCTCTGCTAGAACAATCACTCTGCCCAGCCCCTAAAGACAAGATAAGGGAAAACTAGGCATGGCTGATGTGACTCTGCCCAGCTGTTCCCCAACAGTTGGAATGGTCAACCAGGTATAAATCAGAGCAGCCTCGAGGCTGCTCTAACTTACACTGGGAGCTGTGCAAGCCGTAATCAAAGGGAAATAAAAGGGCTTAAAGTCACCTCTGCACTCCATCTCGGGAGTGCCGCTCAGCCAGGTTCTGCATTCATTGTAATGGAGCCTCTCAGGAAAATGAAACATTTACATGAAATTAAAATAGATCAGCCTATGTCTAATTTGTCAAGATGGATCTCATCAGGCTAGGTTTGCGTAAGTATTCTAATCAGTGCTCTCATCTGCTCCTTTCCCCATAATTACTGCATCTGATAAACCCAAGCTTTGCTCATAACATAACTCATGATGAGTATTCATGATGGTCTATTTTGGAAAGCGGTGACTCTGAAAAGGACAGGAGGGTCATCTTGAAAATTACCTGAATTTGAACTCCAAAGGTGCGGCTGTAGCTAAGACGGAGAACATGTTCTTTGAATGGAGAAGCAGGTGACTCTTGAGGAAATGTAGCCAGGTGGTGTTACCTCTGCTTATGGCATTGGGGAGACCATTATGGGAACAGTGTGTCCAGTTTTGGTGTCCACACCTCAAAACAGGAAGGTTAAGGACAACAGCTACAAGAATGATTTGAGGTGTGGAAAAACCTACCTTCTAGTGAGAGATTAAAGAGGTTCAATCCACGTTTATCCAAGAGAACTTGGACAGTTGACCTTCAGTCACAGAGGGAAATTCTCTGGCCTCTGTTACACAGGAGGTCAGACTAGGTGATCACAATGATCCCTCCCAGCCTTAAAATCTATGAAACCATCAGGAGAAGCTGGATGCTCAAGTGGTCATGATGCTACCGTGGGACTCAGGAGACCTGGGCTCAATTTTCTTCTCCACCACAGGCTGCTGTTTGACCATGAGCAAGTCACTCAGAGAGAGGAAAGAAAAATTCTGCTGAAAATATACTGTGTCTGCGCCATTTACAGGCTAACCACGTGTGTTGGCTTAGCTTTCGGAGGTTCTTCTTTTTCCTAAAAAAGACTGGACAAGGGCAAACATAGAACCTAGCTTTAAAAAAAGGAAAACAAAGAGAGGACCCAGGGAGTTAGAAGCCAGTCAACCTAACTGATACCTGGAAGGATACTGGAACAAATGATTAAACAATACATTTGTAAGGGACTAGATGATAATAGGGTTGTAAGAAATAGCCCACATGGATTTGTCAAGAAGAAACCATGCCAAACCAATATAAATTGCCTTTTTTGACAGGGTTACTGGCCTAATGGATGGTAGGGGGAGGAAATAGATGGGATGCATCTTGATTTTAGTAAGGCTTTTGACAGTCCCACATGACATTCTCATACTCAAACTAGGAATGTGCGGTCTAGATTAAATTACTGTGAGCTGGGTGCAAACCTGGTTGAAAGACTGCATTCTGTGGGTACATCTACACTGCAAAAAAGCCTGGGCTCTGAGACTTGGCACTGCAGGTTATCTGACTCAGATTCATACTATGGGGCTGAAAATAGCAGTACAACCATTGCCACTTGGGCTGTGGGTGAGGCTCTGAGACCTGGTGAGTGAGGAGGGTGTCAGACTAGGCTCCAGCCCAAGAGGGAATAGTTACACTGCTATTTTTAGCCCTATAGGGAGAGCCAGGTCCATTGGCCCCGACTCCGTTACTAGTCAGCATTTACATTAACATATGTGAATAACGGAGGGGACAGTATGTGTATAAGATCTGAGGAGGCCACCATTTGAGGAGCTGCTGGCACTTCAGAGGACAGGATCAGAATTCAAAACAACCTTGACAAATTGGAGAATTGGCCCGTATTGAACAAGACGGAAATTCACTGAAGACAAGTGCTTCACGCAGGAAGGAAGGAAGAATCAAATGCATGACTACAAAATGGGGAACAACTGGCTAGGCGGTAGTACTGCTGAAAAGGATCCAGGGGATATAGTGGATCACAAATTAAATAGAATACAGCAGAGATGTATCATCCTGGGGTGTATTAACAGGAGTGTAATGTTAGACATTGGCGGTATTTGTCCCACTCTACTCAGCACGGGTGAGGCCTCAGCTGGAGTACTGCCCAGTTCTTTCCAAAAGTGTGGTGTCCAGATGTGGACAGGCTGGAAAGGTTCCAGAGGCGATAGCAGTGATCAAAGTCACTGAAGCTTAGGGATGGAAGGTACCTTGAGGTCTCCCAGTCCAGTCCCCTGCACTCAAGACAGGACTAAGTATTATCTAGACCAGTGTTTCTCAGAAGTTATTTGATCGTGCCCCTCTTCTTTGTGTCTGTAATAGTTTGACACCCCGGCCACACAAATACATATATAGATAAAAAGACAACCAACATGCAAGCTCTCACAGTATTAAGAGCAGTAAGGCATTGAATCAAAACCGAGCCAACAATGCATTGTAAAAAGAGCAAAAGTAAAAACTGCAATTGCTATACTGGGTCAGACCAATGATCCATCTAACCCACTATCCTGTCTTCAGAACGTGGCGAATGCCAGGTGCTTCAGAGGGAATGAACAGACCAGGTAACCACCACGTGATCCATCCCATCACCCATTCCGAGCTTCTGAGCAAGGAAGGAAAGATGGAGAATTAAGAGATGGCAAACAAGTAGACCCCCAATAAATTAGGTGCCGGAGAGCAATGAGGGAAAACTGTTGGCCTTAAAAAGACATGGGGCATGGAAGGTGGAAATGCCATAAGAGAAGCAGGAGATACTGCTGGGTAATGGAATGACTTATTTGTCTCCAATCTTTACCACTGAGATGCCAAAAATAGCCACTTTCTGAGCGGGGTGGGGGAGGGATTGAATAAAAATGGAAAGTCACACAGTAGAACAGGTACAATATCTAAATGATAGAGGCAGCTCCAGGACTGGTTGATTTGTGGCTCAAACACTACGGAGTAGCAGACAGATACAAGCACCAACAAGAAAGGTGTTTAACTGTTTACATGCGGTAGGAGAGAAGACAAGACAAGATCAAGGGTCATACCTGCAAACTACAGGCTTGTCAGTCTAATGTACACACTAGGAAGACATTGGACTGCTGACCAGTACACAACACTACAGGCACATCTGGGGACAGGCTTATCAAGTATTTAATGAGGAAGAAAGTTGAGACAGTGACAATAAAAAGTGAGGATGAAGCAAAAGACAATCTTGTCTGACTTCAGGAAGTCTCTAATGGCCAGAGCAGACGTGGCTGGCCCAGTAATGTCCACCGGGCTAGGGTCAAAGGCAGACGTCAGGAATTGTTTCCAAGCTGGATCAGACAGATACAGAAGCCAAGCCAATCTAGGGTCAAAGACAGGAGTCAAGAGCAAGATAGAGCAAAGGGACAACATCTGTAGCAGTGGCAAGCAAGCGTCTGCACTGTTGCTCAGACAGTTCCTTAGGCCTACTCTCTGGGTTAATAGTTGGTATGGCCCAATCAGACACACGATTCTCTCCCTCTGGCCCCTGTAGGCGGTACTTCCTGCAGTGCATACTCCTCCATTAATTGTTAGTTGGTTCTCTGCCTAGCTCCCCAGTGACAATGCAGATGGGTCAACTGGCCAGAACTTGAAGATTTGGGGGTCATGGGGAATAACCAGTTTAACATGATCTTCAAATGTGATGCTGTGGCCCAAAGAGCTAATGCGAACTCAGGATACATAAACAGATGAACCTCGAGCAGGAGTAACGAGAGGAGTTTACCTCTGTATTTGGCACTGGTGCAACAGCTGCTGGAATAGTGTGTCCAGTGCTGCTGCCCACAATTCAAGAAGGATGTTGATAAATTCGAGGGGGTTCAGAGAAGAGCCACAAGAATTAAAGGATTGGAAAACCTGCCTTACAGTGAGAGACTCAAAGAGCTCAGTCTATTTATCTTAACAAAAAGAGAAGGTTAAGGTATGATTTGATTACAGTCTAAGTATCTACATGGGGAACAACTATTTAATAATGGGCTCTTCAGTCTAGCAGACACAGGTATAACGTGATCCAATGACTTGACTCTAGACAAAGTCATGATGTAAATTTTTAACCTTGAGTGTAACTGGTCATCATAACAATTTACCAAGGGTTACGATGGATTCTCCATTGCTGATATTTTTTAAAATCAAAATTGGATGTTTTTCTAAAAAAATCTGCTCTATGAATTATCTGAGAGAATTCTCTGGCCTGTGTTATGCATGAGGTCAGACTAGATAATCATAATGAATCCTTCTGGCCATGGAATCTCTGAGACTTCCAAGAATCTAAAAATTGATAAACTTCTAAGAATTATTGCCAGAAACCATTGGTAAAATGGATACACACCATGTAGGAAGGAGCACAGTGGTAGAGTTTTACCAGATAATCCCGACCAGATCAATGCACTTTTATTCACGTTACCATAAATATCTGGAATATATAGCAAATTTGCCAATGATATAAAAACACAATGGGCAGGACCAGACATATAGCAGATGAAAGGGAAATGGATCCAAGTAACTTTGATAAAATGGGGAGATGGACAGTATGTTGATAAAATGGGTAGCATGTTGAAGTATTACCCAGTTAGGATGAGGGATAAGGTAACCTAAATAGAACACTTGCATGAATATGTTCTATGCTACCATACGTAAGATGCTAATTCACAAACCTACAATGTTATTTGTTTCCAAAAGAACCACCCTACTTCCAGACTAAGAGCATATACACCCAGCCTATAGGATTATGGAATGGAACAGATGGAGATTAGTTGCATTGTCTTGTTCTCTGGTCTAATTTTATTAGGTAATTCTATAATGGCACCAAAACAATCTCAGATACAAATAGCACCAGCCTCCAGCAAACTGCTTGATTACAGGCACCAGCAATAAGCTTCTGATTGATTGGAGGTTCTTTATATTAACAAGATTTAAACAAAGATGTCAATAAAAAAGTGCTTTGCCTGGGAGAGAATGTTCAGCCCATTGCTATGCACTTTATTGACTCCAACAGCAGAGACCCCTCCATCTAGCTATTTTCGCACGTAGGCACATGTGTTCTAGGACATGGGTTCTCCAACAGGGCAATGGGATGGAGCTCAAGCATCCTGGGAGCAGTGGAGGAGTCTGTAAACATAGCTGCCAGATCCCCAGGCAGGGCTCTCTCCCCAGTAAAATAAGCCTCCAACTTCTTAAGGGAAGGAGAAAGGAAAAGTTGGTGCTAGAGGCTACCTGTCTTCCTCCTTTTCTCTTCCTGAAGAGAGAGTCCATGGTTGCGGATCTCAGCCACATGACAGCCCTTGGACTTCACCAGTGTCATGTGAAAGGGGCCAAGTCAGTCTACCAGCTGCCTTGATCTTAGACGTGTGTGCTGCCTGTGATGTGTGTGAAAGGGACAGTTGGGGTTGGAGGGGAGGCGTAAGGGGCAGAGCGTGAACAGGTAGGGAGGTGAGAACAGTATTTGAACTGTAGAGATCCTACTACACATTAGCATGAAATAACTGGTATTTTCAGCAAGGAGAAACTTGCATGTAGTGGAGAAATGCAGAAGGAAATACATTTGATATATGGTTATCAGGTAACAATTCACCTGAATTTTAAAAATCCTGTTGATAAAGTGCAAGATAAATTTTTCTTAAGCTAGGGAAAGACAGTAGGATGAGCTAATAGATAAAGATCTGCTTGGAAAAAAAAATCAGCTCTGTCAGAACTAGGCCAAACAGAGGAGGAGAGGGTTAGGGTGCCCCAAGGGTCACATTTCAGACATTTTATATATAATGTATATATAGAAGTCCTAAATAGCAAACTAAATTAAGCTACATTTGTCCTTTTGGACAGATCAGCAGTGGGGGAGTCGTGAATATGGAACAAGAAATAAAATGAGAGGTTTTAGCTCTCTGGTGCAACTGGATCAGCGTCATGTTAATTAATTTCATATTTGACTTTGGAAATGCTTCCCATTTGGCTTGTAGTTCTACTCCAAAGAGCTACTAATATGCCCTCTTCCCCAATCACTCTCTTTTGCTAGTCAGTAATTTCCAAGGAGCTTTTGCAGTTTTTTGAAAGTCCCTGTGCAAATGCCTCAGTAGACAGCAATGCAGGCTCCAGCGCAAGAAAAGACTACAGCTTTCTGACACTGCTATTGACATTCTAAGACATCTCTATCATTTTTCCAACTCCCAGGTTTCCTGAGCATGCTTGGCTTAATGATAAAAAAGATTACACCACATGTTCAAGTCAGCCAATTCCTATAACCGGAGGCCCCTGTCCTTAACTGCCATTAACACTGTCAGCTCACACATTTAGTCCAATTTACTTGTGTCTTGACTCAGGTAAAAGTTGTACAGACTTTCATCTGTGCAGCCCTAAAGGTCCATCTAGACAAGAGACATCCCAAGGCATTGTTAGAGGAATGTCCTCTAAAAATGAAAGTTTTTCAGTAGAAAAACTGTTTCTAGCTGGCCTCCCACAAATGCTTATTCTGAAAGATCCATCATAAAAACGTTACATCCTTGGGGTTCGCTAGAGGACTTTCCTCTAATAAGAAAGCTTGTCGATAAGGTTGCCTTTTAGCTGTTCTTTCCAACACTTTTGCAAAGATATAATTGTCAAAATGGTATAGATTTATTTGGCATCCTCTAGCCAGATTGAAGAAGTTACCACTGTGGCTATCTATCAAATACGTGTCTCCAGCCAAATTGATCTTTTGAAATTTTATAAAAGCCAACATTTATAAGTGAAACTATAGGAAGTAACTTTTGCTTTTTCATGAACTTTACAAACACTACATTAAAAAAATAAATTTCAGTGGTTAAAAACGGCAGGTACATTTTCAACTTTTTTCCTGGACAATTCTCTTCCAGGTTAACATTCAGAATTGTCCAGAAAAAGGAAAGTTTAGCATTTTTAACCCGATTGACTTTAAATGGAGCTTACTCACTTCAATGGAGTTGCATTGGTGTAGCAAGAACAACCGATCCTGTTTAAACATTGAGAAGCTTCATAAAGTAGTAATATAGCAAGTGCAGTCACCTTTGGATGACAGCTGACTATGGCACCTCAAGAAATAGCCTGAAAGTGCAAAAAGTCCTTTTACCAATTTTAAATTGGTTACCTTTCCAGTACATTGACTTTCTCCTTCTTCTCCTGTATAGCCTTATGGTAAACGTGAGTGTGATGTTACATTCTCTACATCATTCATTCATTTTGTATCCTGCACCACGCCTCTATGGCTACATCTTCACTGCACAGTTAACCTGAATTATGTACACTTGATTTGGCCTAGCTCGAGTCAGAGCAGCTACACTGCAAAATGACACTTCAATTGCTGTGTGCACACTAGCACTACGCTCACTGGCGTCTGGCCCTTAGACTTTCGGGACCATCAGAAAGTATGTACCATCTCCCAGTGACTTGCAAAAGAACACGTCTGTCCTTTCTGGGCACACTGGGGAAATTCAGGGAAGGAAGTGGTGGTGGTCTAGCAACACGCAAGTGGTGCTAAATTACAGCCAGCCGGCGGAGTGGTCTTGTTAGCAGCTGATGAGTTGTACTGACTTCTGCTACAGCCTTTTCCCTCTCAGCTTAGCCAAGTTGAGTTCAGAGCACCACCGCTCAAGTGACGGGTTTCTGTGTGGATGGAAATCACATTAGGGGCAACACCAGTTATAACTGGATCAACTTTGAGATGATTGGACTGTTGACTTTACAAAACTCTGAAAACATATCTGTTGAATATACATTGAACAATTTCCCTTTTCATTGAGGTTCCATCTCACTTCTCATGGTTGTGGCTGCAGCAAAAGGTCATACGCCAATTGTCTGCCTGGTCCCTGCGGATATCATGACGAAGGCTGTTTTCAGGAGGTGTGGGCATGTGTGTTTAGCCCAAGCTGAAAGAATGGCCAGTAAAGTGCTAAAAGTGGGTACACTTGGATTCCTCCAAACATCCAAGTGAGTCACCATGGTTCTCCCTGTCCGACCTCTCTAACCAGGTCCTTATGCCATCCTCTTCACCACAGTGCTGAGCAACTTCCAGATTTAAGTGATGACTAATTGAAGATAATCTCTGTGTGGCTTGAAAGCTTGTGTCTCACTCTCCAAAAGAGCCTCCCCAACTTGTCTCTCTTATGACCAACTTCTGTTATTCCTGGTTCATTCTCTCTCCTCCTCTCCCCAGAAGAATGAATGGGGTGTGCAGTGGAGAAATTTGTTTCGATACAGGATATTTAAAAAAATAAAATAAAATAAACTTTGTATTACGGCAAAGTTGCACTAAAATATTCACATGCTACATCACATATTATTTATTCAGGATCAGATTAATATCCAAAGAACCTGGCTTAAGAATCTGTCTGGGGAATCCTCCTCCTGTGAGTACATTAGAAGGGGTAATCAGTTTGTTTGTTTTTTTTAAAAGTGTCCTTCCTGCTTTCCATGTGGGTCATGCCCGACAATGCCCCCTCAGAGGTCATAGACTCACAGGTGGCGTTTCTATGCTAGAAATGCTGATGTAAGCCAGCACATAGCTCTCAGTACACTGGGAAGTGAGGAAAGTATATTTTATAGGTGTCCTTGAATGAGGACGACATAATTTGCTGTGTCCTGTATACAGTATATAAAATAGTCCAGTAGACGACGGATTGCCACAACTATCTGACTGGACAGAGCCGCTAAAGGCCAAGGATAAACATTTTCAAAAAGCTCTTAAGTTCCGATTTCAGGTGACACTTCGGCTCAGATTTCTAAAAGCAGGTGGGTTGCTCCACGCAGTCTTGCAAGGTCTAAGTGATATAGGCACAGACGAGCCTCCATGGGAGAGATTTTAATAACTTTACTGGTTTTATACCCTAATTTCCACCTATCAATCCCAGCTGCCTTTGCGCCATGAGCCCAACTATACTGGCCCCAAGGGAGAGAAAAACTTTCATAAACCTCTAAAATTCCTTAAAACGTAGTGTCTACCCAGACTGCCATTCTAAAGTCTGATCTCTCAGAGCCTACCAGGGCTGGAAGCCAATGTTCTGTCACGTCACGTCCGCAGTCTGCCCAGCCACCACTGGGTTGAAAGGTGACAGCCCGCTAAGACTGCCCAGCAAGAGTACACAATAAACACAGGGCAGGGAGTTAAAGCCACTCTCCGCGGGAAATGATCGGAGATGTTCTCAGAGGAAGAACAGTGACAAGATAAAGAAGGGGCTGCCCAATTCTAGGTTATTTATTTTAACCGATGCTAAAGTTCTTTTGAAACGAAGACTGAGGCTGAAGAGATAGGCCCAATAGGCATGGCCTATGCAAGCCTCCTTTACGCAGCATTGCCAGCGTATTTCAGCTCCTCAGCATTAACTTGCGACCACCCAACTGCTGCGATCGTGCCAGGCTCTGGCTCACTGGTCAGTGCTTCACTCCACTTGCATAAATGTGGATCTTTTTTCAAAGAAATGGAGGAAGTACATGGAGGATTCTCCATCATGTGCGGGTTGCATCTGGATACTATTCTCGTTACCTGAAGCAGTAATAATCCAGTGATGATGGGAGTAGTATTCATTGCACATTCCCTCTAAAGAAAGCATTTCAATGTAGCCACAGCAACATTTCAACTGCATCTGTAAGAGGGAGAGTTGAATCCCTACAGACAGGGGATGTATGTCTAGCAGATGGCTTCTTTTAAAAGTCATCATCAGGATTTACATTGAAAAGTAAGTGTGACTTGGCTTTCGATTGTGGTTCTCAGCTCAGTATATCTACCTGCATGGCAGGGAATGCCTTATTTGCATGACTTCTTTTAAGCTTGCAAAACTTAAAGATACAGAATTACGTTCAATCATCCACCAAAAGCATTTCAAGTGGAGGACAATCTGAATTTCAGTTTGAACCTAGGCTTGCTCTTCAAATTCTCTTATTAATGGCAGTTAAATGAAATTCTCAGGCAATCAGTCATTTCACATATGCATGTGAGTCGACTGTTACTGAGGTACTGCACAGCATGTAGATATCAGATGAAATTAAACGTAGCAATCCCAGAAAACAGGCTTTACATCTTAAAATTATCACTATGATCCATGCAACGAGAATGGCAAGTCATTTTGCACTTGGATTGTTGTTGCTTTTGCACAGTTATGCCCCCTTACACTCTCACATTACTAGCATTTCAACATCTACCTGTTCACACATGAAAGCACATGTACACCATACACAAACAAGGAGCCATTGCCAAATGTGTTACAAAGGACTAAAAAACCCATCAATTTATAGATGTGTTGCACATGAAGGTACACCTCAGAGGTGGAAGGAAAGCCAACTTGACATTCTCCACCTAGGCAGAGAGACAGTGTGGTCAGGATGCATGCAATGACTAGGTTATGTGATTTTATTGACTATACACAAGCAATGTATTCAATATTTTAGAAGAGCACCTCTTGAATGACATTTGTTCTACCATTGATTGATTACAGGTACCTTTAAATTGATAGCTACTTATGAATCCATTCCATATAAGACCATAAGGGACCATACTAAATACTCTATCACAGTGGTTTCTGTACCAAGTCCAAGTCCAACACCTTATGGTTTAACTAGATCATCTCTTTTTTAAAAAGACATCCAATCTGGACATAGGCGGAAATTTTTAAAGAGATCAGGGGAGTTAGGAATAGAGTCCCTAACTCCCTTCATCTCCTTTGAAAATCCCAGTCTTAAAGACCTGAACTATTGGAAACTCCACCACACCTGTGGGGTGAGCTGTTCCAATGGTTCAATCGCCAACACTGTAAAAAGATTCCACTCGTGTAGTTTCAACTTCCAGGCATTGGCATCGTTGTGCCTTTGCCAGCTAGGTTAAAGAGCCCTCCGCTATCAGGTGTTTCCTGCTCACCAAAAAAAGTTTTTCTTCCAGCAAATAAGAGTTTATCTTTCAGTGTTCATGTGTTCAACGAGAGCCATATACAAAAACAGGATTAGAAGTACCAGTAAGATACAAAGGGCCGGATTCTGCTTCCAGTGACACCTGTGTAAGCCAGGAATTCAATGGAGATACTCAGTGGAATTACACCCATGTAAAAACAGATTGGGTTCAGCCCCAGCATGCTTTGCATTGCCTAAGGAAACATTGACCAATACAGTTGAAAGGAATATATATTTACCTTGGGTTGTGTAGAACTGCCAATCCCAAAAAAAGAGTACTATTAGCAACAAAAGATTGTTTTCATGCATTAATATGAAGTAGATCAAATACAGGCTTCCCAGAAACATGGGAATGATGGGTAAAACCAAAATGTAACAGAGGGATTCTGCAATCTATAGCATGTCTTTTAAAAGTAGGAGTGAGCTGCATTTATTGAGTATGCCTTCTACCTGCGGGGTAAAAGAAAATGTGGATATTTCACTTAGAGCAAAAAGGATCAAAAAGGATTAAGAGGTGGAACCCAATTGGGAAAAGATGTTATTCATTATTTCCTCCAGATAACAGAATTTTGTGTTCTTTTTAAAAACCCACCAAAGGCATGCTGCTGTTTCACTCTGGGAGCCATGCTTCTGGGTGACACCCGAACACCAAGGCCTCGCTTGCTAATCCCTTACATTTCTTACCCCGCCTGGTGAGTAGGCCCAATGGAAGTTACCTAAGAATCATCAGACCAAGGCCCTGAGCCAGCAGGGTACTTAAGCACGTATCTAATTTGAAGCACGTAAGCAGTCCTATTAACTTCACCAGGAATAGACTTGCATGCTTAAAGTTAGACCGTATTGCTGGAAAGCATCCAAAAAACCTCATCTTAGCTCATTAATGAGCATGACTGTGGCCTAAAAAGTTACTTGTGACGACAGCATTTATCCGTTCAAATTAATTCTACTTCTTGTTTCCGAGTGAAAATGCCTCGTCCTCCTAGTTACAAGTTGCTACGAGGGACGAAGACAAGAGAAAGTTGCTCATGTTAATTAATCCCTTTGGGGTGCTTTTTGCAAACTCAGCTATCTTCACAAGCCTATCTGCTGCTTCCTCCGTGCCAGCACTGTGGGCGGAATTCTTCCGGAAAGGCTTGCAGCTCCTCCCTTGAAGGCTATACCTGTAGTGGATGCTGCCCAGAGAGTCTTCCCTGCCAGAAATATTCCAGAGATTCTTCTTAGCAACTGCTGTCGTTTCCTGGGAGATGATGATCCGAGACTGCAGAAAGATATGACTGACAGGGGCAATGTGTATATTGCCTTCTTCAGAGAGAATCAGTGATCCCTTCTTTTGGGCAATACAGTCAACATTGTTCAATATCCACAATCAAAGCAGGTAAATAAAAAAAATCAGAGGCAGTGAAAATATTTCAATACAAAATATCACATTTGTAATGATGTGATAAACCTCTAAAATCATTCACTGAAATATTTTAAAAGAAATCAAGTTAGAAGAGGTCTTATTCCCTCATTTAGTAATGATCTTTCAAAAACCCTCTATAAATGTTGAATCACACAGGCTTTCAAAATCCTAAAATACTAACGCTTCAAATGGACTAAAAGGAGCAAGTAAAATCTGTTTAGTCTCATCTTTAAGGCCTCAATTCAGCAAAGCACGTTCTTAAGATTAGGCACACACTTCAGTCCATTCCCATTTAGCAAAGAAGCGTGCTTTACCTTAAGCATGTGCTTAAATTCCATTAATTTCATGGGATTTAAATATTTGTTTAAGTGCGATTCTGAACACAGATGGGCATAAGCATGTTTTAAAAGCACGTGCTTAAATAATCTCTGAATCATGACCTGAGGTATTAAAAAAAAAGGAAGGAAAGGGCGAACTCCAGCACGATCATCCTTTAGTACATTAAAAATGCAAGTGCAATACTCTGTTCATCAGGACACCAACTCATACCAATTACAGTTATCTTTAACTCATTAAAAAGAAAGTTATCACAAATGACTTCTCCACTTATGAGTGGTGAAAACTTAGAGCTATTTCCCAGTGGAAAAAAATAAAAAAAGCAAATGGAAAGAATCATTTAAACTATCCTTAAATCTTCTACTCAGAAGACTGCCTCTTAATTCCATCATCAAATATGCACAGAGTTCATTACAGTATATGGACTGTATGGATCAGCCTATTAATCTCTACAAGTGCATATAAATAGCATGGGAATGGTAGACTCACCAATGTAGAGAAGGCTGAAGTGTTCTATAAATATTTCTGTTCTGTAACTGGGAAAGACCAGATGTAGTCAGATCACAGGACAGGGAGAACATTTTCCATTCCAAATAGTATCTCAGAAGGATGTTGAACGGCAGCTACTGACACTGGACATTTTTAAATCCGCAGGCCCAGATCATGCGCACGCAAGTTTTAAGACAGCTGGGTGAGGAGCTTGCTGGACCTTGAGTGTTGATTTTTCAAATCAGTCCTGGAGCACTGGAGAAATTCCAAAAGACTGGAAGTGAGCTAATGCACCGATATTTAAGAATGGTAAGTGGGATGATCAGGGTAATTATTAGCCTGGCAGTCGGAGGTTGATCTTGGGCAGGGTAACAGAACAGCTAATACTGGACTCAATTTAAAAAGAATGTAATGAATATAACCCTGCCAATCAACATGGGTTTACTGCAAGGAGTACAGCTGACTGGGCCATAGGCAGCCAGGCCTACCTCTTGAAGAGAGCTGAGTCCAAGGTGGACAGAGTCCAGGAAACAAGCTGAGAGTCAGTACTGGAGGGACAGAAGCCAAATGCCAGAGCTGGCCTGTCAATGAGAGTCATAAGCCAGAGAGGAGCAGGGGCTGGAACAGAGCAGGAGCAGGGACAGGGATAAGGGCAGGCGCAGCTGTGGGCATGGTACACAGAGCAGCTGCTGAACTGCTGTGGGACCAGGTTAATAAGCAGGGCTGCAGTCACTCCTGCAGTTCCAAGGCTGTGCCGCTGGGATCACTGGCTGCCCAGCAGCCATGTCTAACTGGTCTGGCCCCTGACAGATAGATCCCATCAAACTTTTTTTTTTTTTTTTTTTTTTAAAAGGTTAAAGAGATTACAAATTTGGATGCTACATCAGCACAATTTGCTTTACTTGATAAAGTTTGCAGATGGCAAATTGGGGTGGTAAATGACGAAGAGGTCACTGGCTTGCATGATCCACTGGGCAAAACAAACACTTAACCATATTCAAAGTGTACACCTCTCAGTACTAAGAATGTAGGCCATATTTTCAAGCTGGGGTGAGTGCTATCCTAGGAAGCAGCGACTCCAAGAAAGATTTGGGAGTCACTGTGGATAATCAGCTGAACACGAACCCCCAGCACTGTGCTCTGGCTAGAGGAGGTCATGCAGAGGAATCTCAAGTAGGAGTCGAGTTCATTTTACCTCTGTGTTTGGCAGTGGTGTGGCTTCTGCTAGGACAGTGTCTACAATTCAAGAGGGATGTTGATAAATTGGAGAGGGTTCAGAGAGCAGCAAGACTGATGAAAGGATTAGAAAACCTGCCTTATAGTGAGAAGCTAAATATTTTTATTAGACTCAAAGAGCTCAATATAAGTTTAAGGGGTGACACTGGACTGATGGAGCCCAGCGGGGAAGGAACAGGCGGGGCTGGTGTAAAGCCAGGAGCACAGCAGCAGAAAGGGGCTGCAGTAAGGAAACCTGCAGCCACTCTCTGGATGTTAGAAAGGGAAAGAAGGGAACCGCAGGGGAGAGCAGGCCCTGGATGAAGGGTTTACCCAGAAGGGTGGCAGAGCAGAAGCCTGGTAGAGGTGGAGAAGGAAAAGGCTCAGGGAAACAACAGCAGGATTTAAGATGTTGCAGATCTTGGCAGCTAATTGGGTCCTTGGGCTGGAACCCAGAATAGAGGATGGCCCCAGGTTTCCCTACCAACCACTAGGGAAGTGACACTGTCTGGGCAGAGAAGGGAAAGGCTGCCTGAGACAGTTTGCATGGAGAGAGTCGGATGCTTGTAGTGTTTCCTCCTTCCAGGGGAGTATGTCTACACTGCAATTAAAAAACCGTGGCTGGCCCATGCCAGCTGACTCAGGCTAAGGGGCTGCGTAATTTGAGGGGTAGACATTGGGCTCAGACTGGAGCCAAGGCTCTCAGGCCCTGCGACGTGGAAGGGTCCCACAGCTCAGGCTGCATCCTGAACAGGACCATGTACACCTCCAATTAAAAACAGCCCTTACACCAAGTCGGCTGTCACAGGCCAGCCACAGGTGTCTAATTGCAGTGTAGACAGACCCATAGCGAGCTGGCTGGAGGACCAAGCCACAAAGAGCACCCCACATCCCAGAGAGAGGCAGGCACTTTGGGGATGTGAACAAGTGATGGAAGGGGGTGTCCAAACTGGAAGGATCTAATTCTGAGAGCAGACAGGAGGCAGCACCCCTGTGGTCAGTGAACTCCATGACAAGCCTTCACTATCTAGAATCAAACTTCAGCTTTGTTAGTTATCTATGGCATCCTCATTCAGGTCTGGGATGATTAAATGATATTTCTGGATCACTCTGCTTACCCTACTGTCGCCAAACAAACAAAAAAAACCCAAAAATTATTCAAGATTCACAAGCTTTTCAATTTAAGTAAATGTCTTTCTTGGGACAGATGGAGATGTTCATCGACTGAAATTGCTTTGCTACCCTCTTTCAGTACCCACTTACTGGAGAAGCAAGTTAAAGTTGTATTTTATTTGCAGTTTATGGGTATTTCAGAAGGGGGCAGTCGCTATGTAGCTACCAGACGTTACAAACATGCAGTGGGTGCATTTGAAAAGTTCAATCCAATTTCAGCAATTCCAGCAATATTCTCTGCACTTCAAATGAGGAATGCAGCTGGAGGCAGACATGCCTCCCAAACTGGAACGGCATTTTTCAGTACTCCTACTGTAACTGCGCTAGGGCATCAAGCAATGGCAGGCAAGGTTTGTAGTTCTCAAGTCACTGCTAAAGAAAGTGAATCTCACCCCCCCCCCCCCCATTCTGCGGAGTCGGGGGGATAAATTTATGAGGATGAGGATGTGATTCCATGGTTGAATTTTGATACCATTTTAAAATTAGGAGAGCAAAGTAAGTTCAGACTTGTTCATTCAAAATTTACCCTCCTAGCTTAGCTTCTGACCCCTCTCCAATTAACTGCAGACACACAGTGGTAAAACAAGACTTGCTTTATAGGTTTCTGCCGTGATCTCTGAGGTCTCCCTCCATATGCATTCTTCTAGGGAACTCATTTGTTATTCGTTTCTGCTTCCTCCTCTGCTGCCGTGAACTGCCTGACTAGTACAGTTCCAGGCTGGAGTGACTCTCCCAAGGGAACCTCAAAGGGTCTCTGATATGAATGCTCAGACGCACTTCGGTAAACTGGCTTAAACACTACAGCCAGAAACTGTACAGTCCCACGCTGGGGTGAGCAGTCTCCTGGCTGCTCAGACAGGGTGGCCTGTACACAGAATGCGTTTCCTCCCCCCTCAGGAGCTCTCACACTAAGTGTGCCCCATCCATTATGGCGGACAGCAGGCCCTCTCAGAAATCCTGCCCCACTTGCACTTCCCAGGCAGATGGCCGGTCGATTTGCTCGCAATGCTCCTTCAGAAAGCCCTCAAGACAGCAGGTGGCAACCAACTGCTGCTGTGCACCATGCAGCCCTCAGAGAGCCCATGGATGCGACCCCCCAGTGCTATGGTGACCTGAGATGACACACGCTGAGAGGTGGCTCCACCCATCACACACTTCTGTTTCCCCCTCAGCTCAGATAGACAAGATGGCTTCTCTCATGAGCCTGTTCTAGGGTAGCCTTGGCCTTCCTGAAGTCCTGGTAGGCTCCCTCACCCTGCAGGGAGGGTGTTGGCATCACTTGGGTCTAAAGCCAGAGCAACAGATTCATAGAGCTAACAGCCAGAAGGGATGTTCTAGTCTGGCTTCCAGGATGTTACATTCCACCCAGCTCCCCCTACGCTGAGCTCAGTGACTTCAGTCAGACTGAGGTGGTGGAATCTCCATCCTTAGAGGTTTTTAAGGCCCAGCTTGTCAAAGTCCTGGCTGGGATGATTTAGTTGGGGTCCTGGGATGGTTTAGTCCGGCTTTGAGCAGGGGGTGGAACTAAACGACCTCCCAAGGTCCTTTCCAACCCTCATCTTCTGAGATTCTATGAAAGCATTTTAGACCCCAGGAGACTACATGGCTGAGTGCCACAGGAGAGACTGAGGTGCCATCAACTCCAGAAGCCCCTGCAGCAGCAGGGTATTGATTAGGTGAGACATTCCCAGTTGATCCCAGCAGGTGATGGTCCATGCTCCAGGCTGCAGAGGAAGGAAAACCTCTCCTCCCTGGTCTCTGCCAATCTGATCTAGACAGAAATTCTTTTCCCAGCTCAAGTCTGGGGATCAGTTTGACCCAGAGCACGTGAACAAGATGCAAGAGTCAAACATCTCCTATGCGCCACCTCAGAGCAGAGTTCACCCTCCACCTGTGGATCTCCCTTCCCCTCAGGTACCTCATACCATTCGTGTGCTGCACGAGAATGGAGCGTAGTCATGCACTCTTACTGTGCTTCCCTGAATACACAGTCCCCTTCCTTCCCGAGTCGCCTTTAGCCTTCCCATCCCTCGATGCTCTCCTGCCTCCCACTCAGCGATACAAAACAAGCCCCAGAGCTCGCGGGCTGACACGCTCATTTTCTCCTGTGCGGTTGATGGGCTTTAATGGCAGGCGTGGGATCCCAAGGGGAGTGACATGCAGAACCACCCATGACTGGTTGGTGCCCGAATAGCTTTACTTACAGTTTACGGATGTAGTTGTGCCCCTGACCTTCCGCGCTCAGCGGCACCTAGCCGGGAGCACAGTGAAACTCTGACAACCCCCCTTGAGTAGCCTGAACCACACCCCAGACCTGCCCTCTGAGCACTCAGCATCCTTGGTTAGTTGCACCCAAATACTTCTCAGGAAGTGACACAGGCCACCAAGGATGCAGTCCGAATGGGGCTCAGTGGGCAGCTAGCCGGGGGAGCCCACACAAGCGGTGATAACTCCAGCATCTATTCCTAATGCGCACCGGCTGAAAATTTTAACTTTCCCATGGGGGGAAAAAAAACCACAATGAAGTTGTGTCAACATAGGAAATTGTCCACAGAAAAAAAAAAACTGGGTCAAGAACATTTCATTTTGGATCAACATTAACCTCTGCACAAAACTACTCGCATCCCACACTAGCTCATCCTGGAGCAGGACATCAGCAGCGATAACTCACTAGCATTGTTGCAGCTTCGTGAAACTACCATCTGAATAGACAAAGAACAGAGCGTGTGGGAAAGGAAGGAGAATTCTTCTTCGGGAGGAACGGAGGCACAGGTGTTGTGACTTGCCCAAGCTCTCACAGGAAATCTGTGGCAGAATCGAACTCTTGAGTCCCAGCCAATGCCTTATACCAAGGGGAAGGATGGCCTTGGGGTAAGATTAAGGGTTAGGATTTGGTAATTCTGTACTTTTAAAAAAGTTCCAGAAGAGAAGAATTCTGAGAGCCGAAAGGCAGAGTACTGACGTTAGCCCTGTAAAATATGTAATCATACGAAGTCTGGAGATGCATCATTTTTCACAATGTGGCACAATTTTCATATGCAACAAAACAAACTCCTAGAGGGCAACATGCCAAACCAGGACTGTTTCCGTACGTGTGGTACCACACCAAAATATTTAGACATTGTGTGGTTGCAAGATAATGTTTCATTTAATTCTTCGCCAAGTTTCTGGATTCTCTTAATGTGGAACATTTTTACTCCTGCTTAGTTAGCTGTTATTGTCTGGCCTACTTTGGGTTTCTTTCATGTCGACAGCAATGCTGGCATGAGTAATAACATGAATGAATTTATCCTTTAGTTCTAATGCATATGCCATGCCCAGCTGAAGTTATGAGATACCTCTCGGAAGCTATTGTGCAAATGTGCTGCAGTAAGATAAAAATAAATTAATTCTCTGTTGTATTTAAAGGGGGAAAAACAAAACCCAAAAAACTCACATGCTGTAGGTCCCCTTTCCAAAAAAGGAAAAATCAAGCCATTTCTAGGACTATGTTTATACAACCAGCTCAATGCACTCCCAGAAAATGATAGTACAAACAGAGCTCAGGCAAGTTTTTACTACTCTCCCCCTACCCCCCATTTTGTTTTAAATCAATGTCATGCCCATGAAAAGGTGACAAATTAACAGGCCTGGAGACTCAACCACCACCCCCAGTGCTCATACTTCACACTTACACAGCTCATTTCCGCTCAGCATCTCAACATGCACTCCCCAGGCAGGACCGATAGGACGCCCTTGGACTGATGGGAGGTGGGCAGAAAGGCCCATCCTGCTGCCACTGAAGGCAGCTGCAGAACTCCAGGAGGAAGGCTGGAAAGGGGCTTCCCTAAAGGCACATGCCAAATAGGGCCCAACCTAATCTACCCATGCACATGGTCCCCTAGAGCACACTGCAAAACAGGAGCCCAATCCTGCTTGTGCATGGCCCATAGGGGGCTGCTGCTGGGGCTAAGGGGTGGCAGGTGCATAAACATTTGCAGGATTAGCCTCGGATTCATTGCCAGCTCAGAAACAGGATTTCCGTTCTGTTAGGCCATGCCCTCTACCCCATAGAGCTACCCTCTTCTACTTCCTCCTGCCCTCACTTCCACTGCCCGCTGTTCTGTCCCACCCGCCAGCCAACTCATCCTCTTCTTGGAGCCTGGCCAGGGGAACAGAGAAGGGCAGCCTGAGAACTAGCTCTACAGCGGGCTGGTGGGGAAACTGCAGGGAAAAATCTTTGCTTCTTATCTGAAGCCCAGCTAGATCACTGCTGGGAAACGGGCATCATGACAGCTGCCAAATGCACAACAGTCCTTAGAGAGAGGCGTGTGTACACACACACACACACACACACACACACACACACACACACACACACACACACACACACACACACACACACACACACCCCGCCCCCCGCAGCCTCTGCGACGCTCACTGATCACTATGCTCTGCTTTATTCGGTGTCTGGTTCCAACAGGCTGTGTAAGACAAGCTTTATAGTGCCTTGCCTCGACTTTCAGAGAAGCTCTGCCCTTAAAAAGGTCACAGTCCCCAATACCAAAGCCTCACTGACCGACGTAGAGTTGCCTGGGTTTAAACGGGGACAAACTGCAGCCCATTAGCCTTTGATGTTGTGTGATAGCAAGAGTTCTAGTTGGGGAATCTTGAGTAGGAGGAGAAATTATTTTCCTTCTGTATTCGGCACTGGTGCGGTGGCTGCTAGAATGCAGTGTCCAGTTCTGGTGCCTGCAATTCGAGAAGGATCTTGATAAATTGCAGAGGGCTCAGAGAAGAGCCATGTGAATGATTAGAGGATTGAAAAACCTGCCCTGTAGTGATCGAGCTACTTAAGTCTATTTAGCATTATAAAGAGAAGATCAAGGGGTGACTTGAGCAGACTGTAATTATCTACATGGGGAACAAATATTTGATAGTGGAGTCTTCACTCTAGCAGACAAAGGGAAAACAAGATCCCAGGGTTGGAAGTTGGAGCTAGACAAGTTGGATTAGCAATGAAGGTGAACATTTTTAATGGGGTGGGTAATTAACCATTGGAGTAATTTACTAAGGGCTGTGGTGGTTTCTCCAGCGCTGCCCATTTTTTAAAATCGAGACTGGATGTTAATCTACAAGATCTGCTCTTGTTCAAACAAGAATTATTGGGGGCAGTTCTGTGGTCTGTTCTACGGGAGGTTGGACTGGTTCACAAGGTCTCCTTTGACCTTAGAATCCCTGAATCTAGTGGATC
Organism: Emydura macquarii macquarii; assembly: GCF_026122565.2. Classification (NCBI taxonomy): domain Eukaryota; kingdom Metazoa; phylum Chordata; order Testudines; family Chelidae; genus Emydura; species Emydura macquarii. Next base: position 2,721,937 of record NW_027131688.1, read on the forward strand.
ACTCAATTATTTGTACCTGGTTTAAGGAGCAACATATGCATTTGCTTTTCTCCCTCCCTGCCATCTGTTCAACATATGGAATTCTCTACTTAGGACACATGAAACCAAGTCATCCTTGGTCACAATGTGTCTCTGCTGAGTGATGCATACCCCACATAGGGCCAGGAAACAGCTTCTCCTATGGACTGCTCAGTGTGGTCTGTTACCTATAGTCTGCGTACTCTACTATAGCTCATACTGTACTCCAATGCCACTATATTCTTCCCGTTGTGTGACAAGAGCAGTGACCAGCTCAGCAGATGGGCACTACGGAAGGGAGAAAACATGGCTGGTACAGCTTCAAAGGGAATAGAAGCTAAAGGAGATCCGAAGGCTGCCGGATGATCTTTCCCCACCCCATCCAGACAGATGTCAGAACTGGCCACCGGAGGGGCCATGGAGGAAGACAGCCCCGTATCTTGAGAGTGTTACAGTGGGCACTTTGCTCCATCTCCTCCCACCATCTCTCCTGCTGCTGCAGAGATCAGCTTGACTCCAGCTCTTTGTGCAGCTGCTGGAAGGAAAAGAAGGGGAATGTGCATTAAGCTGCCTCCACAAGTGTCAGGCTGGCTTGGGAACATTAAACCATTCTAAATCCTTCACATCTTGAAAGGCCTTTAGTAGCCTCAGTGCCAGCCCTACAGAACAGAGATGAAAGAGGATCTCTGTAGGAAAACTATTGTAGCAAAACAGAACATGCACCGCAAATTCTTAGTGTGTGTAGGGGACAGCTTTTCAACTCAGAAAGGTGAGAAAACTGCTAGCAGTTTGTCCATTTGTGGATCTGGTTTTGATCAACAGGGATGAATTAATTACAAACATGAAGGTGGTTCGGAACGTGGGAGGAAGCAATTGTGATCTGGCAGAATTCAACGTCCTATGGAAAGGAGGCCATGAAGACAGCAAAACAAGGACAACGGACTTTAGAAAGGTGGATTTCAACTGACTCAGAAATAGTAGACAAGATTCCATGGAAAGACCAACTAGGAAGAAAAAAGAGTCAAAGGAGTCTGGCAGTTCTTAAAAGACGTAATACTAGAAGCTCATCATCAAGCTATTCTGACAGAGGAAAAAAAAAGCCACAGGAGACCAGTGTGGCTGCAGAAGGAGATTTTTAGCTATCTACAAATCAAAAGGGATACATGGAGGAAATGGACGGAGGGGCATGTCAGCAAGGAAGAATTCATGGGAATAGCCCAAGGGTGTAGGGACAAAAAAAAAAAAAAAAAAATCCAAAAAGCCAAGGCACAGAATGATTTCCAGCTGGCAAGGAACGTTAGAGACAACAGGAAGGGGTTCTTCAAATGTGTCAGACAAAAAAAAGAGATCCGGGATGGTATGGGTCTGATGCTCAGTGGAGGTGATGAGCTGGTAACAGAAGATGATAGGAAGGCAGAGCAGCTCAGTGCCTACTTGGCTTCACTCTTCTCATAAAAAGAGAGATTTGACTGGACAACTAGCCAAGTTACCATAGACAATCAGTGGGAAGGGAGGCAGATCAGGATAGTAAAGAACAAGTCACATCTTCTGGCCAAACTGAATGAATTCAAATCAGTGGTGCTGGATGATATTCACCTGAGGGAACTGAAGGAATTAGCTGCAGGAATCTCAGCACCACTGGCAATAATCTTTACAAACTCATGGATGATGGGAGAGATCTCTGAAGGCAGGAGAAGGGCTAATGCAGTGCCCATCTTTAAAAGGAGGAGCCAGACTATAGACCAGTCAGCCTGACCTCGATACCTTGGAAGCTACTAGAGTAATGTATAGAACACCCCATTTGCAGATACCTGGAGGATGATGCAACCAGCACGGATTTACCATGAACAAATCATGCCAAACCAGCTTGTTTTTCTTCTTTCACAGGGTAACTGATTTGGTGGCCGGGGGGAAAATGAGATGGACATAATATACCTGGATTTCAGAAAGGCTTTTAACACTCTCCCACATGACATTCTGGTGAGTAAGCTGAATTACAATTAAGTGGATACATAATTGGTTAAACCACCACAGACAAAGAGTGACCATTAATGGGATGGATGTCAGATTGGAGGGACGTCTCAAGGGTGCATTCCACAGGGATCTGTGCTGGGTCCAGTGTTGTTTACCAACTTTATTAATGACTTGGATGTAGGTATAGAGAGCAGACTGACAGAGTTTGCAGATGACAGAGCTAGGGGGGTTGCCAATATTTTGGGGGATCGAGCTAAAATTCAGAGCCATCTTGATAAATTGGAGAACTGGGCTATAGGCAAAAAAACCTGAAATTCAACCAAGACAAATGTAAGATGCTACAATTAGAGAAGAAAAAGCAAATGTACAAAGCCACAATGAGGGAAAACTGGCTTTGCGGCAGCACTGCTGAGAAGATTTGGGAGCTGTGGTGGATCACAACCTCAACATGAATCAGTACTGTGATGCTGTTGCACAAAAAAAAAAATTTCAATCAACAATTTTAGGTTGCATTAAGAGAGGCATAGCCTGCAAGTCACAGGAGGAGATAGTATTGCTCTACTCAGCTCTGGTTTGGCCTCAGCTGGAGTATTGTGTCCAATTTTGATCACCAAGGTATAGAAAGGATGTAGAGAAACTGGAGAGGATCCAGAGGCAAGCAACAAAGACGTTGAAAGGGATGGAATGTAAGCCACGAGAAGAGGCTGAGGAAACAGATAGGTGATTAAGGGGTTATGACAGAGGTCTTCAGATCCTTGAAAGGCTGCCATCAAAAAGATAGAGAGAAGTTGTCCTGCCCTCTGGCAAAAGAGAACAAGAGACAATGGGTTCAAACTACAGCATGGCAGGTTTAGATTAAATCTCAGGAGAAACTGAGAACAGTGAGACAGTAGAAGAAACAGGCTAGGGATGCTGTGGAAGTGTCTTCACTGGAGGTTTTGAAAAGGAGGCTGGATAGCCACCTGTCGTGGATGGTTTAGACGCAACAAATCCTGCATCTTGGCAGGGGGTTAGACTAGATGACCCTTGCGGTCCCTTTTAACCCTATGGTTCTATGCAAAATTCCCTCTCAAAAAAAGAGCTTGTAGCTTTTTTAAAGAAAATACAATTTTGTAAATAATTTCTCTCATTCTAGATAGCCCATTGTCTAATGTTTTCTTGCATCGCATCACACACACACACACACACACACACACACACACACACACACACAAAACCATGCCGGAAGTTTGAACAACCTGCTGATATTAGCTAACCAGATGCAAGCTTTATTCATTACAATATCTTCAACATGACAAAATCTCTTTAAAATGCTGAGGGAGTCCCATTTTAATTTTACAGTCATTTAATGACAATGCTACAGTGGCTATTCGTGTTCTCTTTCTAATGGTATGTATTTCTTTATCTGACTGGCAAAAGAGTGAGCCTGAAAGAATAATCCTTTTAATATTTACACAGACGGCTCTATTAAAGTATTCATAACAGTTTATTGGCATCACAGTTGCAAAATAATTCAGCAGTAGGATTTCTTTCACAAATCTGAATATGCAGTATTTTATCCATACAATACTAACATTGTAAAACAATGCACTTACAATCCCACCATTACTTATTAAACCAAAAACATGATTCCACCTGTATTTTAATGAGACAGAAAGTGCTTAAGGACTGCTGCCAATACATCTGAAACGAACGCTCCTAGAAACGAGGATAGGAATTCTATAGGGAGTTCTCTAGATTAGAAATCGATAAATCTAACCAAATCTAAGATACCAATCCTAAAAACAAATGAATGAATGCAAACTCCTGTTGACATTACAGGGTGCAGGACTCAGCTGAAAGACAAAGGATTTATTAAATGTTTCTAGACAGAGCTCGGTTATTCAGCAAAGCATCTAATATTTTCAAACACTCGGTTGTGTCACAATCAGTTAACATAATAGCTGAAAGAAAGCTAGTGATTTTAACATGCATGTCATGTTAAAGAATGCAGCGACAAAATTAGAAAGGTTAAGGCACAAAATGAGATTAAACTAGCTAGAGACAAAGGGTAACAAGAAAACATTCTATAAATACATTAGAAGCAAAAGGAAGACCAAGGACGGGATAGGCCCATTACTCAATGGGGGAGGGGAAGAGGGAGAACAGAAAATGTGGAAATGGCAGGGGTGGTAAAATGGCTTTTGTTTCAGTTTTCACCAAGAAGGTTGGTGGGTAAGTGGACGTCTAACATAGTGAATGCCAGCAAAAATGAGGCAGGAACAGACATTAAAATAGAGAAAGAATAAGTTAAAAAAGTTACTTAGCCAAGTTAGAGGACTTCAAGTCACCAGGGCCTGATGAAATGCATCCTAGAATACTCAAAGAGCTGACTGAGGAGGTATCTGAGCCATTAGAAGTTCTCTTTGAAAAGTCTTGGAAGACCGGAGAGATTCCAGAAGACTGGAAAAGGGCAAACATAGTGCCCTTCTACAAAAAGGAAAATAAGGACAACCCTGGGAATTAAGCTGACTGGTCTGTAATTCCTGTACCCGGAAAGATAAGGGAGCAAATAATTTGCAAACATCTAGAAGATAAGTAACAGTCAGCATCGATTTGTCAAGAACAAATCATGTCAAACCAACCTGAAGACTTTCTTTGACAGGGTAACAAGCCTTGTGGATAGGGGGGAGGCAGTAGATGTGGTATATCTTGACTTTAGTAAGGCTTTTGATATGGTCCCTCATGACCTTCTCTTAAACAAATTAGGGAAATACAACCTAGAAAGAGCTATTATAAGGTGGCTGGAAAACTGTTCCCAGAGAGTAGTTATCAATGGTTCACAGTCATGCTGGAAAGGCATAACAAGTGGGGTTCTGCAGGGATCAGTTCTAGGTCTGGTTCTGTTCAATATTTTCATCAACGATTTAGATAATGGCATAGAGAGTACACTTATAAAGTTTGCAGATGATACCAAGCTGGGAGGGGTTGCAAGTGCTTTGGAGGATAGGATTAGAATTCAGAATGATCTGGACAAACTAGAGAATTGGTATGAGGTAATTAGGATGAAATTCAGTAAGGACAAATGCAAAGTACTCCACTTAGGAACAATCAGTTGCACAAATACAAAGTGGAAAATGACTGCCTAGGAAGAAGTACTGCGGAAAGGGATCTGGGGTCATAGAGGACCACAAGCTAAATGTGAGTCAGTGTAACCCTGTTGCCAAAAAAAAAAAAAAAAAAAAAAAAAAAAGGAAGTGTCATTCAGAGGTCTATTGGCAGGAGTGTTGTAAGAAAGACACGAGTAGTAATTCTTCCGCTCTCCTCCATGCAGATTAGTCCTCAACTGGAGTCTGGTGTCCAGTTCTGGGCATCATTTCAGGAACGATGTGAATGAATTGGAGAAAGTCCAGAGAAGAGCAACAAAATTTATTCAAATTCTAGAAAACATGACCTGAGGCAAGACTAAAAACTGGGACATGACAGCTTTCCAGTACATAAAAGGTTGTTACAAGGAGGAGGGAGAAAGATTGTTCTTTGCCTCTGAGGACAGGACAAGAATCAATGGGCTGAAACTGCAGCAAGGGCGGTTTAGGCTGGACATTAGGAAAGACTTCTTAACTGTCAGGGTGGTTAAGCACTGGAATAAATTGCCTAGGGAGTTTGTGGAATCTCCATCATTGGAGATTTAAGCACAGGTTAGACAAACACCTGTCAGGGATGATCTCGATGCTACTTAGTTCTGCCATGAGTGCAGGGGACTGGACTAGATGACCTCTGATGTCCCTTCCAGCCCTATGATTCTATGAGCAAAGGACCAGATTCCATGAACAGTGTCCTGGGTTTACTACCCCATAAAAATCAGTGACAGTGTGTAACACTGGATGGCTGAACTCAGTGAGAACTTACATGCTCAAAGTTAAGCACATACAAGAGTCTAGGCAGGGTCAGGGCCTAAGTGAAAAATATAAGAGGTGCAGAGACTTTTGCTGGCTCTCTGCACAGGGATGAGTTCCCACAAGTAGGTTCTTGCATGCAATTCATGGGGCATTTTGTCCATGTCAACAGTTCCGTTCCAAGAGTACGGCCTACACTGCTCTCCTATACTTGTCACATTTGTGCTGCCAAGTAATTTTCTGTACTCCAAGTATTGTGAAGAGCTAAGTCCTTCATAGGCAAGACACTCTCAACAGCACTAAGAAACAGGGAGCTCAGGGCTTTCCCCTTCCCTCACAAGGAAACACAGATCAAGGGGATATGAAAGTGACAGGACACAACATGAGTCTTGAAGTTTTCCTTTTATCTTTACTTACAAATGCAGTAAAACAACTTGAGAGCTAAAAAGTGTTCAATAAATATTTAATTACCCAAATAGAGAAAACAGACATATGCAAAATGCATGGGGATGTCCGTCACCTCTTCCAGAGGAGGAATCTCACACTCTAGAAGACACAGCCAAACCGACACAAGTAGGCTGTCATAGAAGTCATAATTTGGGGCAGACATCTTCCATGCAGGAAGAGAGCGTGAAATTTTAGTGGACCCAGGTTCCTGTTAGTCTTTCTCCAGCTCCCTCTGTCTTTATCACTTAGTGCTGGTCAGTGCTATTATTGACCTCGATTCACTAGGTGCTAAAGCTACTTTGCTGCTAGCATACATAGGATGTATATACAACCAATCCTGGAAGACGACCCCTCACTCTCACAAACCCTGGGAGGCAGGCCAGTCCTCGCTTACAGACAGCCCCTCAACCTGAAGCAAATACTCACCAGCAACTGCACACCATACAACAAGAACACTAACCCAGGAACAACAAACCCTGTTGCCATCTCTACTCACATATCTACTCAAGTGACATCATCACTGGTCCTAACCACATCAGCCACACCATCAGGAGCTCATTTACCTGCACATCTACTAAATGTGATATACACCATCATGTGCCAACAATGCCCCTCTGCCTTGCATATTGGCCAAATTGGACTGTCTCTACGCACGAACATTGTGGACAAATCAAACATTCAAAACTAGTAGGAGAGCACTTCAATCTTCCTGGACACTCAGTAACAGACTTGAAAGTTGCCATACTTCAACAAAAAAACTTCAAAAACGAACTCCAGCACAAAACGACGGAGCTGGAACTCGTATGCAAACTTGACATTATCAGACTAGGTCTGAACAGAGACTGGGAGTGGCTAGCCCACTGCAAAAAATAACGTTCCCTCTTTTGACATTCACACCTTCTCATCAACTGATGTGAATGGCTCATCCACCCTGACTGTATTAACCTCCTTAACACTTGCCCTCCTCGCTGGTTTGTAGCTCACCCATCCTTGCATGTGTATACAGTCACCTGCCAAACTGAAGTTCCACTTCATGCACCCGACGAAGTGGGTTTCTGCCCCTGAAAGCTTCTGCCCGAAAACATTTGTTAGTCTTTACGGTGCCACAGGGCTCTCGCCTTGTTAATAGTATGTAACGCAGCTTTCTGTAGATTAAAGAAAGGCCTTTATAGGATACAGGAGAATGCAGATGGAAAGGCTGAGTGTCCCCCACTCGATCCTTCCCCCTATTTCCTCTCTTTCCCTACCTGTCTCTCCTCCATTTTAATGTCAATGACTTTTCAACAGTCGTTTGCTTTACCTGATGATTACTTCAGTGACTCCTGAACTCAGGGAGGGCACCTCCCTCCATTGGCGGCTCAGTGCCGTAGTTCATGCTGCCTGGTCATGATTTGAATGCAATTAGTCACATAAATCACGATAATCAGAGAGATGTGTAAAAAACATAATGGCCCTCAGCTTCCCAGGCGGGAGCATGGCTTCACGAGATGTGCCCACCCACCAAATCCCTGGATCAAAGCATGAGTATTGAATCATAGGAAAAATGTGATCAGAAGTTTAAAAGGTGCCTTTATTTTTACTATTCCTCCTACAATAACCCATTACCTGGGATGTGGAAAACATGCTCCTACATTGGACAGGCACTGTGGCATTTCACAGATGTAATGGATTATTCCTGGGGATGATAAACTAACATTGCTGGGCTGAACACACATATGTTGAAAGCTTTTACCTCCCAGATAAGAGAGGCAAGAAGCCTGTTTGGCTGGTAGGATATATGCCTTGATCTATGCCCTGATAAGATATATGCCCTGATAAGATATGTCTCACCTGGCTGGAAAGCATATTTTGCTAGCATCAGCGCCAGTCAGGGTCTGTCAACAAAAATACTTATTTACAAGCTAGCACAAACAGACTTTCAGACGACAAGTGGCGCAGTAATGCTGAGGACATGACATGCGAGGCAAAACCAGGGGGATTCAACCAAACAAAAGAGCACTCTCCTCACACACTATGGGGGGCTGAAGGGCTTGGGATTAAATGACTTACCCAAGGTTACACAGGAAGCCTGTAGCAGAGCAACGAACAGCTCCCTGGAGTCCTAGTCCAGTGCTTTACCTGCCACATCATCTTTCCCCTAAAGGACTTGCAAGATATACAGGATGGCTACTAAGCACAGGGGGGGGGAAGCAGGGAGGCAATGGTAATCTCATTTCCAGCGAAGCTCGCTAGAAGAGCTTATGGAGAATCAGCTACCAAGCAGTTCACAGTAGCTGGCGGGTACTAGCTACGTCCCACTAGTGCCCCCTGTGGGCACTTCTAACATGCACTACAAGTGCCGCTGTGCACACTAGCATGGGAAGTACATGCTGTTAAACCGCCTGCGGGTCTTCTGACTACAGCAAGAGAGCCACATGGGCCACTAGCGCGGAGCAGCTAGGGCGCTTCCAATCCAGACGCTAGCAGCTGGCGTCCTGCACTCTCTCTTCCCTGTGTAGACGGGCCTTTGACGCAGGCTGTAAAGGCGGCTGCCGTGGAAAAGGCAGGATCGCTGAAAGCACTTTGCTGCAGTTGAGGAGTCCTTTCCGGGGCATTTTCACCACGATGCAGTCAGGCCAAAGACTACTCTGCTTTCAGAATCCGTTCCATGGTATTGGTGCTAGCTACTGGTCACTAGCACAGGTGTGATGCTATGTAATGCCCAGGTTAACCCACAAAGCATGCGTCAGTTTCCCGAAGCCTGAGCAGAGTCTTTCTGAAATAAAAATAGTCATAGCAATAGCTGCACCTTCTTGGCAACTAACCCACTTCTCTACTCCTTCCTGATACACAGCCCTTAGCGAGGCAGGCAAGATTTGTATCGGCTACAACACACTGCACCTTCCAAAATACATTCCCTTCTCCCTGTCAGGGTGTATGTCCTCAGCGCCCACCTCCCAACACATGGGGCCAACCCTGTTCCTACCAGGACACAGACATGGTGCATGCTACATGGAAATCCCGAGCCAAGGATCAGCTAGAAGACGCGGCTCTCTGCCACTCAGTTCAGAGAGAGTGAGTGACATAGCTGAGCGCTGGAACAGGAAGATCTGTCTTTGTGCTACTCTGCAGAGGAAATTAAATATCCAAGTTAGAAATAAAACAAACCAATACTGACACAGATGCTGGCAGTAAGTGTCTCTTCAGCCTACGATGTTCCCCACAGTTGACAGGCAGTGGAGCGCTTGGTATTAATTATGACACATTCTGAAATTTATCAAGCATTTCAGTTTTTGTCTCGGCAACTTTTGCAACCAAGCAAAGCAACTTTTGGATTTAACCATTCGGTTTGAGTCAGTTTAAGCATTAACTAATGTCTGATGGAGCATATTCATCTGAACATGCCTCAAGCCATGGCTACGTTTTATAATTCAGTCTGCCCTCATTGGAACTCCATCATGTGCAAAACAGATCGGAGTAATGCATGTTACACATTTTTATCGACCTCGGAACAAGGAGCAATTACAGTCTCGGTTGTCAAGAAAGGCTAATGATTTTTGGTGCCCAAATGAGATTGCTAAAGAGGAGCCAGATTTACAAAAAGTGCTGAGCATCTTTCTGGTCCCTTTAAGAGGTCTCAAGCTGGGCACCCACAACAAAAAAAAACAAAAACAAAATATCACTCGTTGCCTTTGGAAAATTGAGACTTACCTGACTAGTTATTAAAATAGGCACAGGATCTACAACACTTTTCCAGAAAACAAGTTCTCCAGACAAGGAGAGCCACCAGGAGGTTCCTGAGAAGGAAATTGGCAGAAGCAGGTAGCAAGATTTTTCTCTCTTCTCTGTCTACCCACCCAGAGCTAGAAAATTCAGACTTCTACTGGTGGCTAGACGGACTGATTCATGATCACCAGCCCAGGCCACACCAATCCAAGTGAAGCAGAGCTCAGTTGAAAGTGTCAATATTAGCCTCACCTCGCCTTGCTCATTGCTGCTTGTAACAATTTCGTTGGCTTACCCCTCTGTGTAATCCTAACGTCTCTGAACTGGGTTTCCATATCTCACCTTTATCTCCTCTTGGATTTTTCTCTAGAACTTGCTTTAATTAAGTTTCCTGCAGATTTCTAATCTGAACATTTCCCTGATGTTTTTCACTCTTGAGATACAAAACATGAACAATCCTTCATCGTTTCTTCTAAAAGACAACAAATTAAATCCAGGGAACATTTCCGATGTGTCCCCATTTTTGTTTTAAAGCTTCTGTTAAAAGCCCAAGGTAGTACATTTCAGAAGATCTATTCCCATGGGATCCTTTGGTTCTGCCTGTATTCCAACAAACAGACACTGTCTGTTCAATCTCATTCCTCTCTTTAAAAGTGTGTCTAAGTGGCTGTAATAGTCAATTTTCTTCAATAGATTCCAACCTAAATAAATCTGTGAAAACTGCATGGTTCACTTGTGACTGCTGCTCTCTTCCTGAGCAAGAGCAAGGACTTCAATCTCCTCATTTCCCTTTGCAATGAGAGGAGAAAGCGGCTCATGTTGAAGACTCGAAGTCAGTAATACTTGCGCAGCAACGAGAAGTCGCTGAATTCTGACACGGAGGATCAGATTTCAGACTTTTGGTGTCCAGTCAGAACATCCGACCGGGTGCTGGCAGGTCCCCCTTTTGAGCAGAGTTTCCAGTTGAAGACAGGCACCCAGACCCGGAAGCCAGATACTGCAGAGAGCAAGTGCCTGCTGAGGTGCTACCGTCAGAATGAGGTACCAAAGCCCTGCAGAAACTGGTTTCTGGCCCTGTCTTAATCTCCATGTGATCTGGGAAGAAGGGATGAGAGTTGACTCCCTCGTTACTTTCTCCAGCCTGGCTGTAATAATGGACGTGGTTTTTCACACAACCCGATGCCTGCAGGTTCTAGGCTCACAAACCTCACTAAAGCCAATCCACACAGGGCGCACCGGAGCAAAGGACCAATACTGCCCTCCCAGGCCATTACTGACCATTCAACAAACAGGAGATGGGAAGCTACGGGGACTGGCTCTTCCCTGGTGGGCTGCCACCTATGGATCCCAGCACCTTCCAAGATCCCACCTTGGGCCTAGCTTCCACCTCTCCTACCTCAAATCTGATCAGAGCACAGGCTTGGGGCCAGGGCACTGAGCAGGACACGAGGCGTCACCTCCGTCAGCAGCTGGCAGCATGCTGCTTCCACAGCTCTCCCAGCCCTCGGCAACCTGGAGACCAAGCCAAGCTCAGCGGGCCTGAATCAGGCAGCAATGCCTTGCAGCAGGTTGAGAGCTTCTTGGAGGAAGAGCCTCCACTGCTGTCACAGGCAGCCAGGACTGCCGGGCTTTGAGATCCCCGGCGGCCAGCTCAGGCCTGCCAGCGGCCGAGGGCTCCCGCGGCGGGAGGGGGAGCAAGTGTCCTCTTGGCCACTCTGCTCCTGCCCTGGGTGGGCCGAGGGAGCCACGGGTTCCAGAGCCCATCACGCCCCCGCCATCCCATCTCCCAGCCACACCGGCTGCCCCCAGAGTCCGGGGGAAGTGGGGGAGAGCGGGAAATGGGCCTGCAGACCCCCCACCCCCACAGGGAACTTCAGCCACTGGTGGGGGGAAAGAGGGGCAAATGCAAGCATAGGCCCCCAGGTGCCGGAGACCCACGGTACGCCACTGCTCAGGAGAGTTCGCTATATTAGCGGGGAGGATGAAAATGAAAGCTAAAGACAAGACAACACCGAGAGCTGGTTTGTCTCACTGTTAGAAGAAAGAGCATTCCTTTGCAATGACTAGCACTGAACACACCAAGATCCAAACCCTTCTCACGCGACTCGTGGGAGTAATCGGACTGGCTTCCCCATGACAATTCAACTCAGCAAGGGGAGTAGGATTGGGGTCTGCACGTCTGCTGTAGGACAAAACTCTTGGTGGTTGAAGTTAATGGAGTATCATCTAACCGTGCTTTTCAGGAGACCTTTCATAAAAGGGTCCCTCCGGTAATTTTAAAACCGGTCTTGTAATTAGTGTTTAATTGTAGTCTTAAAATAAAAATGGCTCTTCTCGGTCTCCAGCACTGCTTTTCAGCACAGTTCGTGTGCGTTAAAGCAGCAGCTCTAGTGGCAATTAGAACAACTTACCGCAATCCTGTCAGCGGCTCATTTTGTGAAAGTGAATTTAATTTATTACTAATCCAATATTCGCCACCTCATCCTCAGAGCTGCCTTTGTAGCAGCTTCCGACAAGGGCAGCCTTCCTTGTAAGATGGAGGATTATACCTAGATTACAATTAACTCTGGTGTGCAAAGTCAGTCTTTTCTCTAACAGCGGCCAATACTTGCAACACAACAACCACAGAAAGACAGAGAAGTGTTCTCTTAAAACCAAGGAGGAGGGCTGGATGAAAAATGACCCAGCCATTCTTACTTCTTAGCCTCTCCCAGCTCCTCACCCCAATTTATGAAGCCTTCTTTAACACCACCAATGGCACAAAGCCAAGCAGGAAGACACAGGATCATTTCCAGCATGCGATCGCTTATTAGACAAAAACGGCTTAAAAAGAGTATTCCCTTCACTGGGCATTGGAACAAAGGCTCAATAACTCCTAGGAGAGAATTGGAGACATTTAACCTGATGAGTAAGCGCTCTTCTAAAAAGGAAAACTGTACTGGTGTCACCAAACTCTGACATGCTTAAAGGAAACGTAACATGCTGATGTTTAAAACATTCCTGATCTTGCTGTGAGGCAAGAGGGAAGGAAATGAAAATGCATATTCAAATAAATGTTTAAACACAACATTGATCCGTTTTTCCCTTTCGCTCTCCCCTGAGCAGGGGCAGATTCCAACTTCAGTCGCTCCATTTCTAACCCTGATTACAATCCCTCCCAGACTGAATAAAGCTATGAAATACAGCTTCATTTGTCCTCTGGTGTTCAGGGTCAGACTGTATGCTTCTACTCCATTACTCGGATTTCAAATGACTGCGTCAGGGGAGAACTGGAGGGTTTGGAGCAGAGTGCTCTGTGTCAGCAATAGCTGGCTCTCTGCTGGACATAAATTTAAAAGGTGAGCAGCAGGGAGGTTATCAGTTAAAGTTCTTCAGCTTGAAGTGACTTGTTTGCCAGAGAGCAGAATTGTGGCACATCGCTCACTGCAGCTCTAATGAAAGCTTGCGGAGTCTATGAAGTCCTAATAAAAATAGACTGAGTTGCAAGGTCTTTATGAACCAGTCAAAAGGGTCAATTTAGTGCCCTGGAGGAGTGAAATCTACTCATTACCACATCTACCCTGGGATGGGGAATAAATGGGAAACTGCACAAAATCCACCCCAAACGATTCATGTTTCCTAGTCCCTTTGAGCAAGCAGAGACAGGAATAATGCTGATCACACAGGGCTGCTTGACCACACGTTATACTGCAGGGTTTATCTAAGTTTTGGTCACATTCTCAGACACCAGAAAGCCCCCATACTTCCAAAGCCTTCCAGCTACGATGGGCTTGCCGCCCTTCCCCCCTCGCTTTGGAGAGGGTAACCCCTTAGTGACTGGACCCGGTCGCAGGGCAGGGCAGGGCAGGGCTTCTCCCCAGCTTCCAAGCATACCTGGCCATACCTCGCCTCCTTTACGAAGGTTCATTGTGCAAACATAAGCAACTCAAACAAACAAATAGTCCCTTAACTTACCCCTTCTCCTCCGATTTCACAGGCTCCTTTCCCAGACGCCTCTGAGGATCCTACAGCTGGCAGTTTCCCAGGCAACGCTAGTCCCTGTTTTAGAACAGCAGGCTCAGGACAATCTTTCTAGACCCTTTGCCCCAGGCTCCCAACTACAGGATTTATCCCCTCTCCCCAGGCACAGCCTGCCCCAATTATTCCTCCTTTCCCTGCCCTCTGATAGTTCTGGATAGCCCCAGGTGTTGGTTAATTAGCTCAGTTGGACCCACCTGCTCTGACACCAGGGTGCAGGGGGGTGGGTCTGCTCTACACACAGGGCTCGGGTCCCCGCAGACAGGGCCCCGATTCAGCAAAACAGTGAAGTGTTTACTTTGAAACCCTTCTTCAAGCACATGCTAGTGTGCTTGGCTAAATCAGGGCCTTCGGGCAGTCTTAGGAATTTATGATACAACAGGCCTGCTCTGGCTCCCTGCAAACCCCAGAGCAAGACTCTCACCTAGGAGGTGGGTGGCTCAGCTAGGCTAGGGTGGGAGTTCAATGGCTCAGGGTACAAGTACTGCAATACAGCTGTCATGAGCTGAAGGTGGTCAGTTCAATTCTAGGAGTAGGATGACCAGATGCCTGCTTTTTGACTGGAAAGTCCAGGCCAAAAGGGGCCCTAACAGTGTCTGGTCAGATCCACTGACCGCACACCCAAAGTCTGGCTGCTGTGGGTTGGGGAGGCAGAGAGGTGCCGGCTCGTCACCTGCGCCAGCCCCCATTCAGCTGGGACCACTTCCTACCTGCGTCAGGTGGCTCCAGCTCCCCAGGTGAGTCCTTCCCAACCCGGGGGAGGAGGAGTGAATAGGCGACGTTCCAGCACTCCTGCTGGAGTGTCCGGTTTTTAAATATTACGAAGTGCGCAACCCTACCTACCTACCAGGACGCTTCCCTCTGTGGGCAGCTAACTCCAGGTGCTTTGGGAGATACTAAACCAGCCATGGCAGCCTTTGCCTAGCCTAGAGCACAGTGCATATCCTGCAGATCCCTGCTCACGTCGCATGACGACCTTTACAAGGAGAAATGGATGAAATGATGTTGTGTTATGTGATCACGCAATGGGAAACTGTATCCCAGCACAGCACAAAGCCTTAACTCTGGCATTTCCTGGCATTCCTGTGTTTAAACCAGGCAACTCTAATATTCTCTGAACACAAGGGGGGTTTTAAAATGAAATTTGCTGGGTTTTTAAGGAAGAGCAAAGGCAGGCTCATCACCACCTGAGTGCCCCCACGCCATGCACGGTGGGAATGGAACGAAGCACGGCTCCCTCCAGAACCCTGACTTGCTGTCTAAACACTTTGTGTGCCACACAGATAAAGTCAGCAATGCTGTGGGACGTTTGGCATGCCAGCTGAATAAGGAAGCACACTGAGCACGCACTTCCGGAAGGGATGGCATGATGGGACAGCCTATCCTAATTTAGCAATTGACTGATCTCAGATTACTAGCAGTAGATATGCCCACTGGCCTGCGATGGGATGTTAGATGGGGTGGTTCTGAGGTAGTACAGAGAATTCCTTCTGGGTGTCTGGCTGGTGAGTCTTGCCCAGATGCTCAGGGTTTAGCTAATCACCATATTTGGGGTTGGGAAAGAATTTTCCCCCAGGGCAGATTGGCAAAGGCTCGGGGGGGGGGGGGGGGGGGGTTCGCCTTTCTCTGCAGCATGGGGCACAGGTCACTTGCTGGTGGATGCTCTGTATCTTAAAGTCTTTAAAACATTATTTGAGGACTTCAGTAACTCAGTCATAGGTTAGGGTCTATTACAGGAGTGGGTGGGTGAAGTTCTGTGGCCTGCGTTGTGCAGGGGGTCAGACTAGATTGTCAGAATGGCCCTTTCTGACCTTATAGTCTATGAGTCTGTCATATTTTAAAATGCCTCCCATTTTCAAGCCTCTAATTAGCCTCACAGCAGCCCTACCTGTGAAGGTAGAGAAATGGTCTCATCCTCCTTGTTTTACAGCTGGGGGAAACTGAGGCATCCCAAGATACAGATAATCAGTTTCACAGCTGGGATTAAAACTCAGGATTCCTTAATGATTAGTCCCACATTCTCTCTCTTTCACAGCGTATGCACAGCCACTTGATAGCGTCGTAATCAGCCAGGTGACGAGCCAGTAGCCCAGGTGATCTGGCAGGTCAACACCTGCAGATGGTTTAAACCAGCAGATGGGTGGGTCAGTGAGAAGAGAGTGACTCACGACCGTCGTTGCTGACAACTCATTATGCCAAACAGATTCCACCTTAATGTCCTGTGGCGTCATAAGTGACCATAAAGGGCATCTAGAAGACAGGTGATTGGTGGGTGATCAAAGAGGTCTGAGCACAGAGGCAAGTCGCCGTTCTCACGGATCTCGGCCAGGAGCATGATGCAGGCCCCTTCACGGTGAATATGGGGCGATGCTATGTTACTAAGTATTGTCAGCCATGGCAACAGCCATGGCATGGAGAGTCCCGGTAACAACATGCATCGCTTTGTTGAGCTCTCTATCGGCCAGTTTGCTGGGAGAGGAGTGACACCAGCCGGACGCACAGTCCTCTGCTACTGAACAGCAGAGGGCAAGGGCTGATTTTCTAAGCAGCCAGCTGCACAAACCCCAGGTTGAGCCGGCCAGTTTTCCGAGCACATTGTTCCAAGTGCTGACTTTGGCTGCTGTCTTCTTCAAGGGGTTGCCGTACGTCGATGACCTATCCGGCGTCACGCTGAGGGAAACTGGGTGTGGGGCGTGCTGCAGGCATCGGCTGGTCAAACAAATAGTTAACTCGTGGTTTGCACTTGCATTATGCAGATGAAGTAGGCTAGAAACCATCATGGAAAAGCTCAGCTGCGGGTGCCATCAACACTTGTACCCTTATACTGAGGGACGAGATCCTGCAGATTAGACCATAGATATTACAATCCAATCAGCAGGAGTGAAATCTCCTTGCAGGTGTAGATGGGAGGACATTCAATAACTTGCTTGCAGACTGTGGGGTCCTGGGCTGGCAACATTAGGTGTTTATTTGGGCCACTTGCGTGTATATCGTACTTGTGCCCAAACCCAACCCAGACACACAGAGCACTTAGGAGGTGCAGGAGGCATATTCAAATGGGTGAATTTCATACCCTCTCTCAATCAAGCTTGCCTGTTAGCAGTCAAATTTTTCCTGTGATATTGAGAGTGATAATTGAATTTGCACTTCAGTATATAATTATCAATCTTGTGCTTGATGACATTAAAGAAAGAAAGAATTATTTTGCAATTTGAAATTCATATTAAGTAAGACGATGCAGAGCAGTGACAGTCTGGCCCTAATTAATTACTTTCCAGGCTGAGAGTACTAAAAATCGGTTGGGTATTTTTTTCCCCATTGGTTGCATTTGAACAAAGCTGTGAAAGAGGGAATTAGAGACTTTAATCAAAATCAAAGGACTGGTACCTTGTGATGTGACTGGGATACTGTGTTGGTGAAGATTAATGAATCCAAGTCATGAAGATCTGCAAATGTGTGGCCAGGGAACATGTTTATATTCTTGTAACAGCTGGGCAAAGATAAAGAAATGAAAAACACTTTAGAGCAACAACAGTTCAATTGTCAGGCTATATGGACTCTCTCCTCAGGCCCTATGCCACCAGCACTCCTAGCTATCTTTGTGATACCACTGACTTCCTGAGAAAACTACGATCCACCGGTGATCTCCCAGAAAACACCATCCTAGCCACTATGGATGTAGAAGCTCTTTACACCAACAGTCCACACAAAGAAGGACTCCAAGCCATCAGGAACATTTTTCCTGATGATGATATGGCACACCTGGTAGCTGAACGTTGTGACTTTGTCCTGACCCACAACTACTTCAGATTTGGAGGAAATCTATACCTTCAAGTCAGTGGCACAGCTATGGGCACCCGCACAGCCCCACAGTATGCCAACATTTTTATGGCTGACCTAGAACATCACTTCCTCGAAACTCGTCCCCAAGCACCTCTTCTTTACCTACGCTACACTGATGACATTTTCATCATCTGGATCCACAGGAGAGAGTCCCTCAAAGAATTTCACCAAGATTTCAATAATTTCCACCCCACCATCAACCTCAGCCTGGACCAGTCCACACAAGAAATCCACTTCCTGGACACTACAATAAAATAAAGGATGGTCACATTAATACCACCCTATACCGAAAACCAACTGAACGCAATACATGCCTTCATGCCTCCAGCTTCCACCCTGGACACATTACACGATCCATTGTCTACAGCCAAGCCCTAAGATACAACCAGATTTGCTCCAATCCCTCAGACAGAGACAAACACCTACAGGATCTCCATAAAACATTCTTAAAACTACAATACCCACCTGGGGAGGTGAAGAAACAAATTGACAGAGCCAGACGGGTACCCAGAAGTCACGTACTACAGGACAGACCCAACAAAGAAAACAACAGAACACCAGCTAAAATCTCTCCAACACATCATTAAGGATCTACAACCTATCCTAGAAGATGATCCCTCATTTGCTCAAGCCATGGGATGCAGGCCTATCTTTGTTTACAGACAGCCCCCCAACCTGAAGCAAATACTCACCAGCAACCATACACCATGCAACAAGAACATTAGCCCAGGAACCTATCCCTGCAACAAACCCCGTTGCCAGCTCTGCCTGCACATCAACTCTAGTGACACCATCACAGGTCCTAACCACATCAACCACACCATAAGGAGCTCATTCACCCGCACATCTACTAATGTAATATATGCCATCATGTGCCAGCAATGCCCCTCTGCCATGGACATTGGCCAAACCGGACTGTCACTACGCAAAAGAATAAATGGACACAAATCAGACATAAAAAATGGTAACATCCACAAGCCAGTTGGAGAGCACTTCCATCTCCCAGGACACTCTGTAGCTGACTTGAAAGTTGCCATACTTCTACAAAAAAACTTCGAAAACAGACTGCAGCGAGAAACTGCAGAGCTGGAACTGATCTGCAAACCTGACACAATCAGACTGGGTCTGAACCGGGACTTGGAAGGGTTATCTCATTACAAGAAGTAATTGTCACTGTTCACACATTCTCACCTCCTAATCAAGGGTTGTGAATAGGCCTCAACTACTCGAACTGAATGGACTTTGTTAGCACTTGTCCTCTCCATTATTATGTATATATATATATATATATATATATATATATATATATATATTTCTTACCCTTGGATGTAAAGAAATTTGTTAATCTTTAAGATGCTATAGGACTCTCATTGCCTTAACAGTTCAATAGTTAAGGCTGCACAACAGTTTCATACCAAAGGCCAATTTTTGGCCCTTGGTAACTTTGTGGAAGTTTACATTTGGGCTGACGTTTTGTATGTTCCATGTCTGCCCAAACCTACAGTCCAGTGAGAGACAGGAGAGGCAAAAAATTAAACTCTTCTCATTTGCAATAAAGTTGTTAATAAATGAACCAAATTCCCCACAACCCTTTGTATATAAAACCCCATGATCCTTTGTGCACGAACCAATGTGTTTTGTATTCATTATTCTAGTTTTTGTGTCTATGATTCTAGGAACTTTGAACTTAAATTAAATGTAATGTGTGACCAAATGGTGGAATGTGTATCATAACCCTGATCCCGTTGACCTAGACAGAATGTGTCCAGATGTTCAGGAAGGACCTCTTGTGATTGAGGTATACTTGTCACTGCAAATGTCATGATTGATAATGATCCACTGAGAGATATTTTTAGCTTTACAGGAAGTACTCATTGCTGCAGGTATTTTCTAGAATAAGTACTTGGTTACAGATATCATTAGGTTATTGATTGGACATGCTGAGATACCATGAAAGAAAGATATCATTAGTTTATTGGTTAGAGAAGCTAAGTTGCCTTTAAAGGCATTCCATCAGTTATAGGAAAAGAAATTGCTTTGTCCTAGGCACAATATATAAAACCAGAGTTCCCAAGAGATAATTAAGAGTGAATCAAACTGTAAAGTCATTTCTACAGTCAGGCTGGGTAATGTAGTGCCTTCCTTTCTGAATTCTGCTGTCTTAATCTGGATGACTAATGTTTATATGCTAAATGAGCCTGTCTATTTGACCTCATATTGATAACAGAACCAAATCTAAATCCAACAAAGTCTTGACGAGGTGAAATGACTGAAGTTTGGAAGTTAGCATGGAAGCCAGTCCCAGTGAGGAGATACGATCAACCTTGTTCTGGAGAAAACTGAGTGGATATGACTGCTGGATATGAGCATTGTCAAGCTGTCTGGAGTGGTTCATGACTGTGAGTGCCGTCCTCAGGGCAGACTGTCAAAAAGCAGGGCAGACACCCCAGACTGGTGGTATGTTCTGTAATTAGATTTCACCAACCCAGTAACAAATGTGAACTCCTGAAGCATGGTTTTGCCATGGAGTCACAGAGAGTCCCCTTGGGCACGCCAGTCTATGTTGCCACCCACCCAAGCTGGATTTACTGATAAAAGGTCACTCACACGAAATATCACAAAATATTCAGGTTGCTTCCAGAGCCGAGACCAATCACTTATCCCAGCTCAATTTGTACCTTAAATCTCACACCAAAGATCACGCTACTAGCCAATCCTGTATAAACTAACAAAAGATTTATTAACTAGGAAAAAGAAATGAGTTATTTACAGGTTAAAGCAGGCAACATATATATATACCCAAATGAGTGACAGTCTATGGTTCCAAAATCTTGAACAATACTAACATACAGGTGAGCTGCTCTGGTTTCCAGCCATACATGTGTTAGTGCTCCAGTGACGCCTACAGCTTGGCAAGAGCTGGCACCTGGTCTACCAGCGTCACAAGCTTGAACAGGGTCTCTGTGAATCAAGCCCAGAGACAGCAGTGACATGTTGCACAAGTATGCGTAGATAACCGCTTTGCTCTGACCTGGCTAGTTCGCACAATGGCTCCAAAGTGGCTGACACTGCAGACGTTTCCCGAGGTTTTGGGACTCGCCAGGTCCGATAACAGGCATTGTTTTCCTCCCCTGCCTTGCTGAAACACGCCACTGGCCCAGGGGCTGAATCATCCTGTAGTCACTGCCCAGCTCTGCCGCTGTCGGACTCATCTGCTGTGCAGCACTAGTTGTGACGTGGCTGGGCTGGGTAGGGAGGGCACAAAGACCTTCACCTCTCCACCCCTCCTGGGCACAGCCCACAAAAGTGTCAGGCGAAATCCCTGGTTTTCTGCTCCATGGAGCACATGCATTCCTCACTCCCAGCTCTTCTGGGGGCACATGATGCCCCCGCTGGGGTTGGATGGTAGCAGAGTCATGGCTACACCACCCCATGCATCAGCCAGCACAGTCCATGGGACATGGGGCATGTGTGCACAGTGCCCCCCATAAAGACAAGTAGTAGCAGGGTAAGCATGCAGGACGGCTGCTGCTGCTGCTTCCCTTGGCAGGCTTCAGCTCTGCACTGCCCATTGCTCTTATGATCGGGGCACAAAGACCCAATCAGCCATCACTGAGGTCTGACTAACGGCATGGCTTCAACTGGCGACATCTGAAAATCCATGTGGAAACAGAGCGTCTCACCGAACACGTCATCTGCTGGTGTGAATGGGTGCAGCCTTCCCTGAGAGCAGTGGTGCTGCAGCCATTTCTTCTAGCACGGATTTGGGCCACTGACTTCAAACTAAATAGCGAGGCAGGAAGGAAAAGGTTAGCAAATTATCAGGCAAGGGAGACATGTTAATGATCCAGTCACAAGAATGACTTCACGCCTTGTCTGGTGCTGGGAGAGTCGAATGCTTGCTAAGAATGGGGTTCTCCTCGTAGTCTTAAGCATAACATAACAACGGTTGACGTAGGGTCTGAGTATTTACACTACCACAGCTTTGTCTAGGATTTTAACTGCTCATTAGCCTCACTTTGCTTTAGCCCAGTTCACCGATTCCAGAAGAAGTCCCTGTGATCGACAGCGCAATTTCCACTGCAGACTTCCCTGTACTGATGTGAATGGCAGACCTGATTTCTGCCTGGACTCCTGGAGTGAATAAACCATCTTTATTAAGGGCCCCAGACAGAAGCAGGGTGCTGCCTTCCCCTCTAGGCCAGGACCCCCTAACGTAGCAGTAGCAGCGGTAAACGGAGTGACACCCTTCAAGTTAGTCTTGGTTGCCGGATGCTCTTGAGACTTGAGCCCGTGTCACTGAAGTCAAAAGAGGGGCAAAGTGGAAGGCTCTAAAGCGGCTTCAAGCAAAGCCCTGCTCTGATTTACAGCAGTTCGCTGGGAAGGAAATTTTACTGCAGCAATTCTGTGGAGCAAAAGAATAAATGACCTGTTTTCCCCATCCCTGCAGCGATTACTAGGGTTATGGACCACTGGTGCAAGTTCCCAAGGGGCATGGTCGATTCTCCATCATTTACAGCCTTTGAATCAAAACTAAATGTCTCTCTCTCTCTCTGGTCTAGCTCAACCACGAGTTATTGGGCTCAGTGAAGACATTTCTAGCTGAAGTTCTCTGGCGTGACTTATGCAGGAGTTCAGACGAGATGACCAGAGTGGCATTACATTCAATCTATGACTATAAACCTCCTCAGGCGGACAAATACCTGACTGTTGGGCTCCTGGCCCCGCTGCTGCTCTCTGACCTTTGGCTTTCTCTCTTCAGAAATTTCCAGACTAAACACCCACGGCTGGCCCGGGTCAGCTGACTCGGGCTAACAGGGCTCGGGCTGCACCATTGCTGTGTAGATGTTGCCTGCGAGGGGGAGGGTCCCAGAGCCAGAGTGATCCTGAATGTCTACACAACGTTTAGCCCCACCGCCCAAGACAAGTCACCTGACCTGGGCCAGCCACAGCCTAGCTCCGGCTTTTTCATTCCAATGCAGACGTGCCCTCAGCTCAGTACATCTGTGTCGATGCGTTTGGTCTTAAACAGAGACCGGCTTTGGGAAGTATTCCCAGAGCAATAGGACATTATGAATAGTTAGTTGAATGCCCTATCACATGTGAAGGGATTGTTGATTAGGCATGCGCAGGTATCTAAAAACCTCGGAGAACACGATCGGTTTTTATTTATTTATCCCATGCACAGCTACAGACTGGGGACCGATGGGCTAGGCAGCAGTTCTGCAGAGAAGGACCTGGGGGTAACAGTGGATAAGAAGCTGGATATGAGTCAGCAGTGTGCCCTTATTGCCAAGAAGGCTAATAGCATATTGGGCTGCATTAGTAGGAGCATTGCCAGCAGACCGCAGGAAGTGATTATTTCCCTCTATTTGGCATTGGTGAGGCTGCATCTGGAGTACTGGTTCCAGTTTGGGCCTCCCACTACAGAAAGGATGTGGACAAATTGGAGAGAGTCCAGCGGAGGGCAACAAAAATGATTAGGGGGCTGGAGCACATGACTTATGAGGAGAGGCTGAGGGAACTAGGTTTGTTTAGTCTGCAGAAGAGAAGAATGAGGGGGGATTTGATAGCAGCCTTTAACTACCTGAAAGGGGGTTCCAGGGAGGATGGAGCTAGGCTGTTCTCAGTGGTGGCAGATGACAGAACAAGGAGCAATGGTCTCAGGTTGCAGTGGGGGAAGTCTAGGTTGGATATTAGAAAAAACTTTCACTAGGAGGGTGGTGAAGCACTGGAATGGGTTACCTAGGGAGGTGGTGGAATCTCCATCCTTAGAGTTTTTTAAGGCCTGGCTTGACAAAGCTCTGGCTGGGATGATATAGTTCGGGTTGGTCCTTCTTTGAGGTCACTTCTTTGGTCCTTCCTGAGGTCACTCCCATCCCTAATCGTCTATGATTTTATTTAGTAAACAACTCTTCCCTACTATTGGTACCTTTGCATGCATTTTGGCAGATTATAATAGATGTAGATTTTAAATTAGCACAGCTCTGTGTGACCAGGATTAGGGAAACTGTGCTGTTCTTGCAATCTCTGTTTCCTTCTAAAATTATAACATTTGTTTGCTGTATTATGTGGAAAACTTGATCGTGGTTTTGGATTTTCTAGTTTTTATCATTGTGACTGGATTATGGTTTGGGAAAGTTACATGCAATAATAACCTTTTTCTCTCTTTTCCCCACCCAAATTCAGTTTTCAGTTAAATATGGGCAAAGCCTTTAATGTTTGGTGTGGGATTTTAGAAAGCACGCAGGTGAGGTGTCAGTCCAGGTCCCATTGAAAGTTGTTGGGGCCTGTGCTCCGAATTCA
Organism: Emydura macquarii macquarii; assembly: GCF_026122565.2. Classification (NCBI taxonomy): domain Eukaryota; kingdom Metazoa; phylum Chordata; order Testudines; family Chelidae; genus Emydura; species Emydura macquarii. The sequence continues at coordinate 2,746,122 of NW_027131688.1, forward strand.
TTTGGACACTTTGGAAAATCCCACCCTGAGAGATCACCCAGGGTAAAATTTACCAAAGAGCCTCAGGGACATGTGAGCCGAAGGCCCTGATTTCTAAGGGGATTTAGGCGTGGCTGTGCTCAGGGGTGAGACCGCTAATTGAGTTAGGGCCCCAAGTCCCATTTTCAAAAGGCTCCTAGGGCACTTGGGTCTAAATTCCATCATTTCTTGATGGGATTTTGGCTTTGAAGTGCCTAAATCCCTTTTGAAAATGGAACATGGGCCTCAGTTAGTGGGTGCAGTGCCGAGCTTAGCAATGCCTGGATCCCTTTAGAAGTCTGGCTCTGTGTCCCATTTTCAAAGGGATTCCGTCACGTAGGAGCCCAAATCTCATTGGCAGTCAACGGGAGGTTAGAGCCCAGGTGCCTAAGTCACTTTGAAAATGTCACCGAGGAATCTAAACCACTCAGGCACTTTTGAAAATGTTATACTCGGGCTTAACTCAGCACAGGACTTACGCATGTATTGGACTTTAAGCAGGATCCTGAGGCCCGGTGACGTCAACACATTGTTTACCAAAGAGGGTGTGCTGGAGCAGATGTTAAAGGGATGGGTTATTCTTCTCTTTTAGTGTAACCTTTTTTTTTTTTTTTAAAGGGGCCTCAGAACTAAGGACTGAGCATTCGGATGGGACAAACAGCAGCTTTTCCCTGCCCTACTGACTTCCAGGGCACAAAAACAAATGACTGCCTGTAAGCATGTGCCTTAGTGTTTTGCAGACCGGGGACCACACTCTGGAAGCACCAATGCTGCAGTGACTTTAGTGGGATTGCACAAATGTGACCAGGAGATTAATTTGGCCACAGCACTTTGCTCAACACTTAAAACACGGAGGGTTAACTTGCTGCGGAACCGTTTGAACTCGCAAGGCAATGCTTTCAAATACTGGAGGCGCAGCTGTGATCCTGGGGTGGGCGGGGGGCACAGAAGTCAGGAGCTTTGCTCTTGCTGTGGGACGAGCAACAGCAGTTTCTCTGCCATTCGCCTGAAGCGAAGGTTTAGAGAGCTGCTGAGTGCCCGTAGCCCAGCAGAGCTCTGGGTCTGAACATCTGTGCAAAGCAGACCCAGAATGCGCACTGCATGCTAGGTAAAACTCAAAGTATGGATTATGCTAATGCCAAGGGGGGGAGGGGAGCAGAGGAAAGCTGTTTTTTTGTTCCATTCAAATGTTCATTCCCTTTGAGGCTTCCCTTTGTTTACAGCAGGACGCTGTGAAATTTACGATTAACCCCCCACACTCCTTTAAATCTGCTCAGCCGTACATTAAGTATTGATGACTCTGAATAAAGAGTGGCATTTGGAGGCTGGTCTGAATTGGTCATTTCCTTTTATTTCCTCCCCCTTCTGTGCCTTTCCTCATCCTCACTGCTGGGTTTATAGCTGGAGTCGGAGCTGGAGCTGCTGGGCCTGTTGTGATGGCACAACGTTTTAGAAGAGCTCACTTCCACGGTGTGCTTTCACTAGCTGCAATGATTACGAGCTTTGAACTTGGGTTCATATTTTTCCTTTCACACCGTGTAATTGCCCTTTTCAGTACCTCTCCAAGAGATTAACTGTGTCTTTTGTAGTGGAGCTAGGAAAAGGAACTATGCTTTAACCCAGGGATGTAGAGAATAATGCATGGGTCCCCCCACACCCATCCCTGTTAGAATCCTGGCCTGAAGCACCCTTTCTGATAATAAGTAGCTGCATCTTAACTGCCAACTGCAGGAAAGCCCAAAATAATCTTCACTGACCTGCTGATAAAACTGAAGATATTTTCCTCCAGAAGATCACTTTCCCAAGAGCACATTGTTTTGCGGTTATCTGGTTCATATTTACCAGCACTGAGGTTTCTGTATTCATAACACTATTGTCTATTGAAATAATATTAATAATGGCTGCATAGACGGAGCCTTTCAATAATAAATATTTGCGCGTCTATTAATAAAGACGTTTATACAGCGGGCACGGTCAGTCAGCCTTTGCCAACGGTTACTACACAGCCGTATCTGAGATGTCCACAGCTTTCTCCTATATTTAGGATAGGTGATCCCTCCAGTAACAATATTTCAATGGTTGGCAAATATTGACTTTAACGGCTTCTGCTATACGTCAGGTTGAGGAACAGAGGAGAAGGAATAAAAAAGTAGACGGAAGCTTTCCTGCTAACATAGCTGAAATAAACTGCAAACAAAACGTTTCCACATCTGGTTACAAATCACCTGAGGACCGAGTTTCATAGATCACTGCGGGAGAGCGGGGCCGGGGAGCTGTCTAGCCACATCTGCTCATGCAAATGCTTCCACTGCCTTCAGAACTTGTATGCAATCCAAAGTAATCGTATTGGGAGTTGCCCCTCCCCTTCTGGATCAGAGGGAGGCCACACCGCCTCACCGCAGTGCCGGGATCACAGCCCAGTCTCAGGGGAATTAGCCAACCAGGCGTCAGCGTCGCGACCGGTCCAGTGCAGCAGAATCCCAAATAGTCGATTGGCTCCAGTCCTTCAAGAGGTCCATAGGCACCAACCCTGAGGCTGGAGCAGAGCACACAATAGCGAGGCTCTGGGCCCGTAGGCCAGGACACAGCAACCAGCAGTCTCTAGCTCCGGGCCCTCAGGCAGGGGCAGAGCAAAGAGCAGTCTATTGCCCCCGGCCCTCAGGCAGGGTCTTGTGCATCTCAGCGGTACAGGTGCTCAGGCAAGGGGCTGAGCACCTCAGCAGTCTAGGGCATCAAGACTCCAGTGGGGGAGCTGCCAGCCCAGAGATGGGGTAATAGGGGGACTCGGGCCCACCTGACTCCACCACATCCCAGCCCAGGGCTGGGGGATTGTTCCACCACTGGGTCAGCAGGGAATCCAGCTGCAATATGCTGACCATGCCTCTGGTGGCCCTGCAGCCCAACTGGAGTCAGCTGCCCTTGGGCTACTTCCTACCCCCCCTTGGGGTGTACCTGAGTCCATAGGGTGTCCTCGATCTGCCTGGGCTAGATGGCCCGTGGCAGTCCCAGCTGCAGGCACAGGCTTCCCAGCAGGCAGGGTTTCTCTGGGCTCAGCAGCAAAGTCAGTGGCCTGGAGTGAGCAGGATGTGTCCATCCCTCTCACTCTTTCAGCTCCAACTCAGCTGGATGTCCTGCCTTTTACACTTCCTGTCCCACCTACCCACTTCCTGTGGGAGGGGCCAAGTGGGTCTGGCTCCATCCACCTAGTCATGGAGGGTGGTTCCTCCCCTTCTGACTTGGAGAGAGGACACACCACCTCACTACAAGGGGACATGGAGGAAATGGTCCCTTCTGGCCTTAAATTCTGTAAGAGAAACCCTGTATTTTCACACACAATCATCAGGGGTTTGAACGCGCAGAGTTCCCACAATGCTATCTCGCTTGCACATACAGCGAGTTAAATGTGTCAAATGTGCCACTTCCTGGTGTTTGCATTTATGGTTAACTTAAAAATAAAATGTTAACCACGGCCGAGGATTCCTTGTGCACTTGGTATGTACGTAGGGTCCCACCTAGCAAGGGCCTTCTGTCCCTGACCCTACTTCCATCTCAGAGCCCTCCAACCCTTTTATATCCTGGGTTGGACTTAATGAGTCCCTTTTGATCCTGATTCCAGCACAAACCATCGTGAGCCAGCAGAATAGCTCTGTTTTCCATAGAGCCCTGCTTCATATGGATTAGCAGTCAAGGTGAAGCATTCCCAGTGCACAGCCCAGAGTTCTGCCCATACGGGATCTTATTATAGAAGTCAGAGGGTTAGTTAGAGTTGCATGGATAGTATGGGCCTGGCTGGCAGGAACTGTCATATTATCAAGAGAGGAGAAGAGAGGAATTAGAAGGAAAAATGAGAAGTTCATTATGGCAGATACAGAGTTTGGGATGGTAGCTAGACAACCAAGAGATTATCAAGGAGTCAGCCCGACAGGCCAGACTGCATGGATGGGGAGAATCATTGGAATTACAGTCATGACAATGGAAATTTAAAATTGTCCTGTTCCAAAAAAACCCTTTCCCTTTACCAGCATTTGGTGGATCTAAACCTCTGACTGGCAGGATACATACAGCCTGGTCTGATTTCCAGAAAATCAATACTAAATTTTGATAGGCCAAGATAGTTCTAGTCAAATGATTGAGAAACCCAGAACTGGGGAAGCGAATGTCTCTTCCCTGGGATGTATTTCTGGGGCAGTCTGAACGCCTTTGTCAGGGCTGCTTCAGATGGATTAGCCGCACACATTCAATCAGATAGAGGGAAGCATCCTGTCCAATCGTGTCCATTTTAAGTGTTACAAACTGGTCGACAAAGTAGGAGGCTTACTGTCAGCTGTCTGACCGATGAGAAGCCGATAAGGAAGAGCTTTAAACAGATAGGAGGTACTACTGCAGTAATGGGGTTGGCAAATGAATAAATCAGTGCTCATAATATCAAAATATGCATTGGAGACTGTTCTGCAAGAGAAAAAATAAAGAGCTGTGAATGCTCATCTGGGCAGAACTGGGCTCGTTGTATGGTGAATATTAAGCTGCATGCGTAGCTATTGTTATAAATGTACATCCCGAAATCCGGAATGGAAACAAGTTCCTTCAGCTTATTACATATCGTTTGTATCGCAGTCGCACTGAGAGGCACCAAACAAGCCTGGAGCCTGATGGTGTGAATCACTTTACAGACATATAAGAGACTTGGCTCCGAAGCATTTGAACAGGACTGGCTGAAAATTTCAGGTGAACCAGTTTTTTGGTGAAAAACTGGATTTTTGAATACGAATATATATAGAATCATAGAATCATAGAATCACAGAGTTGGAAGGGACCTCAGGAGGTCATCTAGTCCAACCCCCTGCTCAAAGCAGGACTAACCTCAGCTATATCATCCCAACCAGGGCTTTGTCAAGCCTCAGCTTAAAAACCTCTAAGGATGGAGATTCCACCACCTCCCTAGGTAACCCATTCCAGTGCTTCACCACCCTCCTAGTGAAAAACTTTTTCCTAATGTCCAACCTAGACCTCCCCCACTGCAACTTGAGACCATTGCTCCTTGTTCTGTCATCTGCCACCACTGAGAACAGCCTAGCCCCATCCTCCCTGGAACCCCCTTTCAGGTAGTTAAAGGCCGCTATCAATTCCCGTCTCACTCTTCTCTTTTGCAGACTAAACAAGCCCAGTTCCCTCAGCCTCTCCTCATAAGTCCTGTGCTCCAGCCACCTAATCATTTTTGTTGCCCTCCGCTGCACTCTCTCCAACTTGTCCACATCCTTTTTGTAGTGGGGGGCCCAAAACTGGATGTGTGTATATGTATTTGCAGAGGTTTTTGCCTTCTGCAGAAAATTTCAGTTTTGGTTGAAAAAACCAGATGCCTGAAAATCAAAATATTTTGATTTTGAAATGCTGGCACTGGGCCTCCTGGGAGTGATAATTTAGGTGCCTCATGCACCCAGTGTCCTCTGCAGGTTGGACTACATGTCCCATGATCCATAAGAGTCAGGGATTCCCATGCACCATCTTCCTTTTCCAAGAACGGAGGCCATGGTGCACTATGAGAGACGTAGTATGACCAGAAGTAGAGCCTGCAGAGAAGAACGGGAGCATGACACACCAGAACTATATCTCCAATCAGGAACCAAGGCAGCATTGCTGAATCTTTTTTTTTCCCAATATTCAAATTTCCTCTGGGGAAAAAAATCAAAATGTTCTGTATAAGATTTAGACAAACTGAATTTTTTTTTTTTTTTAAATCTTCCATGTGGAGAAAAAACACTCTTCAGCCAGGTCTATGTTTAAAATATGTGAAGAGAAAACAGAGAATAGCTGGAGAAAGGGAGCGTGTTTATCCCTGGTTTACAAATAAAGAACTGAGGCACAAAGCCATTCAGAGATTTTTCCAAAGGTAAAACAGAAAGTCTGAGAAAGAGCAGGGAATTGAACTCAGAGGACCTAGACCCTGGTCCAATGTCTTAGGGCCTGATTCAGTCACTTCTTACACATTTAGCTCCCATTTCTGGATTATGTAAAAGATAATAAAGAAATAAAAACACCACTGGACCGAGAAAATACAGACTTTTTGTTAGCCTGTAAAACACTGAAAGTCTAATCAACATAGTATAAAACTTCTGTTCCTGTGACAGAGTTTACTGTAAATGTTGTCAGAGACGCAATGGAGTTTTAAATTTAACAATGCTTTTTCCTTGCATCGGCTCAAGGTCTCTGCAGAATATACAATAAAGGTAAAAACAACGACGTCATTATCTGTACATGCTCAAGCACAGAACAGTTATTAGTGTGCTCTAAATGTGTCATAAATAATGCAGACAGAGCTGCATTGTCAGAAAAGAGCACAGTGGTTTTCAGGATGTAGCATCTTTGATTTATTTTAAAAGTTACTTGCTTTTTCTCTGTACTTGGTAATTTACAAAATTCAGTCATTTGCAATGGGTCTTTTCTAGGTAACACGGATAATAAAGCCCAGTCCAGGAAAGCACTTAACTCTCTCTATGTGAGCAGTCCCATGCATTGATCTCAATGGGACTTATGTACATGGTTAAGTGCTGTGCTGTGCTGTGCTGTGCTGTTCTGAACTGGGAAGGAGGGGGTGAAAGCATCCTTTGAAGATAAATGGAGCGCTCCTGTGCCACGCAGTATGGAGAGATGCAATAATTGCCACGGAGATGGAAAAGGTTTAGGAAGCAGGCAGAGCACAAAGTAGGGTGGATAATTATTTAGCTTAAGAATTCACGGTAGTTACTATGGCAAACAAGAACACTGATTATCTGACCACACCACTAGAGTAGATATCCAGCCACGTTAGCATAGGCTAGACCTGCCAGCTCTCTCATTTGTTGTTTTCATGGGATCGTAATTGTCTCTCAATAGCATTTGTCTGCTCTGGGGAAAGTCCGGGCCCCAAATCTCTGTTCCAGCAGCCCTGGCTTCAGGTTCCTGTACTAAGCCGCCCGTATTTAAGAACCTGTCTATTGTTAACGCTTAGGAATGTCTGGACAAGCACAGGAGGGGCTTCCTTCCAGGGTCTGCTTCCCTGTCTGTTGTCCACAATCCAGGCTGGCTGTGACAGGGAGGAAGCCTGGCTGTCAGTCAGTGATCAGAGGACAAGGACAAGGCAACGAAAGTAACTGTTCAGTGTCTGAATACTCTCCTGTGTTAATTCTGCCTAGCCATGCATGTGTACAAGTGAGGCCTGGCCTGGGCACTGCTCATACACACTCTCACTGCTGCAAATTTTCACTGAAACATACCTGGGTGTGCATTGGTAGATTTATTACAGTAGCACTAGAGGCCTCGTTGTGCCGGGTGCTGCACAGACACATAGTCCTGTCTCGAAGAGCTTATGGTGTAAAGAGCAAAAACAAGACTTTTCCATGATCACATGCAGTTCAACACAGACCCGGGAATAGAAGCCAGCTGTCCCAATTCCCAGTACAGAGTCCTATTCACCTGATCACACAGCCTTAGTTGAACATAGCAACAACTATTCAGTTTTCCCGTCCATCTCGGACTATTCTATCCCTTTATTGCTACAACTGTCTGTCTTTTTCCTTGGGCTTGCTCGCTCATTTTCTGTCCATTTGCTATTCTTTCCTGGTCTCAATTTTGTTTCCATCTTTGCTTGTTGTTGTCTCATTATTTTTTGTCTACCCTAATAAAATCCACCTTCCAGATTTCGCCCAGTAGTGTGGGTCTGAAAATGGAATTTCCATTCTGTGGGAAATATCAACAGTTCAGATTTTGTCTTTATTCCATGTTGAAATAAACACTTTTTTTCCCACAATAGAAATAAAAAAAAAAAAGTCAGTTTGATGATATTAAATCATTTTGTTTCAATAAGATAACATCTTTGTTTTGATAATGTCAAAACATGATAAAATGTTAATTAATTTGATATAAATAAAATATTATTTTTATGTAAAAGAGTCAAAATCAAGTGAATTGAAATGATCAAGTCAAAACAATACTGTTGCCACTTTTCAACATGAGTGGTTAGGCAGAGTTTGGAACCCTGAGGACATCCCAGATGGAAGTAGAAACTGACGGAGTCTGCTATTTTCTTTGATGCCATCTTCTTTATTTACAAGGAATGTACAAAGCCCTTTGTCTCTGAACACTGAAGAAACCAAGGGGGAAAAGATGCAGTTTCTTTGCTTACAGCCCAAAAACCTCTTTAGTCTACACCAGACCCAAAAGTTTTCTCTCTAATCTTTTCCAGGATCACACCATTTGCAGGCTCTTGCTGGGTTTCTCCTCTCCCCCCTCTCTGTTCTTATCTCTCAGTCACTGTGTGCTCTCTCCTCTCCAAGTCATCCCACAAACACACATACCTACCAAAGCAATACTCAGCCAAAAGCTCCTGGTTAAGTTCACACACAGTTTTCTGCCTTAGGTGGAGGCTTTGCTTACAGTTACGTTAGTTGACTGGTGAGTTCACACTCATCAATCTCAATGGGGTTTTAACGCGACTCATAACAAGGTTTCACCCCGTCTGTAACACTAATATTGCAACATTCTCAAAAGAGGAAATTTTAAACAATTCATTTTGGCATTTTTCCCACATTGGCACTTCCTGCAAAATGTTTTAAAGATTTAGACAAAATTGCATGTTCTGACACGACCTCTACTTTGAGCTCCTGCAGCAGACAGAGCAAAGGACATCATGCTGAAAGGCGCCACGCTGCAGAGGGGCAGCGAAGCGAAGCACTGGAAACAGCAAAGACTGAGCAACAGCAGCTCGGAGAAGGAAGGATCGGGGGTGCTGCTCTGCAATGGAAGGCGGGACCGTTAGGAGAAACTTGCAGACAGCAAAAGAAGTAGTTGTTGAGAGGGAGGACATGAAGAAAGCCTGTGAGGGGAATTGAAGCAAATGGTGCTCAGGGAACAAAAGCAGTCTGAGAGCTGAAAAGTAACAGTCTCCATTACATTTGTGTCGTCCAGACTTCCATGTTTTCAGGAAGATTAACCGGTGATACCTTGAAAACATCTCTCCGGGCACAGAGACATCTTTAAAAAGAAAGACAACATTTTGGCAAGCGTTGTGCACGAGGCAGAGACGCAGTTGCTGGGTGAAGACATGAAGGCACCGATCAGACATGGTATTCAAAAAGGGGAGCAGCAAAAGACAGTGATCAATTAATGGGAGTGCAATGGACTGGGTTGGGCTTTTAGGCCCGTAGTGCGTAAACTGCTCCTGTAATGAGAGGAATTGGTTCTTGGCAAATAACAGCACACCCATGCTGTCCTAGCTATGCTGGCCTGTGCACCGTGGGGACCAACCAGGGTTTTGATCCCTCTGCCCCCAGTCCCAAGACTGGCTGGCCTGCACGAAGGCGTATCAGAGGTTCTCACTGTCGCACGAGGAATGCAGTCCGGGGCACCCTCTAGCCCAATGTCTTTTTTATATTTGTCAGAGGTTGCCAGTGCTCCAATAATGGATTTTTAAAAATGCACCTTCACCTCGCTGACAAATTATAGACCAGACGACAGTTTAAAATGAACTCTTCCTTTAAAAAGCCTATTTTATACATGGATTCAAAATTCTCTCTGTCATTCTCAGACAACTCTTTGAGAATGTTAGTGGCTTTCAGACCCAGGCTGTAGCAGAAGTTTGCTAAGCTGCTATGGGAAAACCGATTCGACAGTCATCAAAAAAAACCAACATGATATATGTGTGATTGTCAGTTTAAAAAGGCATTGAATTAAGTTCAGCAGCAGAGATCATTAAAAGGTATGCAGCCTAAAATTATACCTCTAGCAATGACACTCTAAACCTTTGCAATGTTTTAGGTAACTTTTAAAAGCAGAGATTTTGTTAAATTAAGGTATTCCTTATGGCCCTTTAGGATGTTTCATTATTTGAAAAATCAGAGGACTCAAGTGAGTAGACATTGATTTGAGTGGGTGTATCTTGTCTTTGGGGGGGGGGGGAGGAAAGGGGGAGTTTTCAAAAATTTCTACAGGAAAATGCATGACCCCCCAAAAAAAATTCAATGGGAAATTTCAAACTGAAATTCTTTGGTTTAGTTTAAATTGAAATTTAAATTTTTCACTTTGGTTTTGGGGAACTGAAGAGTTGGTGCAATTTTGGATTTTTCTCTCCTTTCTTGCCAATGAACGGGGTTGAATGTATGACTGAAGTCTAGGGGGACATCACACACTCCTTCCTTTCTGGTTTATTCACATTTTTTGTTAGGGAAAAAGCCCTAAAGAATAAAGGCAGGTTTTACCAAGCAGCTCTAGGAACAACATACTCAGGCCAAAGCTCAGGAAACTGTATTAGAGGGACGATCCCTTAGAGAGAAACTAAACCACTGAGCACAGGGCACAACTCTTCCTCCCCGTGCTGGTATTGTCATGAGCTCCGTCTGCCTGCTCACGCAGAGGGGACTGCTCAGCGTAAGGAAGGGTACAAGGTTAAGGCCTACAGTAAGGGCCAGCCGGGGACTTCAAACTCTTGGTAGGCCTGTTGCCTATTCAGGTTTCCCTCAGGGATCATCCCCTTCTTGGAGGTAGCAGTCCCGGATAGCAGTCCGGGTGCTCAGCACACGCAACCAGCTGCCCAGCTTTGTGGATCAGGATCATTCTGAAAGCTCTTGGGTACCTCCAAGGGACAGCCCTTATCGTAGTAGTTTACCTCCTCGTTTGGCTGCATGGATGCGAGGCGGTAGAGAGTCAAGTCATTGTTCCGGAGTCAGGCCCACTGGCCTTGACTCTGTCGCTCCTGTGTGTAAACCAGGGACACCAGTGAAGTCAGTTGAGTTTTCCACCAGTTCTACACAGGGCTGAGCTCAAACACAGGCCCGACGCCTCAGAGGCAGGAGAAGAAGTCCCAGCCTACTGTAGGCCTGCCCTCCCCTCCTTGCCTAGCCCTGCTAGCTAGTGTAGAGAGAGGGCCAGGATGTGGCTCTCCTCTCCCCTCTTTGGGAATGCCAGCAGCCATGCAAACCTCTGTAGCCGAGGGAGGCTTCCAGCACCATCCTGCCACAGCTTGTCCCCATTGTGCCTGTCCCATTGCTAGGCCTCATTTCCCAAATCTAACTAGTGTCACTGTCACGTCACCAGCTTTACAAGTGAAGTGTAAAAATATCATTAGGAAGGCCAAAAAAGAGTTCAAAGAACAGCTAGCCTCAAAAAGGCTCAAAAAGTAACAGCAACTTTTTTTATGTCTATCAGAAGCAGGAAGCTTGCTAAACAACCAATGGGGCCACTGGGCGATCAAGATGCTAAAGGAGCACTCAAGGAAGATAAGGCTATTGCAGAGAAACTAAATGTATTCTTTGCATTGGTCTTCATGGATGAGGATGTGAAGGAGATTCCCAAACCTGAGCCATTCTTTTTAGGCGACACATCTGAAGAACTGTCCTATACTGAGGCATCAGTGGAGGTGGTTTTAGAATCATGGAATATTAGGGTTGGAAGGGACCTCAGGAGATCATCTAGTCCAACCCCCTGCTCAAAGCAGGACTAACCTCAGCTAAATCATCCCAGCCAGGGCTTGTCCAGCCAGACCTTAAAAACCTCTAATATCCAACCTAGACCTCCCCCACTGCAACTTAAGACCATTGCTCCTTGTTCTGTCATCTACAACCATTGAGAACAGCCTAGCTCCATCCTCCCTGGAACCCCCTTTCAGGTAGTTGCAGGCTGCTATCAAATCCCCCCTCATTCTTCTCTTTTGTAGACTAAACATAGTTCCCTCAGCTTCTCCTCATAAGTCTTGTGCTCCAGCCCCCTCATCATTTTTGTTGCCTTCCGCTGGACTCTCTCCAACTTCTCCACATCCTTTTTGCAGTGGGGGGGCCCAAAACTGGACACAATACTCCAAATGTGGCCTCACCAATGCTGAATAGAGGGGAATAAACAAATTTTGGAATGAATTGATAAACAGTAATAAGTCACTAGGACCAGATGGTATTCACCCAGGAGTTTTGAAGTAACTCAAATGTGAAATTTCAGAACTACTAACTGTGGTATATAACCTATCATTTAAATCAGCTTCTGTACCAGATGACTGGAGGACAGCTAATGTGACACCATTTTTTTAAAAAGGCTCCAGAGGAGATCATGGCAATTACAGACCGGTAAGACTAACTTCAGTATCAGGCACATTGGTTGAAACTGTAAAGAACAGAATTATCGGACACATAGATTAATAGGATTTGTTGGGGAAGAGTCAACATGGTTTATGGAAAGGGAAATCATGCCTCACCAATCTATTAGAATTCTTTTAGGGGGGTCAAAAAGCATGTGGACAAGGGTGATACAGTGGCTATAGTGTACTTAGATCTTTAGGAAGCCTTTGACAAGGTCCCTCACCAAAGGCTCTTAAGCAAAGTAAGGCATCATGGAATAAGAGGGAAGGTCCTCTCCTGGATCAATAACCGGTTAAAAAATAGGAAACAAAGGGTAAGCATAAATGGCCAGTTTTCATAATGAAGATAGGTAAATAGCGGTGTCCCCCAGGGGTCTGTACTGGGACCAGTGCTGTTCAACATATTCATAAATGATCTGGGAAAAGGGGTAACCAGTGAGGTGGCAAAATTTGCAGATGATACAAAACTACTCAAGATAGTTAAGTCCAAAGCAAATTGCGAAGAGTTACAAAGGGATCTCACAAAACTGGGTGACTGGGCAACAAAATGGCAGATGAAATTCACTGTTGATAAATGCAAAATAATGCACATTGGAAAACATAATCCCAACTATACACATAAAATGATGAGGTCTATATTAGCTGTTACCACTCAAGAAAGAAACCTTGGAGTCACTGGGGATAGTTCTCTGAAAACATCCACTAAATATGCAGTGGTAGTCAAAAAAAAGATAACAGCATGTTGGGAATCATTAGGAAAGGGATAGATAATAAGACAGAAAGTATCATATTCCCTTCATATAAATCTATGGTATGACCACATCTTGAATACTGCGTGCAGATACGGTCGCCCCATCTCAAAAAGATATATTGGAATTGGAAAAGGGACAGAAAAGGGCAACTAAAATGATTAGGAGTATGGAAAAGCTTCCATAGTAGGAGAGATTAATAAGACTAGGTCTTTTCAGCTTGGAAAAGAGACAACTAAGGGGGGATACGATAGAGGTCTATAAAATCATGACTGGTGTGGAGAAAGGAAATAAGGAAGTTTTATTTACTCCTTTTCATAACACAAAAACTAGGAGTCACCAAATAAAATTAGGAGGCAGCAGGTTTACAACAAACAAAAGGAAGTATTTTTTCGCACAACGCACAGTCAGTCTTGGAACTTCTTGCCAGAGGATGTTGTGAAGGCCAAGACTATAACGGGGTCCAAAAGAGAACTAGATAATTTCATGGAGGACAGGTCCATCAATGGCTGTTAGCCAGGAAAGGCAGGGATTGCTGTTTGCCAGAGGCTGGGAATGGTCGATGGGATGGATCACCTGACGATGTCCTGTTCTATTCATTCCCTCTGAAGCATCTGGCATTGGTCATTGTCGGAAGACAGGATACTGGGCTAGATGGACCATTGGACTGACCCACTATGGCCATTCTTATGTTCTTATGTTCTTTATCTACAGGGATTTATCTCACCTTTCTGGACTAGAGCCGTTTCAGTGTCTCTTCCAAACAAAGATGTTATCCCTTAGAGAAAGATTAAGACACTCTGCCCTGACGGGCATTCTGCATGTTCGAGGCTCTATTATACCTAAGAGACAAGATAGCAAAAGAGAGTCTCCAGAAACAGACACCTACCAGCTTCTGTGCTCTCTCCAACTCTCCTATCAGATATGGAGACAGCTTACTGCCCAGCGATATCAGCTTTATGTGTTATAAATTGATTCAAAGTGTGTGACATTTGCTCTGGCATTCAGAGCGATAAGACCATTGAAGCAGAGGTGCAGACAGCCAATATGTTTTACTATTGAGTTCACAGAAATAGCCCTGCTGTGCTGGTGGAAGAATGAGACAGGACTGTTAAAAACATTGAACTGTACACACTGGAGAGATGCCACAATGCTCTGGGTTTGTGGAGAGATAGAAAGACATTTATTCTCTTTTCAGAGATTTGTTGTAACTAGGCGGATCCTAAACGTTTCACAGGTGGGCAGAAAATCCCTGTTATTAATGAAAACATGTCAACTATACGAAGGGGAGGGCAGAGAGGAAGTACTTACAGCTTGCAGCTATACTGTTGGAAATCCAGACTCACTCCACTCATTTCTGTACTATCCTACCCATGATATTTACAATCAGCTGGATGAGACGAATGCTAACCCGTGGTTCAGGACTACAGCACACAGGGCAAGTCACTGGAGGCCAGACTTTCTAGCACACTCAGCCCCTCTTTTGATGTCTAGGGCCATGGCTACACTGCAGAGTCTTGCCAGTGCAGGTGACATTGGCATAGGGCCACCTCAGTTAGTGTATTGCTCATGCGCATCCACTCTTGGCTCCTTGGATCAGCACCGCATCGACTCACCAGGAATGCTTGTGTCGGTGCACAGTCTGGTGCAACACGGGTAGGTACCCCAGTGTACAGCCTGCCATCGTCTTGTCAGTCGTTTTGGCAATATACAGTGGGGCAGAAATGAGTCATGCAGGGGTGACTGGGAGCAAGAAGTCAACTTCAACTTGGCCGTGTTCTCCGTCCCAACAAAACTTTATTCCATACGCGCCGTGCCTATTTTGTCACAGCACATCAACGGAAAGGGCTACTTTCCCATGGTTGTGCAAGCCCTGGGTGAATCACCGTGGACGCTTCGCTGACAAACGCTGGCTAGTCTGACGGCATCTGACCATGGAGGAAGAAATAAGGCTGACATCCCTAGAAACCTTCAGGAGAGGATTGCAGAGGACCTCAATGGACATTTCAGTGAGATCTCTCAGGAAGATTCGCAGGACATCCCTATTCACATAAACAAACTGGTCCATGTGCCCCCTACTCTGCAAGTGAATGAAAAGCAGGAGCAGCTCTACTTCTCTTGGTTGTTTCACTGCCTCTGCTAGTCTGAGTTCACTAATGAAAAGTCAGTCGCTGTGTCCTGCTAATCTGAGGGCACCATCACTGCAACAGGAAATGTATTTACACACTTACCCGGGATTCCATCCCCTGCATCAGACTGGCCCATGCTCGACTGCAGGGACTGGCTCAACCGGGTTGGAGTAAAAAAGCAGGTCCTGGATCTCAGCACAGCTGGACCTCTGGTCGCCTGTCCCGCCTCCTCCTCCTCCTCTACCTCCTCCTCCTGGCTGATCATGGCAGAGGCCTCTGACTCAGGCTCCTCAGAGGTACCCTCCATGGTTTGCGGGGTGGTGGTGGGGTATCCACCAAGTACGGCATGCAGCTCTTTGTAAAAGTGGCAGGACTCTGGATCAACTGTTGGTTTCTCTTGCCTTCCGGTAGGCCTGCCACTCCTTGGCTTACAGGCAGCCACGAGCGCAATTTTCATAAGAACTCAGCACGATGGGTGCTGACTCAGGCTGACTGAATTCCGCCCCCTCACTTCCCCAGCTGTAACATGGGACGAATAATCTCCCCGCCCCACCACCACATTTTGCCTGTCTTGGCTATTTAGATTGTAGTCTCTTCAGGGCAGAGACTGTCTCTGTCTCTCTGTAAGTACAGTACCTTGCACAAAAGGCCTTGATCTCAGACATTGGGGCCTGTAGCTGCCCCTTAAATCAAACAAATAATAACTATCTTCATCCCTCCCCCTTCCAATTCAGTGCTCATATATTGGGGGTTAATGAAGCCTTGGGGGGGAACCAATTTTCCTTGAACACCATTACATTTAACGTGATTCATGCAGGCAAAACCTCTGTCAGCTGGCTGGTTTGCTAGGTATCCCAGCTTTGGAGAGCAGAGCAGTTTTGCCTCTAACCTGGTTTATTTCCACATGTGAAACATGTCAGAGTAGGTACTTTCCCCCCAATAAAAATCGGTGAAGAATTAAGCCCTAGTCACATTGATGAGGAAAGAAGTTAATTGGAATTGTACTGAGAATGGCCCATAGCGGGATCCCTCTGTGCTGCCTTTGAAATATGGAGCAGGTGTCTCTCCACCAGGCTGCAGAGTTTACATCTCAAAGGCATTGAATTCTGCAAAGGGGTGCCCGTCAGGTGGCTCGGCCCATGTCCTTGCATGACAGAACAGAGGGGCTGGGGCAGGGCAGAAGATGCGTCACTCTGCCCCTTCCAGCCACCCCCTGGGTGAGAGCCAGGCCCAAGGCAAGGACTGTGCAAACCACCCCAAAGGAATTGGGGCCTTGTTCGCACGCCTGGCCTGCACTGCGCCCCGCTCAGATTGACTGGGTACAGAAAGGGGAGCCCAGCGCCGGCTGCTACAGTGTGAAGACGTACACTGCCCCTGCCTGCTGGGTCACATTCCTCCCCAGAGCTTCCCTGGGGCGGGCTGGGGTGACTTAGCCCGGCCCGGCCCTGCCCTGCCCTCTTTGGGGCCTGTGTGTAGGCCACATGGTCTGGCTCGCTATGTGCAGTGGTCCCAAATGGAAGCACGCTGAGTTATACGGATGAAGGCCATGCACTGTCCAAACCAGGCTTCCTCCCCAGCCTGTGCCCAGGGCTCCCGGGCTGCCAGAGGTGGTGAGTTCAGACAGAACCTGAGTGGTGGGTTCCATCCGCCTTCTTGAGCAGAGGTTGTTCCTGTACTGTTTGATGGCAGGGCGGGGAGAGGGAACGATAATTAAAGAGCAGACGAGGCAGCCAGCGTTCGACAGAGAATAAAAGGTGAAGAATTGCTAGCAAAGAGTAAAGCCCCCGCCGCCCTGAGCTCATCATTTTCTTTTATTAGACGGATAAAGCCGGCTCTGTGGCCTTGATTACAAGCCGTCGCCGTTTACAGATGTTCCATTAGCTACAGGAGGGCTCCCTGAATGCACGGTTAATGCCGAGCCATATGCTGCGCTCAGCCCCGCGCTGCAGCGTGGAGCAATCTGTGCTGCGTTATTAGGAAGGGAGGCAGCGAGCCCCCTGCGCAGATCACAGACTGCCACGCTCCCAGCAGGAGAAACACTGCAGGAGTCACACATGCCGCTGGGCAAAGTATGTGAGCCCAGGCGAGCGGGAGGAGTCTGTGATAGGATTTCCCCAGGAGTGTCATAGCAGTGGTGAGACAACTTGTGATGCGTGTGAGAGGGATGCTGGGAGGGTGGAAAAGGCATGTGCCGGGCATCCCTCGGGCAGGCAGATCAGAGGAGGCAATTGTGCATTATACAAAGGGCAGAGCACAGCCCTAGCTGGAGTTTGGGTCTGTTGCCTGCTGGGCTTTCCCTGCAGAGGATGGTGCTGGTGGGGATTTCCTTGTTTCTTGCCATGCCCTTGCTTCATCCACAGAGCTCAGAGCGCTCCCTTCCAGCAGCGTGTTACCGTGAGGTTTTCTTGCCTGGTTTTAGTGCTTCTGTTTTTTTCATCTCTTCCCCCTTCTGTGCCACTTTCCATGGCTGAGGACCATGTTGCCCGTTATTACAGCTAGAACAAAAATAAATATTGATTCTGGAAGCGAGAGCTTTCGAAAGAGTCAGGTCCCCAGTTCCTTCCAAAATGTCACATGCTGGCAAAGTTCCCTGCAAATGAGATTTCATCTACTGGGCCAAATTCTACAGTGCTTCACACCCTCATTCGAGTCAGGTCTAGACAGGGCACAAGAAAACACAGCATTTGCCCCACTAGTTTTGTTACTTCAAGAAAATTACGAAGAGCAGCAAACATTTCCTTGTGTTTGAGCATGTAATGTCACGTCTTTTTGCCTGTGATATTAGAGCAGTGAAGTGCTTGCAAACCACAAGGCTGACTGATGCTGTATTTTAAGCCATAGCCAGAAATTTCCCAGCCAATTCCACCCTGCACAGACAGTAACCAAGCGAGGGCCCTTCTTGTGACTGCCAGGTCACTACCATTCCTCTTGAATTTCAAACCCGTGTTACCTCTGAAATTTTGGATACGTGTTGTTATGAGTAAAGTTCTGATGAGCCACTCACTCACCGCCCTTTGGAATTTAAGAAGAGGAAGACACAAATATTAATCATAATGAGCTAGCGTGATATAAACGCAGATATAAAATGCCCTTCCATGGGAGTTCATTGCAACCTAGCTATTACTTAATTTACTGTCTGCCACTATCTTCATGTTACCAGTTCCTATTTTGGGACCTCTTAAAAGCAGGACTTTAAGGATAAGAAGTTGAATGAGGCAGACCATACAGAAAACCACCAGCAGGCTGTTGACGTCTGGCAATCTGTCTGAGAAATTCCCCGAAAACCTGTTTAATTGATTAGCCAATCCATGAAAACGTAACAATGTAAGAGCAGCTCTGCAGACTGGAATTGTCTTTATATTTGCATAGCCTGCAACCTACCATCAACTGTAAACTAATATTAGTGGGATTATGGTTAACATAGTCATGGCAAGATACATTTGTGCATCAGTTACCATTTATTCAGTATTAAGATATAGATTTATAAGAGCTTCAAAAATATTACATCAGTAAGCGCTACAGCAGTATGGTCCTGTGAAGTGTATTTATTGCAAATAAAAGAAGACCAGCATGCTCCCTCATAATGCAGGGTCACACAGCTGGTTAAGTGGCATGGGGAGTAGATGGGAATTCTTGTAGAAAGTGATTTCATACTGGTGCCATTGCACCAGGCAAGAATTTCTCAAGTCCCTTGGAGAACAGCAGTCATCATGCTGCCTGACTAACAGATCCAACCACTTTATTAACTGCACATTCCAACAGAGGCAGTAGAGGGATATTGGAGTTTAAACATAAACTCTGCACCACAGTTAGGCAGGTCCATGGGACCTGTAACTTGAGTCATTGTCATTAACCCAAGACCCTCGTAGCTTACCCCACAGAAATCCTGCTGGCACCGGTGACAGATCCATGCACTGCAGATAACACATCATTAGTACGAAACGTGATCAAAAGGGCAGGTTTTGATGTTCCCAAATAAAATATTTTCTGAATTTCTGTTCCACGAAAAATTTAGAAATTTGGACTTTTTCTTCTGATTGGAAATGAAAACAAATTTTGGAACGCTGGAATTTCCTGCATGACAGATTTTCTATTTTCCACCCAGCTCTACCTGAAACCTTTTGGGTACGTGTGCTGTTTGCCTGGGGAACAGAAGGCATCAAGTGACTGGTATTGCTGTTTCTGGTGACTGTGAGGATTAGGACAGCTTGTTGAGTTCCCTCATGTCTTGTGATGTGAGATACACAGAACTGCAACAGGCTCACAACATCAACACAACCAGGAAGAAGTGACAGCATTCCCAGGAGACCTCCACTCATTGCCTGTAATGTCAGACATGTTCCGACCTGGCCCTCCCTCTAAAGGAGATGCTCTTAGTTCCAGAATCCCTGGCCACTGAATACATTCAGGAATCCCTCCTGGATCACAGAGCAATATAGGTTCATAGATTCCAAGGCCAGATCATCTAGTCTGACGTCCTATATCACATAGGACAGAGAACTCTTTTTGAACTAGAGCATATCTTTAAAAATAACCAATTTTGATTTAAAAATTGCCAGTGCTGGAGAATCCCCCATCCCTTGGTAAACTGTTCTAATGGTGAATTACCCTCAGACTTATTTCTGGTCTGAATTTGTCCAACTTGAACTTCTAGCCACTGGATCGTGTTATACCATTCTCAGCTAGACTAAGGATCCATTTTCAAATGTGTAGATACTTACAGATTGTGATCAAGTCATCCCATAACCATCTCCTTGTTACGCTAAGTAGACTGGGATCCTGGAGTCTCATTAGAAGGCATATTTTCTAATCCTTTAATTATTCTTGTGGCTCTTCTCCGAACCCTCTCCAACTTATCAAACATCCTTCTTGAATGATGGACACCAGAAGTGGACCCAGTATTCCAGTAGCAATCACACCAGTGCCAAATACAGAGGGACCATAACTTCTCTACTCCTATCTGAGATTCCCCTGATTATGCATCTCAGGATCACATGTGCCCTTTAGGCCTCAGCTTCACACTTGGAGCTCATGTTCAGCTGATTAATGAACATGACCCGCTGAATCCTTTTTCAGTGTCACCAATTCCCGGGGTAGAGTCCCCCCCTCCTGCTCCACTCGGCACTGGAGAAGACTCAGCTGCCATATGGTGTCCAGTTCCAGGTGTCACACATTAGGAAAGATGTGGACAAGTTGGAGAGTCCAGAGTAGAGCAACAAAAATGGTAAAAGATTTAGAAAACCTGACCTGTGAGGAAAGGTTAAAACCACTGGGCACGGTTAGTCTTCAGAAAAGGAGACTGAAGGCATCTGACTTCCAGTATGTTAAAGGCTGGTTTAAAGAAGACAGAGATCACTTATTCTCCATGATTTCTGAAGGTAGACAAGAAGTAATGGGCTTAATTTGCAGTAGGTTAGATTTTAGGGGGAAAAAACGTTCTAAGCTAAAGATAGTGTGGCAGCCGTCAGCTCCCTTCTAGTGGGTCCCACGCTTCTACTGTCTCTAGTGGGCCAGAGCGTCTCCAGTCACCCCGGCTTCCCTAAGGAGGGGGGTAGGGACCCGGGCCCACCCGGTCCTCCGGGTCCCAGCCCAGGGGCCCTATGAGAGGCAGCTATGTGCTGCTGGCACCGTTTTCCCAGCTGCACTGTCTTCCCCTGGGCTGATTTTCCCCCTCCTTCTGGCTCCTTGAGCCAGATACCTTCAATTGTCCACAGGCCTCTGTACTCTGTTCTGCTCCTCCACTTTAAATCAGCGCTCCACTCCGCTCCGCTCCACAGCACAGCACAGCACAGCACAGCACAGCACAGCACAGCACAGCACTCCTACTCCTCCTGCTTGTGCCCTGACTGTTTGGGGCGGAGGGCTTTTATGAAGCTCCTGGCTGGTCCGTCATTGGCCCCAGATGCCCCTAATTGCTCCCTAATGGCACTTAGTTAATCCGCAGGGAACAGAGCCCTGAGCATTCTTGGGCTCACATACCTCCCTTCCAGCACTCTCCTACTGTCCTCTGCCCTCGCTATATCACACTAGTTAAGCTCTGGAATCAGCTTCCAAGGGAAGTTGTTGATTTCTCATCACTGGAGGTTTTTAAAAACAGGTGGGACAAACACCTGTCAAGGACAATCTAGGGTTTACCACTCTCCCCCAATCTTTGTCTCGTCTGCCAGCATCATCATACCACTCCCAGAGCTGCAACATACTGGGGAGAGATGGAAACGCTAGACAAACACTGGGGGCGAATCCAAAAGCCTTTGGAGTCAATGCAAAGCCTCCTATTGGAGTCCAATGGGCTTTGACTTACTCCCATCATTCCCATGTATAAGGCGGAGCTTCCTGTGTCTACCTACATGAAAGGGGAATGGCATTAAACCAGTGGACTCTTCCTGTCCACATAGAGTTATAATGTGTACAAACGACTGTACTTGCATCCCTTCTGAATGGTCTCATCCAGACCATTACATGTCCCTCCTTGCAGTGAACGGGCTGGCTGGCTAACCTTTACTCAAAGCATATGCACATCCACTTTGCAAAAGCATTCACTGGAGAGTATTATAGGCGGAAAGCACTTGATCCTCTTACGTATGATGAGTTTACAATGCTCTGATTTGAATTCATTGTGCTGAGAGCAACTTTCACTTTCAGAAATACCCATCCACATCCACCGCCTCCCCATGTGTGTGTGTGTACACGGAACAGAGATCTGTCCAGTTCACACTTGCACGCGTATGACCACAGAGAAAACATACTTCTTTCTGCAATTAGAAGGTACAAAGTAATTAACTAAAAACAAAACCATGCAATCTGTTCAGCATATTCCTCATAAAACAGCCAAAAGAGTCAATCTGCTTCTTTTTTAGAACAGGTTGATATTGTTCAATTCAAATTCCTAACACAACCCTAGTTTTGTGATTTAAAAAAAAAAAAAAAATCTTTCTGTGCCTGGTGGGCAATCTGCTATTAATTCTCCCGAAAGATGCCTGAATAAAAGTAGTCTAAAAGGTATTCCTCAGTGAAGCTGCATTCCCCTTTCATTCTGTTTCTAACCTTGTCAGTTCCAGATTCGAGCAGTTTCCTCAATGAACTCAAAAATTAAAGCATAGATGCAGCCACAGGTTTATGTTTGAATATTGCAGTAATTCTTCTGCTTTGATGGCTAAAACTCTCTGAAATAAATGCCAGCTGGACCTGTAAGGGAAATGATTTTCAGACAGCTTCTGTAATCGGGAGTAAATTCATGCCATTCCAGAGAAAGCATTTCAAATTGACTGCAACTGACCAAAATGATGAAGGACAGAAACAAAAGCTAAAGACATTATTTCTTCTCCAAACGTCTATCCTATAGACATATGCAAACCATATGTCCATATGACCATGTTTCTCCTTGTGGAGATGAGAGGATAACATAGGTCATTAAAACTGCAATCAACTAACTGATTTGAAGAGGAGAGACATGTCTGTCCAGCCTGAAATAAAATCCCTGCAAGTTTCTTACATAAGTGCAGCAGCAGGGTGCAGAAATCTTCAAACCTGATAAAAACAGTTATTTTTAGTGTATCCTCTAACATTTGTTAATTTGATATGAAAAGCATCAGACATAAGCCAGGAATCCCATTTCACATGGGACGGGAAATAATGGAAATTTGCCTTATTAGGCAGAAAAGTTCACTGTGTCCCTATCTTAGCATTGCCATTTGTGTAAGTGGGAGATGGAAACCCTTCAAAAGCTGAAAAAGAAATCTCAACTCCTTAATGTATTTGTGGAAGGCTGGGGCTGTAGAATTTACCATATTGGATCAGGCCTTTCACCCATCCCATCTGACGTCCTTCCCTCTGACACTGCCCTGTGAAGTACCAGATCAGCGATGGGATGCCCAGGGAGCAGGATCCGGGCTGCAGGGGAAATAGAAGCTGGATTAGACTAGCGTCATCCGGAGAGGAATGGGAGAAGCTGGACCTGACCTGTCTGAAGAGGGAACCACACCAGACTGGGGTGTTGGTGGGCGTTAGGAGTACATACCGTGCCTTTAAGAGCCAAGCATCCATTAGAGGGAACTGGACTGGGGCTAGAGAAAAATGGTTGGAAGAAGATGACCGGCCACTTCATCAGACACACAGCTGGGCGCTCATGGCTCTCCTGTACCTTACATGACTTGCTTTTAGTTCCAAGAAGCAAGGCTTTATCAGATCCAGACTATGCCTCCTTCTGATGAATGCACAAGATAACACATGGTACCAGAGTGAGTCGGAAGGGAGGGCAGAGAAAAGAGGACGGTGGTGAAGGAGTAAAGGAGTCATCTTGGAGATGGAGCTGCAGAAATCCCCCAAGGAGTTGAAATGCTCAGGTAATGAAGCAGACTCCTGGGAGATGTTCACACAGAGTTTTATATATATATATAGAGAGAGAGAAACACACACACAGATACACCTGCGAGCTGATGTCTTTGGTGAGAAAGAAGACCACCAGAAAATCACAATCCTCTTAAACCTTTCAGGACTTGAGGCAGCTGATGTCTTTAACAACATGCAACTAAATCAGGCAGAGACATCGAGTCCTGAGATAGTTTTGCAGAAATGTGACGAGCACTGCATACCCCAGAAGAGTGCAACATTCGAAAGGTCTAAGTTTCACTTCGGAAAACAAGAGGAGGGAGCGTCCTTTGAAGAATTCCTAGCAGCGCTGAAGCCAAAGAGCCAAACCTGCAACTATGGACAGGTCACAGATTCGACTGTAAGAGATCAGATTGCAACTGGAATCAGAGAGCCAGAGATGTAGAACTGACCACTGGAATATACGGATCTGACAGTGGATAGAACAGTAGGAGTGGGACAGGCAGCAGAAATCACTCTGAACGGAATAGAGATGATGGAAGGAAAACAGGACACTGCCAATCTCGATCAGGTGACAAGCGAAGAAGAGCCGGGCAAGCAGTAAGTCACTATATAGAACAAAAAACACAGAGAAGCCTGAAAAAAGCAAAACCTGTGAGTTCACAAGGGACAGCTTGAAGCCGTGCGCAAGCTGTGGACACAAAGAGAGAGCTCAGGAATGCCTGACTTTGTTAAGCGCTGCAATATTTGTAAGAAATGCCATCCTTTGCCAGAGTCTGCAACCGGGATCAGCCCCCGCAGAAGAGGGGGCAAAGCCTGCACGCTGAAGCTGTAATCCAGGAAGAGAGCACGGACAGCAACATAGAGGAGGAGTTTTATCGTAGAGCTGTATCTGAAGAGGAAAGGCCAGATGAATGGACAATTTCCTTGGAGACTCATAGAACCTACAAATTGGACACTGATGCTGAGGTAAATGGTGTTTCAGATACTACTGTTAAAAGGTTGAAGAAGAAAATAAACCAGGGAACGTGGTGAGCAAACAGGTTAAGCTGAAAGCTTTCGTGGGGAGCTCAATCCAACCAGCGGTACGCGTGTACTAGAATTGAAGGGAAAAGATCCAATAGAATTGATAAACTTTGTGATAGTTAAAGGGAATAAAGCTCTTTTATTGGGTTTAAAAACATACCAACCCCTTGGGCTGATACAAAGTGTACATGGTAGAGGAGATAAGGGACACAGGCATAGAGGAATCATCTCAGGATGTTTCGAGGGCACAGGAAAACTAGCAACTGAATATAAAATGGAACTAACAGAGCCAAATTGTCCTACCAGACATGCCCCTAGACATAGCCCTCTGAGTGCGAGAAACAAAGTTCAGCGAAGAACTGGATTGGTGAGTAACAACGGACACAAATAAAGAGCCTACAAAATGGGTGCACTCAGTAATAATAGCTGTGGGGGGAACGGGCTGGAACACAGACTAGGCCTTGATCCAAAGGAGTAACAAATATATCGAAAGGGACACTTCCAGTTACCGGCCAGGTGGATACAGCCTATATCTGATGACAGCGGGGGGCAAAATTCAAAGGCTGGGGGGGCATGTGACCACTGTCATCACCTCATGGAGGAAACCTCCAGCCCCAACTCCCTGGACCCGGGCAGCCATTCCCACCGGCTCCTGGGGGGCTGGGGCTGTAGGAGCCCGGAGCACGTGCGGGGAAGGGTGTGGGCCATGCCCCTAATTCGGGCTGAGCAGAGGGAACCTGTTCCCGGCACCTTCCCCAGCAAACCCAGCCTTGCGCTTGGCCAAGACCGGATTAAACTTTTCTGGGCCCGGTGCCAAACGTATCTGTGAACCCACATGGGGCAATGGGGCACCCTGCAAGGAGGTGAGGGAGGTTGGTCCCCGCAGCGAGGGGCCAGCCGGGGGCAATGGGGCACGGCGTGGCGAGGGAAGCCCTGCTAAACCCATTGTGGGGGCGCTGTTTACAAACCGGCAACCACCAGACGCACACTGGCCTGCCCGGCCCCCCGTTGCCATTGCCTCAGGGACGGGCCTGCACCACGCCCCCCCTGCCCACACCCCCATTGACCCATCCACAGACCGCTATGCCCAGCAACCCCCACTGAGACCCCCCCTACACCCTTATGTCCAGCGCCACCCCCCCACCCACCCCACAGACCTCCCACTACAACTGCACAGCAGCCTACACAACACTGCCCCCTCCCAGAACCTCCCGCTCACAGACCCCTATGCCCAGCGCCCCCACCCACAGACCTCCCACAGACCTCCCACCACAACTGTCCAGGGCCCCAATACACACAGACCTACCCCACCCCCGCACCGATCCCGGGCGGCTTCATTTCAGATGAGGGGGGGGCAACTTTAACTGCTTCCAGGAGCTATTTAGACACCTAAAAATTCCAGGGTTTTTTTTTTGTTTGTTTGTTTTTGCAGATAATAACTTAAAAATTAGCGGACAGGAGCACAGTATCTAATCCCTGCATAGAGAAAGAAAAATAAATGTTTGCCCCACTCAGCTCTAATACGAACATGTTCTGACATCTCATGTCAAGTCACTTGAAGGACACTGCTTAGGTTTAAAATGTTAATGCATATTCTTACTTGGTCACAAACTCTTGAATACAACAATTGAAACCATGGTAGACAAATCTAGGTTATCTTCTATCATTGAGGCTACTTCCTTTTTGCAGTTCGCCAGGCTTGGAAGAGATCATTTAACTGTTGGAAACAGCCTAGTAGGACAAGGCCCTGTGAGTTTATACCGCGCCTGCTTGGGGGCGTTACCATATTAGAAATGATAGCCTAGAAACTGACTTTAAACAGGAATGAAACTGACACGTTCAAGTTACTGTCATGGCATTGCCAACCCCAAATGTTCAAATATCATGAGCCAGGTTCACCCAAAATCCTAAAACTGGCTTAAAAAACCCACCAAATGATCATTTTTACATAATTGTATTTGCCTTCTGCTTTTTGAGACTTTAGGGTGCACTGGGGGGTCACATTTCTCCACAGCCACAAGGGCTAGAAACTTAGGGCCAGTCTACACTACAGAGCTTTGTCGACAAAACAGTGGAGATGTACACTCTGAAATGCTCCATCCCAGCTCATGGTTAATAAAGACGTTAAATAACACCAGCCCCAGAACAGATCCATGTGGATCCCCACTTGAGACCTCCCTCCAATCAGACATCGTTCCATTCAAAATTCCTCTTTGTTTGCGGTTGTTTAATATCTAACTTGGCTGCCTAAACCCGCAACCTCTGTGCACTCATTCAAAAGAACAGTCAATGGACATGGGATACCAACCTGGACAAAGAGTTCGGTAACTTAAAACAATTGATTCAGAAAGCCTCTGTCCTCAGGTATTCTGGCAACAGAAAACAGACCAAATTGTCCACAGAAGCCTCTAAAGGCGGCATTCGGGCTACACTGCTGCAAAAATATGATCACCATCGGAGACCGGTGGCGTATGCATTCAGGCCCTGACAAACAGAGAATGCCTCTTGCCTGAAACAAAAAGGAAGCTTTAGCCGTGGTACATCACTGTAAAAGAAAGATAAATTGTTCATTTAGGGAAAACCAAAGTGTTGCAGAAACAGACCCTGAGCCGTTTATATCAGTTACAAAGCAGGGCTAGCAGACGTGCTGCCCAGCTGACGCTGAGTGGTGTTCAGCTCCAATTGTCTACAAACCCGGAAAAGCGCCGGTGGTAGCGCGCTGTGGGATCGGGGCCTGTCTTATAGCACATGCCTCCTACCGGATCTTGCTGAACCAGCTCACCTGCCCCGAGGTAATTCTGTCTGCACCTCTCACAAAGTCCAGGGAAGCAGTTTCCAGCCAGGTTAGTTTTTATTTATTTCAGGGCTTCTTACCAAACACATCAAACCTCACAGACGCTTCCCTCCGAGCCTGTGCAGGCTGAGTCGTCACTTCCCCAAGTCTGCCCCTCACAGCAGCAGGCTCAGTGACCCAAACCTTCCTGGCTCTTACCTGAGACACACAAAGAGGGACCCTCAGCTTTGTGGAGGCTACCGCTGGCCCTCCCGCCAACTGCTGCTGCCCTCTTTTATGAGGCTCAGCCAGTTACATTCCCGCTCTTTTCCCCAGGTGCAGGGGATGGGGAAAGAGCCAGCCAGGTGCAGGCCTCTGAGCCCAGAGGACTGTCTCGCTCACAGACACACACACACACACACTCCAGAGCAGTTGATAAACATGTAGAAACAGAGGGTGGAGTCAGACATAGGGCATGTTCACCTGATACAGAATTGTCCGGTCTCAGAAAGGAAGTGGAATGAAATTGCTGAGGCTACAGAGGGGGATCAGGGTGGTCAGGACATCATGTACCAAGTCCATACTTCCAGTTCAAAGCAGCACTGTCTTTCTTTCATTGATAACACATTGTTTAGAGGAAATAGAGTAGCAGGGCCTAAGATGTTACAGGCTGACACGCACAGCAGAATACACGAAGGACACTTGGGCATAGAGAAATGTAAACATGGAGCCGGAGCGATGCGATATTGGGCTCAAATGAGCAATGAAATAGAGGAAACCGTTAAAAGGTTCGAAACATGACAACAATACCAAGCTGACCAGAAAAGAAGAGCCTCTGTGGGTATACAATGAACAGCCTTTATTTACATGGGCAGGTAAAGACCATGTTTTGATTTTGGATTATTTTTCTCATTATCCAAAGTTTGTTTCATTAGAAAATATCGCATAAAAATATGTTACAATGTTCATGAAATCCAGATTTTCCAGCCATGGAATCCAGGACATGATCGTGTCTGATAAATGTCCACAGTTGGAGGGACATAAATTTAAAATATTTAAATTTTTTGCTAAAGTGCATGGGTTTAAGCATGGAAATTCTAGTCCCAGGTATCTTCAGTCCAACGATTTTGTAGGGAATGGTGTGAAAATTGTCAAAAGACTTCCGAAAAAGGCCACTGACCCATCTACAGCTCAATAGTTCACTGCTCTGAACTGCAGAGCAGCGCCAAAGAAGTCAGCTCCAGAGAGATTGTTTGGCAGGAGTCTGAGAACAAGACCCCCCAATTTAGCAGTAATCCCAAATGGCAATACCGCCTTAGGTGTGTATAAGAAACATGGTAAGTGCAAACAAAAGACGTATCATGTCTGAGGGTCCAGCGTGCTGGCGCCTTTGAAGCTCAGGGATGCAGTGAGGATCCATGACAGTTCTTGCAGAGCACGGAGAGCAGGAGTGACTTTGTGAGGTCACGCCCCGATCTGATGAAGTCCCAACTCCTGCAGGGCATATGTTTTGGAGGAACAGGAGATATCTGCAACATCGTCCTGCAGGAGACTAATACGTCACTGACAGCTACAGGCCAAAGCACTGAGGATCCTTCAGCCCAGTAAGGAAAGCAGTGGGCTGATTCAGCTAGTGCAAAGACTGAATGGTACTTTGTCGCTCTAACAGACCGCGCAGAGGATCTGAAGGACTCATGGAGTACTGCTAATGAAGTCGAGTGTGTGAGGGTGTTTGTAAAGTAACACTTGGTATAGCCGTTACATTGTTGGGAAGTGCTTTTACTGGAGAGGGGAGATGTTGGGGTCTGAACTGTGTCTGTAAGAGCAGAGCACGTGCTAAAGGGAACTGGACTGGGGCTAGAGAAAACTGGTTGGAAGCAATCTAGTGGCAGCTTCACCAAACACAGCTAGGCGCTCCTGTCTCTCCTTTAGCTTCGTAACTCTGTTTTAGTTCTAATCAAGCCCCACTTCTTACAGTCCAGACTGGTTCTCCTTCATATGAATGCATAAGACAACACAGTCGGTTTCTGGGGGGATCGGGAGGTGCCAGCCCCAGAATAACTTGGGTAACTGGCATGTGAACTTGGGTATATAGAACTTGGGTAACTGGCATGTGGCCCTGTACTAGCCATGCCTCAGATGGGAGGTCGTACTACTCCCAGCTAATGGAGCTCAAGTGAAAGAGCCTGTGATTTTAGATGTGAAGGATGAGGACACGGAGACGAGGTATGAAAAGACATGTTGATCATGTGAAAACATTATAAAATATTATATTTCATATACTATAGAACATCATCATCATATAAACGTAGAAACGAAATGCTGACGTTATTGAAACAAAAAGTCAACGTGATTCAGTCAGACACTTTCCTGTTGAAAATTTAGTCAAAACTGACATGTTCCCGCAAAGCTGCATCTTTTGATGGAAAAGCGTTCTGGCCAAAAGTGGTTCACCAGCTCTATTGCAGGCACATGGTCCAGATAAAGAGACAGGGAAAGGGACAATTCAGATATTAGGGAACCTCCGTTAAAGGATATCAGACAAAGGGGCACAGCTCCCAGAACAGTGGGAAGTGTTCAGATGTGAACTCCATGCACCCCAGGAAAGAAGCTTATATAGTTGGAATAATTAGATAACGGGCAGACCTAGAGAATCAGCAATCTTCTTCCAACTGCACTGAGTGCACCCTGGCCCCACAACCTCATGCTGGCATGCCTGCGTGAGCCTCATTGGCAGTCAGGGTAAGATTTGCCCATCAAGTCCCGCATTACCAGAGTTCAAATTACATTTGGTTCAATGCAAAAGTCTCCCTCTTTGAAGCACCAGTCACTGAGTTTCAAGATCTTCCCAACTCCCGGAGAGACCATTAAATAATCCAGCCAATTGGACACGGCTGTGTGAGAGTGTAATGAAAAGCTGATGATTTCACTCAAATCTTCTAGGTCTCTGGGGAATTCTTGGTTGTTTTACTCTCTTCTTAGTTGCTCTGTTTGTGCATCTGGATTTGGGTCACTTCCCTTTGTTTTTCAGCATTCTATATCCATTTCCTACTGTGTCTGCGTTTGCTTTGTTTGGATTTTCGTACTTTCCCTCCTCTGTTGGATATCTTCAGGTTTATTCTTCCTCCACACTCAGACCCCATATACTCATACCTGGTTCACAACGCTTGATAGGAGACAATTGAACTATTTGAGTTGTCTTGTCTCCTCCCAATTCCCCCCAAAAGTAGGCTTTTCACCTGCATTTTTCCCCAGTTGTCAAATCATTTTATCTCTTTACTGTCACTTTAAGAAATTCTCCTTCATTTTGAAAATATTTGGGGAAATGTTATCAGCAATTGTTAATTATTTAGACAATGCCACAGATGCCGGTGACACTTTATATACAAATAAAAACAAAGTCACTGCTCAGAATAGTGTATGTAATCTAAATTAGATTAGTGACTTTCCAAAACAATCTCCATCAAGAGGAGTGGCAAGGTTAAGGGGAGGTATAGCAGATGGTGGTGACCCAAAGGGGCTTACATTCAGATGTTCAATAATGCAGCAATGAGAAAGATGGCAGCTGAGATTTCCAAGCGAGTCCAGGGGATTGAGAGATTCATCTGCCACTCAAGCTAAATGGAAAATCTCAGCTGTTTAGCATGATTTCCCACTAAACTTTAAGCCACAAGGTCAAGTGTCAGTCCGAACAGCCCCGGCAATTCCGAGCACCTGCATTTGTACCTGGAAACAGCCGAGCAAATTCCACATGTAGCTCTGGGGCTGCTGGGCATTTAAAAGGTGCGTGGAACAGCTGGACTCCGGGCACCAGTGGAGGCCCCGGCCGTCCTTATGCACATGTCCCAGCTTCCCTAACAAAGGTGGGGGGCAATAGAGCTATGCTGACTGGCAGAAAAGGAGCATCTCTCCTTTGCCCCAGGAAGCTCAGGCCATCCATCTGGGCAGAGCGAGGAATGGAACCCTCCACAGTAGCATGTGTTATTTATCCGTAAGCAGCCCGCTCACAACGCAGCGGGCAGGGCTACCTTGGCTTGAGGATAGCTAAAGCTAATGGGCATTGGTGGCACTTTGAGATCGGCCAGGAAGGCAGATAATGTGGGGCTTACCTATAAGCCAAGCCCAGAGAGCCAAAAGGCCAGTTTTAAGTTGCTCTGAGCCCTTCCCCCCCAACATGCTCGCTGAATGATCCGACTCTGACTTGGAAGTCTGGATAGTGTGTCCATCTGTCTGGAGTGCCTCGGGGGCATGCGCGCCAGCCTCAGGGCAAACTGTAATGAAGCAGGTCACCAACCCAAACTGGTGGTGAGCTCGATACCTCAACTTCACCAACCGACTATCGAGTGTAAACTCCTCAAGCCCCGTAACAGCCGTAACATGGAGTCACAGACAGAGCTCTTAGGCACCCTGGTCTGTCTTGCCACCCAGGCAAGATTGTCTTTGCGATAGACAGTCCCTTACCCCAGAAATCACAACAATATTCAGATTACTCTCAGTCCCAAAGGACCAGTCACTTACCCCAGGTCAGTTGTACCTTAGATCCTATACCAAAGACAACACTCGTAGCCAATCCTATAATAAATTAATTAAAGGTTTATTAACTAAGAAAAAGAAAGGAAAGTTGTTTACCAGGTTAAAGCAGGTAAACACACACACATGAGTTACAGTCTTAGGTTTCAAAAGGTAACAGAAGCTGATGTAATGTGCAAGCTCTATATGTTCTTTAGGGCTAACTCAGGCTAAGCAGCTGGGGATTCCTTGCTTATGCTTAGAAATCTTGTCCTCCAAAAGTCTGAGCAGCATGACTCTAGTTTCTTCTGGTCAGGGATTTTTATTCCTTTCCCCCAGAGTTCAAGCTGTTGGAATGAGTCCTTCTGCATGTCTCCTCTTCATGGGTGTCAGGGGAGCAATCAATTTGTCCTTTGATGTTTCACAAGTGTTTCAATGGTTTCATTTGGTTTCAGTGGGTCTTCTTGTGGGCAGGACCTACCACCTTCTGTAAGAAGCCAGCCTTTACATTAATCAATGCTTCTTTCCTCTTTGGTGAGTTACACAGTGTAGATGAATTGAGGCATAGGAAGGGAGTGATGGCTTTCCCTCAATGTCAATCTTGGAGGGAGGTCACACCTCCCGGCTGCTACGTTCTGTGGGAACAGGTTCTATCTGAGGGGAAATTAGCAATTCTTGGAACTCCCCGGTGAAATATGGCAGTCTCAAAGTCACCGGCCCCAGCTCCAAGGCGGGGGATGGGGTAAGCAAGCAGTCTATAGTCCCGGCCCTCAGGCAGGGCAGGACAAACAGGCAGTCTAGAACATCTGGCCTTCAGGCAGGGCAGGGCAAGCAAGCAGTCTATTCCTCTAGCACAGGGGATGAGCAGTGATACCGGCCTCCTGGCCCAGTGGGGTGTTTGCCACACCAGGGATGATGTAGCAGAGGGAGGGAGGGAGGCAGGGGGATGAAGGCCCACCTGACTCCACTGCGCCCCAGCCCAGGGCCCCTAACGGTGGTGGAGTGCTTCACCACTGGGTTGGCGGGCCTCTGGCTGGAACTCACTGATAGGTGCTCCAGGAGGACCACAGCCAGTCCGTGGTCGGCTACCCCTGGGCTGCTTCCTACCCCTTCCCGATATGTACCTGGGTCCCGGGGTTGTCCTCCGCCTCCGCGGGGTACACAGCCAGTGGTAAGCCCAGAGGTTCCTCAGTGTCGGGTGTCTCCAACGACTCTGGTAGTTTGGGGTCATCGCTGGAATGTCAGGCATCTCTGCTGGGCTCATCGGCCAGCAGCAGGTGGGAGGTGTCTGTCTCCCTCAGTGTCTGCTGCCCAACTGAGGTACCAGGCCTGTGACTTATAACTCCAGTTCCTATCCCGCCTCTCTGCTTCTGGACTGGCAGGCGTGGACGTCCAGGTTCCACCCACCAGGGCGTGGATGGCCCTCCCTCCGTGTCAATATCAGAGGGATACCACACCTCCTGGCTACACAGTCACAGAGGATAACAAGTCAAACACTCAATATCACCTTATAACATGGGATAGAGATGTTATAAGTGAGATTACAACATACAGCACCTACAAGCATTTCATAAAGTCTAAACACATCTGTATAAATGTAATACTTATTTGAACAATGCAGACTGGTTTACAGCTATATATTCGTCAGTGTTTAATTGGGGCTAGGGGTCCTGGCATGAGCTGGCGTCTGGTCTGCCAGCATCACCGTGAACTCCAGCAGATACCCAATCCCTCTGCAGGATTCCAGTCTGGATTTACATTTCCATTTCATATAATGTAGGGGATTGTATCATGGACCGAAAGTTAGGAAGGTAAGTCCATATCTGGGACTCCACCCAGGCATTAGCTCCAATGGGACAGTCAGGGCCGAAGGGTCATTTAGGTGCCTAAATATGGTCTTAAAAGTGCATTACTTTTAGCACCTACTTGTGAACATTTGGACTCAAATCCCTTCTCCTTAGCTGAAGTGACTGCATTCATATCGCAGGGGAAAAGACACACCATTCTGCATATTTTCACTCTCTTTTTGGTTTCCACATTCAAGTGTTTAAATGCCCCAAGCAACTCTGGCTATGCACTGAATGCCGTGCGCTCACCAATCGGGCCATTGATCACACCCCACTGGGCACGTGCTGAAACAAAGACTGAAAGAAGAACTTACTCGCCTTGTAAACAGTCTAAATTCCCTGACACATACTGACAAGAAAGAACCTTTTAAAATGGCCATTGAAGTATTGAAATACTATTTTTCTCCTTAAAATGCGAAAAGGCTGTAAAATACAAAAGGCTTCATTACAACGGAGCATTTTCTCGTGGAGAACTGTAATTTAGCATGGCTGCCGGAGTGCTGATTTATTAGCAACTCCTTTAATGTGTCTGATCACATGAGGCACTATAAATAAACATTTAAAACTCATTAAGTGACAAGGAACTTTAGTAATGAGATATGAGCTTTTCCAAGCAGATCCATGACTCGTCCTCAACATAAAAGTGTAGGAGTGAAACATAAAGACGATGTTATTGTCAATGGAGAGACTCTCCCCTTTCCAAGGTGCAGTTTAAACCATCGCCTTCATCCCATCAGTCAGGCCCAGTTGTGCCATGCTTACTCCCACTAAGTAGTGCCTCACTCTGCAAGTGGTCACAGGCATTGAAACAAGAGTCTACACTGCCATTTATGTCGGCAAAACTTACGCTGCTCAGGGGTGTGAAAAAAACATAGGTTTTGCTGACATAAGCACTTCTGTGCACAGCACCATGTCAGCAGGAGACGGTCTTTGAGGTGTTTGTATTATGTCGACGGGAGAACTTTCTCTCTCGTCAGCCTCGGGTATCTACACGAGTGCTCTGACATGCCGTGCCGCTATCAGCTTCCTAGTGTAGACATGGCCAAGATGCAGCATAAATAGCGAGGCTGTGAACCCCTTCCTCTCCCTGAGCAGTGGAGAAGACGATTCCAGGGCTGCCCACGTTGACGTCACGTGAGTGAGCCCTCTCCAGGGCAGTGGGTGGAAAACCAGAACCTTCCTTGCACAGGGAAATGTCAGCAGTTCAAAATTCCAATCCAAACCGGCGTGTCGAAATACCCAAAGTTTTCATGAAACAAAAGGCCAAGAGGTTTTGAATGGGAAATGTTGACATGGAAAATGTGATGACTGTCAATTGAAACAACATGTCACCAAGACATTTCAATGCCACTTTCTGGTTTCAAAACAACATTTTTCATTTTGATTTTTGCACATCAGAAAATAGAAAAGTTTAACTGTAATAAACGTTTCTCCCCAGGGAAAATGTTGACAAAACCATATTTTCTGACTGGAAGAATTTTGACCATCTCTACCCACCAATGTGATTGAAAGCTCTGCAAGTTGGCCCAGCATGGGTAAGGATGGGAGAATCTGCTCCACCGAGTCATGTGTGTTACTCACAGCCATGCATGGACCTCAGAAGGTTTGGGTTTTCAGTTCAGAGAAGTAGCCAGAAATGCAGATGTCTATGTAATTGTATCTTGACCTCTCAGATCCAAAAGGCAGAAGGGGGGAGAACATTGCTGCAGAAGCCAGTTTTGTTGTGGTTTTTCATCTTAAGCTTCCCCACCCCCAAAATTTACGTGTCAAGTTTACCAAAGGTAGAAGCCTGCTTGCATACACCAAACCCATGTGTGCCAAAATGCAGCCCCATATTGAGTTACAATTGTGTTTGCTGGTTGAACAATTACCCACCTAAACACCCGACTGTGCAAACCTTTTGCATCAAAATGAGGAGCAAATGCTTCCCACTTCTCCTCTGGGAGAGGAGAGCTGAAAGCAGCAGATCTGGGTTTAGAGTGTGGATACCAGCACCTGCTGCTACACAAGTCCTTGATTGAGGGAACCAGACACTGCTGGGATTCACATGTTCAATGACAACAGTGAACATGAAGGCAGACGGGATTGATGGCTCTTCAGTCTGTTACCCGTTCTGCTCCAGTCCTGTGAAAGCTTTCCTGCAGGCAGAAAGCAGTGACTGTTCTCCAAGGCATCATGTGCCCTCCATTCCCCACACAGGTTCATGCTGACTCCCGAGACACGTCCTCCTGCCAGTTCCCCCATCACAAAATCAGCTTTCCCACTCCAGGAGGATGGGCTTTTGTGAGCCACCATGGGACAAGCTCTTGCAACGGCCACAATGACACCAGAATCTTCATACAGCTGTGCCCAACTTCCCGACGATTGCCAGGAACCCAACCTCCCTGCCTGTTCTATGGCGTGGGGTGGAGGGAGCAATACAAACTCCAGTCTCTTCCCGCCTGAATAAGTAACAGGTGGATATCACAAGCCACGCCCACAGAGTGTTCTGTCCCCTACATCACTGTAACCAGAGCTGAGTGGGAATTTTGAGTGTTGCTGAAAATTTTCTTTTGGGTGGCTTCAACCTGAAACAAAGCATTGCTGGCCAACTCAACCAACCATACTGGCTCATTTTCATTTCAAAAGGTCAATTTGTTTTGTTTCAATTGAACATATCAAAATGAAATGCTTGGACTTTTCCAAGTTAAAATTTTTCAGAAAAATTAGTTCCACGAAAATGTTTGCGACTTCATCTTATTGTCCCTATTTGGGATGAAAAGAAACATTGAAGTCTCGGATTTTCCCATGGGACAGTCGTGGTAGAGGACTATTTGGCTCGTGGCGTTTCAACCAGACTGAAACCAAGCTCTGTCTCTCTTTGCACAGAAGCTAAACAAGGGCTTCAGTCTTGTACTGGCAAGGAGAGAAAAATAAAGTTTCACAAACTACCAACCTTTTAACATTCTCTTACAGTTCTGCACTGCCTGCCTGGTTTCCTGAGAAAGAGACTCCATTCTGCAAACCTAATCCTCACTTTAGGGGTGAATTTTGAATAGCCCTCAAAGGTTTGTTGATGCACATTTACATACATACATTATTTATGGATATACCTTCTCTGTAATATTTTGGTAGGAGGTGTTGTATTAAATAAAGAGGATTAACTTGTGTTTTTCTATTCCTCCTTTTCCACCTCTTTCTCTTCACTTCACTTTCCCATTTCTAGCTATGCCTCTATCTTTGCCCCTGTATTTAAAATTCTGGATTTATTTTTTAATCAGGTTTGATTCTCTAAGAGCATGTCTTTCATCCCTCTCAGAAACTCTGGCTTTTAGAATTTGCCTTTGATGAAGGAAATACTACTTTTAAATGAACATTGTAGGATAAGTATTTCTCTGCGGATTCATTGGAGGGAAGTTTAAAGAGGACAGAATATTGATCTGACAAAGCGAATCAATTTTTCCTGGTTTCAGGAAAAGACTTTTTAGTTTTGCTTGCACCATTTTTCTCATGTTCACCATCAGTGAAATATCTGTTACTTTCAAATGACAAAAGTGGTTCATTAACATAGAAGGGAGGCACTTCAAAATCCCTCAGATACCCAATCAGTTTCAGCACAATTCACAGCAGAGACGACTTGAAGAAACAGAAATAGGCACATATAGGACGCTTCTCAGGAGAAATATTTAGTAAAGCTTCCAAAAGTTTGACAAATATTAGCTACATTGACCAACTATTTTAGTTTGGATCTTGCGGAGATAATTAGCAGTATCTAGATATCTGAGTAACACAGCTTCCTTTGAAAACAGGACTTCATTTGGCCTTACAACAGCCCTATGCTGAGGTAGACTTTACGTAGTATCAAGTAACCAATTGTTTGGCCATTCACAGCAGTTCTTTCCCTGTAAGGTGCTTCGGTTAACTGTCTTTTTTGTCTATTTAGATGTTACGTTCCTCTGGTCAAGGATGGACATTTGCATTGAGAGTTCCACACCTTGCACAATGGGGCTCCAATCTCACATCGTCCAGAGTAATTCACATTTAATTACATAAAAGTTATAGGTTTTTAAATATTTTGTTGTCTGTGCACCTTGAGATAGAATACACACGTGGCATTAATAAATAATTATTCCATTAATTAATATTTTTCATAGCCTAAAAAATTAAGCATGAACTCTCAGAGGTGTGAAACGCCATTTCCTTAATTAAAATTATTTAATTTATGAGACTGA
The DNA here is from genome assembly GCF_026122565.2 of Emydura macquarii macquarii. Lineage (NCBI taxonomy): Eukaryota > Metazoa > Chordata > Testudines > Chelidae > Emydura > Emydura macquarii. Next base: position 2,783,806 of record NW_027131688.1, read on the forward strand.
ATCTGAGCACACTTCACTTTAATCTCTCTGCTGTTTAATTCTGTGTAAATTCCAATTTTTGTACCTATGGGTCGAATACATAATACTCAAATATAACAGCATCTCTGAGGAATAACTCTTTGTACTGTCTCTGGAAGGACACTCCATCCCATCCAGTGGATAATGACCTGGTCTCAGTTATATACTCATTCATCATCTCCTGGCTAGACTACTGCAATGCAATATTCTGCGGCATGAAGCCTTCAGCTCTTAGGAAACACCAACTAATTCAGAGTGCATCTCCACAGCAACACAGCTACTGTGAGCATATCACACCTGTCCTCTGCTCTCTGTCATAGCTCCTATAGAATTGTTGGGATTGTTACGGGCCGTTGAGGCTCAGTATGCATGAGGTGACCTTGATAGGAATGTGTGTGTGCATTTGAAAGTAATAAAACGGGTTAAAGTTGGAGTTAAAGGCCTGCCCAAAACTTTTGTGTGTACATCTGAAAACAACAAGTGGTGAAGGGTGTTGGTGGCCTGCCCAGGACTTTTCGCTGGAAATTGTGGATGCCAGGCCAAGGCCATAGAAAGGTGAATACAACAAGATAGATGACGTGATGGAAAGGGTTATAAAAAGATGGACTAAAACATCTGTACTTTGGAGTCTAACATCGAGCCAGAGCCCCCACTTTGAAGAGGCATGTAGTGTCAGCTCCCCACGCCTTAAGATTGGATCAGACCCCAACTGGCGATCAGGACTTCATCCTATCTTCGGACTCTGGTGTAGTAAATTTGTGGTATGAATGTGACGTGAGTGAGTTTACATTGTAATCAATAAAATTAATCAGAGTATTATTGACCAACACTGTGTCCAGTGTTCAGCCTTTTTAGCCTTCTCCCTCATCCCATGGGGGGGCCTCTCACCCGAGCCTACCAGAATATTGAGTCAAGTGATCTCTCCGGGTGCTCAATTACCTGGGCGTAGAACATCTAAAACTCACCTAAAGTTCCAGGGTGAGTATCATGGTCAAGTCTGCTCCGCAGGTCCAATGGAACTTTCTGCCACTCCACGGAAGTGGCTTTCAAAGTCTCTGATGACCTTTTCCTGGCCAAAGCGCAGAGTCACTATTCCATCCTCGGCCTCCTTTCATCATTTCAGCTGCTTTCGGCCATCAACCACGTTACTCTGGAGATCATGTCCCAATGACTCTGTCCTATCCTGCTTTACCTCTTCCCTCTCTAAGCATTCCTTCAGCGTATCCTTCAAAGGATCCTTCTCATCCCTCTTCCAGCTTTCTGTGTGGCTTCATCCTCAGTAGCCTTCTCTTCTCCCTCTATACCATCTCTCTCAAAACACAATCTCAGCTACCATCACTACGTGGACGATTCGCAGACCTACCTCTCTCCTCCAGACCATCTCTCTGACATTTCCTTAGGGATGTCCCACTCTGCTTAACTCACTGTTGCCAAAATGTAACTCCTAATCTTTCCCCGCACGGCCTCCCCACCTCTCCTTTCCCAATCTCTGTGGAAACCACAACTATCCTCCTCCTCCTCACTCAGGCCCAAGATCTTCATCTTCATCATCTTCAACTGAGCTCTCTCTCTAGGTCCTCGCCTCCAGGCGAAGTATTGCATATTCTTTCGGTCTAACATCTCTAAGGGTGTGTCTGCACTTGGAGCTGGGGGTGTGATTCAAGCAGATAGACTTGCATTACCTCTTATCAAGCTGGGGCACTAAAAATAGCAGTCGTGCAGCCATGGTAGTACGGGCAGTCTGAGCGGTGGCACAGGTTAGTCACCCCGAGAGCATACCCACCGTGTCTGGGAATTGCACTCCGAGCTCCATGTGTCGATCCATCCACACACTTCCAACCAGATTCTCATCTTGCGTCTTGACTACTGTAGCTCCCTTTCTTGAGAAATGCAACCCTGCCCCACACCCATTCAGATGCTGCCGCAAATATCCTTACTTCACCTACACAGTGTAGTTGTAGCTGTGTCGGTCCCAGGATACTAGAAAGACAAGGTGGGTGAGGTAATATCTTTTATGGGACCGGCGTCTGTTGGTGAGAGCTGTATGTGGCTTGAAACCTTGTCTCTCTCACCAACAGAAGTTGGTGCAATAAAAGGGATCACCTCGCCCATCTTGTCTCTCTAATTTCTTAGCCTGCCACTTTGATCATGTCACCTCTCTCTTTGCATCCTTCCTCTGGCCCCCTCTTCCCTACTGTATCAAACAGAAGCCACCAATCTTCACTTTCCTGGCCCTTCACAAGCAATCCCCACGCGACCCATCATCTCCCATTTGCTCTCAGTCTGTCAGTGCTCACCGCTTGCTGTTCCACGATGCCAGCCTCCCTTCACCCACTTATTAAATAGTCAGACAAACACTTTCATGCTCTCCCCTGTGCTGCTCCTCACACTTGGAAGAAGCTCCCTGTAACATCCACAAAATGACCTCATTATATGTGCCTTCAAGACCCGCGTTAAAACTCCTTTGTCGTGAGGCCTACCAAAAACCTGACAATGACTGGGCCGCTGGTTCTGAGAGCACTGCCTAGCATGCTGATAAATACTGTCTCATTGCTTCCACCTGTTTTCTCATGTTACACTCAGATTGTGAGTTCCTTGGGGCAAAGACTGCCTCTTCATTCTGAGCTTGTACAGCACCTAACACAATGGGGTCCTAGTCCATGACTAGGGATCCTAGGTGCTACAGTGATACAAATAATGCCACATGGGTAAATCTCATCCGTGCAGCTGACACGTTTCTCAAGGGCTAGGCCAAGACTTTAAAATCAACTCCCACCGGAACTAAGGGCCGTACCAAATCTCACCACCTCCTGCTCCGAGTGCTAGGCGCATCTCTCCGACCTGTCTTCTGTAATATAAACATATTTATAGTTATATTTATAAACATATTTATATAAATACCCTACCACTCCACTGCACACACAAATCGCCCCCTGGGAAGAGGATGAGACACAAGGTCTATCTACACAGCAAAGAAAAACCCACATCTGGCCCATCCCAGCCAACTCGGGCTGGTGGGTCTCAGGCAGCGGGGCTGTTTCATTGCTGTGTGGACAATTGGACTCAGGCTGGAGCCCAAACTCTGGGATCCTCCCATTCCACCAGATCCTAGAGCCCTGGCTTCAGCCCAAGCCCAGATGTCTACACAGCAAAGAAACAGCCCCACATCCCAGCTGAGCTGACATGGGCCAGCTGTGGATTTTTCTTTGCTGTGTATTTGACCCCTTTGATCTATATTTATATGGATGGCCCTTTGCTTGTGCTTCTCTAATCTGATATGTTTACTACGTCTCCGTGTATCAATTCATGCTAATCTGCGAGTACGGTATCACTACATTTATTTAAAAGAGATTAGTGCAATTGCCACACAACCAGCAATTTAGCAGCATTTAGTCCCCTTACACAAGAGGTTAAATTGCACTTAAATGCTGTGTGTGTGAAAGAGGACTGCAAACTAACTTCAGCGAAGTGCTAGGACTGGGGTCTATGCATAACTAAATTCCTGGATGCCAATTTTAAAATGATCCTAATACAAAATTAAAGGTCCCATTTTAATAATGCCATCAGCATTTGTAGTCTTCGGGGCATGGCATTTAGATGCCAGTCAGTGAAAGAAATAGCTGTCATCTCCAGGAGCATTTCTGCCTGTTTTGCTCTTTGATAAAATCAACCAACATCTCTTCTACTGCTCTCTGTTAATGTAAAGCCCCCAGATCTCCTCTATACATTTATACACAAGACACTTGGTAACTCAGTGGCCTCGTCTCTGCTACCATATGGCTGAGTTTTATGCTAACTCATTCTTAGTATTGGCTATTAACAAAGTGCAGACTCTTCCCAAAGATAATCATACCCCTAGAAAGTTGGATTTCTCTCCTCTGCATGCAGCAATCAGTTATTCTGGACCTGATCTTACAAGGTGCTACACCTCAACTCCCACTGTCTTAAAGAGTCACAAAAATATAGGGCTGGAAGGGACCTCAAAAAGTCATCAAGTCCAGCCCCCTGCACTGAGGCAGAACCAAGGAAACCTAGACCACCCGTGACAGGTGTTTGTCCAACCTGTTCGTTAAAACCTCCAGTGATGAGGACTTCACCACCTCTCTTGGAGGCCAGTTCCAGAGTTCAATGACCTTTAGAGATAGAAAATGTTTCCTAATATCTAACCTAAATCTCCCTAGCAGCAGATTAAGCCCATTTCTTCTCGTCCCCCCTTCAGACAATTGATCACTGTCCTCTTTATAACAACCCTTAACGTATTTGAAGACTATTATCAGTTTCTTTTCTCAAGACTAAACAAGCCTACTTTTTTTAAACCTTTCCTCACAGGTCAGGTTTTCTAAACCTTTTATCATTTTTGCTGCTTTCTTCTGGACTTTCTCTAATTTGTCCACATCTTTCTTAAAGTGTGGTAACCAGAAATGGACACAATACTCCAGCTGAGGTGTCACCTGATCCAAATACAGCAGGATAATTACCTTCCATGTCTTATTCACAACACTCCTGTAAATATGCACCAAAATGATATTAGCATTTTTCCCCAGCTATATCACATTGACTCATATTCAATTTGTGACTAACCAGAACCCTCAGATCCTTGTCAGCAGTACTACGACTTAGCTCATTATTCCCCACTTTATAGCTGTACGTTTGATTTTTTTCTTCCTAGGGTAGTACTTTGCACTTGTCTTTGTTGAATTTTATACTCTTGATTTCAGACCAATTCTCCAATTTACCAAGGTCATTTTGAATTCTAATACTGTACTCCAAAATCCTTCAACACCTCCCAGCTCTGTGTCATCAGCAAACTTTATAAGCATGCTCTCAACTGCATTATCCAAGTTATGGATAAAAATATTGACTAGTACCAGAGCCAGAACTGACCCCTGCAGGAATCCACCAGATACACCCTCCCAGTGTGACCACGAATCATTGATATGTAATCTATATTTTAAATTAAAGTGAGTCCTGCTCCTGCGGGGCCACAGTTTTCAGATCGACAGGGTGGAAATCACCCTTAGATTTGGAGGCTCTAGGAACACATGAAGAATGAAGACCTTGTCTGGAAGTTTTACTAAGTTTTACAGATGATTAAGGTTACAATCACAAACAAATATATAATGCCCAGAGAGCCCCTGCACTAACTAATGCCATATTCATACTCTCACACCCAATGACACTCTAAAGTCTGGTGGGTCTCTCAACAGGAGGTCATGGATAGAGAGGTGGTTCCTTCTGGGCTCAGCATCTCCCCACTTTAGCGTAACCAGGGAACCTCTTTTAGCTTGTTGTTCTGACCATGCCTAACACCTGATGCATATACATGAGAGTTTCAACCTTTTCCTCAGCTGTACTTCCACACCCCATACATTTTGGGGAGCCCTGCTTTTCAGAGGTGGCCCCCTTACTTCCCCTTTTTTCTTATTAGCATCTTATTAACATTTACGTCACTCGGTTTCCTGGGTAACCTGTGGTCAGACGAGAACATTCCATGATATCACAATCAGGTACCTTGAGGTCTAGATGGGTACAGTGAAGTCTATTTTTCTGTTGCATCACCTATTGGCACATTGTTTACAATAATCTTATGGTTTTATTGGCGTAGGGTCAGTCTTGGGTCACCCACACATGTCAAGTCTCCTTAAGCCTGAGGCCTACTGTGGCAAAGCTGAAACCTTACAGACCTTCCTTTAATTATATATCTAACACACACTCGTCACTCCTAAATAGATGTCAATCTTATAGTCCTATAGTCCTATCCTATCTGTATCTATTCATCATTCATTGGTTATATAGTATATGACATACCTTATGAGTTCACCATGACAATAACACAATTCAATGATAAAACGAGCTGGCTGGCTACAGATAACTACTCCTGGAGTATGGGCTTTCAACCAGTTGTGCACCCACTCAGAGTAATGTAGTCTAGGAAAACAACATTTCCTAATTTGCTTATGAGACTGTCACGTGGGACTATGGCAAAAGCCTTGCTAAAATCAAGTTCTATGGCATGCACTGCTTCAGCCATCTTCCCGCCTACCCACAACCACTAGGGCAGTATTTCTGTCAACGAAGGAAATTAAGTTGATTTTACATGATTTGTTCTTGACCCGGAGTTGGAAGTACAGGAGGGCACTCTGCTTCTTGTGGGATAGAGGCCTTTCTCTGAGACTCTAGAGACACCCAGAAGGTTTTGGCTGATAGATTATTGGTTTTGGTTTCATTTCCTTCATATCAGTCTGGGGACCCAGTGCTGGAGTGTTCACAAGATTTATACCTGAGCAAAGGCTGAAGGATGGCCTTCTTCAATAAAAAAAGAGAAAAGAGTGGTAATAACAGATCACACACAAGATTGTCTCAGTCACTGGAAATAAAGTCCGGCCTCAGCACTCAGTACGAGTCAGCGTGATAGCCAAAGAGAACCAATCTGTGCAAAAATATGGCATGATTTACTTGACCCCTGTAGAAATTATAATTAAATGAAGAGTTGCAATCATCACGCTATGACACATTCTTGTTTAATACTTATTAGGAACATTTCACTGCTCTCTCATTGCATACAGAACAGTCACTTTTTTCACTCTGTTTGACTATAACATTTCCAAAAACGTTTAATGCATGATTTACTTTTATAAAGACCAGAACCACCCTTCTTCTCTCAGCTCTCGTTGTTGCATATTTTTGAATCCTGGTTCTCTTTTCTACAGTGTTTTTCCCATAAGTCTTCCAATAAATTCCGTTTGCACATTTTAAAAGGGGGTCACTACTGACCACGTTGTTCCTTTTTTTTTTTTTTTTTGGCTGTTGAAAAGGTTTGAGGTCCGAGAAAAGTCTTGCTGACTTGACTTGGTTACTTCTTGTCTTCATTGCTCAAGTTATTAGAGTCTTAGACTCAAGCCTACATTCAGTTCAACAGGAATGCTACGCCACTTCTGAGGAGAACGTGAGAAAAAGAGGAAAAAGAAAACACGTCATGCACCTTGCTTTTTTTACACTGCTGAGTACAGGACTCAATGCTAAAATACCATGGAGACGTTCTGGAACTTTTACATTTTCACTAATAAAGCTGCCGAACTCATTCACAGTATTGCAGTTTCTCTAAAAAGAAACGTATTTTAAAACTTCTGAGGGATTTTGAAGGCTTAACTGCGCATCTGTCTCTGTGGCTCCGGGCTGGAGCCTGTAAGGGATCCGATTATCTACTCTAATAATTGGCTCAGGCCAGAAGCAAGCTCTCATCAGACCTAGTGGCTGGTGAATCAGAAAATCTGGGTGTCTAAAGAATTGAGGGGCCTAAGCAATCTGAAAACAGGCACATGCTATTGGTTTGATTGTTTGAATTTACATACTCTGTTTAAAATCTAAATCTACTTTGCAAAAATAAAGAAATAAGGATAGTGCTATCTAGGAGTTCTTTTGTTTTTGTCTGAACTCAAATAAAATGAATTCCAGTCCAACCTGAAATCATTTACTCATTGTAAAAAAGCAGCAAGTCTTGACATCAGGCTGTGAGTGACAAAAATTAGGGGCGTGGTAAATAAATGAAGAGGACAAGTACTTAGCAATCTGGATCACTGGGTAAGCTGGGTGCGAGCAAACTATATGCGTTTTAATAGAGCTAAATGTAAATGTATACATCTAGGAACAAAAAACGTAGGTGGTACACGATGGGGAACTCTATCCTGGGATGCAGTGACTCTGAAAAATATTTGAGTTGGTGGTGGATCATCAGCTGAACTTGAGTTCCAAGTGTGACCCTGTGACTAAAAGAGCCAATGCACTCCCAGGTTGTATAAAGAGGGGAATCTCAAGTAGGAGTAGAGAGATTATTTTACCTCTGTATTTGGCGCTGGTACGACCATGGCTGGGTCCAGTTCTAGTGCCCACAACTCAAGAAGGCTGTTGATAAATTGGCGAGGATCCCGAGAAGAACCACGAGAGGGATTAAAGGATTAGAACGCATGCCTTGTGGTGCTAGACTCAACAAAGAGAAGGGGAGGCAGGTGACCTGATGACACTGCATAAATACCTACATGAGGAACAGATATTTAATAATGGACTCTTCCATTTAGCAGAGATCGGTAATAAAATGATCCAGCGGCTGGAAGTTGAAGCTAGACAAATTCAAACTGGAAATACAGTGTACATTTGTAACAGGGAGGGTAATTAACCGTATGAACAATTTACCAAGGGCTGTGGTGGATTCTCCATCCTGGCAATTTTTAACTCAAGAGTGAATGTTTTTCTAAGAGCTCTGCTCCAGGAATTGTGGAGAAGCTCTCTGCCCTGCGCTATACAGCAAGTCAGACTACAGGATCACGACCGTCCCTTCTGGCCTGGAATCCATGACTGTGCCAGACAGAGCTCTGGTTACTGACAGGACACAGCTGATTATCCCAACACTTATGCACGCCGAATAATGCTTCCTTATGCAGACAGTCCTATTGATGGCAGGGGGGCTGCTCATGTGAGCAGGATTTGCTAGATCAGGCCCATTATTTCTCATTATTATTTGGAGGAACGGGGCTATGCCCTGCTGCCAAAGGTCTTAGACAAAATGGCAGTCCCGCACATGTGAAGAAGCCAGTAGGACGGTCTTGAGCAGCCTGCATGCTAGTTGCCCTATAACTTGGGCCTGGCCCCACGTCCACTCAAGCCCCTGGGAAGATTCGCATCAAACCAACTGGACCTGGGAGCGGGCAGACGGATGGTTGGAGCGCAGGCCTTTGAAGCTATCCAGCATGCAAAGATGGCTGGCGTTCTTTTCTCTACATTAAGACACAGGGAACCCAGAGCACATGTTTGGAAGACAGACTGTCTCCTTCCATCTCCGCTGGGGCTCCAGCACGGGGCACCCAACATGCACAGCCATTTCCACACAGCTGAAACCAGATGGGAAACTCTTTGAACACTGCCATTAAGTAGCGATGTCCTCAGAACGCCCTGTCTAGTCAAAAAGGTGCTCATGATACACCTTGTCTCACAGCTTCCCATTCTCATAACCACCGGCCTTTCAGCCGTTACCTCAGGTCTGAACTGGTGTGATCAGCGCCTCTGGCTGGCAGCCATCTTGTACGGTTCTAGGGGCTCAGATTTGGCAGCGCACGGCTGTGGGTTGAACAGGTCCATGTTCTTCTCAGCCCACTTGCCCAGGGGGAGCCAATGGGACGTTCATGTCCTAAAACTTTTACCCAGCAGACGGATTGTCACCAGGATACACAAACCATGCCCAATATTTGTGCCAACCACAGCCATCGGCAGCATCCAGTGAGTGAGTGAACAATAAATCCTTGGTAGAAAGTTAAGAGTGGCATATATTGTACGAAGATAAATAAAGCACAATATCAGTCACAGACGGTTCAATTCTATAGCTCATTAAGGAACGCACAGAAGCTACCTTTATTAATGGTCTGGGAAAGAAGATGGGTGGTAAAGTTAGCCTATAACACAAAACTATTTCGGTTAGCCAAGACTGGAAAAGACTGAGGAATTTCAGAGACATCTAACAAAGCAGAGTGAAGGGGGAATTGGATGGCAGAAGAAATTCGATATTGACAAATGCACACTGGAATGAAAAGTGTGATCTACCCAGAGCCTTACAGGGTTCTAAACACATTGCTATTGACTAGAGAAAGGGACCTGGGCTTCACTGCAGACAGTTCGATGAAAACCTCTACTCAGTGTGCAGTTACGCTCAGAAAAACCCTAAGTACAGCTTGTTGGAATAATTTGATGATAGAAGTTGCAGTTTCTATGAAAAAAAGTTTATTTTGCCATAAAAAATTCCCATCGGGAAAATCAAAACGAAACATTTCACGTTGCATCATTTCAAGCTGAATCAGAATATTTTATTTCTGACTGACCTGAAACATTTAGTTTTGAACCTATTGAACAAAATGTTAAACTGCATTTCTCTACCAGCGCATTATGACCTTATGGGAGTTGTAGTCTGGGCCTCCCATTCTCTTCTATAGGCGGGGCTTCCTGGAAACCTACATCTTCCCATAATGCAATGCAAATAACCCTCTGAGTGAGCTGCATTGTGCATCATGAGAATCACATGACTGTTGGTCCATTTTGGGAGATATAGTCTGGTCAGGGAGTCTAACCCTAAGGGGCAACAGGGGCATCAGACTCACAAAACTACAACTCCCATGATGCAATGTGCCACTGAATAGGGAGCACAATTAAAAAATATAAAATTATCAATGGTTTAGAGAGGGTAGGACAGGAGTTTCTGTTCTCCCTGTCTCATAACACAAGAACTAGAGGACACTGAAACCTGATTAAAAGAAATACTTTCTCACACAGCAGGTAGTTAAACAACACTGTCCCATGTTGTCTCTGAGACCACTGACTTTAGCATGATTCAAAAAAGATTGGGCATTTATTGGAATATCCATTGTTACCTAGTAAATAGTAAAAACATAGCCAAGAGCTTTGGAAGGGTTATAAACCTTGAAGCTTCAGGGCATAACCCAATCTTCAAATATTGGGGGTCAGGAGGAAATTTCCACTGGGGGCAGATTATTCCATAACTACCTACTATAGGAATTGTTGCATCTTCCTCTGAAGCATATGATGCCAGGCCCTGCTGTAGATGAGATCATGGACTAGACAGAACACCAGTCTAATAAGAGAGGACTATTCCTATCTTCATAACTCATCCATTTGTACAGGAGCAGCACAGAGCTAGCACACCACTTAAATTCCATTTAAGACCAAACAGGTTTTACATGAGACTTGAATGGTGCATAAATCTTTTGCTGGCTCTTCTGCAAAAGGGTGGGTTCAACTTTAAGGTGAGTAAACTCTGGTAACTTACATTAGTAATTTTTCTTGAGTTTATTGCCATAAAACGCCATTTTTTTAACGTCAGCCAAAGCAGTTTCATTTTAATCTGGCACAATGTTCTCAGACACATACTCCTTTTTGTGGTATCAATTGTTGCTTTTGGTACAGACTGTTCTCATAGCTGCAGATAAGCTAATTAATAACCATTTGTGCCACCATTTCTTAGAAATAAGAATCACAGGAATCATTTGGGCTGGTAATTTATATAGCTACATAAAATCTCACAATAATTCCAAGAGGAGTTAAGCCTCACCACCTAAGGTTTTTTTGTGTCCTAATAAATAGCTGCTAAAATGAATAAATCATTACACAGCAGGCTGCATTTATTGTACTTTGCAATTCACAGAGAAAAACCAGCAAAGAATGTATTTTAACACCTACCACTGCAGCGTGAAGAGCTCTCTCCTGTTGACTTATGCTGCCGTTTTTTGGAATCCTCCTAATTTAAATAAGCCATTAGCCAGCTTCTACTTTCCCTGCCCTTTTTGGCAGTTTGGTTTTTATGACCTCTCTTTGGAGTCGCTTGTGTTTGTTTTCTAATTAGACGAGGATCTGAAGAACTCCTAATATCTTCAGTAGCAGAGGCAAGAGAACATGCACAGTCCTCTATCAACAGATGAACAACGAGGCTTGCTGGCACAATCTGAATGGCCTGCCTGAATTGGGCAATTGCTTTAATTCATCACTTTAATAATCCAAAGGACCAATCCATTGTGAACTATTCTGACTACAATTTCGGGGATTTTGACCCAATTTTTGCTAGACAATGTACCGTTTCCAATAGAGTTAATTGTAATTAGACCTTTCCTTGTTTAAAATGTCCTGCATGTCTTACCATTGTGGTGGTGTGGGAGATAATAGCACTTCCCTCCCTTTCAGGGTTGTTGCAAGGATAAAATCCATTAGTTAATTAGAATTGAACTGAAAACATATTTAAACTAGAGGGATGCATCCTTCACTGCTTCTGCAAGCCAAGCTGTACACCGAGTGAGAGAGAGCAGCACGGTGAGCTGCTGTCTGTAATATGCTAGCGGCAGGGGGTGGTGAGAGAAAATCCTCCATGTAGAAACTGCATGGAGCTTGGAGGGAGGAGCACATGTTCCGGGAGGCACCAGGAAGTCAGTCTGCGCGCACATGGCTGGAACGCCAGCCGCAGTGGCAACATCTCTGTCAATAGTTCTCTGAATAAAACGCCAGTTTAGTTGTAGAAACATTGAGTCTTCTTATGTTATTACCCAGTACATGAAACCCTTCTACCTGCAGCACCAGGCAGCCTGTGGACCAGATTTTCCTCTAAATCAGGATTTTCCTGTTTTCTGATTTTCACCAGAATGAATAGGCTTTCTTCTTACTGATGCCTAGCACCCTCCCTGAAATGTTGGAACTGAGCAACTGATGTTCAAGAGATACCCCATTACAGACAGACAGAGCAGAGGAATGACAGAGTGTAGATCCTTTCTTTGCTTGACCAATTACCTACAGAAGAGAAGTCCTTCGACTGAAAACCCTGAAGGGCAGTGACTGGGATGTCCTGTGTTTGTGGACAGCACCTCGCACACTGAGTGCTACCGCAATACAAATAAGGAATTATTATTAATCCTCTTAGATAAACTGTCCCACCTTTGGCTTGCCCCTAGGTGAAATGATGAAGGGAGTCAGAGAAGATGCTAAAGTGCATCTTACTTACCTTGCTGTGTGTGGCCATTGGTTAGCTCCTATCTGGAGTACCTGAGCAAGCGGAGCAGCATATTTTTAGATCTGCAGTACAGTGTTGTATGTTTAGATCCCTGATTCAGATTACGCCTCTTTTTCCCACAGAACAGGGATAATTTCTAGACATCTGAAACGTGGCCAACTCTTGTTCAGCTGAACAGAGACCTCAGTGGTATTGTTTGGCTGAATAAAGAGAAAAAAATGTTCCCCAAGGATAAATATTTTTGTAATTCTGAATTTGCATTCAATATGTTTTACATCACTTGTGAGACAGCCATGTGAATACTAAATTACTCACCACACTACACGCCTTTCCTAGACATACCAGACCCAGAGAGCAGGAAGGAAGCACTTTCTGTTATTGCTAGGAACAAGAGGAAGAACCATGCCTAAAGATACATGTCAGACATCAAAATATCCATCCTGCACAAAAGTCGCCTCCACATAGAGAACTGCTACGCAAGCAGAGAAAGAGAACTGAAAATGAAACAAAAACAGCAAGAAAAACAACCTGGCCCTGATTCACATAGCAGTTCAGCTTCTGAGCTTTCCCTCCATACAGTCTGCCAGCTTCCAGATTCCATTCTGAACAGTTCACCCAAACAGGCGCTGTCAGTAGGAAGGAGATGAAGCCAATTTGAGAATGACACTGCAAAGCGTCAGGTTGTGCTCGGATCATTCACACCTAGTGATACAAGCAGAGTACGTTTTCCTTTTCTCCCATCCACATTACATGGCTAAGATGTTCAGTGCCAAAATATCAATAACCCCATTTGCTTTTTTGCACCAGCGTCAATTGCCGGTACTCTCCCCCACTGAGCTTTGTCTGAGCACATGGTGAAATATTACTGATTAGCAGTAGCAAGTTTATTCCGGATTACTAGGTCCTAACGGATGGCCTACGAATATCTTTGGGACATTTACAGCAGCAATCAGATGGAATTGTTTTTAATGCACTTTGCATACAATCTGCAGACAAAACACCAATTCAGAAGGGTAGCTTTTACCCCTTCTCCCAGGTGTTGATACTGGATGCTTAGTGATCAGTGTGGATATCAGTGAGACACGGTACGCCCGATTTGCAGATCAATAAGGTTTAATGTCCAAGGTTTTCTATGGATATACCAGTTAAATACAGAGCCTAAAATTAACTACAATATCTCACACTCACTAAACCTGGAGAGCTCAGCAATCACTCAGAAGGCTGTGTACAGGAATGGCTTTCTTCAGGGGTGCTGCCAGGGAGTCAGTGGATCCTCTGCTCCAACCGGCAGCACCTCCCGCGGAGTCAGGCATTGATGGAGCACCCCCCTTTGTCTGCGTGATGATGTTTTTATACCTCGCTATACCCGACCTTCACCTAATTACCTATCTATTAATTATTATATTCTATCACCTACATCGGACTCTCCTCCCTAACTACATTCCATTCTCACCATAATAATTGGGATCGCCAAAACAACATCAGGTGATAGGAGGGGCGATAAAAAAATATGCCCCTTGGCAGTGGAAAAATGTACCCCCGACATTCAAGAATAACTTGCTCTTCCCCTCACCATTATCTCTGTGCAGTTGCAAGCAGACATGGTGTGTATTTCGTCATATTCTGTGCCCAAAACTGAGACATCTGCCAAGTTACTCAGTATTCCTGGTTGCCTCTGCCAGCCAGAAGATGTCAGGTTGCTGAGGCCAGAATGGTCAAGCAAGCAACTTAAACTTTGCTAGGCCTCAAAACAGTACTCAAGCAACTCAGATTGCACTGGACCTCCAACACCAGGAAGCTCTAAATAGACCCCCCCAGTATTTCCGTGTCCATCAGTTGAAGCGACAAGAAGACTCTTGCTACAACGCGAGTGAAATGTAATCACAAGAGGCTGGAATTTTCAAGGTGTCTAATGGAGTTTGGCACCAAATCCCCGTGGGATTATTCGTGCCCCAAGGCTCTTTAGATAATCCCAGCCTCCAAACGCATAAATAACGGGTCAGGTGCCAGCTCCAGTCTCATCTTTTCCTATTAACTGCCAAGACAGCTGCACCCCTCTGGATCAATGCAGATCACTGAGCCCAGGACAAAGTGCTGGAGAGTTGAGGCCAAGGGATCCTTAGTTGAGGGGAGCCAGCTGTGTAGGAATTTCCAGAGGAGACCTGGGGAATACAGATTGCTTAAAAGAGGGCTTCCAACCTTCATCGAGTCAACATTTCCACACAAACAGGACAGCATTCACAACTTCAGCCATTCCCTTCTCTCTTCCCACCAGCCCACCACCTTGAGAAACCCTACCCTACACAGAGATTTCTATAACCCAGTGAAAAAGTAGAGCTAGAGACACAAGGAAGTCCACTAAGGACTTATGTGGGAGATGCTCAGTGATGAGCAGCACTACAGAGCCCTACAATAGACAGATTTAACAACAAAACAAACAGAACACAGGAGCTCCACAACTGGATCAGAAGAGAAGTTCACCTAGCTCCGTATCAGATACTGCAGACAGTGCACAAAACCCTGTAATAGACGACATGAAATGATCTGCCTATCTGGGAGAATTTCCCCCGTTTCTCACCAGTTTGTGGCTGCTTTATGATTTGAAGTATGTGGGCTTGTATCTCTTGTAATTTGTTTTAACCTTTCTGTTACTGTGGGTCTTCTCCTTACCCTTACACGTGTAAAATCTTCTGACTCCTGCGGAACTCTTGGCTTCAATAATTTCCTGTGACAATGAGTGCCACAGATTAATTATTCATATTTTGTATAAAAAAATGTGAAACCAGTTTTACGTGTTTCACCCTTTAGTTTCATTTTTGCCTTTTTACGGTTTATTTCTATGAAAGCAGGATTCAAACAATACAGTTGTCATAGGTTGTAGTGGTGGGGAAAGCCAAAGCATTTTAGTTGGAAGAAGAGCCTATAATTAATGGTGCATAAAGAACTAGAGTAAGGAATCAAAAAGATATCACAAACAAACAAACAGATTTGAAAAAAATAAGTGCATGAAATCTACAACTGGCATCGGATAGTGTAATAACTGGTTGCTGGTGAGCCAGGCGGCGAGGAACTGCATAATAACTGCAGTGCCTGGCAAGTGAACCTCACAAATGGATCGAGACATTTCATGGGGTTCTCCACTCAGCGACAGCCAGGAAAATTAATCCAAATTAACTAAAATTGTGAATTTGAATTGAATAAATTAAAATGCATTCAATCCCTGGGTAGATGCTGTTATTGAAAATTAAAATGGCCTTAATTCAGTTTACTTTAATTCACTCTGGAAGTGAATTAAGGCCACTTCAAGGCTGAAAGAGGGTATTCACACAGGAGTTTATGAGGTTTAACTAATCCACCTCAAATTCACACCTTCAGTTAATTCAGATTAATTTTCCTGGATGTCCCCTTTTAGACGGGCCACATCTATCTACCTTGTGCAATTTGGGTTGGTATTGTCTATCTATTTATCCATGGTACTATTTCTGTAATATCTGAGAACCTCACAATCTATAGTGCATTTATCCTCACAACACCCCTGTGAGGCAGTGCAGTGCTTTTATACCTATGTTACGAAAGGAGATGGAGAACCAAGACACAGAGGGCATGTCTACACTGCAATGTAAGCCCAGTCTCAAGCCTATCCCCTGCTTATGTCCACATATATGTTAGGGCTCCCCATCTCTCTCAGTTCCCAGACATGTTCGCAGACAGAAAGCAGCAGGCCAGAATCCAAAGTGCAGGCAATGTGATGTTTATTGGGGTTAAACAAGCAAGCATAAAACCATAAACCTTCACACCAGCCAGATTTCCTTTCCCATAACCATACCTTTCTGCACCCCTAGAGTTGCCTTCCCCCCTAACCATATCTCTATGTGCCTCCTTCTTCTTGGTAGGTTTCATTATACCTGTAATGCCCCCGCCCATTATAACCACTTCCAATTTATGGTCACGTTGCATTCTGGATGGTCTTGAATCTGGGGGCTTTGGAACCACCTCTTTTGTACCCCACAGGAGGAGTAGGGAACAAGGTTGCATTTTGGCCATGGTCACTGTTATGGTCCTTTATTGTTTCTGTCTCACATCACACTTGCTCTGGGTCTATACTGAAGAGGAGTCAGAGCTTTCCTTCATTTGCATATTCATACATCAAACCCCCTTTACACCTTGAAACATTTTAACTACATCCCTTAGATCTTCTCACAGCAATAAAGAAAACCCATCTGATTGTGGGTAGGCAAGAGTAACACACTATGTCTTTGTTCTTTGTTTACATGTGGATCTTGAAGACTTTAGCTTTCATGCAGGCAATCAGGCCCAGAATCCCAGCTCAGGCAGATACACAGGCCTAAATACTTATACAAACCTAAATTTTATACTACGAATCCTAACAACATAAATCACGCTAACCCAGGGCTCAGAATAGGGTTCCAGGGCCCTGTGGGGCTGCAGGGTCTGAGCCCAAATCAACCCTAAGCCAGGGTTCGGGCCCTATAGTTTTGCAATGTAGACACAGTCCCACTTGACTCAGGCCTTGGGAGTTCTCCAAAAAGTATCCCACATTCCCATGGGCTAACTTCCTTTATCCTCTTTATCCCAAAAGTCTTGACTCTCCTGTATTAAAAATTGAAGCAACTGCCGCTGGTGCACTGCAGGAGCTCAGACATTTGTCTTCCAAACACCGAGTTGCAAACACCCCATCAGAAAGCCTGCTGTGTTTGCAACAGAGACTGAACAGAAGAAGCCTTTTGCGAAGCGCGCTGCTTCATGGTCATGGGAGCACAGCCAGATTTTGGTAAATCTCTGGTGCAAGGCCAGCAAAGGTGGGTTTTAGTACAAGGACCTGGAATGACCATGCATGCCAGCAAATAGCAAAGAAGCGCAAGGAGCATTGGAGAACCAGGGACCAGAACTGAACCTTGGGCAACTCGCCAAAATCATGCCTGTCTGGGGAGGCGTTTGACCAGATGCTGGGCACTACGCTAAGGATGGAGCTAACCGTGGTGCACAATGAGCTGGCCAGGCAGGATGGTGCCCTGCTGACCCCAGAATCCAGCCTGGTGACTGAGGAGAGTCAGCGGCAGGCTTTGAGTGGGGACAATGAAATCACGCTCTTGCTGAAACTGGTTCCAGAGCATGACTGAAGCAGGAGCAGCAGCAGCAGGTCCCGGGGTCACCCTTGGAGGAGCTGATGCTCCCCCCAAGGATCAGCAGAAGCACAGATGGGCCAGAAGCCATCTCTGAGCCTGGCAAGTTTCTGGCTCCCTTTTAGTGTTTATTAGTAGAATAATGGGAGGGATTTTCCTGCTATGAACCAAGGCAAAGGTTAATGGTGGGTTGTATAGCAGCACCTCAGCATCCCTCTCCGCCCTCCCATAGTGCATTAAAAATGGCAACCAGGCCATGCAAACAGTACCGAACACCTCCAGGGGATGTTTTCACTGGAAAGGGGCAGGTGTTTGCTCGGGCCATTCCTGTTTCTTAAAAATAATAACCTTACATTGTCATGCCTGTAAGTTTGCCGCTCTGTAACCGTTCTACAGTCTATGGAGCCCCCTGGGAACAGTGAACTTTGTGTGTGTGTGTTTGGGGAAACATGCTCCATTTACAAATCTACTTCACTTCAGTTAGCGGTAGCCCAGGCAGGCCAGAGGTGACAAAACCGTTTGTCCCAGACGGGAGTGCGGTTTGAAATGTGCTGGGGTGGGGAGGGGGAAGGCTGTGGAGTTCTGCGTAGTCACATGAAACCCTAAAAGGGAAAGCCACGTGGAAGCTAACGCAGCACCCTATTGATTCCCTCATGAATTCTGAGCCAGTCCTGGGGGCTGGAAGCTGCAAACTTTTCCTGGAACAAGAACTCCAGATGGGCAGTCACATTTCAGGAAGGGAATATTTTCCAGTGCCACCTCCGTAAGTGGCCAGCCCACCCCACACAGAGCTGTGTGTGTCTTTATGCTGAAGGAACAAGCTGCTCACAAAGCTCCAGCAATGCAGCTTTCTTCATGCGAACGTCCTGGACCCACTGCCTGCGTGGTGATGTGATCCCGCCCGGCTCTGCTCGTGGCCCTGCTCCAGAAGCTCTGGTCTACGTCGGGGCACCAGTGGCCATGCCGAGTATAATGAGCATCATCAGCCATGCAAGTCTGTCGTGCCTGGGTACTCCTGCTCTGCCTTCTCGCCCTCCTGCTCCATCATACGCTGTCAGCTGCCTTTGGTGGGTCAGAAAACACTGCTGAAACACCACCCTCATTTCACAGAAGCTCCGTCCATTCCCTGACACGGGAGCGTCAGCACAAGCAAGAGAAGCTCTTCACAAAGTGCCTCCCCGTGTTGCTGGCTCCGGTAGCTGGGAGAGCAGAGACCAACACGACTGCATGGCTGGAGGCGTTGGTGGGCTGTGCAAAGTTACTGTCACGTGCAGGGTGGGCAGTCCGGTTTTCCCACAGTGCACCAGTCATATTTCGGGTGAGCACTAGGGAATCTGGGATACGGCTGGCTGGACATGAGTCTGCATGCTGCAGTGTGGACACCAGAGCCCCAGGGTGGAAAATTCCTACCCAAAGCTCTGGCTTTGCTAATCCAGGGTCAGCTGGCTTGAGTTCAACTTACCCTGGGCTTACACTGCAGTGTAGCTATAGAAAGGGCTGGTAAGTGACCTGTACACGCTCACACAATGTCTGTTGTAGACCCAGGACTCAAACCCAGGTCTCCCACCTCTGAGAGTCATACCCGGACCAGTGAGCCATGCTTTTCCCGCAGGAACAGGAGAATAGTGTAGTTCCTGGCTCCCTCAATGAAACACTCACTTCATGGACTTGCGAAGATTACAGACTTTGACCCGTACTGTTCAAACACAGCATGACAGAGGCATCGCATGGTTCTCGGAGGTGCTCAACTTTGCCGCCAATGATTATGGTGAACTTATGGGGTTATTTATTCCCCAGAAAAATGGAAATTGTCCAGCAGTCCTACTCCACATCACGACGTTACAAACCTGTAGGCCACCAAGTGTCATGCTGCCCTCACCCCTCCTTGTCTGTAGTACGGCTGGCTCTCAGAGCAACTCATCACCGTTGCAAAGGTGAGCATTTTAAAAAGCAACACATTCTTGTTCTCCCCTCTCCCCTCCTCGGGTCCTACGTAATGTACATTTCTGGCACTTGGGTGAAACTTCTGTCAGCGTGAGAAGCTCTCACGCCTCTTTCCCCCGCAAACTCTCCGCCACTGGAGGAAACAGCTGGAGGATCTAAATCTCCATGACTAGACTCCTCCCTTTACAAGTCAGAGAGGACATTCCCCTGTCTACAGAGTAAGGGCAAAGGCTGATCTTATCCAAGAAAGCCTCTGACCTACACGTGAAGGCCTTCACACCCCACAGACATGCAGAAAGAGCGTGAGCCTCTCCCCTCCTGGTGCAGTCAAGGACAGAAGCTTTTCAGAGCTCTAACAGGAGCTTTGGCTCACAGACGTGTTACGAGCAGGTAAATGCTTTGAAGCAGCACATCGTTTTCTGCACTTTGTAGGGTTTCCCCACCTCAGTCAGGGTTGACTTGTCTTCTCTCAATGAATGAATGTGTGTGTTTTAGTTTTTAGCTCTGTCCCCTTTTTGGAGAGAGCAATATACACGCCTGCATTGGGTTTTCCTGCATTTTACATCCTCTGGGCGGGGTGATTTAAGAACGGCTTCCCGAGGGCATTGCAACCGAGCACCGATCCACTAGGCCTACAAAGGTCACAGCCCCGTGTCTCACCGTGGGTCCTGTGCTGACAGCAGTGGTAGGTGAGAGACCTGTGGCAGGTCCAGCTGTGCTCAGGCAGATCATGACTACCCCATCCTTCGGCTGTGGGCCTTTCCAGAGATAGGCAAGCCTCTGGCACCTGGATAACTAATGTGTTCTAACGAACACCACACCAGGAGAGCACGGGACACCTCACCTCGTGCAGAACGAGGCTGCAGGCTTATTAACACACAGTTCTCACCAGCTTCTTGGCTCTGGGCGTGTGTCCAGGTGGCATGCAAGGTGTTCAGTTAGACAGATAGAGTGGTGTGTGTCTGGCCCTGCTTGCCTGAGCGGCCCCCCTCCCTCCACAGTGACACTACAGCAGCGATGAACTGCCGCGGCACTGGGAGTCTCTTGGGGTCAGTGTGGGAGGGCTGGTGCTTGGGCATTTTTTGTTAAAGGTCCTTAACTCTAGCATTCACTTTCCTCCATGGCTCCAAAAGAACAGAGACGCGCAGACCTCTGTGATACGCCGAAAGCTCCTCTGTTCGCAGGCTTTCCCAAAACAGATGGGCTACCCGGCTAGCTGTGGATGGGGGCAGTGAGAATTTCATCCTTAGCAAGATTGGATTTTTTAAATAGATATGGAGCCAGTTAACTGCTGTATTTTTGTTTGCATTTGCTTATGTGCTCTGCAGTATTGGAGAAGGGCTTTTGACAAATCAGAAGGAAATAAATCAGGGGAGTTTTTCTGACGGATTGCAAGGACTGGAGGGTCAACACTTGGTCATTTTCACTGTATTATCCAGAATTCTTTGAGGGTTTTTATCGTACTAATTGTGACCTTTACATCACGTTAGCTCTGCATAAGATCTTACAGAGATTGTCTTTTAGTTCAGTTAGTACTTACGCGTTTTTGGAGCCAAGGTCAAACGTTCCATCTCCAGGAAAGCACTTGGATCCAGTGGTGACTGGCATTGCTATAGGCAGACAAATCGATATGCCAATAATAAAAAGGCTTAAGAGATATGTTTAAAAAAATTAAAAGGTAAAGATGCATTGACAGAGAGAACACGTGTATACACAGAGAGAGATACACACACAAACACGCATCTGTGCAGTCAAGTGATGCTTGAATGCAAATTGGACATAATAATAATACCTCCCTCTTATATAGCGCTTTCCATCAGCAGCGTTTCACACTCGTTTGAAGTATTTATCCTCACAGCACCTCAGGAAGGTAGGGAAATGAGCCTACTAACGAGTTCAGCATCTCAGCTGCCATTGCGTCTCTGCCTCCATGCATGCACTGCTGCAGCCCACGTGTGCCTCTGCCCCTGAATAGTTTGTCCCTACCTGACTAGTCAAGCAATTGCATATATGATCATTCCTTGTCCTTTCACGCCGACTACTCACCACGTTCTTGAGGCACAGGACTGAAATATACAAGAAACCTGCTCTGTAACTGTCGGAAATGTGTTTACCTGATTGATGGGAACAGCTGCAAAGAAATTATTCCCATCTTCTGGGGAAAACAACAACATATGTTTAAAAAAAAAACCCACCCAAACATAATCACCTATATTATTTATCCAATGGTATAATTCATTTTCAGACAAAAAGTGTCTTTTAAAGGCCTAGCTAAATGTGTCTTTGAAGGTGTCATGGTTCCAATCTCCTGGATGAAATAATATGTACTTTACAGAACCTTTCAGGGAGGATTTTTTAAAAAAAAATGAATAACAAAAACCACAGAAGTACCACAACCAGTTGGCGTGCGAATAATGTATTGACACAAATTGACAAAAGCCAGTTGCCATTCCATCAGAATGCCGTTATTCCAGGATCAGCATTGCCCTGAACGGGCCGTTGTGATTCGGGGGTCAGATTTATTAACATTCTGGAAGCACGGTTTTTAAAAAGTGCAACAGCGCCTCTTATTGCGTTGTTACCAACAACATCAGTGCCAGTGTGTTCCTGCCGAAGGACATGGCTAGCTAACACAGAGACACTAGGAGAGCGTGAAAGAGGCCTGTGTCCCTGCCACGCAGGGAAAATGGTCTGAACTGGCAGAAGTGGGGGATGGCTTTTGTGGAAGGCTGTAACGGCACATGCGGCTGCTTTCATTTAAACGGTCACTGAAAGAGACAGGTCTGCAATTTGGCTATTGCAGGGGAATCAGAGTGCTTCAGAGAGGCCGCAGTGTAGTGGGAGGCGGAGCAGGGTACCGAGAGGCAGGCCTTATCTGTGTCTCTCTCTGCTAGTATCAAACTGCCTTCTTCCTCTTGTCGGCTTGCCTCTTTTCAGTGACGTCTCAGGTAAAACGAACAGCTGTCCCCAAGATGAATGGTCCCTTGCCTGCTACAAAACATGGGCTGGGAGTTAAAAGTCAAAGCCAGCATGATTCCACTGGAGCGGCTTTGATTACAGGCTGTATTTCACTCAGCAGTAAATTAAGGAATAATAAATACATGATTTATCCCTATCACTACTGGTACGTTTGGCTGTGCAGCTCTCACTGCAATTCTAAACCCAAAAGTGACAAGCGAGATCCCGCTCCCCGTTCAACAATCATCAAACGACTCCCAAGGCTGAAACTCAGAACTAGGAAGTTTAGCAGTCCTCCCTTATCAAGCAGGGTTTCTAGCACAATTACTGTTTCTTTAGCACCAGGATGGCTGACTGTGACGCATGATCAGACAACAAGATAACCTGTTTTCATTACTATGTAAATACATTCCGGGCAAGATCAAGGGAAAGCATTTCTAGCTGGGATGGAAATATACACTTAGCCCTAAAACGTACATGCTTGCTATTCCTTCTGTGACAATGTCCTTGTAACTCACCCAGAGACATGCAGTTTCCAACTGACAAAAAAATCCTTTTAAAATGAATAAGTCCCGTATCGTACAATACAAGGAGAAACTGATCAGTCTCCTAAAGAGGCATTATTGATCATCCCAGAACAATCAATAAAGCGGGATTCATTCACCCCAGCTCTGCATGAATGTGTTAGGGGAGTGGGGAGAGCGCACAAAGAAGGCAGAGGCGCTGGGCATAATCCCACTGGAGCTCAGCAGCACTGCTCCCAGGTTATGGCTGCTAGATCCCGAAGTGTGGGGTGGGACCAAGACAGGGATGCAGGTTCGGCCTATCCCTCAACACGTGCACCTTTCTGCAATGAAATCACGCCCCGCTCCCATCAAGAGGATGGCAGGGCCGCTGGTGCGGGATGGGATGACGCAAAGGAAAGCTGCCCGGTCAGAACTTCTTTGGGGGATGCCCATGAAAACCAGTCTGGCCCATGAAAACCAGACTCTACCACCACAGTGAGAACGTTACCTTTTCCAGTGAGCCTGCAGTCGAATCTGGGCTCAGCCCCTTTGACTCCAGCAGGGCTCCGCGTGAGGCCACAGGTGCACCAGCGCAGATTCCAGACTGCACAGACCAACTGGCAGACGTGCAAAGCAGGAGATCAGAGACACTTGCAATTAACAAAGTTTACTGCTGGCCAGAGATATTCCTGTTACAAAGCAGCTGTCATTACAGCTGCTGAATCTGCCCTCGGTTTTTATGGCTCGCATAAACTTTTTATGCAGAAAAAAAGTGCTACAAAATACACCATGTAATTTATTTTTCAGTAACTGCCATTCAGAGTTTTCCGGGGCTGAAAAGCACTCAAGTTTTTATGGGCCTTCCACTATGGTTCTGACTGCTCAGGTTTCATTATTATGATGACTATTAAGGGGAAACTGAAGAGGCACGAGGGGGTCAGAAGAAAAAAATCATCCATGAGATCTCATTGTGATACGGGGGTTTAGGTAGCCTAGAGATGATCCCAGTGAAGAGAAAGTCACTTGACAGCATTCCTGTGCCTCGTTCAGAATGATGGCCTTTAGCTATTGGAATACTGAGACATCTGCCATAATTATGTTGCATTGGTTGGTTTCACTGGAGTGTTTAGGAGTTGGAGAAAATGTAAGTAAACGGGATAATATGTAGTCCCCAATCCAGCAAAACCACATGTTAAAGTGCTTTGCTTGATAAGGCCCTTAATTCACATTTAGGACTATATGTCCCACTGTAAAGCATCCTGATTCTGTGAAACAGCAGAAAGTCACTCCAGCTGATACTATCCGGAAGCAGAAGAATGATACAGCTCAGATCGGTTTCATGCTTCAGGGTTTTAGCTGGCCATTTGCTGGGGTCAGGAAGGGATCTTCCCCCCATTGTATGTTGGAAGGGTTTTTGTGTTTGTTTTTTTTTTAAATCTCCTTTCTCTGAAGCATCAGAGATGGACACAGCTGGAGATGGGACATTGGATGGGTTGGGCCAACGCTCTCAAGTAGCACTGAGCAGTCTATCTCTCGGGTGCTTGCCTGTCTGGTTCTCGCTCACACACACAGGAGCTAACCAATTTCCATATGGGCCATCTGCTGGGGTCAGGAAGGAATTTCCTCCAGGGCAGATTTGCAGTAATCTTGGGGAAGGGTTGTCTTTCTCTGCAGCACGTGGTTGCAGGTCACTTCCCAGGATTATCTGGGTATTTCTTACTAAATTGTTTCCCTGCAGTCCTTCAGCACACAGACTGACCTCCTGGTGCCTGCTTCTATTCCCCACACTCACCCTGAAGGGTTTAATGAATACCAGAGGGGCCAATTAACCTATTAGGCTGCGAGCTGGGAGAATGAAGGCTGAGAGGAAAGCCCTAATGAGGGGAAGCTCACCTGTGCAGGAAGAAGCAGGGCTTCTATAAAGCCAGGGAGCTGGTAGCAGAAAGAGACTGCAGGGCGGGAGGGCTAAAGTCACTTTCCTGGGCTAAGGGAGAGAAAGGGGTTTGGGACCAAGGAGGAAGGGTTTGTCTAGCAGACCCAGGGGATAGGGGTTTAGCGAGGGTAGAGAATGTGAGCTTGGGATAGGCAGGGCAGGAAGTAGTCCAGGGGAGAAGCAGGAAGGTTTGGGGTAGTACAGGCCTTAGCTTCCGGAGATAGGACCCTTGGACTGAAACCTACAGTGGAGGGTGGGCCCGGGTTCCCCTACCGGCCACTGACTGAGTGGCACAATCTGCTCTTGAAGACTGTCCAGGCCTGCTCCTGACTGCTGTCAGTCACAGAGGGAGTGGCTCAGCTCGGGCAGGGGAGTTAAGGACTGCCTGGGAGGCTGCAGATGACTTTGATAGACCCCGGAAGGGGAGGAGTCTTGTGACGTGACTGGAAGGCTAAGCCACAAAGCCGGGGCATTGCAGCTCCTGAGGAGGAAGAGAGGGGCCACATGGCAACAGACTGAGGGGAGAACCTGCAAGAAGAGGGCATCAGGCTGAAAGAGCTGATCCGCAGAGCGGCCAGGAGGCGGTATCCCTCGCAGTGCATCGTGCACCCCGGGACACGCCTGCAGACTCTTCCTTCCCACAACCTGTGCTCCTGCCCCCAAGTTCCATGCCGGTTGCTACAATACCCAGTAAGCAGCTTACAGAGATCTCTAGCGGCATTTTAGAAACAGTTTTTCAAAGATCATTTAAATATTCTGTTTTCTGGTTTAATGAAACCTCCGAAGTAGAATGCTCAGATAACGACTAGCCACGAAGTTCCTACACCGTGGCTTTCCTGTGGCACAACTTGCTTTGAAACATCCACTAGGACTATACAACCGCCTACGCCAAAAAAGTGACGGAAGAATGTAAAGCCTGGTCATGTAGCTGCTCTGTGTTTGGGGCTCCCCATTGACTTCAGCGGGAGTGACATATGACAGCAGGAGCGGAGCTGGAACGTTAGGCGTTCAGGACTTGCTGTACCGGATTTGGGTTTGTCAGACAAACACATGGCACAAGAGAAAAGGAACAAAATCCAACACAGAGGACACTCGCTTGCACAGTTGGTACCAATGGGAAGCACCGATGTACATCAAGTTCCTGCGGCTACATCTTAATACTCTTAACACTGCATCATTTAGGCCTGCTCCAAGCAGGATCAACCGACCCATCAGTAATATGCTAGTAAGCACAGGAACCTTGTCCACATTGGAGCTCCTATCATTAGTGGAGTGTCACAGAGCAGTAGTGTGGACTTTTGCCAACAAGGCCGACATCTAGGAAATGTCCAGGTGTCCAAGCCACTGAAAGTCTCTTGTTTTGCAATGGGTATTACTCTTAGGCCTCCTATGTCCTCCAGAAACGCAGTGAGCTGTTGGAACCCTTTAGGGGGCCTGGAACTAAAGCATTTACAGAAACACACAACAGTGAACGGCAGGTCACGCTGAGGCTTGGCTTAGGCTTGCTTCAAGTGAAAGTCAAAATGACCTTCATAAATTGGAGAATTGGTCTGCAGTCAACAAGATGAAATTCAATAAAGACCAGTGCAAAGAACTACACTTAGGAAAGACCAATCAAATGCACAACTACAAAATGGGGAACAACTGGCTAAGTGGTAGTACTGCAAAAGAGGAGCTGGGGGTTCTAGTGGATCTGAAATTGAATATAAGCCAACAATGTGATGCAATTGCAAGAAAAAGGTTCATATCATTCTGGGGTGTATCAACCAGAGCGTTGTGCATAACAAAGAAGAGATGGTTGTTTCACCCTTCTCAGCACAGGTAATGCTTCCGCTGGAGTACCCTGTCCAGTTTTGGGTGCCACGCTTTAGGAAAGATGTGGATAAATTGGAGAGAGTCCAGAGGAGAGCAACAAAATGATCAAAGGTTTTGAAAACCTGACCTTCAAGGAAAGGTTAAAAACTAAACATCTTCAGTCTTGACAAAAGCAGACTGGGCGGGAGGGGAGGTAGGACAACCTAATAATTGTCTTCAAATATGTTTAGGGCTGTTATAAAAAAGGACAGGGATCAATTGTTCTCCATGTCCACTGAAGGTAGGACATAGAGTAATGGGCAGCAAAGGAGATTTAGGTTAATAAGGGGGGAAAATTCTAACTCTAAGGATAGCTAACCTCTGAAATAGGTTATACTGAGGGAGGTTGCAGAATCCCCATCACTGGTGGCTTTTGAGAATGGGTTAGAAAGACAAACACCTGTCAGGGATGGCCTAGGTTTACTTGGCCTTACCTCAGTAAGGGGGGATGGACTAGATGACCTCTGACGATCACTTCCAGCCCCACATTTCTATGATAACTCTAACTAACACATGGTCCTCCCTGTGCTCCTCCACTATGCCATTCTCCACAAGTGCAGGACCATTGTTACTCCCGCTGGAATTCTGTGTCATTACGCAATGCAGCATTTGCGCAGAAGTCATGTTCCCCGCAGAATTTTACTTTCTCATGCATAGTTTGTGATTGCCACCGAAATGCTTCCTTTCGGTGGAAATCCCAAATTTCAGCCTCGCACCGCTCTGCCGGGGCTGGCCGCCGGAGCAGAATTTTGCAGAATTTTAAAATATTGTGCACAGAATTTGTATTTGTTCGGCGCAGAATTCCCCCAGGAATACATTGTGGATGGGAATTGCTGCCAAAATAATCCCCACATGGAGCCCAGAAGCCTCCTCCTAGCCTCCCTCCAACCCACTGGCCGCTGCTTAGGGCTGTGTGCTCAAACCTGTGTGCTCTAGGGCCCTGGGGTCAGGTCTGCTGGAAGGCACTGACCTGAAGCGTTGCACACACACACAGCTCAGAGGTGTGCTGTTTTGCCGTGATCTGTTACTTCCACAGCAGTCTACTCCGTCCAGAGGATGGATGGCTCAGAGGAAGCCTCCTGATGAGGTTGCCAGCTAGCCAGGAGCCAACTGGGTAGTGAGGCAATCCAGACCGAGACAAACTCACTCCCTGAGCTCTGGCCTACGGCCTGGCATCTCAGCACCTTGTGGAGCTGAACAGCACTTGGCCTGGCAAGCAGAACCGTTGAACTAGCAAGGGCCTCAAGGTCAAGTACCCTACAGCTGGGACAACGGGAGGTGAGCTGCATGGAGGAAAACCGGTCCCTTCTTTGAAGAGCTTCCCTCTCCCATGCTGCCCACGGGCAGCACTTTAGGGAGGTTTCTTGTTCCCTGAACACATGCCCGTGGTGGGATATTCCTGTGCAAAGGAATTTTCTGCCTCTGTCCCACTTCACAAAGGGGGGGACCCTTTCTCGTGCTCCCAAGTGGGAGAACATACAAGGTGATCTCTCTGCAAAACAAATCCTTTCTTACTAACAGATGTTTGCCTGCCCCTTCCCCCCCAGCTACACTTCACCATTCCTTCTTGCCCTGCATCCTCCTGCTCAACAACATACTCCAGAAAGTAACCCCGGGGTCCAGTAGCCAGGGCGCCAGACAGGGGCTCAAGGGCTTGGGTTCCGTTTCTAGCACTACCGCCAACCTGCTGGGTGACCTTGGAAAAATCCTGTCTCCACTGTGTGATTCTCTTTCCCTTTTCACCCTGTCAGTCTGGTGGGCATAGATTATGAAGGCTACAAAGAGATAATGAACGGTCTTGGGGTGCGTGAGTGTGTGTGTGAAGCACCAGGCACAATGGGGGCGCACCTGATCCTCTAGCCACTGATGTAATGCAAATAACTGCCTTCTTGTTCTCTGTTTGTACAGCACCTAGCCCCTGGTGAGGAATGGGGCTCCTATGTGCTACAATAACACAAATAGCAATAACAATGAACAGCAGTAATCTAACTACTAGGACAGGGTGGTTAGCATTCACGTAGCCTTATGTCTCACCTACAGGCTGATTCCATATTACAGCTAATAAAATAATTATAGTAAATGAGTTATTGCAGGTTTGGGCACTAGCGTGGGAAGAGAAATTGGACTGGTGGTTTGAGGGGATCAGGAAAGCTCAGTCATCCGGTACAGACTCATCCCTCTGCAGAGCCCTCCCCTCAGATAAACTTGGACTTGAATGATCAAGCTGTACGTTTCCCATGTTTATAGATCATACCCAGCCATACCAAGGTTCTTCATAGCAAGCAGCAGCAGATTTAGCACCTGAGTTTCAAAAAGATGCTCAAAGACAGGATGTTTGATTACCTGGTTTCTGTAGCAACAACATAGATGGCTCAGACTGAGAAAAGAATGATCAGAAATCTGTGGCATCTCTTTTTCTGGTTAACTGAATTTTGCTCATGTTAAATTCCTTTTCGCTGAATGACAGGACTTCACTGCATTACGCTCCAGCCTGAATGCAGAGCGTTAAAGGCTTTCACTTTTCATAAGTGATAGGCAGTTAAAAAAAAATCATCAGCTTGATTACGTTCTGCCTATTGCAGACTTTAAATGTAATCTAATCACCAAAAAAACCTTGAAACTAATAAATACACTCACGTCTTAGAATAACTGATGATGAGCGCTCATATCTTTAGGTACTGAGCAAGTACCAGTGTGATGAGAACAGTATGCAAATGCAAGATGTGCTACACCAGTTCAGGGCATTTCTAATCTATAGCGCCTCATATACCTTTAAGTAGAAGTCAGCCATCAGACATTTTATACTGGCATAGAAAGCCTCTCTCTCCACATGAAGCATTTCACCCCCCGGATTAAACTATGCTCATCAGGTGATATAAATGGTAAACCCTACAAATTGTTGAGAGTTCCCAACAGTTAAGAAATAAAGACCCTAAAAGCACATGATGGCTGGATACACTGTTAGGTTACACGGAGAATATTTCCTTGTGCTGAGGACAGTCCAGAAGAAGGCTGAATGCTGTACCAAGCAGGAAGAAGCAAAAGCTGCAAGGAAGCATGTCACGTGCTGCTTTTTGCTGCATATTGAGACATACCATAGCGTTCGTTGCATGATGCTTTGTAAGTCCGTTTCTGGCTGTACAGGTTAATTCCCCAAGTTAAATATCTTTCAATTATTGAACACATTAAAATTTCCTCATGAGGCTGGAGACTTAATAAACAGTGACTTCAGTGCTCCCGGTACCAGCAAGCAGCGGGCGTGGTTAGCAAGTTTGCAAAGATACTAAGTGAGGGACGTTAGCGAGTTTGAGAGCCTAGCAGGCAGAATACAGGGGATGTCACAGTGATGTAGTTTGTCTATAACGGTACCGTGTCTACGATTATTTACAACACTCATTCCTTATGTAACTTTTTACAATACAACCCTATGCTGAGGCTTTTAATGTCATTCAGGTTACAAACGATGCACTAACATTTGCAGTGAGCTGTAGTTCTCTTCTCTAAATGACCGTGCATTGGGAACCCTGTGCTGTAAATAAATAATGATAGACGAGCTTGTAAAATACCGTTTATTATTAATAACTCTTGCAATTTATGGTAAAACGAACTGATACAAGGATGATCCATTCACATTGATTTTTCTCATAGTCTTGCGCAGTAATGTGGATTCTGCCACATTTGTGAGCTATAAATAACTCAGGTGCCACTTATGCAACCCCATGAAATCCCAGAATCCCAAAGCACTTGACAAACATCTAGTCAGTCCCTCCAGTGAGGCAGTCTGTAGCAAAGAGGCGTGGCCAGCCTCAGAGATTGACAGCCAGGAAGGCCCAGATGCCCCCTGGTGGGCGGAACCAGGAAAGCCACGCCCCCCACACTGGCAGCAGAGGGTCTGGACAGGAAGTATAAAAGGCAGGCCCCGTAGCTCAGTGAGGCTGGAGCCGCTGACACTTCCCCACTGCTGCTGGTGCAGGAACCTGCTGAAGGCTTCTGCCGGCCCAAGAACTCACCAGAGCTACTAGACACGCCTGGTGCTGAGGGACTGATGGCGTTGCCACTGGCAGTGCACCCCAGGGAGACTGAGGATGGCCCTGGGATTCAGGTACACACCTCAAAGGCGGTAGGAAGTAGCCCAGGGATAACCAACCATTGTCCAGCTGTGCTACTGCCTGGGTTTCTAGACCGTTTGGAGCCTCGCCCTGCTGGAGGGCTTGGTTTCCAGACTTAGTCCTTGCTCGACCCTGCCTGAGGGCTGGCACCCTGGAGACTGCCAATGTCCCCTTGTGCAGACTGTCGTTCTAGGCGTGTGTAACAAAGAGACGTGGCCTCTCTCAGAGACTGACAGCAAGGGAGCCCCCCACACCTACGCGGTCATTATTACATGCACTTTGGGCCTGATACTACCAGCTTCTCCCTGCAGAGAACTCCCACCGATCAATACTGGGAAGTGATGTCTCTTCCACTTTCATCAATAACGTTGGGCTTGCCAGAGTACACACTTGCTTTGCTAACGGGCCATTGACTTCTGCACCCAGAAGGCTCGAAGGATCATCAGCTGAGCCACAGAGAGGTGAAGGAGCCAGTCACGCCAACTGCCGAGTACTCCCGGACCCACACACAGGAGGCATTCAGCAATTAGCAGGACAGGTCCCTGGGAGCTCACTGAAGTCCATGGTCCTCGTTCCCTTGACTTTAGTCGGTGCTCGTCACAGGACACTCGGCTCACCCCTGTAGCGCCTCTTTCTGGCTGTGTCGGGGGATTAGCTCTGCCAGGCCAATGCCCAGGCCTGCAGTTGCACCCTGTCACTCTCTCAGTCTCTGGCTCCCAGGACTCAATGTCTCCCATGTCATGGCATGGCCCTCTGGCCAGGTCACTGTAGTTTTCCCCCTTCAGGGCTACCAACATCTTGCGGGACCCGCTGTCCCAGCCAGTCTTTCCTCTCCCGGTCCCTTAAGGGCACCACTGCCCAGGGGCTGGTGGGGAATTCAGACCCTTCCTCTACACTGGGGTCCAGCCCAGCGACCCAACAACAAAACAGTCAAGGTCTGGGCTACCACCTAAGAGTGCCTACAACTTCTCCCAGCTGCCCCTGCGCTATCAGCAATGGGGCATTACACAGGCCCCTCCTCTTCCTGTCCAGCTGAGCATCCTTTTTATTTAATCCTCTTTACTCCCTGGCTCCTCCTCCAGGTTCATCCTAGGCAGTTAATTGGCCCAGCTAGCCCCTTCGGGCCTCGTGTGGGGTAGACCCCCTCATGCCTGTAAGCTCCAGGGATAAGGATGCCTCCTCCCTTGGAGATTCCAGAGCTGGGCTCACAAATCATCCTGCTCCAAGTCAGCCACCAGGAGACGCAGGTTATCCGGGTCCTCCATAGCACTCCTGAACCTCCGCCTCTGGAACTGCAGGTCTTCTGCAACCTCCTGCCAGACCTTCTCAGCAGCTACTCGTTTCTCCTGTAGCCCCTTCACTTGCCCTACAGAATCCCCCAGCACCCTTTCACTCAGGGTCTGCATGCCCACGATAGGCTGCTCTGCTTCTGTGTTTGTCCCTATGTCTGTCTGGGCCCTCTCCGCCCCAGTCATTTTCTCTCTCAGCTCCTTACCCACTATGGGGAGCATAGGTTGGCCACCTGCCAGGTCCACGGTCATCACTGCCACATCTACCATCATGGTCTCTGGCAAACTCCAGTCCCCAGACACCCCCTTCTTTTTTCCCCCCATCTCGTTGGGTTCCGTGCCTTTCCCTTTGCTACCCCCACATTCCTGAGAGGGCAACACCTTTTTATATGGCTGACCCTCTGGCATCCAAAACGAAGCCTTGTCCTTGTCTTGTTGGCAGGCCATGCTTCAGCCTTCTCTCATCTAGCCCCTTCCCCTCACATTTCATAAACGGGCTTCTTCTGGTGTGCCCCTTCTGACCACAGGCTAAATACGCCCCTCCCTTTCCTGTTCTCCCCACAGGTTGAACTCTTTTGGGCTCCTGGTTTCCTACCTTCCAAGGAAGGCTTCTCATCTCTGTACACGTAGGGGAACTCACTTTCCAGGTGTCCCCTTCACCCACAGGCATACAACTGCCATGGCCAGGTTTCTGGCCTCCTGGTCTTGGTAGCAACTTTCCAGTCTCGGTCTCTGCAGCCTCTGCTAATTTCTTCCCACATGAGCTTAGATAAAGACAGCTGCTGTTCAGTTAGCTGTGTCAAATAGTTTTGCAGGTACAAATGTGCTTCCACAATCTCTACTGGGTCTCCAGCACCCGGCTCAGCAGGGCCCGGAACCGTCCCTGCTGTTTGTCAGCCCCTTTCCGCAGGGGCAGTGACTCTGGGGTCCAGCCTGGGAGGATATAAGTGTCCTCTGCAAAACACTGCATAGTGTGGCTCCATCGTCTCTTTTCCTGTTTTTTCTGCTACAGCCTTTCACAGTTCCCTCGTATCAGAGGTGGCCACCTTACACAGTTCTTCACAGTCCACCACAGTCTCTTAAACTCCCCTTTTATCAGGAGCACCCGTCAAGCACAGTCTTTCACCCTCCCCTTGTCACAGGAGTAATGGCCTGCCTGCGTTCTCCGCCCAGACGTCACGGGGTGCCCTGCTCACAGCTGTAGCGCCTCCTTCTGGCCCCATCTGGGGGTTCTCTGCCAGGCCGATGCCCCTTCCTGCGGCTGCACTCCGTCCCTCTGTCTCTCTTTTCCAGGACTTGACGGATCTCGCTTCGAGCCTTGGTCCTCCGGCCAGGTCACCATAGCCCTCCTCTTCTGCGGCCTCAAAGTCTCGTGGGACCCGCTGTCCCAGCCAGTCTTTCCTCCCCTTGTCTCTCAATGGCAGTGGCTGGTAGGGAGCCCAGGCCCGCCCTCTACACTAGGGTCTAGCCTAGGGAAGTCTAGGTCTGCACAGTCCTGAACCTTACTGCTCTATCCCTGGCCTGCTTCCTATCTGACCTTCTCCCCCTGAGAGCGCCTGCAGCCCCAGCTGCTCTCTGCCACGGGGCTTTTTACCGGTCCCGCCTCTTCCTGTCCAGCTGAGCCTCCCAATTAATTAGTCCTCACTTGCTTCCCGGCTCCTCCTCCAGGTGCAGCCCAGGTGGTTAATTGGCCCACCACGCCACCTTAACCCCTTCAGGCCTGGCAGGGGGTGGACACCCCATCACAGTACTTAACAGGCCTTGTGGTTTCCCTGACGTCAGAGAGAAAGTCAGTGGCAGAAGCAATAGTAGGAGCAGGAGGCCATGTTCTCCGGTGCAGTAACTACTGACTTCAATGAACTTGCACCAGCAGGGAATTTGGTCCCAAGGATCTGGATTCGCAATCCCTGCTCTGCTCTCACTGGAGCAAACCTCCGTCTGTTCTCCCAACATGAGTGAAGGTGGCGAGTTCAGCCTTTGGAAGAGACTGGTGCCAAAGGTAAATGTGAGCAGATAAAGAAGATTAAAAGGGCTGAAAGCACCTTTTAAAGCTAACAGAAAATATCCCAGTTCTCTAGTTCCCTGTTTTGTCTTCCATCCGTCTACTGTGGCCTCCAAATCCATTTCCAGTGTTGTTGGCAACATGATGCCAGGCCATAAAACCCAGTTCTGCCTGGTACAGAAAATGCAGAGCCCCGTACTTCAGTATGAAGCTGGAAAGTCTTCCAGATTACACGATTGCTTCCGAACCAGCACTTCAGGGGTGGAGGCTGAATAGGAGGTCAGCGAAGATCTGTGTTCTAGGTTGTCTGTCCAACAATCAGACAGCCCTGTCAAAAGCCGGCTCTGCTGTTTCCTCACTAACAGAGAAGAAAATCAAAGGTCTGCCAGACAAATATACTCATGGATTCTGCTGCTCAGACACCTGCAGAACACGGCTCGTGCCAATACAGCCATTTTACATGGGGACAGCTGGGGATCGGATGCAGAGAGAGGAATCCTGTAGACAAAGAAAATCCAACACACACAAAGAACCAGGTGTTTTCCTGCCCCCTTCAGTTATCTCCGACAATAATACCAGGAGGTCATTTCGTACTAGAAAGTTCTGAGAGTTTGGTGGGGCATGGAATGTAATTTTAGGGCAGAAAGATCCTAGGTGTCTGCACCAGCCTGCCTGATGGATACATACGAAGGAAAACTTCCCCTCAGGGAATTTGGGCCACTTCCCCATCAGAACTCACAACATTTTCTCCTGAGAGTCCGCAGAGCAGCTCAGAGTGATTTTGCTGGGATTTGAGGGTGCGGTTATGTCAGCCTGCATTCAGCCCAAATTTACAGGTGAACATGTTAAAAAGGCGGGGTGATCCTGGTCAGAGCAAGGATCCAGGACTGGCAAAGGGAGCCTGCCGAGAATACATGCCTTGGCATGTAAAATCCAAGAACACATTTCATAGGAAAGGCAGACCGATTTGGGGGAAATTCTTCCCCAAATACATACACCAAATTCCCATTGGCTTCAAGAGAAGTCACATACATCCTGGAGGAGAGAAACAAGCCCTATTGACAAATCAGTTTTTCAGCTCATAACCAAGATGATGATTATTTCTGGTGACTCAGTCTGTGGAGCAGGATATCAAGCACAAGGTATTAATTTGCCTAGAATGCACAATATATTCACGGAGAGAGTCATCTCAGAAAAACGGCACTTTAAAAAAACTTGCATTTCAAGTGCCTGCCCCGTGCACTGTTCTGACTCAAATTTGCAATTATAGTCCTGTTCTATTTCCAACTGCTTCCTTGAGTGACCAGGAAGCTCCATGGAAACAGAACTGACTGATCACCTACAAAGCTAACTTAGAAAGAAGGATAAATCCAGAACAGAAAAAGTTTCTTCAAAACAGGGAAGAGACCAGAATTCGAAGCAGCAGCACGCCAACAAAAAAAAAAAACCCAGCCTCCATCTTCAAAAACACCCCACGGACAATCAGACAATGGGCTGAATGCTCCTGCTACTCCAAACTCCGCTTGGGTGGAGAAGGAAGACCCAGAGCTGGCTACAACTCCCCAGTTCTCTGCCAGTCAGCATCTAGAGGCTGCTCTGATTTATCCCAGTGGAGAATCAGTGCAGCAGAGCTGAGCTCTGTCCCACCCCCCGCCCGGACCCTCTATGCCCTCTGTGCCAGGGCTGGCGACCAGCTGTTGGAGTAGATGACTGTTGCCTTTACACTAATGGGTTCTTTGCATGCACCAGGCCAGTTCTCCAGTGGCTTGTTATGGAACCAAGAATCTGGTTAAACCAAGTAGGGGTTTAACTGCCATTCCTTGGCTATCACTGGAAATCCTCATTAATAAATACATTTAAATCTTCTTTCGTTAAGTATTCAAGGCCCGCTGAATTCAATGGGCGCTAGACCGGGCCCCTTTTCAGGTTCTTGGATATGGACTCAGGGAAGTGCTGGGGGAAAATGACTCATCGCACAGTGCCAGGAGCAAAACCTTAATCTTTGGCAAAACTAAAGTTAATAGAGTCCCAGAGTCTGGAAGGGCAGCTGGAGGTAGCACAACTTCCTCTAAGAAAATGGATTGCAGAGAAACCAGACGGGGTAAACTGCCCCTGACTGCTGCAGGTGGCAGTCCCAGAGGCGGGAGAGATCCTCCCGATACTCCAGTGTGAAGCGTGAAAGGGAGTGAACTGCTGGGGATAGCCGTTCAGGATACGGTGAGCCATGAAAGAAGGCCGCTGACGGGGACTTTTCCTTTACAGGAAACTGGCTGCCCACCGACCACCGACCACTATGCTACGGAGAGCTAGCTTTTGGGAAAAGGCACACGGGTTATTTGTGTTCGTAGGTTTAAGATAACTTGGTGGTTTTCAGAGGAGAGGAAGTGTTGAAAAGTCTCCAGCTGTTTATTCCTCCCGCTTCGTGAACCAGCCGTGGCAGTAGCAAGAGAAATAAGGCCCCACTGGGTGGGAAGGGTAGAAGAGCATGCACCACAGTTTGAACGTAACATGTATTCTGTTAACTATTCACATGGTGGAACACGAGGGGGATTCCAACGGGCTCTCCGTGACAGAACAGGAGCCGTGCTGCGTGCAGAAAGGAATACAGGGGCTAGATCACAGGCATGCCACGGAGATGAGTGCTTGCTTTGTCACCCCAGCTAACGTGGTTCCCGCACCAAGCGCTGCAGATGGCAACACAGACCACAGCCCCACAGGTTGACCCCATGCCCCACTCCTGAAACAAGAACACAGATCATTCTCTTCACCTCGGCCCCTGCACAAAGGCGTGAGAGCAGAAAGCCGTAGCACAGCGCTACAGTCTGTGCAGCCTGAGATATCGCCATAGATGGCAGCAAACGAATCGGTGCCAAATCAAAGGCTCAGTTCTCACTGTGCCGTAATTAACCAGGGGAACAACTTGCCATGGGGTATGGGCCTCCATCAGACGCAGTCTTTAAATCAAGACTGGCCGCCTTTCTAGGTCATTACACTCTAGCTCAGCCAGAGGATTTGGATTTGCTGGAAGAAAAGCTGCATGACTCTGTTTGATCCGTTGGGATTGGTGTGGGGGGTGCTCAGTGAGGAGCACTGATCTGTGCCCCAAAATGAGGTTAGGTGTAGGGTTTGAGAGGGGAGCGGACGGTCTCAACACGCTCACCCACAGGAAGAGGCAGTTATTGGACCAGTGGTTGCCATTAAGTCTGACTGGGTCCAGCCGCCAACCAGAGTAACCATCATGGGGACAGTCGCCGAGATGGCCTGGCTGGCAAGTGGGGCAGAAGGTAGCCTTCACACTGGGGGCCTGAAACAAAAGACCTTGAGAAACATGGTAACTGGGCTTAGGCTCACACAGGGGGTGGGTGAGGCGTGATTGTTCTCGGGTTGTTTCTTTGTTTGTTTAGGGAAAACCCAGCTTCCCTGAAACGGGGTGGTGGGGATGGCAACAACCATGGATTGGGGGAAGCACTCCATGGAAGACAAACTGGGACCAAGCTGGGTCCCCAGAGCTCCTGGGACTGCTGAAAGAATGTGAGCGGGTTCTGTTCTGTGCAGGGAAGGCATTCCATCTGACGTAGATTGCAACGAAGCCTAAGATTACATGAGACTCAATCTGCACATCTGCAATTTGTTGGTTTGAAATCATTTTTTCTGAAGCCTCATTCCATTTGCTAAACAAACCTGCTTGTTCTGAGAAAGCTGCTGGTCATTGTATAACACTGGTAACCAGTCCTCAAAAGGAGGACCAAGCAGGTGCCTGAACTGAGTCGTGTCTGCACTGTAATAAGAAGCTGACGTAGAGAGGGTGTTGTACCCAGACCTAAGGACTGGTTTTGTTCTGTGTTTGTACAGTACCTAGCACAATGGGGTCCTTGTCTGTAACTAAGGCTCCCAAGTGCTATGGTAATATTACTATTACTAATAATAAAAAGATCCTGGTCTGAGAGTAGGAGAACTGCAAGATTCCACCCTAAGACTGGTGAAGGCACAAGGCCACGCCCTGAGGTGGATGTCCTCAGAGAGGGTACAGATGTGTAGCTAACCCAGATGTGTAGCTAGTGTACCCATGACACTTACATTGTAAAGGAGGTCAGACTAGATGAGCTAATTCTCTTTCTGGCCTTAACATCTGTTAAACATACACTTAGAATCATAGAAAATTAGGGTTGGAAGGGACCACAGGAGGTATCTAGTCCAGCCCCCTGGTCAAATTAGGACCAACCCCAACTAAACCATCCCAGCCAGGTCTTTGTCAAGCTGCACCTTAAACTTCTGAGGATGGAGATTCCACCATCTCCCTACGTAACTCATTCCAGAGCTTCACCACCCTCCTAGTGAAAAACTTTTTCATAATGTCCAACCTAGACCCCCTCCCACTGCAACTTCAGATCATTGCTCCTACTTTTGATTTTTGACTCTGTCACTTCTCTTCACAGAGTCAAAATCCAGCCACTGATTAGCCAACTGTCCTCTTGAAACATGAGCTTCATCTAACTCTACAAGCTTTTTGGCACATGTATGTGCCTACTTCAGAATAGAACTTTGAGCAATTCGTCCTGTGTATGATTTAGTTTGCACGTCAGCATGGTCCCAGGATGCTGAAGATGTTCTTCTCATGGAACAAGGTAACCAAATTATTATTATTATTGTGTGACTGGGATTTTCAGAAGAGCCTAAGGGTGTTAAATCTTAGTCTATTGTCTTCAGTCCGAATTTGTCACTCATGGATCCAGGGCCCCAACTACTGACAATCGTGGTTTCAACCATCCTCACTTTTGGTGAAGCCACACCTAGATATCACTTTAGTCATGTACTAATTGTTATATTTGTTACGTGTACAATAGTGAATATTGAATTGGACTGTGGAAGACCCAAGGTGAAAAATCTTCCAATTGCTGTGCCCCCACCCCCAAGATCTTACAATCAAAAATTGTTTCAGACATTCTCTGAGCCTAACAATGACTACTATGTTTACGTGCTGCATATATCAACCAGATAAAAACAAAAACAAATATTTATGAAATGAGATCTACACTTCTAGTGCCTCAGACTTCGTGACAATTTTAAATGAAAATTGTAGAGGAGAAGACTATTCCCTGGTAACACAAAGAGTTTTTGTGCCCTTCCCAAATAGAAGCATCCAGTTGACATGATTGTTTATGAGCACGGGCATTAAGGAGCAGCACTGAGCTGAGAGGCTGCTGTGTGAAACTCTAAACTGAGGGAGGTTAGAAACATCATTTCAATAGCACTTTAATTGCCTTAGGTTTTGGAAAGAATCTGAAGCATAGATAGAATAAAACACACTTTACCCTGGAATTATTAGGGGATATCAAGTGTTCCTGCACAAACTAAGGGCTTTGAACTCTGAGGTCCTCTGTTAAAAAAATCTACAGCCAACATAAGCCTTAATCGCCATCTTTTCCCCTCTTCACTTGATTAAAGTCTGTTACAAATGCCACCATTAGAATGTTCTGTACAAAATGCTACATCAAGATAATATTAAGGTTATACAGAGAAGCACTCAGTTCTCAGGAAATGTCTCTGCTAAGGTTGCAGGATCAACATTAATTCCGCCCCCGCGGCTGTACGACTTATGATGAATTAATACAGCCCTCTTGCATTGTCCGTGGTTGTCCTCCGTAAGCCCTCTGCTCTTTACAAGATCTGCCGGCATTACAGCAAGGGATGGAACACTTTC
Source organism: Emydura macquarii macquarii (assembly GCF_026122565.2). NCBI lineage: Eukaryota > Metazoa > Chordata > Testudines > Chelidae > Emydura > Emydura macquarii. The sequence continues at coordinate 2,823,817 of NW_027131688.1, forward strand.
CTCTGATCCCTGCTCACCCTTCCACTATGCAGCAGGAGCAGGCGGCATAGCCTCTGCTAGCTACACATTGTGTGAGCTTAGTGGAGAACCACAAAGCAAAGTCATATATACAGAATGCAATGTCTAATTTTCACTTGTTATGAAAAGGATACTGTAATAGATCAGGGTTAGCCCTGGGTGTCGGCCTAGGAGAGAGGCCACACAGCTTTGGTACCGAGCCGCTCAGGGATCTATGGTCCCTAGCCCTCCGGTAGGGTTGGGTGGCAGTCTGGAGCCACTATCCCTCGGGCAGGGCAGGGCAGGGCAGGGCAGGCAAGTAGTCCATAGCCCGTGAGGCTTCATAGGCGGAGGGGGCAGTCATCCCAAGGTTCGTGTGGCACAAGGGAAGAGAGGGGGACACAGGCCCTCCCAACTCCCCCGCATTCCAGCCCAGGGCCCCAACAGTGGCCGGGCATCCTGCCACTGGGTCAGCGGGGCTCCAGCCGAAACTCGCTGCCAAGGGCTAGGACTCAAACACAGCCGGACTGAGGTTGGCTACCGGGGCTGCTTCCTCCGCCTGTCTGCCCGCGTACCTGTACCCCCAGTCGTTGTCCACCTCCTGGGGGTAGATCGCAAGGGGCAGCCCCAGCAGGCCCTTAGCGTTGCCAGCTCCTCCAAGTCATTGGCAGCAGGCAGCTCCTCTAGGCTCCAGGCAGCTCTGGTGGCTCTTCAGTAGGGCCAGGGTTGGGGTCGGGCTTGAGTCCCAGTCGTGTGGGAGAGACGTCCTTCACCTCCAGCAGCTCTCCCTTGACTGAGCTACAAGGCCTGGCTTTTATACTTCCTCTTCCTATCCCGCCCCTGCACTTCCAGCAGGCGGGTGATGCCATACCCAGGCCTTTCCACCATGTGTCGTGCATCGGCCCCTTAGTGTCAGCCTCAGAGGGAGGCCACACCGCTTTGCTACCGATACTGAATGAGAAACATGATTCACCTTGGCCATTATGAGGAGAGGTGGATAGAGGGAGGTAAAGGGTAAAATCCTGGCCCTACAAACTTAATGGGACTTTTGCTGTTCACTTCACTAGCACCAGGTTTTCACCCTAAGTGCTCAGACACCACCGTAATGAGCTCAATATAAATACCTGAATAGACCAGGGAAAATTGGCATAGATCCAAAAACAGTGGAGGGATTTCTCATGTTAGAGCAAGGACACTCACAGTCACTCGACTGACTGACTAGTTCTATCAGCAGTGGTGTGTCGTTGAGCTGGGATGCAGATGCAGAATGGGGTAGGTCACAGCTGGAAAGATGAAAGGAGAGCTGGTCAGAAAACGGAAACCATTTTTCATCAAATAAATGCATTTTGAAGTAATTTTCATTCCACGGCTTTCGGACAGGAACAACGGCTCATTTCATTCCCAGATTTTCACAAAAGCTTTTTATTGAATTGTTTTGTTTTTGAAAATTTTCATTTTTCATTTTTCCCTTTTTCCCACAGAAAAGGAGAGAGAAAAATATAATAAACTCAATAATCAAAACCCAATTATGTAACTACATTTCTCATTTCCTGGTTTCATCAAAAATGGAAAGTTTAAAAAAACTGCAAAAAAATGTTTTGTTTGGCTTAATTTTTTAAAGGCCAATTTTGGAGGGGAAAAATAATTTTGTCCAAAAAAAGTAGGTGAGGGAGAACCAGACAAAGACACACAAGCTGAATGTTTCCTTTATGATAACCTGCTTCAGGACGAATGCTTGGAAAGGTAGATTAGTCCTGATTGCATTTGCAGTGGCCCAACAAAGCATTTCTATCCAAGGTGTCATGCTGGGCAGATGGGGGGGGAGAGCATTTGTTATACTGTTTGACATCAGTGTGTCAAAATCATAATAATCCATGTGAGATATGCCGTGTCAGGCACTGTTAGAAAGGTTGTAATATGCTAAGTCAGATGATAATACTTATGTTCATGTGTAATATTTGAAATGGAAGTTATAGATGTATTTGAGATATCTGTGTTTCAAATTGTGCTGCCTGGGCAACACCCCAGACAGGAAGGCTGCAGGACAACAGCCTGCTTAATGGCCCATTAAAACATTCCCAGGCGCAAGGGGCCCAGGGGGAGAAGCCAGCATCACGAATGAGTCACCAGAACCTGCTCCTGTGACTCTGGACTCCATTTTGGTTCCTGTGAAATTCTACAAGAAGCATCACCTGGTGCAGGGGTGGCCAACTCACGGCTCGCGAGCCGCATGAGGCTCTTTGCTTACATAAATGCGGCTCGCAAGCCACAAGCGGCTCTTTGCATGCAGCTCTTTGGTCTTTGCGGCTCTTTGAGACTGTAAGTGAAATTGACCAGCTGCTACGGAAATTGATGCACCAGCGTGTCCGAGGAGGGTAAGAGACGCGTGGCTCTTTGTGATATCTACATCTATTTTTTTGTCTCTTCCTCTCTGACTGGTTGGCCACCCCGGAGCTAGTGAGTTACCAGGATTGGCCCATGTGACTCTGGACTCCATTTTAGTTCTTGTAACATTCCACAAGGCACATGGCCAGGAACAGAGGGTATATAAGAGCAAACGACAGAAACCATTTTTGCGTTCTATCCTGAACTTCAGCCACCTACTTACCTCTGGATCAAGTCATCTGCAACTGAAACTGTGTAACAAAGGCTTGAGGCCCATCCAGGTACTGGATGTGAACCAGAGAAGACTATACAAGCCTGCAACTCCACATTTCTTCTAGAAACCTGATGTATATGGACTTTCAATCATGTGTATGTATCTGATTTGCTTTGACCCTTTAACATTTCTCTTTTGGTTTATTTCTTTCTTTTTACAAAAAACCTTTAGTTTAGTTACTAAAGGATTGGCTGGCAGCGTGGTATTTTAGGTAAGATCCAATCTTATATTGATCTGGTGCTGTGGCTGACCCCTTGAGGTCCGGGGGAACCTTTTTAGTAAAGAGCAGAGAGTTTAAACAACTGGTCTCTTTACTGGACCTAGTGGCTGACTGGGAGCCAGAGAAACTGGAATGCACTAAAGGGGGCTGTGTGCATTTGTGTACTGGCTTCTGTAGGGATTCAGAAGCACTGTTTGTGGCTGGTTGGGAAGTCTGGCTTCAGTGCCACTCACCAGTGCTGGGAGAATCTGCTCTCCATTTGCAGCCTGCCCTGACCTTGGCATTATCAGTTGGCTACCCTGGGCATGGACGGGTCACACGAGGAGGTTGTAAAACATTTGGCATTAAAATCCCTTCATTATGATGGCCATGTAGTGCACCTTTGGAGAGCTGGTGAACCCAGCTTTCCAGGGGAACAAGCCATTCTTGTATAGCCTTGGTGACTTGAGAGAGATCTGACAACAAATTAGTCACTGGTCCCTCATTTTTGCAGTATTTTGATATCAGGTCCATGCCCTTCCCAAGCACTTGCAAAACTAGAGAGTCAAGTTATATTATTTTCTCTTTATATATACAATATGGAACATATACATAATATGGAATGAGGATAGTGTGAAACTCGGCTCCCAGAAAGAAATTTCCCTGGTAAACAAGGACAAGACTTTCCAAGTCAGATCTGCAGCATTCATAGGCTCCATTCACACTGAGTAAAAATGAATTGCAAGAAAAATTTGGTTAGACTGGCTTGACTGTGAAACATGTCTATGTTTATACAAGATAGCATACAACAGCTCTCCTCCAGATTTTACAAGTGTTGGTTCATTCTTTATCCAGGCTAGCAAAACAGGTACAGTCTAAAGCGGTTCCCTCCCCAGTGTGGAGAAGAAATTAGAGGTGTTGTAGCTGTACTTGTTGTTGATAACTAACAATGCAATGCCTCATATCTGAAAGTTTCCCCCGGTTATCTCGAGAGGTTAACTCTGTGTTTGGTACTAGTGCGACTGCTGCTGGAATGCTATGTCCAATTCTGGTGCCCACTACTCAAGAAGGATGTTGATAATTGGAGAGGGTTCAGAGAAAAGCTGCGAGAATGATTAAAGGATAGAAACCATCCCTTACTTCCAGTGATAGATTTAAGGAGCTCAATCTATATACTTTAACAAAGGGACTGTTAAGGAATGATTTGATCACTGCCTATAAATATCTACGTGGAGAACAAATATTTGGCAACAGGCACTTCAGTCTACCAGAGAAAGGCACGATCCAATGCAATGACTGGACGTTGAAGCTAGACACATTCAGACTGGAAATAAGGCTTTAATTTTTAACAGTGAAAGTAATTAGCCATTGGAGCTACTTACCAAGGGTCATGGTGGATTCTCTGTCATGGGCAATTTTTAAGTCAAGGTTGGACATTTTTTCTTAAAGTTCTGCTCTAGGAATTAATTTGGAGACGTTCTCTGGCCTGTCTTATACAGGAGGTCAGACTAGATGACCATAGTGGCCCCTTCTGGCCTTGGAATCTATGAAGGCACTGGTACAATAGTTACAAACATGATGGGTGGATTCACTACGTGTTTCTGTAGACCTTAAACATCAATATGTTGCCAAATGATGCAACAAACCATCACAAATCACCACAATTAATGTCCCTGTCACAGATTTTTAGTGATGTCACCGTCACAGGTGGGTCACCACAAACAATACTAGAGACACTTTAAATACATTCTATTAATAACTATTTAGATCCCTAGTGTATTGTGGCAAAGCTCTCCCTCTGTCCTTGTGGATCCAGCACTTCCGTCTAGCGGTAAGTTGGGGAACTACTTCATCACGCAATACTCTTCCTTCCTCTAGTGGTGGGGAAGGGTAATTCATCTCAAAGATGGCCGCTTCCTGCTGGCTTCCACTCCCATCTATGGTCCTGGAAGGTCCTTGCTTCTTTGCTGGTCATCTCACTCCTCCGGCAAATGGCTGGTGGGGAAATGGGGGGGCCGGTCCCACCCACAACTCCGGCCCCAACCCAGGGACCCTATAAGTAGCAGCCTCATGCTGTGACTTCAGGAAAACTGCTAGTTTCCCTGTGTTACTTCCCTATGCCCTTGACTTAATGTCTGGATCCTGCTCAGACAGGGGCTCTTCCCGACCTCTGTGTCTGGGGAGGCTCTTGACCCCTGACAGCCCCACTGGGCATGGCAGTGCCGAACCAAATGTCCAGTTCAATCCTTCCTTCTGGCAGGGTTTTGCTGATAGATTATCCACCAGAGTGGAGGTGAAGATATATTTTCAGAGCTGGCTAGCTGACATGCTATTCATTTTGCATCACATTTAAGAAGAACTAAAGACATCAGTCAGTGTGCATGTAATATTCCGTTTCTGCCGTGTAAGACCCCCACTGCTAAAGAGGGGTTTATATCACTCCACCTTCCTGGAAGGATGCCAGGGTTTCATCATTAAGGTGCATCACATCATTACACTTAGAAAAACAACATATGGCACGATGTGCCTAAACGGTGAAAAACAGTCTCATTGCTCAGAAACAAAAAAAATGCTTTAGAGGATCTTCACAATACCTTGCCTGTGGTTGCAAAAGCCCCAGCTTGTGATTGCACATGCTGGCTTTCCTTATTACAATGACACACATCATTGTAAGCGCAGTAAAAGTCCCGTTCCGAGAGAGTCTGTATCCTGAAGAAAGTTAATTTACATATGCTTTAAAAGAGGAAGGTGACAAAATGCACCACTCCTGGCTAACTCACAACATGAAAAATCGGGTGATATTTTTTTCCTTCAGTGAAGATATGGCGATACATGCAAGTGCTCTCACCTTGAGCTTAGTGGCCAGCTGCTTCTCTGGGCTGTTCCTCTGATCAAATCCCAGAGCAGTGGTGGAGTCCCAGATCTGGTCCTCTGCTCAGGCCTGTGTCCTGCCCCTTTCCAGTGCTTTAGAGCAATGGTTCCGCTTTAATAACCTTCTCATCTAGGCTTTCCTCCTCCCTGGCATCAGTCAGGTTTTCCTTCCCTCGCCATGTGAAATTATCCAAACGACAGTGAATTCACATAGAACTGCTGCCTACACATCACAAGGCTCCTGGTTCATTATTAGTGCAGATTTTTTACACACACATACACACACACTCCAGTCACAGAGTGGAAAATTTGTTAGGTCCCCTGTAGAGTTTGATCAGATGGGAAACGTGCCTCCCTAACTAGATTCCTCTGATCTCTCTCTCTCTCATATACCCTTTGTAACGGGGCAAATAGGCCATCCCTACCTATGAATCTAGCTGTGTCGCTGAGCCATCGCTGTATGTTGTTGACCCTCTCTTAATCTTAATCCAAAAAACTGTGCTGCTCATTGGCCATGCAGTTAGACCTGCTGTGACACTCTCTTCAAGGAGCCTGGAACCATAAACCACGGTGTTATCCCTTTGCCTCAGCAAGGGAGAACTGCGTTGGGGTTTAGACCATGCATCAGCTCCCTGCCCCGCCAGTCTGTTTGCTTCTGCACCAATCTCCTTCAGGCTCTGCCAGGCTGAAACTTGCCTTGCAGGTAACAACGTGAGTTCCCCTGAAAACCTCTAAAGATGGAGATTCTACCACCTCCCTAGGTAACCCATTCCAGTGCTTCACCACCCTCCTAGGGAAAAATATTCCACATCCTTTTTGTAGTGGGGAACCCAAAACTGGACACAATACTCTAAATGCAGCCTCACCAGTGCCGAATAGAGGGGAATAATCACTTCCCGTGATCTGCTGGCAATGCTCCTACTAATGCAGCCCAATATGCCATTAACCTCCTTAGCAACCAGGGCACACTGCTGACTCATATCCAGCTTCTTGTCCACTGTAACCCCCAGGTCCTTTTCTGCAGAACTGCTGCCTAGCTCGTCGGTCCCCAGTCTGTAGCAGTGCATGGGATTCTTCCGTCCTAGGTGCAGGACTCTGCACTTGTCCTTGTTGAACCTCATCAGATTTCTTTTGGCACAATCCTCCAATTTGTCTAGGTCACTCTGTATCCTGTCCCTACCTTCCAGGGTATTTACCACTCCCCCCAGCTGAGTGTCATCTGCAAACTTGCTGAGGGTGCAATCTACCCCATCCTCCAGATCATTAATGAAGATGTTTACCAAAACCGGCCCCAGCACCGACCCCTGGGGCACTCCGCTTGTGACCGGTTGCCAGCTAGACATGAAGCCATTGATCACTACTCGTTGATCCCTATGCTCTAGCCAGTTCTCTGTCCATTTTATAGTCCATTCATCCAACCCATACTTCTTCAACTTGCTGATAAGAATACTGTGAGAGACCGTATCAAAAGCTTTGCTAAAGTCAAGCTATATCACGTCCACCGCCTTCCCTACATCCACAGAGCCAGTCACCTCTTCATAGAAAGCAATCAGGTTGGTCAGGCATGACTTTCCCTTGGTGAATCCATGTTGACAGTTCCTGATCACCTTCCTCTCTTCCAAGTGCCTTAAAATGGATTCCTTGAGGACCTGCTCCATGATTTTTCCCAGGACTGAGGTGAGGCTGACTGGTCTGTAGTTCCCTGAATCCTCTTTCTTCCCTTTCTTGAAGATGGGCACTATATTTGCCTTTTTCCAATCATCAGGGACCTCCCCAAATCGCCATGAGTTTTAAAAAATAATATCCAGTGGCTCTTCAATCACATCAGCCAACTCTCTCAGCACCTCACGTGCATTGCATCTGGCTCCATAGACTTGTGTATGTCCAGCTTTTCTAAATAGTCCTGGACCTGTTCTTTCAGCACTGAGGACTGTTCACCTTCTCCCCATTCTGTGCTGCCCAGTGCAGTAGTCCGGGAGCTGACCTTGTCTGTGAAGGCAAAGGCAAAAAAAGCATTGAGTACCTCAGCTTTGTCCACATCCTCTGTCACTAGGTTGCCTCCTCCATTTTGTAAGGGGCCCACACTTTCCCTGACCTTCTTCTTGTTACTAACATACCTGTAGAAACCCTTCTTGTTCCCCTTCACGTCCCTTGCTATCTGCAACTCCAATTGTGCTTTTGGCCGTCCTGATTTCACTCCTGCATGCTCCAGCGGTCATGCAGTTAATGTACAGCACCTTTATTTTCAAGTTTTCCGTCTGTAACTTGCTGTATAACGGCTAGTTAGGGCGAATTATTAATTGGAGTAAACTACCAATAATGATAGCTACAGTTAATCTTAGGAAGTGTGCTGGCTGTCACTTTGGAACAGTAACCATAACTCACTTCTCTGGCTCGGAGGCAGGTAGCCGGGGACAAAGGAAGGGGTGTTTTTTTCTGACCAAAGAGCACTATTAGGAATGAGGGACCATAACAGCTACAGGAGACAAACCATCAACCAAAGGTAGTGAAGAACTGTCTGATATGTTTTACAAGCTCCCGTACGATTGTAGGGTCTGGTGTATTCTATGGAGCTCCCAGACGACTGCCCTGGGCAGCACACAATGGGGAGGAGGTGAACAGACCTCAGTGCTGAAAGAATAGGGTCAGGACTATTTAGAAAAGCTGGACATACACAAGTCTATGGGGCCAGATTCTATGAGGACCATTAGCCATGCCCATCACCATGGTATCTGATCTAGGATCAAACACTGCTGGGTACTGCCACAATGTGACTGAGGTCGATGGAGCCATATCACTGTAAGAACCAGTGCTGCCTCAGTCACTTCACTGACTTAATGGGAACTCTGACAGAGAATAGCTTTGATCCATCGGCTGGAGTCTGAGCCAGAGGACACTGACGACAGAACCTAAACAGTGTCCAAGGAGCTGCAGCGATCTAGCCACAGGGATGGTTTACAGGACTAAATGTAGCAGTATTATCCTGCAAACGATTATCCTCCAGAGAAAACAGGACATCTGCACAGAACAGAGTGTTCATGTGTCACTGGGCGTTAGGAATAAATAAGTATTAAAAACAAATCCAAGTCATTTGCTCTGGGCTTATCTTTGAAAAATATGTCCATTCATCCATGATTTAAGTGCATTTTAGATCAGCCAGAGGATGTGAACGACTTTGTAGTGTGTAATATAACGTAGAGTAAAACTTCAAATTATAGCTGCCATGAAAGCAGTAACAGCAGTTGTATACTGTATATGCCTCTCCGTGACAGGCAGCAACACAATTAACCATGAAAATCAATTCTGCACCTAACAGATGAGACAGTGCCAACAGTGATCATCTAGAATGCATCCGCCGATCACCTGGATTCAAAACCACACGGTCTGTACGTACAGTGTGTGGTTTGCTGCCCTGGCTAGGCTGTGCCAGTGACACAAATCCTTTGTAGGGAGCAGGGCAGACTCATACAACCCCTGCCAGAGGTACCTGGGACCAGATCCTCCAAGGTATTTAGGAACCGACCTTCCATTAATATCAGTGAAATGCCTTTGAGGACTTGGGTCCTGGGGCGGCTCAGTTTGCACGCTCCGTGCCAGCCATCAGAATGGCAGAGACTGCTTGACGCAGAGCTCTGGACTGAGGACCAGGAGATCTTGGTTAAGTTTGTTGCTCTGCGACAGTCTTCTTGTGTGACCTTGGGCAAATTGCTCAACCTCCCTTTGCCTCTGTTCCCCCTTGTGCAACTGGGGTAACAGCCCTGCCGTTCCTCGTGGGGGCCTGGAGAAGTGCTCAGGTTATGGGAACCATATAAAGACCGACAGACGGGGTTCATTTGTCCCCCTCCATGACCAGAACAGGGGAGGAGGGGGTCTCGTGGCTCCATTCCTGACCCCTTCCTGGCAATCTGCTCCCTGGTGAAAACAAGGGGCAAGCAGTGACTGCTAATGCAATTGCCCCTGAATGCCCGTCCCTTCCTGTGCAAGGACCAATCCCACTCTGGCCATGGACGATAAGAATATACACAGGAGGGAAGGACTCCTCTGAAACCAACGTGACTTGAGTTTGAGATGCAGTTTATCAGTGTCAGATGCCAGATGGTCTGGAGGTAACCTCCCTTATACCTGTTTGAGACGGGATATTGATTTGGTTTCACTTGACAGAAATCCCAGGTTTACATAACCCATAAATATATATTTTGTTTTTTTTAAAAAAGCCTGCCTTATTTCCAATGAATATTTATCAACAGTTCTACGTTGCATGGGGATGATCTGCTTAGCATGATTTTTGCAAATAACAAGGCAGATACACAAAGTGTGTAAGGATTTGTTGACCTCAGAGACTTTCCTAGGACTCTGTACGTGCAGTGCACTGTGGGTGCTTGCTAACAGCAAGCAAACATTTGAATATTGTGTACAATATTTTCCAGAAGGATTTAATCAAAGTAAAAGATGGTGTATGACACCGGATCCCTAATGCTTAGCAGAAAGCAAAAGCCACTAACAAATAGCAAGAAATCAGAGACAATGATATGCTACATATTTCAGCGTCAAAACAGATAGTCCTGTAAATTACCCTTCCAGTTCATGGGGCAAAAGTATTTACATTGGTACTATGGAAGAGCTGCATAGCCAACTATACCACCTGTGAAATGCCATCAAAAGAATGATGCTTTAAACAGAGGTAGTATAAAAGAGTTCTTGATGTTTGATTAAAAAAAGAAATTGCAGAGTCCATCAAATCCCCGATTTGTTTAATATTTACTCGTATTTACCCCCCATGCAATTCCACAGATATCAGTAGGATTGCAAGGTGCAAGTCTGGACAAAACTGGTACCCAAGGAAAGCTGCATTGTAAAGGTGGATGTTGTGGAATGAAACAGATTCTCATTTAATAAAAGATGCACTGCTATACGCATTGACTGCACTCCACGTCTGGGGAAAAAACAAAATACTTCTTTGAGAATATTGTTGTGCCCTTTTTACACACAGGTGAATTCACCAAAAACTCTTCCCTAGTACTCTTTGGTCCTATATTCCTTTGCCTTCTCTTTCTAATACTATCATAAATTATTTATGCAGATTAGACTCTGAATACTCAAATAGGTGCTATGATTAGAATTCATTACAGAAACCGATCAAGGGGCTTCTAATGCCAAAATAGAACTTTGATTAATATCTCATCACACCCCCATTTTTTTCAAACCAATGTTGTTGTGCAGGCATATCAAATGAAACTGATTGCTGAACTGTGAATTTTACAGTGTATCTTTAGTAATTGGGATATAACAGAAGAGATGGCCCAGATAAATAGGTCAGATTTTCCAGACCACACTATTAATGGACCTGGACTACCATGGCATCAGATCCAAGTCTGATGAGCACAATGACTAACCAAGTTGCATTGATTGAACCAATTGAATATTTCATTAGGGTAGTAATGGTAAATTACCAGCACCTTCCACCAGTTCCTCCTTCAGCATCTCATAGCCTGAAATCCAATCCCAGAACCACCAGCTGGACTGTGATGAGATTTGAACTCCCAGTTATTTATGGACTGAGGAATGGGATGCCTGGGGAATGGGACGTGGTAGGCCTCCTACCACGGGAGTTAAAATAAAGGGGAGCAGCTGCCCAATGAATTCTATGAGAGCAGCTCCCTTTAAAGTTCTTTCTATTAACATTCCCTGGAAAACAGTGTGAATTGTAGAAAAAGGTCAGTTTTTCCTTTTATCTTTGGTGTGGAAGGGCAGCAAATGGAGCTTTTCAGGGAGATTAAACTGAATAAAAGATGAACAATGAAGAGAGAGCGCAAGGAAGTGCAGCTTCTAGAGTGCGGCTTGAGGTGAGGTACCCAGCCCGCTCAGGAACTGCACAGATGAATGTACAGCAGCGCAACAAGCCAGGTTGTATCCCTCACTGATTACTCCAAACCACCTGAAGAAGCTATTCTTCAACGGCATTTAAATCCATTTAATTCAGCTTCATTTTGATGTTAACAATTGCAAAGTCGGAGAACCGCTGCAGCACTCCCACTGCAGTACTGATGGGCGTTTGACCAAAAACACAGAACACGTACAAGATATGCGTGATATGCCAATGCCAGAACCACTTCAGCAGATTGCATGTGTCACCCTCCTGGAATTTGTGTACACAGCATATTGGGAGCCAGGGACAGAGATCCCCCCAAAATGGAGCTAGATATTATGGGAGATGGGAGCAGAACATGAATGGTGAGGAGGATTGCGATGGAGAGTGTGTCTGGCAGGACCAAGTATTTCATAACGAAGGGACACGAGGAAGGAGAGGTTCAGCTATCTTCTTCAATGAGGACTGCGGATGGCCCAGAGTACAGATCCCAGACCCCACTGTCAGCTCCTGGCTCTTCCTTGGCCCTGGAGGTATCTCCCAGGGGTTTGCCTCTGTCCGATTGAATGTGGTTAGCGTAAGGGCTTCCTCTCCAGAGCCTAGCGGCCCCCTTTCTCTCTATTTGCAGGTTTCACTGTGCCTTTAACTTTGTCCTCAAGGATGGACTAAGTGGACGTGCCCTCGCTTGGCAGTTTCATGGAGAGACGGCTTAAGCCAATTCCTTGTTCGGGGTATGCGCGAATACCACTCAAGAGGAATGGAAATGAATTACAGTAACAAAACAAAACAAAGGGTGTCTAAAGAAAACAATTAAACATCAAATAACTATTACCCTCTTACTAATGATCGTTAACTAGCTTTACCGCTTGAATGAGTTAGACTTTAGAATAAGCTAACGAGATGCTAATGGTGCGCACTAAAACTCGACTGTCGGCGGTGAGGCAGTGTCTGAGAGTGATCTGGGCTTAGAGGGGAAAACCAGTTTGGAGTGGAGGGGTTGAAATTGAAATCTAAGGGCGGGCCTACCCTTAAAACAGTTCAGCTGCACCACAGTGGGGTGTCAGTGAAGACACTACTATGCTGGTGGGAGTTAATCCACCTCTACAAGAGTCAGTAGCTCTGTCGACAGGAGAGGACCTCCCATTAACATGGCGTCGTCTACACCATGATTTAGGTCAGTCTAACTGCATGGCTCAGGGGTGTGGATTTTTCATATTCCAGAGCAGCATAGTTACACCGATATAGGCTTGTAATGTAGACCTGGCCTACATCAGAGTTTCATTAGCCCACAAGTTTATGAGTGGACATTGTTCCCCTGTCGCAAGTCCTGGAGATGGGTGAAACTGGAGAATCTGAGTCCTCAGAGTAGCAATCCACATTAACAGCTCCGGCAGGGTCTAGACCATTCAGGGGAAAACCCACAGCTGAATGTGGATTATCTCTGCAGCGAAGACGAGGCTGAAGGACTGGTTTACATTTAGACAGATCTAGCTACATCACGCAGGGCTGTCTCTTTGCATACAGTGCCAGGTGCAAATTGAGCGACTGTGAAATCTACCGCAGAGGAAACAAACAACCAGGGGAGTGGGTTTGTTTATGAACGAAGACAAAGGATTGTTGGGGTGTGTCTCACAGAGTAGAAACCTACCTGGAATTCTTCACCTAGGCAGCAAACTGACAGCAGGCTCGTCTCATGGAAGAAGGGTCGCCGTCAGCCAGGCGGTGAAGCACTGCAGGGATTTGAGGGAGTAATACCTTCACATGTGAGGGCATCTAGTTAATTAAGTCCAGTTTCTAGAATGCATGTCAGGATTTTCTTGTATACATAACCATTTGTTTCTGATATTTGTAGTTGCTATTGCTTGAGTCTCTGTGGTGTGTTAAGTAAAGAGATACCTGCTTTCACACCAAACATATCTAAGGGCTGCAAGTTAAGTAGAGCGGTGAGTTGAGGTAGAACTGGTAGCTGGGGGGTACAGCTCCTTTCAGAGCAACAATCAAGGAATACAGTAAGCGTCCAGTGGAGCAGGGGACCGTGGAGGGTGGACTAGTGGCTTCTTCCAGCTGGTGAGATGTGTCACTTGGAGCTCCACAAACTTTGGCAGCTCTAGGAACAGGCGGCTGCCAGGAGCAGTGACGGCAAAGGGCTGGGGAGGGGAACCCGCAGGCACATGCTCCAAAATGGCAGAAAGGCCAGAGATCTTTGCATTATTGCAAGAGAAACTGCAGCAGGGGCCAAGATCCTCTTACATTCTATAAATATGCAAGAGCTGGCACTCTGGGATTCTCACGCCTGTATGGGGGAGTTCAAACATCAAAAGACAGACTAAAAACTATGATTTAATCTTTTTAAATAATCCGGATTTTTAGGCCAAACTCATTCTGGGATGTATTAGCAGGAGTCTTGTAAGCAAGACACGAGAAGTAATTCTAACGTTCTACTCAGCACTGATAAGGCCTTCGCTGGAAGACTGTGTCCAGTTCTGGGCACCACACTTTGCAAAAGACCTGGACAAATTGGAGAAAGTCCAGAGGAGATCAACAAAAATGATTAAAGGTCTGGAAAACATGACTTAGGAGGAAAGAATTGTTCTCCTTACCCACAGAGGACAGGACAAGAAGCAATGGAGATTTAGGCTGGACATTAGGAAAAATGTCCTAACTGTCAGACTAGTTAAGCACTGGAACAAATTGCCTCGGGAGTTGTGGAATCTCCATCATTTGTGGTTTTTAAGAACAGATTAAAGAATGGACTGTCAGGGATGGCCTAGATCATACAATGCAGGGACTGGACTAGATGAGCTCTCAAGGTCCCTTCCAGTCCCACATTTCTATGGGTCTGTGTTTCCTGGGGGTGTCGCTCATTATTTTGGAACTCTTGTGGTTGGCCAGGCTGCGTTCAGAATGATACATTCATTTCCAAGTCATATGTTAGCCCTGATTTCTCGAGCATCCAATAAGACCGGGTGGTGGAGAGAAAACACAAGGGAGAAAGTGTCATGTTCTGCTGAACGTAGTAAGCGTCATGTAGACATTCGGGCTGTGCTATGGCAGTGAGCCCGTTGATGAGGAGGTGACCACTCAGCAATACAGCCTAGATAAAGGGAGCCCACCTCTCTGCTGAGCTCCTCGAACAGGCAGTTGCTCTCCCACGCTTTTAGTTTCCCAGCAGTCTGACGCTGTCAATCACTTATCGTCCACCTGGCAAGGTCTTACCTTGATCTTATTCCTGCATTTCAAAAGGGAATATAATGGTCTCTGCAGCAGAGCTAATATGCACTTCTGGGCATTCCCACAGACGACACTGGCTTGTTGCCAAGTTACAGGCAAGACGCGGGTTCTGATAGCTTTTAACTGGGCGTTAAGCTGCCTGGGAAAGGTCAATAGGAGAAGAGGCACCGCTGATAATGCTCAGCGCTCATAATGCTTTTGATTTCACGGATAGCTCTCAGACAGCTTCACAAAGGTGCACACGCTTTATTTCTTAACCTCCTTGGGGTAATGCAAAGCCCGTTTTCTCTCCACCCTTGAGGAAGGGGTGGGCCCGTAATAGGGAAGTTATATCTTCAGATAGTCATTTGGTACATGTTTAACTAATGGTACAGGTGCCCAGACAACGGGAGAGGTTGTTACGTATTAGAGGGGATTAGTAAGTGATGGTTACCATTTTACAGATGGGGGTCATGAGTTACAGAGACGCAGGAAGGCCAAAATTTTCAAACGTGTCCACTAGTTTTGCAATCCTATAGCTTCACTCTTCCAAGGTGCTGAGCACCCTCAGTCCCTTCCGATGTCATTTGGAGTGGCAGGCGCCCAGCACCTCTGAATGTGAAGACCCCCAACTGTCTCCAATGTGGGCTTTGAAAAATGGAGGCACGCAAAGTGAGAGGGCATTTTTAAACATTTGAGCCGTTGTGTCGTGCACAGTTACATAGCAAGATAACGGCAGAAAAAGGCTAAAGCTCAGTCAAGCCTCCCAGTGCTATCTCCAGCCAAACCACACAAGCTCCTTCGATTCCAGCTCAGAGGTCATGGTAGAATTGTGTTTGGGGAACCGCTATTCTGAGAGAGAGAGAGAGGTTCTAATGTCTATCCGTCCTGCGGAAGGCACCAAGAGGAAATATTTTCCTTCAACGTCCTACCAGGAGATAAGGTCTATGAGAAGCACAAGAGTTGGTCTGCTAAGGGCTTGGACAGTTTGTGTCTAAGTGACTGAAGAGGTGTCCGGGTGGAGTGGACATGTAGTTACATGGCTTCAGAAGGCTGAATTTGTATGGTTTGAGGTTTACATTATTATCCCTTATCAAGCAACGTACATGGGGACTTATTTTTAGTTTGTTTCTCCAGACTTAGCTGTTCTGTTATCTAAATAAATTCCTCTGGATTCCCCCCATCATTGGGGCTGCTTTACCTTTAGTGAAGGGAATTTGCATCTTGACCTCACCCAACTTTCATCCATTCCACTCTAACTAAAACACGCAGGAGGGATCTTGATGCCCTGAATACTGCAGATCAAAAAAGTTGGTAGTGCATGCTCCAAATTGTGTCCTGGGTCTCCCAGCAAAACTGGAGCTTCCCATCCACAACTGCGGAGAAGACAAGGGGACTGGGACGGCTGCAGTGACTGTTTCATGCAGAGTCTAATTATGCAGAATAGTGGTAGAATCATAGAATCAGAGAAGATTAGAGTTGGAAGGGAGCTCAGGAGGTATCTAGTCCAACCCGCTGCTCAAAGCAGGACTAACCTCAGCTAAATCAAACCGCCCAAATGTTTCCATAGTGTGGATCATTCTTAATACAGTAGACACCTTTCCATCATTGGTCCTGCCTATCAACACTGCCCCTGGCAATCATGTGACATCCCTTTGGCAACTCCAGCCATTGCTCACGTGGATCAGGGATGTTAGGAAAGTGAAAGATGTACTTTAGTTGGCTTTTAGTGCCACCCCGCAGATGGAAACAAGGAGAAAGATCTGGCACCCTCCGGATACACCGCTCCCCAAAGACCACAACAAGTTTGAAATCCTGAGTGATAGGAGCAGTAATGAATCTGGGTTCCACACATCTTTCCCTCAGGCACCACGGCTTATCATCAGATCTTTCATATTTGTAGAGGAGGCCTCTTCTGTTCTTTCACGCTCCTGTATCTTGTTCACAGGATGTTTGCAGGGAAGATAGAGCTCCATTCTCATGAGCCATCTCCCTGGTCAGCCAGCACCTGAACCTAACTTCCACAGAGCCAGCTGTCTGTTGCAACGACCTCAGCGTGTCTATTCCAGCCACGCTCTCTCTTCCACCAGCAGCACCTTCATATCCGGCTCTGTGGCACTTCAAGACCACAGCTCTGATGTAACTCAAAGCAAGACAGCTGGCTCAGCTGCCTCAGTTCCCGCACCTTCAGTGCATCTCATCTGCTTTTCACACACAGGAGTGTCACCTGAGCATTAGAATTGGAAGACTGGAAATATTTGTGCATCATCCTCTTGGCAACTCCGGCCCACTGTCGCACAGCCGGAGACAAACTGAAGAGGAAGCCAGGAATAAGTCACTCAGACAAAAGTGAAGGGAGAAACACCTTTTCTTAAACTACAGATTGTTCTGTTCACTAACCCCTCCAGGGTCTGTTCAAAGCAGCACTCTAAAAACAGAACAAATGCACCTATGGGACTTGATCGTGCACGAGCAAAGCAAATAGACACGACACGCTCTCGCTGGTGAGCAATGCAGAAAAAACACCACCATAGAATCATAGAATCATAGAATATTAGAGTTGGAAGGGACCTCAGGAGGTCATCTAGTCCAACCCCCTGCTCAAAGCAGGACTAACCTCAGCTATATCATCCCAACCAGGGCTTTGTCAAGCCTCAGCTTAAAAACCTCTAAGGATGGAGATTCCACCACCTCCCTAGGTAACCCATTCCAATGCTTCACCACCCTCCTAGTAAAAAACTTTTTCCTAATGTCCAACCTAGACCTCCCCCTGCAACTTGAGACCGTTGCTCCTTGTTCTGTCATCTGCCACCACCGAGAACAGCCTAGCCCCATCCTCCCTAGAACCCCCTTTCAGGTAGTTAAAAGCCGCTATCAAATCCCCCCTCACTCTTCTCTTTTGCAGACTAAACAAGCCCAGTTCCCTCAGCCTCTCCTCATAAGTCCTGTGCTCCAGCCCCCTAATCATTTTGGTTGCCCTCCGCTGCACTCTCTCCAAATTGTCCACATCTTTTTTGTAGTGGGGGCCCAAAACTGGACACAGTATTCTAAATGCGGCCTCACCAATGCCGAATAGAGGGGAATAATCACTTCCCGTGACCTGCTGGCAATGCCCCTCCTAATGCAGCCCAATATTCCATTAGCCTTCTTGACAACCAGGGCACACTGCTGACTCATATCCAGCTTTTTATCCACCGTTACCCCCAGGTCCTTTTCTGCAGAGCTGCTGCCCAGCTCGTCGGTCCCCAGTCTATAGCTGTGCATGGGATTCTTCCTTCCTAAGTGGAGGACTCTGCACTTGTCCTTGTTGCACCTCATTAGATTTCTTTTGGCCCAATCCTCCAGTTTGTTTAGGTCACTCTGTATCCTATCCCTACCTTGCAGGGTATCTACCACTCCCCCCAGCTTAGTGTCGTCCGCAAACTTGCTGAGGGTGCAATCTACCCCATCCTCCAGATCATTAATAAAGATGTTGAACAAAACCGGCCCCAGGACCGACCCCTGGGGAACTCCGCTTGTGACCGGTTGCCAGCTAGACATGGAGCCATTGATCACTACTCGTTGAGCCCTATGCTCTAGCCAGTTCACTATCCATTTTATAGTCCATTCATCCAACCCATACTTCTTTAACTTGCTGATAAGAATACTGTGAGAAACCGTATCAAAAGCTTTGCTAAAGTCAAGGTATATCACATCCACCGCCTTCCCCACATCCACAGAGCCAGTCACCTCATCATAGAAAGCAATCAGGTTGGTCAGGCATGACTTTCCCTTGGTGAATCCGTGTTGACTGTTCCTGATCACCTTCCTCTCTTCCAAGCACCACATTCAGACCTACTGTGCGTTTGACGAACTGCAATTAAAAGAGCGTTTGATACAGCAGGGCTGATCCAATGATTAGCTTTCGTAAATCTTTTCTGCAGTAGCACAGCGCTTTGAGCACAATGACAGAAGTATAAGGAAAGAGAAGGAGCATTTCAGGAGAGCTGAGATTGTGGGAAGGACTGATGTACAGAGGAGAGGAAGAAGAAAGACTGTCTACAAAAGTGCATTGGGGAAAAGGTGCACAGACTGCATTAGGTGAGGGGAAATGAATATCAGACGGGCTCACCCAGCATAAAGATCTGTAAGGACCTTCACTGGGTTCCCCAAACTGGCAAAAGAAATAGAAGCAGTCAACAGGGTCACCTTGCTCATGTCCCTGGCTGCCCCAGCTACCTGCTAACATAGGTATCTGAACTAGCCACTCTAATAGTGTTGCCTCACTGAAGCATAAAACAAATCTATTGGGACATTGGCCCTCTGGAGAATGCAGGTGGTTTAGGTTTATCCAGCTGAATTTATGGATATTAAATAGCCAGAGATTTATTGCTTGAAGCCCCTTTTGTTAGGGGGTTGTTTGATTGTATTTATGAATGTGACCTTGTATTCTGAACTCCTGGTGCCGGATGTGATAAATTAGACTCATTGGACACCGAAAGCAGAGTGCACTGTTTAAAGATTAATCCGTGATCCTCCTGTAGCACCTCACCGCTCAGCTGCCTAAAAATCTCTCTTCCCTTTTATTCAGCTCACTTTGGACAGTCTCTTAGGGACCAATAAACTAGGCGCAAGCCAGAAAGCTCAGAACTGATCTGTCATAACCTTGACAGCTGTGGCTGGCACACTCCAGCTACTCTTAAAATCCTCTCTTTAATTGCACAGTGCAATGCCAGTGATGGATACGTTGGGTGAGAGGAGAAACCAGTCACATTTCTAAAAGCAAGCAGAGGATTCCCTCTCCGTTTCCATCCACTGTACTCATTTCTAGAAACAGAAACTATTTTGCATTTGTTTTGCACACTGTTCCTGGCTGATCAAATCACGACTCACAACCTGTCTGTTTGCTGTCACACAGGCACGGTGCTCAATTCCAGAGGCTTCCATGGGCTTATGAATAGCCTGAGTCACTCTCCTGTCCTCAGCCCATCCCACAAGCATGACTTTACTGATAACTCAAAACCACCGCCACTATGCTCAGCCTAGACTTCTCTCCCAAATGGGCTTTCCTTCGGGTTTCCCTCCAAGACCTGCTCTGTCGTTGCTCCCTCATTCCCTTTCCAGAGCTGCCTCCACCCCATGTATTTCCCCTGGTGAGATGCACCTTCCACAGTCAATCTGCAGAACTTCATCTGCTCCATGATGGGGTTACCATGTCTCTGGCTCCCCAAAAGAGGACATGTGGGGGGAGTTGGAGGGTGGTAGTACCTGGTGGGCGCGGGAGGGTGTGTGTACTGGGAGGAGTATTTGGAGGGTGGTGAGGAAGTATCTGTGGCAGGGGTACTCACTGGATGTGGGGTTGCAGGGAATGGACCAATCAGCCGCTGATGCAGGGGAGGGACCAATTGGGAAGTGGACCAATCAGGGCTCTTTCTGAACTGCAACATCTGCCCTGCAAAAACCCGGGACTTTGACTCTTATTTGAAAAATCCATCTGGATGAAGAGCAGGCTGTCAAGAAAGAGGTCGTGTGCAGGAAAAGCCGGCTGAATGGTAACCCTATCTGTGCAGGATTCTCCGATTCCAAGGCCAGAAGGAGCCACTGTGATTATCTAGTCTGGCCTCCTGTACAACAAAGGCCCCAGGACTTCCCTTGACTGCTGTTTGAACTAGAGCAGATCTTTAAGAAGAACATCCAACATCAAATTAAAAATGGCCAGAGATGGAGAATACACCACACTCCTTGGTGAATTGTTCCCAGGCTTAATTACTCTCACTGTTGAAAATATGCACATCCCCAAGCTGAATTTGTCCAGCTTCAACTTCCAGCCACTGACTCTTGTTACACCTTTGATACCTCTGATAGATTTAAAAGACCATTATCAAATATTTGATCTCCATGTAGATGCTCAGACTGTCATCAACCATTTCTCTGTTAAACGACATAGATTGAGCTCCTGGAGTCTCTCACTATAAAGAACTGGAAAACATGCCTTAATCAATCTTATAGCTCTTCTCTGAACCCAATTTATCAGCATGTTTTTAAATTGTTGACACCAGAAGTGGATACAGTATTCCAGCAGCAACTGCACCAGTGCCAAATTCAGAGGTAATATGATTCCTCCTACTAAGGTTGGCCCACACAAGAGCCCCCACTTTCCATCCCCCACTCCCCACAAAAACATCTGATAAGGACCTTGCCACTGGCCATTGCAACTTGGGTGTATCACACAATTGTAACTTTCTTGATTGCCAAAGCAGCATGTGAGTTTCTTGACCTGGAAATATATGTTTTTGTAAATCAGTGCCCAAGAAGACTTAGAAAATGATGGAAGCGCTTATAAAAATCCACCACTTTTATGCTTTCTGTGTACGCAAAATTTCAATGAAATACACAAAAATTAAAATCTTACAAGACACATCCTCTACAATAAGAGACACAAGAATTTCTGAACATTTGAAACATTGAAGTAGCCAAAAATAGAAGTAAAAAATCAATTGTAAGTGGTCCTTTAATACATAAGATTGATTTCTCTCTCTTTTAAAGATTTCCATCCATAGAAAACTCAGATAATATAGGGTTCCTTTTCTTATTTTTCCACTTAAATAGCTAGAGCACATCCTGTCATTTTTGATACATTTTTTTTACTATAAGTCTCTAATATATTCTGCTGGGATATTTTCTACTTATATATGTTCATCCTCCTTTTCTAGCAATAAAATGTATGTAAACAAAATTGTAAGTTATTTAAATTATTCATTCAAATGGAATTATCTTAAATGACTGAGCTGCCATATACCATATAAATATTTTAAATAAACAAAACCCTATAAATGGGTAGGAATTTTTAACTTCCACATTTGATTGATGCTTTGCAAATGGTCTTATCTGAACTTTCTCCCCGCCCTTAATATCTTCCATTTGGATGGCTGGGGACTGCTCCACACTATATGCCTACAGATCTTGATTTGGAAAGAATACAAAATAATCACTATGCCCCGAAGCCATTAAAAGTTTCAGTAGTTATATATTTCTGTAGCAAAGAGCAATTTAGAAAGGGCGAAAAAGCCCTGGATTTAAGCCCAGTGTTGAATAGAATAATCAATCAAATGACCTGGGAGAAAAAAATCCCTGTAGTGGTGTTTCCTTCTCTGTTTCAGGAAGGAATTTGTTTAGGCCCCAATCCTGCAGCTACTTATGCATGTGTTTAATCATCTCCTGTCAGTAGTTCAATGAAACCCTGGCAGTACAATGACGCATGTGTAATGGTTGCAGGATCATACTTTTACTGTACTTCACTTGTCTTACACGCAGCCAGATTTTGTCTAGCCGCATGGTAGGTTGAGGTCAGGAAGAAGTCCAAGACACATGCCCAGCCCTCCGTAGAAGGGCCAGATCCTATAGCAGTCTTTATCCCCCCAAGCACAGGGATTCTTTCCGACTACTGCTGCAGAGGAGGGCAGACTAAGACCTCACACTGATGCGTCCTGGTGTCAGCCTGGGAGGCGGAGCAGGGAGGAGTGGGCAGGTGACAGGCCTAGGTTTCTCCTTTTGAAATCAATCCCTACAGGTTTATTTCAGAGACGATGCGGTCTCGCTTCTCCAGATCCCATCGCCCTGAATCGAGGCATCTGACCCAGCATCCCCCATCACATTCCGGAGTTGTTCTGCAATTGGAAAAATTCAATTTCAGTCCATTCATTCTCCCACTACACGGAATGGCAAATCTCCCGCTGACCAAAGAGAAACAGGATCAGTCTCCAAGCACAGCCTCTTAGAAGGAATGGGGAAAGTTTGTACATGGTTAAAGTTAACAGCTATGGCCTTCCTGACACTTTCCCTCCTCCACTCCCTGTCCCCCAGGCATATGCTTATTGTCACCACTGTTTCACTGTGTGACCCGTCCGTGCCCAGGGTAGCCAACTGATAATGCCAAGGTCAGGGCAGGCTGTAAAAGGAGAGCAGATTCTCCCCACGCTGGTGGGTGACACTGAGGCCAGGCTTCCCAACCAGCCACGAACTGCACTTCTGAATCCCCACAGAAGCCAGTACACAAACACACACAGCCCCTTTATTGCATTTCAGCTCCAAGCTCCCAAATCAGCACTAGGTCCAGTAAAGAGACCAGTTATTTAACCTCTCTGCTCTTTACTAAAAAGGTTCCCTCTGACCCCAAGGGGTCAGCCACAGCACCAGATCAATATGAGTTTGGATCTTACCTAAAATACCACGCTGCCAGCCAATCCTTTAGTATCTAAAACTAAAGGTTTATTGTAAAAGAAAGAATAAACCATGAGAGAAATGTTAAAGGGTTAAAGTAAATCACAGATATACAAATGATTAAAAGTCCATTTACATCAGGTTTCTGGAAGAAATGTGGAGTTGCAGGCTTGTGTAGTTCCCTCTGGTTCACATCCAGTACCTGGATGGGTCTAAGTCCTTCGGTTCAGTTGCACAATGAATTGATCCAGAGGTAGGTGTGTGTCTGCAGCTGGACAAGATCATAGACAAAATGGTTTCTCTGGTTTGATCTTATATACCCTCTGTCTTTTGGCTGTGTGGCCTGTGAAACTTACAGGAGCTAAAATGGAGTCCAGAGTCAGGTCAGCAGGTTATGGTGACTCAGTGGTGATGCTGGCTTCTCCCTCTGGGCCCCTTGCACCTGGGAATGCCTTAATGGGCCATTATGCAGGCCATAGTTCTGCGGCCTTCCTATCTGGGGTGTTGCCCAGGCAGCGCAATTTGAAACACAGATATCTCAAATACATCTATAACTTCCATGTCACATATTACACATGAACATAAATATTATTATCTTATTTAGCACATTATAACCTTCCTAACAGTACCTGACATGGCCTATCCCACATTGATTATTATGATTCTGCCATACTGATGTCACCAATATACTAAATGCCCCCCCACTCAAGCCAGCCCGCATGACACCCCCAACGTGAGACTGGTGTAGAAAGGAGTAATCGGAGCTCCTGAATACACCTCAGGGCCCCCCCCCCCTCCCCCAATCCAGACAGCATGACACACTGTTATTAACATTGAGAACTGAACAAAACACATTGAACTCTGGCCAGATTCAAGAACTATTTAAATTTGGGTCAGTTCCACATTCAGCCGTAACATGGACCCTACTAAAAATTCGAACCATTATTTTCAACCTTGTGGCAAACTGCATGGACCCTGGAGGGAGGAGCACAGCTTGCAGGAGGGAGGAGTTTGGAGGGGGTGTCAGGAAGTCAGTCTGTGTGCACATGGCTGGAATGTTGCTGCGGTTCCAGCACCGCTGTAAATATTTCTCTCCATAAATAAAGAGTTTATTTTTAAAAACACTGAGTGCCTTCATGTCTTTACCCTGCATGAAACTTTCACAGAAATTAAATTTTCACAGGCAGCAATCCTGACAATAACTAAAATGCATTTCAATGCAAAACACTCTGCTTTGAAGTTTTAAGTAAGGCTGGTTGCAGTCAGCATCATGCGATTTATTATAGGTGACCCTTATTATTATATGCGCCCCATTATAACCTGCCCCTTATTATATTGTGAGTAACTTGCAATGGCTCTGCATTCAAGTCTATCATGCAGACAAGTGGACTTGTATTGCCTGGAAAGTGCCCAGATGGTGAAATTGCTTGAATTGTCCTTGAGCTGTGTGATCAAGACACAGAGAAAGACTGGAAGGAGCAGAAATTCAAATCTGGTCTGTCAAAATAAATAAAGTACAAACAATTTTTTTAAAGCACAATTTTTGCCCATCCCTCAGTTTTGTGTTGCAGTGTAGTATACCTGATAATTTCACTTTCAAATCATTCTAACTAAAACAATGTCTCCTAAAAGAGAGATGAAAGGAACATTAAGGTTGCAAAGTAAAATATTCAGCATGAGGACATTCCAAAATTAAGGTTGCCCAAAACGACTTAACCCCCCCCCCTTATGCATATGCATTACAGTAGAAGGTCGTCATTAACAGAACTACATACAATTTCCACAGTTTCCCTCACATTGGATGGTGCACAACGAGGGAGACAGCTAGTCAACAATTATTTTTATCCTCACTGTTTGAGGAGCGAGCACACCAACAAGTATGCCTAGACCCTGGCCACATTTACTATACACCAGCCTCGCTTCCCATTCTGGGGCCCAATGCTCTCTCAGTTGCAGCAGGATGAATTCAGAGCAAGTCCATGGACAGCAGTGCCTTTAACTCTGGATTTAAACCATGACAATGGCTAACAGAACCTGGTCCCAAATGAGAGACGGACTGTCAGCACCCCTTGCCTCATTCTCAGCATTCCCCAGCTCATTGGCTGCCCATGAGTAAAGCAGAGGGCCTATGGACACACAAATATGGTCTGCAATTAAAGACTGTGGCTAATATTTTCAAAACTGGCTGGTGATTTTGGGTGCTGGAACTTCTGGATGCTGAGTAGCAGAAAGATTTTGTCGAGCGTTGATCCACAAGCCCCTTTAAGGCGTCTCTGGTCTGATGGATCAGTGTGAAGGGGGGCATTCAGCTCCTGAATACCTTCTACGGCGGGGTGAGACATGGCCATCTTTTTCCTGCTCCTGGCGCCCCCTCAGGGTTGCTGACCTTGCTCGGTGGATCTTCAGTAGCTCAGCCCCTTGTCCAAGTCACACAGTCCCAAATGGACCCCTTCCAGGGCAGCAAAGAGTTCACCAAACTGTCGATCCCCACCAAGGTCTCTGGCCCCTTTAAATACGGCCCTTTATTAGGGCCTGTAAAGGAGCCTTGCCCCTTTCTTAGGGGTTAGGCCAATTCACTAGTGGCCAGTGGGGGAAGCTGGGCCTGCCCACGGCTCCAGGGTCCGTCCCAGGGTCCCCATTAACAGCAGCCATGCACGGCATCCTTTCATTAGTTACTGTTGCTTCCCTGGGCCTCTTCCCACCTGGACCATTTACCTCCCCCCGTTACCTTATGGTTACAGCTCTGAGGTCCTCTCGCTCCCTGACCCAGTAAATGTAGCCAGTCAAGCTCCCGTGGGTGGTGGGGGGGAGGACGGGGCAGGGATCCCCTCCCCTCTGGTCCCAGCCAAGGACTGACCTCCTCCGGCCCTGCTGCGCCGTTTATCTGAGCCGGCTGAGCTCTGATTGGCTGCTTCCAAAAGGCTTTGCTAGGCAGGCCTGGAGGATCCACCTTCGCTTCACTTTCCTGAGGCAGGGTATAGTGGGACTGCAAAGCCTGCCAGAGCAAAGGGCCAGGCACACCCTCTCCCGGGCTGTCACTGCTCACCTTTGGAAATGTAGGCCAGATTATCAGAACGGATTGACTCACGGGGGCAGAGTTAGGGTTACCCCGGTAGCTTTTCCTACCTTTGTGTGTGTGCTTCACTCTGCAACTCAGCACTCCTTGAAAGTAGGATAGTCCATCTAAAAAGAAACCAACAAAACTACATGCTCCCCCTTTCTCGTGTTGTTAACTGCTCTCAGCACTTAGTGGGAGGTATACCCATCTCTCTTAGCTACGTATATGTCCCTGTCACTGTAGCATGAGTGCCTCACAATCTTTAATGCCTTTTTGCCTGCCACACCCCTGTGCGGAAGGGAAATACACAGAGCAAAACGTAACCCATTAATTGGAAGTGTAAATTGAAAACCCACCTAGCAAGCAAGGGCTCTGGGTTAGAACATGAGACTGGAAGTCGAGAAAACGTCTGTAGCCTTGACACTGCCAGTGAATCACAGTGTGACTTTGGGCACAACTCCACGTACTGACCTCAAAGCATGGCGTGAGTAACGAGAGCTAGCTGGAAAACATTCCCCTACTTCCATCCCCTCAAGAAAATGTTGGCTTTACAAAGTGGGTTTGGGGAGGGGGGTGTTTTGTTTTGTTTTTTGAGAACCCTGAACATTTTTCGCCAGGAAATACTTATGGCTCAAAAGAAAAATGTTGCTTTCAATGTGTCTCCATGGTGCCTGGTGGAAGTTACAGCTCATGTGCCTCATGCCCCCATGCCCCTCTATGAGCTGTGGTCTGTGGCCAAACTACATCTCCCACGATGCATCCTGATCTCCCCCTCACTGAACCACTGTGCATCATGGGAGATGCAATCTCGCCTGCCAGAGAGGAGCCTCGCCATAGAGAAGAATGGGAGCAGGAGACACAAACTCCAGTGAGGCCTGGTGGTGACATTTCCGGATAGAAAATGTTCATTTTGCAGGTGTTCCATTTATCGTGAAAAATTTGTTTTGGCAAAAACTCTATTTTCCATGGAAAGACACTTTAGACAGAGTTTTTGACCAGCCCTATGGTCAGTGTTTATATAGCGCATAGAACAGCACTGTTTAAAAAATAAGGAACAGGAATTAATATGGCATTGGTTCATACGCAGGTCCACACATATGTTGTATTTTAATCATATTTACCCATTTACCATATTTACTTTAGGTGTTCAGCTTTTAGATAAGAATATTTTTGTGAGTCTGACTGAGCCGCGTTCAGTGACTTCAGTATAAGTCCATGCTGAGATTTGATGATTTGTTTTGCAATTCGGTAGCTAATTTAGCTTCAGCTCCATATGCAGCCAATCCAAACACTCCCCTGAGCCAAATAAGAGTTCATCTTTCTTTTCCGGTTGGATAAGCGGCTCCCCAGAGCATTCCCCGGAAGTACGTCATAGACAACATCCTGCAGTCCTCTTACCGTCAGTTCTAGAGTGATCTCCACAGCAGCTTTGGAGAGTTTAATGTGGATATTTTACAATTTACATTCCAGTTGCCAGAATTAGGTGTGAAATCCCCATCATGTAACACACACCAATAGTGTGTCTACACTGTACCGGGGAGGTGTAATTCCCAGTGCCGGTAGATGCACAGAGCTAGCATCTTAAAATAGCAGTATGGCCACTGCAGCAGGGGACGGCTCATGTTAGCCACCTCAGTCTGTATCCAGGAGGTCAGAAAAGATTTCCTGCCGTGGCTTGCCCCAGCCACACTGCTGGTTTTCAGAGCTAGCGCATGTATGTCTCCCCAAGCTGGGAATGACTCCTTCCTGCTGCTGTGTAGACAGACCTTAGAAAGCCTTTCCACGCAGGGAGAGATGTTCCCTTTATGAACAAACTATCTTCATTTGAATATACTCAAAAAGTAAATTGGAAGATGAAATTAGACTGGGGCCTTCCTGAGGCCATATTCTGCTACCCTCACTCCAGCTGAGTAGCACATCACTTCAGCAGAGTCAATGGAATACTCTACACCTCAATGTGTAGGAGGCCGGTTTTAATTTCAGAGGGAACGATTTAACTCGACGAATTTGCCATGACGGTCAGATTCTTCTTGCAGAAGCACTGATCTTTACAGCAGAATAAGGAAAAAGTATGAGCTTCCAGAAATGCATCTGCATTCTTCATTTTCTCTCAGTCTCTTTATTATGAATATTCTTCAGTGCTCTACAAAGCCAGTCAAATAACAAAAATGTATTCAGAAGTCATCTGATCATCAGCTGCCAGGAGGACAAATTGTCCATCTCGTTGTCAACAATATTCAACTTGAAATGGGAGTGTCACTGCTGCAGTGAGCAGGCTGCCAATGACTCTGCACAGACTAATGAGCTTTCCCAGGCTCATTAGCTCCTGCCATTCACCAGCTAGGCCCACAGCTCTTCCATGCACTAATTTCCTTTACACCAACGGAGCCTCGTTAATTGCTCCAGACGGGGATGATAAAAACTTCCACTGACACGACCACCTCGTGGCTAGACCAGCAAGGGGCTGCCCTGAGGGACGCAAACCTGACGTTTTGACATTTGCTTCAGTTCGGTCGCTATCAGTCTGCGTTTAGCATTGTTCAGACCCCATCTGTCCAGCTCCATTTCTGGTAGGAGAATGGGTTCTCCAGGTAGGACAGCACACACAACATGTTTCATGGGCCAGGGAGAGGACAGTGTGGTCGAGATGTGGCGCATTGGACGGAAACTCAGGCCTGGTTTCCATTCCCAGCTCCAAGAGACACTTCCTGTGTGGCATGGGCAAGTCACTGAGATTCTCTGTACCCCAAGTCTCAGATTCACAGACTTTAAGGTCAGAAGGGACCATTATGATCATCTAGTCTGACCTCCTGCACAATGCAGATCACAGAACCTCACCCACCTACTGCTGTAATACACCCCTAACATATGACGGAGTTATTGAAGTCCTCGAATCATGGTTTAAAGACTTCAAGGTACAGAGAATCCACCAGAGAATCTAACAGCAAGCTGTTAGAAATACCAAACAGGTTGTCCCGGGGGCGGATTGGGGAGATGGAACCCTTTTTTGCCTGCTCGTTCCACCTCGACCCCGTGAGTGACCAACGCGGGGGTTACTTTACAATTCTTTCATCCATACCAGTATGCAAATGTATATGTTTCCAGCAACTCCCCATAGACCCGGATTTGGTTACATTGACACCTATAAAATGAATATTAACCACTACATGATGAATACAATTATACCCGCCCCTGTTTGTTGTTTACAGGATTACCATACAGAGGGCAGGCACATCACCTTAAAAGCTATTAATTTTACACTAACATTCTTTGAAGTAATGGTATGCCAGAGGGGTGGGAAGATAATGCTTTCTTCCCACCAAAGGCCTTGAGCAAGAGGGGGAATAGTTATTTTGTTAGCCTCGTCCCCTGCGCAGATGGCCAAGAAAAAAGAAAAAAAGAAGAGAGATAACAGACTCCAATTAAAATTCATACCAATTAGCAGAAACAAGGTTTGCCCGTGCCATGACCCTGTTCCCTGTAACTTAGACCTGACCATTTGTCCAGTTTTTAACTCTTTACTCTCCTACTCAAGCGACCCATGCTGCAGAGGAAGGTGAAAAACTCCCAGGCTCTTTGCCAATCTGCCCTGGGGGAAAATTCCTTCCCGACCCCAAATATGGTGATCAGCTAAATCCTGAGTATGTGGGCAAGACTCACCAGCCAGACACCCAAGAAAGAATTCTCTGTTCTCACTCAGAACCCACCCCATCTAACATCCCATCACAGGCCATTGGGCATATTTGACGCTAGTAGTCAAAATCAGTTAATTGTCAAATCAAGCTGTCCCATCAGACCATCCCTTCCATAAACTTATCAAGCTCAGTCTTGAAGCCAGCTAGATTTCTTGCCCCCCACTGCTCCCCTTGGAAGGCTGTTCCAGAATATCACTCCCCTGATGGTTAGAAACCTGCGTCTAATTTCAAGTCTAAACTTCCTGGTCCCCTCAGTAATATGGGGACAGGACTTCCCTACCTCCCAGGAGCGTTGGCAGGATCAATGCATGAGACACTCCATCTATGCAGAGGTGGGTAGGCAGGGTCTCCCTGAGTTACAGGGGGTGCAGACTTGTTATAGGTCGGTGGGAATGGAGTCCTGCGGCCCACTCCTTGTGCACTTTACCTGGGCATCCCTGTTAAATAGCCAGGGCCCCTCCACAATGACCCAACCCTTCCTCATTGGCTCAGTGGACCCTGAAGCCCCCCCTGTAAATGACTCACTCATCTCCAGAAAATGGACATTCTGGATTGCATAGCCCTGCAACACACTGACACCAGCACTCACCCCAAACTAATGCCCAGCCGACTGGTACCTTTACAGGATAACCGGCTTCCTCTGTGTGACAGCCATTCCTTCCCAGGACGGGCCGAGCCCCCATTCTCTTGGCCTGGTGCTGCAACAGCAGGGCGAACTGACGCCCATGGCTTGGAGGCACAGAGTTGTCTCCTTCCTCAACAAGATTGACATAGTTTGGGCGAGCCCTAGTGCACGGAGCCGTTCAATACAAGGGGATCAGAATATGCCACTGCGTTTCCAAAAAAATGACGCTTCAGAACCCAAACCAGCCATTTCGGCATGGAAATATTGCACGGCACCCTGCCTTTTGGAAACGAGTTCTCAGGGTTGAGGGCCATAGGCTTAAGGGATGCAACTACAATGCACATTGAGGTAGCAGGCTCCTTACTTTGCCAGCAAATAGTAACCCTCTGATGGAAGATGCTGGCAAAGAACGGTGCAACTCAACATGAGCCTGGCCAGCAGAATCAGTCTCAGGGTGTCTTCAAGGTGGTAAAGAAAAGGCATTTTGCCTTTCCATTTCTCTCACAAGGCAGAAAACCCCTTATTCCTTTTTAAAGCATCATTTACCCAGTATAAGGGTTTTTAATTTGCCACCAAACCTATCCTGCTTAGTGTCCAGTTAATTTCAGTGATGGGAAGGCTGCTGGGAATGACAGTAAAATCCCAGGAAGGGAAGTTGATTTAAAAAGGGCATGCTTCTGTTTTTTCACAAGGAACAATAATTGTATTACAGCAGATGGTGCTCCGACTTCTCTACACAATAAATGAAATATACCTGTGCAGCGCAGCAAGAGAAAGCAAACTCCTCAGCACAGCCAGCCTTTTCTGTAACTTTTGAGCTCACAACATGAAAAGTAAGGACAGCCCAAAACAGTAAGAGCACAAAGTGCTGCAGCCCAGCAGTCAGATGAATATTTATAAACACGTTTCCCTAACTAGCATTAAGAATGAAGCTAACTTTTGTATCATTGCTTGCTGGCTAAGTCTGAACAATGCCACCTCATTTTGGAGGAAAATTAGGTTCTCTGCACGACATTACCTGGATTATCGTGTAGCGTTCTCGCTGCTAGGATTTCCTTCGCCCCTCTGCCATGGAATGACCACTTCCTTCTGTCCTTTTCGACTTTTAGTCTTTCAACATCATCATCTGTGTCCTCACTAGCAATGTGAGCATTAATACTGCCCACCACAAGCAGAGAGGAGCTGACACCCACAGATCCTGTTTTGGAGGCAGAGTTGTTTGGGGAGTGCTGCCAACATGGCGTCTACACACCTGAAGTCTGGACAGGGTCTCTGCAGGTTTCTGGCTCCGTGAATAGGGAAAGGAGCTCTGATCCTGGAACCATGCTGTGGATGCGAACACTCCCCACACTGCAGCGTGAACTACTGACAGTCAACGCTAGCCATGCCAGTTTTGTTCAACATCTTCATTAATGATCTGGAGGATGGGGTAGATTGCACCCTCAGCAAGTTTGCAGATGACACTAAGCTGGGGGGAGTGGTAGATACCCTGGAAGGTAGGAATAGGATAAAGAAGGACCTAAACAAACTGGAGGATTGGGCCAAAAGAAATCTGATGAGGTTCAACAAGGACAAGTGCAGAGTCCTGCACCTAGGACGGAAGAATCCCATGCACAGCTACAGACTGGGGACCGACGAGCTGGGCAGCAGTTCTGCAGAAAAGGACCTGGGGGTAACAGTGGATAAGAAGCTGGATATGAGTCAGCAGTGTGCCCTGGTTGCCAAGAAGGCTAATAGCATATTGGGCTGCATTAGGAGGGGCATTGCCAGCAGATCGAGGGAAGTGATTATTCCCCTCTATTCGGCATTGGTGGGGCTGCATTTGGAGTCACAGGACTTATGAGGAGAGGCTGAGGGAACTAGGCTTGTTTAGTCTGCAGAAGAGAAGAATGAGGGGGGATTTGATGGCAGCCTTTAACTACCTGAAAGGGGGTTCCAGGGAGGATGGAGCTAGGCTGTTCTCAGTGGTGGCAGATGACAGAACAAGGAGCAATGGTCTCAAGTTGCAGGGGGGGAGATCGAGGTTGGACATTAGGAAAAAGTTTTTCCCTAGGCGGGTGGTGAAGCACTGGAATGGGTTACCTAGGGAGGTGGTGGAATCTCCATCTTTAGAGGTTTTTAAGCTGTGGCTTGACAAAGCCCTGGCTGGGATGATATAGCTGAGGTTAGTCCTGCTTTGAGCAGGGGGTTGGACTAGATACCTCCTGAGGTCCTTTCCAACTCTATGATTCTAAGATTCTATAAAGAGGACACACACATGCACACACCACTGTCTCTTTCTTCCTTTAGCTTTCCTCTCTTGCAGATTTCACAATGTCTCATTTCACACCGAGCTCAGTATGCAAATAGCTGTGCGGCATGAGGCATACAATACACAATGCACCAATGGCAACACAGGGAGATAGGTGTCTGGTATCGCCTGCCTGAAAGGTTCATCTCTGAGGAACGTCATCTCCTGCTGACCTGCCTGAACTCCTAGACCTTAATTTTCAGTATGGACACAGAACTCCTGAAATATTAAATACTTTCCAGTGATTATGACGCCCATTGTGCTGTTGGCTACCGGCAGACTCCCTCCTTTGGTGAACTGTTATGCAGATATCTGACCCGGGAGACCCCTGTACTACTGCATGCATATCCTGAGCCCGCGGCTGATGGCAGCAGGGAGTTCCTGGGTCACAACAGCTCTTCTGCACGTTCCAACTGTGGCTCGTTTTCTGTAAAGTTCCCCAGATTTCTCTAACAACCACCATGGCAAAATATCTGCGACTAAAGTGGCGAGGGAAGCAAGTGGGTTTGAAAGCTTTGATATGTGTTAGGCACAGAAGTGTTTGTTGCTATGGTAATGAGATATATAAATGAATCAAAATCTTTTTAAAAACCATTCGCTGTTGAGACTCAGCAGAACAGAGATAAGCAATTGCAAGAAACTCAACTGCCCTGGGATTTCTGTCAGACTTCGGTGACCTCTCCCTGGCTTGTCAATGAGAATTAGGAAACTAAGTGTCTTTTGAAAGTGGGACTAGTGCATTTTTGAAAACTTTACCCTGTGGATTTAAGGGAAACACCAAATATCCGCTGGACTCTCTCCAATTTGTCCACATCCTTTTTGTAATGGGGGGCCCAAAACTGGACACAATACTCTAAATGCGTCCTCACCAATGCCGAATAGAGGGGAATAATCACTTCCCGTGATCTGCTGGCAATGCTCCTACTAATGCAGCCCAATATGCTATCAGCCTTCTTGACAACCAGGTCACACTGCTGACTCATATCCAGCTTCTTATCCACTGTTACCCCAGGTCCTTTTCTGCAGAACTGCTGCCTAGCTCATCGGTCCCCAGTCTGTAGCTGTGCATGGGATTCTTCCGTCCTAAGTGCAGGACTCTGCACTTGTCCTTGTTGAACCTCATCAGATTTCTCTTGGCCCAATCCTCCAATTTGTCTAGGTCACGCTGTATCCTATCCCTGCCCTCCAGCGTATCGACCACTCCCCCCAGCTTCGTGTCACCTTGTGTGACAGCATGGGACGCCCACACACAGGAAGAGCCTGCTAGGATGGAAAGGAGCCTGGGCCTGCTCCACTTGGGCTGGCTGAGCCTTCCCTTCTCCCCAGCCTGCCCCTCTGCGAGAGCAGATGGCTTGGACTCTGTCCAGGAGGAGAGAGGCCCTGCCCACCCAGCCAGTCAATACATTGTATGCAGGCCCCTGGCCCAGTGGCTGGCTGACAACGGGAGATAGCCAGGGCTGCAAATATGGGGAGGGGCTGGGTAAGTGCTCTGGGGAGGCCATTACTACCAGGGAAGTTGTACTAGCAAGACTGGATTGACTATTAGCACAACAGGCCCCGTGCTAAGGCCTGTAGATCTGGGTATGAGCTTGTGCTCCAGAATCTCCGGGTTTGAGGGGAGCCTCTAGGCTCTAAATCTTATTCTGGGGACCATCTATGGGCCACCTCGCCCCTTCTCCAGCCAGATCTCTAAGGGCCAACATCTGAGCCGCTTTCCCTTGTCCGTGTTCAGGGAGGGGCCAGCCGACCTGCTCCCTCTTCTATGCATTTGGGAGTTAGCCAGTAGACTTGCTTCCTCACAAGACCTTCCCCCTCCCTTGCCCCCAGAGCTGGTGATCAGCCAGCGGCTGTGCTGCACAAAGGGACGTCTACTACCTTCAGGTAGATGGACGGGGCCATTGCAACTGAGCTCAGCTGGCACTGCAGGTGCCAGAGAAGACGTTAGGAAGCAAGGTGTCCTCAACCCTACGTGCTATAAGGGAAGCCAAGAGGACAGGAGAACAAATTATTTTAGGATCTGGAGACTTTGTGGCCCAAATTTTGCCCTGAATTCTACCATGTTCAACCCCATTGGGAGAATCTGGCTCTTGAGCGGCATCCACTTGTCGGGTGGATTGGATGGGGGAGAAGAATGAGAGAGTAGCTGGACAGTGGAAGGGAGGTGAGAACTCCAGAACGGATGGGAACAAACAACAGAGAATTTTGTTCTGCTCTGCACCTGACCCGAATACATGCTGGACCCCATTCAGGTTGAACGACTGAGGGCACTGGATATTTTGGGCGTGTCTGTGGGTGTCCAGAGAGGCAACATATAGAGACGTTCACTGAGAAGCGATGACCACCGTTGAGCATTGGCGCTGCTGAAGTTGTAACTGCAGGGTTACCATCATCGTACTTAGCGTCCTCCAAACACACACTTGGTTTGGTTTTTTTGACACATCAGGTAAGCAACCAGCTGGCTGCTGTTGCTGTCCGAGGGGAGAGGGCAGGATGGAGCCAGGCCCCCAGGCGCCAGCCTGTGGAGGGGTGCCGGCCTGGTCCTTCATGATGTGCAGGGAACAGGGGGTGCTGACCCCTCCAGCATCCCCGCCCCATGCGCATCATGAAGGGCCGGCCTGGTGCCTCCCCTAAGCCAGGGTGTCTGGCCGCCCCTTCAGAGCTGGCGCCAAGCAGCAGGTAAGTGCGGGGCAATCAGGCCGGCCCATCACAATGGGCGGGGGGTGCAGGAGGCTGAGGGGCAGCTGCTCCTGCTCCCGCGGGCCCCACCGTGTCGTGAAGGGCCGGCCCAGCACACACACCCCTCAGGCCGGGCATGAGGCTGCCCCTGTCCGAGCCGGCACTGGGCTATGGGACTGGAATGGAAGAGTTGGGCACTGCATGGTGGGTATCTGGGGGGCAGTGTAGCCAAGCCTGCATTTGCACCCCCCCAGGTTTCACACCCCCCACCCGCAGATACAGACCCACTCTTCCTGGGGCAGCTGGGGGGCAGCACCAGGACCCCTCCTGCCCTGCACTGGGGTGGGCGCAAATGCAGGCTTGGCCCCCAGGGGCCTGAGGCCCCAGGTATGCCACTGGCCACACCCTCTCCATGTTGTTCCTACTACAGCCGAATGACAAGCTCCAGCTGCCCAGGGTGGAAGCTGTGGCCATGAGGAAAACATGCTGAAACGATCCGTGTCGCTCTTCCTGTTGCGCACATGAAGGTGAATCATCATTCAACACAGTTCGCTATAGTAAATGCATTTAATTACACTCCTAAATATTGCCATAGCAAGCAATCTGGGGGATTTGGGAGTCAAGGATTTGGAGGGCATCTGCAGAGTGATTCAACGTCCCAGTGACGCAGAGCAAAGACACGGGGGTCAGACGAAAAATAGCTGCAGATTTACGAAAATGGCACCGACGTCCCGATGCCCTGAGTGCTTAGTCCACTCAGTGCATCTCGTGCTTCGTATCCGTAATCACTGCAGCTCAGAGCAGGCACTCTGGCCCAGCCAGGTATGTCAGTGACTGCGATTGGCAAGGACTGGAGGTAGGCAGGGCCATACTGGATAGTGTTGGACTCGAGGGGAGGAACTGCCTCCGTTAGCCCCAGAGTTTCCCAGGCAAGGTACCAGCCTGAAGCTCTGTAAGATAATTCCATGCTGGGGCACCCAATTCTCAGGCGGGCTCTCCGGAGAGCCAGGGAGACAAGGGTGCTCTGGTGCCCCCACGGTCTGTGGAGATGGCCTGAGATCTGCAGAACTTGGGATTGATGCTCAGTCCCTTCTACAGCTTCTCAGGGGGAATGACCACATGACAGGCAGAACTATTTCTACGAGAAAACAGGCTACCCTCTCCACTGCCCTTCAAGCTGTAAATTCAGGAAAGCTGTCCTTCACCTTGAGCCCCAGGATATGCCGCAGTGCAGATAGGCCAGATGAGCCATCCAGTATTATAGTGAGTCCCTGCTCCAGGAATGTGGGCCCCTATATTGGGGAAGCCAGTGCTTTAACATCGAGGAAGAGAGGATCGACATGAGGCCTTATGCCATAGCCGGGAGCATTCACACATACGAACGCCCCTTTTCTGCTTGGCAAACTCATATCCGCTTTTTCACAGCGATCGTAGAGTCCAGCAGGCTTGTCAGTGCTGGGCTCAGGAGAACAGAGAGGATTTCTGCACCATCTGCGATGAAAGGGTGACTCTGAAAGCAGAGAAGCCCGGCTCCACAGAGGGGCTTAAACATTGCAAGGCCTAACTTCTAGCTGCCCAGAAAAATTACTGGGATGTATGAACCCTTAGTTAGGCATCCGGGTTCCCTGTACGGTGCACAGGTGCCTGGTAATAGCATGCACAGGAGCCAGAATTACGAATGCCTGTGTAACTTGAACTCAGCTCCCTTGTGCCTATGCAGACACTGATTCTTTTATTATTATTTCAATGGATAATATCAATGTTTATTTTTATGGTTTTTTCTGGTATTTTACCTTTTTTAAATTTTCACAGTTGCAAGAAATTATCAACATCACATGTCAAAATACACAGAGTAAATATCCTGATATCAAACTCTAATACATTCTAGGGAAGCATTTTGTGTGTTCACTTTGCCTAGCTGTACATTTCTATTATTCTTGATGGTGAAATCAATGTTCACAGACATTATTTACTGATAAATATCTAATCCTTCCAATCCTAATTATGATAAATCTTTCATTACATCATCACATACTATGTTTTCTACACTTCAGATCTTTTACATTTTCATTTTTCCATTCACCTTTCTAAAGCTGAAAACTTAGAGTGGAAAAGGGGGCGGGAAACATATATTCATTTGGAGTCAATAGCAAGAAAGGAAAAGACAAAAATTCAAAGCTCAGAGTGCAAACATTTTGAAAAAGCAGAAAACTTATTTCATTTGGAAATTTTGTCTCAAAAGATTGGAAAAATTCATCACAGAAACGTTTTCCCACAGAAGTTTATGAAATACTATTTTTCAGAAGGCAAATTTCTATGGAAAGTTTTCAGCTGATGCTAGCTGGAAGAAACCTTCGGGTGTTGCTGAAATGGACCAGCCTCAGCTAATCAGAGCAAAGCCATGAGATGTTTGTGCATGAGATCAAAAATTGAAGATGACAGGGGCAGGAGTGTGGCCAAAGCAAATGTATTTAAATATGCAGTTGAATAGACAGGAAACTTTTGCATCATTCACAAAAACTCTAATACACCCATCATATCCAGGACAATATTATGCTGGAAGATTAGATTAAGACCATTTATTTTAGATGCTAACCTGTTTGCTGAGGAGCTTTGTTAGGTTTCTGATATAGCTAAACAGAATCTACCCAGCTTATTCCAGCTCCGGGATCAGAGAGCCATGGGAACACTGTTGAATCCCAGCACAGACTAACTGCTTTATGACCGTGACAGTCAGACCGTCAGCTCCTTGGTAACGTTATTTAACTCGAGAAGCATCGTCCACTGGTAAAGGCAGCAGCCTGGGACTCTGGAGATCTGCGTTCAATTCCCTAGTGGTGGTCAGCCCGGCTACAGCAGTGCCACTATTCCAGGGGCTGGCAGGGGAACCCAGGCCCATTTGCTATGCCAGGTCCCAGCCCGGCGATTCTATAACCAGCAATGCTGCTCTTCACTCCCCATCCCTGCTGCTGTTTCCCTGGGCTTCCTCCTACCAAGGCTCCCAACCTTGTCCTGCTTCTAGGTTTACCACTGGAGCTTACTCTACACCCCTATGGCTACTTTGCCCCTCCTAGCCTCATGTCAGACTTCTTACTCCAGAGCAGGATCCCAGGGCCTGGGCTTCCTCCTGCTTCCTGATACTCTCCACCCTTCCAGGGAGTGAACAAAGACTTCCTCCTGCAGCCCCCTTCCACTCTCAGCTTCCTGGTTTTAAAGTACAGTCCCAGCTGGGCTCCACGCTCAATCAACCCGGGCCTCCTTCTCCCAGGTGCTGTCAGGTGACTTACCTGGCCTCTCAGGGCTGGTGTGCGGTGCACGCCCCATCTCAGAGCCCAATAAGTACCTGAGATAGAGAGATACAATTGATCTGTCTTTACAAAGAGCTGCTTGTTATTGCTCTGCTTGTCTGGGATAGACAGACATTCCACTGTCCGTTATCAATACGCCTCATCTTTATTCCGGCACTACGGGCTGTCAAGGCTGAAGACCAGACCCCCAAGTCCAACCAGTAACTTAAGAGGCCAGCAGGTCAAACAGTATTACCTAGGGTCACTATATCATCACTGTGCATTCCAGTTAGATGATGCGCTTTGTAGCCAAGAGCAATTAATTCAAACCAGGCCCTTTCATAGTCAAGTATTTTATCTATAAATAATTTAACCATGGTTATGTAGCAAACAAGAGCAATGGACAGCAAAAAAAAAAAAAAAAAATGAACGGTGTAATCTTTTACGACTATAAAAATAATGTTCAATGTGCCTGAGATTAATCATATAATGTTAGAAGGACACACTATTCACTTAATTCATTGCAACAGGTACAAAACTGCACATGAAAGGTTTGCTTGGCTCCTTCCACTTTAACTCACGCATAGTCCCAGAATCTTTCACATTTTCAGCCATTTTTCATATAAGAAAAATCTATTCGTGATTTTTCAGGCTGCCCTCAGTGAAACTCCAGTCTATCCCCTCCCCTGTTCCTGCCCCATCAGAAGCCCTGACCAAGATGGGAAATGTCATGTATTGGCTCAGAAATTCCTCTCAGTAGCTCCATTGTCACTTGAATGTCCTAGGATAATTCTTCCATTCCCTACAGCACGACACACATTCTTGTTGTTCAGCTGTAGCTAATGACTAGGACTGACTTTATTGCATAGTCTCCAAAAGTATGTATATTTGAAGACTCTGTCCTAAAGAATCTACCCTCACTGTAGTGATACTCCGGAATAAGATGACACAATATCGGTGTCCATTATGAGTCTATCTAAATGTAACCCGCTGCATTTTCAATTTGGACAAGTAATCATCCATGTTTTATAGTTTAGTTATTGTCAGTCTAAGACCTTTATTTGAATTTCTTCTACAAAAACAGGCCGCAGATAGTAACAACCTGGAACATTGTAGGCTAAAGATCTTTACAGAGATAAATAGTCTTATAAAATACGCATTGGTTAATGATAGCAAATTTGCTTGGTTTTACTACATTTTCTTGTAACACATCACAGCGGAGTACAGATTTAGCTCATTTGGCATTTAGCTATGGCATATGTCTATTTGAACTCACAGCAGCTGAAAAATGTCATTATCCCAATTACCTTTTGTTCATTTCTGTGATGCATAAACTGACCTCCCCTCTTTCACATCCCTGTGTTCTACGGATCAGACTTCCCATAAAACAAAGTTTATGCTGATATGTTAATCTTTATGTAAAGTCTAAATGACAGTCTAATGTTTTGACTAATGACTAACCTCTAATATCTACAAGTGTAAATGCTTTTGTGAAGGTGAATTCAAAAGACAGAATATCACTTATCAATAACTTTACAAATATGAGCAGAACACCACCCGTATCCAGACTAAAGATGGCCACCAGCACATTACTGAGTTTTCCTTTCAGGTTTGCAGGTCATAATCTTCTGAATGCCCTCTTAACCTGGCTATTGGGGTGATCAGTTTCATGTTGACAGCTGCTGGACTATTATTTGGCATGTGACTTCATAGCAGCTATTTTCTTTAAAATAGCAAAGAAAATCTCTAACTAGCCACATACACGATACCATAAAACTTTGTAATCAAACATAGTATAAGGACGTATGATTAGAATAATCACCACTCAAGCATTAGACTGAGTGTGTAATAGGCAAGCAGAGCTGTGTAGAGGATGGAAATTCCATTTCACAAAGCATTTTGTAGTTTGGTTTTGTTCCAAAACTTTTCCATTTTGGGTTGAAACATTTCAACAAACTCACAAAATAAAAAAAGATGAAAGATGATATTATGTTAGGATGTATTCTGTACTGTATTATGTATTTATAAAGGAAAGAATTTCAGATTGAAAAAACTGTAATGTTTCATTCCAAAACAAAACACTTTGACATTGTCAGAACTTTCCTGGTTTTCTCCCAAAATGAAATTTTGATGGAATTGACCTGATTTCATGAATATGATTCCATTCGAGTTTCTCTGACCAGATCTCGTTCTAGGCTTCTTTAAAAAGCAGTTTTCACAACACTAATTTCTCCAGTCATTCTATTGTCTTCACCACCCCCCAGCAGATGGTCATTATATTAAAAAAGATACCTTGTTTCCCCTTGTAAATAGAAAAAAAAAGAGAAGGCAGGGCTTACATTCCAACCCATATTTAAGACTCTGATCCTAGCCATCAGGAACAAATTGAGAGAGAGGAATCCTTAACTCACAAAAATCTCTTTAATATCTCTGAAATAAAAATCTTTTTTGAAGGAGATGATATATAAATATGAAAAGGTATTGAGGGAGTTTTGACAATGTGGATTATTAACTGTATGAACCATAACAGCTTCATCAGTGCCATTGCAGTCTGATTTACTAAAAGGCAGATTATTCACTCTGTGAGCTGCTATGCTGTATAATGAAAATCTCTATTTAGAGACTCACATTATGGTTTGCATTGTCAATGCTGACTCGATCACTGCTTTGTCTGGGTATTATATACACACAGCAGCCTGATGTCTCTTTCATAGCCACACAGTGAATCATGCCAGAGGTCTATTTATGAAAGACTTAACTGATGGATTTTTTGACACTTTAGATGGTAATGTCCTCCAAAGGAGTGGTAATATCCCGCTGGACAAATATGGCAGATGTGCATGGATACAGAGTACTGGTGTTAAAAAATCTTTATGAACTTTTTGCTACACATGCACAGAAACATCTACTGTAGATGGAAGAGCTCAGCTGTCCTTAAAACGAGTTGTTTTGAAGAGGCTCAAAGGCACTAACCTACCATATAAATTAATCCC
Organism: Emydura macquarii macquarii; assembly: GCF_026122565.2. Classification (NCBI taxonomy): domain Eukaryota; kingdom Metazoa; phylum Chordata; order Testudines; family Chelidae; genus Emydura; species Emydura macquarii. The sequence continues at coordinate 2,865,442 of NW_027131688.1, forward strand.
CTGCAAAACTTTGCTTTGAGAAGTCTGTAAAAGCACAGAAAAGTTTCTGAAGTTACACTCTCGTGCCTTAAAGAATGACAAACCTTCTTCTCAAGTTTGATTTAAAATCCTCAACAGCTGAGCCTAGGAAGCTTCTGGCTCCGGTTGAGGGTTGCAATTCTATTCAGGATACCACCTCAGCATCTTGATTGAAGGAGTTCCTTCAAGAATGGAGCTTGATACTGGAGCCTCCATTTCACTGATGTATATATATATATATCTATCACCAGACGTTGTCACACATTCCTCTGGAAAAAACTTCCATAGTTTTGAAGATTTATACCAGGGAAAAGTTTGTCCCAAAAGGGATACTCCAGGTGAAAGCTAAACTTGATGGACAAACAGTTGTTTTACCCTTGCATGTGACTGAAGGAAAGTATCCACCATTATTTGACATATCTTGGCTTGAGAAACTCAAGGCGAATTGGACCGAGACCAAAGATACCACAAAAACACCTTGAAATCTTCAAGAAATACTAGACAGAAACGCCAAAGTTTTTGAAAACATGCTTGGACAGATGAGCAATGTGTCAGTGAAGCTGACTGTCAAGTCTGACTGCCAGACAAATAAGTGGAAGCCCAGAGTTGTGCTGTATGCTCTGAAGCCTGTGATAGAAGCTGATTTGGATTCGTTAGTGAACATCGGAGTCTTGTCACCAGTTTCACACAGTGAGTGAGCTCTATCCATCATACCAGCGATCAAGAAGGATGGCTCTGTCTGAATTTGTGGAGACTTCAAAGTGATGTTAAATCCAGTTTTATGTGCAGAACAGTATCCAATATCTCTTATTGAATATTTGTTTGGTATTCTTAATGGGGGGACAGTGTTTCAGTAAATTGGATTAGCTCAATGCATACCTACAAATGGAAATTGATCTGGCATCTCACAAATATCTCATAATTATTCTACAAAAAGGTGTATTTCGTTATAACATATTGCCTTTCAGCCTCACATCGACACCTGTCCACTTCCAGAAAGGCATGGATGAGATTCTGAAGGGACTGAATGGAGTTCAGCGCAATTTGGATGACACCCTCGGTACAGGAAAGGATCAAGAAGATCGTCCTCAATATTTGGACGCTGTCTTGTAATGGTTGGAAGACCATGAACTGAGAGTATGTTGAGACAAGTATGAGTTTTTCAAACCTTCAGTTGAATACCTTGGACATGTAATTGATATTGTGGGCTGAAGGTTATTGACAGAAAAAGAGAAGGTGGTTCTCAAAGTGCCATCACCAGAGAAGGTCTCACAATTACATTCATTCTTAGCACTGTTTAATGACTACAGTAAATTTCTGACTAATCTGGAGGCAGTGCTGGCATCTTTAATGAACTGTTGTAAGCAAAGAAAATATAGAAATGGACTAGTGTGAGTGTGTATTTAAAAAAGAAAATTGACATCAGCCAAACTTCTTATGCACTTTGATGCTTCGCTACCGCAATTGGCTTGTGATGATTCACCAAATGGAGTGGGTGCAGTTCTTTCCCACATTTTTCCTAATGGCATGGAAAAACCAATTGCCTTTGAATCACAAACACTCCTTGCTCCTCAGAAGAGCTATGCATAAATAGAGTGAGAAGCTCTCAGACTTATCTTCGGAATTTGGAAGTTCCATACCTATCTGTATGGCAGACTACTTACTTTTCTGACAGATCATTACTTGTTACTTTCAATTTTGACCTGAAACATGGAATTCCATCTTTAGTTGCGGCTTATATTTTCAGCTCATTCCTATACAATTCTGTAAAGAGACTCAGCACAACAAAGCTGATGGGCTGTCATGCCTGCCAGCCAAGCTCCCATCAACCCAAAGACACTTCAGATGAAATGTTCTGTCTCAATTTGACGGATAGATTACCCATCACTATCACAGACACCAAAAAAGGAACCTCTAAGGATGATGTGCTTACTCTTGTGAAGGGAATGGTACTACAGGGTACAGTGTTGAATCAAAAGAACTCCCAGTTTACACAATTCGTGTCATATCAATGTGAATTATCTGTGACTCACGGCTGCATGTTCTAGGAAATGTGATTATTCAAAAATCACTTCTATTTAAGGTTTTGAAAGCTCTTCACAAATGTCATTTTGGTATTATATGGATGATGCCTATAGCCCAGTGTCATGTCTGGAGATCAGCAAACATATTGAGAGGAATGTGAAGAGCTGTGCTGTGTGTTAGCAAACTCAGCATGATCCCAGCCCACATCTTCTACATTCTTGGCCATGGCCTGAGACTTCTTCGACATGTATTCATGTGAACTTTGCTGGACCTTTAGAAGATTATATGGGTTTGATCATGGTCAAAATGGCCAAAAGTTTTTAGAATGACTTCTGCTATAGCAACCAAAACCACTGGACATCTTTGTACCTCATTTAGCCAATTTGGTCGACTGTTACAGTGGTTGAATGACAATGGAGCTCAGTTCTATTCTGAAGACTTTCTGAGGTGCCTAGCTTCAAATGGAATTCATCACATACACCCTGCTCCATACCATCCTGCTACAAACAGACTAGCAAAACAGGTTGTAAAGAAATTTGAGCATGCCTTAAGAGCTAACAAGTCTTTTTTGAGTCATCAGCAGAAGTTGGGACAATTTCTTGCTTGTAACAGGAACACACCACAATACTACCGAGTAGTCACTTGCAACAGTTTTCTTGAAGTGATCTTTGCGTACCTCTTACATCCTGATATTCCTCATGTATAACTAAATCCCAGGCTATGCAAATTGATCGACAACGTGAAACTCGTCATCATTCTTTTCAAGCAGGAGAACTAGTATGGATTTTCGACTAGGGTTGTGGAGTGATGGGTACCCGAAGAACTTGTAAAATGCACAGGACCTGTTTGTGGTAAAACTGCCCAGTGGAACTTTATGGAAAACATATGGACCAGCTGCAGCCTTGACAAGAACCAGAGTCTGGGGATGTTTCAGTAACCCTGATCAAATCTCCTTCCGTTACAATTCCTAATTTTGACGACTTGTTAAGAGAAACTTTGGTAACAGATCCACTTGATTCCTTGCCACTGATTGTTCCTGTTGTTCAGGATACTGCTGCATCACCATCCTCTTGGAAACCATGCTATCCCAACAGAGGGTGAAAACCAGTGGTTCACCAGAGTCTATTAATTGTTTAGTTAGTGAGTTGATATTCCAAAGCAGAATAATTCCTTGCATCTTGAGAGTCTGCTGTAGTCCACCTTCAACTGTTAAATTATATAGGGTTAGTTCAAAGTGACTTTGTCCTGACCCACAACTACTTCAGATTTGGAGGCAATCTATACCTTCAAGTCAGTGGCACAGCTATGGGAACCCGCATGGTCCCACAATATGCCAATATTTTTATGGCTGACCTAGAACATCGCTTCCTCAAAACTCATTCCCAAGCACCTCTTCTTTACCTACGCTACATTAATGACGTTTTTCATCGTCTGGACCCACAGGAAAGAGTCCCTAGAAGAATTCCACCAGGATCTCAATAATTTCCACCCCACCATCAATCTCAGCCTGGACCAGTTCACACAAGAAATCCACTTCCTGGACACTACAATACAAATAAGGAATGGTCACATTAATACCACCCTATACTGAAAACCAACTGACCGCAATACGTATCTTCATGCCTCCAGCTTCCACCCTGGACACATTACACGATCCATTGTCTATAGTCAAGCCTTAAGATACAACCAAATTTTCTCCGATCCTTCAGACAAACACCTACAGGATCCGCATAAAACACTCTTAAAACTACAACACCCACCTGGGGAGGTGAAGAAACAAATTGACAGAGCCAGACGGGTACCCAGAAGTCACCTACTACAGGACAGACCCAACAAAGAAAACAACAGAACACCACTGGCCATCACCTACAGCCCCCAGCTAAAATCTCTCCAACACATCATTAAGGATCTACAATCTATCCTAGCAGATGATCCCTCACTTGCTCAAGCCGTGGGAGGCAGACCTATCATTGCTTACAGACAGCCCCCCAACCTGAAGCAAATACTCACCAGCAACTGTACACCATACAACAAGAACACCAACACATGCCCCTCTGCCATGTAACCACATCAGCCACACCATGAGCTCATTCACCTGCACATCTACTAATGTAATATATGCCATCATGTCAATGCCCCTCTGCCATGTACATTGGCCAAACTGGACTGTCACTACGCAAAAGAATAAATGGACACAAATCAGACGTTAAAAATGGTAACACCCATAAACCAGTTGGAGAGTACTTCAATCTCCCAGGACACTCTGGAGATGACTTGAAAGTTGCCATACTTTTACAAAAAAACTTCTAAAACAGACTTCAGTGAGAAACTGCAGAGCTGGAACTCATCTGCAAACTTGACACAATCAAAGTGGGTCTGAACAGGGACTTGGAATGGTTCTCTCATTACAAGAAGTAATTGTCACTGTTCACACATTCTCATCTCCTAATCAATGGTTGTGAATAGGCCTCAACTACTCTAACTGAATGGACTTTGCTAACACCTACCCACCCCATTGTTGGTCCTTACCCTTGGATGTGTATACATACCCCCTATCTGATTTCTATTTCTTGCATCTGATGAAGTGGGTTGCAGCCCACGAAAGCTTATGCCTCCAGAAATTACATTTGTTAATCTTTAAAATGCCAAAGGACTCTCGTTGTCCTCACTTTTCTGTTGGTTTCAGTTTTGATGTGAGAACAATAAAAGTTTCCATAGCAGCTACCTGTGCTTAAATGAACTCCTCTGTGTCTGTATCTCCTTCTCTGCTGGGTCTAGATATGGCACTTTAAGGCTGGTGATACTCTTTAAAGCAGGATTTTTAAATTCTGAGTGAAATGTTATTGGTACAGCAGTTAGACTTTACTTCAAGCACATTTTATATAGGGGATATTAATGGAGAATAATTATGCAACACCAGATGTCAATTTATAGAGTCACTTTTCTGACTGTAACCACATTTTCACTAAACTATAGCAGTGCAAATGGAGTTGAAACAATATGATAAGCAATTGCATTCCTCTCGGGAAGCACTTTGGTATTTGCTATATATTTATATGGCCTTTTGTAAATCACTGTCTATTTGAATTAATTGTACACAAAAGGCAAAATGTTAGAGATACCACTGTTGATACTGGACATTTAGTGATCAGTGTGAATACCAATGAGACACGGTACACCCGATTTGCAGATCAATAAGGTTTAATGTGCAAGGTTTTCTATAGATATACTAGTTGAATACAAATCCTAAAATTAACTACAATATATCATACTCACTAAGCCTGGAGAGCTAAGCAGTTACTCAGAAGGCTGTACACAGGAACAGGTTTCTTCAGGGGCCCCGCCAGGGAGTCAGTGGATCCTCTGGTCCAACCGGCAGCACCTCCCACGGAGATAGGTGTTGTTGGAGTGCGCCCTTTTCTCTAAGTAGTGAATTCTATCCTTCCATAAACAGCTAATTACCTACATTAGGTTTTCACCCTCAACTACATTCCATTCTCACCATGATAATTTGGGTCGTCCAAACAACATCTGGTGATAGGAGAGGCAGTGTAAAAATACGCCCCTTGGCAATAAAAAAGTGTACCCCCAGACGTTCAAGGATAACTTGTCGTTCCCATCACCATTATCTATGTGCAGCTGCAAGCATACATGTTGTGTATTTTGTCATGTTATGTGCTGTGGTGTGCAGAAACTGAGACATTCTCAAGGTTACTCAGTAGTCCTATTCATCTCTGCCAACTGGAAGATGTCATGCTACAGGGGTCAGAATTGCCAAGCAAGCAACTGAAGCTATGCTAGGCCTGTAGAACAGTGGGCAGGCAACTCAAATTGTACTGGGCCTCCAACAACCACCTTTGGCTCCGATATTCCTAACACTTGCACGATTGTAATAACGCATCTGGATAGAGACACTGATTGAACCACGTGTCATCACAAGTAAGAGGGTGCCCATGATAACATCTGTATGTTGGAAACAATTATATCCAAACTCATGGCACATCTCTGTGCTACAAAACTCATTCAAATCAATACCATTCTGTCCTCAAACACCATGTAGTCAAAGGCAGGTTCAGTCAGCTACGGGCCACCAACCTCTGTGCTACAGCTGATCATTTGAAAGTCTCCAAAACTTACAAAATTCAATAGTTTTTTTATTTCATTCACCTTAATTACTTTAAATAGAGCGGTCACTAGTAGAAAGTCTGTACTTAACCACATAGTGATGTATGCTAGGAATAGAAAGAAACTGCAGTATTTCAACTATACCAGTGTGTGGGAAAATGCTGACTTTAAAAATATTGATTACTACATTAGAAGTTTACTGTACTAAAAAAGAGACAATGCTTCTTCCAATACAAAGCCAGAAGGGATCATTGTGATCATCTAGTCTGACCTGCTGTATAACATAGGCCATAGGACTTCTCTCAATTAAGTGTTGGTTGAAGTACAGCATCTCTTTAAATCAAGATTGGCAATATTTTAGGAAAAAACATCCAGTGATGGAGAATCCATGACAACCTCACTTTTAAAAGTTTGAGCCTTATTTCTAGATTGAATTTTTCTAGCTTCATCTCCCAGCCATTGGATTTTGTTATATCTTTGTCTGCTAGACTGACGAAACTCCATTATCAAATTTCTGTTTCCCATGCAGGTAGCTATAGGCTGATCAAGTCATCTGTTAACCTAACTACATTGGGATCCTTGATTCTATCTCTATAAGGGATGGTTTCCAATCCTTCAACCATTCTTGTGGCTCTCAGGGAATCATAGAAATGTTGATCTAGAAAGGACCTCAAGAGGTCATCTAGTCCAGCCCCCTGCAGTGAGGCAGGACCAAGTATATTTAGTCTATCCCTGAGAGCTGTTTGTCTAACCTGTCCTTAAAATCATCCAATGACAGGGACTCCACAACCTGACTTGGAAGGTGTGACACTCTGTGTTTGAAAGCAACACCCCAGAACTCCCATACTAACTACAGTCATATATATATGCTTTGTACAAAGTATGCCTTGTGAGGTATCATTTTAAAAGGTGTGGTTTGTTGAACATTAATATCCTGTTGGATTGTGTGTGCTATCATTGTATGTAAAGTTATGAAGTTTTGCTATGTGTGTGCTACTGAAAGATGTGGAGAGGTAGGGAACACCCAAACCAGCTTTTCTTGTACACAATGTAGTAGCCAGACATATTGATGACTCATTAAGGGGAATCCACTCTCCCAGCCCCCAGCCCTAGAGACTTCAGCACATACACAATGGACATGGCTTGATGCCCCCCCTCCATCACATGCATGGACCTTTCCAGCTATAAAAGAGGGGAAATGACATCATCACTTGGCTTTACTGCCCCAAAACTCAACACCTGAAGGAATGTCTGGAAGACAAAGGACTTGGAACAGGGAAGGGAACCCAGGCTGCATAGCAGATGTAGCCTGTATACCAAGAATCTGTAGCCTGATTGTATCACCAGTCAGCGTGAGATATTGCTGATAAAAACCCTGTTTAGTGTCTAAGAACCTAGGCTGCACAGTTATTTTTATTTCTTTAGTACCCATCTCTGATACTTTAAGCCAACCACTTATCATCGCTTACATTGATCTTTCTGTCGTTAATACATTTTACCTAAAACAGGTGTCTTGGATTGAAGTGGTGGGAAATCTCAGGTCAGTTCACAAAGACTGGATTATATTCTCTCCACATCCGGGGAGGGGCACTTTAAACAATGAGCTGGCACTGTCCAGTCCTCTGTCCAGTGCAAGGCAGTATTCGCTGTAGTGCGGGCCTTGTGAGCTGGGCAAATTGACTGGTGCCTGTCTCTACTGTTGGTTCATGAGCTGCTGCAGAAAAGCATTCACGTAGCGTAGTTTACACATTCCTGCTCTCTAGCTGGGTTCGGAGCTCCACCTGCTATTGCACTGGGTGATGATAGTGCCTGGAGGGGGCTCCTGTTTATCACCAGTGGAGGCCAGCCCAGGCTGGAAGGGATAGTTAAGGAAGCACAGCAGCTTCACAGCTTCGAGGCTGCTTTCCCTGAATAGTCCTATGCAGTCCTCTCACTCACTGTCTGGGTACCACTCACCAAATGGCTGGTAGGGGAACCCAGGCCCAGCCTTTTCTCTGGGTTCCAGCCCAGGGATCCTCAGCTCAGCAGTCTGGGCCTTCTCTCTCTGGCCTCACTGCTCTATCCATGGGCTGCTGCCTACCACTGGTTCCCCTTTTCTTCCTGGGTCTACCAGTTTCCAAAGCCTCCTCCAGGGAGTGTCTGCAGCCTTTACCTACTCCCCTTCTCCTGGGAGTGTCTGCCTTTTCCCAGCAGCCTCTTTGCCTTTTAGCTCCTGGGCTTTATAGGCCCCACCTATCCTGCCCCGCTGAGCCTCCTTAATCAGCAGCCTAATGCGTTAATTGGCCCTTCTGGCCTGCATTCAACCCCGCCAGGTGATTGTGGGGCAGTCACCCCATCACAGGCACTTAGGACAGGAAAAGAAGAACAAAATATAACAAACAGTTTCAAGACTAGTTGACAGAGAAGTAATTTTAATAAAAATCCATGAAACTTGAGATTCATGAAGAACTTCACAAAAACCCAATTGCAAACATGAAACTACCCTTGAAATTACAGTAAGTCCAACTCCACATCCTTCTCTCATATTGGAGCTCTCAGTCCCATAGATCAGTATATGGAAACTATGCATTCCCCATTTTGGTATCTAGTGCTCATCTTATAGATTGAAGCAAATGTGAAAAATTTAGCCTAAGCACAGGTTTGTCAATGCTTTTCTTCAGCGAGACCTTTATTTCTAAGTTGCTGAATTCGACTTTAGTCATAAAGTGACCAAGGGAACTCCACTGGTTACTTTTCAAAATAGGAAAGACAACTCCTGCCTATTCAATTTAACTGTGGTAGACTACAGATGGAAGTCCTATCACCCACACTGATGTTCTGGGAGAAATTACTCTGGGAGAAATTGCTTAGATCTACCATCCTGCCACATTATGCCCCTAGGCCGTCCCATGAGGTATGAAGATTTTTTTACTTCTTTTCACTTTGCCAAAGATTTTCTGTTTTAACTTAAAAAGGAAATAATTTGCCTTTTTGATGTACGGTACTTTTGAATAATATTTTGAACTGAGCCTAGACAATGGCACCAGGGAGTCAAGCTCATGTTTTATCTGTTGAATGATTAAGACATGAAAGAACCTTGTACAAGGAAGATGTGCACTCTTCTAATCTATTTTTATTTGAAAAACATCACGTCACAAATGGGTTTGAATAGTAAAATTTTCCTTGCAACATGAAGCACCTTAGGAACATGCTATTCTCTATACACATTATAAAGGAGCTAGCACTGAAAAACAGTAAAACTGCCGGTGCATTCCTCCCTACTAGCCCCAATACTAATTTATTCTAAAACTACAAATACAAAGGTTTGACAGAGCCAGCTTTTCAGATAAAGATTTAAAGTTCACTTAAATACATGTTTAGCTATAATGATAATTTAACCTAGTTTTACCAGTATAGTAACAGTAAATGAACATTGATTACTGCCGGTCCTTATGCTAACTGTGCAATAAATAAATTTATGGAGTTTCTACGATAATAGCTTACACACAATGTGAATATCTGCAGAGTACCAGCCACATTAATGTGCTACAGATGCCCCATCTGAATTGATCTCTCCACCCCCAAATCCTGCCTCGGCCACTTCAAAATCCATGGGGACAATTGGATTTTGAAAGTACTTTCAGGAGCATAGCTGTCCCCATGGGCCTATGCCCAGGGATTTGCAGGATCCATACATAAACTGAAGGTAGGCTTGCTCCAGGATATTGTTTCTGGGCTGAAACTGGCAACTGAGGACATGAACACAATCCCCGTCAGATTCAAACCTTTATTCCTTTCATTTTGAGGGCAGGATTAAAAAAATTCTCACATAGAAGTGGAGGATCTATTTGAAAGGTTGATTGATTTGATACAGCTGGCAGCCTCCTCTACTGATGGACTAGTGTGCTCTTATAATGTGTTAGTCTCACCATCCCCAGGGTGACTACTCAGTGTCTTCTCTGTATGCATCATACTCACAGGTCACCGAGGCTTGGAATGCAGATGACCCAAGACAGATCAGAGCATCCAGGAGAAGGTCAGAGCACGAGTAACAGAATCAGTGCTCCAAGCAGGCTGGGTTGCAGCAAGTCATGTTTTTAGAGTCCTGGGCAATTGTTCTGGTGGTGAAAAAATGTCTCTCTTCTGCTCTTGTTACCATGAAATCTAAACCAGCTAAGATGAAGTGATTATTCCCCTCTATTCGGCACTGGTGAGGCCTCATTTGGAGTACTATGTCCAGTTTTTGGCACCCCACTACAGGAAGGATGTGGACAAATTGGAAAGAGTTCAGAGGAAGGCAACGAAAATGACTAGGGGGGCTGGAGCACAAGACTTATGAGGAGAGGTTGAGGGAACTGGGCTTGTATAGTCTGCAGAAGAGTAAGGGGGGGATGTGATAGCAGCCTTTAACTACCTGAAAGGGGGTTCCAGGGAGGATAGAGCTGGGCTGTTCTCAGTGGTGGCAGATGACAGAACTAGGAGTAATGGTCTCAAGTTGAAGTGGGGAAGGTCTAGGATGGATATTAGGAAAAAGTTTTTCACTAGGAGGATGGTGAAGCACTGGAATGGGTTACCTAGGGAGGTGGTGGAATCTCCATCCTTAGAGGTTTTTAAGGCACGGCTTGACAAAGCCCTGGCTGGGATGATTTAGTTCAGGTTGGTCCTGCTTTGAGCAGGGAGTTGGACTAAATAAACTCCTGAGGTCCCTTTCAACCCTCATCTAGGATTCTATGAATGATAGACGCTTTGGTCAATCTATGTTGTCTGTGTCCAGGAACAGAACTGAATCTCCGTATAGGTTTTCCATATAGAGAGTGATCATCCATGCTTTGTAACCTCTAGACTATTACATAGACTGTGCAGTTTTCAAAATTTTGTTTTTAAAGACAAAAAGAAAAGAAAAAAACCACTGTAGCTCACAAACAAGTGGCACCGAGTGCTGAATGTAGCTGTTATAGTTTATATTCGTAGATTCCAAGGCCAGAAGAGACCACTGTGATCATCTAGTCTGACCCCCTGTGTAACACAGACCATAGAACGTCCCCCAAAATAATTCCTAGAGCAGATCTTTTAGAAAAACATCCAATTTTGATTTAAATGTTAGTGAATCCACTGTTACCCTCAGTAAATTGTTCTAATGATAAATTACGCTCCTGAATTTACACCTAATTTATTGTCTGAATTTGTGTAGTGTCACCTTCCGGCCATTGGATTGTGTTATACCATTCTCTGATAGATTGAATATCCCATTATTAAATGTGTGTTCCCCATTTAGGTATTTATAGACCATAATCAAGTCACCTCTTAAGCTTCTCTTTGTTAAGTTAAATAGATTGTGCTCTTTGAGTCTATCACTGTACGGCAGGTTTTCTAATCTTTTAATCATTCTTGTGACTCTTCTCTGAACCCACTCCAAGTTCTCAACATCCTTCTTGAATTTTGGACAACAGATCTGGACACAGCATTCCAGCAGCAGTTGTAGAGTACCAAATACATATGTAAAATAACTTAGCAGTTGCTATTTAACATCATCCAGAGATACTAATGGAATAGAAAGTGTGTTATAGTATATCACTACATCATCTATTTTTTCCTGAAATTCTGCCTTTTCTGCATTATTATGGATAATTTTACCATTTACATCTAGTAATGGACCAATAGCATTGTTAGGTTTCTTTTTTGTTCCTAATATACTTGAAAAATTCCTTCTTATTGTCTTTAACTCCCCTAGTCGTAAATATCTGCTTATGTCCCTTAGTTTCCTTTATCAATTTTCTACAGTTTCTAGTTTATGATTTACATTCATTACTATCAATTTCCCCTTTCTTCTTCTTGTTTTTATTGTTCTATATTTTTTTTATTTTTATAGCTGCCTTTATTTCTCTTCTAAACCAAGTCAGTTATATATTATATATAATATAGTTTATATATATAAAATCACTAGTCTGGATTTAAATCTGTTTGCATGTTATAAATGCAATCAAGTCATGGTTGTTTGTACTTAAAGTACTATTTATTTTCAGTTCCATGAGCTGATCCTTATATCTCTCAAGACAAGGTCTGGTATAGAATTCTGCTATGTTGGCTGCAACACTTTTTCAGTTGGGAAATTGTCATCTGTAATATTTAGAACATTTAGAATTTAGAAATTTACGGTGGTAATCCTGGTTAACTCCATGTGTGCATGCTCTAATTCCAGAACACTTTATTCCAGATTAGTTTAATCCACTATTTTAAATGGACTAATTCAGAATAAGGCAGTTTTATTCAGGAATAAATGTGTCCACACAGGGAATTAATCAGGACTAGTTAATCTTTAAATTCACATTCTATTTTATTCTGGATTAATTATCATGTTGAGACAAACTCTTAAAAGGAGAAAGGACAGACGGGATAAATTGCTTCTGATATCAAACAGAAGATATGCTTCCATAAACAAATCTGAATTATTGTATACTACAGTTTACAGCATATGCAATAAACAACACCTTAACAGGGACCTGATTTTTACAGTGCTGAGCATCCCCTTTTTGGAAATCAGGACTCTTTAAGTTGTCTCAAATTGGGCACCCAAAAGTGGAGGCACCTAAGTCACTGATCACTTTTGAAAGTTTACACCAGTGACCACAGGACAGTATTAAATCTGCATTTTACAGTAGCACCCATCTGTAGCAATCATTTGTGAAATATGCTTATAATAGATCAGTTATTTGTCAACCTCTTATATGACTCTTGAGAAGTGTTCACTAAACAAAGTGTGCCTCAGAATTCAATAGCTGCAATTTTCACCTGCAGACGTCTCACATAGGTGCATAAATATTCACACACAGGTGCCTATTCTAAGAACAGTGAGTTTTAGTCTGCTTTCTGTGTGTGAAGCTTATGTGCAGATGACCTACATAACCACACCATCTCAGAGTGGCCTAGATTTCTGACAGCTAGAAGATGCAGATATTGATAAGTGGAAATGCAATCCTTGCAATGAAACAGTATTCACCTGCTGGTCTGCATCACATGATCATTTTGTTTTGATAATATAGCCAGCAAAAGTTTGTTAGCATTCAATAAAAGATGAGCTGTTTGCTTTGCATTTTCTTTCTCCAAGAGAGATACAAATAATGTAGTCAAAATGGCAGAAATGGCATTCATCCAGAAGTCTGCTGAATGGCAGGGTTCTAATTTTCAGAAGAGGAGATGTTCCATATTTGTTCTTGAAAAGGATTCAGGCTTTTATCAAACTCACAGGAAAACTTGTATGTGAATTCTCCCCTTCTCCCATGTAGTTTTTGTAGCTTTGTTCATAGATTCATAGATTCCAAGACCAAAATGGACTATTGTGATCATCTACTCTGTCCTCCTGTATAACGCAGGCCATAGGACTTTCCCAAAACAATTCTATTGCAGATCTTTTAGAAAAACATCCAATCTTGATTTAAACATTGTCAGTGCTGGAGAATCCTCCTCAACCCTTTGTAAGTTGTTCTACTGAGTCACCATTTCATTCATGAAGCTCAAGCTCCATTTACTAAAAAGTGAGAATATCAGGTTACATTTAGCTTCAAATTTAAGTTCCATAAATACTTGTTCTTAAAATCTAGGACTAATAAAAAAAAGCCCACAAACTATTCTAAGAGTTCTAATACTGTTTCTGAGCCATTAGTGATTATCTTCGAAAAGTCATGCAAGATGGGAGAGATTACAGAAGACTGGAAGAGGGCAAATATAGTGCCAATCTATCAAAAGGGGAGTAAGGATAACCTGGAGAATTACAGACAAGTCATCTTAACTTCAGTACCCAAAAAGATAATGGAGCCAATAAGCAATCGATTTGCAGATAAGTAAGAGTCAATATGGATTTGTCAAGAACACATCATGTCACACCAACCTGATAGCTTTTTTTGACATGGTAACAAGCCTTAGTGTATAGGGGGGAGCAGTAGGTGAGGTATATTTTGCCTTTAGTAAGGATTTTGATACTGTCTCATATGACCTTCTCATAAACAAAACTAGGGAAACATAGCCTAGATGGAGCTACGATAAGGTGGGTGCACAACTGGCTGGAAAACCATTCCCAGAGAGAAGTTATTAGCAGTTCACATTTAAGCTGGAAGAGCACATTGAGTGGGGTCCCACAGGGATTGATCCTGGGTCCAGTTCTGTTCAATATCACCAATGATTAATTAGATAATGGCACAAAGAATATACTTACAAAATTTGCGGATGATACCAAGCTGCGAGGGGTTGCAAGTGCTTGGGAGGATAGGATTAAAATTCAAAATGATCTGGACAAACTGGAGAAATGGTCTGAAGTAAATAGAATGAAATTCAATAGGCGTACTCCAGAGTATTCCACTTAGGAAGGAACAATCAGTTGCACACATACAAAATGGGAAATGATTGCCTAGGAAGGAGTGCTGAGGAAAGAGATCTGGGGGTTATAATGGATCACAAGCTAAATATGAGTCAACAGCGTAACTCTGTTGCAAAAAAAGGGAACATTGTTCTGGGTTGTATTAGCAGGAGTGTTGTAAGCCAGACACAAGACATCATTCTTTCACTCTATTCCACACTGATAAGGCCTTGGCTGGAGTACTATGTCCAGTTCTGGGCAGTTCGTGGCTGGTTGGGAAGCCGGGCTTCAGTGTCACCCACCAGCATGGGGAGAATCTGCTCCCCTTTTGCAGCCTGCCCTGACCTTGGCATTGCCAGTTGGCTACCCTGGGCACAGGTCGTACCACACCAGACACAAGACATCATTCTTGCACTCTATTCCACACTGATAAGGCCTTGGCTGGAGTACTATGTCCAGTTCTGGGCACCACATTTCAGAAAAGATGTGGACAAATTGGACAAAGTCCAGAGGAGATCAACAAAAACAAAAATTCAAGGTCTGGAAAACATGACCTATGAGGGAAGACAAAAAATGGTTTTGTTTAGTCTGGAGAAGAGAAAACTGGGAGGAGACATGGACTAGATGACCTATTGAGGTCCCTACCAGTCCTACACTTCTATGATTATATGAATGGGTTACCTAGGGAGGTGGTGGAATCTCCACCCATAGAGGTTTCTAAGGTGCCGCTTGACAAAGCCCTGGCTGGGATGGTTTAGTTGGGATTGGTCCTGCTTTGAGCAGGGGGTTGGACTAGATACCTCCTGACGTCCCTTCCAGCCCTCATCTTCTATGATTCTATTGTTCTCTTCCCTTCCATCCTTCCCCAGCCCTCCACAGATAAAAATTCTTCTGCTGCATTCGCAACCCAAACATTGTCACATTATTCTATGACACAGAACCCGGGTGTAAATTTCACTGTGTGCAAGAGTGAGACAGACTAATCCATTTCCTTGTCTAAAAATGTAACAACAACAAAAAACCCCACAGAGGTAACACAGTCACTCATATTACAGTGAAATGCAAGTCATAGGTACAGAATTCTGTTTTGATACTCTACGTTATTTGCATAATAAGTAAAATAATTTGCTTTTTGAGAAGATGCTTTAATGTCCCTGTGCAATCATGGGTAATTCGCTTTAAAAATTGCAGATAATCCATTTATTCTTTACGCGTAGGATCTGTAGTTAAGCAGACAGCTATTATTGGGAAGTTAGCACATGAGTTGAGTTCTGCCATAATGATACCATCAAAAACCAAAATCTGTGAACTTGAGTGCCTGTGTTGGATTTAGTTTTAATCCATCCATTTAGAGAAAGATTTAAGTGGATTCAAGAGTCAAGAAACAACCTGAACTGAGCAGTTGTGAATGGCCCTAAACAGCTCTGCTACTGCTGTACTGAGAGGGCAAAAATATTCTCTTCCCTTGATCACCTCCCGAGGAGAGAATGGAATGGGCACTGGAATGGGTTACCTAGGGAGGTGGTGGAATCTCCATCCTTAGAGGTTTTTAACCTTGACAAAGCCCTGGTTGGGATGATATAGCAGAGGTTAGTCCTGCTTTGAGCAGGGGGTTGGACTAGATGACCTCCTGAGGTCCCTTCCAACTCTAATATTCTATGATTCTATGATTCTATGAGAGTCTCAGAGTAAACCCAGAAAGTGGTTAACTAACCACTCCGCAGAACTTTTTATTCTGCAGGCTCAGCCCTATACAGAAAGCTGTCACTGTAGTGTCGAGCACCATGGGGTCCTGGCCTCTAGGGGCCATTGTGGTTCAAATACAGAATCACCAAATTGAGTTATTTCGAAACCTTTTTTTCCAAACTTTGCAAAGCACATCTCAGCACAAGCCCTTTCTACGCAGTCAGTTTGAACTGTTAGAATAAAATTGTCTTTTAGCCCTCTGCAAAAAGTTGGTCAACTATGTATTCTTTTTTTAATGAAAAAAAATGTATTTTTTCCCTCCGTTCAAGTGTAGCCCACATTTAGCCCTCAGGCGCTCTCAGAAATTTACTATGCAGGCAGGGCCCAATCATGGAATATTTCAGCCTAAAAGGAGAAACTATGGAGTCTGCACAGTTTGTGAATAAGGGGTAATAGTGAAATCTGTTATGCTGCCTTACAGTGATCACAACTAATGAATTGTTCCTCCTAGCACATTTTAGACAGAGGAAACTGAGATACGAGCTCACCCCAGAACTATGTGGCAGAGCTGGGAATTGACTCATCTCTCCTGAGTCTTTTGCCACAAGACCGTCCTTCCTACTGACACAAGTGTTACACGTGACTTCTAGACAAGAGGTTCCTAGTGCCAAGCATTTCTTGGAAGCAAAGCAAAGTCTTGGGAGTGAGGTTCCCATTTCCAGACATTCCAACCGTGAGCTACTTCACAAACACGGCAGCAGTGGTGAGGTGCTGCGTCACATTCCCTTAGACCTGTAAGATAAATGAACAAACCCAAAGGGTATAGCCTGACCTCTTTTTTACTGTCACTGCAGCTCCTGTTTGCAAACATCTCACCAATTATATTCAAAATGCCTGAGATGTCGCTGCTTGTACATTTCGCTATCTCAGAGCACCTCAGTGACAAATGGGATGTGTAACTCTGAATCAAATGTGCATTGGCCAAAAGAACTAGTATTTTTCTGTTAATAAACAGGGAGCATATACACACGTGGAAGTTATTTAAAGATTGTACATTTCTTAATGTTGCTGCAGTATCTACTAGGCCTAGTCTGAGTATTTCCTTCAAGTAAAATATTATGGACTATGTTTTCAGTGATGGGTGTTTATTTTATAAACATTATTTCAATGGGACACCCAGGAACAGTCTGATGGATATTGTAGTAATATCACACTCCTCTTTTCTAGCACTTCTAATCTGTAGATCTCAAAGCACTTGACAAATCAGACCGGTGTCAGTAGTCCAATTTTACAGATGGAGAAACTGAGGCACAAAGCTAGATGTGACTAGCCCCAAGCCACCCAACAGCCCAGTGACAGAGCGGGGCAATAAGGACCCCTGTCTCCTGAGAGCCAGTTCAGTGCCCCAGCCACTAAATCACACTGCCGGATACTGCACCTCCCTTCCCATCTGTGCAAACCTTGGTGGTTGCAGGTAGACTTGGAGCCAAAGCCCCCACCCCCACCTACCTCCAAATACACACACAAAATCCTCTCCTTGTGTTATTTCTGGCCATGCTACTAAGGTATGCTGAGATTCCACGGTGCTGTAATGCCGTTCCCTTCCTGCTCCATGAAGGCTAGTTCCAGAGCTCTAACAAGGCCAAGTCAATGCCGATATGCTTGGGCAGGGTGGGGAAAATATTCCGATTGTTCCAACAAGCCACAGAAAGTTGCCTGATGGCTTTGAAAAACATTGCCTCCTCCCCACCCTCCTCGTAGTGGTGTGAAGCAGCACAACATTGCTAACACATTCCAGCCCCTGGGGCCTATGAGACAATGTTAAGTGCTTACGACGGTAGTGGGGACCAGATATCTGAGTACCTCACAGTCTGTGATGGACGGACACTCACACGCCCGGGTGAGGCAGGAAAGCGCTATCACCCCCATTGCACAGAAGGGGAACTGAAGCACAGTCAGACTAAGAGTATGTCTACACTGCAAAAAACAAACAAAACGGAACCCAAACAACAAGGCAGCACGTCTCTGCGCCTGGTCTACAGACTCAAAATTTTTTGAGTGAATTTAGCAAAATCAGCTTTTGCCAGCCGTGCCTGGTTTCCTCAGCCAACTTGGGCACAGTCGGCAAAAGCCAATTTTGCTAAATGCCACTTGAAATAATTCCTCCGGTTTAGTTTGCGTTGTTTGGAACCTACAGAGTCAGCATCAAACACTCATTTTCTCCTCCCCTCCGTACATCACTTTGCAAAATCCACCTTATGTTGTGGACATCGCACCATTGTGTTTCATGTCCTTCATTCACTCATTGTGCACCAGCTGCCCACCCACTTGCTTCTGAAGTCAGGGGATTGACGTTTCTCCCCCTCGGCTTCCCACCCAGCTCCTAAGAGACAATTTGCCACCTCATAGTGAAGCAAGGCCTGCCAAGGTGTTCCGCTGCTTCTGGGATCACGGGGGGGTTGGTAAAACCACAGGAAACTGCTGCTGGCAGATGTGTGAGAAGCCATTGGAGCAGATGGCCAGGGGGAGGGACAGGGCAGAAAAGGTACTGTCCAAGGCGTCAGGATACCACAAGCGAGAGCAGGCAGATAGGTAGGACAGAAGAAAGCTCCCAGCAGGAGCAAAGGGAGAGAGAGACTTCAGTTGCAAAGCTGGCAGCTTATGCAAAGGGGAACGCCAGAGGTTTGGGCACAAACTGACTGTGAAGGGCCGGGTGGTGCCCAGAGAGAAGAGTGCATGTGCCTGTCTCCAGAACCCAGTACTTCTCGTTTCAGAGGAGAGACTCCATGAGAATGGAACCAGGGTCACAGTTCTGACTTGTCCACTTTAACTAGCATTCTCCCTCCCGGGGGGAATGGGCGTCTGAATTCATCCCAGGTGCTGAAACAATGGGATTGCTTCTGAATCTCCCTGGACGAGGATTTTGCATTAGAAATAGCGGTAGCCTTCACACAGTATCTTCACCTAAAAGCATAGATTTCCCAAAGATTGTTCTCAGTCCCTGAAGCCGTGACAACCCTGGAGACAGCTTCCTGCCTTTTGCATTCAGTGTACATGATTGTCTCTAAGTCATTCCAGAAACAGACCTGATTTTTTTTTTAAGAGTGGAATGCTTATTTAGCTTATGTGACAAATTATGTGATTGTGAATGCAAATGACTGACTAGATACATAATGAACGATATGTTCATGCAATCCCAATAAATGCATGTGCAAATTGGGCATGTATTTATGCACATGCATCTGAGGAAAGCGAGATTCAGAACTTTTGAAATACATTTCTCTATGTTTGCAGTCCAACAATAGGGTTGCAGTCCTGCAAACCCATTCTCTCTCAATTCCACAAGACATTATCAGTCAGGATTTTCCAAATCTGCTGCTATGACCAGGTATGTAAGTCTCACTCTCCACATGTTGTACCTCAGAATTCTCAGTATTTCATCTTCGGGATTGTTTTTTTCCTTTCAGATTTAATAAGTCCTTAAAAGCCTGAATATTCTGTTTGTAAGTTACAGTCCCCTGTGCTGATAGCTTTTATTCTCTCCTTGGCATGTAGCCTGTGAACAAGTTGTCAAATGACACTCCTGCATGTCACATGGAAACAGAAGACCTGAAGGATTGTATCTAGCAGTGCAACTTGCATTGCTTTAAGCTTCCATGGGAAACAATTTTCAAAGCTTAAGAGGATTCCTCAATAATAATAGCCTGAACTAGGCCAGGGCTTTGTCTTCAAAACCACTGAAATCCCCACGGGAGCAGAATTGTTCTTTCAGGTTGGAAGGAGTCTTGAAGGACAATTAAGTAGTGAGATCTCACAAAGCAGTCCAGAGAAATGATGCAGATAATAGATATCCACTGGAGAGCATTTAACCTTTGGCAATATTGATGCTGTACAAATATGAAAACACTCTGAGTGTTTAGAACTAATTGGGATCCGTGGGAATGAAAAAAACAAGTAGACAATTTGCTAGGGGTGGAAACTTTAAACTTGGGATAGAAACAGGTGCAGTTAAACAAAACCTACACAATGGTCAGGTATTTTAGGCAGCTTCTTATTATAAGTATGGCCTTGCAGTGAAGTTAGCTACCTCTTCCTCCGTGCTCCTTGACCCCTGTCTCTAATCAGCACCAACAGCATCTAGAGATGAACATTTTGTTTGCAAAGAAGCCCGAGGAAAGCGACAAACCTAGAGTTCACTTGCAACAACACTTTCCTAAAGCTGATGTGTTCAAAATACCAATATTGTTACGGATGCTCCCTGCACATTTATCATGTGGAGACACAGAACTCTTCTGGAGAGATACCAACGCAGCAAGATTAATGGAAATACTCAGAGTGCCATCCTCTGTCTCAAATCTCCGAGGAACCTGATGTGTCCTAGATAGGAACCAAACACGGCTGCAGACACGGCAGACTAGATGGGCTGCCTTTGCTTTCGCTGTAGCTGGAGACCAATAGCACAGAGCCCCAATCCAGGAAAGCACCCAGGCCCATAACGGGGAAGGCTCATAAAGCTTCACCCTTTAGTGGGTAAATCCTGTCCTGGGACCTCTGGTGCCATTCCACAACATAGATGGAGAAGGATTTAATGCACCAGGCTTGGCTCAGAGGGTACGTCTACACTGGAATAAAAGCCCTGTGGCAAGACCGCAGCTGGCCCAGGCCAGGTGACTGGGGCTTGCGGGACTGGAGCTGAAAAACTGCTGTGTAGACATTCAGGATCAGGCTGATGCCGGAGTTCTGGGACCCTCCGTCCTCGGGGGCCCTGGAGCTCATATTCCAGCCTGTGCCCAAATGTCTACACAGCAGGTTCCAGCCCCACGAGCCCAGGCCAGCTGCAGGGTTTTTTTTATCCCTGTGTAGATGAATCCGATGGGGTTCTTTGTGCATGGGGCTCCTGAAGCCCTGAGGCCACAGCATGCATGTACTGCTGTGCTGCATAGGGGAGGGGATAACTGTTCCCCAGCACCTCTTGTGTGTGCAGCTCAGCTGCGTAGGTTGGGAAGGATTCACTTCAAGAATCTCATGGGGCCTTTTTTTGTCAGTTGAGATGCCTGTATGCCTGGTACACAGCTCTGCAGCTGCAGAACCCCTTCTTCAGAGGCCTCCAGAGTCCTGTAAAGCCATGAATTAAGGCTCAGAATACCTCTGTGAGGTAGGGACTTTTTACCTTCCTGTGACCACTGGTAACGTAAACGGGTTCTTAGGTCCCCCAGCATTGTTCACAAACCAGCAAAATACTTATGGAGATCCTTGACTTACTCTTCTGCTTCGGGACGTCACTGGACTATATATTAGGCCAAAGTCTCAGCACATTTATAAACATTGCACATGTCCCTTGTTGCACATCAGCCTTATTAACTATAGCTAAAGGCAGCATAGACATAAAGAAAAAAATCTTGGCCTTTTGCAGATATCCCCTGAATTTACTTCCACAGCAACATTCAGAGCATGAAATGAAAAATAGATAACTCCAGCTTCACTTAAAGAAAAAAAAGTTTTACCTGAGACTATTACGGATCAAGTCTGCAATAATGGTCAGTCTTTCAATTTCCATTTTAAGAAGGTTCAACATTTAGGTGACTTATTCGAACTAAAGACGAGGCCCTCAACTTGACTGAATTTGGTAAGATTAACAAAGAGATAGTGTTCAAAGGAATAAAGCTCAAATATGCATGCTCCGAGCAGTAAGTGTGCATGCATTATTATCAAATCAAAGTCCGCAGGCTTTATCATGGCAGCATTGTACAAATTAACATCTCTGAAGTGTATTTTTTGTCAATAAATACTGACACTAGAGAAACAGAGGTGCAGCCCAAAAATGCTCATTTGAACCTGCCTAGCTAAAGATTCATAGTGCTATATAATCATCACCTGTATCCTGGTTGAAGGTTTTAAAAAATGAACATGACTAAGCAACATTTTCAGTGTTACATGCCTAGTCTTCAGTTGGTTCATTCAAGAGCAATTTTTGGGTAAATGGGGGGGGAGTCCATGTTCACAGATTTCAGCATATTTTCTTCCCCTGCGAACGTCATGATCTGCACTGAACTGGGAATCGCTGACGTTGGCAAGGGTTCTAGCACCCTGCATATTGCACTTCTAGTCAAATATGCACTGAAGTACAGTCCTTCTGTCACTGAAACATGAAGGCAACAGGAGTGTGGACCCAATGTGCTTGAGTTGGGGCTGGTGAAAATTTTTCTATTTAAAGTGCTTTGATGGAAAAATGGGTTTTTAACTAAATGATTTAACAAAACTTGTCTGCTTCCTGTAGAAAATCTTGACTTGGAAAAGCCTCTGTGATACCTCATGGGAATTGTAGCTTGAGAGCCTCATGTCCCAATTCCCCTCTATGGGCCAGGAATCTCAACTGGACTACATCTCCCATGATGCACTATATGATCTCAGCAAGGAGAGACAACTGCATTGCATCACGCAAGATGTGGTCTGGCCAGGGAGCCTGACCCCTAGAGGAGAATGGGAGCATGAGGTACCTGAACTGCAACTCCCATTAGGCATGCTGGCAGCAGTCCTGAGTCAACTTTTTTTCATTTTCCCCAAAAAGTCAAAATTTTCTGTTCTATTTTGGTGATGTCGACGTCCAACCTTGATTTAGCTTCAAACCCAAAACCTAGCCCAACCCAGTTCAGATTTGGATCCACAGCTGCCTCCTCTACCCATGTCCGTGGCACTAATTTGACCTCTCACCAAATTAAATGGAATACTGAGCTACTAACTAACTGCCATAAAGTCAAAGCCTACCATCGTGAGAAGCAAGATTCCCAGGGACACATGCAGGCAGCATGAATGCAATTTGCTTTACACTCCACTGCATAATTGGGCCCTTTAATTTTAAAAGTTATTTCGAAATTGATATGGTGAAAAATATAATGTCTGATTTATTCTACATATACAATGCTTCTACTTTACTTTTAGACAAGGTTTAATGAGTTAGAGGTTCACCCAGCTATTGGGTTATCTTTCTATCTGACTTTTATATCCTCAAATGTTCTTGTTAAGTCTTCCATAATTTTACAGAAACCAAATTTTCTCCACAGCAAAGTTCTACATGGCAAAGCAAGACCCTTTCAGCAGATTAAAGTATTTTAAAGTCCCTCAGAAGAGGTTTAATTAATAAATATGTATCCATCTTTAATCTGGCATCCTTCTTTTTGCATCTATAAATCAGCTTTCCCCTTCTCATAAAGCTTTCAGCTCTTCCAAGCTGCAAATCTTATGTCCTCTTCTGTTTTCCTTAGATTCCTGGTTGTGTCATATAAGCTTCATCTTGAAATCCTAAAAATCTTTCTGACCTTCATTATTTGTAGTTCTTCCTTCTGGATAGAAATGCATTTCACCTCTAATTATAGGGATTTGCTAACTGAAACACAGCTTTGTTTTTACAAACAAAGGCTTTGGCTATTTAGAGCCGATATGGAGGATCAGGTGGGGAAAGGACAAAGACACATTCTTAGGCCAGAGATCTAATATATCTACATTCCTAGAGGCCTTGAAATTCCTGCTAGGAACGTCCTGGCTTTCAGAGTGAATTTCATTGGATACCTGTATGAGAGACTGTCCCCATCCTGTAAATGGAACGTTCAGGTACCAGAACCAGCCACCAGTCAGAACTTATTGGTTTTCTTGTTCTCTTATGGACGTCATAACTGTAAATGTGCCACACAGTCACCAACGGTATTGGCTACATTCTCATTTAAATATTTTGGGCCCGACAGGCTTCTTCATTATCTCAAATGTAATAGGGGGTCTGAACCGGTGGTTTACTAAAAGATTTTAGGCCACTTTCTTTTTAAAAAATGGAGAAACCTAGGTATTTGTGGGTTTGTTTGTTTTTTTTTATTACTCAGTAAAAAGGTTTGCGTAGTCAGAATTCAATGGTTCTTAACACATCCATTCTGACTACAAGTTGCAGCCTGTACTCCTATGTAAGTGTTTAAGAAGACATTGATGGTCTTTTGGGATGAAAATTGCTAGGTAGCAGGAACATCTCAGTATGTTGAGTTAAATGAATGCTAGTGAAAAATTAGGTCTAAGCTACTTGGCAGGAAGCACTACTCAAAATGGAGCCTTATTGTAATGAGATAGTGAGGAAGCCATGTGAAGCTAACCCCACAGAACAGCAGCCTACACCACAATCCACCACAAACAAGAACAGTGCTAGTTACCAAATCAACAGAAGTGATTTTCATTGCTTGCATTTTAGTAAAATTCCAGTGGCTGGCTGTAACACACTCTGCGGATCCAGCTAAGAAATGCAAGGAAGAAGTAGAAACTTCTCTGCATGACAAAGACATGAGTAGCCATCTTTGGCTTGAAAGCATTAAGGGTCAGGGGACATTTGCATAAGTAAATGCACATGAAAATATAATTGCCTCTGCAAAATCAGGAATCTGTGCATAGAAATTGCCAGTGAGACAGTTAGATAGCCACTTGACCTAGCTAATTCCCAATTATTGTAGATATCCAATGCAGGAAGAGCATAAAATGAACCAAAAATTTAACATGGCTGGATTTTTCAGGTTTTATTCTATTAAATTTGGCTGCACATTTTGGGTGAAATAATACAAAACTTTTGAGGGGCGTTGGGTAAAATATTTTGCATTTTAGAGCTAGAAGTTTGGTGGTTTGTTTTTCTAAAGGCTTTTATAGATGCAAAGTAATGCACATTGGTAAACAATTCCAACTATTCATACAGAACGATGGGATATAAATTACCTGTTACAACTCAACAAAGGGATCTTGAAGTCAGTCATTCTGGTTAGATCTCTGAAAATATCTGCTCAATGTGCAGCAGCAGTCAAAAAAGCTAACAGTGTTAGAAACCATTAGGAATGTAAAGAGATAGATAATAAGACAGAAAATATCACAATGCCACTATATAAATCCATGGAATAACCAGACCTTCAATACTGTGTGCAGTTCTGGTCACTTCATGTAAAAAATGTAAATTAGAATTGGAAAAGGTAGAGAGAATGATTGAGGATATGGAACAGCTTCCATATGAGGAGAGATTAAAAAGAATGGGACTGTTCAGCTGAAAAAATAGATGAGTGACGGGGGATATGATAGAGGTCTATAAAATCATGACTGGTGTAGAGAAAAAAATATTATTTACTTCCTCACATAACAAGAACCAGGAGTCGCCCAATGAAATGAATAGGCAGCAGTTTTGAAACAAACGAAAGGAAGTATTTCTTCACACAATGCACAGTCAACCACTCATTGCCCCAGAATGTTGTGAAGACCAAAACTATAGCAGGGTTAAAAAAAAATAGAGAAATTCCTGGAGGATAGGTCCATCAATGTCTATTATCCAAGATGGTCAGGGATGCAACCCCATGCTCTGGGTGTCCCAAGCCTTTGAGTGACTGAAGCCGAGAGTGGACGATTGGATGGATCAACCAATAATTGCTCTGTTCTTTCCTTTCCCTTGAAGTATCTGTCTTTGGTCACCATCAGAAGGCTGGATACTGGGCTAGATGGACCATTGGTCTGACCCAGTATAGCTGTTCTTATGTTGATTCATAGATTACAAGGCCAAAAGGGACAACTGTGGTCATCTAGTCTCACCTCCTGTCTAACACAAGCCAAAGGAACTTCCCAAAATAATTCATAGAGCAGATTATTTATAAAAACATCCAATCTTGATACAAAAATGGTCAGTGATGGATGCTAACCAATGTTCCACCGGTTAATTACTCATGTGGTTAAAAAAGTAGGCCTTGTTTCCAGTCTGAATTTGTCCAGTTTCAGTTTCCAACCATTGTATCATGTTATACCTTTCTCTGCTGCAATGAAGTGCCCATTATGTCTACACTAACACTTTTATTGTTATAATGTATGACACTCAGGGGTGTGAAAAAAATGGCATCAATTACACCAACAGAAGCACTGGTGTGGACAGCACTATGTCTCCAGCCAACATAGCTACCACGGTTCATTGGAGGTGGTGTTATTATGTCGACAGGAGAGCTCTCTCTCGTCAGCATAGAGCGGCTACACAGGAGATCTTACAGTAGTGCAACTGCATCAGTACACCTCTGCTGCTTTCAGGTCTCTAGTGTAAACATGGCCTAAATATTTGTTCTCCAAGAAGATACTTAGAGACGAATTAAGTAACCCCTTAACCTTCTCTTTGTTAAACTAAATAGACTGAGTTCTTTGAGTCTATCACCGTAAGTCATGTGTTCTAATCCTTTAATCATTCTCACGGCTCTTCTCGGAACCCTTTCAAATTTATCAACATCCTTCTTGAATTGTGGGCACCAGAACTGGACACCGCATTTAAGTGGCAGTCACACCAGTGCCAAGTATAGAGGTAAATCTCTTCTCCTATCTGAGAATCCCATTTATGCATCCCAGTATCGCCTCTGCTTTTCTGGCCACAGTGTCACACTGGAAGCTCATGGTCAGCTGATTATCCGCCATGACCCCCAAATCTTTTTCAGAGTCACTGCTTCCCAGGATACAGTTCCCCATCCTGTACCAGCCTAAAATTTATGGACAGTCAGTAAAAATAATGTACAATTTTAACACTGTCAGTAAATCCGTAAATAAACAAAAATGTTCATAAAATTGGGTAGAAATAAAACGTATTTTGACATTGTCGTCATTCAGACTCACTTCTTGTATCATAAAACTACATTGAGAATAAATTTATCAACTTCCTGTTTTCTATTATTGCACACGCCCAAAGAACCTGATTGATCAAGTAACTGCAGCTAAAATAATTGCATAATTCCAAATTCTGTGTACAGAACAGCACGAGTGAGTACACACTTTTGTGACATTACTGTATTGTTTATGGGTATTTTTAGTGATGTCAGTAAAAAGTTTACCATGTCTATTCGGCCCATGTGTCTATTCTGCCCCCCCCCCCCATCCTCCACTCTTCAGCAACCTTTCCTTTTCTTTGCAGCTGATCTTTATCAAATTGCTCCACTGTGCGATTCTCAAATACCCCAAACTGGCTTGAAATACATCGAAAGTGCCAGAAAGTTGCAGCTATCAATCAAATTAAGAGAATCTGATTCAGCAGCTCCATCAGAGGAAAGCATATGAGAGGCACTCTGCCTCTGGGAAGCAATAGGAAGAAGTGTGTTCAGATGAGCTCATTGTTTTCAGTGTTAGGTGGGGAATTATCCCTTTTTATATAAGAATGTGCACATCCTTCTACAATTACAGCAGCTGAAATATAACCATAATCTACAGACAGAAGGTGAGATTTCCATCTTTATGTGACATGAAAAATGTGCCAAACACAGGTTTGCCCATAAACAAAATTGCTTTTTTCAGCTCTCCCTTTAGTGTGAGATATCAATCATTTGGTGGCTTTTATTACTCAGAATTTAGCTTTTGTTTTTGACAGATGGCTTGCATTCAGTTTGAAGTACACATGTTTATAATAGGAATGATATACAGATCTGAATTTCAAGACTTTTATGTTCTAAACAGACTACAATAAATGGGAACAAATACCTAGTAACAGAACTAGTCAGAGCCTGCTTGATGCTCTGGTTTTAAAAAAGACAAGAGCTTAAATATTCTTCCATCATTTGCTATATATTTGGGCACTTATAAAGTGTCCATCACACTGATATCTGGATACTAACATTTTGAATGTTTTTTTTTTTAAAAGAGTAATATCACAAACAAAGGAGAACCAGTTTTTAAAGCTAGAGTGCAAATGTTGAAAATAGAGCTTTAAAGAAAAATGTCAAATTTTGGACTTTAATTGTTTTGCTTTTTTTTTTTTTTTAATTGAAATTAAATGCTGCCTACCTCTAGAAGACAAGCAAACATACTGGAATGAGTACCGAACGGGAAAGAAACAAGTACTCTGATTTTTAAAAGCATAAATAGTACCATTTCATAGATTCGTAGGGCCAGATAGGACCATTATAATCTAGTCTGACCTGCTGCAAAAGAGAGTCGATAGAGTTTAGAATATAACGGAAGAACATAAGAATGGCCATACCTTTCAATGGTCCAGCTAGCCCAGTATCCTGTCTTCTGACAGTGGCTTGCACCAGATGCTTTAGAGCAAATGAATAGAAGAGATAATTTTCAAGTGAAAATTTCACCAAGTGATTTCTGTATGCAGCAAGCCCATAACTTGAAAGTAGGACTTCTCTTTTTAGGAAGATGCCCAATCTTTACTCAAAGACTTCAAGCAATGGAAAATCCACTAGCTAAATTATTCCAATGTTGAATTACTCTCACTGTTATTTTTTTTGCCATAATTCTAATCTGCATTTGTCTAATTCCACCTTCCAACCACTAGACTTCATTTTGCCTTAGTCTTCAAAATTTGAATTATCAACCTTTGCCCTATGTAGGAACTTTTAGATCATGAATAATTAATCTCTTAAACTTCTCTTTGAAGAGCTAACTCGTCTCATTTTGCCAAAATACTGGATCTCAATCGATTTATTTCCTCAGATAGCTGGAATGCAACTTGCAAACTTCCCATTTGCTCTGCCAGAATAAGCAACATCAACATCTATGCACCATGGCTCCACTCCTAGAAGCCCTTACACACACAAGTAGTCGCAGTGACCTGGATAGAACAGTTCATGTTCTTGAAGTTAATATATGTGAGTATTTAAAAGTATCAGGCTCAGTGTACACAGCAAAACCCAAAGACTCATGGTTTTGAGTTTCGGACTTGAAACTCTGATCGTATTAACTGAAACTTTCAAACAAACTGAACTGGTTGATGGTTTTATCTAGAAATCATTCATTTTGTAGTTTTGCACAGATTTCACATAAAACCCAACCCATTTAGCTGCTCACCCTGCATTTGGCTTTAAGCTTTGAACTCCATGACTGTCACCAAATACAGACCAAAAGTGAAGTCAATATTCACCAAAAGTGCTTTGAAATGATTTTAGAATCCCCAGAAATTTAGGCTGATGGACCAAGTCTGGACAACTGGGTTGCTTTTATTACCTTCATTTTTACCCATCTCTGGTTAAATATAGTATCATTTCTCAAACGTCCAAGAGATCTTTACACAAAACTGTCACAGCTGGTTGGGAAATGGGTTATTTCCAGCCCAAGTTTCAAACAGAAATGTTGCTTTAAGTAATTTGATTATATGTATTTTTGGTCAAATAAATGGTTTTAACAGGAATTTTTCACCCAGCTCTACAAATTGTATTCATTCTGTATCAGACCTGAGAAAGGCCAAGATTCTGAAATGGAGATGACCTTCCTCTTCCAGCATGACTCCATTTAAATATTCTATTAACAATGAACTCACGGTACGTGGTAGCTAGGGACACACGTTTGCAGTTTTCAGGGAGCTAGCCAGCTTCTTCTACACCCTGAAGTCACTTGGGAGGAGAATTGGTGGCCCACATCTATGTTATTTTAGGTACTCTCAAGAACTCTTATGGACATCATGCATGCCATGGCAACACCACCAATTTGGGGTTTGGAAATCCTATGTGAAGATGGGTTACACTGTATGCTCAACAGGAGTAGTTGTGCAGCCCAGTTAATCGTTTTGAATATCTAGAAAACTCAGTTGAGCCAGGCCACATGGCAAACGTGGTGGTTGTTCTTAGCTTACTGCAGTCCCTCCCAGGTTGTTTGCCCACTTCACAGAACTGCCTCAATTGCACCTGTGAGCTGAAGAGCTGGAGCATAGCACACTCATTATGAGGTATCCGAGCGAGGCTGCATGTCAACCCACACAGAAGTGCCCCTGACTATGCCTTAGCCCCCTCATTATCCTGAGCAGTGAAATTAAAAGTTAACCCCCATTTAAAATATCATGGGGAGTGTTATAATCATGCCACTGGCTTATTATTTAAGACATAATGCACTTCAAAAAATGTTCCACTATATCGCTTCATATAACATTAGAACAGATTATACAATGCAAATGGACCAGGGTGCATTCAGCAGTGTGTATAGAAGAGGTTGTTCACGTCTGTAGGCTTTGTTGGCAGAGCCAACATAAATCACTGTCTCTAAGTTTATAACCCTGAGAAGAGACAAAATGAGAATGTAAATTGGCTGAGTTCTGTCAATAAAAATATTGATCTAAAAGGATGGGCAGGAACTGGAGATGTAATTACCAGACCTACTCTGGTCATGTGCCACCAGCAATATTCTTGGTGCAGACTATTCCTCGCATATTGCTGCAGTCTATCATGGAAAATAGTAAGAAATTCCTGTTTTGACATTCCTATTTGCCTATCTAATGGAAGATAATCAGCTTTCAATATCACATCAGTGCAATTTGTATAATCGATGATAAAGCTTTTACAGCAGTTTCCCATAAAGCACCTCTACCTAAGATATTTATGGCTAAATGTTGAATAATGTTAAAAAAAACCTTACTAGAAAAAATATACATTTTAAAGACTCTGCATTGTTCAGAATGTACTTGTGACACCTTGATTATTTTGAAGTAAAGAAAACAAGTGTTTAGAGTATAAATGGTTAGGATTCATCCATCAAGAATGATTTATTAATTCTGTTTGAAACAAGATTTCAATGCCTTACATTGCACACACTGAATGGCATTTTATTTTTAATGTAGCCTGTCTATGTTTGTGTGTTCATACTGTGCTATGTGAAGCTCAGCTCTATTGTTTTTTAATTTGAATGCGACCATTTTAAATGATAAAAGTGTGCTTTAAGTTACGTATAACCGCTTAGATCCTTTACATTCCTGGGGGCATTTTCTACAGCAAATACAGAGCTGGTGTTGTCTGAAAGTGCTAACATTGTGTGCTCTGGGTGTTTTCCCCCCTAGGATTTCACATTGTTCTAGAGAAACGTCACAATTTATATGATGATAGCATCTCACAGCTCTGACGAAGCTCAGGGTTTCCCAAAGCGAGGCTCTGTACAGACACATAGTACCAAACAGTCCCTGCCCCAAAGCGCTCCCAGTATAAAGGGCCAAAGACAGAGTCATCCTCCCTATTTTATAGATGGGAAACGGAAGCACAGAAAGATTAAGCCTGGAATCTCCAGCAGCACCTGGGTTCCTTAGGAGAACAGCCCCATGGCAGGTGACCCCGGCTGGTGCTGCTAAGTGACTAAGGTGATTTTGAAATTCGCCCCTGAGCAACTTGCCTGAGGACATGGTTCTGCCGCAGACTAAGACCTGAACCCAGCTCTAGGTCCCACCAGCGTGTTCTAACCACCAGACCATCTTTCCCCTGTGAGGGGTCAGACAGTTTACTTGGCCACTGAGCAGTTTGCCCAGCCCCAGCTTCAACAGCCTGAGACAGTCCTGTCACAGTTTTAGGATTAACTTTGACTCCCTCCTGGACGTCCTGGGCACCCTCTTAATATTTCCAGCTCCCAGCCTTCACCTCTCTCGAGCAGAGCCCGGCTTCCCTCCACCTCCACACAGGGTTTTAGGTTTGCAGTCCCTCTGCACCTCGCTGTGGTTTCCCCAGCAGTTCTGGCCAGGATCCAGCAGCTGTGGTTAACCTCTCTCCAAGGGTTATCACAGTGTATGCCAGTCACCACACAGTCTTCACACAGCAAAGAGCACTGATTCTGAGGGTGATAGTACCACAGCGGAAGCACAAAACAGCAGAAGAACGTACACGCACGCTAAAAGTTCCCCAGAGGTCACCCCAGTTCCAGCCCTGGGCTCCGTAGATGTCAGTTTTTCAATCCCCATAACTGGGGTTTGCCTACTTGGTTACAAGTCCATGTCAATTTTAAATCAGGAACAAGAACCCCGACTGGACAATTCAGTTTTATACAGCTCAGGTCTTTGATCGCCAGTGTCCGGGAACAGGTCATCACTAGTCAGTGCTGCTCTCCTCGCTGGCTGGGTCTCTGCATAACCAGAGTTGTGGAATTTGCATTCACCACTCCCCAAGGAGTCCTGCACTTAACACTTACTGTCCCCAAAGCCCCTCTCTCCCCTCCCCTCAATATAGTCTTTTGAGCTCCAGGACTCCCATCTGTCCAAGCACTTCCACCACTTTCTTGGAACCCTAATAGGCAGTGTAATAGGGAAGAGGTGTTTCAAGCCACTCAGTGGGAGGCAAGGCCTTGAGGGGGACTTCCCCATTACGCCACCCAAGACGGATCCAGAACCGGGAGCCTTTGGACATCAGAGTCTAGCCTGGCACCCCCAACAATCTCCAAAGCCAGCTTCCTTAGAGAAGGATGGGTGACCCAGTGGTCAGGGAACTAAGCTGGGACTTGAGACCCACATTCAGTTCTATGATTCGCCAAGGCTTCCTCTGTGTCTTGCTCGGGCACTCTTGAAAACTTTACCCGAGGTCCTATTTTCAGAACTGATCAGACACATAGGAACCGAAGTCTCGGTGGATTTTAGTCACTTTTGAAAATCTTATCCTTAGTCTCTGGGCCTCAGATTCGCCATCTGTGAAAGGGGAGTAACAGCACTGCCCTGGCGCACAGGGGTGTGGGTAAATACATTAACGATTGTGAGGCAGTCCGACACTACGGTGACATTGGCCATATGCAGTCAGTAGGTTTCCCCACACAACCCACATGCTGCATTGCCTCTGGACAAGCCAGTGAACTCGGGATAGATTTGAAGTGATTATAAGTGATAAGGCATAAAGGCCAGAACTGGTTACCAAAGAAATAAGAGGCTAAAACCACAAGTTAATTACTAAACTTGACCAAGGCTAATCATT
Source organism: Emydura macquarii macquarii (assembly GCF_026122565.2). NCBI lineage: Eukaryota > Metazoa > Chordata > Testudines > Chelidae > Emydura > Emydura macquarii. The sequence continues at coordinate 2,898,301 of NW_027131688.1, forward strand.
TTAACAGCACAATAGATTGTCTGGCCATAAGCTGCAACACATTTCACAGGTTGTGTTTCCTTCCATCCTGGGACCCATTACACACCCTCTAGGCCTGACCAGCTCGGATTTCAGTCACTCAGCTAGGGATGGCCCACTGAGAGGTCACAACCGCCGCTGTCTGGTCAGATCCTGTGCCCCCCGCCCCTTCAATGTGGTGTTTGGGACAGGGAGCTCTGCTCACCACGAGTGTCACCCACTCCTGGCTGTTCTGGGTCTGAGCTCTGTGCAGCCAACACCCCTTCCAGCAGTGGCACTCCATCTCTTTCTCCCTCTGCAGCCTTTCTCTTGCTCCAGGAACTGCAGCATCCTCTTCGTGACTCGGCCCTCGGGCCTGGTCACTGCGCGGTTTCCCCTTCCCGGGCTGGGCGGGTGGGAGGAACGTGTGTCAAAGTCCCAGCTCACCTGCAGTCTCAGGCAGTCCTCCCATTCACTGCCTAGGCATCACTCCCTCAGGGGCTGGCAGGGAACCCAGGCCTGCCCTGTACTCCGGGTTCCAGCTCAGGGACCTTCGAACCAGCAGCCCAGGTGTGGGTCCCTCCTGCAACTTGCTGCCTTTCCTTGAGCTGCTTCCTCACCTCCTGCCCAGAGACAATGCAGCATCCCCTGGCTTTGCCAGCCTCTCAACTCCCTCCTCCCAGAGCGTAACCGTGGACTACGTGTCTCTGTGGCCACCAAACACACCTCCCTCCCCACAGGGAGTGACTGAAAACGACCTCCCTGCAACCCCTTCTGCTTCCAGTTTCCCATCTCTATATAAGTCCCGCCTGTCCCCACACTAGTGAGCTTCCCCTAATCAGGGTTTTCCTTCCAGGTCTAATTCTCCCAGATTGCAGCCTAATACGCTGATGAGGCCCACTTGGCCCAGTTCAGCTCTTGGAGGGCCAGGGAGGGAAGGACACCCCATCACACTCTTCAGAAGGAGGAACTTGTGTTTTCTCAGACAGGGTCTCATTTTGGACCACATTCTTTTACGCTCCCTCATGCTGTGTAGTACTTACTCCTCGTGTCGTCCCACCGGACTCAGGGGCACTGCTTGCTGGGCAAGGTGCTAGCTAGAGCTGGTTGGTTTTTCAGTCGGCAAGTTTCCCCGGAATTTTCACTGGGGAAAAAGTGGTGGTTTTGGCTATGTTTTCACTGGGGAAAAAGTGGTGGTTTTGGCTATGTTTTCACTGGGGAAAAAGTGGTGGTTTTGGCTGTTTTTTTGATGAGGAGAATCAGAAGGAAGAGAGTCACTTGGAAACTGTTCAAGCAAAATGCCTTTTTTTCATTTTGAAATAAATCTCATTGCAGTTCAAAGATTGGGCTTTGATCTTTCTAATCTGAAACTTCTTGGAGTTTTTCATTTGGCAAACATTTGATATTTTAACTTTTTACTGCAATTTGGGAGTGTAGCTGGGAGGTGTGGCCTGTCTCGGAGATGGGCACCGAGGGAGAGCCAAACCCCAGGAGTACAGCACCTGACCAGAAGCAGGTAGGCAGGGCTAGGTCTATAAAAGCCAGGCCTGCCCGCTCAGTCAGACCCCGGGACCGAGGGAGAAGGACACCTCTCCCTTGCTGCCCGAGCTTATGGCTGCACCCAACAGCTACCCAGAGGAGAGGCTGCCGGAGCTACCCATGGCATGGGACCCTGAGGATCTGGAAGAGCTACCCGAGCTGCCAACCTCCGGAGAGCCAGAAGGGACACACGGACCCTGGGACCTAGAGGAACTGCCCTCCGCAGATGACCCCAAACAGTTCCCAGACCTGCCGTCAAGTGACGAGGAACCGGGGTACGGCTCAGGAGACCAGGTTCTCTAGGGAGAGGATGGAAGGAAGTAGCCCAGGGAAGCCGACTACAGTCCGGCTGAGCTTGCGCTCGCTCTGTGTCAGCACATTTTGGTTGAAGCCCCGCTGACCCGGTGACAGGACACCCTGTCACTGACGGGGCCCTGGGCTGGGACGCAGTGGAGATGATGGGCCTGAGTTCCCCTCCCCGCTTCCTACCCCGACCTAGGGGTGATCTCCCATTGAGGACCAGAGCCTGCCCTTGCTGCCTGCCAGGCCCTGCCGAAGGGCCGAGTGTGGACTAGCTACTCACCTGCTGAGGGCCAGAGACTGCTTCTCTTCTGCCTGCTCCACCCTGCCTAAGGGCCGGGCTTTGAACCATTTCCTCACCTTGCTGGGGCTAGAGACTGCTTCCCCTCCCACTGTCTGCCCGCCCTGCACGAAGGCTAGGCCATAGACTGTTTACTCGCTCTGCCCAGGGCTGGAGTCTGTTCCCCGCTGCCTGCCTGCCCTACTGAGGGCCGGGCCATAGACTTCCTCGCCCTGTGAGGGGCTGGAGACTGCTCCCCACTGACGGCCCACCTCTGCTGAGAGCTGGGACATAGACTGTTTGCTTGCCACCAGTGCAGCCCCATATTGGGGATCCTCTACAGGGAGTAAAAGGTGACTGCCACCCTCTTGGACAACACACTGGGCAGCCTCAAACTGGAGCTGAAAGCATAAGCTAAGAGCCACAGGTCTGTAATGACCCATATCCTCTGCAGATGAGCGCAGAGAGGGACCTGTAACACACACTCACAATATGACATTCCCTGCAAAAGAAAAATTCTGATTTTTGAATTTAGTATCATTTGCCATGTTAGTGAATTTGCATTTCACCATTTCTTCCAGATTATGCATTAGGATGTTAAATAAAACAAGACTTACATAGACCGGTCACATCCTTTTGGACAAGCCAATTGAATGTCATTTATCAGGTTTTTTTTATCTATGATCTGTCATTAACTTCAATCCATGTGATAACGCTCATAATTGCCAAGTTAATTTGAATAGACTTCAGCACCATGTTCAAGATGTTATGCTTCACCAAATGCTTTAATAAAGTCTGGCTATACTGGGCCTGATTCTTCAGATTTACACCAGTTTTGATACTGAAGTGACTCCACTAACCTCAATAGATTTGCTCCTAATTTGCATGGTAAGTGAGAAGAAAGTCAGGACAGTTTCATTTAGTGCCTCAACTAATTTCAAAATTCAGTTTTAAAAAATGACCAAGCCTCATTGGCAGGGGTTGGTCTTTTATAAATTCATGTTGCTTATTTTTTGTTTCTATTTTTCTCTATAAATGTTTTTGATTTGTCCGATAATTTTACCTGGGATTGACATTTGATTTACTGAATATTAATTGCCATCCTAATCCATTTTTCCTTTTATAAATATTGGGTACCACATTTGCCATTCTTAGTCTTTTGGTATCTACCTAGTTCTTCATGAAGAAGAAAGCCAGTAGAAAGTTGTTTGATGGATTTGCTAACTCCCTTCTGACATCTAACTCTGTCACTTCTTCCACTTCCTTCAAGTATTCCCCCTGAGAAATAATCTCAAAGAAACTCTGAAATTTTAATACATCTGCTATGCGTATTTGCGCAAAAATCAAAGAAGTCAAGATCTCATTGTTATTAACAGGAATGATAAAGGATTATGTGCTTTTAAAGTAAGTCTGTACAGTAAGTGTAGAAACCTAGATGGTGAATGACAGACACATGAATACGAAGTGTCAAGACTTGCAGAAAAATAATATAATTTATTTTATGTGTTTTAGCATAGAATCCTTGAAGCGTGAGGAGTGCAGCTAAATGTCCTCAGATGTAGAATTATAGTGATCGAAATTGGACAGTAGACTGGGGGCCTTCTGGGAAGAGGGTGCTAATTCCATGGAACACACAAGCTCATCACAACTAAAGCAGGAAATGAGGCAAGTGGTGTTAAGCGGCCTCCAGTGAGCAGAGCAAATGGAAAAATGTGCTCACGTCTCAGTAAGAAAATAGATATTTGCTTGGTAATTGTAGAGCCAAGTGGCCATGGTCATGGATTCATTTTAACAGCATATCCAATTTACATATCCCTCATTCTCACTGCTCACTGGTGCATGCCGTTAGATAGGGACAATCCAGCAATAGTCAGGAAACTCTAATTACGCAGAACAGAGGGAAGCTATTAACGTAGCCACCTCTCCTTTGAATTACCCAAGATGCAGCAGGCCAGAAAGTAGCACTGAGCCACTAGTGCGCCATGGGTCATTGCAGTCATCTAAGACACATAGTTTGACTCATCTCCCTGGCGTTGGAGCAGACTTTCCCCGTGACTGCTCACATTGGTGTGGTGAGCAGAGGGACATGTGGTGTGCGTTTGGGGCATTTGAGCCCCCTTCAAGCACGGAGAGGAAGCCCTCCCTGTTCTCCCATAAGGACTCGGACAGTGTTGATCCTGGCCCATGCTCAAGGCACAGGAAGCGGAGGTTCCTTGCCAGCCTTCCCTTGTGCTCAGGAGTTGACAGCCTGTACTGCATCCTCTCTCCTTATTACCTCTCCTGCAACCAGGTCACAACCGAACGTCCTCATTACCAAGACATACGGACCTGGAAGTGAAGGTCTCTCTGCGGGGAGGCAGCTCAGCAATGAGCCAAACCACCATGGTGCTGCTGCACGGGGCGTAGGGAAGACAGCCTGTGGCCGTGCCCACGGGAAAGTCTGCACTGCTGGCTGTGGGTCAGTGCCTGGGCAGACTCTCTCCTGCGCGCTTGGGGAGGTAAGAAGGCACAACAGGCAACGCAGCTTGGGCAGCCCAGGTACTAGGCGAGCCTCCCCCCACCTCAGGCATCCCAGCCGGTGCAAGGCCCAGTTCTTTGTGGCCTCCGTAGCCACCAGGACCCCCAGGAAGCTGCTGTCACAGAGGTGCACAGCAGTGTCTTTACACTGCACTTCCTCGCCTGCGCCCAGCTCCCGCTCCTCGCCCATTTCCTGCCTTTCAAGGGTGGCGGCAGCAGGAGAAACCGGCTTCAGAGAGGAGTGTTGCTACGGGGGTGGAGGGGCAAGTCAGTCCTTTAAGGGGAAGGTCCCCATGGGGAACGGAGGCAGCTGTGAGTGGCAGGAAGAGGGCTGCGGAAGGGGAACAGCCATGGTGGGGGTCTGTGTCTATACAGCACCTTGCACTGTATGTCCGGGTCCATGGAAAGTGCTCCTAGATGCTACAGAAATACAAATAAATAACGGTGAGGTGAAGAGGAGAGATGGCTGAGGAAGCAGCCATGGATGGGGAAAGGCAGAGGTAGCATTTGGACAGGAGAGGAAAGGTCAGCCACTACTGGGGCCACGGAAGAAGTCTGGTGGGAGTGATATAGAATCGTGGGACTGGAGGGGACCTTGAAAGGTCATTTAACCCAGTCCTCTGCACTCATGGCAGGACTAAGTATTATCTCACCCAACCCTGAGAGGTGTTTGTCTCACCTGATCTTAAAAATCTCCAATAATGGAGATTCCACAACACCCCTATGCAATTTAATTCCATGTTTAACTACTCTGACAGTCAGGAAGTTTTTCCTAATGTCCAACCTAAACCGCCCTTGCTGCAATTTAAACCCATTGCTTCTTGTCCTGTCCTCAGAGGTTAAGGAGAATATGTTTTCTCCCTCTTCCTTGTAACAACCTTTTATGTACTTGAAAACTGTTATCATGTCCCCTCCCCCTCCCCCCATCTTCTCTTCTCCAAATTAAACAAACCCAGTTTTCTCAGTGTTCCCTCATAGTTCATGTTTTTTAGACCTTTAATAATTTTTGCTGCTCTTCTCTGGACTTTCTCCCATTTGTCCACATCTTTCCTGAAATGTGGTGCCCAGAACTGGACACAAAACCCCAGTTGAGGCCAAATCAGCGTGGAGAAGAACGGAAGAATTACTTTTCATGTCTTGCTAACACCTCTCCTGCTAACACATCCCAGAATGATGGTTGGTTTTTTTGCAGCAGTTTTTCACTGTTGACTCATATTTAGCTTGTGATCCACTGTAACCCCCAGATCCTTTTCTGCATTACTCCTTCCTACGTAGTCATTTCCCATTTTGTATGTACTCCTAAGTGGAGAAATTTGCATTTATCCTTATTTAAATTTCATTCTATTTACTTCAGACCATTTCTCCAGTTTGTCCAGATCATTTTGAATTTTAATCCTGTCCTCCAAAGCACTTGCAACCCCTCCCAGCTTGGTATTGTCCACAAACTTTGCAAGTGTATTCTCTGTGCCATTATCTAAATCATTGATGAAAATATTGAACAGAACTGGACCCACAACTGATCCTGTGGGATCCCCCTCGATATGACCTTCCATTTTGACTGTGAACCATTGATAACTACACTTTGGGAATGGTTTTCCAACCAGTTATGGACCCACTTTCATAACTCCATCTAGGTTGTATTTCCCTAGTTTTTTTACGAGATGGCCATGTGAGACAGTATCAGAAGCCTTACTAAAGTCAAGATATGCCACATCTACCACTTTCCCCCATCCACAAGACTTGTTACTCTGTCAGACTATGAGGTTGATTTGACATGATTTTTCCTGGTATTTCCATGCTGACTGTTACTTATCACCTTATTATCTTCTAGGTGTTTGCAAATTGATTTCTTAAATATTTACTCCATTATCTTACCAGGTACTGAAGTTAAGCTGACTGGTCTGTAATTCTCCGGGTTGTCCTTATTTCCCTTTTAATAGATTGGCACTATATTTGCCCTTTTCCAGTCCTCTAGAATTTCTCCCGTCTTCCATGACTTTTTGAAGATAATCGCTAATGGCTCAGATATCACCTCAGTCAGCTCCTTAAATGTTTAAATATGTATTTCATCAGGCCCTAGTGATTTGAAGACAAGTAATTTTTAACTCACCTATCTTAGAGTTTGATCCTAGCTCATTTTCACTGGCATTCACTATGTCTGATATCCAATTGCTACTAACCTTTTTGATGAAAACTAAAAAAAAAGTCATTTAACATTTCTGCCATTTCCACATTTTCTGTTATTGTCTGTTCACTCGGCTTTTTCCATTTAGGCCTTAGCCCCCGCTATTGAGTAGTGGGCCTACCTTGTCCTTGGTCTTTCTCTTGCTTCTAATGTATCTGTAGAATGTTTTCTTGTTACCTTTTATGTCTCAAGCTAGTTTAAACTCATTTTGTGCCTTGGCCTTTCTAATTTTGTCTCTACCTACTTGTGTTATTTGTTTATAATCATTCTTTGTCATTTGACCTAGTTTCCACTTTTTGTAGGACTCTTTTTTGAGTTTCAGATCATTGAAGATCTCCTGGTTAAGCCAGGGTGGTCTCTTGAAAGACTTCCTACCTTTTCTATGCAGTGGGATAGTTTGCTCTTGTGCCCTTAATAATGTCTCTTTGAAAAGCGGCCAACTCTCTTGCACTGTTTTTCCCCTTAGACTTGCTTCCCATGGGCTCTTACCTACCAACTCCCTGAGTTTGCTAAAGTCTGCCTTCTTGAAAGCCATTAACTTCATTGTGCTGTTTTCCCTGCTACCGTTCCTTAGAATCATGAACTCAACCATTTCATGATCACTTTCACCCCAGCTGCCTTCTACTGGCAAATTCTCAACCAGTCCCTCCCTATTTGTCAAAATCAAATCAGAACAGCCCCTCCCCTTGTAGCTTTCTCCACCTGGAGGCAGGGCTGAGTAGTTTGGACAGCCTCCAGCTCATCACCAGGGGCACCAACCTTCTTGAGAACAGGCTGACTAGAGTAGTCAGGAGGGTGTGAAACTAATAACAAGAGGGGAGGGGGTAAAAGAGGGAAGCAAGGAGCCCTGAGTTAGCACAACATTGAGATGCTGAAAAACAGAAAGAATGAAGGACTCAAAGGACTTGAATTGCCTCCGCTCCGATGCTCGGCACCTGGGTAACAAACAAGAGGAACTGGACTCACTCACTTAGGAGCATAAATTTGATCTAGTTGGTATTATTGAAACCTGGCAGGATGATTTGCACGACTGGAATGTTACAATCAATGGTCATAACCTTATTAGGAAGGATCGCATGGGCAAAAGGGGAGGCAAAAATGGCATTACCTCTTTCTGAGTCACTGATATTGTGGAAAAAAATATCTTGAATGCTTATGGATCAGTGTCCTAACACATGAAGCACAAGGTGGTTATTCACTGTTGTCTACTAGAGTCTGACTGACATATGCTAGAGGTCTCATACTGCCAGTACTAAAACACGGTTGGAATTTCTGAACATTATAGGGAACCCTAACCCTAACAATGGCAATTTCCCAACTCCAACCCTAATAGTCTATGATTCTATGTTGGAATCAAGACAAGGGAATTATTTTTAGATCTCATCTTAACAGAAAAAGAGGAACTGATTGCAGAATTGGAAATCATTAGCAGCTTAAGTACAAGTGATCATGACTAATCACATTTAAAATGTGCAAGCAGAATATAGTCCAGACCAGGAATATCTATCTCCTTGGTGCTTTAATAGGGCCAATTTCACAAAGGCAAAAACAATTAAGAAACATCACCTCCTAGGAAGATAATGAGAAAAGTGTGAATGATAATTGGGAATCATTTCAGAACACCTTCTTAAAGGCCCAACAAGCCAGTACCCCTCAATCAAGGAAGAAAACCCTATTGATTTAAAAACTGACCTGGTTTACAGGGGAAGGGACGACAGCTATAAAACAAAAATATATATGCATAACAAAAGGAACAAAGGGAAATGGATAGTAATGAATATAAATCAGAAGTTAGAAACTGATAAGGGAAGGAAAGAGATAAAAGGAGAAATCTACAGCCAGAAGAGTTAAGGACAATAAGAAGGAGGTTTTTAAAAATATATTAGGCACAAAAAGAATCCTGACAATTGTATTGGTCTCTTACTAATGGAAATGGTAGACATGTCAATAATAATGCACAAAGGCAGAACAATGTTCAATAAATATCTCTGTGTTTGAAGAAAATATAGCTCTGTTTTTTCCTAAAACACGGATGATATAGTCTCATCGTATGGTGATAACACTCTTTACATTCCAGTAGTATATGGGGAGGATGCTAAACAGAAGTTACTAAAGTCAGACATTTTTAAATCAGCTGATGCAGATAATTCTCATCCAAGAATTTTAAAAGAGCTGGATGATGCTTTTCAATAACTGAATGATTCAATATGAATGAATCATTCAATAACTGAATGATGATTTTCAATAACTCTTGGAACACTGCAGAAGATCCATGCTAGAAATAACCAAATAGGTTGTCCCAGGGGTGGATTGGGGAGACAGAACCCTTTATTCCTTCTTATTCCACCTCCACACCGGGAGTGAGCAACAAGGGGGTTACTTTACAATTCTTTTATCCATAACACTATGTAAATGTATACATTTCCAGCAACTCCCCATAGACCCTTATTTGGTTACATTGACACCTAAAAAATGAATATTAACAACTACATAATGAATTTAATTATACCCGCCCCTGTTTGCTGTTTACAGGATTACCATACAGAGGTCAGGCACATCACGCTAAAACCTATAAATTTTACACTATCATTCTTTGATGTAAAGGCATGCCGGGGGAGAAGGAAGATAATGCTTTTTCCCACCAAAAGACCTTGCACAGAAACAGCGACAGACTCATCCTCTGCGCAGATGTCCAGGAAGGGAGGAGAAGAAGAGAGATAACAGACTCTAACCAAAATTCACACCAATTAACAGAAACAAGGTTTGCTCGTGCCTTGACCCCATTCCCTGTAGCTTAGGCCTGGCCACTTGTCCGGCTTTTAACTCTTCACTCTCCTACATTCCAGAATACTGGAAGAAAGTTAATGTTTAAAAAAGGGGAAAGGAGATGACTCAGGTAATTATAGGCCTTTCAGCCTGACATCAGTCTTGGGCAAGATAATGGAGCCCATGATACAGGACTCAATTAATAAAGAATTAAAGGAGGGTAATGTAATTAATGTAAATCAACACGGGTTTATGGAAAATAGATCCTGTCAAATTAACTTGATAGCTTTTATTAATGAGATTACAAATTTGGTTAATAAAGGTAATAATGCTGGTGTAATATGCTTAGACTTCTGTAAGTTATTTGACTTGATACTGCATGACATTTTGATTAAAAAACTAGAACAGTATAAAATTAATATGGCGCACATTCAATGGATTTAAAGACTGGCTCACTGATTGGTCTCAAAATGTAATTATAAATGGAGATTCATCATTGTAGGCCTGGCTTGATATAAATAACTTGCTTCATTTCTTAGCGGGTGTAATTGGAAAGGTGAATGGCATGTTAAGTTGTAAATAGGGGCTTGACAAACATAATGCCAGAGTCAGGATGTCCATGATAGGTAAGATAAGCAACTACATCCTGATGCTAGGGACTATGGTCAAGATAAAAGGGGAAAGCAAAGATCAGGTTCCGTATGAACAGCACATGGACAGAGCATGCTGCATAGGGATTGGTTTCTGCAAAGTGAACAAGCCAATCCCAAAATGTGTGATTTAATGTATAGCAAACTCAATGTAATCTGTACATTTATATAAAGGAAGAGGTTGTCTGTATCACTTTGGATGTGTGGCATGCCCTATACCCACCGCCTACCCTTGTGTCTGATCAACCCAGTGTAGCTTTGCTGTATGCCAAATAAAGGAGCCTGAGTGATGAAATCCAGGGTCAAACTGAGTGGTTTGGATCCCAAAGAACCGGATGAAGTGTTCTCCCAAAAGTGGAAAAGGTATTCTGGATAAGCCGAGTGGAAAAGGGCGGAGGGAATCCCAACAATCATCAAGCAGGTGTCTTTCTAGTGGGGACCGACAGGGATCCGTTTTTGGATCTATGCTATTTAGCATTTAATCAATGACCTACAAGAAAACATAAAATTGTCACTTATAAAGCTTGCAAACGACACAAAAATCGGGGGACTGGTAAATAGAGAGGACAGGTCACCGATTCAGAGCAATTTGGATCGCTTGGTAAACTGATGCAAACAAACAATATGCATTTTAATACAACTAAAGGTAAATGTATTAGGCCTGTCAAATGATTAAAAATTAATTGCATTAATCATGAGATAAAAAATAGTCATGATTAATTGCACTTGTAATAGCACTGTTAAATAATAACAGCACACCACTTATTTAAATATTTTTGGATGTTTTTTACATTTTCAAATATATTGATTTCAATCACAATACAGAATACAAAGTGTACAGTGCTCACTTGATATTAGTTTAGATAAGAAATAGTTTCACTGTGAAATAAGATAAACAAAAGAAATAGTATTTGTATTCCCTTTCATGCTTCGACCACCATCCCAGAAGACATGCATCCATGCTGATGACAAGTTCTGCTCAATAATGATCCAAATCACTGTGGATCGATGCAGGTTGATTTTCATCATCTGAGTCAGATGCTGCCAACCAAAGGTTGATTTTCTTTTCTGGTGGTTTTTGCTCTGCAGTTTCTGCATCAGAATGGTGCTCTTTTATGAATTCTGACAGCATTATTCCACACCTCGTCCCTCTCAGATTTTGGAAGTCACTTCAGATTCTTAAACCTTGGGTTGAGTGCTGTAGCTATCTTTAGAAATCTCACATTGCTACTTTCTTTGCATTTTGTCAAATCTGCAGTGGAAGTGTTCTTAAATCGAACAACATGTGCTGGATTGTCAACAAAGCCTGCCATAAAATGAAATATATGGCAAAACGCAGGTATAACCACAGAGCAGGAAAAATACAATTATCCCCCAAGGAGTTCAGTACAAATTTAATTAACGCTTTTTTTTTTAACCAAGTGTCAACAGCATGGAAGCATGTCCTCTGGAATGGTGGTCAAAGCATGACGGTGCAAGTGAATGTTTAGCATATCTGGCACGTAAATACCTCGCAACACTGGCTACAATAGAATCATAAAATATTAGAGTTGGAAGGGACCTCAGGAGGTCATCTAGTCCAACCCCCTGCTCAAAGCAGGACTAACCTCAGCTATATCATCCCAGCCAGGGCTTTGTCAAGCCTCAGCTTAAAAACCTCTAAGGATGGAGATTCCACCACCTCCCTAGGTAACCCATCACCACCCTCCTAGTAAAAAACTTTTTCCTAATGTCCAACCTAGACCTCCCGCCCTGCAACTTGAGACCGTTGCTCCTTGTTCTGTCATCTGCCACCACCGAGAACAGCCTAGCCCCATCCTCCCTGGAACCCCCTTTCAGGTAGTTAAAGGCCGCTATCAAATCCCCCCTCACTCTTCTCTTTTGCAGACTAAACAAGCCCAGTTCCCTCAGCCTCTCCTCATAAGTCCTGTGCTCCAGCCCCCTAATCATTTTGGTTGCCCTCCGCTGCACTCTCTCCAACTTGTCCACATCCTTTTTGTAGTGGGGAACCCAAAACTGGACACAATACTCTAAATGCGGCCTCACCAATGCCGAATAGAGGGGAATAATCACTTCCCGTGACCTGCTGGCAATGCCCCTCCTAATGCAGCCCAATATGCTATTAGCCTTCTTGACAACCAGGGCACACTGCTGACTCATATCCAGCATTTTATCCACCGTTACCCCCAGGTCCTTTTCTGCAGAGCTGCTGCCCAGCTCGTCGGTCCCCAGTCTGTAGCAGTGCATGGGATTCTTCCTTCCTAAGTGGAGGACTCTGCACTTGTCCTTGTTGAACCTCATTAGATTTCTTTTGGCCCAATCCTCCAGTTTGTTTAGGTCACTCTGTATCCTATCCCTACCTTGCAGGGTATCTACCACTCCCCCCAGCTTAGTGTTGTCCGCAAACTTGCTGTGGGTGCAATCTACCCCATCCTCCGGATCATTAATAAAGATGTTGAACAAAACCGGCCCCAGGACCGACCCCGGGGCACTCCGCTTGTGACCGGTTGCCAGCTAGACATGGAGCCATTGATCACTACTCGTTGAGCCCTATGCTCTAGCCAGTTCTCTATCCATTTTTATAGTGCCACGTGAACACCTGTTCTCACTTTCAGGTAACATTGTAACTAAAAAGCGGGCAGCATTATCTCCCGTAAAAGTAAACAAATTTGTTTGTCTTAGCAATTGGCTGAACAAGAAGTAGGACTGAGTGGACTTGTAGGCTCTCAAGTTTTACATTGTTTTGTTCCTGAGAGCAGTTCTGTAACAAAAAAAATCTACATTTGTAAATGGCACTTTCACAATAAACAGAATGCACTACAGTACTTGTAACAGATAGTACAGTATTTCTTCTGTTTATCTTTTTTACAGTGTAAATATTTGTATGACAAAAACATAATATAAAGTGAGCACTGCACACTTTGTAATCTATGTTCTGTAATTGAAATCAATATACTTGCAAAGGTAGAAAAACATCCAAAATATTTATAATAAATTTTAATTGGTATTCTATTAACAGTGCAATTACAACTGCAATTAGTCATGATTTTTAATTCAGTTAATTTGTTTTGAATTAATCACTTGAGTTAATGCTGATTAATTAACAGCCCTAAAATGTATACCTCTGGGAACAAAAGAAAGTAGTCCATAAGTACTGGATGGAGAACTCTATTCTGCTATGCAGAGCTGCTGAAAAAGATTGGGGGATGTGGTGGCTAACCTACTGAACATGAACTCCCAAGGTGACCTTGTCGCCAAAAGGGCTAATGCAATCCTGGGATGCGTAAACAGGGGAATCTGGGTTAGGAGCAGAGAATTTATTTTACCTCCATATTTGGCACTGGTGTTACTGCTGCTGAAATGCTGTGTTCAGTTCTGCTGTCCACAACTCAAGGAAGGAAGTTTATAAATTCGAGAGGGTTCAGAGACAAGCCACAGGAATGATGAAAGGATTAGACACCTTGCCCTATAGACTCAGAGAGCTCAATCTATTTAGTTTAATGAAGAGAAGGCTAAGGGGTTGTGCTGGGATGCCTACCTCACACAGGACTTGAGTGGGTAAAACGGGCCAATTAACCCAGTGACAGGCGGCCCTGGAGGAGAGTCAGGGCTAATAAGCTCTAATTGGGGATGAAGCACAGCTGGCTGAGCTGCTATAAACCAGGAAGCAGACGCTAAGAAAGGGGCTGCAGTGGGAAGGCCTGCAGTCACGCTCTGGGCCTAGAGAGAGAAAAGGAGAAATCCCAGGGGGAGCGCAGAATCTCTGGGATCCTGACCCTGAGGGAAGGGTTTACCCAGAGGGGGGTGGAGAAGGAAGTCTGAGAGATGCGGAGTTAGAAGGTTTGGGATGGGGCAGACCTAGGCAGCTGGCCGTAGGGTCTCTGGGCTGGAACCTGGAGTAGTGGGTGGGCCCAGGTTCCCCTACCAGCCCCTGAGGAAATGGCCCAGTCTGGGCAGTGGAATGGCAGACTGCCCGAGACAGATTGTCCAGTGGGACTTTGACACCCCAGAAGGGGAAAATATAGTGCCACGGCAGGATGGCAAAGCCATGAAGAGGGAGCACCCTGAATCATGAAGAGGGGGCAACGGAGTCCAGAGAGAGAGAAAGAAAGACCACGAGGAGGAAACCCAAAGGAGGGGGCATCAGACTGGTGGACAGCTAATCCCATGACAAGGAGATGCTGCAGTGAGCAGTAAATCCCATGACAAGACAAGGTGTTCACAGTCCATACGGGGATGTCTACACTACAATGAAAAATGTTCAGCCTAGTCTCATAATCCAGGTCAGCTGATTTAGGTGCAGGCTGGGAGGCTAAGAATTGCAGTGTAAATGTTTGGCCTCAAGCTGGGCTCTGAGACCCACCCCCCTGGCAGGGTTTGATAGCCTGGCGCCAGCCCGACCCCGAATCTTTACACCGCTGGCTTCTAGCGCTGGAGCTTAAGACAGTTGACCAGGGCCAGCCGCTGCCATGCTGTGGGGCTTTTATAGCAGTGCAGATGTACCCACAGCAGCTACTCTGGGAACAAATATTCAATAATGGGTTCCTCGGTATAGCAGAGGATGGTATAAGATGATCCAATGATTGGAAGTTGAATCTAGTCAAATTCAGATTGGAAATAAGGTGTAAATTTATGACGGTGAGCGTAATTAATCACTGGAACAATTTAATGAGGGTGGTAATAGTGGCTTCTCCAGCACTTACAATTTTTAACTCAAGATTGGATGGGATATTTTTCTAGGAATTATTTGGGGGAAGTCCTATGGCCTGCGGTATGCAGGAGGTCATACTAAATGATTGCAATGGTCCCTTCTGGCCTGGGAATCTATTAATCTATCTTGTAGAAGGCACAGCTTTTAAATAAGATTGGGGGGGGAAAGAGGCTGCTGAAGACCCCCCTGTGACACAGAGATGCCTTAGCAAAGGGTCCCCTGTTCTTTGCAAACAACCCTGACCTCGGAGCTGACAATCTCACTATGACGAACACATGTCTTCCAACGTAATATGTAAAGCTATCTGCAGAAAACTTGTGACTTGCCAAGACTCATAGGTCATTGAGAGCTGCTTTATGGCTATGGAGAAGAAGTTAGCCACTAGATGATGGCCCTTTCACACAGCAGGGAGTTGTCACCCCATCCTGGTTAGCCAGTGATGTAATTCAAGGCCCAATGGTCCAGACTTCTTCCATCCCAGAACAGTCAATGGAAAACCATCCAAGACAACTGCGAACAACTGAAACTGCTTGGAAGTTAAAAAAAAGGAACATTGCAACAGCCCAGGGATCACCCTAGCTGGGAACGGAGACAAAAAACTGTCACTGTAACACGGTATCCATTCATTGAAGAGATGCCTTGAGGGGCAGCTGTGCTTTCATGAAAAACTGGATTCTGGCTCCTGGGAAGCAGCAGACTGAACTCTGCAGGGGGGGAACCTGCTGTATTAGATCGGAAAGGGAACTATTGGGAAGTGTAAGCCCAGGTTCCTGTTTTATGACTTTGTTTTTTATTGCACCCATCTGTTTCCAGCCCTCCCGTGTTTCACGCTGCATCTCTAGCCTTTCCTCAATAAACCTCCTTCTGTTTTCTTACAAGCACTGTGCTGTGCATGAGGGGTGGTTTCAGGGAAAACTAATCAACTGGGGGGCACTGCTTCTTTGGGGGCAGAGGAGCAGAGATTTCTGCGAGTAGCCAGGGGCTGGGTATCACAAGGGATCGAGTCAAAGAGATTTGGGGCCTGGGGTGCACCTGTTGATAACCTGCAAGTCGAAGACAGGGCTGGCCTAGCCCAGAAGAGAGTGCATGAGTGCCTGAAAGGCCGGTGGTGTTAGGGAGCGACCGCCCAGCGAGGCCTAGGCAAGACTCCCTCACAGTAGAGATGGGGTGGGGTAACAAAGTGACTCACAATCCTGGCTACCCTGAGAACCGCCACTTCCCCCCATACGCATTCTGGGAAGTTTGCAGGCATCTCTGTGCCTTTTTCCAGTTCACCTTCTAAGAAGGAAGAAAGCTTATGGGGCAGCAGGCGCACTCATGAGACCCCAGATTTGCTGATCCAGATTCCTGAATTTCACTGTGATGCTCTTATGGGCGGTGGAGAGTTAGCTGCACGCTCCACAAAATCTGGCTAGCTAAGGCAGCCTCACATACCCACTTGCCAGCAGTAGGCAAGTAGTTCCTTCCACTCTCCAGGCAGCTTTCTTTAATTAACGATGTATTGAATCAAGTAATAAAAACTCAACTAGTTTCAGTGGCTGCCAATTGTGCTTTCAGTGTAATACAATTAGGTCTCTTTCCCTCGACAGCTGTGTGTGTTAGAATCATGAAGCAGAAGTGAGAGGGTATTGTTCACATGGATGAGTGACTCTCATAGCTAGAGCAACATACTGGACTGTATTTCAACCAGCTATCCCTGCAAGTACCCCTCCCGCTGCCACATGCCAAACTGTGTAACACTTGCTTTGCAACAACCTCTGTGAGAGTTATGATAATCTTTACGCTACGTCCAAACACAACTCAGTGCTGAGATCAGGCTGTGCTGCTGATTTAATGCAAGCCATTAAACGCCAGAACAAGTGCCTAGGCAAACCCTGCTAGCTGTGCATTTCACAGGCAGCATCTTTTTGAGAGACAGAGAGGCATTTAGCCATCCCTCCGGCACACCCCAGAATCCAGTGACTCAAAACACAGCCACGCACAGTCTGCTTATGAATGAAAATTCCATACCTATCAGCAAATGCATCACTCCAGACTGCTTTAATACATGCTTCAGACCTATTCGCTGCTCCTCCCACATGCATATCTTTTAACCAAATCCCTTTGAGATGGCTTCTGCCATAGTGAGGAGGAGGGCTGGAAAAAGGCAGGTCTGTGGTCTGCGTATTGAAGTTAAGGGTTCTGGCTTCTAGCAAATAAGATTACCACCAGGAACGTGCACCAAGAACAAATAACTTCACACAAATATTGCAGAATACTCCCCAAAAGCATAACAGCGAGCACTCAAGTAGTCCATAGTGTAGTCAATCAAAACTGCCTTAAACCTCAATTATTGCAGGGAACTGCTTTCAGGTAAGCTGATACCGGCCAAGAATTATTCAGCAAATAATTCCAAATAATGAATACACTTGAGAAACTGTGGTCTATTCAAAACCAATCTGAACAGAAAAGGATGAGAAATTGGACAAATGAATTATTTCTATTAATTATTCACCCAGCTCCTGTGAATCAGGTTTGTATGTATAACTTACCTTGTGTCAATCGGGAAATATATTCCTGGTTAATTATTACTTGTACATCTGCGCATGTTTAACTAATACAACATATCAAAATGGTTGGTCCATTTTAATATCTTCAACAAGATTTACATTCACGTCTATGCTGCATGGAAGAAATTCTTCAGCTTTATTGTTATGAAGTTAAAGGATGCAAATCAGTCTCCTTCAAGGCAAGCTGTCGGGCAAGTTTTAAAATACTCCAAGTTTTATGGAAGAAGAACAGTGACAGGGAAGGATTAAGAAGCAGCTGTTTTCATGGTGGAGTGGAAGTACTGGGGGGTTTATTACTCTATAGCACAGGGTTATTTGCACAGAAACAGAGGCCAACATTTGCTGGATTTTGTCATTAGCTATAAATATACAGGAAAATTGTCTCCTTCCATAGGGGAAGGCTAGGGATGGGGGGAGAGGATGAACAACTCAATGGATTTCAGCTGACAGAAAACCCCAATAGACATGCACCACCAGGGACATGAAGAAGGCTCGGAGCTGCTTGGAGTCTCAGGATTCATGAGGATGACACAGATCTCAGGACAGCCGAATTCCACCCCTTCTGTGCACTATCCTTGTCCTGCCTCACAGCCCTGCAGCCGTGCTGCCACTGGACACAATTACTAGCCCTCCCAAAGAGGCGGAAGAGCGAGCTCTGAAGTTAATGCTGCCCTGAATGCACTAAATTCCAAGGGGGCTTTGCACCATAGAAGTCTACAGGTTTCCATAAGAACGGCCATAGTGGGTCAGACAAATGGTCCCTCTAGCCCAGTATCCTGTTTCTGACAGTGGCCTATGCCAGATGCTTCAGAGGAAGTGAAGAGAACAGAGCAATTTCTCAAGTGATCCATTCGCAGTCATGTATCCCCAGCTTCTGGCAAATGTAAGCCTTTTGCCAGGTGGTGCTGGCAGCAACAATGACCAGGTTCAATATCTTAACGTTACAAAACAGAACCAGTTTGAGCCCCACACGGACACCTGGATAAACCAAGTCCTTCCCTGGGGGGTCACCAATAGGGAAACCTTCCCCACCTGCAAGCACTGAGTCTGTGTGTGAAAAAATACCCAAAACCTTTACTAAGGGGAAAAGGCACTCAGCACGAATCTGGGGAAACAATGACTGAGAGGTATGCACACAATAAGTAAAACAGCCACTCCTCAGTATCTTGGGCAGCAGATCTTTGTCTTGGTTCCCCACCTTACAGTTTGAAAATCCAATGAACAAATGTCCCTTTATCATGCCACTGCCGCTTTCCCTTTGCTGCACCTCACTCATGGTCTGTAATCTGAGGTCAGCAACATCCCAGAATCCTGCGGGAGGGCATTCAAGTGGGTTAACCTCCAGATTCTAGGGATGGGCAGGTAAGGCCTCTGCTGCTAGCTTCTGTCACCTGGACTGTGTCTCATCCATGTCTCCATCTCTGCTCTTCTGCATCCTTGGTCTAGTCTGGCCTGGCCCAGTCCTACGGCACCATGAGCACCCAGCCCACCTACTAGTCATCACAGCTCTAGGGCTCGCTGGGTAGGGGCAGAAGGACATACTTGGATTTTCCAGTTAAATGTTCCAGTGGGTTGGCGGTGATGAGATTTGCCCCTTCCTGCAGTTCTAGCAGAATGTGACTCCCAAACCAGCAGAGGATGGGAGAATTGCAGCGGCTGTACATCCTAAACCATCAGGAGCCCCAGCTGAGAGAGGCAAGGGAATAACAGTTCAATTCAGATGGCACAGTCACTTCTATACTCTGTTATCCGGATCCACTGGGTTCTTGTTCCATCACAAGAGTCAAAGAGGCCATTCATTCTGAATGTAGTTAGAGGATACAAACGCAGACGCTACCTCCAGAAGAGCAGGAGGGTTGCTCAGACTCCAGGGTTCCAGGGATGCTGGGTTCGGAAAGAGATTTTGAAGCTGAGAATTGCTGGATTTGGAAACCAGACATGGAAGAGCTGTGGCAAAACTACGATTTCACCAATGCAGTAGGTTGATTTTGCAATGTTCTTAATGTTGATTAAATGTATTGACCTGCCATCGATTGATACTGTGGCTGAAAGCATAAACTAAGATGCACGTCTTTTCATATGAAGATTGATTTAGCTCCACATTAAAATTGAAAGGAATATCTTCTCTGGTTCTCTGAAATCCTAATCTTCCCAGCTTCTATGGAAATGTAACTGACTATATGGGAATATAATTGAATTTCAGCTCTAAATTCGGTACAGGTGGTGGCAGAGAGCAGAAATCATGTTCTGGATAAAATGTATATTATCTGTTATGATCCTGGGTTTACTGAGGAGAGAACCCACTATATATGATATGTTAAAAAGAAATATTAGATGATCTTCATTATTTTTTTAAAAATCAATGTATAATTGAATATTTATATTTTAAAATGACATGCCTAGGAGGTAACCTACCTCAGCCTTACCTTTGAGACTTTCTGTAGCTCACAAATTTGACCATATTCGTCTACCTGGTAAGATCTGTGGGTCAGAAAGTACATCTCTGCACGTATGTGGTGTTTGCAAGTCTATCAAAAGCTTTTTATTGTCATGACAATTGTTTTCTAGATCTGTTTGTTATTAAAATGAAGCAGTCACCTTCGAATGGTTATTTTTTAATGCACAGGATATGTCTGCTTCTTCTCAGACATTAGTATGTAATGTTCCAGTTGTCTTTTCTATAACCTCAGCAGATGTCCCATAGCGCTCCAGCACAGAAACAAATAAAACAGAAATGAAGAACATCTGTGCGCAGAAAAAGTTATTTTCTTATTATGGGGAAAGTCAGAGAGGCAGAGACACAGCAATGGTTCTCTATCATGAGGCCTTACAGCCAGATGGGCTGTGTGATTTAGAAATAGTTTAAATCATTAAGAATACTGTTATGGGGCTGCTCGCACAGCTGTCCCCTCTCAGGTCTCTCTGAATGACCCACTCAGGAGTTCAGCCTCATGCCCTCCCCTGTGTTAGGGGGGTTCTTGCAGTTTTCCAACTCTGAGACTGGGATCTGGGTCCAACGCCCCATCTACCCCAACTGCTTATCACCACACAGGCCTGACTGGGCCCTTGTGTCTCTTCCCTTTGGGAGCTCGTGACCACTGCACTATAGTGGCCAGCAGCCTTCTCAGAACACACCCGTTTATTTCGCAAATGGAACAAAGCATACGAGAAAACAATTTTAAAACAAACAGCCGACACATATCTGGGCTCCTCCAATCTGATACTTCACTTTTTCCAGTCAGCTAGGCAGGCCAACTCGGAGAATCCCCGGGGATGGATGCGTCATTGTTCAGCAGTTAGATCCATTTAACCCTCATGCTTGCAATCACTGGCCTCATGATTGACTCTACCGGTGGGTGAGTGTGTTTCAGCTGGCTTCTGTCCCGCTATTCCTACACACCCTCTTAGAAATCTGATACATTGGACCCCAAAATGTGATTTGATAAATATTCACTACCAAACACGCCCATTCATCACAAACATTTCATGTCTAATGCCAATAATAAACATTATTTTGACTACAGATTGTATGGGTCTGGTTTTCAGCTATGTCCTCTAGAGCGTGAGCAAAACATATTTCTCAAGCTACCTCTTTGCACCCACCAATTAGGTAGGTAGCTATCCAGGGGCTATCTACTGCAAAATCAGAGACCTTTTGAAACCTGACTCATAGCCAGGCCCATAATACTGAGTTCTGAATCGTGTTGAAAATTTCTTACCTTACACAATGATTAGATCCCATGAAGATACTTCCTAACTACTGCAGAAAAGGTATATTTCCATACACTAACCCACTGCCTGGAAGGAATGGGTGGGTAATCAGAGAGAACGCGCAGCAAAGAACATCGTGCTAAACATTTTTTTACACACAACAAAATGAAATGATCATTGACTGCATGACAGCAGGCATAAGTGAGCAGAAAAACATGGCCGGAAATCTGTATGCATTTCAGAAAGAAGCCAGACAAGGTAAATGTGAACTATATAAAATGAAATTTGTCATCATTTATGTTATTAAACTGACAGCCCAAGAGACTGAAGTCCTCTCTACCTGCAAAGAGAAGATACAGACACTGGTACAATAGGGGAATTGGCAGGAATATCTTCACTATCCTCTCCCCAGAAATGTGACTTAATCCTGTTCAGAATGGGACACCCTTTTTAAGGGATGGCAGTATCCTTCACATGCCAACTGAATTAAGGCCTGGGCCTGCTACATTATATATAGATGCTACATGGAGATGGTCAAATTGTTAATAATAATGCAAAAAAAGAAAGCAGAAGTGTTCGAAATATATTTGTTTTGTATTTGGAAAGAAGAAGACCAATGTACATGCATTCCATGAGTATAATGAACTACTTTCCAGTCCATTAGGAACCAAGGAGGATGTTAAACAGTGTCTTCTAAGGATAAATATTTTAAAATCAGCAGGCCCAGATAACTCCTGCCCAAGCATCCTAAAATTGCCATCTCCTGAGTTTTCTGGCCCTTGGATATTAATTTGCAATACACCTTAGTATAATGGGGCAATTCTAGATGACTGGAAGAGGCTAAGGTTATGCCAATTTTCAAAAAGGGCAGGCAGAATGACCCAGCTGACTATTGGCCAGTTAGCCTGACAGCAATCCCAGGAAAAATGGAAAAGCTGATAGGGGATTCAATTGATAAAGAAATCAAAGGATAGGGAAAAAATTAATGCCAGTCAACACAGTTTTATGGAAGATAGGTCTTGTCAAACAAACCTGATTTCATTCTTTGATGAGATTACAAGTTTGGTTGATACAGATTCCTGCACAGAGGTAATCAACTTTGACTTAGTACCACACAAAATCTTGATTTTAAAAATGTTTATACAATGTCAGTAGAACACATGTCACATCAATTCAGAACTGGCTCAGTGACAGACCTAAAAACGTCAGTGGGGAACATCAAACAGGGGTGTTTCTCATGGGGCTCCACAAGAATCACTACTAGGCCTGACATTAAAAATGTTCATCAATGATCTCAAATGAAATATGAAACCTCCTTCTGGTAAAATTTGCAGATGACAAAAAGATTGGCAGAGTGGTAATTAATGATGAGGCCAAGGATCTTGATCACTGGATAAGCTGGGCCCATTCAAACAAAATGTGTTTTAATGCAGTCAAATGCAAGACCCTACATCTAGGAACAGGGAATTCAGGCTATCCCGACTGAATGGCGCACCATATCTGGGAAGTAACAACTCTGGAAAGGATTTAGGGCTCACACAGATAGTTTAGGGACTGCTACACTGGGATGGAGGGGGGGAAATGGGGCCCAGCCAGGACCACCCTCTCCCCAGAACTGTGTAGGGGTGACCTTCCAATTATGGGGGCACTAGTACCCAGATGGCACCTCCCTCCCATCCCATGTGACTTTGGTGTAAAAACTGCCGCAAGGAGCCAGCCAGAGATTTCAACCAGTTGGCTCAGAAGCAAAGACCTCCAGCCATTCAGAGAACTGTTTACAGTTTGACCCAACTTTCTCTGCTCTGTGTTGCTCAGTTTTCCCTAGCTCCTCCTGCACACTCTCTTCACCTCAGCTTCATTCCACAGCTGTTCCTCTTACCCTCTCCTCTGTTCCCTGCCCTGCCCCCTTCCTTCTCCTTTTTCTCACCTTCTATCTGAGCCAGCCCACCATCACCACCAGAAAATACTGTAGAGTCACAGAAATGTAGGCCTAGATTTAGTCATCTAATCCAGTCACATGCACTGAGGAAGGACTAAGTGTTATCTAGAGTCTGGAGCATCCCTGAGAGACCGTTCTCTAACCAGTTCTTAAAACCTCCAGAGATGGAGATTCCACAGCCTCCCTGGGTAACTTGTTCCAGCGCTTAACTACCCTGAATGTTAGGAATTTTTTCCTAATGTCTAACTTAAATCTCTCTTGTTTCAATTTAAAGCCAATACTTCTTGTCCCATCCTCAGTGGATAGGGAGAACAATTTATCACCCTCCTCTTTATAAACAGTCTTTTACACCTTTTACTTCATGTTTTCTAGACCTTTAATCATTTTGTTGCTCTTCTCTGGACTGTCTCCAATTTGTCCACGTCTTTCCTGAGCTGTGATGCCCAGAATGGGACACAGTTCTCTAGTTAAGATCAGTGCCAAAACAGAACGGAAGAATTAATTCTTGTGTCTTCTTTAGAATACTACAGCTAACACATCCCAGCATGATCTTCGCTTTTTTGCTACAGTATTACATTTTTGGCTCTTATTTAATTTGTGATCCGCTACACACCCCAGAGCCTTTTCTACTATACTCGATCCTAGGCAGTCATTTCACAGTTTGTATTTGTGAAATTCATCATCCCTTCTAAGTGCAGAACTTTGCATTTGTTCTTATTGAATTTCAGATGATTTTTCCCATTTGTCAAGATAATTTTGAATTCTAATCCTTTCCTTCCCCAGCTTGGTATCATCCACAAACTTTATAAATATACTCTCTAGGACATTATCCATATCATTTATGAAGATATTGAACACAATCAGACCTAGGCCTTATCCTGGCTGGACTCCACTCAATACGCCCTTCCGTCTTTAATGTGAACCATTGATTACTACCCTGAGTACAGTTTTCCAACCAGTTGTTCACCCACCTCATAAACTCATAGACTTCAAGGTCAGAAGGGACCAATATGATCATCTAGTCTGACCTCCTGCACAATGCAGGCCACAGAACCTTACCTACCCTTTCCACCTTAAAGTAGGTTCATCTAAGGTAAATCTCCCTACTTACTATCATGTCATTTGCTGCCATCACATAGTTCACTCTGCTGGTGTGTTAAACTCACCACCCTGCCATGAGGTGCCCTCCCCTGGAGGAGGCCAAAATTGGGTAAGAGTTGCTGGGACTGTCGTCCACCACTTACCCCGAGGAGACTGAGGACCCGCAGACTACAGGACTCCACCAATGGACTCTGGTAAGAAGTAGCCCAGGGGAACCAGACATTAGTCAGGCTGTGCTATCGCCATACGAGTCAATGTGTTTTGGCAGGATCCCCACCAACCCAGTGGCAGGATCCCCCACCACTGTCAGGGCCCTGGGTTGGGACCCGATGGAGTAGGATGGGCCTGGGTGCCCCGACCTCCCTGCTGCCAACGCCAACTTTGAAGTGGTGGCCTGCTCACCCTAGGCCAGAAGGTCTGTGTCTTGTTTGTGGCTTGCCCCAGCCAGACGACTGCAGGCCTGCTGACGATATTTGCTCTCTGCCCTAACCAGGGGGCTAGGCTATAGACTGGTCCTTTCTCTGTCCCACCCAGAGAGCCAGAGCTATAGACAGTAGACCACTCTGTACATAGCACTGGTCAGACTGGTACTAGAATGTGGCATCCAGTTCCAGTGTCCACGTTTTAAAGAAGATATTGAAAAACTGGAGAGGGTGAAGAAAAGAGCCACAAAAACAATTCAAGAGCTGGAGAGAATGCCTTGCAATGAGGGTCTTCAAC
Organism: Emydura macquarii macquarii; assembly: GCF_026122565.2. Classification (NCBI taxonomy): domain Eukaryota; kingdom Metazoa; phylum Chordata; order Testudines; family Chelidae; genus Emydura; species Emydura macquarii. Next base: position 2,923,266 of record NW_027131688.1, read on the forward strand.
AGCTCCATCTGTTTAGTTTATCAAAAAGAAGGTTGAGAGGTGGCTTGATTACGGTATACAAGTACCACGGTGGGGAGCAAGTACTGGGTACAAAGGGCTCCTTAATCTCGCTGAGAAAGGCAGAACAAGAACCAGCAGTGAGAGGTTGAAGCCAGATACATTCAAATTAGCCATAATTTTTAACAGCAGGAGTCATTGATCATTGGAACAGATTCCCAAGGGAAGTGGTGGATTTTAGTCCTGATGTCTTCAGATGAAGACAGGGCGCTTTTGGGAAGACATGCTCTAGCCAGCAAAAGTTATTTGGCTCAATGCAGATGCAAGCGGGTGAAATGTGCTGACCTGTGATATGCTGGAGGTCAGACTAGATGATCCATTGGTCCTTCTGGCCTTAAACGCTATGAATCTGTACCCACACACACGAATACATATTGACAGGATTAGACATTTGCCTTTAAAAATCTGGGGCTATCTAGGCATTGCTGTGCTCAACGTCACAAGGCCCAACTGGGTCTCGCTCAACCTCCCGACCGAACCACACTGGAAAGGCTGAGGTCTGCCACGTGCAACTGCTGAATGAATGCTTGACTGAAAATCTACACCACATGCAAGAAGGCCTAACTGATTTAGGAGCCTACATCTCATTTTCAAAAGGGATTTAGGCACTTAGGAGTCAATGAGATTTAAGCTTCTCAATCAGGCATTGCAATGCTGAGCCCAGTAAAGCCTAAATACCTTTACAAATTGGGCCGTCATCCTTGCTGTGAAACCAGCGTGTCTTTGTTCTAATAGTGGGTGTGTCCAAGAGCCTGATATGCAAAGCATCTGGGAATTCTGTTTGCATGTGCGTTATTTGCAATTGTTTGTATTTTGAAAGTCTCCTTTTTGCTGTATTTTGTGCACCCAAAGCTGCTTACAGTGTATAACTTCATGCCTAATTTTGTTTTCTTAGATATCTTGATACAGTAGTAAACATCATTTTAAAAGTCTTTTGGGGGATTCCCGGTATATGTCCAACTAGCAATGACAGCTAATATAATGCACTCTTGATGGCTGTACTGTATATTTTACCATGCTGCATTGTTCTGCACTTTACAGAATAATGCCACTGATCTGACTGTATATGCTATTTTCTATATCATCTCATTTCTCGTATGAACATTGTTTAGTTTAAAGATACAGCAATTTATGTAATAATCACATATATAATGATTCCTTGCACCACCACTGTTTGATTCAATAACATACAGGGTGGAAAATTCCTCCTTAGCAGCGGAAACACAACAGCAGCTACAGCAATGGCGAAGAGACATTGATGTAAACAAGGCTCTACTTTTTTATTTTAAAAAGTTTTTAACACCCGGCACAGATCCTGGACTGAGACAGAAAAGGGGAAGTGAAAGAAAAGGTGCAATTGAGCAAGAACCAAAGCAGAAAAATAAGAAACTAAAAGGAATCAAAAGAGTGTTTTGAAGTGTTTTCCCACGTCTAATCTCTCACTTGCATTTGAGCTGCTGGAACCTGTTGTGCATTCCTTCCCCACGCTCATCTGGAATGTGCTCGCTTTAGGGTTGGCTTAATTTAAAACCCCCACCGGTCTGGGGCTACAACAGGGGAGCTACGCCTGCTTTCATTCTGACTGCTTGTTAATCTCACAGAAGCCTCTTTCACAGCTGACAAAGACACTTTCTAAAGGCAGAGGGATCCTTTGTCTTCCTGGCTGTTTACATCCTCCAGTGTTTGCAACCCTTTATGGGTAATAACCTCACTGTGACCCATACATACAAACGGGCATTTTCACTGGCCTCGCTTCGCCCGCTCTTTATGCACTGTGCTGCGTTGTGTGCAGCCGCTGCTGCCCATATTCAGACTTGCCCATTCAAAATACTTTCTGAATATTTCTCAATAGACAGATGTCCATAGTTATGCCCTTCCACTCAGCTAGGGCCCCATAGGATTCTCAGTGCCTGGGGTAGACAGAAGTGAATTTCCTTTCAGAATAATCATGACCAGCCATTTCATTACATCCTTCCTGGTGCACAGGATGGAAACTAGTCTCTTCCTTTCCCCTCTGTCATTTCCATGTGCTCTGTGGCGTTGAGGTGGACTGTTCTGCCCTGCTGCTAAGAGTTCTTCTCCAGGTTTCTCTTGGGTGCCCTCTGTGGCAAACGGCCAGCTTCGTCCTAGTGGGTCTCATGCTTTTACCTCTCGTAGTGGGCCAGGGCACCACCAGTTACCCCGTCTCCCCGGAGGGAGGTGGGGGGGATGGTCCCTCCGGCCTGGCTCCATAGGAAGAGGAGGGAGGGAGGAACCCACGCCTGCCCACCCACTCCTCCAGGTCCCAGCCCAGGGGCCCCACGAATAACGACTAGGTGCTGCTGGTGCCGTATTCACAGCTGCAATATTTTCCCCTGGATTAATTCCCCCCCTCTTGTCCTTTCAGCTCCTGGGCCAGGCTTCCTGACTCGGGCCCCTGTGCCTGAGGAGTAACTCAGTCCTGTTTGAGCAAGCTTTCCCCCTCCTGGGCCCGGTGCCCTTCCTCCAAACTCCTCCTCACAATGCTACACTCCTCCTGCTTCACCTCCAGCTCGTGCCCCATCTGTCTGGAGCAGGGGGTTTTTATCAGGCACCTGGCTGGGCCTGAACTGGCCTCAGATGCTCCTAATTGCCCTCTAGTAACTCTGGCTAGTCTGCTGGGAACAGAACCCTGAGCATTCTGTCACTCTCCTACTGCCCTCTGGAAGGGAAGGGAAGACAGAAAAATGAGTCATTTAATTGGCCGGTAATTCCCATCCGATATACCAGGGAATGAGTGTTTGGAGAGCATTACAACAACACGAGCCGTGTCTGTTTAAATTCAGGACCTGTCTTCACAGCAGAGTTAGTTCCAGCTACGGCCTGGGTTTGTCCCTACCCCTCTTTCTGTCCACTCTGAAAAACCTCTTATGAGGGTGTGTGGAATATTATATTTATATTACTGATCCCGATATTACAGAATTGCAATAAATATCGCGTAGGATATGCCAGGCAAGGTGCCAATGGCAAAGTCATGATTTGCTAAAACGGACAAGCACGTTTATATGGATATATCAGTTTTACAATCTGAGTTCTAAAGATGTCTGCTGTGTTTATATTGCACACTCCTGCTGCGTTTCTGGGTGACACCCCCCAGACAGGACGGCAGCAGCACTAAGCTGGCTTAATGGCCCATCAAAGGAATTCAGTGTACAATGAATGCAGTGAAAGAACCCAGGGGTTGCACTTCACAAGTCACCAGGACATGTAGGAACATGCCTATGGACGGGGGCTCTGAGGCTTTTTCATGCCATGAGCTGTCGGGCTATGCTTGGGACAAAGGAAGTACAACAAGCCTCATGACAGAAACTATAAAAGGCGGCAACTGCACCATCTCCATCTTGTCCATCTTCATTCCTGCTTCCTACCTCTGGATCGACTCATCTACAACTGAAGCTGTGGAACAAAGGACTGAGACCCATTCACATACTGGATGTGCACCAGAGGAACCGTACAAGTCTGAAAACTCCACAGTTCTGCTGAGAACCTGTTCTATAGGGACTTGGAAGACATTCGTATGTATCTGATTGCTTTAATCGTTTAACATCTCTCAGCTTGTTTGGTTCTTTCCTTTTATAATAAACCTTCAGTTTTAGTTACTAAAGGACTGGCTGGCAGCGTGGTATTTGGGTAAGACCCAAACTCATATTGATCTGGTGCTGTGGCTGACCCTTTGGGGATTAGGAGAACCTTTTTGGTAAAGGGAATAGAGTTTTAATAAGCTCTCTCTTTCTGGACCTAGATGCTAATTGGGAGTCAGAGACTGACATGCAATAGAGAGGGCTGTGTAACTTCTTGTTTTAGCTTCCTGATAACCAGTGTGGGGGGATCAGAGCATTGTTTCTGACTGGTGGGTGAATTTAACTGCAATGTTAGCCACCAATTTGGGGGAATCTTCTCTCCATCTTTCAGCCTGCCCTGCCCTTGGCATTTTCAGGTGGGCTCCCCTAGGCATGGACAGGTCACACTTCTAACCCAGACTTGCTAATGCTTTAAACCCAGGTTAGCAGGCACTGTGGAGTATATCAACTTGCTTTAGCCCAAGTTGGCAACCTGTCAATTTTGCAGTGAAAAAAACAGGCTAATCAAGCCTGGGTGCTCTTAATCCTCCAAAACTATCCCACAATTTCACTTGGGCTGTACTTTGTCTATCTCCTCCCTTCCTCTGCGATGGAAGTCAGCTGCACTGGCTCAGTGTTTTAACCGCACAGCTGCCTGCTCCATATCTGCTGTATTTACTGAGCATTTGAACCAAGATGCCATGGAAGGAATCCACCTCTCCTGCTGCCAGTCGGCCAGATGCTTACACCAGGCATCTGATGAAGCTGTGATGTGATAGCCGTAAAACCCGTACATTGGGGGAAATGACCCAAGCGACATGTTATGTTTAGTGGACAGGAAAGACTCGGAGTGACAGAGATGTCAGCCAGGTGCACTACAAATTACTTTGGGGTTTGCAGACAGAAAATCCCTAACGACGTTCTCATTAGAGCTTCCTGTTGCCAAATACCATGCACTTTCACCTCCAGAATGGTCTGCATTACGAATGAGTAACTCCACTTAGGAGTTATTTACACACAGCATTGTTCTCCTGTCACTGACAGATAGAGGCTCCATGATAGATGAGAGAGAGAGAAAACACTCAGTGAATGAATTCCCAGAGTGGTCCAATTTAATGCACCACTAAGAACCAGAAACCCACCCCAGCACACGGGCTAGATCACTCCCAGTGTGACTGCAGTAACACCAGGCTAGGCTAGCCTGGGCTACCTCTTCAGTGGAGACATACCCTCATTAGCACGACAAGTAGCATGTTGGTTTCAGGTTAGCACCTCCCGTCACGACAGCTGACAAGTGAACGGTGGGAGGGAAGAGCAGAGAGGCCTGGGAGCGCGGAGGTGACAAGCACTGTGTGCGTACACCTGCAAAAAGGACTTTTACATGGTAAACAGGGAACAGGAAAAACAGCAAATGAAACAGTTTCCTCTAAAGCAGCCAAGAACAAAACCCCAGAATGGATTCAGGACTGTAGTGAGGCAGAACGGCCTCCCCCCGAACTCGACAGTGAGGGACCGCTGCGCTCACCCTGGGGGGTAGAACCAAATCCTCCCTACCCCATCACCGGAAGTCCCAGGACAGGACAGAAAATATAAAAGGAGAGTTCCGGAGGGCCACCGGCGGGAGCAGACATCTCTTCCAGGGAACAGAGTCCTCCGCAGGACCCCCGCCTAGCCCCCGAGAGGAGCAGTGCCCTGCTGCCAGAGGAGAAAGGAGATTCTCAGAGGAGGGACTGAAGTAGCCACTGCCTCACTGTGAGGCAATGAGCCAGAGGCGCCGTTCAATGGCGCACCAGCGACTACCTGGGGTAGGAAGTAGCCCAGCGGAAAGGGACTTTGATCGGGTTGTGCTGCGAGAAGCGAGGCAGCGTGGTTCAGTGGTTTTCCCGCTGACCCGGTGGCAGGACGACCCACCACTGACAGGACTCTGGGCTGGGATCCGGTGGAGTAGGGTGGGCCTGGGTCCCCCTACCAATCCCTGCTGCCATCTCATACCTGGGGTGGCTGCAAACTCATTCTAGGCCAAGAGTCTGTACCTGTATAGACTGTTAACTGCTGCCTGCCCCAGCCAGGAGGCTGTGGGCTAAAGTCTCTGCTCGGCCTGCCCAAAAAGGGCCAGAGCGTCCGCCATCACCAGCTGATTACTGCCATCTCCTCGTCAGACAGGACATCTGGGCGGTGCCCTTGTGATCAGTGTCACAGGGAGCACAGCAAAGAGGCATGAAAGGTGTAACTGAAACCTCCCGGAGGACAGCACAAGAGACCTGACGCCAGCGCAGCCTCTGACAGGCTGTCGTCTGCCAAAGGGGACCGGGTGACTGGCTGACGCAGTCCGTAGAAGTGCAGGACGTTGTTGCTGTTCCTTTTTCAACACCCAGGGGCTTCTCTGAGCATGCTCGGGCAGTGTTTCAGACGAGGCGTGTTCTGTGCACGCTTGTTTTAATCAGACCTTCTCTCTATTTCAAAGAGATCCTGTTTCATTACAGGTCTTGTGAGCTGAGGCTAGTGGAGAGTTTGAGGGGGTCTTGGAGAGCAAGAGGTAGTAAAGGAAGAGGCACAGCCCACCTGGGATTCCTACGGCACGGAGCAGACCGAGGGCTCCTCTCTTATGAGGGGCGAGGTGTTATTATTATTTCACTGTGGCATGCAGTACTGTTCCTATAATGAGCGAGTGCTACATGTGCTGGCTTGTTCGGCCAATCCATCCTATCCAGTCATGCCAAGGCCATGTCACACCCTGCTGGCCTGCTAGGTTCCACCATAGTGCAATCCAAGGCTAACGAGCTTGCACTGCTTAGACTGGCGATCAGTTTTTTCTCCCAAATACAGTTGGTTCATGGAATCTTAGTTCTGTAATAGTCAGTGGAACCATTCTGGGTTTCCCCAAGCCGGGGTACCCTCAGCTACCACCCCTGGAACATGCCTCTACTCCAAGTTAAAAGGCGATGTCCCTCAGCTACAAGTGCTGCACACAAATTGACAAAATTATGGACTGATAAAAACAATTCACTTGTACCAAAGTGCAAATGTATCAGACGTGTGTGTTAGCAGTATTACTCTGTGGTCTGGAAGCATCTGCATCAAATGACACAGTCATCAGTAGGCTGTAGGCAGCAGAGATTCTTTGAATGATGGCAGATGTAAAATGCAGTGTTTTCAGTAAATGGAAAAGTAAGAAGGAGAGTTTATTTATATTTATATTTATAATCATAAGATATTTATATCATCATAGTGCCTAGGAACCAGGCAAGGACCAGGAACTCATTGTGCTAGGCACTGTACAGACACAAACAAAGAGACAATCCCTGCCCCAAAGAGCTCACAATCCAAGCATAAGACAAGAGATAAATGGATACCAACAGATGGAAGAAGAGAGAGAATGGGAAGGGGAGCCGAGAGGGGTTAAAAGTAGCAGGAATGGGAGAGGAAAAGCCTGGACAGAGGAGTAAGCCAGATGCTATGATGCAGAAAAGGGGGGTGGAGAGAACCAGGGATGAGTGGCAGATGGACAAGGTTATAAAGAAGATTGAAAAGTGCTGTGAAGGTAACGGTTCTAGAATCTCCACCGCCGAGAGTTGGACAGCACTGTCCCACCCTGCCTTCTCCCTTCCCTGGCATCGACCAGCCTCCGCCACTGGAAAGATGTTTGCAGTGTCCTCCGGTTGCAATTGGAATTAGACACTTAACTACTTTTAGGATCTGGACCTTGAAAGATTCATAAATGAACTGGAAAAAGGGGTAAACAATGAGGTGGCAAAATTTGCAGAAGATTCAAAATTACTCAAGATAGTTAAGTCCAAAGCAGAGTGTGAAGAGTCACAAAAGGATCTCACAAAACTGGGTGACTGGGCAACAAAAAGGCAGATGAACTTCACTGTTGCTAAATGCAAAGTAATACACATTGGAAAACATAATCCCAACTATATATATAAAATGATGGGGTCAAAATTAGCTGTTACCACTCACGAAAGAGATCTTGGAGTCATTGTGGATGGTTCTCTGAAAACATCCACTCAATGTGCAGCGGCAGTCAAAAAACCTAACAGAAAGTTAGAAACCATTAGAAAAGGGATAGATAATAAAACAGAAAGTGTCATAATGCCACTATATAAATCCATGGTACACCCACATCTTGAATACTGCGTGCCTATCTGATCGCCCCATCTCAAAAAAGATATATTAGAATTGGAATGTACATAGGACAACTAAAATGATTGGTATACGGAACAGCTTTCATATGAGGAGACATTAAAGACACTGGGATTGTTCAGTTTGGAGAAGACACAACTAGGGGGGGAATATGACAGAGGTTTATACAATCATGAATGGGATGGAGAAAGTGAATAAGAAAGTGTTATTTACTCCTTCACATAATACAAGAATCAGGGGGTACACAATAAACTTAAGAGGGAGCAGACTTAAAACAAACAAAAGGAAGTATTTCTTCATCCAAGGCACAATAAACTTGTGGAACCCGTTGTGAAGGGATGTAGTGAAGGCTAAAAGCATAACTGGGTTCAAAAAAGAATTAGATAAATTCATGGACGATAGCTCCATCAATGGCTATTAGCCAAGATGGTCAGGGACACACACCCATGTTCTGGGTGTCCCTAAACCTCTGACTGCCAGAAGCTGGAACTGGATGACAGGGGTTGGATCCCTCAATAACTTGCCTGTTCTGTTCATTCCCTCTGAAGCACTTGGCACTGGTCACTGTTGGAAGACAGGATAACGGGCTACATGGACCATTGGGCTCACCCAGTATGGCCATTCTTCTGACTATGGACAAGGTCAAGTGCCAGGGGATCACACCCCTTGGGAAGAAACTTAGTTTAAGTTCGCTGGGGCAGGGACTGTCTTCTTGTCACATGTGCGTGTGGAGCACCCAGCGGCCTTCATCCCTCATTGGAGCCTCTGGGAATTATCCAAACACAACGCGTGTATTTGTTTGTTTAAAGGAAAGCTGAGGTGAGCACCAAAGCTTACGAGGCCCTAAAATCAGAGGAAGGAGGAGTCACGAAGGTGGACTGTGTGGGCTCTAGAGGACAAGTCTGGCAGTGAGAGCCAGTGGAGAGGATGCTAAGGCCCTGGAAGCATCAGCTACTTTTGGAGAGCAGGGGACACCACTCTTCCGCCAAACTGATCGACCTTTCAGGGATAAAACTAGCCAGGAGGTAGGATAAGCATAGGGCAGGATGTACCAGATCTCAGAAACAGTTCTTAGGAGAATGGACAAAATACACCACATTCTAGTTACACAGCTCTCTGCATCTCCAGGTGCTATGAGAGTTAGGAACGTAAGTGTCATCACCATCCTAGGAGATTCAGACCCATTTGTACGTCATGTGCACTAGTTCATCCATCCCTTATTAACACCGCACACAGCCCATCACCCCTCCACCACACATCTCATGTAGCTGATCAACTGTGCCAGCATGGCCCTGCATTGCCAAAGAGCCACAGTGTAATCTCTGCCTGTTCATACACCTGGGGCTGAACAGCAGGGAAAGACGTTGTGAAATTGAAAGAATAAGTTTCTAGAAGAGAATCACCACCACTTCCCCGTCGTCACCCTTCTTCGGAGAGCAACAGACAACATGGACAGCCTGGGGCAACCGTCACATGCCATAGTAAAACGCCACTCTTGAGAGAGTCTACACCAGGGCTTCTCAAACTGGGGGTCACGGCCCCTCAGAGGGTTGTGAGGTTCTTACGTGGGGGTCACAAGCCGCCCAACTCAGAAAGCAACACGGCTGCCAGCAGAGGCGCAGAAGTAAGGGTGGCCATGGGGCGCTGTGTCTGCTGTGAAAAGTGATACTGATGTTTCTTTGCACCCAAGTATTAAACAGTAACTATTTCAAAAAGGACTTTTCTGCTGAGAACAATAATTTGATAAAAATGTGTTATAGTCTTAATTTAAAAGTGGTGAGGAAAGGTAAATTCATTTTAAACAAAAGGGTCATACATTCAGCATTTAAAATAGTGTTAAATATTAAAAAAAAGGTATTTTTAATTTACAAGGGGGGGGGGGTCGCACTCAGAAGCTTGCTGTGTGAAAGGAGGTGCCCATGCAAAAAGTTGGAGAGCCACTGGTCTACACTATAACCTGTGTCTGAGTGGTGATGACCCATTGCCCTGCAGATGGGAGGCTACTTTGTACCAGCACTGACAAGAATGCCTTTCTCAGGTGTCTCCTCACTGCCTGCCACCTCTATCTTCACCAGCGTTGCCAAGAGGGGAACTCCCGCCTCTGCCACAAACCGGGGAGGTGCCTGTGCCCTAGACTGACAGCGCTTCCTATTGTTAACCATAGGGAAAGCTATGGCTGGACTCTCCTGTCCTTAGCAAGCCTTTTCCCCTCATTGCGTCTCATCAGTGAATTTAACCCTTCTGAACAGAAAAGTGAAATCCTGTCAGCAGGCAAAATGGCACAGATGGTGACTGCTAGTCCAGGCTGAACGTGATATCCTGAGACACAGCTCCAGAGAGTTGAGGGAGAGACAAATCCAGCTGGAAATCGACACAATTTATACCCCATTTACAGGGTACGAACCTGTGCTGGCCAGCAGTTGGGTGTTCTTCTTTCACCCAGTATTGCCATTTGCATTGCTGTAGTACCTGGAACGCGTTGGAAGGCTCAGAGCCCAAAGGGCCAGGAAAGACAAAGGGTGTGTGAGAAAGTGTTATTTGTGTTTGACAGGCGGGAACCTCTGGTGCAAAGACACCGCGGCCCAGATTGTTACAGGTGTTTAGGTGTTGCTCAGCTCAGTCTTGCAAAGCCTAAGTGACTAAGTCTCAATTTCAAAGTCACTTGCGCACTTAGGCTCCTAAATCCCATTGACTAAAATGCCTTTAAAAATCTGGGCTGATGTGCCCAAGGTTACACAGGAAGTCAGTGGCAGAGCTGGGTACTGCACCCATCCCACACTTACCCCACAAGACCTTCCTCTTCTCTAACGCGCAGCACGGGCTCCCATCAGCTAGGAAAAGATTTTTTAATTGAACCTCCAATGGGGGGAAAAAATCTCAATCTAAGTAATAGAGGAAGCAATATTGCAATGCAGCCCTCCAAAGCATAGTTCAAACGGCTCCTCCCTCACAAGTTCGGACACACTGAGCCCTCGGCTTTCTCCCTATAACCCTGTTTACGTTGCAGAAAGCCTGCTCCCCGTTCCTTCTTTGCGCCATGGCTTGCATTCTCTCTAAACACACACACGTGCTGTTAACATGAGCAATGAAGCTGTACAGCACCCACCCTGGGAGCTGTTTAAGGAATCGCTCTTCCTTCTGGGTCTGGGATTGTCACGAGCCGACGGTACCTGACTGTAAACTGCCTGGTCACCTTTGGGATGAATGATCAATTCTGGTCGCTCTCACTTTGATGGATGCTAAGAATGAGTGTAACCAAAAAAAAAAGTGTGACATCTTAAAAGCTTTGATGGCTTAAAGCTGCACTGGCCAGCATCCAAACGCGCACATCAAACGTTCTCAGTTTGGGGCAAGTGGAAGTGATTGCGGCAGAACGAATGCTGCGAAGGGAGGTTTTGAAGTCACCTTCCCATATCAAAGCACTGCATGCTACGTAACAGTGCAGATAGGGAGCTGCCTTCGACCCACATCACAGGGGATGTTCTGTTTTGAACCGAGGATCTCGGGTAACCAGGTGATCAAGGATGGGGCACCAGCCCCCATGTTTATTAGCCTTACTTCTATGGTTTCTTGGTTTCATTGTGAATGTAAATTAAGACATTTCAAGGGGCAGCCCTCCAACCAGCACCAGTCAGCTTCAGTTCCCCACCTCCACCCCATCCATGGATTTAAACTGAACCAGGGAAGGAGGATAACTTAGGGGCACCCCCGCTGCCTGGTCTGAGGAATAAGCGCTGCCCGCTGCTGATGGCACCAAAGAGGGGATGCTGCGGTGCTCTCTCTGCAGTGGGAGGAGGCGGGCGCTTGGAGCCAGGCTGGCTGCTTTCCTACAGGCAGTGCACTCGGATGCAGATCAGCCAGAGATGGCAACGCTGCTGCCTATGCCTCGTCTCCCAGAAGCCAGATTTCTTGGGGGAATGACAGTTCTTTAGATAGAAGGGGAAGAGTGTCTTTGATGCTGTATTTGGGGGTTGCCCTGCCTGTTCCCCTGGCATTACTGCTGGATGGGGGGAGCTTGGTTCTCCCTTTTCACCTCCGCCCCCCAGGCTGTCTGTAGGTAACACCTGACACTTCCCCTGCCCTTCCCATTTCTCACCAGCTGCACTGCCAATCCTGTGCTACTGCCACACAGAATCCAGGGCATTCCTCCGGAGCTGGGCAACTCACCGAGTTCAGTTTGGGGGCCAGGTTAAAAATATAAATAATAAAGATGTTGGCCAACCTAAAGGGAAATTTCAGTTTCTCACCAAAATAAAAACCAGGAAATAAAATGTATGTAAATGTTTTGTTTCATCTGAAAGACATTTTGATTGTGTTGTTTTATATTGCAATATTTTCATGTTTTTGGTTATTTAAATAAATCTAGCTAAATTTGGAAAGAAAAAGTCAGAACGTATCAACTTTCCAGAATGATCACCAGATTTGACCTGAATTCACAAATAGCATCGACCGACTGGAAACTGCATTTTTCAGTCAATAAATTATTTGTCAGAAAAGTGTCACTCATCTCTAACTCTCTCTTCAGAAGTGCCCAGGAGGAGCAGCCTCTTCCTCTCCTGTGAAGGAGAGAGCTTCCATGATCATTACCCCCGCGATGAAACCTGTGGGGGAAGGATAGGTGTTTTCTTCTCTTAAACCTGTATCAGGAAACCGGGATGGAGGGTGCTGGGTTGCAACCAACCTGGTTCTTTGCACGTTGCTAAGTGGGAGGGGGCACCCAGGTAGGACCCAACCACATAGTGGGGGAAGGTCCCAGGATGGAGACGGGTGAGAACAAAGCTCCCTGTCCAGTGTTATAAAACAGCAACTGTGATTCTGTACCATTGTCACATGACACAGTGGCATAAGAGACTCTATCCTCATTTATACACACAGTGTCTGTGATACAGCAACACCCAGAGTATAGACTCATAGCGGAGCAGGGTTGGATGGGACCTCAGGAGGTATCCAGTCCAACCCCTGTTCAAAGCAGGGTCAACCCCAACTAAATCATCCCAGCCAGGGTTTAGTCAAGCCAGGCCTTAAAAACCTCTAAAGATGGAGATTCCACCACCTCCCTAGGTAACCCATTCCAGTGCTTCACCACCCTCCCAGTGAAATAGTGTTTCTTAATATCCAACCTAGACCTGCCTCACTGCAACTTGAGACCGTAGCTCCTTGTTCTGTCATCTGCCACCACTGAGAACAGCCTAGCTCCATCCTCCCTACACCACCCTTCAGATAGTTGAAGGCCGCTATCAAATCTCCCTCTCAATCTGCTCTTCTGCAGAGTATCTATGATACTCTGCTATAATGTCATTTCTATTCCTTCTTTTAAATATTCTTAAAATTAATTTGGGACTGTGCTGGAATACACTCCTGTACTCAGACCCTACACCCACCATTGTAATAATCTTTTTACAAACTCTGCCTTGTAAGGTGTCATCTGAAAACTAATACCTTGCCGGTCAATAATACCATGGTGAAATGCAGCGATAAACAATTATTTTTTGTCAAGGTTCAACAAACACATACAATGCTGTATAATATACCCAGGGCCTATTGCTTATATTTTCAGTGCATTGAATGAAAAATAAAATCAAACCACTCTATAACCTAAAAATAATTTCTAAGAAAGCTGTAACAAATTACATCTGAGCCTCTGAGAAAGTATATAGATAAAATGTCAAATAGATGCAAATATTAGCAGTAAAACACTTTCAGACAATTGTTTTAAGTTTTGAATGTGTTTTGTCAAATAAAATTATTGTAGGCATATGTATATAGATAAACATATTCAAACCTTTCAAGCCTTCTGTGGTTTATTTAATATAAATATCAGCGTTTGAAAGAAAATAACATTTAGTCCACATGAACTCTATCTTTTATGCTTAAGTCTTTCCAATAACACCCCCCAATATGTGTATTAAGCAAAAGAATCATGAATTATTACTGTGAAACACTTGTTAAAACTGTAGTATCACTACTGAAAATGTAATTTTATACAGCAATACAAAAATTTAAACTAAAATATATGTGACTCTTGTATAATTATACTACTCACCATCAGAAGGAAAAGTGACACAAGGGCCTTGAAGTCTGGGGTGAGTTCAGTCTAGGCAAGATAGAGGCCATTCCAGAGATGATTATCAGTCAGAACGGAGCGATTGCACCATTTAATGTTGTTCGTTGTTGAGAGTGCGATGCACTCATGGATGTCGAGCCAAACAGTGAAAATGTTACGTGCCACCTTCCTCTAGTGTGGATACAGGGAGTCCAGCACAAGGGTTGTCCAGAAAGCATCTCATGTAGTTTCAGTGTGCCACACCTTGCACGCTTCATCCCCTTGTAAATCAGTGGGCTCCAGCTGTAGTTTTAGCTTTTTCGACATCTGGAAAGGTGGCTTTTTCTCGATCACACCAAGTGCCAGTTTGCTTGGACCAAGAATGGGTTTCTTAGAAACAGGAAGATGTCAAAGACTTTCAAATTCTTGGAACCTCTGCTGGTCGACCCGGTGGGACTGAAGCCCAGATTCTCTGCACACCCCAGAGGGGCTGAAGCCCCATCCCCAGGGCACCCTGCAGTCCAATCGAAAGCCTCTGATGGTCCAGATTTGGACCGCAGGCCACCTATTGACCACTCCTGGTGAAATGTATGTAGCAACATTATATATAAAGTTATGAATAGAAGCTGAAATCATGACTGACGTGTGTTTACCAGACAAGTCTGGGGAGTGGGTAAAACCTGTTTCTCAGAGACAAAAGGCAAAGCTGACACCTCTAGCCAGATGTCATCAATGCTGACAAGCGATCACCTGTGCAGTGGCCATTCTTTGGCAAGGAAGGGGGAAAGGAAGAAACAGATCTGCAGCTTCACAAACAGCAGCATGGCACCTCGTTCACCTCAGACTCCTTGCTTCCAGCCTCACAGGGGGAATGAGTTTTATCTAGGAGTCATGCTCAGGAAAATGCTTTTCAAAGGGGGACTGAACTATAAAAGTGAGGGACAAAAACACCCCAACTTCTCTCCCTATCCATCTCTCCTTTTCACATAAGATGATAAATGAAACAGACTTTGGGAACAGATCCTGGCCTCAGAGTTTGGTCAGCAATGCTCCTGGAAGCATGTGGAAAGGGACTTCACCTTGAACCAAGTCTAGTTTGTTAAGTTAGAAAGTGTTTGATCTTTATTTCTCTGTAACCATTTGGAGGTCAATGCCTTATACTTGACTCACTTAAAACCCATCTCCTTGTAGTTAAACAAACTAATTAACACTAATCCAGTGCTGTGACTCATTTGGGTAACTTTATGTAAAGTAGTAGTATGTTGTATGTCGGGCCCGTTAGAGGGGCAAGGGACGAAATACATCTGGACTGCCCAGGAGAGGCCTGGTCTGTGCAAAACACTTGTTTTGGGGGGGAAAATCTGGGTCTGGGAGTGTGTTGGGGTCACCCTGCAAGTAGAAACCAAGGCTGGTGGAAGCCAGAGTGTGGCTGGTGTGTTGCCGTCAGGCTGCTAGGCAGAGTTGCTGGACCAGGGCTGCAGCTATACACGGGCACTCAGGAGGTGACCTGCCTGCTGCCTGGCTGTGTGTGAGGATCTCAGGTTGGGAGCTACAGCAGCAAAGCATTGAGACATCCAGGTTGCAGACCAGAGTGACACTGTCCGTCACTGGTCTGGATTGCACCCCGGTACGTCAAAGGAACATAAAGAAGAAAGTTACTTTAATATAAATATGAAAACTCCCAGCATAGGCCAGGCTGAGTGTGAGCAGTTATTAGGGTCTGTGGTGCCAGTAGTTTTGCAGATATTAGATATGACAAGAGCATTTTCAAGTGCATCTAACTGGTGACAAGCACGAATCACATGTTTATCACCGGACAATGCTCTAATTGCCAGGCCTCGTTCTAAGAGACGCTGGATTTCAGAACAGTGCACATTAAGGCTTTTCAACCATTCAAGGGTGTTTGGTTAAAAAGAGATTATTTTGAAATGAAAATACATAGCCAGAGTCCTGTAACAAGCATCATTCAGTGCCCAGGTTTATTTGTCCTGGCTATTTGCCAGCAGAGGAGAAATGAAAAATGGATGAATGTTGTCAGCCATGAGTGCTAATGGAATGCATTGTTTTCTGGTCTTTGAGAAAGCCATTAAACCGAGAGGGTATAATAAACTGTCACGTTATTTACAGCAGACACGTCTTGCATTCCCTCTCATATACAATTTTAAATTGTATTATCAAAATCTAAATCCATTTTCTAATTACAGGGCAGATTCCACCAGCAGATTCACATGCACACACTCACTCGACTCTCATGGCAGTAGCACAAGGGCATCTGAGGACACTGTGTAGATGACCTGGAAAACCACTGCATGTTCACTTTAATTCACAGCACTAACACATTAACTCCACAGGAAACACGAATTTTTAAACATTAATGACATTTGTAGAGCAGTTTTTCATCCAAAGCATCTCAGTAAAGTAAATATGAAGCTTATGGAGCTCTTGATCATGTTTTAAAAAACATAAAAAAATCTGAGTGAAGATGGCTACTTTAAAAGCTGGTATTCCCAGTGTCTGACTCAGCTACCATTATGAAGGAGACATCATTAGGAAGCAGTAATTAGTTAATCACTCTGTAGTTAAGGTTTGTGGCTAAGATTTTCTTTACAGATGAAACTGCAACCTCTCTAAAATCCACAAATACAGACATGTTGCCATTTGACCCCAACCTCATCTTGGGAAGCCTTTCCTTGTATAACCCTTCTGCCAGTTGGAGTCGGCAACAACCAGGGTTCAATATCTAGGGGGTTCCTTTTCAACAATACAACACAAAACCGGCTCGAGCCCCACCCAGTCACCTGGGACAATTACACGTCACTCCCTGGGCACCTCCAGAGGCAATACTTCCCCTCTCGCAAGCACAGAGGCTGAGTGCAGAAGAGAAAGTAACATGGCATTAACTTGGGAACGTGCCACAAGCAGGATTCATAAGCATGAAACCATGAGCAAAACATCCATCCCAGAGTTCGTTAGGCAGCATCATTTTGCCTCAGGCTGTTAAATCCAGCAACCAAAAGTTCCTTAAACGTGCCCCACCCTTCATTGCACCCCACTCACAGTTGTTGTCCTTGGTCAGTGAAGACCCAGAATTCAGAGGTGCATCTGAGACGTTCTCCTCCCACCCTGGGGGAGAGGCGAAGGTACCTGGCTCGCTCTGCTATCCAGGTGCTCACTCCGGTGTCTGTTGCTCTGCTCCAGCAAGCCACTCCACCAGCTGCTTGGCTCTCCGCTTAACTCCTGCTGGGCGCTCTGGGATGTCTTGAGGTCCCACCACTTAACACAGCTCTCAATAACTTCAGCTGTTATTGGTGGGGCTACACTGCTAGTGCAGACTGGGCAGTCCTTTGCCTCAGAGATGCTGTTCCAAAGCAGGTTCAATGGTTAGATCTGGTCATCAGTGATTTCTGCTCTGTTGGTCTGCTATAAGACTCTCACGTGAGTCTTAACCAGCTGTGTTATTACACAGTGGGGAAAGGAAAGGTCAAATGGTGTCTGAGACCCTTAAGCAGGGCCCACATCCCCCAGATACACATACCTGTGTGTGTGTGTTCTGGCACCCATATCCCCTGCCTAGTGAGTGCAATTTAGCTGAGGGTGAGTCCCTCAGTCAGGGTATGCCAACCTCAGTTCTGCTGCCCTTGAGTCACACCACAAGGATAACAACCCTTCAGTGCCCCTTCCCCCACCAACAAAGTGGCCTGTGACTCAACACCAGCCAAACGTGATCAGTTGGGTAAAGCAGCCCCATGATGCTGAGCTACCAGGCAGGGTGGGTGTGTCCATGCAAACAAGGTCAGCTCCTCAAGTCCTTCTCCCCAGCTCATCACTAAGTGTCAGGGGACAGCTCATCTGGACCCGGCTTACACGAGGATCACACAGTAATCTCTGTATTGGGAAAGGTAAAATGATTAGGGAAGTGATAAAAGCAATTAAAGCCATAACGGAAGGAGGGAGAAATAAGATGTAAAATTATGTGAAATAGGCTTTGCACTGCTTAACTGGGCCTAGCCATTACCATAAGGCCTGAACAGTTAGCCTAAGGGTTTGGTTTAGGGCTGTATGATTTAGCAATATGCAACTTGAGATAAAAACAGCTACTGAGAAAAGACTGACTGTAAATGAACAGATTTAACAAGTGGGGAGCAGTATGGATTACTGCTTCCTGAGTTCCAGAGGGGTAGCCGTGTTAGTCTGTATACAGCAAAAACAACGAGAGTTCTGTAGCACTTTAAAGACTAACAAATTTAATTTCAGCAGGCATAAGCTTTTGTGGACTTCAGCCCACTTCCTCAGATGCTTCCTGAGTGGCCTTCCCAATGCTATCATCACTCTGCCCACAGCTCCAGGCATCAGTTTTTCTTCCTGGTGCAGCCGGTAACTCCTCTCCTCCTCCTCACAGGGTTCCCACTGCCCCTTTTAAAAATTGTCCTTCCACCTGACACATGCCCTGCAGCTGCTCAGGGGCAAGGCCTCCCTAGCCCAGTACAGCTCCATGATTTGCCCTGGTTTAGTGCAGCTCTGTAAACACCATCACAAGATGGTGATCAATTGGTCATGTCTACCGGAGATTGGACAAGACGTAATGAGCTTAATCTGCAGCTAGGAAGATTTAGATTAGATGTTAAAAAGAACTTTCTGGCTCTATGGGTAGTTAAACTCTGGAACAGGCTTCCAAGGGAGGTTGTGGAATCCCCATCACTAGAGGTTTCTAAAAACAGGTTGGACTAACATCTGTCAGGAATGGTCTCGGGTTACTTAGTCCTGCTTCAGCAACGGGGACTGGGTTAGCTGACCTCTCCAGGTACCTTTTCAGCCGTACATTTCTATGTGTCACAGAGGTGAACACAATTGTGCCGGTGGATCCATTACGGGATCGCCAGCACATGTGCACTACAGGGAGGGCACAGATCGCTCATGGCTCTGTGCTGCCCTACAAGCTTAGAAGAGACTCCCCAGAGAAGCCCCAAAATCCAGGGAAACCAGCCCAAGCCACATTCCGCCAATGTGCTGGACATGCTGGATCCAAGGCTCAACGGCATAAGGCAAGGCTCGGGGGCATGATCAGGGGCTGAGAGTGCAGCTCCAAAGAGAGACCCCAAACCCAGAGCCCCAGAGAGGGAACCCAAATGCCGCGATGCTGAGTGGGTGGACTTTGATACCCACTTTGTGCAAGGCGCAAGGCAATGGAGATCGGCATCCAGCATGTATCTCGCATATACGGCATGGGTATGTCTACTGTGATGAGTCTGCTAAGCAGGGACGACAACCTCCATCAGCTCCCTCCCCACTGCACATCCCCTTCCTCCTGGCCAGGGGAGGGGAAAGGCCCTGAAACAGGAAGTGACAGGGCTCTGTTTGGAAGTGATGGCCAGGAGCTACAGGGAAGCTGACACAGTGGCCCCAAGGCAAGAAGGGAGCTGGAAAGAAGGCAGAAGCAGAGCGGAGTCCCCAGGAACAGTCTGCAGAGCCCACGTGAGTGCTGGGTGTTGCAGATGGGCACAGGGCTCTGTGGGACATATGGGGACCAGCAGCTGCTAGGTATGGAGCCAGTCCGGAGGAACCCCAAAGACAGGCACTAACTGAGCCTGACGTGGGAACCCACAAGCACCAGGTTTCTGAACTAGAGGCTGTACTGGAGGAGGATGAAACCACACCTGATCATTACATTGATTGCTGTAGGGAAAAAAATGACTGTGAAATCCTTAATAAACATCACGTCCACCAGAATCTCTCCACTGCCAAGAGGACAGCTACACCAACCAAATCCAACCACCAGATAGTGATCAAACCATCAGACAAAGGGGCTGCGGTCGTAGTTCTCAGGTATGATGACTGCGTCAACGAGAACAACTGAGAACTCCATGACATCACCTACTTTAAAAAACTCAAAGATGACCCCCAAATGACCACAGTTCACCCAGGAATTTAAGGATATCATCAAATACTTCCCCCAACCAACTACAAGAGAAATTCTACAACCTCATCTGCCATGATCCCACGCCAGGGACCTTCCACATGCTTCCCAAGATACACAAACAAGGGAACCCCAGCAGACCCATTATTTCTAGCTATAACACTCTTACTGCAGGAATATCTGTACTCAGAGAACGCATCCTCAAACCACTCACTATGTAAAGGGCCAGCTTCCTCCAGGGCACAACTGACTTCTTCCAGAAACTCCACAACCTTAATAACCTCCCTCAGAACACCATCCTTTCATGGATGTCACCTCTCCATATGCCAATATTCCTTACAATGATGGCACTGCTTCCGGCCTCAAATATTTACAAGACAATGGACAACCCTCAGACAGACTCATCCATTTCATCCTCACCCATACAGTTTTACATTAAAAAACAAACACATTGTCCAAACCATGGGAATAGCCCTGGGTACTAGGATGTTTCCCTGATATGCCAACATCTTCATGGGCCACCTGGAGGAAGAATTTCTGGAGAAATGCATCATGAAACCAATGTTATGCGTGAGATGTAACGATGATATTTTCATCCTCCGGACAGGTGGCCTAATCTCCTCATAGATTTCTACCACAACTTCTATAACCATGACCAGTCCATCAGATTCTCCAGAACTCTCCTACACCAGCATCAGCTTCCTGGTCTCCAAGATCAGTTCCAGCAACACAACTCTGTAGACAGCTATAGACACAAGAAACCCACAGATCAGGACACCTCCCTCCACAGATCCAGTAACCACCTCAAAAAACACCAAGAAATCTGTTATCCACAGCCAGGCACTCAAATACCATAGAATATGCTCAGAGGAGGAAGTCCAGGATACACACCTTAAAACATTTAAAACTGCCTTCACCAAAAAAGGACACTCAAGCAGAGAAGTGGGCCGCATCATGGAATGGGCCACCCAAATACCACAAGAGAACCTGTTTCAATACAGAAGAAAAAAAACCCTCCAACTGCATACCTTTAGTTGTCATCTTCCACCCCACACTGGAGCCCATATGGCAGCAGTTCCCAAACTGTGGATTGCACCATCAGCAGACTGGGTCGCAGCAATCCCTATTATGTGAAGGACGCCATTTTGCTCCATACAGCAGGACCTAGCATGTACAGCTCTTCTTCTATGATATGTGTGAACTACTTACGGTAAGGATAGAAAACTGGCTAAAGCATAGGGCTCAACAAGTACTGATCAATGGCTCCATGTCTAGCTGGCAACTAGTCACAAGCGGAGCTCCCCAGGGGTCGGTGCTGGGGACGGTTTTGTTCAACATCTTCATTAATGATCTGGAAGATGGGGTAGATTGCACCCTCAGCAAGTTTGCAGATGACACTAAGCTGGGGGGAGTGGTAGATACCCTGGAAGGTAGGGATAGGATACAGAAGGACCTAAACAAACTGGAGGATTGGGCCAAAAGAAATCTAATGAGGTTCAACAAAGAAAAGTGCAGAGTCCTCCAGTTAGGAAGGAAGAATCCCATGCACAGCTACAGACTGGGGACCGACGAGCTAGGCAGCAGTTCTGCAGAAAAGGACCTGGGAGTAACAGTGGATAAAAAGCTGGATATGAGTCAGCAGTGTGCCCTGGTTGCCAAAAAGGCTAATAGCATATTGGGCTGCATTAGGAGGGGCACTGCCAGCAGGATGCGGGAAGTGATTATTCCCCTCTATTCGGCATTGGTAAGGCCGCACTTAGAGTACTGTGTCCAGTTTTGGGCCCCCCACTACAAAAAGGATGTGGACAAGTTGGAGAGAGTACAGCGGAGGGCAACAAAAATGATTAGGGGGCTGGAGCACAGAACTTATGAGGAGAGGCTGAGGGAACTGGGCTTGTTTAGTCTGCAAAAGAGAAGAATGAGGGGGATTTGATAGCAGCCTTTAACTACCTGAAAGGGGGTTCCAGGGAGGATGGAGCTAGGCTGTTCTCAGTGGTGGCAGATGACAGAACAAGGAGCAATGGTCTCAAGTTGCAGTTGGGGGGTCTAGGTTGGACATTAGGAAAAAGTTTTTCACTAGGAGGGTGGTGAAGCACTGGAATGGGTTACCTAGGGAGGTGGTGGAATCTCCATCTTTAGAGGTTTTTAAGCTGTGGCTTGACAAAGCCCTGGCTGGGATGATATAGCTGAGGTTAGTCCTGCTTTGAGCAGGGGGTTGGACTAGATACCTCCTGAGGTCCCTTCCAACTCTAATATTTTATGAATCTATGATTCTATGATTCTAAGTAATCTGTTCCGCCTTGTATTTAGCTGTAACACTCTTAGTACCTTTCCCACCCCCGAAGAAGAGCTCTGTGTTGCTCAAAAGCATGTTTCTCCCACCAACAGAAGTTGGCCCAATACAAGTTATTCCCCCACCCACCCTGTCTCTCTAACATACAGACAATTCATTCCATTATCAACTGTACACTTTTCTTTTTAACATTATAGCTGGCCTTCTTTTTTTAACAGGCACCTGGTAGGCCATACAGTGACAATACCAAATTGCTTCATCCCATAGAATCGTCATGAGAATTAAGCTAAGGCCCAACTCTCGGTATATTTTACTGTCACAGCAGACACTGGAGAACGTTGCTGCTCTCAGTCAATGGCAATTGAGAACTGGGGAAGGCGTAGAACTCAACTTATTTTCATAGTACTTTATTAAATCTGTCAGTAAAGAGGTAAACAACCAAATCAAAAATACATAACTTAAAAATGATTGGGATAGAGAGACAGCAACTGGGAGGCTTTTAATTTTTCCCACAGTTATGTAAACACATTTACGCACACCATTGCCGTCTCTCCTTAACCCGACCCTCCAGAGCAAATTGCCTTGTGATTTTTAATAGCATGGCTTAATACTCTGGCTGAATATTTTTATTTTAAAGAAGTCATGTAATCATCTCATCTTAGCTTTTTAATTAAAAAAATGAAAGCAAATATCAGAGATCAAAGTGGTTGGTGACTACAGAAAACCCCCATAGACACAGCATTGCCTTTGAACAAGTTACAGCTATTTTTCATGGCACTCTGGCTCAGGTTTTTACTATATCACCTTACGTGATGCACTTTTCTTCAAAAGCAAAGGACTTTGGGTAACATTTTCAGAAGTGCCTAAGAGACTTAGGGGCCTGAGTCCAATCATCAAAAGTGATGTGGGCACTTAGGAGCCTAACTCCCTTGGGCTTTCAATGAGATTAGACACCTAAGCGCCAACTTCAACTCTGAAAATGGAATTTTAGCTCCTAAATCCTGGGTCATCCGGGTTCTTCTGAAAATGTTCCCTTGAGGCTAACAATGCATCCAGCCCACCTGCACTGCTGCTTCTGTACAAAAACACTCACAGCTATAAAAAAGTCACGTGCGAAGTTCAGTGCCACTAAAAAGCCGTGTGCCAAGCCAGTGCCACTACCTCGACTGTAGCCAGAGATTGTAGCTTCTGTTATTCTGATTGCTACAAACGTATCTAAGTATTATAAAAGCAGATACTATCAACACCCCTCTCACAACCAGCTCTAGTCTCAAAATGGAATTATCCCCTGGCAATAATTATCCCTGTCCAGCCAGTCTCCTACCCCACCCCAAACATCCACGACAAAAAACCCCCGGCAATCTCGTGCGAGGGCATGTCATCAGGGCTCTCAACCTCATCAATCACAACAAGCCACAAAGGAAGTGACAATGCTTAGAACACAAACGTGCAGGACAAAGGCAGCAGTCTGTGCACTGATGGCTGTAGTAAATGCAAGGCCGCGCCATGAACTGCTGCAGCAAACGGCTGCGCTGAGCAGAGGTCTGCTTCGCGTGGAGCAGAGAACCCAAAGCTGCCACTGAAATCAGTGACCCCTCGACTGGCGACTGGTGCAGCTTTAACCCAGCCCTGCGTGCCCGAGAGCCCACTGCGTTGTTGTTAGGTCACTGCACAGCACCCCACCCAGGTTCAGGGAGAGATTTTCTTACAATGAACCCAGCAGCAGCGGTGCCAGACGGGCAGCAGCACCCGTGCAGCAGAACATCCCCCATCATCTCCTGCCCTGGTTTCCCACCAAACCATTTCCTCAGCCAGGGGTCTGTGTGCCACGGCTCTGCCGACTCGAAGGGCTTCCTGAGGGGCAGCCACGTGGCTTCTGAGGGGAGCCAGGCCCTTCCTTTAGCCCTGAGTTGTTCCTGGCTCTAGGAATATTTTCCTTTCCCCAAATCCTAGTGATTTCTCCACATGTTTTACTGCCTCTCCCACTCAGCAGAGGCTGGGTTATAAACACTCTGTGCTGTCCGAAGATGCTCCACACATTGCTACATTCGGTGTCAAACACCAGTACCAGTTAGGCTGCACTTTTCTTTTTACCATCTGCCACCGTTCCTCTTCTCTACTGTCTCCTCTAAAATGTAAAATAGACCCCTGTTCCTTTAACTCCCTCTTTTTAAATGGAGCAGCTATTTTAAAAGCCTTCTGGGGAAATCCAGCCACCTCCCCCCAAAACTCGCGCTATGAACCATTAGCTATTAAGGAAAGCAATACTTAAAACTAAACCACGCTAATGCTCGGAGGTTTGCAATGTTCCTGTGAAGGTGAATGTAATTCCTAGGCTGTAAAGTGTGCTTGGAATTTTAGAAAAGCAATTAGCTACAGATCTGAGGTCAGCAATGACCAGCCAGCATATGGATAATATCATGCTACAAGTTACTTACGCTAATCATTAGCCGTAATAAAAAGCAAAATGTGTAAAACTGGCAATTTATTTGCTCATTTCCATCGCCATTAAAATCTGTTTGCACAAGGCAGGATTGGGATATCTGTTACCCACGAGCTGGCAGACCAAGAAGTGTTTCCAAATGAGGTCTTTGCCTTCAGGAATGAGCATGCCGGCATAAGACAGCCTTGCTATTTTATGGAGCCATGCACACGGATCTCTTTACAATGTAGAAAATGTGGGAGCCATCAGTCGTGACACAATGCGTTTCCCTTTCTTTATCGACAGAGGGTTTGAATTAAGTTAAGAAACAAAAATCCCGCCATCTCCAAATCCAAACCAGCCCAGACTGGTCCCAAAACCCAGCAGGGAGAAAACACCCAGCAAATGGAAATGGGCACGACACAGCACCCTTCGGAGACGTGTCTGAGCAGTGTTTGGGGTCAGAGCGGCAGTGCTAAGGCGACTGAAGTGTAACCTTTGTGACAGGTGGAGTTAGCAGCCACTAGGGCCCGGTTCAATATCTCGGGCTTCCTCTTAATGATGCAACACAGAACCGGCTCAAACTGCCCATCCCGTAATCTGGGGACATTAAACATCACCTTCGGGCGCCTCTAAGAGGCAATACTGCCCCTCTGGCAAGCACTGAGTCTGTGTATAGCAAAGAAAGCTTTGAATAAAAAGGAAGCCTGTGTTCATTTGGGAGAACACCACAACCAGGATTCAAAAGTACATGAGCAAAAACCCACCCCAGAGAACATTGGGCTGTGTCCTTTGCCTCAGTTTCCCACCTTGCGGTGTGAAAGTCTGAAAAACAAACGTTCCTTTAAAGTAGCACTCCCTATCCCCCCCCCCCCCCGCACCCCCACCCACTCACAGTGACTGTCCTTCGCCAACGAAGACGCAGAGTTCAGGGGTGCGTTAGTGTGAGTTCACCTCCCACTTGGGGAAGAAGTGTCAAGCAAGGCCTGTGGCTGTCGCCCTCTGCTATCGCTGCTTCTCTGCTGCGACATCCCGTCTGGAGAGTCCACCACTTAGCCCAGCTCTCTGGGATGTCAGCGGGTGGAGGGAATGTCTCTGCCGGTATCGGCTGGCCACTCTCTCACTGCGACGCTGTCCTGAGCCGGGGCGAAGGCTCAGCGCGTAGCTATCACGGATTTCAGCTCTAGTCATCACTGACGAGACAAGAACCCTGCCCCCTGCTTAGCACGTGGGATTCATCTTAGGGAGACCCCCTCACCCAGGGCAGGCCAAGCACCGCCCCGCTGCCCTGTATTCGTGCGGTAAGGATAACACCATCTCACTACGCCTGCACTCAGCACTGGACTGATCTGTAACCCAGCACCAGCCACAAGTGATCCGCCTCGCACAGCAGCTCCTCCATGCTGCGCACGTGGGCAGACCGGGCGTGTCTAGGCAAACGTGGGCTGCTCCTGGAGTTTTTTCCCCCAGCTCATCAGTAGAGGTCACGGGAGGCCTCGCTCGGACCCTGCTTACGTAGGTACGTTACTGAAGTTCAGTCGTTGATAATCACGCATAACCTCGCCATGTGTGGCAACGAAGCCAGCTCCTGGGAGCAGGGCGAGCTCGTTCTCAGGGCCGAGCCCCGCCGTGCATCTCAAAGCGCACAAGGGAGTGTGCCTGGGGGAAGGGCTTCTCAGCCTCCCATTGGCCAGCCAGTGGGATGAGGGGAGCTGATTGGTTCTCACGGCTCCCCCCCCTCTCAATCTAAAGCCTTCCCAGGCAGCCTCTGGCCATCCTCCTACTGCCCTCCCTGTGGTTGGGAGATACCGAGGCGTGTTCAGGGCGTCTGACCCATCCCCTGCTCGGGGATCAGGAAGGGATATTTTTGTGGTGGCAGGGAACAGAGGGTTTTTCATCTCCCTGGCAGCAAGGTGGAGGCCCAGATTCGACTAAGAGTAAGAAGAGGAGGAGGATGTGAGGCCTGTGTGGACAGAGGCTCCCAGGGCCAGCTGCCAGAGGGAAGTGAGGCCTATGCTATGGCTGGGGCCCTTTACCATAAGAGGAAGGGGAGACCAGGACTTTGGCAGACTGAGATCCCCCTGGCAGGGACAGGGCGACAGGAGTCAGAAATGATCTTGTCCTGGGGTCAGGCTGAGGAGGGCCTACCCCAAGATGTGGGGTGTATGGTGGGAGCCTGTAACCCTGCATTGGCCAGGTAAACGGCTGGTGTGTTGGAGGAGGGTGATAACTATGCAGAAGGGGGCTAAGTTTCAGCCTCCCACTTAAATCTATTCCTGTGTCTCTGTCATGCACCTGCATCCTGATCAACCACCCTGCTATGCTAAACTTGAGAGGGTGCAATTAAACTTGTATCTTTTCAAATGTCCAGTCCCCCGTGTTGGTTACGCTGCTCCACTTCACTCAGAGGGTGCTGCCCTCCCAACGCATACCCACGTACCTCAGGCTTTCAGTGTCTACTGAAGGTAGAAAACGTGTTCGGTGCCATTCATCCGAACGTTCTTTCCAGCAGCTGGTCTGGATCCGAACCTGGTCCTCAAGTGACCTCACTTAAATGAGGAGCAAGTCGTTCTTGCATTCAACTGAATAACTAAATGTACATGCCAATGAGTGCACATAAACTGCTCATTTGTTGGTGTCTGGCTCTGTGTCATTTGTGCTCTGCCCTGCACCACTACTAAATTCCAGAGCTCATTGACTGAGGTGACCCACTTCTTTTGACCAGACCAGCTACTGCCATTGTAATCCACCTGAGGATCGAATGATTCACACACACTGGAGGACAAGTTCTGACTTGCTGTTGTCACTCATCTTAAACAGGAGCAAGCTTTCCCCCGTCCAACAGCTGTCTGTCTCTGGCAACCATCAGAGAAGTACTCACAGGGCAGGGGGTGGAGGTGGGGTTAGTATAACGAGAGTTTAATTCATGCCAAAGATGAACAGAGCTTTCGGCAGTGCCCGTTGTTCATTATCCAAGTATTGAAAGCGTGGGCTGACAAGCAGACCAGGAGCAGCAGGGAGCTGAGTAAATGATGAGCTACAATAAGTGCACAGAGTTATATCGGTGACTGTCTGTCTCAGCTCGTTTGACCTGGGCTGGCTTTCCTCAGACATGTCAGTGGGTAACATAAGTCAGGCAGGAAGCCATTCAGTTGCTGTACGTTCATGCAGAACACATGTGGACTGACTTCCAGACACCTCGAGGACCTGCAGCTCCCACTGACTTCAGCAGGTGCTGAGAGTTTTCAGCCCCTCTGAAAAGCAGACCAGTTAGCTGCCTTCAGATGGGTAGAGCCGGCAGCGGAGAGGAGAACCCTGCTGTCACACTCTGGGAGCCAAAGGAACAATGAATTCTGCCTGGAGAACACACGGCTGATGCGGATGACCCTGTATTGCTTCTCCCCCTATTACCTCTGCCCGTTCTGTGCGTGTTTCCGAAGCAGGTGATTTCTGCCCATGGTAGATATGCTTCCCGAGGGGAGAAGACGAAAGGATAAAAAGGAAGACAAAGGCAAGCCAGAGTCATGCTAGTTGATCTATTGCAGCGTATTTAAAAAGTGGAAGTTCTGCTAACAGGACATGGAAGATCCCACCCCACTCTGAAAAGCCACTTACTTTCCTTCCCGTTCTATGCAGCGTTAGCAGCTGTAAACATGACAGAGCCACTCTTCAAGCCCTTCCCACAGACACTCTCCCAGACCGGCCCCAGACCTCACAGTGCACCCACCCCCGTTCCAGCAGTCGGGCCCAGCGCAGCCAGCAGGATTTCACAGTTTATCTCGGTAGCCGCAAAACAGGGCGGGAGGCACCTTGGCCTGGATTAGCAAGGGAAACCCTCGCATCCCAGCTAGAGGCTGGCGCAGGAAACGTTTCTGCTTTAGCTGGAAAGCAGCTGCCTTCATTTGGACAGGGACGATGTCATGGACTCCAGGGTTTCCCTAGAAAGGCACAAGGGCATAGACAGAGCGTCTGTGTGTGTTCCGTATTTCCTGCTCCTACTGCTGCATTTGTGGGGGGGGGGGAGGAGGGGGGTATTATCATCTGCCCTAAATACCTTTTCCTAGATTGGGGCTTGGGGCAGATATTACACAAGAAGCCCCTATCAGTTAAAGTTGGGGGGAGCAGCCATGCACACTTACATTGACACGTGGAAGACATCAAGCATGCCCCCGGTGGAGGGGGAGAGTTTGCAGGCTGGAACTACCGTGCAGTTGTCTGAGAGGAAGGGGGTCTTTGAAGGGGAGGCCACTGGGGGAAGGGCGGCGTTTTAGGAGATGGCAGGAATCCTACATCCACAGCGGGTGTCTCTACTCAAAGCGTAGCCGCAGCTCCTTTGTGCTGGCAACCATGAGGACTAACGCTGAGAAGTTGCTAGATGTGGCAGCTGCCATCACAATGATCTCGAGGGAGCTGCTTTCCACACTGGGGCTAGGCAGGGTGGTGACTGAGCAGAAAGGAGGGGGCTCTCCATACAGCTCAGCCTGGCGTCAGGGCTAATTCTGAAAACAGAAGGTGATGCTTTTCCCTGGTGTCTGAACAATTCAAGGTCAATGTCTCTCCCCTGGTTCCCGTACCCCTCAAGCTGTGACCCCCTCATATAATCAAACTCTGTCAGTCATGCACATACAGGGACAGTGCCTTGAAAAGGAAGGTGAGATCCGCTCTGAGCTTCAACTTGTTGGGTTAAAATATAACTCATACACGACTCTTCACATCGCAATTCAGGAGCAGACGTTAGTTCACTGATATTCATCACTGCATACTAGACCTTTTTTCTTGAATACGGTATTCTGGTGCCCACATTTTCCCCTCCCACACAAAAGAGCTTCCCCAACCCCATCTCTCTCCACCTTCAGCAGCATCTTTGCATTCCCATGAGTGCTCAGGAGATAAGACGCCCTGCAATACACAGTGTAACTGGGGTTTCCAGCTCTCCAGGTTATCCCAGAATTGTCCCTTTTGGGAAATCTGTCAGGGTGCTCAGTATATGCTGCCAGCTGCCTAGGGTCACGGGCTCAGGATCATCTGGGACCTGCATCTCACAGGTGGCAGCCCTGCCCTGGAGTGGGTCTGGGGTGGAAGACTCAAAAGCCACCGATCCCCTCTCCCCAGATCCTGGAGCTCCAGAGGGAGACCAAAGGAGATACGCAGGGCAGGCTGGGGCAGCCACAAAGAAAGAATGCTCTGCTGGGTTGCAGATCCTGTTCTGAACGCGTCCCTGGCCTGTAGCGACAAGTTCGTATGTGCCTCCTACGCCCTCATTAAGGGTCCATAATGTCAAGGGTCTAGAACAGTGTTTGCTGTTCAGGTCACACGCGCTAACAAACGCATCCTGCTGGGCTGCAAAAGGATATTCTGACTCCCAGGACACGGCCTGGCTACGTCAATGTGCAATCTTCTGTTACCCCATGATAAAGTTGCAGCCATATTCGAGACAAAGCCCTGCTGGGATAGTTTAGTGGGAGTTGGTCCTGCTTTGAGCAGAGGATTGGTCTAGATACCTTCTGAGGTCCCTTCCATCCCTAGTCTTCTATGATTCTATGAGACCCTGCGCCCTTCTCCCAGGACCTGCACGGGGCAGCCAGACCTGCCTGCCCACAACACCGCATCCCTGAGGGACAGTAAACTGAGGGCATTGGTACCAGCCTCTCACAACCCCAACAGGCACAAGGGAGAGAGTGTAGCTCTCACGTACCCAGATGTATCCAAAACACCAGAGACATCAACGTGCTACCAGAACTGATTGCCAGTGCAAAATGAGAGCAGACTGAAACTCCTTGAAGGGGATGGGCTTAATACTGTCCCTGGGGAAAAAAGACCCTTTACCTGGGATGTGAAAAAGCCCAAGACACTCTACTAAGCAACTAAAGGAGGTTGAGGGACTTCCAGCTGACAACACTATCATCCTCATCTCAGTGATTCAGTCTGGCTTGATCAAACTAACAGAACTGGAACCATAATCGGGCAAAAATCAAAGAGCCCCAGAACCTTCCCCATTATTTAGTCAACGTGACTGATCCCAAATACAAAAGATCAACAGCTGAACCCAGACCAGGTGAGATGTGGGAGATGGCAAGCAATCCTCCGTCCCTTCATTCTCTTCTTGCATTTAAAATTGAGGCTGCCGATTCCTTTCCCTAATCTCCCTTTGGAAAGGAAGCTGTGCCCCAGCTCAGTGCTGGGAAATGGTGACACTGAAGTGGCAGAAGAGTTGAAATCAGAACATTGTACATTTTAATGCCCAGCAATAATCACGGTTTGAACGTATTCTGAGTGGTGTGGGTTAAATTTGCAATGGGTGAGGTGCTGAAAAAGAGACAGTTTGAGGATAGAAGTGTGTATCGGGTATCTGTGGGCAAAAACAGAGTGGTTGGCCTACCTAGTCAATGGGAATCAGATCCCTGGTTTTGGTTACAGACTGGCAAGCTTTTCCATGTGACCAAAGTGCATCATTATGTTTGAGACGTGACTATGCCTCCAAAGTGAATTGTGTATTCTGTGTTGTGTTCACGTTCCCATCCTCTTGCCCATAAATACTCCCTAGAAGAACCTTTTGGGATTAGGGAAAACCACAGCAGCCTGTCTGCACGTCACCCTGCGGGCAGGCAGTGAAGGAAGCTGCAAAGCAGATGCACGGCCCAGGCATTTTAATGACCAAGGTCATTTCACCCTTTTACAGGTCCTGGTTTCACCAGTGTAGCCAAGGCCTTAGAGTCCTAGAGGGCTCCAGTGAGACAGGTACGTTCTTGGGAATATACCCGAGAGTGTGATCGTCTTGCTACGGGAAAGTCAAAGGGATATTTTGTAGTGAATTGGGACAGAGAATAATCCACAAAATGATGCACAACTAGAGATGAGCAAACTATCTGGAGAGAGTGTGATTTCAATAAAGTGTTTTGCATTTTCCGTCTGTCTGTGAATCGTCTCTCAATAGACTTTGGTTTTTATACATTTGATGGAAATTTGCAATTGCTGAGCAAATATTTGCAAACGTGTTCCAGCCTATGGGTTGTTCACTGGTCCTGGCACATGACTGGGCACCAAAGCCACATGGTATAGGTTTGGCATCCTGATGGGACCATTGAGATGGCTTTAAAGAGAAAAAGGGGAATCAAATTGCAAGGCCCCCTTGAGAACACCCTCTCATGGAAACCGCCACGCATGCACTTCTGCACAAATATTTGACCTTCCCTGAACACCTGTGTGACAAAGGAGCCACTTTTGAATGTTAGAAACAAAGCCGGACGCTCTCTAGGGCTATCAAAGCTCAACTGCATTTTTTAACCAGCCCATTCTAGCAGCATTTACCCAGCTCTTTATGCATTGTAAGACTGACTCAGATGAACCATGGAGATGATGAATTCATGGAGCTTTCTAAGCTTCTAGTAAACTTTCTAACTAAACATTCTACTAAACTTCCTAATCCACTTTCATCAACGGGGACAGTGAGTTACATTTCCAGTTGTTGCGGAAATGCTTCAGGGACAAATCTGTAACACTCTGGCATTTGATAGTCTTCTAGGCCTGCTTACGCAGATCTTGAGAGTACTTCCAAACACGCCCCTTGGGGGCCAATAGAGAGACAGAATGAGGCTGATTCCAACAGCAAAAACAGGTATTGTGAAATGCAAAAGGAAAATGCATCCATGAGGCAGGGACACGTGTGCCACAGATCGGTGTGTGAAGAACACACGTGTAGATTTTCACACCACAAAAGCACTCTCGTTCAGCCATGGACAAGAGAGCGCAAAGGGCCCAGCCCCACCATGAACTAACTCCCTGTGGGCAGCCCCAGTGGGGCACATGCAGAAGGGTTTTTCGGTGTAGACCTGATTGCAGGACTGGGGCCAGAATCAGCAAACCCAAATAAAACAGAGGGAAACGTCTCAAAAGCACCTATGTGATTTAGGCACCGAAATCCCATTTTCAAAAGTGACATGGGCACCAAGGAGCCCAAGTCCCACTGAAAGTCAGTCAGATCCAGGTTCCCATCTCACTTAGGTGCTCTAGAAATTTTACCCTATGGCAGGGATTTTAAACCAGGAATTTGAAAATGCCCTGGGTGGTCATGAGCAGGGCCCGGGGTCATGCAACCACCCTCCCTTTCTGTATGTTCGCGAAGCAGGAGCGTGAGGAGTCAGGGATGGTGGTGGGGGGGGTGTCTTCAAAAGTGTCTGTTGCAAGAGGGGAGGCCTGGTATGGAAACGGCTGAGAACTTCTGGGCTAAGCAAACGTGAATTCTCACAAACACACACACACACCCCACTACAACCTTCAAATCCATCATTTTGGCTGTACTGAAAATACATTCCTGGTTAGCTCTGCCTTCCCCCATGGCAGGAATCTACAGAGTCACCTGAAATTTGAAAACTATTAGATTTATTGGGCCACTGCTGCTTTTGTCTGTAAGGTGCGTCAGCTGGTTCTCCTTTCAGCCATTCAAATAGACATACGAAGAAGCTACCATTAACGCCGCCCTTGACTGTGGGATCTGGGGGGAGCTTTGACATTACAGCAGGTTTCCTATGGCCTAGGGAAGTGTGTGTATGGGGACGGACTCTGCAACTGTTGAAGGGACAGAAATCTAGAAGATTAGGAGCCTTGCCTCTTGTGCGAAACTGCCAAGCGTCTCCGACAAGTGGGGTAATAGGGGAGCTTGCCCCTTTTAGGGGCTAAATGCCCGGGGCAAGTTGTAGGCCCTCCTGAGCAGGGCTAAGGTAATTCCCCTGTAAGACCAGCAGGAATCTTGGGGGGGGGTGCTCCAGGAGAGACAAGTGAAGGAAGCTGTGGCAGAGACTGCAGAAGAGCTGCAAGGAGCAGAAGACCCTCGCAGGAGACCCTTTGCCAAGGACCAGGGCTTGGGCCAAGCAGCCGAAGTCAGAGAGCTGAAGGCCAGAGGGAGCAGATGCAGGGGGAGAAGAGAAACCCCAGGCCTGAGTTTTGTTCTATGTCAATCCATTAGATTCTGGAGACGGAGGTGGGACCAAAAAGCTCATTAAAGAAGCCTCTTGAAGAGGGAAACTAAGCCCCGTTGCCTGCAGAGCATCTTCACGCCAGGAGCAGGATCTCAGGCTGCACACGGGCGAAATCTCTTGGGTCTTTAGAAATCGGAGAGGCTGGGGCTTGGGGTCGGTTTGAACAGCTCTCAAAGGGCCCGAGCCAAAGGCCACTGAAGTCCTTCGAACTCCTGCCAGTTATTCTAGCGGGCCAGGTCCTAGAGGGGAGTCTCAGCACTACTCTGTTTCGCGCTCCCTGGCTGGTATGGTGCTCAGGATACCCAGTTCAAAGGTGTTGAGTGAAGGACTTGGCAGCCCACGCCTTCACCCCACGTTCCATCTCCCAAGGCTGCTCCCTGAGTGCTGGGGGTGCACATCCCTCCTCGGTGGGGAGATCGTACGTGCATCGAAAAAAGCCAAAGTGCAGGGCCTGGAAAAATTGTCTTAAGTGTCCATTTATCACAAGCCTCCATCTGCAGGGACCCTAGAAGCCGCGTTCTGTCCTGCTTGTGGAAGAGATGTCAAGCAGCAGACAAAGAGGAATCAGGATGATTTGAATGTCTGCCCAACACGCCGGGTTCAGCTCCACAAGGCGCTAGAAGATGAGCTCAGGTGGGTGCACTAGAGCCTCGTGCAGAGCAGCGTAGGGGCAGTTTTGTTAATTTACTGCTCTCGCTTGTCTCTGCAGCCCCGTGTCCCACGAATGCACACGCAGCACAACCCACATGGCATTGGCAGGGGACATTTTATTGCCATTATTTCCTGCTTTTTATAATATACTAGAGAAAATGTAGCAAAGTAACATAGAAGCTAAAACATGGACCGCGTAGAGCGATGCCGCAGCGTGGGGGGGTAACGGTGGGTGTGCAACAGGGCGCTCCAGCGCGGCGGAGTGCTTTGGATCGATTCCGGTGTAAAATGGCTACGAGTCAGGGTGCGGGTGGAGGGCCCCATTTGCGCCGCATCCTTTCCTCCCTGTCAGCATGTGTCCTCACCTCAGCGGTGGCCCCTCGTGCCTGGACATGGCGTGGTGGGGGACTATGTCTCTCATGCACACCCCCACTGCCCTCCCTGCACCCACACCCCAGTGACTACAGCTCAGGCCTCACCATGGCCACCCCTTCCCGAGGCCTTCTCCCAAGACAATAATTCGTCTGCCCCTCGAGGGCTCCACGGTCACTCCCTGGCTGGTCCTGTCTCAGGCCTTCCCCTGCAGGCGCCTCACCTGCTCCTGTGGAGCTCTGACTCCACGGGCGATGGCGTTCAATCCCATTCCAGGGCGTTGCTCCGCCAGAGACCTGTGTCTCCCCATCCGCCCAAGTGAGCGCCTCCGTCTACGTATAAGGCTGTGCTCTGCCTCCTCGGGCCAGGAGGCGACGAGGCAGGGACAATCCCGGAGCGGGGCATGACGACTCGGGGTTCTTTCCCTGGCCTTGCCAGCGGTGGGGTTCGCACTCCCCCTCTGCGTGTTCAGATGTCGGAGTAACCGTTAACCAAGGCACGTTCTCAGCCCCGTGAGGAGATCCGTGCCCCTAGGGCTGCCAAGTTTGGTTGGACGTGGCCCGGGAGGTTTCAGCACGTGACCGTCTTTAATTGAAGAGCCAGCTCTCATTTATGGAGACTGCAAGACAATCCTGGAAGGGCGGCAGCCCTGCATGCCACGGGTCGACACGCCAGGCACTGGCTGTGGGGCACAAGAGACCGGGGACACCCCCTCCTTTCAAATCGGGGGAGCTTGGCTGGGGCACAGCGATACGCCGTCTCCTTCGTGCCTGTAACGGTGACAAGGCACCTGCTGGGGCCAGGCCTGCGTGGGCCAGGGGACTGGCAGCCCTGCGGGAAAGGCTGTTGTCTGCCTCCCACGGTGGACGACAGCACAACCTGAGGTCTGCTCCCTGCAGACTCGGTGCTGGGGGAATGATGTAAGTCACCCCTCTCCCCCCCACCGCCTGTCCCCATCCAACATGGATCTGCCTGATCTCCAGCACCGCCGTCCTCAAGAGTCCAGCCCCATGGACGCCCAGGAAGGTGCCCCAGAACCATGCCTGACCCCACGTCCCTCTGGCAGAGGGGAGACGCATGCGCAGACAGTCCTCTCCCAGCATGGACTAGGGGAAAACCTTCTGCAGCTTACACAGTACCAGAGCTTGGGCCCCACGCAGACCCTCCATGTCATACCCCCCAAGTCAGACATGCACACAGGGCATAGCCAAGCAGATGCTTCAAGACACCCCAGAAACAGAACCGCATTCCTCTTGTGAGTGGAGAACCAAGTCCTCCTTCTCGTTCCTCTCTGCAGTGGCACCAAAGAAGGGATGTTGGATGGAGCATCTTCAAGAGAGGGTGTCTGTACCAGACAGGGAACGTGGGTTTTATGGGCAGAAACTGTTAACCTGCTGCCCTCTTGTGATTTTCAGATTCTCCCCCTGGAGAGGGTTTTAGCTCCATATGCAAAGTGATGTTGGCATTTTCTAGGGGTCTCCTTCAAGCATCAGAAAGCTGTCTGTTCTTCCTTGGGCACATATGGCAGGTGCCTGCATTGCTCTTAAATAAGCTAGACACAGCGGTACAGCCACGTGCTACCAGAGCAAAAAAAAAATGAAATCCACAGCCAGCTGAGTTTATCCTCCTGACTTTAGGAGAGAAGTGTGTGCACATCTGACTTCTCGACCTGAACAAGCATTCGCCTGTTTCCATGTTGTATGTGCATGTACCATACAACGGTGAATTCGTCTTTCTGTTATTGTTAATCGACAGCCATTGACCCCTGTTAAGGTGAACATCAGTGTCCGTTGATCAGAGAGGGAGACACTGATTGAGCTAATACTCAAGTCGTTATTTTCCTCAAATGGCAAATCCTGATGCTCACAGAAAATAAGACCCTGATCTTACAGTGGAATCAACAAGTATCTGCCTACATGGACCGAACCTTAAGGCCATACAGGTATTGCCTGTTGATACCTCGCTGTTTTTATCGGCTGATTTCAAAACACTTTACATGGGAGGACAGGATCGTTATCCCCATTTACTGGTGAGGAAACCGAGGCAGAGAGCAGGGAAGTGCTTTTCCAAGGTCGCCCAGCAGGCCAGATCCAGAGATGGCCCAGGTCTGAGTACCACAAGGCCACACTGAGTATGGCTTCAAAAATATCTGGAGATCTCCAGAAAGTCCTCCTTTGAAACTACGATACTGAAGAACTTAGAAACAAATGTCGTTAGGCCTCTATTCTCCCAGGCCTTTCACTGGGATAGGAGAAGGCATGTGTGGGCAGGGAAGAATTTGTTTTTGAGGGGGAGGGAGAAGTTTTTTGGACTTTGGAAAGACTAGTTTTTAGTGTATTGTTTTATCCTCCCCCTGTGCTTGGAGCACCAGCAGGCACATTGTTATTGGTAAATCAGAAGAAATATAAAATAAGTCTCTACCCATCACCCTGCATTTCTCTCATGTGTCGAACATATCCAGTAAGCATTAATGTCCAATATGTTATCTCTGCTGTGAATCGCATCTCCTGCTTTGATACGGCGGGAGCGCACAGGAACATTATTTTTTAAAGACATGAATATGCCACTTCTCGCTTTGCCTTTTTATGAAAATAAAAAAGGAAATCAGCAGCTGTTTAATTCTCCTGAGTTCGTTTTGTTAAACTATTTCTTTTGAATTTTTTACTGAGCTCATATTACGCCCTCCCACAGAACCCTTTATTTCCAGCCGCGAATGGTAAATGTGCAAGAATCAGTCGTACCGTAGTAAAAATCAGAAATAAAGAACTTCTTAGTGGAACTTACAAAGGAACATTTTAGTACTTGTATCACAAACACGTTCTACATCAACAATGAACATCTGCCACTCCTGGTTCCCTGCTTTTTTTTAAAGCCGTTTGAGACGGCCACATGGGATGAGCTACAGCAGAGGTAAAACTCAGTGAGGAAAACTGTCACCCTTCCACCCATACCGGGCCAAGCTAAGGAGAAATGGGCAAGAAATCGTGCTGCTTGTGAAATTGAATCATGAGCGGGCAGCAGGGGGCTAATATTTCAGGAATGCGTCTGATTGCATGGTACTCATACTTTGTACAGTACCTGTTGTCTGCTAGTCACATGGCGCTTCTCTGTGGAGGAGTTAAAATCAGTGGTTTTGTGATTGTCATTTGTGGGTTTTTTTATGGCAAATGAAAACCTTGTAATTCCTTTTAACTCATAATCCAACCCTCAGCCTCACACCAGATCCAGCCCACTGCCCCTCCAGGGAGGGTTTGACAAAAATCTATTCACTTACCATAGTTTAGGCAGGTGGCAAGTTGTATTTACCGCTACAGCTGAACTACACACAGCCAGTCGGCACCCAAACATCCTGTTAAGATGGTTATCCATCTTCCCCACCTCACGTCTTGTCTTTTAAGCTGTACCCTGTCTGGAGCAGTGCCTGTCATTGACTAAGTGTGTGTTCAATGTCTAATGCAATGGGGCCCTGGTGGAGGCCATTGGGCATTACTATAATTTAAACGTGAATTATTAATCGTAATGGTGACGTGTACTTTTACTGTTTGGATAGCCCCGGAGAACACAACGCACTGTATAATGGATAAAGTGCCTTTGATGTCAGAAGCTGGAAGTAGGAAGGCAGTTCCCATTGTCTAAGGTTGGGGCATTGTGGGGACAATAGAGTGAAATAACAGACAGCGAAGAAGCTCACTAGCGTGCCTAGCAACTGACAAAGGAATTTGGTTGAATCGCACACAATACTCACACGGGCAGTGAGGAGGGTCTGGGGTGTTGCCAGACGGAGCGGAGTGGAGCTACGGTTTCCAAGCGTTGGTACCTCACCTCGGCTCTGTACTGAAAAAGCAGCCTCGTTATCCAACGTGCGCTCAGCTCCCACCAGCCAGAGCATGCATTAGGAATTCAGTTCCTGTCTAGGCTGGAAGACCTCACACGACTAGAGAGCTGGCGGTGCGATGCCATCCCACTGGCTCAGAGAGCAGACGTGAAGCGATTGGAAGAGGAGGGGACCCTGCTCAGATGGATGGTGCTAGCTGACATTCTGAGCAAGAGAAGAGTTTGTTAAAGATTCAAACGGCCTCATTCCTTCATTGAAGACGGGTGAGCTCCAAGACGTTCCCGAGAGCCCCCGGAAGCCAGTCAGAAAAGAAATGACTTTCCCCATTGTTTTCAAAGCTAATAACAATGGACTAACATAGCGTTTGGGCCCACTTAGCCAGCCTGGAAGAGTAAAATAAGGCACAAGCCCAACTTTTTCAATACCCTTTGCAAGTTGCTGGGCATTCGGGTTTCTTTTCCCACCTTCTTCTGAAGCACCAGGGACAGCCACCACCAGCGGCGGGACAGAGATCCCTCTCCCAGATGCCTGGCGTGTGAGCCTTGCTCACGCGCACAGGGTCTCACCGATCACCAGCTTTGGGGTCAGGAAGGAGTTCTGCCCCAAGTCAGATGGGCAGGGACCTTGGCAGCGGTGGGGGGAGGAGGTGGGGGCAAAGGCAGTCGCCTTCATCTGCAGCGTGGGGCATGGTTGCCTGCTGGGATCATCGGAGCGTGTCAATTCAGGGACCTCGGTGACCTCAGTCGCTCCTGTTCTGTGCCAGTGGCACACAACAGTTCAATTTCCTTTGGACTAGAGTGACTGGGCTCAACACAAGGTGTCTGGGTGAAATGCCATGGCCTGTATTATCCAGGAGGCCCAGACTCTAAGAGCTAATGGTCCCTCCGAGCCTTCAACTCTATGAATCCATGAAAAGTTCTCTCCCTCTAGCAGCTTTAGCTATTAATATTTCTTCGTATTACATCTGAGCTCAGAGCCCCATTGTACGAGGCACTGTATAGACGCTAAATACTAACGGCCTGATTTTTAGTTATACGGAGGCCCCTTTGCATCACTCTGGCACTATAAAAAGACCTTAAACTGGGTGTATAGGTAATTTATGTCCAACCTGAGATCCCTTAATGATGCTAGCATGAGGTAAAGGGACTGCAGGATGAATCAGGCCTTAAACCGCTATGCAAAGGTATTTCACACCCTTGTGTGGAATCACATGGATAGAATTTGCACTTGGAAGTCTCCTAAAATATGTTGAAACATGCCATTTAGTTTGTTACTTGCTCACTCTCTGATACTTTTTGCACAGATTATCTGCCTTCTGCAGACCCCCCCCGCACCCAAAAAAAAGCATGAGTACAAATGTCTACATTCTTCCAGAAAATAACCCCATTATTTCATAAGCTTGATAAAAGATATTTTTGATCTGTATATCCACATAAAGGCTAACCCATTTTCAGGATTAAAGAGGAAGACAAAAATAACTGTAGCTTCCAGCTAGTAAGGGATGTATTATTCAGTTCATTAATCAAAATCTAGGTCACTTGTCAAACACACATAACCTGAAGAAGCAGCAAAATTAAAATTCTCTGAATAAGAGCGACTGTTCTTTTTTTAAGATTCAACATTAGCTTCCCAATGATTTCAGTGCAACGCCTGCTAATGCTACAAATGAGACGTCTTTTTCATGTGAGCATCACAGTAGCAATGGCCATTTCACCAACCTAGTACAGGATCCAAGAGACTCTCCCGTAGATTACTGTCTCTCCTTAAAAGGCTTAGACAGGCCATGGTGCACTGGACGCTGATTCAATTAAACTAATAAGTAAACGGGTTTGTCACGCTGGCTGGATTGGGGGGAGGGGGGCATTTAGTACATTGTTTGACATCAGTATGTCAGAATCATAGTAATTCATGTGAGATATGCCATGTCAGGTGCTGTTAGAAAGGCTGTAATGTGCTAAGTAAGATGATGATGTTTCTGTTCATGTGTGATATGTGTAATGGAAGTTACGGATATGGTTGATGTATCTGTATTTCAAATTGTGCTGTGTCTGGGCCACACCCCAGACAGGATGGCTGCAGCACTAGCCTGCTTAATGGCCCATTGAGACATTCCCAGGTGCAAGTGGCCCCAGGGGAGAAGCCAGGGATACACCTGATGAGTCACCAGGACTTGCCCATGTGACTCTGGACTCCATTTTGGTTCCTGTGAAATTCCACAAGCAGCATGGCCAGGGACGGAGGACATAAAAAGGCCGAGGTTTGGGATCCATCTTGTCTTCAGTCGGGTTCAGCTTCAGCTGCTCTGGATCAAGTCATCTGCAACTGAAGCTGTGAACAAAGGACTGAGACCAGCCAGGTACTGGCTGTGCACCAGAGGGACTGTACAAGCCTGAAAACTCCACAGTTCTTCTAGAAACCGGATATATACATGTGGACTTTCAAATCAAGTGTATGTGTCTGATTGCTCTAATCCTTCAACATTTCTCTTATTGTTTGTTCCTTTCTTTTTATAATAAACCTTCAGTTTTAGTTACTAAAGGATTGGCTGGCAGCGTGGTATATGGAGTTAGATACAAACGTATATTGATCTGGTGCTGTGGCTGACCCATTGGGGTCAGAGGGAACCTTTTTGGTAAAGAGCAGAGAGTTTAAATAACTGGTCTCTTTACTGGACCTAGTGGCTGATTTGGGATCCAGAGACTGAAATGCAATAAAGGGGGCTGTGTGTATTTGTGGACTGGCTTCTTGATACCCAGTGTGAGGATTCAGAAGTGCAGTTTGTGGCTGGTTGGGAAGTCTGACTTCAGTGTCACCCACCAGTGCTGGGAGCATCTGCTCTCCTTTTACAGCCTGCCCTGACCTTGGCATTTTCAGGTGGCTGCCCTAGGCACGGACGGGTCACAGTGTTCTGAAAAGATCTCTGCTTCCTCAGGTAGAAGGCAGTTGTTTCTCAGCTCAGGTCTTCAGCTGGGTACCTGGAGAAAGAAGTGCGACTCCTATGGGGGATTTGGGAAGCGTGGAACAGGCTGGCACAGGACGGCTTGAAGAAAGGAAGATGCAGGTCACAGCAGTAGAGAAAACCCTGTATTGCATGGTCACACCAGATACGCACATTCTCAGCGGGCAAAAGCGTGTAAGGAAACAACAGCCCGTCGTGTGTTAGCACATCGAAGCACGACAAACTAAGCCCGGGAGCTAGTCGTGGGGCACAACCATGTGTGGAGTCTGATGGGGCCGCTGAGCGTCTGCAAAGCCCAGCACAGCTAGGGGCAACAGCTATCGCTTCCCTAACACGGCAGCAGCAGGCAGGCACGGGCAGCAGGCCAGGAGCTCTCACAGAGGCACACGAGCCATCGCGGGAGCACAGGTGGCAAGAAGCAATGGCTGTCAGCACGAGGCTGCTTGCTTCAGGGCGCCCTGCCTGAGAGAGGGAGCATGGTGCGGCCCCATGCCAGGACATGCTCCCCTGGCTGGGAGCTGCTCCCGCACCCCGTTGGGGCCCTGCCCCTGGAAGCTCTGCTGTCTGTGGTCAGGCACAATGTTTAACTCGGCCCGAGAACACCCCCTTCCCTCTCTCCCCCAGGCTCTCGTGGCTCTTCCCTCCGGCAGGACTTGGGGTCCTCCAAAGCCCACAGCAGCCAATGGCTAACTTGAGCAGGCCCTGCCGGTTCTGCCGTCTCACACACTTGCCCCGCATCCTCTGCCTGGCTTGGCTCGGTCTCCACTCACAGGGGTAGGGAGTGTGACTCTTCAATGATGTCGCACGCGCCCCGGCTTCACGCGGCCTTCTGCCAGGTGCTTACTTCAGCGGAGGGTCAGGTGCAACCTCCAGCTACAGGCCTACGCAGCCACCAGCAACTGTTCCAACCGTCTGCACCTTTTCCCAGGCGAGGTGCTGTGCAAGCCTTTCCGTAGGAGCTCAGAGCTTTCCGCAATCGTCAGGCTGGTCTTACCAAGTGCCATCCAGCTTCGCTGGACAGCGTTCACCCCGCCCAGGGCATCCTGCTGCCAGACATGTGCAGCGCAGAGCAGGGCTCCTTCCGTGCTGTGGCTGTCGCTGCAGGCAGCTGCATGCTGCAATGCTGATCTCCTGCAAAAAAAACACATCCGCTTTCAGCTGTCTCCGCCGCCCCTGTCGGGAGCAGACGTCATAGCGCATTGAGAAGCAGCTCCCCATTGGACCATTTAACTCTGAAGGGCCTCTTGCAGTAATCTCAGTCCCGGCGTGTTTCTCCTGGCCACGCTTATTACGGAGAGCCTTGGGTAGAAGAATTAAAGAGCCAGTTGAGCCCTTCTCTGTTGCTCAAACCGGATGCAAAAGGTGACAGTGGCCTCACACAGCTTTCCAGGGTCTGGGGTGGCACCTAGAGCCACAGACAAAGCTGCTGGGGAAAATGTGTGCCTCCGATCCCCTTGGGCAGCTGCAGAAGTAATGCATAGTGCACAGCCGAAGCCTGTGGCGTGGACAGCACCACAAGAAGAGGGCAAGGCTGTAATCTGTCAAAGAACTGACCAGAGAGACGCACCTCACTCCCTTACGTGAAGGTCTCAAGTTAGTCCCGGGACGACAGCCAGCCCCCCGTGACTTCATCTCCTCTTCCCCAGTCAAGTCAAGCTCCTCTGCTGCAAAGCCACCAGCTGTCTCTCTACCCCCTTTCTATGGTTATTAATTCAAACATGCAACAACAGCGCGCAGTGTCACCACAACCAGCTCAGTGGAATGATTTAACCACAGATCATTAGTCAACGATTAATGCAGCGCCTCAATAAGACAGGACGAAAGTGTATTTACCAGCCCTTGTGAATGGTGAAGAGGTGGGTCCATCTCCTTCCTCTGTGCTTGATGGAAAGCTGGCAGTATTCATTCCCATCTAACGCCTCAAACCCCTTTCCTTTTATAGGGTGCAAAATTCCTTTAAAGAGGGAAAATTCCTTCCCCACGATTATCGTCACTAGATGTTCAGTTTGTGATCTCATTTTCCCTAACTACTTATGGAATTCCTTTTATGGTATCTCAGTTTACCTGCCTGATAAACTAAAGGGATTTCTAACCCAGTCATTTTTACTGATAGCTGTGTCAACTGACAATTCTTAATGACTTACAAACCTCTGTCAAGGGGTCATTGTTTCATTCACCCCAGGAAACATCTACAACAAGTCCCCCTTATCACTCTCAGAACGTAACTGGATCATCAGCACCCCTTATCAGCTCCTCGGTCTTGTTTATTAGAACATGCTTCTGTAGTTTTAAGGTGTTCCTTTCCTGTGTGGGACCT
Source organism: Emydura macquarii macquarii (assembly GCF_026122565.2). Taxonomy (NCBI): domain Eukaryota; kingdom Metazoa; phylum Chordata; order Testudines; family Chelidae; genus Emydura; species Emydura macquarii. The sequence continues at coordinate 2,966,828 of NW_027131688.1, forward strand.
CACAGGCAGAGGAGCAGGGGTAACTAGGTACCACCCAAGACTTAATTATTAGATTCCTGAGCACGGGTCACACATTAATCAGTGTAAGGAGCAATACTCTGCGGCCTTCGAATCCACACACATTTCTGGCTGATACCACGAGGATTCGGGGAGCATCACCACAGTACAAAGACCTATCAGAGTTTAACAGATGAAAAGCACAAAACGGTTCATATCGACAAACACTCGTTTTGTTCCCTTTGCTCAGCACAGGCCAGAGGTTTAAAGCATTGTGCAGAGGACCCCATCCTCAGCAGAAATTCAGAGTGACCTATGTGCCCCCTTCCCCACTTGTGCCCAAGCCAAAACATCCCCCCGGAATCACACCGCCCTCTGGCCTCAATGCCCCCAACCTTTGCCAGGGTCTCTGGCTGTTTCTGCTGGTGGGGGCCATAAGAAGCCACAGCCTCTTTGCCCAGCTGGCCGCTGACTTCGCCGCTATGCTGCTGTCAGGGCGGCACCGGAGCTGTGACAGTGGGCGAAGCAGCCCCCAGCCACTTTCCAGCATGGTGCAGCAGGAGTCAGAAGGTGGGGAAGGAGCAGCTGCCTCCCTACACAGACCTTAGGAGATTAAAGCACCACTGGGCTCCTGCAGGAACGGGGCTGAAGAGCCCACAACCGGGGAAATACAGCAACGCCCACACCTGGCTGGTGCTGAGCGACCCTTTTGAGCCAAGGCCGTGTCATTGGGAGGAGACAGTGCCTCAAACCTACGGGTGTAAAGATGGAGACAAGCGGTCGTCTGTTCCTCAAAAGCCACTGCCCTGGCGGACGCTTCTTTCCAGGGGAGCCTTCTCAGCTGGCAAGCAGCGACACATTAGGGATTTCAGAACTAGTTTGTCTAAGGTTCACCTCCCAGAAATAGGTTGGCCAAATCTCTCCAAAATTGTCCACTAGCCACAGACGCAAAGTGGAAAGCACTAAGGGCCCCAAAACAGGCTGATAAAGCCTGACACATCTCACCTTAACTATGGAGAATCTGCCACTTCTCCCCAATATTGTTAGATGGCTGGTTTCCTTCTCACTCCCAGCTGCAAAATCCCCTGTGTTTAGCCCTATTAAACGAATACATTTCAAAAACACAAAGGCTCGCTCGCTTTTGCCTGCCACGGCAGGTTCCCATTTCGAAGCAAGATTTAGACAGCTAATGCCCGCCTATGGTTTTTTTTTTTAACATAATCTCCTTCTCATATATTTTTTTCAGCTGCAGATTGCCAGCTAATACACAGAGAGTTAAATTCAGAGCTTTAAAGTAGTCCAGAGCTTCCTATCTCCAATTCTGACACAGCCAAACAACCAGGTTGGGCATAACATTTCCATCACCCCATCCTCCCCTGTTGCCAAAAAAAAAAAAAGTGGGAGTCCATTTGCCCGAGGGACCACATGGATCAGTTCGTCTGAGCGATCACGCTGGAGCCAAAGTTACCAAAGCAGAGAGGAGATGACGTCAAGAAATACGCATGTTCTACAGTCAGGGGGTAAATCCACCAGACAGGAAGCCTGACACTTTCTTACCTCTTCCCTAATCACAGCCTGAAACAAGAGGCTCCAACCAGTAGCTCTATGACCATGAGGTGCATCTCCACTCCCCCTGCGTGCCTCATGCACTGAAGAGACTAGCTTTGAATTCCCAGCTCACCCTCAGCGATCAGAGCTAAACACCTGCCAGTCCTCACACACCAGCACAACACAGCCCCACCTCAAAGGGAGCTCTGGGAGGATCTGTCTCCCAGGACAGCACAGAGTCTGCAGAGACTGGGAGAATGCTAATTCCCTCCTCACCGCTCATAAGCAATTGCACCTGGACTAGGCCTCGTCCATCTCTCAACACCCTCGTCCAAGTACACTTTCTTGCCATTCCAAGTCCTGCCTGGACATCTTGGTGACTATACAGACTGTTTATACGGATGTAGGGAGGAAATGGGCTCCGGGTGTGGAAACTGCAATTGCTTAGAGGAGTTGTGAGACTATCAGCTGTAAAAGAGATCATTGTTTATATTGTGATGTGTTTATATTGGTCTCCCTTGAGGGCAGAGCTGTTCAGCAGAGACAGCTCATCCGTTTCTTTTCAATGCTCTTGCTTTATTGTCCTGTGTGTGACTTGGAAAGATCATTTAAGTGTTGCAGAATCTATCTGCAATGTGGAAAAGAATGAAATTCACTTAAATTCTGGTGCTGGGAGCACCTGAGCGGGTTTGGTTTGGAGACGCTGTCAAAGATTCGAGGCCTATCTCTAACCTTACAGTGTAATCAAGGGCTGTTCAAATCAAGGCTATGACACAATAACCTACTTCCAAAGTGGACATAAGGGGCCAAATTTGTTGCTCTCCAAAGTTGACACCACTTCATTGCTACAAGGGGATGGCACCTTCTTACAGTAGTGGTGCTTCTAACCAACACACCTTTAAAAATCTGTGAAAAAACAGGAACTTGTAGACCTCACCTTCCTTCTCAGAAAAATTCTGAGTGATGGACACTATGGAAAATTACAGTGATGGACACTATGGAAAAACATCAAAATGTCAGCTAGAAGATTCCCTTCGTCATGATTTCAGTTCGGTAAGTCCCAATCTTATGCATAGAGCTGGACAGAAAACAGAATTTCAGATGTCAGACTTTACCATGAAATCAAATTTCCAACATATTTCCTTTCCGACACATCAGAATGACCTTCCTGAAACCTTTCATGGTGATAAGGTTGAAACATTTCTTCTCAGCATCAGCATTTCAATGAGTAGAACAGAAGCTTTTGATTTTAATGTAACAAAAGTCAAAGTCAAACAAAACTTTATCAAGACATTTTCATACTTTGCTGTCAAAAATTCCAATAGTGTTGAGGTGTTCCCACAAAACATTACAATTTCATCAAACTGCTCCAGCAGAAAATTTTCAGCCAGATCTACTTATGGGTTTACACTTCAAAACTGTACAGAATCTCAAATTCAGAACCTGCAGTGAGGTCTAGGAGCCATAAGGATGTGTCAAAGCCAGAACATGGGCAGTTGGACTTAGTGGTCAGAGCCAGGGTCTACTGTCATGGGACAGGAGTCAAGTTGGCTGAATCAGGATACCAGAAGATCAGAAGCAGGAGACAAACATGAGAGCAGAACCATGAATCGGTAACCAAAGTCAAGCCAGGTCATAATACCAAGAGGTCAGAGGCAGGAGACAAACTAGAGATCAGAACCACAAGTCAGGCACCAGCAGTTGCAAGAGCAAGGGGTGGATCCCAGTTGCATGGACATCTTCCTGGTACTGTGCTGGGTTTAAATAAATGTTGTGGACCAATCAGGATTCCCAGCATTCTGCCAATCAGGTTCCAGGACTGGGGTCCTCTGCTGGAGGTTCAGCTTCTACCCTAGCACCTGTTAACAAGTTCTCGGTGACAGGTTAGCATGTCCTCATGCTTCAGAGTTTTGTAGACACGGGTTCAAGCCCCCCGGGCCATAAGAAAGAGGTGCCCCCGAAAGGGCAAAACAAGAAATGGATGTCATCCTGAGAGAAGTGCTCAACCAAAACCACTACTAAAGGGCTGCAGAACTTTCTGATCCCAGCAGCTCTCATCCCCCCTCCAAGTCTTCATTCTCAAAGGCAGCTAACTCTGGTGAAAGCTGCAAGTTCTCAGCACCCAGGCACCCACCTCCGACAGTTCTGGCCAAGCTTTTAACATATTACTTTTAAGCAAAAATAATTCAAAGTTTCTGTTTCTCATTCAAACCTTGTTTTTCTTAGCCCTCTCCTGCTTTGCCCATGTTTTAATGTAAATTGCATGTGATTATGCAAACAAGATCTAATTAGGTTGATTGATATTGTCATCCCCACAAAACACAGGCCTTCTCTCAAATCCCGTCAAAATAAGCAGCACCATTGTTGTTTCAAGCGTGTTCTTTGGGGACTTTTATTTTGCATTATTGTTTCAGGGTGTGTGTTTGCTGCTTGCTCTGCACTGAGCTGGGACATTTTAATCATAGCTTTCACTGATGGGTGCTAATAATATCGAGCTTTTTCAAGCTGGCTTTGACATACCGCGGTAGCGGTTTTTTGTCTTGGTGCACCACGCTTGCACAAAGAGGGGCAGTAACTGCATTACTGTCAGCTTGCAGCTCGTGACCACAAGCACACCAGGAGCAGGAGCCTGCTGCCCTATTGTACATTTATCTTTGCTTTAAAAAAGAATCCACGGAGGGCACAGGAGAGCATCAGTCTTGGTCTCAGCTGGGCCATCCGGAGCTGGCAGCACTCCAACGTCAGATCATAAACCCTTTGGCAATGTAATACCTTGGCTTTGTGGGGGGGAGGGGCAAGGTGCCCTCTATTGTCTGGATCCCAGAGAGGGTAAGGGACCTACTACTACTAACAGTTAGAGGAGAACTCTGTTAACTCTCTTGAATAACAGAGGCCTGGGGTTTTTAACCAGAATTTCTGTTTCGCATGTGTGTGCAAGAGAGATTTATCAAGTAGTTGTGTCTGGCTGTTGCACAAGGACTAGTTAGAGCAGGAGGCAGCAGCCCAGCCAGCAACATACCCTGCAGGGCCTCAGAAAGGCCATCTTGGATCCTAGAGGTGTTCTTCATCCACCTTGTCTTCCTCAGCTGGAGGGAGAGTTCTGTGATGCCAGGGCCCAACAGCAGGAGGGAAGCGCAGGTGAAAGTTGTGTTGCCATTCTGACCTGGGGAAAGTGATCCCCTGAGCGCCGCTGGTGCTTTACACCCTCTGGGAGAATCAGGCCCCCGGTTTAGGAAACGTGCTGCTGTAATATGCACACACGCCGTGCTGTCCCACGCCACCCGTATTGCATTCCTTGCAGAGCATATCGGTCCGGAGCTGGCACTGAGCTCCTAACATCTCCTCTCTTCCTTCTGCTCATGGACTGCTCCATAGCCCCCAGCAGTGAGCCAAGTCACAAAGGGAAGGTGTGTGGAACAAGGGCATCAGTCGGAGGAAAGGATCATTACGTCATCTCCATACTGAGAAGCCACAAGTGACAAATCTCTCACCTCCGGCTCCTGCACTGCCTGGCAGCTTGCCTGCAAAGCTGGGAGTAGCAAAAGAGAGACAATTGGCTGGCAGAAGCTGTAAGAAGCCAGTGAAATGAGGCACAGGTTATAAACAATTGCATATGCTATGTTTATCAAGGGCCATTGGCCATGTCAGCTGGACAACTCCAGCAAGAGGGAAATAACGGTCTCCCCCAATGAACTGGGACCGGTGTTGGCCGTGCATGAGTAAGGGACGTCATCCTGCTATGTAACTAAAATATACCCCAAAGTCAGCCCCCAGTTATGGCAGGGACCGTTCTTCCAGGGCCAAATCCTGTCTCTCCCATGGGCCCCCTTGTGTGAGCAGGCTGATGTGGGGCAGCAGTGGAACTTGCCAGCAGACTGAGGGAAGTGATTATTCCCCTTTATTCAGCATTGGTGAGGCCACATTTGGAGTATTGTGTCCAGTTTTGTGGCCTCCACTACAGAAAAGATGTGGAGAAGTTGGAAAGAGTCCAGTGGAGGTCAACAAAAATTATTAGGGAGCTGGAGCACATGAGTGATGAGGAGAGGCTGAAGGAACCAGGCTTGTTTAGTCTGCAGAAGAGGAGAGTGAGGGGGGATTTGGTAGCAGCCTTTAACTACCTGAAAGGGGGTTCCAGAGAGGATGGAGCTAGGCTGTTCTCAATGGCAGTAGATGACAGAACTAGGAGCAATGGTCTCAAGTTGCAGGGTGGGAGGTCTAGTTTGGATATTAGGAAAAAGTTTTTCACTAGGAGAGTGGCGAAGCACTGGAATGGGTTACCTAGGGAGGTGGTGGAATCTCCATCCGGAGGGTTTTTAAAGCCCAGCTTGACAAAGCCCTGGCTGGGATGGTTGAGTTGGGGTTGGCCCTGCTTTGAGCAGGGGGTTGGGCTAGATGACCGCCTAAGGGTCCTTCCTCCAGATCATTAATGAAGATGTTGAACAAAACCAGCCTCAGCACCAACCCCTGGGGCACTCCGCTTGTTACCAGCTGCCAGTTAGACATGGAGCATTGATCACTACTCGTTGAGCCCAATGATCTAGCCAGCTTTCTATCCATTTTATAGTCCATTCAGCCAACCCATACTTCTGTAACTTGCTGATAAGAATACAGTGGGAGACCATATCAAAGCCTTGCTAAAGTCAAGGTATATCACATCCACCGCTTTCCACGCATCCACAGAACCAGTCATCTCATCATAGAAGGCAATCAGGTTGGTCAGGCATGACTTGAACCTGGTGAATCCATGGTGACTTTTCCTGATCACCTTCCTCTCCTCCAAGTGCTTCAAATGGATTCCTTGAAGACTTGCTCCATGATTTTTCATGAGGATTGAAGTGAGGCTGACTGGTCTGTAGTTCCCCAGATCCTCTTTCTTCCCTTTTTTAAAGACGGGCAATATATTTGCCTTTGTCCAATTGTTTGGGACCTCCCCCGATAGCCACAAATTTTCAAAGATAATGGCCAATGGCTCTGCAATCACATCAGCCAACTCCCTCAGCATCCTCAGATACATTGCATCAGGCCACATGGACTTGTGTATGTCTAGATTTTCTAGAGAGTCCCGAACCTGGTTTTTCAGCACTAAGGGGTGCCCATATTGTACTACCCAGCGCTGTCATCTAGTAGCTGACCTTTTCTGTGAAGACAGAGGCAAAAAAAGTATTGAGAGGTTCAACTTTTTCCACATGATCTGTCACTGTGCTGCCTCCCCCATTCTGTAAGGGCCCCACACTTCCCGTGACCTTCTTCTTGTTGCTAACGTACCCATAGAAACCCTTCTTGTTACCTTTCATGTCCCTTGCTAGCTGCAACTCCAATTGTGCTTCAGCCTTCCTGATTTCACCCCTGCATGCTCTCGGGTCAATAGCATCTGGTGCTGGTGACTTCTTACTGTTTAATTTATCAATTTTTTCCAAAACCTCCACTACTGATATCTCAATTTGGGACAGTTCCTCAGATTTGTCACCTAAAAAGAATGGCTTAGGTGCAGAGATCTCCCCACATCCTGGCAGTGAAGACCGATACAAAGAATTAATTTAACTTCTCCGCAATGCCCTTGTCTTCCTAGAGTGCTGCTTTCCCTACTATGCGAGGTGAGCTCTGCAGTAAGTGTGGCAGGGGAAGGGTTAAAGCTCCACCCTTGCCCCACCCCCTCTGGAGACTTTCATGATGCTAGACCTGTATCGTCTTTTTCACTCCACTATTATAAGTACCGGGATTGCACCTAGCTGGCCTCTATCCAGACATACAAATGGGGAAAGGCTCCTCGCATGCTCTCCTGACCCCATGTTCCCTGCTGACCCAATCCTGAAATTATTCCATGTGGAGCATTGACCTCAAATGGGCTCTGAATGGGTGCAGAGATTCCCCGAACACATGCAGCTGCAGGAGCAGGGCCTACGGAGGCAGATGCTTTCACGGTTATCACCAAAAGCACTCCCAAACAAGAGAGACTGAAGTACTGATTAACATCTGTAGCCAATTGACTACATTTGCTGTTCAATATTTAAAAACGTTCAGGACACCAAATAACCAAGCTGAGCCAATGTATTGTTTAAAGACAAAACCGTGCAGTACAAAAAGGAGATCTGGAAACCCCGTCTTTCGGGATGCAATTTTTATCTCACAGCGTGTTCACCTGACATCATAGGTGTGCTTCCAAAAATACACCCTCAGGACTACTTACTTCCCCAAGTGCGGAATTAGGTGCCACTCGCCTGGGACCGACCCGAGGGGTATGCGAGGTGGAGCCAGTGAAAGACACCTGTCAACTCCCTTTTAACAGGGGCCCTCAAGGGCCAGTGCGGCCCCACAAAGCAGGTGGAGCTGGCCTTTGAGTGGGCAGAACTCAAGCAGATGGGAGAGCAGGTCCCAAGAGATTCTCTGGAGTTTTGGTGGAAGCGAAAGCTGCTCTGAATTGGTAGAACCACCGGGGAATGATTGCACTGGGAGACAGAAGGAGAAAATGACATGGAGCAATTTCCAAGCTTCTAAGACATCTACTAGCCGAGGCAGTATTGACAGCTGCCTCTCCACACAGGCCAGGTCCATGGACAACACGCGGAGGGGAAGCACAGCATGGATGGGAACAGCAGGTGCTAATCTTCTTGCTCCTGACCTTTTCCCACGCAAGTACTGTTCATCCTTTGGCGCGAGAATTGTTTTTCAAGCCTTGGCTACGTCTCCTTTCTTTTTGCACCCATGAAGAGCTGGGTAATAATCTGCAGAAAACCTCGCCTGATACTAATCCAAAATTCTCCTCTGTTCCCCTCTGGTAAATGTTGCTGGTTTGGCGCAATAACAGATTTCCTGCTAACATGGCAGTTTCTCACTCCCTTCATCTACTTTTCATTTTGACCCAGAACTGTAAATACTCCACAATCAACCCATTCAACACGTCACTTTCCTAAGGCCAGGAATTTTGTTTTGATTTCACCTGCAGTGCAGATTCTTTACACTTACCTTGACAATAGTCATGGCTTGTTCTGCCCCATGTCTCATGTCCTACTTAAGTTGGGCTGACACTGGTTTCTGCCTGTGGAAAGAGAAACGGACACAGCTGGTACCTGCAAACCATCGGCACAGATATTGCTCTCACAATAAAAACAAGAACACTGATGGACACTGGCTATTTACACTATAGAATCCACATAGAACACCAGACTCAGAGTTTGGAGACATGGCTTCTGTAACCAGGTCTCACACTGAGTCACCCTGTGAGCTTGGACTCAACATTTAACTTCTCTCCACCTCTCTTTCCTCTATATTAAATGGGGCTAATAGTGATTTTCCCTTGTTGAAGGGCCTTGTGATCCATGGAGTAAAAAAAGTGCTAAGTTATAATTGTTACTAATAGCTTTCCCTGCTCCATGGTACATCCACATAAGATGGAAAGATGCCAAGAAACTGAATCAGTGTGATGCTTTTCATTTACCCTAAACAGTGGAGAAGTGGCACATGATAACTGTGATAAAGCTGCTTAAATGAACACCAGGAATGTCTGCAAGCCTATTCACAGTGGGCAATTTTTGTTTGCAGGTAAAAGTCCCCAACTTTGGAGCCCTTTGTTTGCTTAATGCTATGTTCTTGCTTCATTGTGTCAAAAACACGGACAAAGGTGAAACAAATCAGTTTGCATTTCAGGGTGAAAAGGGGTGACCAGGTTAGACTGAGCTTGAAACAGGACTTCGAGATTGCTCCCATTAAGGGAAGTCAAACATTTACAGGCTTGCAGAGAACACCGTCATGTGGACTGAAAACATGCTGCAAGTCTCTCTGAAGGGTAATGATAATCAGCAATGCACTGATGCTGACTTTCAGAGTAGTGTCTAGCGTCCAACTGCAAGACTGATTTTAAGACCAGTCTCTCATAAAATCGACACTAAGAATCTGGAAAAGGGACTGACGAGTACTTTAATTAAATGGCCATATGATAATAAAAGAGAGTTCTAAATACCAATGAGAGCAAAGAAATATTACAGAAGCGTAGAGAGATTAGAAACATGGGCAGGAAATAAAGGGAGAATCAGCTTTGAAAATTGCAAGCTAGCACGTCAGGGGGAGTAGGGGAAATCATCAGAACAAATTAAAACATTCAATAGGAGAGGAAAAACTAGCCAGCAGTGATGCTGAAAGAGACTTGGGGTTATTGGTGGCCAGGAAATCAGACAGAAGCTCACAATATAATGTAGCTGCAAAGTACGGCCGTGCAAGTTTAGACTTGGGACAGAACAATCAGACTCTGATAATGGAGCACTAAGAATCTACCCAGAAGTGTATAGTGATTCCACTACAGCTTGCCCCTGAATGCTAACATGAAGCCATAAGGGACGGTTGAGAAGAAGAAATCAACCAGAGTGCTGATTTCCCCCCTTCCCAGCCCACTATGTTCCGTGGGCAGAGGCCTGGGCATCCTTACTCCTGGGACTAGCTCCTTGGGGTTCTGGAGTTCCTCAGGATTCCAGAGCCCAGGAAAACCATCAGTAGTCACTGTGAAAGCCAGTGATTATTGGACTTCTGCAAGGGGGCCCGTGAGTGCTCCTCACCTATAGCCTCATTCTGCTCCACATTGCGGCAGCAATACAGCATGACAATCTCCCCATCCAGTTGGAGGCAGGGAGCGGCAATGCGTTTGTTTGCTTTGTCATTTCATTTTACAATATGCGTCTGGAGCTGGAGAAGCCCTATGTTCCCTGCTGATCCAATCCTGAAATTATTCCATGTGGAGCATTGACCTCAAATGGGCTCCGAATGGGTGCAGAGATTCCCCGAACACATGCAGCTGCAGGAGCAGGGCCTACGGAGGCAGATGCTTTCACGGTTAACACCAAAAGCACTCCCAAACAAGAGAGCCTGCAGTACTGATTAACATCTGTAGCCAATTGACTACATTTGCTGTTCAATATTAAAAAATGTTCAGGAGACCAAATAACCAAGCTGAACCAATGTATTGTTTAAAGACAAAACCGTGCAGAACAAGAAGGAGATCTGGAAACCCCGTCTTTCGGGATGCAATTTTTATCTCGCAGCGTGTTCACCTTACATCATAGGTGTGCTTCCAAAAATACACCCTCAGAACTACTTACTTCCCCAAGTGCGGAATTAGGTGCCACTCACCTGGGACCGACCCGAGGGGTATGCGAGGTGGAGCCAGTGAAAGACACCTGTCAACTCCCTTTTAACAGGGGCCCTCAAGGGCCAGTGAGGCCCCACAAAGCAGGTGGCGCTGGCCTTTGAGTGGGCAGAGCTCAAGCAGATGGGAGAGCAGGTCCCAAGAGATTCTCTGGAGTTCTGGTGAGAGCGAAAGCTGCTCTGAATTGGTAGAACCACCGGGGAATGATTGCACTGGGAGACAGAAGGAGAAAACGACATGGAGCAATTTCCAAGTTTCTAAGACATCTACTAGCCGAGGCAGTATTGACAGCTGCCTCTCCACACAGGCCAGGTCCATGGACAACACGCGGAGGGGAAGCACAGCATGGATGGGAGCAGCAGGTGCTAATCTTCTTGCTCCTGACCTTTTTCCAGGCAAGTACTGTTCATCCTTTGGCGCGAGAATTGTTTGTCAAGCCTTGGCTACGTCTCCTATGTGATTTATGGCCTATTCTGCATTCTAATTAGCATGGCTGAAATTTAGAAACATTTCCGAAAGGTAGCACTTTCCAGATCTACTGCAGCAGAGCTAAAGAGAGCTTGGAGAAGCATGGCGACTCTGAACCAATCTGGAGTGTCAGGCCAGAAGTCTGGGAGGATAGCTGAGGGCAGATAAGCCTGTGTTCAGGTCATGCAGAACACAGAATATGTCTGGAAAAAAAAGAGAGGCACTCAGCAACCTCTGCATGTTGTAGACACAGTAGTTTAAAAAGTATGGGGCAAAGCATGGTAGATATAGAACTTAAAACACACTTACATTCTATTACTTAATTTTTCTTAGTATCAATGAAGAGAGAAGCATGAGTGCGGGCTCAGATGCAATAGGAAGCAAAGCGCTCGTGAAACTGTGTTCAGAATGCAAGAGCCGTTGCATGACTCCAAACCACAAACCTGTAGGGAAGTTGTGAGCCTCATCGGAATTAATTATCCAGTAATGAACAACAAGAATTAAAATGCTTAAAGCTCTTTATACATTTTGCAAGAAACGTGTTAAACGGAAGAAGCAAAGGTGGTTAGCGATGTCCCTCTGAATTACAACTGCTTAAGTATGAAAACTTTGGCTTTGATCTCGTTAATTCCGATTGCAAACAAAACAGGGCTTTTGCTGATTTTTTTTCCTGTAAAAGATCAAACTGTGCCCTGCACCTCACAATTAAACACTTTTTTCCCCGAACACCAGAACCTTTAAACTTCCATTTGAAATGCAAGCATCGGACGCATATTAATCAGGGTTTAATCTGAGCCTAACATTTTTACAGTGATTCATCAAGAACAAATTTCACTTGTTTAAACGCTGCTGGAAAGTAACAAAGCAGGAGAATGTTGAGTCCGGCGCATAGGATCCCAGTCCGATTCCACTTTTCTAGTCAATCAAATAATGTTGTGATATATATTTGGAAAATAAGAAAAACACAGCATTAAAAATGCCATTCTGTACATGTGTTTTTTCTGTACGTTTTAATTATGTGAGAGGCAGTTTGTGCCGTTACAGTCATGCCCGTGTCAGCACTTTCATAAATTAACAGTCATCGATGAAAATGTCCCAGTATAAGAACTATATAGAGCCTCAGTCAGGAAATTAATCCAGATCGTTTATTTTAAAGAAAGTCCAGCAAAACAATCAGTTGGACCTTTTTTAGGTGACTGGGATTAAAAAAACCGAAGTGTATTGGTTTGTCTCATAGAGGTTAAGACCAAAAGGGACAATTAGATCATCCAGCTTGACCTCCTGTATATCACAGTTATTAAACCTCACCCTGATTACGTCTGTATTGAGTCCAATAAATTGTGTTTGACAAAAGCATCTTCCACAAAGGCATCCAGTTTATATCTGAAGACTTCAAGAGATGGAGAGTCCATCACTTCCCATGCTAGTTTGTTCCAGGAATTCATGAAGCAACATTAGGATGCTCTAAAAATAAAAAGAACGACAAAATTTGAAAAAATGACTCACATTGTGTTCCAGTCAGACCCAAACAAGCTGACTTGCATCTTTGGGGGCCAGGAGATTGCAGGCTTGGGGCCTCAGGCCTGGTCTAAACCCAAAGTTACAGTGCTTTAACCAACCAAGTGTTTTAAAACAATTTAGTTGAAGTGGTGCAAAGCCCTGGTTGCAAAACTAATCATTTTAACTGTTTTATATCAGTTCAGCTTAAGTGGGGGTAACTTTACAGACACCAGCTAAAGCCCTATAAACCAGCTGCAATTGGATTCCACACAGCGCTTTGCACCAGTTTAACTCAAATTGATTTAAAACCTGATTTTAGTAAAACCGGAGCAAGGGCCATGTGCAGACAAGGACAAAGTCTACAGTACCATGGCTGGTGAAAAACATTCCATATACTCCAAAGCCATCCTGACCCAGAGGGCAAGGCACTGGTCTGGGACTAGGGAGACCTGAGCTCAACTCCAATTCTACAAGTGACCTGCTGGGTGACCTTGGGCAACTCTCGTCCCTCAGTTTCCCCTCCCTCCCTTTATTTATTTCCGGTGTGAATTCTTTGGGCAGGGCCTGTCTCTCACTAAGAGTTTGCTCAGTGCTTAGCATAACGGGGCATTGACTTTGGTTGGAACCTCTAGGCATTATTATAATACAAATGATATCAGACATTATTTTAAAATTGGCTATTATGTATCCAAGGCTTAATCTGTTCCAAAACATCATCTTACTGATAGGAACTCTACGTGGGTTTAATTGGCTGGGACATAGTCTCAACTCACTGTATAAATAACGGTCAATTCTGACTGGGAAATACATACGTATAAATAGGATAAAGATTGGCAACAACATGGAGGAACTAGAGCTACTGGTAGAGGAAGTGAAACCAGATATTATAGGACTAACAGAAACAAGGTGGAATAGTAGTCACGACTGGTGTACAAGCATTGATGGGTCTGTGCTGTTTAGGAAAGACAGATTAAAGGCAAAGGTGGTGCATTAGCATTGTATATTGATGATGAGGTAGACTGCAAAAAATTTGAAGTGATGGAATTGATAAGACAGAGTCTGGGTAAAAATCACATTGGGGAAGAAAACTACTAGTTTCCCCTGGGATAGTGCTTGGGGTGTGCTACAGACCACCGGGATCTGATTTGGACATGGATAGAGACCTCTTTAAGGCTTTTAATTAAGTAAATACTACTGGGAACTGTGTGATTATGGGAGACTTTAACTACCCAGATATAGACTGGAGGACAACTGCTAGCAGTAATAATAGGGCCCAGATTTTCCTGGATGTGATAGCTGACAGATTCCCTCACCAAATAGTTGCTGAACCAACAAGAGAGAAGGCCATTTTAGATTTGGTATTGGTGAGTAGTGAGGACCTCACAGAAGAACTGGTTGTAGGGGACAACCTTGGTTCGAGCGACCATGAGCTAATTCAGTTCAAACTAAACAGAAGGATAAACACAAGCAGATCTATGGCTAGGGTCTTTGACTTCAAATGGGCTAACTTAAAAAAATTAAGGGAATTAGTTTGGGAAGTGGACTGGACTGAAGAACTCATGGAGCTAAGGGCAGAGGAGGCTTGGAATTACTTTACATCAAAGTTGCAGGAACTATCTGAAGCCTGCATCCCAAGGAAGGGGAAAAAAATTCATAGGCAAGAGCTGGATGAGCAAGCATCTCAGACAGGTGATTAAGAGAAAGCAGAAAGCCGACAAGGAGTGGAAGATCGGAGGTATCAGCAAGGAAAGCTACCACTTGGAGGTCAGAACATGCAGAGATAAAGTGAGAAATGCCAAAAGCCAAGGAGAGCTGGAGCTTGCAAAGGGAATTAAAACCAATAATAAAAGGTTCTATAGCCATATACATAGGAAGAAAACCAAGAAAGAAGAATTAGGACCACTAAGCACTGAGGATGGGGTGGAAATTAAGGATGATCTAGGCATGGCCAAACATCTAAACAAATAATTTGCCTCCGTTTTTAATGAGGCTAATGAAGAGTTTAGGGATAGTGGCAGGTTGGCTAATGAAAATGAGGATATGGAGGTAGAAATGACCACATCCGAGGTAGAAGCCAAACTCAAACAGCTTAATTGGACTAAATTGGGGGGGCATATAATCTCCATCAAAGAATATTAAAGGAACTAGCACATGAAATTGCAAGCCCATTAACAAGGATTTTTAATGGATCTATAAACTCAGGGGCTGTACTGTATGACTCGAGAATTGCTAACATAGTTCCTATTTTTAAGAAAGGGAAAAAAAGCGATCTGGGAAACTACAGGCTTCTTAGTTTGACCTCAGTAGTATGCAACGTCTTGGAAAAAATTTGGAAAGAGAAAGTAGTTAAGGACATCGAGGTTAACAGTAATTGGGATAAAATACAAAATGGTTTTACAAAAGGTAGATCGTGCCAGACCAACCTGATCTCCCTTTTTGAGAAGATAACAGATTTTTTAGACAAAGGGAATGCAGTGGATCTAATTTACCTAGATTTCAGTAAGGCGTTTGATATGGTTCCACATGGGGAATTATTAATTAAATTGAAAAGTTGGGGATTAATATGAAAATTGAAAGGTGGATAAGGAACTGGTTAAAGGGCAGACTATAATGGGTCATACTGAAAAGTGAACTGTCAGGCTGGAGGGAGGTTACTAATGGAGTTCCTCAGAGATCCGTCTTGGGACCAATCCTATCTAACCTTTTTGTTACTGACCTTGAAACAAAAAGTGGGATTTCCAGTAGAGACGGGGAGGTGTTAGTACTGTTATACAAGGCGCTGGTGAGACCTCATCTGGAATACTGTGTGCAGTTCTTGTCCCCCATGTTTAAGAAAGTTGAATTCAAACTGGAACAGGTGCAGAGAAGAGCTACTAGGATGATCTGAGGAATGGAAAACCTGCCTTATGAGAGGAGATTCAAAGAGATTAGCTTGTTTAGCCTAACCAAAAGAAGGATGACGGGAGATATGATTGCTCTCTATAAATATATCAGAGGGATTAATACCACGGAGGGAGAGGAGTTGTTTAAATTCAGCACCAGTGTGGACACAAGAACTAATCATAGAATCAGAGAGTTGGAAGGGACCTCAGGAGGTCATCTAGTCCAACCCCCTGCTCAAAGCAGGACTAACCTCAGCTAAATCATCCCAGCCAGGGCTTTGTCAAGCCACAGCTTGCAAACTCTAAAGATGGAGATTCCACCACCTCCCTAGGTAACCCATTCCAGTGCTTCACCACCCTCCTAGTGAAAAGCATTTTCCTAATGTCCAACCTAGACCTCCCCCACTGCAACTTGAGACCATTGCTCTTTGTTCTGTCATCTGCCACCACTGAGAACAGCCTAGCTCCATCCTCCCTGGAACACCCTTTCAGGTAGTTAAAGGCTGCTATCAAATCCCCCCTCATTCTTCTCTTCTGCAGACTAATGGATATAAACTGACCATCAGGAAGTTTAGACTTGAAATTAGACGCAGGTTTCTAACCATCGGAGGAGTGAAGTTCTGGAACAGCTGTAGTAAGAAGTAAGAGCTTAAGGCCTGTAAAACAGGCTAAGGCCTAAGTGAAAAAAGCCAAGTGAACAGGAGTATAAGTGGAAAAAAACAAGCTAACTGAAACTGGCACAAAAAAGTGTTGATACTGCAAAACATATATATTGTCAAAATATTATTAAAATGAAAATTATGTAGCAGGTATAGGAGGTACCAAGATACTAACTCCCTAAAATGACACTTTGATGAATAGAAATGACTAAAAAGTGATAAATTGAGTTGTTTTGCCCAAATCAGCCAGTTAACAGAAAAAGGTGGTATCAGACTATGTCAAGAGGGTGGCAACTACCTACGTCAAAGGGGGCAGAACGAAAGTGTATGTAACAGTGTATAAAAGAGGGTGTCAGAGGGAATAATATTGTCCGGTCTAGGGGATAACGGAAAGTCCCGCCGTTGGGCCACGACCATTGTAACGCCGCTTATGCGAAACTGACCCAGAGATACTCTGTAGGTCACTTCTCATTGTGCCGCACGCAATAAACCTGGCCTGGGTGCCTTCGCTGCTCAGCTAATCCGTGGTCGTGTTGACTCATTTGATCGTGAGAGCCGTCTTGGTTTCCTGATCAGAGCTGGGACAGCATCTACACAGGGACACACGCACGCAGCCTACACTGATAAACACCGGTGACCAACACACCGTACCACAACAGCCTTCCAAGGGGAGCAGTGGGGGGCAAAAAACCTAGCTGGCTTCAAAACTGAGCTTGATAAATTTATGGAGGGGATGGTCTGTTGGGACAGCCTAGTTTGGGAATTGACTGATCTTTGACTACTGGTGGTAGATATGCCAATGGCCTGTGATGGGATGTTAGATGGGTTGGTTCTGAGTAATTACAGAGAATTCTTTCTTGGTGTCTGGCTGGTGAGTCTTGCCCACATGCTCAGGGTTTAACTGATCACCATATTTGGGGTTGGGAAGGAATTTTCCCCTGGGGCAGATTGGTAAAGGCTCTGGGGGAGGGTTTCGCCTTCCTCTGTAGCATGGAACATGGCTCACTTGCTGGTGGATTCTCTGTACCTTAAAGTCTTTAAACCATGATTTGAGGACTTTAATAACTCAGTCATAGGTCAGGGTCTATTACAGGAGCGGGTGGGTGAGGGCCTGCGTTGTGTAGGAGGTCAGACTAGATGATCATATTGGTCCCTTCTGACCTTGCAGTCTATGAGTCTAAGCTGTGATCTATGGCGCCGAATCTACAATGAGCCGACAGTCAGCTCCGTGCAGACATCTCTGAGGATCTTTGTGAGCACAGTTCCCAACCCTTTTGTACGCTCAACTGAGCTCCAGTTTAAAGTTCTTGTCCTGACATAGCGATGCCATGCCATTCAGTGAAAGAACCGGTGCTACTGCAGAGGAGAAGTTGCGCTGTTGAGTTAGCACAATTTCATTTCTAGGCAAACAAGGAAAAAGGCATGATTCCTACAGTACCAGCCTTGGCTGCCCTGTACTTCGGGTTTTCCCGCTTTTCTGGGTAATGGTGTCGTTTAATACAATGTAGTTATGTTTGTTTATGAAATACTCACTATAAAATAAGCCGAATGTACAATACGACCCAGTGAATGCTGCTGGGGGAATGCAAACTGCTGCATTTCCTAACTTCCATTTTTACTTTACTCTGTAATGTTAATGTTGCTTTAATAGAGGTGGGTTATTTTGGGGGGGCGAGCGGGGACACAAGGGAGAAATTCCCTGTGTGTAATCCCGCTAACCTCTCCACGCACTCAGCCAGGATCTGCAGGCCGGGAGGTTCTGAAGAGGGCAGAGCTCACAGCTCATTGAACTGCCTGGGTAGGAGAGGGGTCAGTCTGCTGCTGCTGCCAGAGGGCCCAGTCCTGGAATGGGTCGGGCACCCTCAGTTTAGCCTGGGATTGAGGGGCTCAGTTTCTTGCAGGATAAAGCCATTATTGGACTGGAGCGTTTCCTGCCAGGCTGGATTACAGGGCAGCAGCACATCTGACTATGTCTTCGCATCACTGGGTACATTGATGATCCGCACCCCACCCCCCGAGTGCAGGGTTTGAGGCGTGAGGCCGGACAGAGTCAGGGGCCTGCTCAGCCTGTCTTTTGCGTTTTATCCCAGGCATCTCTGCCAAAATCAGTGCTGCTCCTTGCAGCTTTAGCCCTCCGCCCCTCTCCCAATGACAGGGGGAGGAGCACAGAGCTGCAGCGGGGGGCAGCTTGGCCAGCGGTGCTACCAAGTCGGGACACTGTGCAGAGAAGCTAATATTGCTATGAGAGCCACAGGCCCTGCGACCAACAGGACTCAGCTGTCAGGCCCCAGGCTCCCGGCAGATCCACGCACACGTCTTTCTTTCCCGTGCTCTTGCGCCTCCGTCTAGAAGGGTAGGCAGCATTGCGCGTGCTGTGTGATCGCCAACGGCGTTCCACTGCTGTCACATGGCCACCACACCTAGCAGGCCAAGCGTGCATATCCTCCACAGTGGTGCCACAAATTCAGTCTTCATGCATTTGTAGTGCCGTTACATTCACGGCCCTCTTTTCACCACAGGATGAGAACTGCGTTAATGAACACAGGGCTCCAGCCATAAAAGGATCGCCAGGCTGCAGCGGAGCCGAGATCCATCTAGGCCAGTCTCCCGTCTCTGACATTATCCAGAACCGGCGCACGTTCACGCTCACCGAAGAGCGAGAGTGCAGCAATGTATATCTGCGCCCCGGCAGCCGTTCCTTTTCGAAGCATTCATTGATTCACTCAGTGGTTTTCACAGGCAGATATTCAAAGGTCCGGGGCTGGCTTTGTGCCGGCTGTTTTCAGTCTGTAGCCTGAAATGTACCCTCTCGCTCTAGCTGCCATGAAACAATCTTCACCAGTGAGAGAGGATGGCTCGGCAGGACGCGTTCATTACTTTTAGTCAATTCTCTGTTTAGGGCTCAGCATCCGTCATCGGACAAGGATTCTGACACACTTCAAGGGCACGTACTCTTTAATAAAGTTCAGCGAGAAGCTTTTGCTTTGGGCATTTCATCTCAGGGGTCTCTTTTATGGTACTCTCATAAAACTTCTAAAGCTCTTCTAGGCATGTAAGCAAGCTGAAGGAGTCATGTGTCCCCACCACGACGCGAGTGCTTATGCAGTATCTTAGAGGCGTTTAAAAAAATTATGTTCATCTATTATGAAAAAGCAACAGGATGCGGTAAAGTTGATCCCTGTTGTTAAATATGTCAGGAGCGACAATATTTTATTTAACTCTGAGTAAAACTCAGCTGACAAAAATGGTTTATGGTTGGCTATTAATGGGAATAGGCAGCATGAATCAAGACTAATGCATTAAAAAAATCATGTTGCCCAACTGTTTAATAAGAAATGAATTTTGTGCTGTGTTTATTTTAGCCATTCAGTGCAACATTTCTACCTCCTGAAGGAGTATTTCATTTGGCTTGATTACAGTGAATATTTATTTAATATCTACAGAGTATGTGTTATTAATTTCTGCTAAGCAGGAAAAGATTATCCTAAATCTACCAGGTGGCAGAATACAAGCAAAGTACTTTAAACGGCAAGGAGCAAATGCATTAGGGTTCATTGAGCAAAAATTAATGTCACTTTCCCTCCCACGGTTGCACCTGCTTCTCTGTCTTCCTGTATTGGCCTAATCACACTCCCACAGATCCACCTGCCAGCTGGAGCTTTGTCTACACTGGCACCTATGAAACCCCTTGGCAGCAATGTTAACAGTGACCTGAGGGGTGCGGTTGCATTGTCCAGGCTGGAAGGGCAGTTGTCAGTGGAAATGAACGGGACGTCTCCCCAGGCACATCTGTGTAGCGTTGATCTGTGTGGAGCAGCTGAAGATGGAGTGGAGCAGCTGAAGGGTGTCAGGATGGGGCTGATGAGGATGCTCATGCTCCTCCATTTGTGCTTTGAAAAGAGGTGGGGCAGGAAGACCCAGGGTGGGCGGGAAGGCTCACCTAGCAAAATTCCCACACTTGGAGGGCTGAAAACCAGCTAAAAATGCAAACTTTCCCCTGAAGCTGGGAGTTCAGATTTGGCCCATTCCGGAGGTAGCTTCGAGCTGTGAGTTCTCTCTGTGTTTTGATCTGGAGTTTTGGTTCAGGCTCAGCTCCGGTGGGCCCTGTGTCACGTAATTTGAAAAATATTTTTTAGATCTAAGCCAAAAGACTTCAGCCTTCACAGAGAGCTGTAAACCTGTAACAAATCATCTGCCGGACAAACGACTGGGAGAGAAACACAAAGAAGTCTCTTGGCAGGTAGGTCTTTGATGGGGCGCTGACCAGATTGGGGAAGAGGATATTTTGCATCGTGAGCTTTGTCAGTCACAATCAGCAATGGCTGTCCCTGGCCTATCAGCAAGAAGCATGAAGAGAGGAAAAAGGGAATGCAGATCAGTGCTTCCCACAGTGCGCACATTGCAGAGACTGAACAATTGCCAGACGGGATCTCGAACAAGAGAGGAAAAAGCTTTCATCAAACCAGCCAGCAGAGGAAGGAGTAATCAGTGTATGTATGACCCTTTGTTGTGGTTTATTTATCTTGGCTGAAAGATACTTCAAATGAGCAAAGACAGGCAATTTAAAGTTTGAAGGGCGGAAGTTCACACGTGAAACCAGCAATTAGACAGGATGCGCGAGTTAGGTTTTCAAATGACGGCCCTCAGAAACAAACAACAAGAGATAAGCAAATGGCTGTTGAGTGCTGAGGCTCAAGTACTAAAGACATCTATGACGCTACTAACAGTGGAGCAAGGGATGCATTTTCAGGTATTGTGCGCAATGGTACATCCACAGAAATGTACATGCAAGACCTTATATTTCCACCTGCATATTTTCACCGGCGGCCTGGATAGCGGTAGATGCAAGCAGGTATGAAGCGCACCGTTCCAATCTGTTCGTGAGAAAACATACCTGGGCACACAAATGTGAAATCCTGCACACACAGCAAAAGTGCCTGTTCCTGTATACTGGGCTCGGTATATCTCAGAGCACAGCTTCTTCTAGTAATGAATGAACAAATGATCCTTACAAAATTTCTCAGCCCTTCACCTCTCATTGCAATCACACTTTTACCTAGGCATGTAATGCCAGGCTTTCAGACTTGGAGACCTAAAAGGAAGGCATCAGTCCATATTTAGCCACCAAAACACATGGCCTGATTTCAGAGGTGCTGAGCACCTGCAGCTCCTGTTGGTGCAGTGGCACAGACTAGACGATTGGTATGTACATTACACCCCTTTTCACCCTTTTTCACTGTACTCTCTATGGCACCAATCCCAAACATTTACACACACGCTTAACTTACTCACCTGAGTAGCTTCATTGAAATCAATGCATCTACTCATGAGTCAACTAAGCTCAGCAAACGTGTGTTTGCAGGAAAAGAACCTATATTGGGGGCGGGGAACGCAGTCATCTTGCTAGATAGAGATAACGTGTGTGATACTTTCTGTACAGTGTCATTTCCATCAACATGCATTTCAGAAAAAGATACAGTTTCCTTTGAAATGGAGCCTATCCTCTGCTATACACAACTGTCCAACCCACCAGCCAACCACCACTAGCCAAATTGTCAGACGTAAGCATCTCACGTTTGGTAGTCTGATGTGCAGCTGGGATGGGCACCTGCAGTTCCAGGAGAGGGGCCATTTGCCTCCATTAGAAGCTGCAAGTCCCCTGTAATTTTTTGTCTTCTCTGAGTGGGAATCTTCTGCTCCATTCAGCTGGGAATGTGGGAATTGCTAGCCTTTAAAACGTCTTTGATGCTGGCAGAAGAGTCCTACTTCCCCTTTTGTGCCCTCCCATGGCAGTGTGCTTGTCTGGGGAAGCTAGAGGGACAGGGAAAAGATGACCAAAAAAAAAGTCATAGGAATAAGGGTCTAAAAGAGCACCCGGGAAGAAACCTCTACCTCAGAACATGGCAGGAGAAGCCTGGGGGGAAACCGTCTGCCTAGTTCATCAGGGTCTCCAGTTGATGGCGCTGAAAGGCAGGAGAGGAAATTCTGGCCTTTAAGGGCTGGTTGACACTTCAAACGTACAGCGGCACAGCTGTATCGGTGCAGCTGTGCCACTGTAAGAGGGCTTGTGTGGCCGCGCTATGTCGACGGGAGAGAGTTCTCCTGCCGACATCACAAAACCACCTAAACAAGTCTGCCACAGACATAGCGCTGTCCACACAAGCTAGGGTGACCAGACAGCAAGTGTGAAAAGTGTGATAGGCACCCATATAAGAGAAAGCCCCGAACATTGGGACTGTCCCTATAAAATCAGGACATCTGGTCACCCTAACACAAGTGCTTATGCCGGCAAAATTTAAGTCGCTCAGCGGGGTGTTTTTTTCACACTCCTGAGTGACAAAAGTTTTGCTGGCTGATGTAGATAAGGCCTAAGACAGAAACCCCCCCCCCCAGCAGTTTCATTCCTGATGGGGCAGCAGGTTCCCACAACAGAGAAATTTCCATCCGCGGCCAGGATCTCTGCCCCTTTAAAATCACGGTGGGTAGCGGGAGTTAGTGCCTATGTCCATGAGAAGGATAGAGTTTGTTTTTATAGAAATCATCCACCGCAAGTGACACCAAAAAGTCACCAACTGACCCAAAAACAGTCGGACGTCAGCAGGCCTGACACACATCTGGCGGCAGAATGCCGTGTTGGGAGAGCAGCTGGAATGACATCTGGAATGTTAATGCCACCCCAGCGGTCAGCGGAGAACAGCCACGTTCAAAGCCTCCCTAATGAAAAATGTGGGAAAGGCGACAGGGCCAAAACCGCCAAATGGAAAAGTAACGATAAAAAATCAGCCCTTGCTGAATTGAAACAACTAACTACAATTGCTCTTAGAGGAGTTGGCATAAGACTGTCCCCAGAGAGATCAGGGAGGAGAGTGGAATCTCTGTGACAGGGGACTGTGATATTAAAACATGCAGGGTAGAGGACGAGGCGGGGGCCAACTTTTTAATACACAGACCAGATCCCAGCAAAACCCAACAGTGCCTACATCATACCACTGATTTGCCCCACCACCTGATCCACTGCAGAGCCAAAGAGCCTGCTGACCTCTTGTGAGAAGCAGTCAAAGGGAAAACAGCACCCACCATTTGGTTGAGGTGACCACATCAGAAGTATGTGGCTGCCATCATGGAAAGCCTGTGGACCGTGAATAGTGCCAGCAATAAGGGACTATTGGTGAGAGCAGCTTCTACAGGGTGGAGAGAGAGATTGTGCCAGCCGGTAAGTGACATTCCAGATGGTTTGGAGGTTCTTCTCCCATCTCCATGCTCCAGTGAGAGGCACCTACTCCCATGTCTAGTTCCTTGCAGGCTGGTGTAACAAGGACTCCTTCCTCGCTCTCTAATATTACCTCCACTCTCTTCTCATTGCAGTGTTGGTCCCCGGTCCCTAATCATGTTCATTCTAATTACAGACCTGTATTGCAGTAGCACCCATTGCGCTACGGGCCGTACAAACGCCCAGCAAAACAAGGCTCTTGACCCACAGAACTGACAGATCCCGATAGAACAAGTGAAAGTAACAACCAGAAGAGAAGGAGCTGTGGAGGCTGATGAGAAGAGTAAGAAGATGCACGTTTGCATAGGCTCCCTGTACGACCTATCAGTGCCCCCACTGGCATTCCCTGGCAGCTTTATGTAGGCATCATAGTAGTGGTGGGTCTTGAGAAGGGATTGGAAGGAGGAGAAAGCTGTGACTCCACAGATGAGTTCTTCTATGGGTAAGGAGCAGTGCAGAAGAAATTCCAAAGGTGCCTGTGGAAGAAGCAGATGAGGTATCCATAGAGGCTGCGTGGAGAAGGCCGGGGCTGACACGATACAAGAGAGGAGCTCAGAGGGGCAGAGATGTGGAAGGCCTTGAAGGTGAGGACAAGATGCTTGCATCTGACGGGATGGGAAAAGGGGAGCGCAGAGGAGAGGTTCTTGAATAATGTTCAAACGTGTGGGTGCCTCACCAACCTCAGTGTGTCTGAGGGACGCAGGCACATGACACTCCTCACTCAGCAACCCGGTCACAGGAGGAAATTCTCCATCACTGTCAGCGTCTCCCTAATGATTTTCCTGAACTGGCTGATCCAATAATGGCCGCTTAAAGAAACAGTTGGCAAACCAGAGCAATGAAGCACTGTCGTGGGGCCTGTATACCCCTGGCAACCCGGGCTTTCCAGACCTCCTGAGGACCAGCTGACCCCGCCAAGTTTAAGAGGAAACCCGCACACCTCCCTCCATAGCCCTGAGAGGAACTAACCTCCAGGCTCAGGCAGGAGGAGCTGACTGTCCACCCCACCCCGTCTGACCAAATGGGGCGCTGTCCCATCAACCCACCAGCTCACATACACCAGCGAAGGCGGGGACCTGTCAATTAACACCCTCAGCAATCTCCACTGCAGTCTGTCCACTGGAATCTGTCCCCTCCATCATCTGCTTCTCAGAGGGAGTCTGGAGGTGTGAAATGCCTGTAAAATACTCTGGCCTACTCTGGTTTCGTTGTGTTTGCAGGAGGAAAACCACCTGCCATGTCTTGCCCTGTGTGTGGCCCTGCACACCGAGGGGCAGCAGGATGAGAGCACAGAGGGCTTTGGAGCAGCGGGTGGCCAGCACGAGGGGACTAGATTGTTCAGTTGGCTACTGATGGACAGGAGTAACTGCAATCAGTAACTGAATACCTCTGCAGGAGAGTAATGCATTTGGCAGTATGAGAAATACACATTTAAGGCACTCAGGCTGCTTTATCTCTGGCCCTCTAGTGGTGCCCTGAGTTGGACAGAACTCAGCTACCCAGGAAAAATAGTTTCAGCTCATCAGTGACCACAAAACTCTGAAATGTTTTACTCATACCCCACTGCACAACCTCTGAGCGCTGTGTTTGCAGAAAGAGATGTACTTCACAAACCACCTGAGACAAACAGCACACTGGAGGCCAGCACACCCACTCTTTTTAAAGAATCTGTATGCTGCAGATTATGCAAGTTTCAGGACATTAGAGCTCAGGTTCATGAAACTACAACACTTCTATGAAAAGTGCAAAGGTTAGTGAGCTGATATCATACTTACAACTGGCATTAGATACACCGGTGTGCGCTTGCTCTACAAATATCATCCCCAAACTGGAGATTTCTGCAGCCAGAGAGAGCAACTTAATTAATACCCTTGTGAAAACAAGATGACAAAGGGAAGACTGGAGGATGCCACTGGGTATTGTTACATGGACTTTTCCGAATCTAAGAACTTTACAGCTATAATCAGTGATCTTGTAAAAGCCCTTAGAAAGTCCTTGATCCTTAATAACACTTCTTAGAATGCACAGCCCTGACTTCGCAAACCCTTGATTGTGTGAACAAATGTTGGTGGAATCAGACCAAAGCAAATAGAAGGAAGGAAGATGAGGGGAACGGAGACCTGCATCACCACAGAAGCAGAGTTATGGTTTGTTTATTAAATCAGATGGAATAAATGGGTCCAAAGAGTCAAAGGCGTTAACGTGACCCTCTCACGGTCCAGCACTAAATAATTTTAAACAAGGTTCAGTATACAGAGACTTCAGCCTGCCGAATACCACGGCAAACACACCATTAAAAATATTTAACCTTTTATTAAAGATATAGACAAGAAAATGCTAAAGCCTTTAAAAATGTTACTATTAAATAAGGCTTTCATTTTCAAATCCTCCCTTGTTCTCTTTATCGGGAAAGACGTTTTAGAAGGAAGCCCACCCTCCCCTTCCCCCACCCCCATTTGACAATTTCTTAGATAGCAGCAAAGAAGGTCATAGCTGTCCTTTTATGGGGGGGGGGGGAGAGAGCTAGTTGAGATGGACAAACACGCGCCAGACGGGGAGAAAAGAACAGCAGCAAAGCCAGGAAATGCAGCTTCTGTCTTCGGTGGTGATGTTTACTGCTGGAGACGCACAGGCCTGGCACATGGTTCTATCAGCCACTCCGAGACCTGGTGAGCTTGTCCCAGCATCGGGCTGTTTAGGGCATTGCTTTGCAATTGCCTCTTTGATCGCAGGCTGACAGCAACGTTGCAAAATAGACAGCTTTGGGTAGCTAACCCAGACTCTGATTGGACAGAAGGAAGAGGAAGAGGATGAGTAAACAGAAGAAGGTGTGGAAGGAGCACACATGGGAGGCGGAGATGGCAGGCTCACATCCCATGTGGAGGTTGGGATTTAAGCCAGACCCAGTAGAGGTGACAATGTCATCTGCATCCCTCTTTCTGGCCCAGTCTGGTTAGGATGTCTTTCGGGGTGGGACAGTGAAGGCCCAGTGGTGTTATAGTGGATCCTAAATTCCCAGGAGATGGTGGGGGTGGAAGCCAATGTGATGGGGTGGCAGTCAGAGTGGTGCTGCTTCTGGCCCGCCCAGCTCCCAGGCAGCAATGCTCAGACCTCAAAGGCAGCGATGGCAGATATAGCCCATCCCCTCCTTATGTTATCCACCAATTAGGCCTAATTTCCAACACCCCAATTTTAGTCCATTAGTTTCTGGTCCCACATGGTTCTTGTTTACGAGGCATGATTTTAACACAGACCTTGAATGACAGCAGGAGTCCTCTTTGTCTGGACTACTTTAATCCTTCTGTCTTACATTTGCACCTTTTCCCATCAGCATTTATTGTGACAGGTTACTGTGATGCTTTATGAATTTTCACAGCTGAGCTCCCGCGTGGCTAAACGTGCAGGCCCACTTATCACAACAGAGCGTATGGGTGACGTAATGGTGCAAAAATGTCTCTTAGTTTAACCTTGTCTCTGAATTTCCTCCATTTCTAATGCTGGTCATTTTATTTTTATTCTAAATAATGACCACACTACGGTAACGTTTTAACCCCCAAATTACTCAGACATACTCTCGCACTTAACTCCAGGTCAGTAGAAGGTTTTATTTAAGTGCACATATGTGTGTGCAACCACCACCACCTTGGTCACGATAATGGAATGAACCAAGAACCTCCAAAGCTAAAAGCAGGAATACATCTACAGCCTGAACGTCTTCGTCTTCCCTTTCAAGTGATAGAATTTGAGGTTTCTAGTCTGCTTCGATCCCTGCTCATGACCGAGATGGTGATCATCACTCAAATGGTTCACAGCACTTCTAATCCTGACAACATATGCACACATACCATGCAGGTATCTCAGCAATAAACAGACCAATGGCCACAGGAGCCTTATGGGACAGAAGAACAACACAGGAGTCTAGATGTGGGACAAGACCTCCCCACTTCCCAGGGTGCTGGGTTTTACTTCTTTGTGAGCTCGGGCCTGCAAGTCCTTTCAGACACCGATCCTGTATGTTTTTTCTGCCTGGGAAGAAGAGGGTTTATTTCCATCATAACTATGTACCCCTTGTGTAAATTCAGATTTTTGTTTTAGAAATGTGTCACATTAGACCAAGCAGCTGAGTTCCACATATTGCACTGTGAAATGTTGGGATTTCACCCTCCAATGGATGTATGAACTCCCACAAAAGTTTCTCTGTTCTCATGCACAATCACGAGATCCCAAAGCAAAATGTCAGTCCTTATGAGGAACTCTACAAAAGCACAGCTGCTCAGGGACCAGGGAATAGTCAATTATGGATCAAATCTTGCCAGCTTTGCTCACTGGAGAAACTTCATATCTGGGCAAAGGAGCAGTCTCACATCTTTCCACCACCTAAATTCCAATTCAGCCCAGAGACCCTCTACCCAGGGGTGACTTTCACAGTCCTGTGAATGAGACCAGCAGGATTTGGCCCCTACTTTCCTGGGTGGGGAGGAGGGGGAAGAGCTAAAAAGTAAAGTTAACCCAGAATAAATTAAAGGATCGTTATTGTTTTGTAAACGGCATTGAAACTGTGTAAAATAAGTGCCCCATCACATCTGACATTCATCTGAGTGCTGGAATCAGACATTCAATATTAGGGTTGGAAGGGATGCAGGAGGTATCTAGTTCAAACCCCTGCTCAAAGCAGGACCAACCGCAACTCAATCATCCCAGCCAGGGCTTTGTCAAGCTGGACCTTAAAAACTCTAAGGATGGAGATTCCACCACCTCCCTAGGTAACCCATTCCAGTGCTTCACCACCCTCCTAGGGGAAATTTTTTTCTAATATCCACCCTAGACCTCCTCCACTGCAACTTGAGACCATTGCTCCTAGTTCTGCCATCTGCCACCACTGAAAACAGTCTCGCTCCATCCTCCCTGGAACCCCCTTTCAGGTAGTTAAAGGCTGCTATCAAATCCCCCCTTATTCTTCTCTTCCGCAGACTAAACAAACCTAATTCCCTCAGCCTCTCCTCATCACTCATGTGCTCCAGCCCCCTAATCATATTTGTTGCCCTCCGCTGGACTCTCTCCAACTTGTCCACATCCTTCCTGTAGTGGGGGGCCCAAAACAGGACACAATACTCCAAATGAAGCCTCACCAGTGCTGAATAGAGGGGAATAATCACTTCCCGCGATCTACTGGCAATGCTCCTACTCATGCAGCCCAATATGCTATTAGCCTTCTTGGCAACTAGGGCACACTGCTGACTCCTATCCAGCTTCTTGTCCACTGTAACCCCCAGGTCCTTTTCTGCAGAGCTGCTGCCTAGCTCGTCGGTCCCCAGTCTGTAGCAGTGCATGGGATTCTTCTGTCCTACGTGAAGGACTTTGCATTTGTCCTTGTTGAACCTCATCAGATTTCTTTTGGCCCAATCCTCCAATATGTCGAGGTCACTTTGTATCCTATCCCTACCCTCCAGCATATCTACCACTCTCCCCAGCTTACTTTCATCTGCAAACTTGCTGAGGATGCAATCCACCCCATCTCCCAGATCATTAATGTCATTTAAGCAGCTGAGTAAGCAGTACTCATGCTGTTTCTCTGACTTAAATATCACAACACAATTCTTTTCAAATTCCTTTATTGTTTTTCTCTTCAGTTTTTTTGTTCCTTGTTAACCTTATGATGTCTCCTTGGCTGAAGGGCTTTGAAGGAAGCAATGATTTCTTTTCAGTTTTCCAATTCTAAGTGGTACCAGCACACATTACTGTGTCCATTCTTCAAAATGATTCCCAGACGGGTACCCAAAGGACACTTACATTTCAAATAGTGCTAAATTGTGGGTGAGACAGTGAACCACTCCCAATACTGACCATCAATCCATGCTTCTTGCTTTTGTTTAAAACAACTAGAAATATTGATGAACAAAATTCCAACAAAGTTCTGAACTGAAAGCATCATTGTTAACTCTGGATACGTTCTGCCATGAAACCCCCTGCAGTGCTGCTACATTCAGTGGCGACAGTCTGAATCCCTCGGGATCGAGACATTCAGTGTACATTCAGCCCAGAATAATGTGAAACAACCCACTAAGGCTTTTAAAAACATCCTGTTCAGCTACTAACCAGGAACTTCTCTTCAAATCAAGCCTTGATGCCTTTCTGGAAGGTGTGCTCTAGTCACACACAAGTTACTGGCCACAGTCCAGGGAGAACAGTTGAAATTCTGTGCCTGTGATCTACAGGTCAGACAAGATGATCTTGGCCCTGCTGGCTTTAAACTCTGTACATGTATGTTGGAGTCTGTCACACGCACCCCACTGGACTGGTGCCTTCTCCTGGTCATGCTGGGATGAGCTCAAGGATGACACCTTCCCATCCGTAGTTTGCACCCCGTCACTCAGTGTCCGCTTCCTCTGGCAGCCTTTCCAGGAACCCCCATGTCTTCTTTATGACTTGGCCCTCCAGCCATGTCACCGTCTGTGTTTCCCCCTTCTGGAGGTCTTTACCTTGCAGTTCATTCAGCCAGCGACTTCCCTCAGTGGTGAATGGGGGGACCCAACCTACCCACTTACTCCAAGTCCCAACCTAGGGACCCCATAGATAACAGCCTCTTCTTGCAACTCTAACTGCTCCCAATGCTGCTACATCTTCCTGGGCCACTTCCCCACAGCCCCAGCACCTTCTTCACCCTCACCTCAGGACATGCAACTACCCAGTCTCAGTGATCAACCAGGAGCTCTCTCTTTCTCCCCCCATCCCTGCAAGTACTTGCTCTCTCCAAGGTGCCACAGGTCTATCAGTCTGCGAGAGAGACAGTCCTCACTCCTTGAGCTCCCAGCAGCAATTGACTGTTCTGCACTGAAGCTCCTCTTATATGCTCATGCAGCCCTTCTCTGATTGGCTGCGCTTTACACAGCCTCTCTGTGCAGCTTGGAGGACTCACCTCCACTGCTCCTTTCTGGGGCAGGTTATATGGTAGCACCTCGGGCCCTCGCTTACCTCCTCCCCCTCCCGTGTGGTGTGGACATCCCATCACAGAGTCATGGTTACTGTGTCCTTCCCACCTCACCACCTCCTCTCTCTTTTCCTCTACTTGCATCTCTCCTTATATGCTCAGATGGTAAGCTCTCTGGGGCACGGACTGTGTTTCTCACACGTGTGTTCAGTGCCTAGCACAACAGTGGGCTGCAGTCCAGGTAAAACTAGTCATCATCATGAATTATAAATCAGTATTTTCCCAAAGTTATTTCGTGCAGGGGAACAGAAAGAGTATTTGCCAAGAGGAGTGTCTCACAGCTCAGCTCCTGGCTAATCAGAAACTCCAAGTCCTGCCCATATAAATGTGGCCAGACCAGTGTCTGCTGTGCCCACACAAAAACAAGACACAAATTGCTGGGATTACGCCAGCGGATCATTTGGCCCTTCATGTCCTCCATGGCATAGGCTACTCTACCGAGGCCGTCATTTCCTCCTGTCATCATCGGCTTCCTCCTCTCCCTAGCCAAGCGCTGTGGGCCTGTCAGATGACAGCCTGCTGCCCATTTCCCGCCCATTCCAGGGAGTCCGACGTTTTTCTTTTGGAACAGAGGGTTTGCAGCAGGGGGAGAGTGGAAATGCAGGACAAAGACAGGTGACAAAGCAGATGGTTATTAACTGACGCACAGGGGCAGATTCAGGGATCCACAGAGGAAGTTTGGGCAGGTGAGAGGAAGGGAATGGACCAGCCAAGGTCAGAGGAGGTGAGCTGGGGGAAGAAGGTGCCATATTTCAGGAACCCAAGCCATGCATTACAATAGAAGGCCACTGGATGGTCCCAGCTGACCCTGACCCTAGCCCAAAGAAAGCTCTGGAGACAGTGGTGAGGAAAGTGCGGCAGGGAAACACATGCAGGGCTTATTTTTGCCTATATCTATTTCTTATGCTATAAAAGAAAGAGCAATAATGGCATAAAAATCCTGTGCAAAGTGATTGTGCATCTTATAAGTTACGCCAACCGTATCACCTGTTGGAAAGGTAAACCAGAAGGTGCACGCCTGCCAGAGGGGGCTAGAGGGAGAATCGCAGGGGCTGGGCATTGGACTGCATGCCTCAAGTGTGTGCCTAGGGCTCAAAACAGGGGGCTTAAAGCACAGAGAATCCACCAGCTGGACGTCCTCGCCGCAGCCCAGCAAGTAGCCAACGGAGTGTGCATGGCTGTATAGTCCAGTTCAGTAGTGTAGGATCAGGTCTCCATTAAACTGGAGCTGGGATACACAACCGCTAATGCCCCAGTTAAAGGAACTGCATTGATACTTCATTCTCAGAGAGAGATTCCCTTTCCCGAAGAGCCTGTCACCAGCCTGGCCTGGCGAGGTTCGCCTCCTACCCCTGCAGCCTCCATCTATCGAAAGGCAGCAGCGAAAAGAGGCTGAGAAAGGGAAATAAAGGGAAATCAAAGGGAGAGGAGGAGGAGGGCTGGGAGGCATTCCAGCTACGCATGCAGCTCAGCGGAGCCTCCCGGAGCTGTGGGAACAGCAGTGGTTCCTCGCTCTGCCCTGCTGCTCATGGTTGGCTAATCCCTTGCGCCTGCTCACATGGAGGTCTGGCTCCTCGCCTGCTCTGTCTCAAGGAGGCACCTGGGGCTCTTTCCCATCTCAGGATCCCTTAATCTCCCCGCATCCTCACATGGGCAGGGGGCAGGGTTTTCTCAGCTCCCCGACCCTCAGCCAGCCAGGGAGGAAAGTGACAAACTCTGAGCTCTTCGCAGCCGGCAGATTCATCCCACAGCTCAGTCCGTGGGAACACTCCGCCCAGGCCCTGCTCCCTGCACCAGAGCACGGACTAGAGAGGGACTTTCCACCGCACAGCGGCGGCAATGAAGGAGCAAGGCCACTGCCCGCCCAGGCCTTTGGAAACAACCAAACCAATGTGGTGCAGTGGAGAGAATCAGGGGAGAGGCATGTGCTCGCCCCTGGAGCTAAGACTGGCTCCCAGAAGGGGCAGAGCTGGCCAGGCAGTAAAGACAGCCCCCCAGAACCTCAACACCTTCTTCAGCGGTGCCTTCGGGAGGAATGATTGGGGCAGTTATCTGACCCGGATGTCTGAACTGCCGGAGACCTGTGCCCCAGGGGCATTGCCCATTGCAATGCTTGGTCTGACACTGGAGGCAGCGATATTCCTTTAACTCCATTAGCCAGGCAGCAGCACGCCAGGCTGGCGGAGGGGGTGAGAGAAGATTGTTAGAGTTGACTTGACAAATTACCTGACTCTCTGCGAAGGGATTAGGTTATCACGCTTATTAGTGAAAAAGAAATCCAAGCACAGAACAGTCTGAGAGGTACATCAATTAGCAAGGAAGGCAGAGTTTTTCAAAGACAGAGAGCAGAAACGAGCAGAGTCAGCACATTCCTTTTTTTTACCTTACCATGTGTCTCCTGGATGAATATCGACGTCCTCACTGGCCTCCTTTAAGCAGCAGAACTGCAGTCCCTTTAAAAGAAACCAAATTGTCAACAGGAGAGTAAATGATCAGAACAAACCGTTTCATTCTGCTGCCATAATAGCTGCAGGCAATTAAAGCTCCACTAATTATTATGGTCACACCCATCCCCCTCGTCCCTCATGCCACATAGACTGTGTGTGACACACTCTAGAGGGTAACAACCCACTACTGCTACCAGCTAATGGTAGTTCAACTAGTAACAATCTGCGTGTTAGGGTTAAAGATGCTGGGTTCAAATCTCACTGACACCCCACACGCATAGCTGCCACTTGTGCACAGAGCAGAAGGTCCTTCCCCAGTCACTCACCTCCTCTGAGAGAGGGAACTGGGCCAATTCTACCATAGAGCAACAATATGGTTTATAGCTGCCCTGTGTAGCAGCTGCAGACAGCTGATGAGGGTGTGAGCCATGGGAGGCTCTTGTGTTCTCCAGTCCTTGGCTTTGAATTAGTGGGGGGTGATAAGGGACATGAAGGGCTAGGTGAGCCACTAGGCTATCTCCCTGGTTGGGGTTGGCAGGGGCAGGATTCCTCCATTCCTCCCAGGGCTCTAGGATGTTTTAGCCACGCCGCTGAGCTGTCTTCCCTTGGATGAGGAGTGACTGACTCCTGAGCTCTGCGTTTCTCTTGCTGCTCCCTGCAGAGGCGCAGCCCAAGTCCCAGAATAGAAAGTTTGGGCAACTTGTGGCCTTAAACACTGGACCACTGATAACCTCATAAAATCTATTCCGAAGAGAGGGTGGAAATCCCTCCTTGGCCAAGTGATGGACTGTCTGTTTTAGAACCAGGGGCTCTGGAGGGGTAACCGAGCACCCTGGGAAGTAGCCATTCTAGCCTTCATGTCCCAGCTTTTCCCTTCTGTGTCCTCTCTGCCACATCTTTCTATGAGCCCGAATCCAACGCCAGACGAATTCCATTGACCTCGCTGGGGTAACACCTGCATTCCCAGGGGCTGAATTCGACCCTTCCTTCTACCCCTCCTCTTCTCTCCATTCCCAATCCCAGCTCATCTCTGCACCACCCCTTCTCATATGGTAGCTCTCTCTCTCCCGCCACCTTGTTAATATACACAGGAGACATGGAAATCATGGAAGCTTTTCACATACCAGCACAGATGACAGCCTGTTCACAGGTCCTCTTCTTGTCCACATCACCTCCCTTCACACCCACATGTACAGCACATGAATCACGGCATGTCCCTCTTCTCCAGAGCATACAGTATACTGGGTCTGGTGGAGAAATCCATAGCTGGTAAGGCCAGAAGGGATCACAGTGATCCTCTACTCTGACCTCCTGGATCACAATAGCTACTGTACTTCCCCGAATTAATTCCTACTTGAACTAGAGGAGATCTTTTAGAAATCCAGTCTTGAGTTCAAGATTTCCAGCGATAGAGAACCTACCACAACCCTAGGTAAATTGTTCCAATGCTTAATGACCCTCACTGCTAAAAATAGACACCTTAGTTCCAGTCTGAATTTGTCTAGCTTCAATTTCCAGCCAGTGGCTCCACGTTACAGCTTTCTCTGCCAGATCGACAAACCCGCAAGTGCACCAGCGCATTCTCACCACCCCAAGGGAGTTCGACAGATGCTCCTGAAGTACACGTGATCCTCTGGGTAAGCCCAAAGTCCCATCGCTCCAAATGACACGAAGCCGTTGACTGGTGTGCCAGGATGACCTGATGACCACGGAAAGGCGGTGGGGAGAAAGGGCATCAGAGGTAACGTGGGAGCACTTACCAGAAAGACGTGTGGGTATTTAGTTTACCACCCTCTACACCCAAAGTCAGTAGTCCCATTTCCCCACAGGTTCTCTGACCTCTCAAGTGTAGCAGGAAGTGTGAGCCTGAGACATGAGCCCTAGTATAACAGGCCAAATATAAGGACTGAGGCTGGACCTAAAAGTAATGGACAAGTCCGTTATGAAGCAAAGTTAGCAGGAGTCAGGCTGTGAAGGCTGGCAGGCTCACAGTAACTGGTGAGGTGACAGAGCTGGTGTCACAAACACACATTCCAAAGAAGTGCTGGGCACAGGCACATTCCAGAAAGGTACCAGGACATCCTAACACCCCCGAGATAACGGGGGCTCACTGACCTCTCCAGATGACACTAGACTGGATAGACACGTCTTGGATGAATAGAGATGTTTTGACCGAACCATCCAGTACAAGGTAATGGGTGGTATCTGACCACATCAAAGGGTGGTACCCTGCCACGTCAAAGGGTGACAACTACACACATCAGAGGGCAATATGCAACTTGATTGTATAAAAGAGGGTCTCAGATGAAGCATCTTTATCTGGCCAAGTGAGGAACGGAAAGTCCCACCGTTTACTGAGCTGGTGCATTGTCAGGGGCACACAATGTTATGTGTACACGCAGCACGTATAGAGTGCTTTTTATTGTGCTCGTTTAACAATAAACCTGGCCAGGTGCCTTCGTTGCTGAAAGGATCTGCGGTCTTATTGAATAATTCGATCCTGAAGTGGTGTCTCGGTTACCTGCGCAGAGCTGGGACAGCACACACACTGGGAAAACACACACGCAGCCAACAACTGACAACATCAGGCAGGTCAGCCTTAGCCTGTGCCCAACTCTCCCCAAAATCAGCAACTTTTCCCCAAGGTGATTCCCTCTCCTTCTCTCCCGTTCTGCAGATCTTTTGGCACTCCTTCAGCTCGGGTGGTACTTCTCCTCCTCTCTCTAGAATGAGCTGGGTCTGGTTGATATAGATCCCAGATGCCTCCCACCCAGAAGCCCCCAAGAGAATTGGTTAATTGGAGTCAGCTGCTGGGGGTTGGTTGATTTTTCCTCGCCTATGTGACAGTTTCTGAATCTATTATCAAATTTCTGATCCTCATGTAGGTACTCACAGACTGATTGAATCACCCTTTAACCTTCTCTTTGTTAAGCTAAATAGATTGAGCTCCTGGAGTCTCTCGCTGTAAGGCCTGTTGTCCAGTGCTTTAATCATTCTCATAGGAGCTATTGTGCCATCACCCAGACAACTGGTTACTCATGGTGGTATTTTAGATTTCTACATTCCTTCTTTTCAAACCCCTTTGCAATTCAGTCTAAAAACCATTATTCTACCAGCCAGGCCGTTCACTTCCGGCAACCTGTTGTGGGAGTAGAACAGAGGGACAAAAAGATCCTTTAGATTTGAGGAAGGGCTCAGTGCAGAACACATACCTGAATCACATGCTTCCCCCTCCCTTGAACCATCTCTCATTCAGCTCACATCCTCTGGGCCTACTGAGCCATATCACTATGGCAACCATCCCGGTCAAATCAGCCAACACAGAGAAACCACTGAGAATACGCTTGAAAATCCATATCAAATCATTGCTGCAATTCCATAGTACTCTGCTGTACGGACCGTTTCATTTTGCATTGTACAATCATCTGCCAGTTTGTGGTGAAATGACAATAGAATGCAGTGTGCATTGTTTGGTTTGTGGTTTGGCCGTAACAAACCTAAATGAACTAAAATACAGAATTTGTCCGTCACACTTATGAGTAAAGGAAAACGAAGTTTTGTTTGGGTCAATATGAAAAGCCTCCGTGAACTTGCTTTGAGAAGCATGCATGTTAGAACGGGGAAATGTTTCTTGTTTAGACATCTTTATCTGCTCACTAAAACGGCTATTCTCCACGCTACCTGGGATTATAAATGCAATAGATTGTTGAGAATAAGCCCTCCTTTCCTATTAGGTATGGTTTGGTTGTTAGCTCCTAGGAAAGCAGATCATCGTATGCATGTTAACTTGTAGTTCGGTTTTTAACTTTCCAGCTTATTAAAGGTGAAGTGCTCATGCTTGTTGCTAGTAGCCTGGCCCTGGCAGCACAATAAGCTCCCTGTTGGCCAAACTGTGGTGTTACACTTATGAAATAAACAGCAGGATCTTATTCAGGGGACAAAGCAGTATGTCACATTTATTATGAATACAGAAAATATTTGAAAAAGCAATTGCCTAAAACACACACATGCACACACACACACACACACACACACAGTTCTGCAGCAGGGATATAATTACCAGCCTCTGTGTTGCTCGAGCTGAATCGCTGGCCAGGTGACTCAGACACGAGGATGGAGCCAGGCTCTGTTGGTCGCGACATGATGCTCCTTGGGGTTTGCAGAACGAGCCCAAAGTCCAGGTTTTTTTCTCCCCATTTTTATACTTATTTATTTTTATTTGGGTTTGTGGATTTTGTTATGTTAGACAGTTTCCTTGTTTGATGTCATTGTTAATTACCTTTGGTATCGCACGTGTGACAGCTTTTTCATTATTTTTTTTTTAATTTTTGTTTTACATTTTGTTTTGTTTTTGTTTTTCGGTGTTAACTTTTTTGGTTTTGGGGGTTATTTTGATTTTTGGCCATCTGGGTTGTAAAAGTTCTTTAAACAAAAGCATTTTCTTTTTTTCCTGCCCTTGAAGGCTGAGAACCATTACCTCAGCCATTACTTCCTTGATGTCTTATTTCGGCAGACTCAAACTGCATTCACTTTTCATTTATATTTACTAAAAATTATTACATTTTTATTTTATTATATTGATACATGATTTTATACTTACTTACTAATATAATAAAATGTTTATACCTACACCAATTTTATGAATACTAATTTTACTAAAAGGAAATAAAAGAAATTTTATTTGCCCTTTTATTGCCCCATGATTTACACATTAGCGACATTCCTAATACGCATTGGGCACTTTACTTTACTTGTAAATTATTACAATTAGATTTTAGGATGTTCCCAAACATTCATACGTAGATTTTCACAAACAGGGCCCCAATGTGTCATAAATGTTAAATCACAAAATATTTAGGAAGGATGTTCCCACTCATATGTTCAAGCTGTCAATTATCATAGTGGAGCCTGGGGTGGCATGAACAAACAACCAATGTGTCCAGAACATTCCTATCTATAATGCCTAGTTTTATTCTTTTTTAGTGTGAGGATTAACCTTTAAGCTTCAAATACATATCCATGGTTCGGGCCTGCTCTGGTTCAGGCCTACATCATAGTGCTGGGGCCTACATTATCCCCCTTTTGACCCTTCAATTCAGGGGATTGAATGGGTCATTTCCCCTCTGTGTGTTATTGTCTGAGGGCCAAGCACTGGGAGGCAATTTGAATATGTGAATCCAATTTAACATATATTCGCCTCATTCAACAAAACATAAAACACATTCCAATAAGACATATTACACTTCAAATCAAAACTATTAGCAATGGGTGTAGGACTATTGACAGCATTCCTTTTGAGGTAGGGACCAGCCTGTAAAAATATCAGACCAATAATAATCATAAAGGCCTATTGAAGTTGGAGTCTGCCCATGCAAAGCTGGGCTGGGGCCTAGGCTCGCTCAGTCTAGCTAGTACTTTACACCCAGTTAACAGTTTTGCTTTCTCAGTCTTTGCCTTTTGTGGCATCCGGACTAATTTTTCTTTGCTCGCTTCTTCTCTTTCTGGGTGTCCATTTTCCCCTTGGGTGATGATTGCTTGTGAAGGCAGCTTGGTTTGTTCCCAGCGTCAGGGTCCCATTGCACTGATCCGATGAGCTCTCTTGCTCCGGCCTGTGTATTGGGGAATGAGGCAGATCCACAGCCCAAAGCAACTCCTTTCTATTTCCCACCCACTGCTTTCCCAGACAGTGTCTCCCTTCTCCGGATTAGCTTGGTTCGTGCTGTTTGGGGACGTGCAGGAAGGAGCACTCCAGCAGGACAGTAACTGACATTGCTTTACGGGGAAGAGGAGGGCAGCAGGTCAGTCTGCCAGCTCTAACCAAGGCCAAAGTAAGTTTAAAGTAGAGGAAACGGGGTCCGACTGTCGTCCATAGGAGTTGTGTCATGGACGTCACTCGGAGCAGGAGCAGGCCTTTGATTAGGATATTCCCTGACAAATGTTAGGGCCATTTCTATGTAAACCCCCCTGCAGGAACGCCAGGAGAATGAATGGATTAACCGAACAGATCATCATGGACTAGCAGGGAACAGGTAGCATCTGATCTCAAATGCCAGTCAAATTATCCATCCCCTGTTTGGATAAGGGGAAACCCCAGAACTTCCTGCCATTCCCCCACCGCACCCCATGCACTCGTACCTGCTGTGTGCAGATCTTCTTGAGTGAGAAAGGAGACCTTGCAGCCTGGCACTCTTTGGAGAGGTCAAGTGGCTGAATAATTCCACTGAGCAGGAAGGGGTCTGGCTGGTGGACTCCATCTCTGCCACCTGCCCTCAAATGACGACAAATCGGTTGTTATTCTGGAACAGAAAGACACAGAAAGGGTCCACAGGGTACCACCTCAGCTGCCATGCCCAGACCATGACACTTTAAAGTCCTGTGTGGCTAGAACACTGGATTTTTTCCAAAACTCTGCTCTGCGAGGAGGTTGGCACTTTGAGAAAGGAGCTCAGTGAAACTCAGATAATTCTACCATAAACACAAACTCCGGCCTTTCCTCATTACCACCAGGACAAATCCCAAAGGGACGCAGCCGCTTTGCCATTTCAGTGCAACCCAGCCTGGCCTCCAGCTAGGTCTAACTGGATCTCCAGTTTATGCCTGTCACTGGTGATCTTATCTTGCCACTGAAGCGATGGGGACCACATGATTTCCAACCAGATAGGGGCATCCCTTGGTAAACACACTTCATAATCCAGTGGTTTTCTACCCTCATACAGCTGTACCGTGCAAGTGGCCAAAACCAGGCCAGTTCTGATGGAGGGCGAGATTGCTGAGTTCAGCAATGAGTAGCCTCATTTCTAATTGAGTCCTGCCAATCAATATGGAGCAGCTGATGGAGGGGATGAGAATCAAGAACGTCAATCCACCATTCTTCAGCCTTCCTCTGTGCCCACGTTTCACTGCCATACAACAGAGGCGGTGCGACCGCACATCCATCGATGCACAGTCCTTGCAGGCCTGGTGTCACCACATCTCAACAGAATCTGCTGAGGGGCCTGAAACATGACAAGCGCCGTCTAGAACACTGCCCAGGTATTTCACTGTTGGCAGCTCTCCAATCCAACCTTTAGGGATGGAGTAGCCATGCACCACTAGGGGCTCCTCTGCCCCTGCCTCACCAACCACTCAGAGACCCTCCAGTTCAGCAACCACCGGTGCAGCGTGCGGTCCCACCACCTTCGTACTGTACACAGCTTGTGCTAGCTGCCTCAGGGACGACTCAGCTTCTCCAGCCAGGCAGGCAGAGCCTCTGCTCACTCCCACTCTCATCCAGAACGATGCGTGATGTGCAGGCCTGCAAAAGCATCTGCCGTGCCCTCCTCCTCACCCAGGAGGGACATAAACTAGAAGCCTGGGAAAGGATTCTTACCGTCCCTGGTTTGGAGAGAGAGAGAGGACAGCCTCCATGTCATGCACTATCTTTATGTTAACATTTATTTTACTAAAGCATGTGAATAAACATGCAGAAGAGGATCATGTTTGTTTGCATCAGCGCAACTCCATGACAGACGCTAGGATATTAACTCAGGGAAACAAAAGATTTCATTGCGGTGCTGGCTTGTCCCCAGCACATGAAGGACCACGGCCACACCCTGACTCTCTCTCTATAGACAAACAAAGAAAAGCAGTTCCTCATCCCACCCCGGGCTACAGCTCACAAGGGATTTGCCCATTTGCCTCCCTCAGTTCCTCCTGCTTCAGAACCTACTGCAGGATTTTTCCCCAGCAGGTTCCCAGAGCCTCCCTCCCAGGGGACTCAGGCAGCTTCTCCCAGAACTTCCTGCTGCCCCTGCTCCTCCTTCCTTACTGACAGACTAGCCCCAGGTGCTGCCCTCCCCTCCCAATTAGCCAAGCTGGGAGCACCTCTTCTAGTCCAGGGGAACTGGACCTGCTCCGTTTAAAGGGGCCAGCCACTCTGTTACAGTTGGCAGGTATATTTTTGCAACCACAAGAGAAAGGGAATACAAATGATCAGTATTCTAACATGCTGAATATAAAATGTGTTTTTAAGCCTGAAAGAGGTCTTTACTCACACTCAGTTATTTTGTCATGGGGAGTTTTATTCATTGTTTGGCATACAGACTGGGAATAAGAAGGAAATAAACTGTGGTATCTGACCTTCTACATTTATGCTGAACATAACAACTTAGCTGAAGGTAAAAAGAACAATTTCAATCTTTTTCCAAATGATTTTTGGAGGGGGAGAAAAGGGAGAACATTTCT
Source organism: Emydura macquarii macquarii (assembly GCF_026122565.2). Classification (NCBI taxonomy): domain Eukaryota; kingdom Metazoa; phylum Chordata; order Testudines; family Chelidae; genus Emydura; species Emydura macquarii. Next base: position 3,007,943 of record NW_027131688.1, read on the forward strand.
GTCGTTAAACTTTGTTTAAATGTTTTCTCTGTCCACTTTCTGACATGGACCCACTTTTTTTAGCTAAGAAGCCTCCCTATATCCAGTGTGATAAGGAACTAAAGGTGAAAAAGAAGAAACTGCACGGAAAGATTGGGTCACCCATTGAAGAGAATTGTTATTAAGTTGTTCTCTATTTTTCCTTTGTAGTCCACTGATCCCATAAAACTGAGATGACTGTTGGCTTATTGAGGTTGTACATCCTGCACTGCTGTAAAGGAAATTGCCTTCCTGATCCAGGACATACGAGCATGAGAAAATAAAAGGAACGGGTGAGCAGCAATTCAGAAAAGCCAATCCACCACTGCTTACTAGACTGTTGTAGCATTTTAAGATTTGGCTTTGATTTAGAAAAGGGACTCTTGCTGATAAGATTAGTATGGTCTCTGTCTGTTTTCTTTCAGTTGGTAGGAGGGCCACAAAAGTTTTATCATTAGAAAATTGCATGCAGGATATCAGCGCAGTACCGATGTGATTTCTGAGGCCCAGATGTTGCACTTGCTCACAATTGCTGTTACTCTGAATGAATCAGAAAGATCTATTCTTCTTTGCTTCTTAGCTAGAATTCTTTTTTGCCTTCTCTGGTTATTTTGTACTCCTATAATTGCATAAAAACTAACGAGTGAGAGTGGCATGTGTTTTCTTTCCATCACATCTTATCCAAAACTATTGTTCAAAGTAAATAACCTGCAAAATTGTAGGGAAAAAAGCTCATTGCAATATCAAGGGCAGTTTAGTGTCTAGCTGAGAGATGCCTGCACTATGGGGTTGGACTAGATACCTCCTGAGATCCCTTCCAACCCTAATCTTCTATGATGCTATGAAGTAGAATAAAATGCTATGAAATAACACAATATTCAGGATGCCAGATAATCTTCATCAACCCTGTGTTATTATACCATCTTGTCAATGAAAAGTGGTGAGTTCATGTCAAACTGCTTTGCTTTAGTTAAGGACGTTTTCCAGCACAACAGAAAGTGACACTCATTGACAAAACAGTAAATTCTTTCAAGTACGTTTGCTCAAGGATTTTGATAACCTGGAACTCATGTAACTTATGGCAGTTATCATCGGATCAAAGGAGATGTTTGAAGTTCAGTTAAATATTCTCTGTGTTTTTAATATGTCACTGTAACTGTGTATGTATGTATATCAGACTGTATTTATTGATTGAGAGAGAAAAAGTGTCTATGTGTGACAGAGAAAGTGAAAGAAACGTGTAGAGAGAAGTGTAATATTCCTTAATATGCTGGATGTATTATAAACCACTTTTCAAAACACTTTATGAATTACCTCGTTTCTCTGGGCAAACCTGGAGTATAATGTCAATACAACGCTCTGGAATTTAGCAATGTAACCCCATTGACACTGATGGAGGCAGCAGCTCAACCCACACGTGTTAATGGAAATCACCCTTTAAAGAGACAATGTCAGGGCATCTTCCTAAGCAGATTTTGCTGTCCTGAAAGGGAAATAGAAAGAAGTCCCAGCATCCACTCGCAATCAGCAAGTCCTTTAGGTTGAGGGAGAGGCACCATTCAGCAATGAACAGTGCCAACGTGGAGTTAAGAATACTACATTCATTTTACACAGCATTTCCATCTAGAAACATAGCATGATCCAGTGGATACAGCATGGCACAGGGGGCTGGATACCTGGGTTGTGTTGTGCCATCAACTCGCTATGTGATCATGGGCAAGTTACTTAGCCTTTGGGTGCCTCAGTTTCCCCATCTGTAAAATGGAAATAATGGGTAAAATGGTCAAAAGTAGCTAAAGGGTTTCGGCTCTTAAGCCCCATTTGCAAAAGTGACTCAGGCACTCAGGAGACGAAGTCTAATTTAAAAATCAGTGAGGTAGGTGCGTAAGTCACCTGGATAATTTCAAAATGTTACTCGGTGACACACACCTTTCAGAGCTGCAGGAGAAAAGCAGTGTGAAAGTGTCCAGGATTACTTTCTGTATACATTTGGGGACACCATCTCTAATTATGTTTTGCATGTGTACTATCCTAGGGAAATCCCACCCGGATTCCTGCCCAGGAGTTTGGGAGAACAATAAGAGAGAGTCTCCAAAGCATCTGCCCTAGTTTTAAAACGGGGCATGGTGCATGGCGGGAGAGCACTTCCAGGGTTGTGTTTACTGCTGTGAATTCTCATGCATCATTCATCAAGCTCATGGACCAAAATCATCCAGCTCTGCACAGCCAGAGGAGAAAAATCCTGCAGATCCGTACCCATAGGGACAGGTGACAAGTGCTCCCTCTATTACATCACTGGGACTGGGGACCAAGGGATGGCAAGCCAGAGACACAAGGGCTGGGTCCCCAAAATCCCATGGGGAAATCGGCTCCAGAGTTGACACTGACTGAGTCAGCATGAGCTTTGTGTTTCTCCCTCTATGTGTGGAACCCAGATGGGAGGGATTCCAGATGCCTTGGGATCCACGTGGCTTGAGAACAGAGCCCCCGGCTACTTCCTCGGAGGCCCAGCTCTCACAGAATTCCTTCTCCCCTCCAGTTTTCCTTTCCCGCACAGCAGACAATTTGGGCTATAGTTGAGCACAAGCCTCAGGGCCTTTTTTTCCATAGCCCTGCACATCACCTGATGAGTACAAGACACTGCCATTCTGCTTCAGTAGCATTTTACACCCCACTTTGCACAGGCGCAAGTGACTACAGACGGTGTAAAGCTGCCGAGTATCAGACCTTTTGGTGCCTTGTTTTCAGGATTTCCCCCAACTCTAGCGAACAGCAGCATCCTCTCTGCCTCAGTGCAAAGTAATAAAATGCAGAGAACAAGCCGTACTCATTTTTCACAGCGCCAATATTCATTGCAGATAATACCTCTGTGAGATGCCTTCCTCGCTCTTTGAATTCCTTTGTGTTATCTGCAAATGTGTGTCTGTATAAAACAAAATAAACCTGCGAAGCCAGGCTGAGGCTGTTTAAAACAGTAATCTGTGGACATTTCACTGACGCAAGGCCATGAATAAAACCCATACAGTCGTACAGCAAAATGTTATCACAGAAAAGAAACTTTAGGAGTTGACAAACCCTTATCAGCGCTCACTGCCAACCTGAACAGACAGTCATAGCCCTGACTGCTACCACGCACTTGCAGGAGCCAGACGTGGAAGCACACAGCACTGGAAACATTGTTTCACTTGTCACCGTTATCAAGACGGTGCAGAATAGAGAATCACCTCAAGTCTGATTTCAAGTTTGTTCCGATGCTGCAAAGGCTCCATGCAATTCATTTCTGTCTTTCGTCTGCACACGTTTATTTCTAATACATTATTAACCGCACCTGGATAGTCTGATATACGTTCCTTGGCACGTACACACAATGACAAAGGACTCAATTCTCCTCTCAGATACACACGCACAGCTTCTACCAAAGGCAGTGCGAGTTGCATACCCCTCTAGAAGTGCAGCATGGGGCTAGCAGGGTGCACAGTGGAGATCCATGTATGTCTCTAAGGACAGCTATAGTAGATTTACTCCTCTAACCCTGTGTTCATTTTCCAGGAAGAAAATGTATACCTGCGTTCAGCATGTGTTCAGGTGAAATAAAAGTTTACTGAGTCACAACTTCATGCGTCTACAGCACCTTGCATCTGAAGATCTCAAAGCATTTTACAGCTGTTAATAAATGAAACTTCATCACCCCTCTCCTCCTCCCCGAGTGAGATAGATATGCATGGACACCTCATTTCACAGGTGCAGAAATTGCTTGTCCAAGGTCATACAAAAGCTCACATGGGATACCCAGAAATAGACCTGTGAGACCTGGCTTTCAGTTCCCTTCTCTAGCCACTATACCTGGTTGTTCTCAGACTGGTAAGCGATTTCTAGACAACGAATAGAGCTAAAATCCAAACAACTGGCACAGTGTCTTAGGAATACAGTGCACCTTCAGAAACACATGCCAAGCACGAGCCAGAGGAGCCGGGCTAAGCCCAACGCTGGTATCAAGCCACCTCACTCATATTCTGACCCAAAGGCCAGTGGAAGTCCAAGAAGGCTTCCCAGGAGCAAGGAGCTATTCCGGCAGTGATGGTGAAGCAGGCTAAAACAACGTCCTCGATATGTACCTTCCCAGTGGGCTGGAGGAGGAATCGTGCAGGAACCTCTCTTTTGACAGGTGGCTTGTGTTGCCAGAGAAGCTCAAAGCCGCTAGAGCAGGGCCCCGCACTGCATACGGAGACTCAAGGGTGTCGCCCAAACACGCGGCAGCAGGGCCGGAGTACCAGAATCAACCCTTTCACAACGCGCCCTGCATTACCTGCCACACACTACAACAGACCACACACATTTACGGCAGTGACATATCTTTAAAGGAAGCAATAAGGCATAAAAGTGAAAATCTCCGCCTTTCTCGCCCCCATCCTGAATGCCACAGAACCAGTGCCGCAGTTCCCCTGCGCAGAAGAAAAGCAACGTAGGGCGCCTGTGTATATCCAGTGCTTGCTGAACACCTATGCTCTGTAGAGGCTTCCCACACCCCGTGGCAGAGCAGGTAGATACACAAGCAGCAGCAGAAGTTAGTGGGGTCCTGAACCTGCAACTGCAGCCAGAGAGCGGTTCCCACGACCACTCCATGGACTAATAGGAAGGTTTCCATAACACCGGCACCTCTTGAGCTTTGTGCTGGAGACAGGGCACGGGCCTAAAAGAACAAACCTACCTCGGGGATAGTGCAGGTCACATGGCTGAATACGTCCTCGTTTGCTTTATTTGTTTCAATTTACATTCGGAATTGAAAAACAAAACAACACAACACAACTGCTGAGTGTCAGGGAGATTGGAGGCAGCCAGCCTTCTCTCACCACAACCCTTCTCAGCAGACTTAGCTAAGGAGGGAAGATTAGATAGGCTAATCCATACAATAGTAGGCTATACTCTCAGGGTCAAATGATGCTCTCCGAAATGATGGCTCCCTTTCCTTCCTCAGGGAGATGTTGATGCCCTCTACCAACAACGGACCCAGCCCTTCAGCCAGGAGAGACACGAGTCCAACACACGGGGGTGTAGTGAGTGTTCCCAAGACTTGTAGTTCTGCGGTGTGAAATTCTCTCCTCGGCAGAGGGCCAGACAAGGTCAATACACCATGTAAGTTCTACCCAGCCCTCAGCATGGAATCTATTCTGAGAGGTAAAGTGGGAGTTACATGGTGCAAAGGTCTTGTGTTGGCCCTCTGCTCAGGGGTGAAATTCATCCTCCGGGACCAAAGCTAGCCTGAAACACTAAGCCTTCCGTGCTTCAGTTTTTCCCCTCCTGGTACTGTTCTGCACCCACACAAACACGCAGCTCAGCTCAAATCTCTTTGTATGGCCCCAGTTCAGCAAAGCAGTAAAGCACATCTTTACCTTTGAGCACATGCCTTCGCCCCATTGAAATCAACAACCTAAAGTGAAAGTCGTCCTTTCTTGTTTAGCTTAATCGGCAGCCTTCTGAGTAATTCAGCCTGAAATCACCTGGCCAAGGCGCCTATAGGCACTGATCCTGCAAACACATAGGCACTTGCCAAACTTCAGGGAGGTGAGGAAAGTTACGCAGGTGCACACGTATTGGCAGGACTGGGGCCTAACTCTAATAGTCAGAGACCTACATGTTTTGCTAGGGTTCAAGTAAATTACAGTTAAAAGGATTAAACAATTGCTCGAGCTGAGCAAAGTGACCTAAATTAACCTCTCAGCTATTGTCATGCACAAAGACAAATGATCTCTGGGGTTTCTTCCTCATTTGTTTTGCTCTCAGAGGCCTCACAAAGATGTTGCGGTTCATTTATTCATACAAATGTGTTCACTGCACATATCCCGGGCTCTAAGAGTAATACAAAATGTACATAAAGCAATTTAAATTAAATATTGACAAAGGCACATGACCATGCTTACATCCATGGATGATCCCAAAAAAATCTTCCCAACCTAGCTTCTCAACTCTCAGCGAACTCCCCAATCAGCTTTTCACAGAATCACAGAATCATAGCAGATTAGGACTGGGAGGGACCTCAGGAGGTCTCTAGTTCAACCCCCTGCTCAAAGCAGGACCAACCCCAACTAAATCATCCTAGCCAGGGCTTTGTCAAGCCGGGCCTTATAAACCTCTAAGGATGGAGATTCCACCACCTCCCTAGGTAACCCATTCCAGTGCTTCACCACCCTCCTAGGGGAAAAGTTTTTTCTAATATCCAACCTAGATCTCCTCCACTGCAACTTGAGACCATTGCTCCTTGTTCTGTTACCTGCCACCACTGAGAACAGCCTCGCTCCATCCTCCCTGGAACCCCCTTTCAGGTAGGTAAAGGCTGCTATCAAATCCCCCCTCATTCTTCTCTTCTGCAGACTAAACAAGCCTAGTTCCCTCAGCCTCTTCTGGTAGTTGAAGTCTGCTATCAAATCCCCTTTTCCACACCCTAGGAAAATCCCAGGAGAATAAATGGGTCTTGCAAGACATTCTGTAGGTCACCAAATCCAGATGCCAACAAAGCAAGAAGGGAAGTAAACTTCAAGACCAAGCACCCCCTCGCCCCGGTTGCTGTGCCTGTCAGTCCCCCAATTCTATACAGATTACACTGTCAGCCTAGGTACCTCAGCTGATCATACCTGTCCCGCACAGAGAGTCACTCTCACTTAGCTGATGGTAGCTAAGGAAAGTATTTTTCAGGTTTTCTTTCTTCTGAATCCACATTACAAAATTGGGTGAACTAAGAGTCATTGGGCTCAATGGACCCTGTGTTTGTTAAACATCTACTCTATCTAGCATACATTATTACACCACAAAGCAGCTCCTTTCTTATTTGGGCATTGATCCAAAGTCATTGCAGCCAACTGAAAGACGCCTACTGGCCTCAAGAGGCTTTGGATCAGGCCCAGGCTCGTGGCACGGCTTAATGATGAATGTTTGTGGTTTGCCTTCGAGATAATAGATACCTTGACACTGGCAGATCCTGTGCCAGCTCTGGCCAAGGCTATAGTCGTCAGTTGAAAGCTGACAAATTCACGGCTGGAAACCAAACCAGCTCACCTGTATGTTAGCATTGTTCAAGGTAGGTGTTAGACTTGTAAGACTAGTGTTTAGACTCTGTAAAATGCTTGTAGGTTGCTGCAAGCATTAATGTAATGTCTGTATCCCATGCTACAATGTAAAGTATAAGTTTGCTGCACAACTCTAAAAGCGCTTGCTTTGAACTTGTGAACCTAGGCAGGAAGAGTGGGTTCCCCACCCATCAAAAAGGACTATCAAAATGAAATGAGTCTTTGTGGGACAAAGCTTTGTTGATTGCCCCATCCACCCATGAAGACGTTACGTGCAGGAGCGCTCGTTCCACTGGTTTGAACTCGGGGGGAAAGGCATATAAAGATGCTCACAAGAATAAATAGTTTCTTTATTGTTCAGACTCACAAAGGTAGGAGCTAAGAAATAAAAGCAGAGATCCTCAGGGTCGACCTGGATTAGCCCTGAAAGACATTCAGTAGACAGATTACTAAAACTGTCACTTTTTGAAACCATAGCCTGTAATTTATTTGTGCATATACGTTGCCTGCTTTAACATATAAACAACTAGTTTCTTTTCTTACTTAATAAATCCTTGGTAAATTTACTATAACGTTGGCTAGCAGTGTTGTCTTTGGTGTGAGATCTAAGGTACAAAGTGATCTGGTGTAAGTGACTGGTCTCTTGGGACTGGGAACAACCTGAATATTTTGTGATCTTTGGTGTAAGTGAACATTTATCACTAAGACCAGCTTGCCTGGGTGGCAACATAGACTGGAGTGCCCAAGGGGACTGTCTGACCGTTCTAGTGCTTCAGTGCTTTACATTTGTTATTGGGTTGGTGAAATCTAATTACAGAACACACCGCCAGGTTGGTGTGTCTGCCATGCTTCTTGACGGTCTGTCCTGAGGATGGCGCTCCTGCTTGTGAGCCGCTCCAGAGAGCATGACGGACACCATGCAAACAAGCACGTTATAAATGGATGAATAAAGAAATAAACGTAAAGACAATTTAACATGGTCATTCTTCTATTTACTGTATAGTAGGAAATCTGATCAGACATAGTTAAAATGTACAGAAATAGAAATATCAGCTGTGATAGCTACAAAACGGGGGCTAGTGAGAAAGGAGTTTGAATGTAAACGGCTGAGTTAAAGGAGAGCTATTTAGGCAAAGCTACCCACACTCCTAGCGTATGCAGGCTACACACACAGACCTCAGAAAAGGCTCACTTTTGATCTCCCTCAACTACTTTGGGTGGGATTTTCAAAAGCCTCAGAATTTACCACCGACTTAAATGACAACAGAGCAAAGCCGATGTCGAATGCTTTCGAAAATGCCCCCTGCCATGCACAACTGAGAAGCCATCACTACATAGAGCAAGAGACACCCGCTATCACAGGACAGTGCAAAAGCCAGCTGTGATTCGATACGGCAATACAATAGGAAGCTTAACTGCAATCTTTTGCATTATAGCTACAGGATGTTTTAACCATGACTCCCGGAGAAAACTGCATTACAGAGCTCAAGAGGACTTGTTCTAGGGCCCAACAAATAAATAATGAACAGCTGAAACTGGGTCATAGTTTACCAGACAGATTCTGAATACTGAACTAAAATTAACGTGCAAAGCTCTCGCAGTCAAAATTCTTAAAACTCTGCTACTCTCCCGGGTTCTTGGCATGTTCAAAATAGTGCTCAAATCCTCACAGATGAGACTCTAATCCATGCTCTAGTTTTCAATCCATTCTGATACAGCTCTGTTTATGCTCAGGACAATGTAACAATTTTACTTAAACAACATGAAAGACTGACTTTTATACAAAACCCTATTCATGACTTTGCTTTAAGATTCGTGTTTGTTTTAATGTGACAGACTGAACACACAAAGAGAGACAAACAAATAGAAATCAGCCGTGACAACTGTCACTGCAGCCTCTCCAAGCAGCCTTCTGTCTGCTCTTCACTTCTGCTTCCAGACAGGTGTTCTGTATTTCTTCCTAGTTCCTTAATTACTTCCTCTGCGTTAGTCCGTTGCCTAATCAAAGAGGTTTTTTTCTTTCAGACTCTTTCTTCATTATCCCAAACCATTCGTCACTCTGTAGCCATCTGTGATACTCTTTACGTGTGCTCTCTCTGTGAGTCACAATGTGTGTCTCACCCCATGTATCAGTGATATAGAGCGGAGGGAAGGTAAGCGAGGGAGAGATGCAGTTCACACATTGGTCAACACGACATGGAAGGACATAATCACCTTGCCTTGCGGCAGGATACGGTTGATTTCTTACCACTGAAGCTGATGATAGTTTTGACGTGACAGGTGTGTGTTGAAATACTGGATTTCTATGCAGTCACAACAGAGGAGTCCCTTTCAGCTGCGTACTCGAACACCTCCCAGACAGGCCATGGCCTCTACCCCTACACAAGCCCAGCAGCCAGACCATGCAGCTCTCTTGTCACTTCCAAAGCTATTTTCTGAAGAGGAATTGCTACTTTGGACTACTTTACTATACTCAGTCTAAGGCGAGGTTAAAATTCACCAGTTTATGAAAGCTCCTGTGGTGAAGAAAAATCACTCTTCTCCAAGAGCTGATTATCTACCATCTTTCTTGCAACTAATTTCTCCTTTCTGGCACGTCAAACACCCAGTTCCCCACACCCAGACCACTATCTTCCTGGGCCAATTATCTGAACATGTCACACCTCCTCCCTATGCTTAAGTTTAGTTTATAACCTCTTTGAGACAGTGGTCGTGTTTTTCTCCATCTTCTCTGAAGTGTCGAGCGCATCTCTGAGTGCTACAAATAGATAGATCAATGAATGAATGAATTAATGCACAAGAAAGCACTTTCCGAAGGTCATGTATGGCATGATCATGGCAAAGGTGAGAAGAGAATCCAGATCTGCTAACCAGCAAAATGAAAAGAAAAGGTTTGGGTTTTTTTTATTTTGATGTATTCAGATGAATGCTAAAGATGAAATGAGACATCATGAATGCATTCATTTTTATGTGGTCAGTACCACAAAAGAAATAGAATCTGCTATGAGAAAGAGGGAAAAAACATTTCCAAAGCCTATTACAGTTAGAATCATCAAAGTCTACAGAAAATCCAATTTCAGTTTGTTTTTCAGGACCATGACAAAACACAGTATAATTCATGAAACACAGCAATAAACTGAAGCAACAGCCATAAGTAATGCATAAAAATTTTGTTAATTAAACATTTAATGTAAGAGACCTGGTGAGTTAGCATGGGATTTCTGTGCAGATCTATTCTGAGTGCTTGCAGAACTGAGCAACTGTTCATCTGCCCACACTTGGAAATGATGGCCTTAGAGTTAATTATGGATGTAAAATGTTACCTGAGAAATTAATTTTTTATGCAGAACAAACAATTAGATAAGTGAGGGAGAAAGTGCTGCTGCTTTTAGAGACAAAAAATAAGTTTCTCTAGAGCCCTGTGAAACCATCTGTACCTGTGTCTTGTTTTTCCTTGGTCTGCATTTGAAATGCACCATTCACTATTGGCAATTGGTCTTGTTTCAAGTGGCAACTCCAGAGAAGAACAAAATAAAGTGTTCTTTCCTTGTGACAGCCCTTATTAGTATGTATGTTCAAATGCATCAACCTAATGAGGCAGTTTCATTACAGCCAACTACTGTATTAAGTATTCTGGAAGCTTCAGAACATCAGAAGAATTTTGAGGGGAAAAGAAAAGCTATTAGTTAAACACAAGAAGTCATAATGTAATAATGACGGCCAAGAAATATGATGGTTTCACTAATAACTACTGCGTGGAATGTAGAGGGTAGAATTCTCGCATACTCATATTTTATTTCAAGGCATGAATAGCTGCAATCTACTTTCTGAACAAGGCAGATGATATAGAGCCTTTGCACTACAAGGCAAGATCTATCTCATCTGAGACAGGAACGTTTGAACCACACGTTAAATTAAGCGAGATGAGAAAAGGCAAATTACTCTCAAATGCCACCAACGCAACCACAGGTTTTGTTTTTCTCTTCTGAAGTTGGTTATTACAAATGAGATTGCAGTGGAAATTGGTTGGGATGATGGTGAATGGTCAGTTACTATCTGGCAGTGGAAAAGTAGCTGAGTTTCCCGACATACTGACTGTTAGGGATTTTGTTTTAGAAGTGTCAGAAAGCAATATCTAAAAACAGCTGGCAGGGTGTTGGCTGTCGTACATTTTTAACCCTTTTCTAATTGTAACTAGTTTGCAACAAAGTTCAAAGGAATGATGGTTCTGCCAATGCAATGGGGCTCTGGAGACAGAGGTTCTTCAAAAGGCTCCTGTCTGATGGTGGGTAAATCATTAACATTAGTTATTTTTGAATGGTCATTGCCCTAGGAGGTCGAGCTGAAAAAATAAACTAACCCACCTGTCAGAGGTAAGCTGAGGCAGAACTGCATCCCCATGATAAGTAGGTAAATGTAAGTGATGGTTGTTTGGAATCAACTTCCATCATTACATTAAATAGGTAATAGATTAAATTCATCAAATTATAATTCATATAAATAAGAGATCACTGGAAATAGTGCAACAGAGGTCATTGCAAAGGTCCCAGTAGGCATCCGAGGGTCAAGCGATAAATTAATCTGTAATCTGATGCTCACCAGCAATCCTGGCTTCCCACCACCCACACACAAGCACCCAATTACTTCCTAGGAGAGGCCAGAGTCCAATAGCCAGATGTCTATGTAATTAATAAACTTTCTTATGAAAGATGACAGGGTTGGGGGGGAACTCAATTATGTAAATAAATTAGTCAATATAAATTCTATGCCTTCCCTAACAACCGTCAATGTCCTTTCTAGAATCACGGCTTGCTCTGCAGCCGCACTGTTAATAAAGCAACCTGAGGTTTTCTCTCAGAACTGTAGATGTCAACTCTCAAGCACAATGCTTATTCCAAGGGAGTCAGATGCTGCTGTAGATTCTTCCTTTACTTCCCAATAAACTAGTTGCAATCAAAGCGATGGGAAACTCAGTTACTCCACCATCAAATCCTGGACAGGTGAAAAAACAGATGGCATTTATGCAAATCGCAGGCAAGAAGTTCCCCTGCTGAGGGAAATGGCTTGGGCTCTGACTTGAACGCCTGTGATCTTCAGTGATCTAATACCTTCATCCCTGTTCATTTAAACTATGTTTCTGGTCTGAAAAGTGACTGTATAAACAGCCTCTTGGGTCTGCACGCTCATGTCTCTCCATGCTTTGAGTATCAAATCGGCACTTTTTACAAGTATAAAGAGAGTTTTTTTTCCTTTCTAAATGACAGTCCTGCAAACCCTCTGTGGGATCTGAACCATACACTTACTCCTGGTCAGGGAAAGTCTGAAATTCCAGCTTTATCCATTCCACCCTGCACACCCCTCACCTGTAATAAAGGTTCTGCAGACCAGATCAAGCCCTCAGTTATATTTGTACAACCCTATTGCCTATAGTGGATTTCACAAGGGTAGCTAACAGGAACTTAGGCGAGGCAGTTAAGCTCAGATTTCAATGGACATTAGGAGTCTAAACATTTTTGTGGGTCTGGCTCTTAGCAACTAATTTTCAAAGGTGTTTAGTGCCTCAAGATGTAGATAGGCACCTGCTGGGATTTTCAGAGGTGTCCGAGTGTCTAACTGCTACTGATTTCTTTGTGGGTTGGGTATGTTGGCAGTTTTAAAACCCCGTGAGTCACCAATCTGCATCTTTAGCCACCTAGATACCATGAAAATCTAGTCCATAGGGCCTGAGTTTCAGAAGTTGGCCATCCAACATCCTGATAACCGAAAGGAGATGCAACGAAGTTGGTCCATCCGTGATGCTTAGCAATGGTGTGGGAGAAGAGCCCAGTGCGTGAGCGGCAGACCTTCCCACAGTGGCTACAGGTCCACTCGCCGGATGGAGGTTGAAGCATGATCTGCTTCCTGGCTCTCCTGCAAGTCTCAGCCTGGCTCTCGGATGACTCTCCACGATGACTGCACCAGCCTTGACCCAGGTTCTCCAGACTGTGCGGCTGTGGGCAGGGCTCTCCCAGTTGTCAGTGGCAATGCTGGATTTCTTGAGGCCTTGCTTGACCTTGTCACTGTATCAGAGCTTTGGCCTTCCTCTGCGTCACCGGCGGTTATTAAGTTGGCCATAGAGCACAGCCTTTGGCAGACAATCTTGAGGCATGAGCTCCACATGTCCCAGCCAGCGAAGCCTGCAAACGTCCCGTGCACCGCATAGACTGTAGGCCGGTTCTCTCAAGGATCTTGTTACTGGTGATCTGTTGGTCCCAAGTAACTCCAAAGATTTTTCTAAGACAGCGAAGGTGGAAGCTGTTCAATCTCTGCTCCTGCTTGGAGTACGTAACCCAGCTTTCACAACTATAAAGGAGGATATTAAGGACACAAGCCTGATAGATGGACACCTTCATGTTCAGGGTTAACAACGTCTTGTTCCAAACACGTGAGATAAGATTTTGAGACATGCTGAGCACCCAAAACTCCAGTTAAAATCAGAGGAAGCTGTATGTGCTCAGCACTTTTGAAAATCAGATCTTACATGGGGTCTGATTTATTATACCAGCCATGATTGTCTGTTGCTTTGTACACCGCCATCAGCTTGCGGTTCCCACCTATTGTCTTTCATCGTGTCCTTTGAGTGTGATTCTCTGGCACAGGGATTGTCTTTTTGTTGTGTGAGCACAGTGCCTGGCACAACTGGTCCTAGTCGGGGCCTCTAAAGGTTAGTGCAATAAAATACACAAGAACAACTTGGGGCCAGAAGACACTGAAATCAGGGAGAGATTTCTCTTTGATTTGAATGGGCACTGGACCAGGCCCCAAAGAAGCGGTTTTACTGATGTGCGGGATGGAATAGGATGACTTTTCAGAGTTAGAGCTGCACTTCAAACCATTATGATCATCATAATCTCTTGTTCTTTTGCCCAACTGATCAAACTTTCTTCTCAACTCTTTCTTCCTCCCCCTCCTCTGTGGACTTGACTCCTTGACGAATTGGTACTGATGCAATTCTCACTATTCTCATTCCCTTCCCACCCTTTCTCTGGTCACCACATTTTATTGAATTACAGCCTGGCAAATCTAGCCTGTATAACTGCTTCTATACTTTACCATTCTGTGAACGCTTCGCTCATCACAAGAAAGTGTTCCCCTGAAATCCACCAGTTCTTCCTCACAAGAGAAGCAGGTCCACCCTCTGTATGTCTATTTGGTCATATTTGCTTGTTTTAATTATTTTTAATTCTTGTTGGCACTGCAGAATCAGAGCTATAGTACAGTGAGAGGGGAATGTGGTCTGGCTCACATGTTCACGGAATTATTATCTTACTTCTAATCAAATTCTGCAATCAGTAACACCTGTGCAACCCTACAGAAGACAGCCAACTAAATCAGTCCCACAGAATTGTTGTTCCTGATGATAATGCATGATCCTATGCATGATCCTATGCAATCCTATGATGCTATGCAATGATCCTATGCATCATCAATACAAAAGGTTATACCCTGGCAAATAGCTTGGGACCATATTTTCTGGGGCCCTTCAAAAATCTGCTGTAAAATTTGCTAGCACATTTATTTGCTTGTACAAATGTGGAAACTGTGTGCCTCACTGCATGCCTTTGTGCTACTCTGTTTCTGCCCTCAGATGCCCAAGTAATTGTTCACAGTGTGTGCACTTATAGACACAAATACATTTATCCACATATTTGGAGAATGTACTTTTGGAGGCCATTGAAAAATAAAGCTCTTAGGAAAAACGAAACTATATGTGAATCTTTAGAATAATATCTACCTCACAGCAGTGCAGGGAGGTCTAATACATTCATACTTGTCAAAACCTGCCAGGTGCCATGTAAGAGCATATTATTATTTATTAAAATAGCTCTAAGATTCTAACGGCGGCAGCCAAAACTGCTCACATGTTCATGACCAAACAACATTCGAAGGAATTCATCCCAGGTATTGCATAGCCTGTTTGTGCCTAATACTCTGGAGAAATTGCTCAAGAACCGTTTATCCTCATGTAAAGATCCTTTTTAAAATGCTGGCAGTGCCAGGGAGAGCTGGAATTATCTGCTACCCACATGCCAGTAAAAAAGAGCTGAGAAGTGGCTGTTTTAACTTAGGCATCCACATTTTCTTTGCATTTGTAAGTTGATGCAATGTTCTTTCTCAGGCCAGTTCTTCTGTATATATATCTTTTTCATCTTCCATAGCCTTTAGGGCATGTGCACTCACTTATTTCATGCTCAGATTATTGCTTTTAGCACAGAGAATTCCTAATGGGTGAATAGCTTAGTGTAGATCTGAATGAGAGAGCCGTGACTGTCTGTCACCTTTCATTTAAGGTAGGTGAAAATCTGGCACAGCTGAGACATAAATCCTTACCAAAAAAGTCAGGTTCGTGATGTATAAAAAAGTATGCAAGACTGCTGTCATCTCACTGGCTGACTAAAATGTTACTAGGATTCCTTCATTTATGTGACCGTTTTAACTATTCATTTATCTTGCTTTTCCCCCCTTTTGCTACAGACTGCTTTTTTGTTCATCTTAATTGATCTGCCGGTCTAGACACACACATCCTGATCCATTCACTTCTGTGGACTTTGGGAGCATTTCCTTTTATTTCAATGGGTTTTGGTTCAGGCTCATAGCTGTTTTATACCTTTGAAATTAACAGCAAATGAAAGCGTCACATGCAAAGCCTGTATGCTGAGAAGCCAGGCTTGCAAATGGGACCATCTCCACAGCTTAATTATTCCTTCCTAATGTTACCAGCAAATACCCTTGAAAATTATTTCATAATATAGACAAAAGCCTTCTTATTGCAAAATAACACTAGCCCGAATGGGCGTGCTGCATAAAGAATGGCATTTATCTTTACCTAATTAAAAGACATGAGATGGCTTCAAATCTTGCCCACGTGAAGTCAGTATAAGGAGCCAAAGGCAGGATAGAGCAATTCATCACTAAAACAAGGCTGTCCTTTAAGGAGAGGGAGGGTCTAATTCTATGATAAACCACTCACAAGCAGTAGTACAGGGAAAGGCCTATCACAAGTGACAATCACAAAGAAATAGCTGAGAGCGTATGAAGCATTTGCCAGGACTCATATTGCAGCAAAGGCTGACAGGTGGGGGTACTAACAAGGTTTTGGGGAACTGAAATATAAAGATTTGTGCCTGTTTTTGATACGTGCTATTTTGTAAGTTTCAGAGAGTTACACATTTCATGCCCTGGAACACAAGGGCCCTGTCAATATTGCATTAGTCCTCACAGACAGTCCTACAGAATGGTGTTTGAGTTAGGCCTGTCAGAAAAGAAGAATTCTGTTTCATGAAAAATTGAGGTTTTGATGTTTGCTTCTGTTCCAGTGTGGAATGAAACAAAGACTGCTGAAGAAAATTTCGTGAAAAAAGAAAACAAACCCCCCCAGAGAGCAATCCCTTCTGACAGCCAATGGCCTAGCTATTAGCGCACTCACCTCACCTGTGGGAAACCGAGGCTCAAATCCCTGCTTTGCCTTATTTCGATCTGGGACTTCAATGTTGGTCTCCCACATACTAGGTGAGAGCCCTAACTAATGAGCTATTGGCTATTCTAGGCATGTCTCTCTCTCTCTCTGGTTTTGACCAGAAATTTCATCTGGGCTCTGAGGAATCTTCCCTAAGAAAGTTTTGTTGACACCAATCTCTTGGATTCAACAAATCGGTATTTTTCAACACAAAGAAATATCAGAAAGTTCCATCCAGCTCTAGCTCTGAAGCCCAGAGGCAGCATCTAATTTTGGAGCCCATGGGGCTTAGGAATGCATGGTTTTGTTTCGCACTCAGACAACAATCCTTGGGCCTCATTCTCTGAGTCACATGGGAGCTATTCCCAGTTAAATCAATGGGTGCTGCAGTGGTATAACGGAGGGAAGCATTGAGCCCTTGTATTTAATACAACAGTTGGAAGAGGAGCCAGGGCTTGATTCTCCCTCCATATATCGGTTTTATACTGCTGCTTATCACCATGGCATCTGAGCACCTGCTACTTAAAAATCAATAGCAAAAGCAAAGTTCCCAGCAGACTGTGTGGACTCACTGGCTTTTTTCCCTTTTCAGGGTAAAATCTCTACTTAAGGTAGAATTTGGTGTTTTGCATTTTTCCCTCTTCCGGTTAGCTGATTAATTTGTTTTTAGTTTATTTTCACAGGCACAGGGCCCTTGGGAAGGTGGGTGTGACTGTGTTATGAGTGTCACGCTTGCTGTGGTGGAATGGCTTCTGCAAAAAGAAAGGTTTTGCTATGTTTCCTAAAGGTGATCAGATCCTACTCTCCTCTGGAAGTGTGATGGACAAGGCTTGTCCTTTCATCGCAGAATGCTTTGCCCCCAGCTCTCTCACGCTTTGTCTTGGGCTTGGAGTAGTGCAACTGTCTCTACTCCAGCTGGGGCTTGAAATCCAGGCCTCCTGCTAACGAATCGAGTCGTTCAGCCACCAAAGATTCTAAAGCCAGAAGGGACCACTATGATCACCTGTCTGACCTCCTGTGTAACATGGCCATAGAACCTACCCAACATAATTCCTGCTTGAACTAGGGCATAATCTTTCCTTGAACCTTAATTTAAAGATTGCTAGAATGCAATAGATTGCTACAATGCAATGATGGAGAATGCAATAGATTGCTAGAATGCATCACAACCTTGGTAAACTGTTCTAATGGTTAATTACCCTCACGATTAAAGAAATTACACCCTATTTCCAGTCTGAATTTGTCTAGCTCTAACTTCCAGCCACGGGATCTTGTAACTTTGTCTGATAGACTGAAGGGTCCATTATCAAACCACAGCCCAAAGCAACTGCAAGTATTTCATTGACTGTGCTGGATTCCTTCTCTCCTGCATAATTTGGAACTAAAACAGGATCTTGTGCTGGGGACACTGCTCATTATACAGGAGATTTGAAACATATGGTTTGCAACTATAAGCATAAGAAAATTCTGAGCTAATTAACTAATTAGTGTTAGCAACAACAACAAAAAGTGGGAAGGAATATACTTGGCAGAGTGCATATATCAGAGACAGCTCTGGACTGAAGAGCTAACAATACCTTCTCTTTCTTTCTGTCCCACCCTCACTGCCTGTCTTGCTGGAAGTCATTGTCCCTCTAAAAATATTGCTTGCATGCATGAGCACAGAGCTGCTGCCATGCTGACTCACAAAACCAAATGCCACCTTCCCCTTAGTAAGCAAAGACAGGAGTGAAGGAGAGAGGAAGTGAGCCAGGACGTCCTGTGGCAGGGACCCTCATCTCCCGGCTCTGCTGAAGTTGGTAGAAACGTGTCTATGAAAAATATGCATTGGGGGATCCACTACAAATCGAAGGCTGGCCAAATGGTGAGGAAGCCAGATAACTTAATCTAATGGGTAAAGATGTTAATTCTCAGGACAAAATGCTCATCCAACCAGCATTAGCCCTGCTGAGATGGGCAGGAGTACATTACGCTCCACCCCCGGGCCAAACACAGCACGCTGTGGTGCTCCGATGCCATCCACTTATTGCAGCAGGGGGACAGCAGGTCCTAACTGGACCCTCCACCAAACTACGGCCGGATTGTGTCGTCATGTCCAGGATATCAGCCAATGAGAACTGGGTCAGGGAGGTAGGAGGAGGTGTCTTGCTCTCCTGGGGTCAGAGTGGGGTTTCCAGCGGTTTAGGGTTACTCTCTTTCACTCGTTATGCAGACATCACCCCACACTACGCTGGCAGAAACTTCTCCCGTCCTTTCCTTCATGCTGCGTTTCCTGATGAGGGTCGCGGCTGCAGCATGGAGAGTTGGAGGACCAGACCTCCCTTTCCTCCGCAACAGGTTCCAGCTTCTCCTGGGAGATTCTCAGACATTCCCAGGCCAGCCAAGAGAGAAAATCCCTCCAGTGTGTCCTGGGTCAGCCTCAGGCCTCCTCCCGGTGGGACGTGCCTGGCACAGTTCCAAAGGAAGCTACCCAGGGGCATCCCTGAGGATGGTGCCCAAACCACCTCAGCTGACTCCTCTCGATCCGGAGGAGCAGCAGCTGTGCTGGCAGAAACCCCAGTTCAGTCAGTAACTGTTGCTGGAGCCAACAGCAGTGGATTCTCCCACATGGGGGTCGGTGCAGGACAACTGATGGCTTTAGCTCTGGGCCTTCCCGCTCCATAGTTTCGTCCACTGTGGGATGATTCGGGGCCTCAGACAGAAACTGAAGCAGGAGAAAGGGGGGCCGGGAGCTGTAGAACTCAACAGGCTAAAACAACTCTGTCTAACCGTTGGACACCCGTGAGTGGTTGAACAGTACGGTGTATCCCAGAGGTACCAGTCACGTCAGACCCCCACAGCGCTGCACGGCTGCCTCTCTCTTGACAGCTATTTTCTCTAGAGATTTCAGTCTGTCTAGTTTCCGTCTGTCCTTGGCTCTCTTTCCCATCACTTTTTGTTTCCCTAGGACAAAACCCTGCAGTCCTTACTCAGGTAAACGTCCACTGACTTCGCTGGAAGTTTGCACTGGAATGAGAGCTGCAGGATTCTGCTCTCCGTTGTTTTCCTTAACCGGCTTGGCTCAGTCTGGGATTTCTTGTTCAGCTTTCTCTGTCAGACATCAAGAGGCATCTTTGTGCCCCCTCCCTTTAGGTGCACACCCCTGCGCATCTCGCAGGCCACCACATTAGCCGTTTTCAACTCAAGCACCGCCAGTCGGGGCTCTTCTATTCGTTCACAGGGTTATCTCCTCAGCCCGCCCTTCAGTCAGCAGAAAGTCCATACGACATAACATGAAACAGCCTCACATGATTTCTCTCTCTTGCTTGTCCCAGCCTTTCCTCAGACTTGTGCTCTTCTCTTCTGAAAGAGAGGAAGACATCCTCTATCCCCCTCTCCCACTACTGTCCTTTCCCTACAGATGTCTTCCTATCCAAATAAACCTTTAAATAGTCCATGCCATCCAAGGCTTAACGCCCAATAGCTGACCCTGCCTCACCCCCCTTGCCCAGGCAGTTCTAGTTCCCTGGTCCCAAGAAGAGCTGGCATCTCTTTTCTTCCTGGCCATCCTTCTTTTATATTACCCGCTCAGCCTCCAACCCCGCTGTGGGTGATAGCTCACTGATCAGCCACCGTGTGCCCCCTTCCAGGCTAATCTGCTACGCTGAGGAATCAGTCACTAGTTATAGGGGCTGGTCCCACCTCCCTTTTAAAGAGACCAGACACCCTATGACACCTACTTCCTCACCAGTGAGGAAAACATCCATGAGTAATGCAGGTCACCCCTATGCCAATCAAATCTTTTGCCGTATTCACCGGCATGTATCCTGCCTGTGTCTCATCTTACAGAAACGATCTAAGGACACATCTAAGGACGTTTTCCTAAAAGATCTCCTCTGAGGCAAACAGGAGATATTCTGAGGCAGTTGCATGGCCTGTGCTGTGCAGGAGGTCAGACTCCAGCATCACAATGGTCTCTCCTGGCCTTGGAGTCTCTGAATCATTCTGGGCCTGCTCCAAGGCCCACTGAAGGCAAAGGGAGTATTTGAGGGGAACACAGGACTGAAAAGGACCTCCTTGGTTACTGAGTCCAATCCCCTGCTACCATAGACAACCCTGTCACATTCACCTGTTCATAAACTTATCATGCTCCATATTAAAACTCATTAGGTTGTTCACCCCCACTCCTCCTCCTGGGAGGCTGCCCCAGAATCTCATTGCTCTGGTAGTTAGAAATTTCCAGCCTGGATTTATTCATTTGTACCCATGTGCAATGTTATGCCTTAGTTTAAGTAGCTCTTCCCTCTCCTGGGTGTTTCCCACCCCTCCATCCCCATGTATTTATAGAAAGCAATCATCTCCCATCTGAGCCTTCATTTTAGGTTGGATGCGAAAGATCCAAGAGAGTTCTTAAATATGAAAAGAATCACATGAGCAGAGGGAAAGCTCTTAAACTGCAGTCTCTGGTGTGAACTCAGACCTGAGTTGGCCTTCTGGGAGAAATCCTTCCAGCACTCTGGGAGAATTCTTCCTGAGCTTTGCACCACTACCCAGCTGGACTCAGGCTATTCAATGCATCTTATCCAATGGCAATAATAAGTGATAATTAATTATTTGCAAGGTATTTCCAGGATGTCACAAATATACATTCTGCCTATTTTCAGAACTAGGCAAAATTCCCCAGGTAATTCCCACCTTCACTTCCGGGTTGTAAGTTGAAATATCATTAAAAGAAAGCAAAACTACTAGTCTCCTCCCCCGCACCCTTCTTCTCACTTTCATCCAGCAAAAGTTCAAAGGTTGCTAATGAAAGTGCCATTATGCTTCACTAGCCGTCAACTCTCACAGCTGAGACTTGCAGGAGCCAGATAAACTGGCAAAAGTTGGGTTCCTTTTCGTTACGTCTTCACGTGCGAATTGCAAAACACAAGTACAAAAGCGTCCTCCGCAAAACAAACTGGTTATCATTCTACTGCACGCCCAGGAAAACGTAAGGAGAAGCAGAATGAGCCGTGTTTTGCTGGGAAGCATTGAGCAGCCTTTTCCATGCCTCTGAGAATTCTGTGAAAGCCATGGTGGAGGAAAGAAGAACAATTGCCAAGTCTAAAGAATAGCATTCAAGTTCATATTTTCATCGCAAATAAATAACTGCAGGGTAATAAAATATCTATTTATGGGGCTCAGTTCTGCCACTTTTTCACACCTTGGGCCCGATTCCCCATGGCCCTGAATCTCATGTAGTCACTTACACTAGAGTAAAGTGAGTCTGAATTTGTAAATCAGGTTAGCTCTGTGTTTTCAAACTAGGGAGCTTGCCTCCTGCCCCTAGGGGAAATGCTTCCTGAGAACACTAAAATGTAGGAGCATATCTATAAAACTGGTGAAATAGAGCAAATGTCACTCCAGCTGGATTAGCTGCAACTGGAACTCTTTCCCTGCACTTAGGAAACAGTGTTTGCCTGCAAGAGTAGGGATTGTTCTGCGTCAAACTCCCAGACAGAACAAGGCTGTTGCTTGGCTTTACCACAGAAGATAATGAAGCATTCCCCATACATATGTGCTGGGTGACGTCTTTCTGAGATAACGAGAAGCAAGGAAAGAATGTGCTTCTCAGATGGGGGGGAAGAAGGAGATGCGAGTGAAAGACTTGGGGAGAGAATTCAGGAGAGTTTGGAGTCAGGCAGAAAAGACTCCTGGGAAAGGAGACAAACCAAAGGTGGAACTCTGTCAGAAAGAAGGAGAAAAATGAGCAACAGAGAAATAAAATGTGAGTTTGCAAACCCAACAGAGCCGAAGTGGGCTGTAAGTAGCTATATGAGAATATGCAAGGTGAAGAGTTTGGGCTGGGAAATAAGATACTTCCCAGACTTTACTCAGTGACAGATTCACAGATGTCTGAGCTTGTCACCATCTAGTCTGCCCAGTAAAAGCACAGGCCAGAGACCCTCGCCCGCTAATTCCTACATCTAGCCCAATAGCATCTAGTTGAAGTAGAGCAGTGTTTCCCAAATGGTGTGTCATGGGAAGGTTGTAGATGGGTCATAGGGCTGGTGAGGAGGAGAGGGGAGGGAAGGGCTGGAGATCAAGCCAGACCCACAAACAACCCACTGCGGTGCCTTCTGTCATCCCATGGGGTTTGCCCTGGCTCCTCACTCCGAGCCTGGAGATCTGGAATATGGGGGCACAACACCGCTCATGTTTGGCTTAGGTGCCCATGTGCCAGGTTGCAACACCACTCACTCAGATTTGGCCTGGCCTTCCAGAGTCCAGCACTAGGATGGAAGAATCCCATGCACTGCTACAGACGGGAATGAATGGCTGGGCAGCAGTTCTGCAGAAAAGGACCTAGGAGTGTCAGTGGACAATTAGCTGGATATAAGTCAATAGTGTGCCCTTATTGCTGAGAAGGCTAATGACATATTAGGGGGGGCATTGCCAGCAAATCAAGGGAAGTGATTATTCCCCTCTATTCGCCACTGGTGAGGCCTCATCTGGAGTACTGTGTCCAGTTTTGGGGCCCTCCACTACAGAAAGGATGTGGACAAATTGGAGAGAGTCCAGAGGAGGGCAACAAAAATGATGAGGGGGCTGGAGCACATGACTTATGAGGAGAGGCTGAGGGAACTGGGCTTGTTTAGTCTGCAGAAGAGAAGAATGAGGGGGGATTCGATAGCGGCCTTTAACTACCTGAAAGGGGGTTCCAGGGAGGATAGAGCTGGGCTGTTCTCAGTGGTGGCAGATGACAGAACTAGGAGCAATGGTCTCAAGTTGCAGTGGGGCAGGTCTAGATTGGACATTATGAAAAACTTTGTCATTAGGAGGGTGGTGAAGCACTGGAATAGGTTACCTAGGGAGGTGGTGGAATCTCCATCCCTAGAGGTTTTTAAGGCCCACTTGACAAAGCCCTGGCTGGGATGATTTAGTTGGGTTGGTCCTGCTGTGAGCAGGGGATTGGACTAGATGCCCTCCTGAGATCCCTTCCAACCCTAATCTTCTATGATCCTGGGATTCTGGGTTAGGGCTTGCTTAAGCAAGAAGGGTGTCCATGGGGGATCATCTCTGGTCTGGGGCTTAGGGCAGGTGGACTGTAAGGTCCCATTTTAATGAAGGGAGAACCTGTGCCAAGGATGTGTGCCCGAGGCCAGAAAAGGGACTGCACTGGTCTCTACTGACCAAAACAAGCTTAAGAGCCCACAGGTCCAGCATGTGGGGACCCAAACAGCTGCCTGGTGATTGGCCTGGCGGGGAGGGTTGCCAGGGCTGTAACAGAACCTAATTCCTATTGACTATTATGATTATTACTTATTATTTGTACTGCAGTAGGGCCTAGGGATCCAACCATACATCAGGACCCCACTGTGCTAAGCACCAGACAATCACAGTCCCTGCTCTGAGGAGCTTACAAACTAAGTCTAAGAAAAGAGACAAACAATGGGAACCCAAGGAAACATTGAGACTACATCGATCAGCAGGAAGAGCTGCAGTCCCAGCACACCGGTTACCCAGCCAATGTAACAATTGTCTTCTGCGCTGGGCACCAAACTGCCATTGGTGCCTTCAACAATCTCTCTCCTGAACTCCATGTTGCCAGTCATAAATGAAAAATAAAAACCAAAGTTTCCAATCTATGCCTCTGAAAGAAATGTGGTAGAACGAGATGCAGAGTGTTCATATGACATTTTGGGGAGGGGAGACTTAATTCATTCACTTCTTGGGAGGGGGGCACAAGCTAAAGGCATTTGAAAGTCACTGGTATAATAATAATTCATACTTGTATAGCATCTTCCCCCTGAGGGTTTCAAAGCACACTGCAGATGTTAGGATGAAATTCACCTCTATGCGGAGGGCCAGCCACAAGGCCTATGAACCACATTCACCTCCCAAAAAAGGGGTGGATTTCAGTTGTGTGAATTTCAGTTAATAATGAAGTAAACATCATAGCATCCCCGAAGCAGTGAATTATCATCTCTGTTCAATAGAAGAAAATAGGAGCTTCAAAGGTTTTCATGACTTGACCATGAACACAATGGAATTCTTTGTCAGAGCCAGGTCTAGAACTCTCAATATTTTAGACTCTCAGTCATGCGTTGTAATGACCAGACCCTCTGCTCTCATCCTGTTCTTTGTCTACAGATAGCGAGGCGCCATTTTTCACAGGGGAACTGGAAATGTCAGGCTATTTGATATAATCTCTATTCCCCTCATTATCATCCCTTATTCTAAGTCTGGACAATCTAAAGAGTAGTTGTCTCTTCCACAGCACATTAGCTGCTTTTCGCAGAACAATAGAAATGATAGCCAAGTATATTCACTTTTAGAAATCAATGAACTATATGAGCATCAACCAGCCTGAACATCAAATCAAAACTGGAATTAGCTGCACACAAAAAAACACCCGAAACTAAGAGTCAGTAAGAAAAAAAAAATGTAAACTTTCCTTTCCTTCCAGAAAAGCTTAACATTAGAGGTGACCTTGAAAGCAGTCTATGTGAAGACTCAAATACAGAGTGAGGGTGCAGTCTCAGGAGCTGTGCACTGGAGATTGTGAGATGGAGTGGGGGAGGGAAGCAAGGAAGGCAGTAGTAGGATAGGAAGGCAATCATGGAGGAACTGGAACGGAAGAATTAGGGGAAGGCAAAGCATTATGAAGACGACACAGAGCTATTTTCCTGTTACCCTCAGTGTGAGGGGGCGGGCTGGGGAGGAGATAGATTCGTTGGTTTCAAGGCCAGGAGGGACCATTGTGATTATCTAGTCTGCCCTGCATAACACAAGCCTTAGCATCCCCCCAGGACAACCCCTGTTTGAACTAGGACAGACTGCTTAGAAAAATATTCAGGATTGATTTAAAAATTGTCAAGTGATGGAAAATCCACCACAACCCTTGGTGAGTTGTTCCAATAGTTCATTCCATCAGAAAGTGAGAACTGAGAAGTGGGGGTCTGACCAGCAGCAGTCAGGCCTAGTGGTCAAGCCAGGATCCTGCGCAGGCAGCAGGTACCAGCCATGGGGTTGGAGCAAGACAGGGGCAGGGACACACTGTCAGAACCGGCAAGCCACAGGGGACATTTAACGCTGAGAAGACTAGACTGGCTGTGTTCTTTGGGAGCCTATATCCCTGGCCTTGGGGCAACCTGGTTAGATCCTGGCCCGTGGCTTGGCTGAGCCCGGGTTGATTGACCTCTCAGGTAATCCGGCTCTGGGATGCCTCAACACACTCAGTAGCACTGATCAGGCTCAGAGATGACTCATTACGCATTCCCCTCACTGCTAACAATGCATGCCTTATTTCCAGTCTGAAGGTAACAAGCTTCTGCTTCCAGCCATTGGATCTTATTACACCTTTGTCTGCTAACCTGAAAAGGCCATTATCAAATTTTTGTTCTTCATGTTGGCACTTGTCAAGTGTGTTCAAGTCACCACTTAACCTTCGCTTGGCTAAGCTGAATAGCTGGAATTCTCTAAGTTTATCACTCTGCGGCACGTTTTCTAATCCTTTAATTAATGTCTCTTCTGTGAACCCTTTCCAATTTATTAACATCCTTCTTGAATTGTGGGCACCAGAACTGGACACGCTATTCTAGCAGTGGCCATACCAATGCCAAATACAGAGGTAAAATAACCTTCCTACCCATACTCAATATTCCCCTACCAGTTCTTTTCCCCACTACCCAGAATGCACAGGTTCACAGGCTCTTGAGCTGAAGAAGCATGTCGTGTATTTGCCGCATCAGTGAGCGACCAGTCCACCGAAATAGGGCACAGCCGAGGGCTAAATGCAAGCGCACACCCACATTCAGGTGCTTGCCTTAAATACATTCTTATTCGTTATATAGTCTATACATACTTTTTCTGCTTAGCACTCAGATTAGTTTACTAGCTCAGTGGTTTACCTGACTGGATCGCTGACCCAGTTGTTTATTCGATCATATTGTGGGCTCAGTTTTTTATCTTGCTGTTCTCTTTCCTTGCCAGGCAAGCAGGCGTAGAACCATAGAAGATCAGGGTTGGACGGGACCATCTAGTCCAACCCCTGCTCAAAGCAGGACCAACCCCAATTCTTTACCTGTCCCAACACCTACCATATCCATTCTACAGACTACATCCTACACATGCTGATACAGCCAAGGATTGCATTAGCCCTGTCGGCCACAGTGTTGCAAAGGGAGCTCATGTTCAGCTGTTTACCACCATCCCCGTCCCCCATTCATGGGCCCGGAAGAGGAGGCAACAATGGAAGGGAAAGATGAAAGAAGGAGAAGTACGATGGAATTACGAGAGAGGGCAGCTGTGGGAGGAGGAAGTCAGGGAGGAGACACACAAGCGGCTCTGACGGAAGGAAGCCAAGGAATAGTGAGGGAAAAAGAAAGACAAAGACCAAAAAGAGAGAGAGAAAAGAGACAGGCATAGAAAGAACACACGCTGCTTCCAGATGCCTTTGTACTGCAGGAATACGCCGCAGGCAATTCTAGCAATAACCCTCGTCATTGGTAATAACCTTCACAGATTTCAGAAAAATAAAACTGTTCATGCCAGGCCTGAACTAATCCCAGTGTCCACCACAGCCCATGCCTCTGGCCACGCAGCGTTCACATCTGAATCAGCTTGGGCTGAGTTTTAAAAGCTACACGGCGGTGAGGATTTCCCGGCAGTTCCTCAGTTACCGGAGAGCTGAACCAAAGGTCCAGGTCTTACTTGTCAATAGTCTCGAGCAAGAATGATTCCCAGTTGTGTTGCTCTGTAAACTCCAAAGTCACCTTCACAGATTTAGTATGATTACCAGTGCTATTTACTCACAGCGAGAGCTGTGTCGTCCATTTGAGCTCACACTGTCTCAAGGAACACAGACCCAACAGGCTTGGTTCTGAACTTTTCAGCGTAAGAGCTCCCTAGAATTTTGAGTGTGCTCAAAACTTTAAACTCTAAGTGAAATTCACACAAATGACCCCCAACTTTACCAATGATGTAATCACTGGTGGTGTGATCTTACTGGGCTCCCACACCACCATAACACAAGCACGGGTTCCACTGTGTGTCAGTGCTGTAGTACTAGTAAAGCTCTGTAAAGCTTAGAAAAGGACTTTGAAAATAAATACCAAATAAAAACTAATTGTTTTTCCATCAGAATAGGAACAATCAGTCCTTTTTTTAATTCTATATTTCCTGAAAATATATAACCAGCATGGGACTAGAGCCAGAGCTGCCCTTATTCACAAGCAAAGATAGATAGAGACCCAACATCCAACTCTGCAACCTCCAAGCCACTTGTATCAGTTTCACCAAGAGTGGGACGGGAATGACATGAAACAACGCACCGCCGGACTCCAGCTCCAGATGGCATACCACAGGACAGCGGTGCTTGAGGCATACGGGTACTAAAGACCAAAAGATCCATCAAGAGAGCCTTCAGAAGCAGGGTCATACACAACTCAAGGAGATGCAGCAATGCCTGGTTCTTCCAATCATTGTTATTTTGTATATCGTGCTCGAGACCATGTCAGGTGCTTTGCCACACCCAAGAAGAAGGGTCCTTGCCCAAAAGAGCTTTCGGCGGAAGGCGCTGAGCCTGCAGTTGCAGAGGTGCACCTGTGCAGAGCCCCTCTGAAGTCAGCCGGGCTCCAGGCAGGCATGGTCCCACATGCAATCCCTTCCCTTGTCACCGCCAAGCTGGCAAAGCGTCCAAGCACTCCAGGGCCATCTCTTTAAGCAGACAGAAAATGGACGTTTCCAGATTCTAACCCCTCCGTTGTCCCATTCAGCTTCCACCAGCCTTTACATTCTGGCTAGGAGACTCTTCCAGATCCAGCAAGAGTGATGACTCCTTTTGATTCCCCCACTCTTGACTCCGCCCTTCTCTATGCACGTGATAGTCGATGCAGAGGTTTTGGACAGCGGGCAAGGACCCCGGCCATTGCTCACAACATTAACAAAACGGTTTGCTACCATGAATAACATATCAGAAGGTCAAAGACGAGTTTTACCAAAAGCACTGGAGCTGGTGCAACAGACCTAGTGATCAGAGCTCTAACCAATACACGACATTCCCTCCCTTAAACACCTTCATCTGCAATGAGCAGCCCACCTGCAATTCTCCTTCTGGGGAAATGGGGAGAACATGCTTTGTAACGTGCTTGGAGCTCGACTGATGAAAAGCGCTACAGAAGAGGTAGGTAATAACAATTATAGCAAACTAACTTCTGAAGCTTCTGGAGATGAATGCAGGCTTAAGATGATATATATGCTCATTAGGCGCATTTCTGGTTCAATTTGCTCCTTTGCATTGGATTTAATTGCTTAAACTAGGTGTGACAAGACACAGCTGAATTCCTTTACTGAACACACTGGGCAGCAATGCCAGCTGCTGAAGCTGTTCGTTATGGTGGCATAAAGGGGCAGCAATATGCTTGAAAGAAGCACTGGCACCATTTGGATTCTTCTACTCAATGTGTTTTTTGTTGCTGGGCTGGACACAGAGCTATCAAATGCAGATATTTCTTAAGCACCTATCACCATAGTTTCTAGGCAGTGGGGAGAGGAAGAAGCCTGCAGATGAAATAAGAAATCAGTGGCCAGAAGAAGACAATCACGGACCGGGTTCTCTTCAGGGCCACAATCTAGCTAGTGCTGGCCAACTAAAAACCATCTTCATGGAGGGAAACACTTCGCCAGCGTAACGTTGGCATAGCCAGCTCTCAGGCGGGGTGAGGACATTGTGCAGCTGAGCTTTGACAACTTGCAGTGGCCAAAATTGGGAACAACGGTTAGGCAGCTCTAATGCCAGGGCCAGAACCAGGGCTGGCAAAGAGAGGCTGACAGAATCAGGAGGCCACAACCTGCTCCCTGACCGGATCGCCTACCTCCATACACACTCCTGCACCCACAGATAATGGCTCAGGAAAGAATCTGGGCTCAAAGTCTTTGACGCATAGAAGGACCAGAGAAGAGCAGATTCTAACCTTCTATACAGCATTGAATTAAGCAGCAGAGAATAGTTCATTCAGACTGGCTTAGATTCGCATACTAGAGCTTTAAACAAAAGACCTGGCCATGCACATGGCTTTCTTCCATGCTCTCGGGATCTCTATCAAAAATCTGGCAAAAAGAAAAAAAATGTTGTGGGCAAAGTTTGCAGATGACACAAAAATTGGTGGAGTGGTAAATAACTATAAGGAGGGGTCAGTTCCACAGAGCAATCTGGATTGCATGGATAGCTGGGTTCACATGAACAATGGGTTTTAATCCAGCCAAATCCAAGATCAGACATCTGGGAACCAAGAACAAAAGTCACACTTATAGAATGGAGGACTGAATTTTGGAAAGCAGCCACTCAGAAAAGGACTTTTGGCTATGGTGGAACAGAACCAGAGAGATGTTTGGGAAAGAGGAGATTAAGGGGAGACATGACAGCGGTCTTCAAATACTTGAAAGGCTGCCATAAAAAGATGGAGAAAAGTTGTTCTCTTTTGCCACAGAGGTCAGGACGAGAGGCGATAGGTTCAAACTACAGCATGGCAGATTTAGATTAAATCTCAGGAAAAACGTCCTATCTAAGAACAGTCGGCCAATGGAACAGACAGTCTCTGGAGGCTGTGGAAGCTCCTTTACTGAAGGTTTTCAAAAAGAGGCTGGATAGAGATCTGTCTTGGACAGGTTAGCCACAACAAACCCTGCATCTTGGCAGAGGGTTAGAGTCGATGACCCTTGCGGTCCCGTCTAACCCTGTGATTCTATAACAAGATCCAATGGCTGGAAGTTGAAGCTAGACAAATTGAGACTAGAAATAAGATGTACATTTCAATTGACCCTTGGAACAACTTACTTTGGGATGTGGTAGATTCTCAAGTAGTAGACGTGTTTCAATCAAAACTGGATGTCTTCCTAAAAGAGTTCGATGTTTTTCAACTGTGGGGTCATGATGCTGGGTGGGGGCGGGGAGGGAGGGGGGGGGGGGGTGGAGAGATTATGAAAGTCAGTCAGAGTGGTGACAAGGCATTGAAATATAAACCAAAGAAAATCTCACCCTCACACTCCCTGCACATCCTTATCCTTCAAGGTCAAGTATTCTCTAGCAATCTCTTGCAGCATGCACACACACACACGCACACACAACCGGCTACAATGAGGTATCATTGTTATCATTCAGCTATATTTTGCACTTACTTTTATAGAAGATGTCATTCGATTGTTAACATTTTGACCTGAGTAAAGTGTTGCCAACCTGAAAAGTCTGATTAAACACTGCTCAAATTCAACCAGAAGATATGCATATGATGCAGGAATCACAGGGTGAGGTTTTTTGCCTGATTTATACAGGAGGTCAGATTAGATTATCATAATGATTCCTTTCTGGCCTCAGAATCTATGAATCCTTTGATTTTTCAGTTTTGTTTTAAATTTTATAGGATTATTATCCTATTTTCATGTTTACTGTACTTCAAAATGCAATATGCCCTTTATGCATCATTACTAGTTAAAAAGGAAAGGATTTGCGGATGATGAGATA
This sequence comes from Emydura macquarii macquarii, assembly GCF_026122565.2. NCBI lineage: Eukaryota > Metazoa > Chordata > Testudines > Chelidae > Emydura > Emydura macquarii. Next base: position 3,039,000 of record NW_027131688.1, read on the forward strand.
AGGGGTTTATTCATACAAATTCCTTGTTTAATCCATTTTTAAAACAAAATACTATTTATCTAAGCTTGCCACCTTTTGTAATTTAGAAAGCTTTAATACACTGAAGGGAAGATCACTCTAAAATAGACTGCAGCTTTCCAACACGCACGTATTTTTTCTCTTTAGTTTTCACCGCACCCCCACCTTCCAAAGATATTGCATCTCTGCCTGAAGATTCAAAAATACATGTTCAAGGAAGAAACCTAAATAATTGTGAATCCTCTCAAAACGTGGGTGCCCTACTCCAGAAAAGTGTGCTGGCAAACCTAAGCATCTGAACGTGCGGAATTTAAACACTAAACTCATGATGTTGGCTTCACATTGTGAACTTTTACAAAAACAATAATCTTTGGGAGGACGGTGTTATTTGCCTTCTGGTTATTAAGTCTCTAAGATTCACATTTTCAAGCCTTTCTCTGCAAACAGGAGGGTGAGAAACACCAGAATATGGCAAATATCAGCCAAGATAAGCAGGTGGATGAAACGAACCAATATCTCTGCCTTCCAACTGGTGAGCTCTGTCTGCAGCCCTCTTCTCCTATGTGTGTACCACTTCTCTCTACTGCAGACCTGCCCGAGTCGTTGGGCTTCAGGAAGGCCTATTATCTGGGCAAATAAATGCTGCTGAGTACAAGCACTTTTACAACTGCTTGGCCGTCTGCATGCCTGGGAAGCAGTTGTCACCAGAGGAAATCAAAGGCAATAGACATTATTTTATTAAGATATTTCTGCAATATTTGTTGCTTTCTGAAGAATCCAAGTTGTGTGCAACAGCAAACGCACAGAAAACACTATCTCCAGCTAAAGATTAGCCAGCCCAAAGGTGTACATTCGCTCTTCTCCCAGCCTGCTCACCGCTATAGCGTGGTTTATGCGAGAGACCAGCACCGTTGCAACTTGCGTCCGTGTGAATGCAACAGCGAGCTGCCAGGTGCAATGTATTCGGAAGAGCAGAGCACCCTCACTTTTTGATGGCCGTACTCAACAAGGCAAACATTCTCTTTCCTGCAATCAGGGACAGATCTGAGTCTAATTTTACTCCTTTATTGCCTTCCTATCAGTGCTTTGTTGGGGTTTTTGCCTTGCTTTGTAGCTGTATTAGCGGTTTCTGTCTCTCTTACGTTTACATTTAGGATCCACAATTGGGCATAGTCTGGGCCTTTCCATGTCACCCAGCAAGCCCTCTGCGTCCTCTTTCCTCCATCTACCCATGCCAGCCTTGCCCTGCTCCTCGCAGGCAGAGAGAACGGGCGGCTGCTAGGGGTGCCATGGGGCGCAGGGTAGCCTGGCTGCCTGTCCTTTACCTAATGACCCCTTTCTGTTGGCTCTTGTATGAGCTCCGGAGTGTGGGAGAGGGCGCTAAGGCAGCATCTGGGCTGCCATGGCAACCCGCAGGATGGTAACGACGTTCGGACTGGTTTTGTTTGTGTTACGGCTGTGGCTAGAGGCCTGGGCCGGGATCAAGGCTCCACTGCTCTCGCGCTGTCCCCGCACACAGGGAGAGACGTCCCTGCCCGGGAGCGCTGACAGTCCACATGGACAAAGGGTCGGCGAAAGGCAATATCGATATCCTTGTTTTATGAGGGGGAACTGAGGAGCAAAGAGCTTACAGGCCAAATTTTCAAAAGCGGGGCCATGTTGTCCGGGGCCCAGCACTCAGCTGTCCCCGTTGTTCTCAGTTAGGACACTGCTCCCAATAGGAACGGCTGGTGGGAGCTCTTCGGAAGATCTGACTGGTTTTGGGGGGACACCTGAGCAGGAGGCGGGGCTCTTGGTCCTTTGGACACAAGGCCTAGTAAGGCTTACCCAAGGAGCCGTTTGCAGAACCAGGAAGCGAACCCAGATCTCCAGCCTCCGGGCTGGACCCACAGAACCACCTCTGCAAGGCTGTTGAGGGACCATTGATTTGTGGTTTTTCAGCAGACTCCCGGCAAGATAAAGCAATCGTTTACGTTTACCACAGGGTTAACAACACTGTGTTTGGTGCTGTCTTGTCTCTTTCTTTGCTGCCCTGGAGATTGAGGTTTCTCAGGCAGACGGTGGAACAAGCAGAGCCACGAGCCGCTGAGCGCTGCACGAGAAGCTCTCGGACTCTCCCTGAATGGGGTCTGGGCAGTGTAGAGACCAGCTGAACACCTCCTCCGGTAATCTGGGGCCTCTGTGCAAATGGGAGGGGAGTGGCCGGAATGGTGGCAAAGCCATTATTCTGAAGAGTCAGCAGGCGCTTTCTGGGCTTGCACTAGGGAGGTCTAATTGCACGGCCGTAATTGCAACGCTTGCGTTTCGTGTCCCCGACGGTACACAGTAACCCTGGGGCAGGATGCGATGCTTGCTCCCAGTGAATGAAGCCACAGTGGGGGTACAAATGTCTGTGCACAGCTGCAAGTTGTGTGTGGCTAAAGTGTGTTACAAGCATATTACGAGCGTGCGATGGTGGCAATGCAGACAAGGGTAATGAGGTTAATTTCTGCGATGGGATGGCACTGGTTTTTTCCATTCTCTATTCCCTTTCACTCCTTGCATCTCAGCCTGATTGCCTCTCCTTTTCCTCCTTAGTCTGCCTTTAGGTTCTCTCCCATCTTCCTCTCCATGTCCCAGCTGCTAGCCTCAGCCTCCTCCTTCCTGCCTTATCGCTATTTGCCACTTTTCCTTCCATATCTCTTCCCCTTATCCCTCCCTGCTGCATCTGTGTCTTCTCTGTCCACATCAATTCCTCCCAGACGGCTTCTTCTCCCACAGGAAAGCAAGCAGCTCACGGCCAGGCTTCCCTAGTCCCATAGCTGGAACTTAGCAAAATGACAGGGTGCCCAGGAAGTTTCAGCATGGCCATAAGTACCGGCACACCCGGTCGGCCGTGCGTGGAGAGGGGCCAAGGAGCCATCCCGCAGCACAGGAAGCCAAGTGTCACTAGACACTGTCACTGCAGCATTATTGGCATGGACGGAGCTCACACACTGGAATGAGAAATTGCAATCCCGGCACGCGGTGAGTACAAAGATATTAGTTTGCTAGCGATGGGTGTTGGTTTGAGTCCCCTCATGAGGATTTTAAACACATTGGCCTTATTCTCCTCTTGTCCCAGTGTAACTAAGGAGTAAGGACTTGACTGCATACCATGTTTGTACCCAAACGGGAATAAGCTACGCCACTCTAAGTTCTTCAATGCCAGAGCAACTGCATCCACACTGGGAGGCTCGAGTTCTTTCAGACATAGTTAGAGTAGTACAAAAACGGAGAGTAGACCGGCCCAAATTCCACCACGTCAGTGGAGTTCAGAACCGGTATCAGTAGGAGCAGAATCTGGCCTATTCTCTGTCTCCTAAAAAATGCCTTGGCAATTCCCACGAGCAATCTAGAAGGTGAAGAAAGGGTTTCACTGAGGAGACATGTTTAGCATTAAAATACAGAGCAGAGCTTTTCCCTGGTCATGCGCGTCCTAACCCTTACAAACACAGTCATTTCAATAACGATCACATTCTTATTACAAATGCTATTTTGTGCCAAGTAGTTGGATCCTTATCTATGTATTCAACTGACAGCACTTGGCACCAGGTGCTCTGTGCCAGCTTGACTCTTCCCCAGTCTTGGGGAGCTCCAGGGACTCGTTCGGTCTCCGGCGTAGCTCACATTAGTCTATTAGCGTTTTCACCACTCCTCAAGGCTTCTCTAAGTTACGTTGAGCGGCAACAGCCTCCAAGAGGCCATTAAACCTGATGGGGATGAGCGGGAGCACAGCAGCTCTCTTGTCATGCCTTCTCCCCTCAGGGCCTTATAACTCCAGGATAGGGCTGAAACCTCAGCTGCCCTGCAGCACAAAAGGGTCATTCAGGAGGCCAGGATATTTGCATTAGTCTGATGATTCTTTTGTGCAGACTTTGGTCCTGATTTTCCTCTCAAGCTGATTTCACACACGGGTATAATTCCATTGACTTCAATGGCATTCTCTCTGATTGGAACCAGTAGAAGTGGGAGTAAAATCAGGTTCCAGGGAAAACATGTCCACTCTTAACTTAATTACCATGAATCTAAAAATCTCCATTTAAATAAATACACAAGAAGTTTGAAAAGATTTTTTCCCTTTTATTTTGGATTTTTCCAACCTGCCTTCTAAAAGTCAAAGGTGATCCTGTTCTTCTCCCCTGTCTACACTGCTATGAAATAATCTACTACACTCCAGAAGGCCTTACTTTTGCTCTTCATCACTTGGTTCATCACTCACAGGGCCTGTTGGCTCTTCAGTTTCATTCATCCCTCCATTGACCATGTAACTGCTCTACAGGGATTCTCGCTTTTCAGGCTGATGTAATTCTGCATCTGGCTCATCGCTCACAGCACAGGTTGGCCCTGAGGCTTCAATCATCTTTCCATTAGCTGCATCGCTATTGCACAGAGATTCTTTGCTTTCTGGCTGCTTCACATTTGCATCTCTTTCATCATACCCACAGAAGGGTGGCTCAGGAATTTCTATTAGGTCTACTCCAGCTGCATAACTGCTGGACCGGTATTCTTGATCAATGGACTGTTGTCCTTCTTTAAGTTTCTGAATACACGTCTCAGTCGTTTGCTGGCTTTTACTTTTCACTAACTTGCCTGTTTTTCTGTTGATCCAAGTCCCGTCCTCTAGAGAAATGACGCTATAAATAGGCTGAGCTTCATCTATCTCTTCTCTGGACAATGTCTGGCTCAGCAGAGTTTGCTCACTCACAAAGCCAGTTGGCTCCTGGGTTTCATTTCTTTCTGTTTTAGTTACACCACTGTCATGCTGGGATTCTTGCAGCTGGCTGCTGAGCCGGGATTCTTGTCCTGGGGGCTGTTGCACTTCCACATCGGTTCTGTCACTGTCAGGTCCAGATGGCGCTAATTTTTCTAACATGAGTTCCTCACTTACACCACTGCTGTGCCGGGATTCTTGCTCTATGGGTTTTTGTGCCATCACACTAAATTTCTGAAAGGAAGTGTGACTTGTCTGTTGACTGTGACTTGTCAATACTTTGCCTGTTTTTCTGTTGATCCAGGTCCCTTCCTCTAGAGAAACAATGCTATAGGTCTGCTGAACTTCATCTATCACTTCTGTGGATGATGTTCCGCTCCTTAGGGTTTCCTCACTTGCAGAGCCAACTGCCTGCTGGGCTTTCATTTCTTTCGGTTTGTCCATATCAACACTGTGCCAGGATTCCTGCCCCATGGGTTGCTGACTGCCAAACCAGGATTCTTGCCCCAGAGGCTGCTCATTGCTACACCAGGATTCTTTCCCCATAGGCTGCTGTAATTCTGCATCTGCTTCATCACCCCTAGGGCTGGTAGCCTCTGGGGCTTCAATCCTCCCTCCTTTAGCTGTGTCACTGCTGTGCCGGGATCTTTGCCCTGCCAGTTGTTGAGCAGTTGCAGTAACTTTCTGAATCCAAGTGTCACTTGTCTGTTGACTATGACATGTCATTATTTTGCCTGTTCTTCTGTTGATCCAGGCCCCTCCCTCAAGAGAAACAATGCTATAGGTCTGCTGAGCTTTCTCAATCTTAACTTTGGAAGATTTCTGCTTGAGTTCTTTACTCTCAGGACCAGTTGGCTCCCGTGCTTCAGTTTCTGTTGCTTTGTCGATATCAATGCTGCGCCAGGACTCCTGGCCCGTTGGCTCCTGGCTGCTGCGCCGGGACTCCTGGTCCGTTGGCTGCTGGCTGCTACGCCGAGACTCCTGGTCCATTGGCTTTTGGCTGCTACGCCGGGACTCCTGGTCCGTTGGCTTTTGGCTGCTACGGCGGGACTCCTGGTCCGTTGGCTGTTGGCTGCTGCGCCGGGACTCCTGGTCCGTTGGCTTTTGGCTGCTACGGCGGGACTCCTGGTCCGTTGGCTGTTGGCTGCTACGCCGGGACTCCTGGTCCGTTGGCTTTTGGCTGCTGCGCCGGGACTCCTGGTCCGCTGGCTTTTGGCTGCTGCGCCGGGACTCCTGGTCCGTTGGCTTTTGGCTGCTACGGCGGGACTCCTGGTCCATTGGCTGTTGGCTGCTACGCCGGGACTCCTGGTCCGTTGGCTTTTGGCTGCTACGCCGGGACTCCTGGTCCGTTGGCTGTTGGCTACTACGCCGGGACTCCTGGCCCGTTGGCTGCTGGCTGCTGCGCCGGGACTCCTGTCCTTTGAGCTGCTCTACTTCCGGATTTGTTTCACCACTTCCCAGTCCACTTGGCTCTTGGGAGTCCATCTTGCCTCCTCCAGCTGCACCACTGCCACGTCGGGATTGCTGCACGGAGGAAGGTGGCGCGCTTACATTAAATTTCTGAATCCAAGTGTCACTTGTCTGTTGACCATTACTAATCATTATTTTGCCTGTTCTTCTGTTGATCCAGGTCCCTCCCTCTAAGGAAACAACGCTATAGGTCTGCTGAGCTTTCTCTATCACAACTATGGAGGATCTTCTGCTTTGTTGGGTTTCCTCAATCATACGGTCAATTGACTGCTGGCTACTGCGCTGGAACTCTTGAATGGATGGTTGCTGGCTACCGGGATGAGATTGAAACTCCACCAGCTGCCGGCTGCTGCGCCGGGACTCTTGGCCCGTTGGCTGTTGGCTACTATGCCGGGACTCTTGGCCCGTTGGCTGCTGGCTGCTGCGCCGGGACTCCTGGCCCGTAGGCTCCTGGCTGCTGCGCCGGGACTCCTGGCCCGCTGGCTGCTGGCTGCTGCGCCGGGACTCCTGGCCCGTAGGCTCCTGACTGCTGCGCCGGGACTCCTGGCCCGTAGGCTGCTGGCTGCTGCGCCGGGACTCCTGGTCCGTTGGCTGCTGGCTGCTGCGTCGGGACTCCTGGCCCGTTGGCTGATCCACTTGTGCGTCTGACTCAGCACTTGCAAGAGAAATTCTGTCTTCAGATTCAGCCATCTTCACTTTCGCTGCATCGCTGCTGCTCTGGGATTTCTGATCAGTGGCCTTCAGAAGCTCTGAGAGAGCTCTCCTGCTCCAAATGAGACTTGTCTGCTGACCTTTGTTTGTCATTTCTCTGCTTGTTCTCGGGTTGATCCAGATTACTCCCTCCGCAGCGTAATCTTCATTCGCCGACTGAGCCTGCTCCCTTGTTTCTCTTTCAGATTTCTGGCTGTGCTTGGACAATTGCCTTAGTGACTGCTGGCTGCTGGGGCAGGATTGATGATCTCGGAGCTGATAACCACTGTGCCAAGATTCTTGCCCTAGGGGCTGTGGGTTGTTGTAATGGGAATCTAATGGAACGACCTGCTGACTGCTCCAGCAGGGTTGTTGCTCCATGAGACTTCTGCTAGTTTTCTCACTTCCAGGGGCATCTGTCTGCGAAGCTTGGTCCACCAACTCTTTTCTTTTCACAATATTCAAACTACTGTCTGTCTGCTGAGCTTTGTCCATCTTTTCTTTGCCTGGCTTTTTCTTCTGCTGGGTCTCTTGACCTTCAGGCAGCTGGGTATTCCCCTGGGATACTTGTGCAGCGGGCTGCTGGCTGCTGCGCCGGGACTCCTGGCCCATTGGCTCCTGGCTGCTGCGCCGGGACTCCTGGCCCGTTGGCTCCTGGCTGCTGCGCCGGGACTCCTGGCCCGTTGGCTGCTGGCTGCTGCGCCGGGACTCCTGGCCCGTTGGCTGCTGGCTGCTGCGCCGGGACTCCTGGCCCGTTGGCTCCTGGCTGCTGCGCCGGGACTCCTGGCCCGTTGGCTCCTGGCTGCTGCGCCGGGACTCCTGGCCCGTTGGCTCCTGGATGCTGCGTCGGGACTCCTGGCCCATTGGCTGATCCACTTGTGCGTCTGACTCAGCACTCACAAGAGAAATTCTGTCTTCAGATTCAGCCATCTTCACTTTCGCTGCATCGCTGCTGCTCTGGGATTTCTGAGCAGTGGCCTTCAGAAGCTCTGAGAGAGCTTTCCTGCTCCAAATGAGACTTGTCTGCTGACCTTTGTTTGTCATTTCTCTGCTTGTTCTCGGGCTGATCCAGATTACTCCCTCCGCAGCGTAATCTTCATTCGCCGACTGAGCCTGCTCCCTTGTTTCTCTTTCAGATTTCTGGCTGTGCTGGGACGATTGCCTTAGAGACTGCTGGCTGCTGGGCCAGGATTGTTGTCCCAAAATAGTTCTGCGGGTTTTCTCACTCCCAGAAACATCTGTCTGCTGAGTTTGGTCCATCAGCTCTTTTCTTCTATAAACACTCACAGAGCTGTCTGTCTGCTGGGCTTGGTTCATCTTTGCTTTACCCCACTTCCTGCTCTGTGAGACTGCCTTCTCCACAGGATGCAGCACAATGGCCTTCGTGGTCTTACTTTCAGAGCCAGATGGCCTCCGGGCTTGATTTATCTCTGTTCTAGACTCACCGTTGTTGTCATTGTGAAATTTGAAACTCCCTGTGTCCTCTCTCTGCTCTTCTTCATCTATTTCTTCTTTGCCTGTTATTTGGATCCTGCAGGTAACTTGCTCTTGGTAGACTTTTGTCTCAGTGTCAGCCATCTCTTCTTTCACTGGTGGGCTGCTACGCTGAGATAGCCACTCCCTCGTTTCTGCCAAGTGTCTCTGTTTTGCTAGCTAACTGGGCCACTGGTAAACCTCTCTCTCCCCTGCCTGGTTCACTTCCACAGGATTTGTGTGTCTCTTAAAAACTAGAAATACATAAATGATGTAAAGCTATGTTTCACCCTTGCTGGATCCCACTTCAAGGGGGTTTTCTTCTAATCAGGGCTGTCACTTTTCCCTAGGTTGCTTCATTGTCCAGGTGGATGGTAAGATTCCTTATGTTTTGTCTTCCTGTGCAGAGCCAGTGGGAATCATGACACAAAAGCTACAATAATAGCTCTGTGTCCTCTGGACTGGGGCTCATGCTGTGCAATGTGTCTTCCTGGGGGGTTCCTGTTCTGCCCCTGTGACTAGTCGCCATGCTGTTCTAGAAGCTTTAGATGTCTATGACATCACTGTCCAGTCTGTCTCCAGGCCTCTGTCGTGGTCCCTCCGTGTGTTGATTTCATTAGATGTGTTGAGGAGAGCCTGAGTCAGAAATCCAGACCGCAACGCTCTTCATCTGTGAGGAAGTTTGGAGTGGGGACCAGAGCTGAAACGTGTGGCTCTGCCCCATTGCTAACGTTTACAGACAGATTTCTTCCCAGGTAATATGCCCTGTGTTGAAGAGGATAGATAGCAAATTTCTGTGCCCCTCCCTTATCTCAAGGCCCCTGAAACAGCACAGCATAAGTTCCCAAATCAGTGTCATTACAGCTTTCATTCAAATTCATTCGCTTTTCCTACTGGTAATTTATTCTGAAGTCGGATTTTTAAAAACCAGCTATTTTGTTTAGTTTTGTCTTAGAAAGCTGCTTTACAACTTTTCACTAGAGATCGGTTTTAGGAGAACCAAAGAGGATAGCACATGCAAACTATAATTCAGAAATACTTACTTCAGCACAACCATATCACCAGCGTGTCTGGAATTGACAAACTAAACTTCAGAACTCCATGGCCACATGCAAAAATGCGTATGAAATTGTGTGCCTGATTAGCACAAGCAATTATCACAATTGTGCACAATTTGGGTATTTACCTGTGCATATAACCAAAGAGATGTTTATATGGCAGATATGTGTATGTGCAAAGCCCAAATATTTTGTGCAATTGTGATAATTATCTAGGCAAATTAGGCATGCAATTTAATAAAAATTTTGCATGTGGTCCCAGTGAACCAGGAGAGAGAGAGGTTTCCCAGTGGCCTAGAATTTCACAGCTGAAACTCCATCTTTAATTCAATCCACAGCACTTCAGTGTTACAGCTCATATAGTGTGCACGATCATGCACCAAAGGAAGGCTGCACATTAACTAGTCTTGATAAAATGAGACCTGAACCAAACTTTCACCCAAACCTTAAACTCAGTTCAGCTGTGTGTGAGCCTCCACTGCCCGCTTGGTAAATTTCCAAACAAGCATTTCCATGCTTTTTCTCATGCTGCCCTTCAGGCCTAGCAGATGCTCCTTAGAAACATTCACAAAACTAATTATCCTCCTTCAAAACCCTCCATAAAACTCTCCTTTGCCATAAGACCCACACAAAAATTGATAACAGCTAGGCTGCTGCTCTGCTCAGACCACTTCCTATTACACTGAACAATATTGTCTCATTCTTTCCTTGTATCCCCTGTCGGTCTGTCTGTAACCATCTGTTGTCTTTTGTTTTATACTTTATATTGTAGGATCTTTGGGGCTGGGACTGTCTTCTTGCTCTGTGTCTGTACAGCACCTTGCACAATGGGGATCCAGTCCATGACTAGGGCTCTTAGGTGCTAAGGTAAAACAAACAATTAAAATAATAAGTAAAACCCTTTTTTGTAGTTCAAAGAGGTTTGGTTGGGGATCTTCAAATTGGCACATACTAATCACAGGTATAATTGAATCACCACAGTGGGTCTCCAGATTGGCACATACAAATCACAGATACATTGAATCACCAAGTCACTGGCTATACAATGTTGCTAGCGAATAAAAAAGGTCAGAATTTTAAATTATGGAAAAGGGAAAAAAAAGCCCAGGGACAATCAATATGAAAACAAACAATGACTCTAACTAAAAGTTAGGTCCTTAAAACATTACAGCTAAGCACTACCATGACCTGTGCCAGCTGGGATAGGAGTCCTATATAAAGATAGAAACAACTAGGTCATCCATTTATTTCAATCAAAAGTGACAGGAACTGACTTGGGACCAGATTTTAAAAGGTAGTTAGATACTTAACTCTTAGCTAGGTGCCTGAACACTTTTAAAAAGCAGGTCCTTGGTCTTAATAAGATGGAAGGCCTGGTGTCCTCTCAGTAGTGGAACATTCTTGCCCTCTTCCGTATATCTAATGGGTAATCTGTAAAATCCCAAAACAAACACGGCCACAACATTAGTCTCAGCTAATGAAAATGTTATCGCTTTTCTCACTCATTATTCAAGCAGAGAGTATCAGCATAAGGACTGTGCAGTGTCTTACCCCCACTGCAGCTCAGTGAGAGGCAGCCATTTGTATGGTGCACTCCCCTGTGGGAAAATGACTGGTTGGTTTGGGAGCGATTCCTCTCTTCTTCCACTCCCTCTCTAGCTACGTGGGGGAAGTTCCTCACACGGAGCATGTCGAAGGCCTTTACACCATCTAGGTAGACTGGTGTTGCATTGGCACTCTGCACAGAGGTGAATCTCATCCCAGCTCTGATATCCATCACCTCCAATTCAGATGTGTGTCCTCATTTCTTCCCATCACTTCATTTTGATGCCACTACCCTAATCTCTAACATTATATTCTAACTTCCTCCAGCCACTAGAGTGGACAAATAGCATTTGACACTCCTGCCAATGGCACCCCAGTAATCTGTCTCCAAAGAGGACTAACAGATAGCTGCCACTCTCCTCCTGAAGTCTACTGTTGTTTGTTGAACATCAGGGCGCTCCATGTGGCTCCAAGCCTGGGGATCAGCCTGGCACTGGAAAAATGTCACATCACTCGGAGGATGTTTCTTGTCATTTATATTTTGCATTTAAAGTCCTTAAGATTCTTTGGCTTTTTGTACATTCTCACAAGCACCTGTATTTCTGTCAGCTGTTGCAGACAGAGCCAAAATTTCAATTCAATTCATTTATTTAATGTAGCCAGAACTCTGATTATCTGAGCAATATTGAAAGGACATTGAATTTGTTCTGCAAAATTCATCTAATCCAGCTCTTAGGCCATTATCTATTACTGAAGAACCTTGGTCCTTGTGAAGCTCTGTACCTTCTAGGATTTACAACATTTTGATGGGAACAAACAATGGGTTAGGTGTCTTCCTTCTCTAATGCTTGTTTCAAATTGATCATATACAGTATAAAATACAGCATCTGCGCCAAACACTACTGAGACGGATATGGGTTCATTTTAAGGCTTGATCCATTGCCCATTGAAATTATTTAAACTTAAGTCAATTAAGTTTCAAGAAACCCCCAGGGCCACTGAGCCTCATCCCAAAACACAAATGTAACCTAGCAAATGTATTATGTAGTGTTTCAGTGACTGATTGCCATTTAACCAGGTAAGACAGAGGAAGCATTAATATCCCCGTTTTTCAGATAAGATACTGAGGCACAGAGTCAGTAACTTCTCCAGTGTCACACAAGAAGTCTCTGGTAGAGGTGGGAATTGAACGCATGTCTCCTGAGTCCCAGTCTAGTGCCTGAGGCACAAGAACATCCTTGTAGTGAAAGAAAAGCAATCTCCTTGGGGAAGAGCTATTCCTTCCTATATGTTTCTATTATAAGCAGGACTGATCAGACCAGCGTATGAGCAACGTGCCTAGCCATTTAATGGCATCATCATCAGCCAGGTGGCGCGCCGGTAGCCGGCCGTCAAATCAGTGGGCACTCGACAATGATATGCCACATAGTCCGAAGTTGATCACAAGTGCATCATGGGTCATTAGAAAAAGCCCATTTAAAGAGACTGGCTGCAGAGCTGCCCTGTCCTGTCTGAAAACAGTTGAGAGCTGAGCACAGGTACCTTGTCTGATCAAAACCTGGTGGACAGATGGTTGGGTGAGTGCCGAGAGAGTGATTAACGACTGTCGTTGTTGACCTCCCATTGCACCAAGCAGATTCCACCCTCATGTGCAATCTACTCCCCAACTGCCCCTGCAGCTCCAATTCTTGTCCCTTCCATACTCAGATCAGGCAGCTTCCTCTTCCTCACTGCTTGAGTGTCAGCAGGGGTGGAGGTGGGGTAGGGGCTGATCAGGAGAATGCACAAGATGGACCTGCTCTGGGTATAAATCAGGCTGTGTGATGAAGGAGACTTATCTGTAAGATCCCTCTGTTGTTGCAGAAATTGGAAGGCGTGTGGTGAATGAAGCAGGGGATTGCAGGAGAAAAGATGGCCTGATGGTTAAGGCAGCTGAATGCTGCCCTAGAGAATTGGATTTTACCCCTGCTTCTGCCAAAGTGTTCCTACGTGGTGCTGGGCAAGTCACTTACACCAAACTTTTCACTAATTATGCGTTACCATTTTCTGGGCGCCTGACTTGAGACCTTGGGATCTGCTTTGTGGAAGAGCTGAGCAGTCTTAGCTGCAACTGATGTCAATGGCGCTATGCTTTATAATGCTAGCCCTTTGAAAAATCAAGTTGGAGGTGTCCCAAATTGGGCACACAAAATCAGTGGATACTTTTGACCTCAGTTTTTCTGTGCCTTAGTTCCCCACCTGTAAAATGTAAATAAAAATATCCCCTCATGTCACAGGGATGCTGTGAAGATAAGTTAATTAATGATTGTGAAGCCTTCAGAATCACAGAAAAGCCCACAAGGAAATTTTTAATTCCGTCTTCAGAGCAGGGTACGAATAGTGTGCAATAAATAATTTTCTCCTTTCAAGCCAAGAAAATTAAATATAGCATTAGAAGTAGTCACTTGTTTTTTATTCTCAATAAACACATGACAAATGAATACCCATAAAAGATGGACAGGTTCTTTGTAAAGTTTTTGAGGCTTTTCCCACGTAACTATCAACATTGTACATGAATTTCCATAACTGCAGACTCAACAGAATAGGTAAAGCAAGTTAGGCCTACTTACATATCCATGTTTAATACTCTTTAGCAGGAAAGCAAATTAATCTTGTGTTAATCTTCCTTCATGACATAGGTATGAAAAAGGAAAAAGAGAAGCAAATCTGTTCACCAAATGCCTCAGAAGACAGAAGAGTTCAGAAATCTGACTAGGTAAGTTTCATCACCGTATGAGAAACAATTGGCTTCTTGATGTTATGACATCATTGCCAGCTAGAAGGCCTTTTTCTAGGTGGTACCTCTAACAATGACATCAGAGCATGGCTGACTTACTGTTATGACATGCACCTGTTTATATTCTGAAGATATCCAAGGGCAAACATGCCTGATCATCTTTGCACTACGTCACTAACTTGCATGCACTTCTCGCTCTAAATTCAGCCACTGAGACCATTAGAAATGAAGTTAACAATATTGTTAGCTTGAGATCTTGATGGGCCATAACATACATCCTACAGAGACTGTTGTCACAGCCATCCCAGGTGACAGACACTTTATAACTACAGGTAGATGGATTTCTTTTTTTTGTTAACTGTACCAACAAAGGCCCCGATTCAGAAGACATTTATACGTGTGCTGGACTTTACTCATACGAATAGTCCCATTGGAGTCAATGGCACTACCAATGTGAGTAATTACTCATGTGCAAGTGTTTAGGGGATTGAAGTCATATCTATGCCTTTGCTGTTTGGTCTCAAGTTACTGTTTAAGGTATTTATGCCCTTATGGCAAGTTGTCTTGATAACCCCAGTCTTCGTTTGGTGATGAAGTCTATGTATAAAAAATCACTTGGTTCTTGCGAGGGTTAAAATCCCAACTTTGCGTGTTGTGATACTCCCACTCCGGGTACTGAGATCCATTGCACAGCAGTTCCAAGCACTGGAACATCAAGGACGAAAGAGGGAATAATGATGAAAAACAGAAGTTTATGCTTCAATTGTGCTCCTCATAAACTACTGTAATAGGATTTGTGAATCCAATTACAACAGCAGTGTTGGAGCTGCATTTGGAGCCCTATATTCTTTGCATGATGCTATGTAGCCTGCATATGAAGGAAAGAAAATTGGGTGGGAAGATGATAGTTCTGTACCTTTGTAACAGTTTTAGAAAAACCCAGATAAGTACAATACACTACGGCCCAGTTCTTCTCTCATTGATGTCAGCCAGCGTAGGATGGGGGTCCTTCATTTAAAGATACTCAAAGTTCATTGACATTGCTTGAACTACCTCACATCATAGCTTTTAAATAAGAGGAGCTGCTTTGTTAACATAAGGGCAAAGCCTTCAGTGAATGAAGCCACAGATACCAATTCCAGTCAGAGATCATCCTGACTCACAAAATTCAGAACCAAACTGTCCCAAAGATTGAGCAGATCTGAATCTCATCTTCCAGTTCAGTTCCCGGTCTTGTTCTAGCTAAAATTGTAAATATAACTGAGCTGGCAAACTTCAAGACTCATACAGTGGAGATGAATCAAACATTATTGGACACAGTGGGTAAAATTCAGACCTGATACAAGAAGATGCAATCCCATGGACTTCAGAGTTGCACTTGCATAATATTTGGTCTGAATTCTGCCCAGTATATATATATATATATATATATATATATATATCACTGGTGCATTTATCCCTTCAACTTCTCTGACTGGTGAAGCAAGAATTCCACTAAAATGTGGAGCATTGTTCTGGCACTTTGTCCAGAGAGTTATGTCACTGTGGACATTAGAATGTGCTACTGATCCTGTTCACTTTCCACACATCCAGTTACATTCCCCTTCTCTAGAACTCCAAATACAACTGACCGCTGGAAATCTGGAGATAAAGCACATGCATGTGGGAACATAAACGTTACATGGGCAGCTCTCCAGAGCTCAAATTAGTGTCTTTCCTTTGCTATAGTCTGACAGCCAGCTCTACAGAGATCTCATGTAGATGTGCAGTGCACATGGAGAACATTGACTGGGGAATCTTAGGGTCTGGTTACAGTGCAATGTAAGTCCAGGGTTAGGAGAACTCGAGTTAGCAGCTAATTATTCTTTGTGGATGGTCTTTCAACTAATTGTGCACCCATTTTACCATAATTTCATCTAGATCACATCTCCCTAGTTTGCTTATGGGAATGTCATATGGGACTGTGTCAAAAGCCTCACTAAAATCAAGATCTATTACATCTACTGCTTTCCCCTCCCTTCCCTAGGCCAGTAACCCTGTCAAAGAGAACTATCAGGTTGGTTTGGCATGATTTGTTCTTGACAAATCCATGCTGGTTATTTCTTATAACGCTGTTATCCTCTAGGGGCTTACAAACTGATTGTTTAATTTGTTCCAGTATCTGTCCAGCTACTGAGATCAGGCTCCTCTTCCCAGTCCTGCCCTATGCAGGTTCTTTGCTCCCTGTAAGTTCCTCCCCAGTGTATTCCTCCCCTCCCCCAGTACTCTTCCCTGCCCTCATCCCCAGGGTGCCTCCCTCCTGGCCCCCCACCCTTGACTGTACACAGCAGGAGGAGGATGGATGGACCCAGGAGCAGACAGCAGCACCAAAGTCTCCCCGGGACACAGGGCCCCCTCAAGCGGAGAAGGTGGTAGCCCTGCTGCACTTTGTTCTCCTTCCACCATAGCCTCAGCTACATTTGTTAGGGTGTGTTCCTTAGGGTGTTCTCGTGGGCCTCTCAGCTGTGGGACCCAGCTACGTCTCTTCACCTGTGGGGGCCTGTATTCCCATCCGAGCCCCGATGGTGAGAGGGGTTTGGCAGGTGAAGGAGCGAGAGGGAAGCTGCGAACAACACCTGCACATAGCTGGTTAGCTGACAGCCCGGCTCCCGTCTAGCCTGCCTCCTCCCTGGTTTGACATCGGAACCACAGTGGATGAAGCGAGGATGCTGCAGCAGATTTGGGTTCCCCTATTCCCTGGGAGGGTCATTTGCATCTCCCTGCTCCCCAGGGGGTTCTTTAAGTTAAATAAATAAATAAATAAATAGGACACAGAGGCCAAAAATTTCAAATAAAAAAGCCTAAAACCAGCTCCTAAGTCCATATTTAAGCATCTCAATAAGTGGCTTGAGCACCAAGCAGCTCCCACTGGCCTTTCTGAACTGAAAGCTGCGGTGTCTGAGAATCTGAGTTGGGACGTTTGCAAGGACAGAGCCACATTTTATTTTGTATAAATTCTGAACTGTAATAATCATATCACCGCCTGCTAATTAAAGAGCGGCTGCTTCCTGAAAAGCAAGAGAAAGATATTATCGATAAATATTTCAGTAAGAGTCAGCTCCCAGCGATGAAAACAGCCCAGGTTTACAACATTTGGGAAATAAAAATTTCCCTGGATCTGTGCGTAGCTTCTCCTCCACAGTTAGAATGACATTCACAACATTAAAGACTCTTCTACCCGCCGAAATAAACTTATCTCAAGACGAACTTTCTATAACCCAAAAAGCCCAGCACTCCAAGAAATCAACTAGGGACTTCGCTATTGCCAATCTATTTCACATGGAAAGTGCTCAGAAACTGATAGATGGCAGTACAAAACCAAAAGAAAGATAAGATTAGATAAAATAAAATAAGATAAGATAAACATAAACTATAGGAAATGTAGGTCGGGAACATTTCCATAGTGGCAAGGAGATATAGCTAGCTTAGCTATTTATAAGGCACTCATTATTATGATATGTAAGTGCCAATGGACTGCATAATCTAGGGGGACTTTTCCATCTCTGACTTCTTATTCAAGAGAGAATTTATATAAATACATTCATTCAAAACTTCACTGCAGATACCAGCTTTTAAACGTGGGCTCATTAGTAAAGAACCCCAAAATCCCGCATTTGGACCCTCAGTTCAGCACTCTGGCATATATCCATGTACATCTTCTCCACCAACATGCTGGGTTGAGTGACTAAATGCAGGATTCAGTCATCCTGTCAAGTCACACCCATTTAAAAACTGGGCCCATATAATGAAAGCCAGCCTGCCATTGTTCTGTGGAAGACATATTCATTTTGAACAGATTTCAGGATGACAAATCAAGCACAGCAATTTTGTTTAAGACCAGCTGTGATAAGATAAAAATAACATAGCACAGCAGAAGATCTGATGTCATAGCCTGCTAGTCAGAAATCAGGTTATTGCTATAGATCTTGGTGTAGAATAGTGGCAATTACTTATCAGGACCCAGATCCTGCAAATAAGTATGGGAATAATTCACCTGAACAAAATTATGCACATTCCTCAAGGTTTGTAGGGTCAGGGCCTATAGCCTGATCTACCACGAGAGTTCTGGTTGGACATGAGAAAGGCCAGGCAATGCCTAGGCTCCCAGTGGTAAATTCTGACTGCACAGATCAGACTGATGGCACCTCTGCTTACAGGAATTACACTTGAGAAGTTTCTATCAATGGTGGAGAGGTCATTCTCCGTTTGGTGTTGAGATTTGCACATATTCATTTTCATAACAGTAAGCATCTCTCATGAGGTTTCTTTGTTGTAACTGTCATCCTCCCATAACTCATCCCCTACCCTGCATTACTCCTCGCACACCGAGTGCAGGTAGCCATTTGCTCCCAGGCAGAAAGAACCTGACACCCATCTGGAGGTGTATTCCAGACAGGGCTAAGTGGGACACAGGCAGATTGCTCTAAGGTTCTACTACCCTCACCTCAGCTCCCTGGACTTGTTCAGCGACCTCTTACAACGTGGCCTTCTCTTACGTGGTACTTCAGGGAGTGCTGCCAACTTTTGTGTCTTTATCGCAGGTTTTGCTATATTTGGTGCTTTCTTAAAGACCCAGCTCCCGGAGGTAAATCTTAACTTCATTATAAATAAACGTAATTTTTAGCCGTCCTGGCTGCGGAGAAAACTCTAGAGTCTCGTTATTTTCAAGTCAATCTGAAGATTTGGGGGTTGGATTGACTCATGATGTTTTGGATGCCTGAGATCGGCAATACTGAGTTATTGGACAGGTGGTGTCTGGCAGTGGTAAGAACTGAATTGCTACTTTTCTCATGATTCTGTGATTATCCTCAGCATTCTGAAAGGTTATAGAGGTGGCAGCAGATGGCTTCTTACTTTTTTCAGAGACGCTGCAGCATCAGAGAGAGCTGCACCGAATTGATGCTGTGTTCAGGGCCCTCTATCCACAGGCCAAGGAGCAGAGGAGGCAGCTATGCTCTGCAATCAGGAGCCTGGCTGCTTGTGTGGCCTCCCGAAACTTAGTTCTTCCATCTGGCGTGCTGTCCTTCAGGTGTCACAGGCCAAGGAGCCCTTACCCCAAGAGCTAGCATTGCCAATCCAGCCTGCCTCATTTCCTACCCAAGGAAAGGGGCTGAGGCAACCCCACCATGACTGGGCTACTGAGACAGTACCGTAGTGCCAAATTCTCCAATCCAGCCTGTCTCTTTGCCCGGTCGGGGTCAGGGGGCTGAGGTCATACCAACCCACCTGGGATGAGAGGAAGCATCTGCATCTGAGACGGCCGAGCTCCCCAACAAGGCACTCGATATGGGAGATGGAGCAGGGCTCCTGACTGAGCCACAGAGCATGTGATGTTACCGCAGCCTCAGCCTTGTCCAGACACTGAGAAAGACGCCTGATTACATTCCTGGCTGCACCCAACAGAGCTGGCCAAGTATTGTCCACTGTAAGGCTGGGCTCCCCGGCTACATCTCCCTTAATGCACCAAGGCAAGCAACTCCCAGGATGTACCAACTCCCTTCTTCAAAAGGGGAGATGGTGGTGAATCATGGGAGATGTAGCCCGACCAATGAACTGGCCAATAGAGGAGAAAGAATAGGAGCTTCAGGTACCCAAACTACAATTCTAGTAGGGCTCCAGTACTGTAGCATTTCCATTATTGCCATCTCTCATGATTTGATCATGACTCTAGAGATTTTGGGGGGATTTTTTACCTGTCTCATACAAATACGATGAAAGACACCAACTCAGAAGTGTTCCCTCTTTCAATATGGCCATCATCTCTCATTACTGTTAGTGGGGCTGAAGCCAGGACCATGGACACTATTTCCCTACAGTCTACCTTAATAAAGATGGCTGCCACCCCCCAGAAGGGAGAGAATCAAGACAGTAGTAGGGAATGGATAGCAGTTCCCCTAACTTAGGGGTGAGAAGAGAGAGTCGACATTGGAGCAGCCAAGGAGAGGTGTACCTTTCTGTGTGCATTAAACACTGACTTTTCAACCTGAAATTATCACACATGCATTGTCAGAGGAGCAACGACGGACTAAAAAACATGATTTGATGGTTTCTTAAATCTCATGATTTTGGGGACCAATCTCATGATTTTTGATCTCTGGAGGTTGCACCTTACCACACACACTAAGCAAGCATGGTGGCAGAGGAGCAATATCCCCATATGAGAGTCCTCGGCATAAAAGTGCCCTTGCTCAAAACTATACTCTGGGATCTTTAACACGAAAGGAGTAAAAACACCTCATAATCCACAGTGTCAAGAGAAGCTGATAGACTTAATAATACCAACAGTGACATTTGCTGTTTATCCATCACCAGGAGAAGATGGATACAACCAGCAAAAGAGTCCAGATTGTCAGCTGGAGTAAGCCAGCTTTGCTCCTTTAAAATCAATGATGCTGTGCCAGTTTACACCAGCTAAGAATCTGGCCTAACAAATGCAGTGTTGGGTCTGTGCCCAGGTTGGAGCAGAGGATACATGGCTGGAAAGCCTGGACAAGAATGGAGAAATAAGAAAATGCAGTCCTGGATGTTCTATTTTACCTTGTGGTTTTTTCATTCAAGCATCACTAGACCCTCCTTTTCTGTCACTCTTTGTACTTCAGACACAAACAGTTAAGATACCAGTATCAGTTTATCTCACCTAACATTGGCATTACTTCCGTCACATCCAAGAATTGCTGCACTAATTATTATTATATCGTTATTATATGGTAAAATTAATGAAGGGTCACAGCACCTGAGCTCTTCTATAGACATCTTTGTATGATTTAAAATCTAAAAATATTTTAGTCTTGTTATTGTCATGGTTAATATTTTAAGCAAGAAAGAAAAGATAATAGACCCCCATGGAGTGATTTTTGCTGTTAGACTGAGACTCCTTAAAATCACATTTCATTTTTTTTTAAAGTGTTTTGGATTTTATTGGATATTTGTAAGAACTGGTCAATGAGTTTTTAATTTGTCCCCTTCTGTGGAGGATCCCACAAAGCACCCAGATGTGTCACAGCTCTCACCTTATGAATCTGGCTCCGTAACTCAAGGTGTAAGGCTGCATTCGTTCAGTTCTGGAGGTTCCCTCCGTTGAATTCCTAGTGTGCTGTCCAACAGGGTGGTCATCACAATGGTGGACCTTACCTATGAAAAGCAGTTCCTAGGGGAGGACAAAAGAAAATCAGCAGGACAAACTTCAATGTCTTCTCTCTGCTAAGTTGAATAAACTGTTAATTTTTTATAACCCTTCCTTGCCTGTATAAGGGTCTGTGGGCTATTTGGAACGAACACCTAGGCACTCCATCCTTCTGCCCCTCCTCGCCCTGTGCCCTCAGCTGCCTTTCTTCACACCTACCCCATTCCCGCAGTGTGCCTTATTATCTTTGATCACCTCAACATCAGAATTTCTCCCCTGACTTTAATACAATGAGTATAAGGGGTTTCGAGCAGGGACTGGAGAATGCAGGGAGCCACTGCAGTCTCCTGAAACACAGCCCTACTTCCCCTTACGTCGGACTTGTCTGGCACTGATGGCAGCAGAGCCACCTCCTGCAGCAGAGTCCCCTGGACAGACAGAAGCCTCCACTGGCCATCTCTAGCTGCATTCAGCCCACTTTGCATCATGCAAGTGGCACAAACTGGCCTGAGTGGACCTGCAAATCCAGCCCTTCCAAGCCGTACCCTAACAAACAGACAATAATGCCAACAATAAAAGATAAAACTCCCTTCACCCACAGATCAGGGCGAGGGAAGTGTTTTTTCTCCATTGCTCTATTTTAAGCGACACTGACTGATCAACTCCTTGTTGGACATTTTGGGTCTTCTGAGAACCTAGGTTAGCATCCGAGCCTGAGCTCGTCAGTCACCAGTGAGGGCCAGCAAGCCCCAAATATCTACAGCTGTGCTGATCTTTAGCCTTTCAAAACATTAAATAGCCATAACTATTGCTTTCCGACTGCTGGTTACATTTTGTCCACATAACTAGCAGTTCAATTAACACAAAAATCCTTCATCTTATGCATGCAAATTCTACTGTCCCTCACTTCTCCCTTTGCCTCTGCAGAGAGCAGACCTATTGTGACGCTGGCTGGATTAGGGGGGGCCTGGAGGTGTATTCAGGAGCTCTGATTACTCCTTCCTACAATAATCTCGCGTTGGGAGTGTGTCACTGGCTGGATTGGGGGCAGCATTTATTATATTATTTAACATCAATATGTCAAAATCATAATAATTCATGCGAGATATGCCGTATCCGGTACTGTTAGAAAGGCTGTAATGTGCTAAGTAAGATGATGATGTTTCTGTACATGTGTTGTATGTGTAATGGAAGTTATGGATATATTTGATATATCTGTATTTCAAATTGTTCTGTGTCTGGGCGACACCCCAGACAGGATGGCTGCAGCACTAGCCTGCTTAATGGCCATTAAGAAATTCACAAGTACGGGAGTCCAGGGGGTGAAACCAGGGATATACCTGATGAGTCACCAGCACTTACTCATGTGACTCTGGACTCCATCTTATTCCTGTAAATTTCCACAAGCAGCATGGCCAAGGCCAAAGGATATTAAAGGCAGCTGCACCACATCCATTTTGTCTTCAGTCTTCACTTACCTCTGAATCAACTCATCTACAACTGAACTGAACTGAAGCTGTGAAACAAAGGACTGAGACCTATCCATACTGGATGTATACCAAAGGGACTGTAAAAGCCTGCAAACTCCACAATTCTACTAGAAACCTGATATATATGGACTTTCAAATCAACTGTATGTGTCTGATTGCTTTAATCCTTTAACTTTTCTCTTATAGTTTGTTTCTTTCTTTTTATAATAAACCTTCAGTTTTAGTTACTAAAGGATTGGCTGGCAGTGTGGTATTTTGGGTAAGATCCAAACTTATATTGATCTGGTACTGTGGCTGACCCTTTGGGGTCAGGGGGAACCTTTTTGGTAAAGAGCATAGTGTTTTAAATAACTGGTCTCTTTACTGGACCTAGTGGCTGATTGGGAGCCGGAGACTGAAATGCAGTAAAGGGGGCTGTGTATATTTTTATTTTGGCTTCTTGATACCCAGTTTGGTTGAATCAGAAGCACTGTTTGTGGCTGGTTGGGAAGTCTGACTTCAGTGTCACCCACCAGTGCTGGGAGAATCTGCTCTCCTTTTGCAGCCTGCCCTGACCTTGGCATTTTCAGGTGGCTACCCTAGGCACGGATGGGTCACACCTATTTTATCAAAAATACTGTTAATTTTTTTGCTTATTTTTCTCTCATTTTTATTGGAAGTGGTTTGCTTTGGCAGCATTTTCATAGCCATCTTTGGTCCATTTTTCACTAATTCTCTGTTAAATTCACTAGGCAGGATTAAAAATTAAACAAAGCATTTTTGGGATAGTGTATAGCTGAAAATGCAATATTTTTCCTCCATAAGATGCGGGGGGAGCAGGGGAGGGGGGCAGTTTATATAAGGTAAAGTACCATGTAAAATAACCAGCAGCCATTTCACAGCAAGCAAAAAGGGGGAAAGGTACCAAGGGCTATGAAGGAACTCCCCTAGTTTCTATAGCAATCAGTCTGAATTAATACCTTATCACAAAATTGATTATCAAAATCAGGGAGATACAAATCTACAAACACAAAAGCCAAAGCACCAGTAGAGAAGTAAAAACCCAGGCATGCGGCATTTACATTCCACAGAGAACTGTGAGGCAGCAAATTCTGATTACAAGCAGGTACAGTGTCAGTAAATACCTGCGCACAAGTAGATGCTATCTCCTCTGTAGAAGAGACATAACATGTGTTCCACATACATGACAGAAAATGTTGCACATATTTTACAGGTTACTGCATGCACATGTGTGGACAATGATATTCTTAATAAACGACAACATAAATATTTGTGTATGTGTGTTTATACAAGTGCCTAGCACAATGGGAGACCATGGACAGGGCTCATAGGTGCCACCATAAAAAAATAAACAACAACATGTGAAATCCAAAGAAATGTTGACTCTGAAGCGTCATCACACAGACTTCCCATAGGCCAGGGTAGGTTGTTTACTGGACACAAGGCTATGCTGTACCACATCCGTCTCAAATAAAACACCTGTTGGACACATATATGAATGGGGCCTCTTCCAGATTAATTCATATACGAATCCAAATTTGATGGGCTGAATTGTCAGGTTAGCTATGGACAGTTTGGGCGACCTCCAAGCCCAAGGGCTGGACCCAAGAACCCGTGGATCCTGCCTTAATCCCTCTAATCCTTTATTTAGACAGATACATATTAGTATTTATGAAATAAGATACCTGCATCATTATTGTCAAGGCTCATGTCCTACACAGTGCCCTGGGCCTAAACTAGATGTCATTAAAGGAAGTTTTGAATCAAATTGATAAATTAAACAGTAGTAAGTCACCAGGACCAGATGGGATCCACCCAAGAGTTCTGAAGGAACTCAAATGTGAAATTGCAGAACTACTAACCGTGGTATGTAACCTATCATTTAATCATCTTCTGTATGAGATGACTGTAGGATAAGTAATGTGATGCCAATTTTTATAAAAGGCTCCAGAGGCGATCCTGGCAATTACAGGCTGAAAGGCCTAATTTCAGTACCAGGCAAATTGGCTGATACTATAGTAAAGAACAGAATTATCAGACACATAGATGAATACCATTTGTTGGGGAAGAGTCAACATGGCTTCTGTAAAGGGAAATTATTCTTCACCAATCTACTAGAATTCTCTGAGGGGGTCAACAAGCATGTGGACAAGGGTGATCCCGTGTATATAGTGTACTTAGATGTTCAGAAAGCCTTTAACAAAGTCCCTCACCAAAGGCTCTTAAAGCAAAGTAAGCTGTCATGGGATGAGAGGCAAGGTCCTCGCCTGGACCAGTAGCTGGTTAAAAGATAGGAAACAAAGGGATTCTATGGAATAAATGGGCAATTTTCAGAAAGGAGAACGGCAAATAGTGGTGTCCCCCAGAGGGTCTGTGCTGGAACCAGGACTGTTCAACATATTAATAAATGATCTGGAAAAAGGAGTAAACAGTGAGGTGGCAAAATCTGCGGATGATACAAAATTAATCAAGATTGTTAAGTCCAAAGCAGACTGCAAAGAGTTACAAAGGGATCTCACAAAACTGGGCAACAAAATGGCAGATGAAATTCAATGTTGATAAATGCAAAGCAATGCACATTGGAAAACATAATCCCAACTATACATATAAAATGATGGGGTTTAAATTAGCTGTTACCACTCAAGAAAGATCTTGGAGTCATTGTGGATAGTTCTCTGAAAACATCCACTCAATGTGCAGCAGCAGTCTAAAAAGCTAAGAGAATGTTGGGAATCATTAGGAAACAGCGAGATAGTAAGACAGAAAATATCATATTGCATCTTTATAAATCCATGGTACGCCCACATCTTGTATACTGCATGCAGACCTGGTCACCACATCTCTAAAAAGATATATTGGATTTGGAAAAGATACAGAAAAAGGCAACAAAAATGATTAGGTGTGTGGAAAAGATTCCATATGAAGACAGATTAATAAAACTGGGACTTTTCAGCTTGGAAAAGAGATGAAAAAGGGGGGGATATGATAGAGGTCTATAAAATCATGACTGGTGTGGAGAAAGTAAATAAGGAAGTGTAATTTATTCCTTCTCATAACACAAGAACTACAGGTCACCAAATGAAATTAATAGGCAGCAGGTTTAAAACAAAGAAAAGGAAGTATTTCTTCATACAATGCAGTCAACCTGTGGAACTTCTTGCCAGAGGATGTTGTGAAGGCCAAGACTATAACAGGGTTCAAAAAAGAAATAGATAAGTTCCTGGAGGACATGTCCATTAATGGCTATTAGCCAAGATAGGCAGGGATTGCTGTTTGCCAGAGGCTGGGAATGGGCGACAGAGGATGGATCACTGGAGGATTGCCTGTTCCGTTCATTCCCTCTGAAGCTCCTGGTAGATAGGAGGAAGACAGGAGAACTCCAAGAGGTAGACTGCTGGAAGACAGGATGCTGGGTTAGATGGACCATTGGTCTGACCCAGTATGGCTGTTCTTATGTTCGTATGTAAATGATGCTACGAGGACACCCGAGTTGTCCGGTACAGATCCCAGATTCATGCAGGAGTGCCCTTAGCATAGTACAGTCAGGATAGTGCCCATAGAAGTCCATGTAATTGTACTGCATTTACGGTAGGATGCTTCCAGATTTTGATACAGTACTTTTGTTTTGGGGTGTGGGGGAATTTGGGATTTGGTTGTTTGTGGGGGAGGAGGGTTGTACTGAAAACATATCATTGCCTTGTAGAAGTAGCCAGAGGGAGGTGGGAGGTTTGAACACTTGGGTGAATAACTCTCAGGGCTTTTGACCCGCACAAAAATACGGGAGATGTGATGGGTTCTGGTCTGAAGGAGGCACCTGAGGCTTTTCATTCCAGGGAGAGATGCTACATTCTTTCCAAGGCACTTTGAGACAAAGGTGACTTCAAATGAGGAAGGGTATTTGAACTGGGATTCTTAGCTCCTTCGGCTTCTCCATTCACTTGCAGACAGTAAGAGCTGACAGTGACGTTTATTTTTTGCTTCATTTCATTAATTGCTTTAAATTTCAGCCAGCAAGGCATAAACAGGATCACTGCTGCTCTCCTATTCATATCTTTTGTACTGTCCTGGGGAGCAGTGGAAAAGGTGGGAAAACATATAGCAGGGATCTGGCCGTTTTACAAGACGTCATTCACCACCTCCCATCCCAACCTGCCACACAGAGAGCACTCTGTTTCCTGTTTCCAGATGCAGAGAGGATGACGACCTGCCCACCCAATTCACTTAGGATGACTGAGTTATTTCTGGATTCTGCTAATCCAACTTCTGCCATGTAAATCTTGGTGTTCATCTCCCCCTTGCTGGGCAGTGCAGAGATAAGACATGTTGCTCGGCCCAGGACAGCAGAATTTATTTCTGGGTTACAGCTGATTGTATTCGCCCCAGTTATTACAAAAACTGTGTCAGACACATTGACTGTCATGACCAGAACAGGCCTGTTATCCCTGGAATGAGCAATGCTCTGACATCTCAATGCATCATTGTGTTGCAGCGGATGGGTACTTACCCTTTCTGGTTCCCATTCCCAGAGCTGAATTGGGAAGATCCCTTAAAAAAAAATTGGATTCTCTTCATTCACTGCTTGTGGGAACAGAGTATATACAACTGGAGCTTGACCTCTGCCCAGGGGTGAGATGTGGAGTAGGTACCTGGAATTAATAGAGAAGTGTCATATGAGCTCTGGATCAGTGAAGAATCCCTGTGTATGGATTTTTGTTTCTGTGACACCATTTGTCTTCCATTATGACCATCTTTATTTTCTGTTAACATTCTTCTGAGATGAGACCTTGTTCATGATAGGCTTCATATTCAGCCCAGCCCTAGGATGGACTTCCCTAGCTCCATGTGTCTGCATTTGTCCTGAATCCAAGATACTCTAGGAATCACACCTCTGTGTGTGTGTGTTTGCTTAAGCTTTCTCTCTATACACAAACCTGGTCAGAAAACTTGTCTGGAAAGAAAGAAAGAAAGAAAATAACTTTCTTCATCCCTAAAACCAATATTATTGCTACCATAATCCTGGGGAGAGACTTTGGAAGTACGTGTAAGATCAAATGGAAATGACTGGAGCTGGGAAAAGCTAAAAAGGCTGCTACCATCTGTAAAATATTAGAATTGCCTGAGGATAGTCAAATGTAAATGTTTAGAAGACAAGCCTCCTGCAGGAATTTATTTAGAGGTTTCAGCAGGGTCCTGCTTTGTTTGTCCCCAATTCTCTGAGGCTAGAAATAGGATGGGGAGCAGCCTGCAATGCTCCAGTCTGAAGTAGATGATAGATTATTTCATTTATGGCGTCGCCTTTCCATGTGTTGCTGAGACTGGGAATAGAACAAAGATGGGTCTGTAATTCTTGCACAGCTCCATGGAGTACACCTCAGGACAATGTATCATGACCTAATTTGATCAAAGCCCCAGGCAACCCTTTTGTTCTCAGATTGAAAGAGCCTAGCCCAACTGGGGGTCTACCTCCAGGCAGGTCTGGCTGGGAGACGTGCAGACAGCTCTGAGGCAAAGAGGGAAGCTACTAACCCTGTGTAACGGCCGGGAGGCATGGCCTCCCTCGGAGACTGACAGTGAGGGAGGGACAACCCCCCTCTGGGCGGCAAAACCCGGAAGTCCACCCCCACCTGGCTGGAAGCAGAGGGGCGGGACAGGAAGGGGAAGTATAAAGGGCCGGCCTTCCAGCTCAGTTGGGAGAGAGTGGCCGAGGGAGAAGGACATCTCCCTGTTGGCGTTGGGGCCTGAGCTTGACCATTACCCTGAGGAGGGGCTGTCAACGGCTGCCAACGGCTGGAGCTCCGAGGACTTGCCGGAGCCCTGCCAACCAGAGGAGATCCCTGGGCCCTGTGACCCGGAGGAGCTGCCCTCCGCCGGTGACCTCAAGGAGCAGCCAGACCTGCTGCCAGTTGACGACGTGGAGCCTGCCCCTAGGCGAGTGCCCCGAAGAGACTGAGGGTGACTCCGGGAGCCAGGTACTCCAGGGGACGGGGGGAGCCCGGGGGAGCCAGACGGCAGCCCGGCTGTGTTGTGGCCTGCAGTCGAGCCCGCGCGGTTCAGCTGGAGCCCCGCCGACTCAGTGGCAGGACACCCCCTCACGGCCAGGGCCCTGGGCCGGGACGCCATGGAGGTGGGGGGCCTGCGTTCCCCTCCCACCCCGACCCCTGCCTGTGGGCCTGGGCTTAGCCTCTTTGCTCGCCCTGCCTCGGGCTAGAGACGATTTACTTTGCTGGCCCCGCCCGGCCTGAGGCTCACCCTGTCTTGGGCTAGAGACGATTTACTTGGCCTGCCCGGCCCCGACTGCTGGATCGCCCCACCTGAGGGTTGGGGCCCAGGGCTGTGGGATTTCCCAGCTAGGCCGAAGAGGCCCAAAACTGCTAATTTCGCCCCCCCACCCCCAGCTTAAGCCTCCCTGCAGGACATAGCGGCCGAGAGGTGAGGCCTCCCTCAGAGACTGACAGCGAGGGAGGGCCGCCCCGCCCCGCCCATGCGAGGGAACGTTTACACCCTGCACTTTGCCGCTTCAGCCTGCACCCATGGTAACAGATCTATAAACCTGAGCACAATGAATAAACTGATTCCCCTGCCCTGATGCTACCCCTGACGCAGGTAGTTGGTGCAGGATCATAGTTCCCCTTACGCCATTGTGGCATTGTGCTAACTGCGCCACAGTTCGACCCACAGAAATGAAATGTAAAAAGGGAGAAAGAGAGAGATTGTCAATATGTTTTAGAAAGTTCGGAGTCTTGTGTGTGCAGAATGGGTAGGAGCTTCCTGCTGAGAACATCCTAAATTAAAAGAAAAGAAGGAAAAAGGTTCAGAAGATAGCTAAGCTTTACTCTCTTTCTCAGCACAGGTCAGGCCAGTGGCATAGATTAAAGATAAAGTCACAAAAGAGATTCTTTTTTTTAAAAAAAAATCACTTTAACATACTTTATTCTTGACATAAAAGTAGAAAAAAATATTTTAAAAGACAAAACTTCTTGAAAGAAAAATGTTCTGCAATGCAGTAACCTTCCTATAGCACGTTCTCGTAGCCAGTGAAATTCATTTGATATAAGGACATTCCTAAAGTGGCAGATGTCTGCTCAGGCTTAAGGGGGGGGGGGGGGGGCGGTCTTTTTGACTTTCTATGAGTTTTCTGAGTCAAAGCCATCTTTCCATTTAATCAATCAGTTTTTTGAATTGCATTTTCTCACTATGTGGTAGGTAGGATAAAACAAAGGGCTCCTACAACACAGCGTCCACCCTTTCCTCCCCATCTCCACACCCCAATTTGAATTTCAAATTCTTTGGATCCAAATGTTAAAAATAAAATAATAATAATAATAATAATTAATAATAGTAATAATATGCAGACATTTAGCTGTGCAATTCATTCTGCTGCATGCGACAATGGCTAACTGCACACAAAGATCTATTTGTCCATGCAAACATGCTTAGACATCAGCTCTACTTTGCAAGCATTTGGGTCATTATCCTGCTTCCATTGAAGTCGATGGAAAATCTCCAGGCCCTTATCCCATCAGCACACACGTACTGTGTCTCTTCACATGCCTAATCCCAAAAGTGGAACCTACATTATGTGATTAAAGCGTTAACTGGAACCGTCTCTCGTCAGCGTAAAGCATCTTCACCAGAAGCACTATAGCGGTACAGCTGCATCAGTCCTGCTGCACCGCTGCAGCGCTTCTAGTGTAGATATAGCCTAAGAAAGAAGCCCCTTAGGCTTTATGAAATACTAGCAGAGAATCTGACAAATAGGCAGCACTTCTTATTATTTATTATTTGTATTAAGGTACCTTCTAGCAATCCCAGTCACAGAGTAGGACACCATTACACTACACACTGTACAAACAGAGAACTAAAAGACGGCCCCTGCCCCAAAAAGCTTACAATATGATTGTAAGAATGCATGGGTCCAGTGGCCAAGTGCTCAGAGAGCAATTCAGTGGAACACAATGAAACATAAAACCGAGCAATTTCAAAATGAAAACAGAATTGTATTATCAAAAAAAAAAAAAAAGAAAGTACTGTGCCCAAGCATAAGATTACACATTAACGCTCCTTCCAACTTCAACCCACTCTTCCCCAAATGTCTGTAAATAAACACAGACTTTTTGGAAAATAGAAAGGAGCATAAACTCCGGCAAGTCAAGTGTAACAGTATAAGTAGGAAGACCAAAAAAGAATGTGAAGAGCAAGTAGCAACAATTTCAAACTAACAGCAAAAGAATTTTTAAGGTCATCAGAAGCAGGAAGCGGGACAAACAATCGGTGGGGCCACTGAATGATTGAGATGCTAAAGGAGCACTCAAGGAATACAAGGCCATTGCAGAGATGCTAAATGAATTTTCTGCATCTGTCTTCATTGCAGAAAATGTGAAGGATATTCCCACATTTGACCATTCTTTTTAGGTGTCAAATCTGAGAAACTGTCCCAGACTGAGGTGTCAGTAGAGGAGGATTTGGAACAAATTGATGAATTAAACAGTAATAAGTCACCAGGACCAGATGTATTCACCCAAGATTCTGAAGAAACTCAAATATGAAAAAGCAGAACTACTAAATATGGTATGTAATCACTTAAATCAGCTTCTGTGCCAGATGACTGGAGGATAGCTAATGTGATGCCAATTTTTTAAAAAGGCCCCACAGGCAATCCTGGCAATTACAGGTCAGTAAGCCTAACTTTAGTACCAGGCACATTGGTTGAAATTATAGTGAAGAACAGAATTATCAGACACACAGATGAACACGACTCCTTGGGAAAGAGTCAATAGAGGTTTTGTAAAGGGAAATTATGCCACATCAATCTATTAGAACTCTTTGAGGGTCAACAAACATGTGGACAAGGGCAATTTAGTGTACAAAGAGTATTTAGACTTTCAGAAAGCTTTTGACAAGGTCCCTCACCAAAAACTCTTAAGCAAACTATGAAGTCATGGGATAAGAGGGAAGGTCCTCTCCTGGTTCAGTAACTGGTTAAAAGACAGGAAATAAAGGATAGGAATAAATGGTTGGTTTTCAGAACGGAGATAAATAGTGGTGACCCTCAGGGGTCTGTACTGGGACCAGTGTTCAACATATTCATAAATAATCTGGAAAAAGGGGTAACCAGTGAGGTGGCAGTGTTTGCAGGTGATACAAATTACTCAAGATAGTTAAATCCAAAGCAGACTAAGAGTTACAAAGGGATCCTGGGTGCCTGGGCAAAAGAATGACAACTGAAATTCAATGTTGATAAACGCAAAGTAATGCATATGAGAAAACATAATCCCAACTATACATAGAAAATTATGGGGTTTAGATTAGCTGTTACCATTCAAGAAAGAGATCTTGGAGTCATTATGGATAGTTCTCTGATAACACTCATTCAATGTGCAGCAGCAGTCAAAAAAAAAAAGCTAATAATGGTTGGAACCATTAGGAAAGAGAGAGATAATAAGACAGTAAATATCATAATGCCTCTCTATAAATCCAAGATATAGTCACACCTGGAATAGTGCATGCAGTTCTGGTCACTCCATCTCAAAAAGGATATATTAGAACTGGAAAAGGTACAGAAAAGGGCAACAAAAATTGAGAGGCATGGAACATCTTCCATATGAGGGGAGATTAAAAAGACTGGGACTTTTCAGCTTGGAAATGACATGTCTGAGAGGGAATATGATAGAGGTCTATAAAACCATGAATAGTGAGGAGAAACCGAATAGAAAGTGTTATTTACCCCTTCCCATAACACAAGAACCAGGGGTTAACCAATGAAATTAATGTGTAGCTGTTTTAAATCAAACAAAAGAAGTACTTCTTCACACAATACAACAACAACCCGTGGAATCATTGTCAGGGGATGTTGTGAAGGCCAAAAACATAACTAGGTTCAAAAAAGACTGAGATGAGTTCATGGAGGATAGATCCATCAATAACTATTAACCAAGATGGTCAGGAATGCAACCCCATGTTCTGGGTGTCCCTCAACCTCGGACTTCCAAAAGCTGGGAGTGGATGAGAGTGGATGGCTCACTTGATGACTGCCCTGTTGTGTTGCTTCCCTTTGGAGCACCTGGCGTTGGCCACTGTCAGAAGACAGGATACTGGACTAGATGGACCATTGGTCTGACCCAGTAAGGCCGTTCTTATGCTATACATGTCTAATGTACCTGTCTGCATTTTTGGTTTTCCTTCAAATGAGTTTTAGACCTGTGTATTAGCTATTTGCATACTCCTGTGGAAAACAAATGTAGGTCTGCCACATTTCATAAGCACAAAGTATATCAGGTACTTGCTGGAACAAACAGCAGAGACGTGCCTCCTCAGATGTATAATCTACATGGATTTCTCTGCCTGCTTTTGATTTGGCACATCTTCAAGTTACCTCGGAGATCAAAATGCAAAATTCAGCAAGCAAGGACATTCTATGGATTTGTGACACTCTCTGGGGACTTATCTGTTCATAAATCAATGAACAGATTACACACATCCACATATGTAGATTTTCCATCTGTGACAGATGGAATGTGGATACCATTCTTCATTTTAAGGCACCCAAGCATAATTCAGTGCAATGTTACAAACACCTTCATTTTATTTAACACTGTGCTGTAGGAAACAATGCAACTGAAACTAAATGACAATTGTAAGCAGGAGTGCAGCATTTTTTTGTATATGTGGCATGCCTCTCTGTATTGAAGGGCACAGCACACCCTGGTTTCTCCATTGAAGCATGGGTGGCATTTTCCAGACACAAAACCAATTTATTATATGCCACAAAATGATTCAAGTCTCTCAGGGTCGGCCTTAGGGAAAATGGCACCCTAGGCAAACTAGTATTTTGTCACCCCCACCATTGCCCCGAGACCCTGCTGCCTCCTCCCCGTACGTAATTTGTACTGGAAAAGGGGCCAAGCCCTGAACAAACTAAGCACTGGCTGGGCGGCCAGAGAGTGGTGGTTACTGGACAGCCCCCCTGGCTCTGAAGGCAGCGCCGCCACCAGCAGCAGCAGAGAAGTAAGGGTGGCATGGCATGGCATGGCCACACTTACTCCTGCACTGCTGCTGGTGGCGGCGCCTGGGCAGCCGGAGAGTGGCAGCTGCTGTCTTGGCGCCCAGCTCAGAAGGCAGCACCACCGCCAGGGGCAGCAGCAGTAGTGTAGAAGTAACGGTAACTGTTCTGCCTTCAGAGCTGGGACCCCGCCAACCACCACCTCTTCTACGAAATGACGAGGTCAGGTATGCCACCCACTTTCCACTCCTTTTTGGGGGGCAAGGTGGCTTTAAAAGAAGACTTTAAAACATTCTCATTGGCTTCCATGACCCCAAAACAGAAGGAGAAGACCAGACCAAAGGATTTTCTGAGAGGCAATGACTGGTGGGTGGGTGTGTGCTGCCTTCCTGCTTATTGATTCCCGCTCCCTGTCCCTGCTTCTTTCCTTTTTCCTGCTCCCTGAACTCAGTGTTCTGGTTCCTGTCGCTGCGTGTGTGTGCACGTGTGTGCGCATATGTGTCTTAAGTGGCTCATGGTTATTACATGTCGTGATTGACCACCTACCTGCATGTCTTGCTTCAATTCCTTTGTGTTTAGGGATTGCTGTTCTGGGGTGCATCAGACTATTTTTCCTATCCTCTCTCTCACACTCTCTCAGCTTTTCATCGGATTCTGAAATCAACTGTACTGCACAAATCAGCACAGTAAGGTGAGATAAGGCAGGGTGTATGGGCTATCTGAGGAAAGAGGAACCAACCAGATGATGTTCCTGACCAGAACGTGAGCCATGGTCCAGAGCAACAGGTGTTGTGGCCAACCTGCCAACGGAAAGCATTCATTTGTTACTCACCAGCTGTCCAGTACACCAAGAGCATTAACAAAAGCTGTATTTTCTAATACCTTTTCTAGCCTCTCTGTTCACCGCCTTCTGTCTGTCTGTCAAAAACAAGAAAAGCAAATACCCGTCACAAAATCAGGACTGAGTAAAATTAACCCTTTCCTTTTCATCGGCGAAAGGTTGTTGGTAAACTGAAACATTTTGATAATTGCCTCCAAAAAGAGAGATTTTAACACTTTTTGATTTTTGTTTTGCATAATTACTCCATTTCAGTTTTACTTGTTTTGATTTCTTGTTCTTTCTTGGGTTTTGATTAATAAACTTCCATCTTCAGAATGAGTGCTCTTGAACATTTGCCAAGAAACGGAGGAAACCAGCATCTCCATAGAAAGAACCCGGAATCTTTGTAACACTGGTTCAATGTTGGACAGTGAAAGAGTTTAAAAACCCACCTTTAACTCTTTTGACCCTTGAGATCAATACAATAGGGAAATTCAGGTGACTTAAAAACCTGTAGCTTTCTTATGATAGCTTTCTTTGCTTCTGTCAGTTGGTTTAACAACTCCATGTATTTCTGCTGTCTTGGCATTAATGCCCTCCCTGACACATCCTATTTCCAATCCCAGAGTCAAAGGACCTCATCCAAAGACCACTGAAGTCAAGAGGAGTCTTTCCATTACTTCACTGGTCTTTAGATCAAACCTATAATGGCCTATTTATCCTTGATATCACAAACCCGAATGCATTCAATATTCCATTTACATGACCTAAAGAAAGGAAGTCAACTAAAACTAGTTGGTCCTTGTATTCTCAGTTACCATCCAGTACAGAACAGCTAAGTACTTCAGCATCTGTGTAGTCTATAAACATTGCATATCACAATAAACAATAAAGATAAAGTATTCCTTCTCGATATGGGGATGGAGTGTCACGTACAGATTTAAAGGAAATGTTGATGGAATAAGGAAATAATTGCAAAGGGACATAATCAAGTCATTCAACATGTTCATATTTATTCTAAGCAGGTAAATGTCCTCCAGTCCATGTCTCCACATTTTCAAAAAAGCTTCACAGATTTCATCCATCCACACAATTCAATCAACTTTAATGGGAGTCCTTTCACTCTAAAATCCACACAACTTTCTGAAGTTTAAAGGGTGCATCTTCAACCAGCTTTCAGTTGCATGCATTCCATTTTGTGTATGCAACTGACTGTACTCTTAGAAGTGGCCATGTACCCCAGTTGCTGGGGTAGAATGAGTGCACACCCTTAGCTGTGGACACACACTTCTCCACACACAACAGCAGGTTTCAAAATAAGAGGCCTGAGCTGAAAATTCAGCTCAAAATGCCTATTTAAAAATCCCAAACTCAGCCACTAAGCAAAAAAGCATAACTTCATTTCTGAAGGACCTATATTGTGTTTTTTGGGTTTTCTTGCTGTAGACCCAGAGAAAGACCATAGTGGTCCAGTACCTACAGTACAAAAACACCAGCCATTGGAGCTGCAAATTGATGGCTTGGAATTAAGGTGACCAGATGGCAAGTGTGAAAAATCAGGACGGGGGTGGAGGCTCCTATATAAGAAAAAGCCCCAAATATTGGGACTGTCCCTATAAAATTGAGACATCTGGTCACCCTGCTTGGATTCCAGGAGACCCAGGAAAAATCCAAAATTTCCATAGTGGGAAATGAGAATCAGTAGACAAAGATAACTTCTACCCATTCTTAGAAACCACAAATGACTGGTTTTAGGTCTAAGGTGAGAATAAAAACAGTTGAACTGTTTAGAAAGTCCCTTCCAGACATAGTTCAGCTTAATCTATTACACTCCCAAAATGTGTAAACAACTTGATTTCACAATATTTAATCATTTACATGCAATATGGATAAACGCATTAGCATGAGGTTTCCCTAACTATGCTTTTTGAAAGCTCTCCATGTTTCTTATCGACATAAAGAAAACGGAAAACAGGAATTATCACATTATATACTACAGCCATTTTGTTGCGGAAATGGAGCATGAAGTAAATAATGTAGTTCCTTAGCTGTAGTAAAAGAGAGCTGTATGACCATGCTGTCCATTAATCCCTGGCAACCAGTGTTTTTACCTCCTGCCATGCTCGATTGCTAACTTTGGTAAGCAAGGTAGGGCCTGTTCCATGAAAAAATATACCTGCCTTTGTGTGCATTTATAGCACAGTGTTCTTCGGAGAAAAGGTAGAGACTGCACAAGTAAACACGCCATGTTATTTAATGTTTGATATCACCATTAATGAAGTGGCATTTTCATTCACTTTTCTGCACAGGTGGAATTTGGCAGTGAGACGTTTGTCATCGATTCATGTAGCCAGTTATATCTTTGGCTACTCCTCCTACTGGTCTCTCCTGAGAGAGAAGTAAGGTTTGTTATCATTATCATTCTTTGTCATTTGTGTTACTGTAGTGCGCGGGCACTCTAGTCATAGACCAGGACACTGTGCTAGGTGCTGTACAAACACAGGGAAAAAAAGCCACTGCCTGCCCTTGAGAGCTTACAGTCTGAGATAAAAGACAACAGATGGCTACAGACAAACCAGGGAGCAGCACCAGGAAACATGAGACAATATTGGTCAGCACACTAAGCAGTCTCTCACCTCACCAGCTGCCTAGCCACTGTCATTGCCCCATGACTGGTCTCAGGATGCCTACACATTTGCTAAATACCCCATGACCATGCTAAGTGTATTCTGCTGTGTGTATTCGACCTATCCAGCCTAAGGTGAAATTATTGTCTCTCAGATCTGGATAATCAGGACATGTCAGTATGCCTTGAATTAACTGATTTAAAGGATGCATGGGAAACTCTGGACCATTTGCTCTGTTGGTTCTCTGCTGCAATTCTCTGCAGATGAATTGCTGTGGAGTGGACTTTGCACACCTGCAGGTGTTCCTTGGCAGGACTAGATACTCGGTCCTTTTCATTTTCACGCAGCTTTTTCAGCAACACTATCACTGTGTGCAGTGTAAAGATTAATACTTTACATATACTGTGACCCTAAGTGCCCGTCAGTGCTCGGGTGGTCAGATGTCCTGATTTTATAGGGACAGTTCTGATATTCAGGGCTTTCTCTTGTATCTGATCATGCTACTCAGTGCCCACTGGCAAAGGGTTCACTGTTATGTAACAGCAACTCCTGTCAGGCCTGACAAACTCACTACACCTAACACACTGCTGTCCTGATATATATCTATAACGAACGTCGTGTGAAATATCAAATCAAAGCCAGTGACACACTGGTCATCAATATCATTGTGAAATGTACATATTAACACGACATGAGGAGTTATGGAGACTCACCGATATTAGGCTTTAAAGTCTGTAACCAAACAAAGGGAGAAACAGGTATTTACGTGCAAACTGAGCCTAGGCGTGCCAGGCACAACAGGCAGTTCACTGCCAGCTGAGGTAAACACCAGTGACCAGGAGGATGAAGAAACCGCATGGCATCAGCACACCAGAATCTGAACGCCAGGGTCTTATCCTGACTCTTGAGACAAAAACAATCAATTTCACGGATTAGAAGAAGCAAAAGGGCATGTCCTTCTCCATCACTGAGGGGACAAAGAGGCCTACGCTTTTTGTATCTTTGAACGGTGGATCCTCTGCCACATGATTGGGTGACACTGAAAGTTTGCTTTAGGTAAGATATTTAGCTTAGTCCAGGATTAAAGACAGTTAAACTTTAGTCATTTAGAAGCTTTCATATATTTGTTTTATTTGAAGCCATTGTAACCATTTCTGCCTTTATTATTTCTGCTTAGTAACACTTAAATCTTAGTTCTTGGTTAATGAAATTCTCTTTGTTTTATCATAAGCATATCTGAGTGCTGTTATATGAAGTGGTGCAAATCCTGCTCCAGTCAAGTGGCTATGTACTGTATCTTTCTAGAGACAGCAGACGTGATAATTTCGGAGATAATTCGGGGACAGGGCCTTCTGGAGAGAGCAGGGACTGAAGTACACTGGTGGTTAACCTGCAAGGCAATGTTAGGACTGGTGGAGACATGAGAAATCTGCGGAACTGGCAAACAAAGTGCAATGGGAAGGAATTGTCACTTGGTTTAGCACCAGCCATTCCATTGACACTGAGGCAGAGGGGTAACAGGGTGATTTCCAGCCCTGGACACGCCGAGGAAGCGTCACATACACTGTCGGGTATTGGAAGTGGGAACAGGCCCTGATGTAGCTCTGTGTGATGTGACACAAAGAGGCTTCCCAGCTTCCCAGGACTTGGGCCCAAAACTCCAACAGGCTCCTGTTGGGAGCAAGCCAGGATGCTATGGCTAGTGAAGACCTTTCAGGATACATGTAACATTAGGGTTTGTCTATACGAACACTAGTGGGGTGTAGGTCTACCATGCACTAAGCGTCCATGTGGACCTTTCTGCCATGCACTAGAAGTTCTGCAGTGTGCTTGGACCTAGCCCTGTTTGAAATGAGATCCAAACATTTCCAAACAGAGAATGAGGCTATGTTTACACTGACGGCGGCAAAATCGCCAACGCCAGATCAATCTTTCAGGATCGATTGAGCGGTCAGTGAGACCCGCTCAATCGATCAGGAAGTCGACTGAGTAAGTCCACCCCCTCAAGTAGCTCAGCGCAGTGTAAACAGCACGCAGAAGCAGTCGACGTGAGTTATGCAAACTACTCTGCGTAGTTTGCGTCCGCAATTTCCAGGTAAGTGTAAACCAGCCCTGAGCCTGACAAGTTTTACAACTGCTGAGTAATGCCACTCTGTCACAAGACAGGAGAAGTGACCCTTCCTCCTTGCGGCCCGTGCTGCGATGGCTCTCTCAAAATAAACCAGCAAAAGTGCAAGCTGAAATTATCAGCCAGGGCTATTTGCCAGAGAACATATCATTGCTAGTTATCTGAAACAGACAGCTTCGTCTCTCTCCTTTTATTAGTATATTCCTTTTGCTCACAACCTCTCAGTTTCGCTCAGAGAAGTTATTGCCAGCACACACAGGAAAAGTTTAATTTAATGCAGAAATGGGCACAAAGTGGTCATGCTTCATTAAGAGCAAATGGAGCAAACTTAGGTGTAACAAAGCAACGATTTCACCATAGCTATCTGATTTCCCATTTTGCAGAATTTATGCCTCCCCTGTCTACTCCTCTCCTCTCCCATTAAAAGTTGCTGGCTGCTCACTAGAGTAATTTTAAAAGTTTGGGAGGTCTGGGCTAAAGTTATGGTGCTACACACAAGAACTTAATTGCACTTGAGGTTCAGAGCCCTAATTGCTTTCTCCTATACATTTTGTGCCTATGGTAATGAGAAGTGCAAATATGCCCTAGTCAGTAGGAAAGACAGCATCATCTGTTTTTCAATTAAATTATCCAGCTCAACAATTTCTTATTGATACCAGCACCAGATGGAGGGGTGGGCCCAGCATGCCAAACACAGCACTTGATTTTCTTTTCCAGATTCCAAAGCTTTTCATTTTAAATTCAATTTTTTTCCTTGGAAAAAGAATATTTTCTCTTCCTCTGTTAATCAAGAATCAGATTCCTCTGTGGCAAACAAATGACACCATATGATACAGCCCGACTGTGTAACTGAGGGCTGAAACAGACTCACATCTTCTATGGATAGGGGACATGTCACAAACCTTGACCACCGGGTTACTGGGGCATATCCGCTACATGCCCTCTGTCCCCTGACACAGCGGGCTTAGCTCACTGCTTTCCTGCCCTTACTGAACAATAATTCAGTCTTTACCTATTCTGGCCTGATCTTACATGGGAGTTTTCCCGTTGACTTTCATGGGAGAGCAAAACAAGGGTTTTCTTTCCCAACTGTGCGTGATCCCATGAACAGTTCAATACATAATCCCAGAGAATGAGCACAAATGCTCTCCCGGCCCTCAGAGATGTGAGATGTGAACCCTAAGGAAAAGCAGACGAGTTACATTCCAATGAACTATTCCCAGTAACACCGGGTTAACTAATGGTTAATCTGCCACAGGTGCAGCTCACCAGGCAACCTGCCTCTAGATAAACGGAACAAGTACAAGAAACTCAAAAACCTTCCAGGATTAGAAACCGTAACCAAAAAAAAAAGAGGATTCAAAGAATATTAAATAACTAGCTGGATGGGCTAAGTAGCAGTTTAAAGGAACTTAATTGTACCTATGGGTAAAGATCTTAAATACAGCTTGAAAGAAAGTAGCAATACAACTGAAAAATCTTGCCAGTAGCAGTAATTTGACTTCCTAGCAACCCGGCAAATTGAAAAATAATGTTTCTTTTTAACAATAATTAGGCAATAATTAGACAATTAAAAATTTCCAGAGCTGGCTCCTGTATGCACTCAAGAATAACAGGGATCTTCTAAATATACAGAAAGTGCATCTACAACACACACAATTTTACTTTACAACCAAAATCGTTTGATCTATATTTTTAGGAGATAAATACAGCACTCTCCATTATGTAATGGAAAATACTGGCATTGCCTTCAATAACGTTCTGTCGAAGCAAGAGAAAAGATAACTTGCTCCTTGTATTCTTTCAAAAGCTGCAGCTGGTAGGGTAGCAAATGGGGAAAAGCCAGTGTTCAGAAGAGCTCATTCGCATGCTCTGCAGTCTCTAACCTTGTCTCCCAAAGCCAAGGCTGATGTGTCCCAAGCCAAATTGAATCTAAGATGTATGCAGTAATGAAAGGGCAACATTGCATGAAAACCTCCACTTTTCAGTTAAAGGAGCCACGGCTTATTAAATATGCAAAAATTACAATGTCACTGTAACTTTGACAATTAGGCTTTTCTTTCTAATGTTTAGGCACTGTACCAGAAGGAATGAAACAGCTCAAGTTTTTTTACTGCTTGCTACTGTAGGAGAGTAAAGAGTTGAAGCTGGACAAATGGTCAGGCCTAAGCTACAGGGAACCAGGTCAAGGCAAGAGCAAACCTTGTTTCTGCTAATTTTGGTGTGAATTCTAGTTAGAGTCTGTTATCTCTCTTTTTCTCCTCCCTTCCTGGACATCTGCGCAGGGGATGAGTCTATTGCTATTTCTGTGCAAGGTCTTTTGGTGGGAAAAAGCATTATCTTCCTTCCCCCCCTAGCATGCCTTTACTTCAAAGAATGTTAGTGTAAAATGTATAGGTTTTAAGGTGATGTGCCTGCCCTCTGTATGGTAATCCTGTAAACAACAAACAGGGGCGGGTATAATTAAATTCATTATGTAGTTGTTAATATTCATTTTATAGGTGTCAGTGTAACCAAATACGGGTCTATGGGGAGTTGCTGGAAATGTATACATTTACATACTGTTATGGATAAAAGAATTGTAAAGTAACCCCCTCGTTGCTCACTCACGGCGTCGAGGTAGAACGAGCAGGCAATAAAGGGTTCCATTTCCCCAATCCAACCCCAGGACAACCAGTTTGGTTATTTCTAACAGCTACCTGTATATATTCCTAAAAGAATTTACCTGAGTGTGACATTACCCAGGTACAGTCTGGACTGACAGACAGCTGTGTCCCCTCAATTATCCACCCTGGGGTTCCTTTTACCCTGCCTTATTGTGACAGCTACCACTTCTGGTCTGCTCACACCCAGCCTCCAGCATGTAAATTACTCCCAGTTATACTGTCTAAATGCTATAGCCAGTCACTCATGAATTACACTGCAGGGCAACACCAGCAAGAATTCCCAGTCCTAGACTTTTCCCCAGAAATAAAAGGTAAAACGCAACTAACACCTAAACTTAACAAGCTAAGTGAATTCAAAGCAAAGTGGGAGAAATCATGCCCATGGCTAGACTTGTTAAAAGCTGAGGCGTCTTTGTCTCAGGGCTCTCCCCTGGAATCCATCTTCTAAGCAACACCAAAGACTGAGAATCTACCCACCAGGAGGGCAGGCCTGGTTGCAAGGGGCATCTCTCCCAGCCTGTGTGGTAAGCTGAATACAGATTGACATATTAATCTTGGGTTAAGATATAATTTATCTTTTAGTTAATTGTGATTAACTCCTTGATTTATAAATAATCTGACTTAGATTCACTTAAAATCTTGCTGTCGTCAATAAACTTATTTGTTTGCTTTATCTAAAACAGTGCGTGTGGATTGAGTGTGTGCAGAGACCTCGCTTAGCGTGACAGAGCTGGTGCATACCAATGTCTTGGATAAATTGATGAACAAGTGTAAATGGCCTTGCAGGGTGCAGTGTGCAGCACTGAACCCGGCAAGGCGGCAGTTCCTGGGGTTGCGTCTGGGACTGGGGGTGTTTTCTGGGGGGTCTATCCCATGAGTGGCTGGCTGGAGTGCTCCTTCACTAGGTGAGGCACTGATTACACGCAGGAGGCTGGGCGTGGGCTGACCCAGGAGTGGGTGGTTCACACAGCAAAGCGGGGTAAGTCGGGACCCAAGAGTGACGAATTGGGGTGACACAGTTACATACCAGTCCAGGGTGCAGGGAGGGAACGTCACAATGGCATAATAAAAATACAGAAAAATCAGCATCCAGATTACAGAAATAGCCCTAAAAGGCTTTTCTTCCCAGCACAGAAAAGCTAAAACCCCAGCGTGCACAACTCTTCCATAATATTCCACCTACCCACATTCATTTCCTCATTATTTAGACGCTGCAGATGTGAACATGAGCTCATTAAAGTTGCTTCTGGAGCCCTCCTGCCAGACAGAGTCGGCAGCAGCAAGGGCCGGGTTCTACATCTACGGTCCCTGTCAATGATACCACACCAAACCGGCTCGAGCCCTCACCCAGTCACCTGGGAAATCTTACACCACCCCCCCTGACTGCCCCAAAGGGCAGTACTTCCCCTCTCGCCAGCACAGCGTCTGAGTGTCAAAAGTAAACTTTTTAATACCAGGAAGGAAGTAACACAGCACTGGTTTGGCAAACAGAATTCATTAAATCAATGAGCCAAACCCACCCCAGAGTATGGGGTGTGTCCTTCTTTCGCCTTGCCCTTCTTGCTTTCTCCTGTACTGACTGTTGTAGTTGCAGTGTCCACCTCTCGGTTGGGGCTCATCCAGTCCCCTTCTGCAGGCTTGACCAGGCCTCATCTGCTGCTGTCCTCCCCGAGTCCCCGCTGGTGGCTCTCGCCATCTGGAGATGCCTACCTCTCATGGCTCCCGCCGTCTGGAGGTGCCGACTGATCCTGGCTCCCGCCGTCTGCTGCTGCTGACCGCTCGTGGCTCCGCTCTGCTGGTTG
This sequence comes from Emydura macquarii macquarii, assembly GCF_026122565.2. Taxonomy (NCBI): domain Eukaryota; kingdom Metazoa; phylum Chordata; order Testudines; family Chelidae; genus Emydura; species Emydura macquarii. The sequence continues at coordinate 3,082,456 of NW_027131688.1, forward strand.
TCAGTCAAGGTTTCCCAGTTCCTCTAGTGGTTCAGCTCTTAGTGAATGTCAGCTTTCAGCTCTTGGGAAAACCTTCTGCTGACACAGGAGCAACGTCCCTGCTTTTAACAAACAAACGACTCCAAGAGGAATCATTCATTCTACCTTTTAACAGTGGGAGGAGACCGTCAATCCAGGCCTGAAGGTGGCCCTTTGCCAGGGCTAGTGCAATCTTAACAGGAAACTCTGACCCTCTCCACACTGCCCCGGCAACGCTTAAACATCCGTCCACCACTGTGGTTGGGCTCTGTTTAGGTGAGAGTGAATTTTTCATCAGAACAGGCTAAACACAGCTCTGCTGCCATTTGTTCATACCATCGAAGGACAACATTTCATTACCCCTGCCATTAACACAAAAGTGACTTGTAACACAATACCAGACACACTGGCCATTTCCCATCATGCTCAGCACCTAGTGTGCTTACGCAATATGCTGAGTACTTAACTGTACTCATGCAAATACAAAGCCCATGCAAATAAAGTGCCCCCCTTTCAGCTGCTGAGCAGGGGGAGTGCCACTCAAACACTCAGACCTGGCTTACACTTACAACGGAGGTGCCCAGATTGCTCACCTAGCAAAAACCTGGAAGATGAAATCTCTAACTGGGGCAATTAAACGCAATGGACCCAATTCATCCTTGGTGTAACTCTGCAGAAGCCAATGCATCCCATCTGCTTATGCCAGGTCCCAATTTAGTAAGAATTATTCACGTTTCCACGGAATGCAGAAGAGAGAAGCTCTGATACAATTCCATGATATTCCACTGCAGCTCTAAAATGAAAACCTCATGGAAAGGAAGAAGAGAAACAAGGAGTGCGATTCAAACTCATTACAAAGTAAGTCACAAAAGACACTTAATCATGATTTTCTTTCAGAAGGGAAAACAATATTAGAAATCTGGAATGACTAAGATTTGCATTAGAGTCCAATATAGTTTCCCGCTTCTCATCTTCATTTTTCCTTAAGTCTTTTGTGGGAGTCATTAAAAAACATTGAGCATCATCAGAGTCATAACAAATAAACTTCTGTCCATTAACAAGAGCCTGGAGCTTAGCAGGGAATAGCACAGATAGATCAATGCCCTGGTGAAAAACAAATCTGCTTTCAATGATAGCAGCTTTCTTCCACAGACCGTAGCAGGGAATGTACACAGACGCTCTCCTGAAAAGAAATAATCTGCTCTCCCTTCGCTACCCACTGGAACACAATCATTATCCTGTGCCGTACACAGTTATTATCGAGGTTCAGCTAAGAGCTCGTGTAGAGACAGACTCACCTTTCCAACAGGTCACTGATTTGTACACACACTGCCTTGAAATACGTTCCTCTTTATGTACCGAGATGTAGGATCTGCACGAGCACATGCACTTTTCTTTTGACAACGTGCCCAAACGGGAAGCGCATTGGAAATGTGGGCTGCACAGTCGTCTGGCTTTCTCATTTGGAGGAAGAGGATCAAATTTTATCTCCAAAATTATTTCAGATAATAATGGTAAATGTATACCGGGGAATATTTTCCCATTGCTCAACAATGAGACCAAACCTCCTAAGATTAGGGTTTTGCTAAAATCCTCAGTGGTGCCAGTTTAATTCGTGGCGGGTAAACTCCATAAGGTTTGATGGTCAAGCCCAAATAAGTATCTAAACCTTGAGCAAACAATCCAACCCCGACTCTGATCCGAACTGGCATCCACCCAGGCAGACTCCTCAACCCTGTGTGGGGCCTGAGGGGCACGGGGATCCACCTGCACAGATCCAGTTGCAGAATCAGGGCTCTAGTATGTCTCCAGCATTAGGGTGGAAGTGCCATGAGAACAGGCTCTCGTGTGAATTCCTTGTCCCCTGCTCCCACTTGGACCAGAACACGATGTGGAGGTATTTTGGCACATCTGCTCCCAGGAAGTGCAGACTCGTGTGGAAATGAAAGCCAGATGCTTTTATAAAGTTATCCACATTTTAAAAACTTCAGAAAGTCTCCAGTTCAAGCCCTGGCGCAGGCTCGGCTCAGGTCTTGCTTTATCCAAACCAGTCTGCCATTCCCGACGGCGGTCAGCGAAAAGGTCCTGTAGGCGTTCCCACTCTTTGGAGATTCCACTGTGGACAGTTAATTGGTTGGTTGTATTCATGTCTCTGCTTACAGCAGTGGCTGCTGGTGATTTGTGAAGCACACGAGGATCCTTCAGGAGAAGATGTTCAGTGTAAACGTGAGTGCCAACACGGGGCACCGAGTCCTGGCCACAAAAGCTACCTTTGCTTTGCGACAGAACAGCATAAGAAGGGGAATTCTGGCGGGAGGCCATCAAGGATTGTCTTCAGATGGACGTGTGGTGAGCACCCCTCCCTGCTGTGCGTGTCTCAGTTCATTTCTCTAACCCTCTGAAAACGTCGCCACCCCAGCAATGACTTAGCGCCCATCTCTCCAGGCCAGGGAGCTGGGCACTCGCCGCTGAGCCATCCTCTCCTCTTTGGGACCGTCACGCCGCTCACTGGAGGAGGTTGTCTGTTTGCCCCTGATGCCACTGTTAAAAAGATGCCTCGGCAAGGAAAAGCCCCAAGTGTTTTCCTGCTCTGGGCATCAAACAATACCTCATTTATCTGCAAGGGACATGGCAGTAGAGAACGTCAGAGGAAAAGAAGCCAGTTAACCCCCGCACTCCACAGACCAATTGCTGGCCTTGTGGTCTGGACACCACAGGGCCCTGAGGGCTTCCTCAAATCCTGTCCAGCAACCTTCCAGTCAAGTGCAGCCTCCAAGCCCCGAACGAGCAGCTGCACCACCCCACCCCTGTACAGCGGCCATAACTCCACCCCCCTGCGTGCTGAGTTATGGCACAATGAATGATATCAGCCCCAAGCGGTGCAGCCATCTCGGCAGCTCCTTGAACCTGGGGCTGCCGGGCTCGGGGCTGCTCTCAAGGCCCCAGCCTAGCCAGGAAAGCTGCTTTTACCTGCCAGAACAGTGCAAAACCGTCTTAGTGGGGCCAGAATCTTGCTGAAGGTCTAATGTTCTGGCAGCCAATTCCTGGAGGAGGGGGGCGAGGTTCTGCACCCAGCCAGCCCCTTAGGATGGTGCACCGTTGGTGGGGGACCAGGTACAGCCCTGCCCCCAGCCTGCCCCGTTCCAGACAACTAGACCCCATGAGAGCACTGGGAGGAAACAAGGCTACACTCCCCCCACAGAGGGCAAACGCAGAACTCCCGTTTCAGCAAGAGGTTTCCTGATCTCTCTTTTCTCGCCCACTCACTCAGGGCAGGCCAGAATCATGCCCTTTACGAAGGCAGAGGGCAGTTCAGAAAGGGTGCCGAACTGAATGGAGAGCCAGCTGGGAGGAATGATGTGGTGCTGTCTTCCTGCCCTCCTGGGGCCGATCACCTTATCCCATCACGCCATTACCAGCAATGCAGCTCTGAGCGTCAGTCATTCTCCCCAGACGCTGCTGAGATATTGCTGCTATGACTACATAACACGATAACTCTCCATGTACTCACCTCGCTGAGGAAGGATCTCCTGATTACAGTCTTCACTCCAGCGAGGGTTTAGGGAATAGTTTCGAGAACAGACGATTTGTTGAGCGGTGACAGATTTGTATAAATCATGTTTGCTCCATGCTGAGTGTAGTGAAGCTGGGCTGGAGTTCTGCATCTTTTGCTGTCTTTCTTTCTGTAAATTGCCCGATGGAGTCGGCAAACGTGCTATCTTTGATTTCGCCATATTCCAGAAAAGCATTGTTCACTAGCTCGTAAAAGGCATTGTTCACTAGCTCGTAAAACCTCCATGCGAAAAAACACAGTGAAACTGTCGTGTGTTTGGGTTTTTTTTGTTTGTTTAATGAAGAAAAAGGAGCTATGCAGCAGCAGTCGAGGCTGTATCTCGGATTTGCTTCCTTTGTGGGCCGGTGGGGGCTTTTTTCCCTATTAATGAACAAAGTCGTCAGATTTATTAGGAGGTGCCGTAATTGGAAAAGGTAAAAGGATGTTGTCTAGTCTGCTGAGTGGCCCCACAATCTGGCTCCATTATAGAAAGAATTATAAAGCCATATTCATTCTGACTGTGGGATGTTGGCCAGACCATAAAATAATTACTAATTTATCAGTATCCCATCTTGATTTAAAAATTGCCAGTGACTGAGAAACCACGATGACCCTTGGTGAATTGTTCCAGTGGTTAATTACTCTCACCATTAAATATTTACATCTTATTTCTAGGCTGAGTTAGTCTAGCTTCAACTGTAATCAAGTCACCCCTTAGCCTTCTCTTTGTTAAGCTAAATAGATTGTACTACTTAAGTCTATCACTATAAGGCAAGCTTTTAAATTTTTCATCATTCTCGTGGCTCTTCTCTGAACCTTTAGCAATTTATCAACATCCTTCTTGAATTGTGGGCACCAGAACTGGACACAATATTCCAGCAGCTGTGCCAAATATAGAGGTAAATAACCTCTATACACCTACTCAAGATCCCCTGTTTATGCTTCCCTGGATCTCATTGGCACTTTTGGTCACAATGTCACACTGGCAGATCATGTTCAGCTGATTATCCACCACAAGCCACAAATCTTTTGCCAAGTCACTGCTTCCTAAGATAGAGTCCCCCATCCCGTAAGTATGGCCAACATTCTTTGATCCTAGATGTACACATGTTCATTTAGACATATTAAAATACATATGGTTTGCTTACGACCAGTTTACCAAGCGATACAGATTGCTCTAAATGAGTGACCAGTCCTCTGTTATTTACCATTCCTCCAATTTTTGTGTCACCTGCAAAATTTATCAGTGATGGTTTTTATGTTTTCTTCCAGGTCATGGATAAAAGTATTAAATAGCGTAGGACCAAGAACTGATTTCTGCAGGACTCCACTAAAAACACACCCACTAGCTGACAATTCCCTGTTTACAGTTACATTTTGAGTCCTATCAGTTAATCAATCTTCAACCCATTTAATGTGCCATATTAATCTTATATCATTCTAGTCTTTTAATCAAAATGTGATGCGGTACCATCACATTTTTTCTCATAGAAAAAAATGTCAAGTTAGTTTGACAGGATCTATTTTCTATAAATCCATGTTGATTTGCATTAATTACATTACCTTCCTTTAGTTCTTTATTAATTGATTCCTATATCAACCACTCCATTATCTTGCTGAGCATCGATGTCAGGCTGACAGGCCTGAAATTACTCGGGTCATTCCATTTCCCCTTTTTAAAAACTTGTACAACATTAGCCAGAGACTCCAGGAAACCCATGATTTTGCTATTGATTTTACATGGAAGACGCTCAGATACTACAATGACAGATGGCAGTATAAAACAGATAGCTCAATAGAATTATTTTCTGATTCCCAGCACCAGGCCTTAATGAAAAGACCATAGTTTCTCTCAAATAAGCATTACTTTACAACTGATCTCCCAGAACAATTCTATTTTTTTTTCTTCTGTGATACAAAACTGTCATACAAGAGCCATTTGTTTACTATCCATCAGCAGGAATGAAAAATAATTCAGGCATTATCTTTTCTTCAACTTATTTCCAATGAGGTTAAAAAAGAGTTATTTCACTGAGAAAAGAAGAAACGTAAAAATATTGCATGATAAGAAATATTCAGTGTAAAGCAAGAGAGTGTATTGCAAATATCTTTTGGCAGAAACATCAGCACAGCTTTACTCCCATATTCTGTGGTTTTCTAATAGATATAGAGGTCTTCATAACTCAAACCCCACAGATAGCACCCTCCCTGGTAGGACACTGATGGCATAAGTCTTTGAATGTATATGGAAGAGCAGATGAAGGTGATTAAAATTAGAGCTAGAATAGACCCTAGATTTCAGATATCAAAAACCCCAAAGTTTGGGGCTATTTGGACTATGAGTTTTGGTTCCGCCCATAATAAAGAAAGGCCCATTTGCAAAATTTGACTCAAGGTCTAGGTTTGGTTGGGAAACACCCTTAAAGGTTAGGAGTGTTCAGAACAATAGTTCTGGATCAGACCTAATAACCCCCTCATAGAATCATAGAATATGAGAGCTGGAAGGGACCTCAGGAGGTATCTAGTCCAACCCCCTGCTCAAAGCAGGACTAACCTCAGCTAAATCATCCCAGCCAGGGTTTTGTCAAGCCATAGCTTAAAAACCTCTAAAGATGAAGATTCCACCACCTCCCTAGGTAACCCATTCCAGTGCTTCACCACCCTCCTAGGGAAAAACCTTTTCCTAATATCAACCTAGACCTCCCCCCTGCAACTTGAGACCATTGCTCCTTGTTCTGTCATCTACCATCGCTGAGAACAGCCTAGCTCCATCCTCCCTGGAACCCCCTTTCAGGTAGTAAAAGACTGCTATCAAATCCCCCCTCATTCTTCTCTTCTGCAGACTAAACAAACCTAGTTCCTTCAGCCTCTCCTCATAAGTCTTGTGTTCCAGCCCCCTAGGTTGCCACCCACTTCTACTTCCCCGACCAAATCTTCCCTGTTTGTGAGCAGCAGGTCAAGAGAAGCACGGCCCCTAGTTGGTTGCTCCAGCATTTGCACCAGGAAGTTGTCCGCAACACTCTTCAAAAATGTCCTGGATTGTTTGTGCTCTGCTGTATTGCTCTCCCAGCGGATGTCAGGATGATTGAAGTCCCCCAGGAGAACCAGGTCCTGTGAACTGGAAACTTTCCCTAGTTGCCTGAAGAAAGCCTCATCCACCTCATCCTCCTGATCTGATGGTCTATAACAGACAGCCACCACGACATCACCCTTATTGTTCTTGCTTCTAAGCTTAACCCAGAAACTCTCAACTGGCTTATCTCCAGTTTCACACTGGAGCTCAGAGCAATCATAGTGCTCTCTGACATACAGTGCAACTCCTCCACCCTTTCGCCCCTGCCTGTCTTTCCTGAACAGTTTATATCCATCCATGACAGTGCTCCAGTCGTGTGAGTTACCCCACCAACTCTCGGTTATTCCAATCATATCATGGTGTCTTGACTGTGCCAGGACTTCCAATACCTCCTGCTTATTTCCCAGGCTTCTTGCATTTGTGTATAGGCACTTGAGATAACTGGCCGATTGCCCTACGTTCTCAGTGCAATTCAGGAGGCCTCCCCTGCTGCACCCTCCTCCTTCTGCTTCCTTGTGGTGTCCCTCTTCCCCACTAACCTTCAGGCTTAGGTCCCTGTCCCCCATCGAAGCTAGTTTAAAGCCCTCCTCACTAGGTTAGCCAGCCTGTCTGCGAAGATACTCTTCCCTGTCTTCGTTAGGTGAATCCCGTCTCTTCCTAGTAATCCTTCTTCCTGGAACAACATCCTGTGATGGAAGAATCCAAGGCCCTCTCTCTGACATCACCTGCGTAACCACCTATTTACTTCCGCAACGCGACGGTCCCTACCTGGGCCTTTTGCTAACTAATAATGACCACAGTGGAGCTAGGTTCCACATCATAAGGGCAGGTAGGATACCAAAAGAGACACAGTGACACTCAACGTTTGGAAGGAAGATCTCACAAAAATGAGAGGGTTAGTCAAAAAAAGGCCCTAAAAGTTCAAAGTAAAGGCTGTAAAACTCCAGCAGTGGCATGAATGCTACTTTAAAAACCAGCGTTAGCAGCTCTGACAGCATGCAACCCGCTGAACACAGAGAAGCAGGAAGTCATGACGCAAACGACAGTGGCTGAATGGTCAGGTGTGAGAGGCCATCCAAACCACGCAGAAATCATTCCAGAGTTGGAAATTTAACCCCAGTGAAACCAATAAACTGCAGCATACATTGTACAAGAGGGGAATTAGAAGGGCCAAACTGCATTTTGAAGAGCAAATAGCTAAAACAGCAAGAGATTATTGAAGGATAACACAAGCAGAAAGCCTGTAAAAGAATGGGCGGCCTGCTAGACCACCAGGGGATAATGGAAGCAATTAAGGAAGATAAAAAGATTGCTACGAAGCTAAATGATTTCTTTGTTTCAGTCTCCTCCACCCAGGAAGTTGGTTCTCCCCCAGGTCAGATTGCTACGAAGCTAAATGATTTCTTTGTTTCAGTCTCCTCCACCCAGGATGTTGGTTCTCCCCCAGGTCAGATTGGGTCACTTGCAGATTTAAATGAATGTAAATGGTGAATTCTCTGTAACTTGAAGTCTTCAAACCATGATTTGAGGACTTCAGTAACTCAGCCAGAGATTAGGAGTCTATTGCAGGAGTGGATGTGTGAAGTTCTGTGGCCTGCAACGGGCAGGTCAGAGTAGATGATCACGATGGTCCCTTCTGACTTATGAGTCTGTGAGAATGCTCCCCCTTCATCCCCATGAAAGAGAGAGGAGGGGTACTCTGAGCATCCAGCTGCAGAGACCAGAGCTCTTCCCCAGGGAAGCTGCAGCCCCCTCTCCTTCTAGTGGCCAAGAGGAAAGTTCATGGCATGGCAAAAAAAGGTGTGTCTTGAGGGGACGGGCAAAGATGTGGATTTAATTCAGTGCTTGGTACTTAAGAATGGCCATACTGGGTCAGACCAATGGTCCATCGAGACCAGTACTGTGTCTTCCAACAGTGGCCAGTGCCAGGTGCTTCAGAGGTAATGAACAGAACAGGTAACCATCGAATGATCCATCCTGTTGGCCATTCCTAACCTCTGGCAAACAGCAATCTCTGCCAGTCCTGACTAATAGCCATTGATGGACCTATCCTCCATGAACTTATCTAGTTTTATTTTGAACCCCGTTATAGTCTTGGCCTTCACAACATCCTCTGGAAAGGAGTTCCACAGGTTGACTGTGTGTTGTATGAAAAAATACTTCCTTTTCTTCTTTTTAAACTTGTTGCCTATTAATTTCATTAGGTGGCCCCTAGTTTTTGTGTTCTCCGAAGAAGTAAATAACACTTCCTTATTTACTATCTCCACACCAGTCATGATTTTATAGACCTCTATCATATTCTCCCTTAGTCGTCTCTTTTCCAAGTAGAAAAGGCCCAATCTTATTAATCTCTCCTCATACGGAAGCTGTTCCATACCCCTCATCATTTAGTTGCCCTTTTCTGGACTTTTTCCAATTCCAATATATCTTTTTTCAGTTGGGTCGACCAGATGTGCATGCAGTATTCAAGATGTGGGCGTACCATGGATTTATAAAGAGGCAATGTGATATTTTCTGTCTTACTATCTGTTCCTTTCCTAATGAGTCCCAACACTCTCTTAGCTAGGTAGGTGGTTGGTTGAGAAGTGGCTCAGGGCTATGGGAGATGGCAGTGTGGGCTTGAAGGGCGTGACTGGTACCAGGGTACAGACAAGAAGGAAATAATATGGCAGCTGTAGAAAAGCTATGTAACTCTTGCCCTACGCAGACCTACCCAGCAAAGCTCTTAGATACATGCATAGGGTTTAAACATGCGTAAATCCCATTGAAAGCAATGAGACTTAAGCAGCTGCTTAAGAACACGCTCAAGTGCTAATGGCTAAACTGGGGCCCAAAGGGTTAAGCTTCAATGATCTGTTTAATGCTGCCACACTGCCTCTTGTTTCTGCTCACACATCCCAGAGAGCCTCCCACAGGGGAGAGAGGGAGGGGGGATACAGAGTAGATCCCAGCAGCGGCTTAGAAATTATTGCTTCTTAATTACACACGTTGGCCTACCCTGTGCCTCTGGGAGATGCAACGCCCCGCAGCAGGCCTGCGTGCATCCACTCGTCAGCCCGACAGTCCTGCTTTTGTCTGGTTCGGCCCCAGCCTAGCACTGCTGTGACACTGCCCGTGGCTGTGTCCAGCACCACACGCAGAGGGTGAGCTTTGAAAGGCGGGCCACTCCACCCCTGCCAGCGTGATCTTGCGTGCACCATGCGTGTGAGGTCATGCTGGCAGGAGTGGGGTCATGCAGGCCAGGGAGGGCCCGTGCCACTCCCAGGAGTACCAGAATGGCTGGTGTTCTGGGGAGGCCACCCTAGCCCCCGCTCAACCCCTTCAGAAAAAGTGAGCATGACCTATGGAGATCCTGGGCTGTGAGCATGACGTGGGAAATTTGAGAGCGATTCCCAGTTCCCGCCCCCAGCCCTGTCTGCACATAGTGCCTGCATATAAACATTTCATTAAGCTTTCTGCTTCCTTCTTTACATACTTCTTATGCCTGCTCAGACATCTCTCCCTGAGTGGTGATATTTATCTAACATATTGAAAAATTATTTTAATTTCAGAAAATCTCTTTTCTTTTTCCCTAGCAACCTCGCACAGCTTAAGATAACAGAACAATGAACATTTCTGATTCATTTTATGCATTTCTAAGCATCGCCGCAACCTCGGTCAGAAAATTTAATCAGACTGTTTCAAAGCATTTATTTTGTGCATTTCCCAAATCGCTACGCAGGGCATGGGCATAGCAACATAACTAGCTGAAGGCTAGCTTCAGAGAATTCAGTGATCAGCTAGTCTGACCTCCAGTCAGGCCAGAGAACATCCCCAAAATAATTCCTAGAGTAGATCTTTCAGGAAAAACAGCCAGCCCAATCAAGGATGAGGCACTGCTTCCCCAAAACCAGACGCTATATGCACAGACGCCAAGGCCAGAAGGGACCACTACAACTATCCTGCCCGTCCCCTCACACACGGGTATAGAATTTCTCCCAGAACCTGTATTATATTATTTTATAAAGATACCTAATCTCGTCTTAACGATCCCAAGCGATGGGGAGTCCACCGCCTCCTGTGGTAAGCAGCTCCTGTGTTTAATTACTCTCACCGCTAGGAAATTGCATCTTATGTCACGGCTGAGTTTGTCTAACTTCAGCTTCCATCCATTGGCTCTTGTTACGCCTCTGTCAGCAAGGTTGAAAAGCCCCCTGCTAGCTGATTTTCCCGTGTGTAGGTATATGCACACACCTGATCAATTCATCTTTCAACCGTCTCTCCAATGACCTTAATAAACTGAGCTCCTTACATCGTAAGGCCTGGATCATGTCTAGGGAACCATTACTGGGCACCTCCAGCTATTTGACTTAAACTTGGACTGTAACTCATGGGTCTGTATCGCAGTCGGGGTTCAGGCCAGACCAGCAAGGGATTGTGTCACCACTTGTCCTGTAACCCTGAGTACCTTAACATGCTCTGCTGCTGAAGCTCTCTGGCTGGCTGCTCCCAGCCAGCATGCAAGCATCATTGAGGGTCTCTGTGCTAAGCAGCCCTGGTTCAGCAACTCTCATGCCAGCAGCCTGCTTGTTACACTACAGCCACGCTCCAGGCTCCACCAGCCTTGGTTGCTACAAGCCAAGCGACCCCAATACATTCCCAGGCCTGAATTTCCCCCAAACCAGCTGCCCCGAAGTGTCCAGTCCTCTCCTGGGCCACGCAGAGAAATAACGTTTGCTTGCTCATTTAAAGAGACAATATCCAACAGCTTGCCACATGAACTGGAGTTGACAATGACTTCCATCCCTACACAGTACCAGGCTGGTTTTGATTAAGTGTATTAACAAAAGGGCACAGGTTAAGTGATGCCAAGTACAATAAACAAAGGCAGAGATGGTCACAAGCAAATACAACTGAAAACACACATCTCAAAGTGTAGAACTTAATCTGGCAAGGCACAGTCTTTGCTTTCTCTCACCAATGACTCTTTGCTTAGGACTGGCCTGTTTATCACCTTTACCTAGGCTAGGCTGTCTGCTCTTAAACATGTTCTGGTAACAATATATCGAAGGAATTCAGAACTTCACACATAACATGCATTTGACAATGATATTAATGACTACTGTGTTATTTGTTTTCAAATGATGTCTTACAATGCATATGGTGTACAGACACCACAACAGCAGTGTGTAGGCTGTGAATACAGGGGGGCTTAGGGTCACAGTCTGTTCGTGCTTTTTCTGTTCGTGCAAGGAAACCAGGAAATAGGACCAGTATGTCTCAAATCATACTTGATGGACATAATTAGACAAAAGATGGTTCTATGTATAATCAGATGTGAGACTACCTGCTGGTCAGTGTATGTGCATCTTTTTTGCTGAGTTAGCATATAATCACTAAAGAATACTATGCTTCTCTAGCATCATCTGAGCGTGCTTGACAAATTGTAATGAACCTTGGTCATGGTGGTATCCCCGCATGAGCTACGTGAGCCGGACCACCCTTCCCCCCGGGTTAAAAATTTGAGTTAATGTTTCACAGTTTTTCATCATCATTCTAGAGGGCAAATTTAATTGTGATTTTTTTTGCCTTGTATATTACATGAGACTCCTGCCCTTCGAACAGCACTTCGTTGTATTGATCCATGGGATTCACGCTTCAACTGCCAGGTTAATTAAAAGCCATTTTGCTTACTTGAAATCCTTTTTTCTTTTAAAAGGACAATTTTTCTCATTTCTGAGAATTAACTTTTAAAACTACTGCTGCTAAGCATCTAAGTCCCATTTTCCAAGGTGAGTTAGCCACTTATAAGCTTAAATCTCATTGAAAGTCAATGGAAGTATGTTTACACTGCAATTAAACATGCACGGCTGGCCCATGTCAGCTGACTTGAGATCACAGGACATGGACCACGGAGCTGTAAAACTGTGAGGTTGATGTGCAACCTCACGAGAGGGGAGAGGCCCGGTTCCAGCCCGAGCCCGAAGCTATACACTGCAATTTTACTGCCCCGGACCATCAGCCTGAGTGACATGGTCAGCCACAGGTGTTTAACTTCAGTGTAGATGTACTCGAGGAGTCTATCCAGTCAGCTGGAGGTCAACTCAGTTCCTACGTGCCTCTGTCACGTTGGGGCTTTTCAAAATGTTACCGACAATGTTTAAAATGATCAATAGAGTACAAACTCTCCAGCTTTCAAAATTGACTTCAGGGGAAGCAGGAGAAAGTCCAAGATAGTCTTTAATTCCTAATATGCATGCTTTCCTTGCATAAATCTGTTGTAAGTGTCTGCACTCTGTAAGTGTCTGGGGTTATAGTTACTCATGATAGCCCTTAGACTTCATTTATCTTCGTAGTACTAAGTGTTCTCTAGAGATGGAGTAAAACTAAAACAGATGTACATGATATTCTGGTCGCCTACTACCATTCTAAATACGACCTATCAGCAAATTAAAATTCAGGCCCTATGCAGAAAAGGGTATTGTACCAAAAGCACATTGCATTTTCTATTTGGAGAAATATAGCTATCTTTCTTCATTATTCCATTACAAGCTGCACCACAATGGAAGAAAATAGAAAATATTTCTCAAAAAAGAAATAAAACGAGGTTTTGGTAAAATATCAGTATCTGTTCACACACACACTCAGCCCCTACCCCCACACATACATACGTAATAATGCTTTAGTTGCCTTTTCAATCAATAATTTATACAACACACCTTCTCTCTAAATAGCCAGGTGTCCACATGGTTAAACAACACCAGGCTCTGGTAGACAAAGGAGAAAAGCCAGTTCCAGAGGAAACTTTCACAAAACATAACCTGTCAGGAGCCCTCTCCAGTTTAAACAGGGGGCAGCAGGAGGAAGAGCGATTGCAACTGTGGCACTACGGTGCGGGAACAGCCGATATCTCTCAGGTAACTAAGTCCCATGCTGTTAGGGCTTTGTAGATTAACCCTTACCACAGACAATTCAATGTCCACACAGAAACCAGGTAGATTAAACAGACACCAAGGCTCAGCTGCCTCCTTCCATGGAGGGACTCCGGGGAGATGGGCAGAGGAACCAGACCCACTTAGCAGGTCTCCAGCTAGTCTTCCCTTTGCGGGCAGTTGCTTGGGATGTTGCAAAGAGAGCAGGAAGGGCGGCTCTCCCGAGTCACTTAGATCCTGGTGCTTGGCAGGAAGCCATAATCCTGCATATTTCGACGTCTGTAGGCAAGGCTCTTTGCTGTGTGGTGCGCTCTGGCTCTCACACGGTAGCATGGCTCTAAAAAGCAGAACAGCTCCCTAGCTATTCCCAAGGCTGTCTGTAGGAGAACTGCCTGTCTCTCCTAGTTTCATTTTTTTACATCAGGCCAGATTCTCCATCCTGCCTAAGAGGCAGATTTACAGGAACGGGGCCGGGGAGCACCACAGAGGCGCTCCTACCCAGCTCCACTCACAGCTCCCACATTTATTCTCATTCGGCTGGCTGTGGGCCTGCTTGAGGACATGACCCCTCTGCAGACACATCGCGTCTCTTCTCAGCGTCTTCCTTCATAGAACCTGGGCACTGGGGCTGCCCTCACCTCTAGGGAGTTCCCCCTCCTGTATTGATACGCTGTATTCTACCGCACAGGCCCTCACTCCTGCAGACCACTGACCCTATGGAACGAGCATCGCTGGCTGGGCAATAGAATGGCAGATGAAATTCAATGTTGATAAATGCAAAGCAATGCACATTGGAAAACATAATCCCAACTAGACATATCAAATGATGGGGTCTAAATTAGCTGTTACCACTCAGGAAAGAGATCTTGGAGTCATTGTGGATAGTTCTCTGAAAACATCCACTCAACGTGCAGCGGCAGTCAAAAAAGCTAGCAGAATATTAGGAACCAGTAGGAAAGGGAGAGATGATAAAACAGAAAATAGCATATTGGCTCTATATAAATCCGTGGTATGCCCACACCTTGAATACTGCAAGTAGTTCTGGTCACCCCACCTCAAAAAAGATATATTAGAATTGGAAAAGGTACAGAGAAGGGCAACAAAAATGATGAGGGGTCTGGAACAGCTTCCCTATGAGGAGAGATTAAAAAGACTGGGACTTTTCAGCTTGGAAAAGGACGACTGAGGGGGGATATGGCAGAAGTCTAAAAAATCAGGACTGGTGTGGAGAAAGTGAATAAGGACGTGTTATTTACTTGTTTACATTACACAAGAAGCAGGGGTCATCCAATGAAATCAATAGGCAGCGGATTTAAAACAAACAAAAGGAAGTACTTCTTCACTCAATGCATTATGATATTTTCAGCCTGTGGAACTCATTGCCAGGGGATCTCACGACGGCCAAAACTCTAACCGGGTTCAAAAATAGAATTAGAGAAGTTCCTGGAGGATAGGCCCATCTACCGCTATTAGCCAAGATGGTTAGAGATGCAACCCCATGCTCTGGGTTTCCTAGTCTCAGTGCCAGAAGCTGGGAGTAGATGACAGGGGATGGATCACACAATAATTGCCCTGTTCTGTTCATTCCCTCTGAAGCACCTGGCATTGGCCACTGTTGGAAGCCAGGATACTGAGCTGGATGGACCATTGGTGTGGTCCCATAATGGCCCGTCTTATGGAGCATCTGCAGGGCCCAGAGAGGGCTGGGGGACTGATCTCCCCATTTCAAAATCCCTCATCCTGGATCTTTGAGAACATCAGAACCCCACCTGGAATACATGTTTGGAGCAACCCTAAAATAACAATCCTGAACCCCCAGGAAACAACACAGGGCCTCACATCATTGGCATTCACCCACCCTGTGCCAGCCCGTGCCAGACAGCGCCAGCCACCCACAAGCCAAGAGCTTCACAGCCCCACAGCCTTCCTTTCCTCAGACGTTTCATGAGAAGCTGGCAGGTTCCTGCTGTCCCACTCTGGGTCAGTGTCTTGTTCAGGGGCTGGCCCAGTGCTGCCCACTCAGCATTGCTGCTTTGAGCACACGTCACAGACATCTGCAGGGGCTCAGAGAGGATGACGTGCTGTATCCGTCTTTAGAAAAAGTGTCAGAATGTGCTCGTAAGGCAAGCAAATGAGTAGAGAGGAGGCACCCTCAGTCACAAACAGCTCTGATGTCAAAGCTCTTCCCTGGGGCACTGTATACAACAACAGCACTCTTTCAGGAAACCTGCAAAATGAGATTTAACACAGGTGTAGAGCTAAAGCACAGACTGGAAGGGGGGCCACCAAATCTTGAGGCTACCCCTGCTCAAATAACTCTGAACGGTGCACTCATTCCTGGCTCAATTACAAGGAAAGGGCCACTGCAAACACATCCCCAACACTGCCCTCATCAGAATTAATGCGAGCGACTTGTTCTGCTGAATCAGACACTCCTGCTGAAGGTGATTAGCCCAGCCCCGTTCATGCTGTTCCAGTTCAGTTTATCTTCTTCTTGCTTTCTTTAATGAAGCTGGAAAATGCTTCCCTGAGCTAAAAGTAATTGACAACGCAGCCAGAGCCCAAACAAAGTTTGTAAAAAGAAATGTTAGACCATAAATAGGTTTGGGCATTTTTCGGTTACAGACGTGCAAAGGCAAGAAAAGGCTCCTGTTGGGCTGAGAGTAGCTAGAGGCTTCAGGTAGGGAGGAGAAAAATTTAAGAAGAGATTTAATCCAGTTGGACACTCACCGAGCTAGAGTTCCTGAGACAGATTCTGAGTCCAGCTGCACTGGTGTAAAAACGGATTGTGTGTCCTTTCACTGATTTCTTATGATTTACACAGAGGTGCCCTCAATGATTTTTATGTATTCGGATTTATGCAAATGCCAAAAGCATAGTTGATATCTACATATCCTGGGTGCCCGTCATGGCAGGTATCACCCACTGGCATAATTACATAAAGTCTTCCATGTTCTTTTTCTTAGTGTGCAAGCAAACATTCCGAGTGGGAATGACATGCTGAGCTCTTATTACTGCTGGGTTAGATTCTGCACAGAGGCTGCTTCTGTGTAGAGGAAGCTATCTGAGGAGCAGAAGGGTTTGCTCTCTGCTTTGGTGTGTGAGGGCAGCCTATTCTTGATGCAGAGCTGTTCCCTGGGAACCAGTCATTGGTGTTGGGCTGAGATTCCTGAAAGAAGGATTGTCCTGCATGTGGTTTGTCCACCTCTGTTCTGGGACTGGCGTGTGCATATCAAATAAGCTACACTCAGAAAACCACATGACTCCAGGCATTACTGATTTCTTCACCAGTGGGAAGCTAACCTACAAGGACACTTGCCACCATTCAGCAGAGAAGCAACACTGGGATCAGAGTGGATCGCTGGTGCTGGAAGAAGGGGCACCAATGGCCTGGTCATAACTTAAAAATATGTCACCAGTTATATCGTAACATAACTAAAGTGCAGCAGCAAAATCCAACATAACCCACCACCTGTATGCAAGTTCTTGGTGTTCTTTGTAGTTAGCATGTCTTTAAAAAGGTCTTTTTTCTGCTTGTTTTCTACGTCGTACATTTGCATAAGTGCTGCAGGATTTTTGGGAACCCAACCAGACACCTCAGAGGAGCTCGATGATTGGAAAGCACAGAGCATCCATCTCTCTAAGGTGTCTCCAGATGGGCACCCAAAATCACCCTCAACCTGCAAATCCTCATGCACATAATTAATTGTATACGCATGATTAGTTCCATTGACTGCAGTGGAACTACTAACAAGCACAAAGTTAAGCACATCCGTAAGTGTGTACAGAACTGGGGCTAAGGCCCTCAGATATTGACTTCCATGAGTTTGCAGGAGGAATCTCTGGAGAACTAATGGGATTGTGACACCTCAGGCTGAAATTAGAGCTGGTTGAGAAACAGGGTTTCCTTCTGTGGAAAATTGTAACTTTTTGGTGAACTATTTCGGCTGAAAACCATAATATTTCAATTCCAGATGATATCTCATGGGATTTGTAGTTCAGGTGCCTTATTCACCCATTCTCCTGCATGGGTCAACCTCTCTGGGCAGGCTACGTCTCCACCAATGCCTGCCTGCCTACTCAGCCCCAGCAGAATTTGAAGAGCTAGTATCTGAGAGTCTGGTGCCTTCTTCACACAGACACCCTCACCAACCTACCATGTAGCAGAAAACCATTTCCTCTCCCAATTCCCAATCCACACCAGTGGGGGACACATGACCCCACACTCACACACACACACACACAACCCACTCACCAGCCAGGAGAGACTGCCAGCAGTCAGGAGAGATTCACCCGCCTCACTCATTCTCCAGATGACCTCCCAGCACACCACCTAAGGAGACCTACTCCCCATCCAACTGGCCACCACACCACCATGTGCCTCAGGACACCTGCCACTACCACCAGCAGAGTGTGCAGGACACTGCTATTGCTGGGAAGGAAAGTGACCAGGTAAGGGAGGCAGCTGCAGGAGAGCCCTGAATTGTAAGGGGTAGCAAGCATGGAGAGTCAAGAATGGTAAAACATGCAGATGACACAAAAATTGATGGAGTGGTAAATAACGAAGAGAACGGGTCACTGATACACAGCAATCTAGATTGCTTGGTAACCTGGGTGCAAGCTAACAATATGCATTGTAATATAGCTAAATAAAAGTGTGTGCATCTAGGAACAAAGAATATTGGACATACTTACAGGATGGGGACTCCATCCTGGGGACTAGTGACTCTGAAAAAGATTTGTGGGTCATGGTGAATAATCAGCTGAATATGCAATGCTGTGGCCAGAAGGGCTCATGCAGCTCTGGAAGGCACAAACAGGGGAGTCTTGAGGTGAAGCAGTTATTTTACCTCTGTATTTGGCACTGGTGCAACTGCTCTTGAAATATTATGTCCAGTTCTAATGTCCATAATTCAAGGATGTCGATAAATTGGAGAGGGCTCAGAGAAGAGCAGCGAGAGGGATTAAAGGATGAGAAAATCTGCCTCATAGTAATGGACGTAAGGAACTCAGTCTATTAGTTTAATAAAGAGAAGGTTAAGGGGTGACTTGATTAGATGCTGTCAGTATCTACATGGGGAACAAATATTTAATGATGGATTCTTTGATGTAGCAGAGAAAGATCTAACATGATCCAACAGCTTAAAGTTGAAGCTAGACGAATTCAGACTGGAAATAAGGCACACATTTTTGACAGGGAGGGTAACTAACCATTGAAACAATTTACCCAGGTGCCTGATGCATTCCTTGTCACAGACAATCTTTAAATCAAGATTGAATGTTTTTCTGTAAGATCTGCTCTAGGAATTATTTTGGGGGAAGTTCTCTGGCCTGTGGTATAGAGGAGATCAGACTAGATGGTCCCTCCTTGGAATCTAGGAACTATGGCGGGAGTGGATGGACTGATGGAAGCTGGGACTGAGGAAGAGTATATTACCCAGCGGGAATCACATGTATCCCCACTGAAGGCAGAAAAGTTGTGAGGGAGCCTCTTTTTAAGGCTTTTGGCAGCATGAGTGATTCCATGGAATCTGACTCTTGAATGGTTTCAGAGGAGATTTCTCCTCATTGCCTGAGTCCTTTACACCTTGACTGATGTCAATTTCCTTTTAAGTTCATTTCATCTCGCTGTTGAAAGTGAAGCCTTTTATATCCTGCATGTTTGTGCAGCCTGTAACAAATCGCGGCTTACCGGCAGCTTCCAGCACAGCACTCGAGTTTGTAAGGGGAAATTAATACCACCCTGTCTCTCAAAGCGGAGCACTTCAAACTAATGTGACTGTGACTTACTGTACCACGAAGTATCAGGGCAAAATGAAGGACTTCATGTGTGAAATAAAAGCAGCTTTTCTTTCCCCCCTCCTCCCAATTCACTAGCACTTGCTTTCTTGAAGAGTCCTCCGTCTCCACATCAATTTAAACACTCAGCTGTGAAAACCAGACTGCCATCAATTTCAAAACCTCTCCATTCAGCATCACAGCCACCAGTGAAGCTAAAAGCCACACCACACTAAAAATTAAGAATTAAGAGGTTGAAGGGAAAGTGCATCAAATAATGTTTTCCCTACTATTTTTTTCTGCCGTTTCACAGACTTGTGGATTTGAGGGACTGGCCGTGATTGCTGAATGATAAAGTAGGTGAGACGGAAAACTAATTCTGGCTAGTGTCAGAAGCCAGAAAATTCTTACATTGGTTTCCATTAGCCAATCAGACAGCTCTACTGTAGGACGGGGGCAGACTCACCAGTCAGGGACGGATCGACAAAGTCCCACCTACACATCTCTTCACAGCCTTTCTTCAGGGCTGGCTTCATTTCCCACACAACAAACCCAAAACCAGAATCAGACTACTCAATCAACTGGGGGCTCCCCACCGTAGCACTTGCCCGTGCTGGTCAGCTGGAAAGGGAGAGAATACAGCCTCCCCGTTCGTAGCCCTTGCTAGATATTGAAGAGAGACCTATCCAAGGGCTTCCTTGACCCTGCATCTCTCCAGCCAGCTGATCCGCCTATGCGGCAGGAAACCTTTTATCTGGCTCCCTGGAGATCAGCTGCTCACTCCTAGGACCACCTAGTGCACTGGTGTGTGTAGCACTCCACGGTTTAGTGCCCTCTCACATACATTATACATGAATGTCTTTATTAAGGGGGGAATTCTGCCACCTTTATTCGTGCTCAGCTGCACTGGACTCCACAAGCAGTGCAAACTGGAGCAGGCCAGAAAACAGCTGTGGTGTGGCCTGACCGATGGCTGGGGAGCCAGGGGAAATAAACATCACCTGCGAGTCTTATGTGCAGATAGAATTGTTACAGTACACTAAACATTTCCCCCCAACATAATTTGCTCTTCTCATTGGGACCACCTTTATTGAAAACAGAGGTAGGTTTCTCATCTCTCCATCAGTTCCACCACTCCATAAAATCTACCTCTCCATTAGGACCCACCTTTATACCAGCACAGTTCCCGTTCACATTTTAACTGCTTAGAATGCAAAGGGCTAGTTCATGTCTATTCGAGGGAGTACTGTAAGCAACCGGTCTTTACGTGTAAGTATTTAAGTCTAAAATAGGTGGGTTTCTGGTAATATGGCCATCATAAATCCTCTTTGCCGAAGCCTGTCACACTTTCTCTTTTCATGAGACAGCTCCAGTGGCACCATCTAATGTTTTATTATTTTTACAGTTTCCTTCCCTGAAGAGTGGGTTAGATTTGTACCTCCCGGTCAAGGGGCCAGTGGCCCTTCAGGAAGGATCACAGCCTAGTCATCTCTTTTTCAAGTTGCACAGTCCCAATCTTTTTAATCTCTCCTCATCTGGAAGCTGTTCTATACCTCCTACCATTTTGTTGTCTTTCTCTGAACATTTTCCAGTTCTAATAGATCTTTTTGAGGTGGGGCAAGCAGAACTGCACACAGTATCCAAGGCGTGGCACTACCATGGATTTGTATATTGCCATTATGATATTTTCTGTTTTATTATCTATCCTTTTCCTAACAGTTCCTAACATTCTGTTAGATTTTTGACCACTGCTGCACATTGAGCAGATGTTTTCAGATAGCTACAGAGAATGACTCGAAGATCTCTTTCTTGAGAGGCATCAGCTAATTTAGAACCCATCATTTTGTGTCTATAGTTGGGGTTATGTTTTCCAAATCTCCATTCTGAAAATTGACCATTTATTCATACCCTTTGTTTTCTGTCTTTCAACCAGTTATTGATCCATGAGAGGACCTTCCCTCTTATCCCACCACCACTTAGTTTGCTTAAGAGTCTTTGGAGCATTGTCACAGGCTTTTTGAAAGCCCAAGTACGTTGGTGAGGCATGATTTCTCTTTATCAAAGCTGTATTCACTTTTTCCCAACATATTATGTTCATCTTAGTGTCTGATAATTCTATTCTTTACCATAGTTTCAACCAATTTGCCTGGTACTGAAATTACTCTTACTGGCCTGTAACTGAATCATCTTGTCCACGTGTTTGTTGATCCCCTCAAATAATTCTAATAGTTTGGTGAAGCATGATTTCCCTTTACAAAAGCTAAGCTGACTTCCCCAACAAATCATTTTCATCTACGTGTCTGATAATTCTGTTCTTTGCTATAGTACTACAGTTAGGCTTACTGGCCTGTAATTACCAGGATCGCCTGTGGAACCTTTTTTAAATATCAACGTTACATTAGCTATCTTCTAGTCATCTGATACAGAGGCTGATGTAAGTGATAGGTTACATACCACAGTTAGTAGTTTTGCTATTTCATATCTGAGTTCTTTGAGAACTCTTGAGTGAATACCATCTGGTCCTGCTGACTTATTACTCTTTAATATATTGATTTGTTCCAAAACCTCCTCTATCGACACCTCTGTTCCCATATTTCCAGTCAGTATGGGGAGAGTTGAAATCCCCCACGGTTATTGCGTTTTCTCTTTTTGTAGTCTCTCTAATCTCTTTCAGTATTTCACAATCACCATCCTGGTCAGTAGTATATTCCTAGTTCTGCTCTTATTATTCAAGCATGGAATTTCTATCCATAGAGATTCAATGTACAGTTTGATTCTTTTAAGATTTTTACTCTATTTGACTCTACACTTTCTTTCACATATAGTGCCACTCTCCCACCAGCATGACCTACACTCTCATTCCTATACATTGTGTACCTTGGTCTCCATGTCCCATTGATTATCAGCATTGCACCAAGTTTCTGTTATTCCTATTATATCAATATCCTCATTTAATGCCAGGCACTGAAGTTCACTCACCTTCGAATTTAGACTTCTTTCATTTGTATACAAGCACTTATACAATTTGTCAATATTTAATTGTTTGCCTTCGTGTGATGTAATTGAATAGGACTCTTTCATTTAGCTGTTTCCCTTCAGCTCCTACCTGTACTTTATCAACTTTAGTCTGTCCTCGTAACTAGGATCTAGAGAATCCCCATTAATTGATACTCCCCTAAAGGATGTCTATGTCTGAGCCGTGTGCTCCTCCACACCTGTCAGCTTTCCCCCAGCCCTTAGTTTAAAAACTCCTTTATGATCCGTTTAATTTTACATGCCCACAATCTGGTTCCGTTTTGTTTAGGTGGGGACCATCCTTCCTGTAGAGGCTCCTCCTTTCCTAAAAGGTTCCCCAGTTCCTAATAAACCTAAAACTTTCCTCTCCACACATCGTCTCATCCATGCATTGAGACCCTGCGGTTCCGCCCATCTAACTTGCACTGTGTGTGGAACTGGAAGCACTCCAGAGAATGCTACCATGGAGATCCTGGACTTCAGTCTCTTACCTAGCAGTCTAAATTTGGCCTCCAGGACCTCTCTCCTACATCATTGGTACCTACGTATACCATGACCACTGGCTCCTCTCCCACTCTGTACATAAGTCTGTCTAGATGTCTTGAGAGATCCGCAACCTTCGCACCCAGCAGGCAATTCATAATACGGTTCTCCTGCTCATCCCAAATCCAACTCTCTCTATTTCTAATACTTTAGTCTCCCCTTACTGGTACCTGTCTCCCCCTAAAAACTGGGGTCACCTCGCCTGCAGGAGTATCCTCAGTGTGAGAGGAGACCATGACATCTGGAAGCAGGGTCCCAACTATGGGATCCAGAGGGGTAGCTGTGTTAGTCTGTTTTTAGCAAAACAGTGAGAGTTCTGTGGCACCTTAAAGACTTAACATATTTATTTCAGCATAAGCTTTCGTGGGCAGAGACCCACTTCGTCGGATGCAACTATGGCATCGTTTCCCTCCTTTCCAGTTTGATGTTCTTCTTCCCCAAGACTTTCATGCTCCTCAACAGCACAGAGACGGCCAGACTTGGGGTGGGCCGTTCTGCTGTGTCTCTGACTCTCTACCCTGTGTACTTCTCTGCCTCCCTTTGCTCCTCCCGTTCAGACACCCTGGTCTTAAGAGCCCGTAGGCGGTCTCTGAGGGCCAGGAGCTGCATGCACCGCATGCACACATACACCACCTGCCGACGAGGCAGGTAATCCTACATGCTACGTTCAGTGCAATACACTGGACAGCCCCCACTCGAATACAGAACTTGCACAGAAATCCAGCTGCAAAGTGTTGTTTATGGATTTAATTAAACTACTGCATGAGACTTGCTAATTCTATTTATGCTGCAACTGTATTAAAGTACGAACATCAATACATTTGAGTTTAAATATTTTACAATGGCACATTTTAAAATATTAATGAGGTACCAAATGATCAGTGTCATTGATTTAGTCCTTTTCTGTAGGAACTTTGCAGGAAATTAGAAAAAATATCTAATCAGTTTGATCCCCTAGTCAGCTGAGTGCATTTCAGCTTGGAAAACAAAACACGTTCGCCAGTTCCCACAAATCAAATGAAAAACTTCAGAGGAAGTTTGTTATTATTTGTTCCGTTTTGTGTTACATATTTACTGAAGAGCTTAGAAGAAATTTAACTGGAACACGCAGCCGCTAGCCAATGCTACTCACTAGCTCTTTTGACAGGACAGCAGGGACCAAATTCTGCTAGCCTCATTCTCAGGAATGATCCAGTGAAGTCAAGGAGACAACACCAGCGCAAAGGTCAACGCAAGGCCTAGACGCTTCTTAAGCAGGATGACATGGTGAGGGTTATGTGGTGTATTGAGGACTATGCTGCACTTGTAAGCTATCACTTTAAGAGCAGGATCATATCCTGGTCCTGCTTGCAGGTGAGGGGGCTCTGCAGCAAAGAATGCATGCACTCTGAGTGACTGGAACAAACCAGCCTAAACAAGTGGGTTGAGTTGTGTCTAGCGGGCTTAGGGAGCAGCCTGTTTTCTCTCTGGTTTGGGGTTCTTGTGTATCATCATCCTGAAATATAAGCCATAAAGTTGGGTTACCTGGCAACCGTCCAGCAAAGGTATTTATGTTTTCTCTAATTTTTTTGTGTGTATGCTGTGAACATACAGGTTAAATGGTGCAAAGTCCTCTGCTGGGGAGTGACTTTCAATCTATATCAGTTTCTTTTGAAACATCCAAATCTCCAAATCAGATGCAAAACTGGCCAGCAATGATCAGGATTGCTTCAAGTTTAACCCCCCAGTGTTAAATCAATGCAGTTCTCAGAAAGATCACGCCGCATGCCAGTCCCACAGAAGAATGATACACTACATCTCTTGCATCTACAGTTTCTTCTAGGAGCCCCCTGTGTTTTAAAGCTGGGGTGGAGGACCCATGTTCAGGGGCGTTAGGACTGTGCCAGCCAGAATGAGGTTTTAAAATTATTCTTGTGAGCAGAATGCTAAGGTAGTTTTCCTGGCTATTGTTAGCACTATGTTCTACGCTATAGATATGGGATCAATTGCCAGCTAAGCTCCCTGAACGCCGGTGGTATACCTGACGTGCTGACTGTGAACCCCTCCCCACAGGAATAAGGGCCATCGACTTTGGCTTGTTACCTCCAAGAATGGATTCACCTGGCGCCATCTCTAACCTTCAGAAAGCAGCAGGCACAGACACCTGCAAATACGGAACTCCTTTACCATTCGTAACCCAAACAGGAGAATGCAGAATGCCATCTACGGTAAAGACTTTATCATAAACTATTCAAAACAGACTTAGAGTTCAACCATGGTCATTCTAAAATCTCAGTAGTTGACAGCCCAGCTGGGAGGAGAGAGGGGAATTACCTTTGGTTTTTTCCCTGTAGGCTCCCTAAGTTCTCATTTGTAATCAGCTTCTTTTCAGCCTCCAAACCCCTGCTGGGTGCGTCACCTCAGCTTCCATGCAGATTACCTGCCTCTAAGCAAACCCACCAACCCTCCGGAGACAAAAGCAGAACTCCGGACACTCCATGACAGCGGGTGCCCTCCCCTTTGGTTCTTGGTGGGCGGGATGGGGTGCACACACCCCACCCTGTGCAGCAAAGGCCTCTGGAACAACTCGGCCAGCCCTGCCACACGTCTCGCAAAGGCACCACTTGCAGGGAGAGTTAAAAGGCAGGGGAGCGGCAGACCAAGGAAGACAGCAGGCAGGCGAGCAGCAGCTCCAGGGAAGAGGAGCTGAGGGATGGGAGAATCTCTCCCTAAACAACTGCCCATAGGTCCCTCCCTGAGAGAAGGGAGGGAGGAGGGCCTGCCGCAGGGACGTCCTGAGAGGGAAGTCATTGGACTGGATTGATGCCCTTTACTTCGGTTTGGACTACACCTGGGGGGGGGGAAGCCTTGGATTGAGCTGGCCCGGGAGGGAAGAACGACCTTGCGGCACGCAGCCGCCAGGAGGTGTCCTGTGGTGAGCAGACACCCTCACACTGCCTTCCCCCCACCACTGACCTCGGGGCAATCGCCAGGCAGTTAGGAAGGGGCCCAGGGACAGCAGGTGTCAGCGTCCCCGGCTGTCAGATCATGGATAGCCCTCAAAGGTCCCTGGGTCGGAAGCCAGGCTTCGCTACCGACAACCCCCTGCACGTCACCAGCCTTAGCCCTGACCACTGGGTAGCGCTCCCCTACCAGCCACCCCCAGGCGAGGGCCACCACAGTTGGGCAGATCACCAGCCCCGTGAAACGCTAACAGCAACGCAGCCCTGGGAGAACTAATGCTGGGAGAAAACGTCCAGCAGTTGGAAAATGGGCATCCAGACTAGCAATCTCCTGGCCTAAATACAATACGACTCTTCCTGGGAAAGCAGGAGAGGCTATTTTTACGCGCTGTACGAAGTGGAACCCGAGGAGAAGTGGGCCTGCGACCTACCTGAAAGCTGAAAACCAACAACAAAATTCAGGCAACAGCATCCATCAAAGACAGCCTGACCTGCTGCGATAAGGCCGTCGGGGCCACTTTTGCCAGCTCTCGGCACGAGCCGTGGCAGACAGCAGCAGGGGCTGCAGCCCCTTTCAGATGACAGAAGTGGGTTTTTGCCAAGCTCCCTAAACACCAAACTAAACAGCAGAACACGGCAGAGCTTGAGAAACCCATCCCAGCAGAGGAAATTCAAAGAGCCAATTACAGACCTAGGGACAGGCAACTCTCTTGGGCCAGGGAGCTGCTTTCTGTTTAAAATTCAAATCAGACAAACGTTCTCACATAGGCTTCTGAAGCTACACTCAGGGTAGGAAATGTGCACACTTACAGCCAGCATCTGGTACACAGGGGTCTCTCCAGCCGGTGAAGCACACGGTGACGTGGCAGGCCTGTGTCCCCGGAGAGGGCAGAAAGAGGCACCATAGACATCCACAGACCATCTCAATTGTAGGCACGAGTTCTCACCGTAAGGCAAAGCTGAGAGGTAGGCTCCTGGGTGGTTAGCTAGTTCGGAAGGAGGGGTTGGCACAGAGGAGTAGCCTGGGCATTGAGCGTGTCTTGAACCCAGATCTGCCTCTCTTCAAACGGCTTGTGTGGCTCTGGGTAAAGCGGAGGCGGCTCATAGGAAGCCCCTGCAGCATTCCAGGAGCGCACACGCTGATAGGACTTCCTGGGCTCCTGGCTCTCACTCGGGTCAATCAAGAACAACACGCTGGACTCCAGTGGAGTTGTGCAAGCGTAAAGCTAGTGTCATCTGGCAGTATCAGCGCTTTCGCCTGGTCCCCCAGCACCACCCATCCCTGCCCCACTTCCCTCCCCTGAGCAGGAAGCAGCCATCTGGGGAGAAAGAAAACAAGAGTCCAAAATGAAACGGAAAATAGGAAGGGAGGAGAAGGAAGAAGTGAAAATAGGCAGGGGAAGAGAGCAGAGACTGGAAGACTGGAGCAGGAGAGAGGCCAGGGAACGGAGTGGCACCAGCGAGAACATGAGTGTATGGTGCAAGGCACAGCCTGTCACTCTGGCCCAAGAGAGGGAAGCCAGAAAACCACGAAGAAGGCCTCCAGGGTGGCCAGACCAGCTCAAGGCATGACCCACGGCGATCCGACTGGCCTTCTCCAGCTTAGCACCACAGCCCGGGCTGCAGTGGTCGGTGGAGCCCCCTCGGTTCTGCAGCGCTGTGGCCCTGGTCCAGCACAGCACTTCTGCATTTGAACCGCCCCCTGGCGAAGGGTGTGGGAGCACCCTGACTTCAACGGGACTATGCACAGGCTTAACGTTATGTATTGCAGGGAACAGGTTATGGGCAGTCACACCTAATGGTTAGAGTCGGGAGCCCAGCACTGGAGTCAGGAGTCAAGCCAGGGGTCAAAACCAGAGTCGGCATCAGGTAGGATATAGCAGCAGGGACCTGAAGCAAGCCAGGAAAGCAGGAGCTGGGAGCGGGCTGGGATGCAGAGGGGCTGGAACCATGTGTATGGGAGGTGCTGAGAGCCACTGAACCAAACTGTAAACCCTGTATATAGTGGAAACCACTTCAAGCCAGGTGTGACAGCCCCGCCGCATGCCTAGTTACTTGAGGTACTCATGCCTCAGTTTCCCTATCTGAGACTGATCCTGCCCACCCATGTAAAGCATTTGGAAATGAACAGATAAGCACCGTCAGTATTGTCATCCAGATATCGTCTTTCCATCACCTGGGAGCGTCATCCCATGTGCTGCTTCTCATCCACTCCACAGTAGATGGTGTCAGCAACTTTACCCACTATAATTCAAGGCTCGGAAATTATCCCCGACAGGGACCACTTTGCCATTTGCTATTTATGTGGCAGCAGGCTGGAAAAATAAAATTGAGTTGCTCTAGAATTAGGACTGGATCGTGAATAAATTGGTTCCTTCATTCCATTTTCAGTGGGAGCCAGGCTTAAAAGATTAATAAATTCATCTCTCTCGAAAATGTAATTATAAAAACCTTGTTTGTGACTCATTTCCTGCAGTCTGATTTGACATCTTCCAAACAGAAACTTTGTCAAGAATTGTATGTTCTAGGGAAATGCTTAGATGGAGCACTTTGCGGAGCACTTGGACGTTTGCCTGCTACTGCCTCAGTAATGCTTTACAGCTTTTTCATTGGGACACAGATTGAATCATAGCACTGTAGGACGGGAAGAGACCTCGAGAGGTCATCTAGTCCAGTCCCCTGCACTCATGGCAGGACCAAGCATTATCTAGACCATCCCTGACAGCTGTTGGTCTAACCTGCTCTTAAAAATCTCCAATGATGGAGATTCCACAGCCTCCCTAGGCAATTTATTCCAGTGCTTACCTAAGCAGACAGCTTTTCCCAATGTCCAGCCTAAACCGCCCTTGCTGCAGTTTAAGCCCATTGCTTCTTGTCCTGTCCTCAGAGGTTAAAAGATTGTTACAAGGAGGAGGGAGAAAAATTGTTCTTTTTATGTCCTTGAAAACTGTTATCATGTCCCCCCTCAGTCTTCTCTTCTCCAGACTAAACAAATCCAATTTTCTCGGTTTTCTTTCATGTTTTCTAGACCTTTAATCATAGAATCACAGAGCTGGAAGGGACCTCAGGAGGTATCTAGTCCAACCCCCTGCTCAAAGCAGGACTAACCTCAACTAAATCATCCCAGCCAAGGCTTTGTCAAGCCGCAGCTTAAAAACCTCTAAACATGGAGATTCCACCATCTCCCTAGGTAACCCATTCCAGCACTTCACCACCCTCCTAGGGAAAAACTTTTTCCTAATATCAACCTAGACCTCCCCCCCCCGCAACTTGAGACCGTTGCTCCTTGTTCTGTCATCTACCATCGCTGAGAATAGCCTAGCTCCATCCTCCCTGGAACCCCCTTTCAGGTAGTTGAAGGCTGCTATCAAATCCCCCCTCATTCTTCTCTTCTGCAGACTAAACAAGCCCAGTTCCCTCAGCCTCTCCTCATAAGTCCTGTGCTCCAGCCCCCTCATCATTTTTGTTGCCCTCCGCTGGACTCTCTCTAACTTCTCCACATCCTTCCTGTAGTGGGGGGCACAAAACTGGACACAATCCTCCAAATGCGGCCTCACCAATGCCGAATAGAGGGGAATGATCACTTCCCGCGATCTGCTGGCAATGCCCCTCCTAATGCAGCCCAATATGCCATTAGCCTTCTTGACAACCAGGGCACACTGCTGACTCATATCCAGCTTCTTATCCACTGTTACCCCCAGGTCCTTTTCTGCAGAACTGCTGCCCAGCTCGTCAGTCTGTAGCTGGTGCCTGACACATGTTTTTGGAACAGCTGAGTCTGGTAATTCTGCAAACTTCTATTTTCTGTTCTGTTTCTGCCAGCTAACAACCCTCACTAATTCTTCTCAGCAGAGCAGATACTTCGTCGTTAAGGGCACACTGGCTTTGGGATGAGCAGGTAACCCTCTGAAGGACCTGAGCAAGGTCTCCATAGCACTGAGTCCTCTCAGCAGGCCCTGAAGTACGGCTGATCTGAGTCGGGGTGCAGGCCTAGGGGAGCGGAGGTCAATTCTTTCGTTGGGGGATGGACAGGGAATAAACTTGCTGCAGACAGGAAGCTAACAGAGGTGGAGCTAGAAGGTGTGACCCACTCAAATGTGACATGGGCACGACTCCGCTCCCGTGCCCTGGATGGGTTACAGAAAGGCTCTCTGTGCGAGCGTCTCCCGTCTGGCAGGTAATCTTCAAACAGAGCCAGTGTTAACACGAATGTGCAGACTGGTCCGAAGTGTGTTGGTTGCTTGTTTACTTAAACTAAGAGTGACTTATTCTGCTGGGGAGAGGGATTTTTTTTTTTGTCTGTAGAATAAATGTCACGCAATGGCTCTGGCTGTTCATCTCACTGCCTGCCCCTTCCCCAGGTTTCCAGTGGGCAGGTTATTCTAGCATCACTAATCAATGAATCTCTCCTTTGAAATGTTCATCCGTCTTCATGTTCAGTGCAGTTTGTTCACAAGCACAAGGAAATGTCGGCACTACATTTTGGAAGGGATCTTATTCATCAGTAGTTTCTCATCTACTTTTTAATCTAGCTACAAAAATTGAAATGCCACATTAATAGTGACTTGTCTGACTGGAGTTTTCACTCAATCAATCCTTCATGAGAAAGCAGTCAGAGCTGCTGCATCTCCTCACGGATATCACTTACAGGATATTTAGAATTGCTGATATCTGAATGTCTGTTCATTTTGACCCTCACCACTTTGGCTTTCATACCAACAGAGGCCTGGGGTTGCAAGTATACCCCATGGCAACCAGTTCACAACACCATCCCGACACCAGTTCCTCTCCCCTGCCTGACTAACGGCTCTGGACAACTAATTTGCATTCTCTGTTAATCTCACATGTAAATGTTGGTTCTTTGAGGTTGGAGAGAGAAGGGAACGTGTCCTTTGCTTAATTCAACAGAATACCAAAAAGTGGAGGCTAATTGTAGCAATAAATACCTGTATAGCCCCTTCCTGCGAGGATTTCAAAGCATTCAGCAAACATCAGTGAATTACACTTCCCGCTGAGACAGAAGGGACCAAGCCAGCAGCCAGAGAGATGGGCAGGGGTGCTCCCCCGGGGCGGGGAATGTGAGCCATCAGCTTCAGACATTCTGGCAGTGGAAGGAAGTTTCAAGGTCAAGGGTGGGTGACTCAGGAGTTATGGAAATCTGGCCCTGGCCCATCCCTGCCCTGTTCTTGGTCCCAGGCTCTGAGAAGGAAGCTCGGGCTGTTATTTACTTGTATTTCCGTACGTTACAGGGTGCTGCTCCCTTCTTGCGAGCGCCCCTATGGGGAGGGGTGTGCGTCTGCCTGCACTCTCTAGCTTTGGGCTGCTTGTGGTGACCCCGTCGGCAGTTCACTTTTCTCGTGTGGGTTTTCATCCGGCTGCATCACACACCGTCTGGATGTGTGAAACAAAACAAACCGCTTCCAGGGTACAAGTGCAACCGGGCTTCTGTTTGTAGCCCCGTCCCTGGGATTGAGCCTCAATCAGTCCAATGGGGCTATCGCAGTATCCTACTTAAAACTGTCTTTCAGCCCCTCTGGGCCCTTTCGCAGGTGGTCCCTGGTCTGCAATGGAGCAGTGCCCCCCAGGCTTCCTCCCTGGAGACTGTTTGTTGGTAGCAAGCCAACCTGACCCCAGCTCTCCAGGGGGCCAGTAGTTCAGTTCACTCCCCTTCCAGGAGTATCAGTCAACAAATGCGAACCCTCCGCAGGGCCTTCAGCCCACTCCTTAGACTACGCAAACCCCCTTGCTCAGGCCACTTCACCTGTAACCACTGGGTGGGACCAGCCCACGCACTACTCCAGGCCCAGCCCAAGGACCCTATAAATACCAGCCCCGTGCTGCATCCCTTTTAACGCTACACTACTGTTCCCTGGGCCACTTCCCAGCAGCCCCTTCACCTTTCACTTCACCCTTGGCTAAGGGCCAAAGTCCCAGTTGCTTGAGTCCCTGCAGCTAGCCAAGGGCACCTTCCCTGCTCCTCTAGCAGCTCACTGTGCTTTATCCAGCAGCTCTTTTTATATGAGCCTACTGGAGTCTGATTGGCTGCTCCCTGCAGCCTCTCTCTAATTGACTGCTTCCCCTGTAGCCACTCTAGGCAGCCTGGAGGACTTACCCCCACTGCTCCTGTTCTGGGGCGGGGTGGGGTAGGATGGTGAGGCCTCCAGCAGGGGGCCTCTGAGCTATTACACCCCATCACACCATAGTACTGAGGAGCCCCGGGCATGGACCAGGGCTGTGTTGTGCTAGGGGTTGTGCAAACAGAACAAAAAGACTGTCCCCTGCTGCAAGTAGCTTACAAACTAATGAATACGGAGGGTGTGTGCAGGGACCGTTAGCTAATCAACGAACTCAGACAGAGGGACCCTCATTTTGCTGTAGGTTTGTACAGTGCCCAGCACAATGAGGCTGAGACCTCAATTATTACAAATAATAATAATGCACCAGGAATACCTATTCTGTCTGGATGGGTGTGGGCAATTGCTTGCATCAGCCATAGGCTGCCTACTCAGGCTAGCTGCAAGAGAAATGTTACACAAGAGAAGGGGCAGCTACCGTACCTTTCACCCCAACCCAGTGCATTTCTGATAGGAATGGCAGACTACTACCACCCTCGCCAGCAGTACCTGGGAGCCATGAACATCCCACGGACTCAGGAGACACAGTCGCTCTCATGGTGGCAAGTTCTGATCTGTGAACTGTGCATGGGACTGGAAGGGGGAAGGGTGTTGTCTGTCAAAGTGACACACTCTGGGAATTGTCCTCTCTGGTTGTTGGCAAACACGGAGACCAGGGGAGCAATAATCAGGGATGCACCTGCGGAGAATTCTACTCCGCATTCCCATGCCTGCTTGGAGTCTACTTTAAACCTTGTGCAGTGAGTCTCTAGCCAACGCCAGTGTGTTTAAAGGGACGGTGGCGGCCTATGTCATGACAGGCTTTTAGCAGAGCACAAGGTCTGTCAGGGGAAGGACAGCTCTATTTGATACACCCAGGATCTCTTGGCCAGACGGGCGTCACAGCATTGTGCTTATATCAGCTGCAAGGGCTGGTCTAAGATCAGGCCGCGAACCAACTACTCTAAGGCACGTCTACACTACAAACCTAACTCGACCTATGTTCGGTCGACTTGCAGCCACCGCAGTAACCACTGCAGTGTCTGATGCCCACACTCCTCTGCTTCTGCCAGTGGTGCAGGTCCTCACAGAGAGCACTTCCACTGAGTGAAGAAGAGCAGCGTTGGGGGCTGAGAGCCACGCAGCTCCCAAGCGGGAGCCCAGCTGCCCCCCGGGCTCCTGCTTCCCCCTGCTCCCAATCCGGAGCGGGATCCCAGCTGCCTGGGCCCATCGCCACCCTGTGCCCAGACTGAAGGCTGGGTGGCAGCCCAGCAGGGGAGCTGGCTTTCTTCTCAATGTCACGGCTCCGGCGTAGAGGAAGAGGCTGTCTTTGTTCATTCTCAACTCCCACGGTTTTGAGGGTCTTCTGGCGGGGAACGCAGACCCTGGGTGACAGATAAATGGCAGTCTCAAAGCGGAGAGCTCTGGTTTTTTTCGGTTTGGTTTTTAATAAAGCTTCTTCTTACGGTGAGTTGTCACTGACATGCCTCAGGAGAGGAAAAAGGTATGAAACAACAGGGTCTAGTGAGCGATCCTCTCAGTGGAATGTAGGCAGTCTCTCAAAACAAGACCATATCTCCTCCCACCGCAGATATTTCCTAGACATTTCAAAGCCATGGCAGAAGAAGGGTCAGTACGATGAAGGGGTAGGGCAAAACCCTGCCACGCAGGTTGGGATGGGGAATGGACGGTGCCAGCCACGCAGAGGAGGATGGCTAAAGGGCTAGCACAGGAGCACACAGTGCTGCAGTTCTGCACTCTCCTCGCCAGGGCATGCTGCCAGGGGTTACAATAAGAAGGAGCACAAGTCCCAATCCTCTCTTAAAAGCCAGGGGGAAGCCCCACCTCCCTGGTAGATGAGGACTTCCTCAGGCTGGGGGAATCTCAAGTGGAGCAATGGGAGGAAGCGGTACATGCCTGGGGATCCCTGCTGCCCTATTAGTAGGTGGGGCAGGAATGGCATCTGATGGGCAAAGAGGTCTCTCAGTGTGGAGCTGTCTCCTAACAGCTAACCCTCCTGGCCAAAGGAAGAGGAGATGGAGAAGCCCTTTGCCATGTCTCCACCTACAGAAGAAGTCCGGTAAGGAAGGCCAGCAGGAAGAGGCTCAGTGCCCGTTCTGTGTGCTCCTGGTGGAAAGGAAGCAGAACGATATACCAGATCTTGGACACAGCGTTTAAGCGGGACAATAGTCTAGCACACGTGTACAGTGTCCATTTGTTCATCACACTGGATAAATACCTCGATGCTGCACCTGTACGTTCCATTGCCACCCCGCTGTCCAGCAGTAGCAGATTCAGGGCCTTGCAGCTCGACTTTCCAGGGGCAGAGAAGTCACTGACACAGGGTGTGGCTATATTCCGAGTGCAACTTGTTTATTCTACACTGCATACACCGGTCCTGGGACAGTTCTCCGACAAGCCCCTCTTGGAGAGATCTCATCTCAGACGCCAATACCTGGTTTCCACGGCGCAACACTGCTGCAAGAGCTCCAGCTAGAGAGATGAAGGCAGAGAGCAAACTCCTTGCTTGCTTGCCACGGCTCCCTCCCAAGAGGAGGAACATCATAAAACAGTAGCAAACCTCAAACAGCGCCCCCGAGCTGTTAAAAAGAACGTGTAAGACTACGTGTAACAGCCCCACCTGGTGACTCCCCCATGCCAACATGTATTGTAGGACTGCTGCACACATGGCGCTCTGGCGTGGACTGCCATCCCTACTGCACTTACATCGCACCCAGGCCCAAGAACCATGTGTCGGATTGTCCCCTTTTTAAACAGATGCAATTATTTCTAAATAAGGTCTCTTAAAAACTGCATGAGGCAGCACAAGCTCCTGCCCCCACAAACCCTGGCTCCTGCCATGTTCAGGGCTGTAGCAAACATTTCATTGTCTGTAACGGAAAGCGGCTATTTTGCCTCGCGGGGATATGCAGCATTTTTTATGAGTCTCTCTGCTGTGGAGCCAGGACGGCTCTGAAGAAGAAGATTTGTTTCCGCTCTTCACATCTTCACCCGGGTATTCTTTCTTTTAGATGCCGAACATATATTACCTTTAAAAAAAACCACCCTGCTTGATAGGATCATTTCTTTGACAGAAATTGAGTCCATACACTGTGAAAAAGGGAGCCAGAGGCAGAATGGGGTCAAATTGGAATGGAAGAAGGGAGAGCTCCAGAAGTTAAAGTGTTTCAGACTCCCCTCCTGTCGGCAATCATTGGGTCTGATCCTCAGCTGCCTGGCACTTTGTCTGCTACCTTGCACGAGTGAGTGTACAATGCTACCACATCAGGTCTCCCCGTCCTCATACCGCCAGCAGCATTTTCCATCCACTTTGCAAATGAGTCAATGACTCCATAAGGTAGCAGGCAGAGGGGAATTGGGCCCATTGTATTTCCCATCAAATTACTGCCCCCACAGACAAGAGAGAGCGCTAAGTGCTGGCAAGTAATTACCAAAAGCAGCTAAGAACTGAGAAGACAGAAGAGTATATTGATTCTTAAATCATTGTCTGCAAAAGTGCAGGAGTGCTGTAAAAGGGAGTAACACCAGGGCTGACAAATGGGGATAAAACAGAACTTTTTTTATTTTAAACAAACCTACGGCACAGAAGACGAAGGTGCATTTGGATTAATGTGCAGTCTTCTACCAGCAAGATTAAGTTCAGTTAAAAGCAACTAATGTGGTTGGAATGTGAAAGGTAAACAGGGATCATTTCCAAAAGCCTCAGCCTCCTGTCTGTACGCAACAATATCCGTCCGCAAGCTGAATGGCATTAACACCGCAGCCCCTGAATCACACCATTTGAGATCAAAGCAGAGGCACGCAGCACTGCAGGCTATGATGGATTTTTGATGAATTTATTTGCCCTTCCAGCCTATTCTTGTCAAACTGCAATTTGGCTGCTACAGTGAGCTGCTGGCTTTCGATGTGGTTTTGGTTTTTATACCCTCTGCACCACAAATGTGAATTGCACTGAGTCAAGGCAGCGATTGGTAACACTGATGGGCCATTATTGGTAAGGCAGTGTTCAACCTGCGTCTCAAAACAACGATTACTGACTTTAATAAACGCACATGGATTGATCATAGAATCATAGAGTCGGAAGGGACCTCAGGAGGTATCTAGTCCAACCCCTGCTCAAAGCAGGACTAACCTCAGCTAAACCAACCCAGCCAGGGCTTTGTCAAGCCTCACCTTAAAAACCTCTAAGGATGGAGATTCCACCACCTCCCTAGGTAACCCATTCCAGTGCTTCACCACCCTCCTCAGTTAGGAATACATCAGTTGCCTGATGACTGAGCTCTTAAGCCTTAAATAACCGTAGACCAGTCACATGATGCAAAAAGTCCTGGTGTAAATTGAACCTCTCAAGGCAGTTCAGTGCTATCTCAGAAACCCTGCCTTTTGCCCTCTCTCTTGTGCCTAGGTATTGCAGCACACAGCTTCTCATCTTGATCTCAGTGGTTTGGTACAAGTAACCCTCAAAAGCATTCATGGGACAATATGAGCCCATTCCAGTTATGCCAGGATAACAATTCCCCTGCCACAGGGGAACTCTTCGGTGCTCTAGAGCCAGTGTAGACTGCCCTACGCCAACGGCATGGTAGTGTTTTGTTGGGGTAGGGTTGTGGTTCCTTTTGGGGGAGAGGCAGTCACGTGCTGTTCTTGTTTGTGCCTGAGAAGGCAGGTCGGAGAAGTGCCCCGACACTCAGGGCCGAAGGTAGGGAGGTTTGTGCTGGGCTGTAGTTCCTGGGGGGGGGGGGTTCGTTTCTATAGTATATGGAGACCTAAACCTGATCCACTGACAAAGGAGAGCTTTTCTTCTGGTACAGGTTTGCCTCCATCTTTGAAAAGCCTCCTCCCACAACCCCTGCAGCATGTTCAGTGCAGCCTGGGGGATTCTAGAGTAAAAAGCTATTCTCAGATCTGCCACCAGCTGGCAATAAGCATAACAAAAATACCTACAACATTACACTCCTCCCCCTTCAAAGGATTAGTCAGAATGCACTTAAAACATTAACATGATAACAGCAAAACAAAACATCCTAACTCAGATTTAGGGATAGACGACAGTCATCTTCAGGCAATAACAAGGGATTACTCTGCCCTCTCCAGCATAATTGCATTACTCCTACAAATCCCGTCTGTCTCTGGGCTTGGAAGATTTTCTGGAACAGCACAATGAAAACACCTGTGGTCCTCCATCAGTAGCAGGTGCAGAAAGGCTTTCTGATACTAAAACCATCTCTTCAGGCTTAACTTCCAAGACCATTGCATTGTAGGTTCCTTAGCAATCTTGCTGTTTCTGGACGTATCAAGTAGATAGTCAAATGATGATGAAATTGCAGATGAGATGGGCAGGTCATGTCACCCGAACGTCAGGTGAGCGACTGCCAAAGATCTTTTACAGTGAGCTAAAGGAGGGAAAGCGCTCTCAGGGCGGCCAGAAGAAACGTTTAAGGACTCCCCCGAGTTATCCCTGGGGCATTTCAGCACTGACCCAGAGTTTTGGGAATATCCCGTTCATGATCATTCTACTAGCGAAGCCTCATCCATAGACTGTAGCTCGGATATGAGCGGAGGAGAAATGTCGAGGCAGAGCGGAAGCACCAACAAGGTAAATCTCACAACAGCAGCACCTCTGTAGCTAATCAAGTAACCCATAGCAGTATCTCTTGTTCCATGTGCCACGGACAGTTCAAAGCTCAAATTGACCTGCTCAGCCACTCACAAGCTCACAACAACCAGACCAACCAGTGATGTCATGGCCATCTTTGAACCTGAAGGCCAAATAACAAGGTGACAGGCACCCATGCTGTGAGACCCAAACAGATGGGGGGGGACCACCACACTCCGAGCGGCTGGCCCATTGCCCAGAGCAAGAGCGGGAGCACGGCAGGCTGTACTGCACCCTGGAGAACGCAATGCTGCAGAACAGCAGTGGGCAGCCAGCGAAAAGCAGGGCTCACGCAGTAAAGGGGAACTGGAACCGAGCCCTATATCATGCACTGTGTAGAGGCAAGAGAATCACCCCCCAGCATGACAAATGCCTGAGCGTCCGATGGGAGACTGCTCACTCAGCGTTTCAGAAAGGCTGCAGTGACCAATTTCACAGGTAGGTGCCTGGGTGCCCCTTCCAGGAAGCACTTCCCTATGCAGAGGAGGACTTTGTATAGGACTTGAGGCTCTGCCAGGACGTGCTTTAGGTTTGCCATCTCTCTGGTTTTTACCCGGACAGTCTGGTCTTTGGCTTCTGTGTCTAGGTGCTATTTAATTTGCCAGGTGTCCAGTTTTCAGGATCTGGCCACCCTAAATAGTACCGAACCAAAAGCCTAGGTACCACGGGCCAGGGGCAGGTGCCAGATCATTAACCTACACCAGCCTCTGCTCAGTCAGGGCTGCCTCCTATCTGCAGGCAGGCTCCTTGAGACAATCCAGTGAGCAACCAGAGATGGGAGAGAGAAGAGTGAGCGACAGGGGCGGAGGTTGGGGAAGAGGCGGAGCAGGGGGTGGAGCCTTGTGGGGTCCAGTTACCAGCAAATAGAAAGGTGGTGACCTAACGTACTTATATAACCCACTAAACTTCGATTACTCAGGTACCCAGTACAATTCCATTTTGCTGCAGGAACAGTGAGTGGTTCAGTCTGTTCTGACAGAAGAACACCCCCTTGCAGATAATACCACATAAGAGAAATATGCAAATTTGGACAGTCGTGGATGTCTGCACCCTGCGTCGCTCCAGTTTGGAACAAAGACACTACAATGTATAAAGCTGCTCAGACTACAAAAATCTTTCAGTTTATAAGAGGACAATTTTAGGGTTAACTAAGACGCCGCATAAATCTAAACACAACCTTATCATTACAGCAATACAGCAAATATTTAGCTGAGGTTAGTCCTGCTTTGAGCAGGAGTTGGACTAGATGACCTCCTGAGGTCCCTTCCATCTCTATGATTCTATGATTCTAAATACTATGCAAACAAAAATCAGAGTATCAAACATACAGATTTCTTCAGCAACAAAAGGTGCACGGGCCATAAATCCTACTCATTTAAAACATGCATCACGGATTTAACGTTTATGTCTCCATGCCATCCTGAGCAGAGCTAGCAGCGAGCGCCCAGTTCTTTGAATGGGCTGGTGTCCTTCTCCTCGTGGTTATCTTCTTGCTGCAATAACTAAAAGCAGGCCTGTGAGCATCAGCCCTCAGGACAGAGATCTCCACCTGCCCTTTGGTAGGGCTGGATCTGGCTGAACTAACACAAGAGTTTTGAGCAACAGCTCCCCACTCCCACATAAAACATACATCACAAACACACATAATACAATATTCTTAACCAACTATCAACAACAAATCCTAAAACAGAATCCTAAATAAGGCTGGCTCCAACACATCCCTGCAATAAGGAAAAGGAGGTCAGGGAGCATCAGCCCACAGGGCAGAGATCTTCACCTGCCTGCCAGTACAGCTGTATCCTCTGGGGCTGGCTGAACTGACTGACATACTTCCTCCACCGA
This sequence comes from Emydura macquarii macquarii, assembly GCF_026122565.2. Lineage (NCBI taxonomy): Eukaryota > Metazoa > Chordata > Testudines > Chelidae > Emydura > Emydura macquarii. Next base: position 3,121,921 of record NW_027131688.1, read on the forward strand.
GTTTTTCAAAATCCTCCCAGGTCCCGAACGCACTCAACAGCTTTCTGTTGAATCACTCTGTTTCCTCGTGGGTGATAAGGAGTCGGTTTTGATTGTACCCACACTAGGGTGCATAGCTCAGCTAAAAACTCTGATTCAAAGTTTGCTCCTTGATCACTGTGTCTCCTTTTTGGAAAACCATAGTGACAGAGGAAAATGTTCCATGCTGTAGTAGCAACAGTTTTGGCTGTTTGGTCTTTAGTAGGATATGCTTGGGCTTATCCAGTAAAATAATCAGTCACTACCAAAATGTTCCTTGTATCATGGTCATCAGAAATCTATGCATATTAACGCCAATGGTGAATAAACCTCAATATTCACTAAAGGCATTGCCTTTTCTGCTTGAGCTTTTCTTCTGATACACCTCTCACAGGTTCTGCACTTACGGTTGACATAAACTTCCATTCTAGGCCAATAGAAGCTGTCTCTGACTAATTTTAAAGTTTGTTCTGTGCCCTTGTATCCAACTTCTTCATGGATGCCTTGCAATACCAAAGAGAATACGGGATTACTAACTGTTTAGTGACGTCTTCTCTCCATTTCTCTCTTCAACAGAGTAACTCTTCATTTAAGTAAAGTCAATTCCACTCTCTTCATAGCAAATGAATCTTCGAAGATTCCTGTCCCTCCTTTCCCCTACTAAGCCTTTTTTTGTCTTCCATCTTCTGAGTGTTTCTTGCCACTGACTTATCTTCCCTCTATATCTTTCTCCAATCTCCAACACGAAGTCCAGGCATACTGGGGTTTCCCAGCCGAAGCTCTGGGCATTTGTACTCATCTGGCTCAATACTATCATCACAAGACAGCAATTCAATCATCAAAGGACTATATTTACTGGTATCTTCTCCACATCTCTGCACCATAATATCTACTGCTTGGTTTTGACACATAGCAACAAAGGTAGCTGCTGACAATTGTTCCTGGTGCTCAGACACGAGTTTGGCTCTGGATAAAATTTCTGAAACTCGCACTTGAAGCTCTTATTTTCATGGTCAGAGTCATGCGGTCTACGTGATAGATCATCTGCATTCCCATTCAGTTTGCCTGACTTGTATCTGATGATGAAATCATAAATCCCTCATGCTGCCAGGCATCAATGAGATGTGTAATACTTATGCTAGGGGGTTATCATCAGTCACAACCTCAAACTTTACTCCACACATATAGTTGTGGAATTTTTTGGATACAGCGCATTTGAGTTCTAGGAACTCAAGTTTCCGGACAGAACAGCTCTGTTCACGTGCACTCAATCCTCGACTATCAGTTCCATTTCATTTCATTCAGTCCTCGACTGCCACAAGCAATTACTCTGCGTCTTCCTTCTTGTTCTTCGTATAGTAACTCTGCCAAAGCTGGCATCTGTACGTAATATGTATGGAAGCTTTCAGTCGGCAAACACCAAGATGGGCACCATTGTTAACAGTTCTTTTATGATTTCAAAGCCTTCCTGACACCTGTCAGTCCATTGATCCATTAGCTTTTCAGAGCTTTTGGCTACACCACAATATCCCTTCTTCAGTCCTTGCACTCTGCCCACAAGGAGTGACATCAAAGGCTTAGTAATAGCTGAGTATTTCTCTACAAATCTTCTACAATATCCTGTGAATCCCAAGGAAGTCCTTACTTCTCTCACAGTCTATGACCTTGGCCAATGCTTCGAAGCAGACAGCTTGTCAGAGGCAGGTTGTACATCCTTCTGTCAGATCACGTCACAAATACTAAACAAATATTTGAAAAAACTTGCACTTAGAAATTGACAGCTTCAATCCATATTCTACCAAATATTGGAGAGCCTTCATGAGCCCTGCTTCATGTTCCTCAAGGGTGGCTGAGAATATTAAGTCATCTAGGAATGCTGTGACTTTCTATGAGGTTGATTTCCTTCATAACATGTTCCATCATCTGTTCGAATGTCACAGGGCATTGGCCAGTCCTAGTGGCTTCATACAGAACTGCCAGTTTCCCATTGGCACAGTCAATGCTGTTTTGGGCCTATCCTATTTCTCCACCTCAATTTGATAGTACCCAGTTTTCAAATCAAGAACACCACTTGAATCCAGAAAGCAAAGACTGAGCTTCCTCTATTCTTGGTAAAGGATTCTTGGTAAAGGATAGTGCTCAATGGCTCCATGTCTAGCTGGCAGCCGGTCACAAGTGGAGTGACCCATGGGTTGGTCCTCAGGCCAGTTTTGTTCAACATCTTCATTAATGATCTGGAGGATGGGGTGGATTGTACCCTCAGCATGTTTGCAGATGACACTAAGCTAGGGGGAATGGTAGATACGCTGGAAAGTAGGGATATGATACAGAAGGACCTAAACAAACTAGAGGATTGGGCCAAAAGAAATCTGATGAGGTTCAACAAGAACAAGTGCAGAGTCCTGCACTTAGGACGGAAGAATCCCATGCACAGCTACAGACTGGGGACCGACGAGCTAGGCAGCAGTTCTGCAGAAAAGGACCTGGGGGTAACAGTGGATAAGAAGCTGGATATGAGTCAGCAGTGTGCCCTGGTTGCCAAGAAGGCTAATAGCATATTGGGCTGCATTAGTAGGAGCATTGCCAGCAGATCGCGGGAAGTGATTATTCCCCTCTATTCGGCATTGGTGAGGCCGCATTTGGAGTATTGTGTCCAGTTTTGGGCCCCCCACTACAGGAAGGATGTGGAGAAGTTAGAGAGAGTCCAGTGGAGAGCAACGAAAATGATTAGGGGGCTGGAGCACAAGACTTATGAGGAGAAGCTGTGGTGAACTAGGCTTGTTTAGTCCGCAGAAGAGAAGAATGAGGGGGGATTTGATAGCAGCCTTTAACTACCTGAAAGGGGGTTCCAGGGAGGATGGAGCTAGGCTGTTTCTCAGTGGTGGCAGATGACAGAACAAGGAGCAATGGTCTCAAGTTGCAGTGGGGGAGGTCTAGGTTGGATATTAGGAAAAAGTTTTTCACTAGGAGAGTGGTGAAGCACTGGAACAGGTTAACTAGAGAGGTGGTGGAATTTCCATCTTTAGAAGTTTTTAAGCTGCGACTTGACAAAGTCCTGGCTGGGATGATTTAGCTGAGGCTAGTCCTGCTTTGAGCAGGGGTTGGACTAGATACCTCCTGAGGTCCCTTCCAACTCTAATATTCTATGATTCTATGATATGCATCCTTCCTGATGATGCTAGTATGTCAACTTTAATCCACCACCATCCTGAAGGCACCAGTCTTCTTTCTGACTATACAACTGGAGAAGCATAAGGACTATTTGACTCCTCCATGACTCTGCATGCTAACAGTTCACAAAGGTGCTGACGCAATTCCTCTGAAACAGTTGGTGAAACCAGCCTTGTCCTTTCCTTGACAGGCATATTGTCTCACCGGTGAATAGCGTGAGTCGCTTCCTGGACACTACCCATATCCGAATAATGCCTGGAGAAAGCTGCTTCTGCTTCTTGGGAGATTCTCTTCTCAAGATGCTGTTTGTAATCAGAACTTACAGGGGAATCGCTAAAATCCAAAGTAAGAAGGGTGTCATCTCCTTTTATAGCTGGCTTTCGCTTGACCAGTCCAGGACGCCGCCCTTAGCAATCATGCACTTTCTGGGTAGCATGATTCCATGAGAACTTACGTTCTGCAGGAATACAGTGATCCTATTACAGGAAGCTGTAGCTACTGGCTACTATGGAGAACTGAGGATTTATCACTAGCCCTGCTGAAAAAGTTGAATTTTCTGCATCTTCTAGTATGATTTTGAGTTGTTCCTCTCCTGGTAACATCCACTTCCAGTAACTTTCTTTACTTCACCTGGCGATAGCGTCACTTGCTTACCCCACCCCCGGCAACTCTTGCAGTTCTCTTTGCAGTTCTCTACTGAGACCTCTTCAGAGCACTATGCACAGTGCATGCCTCATCCCCTACAGTAACAACGCGCAATTTCTGCAGGACATGGGAGCCTGCCTGTCGCTCACAGTCTTCTTTACATTTCCATAGAACATTGATGCCCATAATAAGTGGCACTGAAGCTGGTGGATTCTGATCAAAGCATATCAGTGTGATGGCCATCCCTTTCTTGACTGTTCCACAACTTTCTTGGGGGAATCAGATTGAGGCAATGATGTATCCCAAATAAGGAAGTTCTCGATCTACAGGTCTTATTACCTGAAGTACTTCCTCCATTGGATGCAATTCTGTATGTGCCAAATGCTCTTTGTAAAATTCCTGAGTTATGTAGGTTACATGGCAACCTGTTTCTTTTAAGCATTTGCATGCCCCTTCCTCAATGAATATCGTGGAGTGACATGATTCTCCCACCAGTTCACTTAGCACCTCCTTCCATTTAGTCAGCCCCTCAGAAGTTATTTCCAATCTTACAGTTTCCAGCTGGCTTCTGAGATTTTGGAGCTTTGTGCAGTTATGGTCGCTCCCTTCTAGAAACTAACTTCTTTTGGACTAACTCAGTGTTGAGTGGCTCAGTGTACATAGTACTAGAACGATCCTCCTTACCACAGTTGTAACGATGGATTCCTCAGCAGCTAAGGGTGTTTTCTGAAGCTTAGGAGAGCTCTCCTGCTTTGCTAGGCGTTACCTCTTTGGAGTTTCAGGTCCTTCCATTAACTTGGCTATGGCTCCTTTAAGTTGAGCAATACGGTTTTTCATCTTCCTTGACTCTCCTGTACCATAACTCAAGCTGCATTCAGCTTCTATGGTATGGCATGAGCTACTAGGCTTAGACTGTGATTTTCCTAGCTGTTTAAACCATCTTTGCTCTTTCACTGCTTTTTCTTCTTCAAATTGCTGGATTTTGTAGAGCAGTTGAGAGTATTGGAAATAATCATGCCCAGTGGTCCCTCAGATGTAGCTGTGTAATCAGGGACACATCCCAACATCCATGAGTAAATTGCTTTATTGGCTGTACATTAGGGTTTTTCTGGCATCCATATCTTCTGCTCCATTACCTTTCTCCAACAGCTGTTTAATCTTCCCAAATGCTCAGTGGATTTTTCCATGGATTTCTGAAATGAATTGTGCATACAGTTCATCACTGCTGGAAAGGAGGCCATACTTTTTTCCCAGCTCTGTCAAACACTCGTCTCCACTGATAGATTTCGCTGCACTGAAAGCTGCATTCAAAGCTGGAGGTGGCAAGCTTTCTAGTCACTTCCTTTTCCTTCCCATGGCAGACAATTTGGGACTATCTAGTAGCCGTTGTATTTGACACTTCCAGGTACCAAAATCTGCCTCCTCGCTGGGATGTGAAGAACGACCGGAGAAACACTTCAGTTTGTAGGATGTATGGTGGTAAGTGGCAACACCTTCTGTAGATTTTACCACTTGATGCACCCCCTCTGGAATAGAAAATGTGGGAATAAAATGTGTTTGAATATCAGGGAAGAGAATGTAAACTCTCTGGACTACCTACATGAAGCATTACCGACCTGGTTAGTATTAATTGCACTACGCTCTGAAATCACTCTTGCTGTTAAAGGGTTGTCATCTTTGGATACCTGCCATCAGGAGTACTATGGTAAATTTTCTTCAGTTTAATGCGAATCACATCCATTCTCCATTCAATTTAACCTATCCATATTCTTTTCTTAACATTTGAACTGCAAACTTCTTACTACGTTCACAAATTACAATATCTTGTGTGGCACCTTGTCGCCCCTGAAGTCTGGTTACCGTCCCATCCGCTCTCAAAGCACGGGTCAGTGCTCTTCGTAACAATAAGTGAATCCAGATTGAGTGGTCTGGATCAGGCTGATAAAGCTTGCAAAGTTCCGTATTCCATATTCAATAAACAATCTAAATTCCTTCTGAACAACTCCAGGGAAATTCAATTAACAATTGTCAACCACAAGACGGCACTGTCCCTGTTCAGGCACCACAATTTTTAAACATCTGTAACTCATTACATTTGATTACTCAAGTACCCAGTATAATTCCATTTTGCTACAGGAATAGTGAGCGGGTTCAGTCTGTTCTGACAGCAGAATGCCCCCCTGCGGATAATACCACATAAAAGAAATATGCAAATTTGGACAGTCGTGGATGTCTGTACCCTGCGTCGCTCCAGTTTGGAACAAAGACACTACAATGTAGAAAGCTGCTCAGACTACAAAAATCTTTAAGTTTATAAGAGGACAGTTTTAGGGTTAACTAAGACGCCGCATAAATCTAAACACAACCTTATCATTACAGCAATACAGCAAATACTATGCAAACAAAAATCAGAGTATCAAACACACAGATTTAAAAATGTGTTTGAATATCAGGGAAGAGAATGTATACTCTCTGGACTACGTACATGAAGCATTACCGACCTGGTTAGTATTAATTGCAAAAGGTGCACAGGCCACAAATCCTACGCATTTAAAACATGCACCAATGATTTGGCATTCATGTCTCCACACCATCCTGAGCTGAGCAAGCAGCGAGTGCCCAGTTTTTTGAATACACTGGTATACTTCTTCTTCTTCTTGCTGCAGAGATCCCTCAAGGCAGAGATCTTCACCTGCTCTCCAGTCTGACTGCCTCCCTCTGGGTCTGGCTGAACTAACTGAAGAAATATGACCAGCAGCTCCCCCCGCGTCCCCCTTCCACATAAAACATACATCACAAACACACATAATACAATACTCTTAACCAACCACAATTCTGAACAGGGAATCCCTAACTAAGTTTGGCTCTAACACATACCTGCTATTAATAAAAGCAGGCCTGTGAGCATGAGCCCACAGAATTCTTCACCTACCCTCCAGTACAGCTGTCCCCTTTTGTGTCTGTCTGAACTGACTAATGAGTTCGGAGCCTTTTCTCTTTATATGTGGAAGTGGGATTAGCCCCCATGCTTGCCCTACAGAGCGTGATGCAAGGGCTTGTAACCTTTTCCCTTTGTGTCCCTGTTAGCCCCAGACTAGCTCGGGTCAGTGGACAGCTGCTCCACACTTCTGGCAAAAAAATAAAACAAAACTGGACTACTACTGTTTAAAAGGAACAGGGACAGAAACAGGACTTACACTTACACATCAGCCCACTAGCTACTTGCTAGCCCCTCCCCTCCTGCACACCTGGGCGTACAACCTGTGTGCACTGCCAAACACACTTCGCAGCAGCCTGGAGCAGGCTGGCAGTGTGTTCTGTGCACACTGATTTTTTATTGCACAGGTGAGGTGAAATGTGCTGGATTCAAGTTCCCCCATCGCCTCTCTGTTTTGCATAGGCACAGCTGCCTTGTCTAGTGCGTGCAGGACATGTCAATAAGGGGTTCTTATATTAGTGGTCTGCCAGAGAACAGCCACAAGAATGATGAAAGGACTAGAAAACATGCCTTCCAGTGATAGGCTCAGTGAGATCAATCTATTTAGCAAAACAAAGAGAAGGTGAAGGGATGATTTGATTACAGTGTATAAGTATCTACATGGGGAACAAATATTTAATAATGGGCTCTTCAGTCAAGCAGAGAAAGGTACAACACCATCCAATGGCTGGAAGTTAAAACTAGACTAATTCAGACTGGAAATAAGGCCTAAATTTTTAAGAGTGAGAGTAATTAACCAGTGGAACAACTGACCAAGGGTAATGGTGGATTCTCCATCACTGGCAATTTTTAAATCAGGATTGGATGTCCTTCTAATGGATCTGCTCAAGGAATTATTCTGAGGAAGTTCCACGGCCTGTGTTATACAGGAGCTCAGACGAGATGATCCCGATGATCCCTTCTAGTCTTGGAATCTATGAATCTTTGAGGTATTATGTTTGCACTGAGATGGAAGGCATTTGGTGCCATTGGCACTCTCTTCCTACTTCTGCCATGTGCTGGATGGACAATCAGGCCCTTGGCTGGTTCATTAAACTAGGGGGAAAACATCCTAGGCAATGTCCCCACGGTCCTGAACCTGCCTGCCTGCCTGAATGGGAATTAAAGTGGGGAGGCCTTTGTCAACCACTCAAGTCTTTCTTCTTTCATGGCTGCTGTTGCACTGGCTGAAGTCTCGGCACTAACAGGGAAATGATGAGTCTGAACACTTTGGGCTATGGAGTTTCAGTACCTCACACTCATAAACAGGAATGTATGTAGATAGAATTTATGGGAGAGGGACTTTTCAAAGTGCTCAGTGCTGGCATCAATAATAAAACTAACAGTTCTTTCAATGGAGCAGAATTAGGCTTATGTGGAGCCTTTTGAAAATCCCACCTTGGGTGTCTCACTTCATACTTTGTCCAGTCACAGGCAGGGCCCCACTTTACCGAGGCCTGGAGGCCCTGGGGGGCCCGGCCCAGGCTGCAACCCCCATTACCACGAGGAAAAAAATGTCCATGGCTCATGAGATTGTACATCTGGGATGAGGGATTGTGGTCTGTGTATGGGAGGGGGCCCGTGTCACAAGTTTGTACTGGGCCCGAAAACATTTTTCTTGGGCCCTGGTCACGGGCCTACTTACATCTGCAAATATGGCATTTGCACATGGCATTTATCTCATGGAAGTCAGGGAACACTTCAGGGAAATGTGACTCCCTGGATCTTGCCCCACAGCTGACCCCCAGGAAGAAGCCTTGCCCTCCACAGCAGCAGCATATGGCCCAATAAAATGGCTTTGACAAACCTAGCTGAAAGCTCAACCTCCTCTAGCCTGGACATGGGACAATGAAACCGCCTTCGGGGAATCGACAGCTCCGTTTTTCAATGAAAAAACAAAACATTTTGTTTTGGACAAAACCCCACGTTTTCAGCTTTCCGTTTTTTGTCTAACAGGAAATGTTTTACCAACATGAAAGTTTTCTGGAAATTTTTTCATGTTGTTCAAAAAGCCATTTTTTGCTTTAAAAAAAAAAAGTTTAGACAAAAAAATGTGACCAGCTTTAATTATTATTTTTAAAGGCATTTGGACGTACTCCTATTACCACTGGTTTAGAAGTGATTAAAGTTTTCACTGAGTTCTAGTCTCGTCACATCAATGAATGTGGTCATATTCTCTGGGTCTGTCATCATGACTCTTTTACCATAAGAAAAAGTTCAGGTGTGGAGCATCTCTGGGCTACTGAAAACAAGATTTGCATCTTTGCTCTTTCAAATATAAATGTGCATGTTACTTCCCCGGCCAGGAGAAAATCAGATCTCGTGTTTTATCTAGTTTTAATAATTACTATCATGGTATATTTTATCAGGAGGAAACTATGGATCTCATCAGAAGAAATATCTTGCTATCCCATTTCTTTTCTAGTATAAGTGCATATTTACGTTCACAACAAACCCACTGAAAAAAAATCATCCCTGATTATATGTTATTGTTCATTGCTTGCAGAAAGTTGCTTATAGTCTAACGATCTCCCCTGCCCCCTGGCGCGCACACACACACACACACACACACACACACACACATTGATAGAGGGTAGCAAACAAATTGCCTGATGGCGAAAATAACCTTTGATGCTACTGAACTACAATATGATGACTGCCGGGGAGAATTTCTGAGGAACAGGTTTCTAAGTAGTATGCCTGGAATTACTTTAAAATGGTAAAATCCCATTATTGTTAATGGGGTTTATACGGTCATCTCCAAAGCTGCTTTGAAAATGCGACCCAGAACATTCTGCGGGTGATAACTGAGAACTGCAGAAACTATCTTCATACAAGATGCTTTCCAGAAAGATGTCCTCGTTCCGTTTTAGAGGTACTAAAATATCGAGAGGTCTAGAGCTTCAGGGCCATATCCTCAGCTGGTGTAAATTGGTGTCGCTCCACTGGCTTCAGCTGAGGGGATGTCTTTGTTGTACCGCCTAAGGAAGAGTTGCTTTTATATTAATACACAAATGCACAAATCCATGAGAACCAATCTCTCTCTTGGTGCAGGGGGGGAAAGGAATCTACTGCTCTGACCATAAACCCCGACCTCCAAAGCCCTGCTTGTTATGTTGTGCAAAACGACACACTGGACTGGAATTTGTTGCCAGGAAGAACAATTGTTCCCAAAAGGCAGCTTTTCTGTTTAGCAGCCTGTTTTCATAGATTCATTGATTCTCAGGCCAGAAGGGACCATTGTGATCATCTAGTCTGACCTCCTGTGTAACACAGGCCAGAGAGATGCCCCAAAATAATTTCTAGAGCAGATCTTTTACAAAAACGTCTAATGTTGCTTTAAAAATTATCTGTGATGGAGAATGCATCACAACCCTTGGTAAATTGTTCCAGTGGTTAATTACTCTGACTGTTAAAAATGTACATCTTATTTCCAGTGCCGCTTTCACTTCCCCTCTAAAACAGGCCAGTTTTCCAACCAATATGGCTTTCTTTCTCGGTTGTGGGATTATGCCTTTTTGGGAATGTAGTAAAGTGTTCTCAAACAATTCTCAATTATCATTCGCACTTTTCTGATTAAATTCTTCCTTCCAATGGATTTGGCTCAAAATTGTTTTGAACTTTGTGAAATTGGCTCTTTTAAAGCACCAAGTATACAGAATCATAGCGCTTAAGGCTAAAGGGATGACCTGATCACGTAGTCTGATCTCTGGTATAGCTCAGAGATCTATACCACCCAGCACCCACACACTAAACCCAGCAAGCGAAATGAAATCAAAGTAAACAAAACCCACAGGACACTAGACTATTATGTGCCCCAGGCAGAGAATAGGAGGGACCAAGGTGCACCAGTGCAATGGCAGGGAAATGATTAAATGAGATATAGCCACATGATCCTGGGCAGTGACCCTTTTCAAACACACTGAAGAAGAAGGTGGAAAAAAACCCCAAAAAACCATAAGGTCACTGCCAATCTCACCTGAGGAAAATTTATCTCCCGACCCCACCTACGGTGATCAATTAGACCTGAACATGTCAGCTAGCCAAGCACCTGAGACAGCAAATTCTCAGGGCCACCTCTGAGCCCTGGCCCTACTCGTCCTATGACCCATCTCCAGCCCTGACCAGCCCTGATGCTTTCGGGGGAAGGAAATTAAAAAGTCATCCGAAAACACATGCGGGGGAGGAGAGGAAATCTGAAACCTTGAAGCATGAGCGTTCGAAACATAAGACATACATCGGATAAACATGAGCCCTACCCCCTACCATTGCAAGCAACCTCATCACACAAGTGCAGAAAACCTTTGATGAGGGGCCCCCACCAAAGCTCTCAAGCAAAGTAAGTGGTCGTGGGATAAAAGGGAAGGTCCTCTCCTGGATCTGTAACTGGTTCAAAGGTAGGAAACAAAGGGTAGGAATAAACGGTCAGTTTCCAGAAGGAAGAAAGGTAAATAGCGGTGTCCCGCAGGGGTCCGGATTGGAACCAGTGCTGTTCAACATATTCATAAATGATCTGGAAAAAGGGGTAAACAGGGAGGTGGCAAAATTTGCAGATGATACAAAACTACTCAAGATAGTTAAGTCCAGAGCAAGCTGTGCAGAGTTACAAAGGGATCTTACAAATCTGGGTGACTGGGCAACAAAATGGCAGATGAAATTCACTATCAATAATTGCAAAGTAATGCACATTGGCAAACATAATCCCACTATACAGATAAAATGATGGGGTCTAAATTAGCTGTTACCACTCCAGAAAGATCTTGGAGTCACCGTGGATAGTTCTCTGACAGCGTTCACTCAGTGTGCAGCTGTAGGCAGAAAAGCTACCAGAATGCCGGGAATCATTAAGAAAAGGGCTAGATAATAAGACAGAAAATATCATAATGCCACTATACTACTCCATGGTGTGCCCATACCTTAACTACCGCATCCAGTTCTCAAAAAAGACATATTGGAATTGGAAAAGGTAGAGAAAAGGGCAACAAACACGTTTAAGGGTATGGAACAGCTTCATATGCGGAGAGATTAAAAAGACGAGGGCTGTTCATCTTAGAAGAGTGATGAGTGAGGGGAGATATGATAGAAGTCTATGAAATGACGACTGGTGTGGACAAAGTGAATAAGGAAGTGTGATTTACCCCTTCACATAACCCACAAAGCGTGGGTCACCCACTGAAATTAATAGGCAGCAGGTTTAAAACACACATAAGGAAGTGCTTCTCCACACAAGGCAATCGCAGGGCATTTCATGAGACCTTCTCCCCCTCCCACAGGAATGGCCAGACTGGATCAGAGCAGCTCCCTGGAGCCCAGCATCACTCCAGCTGCTGCGGAGGAAGGGACAAGAACCCTGCAGTAGCAGATGCCCCCCACATTAGTGCTTATCCTGACACAGGAGGCTTAAAGAGGTGCATCTGGTCATCTGAGAACAGGAACTGCTCTCCCGTTATCTCCACCCCCAGCAGTTACACCTGCGACTGCCCCGGGGTTCTGAGTTTTTATACGCATCCACAATTCCTGACATTTTCATTATTAACAAAATCATTCACTTCTATTCATCAGGATAGAACAGTTACAAATCCTAAAGCTTCAGACGCGTCAGTCGGACATCCCTCTCCTGTTCTTTGTAGCTGACTAAAAGTATCATTACATCAAATTACAAATTACCTGCAGCTATTTTAAACCATATGTTGTCTTCTGGTACTGGGAAGGCATTATTACCAGCCCACTCACTGCACACACACTTGAGTCTGTTTCGATGATAATTTGTTCATCTCGTCTGGTATTTTGGAGGGTGATCGGATTCTAAATTGAGACATTCTAAATGACAACTCAGGGTACTCCCCCTACCCAGCTCGAAGCATGACCAGTCTGAGGATAACAAACCCTACACCCAGGTTTCTAGTAACAGGATCAAAATCTGAGAGCATGCTTCCGGATTTGATCTAGACAGGGATCCTAAGAAAGTCACTTTTTCTATTTCTAGAAAGGCATGCAATAAATGCATTGCAAAACGGGTTAATTGAAGGCCTGGGCAGGGTTATGCAGTATATAAGTTGCTTTATCTTTCCCCTCGGACGAGTAACGTATAATGCACAACTGATCTGCAATGGAGCTCTGCTGCCATCTACTGCACGTCTGGCCCTGCTTTCAGTGTTTCCAAGCGTTGGGCGCTCAAAACAAGATTAAGGGAAGCTTACGTGTCCTCTGGCATCGAGCCCAAATCCAAACTAAAGCTTCGTTTCAATCAATAATCCCAGCGGAGAATCCCAAAGAGGCTGAGAATCCGTGTTCCAGTATTAACATTGGCAGTTTCCCACATGCCCTCCCGACCCACTTTATATTAATGCGGTGCTGGAATGCAAGGCCCCTTGTTTTATTGATGCCCCCCGAGTAGCGATGCAAAGAAGCATAAAGCACTGAGCCAGAACACGGCATGTTTTAAAATAGGCTCTTAACTTAGCTCCCTGCAGGAAACAGCATCCCACTCTGGCCGGTAGATCCGCTGCAGCTTCTGTGAGGCACATCTCCACTCAGTCACTCCTCCCCTTTGGCAAAGAAGGGACGGGGGTCTCTTTCTTCCTATCCTGAGTTTTCGCCATAGATTCCATCACCGCAGGAGCTACGTGCAGAACCTGGCTTCAATCCGCCCAGAGTCCAAGGCCTCCCTCCCTAATGACTAACCCCCGCAAGTGGGTGGAGCTGGGCAGGACTCAGATATCCACCTGCCTTTCTCATGCAGCTCCTGACACCTGGCAAGAATCAACATTTTCTCTGAGAGCCCCAGCAGGCTGGGGCTGCAGCACCGGTGGCTTTTCTGAGACATACAGCCCTGACACCAGACAGATGAGAACCAGTCCCAGCGAACGTCAGAGCCACGTCTCCACAACCACATTGAGTTGGGACCTAGGGACATAGGACTGGAAGGAACCTCCTGAGTCCTTGAGTCCAGTCCCCTGCTATCGCAGGGGACCCATCAGAGCATCCCCTTCAGATACTTCTCCAGCTGTATCTTAAAACTCTTTAGGCTGAGAAACGGCCATCAGTATCCGTACGACTGGGCTGTATTTTGCCATCCTCCTTGCCCATAGATGAAATTCTCCATCTTCCTGAATGGGCAATCCCCTTCGGGCATGGTTCTAAGTACTGTAGTTAGCGTCTGGGGTTGCATCTAGACAAGTCACAGCAGTGAGTCTCAGAGCCGGGGTCTACAGACTCGGGCTCACTCTGTGCTGCTAAAATCAGCTGGGTACATGTCGCAGGACTCGGAAACCCAACCCCCCTCTCCAGGCTTCAGAGCCCAAGAAGGCCATAAAGCGACACAGCTATTCTTAGTGACAAAGCCCTGGCTGGGATGGTTTAATTGGGGTTAGTCCTGCTTTGAGCAGGGGGTTGGACTAGATACCTCCTGAGGTCCCGTCCAACCCTCATCTTCTAGGACTCTATGAATCTATAGCGCCAGTCCCACAAGCCCGAGTCTGTCAACCCGAGCGCTGAGACGCACAGCCACAGGCTGCTGCGGGCTGTGCAGACGTCCCCTGGGTTTTCTCGTGTTTAAAAAAAGATGGACCAGAGGTGCAAGGTCACACCTGCGACAGGGCTGCAATAAAGCAAATGAGGGGATTAGGTGCAAGGAGAGCGATATTCTACCTGCAGCACGTCTCACACACGGCGATTTGCTGTTGACGTAAGTGCACTCTCTGCCTGCTATCACACGGTCGTTAAAGGAGACGCATCCACCAAGCTATGTAAGTATTCCTCTCTGGTTCATACTTTCACAGCTCCTCCTGCCATTCTGAAGACTGGATGAGACCTCATGTCATGTGTATTTCTGTCAGTTACATAGGGATGAATTTTCTTCCAGCGAAGGGCTGCTTTCCTGTTCCTTCAGGGCGTTCTGCTCTTAAGGTGGCCGAGTTGTTTGCATACGATTTGTGCAAAAGTAAATTTAGGAACTTTCATTCTGGATGTGAGCAGATTAACTGGGGTCAAGTAATTCCCAAAGAGAGAGGAAGAGAGAACATACCGGCCACGTGCTCTTTGCATCATTCCACCCCTTCACCAACAGCGCCCAGGAGCAGAGAGTCCAGGGAAACAGTCCACCTCCCCCCGTTTTCCTGCTATCGCTGGCTGTGTGGGTGGGACTATAACAGGCACTGCATGGCAGGCCTGGTCATGGAGGGTTTTCCTTCCCAAATGCTCAGTTTTGATTCTGGTTGGAAAATGCCAACAAATCAGGCAGAGAAAAGTTCAATTTTGATTCAAGATCAAATTAACTCCAGCACCCGGCACTCAGGGTGACATTCACTCCACAGACACAGACACAAAGCCCTTCACAATACCCACACCCTGGACAGCAGCTATGGATCCTCAGTGCATCCCTTATGCAGGGCAGAAGTACAGGGGGAGAGCGTGGGTGAATCTGACCATCAGGGAATGATAACTGGCTGGGAGATCAGGCCTGGAGAACGTCACGTGAAGGAGAAGACAGTGGGGGGAGGTCCTAGAGGAATGTACTTTGGGGAAAGGAATAAGATAGGGTGAATGGAGGTCCAAGAGCATCCTCCCATAGGTACTGCAAACACAGGTACCTTGTGAGGAAGCTATACCTTCACAGGCCATATACAGGACCGTATGGCCCATTGGTCTGTTCCGGTCTGGCAATTTTTACATCCCTATGCAAACTGCGGAGAAGTACCGTGAATCTGTACCGGTGGATTTAAAATAATGAGCTAATGTCAAGTGCACATTTCAGACTCCCACAACCAAAACAGGAGTGACAGCCAGCCAGGAACACACTGTGCAGCACAGGGAAGAATAATGGCACAGAGGAATGGGCCATTTTAACCTTAACAACAGTGATGTTTTTCACTAGGGCAAAGACGGAATGAAGGGGACCCAGTGACTTTTCCCAAGACCAGGGTTTCTGTTTGCCTCTTGCTTTCATTGCAGATAAGGCAAAAATAACACTTCTCTCAAACATACAGGCTAAATAAAGTCTGTCTGGCAATGTCATGAAGACAATGGCAGTATATGGACCAAAGCAGCCGAAGGAAAGGAATCCTGCCACAACGGTCAAAATGGAGGCTCTCCACCACCATCACCTCACATTGGGCGACTTGTAATGTTAATCAAGATTAAGCCTACCTGTCCTCAAAATCAGTGTGAAAGCTCCCGCAAATTGTAGACATTTACTGGCAGTCAGCCTCCCTCTCTTATCATTAACTCCTTATTAAGATGAGTTAGACTCGTTGCATTGCAACAGAATATCCAGATCAAATCCTGCAGCAATCAAAATGGTGGTCTAGGGTTCAAAATACTTAGAGAGAGGAGAAATTTAAAGGATGCGCCTCGGAATCGGGATTGCACTCTCCTCCCCGGTAATGGGTGACGTCAGTACGTTATCAGTTACAGCAAAGTCACAGAAAGACACACCCGGACTCCAGCAGGCTTTGGAACGGTCCCTTCCCAAGGAATGAGGTCCTTTCCGTCTCATGAATTCTCCTCCGTGGAGTTAACATTCTCTGGGAATGCAGCAATAGTGAAACTGAGCAGAGATCTCCAGTCCCCTCTGAAAATGATCTGCCATGATATCCCAGAGCATTGGTGGTAAGCTCATCCAGGAGAGGCCCCTTTCTCATAGCCGGGTCTCTTCTGCGAGCTGGGACACTCCAGTAAGGCGGGTTCCTGTGACAGAGTACCCTGCAGCTGACTCACCAATCTGTGCTTTGCAAGCATCCCCCGGTGGGTTGCAGTGAGGAGCTAGTGAGCTCAGGACTGGGTGATCAAACAACGAGCCAGGTGATTCGGCTCCTCCACTGCGGAGAGTTAAGGGGGAGACAGGACTCTCTCCTCCCACCCCCATGTCTGGGAAGGGCAGACAGCTGGCCCGAGAGGCCCAGGATCTCAGAGAGGTGAGATCTCTGCCCGTTTCTGGGGAGAAGGTAAAAAGCCTTGTGCTGTGAGGCACAAGCACTTGTATTGCACGCTCTAAATAACGCACGTAGCGTTGAACCTGCGCAGGCAGGTGTGAGGACAGTTTGCAGCGAGGAAGCCAGGGGGAGGGAGCCCTGCCCTGTGGCCGTCCAAGGCCACTCTGGTGAGCAGAGAGCTGATTTCTTAGCAGCTGCCACTCCCATCAGAACTCCAAGTTTTTCACAACGCCCTACACAGCCTTTCCTGGTGCTGTTTCTCGTGCTAACTGCACACCGTGCTCCTCCGCAGCACACGGGACCTGAGCTGGGCACCAAGCGGCCCTGCTGTGCAGAGCACAGCGATGCCAAATTCTGTAGCACGTTGCAATATCTGTGCCATCGTCAAGTAAGGTCGAAAACAGAGGTTAGCACTGCCGCAGCTGTGAGAAGAGCTGACAGAAGCAGCGGGGTGTTCCTCATGGTGCTCCCATGGACTGTCCTGCTGAGCAGAGAGAATTGGGCAAGGAACACACCTCCGATCCGCCCCGCTCACTAGTCCCCAGCTGCTGGCTCCACTCCAGGAGTCTTTGCCGAAGGAAGGGTCAGAGCTCCAGGCTGGTCTACACAGGGAAAGGATCCGTTCTAGACACACTGCATGTGGAGAGCCAGGTCCGGCAGCAGCCCGGTTTCAGAGCTGCATGTCCAGCTGCTAAAAGTAACGGGCAGGGGAGATCACCTGCAAACCAGTGGTTTTAAAGAGGAGTGTTAGGAGCAAGAGGGAAGACAGACAACGTGACCTGGACTAAGAGCACTGGGGGATCCAGGCTGTGAGTGGGCTAAGGAAAAGCAAATGGTGTGGAAAGCCGTCAAATACAAAGCAGCGTGTGGGGGTCACAAAACCAGCCCCTCCCACACTTTCCTCCACGCAACACCTGCCCCCCACCTCTTCCCCTCTCAAAAAAATGCTGGAAATGAAGTTCAAAGCAAAATCACCAGCTAAACAAACATCAGCAGCGTTGCAGAGATGTCAGGGCTGAGCTCAGGGACTCTCCGGAGGAGACAAACAGCGGGAGCAGCTGGGCAAGCTCCAGCGCTGCCCTCCATCCAGCAGAACCGTGTACCCGACACGCCCAGGGACCCAGGGACACTCCCGGGCAGCAGCCAGCTCCAAATGATATTTTCCTTCCTAAGAGCCAGATCCTGCCAGCCTGGCCTGTGGGGGGGGGAGAGAGGCTCTTCAGCTACAGACGCGCCCCCGGCCTTCTCTCAGCCCGACAGCTAGCACACTGCCTGCTGCTCTCTATTAGAAGTGTTTGGGCCGCGGTTAGCAAGGTGCTTAATTGTGTACCTAACTTTAAGCATGTGAATAGTCTGATTGACTTCAATGGGGCTACTCCTGCTTCAAAGCCTTCCTGGAGTGTGGCCTGACGCAGCAAGCTGCACAGGGCAGGGACTGCGTGTTATCCCTGGGGAACGCCTAGGACAGTGTAGAAATAATTATACCAACTACACGGCAGTCATTGTACATTAGTATCAATGCCCTGCAATCTGCCAGTTGACATCGCACCATAATTTCCATGGCAACACACTGATGTCATGGACATGGGATAATGTGAAATGGAAATGACTGAAGGCAAATTCCAGGGGATGCTGCAGTGACGGATGCCAAGAGTACAACCTAAATCAATAGGTAGACAGATGGGGTCTAGCAGTCTGCTTGTTTTGTAGCTGGAATTAAAAACCAAAGAAAATTAAACTACAAAGTCAACCTACAAACTTGCACGGACATAGAGAGAAGATCCTAACTTTACTTTAAAGTTCTAGCGCGGTTCTTTTGTGTAGTTATGCACATACCGGTCGGTTCTGGAGCTTGAAAAGAGCCAAAAGGTGGCCTGGAAGCAAGGAGCTAACTGACACTTGGTGAGTTTCAAGGGCTGATTCCAGAGTGCCCAGTCTAGTGAGTAGAACTCACATCACACTTCCTTCGCTCTGCCTATCTGACCGCCAGTGTTCTTTGTCATCTCTGGGTCAGCTCTGTCACCACAGGGCTCCCAAATGTCACACATTTTGTTATCAAATGTAGTCCACTAGATGAAACTCTGAGATTCCCATTTCTGACTTTCCGAACGGGGGAAAGAGAGCCACGTGACGATTTGATTGAGAAAAGGCAGAGCCGGCTTTTGAGGCCACTCATCTGGAAAACCAAGTCGGCTGTGGAAACCTGCAAACCAAGTCAGATGTCAGGAGGGAGGGAATCTCTTCCTTGAGCACTGCAAACCTTGACCACTAAGTTGAGAGAGAACGCCTCCAAATACACGCTTAACAGAGAAGGAAGAAAGCCCGTTTCACTTGGAACGTGATCGGCCATAACGCTTCACCAGAAACCCTGTCTCCATCGGGGACATTGATAATGCTGCAGCTGTCACACAGAGCCAGGGTTGGGCAGCGGCAGAGATAGGGACTAAACCACGCACTAACTAGGTACACACAGCTGATGCAGAAGGGCATCAAGGTGCTGCCCTGTTCTGCCTGTGAGGAGCTCCTTCTCTTGAGATTCCCCAACCAATTCCTTCCAAAGAAGAGCAGGAATGGTCTGCACTGACTCTGTGCACCGGGGCCGTTCCTCCCTCCTTTACAAGAAGACAGAGTCCAGCACTGCTATAAACAGCAGAATTCATGCTGAAGGAAACGGGAGTTTTGCCTGAGTGAAATCTGTGAGATCAGACTCCAAAGAGAGCTATTTGCCTGCATCCAGAGGGAGTTATCCCTGTCTTGCAGAACACTCTGAAGTGCTCACAACTGGACACTGCCAAGATTTGCTGAAATAACGATCGGCAAAGCCATCTAAAACTTGGAGGCTGAGTTGCCAAAGCTGTCCAAGGGATCTGGACTCCCAGCTTTCATTACTTTTAATAGGGACTGAACATCAGATCCTCTTTGTGGCTTTGGAAATCTCAGCTGAAGAGTTCAGTCCAATACACCCGCATCAGCAAGCAGCCTGAAAATGCTTCAAGTAACCGGAGCCAGGAAAGCATCCAGTTCCCAGTCATCTGAACTCCAGTCTTTTCTGTTGCAGCTTGTGACTCACTGCTTGATCATTCCTATGGTTTGCATTATTTATTCCACACAAGCTCATCAGCTTTTTATGCTTTAGCAATGACCTTCTGATAGTAAGTTAAGCCTACAGAAACAGCATTTGTAATTAATCTATTTCCATAAGATTAGCATGTCAAATGTCACAAGGATACATGTTGCATTCCTTTGCAGCTTAACATCCTTTTGTCTGATTTCCATTAAAACCATAAAAGTCTCGTCAGAAAATAAACAGCCTGACATGAATTGCAAACCACATCCCCACACTGACATCCAGATGAGTCAGTCTTTGCTGTTCTATACAGGCCAATAATGCAAACCTGGGTTATTGGTATGTGCAAGTTACAAAGCAAGTCCATGCCAAAGAAACAACCGCTGTACCTCACCACCTCACCGGTATCTGTAGTTTTCAATAAACAGTGTCACTTGGCAGAAATTCACAGCATGGACACCTGTCAACGAAGAGCTGGGTCATGAGCCTATCCATCTTCTTGATGAACTGTGAAATGCACCCGGAGATCTCTCCTGCACAAAACAGATTCCACACATGTGAAGATGACCGTCATGTGATACCGTGTTTATCACATGACTCAGCAATTTATCACACCTTTTTCCAGCATCACCTCTGATCAGCATCAGTCGTGTGGTAGCAGGTACAGGCTCTAAAGCAGGTCAGGCCCCGTTGTTCTCTGCCCTCTACAGACATATGCACAGAGACTGCCCCGGGCCCTGCAGGTTTATCCCCATTTTATATGCGGGGAACTGAGGCACAGAGAGATGAAGTGACTTGCCAGCAGGGGTCTGGCAAAGCCAGGAGCTGCACCCAGATCTCCCGAGTCCAGCCAGGTGCCTGCTCCTCACGTCTGAGGGAGCCGGGGGGAGGAATGCACGGAGCAGCCCCTGCTCTGACACCATCACGCACCCCCCCCATGTCACCCCAGATGAGCTAACCAGTGCTGCTGAGCGTGGCCCCTCACCACAGCCTCTGGTGAGACTGTCCCTGCTCTCAGAACTAGCCTGCCCCAGTCCTTGTGCGCCAGGAACGCAGTGTTCAGACTCGTGTCTCGTCCATGCACAAGCCCTCCAGAGGACGGCCAGTCTCCGGGCGCCCCACCGTTGTGCACTCCTGCAAAGCTCATCACAACCTTGCCCTGAGGGTGTCGTTTGGGGGCTGCAAGCGGCCAACGTTCCCCAGGTCGTAAACCCGCTCAGAGCGAGTGTCACGGCTGCTGCCTTCCAGCAAAGGACACGCCCCCGTTGAAGAGGCATATTGCAGGCGTGCACACCGCTGGGAAGAACACCCAGCATGCAGGAAAGAACGCAAATGGTGACACAGGTGGGGGATAACACAGGCACCAGGCATTTCACGAAACCAGACCCGTTTCCACCTTACCAAGCCAGGACAATGGGTCAGGCAGACAAAGAGAAGTGCTTTAAAACAGCCCTTTCCAGCGCGCCATCTGACTCCGGCTGTCCCAGCGCAGGGCAGGAGGGTTTTAGGGTTTCTTTGTTTCATGTGACTCTGTAACACTCATCCCACGTGCACTGACCACGTTACCGCTCAGCCTGCCAAGTCACCACCAGCCTCACAATAAGCAGATGACAACTGACAAAGCCCACAATGTATTCAAACTTTTAGAAAGTCAGCCGGTTAAATGAGATCTCTGACAGTCCCCTCTCCTGGCCGGTAAACACGACCCAGCAGCAACCAACCCACGTTCCAGACACAGCTTCTCCCAGCCCTCCGTTGTTGAACCTGTAGCTTGCTGGCTATGGCCAGGAACTCCCACTGGGCTGAGGGGGCGAGCACACGGACTAGAAGAACTACAGGAAGGGCCAGATGTGCTCCTGCGTTTTGTGCACACAGGTATGTACTATGGGGACAAGTCTGTGTCTTGCTGCCTGTCATAGCTGGCACTTGATTGCAGGCACAGATCAGGGTGTTCGAATTGCAGGTGCTCAGAGTGAATTGCGGGCACAGCTCCACGGGAAAGAAACGTTGTGTGCTAGCAAAAGGAAGAGACCAGTCCTCGCTCTGTTGAACAGCGTCCCCTCTCCCCATGTCTGAACACGTTTGAAAAGGGTGGATGCACGGTGGTAGGTTCTGGCCAAGCGGGTGCTGGGTGCGGTGACGTCCGACTCTCAGGAAGGCTATATGTTTATGTAAAGTAGGTTTGGGCTACAGAAAGAGGCTGTGTCAAAAAAGAAGGAGCTGAGTGCATAATTATTTACCACACACATTACCCTGAGGCTAGAGCATAATTTACAAGAGAAAATAGATTGTCAATTTTAAAGGCAGCTTTAACTTATAATCAGCTGGGACTGCATATTGTTGAGAAGACATTAGCATGATTCTACAGCTGTCCCTGTGTGCAAAATAGTCCTGGACACTGACTGTCGCAGTTCCATTGCAGCCCCAGGATTGCATGCCAGCCGTCTGGGGGTTTGAGCTGGTACACATCTTCTTGTACCCCCATCTCCTCCACTTTTGTGGAAGAGGCAAACAACAGAATAAATGCAGTCTGTTGTTCCAGGCATGCAGATCTTGTCAGGTCACATGCCACTAGCCACACAGGGGAACAACTCATCTGAGTGAAGCAAGCAGGATTGCCCTAACAAATTCTACGTGCATGCAACATTCCATAACAATCTGATTGAATACACCATGTGATCCACTTCAACAGAAATGGAAGGGGGCGGGGAAGTGGGGGAGGTCTAGGTTGGATATTAGGAAAGTCTTTTTCCCTAGGAGGGTGGTGAAGCACTGGAATGGGTTACCTAGGGAGGTGGTGGAATCTCCATCCTTAGAGGTTTTTAAGGCCCGGCTTGACAAAGCCCTGGCTGGGATGATTTAGCTGAGGTTAGTCCTGCTTTGAGCAGGGGGTTGGACTAGATACCTCCTGAGATCCCTTCCAACTCTAATCTTCTATGATAAGGGTAAAGGAGAATTTTCGCTCACTTTTTGTTAGAAATTATTTCTGTCCATAAGAATCATTTCTGTTTCTCCATCCAAAGTCGTCCAACACAGAAAGAGGGTCAAATTCTTCTCCACTACTTCCATGTAAACCATTAACTTCACTGATATGGAACCAAAGAAGTTTTGGCCCAGTAATTGTAGAGTGCTTTCTGTTTCTTCTTTGATTCGCTGCTGTCTCTCAGGAGCGACGCTGCATTCTAGGGTCTCCTACTGAAATGTTTGTGCTTCTCCAAAAATAGGGGTGGTTCCAAAGTGTTGATTTGTTACTTATTCTACTGCCCTTACATCACACTGAAACGCTCATTTAAATAACAGGGGAAACCCCTGACAGATTGCCCCTGCTGCTCAGACACCACACCAGTTCTTCAGGTAGAATCTAAGCCGCTATTGTGCATGCTGTGAAGTTACAGTACACCATAGTGTCAGAACTGTATTCATTGCTACCAGCCCAAGCTATATTGCATTCCAACTCTCTTATTAGAGTCTGATCTCCGGCCCTGACAAGATAACAGGACGGAGAGCATTTTCAGAGCTCATGTGCACCACATGTGAGAAGGGCCAGCTCACGAAGTCATGAGGCATGGTGTGGTTGCCCCGAAACCATTTCAAACTCAGCTCTGTCTCCTGAAGCTGGGGAAAAATCAGTGCAATCACTAACCTTTTCCACCCCACCACATAAAAGTCGGAAGAGAATAGCTATAGGATGTTGAGGGATTTTTATTTTTTTGGTAGGGCTGTCTTTGACACAAGGACAAAACCCAGTAGCTGCAAACTTCTGCGACTTTGTGGACAAAAATATTGTGCATGTAGACAGCACAAGGTCTTTCTTGTTTTGACTCCAGCTTTCTGCTGTTTTTTAAAATGCTGGTAGACGGCCTGTCTCTTCTGACCAAGCTCACAGACCCCTGACTTTCTTCTATGAACTTCCAATGCGTCATTCCTCACTATTTAAGTTGCTGGGTGGGGGAATAAAGAAATGAGATGCTGCCTCGGGGAAAGTGGCGGGCTTACAGACCTAAACCTCACTCACAACACAGATGGAAACATTGCTAAGCGAAACCAAATCCAACCCACGGGTGACTTTACTGCAGGAAATACGAGTAATATTTCCAGTGAAGCACCTGATCACCTCATTGGTCACCTCATCATCAGGAGCTCAGGGACATTGACTCACCCCACACATTCAGACAGACCCTCCCCTTCCTATCTTGATTTAGGCCAAACCTTCCTGCTGCTGCATCTGTGCAACTGCAGTGCTTCCCCTGCTGGTGTGATTTGCAGTCATTTCGACAGGGTCAGATTCATGCCCCACAGAAGGACTGGCCCTGATAATCTTGTTCCTGCAAAGAGACTCAGCTATAGTGAATAGCAGAGCTTCAGTGTTCACACCAGGATGCTTCAGAGTGACTCCACCATCATTTTGACAACCCCATGCAGTGGAATGGACTGGTCCAGCAACAACAACCGTCTTTGCCCCAACTCGGCGTTCCCCTTGGCTAAAGGCTCTCTGACTGCTGAGTGCTCCCCAGCTCTGCCAGGTGGGTTTTTGCCAGCACAGAAAACGAATAGCGCTCAGCTCTGACTAGCACCCAGCCCTTCTCCTGCTGGAGGGAAAACTCCACCTTCTCTGCAGTCCCCAGTCTGGACTGGTCAGCACCGAAGAGCTGCTCGGCACGTAGCAATTGCAAACTCCACTTTCATCCACAGCAAGAGGAACTCTCCTGCAGGCAGACTCGAGCTCCAGTGTTGGGACGAGCTCCCCACGGAGATAGAAAGACATCCCCTTCCTTCCGTAGAGCTGAAGCCTTTGATCCTGCTCCCAGGCCCCCAGCACAGCTCTCTTCAAACCGGCACTGTACATGGTCCTAACTTCAACACGGTGCTCAGCCGGGGACGTTCCCAAGCAGCAGCAATGTGCGAAATCCTCCAGACCCCTCCACAGCACAGGCAACGCCAGCATGGACTCCAGGTAGTTGGTCACACCGTGGTCCTGCCTGCCTGGCAGCTTCGCTTCCTCACTGGAATTCTGTCCACTGCCATCTCTAACCCTTGAAGCAAACACCTTCTCGAGACGGTAGCTGCCAAGCACATTCTGAATTGACCCTCTATCTCCCTTTAACGCTAGATGGTTTTCGTCAGCTGCAGCACCTGCCTAAATTCTGCAAACATCCCATCAGTTCTCTTGTATTGAGTGACACATGCAGCCTTCACGCACGGCTCAGCAGTGCCCTTTCAAGCTGGGAAACTACCTTGAAATGACAAAGCAACAGCGAACAAGACCTCAGAGAGAACATCGGCGAGGGGCGTGAGATCTCCTTCACGAGACAAACGCTGAAGTTCAGTCCCTGTTGTAATTTATACAATGCAGCCACATCGAAAGCTCCAGGTTTCCTGGGTACGGGGCTGTCTGAGAGGTGATCCATCTTGAAGGTTCGTAAATACTTTTGTTCCTCTGCAGCCTGCTCAGTTCAAAGAGCTCTTTTGATGTGAAGTAAAAACAGCAAAGCACTGAGCGGTACTTGCAGGGTTCCCTTGCCAGGATCCGCCTCCCTTAGAAAGCTGCAGTAGTAGAAGCTGGTAACTAATCAAAGGCAAACACAAGTCACAAAGTTTTATTAAATATTTTATTGCACAACTTTTCAATATTTCACCCGCTCAAAGAGCCCCTGGTTTCCCCTTTCCTGGGGACCGGCTGGGCTGGGCCAGGAATGAGCAGAACACAAGCACTCACAGAAGAAAGAATAAGGTCAGATGATGCAGAGGTGAGGAGGGTGCTCCTTTTATGCCACGGTTTAAAGCCCTTTTCCGGTTTCTCTTTGGCAGCCCCATTACGATTGGCTTGAATAAACACCATTGGCCTCTTTAAAGTGCTCCTCCTGACAACAGTGTTCCTGCTGGCATCTCCCGCGCACACCTCCACACCTGCCTCCTCTGCCTCTGACGGAAGGACACAGCCATTGACATAGATGTTTAAAGGAAAACAGCAGCTGGTCTCTTACTCCGACAGGTCATTTGTAGAGGCAGTATCAACCCTCTCCTCCTTCGCCCCCTGGTAGGCAGAGCTCTGCTGACCTCTCTGCACGTCCACTCCAGCCAGGGGAGGATGTTCTTCAGCCCAAATCCATCCCGTCTGATAGCTCTGTTCTGCAGCTGTTAGCCACTGCCGGTGCACAGCGTCTCCCAGGTGGTCATGCAACCACCCATCACACAGTGGCACAGGGGGAACTGTTCACTCCCTAGCAGCTCCACTGCGATGCATGAGACAGACTATAGGCACTCTGCTGTCATTGTCAGCATGCAAAGGAGGGAACTCAGATGCATAGGTGCTGCTCAGGCCTGCCACTAATCCGATGTGAGCCTCAGTTTACTGAGTAACACTTCCCTACCTTACAGAGAAGGGGTGTTAACTAATTAGGGTTTGTAAAGATCTTTGGGGGAAAGTCACTATGGAAACATGATGTATTCTGATCTCAAATAGCCACAAAGGAACTGTCAGACACTTGCAGTTTTCTTCTGAGCCTTTATATTTTTGTCAGACCAGCTGAGAAAAAGCTAATATTTTCTCAATCTAGTTTCCTTCCTTCTGTTTAATATTTTATGCCTTTAATCATGTTTTCTGTAGGACCAGCATTTAAATAATGAGAATGCTTATTCACCAGATAAGGATTTGGATGGGATCCTTTCCCCAGACTCTCACAGGATTAAAATTTAATATTTTACCATTAATTTCACATCATAAGTATGTACAAATGCAATTCACTGGAGGGGACTTTCCACAGTGATGATATAATTCAGGATTATCAATACAACTTTTCTCTAATACCACACTTCCTTAAAGTTTATATCCCTTGGCACCTGCTACAAAAATAGGCAGGGTTGCTCAAGGACACTGAAAATATTAAGTATGTTTATCCTTTGAGCATAAAGCTACAATGAAATCCCTAACTCACTCAGCGAAACGACTTTGGAAAAGTCATTCTGAATGCTGGTCTCTACAAAGGTACTTTTAAAAAAACCCACACGCTCACATGTTCTTCTTTAAAAAGAAATTCCACAGCTCTGTAACAGCCAGTTCATGACGAGCATTTATTTCACTGAGCAAGTACAAACCAGAGGATGCATTTTTCTCATTTTGTTGACTTCTCTTCAGAGCTACACGCACTTCATCACCTGTTCAGACCAAACATTCCTGTTTCATTTCTATTTGCTTACCCAGCAGACTGATTTTTAAGAAAATCAAGAGGCATATTCTGCACCTAACGCCTGGAGATACTGTGTTTCCCATCTGCCCTTGAGATTGTCAGTTTCCAGAATAGAGTCAAATTCACTGTTGTCTTACACTCTAAACAGTCTGATTATCTTCAGAGCATTGCACTGGTTGTAAATCAGCAATGACTCATCCCCGGGTCAGCAATTAGACAATCCAGGGTCTATTTTCCCCAGCAGTATGCAAAGGCCTTGCACCTTTTCCGGTGCACATCCCCTATGTAAGACTGGACTTCCATGTCTGGTCACAAATGAAAAGTACTGAATCCTTTTATTTGGGGCTCAGCCCTGCAAAGTGCTGGACACTTTGGTCCCAATCCAGCAAAGCACATAAGCAAGGACGTCACTTTGACTTCCGTGGCACTACACATGTGCATACAGCTGAATACCTGCTTACGCCTGCCAAGTACAAATGGAGTGGGGAATTCAGGCTCCGGCTTTGCCAGACTTTGTGGGTTGGGCTTTGGTTTTGCAAAGTCAAACTTAGAGCTGATTTGTATCACATGACCATAGTAAAGAAACACAGAAAGAGCCACTTGCTTCTAACACAGAACAAGGAATCTTAGGCAGGAATCTGTTTTCCTTATGTCATATAACTATTCACTTCCCCTGACCACTTTTATCTGTAACTAGGGCTTTTGCTTTGGGTGGGCGGGTTATTATTTTCATTTTTTTTTCAGGGTTTATTTTTAGCAATTTTTTAGTTGTAGATGTCCAAAAATTGGTTTTTTGGTGGGGTTTCCTTTTGTACATGCTAAAATGTACTATAGTAATATACGTTGTAATGAATCATCTCTTTGTAATGTTCCCTGGCCTGCTTTAACACAGCACTGTTTCAAACAGCACTAGATTAAAGCACACTAAAGAATTTTAGCGCACACCAGCAGGGCCTACACAGATCAGTTAACGTGCAACTCATTGGCGCGCTTTAGAAATAGCCACATTACTGCTCCATGTAGACAAGACCTTAGATACAAGAAGCTAATCCCAGTGTTTCGCCGTTAAAACCAAATATCAGAAGACCTACCTCTATCCTTCCCTATCCACTCTTCCTGCTACAGAGTTAAAAGACAGTACACATGGTCTCAGTTTAAATCCAAGTTCTGCTTTATTCAAACCATCAACATTTGGCAGGGACAAAGGCACCGGGCCCGACTAAAGTGATCTGGGGTTGTTTTATCTCCATGAAGTTCCATGAAAATTCATGGTCTCGTATCGACATAACTGAGAGAAGCGTTTCGCCCTGAGCACTTCAAAGTGACCTGGAAAGTGTGTGTGTGTTGGGAGACCAGGAGGAAGTTTTCCCTCTCTCAGGAAATATTGTGATGCCCCAAGGCACTGCCTTGGAATAGTGAATGGTTGGAGCAGCCACTCAACCCATTTGCCATTCACAGCAAGAAGTTTTATGGATCCTACACAGCCCAGAAACTATGCTAGGTATTCTTGAGCACCATCTCCAGGAACATGATCTACTAACAGCTCTGTACCCGCTAGTAACACTCGATTCAGGCCATGTCCTATTGTCTCTTTGCACGGGCCTGTCAGTGACAGCCCTGCCTACAGAATGAGGTCAGAACGCTCCCCCACAAGAGCTCCCTTCTCACCTCCTCTTACCTCAAGAATCTACACGCTCATGGGTGTGTTCAGGAGAGGAATTAATACTGGCATCTTGCAGAGCCCCTACTTGCTAATAGAACATAACCATGAAGATTGAGAAGCTTGAACCGGTCCACTTCCTCCTCTTACCTGCCTCAGTTTCTCTATCGTTTTGCCCTAGGCGTGCACACACACACACAAAGTCCCATACATAAAAACTAGCTGATTTTACACACATTTGGAAAATGCCTTCCTGAGTTAAGCCACTTTGTCACAGATTGGGATTTTGGATATCTCAGAGGCACGGTTTTTCATTGTCTCTGTAGGACTGGCCCTAGATTCATAGATGCACATATTTTTAAGGCCGAGTGAGACCATTGTGATAATCTAGTCTGACCTCTTGTATAATACACCCCAGAGAATTCCACACAGTAATTCCTGCTTTAAGCCTATAACTCCTGGTTGAGCAAGAATATAACTTTTGGAAAAACATCCAGTCTTCAAAGGCATCAAGAGATAGAGAATACACCACATCCCTATGTAAATTGTTCCAGTGGTTAATTAATTCCCCTCTCCCCCATTCAAAATGGGCACTTTAGTTCTAGTCTGTATTTGTCTAGCTTCGGTTTCCAGCCATTGGATCGGGGTGTTTCAGCCTTTGGGGCCTGGTCCTGCTCTCCCTGAAGTCAAAGGATCTTTGGCTTCCAAGAGAAGAGAAGCAGGTTCTCGTAGAGGCTTGTTCACCAGAGTTTGGATTCTGAGCACACTCGATGCTACACTCTGAACTCGACCAGATGGAGAAGATCTGCTGAAGCTGAGCAGACTCCGATGCTGGCTACGCAAGTCACAAATTACCCACATGTCAGAGCTCACCTTGCAATTTCTGTGGGGAGTATTAAAATGATTTTTCCATTTTCTCATTCTATTTCTCTTCTCCCTCTTGGAAATAGAGGATGACATTATGTGATAAGGTCCGTCACTTTAAATTAAACCAAATAGACTTTTTTATCCTGTCGTAATCTGAATGCAGATAAAATGTGATATCCCAAGGAAGAAAGAAGCAATATGGGGACTGGGGTCAGAGGGGGAACGTCTGAAGAATCGTCTCTCATGTTTCACAAGCTTTCTTATTTCTTGTTTAACTCTGTAATGTCTGCAGGTCTTTTCATAAGCAACAGAGAGCTGGCACTGCTGTCTTCAGCTATTTATAGCCTCTCAGTCTGCCCGTAGACTAAGAATAGCCCTGCACCTGGACTCTCTGGGGTAATGGCATAAACGAACATATGCGCTACAGCTGCTCAGCTCTGTAAGAAAATAGCTGTTCCAGAGTAAGGTCACACAACTCTCCTTTGTCGCACTGCCGACAAAAAACTTGACAACCGTCAGGCTGTTGATGTGCAGACACCACGGCCCGTCATGCTGAGCAATACTGGCACTCGTTGTTTACTCGTATTCCCCCGTCTCTTTGTATCCATCAGCTGTCTAGTTTAGATTGTAAGTCCCTTGGAGCAGTGACCATATTTTTGTTCTGCGTTCGGGTCCATGACCAGGGGTCCCAGCCGCTCTGACAATATAAATAAATAAACGAAGGACACCATAAAGCAAGGAGCAGCTTGGTGAATGCCCCAGGTCTACGAGTTTGGTAAAAGAGCTGCAGACGGAAAGCCTGATCCTCAACCAGTGTAAATGGGTGTAGCTCTGCTGAAGTCAAGGAGTGAGGCAGATTTTCCTGAAAGGCTGGTGCTAACTGTCACAAGAGATTTCCCATGATGGGTGCAGTTCTCATAGCTGCAGTATTGCTAACCCCACACAACCAACAACCACGAGGCAGACGCCAAAGATCATGAGCTTGGCTTAAAAATCATGAGATTTTAAAAATAATAAATGTGGGGGTTTTTTGCATTTGCTTTCTGGTGTTTAAGCCTTTAGGGCTCATGTTTTCAATCATTCTTCTGCAACCAGGAGGGCGAGGCATGTGCTTTAGTGAATGAAAGTTGAGGCTCACACAATTCACATGCATCCAGGAACTGGGGCTTTATGAAAAATGCCAAATATAAAGGGATTCGTGATAAAAAAAAAAACCACACACACACAAGCTGGTAGCATCAAGCTTTCTAGACCGCCCACTGAGCTGGGCCAGTTTCCACCCGCTGAGGCCCTGACCCGCGGCTCGGTGCCTGTACAGCACTCCAGAGCTCAGCGTGGGAGCTGCTGAGGCTGTCGTCCCCACGCTCTGCCTGCCCTTCTCGCCTTGCTGCTCCCTTCGCCTCCCTCTCAGCCTGGAGCTCTTTTGCACCTGCTCACTGTGCCTGGAAACCTCTCCCAATTCGCACTATTGCAGGGGGGCCTCCTTGCTCCAGGGCTTTGGCTAGCTCTGGCCCCAAACCAGCTCCCCAGAGTCACCAGGTCTCCTGCACCTCCCCTTTTGAAGTAGTTTTTCCTGAAAGCAAGCTCAGACCTTCCCTGCCTCAGGCCAAATTCCTAGGGACCGCCCCACCCCTTTCCCACGTCTGCCAGAATCCTGGAGCCTCCCTCTGAACCTACCTCAAGGACATGACTCTCTGAATATTCTGCCCCAAAAGCATTCTGGGTAGCTGAGAAGCAGTTTATCCTGCCTCCCCCAGACGCCATTGGCTGGAGTGGGGACAGAGGAGACTGAGCGATCCATCGGATGTCTGGCACTCAGTCCTGGCGCTGCCACTGCTGAGCCTTCGGCTGGTGGAATGGCAATAAAGGCCCTTTCCGAGAGCGGTTCCACTACTGGATCTAGGCATGCAGGAAACCTCCTGCCCCTGTTTTTGCTGCCTCCCCCACTCCACTCCACACCCCGCCTCAGCCCCATTCCCCTGCATGCAGTTGATATTTGGTACCTTGCAGAACCGGAGTGTGACTGTGCTGAATTATCACTAGTCTGGTGGGATGTTTAAAGCTTTCCTGATATTACCCCCGGAAGGAAGCAGCTGACAATCCAGGCTAGTGCTGGCAGGTGCATTCATGGAAAACACCCCACTGGACACGGCGGAGGCTAGCGATGGGCAAGGCTAGAACTATAACGACCGTGTTTCCATCCGTTTCCTGGGTCCAAGGCCTTAAAAGCAGAGCAGGGAAGGAAAGTCCTGCCACCAGAGAATTCTGGGAGCAGCGGGTTTGCTCGCACTGCAAAGTGTGTCGTTTTAAATAGCTGCAATGGACAGGAAAGTTTCTGCTCCTCACAGCAGAACAGCGAACGCTGAGCTACGTAGCTGGGCACCTTCGCATCCTGTATTTTGTGTCTTGCCTAATTGCTTAGGTTGCCGTAGTAACAGAGCTTAGCTTTTTGCCATAGCAATAGAGTTAGACTATTAGGGGATAGCTCCTGGCTGGTTTTTAGTGTTAGTTCAATAAAGACGCTCCTTGTGTTGCATCTCTCTGTGATCCTGTGCTGGTTTCTCTCTCTCTGAATACAAGCAATTAAAAGGAATTCAACATAGCTTGGCTTAACAAAGAAGTCTTTGGAGAACTTAAACACAAAAAAGAAGCTTACAAGAAGTGGAAGCTTGGTCAGATGACTAGGGAGGATTATAAAAACACTGCTCAAACGTGCAGGAATGAAATCAGGAAGGCCAAAGCGCAATTGTAATTGCAGCTAGCAAGGGACGTGAAGGGGAACAAGAAGGGTTTCTACAGGTATGTTGCCAACAAGAGGAAGATTAGGGAAAGTGTGGACCCCTTACAGAATGGGGGAGGCAATCTAGTGACAGAGGATGTGGAGAAAGCTGAGGTACTCAATGCCTTTTTTGCCTCTGTCGTCACAGACAAGATCAGCTCCCAGACTGCTTCACTGGGCAGCACAGATATGGGAAGGAGGTGAACATCCCGCAGTGCTGAAGGAACAGGTTCAGGACTATTTAGAAAGATTGGACATACACAAGTCCATGGGGCCAGATGCAATGCACCCATGGGTGCTGAGGGAGTTGGCTGATGTGATTTCAGAGCCATTGGCTATTATCTTTGAAAGCTCGTGGCAATTGGGGGAGGTCCCTGAGGACTGGAAAAAAGCAAATATAGTGCCCATCTTCAAGAAAGGGAGGAAAGAGGATCCGGGGAACTACAGACCGGTCAGCCTTACCTCAATCCCTGGAAAAATCATGGAGCAGGTCCTCAAGGAATCCATTTTAAGGCACTTGGAAGAGAGGAAGGTGATCAGGAACAGTCAACATGGATTCACCAAGGGAAAGTCATGCTTGACCAACATGATTGCTTTCTATGAAGAGGTGACTGGCTCTGTGGATGTGGGGAAAACGGTGGCTGTGATATACCTTGACTTTAGCAAAGCTTTTGATACGGTCTCTCACAGTATTCTTATCAGCAAGTTAAAGAAGTATGGGTTGGATGAATGGACTATAAAATGGATAGAGAACTGGCTAGAGCATAGAGCTCAATGAGTAGTGATCAATGGTTCCATGTCTAGCTGGTAGTCGGTCACAAGCAGAGTACCCCAGGGGTCGGTCCTGGGACCGGTTTTGTTCAACATCTTCATTAATGATCTGGAAGATGGGGTAGATTGCACCCTCAGCAAGTTTGCAGATGACACTAAGCTGGGGGGAGTGGTAGAAACCCTGGAAGGTAGGGATAGGATACAGAAGGACCTAAACAAACTGGAGGATTGGGCCAATAGAAATCTGATGAGGTTCAACAAGGACAAGTGCAGAGTCCTCCACTTAGGACGGAAGAATCCCATGCACAGCTACAGACTGGGGACTGATGAGCTAGGCAGCAGTTCTGCAGAAAAGGACCTGGAGGTAACAGTGGATAAGAAGTTGGCTGTGAGTCAGCAGTGTGCCCTGGTTGCCAAGAAGGCTAATAGCATATTGGGCTGCATTAGTAGGAGCATTGCCAGCAGATCGCGGGAAGTGATTATTCCCCACTATTCGGCATTGGTGAGGCTGCATTTGGAGTATTGTGTCCAGTTTTGGGCCCCCCACTACAAAAAGGATGTGGACAAGTTGGAGAGAGTGCAGCGGAGGGCAACAAAAATGATTAGGGGGCTGGAGCACAAGACGTATGAGGAGAGGCTGAGGGACCTAGGCTTGTTTAGTCTGCAGAAGAGAAGAATGAGCGGGGATTTGATAGCAGCCTTTAACTACCTGAAAGGGGGTTCCAGGGAGGATGGAGCTAGGCTGTTCTCAGTGGTGGCAGATGACAGAACAAGGAGCAATGGTCTCAAGTTGCAGGGGTGGAGGTCTTGGTTGGACATTAGGAAAAAGTTTTTCACTAGGAGGGTGATGAAACACTGGAATGGGTTACCTAGGAAGGTGGTGGAATCTCCATCTTTAGAGGTCTTTAAGCTGCGGTTTGACAAAGCCCTGGCTGGGATTAGTTAGCTGAGGTTAGCCCTGCTTTGAGCAGGGGGTTGGACTAGATACCTCCTGAGGTCCCTTCCAACTCTATGATTCTATGATAGCAAAAGTGGCAACAGAGGCTGGGATGGGCCTGTGCTGCACCAGAAAAAAGGGCTGTTTACACTGACGGTTCAAACCGAAACTAAAACAGGCTTTGCCATGTTCTGACCGAAGTGAAGCAGGACAGAAACAAAGCAGTGCTAGTGAATGGAAATCACCAACAACTGTGTGTGAACGACCCCAACGCACATGAATAAAAGACACTAAAAGACAAGAGAAAGAAAGGGGGGGCAAGAGAAGCAGCAATGGCTAAACTTACGGGGACCCTGGGACCTTTTGATGTGACTCTAAAGAACTGGAACTCCTATACTGAGCGTTTTCAGCTTTTTGTTATTGCAAAGGAAATCACAGATGCAAAGAAGGTGCCCATTTTAAGTGTAGCAGGAGCTAAAACCTGTACTTTATCGAGCAGCTTAGTGCACCCTGATAAGCCAGAGACAAAATCTTACAGTGACATTGTGAAAATCCTGGAGCCACATTTTTCTCCAGAGCTGCTGGTAATTGAAGAGATTTAGATTCCACAAAAGGAATCAAGAAGAAGGTGAAACAATTGTGTAATTTGTAGCAGCTCTGAAGAAGCTTGCTCAGCACTGTGAATTTAATGATGTGTTAATTGACACCCTATGTGATAGGTCAGTGTGTGGTCTGCACAATGAAGCAATACAGAAGTGCCTATTGACAGAGGCCCAGCTCACCTGGCAGAAGGTCATTGGAACTGCAATCTCTATGGAGCTGGCCATAAAGGAAGCGCAACAGCTCAGTGCACCAACCAGAGGCATAAGGTGTCACAAGAACCTACCCACAAGACAGTGGGGAGCCAGGAATGTTACTGTTGTGGAAAGCTGGGTCACCATACATCGGACTGCTGGTGTAAAGACCTGGTGTGTCGACAATGTGACAAAAAGATACACTGAGCGTGCCTGCAAACAAAAGAAAGACGAGTCAAACAGAACAGGCAAACCGGAGAAAAGAAGCCTGCTGTCTGGCGGACCAAAAAGGAAAATCTGCATGCGGTAGAGCAGACTCAGGATGATCAAAGTGACACCCAGTCAGAAGAAGAAGTGCCACTCCATGTCTTCTCCATGACAGTTGGCTCACATGAATACTGGGTAACCCCACTGTTGGAAGGTAAACCTGTACGCATGGAACTGGACACCGACACGGCAGTCTCACCGATCTCAGACACTGTGTATAAGGAGAAGTTAAAGCATCCCCTGCTTAAGCTGACAAAAACTGTTCTGAAGACATAACTGGAGAAGCTTTACCCATGTTGGGCACTACTGATGTTAAGATGGAGCTCAATGGACAGACTGCTCAATTGCCACTGTTTGTGGTGGAAGGCAATTACCCAGTCTTAATGGGAAGGTCATGGCTTGGGAAGATCCAGCTGAACTGGGCAGAAGTGCACAGGATGGCTAAAGAAGAAACAGGTCTGACAGCTGTATTAAAGAAACATGCTGCTGTTTTTGGAGAGGACCTGGGGAGTCTGAAGGGAATCACTGTGAAATTGAACATTAAGCCTGACAGCCAACCAAAATGTCTAAAAGCCAGAACTGTGCCATCTGCCATCAGGCCAAAAGTTGAAGTGGACCTGGAGCGCTTGGTCAAAACTGGAGTCCTAGCACCAGTTACCCACAGCCAATGGGCAACCCCAATTGTCCCAGTGTTGAAGAAAGATGGCTCCATTCAGATTTGTGGGGATTTTAAGGTCACTGTTAACCTGGTGTTGTGTGCAGAGCAATAACCTATCTTCCCACATCGATGACCTCTTCGCTGACTTGGCTGGTGGCCAGAAGTTCAGCAAGATTGATCTGAGACAGGCGTGTTTACAAATGCACATCGATGAGAAGTCCCAAGAGCTGTTGACTATCGTGATACATAAAAGCCGGTACCGATACTGTTGCTTGCCCTTCAGAATTGCATCTGCTCCAGCTTTGTTCCAGAGGCCTATGGACCAGATCTTGAGTGGCTTGCCAGGAGTTCAGTGCTATCTTGATGACATCCTGGTCACCGGCAAGAACGAGGAGGATCACCTTAAGAACTTGGAGGCTGCCCTACAAAGACTGGAAGAGTATGGCCTATGAGTCCGCAAAGACAAATGTGAATTCTTCCAGCCCTCTGTTGAAAATCTGGGACGTATCATAGATGCTACTGGCCTTTGTAAGGCTCCTGCAAAAGTCAAGGCTATTGCAGAAGCTCCACCTCCTCGAAACATGAGCCAACTTCATTTATTTTTTAGGCCTATTGAACTATTATGGAAAGTTTATTCCACAGTTAGCAACACTACTAAAACCACTACATGAACACCTTGGCCAGAACAAGGTCTGGATGTGGACTGAAGCCTGTGATGTTGCATTTAACAAGGCTAAACACTCACTGCTAAATTCAGAGGTTCCGACACATTTTGATCCATCCTTACCTCTATAGTTGGCCTGCAATGCCTCCACTTATGGCGTGGGAGTGGTCGTGTCACATCTTATGCCTTCAGGAGAGGAGAGACCCATTGCTTTTGCCTCACACACCTTAAGCGAAGCAGAAACTAACTATGCCCAAATCGAACAAGAAGCACTGGGAATCATTTTCGGAATTGGGAAATTTCACCAGTACCTGTTTGGACAGAAGATCACATTTCTCATCAACCAATGACCTCTAACATCAATTTCTGGACCACACACAGGCATTCCACCATTGGCTCCTAGTTGTATGCAACGATATATATGTGTGTGGAAAGCAACAATGCCTGAGATCAAATATCAGAAATCCAATCTGCACTGCAGTGCAGATGGTCTCTCAAGACTTCCTTTACCAGTTAAACATCCATATATTGGCCAGAAAGAAATCTTCTACTTTGAGCAGGTAGAGAACACACCCATCACTGCTACTCAAGTAAAGAAGTCAACTCACGTTGACCCAGTACTGCCCCAAGTTATGGACCTAGTGATGTATGGAACAGCTCTATGGGACTCTCAGGTCTCACCTGACCTTCATCCCTACATGTCCAGTAGGATGGAGTTATCAATCCATTCTGGTTGCTTGTTGTGTGGGAAGCGTATCTTTATTCCACCACTACTGAGATCGCAGATGTTAGAACAGCTACATTCAGGTCGCTGTGGAATAGTGCGCATGAAAGAAATTGTACAAAGCTACTTTTGGTGACCTGGCCTGGACAGTGCCATCGAAGAGAAGGCAAGAGCTTGTACTTCATGTCAGAGTGTGAGGAACGCGCCTCAGCTGGCCCCTTTATACCCATGGGACTGGCCTGAAAACGGTGGCAGCATATTCATGTTGATTTTCTCTCACTTTCACGAGCACTGCCAATCACTGTCCCCCACCCCAAACAATACCAATACAAAGAAGAGCCTTGGAGGCAGATCCCCCAACAGACCGGGCTGACAAGATCCAAATGAAGCCAAGAGCTCTCCGCCACAGAGATGCATTTATAACACACCCCTGCACACGGGACCCCGGTGAGAATGCTCGAAGTAAGTGAACGCTCCTATTCACCTCACTTGGACACGTAGTCCTGTGGGCTTCAGCAACCAATCAACAGCCACGGGGCAGAGGAGGGGGATTTGACTCCACCCTTGAACAGCTAGCAATGATTGGGGCTCCAGAAGAGAGAGAAAGGCTGGAGAAGGCTATGGTTCAATTCCCTACTCTGCTATCAGCTGTCTGTGTGATCTTGGTCAAGTCCCTTAGTCCCCCTGTAGCTCAGCTCCCCATCTGCCCAAGGGGGATAATAGCGCCATTCTGCTCACCAGGACATCGGAAGGACAATTACATTCAATAGCGTGAGATGCTATACAGTGCTATACATAATGACCACAGATACATTTAATGTTCCCAGCAAGATATGCATTTTTAGTGTGTTTACATGCAGGTCCTGCTGTGCCATATTGAAAGATTGCAAGTCAGAATCCATGAGAGAGCCTGGCTTTCGACTGTGTGACTTGATTCGGTGTTCAGGTCGCCAAAGCTACGACCGTCCTACAGGCTGCGACGCCCCACTCCTAAAGCGAAGTCAACTGTGATTTTTCACAAAGAACAACTGGGTCATGGTTGCCAGTGCTACATGAAAGGATGGCGCTAGGCAGCCCAATGAACCTCTCGGCATTTTGACTCCTTTTATCCCGGGCCACCACCTCAGTCTGGGTACAGACAGCTACAAAGAGAATTAAACAGCAAAGGAATAGATTAAACTACTGAACCGTTCTCCAGCTTGAAAAGCAGCTTTGCAATTCCTAAGGAGCCTTTGATGAGGGTATCCATAGCCAACTAACAATGTGTTAGTGCTGGGGGCGTTCCCAGGAGGTAGGGGAGAGCTCTTATCTTCCTGGGATTTTTTATTATTATTATTATTATTAGCTCTTCTCTGTGAAGAGCCCCTTTTATTTTTAGCATTGCCTTGATTAAATTCACTTTGATGTATATTGCAAGCTTCCCTCCTGATCACTTCATCATTACTGAGGTAGCTGGATTCCTGTTCAAATGGGAAAGTGCAACCCTTCCCCATCACTGGAATCACTGCACAGGCGTAACAAAGTTATCCGGCAACATTTCCTGTTTCACAACGGTGGAGAATCGCTATTTTTGTTTGTCCGGTTTCTGTAAAAATACATCGCAAGAAGAGTTTCTCCTCAAATTATCTTGACTAATCGTTAGACAATGGTCTGTATCTACGCAATACACCAGGAACTAACTAACGTGAAGTGCGATGCTTTGTAGCCCTATAGTGAGAGGATACAGAGTCTGAGAGACACTCTGTGTGAATGAAGGAAAGAGACGTTCAAATGAAAGAGACGTTTCTGAGACAGCAAACAGCTAGGAGGGGAAAAGACTAGAAAGAATAAAAATAACCAGATCTTACAAATCAAACATTAGGCCTCTTGTATTCAGTGTTATAACACGTCACTGCTCTGTGCCTCAGTTTCCCCATTCCCCAACCTTTGTCTGTTTGGCCTATTCTCACTGTCAGCTCTTCATGGCTGGAACTGCCTCTCCCAAGACTGTCTCTCCTGCTGTTTCTGGACAGCACCTAGCACCAGGGGGCCCTGGTCTCAGTTAGGGCTTTTAAACACTGCTGTAACACACACACCAAATCTAACCCTTCAGTAGCTGCTTTCTTTCCCCTCCATCTCCCTGGAGAATGTGTGCTTGGGGCTGATGGTTGCTGCTAGAAAATTTAGTAAGTGGGCGAGTAAACCCAGACATTTAAAGACTTGCAGGGAACACACTGCAAGAATAACCAGCACAACCAGAGAGCAGGTATTCAGGCAGCCCGTGTGTTAAGAATCACGGCATTCGCGGTGCAGAGTCTCACATCAAACCAGCCAGCTACTAGAGACTTGTACGCTGCGAGAGTCAAATAGCATCTGGGGAAAGTGTGACACATTGCACGGAAGAAAAACACAAAAAAGAAGGCTGTGCACCCCCGCCTCACACGCCCCACCCCCGCCTCACACCTCCGACTCACACACCATCCCCCGCCTCACAAACCCCACCCCCGCCTCACACGCCTCACACTCCCCTTCACCCTGCCGTGCTCACACCCCCAGCTCACCATCACACACCTCACCCCGAGCTTTGCCTGCCACCCCCGCTTTGCACTGCACACTTTACCCCCCACTTCACATGCCCCGTACGCCCACCTCGCCCAGCACCCCCCGGCTCACCCCTCCCACACCCCTCGCACGCCCGCCCCCGTTCACACCCCTGCACCTCCATTTTCCATGCCACGCATCCCAAAAGCGAATGGCGGCTGCTCCGTCTCAGCCAGGTGATTTTCGCTCCCTACCTTCCAGCCAGGAGCACTTCCCAGACCAACGTTCCTGTGCGTCGGTCCATGCGGGGCCCGCCCCGCCCCCGTGCCACCGACAGTCAGGGCATCCAGGGCCGGGGAGAGACCTGCCCGGTCCTATCCGCTGGGCAGGGCAGTGACCCTGAATGAGGCCTGTATTCCGCTCCCTCACCTGCCCCGGCGCCCCTTGCCTCCCAGCTGTCTCTCTACCATTTCACCACAAGTGGCTGCAGCGCCTCCCAAGCCATCCCACCCCGTGGAGAGCAGCTTGCTGTCACTCCACGCTTACACAGGGCGTGTCTGCACTGTGGTGAAACACCTGCGCTGACCTGTGCCAGCGGCCACCGGCTCGCA
Source organism: Emydura macquarii macquarii (assembly GCF_026122565.2). Taxonomy (NCBI): domain Eukaryota; kingdom Metazoa; phylum Chordata; order Testudines; family Chelidae; genus Emydura; species Emydura macquarii. The sequence goes on from NW_027131688.1 coordinate 3,162,170, forward strand.
GGGCGCAGCCCGACGGGCGGTTTGGCTGCGGTGTGGACGTCGGAGCTCAGGCTGGCGGTGTTATAAACAAAGGCAAATCGGGGTCTGCGAGAAGCCGTTCCCTGAGCCAGAGAAGCAGGCAGTGACTCTAAGGGCCGGATGGGAGGGACAGCAGCAGAACCTTTCATCTCTCCCGTGGGAGCTGTGCGTGCAGCCCACACGCCCGCAGGGACCGCTTTCATGGTGCACGCTGGCAGCGACTGCCCTGGGTTCCCCACACAGCCCTGGCGTTATTTGTATCTCAGCAGCTATCCCACGCTAGGCAGGGCTGCACACCTAGGGCCCCGGCAATCCCAGCTGTGGTACTGGTGGGGCAGCAGTGAGCACGTCTCCCTCTGACTCACGGCTAAATCAATACTGCGGCATGGAACCGGGCGCACGGGACTACTGGACGTGCCCGTTCAGAGGAGACGAGCAGTGACGACCCCAGGCACTTTTCACAAAAGGATTGGGTCGGGGGGTAACCCCAGAGCACGGGATACAGTCACTTTTAGGCCAAATTGTGACTGACCTTTGCACGGCTGCACGAGAAGCAAAAGCAGCCTTACCCGTTCCCCCGTGCAAGAGGCCGGCACAGGGTCAGCACAGTTGTATGTCCTGGACAGCAGAGACAGCTCTCTGCTCCTCATTTGCATACTGATTGCATATGCAAATCAGGCTGTTGTGCACTTGAACAGCCGGTTACCCAGCTAAAGCTTTAAAGCCAATGGCTGGAAACTCATCTAAACACATCTGCTTCACATCAGGGAAACGTGCATAGTTCAGCTCTTCACACCTCTCACCACTGCGTTTTCCGTTACACCGAATGACACCGGGTTTGTTTGTAACTGTGAGATGCAAACTGAAGAGAATATTGCTCCATCCGGAAAAAAAATGTGTTTTGAAAAAATACAACCAAGTCCCAACACCTGCACTGTCGCGAGGAAGGTGGGCGCTGTCCGGCAGACGGCCAGAAGAAGTCGTTAGCCCCGTTAAAAGGCGCTAATGGTACATCAGCAGCTGGTGCACTATTACACGGAGACACAGCTCCCACTGCACATCATTTATCTGTAGGAACGACAGAAATAAAGTTGCAAGATGCTGTCAGACAACAAGTGCCTCTTTTTCAACATAAACAACTTGCCAATTTCTCAGCGTTTATAGCTGACAAAATACCTTGGATTTGCCTCCGTGTTTTTCCGCACCTGTTGCCACCTGGTAACGACTCCCTTCACTTAAAAGGGCACTTACTGATCATGAAAGACCATGTTATTCCTAACACACGCACACACACACCACTGCCCAATTTCAACTTCTCCATCGACAGACCCGCCCTCTTGTGCGCTGGGTTTCTTTGAGACCTGTATGTGGTGTGCACTTGGATTTGTACAGCTGGGCTGTCTCTGTCTCTGCCTCTCCACGCTATGATCCGACACGTGGCACTGAAACATACAGGAGACTGGAGGACGTGGCCGTTCACTGAGGCACCGTCTCCCCAGTGTTCCCCCTGGAGCAGTGTCACGCTTCTCTCCCGCGCGCACAGCTGCCGCTTAATGCGTCCCGCTAAATGGCCATGCTGCCCTGCAGAGTAGCCCAGGAAGTGAAGGAGCAACCTCCACTCTGCTGCTCTCATGCCCCTGTGATGGTGCAATCCACGCTGCAGGAGAAATTCAGAAATCAAACCGTATCATTTCTCCTTGGGTTTGTTTTTAGTCTAAGGGGTGGGAATGGCTGACTACTTTAATGGCAACAGCAAAAGCCTTTCCCCTTAATCTAATTAACTGGGTGTCCAATTATTTTAGACAGCTTTGGAAACCTCAGCCTTAGTTTTCAGTGATCACAAAAAACCACAATCAGCCCAGCAGTTGTAATTCACACTGAAGAAAGCAGCTCTGTGCTAATGTGATCTCCTGCAGTGACGAACCCAGACTAAAGAGGGTTTAAAGGAATTTGGGCCCAGAAAGGCCTAACGAATCAATAATCAATGAAGATAAACGCATCTCAGGAAGCATGTGCACTAGAAATCTCCTTATACAGACAGATGGAGGATTTATCAACCTCCTTGGGAAATCACATCTTTGGGGCGGAGAATTTTCCAATGCAGAAAGCCACACTAAGCAGATGTAACCTTCCTGAAAGGCTGTTTAATACATGAAAGCAAAAAAGAAAGAGGATGACACGCCACACACCACTTTAAATCTGTTCATGGGAATATTTGCAGTCAGTCCTGATCTTTTTCTTCAACCTCGCCCCCTTTCTAACAAGAAGCAGTGTTATTGCTATATGTCAACACTAACTTATTTAACTTCAGGTCAGCTGCCCTTTCTCGTCAAACTGGATTGTTGTTCCATTGTTCCATGAGATACTGGGTGTTCTTTGTGATTGGGCAGTAACCATTACTGATCTCGCATAAGCAGGCACTAGTCTAGACTGATCTCAACAAACAGCGAATGTGCATGAAGCCATAACCATAGCCTTAACAGAGGGTCACAATTTGCCCTGATCTATTCAGGAACAAATTCAGAATAACTCCCTGGGTTTCAAAGACGTTATTCCAGGTGTACGACCAGTATAACTTAGGGAGGAATTTGACCTGATGGGTCTGGACAAATCGTTTCAGCCACCTTTCATAGAGACGCCGGAAACAGAAGACAGCCTGGTAGAGTCCAGCAGAATGGCATCTAAGCGTCAATATAGCCCTGGGCTCATGCTGGACTTCACTGCTGAGACGCGTTTCTGCTTCTAAATCCTTGTGTTCCCACACACAGGGCGGGCCAGGACCCCCTATATCCTAAGGCCAGATGTGGCCTTCGGATTCATCTAGTCTGTCTGCCTGTAGAACACAGGCCAGAGAATTTCTCCCAGTCTTGCATCAAGCCCGTAACTTCTGTTTCAGCTAAAGCATCTCTTTATAAAGAGGCATGCGCCTTGATGTAAATACTCTCTCTGAGGTGACTCCGTCCTAGCCTAGGTAAGTTGGCCCAGTGGTCAGTTCCCTGCACTGTTAAATATTTGTACTTTATTTCTAGTCTGAACCTCTCCAGCTTCAGCTTCTAGCCACTGATCTTCTCCTGCCATTGTCTGCTAGATTGAAGAGCCACAAGGTGGGTGAGGCAACATCTTTCATGGGACCATCTTCTGTTGGTGAGAGAAACAAGCTTCTGAGCTCATTTAAGGCTCCCCTTCATATTAACGAGCCGTCTGCTGTCAGAAATCTTCTCCCCACGTAGGAGCTCATAGACCCAGCTGAAATCGCCCCCGTGTAACAAAGAGAAGATTAACCATCCGGAGCTGGTGAAGCCTCTCACTAGACAGCTGGTTTTCCAGAGCTCGAATCATTCTCATCGCTCTTTTCAGAACCCTTCCCAGTTTGTCAGCTTCCCTGTTAAACCACGGAGACCAGAACTGAACAGTCTCTAGCCAGGCTCTCGCTGGCGCTGTACACAGAAGTGACATCGCCTCCCTACTTCCGCTCAATATTCCGCTGCTAATAATCCAGTGTTCACACTTCCTCTGTCAGCCCCCGTCACACAGGGTGCTCACGGGCAGCTGGGCTCCACCATGCCACCGAAGTCCTTTCTGAGTCACTTCTTACCAAAAAGCAGTTGCACGCTGTGAGGAGAGACCTACACTCTCCGTTTATAAGTGTGTAACCTGCCATTCTAGCTGGATTAACACACCTTGTCCAAGTGCATCCAGTCTACCAGGATATCCAGCCCACTCTGGTGGAACTAGATCCATTTCTGACGAAGTTAACGTTTGTGAAGCCCTTTGAGAACGGAACTATCTAAGCGCCACGTATTATTGAGCACGGGCCTGTGCCACTGGAGCTAAGAGAGCAATTGCCTGAGTTTAGTGGCAGAGACCTTTGGGTTTCTTTGTGTTTGTGAACAGAGAACGTCCTGGCTACGTTTGTCCCCATCTGCTGCTGCCATGTGGCGCTGGTGGTGTCTTTGTGGATGCACCCCCCAGCAACGTCCCTTTTTCCCATGACAGAAATATGTGGGAGAAGCGCATGGTTCATCTGACATCATAATCAATACCTTTGTGTGAGGGTCCCCCTTGGTGTTTGGTAGGGAAGCATGGCCTAGTGGTCAAGGCTGCAACCCGTGACTGGCAGAGGGCATTGTGGGGAAGGGATTACCAGTGTCCAGGGTCCACCGGCGGGAGAGAGAGGGGGCAATACATCCCTTTCTCTGATTATCTGTGGGGTGGGACCTCCCTTCCCTCAGGGAGGACCCTTTTGGGGCAGCTGTGCCAGAGACCCTAGGCCTGCCGCTGCGCTGCTGAAGCCGTGCGCTGCAGGTGTGCTTTCTTCCAGCTCTGCTGTCCAAATGAGATGTCGCTCTCTCTCTTTTAAACGCTCCCCCAGATGGAGCAATTGCTGCAGGAGTGGTGGGGTGGGGCCGTGTGGGCCCAAAATAACCCCTTACCCCCTTCTTGCCCAGAGTGGGGTTTGCGCACCCCGTCATGCTTTCAGAAAGCCGGCCTGAAGGCTGAAGTCACTCTCCGGGAAGGAAAGAAGCTGCTGGAACTGACTTCCAGAAATGTAACCCTGTTTGGTTGCCTCCTACTCAGCGATGCTTAGCCACCAGGTCGCTGGGGATGAATTTTTTGCAATTACGATGTTTCACAGGGGAGAAGATCAGAGGCGAGGAATGTGTCTGAGGAGAAAACAATGAAGAGGTTCAGTAACTCGGAGTCGGATTACCCGTCTAATGAGCCATGAAATGATCCATTCTCTTGTAAAGGACGTTAGCCGCAGCTCGCTGTAGTGTGTTCTGTCACAGCGCACAGCACTTACGACCACTCAGGCGAGGAGGAGGTAGGCATTTCCCTTCCCCCTGGCATGCTTCTCAGCTGCGGGAGGATGGATTGGATTTTACCTGCCCAGGCTGGGACAGAGCTGTCTAGACCAAAACACCTGCAGGATGGGTTACCTAGGGAGGTGGTGGAATCTCCATCCTTAGAGGTTTTTAAGCTGCGGCTTGACAAAGCCCTGGCTGGGGTGATTTAGCTGTGGTTGGTCCTGCTTTGAGCAGGGGGTTGGACTAGATACCTCCTGAGGTCCTTTCCAGCTCTATGAGTCTGTGTAACTGCCTGCACACCGGGCCTGTCCCAATCCCAAACTCTGAGTGAGCTGCTCCAGCTTTCATGTCCTGAGTGCTGGGCTGGACTTGGTGTATTTGCCTGCCTGCTTATGTACCTGAATATCCGAGCGGCTCCATATCTGGCCCTGGATAGGAAGCAAGGCTCCATGGCAACCTGATGTGAACTGGCCGGTTTATGCCCCAACAAGGCCTCGGGGCCCAGCGGAGAAGCCATGCAGGCCCCACCAGCCTGCTAGGGTGCTGGGGTAGGAAACTCAGTAATACCCACAGCGCAGAATGTCAGCTTGGGGCCGCAAGACGCCCTGTCTTCAGCTCTAAGGGACGTGATGCTCCTGGAAAGGCTCCAGTTCTTAAAGAGAGACTCACCTTGTCCCACGGGGCTGCAGCAAATCAAGGAAACCTTTATCCCTCTGCACTGGGACCTGCAGCTCCGTACGGAACTAGCTCAGAGAACAAGCTATAAATAGAAGGGCGATCAACCCTCCTACTCCTTCTTCTCCATACGCACCCCCCAGCCACGGCTCAGGGACGGGCCCAGCAGAGAGCAGGCATGGCCAGGGTTCCCTTCGAGCTGGCGGAGCCTCAGCTGCCGTAACAGCCCCTGCAGCTCAGCAGCAGGCAGAATAAATTAAAGCAAGCTTCCGGAGGCTCTCAATTTACCCCAGCAACCAGGCTGAGGCCAGGATGAGCCCAGGTTCAGGGGGACACAAAAGCTTTCCGTGACCTTTCTGCCCATCCCCCCAGGTGCACTGAGGGCTGCTCACCCACAGATCAGGATCGGGCCCTTATTTGCAGGACAACCCTGAAATAGAGTTGTGATCGTTGACCGAACTGTGAGATTTTTAACTGGAAAAAAATGAGGGAAAGTTCATCGAAGATCATAATGATCTATAATAACATTGCTTAACAAAAGATGCAAGGAGGAGCCAGAAAGACAGAATTAATTTAAACAGAAACGTAACTTAATTTAATTTAAAAACTGTATTAAGATTGCGACTGGTAAACAACAGGAGTAAAGGACCGGAAATGAATGAACCAAAACTGGTGCTTTGGAAATTAGGCCTAATCAGTGGGCAAAGTAATGAGCAGATGGACCATTCCACCCGTTGCCCTTCGTGGGACACTGAAAGAGAGGCATTGGAGAAGAGAGAAAAAATGTACTCCGACTGGGGGAAGGATTGTTGCTGTGACACTAGATCCTGATACTCCAGTGGGGACGGTTGATCCCTGATACGTGAGTTCCTGCTCTGCTTTCCCCTCCCTTGTGTGCTCTTTTCTGTCCCACATATCTTCCCCCTGTCCTCTCTCTCTTGGCTTTTCACTTGGTCCTGAAATCAGCTGCACTGCATGGCCCTAGCGTGGCAAGATGAGATGACCCATCCACCTCCGCTCGGCCTGAGAGCGACCTGACCAGACCAACAGATGATGTCCCTGACCAGGGAGGAGAGCCAAGGTCCAGAGCAACAGTTTTTGTGGCTGTCCTGCCAACCCAAAAAACATCAACGAAATCTGTATTATCCCCACCTTCTTCCACCCTATCGCTTCTCTCCCTGCTGGGTCTCTGTTTTGTCTAAAGCCGGAAAGCGACTATCGTTCTGACTCAGCACTGAACGACAGAACTCACTTGATCTTCCCCATCACGGGCTGTTTGACTTAATAAAGGACTTTGAGGGCCTCTCTGAAAAAAGGGCCTTTAATAGCTTTTAATTAAGGTTGCTTTGCATAATCACTCAATTTTAGTTTCAATACTCTTTGCCTTGTCCTGATTCTTTTGTGTGTATAAATCAATAGATTGCTAACCTTTGGCTAATTTCCTAATGTGTTTGCCCTGGCACTAAGCAGGCTAAGGTCTCTGTGTGCCAAACCCCGACTGTTTAATGCTGGACAGTGAACGGGTTTTGTTCCTACCTTTGACTTCGGGGGCCCCTTTACTCCACCTCAATTAATACAGCAGCATATGTGTGAACTGCTTCTGCTAAGTAAGAGACTGGGCCGACTGTCCAGTGAAGCCATAAAGCACATAGGTTTGGGCAGATGCGGACGCTGAGCAGCACCATTAGAGAGGGTAGACTGCTTCCTAACTACTCAGCGTGACCAAGGGCTGGGGGATGAGACTCTGTTTTCAGAGTCCTTATTTAAAAAGTGCCTCCACAGGAAGGGATGGAGCGTGAGGCTGCCGGCCATGGCAGCTGTTATAAACTGTGTCAACTAAAACTCCCAAGTCTAAAGAAATTAAAGCAAACCCTGGTGAAAGCTCAAGGGCAAGCAATCTTTTATAACAGCTGCATAACAGGAATGCAGCCGTAAACTTGCTGTTAGCCAGCGCTACAGTAAATGTAACCACAGACAATTCTACGTAATGGAGCTGCACGGCACCCAGCACACTTACCTGGGCTTACGAGCACCGTGCTGTGAATGCTTTGCTCTGTCCACTGCACGCCTGAACACAAGGCCCTGGATCAGAGAACCTGGAGGCACCCGTTCCTGTAATACTGGAGGCACCCGTTCCTGTTATACTGGGGGAAGATGTTCCTCTCAATTTAGATCATGACAAGTGGAAACTTGCAAACAGGGTAATGACTCTGACCATGTTCTCAGCCCCCATAGTGTGTTAAACAGACATGGTTTGACACTGTTAAAACGCAGCTCCCATTAATTCTCTCCACCCAGGTTCTAGCTGCCTAGACATTTATCCTGAGCTAGTCACTGTGCTGCCTCGGGGCCAGCTACTCAAAGGTATGTAAGTGCCTAACTCCTGGTATTTATCCATTGAAAACAATGGGAGTGAGGCACTTGGGCCCAGATCCTCACAAGCATTTGAGTGCCAGTCTGCATGGGGAGTTATTTCAGAATAGCTATGCCTGATTCACTCCACGTCTGGATGCTCTTATTCCAGAATAAGAGTTACTTATTTCAAATTAGCTTAATCCGCTCCAATTCACTTCCAAACTACTTTAGAACTAAGCACCCTTATCCTGGCATAAGAGCATCCACACATGGAATTAATCATGAATAGATAATCCACTTTAAATTCACACCATACCTTAACTTCTCTTGGGTGGAGATCCGCATCTCACTCCCTCTTTACAGGGGATGTGAAGGCTGCAGAGCTCCCTGCCTTGCCTGCGATACCCCCAGCCAGCCAGCCAGCCTGCGTTAAAAGGCCAGAACCTGCTCTTTGCTTTCTCTCCAAGTGCTATAAGCTGGGTGTCACCACTCAGCTCGTTCTAAGCAAGCGCATGTATTCTTAAAGTGAAAGCAGGACAGAGAAAGCATATCAAACAAAACGAGAACCTACATGTCGCCTTCTAGAAATCGTACGAGAGATCACCCCAACTCCAGCCATCGGCTCTGGTAGGGTTTAGTCTTTCCAAACCTACAACAGGATTTCCTCGTGCTTGCAAGTTCATCTGCCTTAGATCCAGAACCAGAACAGACACTGGGCTGACCTGCTGTTTCTTTTTACAGCTGGGACCTTTGATCTTGACCAACTGTAGCAGGTAATCAGTAGACAATGCCTCAGGGCGTAGCTTCAAAAGTCTGGGGTTTATCATAACCAGAGCTGGGGCATTTGAATGAACCTCTCCCAAGGAATTCCCTAGGAAATCCAATTAATGCTTATTCTCCCAAAAGTCCACACTTGTCTGGCAATTTTCAATGTAGTCGTCTTGAAGTCCCAGGTTTCACATCTATCACTTCTCCCCCAAAGAGGTTTTAAAAAATCCCAGCTCACAATCATACATAAGCCTAATGAAATAAACTCTTCCAAGCACATTGCAGGAAATTCCCATATCTGTCGCTGTTACATTGTTCATAAAAGATCTGATCCTTCACCTCTTACTCACGTGAGTAACCTGTACCATGCCAATGGCCCAGTGAAGTCAGTGGAACTATTGGCATGTGTGAAGGTTATGAAATAGCGCCCTGGGATGTGTTTTTCCCCATGAAATATCCCCAAGAGCTTTCCTACTACACCTCTGCTCTGCTGCATGCATTGTTCCCTGTTCTGACCACGCAGCCAGACCCTGATGTGGGAACTTGGGAAAGACTTATCAGAACTGTGTGACCTAATGCATCCCTGCATTCACACCCACACACTATCATAACAATCTTTGTGCAAAGATGCCTTGTGCGGTGTCATCTGAAAACTAACAACTTGCTGCCGGTCAGTTAATATCAGGGTGAAATGCATGTAGCAACACTAAACGTAAAGATAGGAATTTCCTCTAAATGATGATGGTAGCACATGTTCAAAACCACATATCCCCAGCTAGGCAGGACAGGTCAAGCAGGTCTTAAAACAAAGGAATGTGTGTCTACCTCAATTTACATACAAGTTGTAAACATGGGCTTCATACAGCAAGAAGGGAAGACAGGAAACAAGGAAAATCTGTGTTTCTGCAAACAGAGGTGAGAAGAAACAGCGTGCATCCCCTTTCACTACCAGACACCATGTCTCCATACTCACAGCTGGAAAGAGCTTTATCTAGGGGTAACGCCCAGGAAAATGCATTTCAAAGGGGGACTGAACTATAAAAGTAAGGGGCTCAAACAGCCCGAGTCGTCGCTCTCTATCGCTCTCTCTCCTTTTCACCTAAGACAACAAAAGAAACAGCCTTTGGGAGCAGATCCTGGCCTCAGCGTCTGGTCAGCAATGTTACGGGGAACACGTGGTAGGGGACTTCACTTTAAACCAAGTCTAAGTTGTTAAGTTGGAAAGCATCTGATCTTTATTTCTCTTGTGGAAGCCAGAGTGTGGTTGGTGTGTTGTGACAGGCTGCTGGGGTCAGAGCTGCTGGACCAGGGCTGTATACACAGACAGTCAAGGTGTGACCTGCATGCTGTCTGGCTGTGTGTGAAGAGCCCAGGTTGGGTGTGTGAGGTACCCCGGGGTGCAGGGCAGAGGTGACACAGCCCCTGACAGGTCTGGGTTGCACCCTGGATTGTCATAAAGTGTCATGAACATTTCAAGTCTTGTTATAATTAATTTCTCCTTGCTGGCCTGACCTCACGTTCTGAATCTTCCCTGAACTCACCCAGGGGGGCAGGCTGTGAGCTGCGGGGAGCTGACATAGCTGCGCTGGCTTGAACGGAGCTACGTCAATTTGCACCAGCCCAGGATCGGACCCGTGGTTTCTCATAGCAAGTCCCCAGAGATGACTGACAACTTGATGAGGCTGCCGTGATGCAGATGAGATGGCACGCAGTGCTTCAGAAACGGAGCACTGGAAAGTGCCCAAGCACAGGGAGATAAGGGGATTTTGGGAGGAGTGGGGGCTGGGAAGCATAGAGAAAAGTGTTTCCATTACAGATGATGTAGATAGAAAGGAAACCTTTTCCCTATCTTCTAAATTAAAAGAGGAGCTAATCCCAACGACTGGCTCGAAAGAACCTTTCAAATGTCATGCGAGCGGTTTGACTGCAGTCCATGTGTCAGTCACGTTGTGTTAGACTAGCCAGAGCCCTAAATGTCATCAGCTATTAATACCAAAGTCCCTGCCTTAGCCAAGAGTACACTCCGTTAGTTACTAAAGCAGTTTAAAAAAACAACACACACAGCAGTCCGTCTACACATTTAGTCCTTCGTACTCCAAAGGGCTGCTCCCAAAGACATAGGGGCAGTGTCCGCGAGTTAACCTGACAGGGGAAAGTCTTCTGCATGCAGACATTGAGAGGTTTGTGTAAATCTATATGCCCAAGGGACAATGAGAGTTGCTGATTTGGTACACCTCACAGAAGCACAGCGTGCTGACTCCGTAAAGGAGCCCCGGAGTGGGTGTAACTGTGACATAGGCCCAGTGCAGGAGCCCTATCATGTACAATACAATACTGGAAGGCCGGCACTCACCTTAGCACAGACAGCCCACATATAGTGCTTCTGTGGGGAGTAAGAGTCCAAATAAGCCTTGTGTGGGTCCGCTGCATGGGGTGGTGAAATGACACTAGGCGCTGACGCTGGAGTGACACAGAGCACATGGCCGCTGGTTCAAAGAGCAATGTGTCCTGCCTGCTTCAGCATCAAAACAAGAGTTTTTAAATATGTATAAAGGATAAATGGGACGAGCCAGGACATTAAAGGCCTGTCCGTCTGACATCAATCCCAGGCAAGAAAATGGAGCAGCTGATACGGGGCTCGATTAATAAAGAACGAAAGAAAGGTAATGCAATTCATGCAAATCAACATGGATTTATGGAAAATAGATCCTGTCAAATGAACTTGATATCTTTTTTGATGAGATTACGAAGTTAATTGATAAAGCGAATAGTGTAGATGTAATATACTCAGACTTCTGGAAGGCATTTGACTTGGTACCACACAACATTCTGATTCAAAAACTAGAATATAAAATGAACACGGCACACATTAGATGGATTAAAAACCAATTAACTGATGGGTCTCAATATGTGATAGAAAACAGGGAATTGTCATCAAGCTGGTGTGTTTCCAGTGGAGTCCCACAAGGACTGGTTCTTGGCCTGACGCTATTTAACATGTTTATCATTGACCTACAAGAAAACAAAATCAGCACTGATAGTTCTGACACAAAAACTGGGGGAGTGGTAAACAATGAAGAGGACGGGTCACTGATTCAGCGCAATCTGGATCGATCGGTAAACTGGGAGAAGCAAACAATGTGTGTTTTAATATGTCTAACTGTAAAACGGATCCATTTAGGAATGACGAACATAGGCCATAGAATCATAGGGTTTCAAGGGACCGCAAGGGTCAGCCAGTCTAACCCTGCGCCAAAAATCTAAACCACACAAGATGGATGGCTATTCAGCCTCCTTTTGAAAACCTCCGATGAAGAAGTTTCTACAACCTCCCTCGGCAGTCTGGTCCATTGGCCTGCTGTTCTTATACTTAGGAAGTTTCTCCTGAGGTTTAATCTAAATCTGTTCTTCTGAGGTTTGAACCCATTGCCTCTTGTTCTGCCCTCTGTGGCAAAAGAGAACAACTTGTCTCCTTTTTTATAGCAGCCTTTCAAGTATCTGGAGACCACAATCACGTCCCCCCTTAATCTCCTTTTTTCCAAACTAAACATGCCCAGTTCCTTCAGCCTTTGCTCATATGGCCTGCATATTCCATCCCTTTGACCATCTTTGTCACTCACCTCTGGATCCTTTCCAGTTTCTCCACATCCTTTCTATACATCAGTGACCAAAACTGGACACAGTACTCCAGCTGAGGACGAACCAGCTCCAAACAGAGCGGTGCTATCTCCTCCCGTGACTTGCACGCTAGGCCTTGGCTAATGCAACGTACAATTGCAGTTGCTTGTTTTTGCTGATTCATGCTGAGGTTGTGATCCACCACAACTCCCAGACCCTTCTCAGCAGTGCTACTGCCAAGCCAGTGATCCCCCATTCTGTATTTGTGCATTTCATTTTTCTTCCCTCAGGGGAGCATCTTACATCTGTCTTTGTTGAATTTCTTTATGTTGTCTAGAGCCCAGTTCTCCAATTTATCAAGAGCCCTCTGAATTTCAGCTGTAGCCTCCAAAGTGTTGGCAACCCCCCCTACGTTTGTGTCATCTGCAAACTTGATCGGTGTGCTCTCTATACCTACATCCAGGTCATTCATAGAGACACTAATGAACACCAGACCCAGAACAGATCCCACTGGAACTCCACTCGAGACCTCCCTCCAATCTGACATCTTTCTTTGCGGGTGCTTAACCAATTACGTGTCCACTTAATGGTAGTTTTCTGTAGAAGTTGAAGTTAGACAAATTCAGACTGGAAATAAGGCCTATTTTTTTTTAACAGCGAGAGTAATTAACCAGTGGAACAATTTACCAAGGTTTGTGGTGGATCCTCCAGTACTGGCAAATCTTAAATCATGATTGGATGTTATTCTAAATGATCTGCCCTGGGGATTATTTTGGGGAATATATGGCCTGCGTTACACAGGAGGACAGATCACAATGGTCCCTTCGGGCCCTAGAATCGATGAATCTCTGATACAAAGAAATGTTCTTAAATCTACGTGAGAGGTGTAAGTGTTAATGGTTCATATTGAGGCAACTAGTGAGGGTTCACCTGCCTTGACAGGAATCATCGAGCAGGACTGGTGGGGGCTCAGTGAAGGAGGAGAAACCTCGGTGGATGTCGCCCTTTCCTGCCATCACCATCTCTGTCTGTCTCTCGTATCCGCCATCATTCAAACCTGGCTGCTTTGCTGTGGCCTGTGGAGGGGCCACATTTTCAGCTGCAGAGGCAACAGCTGCTCCTGACAGATCCTGCACGGACATGCACAAATTGCCACCCCAGCCTAGAAGGCGCCTAGCTTTACCCTGCACTGACAGTGACACAAGCAATGTTTTGAGTCAACCCTTTGGGTTGCAGGGAGCTAGAAAGTTGTTCCTTGGGAACCTGACCATTTATTTAAGACGGCGCCTTGGCAATCTAAAGCCAGCGAGCTCATTGGTTTAACGACACAGATTTCTCCCGGCACAGCCAGACTGGTGACGAGAAAGATAAGCCAGCAGAGAGGACTTACAGAGCTTCATTTTATGCAATGTCCTTATTGCAAAAGAAAGGAGAGCCACTTCACATGATGTTTAAGAATTGCATTAGCAGCATGGTTTAATCACTCATACACATAACCCATTTGGGGACGCCGTTAGCTGTCCCAGGCCACAGCACAACAGAAATAAGTCTGAACTGTTTTCTAGTTGAAATGTAAAGAATGAGGTATTGAGGTTTTATCATGAATACTGAACAGGTGAGATGGCCACTAGGGAAAACGCACCTGTGAATTGCCATTCTCTGTCTCTAACTGCCACCATTAATATTTGCTGTGTTCTTCACAGCTGTCAGAACACGCTGTCTTCTGCTTTGTTCCCACAGCCTGAACCCTCCTACCCCAGCTACCTAGCTTGAATGCTAAGTACTTGACTGGACATATTGTTCATCTTAGCAAAGGCAGAAGTATTTCAAATGCAAGAGTGATTCACATGAATTAGAGAAACGATTGCAAGACTCCAGTCTCTGCTCCCTCCCCATGCTTACGTTTATATTTCTACTCAGATTAAGGGGATAGGGACGGCACAGATGTATTGTACAGTTCTTTATGAACAATACAATTCACCCAAAAAACACACCACGCTGCCCTGAACCAGAGCCAGGGTGAATGGCTTGCTCAGAACAGCCGAGGTTGCTCAGAGGAGAGGAGGAATGAAGGATTACTATAAACTGACATATGAAAGCCAACAAGCAAGGGAGCCAATATTGGTTATGTTCTTCACATGCACGTTTACAGGCTGGGCACCCCAACGGTCTTAGTTAAGCGTGTGATCCACGAGAAGCTCACTGGTCTTTGTGAATCCATTCCAGCACTATTATCCCCATATTACAGATGAGGAAACTGAGACCGGGATGTTAAGTGGCCACACAGTAAGTGCGTCTACACTGCACTGGTGGGAGTGGCAGAGGGGGTCTGACTGCAGCACAGGTAGGCACAGCTAGCAGTGAAGCTGTGTCAGCTCAGGCGTCAGCATGGGCTGAACAAGACACTCAGGACCCTTGGTTCTGCCCTGTGCTGCAATGGCAGGTCTAGGTACCACTTCACCGGCAGCCTTTGCCAGTATGCCAACATACTTCACTGGGACGGCAGCGGGACACAGGCAGCGTTGCCAACGCTTGCAGTCTTATCTTGACTCTCCTGACATTTGATGGGTTTTTTTCTCCCCCCAAGCCCACGCTCCTGGAGCCAAGTGAGTCTGAGAAGCGCCACTTTCATTACAAAGAAAGTAACTTTTTAGCCCTGCTGGCTGCAGAGAAAAGCTTGAAAACATGAACTGCTGGTGGCTGCAGGCACAGAAACCGGCAGACAAAAGGCAAGCGAAGCTGTATTCTGTTCTAAAACCTTGTGACTTTTAAATCAGCGTCGGGGGCCTCACTTTTGAAGGCTTGGGCTTGGCAGTCCTGTGAAGGTCTCTTTCCTGGGTGAGCATCACCCCAGTGATGTGTTACCACTTACTATCCCTGCCTCAGTTTCCCCATCTCTCCTGTGCGGAGGGAACAGCCAGTTGCCATCCCCCTCGACACAAAAGGCAGGGGATGGGCAGCCTGCCACGCCAGAAGGCAGAGCAGGGATATGGCAGCTGCCCCCCTTCCCTCCAGAGGTAGCGAGGGGCCTTCAGAGCTTCCAAGCTGACTCCCTTTGCGCAAAGCAGATGTTGTTGCAGTGACCCCGGCTGGATGCTGGAAGCCAGGGGCCAAGCTGCGTACCCTGTGTGAGGGCTCTGGCTGAGGGCCTGTGGACAGCTGGGGCGAGCCACTGGTGTAAAATTGCAGCAGCCTGGGGCTGTTCTAATCCCGAGGGCAAAGCAGCGCAGAGTACCCCACTCTGCAGCAAAATCCAACACTGCCCCTGCTCCATCCCTGCCCCTGCCCTGGTGACACCTGGGCCCCTCCCTCGCACCCTGCCCTTTTGTCCCAGATTATTGCCTGCTTCCTTCCTCCAAACTGCAGCCATTCCTCTTAATTTCCCTGCCGCTCTCGTGGGAAGGAAGACAGAGACCAGCCCATCAACAGAGCCTGGCGGTTTTCCAAGGACTAGTTGCTCTTCACAGGCAGGGTCAGTTCTGTTGTTTAGTGGCTACGCGCTGGGAAGAGGGGTTGTTCCAAGTTTAAATGGGGAAGTTCTCACCTACCAGGAGCATATTTAACAATAACAGACACAACAACATCCGCCCACCCCATCCCTACCTGGTCATTAGAACCGGGTGCCAGGAGCTGTGAAGTGAGGGAATCTGCAATAAGATCCCCACTCTCTGCAAATGGAGAAGATGGGACTCCTTCGTCAGCGGAACGGTTTCTTCCACACCGCCGCTGCTCATTCTCCAGTGGGTCGCCATTGCCATCAGCTTTGCCTCGGCTGACAAAGACACGCCCGTTGGAACTTCATGCAGCTAGTCAGAAAAAATGAAGACATCTCTTCTCAGCAACGGAGCTGCTAACGTGACTGTCTAACCCTCTCTCTTCGCAGGACATTCCCAGGGACCTGCCCTGCCATGCGTTAAACTGACATTCTGCTCGTGTTTTCATTCTGGGCTAGTAGCAGACAGGACAGGGCCACAGCGATGTAACCACATGGACCATGGAGAGGCTCCACATGGGACTAAGCTAGTAGGAGAAGGGTAATCGCTACAGAGGAGAGATACAGTGTTCCCTCTCAGATATGCAAACGGGGACGACAAGGGAACAAGACGTGGCAGTCCCAGATTCACGTGTTTTCCTCACTGCTCAGGCATCATTCGGCCTGAGAGACGGCAGTCCCGCTAATGCGGATATTATATTTCAAAGGTGAAATGGCCCTTTTAGCACATACAAAGACCTGCTAAAAATGGATCTATTTTATGGGCTCTGGAGCCTTTTGCTTTACAGGACTGGTTCAAACCCACTCCAGGGTGTTGGCTGATCAGGATGCTGTGTGAAATAAATGTCTGGGACCAGTCAATTTTGTGCTGGATATCACCAGATCACAGAAGTCCCTCCGGCCTGCAGCAGAAGGGCATTCAGAGAGTGGAGAGTTGGCTAAGCAGGAGATTGGCAGGATCAATCAAGTGATTGTCTTTCTGCACATTTCAGAAGAGGAAGGATAATATCTGGGTACAGAATAGATCTGCAGGAAATCTGCATCCTGTTCTTGGCTCTGCCACAGACTTGCTGGCTCAGAAGGGTGAGAATATTCCCTCCGATGCTGCCTTTCTCTACTAGGCGTCTGTTATCACATCATATGCTGCCCCCTCGGCTCTGCCATGCCTGCTTCTCCCTCACCTGTCTAGCCTGCTGCCACGTCACCTTTCCCCGTGGCATGCCTTCCTGAACTCCATAGCAACATTCCCGTCTCCTCAGGAGCCACTTCTAATCCGACACCCACAAGAAATTAACCAATGAATGGCTAACGCAGGGGCCCACTGGAACTGCGGATTTTATAAACGCAGGTTAACGGTTCCCTGCACCCTTCGTTTGTTGCTTGCCATCTATGCCTGGGAGC
Source organism: Emydura macquarii macquarii (assembly GCF_026122565.2). Taxonomy (NCBI): domain Eukaryota; kingdom Metazoa; phylum Chordata; order Testudines; family Chelidae; genus Emydura; species Emydura macquarii. The sequence continues at coordinate 3,179,306 of NW_027131688.1, forward strand.
TTTCTGAGGCCTGGCCAATGACTCATTAGGGGCTCTGGTGAATTGGGGCCCACAAACTCGTGCTTATCTTTGTGCACACAGGCAGCCCACTAGACGGTAATGCCACCACTTGTGTGCTTAAGTGCTTTGCTGAATTGTGGTGCGTGTGTCTGGACAGCGTCTAGAATACTGTGGATAACGCACGGGTCTAGTGTCTAGGATCCCTGGTTGAAAGGAGCGACTGCTGTGGAAGATACAGCTGGTATTCCCTGGCAGCCTTAGGGGAGAAATCAAGGGTTGAATGGGCGCGGAGACTCAGATACCTGTCCCCTCCCTCCAAGTAGCCACTCCACAGCAGGCATGGGGCAAAACAGCCCAGCGCTGTGGAGGGTAATCCAGGGCCATCGCTGCTCCATACTGGTCTTGTTGTTTGACTAGACAGCCATCGCACACCAGAACTAACAGTCCCTTTAAAAGACTTTTAGACCAGGGGTGTCCAACCTTCTATAGCATGAGGGGCCACACTGCAACTTCTTTCTCACTCAGGGGACCCGTGAGCACATTTCAGATGGGGACTGCTGCTGCTGCTGCTGCTCCAGCCGGCCGGCATGGGATTGCAGGGGAGCGGGGCGACTACAGGTGCCCACTTTTATTTTTGCCAGTGGTGGGCACTGGTTGGGGAGGGGAGGACACGTAACTGGCCACGTGACTCACATGTCTTGCAGCATGCATTCCTGTCACCCCTGGCCGCCGTGCGCTCTCCACTCCCTGCCCTACTTATGGGAGGGGGGTGGCACTGTCCTTCTCCCGCGGAGCCCCCCCGGCACATCTGGCTGCCCTCCTTGGCAGCTGGGCGCGTGGGCAGAGAACCACTTCCAACCCTGGCCCCTCTTGGCCACTGCTCTGCAGCACAGCAGCTGCCTATCGGGGCGTAGCTTGGGGGAGGCGGCTTCCCTTCTCTGAGCCGGGCTGGCTGCCGGACTGGTTCCCAAGTGAACCAGCTCAGAGGAGGGACCACAGAGACAATGGCGTTTACAAGCACTCTGGGACTCTCATGCCAGCCCTAAGCCCGCAATGCTGTCATCTTTTTTTTTTTTATTAACAAAGATGAGAATTCAAACCTTTTCCCTGCAGATTAGAATATATTAAACTCTGATGAGCATTCCCTGTTAAGGGATTTCACAACCGTTTCATCTCACTTGTTTTCACAGCAGTCCTGATAAGCCCCTTGAAGAATGTGAAAAAAAGTACTTTAGTTTTTTCCTACCTGGTTATGAGCCCAAAATGAATGTTTACAAGTAAATTCAAATCAACTAAGAGCCAACTGAGAAAAATCATATTTAAATGTAATCATCATTATGGTCACTAGCACTTACAATTGATCATGGCAGAATCAGGACCTACGTGCTTAATAATGCTCCTGCTGCTAAAATCAAGATTTTGGCAGGGGAGGGCTTGGGGGAGGACCAAAGTATTTGAAGCAAAAGCCGCAAACACATGCATCTACACACATGCAATCGAAGCATGTATCAGTATTTAAAAACTGAAATCTGCGGCTAAAAGATGCTACAAGGAAAATACAAGTCGCTTAAATGTAACTTAAGGCATCTCTGTGAGAAACTCTCTTCTGAAAGAGTTACCTCACACAGAAAAGTGTCTGTCAAACCTATCTTCTGCTATTAAAACTGTCCCTTTAAAAGCAATGTGCTACACATATTGAACACTGGCGCGATCAGCCCCAAGACTTTCTCCTGTTAGACGAGTAATTTTCGGAGAGTATTGCTTGAGTGAAGAAAATTAAGCTGTGACTCACTTTGAGAGCAGGGCTGGAAACTTATTTCTTAAAAGGCTTACGTTCCGAGGGGTCACAACGAGCAGATTGAGGTTTGTAACGTGTAGCAAAGTGGAAATCGTATTTTGATAGACTTTTCACAGCCCAACTGCCACACTGCGATGTGGATAAGGGAAGAGAGGCCTGACGCATTAAAAAGTGGAGCCTGAATGTATCTATCCCAATAAACTGTGTGTTGGGCGATTCCTTTCCCCTCCAGGTCTCCGCCAGGGAAAGGGGCAGCCAGCCCATTCACACCCCACTTTAAAGGTCATCAAAGGCACCGTTCCCATATTCCAATGGGGCTGGGGAGGAGAACTAACTCAGAGGCAATTGCCTCATCTCCATCCAGCCTGTTTCCATCTCAGGGGGGAGAGGGCTGGTGGTTTCATAGCAACAATTCCCTTTGGAGTGAAATTCAGCCTTGGCATCACTGCAGAACCCACACATCCGGCTCATAGGGACGGACGTCCCCCTTGGGCAATGCAGCTAGTGTCACAGTTTCAGGGTAACTGCACCTGTATCCGCCCCCCACATCCACTCCGTCTCCAACCACCACCTGTCTCTGGGCAGGGACCCGTGTCTCACTCCCTTCTGACCAGGGCTTTTTAAGGTTGCAGATCGCCCTGCCTTACGCTGCGATATCCCCAGCAAGCCCATCCGTCCAACGGGCAGCGTCTGTGCTTTGCTTTCTCTCCAAGGGCTGTGAACAGTGGATTGCCAGCAGTTACCAGTCACCACCCAGCTCCCGCTGTGCAAAAAAGACCTTTCGTCTGAAGGTAAAACCCTTACAAAGAAAACGTAGCAGACATTCCGAAAAGCAAGACGCTCGCCAGAGGTCATCCCTCAGTCCTACGGGCACTGGCAGGCCAAAGTCTTTCCTACCCCTCCACAGGGGTGTCTCACCCCCGCCTCCTCGTGGGACAGCCCTGGCTGTTTGCTGGGTCAGCAAGAAGACCATGAATAAATTTAAAACCAGCTTTTTTATATCCAAATCCTGGTCTTGGTCTGTTGATTTCTGGAAAAAAAAAAAAAACCACCACAGTTGGAGCCAATCTATGCTGAGGTCCCCAGGGAGTGGTAGCTCTCTGGAGCAGTTTGTAATTTAAGTGGTTCACCTTAATCATGTCCTGCTTTTAGTTCCTGGTGGAGCGGTTGCAACCCTCCCCCTCTGAAGTCTCACACACACACACACACACACACACACACACACTTATGTAGACCATTCATAAAACGTAATGCAATATGGTCCCCAAAGGTATTGCAATATCTGTCACATATAGGGCCCCTTTGCACGGGGGTGAATTTCATTTTCTCAGATTGGCACCGCTCAGCCTTTTACTTCCCGCCCAGGACCCAGCAGAAGTACGTGCAGCTGGGTGGGTGAGTGGAAGGGGAGGGTTTCCCAGCTCTTCTTTTCCACACGCTAGGCTGCCACCTCTTCCCCATGGTGTCCATCTCCAATCTCCCATTCTCCAGACAGTCTTATTTGACTATAGTCCAAAATACTGCAGCGTAAGTGTCCTGATCTTCTGTAACAAATGCCCACTTCCACACCAGTGCTCCTGCATCATCCACTAGTCCTTCGTACCCGACCTGAACGGCCAAACCATTTCTTTCCAACTGTGTTAGCATAACCCACTGTTCAGCATGCATGTCACTCCCCCTCGGACTTGTACCCAGAGTGGACACAAGTCTGCGATAGCCGCCAGCTAGAGGATTTAGTCCTTTAATGCAGGTAGCTCAGAGCGGTTTTAGCTTTGGAGGTCTTGGGTTCAATCTCCGCGACAAACCAAACGGTGACAGTCGTTACATTAGCGGCCAACTGTGACCCTGTAGTCTAGCCAAGTCAGCCTAGCCATACATCACACATGAGTCCTGAAGGCAGCAATGCAAGGGCTGTCTGCTGGAGGTGTTGTTATTCAAAGTTCTTCGCAGAGCTAACAGATCAACCCAGCACAATGTTCACATGCAAATGCTTTGTGTCCCTGCTGTCCTGCCACCACATTGACCGGTTGGCCCATTCCTGGCATTTAGTTAATCCTTGATGGCCTTCATGGAGGTGCTTTAGGATTTCTCCTCTCCTTTCATTTGGAATTCCAGTGCAATTGCCTTTACTCATGAGTCCATCTGACTCCCTTTGTTGCCCACACACCACAAAGTAGTCTCTCATCACTTCCTTAGTGTGCTTTAGATAGTGGAGCCAGCCATCCTAACACAACTTAAAACTTCCTAAAGTTGCATGTCTGTCGAGGTTGCTTGTTGTAGCTGGAGTAGTCTCTTTCCAGACACTGGTCTGTATGTATCCACAGCTTCTGTGGATGCCTTGACAGAGTCTTCAAGTGCGTAGGTCATTTATTTTACCTTTTTTAAAGCAATGACTTGGTTTGGCCCCCATAGCCAAGACATGTTGGACTTTAGCAATTCATTCAGTGGTTTTGTCACTGTAGAAAGGTTGTGTAGGTATTTACCAAGGTAAATTACCATCCCCAATACACATCTCAGTTTTGGTACGTTACTTAGTATATTCAATTCTCAGATTGCTTTTTACTTTCTCAGGGCTAGAACTAATTCCATCTTTGTTTATTGTCTATCCCTCCCCCTCTCCCACAAAAAAAAAACAAAAAACCCAACAATTTGGGGTAGATAGAACACATGTTTTCCATTGTCTAGCTTCCAGACTGACTGAGTAGTTTTGGACTTTGTGGAAGGTTTTGTGGTGTTCTCCAACTGAAGATCAATATATCAGAATATTGTCCATGGACACTACAACTCCATTTGTGTTTGTAAACAGTTCTGCCATCTTTCTTTGGACAATTTCAGGTGCACTGGTAAGCCCAAAAGATAATCTTCTAAAACAAAATCTCCCAAAGAGTGTCATAAATGTAGTCAGTTTAGCACTTTCTTCGGCTAAAGGAATTTGCCAGAACCTGCTCAAGGCATTTTAGAACACCAAAGCTCCTTTCACTTTGCGGAGGAAGTTGTCCAGTGTCGGGAGGAGATATTTTTCTCTCACAACTGCTTCATTTACTATTAGATCCACACAAGTCAGTATTTTCCCATTTTTCTTTGTAACCGATACCACTGGGGCACAGCACACTGTTGGCTCAGAGTTCCTTCGATTATGCCGATCTGCTCCATTCTCTCCAACTCTGTTTCCACTTTATGAAGTAATGGGCTAGGAACCCTGCAAGGCCCATGTATGCTACAGGGTTCAGTACGGTCTCTTAAGGGGATTTGGACTGGATTGCCCTTTCAAAATCAAATATCACCAAATATCCCATCAAGTTCTTCCACTTTTCTTTCTAGACCCATCATGGCTGCCATGCTGTAGCTGAGAAGGCTGTTGGTCTGTGGCCCTTTGATACCATGCAAAGACAAAAGCTATGCATTCACCGTGTAAATTGTTTCAATGGTGAACTGGCCCATGCAGTGCAGAATACCTCCAGGGCTCCTCAGAGCTGCGTCAGGTGACTTCCGCTGTGGGAAGCGTTGAATGTGGGTGTAAATCCCGCTCCTGAGTCAATTTTACAGACACTGGTCCTACCACAAACGTTCAGTTTCACTCTCCAGGCAGGCTCTATGTCATCACAAGTAACAGATCCCAGAGACAATGGCTCTTGACTGTCTGTAATACAACAACTCCCTCACTGCTTTGGTGTGGCATACAGCTGCAAGATGCCCATATTTCATTCAATTATTACACAGTGCGCCTCTGGCTGGATGTGCGTCATCTCTTGGGATATGGTTTTTCCCCCCACACACTGTGCATGTCAGCTGGAATTTGTCCCACTTAGTCTGGGAGTTCTCTCTCTCCTTGCCTCAGAGGTTTTATGATAATGATTTTTAACACTCAAGTGTCTGTTTAGCTTCTAAGCTAGTCTCGGGTTTTCCACGTTGCTCCTGTCTTTTGTTTTGTTTGATTAATTCTGGCTGCTTTGCTATCTGTACAGCTGTGGCTAGGGTTCAATCTCTCCAGTCGTAGCTGCTATGAAATGCTTCTATCCATTGCCCCAATAACCAGCCTGTCTGATACTTTATGTTTTCAAGTCCCAAAATCAGTTCTTCAGTCAACGTATGCAGAGCTCTTATAAAACATTCAATATTTTCCCCCTGGTTCTTGAATTTCCAGGTGAAAACATGTTCTTTCCATAAACCACATTTCTCTGAGGTATAAAGCATGCATCAAACATGGTCAGAAACCTTTCCTAGCCATCTTTGTGACTGTCTTCAGTAAAGGCAAAGGATTTAAAGAAATGCACTACTTCATTCCTCATGGCATAAGTTAAATAAGATACCTGAACAGCACCCATTTCTTTGTGGAATTTGTTTGCAATGTGAAATCTTGCAAAATACTGCTGCCCATTTGTCCATTGTGAAGGTCTGTCAAAAGTGAAGTTCTCTGAGGCGTTGAAGAGTGGCATGTTGATGAGATCCTGCAACTTTTGTCTTTTTGTTCCTTCTGTCTGCCACCTTTGGTGCTTTGTTCCTTCAGCTTCTGTTCTTAGTTTACTCCTGACGCCATGTCATGTCCCTCACTGTACCAGATAGGGACTGGCTACAGAGACTGCTTATACACCCCAGATGTGTTCTCCATAAGATCCTTTAATGCTCTGCCAAGTCTGGCTGAGGTACGTTTAAATAAGGTATTTTACACACAGAGCCACCTAGTCGCTGAACGGGATAACACAGGTTAGCATTCCACCACACTGATCTCCATTACACCAGACTTCAGTCGATCACTCCAGTAAAACTAGGAGCAAAATCCAACCCAATCACCCTCTTTCCCAGAAGCAGACCCAGGCCTTTTTCCGTCTCCCAACAGAAGGGAGACAAGGTTGAAAAGCCTGATCCATAGGTAGAGTATCAATAGCGTTCTGCCTGTGCCGACCAGCCTAGGAGCTGGGCCCAGGCACTCTCAGAGGGAGAAGATGGAGATTGACTCAAAGAGTCACGGACGTTGGCGCTACAAGAATGGATCAGGAGGAGAGATTTTAATGTTACTGTGACCATGACTTTAATCAGTCAATAATTCATATCTGATGCAAAGAAGAGGGCATTCTAGCAGAGTCCTGGGTCTTTAAATTCAGATTCAAGGCAGATACAGCTGGACCTCCGGCAAGGACAACTAATATGCAAAGAGCGGAAGATCCTGGAAGGGGAGAGATGCTTCTTTGGAAATACAATGTAAAATGGGTGGGAGAAGAAAAACCAGGCACCCAACCCTTTTTACCCCAGGGCAGCAAATACAAGAGCAGGATGATTGTGGCAAACACAAGGAACAGAGTCTAAGAGAGAGATGCTAATATCTGCATCTGCAGTGTCAGCTGCACAGACACCTTTGTGGGGGGTTGTGGATATAATACTGAGCCGGCACACCAAAGTAACATGACCTGTATAAGAGTGCTGCGAGTCACATACATAGCGAAGAATCCCATGCACTGCTACAGACTGGGGACCGATGGGCCAGGCAGCAGTTTGCAGAAAAGGACCTGGGGCTTACAGTGGACAATATGAGTCAAGTGTGCCCTTATTGCCATGAAGGTTAATGGCATATTGGATTGCATTAGTAGGAGCATTGCTGGCAGATCGCAGGAAGTGATCATTCCCCTCTATTCGGCATTGGTGAGGCCGCATTTGGAGGATTGTGTCCAGTTTTGGGCCCCCCACTACAAAAAGGATGTGGACAAGTTGGAGACAGTCCAGAAGAGGGCAACAAAAATGATTAGGGGGCTGGAGCACAAGACTTATGAGGAGAGGCTGAGGGAACTGGGCTTGTTTAGTCTGCAGAAGAGGAGAATGAGGGGGGATTTGATAGCAGCCTTTAACTACCTGAAAGGGGGTTCCAGGGAGGATGGGGCTAGGCTGTTCTTGGTGGTGGCAGATGACAGAACTAGGAGCAATGGTCTCAAGTTGCAGTGGGGGAGGTCTAGGTTGGACATTAGGAAAAAGTTTTTTACTAGGAGGGTGGTGAAGCACTGGGATGGGTTACCTAGGGAGGTGGTGGAATCTCCATCCTTAGAGGTTTTTAAGCTGCAGCTTGACAAAGCCCTGGCTGGGATGGTTTAGTTGGGGTTAGTCCTGCTTTGAGCAGGGGGTTGGACTAGATATCTCCTGAGGTCCCTTCCAACCCTAATCTTCTCTGATTCTATGAAGACAGCTACTCAGAGACCAAAGGCTGGATCTTTCACCTGGGGTTCCAAGCAGGACAGGCCTTGCTGAGGGAGGAGGATACACCTTCTAGAAGAGTCCGACTTCCCTTCGTTTCCCTGAAGTTAGTGACATGGAGACAGACAGCCGCAGTCAGCAATGGGTCCTGCCGATCTGGCGTCAATAACTGTTTCACTATGAGGGTAGAGAGACGCAGACGGCATTCAGCACCATTTCACTAATCTCGCTCTGGGATCTGGAACCCAGTTGGAAGAGCTTCTCCTGCGTAGGTCCGATATCAGTGGCCAGCTGTTCTGATCCTGGAGCACATCGTACTAGGTAATGCTACTCCCTGCATTTACCATCGGTGGAAGCCCTCTGGTTATTCATGTGACAAGTGTTGTGGACACGGAACGTTTTTAATCCACATGCATCATCCTTCATTCAGGAAAGAAGATGCAAGCCATGGGGATGGAGGCTCAGAAGCAGCAGAACTAATTGATGTCAGAGTCGACGGAGTCCGTTCTAAAAACATGTTCATCTGTACAAAGCGAGTCAGCCCAACCCAAGCAAAAGCCGCCGAATGCAGGTCCCGGTGACGTGAGGCTGGAGAGATAATCACAGGGCTCTCAGGAAGGAGCTGTGATTCACATGGGGGGGGGGGGGAATCTAGTTCATTAAAGTACATTCCACAGTTAACTAAGAAAAGGCAGAAAGCAAAACCTCATTCTAATCTGCTCCCCACCGTGGAGGGTTTCCACAGCGAGAGACTGATAGCACATTAATACCCTTAATTCTGTCTGAAACCCATTCCTGCAGCAGCCCCGCTACAAAGCCTGACATTTCTGCACAAGCAGATAACATCTCCCATTACAAAAAATCCAATATAAACCATTATCCAGCATTTCTAAACCCATCGGGGTAGCGCGCGGAGAGCAGCATGGGATCCGAGGAGAGAGCGCAAAGTACAACCAAACCAGTCTCAATCCCTGCACTCTAACAACAGCCCTGGCTCCAGGCGACCCCTGGTTAATCCCAGACAAGGCCCCGCTTAGGTGATGGCCATCATCCTGGCGGACACTGCGGGGCCTGAACCAGGGCACTCCAGACTAAAACATGAGTCTCCAGCTGGTGCTGTGACGTACATCGAGAGTGGTTCAGGCACAGGGAGGGACCCACACCACACACTGGCCAGTGGGGTACACGTAGCTAAAACCTCCATGTAGCAGGGCCTTGGCCAGCCCCAGCTGACTGCCAGGGGAGTTAGGTTAGGTCCCAAGTGAAGACAGCGCCTCCAACACCGGGATCGCGGCAGACCCCAGACAACGAACGGCCTCACGGGAACGTCTCTCCTTGGAAAGAGCTTTCCTGAGCCCCGGCCCTGCAACGACCTCCCTTTGGCAGGATCCGTGCATGGCATGGAGCCCCCTTGACATCAGTGGGGCTCTGTGTGGGCACAGGGCTGTCACTGCGGGGCTGAGGCCACGGGCCCTGCTCCGGCAAAGCCCCAATGATGCCGATCAGAGCTTGCCCAAAAGAAGATGCCAGGAGGGGTCCCCGTTATTTGTTTCTCCCCTTCCTCCATCACAGGCAAGGGACTTTTATTCCGCCACACTGGCCCCACAACGCTGAACCCCGGGTCGGTTTGTGAGTTATCCCCCTGCATACCGATGGTCACCCATTCTGCACCAGAGCAGGGCAGGAGCCCTATTCACCTTGGCAACAAAAGAGGCCCTTTAAAGCCATCAGAGTGGTAACCTCTAAACCGTTACCTGCCTAACAACGGGGCAGGGGGTTAGCCAGAGGCCACAGCCAGGCTGGGCCCATTGGGCAAGGTGCTGCTTCATGGCAGCATTGATTTGTCTGAAGTGACAACCCCAGGAAGAGAAATAACTCTAAGGCAAAGGGGCAAAAAGCACCTAAACAACTGAACACCCAGCAACCCCCCCACATACACACACTGTCATAAGCGAAGCACACGGAGGGCAACAGCGGGACGGACACGAAACACCAGCTGACCATAACATAGGCATGCATGTACACACACACACACACAAACACACTCCGCAAAGGCAGAGCTGACCTCAAGCCATGATCCTGCATCAGAGCCATGCGGGTGGACCCTTGATGCCCATGGAGCTCTGCAAGCAGATCATCTACTCTGGCCTCCTGTGTGTCACAGGCCACCGGCACCACACAGCCCCCGCACGTTCAACCCAACAACTGGAATTAGACCAAGATATTACAGCTCCCAAGAGACTCAACTGGTATGTGCCACAGGCAGAGAACAGAGATCCAGGTGCACAAGTGTTTGAGATTCCTGCAATGGCAGGGAAAGGACTAAAAAAATATATACCCAGATCTGGCACGTGTCCTGCACTCCACTCTGCAGAAGGTGGCAAAAAAAACCCACCAAGTTCACAGCCAGCCTGACCCGGGGAAAATTCCTTCCCGACCCCACATGGTAATCAGTTCGACCCTGAGCAAGAACCAGCCAGCCAAGGACCTGCCACACACAATGTGCGGTACCACAGTGCTCTTCTCCCACCCCTTGTAGGCTGGGCTGCAATAACACGGCCTAGGGTTTTAATAAAGCCAAGAGCAGAGGTTTGTTTGCATCTTGTTCTCAGTTTAATCTGGGACAGGTGTTTCAGGAGAAATAATTCTAATCCCTTCTCACTGAGCCATTTTTCCTCCCTTTGATGCTCTGCATTGGGACATCCGTGGCAGCGTTCGGCGAGGAAAGCGCTTCAGTCTTTGTCAGCGTGGTGCCTTTTAAACAGAAGGTTGCCGTTTTACCGAGGCACAGCTCGCACACAACTCCTTTGACATTGCTTTCTTTCCCAGCCTAGCGAGGCAAAGTGAAGGGGAAGCAGGATTTCAAGACAGAGAGCGCTTTTCCAGTTTGTGTCTGAAAAGAGAAAGCTAGCGAAGGTCCCAAGACTGCCGCATTGGCAAGCTGCTCTGGAGCCGCTGCTGTTCAATGCGTAGCACTGGTCCCCTGGGACCCTGCTTTAACTGCTGCCTAGGCTGTGTATACTCCACTAATCATTACTAATTGCTTTACTGCAACCACTCGCTCACCCCCCTTCTGTTGTTTTCTTATTGATCTCCTGGGAGGAGGAGGATTTGTATTTTGTATGGAACTACTGAGAACACTTTAGAAAGGGGCTGATCAGAGCGAAGGGAACAAGGACGCAGCAGAGCTGTTAATATGCATCTCAGGCCGGCGTCAGTTTTTTGCTGCGTTTCACTATTTGTTCTTCTAGGCTGGCTGCATTTTGGCAAGGCAGCTGACCACTCCTCAGAGGAATGCGCAATTAACACCCACGTTCTCCCCCCAGCCCCTACTCCTACCTCAGAGTCCTTAACTGAAAATCCTCTCCCCCCCGCCTCCATTTTAGACTTTTGCATTGCACACTTTAATGCCGGAGAGGCCTTTTTTACTCTGGATGAGCCCTTGCTGCCAGAGGACCGTCACGGCAGACAGCTGCAGAGCACGGTGCAAATCCTACCTGTCACAGGATGCTCCACTCACGGCTGGTCTGCCACCCCCTCTGGGTCACGCTGGGGATTCGCTCTCCAGGGCGACGCCCCCTTCCCCCGTTTGCACGCCGTCCCACCGTCTCTCTCAGGTCTGCAGCTCCGCTCTTCTCTCGGAGTCACAGCATCCGCTGGCGAGGTCACTCAACGTGCAGCCTTTCCAGGGGATGGTCCTTCAGTTCTCGGCCACGCTCACAGGGACCCAGGCAGTCTGCCTGTTCACTGCCCCACCAGTCTATGCCACGCCCTCGGTGGCTGGTAGGGGAATCCAGGCCTGCCCACGACTCTGGGCTCCAGTCCAGGGACTCCCCACCCAGCAGTCCAGGGCTTTCCTCTCCCAGCCCTCCCTGCTCCTTGCCTAGGCTGCTTCCTACCACTCCTCCTTCCCCTCTTTGCTCTGGGAGTGGGAGTGGGAGCTCCAGCTCCAGCTCCAGCTCCAGCTCCAGCTCCAGCTCCTCATCCCTCCCCCCAGGGAGACAGTGCCCTTTCCCAGCAGCAGCCTCTGTCTGCTACCAGCGTCCTGGCTTGATAGGCCCTGCCTGTTCCTGCCCAGCTGAACCTGCTTGCAGTCTTCCCTGATCCCTGGCTCTCCTTCCAGGTGCAGCCTGTGGGGTTAATAGGCCTGCCTGGCCACCCTAACCTTTCCAGTCCCGGGTGGGGTGGACACCCCGTCACATGCCCTCCACCTCAGGATTGCTATCCTTGGCGGGTGGGGGATGTATCACCTCCCCTGCGTCTCGTGCACCGTAGACATCTCCATTTTGGCTTTCCCCCTGGGGGTCCCTTCTCGAATATGGTCCCTTTCGGCAGAGTTCAGCCTCCTTGTGGTCTGTCTGCCCTCACCTTGGGGTCCTTGTCATGCACAGACTATCTCTGGCCTACTTGAACCCAGGGCAAGCGTCAGGCGCTCAGGCTCCAGAAGTGGGTTGCCCCCCGCTCATGCAGGTGACAGGCCTGCGGGGGAGACAGGGACATTCTGACTGGAGAGCGAAGGGACTGGAGGGTGTGGGGGGGAAGGGAGGAGGGAAGGAAGCGCCAATTCCCCACCCTAGCTGCAGGGAGCGCCTGCTCAGGAACAAAGGGGGCAGCTGGCATCTTCTTTTAAACAACTCGCCTGCCCTCCTGTCTCCCCAAATCCCACAGTGGCCTCGAAGCAGCTCATAATACAGGCCCCCACCCATGGATAGGATCAGCGGGGGCTAATTGCTTCTACGTCCAGTGTACGTGGGCATCAGCAGCCCGGGTTCAAGGACGAAAGGAGCTGGTCATCAAGGGGTCAGAGAGAGAAAAGTCCTGGCAGTTCAGAATTGCGAGAGGCCATGGTGGCATTCTGCACAGTCAGAGACGGAAAAGGGTGGGCGGGCCGTGCCCACCAGAGAGAAGAGGGCCGGGAGGAATTCCACACAGCTAGAAGTTTCCAACTGATACCAGGACCTCAATGTAGAAACTGTGGAAGATAGCTCTCAAAATCCAGCTGGTCCCAGGGACTGGAGAGACGAAGGGGGCATGCCTGTGGACGGCAGCTCGGCCCAATCTGCAGGACATACAACCTTGCCCACAAAGAGTTCCCCAAACTCCTAAGGAAGACAGACGATCCCTGCAGGGGTTCGCGACCCAGAAGAACCTTCTGCAGTGAACAGCAGACAACAGGACTGTGTGCTGTCTTCCCATAAGACAGCGCTCCAAGATCGGACGGGCTTCTGAGAGCTTTGGACAAGAAGTCAAAAGTGATGGTTCGTACGGCACTGATGACGCCGCACCGGGGTATGCCTTGCAGACAGTAGACTACTTCAGGGGACTCGGAAGCTGAATGTCCACGCAATCTTCTCTGAGATCCCTCCTGCCCCACGAGCGAAGTGACCCAAGAAGAAGGCAGGAGACTCTGGAAGTGAATCGCTGGCTAGCTAAGTGGTGGAGGGTTTTGGTTTTGTGCAACGTTGGTCCACCTTCTGTGTGGAGAAGGAGGCCGCATAGTTTGGATGGCGTCCACCTCATCCAATCTCTTCAGGGACAGGCTGGCTAACGTCGTCAGGAGGGTGTTAAACTAGTAACAAAAGGGGAGGGTAAAAAGAGGGAAGGTGTGAGCACTGTGCACAAAACTCAAGATGCTGAGAACAGAATCAATCAAGGAACCAAAGGAAGCTGTGATGGGGTGTACCAGCCCCGCACTTGCCCAGAGGGGGTTAACTGCACACTGTGGGCTGAGGAGGCCATGCCCTTCCACCCCTGCTGGGCATGCTCATCCTGGAGACAGGATATAAAAGGGAGCGACCCAGCTCAGTTGGGCTGGACTTCTGAAGAGGAAGGATGTGTATTTCAGGCTCCTCCGGGGAGCCGCTGGAGCGCCAGACCACAAAGCCTGGATGCACCAAGCCACAGGAGGATACCAGACTGCTGGAGGAGACCCGAGGGGGATGGAGATATCAGGAGCTTTGCTGATTGATGACCCCAGGAGACTCATTGACCACTACACTGGAAGACAAGGTAGCCCAGGGGCACTAGACATTGATCTGATTGTGGAACCAGGATAAGGGCAGTATGTTTCAGATGGATCCCCGCTGACCTAGTGGCGAAACCACTCACCGCTACCAGGGCCCTGGGCTGGGACCCAGTGGGGCAGGAAAGGCCTGGGTTCCCCTATTCCAGCTGCCACCCACCCCTGGGTGGTGGCCCAACCCCCACTCTTGCCATTAGGCCACACAGCCCTGCACACTGGGGCCACCGTAATGACCTAACCATTAGGCCATCCTGCCCTGAGGGTAAGGGCGGGCGTTAAAACTTGACCATGGGGCTATAATGGCCTTCCCCCTCTCCTAAGGGAGATAGAGTGTACCAGCCCCATGACAGACACAAAGAGAAGTAATTCCTAATTGCCTCTACACCAATGCCAGCAGCCTGGGTAACAAACAAGAGGAATTGGAATTGCTCTTTTAGGAGTATAAATTCGTTCTAGTTGGTATTCACACAACTGGAGTGTTACAATCGATTATTATAACCTATGTAGGGCAAAGGGTAGAGAGAGGGGCACTCTGTTAAAAATGGCATTACTTGTTTCTGAGTCACTGATAATGCTGAAGAAAATTATCTTGAATGCTTCTGGATCACTGTCCTAATAGATAAAGCACAAGATGGGGTATTCATTGGTGTCTGCTACAGACAGCCAAATCACTGAGGAAAGAGGACGATGGGCTCCTTACACACCTATCTATAATGGTAGGCAAAACAAATGCATGGTCATGGGGGTCTTCAGTTTGGAAGATGTATGCTGGAGGCCTCATGGTGTCAGTAGTACATCCCTGGAATTTCTAAATATAATAGATGGTTATTTCCTAACTCAAAAAGCGTTGCAACCGTCATGAGGGAATTCCATATTAAACTCACCTTGGCAGATAAAGAGGAACTGATCGCAGAACTAAAAACGAATGGTAGCTTAGGTACAACCGATCATAACTTGATCACATTTATAAATGGAATATGATCCATACCTGGTGCTTTAAACGTGCCAGTTTCACAAAGCTGAAAACAATTAAGAGCCTGATCAACTGGGAGGAAGAATTTAATTAGAAAAATGTAAATGATAACTGGGAGTTGTGTGAAAACATTTTACTAGATGTCCAAAAAAGCCACAATCATGGAAGAAGGTCATCTTGGTTAAAATCCGAACTGATTTAGAGGGAAAATGAAGGGACCTAAAGAAAAATTTTAAATGGAGCAAAGAGGGGAAGTTGATACTAATGAATATAAGTCAGAAGGTAGGAATTGTATAAAACTGAAAAGGGAAGCAAAGGGACAGAAAAATCTATGGTAAGTAGACTTAAGGACAGTAAGAAGGAGATTTTTAACTACCATAGAAAAAAAAGAATCCTGACAATGGAATTGGTCCATTACTAGATGGAAACGGTAGAATTGTCAGTAATAATGCAGAAGAGGCAGAAGTGTTTAGTAAATATTTCTGTGCTGTATTTGAGACAATGCAGATGATGTAGTCATACAGAACACTCTGTCCATTCCACAAGGGTCTCAGGAGGACGTTAAACAGCAGCTACTAATGTGAGACATTTTTAAATCAGCAGGACAAGATATCTTGCATCCAAGAGTTTTAAGAGATCTGACTGAGGAGTTCACTGTACTATTAATGCTGATTTTCTATTACTAGAAAAGTTCCAGAAGACTGGAAGTAAGCTAATGTTGTGTCAATATTTAAAAATGACTAAATGGGATGATGCAGGTAACCATAGGCCTGCCAGTCTGACATCGATCCTGGACAAGATAAAAGAGTGGCTGATACGGGACTCAATTAATTGTAGGTAGGCCTAACCTGACAGGAGTATTAAACACATGGGGGGAAGCCTCATGTTTGGAAGATGGGATTAGGAAGGTAAATTAATCATCAGGCTGAAAATAAAACATTTGTGCTAAGTCAGATAAGTAAGTCGTTCAGTAGACTAAGGAGACAGACGGTCTGAGCCAGCTAAAATAAGAGGGAGAATACTCAAGGCACCATTTATTATGAACAAGATAACAATAGACAACGTAAGTTACGAACATAGAGATGAGGTAAAGAATAAGTCAAACATGGACAATGTATGGACAGAGCATGCCCACATCTTGAATACTGCATGCAGACCTCGCCACCCCATCTCAGAAAAGATATATTGGAATTGGAAAACGAACAGAAAAGGGCAACAAAAATGATTAAGGGTATGGAAAAGTTTCCATATGGGGAAAGATTAATACGGGACTTTTCGGCTTGGAAAAGAGACGACTAAGAGGTGACATGATAGAGGTCTATAAAAGCATGATTGGTGTGGCAAAAGTAAATAAGGAAGTGCTATTTACGCCTTCTCATAATACAAAAACTAGGGGTCAGCAAATGAAATTAATAGGCAGCAGGTTTAAAACATATACAAGGAACTATTTCTTCACACAACACACAGTTTACCTGTGGATCGCCTTGCCAGAGGATGTTGTGAAGGCCAAGATTATAACAGGGTTCAAAAAAGAGCTAGCTAAGTTAATGGAGGATAGGTCCATCAATGGCTATTAGCCAGGATGGACAGGGATTGCTGTTTGCCAGAGGCTGGGAATGGCCGACGAGATGGATCATGTGATAATTACCTGTTTTGTTCATTCCCTCTGAAGCACCTGGCATTGGCCAGTGTCAGAAGACAGGATACCGGGCTAGATGGACCATTGGACTGATCCAGTAGGGCCGTTCTTATGTTTTTATGCTTCACAAAGATTGGTTCCTGCAAAATAACCAAGACAAGCCAAAAACATGTGTTGCAATATATAGTAAACGCAATGTGATGTGTAATGTATATAAAGGGAGAAGATTTCTGTGTAACTTTGGAGCTGTGACGTACCCTGTATCCACACACACACACACCAATCCCCCATCTCAGTTCAGTGTAGCATTGATGTATGCCAAATAAAGATACCCAAGTCACAAAGTCTACAGTCAAACTTAGTTCTTGGGTAGCCAAGTGGAAAAGGTCTCCGAGGAAATCTCAACATTAATAAAGAATTAAAGAAGGATAATATAATTAATGCCAATCAACAAGGGTTTATAGAAAATAGATCCTGCCAAATTATCTGATATCGTTTTTTTATGAGATCACAAGTTTGGTTGAGAAAGGTAATAGTGGTTATGTAACATACTTAGACTTCTATAAGGCATTTGACTGGGTACTGCACAACATTTTGGTTTAAAAATGAAAATGATAGAAAATTAACATTAAATGGATTAAAAGCTCACTAAGTGATAGGTCTCAAACTGCAAGGTTAAATGGAAAATAACCATTGAATAGCTGTGTTTCTAGTGGGATCCTTCAGGGATTGGTTCTTGGACTGCCATGCTATTTAAACACTTTTATCAGTGACCTGGAAGAAATAAAATCATCATTGATAAAGTTTGCAGATGACGCCGAGTAATTATTTAACCAGGTTCCCTATGAAGCTCACCCCACATTGTGCCACACATGTAAGGACCCAGCAGTGATGGATTATCCCTTTCAGTCGCACTGGGCCAAGTCTGCAAATGTTACACACACAGACACACACACAATCATCCCCAAGCCAGGAGCAGTATGGTATTGGCTGCCTAGTGACTGGCAGTGAATTTGCCAAGTTCTTGCAAGAATATATTGGGCACAGTGTGCAAGGGTTTGAAGGACTGCACCATGGGACCATTGCAAAATGTGCAACCAAACCAAATCAGAACACAAATGGAATCTTTTTATTCAGTCTCATCAGCATCTCTCTTCTTTTCCTTTGCTTGCTGGTTATTACATTACTGTGATCCAACATATCCCTGTAGACTGGGGACCCAAATCTGGCAGGCATCCTGGCCTTGTCCACGTAAGAAAACAAAACAATTCAGCAATCAGGGCTTACGCCAGCCCCTGATGGTTGGGGGTCATTGGAAAACTCCCGAAGAATAGGTTATCCCAGAACTGCTCACTTCCTGAACCATCCTCTGCAGCATCTGGGGCTGGCCACTGATAGAGAAAGGATACTGGACGAGATGGACCATGGGTCTGAGCCAATCAGGCGAATCATAGCAACCCCCCGAGTAGGCAAATGAGGGACAATCTGCCCCTTCCCCCTTCTCATGCTGGCCTCTTGTATTTAGGGGACACTGAGACACTTCCGATGAGATTTTGCTAACACCAAACACATCCAGTGTAGCTCTCTGACTCCCACACTAATACTGTGTCCTTTGTAAGCACATGACGAGGATGCAGTGTCCCGTCACCAATGAAGGCTGGCCTGGTGGCTAGGGCTCCAGCCCAGGGCTGAAGAGACCCTGCCCAATTTGCTGCTCTTCCACACTTTTCCTGTGTGGCCCTGGGCATGTCACTCAGGCGTACTTCTTCAGAAGTCTTTAGGCTCCTCACTTCCACTGAAGTTGGGCTTTAATCTTTCTGTGCCTCGATTCCCCATCTGCACAACAGGGAGAATAGCAATGCCCTGCCCCGCAAGGGGAACGCGAAGATCGTTGTATTAATTTAGATGGAGTGTGGGTCGAAGCTGTTCACATCTCCCAGTCACTGTCCAACCTTACACAGCATCAAACATGGCTTGGCCTAGGGACCTCAGCCTGCTTAGTGCCATGGCAAATGGTCCATTAACAATCCTCTTAACTTGTCCTTAAAGAGACAGAAGAACAGGAAAGGCAGTTACAGCATTTGCAAAGTAATCCATTCAATAAGGCTTTCATTTTAACATCGCTTGTTCCCTGTCCCTGTAGCTGGAGAGAGTTTTTAGAAGGAAAAAACCCTTGTTTGACAGTTGTTTGGATGCCATCAAAGATGGTACTCACTGTCCTTTCGGGGGCAGAGACGAAGTTTGTAGAGATGGGCTGGAGCTGTTGATGTTTTTCTTAAAGTCCAGTCCCGTTTCGTAGAAGACAAAGCAAGAGAAATACAGAGAAGAGGGAAGAGGAAAGACCAGCAGAGGTAGAACATGCAGCTTCTGTCTCTGGTGTTGACTCTCGCTTGCAACCTCCTTCTTGGAGAAACACAGATCCAGCGCCGATCTTGTCAGCTTCTTCAAGGTGTGGCAAACTTGTGCCGGCATTGGGCTGTTAGGATAGAGAAGGTCGGGGTTCCTGGCAGATGGTGGGAAAAGCAGCCACAATGGTGAAGGTTGCTTCAGTCGCTGTAGGAGAAGGCCCCCAGAAGGCAGTGGAGGGGGGAACAGCCCATCCACCAACGACACCTCATTTCCAACACCCCAGTCTCAGTTCACTGGTTCTCAGTCTCACGCTGTTCTTGTTTACCAGGCATGATCTTAACGCAGCCCTTGAGTTATATCGGTAGGTCTTTTTCTTTGGACTAACGCAGCCCCTCCTTTTACCTGCCTTTCCCCATCAACATGGATTACAGGCTATTGCAACATTTTATGAACTTTCGCTCCCTTCTTACAATCCAACTCACAACCAGGGTCAATTGATAAGACAAGCTAAATACAATAGAGATTGGAGGGGCTTAGTAATGGGGTTTAATGTAACAGCCTGCGATAGATAGAAAGCTATTACTACTATTTCATTTTGTACTGTGGATGCAGAGAGGATCAGGGCCTGATACAGACACACGATAAGAAGGTCCCATTCCTGCCTTCGGCTTCTGACTGCCGGCTAACTCAGCTAAACTAACGCACGGCCAGTTTCTCTGCAGGCAGCAGTTCAGGACGGACTAGGTCAAACGAGCTACTGAGCCCAAAGCAAATGGGAACAGAATATCCCGTCACAGGCAGGGCTACACAGAGGATTTTCGGGTGGATGTGGGGAAATGGGGAAAGTGAAGCCCCCCCCACTCCCCTTCTAAAAAACTTATCAATGAGGGGAGGCCCGGGGTGGGGGTGGAGACTGGGGAGTGAGCCCCAATGGGGGCTTCTGTCCCACAGGGCTGGGCCTGGCTCCCTGCTCTGGATATTGTGACCTGGATATTGTGCTAGGACATCGCTCCATGAAGGGGGTGGCCAGGCCAAATGTCAACGAGTGGCATTATGACGGGGCATGCAGGGCCACAGTACCACTCCGTGCGGGTTGGCAGCCCTCCAGAAGAAGGGTGCTGGTCAAACCTGAATGGTGCTGTGACCCCGCACACCAGATCTCATTGCCCCTTGGTTTGGGGCCCTCTCAAATGGTCCCTTTTGTCTGCCTCTTCTGGACAGCCTGCTCACAGGGAGCAGGCCCTGACCACTTTTATGAAGTGCAGGATCACAGGTGCCTGCAGCCCAGCAGTGGGTTTCCTAATCCTTCTTGGACTGTGTAGGAAAAAGAATGAACAGCAGTGAATAAGCAAAGCTCTTTAGCTGATACGTTTGCCTTAAAAATCTGCACATTGATGGACATAAATAAACAGGCTCAAGAGATTGGACTTCTACCATGGTGACTGATAAGTTAAGACAAGTGTAGTTACAAGTGGGAAAAAAAGCTATTAGATCATTCAGACCAAGGGCAGGAGATATGTCTTTTATTGGGGACTACCAGATATTAAATTGATATTGCACTTGCTCTTTGGTTGGAGGTCCTATAGCTTATGTTTATTGATAATAATCAACTTGCCTGAAAAATGGTTACACAGGCACTGACACCAGTAACTTTTTATATAAGTGATTTTGTGTGATGTAAATCACTAGAAAATTGCAATGCTCTCTGGACAGTTTTGTTTGGATTTAGGGAAAAAAAACATATTGTGAGCAACATTTATCCTTGTTCTAACTTAATTGAAATCTCGAATGGACAGTGATGAATTTGGTCCAGGGTGACAGCTATATTTTCCATATTCTTTCACCCAACTAATAAAAATGTTTCATTTTAAGAAAATAGGAATAGAATCTGTGATTCCGCATCCTGGCAGGCAGCAAAACCCTATTGAGAAGGGCACACGCAAATATTTACTGGCTAGTTAGCCCTTCTTTCCATTTCAGCGGCCCTTAAATGGAACAATACTGACATCCAGTGACAGATAAAAACCTGTGGCGAGCCTGTTCCCTACAATGTTCCAGAAGATCTGTCCTGGCCCTGTTGCTAGTGAAAGATATCAGCAAGATCATACTATGAATTCACATTAGAAATGTATTATTTCATTACCTTAAAAATTGCATTTAAAACACAGCAACATTTCTTGCTTAAGGGAAATAGTGACATTTGTAAAGTCAAAACACAATGCAGGAAAACAAATCAGACATTTAAGATATTCAACCCTGATCGCCTCACTCCTGGATTTTATGGAGTATTTCCACTTCAGCCGTGCCTTCCACCAAGAATCTCGAAGCAGTTTACAAAGAAGGCCACAATCCTTGCTACAGTTCCCAAGCTAGCTGCTCCTCTGACCCCGTCTGCTCTCTCCAATCGCACCCCCCGTTAGGTCTTAGGCCGCACTCACAGCAAGGGGAATCACGAAATTCTCCTGCGCTCAGACCTGGCCTAACTCTGCACCCTCTGTGATCACCTCAGCACTCGCAGGGCTGACTCTGGCCCAGCCCCTGCAGTTCTGGCAGTGGTGACCAGTCGCCAGGCAGCCTTCTTCAAGCAGAGCACTATTTATTTACAACCAAAGCATTTACGAGAAAACAAGAGATCGGTCGTTCCCACGGCTTACCATTTCCTGGGGCGGAGGAAGACCTTTGGACACTTGGGCAGGACCCGTGTCTCTGTCCCTGTGACATTCCCCAGGGTACCATCTGGACCGTTGGACAGCTGTGTCCCATCAATCCTTTCGCACTGCTTCGCTGTGAGAGCTACCACTCCTGGCTGGCTCCCACACAGCCTCCAGCATGTAAATGACAAAAGCTGAGGGCGAACGCTGAACATTGGCAAAAAAGTCCTCCACCGGCCTGCTCCCGGTCAATCATCAGACCCAGCCAGGAAGATCTACATTGACAGAGAGGAACTGGAAAACGTAGAACACGTTGACTAATTTGGTAGCCACCTCCCACAGAGGGCAAATATAGATGTCCACATTCAGCACAGAATCTGCTGTGCCAGCCTTCCCTTAGGCGGACTGCCTCAGCGGGGGTCCAATACCCATGACAACAGAACACACCCGAGAGTCTTAGTTTACAAAGCGCTGGTAATTCCAACTCTTCTCGACAGCTGCGAGACTTGGGTGTCCTACAGAAAACACTTGCAAAACCTGGAACTCCAGCACCTTCTCCAGAAGATCCTTCACATAAAGGCCAACATCTTCAGTGTTGCGGCCCCGATTATTCAGCACCAGCCGAGGTGGAGTAGACCCTGTGTGTGCATGTCTGAGGCACGCCGACCAAAACAGCTGCTGTTCGCCCAGCACACCAAAGGAGCAAGGAAACGGGGAGGCCAAAAGAAACGCTTTAAAGACACCCTCAGGACAAACATCAGGAGATGTGACATCGCCATCACACACTGGCAGAGAGTCACCCAAGACAGAGCTAACGGGCGAAGATTTGTCAGAGAAGGAACAGCCACGTTTGAGGAAAATCGCCTCGCCTTGGTCTGAGAAAAACACCAGGAAAGAAAGGACAGACACTGTCATGCAGCAATTGTAGCCCAAACCTGCCTCCCAACACCACCTGCAACATCTGCCAATGAGTCTCCGTCACAAGGGTGGGACTCCTCAGTCACCAAAGGACCCACATAAAACAAAGCCAGCACCTGTCACCACATCCCAGCACCCTTTGCCGTTCCCCGACTCACCAGCACAGGCCTCTCCTGTCCTTGTGCGAGAACTGCCACCCCAGCTAGAGTGCAGCCCTGCTCTTCCCAGCGGTAACCCCACAACCTTTCTGCTGGGAGCATCCCTGACTCCTCCTGGCCCTGTCACAGGTCTGCTGGATCCAGCTCTCCAGCCCTGGAGATGTCAGGAGGATAGTTCCTTTGCTGCTCCCCTGCCTTCAGTCCTCGCCAGACCTGGCTTGGGGATGCTAGACAACAAATCCCTCGTGCTGCTCTCCCACGTTCAGCCTTCTCCCAGGTCCCAAACAGACAGACAGTCTCCTAGCCTATTACTTCCTCTTCCCAGGGAAAACCAGCAGAGAGCTTTATTAGAATCATAGAGTCATAGACGATGAGGGTTGGAAGGGACCTCAAAAGGTCGTCTAGTCCAACCCCCTGCTCAAAGCAGGACCAACCCCAATGCAGTCATCCCAGCCAGGCCTTTGTCAAGCTGAGCTTTAAAAACCTCTAAAGATGGAGATTCCACCACCTCCCTAGGTAACCCATTCCAGTGCTTCACCACCCTCCTAGTGAAAAACCTTTTCCTAATATCCAACCTAGACCTCCCCCACTGCAACTTGAGACCATTGCTCCTTGTTCTGTCATCTGCCACCACCGAGAACAGCCTATCCCCATCCTCCCTGGAACCCCCTTTCAGGTAGTTGAAAGCTACTATCAAATCCCCCCTCATTCTTCTCTTTTGCAGCCTAAACAAGTCCAGTTCCCTCAGCTTCTCCTCATAAGTCTTGTGCTCCAGCCCCCTCATCATTTTTGTTGCCCTCCGCTGGACTCCCTTTAACTTGTCTACATCCTTTCTGTATTGGGGGGCTGAAAACTGGACACAGTACTCCCAATCAGGCCTTACCAGTGCCAAATAGAGGGGAATAATCACTTCCCTCGATCTGCTGGCAATGCTCCTCCTAATGCAGCCCAATATGCCATTAGCCTTCTTGACAACCAGGGCACACTGCTGACTCATATCCAGCTTTTTGTCCACTGTTACCCCCAGGTCCTTTTCTGCAGAACTGCTGCCTAGCTCGTCAGTCCCCAGTCTGTAGCTGTGCATCGGATTCTTCCTTCCTAAATGCAGGACTCTGCACTTGTCCATGTTGAACCTCATCTGATTTCTTTTGGCCCAATCCTCCAGTTTGTTTAGGTCCTTCTGTATCCTATCCCTACCTTCCAGGGTATCTACCACTCCCCCTAGCTTAGTGTCATCTGCAAACTTGCTGAGGGTGCAATCTACCCCATCCTCCAGATCATTAATGAAGATGTTGAACAAAACTGTTATTAATTATTTTTATTATTCACTACAGCTTTCCCCACAGCCCTCCTCCAGCCTTCTAACTGACTCTTTCCAGGACTCTCTGGTGCGGCCTCCAAATCTTTTACAGCTTCCATGTGCTTTCCCCCTCTCTTAACTGCCTAGATGGGAGCACCTATCCTGGCTGGACCTACTTCATTTACTAGGACAAGGGGCCTGCCCTGAGGAGTTTACAACCCGAATGCATAAACAAAGACGGTACAGGACAAGCAAGGCAGTATCAGCACAGATAGGATGCTTCAGAGAAGAGGCTGGTGGGGCTTGGCATACACTAACAGATAGGATATTTCAGGCCCAAAGCGTGGATGCTGGAAGAAGGAGAGAGCCAGAAGCGGGCTAACGAGACAAGTGGAGTGGACAAAGGGAAACATTAGCCCAGCCATGGGAAGAGGGTGGGATTCAGCAAGGGCAGGGCAGAGGTGTGTCTGGGCTGGAGTCATTGTGACCTCTCAGGTGCAGACTGAAAGGGGAAACCCAGTGGACAGATGCAAGACATGGGAATCTAGCAAGCCAAGGAGATAATCTGGGCAGCTGACTGGGGACTGAGTGCGGAGCGGCAGGTCTGAGAGTCTAGGGGGAGGATTGTTTTGAAATTCAGGAGCTGGATGGGGGTGCTCTGCGCAGCTGAAAGTATAAACTTCTTAAAATAAGAAATGTTTCTCCATCGATGCTGCTGCCTTTCTGCCCCATGACGATTGAAGGGACCCCTGGGGGATAAGAGGAGAGGAGCAGAAGCAAAGCAGGTGGTGTGGGGCACACACAGGAGAAGCAGAGGTGGGTTCAATGCAGAGCAAGGGGGCAAGAGACGAGCTGAAGGAGACTTCGCTGCCAGCAGGCCCCATCTTTAATTAATAGGATCAAGCCCAGATCCTCCCCTGGTCTCGCAGCATCAGCAGATGAGTCCCTGGATATTTACAGCTCTCATAAGCCATTTTACATTAAAGGTGAACTGGGGGAAAAAATACCAAAGCCCAGGTTCAAACCATTGCTTCTGCCTTCCCTCTCCCTTTAAACTGCTAACTCCGCCTCACAGCCCTGTTTTAACTGCTGGAGTGTGGCAAGGGGCTTGGAGGTCTGGAAAAAACGTAGCTTTCCTGGCCCCCGAATGAGATGGGGGTAGGATTCCAAGGCTTTTAGACAGTCCAGTGCCATGCATTTAGACGCGAACTCTTCTCTGCCAGTAAGATCACAACTTTCATCCCAATCATTTTATAAGCACTACTTAGAGCAAGAGAAATCCGGATGCGTGCGGGGAGCAGCAGGCTCTCTCTTTCCAGTCTCTCTGGCATAGGAAATAGAATCCCAAAGGCTGGCAGCAATGTAATTGGATGCAGGCTGTCTGCACTGACCATGTCTGCAGTAATATACCAAATAAACAATGGGACCATGAGAACCAGCATTCTGCACACTTTATTTTTATTTCAAATTACTAAGATGCCTCCAGACAGGGGGCTTTGTGTGTGTGGTCTCAGAACTGAAGGCAAAACTGGACCCAGCTGTCTCCTGTAATTAAATTTCACAGGCTCAGGCTGAGAGTTTGAGTTTTGGCTTGACTTTAAAAAGTGCTAGAAATTAAATATTACAAGTGAAGCTAACACGCTAGTAAAGTAAAGGGGAGAATTTCACACTGGTTTGGTGCTATTGTTTCAGATCAGCTGCAGAACCAAAAAGACAGCAGTTACTTTAAGGTATACATCAAAGGTTAAGGTCCTGGAAAAACTCACGTGTGCTTCAATGTATACATGCAAGCAGTCTCATTTTGAAGCTAGGTTAAGCATGCCTTTAAAGTCTTTGTATGATCAGGGCCTTCGTTTATAGACAAAGGCGCTAAAAAACTTTGTTCTTTTCAACAAATGGCATAGATTTCTGGAGAATACACATCAGTGAGAGAAGGGATCTGCAGTCTGTTAGCGGGATTGATTCAGCTGGGAATCTTGTGTCAAACATTGCTCCTTCCCTGCCCTCCTGCCAATGGTTTTGGTTTTACCACCACCTTCTCCTACCCGTTAAGTGACACACACGAAACTGGGGAAAGCGAATAATAATTAGACAGGGGAAGCTGGGAAACCGACTCTATGTCAGGAGATGGTTAGCCCCTTACGGAAAGGTCGTGGGTCTTTCTGGTCGGCATCTCTTGAGGAAGCAGGACCCGGAGACGGACAGCCCGCAAGGCCAGTGGGGAGAGCCCAACGCGCCAGGTCAGCCTGATTGACAGGGCGGACAGGCCAATGAGGGAACCAGGAGGGCCGGAGGGGGCGGGGGTCCCGTCTTCCATGTGAGCTGAGCTGCCTGGGCAGAGAGTGGGGCTGAGCTAAGGGCAGAGCAGCCGGCGGCTGGGAGGGGAGAGGAGAAGCCAGGCCAGGGAGCCGAGCTGAGCCGAGCCGAGCTGAGCCGAGCCGAGCCACAGCAGCAGAACCAGAGGAGCTGCCCAGGGAGCTGGGCTGGAGGCAGAGCAGCAGCGGCCGCACTGAAGCAGAGTGGAGTGGAGTGGGGCTAGGGCTGGGGCTGGGGCTGGGGCTGGAGCCGGAGCCATCCGGAGCCGG
The DNA here is from genome assembly GCF_026122565.2 of Emydura macquarii macquarii. Lineage (NCBI taxonomy): Eukaryota > Metazoa > Chordata > Testudines > Chelidae > Emydura > Emydura macquarii. The sequence continues at coordinate 3,205,879 of NW_027131688.1, forward strand.
GTGCGGGGAGCCAGCGGCTGGGGGGAGCAGGGGGACCCGGGCAGGGCCTGGCGCAGGGAGAAACTCCCAGCCCAGAGGCCATGCAGGCCGGACTGGGAGGGGGGTCGTGACCCCGACAGGGACGACGCTGGGGAGAAGGGCCCTGCCCCCTAGCACCTGAGGGCGTGTGTCCGACCCGCGGCGTCACCGCAGCATAGCCAGGGCCTGGGACGAGTGAGAAACAGACTGTGAACGTCCCTCACACCCCAGAGACGCTGGGTGTGGTGCCCCCAGGCCAGGGGCGGTGGGGGGTGTTTGCCTTTCACCTTGCTCCTCTTTCCTTTATGTTTTTTAAGTGGTGGCTGTTTAACAGAGTATGTCGCCTTGCACTGTATGCAACCATCCGTGGGTCCCAGCGCAGAGAGAGCCCCCCCGAAGTGGGACACCCTAGCCCCGGCCCTAAGTGACCACAACACGGTTGAGGGTTGAGCCCCCAGGAATCCTGGGCCCAGCCTTGTCAGGGTTCTGGGGACCCCACCCCACAGGAGCGTGGGAGGGGAGCCCTTGAGGTCAGGCTGGCCTCTGGGCACAGGGGGGGAGCGAGGACTCAGATCCTTTCACTCGCCCACTCCACCGGCGTAGTGTATGAGCCAGGAAAGTTCCCCGCAATAACGGGCCCATTCCCCGCTTGAACCTGGCTCTAGTGATTCCTGAACCCCTGCTCACTGACTACCGTCACTAATGTGCAGCCATGACTGCTAGGCCAGGCCAGACCATCTACACCCCAGTCTCTGACAGTGATTGGTCCACATGGGGATTTGGAGGGCATCCATATCTGGAGGTGGTCCACAGACCAACAGGGAAGACAGTTCCACAAAGCCAGGATTATCAGGTTTTCCACAACTTTGGATAATTTTCTCAACCAGCCATAGGGTTTCATTTTCCTTTCAATGTCAGAGATACAATAACTAACACTGTTGGTTTTATAGCTAAGGTGGCTGTTGGAACTGCTCTTGTAACCAAAGACTAAAAATAACTGTTAACTATTGCAGAAGAACTCCAAGACCCAATTCAGCATCGTGACCAGACCCATTGTGCTGGATGTGACCCAAACACGTGCATAGTCCCTGTCCCAGACAGCTTGCAATGTAGGATTGACATCCTACACCAATGTAGGATGATCTAGGGGGTGGGGAGGTATATACACTGAAACATAACATTTATATATCCTGTTGCATTTTTTAAAATAATTGAAATCGATAAAGCAAGCATCAGCTTTCTCCATCTGCCCTTTACCCCAGTCCTCAGTAATTGGCTGGTTTCATACATTTATAGATTTGTAAGGCCAGAAGGGACCCTTAGATCATCTAGCCTGACCAGTAACTTGTTTGACTGAAGCATATCTTCCAGAAAGGCATCCAGTCTTGATCTGAAGGCATCAAGAGATGGAGGATCCACCACTATCCTGGGTTGTATTTTCCAACGACTAATCTCCTTCACGTTAAAAATTTGTGCCTTATTCCTAATTTCAATTTGTCTGGCTTGAGCGTCCAGCAATGGGTTCTTGTCCTGTCTTTCTCAGGCATATTTAAGAGCCCCGTAGTATCTGGTATTTTCTCCATGTCCTTTTCGATAAGCTAAAGAGATTAACTCTTTAAATCTCTCACTGTAAGGAATTTTCTTCAGCCCTCGGAACATTTTTGTGGCTGTTCTCTGCATCCTCTCCCATTTTTTCAACATCCTTTTATAAAACGTGGACACCAGAACCGGACATGGTAATTCCGATATTGGTCTCACCAATGTCACATTCAAAGATAAACATCACCTCCCTGCTCCTACTCCCGTTTATACATCCCAGGATCGCATTAGCCCTTTTTTCCAGAACATCCCTTGGCAGTTCTGGTTCAGTTGCTTCTGCACTGTGGTCCCTAAATCCTTGTCAGCATCCCTGCTTCCCAGGATACAGTCCCCCGCTCTGGAGGGTTGGCCTGCATCTCTCATTGCTGGATGTAAGTAACCCAGGCTAATGGGTCTGATGAAAAGGGGAGCATGCTTGTTGCTGGGTAGATGAGAGATGGGAAAGACTGCAGTGTGCTCACCTCACCAAGACTGTTGAGTCTTGTGAGTGGGCAAAGTCTAGAGGATGGAAAGCTGACTAAGCCAATCATGGTTGGGATGAGAGGAGCACAGGTCCATTTGAGGGGGGGCCGGTGATCCCCCAGCTGTCTCGCCCTGCCTGGGCTGGTGCCTAGTTTGCCCTGGAAGGGGTTTACCGAACTACTCTGAGAGAGCAACTGGAGTTAGAAACACTGAGGAGACCCCTGGGCTGTGAGGAGTTTTGCCACTGTGAGTAACGCCGATTGCTGCCGCAGAGAGATCAGCCCCTGGGCGAATTGGCGCCCTCATCACCTCGTCTCACTCTAGCATCTGCAGGCCTGCAACGACTCATCAAGATACGTCGTTTCCTCCACATTACACGCTCACTGGTGTGGACTAAAATCATGGACTTGTCAATCCAGGGAAATCCACCCTGGGGGTTGGGTGACCTGTGGGTTGTATCGTGTACCCACTCCAAATCCATCTTCCCCTTCCCTGCATATGCTTCCTCCGTATTTCCCCTTGTTAATAATGTGTACCTTGATTGCTGGCTCATCCCTGCTGGAGGTATTAGAAGAGTATATGTCTGAGCTATCAGGATAGCCATAGAGTTAGGTACTGGTTTGAGGATAGTCAAAATCACATGGGGAGGTCAGTAGGGTTCCTGATTACCTTCAACAGTCAGTCGGAGGCACCACCAGTTAGCAGCTAAGAACCCAGGCCATTGAATCCCTCTGTAGCCAAAGCCGTGGGACACCGGGTAAGAGCTCCTGTTGATGATTAGCTGTTCTTAGGGATAGGGTGACCCATAAAATTGTCTTCCACTTATAACTTTGCATTTGGCTGTATTCAAATGCATGTTGTTTGACTGGGCCCACATGTAGTAAGCGACCCAAATGGTTCCATGCGAATAGCCAGTCCTCAAACTTATCACTTTGCCAATCTTAGTGCCAGCCACACATTTCATCAGCAGTGATTTTATATTTACTTCCACATCATTGATGAAAAGGTTGAATAGCGTTGGGCCTAATACTGGTCCCTGTGGAACCCCACTAGCCACACTCCCAGTTGATGATGATTCCCTGTTGACAATTACTTTTCGAGATCTGTCAGCCGGTTCTTAAACCATTTACCATGTGCCTGGTTGATACCATATAATGCTAACTTTTAAAATCAGAATGCCATGCAGCACTAAGTGAAATGCCTTACCAAAGTCTACGCATATTCCACCTACACCATCACCTTTGTTACTCAAACTTGCAATTTCCTCAAAGAATGAAATCAAGTTTGTTTGACAAGACCTACTTTCCATGAAACCATGTTGACTGGCATTATTAACTGAAACCCATAGCAATTTTTCCATTGTATTGCCAGGCTTACTGGCCTATAACTACCCAGGTCATCCCGCTTCCATTTTTGAATATTGGCACATCTGGCATTCCCCAGTATTCCAAGATTTATTAAAAATAACCATTAGCAGGCCAGGGATCTCCTCAGTCAGCTCTATGGTGCAAGTTATCCAGGCCTGCTCATTTAAAAATGTTTATCCCTAGTAGGTAAAGTTTACCATCCTCTTCAATTACTAATGACTGGAAAGTACTTCATCATCCCCATTCAACAGGAGTACATTATCCTGCTTATTTCTAGACACAAAACAGAAAAATGTATTGAATATTTCTGCCTTTTCTGCATCATTCACAGTTTTCCCATCTCTATCTAGTAATGGGCCTATACCACTACCTGGATTTCTTTTGTTCTTAAAAATTCCTTACTGTCCTTAGACCTGCCAGCCATGGATTTTTCCTTGATGTGTTTAGCTTCTCTTACCAATTTTTTACACTTCATAACTTTTAATTGATATTGCTTGATTGTTATGTGCTTCCCTTTTTCCATTTGTTATATATTGGCGATTATTTTGTTTTGTTTTATTTCCAGCTGTAGCCTTCACTTCTCTTAACCCGGTTTGGCTTTTACCCAAAGTTATCCTCTTTCTTGATTATGCACTTGTGGCTTTTTTAGCCACCGAATAAACTTTTCTTAAACAACTCTGAATTTTCAGTCATAGTTTTCTGTCTACATTTTTTTCCCCAGTCAGTTTCATTCATTTTGTCTCAGCTTTCCTCATGGGCACCAGAGAGAGAGGAGGGTTAGAGAAAGGTCTGTTTGTTAAGCCTGCAAGGCAGGGCTGCAGTTCTGTCTGGTAGTGTGGTGTATGTAGCTATGAAACTCACTGCCCTTTATTTTCTATGTACTGACCAGTACATTTCTAAGGCTAACTGACTCCCCTGGGGAAAGAGGGGTTTAAACCCAAGGCTTTTAGGAGTACAAGTGTGAGCCAATACCACTTAAGCTAAAGGCTTGTTTCTTTAGAGAGTGCTGCACTGGTGCAGGTACTTACCCCTAATTTAGCCCATTTTCCATAAGTGCAATACATCTGTTCTGGGTGTTTATACCCGTGCAACAATCCCTGCTAGAGACAAGCTTTTAATCCACTCACTGAAAGAAGCAACAGATTTAAACTTCTTATCATGCTTGTGTGCACGATGCAGCAGCCATTTTGTTCTTAGAATTCAGTGCAGACTGTCAGAGGAGACACACACACTGAGTTCTTTCATGGAGACTTTACTCCCCCTCCAGCTTGTTCTCAATCTAAAGTAAGTCATTCAGAATCAAGCTCTCTGTTTGCTCTGTGTGCTCAAGCAGGCATAACAAACGGAAATCTTCTATTGGCTGGGATCAATCCCTGATGTTCAGGAGTTTTCATTAATTGCTCATCTCTCTGGCCAGGCTGCAGCAGAACTCAGTAGTCAATCCTATAAGGGAGCATGGGCCCGGTTCTGTATTATTTCCCAAGTTAGTGTAACCCGGGCTGCTTTCCTTACAATCCTGGCAGCACTAGGCTGGCTTACATGTGCATTGGCACAGCACAGCACCGGCTGAAGGATTTCTTCCGTTTTGGTTTTGACCTGTCCTCTGCAATTTAGAGGAGAGAGAGGCGAGACTTATTTTAAAATGATTTAAGAGAGCTGCCACGTCACAATTTGTTCTGAAGTAATGCTGCCTACATAGGGTTGATGAGGAGCCTGTGCTGTTTGAAGATTTCCTGTTTTTAAAATGCCATTTAGATGAAAGCTTGAGGGGTGGAGTAGTTTTATAATCACCCTGACTCAGGGGTGACTCAAACATTTTTTCAGTTCTCCAAATTGCATTCTTAGTCAGCCAAACAAGAAGAGTCACAGGGAGCGATTTATGCACTGGGCACAGAGAAAGAGATGGGACATTTGGGGGCATGGCAGGCGAGCTGCAGACCGGCTTTGTAAATTCTGTAATACCAATGGCAGCTGTTTTGGGGGGATATAGTTTGGGTGAACAATGTTCCTAACCAGCAAACTGTAGCATTATCAAGCATGATTATACAGCACAAAGTCTCCCAGTATTTCTCCAAGGCCTGGTCTACATCATCACCACTGTTATCACAGCCCCTAGCAGCCCTAGGCACGGACCACGAGCTCGGCGTGCCAGGCTCTCTACAAACAGGGGACACTGCACGGGCTGGAACAAGAACTAGGCAAGCAGCTCGTTTTTCAGTTTGCTGGCAATGCTGAAACAAAATTAAAAACTGGTTCAGTCAAACATAATCCAAAAATTGCAACAAAAACATAAATTCAGTAAACTAAAAACATCTATTACGGAATTGGGGGGCATTTATAGAAGGGAGGTTCACCAAATGGCTGGGAGAAGCCAGTGCCCTTCTTCTGACTTTTGGCCCAGCAGTTATTGCACCCACCTGGGCTGTGAGAGAGGCAGGTTTGTTCTCTTGCTGTAGAGAAGAGATTTGAATGTGGATCTCCTGCATCACAGGAGAGTGGGCTGGGGCGTAGTCTTGTGCAGCTCACTCTTAGCTCTCCCCTTGAAGCTGTTCCACTGTTTATAAATAATCTTTGGAGCTGGGACTTGAAGCTCCTACACCCTAGGGAAGCACGCGACCCACCTCGCCAGAGTCAGCTCACGCTTTCTCTGACCCCCTCACTTACTCCAGTGTCATTGTAAATGACTATGAATTGCCACTGTGATTGACGGGCTGCTCCAACCTATCCCAGCAGGGACCCCCCCGCCCCCCAAGGGTTGATGAAGCACAGTGCACTCTGACTACGCCCAGCCTACTCCCTTTGCTAGGACTAGGTGATGGACGTGGTGCAAGAGAGGGTATTGTAGCTTCGTGCCATTTGAGAACTCCTCTGTGCCGAAAGGTCTCTCAGCTGGCCAGCACCAGCTGTCTCCTGTCCCATTGGCACCCACCCCACACAAAACGGCTGTGCGGTTCCATAACCACTTGCCGACAGCTGGGCAACATTTTTCAGACTAAATTTTTTTCACCAAAAAAATGCAGATTTGGGTCAACTGAACCATTTCATGAATTTCTGTCGAATTTGCCAAATGGTTCCTTTTAAAAGAAAAAATCTGAACCAAATCAAACTGTTTCAGTGTTTTGATTGGAAATGCCTTTGTTTGTTTGGAATTTTACTTCAACTTTTTTTTTTAAAGATTTTTTAAAAGATTTATTTAAAAAAAACAAAAAGCCTCTGAGACTAAATATTTCATTTCACTGCAAACTAACTTTTTAGTTGTTCAATTCACTGGAAAAAAAAATTGAAAAAAATGTGGAGTGACCCCACACTACATTTTTGAAAAATTCAGTGATTCACACGGCTCTGTCACCGGTCTCCTCACAAAGACAGAACCCACGGTTACACCAGACAAAAGCTGAGAGAATTTCCTGGAAAGCTGAGAGAAATTTTCTGCTCAAGACCCAGTTCGTGCATTCCCTGGGGCCCATAATCTCCCACTGAAGGGAACATTAGCATCTACTTTCCCCTCCAGCTGTGCAGAGCAGGAAGGCAAGCTGTTGTCAGGTAACATCCACTTCCATAGGTTAAGAAACAAAACCCGAATCAGGTTGTTTGAGTGTGTTATTCGTTACAGCCTAGAAAAATCAGACAGCTACTTTGAATGTGCCAGTCCAGGCCAAACTAGTCAGTGCTGGCACTGGAAATAGTGACTGCAGGAGACTTCATTAGCGTGTCCTCACCTGGGAGTTAAGAAATAGCCATCCAGGGGACTGTCCCCTTTGCCACGCATCTCTGATGCTAACAAAGCAGGGAGCATATGGGGCGGGGGTGCTTCTCCCTTAAGACTCTTTCTGCTTATCCACAGATGCAGAAGCACAGAAGGACAAGAGAGGAGAGGGGTGAGATCTGTCTGTCCCCATGTCACTGCAACCACAGGACAGATCACTCAGATCATTCCTGCTCAATGCCCAGAGAAGAATATAGGGTTCCTGATAAAATACTTTGGGGGGTGGGGGAGGCATTTCTTGCTGACCCGACTAATCAGTGACTGTATTTATTTAAGGTATTTCAAAGGCACCTGCTGGGTTGTAAATCTCACACAGATCGGATTTCTCTCTGCTTCCCATCAGTTTGAAAACACCAAAAGAATAGCCCTTCACCTTGCTTTGGCCCTGCCTCAGATAGATAGAGCCCTGCAAATCCGCAGATATCTGCCTTCTATCTACAGATATCCCCATCTGCAGATGTGGATGGGAATATCCGTGGACCAATTTTGCATATCACAGATGGGTGAGTATCCAAAATTTATATCTAAATCCCTGCAAATCTGCAGATATCCACTTTATATCTGTCGATCATGTTTGTGGACCGGGGCTCGGACGTGGATACAAATTTTATGTCCACACAGGGCTCTAGAGATAGAACCAAGAAGAACAGGGGCACACAAAACGGAGAACTATGAGGGGAAAGAGCCCAGCAAACACTGGAGAATCCCAAAAGAAGTTTAGTTCAGGTTGATTCCAGTATACAGTCTGGGCTGTCCTCTTCTTATTTCTCTGCTGAGATCAGCTCTACCTCTACTATCTGCCTGCTCTGTAAGTAGAGACCCCATCAGATAATGGTTATTTGATTAGGGAGAGCACCAGGAGTCTATGCAAAGCCACATTCAAATGCTCCATCGGAAAATATAGCTACAGAAAGAACAAAAAAAGGGAAAACAGAAAAAATGTATCAGGGCAGACACTGAAGCCAAAATCATTGCTGGGGGAAAAAGCAAGGATACAACCTAAAAATCATATATAGCAAGAAGTCAAAGATTATTTATCTTGTAATTGTGTGGAGCAGTCAAGGAGGTAATTGCTACGTTTCCATATGCAAAGAGTAACCATTGACTTTCAGCCAGAAGACTTCTGACTTTAGTTAAATGAAGAACGTAAGAAAAACCAAAAGTCCAGTCTCCATGAGAGAGCAAGGTGTGTGTCTCCTCTGTAGAAGACAGCAGCAACTCTGGAAACAAAATGGCCACTGTCAGGATACAAATAGAGTTCTTACAAATGAGAAGGTCTAGCACCCAGTGAATCAAGGTGTAACAGATTCCTGAATGGTGAACACAAGTTTAAGTACCCGCCCCTTCAAAACCTGGAGGCCCTACTTTATGTGTAGCTCAGTTATCCCTAATGCAGCTTCCCTCTAAGAAAAGTGGGGGGCTTTTTAAAATGGAATCGCTGGTTGAGGGGTAAAAGACATAGGTTTACAGTACAGGGGAAAATGATTTGCAAATTCACATTAGTTCTGCAAAGCCACAAATCTCCCAGGTGCCTGCGGTTTGCTCCTCCCCACTGAGCAAGGCTATCCTGGGGGAGACCGAGGGTGTTTACTGAGGTGTGACAATCAGGCATGTCTGACAACGGCTTTTTTCCTTTTTTTAAAAAAAATTAATGTATTAAATTAAAGCAAACTTGGTATTTGGGCAATGAATTTGTAGGCTGGTTTTCAGCCCCCTGCGTCTCCCCATTGAGGTGCCACAGTGGGAACAGAGCTCTTTGGGAAATCTGGCCACTTGCTCAGATGTCTACATGGGAGTTCTCAGGGGCACAGCTTCTTTGAAAAGCTCATTAATGTTTGAACAACTGCCCCACCCGAGCCAGGCTGCCTGGGGCTCCCCGGCTGCGGATCTAATCCCAGATAGACCATGTGCTTTCAGGAGGGCAACCCTGCTCCCCTTTAACTCTCTGCCCCTCTCACTGTCCCCTTCATGGCTGGAGGAGTCCCCCCCTACTTCACCAGGCAGAGCAGCTGGCTCCATCTCAAGTGCTGTCATGATCTGGGAGACATGAGGGAATAGCAGGGGCTTGAGTGTAGGGAGGGGGATTCCCCCTGTGAAGGGGACTCTCTGGAACCAGCCCTGAACTGAATTCAGACTCAGGGCTCTGCCACACGGGATTTTCAGGAAGGGTACATCTTTAGCCGGTGCCTATGCTCCGTGATGACCATCTGCCCGAAGGTGAATTTCACCCTCGGTGAATGCACACACCCAGCGAATCAATGACTTTCCCAACAGGCAGAGGGTCCAAGCACGAGCCAGTATCACGACTACCCAGCCCCAGATTTACTGGGCTCTCTGGACAATCCCAATTTATATCCTTCCCTCTCTTCTATTGCTACGTTATTACCCTTCATCTGGTGTCAGCTTCTTTGCCCTTGCTAAAGGAAAGCAAGGCTGAGATGGGTATCGAATGCTCAGGGGAGGATTCAGAAAAAACTAGGAGAGGAAATTACATTAATAGAAGTTTTCTGCAGAATTTCCTTCTATTAGTCAAGCCTTTTCATGTTTAATATTCTACAGCAGCATTGTCAGCCATCATAATGTTTCCTCCATAATTCTCTGTCAGGTCATATAAAGAAATTTGCTTTGCATGGCTACACTAGTTTTGTCAGGACTCACAAAGTCCCCTGAGAGGAGCTGGCTGTATTAAGTGATTTTTATAGCACTGGAAGCAATATGAAGAAACAACAATGTACACAAGGCAAAAGGCAGGCAAGGTGAACGGAGTGCGGGAGGGTGGATGAAAACAAAAGACCTAGTAATGTCCTTCTGTCTGCCTTAGGACGGCAGGACTGAGTCAGCCAAAACACAAAGCTAAGATTCCATTCCAGGCAGGTAATTCCTGCTCCCACAAATGGGAATTACACATGTTATTCTCCTGAGCCTCTGATAAGGGAGCAGACAACTATAGAAGGAAAGCTCAGAAATACTTTTTCCAGTTGTACAAAAACATTTAATTTGTGCCAACACTTGCAATTTTATCCCAAGTCTCATAGGAACATAAGAATGGCCATATTAGGTCAGACCAATGGTCCATCTAACCCAGTATCCCATCTTCCAACAGTGGCCAATGCCAGGTGCTTCAGAGGGAATGAACAGAACAGGTCATCATCGAGTGATCCATTCCGTCGCCCATTCCCAGATTCTGGCAAACTGCAATCCCTGCCCATCCAGCTAATAGCCATTGATGGACCTATCCTCCATGAACTTATCTAGTTCTTTTTTGAACCCCATTATAGTTTTGGTCTTCACAACATCCTCTGGCAAGGAGTTCCACAGGTTGACCATGCATTGTGTGAAGAAATATTTCCTTTTGTTCATTTTAAACCTGTTGCCTATTAATTTCATTTGGTGAATCCTAGGTGTGTTATGAGAAAGAGAAAATAACACTTCCTTATTTACTTTCTCCACACCACTCATGATTTTATAGCCCTCTATCATGTCACCCCTTAGTCATCTCTTTTCCAAGCTGAAAAGTCCCAGTCTTATTATTCTCTCCTTATATAGAAGCTGTTCCATTCCCCTAATCATTTTAGTTGCCCTCTTCTGTACCTTTTCCAATTCCAATCAATCTTTCTGAGATGGGGTGACCAGATCTGCATGCCATTTCAAATATGCTTTCCAAGGAGACTCGGCAAGGCAGCCCAGTCTTGCACTGATCTCTAGATAAGTACAGGGGGTTGCCCATATGGGTTCACTGCAGGATCAGAGTTCTAGTGCCTGGTGCGGCTGTGCCAGCCTTTTAAATATTTGTTGACATCAGAATGACCTGTTTCATTTTACTTTTCCTGCTGCTCCAACACACACCCCCCTTCACGCCCCTGATCCACTAGATTTGCAGGCTTTCGTGGATCTAAGGCAAATGGTGCATGTGAAAACATCTGCTAAAAAAACCCCTGCTATCAGCTCAGTCTGTAAAGGTGTGGGGCCTGATTCTAGCTCCCAGTCCCCGCAGGTAGAGGCGGAGGAGAACATGCACCGGTGCAGGAAGGCAGTGAAGTAGCCCCGCACAGTCAGAGGAGCGACTGAGTCCTCAGCGAGCAAGAGGAAAGAGATACCCAGAAGGAGGCTAACCCTGTGGGAGGGAAAATTGTCCTCTGCTTAGCCAGCTCCAAGCCTGCGAACCCCAGTAGGGTATAAGGCAGGGAGGCGGAGACTGATCCCCAGTGGGGGATGAGTGCCTAGCTCCTGTGGCCAGCTTTGCTGGGGGAGGGGAGGATGCTGGTGGAGAGGGACAAGGTGATGAAGAGAACAAAACCAGAACAGCCATACTCCCATGTGTTGCTGCCGTCTGCCCGGTGCGTGCATCGCTGTGTCTGTGCTGACTAACGCACCCTCCGCATTCGCAAGCTAAACATCCCCGACTCGGGTCTGAGCCCTGCGACGGCCCGTACGCATGGCTCTGGCGGCACGAAGGAGCCCTACAGTCGACTCAAACAGGCAGCCGGGGGGGAGGGAGATGGTAGCTCCAGAAGATGTGCAGCTGATGTAGCCGGCAGTGCCCCACCCCGCCGCCTGGCTCCCGCTGTCGGGGACATGCCATGGGTGGGAGGGGATGTAGCCGCAGTGGGCCATGTTTCACCACTAGCCACGTCTGGTGGGTGACCTCCGGGGGCTGCTGCTGTCAGGTGTAGTTGACAACAGCCATGAAGTCACTCTGAGGGAAACTTGTCCACCTGTCCCCAGCTCCTCCCGGGGATCTTTGCAGCTCTCCCTGCACCCGCTGCTGGGCCCAGGAGAGGACTGAGCCCCTCGCCTCCTCGGATCTTTGAGCCAAGACCCACGCATCGCTCATTACTCAGACATAATTCCCACTAAGAATTCTGCTTGTGTAAGGATGCAGGACTAGGCCCTGGGTATGCGTGCTACAAGAAAAGTCCTACCGCAGTTCCCATGTTGTTACTGATCTCTCACTGCCGCTTTTTTCACATCGCCACACACTAAAGTGTATAGCTGCAACATACACAAGATCGGAATAGGGGCTTTAGAAATCAGGATGAATTTCTAGCCACCATGTGTCGGTGCTACAGCTGCACAAAGAGCTGTCATTGTGTGCAATAGCCATCGCTGGGCAAAGAATACTTTTAGCTTAAAGAGGCTGTTGGAAATTATTTTGATATAGTTTTAAACTCCAACTTCAGAAAGAAAAAGTCATTGTGGATACATGGAAGCAGATGTAACTTCTGAATATACTGTGTGATAACAATGAAAGCAACCCCAGAGAGTGTGTGGGGAGAGACTGCTCAATGGACTCCGTCTCTTTTTTAATCTCCTCTAAGAACCCAAAACAGTTTTGATTTCTGCTCATTCCTTAGCAGCTCCTGGGCTCAATAGCAATAAACTCCATTTTAAACCATGCAGACTCCAGAGGAGAAAATGCTCAGTCTAGACATTTCCCAGTACTATCCCAGATACCCCCAAACCAAATAGTTCTAGAGCAAACTTTGTGTGGATTACTTACCACAGTAACACTTTAAGGAAGAGTTCAGGTTTGTTTGCTACTTACCCACCATGTTTAGATTATCATCTTCTTGATTTCAAATCCCTCCACTTTTTGCTAATTTTAGAACCTAATCCTCATTCTTTACGGAGCCCCGTCCTGCAGACACAATGAGAAGTAATGCTCACTGCTCTGCGTAATGCCCTTGGCCGCACGACACAAGTAGTGAGTGTTTAGACACCCTTTGGCACTATTCATACTACAACTTTTAACCTTGATTTTATAACAAGTTAAAGACTCCCTCCCTTTAACTAGTTACGAGTAACAGGGTTCTCTTTGTGTTCATGCCTATCAAACTGTGCATTCTGGGACAATCTGAGCAGCCGATAGATACACACAGAGCAGCATTAGCACTAGCAGGATGTGGGGCAATGCCTTCTGAGAAAGGGAGTAGGAAAAGGACAGTGCAAATCAGCTACACAAGCTGAGGGCCTGGATTGAGTTGGGGTATTTTGGGCAGGGGCGGGACTAGGTGACTCCTGAGGTGACTAGGTGACTCCCCTCCAACCCTCATCTTCTAAGATTCTGTGACCTGAGCCAAAGCCCACGGAAGTCAATGGAGAGACTTGCACTGACTTCAGTTGGGCTTTGGATCAGGTCTGTAGGTACAACACTCTGTCTACACTGCAAAAAAGGAGCGAGCTGAACCAGTAACTGGATGACAACCACGTGCTCCCCTCTGCCGGTGTCCAGGGTCAAACATTGCTAGCTGGGCCAGGGTTACCCACGGAGCTCTAAGCACATTGTGTGCCGCCAGGCCAGTGACTGGTCACAAACTCAGCAAATAGCTACAGTGAAGAAAGGGCCACGGACATCCCTGGAATGCTGAAAACAGGCCTCACATTCCTTGTGCCATATTGTGCTCTAGTGACTACCTAGTCCTGTCTGGAGTGCAGGGACCGGACTAGATGACCTCTCGAGGTCTCTTCCAGCCCTTCATGGCTATGATTCTATGGAAGGGTTTTTAGCTGGAAATGTTCTGTTTTTACAAAAACTGATGTCTTCGCATTTCTTCTGCACCTCAGGATGGGCAGTACCTAGGTCAAGGCTGAGATCCTGTCTTTGACTATCATACCCTTAATGCATGGGGGCTTTAACGTTGTCGTCAGTGGCCATAAGCCTGGGCCTGGCACCCAACTACAGAACTTTCTCATGACAAGAACTTTCCTGTTCTGCACTGCTAACCCTCCTTGGCATTTAAAGCTCTGGCTCAAGAACAAGATCAAGTTTTGCCCTTTGCTCTTGCAACATCGAGGTGTGATTTCGGGGATGACCAGCACTAAGGCCATTCACTCCCTCGCCAGCATCCAAAACCAAATGCTTTGTACAAGAACAATGGGAAGAGAAAAGAGAAGAAACATATATTGTTCTGTGGGTAAAGCTTTTAGAAGTGTAACAGCACTTCTGTGTAGGGTGACAAGACATCCTGATTTTATAGGGACAGTACCGATAGTCTGAGCTTTTTCTTACATAGGCACCTATTCCCCCCACCCCCTCCTGTCCTGATTTTCCACCCTTGTTATCTGGTCACTCTACTTACATGGGTGACTTTAGGAAAGCAGCCTAGCTTTTTCTCCTGGAGAAACGTTGCCTTTTGCTGCCATCTTGAGGTCAAGGAACATGCCACAGATGCAAAGGAGCCTGCTGAAACCATGTTACTTCTTTAGTAAATATCTCCCACTCACGCCCATCTCTAAGCTCCCCCTTCCCCAAGCGCTTCCCTCCCCTCTTCCCCGCCCCCCATTTGGAACAATATAATAGCAATTGTTTCAATGACCTGTTGATTTATTCAAATTAGGGGTTGTTAAGATTCTCTTCAATTGTTGCACCCCAGGGTAGGGAATAGCAGAGCTGTTAAAGAAATAGACATTCAGCAGAAGTATTTAGCCTTTATATAGCATGTCATGTTTCCAAAGTTTCTGTATAATTATTAACTGATACCTTATCTGTTTCATAAACCAAAATGTACATTAAACATCTGTGACGAAGAGAAATGAAAAAGCCTGTTCCCTGAGAGAGGAGCTGAATGAAGGAGGACATGACAAAAGAATATAAAATACTGAATGGTCTAGGGAAGACAGAGCAGGAGCTTCTGTTCTCCCAGTTTCATAACACAAGAATAAGGTTCAATGAAATGAAAAGGTGGGACATTCAGAATCAAACAAAGGAAATACTCTTCCACAGAATGTGTAATTAAACTGTGGAACTCACTGCCACAGGAAGTCATTGTGGTCAAGAATTTAGCAAGATTCAAAAAAGGATTGGACTTTTATAAGGATAACAAAAATATCCAGTGTTAAAGTGAATGAGGATAACAGTTTTGGAAGGGACATTAAGCCTCATGCACAAGGGCTTAAACCAGTCTCTAACTATTAGAGACCAGGACGTAATGTGTTGGGTAGATTATCCCACATCTGCTCACTGTGGGGCTCTTACACCTTCCTCTGCAGTATCTGGTGCCAGCCTCGCTTGAAGATAGGATTTGGAGCTTGGATTTGATGCAGTCTGGCAATTCCTATGTAGTACACTGTATTGGTGCCAGGAGGAAAGAGCCAACAGTACAACACAGCAGCTGCTTTTCTGTACATCTGAACGAGTGTCTTCTTAGGACAATTAAGCTAACTAGATTGGCCCAGTTTGTGTCAGGTAGCAAGCTCAATCGAAGTCCTTCAGAATCAGGATTTTCAATGGAGGGGCAAATAACGGAGGGCAAACAACCTGGGACCTGCCTTGCTGAGAGACTGTGTCCCCCAGGGCTGGCAATCCATGGCGTGAGGGAAGGCCAAGGCCCTTGGATTGCCGTCCCCGGGAGACAGACAATCCCTCGGCGAGGCAAGTCCCAGGTGGTGACCTCCCCCAATGTGGAATCTCCCATTGAAAATCCTGATTCTGAAGAACTTTGATTCAGCTTGTTACTGGACCCAAACTGGACCAGTCTAGTAAGAGTCAGCCTCACAAACTGGACCAATCCTCTTTAGAGTAGTCAGAGTCACCCTCACGAATGCAGCCTGCTGTGCTAGTGGGGAGCCACCACTCCTCTTTGGGCCAGCCTCCCTGGCTCACCTCCAGGCAGGCTGTTGTAATGAAGGGAGGGACTCAGCGGAGCCATGATGGGGAGTGGCAGCAAGGGTGTCCCTCACACCGAGCCCTAGAGCAGTGGGTTCAGAGCTGACCACACAGTGTGGTGAACGGGACGGGTCACAACATGAGCTATGGGCTCAGGCTGCCTGCAGACTCAGGCAGATGTTACATTCAGTTCAGGGTTTCAAGCTTTTTTTCACACCATAGGCTGAAAACAAAGCAGAGATTCTGAAGGCAACAGATGTCCCCAGTAGCTGGGGACCGAGGGAGGCACACAGACATACAGTGCCTGTTCCTTAATCCAGCCCTGCTCTCTACCTGTGCCAGATGGCCCCAGCTGCAAGACTGGAGGCACATGTATCAACAAGGGACTGCTGGCAGGTCTTCTCTGTGAGGGCCCCTTGACTCTGGAATTCGCTTCCCTCTTGCTCCAAAATGCCCCAAATCGGTTGTCCCGTAGGTCTCACTACAAAGTCCATCTATTCTCACAGGCTTTTGGAGAGACAGTAAGATTGTGGGAGTGGGAAGTGGTGAAAGAGGACTGGGGCTGGGGGGTTATTTTTTGCCTGGATAAAATCAGGAGGCTTGAGGGAGGGTGTAGGTGAGGTAGATGGACATGCAATAATATCTTAGAGGGACATGTTAGTAATTTTATCTTTGAATATTGTCAAGAGGTCGTAGAGTTGTTCTTTTCTCCCTTTTCTGTGTAAATCAAAATCCATAAATAAATAAACATTAAATCCATTGAGCCTTACTTTTGGGGGATTTGGATTGAAAAGTCTAGTACAAAAATATAATTAGACAGGCCAAAAAAGAATTTTAAGAACAACTAGCAATAGACACAAACTAGCAGCAGCATTTTTTTTAGTACTTCAGAAGCAGGAAGCCTGCCAAACAATCAGTGGGGCCTCTGACAATCAGGGTGCTAAAGGAGCACTCAGAGAAGACAAGGCTGTTGCAGAGGAGATAAATTAATTATTTGCATCAGTCTTCGCTGCAGAGGATGTGAGGGAGATTCCCACACCTTAGCCATTCTTTTTAGGCGACAAATCTGAGGAACTGTCTCAAATTGAGGTGTCATTAGAGGAGGTTTTGGAACAAACTGATAAATTAAACAATAATAAATCTTCAGGACCAGATGGTATCTACCCACGAGTTCTGAAGGAACTCAGATATGAAATCGCAGAACTACTAACTGTGGGTGAATAACGTATCACTTAAATCAGCCTCTGTACCAGATGACTGGAGGATAGCTAATGTAATGCTGATTTTTAAAAAAGGTTCCAGACGTGATCCAAGCAATTATAGGCCGGCAAACCTAACTTCAGTACCAGGCAAACTGGTTGAAACTATAGTAAAGAACAGAATTTTCAGACACAGATGAACACAACTCATTGGTGAAGAGTCAACACGGCTTTTCTAAAAGGGAAATCATGCCTCACCAATCTATTAGAATTCTCTGAGGGGGTCAGTAAGCATGTGGACAAGGGTGATACAGTGGATACAGTGTACTTAGATGTTCAGAACGCCTTTGACATGGTCCCTCAACAAAGGCTCTTAAACAAAGTAAGAGGTCATGGGATAAGAGGGAAGGTCCTCTCCTGGATCAGTAACTGGTTAAAAGACAGGAAACAAAGGGTAGGAATAAAAGGTCAGTTTTCAGAACGGCCATCCAACATCTTGATAGATGAAAGAAAACGTGACAAAATCAGTCAGCCCATGGTGCTTGGCAGTAGTGTGCGAGCGGCAGCCCTTCCCGCAGTGGGTACAAGTCCACTCGCCGGATGGAGGTTGGAGTGAACTCTGCTTCCTGGCTCCCCTCTGGGCCTCAGCCTAGGCTCTCTGATCACTCTCCGCAATGACTGCACTTGCCTTGACCTGGCTTCTCCAGACTGTGTGGTTGTGGGCAGGGCTCTCCCAGTTGTCAGTGGCAATGCTGGATTTCTTGAGACCCTGCTTGACCTTGTTGCTGTATCAGAGCTTTGGCCTTCCTCTGCGTCGCGGGTAGTTCTTGGGTTGGCCATAGAGCACAGCCTTCAGCAAACAATCTTGAGCCTTGCACTCCACATGTCCCGGCCACTGAAGCCTGTGAGCATCCAGCAGAGTCTGCACAGAGTGCAGGCCAGTTCTCTCAAGGATCCCGTTGTTGGTGATCTCTTGGTCCCAAGTCACGTCAAAGATTTTTCTGAGACAGCAAAGGTGGAAGCTGTTTAATCTCCGCGCCTGCTTGGAGTACGTGACCCAGCTCTCACAGCTGTAAAGGAGGGTGCTGAGGACATAAGCCTAATAAACAGACACCACTGTATTCAGAGTTAGCAGCTCGTTGTTCCTGACACATGGGGTAAGTTTGCCAAAGATGACATCAAGTTCTATATCAAGGCTAATTGAGCTGGTTACAGTTGAGCCAAGATAGCAGAAGTGATCCACGTTATCCAGAGCTTCATCACTGACACGGACTGTAGGTGGGATGTTAGTGTCCTGTGACATGACAACCTTTTTCTTAATACTGATTACCATGCCAAACTTGATACATGCATCAGAGAACTTATTCATCATGATCTGCAATTCATCAGTTGAATTAGAGACGAATGCAGTGTCATCTGCGAAGAGCAGATCCTGAATAGTGAGCTGGGTGACACGCCTGTTGCTCTGACATCACCTGACATTAAACAAGCTGCCGTTCATCCTCAGTTCAGTTAGTACACCAGATTGATCGGTTCTGAAAGCATACATAAGAAGAATAGTGAAAAAGTTGCCAATGCCGGTAGGTGCTAAGACGCAGCCTTGCTTCATGCCAGTATCAATGCTAAACTCAGACGAGGTTTCATTTCCATACTGGATAATTGCCTTCATTCCCTCATGGAACTCCTTAAATAGGGAGAGCTTTTTTTGTGGACCGACAATTTTCAGCAGGATCTTGTATGGCCATTCCTGCTAACCGTGTGGAAGGACTTTTGTAGGTCATCGAATGCTACACAGAGAGGTGCCTGTTTTTCACAACTTTTTTCTTGCAGCAAGCTCATTGTGAAGGACGTGTCAGTCGTGGAGCGTCCAGCTCTGAACCCGCACTGGCTCTCAAGGTAAACTCTCTCAGCAAGGACTTGGACTCGTTTCAGCAGGACCCTTGAAAGCACCTTGCCAACCACACTGAGCAGAGAGATCCTTCGGTAGTTGTCGCAGTCTTCTCTGCCCCCTTTATTTTTGTATAAAGAAATTATGTTTGCATCTTCCAAATCCTGGGGCATGTGGCTTTCTTCCCAGCAGACACAGAGAAGTGCAGGGATGTCTCTTGCAAGCTTTCTCCCTCCTGCCTTTAGGAGCTCTTGAGGTATCTGACCACTGCCTGCTGCTTTCCCAGGTACAATCTCTTTGGTAGCTTTCTCTACATCTTTGAGAGTTGATATTTGGTCCCTCTCCTGCAGCGTTGGAAGCTGGGAATGGCAGCAAAGGCAGTATCACAGATAACGGCATCCTTTGAGTAGCGTTCTTTGTAACGCTCAGTCCATCCGTCTAGTTGTTCTTGCCTCTCAGTAAGGACGGTCCCATCTTTCACTTTCAGGGTTGCAGTCTTTTTACAAATTGGAACATGTGCCTCTTTGATTCCATCATAGGTACCACAAAGGTCCCCTCTTTCCAAGCCGGTCTGAACCTTCTTGCACAGGTCTTGCCAGTACTTCTGGGCACATTCTCTAGTGGCTTTCTGGACTGCAGCCTTGGCCTCTTTGAACGTAAGAGTTCTGGACTTGGTTGTGGAAGTAAAGCTAGGTGAGTTGCTTTTTCTTTTCTGTGCATGGGAGCAGCAGATGTTGAGAAGCTGTGCACCAATTAGGTTGTTTTTAATTTGTGGTTCCAAAGACATCCTTGGCACCAGCCAGGGTCTTATTTTTAAAATTGTCCCGCAAGGTGTCAGAATCAGGGGAATCAAACTGATCATTTTCAGAAACATGCTCAAGCGCACGTTGAAACTTTGCACAAGTGTCAGAGTCCTTGATGTTAGTGATGCTGAGATGAAGTTTGCCTTTTGGCTTTGCATGATGGATCTTTTAAGATGTATTTGGAGCTTGGCCCTGACAAGGGCATGGTCAGCGTCACAATCAGCGCTGTGCATCGATGGAGCGTGCAGTGCCTCGCGAATGTTTCTGCAACTGGTCAAGATGAGGTCAAGCTGATGCCAGTCCCCAGAACGGCGGTGCCTCCGTGTGACCTGCCTGCTGTTGCTGCCAGCAAAATAGGTATTCGAAACTATCAGCTCATAAGAGGCGCAAAGCCCCAGGACACACTGGCCATTTTCATTAAGGCTACCTGAGCCATAGCGATGTGTCCCCAGTGCTCCCAGTTCTGACCTGCACAGGCACTGAAATCACCAAGAACAACGAGTCTGATTCCTATGGGGACATTCTCAATTATTTGTTCCAGATGAGAACAGAACTCATCTTTTTGCTGCGTAGAGTAGTCAAGTGTTGGTCCATAGATGGACAGAAAAGTCAGGGTTCCTGAATTCATATTCAAGTCCAGCCACACGATCCTCTCGTTAATAAATACCGGATGGCTACATGCACTAAGGACAGACTTCTTGTCAGCAAATCCGACACCGTGCATCCTTGGTTGATTTTTCAGGTTTCCCAGACCAGCAGGAGTGGTAGTTTACTTCAGCTAGTGATCTAGTTTCCGAAAGTCTTGTCTCACTAACAGCTGCAATTTCAATGCCCCGTTGATGTAGGTCTCTATCAGTTACGCCTCTTTTCCAAAGTTCATGGTCTTTCAGTTCAAGTCCGGTTAACACAGGACAAACATTCCCACAAGCAATGATTAATTTAGAGCCAGGAAAGAAAAAGTTGGAAGGGAGCTTTTTTAGCCTATCTTTTCTAGGGCCTTCCCTGAACTGGGGCAAGCAGGCCACCCCTAAATAGGGCTGCTTGAACATCCGAGCCGCTGCCGTCCCTGGGTCCTTCCCCACCAGGACGAGCAACGTCAAGCACAGACCTTCAACGTGTACACCTAGGCAAAACAAAGAAGGCCCTCCACCTTCTCTCTCGGCAGGGACTATAGAACTCCAAGGGCAAGACAAAGATCAAGACGATGGGTATAGGCCTGCTGCAGCTTCTGGCTGGAACATCACTCCAAGTTGAAGGAAGCACCCGCCTTATCATGTCCACAAAGGCACCTTTGCTAAATGGGTGTGGTCCTGACTGTGTGGGTACCCCTGGCCAACAAGATTCTGGCGTATCCACTTTTCTGGGGACATTTCCTTCACCCAGGAGGTTCCACTATCCACCCTTGGACACCATTGGGGCTTCCCAAGGGGAGACAGGATTTATTGACCAGCGCCTGTCGCTCGCTCTTGCATCGCTGGCTGTATCATCTACACATCCAGTGGTGAATCCCAGAGGGACGAGCCAGACAAAGTTTTTAGCATAGAGAGAGGTAAATAGTGGATTCCCCCTGGGGTCTGTACTGGGACCAGCGCTCTTCAACATATTCATAAATGACTTGGAAAAAAGGGCAAACAGTGAGGTGGCAAAGTTTGCAGATGATACAAATTTCTCAAGATAATTAAGTCCAAAGTGGACAGCAAAGAGTTACAAAGAGACCTCACAAAACTGGGTGACTGGGCAACAACACGGAAGATCAAATTCAATGTAGATAAATGCAAGATAATGCACACTGGAAAACATAATCCCAACTATACATATAAAACGATGGGGTCTAAATTAGCTGTTACCACTCAGGAAAGAGATCTTAGAATCATTGTAGATAGTTCTGTGAAAACATCCTCCCAATGTGCAGTGACAGTGAAAAAAGCTCCCAGCATGTTAGGAACCATTAGGAAAGGGATGGATAATAAGACAGAAAGTATCACAGTCACTATATTAAGCCATGGTACTCCCACACCTCGAATACTGCATGCAGAACTGATCACCCCATCTCAAAAACAAGATATTAGAATTGGAAAAGATGCAGAGAAGGGCAACAAAAATGATTGGGGTTATGGAACAGCTTGCGTCTAAGGAGAGACTAAAAAGACTGGGACTATTCAGATTGGAAAAGAGACAGCTAAGGGGGATATAAAAGAGGTCTATAAAATCATGACTGGTGTGGAGAAAATGAATTAGGAAGTGTTATTTACCACTTCACATAGCAGGGTTTGCCCAATGAAATTAATAGGCAGCAGGTTTAAAACAAACAAAAGGAAGTATTTCTTCACCCAACGCCCAGGCAACCTTTGGAACTGCTTGTCAAGGGATGTTTGAAGGCCAAAAGTATAACTGGGTTAAAAAAAGAACTAGGTAAGTTCATGGAGGATAGGTCCATCAATGGCTATTAGCCAAGATGCTCAGGGATGCAACCCCAGACTCTGAATATCCCTACGTCTCTGATTGCCAGATGCTGGGAGTGTACAATAGGGAGTGGATCACTTGATGTTGACCTGTTTCTGGTCATTCTCTCTGAAGCACCTGCCACTGGCCACCCTCAGCAGACAGGATACTGGGCTAGATGGACCGTTGGTCTGACCCAGTATGGCCGTGCTTATGTTCTTACATGCAGCGAGAGCGTAACACCAATCTGTGTGATGGGGTGGAAATGAAATGCAGATTGCAGCCAGCAGCATCGGGGCGTGTGGCTAAGTGGGTGTTATTTTTGCTCACTGACAGGCTTTTCCTTTTGTGCTTGGTGTGCCATGGGCAATCCTAAAACACACAAACCTTCCCTCATCATTGGGCGCACGCAAAAGGGTATTTCAAAGACTGTGCGAGCTAGGAAGGGAGAGTTGTTCTTTCGGAGGAGGAGTAAGTAGATAAGAGGCTGCTGATCCGTGTCTGGTGCAAGGCATAGAGGGCTGTGTGTCTTGAGTCACATTGGCTTACAATGTTCTCAGCCTGCTGGTGCAAATGCTGAACTGTATCTTTTAAACAAGATGGGCAGTGAAGTGCGGAGCTGCTAACTCCCCTGGCTGCTCCCCTCAGGGCCTGGCACTCCCTCGGACACAGATACAGCTAGGACTTCACATATCTGGGTAATGTGAACTTTGATTTTTGGCCCCTGGGGTGAGATTCTGGGTGCAGCACAGAACCTGCAGCCATAAGGGAGGGGAGGTAAATGGAGCTTTATGCTAATTCTGAGCTTTCCCAACGCCAGGCCGGTCCAGCCCCAGCACAATTCAGGCAGCTCCGTGGTTATGGTAGTCTCTCTTCATTACCCCGTGGCTGTTGCTGCCCCTGAGAATTCCCATCATATCAAGGCCCCATCTCTTTTCCCCACCCTGAGGCTTGTGAGAGCAGGACCTTGTAGGACAGCCTATGTTTGCTCTATGAAACGCCTTGAGAATTCTCCCCCACCAAACTCCAGGACATATATGGCCACATAGTCTGCAACAGGGTCAGCACACGGGGTCATAGCAGGGATTAAAATCCCACCCTATGGTCTTTTGGGCAATATAGCTTTAGTACCTGGCTGGCTGTTCTCATGCAGGGATTGTTTGTGAGGAGGTACATTGAAGGATGTGGTAATTCTTGTATTAAACTAGGGTCACCTTGCCGGTTTGCACTACGGAGGAGGTTAATGGCGGGGTTTTTTTTGTTTTTTTTTTTAATGAAGAGGAAGTTTTCAGCTTTTTCAATGCCTCTTTCTCACCAGCGTGCAGTGGGTTCACGAGATCTCACTGAATAAAGGCTAACTATGCACTTTGTGACTTCTCCTTCTGCCATGGTAGTGTGCTCATCATCAAGACCCACTTCAAGGCAGACGTGCATGTGACTGACAAGGTAAGCAGGCTATCCGAGCGGTATCTGCTACGATCCACTTCACTCAATGAAAGATAGAGCAGCTGAAGTGCAGGTGTTCTTTGAAAGACTCAGACAATAGTGCAACCTTGCCTTTGCCATGAGTAGCAGCTTCATCAGCTGATTTCAGGAGGATTCCATTTCTAAGTGCTGAAATAGCGCCAAACGTTCAAACAAACTGCTCGCGTGCTGAAGGTTTGTGTTTGTTTATCCATCCCAGCTTGTCCCGTTAACCCAACTGACCCTCTGGGACTGGGAAGGAAGAGAGCGTACACAGCAGCAAAAGAACCCGCACACTACAGCATTCGCATTCACCGAGCACAATAAACCCTCTGCACAGAGTCATATCGCATTTGTGACCGGTCCTCAGTCCAGCAGCAGCAGTAGGGCAGGGAGCATATGGGGGGGAGTCAGGATACAACATCCCACTCCTGACGGGACCAGCTAAAAGCCGCCCAGGGGTAAGAAGTCCCACCAGTCCCCTCTCCACAGGGCCTCGACCGGAGCAGCTCTATGCCAGCAGCTGGGAGCAGCAGCACGCAGAGCAGGCTTTCCCCCTCCAATCACTTCCCCATA
Organism: Emydura macquarii macquarii; assembly: GCF_026122565.2. Lineage (NCBI taxonomy): Eukaryota > Metazoa > Chordata > Testudines > Chelidae > Emydura > Emydura macquarii. Next base: position 3,230,068 of record NW_027131688.1, read on the forward strand.
GCACTGGACCCCTCTTTGACAGATGCCTGGACAGTCATTCACTGGATGTTTATTCTAGTCTCCTCCCATCTTCCAGCCTCACCCTTCCTGCCCCTCATGTTCCTCTTCACCCTTCAGTTCCTTCTTTTCTATCCCCTTGTCTTCCATCCCACCCTAGCTCCATCCTATGGCGGTTGGGATGTTCCCTTCTGTGCTGCTAGGGAAAGAGGAAGTCTCCCCTCTCTGTCTGGCTAGAGACCTGGGATGGATTCTCCTTCCTGGCTGGTGGCGTAGGACAGGTCTCTCTTTTTTGCTCATATACAGCTGTGGATAGTCTCTCTTCTCAGCAGAGCTGGGAGCATGGGATGACCTGGTCTCTTCTCTGCTGGTGAGGGGGATTTGTCAGAAGAACAGCAGGTCATAGCAACCTCAAGGAGTGCAGAGGTGGACTTGATAGCTGGACCACTGAGCCCAGCAGGAACTGCAGAGGACAAACTGTGCAGAGAGAACATGGGTTTGTGGGGGAGAAGGAACCATACATGGGATGATGTGGCAAGTGGGGGAAGGATGAGACCATTGAGGCAGGCACCATCTCCTTGTTAATACAGCTGCAAATCATTACATCTTCAATTTCTCCCTCTCTGGTGGCAGGCAGAGGGTCTATAATAAAATAACTAGAAAACCCCTTTTCCTCTTCTGTTTCCCTTCCCTTCTCTCATGTTTCAGGAGAGGGGATAAAAACCTTAATTCTTCCATCTCTCAGAGCTGAGAGGCAGTGGGACCCTGACTGCTGACACTGGAGAGAGGAAGATGGAAGGTGGCAGTGATGGAACGGAAAGTGGGCGTTTGGGCCATCTTTATTTCAGGGATGTGTTGTTCCAGTGAAATGGCTTTTTTTATTTTCACGGGGAAAATAAATGGCTGCAACCTGTCCTCATTAGGATCGCTCTGTGTAGGATTTTAGAAGAACCATGCACGCTGTAAGCATCCTTGTGCACAGACTGTACAGAATTTTGTGTGGTTGTTGTATCCAAGAAGGCAAAGATTGCTACAGGGCTGGCATCTCTGTAATTTACGTGTCAGTGTGCAATCACGTGGGAGGGGCTGTGTTTGTAGCTATGGGAGTAAGATTGAACCATCTATCATCAACCCTGCAAGGGGCACTGGGACATTCTTTCACGTATAGAAATATACAGAAAGATAGTGTGGAGCTGACTGGAAAGGGCACCATGGCAGTTGTCTGCCTACATCACATATCAAACAAGCATACATTCTAGAATGACTTTCCCAGATTCTAATTTTTGATCCCCACACACCGTCCTTTCCTTGAATGTCCTTCTTACTGCTCATTGATCAGACGATTCTTCAATAACCAGTCTGAGTGTGTGCATGCTGGAGGATAAATGGGCATGGAATCATCATATAGAACATCTATATTTTTGCCTATTACTGTGGGCACGACTAACCCCTTCTTTTTCCTGCTTCTTGTTCTTGGAATCCCGTCCACCACCTCAGGACCGATGATGGGGCCCAATGAGGTCTTTCCACCATTTTCTATCTTCTGCCAGCTTCATTCATCTTTAAAGCTTTTTGTTCTAAGTTATTCTTCACTGCTTACACCCAACACATCCTCAGACTTACTCTAACCACTGGCATGATTAATATGAAAGTTTCTGTGTATCATGTATCGAATGTAATACCAATGTATTTCATATTTTACCTTAAAAACTTGAAGTGTGATTCTATTAAAAACTGGCTCAGTGGAGAGGACCTGGTGACAAAATGTTACTGTCCCTTAAAGATTCTCAGACGACATTTGCACAGTTCCCAAATTAAAAAAAAAATCTCCCTGCCAGCCTTGCAAATTTAACCTGGCATCTGAAAAATCAGATGGGGCAGGGTTGGCAAAGGAGTCTGTTGCCACAACACTTGGTATCCTCTGCGGCAGCAGGTTCAGTTGAGACAAGCACTCCTGGGGTGGCTAGGGAGTGGGGGAGAGGGATGCAGGCCCACCTGACTACACTGCATACCAACTCAGGGCCCTACCCATGGCCAAGGGGCTCTGCCACTGGGTCAGTGGTGCTCCCACCACAACTGACACTGGTGCGAGTGTAAGCTTAGACAAAGTGTAGTCAGCTGCCCCTGAGCTCCTTCCTCCTGCCCTGAATCCGGGTACCTCAGATTCCCCAGGATAGATGGCTAGCGGGAGTCCCACTAGTCCCTTATCATCAGTCAGTGGCAGGTCCCCAAGGAGTTCCTGGACATCAGCAGATGGCAGCTCCTCCAGGTCACAGGGTGCCAGTGGGTCCTCCAGCACATAGGGCTCCGGCAGCTCCCAGGTGACAGGCAGCTCCTCCCTCCCAGTCAGCAGCCTCCGATAGCTCTTTCCAGTCACTAGGGCCCAGCAGGCCCTTGAGGCTCCAATCAGCGGAGAGCTCGCACTGCCTAGTTGCAGGGCCTAGCTCGGGCTCAGCTCACAGCCTCAGGGAAGAAGCATCCTTCTGTGGCCACAGCTTGCCCCAACTGAGCTGCTAGACCGGCCTTTTATACTTCCCCTTCCTGTCTTGGCCCCACCCCTCTGCTCCCAGGGTCTGAGGCCTGCAGTTCCCAGCTCCGCCCAGCAGGGGCATCATGGCCCTTCCTCCAGCCCAGGCTCCAAGGAAGGCCACAGTGCCTTGCTACAAATGGGAATTTTGCCACTGACTTCAATAGGGTCAAGATTTCACCAATGATATTGCAAAACAATATAGGAAACTACATTGCGGTCCCTTTAAAAGCAGAAAGTTATGCACACAAAGAAAGAATTAGGTTGCAATGAATTACCCTATAGCTGCCCAATTAGGGAAAGCTCGTTCTCAAGAGCATTCACCAACCTAAGCACAAAATCTTCTTGCCTGCCTGTAATAAAGATATTGCCTAGTCCTGTGTCAGGATTCTACAGATGCCTACACGTCTCACATGCAGGGAGTATATGTGACAGTCTGCAGAACCCCTGTGGGATGCCACGTGGAACTAGGGTACCACTGAGCCCTCTGTCTGACCAGCCTGGGCTCACTCTCACACTATGGTGCTGGGACAAGCCACAAAGCTCTGGCAGGGGCTGCACTTACACAGACCTCTACAGGCAGGGACCACACCCAGCTTGGTTCAATGAATGCTTTCCAGCCACTCATGAACCAATAATAGAGAAGATTCAGCCAGCTCCCCAGCCCAGGACCCCAGGAATGTACCATCTTGCCCTGGACGAAAGCCTGACAAGTGACATTTATTGCCCAGTCCGCCCCCTCTCAAGGTGGAGAGGAGCATCAGCTTTTGTTAACTTGAGCTAAGATTTTCCAGACACTTCAAGCAAAACACACTGTTTTAGTAAAATAAAAAACAGATTTATTAACTGCAGAAAGATAACTTTTTAAGTGATTAAAAATAATAAGCATACAGATCAAAATAGGTTACCTTAAGAAATAAAGTTAAAATCACAATCTGAGTTCTATCCACTAGACTGGATTTGAATCAAGCAGTGTCTCACACTGTTACACAATACAAGCAGGCTATAGATCTTCCATACAGAGGCTGGAATTCTACAGCATGGGATTCCCTCCCCCCATTCCAAGTCTTTGGTTTTGTCTACCCTAGAAAGTGTTATCAACGCAAGTTACAGCGATGATCAAAAAGTGCTGTAATTACGAGGCTTGTGCCTGTCCACACAGCACTCATTGTGTCGCCAAAGCACATCTGTGACACTGGCTGGATTTGGGGGGGGGGCATTTATTATATTTTTTAACATCAGTACATCAGAATCATAATAATTCATGTGAGATATGCCATGTCAGGTACCGTTAGAAAGGCTATAATGTGCTAAGTAAGATGATAATGTTTATGTTCATGTGTTACGTGTGTAATGGAAGTTATAGATATGTTTTTATCTGTATTCATATTGTACTGTGTTTCTAGGCGACACCCCAGACAGAATGGCTGCAGCACTAGCCCGCTTAATGGCCCATTAAGGAAATTCACAGATACAATGGGCCCAGGGGGAGAAGCCAGGGATATACTTGATGAGTCACCACTTACTCATGTGACTCTGAACTCCATTTTATTCCTGTAATTTTCCACAAGCAGCATGGCAAAGGCCAAAGGACATAAAAGGCAGCTGCACCACATCCATTTGGTCTTCAGTCTTCAGCCTACCTCTGGATCAACTCATCTACTACTGAACTGAAGCTGTGAAAAAAGTACTGGATGTATACCAGAGGGACTATAAAAGCCTGCAAACTCCACAATTCTATTAGAAACCTGATCTATATGGACTTTCAAATCAATTGTATTTGTCTGATTGCTTTAATCCTTTAACATTTCTCTTATAGTTCGTTTCTTTCTTTTTATAATAAAACTTTAGTTTTAGTTACTAAAGGATTGGCTGGCAGTGTGGTATTTTGGGTAAGATCCAAACTTATATTGATCTGGTGCTGTGGCTGACCCTTTGGGGTCAGGAGAAACCTTTTTGGTAAAGAGCATAGAGTTTAAATAACTGGTCTCTTTACTGGACCTAGTGGCTGATTGGGAGCCGGAGACTGAAATGCAGTAAAGGGGGCTGTGTATATTTTTGTTTTGGCTTCTTGATACCCCGTGTGGGGAATCAGAAGCACTGTTTGTGGCTGGTTGGGAAGTCTGACTTCAGTGTCACCCACCAGTGCTGGGAGCATCTGCTCTCCTTTTACAGCCTGCCCTGACCTTGGCATTTTCAGGTGGCTACCCTAGGCACAGACGAGTCACAACATCCATAGTTGGTGCTCTAGCATATACAGTGAGAGCAGTGCACTGTGAGCAACTATCCGACTGTGAAATTTGCCACCTTGTGCCACTAGGAGCTGTGGGAAGGCAGAGAGGATCACAGCATATCATGGGTGCGGGCTCAACGTCCTATGATGCAGTGATTTCAGTCCCATCATTCTATGGGTTTCCAACTGCATTTCACCGCATTTTTCAATGGGCCCAGTTTCCTGTGCACGCCCATCACTATCTGAGTGCACCACTCTCCACTGTTGCTGTAAGTGTTCTGAACACATTGCAGCTGGTCATGCAGTATATCATGAGCTCCCAATCAGAACAGGAATCCAAGGCACCTGACCTGCTGTGTGCCATGCAAACAAACAACGCCGGATTACTGTTTGCATTCATGCAGCATCTGCACACGATGCACTGCCACTTTTGGGTGTGTGAAACAAGCACTGAGTGGTAGGATCACATCGTTATGCAGGTCTGGGATGACAAGCAGTGGCTGCAGAACTTTCGAATGCACAAAGCAACCTTCATAGAACTCTGTGCAGTGCTCACCACTGCCCTGTGGTGCAAGAATACTAGAGGGAGAGCTGCCCTCTCAGTGGAGAAGTGCGTGGTGATTGCCGTGGGGAAGCTGGCAACTCCTGACGGTTGCCAGTTGGTCGCTAATCAGTTTGGATTAGGGAAGTCCACCATTGGCTCTATGTTATTGCAGATGTGCAGGGCCATTTATCGCATTCTGCTATGAAGGACTGTGACCCTTGGAAATGCAGCGATGGGATTCCTTAACTGTGGCAGGTGATGGCACACATATCCCAATTTTGGCCCCAGACCATGTCGCGATAGAGTATATCAATAGAAAGGGGTACTTGTCTATGGTACTGCAGGCGCTTGTGGATCACTGTGGGCATTTCACAGACATCAATGCGAGTTGGTCAGGGAAGGTGCATGACACGCATCATCAGGAACACTGGCCTGTATAGAAAGCTGCAAGCAGAGACTTTCTTTCCAGACCAAAAGATTCCAATGAGGAATGCTGAAATGCCCATAGTGATACTGGAGACCCATTACTGCCATGGCTCATGAAGCTTTTTACAGGCAACCTGGATAGCAGCAAGGAGCACTTCAATAACAGATTGAGCAGGTGCCGAATGACTGTTGCATGTGCCTTTGGCAGATTAAAAGCTCACTAGTGATGCCTTTATGGCAGGTTAGACCTAAACGAGGAAAATATTTCCATGGTTATAGCCACCTTCTGTGTGCTCCATAGTATTTGTGAAACTAAGGATGAAAAGGTCCCCTTGGGTGGAGCACCTTGTGGCTGACTATGAACAACCAGATGTCAGGGCTATTAGAAGGACACAATTGGGGGGGAAGGTGACATTCGAATCAGAGAGGCCATGAGGAGCTATTTCGACAATGAGCAACAACAAGGTGTCTTTGTAAACAACACTGTGCCATGCTATGACTGCTATCCAGCTTGCATTGTGTATCAATCTGAGCTGCAACCACTGTGTGCAAGAGACAAAAGAAGATCGCTTCTTCTTCAAAGAGTATATCTTTATTAAATAACGATTATTCACAACACACACAAAAACTGGGCTGGAGAGGAGAAAGCGGTGAGGGGCAGTGTGAACTATGACAGCTGGGTGTAAGTCCAGCTCTTGTTCTGGAAGCTGTTTGAAGGGCTGGAGTGAGCAGGTTACCGTGACAGCTGGGAGTTTGGTAAGAATATATGGGTGGAGTTTGGGGAGGGCATGGAAAGCAGTTCTATATTGGCTGCAAGAGGAGGCAAGCATGCATGAATTCAGTCTGCAGCGTTATTAGTGACTTTAGCAGCTCCGTTTGCTCCTCCATGGCTTTTATCGTGCACTTGTGACCTGCTGTCACTCACTCCTGGTTTTCCCTCCTCTCCTGCCTATCAATTTTCTGATTTTCAGACACAGTGTGTCTCCATGCCCCTTTTTCTTTTTTTTTCCCCACCTTAGAGGACTGAAGGAGTTCTTGGAACATCTCCTCTTTGCTGCTCCGTGGTCGTTTTCTTATCAGCCTCAGGCACTCGGCAGGTGTGGAGGGTTTTCCCATCAAGGGCACATATATAGAAGCACAATAAACAATGACGAGAAACATGATTGTGAGTGCAATAACTGCATTGATGCATTACTGTAAAACACACCTCTGTCTCACTGTCCCTTGGTAAGCGCACAGCTGGATGATCAGCCAGGGCATTGTGAGTTGTGCCCACAGAGAGGGGGCACTCAAGCTGGGGAAATGGTTCTGGGTGGTTGCTTGGGGGATTGATGCAGGTTGAAAGGAACAAAGTTTCAAATTGTGCCACCATTTTCCACATGGGGAGCGCAGTATGTCACCAGTCCCATTCATAGCCCTTCTCCACCATTGAACGAGAAATGTAACCGTACATATTGAAGTTCCTTCAGCTAGAGCAGAGCTGGGTTGGTACAGCCTCCTCTTCCCAAATGCTGATCAAACCCAGAAGCTCCGGTGTGCTCCAAGCGGGAGAATGCTTAGTGCATGGAGCCCTTATGGTCAGCTGGGAAGATGAGACGTGAGCTCTCCATGCCGACCAAGGAGGAAGTGGATTTTCAAAACTTCCTGGGACTTTGAAGGGGGAGGGGCGGATGGCTGCTGGGCAGCAGGGTTCAAACTGATGGCCAGAGCGGTCAGGGTGGGCATTGTGGAACACTTCCTGGAGGCCATTTACTGCAATATAACCAAGCGCGGTGTACACACTAATGCTTTGTTGCTAAAAGTTTGGCGCAAAAAGCTCTATGCCTCTCATCAAGGTGGCTTTATTTGTCGCAAAATCAGGGGAGTTGGATCAGCGGGGGTGGGTGGGAGGATTGCAGTGTGTACACCATCGCTGTTTTGGCCCAAAATGCTCACTTTGGTCAGCAAAAGTCTGTAGTGTAGACCAGCCCTTTGTCTTCCAAGTTTCCTGGTGTTGAGTTGTATGGGGAATGAGAACAAGTTATTATGTCACTCCCCTGCTTTTATAGTATTTTCCAGCTTACTGGACCAGTGGTTCTTGTGACCTGGGGGATTGTCCTCATTGATCTGTCAATACTTCATTGTGTATGTGATTTCTTCGTGAAGTCTCTACCGTAAAGTATCTGTGTTAGTGCAATCTATTCTTGAATGGGTGAGCGATAGCCATTAATGCTGTCTGCACTCCACTGTTGTGCCTGAAAGGCTGTTTGTGAGAGTTTCCCACCTTGCAACTTGTTCTAATAGCACTGACAACAATGTTTCATAACTTCATGTACAATGAGGGCACATTCAGTCCAACAGGATATTAATGTTCACCAGATCAAGGCTTTTTAAATACTATCACACACAGCATACCTTGTACAGAACATATGACGACATGGCATTAGTGAATATGTAGTTTCTGGGGTGCTCTTCTCAGACACAGAGTGTCACAGTATAATTACCCGGCTGTGGCAGATTTATGGCCCTTCCCATGAGAGGGGTGAGAGTGACAAAAATAAATGACTGTCTCTAGGACCCTGAAAGGGGAACATTGATAATCATAATCACCCCCCAGAAGTGGGCAACTACTAATTGAGGGGCTCTTCAGCTCCTCCCATGTTGGCATGCCCCGCCTACTCCTATAGCATCACCTCTTTCTCCTACAGCCCCACCCCTCTGCCATTAGCCCCGCCCATGTTTACCTAGCCCCTCCCCTTCCCGTAACCCCACCCCTCTGCCATTAGCCCCGCCTATGTCTCTCTAGCCCCCCTTCCCTCAGCCCCGCCCCTCCGCCTTTAGCCCCGCCCATATCTCTCTAGCCCCTCCCCTTAACCCCGCCCCTCCACCATTAGCCCCGCCCATGTCTCTCTAGCCCCGCCCTTCCCTCAGCCCCGCCCCGGATCTGCTGTCCCGCCCCTGGTTCTCAGAGCCCAAGCCCAGCCCGCGACTCCACCCCACTCCCTCTAGCCCCGCCCCCTCCCCTCCCCTTCCAGCCGCGCGCTGGGGCCGGGGCGCCGCTGCCGACTCCGAGCCGTGCCGGGGCGGGGCCTGGTGACGCAGGGAGGCGGGGCCTGGAGACGCAGGGAGGCGGGGCCCTCGGCGGTAACCAGCGGCGCCGCCGGGCCGGGCCGGGCCATGGGGCTGCGGGCTCGGGCCGTGGGGTAGATGAGGCGGCCGCGGGGGCGCTCGGCGCGGCCGGGACAGGTACGGAGCGGGCCCGGGAGCGACGCGGCGCGGCGCGGGGCGGGCAGAGGGAGCCCGTGGGGGAGGGGCCGGGGCAGGACGGTGGCGGCGAGGGGGCCCGCGGGGGGAAGGGCCGGGCCGGGCCGGGCCGGGCGGGGCGGGGAGGCCTGTTGCTGCAGGCCCGGTGTTAGCGCTGCGCTGGTGCAGGCCCGGCTGGCCCCGGGGAGCGGGCGGCGGTTCCCCCGCAGCGAGCAGAACCGGGCCGGGGGGAGCAGCTGTCCCTGTCCCTGCCCCGGGCCCCGGCCGCTCACCCCGCCGAGCAGCTCCCGCACACAGCGGCGGGGCCCGATGGGCGATGTCCTGCCCCGCCCCGCCCGGCCCGGCTCTCCTGGCTCCCGCGGTGCCCAGGGCGCTCACCGGGTGTCTGTCCGTCCGTCCGCCTGCCGGAGCTTTGCCCGGGCTCCGGTCTCTGTGTTTCCTGCTGCCTCTGTCCTCGCCCCGTCCCCCCCCCCCCCCCGCTCGCTCATCTTCACCCTGACCCTGTATTTCACCCTGTACTTCGCCCTGCCCGGGCAGAGCTCGCTGTAAATACCCCGGCGGAGGGCCCGTCCTGCGGATCCGGGGCGCGGTGCGGGGTGCCGGGCGCCGGGCGCTGGGTGCTGGGTGCCGGTCAGTGGCTGTCTGGCTGGTGAGCTGCTCGGTGGTTTTACTGCACGGCCTTGTCCTGCCCCGCAGTGATGCTGACCTACCGCCTTTTCCTCCTCGTAGCGACCTAACTTGAACTAAAAGCCCAAAGACAACGACCTCGCTGGGAACTTTCGGTGCTGGTGTAGGGGCTCAGCTCTCTCACAAACCGATGTGTGTGTGTTTTTAACACAGCCCGCCAGACTAAAACGTTTTTGAGTTTGGGAGTCTCAAGCTTTGACAGGCCAGGAGCCCCACACATTCTCAGGTTTTACCACAGTGATTGCCTAACATCTGAAACGTGAGATGAGACGTTCCCAGCCAGAGAGCCTTGTATCCCTGTGCTGCTGCAGGCTGTGTGTTTTATTTTTGTATTTCCAATTGAAAGTAAATGCTACTGCTTCCCAAAACCAGATGGCCCTAAACGCTTCCTTTAGCACTAGAGTCACCGTGTCTCATTCTAAACCCCTGTCTCATTCTGGACGATACTTCATCAATAATGTATTGACATTTCGCTGTCTAGAATACTGAGTGGTTCAGAATTCAAATGCAGCCTTACTTCCTATGTTATGAAAACCAGCCATTGGGCCAAAAGAAAACCCTCCAAAACCCCCTTTCTGTAGCGTTTTAGACTGTTAGGCACTAGTTGCATATTCAGGGATTTCTTGTAAAGTGATTTCACGTTACTTTCAGCTTAAGCTAAACAACTGAGCATAACTGTCTCACATTTCTCTGCGGTAGCACTTCTCTAAAGTAAGTGACAAACAGTGGGCAGTGACTAACCACAGATTATATTCAGCAAGAAAACACTTCTTGTGCCAGCCAGTCAGCCTGCCTGGACCCTAGTGGAGACAACAGCATCCTTTATATGCTAGTGACTCATCCCTTCTTGCAGATAGAATTTCTGAAGGTGCTGCTTGGTGCCTCTAATGCCATAAGAACAGTCAGACTGGGTCAGAACAATGGTCCATCTAGCCCAGTATCCTGTCTTCCGACAGTGGCCAAGGTCAGGTGCTTCAGAGGGAATGAACAGAACAGGCAATCGTCAAGTGATCCATCCCCTGTCACCCATTCCCAGCTCCTGGCAAACACAGGCTAGGGACACTTCAGAACGTGGTTTTGTATCCCTGTCCATCCTGGCTAATAGCCATTGATGGACCTATCCTCCATAAACTTATCTAGTTCTTTTTTTAACCTTTTTGTGGGATTGGCCTTCACAACATCCTCCAGCAAAGAGTCCCACAGGTTGACTGTACATTGTGTGAAGATATACTTCCTTTTGTTTATTTAACCTACTTCCTATTAATTTCATTTGTGACCCCTAGTTCTTGTATTATGAGGAGTAAAGAACAGTCCTTTATTTACACACCAGTCATGATTTTATAGACCTCTATCATATCCCCCCCCTTAGTCGTCTCTTTGCTAAGCTGAGAAGTCCCAGTCTTGCCCACTCATGCTTTCCTAAAGAAAGTCTTAGTGATTAATTTTAAAGACCAGTAATTAGCTGGGTCAAATGGGAAGAGATCTATATTTAAACTAGAGAATCTCAGAGCCATTTGTTTCTTTGCCTGGGCTGCCTCTGACTATTCATGGAAGCCTTGCATTATTGATAGCACTTGAATTGTTTGTTTTAAGTTCTGGTCCACTCACTGTCTATTCTAAATGTGTTCCTGTTCCAAAACTGAATGCCCTTGGTACAATCTGTTAATATTTTTTCTCTTAATTGCAGGATGAAGACACTGTTTGAGGAGATCAAAGCATCAATTAAAAACAATTATGATCAAGACCGCTCGTTTTGGAAGCCTGTGCTCCCGTGGGGAGGGGTTTTCACGATCAAAGCTGGCCGTAAAGCTGTATCTTGCACACCCCTTTATGTTGAAATAAATTTGAAAAATACTTGCACTATAGATGGATTCTTGATGTTGTTGTATATCATTCTGCATGAAAACGAACACTTCCCCAGGGAGCTCTCCCTTCATTTAGGTAGAGAGTTTGTAGACTATTTTCTTTACTTAATGGACTCTTGTAATTTTACAACGGTGAAGCTGCTTTGGATTTGGGACAGGATGGAGAAAGGACAGTACAAATCTGGAGTTCACAAAGCTTCACTGGAAATTGATTTATTTGGAAACGAGCATGATAACTTTACAAAGAATCTAGAAAGTCTCATGTCTACCATTCAAGAGAGCTACTGTTCAAATTGGAGGTGTCCAACTCGAATGCAGGAAGATCAGCAGAGAACAATTCACATAAAGTAAGTTGCTGCACATGCTGGCATGCAGCAATAAGATCAAATAAACGTCTCCTTCAAAGAGGGCTGCAACTCAGCTTTTAAAAGAGATCTGTATTATCTGTCAAAGTGCCTTTATCAGTGTAGAATTTGTATGAATACATCTATTGCTGTATGTAACTGTAGCAAATGTGTACACCTTGTGTACTCAAACTCATTCCTCTTAAGATCTTGCTGTAGAAGACTTAGCCTAAGTCTTCACTGACGGCGGCAAATTCGCCACTGTCAGATCGATTTCTCTGGGTCAACTGAGCAGTCAGTGAAGATCCACTCAGTCGATCCAGAAATCGACATATTAAGACCACCTCCACAAGTAGCATAGCGCTGTGTCGATGGGAACTCGGTTCCTGATGGCGCAGTGCAGTGAAGACGGTGCGCAGAAGAGAAGTCGACGGGAGTTACGCAAGTTTTTTGCGTAGCTTGCGTAACTCCGGTCACCTGCCGCTGAATCTCGGAGGGCTCGTCTTCATTTACCTTAGAAACCAGCCCTTCTGGCCTAGGGTTGGCTGACTGCTGCAATTAATGCAATGTTCTTTTTAATCACACTGAGTATGTCTCTACACTGTATTCTACACTGCAGTGCTAAAGCTTAAATTGCTTTTGATGCTCAGCTTATTCAGGGGGATTGTTGGCTTGGAGAACTACTCAACAAATACTGCTGGGTTGGACTTTCTTTCCTCTCTGCTTGGACATGTGATATGAAAATTGCTCTCTTGCACTCATAGTTGTTAATTTATTGTGACTGAAAAAGAACTCTCCAGAGGTGCCTGTCATGCATGCTGGGTCCTCATACTACAGATTAACACTTGCAAAATAAATTACCTGCCTAAAGTGGATTGTTTGTTTCACGGTAGAGAATAAATGTATGACAGCAACAGTACTGCTGTTAATGCCCTGTCCCTCTACTAAACCTAACAAACGCATCCCCAGGAGTTAGGTGGAGTTGACCTCTCAGTTACACCTAGAGATTAACAGAGGGAGGTTGAAATGGACAAAAGCAGCAGGCAGAGTGAGTTTCAAAATTGAGCATCCACAGAAAAATTGCTGTTAGCAGCTTCATCTCTCAAATAGAGGGGCTCTGACTGGAACTGGGGCAATAGGTTGTCACAGAAGTGGCACTTTCTCAGGTAAAAGTTCCCATTGAGGATACTTTCAGGTGCTGGAGTAATGTGCTTCTATCATGAAACTCTTTATTACATTAATAAGCAAGTTGTTGCATTCTCTACTCTGTTTCTTAGTCTTGGCTCGTACCCAAGTCAAGAGTGTATTACACTAAAACATATATGAAGCCTGACCAGAGGATAATCCTCGTATGGGCTGACTACCCAACCCATTTGGAAAGGGGCTAATGAGTGGATCTTGGAGAAGACGCAGGAAGACACTTCCTTAAGAATGATTCCTTAATGAAGTACCTTAGGCCAAAATACAAATGTCTTGGGGTTATGAATTCTGTGGACTTGCTTAGAATGACCCCTGAAAGAGCTAGCACTGTGTTACTACCTGACTCTCAAATCTGTCTAGCAGAAACTTTGAGAGCTCTTGCTGCGTCAGTGGTACCAGTATGAATCAGGATCAGTGATTTGTCACCCTCCTCTACTGGAATCCTGTCTCCTTCTGCCCTGAGGTTTTTATACTAGCAGCCGTGCAGATGAGCTCAGGTTACAACTGCAGCATACTGACCACATGGTAAGAAACAGGGCTGTCTGCTACAACTTCCTAAGGTCTCTCTCACAGATCCTGGTGTTTGCTTTCAGAGACTTCAAAGCCTGTGGGACTTATATCATTCAGTTTTTGAATTTTTACCCTTTCACTGCAGGCATTGTGTGGTATTGGAAGCATTTGTCAAACTTGTAGTGTTAGATTTCTTAGGTGTTCAGGTCATGTTAACCCCCCCCCACCTCCTTCTTACTCTGCTTAATTGTGACCCGGTTGCTATGAAACTGTCCTGTGCTTGAATTACAGTGCTGTGCCTTCAAGATGGTAATTTCATACGGTGATAAGTGTAGCAATTGAGGCTTTGTTTCCATCATTCCTTCTTTGTCTGATTTAATAGTTGGATGAGAAATCACATGCAAATAATGTGCTGTAAACTTCTTTAGGGGTAGAAGATAAATTTGTCTAGTTCTTTCATGCCAAGCATAAGCTTTTAATGACTGGGTCCAGGCTCCGAGACAACAGTAGTTTAGGTTTATTACTTTCCCTACGAGATATTTTCAGCTGTTCATGCTATTTTAAAGCTGTCTCCTTTTAACAGTGGAATCTTAAACCATTAGTGCTGCAGCCTAGGCGCCCACTATCTTCTAAGTATGCGCTGCTTCTCTAGTGAGACATGCCGGCTAACCTGTAAAGCCTCTGAGTGGGTTTAAGGTAGTTCTCACACAGTGTTTTAAAAACAAAACAAAAAACCCTGTGCTCAAAGGTTGTATCGTGAAAGTGAACATGATGCTGCAGAGTACGTAAAGATACCTTTCAGATATGTATCTGAAATATGTGCTGAATAAGTCAGCCAGGCAACAGCCTTCCTGTCTATACTCAGTTCTATATTCTATAAGTTTCTTCTGAGGAGTAAGATATTTGGGCTCCCTGATTACACTCAAACACCAGGGAGAAGGGGAAAGGAAGGTGTGATGGAGACTCTTGTGAGTGATCCTATAGCACAGAGTAGGTGCGTTTTGGCTTTCTCATGCAGTACACATCATGAACAAATGTATCAACAGTTAAAAGATGAGATCAGGTTTGAGCTGATAGCATAGCTGAAAGGTTTGAATCTCAGTAGCAGAGTTCTCAATATGGCAGTTGCATTCAGGAAAAGTTGGCTTGGAGGTTAGAGGAAAATAAATGTTTTCAATATTTGAGTTAAAGTGCTAGATTCTTGGCCAAGAAGTAGCATTCTAAAGACTCTTTTCCTGGGATGATTTATGTTGTGTGCATCGAATTTAGGGATTACTCTGTGTCATTGCGGTTAAATGAATTGATATTGGGTAAGTATAGACTAAATCTGATCAAATGTCCTTGACTATTTCAGTCCTCCCCAAGAAATTCCTCATGGAGACTTGATTCAGCGGGCAGTAGACGAATTATTCTGTTCCAAGACAGAGCTGTGTGAACAGCGCAGGTAAGTGCATAATAGATAGTCAAGTGTGTGTTTGCTACCACAGACTGTGCTATGCATGGTCCGTTAGCCTGTTTTCACTTGCTCACTGCTAACCAAAACATTCCCCTTGGCTTGGAACATGCTGGGCTTGATCTCAGCCCAAAGATGATGATAGACCCCTCAGACAGCACATATTTTTCCCATGTGATTGCATGGGTTCCTGCAGGGGAGCTGCTATTCATAGATCCATACTTGCTGCCCCTGCCTACCAAACAAACACACTGATCTGTGCTGCTTCCCTTCCACACCTCCTGGTACAGCACAGTGTGCTGAACGGTCTGGAGAGGGGGTGAGGAGAAACGATGGTGCTGTAGGGTTCCTTGGCAAAGGAAAACCTTGAGAGGCTTGTGTGGGAGGGGAAAATCCAGGGCAACACCTGAGGGAAATGTTGGGCTAAGATGGGAGGAGGGAAGAGGCCAATGAGAGGAGCAAGGCAGGCTAGGGGATGGCAGAATAGGAAGAGCCAAACAGACCGTGCGGGAATGAGTCAGCGGCTGAATCCATACGAGAGAAAAGGTCAGATTCTCAAACTGGGTTTAACTAGAGGAAGCTAAGAGCCCAGGACGGGCTGGGATGTGGGCTAGGAGGAAGCGTTGCAAACCAGATTAAGAATGGTGTTGTGTTATGGTGTGCACTCACCACCAGAGCGCCCCTGGTGGCAAAACCAGGCATCTCGGGCCGGTGGCCTGGCAGGATTATCTGGGTATGTCTCAGTCGTATCCCTGCCAGTGTGCGGGCCTCAAGCACTGGCGCACCTTGGTCCCCTCCTGTTCTCTGCCAGCAGCATGTAATCGGCTAAGCTCCTGTGGGCTGTAACACTTTAGTCTAAGGCCTGGTGTACACTTACCATGAAATTCGGCGACAGTCAATGGCAGATACGCAAGCTACGTAGATTAGCTTGCATATCTCCCGTCAAGTTCCTCAATTCTAAGTAGCGCGGCGTCCCCACTACACCGCGCTGACGGGAAACGCCCTCCCGTCCACGCAGCATTACTCTTCCTGGGGGTGGATTTATTCGCTTGACTTCCGGATCGACTGAGCCAGTCTCCGCTTAATCGATCCCGGAGAATCGATTTGGTGGTGCCAAACTGGCCGCCGTAAGTGAAGACACACCCTAATCTGGTTGCTGGGTTTAGTGTGCGGGTGCTGGGGGCCTGTGAGATACGAGAGGACAGGCTAGATGAGCTGGTGGTGCCTTTTGGCCTTAAACTCTGTAATTCCGCCTGTTTCCCTGCTCTGCTAGACCAGTCACCAGCTAGGCCACTTGTCGATTCTTTGTTACAGCCTCAGCTCTCTGGCCATGTTAGTCGTCGTTTCCCCGCTCTGAGTCCTATGCCTCAGGCGGCCCGTTGCCCTGGAGGAGGGGAGTGTGGCCCGTTAATTGAAGGCCTTCCTAAATCATCTTGCTGGGTTTGGTAGGGAAACCAAGGCCCACCCACTCCTCGGGGTTCCAGGCCAGAGATGCTGTATGAAGTGGTTGGCCCTGCTCCCTCCCACCCCCTGAACTCTATTCTGGCCTGCTTCCCACTGGACCTCAGAGTCATGGCCAGGGGTCCCCTCCTCTTGAGGGTCTGGTTCCGTCTCCCCAGTGTGTTGCTGTAGGCCCCTGCTCTCAGTGGTTCCCCAGTCTCTCTAGCAGCCAGTGGGCTGGGTTTCAAACCATCCTTCTGGGTCCCCTCCTTAAGATGAGCTACCCCTCCTCCCCCAACCCCTTCTGGAGCTGGAGTTGTATTCAGACAGTCCCTCTGTCTCCCCCATTAAGGCAGTCAGCATCTCCCTCCTTCAGCCAGGACTCTCCTCCCGGAGCTGGGACTGTGGTTCAGGTTGGTAAATGACACAGCCCCGCCCCACTCCTGGAGCTGGGCTTGTAACTTAGGCCAGCTGAAGAGCACTAGGCACCTTCTTCTTTCAACTTGTCCCCAGTTCATCCCCAGGCTCAGAGGGTTTAGCAGGCCAGTCGTATCCTGCTGATGACTCCCCGGTTACAGGGGAGGAGGCAACATATAAACTGGTCCCCCTCCTAAAGCTCATTCCTGTTGACTGGGAGAGAGTGGCGCCTTGCCCTGCCCACTCTGCAGGGCTTCTGGGCCCAGCCTGTGATGAAACAGTAATGGGATATCCTCCCAAACACTCTTTATTCACGTCTCTCCCAGTATCTCTGCGGTCTTTGCACATCTGACCTCCCGAAAACCCTTAAAAACCAGGCCGTGTGATGGTGCAGGGCTGAGGAGGTCTTTGTCATTGCAATGCTTCAGTCTCTTTGTAGACCCAGGCCATCGTCCTCCCTTGTCTCCCTCTAATTTGAGCTAGATTGGTCTACTGTGACGGCTGTGAATTTTGCAGACAGCGCTGCTCACCCAGTCCCAGAGGCCCATTTAATCAATTCCAGCTAAAGGGGAACTAGGAACAGCGACGTATCTGGGCTCCTGCTGCCCTGAGTGCCACCATTGCATTTAGCAGCAGTATCGCTTACAGTAGCATTTGTAAAGGTGCCTAAAGCAGTAAGGTGCCCAGCGCCTGCTGACTTTCAGTGAGATGTGGCACCTGGTTCCCCACGGCCCCTGAAAATCCCACCCCAATGGCCTGCTTGGTTCAAGCAGTAAATTGGTGAGCACGTGGTGAGCTGGGAGTGTCATGTAAATGTACGGCCGATTATTGTTGCTCCTTGGCCTGAGCAGTTAGCCATTATTCAGGACCTCGCTGGGTTGTTTCTCTTAGGGGAGGTTGTTAACGTGAGTCTGGTTCCATTTGTTTACAAAGAATGTAGACAAAGTCCGGTTTTCCTGAGCACAGCAGGAACAGCCAGCCACCTTCCCAAGCCTGCCTCTCCAGCCGGTTCTGTGCTCGGAGGAGCTCTGTTTCTGCCCTCTCAGGGCCATGCTCACAACAGCTTCTCTGGCTTTCTGCCTCTGACACACACCGTTCCAACCAATCAGCCCCTCGGACAGTGTGAAGCGCTGCTGATTGCCCTCGCATGTGTCCCGGTGCCTTGGGCAGCAGCTGCTATTGTGTCCTTCTGTCTCACTCCACAAAAGAGGTGAAATGCTTCTTCCCTATAGCCTGAATGAAGGGTAGCCAGTACACCCATCTGCTTTAACAGGTCTGTGATTACCCCTGGATCAAAGACATACCTGATGACAGCCATTAACATCTTCCTCCATAAGATAAACACACCAAATTCTAATACAAGACAAAACATGCCCTCATCAATCATATCTGGATGTGAAAAACCGGTTTAATTGTATTGCTTGTCAAGTGAAATAATTGGCATGTCTGCTTCTCTGCTTGCAGATGTAATGGGTTAAGAGAGTTCACCCAGAGAATTTTCTGCCATGGGGCACCTCCTTTTGTTGTTTTAAATATGCAGCAGTGGAAGCCGGAAGAACTGGCATATGTACCCTATCATTTGGATTTATCTGATCACAAGTAAGTATTTTAAAACTATCCAGTGAAGCAAATGGTTTCTCTTCACTTCATGTTTCCAGGATGAGTCCAACAATGTTTTTGAATAGTCTGTAAAGGAAAGGTTTAAAGTCAGTAATCATGACGTGGTATGGACATATCGTGCTAGATGTCCATTTCTGTTAACTTCTTGTCAAAATCCTCTTAGAACAATTGTTTTATTTCAGAACCAGCCTTCCCATTTTCTATTAATAAATTATCCTAAATACATCCAACTGCAGATATTTGTAATGTTTTACTACAGGACTCAGCATTTTGATACACAGTATTCTAACTGAGATCCAGGTAAGGCCCCGAGAACTTTGAATCCCAGTTTTACTTCCTTAGCTTGTCTGATAAGGAGAAAGTGAAGGGTGATGTGACTGAGCTCCCGCTCCCTTCTTTCACTTCTTCCTGATAATGTGGTAGCAGGAGATAAGCTCTTTGAGGAGAAGAGAAACAAACCAGCAGTGTACCCTGCTTCCCTTCCCAGAGGAGTGTGAAGAGTGGTGGAGCGAGGGGCCAGCCTGCCCCCCAAAGTGCTGTTAACACAGCAGGAGGGGACTAACTTTCCTCTTCTGCCATTAAGCCGAGAGGAGCAGCTAAGGGGTGGTCCATGTCCCCATGCTTCCCCAGAAGACTACAAGGGCTGCTGCTCCTTCCCCTCCTGTCCCTTGAACTCACTGGCAATGCAGTAGTGGGAGATGCGCTGGCAAGCTAAAAAATGGAGCAAACGTTGGACCCTGGAGCATCACAAAGAGAAGCAGCTGCACCAGTTAGAGCCTTGTCCCCTTCCCCTCCGTGGAAGCTGGGCAAGCAGAGAGTAGCAGTAGGGATAGTGATACCGCTGAGGGGAGTGGAAGGCATGGAGTTTTCCCCCCACCCTTGTCCCCCTGATCTCCAGTGAGCATAGGCAGAGGTAAAAGGAGCAGAGGGTGTTCCTCTCCCTGGCCTTGTATGAGGTTGGAGGCAGCTAGAATACAGAGTGCAGCGCAGAAGGGAACAGCAGGGCGGCATTGCAGTTTGTCTAGCCCAGAAACATTGAGGATGGATGGTCACTGGACAAAACCCACAAAGAAGGGAGAACAGGGCAACATGCAAACCAAGGAATCTGAGTCAGGAGGAGAATCGGCAGATACAGGGATGACAAGTACAATAATGGCACAGATTAATTCCAGTTTAGCTGTGGTGCTGGAAAGCCATTTCAGCAAGTTCAAAGAAAAATTGAATGACAAACTGGACCCAGGGAATAGTCAAATGAACCAGCAGTAGCCGCTACGGACACAGATTTTAGAATTACCAGCACTGAGGCGGACGTGCAGGGGTGGCAGGAAAGAATTGGAGTCCAAGAGTCTTAAGTCAGAAAATTGACAAAAACTGGAAGATGTGGAAAATAGGGTCTGCAAGAAAAGTATTAGGATTCTAGGGCTGCCGGACAGGACTGAAGCCAAATTCATACAGTTCTTTGAAACATGGATCCCCAAAGCTCTGAATCTGCCAGTCAAATCAAGATTGCAGGGGCACACTGGATCAGGGTGCTAGTACACCACAGGAACTCAGCTAGATCTCATCCAGTCATAGTACAGCTAAACAATTACAGAGACCAGGTTTCAGTTCTTGATGCAGCCAGGCAGTTGAAAGAAATGAGTGGAGAGCCACCCTGTATCCTTCTATTGAGATTGTTCCATTGCTCTACATAGGAAAAGGGTGAATTTGTGAAAGTCTGCAAGCAGCTCTATAGGGGGAAAACTCATACTTTTACAGATTCCTGGCAATCCTAAAATTAATATATATAAAAATAAATGGTAGTTTAAATGCACTTTCTACATGTTTGAGGTGGCCTAGAAGTTCCTCACCTCAGCGCCAGAACCAAATGCCATAGACCAAGAACAAGGAACTGATTAGATTCAAGTTACGTGTCTCAATTGCAGACTTTCTAACCACTGGGAAGAGGAATATTCTGCTATAATAAAAGAGAAAAATTAAGAACCTGAAAGCGCAAATTAAGCTTAAATTAGTGTATAGATAAAGTGTATTCCCTTCATTAGCAGAAAGAAGTACTAAATGTAGTGGCAAATCCACGTTTTGTTACTATGACTCAACCTTTCGGTAGGAAAATCAAAAGTACAAATGCAACACAGGATTAAATATCTGATTTAAAACAAGGTTTCTTGCTTTGTGATTGAAATTGGTAAGTTAAATCAATCCACCCTGTTTGAATATAATAAAATACAATGTATCAATCACATCTTAAAAAAATTGTATGAACTTCTGCCTACTAGAAGCATTTTTTAAATATTAGGAATGTTAAGTAATTTTCAACAAATAATGGTACAGGAGTTAGTTAAAATATAGTACAAAGTACAAGAAGAAAATGAAAATGTAGTCTGTAAAGTTATCGTTTAAGGTGATGTTATAATTTGGGGACCATATGGAATGTGGTTGCAGGGAAGCACAAACAAATACTGTATACATACAGGATCCAGGAGTTACGGATAAAGGAGGCTGGTTGTTGGTAAAGGCAATAGTGACTATTCCAAGGAATTGTTCCTGATTTTTTTTTTTTTTTAAATCATCTGGCTCATAGGACTGGAAGGGACCTTGAGAGGTCATCTAGTTCAGTCCCCTGCACACAAGTCAAGACCAAGCATTATCTAGACCATCCCTGACAAGTGTCTGTCCAACCTACTCTTAAAAATCTCCAGTGACTCAGATTTCACAACTTCCCTAGGCAATTTATTCCTGTGCTTAACTAACCTGAGAGGAAGTTTTTCCTAATGTCCAACCTAAATTACCCTTGGTGCAACTTAAGTCCATTGCCTCTTGTCTTCTCTTCAGAGGTTAATGAAAACCATTTTTCTTCCTCCTCCTCATAACAACCTTTTATGTACTTGAAAACTGTTATGTCCCCCCTCAGTTTTCTCTTCTCCAGCCTAAACAAATCCAATTTTCTCAATCTTCTCTCATAGGTCATGTTTTCTAGACCATTATTTTTGTTTCTCTTCTCTGGACTTTCTCCAATTTGTCCACATCTTTCCTGAAATGGGGTGTCCAGAACTGGACACAATACTCTGGTTGAGGCTAATCAGCATGGAGTAGAGCAGAAGAATGACTTCTCGTGTCTTGCTTACAACACTCCTGTTAATAATGTTCACTTTTTTTGTTTTTGCAAGAGTGTTATGCTGTTGACTCATTTAGCTTGTGATCCACTATGAACCCCTCCAGATCCCTTTCTCCAGCACTCCTTCCTAGGCAGTCATTTCCCATTTTGTATGTGTGCATCATCCTAAGTTCCTTCTTCTGGAATTTTAGGCAATAAAACAACAGGCTGCTTTAAGAAGAAAAAAAAAAAAAGCTACTAGAGGGAATGCTTCAAAAAACCTATCCCCAAAGAATTAAACATGAAGGGAAGGGGTGTCCCATAGATATGGAAAATCTTTCAGCTCCCATAAGAGAGTGGGTTATATATGAAGTAAACAAGGAGCGTGGGGATGTAAAAGGATTACAACAGACTCTGAGGGCAGGTGGGTTTTGTTACAGGGCTGTCTTGAAGGATAAATATGTAGCGTATACAAATGAAGAGGATACCCCCTTTATCAGTAACACTTGACTTATTGCAGTGGTTCAGAATTCGTGGGCAGTGAAGGGTGCCAGTTTTAATTGGATGTATTCGGGGAGGTTTCATCACATGACAATCTTTAATAAAGATTAATCTTCAATTCCTGGAGACTCCAGGACAAGCCTGGAGGGCTGGCAAGCCTACGGGCAATAGTGGTATGCAACTAACTGTTGTCTTAACCCATTGTGGGATAGGCTACTGACTAGGTAATAAGCTCCATTTTTTAAAAAAATCAATCAAATAACGGAATTGGCATGATATAAAGAACCAGAAATGGGGGTTTTACACTCTAATGGGATTTACTTTTTCCTCAGAAATTCCTGTAACATCGTAGAATAGAGCTAATGAAATCTTTAATGCTTAGTGGTAGAATTAGAGTAACACATCTCTTTGACCATGGGGGGGGTCTGTCTTCATGAAAAGAAAGTAAAACTTCAAAAGAAGCTGGATATTTAGTAATGATTGCTAAAAGACAAATATTTTGTGAGTAAAACGGAAAACTGTGTTGATTGAATTCAGGAAAATCCCATACAGGCTATATCCCAGGGAGGCCTTTAAAGCAGTACTAAGGGACATCTCTCTTATGATAGTGATTGGAAAAAGAGAAACAGAGGCCACCAACAAACAAACATAAACCTGGCTGACTTACAGGAGCAAAGTGAGAGTTTGCAGAAGCAATCTAACATGACTAATAGTGCAAATTTACAAACATAAAAACAGCACTAGAAACACTGCTAACAGAAAAACCCAGACAGCTGGTGGGTGCCAAGCAAAGATTCTCTGAACGGGGACAAGTCAGGCAGCTTGCTAGCCAGACTGAGCTCTAATAGAGGACTCAGAACCAGCTGCTGCTAGGCTATGGTGCTGTGAGTTTCTAGTGTGCACAGCGATCACAGCACCATCTACACAGGCTAGTTGTAGGCTAGCCCCACCTCAGTTTCCCCTCACTCAGATGGGATCTTGTGACCTTCCCAGGCAGGTTTATTACCACACCCAAATCTTTTTTCTGGGCACAGTTTTATTCAAACATAAGCCTGAGACAAAACATCAAAAACAAAAAGTTCTTCTGCTGATGGTGGGCTACAGGGCACAGAGGCTTTTCTTCCTTGGCTTTCTCAGTGCTGAAAAGCAAATGCACCATACCATACCATGCCCTATCCGATCCTATTCTACCTTCCCTCTCCTCCTGATACTCCAGGGCTGCTGCAGAAGCACATCTCCTCTCAGCTGAGTTTTCTCAGCCCTTTATAGGGATTACCTGACTCTTGCCAGCTGAATTCGATAATTGAACCAGGCCGGCTGGCCCCTGGCCCTGACAGAAACAGGCCACCCTGCTGCAAGTAAAATAAACTGTACCTGAGTTTTGGAGTAAGCATATCTTGAAGACCACATGGGACCAAAGCACTATTTTTTTTGCCACCCTGTATTAAAATGCCATGCTCAATGGAGTTCTGAACTGTCACATTTCTATTAGATCATTCATTCCTTCTTGCCTGCCAATGCATGACTTTCCTCGACCAGCTAATTCAGCAGCAACACACTCCAGATTGATTTTGAAAGTTATTTTAATGCTTTTGCTTAGATTAATTTGGAGTGAAGGGGACACAAAATAAGCCTTTTCAGAAGAAAGGTAGGACTAGGAATATGATCTTATCTTGTCACAGCCAGTCACCATGAATTGCTTGAATGAACAATAGTCACCTGGGGCAAGAAAGCAGCTCTTTTAGGGGAGCCAGTGTCAGAGTTGGCATCTCTCTACCTCTATTTATAAGACAGCTAAATGCCTGCCATCTTTCTTAGCATTTTTATTTCGCGGTTGCTGCCCGAGAGAGCGTGTTTGTGATGGTTACGTATTTGTTTACCTTAATTTGCAGGTACTTATTGGAAGGTGCCACCTTGTTTAATAAAGAGCAGCATCATTATTCAGCAGCTTTCCAGATTGATGGGTGCTGGCTGCACTACGATGGCCTCAGAAATGTCAACTTAATTTTGTTAAATAAACCCCCAGAATTTCTTCTTTTGTCATCTCTAGTTTATATTAGAGCAGCAGAGAATAAATGACATACACAGACAACAGTTACAAAGTTAAATCACATTCCCTTCTCTGCCACCCATGCTGGCCCACTCCAAATGTGGAGGTCTCTGTTTTATGTATACTTGGTATCCAAGAAAAGAGTAGAACTCCAGTAGTTCTAGTATTATATCAGCCAATGCTTTCAGTGTAGGTCACATTTTGAAAGTGGAAGCACTATGCATTTGTTTTAACATTTGCTGAGCTATTTTTATACAGGCAAATTTTATGCTAAAATAAAAAAGCAAAAATTGTTGTATCTTTTTTCTTTATTAATATTTCAAACAAAGATGACAGAAAAATCACATGTGATCATGTCACTGAAAAGACTTATCATGCTGCACACACAAGGCGGGTGTTGAATTAAGGGTGCACAGACAACCTTTACTTCTGGCATTTCCTAACTTTTGAGTGCTTGACTTCATGGCCTAAAACCATTTTAACATATGACATTACGTTAAAAAACCTGAACCCAATGGTTATTGATGCCCATTCTACGTGTCATCAGTAAGGTCTGAGCCCCTTAGAGGAGCACGCATAACTCACTGAAAGTGTGGATTACGAATGCGTGAGTGGTCCCATTGTACAGACAGTATAGCTGAACAATTAAATCGGACAGATTTTTTCTGAGTGGCAGTCTGACTACATGATTGAGTGGGAGCTGCCATATGATGGATCTGTATTCTCCTCCCACCTTGTGTAACCTCTCAGTGGGGTAGGAGGCGTGCTTAAAAAAGTTAAAATTTTTGAAAGGGTGCCAAATTATTAACATGTCAGTAGGAATGAGACTTGAACTGCTGGTTCCTTGCCTAGTACACTGTGTTATATACCAAAAGATACAGCGATGTGGAGAGTGGGATCTATTTTGTCTGTCTGTGCCTGACCCCGGCGGCTGGGAGAACACAAACAGGGCAGTGCATGTGCCATTCTAACAGAATGTTCACTTTTTCTGGCAGCATGCCATGAATGAAATGTTCGCAAGAGACAGATGGGACACGGAGCGAACAACAGCCAGCAAAAAGTAGTGTGTGACACAGGGACTAGCCCTCTGCAAGTCCTGTTATTCTAGGGAAAAAAGTCAATAAATCACATAGTATAGCACGAATGGTGATGGACTGGGCATAAAACCTTCGTTTTTGCACTGTCCTCTTTGCATATGCTGATTAAAAAGCTACCCCTAAATATATCCTATGAGAAGCATGTAGCCTTTGCAAAGGTCTTACCTATTCCCTCTCAGTGTCTCACCCAGACTCTGCTTGCTCTGTATTGGGAAGTTACTCAACCAAACTGGTTTCCATGTAAACCTCCAAAATGGATTTCCAGGGTAGAGGCAGAATGCTCAGTGAACCTAACAGTAAGAAATACATTTTACCATGGGGAGAGAGTACTGATAGTCTCCTGCTTCTTCAGGAGAGGGCCTCAGAAATCATGCTGAAGGTTCCTGGGCCTTTAACACTTACGTCAGCTGGTGCCAGTCAGAGTAGAGACATCCATCAGTACTGTTGACAGTTGTAGTTAGCCATACAGTGACTCGGGCTAAGTTTTACATTTGTCATACTGCTTTAATGTGCCTCTTTCAGCTACCAAAGCTGTTTCCTTTTCCCTGACCTGCTCACCTGTGCCCTACCTGAATGCTCTCTCTCCCCTACACACACACAATCAATGTAACTGAGGCTATCATCTACAACACACAGCTGTGCTGAAGGACCCAGGACGTCTGTTTGCTCTACAATGGCTTTTCCAAGAAAATATTTTGCGACACATGGAAGAAGGTCAAAGCGCCTGTAATGTTATGTTCTGGACCTTCACCAAAAGAAAGCAGAGTGTATTGGGGCAGTCTGTGCTGTTATACGTATGCAAGGGAAATAAGGGCAATACCCTTCATCTGCTTTTTGGCTGGGCCCCATTCCCCAGGTTTGCAGGAAGGCCCAGCCAGGGACATGGTGAGCCACATACAGCCCAATCCTGGTGTTGCTGCTATTCATGGCTCTGCTTCCTTTAAAAAACAAACCAGCACTTTTGAATTGAAATGGCCCCTGTCACCTTCGTGCTCCTTCTCGTTCCCTTCCTGCTGATTTCAGAAGAGAAATTCTTAACATGCACCTTGGGAGCCGGTTATAGCCAAGAGGGGTCCTAGAGTTCTCCCCTCCCCCATAGAGCCATAATCCCTTCCCCCCATGCCAGGAGTGGCCACACTTCGTCCCTGCTCCTCTCCCGGGAAGGGTATTATTTTGTATCTGTTATCAGACAGTAGAAGGTGATTAACAAATTATGTTTATATTGGGAATTAGGTAGAGGTTTTAAAAAAAGAAATGGCAGACATAAAGGCTTGACAAAGGCCTGACTGGCATGATTTAGTTGGGGGTGGTCCTGCTTTGAGCAGGGGGGATGGATTTAGGGATGTAAAAATTAGTTTAATTAAAAATCTGTTTAAATGTTCTAAAAAGAGAATGGTTAAACGCAGGCTGGGCTCGGCTCCTCACTGCCAAGTGAGAGCTGCCTAGCTGGGGCTCGCTCCTGCCGGCACTGGGCTCCATCCCTTCCCCCACCCTCTGCTCCTGGGGAGCCGAACCCAGCTGTGACTACCACCCCCACTCCCCTTCTCCCCCCCCACCTCCGCTGGGCTCCACACTTCCCCGCCAGCAAGAGCTGCCTAGCTGCCATTCCCTTCCCCCCAGTTTAATCGGTAATCACCTGTTTAAAGCATTAAACGGTAACCAGCTGTTTACAACGGTTAACCTTTTACATCCTTAGTTGGACTAGGTGACCTCCTGAGGTCCCTTCCATCCCTAATCTTCTATGATTCCATGATAAGCAAAAATTAAGACCAAAAAGGGAAATAGGCTGAGATCAGCTAACTTTTTAAAGAAGGGAAAAAATAATTTTTTTTTGTTTAAAATGAAACTGACTAGGTTGTACATTACCCCCCCACCACTGCGCTGCATGTCATCCCTGTTACTTGTCCCCATCCTGTTGTCTGCTGAACCTGCATAGGCCCCAGTGACTTCAACAGGGCTCCATGCCAGCGCAGCAATCCACTCACGTACTACCAATTGAAGCACTGGCATCAGACTGTAAAATTGCCATGCCAAGGACGGTCTTAACTGAGCTTGGATCTTTGCTGAGGTTCCTAGCTGCTGCTGTAATACAAGTAACTACAGCAGAACTACTCTCTTAAAAATGGTGAAAGAGCTACAGCTTACCTGAGAGTTTGGGAGATGGGAAACCAGAGGGGCCTGGGAGTCGGAAAACCACTGAAATAGAAATGTGGTTTACATGAAAAATTGTAGACAGAGTACACAAATCTTCCCATACTGCTGAGAGGTTGGCGCACAACGTTCTCAAACATGCAGGGGTGGGAGTCTAAGACTACTGAAAACTTTGTGCCCAGAGCATGAACTTTGCATCATAGATTAGGGTTGGAAGGGACTCAGGAGGTCACCTAGTCCAACTCTGCTCAAAGCAGGACCAACCCCAACTAAATCATCCCAGCCTGGCCTTGGTCAAGCCGGGTCTTAAAAACCTCTAAAGATGGAGATTCCATCACCTCCCTAGGTAACCCATTCCAGTGCTTCACCACCCTCCTAGTGCAAAAACTTTTTCCTAATGTCCAACCTAGACCTCCCCCACTGCAACTTGAGACCATTGCTCCTTGTTCTGTCATCTGCCAGCACTGAGAACAGCCTAGCTCCATCCTCCCTGGAACCCCCTTTCAGGTAGTTGAAGGCATCATGGAAAGCTTTATCAGTAGGGTACATAATGTTCTTCCTGAACCTAGGCTGCAGGTAGGAGTCTTCACATCTGCAGCCCTGCTATGGAGAACAGGAAGAAAGACCCCCTGCTGTACTCGTTGGCAGATTTACAGGTGGGGCAGGTGCTTGCTGAGTGAAACAGCAGGGCAGGGCTTTCTCCTGTGTACCTTGTGCCATGAGGGGGACAGGGCATTACAATGGGACAAGACAAGAATGGATTATGGAATTTTTCTCTGTTGTAAAAAATATTCATATTTTAAAAATCTCAATTGAGCATGTTAAGTTTAACATTTACACACAAAGAAAAATGCACAACTTTTAACTTGTGTGCATGCATGGTTATTGACACGACAGATCAGTATTGTATTTTATATGCATATTTACACACAGGGAGGTCACAGTATCACTTGGGTGAGTGTGGTGAAGTGTTACAGTTTAAGACTACAGTATAAAAGCCTCCTCTGATGTGGCTTTGGAGAAAGGACTCCAAAGTAGCATGGCAGACAAAGGTCAGGAAACAGATTTCTGAAAATTATTCTCTCTCGGCTTAATCCATGATTGGGAACCTCAGACCTAAAATTAAGCCTCAAGCCCCTTAAGGGAACAAATTGAATGGATGTCATGGTATTTAAAAGTAGGATTAAAACCAGAGTGCATTTGCATTCACCATCCAGCCAAAATGTAAAAATAAAATTCTTTTTCCCCCAGATTTATTTAGTAAACATTTCACATTAAATGAAATACTGTTACAACAAATTGTTACAGAGCATTATCACAATAGCAAACACATATTGAGAATATTATTAAAGAACAAGAATCCAAGTTATTCAGCAGATTTTTTTCTTGAACTCAAGTGCCACTTATGTAAACGATAATGAAAACAAAATCCTGCTGCTAAAAAAGGTGCACACATGAAACACTGTACATACATAGAATTACATTTCTCATCTGAAACTCACAACCAGACTACTCCTCACAAGTCAGAGTACAACACGGTGCTCTCTGTACAATTGTTCCAAATCCTGCTAAAAGTTAAAATTCTCCTTGGGTTTAAAGTACAGCACAGCACATAAGGCAAAATCTAGGAATTATCATCCAGCTCTTTGAGTTTTCATTCGACATCAGGAATTTAAGGCAAACTTGGAAATTTTTGCATCGTTTCATATAAATGAATGGGGACTTACAGATGACAAATTCACAAAAGCAACATTTAACTTATCTCCAATAAAACAGTTAACCATTTGTAACATCAGAGATGTATATTGGACACATTTGTCCCCTCAGAGATTCAAACGGGATATTCCAAAATCAAAGCATTTCTAATAGAAACGTCTGTCAGGAAACTTGCATATGGCATTTTATTAAGTTTCTTCTAAACATCTGAGTGAAAATCCAATGATTTTATGCACATACAAACTCTCAGCTATTTTAAAGTGCTTTTTAAAAAAATAATTGCGTGATTAAGAAATAGAACTGGATGATAATTTAAAGTTGCATGACATCTTATTTGAAAGTCTGAACTTTCAGATTGCATGAAATATGGTACAGGCTGTAAGAGGTTTATTTATTTTAAATGCTAAACTGATAGCTGTGTCCGATCTCCCTAAAACCGAGCACTTTGGTGAACAGCACAAGCAGCGCCCAAAACAGAAAGTGAACCTGGCATGATTAGTTTACATGATCCCTAAACTTGACAGACTCACAGCACATCTGAGTGTTCTGCATCTTACTTGATCCACTTATATCAATATCCAATCTAAACAGATCTGCATCTAGAAACAGCAGGATTTTTCATTAACTATTACTTCTTCCATTCTTAACATCAAACCTGCATACTAAAATGTTGCTGCGACTGGTACTCTAAATTTAGCAATAGGCTGCATTACCACTTTACATGATACTGAGGTTATGTCTGTTTAATCTCACTTAATTTCACTACAGCCTAAATAAAGGGAATAATGTACATTGCACTTGTAAAATGCTTTGAGATCTTCGAATGAAAGGCGCCATCTAAATATTGACAAACCATCACCATGCCTGTTAGGTATGCATACTGTTCTCTTTCTATTGAGACCAGACCATTTACATCTGTATCTTGTGCCACTTTCTACACATCAATTTTGTTCACTAATGCTCCAAATGAGACTTAAGTCTGTATTTTAAAAAACTGTATTCATGGAGTGCTCTTGTAATTAATCAAACTCTTCAAAAAAAAAAATTCAGTATATACTGAATTACACAAAAAACCTGCAGCCCCTTCAAGGTATAAATTCATCAATTAAACAAAAAAAAATTTATTTTTTTTTGCAAACTAGGTTCCTAAGCATCTCTTTGTTTAGGTGGGGGATAAGATACTCCTTCATTCACAAAACCAATGGTATCGCTATGAAATTGTAACTGGAAAGCAGAACAGCATATGTAAACATTCAACTTGGGTATTTACCTGAATAAAATGAAAAGGCAGCCTAGACAGCAGACTAATATGATTTTGGTTGTGGCCAGTTCCTAAAACTGCTTTTCTCCACACAAACATTCCATGTACAACAATGTAGCTACCTGTCACCTATCAACAGATTAGCTGGAATCATTCAATTATGCTATTATTGCTATATAACTAGAATAAGCAATAGGTCATTCAAATAAGCAGCGTAGAAAATGCTAAATTTGTCCTTTGTGTTTGCTTATCAATCCTGCTGAATTCTACCAAGTTAGTAAAGTATGAAGAATATTTCAGGATTCCATCATTTGTGCAAACATCGATAAAACAGGATTATTTTTTTATGGTTAAAAGAGTTCTCTCATTGTTTAAGTCTGAATGTTAGTTTATGGAAGAACAAGGAAAACTGCAGTTTGCCTGGCTGCAATTAGTTTTACAGGAACTCAATAAATGAAGTACACCCAGAACACCTCATTTTATGTACTTATAAATGGCTTTTTAAACAATTTTGTCAAACATTATTGCACTTTCAAGAATAATAGTATGTGGATTTTAAGAGAGCGAAGGGAAACATACATTTAATTATTATGTTAAAATGGGGAAGAGGGAGAAATAATTCCAGAAGCAGAAAAATGTACTAAGTACCAGGATTGGCAAGTACATGGACAGGCATTAGACCAGAATGCAATATAAACATGATTCCTTGCTCAAAACAGAAAGAAACATGTAGTAAAACATACTACAGTAACCTACATTACTATTTATTCAGTTACTTGTTTTAAATAATGGTCATCACGCACAACCTCACTTTTTATTTATCCGCCCAAAGCGTAACTAACTTTAGAGCGATCACTGAAGTAGGCGTCTTCAGATTCCAGTTTGTCACAAGAACCAACCTTCAGTATTCAGTTACACCGGATATGTGCATAGTATAAAGAACTATGTCCAGTGCTTTGTATTCAGTGTGATATTTTTTAAAGGCAAGACTTGTCTAAAGAGGCAGAGATGCACTCTTTTCAGTCCATATTAAGAAACTTTGTGAAAACAGGAATATTAAACTAGCTCAACTAAAAGAATGGAGAGTATGTGGTGTTATTATTGACATTTATCATAGGCACAAATTAATCAAGCAGACAGAGAGAAACAAACACACTAGAACAATCAAAACAAATCATGCTTTATACATACTGCACTAGATTGGTGACAGCCTTGTGGTAAATCCTACATTTAGCACCATTTTGATACCTGAACACTCTGTAAAAGCAATCACCCATTCTTAAAAAAAATAAGTTACGAGGAAATCTGAACAAGTCCGCTAGGGCCAAGGATGGGATGGACACATCTTTCTAAATATTTACATCCATGCTGTGAACTTTGCTGTGCTACTTAAGAAAAATCAAGAGATTGTTGATGAATTAATGGTTTAAAATTTTCTTTGCATTACGATTACAAACACACTGCAGACTAGGTAAGTAATTTCACCTAGCATTAGTCCATCCACAACAAAAATTTAGGGGAAGGTTAAAAAGAGTCAGTTGATTGCAGTTTGTTTTCATAGATTCAAAAATATAATAAAAGGCGTTAAACTTACCTTAGAAATGTATTAATTTAAATAGTCACCAATTATAATTATCCCTAGCCCAAAATACATTAAGCAGGTGACAAAGGAGAGTGTACAGGCAACATACATGGCATTTACTATTTACAAACCTTGAGATTCAGAAACCAGGCAGCCCTTTAGTTACTATTCATAAAAAAGTTTGAGAAGCACTGGCATTTTCTCCATATGAAGACATAGCCAGATAACTACTAACGAACAGTCCAATCATACAACATACTCAAGTCTCTCTCATCCCTAGCACAGTAAACTGCATGTTTCATAGTCGGAAGAGGTAAAAGCTCTAAAAAGTGAAAGGATTAGATGTACTATAAAAGTTTTCTAATCCTATCTCAGGTATCCTAATGTCAAGATAACAATTTCATGCCACTAACAGGATGCAGTCCATACCCTAGATTGGCAACAAGTCTTCCATTTGTTTTGCTTTGTGTAATTAATAACCAAGGCCAATTTTTTGGGGGGAGAGGAGAATCCAACTCTTATGTCAATCAAGTCTCCACTCCATTCCTCCAACTCCAGAAAATGCAGCTTATGATCTCCATGAATTGGGCATCTTTTCAAGCAGAAAAAGTTCCATCTTCACATTAGGTCTACGAGTTCACACTTTTCATCAAAGTGCCGTCAAACCAAAATTGCATCGACAGTACATCATACCAGTGGAGTCCAGCCATGTATCTGAGATAGGGTCATATTTCTGTACAGTGTTCAGATACGATGACCCTGAATGACCTCCAACTACATAAAGGTAGTTATCAATTACGGCTGCACCAACTCCTATTAAAGGGGAAAAAGATGCAAAATTCATTAAGTTCTGCTAAATTATACTTTTATTTTTAGTCATCCAAAATGTGTTTTTTAAAAAGGCTGCACGTGGGTGAAAATCTGTGCGCCATCAGATCTATGTTTCCTTTCTTGAATCTCCCTGTAACCTTACTCAACAAAACACTGACCTCCTCTCCCAGTCAGACAGGGAGGAAGGGGCTATGCACTGCTGAAACAGAAATGACTATTTGTCCATGACCAACTGCTTAGGGTATTTCTACTCCCATGTTTAGCCTCGTTCATGAAGATATTTAAAATGACATATATTCTACCCACCAATAGTAGTGGGGTTTTTTTTTTTTTTTTTTTTTTTAAATAAATCTTGGTCAAGGTTCTGCCATCCTTTGGTTGAAAAGTATTTGAGTCCCCAGCTAGTCCCCACTGACTTCAAAGGGACTACTTGTGAGTACTACTCAATGGGAGGAATTGGGCCATTTATGATTATTAGGTTAGGAAAAGAAATGCGCTAGCAATGTATTCACACAAAGCAAAAGATAAACCCAATATTTAGTCATTTTTTCACATGACATTGAATTGTTTCTTTGATCTATTTAGGGAAGAGACACTATGCTCTGATGGCCAAGTCCCACATCCATAATCTATCCAACCTTCTATCAAGGGAAATTGAAATTTTGTCTCTAAGGACACCAGAATAATCTCTTGGCATTCTCAACATTTCACACATTCCTTACCTGTTCTGGGTTCCTTCATAGGTCTACACACAGTCCACTGATTTTGATGCGGGTCGTATCTCTCAATGCTTGACAAGTGAGACACCCCATTGTGTCCGCCCACTACAAAAATGAAGCCCAGCATGACACCAACACCAAAGTTTATCCTTTTATCAGCCATTGAAGCTACTGTCTCCCATGAGTCTTTACTTGGATCATAACGTTCCATGCTGCAGACACAAATAAACAACTTGTAAGCCTTGGGTTTTAATGACATTTGTTTGCACTGATTTTTATACCATAAGAGACTTATCTGTATTCATCAGGGATTCCTAGCCTGCTTATGTCAACTGAAAAGCTTGCTCCATTATGTAAGGCAACGAGGAAAAAATGTTTAGGCTAATGGAAAAATTCTGCAGTAGGCTGCTTTTCACAAAGAAACTCTGAAGCCAACATACTCAACAACGGAAGGATCAGCCCCTCTCAGGAGGATCCTCCAGCAGTTGGCACAACTGAAGATTCAGCCCACAGTATTGCCAAAAACAGTTTAAAAAATTTTCCCTCATGGACACACAATATAGTTCAGCCTGTCCTCTGTAGTTATAACCACAGGATACATTTTGACGTGAGACAAGACAAAGTACGGGGCTGAGGGTTCTTGTGAAGGAAAAGTGCTACTATAATTCAAGTAACCACCACCAAAAACAGGTCATTTGAACATTTCAAAACTCCGCAATGGAATTTAACCAGGAAGTCTGTCACGCTCAAGATTTCCCCATCTTGCCCCAAAACCAACTGAGACTGGGCCAGGGCGGGAGGGAAATGGGAAAGAATTATTCATCAAGAATGGCACCACAGAGGTTGGAACCCCAGTCACTAAACAGTAACTGAGGATGGGAAATGTCCTCACTCCAGGGCAAATTTGAATGTAACATGCAGTCCCACAAACCATACCTCTCCTGCACTGGAGCTGTGCAGGACAGAGTGGTTACTACGCACACAGGAATGCAGCCATACCTTGCCAGATGTGCAACCTGTGGCATTGGGGGAAGGACAAAGAGGAACAAGGAATCAAGAGTAGGAGTGCACAGAAGGCAAGGGGCTTTTTGACACATCAGTCAGCTTACTCTACCTTCCAGGGCTTGTATGACCCTGATGACCCCATCAGAAACAAGGTCCATAGATAATGAAAACAAAGCCACTCATTAAAAAGAGAATTTTAATACAGGAAATATAGAAATACCTGTCACAATGTCAGTAACTCCAAAATGTGGGTGATGCTGAAAATTCCTTCGTGACAAAGGAAGGGCTGTTTAAGATGTGAATGCACGAGAAGAGTCAGACTACCATAGCTCTTCAATGCTGAGGTGTGTTCTTAGTGTTTTTTCCTTAAAATTTACACTGGTTTAATACTTAAATATGCTTCACATTACCCTAGTGAAAAGAGTAACATTCCCCCGATCCCTGCCAACATCTAACAGAACTTACCTTTAAGAGACTCGCGCACGTCTCGTGCATTCACCAGACGAACAGCACCTCCTTTGTCACAAACTAGGGGCCTGAGCCTTTCGCCATTTAATTTAGTGCCAAGAACTTCAACAGCAGCAGAACCAAACCGCATGTCAGCAGTGCCCAACTTGTCTGTTTTACAGATCGCATTCAATCATTTTAAAGAACACCAGCAGTGCTCAAATGGCCAGCTTCTCCATCTTTTACTCATCATCCTGCGGTTTAAAATGAGGCTTTTTCTCCTAGTTTGCTTTTTGAAGAGAGATGCCCAGCTGTTCTGCTGCTTTGTTCATGAGGGAAAGTTTGCGTAATCTGCACCCTAGGGCACTAATTCTGGAGCCAGATCATAGATTTCACAAAATTTAGGACCAGAAGGCACCATTATATCATAGTCTTTACCTCCTGTATAACATGAACCATTGCATTTCACCCAGACACCCCTATGTTGAGCCCCATGACTTTATCCAAAGGAGATTAAACTATCGTGTGCCACAGGCAGAGAATAGGAGAGACTGAGCTGCCACCAACGTCCCTGCAATGGCAGGGAATTGAGTGATGCCCAGACAATCCCAGCAGGTGATCCCTGCTCCATGCTGCAGAGGAAGGTGAAAACCCCCAAGGTCCCTGGCAACCTGACGTGGAGAAAAGTTCTTCTTGATCCCAAAACTGGTGATCAGTTAGACCTAGAGCACATGAGCAAGACACACCAGCCAGGCATCTAGAAGACGATTCTCTGTATCATTTCAGACCACTGATCCACCCTATCTGGTGTCCTATCGTCAGCTGGCCAGTCTGATACGTCAGAGGAAGACAAACCAAACCAAACCAATTCTGGCCAATTGTGCATCAGGAAAAAAAATCCTACCTGACCGTGCAGGTGACTGGCTGAAGCATGAGATTTGATTATAGTCAGTATATTAATACAAAGCTATAAGTGTTCTGAACACACTGAGGGCAATGCAGGCAATCCTGTTCTCATCATGGCTCAGAAAGTAAGGGGCTGGACAGTGGATTCATAGATTCCAAAGCCAGAAGGGAACATGGACCAAGATCCATGTGGCGAGAAGCTGGCCACTGAATGGAGCACTGCTGACTTCAGTGGAACTTCTTATGGGTGCACAGTTCCACCCATGTGGATCTGAATGCAGGACTAGGGCCTGTGACTGTGTTTGGTTTTGTGCTCATCCCCCTATCCTGGAACTTTATCGTTAAACTAGTCTAAGGCCCAATTCAGCAAGGTACTTAAGTACCTGACTAACCTTTAGCACATGTGCAATCCCACTGAAGTTTCAATTTAAGTATGTGCTTGAGTACGTTCCTGAACTGAGCCAAAAGCATCAGGTAACGGCCCTTTAGAATCTGCCTTTTTCATACTTTGGGTAAATACCTAATGCCTGAAAGATGCACCATGAATAAATATTTGGGAACACCATTATTCTGGAACTTTAGCTGGAAGGTGGTCAACATGTATGTTTTAAGAATTTAAGAATAAGGCCAGTAGAATTAGAGAGGACCTGGGATCCCAAAAACATGGTTTTACATTTACATCTTCAAATTGTTAGCATCAGGCAAGTCTGGAACTTTTTAAGCATTTATATTTTTCTCTTAAGATTTGTACAAAAGAAAGAGCTGAGTTCTTAGCTAGAACACTTCAGTTGTATATTAAAAAAAGATTCCCCGAATGAATTCTCAGGTTGGTGCTACAGAACAAGAATTAATGAGACCCACTGTGGATTACTACTAGCCTTGCTTAGGAACTTTTACAAACAGCTTCTGAGCACAAGGTAAATATTTATTATCACTGGTTTTCCAAGTTCATAGTATTTGGATCCTGCAGACCTCAAAAGTACGTACCTGTTCATGTGGGCTGGACCATAACCACCAATGGCATATATCATTCCATCCAAGACAGCAGCAGCAAAACAACTTCTTGTTTTACTCATGGGTGCCACTGGCTGCCATCCCTTAACCTTTGGAATGTATTTCTCTACTGACTGTAAATAAGATTGCCCATCATAGCCACCTAAGGCATACAGTTCTCCTGCTAGAACCACTACTCCAAGAGTACTTCGGCTTTCATTCATTCTTTCAAGAGATGTCCAGGTATTTGTATCAGGATCCCAGCATTCCACTGAATTCTCATGTTTTCGGTAATTGATGCCTTGACACATGTGGGTTGCAATCCCTCCTACAACATATATTTTCTGGTCCAGAACACATATTCCAAATTCATAGCGGGGAATGCTAAGAGGTGCCAGACCTATCCAGGAGTCATTCTGGGGAAAATACATCTCAACACTGGAGAGGAAATAGAGAAACTGGATTAGGTGAACAGGCTGTACTCTCTGAAGTTTAGCTAAGTCCTACCAAGTTACTAAAAGTTGTATTCATTTGTTAAAGAGTGAAATGTATGTTTCATACTCAAGGCCTGATGTCTTTTCCAGGGGCTTTAATGGGAGTTGGATCAGGCCTCAAGTGATCCAGATCCGAGAATACTGAGCATTATATAATCATTTCACACTCATTGAATATTGTGTGTGAGAGGTTACTCAGTGAGTTCCTCTACATATACAGGTAGGTAGAGAATGTTCCCAAAAGCCACTATGAAAATATTATCCTATATGCTCACCAAGCCCAGAAAGTATTAAAATTGCCAGGGGAAATCCTGCTTCAGCAGTCTCTGGGCCAGCTTCAGACCCCAAATGAGACTCCAGTGCCACAGCTGGATTTTTCCCAGACCTTTATTTCTTTGACAGTTACAGAAAGTAAGAACCCAGCAAACTCTGTCTTCACAAAAGGTTCAAGGCAAGAGACTGATAAAGATAATATAGCAAATATTACAGCCCTGCAGGAGAAAACACTCCATGCCGCAGAGTGGGGTGGCCCCATTTCAACTACCAGCTTTTGAAGCAGATATCTGCATTTGCTCTTCCCCCTCCCACCTCTCATCTTGAATTTATCAGAAAAGTTAAAACAAATAAACAGATAAAACAAACAAACAGCTCTTTATGTCCAGATGGATTGTTTACACTCAAGGACTTTAGTTTAGTCAATTACAGTAGGGGACAGGAAAAGCTCCCTATTCCACAGCATTTGCTAAAAACTTGAGAACAGCAGAAAAGAATGGATTTATGACAAAAATATTGAAAAGGGATTAGTCTTACAATTAGTACTTCACTTCGCAGAAGAATAGCCCCAGAGAGAATATCAAAAAAAGTACACTATTTGATTTAATAGAAAGCCACTGGAACGCTGGATTAAAATATCTCCTATCCATAAATCTGTGAAACTGACAATTTCCCACCACTGACTGTCTTCTGTGTCAATAGTGGTTTTCAATTTATCACTTGGCTTCAGGAAAGCTGTTTTCAGATCAAATTTGGGAAAGTTAAGAAATTCAGTTATATCTATATTAATCATATGCAGATTTACGGAGATATATACATAGCTACAAAAATAGTTACCTCAAAAATGAAAAACTTCAAGTGACATGCTAAAATTTTCTTTAAGTCATGTAATTGTGTGAGTTTGGTTTCAAGTTATTTAACAGGATATTAACCAGGCATTTCTACTTTAAGAGCTGGTCTGAATTGTGACAGATATTACAACCCCATCCAGTATCTTTAAGGGTTATTGGATTACATTTATAAATGATTTGTGTGTGACTGTGTTCTACTCTGGGGGTGGGGGTGGGTAACCAGTGCTCCCACAGGAACTGAAAACAGTGGAGGGTGATTAAGGCCAGTCACTGAAACTAAACCACACTAGAGAGGTACTACCCACTGGAATGGTTTGCATATACTGGTTGAAGCTGGGTTTTCCAGTGACAAGACAAAGAAAAGGCTTTTGGTATAAAAGGTTGTGCTTGAACTGACACACAGGGCCTTCTGTCTGATCCAGCAAATGGACAGGAGCTCCTGACCAAGGGCCCCAACCCTTTCAGAAGAGTTGGAAAGATTTTGACCTACTAGAGCCCCATAGGACTGATGGGTAGCCTCTGGTAATATTTTAGCATGCATATCAGAACGTCTATTGTTTTTATGTTTTCTCTGTAAGGCTTTCCCCATAGGAATACGTGCGTTTTACACAGAGTGAGCTGTGCAGTAACTGACAATGCACTGTTCATAGCCCGCAGAGAGGAAAGCAAAGCACGGGCGTTTGGGCAGACTGGTTTGCTGGGCTATCACAGTGTGGGCAGGGAGCTGTGCAACCTTCAAACCCCAGTCAAGAAGGAGAGAGACATGGGTCTCCACCAAAAAGAGGTGACAGCTGGGAGCTGGAAGCCATATGTGGGTGCCCTCGAGGGACCATGGAAGGGGAATACAGGTGCAGTTACCAAGAAACTGTTTCATGAATAGTAATCACATTTGTCTGAAAATGTTAATGTGGTGTTATAAGCAACACCCATACCAGAACTGGAAAATACCACAGAAGAAGTCATGTTTCTCTCTCTCTCTCTCTTTTTTTTTTTTAAACACTATGCTTTGTCTATCTAACACAACCCATAGAATATGATCATCGGGGTCTATATTCCTAAGGAGGGATCTTGTGCCACCTGTCAGTTGTCCTGTCTCTAAGGTGGGGGGAAATTACATTTGTCTCCCTCCTCAGGTAAGGATATGAACCCTTGCTCAAAAGAAAAGAAGATATAGTGTAATTAACCCCAATTTGTTACAGGTGAGACAAACTCATGGTCTCCACCTGGCACTCAGCTAGCACAACTGGCTTCTCCTAGGCCATGGGAGTGACAGCAGCTGTTGCTATTAGCGCTGCATCATCTCACCCTCCCGCATTCCTTCTCATCCAATTCTAGCTCTGCGCTTTGGAGCATGTTCAGTGCAGATGGAATGTTGTATTTTAGCAATACGGTGCTAGTAAGCTCTCCTGTGCATATGCAAATTACAAGATTCAGAGGCCAACACCAATCCCAAATCTTGTTGGATTTTCATGGGGACAGCAAAAGGCACATTTCTGGCCCCAGGATCACCCCACTGTTAAATTTCAAGTTCTTGTTCCAAATACTGGCGGCACTACAGCTCTTAACAAAAAATTATCCAACCATTTATTTGAACTCAGCAGTCCTATTCCCCCCCCCATTCTTAGAAACAACAGAATTATTTTTGCTAAGGCACACACAGTATGGAAAATTTCAGACTGAAATGGTTTTAAGCAACTGAAAACAGGGGCTTATAAGAGAAAATATAAAGCAACCTTAACTAAAGGTATAGCTATAATACTTATAATCAAGAATTTAAAGCACTAAAAATAACTTACAAAAGTCAGACTCTCTCAATCATCATTTGAGAAATCCGAGTTAGCAGTCCCAATTATACATTCTGGTTAAGTACAAGGTCTGTTTTATCCCGTCATTAGGGTTTTGGGGGGAGCAAATCTAAGCTACATTTTTACTATTTGGCAGTGTAAAGTGGTGATTGGTGAGAGAAATAAAAATTATATACAGAGTAAAAACCTGAAAGGGCACCATGGTAAAAATGGAGTGAAAATACCTGTACTGTTAACACATTTCATATTTAAATACATGCAACCCAAGCTATCTACTAAGGTTTGCAATATTTTACACTGTATAAAAGTTCTCAGCACAAATAGGAAACACGTATCAGGGAAGATCAAATACCAAAAATAGAGAGCACAGTATGCTCATTCCTGTTCCTCTGACTTTTAAAAAAATCTGATTTTTAGTGATTTGGATGGTCATGAAAGGAGATGCTACACTGACAATCTCAAGACTGAAGCCCTTTAACCACACATAGTACAGTTACAGCCTAAAGACTGTCTCAACTCTGACCTGGAGGGACATGTTAATACATAACCTGTTAACCCCCTTAATTTCACCAATACTCCTTACCTTTCCAAACAAGCGAATAGTCCAGCTTTTCCTCCTACGGCACAAAGTACTTTAGGAGCACAACGTGGTCGTGTCATCAACACAGTCTGATGGGAAAGTCTGTGCTCTGGCATAAAGTGGTATTTCAGGGCTTCATTCAGTAGATGTTTACAAGTATGGTCATCACGAATAAGATGGTTTGCTTCATACAACCTAGTAAGAAACTTAACACTCAGAAGGGGCAACCGGACACAGTGTAGCAGCTGTGCTAAGTACTTCTGTCGCTCCTGCACATCATATTTGATCCAAGACTCGAGTGCATAAAAAACTGTCTCTTCTGTGACAACATTCAAACAATCATTTGAAACAATTTCATCTAATTCAGCATGTGTAAGCTCAAAAAATTCTTCAGTCTGACAAACATCTTCAAAATTTTGACAGATGTATTTGTTGGCAGCCAAGTAGAGGTCATGGCAGCCATATGTCTCTGCAAAACGAGAAATCCCAATGCAATTGCCAGGATCTAGCTGACTTTCAAGAAATGTGCAACATTCCTTTAGTACAAGTTTGATCTGAAGAAGATTGGCAGCTGGAAGAAGTGACTCTACTGTGTCCTGCGAGATGAATACAGTCCCTGTGTATGCATACTCCACTATAGCCTGCAGTGCTGCCTCATCAATACACTGGAACTCCACCTCAGAGTTCTCTTTCTCTGAAAGATTTCCAGTGAACATGGCTTTGAAATATGGGCTGATGCTGGCGAGTACCACTTTGTGTGCATGGATCTTGACATCGCCAACTCTAAGGATAATGTCACACAGCTCGTGATGTTGGCGAAGGAGGTTCAAGCCCTGCAAAAGCTGTTCAGAATGTAAATGGGTTAAGTTGGCAAGCATGTAGCTTGGAGACGACTGGTCCATCTGTGACAAACAAAATTTTAAATATGTTACTCAGGGTTTTATTTTTAAAAGAGTTTCATTATCTGTTTTACTTAAACATCTTAAACCATTAAACAGACAACATTTAAAAAATCAAATTTATTTTTCATCATTCATGCTGTTATTTTAATTACTGCATTATGGTCCAATTGGACAAATAAAACCAAAGTTTTGCTTTCTGATTTTCACAAAGTACTTTTCTTATGTACATTTAAAGTTAAAGATATTCTTATTAATATTGGATTTAAAAAACAAGTTTTTCCTTTACTGTATTTTGGGCCTAATCTTCCTGATGTGTTTAAACTGAGGCTTTTCATCAACTAAACCCTCAACACAACTGCAGTGGTTGGAATAAAAACAATTAATAGACCATGTTCATTTTAGACAGAGCTTTGAAGTTCATAAACCTATCAAAGTAATGTGAATTACAAATCACTGCCCTTTTCTGTCAGCTTGATGTACAAATGCCGTCCTTTGTAGAAACCTGACATTCATCTGAACGCTTCAAGCGTGGGTCAATGAGCTTTACTGATAATTCTCTTTCGTGAATACTGAGCAAACCTTGTGAAGAGGAAATAATTACTACACATGTCCTTGGAGGACAGCAGGTGACATGCACTCTTCAAAATTTAATATTCTGCAATGAGTTTCAGAATCTTCCTCCTTCCTTCAGAGGAGCACTGGGGAGGATTTGTTATTTAATATTTAGAAAGTGCTTTGAAGATGAAAAGTTCTCAAACATTACTAAAATTAAATTATTGTAATTTTAGAAAAGAATGAGACTGCTCGTTAAATTTATTCCAGCATCTCTTATTTCAAAATCATTTTGACAGACATTTATAAGGACTCATTCTGCCTATAAAACTATGTTTCTTATTGTGGCAGACTGACAATATCTTGAACAAACCTTATGGAATTAAGATAAACGTTACTGAATTAAATTAAAGATTACTGAATTAGGGTTAATACCTTTGGGGTCCATTGGATTAAAATGCAGCTGTGTGTGTTATTGAGGCATTGAATGTACCTTCTCTAGAAGGGAGGAGGGATGATATTGGACTTCCTCCCTCATCAACCCCTTGATGCCACCCCCTTGGAAAGGCTCTCATATTCTAGTTCAGATTGGCTTCTCTGGGGACCAATGGCCAAAGAAAGGGGGTTTCGATAAATAGTCTGGTTTTAAACTGGCTCATGGGCTTTCTTCCTCAACCAGCAAATGGACAGGACCCCAGTCTACAACGGACCTCAATCCTTAGGGCAGGGTTGGGAGAACTGGGTGCTTGTTCTGACCTGAAGCTATGGTGAACTCATAACCACAAGGAATCCCCTTGGGTGGGTGGCTGAAGGACTGCTCCTGCCAGAATCCATGTTAGGGTGATGTATGGTAAGCTGATTAGCATAGGTTCTTCTATTGTTTGTAATATGTTTTCTTGGTAGCGCTCGCACAGCATGTGTGGTACCTTCTAACTATAGCAATTACATCTATGTTAGCCCTCTCTGAAGTGAAAGTAAGCAGTGTCCTTTCGAAGCCTGTCTGTGCTGGGGATAACACAGAATAGGCAGGGAACCGTGCAGCCTGGCAAAACCCTGGTCAAAAGGGAAAGAGACGAAGGTTTCCACCTAAAAAGGCAATGGCTGGGGAGCTGCAAGCCTGAGACTGGGTGCCCTTGCTGGACCACTGAGGGGAAATACTGCTGCAGTTCCCCTGAACAATGACTTATTAATATTATTTATTAAGTAAATATAATACTCCTAGTCTCTATCTTGAGTATATTTTTTTTTGTTAGTTATTGGTTCATAAACCACTGAAACAACTCTTCTGTTTACTATTATTAACTATATACTATTTACAGTATTATTAAATCTGTGGTTAGGAAAAAGTGTCAGGCTGCTAAAAACTGAGCTGATGGAATTTCCTTCTCCAGATAACTATTAGACAGATTTTACCCCCTCTTAGGCTACATCTAAGTGTGCTTTACCAGTCTGGGAATACTAGCATAATATACCAGCAAAGTGCTCCTAGTGTGGATGCAGCTATACAAGCTTTGTACCAGTATAATAAAACCATCCCCCGCAAATGAAAGAAACTGGTAAAAGTGCCCATGTGCCGGCACAGCTGCATTCACAGTAAGGGTGTCTGCTTGCACAAGCTACATCAATCAGGAATCACACCTCTTCACACCCTTGACCAATACAGCTCTACTGGTAGAAATCCATAGTGTACTCCTGACCTTACACGCTGAAAGCCTACTAAAATCAATGGGATTTGGGGAAAAATTTGTCCATTTTCGATTTCACCAGCATTAGCCATTTATTCAGGCCCAGATGCTGCCAGTATCATCCATAGGGGTTATGCACAAAGGAAAGAACAAACTTCTAAACCTAGCTATTGAGCCTAAGAAAGGATGATCAACCACCTGGAAGGAAACAACATTTTAAATTGTAAACTTTTCAAGCATTCCATTAATCAATGTGTCCCCATTGTTATACTACCCATTTTCACCTCTTCCTTGTTCTGCTTGTTTAAATACAATGGCAGACTCTACAACTGTCAGATCATGATCCAGTCTTATTCACATCCCCCGATAAAATACAGATGAACACTGTGCCCATC
Source organism: Emydura macquarii macquarii (assembly GCF_026122565.2). Lineage (NCBI taxonomy): Eukaryota > Metazoa > Chordata > Testudines > Chelidae > Emydura > Emydura macquarii. Next base: position 3,274,464 of record NW_027131688.1, read on the forward strand.
AGATTTCTGAATTTTAAATAAATCAGCTTTCATCTGTTAAACGGACTATAACACTTCATAATTTTGCTTCTTGTAACCTTGTCCTAAAAAGTCACTGGCAAGTTTCTCTTCACCACTTTTACAACTCCCTAACTGACACCTAATTTGCCAGTACTGTAAAGTACTGAATCTGGAGGGAGACAATTATCTGCCAGTGTTTAAATATAGAACATAGCAGTAGCTAGCAAAGAGGTTAAGAATTATAATCACAGTAAAAACAATTTTCTGTAGGAAAATACACAAATTTACCCCTTTCCTATTATAATCTTGTATCAGATTTTTAAGAAAAACCTTCACCTCAATACTCTGAAAACAAGATTGTGACAATTGGTCATTGAATTTGCAGTATTCACAAGGTTAGTGATGCAATCTAGCAGCTAAAAACCCTACTTCTTTTCTTTTTATTTCCTTTAGTTAAGTGTATTTGCTTAGAGTGATTATTTTTCTTTGCCTCACTTCATAATTTTACTCTAGAAGTCTGTAGAATCCAGTAGACACATGAAGCTAACATCATCCTGAAAGACGATAGCAAGAGACTCAGTACCATTAGTATGATATGGAATAAGTCCCAGATTCTGCAAAAACTTGCATGCGATTGTGTGTGTGAGAGCAGTCCCACAGAATTAAATGTGACTACTCATATTTGTGTTTACCAGCCATAACAAAACCAGTGATCCTCAAATAAACATCAATGCACAGAATCTGTATCTCTTTACTACTTTGTTAGGCATGAAGTCAAAACAAGGTACATTCAATAGTCAGAGAAATGTGTCTATTCAAATAACTTGCACTTACCAAAGCATGGTAGTGTTCCTATAAAAAATTTAGATGAACTGTTGAGTGTTAGTCCCTTATAATGACAAAGTTAAAACTGAAATACAATAAATACCAAAAGAATTATTGTTAGGAAAATCAGGATTATGTTGGAAAAATTGAATTAAATGTGCTTGACCTATAAATTAACACCTTTTACAAACACTATTATGTAATGACCCTCAATTATCTACATGGAACTCATAATTTTCTTTACTTGGGAATAATAGGAAGTAAGGGCTCAGGTGCTTATTCCAGGTCAAGGGAGCTTTGAAATGCCTCCCTCATATCCTCATTTGTATCATAAAATCCAAGAATCACAGCAAGTGACCATCTAATCCTTTTGTTCAGTGGAGGATTGTTCCCTATCGCAATTCTAAAGCTTCACCAAGTTTAATTTTAAATTTCTCAAGCAACCACAATGCAGTAAATGTACACATATACACCCCCCCTTCAGTTGCAAATTAACCTTGTGTGTCAAATTACTATGAAAAAATGCCATCCTCAACGCTGTGTAGCATAAACCTTCTTTGTGCATCTTAATTTTATTCTAACTCTGATATAGATCGTGATATAGAAAAGGGAATATGAAACAAATAAACCACCTTTTCAGACAAGTTTACAATTGAATAAATTAACAACAAATTGCCTCCTCTTTAACTCCCTCCTGACACGCAGCTTTGGAAAATATGCTAACATGACACACAAACGGCCTTTGGGTACTCCTACAATACAAATAAAACTGTATATTGACAACCTCCTCAACGGATGCGTTAGTTGAGTCCTAACACAGGCCTGGTCCATTTCTAGGTTCTATGAACACATCATAGGACACTGAAGACATAACCACCCCTTGTCACCTTCAGACTGGATTACTGACTGTCCTCTACTTACAGCTATTCTTAAAGACAGCTCTGAAGAATCAGTTACAACAGAACGCCTATCTGCTTGGTGAAGTGGCATGATGTTAGCACGCTGTACTTGTTTTGCCAGCGCTGCACTGCTTCCCCATCTACGTCCAGGTACGATACACGATGCTGGGTTTGCTCTAAAATGCCTCATTTGTAAAGCTGGTTGGCAAGTTTCCAATGGAACATTCTTCCATCAGAAAACGTGGATGCATCAAAACGGTCCCTGGTGAACTGACAGAAGCCATACAAGTCTCCAGTGAAATCCTGCCTCCTTTTCTGCCAGCTCACCCTCCTGGCTCTTGGCAGCCCCCGCTCCAAGGAGAGTTTATCAGGGCAGCCCTGAGCAGACACAAATAAGGGGATCCAGCTCTGCAAGAATACACTTCTACCTGACCTGCAGTCCGTCCTCCCTCCTTCAGACGTACCCGCACGCCCACTGCCAATCAGCTGTTGAACCCCTCACCCCAAAGAGCTCAGCAGGCGGTCGGTCAGCCCCGTCTGCCCTCTAACAGCTGCTCCAGCAGCACCCCGGGCTGGCGGCTGCTCCAGCCCTTTCCCGGCGAGGCGGCCGGGAGCACACCGCGCCTGCTACCGTCCTGTCACCCGGCGCGGCGCGGCGCGGCACGGCTAGCCGCGGGAGCGGGTGCACGGAGGGTTTTACCTCAGGCGGCGCCGTGCCGGCGCTGTCACACACGCTGCCGGCGCCACTCCGCCACCAGCCCCCGCTGCTCCGCCCGCCCGTTACTGCGCCCCGGGGATGAGCCGAGCCGCGCCCCGCCTCAGACCGGACAGCCCGCGGGGCGGGGCGGGGCGCAGCACGGACGGACGGACGGACAGCCCCCGCGGAGCCGGCTGCCCACCCCGCACCGGGCTCACCTGAGTCATGGAGGCGGCCGGAGCCCCGAGGAGACCACGGCAGCCACAGGCCCCTCGCCTCCCGTCAGACACCGACACCGACCCCGACCCACAGCGGCCTGGCGTCACTTCCGGGCAGCCCGACCCGCCGCGCCGGAGCCCTGCCTTCCCAACGGCCCTTTCGGCGCGGCCGCCATCTTGCGCGTCACGTGAGCACAGAGCCCTCGCCCCGCCGGGAGGGGCGGTGTCGCTTCGGCCGTCAAGCCCCCGCAGGCGACCAATCCCACAGTGCTCCGCGCTGCCCTCGCCGGCCACACGGGGCGCCCCTCGCCTGACGGGCGGCCGTCTTTTGACGCGAGTGCTGCGGCGGGGGGAGGAGGAAAAAAGACAGGCGCGCGCAACGTTGGTTCCGTCCGCTCCCCCCCCCCCTCCGCGCTTGGTTGAGGCCGCGCAGGCGCAGAGCGGCCCCTGGAGACCGCGATGTTTTGCTCTCCTCAGCCCCGTTCCAGCGGCTGCCCGGGGACGCCGCCGCCGCTCCATGGCCGCGGCCCTCGCCCTTCCCCCGCGGGCGGGCAGCATGGAGGCCAGTGAGCGCGGCGCCGGCGGGGACACGCGCGCGCCGAAGGGCCCGGGCTCGCCGGCGGAGCGGGAGCGGGAGCGGGAGGCCGCCCTGCTGCAGCAGCTGCTCCGCCGGGGCCCGGAGCCCGGCCCGGCCCTGCCCGCCCTGCGCGGCGGCGGCGGGGGCGGCGGCGGCGAGGAGCGGCCGGGGGCGGGCGAGCTGCCGCTGGCCGAGCTGGTGCGGGCCCTGCGCGGCGAGAGCCCGGCCCTGCGCCGGGAGGCCCTGCGGGGCCTGCGCCGCCGCCTCGCCCGGCCGGGCCTCGGCGCCCAGGTGCTGCGGGCGCTGGTGGAGCACGGGCTGGAGAGCGCCGAGCCCGCGCTGCGCACCGCCACCGCCCGCCTGCTGCCCGCGCTGCTGGCGCCGCCGCTGCCCCGCGCCCTGGAGCGGGAGCTGGAGCTGGACCTGGGCGAGCTCACCCTCAGCCTGGCCCGCAAGCTGGGCGCGCCGGCCCGGCCCGGTGCTGGACCCGGCCCGGGGGAGGAGGAGGAGGAGGAGGAGGCGGCCGCCGCCTTCAGCAGCCTCCGGCAGCTGGGCGAGAACCTGGGCCCCGAGCGCTTCCACGGCTACCTGGGCCGCCTGCCCTCCGCCCTGCGCGGCCACTACAACCGCCTGCTGGAGGCCCGGCTGGGCGGGGACACCTCGGGGCCCCTGCCCGCGGAGCAGGACCCGGTGAACACCAACCTCAAGTTCGGGCTCATCCCCCAGGAGTTGCACGGCCGCCTGCTGGACCAGGAAGACTACAAGAACCGCACCCGGGCGGTGGAGGAGCTCAAGCAGGTGCTGGTGGATGCCTTGCCCGCCAGTCTGCTCTCCACGCCAGCCCCAAGCCTGCTGGGGCTCATCAGTTTCCTCTACACGCTTCTGGATGACTCCAATTTCAAGGTGGTGCATGGCACTCTGGAGGTGCTGCACCTGCTGGCCCTGCGCCTGGGCGAGCGGGTTCAGGACTACCTGGGGCCCCTGGTGTCGGCCGCTGCCAAGGTGCTGGGAGACAACAAGGTGGCCATCCGGCAGGAGTACAATCGGCTCTTCCGGCTGCTGATGAAGGCGGGGGGTCCCCAACAGGTGCTGTGCATGCTGCTGCAGTCAGAGCATCTTCAGCACAAGAACTCCAAGGTCAGGGAGGAGGTAGTGAACATCTGCATTGCCTCCCTGCTCACGTACCCCAGTGAGGACTTTGACTTGCCCAAGCTGGTATTTGGGTTGGCACCAGCCCTGGTGGACAATAAGCGGAGGGTCCGTCATGCTGCACTGGAGGCCTTTGCAGTGTTGGCCTCTTCCATGGGCTCAGGCAAAACCAGTCTCCTCTTTAAGGCTGTGGATGCTGTGGAATTGCAGGACAACGGGGATGGGGTGATGCATGCTGTCCAGGCCAGGCTGGCCAGGAAAACGTTGCCTAAGCTAACAGACCAGGGGTTTGTGGAGTATGCTGTGCCCATGCCATCTTCTGCTCATGGCAGGGGGGCTCATCTGCCCCATGGAGCAGACACAGATTGGCTGTTGGCAGGCAACAGGACTCAGAGTGCACACAGTTACTGTGGGGATCACACAAGGGATGCTATGCAAAACTATGGCTCTCTCAGTCCCTATGCTGATCAAGGGATATGTCCCAGAAGGGTCTTAAGTGCAGGTAAAGGAAAAAACAAACTGCCTTGGGAAAACGAGCCTGCTGGAGGCACAGGATTCTGTTCAGGAAACCAGACACCTTTTACAAAGGGCACAGAACAGGTATGTACTCAACATTAATTCACTTAAACTTTTCTTTCAGAAGGTCCTTCCAGATAAGGATCACAGAGCTCTTTGTAAACATTTAATAAATGAAGTCTCAAGATCCTTTTGATACAGGTGATATTGCTTCTGTGTCACAGATAAGGAAACTGACATGCAGAAGCCAAGTGAGTTGCCAAAGTCAAGTAGTTTGTAGTTTGTGGTAGAGTTAGGAATAGTAGAAACCAGAATTCCTGTCATTAACAAAATGCAGTTTTGTGGGGTTTTTTTTTTTTCCCCCTCAGCAAAGTTGAAGGCAAGAGGAAGCTGGCTAGTTTTCTTCTAAGTGCACAAAGGTCTCATATACACTGAAAAGGGAACATGACTGCGATCCTACAGTGCACAATAAACTACTTTTGCTTCTGGCTTTTTATGCAGAGCTCTGGAGTGGTAGTCAATACTTTTGGCAGTGGTCTCAGCCACAGAATATTTAATGCATAGGTAATGTAAATAGTTACCTGAGCAGCATTTGGCCCTGACAGCCTGCCTTGACTAAGAAAGGTTTTAAGTCAGGCATAGCCCACTAATCCCAGTCTAAATTTGAACACTTCTCCTAGTCAAACTCCTGAATGTGAACTTAACATCCATAAATTAGTGACTGGCTGGGATGATTTAGTTGAGGTTGGTCCTGCTTTGAACAGTGGGTTGGAGTATATGACCTCTTGAGGTCTCTGCCAGCCCTGATCTATGATTCTGACTTCTCCAAGGTCATCTAAAGTTTCCCTTAGCTCTGTACTAGACAGCATTCCCTTATCATGAGAGTGATTTGTTGGATGTTCATGCAAAGTCTGTCTTTCTGCTAAGACTTCTGAAATCAAACAGGTTGTTTAATTTTGGTATGGCTTGCTATCTAAAAAGCTAACTCAAATAATGAGTGCTGGTGAGATAGAAAATCAGTCATACTGAAACAATTCTCCCCACTAAAAATGTTTTCAATTTAAAAGTTAGTTTTCAGTCATTGCTCGTGTTTCAGTACCTAGAGTTTTCCCCCCTAACTTATTAGCCTCACATAATGGATATAGAACCACTGAAAACTTGAGGGGTTTGTTCATTATGCACAAACATATTCCTTAATCAGTGTGTATATCTCTGTACAAATTTCTGAAGAGATGAAACGTTCAGATTGGCAGTCCTGGGCACTGATGTTATGTATATATCCACAGAACAGATCATTTAGGAAAGGCTTCGGTGCTGGTCTGCAGAGACCATCTCTGTATGTGAGAACAGATTTCACTAAGTTCTTGTCCTCCTTTATGAGACTGCTAACAATTATATTAATGCTAATTGTATTGCATTTGTAAACTGATGCCAGCTGTATATCATGGTGTGCATTAGTGTTCCAGACCTTTCACCTTTTTTAAAACTAGGAAACTTCGTATGAATGTGGAACTTCAGAAGTTACCTCTGGTCACTGCTTGAAGAGACAGTCCTCTCTGTGACATCGCAATTGGTTGCTGTGGAAATGGTTCCAATTTTTTTTAAAGTGAATGTGCTAGCAAAAGTGGCCATGTTTGATGCCCATACATTGGGAGGAGCCATCAAAGGGAGATCCACTGTCAAAAAGAATGGGCAAAAGTGGCCATATTGACAATACTTGAGACTAAAGGCCTGCATTTAGTCACAGAATCAGTAAAATATGGGTGGGAATGGTGTAAACATCCCTCATAGCACCCCATCAATGTGCTTGCTTTGACCTGGGGAAACAGCCTGAGGTGGTAGTGAATTATTCACTACAATTTATTTCTCCTTGATACTGCTGTAATATGGCTCTTTTTGAACAGAAGGCTGTGTGTGTGGTGATGTGAATGCCTGTCAGTTGTGAGACCTAGGTTGAGTCCAAGCTGTCTGTGATGCAACTGGAACACCGAATACTCTTAAGACCGTCTCTAGCCTGTGAACCATATACATACAGTAATGGTTTGTCTATATGATAGAGTTGCACTGGTATAACTCTTGCATGTAGGCAAAGGAGCCAGTTTTAGATCCTTGCAAGGACATGGCTTTCTCCATTTTCCTTGGAAGACTTACTCCAGTTACCTGGAACTCACTCAGGAAACCTTAAATATTTTAGCATGAACTTTCTTCATATATTTATCCCCCTATTCTTAGTTGTGTCATCTTGTGCCATGCGACGTGTCCTATTTTCCTTTTGTGGTTGGCACACCTAAAATATTTGTAGACTAGACCTTGAAAAAGTGTGTGGTAGATGGGAGATCTACAGCTGCACCAACAATTTCTGCAGAAAGTCAGATTTCATTTAAAAACACGAGGGGCTGGATCAACAAAGGGATTTAGGTTCAGTGTCTAATTTTCGGCATCCTTCTGCCAATGGACTCCTCAGCCCTGAGTTAGCTGCCCAGGTTCCCTGTATGATGCATGGGGAGAGTTAGGTGCTTTAGAATGGGATCCCCAAAAGCCAACAAGCTGAGCAGGGACTGGGAACTGTCTAAGCTAGCGAATAGGGAATATTGAGATGGAAGGGAGTTGGGACCTACCTCCTTCTAGAATTCACATCTCCTGGAGTTAGATGTCTACGCCCTTTCTTGCTGGGGGTGGGGGAGGATGAATACAAAGGCGGTGCACCCTTCTTCCCTCTAGTCTAGTGGTTAGAGCATTCACCCAGGGATGTGGGAGACTCGGGTTCAAATATCTCCTCTGTCTGATGTGGAGCAGGGATTTGAACTAGGCTATGGATAGGCTTGGAAGGATGTGACTTTTATTGGTTACTGTTGGTAAATGTCAATTTCACTGTTGGCCCACACACTCATTAAAAATATTTCCATCAGTAATTGAAATTTACAGGTAGGCAAAATAAGGAAAATGCCACATGAGAACTTACTAATTTGATTTAATGATACTTACTTTGTATATTTGAAATGCGATGTTAACAATTTGTGTTTTCACGGTTATAAAGCTGTAACTTTGAATCTCAATGTCTGTCATTTAAATAATTGTCTGATCCCCATAATTTCCCACAGCAGTCAAAATATAAATTGATAAAAATAAAAAAGCTTAAACCCCATAAGTTTGCCCAACTGAAATGTAAATGATTCAAATAGAAAAAATGCTTACAAATAAATATCAATATTTATTGACATTATAAAAAATAAAAATTCTGCCAAGCCTTGCCGCTTCTCTAAACTGTTAATTTTATTACCTCATTCTCATATCCCAACTCATTTGGTTGCTTCATCCCCCTGTTGAATCATGTCTGAGTTGCATCTTGTCAGAAACCTAGATTATAAATTTTCTGGGGCAGGGACTCTTTATTACTTGTTTTCTGGTGCTTGACACAATGAGGTCTTAAATCTTTGGAAAAAATAAATGTTAATGTCCTTTGGGGAAAGTTCAGTTTTGATGTAAGTACGTGAACTCTGTTTTTCAGTGAAGATGCATGTGCTTATTCCAGGGCTGAATTGACTATTCGTTTCCTGTATTTGGGGACATTATCTAACTGAAAGAGATGATCAGCTCTACTTTTTTGTGGTGTGACTTTCTCAGGACTGGGAAAACCAAAAATAAAAGACTTGCATAAATATTATTTCTCAAGTTTTGATTTTATAAAAAATAAAACAGAAACCTACAAAGTCACAGAAAAATATTTAGAGTACTTACCCTCTTGTGTAAATATAATGTTTAACTGTTAATTTAGGGACATTCCTTTGAGCTGAGTTTGTTTAAAAATTAACTTTTGGAGCTATTCAGTAGCTGAAAACTTATGAAATCAGTTTAATGTTTAATATTTTCAGCTCTCTAGCAGCAATGTTTTTAGGGACACTCTATAGGTTTTGGTGAATGCTGACCCCATGGCCTGTCTAGATTAGGATAAAAAATGAGCCACTGGAATGCATAAGCTAATGTGTTCTATGACTATGTCTACATTACAAATGCTATGCCAACACAGCTGAAGTGCTGCAGTTGCACTGGTGTAGCATAGGCACTTGCAGCGATGGAAGACTTTTTTCCATTTCTGTAGTAAATCTGCACATCTCTGAATGTTGGTAGCTAGGTCGACAGAAGAATTCTAACACATTCGAAACTGATTGAGTTAAAGCCTACAGGGGGAGCTTATTGCCCTATGTTACATTACTTTACAAACATACTCGTTAGAATGTATTAGCTAACACTCTAACATAGCACCTTTTATTCAAGGCCTATACCAGGCTAAGAGGGCAGAAGCACACTTGGGGTTAGGAGCATGGTCTGGAAGAGCAACTTGCCCTACTGCCCTTAAAAAACCAAAAGCAACTGCTTTTATCTTTGTTACGTTACTGTATAGAGGAGCATCTGCACTTTTGTCAACTTAGTTTTAATTTTGGCCAAGTGCCTAGCACACTTTTGGACCCCAGATGAACCTAATATCCTATTACTATGACTTCATCTCTTTGGCATAGTCTGAACACACAGTATTGATCATGATTTCAAGAACAAATAGCTCTTCTAACCAGTTACTTCAAATGTGCCAGGCCACAGCGCAGAACAATCAAGTGATAAAGGAGAAACTCAAAGCCAAAAATATTTGTTTTAAAGTTGCAAACAGTTATTCTAAAACTAAATTAACACCAAGGATGTTGCCTGAAGCTGGGAATGGATGACGGGATGGATCACTTGATGATTACCTGTTCTGTTCATTCCCTCTGAAGCACCTAGCACTGGCCACTGTTGGAAGACAGGATACAGGGCTAGATGAATCATTGGTCTGCCTCAGAAGGGCTGTTCTTATGTTCTGTGTTGCCTACTTCTAGAAGGTATCCAAGATTATATGCTGTTTTTATTTATTTTACGCCAAGAATATAAAGTATCCTAACTGCTGTAGAGCATTGTCAGCCGCTCCATAGTTAAGGATGCAGGCCAAGGCTTATAAATCGATTTTAAGGCCAGAAGGGGCCGTTGTGATAATCTGGTCTGGTCTCCTGCATAATATGGGCCAGAGAACATCACCCAGTAATGCTTGATTTAAGACTATACATTCTGTTTGAGCTAGCCTATAGTTACGTGTTATATTTCAGACAGCTCTAATCTTGAGTGAAAGGCTCGCCTTCCCTTGTCCTCCTCTGTCAAATGAAGTGTCCTTTCCTTCTGTAACCCCTCCAGTTAGCCAAGTGACCCGATCCTAATGCATTGCCTGATCTCCTTCATGCTCACTCTCCTCCTTTCCCTTATTATTTTCCTTATTCTCTTGCTCTTCTGACTCCCTTCCTTCACAATACAAGCAGGCTTTAGTCTCTCCCATTTAAAACAAACAAAAACTACCTACCTTTGACCCTACTTGCTTCTCCAGCTACTGCCCCTTTTTCATTTCATCTCTAAGCTCAATGAATGCATTTTTTACAATTTCTGTCTGAACTTTCTCTTCTCCAATCTAGCTTCAGCCCCGAGCGTTTCACTGAAAGTGCTCTCGCCAAAGTCTCTAATGACCCCTGCGTAAGTTTAGAACCATCTCAACCTGGCAGCTGCCTTTGGCAGTCAACCATGCTCTTCTTGGAATCCTGATCTGCCTTAGCTTCTGTGACTGTCCTCTCCTTTTCTTTTCCTCCTTCAGTGGATCTTTTCATCTGCCCCCAGCTTTCTGTGGGGCTCCACAGGGTTCTGTCCTCCATCCTTTTCCGTCTGCACATTTTCCTTCAGGTAATCTCATCAGCAAACACAAATTCAACTAGTGTCTCTATGCTGATGATGTAAAGATCTACCTCTTTACTCCAGACCTGTTTCCTTCTGTCCAAACTAAAATCTTGGCTTGTCTCTCTGACATTTCATCGATGTCTAGCAATCAGCTTCTAATATACTGGCCAATATAGTCTCATTGTTTCCTTGTGTTCACCGTCTGTCTGTGTCCATCTGTTGTCTCTTTGGAGCATCTTTTTATTCTGTTTATATAGCACCTAGCACAATGCATTCCTAGACCATGACTTTGACTCATAGGTGCTAACATAATACAAATAATAAGTAAACTGCAAATCAAGGTACATGAGGCTGAAAATGAGTAACATACCTTTGGGTCCACGTAGGCTTTTTCACCAAATTTCATGCATTGAATGAAGTGGAAACTCTTGAGTTGTAGTCTCCTAAAAATCCGGTGGGATGTTCTTGCCTTCTGAAAACTGCGTGTTTTGCTCATTCATAACTGAAAAGAGGTGAGGAAAGAAAGTAAAGCTGTGATGGGGGATGGGGTCTGAGACAAAATATGGCCTGTGGGCCTGAAACATTGTTGGAGGGACTGGCACTGCTCCAGAGCCAAGGTGCATGGGGGATCCACCGAGGATTACAGATGAGTTGCAGCCACCTATTGTTACCCATGTGGCAGGCAACAGAGATTAACTCTCCTGAGCAAAAGTCCTGACCTAGGCCTGGTCTACACTGGTGACTCAGGTCGACTTAATTACACCCGCGTCTACACTGGCACCACTGCTAATTCGAATTAAGGTGCCTGTAAAATCAACTTTAAGACCACCTCTGCAAGTGGCGTAGCGCCTAATTCGAATTTTTTAAATAGATTTAGTGTCCGTGTAGACACAACCGAACTTAAATCGAATTAAACGACCTCTGGAATGTATCCCACAATGCCCCGTTTTGACCGCTCTGGACAGTCGCACTGTGCTGCTCAGTGGTCACGCTAGCAGGAAAAGTCCCCTCCCCGCAAGCCCCGGGAAGATTTGAATGTTCATTTCCTGTGCTGCCAGCGTGGAGAGAGTACTCCTCATGGCTACTGCAAAGCCCAAACGCGCTGCAGCATGGAGTCGACCAGAGGTCTTAGACCTCATTGGGCTATGGGGCGAGGAGTCTGTTCTGGCTCAGCTCAGAGCCAGCAAAAGGAATCTGGACATTTATGGGAAGATATCCCAGGGCATGCTGGAGAAGGGACACCAGAGGAACGCTCAGCAGTGCCACGTGAAGATCGAGGAGCTGCGCCAGTCGTATCAGAAAACCAGGGAAGCTAACAGCCGCTTTGGCTCCTTGACCAAAAAATGCTGGTTCTATGATGAGGTGCACGCAATTCTCGGTGGCGATCTCACCACGGTGCCTCCCCCACAGCATCGATACTTCCTCTAGGTCACAGTCTGTGATCAACAATGAGGACTCCGTGGAGGAGGAGGAAGCTGAGGAGAGCAGGGTGCAGGAGAGCGGGTTGTCCGTTCTCCCAGAAAGTCAGGACTTATTCCTGATCCCCGATCAGTCCAGCAGCACACAGGACAGCACTAATGATCCCGGGGAAGGCACATCTGGTGAGTTTTTTTTTTTTTCTTATTAGCATTTCTGTCCTTTTACATTGGGTGTGGGGGGCTCGAAGTGGATTTCAGGCGTTTCAGTGACTGTACTGTGTGTTTAACCAAGGAACAGTTGATTTATGTGATGAGAAATGCTACGTTTATCAGTTGATATCTTATGGAAAATTTAATGTATGTAATCTGTTATCCCTCGAAAAACTTTTCAGGGGAGGGCTGCCTTGTTCCTCCCTCCACAGTAGGATTCTTCTATGCAATCAAGGTAGCCAGCATCATGGTGTAACACTGCTGGTACCCCGCTGCGTCCAGCAAATCTGTGTTTTAAGCATAGCCTCCCCCACCCCCAGGATATCCACAGTTCCTCTCTAAGGGTTTAAAATACAAGCAGAGAGGAGGAATCATTTGCTACATTTTTTCAGTGGATCATTGTCTACATTGTATCAGGGGATCATTATCTAAATTGTTACATTTGTATCAGTTTCTTCACTATGCTGACTGTGACTACCTTGTTGTTTTTCTTTCTTTCTGTAGACACCTGGCACTGGACCCACCCTTAAGACAGACTGTCTCAGATTAGGAAGAGAAGGAGTGAAAAAAAAAAGGGGGCAGAGATGACATGTTTGCGGAGCTCGTGAACGCCTCAGCAGCCGCAGAGACAGAGCACAGAGCGTGGAGGCTGACCTTATCACAGGACATGGACAGGAAGTCGCCGAAAAATGATGGAGCATGATTGCAGCACCACACAGGAAATGCTGCGAATTATACGGGACCAGGCAGACATGCTCCAGCAGCTTGTGGAGCTTCAGGAGGAGCGGAGGCAGGACAGAGTCCCGCTGCAGCCCCTATATAATGCCCCTCAACCCAGGGCTTTGCCGCCCTCCCCCACCCCCAAGAGGTCTCGGAAGAGATTGTCCAGGCCGCAGAAAGCAGCGGTGGCCATGCTGATAGCTGGGCAGCAAGCTACCACCCTACCCCTTGAGAGAGTGAATGAACACTCCCCTTCCCCCATGATTTGAATGTTCAGAAATAAAGTTTTGCATCATTTCAACACGTTTCTTTATTAAATCATATCTTGTTCAGGAGGGATTTGGTGGGCACAGATATCGTTGGGAGGGCGAGGGGGGGTTCACCAAAGGCAAACAACATACAGGAACAGAAATCAGTCCTGCATCTCATTGCAGAACCTGGTTTTCAAAGCTTCCCTAATGCAAAGCGCTCCATGGTTCGCTCTCAGCGTAGTGCTGGCATCTGGCTGCTCATAATTGGCGGCCAGTCTTTCTGCCTCCACAGCCCAACCCTGGGGGAACCTCTCACCCTTCACTTCACACACATTATGAAGAACACAGCAAGCTGATATCACAGACGGGAGGTACTTCTCACTCATGTCCAGCCTAGTGAGGAGACTCCTCCATCTACCCTTTAAACGCCCAAAGGCACATTCTGTAACCATTCTGCAACTGCTTAACCTCTTATTAAAACGCTCCTTGTCACTGTCAAGGTGCCCAGTGTACGGCTTCATTTGCCAAGGGAGCAAGGGGTAAGCAGGATCCCCAGGATCACTATGGGCATTTCCACACCCCTGATGTGAAGTCAGGGAAGAAAGTTTCTGCCTACATCTTAGAGAACAGCCCCGAGTTACGAAATACACAAGCATCATGCACCTTCCCACACCACCCCACATAGATGTCAGTGGAACAACCCCTGTGATCCACAACCCCCTGCAGGACCATGGAGAAGTATCCCTTGCGGTTTATGTACTCGGTCGCTAGGTGGGCAGGCGCTAAGATAGGGATGTGTGTCCCGTCAGTGGCCCCCCCCCGCCACTGTTTGGGAAGCCCATCGTGGCAAACCCCTCCACTATGTCCTGCACATTTCCCAGAGTCGCTAGCCTTTGTAGCAGAAGTCTATTTATGGCCCTGCACACTTGATTCACGGCTATGACCACTGTAGATTTACCGACTCCAAATTGATTCCCAACCGAGCGGTAACAGTCGGGGGTTGCCAGCTTCCAGAGAGCGATGGCGACTCTCTTCTCCACTGTCATAGTTTGTCTCAAGCGAGTGTTCACGTGCTTCAGGGACGGGGCCAGCTCCGAGCACAATTCAAGGAGAGTTGCCTTTTGCATCTGAAAGTTTTGCAGCCACTGATCATCATCCCACAGCTGCATAATGATGCAGTCCCACCAGTCTCTGCTTGTTTCCCTGCACTAGAACCGGTGCTCCATGGAGTGCAGATGACTCATTACAGCCTGCAGCAATTGGGAATTATTCTGCTCGATGTCTTGTAGCAGGGCAGACTCGGTGGCATCGGTGTTGTCTCTGCTTCAGCTTCTTGCTCTGTTTCTAAAATAATCGATGACAAGCCGCAATGTATTTGTCATGCTCACCATTATAGTGCAGAGTTGAGCTGGCTCCATGTCTCTGTAGCAATGGCGATCATGGGGAGTAAAAAAACAGCATGAAAATACTTTTCCTGTTTATTTGGGGGGCAGGGGGAAAAATGGGGGGGAAGCAGCGTTGCATCCTGGGACGATGACACTCGTCCCAACAGCCACCGTGACTAGTTGCACTGTGGGATAGCTACCCACGTAGCACTGTTTTCCAATTAGAATTAAGGCTGGTCAGTGTAAACGCAAGAGACCAGCGCAAACAGCATAGTGTGTACATTCTGCTGCGATTTCTAAGTCGGCTGCTGAAAGTCAAATTAAACAAAGTCGACCTCCCGTGGCAGTGTAGACATAGTCCTAATGGTGCAGTTGTCTTGGTGGAATGATTCTCTTTGAAACAGGTATGGAGCTTCGTTAGATCCCCAATAGCACAGCTCAAAACTGTGTTCCCAGTCTTGCGGAATTAAATGTCCCATGTTTGCCTAGTGCACTTCAGGAGATGCTCATTGTAAAGTGGGGAAGCTTTCGGGCATGCTCTCATGAGGTGGTGAAAAGGAGAGTTTAGAACAAATATCGAATGGTTCCTGAAGAATGTCATGAATCATAGAATCATAGAGTTGGAAGGGACCTCAGGAGGTCATCAAGTCCAATCCCCTGCTCAAAGCAGGACTAACCTCAGCTAAATAACCCCAGCGAGGGTTTTGTCAAGGCGCAGCTTAAAAACCTCTAAAGATGGAGATTCCACCACCTCTCTAGGTAACCCATGAATTACCGTTACTCATGTGAAATCCCTCTGAATTAATTGCATTTTTACAAATAACCCAAATGTTACTAAGCCTTGCAAACACAGCAAGGGTAAGTATTACAAATCTGTCATTTAATAAAGCATTGTGCAGCTACCTACTTAATCTCTTTGTCTCATTCCTGCTAAATTCCATTGTCTGTACAAAGTATGGCCAGGGAGGAGTTAAGGCTGCAGCTGCCCAATGGGACCTTCTGGTTTGCATATCCTTCCTGAAAGGGAGACCTGAATTAACCAAACTCATCGTGCATAACCAGGAAATATAGTAAAGGTGACTTTCCAAACAGAACAGCCTCACAGCCTTACCTACTCCTGAAGCGATGTTCAGAGAAACTTGGAACGTCACAGTACCTTATTCTTCCCTAACAAAAGCTGGCATGTTTTTCTTGCCCATTACATCTCCAGATAAAGACTTCTATTTTGTATAGTTCACCAAGATCTCCAGTGTGATAGCAGAGCACTGTGGCGTAATTGCTACTGATTCATAAATCCCACTGACCATGTTGATCTGCTTCCCCTTGTTTCCAGCTGCACAGTCACAGTTAAACAAGTTAAACCTACATCATGGGATTTCCTAAAATTAATTTTTCACTATGAGTAATAGACTCATAGACTATAAGGTCAGAAGGGACCATTATGATCATCTACGTCTGACTTCCTGCACAATGTAGGGCACAGAACTTCACCCACCCACTCCTGTAATAGACTCCTAACCTATGACTGAATTATTGAAGTCCTCAAATAATGACTTAAAGACTTCAAGATACAGAGAATCCACCAGCAAGTGACCTGTGCCCCATGCTGCAGAGAAAGGCGAAACCCCCCCAGGGCGTATGCCGATCTGCTCTGTGGGAGAATTCCTTCCTGACCTCAAATGTGGTGATTAGCTAAACCCGAGCATGTAAGCAAGACTCACCAGCAAGAAACCCAGAAGGAATTCTCTGTAGTAACTCAGAGCCCACCCCATCTAACATCCCTTCTGAGGCCATTGGGCATATTTAGTAGTCAAATATCAGACAATTGCCAAATTAGGCTGACCAATCATACCATCTCTTCCATAAACTTATCAAACTATGTCTTGAAGCCAGCTAGATTTCTTGTTCTCACTGATTCCGTTGGAAGGCTGTTCCAGAACTTCACTTCCCTGATGGTTAAAACCTTCGTCTAATTTCAAGTCTAAACTTCCTGATGACTAGTTTATATCCATTTGTTCTTGTGTCCACCTTGGTGCTGAATTTAAATAACTCCTCTCCCTCCCTGGTATTTATCCCTCTTATGTATATATAGCGAGCAATCATATCTCCCCTCAGCCTTCTTTTGATTAGGCTAAACAAGCCAAGCTCTTTTAGTCTCCTCTCATAAGGCAGTTTTTCCATTCCTCGGATCATCCTAGTAGCCCTTCTCTGCACCTGTTCCCGTTTGAATTAATCTTTCGTAAACATGGGACCTAAACTTTGCGTTTAAAGACTTTGTTGTGTTGTGTAGGAGAATGTGCGTACTGAACCTTCCATAAATATAAACTCAGCTATAGCTTTTGCTCTGTAAAACAGTGTGGATCACTTCACCCACTTTTGAAAAGCAGCTTCCTTGAGAGTGGAAAACAACAGCTGTTGAATAGTGTGCAGCAATATTATGCAACAGTTCAGAAGAGAAGTATACATGAGCCATACTTAATTTTCACATAGCTTCATTGTTCATATATACTAGCATGACCAGATGTTCTGATTTTATAGGGACATTCCTGATATTCGGGTCTTTATCTTATATAGGCCCCTATTACCCCGCACCCTCTGTCCCAATTTTTCACACTTGCTATCTGGTCACCTAATACATACAGTTGAAACCCTCCTCCCTTGCCAATTACTTATTAAGTTGGGAATTCCTTGTGGGACTTAGTGGCTGGGTCTCTTGAGGGCAATAAGAACAGCCATATGGGTCAGACCAATGGTCCATCTAGCCCTGTGACCTGTCTTAAGACAGTGGCCAATGCCAGGTGCTTCAGAGGGAATTAACAGAACAGGGCAATCATCAAGTGATCCATCCTATCGCTCATTCCCTGCTTCTGGCAAACTGCAATCCCTGCCCATTCTGGCTAATATCCATTGATGGACCCCCATGAATTTATCTAGTTCTTTTTTGAGCCCTGTTATAGTCTTGGCCCTCACATCATTGAAACCCTCCTTCCTTTCCAGTTGCTTATTAAGTTGCGAATTTCTGGGGTGACTTGGTGGCTGGGTCACTGGAGGGCAATAGTGACATAAATCATCATGTGTCCTCTGAAACTAGTATTATGAAACAAGTTTGGTCTCTTGTTCTCAGTAGGAAAAGCATCAGCATACTAAAACCACCACCATAGCTGCCATTTCTCAACAAAGAGAGCACAGAGAAAATGGGAAAGAGGGCAGAATTATCCCTCTGATCATAAAACTTGTTCCTCCAGTCAGAGTTGAGGCATGTTGATTGGACAATGAGAGTAAAGGAGAGGTTTTTCCCTGCCAGTTCTCCGGATAAAGAGAATTTCAGTTTCTAGGACCGTCAATCTGATGCTTTCACAATCTGTTGGTTGAAAGGGACTAGAGTATGGAACCTAGTATTCTTATGTGGTTGGCACTAGGGGATGGCCTCTGTGGAGCTGAAGACCAAAAGTTCTGTTCTCCAAGCTATGTTTTCTGTTTAGCTGGCAGATCTAGATTTGTGGCTTGTCCTATGCTGTTGTGCTTCCTGTCTGAACTTCAAGCTCTAAAGTTGTTTAACAATTTTCAAAAGTAGTAAATTCACCCAGAGAAGGATGTGGTCTAGCAGAGGATTGGGCGCTAGGACTCTTGAGTTCTAATCTCGGTTTTGACTGTCTCTTGATAGCCTTGGACAAATCGCTTGGATGCTCTGTATTAGTTGCTTTTCTAGTAAAACAATGCTAATACAAACACATTGAAGATAAGCACTATATAATGCTATGTTTTGTCATTATTATACATTATTATTGACAGTTTCATGCTGTTTGTTTCAATAGACGTTGCAAATGAAGGTGTCTCTCACTTCGTTTTTTAATTCTGTTTGTGTCAGTAGCTCCAAGGGAGCCATTCTGATCTCAACAAGATAGTTCTAGCAGATTCGGTTTCCCCATAGACTTTCATTAGAAGAATCTAGTCTCAGTGGAAGACTCAAGCATCTGTGCTTGTACAGACTAATCGCAGTGACATACATCTCAAACTGGATGATTATCTACAAGTTAAGCAGAAAAGAAATGAATTATAAATTATTTTAAAAGCTTTCATTCTTGAGCAGAGAACTTAAGTCAGGTTTTAAACTGCTTAGTTTTAAGCCCCTGAAATATGGAGATTCAAAATTGATATATGGATTAACCTTTAACTATAGTTTGTGTGGCAGCAGTGCATAACATCCAGAAGATAAAATAAAATTTGGGTTTCTTTTTTGGCTAATAAAAACAAGAATATCAAAGAAATGTAGAAACCATTTCAATTTAAGGACCACTATGCATGCATCCGTGTATGGAATAATAGCACAAAAGTTAACAACCTTCCCCATAAACCAGTTGAAAAAAAGTGTTTTGTTTTTTCCATTTTAAACCAAAATAGCCAAATCACTGTTTGGAATATAGAGAGAGTAGAACTTGTGGCAGACGTTTACCATGTGCACACTGGAAGGAATTTGTCATTTTGAGGAAGAGAGGCTAACTAGAGGCAGCAGGATTTAAAATGGATAACTTAATAAACTTCAGCATTCAAACATTTGTTCCATTTCAGAAAGGTTATAATTTTGTTTTTGTTCTTTTGGGCAAGGTGATGACTTTTTAAAGTGTTCTGCAGATCTTGAACTAGAAAGACAGTCCTAAAGCTTTGGTTTAAACTTTAAATAACCTTTGATAGCGTGTGATAAGAAGGGATTCAGCTTAATTTCTGCAGTTAAGACATTTTATGAAACTTAAGTAAATATTTTAATTTTAAAATTCAAGACATGCTCACAGTCACATTATACATCTCATAATTACACCATTTCAGATACAATCATCCATGGTGTGAAAAGATTCTGGGCCAAATTAATAGATTTCAAAGCTAGAAGGGACCATTGTGATCATCTAGTCGGATCTCCTGTATAGCACAGTACATAGAATTTCCCCCAAATAATTTATAGAGCAGAACTGCTAGAAAAATCTGCCCTTTGCTATGTCTCTGAATCCCTGTTGGCTTCAGTAGAGTTTTATGTGTGTAAATGAAGACAAAATTAGGCTTTATGTATGCTGACCAAGATGGTCTAACTTTCAAGACTATCACTTGTCAAATTATTACAGCAGTAACACTCTCCACATAAAACATTTAGTAAACCTTAGAATTGGCCACTGTCTTGTGTAGTTTACACTTCATGTTTTGTTGTTCAGTTGTAGTAAGGTCGTATAGCTTGTGTAGTAGTTATGCAGTAGATCAGTTTCTCCATGTAAAAGTTCTAGGCAGTGACAATTGCAGTATTTGGTTGCAGTCTCTATTTTGAGCTCATTTATCTAGTCAAACGGATGCGCCTTTTAAGATTTCATTAGGTAGTGTCAGTTTATAACATCTCATGTAAATTACAGTGCAGTTGTTTTATCAGACTACTTAAAATTCCATGTATTCAATATGACTTTGAAAATATTTGAGTTGAAACTCCTGTTTTCAGAATTCAGACCTCAGGGTGAACTGATACTTGCATTGAAATTAAAAGTCAAGATTTTCCTAAAAGAGAACTTATTGCCTGAGAAATGTGCTGGCTTGTTGGCCTTGGAGAATGAAGTCCTCTGTCCACAAAACCTTTTTCAAAGAACGCTTTCTGATGCCACCTACTCCTCCAATTAATATACCTCACCCTAGACAGTGCTGTGAACTCCAGGACTGAGTGAATAATTTAGTCTCCATTCACGCATGTCAGCAGAGAGGTCAGAGGTGCCAGTTATAGTAGTTTCTGTGATTTAGACATATGTCCACTGGGAACTCGATTGAGACCACCTTACTTCTCATTATAGACCACCTTTCTAACATGTGCTGCATTCAGACCAATGAAAGGCTCCATATCCCATTTATCAATCCCTTCTAGTCCTCCAGTAAATGATTATCGGAGACTTCTTCTGTTTAGCCAGGACTCTTGGAAAGTAGGATTTGAAACATTAGTATTAATACAAATAAAATATTCCTGTGGATTCTGATAAATAATTAACACGTATGTTCATTAACTGTTGTTGCATATCGCTGACTTTGGAAATAAGTTGGGCTTTCTGAAAGGCCAGTTAAGCATAAGTGGGGAGGCAGATCTAGTTCCCTACTCTCTGATTTTCTGTTTGTAATTTTAAAATAAAATTTTAATTCTAACAAACTATATTTAATTGCATAAAGAATTTCATTCCTGCTTCATCCCTGCTTGTATAGTGATGAGTCATTGTACTTGATCCCTTCAGTAAATTATCTTAGATTGCAAGGTAATTTGAAAAATGACATTTGCAACTTTCAGAATGACTGAAATCAGCTCTGACTTTCAGCCCAGTTCTGTGCTGTGCCTCTTAGAAGTGCGCACAAAGATTCTGGATTAGTGGAGGCTGGTGCAGCACTTGGTGTAAATTAGAGCAGCCCAGAACTTACTGTTTATACGGCAGCTTTCTAATTGCTGTCTGTGAGCTGTATCAGAGCCCAGAATTTTCTAGTGTTGTATGCAGTGGAGACATTCCTTCCCTTCCCTGGCATGTACAATTATACTGCTTTCAGTGGGGCTTGTGAGGGTTGGGTTTATTCCTGCCCTATGTTGTTCCTGTACCAGGAGAGTTCTCCCTTGGCTCTCTCGGTGGGTCCTGTTCACCACCAGAGTGGCATATAAGGGTCAGAGCAGAGGAGAGAATCTTTCTGGTTTTTTACCCTTTTCGTTCAGCATGGCTAGTTCTTGAATGTACACACTATGGGCCAGATTCATTCCTGTGGGTGCAGGAGTTGTAAATTGCATGCAGACACTGTTTGTTCCACCTTTGCACATTGACAGCATCCTGGGCAAGATTCTGGTTCTTCACCTGTCCTACCCCTTTGTGGACTGCAGCAGTGGCCGCTGGTTTCAGTGTTGTTCCTTTCCATCTGATATCACAGCTTCTGGTAAATTACATCCCCTGGGACTTGCACCGCAATGGTGCAGATCCTGAATGAAGACCCTTATTACTTGAGGGTGGCTTCTAAATGAAAATGTTACAGTAATTAATTATGGATTCCACTGCTTGTAAAAAAATTCACATGCATTAATGTTTCTTTACATTTTCCTTTTTCTTACAGTTTTCTCCATACGATTTCCTTCATTCTCCAAAATTAAGGCCTTCTCCAGGAATGCCAGTCAGTGATGATTTATTTTTCAGTTGGAAAAAAGCTTCAAGGAATTTATTTCAGAATAGTCTAGATCCTAACTCTGAGCATTCTGCTCTTTGTCCTGGTAAGTATCATTGTAGATAACTGTGTTTAAATGAGCAGATGATTTGTCAGTGATGAGGAGCATTTAGGAGAACTTAATAGGAGATCTGTGCTTATTTACAGCATTCTGAGAATGTTTAATCATTTGGTGTTTTTTGTTGAAGGCTCCAGTATTGAGTAAATAAAAACAGGGTTATATCCTCAGCTGCTGTAAATTGTTATGGTGTACTGAAGTCATTGGCACTATGATTACATACACTCAGGACTACGGTCACAGATTCTTAATCCTGTTTTACAAATTTGCACTGATTTAAACAAAATTTGCTTAATATCACACCTTATGTTGAATCAGTTTAGTTTCTGAGTTTGCAGTTTAATTTGGCCATTTAAAAAATGATTAACAGGTAATAAACAGCTAAAATGAATGACATAATTTCAGGGTGACCTTGAGTGAAGACCTGTCTCCTGATTTCAAAATGTAGAAAAAATGCTGTATCAGAATATCCATGTAGATCAACAAGGAAATAGTTTTTATCAGAATTCTTGCACATTGTGTAAAATACAGTTCAAATTTCAGATTAAATAGTAAATTAAAGAGTAGTGGAACAGTTTGAGACAACTTCTCTATGGAAACAATTTGTTTGAGAGAATAGTGATTTTATTGCTATGGAAATTATTCTAGCAAAGACCCTATTGAATAGTAAGTAACCTTAATAAATGAAGCACTGAACTACAAATTGGGCAACATGCAGTAATGGTTACATTTATACAATGTAGCCTTTTCAAAAATATTTTTGTCAGTTAAATAGTTTTCAATTGCATATTTTCACATTTTTCCTTTTCTGTTGTTTTTTAATAATTGATCGGGGATAGACATAAAAATAGAAAGTGCCTGAATAGTTGGTGATGGTGAAAAGTGAGTACACTGTTGAAGGAAGAGGTTTTTTTTTCTTTTTAAAATAATTTTGAACCTTTTAAAGATCAATTCTATAAAGATTGGGCATTCAGTGTAATGCCTAACGTATGATAGCTATCTTTTGTATTATAATTGTGAAAAGGCATGAGGAGACACTGGGCAAGACCAAACTTGATTTGTTTCCTTTTCTTCTCAGCGCACAGTTTTATATTCAACCTGCTTTGGGGAGCAGTGACATATGTGGAATGCCAAGTTTATTTACTATTATGTTAAGGATGACCTCATTCTAAAGAAAAACTTACTACTTTTCTGGTTTTGAGGCATTTTTCTCCACTTTATTTCTCCATATTCCAAGAAGGGGTTATTTGTTTGGTTGGCTTTTGTTTCACCCACTACCAATCCCATTGTTGGTAATGTGCCCCGGTAGAACCACAGGCTTCTCTGCATGAATGCCAGCCATTATTCTAGCTTATGTGCATGAAGAATGGTAAAAGGTTGCTTAGGAACCCATGAGTGCAGCACTGAAAACTTCCAAACTTTTCATTTAGGTTTTACTATCCAAATTCTAAAAAGTGTTTTAAATCACTTAAATATTAATACATTATTTTTATAACTGTTCAAAAAAGGTTTTATTAATTTTTTATTTCAGTTCTTTTAATTGTGTTTTTTAAGATGCATATGGAGGTACTTGCTGAAATTAAGCTTTCTTTTTCTTTTTGTAAGGTGTTATGGGCTCTCATCAGCCACATATTTCAGGGAAATGTGGACAACTTGGATACTCACAGATACGTGGAAAGAGTGGTAGTGTGGGTTCTGATTTACAGCTTTTAGGATTAAATAACCATCGGCAAGATAAAGGTACATGGACTATAATCATACTCCAAATTTCTGCACACCCCTTTGAGGGTATTATTGTGTTGTCCTGTTTCAGGCCTCTTCGTAAATATTTTATTTTTATTTGATCCAAATATGATCTGGCAACTTTCTCTGTTTAATAAAAGAGCACAGATGAGATGAAAACAAACAAATAGTTTAGAGTCAAAGTAGTTTAACCAAACACAAACAAGGAAGTAGAATTTTTGAGTGACCATGTAGCTTGTACTACACACATGTGAAATTAGATGATACGAACAATTCCTCTATTAGCTTGTGTATCTTAGTCAGGTAAAGTTTTGACCTTCACATGTTACAGTTTGGATAAATGTGTTATTTCACTGGAAATTATTGCTGTAATAGTATACCCAAGCAGAATGAAATCTCACTGTCTTTGTAATGGCATTGTACTGAATCCAACATTTTAGCTATTTTAGACTGATATTTTAAAGATGGTGATTGTCATGACATTGAGTTTGTTTATCAACTGTGGGTTTGTCTACACAGGGAGTAATGTGTTCAGGCAATTTGGAATAAGGCACTCTTATTCTGGAATAAGAGCGTCCACACAGGGAGGAATAGTTAATCCACTTCAATTCACACCCTATCTTATTCCTTATTAACTCTTCTCTAGATAAGTCCTTGGCAAAATAACACTTGATTCCTCTTAAAATTGGTTTTTTTCAGGGTATTTTAAAGCCTAATTGAAGGACAAGTTGGATAGAAAGAGAAGTAAAATTAAAATGCTGTTGGTTTTTAAAGAGGTTAATTAGTATAAATAATATATTTTTTTCATTCCTTCTAATATCAGTTTGTTCCAGCCTAAATTTTACCAAGACCCAACGATCTTTTTGCAGTCCAGCAGAGCGTACTTCGTCCTTTCCAAATTCTAACACAAGCCAAGGGGCCTTCATTCTTCCATCTTATCCACTCTCATCACCTAGAAACAGTCCAAAGCACACCTCCCCTCCTTCTGAATCTCCAAAGAAGTCTCAAGATCATGCTGTTAACTTTTCAAATTCCTGGCCTCTCAAGAGCTTTGAAGGGCTGCCCAAGCCCAATCCTCAGAAGAAGCTTCTCATTCAAAAGTCAGGAGACAATGCAGGTAAAAATATTGCAGAAAAATAAAGGTTTATGGTTATGCTTTGAAAAGTGGCCTTCAAAAAAAAAATGCATGAAAAACCTGCATCTATGTGGATGCACTGGGAAATGTGCACTTCTTCCGCTTGCACACATAAAAGTGGGTTTTATATATGAAGGCATATGGTCCAGAGGCAGCTTTTGAAAATTTGCTCTTTTGTTTACATTTTTTTTTCAAAAAAAAATTTGCAGTTAGGTTAAGCTAAACACTTGCTTCTTTTATACTCAAGATAAGTGAACAAATATGTAATGTATTATGCAAGAATTGTCCGTTGGAACTGACTGGTATACCACCTTTCTTCTGATTAAAAGAAGATAGCAC
Source organism: Emydura macquarii macquarii (assembly GCF_026122565.2). Taxonomy (NCBI): domain Eukaryota; kingdom Metazoa; phylum Chordata; order Testudines; family Chelidae; genus Emydura; species Emydura macquarii. The sequence continues at coordinate 3,299,558 of NW_027131688.1, forward strand.
TTGTAAAGAAAAACAATCTGAAAGACTTAAATTCAATAAAATATCTTAATGAATAAATGTTCAAGAAAATGATACTCATTGCACTTTGCTTTTTCCCCTTTTAATGTGTGTTTGGAAACTTCTGTATTAAGGGACCCAGTCTTCACAATTTCAAACCTACTTAAAATCTGATTAAGGCCAAATATATCTGTAATTGGAATTTATGCTAATTCCATCCCAGTTTCAGCCCGTTATTGCCATTAACTATCAGTGTAAGACCTTGTCTACACAAGGAATTTGCACTGGTTTAAACTGAAATTTTTTAAATTGATTTAGTTAAATTTTTTGTCCAGACACTCTTATTTTAGTTTAAGAGCAGCTTATTTCAGTTTCTTGCACTGATTCTCAATGTATTTACATTAAAATGAAATAGTCCTGGTTTAAACCAAACTACAAGTGATTTCTCAGCTTTTTGCAGTGGCTTACGTAGATCAGGTTAACATCACACTTGAAGTTCAACAAGTGCAGCTTTCCTGTGTAGAAAAGACCTAAATTAGATTTTTGGCAGTTTTCCCACTAACGTGACTGTCCTGATGAAGCACAACTATTATTAATAGCTGACTTTTTGCATGCCTATCTGTTGTTTTCAATAATTGTGCCATTTACTCTTTCACTAGAGTAGTCTTAGCAAAGCAGCTTTCAGCAGCATTTATCATGGAACCGGACAACTTTTTCTTCTTTCAGATTCAGAAGGATAAATTTAGAGCATTATTTAATGTGTGCATTTTGTTGCCCCCAAACATACATAAAATAGATCAGTTTACATCTCCTCAGAAAAAGTATCCTGGACACATGGAAAACACTGTTGCAGACTGCTGCCAGTGTAATAAGATTACTGTCGTGGCACTATATATGGCAAAGATGCTAGAAGTCATGCAGGAAGTTGGCAAGCAATGAAAATTCCCGAGAAGGAGCCAGAAGATGTTTGACATAATATCGCTTAATATATTTTGTAAAACAAACTAAAATACAATATTGAAAAAGATGGATGTATAACTAAAATATCGAAGGCTTACTATTGGCAGTTCATTATGACCTTTCATATCTCATAAGTAACTTTCCTAGCAAAAAACAATTGGATAGTTTCTATGTTTGTGAGAACGATGAAAAAAGATATCTTCTCTGACAAGTATCTTCTTGAGTTATACTAATTCTTCTCATTAACAAAGCAAATTTTGTAAGAGACCAGCAGTGTATTTTATATGCATACACTCTTCCCACTCTCTGTTGTTTGAAACAAAAACTGCCATTGGTCCCTGTTCTAGAAAAATGAATATGGCTGGATTTTTTAAAAACAGAAAGCTTCTAATACTGTTAATCTTTTCAAAATAACTTTTGAATAATTAGTGAAATATCTTTGCACCTGGTAAAGTTGTATAGAAGTTGAAGAAAAAGAACAGCATGGTATTATTTTTAACAAAATTATAGTCCAATATATTATAGCAATATTTCAAGTAATATTTCAAGTAATTGAAAACCTGTAATAAAAAAGTGGGGCTTTTTCATCACAAAATGTACTTTGAGTGATTTTGTCAACCTTAATTTATTATTATTTGATATACTTTAACATATTTTGAAAAAATAGCGACATCTTAGTAATATGAGACTTAATTTTTGTTTTGCAGGGAGGCAGTTAGATATGGCCAATTTTATATGAAGGTTATAAAGCATGTGAATAAATAAGTGTGAATTAGTAGGGTTTACTGTATATTAGTAAACAGAATTATGAAATCTCAAAGGACAGACCTAAACAAAATTATACATCTCATTGGTGTCATTAGATTTCTGAATATCATCTGTATCGTGAGCTATTTATTTGTATATTATTTTGTATAACAAAATTACATGTAGAATTTCCTAGTGTAAATGGTGCTTCAACCAAAATTATTGTTCTTAAAATATTTACATAATAATAACTAAAATTTATTTCACAAATGTGTATTTAGTAAGAAAAAATCATCCCGTTTAAAGAAAGACTTTTGCTGTCTCATGAAAATAGAATATGCATTTTACCCTAATGGGTGATATTTTCCCACTGTTTTTCTGAAATGGTGACGTGTGTCTGTCTTATCCAGGGGAAAATTCACTGGAGAAGCATTCTCCGATACAGCTTAAACCAGCCTTGGTGAGATCGCCAGCTTCACGTAGAGGCTTGAATGGGACCAAACCTGTCCCCCCAATCCCAAGGGGAGCAAGCCCGTTGCCTGATAAAGCTGAGTTAAACACAGTGGGACAGAAAAATGAAGACCCTGAGGATATTTGGAAGAGTGAAAAAGACAAGAAACTTGCAATTGATCTTTCAGAATTAAATGTCAATGATAAGGAGTCGGATCAGGAAGAGGTTGGATTTAAATGTGATTTTTACATACTTCAAAAAGATGTTAGAATATACATTTTATTTAAACCAAACAAACAAAAAAAACCCAACCCCCTTTAAAGCCCAAAGTGTAGAAGGAAAGAATACACGTGTTCACTGCTGTATTTTTTGTGACCGTGTCATGAATACAAAAATACTACATTAAGATAATGTTATGTGTCTGGTGGAAACTAACTAAAGCAATAAAAGTCAGAATTGAAGGACGCTTTCTGAGCCTTGGGCATATCCTCATTTTACTTAGCCAAGTGCTTGGTTATTGTGACTTAGCTTCCAGAAATCTCTTGTTCAGACTCTGTTCACCTTTAAGATTTGTTGAAGTGCACTGTCAGTGATGCAACCCAGCACATCCTGGCTACAACCTTTGATACATACTTAAATTTCCACGGAGCGAAATGAGGAAACCTGATCTAAAGCACTAATTAGATGAATTAGAGTATCACCTATGAGGTCATTCTAGTGAGTGTAGCGTGTCAGTCCACAATGTGAAGCCATTATGATGTTAACACAGCTGTAGTACAGAATCCACATAAGAGGACACTAAGTGCAGATCATCCCCGATTTGACTTTCCTCAGGGGATGGACACACACAACATTGTATGGAAAATTGTAATGCATCATCAGCACAGTTAAGTTAAAGCTTCATTATCCAGTGGGGTTTCATCCTCTGAAAAACACAAACTCGTGTATAAAAAGAAAGAAAAGCAGTACATTAAAGTAGAGGTTAAAGCAATCTATGAATATACCTACCATACTAGGAGCCACTGAGGCTGGGATGGCAGTGGGGCAGCTGTCTCAGTTTGTATCTTTTACTCCCAAGATCTAAAAAGAAAACAGAGAAAGGGTCGCTAGTAAACAGGCACAGATGCATGCCAGCATACCCATACTCAAATTAATCCTTCCTGTGGCTCTTGAAAATCCATGGGTTGGTCCCCATCTTCTACCCAGAAAGGCTGTGTTTTTGGGCTGGGGAGTAGTGGGGTAGAGCTTGGTGGGAAGGTGGTTTTGAGCCTATGGGTGGGGCGGGAAGGTTGGGGAGTAGGGGGTTTTGGAGCAGTGAAGATTGGTTGGAGGAAGCCCAAGTGAATGGGGAGCTCTGAACCAGAAGTGGGTTGGGAGGGTTGATGGTGGGAGAATGGGGTGAGCTGGCGAATGGAAGGTGTGAGTAGGAATGGATTGGTGTGTGTGCGTGTGGGGGCATTGAGTGGGTGGCAGTCACTAGTGGGAGATTGGAATGTGAGAGAAGAGACAGTGAACGGGACAAAACAGTAAGGGGTCCCAGGTAGAAATACTGTTTTCTTCTATCCCACCCTTGACTCTAGTTTGTCCTAACCTCACTCCGTCTCCTCACCCCAAAACTGTGCCTCGTAATACCACCTACCAGTGCCCTTGTTTCCCACTCTGCGCCTCTCCTGCAAGGAGAGGGGAGACGATATAGTGGAATGTATCTGTAGTTCCACGACTTACTTTGGGTACCAGCCTCCACTGGTAGATTAGAGTGAGATTCACCTTTGCAGTTCTCCCAGCCCTGGTTAGTTCGGGGAGGAAAAATGAGAGGTCCCTTCCACAGACTGCCATTGAGCCAGCTAACTCCTCTATTTAACATGAGCCTATTTAAGAAAATTAATTAAAACAAACAAAAAAAATAAAATGGAAAGCGTATTTGTATAAGGATCCTTTTGTTCTAAGCTTTGCAAAACGTAACTGGATATGATGTCCAGGCAGTATTTGGGTTTGCGTTGGTTCTGCTATTAAATTGTGCATGTCTGTTTCACTCTGTAAGAATAATAATAATCTTGGACATTAAGATAATAAATAATCTACTGATATGTTCACTCCATATAGATTATCTTGCCCAAGGGAGGCATACACACAGCACTGTCAATATATAGTGAATAAAATTAAAATTTTAGAAGCAGGCTTGTATTTGACAACTTGTCCCTGTGTTTAAATGAAGTATAAGTGCAGTGTGTAAACTCTGACATCGTTTTCCATTCTGTTTAGATGCACAGTTCACTAAGGTCTCTCCGTAATAGTGCAGCTAAGAAGAGGGCTAAACTGAGTGGCAGCACTTCAGACCTTGAAAGCCCCGATTCTGCGCTTAAACTTGATCTGACTATGGATTCCCCTTCCCGCACTTCCTCTCCAAATACCAGCTTTTACAGTGAAAGTGGAGTTTACAGTCAAGAATCTCTGACTTCGCCAGTGTCCACAACCCCTCAGGGGAAGATAGCGTGAGTGTAATTTATGTTAAATCCACATTGAGAATTCTGAGGTAATCTCTGTAGGGGTTAGTTAAATATTGAGTCATGTGAAAACTGTATTTTTTTTAATATGACGCTTATTTGCTTAGTGCTTAGATTTTATCCGAGAGTTATTTGCCCAGTTAAAAATACACTATACTGTGCTGCTGTGGGTTAACATTATTCTAATTGGTTCCTGCTTTTTCTTTGTCACAGTGCCACGCTTTAGCTATAGTAACACAAAGTAGCTTTTAGAGCTTTACAGTTGCCAGTAAATATTTTATAATGAAGCTGAACCTGTCATAGAGGATAAGTAAAACAGAGAGTGAATTCGGAGGAGGAGGAGGTTTTCTTATTGCAACCCAGAAAGTTAATCACGAATGCCTTTTCTCAAACTGATTTTTGGATGGGGAGGAAACAAACAATTTAAACTTGTCTCATTGTTGCTGCACATGAATTACCAACTAATGCAGCATTTCCATTGTAATAGTAATTGCTAAGAATTGTTTTATATGTAATGTCTTCATTCTCTCAGCTCCTGTAGATAAATGTGTATTGATGGAATTTGTTTTGATGATGAACTAAGGTTGAGCAGCGAGGTACAGTATGTAATTATTTTTAGTTTTGTAAAATGAAGTAGGAAATATTTTGGAGTGTTGCAAGTACAGCCTCTCCTTCTCCTCTTCCTGGGCATGTGGCCAAGCTGCATGCAGCTCAGGCCTGAAGAACGTAATGCAAAAAAATCCAACAGAGTGCTGGGAACAGTGTTCCATAGAACACTAGTGTACCATAGTGTAACATAGAACACTTCCACTAGTCCCGAATATTGCAGCCTTAACATATGACAGTGCTCACAGCTAATGCAAGTCCAGTTCACCAGGAGGATGTGACCTATATAAGAAAGTTTGAACCTGTGCAAGAGTGACAGAACGCCATCCCAGGAGTCATTAAACGTCTTGAAGTTTCTTTATATATTTGAGAGTTTAGTTCAGATGCTGGTGTAGGCCTTGCTGGAGCCTAGATATAGCTGATAGGATGAACCAAAGTAGGCCTGGCTGTGAAGGAATAGTAACACACTAGGTATCAGCTAACCAAGTAAGCGCATTCGTGACCTGAGGATGGCATAAGAACACCCAGAGTTCTCAAGTAACTATGTAAACAAATGCCACAAGAGATTGTACAAGGGTTCCAACAAGGCCTACAGCTGGCTTTCCAGCACTGGAGGTTGAAGATCTCCAGAACAAATACAGCATGGGGAGTAGAAATGCAAACTACGCCCATCTACTTCATCCTGCCTTATGTAACCTTTTGCTCTTAAGCAGAAGGAGTTACTTGTAGTGGAGGGGGTGGTGAACCTGATTGCCACCAAGTGAGCTCTCTTCCTCTATTCTGTAGTAATATGAACATTTCTGGTGATGTACTGGAAAGGTTTTGTACTCAACCGGATTGGGGAAACAATCCAACTTATATTGTTTTCACTTTAGCTGAAAAATGTTCTTAGGCAGGATCCCAGTACCATTCAGAACTATATTTATAGAAATGATTTTGTATTCTGGTAGATCAGACATCTTTCCTCTACTTGGATGCAAATCACGTCCTGCAAGACTGTCCTCAGCACGGAATAGAAGTACCAGCGTAGCAGAACAGAGCTCCAGTGCAGGTAATTTGTTGTGCATAAAAAGATATAGCTAATTCAGTTGAGGTGAAGCCATTTTAGCTAAGGCTCTGTCCAATATTTTCGTTACAAGCACGACTTAAGTAATATCTAATTTTGTGACCTATTAAATCTTAGCCCAGAAGTACCTTTTTTTTTTTTTTTTAAACTATAATTGACCATTTTGAAATTAAGCTGTGGGCATGGGGATGAGAGGAGACTTCTGGGATTGCTTCTTTCCCTCTTACTATAACACAACTAGGGCACGTTAAAACTTGCTCTGTAGGGTTGAGGCTGTCAAAAAATGTGACTTTTTGAGGTGTTTATTAAGAACATAAGAACAGGCACACTGGGTCAGACCAATGGTCCATCTAGCCTGGTATCCTGTCTTCTGACAGTGGCCACTGTCAGGTGCTCCAGAGGGAATGAACAGAACAGATAATCACTGAGTGATCCACTCCCTGTCGCCCATTCCCAGCTTCTGGCAATCAGAGGCTATGGACACTTCAGAGCATGGTTTTGTATCCCTGTCATCTTGGCTAATAGCCATTGATAGACCTGTCCTCCATGTGAATTTTCCTTCTTTTTTGAACCTTGTTATAGTCTTGGCCTCACAACATCCTCTGGTAAAGAGTTCCACAGGTTGACTATGCCTTGTTTGAAGAAATACTTCCTTTTCTTTGTTTTAAACCCGGTGCCTATTCATTTCATTTAGTGACCTCTCTTTCTTGTGTTTATGAGAAGTAGTAAATAACACTTACTCTACGCTAGCCATTAAATGATGATTAAGATTTTGTTATGGTTACTTTTAGTAAAAATCAGGGACAGGTCACAGGCATTAAACAGAAATTCACGGAAGCCCGTGATCTGTCCCTGACTTTTACTAAAAATAACTGTGACAACATGGGGCTGACTGGGAAGATGAGAGCCCAAGCCCTGTTGGAGGGAATGGGAGGGGAGTCCAGCCTTTGCTGCTACTGTGGCTGACAGCTCCGGGCCCCCCCGCTGCCTGCAGTGGCTGGGAGCTGCCGCCCCAGGGCTGAAGCAGAAAATGTCACCGAGGTCTCTGGAAGTCACAGAATCCAGTGACCTCTGTGACATAATCTTATCCTTAATGAGGATGCCCCATTTCAGTGATAGTCACTGAACACCTTGCTGTGAATACTATTGTGCAGGGATAACATTTCACGATAAAGCAACTTCTAATGTGAGCGTAATTGGCCAGCGTCTGAACTATGGAAATGGATCTGGTGATTATGAAGATGACAAGCAGAGAGAAGTGTCACCCTGTGTTTTTAAAGGTCAGAACAAAGAGCATCAAAGGCATTGTAAACCTACAAAAGGTTAGTGAGCTTCCTACATTGCTATCCAATGATGTTGTCCTATTTATGGCAGAACACCCCCCTGCCCCCAAACCCAAACATTTGCTAGCTTTTTATAAATCAGATATTTCATAGAATTCAACTTGGTCCTATAATTTTAATCTTTATATTTTTAATAAGATATATTTGTGAAATTATCAAGCAGGACTCATTAGATAACAGTTAAAGGCCCAGAAATAGGAAAAGACATGAAATGAATGATCAGAATCTTGCTTTTCTCAGCCAAAATATGGATATGGCTATATATGTTTCATGTTTTTTTCAATGTTATTGGTAAAATTTAGGCAGATAAATTGTAAGCTTTTGTGTTTACGTTCTAATAAAGTCTTGAAAAGTTGCATTGTTTTAGCACTAGGCACATATTAGTAATATGCAAAAGCTACTGCTCCCTGCATCATAACCAGTTTATAAATGGTTAAAGGATTTTGTCTTTTGTGTGTTTTTCTGACTCTGGGCATTGTTAGCATACAGCAGTTACAGTGTGATTTTTGACTATGAAAACTAAAAATGAAAATCAAATTAAGGGTTTGCAGTCTTCACCTTTTACTTTACTTAAAATCTGGCTGAATGGTAGGGGCTAAAGTAAATAACCTGTGGTAATATTTAAGTTTCAGATGTGAAATGTATTGGCCTTATCTCAAATTCTGATAGACAAGTGTGATGTATAAAGAAAGTCTCCAAGACAGTCTGTCCCCCAAAAGTATGGTTTTCTCCTTTTTTTTTTTTAATTTGAAGACTTGTCTACCCTGCAAACTCTCCAGTCAGTATGGATAGAGTGACATGATGCCATTACAAGAGACTGAAAGCTCAGCAATTGGAGTGGAGGGGGAGAAGGGATTTTTGTCAAACCGTTTCAACACTTTCGTTTAACACTGGTTTAGTTCCTGTTGCCTATGAAACACCATGATTGTAAGCCATCTGGGCAGAGATTGGCTTCTTTGTTGTTTGTACAATACGTAGGACAATCCTTGGTTAGGTTCTTAGTTGCTACTGTAATATAAATAATATTTTGCTAAAGAGTCAACTCCCATCCCTGTTCAGTTAAGGTATAAAAGCTTGCATTAAACAACTTGTAGAGCCTCAAGAAGCTATTCAATAAAAACAGAGAAGACCAGGCTTGATGTAGCTGATATTTCTAAAGTATAAAATTTAAACAGCAACCAATAATGTTTTTTGGGGGGAGGAGGAAAAGCAGGGGAGACAGTAACCCCTCCCCAAAACAAATCATTTTTAGGCCTTCTATTGTGTCATGTCAAAAAAAAAACAAGAAAAAAACGGGGTGCCTGGCGCGGAATAGAGGCAAAAATTCAAAATTAAAAACAAATCATTTGCTGGTCAGTTTCAACAGCATCAGCCCCATCTCCCTACAGTGAACTTTCCATAGGGAAGGAGTAGATGGAGGTTGAGGCAGGAAACAGAACAGCTCTGATGGGAGAGAGTCCCAACTAATCATCTTACAGGCCTTAAGAATTTTTGCGACTCTCCAGTTTGTGTAGTACGGCTTGGTCTCAATCCTCTGGAAACAGAAGTCTGTGTTATAGACTGTCAGATATTATCACAACAGTAAGATGAAGTCAGGTTTGCAACAGGTCAGCATCGATTTGCCATACATTTTTTTATTTTATTTGTGATTTTCCAGTACGTAATCTGCCTCCTTTGAGTGATGTCCCTGTGGGTGCTCCACTTTAGGTGTCATCGTGTCCTCGATTGGAGATTTTTCCAGCAGTACTCGTCCGGGTTGCACACGCGCTGCTGTTGCCTTATGGCGCCGTTGGTGCCTCTTTGACGGGCGTATGACCCAGCACCCTCAGTTCCTTCTCAACCTCCACAGTCCGAGACGGAGCAAGAACAGCAGTTACTTTTTCCCTCGTCTGCCTAGGATAGTTTTATAGAATAGAGTAGTTTTAGTCACAAGTATAGTAATTTAGGTAGTAACTTACCTACTTTTTATCCAAAACCACATAACGATGTGCAGGAAGCAGCGTTACACACATTAGATGTCAGATGAGCTTTAGCTTTTTACCCACAAAGAACAAAAACATTCAGAGAGTCGGATAAGCTCTTTGTATCTGTCATGGAATGCACAAAGGGACAGGCCATATCTAGTGAAAGGCTATCCAAATGGATAAAAGATTGCGCCCAGCTATGCTATAAACAGAAGAACTTACAAGTCCCCGTAGGAATCAGAACACATTCAACCAGGGCAATATCAACGTCGGTAGTGTTCCTTAACAATGTTCCCATAACAGACATATGTAAGGCAGCTACATGCACATACTTTCACTAGACACCCTTCAATTGATCATGCATCTAGTAGGTATGCCATACTAGGACTAACAGTTCTCTCATCCATACAAATAAATAACCCCGAAGTCCCTGCACCAAATGACGGGCACTGCTCTATAGTCACCTAAAGTGGAGCACCCACAGGGACATCACTCGAAGAAGAAGAGAGGGTTACTCACCTAGTGCAGTAACTCAGGTTCTTCGAGACGTGTCCTCCTGTGTGTACTCCACTACCCACCCTCCTCCCCTCTACTTTGGAGTTCTTGCACAGGACTCTACAGTAGAGAAGGAACTGAGGGGGTCGGGGCGTGCGCGCGTCAAAACGGGCCAACAGTGCCGTGAGATAACAGCGGTGTGCGCACGACCTGGACGAGTACTGCTGGAAAAATCGATCGAGGACGTGGGATGCAACGACACTTAAAGTAGAGCACCCACAGAGAGACATCTCGAAGAATCTTGGATACTGCACTAGGTGAGTAATCCTCCCTTTCCTCAAGCTGACAGTGTTAACAAATCCATGCTATTAATGCTAACAAGCGTAATGCCAGTCTCACATTGTTATTGACTGAGATAGCCATATATGCAACCAGTGCAACCAGAAGTGAAAGATAAAATGTATGTTAACTGAAAAATTGAAGAACTGCTAAATTACATAGTAATCAACATGAAGTGCTCCTTGGAACAGAAGATCAGTGGTTTTCAGTTGATGCTAAATTGGGATAATTGTGTTAAATTATTGGAAAGATAATTACATGCATGGAAAATAAATCTGTTATGCAAGTTGGTATTTAGAGTGTTTGAAAGTAATGATATTTAGCATGTGTGTTATAGTACCTATCTTTTGAGGATTTCAGCATTATTTAAACCAGGCAATACTCTAGTAAATTTAGAAATATTGTACAGTTGTGCGTAAAAGTGATTAATCAGTTGAAACTAAGTTTGGTATAATGATTTTGAAAAGTGAAATATATAGTAATGGGTAAACTACATGATTTAGTTTTTCTTTATGTGTAATTTTTAGGATTTACAGGGTCAACATCTAGTTTACAGCAAATTAACAACCCAGACTTCATTTCGCCAAGTGCCCTGTCTGAAGATTCTGTAGTAATCGTTGGAAAAGGTATTTTAAAAAACATTTATTTCCTATATATGTAATATGATTTTAGGATAGAAACATAGCCTGTATTTTTGGACAGTCAGGAGAAGGGGAGTTGAAATGAGTTCATTCAAATGTTTATAATTTCAAGATTAAACAAACCCCAATTTTAAAAATAAATTAAAAGTATTAACGTTGAAACAAGTATTGGAATTACTGTATATTTTTACACCTTTAATGAGAAATGTGATATACACTATACTACAATTAGCATTAAATAAAGAACAGTGGAAAAATATGAGGACCAGATTTTGCCCTTGTATAGATGTACGTATATATGGACACACACACACATCTGGAAGCATGTAAGTGTAATTTTGGGTACAGTTTGGCACTAACATTATAACAAGCTTGGTTTTTTTTTCTGGAATGATTTTTTGCTTTGTTTTAGTTTGTTACTGAGTGATTTCTGCTGTGTGAAAATGACCTCTTGGTGAGGATACAATATGATAACCATTTCAGGTGTTTTTGGAAGCCCCCCATCTGCGCCATTAACATACAGCCAGTCCATGATATCGTGTGTGGAGAACGGAGACGTCCATTCTCTCAAACAAGGCATTGAGCCTCTATCAGGGATCTATGGGAGAGCTGTCCAGCAGAACAGTGCACCTTCCCTTGATACTGAAAATGAGAAAGATGTAAGAGTGTAAAACAGATTTGATTGTTTTTAAAGTGTCACCAGTGAATATAGTTTTATATTCTCCAGATTCTGCTAAATAAATGTTTGATTAAAGTACAGTCATCAATAATTCAGATGGCTGGTAATGGGAAACAGAGCCTTTTATTTCTCAATCTCTGGTCTAATTCCAGCACAAGCCAGAGACTAGAGCCGAGTGAATAATGAGGAATCATATGTCAACATCTTGATGACTTCTGAACAAAATGTAGCTTTGTCTGTTTGCACACCTTTTAGTAAACATTTATGTGAACAGTTGTGTTTGTACAAATGTTCACAGAAAGCTATATTTAGATCTGAAGCAAAGAGATATTTTATTTCATCAGTCTTTCTATGACAATTGAAATAGATTTGGTGAATGAATTCAATTTATAGTTGCAAATGTTCATTCAGCTGTAGCAGGGACTGAAATGTATCGACATTTGGGGTTTGGTGACTGTGTGAAATTAGTTTGGTGGGCCCAGTACAGTTCTTTAGAGGAGGTGTGTCCACATCACAAAATGGCCATTAAAATTGATACTAATTAGCAATTTTTGTTGACACTCTGAGCAAAGAGACCAAGAATTGAATGAACATGGAAAAGGAACTTCCCGCTGGCCCCCAAGTTAGTCCCTTCCTTTTGTGATCAGGATTCTTTGGCAAGGCAGTATGAGGAACCAGCTGCTGTTACTCACCATCATCTGTTGTGTGGACAAAGAGAGGACTGCAGTTTGCAGGCTTTTAATTCAGCACCATTCATAAAAGCACTACATTCCCTGTAAAAACATCTTGTCTAAGTGTCTGCACTGTGGAGTGGTTTCATGAACTGCTGTGCTGCTATTTACATCTTGTTCAACTTTCTTATGACTTTGAACATTAGTATATATCTGTGTAAAATAACACAAGGTAAAGGTACACCTTCAAATTGAAAATCACACTTCTTCCTGGAAATGTTGTATGTCAAGTAACATCTCAGGTTGCTGAAATTTAAATACATTAATGACCATTATCTGTTTTCTCGCTTTTACTCTTTGCACTTGACTGTGCTTTAAATAGTCAGTGTCACTATTTCCTTACAAATAAGGGAGAAAATGATTAATTGAAAATACTAATAGACTTTAAGGCCAGAAGGGACCATTGTGATCATCTAGTGTGACCTCCTGAATGTCCCAGAACCTCACCCACCCACTTCTGCAATAGACTCATAACCTCTGACTGAGATACTGGAGTCCTCATTTTAATTTAAAGATTTCAAGTTACACAGAATCCACCATTTACTCTTAAATATAAGCAGGGTGTCACAAGAACCCTTAAAGTAATTTAAGAAAAATCAGGTCACATTGTTTGAAGGTTGTTCTGTGAAAAAATGGATTGTTGGGGAGGGGAATCAGTCAAATAACTGAAGTTGGACTGTACTTAATGCACTTCATTCACATTAGTGAGCAGTTACTCTCACAAGTAGCCCCATGAAATGTAGCGCTTCACAGTCCTAGCCCCTAATAACTTAATTATTCATAGATTAGCACGAGTGATTATTTCTGTTCAATCCCCAATCATGCAAAGATTCTCATGTGCTCACTTCACACAATAGAAGTATTCCATTGACTTCAGTGGGACTGCTCACACTGCACAGAGATATGCACAAGCACAAGTCTTCACAGGATTGGGTCCTAAATTAGTGTAAATAATTCCCATATGCACTGTGGAGTAATAGCAGAAGTTGTGAGCCCCCTGGTTTAGCAAAGAGGATTCCCAGTGCTAAGTTATTGACTGAGCTATTTTAGTGCAATTACATTTTACAGTGGGACTTTTGCTATTTTGTGCAGATGAAAGTTGCCATGTCAAAATCTGCCCGGGATAAGATGAAGCAGAAGAAAAAAGAAGAAAAAGAACAGAGTCATAAAGAACATCAGGAAGTCAATGTTGAAAAAAAGGAACAAAGTCCTTGGGAACGACTTAAACATAGTGAACCAGAGAAAATGGCAACAGAAAGTAATGTTTAGTATTTTGTCCATTTAATGACATACTATTAAATGGGGTTGACAGAAAGTATTTTATAAATCTGGTATAACATCACTAATTATTTAAGGCTATCACTGCCCAAAATGACATCAGATACTACTAAAATTTTATTCTACAGTGTAATCTCCTTAATGAATTTATTTATTTGTTCTTCGATATAAAATACTAACAGTAACAGGGAAGGAGCTTACCTGTCATAAATGGACTGTTTCTGCAATCTTTATGGATAGAGCATAGCACTAAGAAATAGTGACCTCTTCCCTTTCTCTGACTTTTCCTGGTTTTTTTCTGTTTTTTAGGTTTACATTTGTATCGAGATATGTTAATAACATCCAAGAATGAGTCTTTATCGTTAGAAAATGTTGCCTTCAGTACTCCACTAAAAAGAACATCCAGTTTAAAGAAGGCACAGTCGTCAGTCTTGCTAGATTCAGGTAATCTGTTACAGTAAAGTAAATATAAAAGAGTGTATTAAAATGTTCAGATGCAAGAAACACATTGTGTAATCAGGCTTAATATAATTTGTTTTCAAAACTGTAGTTATATTATTTTTTTCAATTACAGGGATAATGTGCAGAGCTGTGTATGCTCTTACATTTTGGCTCACTGTTAGTTACCACTTGTTATTGCTAATAAGAGGTCACTACAGAGAATAAACATACATTTTTCAGGTATAAAACAACGGCACTTCTAAAACATTTTTCTCATTTCCAGCTTCTTTTGTTGCAGAGGCAGATAGGTAACCCAAAACTGCCAGCACTTACAAAGACAAATTACATTAATAGATTGAAACCCACATTAGAATACTGTACAGGTGAAATCCTGGCTCCATTGAAATAGTGGGATTTCCTTGTGTGGGAGGTGGGATCACGATTTCACCCTGTGTGTGTTAAGCAGATGGGGGGGAAAGACAAACACATGGGGTGAAATTTTGGCCCTATTGAAGTCAATGGCAAAACTCTCATTGACTTCAAATAGAACTAGGATTTCACCCAGTTTATTGTATGGTAATTGCTGTTTTAGCAAAACAGCACTATGGCTTAGATGTTAAGATTGCTAAAGTTAGGTTGTTAAGGATGTTAAGGTACTCAGGCTCTGATCCTACAAAGATTTTCACATCTACTTAAATTTAAGCACATGAGTAATCCCATTGAAATCAGTAAAAATTAAGCATATGCATAAGTCTGCAGGACTGAGGTCTTAGATGCTGTACTTGCAAGTGTAGAATAAATACACCTAGATCGATACCTAGAAATATAACCCCCATTTTTTGGCCCTTAGTCTGACTCCCTTTACTTATCATACCTGAGAAGTTGCACAGAGATTGTAAGAATCGTTACTGGATGGAAGGCCCTAGGATTGGATTGGATTGGATTTTTTGTGATATGCGTTCTATAGAACTGCTCAGTTTCAGTAGCTTCTTCCAGAATAACACACAGCCATTTTCCATAAAGTTTGTTGTATTTGTTCCTTCAGGCTGAGCAGGGAGGGCATTCCTACCATCCTGAGGATTTTAGCTCTTAATATATTACCTACTTCCTAACATTCCATGATAAAGACAGGGCCACAGCGCAACTGCAGCTCAGTTCTGCTACTATCAGTTCCCTGAATCTGCAAAGCTCTGTGCCCATCCAGGCCAGATGGTGGTTACAGCAAGCTGGGAGCTTCTATAGCCTCTGCCAACTGTCAGTGGTCCCCAGGACTCCTACAGCAAGTGTGGATAGTCAGAGTGTGGTGTGCAGGGGATTGCAGGAGAGGTGGTATAGGAACCAGCTACGCTGACTACATGGACTACAGGCAGTTCGTTCGCTTTGCACTGCAGAGTGAGCAGAGTGGTGCTGAGGATCTAGTTCAGTGAGTGTGCAGGCTCACTTGTTTTTCTTTTTGATTACCTTATCAATGGAACGAACAAGAGTTGAAGATGATCAGAAGTCTCCCCTGCAAGGAAAATACAATTTTATGCAAGTTATTTTTGTGTCACTGAGGTGGTCTGTGCTCCCTTGAAATATTTTTCATCTACATTCTGGCAAATAAAGACATTTGAAACCCTGAGGATTTCACTTTTCCCTCCTCTCTTAGTGACTCAAAAATTATTTAATGGATTAAAAACAAAGTTAGCAAAATCCAGATACTATGTGTCAGTTCAAGGAAAGTTTAACTCAGATGTAGTTAAAATGTCTTATAGAAAGCCCTTCAGAATGGAGGCTTATAGTGGCTATGCTGGCAGTTCTTTAGCCATGATCAACAGGCTTTCGCAGTAGCAACAGAGAAACTAAAAAAACAAATGCATTTTGGATTATGAATTGTGATTTAGAAATTCTTCTTTCTAGTTTGCCAGCAAAACATATTGAAAATCTACAGCTGTCTTTGCAAATATATTAAGGTCATGTGATATAGATAAACTGAATTTGAGCAACAGCTCATTAAAATTTAAAATTAATGATTCACGAGCAGTAAAATTCAAAGTAATGATTCACTGATGTTAACTATTCCTGCTGGGAACATGTAATTGGGGAATTCTTCTATTTTTATGACTGCACAGCTTGGAACATTAAAGATTTCTGGGGAGCAGTTCAGTCCGTAGACTGAGATTTTGTTGCATCTCCAAGCTATAGTTGCCAAATGCCTGTTGTTTATATCAGAAAAGTGTGAAATTGATAAACAGCACATCATTTCTTCTGAATTCTGGAAAAATTCTGAGTTACAGATCTATGAAAAATGTTCAGCTTGGACTTCTAAATTCAAATGCAGGCAGTAGCCTTCAAAGTGAGTGCCTGAGTGTACAAATTCTCATTTACATGCATCAAATGATGCACTTGCAAATATTGTGAGTGTAACTGTGGTGACCTTTCTGAAAACTCAGCCCTTTAGTAGCAGTAATCTGTTCAGACACCAGCTTTAGTCTAGCTAAATATGTTCTTGTCTTACTGCTAGTCACTTTCTTCATATTATGATGATTACTCACTGATTATTGCTTAAACACTTCATGACTTTACAGATGAAACATCTCCTGGACTACGAGGTCAATATAAAGATCAGACCCCATCAGTCACACACAGTCCAGAGATAATGGATCCATCAGAGTTGCGACCCTTTTCAAAACCGGAAACAGCAATGACAGAAGCATTGCGACTTTTAGCTGATGATGACTGGTATGTATACATATTTATGGAGTCTGATTATAATATGAAGCATTTATGTTAATTCTTATTATTTTAAAAATGAAAGTACATAGCTTTTATGGTCAAAAACGTAAAGACTGTTTATTAAAATATAAGAAAAGAGGGCAGGTCCTCATGGTTGCAAAGAAAATATTAAAAAAGTGAACCAGGCATAGTCAATGGAATGATGCCTGCCTGAGTTTGCAGACAGCCTGAGACAACGGCTCTGAGAGGTGGGACAAGGCATCTCAGTGGGTTGTTAATTCCAAGATCCGGTGTGCTGGGGAGCTCCCCACCAACACCACCGAGTTGCTCCAGATGTGACAATGGGCGCCTGCTGACACTCCACAGATGAACAGTGGCATCGGCCCCCTTCCTGCTTCTCTTGGGGTGCCCCACATTGTGATGTACCTAAGTCCCTGTCTTGTCTTAATCCAGCCCTGTTACCGTTTGTACCAAGGAATCATTTTGAGAGAGAGCTTCTTGTTTAAATTATTGCTGTTCTGGGAGACAATTTGTATTCACTATTTGTTTCCTTAATATTCCTACTTGGACACAGAACCATAGAAATGTCAGGCTGGAAGAGACCCTAGAGGTCATCTAGTCCAGCCCCTTGCGCTGAGGCAGGACCAAGTAAACCTAGACCATCCTTGACAGGTGTTTGTCCAACCTTCTCTTAAAAACCTCTAATGATAGGGATCACACAACCTCTTTAGGAAGTCTGTTCCATTGCTTAACTATCTATAGTTAGAGAGTTTTTCCTAATATCTAACCTAAATCTCCATTGCTGCAGATTAAGCCTATTACTGCTTGTCCAACCTTCAGTAGAAATGGAGAACAATTGATCGGCATCCTCTTCATAATAACCCCCAACGTATTTGAAGAGTGCTATCAGGTCCCCCCTCTTAGTCATCTTTTCTCAAGACTAGCCATGTCCAGGTTCTTTAACTTTTCTTCATAAACCTTTGATCATTTTTGTTGTGCTTCTCTGGGCAGTGTGGTCCCCAGAACTGACACAGTACTCCAGCTGAAGCCTCACCAGTGCTGAGTGGAGTGGGACAACTGCCTGCCATATTTGATACACTACACTCCTGTTAATACATCCCAGATGAATATTAGCCTTTTTGCAACTGCATCACATTGTTGACATCATATTCAATTTGTGATCCACTGTAACCCAGACATTCTAGTGATCTGCTGTTTCTGAGGTTTTGTGAGAGAGTGTTTTTAATTGAAATATTTATTTTATATAGGGAGAAGAAGATCGAAGGACTGAACTTTGTTCGATGTTTGTCTGCCTACCATGCTGATGTGTTGACTGTAAAGCTGCATGAAACAAGTCTGGCTGTGGTTCAAGAGGTTAAATTTTCATATAAAAATCTTATACCAAAAATGTTGTTTTAAGAAGACTGAGGTAAACATTTGAGCGGAGAGGAATTATGTTCAGCTGCTGCTGTTTTCTGTGTGTTGGCCTCTATAAAAGGATGGGTGCGCAGTTGTGTAAAGCGGCCTGCATTTGGGATACTCAGTAGTTTGTTAGATTTGCTTGAAAGCTGTTAACATTAGGATCTAACTTTATGACATTTTGATATGTTATGTATATTAACTCCCACCCATCAGGAATCAAGATGAGAATATCTCTTTTCTAAAGGACTAAAAATTTCCAAAGAGAAAAATAAAATTAAGCTTTACTTCTTTGTTAAGTGTATTCACCAAATGTTGCACACTGTTTGATTGCTTTTTTCCTGTGTGCAGGTGAAGAATTTACGCTCAGGCGTTTCCCGAGCTGCTGTGGTCTGTTTAGGGGATTTGTTCACCTACTTGAAAAAGAGCATGGATCAAGAACTAGACAATACTGTAAAAGTCCTCTTGCACAAAGCTGGGGAATCCAACACCTTTATAAGGGAAGACGTAGACAAAGCATTGAAGGCTATGGTTAATAATGTGACTTCAGCACGTGCACTTTGTTCTCTTATCAATGGAGGTCAAAGGTAACTCCTAAAGAGCTTGTAATGAAATAACCAAGAAAAAATTCAGTGCATCACATAAGGCACTTTTAAATTTTTTTTTATCATAAGCAGAACATTCAAATTGAAATACTCCAGCCTTGCAAAACTCTGCTTATCCAAAGCAGTGTTTTTTGGTGGTCAAGTAAAATGTAAGGGTTCTTTTTTTAATTATCATGGTAAAAGGTAGGTTAATAAACTTTGTGGCTGGTTGGTACATTTTATGATAGTCTTATAAAACTTCAGTAATCTGTAGTAGTGTTCATTGTCCTATTCTTGAGAAGCCTGATAACATTCATCATCTTCTGGCAGATCCTGTTTAATCCATCCTCATCTGCCAACTATTTTGCCATCACAAACCTTTCTTCAGCAGTTTTGGGAAAGTGGTTTTCCCTCGCTTCTGGCTACTTTTGAACACAATCTTCTTGATCAATTTCACAGTATTGAGACTACCCTTCTCCAGTTGGCTAACAAGCTGCCCTTTGGCTCTGCACATGAAATTTGACTTCCTGCTTGATCTTGGCATTGAGTTTGCATACTATCAATCATTCTTTTTCTTGAGTACCTCAAACAAGACAACTTGTCTCCATCTCGCTTTTCATGATTTGAATCACTCCCACTTTTATTTGTGGTAGAAAGTTTACTCTTTCCCTTTCTCTTTTTCATTATTCATATTGTCTTTTGACCTTTTATATCCTCTATCCATCTTCTATCTGTAGGACTTTAATAGTTAGCTTCAGTCTTAGATATCCCTGCTAGTGATATATACCTCTTTCATCCCACTCTCTGATCTCTCTGCCTTCTTCTGAAGGTATATGAATGTTTCACTGCTAAGTCCTGTCTGTGCAGTGTCTCTGACTATCACAATCCTTATCTCAAACTTTAACGTCTCCAAAGTTAAAAATCTTGGCTTTATTCTTGATTCCTACTTCTCTTGTTGGCAAGTTGGTCTGTCACAATCTCCAGAACACTGCCAGAATATGATTCTTTTCCTGTTGGAATCCTTATTCGTGAGTTATTACTTCCCATTTGACTATTGTAATTCCTTAACTAAACTTCTGGAGGTACAAAATACTGCCTCCCAAGCTGTTAGACAAAAAAATTGTTCCAATTGCTTCTTCCTGAGCAGCTAAGCTGAGACTTGTAATTTGATGTCCAACAAGAAAATGTGGTTTGTCCCTATATTTGGTCTGTGGTTTCATTCTCTCTGGTAAATTAAAATGACGTGGTATCTGCTGTGATTACCTAAAGGCATTAATCTGTGTTGCCTGCCCTGATTTGGACTACTGTGACAGTTTCTCATTTCTATTATCTTGCTTTTACTGTGTTTCACTTTCACTTGGTCTTACTTTTAGTTGTGTCCTTGCTTTAATGTAATTAGAAAATGCCGCTGCAGCATCTGTTTCCTACTGTCACTTGGAACTAAGACCGCACAGTCAAGTATTTCAAATTAAGGTAACATTTATAATGCCAAAAAAAACCCAACAACCATCTAGTTTGAAAGCGAGAGCTGAGGCTATAGAATAGCACTAGATTAGTCCTGCAGTAGTGCTGCCTGTTGAGTGAGATTTGTGATTGTGTCCACCAGTATGTTTTGTTCCTGCTCATCCATCAGGCCAGTAGAAAATAGACTGATGGTTCTGGAAAGCATCTTCACTTGAGCTGTGCAGTCACTTTTTGTCAAGTCTTGGAATAGGCTGTGTGACATATGTGTGCACCGGCTTGTTTTGATTAAAGGAAGGATCAAGATCCGAAGAGGAGCCACTCTCAGGCTCGAAAATTTGTCTCTCACCAACAGAAGCTGGTCTCGTAAAAGATACTACCTCACTCACCTTGTGTCTCTGCTATTCTGGGACCGACACAGCTCTAGCTACACTGCATGCCTATAAACTGTCATCATAATTTAATTTTTGAGGGCAACCACTGACACAGGTCACTTTGCTTTTGTTTAGTCCCTTAACACACTTGTCTAGCAGATTGTCAGTTTACACACTGCCATAATGAGCCTTTAAAAAGAAACAAGAACATTAGGCCCCTGTCTGAATCCAGGCATTGAAATTATGTCAGTGGTTGTTGCCACAGCTTGGTAAATCTGGCATCCATATGTAAAATTGCAGCTTCAAGCATATAGATTTGATCTTTGTGTAGCTTTGCTTTTAGAGGCCCATAAAGGCTTCCCTTTCACATTTGCCCATCCCTAATAAATGTTCAGATACACAAGGTCAGAATTGCCTGTCTGTGCTGAGAGTTCCAGTATTGCATCTTAAACTAGAGATCCAGTTCTTGAGAAGTGAAGGGAAACTTCAGTCTCAGTGATGATTAAACGCCTCATGAAATACTTACTAGTCTGGTAACAAGGATTTTTAATGTGTGTATCTGGAGGAGTACTAGATAAGGTGGAGAATAGGTAAAGTTGTACCTATATATAAGGAAGGGAAAAAGGTGATCCGGGCAATTATAGACTTGTTAGTCTGACCTGAGTAGTTTGCAAGGCTTTAGAACAAATTGTGAAGGAAAGAATAATTAAATTAATGGAGGTAAATGGTGAAGGGGGTGTGATGCAATATGGGTTTAGCAAAGGTAGATCATGCCAGACTAACCTGATTTCCATCTTTGAGAAAATAACATTTTTTTAGATGAGGGAAGTGCAGAAGCTCTGATATATTTGGACTTCAGTAAAGCATTTGACATAGTAGCACATGGGAAATTATTAGTTAAATTAGGGATGATGGGAATCAGTACAAGAACTCTAAGGTGGAGAAAGAATTGGCTGAAGGGGAGAAAGCAATGGGTTGTGCTGAAAGGTGAATTGTCAGCTTGGAGGGAGGTTACTAATGGGGTTCCTCAAGGATTGGTTTTAGGACCAATCTTAGTCAATATTTTTATTAAATGACCATGGCACAAAAAGTAGGAGTGTGTTAAAGAAATTTGCTGATACAATGTTAGGAGCTCTTGTCATTATAGAGGAGGATTGGAATATTATACTGGAAGATCTGGATGGCCTTCAAAGACTGGAGTGTCAGAAACAGGATGAAATTCAATAGTACAAAGTGCAAAGTCATGCATAGAGGGTTTAATAATTTCTGCGACAAACTGGGGGCTCATCAAACAGTTGTGACAGAAGAGGAGAGAAGCTTGGGTGTGTGGGTTGATCACAGGATGACTATGAGCCACCAATGGGATGTGGCTGTAAAAAAAAAGGCAAATGCAATTCTAGGATGTATCAGGCGAGGCATTTCCAGTAGATAGAGAAGTGTTATTGTCATTGAGCAAGGTGCTGGTAATGCCTCATTTGGAATACTGGATAAAATTCTGGTCACCCATGTTAAAAAAAGAAGAGGAATTCCAACTGGAGCAGGTGCAGAGAAGAGCTACGAGGATGGTCGGGGAATGGACGGCCTATTTTATGAGAAGAGATTAGTAAAGCTTGGCTTCTTTCTTTAGCCTAGCAAAAAAAAGGCTAAGAGGGAAAATGATGGTTCTCTATAAACACATTAGGGGCCAAACACCAGGGGATCTGAAGAGCTATTTAAGTGAAAGCACAATGTAGGCACAAGAACAAATGGGTATAAACTGGCTGTTAACATATTCAGGCTGGAAATTAGAAGATTGCTAACCATCAGAGGGGTGAGGTTCTGGAACAGCCTCCAAATAGGAGTTCTGGGGGCAAACGCCTTAATTGGTTTTAAGAGAGAGCTGGACAAATCAGTGCTGTTGTATGACGGGGCTGCTTGTGATGGTGTGGGATAGGGCTCAACAGCTCTGAGACGTACTGCTGGTTATATCTTACGCTCCTAGAAACCCATGGTTCAGGGTTTCAGCTGGTCATCTGCAGGAGATCAGGAAGGGATTTTTTTGCCCCCCAAGTGTGTTCTGGGCTGGTTTGTTTGTTTTGTTATCTTCTTCCTCTGAAGCATCTGTGATAGCCCAGCTGGAAATGGGACGTGGGTAGGGTGAGCCAGGGTTCTGAGTTGCCACGAGCAGTCTCTCTCTCAAGGTGCTTGCCTGGCTGGTTCTCGCTCCCATGCTCAGGGTCTAACTGATGGTCATATGTGAGGTTGTGAAGGAATTTTCTGCCAGGTCAGATTCTCAGTGACATGAGGTTTTTTTTTACTTCCTTTGCAGCGTGTGGGTGCAGGTCACATGTCAGGATTATCTGGGTATACCTTATGTAATCAATTCCCTTCCATTGCAGGGCCTCGGGCACTGGTGCACCTCAGTTTCTCCCATTCTCTGCCTGTGGCACAGGGTAGTCTTGTGTCCGGTGGGCTGTAATTCGTTGGTCTAATTTCAGTTGTTGGGTTTAGTGTCTAGGTGGTGGTGATAATGGTGACGGCAGCCTGTCATATAAAGGAGGTCAGACTGGATGATCTGGGGGTCTCTTCTGGCCTTAAACTCTATGACTCTGACTCAGTTTTTGCAGTCTGAGTAGTAATCCCTGTTTTTTGTTTTCAGTGTGCTTTCAGTGTGCTTTCAGTGTGCTCTGGCCTGACTGGCAATGCTGCATATTCCCCAGATAAATCAGTTGCCTCAAAGGTGTCAGAAAAGGCTTGGAGTTGTCATCCTTTTTTGAGACTTACACAGTAAAATTCTAAAATGTCTTTCAAAATAACCTTCAAAATAATCTTCAGAACTTTTAAGATAAGGACAAATAGTTCTTCAACATCCAGAATAGGAAGCTCACGATTGTGAATGATTCATTGCACTGCAACATGAAGAATATCTTGTTTAAATTTGGCCTGTGAACTGTTTGAACACTCCGTATTCACTATTGCACCATCTAAGTTCAAGTCAAGTTACAATTTGCCCCATAACTCATACAGTTGGTTTTATTACCTGTATGATACTGTCAGCTGCCCACTTTCCACGTCTGCTATGTCACAAAGGGTATAATGTTCCCATCCTGAGCAAATTTGATGTATGGATGCTGACTCTTGCTCAGTGACAGCGCTGTCAGGGGATCAGTCAACAAGCATAGCAATAAATCTATTTTTTATATATTTTTCTGAGACACTTTCCTAAGCAGAGTATTTCAATTTCAGAGATTTTAAAATCATGTTTAACATCTGTGTAAATGGGATTAAACAAGCCAGCATTGGAATCTCTACATGCTACATATGGAGTAACTGGAGTTTCTTGAGGACAGAATGACATTTTCTGCTACCATGCATTTCATCCAAGCAGCAGAGCAATTGTGAACATGTCAAGAAAGGTCTCTCACCTCCTTGCAAGAGCATTGCCCTTATCAGAAAAGTCTCATGCTTTCTGCAAATTAAACAAAACATTTAATCTTTTTGACATGAAAACCATGTCTGCTGGGGAGGTATTTTAGGTCTATGTTTCTCATGTTCCTTATCATACTCTTCTGTGTCATGTGCTTTACATTTGGTTGGCCAGGCTTTCAGTGTTATCCTCTGCTTATTCACATGGAATTTTTAACAGTACTCCCTGCCCCACACTCTCAAAAAAGGGCGATTGAGCCAAACATTCACAATTTTAAAAAATGAAATCTGTCTACATAATTTTATAAAAACATGTTTTAAATAGTGTTTAAATCAAGGCTTGTAGTAGGCAATTTACACTATTTGTTTACCTTTTTGGCAAAAACAATGATCTTTGAACTATGTGACTGCAACTTGCCGTCTTTGTTCCTCCTCATAAAATCAAAGCAAAGTGTCTTGCAGCAGCTCAATTGCTGCCAAGTTTGCAAGACTCTAAGGCTATGTCTACTCTGCAATTAGACATCCGCAGCTGTTCCGTCAAGTGTCTGCATCGCAGTTAAACAGCCTCTTAGCCCAAGCCCTGCGAGCCAAGTCAGTGGACACAGGCCAGCCACAGGTTTTTATTGCAATGTGGATATACCATAAAATTTGCTACACAGCCTACTCTAGCTGGGAAATTAAACGCTTGCTTGCCTTTCAACCATCTGACTAGCTGAAAAGCTCATACTAAATCTCTGCATGTCTCAGTCACCACAGACCACTGATCAGACAGTGTCTTCAAACTGCGCTTCAGCCTGAGTCATGTAGCCTGTGTAACTGACCTCAGCGAAGTCCATCACCGTCCCTCTGACCGGAAGCCCTATTCTACTGCTTTGCTCAGCCCCTTCTTTTTCTTTTATGCCAGAGTCAGCTCAGTCCTTTGCACGACTCTCGCTCTCCTCTCTGACCACGGGGAGCTCAACTGCTGGGCCTGCCGTCAGTTAGCCCATCCCGTCTATTTCTGCATTGTCTGACAGGCAGAATGATGCTTTTAGTTGTTGGGCAGCGCTCCTGTTTAGCCTGGTCTTCCAGATGATTGGATTTTTTGCTGGCTGGTGCAGCCACATTACTCTTGCTCAGTTAAGCCATATTGCATCATTGCCTGCAACTTTCTATCACCTACAGAGACTCCGATCAAGCACCAAACCCACTTTTAAAATGGCCCTCTTAATCTTAATAGCATTCCATGGACTCCACTCTGTCACTTGATCTGTTCCTGTTGCCTGCCTGCACACCAAGTTCTTCCAGTCTTGATCTAGACTTTTTCTTCCCCTCCTGTCCATGCAATAGGAATTGCTCTTCCACTTGTGCTTCATTTTCCCCAAACCCACAAGTCGCTTCTTTTCTTTAAGTCTCTCTTCTAAACCTCTTTTGTCGTTAGCCTGTGACTGACCATCTATATATGTATTGTTTAGACTGTGGTACTGCTGTGTTTAAAAACTGAGATTTGTAAGTGATGTTACCCCCAATCTCAACTTTTTATCTGGAGGTTAGAATAACAAAATTGGGAAGAGAGTTCCACATATTCAGAATTGCGTATGTCTAATTTGCAGTTGCACCTCCATGTACGTTCGTGGTAATTGGGTGCATGCTTCTGATATTTTGGGTGAGAATTTTCTGATTTAGGTTTTCACGAAGGTGACTTGCTGGCACCAACTCTGGTGGGAAAATAGACTTGAGTGGGTTTTTTTTAAAGGATAATGAAGATGCTGATTTGTTTTATTTTAAATGACTCTATAGATTGGTGTCCTTTGTGTAGAATAGGTTTCAGAGCACAGTAAATTGTTGCTAATAAAGTTAGTGACTGTATGTTGGAAAATATATTTCTTACTGTTCATCTTTAAAATGAATTATTTTTAAATTAATGTTCACTTTGCTGGAAAAGGCTGTTTTTAAAAGAGTAACATTTTCCATCAGCATTTGCAACCCAATTGTTGCAGCACTTTGCAATATAGGAGGGCCAGAAAGTAAAAATGACTTGAAACAAAAGTGACATTTATTCTTCTGTTTTCATGGTGTCATTCTAGTGTCTATGTGGTAGGAACAGAATGAAATTTAATCAAACAGTCTCCCTTTAAGTTGGGTGTCCATTTCCACTCTATGGCATCTCTTTGTACAAAGCTAGAATAAGTATCCAAATGTCAGTAGAACAGTTGCAGTGTGGGGGGATGGATTAAAACAAAATGCTTTCAGTAAGCATTGTAAGAGTGAGAAAATATAGGTTAGCCCTTTTCATGAGTCATTACTGACCATTTGTATCTTACTGTTTCTTCTCTAGTCATTTGCACACTGCAGTGAGAAGATGCACAGCCCAGCACTTATCAGATGTGGTGGAACGAATGGGACCAGGACGGATATTATCTGGAATTAAGGATGTTACTGATAGGATTTTACCTGCCATAGTCAAGTTTGCACAGGATGGCTCACAAGAAACAAGGTCAGTAGATGGTAATATTATTTATATGTAGCAAATAACTGTTCACAACTGAAACTAAAGATTGTTTTCATTCTGCTAAACTAGCTCCGCCTCCCCCATCCCTCCCCACACCTTTTCACCTACCAGACTAGCTTCCCTTGAGTGTGGTTTCTTTGGCGGTGCAAGCAAGCATGGTGAGGGTATGTGAATATCTGATGGCCTTTCTGCACTTAAAAAATTATATTTTAAGATACATCCTATTGTGATAAATTAGACATATAGTAATGGGCCAAATTTCCCTAATATTTCTAGGTTAATATGAAATGATTTGCTACGATTTTAGGTACTATGGTCGAAAGATGCTCTTCAATATGATGACTCATCCAGACTTTGACAAAATGCTTGAAAAGTATGTGCCGTCTAAGGATTTACCTTACATTAAGGAGTCTGTCAGCAGTCTACGTCAAAAGGTACTTGGAAAAGCTTTATTTTAACAGGTTAGAAAAAATAAATTAGGGAGACTAAATGGTTTACAGAATCCTTAAGATGATACAAAGCCACTGGTAAGCTGGGCACAGTCAGATGCACTTTTTAATATAGCCATTCCTCTGGGAACAAAGGTAGGAAGCCATACCTTCAACATGGATCCTATCCCCTAAAGCAGTGGCTCTGAAAATGACTTGGGGTTCATGGTGGATAACCAACGGAACATGAGCTCCTAAAGCAGTGCTGTGGCTACGAGGGTGAATGCAGTCCTTGGATGTATCAACGGGGATATAGGAGTAAAGGACATGATATTATCTCTGTATATGGCATTAGTGAGACCATTACATGATACTGTGTCCAGTTCTGGTACCCGTACTTCAAAAAGGATATTGAAAAACAGGAAGGGGTTCATGAGAGAGCTTCAAAAATGATTTAAGGTCTGGAAAACATACCTCATAGTGAGAGATTTCAGGAGCTCAATCTTTTTTGCTTATCAGAGAGAAAAGGTTGAGGAAAGTCTTGATCATGCTCAGAAGCATCCTCACGCTCTCACTGTGTAGGTATCTCCTACTCTAGGGTTATATAATGGAGCAGACGAATATGTAACAAATCCAACAGCTGGAAAAATTCAAACTGAAAATAAAGGTGCAAATTTAACAGTGATAGTATTTAGCTGCTGGAACAGACTGCCACATGATAGATTATCCGTCATTTAATGCCTTCAGTCAGGGTTGGAGATCTTTCTGAAAGGATATGTTCTAGCTCAGACTAGGGATGTAAAATACTAAACAGTTAACCAGTAAGTATTCCTCTTACCATTAAGACTAATACTTATCAGTTAAGGCTCTCGGTCTCCATGGTGATAACGTTGGGGTTTGGTGGAGGCGGCCGCGCTGCTGCTGCCCAGGGAGGCTGAGGCCCTGGTGCAGGCATTGCAAAGCGCCCCTCTGTGGAACACTGGGGACCACGGGTTCAAGAAGGAGGTCCCCCCCAGAGCCGGGCTGGGGGCGCTACCCAAGGGCTGAGGGGAAGGGTGGGGAGAGGGGACACAAAATTATGTCAGTTAAACGGCTAACTGATATAATTGTAATAGTTTAAATGGTTACCTTTTGTAACCGATACTTACATCCCTAGTTCGAACACAAGTTATTGGGTGCACTGCAGGAATCACTGGGTGAAGTTCTATGACCTGCGTTATGCAGCAGGCCAGATTAGATGATCATGATCTTCCCTGGCCTTAAAAATCTCTTTCTAATCTGGCCAAGGTCAGTAGTACACAGCAGCCTCTGTGTAGCCCAGAGAATAGCCATAGCCAGAGAATAGCTATTTTCCTTGTGGAGAGTAGACCACATGCCACAGCTGGTACCTAGTAACTGCTTGTTGACTGATTCAGGCATGGAGCCAAAGACTGGGCCTAAAAATTGCTGTGTCTTCTCCCAGCAAGAGATACTCCCTCCAGAACAGGACCGAGGCAAGCATTTAATCAGTGCAGTGTTGGGAAGCTTGTAGGACTTCATTATCCAGAGTTGTCAGTCTGACATCCTTCAAAAACATGATGTGCACACAGAAATTTTAAGAAAGGAAAAGCGTGAAATGCACATTATCGTTATTTATTTATTAAATGGCACTTTTTGCAAGACAGAGTTCTGTACAACATAAAAGTAAATTAAGGTACACAAAATTAAAATCCTCTTAATTCAGAGAGCAAAGCTAGTGGTATAATGTAATATAATAATTAATAAGGGGCCAATAGAGGACATCAGGGATGGAAGTAATTTTTAGGTGCTTTTTTGTATGTAGGATTCTTAAATGATGGTCAGGGTGAGGCTCAAAGTTTTG
The DNA here is from genome assembly GCF_026122565.2 of Emydura macquarii macquarii. Lineage (NCBI taxonomy): Eukaryota > Metazoa > Chordata > Testudines > Chelidae > Emydura > Emydura macquarii. The sequence continues at coordinate 3,328,538 of NW_027131688.1, forward strand.
AGGATAGCCTTTAAAAACTAAGAGAGATCTTTATAGTCAGTCTGCCACTTTATTGACAGCCAATGTAAAGAACGCAGAGACAGCGTAATATGCTTCTTGCCTCCCTGGACTCCTCCGCGAGCGGGGTCCAGCTGCCTGGGCTTCTTGCCTCCAGTGACTGGGATCTAGCTGCCCAGGCTTCTCACCCTGGCTCCCAGGGGAGAGCGGAGTCCATTCTTTTCCCCGTTCCCAGCCGGAAGTGGGCTCCAGCTGCTTGGGCTTCTTGCTCCGGCTCCCTGCCAGGAGCGGGGTCCATTCTCACCCTGGCTCCATGCCGGGAGCAGGGTCCAGCTGCCCAGCTCTCCAGAAGAGCAGGGGGCTGCTGGGCTCTCACTGCTCAGCTTTTTTGTTAATTTCACAGCTCCAAACTGACGAGAGAGCTAACAGCCAATGTAAGTAACACAGACACTGTGTCACCCTAACTACATCGGCATTAGCCCTATGCCTCTCGTGGAGGTGGAGTTGTTATGTCGGTGTAGTTAGGCACTTATATTGGCGGGACAAGGCTGTCGTGTAGACACTGACATGATTAGGTCGATGTAGGGCAGCTTTCATCAACCTAAGTGTGTAGTGTAGACCAGGCCCCAGGCTTGTGGGGCACGGGCTAAGGGGCTGTTTAATTCCAGTGTAGATGGGCAGGCTGGAGCTGGAGTCCAAGCTGTGGGACCCTCTGACCTCGCAGGGTCTTAGACCCTGGACTCCAGCCTGAGACTGAACATCTACCCCACAATGAAACAGCCCCTGAGCCTGGGCCCTGGGAGGCTGAATCAGCTGGCATGGGCCAGCCGCAGGATTTTGATTGCAGTGTAGACAGACCCATTTCTTAATCTGATCCACAACTTCTGAACAAGTCCCCTGACCAAACACAGTGGAAGCCTCCACCCAACAGGAAGGGTTTCATTTTTGCCAAGGTTTAAGATAAGGTAGCTTCAGCACATCTTAGCTGACTTTGTTGCCCAGGGACTCTCCAGGTATAGACCACATCTGTGGGACCCAAAAGCTACCATTGTGCATTATCCAGCAGACGAAAAATTCTATACCGTGTTCAGAAATGCTGCTGAGAAGAGGTCTCATGACATGGAGCAACTAGGAGAGCAGGTTAATTCCTTGAGAGATGCTGTATTTCACATTTCTGATGACTAGTGTTCGGGGACTTATCTTCATTTTTTGCAGCTCCTTGCACAGAGCTGGCACTTTAATATTAAATAATGAATTATTAGCTAGAAAAATATGTAGTTAAATCTTTTATAACTATTAAAATATTTGTCCTTACCGTTGTACCCTGGGAATGCAAGCACTGGTAGGTTGCTGTTTTTAAGGGACTTGGGGTAGTCTGTTCCAGTGACTGCCCAATGTTCTGTACCTTGTGTGATGATTTGAAAAGTGAAGTTGCATGTAAAACAAATGAATAATTTACAATGAGGAGCATAAAGTGACTTATAATAAAATAAAGTTTCAAGAGACGTAACTGTCCCTCAGTATTTTGGTGTAAGTATTTGTTTCAGTACTATGGAGCATGATTAGATGATGGAATAAAAAGTCCTAAATCATGTGTACACTACAGTTTTCACCCTTATCAACATCTGAGCAGATGCAGCAGTGGTGAATAGCATATCCAGTTTTGCCAGTGTGGTCGCATGCTGAGAAAGCAAACTAAATACTTTGAGTTTTAAACGCAGCACTAAGAAACATATTTTACAGCCAACATTATTCCAACTCTTTAAGTAACCAGATATGACTGTAGTTATTATTTCAAAAGGGTTTTACAGAACACAACAGGTATTCTTTTTTAAATCCTGGTTAATAAAACAAATGGATTAATTTAAAATTGCACATAAAACCAAGTAGTTAGTAGCATCCCAAAATGAAAAATTAGAAATCTGATCATTGGAAATTTGTAACTAACATATTTAACGGGATAGAAAAAACTCCTTATTCTAGGTATTTGCACAACTCAGACTCTGAACCCAATAGTTGCAGAATCATTAGGAGCTGCTAAATGTGACGATGGCAATTGGACTAATCACTTTCAATAGAGGTGATAGGGGATTAGTCTGTTGTGACTTTCTCCTTTGAGGACTTCATCCTGGACATGGATCAAGCAATGGCAGTCGGTGGAGTTTAGTTGTGGGTAGTTTTGGCTATCACCAGTGAGGAAGGCTTGAGGAGGAGGGAGTAACTTAAAAAAAGGAAATGAAGAGGTAAAACAGTGTTTTAAGTATCTTTCCTGTTGATATGAATTTAATTAATATAAACAAATCGTGAATTTACAGTCTTGCATCTTAGCTATGTTGAGTAATGTTAATACTAGGGATAAATGGTCATTTTATTTTGTAATGTAAAATGTTGTTTTGGAATAAGATTACATTGGAAAAAGATTATGTCTATGAAGACACTCAGCGAATCTAATCTGTAATTGCTTCTCTTGCAACAAGTGAACTATTTGCTATTGCAATTTGATCAACCTTTAGGCTTGATATTAAAGAGCTTCCAACACCATAGCACAGTACTGGATAACCTCTTATTTATTTCCAAATATTTGCAGGGCCTAGGAGAGATGCCACTAGACACACCCTCAGCCAAAGGAAGACGTTCTCATACTGGCAGCATTGGACATTCAAGGTCGTCATCCACTTCGAGAGATGCTCTCAATATCACTGAAAGGTAGAATTGTCTTGCTAAATTGCATACTCGATTAGTAATTAATCTCCAGGTAATATTCTTTGCTGAGAGAGATTGTAGAAACATTCATAGCAATATTTGTCAGAATAGAATGGAACTTAAAAAAAATAAGTTCGTAGCATTTGATGTCTGAAGCAAATATTTTGAATAAGGCAGTCGCTTCTTATTAATAACTAATGTACTGCTTTGTGTGGCTAGAGGCTGATTAGCTCATTGATTGTCTACGAACACACACATCATATGAAGGAGCATTTTTACTGCCTTTTGGCTTTGTACAATGCTTCATTATTCGTGTAAATGTATTTTACTTTTTCTGTGCATGACATGGAAGTAACTGGAGTTCTTATTCAGTGGTGGACCATATCAGTAAGAATGTCTCTACATATGTTTTATAATATTTAATCATTAATCTGATCATGACTATGCTCCACGGGAGAAGATAAATGATTGGCTAAAAGACTAGTACAAAATAATTAAAATAAAGCATATATAAATTCGAAAATGGGCTCTGTGAACTGTTGTCAGCAGTATTCTGATTATATCCTACTAGGCATGTCCATAAGTAATTGATCTAGTCAGTGGATAACTTCTTTGATACAAATCATTAAATGGCGGTATTGTCACATGGTAAAATAGAGGCGTACACCTCAAGTTTAAACAACTGTCCTTAATCATAATAATACTGACTCTTGTTTTTTGACAATTCAGATTCATCATTGGAATAAACTAGTCAGATTCAATAGACAAATAATATGACTTCAACCTATGCCTAACTTTGTGGTTACTACTCAGGTAAATAAAGTTAGGCTCTGGGCCATAGATGTACTCCATGCACACATTTTCTAAGGCTGCACTCAGATCCAAACTTTTGGTCATTCATACACGGTGTGGCAAGCAGCCAGCTCCCCTCTAGTGGGTCTCACGCTTGTACTGTTTGTAGTGGGCCAGGGCGTCTCCAGTCACCCCGTCTTCCCCAAGGAGGGGGTAGGGACCCGGGCCCACCCGCTCCTCTGGGTCCCAGCCCAGGGGCCCTATGAGAAGCAGCTGTGTGCTGCTGGCACCGTGTTCCCAGCTGCACTGTCTTCCCCTAGGCTAATTTTCCCCCTCCTTCTGGCTTCTTGAGCCTGGTACCTTCCTTCTGTTCACAGAACTCTGCACTCCGATCTGCTCCTCCACTCAACTCAGCACTCCTATCCACTCCACAGCACGGCACTCCTATTCCTCCAGCTCATGCACTGACTGTTTGGAGCAGAGGGCCTTTATCAAGCACCTGGCTGGTCCTTAATTGGCCTCAGCTGCTCCTAATTGCCCCCTAATGGCTCTTAGCTAGTCAGCAGGGAACAGAGCCCTGAGCATTCTGGGACTCACATATCTCCCATCCACCACTATCCTACTGCCCTCTGCCCTCGCTATATCACAACGGCTATTTAAAAAAAACCTTAAACATTCAGTCTGATAAAAGCCTATATTGCTACATTCTAGGAAATACTATCCAAAGCATTCAGAAGACAGATACTTATTCAAAATATTGATAATTGCTAGGAAATGCATCACAAATGAAACGTTCATGGTGTGGCTAAATACATTTTAAAACTACAGCGTGTAAAACAAATTGCAAGTAGAAGCAAACAATTTCAGAACCTTTGAGAGCATATAAGCTGTAGCAAACTAATAATTCAATACTTCTGAGCTCCAGGTAAAGCTGTTTTATATCCAGAGTTAATACACATACAGTGAACTGAATTATATATGGAAAATTGCATTACATACTCTAGATAGATCACTTTTTGTATCCAGAATATCTGCTACTTGTATACCATATACCCAACAGCTGTTTTGTTTTAATCTGTGTTTCCTAATTGTAGAAATGGCCATATAGTAGAATAACCATTTGAAACATAAATAGTTTATATATAATACACAGAGCATGGACTCTGCATTGGATTGTGACGTGATGTTTGATATTTTGGATACTCCTATGGAAAGTGTAATATTTTTCGTTCCTGTTTTAATCGTCTCTTTTAGGATACGTCTGTACAGCAGGTGAAGGTGTGATTGTAGCCCAGGTAGGCGTACCTATGCTAGCCCTAATCTAGCCAGTGCGGGTAACACTAGTTTTGAAGATGTGGCAGTACAGTCTTCCACGTAGGCTAGAACCTGAGTGCAGACCCATCACTCCTTCACTTGCTTTGTAGACATACCGTTAGACACTATTTTTTTTAAAAAAAAGAGAAGAAAGGTGGAGGTCCAAGAAGCAATATTAAAAGCATACTGAGTAAAAGAAATTGCATGTGCATTTGTAACATATTTTATTGTTACTTTGTTAAATATAATTCTTCTTTGAGCGTGTGTCACTGTGGATCCCACTGTAGGTGCACATGCACCTCGTGTGCAGGAGGTTGGAGTCTTGAATAGCAGTGTCCATTGGAGCTGTGTGGGGCGTGGAGTGACTGCAGACCTACCTCAGTTCCCTGGAACTGCCTGTGGCAGTGAGATGGAGCCCAGCAAGTCTCTGACCCACTACTATAGCGTTTCAAACTAGTCGTTTTCTTGACTAGTTTAGTGCAGAGAATTTATCTTCACTCTTCTTCCCTATTTTCTTTAATTTGGATGTTTCGGGGAAAAAAGAGTAGTTTCCCCACATGCATTCAGCGGGGTGAGGCCGTTTGTGCTAACGTGACAGACTCAGAACCACCAGGGTTCAAACCGTGCCCTGGCATCATTCCCCTCACTGACAGGCACAGCCATTGCCTGCTCTTCCTGTGAGAGAGCCGTATCCCAAGGTGCATGGTGTGCTGATTGTTTTCCTCCAAGACCCGCAAGTCCAGGGAGGCTTGGCTCAAGTTACATCTGGTTGAACAATCCATACTTGTCACTTCAGATGCAGAGGAAACCACCACCACAAGTGGCTATGAAAGAGTTGTCATTGGCCAGCAGAGCCAATTGTCCCTCAAGCAGGCACCGTACCCTGGGATCAGGCAGCAAAAGAAAGGCAACAGAGGGTCCTGCCAAAACTGGCACCAACAATTGTGACATGCTTTTTGCACCGGTAATCTTGGCACTTACAGCCTCAGTACAATAGCTATTACTTATGTCTCAGTCACAGAATTCGGGGTGAGGTTTCTGCACCACTGTGACCTATTGAAAGTCAGTAAGGACGTCAGCCTTAAGTGCTCAATGCTCACTCACTCTTCTTTGAGTAGTGTCCCTGTGGGTACTCCATTGTAGCTGTGTGTGTGTCCCTGCACTGCTGATCGGAGAACTTTGGTAGCAGCCTGCACATGCGCTGTTCCTCTCCTGCTATGAGACTAGCCAGCATGCATGTGTGGACCCTCCTCAGTTCCTTCTCAGCTGCCCCTGTCTAGAGACAGCTACAGCTGTCTGTTCGTAGATCATTAACTCTTTCAGAATTGTTAATTTTAGCTTCCCTTGAAGCTTTTTTTTTCTTTTACGTTGTATTATATTTGGCTGTGCCTAAATAGAAAAAAGAAAGGGCTTGTCTCCCGCCAACTCTGGTGGATCAGAACCACCTGGACAAAGGTATGCCCGACTCCCTGGGCTTAAAAAAGTGCCTCAATTACAAGGAATCTAACCCAGTGACTGATGGACACTTGCAGTGTGTTTGCTGCCTGGGAGAAAAAAACATTCTACAAAAGTGTGCTTGTGTCAGCAACTGAAGCCCAGATCCAAGAAAGACCAAGAGCCAAGACTCAAACTCCTACTCTTGAAGTTGGCCCTTCAACCCCTGGAGTTCCAACGACCCTCCACTTCGAAGGGGGGTGTGCCCAGACAGATGAGCCATTCACATAAGGCCTGAGAGTCACCGTAGCAAGCCCCAATACAGCTGAAAGCAATCTCCGTCTCCATCAGTATCATCAGTACTGTCAGCACTGACGTGGTCTAAATCAGGTACCCAGGGCATATGCGGTACTGAGACAATGGAGCAAGTCGAACTACCCAAACACCCAGTGGGCTTGGGCAAAGATGCACTTGTACCGTGGGAGCGTGAAAAACATAGACGATCCACCCCAGTATGGATCTGTTGGTATGGACGTTGGCACCAGTACTGACCTCGGTGCACCTGGCACTGACAGACCCCACTGCCAGGTTTGCATCTCCAATCCCATCAGTGCAAGCCTCTTGACATCAAAAACGCCTATCCACACCGCCGGATGTCCAGTGCATGACGGATCTTTCGGTGTCCGATGCACTGGACTCACCTCTCCTCAGTACCAGGGCCGCAGTACTGAGTTCACCCACAGCCCTGGACTTGTTGACATCTTCCTGCCAAGCACCACCCTTCTTGTCATCGGAGTCAGGAAGTGAGTGAGAGGACATGCGTTCCCGCGCCGCTCTTCCTACTCGCCATATGGGACTCACTTCACTATGTACTTCGCTTATATCATCCACCTGAAACACAGCCTCCCTGGTTTGATAAACCACCGGCCCCTACTCACCACAGTGGCCATACTGGGACCCTCAGAGACAGCAAGCCTCCCATACATCTAGTGTGGCATTTCAGCAGACAAGGAGAACACTTTCCTTCAGCCATGACTTCAGGGGCTTCTGAATCCCCTGAGCAGGTGGGGGACAAGAAAACCACTCCTTAAACCCACGTCTCGTCATCGTAACTGACAAGATGGTGATGCATCGTCTGCCATCGATGGGTGAAGTTTACAAATTATTCCAGGACCTGGCACAGAGAGTGGCAGAGGCCTTGCAAAAACCATTACAGAAGGTAACTGAGTCACCACAGGCTGGTGGACATTTTACATTCCTCCTCCTCCTCTTGAATGGCCCTTACTATTAATGAGGCACTCCTGGACCCAGCCAAACTCATCACTCTAGGGGCTGCCAGCACCAATTCAAATCCACCCCTTATCACTGGGACTGGAAATGTTTGGATCTGTTCGTCAGGAAGGCATATTCATCAGCCACCCTCCAGTTCCATGTAGTGAACTATCAAGCCTTGTTGGCAAAATATGACTACCAAAACTACATAAAACTCAGTTCCTTTATTGAGCAACTTCCTGACTGTCACAAGGACCAATTCAACGCCATAGTCAAGTTATTTGCCGAGAAGATAGACACATCCCTTCACACATTGAAGGATTTTAGGGAAATTCTTTTGTCCGTCGGGATCTATGCTCCGGCCTACAAGAGAAAGTACAGCCCTCAGCGACTGTTCAAGCCCCACTCATTACAATATCATAAGAACATAAGAATGGCCATATTGGGCCAAACCAATAGTCCATCTAGCCCGGTATCCTGTCTTCTGACAGTGGCCAATGCCAGATGCTTCAGAGGGAGTGAATAGAACAGATAATCTTCAACTGATCCGTCCCATCGGCCATTCCTAGCCTCTGGCAAACAGCAATCCCTGCCTATCCTGGCTAATAGCTATAGATGGACAAATCTGGTATGAACTTATCTAGTTCGTTTTTGAACCCCGTTATAGTCTTGGCCTTTGCAATGTCCTCTGACAAGGAGCTCCACAGGTTGTGACTGTGCATTGTGTGCAGAAATACTTCCTTCTGTTCATTTTAAACCCTCTGCCTATTCATTTCATTTGGTGACCCCCTAGTTCTTGTGTTATGAGGAGTAAATAACACATCTTTATTTACATCAGTCATGAGTTTATAGAGCTCTTTCATATCTCCCCCTTTGTCGTCTCTTTTCCATGCTGAAAAGTCCCAGTCTTATTAATCTCTCCTCATATGGAAGCTTTTCCATACCCCTCATCATTTTTGTTGCCCTTTTCTCTATTTTTTTTCAGTTCCAATATATCTTTTTTGAGATGGGGCAACCAGATCTGCACGCAGTATTCAAGATGTTGGCAGTACCATAGATTTATAAAAAGGCAATACAGTATTTTTTGTCTTATTATCTATCTCTTTCCTAATGATTCCCAACATTGTTAGCTTTTTTGACTGCCACTGCACATTGAGTAGAAGTTTTCAGAGAACTATCCACAATGACTTCAAGATTTTTCTTGAGTGGTAACAGCTAATTTAGACCCCATCATTTTATATGTATAGTAGGGATTATATTTTCCAATGTGCATTACTTTGCATTTATCAGCATTGAATTTCATCTGACATTTTGTGGTCCAGTCAAGTTATCTAAAAAATTACACAAAGTATACACTCGTAGATGTTATAAAATGCTGTATTGAGTTGTAAATTAACATATTTTAGTGATCATATTAAACCATTGTTTAAGAAATATGTGAAGAAGTATCAGTGGGAAACTTGATATTTAAATCAATGATTTTCTCTTGGTGATTTAAATCATGATTTAAATCAATGATTTAAACCACCTTGATTTAAATCAATCCACCCTGATACCATCTGGTCCTGGTGACTTATTACTGTTTATCAATTGATTCGAAAACTACCTCCAATGACACTTCAATCTGGGACAGTTCCTCTGATTTGTCACTTAAAAAGAATGGCCCTGATTTGGAAATCTCCCTCACATCCTTATCTGTGAAGACCGATGCAAAGAATCCATTTAGTTTCTCCACACTGGCCTTATCTTCCTGGAGTGCTCCTTTAGCATCTCGATCGTCAATGGTCCCCTGATTGTTTAGCAGGCTTCCTGCTTCTAATGTACTTACCTCAGCAAGAAGGCTAGGGGAGAGAGCGGCTATGATGGTGCATGCCCCCTTTCACATTCTTTGCTTTTAGTTTTTGTGTCTTTGGCTAGATGATCTTCAAATTCTTTTTTGGCCTTCCTAATTATATGTTTACACTTTACTTACCAGAGTTTATGCTCCTTTCTATTTTCCTCAATTGGATTTAACTTCCAGTTTTTAAAGGATGCCTTTTTGCCTCTAACTGCGTCTTTCACTTTATTGTTTAATCACAGTGGCACTTTTTTTTTGGTCATCTTACTATGTTTTTTAATTTGTGTCTACATTTAAATTGAGCCTCTATTATGGTGTCTTTAAAAAGTTTCTATGCAACTTGCAGGGATTTTACTTTTGGCACTGTACCTTTTAATTTCTGTTTAATTTCACATCTGAAATTCACTTCTAAGGTGACTTCTGCTTTTCATATAAACCAGCTTATTCAGCTTCCAACCTTTTATCCTAAACCTCATCAGGATAGTAGGGAAGTCATCCTCCATACGCACAATGTGAGGAGAGCCTTGGCCTTCTATTTGGACAAAACAAGAGCTCTCAGAAAATCTCTGACAAAGTGGGTTGCAGCCCACGAAAGCTTATGCCCACAGAAATTTGTTAGTCTTTAAGGTGCTACAGGACAATCGTTGTTTTTGCAGAAAATCTCTGAGGCTCTTTCTCTCCATTGCAGATAGGTCAAAGGGTACAGTGATTTCAGCTGAAAGACTCTCCAAGTGGGTCTCAAACTAGGGATGTAAGTGGCTAAACGTTTAAATGGTAAGCAGCGGTCTTACTGTTTATTAATTAGTTTAAATGTTTGCCCTCGGGGGACTGGCCAAGCCCAGTGCGCTTCCCCGCGAGGGCAGCGTGCTGGGCTCGGTCCCTTGCCGCGAGCGAGAGCTGCCCAGCTGCGGCTCTGCACATGCCGGTGGGGGGGGGGGACGAGGGAGCCAAGCTCAGTGCGGCTCCCCTCATCCCCCGTGCATTTAACTGTTTAAACGTTCTATTTTTAGAAGTTTAAATGGATTGTTAATAAAATGAATGTTTATGTCCCTATCTCGAACTCTATCAAGCTATTACCAGATGCATAATGTACTTCCTCCCCATCTTCAATACACACGCACTTGACGAGATCAATTTCCTCCTCTTTTGCCTTTTCCAAGGGTTTCCCTATATCGGAAATCTGCAGAGCAGCTACCCGGGCATCTGCACATACCTTCGCAGAACATTATGCCATCTTCGGGGACTCGGCTGCAGATTCCAGATCCGGTGTCACAGTGCTATTATCCATTACAGACTCAACTCCCAATTCCCAGCCTCTGATCCTTGTGCGCCAATCCCGGTGTGCCTGCTGCAGCTTATACTCCTCATCCCACCACCCAGAAGAGGCACGGCTTGCCAGTTGCCTACAGTGGGATCAGTAATGACACAGAGTCAAAGAATGACCAGTTACTAGCCCTACAGTAACTCTGGTTCTTTGAGGAGGTGTGGTCGGTGCAGATCCCAGGATCGGCTCTCCATTCCTATTTCAGGACTTCTCTGCTAACACGGGCTCAGAGCTGTGAGGGGACTGACCAGGGGCCCTGTGTGCTCTGGCCTTTATGCCCTCGGACAGGATCGTGTGTGCCGCCCAGCAGACATGGCTATTCAGAAGAATCTGATCTTGCCTGCATGTGCGCTTACAGTTGGATCCACACTGACATCATCTCAAAGAACCACACTTTTAGGGTCTGGTAAGTAATCATTCGTTTTAAATAACCTACTTTAAAATGCCCAAATGCCTTTGATAGGATGATTTTCTATTTAGATTTTGATGTTTATCTAGCTGAGAAAGTTGACTTCCTGTAAATGTTGGACTACTGTTCCAGTTTGTCTGAATGTTAAGTGAATAACAGTAATCTTTTCTCCACCTCCCAATAGAGAGATTACAGAAGCACGTGAAATTACAAGAAAACCAGTTGCTCGTAGTTCACTAGAAAGTGCAGAATATGTTAAGGTCATTACGGGTTTACTGAATGCAAAAGACTTCCGGGACAGAATTAATGGAATTAAACAGCTATTATCAGATACTGAGAACAATCAAGAACTCGTTGTTGCGAACATTGTGAAGGTAACTGTATATAAAAACATCCTCTTTCGAAGGCCCATTAGCTTCATCCTGATTCTCTGTGGGAAAAGCCTTGATAATAAGAATGTACTGGTTCAAAGAGTCTCACTACTAAAAACATTGGTTTGTTCTTTTATTATGTAAATCTGACAAACAGGAGGGTCCCAGAGCAAGTGAGGAATAGATCAGGCCTGGCTATTGATTAGATAAGGGAGGTACAAAAAGAGTTGGAAACAAATGGGGAAAGAGAGAGGCTTAGAGCTGTGTCTTAGGTAGAGCTGGAAAAAGAAGGAATTGGAAAGATTGGGGAACGTCAGACATGATTGCAGAATTAAGCATGGAGTAATTTTTCCAGTAATGTCAGTTTTCTTCTCATCTTAATTCCATGTTAAATCTGTGTGTGATTCAAACAAGAATCTATTACCCAGTTTGGATTTTCTCTGTTTTTTTTTCAGTACAGTTTTACTGCCAGTGTGCGAGTACTTGCCTTTTACCATATCGTGTTTTCGGAAGCTGTAGACTGCATCAGTTTAAATAACTCCTGAGCATCTTAAGCAGTCTTTGCCGTGGCTTATTTATTTCTATTGTGGTAGTTGGGGTCGGGGCCTGATTGTGCTAGGTATTGTATAAAGGAGGATGTGGTACCTGTCTGAAAATCTTAAACTTTAAAAAAGTAAACATGCGAAAGGTAGAAGAGAGACATACAATCAAAATTAGTACACCAAAAACCCTATGTTGTGTGTGAATTAAGATTGCTCTGTACAGAGCATAATTTACACAAAATGCAAAAAAGCAGGGAAATTAAAAGTTAATGCATCTACTGTGCCACACCTTTTACTACTGCCCTCAGAGATGCACACCTCATCTCTAGAAAAATCACCAAACAAGATCATACACCACAACCTTAATCTGTCCCAGGAGAGATGCCAGCCATCCAGCAGCCTCCTTCCCCAAACACCTCCCCATCATAAACTGCTGGACTTTCCTCTGCTTTCCTCTCTACCATCTGTTCAGCATAGTTCTGGAAAGTTTCACTCACTTGTGTTTGGGGACTTGAAGGAGAAGAGGTCTATTTCTGTTTTTTCTCAAGAGTTAATTTGTTAGTATCAGTGGGGTAGCTGCATCCTGTGTACTTACTCGGGAATGCTATTTTTAAGGGAAAAATAGTAACCTTGAATAGATTGGGTTAAAACCCTAGCAGAATCCCTTTACTTTTAATGGAGTCCTGCAGGAATCATTGGCTCCATGCGATTCAATATCCTTATCAGTGATCTAGAAGACAATATAAAACCAGTAAAAAGGGCTCATTAGACGAAAAGGTCTAATAGTTGGAAGTTAAGGCTAGACAACTTCAGACCAGAAAATTAGGCACAAGTTTTTACCAGTGAAGGTAATTAAGCACTGGAACATCTTGCCTAGGGTTGTGATGAATTCTCCAACACCTGAAGTTTTTGAATTAAGGCTAGATATCTTTCTTAGAGATGCTTTAGCTCAAACAAAAATTGTGGGGTTGATACAGAAATTACGGAGGTTCTGTGTATGGCCTGTGTTATGCATGAGGTCAGACTAGAGGAACATAATGGCCCCTTCTGGCCTTAAAAATCTATACATCTAGAAATACTTATTGTGTCTGTTTTGTCATTACTTCAAGAAGGCAAAAAAGCACTTTGGGATACTTATTCTTTACCATTTTGTGTTGTGGTAGTATCTCAGGGTTGTAATACTAGACCAAAGCCGCACTGTGCTAAACACTGCACAAACATATGTCTCTAAAATGCTATGGGACGGGGACACTCTACTCTTCTTAGAATGAATCCCTGGATTTAGCATGTTTCAGTGGGTAGCCTTGTTTAAAAAAATCAGTAGAACAGAAAATACGGCTGTCTGATCAAAAGTTACAGAAGGCTAGTGTAATGTCATTGTGTTGTCTGGGAATGACTAGAGTACATATGGACTGAGATGAAATTAAACTATATACAGTATAAAAATATCAAACACCATTTCACCTTGGTAAAAAAGGATAAAAGCCCAAATTATTGCACATCCAAGTCTTGTTTTGATAAAATACAAAACTCAAGTTACTCAAATAATGTATGAGAAAAACATCAAACTTCTCTAACTCCTGTGATATTTGTACACTTTTTCAGATCTTTGATGCTTTCAAGTCTCGCTTGCATGACTCCAACAGCAAAGTAAATCAGGTAGCTCTGGAGACTATGTATAAGATGATTCCTTTGCTGAAAGATAATTTATCACCTGTTATCAACATGTTGATTCCAGCCATGGTAGACAACAACCTGAACTCCAAGAATCCTGGGATCTATGCTGCTGCCACAAATGTTATTCAAGCTCTTTGTCAACATTTAGGTAATTAACTGTTTGAAGGAGCCAGTCTTTATAAAACTGTTTCTACCAAGCCATTGTAGATGTGCTAGGGAGGAAAGGGTTTAAGTAAATTGATAAAATCAGCATAGATTCACTTTGGTGACAGTTAGGAATGAAAAAACAGAGACTATCCGTTCCCTTTTCCACCCTGCACATTCACAACTGTTAGGCTGTTTGCCCTGATCAGTGCTGCTTTAAGTCTGTCTATATAAATCGGGAAGGGCCCAGTCCTGCAGATTGAAGAGCACGTGCTATGCAGCTGAGTGCCCCTAACTGTAATGACATAGAATTTAAAAGCATTAAGCAACTTTAAGGACTAGACCTATGAGTAGTAATGTAGATGTTCACAGCCTTGCTGCCATCTACCTTTCTAACTCTCTGCAATGTGTAGTAGTTGTTAGTTCTTATAAGAAATCAGTTCTCTTATAGCTATTCATAAAAATTCACAAGTTAAAATAATCCTTTGAGCTTCAATGAAGAAAGAGACTTCCTACCTTAAGTCACTTTAGTTCAGTAGTTTTATTTTACAAAATAATTTTAACTTGCCTATATACTTTTTTGATGTATAAATGTGCTTATTCTGGTGGTCTTTAACATTGTGTATTCTTTGAATTTAGATAATTACTTGCTTCTCCAACCATTCTGCACAAAGGCCCAGTTTTTGAATGGAAAAGCAAAACAAGACATGACTGAAAAGCTTGCTGGTAAAGTTACATCTTGCTTTGCAAGTTCACTTTTACTTGTATTCTATTCTCATTCGCCAAACTCACTTCTTGATGATATTGGTTGTGTTTGTCACAAAAGCAATAGTGTTGCATTTGGCAGATCCGCCCTGCAGTTCGCAGAGATCATGCATATTGCCCGTGAAGTGATTCTCATGCCACATGCTCTCTGTCAGAAGAAACAGTTAGTACTTTTAAGCCGAAGGAGCAGGCATACTAGTTGGGCAGATACTCCTGCAAAGGCGCCATATAATAAGATAAATGATAGTGTAACTTTAATGGTTCTTTCCAAACTCTTAATTAGATTCATCTTGGATTGTGCTGTCAATACTTCCATAACTGAAATACGTTATATTGTCACTTGACCCCTGATCCAGCACCATGGTCAGTACAGGCAGCCCTCTGCATCTTTGTGGAACAAGCCAAAAGACTGGGACCTGTAGGAGAGGTTTGCTTGCTATTCTGTCACGTGTGGTGCTGTCTCTGTCTCTTTTCCCCCTTCTGTATCTTTGGGGTAATCTTACAGCACATTAATCATGTAAAGTAAAATCTCCCCTTCTAGTGTCTGGTTAATTAATATATAAATTAATTGCTTGCATGGGAACCCCCCTCCCAGGCTTACCTTGTCTTCAGTTTTTCCCAGACCATTCACTAGGAGATGTAATTAATCCTCCTCCTTCAAGTGAATGGGAGCATGTGCCCCATGTGCCTTTGATCAGAGATTAAAGGTAGCAGTGCCCTTTCCACCCACACATGTGCTCTATTCTGCCTTGTGCTCCGCACCGTGGCTCTATAGAGTTGTGCAGGGAAACCAACTTCAGTTCCTTCTCAGCTGCCTTGGCTTGAGATGGAACCTCAGCAGTGTTTCCAAGTTGAGCTTATCTCAACTGTATTTTTTCCCATAGTTTTACTTAGCTTAGTTGTAGTAGTACAGTAGTAGTTAATAGGTGAGAATCATTGTCCTTCCAGCCTGTTTCTCTGAGGAAAACTTCAGATTGCTAGGAGGGTATGCATGGCTCACCAGGTTTTAAATGTTGCCTTTTGTGCTGGAAGGTTATCCTAGTGAGTAATAAAAGTGTAAATTTTGCCTGGCTTTAAAATTGAGAGCCGGAAAGAAAGGGGAGATTGAATTGTGCCTTCTCATGATGAAGAGCTCCCTCTGTCCGGCTTCTGACCCAGGGCAGGAGACCTCCCTCTGTACTCTGGTCTCCGAGCAAGTTGAGCACTTCAGCACAATGCTCCCCCAGAACTTCTAAGAGGAAAACTCAAGAATCCTCTTCAAAGGCTCTAGGAAAGGAAGCTTGGGTTCACCAGGTAGGAAATCTACTTCAAAGAAAACCCAGTTGCCAACTGAGACAACTATTTTGGTGCCCGCCAGTTCCCGAATCAGTACCCACAAGCCTGGAGGTTCTTTAGATGCTGTGAACACCTCTAAACCCAAAGAATCTAAGGGTTCTGTCTCCAGAAGATCATTGGTATTGGTAGGGGATCAAGGCGACAAAGAGAAGATGACTCCTTCTAGGTCGGTACTGGTAGAATCAACCCGGCTCTCGGTACCAACCATTTCGGCACCACAGAAAAGACCTAACTATCATCTCAGAGCACATAAAGCCTACAGTAATGCCTTCTCCCTGTGCCACAATCATCTCTGCTCAGGCTGCAGGCTCACTACTGACTACCATGTTGGTACCGCACGAGTTTAGATTTTCACGGGACCTCACAGAGGTGACAGAGATGCCTGACTCTCCTTTGTTCGGTACCAATCCATTATCAATACTAAGGATCTCTAGGTCTCCAGACATTCACCTGATATCAATTTCTTTCTACTGGTGCTTCTCCCCTACAGAGTGACATTGCAGATGATAATGGGGATTTCTCATTGATTTCTCAAATTTTGGTTCAGGGTTTCCCTCCTCGCTATCTGGAGTGTTTTTCCAGAAACTTCTTTGGAGATGGAACATGTTTGAGAAAGTCACCCTCTAGCTCCATTCTGGTGGCCTGGGCACTCTTAGATGTACCCAACTATACTGTATGGGCTCCCTCAATGGCCATTCTGGGATTCATGGTCAGCATACCGCTAACAATTCTCTAGGACCACTACCATCACAATAGGTGTAGACAATCCTCTCCCTCCCCCTGCTCGCTCTTTAGAAGGCCTGAACCAGGAGAAGAGACTTTCAAGGATCAAGAGGCAAGAGCGGACAAGAGAGGTCATCCTACTAACCAACATCTCTTCTTTATCCCCAGATGAAGCAATCATGACTCCTCCTCCATCCCTGGCTGATGATATCATAGTTCCAGGATTTCTTTACAAGAATAGCAGACTTCTTATAAATACCACTGGAGGTTAAGGAGTCACAACATAAACTGCTGGATATTCTTCATATAGCGTCGTGCCTGAATTGTGCTACCTATTAGTAAGACTGCTGGATCTTGCAAAAATAATCTGGTGTACCCCAGTGACAATACTACCCGCTTGTTAAAGGGCTGACAAAGAATAAGTTCCACCTAATCTTTTGGAGTTTCTGATTTCTTCTTCCAACTCCGTAGCTGTAAATGAACATGGAAGGCAGCACCATGCTAACTCAATGCCATACAACAGAAATCAGCAGTGTCTCATTGTATATGGTCGCAAGTCATATTCCTCTGTGACTCTGCAATTTAGGATTGCCAACTATTAGGTGTTGATTTCAAAATATAATCATGCTAACTACTCAAAGTTTGATTCGTTTGATGAGCTTTTACCACCCGAGCAGTGTGACCAATTTCAGGCAATCATTACAGAGGATCAGCTTCTTGCCAGAACATCACTGCATGTCTCACTGGATGCTGCTGATAGAGCTGCTCACTCTGTTTCCATGGCGGTAGTCATGAGAAAAGCCTCCTGGCTTCAGCTCTCAGGATTTCCGAGGGAGGTCCAGAATACAGTTGTGTATCTTCCCATTGATGGCTTAAAAATGTTTGCAGAGAGTACCGATGAGTGTCTGCATACTTAAAAGATTGCAGGGCCACTCTGCATTCACTGGGAATTTACATACCTGCATATAAACAGAGATCTTGTCCTGTTCAATTCTCTGGCTTCCAGAGACCTTATGAACCTCAACAAAACAGGCAGAAAGGTTCCAGAAAAAGAGTCCATTGCTGCACAGGCATCAAGCTCACCCTCTTCACTGAAACACGAAGTTTGATGTGGTAGTTGAGGTTCTGAATTATCTCCCCCTTTCTTCTTACTAACTGCAACAGTAGTTCACCTACTGTGCCTTCACAGTAATTCATGTGCCCTCCTTGCAGCGGGACCGCCTTTTTCACTTCTGACAAGCATGGGAGTATATCACTACGGATAAGTGGGTTTGGTGATCAGATCAGCAGGATACTCCATCCACTTTACTTCCCTCCATCCCAACCACCTTCCTCTTCCCTCTTCAGGGACCCCTTTCACAAGCATCTTCTAAAACAGGAAATAGACTCCCTCCTGAACTTAGGTGCAGTAGAACCAGTTCCAGTCCAACACAGAGGAAAGGGGTTTTATTCCAGGTACTTCCTGGTTCCAAAAAAGAGAATGGCAGTTGAAGACCCATTCTAGATCTAAGGCTTCTCAACAGATTTGTGAAGATACAGACATTCAAAATGATAACACTTTGCAGCAGTGATACCATTATTGGATGTAAGGGACTGGTTCTCTACTTACAAGATGCATATTTCCATATAACGGTTCACCCTTCCCACAGAAGGTTCTTATGTTTCACTCTAGGTCAGAACCATTTACTATACTGAGTGCTTCTAGTCAGCCTCTCGTCTGCGCCCAGAGTGTTTTTGAAGGCTCTGTCAGTGGCTTATATTCACAGAAGAGGAATCTTAATATTCCCATATGCCGACAATTGGCTGCTAAAAAGGTGTTCCTATACAGCAAGACCTCAGTGGCCACTCAGAAGGCCATAGCACTATTTCTCAGCCTGGGACTACAGTTAAACATTCAAAAGTCCACTTTGACCCTGGTGCAAAGATGGGAGTTCACAGTTTACCTTGATAAGACAAAGCTTACCTCCCAACGCACAGGTTTACAACCCTATCAAATTTAGTCACTTCAGTCCAAGTCAATCTCCAGATATTGGTCAAAAATTATCTCCTGTTGTTGGGGCATATGGCAGCTGTTTTTTTTGTGATAAGCCATGTGACGCTGAACATATGATGCCTCCAGGGGTGGCCCAGAACTGTTTTCATTTGCTGAGCAAACACAGTTTGAACAAACCACTCTGTTCCTACTGCCGTAAGGAAGTCCGTTGACTGGTGGAAAGAGCCTCACAATGTTGGTGCATGAGTTCCCTTTGCTCTGCTGTCTCCAGTGATTGTAATAACAGATGCATTCCTATTGGGATGGGGAGCACATCTCAATACTCCAGGTTAGGTGGTCATGTCATGAGACCACTCGACACATCAACTTGCTGGAACTCAGGGCAGTCAGAAATGCCTGTTTCCATTTTATGCTGTTGACCAAGGAAAATATGTGAAGATTATGCTCCCTCTGGCCTGAAGCAGAGAGACTCTGAAATTTGTCCATGCAAAGTCACATCAGCATCTCAGCAGCTTACCTTCCGGGCAATCAGAACACCACCACTAATACCCTCAGCAGAGGCTTCTCTCGGGATCACGAATGGGAGATAAATCCCATTATATGCCACTGCATATTTCAGTGTTGGAGTGTCCTGCAGATAGACCTGTTCTCCATGGCCAGAAAAAGGAAGTGTTTTCAGCTCTGACTGAGAGAAGGACTGGGCTGCCACTCTTTGGGAGATGCCTTTCTCGTTTGTTGGACGTTGGGTCTGTTATATATGCTTCCTTCAACTCCTCTACTACCCAAGGTGTTGATTAAGATAACGAAGGACAAGGCCAGAGTTTATTCTGGTGGTTTTGACGTGGCCAAGGCAGACATGGTTTTCTTACCTCAACCATTTGGCTGCTTGTCAACCGATCACCCTCTACAGACCATCCGTCACCACCTCTCTCAGAATGCCAGTCAAATTCTTCACCTCAAACCTCAGGGTTCTTTGCCGCAAAGCATAGCAATTCGATTTATGGGGTTAGAAACAACTTGTTCTGAGTAAGTGAGAAGAATATTGTTATGTAGCAGCAAGCAGTCTCCCCATAATATTTACCTACAAAAATGGATGAGATTCAGCCACTGGTGTGACCTAAGACACCTTTCACCTGTGTCTTCTTCTCTGTCAGATATACTAGATAACATCCTAGGACTGACAAAGACAGGTTTGTCTTTGAGTTCTTGTATGGCACATTTTGGTAACCATTCTGTTTCCTGGTGGAGTGCTTTTCGGTGTTTGCACATCTGATGATGGTGAGATTTCTCAAGGGATTAGGGAACTCTTTCCATGAGTCAAACATCCTGCCCTGGTTTGGGACCTCAACTTGGTGCTTAAATGCCTTACAAGATCTCCTTGTAAGCCAATGGCAACCTGTCTATTCATGACTGATCTATGAAAATGGTCTTCCTGGCAGCCATTACCTCTGCTCAAAGATTTGGGGAGGGAGAATGTCTTGATGGCATATTCACCATTCACAGAATTCTTCAAGGACAAAGTCACATTGCAATCACATCCCAAATTCTTACTGAAGGTGTTGTCTGACTTCCTCGTTAATCATTCTATTCATCTTCCAGTTTTCTTTCCTAAACTACATCTAAATAAGGAGGATGTGGTATAATACACACTTGATGTCAGGAGGGCATTAGCATTTTACTTGGACGGGACTAAGCCATTTCGAAAATCTACCAGGTTGTGTCTTTTGTGAACAGATCTAAGGGATTTCCAAGCAAAGCCTCTCTAGATGGATATCTGGCGGCATTATCTTTCGTTATCAGTACTCTAGAAGGAGCTTGGAGATCATTATATTAACCCATTCAGCTCTTTCTACTTCAGTAGACTTTTTTAAGACTGTTCCTTCCCATTGTTGAGATATAGACTCATAACTTGGACCTCCCTCCATACACACCTTTTCTGAACTTTATGAAGTAATTCATTACTCAGCTTCTGATGCTGTTTGGCTTTACTGTACTATCTTCGATCTTGGACTCCTCTCTGAAGCACTGTTGTTCCTCCCTCCCCCTACCTTAGAGGGCACTGCTCGGTAGTCACCTGAAGTGAAGCACTCAGAGAGACACTACTTTAAGGAAGAGAGGTTACTCACGCTGTTCAGTAACTGTAGTTGTTTGAGATGTGTGTCCCCATGCCCTGTGCCCTCCTTCCCCCTGCTTCAGCATTTTCTGCTGTGGAGCTTGGTGGTAGAAAAGGACCTGAGGGCAGTTTGCCTGAGCAGCTCTATGTAGCCATGGTGCAGACAGGGATAGTTGCTTATATGACAAAGCCCCTAATATTGGAACATCTGGTCACCCTGGGTGCAGAGCACAAGGCAGAGTAGAGCGCATGCATGGGCTGAATGGGCACTGCTACCTAAAACTTCTGCTCAAAGGTGCATGGGGTGCGTGTGTGCCAGAAGTTGAGCACCCATAAGGACACACATCTCGAAGAACTACATTTAGTGCTCAGGGTAGATAATTTTCCTTCCGCTCAGGTTCACAGTAGTCTTCCACCCCCCCAGCTGCAGAGACTCTCCACAACCCTTTCACTAGGATATGGAAAGAGTCCTTCCACCCCTCATGGTTGGTCCTCTTACAGCTTCTGGCCATAGTCCTTTGCAAACTCATTCTCCAGGCCCCTGTGAGAAAAAAACAGCAGCCATGGCTGTTCCCCTTCAGATTTTCTTCTCTCTTACAAATCTTCCTCCCATTGACGCAGTGGTTTGGCTTTTATATCTTACTGCTTCTCACAGCTGGCCTTGCTCTCAACCTGTCATCGCATGGTTCTTAGCGACTACAGGTACCACAGTGCCTCACCTTACAGGAGACAGACCCATTAACAAGTGAACTGGGCTGCATTTCCTCTGAAAAGGGCCAGCACACTCCGTTACTGGATCTTAATCTAGTAGCATGTTAATTTTTTAAAAGAATATATTAGATAGGTGCTTCTGGACGTGATGATAGACAGAAGTAGACTTGTAATTGTACGTCGTCCTGGGAACAGTATTCTTGTGTACTGCTAGGTTTCCTTTTCTAGATTTCCTCACTGACATTGTTAGAATATTGTTACGAAGGCAAATGACAATAATAGAGATAATAGCAACATCCTGACCAATTCTTACATAGCTAGGATTAATTAATTCTGCTCTCCATAATAGATGGCCAGATTTTCAAATTGGCCTAAAATCAGATTTAAAATGTATCCCCTCATTGTTCATATACCAGTTGGGCAGATAATGTCTCTTGCAGCTTTATTTGGTCCAGTATCACATTTAATAGTTTAAGAGTATAGTTTTAAGTTCATTGGCAGTATATTTCCTACCACCTATAATAAAACAACTAAAGCTTATGCTACAGTTTGAGATTATAAATGTATGTTGCATAAGTTTCATCAGCAGATGACGTACAAAACCATTATAGACAAAAGTATAGTATAAATCTATTCAACATTTTTATAAAGGATTTGGAAGTAAATATTAAAATCACTGCTGATAAAATTTGTAGATGACGCAAAGATTGGCAAAATGGTAAATAATGATATACAGGGCAGCCACAGAGAACAGTATTGGTGAAACTGATATTGGAATACTGTGTGCAGTTCTGGTGTCCACATATTAAAAAGGATGTTGAAAAATTGGAGCGGGTGCAGAAAAGAGCCACAACAATGATTCAAGGGATGGAGAAAATACCTTACAGGGGAAAAACTTAGAGCAGTGGTTCTCAATCAGAGGTATGTGTACCCCTGGGAGTATGCAGAGGTTTTCCAGATTTTCAGCTGGATATTTGCCTACTTTTACAACAGGCTACATAAAAAGCAAAATCAGTACAAACTAAAATTTCATACAATGATTTGTTTATACTGCTCTATATACTATAAACTGAAATGTACATACAGTATTTATAATCCAATTGATTTATTTTATAATTATATGGTAAAAATGAGAAAGTAAGCATTTTTTCTGTAATAGTGCGCTGAGACACTTTTGTATTTTTATGCCTGATTTTGTAAACAAGTAATTTTTAATTGAGATGAAATTTGGGGGTATACAAGACACATCAGATTCCTGAACGGGGTACAGTAGGAAAGGTTGAGAGCCACTGACTTAGAGCTCAATGTGTTTAGTTTATCAAAAAAGAAGATTGAGTTGAGTTCATTACTGTTTATAAGTTCCTTCACAGAAAGAAAATACCAGGTACTAAGTAGGGCTCTTTAACAGAGAAAGGAAGAACAAGAACCAGCAGCTGGAAGCTGAAGCCAGACAAATACAGATTAAATAAGACATACAATTTTAATAGTGAGGGTGATTATCTGTTGGAACAAATTACTAGGGGAAGTAGTGGATTCTCAGTTTCTTGAGGTCTTTAAAATCAAGTCTGGATACTTTTCTGGAAAATGTGCTTTAGTCAAACACAAGTTGTTGGGCTCAACACAGGGTAAATGGGTGAATTGTAATGGCCTGTGATGTGCAGGAGGTCAGACTTCAGATGATCTAATGGTCCCCTCTGGCCTTAAAATCTATGGGTAAATCCATGATCCACCCAGACCTTGAATACTGCATGTAGTTCTGGTTGCCCTATCAAATAAGATATATTAGAATTCAAAAAGATACATAGGAGGGCAGCAAAAGTGATTAAGGGTATGGAACAGCTTTCATATACAGAGAGATTAAAAAGACTGGGACTGCTTACCTTGGAAAAGAGACAACTAAGGGGGGATATAATAGAGATCTATAAAATCATGAATGGTGTGAAGAAAGTGAATAAGGAAGTGTTATTTACTTCTTCACACAACACAAGCACCAGGGGTCACCCAATGAAGGCACCAGGTTTAAAACAAAGAAAAAGAAGTACTTCCTCACACCATGCAAAAATCAACATGTGGAACTAATTGCCAGAGGATGTTGTGAAGCCAAAACTATAATGGGGTTCAAATAAATTAGATACATTCATGGAGAATAGGTCCATCAATGGCTATTATCCAAAATGGTCAGAGATTCAACTCCATGTTCTGGGTGTCCCTAGTCTCAGACTGCCAGAAGCTGGGAGTGGATGACAAGGGATGGATCACTGTTCTATTCATTCCCTCTGAAGCACCTGGCATTGGCCACTGTCAGAAGACAGGATACTGGGCTAGATGGGCTATTGGTCTGACCCAGTATGGCTGTTCTTATGAATCTAAATTTTCACATGAAGCTGAATTTTCCACACAGTTGAAGAGTTGTGTATCAGGTTAGGTGTTTTTTCCTTGAGGGTGGTGTGCTGTTCTAATAAAATTAATGGAACTGTATTGCTACACACACTGGTGACAAGATGAAAATATGCTTGTAATATTTATGCTTTGAAGTAATTAAATCTTATATAGGGATATTTTATTTAGGGGTATTTATATTATAGGACTTCTGTACTGCCAGTGTTTTTAATTATATCTAATATGCCCAAGGGTTGCAGAACATGTGGAACTCTGTCAGGTTTCTCAGAAGCGGGGGTTAGCGTGACAGCATTGCCCCACTCCTGCCTTTCTCTAGCCACAAACTGCTCAGAGACCTTCTTCTGGTCAAACACCTTGTGCGGTTTATTGACTAAGTTCTTCCCAGCATCCTCACTAACTTGTGCAGCTCTGTGTTTACAAAAGCATACACTCCTTAGCTCAGTGAGCCAAGACAGGGAGAGAAAAGTTACCGTCCTCTCCGAGATCTCTCTGGGCTCTGACCCTGAAAAGCCTGACAGTCTTTCTTCCTCCCTGAGCATTTTCCTTCCTGTGCCTTTTTTACCTCTTGTGTAATTGGACTGATTAGCCTTTTGGGCTCTCCTCAGTCCGTCCCAATCTATCCATTAGGCACAGCTTTATGGCTGAGGTTTACTCTGGAGTGGTTTAATTGGTGATCCACTGCTGGTACAGCTGCTGTTGCCTAGCCCTCTGTCACAGTTATCCTAACACACAAACTACAATACTGATGCATAATGATGAGTAAAGAAAGTTATAATACCCCTGTCTCACACTGTGTCCTTTTCTAGGTTTGTCTGCCATATTTTTTTAATGAATGATAACTATTTATTTGCGGTAGATGGATATAACTTTAAAAAAAAGTTAAAGTCTCGGGGGGGGGGGGGGGAGGAAGGGAGATGATTTTCAAGTGATACTATTTAAATTGGCTTCATAGATATCATATTGTCTTTGCACAGAAAATACAAGCAATAGTCATTACTGGTTTATTGTATTCTCTTACTTTTTTTTAGATCTTGTTATGGAGCTATACCCACGGAAGCCTCATGCAATAGAGCAGAAAGTTTTAGTTGTCCTATGGCATCTCTTAGGAAACATGACAAACAGCGGCTCTCTACCTGGAGCTGGAGGAAATATTCGGACAGCTACAGCTAAATTATCAAAAGCACTTTTTGCACAAATGGGTCAAAGTCTGTTAATCCAGGCTGCATCTCAGCCACCACACATCAAAAAGAGTTTAGAAGAATTTCTTGATATAACTCCCTAAAATGAATTGTGTGTATGTGTGTGTAAATCAGTCAGAACATAACACTATATGACAGACTGATAACTGTTTACATGAAGACAAGTGGAACAATTCTAACGTTGCTTTTTCACAGTGCCTGCACTTTCATGTAGAACTAGAATGGCTGCCTTTATTGAAAACCTGTAGAGCACCTCACTGTCCTGTACCAGCACATGTACACCAAATCGGTATAGCACTCATGAACTCTCTTCACTGGTGTTGCTTGCAGGCCACATGGAAGTATCTAAGGTCTTTAAAGAGAAGTCAGTCCTGCTCATTTGCACTCTTTAGAAATGAGAGCACAGCACCCTGTATGTAATAATAGATATGAAATTTGTAATGAATAATATACTTTTTATGATGTAATCATGTTTTGACATGTTTTCTCACTTAGCCTTACTTATGTAAGTGGAAAAAAATCCTTGAGTGATGTATATGGTACCAAGAACAGGGGTTTGTGTGACATTTGTGAAAAATATGTATTTCTTAAATCAGTCCACTTACGATTGTGCAGTATTAGCTTGCTATTGCTGCTGTTACATAGATGTAACATTTGTTTGACTGTTGGGTATAATAAGCTGCACAGATGTAAAATTTTAACAGGTTATAATGAAGCATGATGACAAATTTTAGGAAATGAGTAATTTTTACAGATTTTGAATACACATTTGTCTTAAAAGAGAAATTCCATGTGGTGAATGTAACTTCCATATTTTTGTTTAAAAACACTAAATTTAATCTTTACCTGTCAAACATTTATAAAGGTATTATCTTTCAGTCCAGGTGTTTAATTCTCAACAACATAGTGCCAGATCTTCTATAGCTTTTTTCAGAGTTCTCCAGCTACAAGTACTGTACTCATTTTAAAAAAGAAAGAGGAATGTTATAAAAAAAATAAAATAAATGGATTTATTTCTGTAAAAGTGTAACATGTTTCTCTCAAACTCTCTCCCTGGGTTGGCTGCAAAAGAAAAAAATATGGACAACCAAACATAAAACAAAGACTAACTTTATCTGTAAAGTTCTAGTTTATATGGGGTATCAGAGAGGATGAATATTACCATGAAGCAAGATTCTGTTTCATGGGTAATTGTGTTAAACAGTAAGATGGTTAAAAGTGTAAAACTATTCGAATTGTGAGCTCAAGGAAACTACACATTTTTCTTCTAGAAGAGTTCCAGAGGGGTAGCCGTGTTAGTCTGTATACAGCAAAATCAAGGGGAGTTCTGTAGCACTTTAAAGACTAACAAATTTAATTTCAGCAGGCATAAGCTTTCGTGAGCTTCAGCACACTTTCTCAGATGCAGTTGGTAGAAATGATACAGCAAATAGGTAACATATATAGGAGGCAACATATATATATCCAAGGGCATAGATAACAATGGGGTAGGTGGATGAAAGCCGGGTACTTGAGGCCTAATGACAACCATTGAGTAGGAGGTGAGAATGGGTGATCAGAGCAAATTACTTCTTGTAGTGAGATAGCCATTCCAAATCCCCGGTCAAACCCAGTTTGAATGTGTCAAGTTTGCAGATAATTTCTAACTCAGGAGTTTCTCTTTGGAGTCTGTTTTTGAAGTTTTTTTTGGAGAAGTATGGCAACTTTCAGGTCAGTGACAGTGTGCCCTGGGAGACTGAAGTGTTCTCCGACTGGTTTATGGATGTTATTATTTTTTATGTCTGATTTGTGTCCATTTATCCTTTTGTGTAGTGACAGTCCGGTTTGGCCAATGTCCATGGCAGAGGGGCATTGCTGGCACATGGTGGCATATATAACATTGGTAGATGTGCGGGTGAATGAGCCCCTTATGGTGTGACTGATGTGGTTAGGACCTGTGATGGTGTCACTAGAGTTGATGTGTGGGCAGAGCTGCCTCCTGTATATGTTACCTATTTGCTGTGTCATTCCTACCAACTGCATCTGAGGAAGTGGGCTGAAGCGCAGGAAAGCTTACGCCTGCTGAAATGAAACGTGTTAGTCTTTGCAGTGCTACAGAACTTTGTTCTGCCGTGGCCCTACTCTGACGACTGATGCAGCGGGAGATAAACGAAGAGTGGGACGTTACCTGTAGGTATAACTTCGGAGGGGAATCTGGGTCCCCACTTTCAGCTCCTTCGCACCAGCCTCTGCTCTGGGCGTTCCCTGCCCTTGGAGGTAGGAGCAGGCAGGAGGATGGGGCGGCAGCTCACCCCGCCAGCTGGACACACAGACACCAGACAGACGGGGCTCCTCAGCTACGCTGGTCTTTTGTGTTGGGGCAGCAGGCGGGGGGCAGGGGCTGTACTTACAGCAACCGCTGTAGCGCCTGCCCCAGGGCTCACCCCCTAGGCTAAGACAGCTGGGCCGGGGCTGGAGAGGGGCCAGGCGCACACGGCGGGCGCAGCTCCCTGAGGGGGAGGGAAGCTTGGAGACGAGACTCCTGCTGCCCCCGGCAGCGGCCAGCGCCGAGCACCCCGGGCATCCACGCCGCCGGGCTGTGCCGCGCTCTGCGGCGGGGCGGGGCGGGCTGCACCCCGGCTGTGGAAGGCGCGGGGCGGCGATTCCCTGTGACCAGGCGTGACGCGGGAGCTGTGGGGAGCGGAGACCGGCCCCTCCCCCCACCCGAGAGCGGCGCGCGCTGTGCGCTGAGGGCAGCGTGGGGGGCGGGGCGGGGTCTCGCTGCGGGTGCCCCGAGGCCGGGGTGACGGGCGGGAGCCAGGCGCCCGTTGCGGGCTCAGAGCAGGGCCGCCGCTGAGGGGAGGCGACGCGGCGCGGCGCGGCGCGCGACCCCTCGTTGACCCCGCCCCCCGTAAGGCTCAGGGCGCAGCCACTGCACGTGCCTGTCCCTCAGGCCGCCCGCCAGCCACTGAGGGGCGGAGCCACAGCCTGACGCGTCCCTGGGCCGGTGGATTAAGCCCTCCCCCCCCAACCGCGCGTTGCTGTGGCGCATGCGCACTCCTGCCCGTGTGTGTCCCGCTCCGCGAGCGCCCGGCAGAGGGGAAAGGTCGAGGGGCGCTGGCGCAGGGCTTGGTGAGGGCGACGGGCGGAACGCCGCCGACGTTCGGCGCATGCGCACCGAGTTTCTGGGCGGCGGGGGCGCGCACGCGCGGTCGCCCGGTCACGTGTGGGAGCGGCGGGTGCCCGCATGCGCGGCGCTTGCCAAGCCTCGCTCTCCGGGGACGGGTCTGGTCACGGTGGTGGCAGCAGCCAGGGTCGGGGCGGCCGCGACGGGCCCAGGCCGAGCGCCGCGCGCCAGGTCAGTGCGGGGGAGGGGCGTGGGGGAGGGGCCGGGCTTCCCGCCGCTCTGAGGGGCCGCGGTTCGGGCGCGGGGTGCGGGGTTCCCGCTGCGCTGGGCCGGGGCTCGCCGCCCGCCCGGCCTGTCAGTGTCCCCGGGGGCGGGGCGCGCCTCAGTCCCTGCTCCGGGCAGGGCGGGCGGCCCCCGGGGTCCCTCAGCGCCGCCCCGACCAGCCGAGTCAGCGCCCCGGGCGGGGGGCGGAGCGGAGCGGAGCGGCCGCGGGCCGGGAGCAGAGCCGCGGTATAGCCCGTGCCCGGGTCTGCCTCTGTCCACGGAGCAGCCTCCTGCCCGCCCGTGCCCGTCCGTCCGTCTGTCGGTCGGTCGGTCACTGTCCCGTGTCACGCTCGGTTCGCCGCCGGGCGGGGCTGGCCCTGCCACGCTTGGATCGGCGCTTGCAGCTGGCCCCGGGCTCGCCGTGTTTACCTCTGCCGCTCCTGGCGAGCTGCTCCTGCCGTCCCTGCTTCCTGCCCGGGAGAGAGACTCCCCGGAATAGGTTCACCCCCGGGGGTGTCTGCACCCCGCCATGTGCTTCTCCGGGCCTGCCGGCTTTGCCCTAGTCCTCAGTGTAACGAGCCCGGACAGCCTTTCTCATTCACGTGCCGGCAGGCAGGCTGTCTGGGTTTCCGAGGAGCCCGTCCGTCCTCTGTAGGCTCTTTCCCAAGAGATTCCCCAGTTCCGAATACACCTAAACCCTCCTCTCTACATCCCCCATTGCTACAACCTGCCCCTCGACCTGGCCCTGCCTGCGGGACTGGAAGCATTTCAGAGAACGCTGCCGTGCAGGTCCTGGACTTCAATCTCCAACCTAGCAGCCTATGTTTGGCTTCCCAGGACCTCTCCTCTCTCTTTCTCACCTACATGTAGCAGGACCAAGGGCTGGTCCCCAGCACTGCACTCAGTCTGGCTAGATGTCTCATGAGATCTGCAACCTTCGCATCTGGTGGGAAACTTACCATTCAGTTCTCCCAGTCATCACAAACCCAAGTATCTATATGTCTAATAACAGAGTCCCCCATTACTACAACCTGTCTCTTCCTAGTACCTGGGGTTCCCTCCGTGACGGAATATCATCAGGGCAAGAGGATACCATGGCATCATCTGGGGCAAGGGTATGAATTATAGGATTATTTTCCTGTGATCCACCCTGATGCTCTCCTTCCCCAAGACTTTCATCCTCTTTAATAGCACAGAAGCTGTTAGGCGTGGGGTGGGGCCACGCTGCTGAGTCTCTGAAAGTCTCCTCTATGTACTTCTCTGGCCTCAAGAGCCTGCAGTATGTCCATGAGGGCCATGAGCTGCTTGCACTGCATGCACGCATCACCTGCTCTCAAGGCAGGTAATCATACATGGCTGCATTCAGTGTAATAAGCTGGATAGCCCCCACTCTGCTGCTGGACTTTTGCCTTCGTTATTTTCAATCTTGCAGGTTTTTTGGGGGTGTGGGAAATGGTTATTGGCCTAAATGTAGAGTAGATTTTGTTAGGTGTATATGCCTTCCATTTTCCCTCAAAAAATTCCTGTTTTCTGCTCCTGTACGCTAGCTTCTCCAGTCACTTTGGAGCTTGCCTTTTAAACTTCTGTTTTCCCTGAGTTAGGCCTCCCCCCCCGGACAAGAGATTCTAAATAGGTTTGGGATCAAATGATAGCAGGCTAGATCCTCCTTAGTAAGCTCTCATCCTAGCCTACCAGCCTCCTTGGCTCAACACACAGCCCCCAAAACAGACCACACTATAATCTTTAAGGAAGCACATGGGAAACACACTCACACCAAGGATCACAGTCTCTCTCCTTCACCTGGCAAACCCCCGTTTGCTGCTTCTGTTTGCCAGCTCTATAAGTATGTTTACTTAAGACAGCATAATGTATACTACTCCACTGAATTATTTGAGAGTTGGATAGGAATATCTGGCACATTTATCAGAATGAGTAACATCCTGTAACCATTTGGATTTATAGCCTTTCCAGGCACTAATTACTCATAAAGGAATTCTGTGCCAAAAAATTAAATTCTGCGCACAATATTTTAAAATTATGCAAATTTTACCTGTCAGTAAATACATGTGGAGGCCCCAGCATGGCAGTGAGGAGCACAGGCCACTGGCTGCACAGAGGTGGGAGAACACCCTGCAGCCCCTCTCAGGACAAAGAATCAGTGGTGAGGCTCACCTGACACAGTGCAAGGGGCGGGCTTGCCCCAGAAACACCCTGGGGACCTGCCCTTCTGTGCCAGGCACACAAGGAGTGGACAGGCAGGCCCAGCCCAGCAGGATCCTAGTGCGGAAAGGCTTAGTGTGGGGAGATCCAGGTGTGGGGTGAGGATTCTGTGTGGGGCAGTCTGGGTGCAAGTGGCTCATTGGTAGGTGTGGGGGGGAATCGATGCAAAGGGATTGTGGGGGGCGGTTCCGGGTGCAGGGGAAATCGGACTCTGCAGGGGGTCCAGGTAAAGATGGTTGGGGCTCAGTGGGGGGGGGGGTGTTCTGGGTGTGGGAGGTGCAACAGGGGGGCCTGGGTGCAGGGAACTTGTGCTTCGGGGTGGGGCTCAGTGGGATGGGGGTTGAGAGGTGGGGGGCTCAGTGGGTAGGGTCAAAAACAGTGGGGGTGAGGCTCGGCGGGGGGGGTTGATTCACGGGGATTGGGCAGACGGGGGAGCAGCTCCCTGTACAGTGACCCCTCCCCCAGTGGTTGAGGAGTGATGGGGACAAGAAGTAGGGGTGAGTGTGGAGTTTCCTTCGGCCAGGGGAGGTTTCTGGGTGTGGGTCTGACCCAGACCTGGCAGCTCCTTGCAGGGGAAGAGGACATCCCATCCTCCCCCAGCCCTGCCGGGACTAACAGCTGAGCCTGGTGCACTGGCCAGGGCATCCCCAGTCTCCTTCTTTCCCCTTCCCCCCCCCCGATTTTCCTTTCTGTAAGCTGCTCCAGGTGCCCAAAACAACATGCTTGTGCTGCTGAGAAGGGGTGTGTGACTGCTCTTGTGGCTTCCCTTTGCTTCCACATCAGGCATTTTTCTGTGGGGTAGCAAAGAAATCTGCAGGGAACATGAATTCTGCACGAGCACTGTGGCACAGAATAACCGCAGGAGTAACTAATCTCTTGCCAATGTTCCAGTGTGCTGGTTTCTCATACATTTCAATACTGCCCTATCAGCATGGATTTCCTCTGCTCTCATATCTCATGCTAAATAGGCATGGTTTATTCTGCTTAATATTTCAGGAAATCACAGCGGAATTTCAGTTGCTGTGAGATTGGGGGGGAAGGGGGTGGGTGTGGGGCTGTTGGTTCCACATAAGTCTCCAATATCTTCAAGCAGACGTTAATTGAGGGGGAGCATTTTGAGCACTATTTGGAACATATATTTGAGTGGAGTCACTGGACAATGTCATCCTTTAGACTATCATAAGGATAATTTAAGTAATCACTAATCGGCTGTAGTTCATTTGCTAATTTTACCTTATATTTGTTGACATATGCACCTGAAAAGGTTAGAATTCCATGGATCAGAATAGTTTTTAAAAGGGCAGTTCATTTATACAGAAGTCTTCAGTCCATCAGTTCTGTCATCCACAGATTTCAGTAAAGTCAGTCGGTTGCATGTTGTTTTAGGGATTGTGATTATCCTGACAACTGAAAATAGCTACAAACTAACCAGAAGTTTCCTGTTTTCGGGAACTTAGATCTGAATCAGTTAGCAAATAGAAGGGGAAATGTGCTTTAATACATTTCAGTACAGCATATAATTTTAACTTCAGAATAGGCTTACTTGTATCTTTTTAAAAAAACTGCATAGTTTTCAAGAATATGGCTACAACATCTTCTGTTTTCTCCAAGATCATTGTTCCAATATCTTGTAAAATATTTTTCCTGTTGGCAGGGCTCCTGTCTTACATATACTCTTGTAACCACTTATAAAAATTTCAGGCTTTTTGTATTTTGAGTTTGCTAAGATTGTATATGCAAGCTCCAACTGGTAACATTTGTTTCCTTTCAACAGTACAGTCTATACTGCACTGTACTGTATTGACAGTTCACAGTGGTACTACTACTTTATTTGTTGGAAAGAAGTGGTCAAACATTCAACTTCCCCTTGAAATTGCACTTTTGTTTTAAGTGACATTTAAAAATTGATCTGAATACTGAATGGATATCTTCACGATACCTAAGAAATAGTGAGAATATCCTTCATATGCTAAATAACTTTATGTGGATTTTGAGGCGGAATAAATCCCTGAGAAACTTTTAATAGTTGATATTGTGTAGGACATGCAGTGTGTTTTAGTCCACTTAGAGCAGAATGTTCAGTAATTTTTCACTTCATCAACAAATTCTATTTATATAGCTTTGTGACATTCTTGATAATGTTGGTAAACAATTTTTCTTCTTAAACATAGGAAAAATGTTACTATGTGGAAGAAGAAATAATTAGTAAGAGATTGTATTAGCATTGTTGCAACGTAATATCAGATACAGTGGCGATTCTTTAAACAAATTCCTGAATGAGATCAGTTTTAAAACTTAATACAATTCTGTAATGTTGCAGGTGGGTTTTATTTCTCTCAAAACAGCCTTTTTAGTCCCAAGTCAACAGCTTCTCAATAGTGACTGGTACCACATGGCTACAGAAGCATGGGGACCACCGTGTGCGAAGAAAAGGCATGTCTCTGGAACTTACCACAGAAATCTGCTTCTGTTGTTGGGCAGAGCAAGCATATGCTGTCTCCCAGAAAGCATATATTATAGGGTGTTGGCATTCTAATGCAGCAACACTAATTATGTTAAATGTATTAAAGGAAAACCAAGGTGTAATACTCTTTGAAATTACACAGCAATTAGACTAAGTTTTACTCTAAAATATATTGGACACTGGGATATTAATTATTCAAAGCTCAACCCAGGATCTGACGGGTTGTTTGAGCTGTTCTGGTGGTGATGTAGCCATATACCAGCTCAAATGGTGCACCGTAGTAAATCTCATCACAAAAAACAAGAGAAGAATGCCTATGCCCCATATATTTATTGGCTTCCTGTCAGCTCCACAGGAGAGATGCTCTCCCGCTGCCAAAACTGGAGATCCTTCCGACACTCCTCGTAAGCCACTGCTGTGCCTCAGCACTCATCTATTCTCATTTTGCAAGTTAAAAATCAGATGGCAAGTCGATGTCATGCATTTATAAAAGAATATAATGGCTTAGTTCACGACTTCCGCTTTTTAAAACAGAAGTTAATATATCTGGAGTTGAGAGTGCTAAAGGAGTATGCTCTATATTGTCAAAAAGGAAACTTAGTAATCAGGCTCTTAATAAACAGATGGACCATCTTCTACAGAAGTCATTTATACAGTAATAGATGTGGTATAGTATGCTGTGCAATATAGTAATGCAGTTTTAAACAGCTGTTTCTATCATATGAATGCTGCATTTTTCTCACAGGTTTTTTACGTTACATTATGTGCCCTTTTTGGTGCCAGGAACCCTTATGATTGAGTGCTTTACAAACAGTCTGTGTATTTCAAGCTGTTTGAAAGACATTACCGAAGTAATGCTTTCCTAGAACATTATGTAAATAAGGCTATAATTGTGTGTACCTTTACTAATAATCCTTAACCAGTAAGCTGGTTTGCAATACTATAAAATGAGAGGGTGTGACCACTATAGGTAAGGGTGCTTACCTTTGCAGTTTTACTTCTTGGCTTTGAAAGTTTAAGTGAAAATGGTGTAGCCACTTCTGATCATGCGGAGAATGGAAAATACTTTTCTCATTTAAAAACAAACAGAACTAAGGCCTCTCCCTACCACAAAAAAGCCACTCCCTCACATGTGAACATTTTGGACATTCTACACCTTGAAGTACCCTGAAAGCGAGTTGAAAGTGAAACTTGGCGTGGAGATACCATCTGTACCTGGAAATGCCTTTGTTCTGGAGAAAATGGATTTTGAATTGATTGGGTTATGAACCTTTGAAAATCACATGCAGCACATGTGCAATATACCTTGTATGAGCTTTGTAAAATAGGCAGGTAAAAGGCTTCATTGTGCGTGCATGCATGGTTAGCGTAGCTGCGTGGTGAAAAGCACACTGAGGCTATGGCTACACAGGAACTGTTGGCTCAGTCTCTGTGGACCTTGTTGGGTTACTGAGGATGCTCAGAAAGGCAGTGGCACAATATGTAAGATTCATGGGAGGGTCCTTCTTGTATGTAGCTTAAGTTTGTTAAGTTTGCAGGAGAGGGTCTTCCTCCTGTGGACCTCTTAATGGGTGTGGCCATGACATTCTAGCAGTGTCTAGCCATGTAATTCTGTATTAGGGAATTGGTATGCATTATTTCCAATTTGTTGCAGGTCAACAAAGCTCTAAAACATTAATTTTCTCTTCTCCAGACATGACTACTAGAGTTCCTCCTTTTTTCTGTAGCAACATTTACTTTCATGATACACTTGGTGCCTCTGAGAATTCCAGTTCTCTTCTGGTTTGGAAAGCAGCAGCTTCCTGCCTGTGCCGAGTGCCTTTTGTTGCTGGCTTCTTTGGGGATCTTACTTTCCCTTTTGGGGTTCAGTTTGGTTCAAAGGTTCTTTTCTCAGAAACAGATCTGACTGGGAGTTTACCTTAACTCAGTGCTTTTCCTTAGCACTCTAACACCCAACAGTGCAGTCTAGCAGGACTGTTGCTTGATGCTTCTGGTATCAAGGTTTTTTCCAGGCAGGACACAAAAGCCTGATGATCAATTCATTCAGCTAGCTTGTCTGTCCTTTGCAGTTCTCCAGCGTGCCATCCAAGACAGCTCTGAGTCAATGGCAAAGATAGAAGTGTTTGGCCTCTAGAACCACATGCGTGTGGTTACTGTGACCTCAGCTAAAAATACAGGCCTTTTGAAAGGGCGGTAGGGACTGAAGAACGGCTTTTCTAGAGCGTTATTAAAAAAAGTTGTCATCTCCATGCTGTTAACTGTGGCTACCTCATGACTGTAGGGGAGTTCATCCCAGGGATAATTTCACTCCTTTTAAAGTTTACTGACATGCTATATGTAGACAGAATACACAAAGTCAAGGATACATGCAGTCTTTTACAGTCAAGAGAAACAAGGAGCTTTAAAATGAAAAATAGTTACCTTATACTAACAATTGTAAGTATTGTGGCTGATTTTTCTGGCCCAGTCATTAATGCAGTGATCCATAAGTGGAAGACTTTTGCTTATATTCACCATAGACTGAAACATTGTAAGTGTGGTCAGGCTCAAATATGCTCATTTAACCGTTCCACTGAACGCTGCTCAGAGGATCCAAAAAGCAGCGCTTTCCTAGTATGCCGTGTATCAACCATGGCACCTTTTCACACTACTCTGCACAGTCATATTTGTCCTGGAGCTTTCTGGGAAATCTAGGCAGCTGTCTCTCACAATCTCAGCTGCTGGTGCCTGGGACGCAGGACACAGTGTTTTCTCCACTGGTGCAATATGCTTTCTGTCTAGGCTTTTTCTACTATACTTCTCAAAGTGGGGTCTGAGCATTTACTTATTGAATTGAACACACACAGTTTTGTTCCTCCTTCCCAAATCACAGGAATTCTAGGTGCAAGAAATGGGTTTTATATTTCATTTGGAAGATGCTGACGATTGGGTGGAATGTTCTCCCACAAAAAGGACCTGAGAGGTGATAGGACTGGCCAACCCAGTTGTATGTATATGGTTGAGGATCCTATCTATAACCTGGTCACAGATGCAGCTGGCACTGCCTTGCTGATAAATAGGTTGGGAACATAGTGTACTTGTAGTGTTAGGACCAACGTGTTAAATTTTGTTGCATATAAACTATGTTACAATCTGGTTACAAACTCAAGCTTGGTCTACATTACAGTATAGCTGTTGTCTGTATAACTGTGTGTCTCGGGGTGTGGTTATACTGACTGAACTCCTGGTGTCGACAGTTTTATGTCCATGGAAGGGTTTCTCCTGTGGACGTAGCTACTGCCGCTTGGGGAGATGGACTACCTATGCCGACTGGAGAAGCTCTCCCATCTTCATAGGTAGCATCTTCACTAAGTGCTACAGTGATGCAGTTGCAGTGTTGTATGTGTAGACAAGCCCTCAGTTAAAATTTGTAGGCCATCCCACCCCACCCCCTTCTCCACTGCTTTGGACCTAGGAAGTCTGGGAGCATCACACCGTAACTGCAGGTCGTGGAGTCCTGTTTGCTACCATCAGGCTGGTATAAAATCCACAGCTGCTTAGAAGGATTGGACATGTATTGTGAATGTGAAGGGAGGAAAGATCACTCAGACTGAAAAGATAGGTATAGAAACCTGAGCCTGAATAATATCTGGAGTTCCTGTCTAAGATGAGCCAGATTAGTTATACAGTCCTTGTTGAGGATGAGGTAGGATGGGAGAGAACACAGCTGCTTAATTGAAAAGGGGAAATAGTCCTTGAGCCGGGTGTGATTCCAGTGGGGTCCTGCAGGGATCAGATCTTGGCCCTATACTGTTTAAATTTTTATCAGTGACCTGGAAGAAAACATAAAATCATCACTAAAAGTTTCCGCAAGAGACACAAACCTGGGGGAGTGGTATATAATGAAGTTCGGGTGCCCACAGTTCAAGAAGGATGCTGATAAATTGGAGAGCAATGATGATGATGGAAAAAGTAGAAAAGATGCCTTATAGTGATAGACTCAGGGCACTCAATCTGTTTAGTTTAACAAAGAGAAGGTCAAAGGGTGAGCTGATTAGTCTATAAGTATCTGCATGGAAAGCACATTTAATAATGAGTTTTTCAATCTAGCAGAGAAAGGTATAATGATCTAATGTCTGAAGTAGAGGCTAGACAAAGGCATACATTCTTAATGGTTAGGGTAATAAATTGTTTCTTAATCAAGGGTTGAGGTGGTTCTCTGTCACTGAGAATTTTTAAATCAAGATTGGATTTTTTCTAACTGATCTGCTCTAGGATTGTGGGGAAGTTCTATGGCCTGTGTTATAGAGGAGGTGAGACTAGATGATTATAGTGATCCCTTCTGGCCTTGGAATCTATGAAACTGTAGTGATAAAATCAGTTATTACTAGAGGGCTGATTGGGTTTTTCTGACTTTGGGACTTCTCTCTCATTGAGTTCAGAGAAAGATAATGGAAAATCTTTGAGATCTAGACCTCTGTCATAAGAGGCTTGGATGCAGCAGAGGCAGAGCAGCAATGCAGCATGCAGCTAAGTTGTGCCAGACAAGCGTCCGTTGGCGTGGGCTGGTTTGGGCTGCGTCACTTGGCAGGAGTACCAAGGATGCAGCGTGGGAGGAAGGACGGATCTCTCCTGGAGGATTGGGAGGGCTTCTGTCTGGTGAGTTTTGCCTGGAAGAAAATCTGTGTAGGAGGGTATACAGGCCGAAGCTTTTTTTGTGGCCCCATGTTTGATCCTGTCTAACCATCTTCAATCCTTACTGAATGTGGTGCTGATAATGGTAATTTTTTTCTTTATAAAATCAGTTTGAGCCGATTCATCTAGGAGTTACCATTGACTATATACTTTGGGGTGTAACTGGAATATAGTATTCTGTTTTAACTAGCTGTAGTGAATTGACTTAAACAGGTATTTTATATAGAATAAAATACCTCTACCTCTCACAGGGAAATTGCAGTGGTTGGTTCCAATACATAGATAGCGACAATGGAATATTTACGAAAGATATTGTAGCTGCCTCTCCCCAAAAGTCTGGAAATACCCATCACTGCCAATGTTTCTGTAAATATGAATGTTGCTAGTGAGTGTGGAGAGTCTAAGTTCGTGACAAAGCAGATGAATGTGAGAGACACTGACAGCTTTCTCAGATGGTTGAAAAGAAACTGTGTTCAATTATAACTATAAAGATAGGGTGTGAGGTAATATCGTTTATTGGACCAACTTCTGTTGGTGAGAAAGATGATCTTTCGAGCTTACACAGAGCTCTTCTTCAGGTTATCTGTATGTAACTTGAAAGCTTGTCTCTCTGACCAACAGAAGTTGGTCAAATAAAAGATAGGTGAGGTAATATCTTCTCTTTTTAATATCTTGGAACCATCCTGGAACCAACATCACTACAACACTTCATTCGAGTATAACTCTTTATCTACACCTGGATTAATTCTGGTCAGT
Source organism: Emydura macquarii macquarii (assembly GCF_026122565.2). Taxonomy (NCBI): domain Eukaryota; kingdom Metazoa; phylum Chordata; order Testudines; family Chelidae; genus Emydura; species Emydura macquarii. The sequence goes on from NW_027131688.1 coordinate 3,367,077, forward strand.
CATGTTGCACATCTAGAGATTGTTCCATAGTTTGGTTAAAATCCCTTTTTTCTCTGAAGGCTGCCAGCTTCTGTGAATTTTCTTTTGTACTGCTATTTAAAACCGAAGTGGAGAAGGTTCATATTAAATCAGCAGTGTAAATTTTTTTAAAAAACTGGTTGCATCTGAGAACCAAGTTACTAGCTCTTTTACTTGCAGTCAGGTGCTCGGCAATCCATTTCGTCAGAGGGAACGTGGCACTTGATTGGTTATTTAATAATGTTTTACTTTTAAATGTGAATACATTTTTACAATCAAATGGAAGTGATTATAAATCTTTTATAATGACTTTCTTCCTGCAGTTCAGTTGAGTTAAATGGAAATATTTTTTCTACACCAACTAGGACATTTTAAAAATTGACAGCTACATTGTACTGGCATCTGGAAGGTGGTAACTTTTAATCTGTATTTCCACAGAATATCGTTCAACAGAACAACACTCGCAGCAGCTATGCAGAACTCAGATCATACAGCGGATGACAGTAACCTAAATAATGACAATACAGTCAACAGCACTGACCCAGCAGGAGAGCAGCTTACAGACTTTAGTACAGAGATTATGAGTGTCACAGAGATGGAACAGTCTCCTGATAGCTCTCCTGATGTAAATGAGGAGACCACGCAAGAGGGTGGAATACCAAATATTCAAGATTTACAGACGACTGAAGTTGAGGCTCATTTCCCTCCTGATTATGAGAAATTCTGGAAAGTAGTAGAGGAGAATCCTCAGGATTTCACAGGCTGGGTATATCTGCTGCAGTACGTAGAGCAGGAGGTTGGTATGTCTTTTTTTCCCAAAATGCATAGAGAGATGGATTAAGGCATTGTCCTCTGATTCCAGTCTTGAATTTGAAGTTGTATCTCAGTCCCTAGCAGGTATAGTTTCAAGACAGTGGTTCTGGATTTCTACTGTACTAGTGGGCCATGGTCTTCCTGAAGGGTACAAGTCTCTGACTTCAGTTCACAGTTGTCTGTGCTTTATACATGAAGAATTCTAGTCACTTAAAAAAGGACATAAGAATGGCCTTATTGGGTCAGATCAGTAGTCCATCTAGCCCAGTATCCTGTCTTTTGACAGTGGCTAGGCCCAGATGCTTCAGAAGGACAGAACAAAACATGGCAATTATTGAGTGATTCATCCCGTTTTCCAGCCCTGACTTCCGGCCAGTCAGAAGTTACGGACAATCAGAGCATGGGGACACTGCAGCTCTGGCATGTTTTCCTGGCCAGTTATGACGTTGAGAGCAAGAAATAAATACGATTAAGTCTTGAGAGCACTAATACTGTGAACTTTCTAATTAGATTTTTAAAAACAGCATTGTTATATCTTGTAAAATCCTTTTAAAGAGTGACCCTGCCTAGCTATAAAGGCACAAACTCATTTTATTTGCAGTACTATCAAGCTAGTAGATGAAGATTTTGTCCAGCACTTAGCACTTAAAAAGGTATTTACATCTTTTAAGTGTTATTACTGATGCAGCTTATAATGCAGACATCAGATCCTAACAGATAATGGCTTTTTCTCAAAAGTTTGTTTTTAGAAGTTCAAATGCTAGCTTAGTTTTGTGTGAAACTTACTTTTCGTTTCCATGGTTTGTTTAGTTACATAGATGACATTGTCTATAGAATCTGAAAACTCCGAGCCGCACTGACTGTTAGTTGGGGTTTGGAACTTCTGTTTAAAGAATGAAGTGCAGTGGCTGAGGTGGAAAGACGCAATTTCTGACTGAGGATGCTGGCAGAATAGTGTGGGAATATTTGTGTGGTGGCTGCTTGCAACTTTATAGGCCTTTAAATTAAGTTAGCTTAGGTCTTAGTATTGTAATTATTTGTGCTCAGGTATATTCAGGGTTATTTATAAAACTACTGAAGAACACATGATGTTATAACATTGCTTTCTATGTTTTAATTGGAATGGTACCCTCCATGTAAGTTTCAAAAAGCTAGAATAGAGCATGAATTCTTTCTCTTAAGAACTGTAAGTTACAGTTCTGTTGTATGTTTCTTACAGAACCACTTGCTGGCTGCCAGGAAAGCATTTGACAAGTTTTTCACACATTATCCATATTGTTATGGATATTGGAAAAAGTATGCAGACCTTGAAAAGCGGCATGACAACATTAAACAGTCTGATGAGGTACGTAGGTAGCTGAATATAGCTATCGCCATTGGGTCCTGTAAGCCAAATAATGACTAACCCCCTGCAAGTCATTTTGGCTGCCAGTACCTACCAGATATGGTCAGATTTGTAGGGATTTTGTTTGCACTTGTCACTTTTTTTGTGGCATTTGTAGCTAATATTTTCTTTCTTTGTTGGCAGGTGCGTTAAACCTCTACAGTTTGTCAAGCTTTGCAGTGCAAGCCTCTGTATTACACTGCAGCTTAACAAGTAGGGCAGGGCTCTTCTGTCACTTACATTTATGTCTCATTTTCAAAACAGTAGAGTTGGTTTGCTGGTCACAATTGCTACATCTTATTGCATTTTTGGTCAGACGCTGTCAATGATGCTCTAATGGGTCTGTGCCCTATGGTCTGTACCCCAAAGCCTGCCCACACAACCTGGTCAGAATGCAGGGACCGCTGCGCTTTGAAGATCAAGACTCTGCACGTGGAGATCAGAACATTGCCATGTTCTATCCAACCTCCACCCAAATGGTAATGGTAGATTATTTAAACAAAATTCCAGTAATTAGTATTTCTAAGGTTCACCGGATAACACAGTGTTGCCTCTCTATTAGGACACTATTAAATATTTGAAGTACAGTTTATGTTGTTCTCTTCATAGGTGTATCGGAGAGGGCTACAGGCAATACCTCTTAGTGTTGATCTTTGGATACATTATATAAACTTCTTAAAAGACACACTGGATCCTGGGGACCCTGAAACTAATAATACTGTAAGAGGGTAAGTTGCCTGTAAAATAAATGACCTAAGAAACACATGTACACAGCTGTAAATGATTATATGTAGCTACATGAAAAAGTAAAATCCTTAGCCATGAGAGCAAAGCTGAAGTAGCATCTAGCTGCACTGATGTCTCTATTTTTTGTCTGATAAAATAATTCCTTTCGCTCCTCAGCGCCATGGGAATAAGCTCTTAGAGAGAAACTCCTGGTAGCTTTTAGTAGCTTGATTTTTTGCTTATAGCTTATTTTTGTGTTGCCATTATTCCTATTGTGAAAATACTAAGAAAAATCACTGTAGAGCTGCTTATTAAGAAGGTCTTGTTTTTGTCATATATCTAGAGAACATATTCGGTAAAATGTATTGTTTGAATCCCCAAAAGAATGCAGTCAAAACTAAATGAGAACATTCAGAGGCTCTTACCAAAACCACCAAATCCTTCTTGCTACTTGAATAGTTGAGGTACTACATTCAGAAATGGCTGTTAAATATTTTTTCACTTTTCAGAGCCTATGAACATGCAGTATTAGCTGCTGGGACAGATTTCCGCTCTGACAGACTGTGGGAAATGTATATAAATTGGGAAAATGAACAGAACAACCTACGAGCAGTTACAGCTATATATGATCGTATCCTCGGGATTCCAACACAGCTTTATAGCCATCACTTCCAAAGGTAAAGAGAACTTAAAGCCTTGGTGAACTTCATACTATTAACTGTGCTAAATAGGCATAAATATAATACATTTTTTAATATTTTTGTAAAACTCAAAATTGTTCAGTCCAAACGGGAACTTAAATTACTACACTTAGCCAGTGATAAGTGATTGTCTCTTCAATAATACCAAACTTCTGTGTGAAATTCCAGAGTCTTAGTTATAACCAGATATATTTGTGTAGTGTCTTATTCTACCTTCTATATTTTAATAATCTACATTTTAATTCTTATGTTGATACTATGAGTGTACTGTTTCACACACTAGCATTTCTTTTTAAAAATAAATAAAAATAGGACTAATAGAAAATTGGAGATAGAAATGTTTTCACCTCCTTCATTAAGAATGGGCAGAGACTACACTTTAGAGAGCCATCAAAGTGATCTCTGGAGGAGCAAGACCTGAGACTGATGCAGAACGTACAACACAATAAAATGTATTTCATGACAGAATGTATTTAAATCAGTATTGCCTGGAGCTGTGAACCAATTGAGAGTTATACAGACTTAGATCCTTTTATTCTTTTGAGCTCTGAAGCAAATTTTAGGAACTAATGTCCAGAGAAATACCAAAAACGTCAACATTCACAAATATGCCTGTGGTCACCGTTTTTGTAAAAAGGAGGGCAGGGGAATTGTTGTTAGGAAGAAAAACAAGATAAAACCAGAAAAGGCTGTATCTTACAAGAAAGTTAGGTTATTCAACTTCTAATTCCATATCCAGCTGTGATACTCAGTTTATGGTTTAAAAAAAAAAAAGTTCATCTACCTTAAGAAAAATACTTTATTCAGTTTTAAAGAGTAAATATCTGTTAATGTGGATAGGGTAAACATTAAAACCCCGAAACCCTAGTTAAGAAGTACAGCTGTCTTCCTAGTTCTAACTAAGTTTTTCTTTTTTTGTTAGGAATTCCCAATAAAGAGGTCATTCTCTGAGAATTAACCTTATATCTCATGCCATCCTATTCACTGAGTAGGTAGTCTTTTCCCACCACTGTTTGAAAATGTATTCACAATTACATGCTGCTCCCTAATGTTTATCCTTCATGGTATTTGAATCCCTTTGAAAAAGAAAGCTGCTTTGCACCCCTGCTAGATATTACCTATGTAATATGGGGTTTGTGAGACATCCGCATCTCCAACAGAGTTCTAGGTTCTTAAAGTGTCAGTTTGTGCTAATAATCAGGTTTTTGTCATATAACTTAGAATAAGTGAGTTTTTTAAAATTTAATGTAAAAATTGTATATTTGTTTGGTGAGCACATGCTGTTTCTTCTCAGGTTTAAAGACCACATACAAAACAATTTGCCTCGAGACCTTCTATCTCCTGAGCAGTTTATTCAGCTGCGCCGGGAATTGGCTTCTGTCAGTGGCCATAGTGGGGACGATGCACCACCCGGAGACGATCTCCCTTCGGGAATTGAAGACATAACTGACCCTGCAAAGGTAAATATGCAGGGGAGGCTGAGAAACAGACTTACAATGTTTGTTTAATCTCCTGCTGCTGCTGAGAAGAGAGTTTTCTTTTATTTGCAGGTAGTGTACTATGTTTTTGGCTGAGCTGATCCCATAGTGTAGACTATCATCTCCTACAGGGGAGCCAGCAGTTAATATGTGATTTGCTGTATAGACAAGAAGAGATCTGCCTTACGCTACATAGGTTTGAAAGAAATAAAATTAACATTTTAACCTTAAAAATGATCTACAAAACTTTAGCATTGAGTGTTGATTCCTTCAAATAAATGGGGTAAGAGTTACAGTATGTTTTACCAGCTTTTATTTCTTTAGTAGTGGCCTGTGCAGATCCATGCACCTGGAAGGGCATGCAAAAGCTTGGAACCAGTTAGACAGAAGTGCCCATTTGGTGCTGTGCTAAATTGAAGATAGACTCCTATTTGGATCTGACACATCTCAGATTTAAATCACGTCAGAAGTTAAGAGGCGGGCCATTGTATCTAAGACCTCCTCAGATCCATTGCACTGAGAACTAAGACAATGTGCACTCTTATCCCACTTGTTCAGGACAGCACCTGAAGTAACTGTGTAGCTTTTATATTTTAATTTATGCAGATCACGTCAATAATACGTTTACGCAGTTGTAAACTTGATATTTTACAGACAGGCATTAATCATGTCCTTTTATCATGTATCTTTAGCTAATCACTGAAATAGAAAACATGAGACACAGAATCAATGAGATGCATCAAGAAATGTTCAATCACAATGAACATGAAGTCAGCAAGAGGTGGACCTTCGAAGAAGGAGTAAGTTTTCTTGTGTTAACCTTTTTTGTATGAAAGGCAGCCTGGTCGAAAGGCATGAACATGAGACTAGGAACCAAACTCCTGGTGTCTCTATTTCTGGCTAAATTACTGTAAAGCTTTGGGCAAGTAAATGGCTTCACCCTCTCTTCCTCAGTTTTTTCCATATTCAAAAAAGAGTGCTTTTTAAAAATCTGTACTAACATTAATTATTCTCACAGCAGCCTTGTGAGGTAGGTGCTAAGTTTTACTTTGAGAGAGGCAACCTGGGGAAAATATATTCTACTAAGTGTGTAAACTTTACATGTAGTGTCTTCTGTACCACATATAAGAGGGTAGTACTTCATAAATGTGAGATATTGCAGAATTAAAACTTTCGAATAGAAAGAAAAGCTGCTTATAATAGTATCTGAAATTAAGTTGTCACGAAGATAGAGACTATAAAGAGAACAACCTCAGAGTTACGAACTGACCAGTCAGCCACGCACCTCATTTGGAACCAGAAGTATGCAGTCAAGCAGCAGCAGAGACAAAAAAGAGAAAACCAGTACAGTACAGTACTGTGTTAAACAAGCTACTAGAAAAATAAAGGGAAAGCAGGATTTTTCTTCTGCATGATGATGTTTCAAAGCTGTTATGTCGATGTTCACTTGTAAACTTTTGAGAGAACAACCATAACATTTTGTTCAGAGTTACGAACATTTCAGAGTTACAAACAACTTCCGTTCCCAAGGTGTTCATAACGCCGAGGTTCTGCTGTAGATACAAAAGTATAGTACTGCAGTGTTAGAAATTCACAACTAAAACTCCTGTTGAAAAGAGCAAAAACTAACTTTCCATCCAGCAACACGAAGGGCTGATTTAAACTACAGAGGTTTGTCAACACAAGTTAGCTGTTGGCAACAAAACAGAAGTTTACACACTGCAATGCTCCCCCGTCACCAAACTTCCCTGCTTTGGTGACAAAATAAAACCACCTTGATGAGAGGCATAGAGCTTTTTGAGGCAAAGTTAGAGCAAGAGTGTCAGTATAGATGCTGTGTGCCATAACTGGGCTCCAGGCGCTATCCCACAATGCCCACCCTGACCGCTCTGCTCACTATTTTGACCTCTGCTGCACTGCCCTGCACTCTAGCTACACAGGTGGGTTTCCCTCCCCATTCAGAACCCCAGGAAGTTTTGCAATTGCTCAGCATGGAGAGCTCACACAGCTGATGCCCAGCTGAGCGTGCCGGCAATAAACGGGCTCCTGCCTGGACCACAGGGGAGTGGGTGGATAATTCTCCTGGGTCTGTGGGGAGACAAGGCTGTGGGAGAACTCAGAGGGAATCAATCCTGCTCTCCTATGGCCGGCATGCAGGCAGTGTGGGCTGCTGCTGGGAGGGAGAGAGAAACTCCTGATGTGCTGTGCACAGCCAGGTAGGGAGGTGGGGGCTGCTGTTGGGGTGTCCCCCTGCTGGTGTCCCCATCTCTGCTGAGGTGGGGTGGGGAGAAGAGGACACTAGCTGTCTGTGCACCAGCTTCTGCCTCAGGATTGGTTGCTTCCAGCTGTTGTCTGAACTCAGAGACAGCGTGTGGGGGGGCACAGACACACACTTATGTCCTTCTGTGGGCTTCTTGTGTTTGTGTTCAACAATGTCAGTTTGGCTGATGGGGCAGTTGAAAAGCTGCCGTCAATCTAGTAGGATGCCCATGGAACAATGGGATTCAGAAACCTTCACCATGTGAGGCTGTGCCTACCCCACGAGTCATTGCAAACCCTTCTCAAAGCACCCTGTGTGCAGGTGCACAGTGGGATAGCTACCCACAGTGCACTGCTCCCGGTGTTGTTGCAAGAGCTAGTAGTGGTAATGCATTCCACTGACACAAGGAGCATAATGAGGACATGCAGCAATGGTTTAATTATAGCGGTGGCTGTACGCCGGCATAACGTGTGTCAATAAAACTCCGTAGTGTAGACAAGACCTAAGTTAGTTGTGTTGGCATCTGCAGCGTAATGCATGTTTTATAACAAACAGTAATTAAACTAAGCAGTCAATCAAAACAAAACAGGCATATGAAATTGTATGTATTCAGTGAAGATGAGTTACTGTCATAACTTCTGCTTCTGAATTCTCCATAAGTTCACCATGTAACCATAACAGAACATTATTCTTGCCTTCAATTTTCTTTGTGTTTTACAGAGGAAAAACTTGCCTATGCCTAATGTTTGCATTTAAATGGTCTCAGATTAGGCTGTGACATTCATGTTTCGTTGAAGGGAAGGGGAGACATGGGGAGTTCCTGTCTTGCTGCTGTTTGTCTGGCAGTAGTTTTCTGTTGGTTGTACACTAATAGCTGTATTATTACAATAATTAAGTTAATTTTTTCCATTTGCAAGTGGAAGCTTACCATGCACAAAACATGGAGAAGGTGCTCCAGGGCAAAATGTGTAGGTCAGGGGCAATGTGTAAAGCTGCGTTAAAGCTCTTACTTACGTTGCATGGATTCTAGTCCGTGATTTTGAGTTCCCTGTACCGTGCAAGGTCTGTACAAACTTACAGTGGCCTGTACCTGCCATAAAGGCCCAAAAACCAGAGGGGAGTCCTGACCATCAGCCCTCCTCTTTCCTTGCCATGCCAGCAGCTTAGAGGGTGTATGGTATACAGGGCTGCCTGTATACCACTGCAAGATCACCCATGCACCAGGGTGAATGCTTCCTTTGAGGCCATAGTATGCTGGCGGTGCCATGCAAAGTGGCCATGCCAGATCTGAGGGTCCTGATCAAGGTTTTTACAGAAGAACAGCCGTATTGGGTCAGACCAATGGTCCATCTAGCCCAGCATCCTGTCTTCTGACAGCGGACAATGCCAGGTGCTTCAGAGGGAATGAACGGAGCAGGTAATCATCAAGTGATCCATCCCTTGTCATCCACTCTCAGTTTCTGGCAAGCAGAGGTTAGAGACACCCAGAGCATGGGGTTGCATCACCGATCGTGTTGGCTAGTAGCCATTGATGAACCTGTCCATGAACTTACCTAATTATTTTTTGAATGCCGCTATAGTTTTGGCTTTCACAGCATCCCCTGGCAATGAGTTCCACAAGTTGACTGTGCATTGTGAGAAGAAGTATTACTTTTTGTTTATTTTTAAACCTGCTATCTATTAATTTTTTTTTGGGTGACCCCTTGGTTCTTGTGTTATGTGAAGGAGTAAATAGCACTTCCTTATCCACTTTCTCCACACCATTCATGATTTTATAGACCTCTATGATATTCCTCCTTAGTCATCTCTTTTCCAAGCTGAAAAGTCCCAGTCTTTTTAATCTCTTCTCATATGGAAGCTGTGTCATATCCTTAATTTTTGTTGCCATTCTCTGTACCATTTCCAATTGTAATACATCTTTTTTGAGGTGTGGTGACCAGAACTGCAAGCAGTATTAAAGGTGTGGGAGTACCATGAATTTATATGATGGCATTATATTATTTGTCGTCTTGTATCCCTTTTCTGATGGTTCCTAACATTGTTAGCTTTTTTTTGACTGTTTTCAGAGTTAGTTTTCAGAGAACTATCCATGATGACTCCAAGATCTTTCTTGAGTGCTAACAGCTAATTTAGACCCCATAATTTTGTATGTATAGCTGGAATTACGTTTTCCAGTGTGCATTACTTTACATTTATCATCACTGAATTTCATCTGCCATTTTGTTGCCCAGTCACCCAGTTGTGTGAGGTCCATTTGTAACTCTTTGAAGGCAGCTTTGGATTTAACTATCTTGAGTAATTTTGTATCATTCTGCATATTTTACCACTTCACTGTTCACTCCTTTTTCCAGCTCACTTATGAATATGTTGAACAGCACTAGTGCTGGTACAGAACTCTGGGTCACCACTATTTACCTATCTCCATTCTGAAAACTGACTATTGTTCTGACCCTTTGTTTCCTGTCTTTTAACATGTTACTGATCCAAGAGGACCTTCCGTCTTACCCCGTGACTGCTTAATTTGCTTAAGAGCCTTTGGTGAGAGACCTTGTCAAAGGCTTTCTGAGGGTATGTCTATACTGATGGCGGCAAAGTCACCACCGTCAGATTGATCTTTCTGGATCGATTGAGCGGTCAGTGTAGACCCGTTCAATCGATCAGGAAGTCGATGCAGTAAATCCACTCCCTCAAGTGGCGTAGCGCTGCATCAATGGGAACGTGGCTCCCGTCGGCACAGTGCAGTGAAGACAGCACACAGAAGGGAAGCCCAGCAGTCAACGGAAGTTACCCAAGCTACACAGAGTAGCTTGCGTAACTCCTGTCGACTGCTGCCAAATTTCCAGATAAATGTAGACCAGGGCTTAGAGTCCAAGTAGACTATATTAATTGATTCACCTTGTCCACATGCTTGTTTACTCCCTTAAATAATTTGAATAGATTGGTGATGCATGATTTTCCTTTACAAAAGGACTCATCCTCAACAAGTTGCATTCATTTCTGTGTCTGATCATTCTGTTCTTTACTCAACCAGTTTGCCAGCCTGTAATTAACAGCCTGTAATTACCAGGATCGCCTCTGGAGTTTATTTAAAAAAAAAATTGGTGTCACATTAGCTAGCCTCCAGTCATCTTGTATAGAAGCTGATTTAAATGACAGGTTATATACAACAGTTGTTAGTTCTGCAATTTCACATTTGAGTTCCTTCAGAACTCTTGGGTGGATACCATCTGGTCCTGGGGACTTACTGTTTATCAGTTTGTTCCAAAACCTCCTCTAATGACACCTCAATCTGAGATAGTTACTCAGGTTTGTCACCTAAAATGAATGACTCAGGTGTGGGAATCTCCCTCACATCTGCAATGAAGGCTGATGCAAATAATTCATTTACCTTTTCTGCAGTGGCCTTGTCTTCCTTCAGTGCTCCTTTAGCACCTCGCTCATCCAATGGCCCTACTGATTGGCAGGCTTCCTGCTTCTGATGTACTTAAAAACATTTTTTTATGTTAGTTTTTGGGTCTTTGGCTAGCTGCTCTTCAAATTATTTTTGGCCTGCCTACTTGTACATTTACTCTAGACTTGCCAGAGTTTATGTTCCTTTTTGTTTTCCTCAGTAGGCTTTAACTTCCAGTTTTTAAAGGATGCGTTCTTGCTTCTAACCTTCTCTTTGCTTCTCACTTCTTTTACTTTGTTTAGCCATGGTGGTACTCTTTTGGTCTTTTTGGTTACGATGGTTTTTAATTTGATATATGTTTAATTTGAGCCTCTATTATGGCGTGTTTTAAAAGTTTGCATGCAGCTTGCAGGCATTTCACTTTTGTGACTGTACCTTTTAATTACCATATAACTAGCTTCCTCATTTTTGCGTAGTTCCCCTCTCTCAAGTTAAATGCTACAGTGGTGGGCTTCTCTGATGTTTTTCCCCCTGACAAGGATGTTCAATTTAATTATATTATGGTTGCTATTACCAAGCCGTTCAGCTGTATTCGCCTCTTGGACCAGATTCTGTTCTCCACTTAGAACTACATCAGGAATTGCCTCAACTCTTGTGGGTTCCAAGGCTAGCTGCACCAAGAAACAGTCATTTATGGTATCAAGAAACTTTATTTCTACATCCCGATCTGAGGTGACATGTACCCGGTCAATATGGAGATAGTTGAAATCCCTCATTATTACTGAATTTTCTGTTTCATAGTTCTCTAATTTCTTGGAGCATTTCACAGTGACCATCATCATCTTCAACCTGGTTAGGTGGTCAGTAATATATCCATACTGCTATATTCCTATTAGTCAAGCATGGAATTTCTATCCATAGGAATTCTATGGTACAGTTTGATTAATTTAAGATTTTTTACTCTATTGACTCTGCTTTCTTTCACATATAGTGCCACTCTCCCATCAGCATGGCCTACCCTGTCTTCCTATATATTGTGTACCCTGGTATTACTGTGTCCATTGATTATCATCGTTCCAAGTTTCTGTGATGGCTATTAGATCAGTATCCTCATTTAATACCAGGCACTCAAGTTCACCCATCTTAGTTGTTAGACTTCTAGCATTTGCATATACACACTTATAAAATTTGTTACTTTTTAGCTGTCTGCCATTATGTGATATAATTGAGTGAGACTTTTTCATTTGACTGTTTCTCTTCTGTTCCTATCTGTACGTTATCAGCTTCCAACCTTTTCTCCTTATTAGGATATAGAGAATCCCCATTAATAGATCCTTCCCTAAGGGAAGTTTCTATCCATACCATGTGCTCTTCCGCACCTGTTGGCTTTCCCCCAGAAGTTTTCCTGCCGTGTTAACTAGGTAGATTGCATATACTGTATATTTCATTATATAAATTAATAACTAATGAATTATGACTACATTTAATAAGGGAAATAGGAATAAAATATGCTACACGTGACATAAATTTCTGGAATTTGGTTGATTTTTATGCCATTTCAAGGTTATGCTAACACTATTTCATTTGCATTCTTCTTTTATACATGTGTGGAGGGGATGTTTGTGCTTCTTTCAAAAATCCTTACTAAGCCCAGATTTTCCAAGTTGGTATCTAAAGTTAGGCTCTGTAATCTGTATTTAAGCACCTGAGTTTTCAGAAATGCCAAGTACCTACCTAACCTGAAATCAGTATAGTCCTTTTGCTGTGCCAAAGGACAGGACTGTTCTACAGATATAGACATACAGAGAGGCTCTGGTCCAAAGGTGAACTCATTTGCTGAGAGGGACAGATAGGAGGAGGAGGAATAACAGCAGCCCGTCAGAAATAAAATGCATATGTCAGAAGGTGAAGTCATGTTAAACCAGTATTATTAACACTCTAAAACCAACAATCTGCCTTAACTTTCCCATCTACAAGAACAAATAAATGAGGTTCCATACCCACAAGTGTTTAGACAGGAATACCATGGGTAAAGATTAACTCTATACAGTATATAGCCCATACTAAGAAATGTAACAAAGCTGATGATAACCAGTCAGTAACACGGCTGTTGTCACTATGATGGAGAAGGGGGATAGGTTTTCAGGTGAAATCTGAGATGAAGAGATCCAGCAAGCCTTCTCTAGAGGGATCTGCAGACTACATTTATTATTTAGTTGTTCAGAGTAATAAGGGTGTAGTTGGAGAGACCTTTGTTCTTGTGTTGAATCCTGCTCAACTTCCTCTGCAATCAGCATTATTTTAAACTAATGACTTTGTGTTTTATATTGGGATGCAATTTTTGCAGCTCTCTCAATTTTTATGTAAATGTAAAGTTTTTAGTATTGCAGTGCATTTAAGAGCTTTTATCATTTCATCCATATGGCCCCCGAAACTTAACTGATTATATCCGAAGGTCATGTAAGTGTAGAGAAGTAACTATACATACGCACACATGCAACTTGGACAGTGAAGTCAATTTTGCTTGTAAGTTCTCAGTTCTGCCATGCTTGGGTTGCAGACAAGGCAGGGGGATGATTAATTACTAACAGCATTATTGTTCTGGGTTCTTTATTTTAAAATTTCTTTTTTTTATTTTAGAAAAGCTATTTTTACAAGACCTAGATTTTGGCCCAAACTTGAATTGGCAGCATCCTTTTTAACATTCATCAGACCCTGAAGTCCATTCAGACCAGGATATTTGAATAGCCTACATGAGCTTATTACTCTGAAAAGTCACAGGGCTTGGTATAAATTCCAATTTAAAGTAACATCCGAACAGTGTATCTTTCTGTGTATTGTTAACTGTGTTCTGTTGAATTTGACTCCCATGTTGTGCGTGTGTTGCAGATAAAACGGCCTTACTTCCATGTAAAACCTTTGGAGAAAGCCCAGCTGAAAAACTGGAAAGAATACTTAGAATTTGAGATTGAAAATGGGACTCATGAGCGAGTCGTGGTCCTCTTTGAAAGATGTGTTATTTCATGTGCCCTCTATGAGGACTTCTGGATTAAGGTAAGGGAAGTGGTTTACTAATGAATTCTTACTGATTGCAAACATTGATCTAGTGACTAACCTTTTGTACTCTTGTTGAATGTTGTTCATATATAACTATATCTGTTGCATTAGGAGATGGTCTGCTTGCAACCAGATTTGACTGCTGCATATGCCAACTTCGTTGCCTCTCTACGTCCTTCCTTACAGAAACTAGTCTAGTGGTTCAATAAAGGTGCTGAATGGGTTTAAACAAAAGAATTTTATCGTTCTGTCATGTATTTAAAGACCAAAATTAAGCTTTAAATTATTCAATCTATACTCTGTTTTTAAATATAGTATGCCAAGTACATGGAGAATCACAGTATTGAAGGAGTCAGACATGTCTACAGCAGGGCCTGTACAATACACCTTCCTAAGAAACCAATGGTTCATATGCTATGGGCTGCCTTTGAAGAACAGCAGGGTAAGAGTCAAGTTAGTGAAGCTTTTCTAGTTAAATTAGCCTTTTGATTGTTGCTGGCAGTGTGTTTTTTTTAAGGGGTGATGGATGCATGGTGTCCTGGAAAAATCTGCATTAAATATTTACCTAACGTTTTTAGGGAACATCAATGAAGCAAGAAGAATCTTGAAAACATTTGAAGAGTGTGTTCTGGGACTAGCAATGGTTCGCTTGCGAAGAGTTAGCTTAGAACGCCGACACGGAAATATGGAAGAAGCTGAACACCTGCTTCAGGACGCTGTTAAGAATGCTAAATCAAGCAGTGAATCATCATTTTATGCCATCAAACTAGCTCGACATCTCTTCAAAGTTCAGAAGAACCTTTCAAAAGCAAGAAAAGTTCTGCTGGAAGCCATGGAGAGAGACAAAGTATGTGTTTCCTGAAGGCTTTATAAACAGTCCTGTGACATTTAATTTCCTCCTTTTAGGCTGTCTAGACTGATGGCGGCAAATTCACCACTGTCAGATCGATTTATCCAGTTCGATTGAGCGGAAGTGAAGACACGCTCAATTGATCCAGAAGTCAGTTTAATAAAACCGCCTCTGGAAAAGGTAGTGCTGCGTTGACGTGTATGCATTTCCCGTCGGTGCAGCATAGTAACTCCTGTCGACTTCTGCTGCATTTGTCGGTAAATGTAGACCAGGCCAAAATCAGTGCATTAGAACATGGCAACAATGATGACAGGTTTTCAGACTGTATGTAATGCATTGTATTGCTACATGGAGACACCAGTCCCTCTAAGCTGATGTTGCCAGATTTGCAGGTTATGATTTCTGCCCTTTTCACCCTTGAGATAGCATCTGTGATTCCCCATGTGTTCTGACACCTTTATTTTTTTCTCTGTCCTGCTCCCTTTAAAAATAGCAAACAATGCAGGAATGTTAACATCGCATAGAAGGAATTAAATACCATCAGTAGTGTTATTAGCATGGGATCATTTTATTTGGTCTTCCAGCCGTCATGCTAATCACAAGATGACACGTGTCCTCAGATGTACTGTAGACCACATTTTTCTATAAAACAACACAGGTCAAAGAGCACCTATGTTTACAGGTTAGGAGAGAAAACCTTTTGTACTGACTATATTATAGCATCTATTTACAGTGTAGGAAATTCTGGTGTGCATGCCTCTTGAACTTACTAGAAAGAAATGCTGGAGATGCACTTGGGCAAACACTATTTTACATCAATTGCTATAACTTCTTTTTTGCACAGGAAAACACAAAATTGTATCTCAATTTACTTGAAATGGAATACAGTGGGGATCTCAAGCAAAATGAAGAAAACATCCTCACGTGTTTTGACAAAGCTGTCAATGGTGCATTGTCTATAAAAATGAGGATTACGTTTTCGCAACGAAAAGTGGAATTTCTGGAAGATTTTGGTTCTGACGTGAACAAGTAAGATTTAACCTGCAGTATGACTGTATTGGGGGGGGTCACTGAAAGAGGTGCTGTTTATACCTTTGGGGGAAGACTTGCAGTTAGACATGCTCCTTCAACTATTATTTTAGCACTGCAGTTATGATACTGTTAGAGTTGAGGATAGGCAAATTCATACTAAGTTCCTATTTTCAAGCATTAGCAACTTTCTGAAAAAGCTGCCATTTTGTCTCATGCTTGTTCTTAGTTCAGAGGAGTGTCGGCTTTTTGTGTGACAGCTGTGATGAGAGATCATTTGTCTAGGTTTTATAGTGGGGGATACTTTTGAAAGAGGACGCAAAGAAAAGTGATTAATGCTTTTTTGTATTTTAACTTCACCCACAGCCACACATCTTAAATTTTCTAACTCCCCCTAACTTCGCTCATTCTTGAGGGACCAGTATCATTGATGTGTTTGGAAATCACAGGCTTTCTGATTGTCTGCTGTTCATTGAGCCGTCTCTGGGCATCAAACATTTACACAAGTGCAACTTTATCCTCTTTATTCTCAATATTACTTTAAAATGTAATTTCCCTGTTTTGGATTGGATTTTCCAACCTGTAAGTTAGCTTTTCTGCATTGCACGTTGCTAATGGTAGTCTAGGGTAAGATTCTGCCCTCTGATATGCACTGACTTCAATGGGAACTACACATGCAACTCTCAGGACAGAAACTGGCTAAGAGAAAGCAAGCTTTTGGGTTCTGAATGGTTGCTGCAGGACAAAATATCTGAGATGGGCAGAACGGAAAGAACAGGGAGGGAACTCTAGACCTACTTGTGTCAAAGGAGATGACTGATGGAAGAAGCAATTTTGATCTGTCACCTTTTGAACTGCAGTAAGAAAAATCTGCAGCAGCCGCTGAGCCTATATTAAATGAAGATCCGAATGAAATACCTAGGAAACATGAAAATTGTTAGTGCTCCGATTTAAAGGTGGACTACTTAATACGCTGTTACTTGATAGCTGTATGGCTCTGTCATGCAGCATGGAATTCCTTGTGAAAGGTCCTTAGATATTTATACGCCTTATAGCAACACATCTAAAACACATGTACATTTATGGTGCAGTATACATGTTTAATATGAACACAACTGTAAGTTGGTATTTTTGTGGGGGGGGAAATGTCTGTTCACCTGCCATTGAAAGTGTTCTTCATTATATTAACACATACATTGGAATAAATGCTAGGCATTATGAAAATTGTTCAAATTAGCAAACTTTTTGGTCTTCCTAAACTCATAGTGATAGTGGATAGCTTTAATGTTTTGGTCTTAATTTGATTTTAAAAAATTAGTTTACCTTTGCTTAGTTTCATAGTAACACAGAATTTTTAGTCTGAAATAGACATACTTAACAATTGTCACTTTAAAATATCCTTTAATTGATTGACAATGGTTGGAAGATGGACAGGTTGGTAGCCTAGCTATTTGCAGGATGTACTATTCTGAAAATTTAACGTGCATGTTAAACAAAATTTGTTTTTTTTTCTTCCAGGCTCTTGAATGCCTATGATGAACATCAAACACTTCTAAAAGAACAGGATTCTTTAAAAAGGAAAGCAGAAAACGGGTATGCACTGTATTCACCTCATGCTCTTAAGTCTGTTAATAATTTATGCAATAGAGTAGTGGTATTGCTTTTAATTTCAGGGTAGCAAACACAAGATGCTGGGGTACTGTAGAAATCAGTGCATACACCATGTGTAGTGTGTTTGGGACAAAAGATTTTGAAATGCTTCTAAAACATTTCCGAGAACAATCACTGACTGCCTCATACTCATCATTAAGTACTTGGGTTTTTTAAGTCCAGTTGTTTTAAAAGAGCTTTAAAATACTTTGGGCTTTGTACTGTCTTCCTGGAGGCCTAAAAGAAAAGGGAGTGAGGCTAAATACCAAATAAGAATGTGGTATCTAGTTATACCTTTAACTTGACTGTATAACCTCTTGCCTTATTTACAGAATTTGCATCCCAAATGTGATTAAACTAAAATGCATATGCTGGAAGCAGCTAAAATTCCTGGATGTTTAAAAAAAAAAAAAAAAAAAAAAAACATAAAACATAAAACCACAGAATCATAAAAACTTGAGGCTGGAAGGAAGCTCAAAGTATCAAGTCCAGCCCCCTCTACTGAAGCCACACCAAATAACCCTAGACCATCCCTGACGGGTGTTTGTCCGACCTGCTCTTAGAAACCTCCAGTGATGGGGATTCCACAAACTGCCTTGGAAGCCTGTTCCAGTGCTTAACTACCCTTATAGTTAAAAAGTTTTTCCTGCTACCTAGTCTCAATCCCCCTTGCTGCAGATTAAGCCCATTACTATTTGTCCTACCTGCAGTGGACATGGAGAACAATTGATCACTGTCCTCTTGATAACATTCCTTAATATATTTGAAGACTGTATTAACCCCCCTGCCCCAATCTTTTTTCCTCAAGACTAAACATTGCCCAGTTTTTAGCCTGTCCTCATAGGTCAAGTTTTCTAAACCTTTCATCATTTTTGTTGCTCTGTTCTGGACATACTTTAATTTGTCCAGATCTTTCCTAAAATGTGGTACCTAGAATTGGACACAGTAGTCCGGCTGAGTAGAGTAGGACAATTATTTCCTTTCTTACATATGATCATCACCTTCCCCCTTTGAACCTAGTTTAAAGCCCTCCTCACTAGGTTGGCAAGTAGGTGCACAAAGATGCTTTTCCACTTCTTCGTCAGGTTGGCCCGTCTCTTCCCAGAACAGTGTCCCATGGCTGAAGAAGCCAGAGGCCTTCCGTTGACACTATCTGTGCAGCCATGCATTCATCTCCAGTATGTGCATGTCCCTGCCCAGGCTCTTACCTTCAACCAGAAAGATGGATGAAAACACAGCCTGTGCTCCTGCCTCCTTCACCCTCATTCCCAGAGCCTTGTAGTCACTGCTGATGCGCTGGTGCCCATGTGGATGATCAGCAGGGGGTAGTGATGAGAGAGTCAGATAAGCCTTGGCAACCTTTGCACAATGTCTTGGATGCAAGCTTCAGGCAGGAAGCACACCTCCCGAAACACTGTTAGGTCGGCAGATGGGTGCCGCCATTACCCTCAGGAATCCCTGACCACCAGTACCCTAGGCCACCGCCGCCTCTTGGGTGCAGTGACTGTGAGCCTCCCAGCCTTAGGGGCTTCTGGCGCCTCCTCCTCAACTATGGGGTCTGCTGCTCTTCTCCTGTTGCCAGTACAGTGTACTGGCTCTTCACTGTGAGGGACTTGGGTGCAGGGTGGAGCACTGATTACTGCCCAAGGTGGCCAACAACCAGTCTCCTCTCCATAGAGCAGCTGGTTCTCCTTCCTTCTCTGGTGCCACTGTACTCAGCTACCATCCTCCATCCCAGATGTTTCCATGTGCATCCTGTCAATGAAGTCCTTGTGCTTCTGGATGCTACTCAGATGAGCCGCCACCTCCTGCAGATCTCTTTACCTGCTTCCTGAAGGACTTCACCAACAAACACCTCTCACCTGGGGATTCTCCCTGCCTTTTCATCGGTGGGGACATGCAGGCTGCAGTCCCAGCAAGTCAAGAGAGGAGCCTGGATGGAAGCCTCCAGGGTCAGGATGGCTGGCTGACAGGGAGGGCCCACGGGTGCAGGCAGAGGAAGAGCTAGCAGTGGTGTTGGCGACACATTATTTTTCTCCCATTGCAAATTTTTCCTTGTAGAGTACCAGCTGGCTAACAACCTTAGTCTCCCAACTGCCTTCATCTCACAAGCCATGAGACTTTTCAAGCCAGAACTTTCGCACCATACTTTCTGTTACGCAGTCAGAAGGCTTTCATCCATAGATCTCAAGGTGCTTTACAAAATAGGTCAGTTTTGATCGAGGTAAATTTTGGTCCTACTTATCAAGAGTATAAAGGAAGATTAAGTACAATTTAAAACGATTACATCTCCAAAATGTCACTGAATGTTCTGAATGTTGGTCTTAGATATTCTGGCTGCATAGATCAAATGGCCAAAAACTTCAACCTCAGGATTGTGTTGGAGTAAAAAAGGTCTAGGACGACAACATCTTAATAGTTTGCAAGTCTAGAAAACTGGAGTGGAAATGATCAAATAGAAGTGCCTGCCATCTATAGGAATCTCAGTAGTCCATTTGTGACTGTTTGTAGGTGAAAGGATACCAGGAGAAAATATCCTTTCAACAAACTCGAGCATTTTCAAGGATGTCTAATACTACTACTGTGTATAATGGGAGTCACAATATCCAGGACCTTACAAAAGAGATGGGTGTTAGCAGATGCCCGGAAAGTATTAAACACTGCACAGGCTTATTTCCACATTCAGTGTGTGAATGGCCCCTGGTCCCAGAGGCTGTTGCTTATGAGACAACACTTATTCGGCATACAAGAGAGAACCAGAGGCAAAACCTGGGCCCAGAATGCCAGGGCAAGGCCAGACCTTGCAAAGTTGTGCATCTCTCCTTTCAGTCCAGTCAGTCAGTGTGACTACAGCCAGGCCTGACTGCCTCCAGAAATAGGCCTAGGAGGCAGGAGAATCCACTAATCAAGCACATGTATCCACTTTACCATCAGACAGGTGAGTACTGGGGACAGAGTGCCCCATAGCTACTCCCTGGGCCCCTCCTCCCTTCTGCAGCAACTTTCTGACCGTGAAAGACTCAAATATCACAGCACTGCAAACAAGCGTTCTTGTGCAAGTTTCTGAGATTCCACTTATAAGACTGGAACTGTTTCCAACAAAGGAAAGTGACAATCCACCCCTCATCCTACAGGCCTAACCATGATTGCCAGGCTTGGAGGATTACTACGAGTAGTTAAGTAAAATGGAGTGTGGCATCTCAGGAAGAATTCCTGGAAGTTCGGCCTGGGCAACATTTAAACCTAAAAATGAGTCCTATTTTGAAAGAAAATGTTCAGTTTGCGACTGTACTTTTAGTTAAGTGCATGCCCCAAATTTTTAGCATTTAAATTTAGCATATTAGCATTTAGCATTTGTAGAATATTCCCTTCCTCGGTCTTAAGGACTTGTTGGCAGAGTCAGGAACTTACAAGTTTTAGGGCAGAGACAGACTAACGAGCACTGTTGTCAAAAATAACTAAAACGTTGGGTCCAAACTTGATTTCCTAATGATAAGTAGCTCCGTCCATATTTAGGCACCTGAACAAGGAGCCTCTACGAATGAAACACTGCCATCTGCAGCTCCTGCTGATTTCAGTGAGAGCGGCATGTGCCTGACCTCTCGAAATCAGATTCCGTCTTTGGGTGCCCACCTCAGAAACCCAGATTGTTACACAAAATACATTTGTTTAATTTTGCAGATCGGAGGAGCCAGATGAGAAGAAAGCACATACAGATGA
Organism: Emydura macquarii macquarii; assembly: GCF_026122565.2. Classification (NCBI taxonomy): domain Eukaryota; kingdom Metazoa; phylum Chordata; order Testudines; family Chelidae; genus Emydura; species Emydura macquarii. Next base: position 3,388,154 of record NW_027131688.1, read on the forward strand.
TGCGACGTTGGCATCTAGCCAAATGATGGATGGAGACATGCAAGCTAATCAGGTTGCATATAATTATAATGCATGGTATCAGGTGCGTATGAGGTGATCATTTTTTCATGACTGTACATTTTGAATGTGTGTGCTCTGCTTTACCCCCAAGGACCTTATTTATCTGCAGCGAGATCCCCAGTGTCTCAGATAAAATTGTAGCTCTACCTCTTTTCCTTTTGCACCCGCGCTGCCCCTGTATGCAAATTTGTTTCTCTGTAGAGGAACAAGAGTGGCAAAGATTTTGCAGAATTCCAGGAGTAGAGCTCCATCCCCTTCGAGGAAGAGGATGAGATTGCACTTAGTGGCATGGGTTGCTAAACCACAGACAGTGGGCCAGGAACAAAGCCAAGAATTCCCGAACATAGGATCAGAGGAGGCAATCTTGTCTTGCCTTGTAAGGACTTATCAGCCTAGTCACCAGACAAATCAATGACCCAGTACCGGCTGACTTTAGGACATTCCAAGATCTACTTAAAAGACTTCTGACATAGATGTTGGTTACCTGAGAAAAAATTTGTAAATTTGATATGCTGATAATACCAAGCCCAGTCAGGCTTCAATAACTGGAGGATGGTTTGACATAGTGCCTTAATGGGGTGAAACCAATCTTCACCTGACCAGGCTCAGTGTCATCAGCATATCCAATTTATGAGGTACATATTTATTTGTATCACTGACGTCTGTTTCAGAAGTATCTGCAATTCACTGCGTCAACCTGCTGCTATCCTGGCCACAGCAAAAGGAGTGGAGAAGTGATACCAAGTTATGCAGAAAGGATATGAATATTTTTATGTCCACCCCATCCTGGGCTCCTTGGCAGTCTCATTGATGCAAGGAAAAGTCCAACAAGAGCACTCTGAGGGATAAAGACCCAAAGAAATCTGGTTGGTTGGGAGGAAAGCCTACTCTTCTTCTGCCTTCCTTCATGTCTGAGTGGCAAACTATGAAGCCTTTGTGACCAAAAGTAATTTTCTAACTTGGGACATAGGGACAGCCTTGTCCAAGCTTCCAGCAGAGAACAGCTCAAGGAGGTCATCAAAGAGGTCCAGTTAGGAACTAAGATGGCTCCACAAGCAGCCATCCATGGATGCTTCAGACACAATGGCCAGGTCCATGGCTATAGTGGTTGTTATATGAAATGTCTCATGGCTGCAGATGTCAGGGATTCCCAAGGAGGTACCAGGCCATGATATAGGATCTACTCTTTGAAGGGATGGAACTGTTCAGCCAACACACAAACAATGCTCTGCATTCCTAAAGGTTCTGAAGATTACCGTGTGCTGCTTGGGAATGTACAGCATAGCCCCTTATCACAAACTGTGCCATTGCCAACCTCAGACGAAATAGGAACTGGTCATATCAGGCCAAGCAGCCCTCTCATATTCCAAAGATAAAATCTAGATATGTCAGGCGACATGTCTTCTTCCTCTTCAGTGCTGCACTCAGTATTAGTAGCACATCAGTAAATTTGACGGGACTGTCGGGAGTTGGTTTAGGGCCAGTTTAGAACATGGTACATTTGGAAGTTGCCTTACCTATTCCATCGTGTCTGGTGTGCCAAAACATCTGACTGGTGGATGTTAGAGATCAATGCCCAGGGCTGCGCCATCCAATTTCATTCATTGGATCTTTCTCACAAGAGCCTGCTACAATCAGAAGTTGCTTCATGGCTTCATCTAGGAGCCAAAGAGGAGGGAGGTACTACCCGAATACAGAGGAAGAGGCTTCTACTTCTGGTATTTGTAGAATCATAGGGTTGGAAGGGACAGCAAGGGTCATCTAGTTTAACCCCCTACCAAGATGTGGAATTTGTCGGGTCTAAACCATCCAGGACAGATTATCCAGCCTCCTTTTGAAAATCTCCAGTGAATGGGCTTCCATGATCTCCCTAGGCAGTCTGTTCCATTGTCCTACTATTGTTAGTTAGGAAGTTTTTCCTGAGATTTAACCTAAATCTGCTGTGCTGTAGTTTGAACCTATTGCCTCTTGTCCTTTCCTCTGTGGGAAAAGAGAACAACTTTTCTCCATCTTTTTTATGACAGCCTTTCGAGTATTTGAACAGCACCATCATGTCTCCCTTTATCTCCTTTTTCCAAACTAAACATAGCCAGTTCCTTCAGCCTTTGCTCAGATGGTTTGCATTCCATCACTTCGATCATCTGTCACTTGCCTCTGGGTCCTTTCCAGTTCTGCTTACATCCTTTCTATATTGGTGATCAAAATTGGACACAGTGCTCCAGCTGAGGCCTAACCAGCACTGAGCAGAGCGGTGCTATCACCTCTTGTGACTTGCATGCTAGGTCTTTGTTAATGCAACCTACAATTGCATTTTTTTAATTTTTTTTTTTTTGGCAAGAGCATTGTATTGACAACTTGTGTGAGGCTATGAGCCACCACAACTCCCAGATCCTTCTCAGCAGGGCTGCTGCCAAACCAGGGATCCCCCATTCTCTGTTTGTACACTTGGTGTTTCTTCCCTAAGTGTAGCACCTTACATTTGTCTTTGTTGAATTTCATTTAGTTGTCTATAGCCCAGTTCTCCAATTGGTCAAATCCCTTTGGATTTTAGCTTTAGCCTCCAAAGTGCTGGCACCCCCAGCTTTGCATCATCTGCAAATTGGATCTCTATTCCTACATCCAGGTCATTAATAAGATGTTAAATAACATTGGACCCACAACAGATCCCTGTGGAACCCCAGTTGAGACCTCCCTCTAATCTGACATAATTTCAAATAGTTACTCCTTTTGTTTGTGGTTAACCAGTTATGTATCCATGTAATGGTGGTTCCACTGAGCGCTCACGTTTCTCCAGCTTACTTATCGGAATGTCGTGTCGGACTGTGTCAAAAGCCTTGCTGAAGTCCAGGTATATTATGTCGACCACATTCTCCCTGTCCACCTAACCAGTTACCCTGTCAAAGAAAATCAAGCTGGTTTGGCATGATTCATTCTTAGTAAATCTATTCTGGCTGCTCGTAATCACCCCTTCATCCTCCAGCTACTTACAGATTTGAATGTTTTATACATTGCTGTAGTAGGTATCAAGGTCAGGCTGCCTGGGCAGTAGTTCCCTGGCTCCTCATTTTTCCCCTTCTCCAGTCTTCTAGGATCTCTCCTGTCATCCATGAGTTTAAACATATTGTCATTAGCTCCAAGACTTCTTGATGTAAGGAGATTAAAATATATATATATATATATATATATATATATATATATATATATATATATATATATATATATATATATATATATACACACACAACACACACACGTCAGTGTCTTCAGCCTTTTCAGGAATGTGTCAGTATCTGAGACCTGCCAGGCAGCAGTCCACCAACCAAATGGTCAAACATTCTGTCTGTGACGGAACAGTGCTTCAATCATTGACTAAAATAGGTTGAAATTTCTCATTGCCATCATCCAGTGAGGGGTGGTCTTGCCAGCCACCTACAGTGGGAACCAGTGACACACACTCTGAGAGAATGGTGCTTACTCTTCAATATTGAACTGTGGACCTTTGAGAGATCGTAACCTCTAAAGATCTCATGATCTGCTCTCCAGCCCCGCTTTTCAGAGTCCTTACCAACCACAGGCTGTGATTCGTGAAGGAGCTGCTGGAATGTTGTGGCCTCTCTGCCCTTAATGCTCTCATATGGGGGCACATGCAGCCCTGATGGCCACAGCTATTCAAAAGATTCCAGTATTGTGGTGTATTTGCTCTTACAGCGAGATCCACACTTGAAAACTCCATCTTGAAGAACCAGAGTTATGTAGGTAAGTGTCCTTTCCTGGCATGATGTGTGGAAGTAGTCTGTTAAATTGCAACTGTTCAAATAGATTTGAACAATGACTTTCTGCTCCTATACTCTGTGATATCTCTTTTCCAGTACAACTACCAGAATGCGTGGAATTATGGACAGTATTACAATCCCCCTCCAACCTGATCAGCAGAGAGACTGGAGTTCATTGTGGCGTGTCAGCAAAGATGGAGTATGAAAATATATATTTTTTTAAATTAGGGATATGAACAAATGAACTGTTGTAATACCTGCCGTTTTGGTTTTTTTGCATGTGAAACGAGCCAGTGTTCACAGGGTACGTGAAGCAAGATTTGTGTGTTGGTAAATGATGCAGTGATCTCTGTACACTGCTAATTCACCATAAATGCACCTTTATTTCCCACACTAACTTATGGAGAAATTATCTGGAGGCTTTTTTTTTTTTTTTTTTTTTTTTTTTGCTTTAGTTAGCACTGCTTCAGTAGGTATTCAAGGTATAATCTTCTTTTAAGCAATGAAGAAATTCTGATGACCAGTGTTTGTTTGCCACAGTGGGCAGTATGGAAAGGTCTATGGACGTGAGCAAGGCTCCCTTTACGTTTTTTTCATCTGTACCTGCTCTCCTCACCATTCAAAAACCTCATCTCCTACCTGACTCCTGTGAAACTTTTCATGTCCCGGTGAGCCGTGCCCTAAAGAGACTGTATTGCCATGATCATATAACTCACACAGTAATGTCAACATCGGAAAGTTGTAACATGCATTTTATATTTTATATGGGGTCACAAATTAAATGCAGTGCAAAATGGTTACATCCCTTTTTAAAAAGGCACTGAAACTCTGGTGTGGGGTGGATGTTTGTATTTGCAATTCTCATGTATAAGTTGTGAACAGACTTTTTCATTTTGATCAAAGTGATCACTCTCTTTTGTAATAAAACCAAGGAATTATTCACTAATTCTTTGAATTGGATTTTCTCTTTGCCATCCCATTAAAACTTTGTGAATGTAACAACTCAAAGTGTTATACAGTTGAAAACTTTCCTATCTCTGTGTAGGTCTACACTGCAATTAAACACCCACAGCTGGCCTGTGTCAGCTGACTCAGGCTCATGGGGCTAAGTTGAGCTCAAATGGATCAGCCAGGTTGTTTAATTGCAGTGTAGATGTCCCCTATGCACTGCTACTGCCATAACTACCTCTTTATTCTCCACATTTTCTGTGGTTGAAAACCAACTAATTGTGCGCTGAAACATCTTTAAAAAAACTGAAGTACTATAAACAGATTCTGCATATTGGAGACTTGGCTTTTCAGTATTTTCTAAGACTGATACATTGTAAAAGGTGGCAACTATGGGATTTGCATTTAATTGCGTTTTATACATAAATGTGACCTCAACGGTTGCCATGTTGAAAGAGGTCCATGGGGTGATGATATACAGGTGGATTTTACAGCTAAGGTAAGTCAAGGAGCAGGTTTGCAATGTGTCTGCATCAGGCCTGGTCAGGCAAGCAGTACAGCCCACTGTCTCATTGCTCTGGTTTTTACAGCCTTGACGAACAAACAGAACAAAGATTAGCAAACTCAGAACAGCTAGGTGTGGTCCCTTGGGAAGAAAATATAAAGGAGAAAGGTCCTAGGGTAAAGTGTCCTGAACTGAAATCAGGGGAGTGATTTTTCAAAAGGAGAGTGGCTCTCCCTTTCTGGGGCTTGCAGACAGAAGAGGGCTGAAGCTTCTTCAGGGCTGCTACTGCCTTTTAAGATCCAGACATTTACCTTCACACCTTTGAACCCCCATTTTCCTGACCAGCCTAGGTTCATAGATGAATAGATGCCACAGCCAAAAGGGAGCATTGCACTCATCTGCTCTGACCTGTGTAGCACAGGCCATAAACTCCTCCCCTCCCCCCAGGAGTTCCTAGAGCACACTCTTTAGTAAAACATCCAGTCTTGATTTAAAAATGGTCAGAGATGGAGAATCCACTACACCCCTTGGTACATTGTTCCACTGTTAAAGAGGAATCCGATGCCATCACCTCCAGAAGGTCTAGCTAAATCTTGAGCAATGCCTGGACCGTTAGTGTGAGGGCCGTACTAATTTCTTGCCTAGCACTGTCTATCCTTCCCCCTCCCCTTTCCAAATAAAAGTCCAGTTTAGCTGGCCGCCAAAAAAAATCCACTCTTGTATCACTGCTGTGATCAAAACTAAATTAAAGATAACTTCGCCAACTGCAGTAAGAGGTTGGTAAAGGCTGAATGAAGAATGTTGCTTGCTCAGCCTAAAGTTTGTTCCCTGAGCTAAGCTAGATGGGTGGAAAGAGAGAGAGAGCTGAGGTGGATCTGAAGCAGGCACTCCTCGGGGCATAAGGGAGGGTTAAAATACACTGCTGCATAGGAGGGAGGGTTTAACACCCAGGCCTACAGAGATAGAAAAATGTCAACACAATTTAAGTGGTTTTCCCTTCCCTCTCACTGCTTTTGCGAAAGACTGTATAAATCCCCCTTATAAATAAACCCACTGTCTGCTTCTTTCACTGCAGCAGAACAGATTTTCCAGGTAAGTTTTCCAAAGTATGGAAGTACAAGAAAAGTCAGATAAAACTACCTGCATGTATAAACATTTCTTTAGCTATGTTTTACTGTACAGCAATTGCAAAAACAAACTGATTTTCAATACAGAAGGCCACAGTTGTAACTTTCCTGAAGCTGTAAGAGCAGAATTGCAATTGGCAGATGTCTTCTCACCTATCGATGAATTCACAGCAGCAAAGGAATAAGTTCTTCGTGTCAATCAATATCCACCAATTCAACTTCAAAAAAAAGCTTTGCATTCGGGGGAATCCTATTTGCACACGAGTTAAAGACATTAACACAATCCAGTTTGATGTATAAAGTGTCTAGACAGAACCTGGGGTTTACCATCTGTTCAACTTGTCACTTCAAAGTGACATTTCAGTAACCTCTGGCAAGTTGTTTTCATCTCCACTAGTTTACGTGCTAAAAACAAGATATGAAATCATTCCCTATATCTGTAACATGGCAGTGATCACATGAAACATTCAGTGCCAGTTATTCAGCAGGCAAGTTTCACAAGGTCTTAATGAAACGTGCTTGTGGCATGAGACTTCCCCCCTCATGTAAAGCACAACTAGTGCAGTGATACAAGCAAGTCAGGCCAAGAATAAGGTAATAAATGTGCCTCAGGCGGGGGTACTATTAATGTTGCTGATTCAGCTTCTTGGAGGAAGAGGGGGAAAAGCAGCACAGGATTCTGAAGAGCATCACTGTCTCATTGCCAAGCTCTAGGTAAAACAAGCCACAATGTAGGAGCAAGGGGAGCACCTGAAGCCTCCGTGTATCCATGTCAGCCAAAGCCAGAGCTCTGCTGGGAGGATCAGGCCAGTTTGTCAAGCAGCTTTGCAATGGGTATCCCTGTCTACTTTCCCTAGCCCTTTTTGCTGCTCTGGAGAAGGGGAGACCCAAGTTGAGGACAGACAAAAGGAGGCATTTCCCTTCCTTCCGCTTCTGCCAGCAGGTCAGCCCACTCCCATTTTCTCTTTGTCCTCCATCCAGGAGCATTTTGGCATGTAATCAGTGCAGATTAATCTCACTACTTCCTCTTAACTGCTAGTGATACAACCATGGCGGCAGACTTCTCTCTCTCCTACCTCCTGACCAACATAAGAATGGCCATGCTGCTTCAGACCAATGATCCATCTAGCCCAGTATCCCGTCTTCTGCCAGTGGCTAATACCAGGTGCTTCAGAGGGAATGAACAGATCAGGGCAATTATCAAGAGATCCATCCCACGTCATCCACTCCCAGCTTCTGGCAGCCAGAGGCTAGGGACACCCAGAGCATGGGGTTGCATCCTGACCCTCTGGCTGATACCCATTGGTGGACCTATCCTCCATGAATTTATCATTTTTTTAACCCAGTGATAGTTTTGATCTTCCTAACATCTCTTGGCAATGAGTTCCACAGGTTGACTGTGCATCGTGTCTTTTAACCAGTTACTGATCCATGAGAAGACCTTTAGTCTTGTCCCAAACTGCTTAGTTTACTTAAGAGCCTTTGGTGAGGGGCCTCATCAAAGGCTTTCTGAAAGTCAAGTACCCTATATCCACTAAATCACTTGTCCACCCCCCTCAAAGAATTCTAATAGAATCTCATTTCCCCTCATTTAAAGCACAGGTAGTTACAAAGACCAATGCATCTGTTTCAGTGCTAGAGGTGGAAATGTTTAAGAGAATGCACATTGACATTCAGAGCAGAGAGGAAGAACTATGACAATGAAGCTACCATGGAAGGATGGCACTTCATCCTTGTTCCCAAACTAGTGTCAGGCCTCAGCTAGGGTGTGTTGCTCCTAGTTCAATGGGGCACTTTTAAAACATGAACAGTCATTAGTATTTTTAAATACCTACATTTCTTTCACTCGTATTCACTTAGGCTTCCACACTAAGCCCACCTGGAACTGCAAATGTCTGTTCCATTGCTGGACCCCTGCCTGGAGGGCCTCTGCTCTGCCAAGTGCATGTCTGTGACAGCCAATAGCACAAGTCTGCTCTTTTCCCACCATATTAGCTGCTACGTAGAGGCAACACTTGGGCAAAGGAGTGAAAGAAATCTTGGAAATGAGTGCACATGCGCGGGCTCGCTGAGAGAGAAAGAGTGCACTCCAAAATGGTCCTGTTCTCAAAGGCAAGCCCCCTCTTGCCAATGTACACCCTGCTAGAAATCAGTCTTTGCCTGGGTTGTGTCCCCCCAGGGGGAAGATCTTACTGGCAAGGAAATAATGAATATCAAGGACATTCCCAAAAGGTACAGTCATATTTTTGAGTAAAAGGATACTTGGCATCAGGCTGCCCTTTCTTGCCATAAGCCCATTCAGGTTCAATTTCCAGATGAGCCTTCTCCCCTTTACTCATCGTCAGCAGAGCTTCATCCCACTAAAAAAGAAAGTATGTTGTAACATGAACTTAAAAATGTAACTTCCATATTTCCACCTCTGTCCTTTTAAGTGTCTGGGCTCTGAGCCATACTACACGCCAGTAAATGCTTTGCAGCTTAACTAAATGCAGATGGCCTTCCAAGCAGTAGAGGTTGACAACTGGATTTTTCCTTTTCAGAAATGAAAATGTTCCCCCCGGTAACACCTGCTCAAGAGCTTTTCTAGGATTTACTGCCACTGATTTGGATTTATAGCCCAGACACATACAGCACAGTGGATACTTAACTTCCCCATTGTTGTTCCTTAACCTTAAATGTATATGTATACCCCCAATCTGATTTCTAGTCCTTCCATCTGATGAAGTGGGTTACAGCCCACGAAAGCTCATGCCTGCAGAAATTACATTTGTTAGTCTTTAAAGTGCTACAGAACTCTTGTTGTTTTTGCTGTACACAGACTAACACGACTACCCCTCTGGAACTAGTCTCTGAAGTTTACTATCCTCTGATGTGAAGATAGTAGTAGGCCGAATCTTTCTTATTTCAGTAAAAGAGTAAGAAACTCAGTGTGTGTTTTCACAGTTAGAGAATACTTTTAAAGAGAGCACCAAGGGTTGCCCATACGTCTCCTAAGCAGCTGGTTTAGTCAGGGATTCTGCTTATTTTGGGATGTACAGACAAGCAGTTATCTAGCAGGGCTTTTTAAAGTTTGATAACTAATTCTACCTCAGGGCTTGTCCCTGCCCATTAGTAACCTCATGGCTAGTATTCAGAGTGTAGCCTCACATCAGCATATCACAATGAACAGGTAGTGTTCATATCTCAGCTGTTTCAGGTGAATGGCAACAATCCAAGCATGAAAGTGTTACAGCAAGAGACTAAAGTTTCTCACAGAAGCCCAGGTAAGTGTTTCATTGCAGAACTAGGAACAAGACCAATGACATTTTGGGTTTCCTCACCCCCTTCATGAGGAGCTGTCAGGGCACTTCCACGCAGAGCCACAGCCCGTGGTGTGAAGTTGTGGGAAACCTGTCCTGCACTGAGTGCGCAGCAGAACAGCCACTAAGTTATTGCTGCTCAGTAGCAGACGCAAGGCAAGCAGCAGGGCATGTAGCTAAGCACTTCACTATACGAGGATCACACACCCCCATACTGCATCCACACCTGCCCCCGTTCACCAGGCTCTCCAGGATAAGCAGGTAGCTGTGTAAAGAGTTTGACACTTTTGATTTGCGCAAAGGACTATACCTAGTACTTTGCTCTGGCCACGTCTATATGTACAGCTGCAGCACATCTGGTGAAGAAGCAGACAGGAGAGAGTTCTCCCGTCTGCATAAAAACAAAAATCACCCCCGCAAACGGCATAAGCTATGTCCGTGGGAGAAGTTCTCCCACCAACACAGCGCTGTACTCACAAGCGCTTACGTCTGTGTAACTTATGTCGTTCAAGGGGTTGGAAGATTCATACCCCTGAGCAACACAAGTTTTGCCGACAGGCCGTATTGTAGACGTAGCTTTAGCTACCCGCCCTTTTGCAGCCTTCACTTGCAGTAGTGAAGCTCCATGAATTGGCGCTCCATGCTGCGCTCTGTGCAAGGATCAAAGGTTAAGTGCAAAGAAGCGTGCTCAGCTCTTCAGGGTTCTGAAGTGAAATCCAGACACGCCGTACTGGCACCCAACTGCTCCTCTGACAACATGATGCGCACCGGAGCTTGGGGCCTCTTAGGATACTGTTTAACTTTGGCATGAGGGGTGATAGAGCGGGAAGTGTAGTAAGGAATGAGAGCTTACGGCCTGTAAAACAGGCTAAGGCCTAAGTGGAAAAAGCCAAGTGAACAGAAACCAGCCTGTAAACTGATGCCCTAACTGAAACTGGCACAGAGAAAGCGCTGATACTGCAAGCATACATATTGCTAAATGATTACTATTCAAATTACACGGCAGGTGCAGAAGGCACCAAGACATTAAAAAGATAACTAACGCCAAAGAAATAAATAACTCTCTAAAATGACACTTTGATGAATAGAAATGTCTAAAAAGGTGATAAATGGAGTTGTTTGCCCAAATCATCCAATGAACGGTAAAGGGTGGTCTTAGACTATGTCAAGAGGGTGGCAACTACCTACGTCAAAGGGGGCAGAATGAAATTGTCTGTAACAGTGTATAAAAGAGGGTGTCAGTGGAAACAACTTTGTCCAGCCTAGGGGATAACGGAAAATCCCGCCGTTAAGTTGGGCCGAGTCCATTGTAACACAGCACTCGTATTTGAAGTGTACCAGTAGCTACTCTATAGGTCGCTTCTCATCGTGCTTCAACTGCAATAAATCTGGCTCAGGTGCCTTTGATGCTCAGCTAATCCGTGGTCGTGTCGATTCATTCAATCATGAGAGCTGTCTTGGCTATCCGCAGAGCTAAGACAGTACCTACACGGGGGACACATTCACGCAGCCTACACTGACAAGCAGCAGTATGCCCAAACACCAACAGCAGGAAGAAGAGGGGCTATGGAGGGAGAGAAGAGTACTGTAACTGACTTGTCAGGTTATTGGAACCAGCCCATACTGTCAATTTGCATTGTACAGCTTGATGCCTTTAGGCACAACTGACATTCACAAATCCACCACGCAGCTGCCACCAAACCCGCTAGGCACCTAAATCCTCACTAAGAGGATACATTTCCACTGGTGAGCACACGCAAAGCTACCGAAGTCCTGACGCCACCCCCCTGCTAACAAGCAGCTCTGAGCCTTTGTCTAGGCAAGCCTCATTGGATTGCTCCAACTAAGCATTCTTCCACATCTCTTGCCCGTGGGACCAGTCTGGCATGTATGCTCTGAGAAGGCCTAGCCTGCACAGGACAGTGAATGGAAGAGTCAGGAATTTGGGGGGCTGTCTGTAACAGAATACCCAATAGCCCAGTGGTTAGGGCACTCACCTGGCTTGTGTAACACCCAGGTCTGAATCCCCACTCTGCCTGATTTGGAGCCGGGATTTGGGCCCATGTCTCCCACATCCCAGGCGAGTGCCCTAACCACCGAGTTGTAGACTATTCTGTAGCAGGTCTCTCTCTCCTTCTGTGGAAGACAATCCACTATGTGTAAAAAACTATTCACTGGAGCAGGGACTTGAACCTGACTCTCTAACCATTGGGCTAAGACACTCGTTAATACTCTCTCTGGCCTAATATTAATTATTTATACAGAGAAACCATCCCTTCCCGCACCCACAGCCTGGTGGTTAGGACACTCACTTGGAATGTGGGAGACTTGGATTCAAGTCCCTGTTTCTAATCAGACAGTGCAGGGATATGAAAATAGGACTCCTGCATCCCAGGCATGTGCGCTGACTCATGGGCTATTGGCTTTAATGGGGTGGTAGTCTGTCTCTCTGACATTTCACAGGAAAGGGCTGACCTGGCTCAGGCCCTGACTCCAGGAGAGGGATCATGGTGGAAAATTCCAAGCAAAGAGAGGTGCCTCCCTCGAGCCTGTCAGTCAGGTGCCTAAAGTCCTAATCCATGGGGATTAGGCACCTGTATACCACTGTGGATCTGGGCCCTAAACCTTGGCCCTTTGGCCTGGTCTACACTGGCAATGGAGGTCGATGTAACGCCACTTACTTCGACCTCCTAAAACATGCATCTCCACTGGCATGTAAGTTCCGTCAATTTAAAGCGCAGTAAAAGTTGACCTAATAAAACCACCTCTACAAGTGGTGTAGCGCTGAATTCGAATTCCAGGGGTCGAATTTGCGTCACTGTAGGCAGAGCGCAACGTAAATCAATGCCATTGGCCTCCAGGAGGTATCCCATAATGCCCTGTTGTGACCGCTCTGGACATTCATGCTTTGCTGTAACGTGGCCACGTATATAGGAAATAGCTGTTCTCCTCAAGCCCTGGGAAATCTTGAATTTCCATTCACAGTTTAGACAGTGTGTAGAGAGGTTTGTTTGGGACTAGAAGGGAGGGGGAGGACGACAAGCTTCCCAAAAGCCTCTACAGCTAGTTGCACTGTGGGACAGCTACTCATGGTGCACTGCTTTGAATGTCAACCCAAGTGTGGCGAGTGGGGGTGCAAGGAGCGTGGTGTGATCACGCTCCTGCAACTTCTAAAATTCGGCGGGTGAAGGTCGATTTAAAGTAAACTGACTTCAGTCTGCAGTGTAGATATACCCTTTCTTCTGCATTTCATTCCTGACAAGTTTAGGTGGTTCCCCACTCAGCTTTTGCTGAATCCTGAGAATCCCTTTTTAGGCGCTTAACTTGGGGCTGTGAATTCCACTAGATGGGAGGATGCCTAGCAGTTAGGCTTCTTTGTGAATGCAGCCTGTCTCACACAGGGATCCCAATCAAGGATCATTGTGCTATGTGCTGTACAAATATCTAAAACACTGCTCCCAACCCAAAAATCATACAATCTAATACTACTGGCCACATGTTTAGTTATGGGGAGAGACTAACACTGAGAAGTTAGATGGGTGCACCTATATAAAACTGAAATATAACATATTACTGGCGTAAAAGCGGTAAACTCGCTCTCTTCCCCAGAAAATGCAGAGCAGCACCCAACAGATGCACACCAACAGGTAATCCTACAGACTGAGGACTCCATCAGACTGACACACTGACCAACTTATGTGGTTTACTTACACCTCTGATAACTTTTCCTACGCCAACTTTGAAGCTTAAAGGTTTGGCTCCTTTTTTCTTCTTTGAACCTGAAAGACATTTATTAGGCCAGAATTAAATGATTAACTAGCTCACACTAATATTTCTTAATAGAACTACTGCTATGGTTATGCATCACAAATATGTACTGAACCAAGATATACACTTATAGCACATCTATATATAAGGAGAGTTCTGTGGCACTTTAAAGACTAACAAATTTAATATTTGTAGACATAAGCTTTCGAGAGACTTAGCTCTCTTCTTCAGATGCTGTAATACAGAAAATAGGTAACACCGAGGTATCTTATAGGTATCCAGATGCATTGAGAGTCCGGACTCCACCTCCCCCATTGTTCTCAATGCACCTGGATACCTATAAGATACCTCGGTGTTACCTATTTTCTGTATTACTGCATCTGAAGAAGAGAGCTAAGTCTCTCGAAAGCTTATGTCTACAAATTTGTTATTAAACATTAAATTTGTTAGTCTTTAAAGTGCCACAGAACTCTCGTTGTCTTTGCTGTGTACAGACTAACACGGCTACCCCTCTGAAACATCTATAGATGTATTTCCTCACATTCCATATCCATCATTTAATCATTCAAAATAGCAGCTAAATAGCAAACAATGGGGCAAATTCAGTCTTGATGCAAGTGCTCACAGTTTCTTGAAACCAGAGAAATTGCACTAACACTAAGGCTGATACTGATGTAATGCACAGAGAAGACCTATTTCTCTGATGTTAGAAATGCAGGACAGGACTGTATCTGGCGAGCAATACACTGAATAAAATCAGCAGGGAACCAATTTTAAGTTCAACATCTGGAGTAGAAAAACAAATGGTAACACAATGAGCTGAACCTTGCATAGTATTGCATTACAACCTATTACTTTTAACAGTGCTATAGAACTGCTGCAAAATGTACATTTCTAGCACTTGTCTCCCCCATAAGCTATGTATTTTAAACACTTATCCCCACAGCACCTCTACATTAAATTGAAAAATATTATACAAGCTGTCTGCTTGGGCACTTAAATAAGCTACCACCAGTTAGTTTTCTGAATTAAGAGCCTCTCTCTCTGCCCTTCTGCAGAGCCACAGGGCTGATTAAATCAGTATGTCTCACATTATCCATGGTGTGGAGAGACCATACCTGGCCTCTGGCAAGATGCAGGAAGGATCATGTTATACTAGTAAGAGGTCCTCAGAGAAGGCCCCACTTTCTCTCCTAGAAAGACAGTTCCCAAGAACATACAGCAGGAACACCCGATCTCAACAGGGCACAGGGACAGAAGCAGTTTCTTAGGACCCAGGCAATTCAAACCTTTAAGCAGCATAAACATTGCCCAACAAGACAACCTGGCGACTAGCGTTCCAGCTAATTTCTTCCACACACATCTAATGTGGAGCATTTGAACGCTAAACCTACAAGAGCTTATCATCAGTGTGATCTTACTTGTTTGAATATTGGTATCGAAGACGGTCCCATCCTGTAACTTTCCCGTATACCAGCAATGAACGATGTCTCCTTTTTTCGGAAAGTTAGTTTTATCTCCCTTTTTCAGAACTGACTTTGTATATTTTGGTGGACCCTGAATTAAGATAGAAATTGAGAATTACCACAACCTCAAGGACTCATCCCAAGTTACCAACAAAGCAGAAGATGGAACAACTGAAATTAATCTTGTTTCATCCACTGTATGAACCACATTCAGAAACAAATGTGAATACAGTACCCATAAATTAATTTCAATTAATACAGTCTGTACAGCACTTTAGCATCCTTCAGGAAGGAAAGGGTTATATAAATGTAGTCTACGCCAAACTAAGATTGTTCCTGATGCCAAAGTTATTTAAATCTTTGAAGAGAAATCTGCATGAGAATGACTATTGGCTCAAAATATGCAGAAAAGGCTGGGCAAGTGAGAAGTTGAGACAAGGTCCAATTTTTTTTAATCAGGTAAGGGTCATCCAGAAAACTGCTAATACATACTTATGAACAACAACTTATAAGTAAACTCTTCACAGCAGCAATTTGCAGTGAGAAACCAATTTCTCTTTCCATTTTGTGTGTTTGCAGTCTTAAAATCACTGAAAATTTCTTCAATGGAGCTTTGGCCCTCAAATGTACCCGTCCAGTAAGTGACTATTCCAACAAGAGAACAAATGTTGGGGTGATAATACATTGTACCAATAAAATAAAAATGTTGCAGTAATACTAGAACTTTCTGCTCGGATACTGCCATTCAACGGAAGAGCTCACTAGTGAATGTTTGCCTGCCATACCACTTCATTTCCAAGAATTGTCCTGTTCAGCTTAATTTCAGAATCAATTTATAGATCCATTCCAGGCTGCACACTTTGTTACCAACCCTCCTTCAAGCCAGCTCCCCCAAATTCCCTACCTTCTATCATTCAGGCTGCCAGAACAGTGTGTACTACTATACAAACAGTAGACCTAATCTAAGAAAGAGTAGCTTTCAATACAAACCTCATCAGCAATCTCTTCAGGCTTAGTTTCTTTTGCCTTGTCTTCATCAATCTTGACATTCTTTACCTGTTCTGTCACTTTAGCTGCACTCTCCGTGCCTTTAAAGCGCTGTAAGGAAAATATTTACCATTAAGAAGGCTATCAAAAATCTACTTTACAGCTTTTATATACTTAAGGGCCAATTTTGGAGGAGAAACAAACATGAATTCCAATAAAGGCAGCAGTCTGAAGGCTCTACAATGTAACTGAAATACGAAAGAGACAAGGTAAGTGAGGTAATATTTTTTTATTGGACCAACTTCTGTTGGTGAAAAATAAGCTCTTCTTCATATTTGGGAAAGATACTCAGAGTATCATAACTAAATACAAGGTGGAACAGATTGGTTAGCATAAGTAGTTAACATATATTCTAAGAGACCATTTCGGTTCCCAGGCTGGTCTTTTGAAGATGTTGTGCAGGTTTCCTTTGAGGATTAGGACAGAGGTCAGATGTGGACTGATTGTTTTGTGAAGTCTTTGCTCACAGGTAATCTTTTATCATTTTTCTGTGTGAGTTCATTTGAGAGAGTAGCAAACTACCTGATTTCACCCACACAGTTATAATTGGGCTAGTTAATGCGCTGGATAAGGTATGCCACATGTTGTGACAGGCATGTGTAGGACCCATGGCTCTGGAGGTGTTTCTGGAGGGTATTAGAGGGCTACTTCACCTTGAATGGTCTCTTAGACCACGTAACTACTTATGCTAAACAATCTGTATTTAGTTGTGATGCTCTGAGTACCTTTCCCAGACCAGAAGAAGAGCTGTGTGTAGCCTGAAAGCTTCTGTCTCACCAACAGAAGTTCTTGCCCGTCGTCTGAGTACACGCTGCCTGTCTCGTCTGTTCCAACTTGGTGGCTGCTCTTATTGGCAGGAGTGGAGCACATAAGCTGGACCTGAGGGTGTCACAGAGTGCTGTCAGATGCATACAGCGAAGCAGACGGAGAGAAAAAGCCCATCTCTCGGTTACGCATGCCAGCCTTGGTCAGCCACGTACAGGCCCGCGCTAGTCCAAGGAAGTGTCACCGCTGACCCCCTCCCCAGTGGAAAGCAGCAAGAATCCGGCTCAGGCTTGGGAAGCCAGGAACGCAGGCGGCAGCTACAGAGCGGCTGGGCGGGACAGGCAGATGGCAGGGCAGGGCGGCCAGCCCAGAGCCCAGCTGGGCACAAGCCAAGGCTGCAGCAATGACAGCGGGGGGAGGGGGCGGGCTGCTCGCCCCACACAGGGCCGGGCCCAGGCCGGGCCGAGCCAGGCACCCACCTGGGTGTCGAAGAGCTGCGTGTAGGCCGTCACCAGCTGCTCCTTGGTCGCCGTCTTGGCCACGTTTTTCACTTGCCCCAGCAACTTGTGCTCTGCAAGAAACTGGGGGGGGGGGCATGGGGGGGTCAGTCAGTGAGGCGGGGGGAAAGGGGGTCAGTCAGTGCGGCGGGGGAGGAAGGGGGGTCAGTCAGTGCGGCGGCATGGGGGTCGGTCGGTCAGTGTGGCGAGGGGGGGCGGGGGGCGGCCGGGTGAGCGCGGGGCCCGCAGGCTGCCCCGAAGGGGGCCCCGGGCACTGGCGCCGCCGGGGATGGCGGGCCCCGAGTCGGGGGCTCTGCGCGGACGGGCCCGTCACCCCCCGAGGGGCGGCCCCTGGGCCGGGGGGCGGAGGAGACGCGGGCTGAGGCGGCCCGGGGGGGGGGGGGGGGGGCGGGGAGGCGGCCGAGCCTGGCGCAGCTGCCGTTAGCAGAGCGCGGGAACGGGCCCCCCGCGCGCCCGGCCCGGCCCGGCCCGGCCCGGCCCCTCCCCCACCTCCTGCGCCGCGTGCGCCTGCAGGAACTTGATGATGTCCTTCTTCGGCAGCGCCTCGCCGCGCAGCTCCTCGGCGCTCCACTGCCGCGCCGGGGCCGCCGCCATCTTGCCGCGCCGCTGCCGCTGCCGCTGCCGCCGCCGGCCTGGGCTGGACGCAGGCTCCCGTCCCGCGCCCCTGGGTCCCGCAGCGCTCGGCCGGCCGGCTGCGTAGGGGGGCGGGGCTGCGCTGTGCGGACATGGCCTGGGCTGGAGGGGCGGGGCCAGAGGGGTGAGGGCGGGGCCTGAGGTTGGGGGCGGGACTGGGGTTGGTGGGCGGGGCCAATGCGTGCGGGTGGTGCCTGCGGTTGGTGGGAGGGGGCCCGTCGGTGGGGGGTGGTGCCTGGGGTTGGGGGCGGGGTCAGAGCGTGGGGGAGGTGCCTGGGGTTGGGGGTGGGGTCAGGGCGTGGGGGAGGTGCCTGGGGTTGGGGGCGGGGTCAGGGAGTGGGGGAGGTGCCTGGGGTTGGTAGGAGGGGCCAGTGGGGTGTGGGAGGTGTCTGGGTTAGGGGGCAGGGACCCTGGGTGGGGGAGGCTGGGTGGGTGGGAGGTGCTAAGGGGGGTGGCACTGGCAGAGGGAGAGGGGAGGTGGGTGCCTTGGGTTGGGGGAAGGACCCATGGGTGGGTAGGTAGGTAGAGTGAGCCCTTGTCTACACACAAAGGTTGGACCCTTTTGACTCTGGCTATAATTAAAGCAGTACAATCCCCTTTGTGTGGGTGAGGCTGTACCAGTATGGAGAAAGGCACGTTTGAATGTTATGGGAGAAACAAGGTGGGGAAAGTAATATATTTTGTTGGACTTACTTCTGCTGGTGAAAAAGACAAGCTTTCAAACGCCACAGAACCAGATAGCAAGGGTGAAAAATCGGGATGGGGGTGTAGGGGGTGTCTTTATAAGACAAAGCCCCAAATATTGGGACTGTGACTGTCTCCATAAAAATCGGGACATCTGGTCACCCTACTCCTGGCTGAAGGGAAGAGCTGCTCTGAAGGCATCCAGGTATAGGAGTGAAGAAACTGTTAATGTGCAGGTACAAAGCAATGAGAAGCAGCATCTTGTGGTGACTTGCTCCCTGCAGTGAAACTTTTATTGTGATTCACTTTACTGCTGTGATGCTGTTCAAAGTGACAGATAACAGGGCAAGAATGGGGTTACATAAAAATATTGAATTACTTCATACAGAAAGCAAACCATAGATTCATAAAATCATAGGGTTAGAAGGGACCACAAGGCCCATCTAGTTTAACTCCCTGCTAAGTGCAGGATTTGTTGTGTCTAAAATCTGCTTGTTTATGCAGCACAGGGAGGATGAAAGGAAGAATCTGTTGTCGGTGGGGCTAGAAGGCAGGTCCCTGCTGCAGTTCCACATTTCAGACTTTTCCAGAGTATCCAATGCAGCATTAATAATTACTTTCTAGACAGCCATATCTGCAGCAACCCAGCTTCCAGGTGGCCTATTTTGTAGCCATGCAGAGGGTAAGGAAACTGATTTTAATCTTAAATAACCTTACATAATGGGATGACGTGAAAACTTAAATGTCCCAAAGCTGTCATTTATAACCTATATATTGGCAAAAAGCATGTAATGCTAGTTTTCATTGTGTTCTAGCAGTCAATCTGTCTTCTTATAATGTGCTGAGCGTTTGTGGTACTTGACTAGCTGTTGTCAGGGTGTTCTGTGTTTATCACAATATCCTTCTTTACTATGTTCACAGTTCTTAGTTGTTTATTATTAAATACACAAAAGGTTGTTACAAGGAAGAGGGAGACAAATTGTTCTCCTTAACCTCTGAGGATAGGAGAAGAAGCAATGGGTTTAAATTGCAGCAAGGGCGGTTTAGGCAGGACATTAGGAAAAACTTCCTAACTGTCAGGTTAGGTAAGCACAGGAATAAATTGCATAGGGAGGTTGTGCAATTTCCATCATTGGCGATTTTTAAGAGCAGGTTAGACCGACACCTGTCAGGGAGAGCCTGATAATGCTTGGTCCTGCCATAAATGCAGGGGACTGGATTAGATGACCTCGCAAGGTCCCATCCAGTCCTACAATTCTATGATTATCAAGGGAATTGGTTTAACAGACAGCCTGGTAAAATGCCCGATTATGGGTTTGCCATCGTTTTAAATGGGAGCATGACTGGCGCATTACAGGTCAGTGAAATACGTGAATAACCTCTGTTCGGCTCTGCTCCTGGTGGCCTATTTCTAGGTTAGTAAAGCAATGGCTAGTAAGTTTCCAGCCCAGTCCATGGTATGGCTGACAATGCAGCAGCAATACTGTGTCCAGTCTTCCAGCACAAAGGCACTGGCGCAGGTCAGAGAGCTGGACTGGGTCCTGGTGGCTTTAGGTAGCGGAGTGGGATGCACTCAGCTGCCCTTCAGGCGAGTTGGTCATGCCCTTAGACCTACATTTCCCAGCATGCCGCAGCGCCGCTGGCAGTGAACCCCCAGGACTACATTTCCCAGCATGCCGCAGCGCCGGCCCGCTGTGTCACTCCCAGGACTACATTTCCCAGCATGCCGCGCCGGCAGCACGCATAGCGTGGCGGGGTTTTCAAACGTTCTCACGGCGTCCGCGCCCGGCTCGCGCTGTAGTCGGCGGCCTGGAGTTGGACTCGGCGCGGCGCCGGGCCGGTGCTAAGATGGCGGCGGGGGGCTCTGCTGGGCGCTGAGGGTCCGGGCCCGGGCCCGGGTGGGAGTTCCCGGCGGAGCATGAGAGGCGGCGGGCAGAGGACGCTGTTCCAGAGCTGGGGGTCCCGCGTTGGCCGCGCCCCGGGGCCGCCTCAAGAACCGCGGCGTGAGGCGGCTCCTCGGCTCGCGCCTGGCTCCGGTAGCGGGGCGCGGCGCCAGCGGCCCCGGCCCGGCCCCGAGGAGGAGGAGGCGGCGGCGGCGGCGGCGGACGATGACTTGCTGCTGCTGGAGGCGGCGGCCGAGGCCGAGCGGGGCCTGGCCGGGGCCGGGTCTGAGGCGGCGGCTGAGGCCGAGCGGGGCCTGGCCGGGTCCGGGTCTGAGGCGGCGGCGCCCCGGTTGGGCGGCGGGTTCTGCGCGGCGGCGGGCGCGCTGTGGATCTACCCCACCAACTGGCCGGTGCGCGCCTACCAGGTGCGCATGGCGCGGGCGGCGCTGCTGGCCAACACGCTGGTCTGCCTGCCCACCGGGCTGGGCAAGACCTTCGTCGCCGCCGTGGTGCTGTACAACTTCTACCGCTGGTTCCCCTCCGCCAAGGTGCTCTTCCTGGCGCCCACCAAGCCGCTGGTGGCGCAGCAGATGGAGGCCTGCGCCCGCGTCATGGGCATCCCGCCGCACCACATGGCCGAGATGACAGGTACGCCGCCGCCTCCCCCGGGCCGGGCCGGGCCGGGCCGGGCCAGCCTTGCGGGGCGCTGCGGAGCCAGTGCGGGGCGCAGGGGCTGCCCGGCCCTGTCTGTGCACAGCCGCCGTCCGTGCGGGGAAGCGGCCAGGGAGCGCAGCTGATGCCAGACATCCCTGGAAACCCCGGGCCGGGCCAGGCCAGGCGAGTCTGCTCCTCCACCCCCGTGGCTCGGCGGGCTTTGCGGGAGGGTTCCCGTCCGCTCCGTCTCCAGGAGCGCCTGGAGACAGCACGGTGCCGTCCAGAGGCACGCTGCGCTCTGTTTAACGTGAGCCTGCCTTTCGTGGTTTGGGTCTGTGCTCTGCTCGCAATCCAGAGCAGAGCCTCTCTGATGAGATTCCTTGGATGGTTTGTGACGGTGCTTAACTTCAATGGGCGTGCTGAGGTCGACAGGCCACAAAACTCCATCCACCTGTTACATACCTGTATTGATCCATGTTTCCTGAGTAAGGAAAAGCTCTGGAGCTGATCACTAAATCTAGATGGGTGACATGAAAAGGAATAGGTTTTAAATCTGTCAACCAGTGAGTGTGTTTAAAAGATCCAGGGGGGTGGTAAGCCCTGTTAGTCTGTTTTTAGCAAAACAGGGAGAGTTCTGGGGCACCTGAAAGACTAACACATTTATTTGGGCATAAGCTTTTATGGGCAGAAACCCACTTTGTCGGATGCAAGTTTTAGTCTGGGTTAGTTGTGAAGGTGCCAGGGAACTCTTGCTGTTTTGTTTCAAAGGACTCTCAAACGTGCATTGTAAGTGCACTTGTGGGTAGCCTGTGGATTGTGATAGCCTTCTTGAAGTCAGATGTTCATTTATGCTCTCCAGGTAGCTTAGGACAATGATATCAGCCTCATTCAGAGGAGAGGGCTGAATTCTGTTGTATAGTCTGTCCTGTGGACTGAGGTATACGTTTAGAACTAGTAATTCCTCAGAATGGGACCTAGTGAACCGTGGAGACCAGCTAGCAAAGGCGTTCTGGGAGGGAGTTCTCCAGGTGAAGGAGGAGCTGCTGACTGACCTGGGGGTGAGTTCAGTGTTTATGGTGTGTCTGTTTGTGGGGTGTGTGCTGCTTGACTGGAGTATGTCGTGGTCCCTTTGGGGGATGTACTGATCCTAGCCGCCTGCTAGGCAAGGCTGAGAGCTGCTTCCTGAGGCTTTGATCCCCAAGCCCTTTAGCACCCATCAACCCTTAACCAAGGACGGGGCTACTCCGGGAGAACCAGGCTTTAAAAAGTCCGCTCCCAAGTGACCAGAGGAGTTTTGTGAGTGAGAGTGGGGCATAGATACACTTCATTAACGTTCTGTAAACTAAAGGTACTACCCCTCTGCCCCCAATAAAAAACGAACAACAATAAAAGGAAGAGCTGCTGGAATAAAAAGAGAATGCAGGCAGAAGTCCAGCATCAGAGTTGGGGCTCTCCAGTTTATTGCACTGAATGCAGCATGTGTGATTACCTGCCCTATGGGCGAGTGACCTAGGGTGCATTCCGAGCAAGCAGCTCCAGGCCCTCAGAGACCGCATACGGGCTTTGGAGACCAGGGTGGCTGAACTGGAGGAGCTAAAGGAGACAGAGAGGTACATAGATGAGACTTTCCAGGACACACTCCCTGGTGTGTATGGCAGTCTCTGTCAATGCCGTACTGAGGGTCCCC
This sequence comes from Emydura macquarii macquarii, assembly GCF_026122565.2. Classification (NCBI taxonomy): domain Eukaryota; kingdom Metazoa; phylum Chordata; order Testudines; family Chelidae; genus Emydura; species Emydura macquarii. The sequence continues at coordinate 3,410,971 of NW_027131688.1, forward strand.
AGCGCTTGGGGGCCAAGTCGACATTTGTTCCCCCCTTTTTTCTCCCCACCCCAGTGCAGGGAAGGAGAGGTCCTGGCACTGCTCCCCAGCTGCCCCAGGGAGGAGGTCTCTGTACCTGCGGGGGAGAGGGGGATGAGGATTGGGGGAGTGCAAATGCAGGCTTGGCTTCGCTGCCTTCCTATCTCCACACTTACCTGCCGCACGGCATCCGCCTCCTGCTGCAGCCTGGCACCAGCTCAGACAGGGTGGCCACACACACCACTGGCCTAGGGAGGCGGGGGCTGGGCCGGATCTTCAAGATGCATGGCGGGGGAGGCACTGAGGGGTGCCCCTCAGAGCCTCCTGTGTCCCCCGCCTCCTGCGCGTGGTGAAGGGCCAGCCCGGCACCTCCCCACAAGCTAGTGGCTGGGGGTTTGCCCTCCCCTCTCGGTACTCCGCTGGCTTCTGTACTGTTGAAGAGGATGAAAGTCTCAGGAAGTAGAACATCAAATTGGAGGGGAGGGAAATGATCCCGTAGTTGGGATCCTCCTTCCAGATGATGTCATGGTAGGTATTCTCTTGCACTGAGGATACCTCTCCAGGAGAGGGAACTCCAGTTATTAGGAAAAGGCAGGTAATAGTAATGGGGGACTCGATCATTAGAAACAAAGATAGTTGGGTTTGTGATGACTGGAGAGCCACATGGTGACTTGTCTGCTAGGTGCAAAGGTTGTGGATCTCTCGAGACATCTAGACAGACTTATGTGTAGTGTAGGAGGAGCCATTGATCGTGGTACATGCAGGCACCAATGACATAGGGAAGAACAGGAAAGAGGACCTGGAGGCCAAATTTAGACTGCTAGGTAAGAGATTGAAGTCCAGGACCTCCATGGTAGCATTCTCTGAAATGCTTCCAATTCCATGTGCAGGGCCAGTAAGACAGGCAGAACTGCAGGGTCTCAATGCCTGGATGAGATGATGGTGTAGGGAGGAGGGGTTTAGATTTATTGGGAACTGGGGAACTTTTTGCGAAAGGGGGATCCCAGAAAGAAAGGATGGGCTCCACCTAAACCAAAATGGAACTTGATTGCTGGCATGTAAAATTAACCAGCTTATAAAGCAGTAAGGGCTGGAGGAAAGCTGACAGATGTGGAGGAGCATGTGGTTTGGACAGAGGCATCCATTAGTGGAGGATCTATTAATGGAGATTCTCTGTATCCTAATAAGGAGGAGAGAATGAAAGAGGATAAAATATGGGTAGGATCTGATGAGAAACAATCAAATGAAAAAGTCCCATTCAATCACTTTTTAGCTGTCTACTATTATGTTATGTGATTATTTTTTAAAGTTGCTTATATAAAAATGCTAGAAGTCTAAATACTAATACAGGTGAACTTGAGTGCCTCATATTAAATGAGGATATTGATATAATAAGCATCACAGAAACTAGGTGGGATGAGGCTAATCAATGGGGACACTGTAATACCAGGATACAAAATATATCAGAAGGACAGAATAGGCTGTACTGGTGGGGGAGTGGCACTATGTGTGAAAGAGAGAGCAGTGTCAAATGAAACAAAAATCTTAAATGAACCAAACTGTGCTATAGAATCTCTGTGGATAGTAATTCCATGCTTGAATAAGAAGAATCTAGTAGTATGGAAATACCACTGACCATCTGACTAGAATGGTGATAGTGACTGGGGTTGTCAGGGAGATTAGAGAGGCTATAAAAATAAAATGGGATATTTCAACTATCCCATATTGACTGGGTACATGTCACCTCAAGACGGGATGCAAAGATAAAATTTCCAGACACCACTAATGACTGTCTCTTAGAGCAGCTTGTCCTGGAACCCACAAGAGGAGAGGCAATTCTTGATTTAGTCCTAAGTGAAAGACAGGGTCTGGTCCAAGAGGTGAATACAGGTGAACCGCTTGGTAAATTGGTAAATTAAATTAAACAGTAATAAGTCACCAGGAGCAGATGTTATTCACCCAAGAGTTCTGAAGGAACTCAAATGTGAAATCACTAACTAATATATAACCTATCATTTAAATCAGCTTCTGTACCAGATGACTGGCATCACATTAGCTATCCTCTAATTTTTAAAAAAGGCTCCAGAGGCGATCCTGGCAATTACATGCTGGTAAGCCTAACTTCAGTACCAGACAAATTGGAAAACTATTGTAAAGAACAGAATTATCAGATACATAGATGAACATGATCTGTTTGGGAAGAGTCAACATGGTTTTTGTAAAGGGAAATCATACCTCAACAATCTACTAGAATTCTTTGAGCGGGTCAACAAGTATGTGGACAAGGGTGATGCAGTGGCTATAGTATACTTAGATTTTCAGGAAGCCTTTCACAAGGTCCCTAACCAGAGGCTCTTAAGCAAAGTAAGAGGTCATGAGATAAGAGGGTAGGTCCTCTTCTGGACTGGTAACTGGTTAAAAGATAGGAAACAAAGGGTAGGAATAAATGGTCAGTTTTCAGAATGGAGAGAAGTAAATAGTGGTGTCCTCCAGGGGTCTGTGCTGGGACCAGTACTGTTCAACATATTCATAAATGATCTGGAAAAAGGTGTAAACAAGGAAATGGCAAAATTTGCAGATAATATAAAACAACTTAAGATAAGTCCAAAGCCAATGGTGAAGAGTTACAAAGGGATCTCACAAAACAGGGTGACTGCGCAACAAAATGGCAGATGAAATTCAATGTTGATAACTGCAAAATAATGCACATTGGAAAACATAATTACAACCATACATATAAAATAATGGGGTCTAATTAGGTGTTGCCACTCAGGAAAGAGATCTTGGAGTCACTGTGGACAGTTCTCTGAAAACATCCACTCAATGTGCAGTGGCAGTCCAAAAAGTGAACAGAATATTGGGAATCATTAGGAAAGGATAGATAATAAGACAGAAAATATTGTGGTCTGACCCGTTATGGCTGTTCTTATGTAATGATCTTGAGGCTTATGCTGAGATCAAGGGGGTAATGTGGCCTGTGTAGTAACTAAATTTTTCAGTAGTTTTATTTGTTCAGTGCCTATCACATTCATCACTCAGTGAGGTAAATATGCTGCCTACCAGTATTTCTTTCCTTTGTTTCTTTTCCTTCCCATCCTCCTCTTTCTGTCCCCCTTCCCTGTGTTTGAGTCTCTTTTTGTTCTTTTCTCTGCTGTTTCTTCTGTGCAACAACTTCCGATTTCCAACTTTCATTCCTACTGTGTACTCTCATCTGTTAAAGTGAGCACTTAATCAGTAGTTAATATTGACATTAAAGTGTCATCACAAAGTTGATACCACAATCAGATGAATAGAAGACAGTGCAGTTCACACCTCAGAATCATTGTTTCAGGCTGCCTGCAGACTCAGGCAGGAGTGCTGGAACAATTTAGAGTGGTGCTGAGAACCATTGAACCAAATTGTAAACCCTGTATATGATGGAAACCACTTCAAGCAAGGGGGTGCTGATGTACCCCCAGCACCGCTAGTTCCAGCACCTATGCATTCAGGCAGACATTACTGCAACACGTGCACTCCATTCACATTTGGAAGGTTATCTTTGTTGCCACGTGGGCTAGAAACCTAATTTTAAAAACATTGATTCTGAGGAAACGGAATGTTGTAAGGCCTGGATACAACCATTGGACTATATTTTTGACGCCTCTTATTTAGTAGCTGACCTACTCTCAATTATAGTGGAGCAGTAGTGAAACCATAATTCAGATTGCATCAGTTTTCAGCTCAACAGGATGTTCACCCCTCTTATCTAAACTGTAGACCTGTGATGTTTACTGGTTTAATCAATACACAAAGTAATCTCTTATCAACCATCGTGTCCAAAAGGTGGACTAGACGTTTCTAAAAAACTCTGTTACCCATGTTTAAAAGTTTTCCTTCTTTCTGGCAAAACTGAAGCTGAGGTTGGGCATGAACTGCAGCTTGTAATATGTCTTTGTGTAGCTTGCCATTGATTAGGGGGTCTTCAGGCTGTCTATGCTGCAAGCTAGGGGGGTGATTCCCAGCTCACATGCGCATGCTTGTGTAGCTCAGTGAGTGCTAGCGTAAGTATAAATAGTGTAGCCACAGTAATCTGGCTAATGGTGACACAGCATGGGCGGTAGCAAGCTGTGCCAAGGATGTACCCACTGGTTTCAGGAGGATTTATACTCAGGATGACTAGCCTGGGCAATGGCTCAGACTAATCACAGCTACACTACTATTTATACTTGTGCTAGCTCAATGAGAGTGAGCATAAATACGTGTATGAGTGGCAATCACACGCCTAGCATGTAGTGTAGGTGTAGTCTTAGAATAATACAGTCTGTTCCCTATTCTAAAACTAATTTTAACTTTCCTCGTTTCTAAACTTGAGCTTGATCTATGACACCGATGTCGTAGCAGATTGTACCCTCTGTGGAATGTTTGAGGCATCCTATTCTTTTAAGTGAAGTGGTTACAATAAACTAGAACTTGAGTCACTCAGTGGGTGAAATGCCAACAAAACTGTTCAGACTTAAAAAGGTATGTTCCTCTGTTGAAATCTGTAATATTGCTTATTTTTTTCAGGGGGCACCCATGTTCTCAATCGGAAGGAAATCTGGCACAATAAGAGGGTCTTTTTCCTTACCCCTCAAGTAATGGTAAATGATCTTTCTCGTGGAACCTGTCCTGCTGTGGAAATAAAATGTCTGGTTATTGATGAAGCCCACAAAGCTCTTGGAAACTATGCCTACTGCCAGGTAATGGTGGACTAATGTGAACTCCGCAGTCTTATGAGCCATTTCTTTGTGCAGTCATGGATAACAAGTACAAATATATTACAGTAGGCAGATTGCTCTGCAGTTTCTTAATTTCTTACCAAAATCCTCAGTTTAATTAAGATGAAACATTATTTTATGGCTAACAATGCCTTGATATGAGTAATGGACGAAGTACATGCAAAAAGAATGTGCACAAGATGCTGAGTTTTCTAACTGTATTATGAAATCTTAAGTAGATGGGGAGATTAGCATTTTGTATGGTTGGGGTATAGAACTGCATTTTCTGTTGAGAAATTAATTTTTGAAACCTAGATTGTAAGAAATTAAAAATGCATTTGCAGAGTGGGGCTTTTTCTACAGGTTATGGTCATGTTTCTGAGCACACTCATTACTGCAGTCTGCCTGGCATATATCATCAAGGAATTAAAAATGTAAATAGACCCAGTGACAGAAAAATTAGAGTGCAAAATAAACAATATTTCTGAAAAAGCTTTATTTAAATTGAACTAAATTCTGAGCCTAATTTGACCCAATGTCATGCCTTCAGATGAGGTCTTGTCTCGGGCAGTGAAAAATGCACTGAAGTATCGTTGTTAAATTCCTATCTATCAATACCTGGCTTTAAAGCTAGGAAGCATGTCATGTACTGAGAAATTTGCAATGAACTGATGTGACACAAGATGGTTCCCTATTAGATCTTTGCATAGGAAAACGACAAGAAGTCAATTGCCTAATAGGGCACATAAAGGAAAACATTAGTGACTTCTATTTTTATTAGAATTAAAGCAGAGAACAGGGTTCTTCATCATAGCTGCACTGCCGCATTCCTGCCATCCTCGCCAATTTCAAACCCTTTAGTAATTTGTTTTCATTTTGTGACAATGTAAGTGTACAGGTTGTGCTGCTTTCTGAGCTTCTGACAGAGGATGAAATACTTTTTATTCTGTTAGAGTCCACAGTAACATTTTTTTAATCATTGTGGTGATTGTTCGCTTGCGTTGTGTGGAAACAGGACTCATGTTTCATAGAGAATTTTGTGAGCTTACTTGATTGAGAGTAGTGGTTCCCAACTTCCTTTGTTAGTCTCCTTTGCTGTGGAACTGATATAGAAAATGCTTCACAAATGCTTTTTTCTTTGTCCTATCTTGCCTTGGGCATGGCTATCAATCACTCTTTAATGTGTATATTTAATTCCCTTGTGCTCTTCAATCAGTTGATTTTTGTTTTCTGTATTTTTAAAATTTCTATTTGATATTTATGGCCCTTTTGTGTGCCGCTCTAGGGGTTCACGCACTTTTCCCCACTCAGCAGAAGATTGCATGCTGGTCACAGTGGAATGTCTACCGATGGCTCTGGAGTTGGACCACATCTGCTTGGCTAAGTGCTGTAGGACAATAGATGCTTGGGCTGCCAGGCTGCAGTTTGAACCTGCAGCCGTGGACATTAATTGTGTATTGGCCTGCCTTTATGGGCTGATCTGGAGGCAGAACAGGAATATGGTGGCTTCAAAGGAACACCTTGCCAGTATCCCAGTTGTCATAAAAACAAGTTTGCAATGCCAGGCAGATGGGTGCATGTGGATTTATGCAGTTCTGCCACCTACTCCATCTCCTTTGTCCTACCGTTTTCTTCCATCATCATTTCACGCTAGTTTTGCACTCAATTTGCAAATGCTTGCTTTCAGAGTGGCCCTCCAGATTTTCTTTTTGGCAGCTTATTTGGCTAATATGCTGTAAATACACTAGCTGAATCCAGTAATAATCCTTTTCAATGCTTACTCAAGTAGTTCTAGTTCTGTGCAGTTGGCTTTTGAAGCTACATAATCTTCGGGGGGGGAGGGGCAGAAGGGGATTGAGTATCATTTATTGTTGGATTCTGTTTCTAGGCTAGACTCTTAATTTTGTGGAGAATACTTTGCTGAACATTTACAGTTTAATTGCTCATATGTAAACCATTGTGAGGAAGAGCTTTTCCTCTTTAAGTTATTAATATTAATGTGACTTGTTTTTTTGTCAGGTTGTGAAGGAACTAAGTAAATATACACATGAATTTCGAATCTTGGCTCTGAGTGCCACACCAGGCAGTGATACAAAGGTGAGTCAAGTACTGCATGAGTGGACTGAGAATTAGAGTAGCTTCAATAGAAGCTATTTTTAGTACTAGTTCACATACCATAGAAAGCAGTGAAACCTATTAAAATGCACCAAATAAAGATTATTCCACTATGCTATGCATAAGCCTTTGAGTAATTGCATTTTTATTGCTATAACGTTTTTCCTACAGTTCTCTTCATTTTATTGTGTCTGAAATTAGATTGTAAACTCTCCAGAGCAAAGACCTTCTCTATTTGTACAGTGAAGTGCCTAGCATACTTTTGTGTGCTAAAAATAGTACATGATGATGAACTTGCAGTTGTTTGCACTGATTGAGAAGAATGTGCACTCATAGTAAAATCGTTTTTACTCTATCTAGCACAGTGTGTCTGAACAATTAAAGCTGGAATTTTCAGAGTTTAAGGGTTTTGGGCACCTTATTCTCAAATAAAAGTAAGGTGATTGTATGAATTTTCCCAAATTATTTCCACTTAAAAATTAAGAACTGGACATGGAAGTAATGTTTTTAGGAAAAAAGTTTGGTACTATTCAGTTTTTCTTTTTGCTCTCCTGTATACACTATAGATCTGGAAATGCAGGGAAGTTCTATGTTTCCATGCCATCTCCTGATGGGTAGTTCATTTTCAGATTTAACAGAAACAAAGCAGTCTGGCTGAGGTTGATAGTGCTTCACTAACTCTGTTGCAAGTAGGCATAGCGTCCCACATCTGATAACACTCACGGTCCTTATGCCCTCATGGACAGGATAACACATTATACAAAAACACCATGCTGGAAGGGGGAAATTCAAGATCTATTACTACTATTTGCCAGGAGGAATTAGCCTTAAAGGATTTCTGAAGGAGAAATTTCCACATACAGTTTATAATGCTTCCCACTTTGACTGTGGTGGTACTTCTCCATTATGCTAATTATATTAACTTTCTGATAGAAATATTTTAGAGGAATTGCTATGGTATTTGATCCAAGAAAAAAATTAACCAAGACTCAGGGCAGTGTTCACCTAAGGCTTCTTATTGTGATGGCTGTTTTCATCTGTAGTGCAGCTCATTTGCGCAAAAGACTATTATCTCTTTGCTTTACACCTTTTCCTCTGGATCGCCTTTGCACATTAGCATGCTTTCAATGGTGCCCTCTTTGCATACATAGTGTTTCATCCTTCTCCGCCCCCCCACTCCTCCCCAATCCATCTTCTTACAAAGAGCCGCCTCCACTCCACACCCCTGTCCCCAGTGATCATCATCTGATTAGGCTCTTTCGGCAGCTGCCATTTGCTGATTAGAATTTCATGGTCCTTGTCAGGCTCAAGTGGCTTCTGCAGTTAGTGTTGCTATACAGTACTAGTCTGAATGTGTTACGCCACGTTCTCCCAAATAATATCGGAGGAAGCAAGGAATTCCTAAATTCACTGATCTAAACTCATGCCACATTTATACTGAATGTCACAAATTGTCCCTCTCATATTAATGCACCTTATCAGGACTGCTGGCCTGATAAGGTGGCATGAGTTAGGGTTTTGGCAGCTGATGCAGATAGTCTTTATAGCAAAACATTTAACAAATGGTCTTAGAATTCTAACTCAAAAGTTAGCATTTAGTCAGAAACCTACATTAAGTATTTTTATCACTATTTTAATGATTGATCTACTTGTTATGTGGTAGCCATTTTCCTGACTACTTTTTGTATACATTATTTTATCTGATGTTTAAAATGGCTGAAATGATAAATCAGGGCTCCTAGTTGTAGTGGAGACAGTTGAAAAATGAATTGCTCTCCACAGGTCCCTCAATACAGATAGTGTTTCTTTACTATTCCAAATAATTTTATAGTCCCTGTGTAGAGGATAACTTTCATATATCCTTGATTTACAGCACGGATGTGACATTAAGAAAAATACTGTGTAAGAGACTCTTTTCCTGTAACTTCTTCATAGGCTTTACAAGAAGTTATTTCCAACCTGTTGATAGCACAGATAGAGCTGTGTTCTGAAGATTCCCCAGAAATTCAGCCGTACTCTCATGAGCGACAAGTTGAAAAAATTGTTGTTCCCCTTGGTGAAGAACTAGCAGAAATTCAGAATGCTTACATCAGGGTGAGTTATTACTTTTTTTTTTTTTTACTATTAAAAAGCTAATGTCACTATAGAAATAGTGACAAAATCCATACCTCTGTTGTTAATGCCTCTAACTACTAAGACAAGTACTCTGTTAAGCTAATTTTACATTATTGATGCTGTTGACTTTTTGCTTCTATTTAGCTTAGATAGCCAAACAGATTTTTTGTTATTTCTGTATCACTTGGTGCTTGCTTCAAGTTTTTGTTACTACTGTATCACTTGATACACTTGCTTCAAATTGTTGTTTGGATTCACAACATGAGGTAATGTTTAAAATTAAACTATGATTTAAATTAAAAACATCTAGCTATATGGTATCTTATCCCATTATGAAACTTGCAAAACCTGCTTTTGGGCCTAAACTAAATTGACAGCTTATTTTAAGTAGTTTGGTGTGAGACTATTAACATGATCTGTACAATTGTCAACCTATCCATTTCATTGCTACACTTACACAGAAGTTATTCTTATACTATGAGTATTGAATCAAATGCTTGTCTTCCTTCCTGTGAAAATGTAACGTTAGATTCTTATCTGCTTTGTAAGTGTATTGTTAAATAGATTTTTTTCTTCTTTAAAAAGCATTACCTAGCAAAAAAAATTATTGCATACTGTATGAGCTGACTGAGAGGTGACATTCTTCATCTATAAGTAATCTGTTCAAATACAGTCCAGGCTAACAATGAACAGAAGTGGCTGCCACCTGATGGTTGTTCAGTGGCCTAGCTGGTCTCAGTCAGGTTCTATTAGACAGATGTCTGCATCATGGAAGCAATCACTTATCTTGTTGGACTTCTCCTTTAATGTTTTAATAAGAAAAACAAAAGAAACAGTATTGTGTTTTTATACAGAAGTTTCATCTTTGTGAAAAAAAATTATACAGGGTATACTTATTCTTTCAGAAAGAATAAATAAGCAGTCTGCTAGTTATGAATTTCAAATGACTTAAGAAGTTAAAAATAGACGCTCTTCCTAGAGATCTTCAAGAATTTATTATTGGATGAGGCTCATACATGTTCAAAATTGCTAGATGTAGTAACATGTTTTCTTCAAATGCTCTATTTCTTTTTAAGTTGGTCATCTATCACCTTGAAGGGATAGTTTGCTCTCCATATTAAGAATTTTTATTTTTTCATCTTTGCTTTTAGAAGACCGTTTTTAATTTGGAGCTATTTTCAGATCTGTAATCTTAGAGATTATCTACATGAGAAAGTCACACATTTAATTAAATTCAGTTTTAAAGTACTGCAAACCTTGTGTAGACACTCATTTTGGCTTAAGCATGGCTTATTTTTGTTTAATTTAAATAGATTTAGAACAGATTTAAGATAAACTGAAACAAGTGTCCACCACAAGTTTGTATCAGCTTAATTAAATCAGTGCAGTTTCTATGTGTAGATCAAACTTTATTTCTGTAATGGGTGCCAGGATGGTCTCAGTCATGTTACTTTCTTTTCTGTATTTGGCACTGGTAACTTGAGGGTTTTGATTTGGAAAGTAAGAGTTCTTTTGTGCCTACACTAAGCATAGCTACAGTGAGGGGGTAGTAGTGTGAAAGGGTACTGTACCCATTTTCTCCTGCATTCTACTTAGAGTACACAGGCAGGCTAAAATGCCTTAGATGGCACAAGGGAGTGGCTCAGGTAACTCCAACATCTCTTTAGAGGTATAGTATGTACTGGTGCTGTTCATCACCTGTTTCAAAAGAGGATGGAGCCATGACCCTGCTAGACCTCAGTGTTTCATGCACTGGCATTTAGCCTGCGTTGGTCCTTGTACTCCCTGAGAATAGGTTTGTGATTACCTTGATTGGTGTACAAGAGGGAGAGCTCCTTCTGTTCTCTGCAGGGCCAGCCACAATCGCAGCATTTTCAAATGCACACAGTGATGGGGCAAGGGAGGGAAAACATTTTCAAGTGCACCCAGGATGCTCATAATTAAATGCCTCTTGTGGTGTGTGTGGGGAGGAGGGGAGAGGAAGGGTGATGTGGCTGTTCATTTGTTTCTTTGTTTTGTTTTGTTTTTACAATTTAATTCTAAACCATCTTATGTTGTTAATTCTCACTCTTGGTCTTGGGCCTCCAGTGGGAACCATGGGAAACTAACTCTTAAGACCCTCTGAGTCTAGTGTTGTTAAAAATTTGTATTATAGTAGCACTGAGATGCTCAACTGGCATCAGGGCATCTCTATACTAGACGCTATTCAGACACATGGTAGGAAACCTTCCCCGCACTGAAGAGCGTACTGCAGCTGGAAGTGTAATTCCCATATTGGGTAGACATACGCATGTTAGCTTTGATCACGCCAGCATGTTAAAAACAGTAATGTAGCCCCAGTGATGTGAGCATGTGCCTAGGGTCTTGGACAGGATTGTACTTGAGTAGCTAGATTGTGCTACCTTCCACGCCACTGCAATTACACTGCTCTTTTTAGCATGTTAGTTCAGTCAAAGCTCAGATGTCTACATCTGCCCAGGCTGGGAATTACACCTCCAGCTGCATGGTAGATGTACCCTCAAACAGCACTTGTAGGCTGACAGCTTCTAGGTAGCAAAGTTATGATGAGATTCTTTGTACAACGAGTTCCATGTTTTAAAGCTGGGCAAGGAATGTGTGATTTGTTACTGGAAAGCTAATTAAAAAAGCCTTTTGGTTTTTAATATCTTTACCAACTTGCACCTTGGACTAACTAGTCCTTGTAGACATAGAAATTATATCTTATGATTTTGCTGTTACATTGATAGCCGTGCTTTGGATTCAAGATGATTTGCAAAGGTGAATAACTAGATTCTGAAGTAGAACAGAAAATTCTGAATTTTTTTTTTAAAGTCTGATTGTTTTATATAAGTCATTTTCTGCTTTCCATTAAGAAACTAGTAGGATTATGACGATATAACAGCAAGGAAATAAAATCTGATTGATACTGTTTAAATGCTTTTTAAAAAACAATTCTTTAACTCAGTTGTGCTTCAAATAGTTGGGAGAAAAGTCTGAACTCCACACTTCAATTAAGAGCTCCAAACAAGTTCCTAGCAAAATCTGGCAAGGCCAGAGTAGACCTACCTGGATTAAATAACATTTCTCAGAATGTGTAAGCGCAGGTTAGATCAGGTTTAAAAAAAGAATACTAGTATAGGTGTGCTAAGCACATTATGTGCTTGAAAAGTTGGACCCACATGTGCACCATAGACAATAAAATCTGTATCTTTTTATTTATGACCATCTGTAACATAAACAAGACACATCTGAGTAAAAGTGAAGGACAGGCTAAAACAAGCTACAGCAGTTATGCAACAAAGCTGGAAAAATCCCACTCTAGTTCTGTAGTTAAACTCTTATTTTTGTAAAAGTAAATAAACAAGACCCTGAGTATCACAATAAGTGGATTAAACTTCTTAGGTCCTAACACTGGTTTAAAAAGTACAAAGTAGGCAGGATGGAAATGTTTCAGGGTTAATGCAGAAATATTTAAACTGCCTGGATGTGATCAGATGGATGCAATTTTGTTAGCTGCTTTTAACAGTGTATTGTGTCCAAACTATTTAAACATTTCAAATTAAAAACATGAATTACTTTAGTAATGCTTTGAGGAAGTAGAGCAATAGGATCACAATCAAATGTCTGTTCAGATAATGGAAGGCAGGTACAATAGCTTGACAAATGTGAACTTTATGGCTTGTTAGAAATTTCTTCCCTAGCCCCTTCAAATGTTAGTATGTAAGAGCAGCAAGATTTCAATTAGCTTCATCAATGTAACTATAAAATATGTTTTATAGATTAGTGTATAAATGAGGAAACATGTCTCTTAGCATCTATTAGTGTATTGGCCATCTACAGAAATAATACAATTTTCCATAGCCATACAGTGTACCTTCAAACTTGAGATTTAATAGATGGCTTAAAACTGCTAGAGGAAACCAAACACAATTCAAAATAAATACTAACTTCATACATTGATCCATAGTTTTACATTAAATGACACTATACATTTTACTGCAGTTTTCAGGGCACTGAAGAATACATTCAGATACTGTATGAAGATTTTTCTGTAGTTTATATATTAACAAGAATGTTTCTATGTGACCTTGCTTGACAACCACAAAAGTAGCTAATAGTTCTGTAGCTGAAGTGAAAACTGCATAAGAACTGAGACTTGCTTGAGGTTTTATTTGCTCTGTAAATTGCATACAAATTGATGCTTTTGGACTATAGGCATTAACTGTTTCTGATAGATTTTTGAAGTTCATATTGCCAAAAACATCATGTTTTGATAATATTACTATTGGGTAATTAAAATGCAAAGGTTTTCAGCTGCCTGCCAGAAAACCTTGGTAAGCTGTTGTGAAACCACCTATTTCTCCCCTTTCCTGTATTTGCTACCCATGTGACTTGGACAGAAACTGAAATCTAACTGCATCTCTAGATCCTGCATTTAAACTTGCAAGTCTGTATAAGCTATATATTTACACTTAATATAACTTAAGATATCTTTGACACATTTGGGAAAAACTTATCGTAGATAGCTATTTAAATCAAAGTGAGTGTGAAATATTTTAATCAGTAAATAACTGAAAATCACTAAATGGGAAACTACCATTTTTACAGTTGGATGCAAAGTAAGATGGAATCTCTGTTAAAGCCACTAGCAGTACCAAAGAAAAATTCGGTGAGTGATGGGATTTGAGATAGGTAGCTTCCCCATTCTCCTTTCTTACTAATCATACTCTTTCCTCACCTCTACTCCCCCTTTTCTGTTTTCTCCTTTCTCTCCTTTTCTAGGTATTTCTTCTAGGCAACTGCCACAAGAGTGCAACTTAATCGCACACTGGAGCAGATCTGCCATTAACATTTCACTGAGTCAGGGCAGTCAGTGTTTGTGAGGACAAATTCAGGCCAGCCAGTATACTTGTAATTTTCATGCTATTCTTTAAATATTTGGATGAGAGGATATTTAGTAAGCTTTACAGTTGTGAAATCAACTGTTAAATTATCCAAAATGTTTTAATATTAACATATTTTGGAAAAACTTTGCAATTAGAAAATACTGAAAAGGAAAGTTTCAAAATATATTGTTTCAACCCTAGTCTGTCAGTGAAAGCTCTTCCCGGAAAGTACAATTCTGTAACAGTCAGATATGTCCCACTGAGATGTTAACTTTATTCACTGTGATTGGAGGTACTGAAACAAATGTAATCTAAAAACTACTTTGAAAATTCTTGTAATATATCTAATAAATATAGTATACAGTTATTCACTGGACTTTTCCTGTGAATACACTTCTTCAGTTATAATGTGATGAACTTCTTACGGGGTTTCAGAGTAAGTCTTTGTATGCTAGCTATCATAGCAATGTGTAGAGCAGGAAGGGACCTTGGAAGATCATCAAGTCCAGTACTCTGCACTGAGGCAGGCCCAAGTAAACCTAGACCATCTCTGACAGGTGTTTGTCCAACTTCTTGTTAACCTCCAGTGATGGGGATTCCACAACCTCTCTTGGAAACCTATCCCAGAGCTTAACTATTCTCATTTTCCTAATATCTAACTTAAATCTTCTTTGCTGCAGTTTGACCATTACTACCTGTCTACCTTCCGCGGACATGGAGAACAATTGATTACTGTCCTCTGTCATAGTCCTTCACCTATTTGAAGTCTGTTATCAGGTCCCCCCTTTCTTGTCTTTTCTCAAGACTAACCATGCCCAATTATTTTAACCTTTCCTCATAGGTCAGATTTTCTAAACCTTTTATCTTTTTTGTTGCTCTGTTCTGGACTCTCCAGTTTATCCACATCTTTTCTGAAGTGTGGCTCCCAGAATTAGACACACTACTCCTGTTGAGGCCTCACCAATGCCTAGTAGAGTGGGACAATTACCTCCCATGTCTTACAACAATCCTGTTAATGCATCCCAGAATGATATTTTTGCAACAGTATCCCATTGATTACTTATATTCAATTTGTGATCCACTATTCCCAGATCCTTCTCAACAGTAGTGCCACCTAGCCAGTTATTCCCCACTTTGTAATTGTGCTTTTGATTTTTCCTTAAGTGAAGTACTTCGCACTTGTCTTCATTGAATTTCATTTTGTTGAATTCAGACCAATTTTCCAATTTGTCAAGGTCTTTCTGAATTCTAATCCTGTCCTCAAAAATTCTTGTAGCTCCTCCCAACTAAATATTAGCCACAAATTTTATAAGCATTCTCTTCGCTTCATTATTCAAGTCATTAATGAAAATATTAAATAGCACCAGACCCAGAATTGACCCCTCAGAACTCCATTAGATATGCTATGTCATCCCCGTTTGACAGTGAACCATTGATTACTATTCTGATGTAGGGATGTAAATATCAGTTACAAAAGGTAACCATTTAAACGATTAAAATTATATCAGTTAACTGTTTGATATAATTTTGTGTTCACACTCTGTCCGCGGGTAGCGCCCCCAGCCTGGCTGTGGGGGATCCCCATCTAGGACCTGTGGATCTCCACTTCCCTGGGCAGCAGCAGTGTGGTCGGCTCTGTCCTGGCCCAATGCCGTCACCATGGAGACGGAGAGCCCATGCCACCAGTTAACTGATAAGTATTAGTCTTAACGGTAAGACTAATACTTACTTCAGTTAAACAGAAGTTATTTTACATCCCTACTCTGTATGGTTTTTTCAACCAGTTGTGTACTCACCTTATAGTAATTTAATCTAGATCACATTTTCTTAGTTTGCTTATGAGAATGTCATGTGGAACTGTATCAAAAGCCTTATTAAAACCAAGATGCATCACATCTTTCCCCCCATTCGCTAGGCCAATAACCCTGTCAAAGAATGAAATTAGGTTGGTTTGGAATGATTTGTTCTTGACAAATCTGTGCTGGCTATTCCTTATAGTCCTATTAATGTCTAGGTGCTTACACATTGATTGTTTAATAAATTGTTCCAGTATCTTTCAGGTATCAATGTCAGGCCGAGAGGTCTAGAATTCCTCAGGTCCTCTTTGTTCCCTTTTTAAAGTTAGGTACTATATTGGCCTATAGGACCTCACCTGTCCTACAAGAGTTCTCAAAGATAATTCCTAATGGTGTCAAGATTGCTTCAGCTAGTTTAAGTACTCTAGGATGAATTTCATCAAGCCCTGCCAACTTGAATACATCTAATTTGTCTAAATATTCTTTAACCCGTTCTTTCCCTATTTTGGCTTGTGTTCCTTCTCCCTTAGCAATTCGTCCATGTTTCCACTTTTTGTAGGATTCCTTTTTGATGTTCAGGTCATTAAAGAGCTCCAGATGAAGCCATATTGGCCTCTTACTATTCTTCCTGTCTTTTCCCCCTTGTTGTCAATATTAATTGTGTTGAGTATCTGGTCACCATTAACCTTTTTAATGAAGACTGAAACAAAATAAGTATTAAACACCTCAGTCTTGGTGATTTCATCAGTTATTAGCTTTCTTTCCCCGCTATATAAAGAACCTATGATTTTCTTCATTTTTTTTTTCTTGCTCCTAATGTATCTAAGCCCTGATCTACACTTACCTGGAGATTCGGCAGCAGTCGACGGGAGTTATGCAAACTACGCAGAGTAGCTTGTGTAACTCACGTCAACTGCTCTGCTTCCCTTCTGCGCGCTGTCTACGCTGCGCTGCTGTTCCCGTCGATGCAGCGTTTTGCTACTTGAGGGGGTGGTTTACTAGCATTGACTTCCTGATCGATTGAGCGGGTCTACACTGACCGCTCAATTGATCCAGAAAGATCGATCTGGCGGCGGCGAATTTGCCACCGTCAGTATAGACATGGCCTGAAGAACCTATTTTGACTGGCTTTTATCCCTTCCTCAATGTAACTGACTTTGTGCCTTAGCCTTTCTGATTTTGTCCCTACATGCTTATGGTATTCTTTTTGTATTCCTCCTTAGCAGTTTATACATGTTTTCACTTCTTGTAGGAGTCCTTTTTGATGTTCAGGTCATTAAAGAGCTCCAGATGGAGCCATATTGGCCTCTTCTTCTTCTGATCTTTCCGTCACATGGGGATAGTTTGCTGCTGTGCGTTTAATACTGCTCCTTGAGAAACTGCTAGCTATCCTGAACTCCTTTATCACTTAGATTTTTTTTTCCCATGGGAGTTCTGTGTTTCTTAAAGGCTGCTTTTTTTTTTTTTTTTTTTTTTTTTTTTTGGAAGTCCAATGTCCTTATTCTGCTGCTGTTGCTCCTTCCTTTCTTTAGAATCATGAAATCTATCATTTTTTTGATCACTTTCACCCAAATTGCCTTCCACCCTCAGATTCCCTACCAATTCCTCCCTCTTGGCTGGAATCAGGTCTAAAATGCCTGTCCCCCAGTTCCTCCACTTTCTGAAACAAGTTGTTCCCAATACATTGCAGGAACTTGTGCTTTTCCATATTACTTTTCCGACAGGTGTCTATGTAGTTAGTCCCCCATTACTAGCAGGTCTTGTATTATTGATATTTCTGTTGTTTGTTCTAGAAATGCCTCTTCCACTTCCTCTTCCTGGTGGTCTATAGTAGACTCCTACCATGTTGTCACATATATTTTCTCCCTCCTTTTATCTTTACCCAGAGACGTTCAAGTGGTCTGCCTCCCACTTTCTTCTAGACCTTGGGATACAACACCTCATTTTTTGTGCTTCCTGTCCCTCCTGACCAAGCTGTGCCCCTCTATACCAATATTCCAGTTATGAGATTTATCCCTCCAAGTTTCTGTGATGCCAATTAATCTACCTATCTTCATGGCTATATTCTGAATATATAGACAAAGCTCTAGTTTTCAAAGTTCATATCACTATTGCTCAGAAAGTTGAACAGTTGAGCAGCAATGATGCTTACCTTCTGCCTGCTGAATATCGTATTCAGTCATTTAAGGGTGTGTGGTAGTGAGTTGAAAGTGAAGGAAAAACTGAACTATTCACTACCAAAACTTCAATGGGTAATGTGACTGACTGACTCTTCGCATCCTGGACTCTGTATTTCCAAGGTGACAAATAGTTTGGTTAAATATCTTTTGAGAAGAGTGTGTGTGGGGGGGAAATCTGTACTCAGGGATGGGATTTTTCAAAAGTGCTCAGCGTTGACCAAACTCTGCTCCCAGTTTTTACTTATTGTCTTCCACAGGAACAGAGTTAAGTTAACACAGAGTGCTTTTGAAAACCTCATGCTAAATGTTTAGGACACCCTAGAGATGCTGTAGTGGGAAAATATTTAATATGTAAATGTTTGAAAAGTCTAAAAAAATATTTTTTTAACTCTAGAACTTATGAAAACCTTTTGTTACTTGAATGTACCTTGTTTACAAAGATTACATGAATCAATTTGAAAAGTACTATAAATCTCAATGAAATATTATGCATAAACTGTAAAACTGACATATCTAATAAGAAAGTGTATGAGTTTTTCAGAATTGGCAGTAAAATTTCAGATATTAACTCCCATGGCTCAATAACTAAATTGCATTGATTGTCATGCTAATTTGGTAGACTGCAATATATATTTAGGAAAATAGGATTAAAAATGGTGTATAGTTAATCATAAAGGTTTATAAAGCTATCAACTAGCCTCACATGATTCACCTGCAAATTTGTGCCATTGTGTACAAACTGAATTTGGATAATCCTAGGCATCAGAAATGGGAGTCTATGGTCTTTCAAGGAACCATATTTCATTTTGTCGATTTGCAGCAGCTGGATTGGTGTAACCTGCAACAATGAAAATATTCTGCAAACATAGCTCAGGACTGTCCAGAAGTTCTGCCAAGAAGTTTATTTCTCTCATTATAGAGTCTTCATTGGTGACCCCTCTGAAGCTCCTGCAACAACCAATTTTTAATTATATTCTACTCTTTTACTGTATTTCCTGTAGTTCCCTCTAAACCTGGAAGTTTCTCTCTTCCTCTTTCCAGTGATTTTGGGGTGATTCTCAAATGATACTGCTTAATATATGCATCATAGATGGTGATAACGGCTAAAATTTTGCTTAACCCAAAATTTACAATTGTCAGGTGTAATGTTCCCTGTTGAACCCATCATTCAAGTTTTTTTTTTAAAAAGGCCCCAATACAAATTTCACTAACTGACTTCAAAAAGTTAAACACCTTTGTAACCCGAGCCACAATCTACAGAATGTAATAGTTATCTCCTGAGTTGACTTTAGTCTCTGAAACAAGCATTTAGAAAGTGGTGGCTTTAGGTGCTGTTGGCTGGAGGCAACTGTTAATATTAACATTCCACTGTGCCTTGGAATTGCAGCATATGCAATAAATAGTATTTGTCACATCCTATTTTAAATACAGACTTTGGCTAGGAAGAAACCTGTACTACTTTACTAGAACAGGATTAATGTGTTTCTTACCTAGTATAAACAACAGTAGGAGGCCACTCTTCAATAATTATGTCAGAATCATAAGGCTGAGGTGGCTGCCCCTGCAGTAGTTCAGGCAGGTAGTATGCGACTGTCACTGAACGTGTGATCTCTGAGTGAGATTCATTAGTACTCACTATAGTCACAATGGGTATAGTCATTCCCAGGTACAATCCTGAAGAGAAATACATAACCATCACTCTAGAGAATACAAAAGAGAAGTTTTGCACTCAATATGTATGGAGTTTTAAAACTAATATTGAACGTTCTGAAGTAAAGCATAGATAAAGCTACTATAGAGTGGAGAAGTTTTTCATAGCAGAATGGAATTCAGTAGATTTAGAAAGTGGTGGCTTTAGGTGCTGTTGGCTGGAGGCAACTGTTGATATTAACATTCCACCGTGCCTTGGAATCTCAGCATATGAAATATATTAAAATACAGTGTTGTGAGCGCTCTTCCCTGTCTAGATGTAGTGAGGTTTGGCAAAGACTGGGCTTGTCTATACATGAAAGTAAATCCCGGAATAAGGTAGGGTGTGAATTTGAAGTGGATTAACTATTCATGATTAACTCTGTATGTGGATGCTGTAATTCTGGAATATGAGTACCTTCATCTGATTTAGCTTAATCCACTTGGATTTGGAATAGAGCATCCTTATTGCAGAATAGGAGCATCCATACATGAAGTTGCATAGAAATAACTGTGTAAACAAGACCACATAGACTGCCTTAACTCTGAACACTTGTCTTTTTAGGTTTATTAATCTAACAAATGCATGCCATATCTACAGAACAGGGTCTAAATCCAGGAAAGCAGTGACTCTGAAAAAGATTTAGGGGTCATAGTGGATGAAGAACTCAGTGGGAGCTCCTAATATGATACTCTGGTAAAAAGGGCTAATGCAATCCTTGGATAGATAAGCAAGGACTTGGAGTAGGGAGGTGATTTTACTTCTACATATGGTATTGATGAGACTGATACTGGGGTACTTTGTCCTAAGTGGAGCACAGGATCTGGTCCAAGAGGTGAATATAACTGAACCGCTTGATAATAGTGACCATAACATACATATTTAACATTCCTGGGGGTGGGGGGCAAAAGCAGCCCACCATGGTAACATTTAATTTTAGAAAGGGGACCTGCACAAAAATGAGGAAGTTAAACAGAATTAAAAGGTATAGTGACAAAAGTGAAATCCCTGCAAGCTGCATGGAAACTTTTTAAAGATGACATACTAGAGGCTCAATTTAAATGTATACCCCAAAGTTTTTTAAAAAAAAACCCAACATAGTAAGTAGATCAAAATGTACCACCTTAGTTAAACAACAAAGTAAAAGAAGCAGTTGGAGGCAAAAAGGCATCCTTTTAAAAATGGAAGTTAAATTCTATTGAGGAAAATATAAACGATTATGAACTTTAGCAAGTCAAGTGGAAAAATATAATTAGGAAGGCCAAAAAAAGAATTTGAAAAACAGCTAGTCAAACACTCAAAAAGTAACAGCAAAAAAATTTTAAGTGCATCAGAAGCAGGAAGTCTGCTAAACAACCATTAGGGCCACTGGATGATTGAATGCTGAAGAAGCACTCAAAGAAGATAAGGCCATTGTGGAGTAACTAAATGAATTTATTGCATCTGTCTTCATGGCTGAGGATGTGAGGGAGATTCCCAAACCTGAGCCATTCTTTTTAGGTGACATATCTGAGGAGCTGTCCCAGATTGAAGCATCATTAGAGGAGGTTTTGGAACAAGTTGATAAATTAAACAGTAATCAGTCACCAGGAGGAGATGGTATTCACCCAACAGTTCTGAAGGAACTCGAATGTGAAATTGCAGAATGACTAATTGTGGTATGTAACCTATCATTTAAATCTGCTTCTGTAACAGATGACTGGAGGATAGCTAATATGACGCCAATTTTTAAAAAAGACTCCAGAGGTGATCCCAGTACACCTAACTGTAGTACCAGGCAAACTGGTTGAAACAATAGAAAAGAATAGAATTATGAGACACATAGATGAACACAATTTGTTGGATAACAGTCAACATGGTTTTTGTAAAGGGAAATCATGCCTCAACAATCTACTAGAATTCTTTGAGGAGGTCAACAAACATGTGGACCAGGGTGATACAGTGGATATAATGTACCTAGATTTTCAGGAAGCTTTTGACAAGGGTCCCTCACCAAAAGCTCTTAAGCAAAATAAGCGGTCATGGGATAAGAGGAAAGGTCCTTTCCTGGATCAGTAACTGGTTAAAAGATAGGAAACAAAAGGTAGGAATAAATGGTCAGTTTTCAGAATGGAGAGAGGTAAATAGTGGTGTGTTCCAGCGGCCTGTGCTGGGACTAGTACTGTTCAATATATTCATAAATAATCTGGAAAAAGAGGTAAACAGTGAGGTGGCAAAATTTGTAGATAATATAAAACAACTCAAGATAAGTTCAAAGACTGTGAAGAGCTGCAAAGAGATCTCACAAAACTGGGTGACTGGGCAACAAAATGGCAGATGAACTTCAATATTGATAAATGCAAAGTAATGCACATTGGAAATCCTAACTCCAACTATACATATAAAATGATGGGGTCTAAATTAGCTGTTCCACTCAAGAAAGAGATCTTGGAGTCATTGTGGACAATTCGTTGAAAATATCCACTCAATGTGCAGTGGCAGTCATAAAAGCTAATACAATGTTGGGAATCATTAAGAAAGGGAGAGATAATAAGACAGAAAACATCATATTGCTTCATTATAAATCCATGGTATGCCCACATCTTGAATACTGCTGCAGATTTGGCTGCCCATCTCAAAAAAGATGTATTGGAATTGGGAAAGGTACAAAAAAGGGCAACTAAAATGATTGGGGATATAGAACAGCTTCCATATGAGAAGAGATTAATAAGACTGGGACTTTTCAACTAGGAAAATTGATGACTAAGGGGGGATATGATAGAGGGCTATAAAATTATGACAGGTGTTGAGAAAGTAAATAAGGAAGTGTTATTTACTCATCATAACAAAAAAACTAGGGGTCACCAAATGAAATTAATAGGCAGCAGGTTTAAAACAAACAAAAGGAAGGATATCTTCACACAATGTACAGTCAATTTGTGGAACTCCTTGCCAGAGGATGTTGTGAAGGCCAAGAATATAACCGGTTTCAAAAAAAGAACTAGATAGACCTATCCCCCATGAAGTTATCAATGGCTATTAGCCAGAATGGGCAGGGATGTAAAACCATGCTCTGAAGTGGCCCTAGCCTCTGTTTGCCAGAAGCTGGGAATGCATGCCAGGATGGATTACTGGATAATTGCCCTGTTCTGTTCATTCCCTCTGAAGCACCTGGCATTGGCCACTGTTGGAAGACAGGATACTAGACTAGATGGATCACTGGTCAGACCCAGTGTGGCTGCTATGTTCTGTTCTGGTGTCCTCCAGTTTTTCAACTTCCTTTCCAAAATGTGGGGACTTGATTAATGTACATGTACTTTTGTGGGGAGAAAACCCTGTGTACTGAAGGGTTAGTAATGTAGCAGAGAGAGGCACAAGAATCACTATGTGAAAGCAGAAGCAGGACCAATTCATATTGGAAATTAGGCACAGACTTTTAAGAGCAGGGTGATTAACCATTGGAACAATTTTCCAAATCAAGACTGGATGCCTTCCAAGACCAGGAAGATAATTTGTATTGGCTAAAGCAAGTGGGCTCAATTTACAAAGGGTCAGACTAGAAATAAATGATCTAATGGTCTTTTCTGGCCTTTAACTGTGCAAACTGACTCCTTGTAGTCAGTAGTATTCTAAGAGTTTAGAAATATCTGGACTACCAATATCCAGATATCCTTTCAGAACAACTCATTTGTCTAGTGCTGAATGTGTACTCAGTGCAAGTACAAAAATCACGAATTCCAGCCCCATCAGAGCTTGTAAGTGAGTGGACACGGTGGGAAATGAAAGCTGGAAATCACTTAGTTATAAAAGTTGTGCTTTTGAAATGTTTGTGCAAGGAGACACTTCAGTTCGGGTTTTTTGTTTTTTCATTTCCAATACAAAGAAGCTGTCATAGGAAGTTGTTTCTACTATATAGGATTGTGTATTTGGAAGTGGTTGGTGCAAATCAAAACAGAATTGATGAGCGGTGCTGGAGCATAAATAGCAGAACATATTCTAGTTCTAATTCAAAACTAGTATCTGCATTTACCTGAAGAGTTCTGCTCACAAATGTATTTCATAAGCTTCATGAATCCCAGACATATGCTTTGTTCATACTGTTCTTCTTGCATTTTAATACAAGCCCATTTAGCTTTTCCATACTGACGTTTTTCGTAAAGCACTTCCCCAAACTGCAAACAAAAAATAAGACAATGAACTGGTATCTTAATTTGACGTTAAGCTTTGGTATAGGTAATTTAAAGAACACCTCAGTGTTTAAGTTGACTAAGTCAGACTTTTTGACTATTTTGAAAGGAAATCAGCTACCTGGTAGACAGGCAGGAGAATGAAAAGAATGACTAGTCGATGTTTCAATTTAAAAAAAATAAATTTCCATTTTTGCTTTTCAAGTCTTAAATAAGTTCCCTTCGGAACTTAAATATTTAGTTCACTTTTTTGTAGGTAGCTCAAACACTAAGGTTATGTAATGTGTATTGTCTGCTAAGCTAAAGCTGTGTGTTGTCCACTTGCCTCAAAAGAGTATTATGCTGTCTGGTAAGTGGCAGGTTTTTTTAAGACTTAAAACTCTGACTGTGGGGTTGTTGCATATTTTGATATATTATTTTTTTTTCAAGTTTTCCATTAATTCTATCAATGATTACATTGACAAGGGCCATATTCAATGGTGCTGTAACTTGATCATAAAACAGACTCAAGTGGAGGTTAGTGGTAGGTAATGTAACTTACACTGATTTGTAAAATCAGTAGTTTGTAGAAGTACTGTAAATTACAGACTATGTTAAAAGAATATTAAGGTTGCAAAGTCAAATGCTCAAAGGTAAAGAAATACCATGATGAAACTTGCCCATGCAACCTTAATTCATCACTCTTATACGTATGCGTTCTGATACAGTCTCTATACATGATGACATTTTTTCATAAGCGCCCTGCCTCATTCAGTGCACAGGATAGACAGTACTCACTTAAAGACCAGCTATTCAGTATTTTTTTTTATCCTCATTTTTCAATGTGTGGCCTTATTAACTCTACACTATTCCAACCCAGCTCTAAAGATAGTATTAATTTCCTCCTGAGCTTTTCTATAGAACTTATCACTGTAGTGTCTGAGTGCTTT
This sequence comes from Emydura macquarii macquarii, assembly GCF_026122565.2. NCBI lineage: Eukaryota > Metazoa > Chordata > Testudines > Chelidae > Emydura > Emydura macquarii. The sequence continues at coordinate 3,435,602 of NW_027131688.1, forward strand.
ACAAACCTTAATTAATCCATCTTTGGGAGCTGAGGGCACAGATAAAGGTCAAAAGTATCTACTGATTTTGGGTGCCTAATTTGAGATGCCTATATGATTTTTTTTTCAGCATACTTAGCATTATATAACACTTTTGTGTGTTCAAAGCATAGATCCCATTGACTTCAGTTGCAGCTGTGAGTGCTCAGCATTTATTCAGATCAAACCCCTGTGTCTCAAGTTGGGCACTCACAAAATGAGGAACACACAATTAGTGACAACCCCCTGAAAAGTTTGGTTTAAGTGACTTGCCCAACATCCACATAAGAAGGTGGTGGCAGATGCAAGGATAGAATCTGATTCTCCAGGGAAGCATTCAGCTGTGCTAACTGGGAGACCATCTTTCTCTTCCTGCAATCCCGACTCATTCACTACACACCTTGTAATTTCTGCAACAAATGAGGCAGGCGTCCTACAGACAACAACCTCCTTTACTACACAGCATTGATACATCCCCAGAGCACCTTCCATCACATCCACTGAATGAGGCACAAGTCCTGTGGGGGAAAATAGTATATAATTGTCAAGGTTTCATGATAACTGCAACTGTACTATCCCTCCATGATCCCATCAGGGCACCCACTTAAAGATTTCGGGGTCCAAGCCATCGCTTCTCCTGGGCAGGAACTGTGTCTCACTCCTTCCTGACAGGGGTTTTAAGGCTGCAGTGCTCTCTGATTTACCCTGTGGTATCCTCAGCAAGCCATTCTGCCTAAAAAACAGTGCTTGCTCTTTGTTTTTTCTCCGAGGGCTATGATTAGTGTATCGCCAGCAGTTAAACGCTTTCATAAGGTAAAAGCATTATAGAGAGAACTTAAACAAAAACAAACTTTCCTGTACATACTAAAAGCTCACTAGAGGTTACCCACTAGTCTCATCTTCCTTTTCCCCCGAAATAGACAGAAGATCCTGTCTACTGGAACAAGTCAGTTGAAACTCAGGCTCTTTATCCAAAAGTACTTTCCCTGTCTCTTGGTCTCTGGAGAATCCAGTCTGAACTAATATATGTGAGCCTTCTCAGGAGATGGTACCTTTCAACCAGGTGTTACAATATGGGTGATTTGCCGTACTCACCAACTACTGCTTCTGGCTCCTGGAAGAGGAGCTGTGGTAGCCCTCCCCCTTGGAGTAGAACACAATCAAAGCTAAGCCATTCATTTAATACAGTGGACCCCAAAGATACTTAAACTAAATTCAATAAGGTTTCCCGAGAACATGGCAGGAAGTTGCCATATCTGTCCCAGTCATCATGTAATTAAAGACTGCATCATACTGCATAGGCACAAGGGGGCCAAATTAAGGTTGCACAGAGGTTACCTTAATTATGGCATTTCCTATCTTCTGAGTGCTTGACTTTGCAACCTTCATGTTCTTTTAGTGTAGTTCTGTGTACATGTAATTTCCTAGAGACAAGGTGGGTGAGGTAATATCTTTTACTGGACCAAAATTAGACAAGTGCTCTCACCAAAACAAGTTGGTCCAGTAAGTTATTACCTCATCCACTTCATCTCTCGAATATCCTGGGACCATCATGGCTATAACAACACTTTTAAAAAAGCAAACTGAAAAAACAAATCCATCATGTGGCATCCATCATACAGACACCAATGTGGTTCATCAGTAGGTGTGGAAATTTCATCTCAAGTGACAGAGGTCTCCGCAATGAATCTAAAGTAGTAACTGATAGAAGATAACGCACTACTACTATGTGGAGTCACTTAAGGGAGATAAGAGGCACACTTTGCCAGTGGGTTTCATAGTTATTGATAGCCAAGGAATGGTAAGGCTCAGAAATCTTGGGTTAGATTCCAGCCTCTGGTTGGGAGTGTGCTCTACAGACTGTTCTGCTTATTATCCTCCAACTTTGACTCCTTCTGTCTGACCACACTGCTATTTGTAATGACTAATAAATAGCAAATGCAATTGGTGAAAAATCTTGTCTGAAATCTGATTTTCATTAAATGTTTGTCGTAGTTTCAATAACAACTAGTACTGTCTGTCTGTAAACAGGGTGAAATTAATTGAATTACCTATAGATAGATAATCCAGCTCTGTTGGCTACACCTTTTTGGTTTAAATATTGGTGGAGAATTTTTTTTACTCCACTTTTGGTAACTTTTGTGTTCTGATACCTTCTCTGTTTCAGATCCATTGTATTAACTCCACCACTTGGTTAATCAGCTTAGTGATGCATCTTGAGAGTGGAAATGGAAAACTATAAATAACATTTCCACTCCTCAAGATTATTTCAAATTAATCTGGGACGCATTTTAAAGATACACATGTGATGTCATTTTTTTATATTTCTGAAATCTGCAAAGCAGAACTAGACTGTAACTAATCCAGATTCTGAGTAGAGAGAAGATATTCTGTTCTCTGGATTGGAGCAAGCATGAATTGTACAAGATGACAGATTCATAAATCAAAAGCAGACTCATTTTTTGGACTCTACTTTTGTAGCTAAGATAGTTTAAATACAAGCCAAATACTTAGCTTTCTGTAGCTATTATGCAGTGTTTATACAAATTTCATACTCTGTTTCTCTACCTTAACCTTTTTCTGTTGTATAATTTGGACAATCTAATTGTTTGGAAAAACACTGACTTTATTTTTTAAAATTATATTTGAAAATAACATCTGTTGCATACCTGACAAGACACACATTCTGGATTTTCATTTGCAAAGGAAATGTACTCAGAATTTTGAACTTTCTTTTTAACAGGTAAATAAAGGGAAAATATCCTTTAAACTCTTTTAATTTAAGTACACATTCAGTTACTGATTTGGGATGTTTACATACTGAAGTGGTTTTGGGTCACCTAACTTTCATTCTAGGCATACTGATTTTCAATCATTTGTGTGCACTGTTCTCCCCTTCTTAAACTATGGACTGTTGGACATTAGGGCCAGGCTTGTTTCCTCATGTTTTCAGTTACTTTATCAGTCTTGCAGCATTTAGAAAATTAAATTGCTTATCAAAGTGTACTCATTTCAAATACCGGAAAACCTACCATGTAGGAAAAGTATTACCTTTTCTTTGCGGTGTATCAGTGTAAATGGGATACTTTCTCTCTCCTGATGTTGATTATTTCTGGTCAGTTGCTGGATTGGCTCTGCCATGTCTGCAATGAGATCATATGTTTTTAATTCTAGAATTGAAACTACAGAAATAAGGAGTTAGCACATACATCTGGTTTTACTTTTGCCCATTTTGCTTTTTTTTTTTTTTTCTTTGTTAAGAATGAGCCTGACTTACTTCAGTGTAGAAAGGCACAGTCAGTTTACTTCCTTACCTTTGTAACTCTAAAATTATAGTAAATTTGAGACTTTCTATTTATTCCTATCACAAAGTAGCATAGTCTGAGTCCTACTATACTCCCTGCTTGTTGGCACTCCCCTGTACCCCAGTAGCAAACCCCAACATCTACAGCTCTTCAGGAAGCAATGCCTAGATAAGAGTCTAGTCATGGTGACCCACAGTCTCTTGTCACCTCCAATTACTGTAGCTCCATCTTTGGGGATTAATCTACACTTGCACAAAATACACCAGCCTGTTTCCTCCACAAGGCTAAATAAATGACAGCACATTACTCTAGTACTCCATACACCCCATTGGCTCTCCATTCAATAGTGAATCAAATTCAAGGACCCTGGTCCTAATCTCTGAAGCCCTCAATGGGCTAGAGGTTAGCTTTTCTTAAACACCATCTTTCCCTGTGATCCACTGTTAGCTACAAGCAGCAGGGATGCTGTGACTGATGGAGCATAGGGTGAAACTGACGGGCAGCACACTCCAGCTTGGGGCATGTGACAAACTTTGTACCCATAGAAATTGGACTAAGCCACAGTCTGGCTGTCTTCAGAGAATGGTGCAATATCTGCCTTCTCACACAAGCCTTTCCTAATAACAAGGAGTTCAAAGTAGGAGACGATTTTAAAAAAAAGCCCATAGCCCTGAAGTAAAACAAGGGATTTCAGTCAAGAAACTGATCAGGCGTTTGTGCATGTAACTTACACAGAATTAAGTATGACATTAATTTGGAATCTAAATACCACAGATAGGCACTACCACTTACTGGAAAATAAGTTTGCTTTGTCATATTAACCTTAAAAATAACTGATTTCGTACATGCGGGAGTCATTGAGTTAAGCTAAGGAGGAATAAAATGGCCAAACTCATGAAACATGCCACCTGTATGTTTCACTGAAGACCACATCTTTTGATAACCTTTTAAACAGCCACGGGTCCTAATTGAATATTTTAAATAACGTGGATTTTTTCTACACGCTAATTTAAAACCTCTGATTTCGAAGGCTTCTTAAATTACGTTGTTTCCATCTATTGTATAATATTTTATACATATTTGTCGTATATCAATGATGTAATTAGCTATAACCTGCTTTTGATAAAGGATTTTACTTTAGCTTTAAAGGTGCAGAAGATATTTAAAATGAATTTGTCAACTTTTGTAATAGTAAATATTGACTTTCTAGCAAAATTAAGCTGTAATGTGCAAAAAATTGAATCAGGGCATAACAGGTTTCATAAGTTTCTTCAGATTTTGTAAATTCTTCACACCCTACTGCAGAAAGCATTCACAGTGGATGAATGTTTTAACATTAGTCATAATGCCATACCATAAAACAATGACAAGTTGAACTTCGAAAACCTACCCATTTTGTTTGGGCTAAAAGGCACACTTGCATTTCACACACTTCTTTGCTTTGTTCGTAAGCAAAGAGATGTTGAACATGAAGAAATGAGCCTCTTAAATGTTGTGTGTTGCTCATGGTCACGGTTCTGGCAACAAAATGGCTGAATTAAAGTGGCACAGAGACCTTAAGAAAATGTCAGAATTAATTTCTGAATGCTTGACTTTGCAACCTTAATAATCTTTTAATATGTTTTTGTATGTAATTTCCTTGGTTTTTTAAAAAGCAAACTGAACAAGAATAAATTTCCTCATGTGACATTATATGGACACCAGCATGGGTCCTCTGCAGGGCTGGAACCTTTTAGGTCCACTGCACAGATCCCTGCCAATTGAGCTAATAGAATGACTGATAGCAGTTGTAGGTTGTCATCTTGTATGTGGGTCAGCTCTAGAGAGGGGGGAGAGACACTTTACAAGTGAGTTACACAGATAGTTGCTAATAGCAGAGGAATGGTGAGACTCAAGAATCTTGGGTTAGATTCGGACTCCGGAGGGGAGTGTGCTCTAATGGGTACAGACCCTTCTGCCCTGTCCCACTCCAGTCTTTTTTCTCAACCCTGGGTCTTTGTTCCAGTCTCACTCTTCTTGCCTACTCATTTTCATCCGAGACCCAGTCTTCTTGCCCAGCCAGTCCTAGTGTCCCTCTCCAGGCTGCTCATCCAACTTCTCTGCTCTCCCAGGCCTGCTCCCCCAGCTCCCAGTTCTAGTTTCCTTCCACTGGATTCCTAATCCAATCTGTCTCCCTCCCCTCCCTGGCTTCATGTCCGTTTCTTTGTTTAGCCAGTCGCAGTTCTCCCTGAACACTCAGCCCCTTGTCATATCTATCTCCCTTCCCCTGCACCCCCATTCCTTCACACGCTGATTTAGTCCTAGTATCCTTGTCCAGCCTCAGTGTTGTGGCTCCCATCCCCCCATGTCTCCTTGCACAGTGTGTCCCAGTTTCTTTCCTTCCCGTCCTGTCCAGGCCCAGTCTCACCGGACTTCTTGTCCCTTCTCCAGCTACTTTCCCTTCCCCTGGTCTGGCTTTTGTCTCCTCTGCATTCAACTCAGACAGCTTTCTGCTCCACGCTGCTTGGATGCCAGCAGGAGGATCACTGAGAACACAAGAGAGAGGGCTCCCTGCTGTCAGTCCTCTGGTGCCCAGTCTCATCCCAGCCTGGAGCAGTCATTTCATGGAAGGTCTGTCTTTGCCTGTTACCCTGGATTGCAGCAGGTGGGGTGACGTGTAGGAGCAGTGAAGGGATGACACATGCTCGGTTGTCCTGTGGGGAATGATGTGCAGTCTGGCCAGCACTAGGAGATGTGAGAGGCTCGAGCATGGTCCGTTGGTCAGAATTTTCAGTGATTTTAGCTGTTAATCTCTAACAAATCTCTACTGAGCACGTGCAAACTGTGCCTTTTCCAAGGCTTGTAACTAGGGCTGGTTGGAAAATAAGAATTCCCCCTCTCAAAAACATTTGTGGTTTCAAAGCTTTTGTTCTGCACTGGAGGAAGTCTGTTTCATCTACGGTCATCTCACCAAAGAGAGAGCTCCTGTCAGCTCAGACCCCTCTCCTGGCTTAACCTCAATTCATGGAGGAAGAAGAAAATACAATGGAGATGACTGCTTCCTGAAAGTCACCTGCCTTTAGCCATCTCATCCCCCCAGATGAGGCGGTTAATTCTCAATCCTTCTCTGGACAAGCTAAAGGTTTTGCGGCACCTACTAATGAGAGTAGTGGAGATGCTGGATATTTTGCTGGAGAATCATGCAAGAGAATCAACATAAGATTCTGGATATCTTGCAACCTGCCTCCTTGTATTTAGTTTGGACACTTATAGTGGTAGTGTAGACAAGCCCAAATTTATGTCACTCACACCCCTGAGCAAACTAAGATACACTGACACTTAGGTCAGGGTAACAGCATTATGTCAGCAGGAGAGCTTCTTCCACCCCTCACAGTGCTCTCTCCATTAACTTAGGGCTGCTCTACACTAGAGAGACTACAGTTTTGTCGCCAAAAGTCAACTTTTTGCGGCAAAACAGCGGTGGTGTACACACTACAATGCTCCCCCCGCCAACAAAACTCTTCTGCTTTGGTGACCAAATAAAACCACCTCGACAAGAGGCGTAGAGCTTTTTGTGTCAAAATCAGAGCAACAAACCATCAGTGTGGATGCTGTGTGCTGTAACTAGGCTCCAGGATCTATCCCACAATGCCCACCCTGACCGCTCTGTTCACTGTTTTGAACTCTGCCGCACTGCCTTGCACTCCAGCTACACAGGCGGCTTCCCCTCCCCTTTCAAAGCCCCTTGAAATTGCTCAGCAGGGAGAGCTCACACAGCTACTGCCCAGCCAAGCATGCCAGCTCCCGGCAGCAAATGCGCTCCTACCTGGACTACAGAGGAGGGGGTGGATCGTTCTCTTGGGTCTGTGGGGAGAACTCGGAGGGAATCAGTCTTGCTCTCCTATGGCAGGCATGCAGGCAGTGCGGGCTGCTGCTGGGGGAAAAGGGGAGAGACAGTCCTGATGTGCTGTGAAAAGCTAGGGAGGGAGACAGGCTGATGTTGGGGTGTCCCCCTCTCCCCACCAGTGTACAGGTCTCCGCTGGGGTGGGTTGTATTCTGTGCACCAGCTTCTGCCTCAGGATTGGTTGCTTCTGGCTGCTGTCTGAACTTAGAGATAGCGTGCGGACAAACTCATTGTCCCCCAACACACTCTCTGGCTCTGTCCATCTGTCTCACACACACACACTCACCCCTCTCCCCCACACGCTTCTGTGGGCTTCTTGTGTTTGTGTTCAGCAATGTCAGTTTGGCTGATGGGGCAGTTGAAAAGCGGTCATCGATCTAGGGGAATGCCCATAGAATGATGGGATTCAGAAACCTTCATGTGAGGCTGTGGCTGCCCCATGAGTCATTGTAAACCCTTCTCAAAGCACCCTGCATGCAGTTGCGCAGTGGGATAGCTACCAACAGTGCACTGCTCCCGGTATTGTTGCAAGAGCTAGTGGTGGTAATGCACTCCACTGACACAAGGAGCATAGTGAGGACATGTAACAGAGGTTTAATTACAGCGGTGGCTATTCATTGGCATAACTTGTGTCAACAAAACTTCGTAGTGTAGACAGAGCCTTATAGAGTCTTCACCAGAACTCTGCTGTAGTTGCTGCTAGTGTAGACTAACCGTTAGAGTATCTTGTCCAGATCTGAAGAAGAGGTCAGTGTCAGCTCAAAAGCTTGTCTCACCAACAGAAATTGGTCCAATAAAATATATTACCTCACACAATTTGATAGTTGATAGAAGAACTTCGTACTAAAGCAAATTGATTTAAGCTAAATCACTGAATAACATGCATGGCTATGCTGTTTAGAGTAATAGGATTTTTTTTTACCTGCATCTTAAGAGGGTAGTTGGAATAAGGATTTTGATATATTGAAGTCTCTCTGTAGTAAAGGGTTGCAGAAGGGATTCTTTATAATACCTATTTCACTCCTACTAGTGTCCTTTTTTACACCAAAAAAAAAAAAAAAAAATTCCATTAGAGGAAATTTTTCATGTTTAGCCTGAAGGTAAGTCTTTGGAACATCAGCCAAGCAACTTGAATCATGAGGCTGTGACGTTACGTACGTATTGCTCAATTCAGACAGTTTCTTTTTAACTGTGAACATTTGTTATGATTTAGCATCCCATGAATGCTAGTACACAATGTATATTTTTAAAATGGTGCTCACAAGTATGCTAGGTACCTGAGACATTCGGTGCCTATCCTGAAAAGCTTACATTCAGATGTGACATGATGATTGAAGTAACTTTGGGAGGGGACAGGCTAAAGAAGGATAAGTTGCAGCACTACAACTAGATGGTGATTCAGTATAAATATGTGTACATCTTGATGATTCAATTATTTAAATTTTAAAAAGAGAATTAGGATTGAACTATATGTTGGTGTTCTAGAGGAAGCAAGTCTTTGGTGGGATTTCAGCAGGAAGAGGATAGGCGTGGCCTGATGTATTTGATGGGGCTTCGTTTAGAAGTCAGTTAACATGAAGGTTCAGTAACCTCTAATTGTGATGGGTTTTATTAGCATGTACATTCACCAGATATTGAATGTCAAACCAGGCACCTGATCTAAATTCATCATACCTGCTGTAGGTTTCATTTGAGAAAGGAGAGAAGGATTCTACTCGGCAGCCACAAACCTAAGTAGGTATACGGCACACACGGTATGCCTTTTATATTACAATGGTGTCAGGTATGTTAGCTAATAATTTTAAAATTCAGCAACTGGATGCTTCAAACAAGTAGGATGGGCTTGGTTTTGGCAAGTTTTTAAAGCTTCGTAAGGAATCTCTTAAGTTGGAATCAAGTAATCTGAAATCTGTTATAGGTTTTCTGCTTGTGACAATGGATAGTGAAGGAATCATGTTTATAACTACAGGAAGGTCTAGGTTATTTATGTCTTCTCAAATTTCTCACCACTTTTATATTTGTTATATTGAGGCATTTGCCATGGTCCATTGGGTAGGCACTGGTTTGACTGTTGGGCAAGCTGTTGCGACAGTAATAGAGTATCAGTCCCTTTCTTAAAACTCTACAAATAAGTAACTATTAGAATGAACAGCATCCTTTTGAAAGCTACGTCTCACATTGTTTCACAGAAGAGATGTTGCCAGGGCATACTCCAGCTCATTCTGCTGGTCTTTTTAGAGATGTAAATGAACTCTAGAGATGTAAAGGAACAGGCTTGTGTGCATTTATCATTCTGGGCCTCTGGAGAATCTGGGTGATCAAAAGGGTTCCCTGATAAGGTATTGACTAAGACTGCAGACTTCTTTGGTATGTATATTAAAACAAGCTCAAATCTCAAATACATGAGCAATCTCTGGCATGTAAGGGGGACCTTGTTTTAGTCTGCAGTGTTTATTAGGAGTTGCTGCTCTGTCACAAGCTTGAAAATAATCTAAGACCCTAAAAATATCTTGTAAACCTCTCTCATGCTCTCAGTGTATTCTCTGTATTTTGGTGTATCTGGTTTCAGTGCCTGAAAACTGGAACAACGCTATGGTCTTCCAGCCGTCTCTGTGGAAATGGAAGACCATCCCCACAGAGACCTAGCTAAAGGTGGAATGGTCAATGCTGTAGAATTGGGAACAGCAAAAAAAGCCCATACTAGGGATATAATCAACAAATTCTTTTAGCCAATGCTTTTGTGCTTTTAATCTCTAATCCACAGAATCTCTCGTGGTCTTCTGAGGACAGGCTAGGTCTGAATTTGCTCCAAAAATTGTATTATATGCATCTGAGAACACATTTTTTAGGAGGTGGCATCTCAATTAAAGCTTTGACTTTTTCTGGATCTGCCACCTACCCCTTCTGTTTGTATGCCCAAAGAAATGTAATAGGGTTTGTCATAGCAAATACTTTTATCTAATTTTAGTCCAACAATCTGTTTCCTTCTGAACTTGATTTAATCTTCTGTTCCTCCTCTGACTCTTTATTATTTGGTATGCTATCCCTGTGAACTTCCACTTTTTCCAAGTCTTGCAAATTCTCATTAATTTCCTTTAGAATACATGGCCCAAGTCCACATGCTTGCCTTCTGTGCCTTAGTTTCCCCAGTTGTAAAATAGAAATTATACTGAACTTAAAGGATTTCAAAATCCTTTGATTAAAAATAGTTATATATGCGCTTTGTAGTATTTGTCATAGGCGAGCAGAGCACAAACTTGCTTGTCCAAGTAGGGAAGTCTACTTGGGTCACTTTTTTTTTCTTTCAGGAGAAACCTTACCTTTACTACAAAGTTATGATTAAGAATTCAATCATGAATTTACATTGATTCCCTTTTCAACCTTGACTCAGCCTTGTGAAATAGATTATAGAAAGGTCTTCCTACAGAACTGTGGGTACTACAAAATAATTTCCTTTCTCTTGTGTTTCCCAAATAGTATGTAATATTGGTTAGCAAGTCTTAGTAAAATGATGTATTCAGATATTATATATTAGGAAACTGGCTACTTATGTGTGAAGCTACTCTCCTCACAACAGACATGCCTTTGCCTTGGTCATATGAATCTCAAATGGGAAAGGCTCTACGTATTTGGAAAATTTGAGTTCTTGGTTCTCCCTACCCCGTACAGAAGCAGAACCAGCAGCAGTACTTACTGGATCTGAGCTGCATACTGAAAACCCTATGAGGTATGATGACTTCCTAGACACAATAACTTCTAAGGAAGCCTCAAAAAGAAAGCAAAGTAGTGGGCTCTCATCATGTATAAAAACAGTATCTGCTTGTACCTCTTTAGAATACCTCTTCAGTTTTAAGGGAAGGACAAAGGTTTGTCTGTTTGCCCAAACTGGTTTGCCCATCCCCAATTGTAATGCAGGAAACAAGGGAATTAAGGCTAGGATGAGAAATGTAAACATGACCTGAAATGAAAAATAAGTTGGGTTTTGTGATTTGGTGGTTGTGTTACGTTCTAAATCTCGGTAATATCAAGTCTAAATGGTTTTCTGTTGATTTTGTTGAAGTCTTGTTGATCTCAGATATGGACTGAGCTTTCTCGTACTTTAGCTGAAAAGTGTTACAAAAATCCCTTCTCAAGTGTTTCTCAGTTTAATGCCCACAGGTTTTAAGTGAGCTGAATAAAACTCGCTCTCATTTATCTTTCAGATCCTACTTATATGTCATCCTACAACTTCTCTGATAATTATAGTCTTTCAGGTTCCTGAATTTCTCAAAAATGGAAATAAAACAAAAACACATGCATACTTTCTAGACTTGATATATTCTAAAGAAGCGAAAAGTCACTTTTTGCCTATTGTAAGTCACTAAACTGAATCTTTTTACCCTGTTCTGATTCTGTTCCTGATATTCACTTAGTAAAAACAGATCAAGGATGGTGATAAAGATGGGTGTCCTTTACAAAAAAAAAAAAACAAAGAAAATCCCCAAACTCTGTTTTGGAGATGGGCTGTCCAAATTTTTTAGACTTAGTGTGTGTCCTCTACTACAAATGAGTCAAGTTCGTAAGACCTGAACAATTATTCAAAACAATTTTTTTTAAAAATTCCACAATTATTTTGAAAAAAGTTTTAGTTGAGACTTTGTTTATACAGTGTTTGATCCAATTCTCATCATGTACATAATGCCCTGGGCTTTATGGTTCAGGCCATCCAGTTCTCAGATGGAAGTGTTACTTCTCAAAACACTTGAAACTAAAGGTCGAATTTAGATTCCCTTAACTATAGTGAAAAGGCAGTATTTCTTACACAATCGCAAGTACCAAACAAACTTTTATAGGAGGTCTCCCTATCCTAGATCCTCACATTAAAATATTACTCTGTGGGAAATTTCATAATGGCAGTGACTCACATTTTTTTGATAAATGTGACAAATACAGATTAGAAGGTGTAAATTCTGGCTTGTAAACCAGATATTTAGCAGCAAGCTGGCAGAAATCACTGTTCAAAAATAGTTGTGCAAGCAGTGTACTCAAATACAGTAGAGCCACAGTCTAAACAGCCCCTTTCCTCCCCCCCCCCCCCCTTTAACTTTCACCTGTACAAACCTCATAACTGCAACCAACTTGTTTTCTGTTTCACCAGTGTGGAAACCAATTCCATTAAAGACTCACTGTGATAAAACAAATTGTAATCTCTGCCCTGCCCGCTGGTTGGAAGGATCATTGCTCCTCTTCCCTCCCTTTTAAATGTCAACTATAGGGCCTGCGCATCTTGAAAAAAATCTGAATAGTTCATAAAACAGAAGTAAATTTGTGAATGGTATGACATTATTGTAAGACTCCCCAAAGAACTGGAACGGTATTTTGGCAAACATGAAATATCAGGTTCCTACTAAATCTGCTCCTTCCTTCTGAATAATCTCGCTAAATCCTAACCTGTTTGTTCGTATGGAGAGGTTTAACCTAGCTCGAACGTGTTGTATGCAGTCCTTACAGACACACGCGTTCACTGCATAGAGATGAATACCTGCGGTGTACCAGCCTGAGATGTCCACGAGTACTTCGTTATAGGCTGGGGCCCGGTCTCCGAGGGAGGGTGTTTAGATCAGAGGTGGGATTGCACCTGGCAGGGACCAGCCCTCCGCTGCCAGCTCCTCTTACACAGGCCGGGCTGCGGATGGAGCTGAGCGGCGGGGCTGTCCCGCTAGGCGCGGCGGGAGGCGTTTGAATGCCCTGTGCCCGGTGCCGGTAGCCCTCGCCCTGCTCCAGCCGCCTGCGAGCCGGGGGGACCTGACAGCAGCGTGCGCCGCCCCGACCCGCCCTGCCCCGACCCCCGCGGCGGCGGCTCTTACCCCGGGGCACGTCCACCTGGTGCCCCCGCGCCACGCTCTGCCAGTAGCCGAGCAGCCGCTCCTGCTCCGCCTCGTCCTCCTGGCTGCCGCCGTTGCTGTGATAGGCCGAGTCGGGGCTCTGCTCCTCGGCCATGCCCTCCAGCTCCTCCAGCGTGATGGGCGCCGGGCCGCCCGCCTCCCCCGCCGCGCCGCTCATGCGGCAGCTCAGCGCCTCCTGCTGCATGGCTCGGTGCGCGGCGCTGCAGCTGCCCTGCTCTGCTCTGCCCTGCGCCGCGCCGCTGCCGCCCGGCCCGAGGGACGCGCTGCGCTCTGCGGCTGGGGCACTGGCAGTGGCGGCGGCGGCTGGCAAGGCGGCGCTTTTGCTCGCCCAGCCCAGCCCAGGGACGGGGGCGGCGGGCGGGCGGGCGGGGCTGCCTTGCGGACTGGCTGCTCCGCTAGCGCTGGCCGGCAGCTGTCAGTCAGCCTTCGCCTTGCCCGGCCCCTGGCCCCGGGGAGCAGATCGTGCGGCGGCGCCCCCCTTCCTTCCCTCCCTCCCTCCCGGCTTGTGAGCGGCCGGAGAGCTGCCTGTGCCGTGTGCAGGCGGCTCGCAGAGCGCCTCTTCTAGCCCGGGAAACCAGCCTGTCCAGCTGAACGGCGGGACGCCTTCCACTGTCGAGCTGCGAGAGAAGCAGCACATCGGTCTTAGCAGATCATTGCACCGTGTCCTGTCTGTGCAGCAGTGCTCTGCTGAGTGCTCGGGCTGCCCTCCTTCGGCTCCCTGCACCGTGCCCGCCTCTTGCAGGAGTCCCGCTCTGCCTTTGGAAAGTGGCAGGTGTAAACATGACCCGATGAATTATGCAAAATATCATGTAAACGAACTTTTGTAAGATTCTAAAATCATATTCCTTGAGTTTCTGCTGTGTTTTGAACCCTTTACAGCTACACAGAATCACTAGCGAAGATGTGACTATCGGCTGCAATTGAAACGTTTGTTAATGTAGAATTATCACAGTTTGATCCTTATCCAGGTTATTCCATCACGTCTATATGCAGCTGTCTGGATGCTGGGCCCTAACTTGTGTTCTTGTACTATGAACACATTCAAAAGACTAGCCTGGGACCTTAAATTCATAATTTTCCTAGACACTAAAAATCCTTGACCAAACAGAGACACTGGGTTTACAGTTTTATTACAACAATTTATAATCCACTAACAACTCTCCGCTCCAAGGTGCCTCCCTCCCCTTCCTTTCCACCTCCTTGTTAGTTGGGATGTTAAGGGGCCACTTCACCTTGAATGGTCTCTTGAAATACGTGAGACACAAGGTAGGAGAGGCAATGTCTTTTATTGGACCAACTTCTGCTGGTGAGACAGACAAGCTTTATACAGAGCTGTTCTTCAGGTCTGGGAAATGTACTCAGGCCTGGTCTACACTAGAAAATGTTGTCAACAAAAGGCACCTTTTGTCAACAAAACCATTCTGGTGTACACACTGCAATTACCCTTTTGTCAGTAGCAACAAAATAAAGCTACCTCGATGAGAAGTGTAGAGCTTTTTACGAAAATGTTTTAGCAACAAAGCAACAGTGTAAACGCTGCTGTCTGTTTGAGTCGCGGTAAACGGCCTACGGAAATGCCCCACAATGCCAGTCCTGACCACTCTGGACATCCGTTTGCACTCCACTGCTCTGCAGCCACCCGCCCCTCCTCCTCCCCCCCCGAAAGTTGCGGGAAGATTTTACATTGTTATTCCACGTCCTGTTTGGTCAGCATGGAGAGCTTGCATCTCACCTTCCCAGCTGACCATGGTAGCTCCATGCAGCAAACACTCTCCCGCTTGGAGCACACCGGAGCTGCTGGACCTGATCAGCATTTGGGGAGAGTCAACCATGCAGTCCCAGCTCCACTCTAGCCAAAGGAACTTTGATACCTACAGCCAGATTTCTCGTGCCAAGGCGGAGAAGGGCTATGAGCGGGACACACCGCAGTGCCAAGCTAAAATCAAGGAGCTGCGGCAGAGCCAGGGAGGCGAACCATTGCTCTGGTGTGGAGCCAATGAGCTGCCACTTCCACAAAGAGCTCTCATCTGGTGTCCTTGCACCGCAGCGCAGGGGCCAGCTCTGTACAGAGTTCCATGAAGGTGGCTTTGCGCATTTGGAAGTTCTGTAGCCACTGCTCGTCGTCCCAGACCTGCAGAACGATGTGATCCTACCACTCAGTGCTTATCTCACCCGCCCAGGAGCGGCGGTTCACCGTGTGCAGATGCTCCCTAAATGACCACAGTAATGTGGTATTTTGTCTACATGTCACTCAGCAGGTCAGGCTCCTCGTATTCCTGTTCTGATTCAGAGCTCATGATGTACTGCACGACTAGCTGCAATGTGTTCAGAACGCTGAAAGCAACAGTGGAGAGTAGTGCGGGCTCCATCTTTTCAGATAGAGATGGTGGGTGCGCAATAAATGGTGGGGAGCTGTTAAAAAATGGTGCGAGTCGCTGTCAGCAACGCAATGAATGACAGCGCGGAAACGCAATGCACCATGGGACATTGAGCCAGCACCCATGCTGCTCCACATGCCTCTCCCCCTTCCCAGAATTCCTAGCGGCAGAAGCTGTCACGTTGCACAATGGGATAGCTGCCCATGATGCACTGCTCTCACTGTCGATACTTCAGCACCAAGTGTGGACGCGTTTTTGCAACACTGAGTGTTGTGTGAACGGGCGTGAGCGCTGTAATTATAGCGCTTTTTTATCACCAAAAAAACTACTGTTGACAAAACTTTCTAGTGTAGAGTGTCAAAATGGAACAGTCTGTTTAGTGTAAGTAATTAACACATATTTCAAGGGACAATTCAAGGTGAAGTGGCCTGTTAATGCCCCTCTATTTATGGGAGGCAAAGGCAGCTGGGGAGGGGGTTGTTAGTGGGTTACAGATTGTTGTAATAAGACATAAATCCAGTATCTTTATTCAGTCCATGATTTTTAGAGTCTAGCACTGTTATGAATTTAAGCTCCTAGGCTCATCTTTTGGAAGTGTTGTGCAGGTTTCCTTTGAGGATGAGGACTGATAGGTCAGATACAGAGTGATCTGTTTGTGAAAAGTGTTCACCCACAGATTATGTGGTGTTTGTATCTTTATTATATTCCTGTGTGAGCTCACATGAGAGTTTAGTGATTTGTCCGGTTTCACCCACATAATTGTTATTGAAAATGTGTTAATTACTTTATGCTAAACTTTGTGTTCCACTCTGTGACACAGAGTACATCCAAGACCTGAAGAAGAGCTCTGGGTAACCTTGAAAGCTTTTCTCTTTCACCAAAAGTTGTTGGTCCAATAAAAGATATTACCTCATCCATCTTTCTCTCTCTAGTGTTGTGTTTGTAAGTCATGTTTTCCAGGAGGCATTTAGTGACAAAGAAGGCTTACATCGTGTTTGGCTAATGACAAGGTGTGTTTTTATTATGAGCTAACTAGCATGCATTAGCTGTCCTGCTGTAAAAACTATAACAGAAACCATGCACTTCAGTTCTACTGAAGGGTAAACTAAGTGAGGTCAGCACTATGCCCCTGTGCCTGACCAATGCAAAGGGGTAACAGAATGTTTCATTTTTAAAAATCTTTGATTTTGGTAGTACAAAACAGTAATCTTGTCAGTATGAAGAACACCACTGAAATATATCATAGCACAAATATGCATCCTGTATATATAAAAGGCTATAACAGTAACGTGTGCAGGTAGAAATATAGCCAATTCAGTAGAAGAATCAACATCTACTTATGCACCAACGAGTAATAAAGAAATAAGGCATTCACTTCAGTGTTTTCAAATTGGCGGAATTACTTACAGAAATAGGCATTTCTAATTAGTTTTAAATTGGGGTAGGGAGAGTCCAAAACAGCAATAAATGTTATGGAAATGTACACTGTTTTAGGTATATGGATTCTTTGGAAGAGGTAACAAAAGTATGAGGCTACACCCAGATCCAGGAAGTTATTTAGCTTCCTAATTTCCATTGAAATCAGTGGACGTTTGCAGCCGAATACTTTGTGAATC
The DNA here is from genome assembly GCF_026122565.2 of Emydura macquarii macquarii. NCBI lineage: Eukaryota > Metazoa > Chordata > Testudines > Chelidae > Emydura > Emydura macquarii. Next base: position 3,452,688 of record NW_027131688.1, read on the forward strand.
TGGACCTAATGCACTCTAAAGGCTCAGGAACAAAAAGGCAAATGAAAAGAATCCAGTTTTTTTAAATGTTCTGACTTGAGTACAAAATAATAAACTTAATATAAAAATTAGAATTAAAAATAGCAAATTACAAATTCACAATAAAAACACAGGAAATGGTGATTGCTAAAACTACTAGCAACTATTAATGGTTTTAATTATTTGCTATTAAATTATAAATTATATAGCACCATGACATTCATGTGCGCAATGTTAACAAAGATCAATTAAGAATAATCAGAGTAGTAAAAATTACATTTTAAAACTAATTAACAGGAGTAAAATTACTTTGACAATAGATTACAAGAAAGGGAGTCAAATTCAGGCGATCAGAATAGCAGATAAGACAAATTTATGGACAATGAAGTTTTATGCAAACATAAACCGATATGGAATTCTTTTCAGCACTGAAAATATGCATGACAATTCTGATATTTTTTAGGAGTGTGTGTAAAATATTTCAGTGAATTAAGTCTCCTTTAGCAGCTCAGTACATCATTTCAGATAGAGAAGAACTGCCTTGTCTAGGTACTGGGATGCACTGTGCCTTTAAAAACGCTGCCCTGGGAAACGGGTGCTGAGATGTTTCAGCCTGTGAAAGGGGCAGGATGAAGCCCCTCTGACATCCACACCCTATTTCTGCAACCATTCCAGGTGGCTAACCCTATCCTGTGGTAACTTTATCCCCTCTTCCTATCCCAAGGTTTTCACCCTCTCCCAATGTCTGGCAGTTCCTCTACCCCATTCTTATCCCCAGCTCCTACGTCCCTGCCCCTGATTTTGTCCTTTGGCCCTTCTCCTTCTTCCGTCTCCAGCTATTTGACCCTTCTGTGTATTCATTCCCCCTCCCCGCTTACACAAATTCTGCCCATCCCTCCCCTCCGATTCGCACCATGTGCACCCTTCAACCACGGTGAACAGCAGGGAACACATTGTAATCCCAAATAAGGGCAGAGTGAGGGCAATGGCTTCAGCAAATATTACGGTAACAGCATAGCAGCAGATTGTGACATTACACCTCACGTGCCCTGGCCTGGAATTCCAGGGCCCCAGGAGAGCTTTGTCTCCTCCATGTCGTCCCTCATGGTGTCCACATGGGCACCCAGTGCAGCACTGCAGACATGCTTAGGAAAGAAGTGCAGCAAGCAAGGTCCCCAGTGGAGGGTGGATGTTAGCAACAGATTCCTTCTCCCTGTTCATTGGCTGCAAAGCCTGCCCTTTTCCTTCCTAGCGACATCAGTGTGTGCACCACCTGTCTAGCGAGTGATTCCCAGGAAAGTCTTTTGTTTTCTAAGAAAGCACCTGAGGAGAGCTGCAGCAGCCCTGACTGAGGTTCCATCAGAACCAGTCTAAGAATGGCCACAGAGGAACTTTTTGTGATCTGGCCTGTCATATGTGGCATGGGTGTTTGGAATTAGGAAAGCCGAGGTACAACCCAAGATGCAGTCTTGTCTGCGCAGAATTCCAGGCACTTTGTGCACAATCTTCAAATAGATTTGGCTACCATATCTGTTTGTCTTATAACTTCACCCTGCATTGTTGTATCCGAGCCCCTAGTAAGGAATTAAATCAAAACCTTTAACAAGGCCCATTGGGTTACTTCCACTCTACACGCCCCAGGGCAGTTGAAATTATGTGTAAATGTGTGGGTTTTTAATTAGTTTTTATTTCTCCTCTCCTCTTCCTCTCTCTCTATCCCTTTACTCCTTCTTGACATCACCTCCTTTTGGTTGGTCCATCCTTTTTGCTGCTTTTTTGTTTTCAACTGAGACTGCAGGGAAGCCAGGTCAAATAAGTGAGTCTTGCATGTGCTTCTGAAGGCTGCCAGGTCATTCTAAACATCTGACAGGATGGGGCACAGGCTTTTCAGGTGGAAACATGTAACTATCTGAGACTCCAGCAGGAGCAAAGACTCCACAAGGGACCCGTAGACTACAGATCAATTTGATGCTCTTTTGATACATAGGGATATAATGCATACACACACAGACATGGCATTTTTAATGTATCTAATAATGGCTGAGGTTATAGGGCTCAAGTAATTCTTTAGCAATCTGTTTGCAATATTCCTAAATAACCCATGCTGTCTGTGCCCCGCTATCATGGTGATGGGCTCAAATTGAATAGATTGTTTAACCATCATCCTTTCCAGCAGTATCAGTTGGAGTTCAACAAGACTGTGTGTCTGTGTCTGTTTCTCTGCTGGCTAAGAAACACAGCTGTTCTGTGCTGCACTTAGAGTGCTTTTTGTTGTTCTCAAGGCAAATTCAAAAACATAACAGAGAAGCAATTATTCAGTTTTACAAACAGATTAGTGTATCATCACTAGCATATTTCACGCCATCATATGATAAAAGGGCAACGCATTCTCTTGATTCCTCTGACTGCAGGATGTGTATTATTTCAAAGCTGTTAAGCTGCACATATGGACCGATGTTGAAATGTTGCATTCAGTGTGAACAAACAACTGAAGCTTTGCTGACCATTTAACCATAGCCACTTTGGGTATATCTACACTGCATAAAAACCCGCAGCATGGCAATGGCTGACTCTGGTCAGCTGGCTCAGGCTGAGGTTGTACGGGGCTAAAAACGCCAGAGTAGACGTTTAGGCTCTGAAATTCCACGGGGGAGATGGGTTTCAGGGTTCTAAGCTGAACCCAAGTGTCTGTACGGCTATTTTTAGCCACACAAGCCTGAGTCAAATGACTTGGGCTATGAGACGTGGGGCCTGGGTTTTTTATTTAAAGTACAGACAAACCCTTTGACCTCATTTTATCCCAAATAAAACCTTACTTTGAGGGGAAGAAAAGCCCCTCACTCCCCCCATCTGTCTCCCAGTGTTCAAGATATGCATGTTTAAGCAAAAAAAAAAAAGTACATACTCCTAATCAATTTGTAGGTTTGTTTCTTTAGTGAAAATCTGATGGTGGGGTGAAGATATAGCTCTCATAGAAAATCTCAGGTTACAGTTCTTAAAACTGACTTTTTAATTTCAGACTGAGGCTAGCCTTTCTGCCAAATGACAGAAATGTTTGTATTGCATATTATCTAAGCAAATACATTTTGGAGTACTTCAGATGTATGAGCCTATTCTAAGTTACTCAGTTTATCTTCTTTAATGTAAACTGAGTTGTTTTTTTTGTACTATAGCAGAATGCTGTGTGCTGTTTTTGAGAGTGGTATTTATATTCTAAAACCTTTTTCTCTCGGATTGTAACTTGGCCAGAAAAACTGTCTTGGAGGAACCCCATAGTTTGTGTATACAGTTTTTGAAGTAAGGAAATTTACTTATTTTCACCAAGGGGAGGATGGTGACATGTGATGTGCATTTCTTGACACAGGTCCTGAATATGTTTCTATTTAACACTTTATCACAATTGATGTACCTTTTCATTTTAGTTTAAAATTGGTTCTATAGCAATATATATGGTATCTGTTTTTAGCTGAATGAATATAAAGGCAAGAGAACTGTGGGGATTTTCTTCTGTATAGCTTCAAACAACTTTAAAACCCCATATGAAGAGAAAACATCGCTGCACGATGTTGGAAGGAACCTAAGTCTCTGAATCTTTGTGAATAATATATATTCATCTGACTGGGAAGCTAATAAGAAGGAAAGGCTGAAGGATGTGAATGAGTTTGTGATTATCACAAAAACAACTTAAGGAAGGATTTAGGTGCTGTTATTGGATCACTACAATGAGTTCCAGACCAAGTCTGTGTTTGTTTAGCTTTGGATTGTCATCTTAGTTTTGGAGAATTTAAAAAGGGATTTCAAGCAGTATAACAATGTATCATTTTGTCTCTTAATGGTTGATTTATGCATAAAATGTTCCAGATTTTCTTCAATTCAAAGTATTTCACAGGAAACAGATCTTAAAGCAATAAACGGCTTCTGTGTGCTTGTCTTTCCTTATGGTCGACCGCTCCCTGGAAGCTGTGGAAAGCCCCAGTTGCTTCCAGACACACGCACAGGACCTGTCTCTGATTTCCATGTCAGTCTATTCTCCCCAGAAAAATCACACTCACTGTTCCTCCTCTCGCCAGAGTGTCTTGGCTGGAAGTTGAAGCAAGAAAAATTCAGACTGGCAATAAGGTGTACATTTTTAACAGTGAGGGTAATTAACCATTGGAACAGTTTACCAAGGGTCATGGTGGATTCTCCATCACTGGCAATTTTTAAATCCATATTGAATATTTTTCTGAAAGATCTGCTCTAGGAATTATTTTGGGGAAGCTCTGTGGCCTGTGTTATACAGGAGCTCAGACTAGATGATCACAATGATCCCATGTGGCCTTGGAATCCATGAACCTACGTTTGTTTTCTTGGTTTCTTAACTACAGTGTTATCTTACAAAAGGGAGACAGTTATACTGACCAAGGTTTGGAAATTTAAAATTAGCTCTGTCTTGCACTTTGAACTTCCTGTGATTATGGGAGGCCAGGTGTGGATAAATCTTCCTTCCCATCTTTATTTTTAGGAGGATACAATCAATCATATAACACAAGAACCACGAGTCACCTAATAAAATGAATAGGTAGCAGGTTTAAAATAAACAAAAGGAAGTATTTCTTCACACAAAACACAGTCAACCTGTGGAACTCCTTGCCCGGGGATATTGTGAAGGTCAAAACTATAATAAAGTTCAAAAAAGAATTACATACGATCCTGGCTATTCAAGTTAGCCAGGGACTCAACTCCATGCTCTGGGTGTGGACAACAGGGGATGGGTCACTCAATGATTGCCTGTTCAGTTCATTCACTCTGAAGCACCTGGCGTTCACCATTATGGGAAGACAGGGTACTGGGGCTAGTTGGATCAGTGGTCTGAGCCAGTATGACTGTTCTTAATGTTATGTTCTTAAGCTGGTAGTTCCCCTCAAACTAATCAATCCCTTTTCCAAAAAAGATGCAATTTAGGCTGACTTCTTTATGCATAAGCTATTAAATATTATTATTTCCTGATTTTCTTCTGCTGTTTAAAGATATTTTTAACTGCAGGAAACTTGGTAGTGTGGAGTTAAATAATCAGTCTGACAGGGTTTGTTTCCTATCTAAATCTGCTGTCTCAAGGAATGGTCCTATAGCCTTTATTTTTATTTATGTTGAAAGAGAGTGAATTAATGTCATGAGCTAGTGAGAGGTCACAGGGGTTCTTAAAAAAATCATCAGTTTTGACTCAATATACATATTATTCTTAAATATATTAAAACATCCGTACTGTAGTCTTTATGGTAGATTTGAGTAAAGCTCTCAAATGATTCCATGTATACTTCAGATTATTAGTGGTCAATGGGAAACTTTTTTGTGGTTTAGTAGCTTAGGTGGGGTGGAGATGTGCAATCAGTTTTTAAGTGGTGAAGGTTATGTAGATTTTGTTCAGTAGGGGAAAATATTTTATTTAATTTGATACTATATGCCACTGCATTCTTGGCTGCTTTCACACTTGATAAAGTGGGATAACTTTGTATGCAGGTTCTTGTATGCACTGTTGGAAATATATTCGTCTGCTTTTTTAACTGATCTCATTGAGGTATAAAAATTCTATTGAGAATTTTATATTTAAATTTAAAATAAAATGCACTTGTTCTACAGTTCTGTTTTAAAAATAACTTTTATATTCTTGTGTATAACTATAATGTCCTGGAAAGAGTGAAATGATTTTCAATTATTCTGCTTTTTAATTATAGCTGATTTAAATCAAATACTGTGGAATTAGTTAAATAATCATTCACTTGTATCTGAGTGATGCATGTTGCTGTGCCTTTTCTAAGTAGGTTATATTTACAGTCCTTATCAGCTTCAGTTTTGAAGCTCCAGGTGACTGGATCCTGCTGTTTTTCATAATAGTCATTCTTGGTTTGTTATGTAGAAGATGATTAGATCAGACAGTCAGTGCTTGTACCATGTGTATGTAGTGGCGGTATCGTTTTCTTCCATACTGCAAACTAGGTCAGGGAAGTGAAACACGAGCACACACAATGTTTACCTTGATATCTTGTGTTCACTATTTTTTAATTAGAAGGCTGATTTGTGTTTATTAGCTTATGTTAAAATGCTAATGTATATTATTCAGGTCTTTGGGTGTAATGTGCACTACACTTGTGCCTTCAGGTCTTTTATGTTCTGATCTTGAAGTATTTCTTTGATCTAAAAGTAGTACTGCATTATAGAAGTTATTGCCTCTCTTAGCATTTAGTGGTTTACAATATTCCATCTCAATGAATATCTCCTCTCAACTGCTCAAATCATGTTGGTTATTTAAATACTTTATTCCAATGTGTAATGCAGATCTCACTCAAGCCTCGTCATGTTGTTAATTGTAGTGGTTAGTGGCTGTCATTTATAGGTCACATTTATATCTGCTATAGAAAATGTATTTCTTCGGCTCAGTAAGGTCCCTACAGGTTCTGCAATAGGGCTTCAACCAGATGGCAGGTTTTGGGGCAGAACTCAGACTTACTGGCTCAGGAGTATACCTGTGCTCTTGAAGAGCATGCCACTTTTATTTGGCCTCCACAAGTAAAGGCAGCATGAGCAAGAACTCCTTGCTGCAAGAGACTTAGGACGTTGTGATATTTTTTCTAAGTTAAAACAAACTTCGGTGTTTTAAATTTCTGGTGCAGAAATCTAGGCAAGTGTTTTCACTGGCTTTTAAATCAGAGATATTAGATTATTGGCTTCTAGCGTTCCCCGAGGTACTGCAGCAGCATATGCCCCCGTAGCCTAGCAATGAAGCAGAAAAAAAGCCTACGGGGAAAACTTGATATTCATGCACCTATTCCCACACAGTGCATTGACCATATGCTCTGCTTGTGTTGTGGCCATCTCGGGAAGGGGTCACCCTAGTCGCTTTCTCCTAAGCCAGGAAAGAGTCAGGAAGCCTCAACAATGAAGCAGCAAGCAATCCCCATGACCTTTCCTACTCTGCTTCATTTCCTTCCAGCAGGGAGAAAATGACACAATGATATGAAGGCAGTTCTCCCATAGTAGAAATTGCCACGGACAAGCTGCATAAGCCTGCTACATTAGCCTCCACGGTTGATTATGGTCCCAACAGTGGATCATTTCATATCTGACCAGAACGCTGTTATTTTTACCATCATGTCTCATGGCCCTGCAGGGTTAGGTGCGTGAGGGTAAAATGCCTGAACACTGTCTGCACTACATCTTCTTCCGTTGCCATCACCAGTGGAGTATAGTGTATTCCATTTTAATATCTTACTATGATATGAAACCTGGATTCTGCTTTGAATGGCCTGTGCATATTCCTATTTGAGGGATTAGTACCTCCTGGTATCAAGCTGTGGAATCTTCTAGAGAGCAGTGTCTGGGGCCGCATGCCCCTCCCTAATGCGCATACGCACATATACATATGGTGAACGGTTCTGAGAGTATCAAATGGGAATGGTCCCAACTGCTCCTCAGTTCCCTCTTAACTGCCAAAGGTGCAACGATTGCACATGTGGGCCTTGATGCTTTCCTCATCCAGCATCAGCTTTGCTGATCTATTAGTCTGAGTGGCAATGGAAGGAGTCAAGAAAAGCAGACCCAGATCCACCCAACAGGGCAGTAAGTTGGAGCACCAGACCCATTTTCCATTAACAGCCCACATCTTGCATCTGTTTTCGCCTGCTAAGGCCTTGTCTACATTAGAAAGTGTTGTCAATGCAAGTTAGAGCGATGATCAAAAAGTGCTATAATTACAAGGCTTGTGCCTGTCCACGCAGCACTCATGTCCCTGAAGTGTGTCCACAGTTGGTGCTCTAGCATCGACAGTGAGAGCAGTGTACTGTGGGCAGCTATTCCACTGTGCAATTTGCCACCTTGTGTCACTAGGAATTGCTGGAAGGTAGAGAGGATCACAGTGCATCATGAGTGCATGCTCAGCATCCCATGATGCAGTGATTTCCATCCCACCAGGTTCCAGGCAATGTCAGAGGTTATAGCCCACATTTCAGCCCACCCTTTCTCCACGGCAAGGGTATGCCCTTGCCTACTAGGTCACATGGCCTGCATGTACATGGTTTGGCATGCCAGATTGCACCTCAGGTCCCTCCCAGATGTGGCTCGCATTGGTATTCTTGCCGGCCAGACATCACCTAGACAGGATACTTAACATCCCTCCACAAGTACTTACCTCTCTGGGGTGGTGGACGGAGCCGTGCCAAGTACTCTCAGGAATACCCTTCGAGGCAACCCAGCCCAATATTGATATCACTGATCTCGGATGCCTTGGACTTAGGATGGGGGGCTCGCCTAGGTTCCCTGATGACCCAAGGTACGTGGTCTATAAAGGAATGGCATTACACACCAACGTCCGGGAGCTCAGGCCAATTTGCTTAGCCTGCTCAGTTTTCCTGCCACAACTCTCCAACAGGGTCGTGCAAGTACTCACAGACAATACAGCTTCCATATACTATATCAACAAGCAGGGTGGGGCCCAGTCTCCAGCCTCTTGTTGGGAAGCAATACATCTATGGGAATTTTGCATCATTCACCTGGAGGCGGGGCATCTCCCTGGGATCAACAACTTTTTAGCGGATGGCCTCAGCAGGTCTTTCTGCTCTCACCATGAGTGGTCCCTCCACCCGGAGGTGGTTGCTTGCCTCTTCCAGAGGTGGGGCAATCCCTAAGTGCATCTCTTCACCACCAGGGACAACAGAAAATGCAATCAGTTCTGCTTCTGCCAGGAGCTCAGCAAGGGCTCTCTAACAGATGCCTTTCTCCTTGGTTGGTCAGGGAGTCTAATGTATGCCTTTCCATCAATACCCTTAATTCTCAAGGTTCTCCTAAAGGTGAAGAGGAACAAAGCATGTGTCATCTTAGTGGCACCGGCATGGCCCTGACAGCATTGGTTCGGGATGCTACTCGAACTGGCAGGACCATGGCAGTGGACGCTTCCGCTGTGCTTGGATCTGTTGTCCCAAGAATGAGGTCACCTACTTCATCTGGGGCTAACCTCCCTGCACCTGATGGCATAGATGCTCCATGGCTGCATAGGGAGGAGCAAGCCTGCTCAACCCAAGTCCAATGAATCCTCTTGGGAGAGCAGAAATCTGTCCACCAGATTGGCTTACCAGCCTAAGTGGAAGTGCTTTGCTTGTTGGGTGGCCAAGTGGGGCATTTCCCCAATGGAGGCATCACTCCCTACAATCTCGGACCACTTGCTCCACTTAAAACAAGGGGGTTTGGCCTTCTCGTCCATTAAGGTCCATTTAGCGGCCATATCTGCTTTCCACCCTCTGGTGGAGGGTAGGACAATTTTCTCCCACGGAATGACAGCCAGATTTCTGAAGGACTTGGAAAGATTTTTTCACCCAATGCGTGATCCCTCTCCCCAGTGGGATCTGAATTTGGTCCTTTCTAGACTTACCGGGCCTCCCTTTGAGCCCCTAACTTCGTGTTCTCTTACGCACCTTTCCTGGAAGGTTGCTTTTCTGGTGGCTATTACATCTGTGAGGCGGGTGTCTGATATCAGGGCATTAACTTCAGAGTCTCCTTACGCTATGTTTATAAGGACGAAAGCCAGTTATGCCCGTACCCGGCCTTTTTACTGAAGGTGGTCTCTCATTTCCACCTTAATCAGGACATATTCCTGCCGGTATTCTGTCTCAAGCCGCATAATTCCAGCAAGGAGGGACACCTGCATACCCTCAAAGTAAGAAGATCTCTGGCTTTTTATATTGACAGAACCAAGTCCTTTTGATGCTCTACGCAACTCTTCATCATGGCTGCAGATAGAATGAAAGGACTGCCGGTGTCCTTGCAGCGGATCTTGAAGTGGATTACAGCCTGCATTCGGGCTTGATACGAGCAGGCCAGAATCACGCCCTCAGTGTCCTTAACAGCTCGGTAGATGAGAGCATAAACATCTACAGCCTGTCCGGCACATGTCCCAATACAGGACATCTGCAGAGCTGCTACATAGTCATCAGTGCATACTTTCGCATCTCACTATGCCATAAGGCAGCAAGCTCGGGATGATGCTGCAAGTATCACGTTCATGAACTCCTACCCGCCACCAGGGACACTGCTGGTGAGTCACCTGAATTGGGAATGGACATGAGCAAGCACTCGAAGAAGAACAAACGGTTACTTAACTCGTAACTGTTGTTCTTCGAGATGTGTTGCTCATGTCCCTCCTGTCCATTCCACACCCACCTTCCCCTCAGTCGGAGCTCCGGTAAGAAGGAACTGAGAGGCAGGGGAGGCCGGCAGCGCCTATATGTGGGCTCATATGTGCGCTGCTGCAGGGGGTGCTAAAGCCGGCTGCTATGGGTACCACTGGGGAGGGGGGGAAATTTCCGGCACTGGTGCACGTGGTGTGCGCACACACTTAAATTGGGAATGGACATGAGCAACACATCTCAAAGAGCAACAGTTACGAAGTAAGTAACTGTTCTTATTCATTCTCCCCTCTCCTAAGACTTGCCTGGAAGTGCCCTAACGTGTATCTAACCTAGCAAATGCAAAATAAGGAGTCAGCGCAATACACCTTGAAGAGCAAGTTAAAACAAATGGGCAAAAAGAGCCGTGCTATGTTGCATTCATAGTGGGTACACGTAGATGAATTGTAGACTTGATAATTACCATAGTTAAAGATACCAGAATATTCTAGGTATGTGCAAAGTGTAACTGGAATAATTGATGTCTGGAATAAACGTGTTCTACTTCTAAAACTGTGATGTATCTGATATTGATTTCCTGCTGTTAGTACATTTCGCTTCAGACACGGGAAACTTCCCAAACCATTTCCCTCTGATTTAGCCCTAATCATTGTTAAAACTGGTGGGAGCTGTTGGTACCCAATATTCTAACAAGCAGACCTGTACTTACTATTGAAGTTAAACGTGATGGAAAAACAAGGCTAACAAAAATGGTCATAAATAGGTCTGGGTATCCAGAGTTTTGTGAATGCTACAGCTTCTACTGGCTTTTACGCCAATTCAACTGAACTCATCCTGGGAAGCTTTGTAAACACTGTTAGTGTATAGAGTAGACGCTGCCTCAGTCTGATTACTAGTGCAGACAGCTAGCATGAATTCAGAGTTACTGATCTCTTGTCAAATTAAACCAAATATGTCTCTGAAGAAAATCTCTGATGGTGTTAACAGCATGTTGAGACACTTTTGATACTGCTATCCAAATGGACCAACAAACTGAAACAGCCATTTTGTCTAGAGCAAATCTGATTACTCCAATAATAAAATTGTAGAGTTAGTGCTCATGCAAAACTAAGTATATGGGGAAAAAATCCTGACTAGTTGTGGCAGAGGACCAAAAGAGAAAAACAGTATTAAGCTGAATTAGAGTGGGTCACTTCCCTTGCTCCACTGAAGTGGAAAACAGATTTGTATGATGTGCATGAACAGAATGAAATTTGAAAACATACTTTCAGCCTGGAAGACACAAGAAACTCCCCTTCTAATGGAGAACACTGTAATGGGATGTAATGTGGGCATTATCCATTTGCTCTATTATAAACTATCCTGAAGTGAGTTTAATCATAGAATAGTCTCTATGGCAGAGAGAATCCATTTTATAAAATCACCATTTAGCCTACAAACAAAGCAAGACAGTTAAATTCTGATTATTTGATCTCTGTTTGGCACATAAACGTTTATTAAAGCTGACTGTTTATTACAGACATACAAACAAAATTTTGAAAAAGCATAATTATTTCTTATCTTTACATTACATATGTGTGTTTTGTTTTACCTGCAGATTTTGGGAACATTTGCTGGCCGCCTGATTAAAATTAGAGTTTTGGCACAACGTGATATTCCCAGCCTTACAAAGTACCAGATAATTCTAGCAAGAGATCAATTTAGGAAAAACCCTTCTTCACGCAATGCGGTAAATATTATTTAGTAATGTAATTTTATTATACAGTATTTGATAAATAGTAGTAATACTCCTACATTTACATAGTACATAAAATAACAGTGGGTCTAAAATGCTTGACAAGCTTTAAGTAGAAATCATCACAGATATGCAGCCCTGGGATGGAATGTGCCAATTTGTTTAACTACTCTCAACACTACTTCAGGACGATTTAGGAAAAAGAGGGAATGCTACTGTATCCATCTGAAACTGTATAGGGATTAGACGTAGAATATAACTGTCCAGATTATATTTAGGCCTGAAAATTCAGCTAATGCCCCTCCTTTTCTGTAAATTGCCACAGGATTTTTAATAATCACAAGTAGTCTAACCTTTTTTGTCACCTGGCTTATTGAACAAAGAATCTAGAGAAATACAGTCTATTTATGATTTTTCAAAAGTTCTGTGAGTGCCTTAAACATAACAGAGAATATAATTTATAACCGCTAGGACAACTTTATCAGCTCAAGATACTTAGCTTGATGTGAAGGAAATCCCACTCTGTCAAATACAGTAAGCAGTATAACAACAAAATCCTGAATTGTATTCTCTTGATAAGGCAGGCAGATGGTTAATTCATCCCAGAGGAAAAGCAAAAGAACATTGGTGTATTTTGAAAATATTTTTACCAATGTCCATTGTTCTCAAGTGATTCCTTTATCAAAATTCTTCCATGATTCCTTTGAGGGAAAAAAGGTTACTTTTATTGATTATTAGGAAATTTCCCTAACCATTTCCAGTCTGGTTTGTTTTAGGAGACAAACCATCAATTCAGTATTGTTTTCTTTTGCAGTTTTGTTTTTCACATGTTAAACTGATTTTTTGGCATGAAAAGTTGAGGTATAATTCCTGCTGCTTATTGTCCTCTTTAATTTAATCCACTATGTCATAATTGTTTTCTTAGGGGATACAACAGGGCATAATAGAAGGAGATTTTGCTCTTTGCATTAGTTTGTATCATGGTTATGAACTACTGCTGCAGATGGGAACACGATCATTATTTATCTTCCTGTGTGGAATTATGGATGGATCAAAAGGTAAAATGCTGTCTCAAACAAGCTTTCTGTTTCTCATTCCTTTCTCCAATTTAATTTTCAGGAAGTAAACACATTGTTTAGTATCGTGTGTATGAATAGTTAAAATTATTTAGAACAAAAATAGGTGATGGCTAAACAAATGGGTTGCATATGAAATTTGTGTATTTTCTTTTTGCAGCTTACATTTTGATGAAAATATCATTCTCCTAAGCCTAATACCTAAGCCTTTAGAAATAATCTATAGATGAGATAGCGTAGTTCGATTGGTGTGTATATGGGGATAGATCAAAGAAATATGGGGACGATGCAATCACAGAGTTCAGAGCACGATAAAGAAATAGACCAGAAAAGAGGCAGAACCATCAGTTAAAAGATCTGTGCAGAAAAGGATTAGGTATTGAATGCAGTGTCTACCCTCACTAAAAAAAAGAAAAAAAGGACCTGTAGTTCCCCAACAATTAAACTCTATTGGTATTAGCAGCCATGGAAGATATAATGTGGGCAGGATTCTTTGTTTTTACCTCATGTCTCATGGCCCTGCAGGGTTAGATGCATGATGGTAAAATGCCTGAACACTGTCTACACTACATCTTCTTCCGTTGCCATCACCAGTGGAGTATAGTGTGTTCCATTTTTAATATCTTACTGTAGTATAAAACCTGGATTCTGCTTTGAATGGCCTGTGCATGTTTCCTATTCGAGGGATTGATACCTCCTAGTATCAAGCTGTGGAATCTTCTAGAGAGCAGTGTCTGTAGCCACATGCCCCTCCCTAATGCGCATGTGCACACATACATATGGTGAATGGTTCTGAGAGTATCAAATGGGAATGGTCCCAACTGCTCCTCAGTTCCCTCTTAACTGCCAAAGGTGCAACGATTGCACATGTGGGCCTTGATGCATTCCTCATCCAGCATCAGCTTTGCTGATCTACTAGCCTAAGTGGCATTGAACCCAGCTAAGCAGTGTTCAGATCCCTGGTCTTAGCCAGCTGTCTGTGCCCAGTGCTGGCACATTTGACAGCTCCAATGGCCCTGGGTCCCTCTGGATTGATCTAAGCTGATTCTGACACTGTTGACATGGCACCATAGTGCCCAGATTTCTTCTTATCAGTGAAATCTGGGGCTAAAGTTCTGTCAACTTGACTCTAGTGAACCAGAAGTGGCTCATTGCCCATGATAAGTGGCACTAAGATCCCCTGATCCATTCGGGCTGACCAAATCCAGGACCTAGGCGTCAACATCATGGACTCTGAACCACTTGATGAAGTGGTGTGGTGCCTATTATACATAGCGTTAATGACCTCACAGCAGTCTGGGTCATCTGAGTCTGGTGCCAAGGTTTGGCGCAGTTGACTGGTGTACCACTGACTTGAAGTGGTCTAGTGTCAGTTTAAGTGGCAGTAACTGTGGCTAAGAATCCAATATAAATGACTCTGAGCCCCTTGCATGAAGGGGCTCGGCACACAGTGAAGGCGGCAGTAAGGATCTTGGTTCCACTGGTGCCGATGAGGGTTTAGTGAGCTTTAGCTGAAGTCCTGCTGTGTTCAACTCAGGTGGCAATAGGAGACTCTGAGACATTTGATAGTTTGGTGCCAAGGATTCAGCACTATTCACTTGCATAAACGACTTGTTCAATGTTCAGCATCAGGAATACCCAGGTGCCTGGGTTTGTCCAGGTCTACGGGGTCCAATGCGAGCACAGTTGACTGTCTCCGAAGTGCCACTTACTAAAGGAATGTTATACCTAGATAAGTGTCACCAAGGTTTCCTTACTTGTCAAAGTCAGCTGAGTTTGATGTTGAAGATCCATAAGCTCAGATCATTCATCTGCTGTAGTGTGGAGAGCTATGTCCATGCAGATACTTTGAAGAGAATTTTCATACAGTGATACAGATGTCTATCTTAGGTCTCATTCAGGTATTGTGTTATACACGGGGAGTAAGTTCTGACTAGGCAAGGAGACCACTCATTGTCTCCAGTTCTGATACATGATCAAACAAGACTTTGGCAGAAGCCCCTTCTATTGAGCTGGAATCAAGAATTCCTGTTTATTCTGTTTGATCTTCTTCATTCAGGAGATCTGTCTGCAGGTCAGCTGGCATGGAACCAAGATATTGTCCGTAACCCTTACCAGGGCTTGTCTTTGAACATGCTAGGTCTTCCCAGTTCACCGGATTTTTGTTTTCAGGTTGAATAAGAAAATCTGTTACAGCCTGAATCTTCTGTGGTTGACACATTCTGACTTGCGGATTGCTGAGATGCTTAATGAGAGCATTCTTCAGAAGTCTAGTGGATCCTATCAAAGAGCAGGCACTTTGAATCAAACATACCTCTTGCTTTTAACATTGCCATCTCTTATGTTTTGAACATTCAGAACTGTGTTGAGTTCAGTTAGGTTACATGGGTTGTGATTTCAGTTTTTATCTTTACAATGCCAGGGAAAGAGTCCTTGCTCAGTGGTTCCCAACCTTTTTGAGTGAAAGTCCCACTAGTTAACACTAGGTAAAACACTCATGGACTGAGGGTTGACCAAAGCTGCTCCAGGCCTCCACTGGCTCCTCTCCGGCTGGGCGCCTGGCTGGTGTGACACTGGGGGGGGCTGCTCCTCTGCTCTGGCCGGCGCAGAGCTTAGGGAGTTTGCTCCTCCACTTTGGCCGGCGTGGAGCTCAAGGTTGCTGCACCCAGCACGGAGCTTGGGGGGCTAAATGACCTCAATATTACTGAAGCCTCCTGGATCCCCTGTAATCTTTGGTGCCTCTCCCAACGAGGTCCCACCCCCCAGGTTGGGAACCATTGACCTAGATTATGGGACGGTTGATCTGAGGCTTTTAAAGTTGCTTGAGGTAATTGCTTTCCCTTGATGGCCATTTCAAAGAAAACTGGATTTCTTCCTAGCAACGCATGTGGTTGTGCTGTGGGCATCATGGGCTGGATGTATTCCTTTAGCTGTCTTCTTCAAGAATTCCTAAATTAGGCAAGGAACTGAGGGGCAGTTGGAGCCCTTGGAATTCTTCTCAAGGGGCAAAATGGCTCTCTAGACAATTGTGCAGCTCAATGCCAGGAGGTGCCAGTCACACAAGTGTGAGTGTACAAGGGTGTCACTCTCAAGCAATAACAGTAACTGGTCAGAACCTCTTTCTTAGCCATGGGTGACTGCCACCCACCCTTTCCTTGTTGCTAAATGGAAAAGGGATGATGGTCTGTAAACTTGATTTCTTTTGTACCATGGGACCACGATATGGAAAAAACTGAGAACCACTTATCTAGAAAGGGGTCAGGGAACAAACAGATGTATAGAGTAAGATACAGAATACATTTTAACCACACTGGGTATGTCTACACTGTGTTGTAAACCCTGGTCTGTGGGACCCATGCTTGTTGACTCGGTATTTCCAAGCCCATGCGTGAGCATCCACACGGAATTGTAAACCTGGGTCTACAGTTGTTGGACCCAGGTCTCTCAACTTTGCTAGTGTGTCCATACTGCACTCTGCAGACCTGACTTGGGTCTGCGACTTGACCAACATCCACGCTGCAGAATGACAGGGCTTGGACCCAAATCACAGTGGGACTATGGCTTGGCCCCTTCACTCCTCCCAAGGTGGATCCAAGAACCTAGGGCTGAGTGCTTGCTGACCCATGTCAGAAAGATTTGTGTGTGGACGGTAGAGATGTTTGGGCTCACACCTGAGTCTGAGCCTGGATTTCCAATGCAGTATAGACATACTCTTATTCTTTCAGAAAGAAACTAATACCAATCTGGCCAGGTTTACACTACACATTTACTTCGGTATAACTGTCACTCGGGTGTGAGAAAAGCAATTATACCAATCTTAACCACCCTGTAGACAGAGCTATGTCAGCAGGAGAGCTTCTCCCAGCAACATAGCTACTGCTTCTCACAGAGGTGGAGTTATTAAGCCGATGGGAGCTTTCTCCCTTGGAGCATCTTCACTGACGCAAGTTTGTAGTGTAGACCAAGCATCTTGATTCTTAGCATTTTGTTGCTCAAATCTTGATGAATTGATTAATCTTGTATTCATGAGCACCATTAGCGCTTCTGAATGATTGAATGCAACTTACAAAATTACCAGATGAGTTATTGGTGATTGCTGTTACTGCTGCCTGTGAGTGAAATTTCATACCAATTTAAAAAAAAAAAAAAAAACTTACAGAAGGCTTCAGATCTTTCAAATGATTAGCAAATAGTGATGTGTACGCTAGCATCTTGTGACATTCATGCTTTGGTATTTTTACAATGTACTGCTTTTATACATGCTTGCTTTGCCCTTTTTTGGTAGTATTGTTGTATTAGTAGATGTGTGCACTGGAGTATGCATTTATTACTTTTCCCAGTTCTTCAGTTTCACTGCTCCCTTAAGCCCTTTCTGCAATGGGAAGTTGATTACTGACGACAATCTCAACTGCAATGGGTTCCTGTGAACCAGTGCTGACAATAGTTCAGCTTTTAGTATAAACAGGACAAACTTTTTTTCTGCACTGTTACGGGAACATTCAAGAAGACTGTAACAACTGCTAAAAATTTGTCCTATTTACCCTAGTAGCTCAACTGTTTTCAGTTCTGGGTTCCCTTGAACGAGTACAGAAACCATCTTCAACAACTGGACAGTTTCCTAGTATAAACTGGATGAAATTAAAGAGACAAAGTGGGTGAGGTAATACCTTGTGTTGGACCAACCTCTGTTGGTGAAAGAGACACGCTTCAGATTTCTTTACTAATATTTTTAAATTTGCCTCAAGAAAGGCTTCAGTTATGTGCATTTAATCCTCATACTTACACTTTAACACTGCCTGAAATAATATTGACTCCCAAATACATAAACATTTTCATAATAAGCTTAGTTGCTTCAGAAAATTCTATTTGTACTTCAGTTAAGGAACTGTGGAATTGATTCTAAATTAAATCTAATGTATATGTAACAAAAACCTAAATCTTTAAAATTACTCAAGAGATTGAACATTAAACCATCTTATCTTTTTATAAAGGCTTGACTCGTGCAAGGAATGAACTTGGCCGGAATGAGGACTTCATGAATCTGTATCAGCAACTTGAAAACATGTTTTCAGACACATCTGTGGCTTCAGCAAATCGAAATCTTCTTTACAACAATAGAACAGGTCAATGTTTACCTTTGAAGTCAGTGTATGTGCTTCCTGAATTTTTTCTAAAAGAGCAGGTTTTTTTCTCAAAAATCAAACCTACCAAACCAATGCTCTGTTTAACATAAAACCTAACTGCTGATGTTTCTGGATGGTCCATGGATGCAAAATAAGTCTGAGATTCAGTCTGATGTGTCTCTTTTTGCTAGTGCATTTTAAGGTTAAGGTTGAACAAAACTGGATGGTAGTTACATTACAGCTTTTATGTGTTCTATTTAAGGAATTCCATCTGCCTTCAAATCAGTGTTGTAGATCTGAAGCTTTGAAGTTCAGTTAGAAATGTACTATTCATTATTGTTACTGTTCTATCTTAATTAGCCTTGCTCAATACTTTTTTAATTTGACCACAACAAAAGTAAAACCCAGGTCTTGAAAAACCTGGGTTTAACAAACATCCACTTCAATAATGAGTTTACTAAGGTTCATGTGCTAGATAATTATTGTAATTAGACTGGAAATGTTGGGAGTTGGTGCTTGTCAGACTTGGAAGAGACAAGAGAGAAGTAGAATAAAGGAAAACAAGGCTCACAGAACCTCTTATATACTTACTCCAAATAAAGACACACAGGTATGTTTTTAAAATGACTGTATTTATTTGGTTTACAGGACCTGAAAATAAAAATAAAATCCTCTACAGTCATCCAAAATTAAAGAAATTAGAAGAAGTAGTAGTAGAACACTTCAAATCCTGGAAGGGATGTACAGGTAAGTGTTAGTCTCCAAAAATGTAATTTTATAGCACTGTCTGAATATGAATCCATAATATTCTTTAAATGGTTTATTTCTTAATTGATTGAAACACTTGGATATTTTGCTAGGTATTTTTATTTTATCCATTTGGAAAAATATCCCTGAAAAAACAAGTTGCCATCATACAGTTAATTAAGTGAAATTCACCTATAGGTTACATTAACCTTAATTTATTATAAATTTTACATAACTCTAACCAAATGTTAAAACAATTAAAATAATTTTTTTAGTTTTATTCCCGGATCGTCATTTGTTCCGGGATTTCATGGCCACAGAATAGGCTGTGGAATCCAGCTCCCTCTTTAGAATTATGTCTCTGAAGCTATGCTTTCATTTAAAAAAAAACCCAAAAACTTATTAATATGGCTGTGCAGCCAACCTTTAAAGAACTGGTGCAATATCATCTTCCTGAGTCAGCAGAGAACCTGGAACAAAGCTCTTGGCTTCTACATAACCAAAGATAAATGTGAAATTTTAAGAATGAGTTGGATTGAAAATAAACAAAATCCGCAGATACTTGATATGTTGTTAATCTGTCTGAATTTTTGTTTCTTTATAGTATTTTTACTTGATTCTCTTTAGTGTGATTTATTTTGTGTTCTTAAAAAGTTTTAAAAAATTAAAATTCATATTTTAATTATCTAAAAGTTTCTTCCTTGGGGAGAAGAATTGGAAGAGCTCTCCCTCTGAAACTTCGGTTCACAGGGAGGAAAAGATGTATCACTCTTCATTATAGAGTTCAAAGATACAACACTTGACACTCTTAATTTGGGATTCTGTGAAAAGCCATAAAATTCACCTCAGATAATCGGTGCATATATTTGTGCTTTTAAGTAATGCAAGATATTTATTTGGTATAATAGTTTAATTGATGCTTAAGAGAAAAGAGCACTTTCAGATAAGGTTAAATGACTCAACTGTATCAAGTTAATTAGGCTTAAAAAGTCTGATTTTAAAAAGTGATTCCAGTCTTAATTTCAGAATTCCTCAGACTTCTTTTTGTAGTCAGTGCTTGCAGCATTGAGAAATTATGAAACTAAAAACAGCCTCTCTGCCCCTTCAGTCCTACTCCATATCTTTTTTATAGTCACTGGCCTCAGGAAGTGAGAGTAGAATGTTTGAAAATAAAACAAGTTTCTTATTGCTGAGACCATTGATTTGAAAAGAACAGTTGGAGGAACCCTAAAATTAAGGACTGAGAGAAGAAACGAATTTAAGGTAGGTCAGCTTGTAGGTATGATTTGGCAAGTTTCTCTCATTTCTCTGGTCACATGAAATCATGTCATATTACATGCATGTGCCATACCGGGTTACAATCCAGACCAGTGGAGGCTGCGTCACCCCTGCCCTGCAATCTTGGGTGCCTTACAATGTCTTGCTGAAGTAGTGCCCTCTGGGCCACTTACAACCTTTCAGCATGTAATCCACACCCTGAGTTTGTGTGTCACTGCAGCACACTTGGTTAGAGCCAGAGTGTAACCCAGCCTTGGTTGTACGGCAGGGTGACCCCAACACACCCCCAGTCTCAGCTTTTGCCCCAGAAATATGTCCTGTACTGCCTCGCCCTCTCCTAGACAGTACACGTATTTTAAGTCCGTTATTCCTTTAAGGGAATAACATGCCATTTTAGTACATGCAAACACTTCAATTTAAACACACTGGATTAGATAAAACAGTAAAACAAGGTTATTAACTACAAGGAAATAGATTTTTAAGTAAGTACAAGTAATGAGGCATAAAAGATATGGTTACAAGAAAAATAGAGATAAAATGTTTACTGTTGCCTAACTTAGCAAACTGTTAGATTTCTTACCACATGCTCCAGTGGATTACTGACCAAACTTTTAGGTCAGGACCCCTTCACCAGAGTCCAGTGCCTGCTTCCTTTTTTTTGTCGGGTGCAGTGAATGCGATAGGGAGAGGCAGAAAAAAAGAGGGGTGCCTTGGGTGTTTGTCCTTTCTTTTTATAGTTTCAGTCCCCCTTTTGAAAACCATTTCCCATTGGACACTGGGAAACAAAGGGTCTATGTGGAAGAATGATCCTTGCTGGCTTTTTCTCACTTGTTTGAGCTTTCTTTGTTTCCGTCCCCGGTTAATTACTCTGTTTCCTGTTAAATGCAAATTAAGGCAAACACATTCTTTTGTCTAGGACAGACCTGTTTGCTGACTTCTGTTTGGGCAGGCTGTGTGTTTGGAACATGTGTCAATAACGTCATACAGGGGAATCGTATAACTTCACATACAAAGTTGTCACACACATTTTACTGGACAATACTGACCAGTCAATTATGAATTTTCAAATGATACTTTATGAGGCATACTTCGTACAAAGTGTGTAGGGATACATTCTGTCACAATGAGTATGTATACATGTCAATTAATATATGGAGGTGTTAACCTTAGCTATGGAGCCATGGCCAAGTTGAATTTTGTACTTAAAGCAGGAGTTTAACCACTTAGTTACATATGAAGAGTACAGTGTATTCTTTCCAAATTTATATAACTACTTCTTCTTTGAGTACAGAATGGATATATATATAGAGAGATCTCTATCTACGTAATGTGCATATACTTATGAGTGTGATGGATTATGTACACGTTATAAATAGGTCCAGAAGAATGTGCTGCAAGTTAACTGGTTAGGGTAGTGGTTTTGATGTAACTTTATGCTGGATTTCCTAGTTGGTGCTCATGGCTTTACTTAAGCAACTTTAATTGTTGTACAATTAAGTATTTATGTTGGAATAAATACATATAGACTGCAAATTCTTCAGGGAAGGGGAGCATGCCCTTTTTAATAGGTCATATGACATCTCACTGTGGGAAAGGGACTGTCTTTCTTAATTTGTAAGATGCAGTGCTCAAGTAATGATACTACAGAAATATTTATTAAGCATAATAGTATTTATGTATGTGTTGCGGTCTTAAAAATTGGGAAGAAATATTTCAGACCAGTATATAGGATCTGTTACATTTTTTGAAATCTCTTTCAACAGGTGTGTAACTGCTTATCTTTATAAATTACTATTTTAATGCACTCGTTGATTTATAGAGCTTTCTAACGTTACAGTATTGAATTTGTGCCAAAGTTACAAAAATAATTTTGTTAGTAAAACACTAATTTTCTCATTTCTTCTTTTACATAAAAAAGCTCCATGCTTTTGGTGTGTACTTAGCAAAATAATACGTAAAATAATGTTTCCAAATAGCCATAGAAGTGAGAGAGTTGTGTTGATAGTCAAGGTTTGAGAGACTGCAGAAATTTTATTGGAGTTATGTTGCTACTTATTATTATTTATTCAATTATAAAGAACTTGTTGTTTTTCATTCTTATATGTCTAGGGCTAGAAAACATTTTACTGAAAATTCTTACAAAGTAAATTGTAGATTTCATTTTCCATATAACCAAATGGAAATAGAGAAGCAGATTTTTTTACAATTCAGTGTGCAACGTTAGCCACCTTCCAGTTTTTTGGAATAGTAGTAGCTGTTTGTAGAGCTAAATAATGTATTTCCTTTTTTAGAAAAATAAAATGGATATGTGTTCTCAGTACCCTGTCAATTATTTTAAATTTCCAAATCCAGTCCAGTTTAATCAACACAGCTCATCTACCAAAGAGCAGCTCATAACTGAATGTTAACACATCCATTCATCTTCTCACCTTTTACTTGCCTTAGTTAAGGGGTGAACAAAATCTTCAGCTCCTTAAGCAGGGCAATATCAAGTAGGAGAAGGAGAGGTTGTTATTTCTGCATACAGCATTAGTGAGACAATTAATGGAATACCGTGTTCAGTTCTTCTGAAGGGGATGTTGAAAAATTGGAAAGAGCTCAGAAGAGAGCTACAAGAATGATTTGAGGTCTGGAAAACTATGGAGAGACTAAAGAAGAACAGTATATTTAGTTTATCCAAGGAAAAGGTTAAGAACTGACTGATCATGGTCTACAAGTACCTATTGGGGAAGAGATTTCTGATAGTAGACAGCTCTTTAATTTAGCAGAAAAAGGCATAACAAATCCAATGGCTAAAGGTAGACAGGCAAGAGAGCCAGTTGGAGGTAGAGTAGGAGGAGTACTGCAATTGACTGAAGAATGGAGAAGAATCTTGAAAAAGGGACACCCCCAGGCACAGAGGCCTGAGAAAAGAGATCCTGCTCAGGAAGAAAGGGGGCAGGGAACAAGGAGTTGGTGCAGAAGGTGGCCAACTGCATCTTCCAAAGGTGGGGAGCTCCCCGAGTGGACCTGTTTGCAACCAGGGAAAACAGGAAATGTCTGCTTCTGCTCTCTCCTGGGGTCGGAGGGTAGCTCCCTGATGGATGTTTTCTTACTCTCGTGTTCAAGGGGTCTCTTGTATGCATTTTCCCCGATACCTCTCATGCAGAGTTCTGGTAAAAGTCAAGAGAGACAAAGCACGAGTCATCCTGATAGCCCCCGAGTGGCCTCGCCAACACTGGTTTGGGATGCTATTGGATCTCTCGGTGGCTCGTCCTTGGTCTCTGCTACTGCATCCAGACTTCATTTCCCAAGACAGGCTGGTTACTTCACCCAGACCTAGCCTCCCTGCATCTGACAGCCTGGCTGCTGCATGGTTGAACAGGGAAGAGCATCCCTGTTCAGCACAGGTGCAGAGAGTGCTGTTAGAAAGTTGGAAGTCCTCCTTCAGGGCGTCTTACATAGCAAAGTGGAAGCGTTTCACCAGCTGGGTGGCCAGGCAGAATGTATCGCTGTCAGAATCTCCTATACAGGTGATTATTTGCTCCATTTGAAGCAGGTAGGCTTAGCCCTTCATCGGTGAAAGTTCACCTGGTTGCAATATCTGCATTCCATCCATCATATAGGGCAGATCGGTTATCTCTCATGACATGACTGCTAGATTCCTTAAAGGGATAGAAAGGCTCTTCCCTCAGATTAGAGAGCCAGTTCCCCAGTGGAACCTGAACCTTGTCCTATCCTGGCTCACTGCTCTGCCGTTTGAGCCATTGGTCTCCTGTTTGCTCTCAACTTGTTCTGGAAGTTGGCTTTTCTAGTAGCAATCACTTCTGCACACAGGGTATTGGAGATGGAGGCCCTAACCTCGGAGTCTCCTTATACAGTGTTCTTCAAGGACAAGGTCCAGCTCCGCCCTCATCCTGCGTTCCTCCCAAAGGTCGTTTCCCATTTTCATGTTCATCAGGACATCTTCCTGCCAATATTCTGCCCTAAACCTCACAGCTCTAACAAAGAGAGGTGCCTGCATTCTCTCGATGTGAGGAGGGCTCTAGCCTTCTACATTCATAGGACCAAACTGTTCCGCCGCTCCATGCCACTCTTCGTAGCAATTGCTGCTAGGATGAAGGGTAAACGGGTGTCTCACAACGAATATCGTCCTGGATTACAGCCTGCATCCACGCCTATTATGAACTAGCCAGAGTCGTGCCTCCAGCATCCCTGTCAGCCCATTCCATAAGGGCCCAGGCGTCTTCAGCAGCTTTCCCGGCGCATGTGCCTATTCAGGATATTTGCTGGGTAGCCACTGCATCGTCCATGCATACCTTCACGTCCCACTATGCCATCATGCAGCAAGCTTGGGATGATGTGGGATTCAGCAGAGTGGTTCTGCAGTCTTCACAGCCATGAACTCCTGCCACCTCCAGAGTTACAGCTGGTGAGTCACCTAAACCAGAATGGACATGAGCAAGCACTCGAAGAAGAAAGAACAGTTACTTACCTCGTACCGGTTGTTCTTCGAGATGTTACTCGTGTCCATGCCACAGCGCAGCCTCATCCCCTCTATTGGAGTTCCATCAAGAAGAGACTGAGAGGGAAGGGGCCGGCAGTGCCATATATGCAAGCGCATACGCGTGCCGCTGCAGAGGGCACTAGAGCTGGCCCTATGGGTACCACTAGGAGAATAACTTTTGGCACTGGTGCATGTGGCACGTGCACACACCTAAATCAGAAAGGACATGAAGAAGAACTCCTCGAAGAACTGCAGTTACGGGGTAAGTGACCGTTCTTTTTTCAAAGAAATCCCAACCCAAATAACTGGCAATGAAATATTTAAGATTCTCGATAAATTCATAGTCGATGAAGGTCTTAACTGACGTGTGTTGGTCTGTGCACTGATGGGGCAGCAGTTGTGACAGGAAAGAACAGTGGGGTTGTAGCACAAGTAAAGAAAGTGACACCAGCAGCAATTTGGACATGCTGCATAATTCATCATGAAGCTTTGGCATCGAAGCAGTTGAGTCCCGAAATATGAGACCCTCAAATCATTATTAAAATAAAACAATATCAAAATGTGCATCTCTTCTCTATAGCTCACTACCCACTTACGATTTTCACCCTTTGGCCCTAGCACTTTCAAAATATTATTGAAAACAAAGTTTATACTTTCTCCAAAATAACAGTTTACCTACACCATTAAAATGGTTAATTTTATAAAATCCTGGGCAGTCACAAATGTTGTTTTTAGCATTCTGTGCGAAGAGATGGACTCTGAACACACTCAGCTTCTGTTTCACACTGAAATCAGGTGGTTGTCATGTGAGAAAGTGTTACAACGCATATTTGAATTGCACGATGAAATCAGAATTTTCCTCCTTTGGAAAACTGAACTATTCTAGATTGTGAATTACTGTGTTAATCCAGAATGTCTCCACTCAACTCCAGAACCCAGCATATCCTGCTGCAACGGACCTAGCCCCTTACTTTTCAAAGCAAATTGTCTGTAGTTGAGATAAGATTTGTGTGTCTGTTGTATGGTTCCTGGTATCCCAGGAAAGAGAACACTGTTCCTTCCTTCTCTGAGTTCAGCCCATTCATGCGACAGGACCTGCTAGAAGCATTGCAAAGTCACCTATTGTGACTGATCCCTTTCTGGCTGGTGAAAGAGTCAGATGCATTTGGGATTCTTCTACTGAAACTGCCAACACCTATTTTGGGGATGGAAATTTACCAGCCACTCTAGAAGATGCCATCATCAGGTCAGCTTTTAAGGAAACAACTGTTCAATGCAATGGACCCCTCCAACTACTCCCCAGTATCTAATCTTCCCTTGGAGAGTTATTAGATTGTTCAAGGGCTGCCTCCATCTTCAGCTGGATACAGTTGATATGCTGGACCTCTCCCAGTAGGCCAGGTCATGAAACAGCAGTAGCATTAATGGAAGATTTCCTATTGGACAAGGATCCTTAAACTTTATCACTAGACTTCGTCTCTGCATGTGATGCAGCCAGACATAGAATCCTGTTGTTCTGTATCAAATATGGTAAAGGTTAGCAGGATCATGCTAAGATGGCTTCAGTATATCCCCTCATTCTGCTCCCAGAGAGCCATGGTTAGGGTTACTTTCACCTGCAGAACACTCACCTGTGGATTCTTACAGGCCTCCATATTCTCCCATATCCTGTTCAGCATCTGTATCAGACAACACTCCGCTTCAAACCAAACAGAGTACCATCCCCCAGCTCTTTGCAGGCCTGAGCTCAGTATATGTCTGAAACTGAATACTGGAAAGAATGAGACAATGCTGATGGAGAGAAATAAGCTCTTTGAAGATCCCACTTAGGTATGAAATAACCAACCTTAAAATTCCCATTAGCTTCGGAACATAGCCATTCTTCTCAGCATGACAAGTTACTGAGAACACATCACCCCAGTACTTCATTCAGTTTTTTGGCTCCATGTTGAATATTGGATCATAGTCAACATTTCAGTATGCAACTTCTATGGCCTCTGGTGTTGGCTGCATTCCATTGGAGCAATGGAACTGTTGACCTCAGAAGTGAAACTTGTTTTTTCAGGAGACTATTTTCTTGTCAACTGGCCTGTGAATCTGGGATTCACTCCTGAAATATGTGAGGAGGGCTACTAACTTCAGGTTCATCAAAGGAGATTGCAAAACATACTTCGTTGACTCTGCCTGCCCAAAATTTCATTGCACACAAACACACCAGGTGCACACAAATAAAAGAAAATAATACAGTTTCTGTTGGTTGAAGTGAGGAGTGAAAGTGAGAGAGAGAGAGAGACGTTTGTGAAATATCTCTGTATTCAATTTTAACATCAGGAGGTACTCAGATACCAGAGAAACAGGTACAACATGGGAACAAGGGTGGATTTTGGCAGCTCTCCAAGAAACAACTGCTACACCCATATACAAGAAGCCATCTCTTCATGCAGTCAGTCTTCCAAGTTATTTCCATGTCTGTGTCTTCTCTTTTCTTTTGGAGGCGGGGTGGGGGGGAGATGTTGGAAGTTTGTGATAAAGTAATTCTTTAATTACCCATAGTCCTACACCATTAAAATGAGTAAAATAAACAATGAATAGCGACAACACAATCTTTCACGTGGTGTGACTGTGTAAAGATAGATGGGGCATGTTATAGCCCTATGGTAGGTAAAGCAGGGCCTTTAGATAGTGGCCCGAAAACTGCTTCTTAGGGGCTTGTCTACGTGGTGAGTTATGTGGCAAGCCAGGGTGTGAATCTACAGTGCTCAGTAACTTGCAGCGTCCTCCAACGTGTTGAAAGTCCCAGAGTGCAGCTTAGCATACTGCTCTGTTACTCATTGAACTGAGAGCTCACCCAGGAAACCAAAGTTGGAGGCTTAGCAATAGCCTTTATAAATTGCTACTAGAATCTATTAGTACCCAGATTTGTCCATCAAGAAAAATATTTATCCTAATTTATACCTTTTCCTGGGCTTCGTGTAGACTTCCTGAGTAAGTCATCCTTACTTCACCTGTCCCGCCTGACTTTTATTATCTCTTTCATTAGGTCATTATCTGTTGGTTCTGAAATTAGATTGCAGACTCTTAGTTGCACAACCATGTCTTAATTTTATTTGGTGTCATCTACTGAGTGCACTTTTGGGCTTTATAAAGCAATACATTATAATAACAAATGATGACTTGGGGACAAGGAGTTCTCAATGCAATTCTCTGTTGTTTCAAATGGGGAATCAAATTCCAGAGCACAGCCAGTGTTTGTTCTGCATGGTATGTTCCACAGAGTGACTATATCCTTTCTGTAGTGAGTGAGGAGGGTTTTCTTTTTTAATAGGTTGGGAAGTTTGTAATTGTCATTTTTCTTAACATTATGTTAATTTGGATGGCTTTGTGCTCCTAGCATAAATGTGATGGGCACATTGTAAATCACAACATTAAATGGAGTACGCTGGGCACAATCTTATCCCTATTGAAGCAATAGGAGTTATGCATGCCCAGTGAAGGGATGGTTTGACCCTGTGTTTATTTATTGTGTATATAAAATACTTTTCTAGCTTATAGATTTATTTTTGTCTTAAACAGATCAAAGCATATCTGAAAGCAAACCCATTGATACCAGAGTTATGATCTTCTCCTCGTTTCGAGACAGTGTCCAAGAAATTGCTGAAATTCTTTCCCAGCACCAGCCAATTGTTAGAGTAATGACCTTCGTTGGCCACTCCACAGGAAAGAGCATGAAGGGCTTTACACAAAAAGAGCAGCTTGAGGTAAAGAGCTAATCAGGCTTGTTTGAGGAGATGGGTATGGGGAATGTGATGTGCTAATATATATTGTATAAAAATGACTGTAGTTGTAAGTTCCATTAGTAAATTTCTGTACTAAATAAAAACAATGAGAGTTCTGTAGCACTTTAAAGATGAACAAATTTCATTTCTGTAGGCATAAGCTTTCCTGGGCTGTAACTCACTTCCTTAGATGTAAGGACTAGAAATCACAAGGCACATATATACATATCCAAGGGAAGTAACAACAATGGGGGGAGGTGGATGAAAGCAAGGTCCATTCAGTAGAGTACTTGAGGCCTATTCACAACCATTGATTAGGAGGTGAGAATGTGTGATCAGAGGCAATTACTTCTTGTAGTGAGAGAACCATTCCAAGTCCCGATTCAGACCCAGTTTGATTGTGTCAAGTTTGCAGATGATTTCAAGCTCAGCCGTTTCTCTTTGAAGTCTGTTTTTGAAGGTTTTTTTTGTAAGACTATAGCAACTTTCAAGTCAGTGACAGTGTGTCCTGGGAGATTGAAGTGCTCTCCGACTGGTTTACGGATGTTATTTTTTATGTCTGATTTGTGTCCATTTATTCTTTTGCGTAGTGACAGTCCAGTTTGGCCAATGTACATGGCAGAGGGGCATTGCTGGCACATGATGGCATATATAACATTGGTAGATGTGCAGATGAATGAGCCCCTTATGGTGTGACTGATGTGGTTAGGACCAGTGATGCTGTCACTAGAATCAATGTGTGGGCAGAGCTGGCAATGGGGTTTGTTGCAGGGATAAGTTCCTGGATTGGCCTTCTTGTAGGGTGCATGGTTGCTGGTGAGTATTTGCTTCAGATTGGGGGGATGTCTGTAAGCAAATATAGGTCTGCCTCCCATAGCCTGAGCGAGAGACGGATCATCTGCTAGGATAGGTTATAGATCCTTAAAGATGTGTTGGAGAGATTTTAACTGGGGACTGTTGGTGATGGCCAGTGGTGTTCTGTTGTTTTCTTTGTTGAGTCTGTCCTGTAGCAGATGACTTCTGGGTACCCGTACTAAATAAACCACTGTGACCCTGGGACCTCTTGATGCCAACTGGAGAGGGGTACATAGGATTTTACAGGGATCCTCTGGATTAGTTATATGCATAACAGTTCACCAAAGCATGGCACGAGGTTTCTGCCAAGACCCCACAGGTGATCATAATCATTGTGAAATGTAGGTATGGATAATATTTAAGGAGTTATGTATCTATATTAAAAATATGTTCTTAAGGTCTCGGAGTTAAGCAAGTCACCAGGAGGTGACATACCTCGCACGTGTTCATTTCAGGCAGGATCTCTCTGTCTAGCCAGGAGTATTACATGTCTCACAATGAATGCCTATTTGTATGCTGAGTCGAAAAATTGCAAAATTTTACGAGAGAGAAAATTTAAAGGAAAAAACTATCAGCAGGGAGTATCCTGTTCATGACTAAGATCAAAGGGCTAGTCTGGTATATTGGGATCCAAAGAAACACACAGGATCCTTCACTGAAGAGACAAACTAGTAGTATGTTTTATGAAAGGAGGATCACAGCCAGCCCTGCTGTAAAACGCTAAAAGGATTTTGGGTGAGCAATACTCTACAACACATGAGAGTGTCTAGTTAATTAAGTCTAGGCTCTAGAATGCATGTTATGATTTTTTTTTTTTATTTGTAACCATTTGATTCCAATACTTCTACTTGCTATTATTTAAATCTCCGTACTATGTTAAATAAACTTCATTTCTATCTAAGTGCTGTGTGTTAAGTGGAGCAAAGACTCTAGGTGAAACTGGTAAGCAATAATGTACTGTTTCTTTGGATGCAGCGGATCTGTGAATACTGCAAATGTCTAGTGGTTCAGGAACTGGACAGTCCAGGGAGACACTTGGAGGATGTGAGAACTGGAGCTAACCTGTAGAGAGACAATGGGGCCTAGAAGGGAGGGCTTGTATTACCCAAGTCCATGGGAATTGGGGAGCTGAGCTCCCGGCATACATAGACATGGCTTCCTCATGCTAAGAGCAAATGGTAGTGAGGTGTCTCTCAGTTCTGGGAAGGATCACATCCACTTGCAAAGTATTTTTCTTTTAAATCATCTTAATTAAAAAGAAAGGTATAAATATAAAAGAGAAAATATTTGCATTTAATTTTGATGAGTGATTTCTTTTAATAAAAATATGCAGTATTTGAAAAAAAGAAATGTATGTGGAAATAATTGAGCACAGTGCTGTTTTCTGTAGTTTTTTGGAATTATAGAAGATGAGTCATACCTTAAAATCTTGACTTAGTGATGTAGCAGAAATACATATTTGTAAAATTGGGAAACTGATTAGTAGGGATATGTTGGTTTTGTGTATCTGGTAGTTGGAGGCTGGACTAGGTATGAAACTTTTGTGATTGTGTATTTAGGGGTAGAATAACATTGTAACACTGACACACACAACATGTTAGGCAGCAGTTTGAAGTGGAAAAATTGATTGTTTTGGAAGGAGGTAGATTGTGCTTCTATAATTTTTAGACAAGCTCAAAAAATTTTAATCACTAGGCTGGAATGCAAAAAAAGAGGCAGAGAATTTACTTAAGACTGTACAGAAGATTTTATTGTATGTGTTTTAATCCATTTATAGGTGGTAAAACGCTTTCGTGAAGGTGGCTATAATACACTAGTCTCTACATGTGTAGGAGAAGAAGGTTTAGATATTGGAGAAGTTGACCTCATCATCTGTTTTGATGCTCAAAAAAGTCCAATTCGTCTTGTGCAGCGAATGGGTCGAACTGGGCGCAAGCGGCGAGGCAGAATTGTTGTCATACTTGCAGAAGGCCGGGAAGAACGAGTAAGTTAAGAATTGTCGTGAGTTCGAACTTCTACCATGTCGTCATTTATTTTCAAAAAACAGTTGCTTGCAGATTGAATAAAATCTTCACGAGTGTGATGAGGGGGGCGAACCCTTTGCATTAATAGTTCAAAAGTCCTGTTCTGGTAAACTGATGCACATAAGGTCATGACTGGCTCAAGGTCACAGAATATTAGTGGCAGA
Organism: Emydura macquarii macquarii; assembly: GCF_026122565.2. NCBI lineage: Eukaryota > Metazoa > Chordata > Testudines > Chelidae > Emydura > Emydura macquarii. The sequence continues at coordinate 3,484,124 of NW_027131688.1, forward strand.
GCTTGCAAATAAAGTCCAGGAATCAGTAGGTTTTGCTGACATCAGTGGGCTTGTGATAAGCACCTTGCAACAGCAGTTCCAAGTATGAGGTCTGAGGAGATCTGCATAAAAGGAAATCTCCTGTGGCAGTTAAATACCTGAGCATCCCATCTCAGCTAAGATTCTCACTCGATACTATTCAACTCCAGGATGTGATGTTTGTATCTGGCAGAGATTTTGGGATGGCAGAGATTTGATTCTCAGACAAGGTATCTTAAGTCCATCCTAAAGAGGGGCCTCTCAGAAGGGGTACACTGTATTTGACAAGAAAAAGATGGGGGGGCCGTATATTGTTTAACTGTCGTAAGTGGATATTTTCAGTTGCCACCTACAAAATCTGCCTGATGACGGTACATGTTTAAAAGCTCCCTGTATCAGGAGGTGCACTAACATGGGCCTTTGCTGAAGCTTTCTTTTGAAGCAGTTGGGTTTCTGTGACCTTCAGGTTATTGCAACGAAAGTTTTGAGGCAGACAGTTCAGATCATAGATTTGTGAGCTTTAAATTCCATTTTAGCACAGGCTAGTCAGAAGAGCTCAAACATGGCTTTTGGAAGGAAGCTAGGAATGGTGGAGTGGGGAATCACATCTCAGGTTTATAGCCAAAGATTTTGGGGTAACGAGTAAGAGGCATGTGAAAGCTCAGCCCGCAGGTACTAACAAGAAAAATTATGTACGATGGTTGTCAGACAGCTCCAGGCTCCAAGAAAACATATCTTCTGAATAAGAAACCCTCAATAGCATACAGAATTTAAATTGTTTGGACATAGTATCAAAACTGGGCATGGCGCTTAAGATAGACCTTGGCTGAAGGAGTTTACAATCCAGGTTAGATGCAATATGACTAGGCTGGCCTGCTAGCAGAATGTTCGTTTACTTACATAGATTTTCCTCCTTAAAAAGTATATTACCTAGCAAAAACTTCTTGCAAACTGTATGAATTGGGAGCTGATTGAGTCAGCATTCTTCACATGTAAGTCATTTCTTAAAATATAATCCAAGTTAGTGACCAGAAGTGGTTGTCAGCTGATGGCCCATCTTGTCTCAGTCAGGTCCTTCTAGAAAATCTAGACTAACTTTGGGGCATGTCCCCTACAGACGCACAGAGGAACATTCGGGGGGAGGAGGCAGGGCCCAGGCCACCCTCCCCGGGGGGACGGGGAGGGAGTGCCATCCACCTCCACTCTGCCCCCTGCTCCGCTCTAGCCCCAGCCCCAACTTTAGCCCTGGCTGCACCCGCAGCTCCAGCCCTGGCCTCAGCCCTGCTCCTAGCTGCAGCTTTGCACCTGGCTGCAGCTGTGGCTCTGGCCCCGGCTTCAGCCCCTGACCGCGGTCCTGTTCCCGGCTCCGGACTGCGGCTCCTGGGGAGGCACAGACAGATTCCATTATGAATAAGGCGGGGCACAACAGAAAAAGTTTGGGGACCACTGTGCTAGACAGATCTCTGCATCAGAGAAGCAGTCACTTATAATTGGCATCTTATTAGACTTCTCCTTTCATGCTTTTAATAAGAAAAAACAAAAGAAATAGTATTGTTGTGTTTTACACAGAAGTTTCATCTTTGTGAAGAAAGGGTAAGTAGTCTATGATAGGTTTACACCCCACCATTTTGCACAACTGGGAAAATTTAAATCACTAAAAATCTTTTTTTTTTTTTTTTTTTTTTTTTTTTTTTAAAGCTTTAAAAACAGAGAGATTCATTGAAATTGAAAAAAAAAAAAAAAAATATATATATATATATATATATATATATATATATATATAAATAAATCATATTTGGCCTAATCATATTGTATCTAACCTGGATTGTAAACTCCTTCAGGCAAGGTCTGTCTCAAGCACCATGCCCAGTTTTGATACTATGTCCAAAAAATTTAAATTCTGTATGCTATTGTTATAGTTACTTACTTGGGGGTTTCTTGTTCAGAAGATATGTTCTCAGACATCTCTGTGCTTTCTTCAGTGCTCTGTATCATGCTCTGAATGGTTTCCATAAATGAATTTGTCAAGCCATCTCTTCACCTCATTAAACTTGCCTACGATAAGTGACTGGGAAGGCAGGGAAGAAGGGAGTGGCTATCTTTTTGTTTTGTGTGTTTTTCCACTGGAACTGTTAGGATGTGGACGTGCTTTTCTGGGTAACCACATCACCTGATTATTGTCATCTATGTCCTTCCTCTCCCTTCCCACTGGTTATCCTCAGATGGGGTCAGATTATGAACCCCTTACTGACACCTTGGTGAACCACTTACACAAATAGTTCCATCGATTCCCTTGTGGCTGTTCATGTGAATAAAGGGTTCACAATCTAGCCTTTGATGTGTCACATCAAATTTGGACTGTATTCTTTTGTTTTTGTAACCTGTTTGGGGACTCAAAAATGCAATACATAACAAAAGTATTGAAAAATACACAAATGTTCAAATGCCCTTTTAATTCTTAGTTATAAGGTGAAACTCTCCAGTAACAAGTGGCTTATCCTCTATTTTACAGACTTACAATCAAAGCCAGTCCAACAAAAAGAGCATTTACAAAGCAATTTCAGACAACAAAATGCTTCACTTGTACCAGCAAAGCCCTCGTATGATTCCTGAAGGCATAAACCCAAAGTTGCACAAAATGTTTATCACTCCTGCAATATATGAACCAAATAATTCAAGATCACTTTCCAAAGACAGAAGATCTAGTTCCCTCCAGCATAAATCCACTCTCTTTTCCATGGGCACAAGTAAGATTATAATTTTTTTTATATGTATTGTGTAAACCGATGTCTTGACTGCATTGTAGTACTGAAACACACGGAAAACTATTCATAAGTGTTATAGGCCTTTAGTAAAAGTATTATTGCTCTTACTTGTAATTTTTCAGATCCAATAGATGAGACCACTTGTTTAAATACAAGTTCCAGTTCTTTCAACATCCTTGAATCGTAGTTATTCTCTTAATGTGTATAGTTTGAATCAGTTGTCTCACTTCTTGACACAACTTCCCAAGTGTTTGCTGGGTCTTAAACAAATGGCATTACATCAAAACGTTTTTGCATCTTTATCAGGCTCTGTAACTTAGGCAGAAATAGTTTTTTTGATTAATTTTAATAATATTAGAAAAACAGCTTAAAATTCACCACATATTTTAGCAGCTAGCTATATATGGAATGCTGTCTGTACAGAGGTTTTGTTTCAGTCTGAAAAATAGCAGGGGCTGAGAGTTGACTCATTGGGATCTTAGATACTTAGGCTACGTCTACACTGACGGCGACAAATTCACTGCCGTCAGATCGATTTATCCAGCTCAATTGAGCAGCAGTGAAGACACACTCGACCCGGAAGTCGATCTAATGAAACCATCTCCCCAAAAAGCATAGTGCTGTGTCGATGGGTACGCATTTTCTGTTAGTGCAGCGCAGTGGAGATGGCATGTTAAACAGAAGTTACGAAGTTGACGGGAGTTACGCGAACAGTGTAGACAAGGCCATAGACTCCTAGGTCAGAAGGGACCATTGTGATCATGTAATCTGACCTCCTGTTTTACACAGGCCATAGAATTTTCCTAAAATAATTCCTAGAGCAGATCTTTTTCAGAAAATTATTTAATAATTGTCAGTGATGGAGAATCTATCTTGGTAAATTGTTCAAATACTTAATTACTGTCATCATTAAAAAATCGATGCCTCATTTCCAGTCTAGTGTCAAGGTACAGCCATTGGGTCATGTTATGCCTTTCTGTGCTTAAACGGAAAAACCCATTATTAAATATTGGTTCTCCATATAGATACTGAGGTTACGACTACACTGACGGCGGCAAAGTTGCTGCCATCAGATCAATTTCTCTGGATCAACTAAGCGGTCAGTGAAGACCCGCTCAGTCAATCCAGAAATCAACATATTAAGACCACCTTCGCAAGTGGCGTAACGCTGCGTCGATGGGAACGCGGTTCCTGTCGGCGCAGTGCAGTGAAGACAGCGTGCAGAAGAGGAGCCCAGAAGTCGACAGGAGTTATGCAAGTTTTTTGCGTAGCTTGCATAACTCCCATCAACTGCCACTGAATCCCGGAGGTAAGTGTAGACAGGGTCTTAGATCTTTTGGCCATTCCTCATTCTCCTGTTAGTTAAGAGGAGGGAGACCCTCAGAACAGATAGAAGGTTCTCTGGTTACTCTTCACATAGTAGAAAAGGTAAAGTTGTGATCAGCTCCTCAGCTTGTGTCCAGGCACCTGCTTGTTCTTCTTCTCCTAAAGGTTTTTGTAGAACACATAATCTAGTCCCTTCCCTTCTTCTCCCCTCCCTCCAGTAGTTGATAATTCATCTCTGAAAGCAGCTTGGCTCATTCCAGTAGCATACAACTTAAAGGAAAATGTCAGTGAATTCTAGTACTGCATTACAGGACAACTGAAAATTTTACATAAACAGAATATGTCTTGAAATCCCTCCTAATCCCTTTCCTCAAAGAAAGATGAAGCTTTCAGATTTACTGGGGGTAGACACCGAGATCAAGGAATTCTCCAGATACTTTAACATGGACATTTTTCTCTGAGCTTTTGGCAGACCCTCCATCTTGACTTTGATTCAATTCCTTATTTAAAGATACATAGTTCTATTTATGTATTTTATGTGTGTTTCACTGTTGAGAAAATCCAGTGCCATCATAATAAGCACGTTAAAGCATGATAAAATCCCCTTAAACTACCTGTGACTCATTGTGTGTAGGAGACATGTTTATGCCTTTGAAGCGCTGAACAGAATGTGTTAGCTATGGTGCCAAACAAACTAATATCTCTAGATGTTGTACACAACAATCTAAATTATAAATCCAATAAAATGTTTAATTATTTCCATTAATTTAGTCACTACAGTATTTTGAAATGCATTTTCATATTTTTTTACTTAGAATCTTGCTTGTAATTTCAAATACTCTACTCTTCTGCATTCATATACTGAACTTGAGTTCAGTTAAGTCTGATCTGTGACTTTGTATTAAAATAACATACTTGTCTCACATGCATCTTTTTCTGAATCCAATTTGGCTGAATATTTTAATTAAATAATATTTTAAGAGAGCTGATGCATTTTCCATAGTAAAACATCTTATGTCTTTTGTTACAAATGAATCCTTTAATTTGGGGTTTTAAAAAGCTGAAAAGGTATTAGTCATTGTTTGCCATCTTTTGGATTCAAAGCCATATTTTATAAATAAATGTTTATATGTACTTGTCCCAACCTGCACCCCCATTCTGCTCCATTTTAGTACAGCGCTGCTCGTTGTGAAATCTCACTGTGTCGTCAGAATGCCTGGCACACTTCTTATTCATATGAGATGAGTGTATTTTCTGGTGAGTGGAACAGTATCTAATATTATTTTAAACCAGAGACCCTACTTACCTGAGTAATCAGTTGAAGGGGCTGTTTTTTAGATGTAGTGTCCTTTGTAATGGCCTTCTGTCCTGTGGAATGTTTGACCATTGCCAACAATCAGACTTGTGAAGTTCTAGCGTCCTCACCTCCCTCCAGTAGCCTGAGTGCTATCTGATATCTGGCTCAGATGTTAAGGACCCGAGGGTGCTGAGGGAGTTGGGTTGATGTGATTTCAGAGCCATTGGCTATTATCTTTGAAAGTTCATGGCAATTGGGGGAGGTCCATGATGACTGGGAAAAAAGCAAACATAGTGCCCATTTTCAAGAAAGGGAGGAAAGAGGATCCAGGGAACTACAGACCAGTCAGCCTCACCTCAATCCCTGGAAAAATCATGGAGCAGGTCCTCAAGGAATCCATTTTAAGGCACTTGGAAGAGAGGAAGGTGATCAGGAACAGTCAACATGGATTCACCAAGGGAAAGTCATGCCTGACCAACCTGATTGCTTTGTATGAAGAGGTGACTGGCTCTGTGGATGTGGGGAAAGCAGTGGACATGATATACTTTATGAAAGCTTTAGGACTTTAGGAAAGCTTTTGATACGGTCTCTCACAGTATTCTTATCAGCAAGTTAAAGAAATATGGGTTTGGATGAATGGACTATAAAATGGATAGAGAACTGGCTAGAGCATAGGGCTCAACGAGTAGTGATCAATGGCTCCATGTCTAGCTGGCAGCTGGTCACAAGCGGAGTGCCCCAGGGTTCAGTCCTGAGTCTGGTTTTGTTTAACATCTTCCTTAATGATCTGGAGGATGGGATAGATTGCACCCTCAGCAAGTTTGCAAATGACACTAAGCTTTGGGGAGTGGTAAATACCCTGGAAGGTAGGGATAGGATACAGAAGGACCTAAACAAACTGGAGGATTGGGCCAATAGAAATCTGATGAGGTTCAACAAGGATAAGTGCAGAGTCCTGTACTTAGGATGGAAGAATCCCATGCACAGCTACAGACTGGGGACCGACGAGCTAGGCAGCAGTTCTGCAGAAAAAGATCTGGGGATAACAGTGGATAAGAAGCTGGATATGAGTCATCAGTGTGCCCTGGTTGCCAAGAAGGCTAACGGCATATTGGGCTGCATTAGTAGGAGCATTGCCAGCAGATCGTGGGAGGTGATTATTCCCCTCTATTTGGCATTGGTGCGGCTGCATTTGGAGTATTGTGTCCAGTTTTGGGTTCCCCACTACAAAAAGGATGTGGACAAGTTGGAGAGAGTCCAGCAGAGGGCAACAAAAATGATTAGGGGGCTGGAGCACATGACTTTTGAGAAGAGGCTGAGGGAACTAGGCTTGTTTAGTCTGCAGAAGAGAAAAATGAGGGGGGATTTGATAGCAGCCTTTAATACCTGAAAGGGGGTTCCAGGGAGGATGGAGCTAGGCTGTTCTCAGTGCTGGCAGATGACAGAACAAGGAGCAATGCTCTCAAGTTGCACTGTGGGAGGTCTAGGTTGGATATTAGGAAAATGTTTTTCACTAGGAGGGTGGTGAAGTGCTGGAATGGGTTACCTAGGGAGGTGGTGGAATCTCCATCTTTAGAGGTTTTTAAGCTGCATCTTGACAAAACCCTCGCTGGGATTATTAAACTGAGGTTAGTCCTGCTTTGAGCAGGGGGTTGGACTAGATGACCTCCTGAGGTCCCTTCCAACTCTATGATTCCATGATTTTACTCAAGAATAATGCTTACTCTCAAGGGTCAGGGGAAGGAATAGGTGCTCAGAAGGTAGCATGGTCATTATGCTGTTTTCTGCTGGCCCTTGCTGCACCTCTTTTCTTGATGCATTCTTTTCTCCCCTGGGAGGATGAAGATCCATTGAGTTCATGAGTCCTGGTTAGGTACTTGAGAGGTACCTGGTCTAAATGGATCCTAAAACTGCTGCTGTCCTGCTTCAGAAGTAAGCATCTGGGAAAGAGGCATGTAGCTGCTTCAACTCAGTAGGGTTAATTTCTCCATGGGTTGGTTTCTTAACCAGCCTTTGGGAAGGCCTGCAAGGAAGGGGACTTGGTAAGACTTCCAAACTCTCTTGCAGACTATGCTCCCTCTAGCTCCATCTTGTTTCTATCCTATTGCCTGTGCTGGACTCTGGTGTCACTTGGTAGAACATGTGTCATTAGCCACTTTCCTCTCCTTCAGTAGCAGCAGCTGCCTGCAAGTTCCATTCTTGCCGAAAGCCCTCCTCTCATAAGTTTACCTCTGAAGCCTTGTGTACATTGGGAATTTGCCAGTCTTCCAGCAGCTGATGGTCAACCAGCATGGTACTGCACTGTTGGAGCTTGCCTGTTTGAGATAGCATGAGGACTTGGAGAAGGAGAGATGCTTTGTTTCCAGCTGGTTCCTCACAGCAATTAGAAATATCAGGGCTCAGAAGGAAGGGTCAGAGTTATTCAGCACACCAGAAGAAGAGGAAGAGGGAAATCGCTTTCCTGGTAAGACCAGTCAATTCCACACCAAGGATTTTGAGTTTTTTTCCTTTGTGTTGGATCCTTCACATTCTTCTGTGAGTGTAGGATTTCTTGTTGTATCTGCTCTCCCTGTTGACCTGGATACTGAGAAGATTAAAAGCTCATGGAAGGGTTTAGAGGTTAAAACTGATCTACACAAATTGCAGATGCTCCTGTTGTGACTCATAAGCTAGTCTCTGTAAGATTGACCCAGCCATTCTATTTAATCAGAGTACTTACACTGCCTCCATCGCTGTGCTTTCTCACTAACATGGTCACTGCCGTGGGCTACCCTTTTCCAAAATTCCCTTTTAAAAAAAAAAAAAAAAAAACACCTTAAAAATATTAATGAACTGTTGATTTCCTATCCTGGCTTTTTAATGTGAATTGTGTTGGATCAGAGAGTGCTGCTTCTGAGCCTGCTCTGGGATTCAGAAGCCTAACTGGTAAAGTCCCCTCAACTTTCCATTGAAATAAAATAGAAAATGCTGATGCAGTAAAGTCTTTCTATACTTGTCACTGTAGGATTTTTATGTGACCAAAGAGTATGGAGTAAACTAAAATGTCTAAATATCGTATTACTTAAAGGCTGGTTACTACTCTGCTGGAAAACTTATTTATTATATGCAAAATAATTTGTTGCGAATGGATGAAAATACTAGGCAAACAACATTTCACTGCTTGGCTTAACACCAGGTCTTCTAACCTTCTGTTCAGAGCACATCTGGTTGGTACAGTGTTATCAGCCAGTGCTTTCACCTGGGAGCCTGGTGTTGCTAACAGTGGTACAGCTGAACTGATGTTAATAATGGGAAATATTTTTAAACTGAGCCTGCTGTAGAGAGGCCTGTAATTTCGGATTGTTTAATTTCTTACATGACCTTGGTGGCCACATTGCAGGGCGTTGCAGATCAAATGTCTCAGCCATCTGGACTGTCGTCCTGGTCTGCCCCTGCTCTTTTACAGCTGTTAGTTTTGATACACAATTTGGCAGCATTTTTCTTCATTGATGCTGAGGAAAAAAATCATACAGGTGTAGAAAGCTATTTTCTTGTTGTTGTTGGTTGAGGAGCCAAAAAAAGTAGCTATTGAGAGGATATTAAAAGGATTTAGCAGGGAGCTCATTGAAACACTGCTTAGCTGCTCTGCTACGTCACATGATCTCCCTACGCATTCAGTTTGAAGACAAAAGCATGCTGACCTGTGATATTACACTATTGTTCAAGGGGGTCACAAAAACTCAGTAAAACTTGACTTCAGGAATTATGCCTGACTGTTTGCCTTTTAAAAGCAAATGTAAAAAGGCTCCAGGAGTCCTTCTGATTGTTATGCTACTTCCTGACAGCATGCTTGAAGGGTTTGGAGATTTTGTAGTATGCACACATTCAGAGCTGGGCGGCCATCTGGCAATACCATACCATGCCACCCTTACTTCTATACTGCTGCTGGTGATGGTGCTGCCTTGAGAGCTGGGCACCTGGCCAGAAGCTGTTGCTCTCTGCTCCAGAGCGGGTGGCCAGAGAGCAGTGGCTGCTGGCTGGGCACCCAGGGAGGATGTCGTAAAATACTAAAGACACAAAGAAGGGGGACGCGATCAAATAAGTTTGAGAACCACTGGTCTAAGACAGATGGGTTTCCAGCCTCCTTTTGAAAACCTCCAGTGAAGCAGCTTCCACGACCTACATCGGCAGTCTGTTCTACTGTCCTTATAACTGGGAAGTTTTTCCTGAGATGTAATCTAAATCTGCTGTGTTGTTGTTTGAACCCATTGCCTCTTGTCCTGTCTTTAGTCCTTTTGTTGATGGATTCTGAATCCATATGTAGGGAGTTTCCAGTTACCAGATCCAGCCATAGCCTATCTGATACCGATGGGTCTCCTCTTTTGGGAGGAGTGTAACAATTTCTGTAAAAGAGCAGTCCCTCTCCTGTGTGGTGATTCATACAGTCACAGAGGCTCACAATACAACCACTCAAATATTACAGTACAACATGGAATGCGGATATTACAAATAAGATTAATGCATGCAGCAACAGACAAGCAGTGCATAGAATCCAAATGTTAAACGCTTTCTTATAATTCTAATCCCTGTTTTATCAGTGTTAACCCCCCAGTGAGCCAGACAGATTCCTCCAAGTCAGTGTCCAGTTGGGACATGGGGACCTTGGCATGGTCTGGCACCTGGCCTGCCAGTGTCACATCTTGTTTCTCAGAATCTTTTTCACTGATTTAAGAAGTTACGGTGACAGTTTGAAAAGAAACTCTCATCACAGTCCTCCGACAGAGGTTGTCTTCAACAAAAGCCTTGTGGATAGATGTATAAAAGTGGGGAAAATAGGATAGGGGAATCTTGGGAGTTCTGAGGTTTAAGTGGATCCTGAAGGAAGCGAGGAATTAGTGTGTATGTTTAACCTATACTATTCCATTTTTGTTTTTAGGGGGTTGGCTTCTGCTTAATATCCGAAAGCAATGCTTAGACATGTTATGGATATCAAATAGCTAGGCTAATAAACAGCAAGGAGAGGCCCTAATTCAGTTTTATTTCCTTAATTTATGTAGAAAATGAAAAGTTTTAGGCGCATAGAGCCTGTATTTCCCCATAGCTTTAGGGGTTTAGATATTGAGATGCATTCTGAACAATTGAATTCTTAGTGGACAATATCTTAACAGTAGGAAGGAGTCTGAAACACGAGGTATGCCCTCAGTTTGGGTGGAGCAGTCATTTCTAAGGTAGTAATGCCACTGTGAAAAGCACAAACAGTAGTGTCATTCCAGGAATGCTCTGGAGGCTTCCTTGTTCAGATATGTGTATACACATGTATACAATGTATGCACCTATTGATGGGTGATCACATTTCTGCCATGAGTGAGATTTTATTATTGCAAACAAAAAAGCAGGAACATCATCCATGTACTTGTTTCTGAGGCTCAAGTCTTGTCCATCATTGCATTATTGTTTCAGGAAGTGACAAAGCCAGTGCCCAAGAGATCCTCCTCCTCTTCCACATGTTCTCACTGTTCTTTAAAGTTAGTGACATCTTGAAGGTAACACACCTGCAGTATTTTCTTTCCTGTGCTCTGTCTCATCTGTTTGCTTCAGCAGGTGAGCAGGGAGGCTTAACTCTTCTGTGGCAGTAAATAGCTCATTTTGGGCTTAATTTTTGTTCACTGTGTGTCTGAGTGGAAGTGAATGCCAGCCTCTGTTTCTTTACCAAAATCTGGTAGAATCTTCAGTGCATCTGGTCATTGGGAAGGGAAACCCTGGCAGAAAATGCTCTCCAGACTGACCATAGACTCAAGATCCCACTACAGGTGTCTGAAAGCTCCTTGGAATAGGTGCTGCTGTTGCAGATGTAGATGCCAATTTCTTGGGAAAAGAAATATCTGGAGTGTTGTGGTGTCTCTCAAATGGAGCCAGAAGTTTCTTTTTAAGGTACTGTCATTTTTGAGGTGGTCAACCTTGAGCCCTTCTCTGTTCATAAAGTATATCTTTTACTACCTGTCTCCATCTCCCCGAAAATTGCTAAATATTTAGCTTGTCCATTTAGTTTCTTGAAACTGTAACAGGATTTAATGACACTTGAGTTTGCTTTCTAAATCCTTTGTTTACAACTACAGACAATTTCCCTTTTTGTGGATTTTTGGAAACAAAGCTACTACAAGAGAGGCAAAACTAATTCCTAATACGTAAACAAAGCGGAACTGTTTCTCTGTGCTATTTAGGTCATGCCTTCTTTAAAGCCAATCTTTGCTTGTGCTACTTAGTGCTTCTGCTTCTCTCCTCCTACCACTGAATTTTGGTGCATGGTACAATTATGTAATGGCTTGTAATGTAGCAAAGTAATAAACAGCTTTCTTCTGGCACTAAGTGTCTTTAAGAAACGATCTTGATTAATCTTAATCAGTTTAGAGGTGAAGTAAGTTTAGTGTCAGGCAATGGGATGAATGGTTGAGTATTTTAAAAACATAAAATGCTGAGAAACTTAAACTTCTACATAATCTAGCTGCCTCTTTACATAGATGCTTTATGCAGGGAATATATTTAATCTTTGCTCCAAAGGCTGCACTGGCTCCTATTGGGTTTAGGGAGGAAATTGGAAGGTTTAAAAAAAAAAATCTGTTTAAAACAAGTAGGTTTGGGCCCTGGATATTGCAGATTTTTTGTGTTATCCCTTTAAATTCGATACCAGTGGGATCACTCGAGTGGATGATTCCTCATACTATATGACTGGAAACAGGGTGTTGTCATTGGAAGACCCTCCAAGCCTGGAATTTGCTTCCTGTGTTTGGTCCAATTTCCTTTCTCCAAGTCTAATGTCACGACAAGACTCGTTTTCCCATAGAGTTGAGGTGGGAGGATTTTGTTCTTGGGGTTAGGGATTTCTTTAGTGTCTCAGCATAAAGTGAAATTTGAATAATCATTTTGTTCTTTTTATTAATATTGTGACGTGCGTTGTGTGGTTGTGTACTTGTAACAGGATTGGTGCCAGCCTCTTGTGAGCGCCCGCCCCCCTCTCCCCCCCCCCCCTCCCCGTTGGATGTAAGCCTGCTTTTCTTTCAGTTCTTACAATGGGGTGGCCCCCACCCCAGCTGATGGTTCTTTCTGTGGTTCTTCAGTGACTCAGCTCTCCGGGTGAGTCCCACACACTGTCCTCCCTTCTTGGGTAGACAGTCTAGTTCTTTCTCATGGTGCTGGTATGAGGCCATAGCACCAAAGCTTCTTTCCCAGAGGCACTGCCTTCCTTAACAGCATCCCCAAGGGCTCGGTACCTTCAGCCAGCGTCCTTTCAGTAGCCCTCCCTGGGCTGAGTCTTCATCCAGAACAGCAGGGCCCATCACAGTATACTGCTGTGGTCTGGCTAGGTTCTGGGCTCAGTCCCTTGGGCTCAGGCTGCCTGCACTGATCTGTCCGTGGTCCTGCTGCTCTTGCCTGTGATTTGCTATGAAAGGAGTGTTTTGTTTTGTTTTTTGACATCTGAGCCCTGGTCTACACTTACCTGGCAATTCGGCTGCAGTCAATGGGAGCTACACAGAGTAGCTTGCGTAACTCCCGTCGACAGCTGTGCTTCCCTTCTGCGCGGTATCTGTACTGCACTGCACCGACGGGAACCGCATTCCTGTTGACGCAGCGCTACGCCACTTGAGGGGGTGGTTTACCAGCATCGACTTCTGGATCGATTGAGTGGGTCTTCACTGACCGCTCAGTTGATCCAGATAGGTCGATCTAATGGTGGCGACTTTGCCGCCATCAGTATAGACATACCCTGAGTGAGGCACCTGGAAAAGACAGGTAGGAACAGTAGGTACGTTCCTTGCACATTGAGGAATCACTCCATTGCTCTGGAATGCCAGAGTGTTCATTTCAGGAGTTTGGCGTTGACCACGTCGGGTGTCAGCTGTAGACAAGAGTTAGCACGTTGGATATTCTGCTTTCTTTCTCTTCCCCCTCCCCAAAAATGGCTCCAGTTCTTTCCTATGTACTCTCTTCCCCATCCACATGCCTTTCATAGGTAAAGCGGGCCAAAAATAGTCAAGGGATTAATTAATAAAACAAATAATTGATTGTAACAGTTTTTAACTGTTGAGACAGTGCAATAACAGGGCTCTTTAAATCATTCTTTTTGATGTTTTCAATTTTCTCTTTGGTCTTTGGGCAACATATTATTAACTGTGTTTATCCTGTGTTTTAATTATCACCACCTTCAGAGCTTGCCAGTGTTTGTTTACAAGTATACATACACCTCTGTCCACTGGCTCCTCCATAAAACAGAACACTTGAGATGTTTTTGCTTCTAACAACAGATTCTTCTGCTTATCCATTTCAGTTTGTGTTGCTGTGTTTGAATTCAATAACATTTTGAGATTGTCAAGTAATAGGCTCAAATGGAATTATTTAATTAAAAATCAGTGTTTAGTACAGCACTAACAGAACACAAGACGACCTATTTTACCACCCACTGTAGGTGAGGAGAAGGTAGTTTGGTCCTTTCCGCTGTACTTGGTGGAACGCTGACAGTGTTAATTCCCAATCTAACTCCCAAAACCTCTGAGACAAAGAAATTCCTTTTTTGAGTGAAAATACTCCCATGATAAATTTTACTATGCCCTGTGCTGACTTTTCTTTTTACATAACTACTTATGGAATTTTCTTTATGGTATCTTTAGGGTGCATAATTGATAAGCCAAAGAGAATTCTAATCCAGTCTCTATTACTGACTGCTGTGACATCTGCCAGTTCTTACTGAATTAACATAAATATCTTTCAATGGATCCTTATTTTATCCATTACATCAGACATCTGCAATAACAAATACCTTTTATCAATCAAAAAAAATTAAATCTTAGGCACCCCTTATCAACCACCCACTCCTATTTATACTATATTTCTATAGCTTGAGAGAGCTTTTCCCTTGATATCTATTTCCCCACATACTTGGAGGCACCAGCCATAATAAAGTATAACCCAATATTTGGTCACATCAAGTTCTTCGAGTGCTTGCTCATGTCGACTCCATTCTAGGAATCCATGCATGGTTTCCAGAATTTTTTTCCCATAGCAGTATCCGTAGGGCTAGCTCTGGCTCCCTCTGGAGCCCTGCGCACATGCCGTGGTATAAGAGGCACTGCCAGCCCTGCGCCCCCTCAGTTCCTTCTTTCCGCCACTGACGATTGCTGGAACTTCTTCATGCTTGCTACTGCAAGTGCTACAGTTTCCCTTATATAGCTACTTTAATTATTTTAGTGTCTGTTGTTTTGTCTGTTAAGTAATGTAAATAGTTAAGTGTTAGTCCTGTTAGGGACCTCTGCCCAGGCGCGGGACATGCCCTGGTCTCTGGGCTTTAAGCCCTGCACTACCTGCAACAAACCCTTACTGTTTAGCGACCCCCACAAGGGTTGCTTGAAGTGTCTGGGGGAATCGCATAGGAAGGAAAAGTGCAGGATTTGTAAGGGATTCAGGCCGAGGACTCAGAAAGGGAGAGAGATCCTCCTGAAAGCCCCTACAGATGGAGGCAGTACTGAGACCAGCCTTGGAATCATCCCATTCCATCTCAGTGCCGAGCACAGCATCGGTGCAGAGCACCCTGCCAGCACCGGAGCTGTCGTGGCACCATTCTTCTTCTCTGTCAAAGAAGAGGCAGAAGCAGCAGTGCTCCAACAGAGGCCGCTCCCACGCACCAAACAAGAGCAGGGATGCAGGGTCAAGTGTGGGTCCTCCATTGGACCAGCCAGCTGTGTCGGGGCAACTGGAGCTGGGTTTGCCACCCAGGGCTACAAGCCCGCTGAGGGAGCCACCCCCGACTCCTGGGAGGAGAACGTGGCCCCTCCAACTTATGGTACCATCAACACTGGAGGCGTTTCAAGCTGCAAGAGACCTGATGGCCCTTCCCCTGCTTCCTACACCAAAACCTCCTTTGGCACTGGGGAGAGAGAAGGCACCAGTGTCTAAAGGGAAGCCAAGGATGGGACCCCCTCAGTGGCTGCACCGCTTTCCTGAGCCACAACATGCATCACCACGGACCTGATCACTGCGGAGAAGGTCCCCGCCTTTACGATGCCAGTCCCTGAGATTGCATTCCCTGTCTCCAACACCGGGACAATCCCCGGCGCTAAGCGGCACCATCCCTGGTCTCCGGCACTGAGGCATTCTCCGGCAGCAGAGAGATACTGCTTCTGATCTCCAGCACTGAGGAGTTCGCCAACGGCTGTGCAGCATCAAACTTGTTCTCTGGCACTGAGGCATTCTCCGGCAGTGGGACATCACCGATTCTGGTCCCCAGCACCAAGACACTCACCTGTTAAGGCCCTGTGGCAAACCATCTTCCCTGCCACCTGTGTCCAAAAGGGCTGAGAAAAAATACTACCTCCCTGCAAAAGGATTTGAGTATCTATTTACGCACCCTTCCCCTGGATTTCTAGTAGTGGCGGCCGCCAACGAATAGAACAGACTTGGTCAATCAAGCTCGATTCCAAAAAATCCAGTTTTTTGTAGTCTTTATTTATTTGGGAGGAAAGTTTATTCTATGGCGAGCCTCCAATTTAGAATTGCCAATCAACAGGCATTATTTAGGGAGGTACAGTAATAATCTCTAGGACTCCCTTAAGCATTTTAGAAATGCACTGCTTCAGGAGCAGGCACTGGAATGCACCACCGTCCTGGAGGAGGGTAGGACAGCTGTGCTGCAAGCAGCCCTGGATGCGGCAGACTCGGCAACAAGATCCATGGCCTCTGCTGTCTCCATGCGTCGGTCTCGTGGCTACAGTCGTCTAGTCTGTCCCAGGAAGTGCAGCAATCCATACAGGACCTCCCGTTCCATGGAAGTGCACTTTTCTCGGATCAGACCAATGCCAACTCCATGGGCTAACGGACTCGAGGGCCACTCTGCATTCATTGGTCCTCTGTACACTGCAGGCCTCGAGACGGCAGTTTCAGCCTCAGCACCAACAGCCTCAGTATCAGGCTCCACTCCTACGGATGTCGCTAAGGGAAAAAAAATTCCAATAACCGTGCATGGAGGCGCGCACACACCTAGAATGGAATGGACATGAACAATGCGTCTCAAAGAACAACAGTTACAAAAGTAAGTAACCATCCTTCCCTGAATACAGGTTACTCACCAGTTAACAGCTAACACCCTGGCCTTAGAATTCAAACACACTCTTTGCTAATATCATGAAGATTCTGGGAGAACAGTTAATATGTAAATATATTTAATATACAAGAAAAATAGAATCAAACAGGGTTAATATTTGCTACCAATGTGACAAAGGACATTTGTTTTCCTGTGATTGGTATTATATGAGGTCCTAATTAATCAATGTCTTTTCCTTTGTTACATAAATTTATTTTTCCTAAGATGTTTCTATTTTTACCCATTTGCAGGTACAAAGCAAACAAACTCTCATGAAAATTGGTCCCTAACATCTGAGGAATTTGAAGTATGGAACAGTTTGTATAAACTAAAAGAAAGCGATGGAGTCAAAGAACCAGTATTGCCTCAAGGTCACTTTGAAACTTTAGAAAATACGGAGGAAATAGCAGTAAGTTCAACTTTAATGTAATGTCACTAAAAGATCCAGAGGAAATTACAGAAGTGAATCTCCACGATTGATTTTTTGGTCATGTTTTTCCTTAATATTAGAACTGATTACCCAGTTTAGAAATTTACAGTTTAGAAATTACTGTAATATTGTAGAGAAATCTGAACTACTTTACTGGGGTGATGCTAGGAGCTGACAGAATATTACTTAATGAGTTTCCCAGACCATGATTCCTCTCTATATATTGGAGAACAATTCAAAAAAATCCTTTGACGGAAAATAATTAAAAAATTCTGGGTAGTGAATCAAATTAATTAAATAGATTCTAAGGAAGCCTATATTAAAAAATACAATTTAAGGACATTCTAATACCTGTTGCGAGAAAGAGCCAGGGAATTATAATCCAAGATTGTTCAGCATGTGAGCTTTTTCTAATATCTGAGACCTATGTCCTGTAAATTAAAATATTTATAGAATATTGTCATGTCTCCTGTTGCTATCATAGAGATAGGAAACTTATTTCTGTTTAATACACACAACTTGTGTTAACACTTCCAAGAGTTGCTTACACTCATTTGTCAAAAGGAGACTATATCCTCAGTGATGATATTCAGTAATTATGGGTATTTTGAAATCTCTCTGTTAATTTAGAGAAGGAAAGACTCTCACTCAATGGGCTCTTTTTTGATGCAAAAGAATAAATAGGGATCCCCATCTGTCACTTCACATTTTAGGTCAGCATGCTATGTGCATGACAAATGGCAATCATTACGAGTTTCTTTCGGTTACTTGCAAAGTAGCACAGAGTACGTAGGAAATATTATCTGCTTTTAATCTGAACTTTTATTAAAACAGTCATATCACCCTTATGACGGTAAGTTTATAGGTCTTCTCTTTTGTTCAAGACATTTATTGAGGATAGTTCCCATAGAGGACTGGAAGTCCATGTATTTGATGTGTGAACCAATAGCCTGATTGAAATCTTATGTTAATATTTATTTGAAACTGCAGGCATCGAAAGTGCAAGGAGTTCATGAACTTTCCCTATCTGAGTGGAGACTTTGGCAGAATCGTCCTTTTCCTACCTATATGGTTGACCATTCGGATCGTTGCTACCATTTTATTAGTGTTATGGAAATGATAGAACAGATGAGGCATGAAGAGGTAGGCACTTTGAGTTACTATGTTTGGCTATGTATGCAATCATGCATATGTATCAGCTGCATAATTTTTTTTTTAAAAAGGCAAATTCTAATATGTTTAAGGGCTTATCTACATGGAAATTCACAGAGTGTGAAATAGCTAGGGTGTAAATTTAATGCTCAATAGCTGTTCCACACTAATTTTGTGTGTGGACACTCTTATTCCACACCAAATACCTTTTTGCAGTTTAGGTTAAAAAGTGGATTAACCTAAACCACAATAGCGGTTTAGGTTAATATTCAGCCATAGCTATTCCGCATTAGCTTTTTGCAGCTTTTTCCTCGTGTAGACAAGACCAAATAATGCCTTAATCTCTCTATCTTGGTCAGTCAAGATGACAGGAGAAAAAAATATATGTAGTTTTTAAAGAAGGAATAGTGGCCAAGCAAATATTCACATAAATGAACATCTTAAAATATCCTTCACTTGCAGTCTTTTGTTTTCAAGTGTTTGTACTGGGCTATTAAACTTGTTTATAAAAGGTAAGTTTTTGCAAAAGGTTATGACATAAGCTTATTCTAGTTTTAATAACTATTTGTATCCAAGTTACCACTTTTCAGAAAACCCACCATAAGAGAACTAAACACATACCACGGAACCAGCATAATAACAAAATCACAAAAAGGGACACTCAATCTTCCAAGAACATAAAAAGTTTAGAAGTACTTGCATATCACCTGGATACATTAAATGCACTCCTGTGAAAATGATGAATTTGTGTATCCCATGTAAACACTGAAAATGTCCAGAATATCTCACAAAAAGTGCTGTAATTAATCACACTTAGTATAAAATACTAAAAGAAAGCCAGAACCCTCTCTCTTGGCTTCTGAAAGGAAAGGTCAAGAGTATACCAATCAAATATACGTGGATGAAAGGAAGGTTATTGATTTCCTTAGGATATCATTGATTGGTGGCATTTAGGTGTTTATAATAAAAGGTGTATGTGTGTGAGATTATGTACAGATAGACTTATCAACAATGTGTAAAGATTTTAATTGGACATTATTCGTCATTTTCCTCCAGTTTAGCTTCAGTATAATCCATAAATATTGCTCTTCAGTGTGCTGAAGTTTTCTAGGTCAACAGAATCTGTTGCTTAGCTGCCAAAGTTTCCTGAACAGCCAAGGTTAATCACTGGCAGAGAATAGAGACATTGCAGTTGCATTTCTTGCCAGGAAAATGAGTTAATGGTAAATTGTGAGTAGACATTTTAGGACCAGTTTAATCTCCATTTCAGCCCAAAACAGTAGAAGTCTTAAGCCCTTCTAGAGCATGTGTTCTCAGCTGGAGTCATGAACATATTGTCAAGTGGGAGAGGGCTCGTAATGTAGTCCCAGTATGGGGAAGGAGAGGACTCATGGTGTAGATGATTTCATACATGCTGTTCTCCATCATGAATCGGGCATGTGTGGCAGATAACATTTCACTAAAAGATTTCAAAATGTATGGTGCAGCCTGCCCTCTGGCAACGTCAGTTTTCCAGAGGTGCACTCGCCTGGATTGCTAATGATCTGTGCTGATGCTGGGCGTTCATTCTTTTGTCTGTCTTCCTTTTTCTTTTCTTCTTGAGTGATCTTGAAGGGATAATGAGAGATAATCAGAATTAGAACTGAGAGATGAGCCTTGAGACGCATGCTCTCAGGTCAAAGCAGGTAAAAAGGCTTAGCCATACTAGCCAGGTTAGCTGTGCCGCTCCTTGCTTCTGGGTAGGTGGAATCCTAATGCTAGCTCCTCTGATTTTATTTTAGGAGAGAAGATTGCTATAATCTTAATCCTCAGTAAGAATCTTCCCCTTAATCTTCACTATAGCTGCATCTACATCATAAAGCTTGGTTAGCTGTGGCAGTAGCAGAGATGCATTTATGCATGGCAGTGCTTTGAGAACTTGGCTGCCCATCCAAGAAGCAGTGCTAGGGATGGGGAGCTCAGAGCGGATGATAGATAAGCGGGGGAGGGGCGGTGGGGAATATAGACAGGAGATCTGGAATTAGTGTCGCTCTCCCACATTTAATGGATAAATGAACTACCCTCTTTCAAAAACAAAAACCCTCCCCACTAGGAAGTGTTGTCAGCACTGGATTTGGGTGCCTCAAAAAGATGGCAGCTGAAACAACTATTTAACTTTTAAATAATCTGTAAGTAAAATAAGTATTTTTTTAAAATTACTGGTTTTAAAAATGTTATATACGTGCCTTAATTGATGTATTCCTTTAAATTAAAAAGAAAATCTAAATGTATAAACTAAATACCACAGTCGAGAATTTTTGTCTGTTATTGTATGCCCATCTCTAATGGGTTGAGATGGAGCACAATTCCAATGTAAACTCCTTATTACATTGGTGCTTATTTGATGAACTGGAGTCACCTCTTCAGAATATTTACTGAGTTCAGGTAAAATGTAGCTATTCTAATTGTTGTATAACATTTAAAAAATTATAATGTTCTAAAATGTTATGTTGTCATTGACTTGAATAAGAGAGCATGATTTCAAAGTCATAGACGGAACCCAGATTTAGGGGATATTACCTTTCAAATAACATAGCACAACTTCACTTTCTAAGAGTCTAGGAGTCAGTCATGTCTGCTCCGTCATACATTCAGAATTCCCTCAGGAAGTAGGAGATAATGGAAAACACTAGTATAATCGCATGTCATATTAGTCAGGTCAGAAAATTCTAAAACTTAAGCTTGCTCTGCAAAACTAACTTGGCCATGTTACACATCCTGTTAACAAGCGAGAGAAGACCAGAAAGTTTTGTGGATTAATTGATGATTTTAGATCTCAGATTTTACTAGTTTTGGAGTTCTTAATCTCAACAACATTTTGTTATGAAATTAAATGCAAAAATTTAATGCAAAATCAAAAAGAAAAATAAGAATATCTGGAAGCAATTGTATTGAACAACTTGATGTAGCCATTAAAGCTTGTAAATTTATTTGAGCCAACAAGTGCAGGCTTGGCTAGTAGTGTATTTACAAGCTGTTTCTGATCCTGGTACTCTTTATGCACATGTAACTTTAAGTACCATGAGAAATCCCATTGACTTGAGGCCTTGATCCTGCAAACACCTAAGCATGTGCTTCAACATATAGGCACTGAGACACACGTGACAACATCTGGCAATATACTGGGCAAACCTTACTGCATTACATTTAATATCTTTGGGGTCTGTTCTATTGAAAATGCAAATGTTTGTATGCTGTTCTGGGATTGTATCGGACTTCTATAGGAGGAAGGATAAATGTAGTCTCTGGGAGTCTCAGGCTGTTTACAAACTTGTGACCACAAAGGAGATCCCTTGGGGGTGAGGAATGAAGCGCTCATGTGCCAGAGCCCTTGTTGGAGACCGATGGGGGTGGAGGGGGATCACCGGTGAGCTTATTAGCATGCATGTAGGTTCTCCTATTGGTTTTAATGTTTTCTCTGTAGAGCTTTTACTTTAAGAATAAAATATGCTTGCTTAGAAAGAACTCTGTATAACAGGGACAGTTGCACTGTGTACAATCTCTGAAGGGAGAAGTGAAACAGGCCTGCTGAGGCAGATTGTCTTTTGCTGGGAATAACATAGTGAATTCAGGGAACTGTTCAGCCTGGAAATACCCTGGTCAGTAGGAAGAGAGAGAGATGTCACCACCCAAGAGAGGCAACAGCCGAGGGGCCTGGAAGCCTGAGAGTGTGGTGCCCTTGCTGGACCACAAATGGGAAATATAGGTGCAGTTGCCCTGAACTGTCAGGCACAGTGCATCTAAGTATGCACCTGTATACTTTGTATTATACATGGTCAAAGGATGCAGTTTTCAAATTATTAGCACTTTCTTTACTCAAGATCAGTGTTCTTCGGATGAAATTAAGGTACTAGTCCTCAGTGAGGACTTCAAATTTCAGATGTTTTGATGTACCTTCATGTCGTTATATTTATTTATCCACCCTTACTGATCTCAAAAATGGATGAAGGGATTTTACTGTAACTTCCTGAGAATTTACCTTTTAGGTAGAGACTAAGCCTATAGAACTGCAAACTGAAAAGGCAGTGTTCTAAGAAAATGAGTTTGTGAAAACAGCGGTATTGGTATGGTTATAAGTGAAACCACTTTGCAGTCTCAGCTATTATGGGGTACTACCAAGTACCTACTATAAATATAGTAATCCTTCTCCTCTGATGTTAATTTACAGTCCTTAAATAATAGAAGAATTAAGGCAAATGCAAGTCAGAGCTACCACTTTAAATAACCAAGGTGTTGCACCTCAAATTACAATGGCTTATATAAGTGAATCAACACTATTTAGTTCAAAACTAGAAATACATGGTGAGACTATTAGGCATTTATTGGGAACAATTTAAACAGTTTAAATTACTTTATTCTAATATAAATATTTTAACACCCTGCTCAGTAGATGTTTTTATATTCTCTATAGACTTGTGGCAAAGAGCAAAACAAACAACGGTCATTCTTCTTTCTCTGGGTTCTTTCAATCTGGTTTTGAAGGAAACCTACAATTTGCCCTGATGCTGTTTTCATACCCTAAAGATTAAACAAATACAATTATAACATTTAAAGATTTTTTTTAAAAAAAACTAGACACTAAAAATAGATTGTTACATTTTAATCTTGCATTTAATAGAGTTTTGAGTTTGTTTTATGGCAATTCAGAACCTAGTAAATGTTATACAAGTGTTATCCATTTAGCCTGTTTCTTGTGTATTCAAAGAACAAATTGGAACATTAAAATATATATGACCCTTTGTAGCAAACGCATCTACTGCAGAAAGCTTTTAATGCCTATGAGGCTTTATTACTAAGGCAACAAGAACTGGGCAGATGGAGTGGATTTTCTGCTGACTGTTAGCAAGGATTTCTGTGTAACATGGTAACAAACCAAGTTGACCCTTAAACTCCAAAACATTTTAATAGCTTTTAAACATCTTGAAGATTAAATTATACAGGGTCAGGACAGACTAATAATTAGAATACATTTAGACAAATGTAAAGTATTTCTATGCAAATAAAGGAAAATAATGAAAGTAATGTATTTTCCATCTGCAACAAACAAGACAGGTTTATGTGCTCTTTCAAGATTTGAAATTCTCCTGAATGGGGGACAGGTCATGAGCAGATGTACACAGTGCTTAATTGAAAACTTTTCTTATGGCTAATACTTTGCCTAGAATAGTAGTTACTTGCATAGCCCTTCCTTGGCTCAGTAAATGTTTTAAGATTGCCTTCTGGACAGTGTGTATCCTAAAGTGCTTTAGCTTTATTATAAATAATACAGTTGTGGATCTTGATAATTACAGAAGGAGAGAAGTTGAGCTATAGGCAAAGGAGAACTACACTTTCAGCTGAGATTGGGAATGAGACCGTCAATGAGGCTTAGAGATACAAGGGTGTCTATATATCCGGAGATATCTATTATGGAATTCCAACAATCTGAGAACACTGAACAGGAAGAGACCTGTTCTCTGGCCAAGTCAGCCATCCTCCCCACAAAAGGCAAATGAAATCCAAAAAGACCCAAAAATTGCTCGATGAGGTGAAAAGCCAAAAATCTCTCAGGTGTCTCATCTCTTTCCTCAAGTGATGGGGAGAGACAGAATGTGCATGCTGAAGCCAAGGGTAAATATTTGCCACTAAAGCAGAATTTGCAATCCCTCTTTGTTCCTCCTATGCAGAAGTCATTAGGGAGGAATGGGAAGCTCTTGAGAAAAGGAGAAGGCTCAATCTGCAAACCCTGAAATTCTATGGCACCCAAAGATGCTCTCAGCATCCTCCCTAAGGCTGATTAAACAGAGCTATCTTTTGGAAAATGCATGGTATTTCCTGCCGAGGGAGATTTCTTCCATGAGGCTGTGTACACAGGAAGATAGAAACCACCCTGAGAGGGACTCAGCTGTCTTTAGAGCCTCCTCACCCTGCTGGTGCTTCACTAGAGCCACAATGCCCCAGTGCAACATCCTGAGATCCATGACACACACACACAAAAGTAAATATCTCTAGCTACTGCATTCATGGCAGATAAATCCATGAGCTCATGAGGCTAGCAGCGAGAGTTAGGGCAGCTCACTCATTGTCCAGGTGCCAAATCTGGCTTATCCCATGGTCAAGTGATAATTATTCAGAACAAATCCTGCCTCAGCATTCTCAAAATGAAATCCTGTTTTGGAGAAGCTTAATAAAGTGGTGGCCAACAATATGGACAAGATAAGAGTTGACTTCTTACTCCAGCAAAGCTTAAGAAAGACTACATTCCTTCCTACAAGGGCAGAAGAGCCTTTCATTCTTAATTACTGCAAAGGTGTTTGAGAGAGAACTTCTCCAAAAACAAAAAGCTCAGCCTTCTGATTCTGATAGTTCCCTTATTCAGTATTGCCAACATTCTGATCCGGTTGACAGATGGTTAAAATAGTTTTAGACTGTGCCATATTTTAACTAGAAATTTGTTAAAACTGTTACAGGCCTCAAATGCAAGCAGTTCTTATTTTTATTAACCTTCCAGATTTTTTATGTTCAAGGTAAGGAAAAGTAAAGATATTGGGGAGATGAACAGCCATTTGTAGACTAAGGGGAGTTAGTAAATTATGTGGTTTCAGGGGAAGAGGATTTTAGTTGTGGGGACCACACTGTCTCTGTCCTGAGACAGTAATGTATTAAGTGCTCCCTTGGCACTGCTGCCTCAGCTTCCAGCACACCCCACGACCACCACTTCACCCTTGTGGTTTCAGCTTAATAGGTAAATAATTTTTATTCAGCATTTCATGCAGTGTAAAACAAATATCAGTGTGGAATTCCTACTACTCCTGTTCTGATCTACAGATACAGGTTATTTCCAGAATACTTTTCACCAGTTTACTGGACATATTGTACCACACAGCACTATTCACAATCTATACCACCCTTCATTGTGTAAATCTGACAACACTTCTGGGATTTTCTGTACTAATATATCCCTTTTCTGAGCTCCCTCACCAGTATCAGCTGAACAACATTATTTAATTTTGAAGCACTTGTTAATTTATGTTCTGGCCACTGTAGGTTTTTTCAGTTTCTTACTGGTACTCCATGACCGTCAAGTTACTTATTGCATCACATAATCATAAGACTTATATCATTTAATTGCAGCTTTCTTTTTGCATAAGTACTATTTTCTATATAAGTGACTTGTTCTTTGTATGTAGTTTTTATTGCCTAAAACTCAAATTATTAAAAATAGTTGTGATTTTTAATTTCCTAAATTTTAAAAATATCTCTGGAGAAGAATAGCGTTTTGCTTTTTGCTCCCTGAACACCTATAGATGAAATGATGATTAGTGAAACCCTGTATCATACATGTAAACAGGTTACCAGTTTGTATACATCTAATAGAAGTTTTCAGTGCTTCTACAAGGGTTACCATACATCTAAGCAGTTGGCATCTTTTACTTACTTACTTTGGGGAGAGGGCTGGCATTTT
The DNA here is from genome assembly GCF_026122565.2 of Emydura macquarii macquarii. NCBI lineage: Eukaryota > Metazoa > Chordata > Testudines > Chelidae > Emydura > Emydura macquarii. Next base: position 3,509,702 of record NW_027131688.1, read on the forward strand.
AGAGGCTTGCTGCTGTAGGAATAAAAATAAAGCTACCATTGAGATAATGTAATGTAGTCCATTGTAATTTATTTACACTGCTTAGATTAGCTCTTATTTAATTAGCAAACTGCTGTTGTATACATTTGCTTTGTAGGCTTCAGTAGAATGGACACACAGATGGCTCTGTCTGTGTTGTTAGTACCATACAAAGAAGCACTGAAGGCGTTTGGGATCTAACAATGTTTCTTTATTATCCATATTTTATTGGGGTTAGTCCATCTATATTTTAATCATACCAGGACAGTTTTAAAATAAACAATGACACCACTCTCACAGTGGTAAATTGTGGACTATTGGGAACTCCAAAATGTGAGCTGTAGGGACTTTCTCAGGTGTTCATTAGGACTGTCTTCCATGTAGGAGAAAATCATTGCAGTCACCAGCTTAGGCATCTGGGATACAAATTAGCTGTCATTTGTATCCAGAATGGTCATTCTACAATATAACCACTCAAACTCATATTAATCTATTGGTCTAATGTTTCATTTTTTTCTTTGAGATCCTCAACCTCTGTATAACCACAGTGATGATACTAGCTATTTTAGCTGCTACCATGACTTATATTTTGCTGCAATGAATCTTTCTCTCTGAGTATCGTTTGACTTTACTTTTTTATTGTTGTAGCTTATTTAGTAAGGTCCATTTTGTTGTTTACTGGAAGGAATGGTCAAAGAAATGCTTCAGTGGAAGTGGTTGCACTTTCTAGTAAGCCTAATTATTTCTTTTTAAAGAGGGCTACAGTATTTTCCTTTGAACAACCCAGTGTAGGGCACTGTCCTCTGTATCCAAAACAGCCAAATGAAAGAAGTTTTGAAAGAAGCCAGTTTCAGGAGAAAGCTATCTTTGTAAGAATTACACTCCATTGTAGGGGGGGGGTGAGTTGCATACTATTTGACTTTCACCAAAAGTGTTGATTATATTTGACGGTATAGCTGGCTTCTACAATGTTTTATGCAGAAGCTTGATTTCTCTTAACTAAGTGCATGTTAAAAGCAGTCTGATATTTTAAAAATATTGTTAATATATAGCTGTATATTTACTTGTAAATTTAAAAAGGGGATTATGTTAAAAGCAGCACTCAAGGTACTTTATTGTTCCAAGTATATCAAAGATTGTCCTTGTACTAAAGAACCAGCAAATTTGGGTTTGTACTTGAGAATTAAAGGGTCAACTGATCACCTAAAAGGATAACATTGCAACTGCATGTCATTCAAATAGAATAGAATGTACCAGTTTAATTATGATATCTGTTCTTCTATTTGCTTATACAGGGTATGATATAAAAGCCACTAGGCTTAATGTAATGTTGGCATTGAAGTGCTCGTTAAAGTTGAAGTCAACATATAGTTAGCATTGAGATAGCAAAGTATTCATTGAACTACTTGTAATAAAGGTAGTAATGACTCCAAATGTATCATTTGGTAGTTAATGAAACCAACATCATTTTAAAAAAAAAAAAAAAAAAGAAAAGAAAACTAAAGTAAACATTACAAAGTCCTGTCTTTCCTATACTTAGATTTCAGTAACATTAACCAACAAAGAGTTTATTTTTCTATGTTTTGTCGCAATAGATTTGATGCTAATTGCTAGTACTATTTTTACTTCAATACCTTGATTTTAAACAAGTCTGTTTTTCTGGAAGATAAAACTTTTACGAGTTCATTGTCTTGTAGCACTTATCTGTTCATTTTAAAATAAAAAAAAGTATTAATGTAGACATTAGACTTAAGCCATAAAATGTGTCGGAAGCAGTTATGGAGTCTTTCTTGTGAATTTTAATTCCAGTACCCTACAGACACCTTAAGTTATAGAAATAGGAATTGCAATTAAAATCATCAGTAATCTTAAATGCAGCCAAGAAGCTGATTTTAAATGTGAGATCTTTCTTTCTTTTTCTTTCTTATCTTTTGTGTATTACAAAAGCTATTCCTCTTCAAACTGAACTCAATAATTCTAGAGAAGATTGTTGGTTTAACAGAATAATGTGAGAGAGCGGGTTGTTTTCCTCTGTCTCATGACCTACTTTACTGAGCAGCTGATGCACTATTGAAACTTGCTAGCTTGTAGAGTAGTTTAGCAGATGATACTTTATATTAAGGCTTTAGAAATTGTATGTATTCAGTCTGAAATGTGACTTTTTAAACTGTGTTTGCATGTATCAACAATAAGCAGTCTTGTTTGGAAAAAACATTTTATATGATTTAGCGTTGCGCTAAAGCAAACTAGAACATTTTTGTAACTCCCTGTAAGCCTGAAATTGGGACAGATTTTAGTGACCTAGAAGTTAGAAGATTTTGAGCACTGGCCATGTAGACATGACACACAGTACACTAGAACCTCAAAGATATGAACATCATGGAAATGGAGGTTGTTCATAACTCTGAACAAAACATTATGGTACAGTCCCCTGCAATCAGTCTTCCAGCTGAGGCTGAGAGAGACCTCGGGAAAGGTGGCACCTGGCAGCACTGCCTGGTTTGCAAGCAGCTCCCTGCCCTATTCTTGTTTCTTGCCTTTGGGCTGAACTGGGGGGGCCTGCCCTGCAGCGTTGGCGCTACAAGCCCCAGCCCTCACCTGCCTCTCCCCAGGGTTCGCCTTGCTCTCTGCACTGCTCGCCAGGCTCCAGAGGCAGCACGTGGCAGAGGCCATTGTCCAAGAGGGACAGTTGGTGGCAAAGACGGCCCTAAAATCAATCATTGATGCAGTAGCCGGGACTATCTCCACGGCAAAGGTGATGAGGTAAGTGTCGTGGCTCCATCTTTCGGGGTCCCGAAGGAGGTACAGACCACAGTTGAAGACCTTCCCTTCAAAGGTGTAAATCTCTTCACAGAGAAAACTGATGCTTCGCTCTATTCCCTGGAAGATTCAAGGGCTACTCTCAGGTCCCTAAGTATCTACAGTCAAGGACAAAAGAGAGTTTAGTGGTCAATACTATCAGCATCTGTATTCATCCCAATTTATGCCTCAACACAATTATGAGCCACAGAGAGAGAGAAATACACTTTCTAGGTGCAAGCCTTCGGGGGCCCAGTCCTCTATCCTAACCCACACTCAAAAACACTTTTGGCAGGCAGGTCAAGGTGCCACGAGACCACTGCCAACCACTATTTACCATTTGGCCACTGTCTGGTAGCATTCTGCAGTGCCTGGGAGTACATAACCAGGACCTATGGGTTCTGGAAATCGTCAGTTTACTCCATCCACTTCACCTCCCTACATCCTCCACATTACCCTTCCTCATCCCTCTTCAGGGACCCCTCTCACAAAAGTCTGCTACGGCAGCAGGTAGGAGCCATAGAACCAATACCTCAACATCTATGGGGCAAAGGGTTCTACTCTCAATGTTTCCTAATATCAAAAAGAAAGGGAGGTTGGAGACCCATCTTAAACCTCAGAGTTCTCAACAAGTTTATCAAAGCTCTGAAATTCAAGATGGTTACCTTGTCGAGGATTATTCCATCATTAGAACAGGGAGACTGCGTTTTGGCCCTTGACCTACAGGATGCCTATTTCCACATTGCAATAATACTGGCTCACAGACACTTCCTAACGTTCACCCTAGGAAACTATCACTCTTCTTCAGGGGCTTGCTCATGTCCATTCAGAATTAGATGTGTGAACCCCTGAACTGATGCTGGAAATTTTTCCCCTAATGGTATCCGTAGGGCTGTCTTTAGCGCCCTTTGTAGTGGCGCGCATATGCACTCATATATAGGGTGCTGCTGGCCCCCTTCCCTCTCAGTGCCTTCTTACCGCCCATGACGGTGCTGGAACATTCTCTTGCTCCTGCAAGCTTCAGTATTCCTAGTGGTTCTTTGTTTTATATAGAGTACATAGTAGTTGTTTCGGTGTTTATTACATAGTAGTTTAGTTTACCAGGGTCGGGGCACGCCCCGGTGTAGAAACCTATGCCATTGACTGACCCACACCAGAAGAGGATCCTGTTGGAGAGCAGGAAGCCGTCCACAAGGGCATCTTATTTGGCCAAATGGAAACGCTATACCTGCTGGGCAATGGCTCAAAACATCTCGCCAACGAAATCCCCTATTCAGATGATCCTGGACTATCCACTTTATCTGAAGCAGGAGGGCTTGTCCTTCTCATCTATCAAGGTTTACTTAGCGGCAATTTCGGTCTTTCGCCCTCCAATCTAAGGCAGGTCGTTTTTTTCCCCACAGGATGGCATCCAGAGTCCTCAAAGGCCTGGAGAGACTTTTTTAACTGATACGAGACCCGATCCCTCAGTGGGATCTGAACCTCGTCCTCTCGAGACTTATGGCACTGCCATTTGAGTCATTGGCTTCTTGTTCCCTCACGCATCTGTCCTGGAAGGTGGCATTCCTGTTGGAGATCACCTCGGCACGGAGGGTCTCTGACTTAAAAGCCCTCACCTCAGAGGTGCCATACACAGTTTTCTTTAAGAACAAGGTGCAGCTTCACCCTCACCTATCCTTTCTGCTGAAGATCATCTCCCACTTCCACGTCAGTCCGGACATATTCCTGCTAGTGTTCTTTCTGAAGCCGCACAAATCCAATGAGCAGAGACGTCTTCAGCCTCTTGATGTCAGGAAGGCATTGGCTTTTTACATCGACAGGACCAGGCCCTTCTGACACTCTACACAGCTTTTTGTTGCGATCACCGATTGGATGAAGGGATGTCTGGTGTCATCTCAGTGGATTTCCTCTTGGATTACGGCCTATATTCGGATTGGCTATGAGCAAGTGGGAGTCATGCCCCTGGCTTCCCTGTCCGCCTGCTCCACAAGGGCACAGGCATCCTCAGCGGCCTTTCTGACACGTGAAACCATTCAAGACATCTGTAGAGCTGCTACATGGTCCTCAATATACACATTTACGTCCCACTATGTCATCATGCAGCAAGCACGGGATGATGCTGGGTTTGGCAGAGCGGTGCTGCAATCATCACTTCTATGAACTCGTACCCGCCTCCAGAGGCACTGCTGGTAAGTCACCTAATTCTGAATGGACATGAGCAAGCACTTGAAGAAAAAAGAACAGTTACTTACCTTGTATCTGTTGCTCTTCGAGATGTGTTGCTCATGTCCATTCATAACCCACCCTCCTTCCCCTCTGTTGGAGTTCTGGCAAGAAGGAACTGAGAAGAAGGGGGCCTGGCAGCGTCCTATATACGAGTGCATATGTTCACCACTACAGAGGGTGCTAGAGCTGGCCCTATGGATACCATACACTAACTGTCAGGAGAGCCCTGGCATTCTACCTTGATAGGTTGAAACATTTCAGGAAGTTCCCTAGACTATTCCTTTCCATTGCAGAAAGATCTAAGGGCTTAGATGTATGAGCCCAAAGACGTTCTAAGTAGGTCTCGAACTGCATTAAACCATGCTATGAGATTCGTAATATCATCCCTCCAGACTCAATCTGTACACGTTCCAGGAGAGAGATCTCCTCGTTTGTTGCATTCCTTAAAGACTTCCCCGTCTCAGAGATCTGTAGAGTGGTGACATGTCAATCCATACCTTTGCAATACATTACTGGGGAGTCAGCCTCTGATGCCATCTTCGGCTCCATGATACTGTCAATAGTGACTAACTCAACTCCAAAATCCTAGTCTTCCTAACGGGGGAGGCGGGGTACTTCTCAGTACAGTGGAGCACCCTTAGGGGCATTACTCGAAGAAGAAATTACTCACCCTCTGTAGCAATGTTTCTTTGAGATGTGTCCCCTTCTGGGTGCTCCACTACCCGCCCTCCTCCCCTCTACTTCGGAGTTCTTGTTGCGACTTTGCATTAGAGAAGGAACTGAGGACAGTTAGCCCATGTGTGCTGGCTAGCCTCATGGTGCAGCACAACAGGAGACAGCGTGTCTGCGGTCACAGCAGACACCGCTACCAAAGGTCTCCGATCATCATCGCAAAGATGCAGAGACACATAGTGGAGCATCATAGGTACACACATCTCGGAAAACATTGTTACTGCACAGAGTGAATAACTTCCTCTTCAGTGATAGCCAAGTTGTACAAAGTTTGGCATACTCCAGCTATGGAGAGAGAGAGAGTTTGTATCCCTGTAAATGAAGAGCTTCTAGATCCTGCCAGGGAGATGTTGAACCACCCAGGTGCGTAAAGCCAGAGGCAAAGATCTTCAAAAGTCTCTAGTGTTTTTTGATGACTGATTTGAGACACCTTCAGGAGGACCAATTTTCTGAAAGTGTTGAGCATCTGCTCTGTGCAAAAATTGGGGCCCCTTTAAAATGTCTTAAGTTGGCCACCCAAAAATTTGAGGAACCCAAAATCACATGACACTTCTGGAAGACTTGGTTAGCCTCATTATCATGTCCGCAGGAAGGGTTTGAAACTAATTCTAGCACATCTGGTTTGGTCAGCAGTTCACAAGAAATCATGCTTCGGAGGAAAGGCTTTGTAATCTCTGCTGGTAAACAGCTAGCACAGTTTGGCAAGGAGGCATATTCCACAGAAGGTTTTATTTCAAGAATGGCAAAATGTCAAGGATTATAGTTATTCCCACTGGACATTTGCCTTGTGTGTAGCCAAAAGGAGTGAAAATACGCTGGACAGTTAAGGAAGGATGGAAAGTAGATAGATAATGCCTTAAAGATACCATCACTACAGGATTTCTACTCCTGGATCTCAAGTTTTCAGCACAAAGTGGAGCAGAACTCCTATAGCTTTAAGAATTTTTTATGAGACAGCAATAGTGCCAGCAACTCATGGACCTACTCCAGTTCTTAATCATGGTGGCTTAATCTTTGGTCATGCCTCATGCCATTCCAGCACTTTTGGCTCTGAAGTTCAGATCTTTTGGCTGAGATGCAGACACAGATGGTGAAAGGAACTGATGTTTGGAGGGAAATGATCTTTCTCATTTAAGTCTGGTGAGACCTTTACAGAAGTTATATAGTCAATGGTTAGGCTAGGCATCTGAGAATAAGTCAATTTTTGGTTAAGCAGCAGCAGCTCACTTGGTATTGGAGGGGGCCAGTTGTGCCAGCCACTTTTTTCCTCAAGCAGCTCTCAGTCTGGCAAATTTCAGGGATTAATGGGTCTGGAAGCCATTCAAATGAGGTGCCAGAGGGATAGATGTGCTTCCTGTTGGATCCTCATTTTCCTCTCTGATCAATGCAAAACTTTTGAATTTTGACAGAGGTTTTCAACTAATTACTGCTAGAGGATTCTACCCTTCTCCCTCTTTTTGGGGAGTATTTTTTTTAAGAATCCTTCTCAAGAGGCTGCTCCCTTTTAGAAACAAGGCTATAAAATTGCCAGTTCTACCAGGACATCACCGGGGAGTGGGATTATATTCCCGGATACTAAAAAAAATAAAAAAGAAGAAATCCTTTTTTTATTGTAAAACATACACAAAGTAACACACTAATTCTCCCACTGGTGGAGCTGAACTGGCTGTAGCAGAAATGAGTATCTTAAGAAAAAATCCAAATGCAGATAATATCAAAAAGTTGTTAATTAGTATTCTAATAATTGTATTTTTAGTTAACTGCTGCTATAAAGTCAGCAGAGGAAGCATAGAGTATCGGGCTTTGTAGATCCTATTAAAACACTACCTTTAATTTTTGGTGGTTTTTGTTTTTGTTGTCTTTTTAAAAAGACTTAGGTCATAATTTTGAACCCTGGGTACCTATATGTGTATGCAGGAACTGAACTTCAGGCAAACTTCATTTGAAAAATGTGGCCTTAGAATCCAAAGGAATTCTCTCTTTCCCATTTTTAACAATAGTTAAACCTTGGGCCTAGAATGTTGGCATTTATTTTAAATGGTTTTATGAAAATGTCTGTGTAAACTTAAACCTGTTTGTTTTTATCTGATTTTAAATGCTCCATTTGTTTGTTTCTCACCAGGGAGACTGCAGTTATGAAATGGAAATTCAACCTTATTTAAATATGGAAGATGTCAAAAACTCAAATGCTCAAAGGAGTAAATGTCTTTCCACCAGCAACTCCAGGGCTCAGAAGGCATTTTCATCCAAAAAAAACGTGGCACATGCATCAAAAGTAAAACTTGGTTCTTGTTCCGTAATTGAGCTTGATACAGAATGTGTTTCGCTGTTTAAAACAGCCAACTTCAAGACCACAAAAAGAATGTCTGCATTAACTTTGGAAGTGCCTTCACCATGTACAGAAGTAAACATTTTAGATTCTTTTTCAACTGGAGAAGACCCTCTTGCTGAATGTACTGTGCATAAAACTTTACCAAATGATAACAGAGAAAATGTGACATTTGGCTTAAATGAATTTACTGCCCCAAGTGATCTCAGTGAAAATGTTACTAATTGTGCAATTGAAAGAGTAAAGGAATGGAAATCTGTAAATAAAGCCCGTCGTTCATTGGACAGAAACTGTGCAGATTCTGGTTACAGTAGCTTCACTGATGAGAAATCACCTGTTTCATCTAGCTTGTTTTACCTGCCTGAAGCAGAGTTGGATTCATTTGCACTCACAACTCCATCTGAGGATCTGACGTTGACAAAAATGACACTAACAAATGTAAAAAGGCTTTTGTCACAGTCTCCTCCACCTTTGAATAGACTCCATAATTGTGAAGGATTGGAGAGAACCAGAGAAGATGAAATCCAACAGACTGTTTCTTTTCAAAAAGATATTTCCAACACATTCACAGAGAAATTGCAGGGCAAAACCTCTACCTCTTTCCCAGAGTTCCGGAATCCATCACTTCCCCCTCAGAAATGCTCAGAATTAAATGCCCCCAGTAAATTCTGTTCCTCTGTAAGTAATTGTCCTTCAGAACCAAGCTTCCATTCTGAGGCTTTTGTTGGCAAGACAAATAATGGTCTTCACTGGGACAACATCTTCGACTGTGACAATGAAGAGCCCACAGAAATTCAGAAGGAAAACCTAACAGTGATAAATCATGCTCTCACAAATAGCCCTGCAGACAGAAATTTAGTTGACTGGTATAAAGAGAAGTCGGAGAAATTCCGGAAAAATATGGCCATTGACCAAGATGAGAGCATAAATTTATTTGAAGATGAACACTTTTCTGATGCTAACAATGCAAGCCATTCTAAGTACAATTCCAGCAAGCTTTTAGTGGCATCAGATCTGTGTAATAAAGATATTACACCAAGTGCTGGACAAATTTCAGAAGGGCATATTTCAGATGAGTGCTTTCTAGACAGTGATGCAAACTACAGGGAATCATCAATGAGCTGTAAAACTAGAACTTTGAAAATATCTGAAGATTTGGATATTGTAAGCAAACAATTTCTGGATAATGAAGATCTTTATGACTGTTCTCAGGAATTATTCTCTGTTAACTTTGATCTGGGGTTTTCTATTCCGGAGTCTGAGGATGAAATTTTAGAACAGACAGACATGAATACTGACAGTATTCAAAACTCAGATAGTGTCTCGGGCACTCACGTAGATGTTAAACTTACGAGAGGTGAAAATGAATTATCAGATGATAACTCGAGACTTCCATCTCCACCAAAAAGGAAAGATGAAAGCCTTGCAAGAACAAACTTTTCTACACCTTTGTCCTCACAAAATCAGAGCACTAATCAAGGAAAACTGACTGAAAACTGTATCTCAATCATTTCTCCTTTGAAGCCAATGGAAGAAAAGGAATATGGATCATATGACTCTTTGGCTTCTGCATTTTCCACACCAAAAAGTAGAAAGGTTATGAATGTTAAAGTCCTCAAAAGAATTTCTATGAATGCTTTTTCTAGAATCAGGAAGGAAATTCCCCAGATGTTGCCTACTCATGAAGTAAATACCAACACTGTTAAAGTCTTGCTAAATTCAGCTTTGGATACACTAGACCTTCCATCAGGAAAGACGGAAAACCTAGACCATAGACAGCTGCACGTTTCCCACAAGTTTCCTATTCAAGGTAAGGGGTCAGCTGTAGTTAATTAAAAGGTTGCTTATACTTCCGTTATTTAAAAAATAATAAATCTTCCTGTAGAACTCTATAATTCATCGGTCCTCCATCTTTAGGTTGTGACATCAGGAAGGTGGGGGATAATCACTGTGGGGATGGTCCTCAGAACTCTTGCTATAATATAGGTTCACAGTATGGGTAATGACACATACTGTCAAAGCATCAGCTAACCCTACCTACTTTCTGATGGGAATACATTATATTCTCGTCACCCTTGAGTTATCATAAATGAAAGAATTATTCTTTGTTCAATAAGGGTTCTTTTGGATTACAGCTGAGAATGTTTGGTTTTTTTATTGGCAGCATTCAGATTCAGCAATGGGTTATTACGATCTGATTTTGAGGGGAGAAAGAAGAGAAATTGTGAGCATAATCCTAAGCAGCCTTTGTTTCTATAAAGCTTGCCTCATACTTCACTCGGCTTTTCTTGGTTAACATGCAGAATACATATTTCAGCATGTCTGTTTCAGGCTGAATGACTGTATAAATACTGCAGCAATTGGTATAGGTTAGGTTTAGATTAAACCCCTAAAATCTGTGCACAAGTGCTGTTAGTGTGAACATGTGACACACAGTTGTGTGACCTGTAGCTGCCTTTAAAGCCTCTTTTTAATCCTCTCAGTATCTTATTTGTAATCATCCTGATCTGTTACTCTGCAACCCCTAAATCCATGCCTTCACATTTCTATGCCATTATTCTAAATGGGACAGAAATTGGATTGAGAGATCTGTTTAATTTTAATTGCACAGTGACTGACTTGCATGGTAAATATTTCCTGACAATAACTTCTGCTGGAACCTGGATTGCCTTTATAAATGTCATTTATAAAAGTGTGTGTGTGTGTGTGTGTGTGTGTGTCTCTAAGTCTAAATCTTCTCTCCCTTGTTCTAGGTGCATCTGTATCACAAAATTCATAAATTCAGTAATTCTGTCCTTAAAAGCCCAAACCTTACCAATTAATCAAGGCCAGAGATTCTCTTCCTTCGTCTGTCCCTCCAGTCCACTTATCTCTGAATAACCTTGAACTACTTTTGACAATAATCAAGGTCTAATGTTACTGAACCTGATTCTTAGGACATATTGAGGTTGGCTGTATGGTTTCATTATTACTCTTAAAAGTTGAAAATAACCCACTGCTGAGCAGTCTTTCTGCAGCTGAAGAGTCTTTCTTTTCTCCCGCTAAGCCCACCGGCCCTTTCTCAGTCTCTCCAGTCACTGGATTCTCTGAAGTCTCTTGTTTGGTTGTTGGGTTTTTGTTTTTTTTTTGTCAAAAAACCCAGTTCTGGCTGAGGCACATTGCTGGGACAATGAGGAAGCTTGCATTTCTCCCTGTGCTATCTCTATATCTGTTCAGTCTTCAGGATGCTTGAGCGAGCACCTTCAATGAACACTTAAATTCACTAAATTTAAAAAAATAAATTCCACTTAGTAAAAAACTAGAGTTCATGAAGATGTAGTGAATAAGGATTACTACCGTAAAATGTTTGAAGTCATTGCTTTAGAAGTGCAATGTATTATGACTTATTAGTGCTTCTCCCGAAAGTAGTTAAACCAATGTTCACCTTGCCTTCATTCTATTGCAAGCACCAAAAAAAAAAAAATTTTTTTAAAGTAACCCTGCCTATTGTGGCCATAGCAAGTCTCAGACCCACCTTGGAGAAAGAAATTAGAGACGGTAAAAGAGCTACTTAAAACACCCTCTTGATGGCTCTAACTGGCAAATTTAAAAACGCATCAGAGAACATCCCTCTGTTCAAGACCTCCATGTCAGAGTCACAACGGACAGCTATATCTTGGGCTGTGTAGGGAATATGGCATCTTTCAGAATATATAAGTAGGGTATAATTCTTTGTAATTCACTAGAAAATTAATATACAGACTACTGCAAATTTGGTAAGAAGAATGATCAGTCAGTTCCACTTCTCTTGAAGGTGTGCTGGAATAAAATGAGAATATGGTGACTGATACAACAGAAAATAAATATGTAGCTTGTTCACTACTAATAGGAGTTAATTCCCTTCAGTTCCATTTTTCCCTCTCTTACTTTAGTCCCTTCACTCTTCATCTTCTGTGTGGCGTGGGTAATCACGTGAGTGCAAAGAAATACAAGGGAAATGAGGTTTACAGTGGATCTCTGTTGGAAAATACTTGTTTTGGTTACCAAGGCTAACAGGAACAATACTCACTACATGCATCAATAAGTAATTTTTTTTAGTCATCTTCAAAGCCAAATAGGTTTTGATTGTTCAGTTAGAGCTATATTGTGTTGTGTACATTTTCTTATGATTATCTGTTTACCTCTCCTCAGTAGGAAGCAGCAGCGAAAGTGAAGAAGAGATTGTTTTCCAAAGGAAAAATAAGAAAAGAGGAAATGTTTTGAAGTCTCCTGATGTGAGTCATTCAAAAGAAGAAAGTTTCATTAAACACCAAAGCAAAACTCCTTTCTGGAATCTGTAATTATATTTTAATTTATTTCTCTTCACCAAGGTTAAGAATAACAGCGATTTTGAATCACCAGTTCATGCTGTCAAGAAGCGTAGACATCAATGTAACATAGTAAGTAAATGCTTGAATAAGACATAAAGAAAATGTATAAAAAAAAAAATTCATTCAACTTATTTTAAAATGGTAAACACTTTCCTAATCACTGCAAAATCTTTCCTACTTAAAACAAAGACAAAAAGTTCTGCTTTAGCATACTATGAGGGACACTATCACTAATGGAAAGCATGCAAAATACAGCAAAGTAAAGTTTACAGTGCATTTTAAAATGTGCTGAAAGACACCATCTCTTGCAAAATGGCCTCTTTATTTAAATTCTAATCTTTAATTTCTCAAATGTCTTCTCTGGGTCACGTTTTTGGATGCAAATTTAATTTCTTAAATACTCCCTTCTCAGGATAAAAGTTCATCTTTTCTAAAGGTCTTGGAGAATATCTGAACTTTTAGAAAAACAGCATTTGGAAAATAAAATTGGGGGAGCCAGTCTTAGGGTATGGTAGCTTATTTTGGGGACTAGCTATGCTGGTGTCTTTCCCCCTCCCACCTCTCTCCCTGCCTCCAGAGCTGGGTTGTCCAATTGCTAGTGGGATAGATCTCTTCCATATCATTCAAACTACCGCTGCAAATGACATCAACTGGCAACTTTGGCATCCTCTGGAGTGAGGACCAGTGAGCCAGCTTCTGTCTTCCCTGCCCTTCTGGAAACAACAAACAATGCAATTTTGGGGAATGTTGTTGAATTTCAGTTCTGTCGTTCATCTGTATGTTGTCCATTATTACAAAGTAAACCTAGAATAAATTTCCAATTTCGGGTAAGCAAATATCAGCAGACTCTACAGTAGCATGGATGATTTAAACTAGAAGTTGTCTACACAGTTTTTTGCACTGATTTAACAAAATTATTTTTAAAACTAAATTAATTACATTTATACCTACTCTTAATGTGGACACACTTACATTGGTTTAAACCAAGTTATATCAGTTTAGCCATTTTAAGTTAAATACCATTTATATTTAGCAGTATATTTTAAAAAATACCAAATAGCTAAATAAAACGGATTTGGGATTTTAAAATTTTTATGTTTGAAAAGATAATTGGACAATGAATTAATAGACTGTTTTAACTTGCCTTTTGCAAAACCTAATCAAATAGAATATTATTCAGCACTGGAAATGAAGATTCACTTCTTAAAGTTGTTTATAAAGCTGAATCATTCATGTTGGGCTTCAAGAACTAGCTCATAAAGGGCCTGATCCAGGGGTAAAAGCATCTGACCCAAACTCATCAGAATGTTTCTTTTTTCTCACATTTTGTCCTCTAAATATCTTACACCTACATACGCATCTTAAGTATGTGGCCATGAATTACATATTCACAATGTTAAGACCAGAGCCTCTCTCCTTATAAGAATCAGTAAAATAAGATAGACGTGCTACTCTTAAGCCTGCAAAGCTTTCATATCACATTTGACTTAATTTTTCTTCCAAATGACATAAACTTTCTTGTCCCTTTCTCAAAAGTGGATGGCTTCCATGTTTCATAGAAAGATTACTATTGATGTAATTCTTTTTGTTGGGAATATAATAATCAACAGATCCGACTCCCATATTACTTTGATTAGATCAGAGGTTTTCAAACTGGGGGTCATGGAATGGATTCTGGGGGGGCATGAGAAGCTGCTCTGCCTTCAGAGCTGGGTAATCGGAGAGTGGCGGATGCGGGCCGGGCACCCAGCTCTGAAGGCAGTGTCACTGCCAGCCGCAGCGGAGAAGTAAGAGTGACAATGCCATACCATGTTACCCTTATTTCTGCACTGCTGCTGGCGCCGGCGTTGCCTTCAGAGCTGGGCAGCCATACGTGTACCTTGGGTGGAGGAGGGAAGTAAACTACTACAGACAAAAAGGGGGGCCACTGGTACCAGAACGAGGGGCCATTGGGTCATGCCCCCCCCCTTTAACAAAAAAAACATAGGTGAGGAATTCATGTCCCCCATAGATTTTTATTTTCCCAGATAGAAAAATAGATTCTGCTGGGGAGGCGTTGCAATTACACCTTTTGCCCACCAAGGGCTGCTGTAGCACCAGAAGAGAGGGCAGCTGGCTCACTGCACCGGAGCAGTCAGCTGGGGACAGGGGGGGCAGGCACTTTGGCCTTGGCCCTCCCACTTCTACAAATGTTCCAGCACCCTTGACCCTAGAGGTGCGATCAAATAAATTTGAGAACCACTGACTTAGCCCATGTCTACACTAGCAGTTATGCTGGCAAAACTTCTGTCACACTGGAGTTGAAAAAAACACACTGGGGTGACATAAGTTTTGCTGGCATAAGAGTTTTGTGTGCACATAATAAAAATAATTTTTAAAAAATAAGCCGCTCGTTGAGTTGGTTTTATTAGGTTGATGGGAGAGCTCTCTCCTGTCGGCATAACGCGGCTACATGAGTGCTCTTACAACAGCACGGCTGTATCGGTACAGTTGTGCCGCTGTAAGCTGGCAAGTGTAGACGTGGCCTTACATAATAGTTGATATTGAAGAATAGCTACTGAGTAATTATAAGTGGCTACATGACCTTCTTTTTCCTATTCACTGAAGTGTTTGTAACATACTCTAGTCAGACTTATCTAGCGATGAGGGCATGGATTTTCCCAAGAAATCGAACAGGACTGTGGATTGTGATGCGAGCCGTAACAGGAAACAACTAAAAGGTGTCAAAAGGCAAAAGAGTGATGATAACTTTATGTACAAGGTAAGAGCTTTATACGTTACTTTTTATATGCGTTTTAAAGGATTGGAATAGCTTGCATTTAAATTACACTATAGTTAACTATTAGGTTTTTCAATATTATATACACATGTACCTGTGTGTAATACTGGAAAACCTAATGAACAGAAATGCCTTTGTGACTTTTCTGAAACAACTCAGTACTGTACATTTTTTCTTGCTTAGATTTATATATTCCCCTATGTTATTTTGAACACAAATAACAAAATTGTGTTCATGTATGAGAAACCAGGCAGTGAATCTGACCAGATGCTCAAGCTGAAGGAAGTAAAAGGAAACCAACAGTATAAATGGTGAATGTTAATGCCCATGTCCATGTTTTCCGACTTGTCTCTTTTAATAGTCTAACTTGGGAAAATTATTGAAAAATAAAAATAACATTAAGGGTAGTTCTCACAGCCAGAAGCCATGTGACTTAGAATTGAGTGCCATCGAATCTTTAACTCTGCCCTGTATGCGTATGTGGTATGTTATGGTCTTGCGGCATCACTGTATGACTATATCTCCATAGGCAACATTTAACAGTTGGACAAATACTCGTTTTTCAGTGATGGGATGGTGATGCTGAGTTTGATACATATTTCTCGCACATTTTTAGTAAATTATACAATCAGCTGGGTTCTCAGAACACTGTACCATAATTTTGTTTAAGCTCTCACCCTTTCCATCCCACATCCTCACTGGAGGGCCTCAATACACTACGTAACAACACAGTAACATTCTGAAACGAAATAAAAACGTAAACTGCAAATCGTGAGATCCCAAAAAGTTATTGTCTCATCAGGGTGAGACGCAGGGAGGGCTTGTGCATAACCAGGGCCTGTGCCATTAAAGGGTTTAAAAACAGTGACAATTTAAAGTTAATCTCCAGTACCTAGGCAGCCAATGTAAAGGACTCAGGGTGGGTATAATATAATCACTATAAGCCATAGAGAAGCAATGCTTATTGCATTCTGAATAATCTGCAAGTGAAGGGGATGCATTGGAATGAGTCTGCTAGGGGGAAATTACAATAATCAAGCCTTCTGATCAGAAGGGCAATGTTTTGCTGCTTCTGGGCTGTCCCAGGATAAATATTGATGTCCGGCCTGCACAGATTGTTAAAATTTAATGTGAGGTCCAGCACAATGGAAAGGGCATAATTGAAAGTGATGTTGAGGTTCTTAACTCTGTTTGCTATGTTGAGTGAGTCTCCTGGGTAAGTGGTACACAAAGGAAGCGAGATCATCCTTGTAACCCACCCCCAGCCACACTCTTGGCCCTGCCCCAGAACTGGGGACATTCACTGTGCCTGCCAGACCCTTCACCCGGGCACACCTCAGCCGCTGCCTCCTGGCTCACTCACTCTGCTGCCTCAACTGGCACCACCGCCAGGGCTCTCCCCTGGACCTCTGCACATGTGAGTCCCAGCTCCCCATCATCCCTCCCTGCAACACCCTGTCCCCACTCACCCCCCACATAAACAGTCCCCCCTCCCCCCAACGCAGTGAACAGTTAAACGGTTAACACAATTTGTAAACGGTAAGACTAAGACTTACCAGTTAACCCTTTGCTTTTACATCCCTAATTCCGTGGACCCCCCATAATAGCCTCGTGGACCACCAGGGGTGTGTGGACCACAGGTTCAGAACTGCTGGTCTACTCCCTTCTAACCTCAGCTGCAGCGCTTTGACTGTGCTTTTTCATGGCTTTCTCTTCCTTGTGTTGCATTTTGATTTCAAATTCTGACAAATGAAATCTGTGGTCATCGGAGAACCCTAGATCTTCTGAATTCCTGACCTGATTTTAAGAAAAGGTGTTATCTACAGTATCACTTACTCTGACGTATGTTACTGTAAATTACTCACTTGTTTGGATTTTCTTAGCGTGCAGCCAGACAATTTTTAGATGACGAAGCTGAACTTTCCCTACAAGAGGCAGAGGATATTTCGTCTGATGAGAGTGATTCAGAGAACGAACCAAACTCCTCACTCAATCAATTCCTTAACGATGAGACACAGTTTACAGAGGTTTTAAATGGTAAATGAATAAATTCATTTTTGCCTTCTATTAAAACACTTTTTGGGATTTTTCTCTTGGAGATCTGACCTCACAGGTAACCATTAGACACATTATATTAAGGAACATGTTGCATAAAAGGCCAACATGTGAAAGCAACATGTGTAAAGAGGGGGAGATACACAATGTCCAGTTGTCGTATGTGAGATCTGGGAAAGAAAGGAGGACAGGAGGGCGTGTTGGTGCGGAAAAGGGGAAGATTTTCTAGTAGGAGGTAGGTGGGCGGGAGGGATTTTCACTGAGGCAATGTTCCACATGCCCCCTCTTCTTTCTTTTCTCCCCCCCCCCAATTTGAGGCAGCTGCTTCTCTTCTCTCCCCTCCCCTTCCTTTCTTATGCTGAAGGGCATGGGGGCCCTGGAAGGGTTGAAATCTGACCACAGGTACTGGGACCTGTCCTATCCGTTGCTGCTGCTGGAGCTGGATGATTGGCTCCCGTTTGGTGGAGGAGTGTGGGGGATTGGTAGACGTGATAGCCCACTGTGGGCTCGCTGTTTCAGCCCTACCTTTAATCTGGTTGCTGGATCTGTGGTGACTCGGGGAGTGAGGCAGATCACCATCTTTAGGGTCTGGAAGGATTTTTATCATATGGCAAAATTGGCAAACTGCCATGTGGGTTTTCACCTTCTCTCCTCTGTCAAGATCCGGTTCTGAGGGGCTGGTTCCAGTGTGGGTGGAGGGGTGGAAAAGGTTGATGTGAGGTCCTGTAATCCACAGAGCTGCCTAGGTATTTGTCCTGGGCACAGCACTGCATGGAGAGAGTGTGCGCCTTTGTCTCACGTGGCATATGGCTCCCTCCATCTCATCTCTCCTACCTACGGCCTGAAGGATGGAGCCGGTCGGCACTTTGCCTTCCACTCTGGGTATGGTGCAGAAGGGAGTGCGGCTTTCATGCCCACCTCAATGTAATGGCCCACCTGGGCTGTCTGTGACAGGAAAGGTCTGCATTGGAATACCTGCTGGGTAGTTTGGAGTGGTCACCCCCGTTGGGTACTAGTTTTAAATAAAGCTGTGGCTGCTGCATTTAACCCCACTACAGGATCTGTGCTTCACTGTGTGCGTGTCCACATCAATCCTCATTGGGCGCTTCTGTGATGTGACAGTGTTGTGCAAGTTGAAGAATCTCTTCGAGGACTGATTGATTAGAACCAGATTGTCTTTGCCCTAGTGATTTTTTTTTCTCCATTATAAATGTGAGGAGACTCAGTTTTCCATTCCATTTGGGGGCTGTCTGGATCTTTCGGGTCTCTTAGGACAATGCCCTTACTTAAAGTGAGGATTATGAGCAGATGCTTTTCAAGATAAAATGGTAACAACGCTGATAAAGCTGAGGAAGCAAAGTTTTTCTGCTAGGATGATTCATTGTTTAGCACTTTTGAACAAACGGTTGGCTGTGTGAGGGATAAGGAAGGACCAAGGAAGTTACTACTCCAGGAGATTGCTCTCTGAGGTTTGTCCCCCCTGAGGAATAGATCTGGTAGATGGCCTGTAAAATCTATTCTACTTTCTATTTTGAATTATTCTTTTAGCAATCGGGATGCATTTTATTCATTATGCCAGATATGCATCCGTTTCATACTCCACCTTCTGCGCCCTTGTTCTATTTTTGTCCTACATAAAGGGATAAGGGAGGAAGCAAGTATGAGATTATGGAATATCAGCCAGCAAAATGTTGGGAGTCACCATCTTTGGAAACAAACGTCACGTAGGGAGGTGGGAAGAATTTGATGCTGATGGAGGGTGCCATGTTAAGGTTAAATAATTAAATGCTCTGAATTTGGAAGGTTAAATTAGTCTTTGAGGGAAAGATGCATCAAAATGGATTCATCTTCACTTTGGTTTGACAGATTCTTAAAAGGCTGTTACTGAGGATTTTTCTCTTGCATCTCAGATCTCCGTTTTTACATGTAGAATGTATGTTGGGTTTCGATAATGTCATCCCCATTTTCAGAGTAACCCATGAGTTGTTGATGGTTAGATCCATTTTCAGGGAGGCTGGCAGAGTGGAGAAGTGCATGGTTTGGATGTTACAGATGCGTGATGTCAGCCTTCTCTCTCTCGTGAGCTATAATGAGCGCTCTGCATATTGGGAGAAAAATCCTGGCCAAATCCCTTAAATCTTATGAAACATAAGAACAGCCATACTGGGTCAGACCAATGGTCCATGTAGCCAGTATCCTGTCTTCTGACAGTGACCAATGCCAGGTGCTTCAGAGGGAATGAACAGAACAGGAAATCATCAAATGATCCATCCCCTGTCATCCACTTCCAGCTTCTGACAAACAGGCTAAGGACACTCAGAGTATGGGGTTGTATCCCTGACCATACTGGCTAATAGCCATTGATGGACCTATCCTCCATGAACTTATCTACTTTTTTTAACCCTTTTATAGTTTTGGCCTTCACAACATCCCCTGGCAATGAGTTCCACAGGTTGACTGTGTGTTCTGTGAAGAAGTACTTCCTTTTGTTTGTTTTAAATCTGCTGCCTATTAATTTCATTAGGTGATCCTTAGTTCACTGTTGATACAGATGAAGACTGGGTAGGTCCAGTCCCCTGTTTTGCGAAGATCATCTGGGGATTTGGGGGAGAATCTTGAATCTTTATCAAGTCAGAAAAATTTGAAAAGCCTGTGTTGGTATGGAATTTTACTTTGGGCAATACCTTTATGGAAATATTTATTTTGTTGGTGGAAAACCGTCATGTAATTAAACCCTTAATAAAATGTTGTGCGTCTCTGTTTTCACAATTTCTATTCAGATTCTGAGATGGAAGGAGTTTATCTAAAATCTGTGCGTAGCCCAGCTCTCGGCAATAGGTATAAAATGGTGCATAAAGGACTCAATAGTATGGCAGTTTTCTCACAGGTATGAAGTGAAATGACTCTGCTTTCCTCATGAAATGTAACTTATTTAAGACTGTGTTTCTATTTAATCTTCCTTTGAGGTTTGTTTGCAACCCATTTTTCCTAAATAGTGAGTTCTAGCAAAAACCCAGTTTATGATTTTGTTATTCATTATAAAAGAGACCAGAATGCATACACATGCATCTATTAGTTTATACTACTCTCTCTTCTATCAGAGAGGGGTCATTACCTAATTTGAAGTTAAATGGTTTGGTTTTCAATATTTAGTCCTCTTTCATTTATTGAACAATGCAAAATGGACAATTAAACTAATTATTGCTAGTGGCCTGTTTGTATCCTATATAGGATCTTACGTTGCCCTGATAACTGAAGTAACTGAGCATCTATATTAGATGACAAAACTGATTTTATAAGTGGAAAAACTAATCTTAACTTTTTTGCTATTTACAAATGAGAAATCAAACTAGCAGGGTAATTAAGCTTGTCTCCTTATTTGCATGCAGCTAAATTCCACAAAGCATGCACAATACACACTAACACTACACAATCTGTGCAGAAGCTACTTTTTTCTGAATCTGCAAATGTTGTAGAATATATGTAAATGGTGAAGCTTACGTTCCAAACTTGCGTGCATTATGGATTTAATTTTGCATTTCCGAGATCTTTGTGCATTGAGATGTGTTGTGCAGAATAGTTAGCTTGCTTTGAAAATACATCTAGCAAAATGCCTATCTCATTTATTGTAAAATCTGTTGTATAGGCCTCGTGGAAGCAATTTTGCACATATTGTGGAATTTGCAATGCACAAAGTAGAATGTGGGATGTGTGTCGTCAGCATTGTTTCATGTAAAAATAGTGGAATTTTGTCTTTTGGGTGCAAGTTTCAGGTTCTAGAATGATTGAAATTACAAATATTTATTTTTCTGCAATCTGAAATGTTTAGCTATGGAACATAGTGAAAGCTGACATTAGGGTTGCCTGCTCACAATGCAGTCTTAGAACAATTAGCCAGTAAATCTCATTTAATTTCTCCTGTTATGTTAGTCATTTTCACAATAAATATTTTCTAGCGACAAATGATGGTCCTGATCCTGCAGTCTTTGCACTTACATGTTTCCTGTTTACTCCCTGGGGAATCAGACACGGATGAGGCTGTAGGATCAGGCACTCAGAGTAGCCCCAATATTAGGTAGCCTGTTTTGCACTTGACACTTTGTATAAAACAGGGATGAATGAGCATACCACTTATGTGCAATGCAAGGCCAAAAGTGATCATGTTTTAATTCCTTCCAGATTCCTGAGCAAGATGAGACTTACTTAGCAGATAGTTTTTGTGTTGAAGAGGAGGAAGAGGAAAGTCTCAGGAAAAGTGATTCTAGTGAAGAAGAGGAAGTGTGTATCGATTTTGACCTTGTAAAAGATGAGAGCTCTGTTAGTGGAAGAAAACAATACTTAACTCGCCACAGAGTAAAACGAAACCAGGCCAAGACGAAACAAAATTGTGCCGTTCCATTGACAAAGAAAAGATCGCGAATTATTGTTCTTGATGATTCTAGTGGGGAAGAAACAAACGTCAGTAATCAGAGGCCCGTAAAAACAGCCTCTCCCAGGACAAACCAGAACCATGCTCACTTACCCAAGTCATTGCTTTCAGACTCTCCTAGAGAGCATAAAGCTCCTGCTAGAAAGAACCAGGTTCATCAGCCCCTGCAGAACAGGGGTCAGAGAGTAATTAACCTGAAGGCTTCAGTGTCTGAGGTGCTGGATTTTCAGCCAGAAAGTCGGGACAGTGGCAGGCCTTCTTCGCTGGCTGATTCCCTGACGGAGGATGGGGATTTTCAGGCAAGACTCCAGGTATGTATTATTTCAAAGGTATAAGACCTCCACTTCACTTCACATGTATTTATAGAGTGCCTTGCAAAGGGATGCCCAACCTGCATCAGTTAGCTACTTGGAGTGCTCCTGTAAATACAGGTGGTGGTAATGGCTGTGAAACATGCTTTTAGAGAGGAAGTAAAGGGAGAGGGAAATGTAGCACCAGGGAAGTGGACACATCTCCTTTTCGCTGGCTAAGTGGAGCTTTCCTGCATGCAGTATAAATTTGATTGTCAATGTCAAGATGTTGGAGAACTGACGATTTTCAGTGAACAGTCGTTGAGGGAGACGGCCCCATTTCAGATAATGGGGAGCCTCTGATAGCTTGGGGTCAAATAATCAGGGTTCTGTTGTTGTTTCTGTATTTATAATTCCCATCAAAAGTTTGAACATTTGGTCCAAAACAAGACCTAAGTGGTCTAAAATTTAGCTCCTCAATCCTTATGTAGGCACACAGATAAAAGGGGCTGGATTTTCAAAGGTGCTGAGCACCTGCAGTTCCCAGGGCTTCCCTGAAACCGGTGAGTGCTGAATATGTTTGAAGTTCAGGCCACTAACCTGCTACCTAAACAGAGACTTGGAAGCTGAGCTTTAGGCAGACAGGTGTGGAAAGGCTGACCGTGACGCTGAAGTCTCTGAAGTATAGAAAAGTTACAAATGAGATGAAAGTGAATTTCTTGTTAAAAGATTCAACTGAATGATTTCTGAGGGAATGCCAGGATGAGCATGAAACAAAAATGCTGCTGCTGCTTTATATTTAAATGCACCGTCTTAGGGAGTGTCACCCTTTTACTCCGTATTGCTATTACAGATGTGGTGTGTGCCTTTCAATGTTTGCAGGTGGAAGATTCGTCAAAGAACCTCTGTGCAAACCCTTCAGACACACGGTGCTCTGCTTCCAAAGGGGATTCTGTGGCTGCTACGCCTATTTCAGCTGGCCTTGTGGAGAGAAAAGCCGCCCTGTGTATTCTGGTCGACAGTCGTGAGATCTCCTCTGGATCAGAAATAATTTCTTCCCTAAAAGCAGTTCATGGAGTAAAGGTGCAGGTTTGCTCTCTCGGTGGCTGTGATTACATTGTGAGCAACCGAATGGCCGTGGAAAGGAGAATTCACTCAGAGCTGCTGAACAGTCTGAACAGGAATAAAGTTACACAACGGATTCAGCATTTGCAGAGCATGTTCGAGAGGATATGTGTGATTGTGGAAAAGGACAGGATTAAAGCAGGTTAGTTAGTATTCACACTGCTGCTGTGCCTGGCAAAATTAATGATTGCAGCTAATAATGGCTTTATATACTACTGGAATCCATGAAATTTAAAGAACGTTTGCTTTAAAACCTATGTACGGTCTTACGGAAACACAAAACCTGCCATTTTGCTGCTAATAGACATTAAATAGTATTGAACAGATTCTGTAGAAATCAGTGAGCGAAGTAGGAGACTCTAAAGAGCAGTTGTAGATTAAACTTATTGAAACCAAACACGTTTTGTAAATGTAGCTTTGTTTGATGTGAAGTCAACGCTTACATCTGTAACCCCCGTGCTCCTGAACCCTGCCCCATGTAACAAACTGGCAGAGGACTATGGGATTGGGCCCTAAGGATGCAAGTTTTGAACTTGGATACTGAGGGTGAAGTGCTTACATCCTACAGTCACAGAAATGAGTGACTTGACTTCTGTAAAGGGCCTCATTATCCCACTGCTGATGCTGTTGGAGAAAATAACCGGGATTCTGTGGGAGACACCGAACCCTCCTGCCGACAATTAAACAGTAAGTGTCTAGGTCCCCTTCCGCCTCGATCGTCGGAGCAATCAGGCGAGTAAAGACCAGAACTCAGAATAAAGCAAAACAAGGAACGATTTATTCAGGGGGCAAATAACGAAGGAGGGTCACTCGGGGATTTAACAAGGTGGAGCTTAACTCCAGATTCTTTCCCAACTTAAACCTAAACTGCCCAGGCCCAAAGTCAATAAGAACTACTCAAGGTCTTTCTTCACCCTCCGGGGGCGTTGTTCACGACTCCCAGGCTGATGAGCCAGGAACTCAGGATGTGATGATAGACTCAGGAACCGCTGCAGGTAGGTCTGTGATCTCCTTGTGTGGGGATATCCCAGATGTTCTCCTAGAGGCTTCTCTTCTCCTCTTGGCGACTCCTGCACGAGACGATACCGTGCTGCCTCTGGGGCGGACAGCCCCGAGCTGCCTGGCTCGCCACAGTTTATAGAGTCCTGTTGCCAGGCAGATCACACTCCTTCCCACCTGACCTTTCCCGCCTTTTTCCCAGGAAGGGCGGGAACCACTGGAGAAGAAGACCTCCAAGATGGAGTCCTAGTTGTTCTTTCGCCATTTCAAAATGGCGATCAGCGTAAACATTTCACTCCATTAATGTACTGATTCCCACACTGCGGATTTCACCCACAAGGAATAATGAACACAACACGAGGCTGTTCTCAACCCAGCAGTGCTGTGACACACATTGTTCATTCCTGTAACATCCTGTCCACTTTCCCTCATCCCACTGTCTCCAAAGGGCTGCTGCCGTCCTCCTTTTCCTTTCCCGTTACTCCATCCATGTTCCTTATCTGCTCAAGTGTCTCATTGGCTGCTCATCTCTTACCACTTCATGTTCTCGTCCCTGCCTTCATGACCCTACATAATCTCTCCTCATCTTTGGCTCTTCCTTTTCCTCCACTCCTTGCCCCTGTGCTCATCCCAGTCCCTCCTGTTAACTGCTCTTCATCTCTATTTTGCATTTTCTGGTATTTGGTAAAAACACCTAGAGCTCTGTAGCACTTCAAAGACTATTTGGTAGTTTCCCACTTTCTTTCTGCCAGATTTTCTCTTTCCTCTTCCAAGAAACCAGCCTTCTCCCCAGTAATCTCTCCTGACTTCATTTGAGCAGTTTCCCCTCATCTCATCTTCTTATACAGTCAGTTCTCTGGAGCAGTATTATTGTAGGTTACTTTACAAACAAAGATCTGATCGTGATTACTGATGTATATTCCTTCTCAACAATCCAAGATGTGAAAAGAATTAAATCTCTAATTCTGAACTCTTCTGTTCTAAATATGCAGGAGAGACTTCAAGATTATTCCAAAGGACCAAGCACTATGACAGCATGCTGTCAGCCTTAACCCGGGCTGGAATCCGAATTCTTTTCAGCTCTTGCCAAGAGGAATCCGCCAGTTTGCTGAAAGATCTGGCTTCGGTAGAGCAGAGAAAGAACGTTGCTATTCATGTGCCAACAGAAGTGAAAGGGGCCAAAGAAGCAGCTCTCCGGTTCTACCTGAGCATTCCCACCATTAGCTACATCTCTGCGCTGAACATGTGCCATGGCTTTGACTCGGTGAAGAAGATGGCTAACAGGTAATGGCAGGGCAGATTGCACTGCAGATACCTCAGGATTCATGTTATAGGGGAAAGTGAATTTGGCAGAGGTTTCCTCTAGGCCCTGCCTGGTGATCTTTTTACATCCCTCTGTGGCCTGGCTTTTCATGCCACCTCCTTCCCCTCACACAGAATCTTGTGCCAGGGCAGGGATCAGCTAGAGTGGCTTGGTGTAGCAGTCTGCGAGAGCACTACTCATAATAAAGTTACCCTAACTTGTGCTTGAGTCCTTGTGCAGACCTTGAGGACTTGGGCAGAGTCTTGCACTTAGGACGAAAGAATCCCATGCACAGTTACAGACTGGGGACTGACGGGCTAGGCAGCAGTTCTGCAGGAAAGGACCTGAGGGTTACGGGGGTCACAGTGGATAAGAAGCTGGATATGAGTCAGCAGTGTGCCCTGGTTGTCAAGAAGGCTAATAGCATATTGGGCTACATCAGTAGGAGCATTGCCAGCAGATCAAGGGAAGTGATTATTCCCCTCTATTCGGTGAATCGTGTCGTGTTTTGGGCCCCTCCCATCCCCCCACCCCTCCCCACACACACACAGGATGTGGAGAAGTTGGAGAGAGTCCAGTGGAGGGCAACAAAAATGATTAGGGGGCTGGAGCACAAGATTATGAGGAGAGGCTGAAGGAACTAGGCTTCAACTACCTGAAAGGGGGTTCCAGGGAGGATGGGGCTAGGCTGTTCTCAGTGGTGGCAGATGACAGAACAAGGAGCAATGGTCTCAAGTTGCAGGGCGGGAGGTCTAGGTTGGACATTAGGAAAATGTTTTTCACTAGGAGGGTGGTGAAGCACTGGAATGGGTTACCTAGGGAGGTGGTGGAATCTCCATCCTTAGAGGTTTTTAAGCTGAGGCTTGACAAAGCCCTGGCTGGGATGATGTATCTGAGGTTAATCCTGCTCTGAGCAGGGGGTTGGACGAGATACCTCCTGAGGTCCCTTCCAACCCTCATCTTCTATGATTCTACAATTCCCCTCCTTCACTGCTTCTGGGTGCCTCTGTGCTGCGTGTCTCTCTAGGCTCCTTGCTAACCAATCAGCACAGCCCTGGAATGTGACATAAGCCCCCTTCTTCAGCCCTGCCTCTGCTCTCACCTCATTGTGTCCCACGTTCTTCTGTGCTTTGGGTTGGCCTCATCTGACATGGAGGCGTTCCCTCTAGTGTCCATGAGCGAATACTAAAGTTCCCTGGTATCTCTGGTGCCATATTTACATTGCACGCCTGTTTTGTTTGTCCCCTTGGCACTTCCCCAAGTGTGTGCTGGAACCCAAGAAGCACCACCTGATGGTGTGTAATGTATTTTACAGCTCCCTGAAGGACATAGCCGCCTGTGCCCAAGTGAGTCAGCGGAAGGCTGAGGAGATCTACCGCTATATCCACTCTGTCTTTGACTTGCAAATGCTGCCTGAAACACTTCACACCAGAGGAAAGAGTAACATGTAACAGCAACACACAGACACACACACGTCTGGACTCTGGAACTTGAGGCAATTTATTTTTAAACAATGCACTTTATTTTTGTTACATATGATTCACTGTAAAATATGTAAATAAATCTTTGCACAACAAGTGCTTTGCTGGATCCGGCACACTCTGGCCATCCATCCCAGAGGTTTTTAGAGGAGCAGATCTGTCCTCATGGAAACCCCTGTTTACACAGTGTGGCGCTGCCCCCTCCAATGGCTGGTCCATAGGAATGTAAGTTTACTTCTGCCTCTGAGCTACAGAACCTAGGTTCTTTACCGTGGGCAGTAAAACCCCATGTGTTCTTCAAGGGGCATCACGTTCCATGAATGAGGTGGATCTTTATCCTTTTCTGTAGCTAGAGGGGCAGAGGTCATGTCAGGAAACCTTTCCATGACAGACGTCCATCCTGTGGGCAAGCTGCTGATTGGGTAAAGATGCCAGAATGATTCTGAGCCCCTGCAGAGTCCCATTGTCCTGCAACCTCCACACCCCCAATGAGCCCTGTGCAGCCAGAGTCTCTCCCCACTAGCTAGACCCTGCACTGACCACCCCATGCCTGGAGCCCCTGCTGGACTGAGCCTGCCTGCTGCACCTCAGCTGCTAACCCTGGTGAATTACTGCCCGAGGGAGTTCTGCAAAGTGGATTAAGAAATAAATGAGGAGGCTCCAGCATGGCACTGGGGAGCGCAGGCCATAGTCCCACCACCCTCCAGACACGGCGGGGAGCTGCACCCAACCCACCACAGGGACAAGCCTGCCTCAAAGATCTGTGTCCTGAGAGGGGGCTGCAGGGTGCTTGGCCCGCTGGCACCACCACATTTATTTATTGACAAAATTTGCAGACTTTTAAAATGGGGGCAGAAGGTTTAATTTTTTTGTTGCCACACTCCTGCAGGAGTGGCCCATGCTGTGCTGGCGTATGGAAGGCTATTACGCCTCCACCCCAAACTGCTTCCACATCTCGTACACCTTCAATCTGAGCTCTCCCCTGAGCAAAAAGCTGCTGTTGCTCCTTGTAAACAAGGGCTTTCCTGTCTAATGCAGACATGGTGTAAACAGTTTGTGTCTGTGCTGATCCATTGGCCATTTTGTTCTTGGGGGTATGGATCTAGGAACCAGTCAGTGCAATGAGACCGGCCCTGCCAGGAATGAAAACAGTAATTTTGGATTTTCAAAGCTGAACATTTCAGAAATGTTGGTTTTGTATTATATGAATAAAAAAGTAAGCCAACTGTGCATGGGCAGCAGATACTGAGCGCTACAGCTGGGCCAGCTGTCCGCTGGGGGAGATGGAGTCTGGTACCCACCCTGCCAAGTGCTCTGCGGTTCCCCCTCCTTCTTCGGGAAGTGCCCAGGCCTGTGTGAGCAGGGGCAGAAGGTAGCAGTCAGTGAACAGCACTCAAACCCCAGCTTGGGCCTGTGGAGGAGTCAGGTGGCTCCAGGCAGAAATCTGGGGGGTGAGGGCTGTAATATGCCCCCCACAAGCCTTGCCCACCCTCTCATCAGCAATTTCAGAAATGCAGCATCATTTTGGGGGGGGGAGGGAAACAGCAGCAGCAGCAATTTCTGGAAAACGCTAGCCCAGCAGCTGGTCAGTATGTTGCTGCCATCTTGTGGAAATCTATTGGGAGCTGTCTGCCCTTGGTTAATAGGAGGAAGATGGGTGAAGACACACATTTTTTAGGACGTGCTAATTCTCTCTCACTTAAAGCCTGCCTGTTTCTTTTCCCCAGCAGCCCTAGTTTGCTTTCAGAAAGATGATTGTATGGATTTAAGGTAAGCACTGAAAGTAGACATCCGTGCTGAGCAATGAAGGCTTGGGTGAGACTGTTTTAAGTAAAAGATCTGAATGAAAAACTGGTAGGGCCTTTCTACAACCCATTTTTCACCCCATACCACCAGGCTGCAGCACAAGACACAGGGCAGTGTGGTTCTCTCTTCGAGTGATTGCTCATGTCCATTCCAATGTAGGTGTGTGCGCGCCCCGTGCACAGATTGCCGGAACATTTCTCCCTAGCAAGCCCCACAGGGCCAGCTCAGGCACCCCCTGGAGTGCCGTGCTCATGTCGCGGTATAAAGGGCGCTGCTGGCCCCGCGGGCCCCCGGTTCCTTCTTTCCGCCTCTCACGGTTGCTGGAACTTCTGCCACTTGCTGTTGCAAGCAGCAGTCCCTAGCTATTTGCATCGATTAGAAGATTAGAGATCAGTTGTTTAGAAGAACTATTGTTATTCAAAGACAAGGACAGTTAGCTGAAGCCACTGACTTTGTGTTCAAGGGCCCTTAGGGGCTTTTGACTGGAGCCATGCCTGGCTCCGCGAGCTGTTCCCTCTGTGCGAAGCAGTTTCCTGTCAGTGACCCCCACGATCGCTGCCTCCGTTGCCTCGGAGAGCAGCACCGACAAGAGAAATGCAGGATCTGCAAGTCCTTTAAGCCCCGCACCCGAAAAGAACGGGATGCGAGGCTGAAGTCACTTCTCATGGAGGCTGCGCTCCGACCGGCGTCCGAGCCGTCCAGGTCACCGGCACCGAGTCTACGCTCGGTGCAGAGCGCACCGCCGGCACCAACTGCGGCACCAAAGGTTTCGGCGCCGAAGAAGATCAAGGCCGCCGGCACCATCTCCAGAGACTCCTCCCGGAAGCAAGGAGAGGAGAAGGAGACACCCCAGCCACGTGCCGTGGAGGTTCCTCTGGCACCGGTGTCGCCTCGTAGGGAGTCTCCCCCAACTCTAAAAGGTGGGGGAGAGCCTCTACAAGGACCGTCGACGCCGGAGGCGTTCGATGCGGCAAGGGTCCTCATGACCTTGCCCACGCCTCCATCCCCCCCTCAGCTGAAGGGCGCAGGACCGGCATCTCGGGGCAAACCCGCGCTGGGTGGCCCCGGTGGGTGGAGGAACCAACATTCTCAACCCTCACCCAGACAGTCATGGAGGGCGGAGAGCGCATCCCCCCCGAGCTCCGACTCTAGGTCGTCGAGCGCCGCGGCACCGTGGGCGGTCTAGAGGCACAAAAAGCGGGCGCTCGGCTGTCAGAGTTGACTCCAGTACCACGCAGGAGTCAGACTCGAGCCCTCTCGAGAGCGGAGAGGTGCGGCGCCGTAGCAAGGCTCGGGACACCCCCTCCAAGACGGCACCGACCGCATCGGTACCGTCCTCTACCGTGGGGGCACCGGCACCGGGGCAGTCGATGCTGCCAGATCCACCGGGGCAGCAGACTTCCCTGTTGTGGTCGACGCTGTCCATGCCTCTGACTCCAGGGTTTCTGGCACCAACCCCACCGGTACTGCTACTGACGGCACCGCCTCAGACGGCACTGGCGACACCAGCACCGTCGTACACGGCACCGAGCCTGTCAGCACCAAGGCATGCACTTGTCCCGATGGCCTCGGCACCGAGCTTTGCGCGGGAAGCAGCGCAACGTCCACGGTCGAGATCCTCGAAGCGTAGCCATAGAAGCTACCGCTCCCGCTCCCATGGCGGGAAATGCAGACATAAGTGGTCTGACCGCAGACGAAGAAAATCTACCAGTTCGTCTAGTCGGTCTTCATCTAGGAGGTATCGTAGGCACCAGCGCTACTCTTCCTCCTCTTCACGGAGCTGCTCCCCGCAAAGGCGTCATAAGAGACAGTCTTGGGACTTGGGGCGCTGGGATCACAAGGGGGATGCTGTGCAGTTGCCTGTACCAGGGTGGCAGCAGGGACCTTGGCACTGGCCGTACTGGTGTCCGTGGGCAGCTCAGCAGGCTCAGGGATCTGACTCACTCCACTCCGGGGTGGTGCGGCCTCCACCTTCACAGTTGCCACCACCCATTCCCTCTGATGGGGAATCAGACCCGGAGGAAGGCCCATCTACAGGGCCTCTCCCCTTGTCCTCCTCTTCTTCCCCTGATGAAGGCACCTCCAGGGACCGTAAGACGCCCCTCTTTGATTTTAGGGCGCACCAAGAACTCCTTAAGCGGGTGGCGAATAACCTAGGGCTACCGCTTAAGGAGATGTCTGAGGAGGACGACTCATTGTTTGGCCCTTCAGGGTCCTCAGGACCTTCACAGGTAGCCCTCCCCGTTCGTGACAGGGTCATGAGTATTGCCAAGGCCCTATGGCAGACTCCTTCCTCTGTCCCCGCAACATCCAAGGGAACAGAGAAAATATTACGTACCTAAAGAGAATTTTGAATTTCTCTATAGCCACCCGGCTCCTGGGACCCTGGTAGTTGATGCGGCGAATCAAAGGGATCGCCGGGGCGGCCAGGGGAGTACCCCTAAAGATAAGGAGGGGAGGAAATTGGATTTGTTTGGCCGCAAGGTGTATTCCACGGGGGCACTTCAATTGAGGGTGGCTAACCACCAGGCCCTCTTGGGCAAATATAACCAGAATTTATGGGCCTCACTACAGCGGTTGGTTGCTGCCCTTCCCCCGGACCAGGCAGCGGTGGCACAGGAAGGAGAGGCCGTGGCCCAGGCAGCTTTACAGGCAGCCAGTGATGCGGCCGACACCGCCAGCAGGGCGATGGCTTTGGCCATGGTTATGCGCCGCTGTTCTTGGCTACAGGCGTCGGGGTTGTCAGTGGAGGTCCAGCAGGCCATTCAGGACCTCCCCTTTGAGGGATCCGCCCTCTTTTCGGAGAGGACGGATGAGAAGTTGCATGCCCTCAAAGATTCCAGGTCCACCTTGAGGACTCTCGGGCTGTACACCCCTCAAGCAGCAAGACGCCAGTCTCGCCCACAGCCTCAGCGCCAGCCACCTCCCCCGCCCAGGCCAGCCCCTAGACCCACTCAGCAGAGGAGGGGACGGGACCGCTTTCGAGGGCCTAACCGCCGGGATCGGCAAGGCTCCTCTGCGCGGGCGCAGCAAGGCGGAAAAACCGGCGGCGCGAATGGTAATAAACGCTTTTGACAGCGATTGTGAGGGTGGCGCTTTTTCCTTCCCCCTGGGTCATAACCAACCCTTCGCGAATAGGCTTCAGCCATTCTATCATGCTTGGGAGGCAATCACGACAGACCGTTGGGTCCTGGGAGTCGTCCTTGGGGGATACGCCCTGCAGTTTACGGCTTCTCCTCTGGAGTCTTCTCCTACCCTGTCAGATATGGGGGACCCCGCACACAAACAGCTCCTCCTACAGGAGGACCACACTCTCCTGGAGCTTGGTGTGGTAGAGGAGGTTCTGCAGATGGAAAGGGGGAGGGGTTTTTACTCTAGATACTTCCTGATCCCCAAGGCCAAGGGGGGTCTGAGACCGATCTTGGATCTCCGTTGTCTGAATAAGTATATCCGACAGACTAGGTTCCGCATGGTATCCCTTGCCTCCATAATCCCGGCCCTAGACCCAGGGGACTGGTATGCTGCCCTCGATTTAAAGGATGCTTATTTCCATATCTCCATTTTGCTGGGACATAGGAGATTCTTGAGATTCAGGGTACAGGGAGGCCACTACCAATTTGCGGAACTATCCTTTGGCCTGTCCTCAGCCCCAAGAGTCTTCACTAAGTGTATGGCGGTAGTGGCAGCCCACTTACGCCGTAAAGGGGTTCAAATCTTCCCTTACCTGGATGACTGGCTCATCAAGGGTAGATCGTGTGAGCTGGTCTGCACCACATGCACCAGACTGGCCCTGCTCATTAATGAGCAGAAGTCCACGCTCGCCCCTGTGCAGCGTATAGACTTTATAGGGGCCTCCCTGGATGCCATACAGGCCAGAGCGTTCCTACCTCGGCCGCGTTTTGAGGCAATGGGATCCCTGATCATAGACTTACAAACGTCTCCCATGACAAAAGCCAGACGCTGTTTACAGCTGTTGGGGCATATGGCAGCCTCCACGTACGTGGTGAGACTGGCCCACCTTAAGCTAAGGCCCTTGCAAGCATGGCTAGCGTCTGTCTATGCACCCTCCAGACACTCACTGACTAAGGTGGTCACAGTTCCTCCACAGGTGCTGTCCTCCCTCAATTGGTGGAGGGACCCGAGAGAGGTGCTCAAGGGAGTTCCGTTCAGAGACCTTACTCCATCCGTGACCCTTATCACAGATGCCTCGGATATGGGATGGGGAGCCCACATCAGTGGAGGCCTGAGTACCCAAGGGTTATGGTCACCGGAGGAGAGAGCTCTACATATCAACGTCCGAGAGCTCAGAGCAGTCCGGTTGGCCTGCAAAACCTTCCTCAGATTCCTGAGGGGCGAGGGGGTCCGGGTCCTCACGGACAATACAGCAGCCATGTTCTACATGAACAGGCAGAGGGGAGTGCACTCCTCGGCCCTGTGCCAGGAGGCTATGAGTCTATGGGAATTCGCAGTGAGACACGATTTTCATATCCTTGCCTCTCACCTCCCGGGGATCAGAAACGACGAGGCAGCCCGCTTAAGCAAGTCGTTTTCTCCCCGGCACGAATGGTCGCTTCACCACGTGGTAGTGACTTCAATCTTCCGTGTGCGGGGCACTCCCCTTCTGGACCTCTTCGCATCCTCGCGCAACAAGAAGTGCCTGAGATACTGCTCACTCAGAGGTCGCGAGCCGGGTTCCCTGTCCGACGCGTTAATAGAATGGTCGGGGTCCCTGATGTACGCCTTTCCCCCCATCCCTCTCCTCCCTCAAGTCCTTCTCAAGATCAAGAGGGACAAGGCGGAGGTCATCTTGATTGCCCCAGCGTGGCCGAGGCAGTTCTGGTACAGTACACTGCTTGACCTATCCATTGCTACGCCGATCACACTCCCCACCCGCTACGACCTGCTCTCCCAGGACCAGGGGTGCCTTCTGCACCCGGACCTGGACTCCCTCCATCTGGCAGCTTGGAGACGCTGGCTAAGGGAGGGTGAAAGGGCCTGTTCCTTGCAGGTCCAACAGATTCTACTTGGTAGTAGAAAACCCTCCACACAGGTTACATACCAGGCGAAGTGGAGGTGCTTTACGACTTGGGCGGTGATCAGGGGTGTTATTCCTACCTGCTCTCCCATACAGGTGATTCTAGAATACCTTCTAAGTCTTAAACTCCAAGGCCTGGCCTTGGCCTCTTTGAAGGTACAGCTGGCGGCTATTTCGGCTTTTCACCAGCTGATGGAGGGACGGTCGTTGTTTTCCCACCCCATGTCAGTTAGATTCCTGAAAGGGGTGGAGAGTGTGTTTCCACAGGTTCGAGACCCCATCCCCCCCTGGGATTTAAACCTGGTCCTCACCATGTTGACACCTTTGAGCCCATGGCTACTTGCTCCCTGCTCCTCCTCTCCTGGAAGGTAGCATTCCTGGTGGCCATCACTTCCGCCAGGAGGGTCTCTGAGTTAAGAGCACTAACTTCGGAGCCCCCCTATATTGTTTTTTATAAGGATACGGTCAGGATGAGGCCCCACCCAGCCTTCCTTCCCAAGGTGGTGTCCCAATTCCACTGTAACCAAGATATTTTCCTCCCTGTGTTTTTCCCAAAAACCACATGGTTCGGTCGAGGACCGGAGATGGCATTCGTTGGATGTCAGGCGGCCCTGGCGCACGATGTAGAGAGAACCAGACCCTTCCATAAATCGACACAGCTGTTTGTAGCCGTGGCTGACCGGATGAAGGGCTCCCCCATCTCCACCCAGCGAATCTCCTCTTGGATCACATCATGTATTAAGCTCTGTTATGAGCAAACGAAAGTGCCACTACCTGGAGTGGTAACGGCCCATTCGACCAGGGCACAGGCCTCTTCGGCTGCCTTCCTAGAGAACGTGCCACTGCAGGATAGCTGTAGGGCAGCCACCTGGTCGTCAGTTCATATGTTCACCACCCACTACGCCATTGTTCAACAGGCGAGAGAAGACGCAGCGGTTGGCAGGGCTGTGCTGAGCAGAGCCGCTCGTCAGTGACTCCTACCCGCCTCCAAGGGTATGGCTATTTAATCACCTAATTGGAATGCATATGAGCAATCACTCGAAGAGAGAAAACAAGGTTACTTACCAGTAACTGTTGTTCTTCGAGATGTGTTGCTCATATCCATTCCAAACCCACCCCCGTCCCCCTGTCCGAGTCGGCAGAAAGAAGGGACTGGAGGCCCGCGGGGCCAGCAGCGCCCTTTATACTGCGACATGAGCGTGGCACTCCAGGGGGTGCCTGAGCTGGGCTTGCTAGGGAAAAAGGTTCCAGGAATCTGTGCACGGGGCACACACACACCTACATTGGAATGGATATGAGCAACACATCTCGAAGAACAACAGTTACTGGTAAGTAACCCTGTTTTACCAGTGGGGGCTCTGAGTATTCTGGGGTGTATGCACTGTGTATTTTAATAATGCTCTGATCTCAGGTTAGGTGAATTATGACAGGAGCCAGAATTTGAAGAAACATCTTGACCTCACAACTTGCTTGTTAAATTCCATCAAAGTCCATTTACAATCAAATAAACTTAGGTTGAACAGAAGATCCTGCCTGCTTGCCCCTCATTGACTGGCACTGGTATAGTGCTGCTGGTATAATTCCTTCAGCTGGGCACCGGGATGGAATAAGGGACTCTACGAGTGAGTGGTTAGTTTAACATAGCTACGAGCTTGCGTTTGCCCATGTAGACAAGCCTCTAACGATCAAAGCAGGGGCCTCGCTACCTCTGTGCTCCTGACAGCAAGCTGTTGCCTGCAGCAGCCATAGCTCCCTCCTCAGTTTAACTAAAACCTCTCCCCATCCCAGGAGCAGCACCTGCCTGCTTCTTCTGTGCCTGCTGGTATTCTTCCACCCCCCGCCTCACCTTTATGCGACTGATCAAAACTCTTAAAATTTGAACGAAGTACTTCAGTAAAGTTTAAAATGTTTTAGCTCTACTGTTTCCCTGCCATTTTTGTTCATAGCTGGGAATTCCTCATGAACTTTCTCCATCAGTTACGTAACAGGAACTTTTTTCCCAAGTTTGGCTTTAAGGTCCATCCTACCTCACCGCTTTCTACGGTCTGCTGCTGTTGTAGGCACACATGCCAGTCTCCGTAAGATCACTCCCAGAAAGAACTAGGCATGCTTACCCCCTTCCCTCAACCCATATACCACAACCACACCCAAAACAAGGTGTGAACCCCACATGTAGCTGTCACTGAAAACAAGCCTTTCGTTTGCTACTCCACACCCTTGCTGTGCTTCACTGGGGCTGTAGAAGCATCCCTCGGTCTATCAGAGGGGACGGGTGGTGTAGAGCAGGATTGCAGTCAGCAGTGAGTCTGGCAAAGTCTGCCTGCACCATCGGCAGCAGAACAAGCCTGGCTGATCCTGCCTCCTCAGCTCTGAATAAGCCAAAGCCCTGCTGTAAAGGCTTGGCAGCTGTTTCTGCACCAGTTAACCCCTCTCAAACAAGCACTGGAGTTGTCCCTTCACCGGAAGCCATCTGATTACAGCTCAGCTCTGCCGTTACAAACATTACCAGCACTGCAAGCCCGGTACGCACAGTCCAGATTTATCGGATGCTAGGGAGGTGAATGAAGGGTCTGAACATGTCCCCAAGGTCCACCTCTGGAAACAGCAGAGCCCAGGGAGGTGAAGCAGGATTGCAGCACCAGGGGCCAGGTACAGGCAGCAGCAAGTCCTACAGTTTATCGGGGTGGGGGTGGAGAGGAAGAAGGGAGGCATGCCCACCCATCCTGCACTATTAAAGACAGAGAGGAAAGTAACAGCTCTGCTCAGCTGATGGTATTTTAGGGACACATGAAGGCTCGCTAGGGTGAAAGCCTGCCTGGATACAGCACGAAGGCAGCTAGGCACCACTGCTGGCAGCTCCTACTTGCTGAAAAGAGGAACTCTACTTTTCTTCAGGAACCATCATGTGCTGCCCCTACCTGCCCAGAGCATCTTACCTGGAAGGTGGGGGGGAAGATGGTTTTATTAAAAAATTCCTACAACTTCTCTCAAGGGTACAAGTTTGCAGCAGTGAGACCTGGTAATTAATGGATTTTATATTTCCACCTTTCACTCATTGACTGCACCCCTGCCACAACACATGCATGACACAGCTGTCAGACAGTTGAAAAGCACGGAGAGTTATTTAATAAAAATACAACTGTTTTCCAGATAGGAAATTAAAAGGCCATTTCATTACAAACCCCATTACAGGTTTATTACATTACCATTTTTAAAACATTATTTTTACCTTAGAAGGAAAAACAGAACTTTTGACCCTAATTGGTATTTTATACATTTCCCCACCAGCGGAAGGGAGGCAGCACACCCTGAATGTGGAGTGGGTCAGATAGTTTCAATTTACACAGAAGCCCAAGCATTACAAACCTCATCAACAGTTATGAAACAAGACTAGGCTGTAATTGGACACCTTAAACCAGTACAGGCCATCTTCTAGACTGAGCCGTAGCAGGTGAGGATGTGAAGACCAAGTACAGGAGCACAATTTAAGAGGGGTGGCTGAAGCGCCTTGGAATATTTTGCCCTTTAGTTCAACGCAAGTTACAGTAAGTGTTGAACTAGTTACAGGGCTTGGTTAAGTAGAAAAATAGGAATCTTCTTGCTCCTCTTCGTCTGACAGCTCTGCTGCATTACCTGCGAACAGCTTCCCTCTAACCGCATCATTCACTGCGCCTGCAACAAGGAAAACGTGGGGGGGGGGAAGCTGACTGGCGTAGAAAAACACGTCTAGGAGTCAGATACAGCAAGCGCAAGCAGGAGACAAACTGCTGCTGGTTTTGGTCCAACAGAACCAATAGGGAATGCACCTGCCTTCCAGAAGGTAGCAATCACCTTCACACAGGACTAGAACTGAAATGAGGAAAAGCGGGAAGGGTAACAATGCTTACCTTGATCGAAGGCAAACGTGGTGGTTCTTCTAGAGGTCGGTGTGATGAACACAGCTCCAGCCTGATTTAAATGACAGGGGAAAAGTTTACACATGTAACGTCCGTTGCTGCATCAACTGTAATGAAGACACTCGTTCCCTATTACAATGCAATTGTGTGTGGTGTAGGGCCCACTCCAGGAGCTGGCCTCAGAGACCATTACCAGACTGGGCCTGGCGGAGACACCTACTTTGTGAATCCCACCAGGGCTTTAGTATGAGGCAGGTGTCAGGAAGCAGTGGGCTTTGCACAGGCCTACTGGTGTGAACTGAGGTGCCTGGGGAGTTTAGCACCTCTGGGGAGCGGCAGCAGCTGAGAAGGGTTTGGAGGAATTTGGCCCCTAGGGCTAGATTCACAAAGAAACTCAGCATGGCAATGTTCAAGGTCCCCATGCCCACCCGGGGAGGTGCCTAGAAAATCACAGCCCTTTGCAAAGCCTGAGCTTGGAACCCAGCCTCCCCCTGTGATGAACGGAGTAAGAGGCACCTGAGAATGGGATTCACCAAATCTAGGTGGGTCCTTGACTAAGCTCAACTGTCAGAGCACATGGGAGAGCTGGCAGGCCCCAGCTCAAAACCCCGCCCCCACTCAGCTGGAGGAGTCTCCTACCTACCAGGTGAGTACCACAACCACGGGCTAGGGGTTCTGAAGGAGGCCTTCTCCTGTAGTGTAAGCTTACCTATAGGGGTGCGATCCCATAAGTGAGCTTACAGGACAGGGGCCCACCGCTCTTTCCCCAGCTTGTGCTTGAGCCGTACGCAGCTGGATGCCTGGCCGGAGGATGCACTGCACATACTCCGAGGCAGAAACAGACACTTGGGGAACTTTTACTGCAGAAATTGAAGCACCAAGCAAATTGAGATGCCTCGAGGGCTTAGGGGCATCTGTGAATCCCCAGGGGATCTCATTCTGGGATTTAGGTGCCTATGTCCTGTGAACCTGCCCGCTACAGGGCTAGGCAGCAGCTGTTCAGGTATTCTGAGTAGCTACGTTTTGGACTTTGGCACCCAAAGTGCCAGGTAGGTTCTTAGACCCTTTGTGGATCTAGCCCCCGTGTTTCTGTATTTAATCGGGACAGAGAATTACCATTTTCGGCTAGAGGTTGTTTTTCTTCAACATAGAGTTGAGACTGGGCGCTTTTACTAAACGCGGTAGATCTACACACACAGCTCTGCAATTCTGGGATGTTGTGGAGTCTGTTCTCAGGAGGAAGAGTGCACAGGAACTCATGGCTACACACTCCATGCTAGCATTACTAGTTTTCAGTTTGAATTACAGAAAAAATCATTACCGATTTCTTCTTGATGTTGTGCCACGTACCCTCCTTGCCTTGTATGTTCTTTTGCATTCTAAACACATACTTATCATAATCATGCCTGTAAATACAATCAATTCAGTCAGTATTACTGGTGTATCTAGTCTGTAGATTCCAGTTTGTACACTTACAACTATCATAGATAAGTTACCCCTTTAGGCAGAAAGGCAATTGAACCATTTTAAAGAAAAATTGATCAGAGAACATATTTAGAGTCTTATTTTTTAAAAAGCCAGCACTAAAGTTCTGTGCATGCATTTTATAACTTCATAGTAACATACGAGGCAGAGTGCACGACACAACTCTCTGAAGTGAGACACCAATGAAACAGTCAGCATCTTCTTTTATAAATATAGTGCTTATCCCTTCCCGTCACAAGTTAGCACTAGCTAAGCTTAGCATACAAGAAGCTGCTTCTTCCTCAACCAACCCCTGAGGTGAAGCCTTTTGTATTAGCCACAGTAGTAGGAATTCTACTTCAGGACTCTAGGAGCTACTGAGGGTTCTCAGGCAGCTTTGGCCAGGTCTACACTACAGACTTTTGTTGGTATAATAATAATGCTAGTTATGGGGTGCAGTTCTTTAGGACATTTTTATACCAGCAAAAAAGACCTACTATAGACTGTGTAAGTAGTTATATACCAAAAAAGTCTCTCTTATAGTTCAGACCAGAACTATGACCTCCTCAGCTGGCTTCCTTGCATGACTCAAGCAATAATTTCTGTTTGAATTAGAGCAGATCTTTCAGAAAAAGATCCAATCTTGATTTAAAAATGGCCAGTGACGGAAAATCCACCACAACCTTGAATAAGTTGTTCCAGCGGCTACTTATCCTCACTATTAAGATGTACATCTTATTTCCAGTCTGAATTTGTTTAGCTTTAGCTTCCAGACCGTGGATCTTTTGCCAGTATAAGCTGCGTTTCCCACAAGATGGGCTTGCCGGTACAGCTATCCCAGTGAATCTTTTCCCAGAATCTTCTGGGGTGGCAGATGCTGCGTTACCATCAAAGCCTTATCCACAGAGTCTGAAGACTACCTTATACTTGATTTATGTAATGGAGAAAGAGGAAACATCAGACAGCTGATGGCAACTCAACAAACCCAATTTTTACCTTAAAACCCACATGCTACCACCCCCTACACAATAAATTCCAAGCATGAATGAAGTAAGGGGTGCTCAGATACATTGGCAATGAATACTAACACAAAAACAAGAAAGATGCAACAAAAACCCACACTTCACATTTTCTGCACTTAAGATGCTTTCACTTTTTAATCTCCCATTTGGTATGAAGGAATCTGGTTTGGAACTAAAGCTAAAAATACTTGAAGTGACAAATGAAGTATTGTATTTGGCCCTTAAATCATCTTTAAATGCCAACAGATTCTTTCCAGATTTCTTTTTGCAAATTGCCTACAGACAACACTCATTGCTCCCTCTTCCAAACATTCGTGTCACTTTGCATTGCTCACAAGTTCACATCTAAACCAAATTTCTTCAGACTTTTTGAAGAAATACCACCACCACCTAGACCCTGCTAAATATGAAGTTTGATCATTAATCATATCAGAGTGAAAAAGGGGAAATCAATTAATTTATTTCTTAGATGTTTAACAAAATTGCCCATGTTAGTTGAACTATGTGAATTTGACAATAATCATCTCTCTGTCCAAACAAAAAAATTCACAGGAATGCTGGATTTCCTATGCAGGAGCCCAGCCTGCATGCAAAACCAGTATCCCAATACCAACAATTGCCTGTTGCGGATTGTAGTAAGAAGTGAGAGCTTAAGGCCTGCAAACAGGTTAAGGCTTAGGGTCTAAGTGGAAAAAAACAAGTTAACATAAACCAGCCTATGAACTTACGACCTAACTGAAACTGGCACGGAGAAAACGCTGATACTGCACGCATACACATTTCCAAAATCTTACTAAAAATACACAGCAGGTGCAGAAGGCACCAAGCCATCCTGACACCAAAGAGATTAACTGACTCCCTGAAATGACACTTTGATGAATAGAAAAGTCTAATAAGGTGATAAATGGAGTTGTTTTGCTCAAATCATCCAATTAACGGTAAAGGCTGGTATTAGACGACGTCAAGAGGGTGGCAACTACCTACGTCGAAGGGGGCAGAACGGAATGGTCTCTAACAGTGTATAAAAGAGGGTGTCAGAGGTAATGACTTTGTCTAGCCTAGGGGATAACGGAAAGTCCCACCACTGGGCCATGTCCATTGTAACGATGCACTCATATAGGAAGCAGACCCATAGATACTCTGTAGGTCGCTTCTCATTGTGCCGCACACAATAAAACCTGCCCCGGGTGCCTTCGTTGCTCAGCTAATCTGTGGTTGTGTCGAGTCATTCGATCTTGAGAGCTGCCTCGGCTATCTGCAGAGCTAAGACAGTACCTAACCGGGGACACACGCATACAGCCTACGCTGACAAGCACCCACACCAGTAATAGCACCGACAACAGTAATGTTTCAGAGGAAGGCAAAAGAAAAAGCACGCAGAACCAAACAGAGAAAGGTAACAGTGCATCTGAACAACTTCTAACTACAACTGAACACAAACAGGAATTTACTGCTGTGCCCTTACAGAGTCTTCCAAATGCTGGCTTTTTATTTGAGAGAGAAACTCTCGGTATTCACACTTCTTGGACCATAGCTC
Source organism: Emydura macquarii macquarii (assembly GCF_026122565.2). Classification (NCBI taxonomy): domain Eukaryota; kingdom Metazoa; phylum Chordata; order Testudines; family Chelidae; genus Emydura; species Emydura macquarii. Next base: position 3,551,376 of record NW_027131688.1, read on the forward strand.
TGCAGCATGGAGGCAGTTTTGCTAAATCTTAGTTAACATTCTAATTTTGCATTTCTATAATGCTCACTCATTCTTAATCCCAGGGCACCAGCTAAGTCAATTTAAAAATATTAACTCTCTTAAAATTCTACTCTTTGGTTGTGAAGGTTATCACCGTACAACTGTCACTACAATTTATATGGAAAAGGCAGAGCCTGAAGAGTGTAGGATGCCCATCAGAACCCGCTCCCTCCCCCCGCTGTGCAACTAAGGAAGAAAAATGGATTCTTTTTAGGTAGAAAGGCAACTGAAAAACTCTGTGTGGCATTACACAATGAACAACAGGTTGTAGCCCTTACCTATTGATAGATCCCAGCATGCCAGGGCTGATGTGATCACACTGAGGGGTTTTTACCAAGGAGATGACAGCTGAGGACGGTGTGATTGGATTGCTGTCCATAAGCTGGAAGACATCATCATCTTTGCTTTCCCGGAAGGTTGGGAGCTACGAAAGTCACATCGTCGTCAAATAACTAGCACTTTTAGAAACCTGTTAAATCTATGACAGTGAATTAAAGATGCACCCTGCTTATTCTGCTTTCCCCTCTTTGGTCTCCGATTAAGGAGCACGGACTGAAAAACACATGCAGCCAAATGCTTCTTTATTCAAGCAAAAAAAGCCAGAGCATTTTTTTTGTTTGTTTGTTTTAGCAGGCAACAAAAATATTGGACTGCATTTTGTAAGTGAGATGGGAAAAGCTTTAAAATTTTGTTTAGCAACTTTCAAGATCTTTCAATCCATATTAAGCTGTTCTTGGTAGGAAATAGGTTTGGTTTTCAAATAAGCTCTAATCAGCTTCCTTTTATGCATGCAGTTTTATATGTGCACTTTTTACACACTAATGGCTGCTGCTGCTGGAGGGTTTATGCTTATAAAGTCTATCATCTGTGCTCACAGAACAAGGCTTGAAAAGCATGTGTGCAGGTGTATGTACACGCAAAGCTGTGAGTGCACCCATCTTTAAAAAAAAATAATCAGACCTGCCAATTGTGGATTTTTTCCATTACCAATGACTAGTCGCACAAATTTATAAACATGTACCCATCACTTTGGTCTCAGAATAAAAAGTGTAACTATACCTACAGTGGGCAGCATCTTCAGACAGTTTTATTACCTGCTTCATTTTAGCTTTTATGAAAGAAATTTCCCCCTCATAGTCAACTGGTCCTCAACCAAGAGCGAAAACAACATCTCTCAGGACAGTCTCTGAGCCACAGCCAGGTGAGGAAGTGAATTGAAAGGGATCTAACAAGTCCTGATAGGGAAAGCATTGCTGGATTTCACGTCACCTCTTCCTCAAATTTACCCAAGAAAATCAGATTACAGTGGTAGCTAGGAAGACCATTTCCATCAAGACAATGCACCGGGACTTCTGTTAGGGTCCATGTGACAAGTAGCTGTGGAAAAAATGGTTACGAACTTTCGTAACTGTTTTTCAAGATATGTTGCTCATGTCCATTCCATGTCAGGTGTATGCATGCGCCAGATGCACCGGTGCCGGAGTTTTTTCCCTCAGTGATATCTGTAGGTCAGCTCTAGCACCCTGTGGAGCTGCGCACATATGCGCCAGTATAAGGAGCGCTGCCAGCCGCCCCGCTCTCTCTTCCTTCTTGCTGGAACTCCGACAGAAGGGTAGGAAGGCGGGTTATGGAATGGACATGAGCAACGCATCTCAAAAAACAGTTACAAAGGTTAGTTACCATTTTTCTTCGAGTGCTTACTTATGTCCATTCCATCTCAGGTGACTCTCCAACAGCACCTCTGGAGGTGGGCAAGGAGTTCATGGACATGCTGACTGCAACTCCACTCTGCCAAACCCAGCATCTTCCCAGGCCTGTTGGGTGATAGTATAGTGGGACATGAAATGTATGGATTGATGAGCGTGTCATGACTCTGCCATGTCCTGGATCAGAACTTGCACTAGGAAAGCCCCTGACAACGCTTGTGCTCTTGTTGAATGAGCCATCACTATAGCCAGAGGCGTGACTTTCACCTGCTTATATCAGGCTTGGATGCAGGCAGTGATCCGGGACAAAATCTTCTGGGATGACACGGAGATCCTTTCATCCTGTCAGCTACAGCGATGAAAAGTTGCATAAAGCTGAAGGAAAGGACTAAGCCTTTCCACAATGTAGGATGCCAGGGCTCACCTGACATCTAGGTTATGCAGCAGCCTCTCCTTGTCACAACTGTGAGGCTTTGGGGAAGACGACTTGCAGGAAGATATCCTGATTGACATGAAACTGCGACACCACCTTTGGCAGGAAGGCCAGATGAGGGCGCAGCTGGACTTTATCCTTGTAGAACGCTGTGTAAGGGGGTTCTGAAGTTATAGCCTTCGGAGACTCTCCTCGCCGAAGTAATTGCCACAAGGGAGGCGACCTTCAACGACAGAAGTAGTAGAGAGAAAGATGCGACGGGGGCCCAGTGAGTCTTAATAGGACCAGTTTGAGATCCTATGGAGGAACCGCATCGTGGATCTGCAGAAAGAGTCTGGAATCGGACTGTCTCACTCTCATCCCACGTGAGAAGGCTGATCTGCCCTGGATAGGAGGGTGGAAGGCCGAAATGGCTGCCAGGTGCACCTTGATCGATGATAACACCAGACCTTGATACTTTAGGTGGAGCAGATCTCTAAGACAGATTGCAAAGAGGACTGAACCAGAGAAAGGTTCTGTTCAGACGCGCAGAAGATGAAGCGATTCAACTTAGCCAGGTAGATAACTCTGGTAGAGGGTTTTCTGTTTCTTAGTAGAACTTGTTGGACTTGCCTGGAGCAGGCCTGCTCCTCAAGGTTTAGCTATGCAGCATCCATGTTGTCATGTGCATGGAGGCCAGGCTAAGATGCAGCAGCCCTCTGTGGTTCTGCAAGATCAGGTCTGGGAGATTTGGGAGCACCCAAGGAGCTGACACCACTAAGTCTATTGGCATGCCAAACCAGTGTTGGTGAGGCCATGCCAAAGCGATTAAGATGACTTGCACCTTGTCCCTCTTCATCTTCAGAAGGACCTTATGGATGAGTGGGATCAGCAGGAGGGTGTACATCAGGCCTCCTGTCCACAGCAGAAGAAAGGCATCAGAAAGCGAGCTTCTGTCAAGCCCTTGCAGGGAACAGAAGCGATGACATTTTCTGTTCGTTCTGGTAGTGAATAGGTCCACTTGGGGAGTTCCCCACCTCTAAAAAGGTGATCCTGACGACCTCCGGGTGTGGGGACCACTCGTGGCAAGAGGAAAAGGACTTGAACTGATCTGCCAATGTATTCCGAACCGCAGAAAGGTGCGAGGCCTCCAGGTGGATAGCATGCTTCACGCAGAAGTCTCACAGGTGGAGGGCCTCTTGGCGGTGGGCTGAGGACTGTGTCTTCCCCCCCCAACCGTTTATGTAAAACAATAATGTTGTGTTGTCGATCAAGACCTGTACGACCTTGCCAGAGAGCTAGGGAAGGAACACTTCGTCAGTCAGGCGAATTATCCTGATTTGTCTGTTGTTTATATGTAACGGTAGTTCCTCCCGGGACCAAAGGCCTGGGGTTCTGAGGGTGCTGAGGTCGGCTCCCCACCCTAAGTCTGAAGCCTCCGACACCAGGGACACAGTTTATCGTGGGGCCACTAAGGGACCCTCCCTTGTCACCTAATGCGGGTTCAACCTCCATACTAGTGAGGTAAGTATTGATGGTGGGATCATTAGCCGGGGAATAAACCAATACCAGCCACATCTGTAGGTGTCTGAAGCGTAGCCTTGCGTACTGTACCACATAGCTGCACACTGCTATTTGTCCTAACTGTCTGAGGCATTCACGGGCTGTGATGAGCAGGGCAAACTCTGACATGACCAGGAATCTGGCCTCTGCTAGGAAAGCTCTGGCCTGGGTAGAGTTGAGGACTGCCCCAATGAACTGTACCCTTTGTACTTGGGCCAATGTTGATTTCTGTTCGTTTATCAACAGGCCCAGTGCTCGACAGGTGGCGCGTACCATAGCGATACAGTGCTGGAACTGTGCTCTTGAATGACCCTTGAGGAGCCATTTGTCGAGGTATAGGTAGATATGTATGACTTGATGTCTGAAAAGGGCTGTGACTATCGCCGTACATTTTGTGAACACTCTTGGCACTGCTGAAAGTCTGAATGGGAGCACTGTAAACTGGCAGTGGCTCTTGCTAACTACAAATCTTAGGAATCTTCTGTGGCCAGGGAAGATAGAAATATGGAAGTATGCTTCCTTTAAGTCGAGGGCAGCGTACCAGTCTCCTGGATCCAGGGAGAGAATGATGGAGGCCAAAAAGACCCTGCAGAACCTCAACTTCTTGAGATATCTGCTGAGGCGACACAGATCCAAGATGGGCCATAAGTCCCCTTAGGCCTTCAGGATTAGAAAGTAACGGGAATAGAACTCCTTCCCTCTCATTTCTTGAGGAACTTTCTCTATGGGCCCCACCCGTAGGAGGGCTTATACCTGGACAATAAGTTGTTCTTGAGAAGGGTCTCTGAAGAGGGACAAGGATGGAGGTTGGGAAGGAAGAATAGAAACAAACTGAAGGATGTACCCATTGCTATGGTGCTGAGCACCCATCGGGTCTGATGTTATAACAGCCCAGGCAGGGAGGTAAGGAGAAAGATGGTCCAAAAATAAAGGGGGATAGGAAGTGGATCCCTAGATAGAGTCTGGTAGGTCACCCTCGGAAGTGCCTTCAAAAAGCCTGTCTATTCCCGGCAAGGTAATGGCTAGAGCCCGGTTGAGATGATGCAGTCAGAGGTTGGTCTTGGCGGCGCTTGTAACCTCTGTCTTTCTTCCTCTAGAGCACCAATAACCCTGGAGAGAGGTGTAAATACAGATATTCGAATCCTCTGGCAGGAACATAGTACTTTTTGTCTGCCCACTTTAACACAGAGGGGAGAAAAGACGGGGTCTGTCACAGGGCCTTGACCAGTGTCACAACACCCTTGCAAACAGGGAGGTCTACTTTTGAGGAGGCCGCTGCCACTAGAATGTCAGAGAGGGCATCAGTGGGCTCCTTGAGCTCTTCCACTTCCAAGCTCAGGCTTGAGGACATGAGAAGCTCCTGATGAGATCTAAAATCTTCCTGTGGGACCTGGCAAGGAAGAAGATGAAGACAGTATTGGGGTAGGGGCTGGCTCTTCCGCTATTGCTGGAGTAATCTCGTCTGAGGCACCATGGTCTGATCCCAGGTCGGGGTCCAGTGCCAGACACGACACTGTTGCCAATAGTCTCTCTGATGCCCCAGACAATGAGCGTTGCATGTGGGAGCCTAGAGCAGGAGGGAAAACCCCCATGTGTTCTAAAATTGCCAGGGCATTGGCCATTGCCTCAGCAGCCAAGCACCTGCTGGTGGGCCCACAGCAAAACCTGTGGCAAGTGCAGGATTCGCCTGTCCCCTGAGCAGAGCTATCTCCTCACCCTCCGAGTCTGAGGAGGAATCCTCCCTCGGTGACCACAGTGGTGCCACTGGTACCTCTGCCTCCCTGCAGTACTAGCAGGCATGAGTGCCTGGGATTCAGGAAACGGTACCAGGGTTCTGGGGGTGCGATACCACATATCCTGAGACCAGCAATGAAGTTTTTGGGGACTAGTGGTGGAGGTCCGGGGAGCAGTGCCACAAAGCTGGGGATCACTGTGGGGGGCCTCCATGGCAAACTAGCTTGTAGATGGGCTCGCAGTCGTCAGCACCGTAGAGGGGTCTTGGTGCTGAGATCTCCTCTCACAAGGTGTTGATGGCACCGGGCGTGATAAAAGGTCTATGGTTGCTTGAAATGACTTGGGCGTAGATGGTACTGTCAGGTACTGTGTCCCCCTTCTACTCCCAGGAGTTGGTGATGGGTCCCGAGTCAGACTTCAAATTCTGAGGGATAAGGCTGTTGCTGATCTGAGTTCTGGGGAAGACAAAGTGGCCCAGCGCAGGTCTGGAGTCATCCCCTGCTTTTTTTGTCCTTTATCGTTAGGGAGCGCCCTCTTCTGGCATGGTATTTTGTATGCCTTTTCTTGGGCACCAGCAATGGAGAGCAGTGCTGGGAGGAGCCAAGTGCCAGGGGGCGCTCCGTACTGACACCAATGTACTCAGTGCCGAATCTGAATGGCTTGGCTCAGAAGCTGGTCTAAGAGCCGACTCCATCAGCAGAGTTCCTAGTCTAATGTCTCACTCCTTTTTGGTGCACTGTCTGAACCTTTCACAGATTCTGCACTTATCTCACACGTGAGTCTCCCCAAGGCACTTCAGACAGTTCTCATGGTGATCATTCATAGGCATAGATTTCTTGTACAATGCGCGTGGTTTGAAGCCTGGGGAATAGGGGCACGTCCCTCCTCCATACAACTTATCACTAACTAACTAAGCTAACCTAATTTATACACATCTATATACACTAATTACTAAGAGAAACCACTGGTTTGGAAAGCTTACTAAGGCAAGATGATGTTCTAGCTCTATCACAAGCGGTAAGAAGGAACTGAAAGGGACATATGCACACAACTCCTAAGGGCACTAGAGCCAACCCTAGGGATACCATTGAGGGAAAAACCTCCAGCATCGGTGCATGTGGCGCACACACACCTGACATAGAATGGACAGGAGCAAGCACTCGAAGAAGAATGGATCTTATGACCTTGTTCTCCATGGCTTAAAAGCGCCTATTCTAGGTATTTCTTAGGCACTTCTTTGGAAGTTCAAGTCTCTGCATTACTTTTGACTGAAGATCAGACACTTGCAGCCAAACATGTTTAGGAGCATCTATCCCAAGGTCAGCTGATATTTCTGCTGCATTATGGGTGTCAAAGGCAGCCCCTATATGGTGCTTAGTAAAGATAGTCTCTAAAATTTCTTACATCTCTCTTTAGGAAAAGAACTGAAGCCATGGTGAACCTTCAGTCCCAGAGAAGTAAAGACGGTGGAGTCTTGAGGACCAATACATTCTCAGCACAGAGTCTAGAGTTATAGCCTGGTGTCAAACGGCAATACTATCAGTTAGACTTTCACTAGCTCCATCTTTAGAGAGCTTCTCTATAATTCCTATTCTTAGAAAGCAAGTGGCTAATTTGGATCTCAGTCCTGCAGGACAAGATTGAGAAACCAGCTAGCATACTAGAGATTTAGAATTTGTGCCAAGGACACAGTGACATGACCTCTTCTGAGAAGTCCACATCTTTTGCTTGCTTTCTTCAGCTTCCAAAGTTTGAGGCCCATTAAGGGATCTTACCAAATCTTATCAGTTTCCCATTGTACTAATCTGTGACACCACTGTCACTTACTTGAAGAAAAGTTAGTTTCCATCATGCCCTAGCAGCAAGTGGTTTTAATTCCGACTCCCTTTCTGGGTTCCACTGCAAAGGTAGGCATCCAAATATACAAAACAAAATACCACAAACAAACAAAATAAGTTTTGAAACCTGTTTTCTTTTTATAAACACTCAGCGATGGGAAGATATTGCGTAGGAGTCTCTCTCCCTGTTCTCAAACGACTTTTCACATACAAAGCATGATTTTTTTAAAAAAATTGTAGGGGCAAAGGAAGGTAGCTTTTTTTTTTTTTTTTTTTTTTTAAATTAAAACTGCAGGTCTTATCTACTTTGCTCTTCATGGAAGACTAAAGAATTATTACGTTTACGACAAGGAGGCAAAAACTGATTGAAAGGATATTGATTGGGCTGAAAGCTCTTTGGCCTCCACCATGAAATGGACTCTCTGCTGACAACAGCTGCAACCTGATGTAGATGCAGGCGTAGGCAAGGAAACATTCTCTTAGTCACTGGTTCTATTTTACACAGTGGACAAGGCCTTTAAATTGTTGACATCTATTTACTCAAATGTACAAGAAAAACTTGGGAGAAAAGATATTTGTTAAAATACTCAGCATGCCCCTGAATGTCTAGTGTGTGAACCGCCTTTAGGAGTTCCCCAGCAAAACCTGGAAGGGCCAAATTCAATATCCCTCATTTTCAAAGTTACCAGAAACCAATTTTTGTCAGAGACAGAGAAAGAGCATGCACACAGATTTCAGGATCTCTTTACACACCATAAAGCAACAAAAATTGGACAGTTTTTTTCCTTTTCAGGTCTTCTTTAATCCATTTACACTGGGGGGTCAAGACTGCCAACACTCAGCCATAAGTAGTCAACAATATAAGCCTCTTTCCCCAACACAAAGTCACTGATCTATGATCCAAGAAATTGAACGGCAGATTTTTATATGACGACATTCAATTTAATATATTTTTGAATTCTAGATTTACCTTTACTCTTCTATTCTGTAAGGGTGTGGCGGTGAAAATATCATCGTGGTTATCCTTTGGCAAATGCTCCAGGAAGTCTCTGATCTGTTGCTTCCTTTTAAGGGTTCCCACTTTAGCAGTTATTACCGGTTGTTTCTTATCTGCATCTGCCAATATATTATATTTGTTCAGTGGTATTAGCTATCCTATTCGGTCTTACATATTATTAGTTATAGACAAAACTCTTGTGATGAAAAATCCACAGTCCTATGATCTTTGGAGTTGTCCTGCTGCCTGATGGTGGTACCTCAGGTTTCTACAGAATTTACCTTTAAAAAAGAAAAAAAAAAAAGTGTATCTAGCCCTTATCTCAATGCGATGTTGACTCTGCAGCTTTATGATAGCATTGTAAACATCATTTTTTAGCTATTTTATTGGTCATTTAAGAAGAAATATTCTGTGTGTTTGCATATCAGATATGAAAGACATTAGGTATCTGTTGTACAATCTGATCTCAGGTGCCTTTGGCTTCATTCTATCTCAGATCTTCCATGCAATAGACTGAGTAGACCAGAGAGATTCAGCAGCTTCTGGAATGCTCATTCCAGAACTAACTTAGTACAATTCAATGAGGATTCCACCCTCTGCAAATCTAGAGCCAATTAATTCTCACAATTGATAAATTATAGTTTGAGTATTTAACATTTAAAGCTTCAGGAACAGATTTGGAGACTAGCAAATGCAAGCTTTTTCCATGGACCATTTTAAAGAAAAGAACGTTACCTACCTGTAACTAGAGATTCTTCAAGACGTGTGGTCCCTATTTATATTCCATATGCCAGAAGATTTTTGTAGCAGTGTCTACTGACCCGTGCATACATCTCCTCATGTCTCAAGCGAGGTTATATCAGGCCATGCGGGTCGACACCCCTTCAGCCACCCTTTAAGCACCGAGCAGACCAGATCCGCAGCAGAGAGGATGTAGGGTAAGAATTAGATTAAAAATAGGGACCACACATTTCGAAGACCCTCCAGTTACAGGTAAGTAACCTTTTCTTCTTCTTCAAGTGGTGGTCCCTATATGTATTCCAAACATGGATCCCACATGAGGGTAGGAAGTCGAGGTTGAGGAAAGAGGTTTATTGCACCCTTAAGGAACCTTTTTGTGGTTGGGTGAGACAGCATTGAGTATCTCTCTACAGGTTGGTGAAAGGCTGTAATAGCCACTAGATGGACCCTAAGAGAATTTAGGAATAATCCTGATTTTTTAAGGGTAAGAGCATATTCTAGAATATGTAAAAAAGAGTAACAGAGATTTGTTGGGAGGTGCACCAAATCTGAAACCAGGACCATTTCTGCAGGTAAGTAAGTCAGGTGGAGGACTTTCTATTCTGTAATAGAACATCTTGTACTTTCTTTGAGTGTGAACTTTATAGGTGCTGGAACAAAGCAGAAGCCAATCTCAGACAGAGAATCCTCAAGTTGGGATGTAGGACATGCCCTTCGGCCTGTGAGAGGTGGTGCAAAAAGGTTGGGAGAAAGATTGGTGAGCACGTTGCGAGCTGTGTCAGGTAATGGTACCAGGTCTGTCTTGGCCAAGTAAAAGCAATCAGGATGACATGAGCTCTGTCCCATTTCATTTTTAGCAGGACCTTCAGCAGAAGAGGAAACTGAGGAAAGGCATAAAGAAGGTCCTTGTCCCAGAGAAGAAGAGGAGCATCGCCCAGAGAGTGCTGTCCCATCCCTGCCCTGGAGCAGTGGTGTGCACACTTCTTGTTCTGGTAAGTGGTGAATAGGTCTGTGGACAGTGTTCGACATCGTGTGAACATATTGTGGAGTACTGACAGGTGCATCTCCCACTCATGATCGTGCCAGAATTTGCAACTGAGGTTGTCTGCTATCAAGTTCGGCGTGACATTGTGAGAGATGTGCCAGTTCCATATAGCTTCATTGCCTCCGCGCACAGGGAGAGCAACCTGCCGCCTTCCCCACCCTCTGACGGTTGATGTAGTACATGCAGGCTATGTTGTCTGTTAGGATCTTTGTATGTGATCCTGTGATCAGGAGGAGAAAATGGGTGTTGGCATTCCTGACTTCTCTGTTTGAGGAGATTGATGAGCAGAGACAGCTCCATAAGTGACCATTGCCTTGCATCGTGAGGCCATTTAAATGTGCGCCCCACCGTTGGAGACAGTCTGTGTCTATAGAGCCACAATACTGTGGACAGTATTGAACTATCTGTATGAGGGAAACCAGGGATAGGAACCTGTGCTGAGGTAGAAAGGCTTTGGCCTGTATGGCGTCTAGGTAGGCCCCTATGAATTCCAGGCATTGCACTAGGGTGAGGATTGACTTCCGGGAGTTGATCTGTAAACCCAGATCTGTGAACAAGAGTACTGTAGTGCCAACGGCTTTGTGGGCCTCCTGGAGAGGTCAGGATCTGAGGAGACAGTTGTCCAGGTATGGGTAGATCATTACACTCACAAGGGATAAGTAAATGGCTATTAATGAGAACTTTGGAACTCATTAGTAACAACTTCTCTCAGGGCCGACAGCCCAAATGAGAAGACTCTGGGACATCATCATCATCATCATCAATAGAGTGAACCTGAGAAATTATCTGTGAGCTGATAGGATCGAGATGTGAAAGTAGGTGTCATGGAGGTCAAGGGCCAAAACCCAGTCTTGCTATTCCAATGGTGGACTGATCATCGATAAGATGACCATCTTGAACTTCTAAGCCCCAACAAACTTGTTGAGAGCTCTGAAGCCCAATGTGGGTCTCCAACCTCCATTTCTTTTGGGTATTAGGAAGTAACAAGAGTAAAACCTCTTGCCTTGCAGATGCTGAGGTACTAGTTCTCTGGATCCTAATTGGAAGGGGCAATCTATATATACTCATAGTAAACTCATAAGAAGAGTCCCTGAAGAGGGAGGGGGAAGGGTGTTGTGGACGGGTATGGAGGTGAAGTGGATGGGAGTACCCGGATCGAATGATCTCTAAAACCCATCAGTCCGAAATTGTGTTCCCAGACACTGTGAAACGCCATCTATTGGTGGCCAAATGGATATACAACCATGGTTGGTTGCGTCAGTTGTGGGGAGTGGTCTCGCAGCGCCTCTACCTGCTGTCAAAAAGTAGTGTTTAGATGCAGGGAATGGGATGAGGTTTCTGAACCAGACAGTTTTCGCTTTAGAAATATCCCTTTCTTCCTCTACGGTTTGAAATGGCACTGAGATTGATATTGAGGCATATGGTCTGTGTTGAGACTGGGAACTAAACACCCATTTTGTCCTGGCGTATAGATTCCCAGCACCCTGAGAGTAGCCCTGTAGTCCTTCAAGATATGAAGGGAGGCGTCGGTGAAGAGCTTCATGCCCTCAAAAAGAAGATCTTCCACTATGGACTGCACCTCTTTCGGGAATCCCGACAAGTGGAACCATGCCACCCATCGCATCACCTCCACTGTGATGGACCTAGCTGCCATGTCGGTGGTGTCAAGGACAGATTGTAGCAATGTTTTTGTTACTAATTGTTCCTCTTCTATGATGACTTTACAGGATTCCCAATGTGCCTCTGGCAGCTTGTCAACAGTCATTGTTTGTTATAATTTGTGTAGTCATATTTGGCCATGAGCACCTTGTAGTTGGCAATATGGAACTCAAGGTGGCCGAGGAATACACCCTCCTGCCAAAGAGATAAAGGCATTTCCAGTGGTGTTGCCGGTCACAGGAATTGACATGGTCTACCACGATGGAATTAGGTGGTGGGTGGGAGAAAAGGAACTGATTCCTTTGTGGGGACATATTTTTTTTTTGTCTGCCCACTTGCAAGTTGGAGCCACCGAAGCTGGGGTTTGCCACACAGTTTTGGCATAGTCTAAAATGGTCTAATTAATTGGAAGGGCAATCTTTGATGAAGAGGAAGAGTGCAGGATTTTAAGGAGCTGATGGATGGGTGTCCTTAACCTCCTCCAAGAGTATGTGGAGGGTGTCTGCACCCTCTTCACTAGCTCCTGGAAAAGGCAGAAGTCATCTGCCAGAGATGGTAGGGGAGGGCATGATTCCTTTGTCCAGGGAGAAGGAAGATATGGTCTTTGATGTTTATGTCCTCCTCCATTCCAGCTTCCTCCATCTCCTGAGGCAGTTCAGAGGCCCTGGATGCTGTCGCTGAGGAAGTATGTCTGGAGCGTTCCCAGGCAAGTTTTCAAGCCCATGGGGCAGGCGATCAATGTGCCACCCAAGGGTCTCAATATGGCCATTGCAGCATAGGACTTGGTGAGAGTGTTCAGGGGAGGCCATACCAAGATGGTGGAGGTGGTAAAGACATCTGGTACCTACTGGTAGTGGGTCTCATTGGCGCTAGGAAGGAGTACTGTGAGACCAACTTCTCTGGCTCACTGTCCGAACCCTCACTAGATAGCAGAGAGGCATGGCACAGCTAAGGGGATATCCCCCGTGCCTGGTAAAGGCTCAGTGCCATAATATTGGTACCGAGAGATGGGTATTCAGGTGAGTTCCATATGCGGAGGTCTCTGACGTGATGGAATTCCATCGATACCAAATGTCCCAGTGTCGTGGGAAACAGAGACCTAGTCTGTACCAATCTTTCTGGTACCAGGCAAGCTGCTGCTGGCAGTACCAAGGTAGATTCGCATACCAAAAACGCCTTTTGGGCTTGTTCTTTGTCTCTCAGTACTGAAGAGTCGGTGCCCATGCCCACAGGGTCCATGGGCCCATCCATGGTACCGGTAACTGACAGTCACCATGCATGGGTGCCGGACTGCAGTCTTGTTGCTGCGGTGCCGCGGGTACTGAGCGAGATGGAGATTGCGTGCGGCTACCCCTAGGCTCACTTACAGGACTTCCTGCCCTCTTCTTGGATGATTTACAAGGAGTCCCCACTTCCCTTAGAAGTCAAAAGGGCTGTGGGCTAGACCCATGTCCAGTCGGAGATTGAGGGCAGAGAGCTGCCTCCATGAAGATACTCTTTTGGTGGAGTTCTCTGTCCTTGCATGATCTTGGCTGGAGCTGCTGGCAGAGGGAGCATTTTTGCTCTATTTGACCCTCACTAGGGCAGCTGATGCACTGAGCGTGCTTATCCGCAACTGATATTGCCTTGTTGCAAGTGAGGCATTTCTTGAAGCTCAGGCAGCTGGGCATACCCCCAATAAGGGGAAGGATCCCCAAAGAGGAAAAAGGAGGGAAGAAAAAGCTTGGGGGTTTGGGAACGAAGAAATAACTAAAACTGGAACTGGGGATATCTAACTGTGAACTGTAAACAGAAGAACAATAGCCTTAATGGACTGCTAATGGCTCGGTCTCTAGCCAGGCACAGTTGAGAAGGAACAGAGGACAGTTAGCCCACGCACACTTACTAGCCTCCTGGCATAGCATGAGGAAAGAGAGCACATATGTGGGCCTAATCGACACTACTACTAAAGTTCTCTGATCAGCAATGCAGGGACACAGACACGCCTATAGTGAGTGGAGCATCCATAGGGACAGTACTTGAAGTTGTAGATTAGGCTGCCACAAATGTTGTGCACCACTACAATTCTCACTGGGCTATCAATGTTGCAGGTCTTTAAAACCTAATAACATTAGTCTTATTCAGCAGTTGTGCTGGATTAAATCCAATTTGTATGCTGAAAATGCATCAGTGTGTTAACCTACTTACTACACATACAATAATGGTACCTCTGTGTATGTGCATCTGCTTAGTGTGGACTGAATTAAAAAACAACTGCTTGAAAAATCAGAAAAATGAAGAAATAGAAGGAACATATGTGATTTGGGCAGAAAGGCCAATACCTTTTTGTCTGTTTTTATCTGATGCAGTCTTTGTGGCATGCTTTTTGGAACCTTTTGTCTGATGCTCTTCCATATACTTCTGCTGGCATTCTTCTGCAGATCGAGTACCCACAGTCATTGCTACATCCACCCAAAAGCCATTCTTGTGTTTTGGGAAAGAAGCAACAGCCCTGTAAAGAGAGCAAATAAAAAAATACATCTGTAGCCAGAAGAAATGGGTTGAACTACATGTTCATTCAAAAGTCAAACCTCTGATCTACAAATTGTAAGACAGACTGAATATAATATTTAAAACTGTTAGGTTTAAAAAAAAATTAAACTAAATTTGAAAAAAAACCCACAAACTCCTTTTCTTAGGAACGTAGAAATGGCCAGACCAGATCAATGGTCGCTCTAATCCAGAATCTTGTCTCCAACAGCAGGCAGTACCAAACATTTTAGAGGAAGGTATAAAACCTTCATAACAGACAATTATGAAGTGTCCTGCACATGGGCAGAGTTCCTTCCTAAGCTCAGGCACAGTAGTTCTTTTTACCCTGAAACATTAATTTATATGTTTTAAAATTTTATCCTAAATTAACTAGTCATTCTTATTATTCACAGAAGTGTCAAATTCTGCTCAGTTCTTGGCCTCACTAATGCCTTGTGGCGATGAGTACCACAAATGAATTTCCCTTTAAGTTTTAAGTGTTACCTTTTATTTTTGTTTTTTCAAACACTCCCTTCCTATTTTATTTGGAGAAAGCAAGTGGTAGTTCCCATCTATCTTTCCTTACCCCACTCATTAGTTTGTTTGCTTCTATTATGTCACCTCTTATTTACTTGCTCCTTCAACTAAACAGTCCTAATCACTCTAAATTTCCTCATGTGAAAAATCTCACACTTAGAAACATCAGCACCTTAGACTGAAGCACCTAAACATCTAATTCCCGTGATTTTTTTTTGTACAACCTATCTTGTTTACTTTTTGCATATCTCAATTCCCACAACAAAAACTAAGTGAGTTTCTGTTTTGTTTCTAGTCATTTTAAATTTTTAGCTTTCCTGCACTTACACAATGTTGTAATATGTTTGAGCTGCAAATCCTGTGAGGGAGTATTTTAAAAATAGGAAACTTGTGTTAAAGAATTTGTTTTAATTAAAATTTGAAGGTTTTGCATAACTTATTTTACCAAAATCTACATTGTCTGTGTCTTTCATTTCAATATTTTTTTAGGTGTACAATATTGTACTGTCTGGAAAAATACCCAAAGTGCGCAGTCTTTTTCTTTTATTATTTTTAAGCCTGAAAAAGACAAATTTCTAAATTTAAGAAAGAGATAAGGACTGAAAAATGAAACAAGAAAAATTAACAGAATAGTCTAAGCAAATATTAAACACACACTACTGTAACTGGCCCATCTTACTCTACCTTTACTGAAAATTAACCAAAGTGATGCTAGGTTAATCTAAATGCTCAAGTCTAATATATTCCTTAAAAGTCCAGGTAAAGGGCTCTGGGTTGTTTTTTGTTGTTACCAAGCATAACTGCTTGCCTGTGTAGTTTCTGTAATTCCTTCTCAGTCCAGTTTTCGGTTGCACCTGGAAAAGACTCCAAGAAATTCTGCACCTCTCTCTTGTCAGATTCCCTTGACTTCATCACTGAATATTTTGTACTGTTGGAAATCTTGCAGTCAGGTTTTTTGGCAGATACTTTTGATTTCTTTTCTTTTCTTTGAAATTCTCTATCACTGTCTTCTGTCTCAGTCTCTGACTCAAACACAAATGTTGGATAGTTGATACTCGCTATTCTTCTGCTTACTCTCCTGTCAATCAAAGGGGCACTGCTGGACCCATTAGCAGGAGCCTTCCCTTTGGGTTCCTCTTCTGATTGGTTCTTCTGGTCAGACAGATCTATCCTTAACTGTCTGTTGTGGGAAAAAGTGGCTGCAAAATTTTCTATTTTCCTTTGCTCAGAGGATTTCTTCTTTGTATCGCTCTGTGAACTCTTAGACTCATAATTATTAATCTTCCTCTGATTCTCTCTTTCCAAAAAGGGTTTTGTTTTCCTTTTGACAGACAGAGGGATATCTTCACTGGATTCTTCCTCATTCTTGCTTGAGGATTCTTCCGTAGACAGTTTGTCTTGGCAAGACTGTTTCAGTGACCTTAAAGAATACTTGGAAGTCTTGAGCTCTTTACCAGAGTTTGTTTTGCAATTTCTGGTCTCTTTCCCATATTTTGCAATATTTTGCTCTGCACTTTTTTCTGCAGTCCGGCTATTATATTTTAGGTTATTTTGGCACAGCTTTTTATGCTGCAGGGTGGCCAACATAAAAACAGTTTTTTTATCAATATTATTAAGTTCAGCTTCTGAGTCATCTGAAATAAAACGTCTAGGATCCCTTTTGTCACTGGACCCAATTTCTTTTTTGGAATTTGCTCTCGTCTCATAGATTTTTCCTAAAAGAAAAGAAAATAGATAAAAATTGTTTTCACATACACCAGGACAGATTGTACTTGTGATGTAGCACTGTGCACTGTTTAACAACTATAGCTTACACCCCCCTTATAGCAGTTTCACTGAACCCCTTGAACAATTGTTAAAGCTGGATGTTCCCTTCCACTGATACTAGCAGAAGGCAGTGGAACAGGATAAAGGCATGGAGCAGCTCCCCAGCGTGCAAAACCCCTGACTCCACAGAAGCCTCTCCATCAGACTAACAGAAGACTAGAGATCCGCAGGTCAGGAGGGCTAGGAAGCAACTGCTTTAAGAAACCTGCTCTCCTCCCAAATGCATAGAAATAATATTTTAAAACCAGTGGAAACGAGAGCCGGAAAGCAGCACTAACTCCCATTCTGTCCTGGCCTGTCCCTATATGTGAACGATATGGCACAGGCAAGCTGAAGTCACCTTGAGTGAACATCCCTTCCAGCTGGTGGCAGAGTCAGCTGCCCAGCATTTGAAGGCTATGTCCTACCTCATACCTCAACATGAGCATTTTTTGAAAATTCCACCAGTGAATATGGCAAAGTTTTCTAGGCTCTCTGAGCCCATCTCATGGGTTATACCTCGGGAAAGTACAATATATTGGGCCCAATTATGCACTCTTGCACATACTTCCATTTATCAAAACTCCACGGAAGAGGAGTATGTTTTCAAAACCCCTCTGAAAAATCAGATGCTACACTGTATATGTGTGAGGCAGTGTGGTCCAGCAGTCAGGGCATTTGAATGAGGCAGCAGGAGACCTAGGCTCTATTTCTGGCTCTGCCAATGACCTGCTGCAGGACCTGGGGCAAGATACTTAACTTTTCTGTACTTAAACATCACCCCTATTGTAAAGGAGGAAACTGGCTTTCCTTTGTGAAACACTGAGATCTATGGATGAAAAGCACTAGGTCAGAGTTAAATAATCATCCAAGACATTTTGATACTAATAACTTTCAATGTATTGCACAGATCAAAGAGAAAAATGGAAGTTTTTCCTAATCTAGACAGTAAACATATTTTCCCATCTTTATGCTTTTCCATTATCTACTATAAGAAACCTACAGAATAGCCTCACTGCATATTTCATGCTCACAGAAGTGAACAGGAAAAATATATCCTAAGTTAAATTAAAACAACCCAATTATCAGAAAATAGATACAGTTCAATGATTAAGATTTTATTACATCAAACTCAAGTATCTTGTCAAAACGAGTGTTTTGACAACCTAAGGTGCCTATAGGCCAACTGCCTGACGAGGAAGATTGGGGAGGAGACCTGAGGCCAAATCTCCTGTTCCTTCTTCTTTGGTGGTCCTGCCTCATAGTCTGCAGGAAGTAACAGCTCACCTGCTGTGGCCTATACTGCTTCCTGGAACTTGTCAGTATGTAAAGTTCCAGGGACTTAAAGGTTGCCTTGAAGTCCTTACAGCCCTGCAGTCTGTCATCTGTTTTTCTGGAGAAAAACAAGGATCCCTCGAAAGGGAGGTCCTGGAGGGTCTGTTGCACTTCCTGACGGCGCTCAGAGGACTGCAACCAAGAGCTCCTATGCATTGGCGCCACGGTTACTATTAACCTGTTTGCAGTCAGCAGCATCCAGGGCCATCTGCAGGGAGGCCCGAGCCACAGTCTTTCCTTCCTCAATCAGGGAGGAAAATTCCTATCTGGCATCTTGGGGAAGTAACCCCTTAAATTTCTGTCAGCGACTCCCACATATTAAAGTCATAGAGCCCCAGCAGGGCTTGCTGGTTTGTTATATGGAGCTGAAGGCCCCCTAACAAGTATGCATTCTGCCCGAAGAGGTCCAGCTTCTTAGGGTCGATCCCATTCGCTGGCCACCACAACCACCAATGACTCCGCAGGGTTGGATGGGGGTGGAGGGGAGGAAAAGCGTGAAAAAAAATTCATACCCTTTGGCAGGGACAAAGTATTTTTGCTCCGTGCGCTTTGCCATTGACAGGAGGGAGGTCGTGGTTTGCCACAGGGCCTTAAATCAGGTCCATAATGGCATCATGCAGCAATACAGCCACTCTAGATGGGCCCACTGGCGAGAGAATGTCCAGGAGACAGTGCGTCATCTCCTTGACCAAACCCATTTTGGATCCCTAGGTTTGAGGCTACCTGTTTCAATAGGTCTTAATAAACCTTATGGTTGTCCGGAGGTGGGGAGGCCCAGTTGCCACTGTGGCCTTATCCAGAGACGAGGAAGAGGAAACTAATATGTTTCCTAGGTGTGTGCCGGGTCCTGGCCCTCTAGGGAGCCTGATATTAGGGTAGAGTTAGAAGGTCCCTTGCTACAGCGAAAGTTTCAGAAGTTGACGGTTCTCCTGGTGCTTGTGGTGTTTCTTCTTGGGCACCAAGGAAGATGATCAGTGCCGAGAGACCCAGTTAGATGAAGGAGTGTTGTGCACCAACGCGGAGGTATGTGGTGCCGAGTCTGAGTGGGGCTCTGAGGCCAGTCTTAAGGCTGCCTCCATGAGAAGGACCTTCAAATTGAACAGCTTGCTCCTTCTGGGTCCAGGGTCTGACGTCCTTACAAATTTGGCATTGATCTTTCCTATGAGTTTCCCCTAAATTCTTGAGGCAGCTTGAGTGTGCATCACTCAAAGGGATAGACTTACTGCACAAGACTTGAACCCTGATGACTAAAGCACACCTCAGCACTGTTATCTAAGAGCAGAGGAGCCCAAACTATTCAGAACTATTAAAAACTACACAAACTACAGTAACTATTTACACTAAGACTAATAGACAAACTAGTAAGAGAAGAAGTTGCCAGGCAATAAGTGTTCCAGCAACCATTATGGGTGGTAAGAAGGAACTGAAGGGGAGCAGGTCAGAAGGGCCCTTTATACCAGTGCTATGAGCGTGCAACGCCAGGAAGCACTAGAGCCAACCCAACAGGTACCACTAAGGAAAAGATTCTGGCAACTGTGCTCAGGGCACACATTGGAATGGATACATGCAAGCACTCAAAAAAGCAGCACACCCAGCAAGTAAGCTAAGAGTCTGTACTAGATCATTGAGGACCTGGTTGCACATATTACATCTGTCTCTTGAAGTTTTTGCATCAAGGCAAGATATTTCAATTGATACGAATCCTATTCCCTCAACTGCTTAGGGACATATTCTGCTCCCTAAGTCAATGGGAACCCTCAGGTCATTACAAAGTGGGCCATCAGGAAGAACCCAAGCACCCTTCTGCTTACAAGAATGGGGCAGACAGGTTTGGCCAGGGACAGTGTTCCTCACATAAAACAAATCTGCTAGGTTTCAGTTAAGTGTATCCAATTGATAGAATCTGTCCAAACTACTGAGGAAATTAAGACTATCAAAACCACAAAGTGAATCTTGAAGAGTTAATTCCAACATGAAGGCACTGAATAAATATGGAACAGAAGAAAGGTCGATAGAAAATGCTACTCTGTTACTCCATCTAAATCATTCATCTACATTATATTGGCTAAGACCCAGCCAAAATAAAATATTCCCTTCATGAAATGAATAATTCTATAGGAGAGGCTCTAGTTGCTTCAAAACGGAAACCAACTTTTGTTTTTAACTTAGTTTTATGAGTTTACTGTATACTTCCCCAAAGATTTAAAAGTTGATGATCTAATGTAATTTTTCCTGTTCACGCAGGCCACTTATTTTCTGCACTTCACTCAGTTTTAAAAGTGAAGCTAGATTGATGAATTTTTGTATATTCTTTCCCTTTTCAGTGGGTCAGTGTGTGACAACTAAGCTTGATGTGTTCAGATTCAAAACACAGCAGCAGAAATTAAAAAAAAAATCTACCTGTTTCCATTTCAATTTATTATCTGTCTATTCATGAAGTTTTTATTCTCTCTCTTTTCACACCACCTGTCTTTTCGGCATAAAACTAGTGGACAGTGTTGCTTTAATTACTACAAAAGTCAACTAACAATCAAGATAGATTAAAAAAGTTCTTAGCATCGACACCATCATACTGGTTTTGTTATAGCCCCACATTTAATAGACTGACTATCTTCCCCATTTACAATTAATTCAGGGGGAAACCTGCTGTTTAGCAGCTTTCAGACACATTGCTGTTCTTACCTTTATTTTGGCTTTTAGTTTTTGCTTCACTTGTGTCTACTGCATCCTCTCTGTTGTTCTTTGGAGAGCTGGAAATAGTTTTCTTTTGGTCTCGTTCATGAATACATTCCTTGAAAAATAAGAAATTATATTTAAGTGTCTGCCAGAGATTATACACATCAGCTATAGTAAAACCAGTACTGAACAACAAGCTATAAATTATTCTGTGTTGCACTCAGAGATGGAGGGCTGGGGATGATCTGAATAAACTATATGGCGCATTATTTTGCTATACTGTATCAATAGTATTTTGTAATCCTTGATGCTCATACAAATTTGAATGTATGTGGGACACCACAGAGTGAAACCAAAATAGAAGATCAGGTTTCCTTTAATTTATAGGACCACTTTAACTAAGAAAGTGTCTCAAACTGAGGTCCATGGAGCCATTTATATCACAATGGTAAAGAAGCAATTCATCTTCAAGCAATGATGCCAGCTAGCTATTACAGCACAGTAATAGCTATTACCAGTCCTCTTAAGGTTTTCCAGAGGCTTTTTAGATCAATTAAGCTTTTAAAAAAAAAAAAAAAAAAAAAAAACCAGAACAGCAGTCCCATTTTAAGTCCATGCACAACTAATGAATAACAGTACTGTATCTTCCTTTCACTTAAACTCAACCATGATCAAATCCGCCTAGTGTGTTAGAATTAGCTGGCAGTTGCAAACACAAAGGACTGAACCAAACCGCGAAGTGACCAGAGATCAGACCAGAAAGAGCTACAGGAGAAGAGGGAAGATGTGGTCCTAATAAATGTGAAGTCCTCCACCCACTGAGAGGAAATTAAACTAAACAGCACAGATAAATGTGGAGGTTTGCTGCACTGGCATGAGTTTATTTTCATCTTCTCACCTTATTAGTGTCCTAACGTCACTTTTTTAATATAATCAGTACAGTTATGGAATTAGCATTTTGAGGTTGCAAAGGAATCTCTCTTGGGTGCTTATACAGGCTCCATTAGCACAGTATGTGAGCACCTCACAATCTGATGTATTTATCTTCACAACACCCCTGTGAGATAGCACTGCCCTATCATCCCATTTTACAGATGGGGAACTGAGGCACAGAGACCAAGGGCCAGATTTTCAAAAGGGATTTCAGGTACCTAAAAAGCAGTTATCTGCCTCTTTAGGCACCTAAAAACCCTTTGAAAACCTGACATTAAGTACCTTGCCCATCGTAACATAAGGAGTCTGTGACAGATCAGGGAACTAAACCCAGATCTCCCGAGTTCCAAGCTAGCATGCTCAGCACTGGGCCATCCTCAAGAAGTGATCCTTTCAAAGTGCTTCACAATAGAAAAAAGTTAAAAACCTACTAAACTAAGAGGTTGTAGTATGCAAAAGTCATCTTACCTTTGATACTTTTAAACAAACAATTATAGAATAATATGGAGAAAAATATCTTACACTATTCAAGTAGTTTTTTCCACCCTCTTGTATAGTAACATTTAGATTATTATCAACTAACTCTCGTTGTCCACACCAGTAATTCAATGGAGGTTTAATGCGCCGACCACTACGGGTGTAACTTGCATTGGAGTCTTTTTGCACAGAACTGTGTTTGGGTGTCATACCTACACAAAACACACAAAAATCCTGTTAGCAGCAGAATAGGTTTGGGGCTTTTTTACACAAAGTACTGATTTTAAAAGTAATCTTTATTAGGATTTTACAGGCATAAACCAACATGTATGCAAGTTCAAAATACTGCATTTTACATGAAAGTGATGCTCTCACAAAACGAAAGTGGGTATCTAAATCAAGAAATTACCATTCTTTTTAAAAGCAGACAAGTCAAAGACCCATGTAACTTAGTATGATTGAAATATTATATATTTTTTTCTCCTCATGGCAACCAAATTTATGCTCTCAAATCTTTTGATTTTGTGACTTAGTTAAAAAAGTGATGATACACAGAGATCTTATAGGAAGGTGGGGGATAAGAGGAATGTACCAACGAAAAGTTTAGACTCAGTTTATTCCTATGTAATTGTACGGAAGCACATTGGAAAAAAGTACAAAATGTACAGAGGATACAAAAATGAAGAGGATTGGATAAAGAGATTAATTAATTAATTAATTAAATCTGATAAAATCCCTGTGGGAGCATCATATCATAAGAAGGATATTCAGAAACTGACAGAGGTGCAAAGAGCAATTCAGATATGGTGCACCTAGGAAAACTAGGCTTGTACTAAGAAAAAGGTGGATAAGAGGAAACAATATATAGGTTGTAAAAAAGTGTCAACATTCCAGAGAAAACCTGACTGTCATAACTGTTCATGCATTGTAGTTATAGCCACGTCAACCCAGGATATTACAGACCCAAGGCGGGTGAGGTAATATCTTTTGATTGGTCCAATAAAAGATATTGCCTCACCCACTTGGTGTGTCTAATAATGATTCATAACAATTACAGGTTCAAAAAAGAAGCCAGCACAAAACTGAGGTTGAGAGAGGGGGCTAAGCATTAAGGGAGATTAAAATATTTCTCAAAGAGAATGTGAAATGGCTGCGAGCAAGAGGAATTGAAATTGCAATTGTAAATGTACTCATTATATAAAAAGGAGTAAAATAAAAACTTACACAGAACTTACATGGAATAAAAGGTGGCTAGGTATGTGGATGTACCACACAGCCTCTTTGAGCCAAATTCAGACTTAGTCTAAGTTATGCAACACAAACCAATGTTGATGGTTCATTCCTCACTTAAACTGTGGGTTAAATTTGTCCCTTCATGTTCAAATATTTTAATACAACACTGAGCTTTTTTGTAAGAAAGAAAATGTCTCTACAATTGGCAAAAAAAATTCTCATGTTGTGACCATTCCAAAAATGATAAAAGAAAAAGTCAGTTAATTTAAATAGTTAAACACTAACAATTTTGAAAAAAAAAGAGGAAAAAAAGTACTCACATCTGTTTTCATCTTCATTCGATGCTAATTCGTAAGTGGTGTTTCGTGTTCCAGATCGTTTTTTTAAGCCTCCCGTTAACTCTTCAACTTCTTCCAACATATCCACTTCCACAGAACTCATTTTTTCATTGCCAGCCGCATCTGTATTTTGTTCTTTCCTAATGGTTTGAAGTTCAAGTGAGAAAAAAAAAAATAGGAAACCAAAATCTGTCAGTGCTTAATATTGCTTAGTGGTTATTAAAGAACTCTAGCCAAAACACTCCTATTTTACACTAAACACAGTAAACTCACAAACGAAAAGCCTTGTACACCGTTCTTCCCCAGTCTCCACAACCCCAGGCATTAATCCATTAATACATGGATGCAAACCCCTAGTGTAAGTAACCTACACCAGAAGCCAAGCCAGTCTGAGGCCCTCTACATTAGTGCAATGGGTATACTGGTGGCACCACCTGTAGCTAAATTAATGTAGCTACATTGGTTTCTCTTTCACTTACACTCTTGCACACACACAAACAAAGTAGACAAAGCATGCTAAACTTTATTTTCCATCTAACACATTGGTTACCTGGAATTTGCTTAGAACTTAGCCTAAGCAAACATCTACTGAATCTCAGTTGTATTACATATTTATGAAAAACAAAGATTCACTTTACACTATTAAATTAATACTGAGCAAAATAAAGGCCTACCAAAAATTACCTCTTTAGTTCCTCAAGAAAATCCTCAACATATTCTTGCCATTGTTTTGGAAATCCATATGTAAACTTCTTGATTAATTTGTATGGAAAACCTATTTGAAACAAAGGGAGAGTGTTAATAATGGCTATAATTTTAATAGACTACCCCACTTTCTACTGTGTTTTTCCTTCCCCCCCTTCACAGTAAGAAATGCAATACAATACAATCCAAGTTTTCCAAAAAGTCTCAGAAAACTTCCTAAATCTTTTAAATAGTTGCAAGTTCAAGGAGGTTGGTTGTTCCAGTTTAAGAAGACAGCAAGTTCTGTAGATCAGCTAACTTTAAAAGGCATCACATTAACTTTAAAAGGCGGCCAAAAAAGGGTCTTTAAAAGGGACTTCACAATACTGCAGAAATCACACCTCCTTCACTGAATTCTGGGATTTGGGAACCAAAGATCCAGCCTTCCCTGACGGCTCTTCCATGCCCTATACCTGGCTGCACTGTCACTGTACTCCATGCTTAGAAACTATGGGTAACTTCAAACTGATCTTCAGTTCACTCAGCATTTGAAGGAGCCAGACAGCAGCAAGTAGTACAATACATCTCTGAAGGACCCAGATTAGTAATACGCAGTAAGTAGGAGCCCAAAAGATCAGGCCAAAGAGTACAGGGATGTATGTTACTATGTCAACAAATACAAATTTAACTAGATCTTTAGTGCTGACACCTCATTTCTAACTACAATATCTGAAAGACATTTTGGATTGGAAAAATGTAGGGGGAAAAACGTCAGGCAGCCTTTTTTATAAAAATGTATCTTTTTGTTTAAGACAACCTAATAAGACACTATGAAAGAATGATATTTGAATACTGAATTTGGTTTACTGACAGCATTACATAAGCTGTAGTACATTACATATTATATAAAAAAGAACAGTAGTCAATACCCTCCTCCCCCAGAAACAAATAGACAGGTAGTCAATTATTTCAGTGGCTTACTTTTAATTAATTCTCTGAATGGCCAACTGCTAAACTGAATACTGAAAAATATTGCTCCAGGAATGGGTGAAAGTCAATGTAACTAAAAGCTGCACTGCATGCAGTTGGCTGCACTCTGGATTTAGTGTTTGGAAATGGGTTGCAGGTTAGGGATGTAATCACTGCATCCATGATTTAGGATGATTATTACACTTTTGCAGTTGCCACTACTGTTTATGCGTGGCTAGTGAATGCTGTCCTCCCTCAATTCACCCTCACAGTCATTTGGCATACAGAAGAGTTGCAATGGATGAAGTGAGAGGAAGAATGACTAGAGCACTGGGGACAGAAATCCCAAACGGAGTTCAACCAACCGACATTTTGGTTTTTTTTTTAAAAACATAACTGCACCGGAACACAGAACAACGTAAAACGTTAGAGCCTATAAGTCGAAGCATGAAGGGGCATAAGAATGTTTAGCATATCTGGCACGTAAATACCTTGCAACCTCGGCTATAACAGTGCTATGTGAATACCTGTTCTTTCAGGTGACACTGTAAATAAGCGAGCAGCATTATCTCCCATAAATGTAAACAAACTTGTTCAGCTAATCACTAAGACAAACAAGAAATAGGACTGAATTGACGTGTATGAGGTGAACTGAAAAATGCTATTTAGAATAAATTTAAATTGGTATTCTATTATTCTTGAACAGTGCGACAAACTGATTAACCATGACTTTTTAAAATCTAATTTATTTGTTTTACATTAATTGCATGCACTGTGATTAATTGACAGCCCTACCTATTTTCCATAACACTCTGAGAAGCTGAAGCTAGTCCAGAATATGGCAATTTGCTTATTAAATGGAGCTTTATCCTAGTGAAACAACACTGTAAACTGTGGGGTTGAGAGTGGAATTTTAAGTGTTAATATTAACCTTTAAAGCCCTAAATGGTTTAGATCCACATTACGCAACAGATTACATTTCTCCCCAAGTCATACCGATGTAAGGAGAAGTGGCTTCTGACAAGGCACTCTCAAGGAGGTGTCCTTAATTTTAGAATTCACTCTTCATCCAGGCCTGCTGCGGCCCACATTTCTTAGCCTCCTGGACATACTAGAAAACTCTCTTGTATCTTCCGAAGATACAATGCAGGTACATAAATGATGGAGCTGAATCTGATTATGACTGGATGGGCAAGGGAGTGGACTTAACCTGCTTAAATGTGATTACCCTCCCAGCCCCAGGCTATTATGAATTTTAAGTCTTGTAAGGAGTACTAGAAATTAGAACAGATACCTGTATTATCTTGGATTTATAAATCAAAATAAACTACAAATACAGACAGTATATTCTCTCTCAGCTGCTTGGGCTAGCTAGTTCTTGCTCCCATGCTCAGGGTCTAACCGATCACCACATCTGGGTCAGGAAGGAATTTTCCCCCAGGGCAGACTGGCAGTACCCTTGGGGGTTTTCACATCCTCTACAGCATGTGGGTGCAGGTCACTTGCAAGAATTATCTGGGTCTCTTTCATTTAATCATTTCCCTGCCATTGCAGGGACCTTGATCATGAGTGCACCTTGGTCTAGTCTCTTGTGGGTATCATTTACTTTGAGCTTATTTCCATTGCTGCGTTTAGCGTGCAAGTACTGGGTGGTGTTGGTGAACTGTAATATACAGGTCAGACTAGATAATCTAGAAGAGGTCCCTTCTGGCCTTAATTTGGAGGACTATGTGTATTTGTTTTGACATATGAAGCCCTAAATGGACTGAGATTCTATCACAGATACTGCCTCTCATCTCTGCAATATCTTGGCAGCTGTGATCATCAGAGGTGCTTGGATTAATAATTGTCTGATATAACTGACAGAGGGCTGGACAGCAGGATGTTTTGGGAGTTCTCTTCACGCCTTGGTTCACCCAAGCCTGGATCTGATGACTTCTAGGACATACTGTAAGATGAACCTATTGTCCCAGACTTTGTATGTGTATACATATTTTAAGAGGGGTTGAATGAGAATTTTAAGGAGGGGGACTATAATACAGGAAATAATTGGTGGATGGAAAGGTTTTCTGGAGAGTCATTACCCATTCATTTTTTAAAAAATAGGTATTACTCAAAAGAAAAAGATAATTCTACATAAGAAAACATTTGTAAGTTGTTTATGTGTACTGTGACTAAATTTCCTTAAAAATCTCATGTTCCTAAATAAATAAAATAAAACAAACCACACACACACACACACACACCCCCCCCCCCCAATGCTGACAGAATCTGAAAAGGAAAATTCTACGGATGTTCCCACTGATCCCAATGATAAACATATAATAAATCAAATAGTAAAGGTACATTCATGAAACATATTGGGTCTATTACAGGACTGTTTTCAAAATAGTATTTCATGCTATGTTACTAATCCAGTAACTTATGTAAAGATGAACTGCAAATAAAATATGAAAACTACATTATCTTCAGCAACATGCATACAAATCCTTTATGATTAAGGTCCTAACATCATTTAACACACAACCTCAAAAACAACCCACAGGTTTCCAAATTATAAAAATTTTGAAAAAAACTCAGGCAATTTAAACATAAAAGACCTGTCTGACATACCTATTAGCTAGTTCCATGTTCCAAACTGGGTATCCTAGTGGCTGAAACATCACAATGGAGCAGATGCCAGTAGGGATGGACAGCAGAGGATCTAAAAAGCTGAGGGCAGAAGTCAGTTTTCAGTTTTACAATATATGCTGAATATTCAACTGGCAGGGATACGCAGCATATATTGCTGAAGTTAATGTAGTCGATTTGTTTGCAGTTCATCTTTAAAGTAACCTAAGCTTTTGTTTGTATTTTACAGAAGAACTGTAACTCTGCATTTACTTCTCTCTCACACACACCAGCCATTTTAAATTTCAAATGATTTCCTTACCTTCTTTTCTCATGGAAGCAGATGCTACATTTCCTTTTAATACATAAATACTGCCAGATATTGATTTAACCTGGTTGGATGCCATGCGTTCCACAATTGCATTACTATGCCAGCACAGATCTTTCATATCTCTGAAGCGACAGGCAGAATAAAAACAGAAATAAGTTTGTTTTTTTTTTTAAAGGGGAAAAGGACAATAGTGGAGTTTCAAGTTCCAACAATGAGAATACCAAGATTCTGTATCAGACCACTGTTTAATATTTTCATCAATCATCTGGAAAAGGGAATGAGCAGAGAAGTGTCAAGAGCCACGGTGATACAAAATTATGGCCCAATCCAACTCCCTCGAAGTCAACAAAAGTTCCTCCATTGACTTAAATGAGTATTAGATCCAGGCCCTTAGTTAGCCTAGTCAAGACTATGGAAGACTGAGGAACTCCAGTGGGGCCTAACAAAGTTAAATGAATTGGGAGTGCAATGGAGGAAGAAATTCAGTATTGACAAAAGCAAGGTGATGAACAGGGGAATGAATAAGGTAAGCTAATCAAATACATTATTGTTCTAAATTAACTGTAACCACTCAGGAGCCATTCTCAACAGTTCAGTGAAAACATCTGTTCCATACACAAAAAAAGGCAAACCAACTGCTACAATGTCTAAAGATCGGGGTTTGAAAATACTGTAAATCTATGCTAAGATTTAAGTTAATGGTGTGCCCTCCTATGGAATACTGTATAGTACTTGCTTCTGGTCACCTCATTTCAGAAAAAGATACAGCAGAATAAAAAAAGGTCTCAAGACATGCAACAAAGTTATTGAAACACTGAAATTCTTTTGTACAAGGAGAAATTCAAAAAATTAGGACTGGTGACATTGTAGAAACTGGTATAGCCAAGTTGAAACAAGATAGTCTTATTTACCTTCTCACAATTCAAGAATAAGGGGACATACAATGAAATTACAAGGCAACAGATTTCAGACTGACCAAAACCTTTCATTGTAAATTGTGTATTGTAGTTTGTTTAAGTCTGGAATTCACTGCTGCGAGATGTCACTGAACCAAAGAGCACATTTAACAGGAGTAAAAAAAAGACCAGGTATTTACCATGTAACGAGGACATCCACAGACCAGGATAAAAGATAAGGAACCTAAACCCTCATGGACAGAACCAGACCCTGGACAGACAGTAGGTAATAAAGGCATAAGAGAGGACTGCTGGTTATTGCTTTCATTGTCACCCCTGAATCAAAAGATACTGATGCACAGTTAAGCTAGAAGGGTATATCAAGTGGGGTCAGGGACGGACCAGTTCTGGGTCTGGTTCTCTTCAATTTCTTCATCAGTGATTTAGATAACACCATAGAGAGTACACTGATGAAGTTTGCGGATGATACCAAGCTGGGAGAGGTTGCAAGGGCTTTGGAGGATAGGATTAAAATTCAAAATGATCTGGACAAACTGAAGAAATGGTCTAAAGTAAACAGGATGAAATTCAGTAAGGACAAATGCAGTTTTCCACTTAGGAAGGAACAATCAATTGCACACCTACAAAATGGGGAATGACTGCATAGGAAGGAGTGCTGCAAAAAGGGATGGGGGGGGGTGTCATAGTGGATCACAAGCTAAACAAGAGTCAACAATGAAACACTATTGCAAAAAAAGCAACAAACATTCTGGGATGTATTAGCAGGAATGCTGTAAGCAAGACAAGTAATAATTCTTCCGCTCTATTCCACGCTGATTAGACCTCAGCTGGAGTACTGTGTCCAGTTCTGGACACGACAAGTCGGAAAGATGTGGATGAACTGGAGAGTCCAGAGAAAAGCAACAAAAATGATTAAAGGTTTTGAAAACATGACCTATGAAGGAAGATTTAAAAAAATTGGATTTGGTTAGTCTGGGAGAAGAGAAGACTGAGGGGGGAGAACATGATAACAGTCTTCAAGTACATAAAGGAGAAGTACTGTTACGAGGAGGAGGGAGAAAAAATGTTCTCCTGAATCTCTGATGATAGGACAAGAGGCAATGGGCTTAAATTGCAGTAAGGGCAGTTTAGGCTGGACATTATGAAAAACTTCCTAACTATCAAGGTAGTTAAGCACTGGAATAAATTGCCTGCTGAGGTTGTGGAATCTGTCTCTGGAGATTTTTAAGAGCAGCTTAGACAAAAACACCTGTCAAGGATGGTCTACATCGGGGTTGGCAAAATTCAGCCCACGGGCCGGATCCGACCCATCTAACATTTCTGTCCGGCCTGTCATGATTCCCGGCAATTGAGGAAACTACTAGAATCTTCCTCCACGTAGAGGCTTATCTATGGGTGGGCCACCCACTTTGAAAGCAGGCCCACCCAACCTCCGCCTAAGCTACCTTTAACTGGAGCTTTCTCAGCTGGTGGCTTGCCGAACTTCCTGCTTCTGGCCATATGACCGGAAGAAGGAAGTTCAGGAAGTGCTTAAACATAAGTTGTAAGTAAAAGTTTAGCGTTCGTGTTATTATTATAAATTTTACAAATGTTCACAAAATGGTTTGCCTCCTGACATCAGCTTTGGATAGACATGTATTCAGTTGTTTTTAAGTGTAATTACTTTGTTGTGGAAAGAACATAATGGGGTCTTTATACAATGGAGAGGTAATTTCATCAATTTAGTAGAAATGTCAGGGCCGTGAAGATTTACCAAAATTCGTGGACTGGCCCCTCTGTGAAAATTATTGCCCACCCCTGGTCTAGATAATGCTTGGTCCTGCCATAAATGCAAGAGACTGGACTAGATGACCTCTCAAGGTCCCTTACAGTCCTACAATTCTATGATAGGCTGAATAATCCTTGAAACCTTTAAATTATGTTGCTGAAGTACTCCCTTCCCTCCAAACAGCAGAATAGGAGCATGTACTTGATATTTGCTGAATGAAGCTCCGGGCTAGCTTCTCACCAGTTGAGCACATGGCTCTCACAGACTTAAGAACACTGGGTCCATCCCCCAAAACTTTCTTCGGTAAGTGGAGGGAGGCACATGATAGTAAGTCAATGGTCAGCAGCGACAGCTCTATGGAATGGTTAAATTGAGGCAGACTATCTCTGGTGTTCCCAAGGCATCACAGGTGATCCTTTCCAGATCCACTCTTAGTAGTCCTAACTGGACACACCAGGATGGTGCATATTTGTAAAGTTCAGCTACAGAAATTAGAATAAAAGAAACAATGTTTTAATATCACAGAAATCTCCAACTTTGATGAAGGAAAGGTCACTTACCTTCGTTTTCCTTCTACACACACAGCAGTATTGTTGTTGATGACCTTAATCCTCCACTCATTTAAGCAGATTTTTGGCTAAGTTTAAAAAAAAAAAAAAAAAAAAAAAACAGCATGCATTATAGGTTCCATTTAATATGCCAATTATACAGCTATTAAATTAAAAAGCAAAATGACATATCTTCTTCCCAATAACTTTTAAGAAAACAAATGCTTTATGTTTGTTTACATCAAGAATTCCTACATATATTAACACTGAATTGGCAAACTGAATACTCTAGAGAGATTAAAAAGTGACCAAATGACATTAATTTACCTCCACCACTAAAGGAAATATAAAGTTGAAAATGGATGCCTCAAAACATTAAACAACTGAAAAATATACATACATTTGACAGTAATTTAAGAACGAAGGTTAAAAAATGCAAATATTTAAAAAAAACTTAGGGGAGTTAGAGTCCAAAACTTCTAGATGGTTCAAATCTGAAAACTCTTAATTAAGGTTCCAACACCAATTTTTTCCATTTCCCGACACCCCACACCTGTAATCCCTTATTGTTGGGAGAAATGCAATAGCTGACACGTGAAGGAAAGATTTAAAGTAATTCCAGTTGTATTTACCGATTATATTATAATCAAAATCCACAGCACACAGAGTATTAGTAAACTATCAGTGCATGCCACAGGTGCAGACAATGGATGTGATAGCCTACTAAACCTCGGTCAAGGTTTCTCTCTCCATCTAATTACAATGTTCTAATGTTTAATATGAATAGATATTAAAATAAAGATAAAACTGGGAATAAATACCAATTTTGGTTTAGAGTTTTGTTTTTTAAAAAGTGTAAAGTGTTCTGTTTCTTTTTACCACCATTTTAAAGCATAAGCAAGTTTGATCAATCAAAACCTCATTCAAAGGATCTCAACCCTAGCATTTGAGTTTATACAGTTCAGACTTCACACGCCAGTTTTTAAAAAAATCATAGCCAGCAAGAATCAGTACCATCATCACCCACTCCCCAAACAAATTAAAAAAAGCCACACCCTCCAGGGCACTAGTCATTGGATGACAAACGAACAAAACAAACTTGGGAATTTCTAACAAAGTGTTTTTTGGGGAGAGGATTGGGGTGGAGAGTATATTTTTGAAGATTTATATTGAAAAAAGATCACTTTTTTTTTTTTTTTTTTTTTTTTGAAAAAAAGTCTGACTTTTTTAACTCTGGCCTTTCTGAAACAACTTGTCCAATTCACCTCAGACTTTCCCCCTTCCCCAACATGGCAAAAATTTCATCCAGGAAAGATTTTGTCTAAACCTTTGTCTAAACCGATCCAAAAAACAGTGTCAGAGAGGAAAGCTTGTAACGATCTTCATTACCGAGTCACAGCTGTGACATAGATACATATGAAAAATACTTTCACACGATAAGAGAATTGGTTCATTACTAAGGTGGTAATGGAATAACCAATATCTCTCCATTTGATCACCAGTTTGACTATCAGCCCAAGGTGGTAGACCAAAAAAAGAGTCTATCTGACAATTGTTCAGTGATTGATGGACTTAATGCAGTTCTTCATGGATAAGCGTCCACATAAAAATCCTCATCAATTAATTCTCACATTGGCTGTTTCAGTAGGGAAGCAAAAAAAAACAAAAAACAAAAAAACACCAGGCCAGATTCCCCTCTTACCCTTAATGGTCCCAAAAGAGATGAGGCATAACAGCAGGACAACATAGGAAAAAGAATATGGACAGGAACAGTCTATCTGTTCTGTGACCAAAATAAACACCCGAACACAGAGTACTTGACTTAGTACAGCACCTTTTACCATAATTATGCAGCCTCACCACACAACTCTAATCTGTTTATAAATATGGAACTGGAAAAAAATCCTCCCTTCCCTAAAACATCAGAGCAATCCACTACAAAGATAGATAAGTATTTATACTTTTTGCTATGCATGAAAAAAACCAAACTAAACAAATACAACTAGCTATATCAAATCTGAAGAAATTTGTCAATACAAAATCCTTCCACAAAGCAACAAACTCTCTCACCTGTTTATTTGCATTGCCATCATTTGTATCTATATGAGATGTACTTGAGAGGGCTTTATAATCATCTCCTTTTGGTTTTTGCTTTCTTGGTATGTGGACCATTGGAGAAGAAAACATAATATTACACAAGCATTGTGTGGGCCTCTGAGAGTCCATCTCTGATATCGCCTTGATTCCTTGAGCTGTTTTCTGGGGGCTCTCTTGTAATAGTCTTCCTTCTCGATGAGGACTGGCATTTATTGTTTCTTCACTTCCATACCTTTCTGTTAACTGAGTTTTAGAATGGTCACAGTTTGCATTCACAGTACCAATCACGGTATTTTGAGACATTTCATCATCAGCGTCAATCGGTTCCACAAGAAAAACATCATCCTGGCTATTGTCAGTATTGTTAACTGTATACTCTCCATTAAAGTTACTGTCTTGTTTGACAAAATCAGATTTGATTAACGGCTTGTTCATGATTGTTGACGAAGGAATACTTTGCTTGATTTGGTTTGAGGATGCAGGATCTGCCCAATTAAAAAAAAAAGAAACAAAAATAAATTGAGGCAAAGCAACTCATG
Source organism: Emydura macquarii macquarii (assembly GCF_026122565.2). Classification (NCBI taxonomy): domain Eukaryota; kingdom Metazoa; phylum Chordata; order Testudines; family Chelidae; genus Emydura; species Emydura macquarii. The sequence continues at coordinate 3,585,440 of NW_027131688.1, forward strand.
TTATTTCAAGACTAGTAAATCTGCATTTACAAAACCAAAAATCTGATTCTATTACAATGAATCTTGAGTAGAAACTTCAGCTTCCCCCTCCCCCGCCATCAGCTGGCATCATGATTTCTACACACCCCCTCCCTCCCCAGACTAGCAACTCAGCTGCTACTATCAAGTGCAAGCAGCCTTTTAACCTCATACGTTGCATGGGGGAGGTGGCTCATGCATGAGCTCCAGGTAAGACTTCTGCTGCTAAAGACTACTTCAACTTTCCTCCTCACCTGAGGTCCCACTCCTTACCAAACTGTTCCTAAACTGGTAGTAATAGAGAAAGCGACAAAGCACAGAAATCTGAAATTTGTATGCAGGAGTAGAGAGAGACTCCAAGAACTTTTCTGTCTGCCCACAGAGAACTGAAAAAGAGCTCTGTGTGGCTCAAAAGCTTGTCTCTCTCACCAACAAAAGTTGGTCTAATAGAATATATTGCCTCACCCTTCTTGCCCATACAAAGGCAAAATTTGGAGACACAACATAGTTGGCAGTTTACATAGTACTGCTCGTAGGGAGAAGTTTGCTAGCAGAAGAAAAAAACTAAAAAAAAATTCAAGAGGAATATCTGGGCTACCTCTATTATGAGATTTAAGATGAATAAAGCTCATCATATATAGATAGAATGGCACAGCAGGACATGCCCATGCCAGAGGGAAAAATTATGGATGTACTCCCCCTACTTTAATTTTCCTGTTTCAAATCAAACATCTAACATGCAGTAGAAAACATAATTCTGAAACAAGCAGGATCACATTTGTCTACTGCATCTTGGCTGTTTGCATATTTAAAAAACCAATAGTTTTTTACTCCAAATATTAGACATGGGGGAAAATGGACTAACACAAATCAGAATGTTTGCACTTTCATGAATATTAAATTAACACCAAAGAGCTAATATGCTGTGGGCAATATAAACTAAATGCTACCATATGATACTGACCAAATGGTGATTATAGATATGCAGCTGAATGACACGCTCTTTGTCCAAGTACGCAATGTACTAGATAGTACTACTGGATAATACCAAGCTCCACAATAGGAATCAGATGTCATGGGTAGGGACTGGAAGTGCGGTCAGCCACCCCCGCCTCAATCCCTTCAGCGGCGGGGCTCTTTTGCTATAACAAACCCCTGGCTGTAAGGAACCAATGGCTTGGATCCCGACAGGTTCATTATAGCGAGGGTGTAACTTATGAAATACCCACTAACACAGAAATATAAGAAGCCAGTCACTATTTGAAGAACCACTACCAACACTGCCAAGAAAAGTACCTTTTTGTTGCTTCTGCATGTTCTGTTTCATGCGCAAGAAGAACTTTTGAGGTGATTCTGATACCGAAGTGCCTACAGCGAGGGAATTCACATTTTTGTTTTGCACTACCTTGATGCAATATGGTGCTGAAAGAAAAATATTCTCTTAAATTCAGGAAGTGAACGACAGCATAACAGAAATTGTTAGTATTCATTTAAAAATTACTAGACTAAATATACATTTCATAGGACATTAACGTCAACAATTAAAAATACATAATTCACTTATTTCTTGTATTTCAAACTTAAAAAAACCAACCAGGGTTTATAGTAACCATTTGTTCAAAGTGGGACACAGTTCCATTAAAAAGATTATTTTTATTAAAAACAGATTAAGGTCATGCCCCCATTCCTGACAGACTAGATTTGGTTCACTCCTAATATTCCCTAATATCACACTTGTCTTTTGGGGTAGGAATGGGTAGCACGTATCTGTAGCTAGTAACAGACAGTCTGCCAAGATAAAGTTTATTTTTTCTTGTTTTTAACTCTCCCCTTCTTCCCCTTTTGTCTTCGATCTCTACATAAGCAGTCCAGCTGTAAAAATCTATTAGCACAGTGGTTCCCAACCTGTGGCCCAGGGGCCAAAAGTGGCCCATGGGAGCTTTCAAAGTGGCCCACGGGGGCTTTCAAAGTGGCTCACCACTCCGCTCCCACTGGCTGCAGATGGGAGCTGCTGCCTAAGGACCCAGGCGAAGCGCATGGCCACACGGCTAGATGACTGGTGCAGGCTCCTTGTTGCAGCCAAAGGGACGGGAGATCAGTGCTCCCCTCTCCCTGGCTGTAGCAGGGAGCACAGCAAAGGTCTCCACCTAGGTCCCTAGACGCTGGGATCCCTGCTGGAGCCAGAGGGAGGGGAGCACTGATCTCCCGTCCCCCTGGCTGCAGAAGGGAGCCACTGCCTAGGGACCCAGGTGGAGCACACTGGGGCTACAGGACACAGGCAGTTTCCTTGCTGCAGCCAGGGAGATGGGAGATCAGTGAGGAGGGAGGCAGCCACCTTGCTGAACTCCTTCTGTCTAGCTGCAGTAGGGGGACGGGGAGGGCTGTTAGAGAAGACTGGTGGCCTTTCAGGGTTGTAACAATGATATCTGTGGCCCTCGAGCCAAAAAGGTTGGGAACCACTGTCTTAGCAGTACCAATGTGAAATCCTGCCTCGTTGAAGCCAATGGGAGCTTTGCTATTGACTTCAGTGGTGTTAGCCTTTCACCTGAACTAGTGCTATTACTAATCAATCCCCAGTGGAACAGCAGATACCAGCTAACAACCAAAACCGTTATTACTTTTATTTTAAAAAAAATTCCACACCTTCTTTAAAAAAAAAAAAAAAAAAAAAAAAAGCCACACTGTTAAGGTATCTATAAATGAACACTTAATTGAGCCAGCCACTTTCTTACTCCTTTGTCACGGTGTACAATTGGGAGACTTCAGTACAGGCATATTCCATCATTTAAGTTTTCTATGCTTTTTCCTTCTGAATCTACATACATAAAAAGACTCAAAGCTATTGTAACATCATATGATGGACAGTGGTCTTCTATTGTTCATAATACATTAGGACACTACAGACCATGTCACTCCTTAAGATACCACAGAACGAGTGTGGATATGTGAAGTACTCTCCACAGCAGCTTACTCCCAATTTCTAAAAACCTACAAAAAAGGACAGCACCTATGATGGAACAGAAATCCATGATTGTGCATACTGGTTGCTCCCTGAAGCTTGGTCCATCCCTCCACTCAGACACACAATCGCTGTAATACAGCGATACAGATCAGACAGACACCACCATCACCATTGTAGCAACCAAATGGTTCTAAGGTGGGGAACAGAGAGAAGAAAGTACTCAGTCAATTCTAGTGGTTCAAGTGGGCCCTTAGGAAGGAAGCACAGGGCTTCAAATTTATGCAACACCAACTACCCAAAGACAAAGAAAAAAATGGCCTCATCAATAAGGGTCAAAATAAAAACATACTTCAAGGATGGAATCTAAGGACCTTCCTTCCCCCCGATAGCGGTTAGTGGTGTTCCTAGACTGTGGGGACGGTGGGTGTGCGTGCACCATCTTTTTGCATTGGTCTTTGGATGATAGGTTTAGTCCTCTGGCTCTTAAGGATATAGGAAAACCTTCAAGGATAAGCTGGAGGGAAGAAGTGATATAAGTTAAAATATGGTTATAGGAGATTTTCTCTACTCATGCAAATGGGGAGAAGGTGGAGAATATACTGCAGGAAAATTATATAGAAGAGGTGGAGAAAATAAAAATACACTAAAACAGGAGATCACAACCAAATACACCAGACTAGAAGCAAGGACTGTTTTATTTCTTTAGGTTCAAGGGAGCATAGCTGGAAGCAGGATAGGAGAAGGAGGGGAGCAGCACAGGTATTTTTCACCTTGGTTAATAGGTTTACTGTATTTTTTTTCAAGCCCTGTTTGCAGCTATAACCCAAGTATAATAAAATCCACATTTTATTGGAGATGTAGTATAACCAGATGTCTTGGAAATATAATGCAACAAACCTTTCCCTGGCTGGATCTGTCTATCAGGTACCTCGCCAGCTCTTTGCTGGTTTTCTTCATCACTGGATTTCTTATCCTGTTGTCCCTGATAGACAGGATTTGTAGGAGTCAGGATCAAATCACGGCTGTAATTTGTCTCTAACAATTTTTTCTTAGATGGCATTTGATGCTGCTTTTCATGAGATGCTTTGGCTTTCATTCTTTGGAAAAACTTTGCTGGAGATTCCTGAATTAAAGGATCACAAGCTTTGCGTTTCAGTACATTTTTGTCTTTTAGTGGCAAGAAGTCTTGTGTCTTCTGCTTGCTAGGTGCAACTTGTACTGCTACAGGATCAGAATCTGGCCTTATTTCACTGACATCAAGAAATTCTTTAACATAGGTGCCATCTGTTATTAATGTGGACTGAAAAATACCTTCTCTTTTCTTGGCAGTTCCTCCTTCTCTTGCATGGTTTTCCTTGAAATCACGTAAAACTGAAGGGAGCACAGCTTCTTTTGTTGCAGAAGTAGTAATACCAGCATTTTGAATGGTCACCAAATCTTTTAGAGGAGTAAGAGTACCTGAAGGTACGTTGCTCATAAAGATCGCCTGCAAAGGCATACCTCCTCTTCTGCTAGAAGGACTGTAAGACTTTGAAACCCCTGTATTTTTTAAAGGTGTAGCAATCATCTTGCCAGCGTTGACAACAATATGTTGTGCTCCTACCGCAAAGTCATTGAAATGGGCGTGTTCAGGTCTGGTTTTTTAAATAAAGGAAGGAGCAGCAAGAATTCCATGGACGGTTGACTTTATTTCTTCACATCTCAGCTAAAAAGAGAAACGTGGTTAAAACAGGCTGGCCTTTCTGTTTCCATAGGCAGTGCCAGATTTTAACGCTGACGGCTGTCGTGCGGCAACGAAGTGTCAGGGCTGGACACAGAGTGCCACCAGCCGGCTTGTGTCACAGCCCGGCCTTCGGTCTCAGAGACCTGTCACACGGACATGACAGGAGACGTATCGCCTGGCGAGCAACCTACCGCCCCGGATGGTGGGTTGAAGAGGTGCGGGACGTCTCTCGGGCACGGGTCCCCTGAGGTAAACAGGAGACAGCTCGCAGTCAGGCGGCAGTTTCTAAAACGGCAGGGCCGGCTCCGGCCCCGGCCCCGGCCCCTCGCGGGAGGTTTCACACGCAGGGCGCGGAGCAGCTCCCGGCTGAGCGCTGCCCCCAGCCCGTCAGCAACAGGCACCGGGCAGCCGGGCCGCGGGAGCGGGTCTGCACAGGCGGGACAACGGAGCTCCTCGCCAGCCCGGGGCGGGGGGGGAGGGACGGGACGGGACCTTCGCTCGCCGGTGCCAGGCCCGGGAGAGACACAGGAGCGGACAGCAGACACTATTCGCTCGGCCGCCCGCCCGCCTTGTCCCACCCCCGGTCCCCGCCGCCGCCCCGGCTCTCCGCTGTCCGCAGCCCCGCCGCCTCGCGCGCCAGGGCTGGTCCGCGCCGCCGTCAGCGCTCGCAGCCGCCCGGCCCGCTCAGGCAGCCGCCGCCGCCGCACTCACTCACTCACTCACTCCGCCGCTGCCGCCGCCGCCGCCTCGCGCACCCGCCGGCACTTTCCGCCGCCCCGCGCCGCGGCGGCCGTTACAAGTTTTGAGTCTCGACTCCCGGCCTTCCCGCCCGCTGATTGGCAGGCAAGGGAGTGACGTCCCGGGAGAGGGGGCGGGGCCGAGACGCCAGCACGCCGCGAGCCCGCCGTGGCCGTGACGTGAGGCGCGCGGGCGCTGGAGAGCGAGGAGGGGGCGCTCAGCACTGGGCGAGGCAGGCTCCCCGTCCCCTCCCCCCACGCACCGCTTCTGAAGGGCGGCGGCCGCCCGTGCCGAGGGCGGGAATTGCTCTCCTCAGCGTTTCCCAGGGCTGCCGAAGTGCGTGGGGGCGGGGCTAGGCCAGGCCAGGCTAGGCCAGGAGCAGGCTGGCATCCCCTTGGCAGAGCCGGGGCCGGCTCCGGCTCCTCACACGCAGGGGCTATGAGCAGACCCCAAACACCCCCCACCCCCTGAACGTTTTGCTTTGGAGACCTAGGCCTGGCTGAGCCGGTAGCCCCTGTGAACCATCGGGAGGTGGGTGAGGGGGGCAGTAGGCCCCTGTCTGAGACACAGCCCCCAATATGGGGATTGTCCCTATACAATCAGGACGCCGGGTCACCCTCCGAAGCGGGGGGTTTGGGGCGAGGTGTCTAGACGACACACTGGGAGCTGCCCCCCGCGTGTGTGCACATCAGTGCCGCACAGTGTGGTTCATACACCTGAAACCAGCCTGGAAGTATCCATCCCCTGCGGGCCCAGCAAACCAACCGGGTTTTGCTTCCAGTGTTTACTACTATTTGCATGAGAAGAAGGGCTCTGGTTCCCCTCTTGCAAACACTGCACCTGAGCAACTTTCAAGTGACTCACCTGCACGTGTTTGTTTATTAACGGGGGCGTCTCTGCTTTTGTTCTTTACATTTCTTAAGACCTTTTTAAAGAAATGTTTGATCCATTTGATTTGTATTTTGTCAAGGAAGAGCGAGTCCTCCTTCCGTTTAAGAAATCTTTTCCGTTTTAGTGGGTGATTTAGCTCATTGATACTTGGGACTAAGATTTTTATATCCATCAGGGGATGAGGCCCCTTTGCTACCCATGACTTCAGCGAGGACGTAGGTATTGTTGATGGCTGGGTCACATGCCGAATTGGGAGTTCTACAGCAATGTTAAAAAAGGGGAAAGGCAAATGGATGGCGACTCTAACAAAACTTTTATCCAGATGGCCTGAGTCACTGAGATAACAAGAAGGTACAAAATGAAAAGGGAGTGAAATCAGGAGATAGCTAGCCAAAGCATCTAATAGACCAGACACCATGGATTTAGACTGTCTCCGATAGTTGAGCTTTAAAATTCAGAGTTGCAGGTAAAAGGCTGCATAACTATTCAACAAAGTAACTGACTGGATAACTACACTATTAGGCACAGTAATCATACATAAAATCCAAATCAAGGAAATGGAAAATACACAGTTACCAGTGCTCAGAGTCCAAGATGGGTGTCTTCAGGGAGGAAGCTGGTGACAGTTTGTTGAGTTTTTCAGGAAAACATCCAGTTTGATGAAAAATCTCCTTCACAAGTTTAAGGCATCCAGACAGAAGTGGCTGTCTGGACCCTGCTCTTTGCTAAAATCATCAGATATGGATTTCTAAGTATCTGTGCTGCTTCCACTCTCCTCCTCTAATCTGTAGAAAAACTCTTGCCTCAGCAGAGAGAAGTATCTGCAGGGAAGCAACTTGTGTGGGTGGTGAGAAAGGATATTGTGTGTGCAGAGGGGATGAAAGACAACATGCTATAGTGCATGTGGTGGAGAGGGGACTGGTTGTGAAACTGAAAGGGAGGTGCTTACAAGTCCCATGCACTATTTTCTTCAGCAAGCTGATAACTTTACATTCTGCTATTGGTTTTACCTATTTGCGCTGCTAATCCTGTGTCAGTCACTTAAAATAGGATCATCTGGTAAAATAATTTTTAAAAAACCCAACATTATTTGGTAAAATGAAAAGGGAGATGAAATTAGAGATGGAGACTGAGAGAAAACAAAATGAGCTGCAAGGGAAGGGGCAAATTTATATTTTGTGTCTAATTGTGAAAATCCTGATCGTGACCTACATATAATGACCCAAATGACTTGTTTGGCCTGATCAAAAGATAACACTGATGCACACACAAATGTACAGAGTATTTATTAAGAACTCAGATATTCTCAGTTTCTAATAATGTTTCAGGAAAAAAAGGTATTAATGAGGCTGCTGTAGCTATCCTGCTGCCTCATAAAGTGAACAACCTGTACAAACCAGAGCTTGTCTCTTTCAAATCGCCATTATCTATAATCTTTAACACCACCTATGCATTTAAGGAGCCACAATAGCTGAGCTGACTTGTTCCTAATTACTGCTTTGCCTAATGAATGGTTGGTATTAAGGGAAATTTCCTTTTCTTAGATTACACTAGTAGCAGAAGCTGTTGTATCTCCTTCCTTAGACTCACCAGATAAGAGGATAGACAAGAAAGAAAGATGATGATTAGTTCCTAAGTGTTTGGTAAGAGACCAGTAATTGTTTTTCAGTGCTTAAAAAAACAGTAGAAGGCAAAAGAGACAATGAAGGGTCAAAAGTAACTTGATTTTTTTATACTTCTTTAATTCTTGATTTTTTAATAAACAACTCTGTGTTTCTGATACAGCACCCTATTAAATAGCATTGTGATATTTTGGGTTTGACCCAGACCAGTAAGGGGTTGTATCATTGTCTCCCCTGACTTAAATACCTTGCTGTGCTACTGTGGCTCACACAGCCTAGACATCAACAGCCTGCATACAAGCATGCTGGTCACACCCTGGCTTCTATTGCCCCAGTTACTGTTTGCAGAGTGATCCCAACACCTCCACTCCCCCAAATTTCTCCAAAACTATCTCCCTGAAAATTGTAGCCCTCTCCTGGAACATTTTCGGAATTAAATTTGCTGTTCCTTTAAAGAAATAGAAACAACAGCTTATCTTGACTTGAGTTAACAATTGCTTCAGTTTAATCAAAGCACAGTTTGTTTAGCTAAAAAGTAAAATAAGTTTAATTAAAAATGGATAGGTTTCACGTGAATTCAAGTATAAGGGATAAAGATAGAAAAGGTTGCAAACACACAAGTAAAATTATGCTTTCTAATGGCTAAGACTTAAATTTAACAAGCAACAATCTTTTGTTCAAGACTGTAGCTCACCAAACATTCTCACCAAAGTGTTTCCTCACCAAACTTCCTTTTCCAGCAATGGCTGACTAGCTTTTAGTCAGATTCCCCACAGAGTCCAAGATGCTGGTTTTCCTTGTCTCCTCAGGTGAAGGATAACTTGAGGATTTGTTCCCCCTCCCTTTATCATTATAAACTTTGAAATTTATTCTTCTTTGATGAAGTTCCTTTTCTCTACTGGGTGTAGACTCTATGCTGTCTTCTCCCCTAATGGTGATATTTACAATACAAATGGTCTCTTCCTGCAATTTCCAGTACAACAGAATAGCCCACTGAATTGGGCAACAACTGGTTTGCAGTATTGGCCTCTTTCCTTTGGAGAACTTCTGTTTATCAACTCCCACTGACATGCCTTGTTGAAACACATTTTAGTTATAATTTCAGCACATCGGTATAATCCTTTGTGGGTTGACTGTGCATGCATCACTCAAGAATATTAAGTGGATTATTAGTTTTCCAATGATGCATTATGTGACCCATTTTAGATATAGATTATAACAAAAGTAAGTTGGGGTACACTGACCTGGTCAGGCTAGCTGAAACTCACTCCTACATACTGGGATCCCCTTGCCTTCTGACACAGGGATGCTTATAAGGCTCGTTTTCTGCTCCCTTTCTAACGGTTTTTATGGATCCTTTCAGCAAAGGAGAAATGGACTAATTTAATGGGGAAGGATTAGTGAAACTTATTAGACATACAGGCCCAGATCCTCAAATTTAGACTCCTAACTCCCATTAAAATCAATGGGAATTAAGTCGCTTAAGACCTTTGAGGATGTGGGCCAAAATGCTGTCGATGCACCAAGTAAACAAACAGAGGAAATAGCAAGATACAATTATTTTCTCTAACTTTCTTCAGTTAGTGATCTCAGGTCTGATGGAAATGTGGCTTCCAAGGGGATTGTGTCCCTTTAAACCTCTGATTTACATTCCACTTGGCATAAGTGCACATGTGAAGGCTGCCATATTAAGCCCCAGTTTTTTCATCACAGAGTTCGACGGCTTGATCATCCTATTTTAGCAATCCAGAGACTGGGGATACCTCTATATATATATACGTATATATATATATATATATATAGGATCAGCACCCAGTTGGGTACAGGGTTGGTGGGGAGAGGGGGTTTGATTGTTTGGAAATTTGTTTTAAAGTTATTTTTTGTTTAGGCATTAACAGATCTTGGGACTGTAGAGGGACAGAAGTTAAGTGTACTGACTGTATTCTATGTACAAAGGTCTATGTGTTGTGTCACTGCTATCGGAGGGAGCTACTCATCAGTGGTTATTGTTATCTAGCATTTCTTCTTTTTACATACTGTTTTGCCTTGGGGAGTCTCCTAAGACTTAATATATCATTGCCCATTTTATTACTTCTGCACAAGATTATCTGTAATATCAAGGAAGGAATGCCAGTTCCTTGTTCTCTTGAAATAAAGTACCACAAACAGGGCTTGGCCTAGAGGAAGCCTCTTAAAATTAAGAGCCACTCACTATGTCTTATTCAAGGAAAAATAGATTATTCTTTGAAATTAAAAAAAAAATTATCCAGGTCTTGAGGATTTGCATTCTGATTCCTACAGAAATTTATAGCAACTATGGAGAACTTTGGAAATCAGTCATTAATTATTACTCTCCCTTCTGGAGCTATTTTCATGGCAGTGGTGTAATTAGAGTTGTCTTATCTATCTATCTACCTAGTTAACCACTTTATAACTTATTGGAATTACCACAACATTTCTTTGCTGCATTTTTATAAAACGTTCATGCCATTCCTTCAATGGCAGTACTAATTTTTATCTTGCTCTGCAAGGCTCTTAAAATCCATTTCACTCTTTGAATTTCTGAGATCTCATTTCAGGTGCATATAGATTTCTGAATAAATCTTAACCTGCTTTTGCCTTTCTGGCAGAAGTCAAATTTTGTTTATAATTGTTTAGTAACCCATAGTTTGGCTTGAAAATTCCAGAAGTGACATTAAATCCACTTAAATATTTAATTTCCTCTATGATTCATGTTGCAAATTAATTAGACACATTAAGTCTCTAATCTCTTGCCTGTTTTTTGTCTTCCCATTTCTTTCTTGGCTGGGTCTGTATTTTATTTGGTGCAGTTGAATGAATCTTGGCTGTGAATAAGGCTGGTGGCTGTAGGACTTTTGCCTTGTTTGTTTCAGAAATTGGAAGATCTGCCAGAATTGAGGCAAGGGGCTACAGGAAGAGAAAAGATGATTTTATGGTTTAGGCAATTGAATTCTACCTGGGACAACTCTATTCTATCCTTTCCTCAGACACAGATTTCATGTGTGACACAGGGCACGTTACTGAAACCAAAACTTTCACATGTGGCCACTAACTGTATGTTCCTCATTTTCTGAGTGCCTGGCTTGAGACATCTGGGGTCTGCCTTCCAGATGTGCTGAGCACCCAAAACTGTAGCTGAAGTCAACTGCAGCTATGGCTGCTTAGCTATAAGAGGGCAGTGATGTCTGGAAGAATGAGCACAGGATTAGGCATTCAGGTGGGCTTAGTTCTAATCCTGACTCTGCTGTTGATTCACTTCATGGCCTTGAGCAAGTCACTTTGGCCTAGATTTTTAAAGGCATTTAAGTGTTGCTCTGTAGAGCATTGCAAGGCCTAAATGTCATTTTGAAAAGTGACGTAGGCACTTAGACTCCTAACTCACATTTTAAAACGAGAGAGGCTCCTAAATCAGTTTGAGCATTGCAATGCAGAGCAGAGCAATGTCTAAATATCTTTAAATACTGGGCCTTTGCCTTTGTCTTTTGTCCATCTGTAAAATGAGGGCAATAATACTTTGCTACCTCATCAGGGAGTTATGAAGATAAATTCATTAATATTTTTAGGCTTTGTTAGTACAGTGATGAGTGCATAGAAGAAAACAGAAAATTAATAATTCTGGGTTTGGAAGATGATGATCAATAAATAAGGCCCATGACCACACATTTAAGCATAGAGAGACATACTGAGTAGTTATCCATTCAGTGAACATTCTCCAGCATGCATGGTGAATGAGGCATGGGTTCTGTGGAAAAAATATTATGCGATCATGTAACTAAAGACCGTACCTGTTATGTTCATAGCATACAAACAGCGAAGTTGGATAAAAATATAAGATATTCTTTCTGAAAGGTGGCCATTTAACAGTACTTTATTTCTTAGAATTCAGAACCCTAACACACAAGAACTAAAACCAGAGAAAGACAAGGCGGGATGCTCCCTAAGGCAGAGAGGCATAATTCAACCCACTTTGCTCTAGGCTGACTTTTTGCAGACTGATTGCTGAAAATCCAGATCACACACTTCCCTACAGAGCCTACAAGCAAAAGGTGTAACTCAGGGGTGGCCCGCCAGTCAGAGACGAAGAGTCGCAAAGAGCCACATTTACCTTTTCGGTTTCCCCTCGTCTCTTACCCTCCCCCGAAAAGCTTGTCAATTTCAAAGACCAAAGAGCCGCATTTGTATGACCAAAGAGCCGCGGGTTGGCCACCCCTGCTGTAGCTGAAGTCAACTGCAGCTGTGGCTGGTTAGCTATAAGAGGGCAGTGATGTCTGGAGGAATGAGCACAGGACTAGGCATTCGGGTGGGCTTAGTTCTAATCCTGACTCTGCTGCTGATTCACCTTATATGTCAAGTGACAGCTTGAATTTTTAACACGGTATTCAATACATCGCTGTATCATTATGCACAGACAACCTTAATTCTGGTGCTTCCTAACTTTCCAGTACTTGACCTTGCAACCTTAACATTATTTTATTGTAACACGTGTCTGATCTTATTTACAGTATCTCTGCAAACATACTGTAGTCCATGCACACATTTTCATGTACTTCATGGTACCCATGTTAACGTGTGGTATAAATGTAGGTAGCAGTCATGCTGTGATTTGTGGGGGGACAGAGGGCCAAGCTTGTTAGTGGAGCCACCTCTATGGCTACGTCTACACTGTGAGCTGGGGTGCGATTCTCAGGTCATGTACATATGCTAGCATGAGTATAAAGAGTAGTGTAGCAATGGGAGCATGGGCAGGGCCATACCGAGCATGACCTACAACAGTGGTTCCCAACCTGTGGCCTGGGGGCCAAAAGTAGCTCACGTGGTCTTTAAGAGTGGCCTGCCGCTCCCCTCCCGCTGACTGCAGAAGGGAGCCGCTGCTTAAGGACCCGGCAGAGAACGTTGCTGCTGGACTACAAGATTGGTGCAGGCTCCTTGCTGCAGCTGAGGGAATGGGAGATCAGTGCTCCTCTCCCCCTGGCTGTAGCAGGGAGCATGGCAAAGTGCTCCACTCGGGTCCATAGGCACTGGAGTCCCTGCTGCCTCCTTGCTGAGCTCCTTCCGTCTGGCTGCAGTTACTCCTTACCCCTCAGATCTACTCCCTCAGTAACCAAAACAATTGATCTCCATCTGCTTAGCTTCCAATAACGCTGCTTCCCTACTCAGCGCTGTGAGCGGGGCAAATAGCTGTTTTGCTGTGTCGTGGCTGTGATTGGTAGTTCTCACCTAGCCTGCTGTTGGGCTAGAACTGCTACTCCACTCTGTAGCTCTGACATGAGATTTGATCTGCTGCTTAGGTTCATCCATAGCCTATAGCTCCCTGCTGGAAACCAGCTAGGCTCCCTTCACAGGATGCAGCTGCCTCTCTCAGTTCAGCTCTTTTAGAAAGGGATCAGTAGCATAAAGGCCCTACACAGAGTCCCACTACCCAGAGAGACGTTCTTAGCAGCAAGGCAGAAGTATGCGGTTTCTTGATCTTGACTCTGTCCAGGGCCTCCTACTCAACCTCAGCAAACATCAGTCTTATTCAGGGTGATCCCATGTCCAGTCATTCTTCAGGCCTTACGCAGGTGGTTCCCAAGAGGATGATCTCCAAGATAATGGGCCCACATACAAACTTAGCCAAATTGTAACACGGTGTCCCCAAATTATCCACAGTTAATAAGTAAATGAGATGTCACCTCACTCAGTCCAGTCCCTTCTCTTGTAGGCTTTGGGCCACATAGCTTACATTTAAATAATGTTTTTCTTGGCTGTGGAACTACTTGTTTTCTTTTTTTACAGAGTTTGGAAGAGTGGAGGTGAAAAGTATGCCAGCCAATAATACAGGGATAATGAGAATCACTCATTTGCTGCAGTTGCTGCAGGAAATACCGACTGAGGCTACGTCTACACTGACAGCAGCAAATTCACTGCCGTCAGCTCGATTTATCTGGTTTGATGGAGCAGCAGCGAAGACCCGCTCAATCAATCCGAAAGTTGATCTAATAAAACCACCTCCCCAAAAAGCGTAACACTGCATCAACGGATATGCATTTCCCGTCAGCGCAGTGGAGACAGAGCGCCAATGGAAGTTACAAAGTCGACAGGAGTTATGCAAGCTACTCTGTGTCACTTGCGTAACTGCTGTCGACTGCCGCCAAATTTCACCATTAGTATAGACCAGGCCTGAGATAATCCGGTACTTTCCTCCTGCAAAAAAATCCAAGATCTGTACCATGTGCAGTCTCTTCAAGGGCCTGGTCGATCAGCCTGTTGCGTGGCAATTGTCATCCGATTCATGAGTGCTTTCAATGCCAAGTGCTGGGAAGTGCTTCGGAAGAGAAAGATCAGTTCTATAGAAGTGAAAGAAATCGTGCTGAAGCAATGGCAAAAGCTGCTGAGGTTCATGGTTGGTCCACTAGATGTAACTGTGGATTCCCTCTGGAGTGAGGAAATCCTGCAAGGTTTACAGCTGCTCGCAGATCTACAGAAACTTCACTTGAAAATGTGCTCTGGTATCAGAGAGACGTGTAATCAGGGAAGTTGTGCATTTTCAGCACCTCACCCACTTGTGCAGCGTTACCTTATTGAGTGGCTGTGAATTGATCAGAATTGCTTGTTTACAAAACCTACACACGCTCTCATTACACTCTGTGCAGAAGGCTCTTCCTGAGCAAGTGCTACAGCATGTTTTATTCCATTTACCGAAACTCAGAGAACTGTAACTTTCCTGTATCCTGAATAAGGAGCAGCTTTTGTTATGCCTCACTTTGCCTCGACATCCCACCCCTTATTCACAAGAAGGTGAGTGTTGTTTCTATAGGCTATATTTATATATACTATTCAGAATCATGGCACCAGTCGTGCCAACTCTGATGCACGTGTTTAACTTTGCTACCATGAGAAATCAATAGGAGTACTCAGGGTAGAAAGATAAGTAAGTACGTAAGAGTTGGCAGGAGGGGGGCCAAGTGTCCATTGTTGCTCAAAAGGTTACATGCTGGATATATTAGAGCGTATTGGTAGTGAATGTTTATTCTTAACTGTATCCCCTTGCTTTCATGGAGTAGGTTCAGATTTTCATTGCATTACTGTTTTGCTGTGTCGTAAACATGTTTCCTAAAGCTTGTGGAGTGTTTTAAAGTGAATATATAAATAACTTTTCAAATGATGATTATGGCTGGAATTTTTAAAAGGGGGCGTAGGGAATTTGGTGTCCCTTTCCCCTGAATTTAGATAGGATTTGGATGCTACGCTCCTTTGGGAATTCCAGGCTCTAAAAATAAGATATGGGGACTCGTGATTATGCTGTAGAATAGAGGCAGGACCTAAAAGGAGGATATAGTTCTTGGCCCTTGGCCAAGACTTTCAAATGTGACTCCTGTTTTTAAGTGCTTCTGTTTTTACATGTCCAAATGGAGAAACCTTTAATGGGTCCTGATTTTCAGAAAGAGCTGAGCGCTTGCCCTCAAAAGTCAGGCCCCTTTAAAGTGATTCCCAAAAAAATTGCCTCGTCCACCTTGTCTTTTCCAAATGGCTCGTCGTTTTTTAAAATCTTGACTCATATATTTAAGTATTGTAGCTTCTTTATAAAAGATTTCAGTTTTACGCTGAAAGTAGAGATTCAACCTTTATTTTGTATGAAAAATCCTGTGTATCTCTTTACCAACTATTACAGCACATAATCTGGGAGTAAAGAGAGAGTTCTCTGGGGATCATCAGCTGAATGTGTGCCTTAGTTTAAGAATTAAAATAAATTTAAAATGGGCCCTTTATGAAATTTCCATATCTGATCTTTTTTCATACCTCTTCTACTAACAAATGATTGGTTTGTTTATTGTACAAACTTTCTAGATAACTCATTGTCAGATACCTTCCTCTTTGAAGAAATTAGGTTGCAGGTAAGCCAAGTTATTAACGTGTGTGTGTGTGTGTATTTCCCCCCCTTTATTTCCTATTATATTGACTATGTGCTACCGTAAGTATGAACCTAATATAAACACACATATAACTTGTACTTTAATATTGGAAAACAAATATCTCTGATATGTCAAATGAGCACTTTTTTTCTTCCCCTTTTCAATCATCCACTATGTTTAGAGTCACCTCCTGTTTCAAAGCTTCAGATTCACACTCTGACCTTGAGGCAAACTGGTTATAACATCCTTTCAGAGCATTTCCTGGATCAGCTTGCCAACCTCCACACACTTACAGTTTATTACGCCAAAGACTTTGTGTTATACTCAGCAGATATCTGTGCTGAAGAACCTACCAAACTTGATAGAATTAAATCTTGTATGTAAGTTAATTTTCAGATTGCAAGGGTTTTTGTTTTTGTTCTGTGCAGGCTTAGGGGAAGGCTTGTGCTAATTTCACCTTCTGTTAAATGGTGATAAGACAGCAGAGAGCTTAATTTTATGGATGTTTCTGTTGGCTGATATATCTTAATATTATCTCTGAAAAAATCAGTTCCCCAATTCAAAATCTGTTTGTCTTGACTGTGTTCATCCAAACCTGACTGAAAAGTCAGTCTAGATATCTACTACTTAATGAAGCTGCTGCCTTATGGCTCTTAATGTCCTCCTGGTTTTCTCTCCCAGTCCAGGTGACAAATCCCCCACTCATCCTTATCTACACTTTGGATTTGACCCCATTTCAGCCATGGGCAATCAGCCACGGATGTAGCTGCACCTATGAGAACCTCTAGTGTAGACATGCTAAGCCCTAATAAGCCACAGTTTGCTCGATGTATCTTGGTTTCAAGCAGCGGTCAGCTGCATTGGCACAAACTGTGGTGTATAGCAATGACTCTGAGCTAGGTATTTGCATTGGTGCAGTGACACCTGTATCTGGTCTAGGATGTCTGAAATGTTCTATATGGACACAGCCTAAATCTTCCTTTCACTCCTCACCTCCTGCCCTCCTCTACTCCACATCCTCTGACACTGTAGCTTCCCCATCTCCCCTGCACTCTATCCTTGGCCCCCGAAGTGCTCCCTCCCAGTACCAAACCATTCTGCTGTTGCTGTTTCAGCAAGATTTACCTTCAGTTTCCATTGGCTACTTGTTACTGGGTACCCAACAATCCAAAAAACAGGGGTTCTATCCCATCATCCCTCTGTATGCTGTGTCTTTCTCTCATTCCTCTCTGTTACTGAGGATAATGCTGCATGAGGTCTTGGCTTGTTCAGCTGATCTGCTCCTCCTACTTAAGTTCCCTCTGAAGTCCTAATCCTCTCTGTAAGGGCTGCTTGATACTGAAAACCAACATCTCTTGCGTCTCTTAGGGGTATGAAAAATCCATACCCTGACAGCTGTAGCTATGTTGACTTAACCTTGGTGTAGGCAGCGCTAGGTCGAAGGGAGGAATTCTTCCATCAACCTAGCTACCACCTCTCAGGGAGGTGGGTTAACTACAGCGATGGGAGAATCCCTGCTCTGGGTTTAGGTGGTGTCCACACTGAAGCCTTACAGCTGTGCCATTGTAGCATGTTAAGTGTAGATAAGCCCTAAGTCACAGGACTGGAAGTTTTTTTGTTTATTAGGTCAGCAAAAGATACTACGTTATTCAGCTAAGTCCTTGGAAATGCAGGTTTTGAAAATGTAGTCTTCCTAGAGAGCCTTTGTGGTTAAGGCACTAGGTGGTACTCAGGAGATCCAAATTCACTTCCTGGCTCTGCCATGGATTTCCTATGTGACCTTGGGCAAGTCACTTACTCTCCCCCAGCCTTACTTATCCTTTGGGAAATGGGGATGATGATAGAGTGTCTCCTTTGTCTCTCTTGTCTATTTAGATTGTAAGCTGTTCGGGCAGGGACTGTGTCACTGTGTATTGCACCTAGCACAATGGAGTCCTGATATTACTTGGTCCTCTAGGTGCTAGTGTATTACAAATTTTGGTTTTATTTGAATCATAGAGTCATAGAAGATGAGGTTTGGAAGGGACCTCAGGAGGACATCTAGTCCAACCCCCTGCTCAAAGCCAGGACCATGCCATACCTTTTTGTTTTCACACTGTCCCATTCTTGTTGAATAGTGAATGGAAAACACTTCTAAGTTTAAGAACGTTGGTATCCGTTAAAAAAAGTAAAAGCAAATTTACTTAAAATAAAACCAAAAAACCTGATACTTTGAAAAACATTGTCAAGAAAAGTAAGAGTCATAAATGTCTTTCTGTTTTGTCCCCTCTGACTCCTTTAAAGGGGATCTGCAATTTGGATATGTTTGTCGAAAACATTCCTTCTATCCTTGTTAAATTAAGTGTGATTGGAACCAAGCTCTCAAACCCTACTCTCAGCTGTTTATCTAACAAATCCTGGAAGCTAGGAGAACTGGAGCTAACCCTCTCATATGGATTTGATGAAAAGACTCTGAAACCGTTTCCCCAATTCTTTCCACTGCTGATGAGACTCCACCTTAGGTATGACTAAACAATGTGCTACAGTTAGTCAAGAATGAAAGAAAATTACTATATTAGGACTTGTCTATGTTATGAGCTGCACTGGTGTAACTAAAATTGAGTTTTTAAACCAATTTTTAGATGAACTGGTGCAAGTCTCTGGGTAGACATGTCCATAGTTAACACCCCTTTAAAGCTGAATAAAAAGGCAACACAAAGCAAATAAGTAAGGGGGGTGTTTTTATTTACCCTGTTTTGTCTCTTGGGAATTATTTATCCATTAAACGGAAGTGAAATAACTAAATCGATTGTAATTCACACCTCTGGCTATTTCAGTTCAAGTCTATGTGTGAATAAGTGCCCCATTTTAATTCAATAAAAAAGAAATCAAATTAAGTTATAAAGAAATAAAAGTGTCCATACACCAGCTTGAACTGGAATAACTAAGGTGTGAAATGCACCTGCATTCGTTATTTACCATGTGGCCAACCCCTTGCTTGCAGCCCCTCAGATTCAGCTCAGTGTATTCAGGGGAGAGGAGAAGGGCAGGGGAGATTAGCTTGTTGCATAGTGAGTAGCAGGAGCAAGTGTTTCTGTTTCCATAAGTGCTGAAGAAACGTAGGCATGGAAAACTCTGAGTCTACAGGGACACATGAGGGGGAGGTGAGTTGACATTGTTAACTCCCACATGGGGTGGCTAGTGATAGTTAGCTGACTCCCAAAGAGTGTAGGAGGCTGCCAGCCTTGAAGACATGGCGAGGAGTATACGATACCAGCACTGCAACTGTGTGATGACTCTGGGTTGCCAAAAACTGAAGAACCCAGAAGGGAAGCAAGGAGCTGGAGTTAGGGCAGAGCCCTAGTCTCTGGCTAGAGAATAGATGGTCTGGTCCCTCAATGATCCTTCCCCTAGGGCTATCCTTCTGACTCGCTAATCTCCAGATAGTGGAGTCCACAAATGGAAGACTGCCATTTTTACTGCTCCAGCCAGGGGTAGGCAGAGAGTTTTTCCTCTTTCCCAAGATTGGGGAGGGAGGCCCGGTAGTTCATCCAACAACTGGAGGAATATGTCCTTTGAGTAGCAGTGAGCAGGATGAAAAGCCCTGTTTGTACTACAGAGAAGACACACAATTCTCTTTGTCCATCTCTAGTGCATAGGGCAGTCTTCTGGGATAAAAAGCCCTTTATAATTAGTTCTATAACTAATCCTTTGTCCCGAGCAATGCTCACTACTGGCATGCTTGTGCATTGACAGGGATGTGGAAAAGACCTATTTAGACCACCCAGACCACCTCTAATGTCTCTGATTCTATGAACGCCTATCACTGCCATAATTAGTGGGAGGTTCTGGGTCTTTAAGTCCCCAATATAGAGGCTGTTTGTTTACTCTGTATTTCAGCTGTCTCACTCTCTGTTGGTAACTCCTTCTGAAGCCCAAAGTACAATCTGTTTTTTCATTCCCAGTGGTTTTGTTTTGATTGATAGTGTCTTGTTGATCTTGGCTAAAATGGAGTGTTTGCGAGAGCTTGACGTTACTGGTAACACAAATCTGACAAGAGAAGCAATCCAGAATTTTCACATCACAATGGACTGCCAGGTACATTTCCTTATAGAGTGGCATTCAGTGTCTTCTAAATATGACAGCTTATAGAGCACCTAATACACTGTCTTTCTTTTTAACCCATCACTGTTTAGAGTCCTTTGCTAAATTTACTGCTATCAGGAAACCAAGAATGTTTCTGTAAAGTTCTGCTGAAATTCCATGTGGGGGAGAGAGGTAGTGGAAACAAACTTCCAACATTCCCCATAATGGAATAGCTCTTCACTGCAGCCAGTGGCTTATGAACATGAAAACCTGAAATGTCTTCTCTGAGCCTGTAACTCTGCCAGGTCAGAACTCTAAACAAATACTGGCGTTCAATATTAAAATTTCTGAGTAAGTCTCCAATGGCCATTGATAAAACACTGCACTTCTGTTGCTTGACTACATCCAAATGATTTTTTTTTTTGGTCATTTCTGCCTGGTAAGTTTTACTGACATTCTTAGGCAACAGCTCAGGTGTGGGAGAATGGACAGAGGAAATAAGGGAAGCTGTGGCTCAGGGATACTGGAAAATAATTAAGTGAAACACAAGAGAGGAGAGACTCGTCATCATGTTAGTTTCAGTGAAATGCCAGCAAAAGAAGGTGGCTGGGTGGATAGGTCAGCGCTCCAGCAAATTGTACCAGTCACAGTGTGAAACTACAGGGATCTCCTAGTTAACCTTTGGCCATCATGAAAATTTACTTTTTTTCTATTCTTTTCTGAGTCTTAGCCAGTTTGTAATCCACAGCGGCTCTTTACCTCTCAACACGTGATTACTTAAATTTCTTAATAGCCTTTAGTGGAGCTTCTCTCGAGCTTTTTGAGAGTTCAATAAACTGTCAACCGTTCTCCTTTATCCACTATTTATGACCTATTATTTTAGTGGTGAATTCTAAGAGATCCATGAAATGTGATTTTCCTTTGCAGAAGCCATGCTGGTTACTCCCTTTGATACCCAAGGTCATCCAACTGGTTTACGTTTCTAGTTTAACCATTTTAACTCATGCCTAAGTGAGGCTTATTGGCCTGTAATTCCCAGGATCACCTCTAGCATTTTCTTTAGCCACAGATACAAAATTTGTTACCTTCCACCGGGTCTGAACGGCACTCATCTGAACTGGTTTGGAAAAGAATTTGGTTTGTACTAAAACTTAAATCATTTTAAAAACCAATGTTGCTACACTCAGTGTTAAGGTTTACAACATTTTATAGTGTAGATAAGGCCTATGTGAAGCTGGACCAATAGATGGGGAGTTCATACCTGGTGTTTCAGGCTCTATCTAAAAAGTCTCAGTGCAGCAGTTGGTTCATGGTTTAGTTCAACAACTCTAAGGGCTATAAACTCAGTTTTTTAATTAAATTAAATTAATTAAATTAATTAAATTTAATTAAAGCTTAAATTCTGCAGGCTTCAATGAAGCTCATAGCATTCCCCAGATCTGTAGTGCATGTTGCTAGGTTGTACATTTCACTATAACTGCTCCAGAAAAAGAGTGTGGAAGTACGGTCCAGTGAATAGGGCACTGGATTAGGAGTCAGGGCAGCTAGGATCTATTCCTGGCTCTGCTTTGTCATTTTGCCTCTGTTTCCCCTCTACTCTTTATCTGTTTTTGTCTATTTAAATTATAAGCTCTTTGAGACAGGGGCTGACTGTTACTGTGGCTAGGTCTACACCACAAAGTTTTGCTGGCATAGCTGAGTCAGTTAGAAGTGTGGAAGAAATCACACCTCTAACTGTTATAGCTACGCTGGCAACACCCATTCCCACTCCCCCTGTGCAGACACAGATTATACCTTTTGCTGGCATAATTCAATGGTTCCCAACCTGGGGTGTGTGACCCACTTAAGGGGGGCACCGTAGATTACAGGGGGTCCATGAGGCTTCAGTAATATTGAGGTCATTTAGCCCCCGGAGCCCTATACTGGCTGGAGTGAAGGAGCAGCCCCTCCGAGCCCTGCGCCGGCCAGGCACCCAGCCAAAGTGAAGAAGCAGCCCCCTCTGAGGGAGCAGCAGCCCCAAGCAACGCTCTGGCCGGGTGCAGCAGCCCCGAGCTCTGTGCCGGCTGGAACGGAGGAACAGCCCCCTGAGCCCCACGCCAGCTGGGCACTGCCCTCCCGAGCTCCGCACCGGCCGGGTGCCTGAACAGAGTGAAGCAGCAGCCCCCGAAGGAGGGGGCTGTGCCCCAGCCAGGCGCAGCAGCCCCAAGCTCTGTGCCGGCTGGAGTGGGGGAGCCAGCCCCCCAAGCCGGCCAGGTGCCTGGTTGGCAAGGAGCAGCCCTGTATCGGTGTGGGCCTGGGGCAGCCCCCGCTAGCCCGCCAGCGCTCGATGCCTCCATTATCCTCCGTCCAGAGAGGGCATGCGGTGGTGACTGCACCAGGGAAGGCGTAGCTTCTTACTCAGGTTAGAGTCATTTAGTATTATTATTATTATTATTATTTGTGTAATTTAGGGTTGTTATCATCATGATGTGTGTTTATAGGGGTTGTGTGTTTATGGCCAGTGAGGGAGTGGGGCGGGGCGGGGCGTGTTTTACCTAATGTTAACTTGTGAGGCTTTCAGTCAGAAAGGTTGGGAACCCCTGGCATAATTTCTATCATTTCAGGAGGTAGTTTAACTATACCAGCAAAATAACTCCTTTCGCTGGTATAACCTCTGTCTCCACTAGAGGGCTATGCTGGGATAGCTATCCTGGCAAAGCTTTTGTGTAGTGACTAGCCGTGTGTGTTTATACTGTGCCACCACAATATCATTTTATGACTCCAGGCCTACCAGATTAGAAATAACTAGTAAGAGTGATAAAAAAGACCTGTACGGTTAAGTGAAACCCTCTGCTCAATGTGCAATGCCACTCAAAAAAGGAAAGCCAGTAGTGGGACTTGGCTTTCAAGGTGAAATGAAGGGGGTGACTTGGGGTACATGCCTTTGAACTCCCTCCAGCCCTTCTCCTCTACTCTTTTCTATAAAATGAGTGCTATATTAAAGCTATTCCTTGCTGACGGAGCAGCTGATGGGCTCTTCAGCATCTGAAAAGGGCAGATTAATCATGCTGAGGCTTGCAGTTAAGAGGCTGTGTCACTGGCTTGTAATTTCCTGTAATCAATGTAATTTTTCTTCTCTGATTCTGAACAAACAGGTGCAGAGATAATCACACCCTCTGGGCTAAAGAAGTGCTGTGTCCTGTTTAAGTAAGGCTCGGGGAAGTATAATAGAGATCTGCCCTAACCTGCTATTTGCTCCTTCAACTGGATGCCAGAGCAGTTGCTTGGGAAGTAGCACTCCCTGGTGTTGCTCCCTGCAGCAATTTCTGTATAGCTAATCTATTGCGCGCATTCTATACTTTATTGGGGAATGGGTTCTATTTGGGAGAGGGAAAAGAGACTAGCCCAGTTCAGGGATGCAAAGAAGCTGTTGCCCATTTAGATCTCTCCACCTCTCTGGCTACATACATCTCTTTCCCCCCTAAAGCCTTGTCTAGATGGGAATCTTTTAACAAAAAAAATTCCTGCCATTGTTAACACTAGTTCAGCTGCACAAGTGGGACCCCCAGTGTAGACAGCTCTCAGGCTCAGGCAACCATTTTCACTCATCTGTTGAGTGAACCTTTTCGGAGCAAGTCTAACTGACAAGGTGCTGAAACCAGTTGCTGGAGCGCTGTTTGTGCTGGAGGTCCCACCATCGCTAACACTGCTTCAGCTGAACTGGTGCTGGCAACACAGGTGTGTGGATAAGGAGAAAATGCTTGTCTAAGAGCTTTTGAGTATGTTCATGGTTGCAGCTGCTACTGCACTAGTAGCTCTACAAGCTCCTAGAGGTTTCTGTGCTTGCACCCATCTACCTACCTTTTATGGATCTCTCCATTGCATTTTAAGTAACCAAGTGATCAGAATTTTACTGTGGCTGGTCCTGGGGAGTAGAATAAGTTCCCCAACAATATTGCCAAACCCAAACATTCAAATATCACGGGTCAGGCCCAAAACATCATGATTAGTTTAAAAATTGAGATTTTAAAAAAAAGACATTTTGTATCTTTTCAATTTTAGGGTTAACATTTTTTGGCTGATCTCAATAACCACAAGAGATAGAAATTTATCTTGAAAGAAAAAAACAACTAGTTATGGAATCACTTGACTTCAGGAGCTGGGGCTGTAAGACAAGTCCAGAGGAGAGCAATTAAAATGATTAAAGGTCTCGAAAATATGACCAATGAGCAAAGATTGAAAAATTTGTGTTTGTTCAGTCTGGAAAAGAAAAGACTGAGGAGGGACATAATAACAGTCTTCAAGTAGGTAAAAGGTTGTTATAAAGAGGAAGGTGATAAATTGTTCTCCTTAACCAATGAGGACAGGACAAGAAGTAATGGACATAAATTGCAGCAAAGGAGATTTAGATTAAACATTAGGAAAAGCTTCCTAACTGTCAGGGTAGCTAAGCACTGGAACAAATTGCCTCAGGAAGTTGTGGAATCTCTCTCGTTGGAGGTTTTTAAATACAGGTTAGACAAACACCTGTCAGAGATGGTCTAGATAATACTCAGTCCTGCCTCTATGCACAGGACTGGACTAGATGACCTAACATGATTCTAAACACCAAATATTATGCAATAAAATCGTGAGAGTGGGCAACACTTCTCCACATTTACCATATTTAAGAAACTCAACCATTTTTTTAAGGCAGTAGCTGTTTATGATATGACTATTTTTGACTCGTCTCGTTTCTCTTTTTTCACACCTTCCTGGTTTTGAATGTCTTGATTATTTTTTGTATGAACTGCAACAAACTGGTTTTTTAAAAACAAACTATTATTTTAGAGTGTTCTAATATTATATGGTGCCCAGAGCTATTCAGCATAGGACCTTATGGGAAAAATACTCTTATTCTGTGCTTTTCTTCAACAAAGGTGTTTCTCATTTTGATCACATGATATGGTAAATTCATCAGCATGATCACTGTGCAGTCCTTTTTCCTTTCATATCTATGAATAGTGTATCTGGTTGGTAATTCCTATATCACAGAAGTGTAGGACTGGAAGGGACCTCAGCAGGTCATCTAGTCCAGACCCTTGCACTCAAGGTAGGACTAAGTAAACTAGACAATTCCTGACAGGTGTTTGTCTAACCTGTTCTTAAAAACCTCCAGTGATGGAGATTCTACAACCTCCTGAGGCAATTTATTCCAGTGCTGAACTAGCCTGACAGGAAGTTTTTTTTTCCTAATGTCCAACCTAAACCTCTCCTGCTGCAATTTAAACCCATTGCTTCTTGTCCTATTCTCAAAAATTAAGAAGAACAATTTTTCACCCTCCTCCTTATAACAACCTTTTGTGTACTTGAAAACTCTTATCATGACCTCCCCCCCTCAGTCTTCTCTTTTCCAAACTAAACAAACCCAATTTTATCAATCTTCCCTCACAGGTCATGTTTTTTAGACCTTGAATCATTTTGTTACTCTGCTCTGGACTTTCTCCATTTTGTCCACATCTCTCCTGAAACGTGGCACCCAGAACTGGATGTGATGCTCCAGCTGCGGCTTTATCAGTGCAGAATAGAGTGGAAGAATTACTTCTCATGTCTTGCTTACAATACTCTTTCTAATACATCCCAGAATGAGGTTTGCTTTTTTTGCAACTGTGTTACAATGTTGATTCATATTTAGCTTGTGATCCAGTATAATTCCCAGATCCCTTTCTGCAGCACTCCTTCCTAAGCACTCATTTCCCATTTTGTAAGTGTGCAATTGATTATTCTTTTCTAAGTGGAGTACTTTGCATTTGTCCTTACTGAATTTCATCCTATTTACTTCAGAGCATTTCTCCAGCATGTCCAGATCATTTTGAATTTTAATCCTATCCTCTAAAGCACTTGTAATCCCTCCTATCTTGGTATCATCCTCAAACTTTATAAATGTACTGTCAATGCCATGATCTAAATCACTTATGAAGATATTGAACAGAATCAGACCCAGGACCGATCCCTGCAGGATCCCACTCAATATGCCCTTCCAGCTTTACTGTGAACCGCTGATAACTACTCTCTGGGAATGATTTTCCCACCAATTATGCAACCACTTTATAGTAGCTCCATCCAAGTTGTATTTCACTAGTTTGTTTATGAGAAGGTCATGTGAGACAGTATCAAAAGCATTACTAAAGTCAAGATATACTACATCTACCGTTTTCTCCTTATTCACAAGGCTTTGTGAAAGAAAGCTGTTCTTGACAAATCCATGTTGCCTCTTACTTATCAACTTACTATCTCCTAGGTTTTTTCAAACTGATTGCTTGATTATTTGCTCCATTATCTTTCCGGTTAGTGAAGTTAAGATGACTGGTCTGTAATTCCCCAGGTTGTCCTTATTCCCCTTTTTATAGACTGGTACTATATTTGCTCTCTTCCAATCCTCTGGAATCTCTCCCATCTTCCATGAGTTTTCACACATAATCGCTAATGGCTCAGATATCAGTCAGCTCCTTGAGTATTCTAGGATGTATTTCATCAGGCCCTGACAACTTGAAGACATCTAACTTTTCACCTTGCTATCTTGTAAGTTCCCAGGAGCTTTGCATCTCAATGATGGAAAATGATAAAATATCAGTAAGATAAATGGCATCTAACATATGTTTTCTCATGTCAGCTGCCTCCAAATCTTTGTAACTAAGGCTAATATTTCACTCTTCTTGATCTTCCATATATTCTTTATATCTTCAGTATTTAACTCCCATTGAGTTTTACATCATCATGCTTCAGGTATGTACATCATGATGTAATTCCCTGTGTACATATATTGTCTTTCTATTTTTATATATAAATAATTTCTTGCATTTGCATGCTGACCCTGCGGCTATCTTCCATACTGATGCATTCCTTTCACTTATTTTTATTTGCTATACCCTGGACATTTGGTCAACATAATTCTTATTCCTCTTTTTTAAATATATCAGGAGAAAGAGAAAAACAAAGGAAAATGTAGGTCCTCTACTTAGTGGGGAAGGAGACCTAATAACTGATGACATCAAGAAGGCTTAGGTGTTCAAAGCCTATTTTGCTTCAGTCTTCACTAAAAAGGTTAATGGTGACAAGATACTCAACACAACTAATATTAACAACATGGGGGAAGGAATACAAGCCAAAATAGGGAAAGAACTGGTTAAAGAATATTTTGGTAAGTTAGAACATGAAATTCATTCTAGGCTACTTTAGGAACGGGCTGAAGCAATATTGGGACTGTTAGCAATTATTTTTGAAAACTCCTGGAGGATGGGTGAGGTCCCAAGTACTGGAAAAGGTCAAATATAATGTCTAATTTTGTTACCAAGAAAGATACTGGAACAAATTATTAAACAATCAGTTTAGAAGCACTTAGAGGATAATAGGGTTATAAGGAATAGCCAGCATGGATTTGTCAAGAATAACCAACCTAACTTCCTTCTTTGACAGGGTTACTGGCCTAGTGGATGGGGGAAACTTGTAGATGTGATATACCTTGATTTTACTAAGGCTTTTATCACAGTCCCACATGACTGCTCAGCACTCCAGTACAAAACTGGGGAAAAGCATGTTGAGAGTCTCTGTGTTAAGTTTAGAGGCAAGAGCAACAAGGGTGATATTGTGGTGGGCGTCTATTATAGACCACCAGACCAGGAGAATGAGGTAGATGTGGGTTTCCTGAGACAACTAATAGAAGTTTCCAGATTACAGGACCTGGTTCTCATAGGGGACTTCAATCATCCTGACATCTGTTGGGAGAGCGATACAGCAGAGCACAGACAATCCAGAAAGTTTGTGGAGAGTGTGGTGGACAACTTTCTGGTGCAAGTGCTGGAGGAACCAACTAGGGGTCATGCTCCTCTTGACCTGCTGCTCACAAACAGGGAAGAATTGGTAGGGGAAGTAGACGTGGATGTTAACCTGGGAAGCAGTAAGCATGAGATGGTCGAGTTCAGGATTCTGACAGAAGGAAGAAAGAAGAACAGCAGAATATGGACCCTGAACTTCAGAAAAGCAGACTTTGACTCCCTCAGGGAGCTGATGGGCAGGATCTCCTGGAAGGCTAAGATGAGGGGGATAGGAGTCCAAGAGAGCTGGCTTAATTTTAAAGAAACCTTTTTGAGAGTGCAGGAACAAACCATCCTGATGTGCAGAAAGAATAGCAAATATGGCAGGCTACCAGCTTGGCTTAACAAAGCAGTCTTTGGTGAGCTTAAACACAAAAAGGAAGCTTACAAGAAATAGAAGTTTGGTCAGATGACTAAGGAGGAGTATAAAATAGTGTCTGTGTTGTTAAAGTTCTATTCCTTACTCATTCAATAGTTTGGTCATTAATGAACCCTCAAGATCGTTACATGGTGTTAGGAATGGTAAATGAGTTTGGAAACTACAAAGATTTGGAGGAAAACTCCTGCAATTGCAACTGAAAACACAGACAAACACAGAGGATATCTGAAAGCAAAGACAAACAAAGGACAGTGTCTTGAAACCTTCAGCAAGTAAGTGAAAACTCTAAGAATGGATGTTTTACAACCTCCGTCCACTCTGCAAATGTCAAGTAATGTTGCAGAGAACTGGATAAAGTTTAAGCAACGATTTCTGTTGTATTTTTCTGCCATTGGGGCACAGAACACAGATGAAAACTGAAAATCATCTAGATTTTTACATGTTACTGGGGAGGAGGCACTGTATGTTTATAATAACTTTGAGTTTGAGGAAGGTGAAAGCATGAATTTAAATATAATACCAAATAAATTTGAAGAATATTGCATGCCGAAAAGGAATGTGACTTTTGAGAGAAGCAGATTTTTTTTTACATGCGTGCAAAAACCAGATGACACCATAGAGCAATATGTCACAAAATTAAGGAAACTCAGTAAAACCTGTAACTTTGGTGGCTTGATAGAGTCTCTGATCATAGACAGATTCATTTGTGGCATTACAGCCAATGTGTTAAGAGAGAGACTGCTCAGAGAGGGGTAAATTGGATGCATCCTTAGGGTTTTGTCAGCTAAAATTAATGGAGGAAAGCTCATAATTATGCACATTTAATATGCCAATCAGAAGATACAGATTTTTATGCGTACCCTTTAGTATAGCTTCAGCACCAGAGGTGTATCACAAATCATACAGATGATCTATGGACATATTAGCAGAGTGGACAGCTCCGTGGATGACATCATCATCTGGGGCTCAACGAAAGAGGAGCATGATTGTTGAGTTCAGCAAGTCCTGAATGCAACTAGAGCTGCAAACCTCAAACTAAATAGTGACAAATGTGTCTTAGGAGTTAGAGAACTGACTTTTGTAAGGGACATTATTTCCCATGAAGGTGTAAAACCTGATAAGAGGAAGATTTCAGCCATTGAAATGATGCCACGTCCTCAGTCAAAGAAAAATGTCCAACGGTTCCTAGGAATGGTTAATTGTCTTGGAAAATTCATATCCAATCTTTCTGCCAAAGTAGTGGCATTGAGACAACTTTCTCTGTAGCATGGGACACGGCTTTCTTACCTTGCTCTGTAGCATGGAACATGGCTCACTTGTTGGTGGATTCTCTGTACCTTAAAGTCTTTAAACCATGATTTGAGGACTTTAATAACTCAGTCATAGGTCAGGGGTCTACTACAGGAGTGAATGGGTGAGGTTCTGTGGCCTGCGTTGTGCAGGAGGTCAGACTGGATGATCATATTGGTCCTTTCTGACCTTAGAGTCTATAAGACAAACATGAATGATGATGGGGTGCTGAACAGGAGGAATCATAAGAAGGTTTAAAACAGCACCTGATACAAGAACCAGTATTGAAGTTCTATGCACACGGAAGGCCTATTAAGATTTCAGCGGATGCATCACAGCCTGGGTTGGGTGCAGTGATTTTACAGAAGCATGAGGATTGCTAGCAACCAGTGGCATATGCATCCAAATCACTGACTGACGCAAAAACTAGATATGCACAGATTGAGAAGGAGCTTTTAGGAATCTTGTTTGCCTGGGAGAGATTCAGTCAATGTGTTTATGGACAGACAGTGGAAGTTGAAATGGACCACAAGTCCCTGAATGCATTATTTAGCAAACCACTAAATGACTGTACCTTAAGGATTCAAAGAATGATGATAACGTTGCAGAAGTATAATTTGCTGGTGACCTACATGCCTGGTAAATTTATGTTCACAGCAGATGCACTTTCCAGAGCAGTGGTGCCCATGGCACTCAAGAAGATGCTAGAGACAGAGGTGCAAGTCTACGTAGATGTGATTCTGAGGTCGATTCCCATAGCTAACAGGAGACTGCAACAAATAAGGGAGGAGATGGAGAAAGATGAATAGTTGGGAATCTTTAAAAAAGTGATAATTAAAGGGTGGTCTGAAGTAATAAGCAGTTGCTGTCTAAATATAAGAGACTATTGGAACTGCAGACATGAACTGACCATGATAGATGGGGTGATTTTCAAGGGCCTTCAAAAAGAAATGCTACAGAAAAGAAATGCTGCAGAAGATTCATGAGAGTCATTTAGAAATTGAGAAGTGCAAAGAACGAGCATGAAAGGTGCTATATTGGCCACGGATCAATCACGACATCACTAATGTGGAAAGAGACTGCTTTTCATACTTGAAATATAAGCCATGCCAACAGGCAGAGCCACTGAGACCTCATCCTGTTCCACAAAGGCCTTATGAGAAGTTAGGCGCTGGCATTCAAAGGATTACTTAATAGTCACCGATTATTACACTCTGTACCCAGAAATTTGCACACTGCACAGTACTAATAGTAAGTCAGTTATCACTGACACGAAAGGAATTTTTTCCGGACATGGAATTCCAGGTGAGGTCTTCAGTGATAACGGGCCACAATTTTCCAGCACAGAGTTTAGGCAGTTTGTCTCAGATTGGAATTTTCATCATGAAACCTCCAGTCCAAATTATCCCCAATCAAATGGACTGGTGGAAAGATCTATACAGACGGTAAAGAACCTGATGAAAAAGACTTTTGATAGTGGGGGAGATACTTATAAAGCATTGCTGATCTACAGAAGTACACCCCTGGAGAATGGCTTTTCTCCAGCACAGCTGTTAATGGGAAGAAGGATCAGATCTAATTTACCTATTACTGATCATTTGCTCCAATCTCAGAACAATGCCACCATTTGGAAGATGAAAGAAAATCAGAAGTGGAAGCAGAAATGTTATTTTGACAAAAGGGCCCATGATCTCCCATCTCTTAACCCTAATACTTAGGGCCAAAAGAGTACCATTAAAGAACAGCTGCATCCGTGGTCTTATGTGGTCCAGACAGACCAAGGGGACACATTTCAACGTAATCAATGGGATCTACGTGTTATCCCAGAGAGTTCCAACACCGAGAAAGTTGAGGTAGATTCCAGTTTTTCTCCTCTGACTGATCTGGTATCATCAACACATGATGAAGAAACTGTCAGGGAAGATCTGATTGGGTGATCAAACATTTGGAAAGACTCATAGAGACTTGCTAGAATATGTGAAGAAAGTGGGTGGTAAAGACTCACTTGAGAATGATGTGCTAGTAACCTCTTCTCTAGGTAGTTGACACATTGAGTTTATGGAATTGTATAATGCATGTATTATTAGATAGTTGTTATGTGTTATTAGATGTTAGTGCATGTGTCATTAGATAGTTTTGTGTGTGTGTGTGTGTGTGTGTATCTAAGGGTCAACTTGTTTTCCTTAGGAGGGAAGATGTAGAGATATGCTTATAGAAGATTGTGATTTAGAGATGCTTCCTAGCATGGGACAGTGTTCTGTGAATTGGGAGATGTGCCCTATATCAGATTGAACATGGCTGCTCTCAGTTGAACACCTGGGAATTGCTCCTGTCTGTATTATTAAAGTTCTATTCCCTATTCATTCAATAGTTTGATCTTTAATGAACCCTCAAGATCGTTACAATGTTAGCAACAAGAAGAAGGTCAGGGAAAGTGTAGGCCCCTTACTGAGTGGGTGAGGCAACCTAGTAACAGATGATATGGAAAAAGCTGAAGTACTCAATGCTTTTTTTGCCTCTGTCTTCACAGACAAGGTCAGCTCCCAGACTGGGCAGCAAAGAATGGGGAAGAGATGAGCATCCCTCAGAGGTGAAAGAACAGGTTCAGGACTATTTAGAAAGGCTGGACATACATAAGTCCATGGGGCCAGGTGCAATCCATGTCAAGGTGTTGAGAGAGTTGGCTGATGTGATTGCTGAGCCATTGGCCATTATCTTTGAAAACTCATGGTGATTGGGGAAGGTCCCGGACGATTGGAAAAAAGCAAATATAGTGCCCAACTTCAAAAAAGGGAAGAAGCAGGATCCGGGGAACTACAGACCAGTCAGCCTTACGTCAGTCCCCGGAAACATCATGGAGCAGGTTCTCAAGGAATCCATTTTGAGGCACTTGGAAGAGTGGAAGGTGATCAGGAACAGTCACCATGGATTCACCAAGCGCAAGTCATGCCTGACCAATCTGATTGACTTCTATGATGAGCTGACTGGTTTTGTGAATGTGGGGAAAGTGGTGGACGTGATATACCTTTAGCAAAGCTTTTGATATGTGTTCCCACTATGTTCTTACCAGCAACTTAAAGAAGTATGGGTTGGATGAACGGACTATAACATAGATAGAAAGCTGGCTAGATCATCGGGCTCAGTGGGTAGTGTTCAATGGCTTGATGTCTAGTTGGCAGCCAGTAACAAATGGAGTGCCCCAGGGATCGATCCTGAGGTCGGTTTTGTTCAACATCTTCATTAATGATCTGGAGGATGGAGTGGATTGCACTCTCAGCAAGTTGGCAGATGACCCTAAACTGGGAGAAGTGGTAGATACGCTGGAGAGTAGAGTGGCCTAGACAAATTAGAGGATTGGGCCAAAAAAAAATCTGATAAAGTCTAACAAGGACAAGTGCAGAGTCCTGCAGTTGGGACAGAAGAATCCCATGCACTGCTATAGGCTGGAGAATGACTGGCTAGGCAGAAGTTATGCAGAAAAAGACCTATGGGTTACAGTGGACAAGAAGCTGGATATGAGTCAAGAATGTGCCCTTATTGCCAAGAAGGCTAACAGCATATTGGGCTGCATTAGTAGGAGCATTGCCAGCAGATCGAGGGAAGAGATTATTCCCCTCTATTCAGCACTGCCACATTTGGAGTATTGTGTCCAGTTTTGGGCCCCCCCCCACTACAGAAAGGATGTGGACAAATTGGAGATAGTCCAGCGGAGGGCAACAAAAATGATTAGGGGCTGAAGCACAGGACTTATGAGGAGAGTCTGAAGGAGCTAGGCTTGTTTAGTCTGCAGAAGAGAAGAGTGAGAGGGGATTTGATAACAGCCTTCAAGTACTTGAAAGGGGGTTCTAGGGAGGATGGAGCTAGGCTGTTCTCAGTGGTAGCAGATGACAGAACTAGGAGCAATGGTCTCAAGTTGCACTGGGGGAGGTCTAGGTTGGATATTAGCAAAAATCTTTTCACTAGAAGGTTGGTGAAGCACTGGAATGGGTTTAACTAGGGAGGTGGTGGAATCTCCATCCTTAGAAGTTTTTAAGTAATGGGCTTCATCTGCAGCAAGGGAGATTTAGGTTTGATACGAGCAAAAGCTTTCTAACTGTAAGGGTAGTTAAGTTCTGGCATAGGTTGTCAAGGAAGGTTGTGGAGTTTTTAAAGAACCTGTTGGACAAACACCTGTCAGGGATGGTCTAGGTTTACTTGGTTCTGCCTTAGCAGAGGGAGCTAGACTTGATGACTTTTCAAGGTTCCTTCCTCTCTATGAACTTTCTCACTTCAGAACATCAGCAACCAAATTGGGATTAGGAAGTAACATCTCCCTGATGAACGTTATTGCATAATTGTTCATTCCTCTGAAGCACCTGGATCTGGTATGATCCAAAGCCTACTAAAGTCAAAAGAGATGCCCTTTGACTGCAATGGTATTTGCTATTCAGAGATTCCAAGGCCAGAAAGGACCACTGTGATCATCCAGTCTGACATCCTGCATAACACAGGTGATAGAACGTCCCCAAAATAATTCCTAGAGCATATCTTTAAAATTCAATTCTGATTTAAAAATTGCTAGTGATGGAGACTCCACATGACTCTTGGTAAATTGTTCCAATGGTTAATTTATCCAAGTCAGAATTTGTCTAGCTTCACAGAGTTGTATCTTTCTCAGTTACATAGAAGAGCTCATTGTCAAATATTTTTTCTCTATATAGGTAATTACAGACTGTAATCAAGTCACCCCTGACTCTTCTCTTTGTTAGACTTAAGGAATTCAATCTTTTTAGCATGTCACTATAAGGTATGTTTTCCAATCCTTTAGTCATTCATGTAGCTGGTGCTTAATTGTTGCCAGGGCTGAGCCCTGGCTCCTCTAGGTTTGGCAGTTCATAGCCCCGGCACCTCTGTGCTTGCTGCAACAGATATAAATGTAAAAAAATTGCCTGAGCCTTGGCATCTCTTTCATTACAAATTAAGCACTGCTTATAGCTCTTCTCTGAACAGTGTCCAATTTATCAGCATCCTTCTTGAACTGTGGACACCAGAACTGGACTTACTACTTCAACAGTAATCACACCAATCCCAAATACAGAGGTAAAATAGCCTCTCTGCTTCTGCTCAAGATTCCCCTATTTATGCATCCAAGGTTTGCATTAGCCCTTTTGGCCACAGAGTCACATTGGGAGCTCATGTTCAGCTGGTTGTCCACCATGACCCCCAAATCTTTCTCAGTATCACTGCTTCCCAGGATACAGTCCCCCATCACATAAGTATGGTCTGCATTCTTTGTTCCTAGATGTATTTAGACATTTAGCCATATTAAAATGCATATTGTTTACTTGCACCCAGGTTACCGAGTGATCAGATCTCTTTGAATCAGTGACCTGCCTTTTCATTATTTACTACTTCCCCGATTTTTTTGTCATCTGCAAACTTTATCAGTGATGATTTAATGTCTTTTTCCAGGTCATGGATAAAAATGTTAAACAACAGGGCCAAGAACCAATCCCTGGAGGACACCACTAGAAACACACCAATTTAATGATGATTCCCCATTTACAATTGTATTTTGAGATCGATCAGTTTAATATGTTCCATATACATTTTGTATCAGTCTATTTTTTTAATCAAAATGTCATGTGGTTCCAAGTCAATTTCCTTGCAGAAATCTAAGTACAATATATTACATCAGTACTATTACCTGTATCAATTAAATTTTTAATCTCATAAAAAATCAA
The DNA here is from genome assembly GCF_026122565.2 of Emydura macquarii macquarii. Lineage (NCBI taxonomy): Eukaryota > Metazoa > Chordata > Testudines > Chelidae > Emydura > Emydura macquarii. The sequence goes on from NW_027131688.1 coordinate 3,620,596, forward strand.
GTTAGTTTGACAGGATCTATCTTTCACAAGCCCATGTTGATTGGCATTAGTTACATCACTCCCCTTTAATTCGTTATTAATTGAGTCCTGTAGCAGCCTCTCCATTATCTTCTCTGGGATCAATGTCGGACTCATAGGCCTATAATTACGTGGGTCATCTAGTTTACTCTTTTTAAATTTCAGTGAGACTCAAGAACAGGGTAGTGGGTTGAATGGGCCAGTGGTCTGAAGCAGTATGGCAATTCCTGTCTTCCGAGAGAAAAAGAAATGCCATCCCTATGCTGCCACACACCTACTCCTGAACAAAATTCCCAAATCCTTGTAATCTCCATTATAGAATAATCTCCCCATGTGGACTATGATCCCGTCTTGTTTTATGTTTTGAAAACACACTAATGATCTGACAATATTTATTATCATCATATCCAGCCATGGTATTAAGCTGCCAATATGTTAATATGTATAGGCATATTTTAAAAACTTTAAAGAACTATTGCCGATGTTCAAACATTAGCAAATCATCTTTTATACAGCACGTTATTTGTTGTAAGTACCAAAAGATAAATCTAGATTAAGGAGCAGCTATATTTAATTTGTTTTACAAAGTTAAGTTTGGAAAAATGTGCAGTAAAGGTCCATCATTTTCACTGGCCTTTCCATAACTTTTAGCAAATACAAACTATTTGCAAAATCTTTTAAATATTTTGTTGTTTAGCTGCTTTAGAAAGCTTGCAGAATAGGATTTTGTTAGAAACACTCCTCAGTCTTGGGTGTCGAGATATAAATGGCTTAGCTACAAGGCTCAGACAGCAGTTTCAAAGTATTACCTTTCTAGCCTCACTGGGCTGTGTAGTCTCTTATAAATTTATTTTTTTAATCTGATACTGTAGCTTTCATATGATATCCTATTTGGTATTTTTTTTGCCTTATAAAAAGGAAAGGTTTTCTCATGCACCTGCAGGTGGCCAAAGGCCCTGCAGAAAACAATTCCAGACGTGATGTCTTTGAAGAAAGAAGAAAACATGGGATTTTGGACTCTGCAAAATCTAATTTTGTTTGCACTTACAGGAGCTCATGGAAATACAGTGGAGTAGGTTATGCTTCCACTAGATGGCAACCATTCTCCTTATATGTGTTCTCAGCAACCTTAAGCTCAAAGGTTTATAGGATTTCACCCTCCATGTAAAGCTACGTTACACTTGTGTTGAAAATGTAGCTATATTTATTATTAATAATAATATTTTTATATAGACCTCATCTATAGATCTCAAAGCATAAGGATGAGTAAGAATTCAGATAAAATAAGAACTGACCTAAACCTTGGTACAAACTGAATTTTTTGTTGAGGTTTGAAAAGCTGTGGTTATATCCTCCCCATTTTATTGCTTTGCTGCCTCTGGATATCCTGATATGGATTGTAAGACCCGAAAGAATCATCTAGTCCAACCTCCTCCATAACACAGACCATAGAACCTCATCCAGTAAGTTCTGTGTCAAGCTCATAACTTCTAAGAGATATGCTATAACTCTATCAGAATGATATCCAGTTTTGATTTAAGAATTTCAGGTAACAGTGACTCCACCACATCCCTAGGTAAGCTCTTAATTGGTTAATTACCCTCATGATTAAAAATGTGTACCTCATTTCTAGCCTGAATTCTCCTTGGTTCAGCTTGCAGCCATTATCTCTTGTTGTATCTTTGTCTGCTAGATTAAAGAGCTGTTTACTCTCATAAATCTTCTCACCATGTAGGTATTTGCAGAGCATGAACAGGTCACCTCTTAACCTTTTCTTTGTTAAACTAGCTTTTTTAGTCTCTCACTAGAAGGTATGTTTTTTCCAGACTTCAAATCATTCTTGTAGCCCTTTTCTGATCCCTTTCCAGTTTCTCAACATCCCTTTTCCAGTGTAGACACCAGAACTCTGCACACTATTCCAGAACTGGTCTCTCAAATGCCATATACTACATTCCTATTTCTAGTCAATGTTGCCCTGCTTATATATCCACAGTTCATGTTGAATCTCTTAGCCACTGCATCACATTGGCAGCTCACGTTCAGTTGGTATCCACTATGATATTTTCAGAGATGCTGCTTTCCAAACAGTCCCCCATTTTTTTTGACCCATAGAGAACTTCAATGTAGTTTGAAAGCTTGTCTCTTTCACCAAAAGAAGATAAAAGATATTACCTCATCCACTTTGTCCCCCCACTTTTCTGTCATTTGCAAACTTTATAAGCAATTATTTTATATTTTCTTTCAGATTGTTGTTTAAAGATATTGGATAGCATTGGACCAAGCCCCCTGGAAATACCTCCATTGGACAACTCCCAAATTTTGGGGAATCTCTCAATTAAGCAGTTTTAATCCGTTTAATATGGGCTACATTTTATCAGAATGGTCATGTGGCCAAACTTGTAATTGCATCAAATAAGTTTGATAAAACCTGTTTTTCATAAAATCATATTGATTGGCATTAAATATGTTACTATCCTTTACTGATTGCATCCTGAATCAGCCTTTCCATGGTTTGCCCTGGTTTCATGTTAACCACCCTACAGTTACCTGGATCATCCTGCTTACCCTTTAAAATATATCACACAATATTAGTTTTTCCCTGCCCCAAGCCCCCATCTAGCTCAGGAGTAGATAGGATTTTCACAGTGTTTCCATCTCAGTAAGAACTAGGATGTAATAGAGTGGACATCTCACTAGAAAGAGCCAAGTCTTGTGTAGTTTTGGGTTGGTTTTTTTTGACAAGTTTCTAGACCAAATGGTTTCAAATAAGCATCTGAAGTTTGGGATCTTTACCCATATTGAACCATTCCAAGGCTTCTCCCACTAACTGTTTCCCTTCTATTATACTCGTGGTTGCTTTGCCATGGGCCCAAGGCTAGCGGCATTAAGTACAAAGCATCTCCGTACCCACATAACCAGCTGCAAAGGGCAAGTGATTGGCATCTGACCTTCCCTATTAAATCCATTTGTAAAGAGCTGCTGTGCTCAGAATGACATTTATGGCACCGTCATAAAACTAGAGCACAATCCATCCCTATTCCCAAACCATGTCCAGGAACAGGGCCCCAGTGCAGTCACAATTGCAGGTAATAGCTGCTGCAGCTTCTTTGTGCCTCTTGCACAAAGTATTAGAGCCATCAGAGTCACATAACTCTGGGTGCTATGGTATAATATTTATTTGTGTTATCCTAGGCCCCACTTTGCTAGGTGCGGTACAAATCCAGAATGAAAAGATGGTCCCCGTTCCTCTGGTTGCTCTCTGTGTTGGCATCTGTGGGGCTGGTGTTGAGATGCCCCCTTCTGAGCAGGACGAGCTTCAAAAGTCCCTAGTGCAACACCCTGCCGCAGGGAGTGAATGATGCAGGAGGCCATGTGTGAGCCCTTTCCAGTAGGGCAAGTGTGAGAAATTGGCTAGAATCAGTATTAGTTATTTGCTCCTGGAAAGGGACTCATATAGGATCACAGGGACCTAATCAATTTTCCTTTTCGGTAGGCTCCCTGCCTTTACGACTGGAGATGCTCTATATCCAGCAGACTGCTAAGGAAGATTTACCTGAGTTCTGCTCGTGTGTAAATTGCTTATAATGGCCAGCAGAGACCAGAACCAAAGGGTCATGGCCAGAGAGTGGGAGGAGGCAGGTACAGAGAAATAGACTGCAAAGAGTGTCAGGAGCCAGAAATAGGGGGCAAGCAAGGCAAAGATGGAGCAAATGGAAAGGAAAGAGACCAAAAAGGGAAAATAAAGAGAAATACAGAGTGAAAGAGGGACAAAAGTTCATAGATATTAAGGCCAGACTATAGTGCTCATTTGGTCTGACCTCCTGCATCACACAGACCATAGAACTGTGACAGATTTGGAGCTGCTCTGTACTATTTATGAATAATGTGCGCTCTGTGGGTTGTAAGGATGTCTGGTGTATACAGAGTTAATTCAGTAAGCAGGTGTGGTGTTTTGTCACCCAGACTAATCAGGGGTTCAGTCACTATTTTGTAATCCTGGGAGTCTTGTGACTGTGCAGTTTTGGTCCAGAGCTCTGACCCCAGCAGCCTGCCTGCAGCCCACAAGCTTCACCCTGGCTTTGCCCAGCCTGATTACCCCTGACAGCCCTGAATTCACCCCCAAATCATCCTATTGCAGGGACCAGTCCCTCTCTCTGGGCCGTCACAGAGTAGGTGTTCAGTTCACTGCCTCTACAGAGACAATAAAACACTCCAACCGATCAGCTTTCTCGAAGCCCACAATTCCCTGAACTTACCCAGGACTGATGTTTTATAATAAGAGCAAAAAGAGTCTTGATTCTGTGATACCGAGTAACAGGGATAAAGGTAGAAATTAACCAAAACAAATACAAGTACAAATATGTGTCTAAAAGAGTAAAACTTCATCTAGCAAGATACAGTCTTTGTCCAAGATGGCTTGTGTCACCCACAGTTTCCTTTCCAGCTTTTATGGGCCAGCCTGCCCAGGCTCCATCACACGGTTCCTGTGTCTGCTAAAGTGAAGGATCAAGATGGAATCTCTGTCTGTGTTCCATATATCTCCAATGGGATCGCTTTGTTTTACAAGCCAGGAAGGCCTTCTGGGGATTCAGTCTCCTGTTTTTATCTGGGTGCCGGAGCCATCTTAATTCTCTGTCTCTCAGATTCAGGGTCAGGATAATCTCCTCTGGTTTAGCTCCATGGCTTTGTTTACTGCTCATATGTAAATTAAGGTAAACTCACGTTCCTTTGTTTAGGGCGGATTTGTTTATTGACTTTACCTAAGCTAGGCTGTCTGGTATAAAAGATGTTCTAGTAATGTTATACAGAGGGCATTCATAACTTCAGATATAACGTTAACACAGGCATTTTACAATTGTATTCAAATCAGTGCGGTTATTAGTTTTCATATGATATTTTACAGAATGCCGTGTGGATAAATATCATGACAATAGAGTGTTGGGTGTAGTGAGCTGGTTGGGTCTGATGGGAGACAGTGTATCCTATGCCAATGGGCATGTAGGGCTTTTAGGGTCACAGCAACGCTGTCAACACTTGCACCCAGCAGTGGGGGGAGGTGGATTCTGATAGACAAGCCCCTGCAAACACTTCTGGGATGAGGCAAAAGCCACTCACTTTGATCCTCTGGCTTTGCCCTCTCAAGGACCCCCCAGCCTGTCAGGGAAGACAGTACAAACACACTAGCAACATTTAAAAGCACACACTCTCCCTTTTTGGGGACAGAGACTATTGGTTGTCAGGCTGACACCTTGATCCACAAGTCTTTTTGTAGTCGCTGCTTCCCAGGAGAGAGTTTCTATATCCTGTAATCAGGGCCTACACACTTTTCTTCCTCGATTTAGAATCTTACATTTTGCTGTATTGAAAATGCATATTGTTTTGCTTACACCCAGCTTACTAAGCAATCCAGATCACTCTGAGTCAGTGACTTGCCCTCTTCATTATTTACCATTCCCCCTATCTTTGTGTCATCAGTAAACTTTGTCAGGGATGATTTTGTTTTCTTCTGGGTAATCGATAAAAACGTTAAATAGCATAGAGAATCAATCCCTCTGGGACCCCATTAGAAACACACCCTCTCAATGATGATTATCTGCTTACAATTACATTTCGAGACATAAGTTACCAGTTTTTAATCCACTTAATGTGTGCCATGTTAATTTTGCATCGTTCTAGTTTCTTAATCAACGTCATGAGGTACCAAGTCAAATGTCTCACAGAAATCTATTACATCAACACTATTATCTTCAAGCTTGACAGAAACTATATTCCGAAAACCCATTTTGTTTGCCATTAATAAAGAATTAAAAGAGGAAAATTGAGTCCCACATCAGCCACTCCATTACTTTGTCCACAGTTGATGTCAGGCTGTCAAGCCTGTGATTATTTGAGCCATCCAGTTTATCTATTTAATATATTGGCATAACATTTAGCTTTCTTCCAGTCTTCTTGAATTTCCCCAGTGTTCCAAGACTTATTAAAAATCAACATTAATGGTCCAAAGGGCTCCTCAGCCAGTTCTTTTAAAAGCTCTTGGATGCAAGCTATCTAGACCTGCTGATTTAAAAATGTCTGGCTTTAGCTGCTGCTGTTTATCACTCTCCTTAGTTACTAATGGAGTAGAAAGTATTTCATCATATGATATAAATACATCACCTGGCTCTTTCTCAAATATAGAACAGAAATATTAATTGAACACTTTTGCTTTTCTGCATTGTTACTAACAATTCTGTCATTTTTATCTAGTAAAAAACCAATACCATTTTTCCTGATACACTTAAAAAACCCGTCTCCTTATTGTCCTAAGTGCTACTGGTCGTAGCTTTCTCCTTGTGTCCTTTTGCTTTCCTTATCAGTGTGTAGCTTCTAATTTATCTTAATTGCTATCAATTTCCCCTTTTTTCCATTTGTTATGTATTGCTTTTCATTTTTTATCGCTGCTTTCACTTCCTCTCTAAGCAGGATCATCTTTTAACCAACGCAGCCTTCCTTTTTGATTGTGGGTTTTGGGGCATGTAGTAAAATGTTCTTAAACAGTTTCCAATTACAATTTACATTTTTCTGTTTAAATTCTTTCTCCTAGTGGATTTGTCTCATAACAGTCTTCAGCTTTGTGAAACTGGCCTCTTAAAACACCAAGCTTATTACTGTGTGTGTATATATATATATATTACTGTACTGTTGAGTCTTTATAATGTTTGCATATAAATGGATGAATCATGATCATTTTGTACCTAAGCTACAAGTAAGTTTTTGTTCTGTGATCAATTCTTCATCTGTCAAAATGCAGTCTTATACATAATTTTCCCATGTTGGATGCAATACGTCTTGAATTAGGAAATGGTCATCTACAACTTTTAGGCATTCGAAGGATGATTTAGTACTGGCAGCATGACGCCTCCAGCAGCGGTCACTCAGATTGAAATCCCCCATGATAGCAGTTTTTTTCCGTGTGTAAGGAGTCAGTTTTCCTGTTCTCAAATGTAATTTGGTGGTCTGTAGCAGAGCAACTAACACCCCACCTTGTGCTTTATTTGTGATGACATTGATCTATTAGCTTTCCAGATCATTTGCTTCCAGATTGCTAGTGACTCGGAAACAGGAAATGACATTTTTGACAGAGTGCCACTCCTCTTCGCTTTTGCCCTTTCACTGCTTCCTAGATGGTGCCTTGGTGTCTTGATTAATTTTGTCTTTATATTGATTTCGTATTTTTTTCACCCTCCCCTTGTTAGATTAATACCCTCTTGCCAGCCTATCCCATAGCAGACTGGTTACCTTTTTACTGAGATGGAAGCCATCGAAACTGGAGAGCTCTCTCTCACTATAGAAGATAGATCAATGCTCACCCTGTCTACCTTACACCACTTACCCAACCAGCAGTTTAGTTCCAGAATCTTTGCCTTTGGTCTCCTATTGCTCATGGGACAGGAAGGATCTCTGCCAAGATCACTTAGATGTTTCTCTCCTTCAGCACTGTGAAGTGGGAGATTTTCTTAATGTTTTGCCTCAGTTTCCCCTACATATTGCACAATTACCCAGGTGGTGGGACAAAAGTTTTGATCTTTGCAGAAACTCCTAGAGGACCAGGTGTGACTGCTGTCTAGCTGCCTGGGCCAGGACAAGGGCTGGACATTTTGAAACTTAACAACTGATAGCTGGGAGGCCCACTCTCTGCAAGAAGCCAGCCAGCTACGACAAGTTGGAGAACAAAGAGTTGAGGTGGAGACCAGGGAGGAAGACAACAATGGATGGAGGAGGGGCAACTGGATGTGACTGAGGGTGGGCTGTTGGAAGCACGACACTCTCTTTGGTTTGGGTCGTTGAGGAGAGAGCCAGCAGTCTGGGTGTGACCAAGGTGGATCTATCTGTAGCTTTCTGCTTTCTGTGCTAACAAAGTTAACAAACAAGAGAAGGGGATTAGAAGAGACTTTTTCTTCTGTTTTGTGCCATCCTGAGTACCATGATGGCAGGAAGAAGAGAATAGCTTCTTTCTTTCAGTCAAATGGAACTGGGACCAAGTAAGTTGAAATCCAAAATCAGTCCTGCTGCAATTGAGAGCAAAATGTCGCTTGGTCCTTCATTTGTATCACCACATACTGCAAACAAGGTCTGCTGAGCTGGGAAGCCACAGAAAATGTTGCTGTGCTAGTGCAGCATTTTAATTAAAAATCAGATTTTCCCCAGATGAGTATTAGTTTTTAAGGGATTAAACCTAACCTAACTCTAAGGAATGAGTCAGTGTTTTATCTCATTGTTCCCTAAGGTGCCATTGATGTGCTATAGATATAGCTGCCTGTGCATGAGGTCAGCTCTGCCCACTAATTAGACTTACAGAGTCATTTATCTTCCCAGAGCAAAACGAAACAGATGTTTGTTACCAAACTGCAATTGTCTCAGTGGCGACAACAGATAAGCACCTGCTGCAGAGTAACAAATAAACTCCAGTATTGTATGTTTTCCTAGTGTGAAATGAATTGCTAAGCAATTCTGCCCCTCCATCTGCTGCATATGTCATGAAACCCAAGCCTGATTGCAGGGAAGATTGCATTCATGTTCAATGGCAAGTTGGCAATGGATGGGTTGAATATAGAACATTAAGGGAACCAAAGAGTAAAAGAGAACTGACTAGAAGAAATATGGTCATCTTATAATAGGCTAGTGCAGACTTGGCTGGAGTATCAAACAGGTTGACACAGTCTCATGCTTCATGGTGTCCTGTAAGCAAATCAGTTTTGTCTCCTTCACCCACATGCAGCATTGTACAACTGAAATGGTGGGTTATTGAAGTGGAGGCAGTTGCTTTCCAAGTTGCCCATTGCTTCTTCAAGCACGATTTAATACACACACACAAAATGAATGGATTGGACACATGGTTTCCTTCCCTGGGAGCTGATCCTCCATGCCCCTTCAGGCATAACTTCCTTGCATATTGTTAAGCAGCAGATTTATGATGCTTGTAGTGAGGGGGCATGGCACATGATTTATGAGGAGAGGCTGAGGGAACTGGGCTTATTTAGTCTGCAGAAGAGAAGAGTGAGGGAGGGGCCTTGATAGCAGATTTCAACTACCTGAAGGGACGTTCCAGGGAGGATGGAGCTAGGCTGTTTTCAGTGGTAGTAGATGACAGAACTAGGAGCAGTGGTCTCAAGTTGCAGTGGGGGAGGTCTAGGTTGGACATTAGGAAAATGTTTTTCACTAGGAGGGTGGTGAAGCACTGGAATGGGTTACCTGGAGAGGTGGTAGAATCTCCATCCTTAGAGGTTTTTAAGGTGCGGCTTGACAAAGCCCTGGCTGGGATGATTTAATAACACTTTGTGATTATGAGACCTCAGCCCTTTTTCCCAGGATGATGAGATGATATTTTACAGTGTCACAATCCATCCCAAAGTCTCATAACAAATTATGCAAAATAACCTGAGTGTTTAAAAATTCCTGTGGCTCCTCACTGTAGCTCACCCTCGTCATAGTTGCATCTGCAAGTGCTGCTGTTAATGTTGGCCTTAGTCTCCTTACTATTTTCCATCTCTCTTTGCCTCTTCTTTGTGTACGAGGCAAGAGGGACAGGTGTGTGGGCTCCGGCGCTGCCTGAGGATGATTTACTTGCTCTTCCTGCTACCAAAAATGGCGACAGAGCAGATCTCTTTGTTTAGCTTTTATGCAAATACTTTGCTCAGGGGTGTTATAATGAGTGCAATTTTTTGAAAAGCTGCTGAGAATTTGAAAGTCTACATTAATTTTTGCAGCAAAATTAATTTCCTAGATGTATTATTGTATTATAGTAGCACCTAGAGGTTCCATCTGTGTTACCCATTATGCTAGGTGATGAACAAATATACAGAAAAGGCCCTTCCCCAAAGAACTTGCAGCCTAGCTGAGTCAGACAAAAGAAACATAATTGCCCCTTTTCACAGATGGGGAACTCTGGCACAGAAAGATGAAGTGACTTGTGTAAGGTCACACAGAGCTGGGAACTGAACCACCATTTCCTAGCGCTCAGGCTGGTGTCTTAACCACAAGCCCAGTGTTTTTCTCTGTTATGAGTTATGGAAAGTATGTGAAGGTGAATGGAATTGATATTGATATTTTCACGTATTTATATTTTTATGATTGGTGTAGTCAGGACTATTAGCTGGGTTTTTAAAATCTCAGCGCTGTAAAATACTTAGTTATGAGGACTCTTTAAATATTTACAATCTCTTCCTTTTAATAGTGAAACATTGATCCAGAAAAGGCTTGGCCTTTCATTACTTTTGGAAAAAGATCATTTGTATGTAAACTGCATAACAATGATATTTATCAGGTTATCTAAAATGACCGCTACTGGAATGTTGTGTCCAGTTCTGGTGTCCACAATTCAAGATGGATGTTGATAGATTGCAGAGGGTTCCGAGAAGAGCCACAAAAACGATTAAGAGATTAGAAAACATGCCATATAGTGATAGACTCAAGGAGCTCAATCTATTTAGCTTAACAAAGAGAAGGTTAAGGGGTGACCTGATCACAGTCTATAGGTACTGAGATGGATAACAGAGGGCACGTCAGTCCAACAAACAAAGGTATAACAAGATCAGATGGCTGGAAGTTGAAGTTAGACCAATTCTGACTAGAAATAAGGCATACATTTTTAACAGAGAGCGTGTGAGGGAGTATACAAACTCTACACTGGAGAGGGAGGGGTTAAAGAGCAGCTATGGGCTCAGGCCAACCCACTGTACTCACAAGCAGGCCCCGTGCTACCTGGGGAGTAAGGGGGACATTTGCCCCCAAGTGACCTTCAAGGTGCCCCAAAGTATTGTCACCAAGGCCAAAATCTCTACAGACTGATCCAGTGTTAAGCAGTGGAACAGCAGCTAGTTGGAGAGTCTTCATCTGTTTTATAGCAATGACAAATCACAGCAACATACTGTCACATTAGCCACATTTTAGTTAAAAAATCCTGAAATCCAAGGTTTTCCAGGGGGCGTAACTAGCCCCTGGACTCCTGGAAGGCTGTTTGTTTTTTAAATAGCGATGTTCCACAGGCACAAAATACCCACTTGCTTCCCCGGTAGTGAGACCCTAGCACCAGCCCTGCCTGTGAGGTGCATCAGGCCTGGAGGAAGGGTCTTAAAAGAGGGTGAGGCCCTCGCAGTGGAGAGCAGCCCTGGGAGGATATGGAGACGTTGTCCTCAGCACCTGGAGAGGACAAAGGCTGCTTAGTGATCACGGCCAGTCAGAGCCTCCTGAGCGGAAGGTGTGCCTGACCTTGAGTGATTTGCCGGAAGGCACTGAGCTGCATGACTGGCTGACAGGCACTCTGTGCCAGAAAGGAGGCAGGCTGCGGGCTTCCATTAGTTAGCTTGTTTGCTTTCCTTTGACACTTTTGGGAGCTGTGACTGCAGATGGTCCAAGCCCCATTAGGGGAAGGTGGGCAGATCTCCAGCAATTTCCTGAAGATAGCTCACCTGAGGACACTAGGCCAGCCTGCAGCTTGACAGAGGCTTCCTGAAGCAAGGGTGGCCTGTGGCACTGTTGGAACTGTCTTGTTTTTTCCTTTCCTCTGTTTCTTCTCAAACCCTGGAAGGAGGTGAGTTCCAGCAGCACCTCACTGAAGGCCTGGGTTTCCATCCCTGGAACTCTATGGTAAACTGCCTGGGTGGGATGATGTGGAGCTGAGTGAGTACCAAACCCTGTCACACCCCAAGCAGGTGTCATGCCAAGACTAGGCCCATGACAGAGGATAATTAGCCACTGGAACAACTTAACTAAGGGTGCAGGTGCATTCTCCATCATGGGAAATTTTAAATCAAGACTGGAGGCTTTTCTAAAAGGGATGCTTTAGTTCAAACAGCAATTAAGCAGCAGTCCTATCTCCTGTGCTATGCAGGAGATTAACTAGATGATCACAGTGGTCCCTTCTGGCCTTAGAATATATATCTGAGAGTTCAGGAAAGGTGCCTGTGCTGTGTGATTAAGAAGCACTTCAGCATGAGCGTATTTTTGCAATAGCTACGTAAAGGACAGGCCTGCGTGTCTATGTGAGATCTCTGGAATAACTGTTTGAGGGTTAGGTTCATGTTGTTTACCATTAGTAATGATTCTGAATTTTGTTTATTGTCGTATCTGTTGTTTTTATTACCATGATAGAAATTATATAGTAAGAAAAATGGGCACTGCCTCTTTAAAAAAGGGTGGGGCATAGCGAGTGAGCACTTGGGAGTGGGGTTGGAGTGTGATCAGGGTGTGTGCTGGTGCTGACAGAGGAGGCTGACCTGCAGCTGGGCACTGGGGAGATCTTGATTTGCAAGAAGCCCCTCAAGAAAAAGGTTTCGATTCCCAAAATAAACACACTTCTCCTTAGAAAGCTGAGTCTTGTGATGGAGGCTGTACCATATCCATACTGGACAGGATGTGTCAGACCTGCCCACATGTTCAGCGGGTCATAGTCTCCTGCTCTGATGTCTCGCTAGGTAAAAGACAGCCTATTCCAGTGGAACATCTCCTACCCAGGCCCTGTGTTCCTGGAGCAGATGGACATGAGCTGTGCTGCACAAAACTCAGAACCAGTTTTCAGTGATTCTTATGAACATGTTTTTGGTTTTGACTTGAGTGGGTTAACACCTACTGAGAACCTCATCTGAAAGACTGCAGAATGAGAGAGAAGGCAGGGTGGGCCTTAAAACCAGAACTTAACTGACGACTGCCCTTGCAGGTGGGTGCTGACCCAGATTGTCTGGCACCCTCCTCTCTGCATCTCTCTCCTGCATCACAGGTGAGCTAAAGATTTTTGTGTGTGGATGGGAGTTGAGTTAGGGATAACACTCAAGTTATAATGCGAGCTAACTGTGCTGTGAAAATACACCCTTAAAATGCTCTGGTTTTCACAGGTGCTGAACCCTCACAGCTCCCATTGACTACGGATGGAATGTTCCCAGTAGCCAAGCGAGGTTAGGTGACCGCCAGTGGTACTTCCAAAAGTGCCAAAATAAATAATTCAATGTCTTAAATATTGTTAGTGATGGAGAATCCACCATGACACTTGGTAAGTTGTTCCAGTGCTTAATTATTCTCACCATTAGAACTGTACGCCTTATTTCCAGTCTGAATTTATCTAGCTTCAACTTCCAGCCATTGGGTCATAGTAATACCTTTCTCTGCTAGACTGAAGAGCCCATATTCATTTTTTTTCCCTATGTACATGCTTACAGACTGTAATCATGTCATCACTTAACCTTTCTCTTTGTTTAAGCTAAATAGATTGAGCTCTTTGAATCTATCACTAGAAGGCAGGTTTTCTAATCCTTTCATCATTCTTGTAGCTCTTCTCTGAACCCTCTTCAGTTTATCAATACTCTTCTTGAATTGAGGGGAACCAGAACTAGATGCAGTATTCCAGCAGCAGTCGCACCAGTGCCAAATACAGATGTAAAATAATCTCTCTACTCTCTGCATCCTGGAATCACATTAGCTGTCTTGGCCACAGTCACTAGGAGCTCATGTTCAGCTGATTATCCACTGTGACTCCCAACATGTTGTTACAGTAACTGCTTCCCAGAACAGAGTCCCTCACGCTCTAAGTGTGACCTACAGTCTTTGTTCTTTAGGCCTGGTCTATACTTACGGGGAAATTGAGCGGCAGTTAATGGGAGTTACGCAAGCTGTGTGGAGCTTACATCAACTTCCTTAATCCTCTTCTGCACGCCGTCTCCACTATGCTGCGCCGACGGGAAATGCGTACCCGTCAATGCAGTGCTATGCTTTTTTTGGAGGTTGTTTTATTGAATCGACTTCTGGATCGATTGAGCGGGTCTTCACTTCAAATTTGTCGCCGTCAGTGAAGACATACCCTGAGATGTACACGTTTACATTTAGCTGTGTTAAAACGCTCTAAGCTGGGAAACCCTGGCATCTAGTGAGCTTAGCACATAGAGCAAAAGCACCGCTAGCTGCTCTCCTTTGGAAATGCAAATAAAGTGAATGCTCCAGAACGGTACAAATGTAATAGCCTTGGAGACTTGAAGGGCCCTTCCTATCCACAGACCCGTACGGCAGGGCATAGCATAAACTTCCCTATGATGCCCTGGATCCTCAGTAGGCATTCAGGACTCTAGGTACACCATGACATCTTCTCCATCCCCTCCCCCCATAGCTCTACTCCTGCACTATGGTTCCACTCCCCAATTGGAGGGAAAGTGGCCTGGGACGTTTTCTTCCCCCTTCCCCCCCCAGTGAGCATCAGGACCAGCCATGTCCCCCAGTACTTCCCCCAGCAGCAGGGATGTAGCTACTTGGGTATGGGGGTGCGCCTGCTGAACTCTTCTCCTCTTGCCACACACAGAGTCCTCTGCTGGCTGGTGTTGGCAGGACCCCAGATCAGTGGGTCAGGGAGTTATCGTTCCAGTGAGATGTCTGAGTTGGTGCTTACAGGAATTATTAATATTAATAACTTCATATATTATTAATATGGGAAACAACCAAATACTAATTTAACCATAAATTCATTTGTTAAATCCAAAGGCCAAATGGCATTTATACAATTGCTCTAAACATGCCTAAAAAGCCTAAATAATAAGCAATTTACTACACCCAAACAGTAACAAAACACTTACAAGTATTTGATCAAGATACGTACAAATGGGCTAACCTGAGGGGTGTTTTGGCTCCAGCATGCTCAAGCAGGTATTAGCAATGAACCTTTTAAGAGTTCACATTTTATACCCTTTAACAAACAAGTGATTTCACTTTCAGTTACCGACTTCAACTAGAAACCAATTGGAGACAATTCACCCTTATTTCCAGTCTTACTCCAGACAAGATTTACAACCACTTTTCTCCCCAAGGCCTTTCCTCCCCTCTTTCTTGCTGTCCAACAGTTTTCGTATTGCACCTGGGTTCACACAGGCATTAACACTGGTGTGTGGGTTGGGATGGGCCATGTTGGCTCATTTTAAGACAGATTCTCTTTGGCTGAGTGAAAACCATCTGCAGTCACCCTTCTTGGTCAGAGATCTTCTTTTTAGAAACTTCCTTTTATCTCATTTGTTTTTCTTTGAACCAGATATCCTCCTTACTTTATTCCTTCTATCCTTATCACTTACAATTTTCAAGGCCTTCTATTTGCTAGTCACGGTGTGTGTGTGTGTGTGTGTGTGTGTGTGTGTGTGAGGGGAATGACGACAGTACGTTAGGAAGCTTGAACACCTTCTCAGTGGGAGAAGATTTTGGGGTCACCTGCCAAAGGAAAGTACAAACCTGGGCAAGATTTAAACTAAATGTGAAGGGCTCAGGCACCCATATGCCCGTGAACCTCATACTCATCAGCACAGGCTGCTATTAAATTGTATTGAATTGGATAGCTTAAATATTTGGTGACATTAACAAACCCTAAATGAAACAAAGTGATTACACCCTGCACAGAAATCATATTGGCTTTAGAAACCATATGAAATGTACTTTGGAGCTGGAAAGGCAATGTCAGCCCTCTCAGATTGATAGGTCGTTCCGTGATGCTTTCTGCTTTCTATTTTTGTCTTCTCATAATGGTGAGGGAATTTGATGAAACAGCCCCTCAGAATCTTTATCCTGTGCTAATGCTTGCTCCTAACACAACACAAATTATGGAACCATTAGCAGAAGAGATGTTCTCTAGCTGCACATTATCCACTGGTGAACACTTAAAACAATTCAAAAACAATTGTTTTCATTTTTCTTTTTGCACATGGTTCTGCAAGTTGCTTGGATCTTTGTCCAACATGCTGCCTGCTGCTGCTGTTTGTACTGCAGGCATGTTTAGAGGCCCTGATCAAATTTGGGGTTCCATTTGTGCGAGGCGTTGTGCAAACATCTATTGAGAAACCATCCCTGCCCTAAACAGCTTATTGTCTAAATAGGCAAAGGGTAGCTGAAGCGTGCGGAGGGGAAATGATTGCCCACAGATACTCAGCAGAACCAGGATTTAAGATCCAGGTTTCTCGACTCCCTCTGCAGTGCCCTGTCCACTAGGCCTTGCTGAATTTTAGGTCTAATTTCCTTTCAGTTGTGACACCAGTGAGAGATCCGTTTGGCTGTTAGGGATGGAAGACTCATCTGGCAGACCAGTCCATGCTGTAGTTATATTTAAACTGTGGAACTAATACAACAATTCCAAATTGCTGTCTGATCATCGTAAAGTTTTTAAAAACCTTGCATTTCAAATTTAAGTCGAAAGAGGAAACTTCATTTATTTGAAATAAATGCTGACGTTGCTCATTTTAGCCCTAGTCTTGCAAACACTTATGCAGGTGTTTAACTTCAAGCTCGTGAGTAATCTCCACAACTTTATCCAACTATCCATCCTAATGTTATCAGTGAATGTCTCTGTAGCTCAGTTTATTTGACTGAATCGTGGTTATGTTTTACGTACTGTCTATTATTGCATAAAATTGATTGATTTGCAGTTTATCCCATATTAAAAAAAACAAACAAACCATTTAAATGGACATTTAAAAATAAATTCTAGACATTTTCCTGTTTGTCATTGTGTGAAATAGGAAAAACAACACAATCTGCAAGCAGTTAGTGATCCTTAACAGCCATAACAACACCGTAATTGACAGAGAAATGAGCCTAAAAGCCATCCCCAACAAAAAGGTTTGAGCAATTATGATCATCCTGCTAAAGTGACAGAACACTCATTCTGTTTTAATAGGAAAAACTCAGTTCCCTCAGGTTTGTCCCATTAAATTGACTTTCCTGATTAGCCAGGGCGGGTTGAAATGATATTGCATTTGTATAATTCCTAGATCACATACCTTTGGATTTTTTATGTTCCTATTTCATCTCTTTTATGCATATAGGCGCTGGTGTTGGCGTCTGTGAATCCCATTGTAAGTGCCTGACTCGTCCCATGCATTGTCTAGGGAGCCTGGGTGCCTAACTTGTAGCTGTGGATTCCACGGTGCAGCAGGGTGTTTGAAAGTTAGGAGTTACCAAGCTGGACATTGCGATGCATAAATCCTTCTGTGGATTTAGCCCCTTGCCCTTTAGCTAACAATTTTTCCTCTGAAAGATTTTGTTCTTGAGTTTCCTCAAGCAGCGGTTAGAAGAACAGAGATTTTTTTTGTAAAGTTTGACGTAACCTAAACCTTCAGTGTGGGGTACAACCCGGAGAGCTGTGACAAATGGGTGTAGGAACGAGACCTCGTTGCTGTGGCATTAAGAAATCCTTCATGCCTGTGAGTCATCACACCATTTGCGACATGGCTCAGTAAACATACGGTGTTGTGCTAGTATATCATCATGGGTATTGATCAGTGGACACACTGGGCATCTCACCACCACAGTGACAAGGTTGCTTTCCATCAGTCCGGGAGATAACTCTTGGCTTAGAGCTCACACAGGTGGAATAATGAGGTTGACAAAGCGATCGGCCTCTCAGAAGAAATACAGGAAATGCTCTAAAACCAGCTGCTAAATAATCAGAAGGGGGAAGGCTGTTGAGAAAGCTGCAAGCCACTACTCACCTTCACAAGTAATTGCCAGTGACCCATGTTTAGTACAGACATATTTTAAAAGCCCTGGTAATTGCATTGTGTGTGTGTGTGTGTGTAGGTGGTTTTTACTTCCCCATCTTCCCTCTTCTCAGCTCTTTAATCTCTGCTCCTCATTGGCATTTCTAGCAGAGCGGGTATCCAGAGCGTGAGTTCTTCAGGTCAGAGAACGTGTGTGTAAAGTGTCCTGAGCACCAATTCTGATAAGTGAATAACAATACATTAATGCCTGTTTCCCACCTCTCCCCCACACAAGAGGGATGTTTCTTCACTTAAGACTTACAGTGTGGCTGCTTATTGAGCATTGTTGGTGGGAGAGAGGAGCAGGCCACAGCGTGTGTGTCTGTGTGTGTGCACTCTGTTGCTAAGCTATACAATCTAAGTGTCTATATAGCCCCACCTCCACAGTTGGTGAGTGCCCTGTCAAGCATGTAAAAATAGAAATAACAGTATGTCTCTCTCTTTCTTCTTCCCCAAGCCTGTCACACAAAGAGCTTGATACATCTTGGGGCTTTTCATTTGGCCTCTTCTGGTGTGGTGAAGTAATAAGTGAGGGAAAGTGCAGGAGAAAAGCTGAGTTTTGCATTTAGATCTGAAAGTGGTGAGTTCGGTTGCTGCCCTCATTTCTTGCTGCAGCGAGGTCCATAATCTGGGTCCAGCGCTTGTGAGAATTCTGTCTCCTGCGCTCACCAGCCACTTGCTGTTGGGCAGTAGTCTCTTGGTTCCCGTATATTGTAGCAGTTTTGGGAGATTACAGCCGTGGAGGGGAGAACTGATTTCTTTGGTAGCAAGGGAAACTCCCATGAAGGGCTTTTGAATATCAAGGTGGAGACCTTGAACTGGAGGCTGTGGTCAGCAGGAAGCCAGTGCAGAGAGCAGGGCACTGAAGCTGAGAGTTCACACTGACTTCAGTTACTCGGCAGCTGGGCTGCTGGATTTTATACAAGTTGGAGCTTTATTTCAGAGTGTTTGATTCTAAGGCCAGGAGGGACCACTGTGATCATCTAGCCTGGGCTCCGGTATGACCTGTAGCCTGGGCTTGGGTGTTTTAGTCATTTGAATGGGGTTATAGGCTCGCCAGTTGATCTGACCAGAAGATAATGAGGTTCCTGTCCCCGAACCAGGCTCCAGAAGAGTTTATAGGGACCCCGGGGTGCCCGACAGGAAGGTTCACAGTGATAGCCAAAATTTGTATAAGTTTATAAGCTTTTATTAAGATAACATAAAACGATAGACAAATGACTGATTAAAAGAAAATGAATAATCAAATGGATAATACAGTCTTAATTTAGACACTCATGTGATATATATATTTCTACGGTATGTTTTGGATTAACATACTCACACCCTTCCCGGATGACCTGGTTGAGAGAGATGTCCGGTTCCTCAACTCTTGCGTAGAGGGATGAAGTAGGCAATGCTCGAGGGCGAAGAGCTATAAGGCTAAGACTAACACTACACATAATACTAAGTATAAATGAAGAACAAAATCTTAACACTAACTAGGAGAAGCTTCAAGAAGGGGTAGCTGACAATATATTGCCCCAATTAACACGATTTGCCCCTTCTTATACCCTAAGCAATATGGGTCCTCCTTCTAAGTCCAAACTTGGATTCGTCACCCCTAAATTATTAGGGTACACTTATTCTATAAGCTGGCAGGTTCGTGCATATTAATGACATATCCTCATCCTTTCCAGATGGTTCGTTTATCTTACCTTTGTTATTTCTGGCCTTTTTATGGGTTCTGTGGTGTACCTGTGAAGTTTACTTGGTGCATAACCTGTGACAGCCCCTCCTGTTTTGATGCCTCCTGACTTATCTAGGATAAAGGTTATAACCATATATGTCTTATCCTTTAACTCATCATTACTTATCTGGGCCAAAGGTCCCAAACATATGTATGCTAACTGCTTAGCTTTCATACAGGATGTGGCCTGTAGGGTACCTTGCATTACAGCTGAAATACTTTAATATAATAAATAACTCTATTATAATAAAACAACATACTTAACTCTATAAGGAAAGATATATATATATGCATGCAAGCAAGCAGGCTAGTCCTATAGGTTACAAACCCAGGCCATAGGACTTCACCAAAATCGTTCCTTTTGAACTAGAGAATATCTTTTAAAAATCCAATCTTGCTTTTAAAAATTGCCAGTGCTGAAGACTCCACCACTAGCCTAGGTAAGTTGTTTCAATGGTTAATTACCATTGCTGTTAAAAATGTACATGTTATTTCTAGTCTGAATTTGTCTAGCTTCAACTTCCAGCCATTGGCTGTATTATACATTTCCCTGCTAGACTAAAGAGCTCATTATTAAATATTATTCCCCAAGTAGATACTGATAGACTGTGATCAAGTCACCTCTAAACCTTCTCTTTGTTAAGCTAAATAGATTGAGGTCCTTAAATCTGTCATTGTAAGGCATGTTTTCTAATCCTTTGATCATTCTTACGGCTCTGCTCTGCACCCACTCCAATTTATCAACATCCTTCTTGAATTGTTCACACCAGAACAGAACACCGTATTCCAGCCACAGTTGCACCAGTACCTCTACTCCTACCTGAGATTCCCCTGATTATACGTCCAAAGATCACATTAGCCCTTTAATTAGCCCATAATACTTTGCAGTAATTGAGCTTGGACATCACAGATTGACAAATCACTGTGCAAGGCCTGCGTGGAATAGGGTGGGGTTGCAATTTTATGGCTAATGGCAGGCAAAATCACCATGGCTGTTTGGGCATCCCATAGCATTAAATCCAAAACACCTTAAGGCTGTGGATGATTTCACAGTCTGAGGGCAGGTACCCTCTGTTGGGATGGCGCTGAATCACTATATAGTATCACAATAGACAGGTTTGGTGAGCCTGAGTGCCAGAGGATTCTGGGAGCAGGGCCTCGTAGCACTAGACCGGAAAATCACTGAAAAGGCCAAACTTGCACTTGGCATCAACATGTGTCACAAGTGTTTGTCCAGACCCTGTGTGAGCAGCTATGCTGATGTGGTCACGGTCAGCCAGTGGCCAGTTCGCCTGATGTGTACATGTGGAGGCGTGTAATGGTGAATCTGCGGCTAGCTGACCTGGTCAACTGACCCTATAGGATGATGTGACATCAGGTGCCTAGAGGGGAGTAGTTTATGGAAAGTGCATGTCAGCCAATCCCTGCAGCCCCCTCCCAAATTAGAAATTAATTGGAATACGTCAGATAATTCGCTGGCAAAGCGTATTTTGGGGACGTGACTTCACTAAGAAGGGGGTATAAGTACATGGTATCTAGCTTTCTATCAGATATCCAAGAGGGCTGGTGATACTGTGGGACAGAAGAGGGATGTGAGACCAGAGGGCCTCCGGGTAACCTAGACCCTGCTCCAAGGGACCACAGATCAGAGGGCTTTGGGGTAGCCAAGACCCCACTATGAGGAACTCAGAAAATAGACCAAGGACCTGAGGGAATCTAAAGAAGGAAGAGACAGTCTTCACCTAGGAGTGGTAGCTATCCTGCTTTGCTTACCAATCAGGATACTGTGTGGGGCCAGCATAGCCACTGAGGGTTTATGCTTGGGAAATTGAGGCTTACTAAAGAGAGGTACCCTCCGCCCTGTCACAAATTTAGCACTGGCTGGGCGGCCAGAGAGCGGCAGCTGCTGTCCAGGCTCTGAAGGCAGCACTGCCGCCAGCAGCAGCAGCAGCAGAGATATAAGGGTGGCCTGGTATATGGGGTATTACCACCACCCTTACTTTTGCACTGCTGCTGGTGGTGGTGCTGCCTTCAGAGCTGGGCAATTGGCCAACAGCCACTGCTCTCTGGCCACCCAGCTCTGAAGGCAAGAAAACAAAGAACCGCTAAGTTAAAGAAATTTGTCCCACTAAGTCACATCAAGTAATTTGGGCAAAAACATTTTCAACTTCAAAATGCTGCACAGAACAACAGATCGTTCTGTACCTGGTAAATGACACTCTTCCTACAGCTTGACTCTTATGTCTGCTCTATCTGGGTGGTTTAATACAGTGCCATGAGAAAGGATCGTTTATAGATCGGCTTGCCTTCCTGCTAGTCTGTTATTGCAGAGTTACTATTTTAAAACACATAGGATGAAGATTTATTTTACCCGCTTTGTTTTTATATTTGTAATTTTTTAAAAAGGAGGAGGTAAGTAATCTAAAACAGAAGTACACTCTTACAAACGTTCCCGTACAAGAGGAGGGACACTGCATCACCTACTGCAGGAATTTCCACTATCCCTAGCTGTGGAGTTGGGAGTCTCAAGAGATTAAGGGTTAAAAACATATTCCCGCTAACCAGTCAAACAGAATACAGAACACACAGCCGTTTGCTTTGTTAGGGCTCTGTTATAATTGTTCGCAATCAGTTAGCAAATTCTATGTTAGCTAAAAAATAAAAAGCAAAAATAAAAATAGATAAGTGGAGAAACCATGGCATAAGGGATATCAATTTTGGACTTGGACCTACATTGTCTGCTATTAAACAGTCTTTACAAAAATAATAATTTCATTAGGCTAATCAGTATTGCACCAATTGATTCCAGGGCTTAGTCTGAAGAAATTATCTTAGTTAGGAATTAATTTATAGGGTAGTTCCTTTTGTGCAAACCTATAAATTCTACCTTTAACATTACACATCTGCGATGTCTGTCTCAGAATCGGCAAGAAAACATGCTTTATCTCTCACCACACGTGCTCTGTATAGCCAACAGGAGTCTGCCATATGCTTAAAAAACATTAATTAAGGGTTAGATTGTCCCAGAAAGGCATCTATCTGCCCAGGGTGTGTGCCCCAGAGGAAGTGCAGGCCCTTCCTGAGCTCTTCAGCATCTTTTAGCATTGTCCAGCCTGCTCCCATGGTCAACCCTCTCCCCACCCCTTTGGGACAGTGCGCATCCCTGGGGCACATGATGGAAGCAGCTCACTCCTACGTTCCCCTGAGTGCAGGGCCTGTTATTGTCTCTGTCCCTTGCAAAGGGAACTGTCGTGTATTAGTCCTTGGCAGTTCACCCCTCTTAAGAGCTGCCTGGGGACTGGATGTTGTTGGATTAAATATTGACCCTCGGACATTAGTGCAACGTGATGCACAGAAGGAAGATGCTGTTTTTAAATGGCATCAGATTGTGAAATGAAACACAGTGGGTGAGAAAACTCAGCGGGTCGCTCCCCCAACCCCCAGCGGCAAGGTTCTTCCTCCACAGTGTGAGCCGCTTTGCAGAAGAGCCGGCAGCTCCCTCAGCTTCTGCCGCATCTGCACTTGCTGCTGCTGCGGCGGCTCGTGTTGCCTGGCGCTTGGCCTGTGACTTGAAGGGGGGCTCTGCACTGTCTCGGGGGGCTGCATTTTACCAGAGCCCACGGCCATCCTGCTGTCCTCTAGCCCCTCTTGGCTCACCAGCGGTGCCATTTCAGATGGGGAGGGGGGGCGGCAACTCTAACTGTGATGCCAGGGGCTATTTAGGCACCTGAAAACTTCCCTCCCCACTGGGGTCCCCATTCCTGCTCCTGTTCAGATGGGTGTGTGAGGGGGGAAGGAAGGGACATGGGGGAACTGATCTGACACCTGGTTCTCTCCACCCTACGCACCCGCCTGCCTGACTGTGGGGAGGCAGCCCCCGGGCTAAGCGAGCCAAGCTGCTAAGCCAGAGGCGCAGAGACGATCCTTACCTGCTGATGGGGGGGAAAGGGGGCACAATGTAAAGGTTCCCCCCAACAGCTCGAGTCATGCCCCCACCCAGCAACCCCCGCTTGACTCTCAGTCTCCCCTCTGGGAAAGCAGCAATTCCTCCCCTGCAGCTCCCAGCTGTTTGCTGCTCTTTGTTTGCCCCTCCCCACGCCACAGAGGCATCTCCCCAGCTCCAGCAGCTGCCATGCAGAGAAGGGGCCTGGCTGGTAACCATGGGGGAGGATGGGCAGGTTGCAGCCCCTGCCTGGACCGCTGTGGGGCTCTGAGGGGGTGATAGTGCAGGCCCACCCCCACCACAACCTAGACATCAGGGGGGCTCCGAGCCCCCAGTTGGGACACGTAGAGCCACTGGCACACACCTCCCCTCTTCCCTGCTGCCCCACAAACCTCAGCCACCCATTCCGGAGATCAGGAGCCTCTTCCAGCCCAGGCATGGATTCTAACGCAGGAAGTCCCCCAGCCCAGGAGGAGCCCAGGTCACCCCTGCACCAGAGGGTTACTTGGCTGCTCAAGCTGCAGCTTGGCTCTGTGTGTCTGCCCTCCCCGGCACTGCACGTCTCTCACCTGTCTGGCTGGCTGCCTCTGTAAGCCCAGCTGGCTCTCAGTCGGCAGGTCAGGTGGGAGGTGTCAAGTGATGCCCCCAGGTCCCTCTGAGCACAGTGCCCTGGGCAGCAGCCCAGCCCACCCACCCTTAAGGCCAGCCCTGATGGTGTCAGTGCTGCAGAGAGACCCAGGGGTGGCTTGGGGCTATGGGATGGGAGATGGCATGTTGGTGCTAGAGTCTATACAGTTATCAGGGAGTGGGTATAGTGCCTCGGTAATTGTTCTTCTCCGTGGCCTCTTGGCTGGGTAGAGTTTTCTGTGAGTAAGCTTTGGAACTTGGCAGGGTGCAAGAGTTCTGGGGGGTGATCATGGAGGTAGTTTCTTCTTTACTTGTAATGGGGAGAGTTTTAATTTCCACGTGGAGAAGGAAGGGCTTTGGCTAGGATAGTCAGATAGTTCTTGCATTTCTGATGTCCAAATCCTGCCAAGGGTCCAGTCCAATGTATGGCCAACTGAGTATGTGGGTCTGGAGATAACCTGTGAGAATTCCAGTGCACAGTCCAGGAAGGATAACCAAAACCTGTTCTATATAGGTTCTTGAACTTCCTCTCCTGTTAGTATCTGAGTTCCTTCCAGCAGTGCATTAGTGACAGGTTATGACCATCACAATCCAGACACCCCGTGCGGAGAACAAGGCTTCTGACCTGAAGGAGTAAGCAACTGAACTAACCGGTTGTACACAATGTTGTTGTGTATAAACAATATGTCAAGTAAGGGCTTTTATGAGAGTTTGAAATGTTCTGAACTTGATGGTCATGATAAGATATGTATACAGACTGTGACTCTGAATCTATGTATTTATGCTTATAGAATACTATGCTCATGACCTGTACTACAATTTTAAATACATCTCACAGCAGGGAGGGATGGCCTTCCAAGCCACGTGTTTACATTAAACTAACTTCAAGTATCCATCCATTGTCCAGCCAGGAAGAGACAATGGTGGATCTTTAAAGTTAATGAAAAGACATTGAAACTGAAAAGAAAACCCCAATCTTGGAAAACTAAGGGCAGGTCTACACTACAAATTCTACAAGCTCTCCCATCGGCTTAATAAATCCACCTCTGCGAGAGTCTGTCGTTATATCAGTGGGAGAAGCTCTCCCACTGACATAGTGCTGTCTACACAGGGTTAAGTTCAGTATAACTGTGTTGCTCAGGGGTGTGGATTTTTCATACTCCTGAGAGATGTAATTATGCCAAAGTAAGTCGGTAGTGTAGACTCAGCCTACGGGCTTGTCTACACTACAAAGTAAAGTTGACTTAAGTTATGTCAATGTACAGTCACCTCTGTAATTAAGCCGCTGTTGCATATCCACACTATGCTCCTGGTGTCGGCAGAGTGCGTCCATAGTATCAGCTCTTGCATTGACACAGAGCAGTGGACTGTGGGTAGCTATCCCACTGTGCAACTGGCCACAGGGTGTTTTGGGAAGGGATTGCAATGCCTCATGGGAGCAGCTTTCAGCAGCACATGATGCAGGGTTTTCAATCGCATCATTCCATAAGTATCCTATTCGGTTTTCAGCTGCTTTTTAACTACCCTGGTAATCTGCTAGCCAGCCATCTCTGTCAGAAGCATGCAGCCTGCACTGCTCTTTGGTATTGTGCTGTGCATTATGAACAGGATGCTGTCAGAGGAGATCAGCGGGGGGCTATTCAGCTAAGGAAGGCCTTGCAGGAGCATTTGAACAATGAGCCACAGTAATGTGTGTTTCTGGAGTGTGCTGAGTCTGGCATTATTTGTTTGCACCATGCTATGAACCTTATAATGACTGTTGTGTGTGCCCAGCTATAACAATCCACACGCACCTATTGTGATTGTCTGTAAATGTTAGCAGCAGCCAGCCTGTGATGGAGAATAATAGAGAGACATTCAATTTCCATAAGTAGATTTTTATTGCACACCCATGCAAAAACACAACGTCATACAGGCCCTGTACACCCAGCTGTGAGAGCCTCATTGGTGTATGTGCGGCTGCCATTGCGTTTAACCTCCTCGGGGGTGGAGTGCTGTGGGATCTGCTGCGGCGCCGGACGACACATGGAATGTGGACGGAGGAGCACAGGGATGTCCTGGAATGCTGTTTTCTAATTAAGCTTTGTATGATTGGAGAATGGGTCAGCCAGAATTAAAACAAACCGCAGACATCTGAACGTGTTTCAGACAGAGATTCTTTACATTTTTATCTAATGATTTGTTGTAGCGTATTGGAACTCACAAGGAGCACACTGCAGTAGGAGATACATAGACAACTCCCTTGTGATTCTCTCCCCCAGCCTCTCCACGGTGATTTCTTTTTATATCACGACTTGTGCATCTATGGAAAGAGGAAAGGATTTGATCCTCTTAGATTATGATTTCTCTTCAGCTACTAGCTCCTATGAATTCTGTTATAAATACATTTCAGTAAAACTACTCCAATACAGAATTGAGGCAATAGATTCAAAAGAGCATAAATAACTACAGGTGCAGTGGAAAGACACAGATGCTTGAAATTGGAGGCACTGGTCCAGTTTTTTATTTTTTTGGAAACTGGATTGCTTTTGAGACACCCCCTTCTTCCTTTGACAGAGGTGAGAATCCAAAAGGATACCACTTTGCATCTTTGATCACGGTGGAGGTAGAGTTCCAAATCATATTGTCCAGATAACAAAAGTTCATTTCAATTCTGAATATGTGCAATGTAATGGAAATACTTTATCTGTCTACATGACAGTGACTCACTTTTAATAATGTTGTGCAGAGCCATGTAATGCTGCAATTTATTTGAATGGAACATGTAATGTCTTGAAAACTGGGTTTTGTTTTAATACAAAAGCCTTCCGCAGGAGAAGTAAATCTCTTTTCTTTAATGAATAATCTACAGTAGACATAAAAATATTGTACCAGTTTCCCATCCTCCCTCAGTAATTTAACCCTGTGCAATTTACATTTGTATGAAAAGGTGAATGACAGTAGTATCTGTTTTCACTGGTCCAGGGAAAGTTTTAATTCTGCTTTCTTTTCATTCTTCCTTAAACCCATGCCCTCTTTTCCTACAGTCTGGGGCTAAGCACCCTGACTGCTCCCCCTGTTACCCAGGATTTTCAGAACACAAAGCAGTGTCAGGAATCAATCAATGCATGGGGGCACCACTTATCTGTCTGATAAATGGTTGGCACATGCAAAAGTGCCTTTAGCTAAAATTACTTTTTGTTGATCTCAAGCAGACATGCACAGACACACGCATGCTGTAGAAGTAGGTTTTGAGTATTCCAAAATGTATAGTTACCTAAAAAGTCTGAAATTATTTTGGGGAATCAACAGCAAGGCTTCCGGGGGGGGCCCGCCTTCCGTCTAGCTGCTGGGGAACTTAGGTGTCAGATCCTTGCCCAGAGGAAAGCTTCCTGGGACTGCTTCAAAGCACACTTTCTACCTAAACCTTTTTATATATTTTCTCCAGACAAAGCACATAACTCATAGTAGCCTCTAATAGGCGAACAACTCATTATTCTCCTTATCAGCAAAGCATTTCTAGTCATGACAACAACGAAACTTACATGTTAAAGGCATGTAAGATCAAAGGTGTCCAAACATACCTTCTGTTTTCATGGGACCTTAACCAGGGCTGTCCCCAGCTCCCATTCTGATAGCAAAACTGCAACCATGCAGTTATTTAGTCTTGCCTCTCAAGGCCTAAGATTATCCTCACTATGTGATGTTTGGTTTTCAGCTGACAGTAGTTGAACACACAAAACGGCTGACCGCTGTTCTCTCAAGTCCCTCCTTGCAGATGGCGTTGCTTTAATATTAAGAGGTGCACACCCATACACACGAGTTCAGTGGGTTACTAGAGAGGTACAGCAAAGGCTTCAGGCTCTTAACTGAGACAGCAACAATCTTCTCACTGTACTCTCAGTTTTCACCCCTGATTCTGTCTCATTATAGACTAGACCAGAAGTTCTCAAACTTTTTGTATTGGTGACCCCTTTCGGAGAGCAAGTCTCTGAGTGCGACCCCCCCCCCCAACCCCCCCGAGTGTGAAATATAAAAAATGTTTTTTAATTTCTATGTTCAATGCCAACTTTAAATGCTATTGCTTTTAAAATGCTTTTACCTTTTCTCGTTGCTTTTAAATGAAGACTAAAACACATTTTTATCACATTATTGTTATAAGCGTAAGTTATTTTTAAGTAGAATTTTATTTTAATACTTGACAGCAGTTAATTACCCCCTGCCGGGCGGCTGGGCTGTGAGCAGTGGTGTTGCCAGCAGCAGCTCTGACCCCTAGCTAGGCGGCGGGGGTGTGAGCCCCAGCTGGGCAGCGGGTTGTCAGCATCAGCCCCATCCCCACCTGGCAGGGGGTGTGTGAGAACCTGACCCTCTCTCGGGGGGAGGCTGTCAGCAGCAGCCCCAACCCCATCTGGGTCAGAATCCCTGACCCTGCCTGGCCAGGCAGCAGGTTGTTAGAAACCTGGACCCCAGGTAGCTCTGACCGTGGCTGTTGGTTACTGCTGCGGTTTCAGTTTCTGCAGCCCAGACCAGTGAGGCTGTGATTTATCCAGTAGCCTGGCCAGGTGGGGCAGTGAATGAGCCCTGACCTGGTTGGGCTTGGGGTTGTCAGCTCCAGCTCTGCCACCAGTGAAGCTGTGAGCCCCCACCCTGGCCAGGGGCGGGGTTGTGAGCCCCCACTCCCATATGCACACAGCCCAAGACCCTCCAGCCCAGCTCCACCCCCAACTCCCCACCAGCCCTGCTCTGCCTTCAAAGAAAAGGCCCCGATAGAAGTTTGCTGAGAGCACCATTTTTCTTATGGCCAGCCCTGGGAGTTCTGGACTGAGCCAACAACATTAGAAGGCTTGATTTGAAGAAGGACTTTATTATTTAACAGTCAGAGACACAGGCACATACTTTGTCCTGAAAATAATGACCCCTTCTACTGTTAAAACAGCTAAAAGCTGAAAGTCTGTGGAGTCTTACATAAAACGTGGTTTTACCAGCACTGTTAGCTCTGGTACTGAAAAACCGCAATGTGTCATTTGCTGCAAAGTTGTGTCTGCTGAATCAGTGAAACCATGCAAACTGCAGCAACATCTTGAAACTAGACGTCCTGAGCATAAAAATCAAAATGTGGATTTTTTCAGACATGGAGAAGCAGCAACGAAGAAAGCCAGGCTTGATGCACATGGAAGAAAGCCAGGCTTGATGCACATGGAAGTTTCCGACAGCAAAACGTCCCTAGCTGTGGAGGCCTCTTGTTGCTGTGTCACTTCAAATTGCCTGTACCAAAACGCTGCATATGATAGATGAGGAGCTTATTCTGCCAGCGTGCAGATATCGTGTCACATATGCTTGGCAATAATACTGCCAAAAAGCTTAATGTTCTGTCCATGTTGAATAATACTGTGAAACGCAGAATATGCGAGATGTCTGAAGATATCAGAAAATAAGTTGTGCACGAAATTAAACATTCTGCTTTCAGTATGTTCAGCCTGCAACTTGATGAAACTGCTGACGTTACTAACTTCGCACAACTGATTGCATTCAAACAGTATGTTAATGCTGAGGAGGTTAAGGATGAATTCTTATTCTGTCAACAACTTGAAACAATCACAGCAGCAGATTTTAAAAAAAAGGTGAATGCCTTTTTTGAAAGCAATGGCATTGAGTAGAAAAACCTTTGTGGTATCTGTACCGACGGTGCTCCTGCTATAATGGGTGCACGGTCTGGCTTTAAGCAGAAGGAAAAGTGCGTGTCACCTAATGTGATTGTCACTCATTGTGGTATCCATCATCAAGTCCTAGCTGCAAAGACGTTGCCGATGTGCCTGAATGTTGTGTTGGATGTTTTTATACAAGAAGTGAACTACATTAAAGCGCATGCTCTGAATAGTCGTCTCTTTCTAGAGCTCTGGAACGATGGGTGGGAAATATGAAGTTCTGCTTTTTCACACTCAAGTCCGATGGCTTTCTAGAAGATGCACATTAAAGTGTGTTTTTATACTTGGTGAAGAGATGGCGGAGTTTTTCCTGTGAGAGGACAAACAAGAGCTGAACAAAAAGTTCAGTGACAAGAAATGGCTTCTCTGCTTGGCATACCTAGTTGATGTCTTTGACAGCCTAAATGACCTCAACCTGTCACTTCAGGGCAAACGTTCAACATTAATAGACCTGACAAATAAAATCAGAGCCTTCCAGACAAAGTTGGATGTGTGGTGCAGGAAGTTGGATACAGACAGACATGGCATGTTCGACACTTTCCTCATTCAGCGAGGAGAAAATCAACATTGATTGTGCAGTCGAGTCAGCTATCAGTTAACATCTGAGATCTCTTCACAAAGAGTTCTCGCACTGCTTCCTAATGCTACCGGAAGCATTTCATTCCTTGGTGAAGAACCCTTTCAGTGTGACAGCAGAGCAGTTACCTATTGAGGATATTCATGCACAGGAACAGTTTATCAACATGATCAATGTTGAAGAAGTGAAAGCAAAATTCACACAGCTGCCTCCAAACCAGTTCTGGTGCTCAATTGCAAGTGAATACCCACTGGTGTCTGAAATGGCCTGAGAGTCCTTCTGCCATTTCCCACTACCTATGAATGAGAGTGGATTCTCCAACCTTCTCACAATAAAGACGAAATCTCAAAACCAGCTTGATGTGAAGGATGACATCAGATGTGCCCTTTCTAAAACAAAGCCAAGAATAAAGCTTCATGTCTCAAATAAACAGCATCACCCATCTCACTGATTTTCAGCTGCTTCTGACCCTGCGGGGTTGCGACTCCCAGTTTGAGAACCATTGGGCTAGACCCCAAGGGAACCTACATGAGGTCTAGCCCAATGGTTTGCAACCAATCGATCTTTTGAATCCAGCATGTCCGAGCCAGGAATGAAACAGCCACCACTCTCTGAAACACCAAAATCACCTCAATTGGATATAAAGCCAGATTAAAAATCCCCATTGCCATGGGGGACCATCCCAACAGTGTCTCCCACCATTTATATTCCAGATCTTTGCTAACCCTCTCAATTCCTTGTTTAATTGTACTGGTGGAGTGATCAACAGTAACCATAATCCTATGTGCCTCTAGTTTAGCAGCATGTAAGTAATTCCTCAGAAGGGGATGCTGAAGCAAAATCTGTAAAACAATTAAATTCATCCCAATAGGTACAGATATTACATTTAAATACAATATGTATTTCACTTTTAATTGGCTATATTTCAACTCAGGCACTTAAAATTTAAAATCACATTCTTCAATAGCTACAATGTGGAAAAACATCTATTTTCATAGTGATGATAAGGTACATGATGCACATAATTAATTATGAGCACCAGGCACAAACTTCTAAAACATTCACAATTATCACCCACATACACACTTACAAATTCATTTGCAAATGGATTAACGGCTTAACAACATTTTTCCTGTGTTATTTCTAAATGCACATCCTGTAGCTGCAAGGTATTTGGGGTGCATTGATATCCAATCCCAGGTTCTTCTAAGCAGGCTCCCAATTCTACTGTCTTCCATCCCTGGCTTTCTTTTGTTACCCATAACCTGTGATCCAGGGGCTCCATCACTGTTTGATTAACATTAAGGCCCAAGGTTACAATGGGGGAACCCACCTTATTTCTGCTTCTGACATTAATAAAACAAATAAAAGATCTGGAGAAATCACTGTATCATAGGTAAAACTGACCATTTTCCACCAGCATTGTAAATCCCATTCAGTCTGGATAGAATTTTTCCAAATTCCTAATTGCCAGTCGGAGTGTCCCATTCATACCATCTTGAATCATTGCCTTTACCACACCAGTGATGCACAGCTGACTTTGCATGTGTGCCAGGGCCAAGGAAACATTACTGTGGAGGGCACCAGCCAGCTGCAAGAGGTGGAGGTGGTCCTTTTCTTGGGCTTACTCCCATTCCTCTAACACCTGTGCCACCCATCCTGTACGGAGCACAGCTGATCATCAGAGGCATTGCTAAATCCTTTCAGTTTTATGACCCACTGCATTCATTTTATTAGCAAGCATGTCCTCATTTATACTATTAAGAGCCCCTACCCCTGTTCCAAATGCTTCCAATATGTCCCTTTTTACATGGTCCTTGGGGGGGGGGGGGGGAGGTCTAGAGACATCATGAAGAGTAATCCAATTTTTCCAGCCTTCATCTAATCGCTGGACAAACTTTTCACAGTGGGGATCTATTGCTGAGATGTTTCCTAAGGTGAGGTTCACAATAACCTCTTTCAGGGTAAGGATTGGGTTAATCACCAATTGCTTCTTTGCATTGGTTTGAACCACATATGCTCCAATCAAATTAATTACAGGTGGTTCCAGAATCCATACTTAAGAACATCATAATGACCATGCTAGGTTAGACCATTGGTCCATCTAGCCCAGTATTCTGTCTTCCAACAGTGGCCAATGCCAGGTGCTTCAGAGCGAATTAACATAAAAAGTAATCAAGTGATCCATCCCGTTGACCTTTCTCAGCAACTGGCAAACAGCAATCCCTGCCTATCTTGGCTAATAGCCATTGATGGACCTAGAACAACAAGTAATAGGTTTACTTTTGCAGCAAGGATGATTTAGGTTAAGAACAATGGAATCATAAAAGATTAGGGTTGAAAGGGACCTCAGGAGGTCATCTAGTCCAAATTCTGCTCAAAGCAGGATCAACCCCAACTAAATCATCCCAGCCAGGGCTTTGTCCAGCCACACCTTAAAAACTTTGAAGGATGGAGATTCCACCACCTCCCTAGGTAACTCATTCCAGTGCTTCACCACCCTCCTAGGGAAAAAGTTTTTCCTAATATCCCACCTGGACCTCCCCAACTGCAACTTGAGACCATTGCTCCTAGTTCTGTCTGCCACCACTGAAAAAAGCCTAGCTCCATCCTCTCTGGAACCCCCTTTCAGGTAGTTAAAGGCTGCTATCAAATCCCCCCTCACTCTTCTCTTTTGCAAACTATACAAGCCCAGTTCCCTCAGCCTCTCCTCATAAGTCTTGTGCTCCAGCCCCCTAACCATTTTTGTTGCCCTCCACTGGACTCTCTCCAAATTGTCCACATCCGTTTTGTATTGGGGGGCCCAAAACTGGACATGAGGAATGCGGCCTCACCAGTGCTGAATAGAGGAGAATAATCACTTCCCCAGATCTGCTGGCAGTACCCCATTACATTTAGCCTAATATGCAGTTAGCCTTTTTGGCAATAAGGGCACACTGACTCATATCCAGCTTCATGTGCATTGTAACCCCCAGGTCCTTATCTGCAGAACTGCTGCCTATCCAGTTGGTCCCCAGTCTGTAGCTGTGCATGGGATTCCTCCATCCTAAGTGCAGGACTCTGCAGTTGTCCTTGTTGAACCTCATCATATTTCTTTTGGCCCAATCCTCTAATTTGTCTAAGTCACTCTGTATCCTATCTCTACCCTCCAGCGTATCGACCACTCCCCCTGCTTATGGTCATCTGCAAACTTGCTGAGGGTGCAATCCACCCCATCCTCCAGGTCATTAATGAAGATGTTGAACAAAACTGGTCCCAACCCGAGGCACTCCACTTCTTACCAGCTGCCAACTAGACTTTGAGCTGTTGATCGCTGCCCATTGAACCCGATGATCTAGCCATCTTTCTATCCATCTTATAGTCCATTCATCCAATCCATACTTCTTTAACTTGCTGTTAAGAATACTGTGGGAGACCGTATCAAAAGCTTTGCTAAAGTCAAGGTATGTAACATCCATCGCTTTCCCCAGATCCACAGAGCCAGTCACCTCTTCACAGAAAGCAATCAGGTTGGTCAGGTATGACTTGTGCTTGGTGAATCCATGGTGACTGTTCCTGATCACCTTCCACTCTTCCAAGTGCCTCAAAATGGATTCCTTGAGAACCTACTCCATGATTTTTCCAGGGACTGAGGTGAGGCTGACTGGTCTTTAGTTCCCCGGATCCTGCTTCTTCCCTTTTTTTGAAGTTGGGCACTATATTTGCTTTTTTCCAATTGTCCGGGACCTTCCCCAGTCACCACAAGTTTTCAAAGATAATGGCCAATGGCTCAGCAATCACATCAGCCAACTCCCTCAGCACCTTCACATGCATTGCATCTGGCCCCATGGACTTATGTATGTCCAGCCTTTCTAAATAGTCCTGAACCTGTTCTTTCACCTCTGAGGGATGCTTACCTCTTCCCCATTCTGTGCTGTCCAGTGCTGTAGTCTGGGAGCTGACCTTGTCTGTGAAGACAGAGGCAAAAAAAAGCATTGAGTACTTCAGCTTTTTCCATATCATCTGTTACTAGGTTGCCTTCCCACATTCATTAAGGGGCCTACACTTTCCCCAGCTCCTCTTTCTTCCTTTTTTTGAAGATGGGCACCATATTTGCCCACTATATATTAGAACCACACTTCTATACCTTTTACTCCCTGGGGTCCCTGAATTTGCCTTTCCCTGTCATATTGGACTGCATATTAATATCCATTTTACCAAAGCACCTTCTGACTACTTTATTATCCATACATCCTTTGTCTCTGTTACACATTTCATGAGGGCCTGGGGCCTCCAACGTACAGGGGAAAATAACCTTCTGGTGTCACTATCTGTAATCTTGCCTCCCCCAGATCTTCTCTTCCAGTGTTCAGGGTAGAAAGGGATTGTTTCAGCCTAAAATGAATTGTCTTTTCCACTGCAACTGTCCCCTTGGGGATGCAAGCCCAGAAATGAACACATTCATGCTCACCATTGTAAAAAAACAAACAAACTACCAGTTCCCATCCATTGGCAACCCCATATATTTAATCATCATTATAAAGGCTTTTTATTAAGTCTGTATATCCTGTTATTGTGCTGAGGGTGGAAGTCACTGGCTGGTAGGATGGTCGATCAAATTGGTATTACCATTCAACATTTCCAGTTGCCCATTGTATGACACTCAGTTCTCCCAGAGATTTTTTGGAGTCCCACTGTGATGTGGTCACAGCATACTGCACTGTGCTCCACGGGATGTCTCCTCACACCTCAAGTGCAACAGGTTCTGGATTCACACCACCAAAGGAGCAGGATTGTGATGCAGATGCCAGCAAAAGCAGCACACAGGAGTGCAGCATCTTCACGATCTTCCAACATCCACATGATTAATAATCTAAAACACAAAGCAAATCAAACATTCCCCCTCCCTATATAGTGGGAGGTATCACTAAACATTTAAGCTAAACTCCATAACTTTTACTCAGATCCCTCCAGGCCTGAGTCCATTCCTCTCCCCTTTTCCTTCTGGAGAGGGGGCTCTTGAACTTTTAACTGGCTTTGAGCACCCTCTTGGGGCTCATTAAATTCATCAGCCCTGATTTGCTTAGGGCTGGCTAAGGCTGCACATGACTGTTATTAATTTTGCCAGCAAGCACATATTTCACTGGGAAATAACACTGGGGACAATCCCACCAAATATTCCCACTGCTGGACAACTCAAACTAGTGCCAAAACCTCCTTTTCACAGGGAGTAAATCCCCTTTCTACTTCACTTAAAGGTTTGGAGACATAAGCCCCAGGGCAGAGTCGTGTTCTGTGGTTCTGACTCAGTACAGCACCCATCATCCTTTCAGTAGTGCCAGCTGCAGCACAAATGGCTGTCCCATCCAGGAATATGGAGTTAAAGAATCAGCCTCACTCTCTGTTGATCAGGGGAACACCCCACCTGTCCAAAGTCAGTCCAAGATCATTTACTTGTTGGGAGCACAACCGGGCTTACAAAAGATTCAGGAAACTGGATTTAAAGTAACTCCCTATCCAATACTTCCAAATTTGCTTCTCTGGTCTGAGTGCGAACCAGGATGTCATCCTCATAAGAAATTCCACTATCCCGCACCTTTAACTACAAGGGGATGGCAAATAATAGGGACATTTTCCCAGCTCATGGGGACCCTGGCAAAACACAACTGCTTCCCTTGAAAGGTAAAAGCAAATTTGTGATATGCTTCCTTCGGCTCATACCTTAGGCGCCATCTCCAAATTTCCACCTGCAAGGGATCAGGGGCTCTGCCCTGACTTTTGTAAGGCCTGTCTCTCTTCTCTTTCTTTTCTCCCCTTTAGCCCTTCCCTTCCTTTAGAGTCTTATCTGGGAGGGCGATTGCTTTAAACCAGATTGCTTCATGTGGAGCCACAAATCCTCTATGACCATAAAATAAAGGCCAATCTTGGGCCCAATCCTCCTCCTGTTAATTTACTGCTTTTCTCAGAACTGCTTTCCAGGCTGTAATTAGAATCAGTAGCAACATTCCTTATTGCTTGACAACCATCTCTTCAAGAACAGTAAAATACTGTCAGTAAAGTAAAGCCAGCTGTGTCTTTAACCCTTAATTTTTAAAACAAAAACACAAAAGAAAAGAAGCAGAGGAGTGTGTGTGGAGAAAGAAGCAGAAAGGAGGGGGGAAGAAGGGGAGACAGAAGAAGTGGAATGGGGGGAGAAAGGCGTGTGTGTGAAGAACAACTTAGGAAGGAAGAGAAACTTAAGCCATGAAAAAGTACATCCCAAGTCTGTGCTCCAGTTTAACGGGCCAACCAATTTCCCTGCAGCTCTAGCCTAGTCTGGGGTGAAGAAACTGAACTGTACCCATTTTCCCCCTCCTTGTTTACCCTTGGGGACAATCTTCCTTATTGTGGGACCTATGGGCGTGGGTAGCCACAACTCTTCCAGTGTTTTAAGCAAGGGCCCATACAGGAACTACCCAGAAGAGCCCAAGGAAAAAGAAGCTCATGGGGACCTGTGATGGGACCCCAGGGGTGCAACCTGGAACTGTGGGACTGTTGTGCCCTCTTAACTCTTCAGCCTGGGCTAGCTCTCACCAGGCTTTGCCAGTGACAAGCAGAGAACCCCACCAGGCACTGTTATCACTCAGCCACCAGCATGCAGAGAGGCACACCCAGCTAAGTTGAATAAAGGCTCTCCAAATCTCTCATGAACTATATACAGGGAAAAGCCAGCAAATCTCCTCAGCCTTGCACCCCAGGAATATACCATCTTGCACTGCTTAAGACCTTCTCTTGAGTAATGCAAGTTTATTAATTGGTTCACCACTTTGTCAAAGGAAAGTGGACATGTACCAGCCTTTGTAAACAGAGCAGATTTCCCAAGCACTTTAGCCAACTCACTCGGAAGCATAAAACATTAAAGTTTATTGACTATAGAAAGATAGATTTTAAGTGATTATAAGTGATAAGCATAGTAGGTCAGAGATAGTTACCAAAGAAAATAAAAAGTAAGCACACACTCTAAATCCCAAACCGTATTAGACGAAGCAGTATTTGGTTCAAACAGCTTCTCGCCCCATTGGATGTTGCAGGTAGGTTACTGTCCTAAATACACAGGCTGACTTTCCTTCTCAGCCTGGCACCAGTCTCCTCAGTTCAAATCTTTGTCTGCTCAGCGTTCTTGTTGCCTTCAGTGTAGGTGGGGGAGGAAAAAGGTAAAAGCATGATGCCACTGTCCTCTAGTTTATATCCTGAGTCCATGTGCCTGGAAAACACTAGCCCAGACATGTCCTGATGGGCTTTGCTGAGTCCCAGAGATGAGTAATCCCCATTGTGTGGTGCTTGTGCAACTCTTTTACAGTATTGTAAATCCCGTTTACAACTCCCCTGCTGATCAATGGTTTTTAACACCCACCTGGGGGTGGGTCCTCTCCTTTGTTTTCACTGGATAACTGGCAGTGGGAGACTCCCAAATTCCCAATATTTTTCAATAACAACCATACAACAAATTTGTGTAACTTCATACACACGAACGATATACGTATTCTGACAGAACAGAGGGTTGCAGCGGATCATGACTTTTCATGTGGTACCTTACATGGCATGACTATTCCTTCCCTTGCCTTCTGGTGTGTCTGCTGCAGCTCTTTGATTTCTGCATGGCACGGCTGTGTGTCCCTGTCGTACCCCTTCTCCTCCATGCCCGGAGTAATCTGGCCATAGATGTCAAAGTTCCTGCGGCTGGAGCGGAGCTGTGATTGCTGTAGCCCATGGGGCTAACTTGCCTTTACTATAGTCACTTGCCTTGCGTTCATTATATTTCACTGCTTTCATTGTATTCAGCTGTAACGCAAGAAACCTACTGCATCCTGAAAGATATTAGCTGAAGCATAAGTTAGCATAAATGCGGCTAACGAGGCCGTAACCCTTGGCATAGACCAACAGTTACCTTTAGATTTTAGGAATTAAAGAGAGGCAGTAGTTAGAATGGTAGGAGTTAGAACGTTTCACTAATTGCTACCACAAGGAACATGGAAGTAATAACCACAAATCAGCTTAACCAAGGGGTGACGGATACGATCATGAGTTGAAATGGTAGTTACATGTATCAGTATACTAACCTATAGAAGAAGGACATCTCAGCATTAGTAGGATAAGGAAATACAAATAAGGAAAAGGGGAAAAAACCCAGCTCATCCAAGCGGTAGGCCATCATGTATCAGAGGTGTCATCCGTGTGGATGTTTAGGTCTATAGCACTTTC
Organism: Emydura macquarii macquarii; assembly: GCF_026122565.2. NCBI lineage: Eukaryota > Metazoa > Chordata > Testudines > Chelidae > Emydura > Emydura macquarii. The sequence goes on from NW_027131688.1 coordinate 3,658,925, forward strand.
ATTGCCAAGTCAGACAGCATCTTGATGATCTATCTCCTCTTGGAAGTTCTGGTGTCTGGGGAGGGAAGGAGGGTTGTAAATTAGCAGGATGTTCTTGTTAGTCTTGTCTGGAGATTCAGCAATTAAGTGGATGCACTCAGAGGATTTTGACTAGAGTCTGCTTGTTTGCATTTGAGCTGGGAAATAACAGAAGAGCTGGAAGTGCTGCAGCAGAGGCACTGCTGGTACACATGTCACAACCATGATTTTGGAGTTGCCTGTCTGTATATTTCTCAGAAGTGCATTTCATCTTTGAGCAGTGCCTGCTTCTAACGAAGTAAAGCTAAGCAAAAAAACCCAAAAATAACAGATTTTAAAAAGTATGATGTCCAGGCTGACTGCCCTTTTAACTGAGGCTATGTTGGTTCTGTGCCTTCTCCTGTATCTTCTTCTGTATCTTCTCTGAAGATAATGGCAAAACTCTCACCAAGTTCAGTGGAAGCAGGATTGGACCCTATACTTTCCCCACAAAGATATGTTACTGTTTTAATGCATGCTGATTATAAACCTTGCACCCAATCCTGTGAGTGGTGAGAGCCTCCCACGAGGCCTGCTAGTTTGAGGGTGTTCAGTGTCTTGTGGGAGGTCCACCCCCTGCAAAGTCATTAGTGCTTCAATAAAAACTCACTTTGCCTCAGATATATCCAATACCTTGCATACTCATGGCTCTTCCTCATTGCCAATGTAATAATGGAGGGACTCCACTGACTTTAATGTAACTTTCTGCCATTGAAAGCTGTGTGAACTTTAAAAGAAAAAGCATCTCCCCTGTTTTTTAAACTCATTTCACTTTCACTTGGAATGTTACTTTAGTGGTTATAAAATTTAGCTTAATCTGTATTAAGACTGCCTTTTAACATTGGTTTACGAATGAGACCAAAAACCTACATTGCTCTCCACAGTGCTATTCTAGAATAGCCACCATGCCAAGTGCTGGAGAAAGTAGCTTTATAGCGGATAATAAATGTTAATGCAGTCCTTAGCATTTCAATGTCATGATGAACTATTCCACAGTCTTACTAATTTAATATTTTATAGTCACACAAATGACTTTGATCCTCACAGTGAGATACTAATTCTCATGTGGGTTTTATAAGTGAGAGAGAGAGAGAATGCGTTCAAGTTCGTTCAGGGAAATAAAACACAAACAATCTTTTTCAAATGAATATATTCTTCGACGATTTACTTTGAATGAAGGATATATGCAGAGCAAATGTAAACAGTGTTTTTGGTTTGGTCCTAAAGTCACAGACTATGAGCCTTTGGTATTCCAAAGAGAAGCTATATCAGAATTCTGTGGAAATTGACATTCTGCAGGTAGCAAGCATGAGCCATTTTCATGTACATAACATATCATTATCATTCAATTACAGTGGATCTTAACCATGTTCCCTAATGTGACCCTATGTTACAATATAAAGAAGTTTCAAGTATCTTCTCCCCTCCAGCCAGAAAGAAATGGAGGATGGAGGTAAGCCCCTGAAACCTATTCAAGGTACACACTCCCTTAAGTTGGGCCCGTGGTCTCTTATTTTTCTGTCTGAAGTGTTTCCCCCTGAAAACATTACCATCTGCCATTGTTGGGATGGATGATAAAATGGTTTTCTGAATATATAACTTACTTGAAAGTTTTGTTTTGGGTGGAGGTGTACTGGGATTTTACATCTCTTTACCTTATCCTGCTCTTACTGAAATCAACAATAAAACATCCATTGGCTTCAGGACAGTTAGCGGGAGGGAGATGTTATAGCTTCCCTAGTGTAGATGCAGGTTAACACCTCTGACTTCAGTTTAGCTTGTTGAGGTCAACCTTAGGCTTTCCTCTGGGCTAAACCGCTGTGCTCAATCAGATAAGTTGAGGTAGAAGGTGTTAACCTGAGTCTATACTAGGGGAAAGGTTGAGGTAATGTTGACCATAACAACAACATCCTAACTAGTCTCATCAGCTTTTCCTAGTATAAACAAACCCAGTTAGGAGTGGGATCAAACCCCAAGTCAAGTGCTCTGTAGCAGAAGGAAAAGTGGTCAACAGTTTTCTTTGGATCCTGTCACAGACTCTCCAAGCAGTAGCCGGAGGGTCTCACTGTAAAATGACACGTCCTCTAGTGACAGCTGCTAGTCTGTGGCAACTGAACTTTCATTCTTCCTGCCATACCTGCTGCCCCGAAGCTAGTGGACTGACTGTCTAGTACTGCAGACCTTTAATACGCTGTGTATGTTTGCGTTGCAACTCTCTGACTGCATACCCTATTCAGTAGGGATTGAACCCTGGGCTTTCACACAAGAGCAGACACACCTACCGCTTGAGCCAACAGGCTTCACCCGTCAGCTGTGAGCAAATAGGTTGTTATAATTGATATGGACAAAGCCACTAGCGAGGGAGACCAACCTGACCTCCCTTACACACACAACCTCCCCCTCCGCCCCACCCGCTTCTCAGTTTATTACTATTGCCGTAGTATTGTCTGATCAAGTGCTATTAACTGCTCAGATAATCATTCCTTGTGAAGAACTGATAGTCTCTTTATTCTTCTCATTTATTTTTAACAGGTTAATTTGGTGGATTTGCCTAAAAAGTGTGGAGTGGTAAATGAATTCTTCTAACAAGTTTCCAGTCAGTTATCACATGGGTTTCACTGTGGCATCAGTCCTATTAGTATCCTATTAATTTCAGCCAATTAGTATTGGCATTTCCTGGAGGCGCTTTGCCCCTGTATCAGAGGTGACACCTTTCCTCTGCCAAACCTCAGTCAAATCACAGCCCATCAATGATCTGCCCTGACACATGAGCCTTCCAAATCAAAATACTTAAGAAGGGCCAGGAAAAGATTGTTTTTACATGTAGGATGGAAACCTGAATTAAAATTCATTGAGTAGAGATGTAGAAATAATGTTAGTCTGGAATATCACAAGCTCAGATACGTATGCAATACCCATGCAGTGCCCAATACCTGCCTTCACTCACAGATATTGGAAAGGCACAGATATTTTTCTAGGAATAATTGCTTCTGCTTTACTTCCTGCTTAAATTTTTAAAAATCTTTTTATATTCCAGATACAAGGCAGCACACTGATCTCACTGCATTGAATTAAATGGGATTATACAGTGTCACACAATTCAGTGTCCCTTGTCAGTCCTCTATTGCTACATGGTACATAAGATGCCCTATGCCAAACATGCAAGGAAATCTCTCTTGCTCTTCCATTTTTAAACAACTCACTGAACTACAGTAGTTAGCAGCCACCATTGGCTGGAAAGACCTGGGTCTGTGTCTGGTACCTGAACTAAAGCTTGTTAGGTGGATTGGCACTCATGTCACCCTTCCTGTCAGTACCTGACCCGGGTCGGGGAAGCTAGCGATCCAATCAGCGGACCAAAGTCGGAGAGGAATCCTGGTCACATGCCACCCAAGACACGTTGCACATATGCTAAGAAGAAGAAGAATTGGTAAATGATGGAAATTAAATTGCATTAGCATTTTTCTGCTCTATATTGGTGTCCATACTGTATGACACAATAAAACTGAATCTTAGATGCAAAGAAATTAACACCGCAAAAGCTAGACAGCAAGATATAGGTGTCATGTCTTCATTTGAATTAAATTATTTCTTCAGCTCATCTAGCAGACTTGGGAGTCTGGGACCATGACGCGGACTGTCTCCCACTAAAGCCATAGGCACCGCTGACTGAGGGCTGGGGACGTCTGAAAGTTCACCGAATGCCTTGGTAATGAAGGTTTTGCAGCAGTGAGGGAGAAGAGAGAAACTGACTGCACTGCTGCCTTGAATGACTGTTACTGTGACCTCTCTGGGGAGGCCTCGCAGTCAACTGAAGGTGCAGTTGGGAGAGGGAAACCTGAACGGAAGTTCAGGCTCAGTCCTGCAACCCATCCTCATGCAAGCAATATGTGCTCACCAGATATATGCTCATGCAAGCAATATATGCTCACCATAGCCCTCAGTTAATGCTACTTGTATGAGTAAGCCAGGCTTTCTGCCAACTCCTTCCCTGTGTGAAAGGGATGCTTTGTTTGACCTGTGTGAAATCATGCTGTAAGTGCCGGGAGGCGTGGCCTCTCTTGGCGATTGAGAGCAAGGGAGAGCCCAATCCCCTCTGGGGGGCGGAACCTGGAAGTTCACCCCCACCTGACTGGAAGCAGAGGGGCGGGACAGGAAGAGGAAGTATAAAGGGCCGGCCTTCCAGCTCAGTGGGGAGAAGGCAGCTGAGGGAGAAGGACATCTCTCCGTTGGTGCTGGGGCCTGGGCCTGGGCCTGGGCCTGGGCCTGGGCATTACCCAGAGGAGAGGCTGCCAGAGCTGCCAACGACCTGGGGCCCTGCCGGAGCTACCTGAGCCCAACAAGCCGGAGGAGACCCCTGGACCTTGTAAGCTGGAGGAGCTGCCTAAGCTGCCAACCCCCTGCGAACCCAAGGAGGTACCTGGCCCTTGCGACCTAGAGGAGCTGCCCTCCGTGGACGGCTCCGAGGAGCTACCAGGCCTGCCGTCGATCGACAAGGCTGAAGGGTTCTGGAACCTCCCTGGCAGAGTATCCTGAGGAAACGGGGAGCAACTCGAGGGACCAAGTACTCTAGGGAAGGGTGGAAGGACGGAGCCCATGGGAGTCAGACGCCCGTCCGGCTGCGTTATGGCCTGTAGCTGTGTCAGCACGTTCCGGCTGGAGCCCCGCTGACCCAGTGATGGGACAAACCGTCATTGCCAGGGCCCTGGGACTCAGTGGAGACGGATGGGCCTACATTCCCCTCCCCCCTTCCTACCCCAACCTAGGGGTGATCACCCCACCAAGTGCCAGAGGCTGTCCCCTTTTGCCTGCCCCACCCTGCCTGAGAGCCGGGTTTTGAACTGGTTGCTCGCCCTGCTGAGGGCTAGAGATTGCTCCCTCATGCCTTCCCCACCGTGCCTAAGGGCCGGGCTTCAGACTGTTTTGCCTTCCCTGCCTGAGGGCTTGGACTGTGAACTGTGCGTTTGCCTGAGGAGGACTCGAAGCCTCCTACCTGGCCTGCCCAGCCCCGGCAGCAGGTGCGGGCCCCAACCTACTGGATTGCCCCGCCTGATGGTTGACAGGGCTGAAGAGACCCAGAACTGTTAACTCCCCCCTTTTTGCTAGAACTCCCCACAGGACACAGGTGCTGGGAGGTATGGCCTCCCTCGGAGATTGATGGCGAGGGAGGGCCACCAACCCCACCCACACAAGGGGACGGTTACACATGCTCACTCATATTAGAAAGAGTCCATGTGCTTCAGACATAACTGCCTAGGCTAGGAATACTGAGTGCAAGGCAGTGGTGAAAGCTGAAACCCCTACTCCTATTGCCCTGCCTTCTGTACAATAATAATTTTATAATCCCACAAACTCTGAGAAAAGGCAGTTGCCAAGCCTTTGTTTTCATGTGAGGAGGTAGGATCAGGATAATGAGAGCGGCCGGTGTGTAATAGATCCACTGTCCTGTCAGACTTGAGCCCCAGTTTAATGCGTGGTTTTTTTTTTTTATAGAAACAAATTAATTGCAATACTTTTAAAACGATAAGATGAAAATCTGCTAATAAGATTATTTTTCAAATAACGTTAACATCTCTGCCTGCTGGAAATCAGATGGGCCTGCTGATGGTACAGTGTGATAGAAAATCGGTAATGTAGTCAAAAAACACTAATACGGTAAGAAGGAAAATAGATAGTCGTTGTGGGTTGCCATGACTACTCAGTACATTTGTTCTCCTGTGTCCTTTTGAATTTCTTCATTTTGGAGTTTGATTATATTGCTTCAGAGCTGCGGTCAATGTGCTAACGGTGTCGTGTTTGACATGTTGTCGTTGAAGCTGAATTGCAGTTTCCAGATAGATTCATTCTAACTGGGACAGATCCTCCTGGAAGGTCCCCAGTGACAGATGGGTCACCTGTGATGTCTGCCAGGTGAGGTGAACTGGGGGAGAGCCTGTTAACCATGGAAAGACATCAGGAGAATTCCTGGGCTGTGCTGCTTGGGCCTTTTAAGAAAGCTTCTGCTGAAGAAAGTAGCCTGTAGACACACTGTTGTGTACTGGGGAGTTGTAGCCATGTTGGTCCCAGGATATTAGAGAGACAAGGTGTAGTGTAGGCTGCGGAAGATGTTGTGATGTGTTTGAGATAGTGACGCGGCGGGTCTGGTCATGACCGGTTGCGTAGTAAGTAGGTTATGTAACCTGTTTTGCAATTTGTTATCTAATTGTGTTTTGTGCCAAGAAAAGCAAAAGTGTTAGCCAAGTTATTTGCTGTAAATAAGCCAATCCCCGCTATCTTCTAGAAGAAATATGTTATGCTGTATAAGAGCTTGAAATGTGAACTACGCCAGAGACTCCGCCATGAACTCATCGGGAGTGTCTGGCATTCCCCTGCAGCCGCTTCGCAGAGCCGTAGGGTCTCCCTCTGCTGTTTGGAGCGTAAGACAGGATTAAAGATAAGTGTACCTAGCCAGTGTGGGCATGTTTTTATTCCTTACCTGGTATCCAGAACCGACAAGCAGCAGTGCCTGGCATAACACAAGGTGGGGGAGGTCATCTCTTTTATTGGACCCACTTCTGCTGGTGAGAGACATGAGCTTTTGAGTTTATACAGACCTGAAGATGAGCTCTGTGTGAACTTGAAAGTTTGTGTCTCTCACCAAGAGAAGTGGGTCTAATAAAACATATGGCCCCCTCCTCTGTCTCTGAGGGTATATTGGACCTATCGTTTATTATGGGTAGCTGTGTCTGTAGTGACAGGGGTTTATTTTCACATGCGTTTGCTTAACGAAGCGCGGCAAGCTGTGGGAGTGTTTCCATCATTGTAGGTCTGTCTGAATGTGGGAGAAATTGACTATCATCAGAAGACATTAAAATGTTTCTGAATTAAGTCTGAGCACTTCGCATTTCATGATTTCCAGTTTGAAGTCCACTTACTTTACAAGTGTTGAGTGGCTAGTTTAGCTTCTCCAGTTTTCTATCTGTTACCTCCAAACACAATCTTCCTTTTATTGTGAACATGTTTTTCCACTCAAGTATTTTATGCTATAATTCTTCTTTGTATGCTAGGAGAGAGCTTTGTACTGACTGCAGTTATTATAGTTTACGCAGAGAGTGACTGATTTATAGTTTGTAATTTTAACAATCCCGACTATCAACCCTTCTAAGAATAGAGCAATTACCATACTGGAATAGGCCACTAGTACAGATCAGAGACCTATTGCTCAGGCTGTAGAGAAAAAGGTAGTCCTCCTACCTTCCATAATGTACTTGATTAAATGTGTGATGCTCTGCTGTGGGGGAATCATTCCTGTCCTATCCTAATTATGATCAGCTTGTTCCCTGAAGCCAGACAAACAATGTTCCTTGAAACCTATTAACCTGGTTTGAGCAACTTGTTTTTTCTTGATCATTATTGCAGCGTGAGTGTGCACTGTGTGTCTCTGGTGTCAGATGGCACTGGCAGTTACAATGCATGTATTCTGCAGGCGACATTTGTCTGTAAAGAGAAATGTTGACGCTAAAAGTTGGAAATTATGACTCTTGTGTTGTATGTGTTTGCAGTATGGAAACGTAGATCTAAGATTGCTGCATTCCTTGGTTTTGTGACACTAGCGTGCTTTCATCTCTGTTATCAACATGAAAGGAAAGAGAATTTTTCCCTTTCCTTAGCAGGCTATTCCATCAGCTAATTGTTAGGAAAGATCTTGATTTGCAGCCTTTTTCTTTCTTTGCTCAGCATCATCTCATTAATTCTTGTTGTTCCCCTCTGATCCTCCCTAAGCAAATTCTCCATCTTTAATGCCCACATCCTTTATTAATCTGAAATTGGTTTAATCATAAGTTAGTCTTTTTTTAAAATGCTTCCCTTTTTCTCCTCTGCCAACCAAGAAGGGCTCAGAGGGACTGCTTTTTCTGAGTAGCTGAGAAGGAACAGAAAGAGAATACTGTCATCTTTTAAGTAGCGGAAGGCTCTCATACTATAATATTATGGGCCATATAACTAATGTTACCAGGAAGAATTTAGGGAGGCCAGTCCCCAAAAACTACTGGTACAGTAGTTCACTCTATTGGAATTTCCAGGGAGACGATCCTCCTTTGAAAGGACACGGCTACAGCCCTCCGATCAAAATACTGTGATACTTCGAAAACAGATACCAAATGTATTTAGAAGTGAATGGTTACATTAAGTAGAAAGAGAGAGAAATCAAACATGACATGGAACCATATACAACTATTAAAAGATACAGGGTGCAGAAAATAGTACTGAGACTACAAGAACATATACGGTAAAGGAAAGACTATAACGTAACCCTATAATACCTTATCACCATTATGCTTGACCCTGTTTATCTAACAATACATTAATTAACATTCTATACATTAATACTTAACACTCTGTCGTAAACATCTGTACTAAAACATCTAGCATGGATCAGGTGCTTGCTGGATGGGCAGAGAGGGAGAATTTCATTCACACCACAAGCATCCAACTTTATTTTCATACAAACTCAGGTGGTCTTTTACTTACACAACCTTTAAAAACATCCCTCTGTTCATCAGGGAAGGTCCTTCTGCTCTGTCCAAGAATTGCTCAGAGCTACCTCAGGCTCAGACACAAAGCGGGGACTCGGTTAGCCCGGTTGCCTGTAAACCCAGGATTACTTGTGCAGTTGCCTAGTAGAAGGATTACCCTGGCTCGGACATAAAGCGGGGACTCAGTGAGTCCAGTTGTTCAAGAACTAAGGCACACGCTTGCTTTAATGATGCTCACCATTGTTTAGTTGATCCTGATGTAAGGCTGCTTCTTTATATCCTTTTCTCTCTTTCTCCTTCCTTCTCTCCCTTGTTAATTTCAGCACTCTACAAAACTGGCCTGCTGACAGTTGGCTATATATAGCTTGTCCCAAAGTCAGAATGGGTAGGAGAGGGGCGACGTTAGGAGAGAAAACGTCAAAATGGATAGGGGAGGGGTGATGTTAGGAGGAAGTTCATTCAAAGGTCACCCAGCTCAGCCAATCAGCTTAAAGGCCACTTAATATGTTAATTAGGCCATGCCTGCCATGTTAATTAGGTTCTGATGTAAAAAGGCTCTAAACCAATCAATACCCATTATGCTAATTAGTCTCACCTCTTATGCTAATTAGACTGGCCTTTCATGCTAATGAGAAGGGTGGGGCAGGGAAATACGTGCAAGGAAGAGAGGGGGTTACCTCAAGAGTGACAATGTCAAAATGGATAGGGGTGGGGCTAGGAGTGAGGAGGGAATTAGGCGTGAACAGAGAGGGAAGGTATTTTCTAATTGCTAATTTTTATCCTAAAGATCCTCTTCCTAAAACTTATCAATATTTTAAATACCACAGAATGTCCAACCACTGATACCACTTTTTCCTGACTATTCTGCCCAGCAGATTCAAATAGTGTAGCCAGAAATTTTTGTTCGAACTAACTGGAAGGATAGATTAAAAATACAAAAAATAACATGTCTTCAGCATATCTCTGTATATAGATACAACCTCACACAAGTATTTAGACTAGTAATTGTCCAATGTGTGTCAAATATCAGAATTTCATTACAAGTCTATTATACAGGTCAACCGAATAATAACCCTTTATTACAATATGAATGGTCCAATTATAGGTTTGAATGTCTTCACTTCCACTTTTATATTGCTCACATTCATTTGAGTGGGAGGAGGGTGTAGCCACTTGAATAACCTCCAGAGCAGCCCCAGACATGTCTCCATGCTCCAAGTTTGAGCCCAGGTAAAATGAAATAGCACTTACTGTCCAGATCAACCATAGGTTTTGATATATGCTTAATTCTTCCCCTTCACAATTTCTTACCAGGCATCTAAATCTAGTTTTGTATGACCATTTAAAAAATGGTTTGACTGATAAAACAGGACAGCAGAGCTGGTTGGAAAATGGCTCTGAAATGCCAGTGACTTGCTTTATGGGAGTTCTATGTCCCAGGCTCCCTCTCTCCTCCATAGGCTGGGCTCCCTAGTCAAAATTATCTTTCAAGATGCCCAATGATCTTCCCTCTTGGTGAGGACAGGTGGTTCGTCATCAGTAATGTGGCCACAGTGCATCCTGGGAGATGAAGTCCACTGGGAGCCAGGCCCATAGAAGAGTATTGGAGCATGATGCGTCTGAACTACAACTCCCATGAGGCACTGCCGCAGTTCAGAATAAAAATATTTTAGTTTTCAGTTGAAATAGTTTGGTTATTTGACTACAAAAACAAAAAAACCAACAGAAACAAAAAAAACCCACCTCAAACCCTCAATTTTCTGTGGAAAGCGGACACTCTTTGTGAAAAATTGTGTTTAGTCAAAAACACAAATGGGAAAATTTTGACCAGCCCTTCAGGATAGGCACACCATCCCCAGGTGAGCATCTAAGGAAGCACTATCCAAGTGTTCCAGAAACCAAACTAATAAATCATTGACGCTTAATAAAGCCAACTTAGTAACACAGTTCTCTTACAGCTCCATAGTATTACTTACAGCTTCATAGTATTAACCAGACAAGACAATAATCGAGAGTTGGTGGGGTAACTCACACAACTGGAGCACTGTCATGGATGGATATAAACTGCTCAGGAAGGACATGCAGGGGCGAAAGGGTGGAGGAGTTGCACTGTATGTAAGAGAGCACTATGATTGCTCTGAGCTCCAGTATGAAACTGGAGATAAGCCAGTTGAGAGTCTCTGGGTTAAGCTTAGAAGCAAGAATAATAAAGGTGATGTCGTGGTGGGTGTCTGTTATAGACCAGACCAGGAGGACAAGGTAGATGAGGCTTTCTTCAGTCAGCTAGGGAAAGTTTCCAGTTCACAGGACCTGATTCTCATGGGGGACACAGACAATCCACAAAAAAGAAGCTTACAAGAAGTGGAAGCTTGGTCAGATGACTAGGGAGGATTATAAAAACACAGCTCGAACATGCAGGAATTAAATCAGGAAGTTGCAGCTAGCAAGGGACGTGAAGGGCAACAAGAAGGGTTTCTACAGGTATGTTATCAACAAGAGGAAGATTAGGGAAAGTGTGAGCCCCTTACAGAATGGGGGAGGCAACCTAGTGACAGAGGATGTGGAGAAAGCTGAGGTACTCAATGCCTTTTTTGCCTCTGTCTTCACAGACAAGGTCAGCTCCCGGACTACTGCACTGGGCAGCATAGAATGGGGAGAAGGTGAACATCCCTCAGTGCTGAAGGAACAAGTTCAGGACTATTTAGAAAGATTGGACATACACAAGTCCATGGGGACAGATGCAATGCATCCGAGGGTGCTGAGGGAGTTGGGTTGATGTGATTTCAGAGCCATTGGCTATTATCTTTGAAAGCTCATGGCAATTGGGGGAGGTCCCTGATGATTGGAAAAAGGCAAATACAGTGCCCATCTTCAAGAAAGGGAAGAAGGAGGATCCAGGGAACTACAGACCAGTCAGCCTCACCTCAATCCCTGGAAAAATCATGAAGCAGGTCCTCAAGGAATCCATTTTAAGGCGCTTGGAAGAGAGGAAGGTGATCAGGAACAGTCCGTATGGATTCACCAAGGGAAAGTTATGCCTGACCAACCTGATTGCCTTCTATGAAGAGGTGACTGGCTCTGTGGATGTGAGATGAAGCACTGGAATGGGTTACCTAGGGAGGTGGTGGAATCTCCATCTTTAGAGGTTTTTAAACTGTGGCTTGACAAAGCCCCGGATGGGATGATTTAGCTGGGTTGGCCCTGCTTTGAGCAGGGGGTTGTACTAGATGACCTCCTGAGGTCCTTTCCAACTCTATGATTTTATGATTCTAAGAACAAATGCTTTCCTTAACAGAAATAAAGGGGAACCCAGCACCCTGTAATTGCCATCGCTCTGTAAGTTCCCTGAGTGCGAGCTGCTTTTTCATTTTGTCCAGTAGTCTCTGAACTCCGTTAGTGTCTTAAGACATGTAACTTTCCCAAGCTTTGTAGGATTAATTACCTTATGAAGAGAGAGCCTGGCCTTTTGTGTTTCTGATAGGGATAAGACCTAAAACTGGGGAAAAATCAATTTCCCCCACGTTGTGTTTATCTCTTTTTTTTTAAAGAAATAGGCCTGAAGCGCTTTGGATCTGATTGTTAATGTCACAGCTCGGCCTGTTTCCAGAATGAATCAAAAGGAAAGCCCCACATTTGAATACCCCCTAAATGTGATTCAGGTGCAAACTTGGGATGAAATCTTGGTTCCACCGAAGTCAATGTCAACCCCTCCTTGACTTCAGTGGAGCCAAGATTTCACCCTTGGTTTCTTGGGACCATCTTCTTCTTCCCCCTGGTTTTATTTCCTGAATTGTCTTGTTTGTGCCAAAGTTGTCTTTGGAATCTGGAACACATGTTTGTTCTTGATCAGGTCTCCATCTATTTCCACTCCTAAAATGTCCAGTTGTAAGATATTGCCATCGCATGTCTGTGTGGTATCGATTTGTGTGAATTAGAAGGTATCTTATTTTCAAATTTCAAGCAGAGCGTACATTAGAATCACATCGTGTTCCTAGGGCAAACATTTGAAATGCAAACCAGCCATGAGATGATTATTTTTAAACAAATGAGGTAGTTAAATAGATAAGGCTTACATCCTAATAATATAGATGATGCATCTTTGTAATCATTCTGCATTGTTTTGGTTGGTTTCAAGAAAGCTGCCAAAAACCCATGGAATTGGACTTCATGAATTATTCATTGAATACAGTTTAACACCCTCATTATTTCTGGTGCTCCAGGTTAGTCAGTGGTGTTGACTTTCTACCTTAATAATGACAAGAATAATGACTTGGCAGTATATCTGTTTGCATTAGTCTTGTGTTATTGTTTACTGAAATAAAGCCCAAGGAGTTTAGAGAAAAATACCTTTATACAATGGGCACAGTTGAAAAATGTTACATTTCATAGTTCTGGCGTGGAAACCTTTATTTGTGTAGAAGAGTTAACCATATAACAAAACTGATTAATACTAAATTATATTTTTATTGTCTTATTGTACACGCTGCAGAAATTAGATTTTCTATCACTTGTGTCTTTGCCTTTGTTTCTTTTTTATTATGAAAACGCGAGAGCCAAGAATATTGTAGATGGTTGTTCTGCCAACTTTTGTGCTACACTAGATGTAGTCTTGTAATGGTTATTTGTTTTATTTGGTGGATTGGGCAGATACAACGGATATTATGTCAATTACGTGTTAGATTAAATATGTATGTCGTTTATGAAACAGGCAAAACATGACTTTATGGCTAGAGTGGCTGCGGTATGGAAGAATGGTCTTCCTGGAAAAAAAATGAAACAATAAAGGGAGTGGATGAGGGATATATTTTTCATTGGATAATCAAGGAAAGAAGAAAGGTTTTAAAGAAATGTAAATTAGAAGAAAGTTTAATGAATTTAATAAAGTGGGGGCCATGAGAATCTTGCTCAATTAGGTACATAGAATTTGGCCTGTAGGGCTAGTTTTTCAAAAGTGATGAGATATTTTGGGGTTCTTCAGTTTTTGGTTTGCTCAATTTGAAATGGCTTAGAGGGGCCTCCTTTTCACAAGTGCTGCTTACTCATCCTATGAAAATTAGGTCCCTTTAAGGTCCCTCAAGTTGGGCTAGTCACTAGTTATTTTTTCAAAATGAGGACATAGTGCATTATTTGACAGATACAGAGGCTGACAGATCAGAATATCTGAGTTTTCCTCCCTAATGCAGAGTTTTCTTCTGAGCCTGCTTTCCATCAGGTTTGTAACTTCAGGCAGGGAAGCCATTCTCTCCTTTGTGACCGTGTATCTAAAAATCCCCCACCATACACACACACACACAACTTGATGGCATGTGCCAGCCTGTGAAACTCCTCCACCTGGAAAAATAAGTAATCTAGAAATCTAAATTTGTTTTTCCAGGGGTGCCCTAGTTCTGAGTTGGTCCCCAAGGACCCCTCAATGTTTCTCAAAAGTGCAGGAAGCAGCAGAAATAAAAAAATTAGGAAAAATAAATATTCCAAACAGTTCTGCTACCATCTTCAGAATGCAGAACCCAGGCAAAAGAACTGCCTTGCAACAAGTGCTGTAATCTTGCCGAGAAAAGTGTAACACGATTCAGTGGCTGGAAGATGAAGCTAGACAGATTCAGACTAGAAATAAGGTGTACATTTTTAATGGTGAGAGCATGGGAACAATTTACCAAGGACCGTGGTGGATTGTCCATCACTGCTAATTTTTAAATCAAGATTGGATGTTTTTCTAAAAGATCTGCTCTGGGAATTATATTGGGTAAGTTCTATAGCCTGTGTAATGCAGGAGGTCAGACTAGATGATCACAGTGATCCCTTCTGGCCTTAGAATCTATGGAAATACCACTGGATGGTATTTCCTATTTCACGGTGTATTGCAAGTCGTGTGTGAGGCGCCATGATTGAGCTTACTGAGCCTGCAAAGGATATTTTCGTGGCTGCTTCACATTAATTATCATATGCTGTAAATTTTGCTTTGCTAAATGATATTCCTATTTCAGATCCTCTGAAATAAGGTAACTAAATAAGTAAATACAAAGGGACCTGCCAGTGCCATTTCTCTTGTAGCAACATACATAGGAGATCCAATGGCTGGACGCTGATCTAGACAAATTCAGACTAGAAATAAAGTGCAGTTTTTAACTGTGAGGGTAATTAACCATTGTAATGACTTACCTAGGGATGTGGTAGATTTTCTGTCACTTGAAATCATTAAATCAGAACTGAATGGTTTTCTAAAAGAAATGCTTGTTGCCTAGATTACAAGTTGAGGTTCTTTGGACGGTACTATGCAGGAGGTTAGACTAGATCACAATGATCCCTTCTAGCCTTAGAAGTCTATGAATCTGACATCTTCTCTGAGTTACCAGATTGTTACACAGCTTGCCAGGGAACAGAAGGATGGTCTTGTGGGTAATGCCCTGGCCTACAACAGTAGTGGGTTGAGTTCAACTCCCAGCTCTCCTACACCCTGCCTGGATGTGTCACTTTGGGCCTGGTCCTCCAGTCGCTTTTGCACATGGTGAGCAGTAAGCATGCGAGTGGTCCCATGTAAGTCAATAGCCACACTCACTCTGGGGTCCTGTCTCTTTACACATTTCAGCCCTCCAAAGTGGTGATACCAATGTCCAGTGCTGACACTGAACAAAGTCCATTGTCTGAACAAAGAAGAAAAAGCAAGCAGATAATAATAATAAAAACGGGGGGAAATGTTTGCCTAGAGGCACAAAGTGACAGACTGCTACTGCATTTTTTTTCAGGAGCAGCATGAGTCAGCTAGTAAGGGAGGAGAAATAGAACGACAGAGAAGTGTTCTGCAATTACTTCTGGTGCTGTTGAAACAAAGCAGAGAGGGGGAAGCAAGCAGCTATCTTGCCTGACCACGTGCAGGCAGGTAGGGAGAGAGACAGTTTTAGCCTGCACTGAAGGTTTTCTGTCTTCAGAAGGGGGATCAAGCACAGATAGTGCACAGTTTAAAAAAAAAAAAAGGAAAACCCAGAAATTTCCTGGGATAGAGAAGACATCCAGGAGGTGTAAAGTCCAGTAGCAGAGTGCAATGGCAACTGTTGTGGGAAATGTTGTTGATTTTGATGAAAACCATGATTCATGGGTGGTGTACCCTGCACATTTTGAGCAATTTGTAGTTTGCAACTCCATTCCAGACAGACAAAGAGTTTCAACCTTGCTGACTGTGATGGGTCCGAAGGCATACAGACCGCTGAGTGATTTATTGTCTCCACCTGTGCCCGGAACTGCCACATGCACTGCTATTACTGCAGCAATGCAGGGACATTTTTCTCCTACCCCATTAACGATAGAGCAATATCAGTCCATCAGCAATATCAAAGAAGTGGAGCGTCGGTAGCACATTTTGTTGCTGCTTTAAGGAAGTTGTCAGAGCACTGCCAGTTTGGACAACCATTAGGTGATGCCCAGTGTGACCAATTAGTCTCTGGATTACACAATGGCCAGATGTGAAAGAAGTTATTGTTTGTATCATAATTTACATTCAAGAAGGCTGTTGAAGTTGCTATTGTCATGGAAATGCAGAGAAGGATTCTCTGGAATTTAGCGTGAACCAAGAAGTTCATCTCCTGAATTGACGAGACAGAGAACCATGGGAACCTAAGGAATTTTCATGTGGTCATTGTGCACAAACTGCACACACTGAAAAGGATTGCTGGGCATGCCAGGTTATTTGCACAAAGTGCCCGAAGAAAGGACACATCACTGTGATCTGTTGCACAGTTCAACAAAGAGCAACACAAAGTATCTCTCCATCCAAGAAGACACCTATGAAGACTGAACCTCCTTGATAGAGAGCGTTCCTACAAGAATGGAGCTTGATACTGGAGCTGCCATTTCACTGACTTCTGCATCTGCTTATCAGACATTGCCACAATTTTCTTAGAAGAAACCTCCAGGGTTTTGAAAATTTATACAGGAGAAATGTTAGTCCTAAAGGGATACTCCAGGTGAAAGTTATCCTAAAGGGATACTCCAGGTGAAAGTTAAACTAGACACACAATCAGTAGTTTTACCCACGTATGTGACTGAAGGAAAATATCCATCATTATTTGGCAGATCTTGGCTTGAGAAGCCAAGGTGAATTGGATCAAGATCAAGGCAATTACAAAAACACCTTGAAATCTACAAGAAATACTAGATAGGCAATCCAAGGTTTTTGAAAGAGAACTCGGACAGAAGAGCAATGTGTCAGTGAAGCTCACTGTTAAGCCTGACAGCCAAACAAAATATTGCAAATCCAGAGTTGTCTTATGCTCTGAAGCCTCTGGTAGAAGCTGATTGGGATTGTTTAGTGCAATGGTTCCCAACCTGGAGTGTGCGGCCCCCTTTGGGGGGGCGCCAAAGATTACAGGGGGTCCATGAGGCTTCAGTAATGTTGAGGTCATTTAGCTGCCGGAGCCCCACACTGGCTGGAGTGCAGAAGCAGCCCCGCTGAGCCCTGCGCCGGCCAGGCACCCAGCCAAAGTGAAGAAGCAGCCCCCTCTGAGAAAGCAGCAGTCCCGAGCACTGTGCGGGCTGGAACGGAGGAGCAGCTCCCATAAGCTCTGTGCCAGCTAGGCACAGCCCTCCCGAGCTCCGCACCGGCTGGGCGCAGCCCCCCCTGAGCTTCACACTGGCCAGGTGCCTGGCTGGAATGAAGAAGCAGCTCCCCCAAAAGGGGGTGCTCTGCTCTGGCCAGGTGCAGCAGCCCCAAGCTCTGCACTGGCTGAAGCAGTGGAGCAGCCCCTCCAGCCTCAAGCCGGCTGGGTGCCTGGTTGGAGTGGAGCAGCTCTGCACTGGTGGGGGCCTGGATGAGCCCCAACCAGCCCGCCAGCGCCCACTGCCTCCATTATCCTCCGTCCATGAGGGACAGGAAGAGGCAGGGCCACACGTGGCGTGCGGTGGCGGCTGCGCCAGGGAAGGCTTAGCTTCTTACTCAGGTCATTATTATTAATGTAATTTAGTGTTTATTATTAAGTATTTATAGGGGTTATGTGTTTATGGCCAGCAGCGGGCAGGGTGGGGGGGGCACGTGTTTTACCTAGTGTTAACTTTTGGGGCTTTCACTCAAAAAGGTTGGGAACCCCCGTTTAGTGAATATCAGTTTCACACAGTGAGTGGGCCACACCCATCATCCCAATGCTCAAGAAGCATGGCTCCATCCGAATTTGTGGAGAGTTCAAAATGATGCTGAATGCAGTTTTATGTGCAGATCAGTATCCACTACCTCGTATTGAAGTTTTGTTTGCTACTCTTAGTGGAGGAGATTGTTTCAGGAAGTTGGATTTGTTCAATGCATATCTGCAAATGGAAATTGATCTGTTATTATGCAAATATCTCAAAATCAACATACAAAGAAGGTCATTTTGTTATAAACAGATGCCTTTTGGTATCACATTGACACCTGCCCTGTTCAAGAAACCATGGAGGACATTCTGAAGGGACTGAATGGAATTCAGTGCTATTTGGACGGCATCCTTGTATACAGGGAAGGATCAAGAGGATCATTCAAAATTTGGATGCTGTCTAGCAATGCCTGGAAGACCATGGACTGAGAGTACCTCAAAACAAATGTGAGTTTTTCAGACTTCCTTGGATATGTAATTGCTGCCATGGTGTTAAGGAAATTGATGGAGAAAAAGAAGACAGTTCTTCAAATGCCACCACTAGAAAACCTGTCAGTTATATTTAGGACTGCTTAATTGCTACGGTAACTTTCTACCTTATCTGGAGACAGTATTGGCAACTTTACAGGACCGTGTACAAGCAAAGAAAAATGGAAATGGATTATAGAGTGTGACTGTGTGTTTAAGTAAGCAAGGAAACTGTTGATATCAGCTAAAGTTCTTACACACTTTGGTACTTCACTACCATTGCAATTGGCTTCATGCTTCCTCATGTGGAGTGGGTGCAGTTCTTTCCCACATCATTCCTAATGGCATGGAGAAACCAATTGCTTTTGCACCACAAACACTCACCACCCCTGAGAAGAACTATGTGCAAATAGAGTGAGAAGCTCTCAGCATTATCTTCAGGATTTGGACGTTCCATACCTATTTGTATGGTAGAACTTTTAACTTCCTGATGGATCATTTCCGGTTACTTTCAATTTTTGGACCAAAACACTGGAATTCTGTTAGCTGCTGCTCGTATACAATGATGGGCATTGCTACTTTCAGCTTATTCCTGTACTATTAACTTCTGTAAAGAGACTCAGTACAGTCCTGCCTATCATGTCCAAGCTCCTGTCAACCGAAAGAAACCTAAGAAAGTGTTCTACCTTAGTTTTATGGACAGGTGTAAAGGTCCCCTGTTGTGTGTGGGGCCGGTGGCCCTTCCTCACTGTCAATCTCCGAGGGAGGCCACACCTCCTGGCGCTTGCACCCTATGGGGAGTTCTACC
Organism: Emydura macquarii macquarii; assembly: GCF_026122565.2. Taxonomy (NCBI): domain Eukaryota; kingdom Metazoa; phylum Chordata; order Testudines; family Chelidae; genus Emydura; species Emydura macquarii. Next base: position 3,677,887 of record NW_027131688.1, read on the forward strand.
AAAAGGGGGACAGTCTCCAGCCCTTAGTAGGGCGAGCAAGCAGTTCAAGGCCTGAGCCCTTAGGCAGGTAGGCCAAGCAAACGGGGGCAGTCTCTAGCCCTCTGTAGGGTGAACACACAGTTCAGGGCCCTGGCCGTTAGGCAGGGTGGGCCAAGCAGAAAGGGAGCAGTCTCTAGCCCTCAGCAGGGCGAGGGGCCAATCCCAAAGCCCGGCCCTTAGGCAGGGTGGGGCAGGCAGCGGGGAAACAGTCTCTGGCCCTTAGTGGGCGATCACTGCTAGGTTGGGGTAGGAAGGGGGACGCAGGCCCACCTGACTCCTCTGTGTCCCAGCCCAGGGCCCTGTCAGTGACGGGTTCTCCCGTCACTGGGTCAGTGAGGCTCCAACCAAAATGCGCTGACTCAGCTACAGGCCACAATGCAGCCGGATGGGAGTCTGGCTCCCCTGGGCTCCTTCCTTCCCCCCTTTCGCTAGAGTACCTGGTCCCTCGAGTTGTTCCCCGTTCCCTTGGGATACTCTGCCCAAGGGAAGTTCCAGAATCCCTCGACCTCGTCGCTCTATGGCAGGTTCAGGAACTCTTCGGAGCCCTCCACGGAGGGCAGCTCCTCTAGGTGGCAGGGTCCTGGGGTCTCCTCTGGCTCGCAGGGGGCTGGCAGCTTGGGTAGCTCCTCCAGGTCACAAAATTTAGGGATCTCCTCCAGCTCGCCGGGCTCAGGTAGCTCCTCCAGGTCCTCAGGGCCCTAGGCAGATGGCAGCTCCGGCAGCCTCTCCTCCGGGTAACCATCTGGTCCAGGTCCAGGCCCCGGCACCAAGGGAGAGATGTTCTTCTCCCTCGGCCACCTTCCCCTTACTGAGCGGGAAGGCCTGCCTTTTATACTTCCTGCCCTGCCTTTCTGCTTCCAGTCAGGTGGTGTTGTACTCCCAGGCTCCACCCCCCAGAGGGGGTTTGGCTCTCCTTCGCCGTCAATCTCTGAGGGAGGCCACACTTCCTGGTTACATTATTATCCGGTTACATTATTTGCACAAACATCAACAAAGAAAGCACTAAGGATGATGTGCTGTCTCTTGAGAAGGCACTGGTATTACAAGATACAGTGTGGCATCAAAAGAATCCAGTTTACTCAATTCATGTCATGTCAACTTGAATTATATGTGACTGAAGGTTGCGTGAGTGATTATTCCAAAATCACTTTAATCTCAAGTTTTGGAAGCTCTTCATGAAGGTCATTTTAGCATTGTATGAAGGAAGGCCATACCCTAGAATCATGTCTGGTGGCTGGGGATTGACAAAGATATTGAGAGAAAGGCAAAGTGCTGCACTCTGGGTCAGCAAATTCAGCATGATCCTGGCTCAGGTCATCTACACCTACGGTTGTGGCCTCAGACTCCTTAGAGATGTATTCACATGGACTTTGCCTGACCTTTAGATGGTTATATGTTTTGGTCGTAGTCAACACCCATTTGACATGGCCAATTTTCAGAATGACTTCTGCTACAGCTAACAAAACTGTTGGTCATCTTCACATCTTGTTTAGCCAATCTGGTTTACCGTTACAGTTGATGAGTGACAGTGAACCTCAATTCTGTTCTGAAGAATTTCAGAGGTTCCTAGCTTCAAATGGGATTCTGTACATGCATTCTGCTCCATACCATCCTGCTACTAACAGACTATCAGAACACTTTGCGCAAACACTTAAGCATGCCTGAAGAGCTAGCTGATCTATTTTAATTCATCAGCGGAAACTGGACAATTCCTTGCTTGTCAACAGGAACACCCATGTGCTACTGCCCAAGAGTCACCTGCAACTTTTTTTCTTGAAGTGATGTTTGTGCACCTGTTTGGATCTGCTACATCCTGATGTTGCCTCATATGTAGCCAAAACCCAAGCTACGCAAATTGATTGACAACATGACATTCCTCATAGTTCTTTTAAAGTAGGAGACTCAGTGTGGACTCGCAACTATGGTTGTGGAGTGAAACGGGAACCTGGAGAACATGTAAAATGCATGGGACCTGTTTTCTTTGTAGTAAAACTATCTAATGGAAACAACATATGGAACAGTTGCAGCCTCAACAAGTACCAGAGTCCATGCATGTTTCAGTAGGACTTTCTGTTCCTCCAGTTGAACCTCCTTTCATTACAACTCCTAATTTCGATGATTTGGTAGAAGAAACTTTGGTACCAGATCCAGTTGATTCCTTACCACCGACTGTTCCTGTTGTTCAGGAGACTGCTGCACCTCCATTATCCCAACAGACTCTGAAAACCAGTGGTGTGTCTGAATTTATAAGGTGTTTAGTTAGAAAATTGCTATTCCAGGGCAGAATAATCCCTTGCAATTTGAGAATCTCTGGTAGTCTACCTGCAACTTTTAGTTAGGTTATATAGTTTCATGTTAGCCATGTAAATGATAATGTATATTTATTTGGGAAGATTTTTCAAGTAGGGTGGAGGATTGTGATGTCCTGTTTGAGCACTCTCCCCGCCCCAGTGTAAAGCCTCACTTTTGTGGGTTTCAGTTTTGCTGCAGAACAATAAAGTCTACACAGGAGACAGCTGTGTTTCTGTTCGATCTCTCTGTGTCTGTGTCTATCTCCTTCTCTGCTGGGTCCAAATATAACACTCGTGCTTAAAATGAAGTGTTTGTAGGATTGGGGCTTACTCTGAGCATTAGTTCCCTATCTGTAAAGAGACAATAATTGTTTCTTTGGTAGTCTTGTCTCTCTGTGAACTAAGGTTCCAGTAATGTCACTCTGTGTCACTCTGAAGCCTAGAATGTCTGGTGCGTCATTGCAAAGTGATGGACGCAGCTACAAGCATGACTGAGCGCTTGTTTTGTTTAGACTATCACCAGGTTGTGTCGTCACTGGGTTTTGTGGTCTGTTACTATCCAATTTTTTAGTTCTCAGCCATTTTGTCTTCAAGAATTACGCCAGTGAGAGAGCAAGGCAGGTATCTATGGTATGCCAAGAGTGCTAGACCATTGTGATAGCAGAGATAACGCAAGCACTACCATTACTTTGCAGCTAATTTGCATGAAACAATTTCATTGGTTGTATGAGGGAGACTACACAGATGGTGGATTACAGGGCCCAATCTTCAAAACCACTCACCGACAATCCAAAATACACAAGGCACCTCACCACAGCACCCATCCTTCATTCAACATCTGCACAAATCAACTCAGCACAGCACACATATTTGCCCAACTTCACTCATACCTGCCATCAAACCACAAACTGAAGCAGCAATGCCAGGGGACCATCACTAGTTTGGATTGTAAACTCGTTGCTCTCTTCTATATGTACTGCATCAAGCACAATGGAGCTGTGATCTGAGTTGTTACTGCAATTTTTAAAAAATCTCGACGAAAAGGGAAGCTGCTAATGATGATGAGCCAAATTAGTTCTTTGTAGCTATCCATTTAGGTTACCCGAGTTATGCCATGGATGACTTTCCCCCAGGTACACTTCAGCATAAATTTTGGAAAATATCCTATTTAGAAACACTTCTGCTTACATCGTATGCTCTTCTCTTCTCTTCTTGCTGCAGCACAGGGGAGTTCAATCTACACTGCAATCTTGCTGGTACACTTGCACAGGCAACTTCAGCTAAGCTGTATTAATGGTACCTTTCCTCCTTTGTTCTTCATTACCAATAACATGGCATGTTAAGAAGATCTTTTTCCCTTCACTTCCCCCCAAGTTTATTCCTTACCTGAAATCATTTGGGATCTCTTTGGTTATTATGGAAACTATTGGGATGGAAAAGAAATTATTGAGCTGTTTCACGTGGGATTATGACTGAAGATGGGGAAGCAGCTCTTGAGAAATTAGAAACATGCTGATGTTCAAAGATTTGGGAGAAAAAAGGAAGGGAAGTGCAATACAGGAAATGTACAATCTAGAAGCAACATTTCAGCCCTCTAGAGTATGAAGACAATCTGACCGCTAGGCCACGAGTTTTAGTAAATGTGACATGACTGCTTCATGTGTTTTGGCAAAATGGGTCATGACAAATGCATTTGCTAATGATGGCCAGAATGACTCTAGTGCTACAACTTTTAGCTGTGGTTTGTGAAAAGCAGATATGACAGGAAGATTTTTCTTTTTTCGCTGGTGCGGTACTTCATGAAATTACAATGAGATAAATTATTTTCTTCCTACTCTGCTCATTACAGCAATAATGAAAAGGGAAATTTCACTTGATGTGCATTTTTTCTCTCCTCTTGTCCGCTCCACAACTCCACTCGTGTGTGGGAATTAAGTATTTAATTGCCACTGCGGCTAGTGTGACACAAGTGAGTGGGAAATGATAAAATTGTGACTATATTTTATGTAAACATTACGTAGAAATCATTACATTCTACCACAAATCTGGGTGCTGACTTCTGGGAATGGGGAGTGATAGTAAAGCAGAAGCATAAGGAGCATGATTTGTGGATGCTGAGGGAAAGCTGTTCTGAACTTCCAACTGATTTGTGACTTGTTCTTTTTGTAAAGCCCAAGACAATATTCTTTCCTTGGATAAGGGTTAAGGGTTCAGATCAGTGCAAAAAACAAACAGAAGAGCAATTGGGTGTGAAAACCATTTGATGATAAAGCTGAATGGCGAATGGTGGCCATTCTCATTGGATCAGGTCCATGTTGCAGGTGAGCAGTAGACTGATTCAGCTATGAGGCTCCAATAGCAACACCAAAGCAATGAACAACGAATTGCTTATGAGGCTTTTTTTTTGTAATAATACCAATTATACCTACCTTTTGTAATCAGTAGATCACAAAGTACTTTACAAAGGAGATCAGTATCATTATCTCCATTTTACAGATGGGGAAAACTGAGTCAGAGAGGCGAAGGGACTTGCCCAAGATCACCCACAGCAGGGCTGGGTGTAGAACCCTGGTCTCCTGAATTCCAAACCAGTGTTCCAGCCATTAAGCTACACTTCCCATTGTAATTTGCTATTTGTTACTGGTTTTATTTTTCTTTCTCTGTCTCAGCATTCAGGTGCATACTTAAATGCATTAAAATGTTCCTTTCCCCAGGCTCTTAAAAGGGCAGAGCTGGCATTAGACATAAGCAGACTAAGCAATTGCTTTGGGTCTTGAGCAGCTCAAGGGTTCCCCTATTCACTTTTTATTATGTGTTGTGTGGGAGGGGCCCCAAAATATACCTGTTTAGGGAAGATAGGCATAGATAGTCACAGTTCCTGGCCAGGCTGCCCCTTCTGAGTCCCTTTTCCAGTCTCCCGAGTGCCTCTCTTTCAGGTTGCAAGCCCACACCTCTGCTTTTTTCTGGGGAGAGATCCCACAATCCAACCACTCTCCCATTGGGTCTCTGGGTTATCCCCCCTGCCCCAGCTGCCCCTCCATGCTCACTGGGCACCAAGATACAGCCTTCTTGCAGCAGACCCCTGGCTCCCCGTCAGTCTCTGTGTCAACTCAGAGCTGCTGACAGCTGCCTTTCTGGAGAGCAGATTCTTTAACAGTGTCTTTGGGCCCCAGAGGCTCAGCCTTGGCAAACAGCTGAGGGTTACCAGGGTTGGAGCTGAAGAGTTCCACTTCTTCCCAGCTATTAGCATGGCTATTGTCTTGGAGGGAATGTGCCTGATGTAGGCCGCTGTTTTAACCTTTCCTGCTGGGTTTCTTTAACAAGCCCTTTTGATCTAACTGTGCATCCAGGCAGGGTAGTAATAATGGCAGGCAGATACACTGAAGGACATAGGATGTTTGTAAAAAGCAATACAAATATTTCCCAGTTTTCCACATAGGGGAAATGGGCTAGTCTTTCTAGAGGCCCATTTGAATGCCTGTGGTGGGGTAGACTAGGCCCAGAGACCCCCTGCTGGAGGCCTCAGGCTCCTGCCACACCAGTACCAGGAAAGGAGAAGTAGAGGAGTCCAGCAAGCCACCTACAGTGGCTGCAGGGGAAGCAGCCAATCAGAGAGGCTGCAGGGAGCAGCCAATCAGGGCCCAGGACAGCTGTATAAAAAGGCACTGCAGGGCAGACTAGAGTCAGTTCTTTGTTAGAGACTGAGGAATGTAGCTGGCTGGCTACTGGGAAACTGCAGTGCCATGGACAGCTCAGTGCTGGCAGGGACTGGGGTGCGTGACAGAGCTCCTGACTGGCTGCTGGGCCTGCATACAGAATGGCCCTAAGGTAAGGGTGAATTGTTGGTGAAGGGTGGAACCAGGGGGAAGTGGCCCAGGAACTGCAAGTAGTTTTTTAAAGTGACATGGTGGCATGTGGCTGCTATTCCTAGTGTACCTGGGTTGGGACCTGGAGTAGTGGGTGGATCTGAGTCTCTTCCCTCCTTCCACCATAGGCCATTTCCCTTACAACTGGACAGTGATTAGATCCCCAGAAGGGGATCTGAACTACTTGGTGGCTGAGCTGGAACCAGAAGGGCCAGAGAGGGTGAAACCATTGCTTCCAGGAGGAAGCCCTTGGGGTATGGCCTGATACCAGGGCTGGGACTGTCTAAGACTGCAGTCAAACCTGACCAGAAGGGTTGCTTGTGAAAGGTGGATGCCGTGCTGTCATAATACCATGTTGCTGTTGAGGCTTTATAGTCCTATTGTGGGGTGGGTAAAAGAAGCAATGGGCACTATGTTTTAAATAATTTTGGGGGTGTAAGTGGGATACAAATAACTTCATTGGGGTCTGACATGGGATGAGGGGGCAACATGTATTGTAATAGCTTCTGATGGTATCTCTGGTTAGGTTTCAATTGTGTACCTGGGGGCAGAATTTGGCCTGTGGTCTGGATTAATTGATGGAGTACAAGCCACCAAGACCCAGTCTGATCTGCAGAGCCTAGGTTGAGTTTGGAGACCAAGCAGTGAGAAAATGTATCTTACCTTGTAATTGGAGCAGATTTGGGTCTGAAAATTGGTGAAACCATGCAAATGAACCTCCAATGCCATCTTGCAGATGTGCTTGTCACAGGAGGCCTGCACTTTCAAGGCTCTGATTTAAAGGCATGTGTGTAACTTTTGGTTGGTGTTTTAACCAATCTGAATTAATATATCTAGATATGGGCATAACAAGGTCAGGTCTGGATCTGGATGTTTTAATCCCCCAGTCGGGTCATTTGGAGAAAACCGCACATGATCATGTAATTAAAGACTTTTATAACATGTATGTAAGCCAGTGGTTAGTGTTACTGGTCCCACTCTGTGTCCATCCACAGAGAATAGGAAATGTCACTGCCCCCAACTACAGGCAGCCCAGCAGTGAGCGTGTTTACCCACATGCACAAGGGGATGAATTCAGGTTGGACAGACAACCTTCTGTCATTTTCTAACTTCTGAGTCCTTGACTTCACAATCTTAATGTTCTTTGAATGTAGGTAGGCGCATGTGTGTGATTCGTTAGGTTTTTAAAACAGCAAATTGAAAAAGTCTCCATAGGGCATCATACTGACACCCATCTGGGATATCCGCAAGGCAAAAACCTTTAGATCCACCACTCAGCCCTCTGCCACTTGAGATAAGGGAGTAAATGACATGGTAGCTGGTTGTTATCCTCTTTGTGGACCAGCACTGGGGGTGGGGCACTTTTTCCAGTGATTTCACTGCTAAAATGCCCCTGCACATCTGGTACCAGCAAATATCAATCAGCCAAGTGTCCAAACCACTTCCAATTATTGGAGTGGGCTACCCATTATCTTGCTTTCTGCTTTGAGCCATTTTCAGTCCTTTGCAGGAACTTAGCATAACTAGGACAACTCGGAAAAGGGGCAGCAGACAGTGGACTTGTGAAGTAAGTTTGACTCTGAGTGCTCTCTCTCTCTGAATATGCTGGGGCAGATGTCCGTGGAAAAACAGGAAGTTTGGATATATTTTAGAACTGCAGCTATGGGGAAATCTAGCTACTAAATGAACAGCTCAAGATCACTTGCTTAACTATATCTTTTGTGTTACCTGTCTAAGTTTTATTGCTGCCCAGTGACAAATTTTGTTTGGTTAGTCATGTAACCTGTTCTTGATTGACATGTTTCTATAACTTTTGGCGTATAAGAGGGAGGTAGTGAGTCTGCGTCAGCAGATCACTTTGTGAACACCTCAAAAGATCTCCAGGCACAGAAGGAAGGACTAGCCATCCAGAAACATGTGGCTGAACCACCTGAAGACTGCCTCAGACTTGTGGGGATAACTATCAAGTGCCCTGACCTTTGGGGTACCCTAATCACCTACAGTAGGTGATGTGCTTAAATGAATAAACTGAGACATAGGCAATAAAAATTCCAGTAGGAATGGCTTGAGGACAGGAAAAGTAAAACTTTGAAGTAAAAGCATTTGGTTTGGATTTTTTTTTTTTGCCAGCCATAGAACAGAGGGATGGGCTGTGTATCCCGATGCATGGCCTGATACCGACTCAGACACACAGTTACTGGGTTAAGGAACCCTTGGTAACAGAGGCATGGTGAGACTCAGGAATCTTGGGTCCCGTTCTGGGCTCTGGGACAGGCTATGCTCTAGCAGACATGCCCATTGTGTCCATGTTCCCCACATGTGAACTCTCTGTGCTCATGTCCAATCTGTCCCGGTCTTGTCTATCTCACCACTGGCTCCTCGTCCTGTTCTCTGCTCCTTGTCCAACCATTCAGTTCCTTCCAGAGCACCCCTCTCCTTGTTCCAGTTCTCCCCTGGATTCTCATTTAATCTGTCACACCCTCACCTCCTTCCACACCCCACTGGTGTTTGGTCCCACTCTCTCCCAGCACCTCATCTAATTTCAGTCTATCCCTATTCTCCCCCCCGCCCACAGACTCCAACAACACCTGGTGGCCTCCAGTCCTGTCAATTTTACTCCATGGCTCCATCTTTGCCCAGCCAATCCGTAGGCTCCCTCCACCCCAACTCTCAGTCCCGGTTTCTCTCTGCTCTATCACCTGTCTCTAGTTCAATTCTCCTCTGCCGTGGCTCCTTGTCCCAGTCTTCTACTCTGCTCCAAAGCATGGGCATACATTGTTTTGCCCATGTTAAAAAAATAAAAAACCTAGCATTTTTCCCTAGTCTCATTTTCAGAAACAGTTGAACCATTTTGCCTGAATTTCTAGAAAAAGTCAATTTGTCTGTCTTGTTGGATGTCTGCCTCAGCTTAATCTTTTAAATGTCTGGGCTGAAGTTTATGTCCTGTTCTGAAGTGCTTGTGTTGGGCAACCTTAATTAGAGATGGTGCTACCACCTTCACCTAGAGCGTTGGTAATATATATTTTTTCTCTGACTTGTGTATATGAATTTAAGTTGGTGCAGTATAGTCTGAAGTGGGTTTTTAATAGAAATGTAAAGGGCATTCATTGAAGGAAGATTGGACACAGGGCTAGATTGGCCATACTGGGTCAGAACAATAATCCTATTTCTGAGTCTGCATGTGTGCATATCTCTCTTCATATTCTGTCACTTTTTAATGGCTTTATACTGGGACCAGAAAGTTTCCCATCTCCGTGGGAGCCTTGTCCTTTATTCTCAAGCACTCTTTCACTGAGAAACAAATGGGATTCATTCATTTGGGACAATATGTGTTGATCTGGCATAATAATAATATGGAGAGGGCTGGACAATATTTTGATACTTTTCTCCCACCTTCTTCCTTTATGCATTGACAACTTTGTTTTGCAAGACCAAAAAGTGTTTCTGATACTGCCCCTCCCTGTAGACCTGTTGGAAACACCTCTCTGTGTTCGCTGAAGGAAGTAAAATGGGTTTTATCTGCGTTAATTATTTTAACACTCCGGAACGTACAACAGGTGATTTTTGTCCACTGTTTAGTGGACTCTTATTGTGTGCTTCAGATCTGTTACCACTCAGAAAGATCTTGGAGTCATTGTGGATAGTTCTCTGAAAACATACACTCAGTATGCAGTGGCAATCAAGAAAGCTAACAATCCTAAGAACCATTAGGAAAGAGATAAGAAAGTAAATGTAATGCCACTATATAAAACCATGGTACACTCTCACTTTGAATATTGCATGCAGTTCTGGTCACACCATTTCAAAAAAATCTATATTAGAAATGAAAAAGTACAGAGAAGGGCAACAAAAATGGGTATGGAACAGATTCCATCTGAGATTAAAAAGACTGGGACTGGGCACCTTGGAAAAGAGACAGCCAACAGAGGAAATGATTGAGGTCTATAAAACCATGAATGGTGTGGAGAAAGTGTATAAGGAAATTGCTGTTTACTCCTCTGCGTAACACAAGAACCAGGGGTCACCCAATGAAACGAATAGGCAGCAGGTTTAAAACCAACAAAAGGAAGTATTTCTTCACACAGCTCAGTCAGTCTGTGACATTTGTTGCCAGGGGATGTGGTGGAGGTCAAAAGTATGTGGGATCAAAAAAAGAATTGGATAAGTTCATGGAGGATGGGTCCATCAATGGCTATTAGCCAAGATGGTCAGGGATGACATTTCAATGGTTGAGACTGTTGCTGAAAAACCATTTCCTGTTTGATGTGACATGTGATGCCTTTTCTGTTGAGAACCCCCATTTCTATTGAAGTTGGTGGAGGGGAGAGGGTAACTGTAACCGGATATGCCTTTCCTAGCAAGAGAATGGCCCAGACACCATACATTCTGCCAGTGGCACTTGAAACTATGGCACTTATGCAGCTTACGGTATTCTTTGGAGAAACTTAGTTCAAGAGATTCCACTAATACCGCATGTAGAACTTGGAGCCCCTGAGATCTGAAAACCATTAATCATGCTGAATTAAGACAGTTAATCAAGTCTCAGAAACTGAAAAAAGATTGTCCCTGAGGTTTTTTACCTTGAGTATCTTTAGAAAATGATAGTTTCAGCTTTCCACTTGACTACTTCCATAAGCTAATTCATTTTCTTCAGAAGCAGCTCAAGGTCAGCCATTATGATTGTGTCAGCTTTAAACGATGCTTTACCTCGCTCATGTTAAGCTTGAGTTCTGCTATTGTGACTGATACTGATAGTTTTGTTGTCAAGGAGATGCCATTGGGTACTCTGGTAGGAGGTTAACTAAGGGGAAAGAGCTAACGTTGCAGACCTCAATTTGTCTTCATTTAAAAAACCAAATATTTCAGTCACTGAAGCTACCAAATGAAATATGTGCAATAATAGAGAATGTTAATATGGTTCAGGAATATCAGAAGACTTGGGCTATGGTCATGCTATCTCATTCTGAATACAGATAAACTAATTTTAGCTAAATCTTTCCCCATTACATAATTTCTGTAATTAATTTCAAATTAAATCACCCTCTAGTCCAATTTTGCCCCTTTTGATTCTCTGTTGCCTTCTCTTTTTGCAAGTCCCTGCAACAGTGCTGATGGCCGTGAGCCAAATTCTTCTCTCTTCCATTATGTACCTTGGTTTTACTTTTTTCTAACTGGTATATTGAATCTCCAGGACCACATCTTAAGAGCAGCTTGCTAAATGTCTTTATGGTCAAAGTTTAGATTAGGAAAGTCCCTCTCAACCCTGTTGCTAGAGACTTTCCTCATAACCGAAGCAAACACTTCCTAAAGGTAAGCTTGGAAGGATTTTACGATAAATGTCCAATTTCACCATATGAATAAACCAGGTAAAAATATTTCCATTGATTGAAATTTACAGAACTTCCCCAAAATAATTCTGAGCAGATTTTATAAAAACATCTAATCTTGATGTAAAAAATCCTTGGTGAATTGTTCCAAGGGTTAACGACTTTCACTGTCAAACATATTTGTGCATTATTAGCAGTTTGTATTTGTCTAGTTTCAACTTCCAGCCATTGGATCATGGGGTGAGGTATCTACCCGCACTGACCAAGAGGGGGTTAAGCAGGGCTGGGTGAGAAGCAGCCAATGGGCAGTCACTCTATTATCTTGTCCAGATCAACGTCAGGCTGACAGGCCTATAATCACCCGAGTCAGCCCGTTTACTTTTTTTTTAAATTGACACCACATTAGCCTTCTCCTGGTCTTCTGGAACTTCCTCGGTTACGCAAGACTTACTGACAATCAATGTTTCCTTTGCTGTGGAAAGGCACAATATTTTTAGGCGGTTATGTGGGGAGATTCTTACCTACTTTCCAAGGAATGAAGCAATGGAATGCTGTGCTTGGGACTGAACTGATGGGACACTTAGCAGGGGAGACTGACCCACATTCCAGCTGGGGGCCAGAAGCAGTAGATCAAGCCCATGGAGACAGTCCTAGGGAATACAGTTTTCACCTTCAGGGAGTTTGAGCTATTGTCATTCACAATTCCTTTACGTAGCTACAGTCTCTCTCTCTCTCTGTCACCTTATCTTTCAGGTTACCATAAAAGCATAAATGGAAGGGTAACAGTTTCACTTGAACAAGAATAAAACCCGATGAATTTCCAAGTAGAGCTATTAGAAAATGTTTTCCAACTGAAAACTTAGACAAAAATGAGGTTTGGTTTTTTGTCAAAATTTTCAATACAAAATGCAGAAATTTATAACACTAAAATGAAAATGTTGAGGCAAAAACTGAATTTTGATCCATAAAATGCCACTGCAGTGCCTCATGCTCTCATTCCCTTCTATATGTGTGCTCCTGGCTGGAATACAATCCACATAATGCATCAGTCTCCCCTCTTGCTGTGAGGCCAAGGTGCATCATGGGGAAAATCACATGGCTGCTATGTATTATGGGAGATGTAGTCTGGCTCAGGTGCTTCTCCCATAGAGGAGAATGATGGCATGAGGCATCATAACTACAGCTCCAATGAGATACTGTGGCCGCATTTCCAAAGCAACATTTTATTTTTTAAAGGTTTTGGCCAACATATTTCAGCTTTCAGCCCCCAACCAAAAATGTTTCTTCTTTTGGGTGTTTAGTTTTTTGATGGAAAGTTTAAATTTTCCTCAGAAAGCAGATACTTCAATGAAAAATATCATTTGTTGAAAACGCTTTTCGTTTTTTATTGAAAAACACGTGGAAAATGGAACAATGGAAAACTTTCACCCAGTCCTACTCCCATGTTCAGAGTGGAATTCCAGACTGACCTCGCCTCTTTGGCCAAGGTTTCTCTCTGTTCTCTAAACAGTGCATGATCATCGCAGTCACAGGCATGGCAAGGTGAATTAAGGATGCAGCTTCAGTTCTCAATTTCCTGTCCCTGCGCTGCAGCAGACCTTAAAGTTAATTAGCATCAATTTTTGTGTGCATATCAATTACATAGACTGAATTAATCTAAGAATGACTTTGACTCATTTTACTTAAAGTTAATATCATTTCTCTCTGAATAGTGCAGCTGATAAAAGTGTAAGGTAGCTTGGAGTTTGGTCTATTCTGGAAAAATCTTTTTTCTTATGTCTCAGAAAAAAAAGACAAAAGATGAGCCTTGTACGTTGGTGCATTAATATTCTCCTTAAGTACCATAGTGACCATGGGTTGGATCTTAGCGTACATTGCCCTATCAAACCAAGAGCAGCTCTCGATATCCCATCATTGTCCCCTTATCTTGTGTTCCCATGTCTGTATTTAACCGTTGCTGCTCACCTTTCATCTAGGGTGTAAATTCTTTTCTTTATTTGTGCACACAGTCCTGTGCAGAATGGGAATCCAATCTGTGACTGGGGCTTCTAGGCACTCCCACAATATAAATAATGAAAAGGTGATCAGAAATTAAAAATGATTCAGGTTATCCTGAATCATGTTCAGCCATGGCTCTAACTTTGTATTTGCAAAGGGATCTGTGTCAGAGTGCCTCAGTAAGTTGGGCAGAGAGCTGAAAAATGTACCAGATTGTTGGGAATCCCATTTCCATCTGCAAGTGCAAACTCAGGTCTTGATGGGTTTTGTGTGCAAAAATTACATAAAATGGCTGAAAACTTGGCCTGGAAGTTATCATACGGTGAAGCCAAATACCCATGCAGATGACAGAACTAGGGGCAATGGACTCAAATTGTGGTGGGGGAGGTCTAGGTTGGATATTAGGAAAAACTTTTTCCCTAGGAGGGTGGTGAAGCACTGGAATGGGTTACCTAGGGAGGTGGTGAAATCTCCATCCTTAGAGATTTTCAAGGTGTGGCTTGACAAAGCCCTGGCTGGATCATTTAGTTGGGGTTGGTCTTGCTTTGAGGAGGGGTTGGACTAGATACCTTCTGAGGTCCCTTGCAACCCTCATCTTCTCTGATTCTGTCTTGTGCAGCCCTAAATCCAGTCTCCACATACCCAACAGTACTTTGTCCATGAGTAAATTTAGGCTGGAAATTAGTAGGTTTCTAACGATCAGAGGAGTGAGGTTCTCCTAGGAGGAATGGGGGCAAACAACCTAACTGGTTTTAGGATGGAGCTTGATAAGTGTATGAATGAGATGATGTAATGACTTTAGCAGCAGTGTTGGAGTCAGGGACGCAGAAGGTCCCTTCTAGTTCTACACTCACAAAGAACCTCATCAGTTCTGATCCTCAGGAATTGTGGAGAAAGGGCAGGATTTGCCTCCATATGACTTCAGTAGCAATACTGAAGAAAAACATGTTTTTAAATACGCTGCCTCTGTTTATACTACCTGTGTAAGATGGCAGATGCTGTGCACAAGGGATACTACGTACTGTATTTTGACAGTCTATGTGCCGTACATGAAAGCCATGACTGCATTTGTTAGCCTCCATGATATAATGGCATGACAAAGAATAGACTAGGAAAAGGGAGGTGGTTTTAGTGGAAGGAGTTTGTAGATTTTTAAACCTCGGATGCACATCATTCTTGAGTGTGCTCTGCACTTTGATATCCCAAAGGGGGGTAACGCAACACTACCATCTCGTGATTATTCTGGTGATTAAGGCGCTTCATACTGTCTCAGTTCTGAAGCTTCCCAATAGCCGTGGGCTTTGAAGCTAAGACAAATAATGAAGACACAGGATACAGCACCGCTTCTCTCCTGAGCTGTGGATAAACCACTGGTTTTGATTTATTACCCACACACTATAAAAGCACAGGACACAGATTTCCAAACCGCTCTGGATCTTATGGTTCTTATAGGCTAGGCTATTTGCTAAAAAGCCTTTCGATAGTGAATGTCCTAATAGCAGTTAACTTGGAAATGTGAGTTTGAGTTGTGTTTACAATACGTGGGTTTTGTTGCATTGGTCAGAACACGACTGAAATGAGAAACCTGAAGCTTACACCATGCATAGCTTAGCTTTCATTTGTTGCTGCTGGGTGTAACATGAAAAGGATTCAGTAATGTTGTGGGTTAGGTTAAACCTTATCGAAGCTGGTGAATGTAACAAATGTCCTTCCCTTGGGATAAATGAAAGAAACAATTAAACTCCTTTTATGGAAACGTTTGGTGCCTTTGCCCAAAACAGACACGTCACTGCTCCAAAGAAAAGCAAGGCACATGCAAAGCAGAAATTGAGCTATGTGGATGGAGGAGATTTGTGGGATATTGTTTCGTGTGTGTGACAGTGAGAGAAATGCCAATGAAGCTGGTAGAGAAGGCTGCAGATAGCCAAGGGCCCAGCCACAAAAGCAATGGTAGAGTGACTTTGGGGGGGGGGTAGTGGGGGAAAGCCAAGTGTTGGCCGGAAAGGGGTGTGGTGCTGTGAGCAAAGACACTTTCACTGTTTGTTCCTGCTGTCTGCAGGAAAACAGGACTTTGTACATTTGGGCATCAAAGAGGTACCTGATTCATCATCCATTTCACCTCCTAACTGCCAATTTGCAGTGTCCTGCAGTCTGTTTAACTGCTCAGGTCAAAAAGGGGTAACAACCAGGGGTCATGTCTCCTCTTCATTTACAGAGGGATCTGCATTTCCCACAGGTGGGGTGGAACATCACTCCACAGCAGGGGAAAGCAAACAAGGAGCAATAATTAAGAACAATAAACTGTTTGCACTGGTTGCCAGGCAGTGATTTGTGCTCTGTATATTATACTTGATTAGTGGGAATTCCTGCAGCTTAAATGGTCCTTTTTTTTATGTCTTCATTAATAAGCATTCTTGCAGTCAATCAGAGATAGCACAGATGCTTTCAGGGGCAAGCATAGCTTGTCAGCTAAGAATAGAAAAACAAACTAAGCAAGAATAACAGGCGGCTGTGACTGTGATACCCACTTCTGTATTGGGGGTTGTGAGCTTCGGTTAGAGGCTCACCAAACTGATTTGTTTGTAATTCAGACACGTGACCGCCATTATTTCACTTTGTGATATGATCGTCTGACACTGGAAGAATGTGTCAGCTAAGATGTTGCGTCACATGAGATCACGACCTTGTGCCACCATCCAGGTTGGGAATATCTTCGCTCAGTTGACCTGAAAACTAGCGGTGGCATGATTTTCATCTAAAGTGCAGCAAGAGGCTTTCCTAAATGCTGAGATTTTTGCTGTTACAAAGGCAGAAATATGCAGTTTCAATGCATCAATTTTGCAGGAGTCTCTGCTCATTTACATTTGTAAGGCTTCTTCATTTGTAGATTCCACATATGCATTTCCCTCCCACCCCACATGTATAAGTGAAAGTTGTAGCAAGCCACAACCCTCCCCGCCCAGTACAGGCACATCCCAATCAAAACTCCTAGGTGGATACATAATTCTATTGCCTCCTGTTCCTCAGTCACAGGGCGATTTGCCACCTTTTGAAGGTCCTGTGACTGACCTGGGAGGTTACTTACTTAACCCTGATAGTTAAACCTGAGCACCAGGTTGCCCTTGCAATGGGAACACTTCTAATTGTAATCCTAGAGGTGGATTAGGAAAATAACAACTCCGTTTAAAACTGAAGGAATGTTGCAGTTTTTCTCCCCACCATTTATTGGCCGACTCTATTATTTGGTAAAATGCGTAGGAGCCTGACCCAAAACCCAGTGATGTGAGTGACTCTTTCCATTGACTTCACTGAGATCTGCATTAGACTTGCCCTGCACACAGCATGGAAAGTGCTGAACAGACAGGCCATGAGATACAAGCTGAGCACCTAACTGTCTCCA
Organism: Emydura macquarii macquarii; assembly: GCF_026122565.2. NCBI lineage: Eukaryota > Metazoa > Chordata > Testudines > Chelidae > Emydura > Emydura macquarii. The sequence continues at coordinate 3,694,808 of NW_027131688.1, forward strand.
TTGACTTCATGGGAATGTCTTGCATATGCCCCACTTTTGAGAATACAGCCGTTTCTTTTAGTGTCCACAGATGGGGCTTAGGAGCTTAAATGTAGGGAGTTTTTTTGGTTGAACTCTTGTTCATGAGGTCTCAGCCCACCTGCTGGAGTTCTTCCTTGCCAGGTGTAGAGACATGCGGTGGTGGTTGCATTAAAGCAATGACACTTGTATTTAGCATATAAGGTGTGTCTGCACAGCAACTAGACACCAGCGCCTGGCCCGTGCCAGCTGATTTGGCCTTGCTGGTCTGGGGCTGAGGGGCTGTTTCATTGCTGGGTAGACTTCCAGGCTCAGGCTGGAGCCTGAGCTGTGGGACCCTCCCTCCTCACAGGGATGAAAATGAAACAACTTGAGTCCCGCGAGCCTGAGTTGGCTGGCATGGGCTAGCCGTGGGTGTCTAGCGGCTGTGTAGACAAACCCTTATGTACTGGTTAAACATTACATAACACAACAATCTGAGCCTATTGTAAACTACAGCTTACCACAGTCCAGTACCTGGCCTTCTAAAATGGAGCTAGCCTTATCGTGTTTGCGTTCATGTTCCACTTCCTTAAAGGAGAGTGGCAGCTGCTCCACACAACCTGCATCCTCCACCTGCCACATCGTAATCCACAAGCCAGTGTAACTTTACCTTGCTGATCTCTGGTGGGATAAGCCTGGGTGTAACATGTAAAATGGTCCCTCACCACCAAGATATTTGCAGTACCCTGGTGATCAGGCTCTAATGACAAAGTCCATAAAGACCAGCTCCATGGGTGCTGAACTTGTGATGCAGACAAGAGGAGCTGTCTGCTTAGGCAGAGCCTTTTGTCAGATACACCTGCTACAGGTGTGAACATGATGGGCGGTGTCACCCCACATCTGGGGCCAATAGAATCTTGCCTTAACTAGGGCCTCCAACCGCTCTACTCTCAGGTGACCCATTCACTTGTGGCAGGCCGGTACTTCTGTAGTAGCACCAACTGCTTTGGGTGAGGCCTCTGGATGCTTCTGCCCTTGATAAAGTCATCCATCCCGAACCAATAGGCAATCCCACTTCTTTAGCAAAAGGGCCTCCTCTGGCTGAGAGAGCCTTTGGATCCTTTCCCCTTTCCCATGCGTGGACTGGCTCACTGGGCCTACTCCACCTTTTGATCCTTTAGTCTGGGCAGCTGAGGGTCCTGTACTCTAGTAAAACTTGAGTAGACTGTGGGTATGACTTCTAGTGGTGCCCCAAGACAGTCAATCACTCACGATCCATTGGCTGGATTTTTTTTCACTATGGATACCAGTTGGCATAAAGCTCTAAATTCAGGGGTCCCCACATTCATTCAATCATTGGGTGATAAATCCTGAGTGTGAAGCCAATGAGACAAAGCATCTGCATCCATGTTTGTTTGGCTGGGTTGGTACCACAGGCAGAGTGTGCCGCTAACTACCGGTGTCCTGCTATGCATAATTTCACTGTCTTCATGTATATCCAAGGGTTATCAGTCTTTATGATGAACTTGGCTCCATAGAGGTGGTCATGGAACCTCTCTGTCATGGCCTGCTTTAATGCCAGGAACTCCCTTTGAGCAAGGTAGTTTTCTCTGAGGTGGTGCAAGGCCTCAACTCTCAAAAGCTACTGGTCGGAGTTTGCCCTCATGCTCTTGATAAAGGACTGCTCCTGACCTGGTGTAGCTTGCATCAACATGGAGTGCATATAGCAGGGTGGGATCGGCATACACCAAAACAGGAGCTTGAGTGAGCTGACGAATGATTTTACAGAAAGATTCTTCGCACTCAGAAGTCCACCACTTTTCGAAAGGCGCACCTACATTAAAGTATTGAGGCTGGGGTGGGTTCCTCTTGGTGAGCTCTGAGTGCATGCATGATGTGGGAAAAATTCTTTATGGACTTGTGGTGGTAGCTGCAGAATCCCAGAAACAACTATAATTCAAGAGTCGTGGGCCTTGGCCAGGTGGTTACCGCTTTCACCTTCTTGGGTCCATCAGTGGACACTGTCCGACATATTGCACCAATGTCTGGCAGAAGATGCCCTTGTCTAAGGATAACCTGAGGCCAGCCTCTTCTAAATGATCCAGGACTTTACACAGCCGAGTCTCATGTTCTTCTAAAGTGCATCCAAACACCGTGATGTCATCCAGGTACACCAGACGCACTAACAGGTTCATGTCCCCTACCACCTGCTCCATGAGTCGCTGAAATGTGATCAGAGCCCTAGACACCCCCTGGGGCATGCGATTAAATTGGTAAAACCCCACAGGGCAGATGAACGTCATCTTCTCCTGGTCTTCTGGTGACACAGGTACTTGATAGTATCTACTGTGGAGATCAAGGGCAGAGGAACAGGAACTGCCATTCAGGCTATCCAAGGCATCATCCACCCAGGGTATTGTGTATTGGTTGGGGATTGTCCACTGGTTCAGAGTGCAATAGTTGACACATGCACAACTTGTCACGTCTCTTTCATACTATGATTGGCAATGCGTAGGGGCTCCTGGATTCCTCAATGATACCTGCTTGGGCCATTTACTGTAGGTGCTGCCTCACATCTTTGATGTCAGGGGCGGCTAATCGTCTCAACCTCTTGAAAAGGCCAACCATCCTGCATTTGGATATGGCGCACCATAGCGTGAGCACCCCCAACATCCCACTTGTGTAGAGAAAACAGCCTTCCTCTTGGCTAACTTCTTGCACAGGTCATTCTTCCGCTTGGCAGGAACAGGGGAATCCCCAAACTGGACACTACCCCTCCCAAAAGTCTAGCCTTGGTCCCCTCTTGGGATGGGGGGCACACTCACTCACCGGCATGTGGCTTTACATAAAGCATGTATTGGCAGCTCCTGCAGATAGTTGTTCCCTGCCATCTCACTACAGAAAGGATGTGGACAAATTGCAAAAAGTGCTGTAGAGGGCAACAAATGATTAGGGGGCTGGAGCACAAGCCTGCTTCCCTCAATCTCTTCTCATAAGTCTTGTTTAGTCTGCAGAAGAGAAGAATGAGGGGGGGATTTGATAGCAGCCTTTAACTATCTGAAAGGAGGTTCCACGGAGGATGGAGTGAGGCTGTTCTCAGTGGTGGCAGATGACAGAACAAGGAGCAATGGTCTCAAGTTGCAGTGGGGGAAGTCTAGGTTGGATATTAGGAAAAAGTTTTTCACTAGGAGGGTGGTGAAGCACTGGAATGGGTTACCTAGAGAGGTGGTGGAATCTCCATCCTTAGAGGTTTTTAAGGCCCAGCTTGACAAAGCCCTGGCTGGGATGATTTAATTGGGGTTGGTCCTGCTTTGAGCAGGGGTTTGGACTAGATGACCTCCTGAGGTCCCTTCCACCCCTAATCTTCTGTGCTCTCACGGCACTTCTGCACCAATCTCTGGAACAGGTTTGCATTGGTCCTTAGGATTGAAGGTGCATACTCTTCCCTCTGGATCTGGGCAGACCAGTGCCAATATTTCTATTTTCCAGTTACCCTAGCAACATCCTTTGTAAACTGGACCTTCAACAGGATATATCCCTGGTAAGGGCAGGATATATTCCCCAGACAGTTAGGCTGGACAGGAGATGCAAGGGGTAAATGCTGCAGGTGTTCTCAGTAGTAAGATTAATATAGTATGGTGACCTGTGAGCTGCTGTCCAACAACGCCTCACACAATTCCCTCTATACAGATGGGAACCACAGCCTGTGGTCCTACCAGCCCATCCGGGTAACCTCAGTCTGTGGCTGTTGCTGGGGAGCCTTGGAATTTCAGGTCTTGGGTTGCTCCTTCCAAAATCCCCGTTGGTGTTTCCCTGAAGCTCTCTAATGGTTTGCTGCAATCTTCAAGGTACCCTTGTGTGGTCTGTCTTGTTCTGGCAATCCAAGACATAGTGCCCATCTCTCCCACAGTTGTAACAGAAATCTTCTCACAGGCTATCACCCTGCCTGCTATTCTCCCCTCTTGTGAGTAACACAGTGTAGCCCTGAGCCTTCATCATGGCCACTTCTCAGGTCAAATCTCTCTGAGCTGCTGCCACTGATGGGGCCTCCTCCCTTTTTTCTGAGCATCCCGGTGGTGTCACTGATACTCATAGACTCAAAGGTCAGAAGGGACCATTGTGATCATCTAGTCTGATCTCCTGCACAACGCAGGACACAGAACTTCACCCACCCACTCCTGTAATAGACCCCTAACCTAAGACTGAATTATTGAAGTCCTCAAATAATGATTTAAAGACTTCAAGGTACAGAGAGTCCACCAGCAAGTGATCCACGCCCTATGCTACAGAGGAAGGTGAAAGACAAATTCCTTCCCGACCCCAAATATGGTGATCAGTTAAACTCTGAGCATGTGGACAAGCCTCACCAGCCAGACACCCAAGAAAGAATTCTCTGTAGTAACTCAGAACCCACCCATCTAACATCCCTTCACAGGCCATTGGGCATATCTACTGCTAGTAATCTGAGATCAGTCAATTGCCAAATCAGGCTGTCCTATCAGACCATCCCTTCCATAAATTTATCAAGCTCAGTTTTGAAGCCAGCTAGGTTTCTTGCCCCCACTGCTCTCCTTGGAAGCCTGTTCCAGAACATCACTCCCCTGATGGTTAGAAACCTTCGTCTAATTTCAAGTCTAAACTTCCTGATGGCCAGTATATATCCATTTGTTCTTGTGTCCACCTTGGTGCTGAATTTAAGTAATTCGTCTCCCTCTCTGGTATTTATCCCTCTGCTCTGTATAAATACATCAATCATATCTCCCCTCAGCCTTCTTTTGGTTAGGCTAAACAAGCCAAGCTCTTTGCGTTTCCTTTCATAAGGCAGGTTTTCCATTCCTCAGATCATCTTAGAAGCCCTTCTCTGCACCTGTTCCCGTTTGAATTCATCTTTCTTAAACATAAGAGATGAGAACTACACACAGTAATCCAGATAAGGTCTGATCAACACCTTGTAGGGAGGTGTTAGTACCGTCGTATCTCTACTGGAAATACCTCGCCTGATGCATCCTAGGACCACATTAGCTTTTTTCACAGCCACATCACATTGGCAGCTTAGTCATCCTGTGATCAGCCGACATGCCCAGGTCCTTCTCTTCCTCTGTCACTTCCAACTGATGCATCCCCAGCTTCCAACTCCCTGCCCACTTCAGCTGCATCACTGCATTCACCTGCAACAATTTCTCCTCCTCTTCACATATCTCTCAAATGAGATCATGGAATGAAGGGGGTTTGGGCCTCGCTCCCTCAGCTGCAGTCACCACAACATCAACCCATCTTGTCAAGTGCCCCCAGAGGACCTGCTCCAACCTAGCAGAATCCAGTGCACTTGGCGGGATTTCCTTCCTTCTGCACTAGTTGCTGCAGCAAATCCTCCAGTCTCCTGATGAAATCTGACAACCGTTCGTGGGGCTCCTGATAAGTGTGGTGGAAATGTGAATACTGCCCTTCACCACTATCAGTGGTGCCGTGGACACTCGGGTGGCTAAATAGTCATGCACTTTTGCAACTGGTTGGGAGCCTTTCATTACTTGGGTGATTCGCATGGCAGGTCCCCTCAGACTGTTGCGCACCCATTTCTGCTTCTCAGCATTAGAGCATTCCCAGTCTTGGACAAGGGGCATGGCAAAATCCTTCCAGGTCTCATCATCCTCCCCTGAGGGTACAGGTGACACCTGAGAAAGCATAAACACTTGTGTGGTGCACTTTCATACGCTGACTTCAGTACATCTTCGAGGGCGTTCCCTAGCTCTCTGGCCCACTCCACCAGGCTGGGTGCTGCAGGTGTTGGAGTCCCATCTATTACCAGTATTAATTCCTCTTGTCTGCTTCTCATCCACCATCAGAGCTCGCAGTTTCTGTGCTACGAATCCACCTCCAGTGACACAGATGCACTAGCGGAGGACTGCTCTGGCCCCAGAACTGTCCAGGAGGTGCCCCCCCCTTGCCCCTCTTTGGGCACCTTATCAAAACCTGCTTCCTTGGAGTGAGGTATAGTGCCACCACGCCTTCGCCTCCCGGCTGTAAATACAGGTGTGGACCTTCACTCTCCCCAGGATTGCCGCTGCATCTAGGTACTCCTCAATTTCACTGGGTTCCATCTCTTCTGGGAACCCTGCAACCAGCATAGCCTTGGTCACCGAGAGTCAAGCCCCTCGTCTTCCAGTAATCGCTCTTTTTTTTTTTTTTTTTTTTTGGGTTGACTAAGGAAAATCACTCGTGTGTGTGTGTGTGTGTGTGTGTGTGTGTGTGTGTGTGTGTGTGTGTGTGTGTGTGTGTGTGTGTGTGTGTGTGTGTGTGTGTGTGTGTGTGTGTGTGTGTGTGTGTGTGTGTGTGTGTGTGTGTGAGATCAAGTGTAACTTAGTGCCCCCGTGGTCAAGATGGAGTCTGCTCTGCAGGCAGCTCTGGCTAAGAAAACACAGCAGGGAAAGTCCCTCCCCCCCTAGGGGCACCTGTTTCAGGCCCCCCCCCCCACCTCACAGAGCACACACAAATAGTACAATGAATATAGGAAATGTAAATATTTATTTACAGAGGGATGAATGGAGACAAAGCATAGGGGGAAGGGTAGGGGAGCAGTAAAACAGGGTTACATTCAACACAGACACACACTGCAAGGGCAGACACTGAACAATGTGTCTGCACTCAGTTCAGGAGTCCTGGGCAAAGTTCCAGTCCGGGGGTGAATCTTGAGGGCTCCTGGTCGTCCTCGGCACCAGTGAACGTTCCCCAGCAAACCCTTCTAGTGCCCTCTTCTGCTGCTCTCTGCAAACCCACCCAGAGCGACACCCTCCCTCCTTATTCCCAGTGCAGACTCACAAGCCCCAGTGCACCCAGCCCCCTACAGCTCTGTGCAGCAGTGGTACAGGGTCCAGCTCCGGTTTGTCCTTGGGCAATTCCTCCCTGGCCTGGTGCGCCTCTGAGCTCTGTCCTGGGGCATCCCCGGGCGGCCGTTCTGTCCCTCTCAGGCTTCCAGCAGGTTCTCAGCTGCTTCACTCTGTGTGAGATCCTGTTTGCTTCAGCCCTCTTCCAGGGAGCTCCAGACACACTCCCTGTTGCTTTTCCTCCCTCTACACTCTGTTCCAGGGAGAGGAAGTGCTGTTTTTGGGGTGGGGATGGGGGGGCAATCAGCACTGCTTCCCCTCAGGACACAGCTTTAAAGGGGCCATACTCGCTAAACCCCAAAGGGTTACACCAGTATTTTCAGGGGGACTGGAAGTTCGCGGTAATGTTATGCAACAGCAGTTGCCTCATGTCTGTCACGGGCAGGTTACAAACTAAAATATGCATTAAAACAAGATTACACATAATGAAGGATACAGACAAGTTACTCTCCATATGCTCTGGAGGAATCCATAAGGCTAATGATGTGTGCTCCAACCTGGCCATCATGTTGCCAGCTGTATTACACATGGTTTAATTTGCTTTCAGGGGGTTTTAGAATACCCCCCCCCCCCCCCCCGCGATGAAAACCTAAATCATGTACTTTATTCTGTGTCCTTTTCTAAGATCGCACATGCTGCTTTTAAACATTTCTGCATCAATCTATTCAATGAATTAGAAGTTCAAACCCAGACCCAACAGGCAGTAAATGTATTGTCCAACTTTGCCTCTGGAAAAGAAAAGTCTAGCGATCGAGATGTTTTGGATTCAGCTAGTGCATGGGATAGGTTCTCCATGCATATGCTCTACAGCCTGATCAATGCACAGTGTTTTGGGGGAAAGTTTGATAATATAGTGGGTGGGTAAAAAGCAGTGCTAAAAAAAAAATAGTTTGGTCTTATTGACTCTAGCTGTAGTGGCTGTATATGACTTCAGACTTTTTTGCATATCCCTATTCAGTAAAGTCTGAAAGAACAATGCTATGAGTAACCTATCTGACAACAAGAAATAGTGTAAGCAGAAAAAGGCAGTTTCACATATTTCCTACAAAAATGTTTTTACCAGTGCCGGGAGAGATAAGAATTACATTTACAAATGACAAAACCAAAACTCTTGTGGAGTAAAACTGTAACATTAATAGTAAAAAATAATACATTTATTATCAATGCTTACCTTCCATTAGTGGCAACTGATTGATAAAACAGCTTTGGTGCATACCACGAGCAGTTTGTCTATCAGACCATAATGTAAAATGCAATGTCGTTAGATTATGAAAGGGTGTATTAATCTTGCAGAAAGGCTTACTGGTTTATCTTTGCAGCATAGCTAGTAGACATGCAGTAGAAACAATGTGATTTCCATTCCAGTATCTGCCCTACTGTTCCTGTGTATGCTAGCACCAGATTATTTCCATCAAAGTGCTTCTTTATGCTCTTGCTTGCTTCCTTTTGCCAGCTTTCAGCTTGTTTTCTCCATTGGCCTTTGTGGTGCTGTCTGCTCCATCTGCATGTAAAGTAGCTGTTCTGTGCTCGCTTTTGGAGCTGCAGTTTGAGGTTCGACATTTTAAGTTACCTTTAGAATGTTTTATTAGAGAACAACATTAAAACTCAAGCAGTTTGTTTCATGATGGGGATACTATTTATTTCAAGAAACCATGCGGTTTATAGATGTGTGGATGAGCTACCCAAACCTTTCAGTCTTTCTGAAGACGTGCTAAACTACTGTACAGCTTCACCGCAGTGGCAAGATTTAAAGGCAATTTAATGGACATCGAGATTGAGAATTCTCAAACAGTGAATCCCAACGTGAATATTCACGGTTTATAAAGCCTGGAGTGAACACTGTGGTCATGTGATCTGACTTCCTGCAGAGCACAGGCCATGGAATTACTTGGAGGAAGTTCTTGTTATGAACTTGAATTTTGGAAGGGATCTAAAACCTCCTGGTTTTGGCCTTAAGCCACTTTCTGACTGAGCCCTCCATGGGGGGCAGGTTACCCCACATCTCCCTCCTGCAGGATTTCTTACAGCTTTCTCTGAAGGATCTGGTATGAGTCACTCTCAGACAGGTTACTGGACTAGCTGGCCCTTGAGTTTGGTCTAGAAAGGCCATTCCTCTATTCCATTCCTCTGCTTTCCACGTCAAGCGATTTACTCCCTCCGTCCCACACTGCCACAGCCATATTCCATGAGAGATCCCCGAGCGAGAAGGAAGGAAAAGCCTCCAAAAGGATGACTCGGGGCACCAGCCAGGGACTTGGGAGACCTGGGTTCAAGTGCCTGCTCTGCCATAGGCTTTGTGTGTGGCTTTGGGCAAGTTGCTTAGCCCCTCTGGGCCTCAGTCCTGAGTCTGTATAATGGGGCTAAGAGCACTGCCCTACCTCCATGGGGTGTTGTGAGGATAAACGCAGGATAGCACGTGAGGTGCTCAGTTACTTCAGGAATGGGGGTCAGAGATGTCCCTCAGCTAGCACACTTTGCGTCTGAGCCTAGGCTACTGAGGCCAACAGGAGTGTGCTCCAGTAGGGGCAGGACTGGGGCCCAAATTCCTCATGACAAGCTGTGATGGGGTGACCACCCCACACTCACTCTGCAGGCCAGATGGGCCAATTGACCCATTAGGCTGCTGATTAAGGAGGCTCAGTTGGGCAGGATAGGTGGGGCCTATAAAGCCCAGGAGTTAAAAGGCGAAGGGGCTGCTGGGAAAAGGCAGATGGTCCCAGGAGAAGGGGAGTAGGGAAAGGCTGCAGGCACTCCCTAGGAGGAGGCTTTAGGACCTGGGAAGCAAAGGGGAACCAGCAGCAGGCAGCAGCCCAGGAGTGGAGCAGTGAGGCCAGAGGGAATGCCAGCTCAGGTCAGCAGTCTGGGCCAAGAGAGCAGGCATGGGTTCCCCTGCCAGCCACTGGGCGATTGGCACTAAGGCGCTGAGCGAGAGGGTTGCCTAGGACAATTGATGAGCTAAACCTCCCCCAGAAGGGGGGACACGGACGGGGACACGGCCAGAGGGCTGAGCCACGAAGAGGACACTGTGGTTCCTGAGGCTGCGAGAGGAGTAGCAGATGGCTGGAGTGAAGGTGTGCAAACTCTGGACAGGGGAGGTGTTGGCCTCGAGCTAATCCCCAGAGTCCCAGGAGGAGGTGCCAGCCCATCGGTGAGGGGTGCGCCCCGTGATACAAGCTCATAAGACAAATGTGTCCTCAGCATTTCCCTAGAGGAGGCTGTTTTTCCTGAATTCACCTTGGACTGATGGAGAGATTAGCTCTGTCCACATCAGCTAGACCCAAAATGTCCTAGCTAATGTGTGGTGTTTGGAGCCCTGAGTCCAGGCTTTCAGTGCTCGAGTAAGCCCCCGTCTGTCTCTCTCAGCCTGTGTGAACTAATAATGTACACAGGCTTTCCTCATCAATTATTTTTTTCCCCTCAAGACAAATTGACTGTAAAAATTGAAAATGGGCTTGAGTTGCTGAAGGCAAAACCCCTCCAGGCCCAATCGCCAACAAAGAAAACGAGCAAATCTTTCTTGACCCAGGCAGCATTTTATTGCAAAGCCCATAAAATGTGACCAATCTAAACTAGAGCTGTGCCAGTCAGTCCATCAGCATAGGGCAGAAATGTGGAGATGCTGCTGTGCTTTGCTCTTGGTTGAATGTCCGATGGTCTTGTAGCGATCTGTTTAGTGGAAACAGGGTACCCTCAGCACAGAGGTCAGTCTCACGCAGCAGCCATGAGCCTGGCTATATCCCTTGCATGTGACTGACACAGCAAAGGAACATGACATCTTCCAGGTGGGAACAGATGGCCAATACTCTGTATTGGGGTTCCTAACCAGAGAGTCACAAATCAATATCAGTGGGTGGTGACCACCCTGCCTTCTTTTATTAGGTCAATGGTCCTGGTTGGATGGGAGGGGTTTGGTACTAAGGAATCCCCTAAGGCAGGTGTGTAAGCATCATTATCCTAACTTTACAGTGTGACAAAGAAAGTATTTCTGGAGATCACACAGTGAGGCAGCCATAGAGCCAGGATTAGAACTCAGGACCTCCTGATTTCAAACCCTATGCTGATTCCTCCAGTTTATGCTATCTTTTTTTTTTTTTTTTGACTACTGAGATGAAATGTACAAGTGTGTGTGTGCACGCGTACTTTCAGGAAACGGAATCTGTAAATAGCAAATGTGTGAACATAAAGATTAAATGGGAAAGTGTAAAATGGCCCTCCCCTCTGGTTTTATTCGATCCTTTCTTTAAAACAGACACAATTCCCATTGAATTATGCCTGACTAACTACTTAATAAAGACTTTGAGATTTAGCCTGAAGAATATATACCAAAGATAACTGAAAATGGTTGTTACCATAAAAGAAACATCTTCAGTTCCTATTCAATGGGGTGCAGGCAAGGCGAAGGAGCATAGTTTTAAGCCACTTTCCAGTTAAGGATTTTTTTTGTTTGGTTACCATTTGGGGCCCTTATGTGCCAGGCACTGTGCAGACATGTAATAGCACAGTCCATGCCCCAAAGAGCTTGTATTGTAAGTCTGATGAGATAATAGGTGATCTAACAGAGAGGGGACGCACAAGGTAACAGTGAGACAGTTATGGGCAGTGTGATCAGCAGCTGACACAAAGGGCACAATGCAGAAGGCAAGAAATGTGGGGTGAAATCCCTACAAGTTTTGCTATTGACGTCCATAGAGCTAGGATTTTCCCCTCAAGTTTATTTTAGCCTCATTATTGGCTTCTCTTCCCAGACACCTTTCAGAATCCTGGCCGCCTGAGTAAATGTTCCATTTGCAACTCAGAAGGTTTGCTTAAACAGCCGTAGAAACCCAGGAACTCAGTGGTGACTTGTGCATGGTGCTGCCATTAGCCGAAGTTAAAGACCTTGAAGCAGAACTTAAAGCATCTTCACAATGGAATTCTGAAAGGCGGAGCAGTGCAAAATCACCGGGCCTCTTCCACTGCCTGATAAGAGCCCATCGCTTCAAAGCACTTGCTGCAGTGGGTTAAAAGCAGCTCAAGGATTACAGTAGTTATAGCATTTGCTTGAACAGAATTCCCAAAAGCTTTCAGCTTTACTGTGGCGGTTTGCCTCTAATGGCAGGTATAACAATGCCTTGAGCGTGTTGATACACTTGAGTTTTGTTTGTTACTTGTTATAAAAGTGCTACCAGCCGGAGGGAAGGAGCAGAATTGCATTTGAGAAAGAGAGAGCCGAAAACTAGTTGGTTTAAAATTTTGCTTAATGGACCATTGTCTGTGGTAGACATGTTCTTCTCTGATGGTTTTCATTCCCCTTTCCCCCATTTGATGCAACAGAAACAGAGGAAAACAGAGTTAAATAGCGCCCTGGTTTTCAGGTTTAATAACTGCTGGTAAAAGTCAGTCACTCAGCAGAACCAAATTCCTGGTCAGTGAAAGATGAATGCTTTTATGTTTTTGATGGTGATGCTTGATTTGTAGAGCCCTGTGGACTTCCCCTCACGGAACAAAGGTTTATTTCAGGTATTCAGACGGCCGCCCGCAGCTGGGGGAGCACGGCACAGAGATGAAAGAAATGGGAGCTAGTGGCTAGGACGCAGCTGGCTACGGCTGGTCTCTAGTGTGCTGGTCTTGCCAAGTGTCCCCTTTGTGCGGCTAACACTTGGCAGGATTGGGCCCTTGACCAGAGTCCCTGGAGTTGAGGCGCACACGTACCTGAGCGGAGAGGAGCTGGACGCTGCTTTCCTGTGGCCAGGTTCTAGTGCCACTTTGCCGGCGTATGGCCAGTCCTTGCAAGCACAGACAATAGCGAACGGCTGGGAGCGGCATGCAGTGGTCGTCAGGCATGCTGATGGGAGGCGGGGTGGGGTGGCAATTGCCCAGTTTTTTTAAAGAGGGGCCTGGGCCATGGGTGGCGGGTGAAGTGTCCCTTCAGGGAGGCTGGCTCCCCCTCACGCCCGCCCAAAGTCCATCCCTGCTCGACCCGCTCATCGCCGCTTGACCTGCCCGCTCAGCTCCCTCACTGCGTCCCTGCTCTCCCCCTTCCCGCACAGCCCCCCCCCCGCTGTCACTTGCCATGTGGGGGCAGGGGGCATGTGGAAGAGAGGGGGGAGGGATGCGGTGGCGAGTGGGCCATGGGCAGAAGAGGCGGGGCGGGACTGTTGTGCCCTGGGGCCCAGGATTCCCGTGGGCGGGCCTGGTGGTCATGGTGACAGAATGGGTTACAGTCGGTCTGGGTTCTGCAAGCCCCGGCGGGGTGTGCAGCAACGCACGCGGGGAGGTTGTGCTCCGTGCAGCATGGGTGGAGCCCATGGGGGTGGGGTGGAAGAAAGGAACAGCGTTAGGCCTGGCTTTCTGCACTGAGCAGGAGTGTCTCTTGAGTAGAGCTGAGAACGTTGTCAGTCTGACACATTACTTGCCCCAAATGTGGTTTCCTTTGACCTGAAATAATTTATGTCTAATTCTCCAAACAGAGGGGAAGGAGAGGGGCCGCTTTGGAAAGGGCTGTAACGTCCAACTCCGGTGTATCAACAGTCGCACAGTCCTCCATCAAGCCACAGTAGCAGGGTGCTAGTCTTTCACAGGCTGGCTTTGATGTAAGGCTCCACGCTTAGTCTCTCACTGTTGAACCAGCACAACTCTTGTACTGAAATGACAGGAGCATTGACACACCTGGCAGCACCCTTGGGACGCTCCCCTGAGATCTTCCTTCTAAATTCCATTTTGAGAATTTAGTACATGTGCTGTACTCCCCTTCACCTACCAGAGACGAATACACTTGGGGGAGGATCAACGTGAGGTTTTTCATAAATCTAATCCTTCCACACTTACAGATAGACTATCAGTAAATGTCAATTTCACCATACATACAAACTGACAAACATTTCCATGAAAAATCTAAATTTACAGCTAGGTAAGGGGGGGAGGCAGGGAAGCCACTTGAGAACTTATGAGAGTTTGATTTAAGGATATTTACTTAGTATGATTTTGACGTGTGATGTTGACAGTTCACGTTTTTAACTGTTATTAAAGCTTTAACGTCTTGAATCTCAGCATCTGTCATTAAATATTTGTCTGACTCTCTTGTTTTCTGATCCCCCATTGTTTCCTGAAACTGAAAATGTACATCAATAAAAATCAGAAAAAATGCTTAAAAACCAGAGTCTTGCACAACTCTGAAAATTCAAATCAATAAAAATAGAAGAAAATACTTAAAAATAAACACCATTAGTCAGAATTACATATAGAAAAAATTGAATTCCACCCATCTGAGATATAGTCTCCTTTTTCAGTAGAATGACACTGCATTTCCATTTAAACCCAAGTGGCAGATTTGCTTTGTGTGTTATGATTAAGTCTTTGCTCTTTATCTTCTTTCATGGCTTCTGAGCTATTGATACGTTCAGAATAGGTCAGAGGGAACTTCCAAAGGAATTAAAATAAACCTGTACTACCACAAATAGTATGTAATTTATTTGGAGACAGTCATTCTTTTGCAGACTGGCACCTGGAGAAGATCCTATTTGTCAAGTGTAAACCCAAGCTTTAAATACTAGACTGGGTTGAATATCTCCAGCGCATGATCCCCAGATGGCATCTTTAATTTACATGACTTGTTGATTAGAAGAGTGTCCTGACTGGGTCAACACTTCACTTTCTCTTAAATAATATTTTAATTGCCCTTTCCTTTTAATCTCTGATTCTTGTTCTTGGCCAGTTCAACTGGCCTCAGCAGAGACTTTCATGCAAAATACTAGTATATATCATCATTAGATAAGAGAGATTCACTTAACTTTTAGATCAAATCTATTTCCTTGCTGCACCTGGGATAGAGGCATATGTCAATGCGTCAGACTTCAGCAAGCCATTCTGATGCTAATGTATGCAGCAGAGCGGTAAAGCAGTTAACTGCTGTGTCCTTGATTGTTATAAGGATTTTGAAGTTAATGTGTTTTCCACAGCCTGAAATTATTTTGTGAAATGAACAAGATATAAAGATTCTCAGCTGAGTTTGTCTAAAGTTGGAAACATCTTTCTGAACTCTATTAGTTTTCCAAACCATCAGAGTAATAACCCCTTTCTGTAGATTAATATTTGTTTTCATTTTTATAATACAGCAATCACTTTTTTCCCCTGGGAAATATATAGGGAAGTGAGTGGGGAATAAATTAACTCATGCTGGGGCTCAAGGTATCCCATGTTTATATTAAGTGGTAAATCACTAGCGCATCTTTTGGTGTCTATTGCAACATCATCATTCCTCAACTTTTATTTTTTTATTTTTTTTGGCCTGACAGCTGCTTTGCTCTGGGATTAGTCCATCAGTGTCCTTCAGAAGATGATACTCTTTGCATCATTCCCTATAGTCCGAATACACTTACAGCAGGCTTTTGTGTGGTAGCCACACGTACAACACTCATTACAGGAGCCGCAGGAGGAAAAGCCTCTGCTAGTTAGTAATAGCAATAATTTATTCTTGCGTCTCAGTTAGCAACCACCTCGCCCAGCTGAGATGGAAGGAAGCTTTGCTTTTCTCTGGCCCATAGGTGGTCCATTTAAGAGCCAGGCACAGCTGTCGCCCCTAATTTCCCAAGGATGCAGGGGTTCCGAAAGTAGGGAGGGCCATGGACCTATTATCTCTCTCCACTGGCCCCTAGAATGGGAGTAGCAGCTGGTGGGAATCTGCTGCATACAGGAGCAATGTGCAGGGGCATGCTAGAACTGTGGCTATGGCCCTGGAGTAGGATATTCCTAGAGCAGCAGTTCCCAAACTCTACCACAGTGCCTACCACCAGCGTAAAATGCCACTGCCTCTGGTACCACCACCTGCAGGGGTGGGGCTGGGCATGGCCACCCCACTACTTGGGGGTGGAGCCCGCGCTGGAGTGGTTCCTGGCCAGCCACTTTGTGTCTGGAGGGGAGGGCAGCAGAACAGCTGGGCGGCCATGCTGCCTCAGGGTGGGGCCGGCACTGGAGCGGCTCCTGGCCGGCCCCCCAGCAGCAGGTGGACACGCACCATTGGGCGGGGGTGTGCGTACCACCAGTGGTACCGCAGTTTGGGAACCGCTATCCTAGATCTTTCCTGTGTGTGTGTGCAGCACTTAGCACCACAATCTTGGGTGCTGCACAGTCAGTTGGGTGGGGCCTTTCCATCACCCACCCCTAAACAGCCCCTTCATTCCATCCACTCTCCACTGGGTCTAGGAAATGTCTTTGCTGGGTCCAGTCCACTTTGCGAGGCACCCTTTGGGCTTCCGGTTTATTCATGCACCCAAGAGTATCATGTAACACTGCCGCTAATGGCCAGGGAAGTTTTCTGAATATCCGTGGTTCACAGCAGGTGAAATCACTGTACAGGCCTCCATGTTTGATATCTGGGAGATGGAACCTGAGCTAAAGGACGTAAGGCTAGGAGCTTGATGGCAATAGACTCATTACTCTTTGTCATGGGTCTAGCTAATACAGGGGAACAGAGGCAGACTGCTTCTGTCTGCAAGCCACACAGCATGCAAGATCTGAGATCCTTTGGAACAGCCTGGGCCAGAACTGTTCCTTAGGCTTGTACAAGTTCATTCTGAAGAGGAAACCACTGAGGCAGAATCCAAGTGGAACACCAAGAAGTTAATGTCTTGTCATAACCACCTGAGTGATTTCCACCCGCCCCCTCCTCCCCATCATGCGACCATTAAAGAGAGAGAGTCATTAGTGTTGCATTTAGGATCAATCAAGATACAGCAGATAAAAGGAAGAGAAGCCGGAGAAGAAAGAGACTGTGGGTGGTGGGTTGGATGTACATTGATCGTGGATGCAGATCAGATGCGGATCCACATTTTTGTATCCTTGCAGGGCTCTCTATATAAAGCCAGACAGTGGTGTGTAGGAGGGGCATGAGGGGAGGAACGTTAGTCACTCCCTAGAGAGAAAGGGAGTTGACTGGTGACAAGGAGGAGTTCGAGGGGGAGAGTGGACCCTGGGATCCTGCCCAGGACTACAAAATCTGGCAAGAAGCCAAGAGGGGTGGAGTAGCAGGAGAAGCAGAGGAAGCTCAAGCTGGTAAATGCAGAGGGGGGCCAGGAGATAGAGAAATGAGGTAGGAAAGAGCTCAGGGAGACAGCAACAGGGTCTGAGATTGAGTAGATTGCAGTTGCTCGGCATAGGGTCGCTGGGCTAGAACCTGGAATAGCAGGTGGGCCCAGGTTCCCCTACCCACTGGGAAGAAAGCAGCACTGTCCCTGGAGTTGGAGCAGAAAACTGTCTGAGAGGGTGTGTGGACAGCTTGCCAGATATGCTGGAATGGGAGGACGTGAGCTGGCTGGAGAGCTGAGTCATGAAAAGGGAGAACCCAGAGTCCCAGGGACAGACGGAGAGAGAGGGGCTGTGGTGCAAACAACTGATCGGAAGGAGCATCGAAGTAGGTGAGAGCTAATCCCTGGACCCAGCGACAAAGAGGCGCTCCTGTGGTGCGTACCCATTATA
This sequence comes from Emydura macquarii macquarii, assembly GCF_026122565.2. Lineage (NCBI taxonomy): Eukaryota > Metazoa > Chordata > Testudines > Chelidae > Emydura > Emydura macquarii. The sequence continues at coordinate 3,712,141 of NW_027131688.1, forward strand.
GACATCAGCCTGGCCGGCTCCAGCTGTGCCTTTCTGCTCAGTTGCTCTCCTTGCTTGCTGGTACTTCATGTAAGTGTTGTTTGCTGGAAAAGCATCAACAAATGCAGTGCTCTGTGCTCAGGTCAGTAAAACGACCCTTTCTATCGCCAGCTGTGACCTTGCTCGGCAAATGTTGCGGTCTATTTTTTCCATCCAAAGTGTAAGGCCTGAACCATATTCCTGCTGTTCAGAGTTCGATGCCGTGTAAGCAAATGACCCACGCAGTGACTGGAAACAAAGTGCCGTATACCCAGTCTGAACGTGCTCCTCTACACACCACTAACTGCAAACTTCACTGGCTACCTTCCTTTGGATCCCAGCCTGTCTAGGACCAAGCAAAATATCAAGTTTCATACTGGGTGTGGCTCATGCACTCAGCAGTCGTATGAAAGCATGCTAACCTGTTCTCTCTTGCATGATGATTTCACAGCAGCAGGAACTCTGTTGTCATTGCCTTTCTTACTGGGGGGAGCAGTGATGAATACATACTGCCTGCTTTAATGTCACTTAGTGTGTCTATTCAAATCAGGCCATCTCTTCCATTACGAAGTCCTCAAATAACTATCTATCCCTGTTATTTCGATTGTCCTCTTTTCGTTCACTGTAGTAAAAGATGTACTGCCAGCATGCATGGTGGGAGAAAATCTTTGAGTCAGGATGAGCTCTGCGTATACACAGTATGGCTATTTACTGGATACATACTTACTGATTCTTTTCCCCCCATCTTGTTGTAGTGGAATATTACAGTGGCATACAGCAGTGTTGCTATCCATAAGGCTCTAACAGTGTTCAATATGAGAAATGTGCACACTCCGGTAAGTTCCGAAGTATACGTTGAAACAAGCCTTTGGATGAGTGGGAACTTGAAGAAGAAATTGTATTTTAAAACATCATTAAAATTGGCTTGTCTGAAACATTTATTGGCTTTTTTGGGGCGGTGTGTGTGTGTGTGTGTGTGTTTGTTTTTTTGCCAGAATAGTACAGCCTGTTCTATTTTTTGCAGTAAGAACATTTAAAGGGACAATGTCAACTTGAATTTCTGTTCTCAACAAATTCCAGCTTCTGATGGAACAACCTTTAAACTGTCTCAAATCTTAAAAAATAATCCTTTATTAATTTTTAATAAGTTTTTCTTTTCCCTGCTGATGTTTAGGATCTCCTGAGCAAGGAAAGAACTCGCATTATAATGGAAACAATTAAGTGGACTACGCAGTCCAACTTGGAAATCTTAAAAAAAAAAAAAAAAAAAAAAAGTTTCCACTAACTTTTGATAGTTTTAATGATCTTAGCTGCTCCTTATAACTACTGCAGGTCCCCATTTTTCAGACAGGAATGTAATTTTCAAGTTGATATAACACCTTTGAAAGAGATGGTTTGTCTTAGCTCTCTTCAGGTCATAATTTCCTTTTCTGTCTTTCATAATTCTTAAAAAACAAAAACAACAACATTGCCCAGCCTGCTTATGACAAACATACAACCCTCCGAACCATTGAACCGTCCAATACTTTCCATGAGAATTTGCATAACATTATTGCAACTTGTACTTTTTTTAGGCCCTGATCCTACCAACACAAGTACACGTGCTTAACTTTCACTGAAATCAGTGCAGCTTCTTATGTCTGTATGCAGGATCAGGGGCTCATTTGGTATGTGATACACTCAACAACAGTTCCAGCTGGAGAAGTTATTCTTCTTCACTGTCTGTTCTTAGCAACTGCCCCATTTAACACTATTGGCACTGTCATGTGTTCCACTCCAGAGATGGTGGCATTTAAATGGTAGGTGGAGTGATCTCTCTAGACTGCATAGCACAGTCTGGAAGAAAAGCAAAGAGGTTTTGCACTTGCAGAGTGCACCATAAGGATGCCACAGTGGATTTGATTTGCTTCGTACCCCTGCAGGAAAGCCCTACGTAATTTAATTGAGATAAAACCAACAGTAGTATATAGGCATTAATTAGGGTTCTATAGAAATTACTCTAAAAATTCACATGATTGAATGAGAATTAATCCTTTCTAGGGCATTTTTAAAGCAACCTACAGGATTTATTACTACAGAATTATTTTCCCGCTCTAGAATTTGTAGCAAGATAATCCTTCTCTGTTACATTCGGTAGGCCTTTCCCACAAGGGACTAGACACCGTACTTTGGATTATATTTCAAGCAAAATGAGTGGGGAAAATAAAACTGCTAAAAACCAAAAATTTAATAAAAAACATGTTTAATACCTGCTGGCATGCAACCGACAAAGCAGGCTAAGTACCTGTGAAAGCCTTTTATTTTTGTACATTACTCCTGGTGGCTTTGATATCTTGTACTATAGATTACTTTTTGTACATCTCTATCCTCCTCTATTTGGTTGTAATATTTTCTTAGAACAACCTAGATATCAAACACCACTCTGTTCCCTGCTGGCCTCCAGTCTTCCAGCCATTTAATGATTTCAGGAATAGTCTACTTCCTCCTTCAGATCAGAATTTCAGACATCGTCCTCTTCTGCCTTTTTATTAGTTGCTTGCTCGAAATCAGAAGTAATGGTTTTTCTTTTTAATTGTTCCTTGGGGTAAGCACAGCTCATCTTTATTCTGTTCTGTACACAGGGAATTGCCCAATGCTGTGTCACAAAGCAAAATTATGATGGGATGATTTCCTTTATTTCTTAGAAGTCCCCATCAATAGAAATCAAAACAAATTCTCTTCTAGGATAGTACTTCTAGGTAAAGTACGTGGGTTTTATAACTTTACTATGGCAAGTTCTGAATACCTTCTAATACGTATTGTCTGATTTTTATCTGAAATGAGTACTGGAAGGACTAAGTGTAGGAAGAATGGTTCCCTAAATATCTTACTGGCTATTTATTGACTAGTCTATTTAAACGTCTATATTTTGAGACAAACCTCTAAGGTTTGTCAACATGGGTGAAGGTTTTAATGCACATCATTTATGCATAAAGTTTGGATGCTCGTGCAACCGAAAGTTTTCATAAGCAAAAATCATTTCCATAGGTAAACTAAGGAAGAGTGGGCTCTTTCCATGTATGTTTTATTGTGTTTAACCAGGCATAAATGGAGTTGGAGTTGAACTGAGGCCATTTGAAATGAATCTTGTTGGTGGAAGAAACTGATTATTGGGAAAGGAGTTAAGTTTTCTTTAAATTTTGCCTTGAAATCTCCGTAATCTCCGTTTTATGCTTCTCTGATACAGAACACTATGTAATAATACCAATTACAGTGCAAGAGACACGTTGTGTGTCCAAGTGTCCTGCTGGATAAGCATCACAAAAGAGAGGCTTGATTCACCACTGTATCACGGCGTAGCTCCATTGGCTCTAATGGAATGACACCAGCATAGATCTGAGCAGCACCGTGGTGAAGCAAGATCAATACTTTTAAGTCTTTTGGAAGTTGTTTTTGAACATTATGAATGCATAATTAATAGTCCAGGAAGTATACAAGAAAAAGCCTATATCTAATAATTGCATGTCCTTCTGCAAAAAATCTGTGTTCAGAATGCCTGGCCACACTGTGAACCCTGCATATTTCAGGATACATTGTTAATTACAGAAAGGGGTACAAATAAATGAAGAATAAAAGGTACTGCATTTGCTGATGACTTTTGAATAGTTCATCTCGCAGCCTAAACATGTTGCATTAAAACTACTTTTTCTTCATATCCCATAATCAACCCACAAGTGCTTCACAATTAAGCTTTTTAGGTATATGGTGGGTATACCAGCCCTGACACAAACTGCAAAAGTCACCTTGTAGTGACATATGTTCTACTGCCCCATACATTTGTCCAACACCACAACTAATGTTCACCTCTGAGCTGGATGTAAAATGGTTTTCCCTTTACATTTTTTTTTTAAGACTTTTTTGAAGAATTTCCCATTCTGCATAAGGACAAAAAAACAAAAACAAACCCAAAGCAGACCAGGGTCTGGGATCTATCTCTCTCAAAATTCCATCCTGGACCTGAGAATCCTTCTCTGTGAAAGGGTGTTGAAACCAATATATACCTGCAAAAAGTTTCAGTTTTAACAAACCAGCATTATCCAGCAACAAACCATTTCCTGACCAGCTCAATACACCACAGACCAGGCTCTGCCTCCCCCTTGTGTCACTTTACCTGACAATAACAGGTGCGGATGTTGATGGAGTGGTGTTGCTGAGAGGGACCTTAATGCGGTCTTGGGCCCAGCCCACCTACAGGGCTAGGTCTCAGGTCCCCCTGCTGTTCAGTCAGACTGCTTCTCCTTTTTTCTGTGCAATAACTTCTTGCACTAAACCAGACTGCACATGTCTCAGTCTCCTATAAAAGCTTGTTTGTTTCTTTTGTACAATAAAAGGAGGAAAGTTATTTTAAGATGTTAAATTGGACAGGTGGTCGTAATCTCTTCATTGGTGGTTTTTTTTTTTTAATGTGCCCAGTTGTGGATTAATCTGGGAGAGCTGCATATGGTAATCCCAACATTAAATAATTATAGTTATTATTGTAAGTGTCCCCTGGAGAGCCTTAACGGCTGAAGTGGGCAATTACCTCACTTTACATTTAATTAAAAATGATCCACATAAGAGAAGTTTTAATGTGATCAAGGATTCATTAAGGTAAGAGCCATGGGAGCTGTCCTTCTTTGCTATGGGCGCAGTGATTTATGTATGCAGTTCTAGCTCGGGGGGGCGGGGCTAAATTACCGTGGGGTCCTGCATAACCTCAAGAGGCCACTTTTGTGTCTAAAGCAGCACATCTGCAGAATCTAAAGCTGCAAAACCAGGAACTTCACCCACCGAACAACAAAACCTTGCTAAAATCTGAGTGGTTCCTTCACTGGGCATCGCTGGGGGGTGGAGCTATCCCTCAGTAGGACCCGTGCTCAGTTTAAATGCTCTCAAACCGAGGTCAGTCAGCAAGGGCCTGAGTCTTACCTCCCTTACCCCAGGCATAATTGCATCAAAGTCAGTGGAGCTGCCTTGGTGTGAAGTTGGAATCCAGGCCACCAGTGTCCTGTGAAACATAATAAACTTTACCTAGGCAGAGTCCTGGGGGGGACCACCTGGATGGATTCAGCTGCCTGATCTGGGGACAAAGGAGTATAACCACTGGCAGATATCTGAAGGGTGTTGTAAGGGGGTGGACAGGGCCTGTCCCTCACCTCCTTTGTCCTTGGAAGGGCCTGAAGCCGTCTGGCCTCACTGGAGAAGGTGGAAATAGCAGTGGAAAAGATCTCCCTGAGGTCTGGACAAGGTGGGAGAAGGGAAGGGGGTGTGTGAATTGGCTGAGATTAGCCGCATGTTCCTGGTGCCCCGCAGCAGGCCTAAAACCGGGAAGCAGACAGTGAAGACTGAGCCTTTGCCCGGCTGTCACACTGTCTGGAGTGGCTCACTATGTGACAGCCAAGCTCAGGGCAGACTGTCAAAACCAGGGCAGACACCCCAAACTGGTGGTATGTTCTGTAAGGGGATATCACCAAGCCAGTACCACAGGGAACTGGAAATTCACATTTAACAGTCTTATCATGGAGTCACAGGCCGTATCCTTCAGGCTCTCTGGTCTATCTTGCCACCAGGGCAGACTGGACTTAGTGATAAACGGTCACTTCCACCAAAAATCACACTGTAGTCAAGTTGCTTCTAGTTCCAAGAGACCAGTTATTTAGCCCAGATAAATTGGTACCCTGGATCTTACACCAAAGAGAACTCCTATAGCCAATCCTGTGATAAATTATCTAAAGGTTTATTAACTAGCTGGCTCAGTTACAACCTCAAGGAAGTGTTACGGGCTCCAGTTCCTCTTTTGTTATGTTTTGTGATAACAAGGGATGTTATCACATTACATGTCCGTAGCATGTGCCTGATAATTACATTTGTTTTAGATGCATGAAAGCTAGTGAAATGACCAGAAAAGGACCTGAGGGTTACAGTGGACAAGAAGCTGGATATGAGTCAACAGTGTGTCCTTGTTGCCTCTCTAGCCCTAGTATTACACAAATGCATTGCAGAACATGAAGAAATGCCTGGGAATTGCTACTTTTTATGTTCATGTAGCTTAAATGAACCCAAGATTAAAATGATGGGCGTATCGTGGTTTCAGATTAATGGCCATAACAGTCGAAGTGACAAGTGACAAGCGAGTGAAATGTAATCCAAGTTCCTTTCGCTTCTGTTCTTTGGAGCCTGGCATGGCCAGTGTTCTAAAGACAGTGATTTCACTAGCATTTTACATGGCTGGAAATTAAAATACTGCATTCTCTTGTGTTTAGGGCTATTGTAAGTGAGCATGATATACTGGGGTGACTAATGTGGTTAAATAACTTGAGTTTAGTGTTGACTGAATGGTCAATTGGCTGCCCAATAAAGTTGTAAGGGGTTGCAGGCTTCCATTGTAGGAACCTTTCTCCAGAAATAATGCACCAAGTGCATTCAAGTATAAATCAAATGTAACAGATCAGAGCCATAATTTATTGCCCCTGTTCACGCCACTTTCCTTTGCAAGCCTGCTTCTTAAATAAATACAAAATCTTCCCAGAGACAATCGCTTACACAGGAGTTAAGGAGGAGCCCTTAAGAAAACATTATAGTTTTCTCCAAATCCACGTCATCCTGCAAATTCAGGGTTCAAATACATCTCTGCCCTTGCTCCGAATGTAATGAAATGGTGACGAAGGCTAGTTTGTCACCCAGAATGTTCTTCCGCATTGGACCCCCCTTGCAGCTTGCATGTAAATGAAGCAGGTCCAGCTCCCCTGTGCCAGAACAGATGCTTCCAGTTTGACCAGTTAAAGTGGGGCAGTACATTGGGTTTGACCAGTGGCGAACATGGGGCAGTATATAGGGTTAAAAAGGCTCCAGAAAAATCTGAGAGACAGATCCAGCCAGTCAGGAGACGGGCAGGTCAGGGCTGCCTGGGAGGAGGAGAGTGGCAGGAGACAAGAGCTGCCAGAAGCAGACGGTGTCTTGTGGGGAAAAGCCGAAGGCAAGCGGAGCAGCAAGAGGGGTTTGCTGGCTGACCTCCCCAAGCTGGAGAGCCTGGGCTGCAGGCAGGAGAGCAGCAAAGGGAGGCGCCTGCTGATTTTAAGCCAGAGAGCTGAAGCCAAGGGCTGGATAGGGTCTTATCCGCTGAGGTCTTCACACTGGAGAGTGGACCCAGGGGAGCAGTGAGAGGGGCCAGAGGTGAGTGAGGGATGCGTCCGGTGACGAGGTGGGGGGTTCCCGCTGGGAAGAGTGGTGCTGCGCTCCGGCTGGGATGCTGTCCTGGCAGAGGGACAGAAGAGGACTGACAGTCTGGCTGTGGCCAGAGGTGCAGGCATGTAGTACACGGGGCATTGAGGGACGAGATGCCCTGGAACTCCAATAACTACTTGCACCGGGGTGATAAATGGACAATGTGGTGGGACTTGTGTTCTGGACTATTTGCAGGATGGCGTTTGCAATGAACCAGCCCCACGGAAGGGGTGCTATCGAGTCCGGAGAGCCTGCTGTAGAGTCCAGAGGTTACCTGAGAGGGGAAACTGAGGTGTGTGCATGGTTAAGCCATGGCCTGCTGTAAGAGAGCGCTCTTGTCGACAAACATTTTGGGTAACAGTGGGGCCTGTGGCTGTAGTTTAATGCAGAAGCTATAAGGGCTTGTCTACACGGAGCATTAGTCACGCTAGCAGGTGTAAATCCTAGTGTGCACTAGCATTTTGTGCACTAACTGGCCCATGTGGACCTTGCTTACATGCATTAAAAGTTTCCCAGTGCACACTGGTGTCGTGCTGTTTGAGACAGGACCCTCAGCGCCCACTGGGGAACTTTCAGTATGTACCAGCAGGGTCCACAAAGGCCACTTAGTGCACAAAATGCTAGTACACACTAGGATTTACTAGTGTGGACTAGTGTAAACAAGCCCTACAGGATGTAGGTCTGTGGAGAATCATCCTTCACTCTAAACCAAGAGCCAGCTTCTCCAGTCTGCAATGCTCACTCTGTTCCAGAGGGGCAGCCGTGTTCGTCTGTTTTCAGAAAACGAGAGTTCTGTGGCATCTTAAAGACTAACAAATCGTGGTTTCTGCCCACGAAAGTTTATGCCCAAATAAATGTGTTCGTCTTTAAGAATGTTCGCCCTGTGTCACGTATAAGGAGCCTGGGCATGGTGGATACTCAAGCTCTACAATGGGATTATGCTCACAAGTAAGGGTTACAGGACTAGGCCCTTAAATTGGGAACTCCTTTTTGCGTTTGAAACAGCTTCTGTGTCTGTGTAAAGTGGCATGTGTTTTACTTTTCTGTATTAATGAATGATTGCACCTGAATTATTGCACCACACACTTCTGGGAAGCTCGTTTTCAGAAAGACTTTGACAAACTGGGGCAAGTTCAGAGAGGAGCAACAGAAATGATTAGTGGGCTGAAGGGATTGACTTACGCTGAAGAAAGATCAAAAGAGCTCAATATCCAGTCAGTGCTTAGCCACGCTCCAAGCACAGCTATTTGTTATTGCTGAGAGAGGAGGAAGACCTTGCCAGTCAACTAAATAACAGTGGAACCAGAGCAGCAGCTATTTACAGAACAGCCCGGTCACAAAGGCGGTCCCGAAAATGCCTTCATCAAACAGGCGAGACTCTTGACTGCGCTGCTCCTGGCGTAGCACTGTCAGCTCTTTGTACCCTGCATCTCACAATACACCTCCGCTTCTGGGGCAGGTCATTCTGTGAGCATCTCTGCTTTTTCTTCTTTTTAAAAGTGTATTTCTAGCCTTCCTGGCGGCAGAGGAAAGTGTCAAATATGACCCAAGTGCCCCCTTAAAGGCTAAAAAACCCAAAGAGGTAAATAAAACCCCCACTTAGTTTTTAAATGATGATTTATGAACCCTGGGGCTTGGCAATATTGAGGCCTCCTTTACCCTCACTGTTAGGGTGGCTTTGCATATCAGAAGCATGCAGGGTGTGTGCCCTCGGGGGCAGTGCTTGAACCAGCCGGGATCCAGACTCTAGACGGTAAACGCCTGAGAAGGAAAATGGAGAGTCAAGCCCCCCTGGAAACTGTCAGCTGCAGGTGGAGCTTGTTTCATTAGCAAAGAGTGAAGCTGAATACAGGTTGTTTGAACATGTGGAACTCGATTAAACCCTGTGCACTGCTCTGTCCATGTAGCTCATCCACCAAGGTCTCCTTGCTCTCCATATAGGTTTCCTAGACTGAATCAGATACTGTTAAGGACTCTGTAAAATATTGCACCAAGAAGCCATTTGCAATGCACAATGACAAGTTTTCATAGAATATTGGAGTCAGAAGGACCTCAGGAGGTCATCTAGTCCAACCCCCTGCTCAAAGCAGGACTAACCTCAGCTAAATCATCCCAGCCAGGGCTTTGTCAAGCTGCAGCTTAAAAACCTCTAAAGATGGAGATTCCACCACCTTCCTAGGTAACCCATTCCAGTGCTTCACCACCTTCCTAGTGAAAAACTTTTTCCTAATATCCAACCTAGACCTGCCCCACTGCAACTTGAGACCATTGCTCCCAGTTCTTTCATCTGCCACCAGCGAGAACAGCCTAGCTCCATCCTCCCTGGAACCCCCTTTCAGGTAGTTAAAGGCTGCTATCAAATCCCCCCTCATTCTTCTCTTCTGCAGACTAAACAAGCCTAGTTCCCACAGCCTCTCCTCATAAGTCTTGTGCTCCAGCCCCCTAATCATTTTTGTTGCCCTCCACTGGACTCTCTCTAACTCGTCCACATCCTTCCTGTAGTGGGGGGCCCAAAACTGGACATAATAATCAACATGCGGCCTCACCAGTGCCAAATAGAGGGGAATAATCACTTCCCTTGATCTGCTGGCAATGCTCCTACTAAGGCAGCCCAATATGCCATTTAACCTCCTTGGCAACCAGGGCACACTGCTGACTCATATCCAGCTTCTTATCCATTCTAACCCCCAGGTCCTTTTCTGCAGAACTGCTGCCTAGCCCATCGGTCCCCAGTCTGTAGCTGTGCATGGGATTCTTCCGTCCTAAGTGCAGGACTCTGCACTTGTCCTTCTTGAACCTCATCAGATTTCTTTTGGCCCAATCCTCCAATTTGTCTAGGTTACTCTGTATCCTATTCCTACTTTCCAGGGTATCTACCACTCCCCCTAGCTTAGTGTCATCTGCAAACTTGCTGAGGGTGCAATCTACCCCATCGTCCAGATCATTAATGAAGATGTTGAATAAAACCGGCCCCAGGACTGACCCCTGAGGCACTCTGTTTATGACTGGCTGCCAGCTAGACATGGAACCATTGATTACTACTTGTTGAGCCTGATTATCTAGCCAGTTCTCTATCCATTTTATGGTCCATTCATCCAACCCATACTTCAACTTGCTGATAAGAATACTGTGAGAGACCGTATCAAAAGCTTTGCTAAAGTCAAGGTATATCCCATCCACTGCTTTCCCCACATCCACAGAGCCAGTCACCTCTTCATAGAAGGCAATCACATTGGTCAGGCATGACTTTCCCTTGGTGAGTCCATGTTGACTGTTCTGATCACCTTCCTCTCTTCCAAGTGCCTTAAAATGGATTCCTTGAGGACCTGCTCCATGATTTTTCCAGGGATTGAGGTGAGGCTGACTGGTCTGTAGTTCCCTGGATCCTTTTTCTTCCCTTTCTTGAAGATGGGCACTATATTTGCTTTTTTCCAGTCCTCAGGGACTTCCCCCAGTTGCCACGAGCTTTCAAAGATCTGGAAAAAGGGGTAAACAGTGAGGTGGCAACTCAAGATAATTAAGTCCAAAGCAGATTGTGAAGAGTTACAAAGGGATCTCACAAAACTGGGTGACTGGGCAACAAAATGGCAAATGAAATTCAATGTTGTTAAATGCAAAGCAATGCACATTGGAAAACATAATCCCAACTATACATATAAAATGATGGAGTCTAAATTAGCTGTTACCATTCAGGAAAGAGATCTTGGAGTCATTGTGGATAGTTCTCTGAAAACATCCACTGAAAATGCACTGGCAATCAAAAAAGCGAACAGAATGTTGGGAATCATTAGGAAAGGAATAGGTAATAAAACAGAAAATATCATATTGCCTCTTTATAAATCCATGGTATGCCCACACCTTGAATACTGGGTGCAGATCTGGTTTCCTCATCTCAAAAAAGATATATTGGATTTGGAAAAGGTATAGAAAAGGGCAACAAAAATGATTAAGGGTATGGAAAAGCTTCCATATGAGGAGAAATTAATAAGACTGGGTCTTTTCAGCTTGGAAAAGGGATGACTAAGGGGGGATATGATAGAGGTCTATAAAATCGTGACTGGTGTGGAGAAAGTGAATAAGGAAGTGTGATTTACCCCTTCTCATAACACAGGAACGAGGGGTCACCCACTGAAATTAACAGGCAGCAGGTTTAAAATGAACAAAAGGAAGTATTTTTTCACACAACGCACAGTCAACCTGTGGAACTCCTAGCCAGAGGATGTTATGAAGGCCAAGACCATAACGAGTTTCAAAAAAGAACTAGATACATTTAGGGAGGATAGGTCCATCAGTGGCTATTAGCCAGGACGGGCAGGGATTTCTGTTTGCCAAAAGCTGGAAATGGATGACAGGATGGATCACCTGATGATTACCTGTTCTGTTCATTCCCACTGAAGCACCTGTCCATTGGCTATTGTCTGAAGACAGGACCCTGGGCTAGATGGACCAGTAGTCTTACCTAGTATGGCCATTCTTATGTAGGACTGCCATGGCTACAACAACACTGCGTACATAACCAGTAGGTTTATTTAGCAAATGGAACAAAGCATTAGAAGAAATGATTTTAAAACAACAAGCAGTTGACATGCACGTCTTGACTTCACTTCACTATACACTATACGTTAGATGAGCTCTCTGGAGTTACAGGCTCAGTTTACGTTCATCTAGCAATCTCCAGAGCCCTTGGGACCCAGCCTAGTCTATCTGCTTTTCAGAGAACTCCAGTTCATATCCTACCTTCAGGGAAACTCCCTTTTCTTAAAGGCCTACCCTCCCTTTGTGAGCCTACGCCCAGTTACAATTTTGTTCCATGGCTTTTTATTATCAAGTCTTCCTTTTGTCTTCAGCAGGTTTCTCCCAGCCAGGCCATCCCCTGTTATGGTTGCTCCATCACTTGGTAGTTAGACCATTCATCCTTAATGATGTGCAGTCAGTTCATTCTGTGTAAGGCCTCCCACCCCACACATCACCATAGTATCTGAGTGCCGTCTAGTGGAAGCATTCAGCACACTCCTTCACAGACACAAGACTGAAACGGCCATCTCCTCCTAACATTCCTGTACCCCATCTCCGAGAGCCTATGAATAGCACATTTTGGGGTACTGAACAATAGTAATCACCCAGCACCCCCACATTCAGCACACTGAATCTGCCAACAAAGAACAATTTAATGACACTCGTGGTGATTAAATCCTATCATCAGCTAGCATAATGACTTCCTGCCACCATTTATTAGATTTGAACCTGTGCCCTGCAGCAGAAAAGGATTTGTACCTTATTGCCCATCCATCCAGTGACAGTGTAATCTTTATTTGTAGGAAAGAGAAGACTACATTTGTGTTCAGTGAAGTTGGCTCTCATCATTTAAAAAATAAACAAACCAAATCTGGGAAATAAGCAGTTAAGGAAAAGTCAAAATTCCTTTGCCAAGAAATATCTGAATCTTTTTCAGCAATTCTGCATTTCATATTGATATTATGTTTCCTTGAGTGCTACGAATTAATGACTTGCAGTCTATTTCCAGCCTCTATGCTGATGTACATATAATAGTAAACCTTTCTCTTTTTGATCATTTGTAAGAGTTACATTTTTATAACATACTCGCTACACAGATTAGGAATACATTGCCATATAAGGTACTTATATCTCTCCAAAGATTTTAGATGGAAGTTATAGACTGCTCTAACTATTTACATATTCTCCCAATCCATTGGTTTTTATAGTGTATAATGAGTTAAATTGTGCAATTTAAGGTACATTTAAAAAAACGTTACATGCACTTAGCTAAAAATGATGTTCCAGGAATCCCTGTTATGGAGACAATGATATATGCAGACTTGATCCATATCTGTAATAGAGTAGAAAGAGAAGTGAGAGACTCCATGGAAAATTTGCTAATGCACCAATCATTTTGTAAAATATCCAGGACTTCAAATTGTACAGTCAAAACATCCAAACAAGTTGTAGTTACCCCAAGACTGTAATCCATCTTTTGTGTCGTTAAAACTCACTTGAGATTCACCATTCTCTACACTGTCAAACTGAAACGCTAGGATTGTTAGATTCTGGTGCAGCTATCTCTTCACCATAACAAGGCTAATCCAAAGCCCCCTGAAATCAATGGAACAAGACTCTCATGGATTTCAGTGGGCTTTGGATCAGGCTCATGAAGTGAGTAAACTGATGTACAAAATTGATTTAGATTTTCCTTTGTGTGATGGTTCATCTCTTGAGTGCTGGCACACTTTGATCAGGATCTACCAGACTTTTCATAGTTACTGTTAGTTGTATTACTGAAATCCTGGAAAAGGACCCATCGTGTTAACTGCTGTACAAACACAGAACCAAAAGGTGGTCCCTGACCCACTATCTAACTTATTTCATCTTGTGTACATTGGCTTAACAATGACAACTTTAAAAGATCCTCAGCTGAGGATAATTCTACCTGGGAAAGTAAAACTGCCAAAGCTAACTGTGTGTTTTTCTAGCTCCAGCTGTGAAGAAAACAGCATGCGCGCTTACCTTTCATTACTTCCTCTTGTCCTAATGCCACCAATCTGAAAAATACTGCTTGGACTTTGGGAGTTGCCCTAGCATATGGCAACTCACCTCTGTTTGTCACAGCAAAACTCAGCTTTTCTCCCTCTGTGTTTGGGGGAGGGCCTGGAATAAATCAAGCTTACTCCAGAGGTTTAATTCTTAATGTTGGTTTATTTACACTATTTACAGGGCTGGCCCAAGTGGTTTCTTTAAACAAACAAAATACCTTTTCTAACTCCCACTAGGGTATTGCCTCTTATGCTGGTTAGTGACTGGTAGCCACCTCTTTAACCCACATTGGGAATCCAGGCCCCCTTCCCAAACAGCAAGAAACACAAGATTACTCTTAAAGAGAGAAGTGGCTCTGTACCTAGAAGAAACTCTTTTCCCTTGCTGCACACAACCTTTTTGCAGCTTGCATTTCCTCCCTCCCACTGGGAGTGGATTTCCACCACCCCTGAGGTCATAGGCTGCTCTTAATTGGACTCAGGTGTCCATAATTCATCCTTTCAGTTCTTGGGAAAAATGGCTTTAAGCATCCCGAGTCTGAAACACCTGCCTTCGGCCACCCTTCCAGAACTGCCAGGGCTGACTTTGTCACAACAGATAGAAAAGATCCGTGCTTCTGCTTTACATCGCAAGGTTTTAAAAAGTCCCTCCAGTGAAGTCCATGCTGATTGAGAACTGCAGGACCAAAGTGTGCAAATTCAGGAAAACTAAGGCAAATTATCAGTTGCTTCACATTGAAATGTAGCTTTAATGCAAATATGAATTGACCAGAGATAATACAGCTCATTCACATAGAACTAGAATCACTTGCTCTAATCACTGTGCAAATTTCATATGTGTGTCCGTGACCTATTTCTGAGTTATAAGAATGGTAACCAGGACAACCATTTTAGAAAAGCGTGAGATTTCATATCCAGTTGGCCCATCCAGAGTGTTGTAGCCTTGTTGGTTTATAACCAAGGACTTTTAAAGCAGTGTTGACTTTCAGAATCCCCAAAATAGAGATTGTGCTAGACCAGAACCTTGAATCTGGCTTTGGTTGAGATCTGAATTAATTGTTCAAACCCGTCTCTCGACTAGGATGATTCTGAATATCCTGAATCTTGGGTCAAGTTTGAATTTGGTCTGGATTTTAAGCTTTTGCGCTTTAGTGTTCACCTCTGAGTTGCTTTCTCTCATTACAGAGGAATGAAGTTCAGAGCTGGGGTTTTGGCTTCAGCTCATCTCTGCTGAAAAGACTCACAAATGTCAGTCAACATGGAAAAACATGAGAACTTTATATCTACCCCTGGGATAGCTCTCCTCATCTTCCTTACATGGCTTTATTACCCAACACACTGTGCACTTGGGGGAGATTATTTTCCACTGAAATACCCTGGTTGCATCTTGTGGGTTTTTGTCAGTTGAGTTTTTCCCATTTGTCAGGCCTGTGCATATGTTCATTATAAGCTATTTACACTGTGAAATTGGATGCTCAAGCAGATGGTTTTTAGGAGGCTCCTCTCTGCAGAATGTGTTCCTTTACATCTCTTTAACAGCTTGACATGAGCTGCTGTCATTGGGCATTAAGGCAGCTGCATTATTACCTGCCATTAATAGTCTCGGCTGCTTTGCTATTAGAATTGCCAACCTAATCTTGGTCCACTGCTGTGAATTAGACTCTTTGGGAGCAATTTCATTAATTCAGTTAAGAATAAATATTAATGAAACGGTGCAAAATCCTGAAGCAATTTGCTACTAGAGAATTTCCCCCCCTTGCTTAGGTTTTTTAAAAAAACCAAATCGTTATGATATCAATATAAACATAAAGTGGTGACTTTGCACTGAGAAACAGCACTTTATTTTGAAACTTTAATAATGATCAAGAGGTGTCTGTTAAATAAAATTCATGGCATAATTAAACCAAATGTTTCTGGCTTTTAAAGACTTTTTGAACCAGGTAACCTCAGTTATGAGAGGGTTTGTAAACAGGAAGAAAAGACTCAAATGGCGGCATATTAAAAATGACTTATTCTATCAATTATCAGAAAATACTAGCCCAAATATGGGTATAGGATGGATTACCAGGCTTTAGATTGCTTTAGAAATATTCCAGAAGTTCTGCATGCTTCGGAAGTCAGGCAGAAAACATGTGCTACCAAACACCAAGTTTTTTCCTCAATAATTACTTGACTTCATAATACTAAATGATGCTTATTTCAATTTCTCTCCTATATTGTTTCCATAGATGATAATACATTATCCTTACCATTCATTCATGTAAGTATCACACTCATATCAGTGTGATGCTAAATGTAAAGATTCACATGCTTTTGGGATGACTGTTAAACTGTTTAGTAAATGCAATGCTTTGGAACATTTGCTGGTGGAATTTTATCCTATGACAGAAAATGCAGTCCTTATGAGTTTTACAGGCCTCGTGTGCAATGTATTGTAATGACGAAGGATAAGCAACCAGTTAGGAAATCCTTGCAAAAGCCTACTAGACAAAAGGCTGAAGGGAAAGAGGCTATGGAAGCAAAGAGGAGAATCCTTGCCTTGGGGCATGTCATGGACATGCTCAGGAAAGTTAAGCTGAATTAATTTAAAGTGCATTAAAACCCTGTGTGGACATTCTTATTCAGAAATAAAGTGGCCTTAGTTTGCTTTTGCTTCATTCAGTGATGAAGTAAGGTGAAGCGAACCTGAATTAGGGGTTGAATGTACTTCAACTAATGTACTTCAAATGAATTAAAGATGTAAATTTAGTTTTACTTTCCTAAGTGTCCCTGTGTAGACCTGCCCTTAGTTCTTCAGTGCTCACAGGAATACAACTTTCACTCATGCATCCTGTGACCCCCACACTGGTATGCCCCCTTCAAAGAGTAGAAATGAAGAAAGAGCTGCATTAAGTAGTACAGTAAAATGAGACTTCCGGCTCACAGAAAGCACTGCCACTGCTCCAAGGATGCAACTGAAATCATGGCTACTCTTGCCGAGGCGACATTTGGTCCAGATGTTGCATTGGAACAGCTATACTGGGTCAGACCAATGGTCCATCTAGTCCAGTATCCTGTTTCCAACCGTGGCCAGTGCCAGAGGGAATGAACAGAACAGGGCAATTTTGAGTGATCCATGCCGGGTCATCCAGTCCCAGGTACTGGCAGCTGGAGGTTTAGGGACACCCAGAGCATGGGGTTGCATCCCTGGCCATCTTAGCTAATAGCTATTGATGGACCTATCCTCCATGAACCTATCTAATTCTTTTTTGAACCCAGTTATACTTGGAAAGTCTCTTCCTTAAGACTATCAAAACATAAACCATTAAATTTTGGAGTATTAAACCATAAAATAATAATTGTGTCTCTCCGCTACACTTTTATATTGTGCTCACTGCAATAGTTAAGGGTCTATCAGTCTTTCATGGATAAACATTTCCTCCAGAGGTTTTGTATTGTAGTTGCTGTAATACTCATTGGGTTGAAAGGGGTAATATTTATTATTCCAGGTGCACACTGTTTGCACCAAGGATGGTGTAAATTGTCGGAGTCCTTTGTAATTAAAAAGCAAATATTTATATGGTTTCAGTAACTCTTGTTCACCGACTCTAGGCTGCTCCTTATTTAAAAAAATATGTATCTAGGCTTTTCTTAAGTGGCAGTTAGTGTGACCTGAACTTGCTTGGTCTCTGGAAAGAAGTGTCTTTAGAATGGGTCAAGATGTTTATGATTGAAAACAAGCTGTAGCACGTAGCAGCAGTAGTTCTTTCCATACAATTTTTATATCTAATGCGAGCAATGTTACTGAGATGTTGTGGTGGAAGTGAATGGATAATAGTCTCACTGATGACATAACAGCTCTGAAAGGCCGTTACAATGTGCATAGTGCATGAGAGCCACACAAGCTATACAGCAACTTGAGATATACATATATTTAAAGGCCAATGAATGACAAAATAACAGTGAAGGTCTAACCACCCATTACGGGAAGAAACTTTAGAATAGAACCTCCTGAACCCATTGCATTCTTCCCAGACACTGTAGCAAGGGTAGGTCTATGAAATTGTTACCTGTCTGGTAATGCTTCCTGTAAGCATGTGGGAGAAAAGAGGATAACAGTGAGGATCTGAAGGTGGCTTTACAAACTGGTTTGGGGAAGGCTTTCCCAGTGTAAAGGGCTGTATAGAAAGAGGCACATGAATGATCATGAGAACATAAGCAGGCCATACTAGGTCAGACCAGTGGTCCATCTAGCCTAGCATCCTGTCTCCAACATTGGCTAGTGCCAGATGTTTCAGAGAGAATGAACAAAACAGGGCAATTATGAAGTGAAAGGTGGATTTCAACCAGCTCAGAGAAATAATAGGCAAAGTCCTATGGAAACACCAGTTAGGAAGAAAAGGGAGTCAAAGAGGGCTGGCAGTGCCTAAGAGATGTAATACTAGAACAGAGATTCCCAAACTTTTCTTATTGCATACCCTCTTCCTAATCTAGCAGCTGCCCATGTGTCCCTACCCTTCTCATGACTGATACACTGTGTGTTCTTTTTAACACTTCCTATCTTTAGCCAGAGCATTTCTGTCACTGTCACCTGGTCAGGTGGTTGGTAATATGTTCCTGCTGCTATATTCCTATTTTTGAAGCATGGAATTTCTATCCATGGAGATTCTGTGGTACAGTTTGATTAATTTAGGATTTATACTATATTTGACTCTTTCTTTCACATATAGTGCCAGTCCCGCACCAGCACGACCTACTTAGTCATTCCTATTTATTTCGCATCCTGGTATTATCAAAGAGCTCAGTCTATTTAGTTGATCACTTTAAGGCATGTTTTCTAGTGCCTCTTCTCTGAATGCTCTCCAATTTATCAACATGCTTCTGGAACTGTGGAAACCAGAATTGGATGCAGTATTCTAACAGCAGTTGCGTCAGTGCCGAATACTAAGGTAAAATAACATCTGTACTTCTATTTGTGATTCCTCTGTTCATACATCCAAGGATTGGATTAGCCCTCTTGGCCACAGCACTGCACTGGGAGCTAATGTTCATCTCGTTATCCACCATGATCCTCAAATCATTTTCAAAGTCACTGCTTCCCGGGAATAGAATTCCCCATCCTGTAAGTATATCCTGCTCTCTTTGTTCCTAGACATACACGTTTACATTTAGCCATATTAAAATGCATATTGTTTGCTTCCACCCCGCTTACCAAGTGATCCAGATCACTGTGCATCACTGACTTATTCCCTTCATTATTTTTTAATCCCCCAATATTTGTGTTGTCTGCAAACTTTATCAGACATTTTATTTTCTTCCCAGTCATGGATAAAAAAATGTTAAATACCGTAGAGTGAAGAACTGATTGTTGTGGTACCCCACTAGAAACACAGCTCTATTATAGGTGAGGGTCAATTTCCACACTCAGTATTTTATGCTTCGTGGCAGAGAACTCTCATACAAAGTGGAATGGACTAGGAAAGCTAACTTTCATGTGAAACCATACTAGTAACATGTAGATCTGCAGAGAGCACAGTTTGTCGGCGATCCCTCGATAGATGAATGATCTCTTTCACCGGTTTTATTATATATGGATCCTTTTCTGATTAAGGAGTCTGGTCCTTGAGCCACAGACTCATTGGCAGACATTGAAGGTGGTATTGGAAGGCAGGGTTGGGCCACGATTGCTGCATGACCGTTGTCTGTCCTTTCTTTTCTGGTGTTTTTCTGCAGCCAAGGCAAAGTGAGTTTCCTCAAAAGTGGTCATTCCTTCTCTGGCAAGTCTTTGCCAGTTAGCCCTGCCTTGGGATGCTGTCTCCTAGTGTGTGGTGTTGATGCTGCATCTTTTGATGTTTGCCTTGAGGGTGTCTCTCAAGTGTTTCTTTTGGTCTCCCCGTTTCCTCTCTCCTTGGGTGCGTTGGGCATACAGCAATTGTTTCTGTAGGCGTGCATGAGGCATGCACACGCGGCACCTGCTCAACATCAGCTGGTGTTGGATAATCACGGCCTCAGCACTGAAGATGTTGGCCTCTGTGAAGACACTGACGTTAGTGCGGCGATCCTCCCACTTTATGTTGAGGATCTTCCGGAGAAAGTGCTGGTGCTGGCGTTCCAGGTTTTTCGGATGTTTTCTGTAGGTCACCCAAGTCTCACAGTCATAGAGGAGAGTTGGGATTACCACCACTTTGTAAACTAAAAGCTTAGTGTGTGTTCTGATGTCAGGGTTGTTGAACACCCGGTGAGACTGTTTGTTTGCCAAAGGCAAAGCTGGCACAGCAGATTCTGTGCTGAATCTCAGTGTCTGTCTGCCTTCTGTGAAAGATGGCTGCCAAGGTAGGCAAAGTGTTTGAAATTTTCCAGTTCCTCTCTGTCAATGTAGATCTTCCTGACTGGGTCTGATGGTTGACCAGGAGCAGACTGGTGGAGAACTTTTGCCAATGTTCAGGGTTAGTCTTAGGTTTTTGTAAGCTTCAGAGAAGCAATTGAGGGCAATTTGTAGGTCCTCCTTTGAGTGTGCAACTGCAGCACAATCATCTGCATGCTGGAGTTAATTTAGTTCTGGCACGGAGGCAAGAGAGGTGGAAGAGGTTGTCGTCAATCCAATATCGGATGCCAAGTGGCAGTGGTCTTGGATTAGTGTTTTCAGAGCTGCTAGGAAAATGGAGAAGAAAGTGGGTGCCAGTACAGAACCTTGATTTACGCCAGTTCAGACTGCAAAGGGCTCAGAGGTAGAGCCACTGCACAAAATATGGAGGAAATCATCCTGTTCTGGAGGAATCTTACAATGGAGGTAAATTTGCTTGGGCAGCCAAACTTTAACATGATTTTCCGAAGAGCCTCACAGTTGACAGAGTCGAAGGCTTTGGCGAGATCAGTAAAGACCATATATACAGTTCCTGGTGGTGTTTTTGACTTTTTTCCTGGATCTACATAGTTGCAAAAATCATGTTGGTGGTACCTCGTGATGGTCTGAAGCCACACTGTGACTCCGGGAGTACTTCCTCTTCAAGAGGGAGCAGACGATTCAATAAGATTCTAGCAAGAATCTTTCCAGTAATGGAAATAGGGCAGACTGTGGCAACTCTCGAGGCATTGCCCTATCTCCTTTTTTTTTTTTTTAAATAATGATGATGATAGCTTTGTGTAACTCAGCAGGGATTTCTTCAGTGCGCCAGATTTTGAGGACCAGCAAATGGAGCTTGTTTATCAGCATTTCTCCCCGCACTTCCAGTACTTCAGCTGGTATACTATCAGCTATATGCTTTGTTGTTCTTCATTTGCTTAATTGCTTAAGGGGCCTCCTCAAGTATTGGTGAGTTGGCGAGAGTTTCTCAGACAGGGTGCTGAGGGATGGAGTCAATGGTGTCGTCAGTCACAATCGATTCTCAGGTTAGACGCTTTTGGTAGTGTTCTTTCTAGTTCTCTTTGATGGACTCATTGTATTTGAGAAGGGGGTACTACCATCTTTGGATCTCAGTGGTGTGAGACTATATGAGCTTGGTTTGTACAGGGTCTATGTCTCACAGAAAAAGCTCTGCATATCATGGCTGTCAGCAAATGCTTGGATTTCTTTTGCTTTGTCCTCCCACCATTTGTTTTTGATTTCTCGAATCCTCCTTTGAACCTGAGTTTTGAGCTGATGGAAAGAGCGCTGCTTCTGAGTGGATGATGGATGGTTTTGCCAGTCTCAGAAAGCTTTTCTCTGCTAGTCCAAGAGGGCTGTGATCTCAGTGTTCTCATCAACCCAGTCCTGATGACGGCAGGTAGCAAGGCTGATGGATTTCTCACAAGCCTCATGGTCTGTTTCAGGGCTTCCCAGTCTTCTTTGACACTTGTGTTGTCATTTCCAGATGTGCATATGGTCAGTTTTCCACTGAGGTGTGCTTGGAAGTTCTCTTGATACACTAAGGATTGAAGTCTTTGAATGTTGTATTGCCATCTAAGTGATTTGAGTTGCTTTCTGTGTTTTGATGCAATCCTAATGGACATGACTGACTTCAACAGGCTGTGGTCAGTCCAGCAATCATCGGCTCCTCTCATGACATGGGTGATTTGGACATCTCTTAGGTCCTGTGTTCTTACAATGACATAGTCCAAGAGATACCATTGTTCTCAAACAGGGTGTTGCCAAGTTGTTTTATACTTGTTGCTTTGTCTGAAGATTGTGTTTGTGATCCCGAGGCCGTGCTCTGCACATTTGCTGAGTAGAATCATGCCGTTAGAGTTCGTCTTGCCCACTCCTTCCATCACAGTGGTGACAAGATAATCCTCTTAGGGGACTTTAAAGCAAGAGTTGGTCAAGTCTCTACTGTATGGAGTGGCACCACTGGGAAAGAAGCACAGGTTACTACAACTCTGGAGGGAGCTCATAAAGGCCCTGATTCAGGAAAACACTTACTTATGTCT
Source organism: Emydura macquarii macquarii (assembly GCF_026122565.2). Lineage (NCBI taxonomy): Eukaryota > Metazoa > Chordata > Testudines > Chelidae > Emydura > Emydura macquarii. Next base: position 3,734,334 of record NW_027131688.1, read on the forward strand.
TCCTGCCTTTAGTTGGACTTAAGCACATACTTGAATGCTTTCCTGAATTGAAGTCAAAGTGCACAAGATGATGTGGAGATCACCTGAAGTGGTTTTTGTTTCAGCAGCAGCATATGATATAGTGATACAGTCTGGTTCAGTTGGTCGCACGGAAGACCTTGGCTTTCTGAAGAGGCCTGTGATATATTACCAGAAAAGGCAGATGGATGCAAGAGGGGAAATGTCCAAGAATGTAAAGAGCTGAAAGGCATTTTCTGGACATGACCGTAAGATCTGTATCAGCTACTTGTCTGGTGAAACAGACGACAGCCTAAAGAACAATCTGTGTCCTGCCTACGGAGCCATCACATCCCTGGCTGGCAGCCATAAACATCTCCATCACAAAACCCGGCAGCATCCCCATCACAAAACCAGGCAGCTCTCTCTGCTCATCAAGGGACAAGGTCCTCGTTAGGTGGAATACATATTATGAAAGCATGCAGAACCACACATATGTTGACTGACCTGAGCTCTGTGACTTGGTAAACCATATGGCTGCAAACCCAGGGACCAACTCTTATCTTCTGTCACATGAGGAAGTACGAAAGGCCATCCAAAAGTTACAGAATGGATGTGCTGCTGGACCTGATGGCATTCCTCCCACACTCCTCCAAGGTGCCTGGGAATCCGTGAGTGCTGATCTGCATCGATTGTTCTTAAAAATGTGGGCATCATGCAGAGTACCAGCAAGGTGGAAAGAAGGCTTCAGTGTCCCGTACAAAGGTAAATGGTATTTCACCTAGCATGGCAACTACAGGCCAATCTCATTTCTGTCAGTCCCTGGAAACGTCTTTGCTCACATTCTGTTTGGCAGGATGCAGCTACTCCCTACCAGATGTCATCGACCACAGCAATCAGGTTTTGCTCCTGTGTGGCTGACAATGGATGCTGTCCTCACCCTCTGCCTTCTGGCTGGGCTACATCAAGAATTGAACCACTTGCTTCCTGTGGCATATATCAGTGTCAAAGAGGCTTTTGATTCCATTGACAGTTCCGTGCTTTGGCTCGTACTGAAAGGAGTTGGGGTCCCAGAGGTTCTGCTAAATCTGGTGTGCCTTCTTGACACCAATACCAGTGTGAGAGTGCATGCTGGTTTCTACGTATTTTTGCATTTAACTATATTCTGTTAAGGTATCAACTGCATATTAGAGCTCGCAATCCCACATGTTGGAGTCAAGGTTAGCCAAGAAGTGTTCACTGACCACGACTATGCAATGACACTGCCTTGCTTGTGCAGAAGGCAGAATTTTAGTCCTGCCTCCCAAGGTGTCCAAGATTCTACCTGCACTCTGGGTTTGAATGTCTCATGGCAGAAGACCAAGGCCAGGAACCTTGGAGCTGGGCTACCAGAACCCCCCCAGTGCTGGTGAGGTTGAGCACTGTTGACAAGTTCATCTACCTAGGTTGCAAGTGGAGTTCAAACAGTCACAGCACACCAGGCGCCCTTCTAGGATTAGGTCTTGCTGCTTCCTGGCTGAAGTCCATGTCTTTGCTTATGGATGCAAAAACGTCTTTGTGCTGAGACAAAGTTCAGGATGTGTCAACCTGAGAACTGCCGGTGTAATAACTATACGGGTCAGAAACCTGGGCCTCCTTCAGGCGGACTTGGAGCAGCTAGAGGCATTCCATGTGCACTGTCAGTGCAAAACCCTAGGCATAAAGTGGTTCATTTCTGTGTGAAATGCCATAACCTCAGATCTGGCCCACTCACTATGTTAAATGGTGGTGTGACCTACTCACTATGTTAAGTGGTGGTAAGTGCTCTTTGCCATGTTGCCTGGATGGACTAAACAGCCCAACCTATTGGGCTAGCACATTAACCATTGACGTGTGAAGAGTGCATGCCTTGACCCTACCTGGCACCATTTGTGGGGCTGACCCAGAGATTTGTGGATTTGCAGGATTGAACCAGATCTGGGAACTTTACAATGCCGTGAACTCTGGTCACGCCAGCTGGCACAATGGTCCTCTGTAGATGATGCATGTTCGATGAGGATTCACAAGATTCACACAGTCTTGGAGATTCCTTGACACTAGAATGTAGTACATCTGATTGATAAGCACTTTAACTTATTTTATTCTCTCTTTGCATGTAGTAATTGCCCTATATTGTGAACGATTTAAAAAAGTATCTGATGAACGGTAGGTTGTTCATGTGTTTTGTGTTGAGAATAAAGTTAAATGAAAAGGTACTATAAAGTGAAATTGTGCAGGCTCCATTTAGAACTATTTATGCAAGAAGCAAAATCTAATTAAGTAGCTTTAAGGGAAAAGATATTAAGGTGTGAAGTTTATTGAACACTTGGTTAACTATTCAATTAGTCTGTTGATTTTTGTGAGCTGGTATAATTCCAATCTGCAACAATCAATTGCTTGATTTAGAAGGAAATATAACATAAAATTTAAATTCTTAGAATGGTAGAAGTGAGGTAATTATAATGAATTGATTTTATTAGCATATCATTACTGCTACCTTTCAAATACATAAATATTACTCTTGTGGGTTGAAAATTAGAGGTTTTTTAGCATCGCTTGGTGCTTTTTATTTTATTTTGATTTGCCACTAAAATGAGTTCTTAAATTTAAATTAAAATTCTTCTTAAATTTGGATTTTTTTAAAACAAAACTCGTGATTGATCGTTTAAAGAAACTTACCGAAGGTAAGTACTTTGCGTTTTATTGTTTGTGTGTGATTGGTGAAGCCATTTGAATGTAACAAACTATTAGTAGAGATACCTGCTCCTTTTATATGTAGCCAAGAATAAAAGATATTAGGTATATGTAGGATATATAGGTGAAATATAAATACAATTAATGTTGTAATACAAGGACTATGGGTTTCAGGCCTGGAAAATATTCAACTTCATCACACAAGGCCTTAGGCCTGAAACAGGCTGGCATGACCTGTTGACCGAGGGGTAGCCCTGTACCACTAAAGTGTAAAATTACAGTAAAAGATGTGTTTCAGTGCGGACGTTCTGGAAACTAGCAGCAATATACTGGACAATATGCTACATTGTGCCAGCTAATATAAGAAAATGCCCAATAGTAACAGTTCAGGGGATTCTGTAACAATCTCAAGTTGCTATGGTAACTCATTGATGTAGCTGTTAATGAGAATACGAGGCTAGCCAATGAGACATGCAAAACTTCTAAATTAGTGGGGTGTGGAAGTATGGATAAGGCAAAAACGGGCTGGAACCCTTGAGCATATGTATGAGTCTTAGGGCTAGTGCACACTAGAAGTGCAGCTGTGCCGCTGTAGCGTGTCTGGTGAAGATGCCCTGTAGTGACAGGAGAGAGCTCTCCCATCAGCGTAATAAATCCAGCTCTGCAAGAGGCGGTAGCTACGTCTGCAGGAGAAGCTCTCCTGCTGACATAGCACTGTCCACCCTGGCGCTTCGGTTGGTGTGACATATGTCGCTCAGGGAGGTGGCTTATTCACACCCCGGAACGATGTAGGTGACACCAGAGTAAGTGGCACTGTAGACCTGGCCTTAGTAGCTATAAGCATAACTCGGGATAAAAGGTGTTGCCTGGCCCGTTTGCTGGTGGGTTACGCGTGGAGAGAGGCTGCAATGACAACCATGGATTAAGATAATGAGAAATACTCCAGGGTTTCTCAGGGTGAGATGTGCATGGTATCAGTCATAGCAATGTTTAGCCCCGTGACTATCTGTCTGCTGTTGGATTTCAGTGTTTGTGGCATTTGTTTATCTGCATGACAGAATTATGAACAAATTATTAATAATAATTACTTGTGAATGTCTCCGGTGTGACTGTCCTTCATGTGCTACTGGGGGTTCTCTGTGGGCGCGGGGACAAAGGATGTCAGCGCTGGGCCACATTCCTGGGGGGCTGGGAGTTGGGCCAGGCTTTGGGCACAAATTGTCCTCCGTGGGACCCCTGGTGTGGTCTAAAAAGGCCATGTACTACACAAGCAATAATCACGTGCAAACCGCAGCAGCGTTCTAACCTTGACATTAGGGATGGCGGGGGGGAAGCAAACCACAGCAACTTTCTAGTATTGAAGTTAGGGAAGGAAGGAGCATATCAGAGCAACTTTCTAACAGTGTCTGGAACAGGGTAAACCTGCCCGATAGGCACCATGGTAACGGGATTGTAATACGGGCAGGCTATGTTCTCCCCCCAGCCCTGGCTGACCATTCCTCCCCTCACCACCTGGACAAAGAATGTGGTAAGAAGGGGGTTATCTCTTCTTTCCCAGGCGGCATGTGGTAAATAACAAACAGGGGCGGGTATCATTATATGCCTCCCATATCCAGTCACGTTCATTTTATAACCATTTATATCACCGGATAGAGGTTTCATAGGGCGCTGTAGAAGTGTATGTGTTTACATATTATTTTAGATAAAAAGTTATAAAGTAGTGAACTCGGGGCTCACTTCGTTGGTCGCGAGGCGAAGGGAAATGAGTGGATTAGAGGCTGTAACCGAATAAACGCTCCTTATCACTCCATCCGGCTCAATCTTTCTTCAACCAACCCTGCAACATTCTCCATCTAATGACATTGGTAATAATCAATCCTTCCTGATGCTCAGTTCATAACATGACCAAACGTTTGACCACTGTGCTCTGAAAGATTGATCAGTTATCAATGTACCCATCTGTTAATTGAGCTACTGGTAGAACCAGTGGGCTGGCTTTGTGAGGGACTTTTTTTCTCCCCGTAAGGAGGTGCAAATCACTACGTAGTAAAGCTGGTATCCAGTGAGTACTCTAATTAACTGAGTGAGTGGCAGTCACCAAAATAATCAGGTTTGTTTAAGGAACATCTTTCTATAGTGCCTGCACTCTAGCAACCCAGTCATTATCAGGGAAGAGCTGGCACTTTCTGACTGATTGACTACAGTATCATTTGAACTTTGATCTCCGACAATGACGCCTAAAAATCTATTTTTATACCCTGTGATCTGTCAGGAAACGAACATTTCAGGTGTCAATCTGGAGAGATGGGTATTACTTTAGAGTAAAAAAAAAAATCTAATCATCTGGAAAACAGTGAAGTAATAACCACAATTAATACTTGTAGTAATAATAGTAATAATTAATAATGCTTGAATAGTCCACAGAGCACCTGTTCTTCATGTGGCATGATGCTGTTATGTTTAGAGAGATGGTGTCTGCAGAAGGATGGGCGGTGTCTGTCTAAAGGTCATATGAGTTGCCAAAATATCTCTGGCAGATAGAAATTGATGCGTTTCATTCCTGGTGGCATGAAGGTGCAATCTGAATGCAAAGCAATAGCTTGGACCTGGAAGGGGGTTCATCTGAAAACGGCACATACTGCTGCCCCAGTGACAGAGTTGTCCATCTACCAGTAGGTGAGCTGAATTTTTTTAACCAGCATTTTAAGTGATCCAGGAATGTGCCTCGAGGCACAAAAGTTTCTCTTCCTTCACACCAAGTCTGAATGCTAATTTAGGCAGCGGCAGTCAAGAAAAGGGCATCTCTTGACGCCTGTCAATGTAAAGCAGAGCCTAAAGGATCTGCTATAGTCTAGTGGTTCTGATTAATCATCTCCTAACAGAGCACCACCTCCTCCCCCTGCTGCATGGTTCCTTCTGGCGACTACTAGGAGGAGAATGGTACATCGACCACTGCTACAAACTGTGCTCTGACCGGTGTGCACAATATAGGAGGAATAGCGATTATCCAAGCCTGCAGGAGCATCATCTAATTGGGATGTACCTTGCCCAGTGGAAGGTATACAAAGTAATCAGTCTTGACAGCTCAGTCTGATGAGTCTCTTCACAAAGGTGTCACGCCAAGCTGCTTCTAAACCCCCAGTGCCTCCATCTGGAACGCAAAGCCTAAGGCGAAAGTGGAGATTTAGAGCAGATTTTGCTTCATTACGTTCCGTCAGTTCCTCATTTAAGCAATGTCAGAAGTCATTCCATAATGAAGGTTACAATCTTCTCGTTATTTTCAAAGACATTCACTCCTCCCACTTCCCCCAAAGAAAACCAATCCCGCTGAAATGCACATAGTCAGAAAAGGAGATTTTTTTTTTTTAAAGCTAGGCTTGAATACTTTTCCTAACTCTGACTTGGCTTGCTTCTCCAGATGGCTGGGCAGGCATCTGCCAGCCTCGGGTGTATTTGTGCTGAGAAGCCCTGAGAAGTGCAACTGCAAAGGTATGTAACGTGCAGTGCTTCTGATGAGATGTGAATATCCCACAGTAAGGTCAGCAGGGAAGGGATTAGCTCAAGTTGCCAGGAGATATGGACAGAGGTTGATGGGAAGGCTAAAGAAAGGGGGGAAGAGGGGAGAGGAATTACCCATGCAGCCTCTTTGCTTCTAGCCCAGGGAGTAACTGGGATCAGGATGCTGCGAGGAACAACCCAAGAGGAACTTGGAAACTACCCTTGCCTGACACAGAAGAACTTTACTGCTCACAAAAGACTAAATTAGGGCAGAGTCTAGCGATCCTCTATGCTGCACTGGATTCTTGTCGACATGACTGGAGACAGTCTTGGTTTATCTTTCTGCCCATACAGTGAGCCAGGCTGGAGAAATATTCCACATGGAGGTCTGAGTGCCTTCACATATCAGGATGCAGTGTGGTGTTCCTCTTTCCCACTGCCTCTGCTGTGGTCCAGGCCAGGCTTGGGGAGAACATTTTTACAACAGGCCAGTCCTACCCAGGAGAAAACAGCAGCTGGGACTTGCAGTCAGACTAGCAATAAACAAGGTAACAGTGGCTGCCCTGGTTTGTTTAACCATCTCCTTTTAATGTCCAGCTTGGTAGAATCATAGAATCATAGAATATTAGAGTTGGAAGGGACCTCAGGAGGTCATCTAGTCCAACCCCCTGCTCAAAGCAGGACTAACCTCAGCTATATCATCCCAACCAGGGCTTTGTCAAGCCTCAGCTTAAAAACCTCTAAGGATGGAGATTCCACCACCTCCCTAGGTAACCTATTCCAGTGCTTCACCACCCTCCTAGTAAAAAACTTTTTCCTAATGTCCAACCTAGACCTCCCGCCCTGCAACTTGAGACCGTTGCTCCTTGTTCTGTCATCTGCCACCACCGAGAACAGCCTAGCCCCATCCTCCCTGGAACCCCCTTTCAGGTAGTTAAAGGCCGCTATCAAATCCCCCCTCATTCTTCTCTTTTGCAGACTAAACAAGCCCAGTTCCCTCAGCCTCTCCTCATAAGTCCTGTGCTCCAGCCCCCTAATCATTTTGGTTGCCCTCCGCTGCACTCTCTCCAACTTGTCCACATCCTTTTTGTAGTGGGGGGCCCAAAACTGGACACAATATTCTAAATGCAGCCTCACCAATGCCGAATAGAGGGGAATAATCACTTCCCGTGACCTGCTGGCAATGCCCCTCCTAATGCAGCCCAATATGCCACTAGCCTTCTTGACAACCGGTAACCTGGGGCGTGGTCTCGGTTGACACCACCACTGATACTTGGGAAGGAAAGGATGGGCATAGGCTGGTTGAGTTGGAGCATGTTGAGAGGTGCTGACGTGGAGCATTATTCACTTGCCCACGCCTGGTGTGTGCACGCAGGTGGTAAGAGCTCACTTGAGACAATGTCTAACTGTTAGTGAGACACCACCGGAAACACGGACATTTCTGATACGTCTAGAAACCCTTGTGAAGCCCAAAACAGCAGGGAGGTAAAACCAGCGGCAGCAAAGAGCAGGGAGGAAGGAATGTTCAAACCTAACTATGGGGAGACCAAAGTCTCCCCTTCCCCTTAGCTTTCCATGGGATGGGGCTTCTCTCCTGGCCATTGAGCTGTCGCCTTGCCTTGCCCTGGCAGTCCCCTTAGTTAACAACGTTCTGAATGAATTAAAGGGGAGATGTAAGTTCTCTTTAGTTTGGAAAGGAGAGTCTGGGAGATGCCAGCTGCCATGCCTCCATGCTGCAAACTGCTGTGTGAAAAGACCCCTGTTGACTTCGGGGGGGCTCTGTGTGCATGGGTGGGTGAGGTCTGTCCGGACACAGCGGCTCGCAGGGTTGGAGCATAAGTCTAGACAGGTGTTCTTGATATTTCCTCCGTGAAGAATGTGACCGGAGCTATCGCTTTCCCCGCCAGAGCTTGGGATCTCTTTCGTCAAACCCTGATTTTACAGGCTGTGTTCTCAAAAGCCTGGCCTCCCTTGCACAAGTGCAATTTTCACCTAAGAAACCGTGCCGGTCTTTGACTGGGCATCTTGGTGCTTAGGCCCCAGTCTTCCTGACTGTGAACACAGACACGCAGAGTGGGGCCCATGATTCACTTCGCTGGCACCAAGAAGCGGGCACAAATTTAGCGGGTGTAGAAGGCTTTGCTTCCCGAAGTCTGGTCAGCCGCACTGCCCCTGCTACTGGGTATTGCTGAGTGGTAGCAGTGCTAGTGCTTTGAGTGGGTTGCTTCCTTATTTGAAGAGACGTCTGTGACACACGTGGGCAATTTCCTAGTCTCGTCTGTTTATAATCGAGACACCGGTTTTGTTTACCTAAAGCGCAGGTGGCAAGAACAGCAGCAAAGCTCCACGTGCGCCCTGCCTGTGTCTGAATCTCTCGCTAAAGCACTACTCCGGCCAGCTCCGTAGCCGGACAGCAGCGCTGTCTCTGCTCCTGCTCCTCATCTCAGCACTTTGCTCCCGAGCCCTGCCTGCTCCCGTTTGTCTCCCCGGGGAAATCTTTCAGCCCAAGCTCACACGGCTCTCTTCCTTCTTTGGAGCAGGGGCCTGGCAAAGTGGTGACTCTCACAGTCCCCTTAGCTATTCTCATGTGGCTCCCACGGCACATTCTTGTGGGGTCCAGTGCAGAAAGATCTCCCTGACGGCCCTTTTGTAGAGTTTCAAACCAAGTGCTTGGCGGTCAGTAATTCACAATGCGCATTTCACTGCTGCCTTGTCATCAGAAGGGATAATTCTATGAGATAACCAGAGCTTTCATTTATGAAGCGTGCTAGACAACGCAAAGCTCTTTACATAAAGAGGTGTCAACAAGCACATGCCACAGATGGGGAAACCGAGGCACAGGCACGTGCTGCTGGTGGTGGTGGGGGGGGAAGTAATTTATCTAAGATCCCAGCGCAGGTTAGTAGAATAGCCAAGAATAGTCTATAGGTCTCTACACCCCGTTCAATGTCTGGCTGCTCAGCTCTGGCATTAGAGGCAATATAATTGTTACGAATAGCATCTACCCTGCCTTTAGCAACATGAAGTGTACACTCCAGTGCAGCCTCCTCGCAAAGGTATTAATAGCGTAGATGATGAGGCATGGCTTAGGTGAGAGTAGAGTATAGACCCACCCATACCCTGCCCGGCTCTCTACACACCCAAGCTGTGCCTCCCTTCTCTGCGCTCCCACCCAGTGCTAGAGCCTGTCCCTGGCAATGGGGAAAAGCTCTATTGGGGGAGCCTCTGGCAGCTCCCCACGGCTGGAGCCCTTCTCCACTGCAGAGAAAGACTCAGGCTGCAGGAAAAAGCCCAGCAGTGGGGAGCTGCTGAGCCTTTCCTCGCTGCCTCCCCCGGCCAGACGCTTTGACTGACGCACGGGGCTGCACACCGCAGCGTGGGTGCTGCGCGCTTCTCACTGTGGCATGTAGCCGCATGTCCCCTGCACGCTGCTGAAAGTGCTGTGTGTAGTGTAGACGTATCCTGGATTTCGAGTTATTACTCGGTCAGATTTTCTTCTTCCCACTCCATCCCACCTAATCAGCAAGGGAAGGTTCAGGGCCCTGGAAATGGGTGGAAAATGACCAGAGAGGCAGCGTTCAGAACGTGTGTGGGGAGACATCTTCTCCCTTTTTTTTTTTTTTTTAAAAGAAAAGGGGATACACGATTCTGAATTCCTTTTCCAGGCAAGCATTGAGCTCAAGGGCAGGAGCGATGTGGGGAAATAATCCTCCTGATGCATTCTGTGTTACAACTCAGCCTGCATTTAAAAAGCTTTGTCACTCCAATAACACGCTTTGCATTGGTGGCCTAGCCTACAAGCCTCATTTGGACAGAGGCTGGACATGATGAACACATCAACTGAACTAGACTTGGCCCTCAAGAAGCCCTCCTCCCAGGAATCTACCGTAGCCTTGCGCTGGCAGACAGAAGGAGTTGGAGTTTGAGCCAGCTATAACTAATTAGGTTTCGACTCTTTAAGCCTTACAGTGTGGCTTAATGAAAGCCCATGGACAGACTTTACTGAGGCATAATAATGATGCAAGCTAAGGAGGGTATCAGCCCTTGCAGTACAGAGAAGAAAATCTGTGCGGGCTCCTAAGGCATCCAGCCCAGCTGGGATCTGGGTGTTGCATTCACAATTAAATTACATGAGTGTGCACCCAGGTCTGTTACAGCTATTCCCCTCCCATTAAGTAATGTAGGGGAGCACGTGTGTGGGGAGTCCGCCTCTATTTTTTCCCTTCTGCCCCCTCCTTTCTTTCCAAGTGAGAGATAGCTGGACCACTTTCCGCCGTCCACTTTACTAGAAGGCTTGTGCATAGGCCTCACGTTGTGCCCTGATGTGACCAAGCCTGGGTTCCACCTGGTGGCAAGGAAATCCGTGGTGAGGGCGCATCTGCTGGAAATGCCGTATCCCTGGGACAGGTGCCAGCCTGAAATTACCAAGGGCCTGAGGTAGGAGCAAATGTGGGAGGATCAAAGTCTGTATTTAGGGTGCTCCTGTGGACATCTTCTGGTTCCACTCCAGAATTACAACCTGGAAATGTCTCGTCCTCTGTCACAGCGCTCTCCAGCACCCCAGCCTGATGGAGGCTCTGCCGCTGCCTCAGTTTCCCCTCTGACTCTCTGAATGTGCATGCCTCCTTGCTCCCACAGGCCATGGTGGAGTGACCCGCATTCGGTCCTTGGCCCCTCTCCAGCTGTGAGGGAGGCAGCCCCTCTGAGAGCAGGGGCCTCTTCTGTACTGTCAGCAGATGACCCCTGGCTCCTAGACTGGGGCACAGGCCAGAGCTCAGACTTTAATCCCCTCAAGGACCAGCTCACCCTGTGCCACCCTCCTTTCCCTCCTATCTGTTGTTCATTCTCCCCCTGCCATCTGGCTCAGCGCCCCTGAGTTCAGGCCCGTCCTCCATCCCTTTTGAAACCTTGTTCCATTGTTACATATGGTTTCACTTGCACTTTGTAAATCATGTAATTTTCACTCTTTCTCTCACACAGGGAACGGTCCCGAACTCCCTTCCCCAGTCCTCCTGTAGCCACCTGGGCCCCTTGCCACCCCTGCTGGGAGCCACTCCAGCCTCTCTCCCAGGGCCCTTCTCTCACCCAACATACCAGGTGAAGTTGGTTGCTGATGTTGGAAGTTGGTAGGAAGCATCCCAGGACTGAAAGGGGATGGCAGCCGCTGCTGCCCTGCTGGCAGCAATCAGACATGTCCTTTCCCCACAGGGCCGGGTCTCTCCTCCTGGGATGGAAGAAGGCCCCATGTGGTGGTGGGTGTCTGGGCCAAATGCCCTTAGGGGCCTGAGTTGCTCTTTATAGTATAGATGGGGGTGTCTGGAACTTGCCCCGGTCATTGTGTGGCATTCCTGGAAGCTGTGGGTGTTCTCCTTTTTCTCCTGCCAGGGGAGTCGAAGTGGCTAAAGACACTTCAGTTAATGGTGCACGTGGGATGGGCATGTTTGTGAAACTCTGGGCCCTGCTGGTGGGATCACTGGGGATTGGGATCTGACATTGGGAGGTGGGCCAGCTTTGCCACATTGTAGTGCAAATGGAGAGAAAGAAAGAAGGGAAACCAGCCGCATGGAGTCACTTCGTCCAGATGTAGGGCACAGGCCCCAGGATTCGGGGACAATCCTTCTGAAATATTAGAGGCAGCGTTTCAAAGCGGAACCTTTGGCCTGACTCTTCTGTTCTGGTGGGTTTGAAATGAATGAAAAATGGGTCTAGCTCTTTCCTGGCAGAAATGAACAGATTGCTAGGCGACTTGGCAGAGGGAAAAGGAAGCATTTCACCAACAGAAGAGAAGTGACTCGGGCAGGCAGCCTGCACATTCAGGATTTTTTCAAGGATGTGTTCATCACAGTTAGAAAACTGCTGGAAGTCTACTGCTGTCCTGCTATGTTCTCCCATTCCCACGCTCCGTTTAGACAATTATAACACTAGATTGATCTCATCTTTCGCTCTGCTCGAATGCTCCCTTCCACTTCACCTGCTGGCCCTTTAGGATTATTACTTGAACCTATATTCACTAGCTGAGGCAAGAATGGTCATGTTCCCAAGGCACCAGCCTGGGACCCCAGCGCTACGTTCAGTTCCCAGCTCTGCTCCCTACATGACTTTGGACAAGCAGCTCAATCTTTCTGTCTTGGTTCTCTGTGACGTGGTAATAGCCACCCCTACCTCACAGCGTGTTGAGGATGTAGAGCTCAGACATCAGGAATAGGGATGTAAAGCCAGCTGGATAGGACTCCTTTCGTTACCAATCCCTGGCTAGGCTACTAATGACTAGCCATCCTCCTCCGTGTAGGTCTGAGAATCTCTCTCTCTCCTGTAAGTGTAACTCTTATGATTTTGTAACTAATGGGGAACTTCAAGACCACATGTGCTGTCCTAAGGTGGGTATAAAAGAGGGCTGAAACTGGGCCAGTGTGTGTGTGAAAGGGCACCATGGCTAGGTAAAGGATTCATCTCCTCCCTGCCTACGCTTCCCATTTTGCTTTACTTGAATTGCTCAGTATGACAGGAGTAGTTCCAGTTTCATGCCAGTGGATTAGTTTATTTTTGAGGCAGGCAGGTTTGGCATTCGCAGGTTTAGGTCATTTTGCAGCAGATCTATGCACATAAGTTCATATATCACCAAAAATAGTTTCCAGAGACTGTTGCTGTCATGATTAAATGGTAAGCAAACAATAATAAATGACACAAAAATTGATCATCACTGGACAAGTCTTGGCAGCTAGATGTTCATACGGGAATAGATCCAATGATATACAAGTACCTAGAAATATATTTGCTGTTAAAACGTCTAGCATTGAATTTGGGAAAGCAACAGGGAATGTTCAGACAAGTTGTGTTGTTGCGATCCAGACATTATTTCCCACTGTCATTTGTCTAATTATCCTTCTGTGCTAGAAAATGGTGATATGAGTTAAACAGATTACCAAATATGTCTCTCTTATATAATATACAGATGCATTAAAAGCAATCAGGGAAAGATTCATGTGCTTTTAATTCTCCCTTGGACATATATGGTGCCATCTCATCTTTCGGATATGATGGGCGCAATGGGGTTTTCACTTGCATCAGCCAGTGAGGTTATAATGTTGAAAGTTAAAGCAGAATTTGCCCGTTGTCAGTTCTTCATTATATTTGGTCTGTGTGAGTCATGATCCTTAACTTCAGCTGTAAGAAGAGTACAAAAGTGGGGATACAGCATAATCCAGTGGTTGGTGCATTTGTCTGGGAGTCAGGAGAGCTGGATTCTATTCCCGGCTTTGCCACGGACAAACTGTGACCGTGTGTATTCTTTGTCTGATTTATTTCGCCCCTACCGCAGAGTGCACAATCTTTCTTGCTCTTTGTGTACAGCACCAATCATAATGGATTAGGTATTACTGTAATTCTAGGACTGGTCCAAAGGCATAATGTACATGCTTATTTTCCCCTCCGTTATTTTAATTGATTATGGTCAGGAAATATAATTGGGTCCAGCTTCTTCTCTCCTCAATCTAAAGCAGCAGAGAGAAGTAAAGATTTGAGGGAAGAAATCCTGACCCTACTGAATTCTTTGGCAAATCCCCCCCATTGACTTCACCAGGACCAGGATTTCACTAAGGTGTATACAGAAGGTTCTGTCTTCTGCCTTTCTGTTTCAGAAGGAAAATGCACTGGACAAGGACAAAGCAGTCTCTGGAATAATTTAACCTTCAGGAAAGGTTCCGGAATGTGGGGCTTAATCTCTGCTACGTTTATGGAATGGTTTTTAGACAGTAAAGTGTAAGAATAATTATTCTTGTCACTAATCTAGATTCTATGCAAAAGACAAACGCTGTACTGATAAACGGATAGCCAGGGAAGATTAAGATAGTACCTTCCTCTTTACTCTCCTACCCGTTGCTGTAATGCTCACGTTCTTTGTTTAATGGACCATTTACCAGGCAGTTGAGATGCTGAAGTGATCAAACTGAAATACTTTGTTTGAAATTATTCTTAAGGGCAAGGCTCTGTTGCTCTTCTACGTGGGCAGCTCAATCTGTGTGACTGCTTGAAACGTTACAATGTTGTGTAGTCTGCAAATAAGGCACTCCCTTGGTCTGTGGTTAGCACAGACTTTCTTCATGCAGGACAGTTTGTTTCCAGGTGAGCCCAGTTGCCGTGGCGGCCTGGTACACCAGCCTTTTCACCTCTCAAGACCTCCTTTGGTCACAGTGGAAAATACATTTGGATGGGACCACCGAACCTGTAGTAGACCCAGATTTTTAAAGGTATTTAGGTGCCTAATGCCCATTGAACTCAACAGCGCCTTAAATATCTTTGAAACTCTGGGCCTTAGGGTTAAACTGTATGATTGTGAGTGCCAAAGTTCCTGGCCTGGAAAGGTGAGGGTGGGGGCCAGCGCAGGATTGAGACGCATGAGTAAAGGTGCTGGAGCACTGGAATGGGTTACCTAGGGAGGCGGTGCAATCTCCATCCATAGAGCGTTTTATGGCCCACCTTGACCAAGCCCTGGCTGGGATGGTTTAGTCGGGGTTGGTCCTGCTTTGAGCAGGGGACTGGACTAGAGACCTCCTGAGCTCCCTTCCAGCCCTCATCTTCTAGGATTCTAAAGCTGTGCAAGGGAGATCTGGTGATGATATTGGCCACATGTTGCCTATCACAAAATGGGGCTTTTAGTCTCTCACCATCATGAACATAAGGGGGAAGAATCCCCAGAGACTAAACTGATTGGTATGTCCTCTCTCAGATACACTAAGACCTGATGGGTCTCAAACGGGAGAACCATTGTGATTCCACCACCATCAAAATAAATAGGCTGGGTTGCTTTTGCCCTAGCTGCGGAGGTAGGTTAGATAAATGCCGGACGCAGAAATCTACAAACAGTCTCCTTCTGAAAGTGCCTGCAAAGGGTCTCTTCCCACGTAGACAGCTGTAGTTTTAGGAGCGTTCAGGCAATCAAGAAAATGACCTCTATCGTTAGATGTGTGCCTCTTCAGTCTAGCAGGCAAAGCTATAACAGGATCCAATGGCTCCAAGTGGAATCTAGAAAAATTCAGACTGGAAATAAAGCGTGCATTTTCTACAGTGCAGGTAATTAAGCATTGGAACGATTTATCAAGGGTTGGGGTGGATTCACTCTTTAAATCAAGACTTTCTGGGAGATATGTTAGCAAAACACAAAATGTATTGGTCTCTGTAGAGGGGTAAATGGGTAAAATGTAATGGCCTCCGATATACAGGAGTCAGACAAGATGATCTAGTCTTGCCTTCTGACCTTAAACTGTAGAGAGTTTGTGTGTGGTGCTTCATAGTTGAACTATATACATATATATACACACACACATGTGCATATGCATACTCCAGAAGGGAACATTAAGAAATAAACAGGATCACCAGGTCAAATAGATTTAGCAGTCTGTCCTGTTTTTTGTTTTTGTTTTTGTTTTTTAAATTGTGCCTGCTTTCTAATTTGAATTTGTCTGGCTTCAGTTTACAGCTATTGATTTTTTGTGTTTCTTTCTCTGCTTTAGTATCTGGTATTTTCTCTCCATTGCTTATGTACAGTAATCAATTCATCTCTCAATCTTGCTTTTGATAAGCTAAACCTACCACTGTAAAGCATTTCCCCCCAGTTTTTGAATAACTATTTTGTGGCTCCTTTCTGTATCTTCTCCAATTTTTCAAGACCTTTTGAAACATCAGAGCTAGACACAGTATTCCAGTATTGGTATCACCAATATGATGTGCAGAGGTAAAATCAACTCCTTGGTCCTACTCATTATTCCCCAGTTTATCAAGGATCACATTAGCCCTTTTTGCCACAGCAACATGCTGGGAGCTCCTGTTGAGTGGCTTGTCCACTAAAACCCCAGACTCATTTCCGGAGTCACAGCTTTCCAGGATAGAGTGCTCCATTTTGTAGGTATGGCCTGCACTCCTTGTTCCTAGGTGTTTTAGCCTGTACCGATGTATCTCTCTGAAAGCTGGTCGGATGAGCCACTTGGACTGCTTCTGGGCTTGGAGAGAGGCCTGTGATGGGTAAACGTGGACTCCACAATGATATCTCACTCTTAGGCAGAGTTATCTAGGCCTATCAGCTGAAAATTGGTTCAGAAAATCTAATGGATCTTCATGCGTCTCCAATATGTAGCACAAGCTGCTTTTCAGACGTTGCTTCAGAGAGCTTGAGATGCCAAAGAGCTCTCCAGCTTAATATCTGAATGTGCAGTCTGAGTGAGGAGTATGAGATGTTACCCCTTCTGTACTTCGAGTCATAACGCTTTAGTTCTTCTTGGATAATTCAGGACTTATAAGAAGGGGACACTGCTGTTGAAATGGTATGTTTCTGCAGTGTTAAATGCATATGGAAAAAGCTCAAGCCGAAGAGAGGGGAATTTGTTAAACCAACCATATTTTCCGAATGAAAGGGGAGGAGTAAATCATTAAAGTCAAGTTCCTGGTTCTAAAAAACTATCCTTCAGCAATGGGCTCTCTCTTGGACACGATTGGATATAAACTTCCAACTGCAGTTAAACAAAATTCTAAGAAACATACTTTACCTACAGTTACACTGAAAACGTTTTGCTCAAAGTTATGGTATGCTCAAGTTGTAGTGGGAACAAGCTCTTTCACCATCTATTGGTGAGTTGGAGGAAGAGCCAGTATGAGCCAGGCCTCATTTGCATATTTGTACCCACCACCCCAATGTCAACGTGTTGGTCATTTTGATTCCAATTCATGTACGTTTTGGGTGATGAAATGTTTTTATCCTTATTGTGTGACGCTAGGGCAAGAGAACTGTACTGAATATCCCTGAGTGAGGCGTCACCATAACCACAGCCTCAGCCTTGTGCTGCTGTGTAGTGGAGCTTGGACACAAGCCAGGCAGAAGGGTTTTTAATCTTTTGAGAAGGAGTGTTCTCTTAGTGGCAGGACTTTGCTCAAGGGATCTATATGCTAATGAGGGCCCTGCTTACCCAGCACCAGCAAAGCTGACATTGCTGTAGCTGGCTTAGTAGGTGAAGTCTCAGAAGCAGGCCAGGCAGTGCTTCCTGTAGGGGCTGGAGAAAGGCCTCTCCAAGGGCACTCCTGGACTCTGAGACTATGCTACCCACTGACAGCAAACTACAAGTGGGGTTTAGTGGAGAGGGAGGGGAGAAATGAGGTGTTAAAGGGACATTTGTTCATCGGGTGTTCACACAAGTGAGGAATTGAGGTAAAGGCCACTGCCGAAGACCCTGTGGGGTTGGATGCTGTATTATTGGTATAAATATATGGTTGATTTATTGTTGCTGTGTTCCCTTCTCTCTTATGTTTTCCTTGTTCTGTGTACACACTCACTGCATGTGAGAGGGGGAAATGTTGCCTGTTCAGGATGCCCAAGAGAGATTAATTTCCCCAAGTTCCTGGCTGGGGGCTTGAGCCAGTGGTGAGTTAATTGTACGAGACATCCCAACACATTTGAACCTGGCCCCTTTTGCTGCTACCAGCTGACAGAAGGGTTACATTACAGATGTCCTTAATGTCACATCTTTAAGGGCCCTGTTTCCTAGCAGTTAGAATGCAACCCTGGAACTCCTGGTTTCTACTCTGTTTCCTAAAGCTTCATGTGTTAAGCCATTTCCCTCTCACCGCTTGTGTTCATCCATCTATCAACTGAGGATAACATTGCCTTATTCCACAGGGAAACTGAAAACTGCTCAGAGACCCTCAGTTCTCACCCATTCCTGTTAGAAGTACATAGTGGTTTTAATGAAAATATTCCCATAATCCATCAGCATTCAGAACTCCAGGGGACTTCAAGGGATGATTCATTCCATGTGACAGCAGTAAGACGGAGCCATTATACATGCACAATCTATGGTCTTTCTGTGTTACACATGTAAATGTCACTTTTTGATCAGAAGTTTTCAAAATCTGGGAAAAATGGATGGTTTCTATGAAAATGTGAAATGGACAAACTTACCCATTGTGTAGCATGATTACAATTGATCTAGAATATTCTTTACACTGATTTTTAGTTGATTCTTTTTTGGAGGACGTGTATCTGGGAAGCTTCTTACTTCACATCTGTCCCAGAATGCTCTCTGAGCTAAGGCAAGTTACTGTTGCTCATAACACCATGCAGTAAAGCTCTCTGCATGCTGCCCCATGCCTTCTCCAGTCTGACCTCACTAGTACCTGGTCCTACAAAGTAGTTTTTGCACTTTAAAAGGCAGAGGAGCAAACCACTTACCACCATCAGGCTCTCCAGTCTGAAACAGGACAGGTGCATCCTTGCTGATTTTTCCCTTTCTGGTGCAGGCAGAGCAAGCGGAAGGTATTATTATGAACACAGACAGTTCCAGCAGCACATGCTGTCAGAACAATGGTGGTCATTGGCTGAGCTCCAGTATTCTGTCAACTGGGGTAATCGCAGGTGTAGGAGAAGGATGAAAAACGAAGAGGAGATTAAGGTAGAAGGAGAAGAAAGTGTGTGTGCGTGTGTGATGTATAGTAATATGCTTCTTCAGTACACTTTGGATGAATTTGATAAATGCTAATAAGTACAACTCGCCTGATTATACATCTGGGAATTCACATGTTTCCATGAGGTCCCTTCCTCTGGCACAGGATGGATCAGCTGTGTGGCATTGTAAACAATTGTTCTGGGAATGTCGAAACTATCTACATCTTAAAATAGAGCACTGAATGTCTGTGTACTAAAATAAGCATCTGGGACTTCGAAATCCAGCTGGGCAGAGTAACATCTGTTTTAGAATGACTGCTCCTGGATTTTAAGGAGTAGCGTGTAAATTCCTAATCCACATTTCTTAACTCTCTCCTCTCTTGTGCATTTTTATCCTGCCCTAGCCAGCGCCAGTGGGGGCAATGAGACTGCAAAACCATTTTCAGATTTTGGGTTCTTTAGCTCTGGCAATACTAACATTTACTCCTAAGCTGCCTGGGGTCTCTGTGAAGCAAGGCTGCTGATGTTGCTCCCAATGCATCTTTCTCTCTCTCAAATTTAGAAACCTGGTACTGTGAGACATAAGGTGAGAGCAATGGGACGAACTGCAGCCTTCCGATTTAAGTTACATTTGTCACTTACCATCCTGGAGACACACGTTACCTCCTCCACTCTGTTCAACATAGAGCTCCTACAATGATCTTCCTCGGGCGTCAATCAGAATACATCACCCCCTGTGACCTTCCTCTCTGCAATCTGCACTGGTGAATCGCTCTGCCCCCAAACCCTCACTCTTGAAGCCTGTCTCACTCTGCCTCACTGTGTGAACTCCCACTCCTGGGCAGATCATGCACAGTATCCAGCAAGCAAGTTGCTCCCAACTCAGTGAGTGAGTACCTCTAGCCAACCACTCACGGGGTTATGCAATGGTATAACCCAAGCCACTACCCCAGGTCCCAGATGCAACCCTAGGAACTGCTATCTTACAATGTTCGGTGCTGTCCACTGCACACCACACGCTCATTGGTTCATCCATTTATCAAAGAAATTGATATGCACCTGCCTTGTCACTTCAAACGGAGTCTTAACACACCTTAAACCACATGCACTGCTTTAGATAAAACAACAAATGTATTAAGTACAGACAGATTTTAAATGCGTATAAGTCAGAGGAAAACAAATCAGATTTGATCAAACAAAAACCACATTCTAAACTAAGCTTAACACTTTCAGCAACTTTACGTATTCAGATGATTCTCACCACAGGCTGGCTGGTCTGCCTCCAGGCAGGCCCTTCCCCTATGATCAGCATTTCAGTTGCTTGGTGGTGGTTGCGGATGGAGGTGGAAGAGAGAGCCAGAACAGCAAAATGTCTGCCCTTTTTAACATGTTCCTTTGCCCCCCTCTGGGGCCTCCTCCCCTCCTCCCCCCATCAGGGTCTGGTGACAACGTCCTTGTACGGCTTCCTCCATGCCTGATTCAGTGAGTATCCTCTTACCAATACTTAGGCTAGTCCATTGCTCCTGGAAGAGCTGGTTTGTTTTATTCATGGCTTAGTGAGGTGTGAACTGCCCCTCTACTCTTGGAGAGTTTTGTCTGAATCTGCTTCAGGCTATGAAACACACCTTTGGGAACATTATATAGCGAAGCTTCGTCACCATACATGTGACATTGCAACAAACATATCACTATAACAAGAAGGTTCAGTATGTCATGAGCATTGCAGAAACATCTTACGTGATGTACTTTGCATTAAACAATACACAATTACACTATGCGGATGATCATGAATTACACAATTACACCATAAGGGTGTATGTGGGGGAGCAGTGTGTCATGCCCCCTCATCTTTGTAACCCTCTGTTGGCTTCAAGTTGAAACTACTGGTCTTCACTTTCAAGGTCCCATGCAGTTCCTCTCTGTGGTCCCCGTATCTTGTTGATCTCATCTGTCGTCACTGTGCGGCCTTCCTCTCTCCGCCAGTGGTGCCAGGTGTGATGTCCCGTTTCTCTCCTACTGCAGCCTTTTCCCTGGCAGCCCCATGCTCACACAGTGCTTTTTCCAATCTGATTTACCAAGTCACCACCCTCCTCCCCCGTGCAGGGTGCACAGAGGTGAGATACGATATAAAGGGTTTACTGACACTCAGTTTGGATAACCTGCATCATCCACGCATGGCTTTGACACCTGTCAGTGATTCCACCATGCTAAACTTATGCCAATAACCCCTTATGGCATAACAACATGAATTCCCTGTCTTACACTTCAACCTCACCCACTGGGCATTAGAGAAACCGTCCCAAACAAGGGGGGCTGGCCAACTTACTGCCTTTTAAAACCTCCAGCACTTTTTGGATCCCCACCCCAGTCTGTTCATTCTAATTCATTCCTTTCTAATGAATGAATGCTGGCGTCCTAATAGAAGCTCTGCAGTGCTATCCATACAGCGGGGGTGGAGTTGTTGCTGTGGTCCCTGTCCATCAGTGCAGCCTATTGCTTTGTAACACATCCACGGTCTCCTAGCTCTTGCTGCTGACACACTTGTCAGTTGCCTGTGGCGGTGAGGCTGAAAAAGCCTCAGGCCCTTGACTCTGGACTGACTGAAAGGGAATCTAGTTAACGGTACAGAGAATGGTGCACAATTTAGCAGTCCTGGCTCCGTCCAGCAGAGGGCAGTATTGCACACCAACCAGTTCATTGCAATCGTTTTTCCCCCGTAGTAGAGAACAGCAGGTGACTGTGAGCTAGCTTTGTCGTGATCCAAAGCTGCACTGAACAAGCTGGCCTGCAGCTGTACATTGGAAATGGAACTGTATGATTTCCTGCACTACACTGAATTACCTCCCTCCTTCTAATAAAACAGGCTCATCAGGACACTGCTCACATCTGGACTGGTTCCAGCATGCTCTGGTTCTATGTAAATTAAAGCTCAATGGTTCCCGCACTGCTCGCTGTGTGTCAAGCAATCACAAACAGCGAAGACGCAACCAGACGATACAAATGTCATGACTTTGTTCCTATTCGTTCCTGGCTATTTGTGTGTCTAGGTCCCCTGGCAATCTTTCCTGAATTATGGGGCCGGAATTGGGTCGAACATCTCCTCCTCTTCTATAGGAAACTGAAATGAGCCCTACACTCTAGC
Organism: Emydura macquarii macquarii; assembly: GCF_026122565.2. Lineage (NCBI taxonomy): Eukaryota > Metazoa > Chordata > Testudines > Chelidae > Emydura > Emydura macquarii. The sequence goes on from NW_027131688.1 coordinate 3,756,110, forward strand.
TCTGAGACAGTGTGATTGCAACGGGTTTTGAGGGACATTAATTTCTGAAGACAATTTCCTAAAGGCATTCTGTGTGCCGGGTGCTGTGGTATTCAGCATGAGATTGCATAGTTTGATGGAAAAGCTACACTGCATGAAATTCATTTCGACTGAGGAAAATGTACTTCCGAGGTCTTAAAGCAGCAGCCGCAGTCCTGCCCATGTACATACTCCTTGTCCTGCGAAGAACCAGCTGCACATTGCACGCCCTGTCTGCATTCTCCCCCAGGGCGCTCAGCTTGGCAGAGGTTGCCACAAAAGAGAAACCTGCTGCACAGACATGGCTGAGGTCACGCTTGGCATTTACCGCAGTTAATGCCAGGCAGTGGAGTTAGGAGAGACATGTCTGCATGGAGAGCGGCAATGGCTCAGATGTGGTAGGCAGAATGGGAGGTCACAGGGACACAGCTGGAATGTGTCTGTGGGGGCAGACTCGGTGCAGCATTGGCTCAAGTGCAGAATGAGATCTCGGCAACCCCAGGGGCAAGACACTTAACTTTCATTAAAGAAACGAGAGCCTGCAAACCCCTCGTTGACGCTCCTGGGCTGGGCTGCCTGTGGAACCCAGCCAGCTGGCAACAGCTTGGCAGATGACAAGCAATACTCCACGCGCAGCCATTCTGCTTGGGAAAAATGCCCTGCTATCTTGCCCTGCTGTTCCTGCCCCACCCATTTATTCATGCCTGTTGTGTCTTGTCATGAGCCTAGATGGTAACTTGCCTCGGAGAAGGTGTGCTTTCAGGACCCGTCTGTACAGCACCCAGCGCAGCAGGGCCCTTCTTCCTGTTGGGGGTTCTGTGTGCTACTGCAACACCAGCACAACAACATGGCAAAAGAGCGAGTCTGGGGTTAGTGTCTGAAATCAAGAGCGCTGTTTCCAGTGACTCAGTAGCTCCAGCAGGGGCCCAGGCTCTGAACCAGCCAGGCGCTGAGTGCAGTGCTGTGAGGAGCTGGGTGCTCACCGCTCCCCGTGTCTCTGTGTGCACGCAGAGCCCCGTAGTTCTCTCCGACTCCAACGGGTTAAACGCAGCGCGTGCTCCCTCGTGCGCCCCCACTCTGGTGGCCCTAAGTCCTAGCCTGAGTGATGCAGCCAGGCTGACCGTTGCCCACGCTACTGGCTACAACAGAAGGGCTCGTGGCACTTGGGACTGGGCCCGGGGTGGTTTTGCCATTGGCGTCAGTGGGCACAGCCGTAAGCTTGTAGGCAATGACACCTGTTCCTTGCACCATTGCATCTTCCCTCTGATGCGATTGCTGCAGGTTCAGGCAGTGAGCACGCATCTGTACCGACTGAACTCCCACGCGAATGACGCGGCTCCTGGGTCTGTCGCCGGGCCTCCGAACTCCGTCTGGTGGGAGGGAAAGGAACGGAGGATGGCGTTAGACTTGGAGCTTGGTGCTGCTGTGTTACTAGAGGAGGGGTGTCGTGGGGTCGTGCTGCATGGGCCGTACCGTAGCTTGGAGAAATTTAAAGCAGAGGAGCGGGTGAGAACTTCTCAGGCACATGGCCCCACGGCTGACCCGTTTCAATTTCTCTTGTCATTTGTTAACTCTCAACCAACTCATCCCCTACACCCTGTCCTCTCCTCCTGCAGTGGAATCATGATGCTGAATTCATGATCTTTCCAGCTTCCTGTGCTAATGTACCAGGATGGCACAAACACCAAGAGTCCGGTAGCCCCTTGACAGCACAGACGCAGTGTTAGGAACGTCTGTCTGATTTTGCTGAAGAAATATTTGTATGTTTGGCTATTAGACAAGCACAAACCTCTTGAAAGAGAAGGAACAACAAGAGTGCTGTAGCACTTTAAAGACTAACAAATTAAATTTCTGTAGGCATAAGCTTTCGTGGGCTGCAACCCACTTGTTGTATACAGACTAACACGGCTACCCCTCTGGAACTTGAAAGAGAAGGTAACGCAGCCACTATCCGGGAAAGGAGATTTCTTTTGCATAGCTCCTCCTCTCATTTCGGCCTGTGACGCGAAAGCCCCGTCTTAAGAGACAGCAGACGAAAGGGACACGGCAGAACTGATCTGACTGTTAAGTCCCCCTCCTGTGACCCTTTCCTAATTCTACATTGGCAAGTTAATGGAGTTTCACTCTTGGCGGAGCTCTGATAATTTACTGCACTGAGTTATTGCTGTAGGACGTTGCCCAAGTAGCCTGCACGGCAGCTGCAGCAATACAAGGCACTAAAGCTCAGCATGCTGAGAATTAAACAGGGTCACCCAGGTCAGACAGATTGAGCAGTCAGTCTGGCTGCTAGATTGGTCAGATAACTCCTTTGCCTCTCCGGCAGGCAGCTCTGTCAGATGTGCCAGGCTGACGATAATCCCCACTCTCCGGCTGTATGTTGCTCCTAATTCAGTTCCCTAATTATTCTGAAGGGCCTGCCGCTCTCCAGCATGTCTGCGGCGTAGGGCAAAGGTTCATTACCCAAGAGGCAGTGAAGAAATTCACGGTAATAGGCAAAGGTGAGAGAGGGGCATGCTAGGGGAGAGGCTGGAGTGGCTGCATTGCTGTTGAGATGAACGAGGGGCCACCAGGCTGAGTGGGAAGCCGGGAAGGCCTAGCAGGCTGGGCTGTGACAGGCTTTCTGGGGGAAGCTGTCCACACGCAACACTTAATATCCCTTCCCAGGGGCCGAGTGGAATGCCCCATTCAGAAGAGAGCAGGACGGTAGAGATCTGCCCTATGAGTGTGACAGAGGGCGGCTGTCCTAGTGGGCTAGTGTGTGCCGGGGCTGTGACAGCCCCATCCTAACACAGAGATGTGCGGTATGGTTCCCTGCATGCGAACGCTTACCTGGAAAGGACCACCCGTGCGATGTGGGGACATGAGGGCTAACAGGATCTGTGGAGACACAGGTCCCTACCTGGCTCTGGCTGATTGCCAGACAGTGTAGAAATCCAGCTTCATCACCTTACTAGACATCCACGTGGCTGGGGCACGTCCCACCCCATAAGAGCAGGAGAGAAGTGGGATGGGGGGACAGCAGTGAGATGATCTCTCCAGATTAGGCCAGGGCCGGAGGAAAGACCTCAGGAATCCTCCAGCTCCGACCAGAGTGCAAGCTTGGTGGTTTTGGCGATGCTAGTAGTTGAACTGGGCAAAATCTTCGGACCAAAGCTGTTTGTGGTGAAAAGTGGCGGCACCAAAAGTTTTCACGAACGTTGCTGCATTTCAGCAAATTGTTTCAGCTGGGAAAAAAGAAAAGAAAAAGAAAACCAAAATGTGTGACAACACTGAAACGACTTTGAAAGAAAACACTTCCATCTCTTTTTAAAATGTGAAATGAGCTTGTCTGGAAATTTCCTTTCCTTTTATTTAAAAAAAAAAAAAAAGAAACATAAAAAGAATGCGTGAAATCAAACCAAAATGAAACTGGAAAATCCAGCCCTCTCCGAAAGTTCTGGCCATGATCTAATTCCAAAGCAGCTTTAGCCAAGATACGCTGCCATTCAGATTTTTAAGCAAATAAAAAGCAGTTTAATTGCGAGACTTGGGAGCTCTTCAGTAAGGTGAACACAATAAAATAGTTGCAGCAGCAGGAAATCTGTCTGCGATATCTGGGCGGAGGGACACTGACATTTCTGTCTAACAAAATAGAAATGCCTCATGGAGGCCAAAAACTTAGCAAGATTCGGAGGGTCTGGCTGTCTAGATGGGTGAGAACAGCAGCTGGAATTGTTATCGTTAATAAGGGATAGAGTATTGGGAGCTAGAGCAAACCTCATGAGGTTGGATTAAATCCTGACTCTATTAAGGATCAGGGGGACACCTTCATGGGGGCAGATTACCCCTCCTCTACCTATGGTGGGAATCTTGCACCTTCCTCTGAACCAGACGTGCTCAGTGCCTGTAACCAGGGGCCAGCGGTTCAAAAGCACAGCGTCTTGAGCTGGAACAGCTGTGTCCAGACTGTTCGAACAGCGAGGGCTGGTGGGTGCTGAGCACTTGGAAATCTGAGCCTGTGTGCTGGAGCGAGGACGGAGCACGCGATCGCAGAGCAGAGGCAGGCAAAGCAACTGCTTGCTGTTTTGCTGCAGGTGGCACTCTCGTTACTTGGATAACGATCCATCCCTGTGGTCACCGGAGCTTTGGGGCGTTGTGCAGGCAGGAGTGTGCTTGTGACTAAGTTGTTTTCAGCATCGAGTAGCCACTTGTCCATGCCTGGCTGACCTCTGGAGCTGCGTTAAGCACTCCTTTGCAGGCCATGGCTTTCAATCAGGGCATTCACACCTTAACGCAAGCCCCCCAGAGAATTGTTTTTCCTGGTGGGGGTTTTCCTGTGGGGGGAGGGGAGGAGAACCTTTCAAAACCCAGTTCTCCAGGACGTCTTTTTAGTGAGAGAAGCCAGATTTCTCTCTCCGCCTCGCTGCACTGTTTAGTTCTGCAGAGAGCCTGTATCTGTGCATGGGTGTAGAGTGGGAGATGCTCTTTCTCTTGAACTTTTTGACGCGACAGCTGGGGGACATTGCTGTGGAAAGTGAGCATTTAACGTACTGTGGGCTGCAAGAATCATAGCCAGCAGTGTGGCGTGTTGGGGAATGGGACATCTAAGCTGGCCAGGGGGAAGATTGCCTCAGAAACCACCAGGAGGCCTCCAATGACAAAATCGTCCCTGTCCTAGTTTAGCTTCACTTCTGCAGGATACCCTGAAACACACCCTGCCTTGTCCTCTTCATTTGAGGCTGAGGGAACTAGGCTCATTTAATCTGCAGAAGAGAAAAGCGAGAGGGATTCGATAGCAGCCTTTAACTACCTGAAAGGGGGTTCCAGGGAGGATGGAGCTAGGCTGTTCTCAGTGGTGGCAGATGACAGAACAAGGAGCAACGGTCTCAAGTTGCAGTGGGGCAGGTCTAGGTTGGATATTAGGAAAATCTTTCTCACTAGGAGGGGGTGAAGCACTGGAATGGGTTACGTAGGGAGGTGGTGGAATCTCCATCCTTAGAGGTTTTTAAGGTGTGACTTGACAAAGCCCTGGCTGGGCTGGTTTAGTTGGGGTTGGTCCTGCTTTGAGCAGGGGTTGGACTAGATGATCTCCCGAGGTCCCTTCCAACCCTAATCTTCTATGATTCTTCTATGGTTTTATTTTATTGGGGATTCCAGAGTTGTTGGTGGTGGTGGGTTTTATTCTTTGAATTACTGTCGCACTTAAGAGCGGCAGCCACAAACCAGGGCCCCGCTGTGCTAGGCGCTGTACAAACACAGAACAAAAAGGGTGCCTGCCCTCAAAAGCAGATCATCTAAGTTGCTTTTCCTCTAGTTTAGAGTCTCTCTTCCAGCGAAAGATGAGCCAAGCATGGGTTTGGTTTTTTTACTCTGGGATGCGGAAGGGAGAATGACCTCTCCTACGTAGGCCTTTGAATGGGAAAATAAAGGTTTTAGTGGGAAGATTTTACTTCTGAGTTTCTGACAGTTGCAGATCTGGTTAATATCACCCCGGAGTAGACTGGGGGCTGCCCCCAACAGCCTATCTCCTTTAAAGGAAGTAGTTTGCTTCAGCTCTTTCTTACTCTCACTGCCCTGCCCTGCAGTGTGGCTCTTTTCGCTTTCTTTATGTGCACTACTCCTTTGTATGTTTAGGGCACCGCCCTTGTACGAAGCAGAGCTGGTGCATGTTGAAAGGAGACACATTGGGCGATCACGGAAGCATGGCTTTTGCTTTGCCTTTTGTTTTGCTGGTTTTCTGCTGAAATAAGCCAGACCTGAAAGTGCAGGGGTTCTCCTTGTGCCCAGACAAACATAACCCTCCTTTGTCCTTAGTACCTCTCTTCCTGTGGTCCTTCCTCTCCAGTTTCCATGCCTCTATTCCCCCCATTTCAGTCTCTTTCCCCTCTTGTGAAGGAGCATCCATTCTTGGGAGGCCTTGGGCACATCACATTGTTTTCCTGTTTATTTCTTCCCTTTTGAAGACTCTGCTTAGTTGAGGTCAGGTGTGACTGATGGCCAGTGTGCATTCAGCTCTCGTCCTTCAGTCCGGTGCGTGTGTGTGGGAGCGCACGGGCCCAGGACATGCCAGCAGGAGCGTCCTGGAGCTCAAGTGAGACTTTGTTGGATTCGTCTGCTGCTGGGGAGTGGCTAGCTGCAGAGATGGCAGATGTACTGACAGAACTCTCTGCTGAAGGTGCTCAACACGGGGAGTGAGGCAGGAGGGGAGACATGAGTCTTGTTACTGGACATCTCAAGAAAATATATTTATACTGCTCGTCTTATGGAGATAGGCCCTGATTCAGCAAAGCACTTAGGTCCATGTTGTTATTTGCATGCATGCCACTATGTAGAAAAATCACAAGCTGGTCCCTTCCCTAAGGCGTTCACACACTAAGCTCCAAGCCTGAGAGGTGCAGGCTGCTCTTTACGCTCTCGGCTTCTGCTGGAGCCAATGCGCTTAGCACTCCTGGACGCCCTGAAACAGACATCTCAGACTGAGAGCGGACACCGAAACAATCCAAGTGATGTAATGGATCAGCTGAGTGTGAGGTTGCCCAGAGTACAATCTGGACTCACATCTGTGTCCCCTCAATCCTCCAACTGGGGGTGCCTTTTACACTGCTTTGCTGTGAGAGCTACCACCCCTGGGCTGCTCCCACACAGACTCCAGCATGTGAGTTATTCCCAGTTATAGTGTACGAGCGCCATGGCCAGAATTACACTGCAGAGCAACACCATTCCTAGTCCCAGACTCCCCATTCTCTGCCCTTCCCTCCCCTGAAATGTGCATCTTGTACTATCCAGCTCTCTTTTGGATAATACAAGCTCATATAAAGTCCATCAGAAAATGATATGTACACATCCTGTTGTCCCAAATGGAGTTTCCCAAACACTTCAATCCAAACACACTGGTTTAGAGAAAACAATAAAATGAGTATATTTACTACAAAAGATAGATTTTAGGTGACTACAAGTAATGAGACATAAAAGTCAGAATTGGTTACAAGAAAATACAAAGTAAAACACAACTAATGCCTAACTTAACAAGCTAAGTGAATTCAGAGCTAAGGTCTCTCTCACCACATATTCTATATAAGAAGGGCCATACTGGGTCAGACCAATAGTCCATCTAACCCAGTATCCTGTCTTCAACAGTAGCCAATATCAGGAGCTTTAGAGGGAATGAATAGAACAGGTAATCATCAAGTGATCCATCCATCCCATTGGCCATTCCCAGCCTCTGGCAAACAGCAATCCCCACCTATCCTGGTTAATACTAGCAGTCTTACTGGCTGAATTATTTCAGGCAGGATCCCTCCTCCAATCCAAAGGTGTTTCCTTTGTTCTTCAGGTGTTGTGGGTGCAGTGGGTAGAAAGAAAGCGAGGAATACTTTGGGACTTCTGCTCTTTCCTCTTATAGCTCTTTCTCTTCTTTGAGAATCATCTCCAGATCAGGTTCAGGAGACAGAAAGTCTGTGTGGAAAAGGAAACCCCAGTTGTTTCTTTGTAAAGATATAGATTTTCAGCCCTGTCCAGTTTGCTGTCAAAGAACGGTCACTTACCCAGGTGATAGTCTATTTGGTTTTGTTGACACCTGGTTGAAATGTTGCCTAGCATTTTGTCTCTGGAGAACTGGCTTGTGACTGCTCTCCAGACCTGAAATATGCCTTAGTAATATCATACAGTAGAATCTTATAAGGTTCATTCTCTTGCCCTGGTGGAGAAGAGAAAGGAGCTCTCCCTAGGTTCCTGGCCCTCTGTGGATCTCTCCACCACATCCAGGGCGCACACTATGCTGACAGCTCTTCCCTGCTGTATCCCCAGGGCTCTTTCTGGACCTGTTGCCCTGTAAGTACCCGAGCTCCCATCAGCTTAGCCCTGGCCTGTGTTGCGTGGTCGACCATTGGTCTGACCCAGTGTGGTCGTTCTTATGTTGGGGTGGAGTTGGGGTAGTCAGGTGCCTCCTGGGTGGGCAAGAGTAGGGGAGCTGCACGTGGCAAGGGAGCTGGCCTTTTAAAGTTTCCTACTGGGAGGAGGAGAGCATCTCCCGGCCTTGGTCTCCACCCGTGTGCAGCGGGAATAGGTGGGGCTGCTGTCTGGATCTGCACTGACGCCCCCACCCCTTGCAGAGACTGTGCTCTCCCCAGCTCTGCTTGGCTGCGCACGTGGCCGTGGGGGATGTGCCCCAGGTTGTTTGCGTCCGCCTGTGGGCCGGAGCGTGAACCCCACAATTGCCACGGGGGCAGTGAGCTGTGGATGGTCTCCCTGCCGTGCTGCAGGGGCTAGAGGGTGTGCACGTGGAGGATGTGCCGCAGTCAGAGAGCAGCCCCACATTGCAGCAGGGTCAGGAGAATTGCATCAGAACGAAAGCACCTCCCAGAGCACTGTGCGCTGGCATTGTTTGCATGCCAACTGAGCTGCACTCTGCCCTCCTCCAAATCATTGCTTGTGGCTGTACCTGGGTTTTCTTGGGAGGTCTCCCATCCCGTTGCTGACCAGATCCAATCCTACTCAGCCGGTGAGCCCTGAGGTGGCCAGGCTGGAGCATGGCTCAGCCGCAACATGGTCAGGGAAGGCCCCAGGTAGTGGAAATCTGACAAGAATAGCTGACCATGTCAGATTTCCTCCATTCTAGGTCAACGTCTTGTGAGAAGAGCTCATGAAATCCATGGCACCCTGGAATCAAACCCCAAACCTGAACCCTTGCTGCGGTGTGACCGCAAACGAAATCCCTAGTTTAAACCTAACCCACCCGCAGCCCCACCTGGTTACAATGGATGACCTGCTATCAAAATAGGAAGTATAGCCCCCCTCCTCCCCACCGCAAAACTCCTTTTCATTTTACCTTCATCCTTCATGTTCATGAAGAAATAGATACATAACTTTCCCCCTTCCATCCTGAGCAACGCCACACATCCGTCCAAATGTAGATGTGATTTCATTTGTTCTTGAGAGTCCTGCATGTGAAAGGGCAGCTGTAACTCTGTAAAGACATTTGAAAAAAGCGTGCGAGGGGGTGAAATCCTGGCCCCAGGGAAGTCAATGGGCATTTTGCCAGGATTTCAACCATGTTCCTTCGATGATCATCTCTGGGACAGCTGGAGGGGAGAGAGAACACCCTTGTTATGTCTGCTGGGAGGGGTATTAAGTCCATGATCTAACTAATTTCCACCCCACCATCAACCTCAGCCTGGACCAGTCCACACAAGAAATCCACTTCCTGGACACTACAATAAAAATAAAGGATGGTCACATTAATACCACCCTATACCGAAAACCAACTGAACGCAATACATATCTTCATGCCTCCAGCTTTCACCCTGGACACATTACACGATCCACTGTCTACAGCCAAGCCTTAAGATAGAACCAGAGTTGCTCCGATCCCGCAGACAGAGACAAACACCTACAGGATCTCCATAAAACATTCTTAAAACTACAATACCCACCTGGGGAGGCGAAGAAACAAATTGATAGAGCCAGACGAGTACCCAGAAGTCACCTACTACAGGACAGCCCCAACAAAGACAACAACAGAACACCACTGGCCATCACCTACAGCCCCCAGCTAAAATTTCTCCAACATATCATTAGGGATCTACAACCTACCCTAGCAGATGATCCCTCACTCGCTCAAGCTGTGGGAGTCAGACCTATCCTTGCTTACAGACAGCCCCCCAACCTGAAGCAAATACTCACCAGCAACCATACAGGAAGAACACTAACCCAGGAACCTATCCCTGCAACAAACCCCATTGCCAGCTCTGCCTACACATCGACTCTAGTGACACCATCACAGGTCCTAACCACATCAGCCACACCATCAGGAGCTCATTCACCTGCACATCCACTAATGTAATATATGCCATCATGTGCCAGCAATGCCCCTCTGCCATGGACATTGGCCAAAGCGGACTGTCACTGCGCAAAAGAATAAATGGACACAAATCAGACATAAACAATGGTAACATCCATAAACCAGTCGGAGACACTTCAATCTCCCAGGACACTCTGGAGATGACTTGAAAGTTGCCATACTTCTACAGAAAAACTTCAAAAACAGACTGCAGCGAGAAACTGCAGAGCTGGAACTGATCTGCAAACCTGACACAATCAGACTGGGTCTGAATAGGGACTTGGAATGGTTCTCTCATTACAAGAAGTAATTGTCACTGTTCACACATTCTCCACTCCTAATCAATGGTTGTGAATAGGCCTCAACTACTCGAACTGAATGGACTTTGCTAACACCTACCCTCCCCATTGTTGGTCCTTACCCTTGGATGTATATATATACCTCCTATCTGATTTCTATTTCTTGCATCTGACGAAGTGGGTTGCAGCCCACGTATGCCTGCAGAAATTAAAATTGTTAGTCTTTAAAGTGCTACAGGACTCTCGTTTTTTTTGTTTTTTTTGTCATATAGCAGTGACCCTAGAAAACTGTTCCGTGCTTTCTGAGACACACCAGTGTGACAATGCACACATCCTGGGGAACAGGCAACAGTTTCAAAGAGCAACTTAGGATCAAGGCCTTTCTCTCAACACAGTGCACACTGGATACAGACCCTGTGATCAAACCTAGAGTGGCTGTTGACTACAGACACCCCTCTGCTCCAGTGTAAACTTTCGATACTTAGCACTTATGAGATGAGCGTGTTTGTGTCACCCATCCTCATTAGGGCCAGGGGGCATCAGCCCCAGGGAAGTATTGAGCTCAACATATAGGCTACGTATTCTGCAAATTACCTGTGCTCGATAAGCACTGATCTTACAAACACTTCCCCCAAGAGGGGATTAATTACACAATTACACTGTATCTTGAGAAACAAAATCCCTACCTGCCCTAGTTAACAGGAGATTGAAAAGCAGCATACAAGCAAAGAGCTCAAAGCTGATTTAGCAGCCTCGGTTTTTCTTCTAGAATATTTCATGCTACCTGAAATCCTTCACCTCCTCTTACACTGATTATTATTTCTTTAGTCTAAATTTAGCCTTAGTCTTTGTTTTATCAGGCTTTCAGTGGAAGAAATTATCTTTACTAACGCCTTGCTTGTTACTACCGTCCGTATCACCCTGGGCCATAAACCAATGAACCAGTCATTAATTGTGTTAACAACCAATGCAGAGGAGATGATTACTCGGATAAACAGATTCCATTATGTGGAGAACAGTAATGATGCAGCTGAAAAGGACCGTCGCCGTAGCACATTTGAGTGCATCTGGTATTAGGGGAAAAAAATCAGTCTGTCTTCCTGGCAACTCTCACCACTGCCATAACTTACAGTCGTCAGCATGCAGGATGTTCTGCTGGTGTATGGTTTATAACACAGTCTTGGCGACTGGGAACGGCCTTGGCAGGCGGCATTCTTGGGCCATCTAGTGATATGTTAATCAATTTCAGGAGTCAGGGCAGTGAAGAAACCAAAAATTCTTTAAAAGTTGTGCAAACTTAGTGGGTTGCATGATGGTCTCCAGGGCTACGTGAGGGGCTGTAAACCCCTGGGAAGAGGAGAAAATGTTATGCGCTAGCTTAAACCTTGATTCAACATGTGCTTTGGGTTCCTTTGGGGGCAGCAGAGCACATTTGTTTTCTTCCCAGCCTGCAAATATCCTGCTGGGTTCCAGTGTTAGCTGCAGGAACACCAGGCCTGTAAGGAAAATGCAAGGACCTTCTAAACAAACTACTGTTGTTTGGGGATGGCATTCCTCATGTACCTAAGCTCTGTAGATAACGTTTCATCTGGTTCTCTTGCAAAGCAGTATATGGTGCTACCACTCAAAACTACCAATTCAGATTGGACCAACCATGTTTTTCCTAATAAAAATCAACCAACGTGCAGGTCTGCTTTGTGCCTGTTAGTGTCACAGAGAGTTATGTTCAGCCATCTAGAGGACAATCAACTCCAAGGCCTACGATCAGTCTCCGGCTCTGAGATCAACTGATGAACAAAGCCAAGGTTTGTCCTCTAAAAACGTGGCACGTGGCAGAAGTAGGTTCTTCAGAAAAAGGGAACATCAGTGATCAAATTGGTGGTTATGACAGCAGCCTTGAAAGGGTCTACGCAGGTGTGGGGGCCTCGTTGGGGGCAGGGAGCCTGCACAGAGCACTTCCAATCAAAGCCAAGAAGGAAGTGTAAAAAAGACTGTGTCTTCATTGCAAAAAGGTGGGCATTGTACATGGAGACAGCTGCCTCCATGCTAGTTCTTAGGGGAGGCAAAGCACCTTTCCCTGGGGTAAGGGCACTAGGATTTTCCAGCGTGAGAAACATGCACCTACCTTTTGGCAGTGATGACGTATCCGAACAGCGAGGGGGAGGGCGACGGCTCAGGGCACAGCTTCCTGGGGCCATCGCTCTGGCAGGGTTTGGGGCCTCTGAAGAACAGCTGAGGTAGGAGCCAGAGTGGGACAGATTAAGATGAATGGGGGGGAAGAGAGCAGGCTAGGGAGGGTGGAGGCAGATGGTGGGGCAGCGAGTCCGTTGTGGGGTGCAGGGCGTGGCAGCTCCTGAAGTCCTGGTCCAGAAGAGGCTGGGGACCCGTGAGGTGCTGCTGAGGGGCAGGCTGAGCACCCCGGAGGTTGGGCCCCCCTGGCATGTTGGTTCTGCTACGGCGCGGCAGGTGCTGAGCCCCAGGAGGAGGAGGAAGAGAGGGAGAAGCCGTGGCACTGACCCCAGAAGCTGCTCAGCTGCCCTGGGGCAGTCAACCTGCTCCCTGAGGAGGTGAGGTAACTTCCTCCCTGACCTGGAGTGGGGCAGCAATTGTGACTCTTGGTTTGCAAGTGGTTCCCCCGCTGCTCCTGAGGCATCTTTGCTCTTCCTCCTCCTCGGTACGTTGCGACGTTGCAGTCTCGCCCTGTATCTGCCGAGCTGGTGCACTGGCCCCTCTCCGCCTGACCCCGTCGGACTGCACCTGTCAGAGCGAGCGGCTGCTGCCCGTTGTGAGTGAAAATGAGGTGAGACAAGGCCGTCGGTGCTTGGACATGCTCTCCCCGGTTCACCTGTAGGGACCTGTTAGGAACTGTCTGTTTAAATCAAACACCTTTTTTTATCCTGAAACCACATCACTTGCTTCAGGTTTGCGGAGTACGATGAAGCAAATACATGGGCTGGGATTATTGCTTGTGATTTGACCACCTGTGCGTGTAGCTTTCCATCTCGAACGCCGTCTCCTACAGCTAAGATGCTGCAATATGTCTGTAACGTTTCCAGAGCAGTTTGGTAGCTTCCTGCAGTCTGATAGGCTGTGCTGGGTACTCTCCAAACGTCACATATCATATTCCGTAGCAGTCTAGCAATTGATATATAATGCCAGGTGGCTGTGAATTGGAAGGCAAGCTTTTTCTGATGGAAACATTCTAACAATCTCGGCATAGCTAATATTCTAGTAAGCACCAGCAGAAATCCCTGGTTTATGTGGTTTAGTTGGGATTTCTGTTCTTCCCCAGCCTCCCTGCCCTGTTTCCCCCCATTTTTAGATGTTTGAAATCATCTCTAAGAAATTCTTTCTGAGATTAAACTTCCTGTACTTGGTCTCAGGCCAAAGGGTGTGGCATTTTTTATTTGTTTTGAACATTTTAATTTAAGGCCAGAATGTTTGGAATCAATGATCTATCTTATTTACCACGCCTGCATTTTTGGTGTCCTCTGCAAACTTTATCAGTGATGATTTTATGTTTTCTTCCAGGTGGTTCATGATAATATTAACTAGCGTAGGCCAGGAACCGTCCCTGTAGCATCCTACTGGAAACACACCAGCTTGATGATGATTCCCCATTTATAATTACGTTTTGAGACCTATCAGTTAGCCAGTTTTTAATGCATTTAATGTGTGTCATGTTAATTTTTATATCGTTCTAGTTTTTTAATCAAAATGTCATGCGGTACCAAGTCAAACACCTTGCAGAAGTCTAAGTATATTATGTCAGCACTGTTACCTTTATCAACCAAACTTGTAATTTTATCAAAAAATATCAAGTTAGTTTGACAGGATCGATCTTCCATAAACCCATGTTGATTTGATTTGCATAAATCCCATTACCTAGTCTTCTGGAACTTCCCCAAAATTCCAAGATCTACTGAAAATCAACATTAATGGACCGGCAAGCTTCTCAGCCAGCTGTCGGCCGGCAGTGTGTGTGTGTGCACGGAGGGAGGGGTATTTTCTCCAATGACCAATATAAAAAGTATTGTGAGATCTTTAATGTCCACATGAAGCAGACAGCACCTTGGTTTGTATGGCTTTTATCTGGCTGTGAACTGTATAAAGCCCACTAAAGGTTCCGCCCATTTTCCTAAAGGTACCGTATCCCTCTCCTAATCTGCATAAAGGGTTTTGGTGTTTTAACATGTATCAGGACAAAGGCCCAATCCTGATCTCATTGGAATTTTCGGTAGGAGCCCAGAAAAATGACTGACTTGCCTCACTTCCCAACGGCAGTAGTGAATGCAACCTGGGGGCACACTATCACTCCGGCACAGAGATGGACACACGGGGTGTTTTTCTGAGTATAACTTTCTACCAGTCATGTAAGGCAGCCGATGGCACTGACCGCTGTTGCAGTGGAGCTATGCATAATGCATGGATTTTGTTTAACGAGGGTTGTGTGAATGAACATTGCCTTTGTTCTTGATCTTTGTGGTTTTGTACCTCCTACGCTTCACTTTGAGCCCGAGGTTTAGAATGAACTCAGCATCTCAGAGTGAGTCTCCGGGTTTCAGCTGGCATCGCATTCATCCCATGCAGATCAACCAACTTCACGTGGACTGGATGCAGAACTATAGAGCGCCCTGTGTCCACTCAACATGGGCCCGTCTTCTTTGAGCTTTAACCCAAGTTTCAAAGATCCTGCCTTACTTTATTTTCCAAGGGTCGACTCCTGCTTGCCCAACTCAATCAATTTGCTCCATTAACCTCAGCATCATGGTGAAACCTGTCTGAGACCTTATCCTGATTAGGCTGTCTCCAATTTTAAGAGACTGCCTCCTGATATTCTCAGACCTGTGTCAGCGATGCTGATGAGCCAAAATGTCACCTTAACTCCAGGAAATAACCACTGACTTACTGACGCAAAATGAGAAGGCCTCGACCCCCAGTTCGTAACAACATTTGAGAGCCGGTGAATTTCTGATGGCTTTGAGTTGTGCACAGCTCTTCCAAAAACCATTGTAGTTTCAATTCTCAGAGTATTTCATTCCCCACCCCCCAGTTATCTCGCAGCTAATCAGAGTCACAAAGCAAATATTGAAGCCAGACACCAGCAGCTAACACATTTCTAGGTAGATATCTAGATTAAATCTAAGTAAATTTGATAAATCATTTCTGCAACAGTCCCCACGATCCTGAATCTGTATAACTGGTTCTCAAGTGAAAGGATGCAGACAGACTTAAGTCCTGGAAAAAAGTCACATGACCTTACTCTTCTCTTGAAGATCAGTGACACAGTAATAAATGTACTTTTCTGGAAAGAGGTTTTCATTTTCCCCTTTCAACCTTTTGATTAGCTTGGCATTTGAAAGGCTAGAATATAATTGGGAGGTTTGTTATATATTTCTGTTAAGTATGAGATAAGGACACTTAAAAAATCTTGGTGGTAAAACTGCATGCAAGAAGATAGACAGATTAATTGTGAAGGAGACAGAGCATCCTTCTTTCTTGCCTGAAATCAGGAAAAGTTGTAAATGATTGACATTGAAGTACACTCAACAGAGAAAAAAATGAATCATAATCTAGGATGATTTCTTTTTTTCTGTTGACAAGAGTTTGCTGTGAACCCTGCATTGCTACTGCTGCTTTTAGGTAGGGAAAAAGATGATGGGATTTCTCACTAAGCAATCTGTCCATCTTGAATAGTGTTTTTATCACCCAAGGATTTTTAACTTTTTGATCTCATACTTTAAAGAAATCCGTGACAAATGCCTTACTGCTACATCCCAGCCTTGTAAATATCCATAAATTAATAAAACGTCAAAAGGGGGAAAATTAGAGGTTTAGGATTCACAACGACTGTTCATGCGTTAAAATGAAGTTGTAGTTTGGTGGCACAAGCTAAAATTCAGGTTCTGATATTTCTGGTTGGATGATGCAGGGGGTGCAGGGGAGAGGTAGGAACTCTGATGGTTTTGTCTTGTATTTTAAAGGGTGAATGACAAGTGATCTGGAGTGAATGCCATTGCCTGGCCCGATCAGCACAGATATCTCAATTGGCTGTATGCGTCTGGCATCAAGACAGTGTTTAGCACATCTCTGCATCATGCTGGACAAATAGATTGCCCAAAAGATAAATGACTAGGCCAAAAAGAAAGCATGTGTTTTTAGCCATGTATGCCCCAGAGCTGGGACCTGCTGTCTTGCTGTTAGTTGGAACCAGCCTCACCCTCTAATTTGTATGTTTTTTGTCTCCAAGACTGGGACATGTAGTATGTCTTGGGGTAAGCATGGGTTACACAGCCTTCCTGGCAAGGGAAGCTCATCTTCACCTTCTGTGGGCCATCTGGGCCCCTCGGTCTAAAATGCAAGAGCCTCTAGTGTCTGAGTTAAAAGGACACATCCCTATTAGCTTAAAGGCTGTAGCAGTCTCCTAAATCCCATATGGTTCAGCCACTAGAAGGTGACAGAGAGGCTCCACGTGGAAGCATGAGATTATGTAAACGTCACTTAATTAGGAAGCTCAAATACGAAGAACTAAACAAAGTAACTAAAGAGGCCAATCCACTAAAGAAGTCTGTGTTCATTCTTTATCTCTGTCGCTCAACTATACATTTGTTAAGAGAGATGGGCCCAAACTAAAATCCCAGATACGGACACTTCTGGGTATTGGGGTGTTGCAATCTGGATTTAAATCCAGTGGCAGTGGCTCTTTTCCAGTGGTGACTCACGTTTATTTTTCATTTAGGACCCCCTTTCATTAAACCCATAGTTGGAAAATGAAGTAAAATACCATTTTACTGATATCAATAACTGGGACTTTTCCCGTGGTTGCCGTTCAAATCCACAGTGACTGGCAAGGTAATGAATTACAACACAATTGAGCAGATGCCCCACTGTGAACGATCCTAGATTAGGACGACTATTTTTCCAGTTTTTTTCTCTTGGTATCTGTGCTGTAATCCCATGATTGCCCACATTTAACTACTCACAGCTTGGGTTTATTAAACTCCAACCCCCTGTCCTCCAGCATTATACAGGGGGTCTGCCCTGGTATTATGGACCATGTTGGCGCCTATCCCTGTGGAAAGGGACTGTGTATGGGTGAAGTCCCAAAGGTTTAAAAGTTGTCTGGAGAAACACTCAAAGGTTTAATTGCTTGATGGAGTTGGGTGGCTCGGGGATTGGTACAGGGATACAGCACCTGTGTGCCAGCAGATTACTGGTACGGAAGGGGCTCAGAAGAGTTTGTGGGGCAGAGGAAGGACTATGGTAGGCTGAGGATGGTCGGTTGATTGAAACTCCTTTCAATTCAAACGTTGTTTTCCGTTGTAAACCAATTCCTTAGTTTTCTGGCTAGGTTCATGGTCCCTTCGTTTCACTCTTCAATAAGTGTCTTTTACCGAACACTGAGTAGAATTTTCCAAAGCACCTCAGTGACGTAGGAGCACAAGTGCTATTGAAAGTCAGCTCCTGGATCACTCTGGCTCTTTTGACAATCCCACGCTGAGACTGTGTTCATGTATTTCACAGACACATTACAAATGAAGGGCATGGTCTCAGACTGCTCTCTACCCTTTTCAGTATAGTTTGTTAAAGAAAGTATCCTTTCAACACAGACCTTCAGAACATGCTTGAGCTGCAGCTAGAAAGACAGGGATCCTTTCCTTCCAAAAGCCACAGGCTGTTCCGATTCTCTCGAGAACACACAGGGTCTCTTGGGAAGGTCATATCTCCTCCCTCTATCCTCTGTGCCTTCTGGTGCCATGGCTCATTGCAGACAAGCTGCCAAACAGAGAACAGTGATTGCAGACCCTTGTTCACATGGAGTCAGGGCCCCATCCTTCAAAACGATACTTGGCAATCAAAACAATTCTCATTAACTTCATCCGGCTCATCCGAAAGTTCAGCTGTTCCTCCGCTGCTTTTTTCTTGCTGATAGACGCAGAAGTCGCCCATCCTGTATATTCTTCAAAATGCTCTGGATCTTACAGACCGATCTTTCATTATCCTCTTGCATCCATCTAGCCACAGTGTCTGCTTTCTCTGACAGCACACAGGATAATAAAAGTAACTAATGGCATGAGTCAGAAAGTAGCAGTATTAAATAGCAATGAATTGTGAATCTCTCACTGCAGTTCTGTAAAAGAAAACCCATGTTTCAGATTTACCATGTGACTGCAGCTGTCCGTGTACAGCCTGTCACACCTGGTACCAAATAGTTTCCCATTCCCCACCCTCATCAGCTCTGACAGCACCGGAAACGGTTCTGTTGTCCGCAGGACAGCGGAGGTTGGAATGCCTCCTGGAGTAGCACAAATGCTGACCTATCAGTGACTCTACACTGCTCAGGTGGATAAATTGGTTGGGATCTGAACCTTCTCCCCCTCCTCCTCTGAGCAGCAGTTTCAGTGGCATCCCCTCAAGAGAGCAAATGCTTCTCTCCTCCTCCTCGTCTAGGGATGGAACTTCATATGGCTCCCGGGAAAAGACAGAGAGTGCTGGAATCTGGCACCGGTGATAATAGTAGGACGAAACTGGTCACCCACCTGATTGCACAAGGCTTGGGAGAGACACACACTCCCAGGCGTACAGCTGAATATGAGGGAGGTGGCAGAGATAGTCGCAGTGCGTCTCCAGAGCTCAGCACCTAGTACAGCGAGGTAGGCTCTAACAACTCCCTGGGGTCTGACGTGTTGGCCTTTGAGTCAGACTTGCTGTATCAGGCATAAACTTACCTGACTCAGAAATATGCTTAGGTGTAAAGGAAGCACCTTTTCATCAGATCCTGCAGGCCTTCGTTACCAAAGGTTGGCAGGGTCGCCTTCCGACTGTCGCCTACCTACGCTGGCCTGCACTGTGCAGAGACTTTTAAAAGTAAAAGGGCCTCGTGGCCAGATCCGGAAGGGAAGCCTGGGTTCTGAACTGAGTTCATTTTCCTTTAACAATGTTTGGTCTGAACACTTGAACGCTAGCTGGAAGTGTTGGTCCCAACTCAGAGGAGCTTGTGTAACTGCCAGGAACTCTGCTTACCCTCTTCACACGTGATTAGGAGCTAATGCTCCCCAAAGACCCCAGTCTGCCTGGGTGGCCAGAGATCCCACGGTCCTTTCCCATAGTGTGCTGTCCTGACAAGAGTTGCAAATACTTAGCCTGATACTGTCCACAGATCTGTCTGAACTCCTTCCACTTAAGACATGCTGGTTTCAGTCCTGAAAATGCCATGTATATCTTAGCCAGGGCCTTGCCTTCTTCTGCAGAGCCAGGCTGTGTGTGCGTGGACCCTGCGTAGCAGTTTCATCAGGGGGTCTCCAGTCTCCATCATCCTTCCCTCAGGTGAGACACCAAGTGAAATCACAACCTGAGAACCATCCTGGGCAACTCCTCTTCCTTTGCCCACTCCGTCTGGGTCCTGTGCTTTGCTTTGACATTGAGCACCCACTGTGCACTGCCTGCTGGCAAATCAGGAGGGCCCCTTCTGCCTGATTGCACTGCCAGCTGCTTCCCGGGAGACCTAGCTCCGAAGATTTGAGCTCTAGTGCGGGGGGAATTGTGGGTTGTGTCTCTAGACATCAACAGACCATAGCAATTCAGATAGTAAATAGGTTAGACTCCAGTTCTGCTGAGGGACTCCAGTCGGTAGGTGGGATGGGGGATGCAAGGTTAGAGTTGGTGCTGGAACATGAATTATGACCTTCCTGGGTTCAGAACTGTGCGTGTTTAAATAGCTATAGCTGGTAAATGGCAGCGTGTTCTTCATTTGAACTTGCTTCTGTTGAAGGCTGGTGTTTATTTTTTGTCTGGGAATCTTGAATATGTTCTTAGATCCTTGATTTGAACCTACCATGCCTGCTGCTCTCCCCCTCTCATGCAGAGTAGCTAATCTGGACACCACAGACAGATCTTCCTGGATAAGGCTGCCAAGTGCGTGTCAGAGATAATTAGCGAGGAAGAAAAGTGACTCTGTCTCCCATTGTTGTTGGAGGGCAGGCAGAGGAGCAGATGGGGGAAGTTACAAGCCTGTGGAAAAGCAAGAAGGGTGACCCTGACACAAACTTTTCTGTTTAATGCTGAAAATGAAAGTAACTCTCGCCTTCTAGGAACGAAACGCCTGGTGCACAATGAGCAGTGCAAAAAAATACCAAAGTTCCTGCTTCAGGGCATCAGCCAGCCTTGAGGTTAGTATGGGGCTTTCATGGGGCAGGCTATCCTGCTGCTTCTGCTGGGGCGTTTTTATGCCTTCCTCTGGAGCAACTGCTGCTGGCCACCGCTGAGATGGGAAAACGGGCTGGATGGACCACGAGGCTGACCAGGGCTTGAGTCGTGGCAGAATGTTCCGGAATGCTGTTCTGGCAGATTTTGTTGGGGGGTGTTTTTGGTACTTCCAGAACTAGAGTACCAGAAGCGTGGTCCAGGACGTCTTCTTTTAGCACCGGAGTGATCCAGTTTGGCAACCCCTGTGTTCCTACAAAGTGCAAATGTCACAGGGGAGATGAGAGGGGGGAATGTGAGCTTTTGCATGGACAGAACCCGCTCGTTGCACCAAGTAGAGGGCAGACAACAAACATACAATGGACAATAGGAATAAGGAAACAAGGGCCTGATTCTGAGCTATGGCTCCCAGGAGGTGTGGCTTGGGGTGGCGGAGAGGTAGAAGGTGACTCCATTGGGCCTTCCAGGCCCAGCCCTGAGCTGGGCTGGGACAGACCTGCCATGCCTCAGCCAGGGCTTCAGGAGACATTGACCTGTGGGAATGAATTATTTACACTTGCTTTAATGACCTTTAATTTCCCCCTGTGATGTGGGTTCCCATTCTGAAGTCTCCAAGCTATGATACCAGGGCAATGCTGATCGTACTGGTCAGATTCAGAGACATCAACCTGAAATTCAGTGATGCAAACGACCCATAAACTTGAACTCAGACTTTGGATGTGTCTCATATTGCACTGCACAAGTAGAACTCTGCCTGCAGGGAAATCACCGGTAATTTAACTGCTCTGATTAAAAAGGAAATTACTTGACCTTTTGTGAAATCAGTGAAGGTTTCAAGACATGTTTTACTAGTCTCATTCTACCTATTCAATGCTTCGCAGAGCTCTGTCACCAGTGCTGCTACACAACGGTTCCTCATTATCAGATTAGACTAGAGGCGTATCTTTTGAGTATAGAGATGGGATCTTGTAACCTGGACATAACAAGAAGCAGATAGATCTGCACAAACCTCTATTGGTTAATGCTGAAACCCCAAATACCCTTATATTGCATTATCATCGGCTAAAACCCATCTTCTCCATGTAAAAGGAAAGGACTTACTTGTGTGTTTTCATAAGGCACCAAAGGAAACATTGAAATCAAGGGTGAACTTCAAGAAGATACTGAATCATCAAGCATACTTCACAAATTACTATTATTTAAAACTCTTCAGTATTCTATACTAATGGCCCTGAACATTTGCCCCCTACAAGAGTATCTTGGAGCACTGTAGTATTTTCTTTCTTGTAAAGTCAATGGATCCGACTTTGACTATTCCCAGCTATTGAAAAGTTTTGGGATTTTGGTATGGTTCAGATAAGTATCTAAACATATAGAATAGGCCGTTTTAATGCTCAGTTAGAAAGACAGCTATGCATAGAATTGGGTTTAGTGTGCCATTTTCTCCTCCTTATTTGGTTTATTTTCAAACATGTTCATTTGAAAACAAAAATAATCCTGAATCAAGTCATAGGCAAATATTGCTCATTGATTGGCTGTTTGTAAAGTTATAGCTACGCTTTCTAGGGCTCTGGGAAGCACAGTTATCATGACATATCATTTGCGAGATCAAAAAGGATTTATCAAACGCTGCCTGCTGTCAGAAAGCTATAGACTCCACTTAATGTAATCACGATTACCAATAATTGTGAGAGATGTACCTCTAGTTATTTCTCTGAACTCTGAAAAAGAAATTGACCAGATCAAATAGAGATTATGCAAGTATTAGAAAAGTGTGTCTGGTTTTGCTCTCTTGATAAATGGAGTTAAATTATAAAAGCTTGTCCAAAATGCTGCATTTTTAAAACCTTAATGGACTAGATTTTCAAAAGAAACATGAGCAGATCTGACGTGGGCACTCTTTCCTCCCGTTTATTTGCATTAATAATGCATTGTGTATATGTAGTGCTGGTAATTAACCAGCAGGAGGGTATATTCCCAGTTAGAGGTGTGGACTTTAACCTGCACTCCCAATGGCGCTCATAGGACATTCAGGCAGAAGAGAAACCACACCTATTGGCTAAAACCCTGTGAAATGATGAAAACTCTCAAGGGACCTTTAGATCATCTAGTCTGATCTCTGTATATCACAGACCATTAAATTTCACCCAGATACCCTTAGATTGAGCCCAGTGACTTTAGTTAGACTAAACATTTAGTTAGGCAAAACCATTGTGTGCCATAGGCAGAAAACAGGCAAGATTGAATTGCCCCCAATGGCTGGGGCCCCTGCAATGCAGGGAATTGATTAGGGGAGATATGCCTTAGTTAAGACTATAACTGGAATAAATGACCTTGGTGTGTAACAATGGGAGTTAACGCTGGTCAAATTCCAAACAGCTGTTCAGCTTGACCTTGTTCATGCCTCTCTTTAATTATAGCTCATGAATGTACTGGCAACCAAATATTTAGGAAGGCAGTGAAATCTAATATGTATGGCCTGGGAGAGTGGCATAGCTAAGTAGCGAATCTGGGACCCAGGAGAACTGAGTTCCCTTCCCAGCTCTCCCACTAGCCTGCCCTGTCATCTTGGGCTGAACCATGTAATCTGTTTCCCTTCCGCTCTGTTTCTATCGAGACTGTAAACGCTTCCGACTTGTGTGGAGTGCCTAGAGCTCTGGGACCCTGATGTTGGTTGTGGCCTGTAGGAGCCATTAATATATGTGATTTCAAAACTATTTTGGTTTTACTAGTCATACTTCTGTAGTTTATTAATATTATCTTGATTGAAACACCTATGGATTTTGTTTTTGTTATTGCGTTTGGAGAATATTTGTGCTAATTTGCTATACATTGATTGACATTGTAATTTGTCCTTACAGGTGTTCGTAAATTAGAATTATTTGCAAACTTAGCAAATAAGCATGTTCTGTGAATTGCAACGTACAAAAAGATTTATTGTTGTTCTTGCTATTACATTATTATTTATTTATTTTATGACACAGCCTAACCAAGCCAGCTCTTGTGAGAACGTAGGGTGGGTTTTTAAAAAGTTCCTAAGTCATTTGGTGCTTTTGAAAATGCCGCTCACGTTCTTGACCTGTTTGCACTGGTGGAGTGAGAGAGTTGCATGAGTTAGTGAATGAGAGCCTACATCTGTGGCTTCCAGCGTGTGGGTATATCGCAGCTCTCAGGCCGTGCAGACGCTGACCTGTGTGCAAGATGTTGCAGGAGCAGGGCTTACATTCTCATCTCAAAGTGAGATTCTTATTAGAAGGAAAAAAAAAGAAGGCTGAAATCCTGGCCTGGCTGAAGTTGATGGCAAAACTCCCATTGAGCTCAGCGGGGTCAGGATTTCACCCTCCGTGATGTTCCATGGTTTTAATTCAGTCATCGGTGAACCTCCGTCTGAAAGATTTAAACTGCAACGTGCAGTGCCAGACTGTGACTTGTGCTGAGAGGGTGTAGGAGCCTTTCCCTCCGCTTGCACAACAGGGTGGAGAGTGAAACCAAGTTCAAGCTACTTTCCCTTCAAGCCCCTTCATATCCTGCCCCTCTGTCCTTAGAATCATGGAAGTGTAGGACTGGAAGGGATCTCGAGAGGTCATTTAGTCCAATCCCCTGCACTCAGGAGAGGACTAAGTAATATCTAGACCATCCCTACAGGTGTTTGTCTAATCTGCTCTTAAAAATCTCCACTGATGAAGATTCCACAACCTCCCTAGGCAATTTATTCCAGTGCTGAACTAGCCTGACAGTTGGGAAGTTTTTCTAATGTCCATCCTAAACCGCCCTTGCTGCATGTGAAGCCCATTGCTTCTTGTCCTGTCCTCAGTGGTTAAAGAGAACAATTTTTTCCCCTTTTCCTTGTAACATCCTTTTATGTTGAAAACTTATCATGTTCTCCCGTAATCTTCTCTTCTCCCGACTAAACACATTCAGTTTGTTCAATCTTCCCTAATTAAGAAGTCATGTTTTCTAGACCTTTAATCATTTTTGTTGCTCTTCTCTGGATTCTCTCCAATTTATCCACATTTCCCAAAATGTGGTGCCCAGAACTGGACACAACACTCCAGTTGAGGCCTAATCAGCGTGGAGTAGAGCAGAAGAATTACTTCTATCTTTCTTACAACACTCCTGCTAATACATCCCAGAATTAAGTTCACTTTTTTTGCAGCAGTGTTACACTGTCAACTCTTATTTAGCTTGTGATCCACCAGGACCCCCAGATCCCTTTCCACAACACTCCTTCCTAGGCAGTCATTTCCCATTTTGTAGGTGTGCAACTGATTGTTCCTTCCTAAGTGGAGTATTTTGCATTTGTCTTCGTTGAATTTCATCCTATTTACTTCAGAGCATTTCTCCAGTATGTCCAGATCATTTCGTATTTTAACCCTATCTTCCAAAGCACTTACAACCCTTCCTAGCTTGGTATCATCCGCAAACTTTATAAATGTACTCTCTATGCCATTATCTAAATCAACTTAAACATTAACTTCTCTGCTGTTAGGTTGTCTTATGTCACCCTCACCTCCCACACTCTGCTAACACCACCAGTCTCAATCACCCCTTTGTCCAGCTTCCCGCAGTCATCTTTGTATTCTTTCACTCCACCGACATGCTCTCCCTGAGCTGGTCCATAAACCATACCCTCTGTCCAAGAGCCACGTCTACAGAAAAGCCTATAGCAGACTGCCGAGCAAGTGATTCGGTAGGGAGATGACTGGCACCGCTGATTACTGTGTATCCATAGAAAAGACTATTAAACTGAATGGGTGTTATGGTCACATTATATCAACAGAGAAGTTAGATAGAAACATAAAATACTCTTGCTGGAAGGTTGCAGCATAACACTCCTTTAATTCTTAGAATTCAGCATGAGAACACATGTGAACCTCAAAACAGAGGGAGACAAAGCAGGCTGCCCCCTAAAACAGAAGCATGGCTCCGCCCACTTCTTCTAGGCTGGGTGCTGATAACCCAGATCACATGCTTCCCTACAGAGCCCCCTAGCCTGCTAGCAGGACCAGGACATCCCTCTTCAATTTAAAGTGACATCTTACAGTTGTCAGTGTGCCACGATGGGAACATTGTGAGGTTACAGTGCCAACATGCAAGCTGAAGAGGGGAACTCAAACTAACCAAAGCAGTTTGAGGCAAGGCTCAGACTGATTCCTGGTGTTGTAAGCCAGCTCTACGCCAACCAGGGATTCCCCTTTGCATAATAGGGCTTCCCAAGTTACTCTGTATACTGCCTGTGTGGTTGCTTTGCACCGTTCACAACTGGTCTAAATGACCACTTTCTGATAGAGGATGGCTCCTCAGGTCGTTGAGTGGGCCTGTCATTAGTCGGGCCATGTAGGGAAATGGCTCAACGGGACTCATT
Organism: Emydura macquarii macquarii; assembly: GCF_026122565.2. Taxonomy (NCBI): domain Eukaryota; kingdom Metazoa; phylum Chordata; order Testudines; family Chelidae; genus Emydura; species Emydura macquarii. Next base: position 3,781,812 of record NW_027131688.1, read on the forward strand.
GTGGAATCACGTTGCCAAGTAATTAGTGTCACCTTTTCACATGCCCTAGAATTTCACCCCGAGTGCAGGCGTACTGATATAAATAGACAAAATTAATCAAACCGTGATTGGTTTGATATATATTCTCAATGGAGCTAGGTTAATAAATTAAACATTGCAGTCTCTTCGATTTCTTTCTTACAGTGCATTGCCTATTGAGATCACTTCCTGAGATAGAGCAGGCCTTGAACTTTTGTATACTTGCCAACTTTTTTACATGCAGATACCGAAGTTATCAACGACATATGCCAAGACTGAAATCCCCCAGAGCTGTGGAAGCTTGCAATTATTCTCCAAGTAATGGGCTTCCAGAATTAACATGGCAAATGGGCCTAGGGGGTAGGCCACTGTGTTTTGACATTTTCCATATGCTCTGTCTCCAGAAGAGGTTACTGGAAGAAATGCGGCCATATCATTAACCGCTCAATTCTCTCTGCGTCTGCGGAGTTTGTTCCTGGGAGTATGCACACCACTTTGAAGGAAAAAAGGGATGAATTCGCACCGTTTTTTGATCAGTTCTATATACTGGTTTAGGGCCAGCACACCATTTTGCACACCATAACAATTAGGCTGGGAAACACTGTTGTCTCTTAATTGTTAGATGCTCTGTAGCAAAGGATAAAAAACATCAAATGCCTCAAGGGTTGCCTTGGCCTCTTCATTCTCAGCGCATAATCCCACAAACCATCACCATTCTCGGTGTGAGTCATTAGCATTGTTGCAGTTTAAAATGCTTTCCTGGTTTGGTGGAATCTCTGGGCAGGCTCTTCCCTTACGCCTGGGCTCCCAAATTCACTGAAGTCGGGGGGATTCTCTCCCTTGGGTTTTTGGTTTGGGTCAGAGTCTGGATTTGTAAGCGGCTGGGTCATTCCCATAGCACGGCCATTGTGCAATATCTGCCTTCAAGCTTCTGGTGCAGCAAAGATAAAGCTTGAGAGCTGCATCGAATCAGGCGGCTCCATTTGGGGTCACTGTACTTTATGCAGCAGAGCAGGGGGGGGTGGCAGATTTAAGCTGCAGTGACAAATGGCACAGCTGAGGCCCAGGGCCCCTTTCCCCCTCATGAGGTGCGGCTGTGCCTTCACCCTTATCTTGAGGGGCTGATGGGCCTTCCTGGGAGGTGGCAGAGGGAGAGGCTGGTTCCTCCCCAGCTGTTAGTCACCCAGGAAGTCTGACTCAATGCTGGCTGCTAAGGAGGGCTGGGTCAGTGGACAGCTGGGAGAGGATGGTATGCACTGAAGTGTAGAGCCAAACCACAGGCCAGGCATGCAAAGGACACAGCTATTCCCTCCCCCAGGGCGAGAGCACCTTCTGCCAAGGTCCAGCTAACACAATTTAGAGAGCTGTCCTGCTCTCCTGTGTGATGGTGATTGGGCAGGAACTTATGGAGCCTTGTGATGGGACCAGAATTGGTGGAGGGCATTCAGAGGGTTAGTGGTCAGTGATGTCATTTGCATGTACTTCCTTCTCCTATCTGTGGATCTGGTATACAAACCCTCTGCTTCCTTTCTGCATATGACCTGACGGCCTTTCATACCATGCAATGACAATCCGCCTTAAACAGGGAGTTGCTATTAAAATAAAAGCTCCAGCTACAGACAGGAACAAACAGGTTTGCACACAGCTCAAGTTCCAGCTTTGTCTCCTTTGTTTACCTGCAGTCACACTCTTCCATAAAGAACACAGAGATCTCTAGTGGCACTCAGTGTTAGTCTAGCTGTGCAGAGAGCTAGCATGCTTGTGAGCAAGTGGTTAAACTCCCCTTTTTGCCCCCTAGAGCAGGGCCAGGGTTTGTCCCCTTATAAGAAAATAGTCAGAAGTGTTTGTTTGTTATTTTCATTCAGTTTCCTTCCTGTTTGCCATGCTAATTCCATAACACTTTAATGCCACATATTTCACAGCACCATTGTTGGCAAATTTTTGGGAGAGAGTGATTTTTCATGTCCCACATTCACAAAGATAAATGTATTCATGTTCTCCACCCGCCTCTTAGCATCCTTTACAGAAAAATGCTGGTCTGAGCACTGACTGCCTTTAAAAAAAAAGGTGTTCAAGCAATATCAGTTATACTAAGGTGTGAGGGATGTAGTCCCCATCACTTGTAAGGCAAGGGAGAAAACCAACTAGTCATGCCCGGCACCTGATTAACTGATTGCTCCCAGCCAGAGGAGAAATAGCTAGGCTGTACAAGGAGCAGAGAGAGCTCAGCTGGGAGGGGAGATCCAGGAGAGAGAAGCATATCCTGATGTGCAGAAAGAATAGCAAATATGGCAGGTGACCAACTTGGCTTAACAGAGAAATCTTCGGTGAGCTTAAACATAAAAAGGAAGCTTACAAGAAGTGAAAGCTTAGTCAGATGACCGGTGTGGAGTATAAAATTATTGCTCGAACATGCAGGAGTCAAATCGGGAAGGCCAAAGCACAAGTGGAGTTGCAGCTAGCAAGGGACATGAAGGGAAACAAGAAGGGTTTCTACAGGTATGTTAGCAACAAGAACAGGGAAAGTGTGGGCCCCTTACAGAATGGGGGAGACAATCTAGTGACAGATGTGGAAAAAGCTGAGGTACTCAATGCTTTTTTTGCCTCTGTCTTCACAAACAAGGTCAGCTCCCAGACTACTGCCCTGGGCAGCACAGAATGGGGAGGCAGTGAGAAGCCCTCAGTGCTGAAAGAATAGGTTCAGGTCTATTTAGAAAAGCTGGACATGCACAAGTCCACCTAGCTAGATGCAATGCAATGAGAGAGTTGTCTGATGTGATTGCAGAGCCATTGGCCATTATCTTTGAAAACTCGTGGTGATTGGGGGAGGTACCAGATGATTTGGAAAAAGGCAAACATAGTGCCCATCTTCAAAAAAGGGAAGAAGGAGGATCCAGGGAACTACAGACCAGTCAACCTCACCTCAGTCCCCAGAAAAATCAAGGAGCAGGTCTTCAGGGAATCCGTTTTGAGGCAGTTGGAGGACAGGAAGGTGGTCAGGAAAAGTCAGCATGGATTCACCAAGGGCAAGTCATACCTGACCAACCTGATTGCCTTCTATGATGAGATGACTGGCACCATGGATGTGGGGAAAGCGGTGGACGTGATATGCCTTGACTTTAGCAAACATTTTGATATGGTCTCCCACAATATTCTTGTCATCACGTTAAAGAAGTATAGGTTGGATGAATGGACTATAAGGTGGATAGATAGCTGGCTAGATCATCGGGCTCAGCGGGTAGTGATCGACAGCCTGATATCTAGTTGGCAGCCGGTCACAAGCGGAGTGCCCCAGGGGTCAGTCCTGGGGCCGGTTTTGTTCAACATCTTCATTAATGATCTGGAGGATGGGGTAGATTGCACCCTCAGCAAGTTTGCAGATGACCCTAAGCTGGGGGGAGTGGTAGATACCCTAGAAGGTAGGAATAGGACACAGAGTAACCTAGACAAATTGGAGGATTGGGCCAAAAGAAATCTGATGAGGTTCAACAAGGACAAGTGCAGAGTCCTGCACTTAGGATGGAAGAATCCAATGCACAGCTACAGACAGGGGACCGATGGGCTAGGCAGCAGTTCTGCAGGGAAGGACCTGGGGCTTACATTGGACAAGAAGTGGGATGAGAATGAATAGTGTGCCCTTGTTATCAAGAAGGCTAACAGCATATTGGGCTGCATTAGTAGGAGCATTGCCAGCAGATCAAGGGAAGTGATTATTCCCCTTTATTTGGCATTGGAGAGGCCACATTTGGAGTATTGTGTCCAGTTTTAGGCCCCCCCACTACAGAAGGGATGTGGGCAAATTGGAAAGAGTCCAGCGGAGGGCAACAAAAATGATTAGGGGGCTGGAGCACAAGACTTATGAGGAGAGGCTGAGGGAAGTGGGCTTATTTAGTCTGCAGAAGAGAAGAGTGAGGGGGGATTTGATAGCAGATTTCAACTACCTGAAAGGGGGTCCCAGGGAGGATGGAGCTAGGCTGTTCTCAGTGGCAGATGTCAAAACAAGGAGCAATCGTCTCAAGTTGCAGTTGGGGAGGTCTAGGTTGGATATTAGGAAAACCTTTTTCTCTAGGAGGGTGGTGAAGCACTGGAATGGGTTACCTAGAGAGGTGGTGGAATCTCCATCTTTAGAGGTTTTCCGATGAGGACAGTGAGACGAGGCTGCGAAGACCTATGTTTGGGGAGGTAGTAACAAGAGAGCCTAACCCAGATCCTGAGCCCATTAATGTGAGCTGATTTTCATCTTGCCTCAGTGCTTTTCTACAGTTACTCCTGTCGGTAACCAACAGCTGTTCTTGTGGCAGGGAAAGTCTGAAGTTCGCTGTGTGGGGCTGAGAGGGGAGGTGTCCTTAAGAGGATCTCTGTCCAGAAAATGCCCCACCTTACGAAGAAGTCTGAGGGGTATTGCTCTTGGATAGCCCCTGCTCTGGAAGGCTGGCTGGGGACCTCTGGAGCTGGGGTTACCTACAGTGCTCGTGCCTGTGATTCAGATGGAGTTCTGCTCTTGTATTTTTTTTTCATTAATTGGAATAATTTCCATTCCAGGAGGATATGAGCCAATTCAATCTCGCACAATTAATAACTTTGCCTACAGAATAAATCCAATTAATCATCACGGTGCTATCTTTGATTGGCTGGCATAAGCTCTCTTGATAGATTTTCTGCTGCAGGAATGCTTTCAAGCTTTGTATAGAAACAGGGCCAAATTCATCCATGGTGTGACTCCATTAACACTACTGGGAGGGAGCTTGATTCCCCGCGGCCTTGGGTAGTCTCTTACACCTGTTGACAGTGGGTGATTCCCTGGCATTTTACATCCTCTTTACACTCCCAGATGCAAATGTCTCCCCAAAGTATAAGGCAGTAGGAGTAATGTCTTTATAGGGTTGATCAAGGAAGATCATCAGATCTGTCCTAGATGGTGAGCTCTCCAGAGCAGGGGCTGTGTATGTGTCCAGTGCCTAGCACAGTTCTCTGATTAGCATCCTGCAAATGCTGTCACAATGGAATTAAATACCAATAATGCTGGTTCAGGGCACTTTCCCATAGCACTTGTCTAATACCAGGCAGAGACGGACCATGGCCCAGATGGTCCAAGGTATTTAAACATCTAACTCCCATTGAGTTCAAAGGGAATTAGATGCCTAAATAGCTTTGAGGATCTGGGCCCGGGTGTCCCCAAATCAGCCTTTCTGATACTGTGATGGCATCTCCTCTGACTTAGTGGTTTTATAGTTACATCGGGTAAACTGGGTGCAGTTACTGGATCCTCTATCTTCAGAGCAGCGGCTCTACAAAATTGCCACGTTTTGCGTGGCTTCCACTGGCTATGACAAATCAGCCTGCGGTTGCTTCAGTCTCAGCCTATGCTCCCCGAAAGGGCTGTGAACCAAAGCAAATGTTTTGGCAAAGCTGGCCTGAGTTTGGGGCACGTAAGAAAAGCTGAAATGTGGCCGCCAATGTCACGCAGCCCTGCTCCAGAGAAAGATCATTCCTGGTAGATCTTTTAACAACAACAATGCATGATGCATCTTCTAGTAAGTAAAAGCAGGCTTCATTTGGCTAACACAAAGGAGAAAGAGCATCATCCCATCACCAAATACATCCATGGTGCGGAAGCCTAGGAGATCGTGTCACATTTAGGAACAGAAAACCGGAACTTCTTGCTTGCTACCTGCTGTAGAACTCTTGGAGGTACCCGGCCCTTGAAATTCCTGTCCTCCCTGCTCATCCAGACTGAACCTCTGTTATAACCATCTGAGACATAACGAACAGCATAAATAATTTAACTAATTTAGCAGACACTCATAATTATTTTATTCTTCGTCTTGACTGAAGGATAGTCTTATTTTTTATTAATGCCTGGAAGCACAATGGAGATCTGGCAAGACATTATTTTTTGTTTTAAAATAAAGATAAGCATATTGTGGAACCTTTCAAATGCTCATTTGTCACGTCTTTTTGTTAGGCTGAAAACAAACCAACCTCATCGTCTCCTTGCGGAGGCCTGGGTGTGAGCACAAGAGATCTGGTGGTAACAGTGTCTACACTACCACTTGTGTCAGCCAGACTTGTGTCACTGAGGGGTGTGAAACACCCCTGAGTCACATAGGTTTGGTCGACGCAAGCGGTCGTGTGCACAGCGCTATGTCAGCGGGAGAGCTACCACCGCTCGTTGAGGAGAGAGCATGGAGCAGCTACACAAGCGCTCTTACAGCGGTGTGGCTGCATCGGTACAGCTGCGTTGCTGTAAGCTCGCTTGTGTAGACGTGGTCTGAGATTTTAGCTTAACTCTGTCTACATGTCAGCGCTGTAGCGCTGCTAATGTAGACACTCTAAGCTGACCGGAGAAAGTTCTCCCATCAACTTAATTACTCCAGCCCCATCGACAGGAAGGCTGAGGAGATGCTTGGGGATCTGGCCTGGGCCTCGGGAAATCTGGGTTCAGAGTTGGTCTTTCCCACAGATGTGCAGGGTGACCTGGGGCACGTGACTCTGCGCCGTGATTCCCCATCTGTGAAAAAGGGGGATGATCTTGCCTTCTTTCCCCACCTTGGGCTGGTAGAAAAACAGGATGGATTTTGTACCCCCCACCTTCTCACTCCTCTTTTTTTTTTCTTTTTTTTTTTTTTGTGGTCAAAATTTGATTGAAAAATTTCTCTAAAATGTTGAGTTTTGAAAAAATGTCCCACCCCCTCCCCCCACCTGCTGTGTGCTGAGGCTGTAAGCTCTTTGGGGCAGGGACTGCTGCTTGATTTTTGTTTGTACTGCACTGAACACAATGCAGCCCTGGTCTCGGTTGAGGCCAGTAGCTGCTGCTATAATACCAAGAAGTGATTCTGAGACAGCTGAATATTATCCCCAGTTCGCCAACATGGAGCCTGAGGCAGAAGGAGAGACCGTGCCCGGCTTCCTCTCACGGAAGTCAATGGTAAAACTCCCGCCGACTGGGGTGGGAGCAGGCCGGAGGACGAAGTGAGTTGTGTGACACTCTGGCTAGGTTTGCACAACTGTGCCTTCTTTGGCTGGTTGGCCCCACGGAGCGTCAGCCCAGCCAGGGCTGCTCATTTAGCTGGAGCGACAGAGGTTTGTGTGTCGCTGTGGAAGGGGCCAGGCTTGACCCTGGCTGACTTGCGTACGCTGTCGCTGCCTTGGTGTCAGGCCCCACGGCCTGCCAGGCACAGAGCCGATGACTCCCTGCTCCCCGGGAGAGCTCGCGGCCTGTCGAGCTGCTGCTTGCGCAGCACAACGTGAGGCTTCCCGGGCAGGAGCCAGGGAGGGGGCAGGTTGCTTTGGCACCGTCCGTAAGGGATGTCCTCAAATACGGCTTCCCGGAGCGGTCAGCTAATCACAGCCCTTGTCAGCCTGGCGTGGAGCTTCTGACTGGTCAGGAGGTTGCTTGCAGTGGTGCTGAGCCAGCTGACTGCTTCTCCCCCAAGGGGTTCTTACGGCTCCCATCACCCCATGACTTGGAGCGATGGGAAGGACAGGATTCAGCATAAATGCCTACTCGGATGGAGAGAAAGGCGTCAGGAGGTAACTTGGGGGCCGGGATATGCTGCCCCCGTGGCCGTAAGAGCGGGACTCTCCTGAGTCCAGGGTGAGGCTCTCCCTTCTCCCAGCTGCTCAGCTCCTGCGAGGGCGAGGAGACGGCCCGTGTGGGCTGATGAGTTAATTGTGTGATGAGTAACTGTGCAGCCCTCCCAGTCTCTCTCCTTCTGTGAGCTTGGGCTCGTATTTCTATTGTTTTGTATTGTTTTAGCTGCACAGAGCAATTTGTCGCTGTACACACTGTTATTATCTCGGCTAGCTCACCTGGAAGAGACGCTGCGCTTCCAATTACTAACGTATTAGTGCAGGTGGAAGAGGCTGGTTGTGTGATGCAAACCAACAACCACCAGCGTACGGCGCACGGATGAATGCGAAGGGAGGAGGACTGATTAGAAGCGGGCCAGTGTGAGAGGTTCCCGTACGTGTGCAATGGGAGACCAAAATCATTTGAGAACCTACCCCAGAACTGCTGATTTTGATGGAGAAAAGAAAGCATCAGCATATGCCTTAAATATCTTAGCACCAATGTTTCCTTTGCAGCTGGTGTCCTGATATTCACACGTTTTCAGGAAGCAGGGAAATGTTATTGACATAACCTAGATGACACAGCAAAACGTCTCCCTTAACTGATTTGGTTCGGAGTTCCTTTTATGACTTGTTTTTAGGTGGTGCATTGGAAATTGGCTTTTAACCAGTTTCTGTGGGTGTCTTCACCACTGCAGCATCTGAGCATGGACCTATGGGCTTATTCTTGTCACGTTTTATTGTACTCACTGCTTTGTGCAGGGAAGTGATTTCTCTCTTCATAGGCAGGGTTTATTGCATGGCCGGTTAAAGCCTTTGAAAGAATCCTATCATCATAATACCGGCCCTCCTAAAGCACCCTTCAGGAGCTGAGCTCTCCAGCAAAGGAGCTCAAAGCACTTTGGGAACATGCATGATTTAGGTCTCACAGCAGCCTGCCTAGACATTATTATCCCAGCTTTAGAGATGTAGAGAGAGGGCAAAGGCCCGCTCTACAAATCGCATTCTGAACCTTCAATTGGAGCTGTGTGGAGACATTCCTGCCTTCCTTCCTCGGAGCACCGCATGATGGCAGGGGTTTGCTTAGAGGCATCTTATTGCTGGAGAGATTCCCTAGAGTTCCATGCCTAATCAAGGGGCCTGGATTTTATGGTGCTGAACACTCATTGATTGAAGTTCCCTTTGATAGGTGCCTAACTTTAAGCAGGTTTGAGCATGTGGGCCCTACCCCTTGAATTAGGCAAAGGAGACTTGTATCCCCTGCAATGGATTTGGGAGTCTGCCTCCTCCTTGGTGCGTTGGGAGCAGGGACCCTTTCCGACTGAGCAGGGACTTATGAAGGCTGCGTTGTTCCTAATGAACCACATTCCCCTTTTGTGATCCTCTTTGCAAAGTGGAGAGCCACTTGCTGTATTTCAGTAGCACCTAGGAGCCGCACTCTTGGCCCTTTGTGCTAGGCGCTGTACAGACACGGACCAAACAGATGGTCACTGCCCTGAACAATTTACAAATAAGTATAAAACATGACGCAGCCGGGGCAGCACAAGGAACCAGTGAGACAATGCTGGTCAGCATGGTAGGCAGTGGTCTCCACTCAGCACCTCCTTGTCCATTACAAGTATTTTTGCAGGCATCACAGGACAGGAGACTGTATTTAGACATTTCTGAATGCAAAGACTTTGGCAGAGCTGATTTTTCTGTTCCTTGGGAGTTTATTCAGTGCAGGACAAACAGACTTTACATTGCCTTCTTTCTATAAACTCAGCCCATTCACATACCAGGAATTCACACCACAGACTTCCTCCTAGAAGCATAGTAGGAAATTTGCCCCATTACCTATCACTCGGATACCTGCCCTGCTTGGCCAAGATACTGGGACCATCAGCACATACTATTAAGAGAGAAACTTACCACCCACTCAAAGCACCCCCTAGTTTGGCCAGTACTTAAAATAAATATATATTATGGCACAAACAACATCTCCAGTTACACCCTAACACACAATCCCCCAATTCCTGAGCAAGCTAGATGTGAAGCTTTTCAGATTCCAGAGTTGGACTGTAGTGAACTTCTCCCAGTCAGACATCAGCCTGGGATTCAGAAGAGAGCTGGCTGGTGGTAGAACTGCTGCATGATCTCCTTGTGGCCAGGGATAAGTGTCTACTCATATTCCTGGACTTCTCCTCACTGTGTGATACCACTGCTGACCCGGCTCAGGTGTGGTAGGGGTCAGAGGAATTGCACTGACTATATTCTGTTTGCACATAACAAACAATTCGATCATGATCATTTGCACCTAGGCGACAATCAGGTTTTAGTTCAGTGATCAGTTCCAACTGATCTCTCAGAATGAGATCTACCATAGAATTACCCTGACTTGGTTGCAACATTGTTTGTTAGCAAGCTATCAAATATAATTGTTAGGAACTTCAGGGAGGCTTTACTAGTGTCACCTCCAGCCTACATTCGCCAGATTGAAACGCCCCAGGGTAACACAACTTTTTTGTCACCACATTATAGACAAACACTTAAGGAACTGCTCATCCTGCTCCAGTGTCTGGAATGGACCCACACTAGCCCTATCTTGTGACTCTTTGTCAAGCTGTCTGCAGTGACTCGAGTGTGGGTATCAATCTCAGGGCAGAGAGTTCAATACTTAGATTTCACCAACCAATTATCAAGTGTGAACTCCTTAGGCACTATAACATCCTTAACACAGAGCCGCAGTCCGTCCCCTTGGGTACTCTGATCTGTCTGACCACCCAGGTAAGCCTACCTTTGATAGATGGTCCCTTTCATGAAGAATGGCAGCAATATTCAGGTTGCTTGCGGTCCCAAAGGACCAGTCACTTATCCCCTGGTCAATCACACCTTTGATCTCACGCCAAAGATCAAGCTTGTAGCCAATCCTATAATGAACTATCTACAGATCTATTCATAAGAAAAGGACATGAGAGTTATTTACAAGGGTGAAGCAGGTAAATCTAGAAGCACAAATGAGTTACTATCTTAATTTCAAAAGGTAATAGACACTTCTATAATAAGAAAGCTCTATTTGTCCTTTAGGGCTAACCCAGGCTAAACAACTGGGGACCTCTTGCTTATGACAAGAAAACTTTGCCCAACAGAGTCCAGCAAGCACAGATATACCATTTCTTCTTCTTAGGGGTTATCATCCCCTTCCTCTGTTGTTTTCTGAGCTGCAAATTCAGCTGATGGGAGGAATCCACTTGGATGTCTCACCTCCATTGGATGGGGGGTGGAAATAGCAGAACAAAGTCTTTTGTCCCCTTTACTGTCCCACAATAGCCTGTCTGGTGTTGAAGGACCTTCCCTGTTGAGCATGATCTAACACCTCCTGTGGAAGACCAGTATTGCACACTAGTTAATGTCATAGAATCATAGAAGATTAAGGTTGGAAGGGACCTCACAGCAGGACCAATGCCAACTAAACTAATGTCTCTCTTCTGTCTGGGGATTTACACAGTCGCAGGGGATTACAAATGCTCCAATATTACCTTCCAACATGGGATGCAGATGCCATAAGTGAGATTAATGCAGGCAGCAACTCACAAGCACTCACTAAAGTCTAAATACATTCTTGTAATGATAAGACCTGGTGTAACAACACTAACACGCAGGTAAGCCAGGCTGATTCCAGCTGTGTATTTGTCAGTGTTCGGCTGAGACACTGGGATCTTGGCACGAGCTGCCATCTGGTCTGCCAGGGTCTCACCCCTGTCTTGTGAGCTCTCAGTTGGAGCATTGATCCATAAGCACTTCAGGTCCTGTCCTTCTGACCTGTCAATAACTCTAAAGCAGGTGATGGTAGCTGCTGTACTTCTGCCCATTTTATCTTTCATAAACAGGGTGTAGCCACTGATAGTAACACCCCAGGCACGTGATTTATCCCACCAGGCTTCAGTTATACCAGTTATGTCAAATTTCTTTTAATACATGAGTAATGCTAATTTCTCTTGTTTATTACCCAGACTCCTAGCATTTGTATACAGACAGGTAAAGAATTTCTTCTCCTTAGGTGCCTCTTTGATCTGATTCTTTGTATGCAAGCTGCGCACGCATTTGTCTGTTTGCGCACATGTACTGTATCTAACCCCTCCGCACCCCCTCCTTAGATACTAGTTTAATGCCCTCCTGGCTATTCTAGCCAATCTGTCACCCAGAAGTTTGGTTCCCCTTCTACTATGATGGAGGCCATGCACACCATAAATCCTCCTCTCACCATAGGAGGCAGCCCCATGAACTCAAAACCCTCCACCTTACACCACCTACGTACCTAGTAATGCACTGTCTTCTGGTGCCTGTCTTCTCTCGCTAGCAGGACAGAAAGCGTCTCCACAATCACCTACATACTTCCCTTTCTCTCTGACAGCAAGAAGTTGTGCTGGTGTGTATGTTTTATAGACATTACAAAACATTAGTGTGTTTGTGGTGGGGGGCACGGACTACAGGCCTTGTGCTGTTCCTGGCACCGCCATTTGTTGCTGACCTCGCTTGGCAGGGCTTCAGTTGCTCAGCTCTTGGCTGGGTCACAAACAGTTAAATGAACCTCTTCCAGGGTAACAAAGAGTTCAGCAAACGGGCTGTCTGCCCTCACCAGGGTCTCCAGCCCCGGCTCTGGGCCCATTAAATTCAGTCCTCCACTTGGGATTACAAACGTGTCTTGTCCCCTTCTCGGGGCTCACATCACTTCACCAGTGGGAGGGACCTGGGCCACCCACTGCTCCCGGGGTCCAGCCCAGAGACCCTATACACAGCAGCCACGTGCCACTCACCTGGTTTTGTTACTACTCCTTCCCTGGGCCTCTGGCCACCTTTATTGTGATGCCCTGTCCTGTGGGGGCTCTGTGCGCTCCCCCTCCCACACCACAAAGCCCCACTTTTGGGTTAGTTTCAGATTTTCAGCCAGAGCAATAGAGTGAGTGCAGCAGGCAGCTGTGTGTCCAGGAGCTCATGCTGCCTCTCTGTATCCCCCTCCCATGCTGGCTCCAGAAAAATGACGTTTATTTTAACCCCTCATCTCAGGGCCAGACTTCTCAGGGCCTCTCCCTCGCAGCTTAAGCAAATGTGGGCTGGGCTGGGCTGGGCCGGGCCGGGCTGGGTCAGGCCAGGCCAGGCACAGCACCCTCCCAGCCAGGAACTGAGTTGCTCAGGCCCTACAGCAGCTTTTATTTGAGCCTTCTGGACTCTGATTGGCTGCTTCCGTGCAGCCTGTCTAGGCAGCCCCAGAGGACCCATCTTTTCTGCTCCTTTCCTGAGGTATGGTGTGGTAGGGCCAAGGAGCCTCTGCTAGGGGACCACGAAGGGCCAGGTACAGCCCGTCACAGTGCTAGAGCGAGTAGGGTGTTTAAATAAAGCGTGTTGGGTGAAGACAAAATACCACATTTGCAGAAAGGGGCTGAGAGACTCGGTGGCTGCTGCAGGAACTGTAGACATGACTTTCCAAACACTTGTGCATCAAAAACGACAGCAATAAGACGGTATTAATAGAGCTTCCCCATCCCCCTGCTTTAACACCCTCAGGCTATCGCAGACGCTCTGAGATAGCATTCAGTTGGCTGCCAAAAAGAGAAACCGTCGTCCACCGAAGGGTTAACTCACAACTCTCTCTGCTGTAGGTAGGAAATATATGAAAGCAAAGGAAATGGTCTTTACCGGGGAAATCAATTTCCTCTTATCAAATCTCTTTAAATGAAAATGTCTCACCATTTTTTGCAACTACTACAGGAACAGCTTTGCAGTTAGGAACATCTTGTGATCTGATTTGATTTGCAATGTGAGTTAATGCTAGCACATTGGGGTGCTTTTTAAAAAGATCTTTGTACATCTAAATAGTTGGGTTCTGTTTGTAATTTAAATAGTTGTTTAACGATTCAGAGTCCAGGTTTGGAATATATCAAATGTATGCCGTGCTAGCTACAAATCTTTGTAGCCCTATAGGAGAAATGCTGCTTTTTTTTTTTTTTTTTTTTTGGTAGCTAGTGGACGCATACACATTTTTCTGACTCGTGTGGCATTGTCATTTCCCCTTTCAGGGGTTTTATTTCTACAAATAAACATGTTCAGCTTCCACATTGCAAAAGTTTGTTTGAGGTCAAGGGTGGCTCTTTTCCCCTCTAAACAGAGATTTTTTGGGGTCTGCGTTGGGTCGTTGTCTGAGGGCCCTTTGGAAACCGGGTTGAAAACCTGGTGCTCTCCTTACTGGGAAGAACCCCCTAGGCCGCTGGAGACAGCGGGAGTTGTTACTTATGCCGTTTCCTCTCAAGTCTTCCACTGAGAGGTGAGGTACGCCAGCTGGCGCCCCGTGTCTGAGGGTTGCCTGTCTAAGGGCACTTCTCAGCATGTGTGTGTGGAATGGGGACTGGGCATGTGCTGTTGGTAAATGTTTGTATCTAACGCCACAGATGAGCCTGGCTCAGCATGAACTTGTAGTGCTGGTTCGGCTTGTGTGTATATGGAGTGCTGTTACTGTTATTCAAGGACATGGGATGTGGCTCCTGAGGTCGAAAAGGTCATGCTTTGTCCTGGAAGGCGGGGCTTGTCCCTTTTTCTGTGCTGGAGCACAGACTCTGCGGAGCACCCACAGAAGGGCGTTTGCAGGATCTAGGGAAAAGAGGAAGCATTCTGTGGAGTCAGCACAACCTTCTTATGCACCTTCTGGGCTGGGCTAAAAGGTTGCCAAGTGATTTTGAGATATACAATTGCTTTGAGGGTTGAGCCCGTCAAGAAATGCTGCTGCTGCTGGGACAATCTGAAACTGCTTCTGAATTTTTGGCACCACGAGGGGAGAAATAATTAAATAAACCTAATGGATCTTTAAAAGTCAATTTCAGCTAATCTGGGATCACAAACTCTACAATGCCTCCATCATAATTGCATGGGTATTGAACAGAGTCAGTACAGGTCAGAGTTAAGGTTGTCTGGCTGTCTTAACGGTGCATTTCCATCCATAAATGTGTTTTGGTTTCTTTTAAGTGTAACCTTAACTCTGAATTTCCTGGGTTTGTAGTACTTGGTTCTGGTTTAACTACAAGATCCCTGTAATGGGTTTTATTCTTAAATAACTATCCTGTACTTTGAACGTGAACTCCATTTAATGTAATTTTTCATCTTGGAATATTAAATGCAAATATTTAATCTGATGAGCTACATTCTGTCTAGCATTTATAGACATATTTAGTTGTTCAGCGTGAAAACAAAAAACAAGGTAACGTTAGCTACCAAAAAATATGGTTTTGGATTTACATTTTTGTCCCTGTTAGTGGGTGGGGGAGGGAGAGGGGAATGTTAACCGACTTCCCTTTGGAAATCAGTTCTCCTGTGCATTTCAGGGTTGTTAAATGTGGCTGTGTGTTACAGGTCTGAAGCCAGATACCTGGATATAATAGAACACTCGCTATTTTCCATGTTTGGTTTCCCATTCTATTCAACAGTAACTCTTCTTAGGTGAAGAGTTTGAGCTGAAGAGTTTTGAGCTGTTTGCAGCTCCTCTTTGGAGGTGTTTCCTTCTATTCTCTGTGCGCAAGGGCCTAATTTCAGAATTCCTCATGGAGGGTTCAGCCCAAGAGCCCTTCTTCTAATGAAATAATCTCCCAAGAGCAGCACCATAACTAGATGGTGCTGAAATACCAAATCTTGATACTCCTTTGCCCGACCTGTCACCCTTCGTATGTAGAACAGTGTGAAGCCTCAAACTCAGGTGAAGATGATCCTGAAAAATGGTAAGATTAGCATCTGCCTCTTGGGCTCATGTCTCTTTTTGGTAGGCTGAAAGCAACTGATGAAACCTGGGCAGCTAAGAGTGAGCTGCCTTTGATTTTGTTCATGGAATCGTTGCGCAAGACTGGTGGTTTCCAGTGGGCACCCACTCTTTGTCTGAGGTCACATATAGGTCTCTGGTCTGGCCCAGCTGCATTCTGTACTATTTTATGCGTGCATTGCCTTCCCCAGTCTTGGGCTCGGTCTGGGTTACAGCCTACAGCCTATGCCCCCCAAAAAGACTGGAGGTCACCAAGGCACTAAGGATGTCCTGACCCTGAAATTGGCACGTGTGTTATTGTGAGATGTAGGTCACACTGTATGTTCCTGTTTCCCACCTGTGTGGGGCTGTTTAGAATGAAGTTTCTGGGACAGATTTGTGTCTGTGCATTTGAGATTCCCTCTCCTTGAATAATAATTACCAAACACACCTATCTACACCTATCTATCTATAATGTGTGGGGAAAAACCTGTGCAATCATGGGGGACTTCAGTTTGAGTGCCCTATGCTGGAGCTCTCCGGCTGCCAGTACTAAAACATCCTTGGAATTTTTAAACCTTAGAGATGACAATTTCCTAACTCAAAAAGTTTTGCAGCCAACACAGGGGAATTCTATATTAGATCTTGTCTTGGCAGATAAAGCGGTAATTGATCACAGAACTAACAATGAATGGTAGCTTAGAGTACAAGTGATCATGACTTGATCTCATTTATAATGTGCAAGCAGAATAAAGTTCAGTCCAGTAATATCAATACTTAGTGATTTAAAAGGGCCAATTTCACAAAGCTGAAAAAAAATTACGAGCCAAATTAGTTGGGAGGAAGAGTTTAATCAGAGAAATGTGACTGATAATTGGGAATTCTTTAAGAACATGTTACAGAGGCCCCAAAAGTCACAATCAAGTTATGTAGGTTGTGCGGACTTAAAAAACTCGTCTATTTTGCAGGGGGGGGTGGGGAGTGAAGGCAGATATAAAGATTTAAAAAATGACCAGTTGCAGAAAGGGAATGTTGATATAAATCAGAAGCTAGGATTTGTAGAAAACTGAGAAGGAGAAAAAAAAAGACACAAGGAGAAATCTCTGGCCAGCAGAATTAAGGACAATAAGGACCTTAAGTGTAAGCGTTCAATAAATATTTCTCTTCAGTATTTGGGAAAAAAACCAGCTGATGTAATCCTATCATATGATGACACGCTTTCCATTCGACTAGTGCCCCTGGAAGATGTAAACAACAGCTACTGAAGTCAGGCATTTTAAAATCAGCAGGTCTGGATAACTTGCATCCAAGCATTTTAAAAGAGCTGGCTGAGTAGTTCACTGGACAATTCATGTTAATTTTCAATAAGTCTTGGAACACTGGGACGTTCCAGAAGACTGGAAGAAAGCTAATGTTGTGCCAATAATTAAAAAGGGTAAACAGGTTGACCCAGGTAATTAGAGGCCTGTCAGTCTGACATTGATCCCCAGCAAGATAATGGAGTGGCTGATAGAGGACTTGATTAACAAAGAATTAAAGAAGGCTAATGTAATTAGTGCCAATTAGCATGGATTTATGGAAAATCGATCCTGTAGACTAACTGGATATCTTTTTTTAATGCCAGAAGTCTAAATACTAAGTTGGATGAACTTGAGTGCCTGGTATTAAATGAGGATATTGATATAATAGGTGTCCCAGAAACTTGGTGGAACAATGATAATCAATAGGACACGGTAATACTAGGATACAAAATACACAGGAATGACAGAGTTGGTCACACTGGTGGGAGAGTGGCACTATATGTAAAGGAACGCAGAAAGTCAAATATAGTAAACATCTTCAATGAATGAAACGGTACCATAGAATCTTTATAGAGAGAAATTCCATAAGAGGATAGCAGTAAGAATACAATGCTGACCACCTGATCATAGTAGTGATGGTGATTGTGAAATGCTCAGGGAGAATAGAAAGCCAAAAACAGAAAAATGCAATAATAACGGGGGATTTCAACTATCCAGATACTGACTGGGAACAGGTCATCTCAGATTGGGATGCAGAGATAAAATTTCTAGACACCATGAATTACTGCTTCTTGGAGCACCTAGTCCTGGAACCCACAGGGAGAGAGGCAAGTTTTGATTTAGGCCTAAGTGGAACATAGGATCTGGTCCAAAAGGTGAATGTAGCTGAACCACTCAGTAATAATGATCATAATATAATTAAATATAACATCCTTGTAGGGGGGAAATACCAAAGAAACCCACCAGAGTGGCATTTAACTTCAAAAAGGGGAACCACAAAAAAGATGATGCTAGTTAAATGGAAATAGAATGGAATAGTCACAAGAGTAAAGTGCCTGCAAGCTGCATGGTGAATCTTTAAAAACCCCATAATAGAGTCTAAAACTACATACACGTAACTGCTAAATAATAATAAAAAAACCCAGAGAATGAAAAAAAAAACACAAAAACAAAAAAAAAAAAACCACCTTGGCTAAACAGTAGAGTAAGAAGAGGAAGTTAGAGGTAAAAAAGCATCCTTTAAAAATTAAGTCAAATCCTACTGAGGAAAATAGAAAGGAGCCTATTTCTGGCAAGTCAAGTGTAAAAGTATAATTAGGCAGGTCAAAAAAGAATGTGAAGCACAACCAGCAAAAAACACAAAACCTAACAGCAAATTTTTTTAAAGTACTTCAGAAGCAGGAAGCCTGGCAAAGAATCAGTGGGGCCATTAAATGATTGAGGTGCTAAAGGAGCACTCAAGGAAGACAAACTGTCGTGGAATAAACAAATTAATTCTTTGCATTGATCTTCACTGCAGAGGCCATCAGGGAGATTCTCATACCTGAGCCATTTTTTTAGGTGACATATCTGAAGGACTGTCCCAGACTGAGGTGTCAAGTAGAGGAGGTTTTGGAACAAATTAATTAATTAAACAGTAATAAGTCACCAGGACCAGGTGGGGTTCACCCAAGAATTCCGAAAGAACTCAAATATGAAATTACAGAACTACTAACTGCAGTATGTAACCTATCATTTAAATCAGCTTCTGTACCAGATGACTGGAGGGTAGCTAATGTAATGCTGATTTTTTAAAAAGGCTCCAGAGGTGATCCTGGCAATTACAGGTTTGTAAGCCTAACTTTAGTACCAGGCAAATTGGTTGGCACTACAGTAAAGAACAGAATCATCAGACACATAGATGAGCATGATATGGTGAGGAAGAGTCAATACAGCTTTTGTAAAGGGAAATTATGCCTCACCAATCTATTAGAAATTCTCTGAGGGGTTTAGCAAGCATGTGGACAAAGGTAATCAGGTCAATATAGTGTACTTGGTCTTTCAGAAAGCCTTTGACAAAGTCCCACAACACAGGCTCGTAAGCAGTCATTGGGTCAAAAGGAATGCCCTTTCATGGATCAGTAACTGGTTAAAAGATAGGAAACAGAGGATAGGAATAATTGATTAGTTTTCATAGTGGAGAGAGATAAATAGGGGGGTCTCCCAAGGATCTGTATTGGTACCAGTGATTTTCAACATATTCATAAATGATCTGGAAAAGGAGGTAAATTGCGTGGTGGCAAAATTTGCAGACAATACAAAATTACTCAAGATAGTTAAGTCCAAAGCTGACTGCAAAGAGTTACGAATGGATTTCACAAAACTGGGTGACTGGGCAACAAAATGGCAGATGAAATTCAGTGTTGAGAAATGCAAAATATTGCACATTGGAAAACATAATCCCACCTATATATACAAAACGCTGGAGACTAAATTAGCTGTCACCACTCAAAGAGATCTGGGAGTTGTCATGGATAATTCTCTGGAAACATCTGCTTAATGTGCAGTGGCAGTCAAAAAAGCTAACAGAATGTTAGGAACCATTAGAAGAGGGATCGATAATAAGACAGAAAATATCATGTTGCTATTATATAAATCAGTGGTATGCCCACACCTTGAATACTGCATGACGTTCTCATTGCCCCATCTCAGAAATATATCTTAGAATTGGAAAAGGTACAGAGAAGGGCAAATAAAATGATTAGGGATATGGAACAGCTTCCCTATGAAGAGAGAGTAAGAAGACTGGGACTGTTTAGCTTAGAAAAGACATGAGTGAGGGGGGATATGATAGAGGTATATAAAATCATGAATAGTGTGGAGAAAGTGAAAAGGGAAGTGTTGTTTTCTCCTTCACGTAACACAAGAACCTGGGTTCACCGAATGAAATGAGTAGGCAGCAGGTTTAAAAATAAAACAAAAGGAAGTTCTTCACACTATGCACAGACAACCTATGGAACTCCTTGCCAGGGGATGATGTGAAGGCCAAAAGTATAACTGGGTTCAAAAACCAATTAGTTAAGTTCCTGCACCATAGGTCCATCCATGGCTATTAGCCAAAATTGTCAGAGATGCAACACCATGCTCTGGATGTCCCTAAGCCTATGACGTCCAGAAGCTGGGACTCGATGACAGGGGATGGATCACTCAATAATTGCCTTGTTCCATTCATTCCCCTGGAAGCACCTGGCATTGGCCACTGTCAGAAGACAGGATACAAGGCTAGATGGACCATTGGTTTGACCCAGTATGGCGATTCTTATGTTCTTATGACGAAATTACAAGTTTGGTTGATAAAGGTAATAGTGTTGATGTCTTAGACCCCTGTAAGGTGTTTGACATCTTGATTAAAAAATGAGAATGATATAAAATTAACATGGCACACATTAAATGGATTAAAAGCTGGCTAACTGATAGATCACCAAATGTAACTGTAAATCGGGAATCATCATCAAACTGGTGTGTTTCTAGTGGGTCCCTCAAGGATCAGTTCTTGGCCATATACTATTTAACATTTTTGTTAGTGTCCTGGAAGAAAACATAAAATCATCACTGATAAAGTTTGCAGATGGCACAAAAATTGGGGGAAATAGTAAATAAAGAAGAGGACCGGGTGTTGATTCAGAGTGATCTGGGTCGTTAGGTAATCTGGACGCAAGTGAACAATATGTGTTTTAATATGGCTAAGTGTAAAGGTATAAAACTAGGAACAAAATAAGTGGGCTATGCTTAAAGGATGTGGGATTCTATTGTGGGAAGCAGTGACACAGAAAAAATATTTAGGGGTTGTGGTGGATAATCAACTGAGCATGAGCACCCAGTTTGACACTCTGGCCAAAAGGGCTAATGTGATCCTGGAATGGGTAAACGAGGGAATCTCACATATGAATCGAGAGGTTATTTTATCTCTATATTGGCACTGGTGCAACTCCTGCTGAAATCCTGTGTCCAGTTCTGGTTTCCACAATTCAAAAAAGATGTTGATAAATTGGAGAGGGTTCAATGAAGAGCTACAAAAATGAGTAAAGGATTAGAAAACGTGCCGGATAGTAATAGATAGATTCAAAGAGATCAATCTGTTTAATTTAACAAAGGGAAGGTTAAGGGGAGACTTGCTTACAATATATAAGTATCAACACGGGGAACAAATATTTAATAATAGTCTCTTCAGTCTAGCAGAGAAAGGTGTAACATGATCCAATGGCTGGAAACTGAACCCGGACAAATTCAGATTGGAAATAAAGTGTAAATTTCTAACAGTGACATTAATTAACATTTGAAACCATTTATCAAAGGTGATGATGGATTCTGCATCACTGACACTTTTAAAATCAAAATTGGATATTTTTCTAAAAGATCTGCTCTACAATTATTCTGGGGATGTTCTCTGGCCTGTGGTATACAGGAGGTCTGACTAGATGATCAAAATGCTCCTTTTTGCCTTGGAATCTGTGAATCCATGAGAGCAAATTAACCGCCTGTTCTCTGTAAAATAGAGAACCAGGCACCATGTTGTTTTGCACCTAAGGAAAACAAATACTAACCTGAGTTAAAACCAGAGGTGCGAAAATTATATTGGCTGTTTACAGAAAAGAGAATTTAAAAAGTCTAGAGTTTAAAAGTTAGATCACAAAGACATTCAGGCTGAGGGATGAAGAGTGCCTTTTAGCTAACTTCTCAGAAGCTGCAGAAGGCTTTGGACTGGAGAGTGGGTCTGATTTTGAGATTTCCATTCTTAGCATATACCTTGCCTAACTTCTCCATGCTGATTATTTTTACTTGACCAAAGCCAACAGTCTGAAAACTACCTTGCTTCCAGTTCCTCGCAGGAGATTTGTCAGGGGAGTGTGTTTGCATTCCTCTGTAGTAAGAGGTAATTTTAAAAAATTTAGTTCTGTTGCAAAGTTGCATCTGTCTGCAAAATTGTCAAAGTCCGGAAGGCAATGGGTCTAAAACATATAGTGGCTAAACATTTTGCAGGTTGATAAAACTGTATCTGATACCAAATTCCCACCTCTCCTGCCAATGATGTCTAAGTGGTAAGACTGGCTACCTTTGCCAGTGGAGATTAAGGTCTATCTTTACTGCAAAAAAAGGATGTTTTACATTGTGAGAGCTAACTGGAGATAGCTAGCTATCTGGATGTAAAAACATGCCTTTTTTTGCAGTGAAGACAAAGCCTTTTTAACCATTCCCATGTCTCCTTTCTTGATGAAAGCACTGCCCTGGACCCTGGCACAACTAACAGCCCAGGTTTCTGACCACATCTGGTTTAAAATAGGTTAAAGATTAAGTCATTTTATCATTCACTGCTGGCCTCTGGAGCTGACATTACAGACTGAAGATACCGTTATTCAGCAATAGTGGGGTTTACAATTTATCTTCCACAATGTCAAGTTTGTTAGGCTAGAACTACATGCAATTCTCTCCTTTCATTGGGTCACTGTGTTTATAAACTGATCACTTGACAGGACACGTTTTTCCAAGGTAATCTTCAGCACCTTGCTTACTTTTGTCAAACTGGTTTGTCTAGTTTTCTTCTGGCAGGCATTATGCAGATCCTTTTTTGCAAAACGAACTGAGTTACCCTCATCACAATGAAAATACAAGGGAGAAATCTGAAGTCTTCCATTTGGCAGAACGTCAGGTGTGATTCTCATATGCAGAATGAATACAGCTTGGTGCTGTATCCCGTAACAATTCTGCATTACACTGGGCTCACAATATAATGTGACTTTCTATGAATTACCAAATTAGCTTGACATATGCTCTGCATAACATATTCGGATGGTGTATGTAGCTAATCATGTTACCTTTTTGAATAAATACCTATATTAGTGGAAACCAAACCCAAATTTCCATCTCTGTGAGGAGGGCAAAGTGTGAGGAGGGCATTAAAGGATTCTTTAGGCTTAACTTTTCAAATTTGGGCCAGGCACATTAATACGTGGTCTCTTCATCAAGAGTTATTGAGCACCTTCTACCCCCACTAACGGCCATGATTGAGGTGCCTTGCGTCATTTATTTGTATTATCATAGCTCCTAGCAGCCCCCGGCATGGACCAGGGCCCCATTCTGCAAGACGCTGTAGAAACGCAGAACAAAATGTTCCTTAGGTCTCCAAGGTTGAATGTTTTGGCCTTAATAGTCGATAAGCGCTAGACCCAGTGAAAATACGGACTCCCCTTTGTTGTCCTTTCATTGACTCGAATGTGAAGTGGCTCCGACCCTCTACTTCTTGCAACCCATGTTGTGGGTGTCCCTAAAGCTCTGACTGCCAGAAGCTGGGACTGGACGATAGGAGAAGGATCACTCAATATTTGCCCCGTTCTGTTCATTCCCTCTGAAGCACCTGGCATTGGCCACTGTCAGAGACAGGATTAGATGGGCCACTGGTCAGACCCGGTACGGCCATTCTTATGGTCTAGGTAATGGCTGAAAATCCCAGGAAACCTAATTTTATGCAAACATTTTAAAGTAGGTGTGATTTCAGCAACGTTCTGAGCCAAAGTGGCCGCTTCGTGAACGCTGTGCTACATCTGCTTTCATGGATTTAACTGGCTAGCGAGGCTCTATCTTTCTGCTATCTGCACCCTCTCCTTCCAGATTCCTGTCTCTTGATTTGCACTCGGTTGTTTGTATTGACAAAAATTGCAGGGCAGCTGAAAATACATCTTCCAAAGTATTTGAACGAGGTAATTGTCTGATGGCAGGAACTAGTAATTTCCATGATTCCTGCTTTGCATGGCTTCATCAGCTACCCCCTAGTCTTCTTGAAAGCTTTGATTTTGATATTCTTTTACTTTTATATTTGTTATGAAACTCTCCAGGCATTCCAGTGTTTGCTCGTAAAATGCTCGCTTTCTTCTAAACTCATTTCTCTACCTTTCACTCCCTAATCTCTCCTCCTCTTGTGCTATTGTTTAGCTACACAGCTGGTGTGAGGATGCTTTGGAATTGCAAGAATCAGGAAAGGTTCCTGACTGGTGTGTGTTGGGCTGCCCTAAAGAGATCCAGCATGTCACCTCTGCAGAAAATTATCTGGGAAGCTGTGGGGTCCAGTGGGTGTGGCCCTGTTGTGGGATTTGGGAACCCTAGGTTCTATTGCCATCTCTGCCACTAACCTGCTCTGTCGCATCACTGCTTTGTGCCTCAGTTTCCCCTCCCAGGCAGCCTGCTATTTGCTGTGTGTATGTTCATGTGTATGCTATGTGTATGCTACTGATATACAAACAATAACACGGTGCTCTGATAACTGAGAGGGAGTAGGAATACCAGAGCCGCAGATGAACCTTGCCTTGGCTAGAGGGCAGTATATGCTGATGCTGTCTCGTTGCAGGTGAGATTTAATTTGTGGTGGGCCATGAGCCAAAATCTGACCCAAACACACGAGAGCTGAGGCACTGGTTTTACCATTGTGCAGAGGGTTTATAGTGACTGAGAGCTAAGGCTGACTTACACCCACCTCTGTCTCTATCTCTCGTCCCTAAGCACCCAGTGGAGTTTATTGGCCAGAGCAGAAAAAAATAATGTATCTGTCTCAGACTATGTCTACACTGCAATCAGAAGTGTGACTGCAGCATGTGTAGACGCACCTGAGCTCGCTCCCATCCAGCTTGCTTGAACCCCAACAGCGGTGAAGCCACGGTGGCACGGGCTAGCTGTTCGAAGACATACCCACAGTCCTGGCTAGGGCTGTGCAGCCCGGTGCTACAGCGTCAGGGCTGTTGTTATTCGAGCTAGACGGAGCAAAGCTAGTGCTGGTATATCTACACGTGCGTCACTCATGCCCCTCATTGCAGTGCGGGCATGCCCTACGTCTGTGGAATGCAGCTCTCCCCATGCTGCCTGAGAGCCTACACGGGAGACATTACTTCTGCCAAAGATCAGACTTGTATTTCCCACCCTGGCTTCTTACCCAGCAACGGGAGCCTCTCTGACTGTTTTCCGGGAAGATGCTGGCTTTGCTCGCCAGCGTGGCCCTTTCCAGAAGCCCGTGTAAAGGAGTCATGGGTTGAGTCCTGACGGCAGCTAGGGCTGGTCTCCTCTTGATCTCCAGAAGACATGAATTCCACAACACAGATGGCGCCTATGCTCAGTTCCCCACGAGTTTCCCTTTTGTGCAAGCTGACTGCAGCTGCCACGGTGAGGGGTGTAGAAGCTGCTCTTTGAGACGGCTAGCCCTTTGTCCAGGGAATGCCCTGGAAGTATGGTAGAGAAGGAGCTGAGGTGTAGCTCCAGTGAGATGGCATCCGTCAGCCTGCCCCACATACTATCCTTGAAGTGCCTTAGGGTGCTGCCACTACACGACCTGGGGGCAGCAAGCCTCAGAGCCTTGGTTCACAGACTCGGGCTTAAGGAGGATGGAGCTAAGAACAGCTGTGTAGACGTTTGGGCTGGAGTTTGGGCTCTGAACCCTAGGGAGAGGGTAGTCCTCAGTGCCCGAGCGCCAGCTTGAACCACAACGTCCATACAGCTATATTCAGTGCCATAGCGTGATTCTGAATCTGCGGACCTGAGTTCCGACTTGCTGCTTTGGGCTGTTGCTCGTGGTGTAGTCACACCCCAAACTTTCTGCCTTGCCTTCCTTGTGAGCTCTCAGTAGGGTACTCTGGAACCCTCTCGCCTGCTGATAACTCGGAAAACAAGATTTTCACAGGTAAGAAATGGCCAGAAATAGCTGATATCTAGGTTTTGCTACAAAATGTCTTTTGTTTTCCCAGACTGAATGTGTCGAGGCAACCTGTTGATGTATTAAACTGTCATGTCACACTAGGAGCTGATGTACGAGAGGGTAGGATGCATAAAGCCAGGCAAACGGGCCAAGCTGAAAAATGGTTACAATGTTCCAAACTAATGTTCCATGTGAACAATCCGTTATGAAATGTAGGCTCGCTTGTCCATTTTGTGTTTGAATTGTGTACCAGATGCTTATTTCAATCAATGAAAGGTCAATGTCCTTATTTTAGTCGTGTTGCAGTGGAAGGACGTTATGGTGTGGCATTCTAAGTGTTAATTCCTGCATGACAAGTCCATATCTTCAGAGCTTGCACCAGGGACTTCAGTTCTCATAAAATGCACATGTGAAGAGAGATATAGACACTTTCAATGACTGGTAACACACTATATTAAGGTGCACTTATAAACAGTGTATGAAAGGTTAACACGTGATTAATAGATGTTTTAGTAAATGATTAGTGAATTGTTAGACTGTTTAATATCCAACAATCAATAGTTATGTATAACTATGCCTTATAATTATCTGCAACACCATTGAACGATGTTTCTATTAATGTATAAGACATGCTACTCATGCCTGCAACATGCTTACAACATATATTAATCATGTATTAACTCTATATAGACTATAATTATAGCCTTTATATAAAGTGTGGCCTTTTGCTATCTGTCAAATCTTGATCCAGGAAAGATTAACACGATGATTATGACAGAATCATGCATCCATATAAGAGGATATGTCTGTACTGTGGTCTTAGCCCAGGCTCCTACATCTGTGTTTGCCCAACCCCCCCTACCGTCCATACACACAACCCTCAAGCATTTGCTTACTTCTGCTTTTCATCCACGCGTGCTTGCATGGCTGGGGGTGAGGGTTAAAACCTGAGCTGTGCTTTAGCATGGGCTGGAACCTGTCCACTTTGCAGTGAGGATGCGGGCAAGACCACTCAAGTGCTGACAGTCCTCCAGTGCCTTCCCACAATTCTTCCAGAGGGATGGACAATTTCTCCCACCGTTGAAAGAATTGAATAGGAAAGAATTAATCTTAGAGCATCTCAGCATAAAGAATCATGGGAACTGTCCCCAGACACACACAGGCACGTGAAGACACAGTCGCATAGGTAGGGCTTTTCTGTGGGAATGCTTGTACCTGGGCTAGGGTAAGATGGGTAACACAGGCGAACTGTGCAGTGTAGCATAGCCAAAGAAGAAGTCAGGCAGAGGTGGGAGGTGAGTAAAAAGTAGCAAACAGTCTGTACATTTTACAGATTTGGTTTGTGGTTTGGGTTAACCTGACAAAGTCTTTAGGTTTTGAAGATAGATGAATCATGTAGAAAAGGTTCAAGGATTCAACCCTACTAAACAGCAGCTCTTTAAAGTTCTCTACAATACCGAGTGGCAAACATCCATGTAATGTTCATGTTAGATTATTTTACATAGAATCATAGAAGATTAGGGTTGGGAGGGACCTCAGGAGGTCATCTAGTCCAACCCCCTGCTCAGAGCAGGACCAACCCCAACAAATCATCCCAGCCAGGGCTTTGTCAAGCCGTACCTTAAAAACCTCTAAAGATGGAGATTCCACCACCTCACTAGGTAACCCATTCCAGTGCTTCACCACCCTCCTAGGGAAAATGTTTTTCCTAATATCCAAACTAGACCTCCCCCACTGCAACTTGAGACCATTGCTCCTTGTTCTGTCATCTACTACCACTGAGAACAGCCTAGCTCCATCCTCCCTGGAAGCCCCTTTCAGGTAGTTGAAGGCTGCTGTCAAATCCTTCCTCATTCTTCTCTTCTGCAGACTAAACAAGCCTAGTTCCTTCAGCCTCTCCTCATAAGTCATGTACTCCAGCCCCCTCATCATTTTTGTTGCCCTCCGCTGCACTCTTTCCAATTTCTGCACATCCTTCCTGTATTGGGGGGCCCAAAACTGGACACAATACTCCAAATGCGGCCTCACCAGTTCCAAACAGAGGGGAATAATCACTTCCCTAGATCTGCTGGCAATGCTCCTACTTATGCAGCCAATATGCCATTAACCTTCTTGGCAATAAGGGCACACTGTTGACTCATATCCTACTTCTTGTCCACTGTTACCCCCAGGTCCTTTTCTGATGAACTGAGGCCTAGCCAGTCAGTCCCCAGTTTGTAACTGTGCATGGGATTCTTCCGTCCTAAGTGCAGGACTCTACATTTGTCCTTGTTGAACTTCATCAGATTTCTTTTGGCCCAATCCTCTGATTTGTCTAGGTCACTCTGTATCCTATCACTGCCCTCCAACGTTATCTACCACCCCCCCCAGCTTAGTGTCAGCTGCAAACTTGCTGAGGGTGCAATCCACTCCATCCTCCAGGTCATTAATGAAGATGTTGAACAAAACCGACCCCAGGACTGATCCCTGAGGCACTCTGCTTGTGACTGCCTGCCAGCTAGACATGGAGCCATTGATCACTACCCGTTGAGCCTGATGATCTAGCCAGTTCTCTATCCATTTTATAGTCCATTCATCCAACCCATACTTCTTTAACTTGCTGATAAGAATACTGTGGGAGACTGTATGAAAAGATTTGCTAAACTCAAGGTATATCATGTCATTTGCTTCCCCCCTATCCACAAAGCCAGTCATCTCTTCATAGTAGGCAATCAGGTTGGTCAGGCATGACTTGCCTTTGGTGAATCCATGCTGACTGTTCCTGATCACCTTCCTCTCTTCCAAGTGACTCAAAATGGATTCCTTGAGGACCGGCTCCATGATTTTTCCAGGGACTGAGATGAGGCTGAGCAGTCTGTAGATGCAACAGTAGAAATGTTGATACTAGCACATCCTTGAAACTCAAACCTAAGGTTTTACATTAAGCAGAAACTTCCCTGTTTATTAAAATGCACTAATGTTTCATCAGATGCAAAGCAGCAGTATGGGGTGTAGCCAGATCTCATGGATGATAAAGGCTTTTCTGTGCTGCTTATTTGTGGAGGGTTTCCGCTAAGTGCTCATCTCTGGAGATTTGCGGTTTAGAGATCTAGTGTGGTCTTGCCAGAGCTGACTTATTTCCTCTGACTTCCTCAGTTATTACAGATACCCCTTCTGTGTGTCCGGCTCCCTTCTCCTTTCTGCAGGGAGGCACAATGAGGAGCAAAGAGAAGGATGATGGGGATATGGAGGTGGAGAATGGTGTGTGTTTCGGGGCTGGGGCTACAGAACCTTTTCTGGACTGCACATTGAGGCTCCTCTGTGGAGTTGGCTTGGATGTGTGATAAGAACATAAGATTGGCCACTCTGGGTCAGACCAATGGTCCAGCTAGCCCAGTGTCCTATCTTCTGACAGTGGTCAATGCCAGGTGCTTCAAGGGGAATGAACAGAACAGGGCAATTATTGAGTGATGCATCCCGTGTCATCCAGTCCCAGCTTCAGGCAGTAGGGACTCCCAGAGCATGGGGTTGCATCCTTGACCATACCATTAATGGACCTATGCTCCATGAACTTATCTAATTCTTTTATGAGCTCAGTTATACTTTTGGCCTTCACAACATCCCCTAGCAATGAGTTCAACAGGTCGAATGTGCATTCTGTGAAGTTGTATTTCCTTTTATTTCTTTTATACCAGCTGCCTGCTAATTTCTTTGGGTGACCCCTGGTTTTTGTATTATGTGAAGGGGTGAATAACACTTCCTTATTCACTTTATCCAAACCATTCATGATTTTACAGACCTCT
This sequence comes from Emydura macquarii macquarii, assembly GCF_026122565.2. Classification (NCBI taxonomy): domain Eukaryota; kingdom Metazoa; phylum Chordata; order Testudines; family Chelidae; genus Emydura; species Emydura macquarii. The sequence goes on from NW_027131688.1 coordinate 3,810,957, forward strand.
ATCACCTCCCCCCCTTAGTCATCTCTTCTAAACTGAGCAGTACCATTCTTTTTATTCTCTCCTCATATGGAAGTTGTTCCATACCCTAATTTAGATGCAGTCATTTTGTATGTACAGTTGGGATCGTGTTTTCCAATGTGCATTACTTTGCTCTTATCAGCATTGAATTTCATCTGCCATTTTGTTGCCCAGTCACTTAATTTTGTGAGATCTGTTTGTGACTGCTTTGGACTTAGCTATCTTGAGTAATTTGTATCATCTGCAAACTTTGCCACCGCACTGTTTTCCCCTTTTTCCAGATAATTTCTGAATATGTTGATCAGCGCTGGTCCTAGTACAACTTTTCTGTGGACCCTGCTTTTATCTTTCTCCACTGTGAAAACTGACCATTTATTCCTACTCTTTCTTTCCTGTCTTTTAAACAGTTACTGATCCAGGAGGAGACCTTCCCTTTTATCCCAGGACCACTTACTTTGCTTAAGAGCCTTTGGAGAGAGATCTTGTCAAAGGCTTTCTGAAAATCCATGCACACTGTATTGAGTAGCTCATCTTTGTTCACGTGTTTGCTGACCCCCTCAAAGAATTCTAATGGATTGGTGAGGCATGATTTCCCTTTACAAAAGCCATGTTGACTCCTCCCCTCAGATCATACTCATCTACATGTCTGATAATTGTGTGCTTGCTGGTGTTGGGGGAGGGCCACCGGACAGACAGTCTATGCCAGTAGCAACACTATTTGGAAGAGGCGTGTGATGTCGCTAACTGTGCTGTACACTGCTGCCTCATGGTCTCTGGCACTGGTGTAGCCGGTGGCTGCAGAGTTCCTGAGACCCATCCTGCCCGGAGGGGGTGCTGAGCCTATTTGTGGTTCTGGGAATCCATGGGAGGGAATCATCTCTCTAGTCTGGTAGTCACCACACAGGGCTATAAAGCTTTGCTCCTCTATTCCATCATGGGACCTCCGCCCTCCCGTCCCAGGTGAGAAGCAGCAAGGCTGGCACAGAGATTCTTGTGCCTTACCTATCCCTGAGAGCTTGCCCAAAGGTCCTTTCCCCATGTCCCGTGCCCTGCATCATCTCTGTCTCCAGCTGAATGCACTGCAGGGTGGCAGTATGGTGCTGTGTGTGGGATGTTCCGGTTGGCTATGGAAAGGATTTTCATTTGTAATGCTCCTCCAAGGCACGGCTCTCCCATTTCCACCTGCAGTTAGTATGGGGGCTGTAAGCCAGGTACATGAGTCAGCGATCCTGTCCTTCTGGAACCAGCCGATGGCTTCGATCGGTTGAAATGAAGCATTCCCCAGCTGGCCCATTGTGTTACAAAAGAAGCAGGCAGCCAGCTGTGACGGCTTTGTTGCTCTTTGCTGCTCGGTGTGCAGTCCTGGCGTGCAGACGTTACAGGCTCCTCCTGGCTTGTGAAGTCCTGTGGTCCCCACCGAAGAGCTCACTGCCCCACCTCTTTACTTCAGGAGACCCTACAACAGTTCAAATCCACCCTGCTTTCCGTCTTCGATGTCTCCAGTGAAAGTGGGGACTGCTGCCACGTCCCTTCAAAGACAGCCTATGGGGCGCCCCAACCACAGTTTACTTCACTGCCTCATGGGGGCCATGCATCTGTATGTGCTTTCTGCCCCCACCCAGCTCTGGCCACAGCTTGCTACATGTTGCTTCTTGTCCTGCATCCTACCTTCTTTTTCCCAAAGCTGCCCACAGCGACGGTCGCTGTCCCGCTTTCTCTCATACGGGCATGAAACCAGCACGCTTTTCTCTTCACCAATTGCCAGATGGCATCAGACCCATAGGCCACCTCTACCAGGTCTACCTTAAAGTAGCCGGGACCATATCCTTCAGGGGAAGCTGGGAGCGACCTCCTGTTACACAGACGTGATGTAATCTGCCCTCTACTTTAGGTCTCCTCCTCATCCCTCAGAACAAAGAATTGACGTAAACCACTGCAAGGTACGGGCCTTAATATCAGGCCTGTCATTGGTTGGCATTAACTCTTTCGACTCTGAATATTCTTGTCTTCTGTATAAATGGTTAATCCCTTTTTGACTTGTGTCCTACTGCCATGGGACTCCCAGAGCTCTGCACTAGCTCCTTTATTCCTGCCTCCCTCGCTGGAGACGTCTTGCCTGCTTTTCTCTCGCTCCTCGAGCTCCTTTCACTTCCCCCTCCAGCAGGCTGCCGCTGTGTCCAGCCCTTCAGAGAGCCCACCTGCCTCTCTGTAGCTAGATAGAAAAGACCTGCTCTGTTTAGATGGCTTGTCTTCCTCAGCAGTAGCCAGCAGTACCTATTCTGCATATTTCTTTATTTACTCAGTCCAAGCTTTGCCACATGTTTACCCTCCAGAAGTGGCAGCCAGCATCTCTTTTCCTCTCCTGCCCCCTCTGGCTCATACTCGGCCCTTTTTCATTCACGTGCGGAAGCTAGTAAAACGTGTCCTACGTCTGTCGTGCCTGCAGCACTAGTCTGTAAAAGCATAGCCGCATTGCTATGGGAGCATTGCTGTTCTGCTTAGCCCGATGAACCGTCGACATTAATGCTCATGCAAGTATCAGGGAGGTTGTCTGTGTTGGAAGGCGTGTGGAGAGAGTGGGGGAGAGCGAGACACCCTTCTGCGTTATGTCTTTATTCAGCTTAAATATGGAGCCCTGAACCCACAAACCTCCCTGCCCAGCTTAGTCCAAGCCAGTCTGGTTTATTGAGCTAAACCGCGCGGGCACCCGAAGCTGCAGCGGCTTGTTTTCTTGTGACAAAACCTTGGGAGGTTGATGATCTGCAGGCAGCCTGTTAGACAGCCGCACAGACGTTCTTCCGTTTCACTGTCCTCCACAGAGCTGTCTAGCTTGGTACCTGTATGTCCCCGCTAACAAGAGTGCCTGATCCTCGCAACTCCCCAGGAGGTAAATCAGCATCATCCCCGCTTTACAGGTGGGGAACCAAGGCACCGAGAGATGGGCTGAGTGGCCCAAGATCACACACGAGTCCAGGGCAGAGCCAGGAACTGAGCCCAGCTCACTTACTCCCCTTTTAGTGCCTTCTCGCTAGACCAGCAAAGAGGAGTGAACTGTTCTGGGCAGAGAGAGAAATCCCACCACACCTGTGTCTGAGACTGAAGCCAAACCTTGAGGAGGGAAGATTTCTGTGCTCTGGGGGGTTAATTGGAACCTAACCTGGGGATGCTTCTCAGGCTGCTAGCTACAGCCATGCTTGGAGAGAAAATCTCGTCTGTCATGACCTTAATTATAATTTGAAATATTGTGATTATCTTAATGACTAGAGCATTAAAAAATGCTTGGAGCTGAAGGATGGAGCTGTGGTGAGCGGGCAGCAAACTCTGATACTTTCTGAACTCTTTCAGCAATCTGTCTTTTTAATAAATAAAAGAGAAAAAAAAAGTTCTGTCAAATGTGACCAACATATTAATATTCTAGGCACGGGCAGGGCCTGGTGAGATGTAGTGGATGTGAGATCTGGGGAGAGCAAGCAATGCCATGATGGATTATTGGAGTGTGTGTGTGTGTGTGTGTGTGTGTTTTCAGCAGCACTGCACCACTGGCTCAATCACATCTACACTGCTGACAGCATGCAGCAGTGTGAACCGTTTCTGCGTGGGCAGCGTAAAACAGGATTGATTTCTCCACATCAGCTTATTTCTTAAAGTCGGGGCTTTTCATCTCTCTGACAATCAGGATAAATTGTCTCTGTAATAACACTATAGCAAGCTATTCTTTATCGGGGGAGACTGGTGGTGACTATGACTTATCTTTGCATTAATTCTGACAAGATTTACTGGTGTCTGCTGGTCTGTAAATTCAAAAATGGCGGGAGCAGCAAAGGTCACCGCAGCAATAATATTAATGCCTACAGAAAAGGTCGACCGACTTCCAGGAGCAGCGCTATAGCCTGGTTTAGAGGGATCTCCTCGCGGTTATAAGTTAACGATGGTCCATTAGCACATGAAGCAAGAGGCAGGTGCTCGGACCCAAATCTGTCAGTCAAATCCTAATTAACGACACCTGAGATTGGCAAGAACTAGGCTGGGGCAATCTCTTTTAGACATGAGGGGAGGTTTTTCAGAAAATCCGGTGCTTCTCCTGTACAGGCTTTTAGCACACAGGCATTGCAGCTACGGACTCTCCTTTCTGAATTCTCGCCGGCTCTTCGCAGTGACAGCCTGACGTTCTCATGGCAGTTGTCTAGTGAAACCGAAAACTCACAGGGTTGTTGTGTTGCCTTATCTCAAGGTCAGCGAAGAGGAGTGAACTGTCTGCAAACTCCCAAAGGGCATTGCAGCGAGGTGGTGTCTTCCTTGCTTGCACTGGGCATGGGTCCACATGATACAATTGGGTGCAGCCAGGAACATCTGCAGAGGGGAGGCTCAGGACTTGAAGAGCAGGGTTTGGTAAAGTGCCCCGTAGGAACTATGGCTGGAAGCTGGCAATTCACTTCTAAACCTTCAAAGTGCTTTACAGACATTGCCTGATGACTCCGCTTGACCCCCACGTAAGCAGGTAATTGCTAACCTCCTGGGGAAGTGGAGACGTGGTGAAGGCCAAGATTTTCCAAAAGCACAGGGGATTCTGAGTGCCACCGTTCTGGGTGCCCAATTCAAAATGCCTAGAAGGGCTTGACTTTCAGAAAGCGCCAAGACTCGCCCGTCACTCTTGAAAATCTTGTCCTAAGTGATTAGTCCAAGGTGAGAAAAGGAGTTAGTGGCAGAGGTCAGGCTCCTGTATGTCCACCATTGGTCCACTCCTTTCTCATTATAGCACAGAGGTTAGTTAACCACATACACCCTTAGAATATGTAACCTTCACCTCCCAAACCCACAGATCTCTGCCAGGTTACCTAAAACAGCAGTGGGAGCTGATAGCCTGTTACGCAATCTATTCCACCCAAGCAGACTGATGTTCTATATTACACTAGAAATAACTTCCTGAACTGTATCTGACTCTTGTAGGTGTTGCTAGTCCAACATTTTCATGAGCGTCGGATCCACCCCCAGCCACACGGCATTGCTCATTCATTTAGAATGGGATGGGATGTTCACAGCCTCTAAAATCTGATGCTAATGATTAAAATATACAGCAAGCCAAAGCAATATTTTGGTTGTCTGAAAAAATAACCCATCTACCCCAGAGACTTTCCTGCAAACGCATGGTCTAAAGCTCTGCTCCTTCTGATTAAGTCTCAGAATGTCGAGACTGAAGCAGGTAGGGGACGAGGGGTGTGTATTAAGGACATTAAAAAAAAATCTAAACTCATTTCGTTATCTTTTCTGTCCTACACTGAGCTCTCTCTCGTCACCTGACCCCACTTTTTTGTCACAGCAGTCATAGCTTTTTCTCTTTTAAATTCTGTTTTGCAAAATGTCTTTTTTCCTATAACAAATCCTGTGTATGATGGAATAATCTTCCTGCGTTTGATATGTCCTCATTAAAAACAGGGATGAAAGTAGGTTTATCTTTTAGTGATCCAGCCAGCCTATTTCCTTTTCCGGCCCAGGAATAATAAACTTTAGGTATGTTAATATAGTGGAGCTAGATTTCAATGAACGCCATTATTCACTTCAGGCTATTGGTAGGTCTGCTCTAAAAGAGAGTCAGTTCATTATTCAAAAGCCACATTTTAACCATGTGGGTTTCGGTGAAGTTAAGCAAGTCTGTCACAGAGAAATCTGGGAATGAAAATCGCATGCTGTATATACACCAAGTATAATTGCTTTATTTACTGAAGCATTATATCTCTGCTGTAATTATAGTGAATCAAATACGGGGAGCTTTGCCAGATACAGGCCAAAAATTGCATTTAGTTTCATTCAAGAGTGGTTTACAGCATAACTGATTACTAGCAAGGACTATGGCTTCCTATGAAAAGAGAGTCCAGCCGTCTTATAATACAGCCTTTAGTCTTATTATAGTTCTCGACTCAGTGTAAACTACTGGCAGTTGCATCTTATGTTAATTTTCTTCAAACCTGTACTGCCATCAAATAAATGATGCAGATTTCGGAATAATCTGTTCAGCTCCTGTGACTTTTAGGTTTCCAGTTTTGTTCACTGAACAAATTCTTAATTATCTCAGGGCAATTGAAATGCTCTGCAAATCTTTGTGCCATCAAAGTTATTCCTGTGAATAATGTACAAACTAATCTCCTGAGAGGCTCTCTATATTTGAAAGGTTTACTAATGGGTCGTCTTTTTCCCTTGCACATATGCTGATTTATAATTTACGGCAGCCTTTCAGTAGCTGTGCCTAATCCCAGAGCATCACAGCAAACAACATCACTCTGTGGAATGCAAGGCCTGGGCACAGCAAATGTGTAGCTGTGAAACTTCTGCCCCTTCCATCTCCCTGTCCTCATTCCTCTAGTTTTCATCTCTGTTGCTGTTATCTCTGGATCTGTTAGCTGAGTATAAACCAGGTTTGCTCTGTACATTAATATAACACTGGTCCCAAAATTAAACATTTAAAAATTCTACAATATTTTCACTCCTGAATGGAGCCTCCAGAGAGGCTGTTGGAAGATGAATTGTTAAGGGACCAAAACAATGGTGGGTGAACCCTCAATATTTTTCCATGTTCTACTTTTTCATTTGCCACCAGCTGTCAAAATATTTGTATAAATATATTTCAACGAATCTAAGAATGAAAAACAATCTAATTTCCCCTAATTAATGTAGCTCAGAACAGCTATTATCCACTTAAACTCTTCTGACTAAGCCGTAAATGCTGCTGGAAGATAAATATTCTTATGAATATTTTTATTCTACACCAGTGACTCTAAGTATTTTGCAAGGAGACGAAAGAGTGGCCTGCCATTCAAAACACTCGCCAGCCATTGCCATGCTGTGGTGTCTGAGATGGGACAGTAATTAAATGTAACAATCAACATAATCTGCAATAAATTATAGATCCTGCAATCCATCTCAGACCACGTAGCAAAAAATAACCTGCCAAAGAAATAAAGAAGGACAGAAAGACCATATCTCCTCTCACACGTATATCCTGAACGTTCTCTTTCTCCAAAGCCTTGGGCAAACACATGGGCTGTGCAGCATGACACCAAAGGAAACAGTTTCAGGGTAATTCACCCCAAAGGTATTAGAGGGAATTCCCTCTCCCTTTCAAACTGGGAGGGCTTCAGTTTGAGAGCTGTAGCTGTTTGCCACTATGGCACTACACCATAGACAGTGAAGTGGTCTCTTAGATAGGCAGGTGCTATATCATAATTGTCCCCTTGGTTTCCTTGTATGTCACCTGCATCCATCTTTTCTTGTGTCTCTTGTCTTGTACTTGCATCGTAAGCTCTGTGTGGGGCAAGGACCATCTTTGCTATGTTTGTACAGTGCCTAGCACTGCCAGGAGCCCAGCAATAGAAATAATAATGTTAGAATTTTATAGGTCTTAATCAACCCTTTAGACTTCACTCTGCCATGCAGGGCAGATCCCAGGGTACTGGGGGACTTGCTCTTTGGAGGATATGCTACGTCACGTGTATGCTGCTGTGTCGAATTGGCCAGGCAAACTGCAGGTGCAGCAGATCAAATTGCACTAATCGAATCTAGAAGGGGGACAGCAAGGATGATGTAAGAAGAGTCACATCAGGGAAGAAGGATCATGGCCTGCTCGGCCATGTCTGATGCAGACATCCTCACTTGTGGTAACATTGTCTCCACTAGTAGCTTTGAGGCTAATGGAAACTTTTGTGTGCAAGGACTGCAGGATTGGGGCCTTTGTAACATCTGGAAATGTGGGCCCTTTGCTCCCACACACTCCGTCCAATACTTAATGGTTTTGGAAGAGCAAATAAATTGGAAAGGGTCTGTTTTATCAAGGTAAAGAATAAAAAAAAAAAAAAAAAACCCAAAAAGCCGGCCAACCAACAACAAAATACTTCCACCTGCAGAAAACACGGGAGATACAACTCTGTGAAAGAGGAAGCTCATTTCTGGGAGATCACAAGTTCCTTTCTAAGGGTGTGACTGCCACCCAAGTAGACATGCCCTTCTTAGCCACAATCTATCTCGCTCGGGTCCCGGAGCAGTCAGACCAGGACCGTATGGGCCCCTGGGTAATTACTCACAGGACTCCTCTACTCTGAAGCACGAGTTACCGTGGGTTCCCTGCTAGCGAAATGAAAGCTAGTCCAGTTATGTCTGCATGAGCTGCAGTCCTCCCCCGGGATTGTTATACAGACGTATCTCCTCAGTCACTCTGCGGTTCAAGAGGCTGAGCATCTATGAATGGCAGAATGGCTTAGCTCTGCCTTGAAGCTGCTGGACTTGCATGTAAACAGCAGTGCTATTTAGTAGGGAAGCGAAGAGTCTCGCAGCCCAGCCATTGACACAGCAAGGAGGGCCCGGCAGGAACGCCATTTAATGAAGCCTGCCAGATCACAGTGCTCAGGCAGTAATGAGCGTGATTTAAAGCTGTAATATTCCCCCATTCCTATCACACTTTTTGTCAGGAGAAATGATTAATCTCCTGGCATTTTCTTTTCCATTACAGTCTCTGATGAGAATGGGAGCATGTGATCTGCCTATTACACTTGGTGAGAGGTGGCAGTTTGTAGTAATATTTTCTTTCCCTCGCCGGTACTCGGCAGTGTTGCTGTATGGCAGACACACACTAGCCTCTCCTTTTAGGCTCTCTAGCTTGCGCTTGGACTCTAATCTCATCTATCCTGGATTCAGCACAATGGTAACTGAGCACCTAAAGGCAGAGAGCAGCAACGTTGAATAGCGAGAGCAAAAATAAATGCAGCAAATTAATAGAAATCGTAATATCCATTGATTGGCCTTTAAAAAGACGAGGGTAGCAAGAAATGCTAATTCCACAGTCTAGCTCTGTTCTCATCAAACGGCTGGGTTTCAAATGGGACGTAGTCCTGATGTAAATGTATCCACTGTGTTTTTACATTTCTTGGAATTGGCTGAGTGTTGGTTTTTAATATGGATGCAAATGTACCAATATCTGCAGAGAAGGCTTTTGTCCGCTAGGCCTCTAGCTTTCACTGAACACCAAAAACATCAGGGCAAGCTGTTGTCTGAAAACACTCTGTGTGATATGATGCCCTCAGTCCTAGCATGCATTTGGACCAGTGACAGTACTTGTGTTCTCACTAAACCAGGGGATTATTACAAAGAGAAGGTGGATGCTCCAGTAGTGGCATCTATATCAATGTGCAGGTGTATCGAGAAGCAGCATGGCTTGTTTTCCTGAAGTAGGCTGTGATATTTTAAATACAGCTGGTCAAAACGTGTGGAAATTTTGATGACATTTTTGCAGAACTTTTTGAAATTTCTTGTGGCAAACTATTGTTTGGTTTTTGACCAGTTTATAGAAATCAAACCAATCAGACTTTCGGTTACATTAGCTGGGAGTGCCAGTGAGCTTACCTGTAACCTAACTCCCACCTCAGTAATTTGTCTGAGGGCAAAAAGAGACCACAACGCGATATTTTGAGTTGTAATAGGCACTGTACTGAAGTGTGTTGATAACTGTTTGTCTGTGGATCAGAAATGTGCAGAGAAGTTGCTAATTCACACGGAAGATTTGGTGTCCTCTTGTGATTACTGTGTGCTTCCCCCCATCCTGAGAGCATTTTGTCATTTACACGTCCTCCTTTAATATTTTCACTTCCAGCATTATCAAGGAAGACGGGCATTCAATGCATTTATCGCGCTATGATTTCAGCTGCCATTACAGGCAAATATTTGTTTGCTCTGGATTCTGCATCTAGCTTCTTGGGAATTCTAGGATCTAGAAAACGACTGTTTTATCCTTTCTGCTCTGTGCTTCCTGTGTGTCATAGTGGGTTGAGAACCCAGAGCTGGGCAAATGCGGTTAACAAATATTATCTGCAGGTGTCAAACTCCACTAGCCACATGCCCCAAGCAGGGGTAAATGTCTGCTAGTTCAGGGGGTGCACATCACAGCTTAGCCTTGTCTGCACTTAGACGAATCGTCAAAGATTCTGGAGCCCTGTACTCCAGCTCAGGAACCTATTGTGCGTGATGCCCCCCAGCCCTGGATACTTTATACTCTACACATGCAAATGAACGGCTGCTCAGCTGGTGAATCTGATTGGCTGTCGCACAACTCTCTTTCGGCTCCTTTCTCAAGTCCTGCCTTTACTTTTACCCTCACGTTGTATAGAAAATTCTTGCTCTGTAGCTTTTAAACAGAAAAATCTGAAACCACAACCATGTAAATTGGCTGCATTGTGAATTAAATAACATTACACAACCTACGTGTTCACTACATCAGAACAAGCCTGCGCTGCAGCTCCATCAAAAGATAGGGTAGCAAATGCATCTTTTACCAGGTCCCTTGGCTTTGATGAGCCACTGACTTATTTAGTTCACTTGTCTTCATTATCTCTTTATTTAGCCCTGGCCTTTAGGATAATAATAATTCATTACTGCTGTGTTGTCTCTTCCCCACCCTTGGTTCAGAAAGCAATGATAGCAATATTTCTTAAATATATTCCCTTGTTTATTTTTTGAATGGGACCTTTTATTTTAACATTTTATCAGGGGGAGGTGAGGGAGAATAAAACTTCACTGTGTGATTGAAATGGTCTGACCCTCTAGCACTTCCTGCAGAACTGGGATTGAGAACTATAGTTCATCAGCAAAAATTAGAGCAGGCTTCTTTTTCTCCCATGACACCACGAAGCAAGATCAGCATATTTTCCACACAGCAAATAGCACTACATGCAACTTAGCCTTTTTGGAAGGGATGGGGAAGACCTATGCTTCCCTCCGCCCCTTCCCACAGGTTTATGGAGTTTTGTTTTAAAAAACCTCGGTGTCAAAAGTATAGCCCTTGTGTTGGGTTGGCCATGCCTCTGCTTAAAGGGATTTTCTTTACAGCCACTCTCTGTAAAGTAGGTGCCATTACCTACCACATGTCCACAGACACAGAAGGGGCTGGGTAAATTTCTTTCTCCTCCTTGGCCTCTTAGCTCTAAAGAAAGTTTGATTGAGCAAACTTTGCCATCATTTCCACCCGTGCAGAAGCTCTCAGTCTGGCATGGCAGGATGTCACACTCACTCTGCACAGGTGTACATAACAAGGCAATCTGAAGAGCAGAAAGTCCTCAGTGAGGAAAGTGCCATTGTTTAAAGAAAAAGTAAAGCATCTTCATTTGACCCCCATTCTAAAGAGCTCACAATGATGTAGCTCGCACATCCAGGCCGATTTTGTAGACATCGGAGCAGCTATGAGCATCGGTAAATAAACCGTAGAGCTCTTACAATATTTCCTAGTTAAAGGAATTGGTGAAATTGAAGTAAAGAGGATGGTTAATCTTTACTGAGAACTCTCTCTCAGTGTTTAAGGAGGATCAGTGGGGCTCAGCATCATGCTAACTGAGGGCTCTACACTGGGAAAAGTTACTTTTTTTTTAATCCTACCTTTACCTCACTTTGTCTCTGTGGATTTAGGAAGCTATTAGCCAAGGGCATGTGCAGAAAGGATCAGCAAACACCATGTATATTACCTTCCTGATGGACGTGCCACTGAATCAATGAACAAAGTCACTTGCATCTTCTTAACAACAAAATAAAAGTAACACTCACCTCCCTCTGATGGATCAGTGCTTTTCTAAAACACCCTCACCATGGGACCTCCAGCACTCAGGGCTCCTAAGGAGGAGTAAAGAAGTGATTTCTAGCACTGATATGCTGATATGACTGTCACAACTTAGCCTTTAGTTGCAGTTACATTAGTTTGATTTATGAATTCTTGAATAGGGCAGGGAGCAGTGAAAATGAAACATACCCACCTCACTGAATTACCTTTTGCTATTGCTGGGAAAGTGGGTGGTGTGCTAGGTGCCAACCTCAGGAGATTTGAAGCAACACCCAAAGGTCTAGGGGTGACATCCTGATGTCCATGGGAGTTTTGCCCTTGATTTGATGGAGCCAGGCTTTTACCCTCAATGTTTATCTCAACCTCATGACATGTCTGCAAAAGTGAATACAGAAATCAGCAGGAACACATTTTCTGGTAAAATTGTTGGTGCTTCTACTAAGTCTGTGTGAAAGGGGAGAAAAGAGATGTGCAGAATATCCAGAATTATTTCCTAATTTCAGAGGTTTGTTCTGAGTAGAGATGGACTCGAGAGGCCAAATTAAGATCCAGATTCTAATCACCCCCAAATTGGGAGATGTTTGTAGCCAGAGTTTGAATTTGGTGCACTTGTGGCTTTGAATTTTTATGCTGAGGTTAAGGGGAGACAAAAGTTTTTATTTCATTCTACTAGGAAACAAGCCAAAACTATGTTAACTTTTGTATTTCAGCAGTTTTGCTGCCAGCCTCACAATGGCTGGCAGGAAAGTCTATGGCTGCTTTGGGAGTTCCCATACTTAAATAACAGAGCTGAAGAGGAAAACTCCTGTAAATGCAGGCAGACTATTTCGTCAGTAACTGGTCTTTGCTGGTTACAGAAGATCTCAGACATAACAGGAACAATCTGCATTTTTCGAGTGGTCATTAATCTGTTTTTATTTTAACAATTTCTAAATGCTATAGCTATTTTCCCTTTTTTAAAATGATTTTGGCATCCAGAAGAAAATGTAATTTCCTGACTAAGTGTCTTGAATTCAGCCCCATCTCTTCCGATGTTGTATATGAAACTCATTATTTTCTGAAAAGGGATTCCTGTTTGGTTAATCCACTGTAATTAAACATGGATCTCAATGTAATTTAGATAATGTAGGACTGACACTCTTTTTTAATGAAGTTGTTCGTCAGCGTATCAGCTTGAATTTCAGGATAGATTCTATAAATAAGTAAGGTGTGCCTTCATCGGTCAGTCAGCTCCTATGGATTTCTGCCTTCTAACCCCATTGATATGTTTAGTGCAGCATCTTGGTCTTCCAGTAGCCAACAGCCTGCTACACAGTTTTAATTAACCAGTTAACTTTACCATATTGTTCATAAGTTTATTGGATTTTGGGTTGCTAAAAGCTGAAGTACAGAGGTGAGAATTTGCATACATTTATAAGTGTTTTTTAAATCAGAATTAGAAACTGAAGGTATATTACACACACACACAAAGTTAAACGAACATTAAGGTTGCAGAGTCAAGCCCTCAAAAGTTAGCAAATGCCAGAGTTAAGGTCCCCTGTACAAACTTAATTTACCTCCACCCATTCTTAATTAGATATGAATGACTCTTTTTCCCTCCACAAGACGCTTCATCATTCAGTGCACAGGATGGATGGAGCTCACTTAATGAGCCGCGATTCTGTATTTAGTTTTCTCCTCAATGTACAACCCAGCTCTGAAGACAGAATTATTAGTTTCCCCCTGAGCTTTTCTATGGTGCTCACCTCTATGGTGCTTGTGTGCGTCACAAACATTAATTAATTTATCTGCACTGTGCGATCACAGGGAAGAGCTGGGAAGGGACGGAGCTTGTTCAGTGAAGCTGGAACCTTCAGGGAACTTAGCTGGTAAAATCTAAGAAGTCTTTATTGAGCATGTGCAAATTGCAATTTTTCAAAGGCTTATAAAGTGGCCAAATTTGAGCATTTCATGCGGATGGCAAAAGACACTTCTCTGACACAAAGGCCACCCTTGCTAAATTTCAAGTCCCTGCACCAAAGCCCAGGGGCACCAGAATTTTTCAAAAATAAGTTGCCAGAATTTTTTAACATGTGCAAAATAATGCATTTCTTCCAGCTTCTTTCTCCTTAAGAGTTTAACTGTTTGGGTTGAAATTTCTCTCCAAAAATTTGGCCTAAGGCAGACAACTAATATGGAAAACTTCAGCTCAAGTGACTAAAATTTGGCAAAGTTAAAAGCAACTGAAAATAGGGGTTTATAATGGGAAGTGCTGGGCAACCATAATTGTAGGCTACGCTACCAGCCCTGCCTAGAATAAAAAATGACAGAAAGTAAAACTGAGATGGGAATGTAATATTCCTTGTGAAGTTTTTAAATGAATGAATTTAACATAGGATATTAGAATGTATCCGGAAGTCTTCTTCTGGCATATGGCTTCCAATAGCACAAACAATGAATTAGATGTTGGGTAAGTGCGGTAGCCACTCTATCATGGCAGCACCATCTGGAGTCATCAAGTGCATCCATTCATCACCAAGAGGATAATGAGGACAATCCATTCCCAGATGGTGCACTGTTTTTTCTTGAGCTTCTCAAGGCAGAATGGGGATCTCAAGATGCCTCAATGGTAAAGAGATATGTTAAACCTCCCGTGACCACAACATATCCAACAGAACAAGGAGCAATGGTCTCAAGTTGCAGTGGGGGAGGTCTAGGTTGGATATTAGGAAAAACTTTTTCACTAAGAGGGTGGTGAAGCACTGGAATGGGAGCTGGTGGAATCTCCGTCTTTAGAGGTTTTTAAGCTGAGGCTTGACAAAGCCCTGGCTGGGATGATTTAGCTGAGGTTAGTCCTGCTTTGAGCAGGGGGTTGGACTAGATACCTCCTGAGGTCCCTTCCAACCCTATGATTCTATGATACCCTGTTGTAATGAAGGAGGATCTTTTGGTTCATAAGGTCATTCTGGGGGGCATGTGAGATCTGATCTGGAGATACCAGGGATCACAGATCTGAATTGACTGTCAAGAAACGATGCGCCATTGATCCAAAATATAATCTCACAGCTCCTGTTGCTGCTCTTCCTTAGAAAGGTCGTGATGGACAGTCTGAGACACACAACTATTTCCAAAAAGGTGTGTCTTAACTTTAGCTGGCATTTCAGGTGTGACTTTGATATGAAGTTGTACAGTAAGCTGTCTTGATAGCTGGCTGCGTGTAATAATGCAGCCAGCATGCTGCTCTCATGCCAGATCACCAGCAGAGCAATGCCAGCCAGGACTGGAAGGTTGTGGATTGAAGTTGTCTGGGTCGCACCAGTGATGATATTGAAGGGCAGAGTTGTTTTTTGAGTCCAACTTGCCAAGTGACAACGGGAACCACGTGCCACTGTATTTGACAGATACAGTAATTAGGGTATTGGTCGATGTCCATAAGATAGCAGTGTTAATGCGCCATGAGTTTCCAGGAAGCCTACAGAGAAATGCTGCTCTTGACTGGATTTTAGTGTGTGTGTTATCAAAAGGACAGAGATTGGTCAAGGTTAATTTCCAAATAAGTAGGTACAGTTTGAAAGCGACTGGCTGGTTGTTCAGAAGGATCTACAGCTGTCAATGAGCAAACCACTTGGTGAGATGGAAACAAGACAACATTGTCTTTAGGTTGTTTAGTTTAAGTCGCCACTTTGGAAAATACGTAGCCAAGGTATCAACGTCAGATGTCAGGAAGGACTCCAGCTCCTGAAAACTCCTTCTGGCAGATGTCATCCAGAAGTACTGAATCACAAATCAAAGTTTTATCATGTACTTATTGTCATGCGGGCTGGCTTGAGGGGGGGGGCATTTAGTATATTGGGTGACATCAGTATGGCAGAATCATAATAATCCATGTGGGATATGCCATGTCAGGTACTGTTCGGAAGGTTACAATGTGCTAAGTAAGATAATAATACTGATGTTCATGTGTGATATGTGAAATGGAAGTTATAGATGTATTTGAGATGTCTGTGTTTCAAATTGTTCTGCCTGGGCAACACCCCAGATAGGAAGGTTGCAGAACAATGGCCTGCATAATGGCCCATTAAGGCATTCCCAGGTGCACGGGGCCCAGAGAGAGAAGCCAGCATCACCACTGAGTCACCAGAACCTGCTGACGTGACTCTGGACTCCATTGCAGGCAGCCTACCTGATGAAGCATCAGGACTGTCCCATATGACTGTGGACCCCAGGCACACCGGAGGAGTCACCAGGATTGTCCCATGTGACTATGGACTCCATTTTGGGTCTTGTGACTGCCCACAGGCTGCATGGCCGGAGGAGGGGGTTTATAAGATCAGGCCAGAGAAACCATCTTGTCTTTTGTTCCTGTCCAGCCTGCAGACACACACCTACCTCTGGACCAATTCATCTTGCAACTGAACCGAAGGACCTAGACCCATCCAGGTACTGGATGTGAACCAGAGGGAACTGTACAAGGCTGCAAATCCACATTTCTTCCAGAAACCTGAAGTATATGGACTTTTAATCATTTGTATATCTGTGATTACTTTAACCCTTTAACATTTCTCTCATGGTTTATTTCTTTCTTTTTACAATAAACCTTTAGTTTAGACACTAAAGGATTGGCTGCCAGCGTGGTATTTTAGGTAAGATCCAAACTTATATTGATCTGGTGCTGTGGCTGACCCTTTGGGGTCAGAGGGAACCTTTTTAGCAAAGAGCAGAGAGTTCTAGTAACTGGTCTCTTTGCTGGACCTGGTGCTGATTTGGGAGCCTGGAGCTGAAATGCAGTAAAGTGGGCTGTGGGCATTTGTGGACTGGCTTCTTGATATCCAGTGTGGGGTAATCAGAAGCAGTTCGTGGCTGGTTGGGAAGCCGGGCTTCAGTGTCACCCACCAGCATGGTAGAATCTGCTCTCCTTTTGCAGCCTGCCCTGACCTTGGCATTATCAGTTGGCAACCTTGGGCACTGGTCGTATCACACTTATTCTAATTCTCTACTTCTCTGAAGACCCATGAACGTATATAGACACATGTATCCTTCCTTCAGTTCTTTGTCAATGTGCTGATTAAGGGTCTCTTCACCCAAAAGTAATTTTCAGTTTAGCAATGTAAACAATTACTCAGTTACATAAATATCAACTCATTATAAATGTGCCTTTCCAGGTAATGATAATCTATCAAGCCTCTCTCTCATGCCCACTCACATATACTCATCACAGATATGCACTTAATGATTCAAAATGACTCTTGGGTTCTCTTGAATCTCACCGGCAAAAGTAATCCTAATCTTGGTTTGCAATAAGATCTTGTGTGACTTTAACCAATACTGAAACACTGGCAAACTCTGTTATTTATCATTTATACTTTCATCAAGTTAATTTTTTTTTCCTTGACAGATGCCTGTCACCACAGATTTTATGTGAAATACCTGTAGGCTTTATCTATTCTCTGCATGCATGCTTTTTTCACAGCGTAAAATACAGTTTCCTGTTAAGATTTCTATGCTAATTTAGTGTAAAGAATTTCAAGTCTCTTGTAAAAACTTATGACCTTGTAACAGACTCAACTGGGCCACTTAAGAACAGATGTCTTGAGCCCAGGCATAATTACGGAATTCGAGCCTTTAAGAGCAGAGAACCATGGGAAATATAGCCTCCAGGAGGGGCTGTTGAGGTCATATTGACTGAGGAATCATGCGACTAGCAGGTCTGTAGAAGAAGGCGCCTGCAGCTCAGTGAGAGGGAGGGGAGGGAAGATATGAGCTAGGGTTAGTCTTGTCATGGTAGGAGGCAGGAGGGCTGGTGGCAGGGTGCTGGGAGGAAGCTGGGGACAGGATGGGGAAAGATCCTAAGGAGGGGTATTGAGAGGAGCTTGGACAGGATGGTGCAGAGAGGTGGTGAAGGGGGTTGACACTCGTGCTTGCTTAGGGTCCAGGCTGGGATTTGTAGCGAGGATGGAAGAAAGTCCCGGTTCCCTGGCCTTGTATGGACTGCTGAGCCCAGGAGGGCGTCAGATGAGGAATTCTAGCCCAGTGCAGATGGAGACAGTGGGCACCGGTGGGGGTGCACCCTGAGCGAACAGGGGAAGAGCTATAGAGTCTGAGGAGGGCTGGAAGAGCGTCTTCGTTCTGGTAAGCTGGGAAGGAACGGACTTTGTGACTTAGCTGGGGGATAAATTCCGTTAATGACCCCAGCATGCTGAGAGCTGGAGGACCACCAGAGGAGGAGACAGCGGGTTGTCCAGTGTAGGGAAACTAAGGCAGATGCCTGACCAGAAGCCAGTAGAGGAAAGAGGATCTTCCCCCTGGTCTGTGAAGAGATACTAAGCACTTGCCACTCTCAGTGAAGTCAATGGGAACTGCAGCTACTGAGCACCTGGGAAAATAGCCCGTTATTAGCTGAAATTGATCTCTTGGTCTCCAGAGCACAGCTTGCTAGTGAAACACAATTATCTCTTTATGCATTTCAGTTGCTTACAGGTTTTTGAATTTAGATACATTTTTCCTGAGAAGAATTTAACTCAGACTAGCTAAGGCACCATTTGGATAAAAGGGAATATGTATAGAAAAGTCTTTGTGAAATAGACCTCTCACGCCAAGCAGGCCTGGAAAAGTCTGAACAAAGATCAGAGCAGGAATAGGAAAATACAAAAAAAAGTTGTTAGGACATTGGCTTTAATGGCCGACAGGAATTCTGTCTTAGATAGATATATAGAATAGGTATAGATCTAATTCAGTCAGATTCTAAGTCAGTGTTTTAGAAGTGTTAGTGCCTTTTTTTTCCCTTAAAAAAGGTTGTAACTAAAGCATTAAGTGATCTATTTAAAACCCACATCAAGTGGCATGAGAAAGCTCAATGGCATGTTTCCTTTTCAGATTGGTTGGGGTGTAATCTAATCTTGACATGATGTGATTTGCACATACACAACACATCATAAATTGATTTGAAGGACTTGCCCATTGATTAGCTGACACTTTCCACCAGGACAGTCTTGTGAAATCCCAGATGGACTCTTATGCCAACTTGAAATCGAGTATCTGACTACCTTTGGTTGCAGCAGTATCAATTTTGTGATGGACAAGGCCATTAGAAAGTTGCTGACTTATTCTTCTAATGCTGTTTTTAGACATTTCCTGTAAGTGATGGAAGACTGCACTTATCATGTGAAATTCTCTGATGTGGCCTATTCACCATCCTGCTATTCAGGACAGGTGCTCTTTACACAGCAAATGAAATATCTCTAAACTGTACTATGTAATACAGGATCCCGACACATTTTATATTTGAGATACCTCTGCTATTCTTCAATATTTCAGCTGTTGAAGCAACAGATTAGCTGTAAGCAGTGTAAGGATAACCGTCTTTAAATTGTTATTTGGAGCACATTTCTGTATTGGCTGGAGGTCTGACTATCAATCTCTCAATAGACTGCTGCAGGCAAAATATTTCGAATACACATTTTCTGAAAGCTACAAACAAAAAAAGCACCATTCGAGTCTGCAAAAATCAGGCTCAATGTATTTTAATCTGTCACACTAGTTTTACACAGAATCAGAGAACCGTAGGGGTAGAAGGAACTTCAAGGGGCATCTAGTCTACAGGAATAGTTCCATTACACGTGTAGACAGGTGTAATTCTGTTGCGTCAACTGGCTTTACCCCAGTCTTACCCAGGTCTGAGATGAGAATTAATCCTGTATCTATGTAATTCCTGTAATTGCTAGCCCATTCATTCTGAGAAATGTACAGAGGCTGGGTGGTTGTGTGAGTTGCTTCTGGAGACCCAAGAGCAAATTCCAGTCACAAGTCAGTTATAAATAAAACATGGTTTTCTTCCCCACCTGTGCACATAATGAACTAGCAACTGAAGTTTCAAGAAACCGCTTGGAATGGGGAGGTAGCTGCAAGGCTGTTGCGAGGTAGAATCGAGGTGTATGGAAAGAGCTGTGCTGGGGGGTGTGGGAGGGGGAAATCCGGCTCATGATATGCTTTAAAGGAAAATTTCTGCACATTTCACTGCTCCTTTAGATGGCTTCAGAAAATGCATTGAAACGAGGAAAAAGCAATATTCCGAAGGAGCATTTTAAAACACACCAGGACGGATGTGAATTTAAGTAGCTGAATAATCGCTCGGTATTGCCATGTTAACAATTCCCCTGAGAAACCAGCCATGTTATGTATTCAGACAGGGAGAGCAGGGCCCCACTTTGGGACAGAGACAATAGCAGGAGACTTTTGCTGCTCTTATCGGACGAGTTCTGTGTGGTTTTTTCCTGGGTTATTTTGCTTCGGCTACGCATGTAGAACTCGTCTAAAGAGAGTGGTGCTAAAGCTCAATGGCGTTCATCTCCACAGTAGATGGAGGGAGTGCCATGGTATTTGGGATACGTGATTAGCCTCGTTTTCCAGATGGGGAAGCGAGGCCGAGAGATGAAGGGTGGGCTCTACAAAGAGACTTTGGCTCTCCTGGGCCACAGAGTCATTCTCTCATACTCTTCTAGCCCAATGACTGTTTCCCTGTGGATAAATCATTAGATGGTCATTGGGCCAGAGAGAAAGAGAGGGAGAGGGACTCATGCTCAGGCACCCACCTCAGAGGGGGGAGGCCAGAGGTCTAGTCCTCCTGCTCCAAGCACTCTGTCATTACTTAGCCACAGTGAAACAGCTTCAACAGGAAAGATGGACGGTGCCCTGTATCAGGCTCTCTGATAGTTCACCAGTGGGAGCACTTCTCCTGACAGGTGCATGACCCCTGTTCAAATCCTTTATCCTCTTCTGGTAGGGGAGGGAATTGAGCCTGGGTCTCTCACATCCCCAGCAAGTGCTCTAGTCCCTGGGCTGAAAGTTATAAGGCAGACAGCAGCCCCTGCTCTGGCTGTTATGTGTGGAGTGAGGCAGCAGCATAACTTATTCTGCAAGAAACGCCTTAGGTGCATTGTAGCGAGAGGGCGTGGCCTCCCTCTGGGACAGACAGGGAGACACCCGCCCCTAGTGGGCGGAGCCAGGATAGCCACACCCACCCTGCCGGAAGTAGAGGGGTGGGGCAGGAAGGGGAAATATAAAAGGCGGGCCCTCTAGCTCAGTTCGGGGGAAGCTGTCGTAGGAGAAGGATCTCTCCCCCGCGGCCAGAGCTTGAACCCAAGCTGCTGAGTTGCTTCTGAAGCTGCCTGTTGCCTGGGCTGCCAGAGCTGCCACTTGCCATTTACTCCAGGAAGACGGATGACCCCAGACCTCAGGTACCCCACTGAAGACCTGGGACTGAAGCCCTTCACCTGAGCCCCTAGACTGTGTTTGGTGCTCACCCCTGCCCTGCCTGAGGGCCTGAGCCCCAGAGGGAGCTAATTGCCTGCTTTGAGCCTGCCTGCCCAGGTGCACAGTGTGAGGGCGTGGCCTCCCTCCTGGACTGAGAAGGAGGGACGGCCCAGCACACCTAAGCCACCTGACTGCAGGTGGCAGGTTCCTATTTGCAGATCACTAGCAGAGCAAGGTGCCTCCCTGCAGTCTGGATTTAGGCACCTATCTCTGGAAGAAGGGCAGGGCTTAGCACCCATCTCTCGCCTCGGCATCTCAGCTCCCCACCAAGCACTATCCCCATGGCGCCTAATGCTTGCGGGTCTCAGTGTTGTGTGTGTGATTTGCTAGCTGTGCTGTGACCCACAGCGTTGCAATGCCTGAGTCCCTTTGAGGTCTGCACTCTCAGTGACTTTCCGAAAGTCACAAAGGTAACATCAGTCAGGTTTAGAACCCAGATCTTCTGGGTCCCACTCCAGTCCCATAACCAAAGTCAATCATTAATTTTTCTTCGGCTATTTCATCTGCCTCTTGCAACTCTGATCTTACTGCTCTTACGGTCAGTATGCAAACAGCCAGATGGTTTGGTTGCATGCTGCTTCGCTTTCTTATATTTTAAAATGCTTATATAAAAGGCACTTTAAAGAAATAAATAAGGATACGTTCCTTCAATGTATTATAGGCGCACTGTTTAAAATGCTAGATGCATGAACAATCATCCTTTAAAAGCAAATATGGGCACTATGCAACTCAAGACTTCTTAATCCCTAAAACCGAAATAGTCTAACCTTGCCTGAAAAATCCTTTGTCTTCGCAGAACATTGAGGGCCGGATTGTTAAATGGGAGAGGCCTTCTCCATCCTGCAAAAGATCCATGCGCATATCTGTCCAGTGACGTTCGTATGCAAGTTGAAGTAAAATTGCGTGTTAACTTCTAATTAGGCTCCCAGCTGGCTGACTGCACGTTCTCAGCGTGTGTGTTTACCCAGCTGCAGAGACTGCATGTGCTAGTGGGGGGTGCATGCACTTTTGTATGTGAATCTCCAAACTCTTAAAATGCGGCCTATGATGTGCATTCAGAGCGCTACTACTATAGATGCCATAAGAAGGGCCATGGTGGGTCAGACCAATGGTCCATCTAGCCCAGTGTCCTGTCTTCTGACAGTGGCCAATGCCAGGTGATTCAGTGGGAATGAGCAGAACAGGTCATCATCGAGTGATCCATCCTCTGTCATCCACTCCCAGCTTCTGGCAAACAGAGGCTAAGGACACTCAGAGCACTCCTGCCCATCCTGGCTAATAGACATTGTACCTCTCCTCCAGGAATTTATCTGATTTTTTTTTGAACCCTGTTATAGTTTTGGCCTTCACAATATCCCCTGGCAAGGGGTTCCTCAGGTTGACTGTGTGTTGTGTGAAAAAGTACTTCCTTTTGTTTGTTTTAAACTGCTGCCTATTCATTTCATTGGGTGACCCCTCATTCTTGTGTTATGTGAAGGAGTAAATAACACTTCCTTATTCACTTTCTCCACATCAATCAAGATTTTATTGACCTCTATCATATCCCCCTTAGATGTCTCTTTTCCAAGCTGAATAGTCCCAGTCTTTTTAATCTCTTCTCATAGAGAAGCTGTTCCATACCGTTAGTCATTTTTGTTGCCCTTTTTTTGTACCTTTTCCAATTCCAATATATCTTTTTTTGAGATGGGATGACTAGAACAGCACGTCAGATGTACCAGTTCTGCCCAAGCCCACAGACAAGATCATCTGTAGGACTTTCTACATTCAAATGCCATCACTAGATTCAAAGTTTCAAAATTAAATTTACATTGACTATCCCCACTTTGCAGGAAGCTTTCTGTGTTTAATTTACCATATGTTTACAATACCACATATTTAAATATTTAACTTGAGTGCTGCCTGTAGTATTAAAATTCCAGCAATAAACCAGTGAATTAAATATAAAACAAACAAAAGCTCCTCCTGAAAAGCGATTCATGGAATGAGAGACTTCATATGCAAAATATCTCTGCTCTCTAGTAGTTTGAGGCCTTCCTCCAAGGCAGAAGGTTATAAATATTCCTGCTTCCTTTCTGTGTTTTAATCATTTTATACTCTGCTTTTTGTTGATTTACCAGGTTCTTCTCAAAGGCGGTGCCATTTCCACTTGTCCAGGATTCTAACTCTGTTTAATTCGCTGCAGATCATGCTGAAGAGCTACTTCTAGCTCTGTGGGAACACTTATCTAAAAAAGGTAAATGCCAGACATGCTGCTGCTTATAAAAATTCCCTTTTAAGATGCTTTTGCCACTGCTGTGCAAACTCGGCTGTTGGTGAACAAGGAGGCATGGACTTATTGCAACTTGTGGCTGATAATAAGACTATATGTTTCAAGGCCATGAATTGTTTATAAGGTGGGCTCGTCTGTATTGCATTTGATAAAACAAGTGGAAAATTGATCCTGTCCCCACAATTTACGCTCCTCTGAAAGAAAGGTTTCCAGCAAAATGACTCTTCTTTGTTTTAAAACAGTGCACAGTCGCTTCTGAAGCAAAGAAATGGTAAGGGAGCTACCTGGCTTCCAGCTCCAGTTTGTCAGCTCTGATGGTGAGGTGGGTGGAGTTTTCAGACCGCCAGTGGCTGACATCCTCACTGCACTCCAAAAGAAGCCATCCTTGCATAAAGTCAAACTCGTCTCTCTTGAGGTTTAGCTGATTGAGAAAAAAGGTCCTTGTAAGCCCCTGGGTAACATTTTCAAAAGAATCTAAATGACTTTAGGGCCTACGGGCTTATGTCACTTTTGAAAATGGGCCGTGGGCCCTGGAGTAATTTAGAAGGTCTTGAAAAATTCACCCCTGGTTGCCCTTGTGGTTACGTTACTATTAGTCTAACGTGGGGTGTCAGTCTGATTTTTATGAAGGACGGTTGAAAGGGTGTGATGGGACTGAATGAGGGCAGGGGAAATGAGGTTCTGTGTGTGTCTTGCTGCAGCATACCTGATCAATTCAGATTTAATGGAAGGAAACGCAAGGCTTAGCCTTCGACTGGTGTGCGCCAAATCTGCCACGCTGCCTACCTCATCCTAATACGAGGGACACGTAGAATCATGTCTGTCTGAGGCACTGGGCTTCGTCTCAGCGAAGTGGATTGAAACGCTGTCTGAAAAAAATACAATGCTATTGAAGATCTCAAGCAGTGAGGGGCTGGATGTGCAGATCTGAAAGGAAAACATTCCGTGGGGAATCCTGATCTCTCTTCCCCTGAGATAACTAGGTCCCCCACAGCTGCACTGAAGGGAAGCAGGCTTCATGGGGCTGACTTGCAGAATCATAGAATCATAGAATCATAGAATATTAGAGTTGGAAGGGACCTCAGGAGGTCATCTAGTCCAACCCCCTGCTCAAAGCAGGACTAACCTCTGCTATATCATCCCAACCAGGGCTTTGTCAAGCCGCAGCTTAAAAACCTCTAAGGATGGAGATTCCACCACCTCCCTAGGTAACCCATTCCAGTGCTTCACCACCCTCCTAGTAAAAAACTTTTTCCTAATGTCCAAAGACCTCCCTCCCTGCAACTTGAGACCGTTGCTCCTTGTTCTGTCATCTGCCACCACCGAGAACAGCCTAGCCCCATCCTCCCTAGAACCCCCTTTCAGGTAGTTAAAGGCCGCTATCAAATCCCCCCTCACTCTTCTCTTTTGCAGACGTCCACTGCGGTCAATGAGCACCCACAAGATCCAGACTCTTTGAAAACCCGGCTGGATGGGGGGAGTCAGGGGAGCCTCTCTCTTGATTTGTGGAGCTTTCTGTCAGCCAGTTCAGTTAGGTATCTCTCCAGGAGGGAGCTCCCTGATGGCTCCAGTACATTCAGTCCCTCCCGCCCCGTTTTACGAAAGATTCCAGGTGTTTCCTGAAGACCGTGGTAAAATGGAGCTGATACCGATTACTATCGTTATAGCAGTGCCTGGGCATCCCTAGTGAGCAGCAGGGCTCCGTGGGCTAGGTGCTGTGCAGAAAAGTAACAGAGGATAGTCCCTGCCCCAGACATTTCCCAAGCTAGATGTCAGATTGGCTGCACTGGGTGGATGAAGGACGAATTGCACGGAGGAGAATTGGCAGGAGGAGGCTGTAATAAAATGAACTGAATTTAGTGGCAAACAGACGTCTCAGCTCAGCACTGGCTGACTCAGGTCCAGACGGGAGGGGTTTCTAGGCTCACTTCCTCCATCCAGCCACCGCGATGGCGAACTAGGCTGGCAGCCTGCGTTTGGCTGCCACTCCTGGACAACTTCAGGTGTTAGTCATGTCGTCATCTGCTCCCGAAGCAGCTCTGGGGCCTGCAGGGCTGACCTGACCTGCCTTCTGGCCTGCGAAGCGAGCTTGTCCCTTGGTCGCTACGTCATGGCGAGCTAATGAGAAACAAGGGCCAACCGCTTTTTAACACATTGATATTGAGTCACCACGTTGGAACTCGTGCTGTTCTGAGGCTCACACCGCATCGATGTTGCAGTGAGCTTCTCGCCTAGCTATATTTCGATAGCGCTGTTCACATGTCTCTCTCCCCTTGGACTAGTTCCTCTCTCGCCTGCTAAGGTGTGCACAGGCTTTGGCCGTCATGATCAAAGCTGTCATTCCCCCGTGTTTGCAAAGGGCGATTTCAGTGCTTTATGCACTCAGGAGTTTCAGAGATGCTGCAGCCGTTCACTCAAGTGACCTGGATTATTTATGCCTCCATTCTGTCCCCAGCTGACAGCTCCGATGAAAAGCTCAAATTTTCAGTGAAGGCAGATTGCAGCTGAAATGGAACGTTATTTCCTATGGATAAACTGGGTAACATACTGTGCTTGTTAAAAAACACTCTGTTAAATACCGTCCCTCCCAACCCACTAGTCCAACTCAATGTCTCCTCAACACTCTCTGTTGCCACCTCTTTTCTCTATAGTTTTTTTTTTTTTTGGTCACACCCTCCTCCTAGCTGGGCTGGCCCCACAGAATCCTCTCTCAAGCCACTGAACGGCAGAGAAGCAGGCAACGGAACTGGTGATATACGCCACACAGACCCAGTGAGTTCTGTGCACAACTTCCACTGTCCTCTCAGCCGTGCTATCCTTGGCGTGAATCATCATCATTGGGTCATCATTTCTGTACGTCTCCATGATCTAGGCAATATTTCAAGGGTCATGTTCCCTCGAGGGTATATTTTTCTAGAACTAGTTCTCCATGCTACATTACCAGCCACAAAAAAAGCCTTTAAAGATAGTGGATCATTTCCATATTTTTTTTCAACAAAAATATGTTCATCCATTGTAAATGACTCCTGCTCAGAGTTCTTCTCTCTGTTACAATCGTTTCTTCCCCTTCCCTGCTTACTTCTTTTCTTGGTGGGTGAGAGGTCTGAGTATTTTATTGTTGTCTGTGTAGTTCAGAGATGTTTGCTGGACTTGCCATGGCACGTGGGAGTAGTGGACAAGCTAGCCACCTTCATTCTAGAGACAGTAATTGGCTCTTTCAGGTGGAAGGCAACCCCCCTACAAGATGCAGGAAGCTAAATGCTCTGCATGGAGTGTATTTGTGGGGGAGAAGGGCAGAAGTAAGGAATAATTAAAATTCATTTCTGGTCCCTGCAGATCAGCTTGGGCTCTGAAGCATGAGATTAGATGTCTCTGTGCTGTCTGTTTTTTTGTTTTCCCTTTTTTATTGTGCATCAGCACTGCTGGCAACCAACATTAAAACAGAAGCAGATTTTTTGACATTAGCCGTAGCGATATCATAACTATCAACATGAGCTGCTTTGATAAAGCAGTTCTGTCATCCAGTTCCTATTGTCACCGACAAAGGAACCTGCAATTTAATGGCAGAATACTGTGTAACGTGTGCCTAGCAGGATACCTTTACACTGACCCCATGGTGCTGTTCTCACTTATCCTGAATGAAGAGTGGCTGTTAGACGCTCCAGCCTCAATGAGGTTGAACCCAACCCATAACAATATTTTCCAGCTGACACAATCAGTGTGCCAAAGGGAGGAGCCAAAAGTGAATCTGCGAACACCCCCCTGCTTGTTTTCACACTTCGGCTGGAAAATATAAACCCATGTTAAACCAGTGTAAAATCTTCATGTAACTCACTGTAAATTGCTGCAGAACGTTCGACTCACAACGTTTCACTGTGCTGCAGATTTTGTCTGAGAACAATCACATTGATAGCTAACAAGAATCCACATGGACTTGCAAGAAATTGAGACCAGAGTGCCCAAGCCCCCAGGGAGTGTTAATCTGGCCGTCCTATGACGGAACACTCCCCGTGCAGACTGGACGATGTAATATGATTACCTGGAACAATCTGATTATCGCAGGCTCACCAACTGGAAAGCCTAGTTCTAATTTTCGTATTGTCTTTGTTATGTCCCTTGATAACATTTCAGCCCTCAGACTGAATACGTGTGTGCTAAAACGGCAGACATCTCTCAAACTCTCTGACACCATCTGGTGTGCTATAAGAAAAGAGCACATGTTCTCCAACACTTCCTAAAGTGACAGCCTGAGGGTGTGGTGGCAGGGGTGTAAAGGGCGGGGCATGTGTGTTTCTACAAGGGTGTTGCTGCGGCTGAGAAATGGAAGTTGATGGGGCTTTCATAGGGGCGTGTGACTGCAGACTGCCGTATTACCCACAGCTGAGTAACCGCTCTTGAAACGTGAATCAGTTTGGCCCGGTGGTCACCTGGGACGCCGAGGTGTAAAACTGCTGCAGCTGGCGAAGTCCTTGAACCTGTCACGGAACAAGGTTTGTTTCTGTTTAGAGAAAGGGACCCTCGGTGCACGTGCAGCCTGTTTTTCACCCAAATGCAAACTGAGCCAATGCCATGTAGGCACCCCAACTCAACCATCTGTAAGTCCCTCCCTTGTCCACTCACTAAACCCAAAAAGCTGCTTCCATGCTCAGCTTTGCAATCTACCTTGATGGTCAAAAACCAGTCTAAAAGTGGGAGAGGAAAGTGTACGTTTAGAGCCAGGAGATTTCCACTGCGGATGCTGTAGCGCGAGTGCATGTAAGGGTTCTGAACTTCAGTATCTCAGATGCTGGGGATACGCCAGGAGACCTGAAGTCTCCAAGGTACAAGGGTCCCAAATCCTAAAATAGACAAATAAACTAGTCATAGATGACAATTGAAACTGTGAATTGTGCCCTGCAAAGAATCAGAAGCAATGCAGTTTCTGGAGCACAGGTATCTCATGCCTCTTCCACGAAGCACTGCTGGAGTATGTGGTCAATCACACGCTACAACATAACGACAGAGCCCGTACGCCGGTCCAGTCTTCTTCCAAGGTTCAGTTTCTGTAATAACAAGTACAGTTAGTGCATCTAGAAAAAGCTTTAGATGGTCTATTAAGGAAAAATAATCTTTCTATAAAAACAATTATTTAACGTTAGAATTGTAGCGTAAAGAATTGTAATTGCAGATGACACTAAGCTGGGGGGAGTGGTAGATACCCTGGAAGGTAGGGATAGGATACAGAGGGACCTAGACAAATTTAGAGGATTGAGCCAAAAGAAATCTGATGAGGTTCAACAAGGACAAGTGCAGAGTCCTCCACTTAGGACGGAAGAATCCCATGCACAGCTACAGACTGGGGACCGATGGGCTAGGCAGCAGTTCTGCAGAAAAGGACATGGGGGTTACAGTGGACAAGAAGCTGGATATGAGTCAGCAGTGTGCCTTTATTGCCAAGAAGGCTAATAGCATATTGGGCTGCATGAGTAGGAGCATTGCCAGAAGATCATGGGAAGTGATCATTCCCCTCTATTTGGCATTGGTGAGGCCGCATTTGGAGTAGTGTGTCCAGTTTTGGCCCCCCACTACAAAAAGGATGTGGACAAGTTGGAGGGAGTCCAGTGGAGGGCAACAAAAATGATTAGGGGCTGGAGCACAAGACTTATGAGCAGAGGCTGAGGGAACTGGGCTTGTTTAACCTGCAGAAGAGAAGAATGAGGGGGGATTTGATAGCAGCCTTTAACTACCTGAATGGGAGTTCCAGGGAGGATGGAGCTAGGCTGTTCTCAGTGGTGGCAGATGACAGAACAAAGAGCAATGGTCTCAAGTTGCAGTGGGTTACCTAGGGAGGTGGTGGAATCTCCATCCTTAGAGGTTTTTAAGGTGCGGCTTGACAAAGCCCTGTCTGAGATGATTTGGGGTTGAGATGATGAGTTGGGGTTGGTCCTGCCTTGAGCAGGGGTTGGACTAGATGACCTCCTGAGGTCCCTTCCAATCCTAGTCTTCTATGATTCTATGAACTCTGCTAGGGAATCCAATAGCTTGGTTGTAAATTCCATAGACAGTTAATCATTGTGTGTTAAATTTTAGTTCAATTCCTATTAGCTTCACCACCTTAAATTCTATCAAATGCTTCCATCGGGTGAAGGGCACAGCAAAGCCCTCTGGCTGCACTGACATCCACAGAGCTCTGCTACACATGCTCTGCTAGCCTTCCCCTCCGCTGCACTTCTTTTACAGCAGAAATGTGTCTGCAGTAATGGCACGTGCTATGTTCAGCCCCCTGGATTCAGGTTCTCATTCCTGAACAACAGTGAGAGAACAGGGAAATGGCAGCATTGGAGATTGTTCTGTTTGAGATGGAGACGGGCTGAGCAGGTTCCTCCACCGACCCCCGCTCCCCGGGGAGAGTCATTTAGAGCACAGTGTATTTCAATGGCCAGTTCTGCCATGTGGCATGCGGCGTCCTCGAAAGATCCCATCTCATAAGGGCTGTTCAGCAATCTACTTTGAGCCCGGCCAGTGAAATGGAATGGATAGTTCTTATTCTGAAGATGCAGCCCTCCTTTATATGGACCAGGTTTAAACTGGTTATCCCAGCTCTTCGGCCAGTCCTGGATCACCGCTGCCAGGAGCATTCTCCACCAAACCAGCTGTGCTGAAGGTGATGTGTAATGACAGTGCTACATACTGCGCCGTCCATTTGTTTTCTCAGAGTGACTTACAAGCCTGAATTAAAGTTCAGATAGTGATCAATTCAGATGAAGATAGTACACCTGTCGGATGAGGGGTCACATTGGCCACCACTGAAATGAAGCCACTCTCGGGGAGAAAGCTGCTGCGATTTCACAGCTGGAGGTTGCTAGGATCCTGTCCCCAAACGGGTTGGGGAGTGGGGTATCTTCCATTCAAGCACTGTTCCAGTCCAGTGGTTGACTGGCTTGAGCGCCTACGGCAGCTGCTAGTCATGGAGCGAGGAATCAACAATGGAAGGTTTTTCGTTTTTGGCTGGCCTCCTAATTCCAAACTGAAACAGACGAGCTGGGAGCCCAAGTACAATTGAAAGCCAGTGGGATTTGGGTGCCTGACTCCTTCCGGCTCTTTTGAAACCAGTCTGGTGTTTATGGAGGGTTCGTGTTTATAACGGGATCTAACGGTGTGCGTGTCTGTGTTTTGGAATCTGATGTGTGAAGAAGAGGCCTGGAAAATACCATTTAACTTGTTCTCGCAAGATCACAACCATCACTATACACAAGGGCACCCAGAGCTGCTCCACGAATTACAGATAGCACTTTGGAATGATGCAGAATTGTTGCAGCTCCTGTAATTTCAGCCTGCCTTCTGGCTGGGAGGGTATCTGGGCTACGCCTGAAGACATTTCGTAACACTGGACAGCAGTGTTACAGTTGGATAATAGCTGAGGTTCCCATGCATTTTCTTTCTATTTATCTGTTGCTCTCTGCATCGGTTTGATTGTCATGTTTGAAAACACATAAACAAACCAGACAGCTTCCTTATGAATTTTAAAGGAAATGACAGACATAATCCTATGGGACAACTAAGACTCCAGCACTAAAAGAGAAACTGAGCGCACTGTCCTACATTCATCCCTGGAAGTCTTTCTTTTCTCTTTAGCTTGCAGCCATTGTCTTGTTTGCTGGTGGTGTATTTATGTGAGTAGCTGTCTGAGATCAGGGATCTCCTGAACCAGCTGTAGTGTCATAACTGCACACTGGTGTTTAGCCAAGCGTTTTAGGAACACTAGATTAGAATCACTGAGCATAAATAGTATAAAATAATCAACAAGAAAAAAGAGTTACCAGTTATAAATATGGCTTGTGTTTAACGGCACCATTAGGGGCTCAGCCTAACACCCTATTAGAGTCTCCTTGTAGGTCAGCTTAGCCACGGGGGCCCAGATCCTCCTAGGTACTTACGTATCACTTTGCTCAGTGCTGCCCAACCCCTAGGCAGCCTGCCACCTTGTGAAAGGGTCAGCGCTGATTTAGGCACCAAGGCTCCCTATGCAATGTATGGGGAGAGGTAGGCACCTATGAAAGCGATCCTCGCCAGCCAGCAAGCCAAATGGGGAACCTCCTCAGTTAGCAAGGAGAAAATGCCGAGGCGATGGGAGAGGAGAGGAGAGGGGCTTTTGAGCTGATCTGAGGGGTCAGAGCTCGGTGACTCCCTCCACTTGGGCTCCTCAGTGGTGTACCCTCTCCTGGAGATAGCACCGTAGCCAGCTCAGCTGTGCAGGTAGCCCCTGCAGGAGCAGCCAAAATTCCTTCTCCCTCCCCATCTCCTGCTCACACTGGGTATCTCTCCCCCGCTCACCCTGTTTCCCTGTGAAGCCAGCTGACTTTTGTGCAGGGGCCAGCTGCCCCCAGTGCCTAGTGGTGAATTAGGTCGGCGTAAAGCTGCGTCCCTTGACCTGACACTAAAATGTTGCTCCTGCCGACTCGCCCACCACGCTGACTTAATAACTCCGCCTCCCTGAGAGGCGTGGAGTCGAGGGCGATGGAGTTAGCGCGACGCAGTGTCAATATAGACACTGCATTGCTTACACTGAGTGTGGCTGGCTTTCAGAAGCTGTCCCGCAGTGCCCCATGCTGACAGTTAAACCAGTGCAAGAGCTCTTGGTGAGGATATGCACCGCCAAGATAAGGATCGTAGTGTGGCGTTGCATAAGCAATTTAATTACTGCGGTGGCTGTATGTTGACGTAACGTGGGTCACCTTACTTTTGTAGTGTAGACTCCCCCTAAGATCACGTGCTTATTACCTACAGTAGTTACATTCATAGTAACCTCTGCCCTGTGAAATGCACAGAAAATAGACACTTTATAAGTCAATGGTGCTACACTAATTTGCACTAGCTGAGAATCAGGCCCCTAGGTCTCTTGAAGCTTGTTTTGTAAGTTAATGGGTGCAGAATTCGAAGATGATGCCCAGGTTACAGGCCTAATTGACAGGCAGGATGGTGGTGGAGTGCATCATGATCAAGAGAGGAGGTAGCAGGCAATGCTTGGTGCTGGTGGTGAGATTAGGAGCTCTGTTTTGCCATGTGGAGCTAGAGCTGGTGGTTAGACATCCATAAGGCCATGCCAGACAGACAGGCCAGGATTTTAGTGTGAACAAAAGGCGACATGTTGGAGTCGAGCGGTAGATATGAGCATCACCAGCATAGAGAGGGTAGGGGAATTTGAGTTTATGGATGAGATTACCCAGAGAGAGGGTGTGAAAGGAGACTCGACCTTCTGGAACCCTGATAGAGAGCTGGAGGATGGATGGAGAGGATCCTCTGAAGGACAGTTTAGAGAATAGGGTGACCAGATCTCCCAATTTTATAGGTCCTGATAATCTGGGCTTTTTCTTACATAGGTGTCTATTACTTCACTCCCCCCCCCCACCGCCCGATTTTTCACACTTGCTATCTGGTCACCCTATTAGAGAGGAACCAGTAGAGGACAGTCATGGAAGCCAAGGGAGAACCCGATTTCAAGAAGGGCATGGTCGACTGTGTCAAAGGCAGCTGCCAAGTCAAGGAGGATGAGGATGGAGGACTGGTCCTGAGATTAGGCTAGAAAGATTATTAGAGACTTTGGCAAGAATGGTTTCAGTGGAGTGCCAAGGGTGGGAGCTGGTCTGGGGCAGGTCTAGGATGAAATTGGTGGAGGAGAACTCCAAACAGTGACTGCAAACTGTACTGGGTGGGATTAGATGAAGGGAGATGGGGCGGTAGTTGGAGAGGCTGGTGGGGTCATGGGTGGGTTTTTAAGATGGGAGAGACTAAAGCATGATTGTGTTGTGAGGGGAAAGAGCCAGAGGAGGAAAGGGAAAAGGGTAAGGGAGGGATGAGAATGGGCACAAGATGAGAAGGGAGGGGCGGGATCTTTGGGGCAAATGGAATGGGTAAAGGAGGAGAGCAGGTGAGAACCTTCTGCGTCTGCGACAGAAGACGATGGAGATTGCAGGAGGGGCAAGGGGAAGAGAAAGCAGGCTCAGGGGGAGGGAGGGTTTGAGGAATGAGTCGAAGGCGGCAAAAAGGCAGCTGGGTGTGCAGGTGTGGGATTCAATTAAGTTGTGGAACCAGAGTCGCTTAATGAGAATGATGGGGGAACCGAAGGAGGAGAGAACAAATTTGTAGCAGAGAGAATCCCAGGATTCCTGCCAGATGCACTTTGCTGCATGAGAGCAGGAGTGGAGGAAACGGGTGAGTCAGAACTGGGGGTTGTCAGGGACCTTGTGATGCGAGAGAGGGGCAAAAGAGTCAAGGGTGGAAGAGAAGGAGGGAATCAGTGCCCATATCAATGGAGGAAGGCAGGAGAGGGCTGAGAGCAGACAGTAAGTCATCAGTCCTGCTGGACGGGCACTCACAGAAAGGCCAAATGACATGATGGGTGATGCTGAAAGAGACTGGGCCAGGGTCAGAGATGGGAGCTCGGCACAGAGAGATCTGTGCTTGGTGCAGGCCAAGCCAAGTGAACGGCCCTTTTGGTGAGTGCAGGAGCTGAGCCAGGGCCACAGCTCGAACGAAGAAGTGGGGGGCGAAGAAACGTGCAGATTAGGGGTTGGACGGGTCATTGTTGCAGGGTCGATTGAAGAAAGATTGAGCCGGGTGGAGTGATGAGTAGCGTTTATTCGGTTACAGCCTCTAATCCACTTGTTCCCTTTCGCCTCGCGACCAACGAAGTGAGCCCCGAGTTCACTACTCTACGGCTTTTTATCTAAAATATTGTGTAAACACACACACTTCTACAGCGCCCCATGAAACCCCTATCCGGTGACATAAACGGTTGTAAAATGAATGTTAATGGCTATGGGAGGTGTATAATTATACGCACCCCTGTTTGTTATTTACCACTTCGCCTGCGTGGCAGATGCATTTTCGCCATGAATTTGGCTATCTTGACAGCAGGAATGATCATAAATCTCCTTAACGACCCAACTCAAGGGAAGAACAAGGGGGAGTATCCCAAGCTTTCTCTAACAGGCATGCTGCCTGAGAAAGAAGAAATAACACGTTTCTTACCACCACCTTTGTCCAGATGGTGAGGGGAGGAATAGAAGGGGGGACATGGCCTGCCTGTATTATAACGCCGTTACCATGGTATCTATTGGTCAGGTCATTTTGCCCTGCTTCAGCGTTTACTCCCCCATCTCTAATTCCAAGACTAGGAAGCTGCTGTGTGACCAGCGCATGATTATTGCTTGTGTAGTACATGGCCTTTTTAGCCCAAGCCAGGGGTCCCGCGGAGCACAATTCATGTCCAAAGCCTGGGCCCAATTCCCAGCCCTCCAGGAATTGTGCCCAGCGCTGACCTCCTTTGTCCCCGCGCCCACAGTCATCAGCGTGGCAGTCACCCAGGATGAGTGTGAGAGACTGGGAGGGGAGGGAACCAGGAGCTGGGGTCAGCGAGAAAGGCTGCTGGAGAGCAGTCAGGCGGAGGATAGGTGACAGCAGTGTGCAGGGCAGAGGAGAGCAGAGCTGGCTGCAGTGTGCAGCGTGCAGGGCAGAGGAGAGCAGAGCTGGCTGCAGTGTGCAGCGTGCAGGGCAGAGGAGAGCAGAGCTGGCTGCAATGTGCAGTGTGCAGGGCAGAGGAGAGCAGAGCTGGCTGCAGTGTGCAGGGCAGAGGAAAGCAGAGCTGGCTGCAGTGTGCAGCGTGCAGGGCAGAGGAGAGCAGAGCTGGCTGCAATGTGCAGTGTGCAGGGCAGAGGAGAGCAGAGCTGGCTGCAGTGTGCAGGGCAGAGGAAAGCAGAGCTGGCTGCAGTGTGCAGTGTGCAGGGCAGAGGAGTGTGCAGTGTGCAGTGTGCAGGGCAGAGGAGTGTGCAGTGTGCAGTGTGCAGGGCAGAGGAGTGTGCAGTGTGCAGGGCAGAGGAGAGCAGAGCTGGCTGCAGTGTGCAGCGTGCAGGGCAGAGGAGTGTGCAGTGTGCAGTGTGCAGGGCAGAGGAGTGTGCAGTGTGCAGGGCAGAGGAGAGCAGAGCTGGCTGCAGTGTGCAGTGTGCAGGGCAGAGGAGAGCAGAGCTGGCTGCAGTGTGCAGTGTGCAGGGCAGAGGAGAGCAGAGCTGGCTGCAGTGTGCAGTGTGCAGGGCAGAGGAGAGCAGAGCTGGCTGCAGTGTGCAGTGTGCAGGGCAGAGGAGAGCAGAGCTGGCTGCAATGTGCAGCGTGCAGGGCAGAGGAGTGTGCAGTGTGCAGTGTGCAGGGCAGAGGAGAGCAGAGCTGGCTGCAGTGTGCAGTGTGCAGGGCAGAGGAGAGCAGAGCTGGCTGCAGTGTGCAGTGTGCAGGGCAGAGGAGAGCAGAGCTGGCTGCAATGCTGTTCGAGTGGGAAGCGGGAGGCGGGGAGGTTGGAAGCGGCAGGAAGGGGAGAGGAGAAGCCCAGTGCCCCACCATGGTCTGATCCCGGGCGCGGAGCGTGGGAAAAGAAGCCTCTGTAAGAGAAGGCAACTGATGGGTCAGATGAAAGGATCCAGGTCTCTGCGAGAGCCAGGAGCTGCAGGGGGTGAGCTATAAAGAGGCTGTGGATGTGCAGTTCCCAGCTGAAGCAGACATCCTCGCGCTGGCGCTCATGGAGCTAGTGTGTTCACAGCAGCTCAGGAAGCCATGGCACGGGCTAGCCTTTCCGAGTACAGAGCCACCGGGACCCAGTGGATATGTACTCCGGGCAGCTGGCAGGGCTGGGGGGCGGGCCGGTGCTGGGTGTCACTAGGGAGAGGAGAGCGGGAGGGTGTGGGTTGGGATCTAGATCTGTGCTGAGAGGGCCAGGCAGTTGTAGCTGGATTGTGGGCAATGAGGCTGGGGGAGGGAGATGGAAGGAGGGGGAGGACGGATGCTATGGTGCAGAAGAGGGGGTGCAATGTGAGCCACAGGGGAGGGGTAAAGGGACAAGGTTGGAAAAAGAAAAGGTGGCATTTGAAAGATGCTCTGCGGGGAAGGTTTGCAGGCGAATACCCCCTAAGTGGCTCTAGGGCTGCCCCATCCCACCCTGTCAGTGAGGGGCCAGTCGCCACATCAGCTGTGCCTGGGCAGAGCAGCCCTGCCTGTGCAGATTCCCACTGACTGCAGCCCATAGGTACCAAGGCGTTCGTTAAGAAACACGCACGGTACGTACGGCAGTAAAGCCCAGTACCCCCTCGGGGGGGCGCGACTCCTTGCATCGCTTTCTAATGGCACGTCATAGTTCAAAGGCAGAAAGTGTTAGCATCACACTGCAGGCGAGCACCTCAAATCACAGTCTTTGAAATCCTTCTAGCAGCTCCAGACCCAATTTTCCCTCCCTCAAACAAGCTTCTGTCAATACCTGCCAATTCCGCATTAGGTGATTGCCATGTATAGGCACCTCACTGATGCAGAACTGCATCCCTTGTAATGAACACGTGGGGCACGTCATGCTAAATGCCCCTGATGTACAGAAACTACTGCTCTGGGCATCTCTGTTTTGGAGCTCAACTCGATACACCTTAAAGGGACCTGATTTTCCCAGGGTGGGTCCTCAGGACCTTGCCTGGAGTTCAGAGATCTTTGCATCAGTCCGTGTGACTGTAAAGTAGAAGCCCTTCTGGCTGCTGCAGGAAAATGAATACTCATTTTAACTAGACATTTTTAGAAAAACAAACACCAGGAGAACCATGACAAAGCTTACATCACCTTTTTGGGTTGGGGCTGGCGTATAGTCTGTGCATGTCTCTGCTTCCCCTTCTTTTTCAAAATGTCTTTAAGTCACTGAACTGATTGTGTCCACGTGTCAGTCATATCGCGCTAATTAACATCACATCACGTCACGTCACATGAGTTACACCAGATTTGTCTGGCTGCCTTACATAGCATCGCTTAATTAGAAAGCCCCTTCATCTTCCAAAGCCAGCGGTTAGCCTCCTATCTGTGGGTTCTGCTGCTGCTGTCAGCAGAGAGAGAGCTCAGATTTGATCTAAGTAAGACTGGTTCTGAGAGCTGACATAGTGCAACTGGACTTGAAATGACTTTTCTGGGTTCTTTCTTAATTCTGACAGTTACTGCAAGCGGGAGGTAATTACTACACACAATTTTTGTTGTACGTCTTTCCAGTGAAACAGAATATTAAAAAGTTGGGCAGGGACCTGATATTTCCAAGGTGACAATCAATGTTACCGTGTGCAATGTTAAAACAGTAGATTAAAATATTGCATAACACTGAGATGGTCTCTCCCTGTGGTGATGTCCCAGCTAGATGTGAAGCTGATTGAGCAACATCCATGTTGAAGTGAGGAAATGGTTCGATGATTTAAACTGAACCTGGTTTGTTTTTATACAATGGCTTGTTCTGCCTGTGAATGGATGACGACTAACTTAGTTTGTTGGGTCACCCAGCCAGCAGTAATCTTTATTTGCATTCCAGATGGCTGAAGTGTTCAGGGGTTAGAATAGATGTTTTGGAGTCAGGTCTTCTGATTCGCTGGCCTATTTTTCTTATTGATTTGTTGTAAGGCCTTGGCTTAGTTGCTAAAACTATCTTTGCCTTGATTTTCTCACCTGCAAAATGGATATAACAGTTTTTGCCCTGTGGAAATTACTGGACGTTTCCAAAGTGCTTTGAGATCCACCAATGAAAGGCAGATAGAAGCAAAAAAAAAAGTAATACAAAGTCTAAGATCAAGTCACCATGGACTGAGGCACCTGTCCAGTTATTTAAGTTGTCCTGTTATACAGGAAACCAGTCCTTTAGCTCTTCTGCACATTGGTTTGCCATGCTGGGGGACAAAAAAGCATACAGTACAAAACCTCTTTAAACTGCCTGATTTCTTTTGTGTGTATGTGTGTGCACAGTAAGAAAAGAGTCAGGGCACGTTCTAGAAAATGCTGCATTTCAGCGTTTTACGATCTGAGGGCCCACAAAGCAGCTCTTCCTGATTCACCTCAGAACAATGCCAGGATTTAGCATTGATGCCAACAGAAGTCACTCTCCGGAAAGCGTTTGTATTAATGAACAACACTAGGAGAAAAATTGATAAACCAACACTTCTGCTCACATTGGCACTCTTCCCAGTCCCATGAACTGCTCAGAGTACTGCAGACATCAAATAAAGGCAGAAGCAATCTCCATCAGCATGCCTCTGTTTATGCATAAAGATCTTCACAATAATGGGAAAGAATGTGTAAGTGCAGCACATGGCAGTTTAAAGGGGTTTTGTACTGTATGCTTTTTGTGTTTGCTTAAGTGAGGCAAAATCAGCATGAAGGAGCGCTAAAAGATAGGTCAAAATCAAAAGAAAAGGTTTTGAGATTATTGGAACAAAACGGTTAGATTGACCTGAGCCAAATTCTTTTTGGCTTTTGGGTTTGGAAAAGTTTGAGATAGTGACACTTTTTCCCAGTTCAGGATGGGAATTTTTGTTGTTATTTCAAAGTTTCCATGGGATGAGAAAATTAGTTCCCACCCAGCTCTACACCTGGACCAAAGCCTACTCTCTTGGCACTTTGGGGGTACTGTTTCCACAGATGTCAATTTTCTTCACATGCCAAAGGGTGAATTAATCACCTAAAACAAAGTTTACTGGATGCAAATAATCCACAGATCCACTCAGGTCAAAAGTCTTAGTTCAGCAGATGTCAGTGCTGGTCAAGTCATTGCTGGCTCTTCTGCAGTCCACATCAGTGCATGAAGCTGAGCGGGAAAGAATAACTGTGAACTGGATACAGGTTATGGAGTGGGGCAGCTCCAGTCCTGGGTCTGCTGAATGGTGACTGAAGACATCAGTGTTGTCCTTGAGGTGATTACGGTTAAGAACCTTAAGGACTTGAATAACTAGTAGTCATGAACTACTACCATCAAGACTCCTTCAGCCTCCCTTCCAAACACTGCTCTGGTACAGTGGTGATTCTCCAGAGGGTTTTGTTTGCAGGTGTCTGGCGCTTTGACTGGTTCAGTGACTGTTGACTGGATCTTCCATACGTTGGTCAGGTAAGAACGATCTGAAAGATTCAAGTGCTTGAGGTAGTAGCAGTTAGTGGCTTGTGCCTGTAGGCTTTGCATGAACAATGTAAGAGGTAAGGAAGAGATGTACGGAACCAGAGGTTAACCATAGACAAAGCATAAACGCCGAAGTCGTTTTGTAAATAACATGTCATTGATAGATACAGAAATAGTAAGAAGGGTCATGGACTACATGACCTCCCGGGGTCCCTTCCAGTCCTGTGATTGTATGAATGCATGATAAACTTACAGCTGCGTCTTTGCTTACACGCGTACTTCACAGCTGGTGGATAATTCATGATCTGTACAGGAACTGGCTGCAGAATTTAGTAGACCAATCAGAGTGCATGATATGACATACGAACCGCTAATGGAAGTGTATATATAAGCTGATCCATGAGTAGGCACATGGGATGTGTGGCAGTGGCGTGCCGTGGGTCCCCGGCGCCCATGGGCCAAGCCTGCATTTGCGGCCCACCCCCCACGCAGCGCAGAAGGGGTCCCCGGCTCCCACCCGACGGCACCGTCCCTCAGCTGCCCTGGGCAAGGGGGGTCTGTACCTGCGGTGGGGGGACACGTCACTTTCCTCCTCCTGCTTGGGGGACTTTCTGCGGCTCATTGCAGAGGTGGAGCCCAGTGCCCCCCAGCACTTACCTGCCACGTGGCACCCACCTCTCTCACTCCAGCCCTGCAGCCTGGCGCTGGCTCAGGCAGATTGACCTCACCCCCTGGCCTGGGGGGGCATCGGCCTGGCCCTTCGCGATGCGCAGGGGATGCTGGAAGCTCTGAGGGGCGGCTGCCGTCTTGTCGCACTCAGAGGCTCCTGTGCCCCCCATCCCCTGTGCATTGTGAAGGCCGGCCTGGCACCCCCCCCCCCCCCCCCACAGGCTGGTGCCCAGGGGCCTGGCCTGCTCCTGTTCCCCCTTTGGTTCACCACTCGTGTTATACCCCATACCCACCCCCTGCACCTGAGTCTGATTCATTTAAATGCAGTTTGACTGTATGCCAATAAAGAAACGTCAGTGATGAGGCTGGAGTTGAACTGATTTCTTGGATTCCAGAGAACTGCAGAAAGTGTTCTCCCAGACCGGGACACGGTGTTCTGGATAAGATGAAAAGGAAAAGGTCTCGGTGGGAATCCCAATAGTGCCTGACCAGTAATGAGCGGAAAAGGGAGCCTTGCGTACATTTCAACTACCCCTACTTTAACGGGCGAAAAAGCTTTCACTAGACAAACTCTTCTGGCAGGATGAGGCCCAACCATGAAATTTCTGTTCCAGTGTTGCACGTAAGGAAAGTCATGTGCACGATTGCTCTGCAGCATCCATCCCTGTAGTATCTAAGTATTGAACAACTAATGTAGATCTGCCTGGTACTGTCCATAATAGACTTCATAAAGGATTCTGCTCTTTGTTTTTACTATGTTCTAGGAAAGCTTTATTTGGCTCTACTTGGGTTTTGTGTGTTTCAGAGTGAGGAAATCTGGTGGATCTTCCAGCATTGTCCAAAACCAATCAAGTCATTAGTGTAATCTCCCCTCTGCTGATAGCTCATTTCACGTACAAGCCACGCTTGACCTTCTTCAGTCCTGGGTTTTGTTAACTGCTTTGACTCCAAGAAGGCAAACAATTTGGCAGGTCATAGCTGCAGAGACGTTCTCCCCTGTTGCTTGATTCTGAATCAGCCATTACAATCTAAAGGTGTTTTTGGCAAAATGTTTAAACCAGTATTTTGCCAAGTTTGTCACTGGCATACTTCAGTACATGTGAATGGATATTATCATTAGTTCTCTTAAAAATGTAGCCAGTTTTGAATCCAGTTGTGATTTGGAAGATTACTGTAAGACAAGCAGAACTGAGAATTCCATTAATAAAATATGAAGAACATGCATGTTATTATAAGACAAAAATCTGCAATTATGTCTTGATCGCAGCTAAGGGATTACATGTTTTTAATGAAGTGCACATTGTCAGAGTGGGAAGCAATAAAAATGAAAAAAGTTACAGAACTGAAAATTTAATATATATGATAATACACATAAATCTATTAGAGAAAGTAAAGCAGATTTAATTATATTTCAGAACCCAGAGGGTGAATAAAATGGTAAAGAATTAAGAAATAAAAAATTCATACTGTAATTAGAGTTTAGCATACTAAAATTAGAGGAAGTGTTTTCTTTTCCGATAACTTGTGAAATCTTTTCTAAGAGCAAAGCAAGATGGAGTTGGGAGTGTTAATTATGCGTTTGAACCGTAAGTCAAGAACCTTATACACTACATTGAAGTGAAGATGAAATATCCTATTATGTGTCTGTATGTGTGTGTGCGTGTGTTTATTTTGCATCTGAAAAGTTGTGCAATTAAAAATTTATGTGCACACACACACACACCCCTACTTTTTTAATTTTACAACTTTTCAGATGCAAAATAAGATTCAGGGGAAGACGGAGAGACAGAGCAATTTAGTGTTCATTGATTTAGATATATAACTAACAGAAAAACAGGTGTGCAAGAGCTCTGGGTGACCTGATAATTAATCTTGCAACAGCTTAGTACATCCAGCAGTATTAAAAACACACAAACATTCAACGAACAACAAATTAACTCTTTGAATGAGGCCAACGTGGCTGATTTTCAGGATTTAAGCTCTGTCACTAGCTGTTTGTAATCCGTCTTAGCACCTGGTTTTAGGCTTGGGGTTGGTTGCTACTGAAGGTACTCCAACCCATTATTCCTTTCTGCCTCTGAGTACAGTATGTGAGAATGGGCTGCTTAGAATTACTAAGTGAATAATTACCAGTCTCCTGGTGCTGGACTTCCCTTATCATCCTTTATCTTCTGGGCCATTTCTATGGAATCCCGTAAAGCTCCACCCGTTATGGAGTGGATGTGGCATCATGTGCATCTTCTCTGGGTACAAATACAGAGGGTGAGGGAAGACAGGAGGAAGAAGGGGCACAGGATCTGTTGTCAGTGGAGAGGAGCGAAGAGAAAGGCAATTACCATGAGATGTTTGATTTTTAATGTAGCTGTTATTTCTGAATTGGTGGGTCCTTCACTTCCCTGTAGAAAAGACACCAGCTGTGCAGATAGCATTAGAGAAATCACCAGCTGATCAACCACAGGGCCCTAAGAGCTTCTAGATCATAGCCATTGGCCTGGAGTGGACTAGAACCATATGGAGCATAACAGTACGTATAAGTAGGACAGATGCATTCAAATGATGTTTAGAGTGTGAAAGCTACTGCCTCAGATTGCACTGGTGTTTGTATCCATCCAATGATCACAAAGCTGGCAGCAGGCCCTCTGCTCAGTAAAAGCTGAGTGATGGTTATAAACTACCCAGTGACATTTGAAAAGGAGTTAAAATCGGAAGGCTTGGATCAAATCCACACTGCTCCAGCAGGTGGTATTCATCTGCGGAACGCTGCCGCCACTGCACTGAATTGTGGCCAGACTCTGATAGGCTTTCGCTTGTCAAGCCTGGGGGAGGAAAGTTGGGGGGTAAATTAAGGTTTATCTACACAGAGTGTTAATGCACGCCAGCTAGGTTGTAAATTCTAGTGTGTACCCGTGTGTCGTGCACTAACTGGCCCATGTGTACCCTGCTTGCACTCCCTAAATGTTCGTGAGTGCACGTTGACGTAGTCCCGTTTCAAACTGCACGCCATACGCTCATTAGGGAACTTTTAGTGTGCACCAGCAGGGTACCCATGGGCCAGTGAGTATGGGACACGCTAGTGCACGCCAGGATTTACAGCCAGCTGGTGCGCATTAACACACTGTGTAGACAAGTCCTCCTACTCCAAGGATCCAGCCTGAACATCAAGTAACTTTATTTGACTATTTTAAGGTCTGGTTAGGACTTTTACCATTTTGGTGTCTAGTCTAGGATCAGGGACAAATGGAGGCAAATATGTGCAATTTCTAAAACTAGCTATTTTTGAACAGCTCAGCAGTTTAAAGGATGCTAATATGAGCTGTGCTACTTTTCCCGATGGAGTGATAGGGTTATGTAATTGCGTTCCATGTTAATCGGAGGGGTTAAATGGATAGAAGCTGCTGTGTCTTCTCTGTGTGGTGGATGTCGCTGTGGAACTGACTCCTTTGTTTTCTGGGTATAGCACCTTTACACCTCAAACCAGACAAGTTATTTCGAACTCCTGGTCTCAGCATGATCTCTGCTTGAAATGGGGATGGAAAGTCTGCAGGTGCAAAATGTCAACACCTTGTTTATTTCACAAAAATGAACTGTGAATTGTTCACCAAACTGAATTTTGTACCACTCCTGTGCAGACCCGATAAAACCACAGGGCTTGCAACAAAACATGCCTGAAGGTTGAACTTTTCCCACCTCGGATTTGGTCAAATATTTGATATTAGGTCAAATGGTGAAAGGCAGGTTCAAGTTACCATCTCCCCCTGGCAAGTTATTGCATCAGCACGTGATGGAAAGTCTCAGTTTTTCTTGCATAGGGCTTTGTCTCCTCTCCCCGTTTTTAAGCACAATAAGACCTGATTTGAAATGCAATTAACCATTAGAACAACTTACCAAAGGTTGTGGTGGATTCTGCATCACTGCAAATCTTTAAATGAAGATTAGCTGTTCTTCTAAGAGATCTGCTGTGGTACAAACCGGACTCAGTCCAGGGATGTTCTATGGCCCGTGTTCTGGAGGAGGTCAGGCTAGATGATCACACAGGTCCCCTCTGTCAGGAGTCAGGGCCTGCAGCAGACCCAGTCTCCTGGCAGCCTAATGAGCACAGATGGCCTGTAGAAGGCTGCCCGATAGACCACAGCACCTAATTGGTTGGAAGAGTCAGCAGACTGGCTCTTACGCCCATCAGCAGCAGTTCAGTGGCTGCTCCAGTGTTTGCCTCTGGCTGTGATAGCTCCTCCCCACCTTTCCTCACTTGAGGTAATCCAGTGCTGACCCTCGGCTCCAAGTCCTGGCTTCGGCTCTGGCCCTGGGCCTCTGGTTCCTGGAGACTGACTCCTGCTCTGACCACTAGGCATGACTTCCCATGCCCCAGGCACTGACATTTTCTGGTCTTGTAATCTATGAAGGCACCGAGCACTCACGGGGTTGGGTGCTGGGCTCAGGTTTAGTTGGTTAGACTTGGCACGCACGCGCACTGGAGCCATTCCACTGAACTCATTACAACTACTCGTGTGCAATGTTAAACGCAGGTGTTTGCAGAATCAGGAGGTAACTAAAATCTCTAACGCGTTCACTATGTCCAGTGGGGCCTGGCGTGCATGGACAGGTGCCACTTCTGCCATTTGTGTATT
Organism: Emydura macquarii macquarii; assembly: GCF_026122565.2. NCBI lineage: Eukaryota > Metazoa > Chordata > Testudines > Chelidae > Emydura > Emydura macquarii. Next base: position 3,855,335 of record NW_027131688.1, read on the forward strand.
TCTAAACAAAGAAATAGTTAAATGACAGCTCTGCAGCTAATCAGCATGCTGCGTGAATCCTGCACCACTGCACGGTACGCTTAATTTGTGATTTACTGATAGTACTAATAGCATCCTTAGGAATTCCTGATGCTATAATTAAGTATACCCCTTGGTAAGAAGGCAACTAAAAGCCTTCGGTTTTATCCAGCATTGTTAATGACACCAGTAGATGTTGGATGTACTCTGAAAATGCATTATTGCCACTTGAGTTTGACATAAACTAATGTGTTGAGCTATAATCCCCCTCCCTCAAATGAATAATTCACCATTAGAAGAAACTCAGAGAGACCAGGCAAATGTACTCCTCCTTTCCTCTACTTCTGGGACCATCATAGCTGGGTCATGGACCACCAGACCTAGTGCTGAAGGAACAGGTCCAAGACTGTTTAGAAGGATTGGACATACACAAGTCCATGGGGCCGGATGCAATGCACCCGAGGGTGCTGAGGGAGTTGGCTGAGGTGATTTCAGAGCCATTGGCTATTATCTTTGAAAGCTTGTGGCAACAGGGGGAGGTCCCTGAGGACTGGAAAAAAGCAAATATAGTGCCCATCTTCAAAAAAGGGAGGAAAGAGAATCCAGGGAACTACAGACCGGTCAGACTCACTTCAATCCCTGGAAAAATCATGGAGCAGGTCCTTAAGGAATCCATTTTAAGGCACTTGGAGGAGAGGAAGGTGATCAGGAACAGTCAGCACAGATTTACCAAGGGAAAGTCATGCCTGACCAACCTGATTGCTTTCTATGATGAGGTGACTGGCTCTGTGGATGTAGGGAAGGCAGTGGATGTGATATACCTTGACTTTAGCAAAGCTTTTGATACTGTCTCACACAGTATTCTTATCAGCAAGTTAAAGAAGTATGGGTTGGATGAATGGACTAAAAAATGGATAGAGAACTGGCTAGAGCATAGGGCTCAACGAGCAGTGATCAATGGCTCCATGTCTAGCTGGCAACCAGTCACAAGTGGAGTGCCCCAGGGGTCGGTCCTGGGTCCGGTTTTGTTCAACATCTTTATTAATGATCTGGAGGATGGGGTAGATTGCACCCTCAGCAAGTTTGCAGATGACACTAAGCTGGGGGGAGTGGTAGATACCCTGGAAGGCAGGGATAGGATACAGAAGGACCTAAACAAACTGGAGGATTGGGACAAAAGAAATCTAATGAAGTTCAACAAAGAAAAGTGCAGAGTCCTCCACTTAGGAAGGAAGAATCCCATGCACAGCTACAGACTGGGGACCGACGAGCTAGGCAGCAGTTCTGCAGAAAAGGACATGGGGGTTACAGTGGACAAGAAGCTGGATCTGAGTCAGCAGTGTGCCTTTATTGCCAAGAAGGCTAATAGCACATTGGGCTGCATGAGTAGGAGCATTGCCAGAAGATCACGGGAAGTGATCATTCCCCTCTATTTGGCATTGGTGAGGCCGCATTTGGAGTAGTGTGTCCAGTTTTGGCCCCCCACTACAAAAAGGATGTGGACAAGTTGGAGGGAGTCCAGTGGAGGGCAACAAAAATGATTAGGGGGCTGGAGCACAGGACTTATGAGGAGAGGCTAAGGAAACTGGGCTTGTTTAGTCTGCAAAAGAGAAGAATGAGGGGGGATTTGATAGCAGCCTTTAACTACCTGAAAGGGGGTTCCAGGGAGGATGGGGCTAGCCTGTTCTCGGTGGTGGCAGATGACAGAACTAGGAGCAATGGTCTCAAGTTGCAGTTGGGGAGATCTAGGTTGGACATTAGGAAAAAGTTTTTCCCTAGGAGGGTGGTGAAGCACTGGAATGGGTTACCTAGGGAGGTGGTGGAATCTCCAACCTTAGAGGTTTTTAAGCTGAGGCTTGACAAAGCCCTGGCTGGGATGATATAGCTGAGGTTAGTCCTGCTTTGAGCAGGGGGTTGGACTAGATACCTCCTGAGGTCCCTTCCAACTCTAATATTCTATGATTCTATGATTCTAGTAGTCAGAGCCAGCGTCCACACTCACAAGACAGGAGTCACGAGTCAGCTGTGTCAGGGTAGTGGTGGGTCGGAAGCAGGAGAGGAACTGCAGGGCAGGAACCACAAGTCAGATGCTAGGGGCCACGCTAGAGCAGGAGCAGAGTGGAGCCCAGTTGTTCAGACAGGTTCCTGTTCCTGCTGCTGGCTTTAGCAGGGCAATCAGCCACTCTGGGGCTCCACCAATTGGACCTCAGGGGTGGAGCCTGTCACAGGGGCGGGGCTTCATGGGTCCCAGGTAAGCTGTTGTCAGCAGGTTTCCAGGTGGAGGGCTGGGGCGTGGCTGCTCCTGTGGACCTGGGTCTGAGCCCCTTGGGCCATGACAGGGGCAAAGAAGATGTTGTGGGGAAAAAGTGTCTGAGGAAAGCTACAAAATGTTGGTTGCTCTTTGTTTTGGAACCCACCTGTCTTCTCTTGGCCTTGTTCTCGGCCTGAGTCACTTTTATCTGTTGGCTGTGGGCACAGGGCTTCTACACCCTGTGTGCAGCGCTAGTCTGGGTCTAACATCCCACCCTGTGTTTCGGGGTAGTTGAGCCTGGTGGCCCATGTTGATACAGCTGCCCCCACAGTCTAGGTTGTGTGGCCTAATGGCCGACGTCTATAGGGCTGCCCCTTCAGTCAGGGCGGCATGGTCTAGTGGTACATTGGGGAAGTAGGGCACCGCCAAGGGGTGTGAGGTGCCCAGGGTAGGGGGCTCAGGCCCTCCCTGCTCCTCTGAGCCCGTCCAAGGGCCGTGGCAGCGGCAGGGTTGCTCACCACCGAGTCATGAGGGATCCTCCCATAACACGCTGGTCAGTTCCCGGATTCTCCCACTGGAGCAAAGTTTATGTCCCCTGGGCTATTTCCTAGTCCTGGCCCCACAGGGGCAAAGTCCATAGGTCTCCTGGGTCTCTGGGGCTGTCAGCTGCTGCAGCTCCCAGCAACTCTCTTCCCTCTGAGCCTCCTTAGGGCTGTGCGGCATCCTCCTGGGCTGCGGTGCCCTCAGCCTACACGTCCAGCGCCTGCACGGTGCATCCTCTCTCCTCAGCAGTCCACCCCAACTGAGCTGGCCTGCTCCCTTTTTTACTGGGGTTGCAGGTGAAACATGCCCAGTAGAGCCGAGGGGCCGTGGTCTCCTTGGCCCACAGAGTGGGATTAACCCCGGCTGGACCAGTGCAGGGCGTGTACACCCCGTCACAGCTGTGGTTGTGCGAGAAGGTCATTCTTCTGCGCTACCTTCACCCATCTGCACACGCAATCCCGGGCAGCTCCACGTCAGTCTGGGACCGTGGCATGAGCTGCTAGAGAAAGCCGGTAGCAATGCGTTAAGTTTTATTGGTCCTACAAAACCCAGGAGCTACGCTATGTATTCTTGCGTGCCATCTAATAACTACTTACACGTATACAGACAGCTCTCAGGTTGCTCTGACTTGCACTGGCTGTTACTTTTGGCCCAGAGTAAATTTATGTCCGATATAAAACATAAAAATGAAATAGTCATTTGTAATGGAAATGCGGATTGCTCAGTTACAGAGACTATAATTGTATCCTTTCAGCACTTGGGAAGCTGACATGACTATATTTGCTAAAATAGACAGCATTTGAACATTAGAACTAGAAATGGGTCTGAACCTAAACCCAGGATCCTAAACTCTGCAACTCGGGTCCCTCTTTAATTAAAACACACACTGATATGTTGAGCTTCAACATTGCTCACGGAAAAATACACTGAAACCAACACAGGGATATTGAGTGGGTTTTTTTCATTAGCAATCATCCCAACCCAGGGTGAGCTGTTAAAACCACGAAGAGAAATAGCCCTGGAGTTTCAATGAAATGCAGAATCTGCCTCCTCTTGTATTCTCTCTTAACTGCTTTAGCTCTTTTCAGTATAATAAAAGAATTCCACAGGATATTTCGCAACCCGTCTGTTGCGTTTCTCTTCTCAAGCTCTAAAAGGGACAGGAAAATAGCTTTACTTTGGTTCTAAACATGGATTTACAAATACAATGTCTGTTACTATGGGAGACAAAAATATTTCTCTTTAACTATCTGAAAACTGTGTGCACTCAACCTGTGTGCAGTGTTGGTAGGAATAAACAAAGGCAAGCAATGCAGATAATTTCCTTTTTGAGATGCCTGAAGTATTGTTAGTATTACTTGTGTGCATATATATGAAGTGTACAATTACATTTTATTTCCTATGAGAACTAAATGGGTGGATTATTAGAATAATTGAAAGTTACCAACTGTAAATAAAAGTGGAAAATGTAACAGATTGTGCGCTTTCCATTTGCATTAATCTCATTAATTTATTCACGTTATTTCCTCCTGCCCAATTCCCTTCCAAGGAGACTAGCTTAGTTAGTGATCACAGAACTTTGGAGTTGGAATAAATTAGTCATATGAGCAACTGGTGCTACTCTATGCTGAGGTTCAGCAAGACAAACAACGGTACTGAGAATTATTAGTAAAAATCTGGAAAAAGGAAACCTAAATATTTCTTATTGTGCGGTAATGCGGAGTCAGTTAAGGAACCCAACCAGCTTTGTAACAGCTCTTGTCTCTTGGTTCTCTCCTTTTGCTAAGCTGGTGACTGCAATAGGGTAGCAGGGTTCTTCGTTGATTGACCTTCTGAATAGGGGTCAGAACCTAGCTCAAGGTCAGCTGATTCAATGTGGAACAGTTCCAGGGGGGCAGCTATGTTAGTCCGTATACAGCAAAAACAACAAGAGTTCTGTGGCACTTTAAAGAATAACAAATTGAATTTTTGTAGGAATAAGCTTTTGTGGACGAAGTGAGCTGAGTCTCATGAAAGCTTATGCCTACAAGATTCAATGTGGCAACTTCAGCTTATTAGCTCCACCCAGGATATGAGAGAGGTGGTAACATGTCTCTAGAGAGGGAGAAAGAAAGCTAGGGCAGAGGAGACCTGGAGAGAAATTCTAGGAACAACCAAGGTCAGGGAAGAAGCTCAAACTAAGACATATGCTGTGTTAGTCCTTGAGTTACTAGTAAAGCTAAGCCCCAGGAAGGGAGAGAGTTGGCCACCAACTCAAGGTCTATGAGTCCTTTTGAGGACCAAGTAGGAACCTAGCCAGTTCATAGTGATTGGTGATGTGTAGGTCTAGATCCTGCAACACTTACTCAATTTCGTGAGCACACTTACGCAAGTCGATTCACCTAAGCGTAAGGTTTTTTTGTGTGTGCGCTACAGTGACCCCATAATGATTATTGGAAGCTTGTCTAGACTGGGAGGTGATTTTAATTCAACCAGGACCAGTAACATGGTTCCAAACATCCCCATGTGAAGCTAACTTGCTGGCTAAACTCTACCCATTTGCCCACTCTAAATAAGTCCTTGAAGTCTTATTTGCAGTCAGATAACTTTTTTAAAAAATGTATTACGTCTTCTGGGAATTGTCGCCATTTAGCATTAACTAGCTAGGCACGTTTGGGAAGAAAATACAATTTACACGTTTTTAAAATATTCGTAAATGGAGATACCACTCTATTTCTTTGGTGCTACCCTCTTAATATGGGACTCAGACTTGAATGTAGGCCTCATTCTGGACATTACACAAGGATTTCTATCTCAGCACAGAGGGGATGCCCTTCAGTTCATTTGAAAAGAATACTGGTTGGTCAGCCTTCCACATGCTTACAGTTAGATACATGTTGAAATTCTCTGCTGGACTGAGGCCTAAGTGATTCTCCAAATTAAGGCACCAATTCAGGAAGGCCCTTTAGCACATGCTTAACTTTAACTATCATGTGCTTGACTATCATGTGCTTGACTTAAATGCTTAAATGCTCCCCTGAAGAGGGATGTTTTTCTGGACTGGGGCCTAAGAGAAAAGGTTGTGACAAAAGATCCTGAAAAGATTTTAAAAAATAACTTAAAACCACACTGAATAAAAAACACAGCAATAAAAAATTCACTGTTTCATCTTCACTTTTTTGTGTGGCAATTTCCATACTAAAGCGCAGAGCTTATCATTTCTCTCCTGCATGGAGACACCTACTGTATCAGAGTGTTGTCTCACACTTGTCTGATGACACAGGTTTAGGGTACCTCTATTCTATATTTTGAACAGATTAGCCTTTGCAAGATTTCTAACGATCAAATTCTGCCCTTGGATGCATCTACATCTCCTCTGGGTGCTAGAAAAATAAAGTCTCAATAACAGTGATTATACCATATTGGTCCAGGAGACAAAAGTTTTCAGACCTGAAAAGCATAAGAGAACCACTTCCATTCCTTCCTTCTCAGCCAAGTTCAATGCTACAATTTGATTGCCTTGAAGACACTCTCCCATTCTGCCATCCTGACCCCAGCTTCATAGATTCCAAGACCAGAAGGGTGTGATCATCTGGTCTGGCTTCTCATAGAACACTGGCCACAGAAGTTCCCCAAAATCATTCTTAGAGCAGATCTTTAGAAAAACATCCCATCTTGATTTAAAAATGCCAGTGTTGGAGAATCCACCATGACCTTTGGTACATTGTTCCAATGGTTAATTACGCTCACTGTTAAAAAAAGTAGAGCATATTTCCAGTCTAAATTTGTTGCAGCCATTGACTTGTCATACTAGTCTGCTAGACTGAAGAGGCTATTAAATATTTGTTCCTCATGTAGATACTTACAGATTTTAATCACGTCGCCCCTAAACAGTTGAAATCCTAGAGTCTCTCACTACGAGGCAGGTTTTCTAACCCTTTCATCATTTTCGTGGCTCTTCTCTGAACCCTCTCCAATGAATCAACATCCTTCTTGAACTGTGGGAGGCAGTAATGGACACAGTATTGCAGGAGCAGCTGCACAAGTGCTGAATACAAAGGTAAAATAACCACTCTGCTCCTGCTCAAGATTGCCCGTTTTCTGCATCCAAGGATCACATTAGCCGTTTTGGCCACAGCATCACAAAAGGGCAAATGTGATCCTTGGATGCAAAAGCATAAATTATTCCATTTGTCGCTAACCATAATCAGCACTGCAATCCCACAAGCTTTTATTCTTAGTCCTCTGCTTGATCCTTTAACAACTTTGGTGATGGTCTGCTAGGCAAGGATCTTAGCTAGCTGCATTTTCTCAAAGAAGCAACTTTTCAGGGTTTATGACTTAGTGATAAAAGTCTGCTGCAGTCTGAATCTTGAAAAATGAAAGGGTGCAACTTTCAATTGACGAGCTGTGATAAAAGGAGAAGTTCTAGTGGTTCAGGTACTAATTCTGTGCTCAAAAATCACTCCAGTTTAACATCTCTCTCACTCACCCTAACATTACAGGCCACTAATGCCTGGTGCCTGGTGCCATTACCTGGCACGTTAAACACAAAAATCCTGAGAACACTTAGGATATTGAGTTGTGAAAAGCAGCCACTCTGCACACACAAGAGCCTTTTCCTTTGGAGTGACACTGGGTGTGCACGGTGTGCAGAGGGCGCATGTCACAGTTTGCCAGTGCAGGTTCCCTTTGATGTGAAAGATGAGTCGAATGGCTGTCAAAGCGCTAAGCAATCCCCATGTGTGAAGTGTTGTTTGATGTTTGTTTTCCCCTCATTTCCATGCGTGCCAGCACGCTGCCTACCTAGCATCTCGCTAGGCTGCTAATCCGTCATTGTTAATGCGGAATGCATAGAAACACTGTACTGACTCAGTGACAATTCCCCTAGCACTGTTTAGATAACATTCATGTGACTATTATTCACTGAAGGCTGAGCACCTTTCCCTTCCTCTCCTGCCCTACAATACAAATAAATGTTTCTCATGACTAAATATCCTGACGTAGACTGCGGGTCAGTCATTTATCTTTGAAACGTCACAGCTTAAAGTCAGCCTCTATGGGTTATGTCTACACGGCCCTGTAAGCCCAGGCTCAGACTCAAGCTTGAACTGAAGCCCCCCTTCCATCTATGCACAAATCTTTCAGACTCAGGTTTGGACCTAGGGTCCTAGAACCATGCGGGGCGGGAAGGTTTGATCCCAAGGCAAGCTGGGACCCCAGGTTCGAGCACTATTGCTTTGTGGTATAGATACAACCCCCTCCCCCTCCCGAGCTGGGTCCTGAGAGTCCGCCAAAAGTATCCCACAAGTCCATGGGCCAGCTTCCTTTGGCCTCTCTAACCCAAGACTCTCCAGTCAACTCCAGGGAAATGGAAGCAACCCCTGTAGGTGCTGTGCAGCAGCTCCATGAGTCCGTGTTTGCCCCTCCACTGTCTTCTGAACACCAAGCAGAACGTCTCATCAGAGGCTGGCGAGAACAAGCCTTTTGCAAAGCGCTCTGCTTCGTGGTCCCGGGAGCACAGGACCATGAAGTCATTCCATGAGCAGGCTTTGGAACAGGAGTAGTGGCAATTTCTGGGTCCATACTCGAAGGAGCTGTTTGATGCTGCCCCTCCCCCACGCAATAGCCCACTGCTGAGCCTGCAGCAGAAAGGGAAGGGAAAGAAGCCACCCCTGAGCCTGGTAAGTTTCTGGCTCCAATGTAGTGTTTATTGCTACAAGCAATGGAAGGAATTTCTGCTCTAAGGATCAATGTAAAAATGATGAGAAGCCCAGGCTAGCAGCGTATGTAGGCTAATGGCGGATTGTATCCCACTGCCTCGGTGCCCCCTCCCCCCAGCCTCCCAGCACGTAGAGTTCAAAAGAGCAGGCAGGAAATGCAAACAGCAAGGATCACCTTTAAAGCGTATTTTTACTAGAAAGGCACAGAATTTTTGCTAGGGCCATTCCTGTTTCTTGAAAGCAATGAAGTCACACTGCTGTGCATTTGTTTGCTGCTCTGTTATCACACAACAGTCTATGGATCTGCATGGAAATCGTGAATTGTGTACGTGTTTGGCAAAATGTGTTCCATTCACAAATGTAGTCCATTTCAGTGATGGGTAGCCCGTGCAGGCTGTAGACGACAAAGATCATTTGCCCAAGTCTGATGGGTTTGAATTTTTGTCCAGAAATGTGCTGGGATGGGGAGAAGGAAGGCTGTGGAGTTCTGCATGTTCACATGAAGGGTAAGCATCATGGAAGCTAACGCAGCTCCCTATTGATTCCAGCCCTGGGCGCTGACAGCTGCAAACTTTTCCTGGAGCAGGATCTCCAGCTGGGCAGTCACATTTCGGGGAAAGGCGTATTTTCCAGGGTTACCTTGGTAGCCGACCAGCCCACTCCACTCGCAGCTGTGCTGTGCGGTCACTATATATTTGAACACTTCGGCTGCAAACACGGCAGGTTTCCCACCAGCAGCTTGGAATAACGTCTCCCTTTGCCAGCCGGACACCACAAAGCATCCCTGACCTCTGTTGCCCAGGTGCATCCATCTCCAGCTCTGGTAGGCGCACTCTCTGGCGGAGTGTACTGAGTCAGCGGCCCCTCGCTGTCATAGGCCCAGTCAGAGGGAAGGGGCCCACCTCTGGCTTCGCAAATCTTGTGAAGAGCTCAGGAAGTCGCAAGAATGCAGACAGCACTGAGGACACTGGCATCCAAACAGGTCTGTAGACAACTCCAATCTGCCAAAAGGACATTCAACCAAGAGAGTTGGTTAGACTGTCTTTTGCCAGGGCTTCTGAAATTCATAAGCCCAGGCAAAAGTGGGTATGCGGCATCCCCCAGAATGACAGTGGGATGGTGACTCTGTGTATGACAAAGTCACTGGTGAGAATAGTGTCCCAGCCTGTCCAGGAATGTACATTCACAAACAGCAAAAACCAGCAGCATCATGAACTGTCCCAGTGCAGCCCACACTGATGTGCGTAAATCACCCTCTGTAATCCATGAGGGCCCGCAGAACAATGGAGTGGTACCTTCTGCCATTTAGATCTTCATGTGCCCCTTGAGCGGGGAAAACTACAGGCATGAGTCCATCAATAGCCCCGGTGCAGTTTGGAAAACCCTTCCCTCAAAGCCAGCAATTATTTCAGGAATATCTTTAATGCTTGGCACCTTATTGCCTCAGAAACCTACACTGCCACTTCACCCACCATCGACTTCCCAGCACCAAGCTGGTTGGCAATGGACCTGTACCAGTCTGGACCAGTCACAGACCGTCACATCAGCAGGACGATGGGATCCCGCGAGTCTGTGCTTATGGCCAGTCTCCAGAAACGCCAGTCTACCTAGGGGGAATCAGCAGCTGAACCAGGTGACATGAGCAGCATCAGTCAGTTTGTCTGCCATGTCTGAGTCCTGCTCCAGCACACGCTCTGTCAGGTGTGTTTGGTGGCTCAGAAAATACCACTGACATGTCCATCAGTGGCTCATGGAAGTTCTGCCCACTTCCTGACACAGGAGTGAAAATGCAAGCAAGAGAAGTTCTTCAAAAGAGGCCTCCATGTGGCCAGCTGTAGTAGCTGGGAGCGCACAGACCAAAACGACTGCTCGACAGGCTGTGTAAACTTCCTGCAACGTGCGGCGTGGACAGTCACCTTTTCCCACAGTGCACCACAGGCAAAGGGCTAGAGCGGCCACAATTCGGGAGGGCACTGGGGAGTCTAGGCTATGACTGGTTTGATTCAGGTCTATATAGATGCCAGGGCCCCAAGCTCGAACCCAGGTTAGCAAATCCTGAACCCAGGGTTAGCAATCAGTGTAGATGCTCAAGCCCTAGGCCCTCTAAGCCAGGGTCAGCTGACTTGAGTCCCAGTAACCCTGGGCTTACATTGCAGTGTAGACATACCGTAAGTTACATGCTGCCTCGGAATTGCTTTATTGTAGCTGACTCTTGATTAACCTATTCATTTCTGGCACCCTTCCTCTTCATCAATTGCTTTTATTCTCTCGACACCATGCCTGCCACTCCTGGTGTGATCGCAGGGATACCGGCGCTTCTGGTCAGAATGCATAGCTACACTTCTAGAGTGTGAAAATGCTGTTTCATCAAAATCGAAATGTGTTGCAGGAAGTGTCGATTTCTGACAATTTTTGTACATTTTTTGGGAAAGAAGTCAAAATCAAACTGCTGTGCATTTCATTTCAACGTTCTCATTGCACGGTGACTTCCTTGCAGCACTCTGGCTTTCTCATGTCAACTAGGATGCATTGTGGTGATAACATACTCAAACATAACATTTCAGTAAGGTTGTCTCAATGGCTCTGAATAGAAATGTTTGGCGTTGCCCATCTGTGAAACACTTGGACATTTTGAGTTATTGTCCTGATCCGGGATGAAAACAAATTTCAAAGTATCATCATTTCCTGCAGGATGGAAGTTTTGATTTGCAGCCGGCCCAGAGGAGCACCTTCTGCTCCAGCCATACTAGAGAACAGATGCATTGGTAACAGAGCTAGAGACACTGCACAAGGCGGTAGACGTAGGTAAGAGGGCCAGCTTTATGCATTTGCTAAGCTGCTAGATTAAAAAGCTGAAATCTACAAAACTAGATTTGCCAGTTTGAGGAGTGTTACAGTCAACATTGGACTGGACTCTAACAGGATAACCCCTTTTACAGAGTTCATTTTGCCAGCTGAGTGCCTCAGATTTCAGCTATTGTAGCCCTGTTGGTCCCAGGATATTAGAGAGACAAGGTGGGTGAGATAATATCTTTTATTGGACCACCTTCTGTTGGTGAGAGAGACAAGCTTTAAGTCTTCTGTCTGAGCTTGAGAACTTGTCTCTCTTACCAATAGAAGTTAGTCCAATAAAAGATATTAACTCACCCACTTTATCTCTCAGATTTCATGTCAGATTTTCTGCTGCTTCCATCACTATCCACTAGATGGTGCCTATGTTTAACAAATGTCTCCAATCCTTTTCTTATCGGCGGCTTTTTTATATTTGATACAATCCTTGAAACGAATTTCAGCATTAGCCCATGTTATTAGTTGGAATTTCCCCCTTATTAGTGATTTCTTTTAATGAATCAAAATTATGTCTCGACTAAGTGATCATATCTTTCAACCTTCCTTTTTGTGCTGTGTACAATGCCTATCGCTTCTAGTGTGCAGCAATCATTTACCAAGAGAACAAACAAAATCCATTATAGTCTTCAAAATTTCTTGGATATATTCCATACTCTTTGACTGTATATAATCATTTCATATTCTTTAGGGCTTATGTTAGAACAAGCAGCATTATCTGCATATAGAGAGTTTATCTGATTCACAGGGCAGACAAATGTGCAGATTCTAATTTAGAGTGATGGGACAAAGCAGATTATCCATGGTATAGTTGATTTTTAAGGCAAATATGTATGGTTTATAATATGGGGTGAAACCATGTGGTTTAGATTTCTTGAGGTAATAGCAGTTTGCCCTGTCTGACCTTCAGTCTCAGAGCAGATTGTTTCTATTTTAGTTAATTTGCAGCTTCCCCATCCATCTCTTTATCCACTCACAATCTGCAAAGGGCCACTTTGTATAGGAAAGCAGGGTGTTATCCTTGCCAGGTAACTTTTTGGATTTCTTTCTAAATATGTGGGGAGGGAGAAAGATGTTTTATCCATAGGTAATTTATGAGACATTCTTGCCTAGGGGATTAGCAGTAATCTCATTTAGCCATTTCAGTTTCTATATTTGGGAAGTGGAACTCCCAATCTTGGTTGATCTACGGGTCTTCTCACGTGATATGAACCATTTTCTTATTGGCTTTTCTTCCTAGGTGGACCCTAATTAGGGCTAAACAGAGGTGGATAGTTTTTCTAACTTGTGAGGGCCAGGAGGAATTAATAGTTATTAATAATTGGAGGCGTATCTCTTCTCTAGACCCCTTATGTATACCTAAAATGATGATATAGCAGTCGATGCAGCTCTAATGAAATATATGCTCAGGCTGACTTCCTTTGGTAATATTTTCAACAAACTTCTGTTTAATCCATGTATTCCATTACATCTGCCTCTTCTTAGTCGCTTTATTAAAATATCAAAGGCATGGATGGCACGAAATTAAACACTGTGGTTATTTTATCAACCTGAAGGATTCAGAAGAACTGCAGATTCTTTTCTGATGTGTCATCGATGTCCAAAAAAAGAGGTAAAAGAAATTGCTGTGTCTCTTCTCCACATCTACAAATGTCCAACGGGGCCAGAATATCATTATTTGGAATGTAACTGAGTAGAAGACACAAAGGGATGCAGGTGGGAATAAATAGATACTCCAAATGTTATCTGCTTTCATGTCGATCTAGTCTGACTGTATAATCAGGATGTTCTTTACTGTATTTCTCTTTTCTTAAAAAAAATTACTGAACAGAACATGAGAAAAAAATCCCTGCTATGAGCAAAGTCAGGAGATCTTTTCACACCGTTCTGTGAGAGAAACTGCCAGCAGCTTTGATCATATACGAATGCAGTGTCTAGGAGAAATTCCATCATTCTGGTTGTCTCTGTCATGTGCCGGTTATGCCTTTATAGTCAGAAAGCTGCTTCTTTCTGTGGCCGTTCTTCCTGGTGACAGAAGATACATTTTTTTAATGATTCCTTTTGTATTTGTTTTTGTTTTATAGCGAGGTAGGGAGAGAGGGGAAGAGAGAGTGAGAGAGAGAGAGATGTACAGACTTCCCCTCTCATTTTTCAAAAGGGCCACACTTTCCAGTCTGACACAGTGACTTTTCTTGGGCCTACTTCCTACGCCACCAGACACTCTGCCATACTGTGCTGGAGGCTGGTTATGTATAAAGACTTTTAAATAAAGAAGAAAAGAAAAAGAGTATATTTAAGAGAGCAGATACCATGCTTCCTATGGTCAGAAGCCAGGATTTTACCAGGGAGAATTGTAAAAAAAAAAAAAAAAACCTGGCTGATGAATGAACAAGCTCAACATGCCAATCCAGAATCTCTCTCTGGCGCCTGTACCTGGTATCTCACTCCAGGAATGACTCTTTTTCGTTTGTTTATTTGTTAAACATCCACCAGTGCGCTCAGCACCGGTCCAGTCACAACGAAGGCCAAGGTGCACTGTCACTCCAGGAACGCGGTGATCATTCCACTCGCTTTCTATCAAGAAAAGACGGCCTGTTTTAAGTGACGGCCAGCCTTGTAGAAAAGAAATGCTCAGGTGATGTGATGTGAATGTGGAAGTGAATATCCCTTTAATTGATGTCTGAATTTGAACGTGAGTCAAGAACAACACAAAGGCGGCAGCAGTGACTGTGCGAAGCAAAGGAGAACTGAACTAGCCTGATAAGGAGCCTTGGCAGGAGTTACAGCAATTCATATAGTAGCCTGAGGAAGGGCGAGTGCCTCAGTCCTCTCATGCAGAAGGGGAGGCAGGCTCTGACACCTCCGCAGCGTCCCCCCACATCCCATGGAGGGTCCCTGGGATTCTGGTGTGGGAGGGATACTCACATTGTCCCCCACACCAGTCCCCTTGCCCTTTTGGACGTTACCTAGGTGCTGACGCTGAGGCGCCAGTGGAGCTGTGCTTTGAGGGGGCAGGGAGATGGGATGCTGTGGGAGGGAGCCTGGGCACAGCCTCAGGGGACAACGTGAGGGGAAAGTCTGAGGAGATGGCATGGCCCGGCACTCACCCTTCCAGCATCCAGAAGCTGCATCGCTAGAGCGTCTGTCCCGCCGGCGCGGGAGCCGCCGCCTCTCAGCCTGCGGCAACGCGTGGGCTGTGCTGGGGAAAGCTCACACCACTGCCCCCCAGGCACTGCAGCCCTCACCCTGGTCCTAGCCCAGCGGAGGGGGTGGGAGGAGGCAGATTCAACAGATGGGAGAAGATGGGCCACTCAGACAGGAGCAGTAGCATGGGGCGAGTGGGGGAGGGACTGTAGCATGGGCTTACTGGGCACCACTCCTTGGGAACTACCGCAAGTCAAGGATAGGATGGGGCAGGACTGGAAGCTAAGCCAGATGGGGGGAAGCAGCCGGTGGTGGAAAAGCAGGGAGAAGAGATCAGGCGCTCATGTTGCTCCACCACCAGACTATTCAGCGAGCTGCCTTACCTGACAGCCAGCCCCCTGCGCTGGCACTCGCTATTCCGTCTGTCTTCTTCGAGTCCCGTCCATCAGCTCAGCAGCGACGATGCGGCCGGATGAAGCCTTTCCACCACTTCCTCTCTTGTACTGATGTACTCGCCCCGCACTGGGGATGAAGGGGTTAATCTGGGCAGCAGCTGCCACGCCCCACCCCTGCCGCTGCGGGGCATGCTCCGACTGCTGTGGCAGTATAAAGGGGGAGCAGCCCAGCTCACTCGGGGTGGGACGCTGAGCAGGGAGGATGCACAGTGGAGGAGGCTCCGGCCTGGGAGCCAGAAGTCCCGGCAGCCACCCCATGGCAGCCCGGCCTGCAGGTCACTATGCCCAGTGCAGGAGCTGGGGACCCAGAGGATGCTGAGTTGGAGACTACAGGTATCAGGGTAGGACGTGGCCCAGGGGAAGGCTACTCAGCGGCTCTTGCAGAGACAGCAGGTTTCGGCTGGACCCATGCTGCTGTCGTGACCATCCCCAGTCACTGGTAGGGCTCTGGGCCAGGGTCTGGTAGATTAGGGAGGGTCTGGGCCCCCTTACTCTGGCTGCCCCCCACCCCGGTGGTGGCCCTCTCTCCTTTCTACTCCACTGACCGCTAAGCCGCCCAGCCCTGAATGCCAGGGCCGCCACTGCTTGGAGCCTAGGGGCTGTTAAGGGCTCAGACTGCCCTGGGGCTCCCCAACTTACCCCCTTCTGGGGTGGTGGGGTTCACCTGCCCTGTGACAACCAGCGTCACAGCTTTCATCTCGAAACCTTTCTGTTTTACCTCATTCTTCACCGGGTCTATCCACTGCATCCTCGCCTTCCTCTGTTTTTAGTTCCTTGCACTCTGGTATACGTCTGGCATTCTTTCTGGGTCCATTCTTCACACGTGTCCAAACCACTGCAGTCCTCTTTCTTTGAATCTTCTGTAACACTGCTTTTTTTCCTTGCCCTAGCTGTTTTCTTATCACTTCATTTTTTGTTTTCAAAAGTCTCGAAACTTTCAACTTTCCCCTCAGCCAGTGCAGTCGGTAGTCAATATTTTATGTTTGCTGGTTTCCCTCGCACTCCCAGCACTATGAGCTGTACAGCAGTAGCAGCACAGCAGTCTTCGCACTTACACCGATTTTTGTTTTTATTGAAATGTCTTTAGATTTCCAGCTTTTGTAAAGTTTTCCAAATGCAATGGCAGCTATTTCGAGTCATCTTTTAACGTCATCTTCACAGTTCTCTTCTTCAATACCAGTCCTCCAAGGTACACAAATTTTTCCATTTGTTCTAGTTCTTTGACTTTTACCTCTTCTTCTTCTTTTCTTCCAATGGCCATAGTTTGTCTTCTCCTGACTGAAATTCAGTCCAAATTCAATCTCATTCCTGCCCACACTAACTTACGAGCTGACCTGACATCAACTGCAAATGATTTGCACAACAACACGTTTGATTTCTATCTGTGCTTCACAAATACAAAGTCTGTCATGGTCTATCATGTTCTTTGTTTGTCCATCAGGTGATATCCAAGTCCACTTCCTCTGCAGCTTTTCTCGCCCTGAAATCCTGTTCATTATCACCAGGTTGTTACTTAGATTGTTTATCCTGAGGATGACCCAGCTGTCATGCGTTTGTTTCTCTTTCCATTTTTCATAAGGTTTCTGTGATTCAGTATTTCTGATCTCTTTGTGATATTGCCAAAAGGTGAAATCCTGAAGTCATCAGCAAAACTCCCTTTGGCTTGATGGGGGCCAGATTTTCTCTCAAAATGTGTAAGCCATGGTTTAAACACTTCTCGATTTCCCTTCCCATGGAGACACACATTGGGATTGCACTTTGGTCTTCCACCCCTTTTCCTTTAAATCTTGTGTGCATGGAGGGGAAGCCTGGGGCAGGAAGGGGACCACAGAGTCAAAGCAGGGTAAGTTTGAGAAGACCTGTTAGACCATCCCATCCATCTCCCTACGAGCAGAGACTGTGCCCTACAGTGGGTTCTTTGTATCCAGTCGCGTGTTCAGAGCTTTGTGCATTGTGAATGCTCTTGGCACCTTTGGTGTCCATCCCGCAGCGCCGGGGAGGGTTAGTACACGAGTCGAATCTGACACAGCTCATGGAACAATCTCCCTCAAACAGGCAGGTGCGTACTGTCATTCCTGGATTCTTCATGAGGCCTTTCCTATCTCCTGAACACATCTGTTCCTCTGTCTATGCTGTACTTAAAAAAAAAGAAAAAGACAGGTGTTAGGTGAGAGTGAGATAAGATGAAAGAGAAAAATTAAACCATTTATGAAACTTTCATCAAAGGGCTGTTGATAATGCTGAAGGGAACGCTGCCTTTACCTGACACAAACTTCATTCATAAAACAGATTTTCATTATTTTTCAAAGATTATTTTTGAAAGACTTTGTGAGCAGCTCAGCGACTCATAGACAAGCTCATGATTTGCTTCTTTTGGTGTGACTATTAGATTACCAAATGTGGGTGTTTATGTGCCTCAAATCATCCTGAAGTTCTGTGCATGTAATTAAAGTTTGACAGAATTAGAAAGGTAATAAATAGTAATATCAGGCTGTGAGTTCTTCCCTGTTCAGAACATGAAACTTTCCCCAAACATTACACGGTCTCTAAAATACTTTTGAAAAGGGAACAAAAGGCCTGAAACCAAATAACTTCAGCCAAAGCCCTTGGAATGATGAAGAAACCTAAAGATGATAAAACTGAGTCTAGACTTGATTAGTGTCAGAAGAACTGGGATCCATGTCCTGTCTCTTCAGACGATTTGAAAGGAGAGATTACCTTTTGTTTTTTAAGAACGAGTAATTGTATTTAAGTGCAGGCAGTAAAGACACATTTTTCACATCTGGGTATCCTTTTGAAACGAAGGAGATTGATATTTGTGTTATAGTAGCACCCAAACTCAGCTATGTCCTAGAAAAAGAGTGCCCCTGTCCAGTCTAAAAAGGGAAGCATAAGCAGAGGAGGAGGGAAAGAGATACAGCTTGCAGGGTGGTTGGTTTCATGTTTGGCACCTGTTGTTTTGTTTCATGTCAAATAGGTAAGTAGTCCCTGTAATGAAAGCCCTGCAGACAGTTCTTTCTTGTGTACGCTAACAGGGGCTTCTCTTAGCTCCCAAGACCCTTCCCAGAATAGTTTATCTGGTTAGCCTGGACCTGTTTGATTTTAAAGTCCCAGGGGTAGTTCCACGTGCAAGTGCTAGAGGAGAGCGATTTGTATTCATAAAAATCTCAGGCATTGCTAAGGCACCGACCGGTGACTGTGGTGTCTAGGTACTGGCAAAGATGATGTGTTTCTTATTGCCTGCAGCTCACTATATATGCTCTGGGTCTGATCCTGCAGGCAAAATGCCCAGTGAAATGAGTTATCTTTGTGAAGACCCCAGGATTGAGTAGCATGAAAGGTTTTATTTATATGCTCACGAAGAAAGAAGGGAACTCTCTGACAGCACTAGATTTCAGTGTGTGGTGTAGCCCGGAGCAAAGGATGATGCACAAATTGTATCCGCCAGGAACCGGAGGCACAGTTCCCACCCTGTTTCCACCCCATGCAAGGTGAGTTTAACTCCCTCTTACTCTCTGGCGCAGGTGTGCGCTCTGAGTCACAATCTAGCGGCTAGATTCTGTGGGCTAGATTCTAGCCCATAATAAGTAGATGTATTTATGGCTGAGTTCACACCACATGAGCG
This sequence comes from Emydura macquarii macquarii, assembly GCF_026122565.2. Lineage (NCBI taxonomy): Eukaryota > Metazoa > Chordata > Testudines > Chelidae > Emydura > Emydura macquarii. The sequence continues at coordinate 3,873,920 of NW_027131688.1, forward strand.
AGTTCATCCGCGCTCCAAGCTTCCGGTCTCAGTCCATACGCCATCCTAGATAGGACTGAGTCTGTTGCCTTCAGTTCACTTTGGCAAAGTCAGCCATCTACCCTGTGTACTTCCAAACAGGGTACAGTGGTGGTTCTCAAACCATGGTTTGTGGAGCCCTTTTTCAACCACGCCCCTACATTTTTTAATTTTTTAAAGAATTTTTTAAAGGAACGGGGGGAGGGAGCAAAACAGATTCAGTTTTCCAAAAACTGAACCCAGAACAACTTTTTGATTTTGTTCCATCAAAAAAAAAAAAAATTCCCCAGAACTTTTTGAAATAAATTAAATTGGTTTTGGTCCAAATATCTTGTGGAAAGTATAGAGTAGTTTTTTTTGACGAGTTTGAATTAAATGCTTTCCTAACCTTCCTTTGGCAATCTCCCTATTCAGATGTGGTTTGCACGACGGGATATAATATAATATATGGGCACAATAGCGTAATGGCTGGGGACACCAGGCTGAACATAATCTCTGCTGAATCTGCCTGATGGAGGACTGTCTGCGGACTAGATGAATGTCACATGATGATCAGACCTTGGGCCTATTCCCTGTACTCCTTACTCAGGCAAAACTTTCATTTGCTTAATCTGAATTTGAGTGCAAGATTGGGGCCCTCATGACCCAAGCTGGGTCCCTGCTTTCTTCCCTCTTCCCCCAAAACGCACACTGTAACCATTAAAAAGCTTCTCCTCCTTTCCTGACTGACTGAGAATGGAAGCCCAGTATGTCTAGTACAAAATGACAGCCCCACCCACCGCTGAGTGAAACGTCAAACTGCCCTTTCTTTTTTTAAGTGCCTGGTGCACAGATGTAACCCTTGGGCCATCTTGGATCTTGTGTTCTTATTAAGTGCCCCAGGAGTAATCTGCAAGGTTGAGAACATGCACCTGAGAGAGTTCAGTTTGTAATGATTGTCTGAAAGAAAACTATTAAGGGAAGGCAGTTTGTTAGTGTCCATTTTTTATTAAAGTGCAATTTTTTATTAAAGTGCAGTTAAAATGGCCTCTTGCTCTGCTCCCTTTGTGTATCCAGGGAGAAATCCACTGACTTCCAGTGGCTAAAATACCTCCCAGCTCTGCAAAGCCAGGACTGAGCTCTGGACTCTCATCCTTCTGATGCATTATCAACAGAATTGTTTTATAAGGATGTGCTCATGTCCCCGGCCCCATCTGAGCACCTGTGCAGAAATGTGAGTGGAAGGGGTCAGCAGCCTACATTGCAGAGTGTACACTGCCTGTCGGAGACCTGTGAAAGTCCAGGGATCTGCGTGGATAATGGGGTGATGGGATCTATATTGTCCCACCACGGTCCTCATGTAATCAGCATAGCAATGCCTTCAGCTGTACGGCCCTTCTGTGCTGCCAGAACAGTCTATCAAGGGCTGTGAAGAAGGGAATGTGACCCCAATTTTTTCTTAGCAAGAGGCCTTGTCTGGTGTGCTGCTGTTACCCCAGGGCTCATGGAGAGTGTGCTCTGTGCTCTGTGCTTGTTTCGAATGTAACTCCAGATAGTGCTGCTACAGCCCTGACTGATTTGTGAACACAGAAAATGGTGTCCTGGTGCATACCGAGAACAGTAAGAGAACCTGTTTGCGAGAGAAGGCTGCCTTCTTCTTGGGGGTGTTAACACTGGGGCTCTATTGTATTTCCACCTGTGCCTTTTAGCATCTCAGCAGCACACGCTGCTATTGTGGAGCCATTTGTTATCAGTGCTGTAAAAATGCGGAAGGCTCCCAATGGTGCCCATTCAGTTAAACCTGCACCTGCATGTTGCCATCCGACAGCTGCTGAAAGCATATGCATTAGACAGAAAGGTGATATAGTTCCAGGTGACTTAAGTCAGTGGTGAATGAAGGCAAGAGAAGGCTATCGTTCTAAAATGACGTTTTCAAGGTGTTTGGACAATGGGGTGAAACTTCAGAGGGAATGACATTGTTTCTGTACACTTTTGAAAAGATGTATCCACTTCCTTTAGACAAATGCATACAATTCCAAAAAGGGCTAGACAATTTTGTTCCTAGTATCTTCATACTGCTTCTACAGAAAGCATAGTTCTGGCACAAAAGAAGAAAGGATAAAGTAAGCTAAGAAACTTGAAAACACATGGCATTACAGTATATCCAGAGAGAAACAAGAAATGACTAGGAAGGATCAGGGCTTCACTGTTACAATCTGCTAAGATTTTCGGAAACGGGGGAGATGACACATTTATTGCCTCGACAATGGGTCTGAGCAATTTCCTTGTTAATGTAAGTGAAATGTCCAACAAAAGACAGAGGCTTTAATAGACAGGCTTGTTGCTTGAGACTTTCAGATCTCTGCATGAGTTCAGCAGAAAAATGTGGTTTATTGTAGAAGGTATAAAAGAGAAAGTTTTAAATCACCTTCGGAAAACTGTAAAATACTTCTTGGCTCTTCAAAGAATTGCTGGAAGTTCAATAAAAGTTTAGAGATGAGACAAGCTCTCATTAGGAATTGACCTCAGAGGAGTATGTGGGGGTTGGGTTTTTTTTTTTCTTTTTTTTTGGGTTACTTTTTTGTGACTTCTTTGACTAACACAAAACCTTTAATGAATTAATATCGATATATTTTACTTAGAATGCAAAAAGTAAGTTAATATAATTATGATGAAAAGCCCTCTGGAAGTGGGGAAGGAAGGTCAGGGGGAGTAGAGGTGGAAAGGTCTTTTTCTGTTCCTCAGGAATGGGGTTTTGAATTCTTCAAAGGCGCGTGAAGCTGGTGTGTAATGGGGAGTACTACCGCTTTGAGGCAAGTGAGGGAAGTCTCAGGGACAGCAGTAGCTCATTCCAGGATGATCTGGTTAAAGAAATAACTGGGACAGGGGACCTGGTTGCTCAAGAATAAGTGGTCTCAGAGGCTCTTTGGGGAAGAGACCTCGGCAGCTCTCTCTGTTCAGGGGCTGAAATCACACAGGCAGTCTTTTCTCTCACCCTGAGGGCTCAAGCTGGGTTTGTAGGTGCTTCCAGCCAGCTCCCCTCTCACCAGAGCCCGTGAGTAGGACAGGTAGGAGTGAACTGGCAAACCCTGCTGGGAAGCAGGGCTAGTTATAGAAAGAATTCCCTCCCCTCAGAATGGAGGGAGACTTGAAGGGGTTGAGGAGTCTTCTCCAGAAGAAGAGGCAAGTAACTGGTTTGCTTTTTGGGGTCCATTTGTCTTCTGATTGGAAAGTCTGTGATGCAGACCCTTCTGGAGAGAGGCCGTGCAGCGTCAGAAGGCGGACAAACCCCCCTGGCTTGGGGCAGCGTTTAGGAAGTCCCTTCGCCTCTTGTGGTGCAGCGCAGCTAGGCTCAGTGAAGTATTACAGCAGGGTCATGCACTGAATTGGGTGATGGGAACCTTTACCTCAGATGCACTTCCCCGTACTGCAGAGGTATGCTGTCCTCAAGGCCCCACCGTCCAGACAGCACGGGGAGGAGTTAGGGCCGTCAGACATTTCGCAGCAGCCTTGCAAGCTGTCCTGAGTCGAGCAGATTGAAAAGGATAGCTCTTGCCAGCTCAGTGCATTTAGAACAGCTCTCTCCTTGGGGAGTTCAAAGGGAGCTGCGGTGCTTTGAGGTGGCTGTGAGACAAGCCTGCAATTGGAACAGGTTAACTATACCCCGGACTACACGGCACGGATGAATGAAATTACAGTTTGGGGGAAAAGTACAAACCTTACAATGCCTTTGTTCCTGCTTTGATCAGATTATCACAACCAAACTTCGGTTTGTGGGGTCTAATCCTGCCCCCGGTGAAATGAGCGGCAGCGCTGCCTTTCAGGGTGAGAACCTGATTTGAATAGCAAATTAACCAGATGTGGATCCAATAGGTTTGGGAAAAAAGTGGCTGTTTTGCCTGTGTAAAGACTTCAGGATTGGGTCTATTGCTTGGTAATATTGCTCTAATTCCTTGGGAGAAGTTAGGAGCACTGCTATGATTCCAGAGTGGTGTTTTACCATTTAACGTTAATGAATGTCAAGAGGCAAATGACTTGCTCTGTAGCTCCAGGAGCGAACCCTGGCAGAGGAAGGAAATGCTTGAATTCCACACACCGTGTATTCTACAAACATGCGACTTCTCCGTGAGAGGTGACATTCCACCTTGGCAATCACATGACTTTGCTATTCCAAAGTGCAGCTGCTCCAGGCGACCACAACCCTCTGGGTACTGCTAATAGGAGAGCTGTGTCTGCCCAGAACGCCGTCTGTCTGTGCAATGCATCTTTACTTGGGGTTGGCAGCAGGACATACAGCTGCTTGTAATGTCAGATTATGACCAGCTTTTGAAAGCACAATGGGATGAATCTGACAGCACTGCCAGGGAAAAGATGGAGCCAGCACAGTCACATAAGCTAGGGACAAAAAATGGTCTGTGTTGGGTCACCATTTCTTCATGAAAGGTACTGTTGGCTAGTGTATTCTATCGATGGAGCTGAAGATTTGAGGAGGGAGGCTACCTTGCCTAATTTCAAAGGATACATTGAAACAAAGAGCTGCAAAAAAACCCCAAAACAAACCCCAAACAAAACATTAGCAATCACTTTCTGGCTTTTCATCACAAACTAGACAATGGTGTCTAAAATGAAAATGTTCACTTTGTTAAAGTCATTTTCCATCCAAAAAAAAAAAAAGTTCCACAACATTTTCTCCTTGGCTCTACTCATGAATGCTTCTCAGTCCTCTTTTCCCAGATGTATCAGGCTGACTTGAGAGGGCCAAATGACAATAAAGACAAACTGCTTTGATCAGGATTTCATAACTTGAAAGAGAGCGGAGCCGAGACAGGAAGCACGTGGTGAGGGAACCAGAGAAGAAAGTTAACCTGTGATTATTCAGTTTCTGGTTTCAAAATGCGCCAGCAGCCGAATAAGACAACAACCCCCAAGGATGGTAAATGCCAGTGTCAATCCAACCCCCAACACTAGTTATCAAGACCTGAGGTGAGGCTTTACAATGCAGCTTGTCACCTGAGAAATGGGTGGGAAAAGTTAACCTCCCCGCTTAAAAAACACTCAGTACAGTGTAAACAACCAGTGACTCACTCAATGAGATTTGAGTGGAAATAGACACAGTGACTGTTCTCTGGTTAATGGGCGGATTGAGCTGCTTGAGGAAATTGAAAAGGTAGGGGCAGATGGAAGCACAGTTCACCTTGTGGTAGTCATCTGCACTTTGCAACCATTAGGTTTGATTCTGAGAGGATTACCTAGGGCCACAGTCAGGCAGTTTGCTTTCCATCCATTGTTACCATGCAATTCTAGGTAATTTACAGTTTTTTTCATTTTCCTGTTTTAAAAAAAAAAAAAGTCAGGAAGGAAGGTTTGAGGTACTGGTGTTTAATGTACAACTTGCCTTTATAATTCACAATCTCTTAGAGCAGGCTCAGTGTCATCAGATGCTCCTGACTGATTCCTTGCAGATGCTCAGGTAACACTGATGTGCTTTCGTAACAGTTGACTTGCAAGTTGCACAGATCATGTGTTAAAGTGGCATCTTTAAATCAGATTTGTGCACTAAAGATCTTCCCTCTGCCTTGTCTCATTGTGCTATTATAATGGTATTGTCTCTGTATAAAAATGGGTATAGACACAAATGTTTGGGATTCTGGTGTCTCTGCTATCATGGATCAAAAGCATCAGTCATCATAGTCAGGTGTTAAAGGGTTTGATTTTTAATCAGGTGCTGCTTTTTTCCCACGTTAGGTATGCCAATGGTAACCTTATATAAAGCATAGGCTGTATAGTGAGTGAGAAGTGATGACAGATAAGACAGCAATGGAAGTTTTAAACACATTGCAAACCATGCAGAAAAAGTGATAATTTACTGGCATGATACCACACATATGAGTTAACAAATTCAGCTTAGCACACATCAAACTATGTCTCATCTGGAAAAGGTGTCACTTTCTTTTCAGCAATTGGGAGTTGAGCCATTGTCATTCTAGGAGCATGAAAATAATCTATCCATAGTTTGATAGGGAGAGGAGGAGGAAGTATTGGAAGGAAGAAGAAAATAAGAAGAAGATTCTTAAAAATACTGGATTTCTATGTTATATAAAATCAAAGCAGACAAATGTTGGATTAGCTGGCTAGCTGGGTTCTGCAGGCTAGGAAAACCACTCATGCATTCGACCACTCAACCAGGCCTGCCGAGATTATGCCACAATACCTGCACAAGTCACTCAGAGGCTCACTACTATTTCCCTTTGGTAGATCATCTTCTTCAGAGGCTTTTATCTGAAATATGGAGGATTGGTAGCATGTGTCCCGTTGGATTAGGAAGCCAGACGGACACAAGAAGCAATGGCCAAACAGTGGGCTAAATACTGCTGTCAGTTTTGGCCGTGTCCATGAACAGTTGTTCTAGCAAAGTGAATTTTTGCAGTCCTTAACCCAAATTCTGAGTACTAAAAGCAGAGTTAAAAGGCAAAATGGTAAACAGATCTGATACAAAAAATGTTATATTTTCTATGAAAATTTTTGATAGATGCTAAGTATTTGGGGTTTTTTTTCTTCAAATATTTCTGTGAATTATTTTTCAGTTTTTTGATTAAATGTTTTTATTTTATATCTCTCTTCTTTCTCCCCCACTTACCTTCCAGGGGGAGGGAAAAGGGGGGAAAAACAAACAAACAATTATCAAAAATGGAAAAAAACACAGCTTTCTTTTGAAAAACTAGAAAATATCAGCCAAAACAAATTCCTGGAAACCTTACTTTTTTCTTGATGATAAGCCATTTTTCACTAGGGAAAAAGTGTTTAAATGAAAATGTCTAAGCAGTTCTAGTGCTAAGTACACCTGTGCCTGGTTTTCATTACAGCTTCTGTCTTTGGGAGCACAGGTAGCCTGCACCAATAACAAAAAACAAGTGCACATTTTCCTATTGTACGTGGGGCCCTAGTTACAAGTACACAAAGGAACAAGTACACATTAGGAATTAACACTTAATTATTTCAGTACTGACAGACTACATGGAGTGATGTGTTTGAGCACAATAAGGTAATACCTCGCTTAGAGCTGAGGGAATAACTGATTTTTTGGTTTGGTGGCTGAACTGAGAAATAAATCCATTTGTTTAGACCTGAAACAAAACAAGAACAAATTTTTTTTGTTTTTTAACTCAAATGAATTGTTTCACAAATGTCTATTTGAAACAATACATCAAACTGGTTCATTCTGAAAAAGTCAAAATGAAATGTTTGACTTTTTTCCAATTTCTTTTGGCTGAAACTATTCACCAAATTAATTGTGAATTCATGAGGAGATTCATTACCCTGAAAAATGCATTTTTTGGCTAATTTACATATTCACCAAATAAATTATGTCCAGTTCTAATCCCACATCGCCTCTGGAGCTTGCTTTATTGAGCTATGAATTGCTGTTTCAAATCTCTTGTTCTTAGACAGTTGTGTGTAAGGGTAAATTGCTTTCTGAATGCAGACCTTGTTTTTCTGTATTCCCATTCAGGTCGAAAATGAGGGCATTTTTATTCTAAAGGAAAGCCAATTATTGGCGTATTCCAAGTCTTCTTTAGACCTGAATAAGCAAAGAGCTAGAATGCTCTCCCCCTTACCCAAAAAGAGGAATACCTCTGTCCCATTTGAATTCAGTGGAACTGCTTGCAAACTAAAGCACTACTCAGCCTGAGTCAGTAGTGGCCGAATCTGGCCCTACTAGAGATTTTCTTGTATTTTTGAGTTTACTGCACCAGAGCGGTAAGCTCTAACAAGAGAAGTACACTTCAAACGTCATATCTATTGACTGCAATATGGCGCCGATATTTATACTTCAAGAACCAACAGCTATGGCCTGTTGACGTGTCAAACCTTTGTTAGCTGAAATAGACGCCTGGTGGTAACTTTTCCGAAGCAGGGCTGTTGGAATTGCTACAAAAGACTACAAAGAAGCATGCGGGGTGACTGCTGATGCTGGTGTTGCACATCCATATCAATGGCACCAATTACAAATTAAAAACAAAACTGAGCAATCAATCCAAATCTCACAAGTACATACTGAGTCTGAATCCTGAGTGGTGGCTTTAGGGTGGGAAAAGTGTGTTTTTGTGGGGAGAAAGGGGCAAGGTTATGTGCCTTGCAAGAACTCAATGGAAAACATGAAACTAATCCTTGTAAAGTTTTTATCCCTTTTTAGAGTGTGCCCCTAGCAAGAATGTGAGGTGTAGCTGGCTGCAGAGTGCTATGATGCTAGGAATAATAAATACACCTTCATACTCCTCTAGCACGTAGAGTCTGTCAGTTTCCACATCTGACAAATATTAATTCCTCTATTATTAGCGTGTCCCAGAGTGCTAGGCACTTCGCAGACACGTAATTAGAGATGTCCCCCGCCCTGAAGAGCTTACAGTATAATGACTAGATAGTGACTTGTCCTACAAGCCTCTGCAAGGGAGAAAGAGACGGTAAAAACCTCCCTTATGCTGGGTGTAGGCCTGAAGCAGTAAGCAGGCACTGTTGCCATCGGCGGAGGGTATAGGCCAGAACAGGCAAATCAGGGAGGAATTGTGACTCCGCGTTTGTGTCTGTGTCATAACCTCTCCCCAGGGCTAGTCTTGGGGCAGGGCCGCTCAGGGATGTGCCTCAGGTCACCATCTAGCCCCAAATGTATGAGGCACAGACACAGCACCCCTGTGACATAGGCAAGTACTAATCTCTGAAGATACTGTAGGGACCAGCTTCCCACCATTATGTCTGAGCACCTGAACATGAGAGAACCCCCCTAGCGCTCCAAGATCTCTTGGCCCTTTGAGGCCCTCTGAATAACTTTAGTGCCTATTGCACACAGCCTGGTTTCCTGTTGTGTCACACTTTGCCTGGACGGCCTCAAGCTTGCCTCTTGCAGCGGAGTGAGGTGGATTTTTGTAAATATTATTCCCGTCCGAGAATGAACACCTATTAAGCCACATGTTCCCTTTCTGCAATGCTAATATTGATCAGGACTTACTGATTTAGTGTCATACATAAATTACTGTTGCAAGTTAATGAAAATAACACAAGCGCTGTAAGGGAACTTCCGAGTACATGAGAACTGGCACTGTACAGTTTGGTACCAGTTGCCTTAAACCTACTAGCCAAAGCCTGATTGATGTTAGTGGAACACGAAGACCCAGAAAATCCATTTCTGTATGAAGGCTTTGTACTCCTCTTGTTACTAGAACTGCTTAGAGCTCAGAGAGGGAATGTCTGTCTCTTGGCTTTGTGTGTTCCCTGCATTCCCAACGTCAAATGTTTCAGTCCCGACTCTTCCCCTCCCTCCCTGAATAAAGAAGGGTTTGGCTTAAAAGTCCACATGATTAAAAAAAGAAAAGGAAATGAGTCACATGAGGAGGGAGGAGGGCGAGCTGCTTTAGGGGGGACATCTTGATCCCTAACTCTATGTGATCATTTCAGGTTGAAAGTTCAACTTAAAATGTGCACACGCAAATGTGAGCCTCCCTGCTAGGTTCTTGGTGGGGGGCTCCATTTCCCTCTACAAATTCCCGGGATAGGGGATATACACCATTCTCCTCTCTCAGTCCACCAGTTTCCTGCCCCACTCTCATTCTTCCTCCAGGCCTTCAGTTCCTCACCTGCCTTTTCAATCTTCCTGGCCCTCCAGACATCAGGAATAGCAGAAAGGGGATGAGACTGGATCATTCCTATGGTCCGGTGATTTCCAGCCCTTGCGGCCATCAACTACTACATTAAGTTGGTGAATCCTTGAACCTGCTCTGACTTACTCCCTGGACCGTCCTGGTGGCCAGATAGCGGTAAGCTTCGGGCAAGGCAAAGGTAGCTTAAAGCGATTTTCCTCCTCTCCCTAGAGCTGCAGCTCAGGCTCTGGGACTTCAGGTGCTGTAGAAATGCTTAATGTTATTGTTATTCATATTATTTAAGTGCTTGCGATCCAGTTTGTTAAATGTTTTTTTGTAACTAACACTAGTTACACTGCGTAACACTAGTTACAAACACTGGACTGCTAGAGGCTGCATTCTCTGTTGGGAATTCTTTTCCTTTGGACAACCAATGAATACAATTGCATTAAAGTGATTATTATAAAATAACGGTAAACTGTAGGTGGGAGGGTGAATATGCAAAAGGCAAAGGAGTTTGTGCACCAAAGCATTTTTGCAAAACATATTCCATTTCTAAACTGTCCAATTTTCATGGCAATGCTTCTGGAAAGTTATAATCATAGACTGTGTGCATCTCTTGTTCAGAAGACCCATGATGCAGTGATTTCATTCTCCATGTTTTGAACATAACATAAGAATGCCTATACTGGTTCAGACCAACCATCCGTCTAGTCCAGTGCCCTGTCTGCTGACGGTAGCCTGTGCCAGATGCTTCGGAGGAAATGAACGGAACAGGGCAATTTTGAGTGATCCATCCCCTGTTGTCCAGTCCCAGCTTCTGGCAGTTGAAGGTTTACACCTGGGGCACGGGGTTGTGTCCCTGACCATCTTGGCTAATAACCATCGATGGACCTGGCCTCCATGATCTTATGCATTTTTTTTCAACCAAATTTTGGCTTTCACAGCATCCCCTGGGAGCGAGTTCCACAGGTTGACTGTGTGTTGTGTGAAGAACTACTTCCTTTTGTTTGGTTTAAACCTGCTGCCTATTAATTTCATGGGGTGGCCCCTGGTTCTTGTGTTACATGAAAGGGGTAAATAACACTTCCCTCGTCATTTTCTCCGCATCATACGTGATTTTATAGACCTCTATCATAGCCCCCCTTCGTTGGCTCTTTTCTAAGATGAACAGTCCCAGTCTTCTTAATCTCTCCTCATATGGAAGCTATTATATACCCTTAATCATTTACATTTTCCTTCCCTGTACCTTTTCCAATTGTAATATATCTTTTTTGAGATTGGGCAACTAGAACTGCATGCAATGTTCAAGGTGTAGGTGAACCCTGGGTTTGTATAATGGCTTTATGATATTTTCTGCTTTATTCCTTATCAACATGGAATTTCCTCTGCCATTTTATTGCCTAGTCACCGTGTTTTGTGAGTCCCTTTGTAACTCTTCGTAGTCAGCTTTGGACTTAACTATCAGGAGTCATTTAGTATCATCTGCAAATTTTGCTGCCTCAAGGTTCACTGCATTTTCCTGATCTTTTATGAATATGTTGAACAGTGCCTAGATCCTTAGAGGACACCACTATTTACCTTTTCCCATTGTGAAAACTGACCTTTTATTCCTACATCTTGTTTCCGATCTCCTAACCAGTTACTGATCATGACTTATCCCAAGACTACTTAATTTGCTTAAAAGCCTTTGGTGAGGGTTGCTTTTATATCATTGTATTTCAGAACCACTGGGTGATGGATGAGTAGAGTTAGCTATTTATCTTTCAGTAAATGCTGATCCTGATTTTGCTTGTGATGCTCTTGATTTCTGCTGGCTACTCCATAGACACCAAGAGACTGATGCTACCATAAAATTGGCGTGAGTTAAAGGAGAATGTGGCCCAACATTTTTGCCAAATTTTGCTGTTAATTGACTTATTTGATTTTTTTTTACTTATTCACCCAACTTGATTGCTAGTTCAATGGTATTTGTTGGAGAATTTATTCAGACAAAAGATCAGTGAATGAGTTTTTAGATTCTTTATTTATTTATGTTGTTGAACCACCTCCAATCATGACCTTGCAAAACTCATGCTGGCTCAATTGTGTGACTTCCATTTTTTTATAGTCTCCCTCTTGTTTGTTGGCTGGATGTTAGTGAATGGGAAACGGTACATAGTCAGGTAAGCAATGGAAAAACAGCCGTCTTAACATCTATCGCTTGCTAAGTAGATAAACTGTTCTCCCGTTCTCTATAACATGCCTTTACAAACTACAGCTGTGAATGGAGTGAATGTCACCACCTTGTTCTTAGTCTACAAAGCCTTGTATGTGTTTAAAGTACTGTGCTGTTACAGCATTCTTTGGAGCACTACAGATTCCTTGCTCCAGAAAGCCGATAAAAAATAAGACATGTGGCTGCAGTGGTGACTAGACTAGAAGGGAATGCTGTCAGTCAAATAGGCATTAGTATTGGATGCAGGCAGAACCTCTGTGCTAAAGAATACATCTAGGGTTTGCTTTTCATTAAATAATAGTGCCATTCTAAACATGCCAACTGGGAAATGATTTTGATTAGCCGTGGAGTGAGAAACGATATTTGGGATTTGATTCTCAGAAAGTGGTAGCTTTGAACACGCAGATGCTCACGTATGTACTTTTGGGGCACTGGTACTTTGGCATGTAGGTGATACAGTTTCAAGGCACCAAACCCATCATCTCTTTGTGCCTGAAAAGTGTACATGAATGCACTGGGGTGTGCATGGGAAAAAAGAGGCAAAGTTAAGGCCGGTTGAAAATATTGGGCCCCTTATGACCAATTACTAGGAGAGTGTGGGGATATTTTCATGGCTTTTCATAGTTTGGGAGCAGAAGGACCCAAGTTCCATTGACTTTCCATGATAGTTAGGTGCTTAAATATCATTGAGGATCTGGGCATTAATTGCCTAAGTCACTTTTAAAATGGCATGTACGCTTTTAAGTCATTTTGGTGCTTTTGAAGATGTTACCCTAGGCCCAGGGAAACTATTTTGTTTTCCCCAGTGGTTTTGTTTTATTTGCTATACCTGAATCCCTTGCTGTCTAGTAGGTTTGATTTTGATTTTTCTCCTGACCTGTTTGTCCATGTGTATAGTTCTAATATTTTTGTCTCAAAGCAAAGCCCAGCCTTTGGGTTTCTGAAGATGTGGGTCTGAACTGTTCCTGGGGTGTTTATAGACATCATCTACTTAAATAGCACAATGCTTTACAATCCCCTTCTCAGTATTCAAAATAGTTACGTTTTGGTTATTGCCAACTTCAGCCTGGCTGGTAGCCCAAGTAAATGAATTAAAAAATAGCAAAGGATCAAACATGACCTTTAGACCGTGACAGCTGAGGGTAAATTGCTCTGAAATCATTACTTTTCCAAGTGAAAAAAAAGTGTGTTTGAACCTTGACCCCGGCTTGCATTAAAGGGGATTATTTTTTTTTAGTCTTTTCACACCTGGTGCCAAGTATCACTAGCCCAGTCGATCCTGTTGACTTTAGAATTTGGCATGTATGATTTAAGAGGCTGAAAGTGTCATGAAATATTCATGGTTCTTTATGCTGAACTGTCTCAGAAGATTTCCACCTTTACATAGAGGCCCAGTATTTGCATTGCAGTCTGAACTGAAGGTGCCATATTGGATCATGTTTACCTTTTATAAATCAAATTCTTCTCCCTATAGAGAAATGCCTGCTATGTTTAGGAGTGAAAGGGCAATATTTAATAGGGGAAGTTGTTCATTCTTTATATGTTTTTTCAGAACAACTTTTTCTCTTTCACATAATGACCTCAGATCATATCCCTGATTTTATTTCCCCTTGTGATGAATATCTGATCTTGTATATTGGGGTTTTTGAATGTCTCAAGAAGCTGCACAATTTAATAATCTACTTACAATCTGTGTCTGAAAAAGTTTATATACAGACTGAAAACATTTGCAGTGTCTTAAATCTCAGCATGGAGTAGAATTTTCTGTAACCAAAACTAAAGGGAAAAAGTCCCTGAAGCAAGAGGAGGGAAAGAGGAGAGGCAAGAGAAAGTGGCAGAGAAATAGTTATCTGGGGCATAAAAGTCCGTTTTACTGAATAAGGGGATAATACCGTGTACAATTTTAAAAGTGCAGAAGTGTCCTATGTCAAAGATATTATCTGTGTGTGTGTATAAAGTTGGAATTTGTGAGAACTGTGGTTGTTTTGTGAGAGGAATTCAAATCGAATGAACAGGGGAACATTTCAGAAAAGCATTTTAAAAGGTTTCCTCTGCAAAGGTAGTAAATATTTCTCTCTGGAAAATTCAGTTGTCCCTGAAAGAGTTATTACACCAAATGTGGATGCTACATTCAGTAATTAAAGTGTGAAACAGTTCTGCTTGGAATGAAAATTTCAACACACCTGTGCTCTTGAAGCATCCATAATATGAAGAAAATAACAAAAAAAAAAATGGTTATGGCAGGTGTTGTCAGTTGTTGGCTGCGTGTGTGTTCTCCCAGTGTATGTGCTGTCCCAGCTCTGTGCAGATAACGGAGACACTACTCCACGATTGAATTATTCAATAAGACCACAGATCCTTTGAGCAATGAAGGCACCTGGCCAGATTTATTGTCAAACGAGCACAGTAAAAAGCACTCTATACGTGCTATAAGTACACATAACATTGTGTGCCCCTGACAATGGACCAGCTCAGTAAATGGCGGGACTTTCTGTTCCAGACAAAGATGCTTCCTCTGAGACTCTTTCATATATTGATACAAACAAGTTGCGTATTGCCCTCTGTGGTGTGTAGTTGTCACCCTTTGACGTGGCAGGGTGCCACCCTTTGTTGTGATATGATACCACCCATTGCCATGTACCAGATGGTTCAGTCAAAACATCTCTATTCATCATATTATCAAGACATGTCTATCCAGTCTGGTGTCGTCTGGAGAGGTCAGTGAGCCCCCGTTATCTTGGGGGTATTAGGATGTCCTGGTACCTTTCTGGAATGTGCCTGTGCCCAGCACTTCTTTGGAATGTGTGTTTGTGACACCAGCTCTGTCACCTCACCAGTTACTGTGAGCCTGCCAGCCTTCACAACCTGACTCCTGCTAACTTTGCTTTCTACCATTACTTTAGCTCAGGCCTCATACCTGGCCTGTTGTGCTAGGCCTCATGTCTCAGGCTCTTACTTTCTACTACAGCAGGCTTTGGAGAAGAAGCTAAAATGCATGTTTGATGTGGTGGAATAACATCCCAGGCCAAAAATATTACACCTGGCTGCCCAAAGTTAAGCTCCTAACTCTCTGTATAACTAAAAGTGGGTAATTATTGCAGGGGGCCCAGTACACCAGACCCCTAGGAAGTCCATAGCGTTGCAGATGTACTGTGACTTGGAGGCAAACACTGTAGGTGCTTCAGCAGGTAGGCCTTGTAGATGCTAGCCCTGGTGCGTTCCAGGCACCACGCAGACACACGGCTATGGGAAAGGGTATTTTCCTAGGGCTGGCAGGAAAAGGAAGGTTGCAGATACCCTCGGCACACAGGTGTAAACAGCTACAGTTCAAAGTAAGCAGCGGCAATTCCTGTTTGACCCCTGGGGCAGTCCAGCGGACAGGCAGGGCTCTTCAAGGCTAGTGCCTGGGGTGCCCTCTCCGGTCCAGGTTCCATTCGAGCAAACTGGCACTTGTGGTTTTCCAAGCCAGGCTCAGTTTGTGTCTCTCCTGGCAACCCCGTTCACTGGCTCCCTGCCCCGCTGTTGCTGCGCCCTGTAAGTCCCACCCAGACCTGGACCTGGCTGCAATGGCCGGCACTCAAAACCTGCTCCACGCGGGCTCTGCATACTATTCCTCTCTTCATCTGGCTTCTCACCAGCTCCCTGCTTGCCATGCGGCCACTGCTTCAATTTCCCTGTAGCTTCTGGCTAGCCATGAGGCTTCCAAAGAACATCCTGCCATTTCCTGGTTCAGGACCTTTCCCCTCACCTGGCCAGTTTGAAAAGGAATTTTTGGGGTTTTTTTTTTGCGGGGAAATATTCTGTTACTTTGTATTGATATTGCTATCTAACTACTTTTCAAAATCAAATTTACTGAAAACTAAGTTTTTAGTAAAGAAAAATATTCATAATGGTTCCAATAACTATTTCAATAAAATATCGATAAAAATGTAGCAGGAAATTTCACTGAAAAAATTGAAAATGTCAGTAATACTGAGATTTTTTTCTCCAAAAAATGTAGTTTTGAAAAGGCCACTTTTGACAAGCAAACACCCCCCCGCAAAAAAAACCCCAAACTTGTGCAAAATATGTTGACCTGCCCTAGTGCTGAGAATTCTCAGCTTCCACTGACTTCAGGTGTGCACCTTGTTTGATAATAAAATTGAGATAAAACAATTGAAATTCTGAAAACTATTTTCCTCTGGAAAATGCCATTTGGACAAAACTGATTTGTTTTTATGAAATTTTATCGCTTTCGATGAAATCTTGATGTTTTTTTCAGGGGCATAAAATTAGTTTTCTGACCAGCACTAGTCCAATTGCATATGTTGCAACCCATCTTTCTGGGGATGGACATCCATCAGGAAAAGTCAAGGGCTGGGTTCCATTTTCCTTTATTCACTCTGACTCCGTCAGTGGTGTACCGAGGGTCTCCGGTGCCCAGGGACCAAGCCTACATTTGCACCCCCCCAGGCCTCAAGCCTCCCCCCCTGCACAGTGCAGGAAGGATCCTGGCGCCGCCCCCAGCTGCCCCAGGGAGGGTGGGTCTGTACTTGTGTGGGGGGGTGAGGTTTGGGGGGGGCACAGATGCAGGCTTGTCTCCACGGCCCCCCCGCCGAGGTGCTGAGGGGCGTCCCTCAGAGTCTACTGCGTCCCCTGCCTCCTGTGCGTCGGTGAAGGGCCAGCCCGGCACCCCCCACAGGCAGCCACCTAGAGGCCTGGCCACCCACCCCCCTGGTACACCACTGGACTCTGTGCTGGATCAGTGGTGGTGCATGTGGCCTGGATGGTTTAGTACCTTTGGAGTAGCACTCTTGCTGCTATTATAAATCTACAATATACCCCATTAGGAGTTTTTTGGGTCAGGGTTTGTGCGTTAGGAGACAAGGCAGCTATATTACGTACAGCGTAACTGCCTGAGAGACAGGGCTTTAATTCTTTTGCAACACCTTACCCAAATCATTTGAAAGGGCAACAAACCTTTCTTATAGCAACGATGCAGCAACAGGAATCGGGTGACTTCTTTGGCTTTGCCACAAACTGTCAGCTCTTCCCAGATGCCCAGTAAATGTCCTGCTCCTGGATAGTCATTGTTAAAAAGAATTGGTCAAAACAATGTATATGCGGCCCTATCTAAGTCCACTGACATCAGTGAGAGACACCCATTGTCTTCAGTAGGAGATGGAGCAAGCTCTTGATGAATAATGTCTTCACCAAACATTGCCGTTAGTTAGCCAATACATGGCTTGGCAAATAGGATGGAGCTGACGGAATAATTTATTTGGCAAAGAATGGCAAAATGGTGGTGAATGTATTGGACCATTGCAGCTGGTTTGACTGGAAATACACTCATTTACACGAACTGAGGATCTGGGACATTATGTGTTTTAATCATTTGCACCAGTTTTACCGTCTAACCCGTAGGCAGTTGGCTAGCCAGTGCTCTGACCACTAAGGGAGGTGGGCTAGAGAGAGAGTCTCCCAGCACTAACCATGGTTTCATATTCAGCCAATCAGAGTATCATGCCTGGAAATCATGTTATATCATGCTAAATAAAGAGAAACTGCAACATTTGGAGCCCCTAAGGCCTTATGATATTTCTGCCTGCGGAACATCGGACTGAACTTCTCAGCTGCAGGGCTAAAAACTTCTGCTGTGGAAATAGGTTTCACGCTCAGAAAATCCCAGCACATAGTCTGCTGTTCTTTAGCCTGGTGTCGAGAGAGTCTCAAGAGCCTGTACAAATATGATCTCCTGTCACTTTGAACAGCAACTGACTAATCCACCTGACATTAATTCATTTAAGCCATCATCTTCGGAGTGGTGTAGAGAGAAGCTGTCAGAAAGGCTTCTCTCACAACTGAAATACAGCTGCCACCATTTTTTTATCATGTAGGGAAAGGCTTGTTCCCTTTGTGCCAGCCATGTTGTCTCTGTTACTGATTTCTCAGGGGCAGTAGCATAGCGCCTTGTTCTGTTAATGAAAACTGGGACAGTTTTTTTTTTTGTTCCTGAAAATGCACATTTTTGGTGGTCACAGATAAGCTTGCTATCCATCACATTTCAGTCAGTAAAATCTTCCCTCTAGCACTGGGCGAATGTCATCGATTTTTCTAGTGTGAACCCCACAGGAAGGAGAGGTTCTTCATGGGGAAAATCATCACAGTTCATAAGAGTGTCAGTTGTGCATTGTAAACTCTTCAAGGCAGAGACCTCAAAACGTAACAGTGACAGAGTAACAAAGCCTATTGCAATGCAGAGCTGATAACCAATTAACGTTTAAAACGGACATTCAGCTGTTAAACACAAAGGTATTATTCTAATCTATTTTAATTGGCACTAAAGTATGTCCATAGGGAGAAGCCCTCTGTGCTATAGGCCAGTCCTATTCTATTCCAGTGTACCGCTACTAATGGAAGAAAGCTGGCCTATTATAAAGCTGACCTTTAGGGTCAGACTATGGCTGGTTCCTTCTATGTGGGCACAGAGGGAGGGTACAAGGAACCTTCCTTCCCTTCCCTTCCCTTCCCTTCCCTTGTGTGCATCCCATATGGGGGGGCCAATCAAATTGCTCACCCTGCCCTGTGGATGGGCAGGGACTGCTCTATCCATGCACCCCCATGGACACACTTCATTCCCCTCGAGTAGTGGGAACCTTGGGGGGAGAGTGGGCTTGTGCCTATCGCTGTTTGTTGTCATTACCTCTGGGAATGACACCAGGTGTTGATTTGTTGTGGTCATTGGGGTGCAGTTATTAAGGGAACAATAGGCACAGGCAGGTGGCAGGTGCTTTGCCTGTTTCATCGCTGTTACTGAAGGCATCTGTTGTTACAGAGTGCTCGTCGTCTCTGTGCATTAGCACTGGCTCCTGAGAATAATGCAATATGAAGATATTCAAACACGTGTTTCGAGACCCATTACAGTAATTGGTTTAAAATGTGCTGTGCCTGCTAGGCATCTCAATTCCTCTATGTGCAAGGTTTGGTGAAAAAAAAAATATATTTCATTGCATTGAGGGAGTAAACATAGCCCCCATACACACAATGTCCTCATTTATCTGTCCTTAGCAAGGAGGATGTCATACCACATGCTGAGGAAAAGTAATAGGAAAATAGTGTAAACATTTGAAGTGTGAATCCAAGAGGGAAAGTTATGGCCTTGATCTACTAAATGCTAATGAGAACTATGCATGCACATCAGGAGGAGAATATAACCCTAAAATTGTCCCCTTTGGCGCATGCAAATGAATGCAGGAAAAGTACAAAATAATGGTAATATGGAGAAATAGCAAATGGGTTTATTCTCTATGGTCAGGAACTGCGCAAAGAGCAGATCAGAAGATGGGGACAAATCTTGAATCACCAGCTCAGTGTCTATGTAGATATGTTAGATATGTAAACAGAACAGCAGAAAGCACTGGATCACTAGAGGAACAGATAGCAAATAAGAAGAAATTAGTTCTGAAATAGAAGACTATGAAATACATCTCGGAATACAAAACGTTGTCATCATCTTTATTATGCCTGACTTTGGGCACCGTCTCGCATGCATGCTATGGAAAAATTGGGAAAGGTACAGAAGGGAAGATAAGAACAATGGTTGTGGTGTGGTTATACTAACTGCGATGTACAGATAAAAGAAGCTTGTATCTGGAGCTGATTGGAAGGGTTTTCTGTTGGAAAATGCCAATACATTGAGAGAGAAACATTCTGCAGAAAACACGTTTCAATAAAAAAATTGAAAATTGTTTTTGATAAGGTCAAAATGTTTAGTTCTGGAACAGAATATTTCAGTTTTCCATTTCAAAATGATGATTTGTTTCAATTTTTAAATTTGATATTACATAATATAATACCATTTTTAAAATAGCTAAAAGCAGAACAAAATGTTTTGATTTTTGTGAAACAAAAAACTTTGATCAGCTCAGAATGCATTTTCCCAATTTTGCTTCCTGGGAAATTTTGAAATTTTCTGTTTTCACTTGGTTTTGGAATGTTTTTTTTTTTTTTTTTTTTTTAATACTGTGGATTTTTGCGCAAAACAAAAAATCTGGGTCCCCCGAGCTCTATTTGTATTAATTAAAAAACAGCTAAGGAGAGGACATAACAGCTATGTAAAAATCTGTGCGTGTTTCGAACAGGACACCATAAAACTTAGTGGTAATGAAACCCAAGATGGTATGCTTAAAACAAAGAGGACTGTGGGTATTAAACATGTGGGATGGACACCTAAACTCAGCAACAGAAACTGCAGCTGCAGACAGTGTATTTGGGAAATAAGAGCAGGAAACACTGAGGGGAAAGAACGCTGCAAGGTGCAAATGTAGGCTGGATTAATGTACGGGCCCTCCGAGAGAACCTTCATGATGAGATCTTGGAAATGTGGCCTATCTTTTTGACCAGTGCTAATTCAAGGTGTAGTGGAATGAATTATCTCCACTGATAGGTGAATCTCGATGGCTTCAGGTTTGTGTTAGACAGGCACCCACAAGTGTGAATGCTTTGATTATGCAAGGCAATGAACACTCAGAAAGACTGTTTATATTTGAATATTTATATGTATTGCTGTTTATAAATTAAACGTTTCTATTGATATTTACCCATCCCCGCCAGTTCTCCATGGTTGAGTGCTGTAAAGGGCCATATGGAAAATTTCAAGTGTTTGGAGTAAGTTTGTTTGCCATTTTTTTTTATTTTAAACTAAATTTGCGTGGATTAATGTGGTGTTTTCCATTTTTAAATTCTTTAAACTGGGGAAAGTCAGCCAATCCTGATATTTTAGTTTAAGAAGATGTCTATTGACCTCTACCAACAGATTATGTAAGATCCAATTAATTTTGATGTACATTTTTTAAAGTTAAAATGAAATGCCTATTTGTCTGTGATAGGACCATCAATAACTACATGAAATATTTGTCTTATAATTCTTTTCTCTTTAATCAACCTTTAATTTTCTCTCCAGCTACAGTGGAATCATTCTGAAGGTTCAGAACTTACATTTCAATAGCGCTGTTGCAGTAAAACAGCCCATTATTCTTCAGAAATTGCCCTACAAAGCTATTAACATGAGCATCAGATATTCCGATGTAATGAGATAATAGGAGCTGATGGGCCTAGTTAGGCAAGCTAGCGCTACTTTATAATGTGCACTTAGATTACATTATAGGAATCTAATATTTGTCTTTCCTGTGAAGAAACTTGCTAGAGGAGAGGTGAAAAGCGGGAATAATTAAATGAACTTGATCCTGTCTTTCCTAATGCTTAAGTTGTTGAATTTTTTGATGGTGCCACCAAATTTTCTTTTATCCAGTACCTAGCAAAGCAAATATACATGTAAGGACAGGATCTTGGGCAGGACCTCCCATGGAGCTCATGCTGAATTAGTTGCCATTGCAACTAAAGTGTCTGTTACAAAATTATATTATATTATATTATAATAATAATATTATAATTATATTATATTGGCATCTGAAGAAGTGGGTTGCAGCGCACAAAAGCTTATGCCTGCAGAAATTAAATTTGTTAGTCTTTAAAGTGCTACAGGACTCTTGTTGTTTTTACAAAATTATATGTGCTTGAAATAGGGATGGCTGAGCTTTGCCCATCACAAAGTGTCCTCCCCGCACAAGTCCTGACCAGATTAAAATGGGTCAATTAACCTTTTAGGCTGCACCTGGAGGAGGGCCACTGACTGATAAAGTCTAACTGAAGATGAAGCCCAGCTGGGAGCTGGGTCAGACTGGGCTTGTATAAAGAGAGGAAGTTGAGAACACAAAGGGCTGCAGGGAGGAACTTTGCAATCATTCCCGGAAGTAAAAAAGAGTTGGCAAGGAGGAGTTCTATGGGAGAGAGAGTAAGCCCTGCGCTGCAAGATGGAGCAAGAAACCAAGGGGGGTGGAGTAGCCCTAGGAGTGGGGGGAGCTCGGGCTGGTAAACCCAGAGGCGGGCCAGGAACTAGAGAAGTGAGGTAGGGAGGAGCCCAGGGAAACAGCAACAGCGTCTGAGATTGAGTAGACGGTCCTATTTGGGTTCCGGGAAGTGGGCGGGCACAAGCCCATCCAGTGCTAAAGCCCCCTCCCCCAGCCTAAAGGGAGGAGTCACTGGGCCCGGGACTCAACTGAATAGGGGGACAACAAATGAGAAAAGAGGAATGGGTCAAAGGGTCCAACCGAGGGAACCGTAACCTGAAGATGGAGTAGACCGTGGCTGGTAGGCATAGGGTCCCTGGGCTGGAACCCAGAGTAGTGGCCAGGCCCGGGTTCTCCTACCAGCCAGTGGGAAAGTGATCCATGACCTGGGCTTGGACTGGAAGACGGCCTGGCATGGCATATAGACAGCTTATCTAGTGGGACTTTGACACCCTGGAAGGGGAGGACAAAATAGTGACATGACTGGAGGGACGAGTCCGGAAGAATCCCCAAATCCCAGGGATAGAGAGAGAGGCTGTGGTGTGAGCAACAGACAGGAGCGCTGGACCTGATCCCCAGAACCAGCCCCACGGAGGCATCCCAGCGGTGAGTGTACACCATCCCAAGATCTGAACTTGAACAGAGCCTTTTTTTTTTCTGTTTGAGGCTCAGAGTCAGGGTTCTGGTGCCCTTTGTTTCTGCGAGGAGCTAGATTGCCACGGTAGGACTCCAGGACATCCCTGGTGAAGATGTGTGAGATGATGTGACCAAGGTCTCGTAGGATCTTCCAGGCATTGTGCAGCCTGGGATTTGTGTAGTGAGGCCAACCCCCCGCCCCCACCACCAATATGACAGAACCCGCACTTGGTTCTGATTTTTTCACTGCTGTAGGGAAGCTTATAATATTGCAGTTGATGCTGGAAGTGTCAAAAGCAGGACCATAAAGATCTGAGTAAGGATCTCATTGAACTATGTAGCAACAGAAAAAAGGACCAAACACTCCAGAAAATTAGAAAAACAAAATGTTAAA
Organism: Emydura macquarii macquarii; assembly: GCF_026122565.2. Classification (NCBI taxonomy): domain Eukaryota; kingdom Metazoa; phylum Chordata; order Testudines; family Chelidae; genus Emydura; species Emydura macquarii. The sequence continues at coordinate 3,896,684 of NW_027131688.1, forward strand.
TGCCAAAAATGGCTTTTTTCCCTCATTTCCCACACTCAGCCATCAGAGGGTGGGCACGGCGAATCTGCTTTACTAAAAATCAGCTAGAAAGTGATGAGTATTTGAATATCAATGGTATCTCAGGGACTGGAAGACAAGCAATAAACAGAAGTCATCATCGGTAAGCCTGTCTACACATGGTTTAACTGGTATGTAATGAAACAGATGAGCATATCTCATGTGGTTAATTTTCTGCAGTTGAAATAGAGCTGGTGGAGGTTGTGGGACCCCAGTCCCTCCGGCCTTCTGCATTTTTGTGTATAAGCCTAACGGCAGAGTTCATCGCTGGTGGGAGAGAGTCCATTGGTCAGGTGACTGCAAACTCCCTGTCCCTTGATGGCTTGGCAGCCCAAAATGTGGCTGAAGTTGCTAGGGTGTGGGAAGTGTTGCCAATTCTTTTGACTTTATCACAGACCTTGGGATATTTGATGTTTTCTTACAGCACGACCTCCCCAGAATAAGACTCTGTTTTCATTTATAAAAAAAAAAATTAGGGTTCTCAAACGATTAAAAAAATGCAATTAATCATAAAATTAAAAATAATAGTTGTGCTTAATTGCAGTTTTATTTGCACTGTTAAATAATAATATTTATAATGCATTTAAATTTGTATTCTGTTTTTGGATGTTTTTTACATTTTCAAATATATTGATTTCAATTACAACACAGAATACAAAGTGCATAGTGTTCACTTTATATTATTATTTTTTTTACAAATATTTGACTCATACGAGTACTTTAGTGCAATCTCTTTATTGTGAAAGTGTAATTTACAAATGTAGAATTCTTTGTTTTACATAACTGTACTCAAAAACAAAACAATGTAAAACTTTAGAGCCTACAAATTGAAACATGAAGGGGCATATGAGTGTTTAGCATATCTGACATGTAAATACCTTGCAAAGCCAGCTACAACAGTGCCATACCTGTTCTCACTTTCAGATGATGTTGTAAATAAGAAGCAGGCAGCATTACCTCCCGTAAATGTAAAAAAAATGTGTTTGTCTTAACAATTGGCTGAACAAGAAGTAGGACTGAGTGGACTTGTATGAGGTAAATTGAAAAATACTATTTCTTTTATCTTTTTTACAGTGCAATTAATTACGACTTTTAAAAATTTATATTACCATAGCATCTAGGAACTCTACTCTGGGCTCATAAGAGGCAGGGATGAACATTTCAATAGTGAATGAGAGACGATAGTTTGGGTGGGGATAGGTCATGAAGGGCTTTGAAAATGAAGTAGTTTGTTTGATGTGATAGAGAAGGGGGATCCAGTGGAGGAATGTAAGGGAGTGGTGGTGATGTGGTCAATGTGATAGACTAGGAAAATGATCTGTATAGGAGTGTTCTGAATGAATATGAATAGGGCAAGATTGCATTTGTCAATGCCACAAAGGTCACTGACATACTACTAGTGGATATTTGCTTGACTAAGATAATAAGGCATGTCAGCTTGTCATACCAGAATGTCCCACAGTAACCAGAATTTGTTGTCTCCGCTGAAAAAGGTGGTAGTCATGTCTATTTGCAATGACATGCCGCACTCAGATTCATTATCATCAGCAAAACATGAGTCACCATGTGTAAATTGAAGTGGGAGTTAATAGCTGAAAATTCAAGATTAAGGAATAGCTAAGAAGCCCAAACAATCAGGGTTATTTGAGGCATATAAGATGCTGTAGATTTTATATATATTTCACTGTAGACTTGATTGCTTTACTTTATTATTTATTAATTATTCTTAAGCAAAATGGCTACAAGCATTATTTTAATCTAGCCACTTTAATATACATGAAAGTTACCATAGCATGGATGCTATTAAGGTAAAATGGTGGCTCTTCTGATTTACTTTGTTGGCTTCTGTAAGCATCCGAAAAAGTAGCAAACAAATACAGTCAAACCTAATTAAGTCTTCCTTGGTTTAGTCGTATATGTACATATTCAAAAGATTGCAGTGGAAAGTAGTGCTCGAGCAAGCCTGAATAAGTGAACGAACGGTGTTTAAAAATCAGAGTTAGAGGGCTCTCTGCAATTCGATTTGTGATACTCCTGCATCTGACTTTATGAAGGCCAGATGCATCAAATATTTATTCATCTAATTTGTCTGCAATTTTCTAGCATGCGTTTTACAATCCTTTACACTTTACATACTAAATACAGTCTTCTGAGATTCAAGGAACTCCTGCCCAATTAGTAGGCAACCCCCTTCAGTGTAAACGTAATTGTCGGAGTGCACCTTGGCAGTGGTGAGGAGTTTGGTAGTAAAGAGATCTTCTGTCTCATGACTCAACAGACCCAGTCCAGCATAGGACGCATGTGCCTATGGCTCTCCCTCTGACATGTAATTACATGGGTTAAATGAGGGCACGCTCCGTCTTCAGGTTTTCACGTCTTGGCAGCAGGAAAATAGGTCACCTCTCTACTCTGTCTAGATTATGCCCTGGATTCCTGCTTGCCTGTGTATTGTGCATTGATGCTTAATGGAGCAAGGAACAAATACTAGGAACAGGTACTGTGGAAAGAAGAGGTCGGTATCAGCTCTAAAGCTGCAGAGGCATTGCTGAGAGGGCCAGTGATGGCACTAAACTAAATCTCACCCAGAAATGATTGCACTGTGATTGTGGAACTAACATGATGTTCGTAGACCATCGCTCTGTCCACTCCGCTTGTCTGCAACATCCCTTCCCTCTTGTCCCTCTGTGTGCCTTGTCCATTTAAACTGTAAACTCTTCAGGGCAGGGCCTGCCTCTTATACAGTGACACAACGGGGTCCTGGTATTTGTTGGGGTCCCTATGCTCAACCATAACACAAATAATAATGAGTAGGTGTTTCCTTTTTTTCCTTTGAACTGCATAGCACCTTTTGGTGCTGTCTATAATCTCTTTTTGAATACCGAAGACAATCATTTTTTTCAGAGTCTAATTTTATAAAATAGACAACATTGGCCATCTCCTAGTGGCCCTGCTGTTGTTATTTTCTGAGCTTCGCTCTGGCTGTGCAATAACCACCTCCCTTTCCAGCAGGCATAACCCATTGATCGTGCTTAATGCTGGGGCATTTTGTGAGAGAAATTTATATCTCCAGAGTATAGTTCTATTACGTAACAAAATATATTGGGTGACGTTTTGGCCCCAGTGAAGTCAATGGCAAAACTCCTTTGTCAAAAATTCCAGCCCTTATCCAGGCATCTTGTGGCTAGCCTTTAGACAATAAAGGATTCCACACAGATATTAAATATAAGACCAGAAAGTCCTTTTAATGAACTACACTGTGTAAACACAATTCCCGGAGCCTACCTACTTGATCAGGATTTATTTGTGACATTATTCATGATGTAAAATTAAAAATGCAAATTTTGGTAAAGTACCAACAGCCTGCTGCACAAAAGTGGGGATTTCAGTCAATGGTTGTCAGTTTTATGGCGTTATCGTAAAACTGCTGCAAAAATGATGCATGAACTTCTGTAAATAAGTGGAAGTGTACAAAAGAATGTCTTTCGGTCAGCAGTAGGTAGAGCTGAGTCCTGAGGAAAATGTTCATTCTGCTGTGATGTAGCCATAGCTTCTGGATTTCATGTAAAGAAGGCTGTTAATACTTAAGAAACTGACAAAGATGAATTATGCTACTTATGTTTCTGATGAGAGAAATGCTTTCAGTAGCTTTAATCAGGGAGCCACATATTTTTTTTTTTTAAATTCAATTAGTTCATTGACAGTGAGATAAGACAATAATTTAGAGTGGGATTATAGCTTTTTTGAACTATTATATTAATAATGATTTTACTGTGTCCAAAAACGTGGTAGGCATTTTGCAGCATGGTTAAGAAGACATACTCCTACTTCCAGAGCACTTACAAATTAGGTAGCAATAATGCAATTACCCTATTTGTATGTATCAAGTGTTTACAAAGAGAAGGTGGGTGAGGTAATATCTTTTATGGGACTAACTGGTGTTGGTGAGGGAGATAAGCTTACACAGATCTCTTCTTCAGGTCTGGGAAAGGCACTCAGCATGTCACAGCCAAATACATGCTGGAACAGATTGTGTAGCACAAGTGGTTAACACATATTTCAAGGAACCATTCAAGGTAAAGTGGCCTATTAACCTCCCCCCATCTATTCCCCTTCCCCCCATGACTGAAGGGATGTTAAGTGTGTTACAATAAGTCATAAATCCAGTGTTTCTAGTCAATTCATGACTTTTAATGTGCGGCAAAGTTATCTCCCAGGCTTGTCCTTTGAAGGTGTTGTGCGGATTTCCTTTGACGGTGAGCACTGAGAGTTCAGATATAGCTTGACCACTTTGTTCAAAGTGTTTGTCGTTTATCGTTTTCCTGTGTGAATTCATTCAAAGAGCACAGTGATTGCTCGGTTTCACCCACATAGTTGTAGGGGCATTTAGTGCGCTGGATGAGATGCTGGAGGAGGTACACCACATATTGTGATAGGCATGTGTAGGACCAATGGATCCTGAAAGGTGTGTTGATCATCATAGCAGTGCAGATGTGTCTGCAGGATTTGCATCTATTGTTCTGGTAGGGTCTGGTGCTGTGCTGCTTTGAATTGGTGTCCTGGTCTGTGGGAAGCTTGCTTCTGATGATGAGTTTGGAGAAGTTGGGGAGTTGTTTGAAGGCCAGAAGATGGAGTTCAAGAAAGACTTCTTTCAGGATGGTATCCCCATTGAGTATGGGGTGTAGTTGTTTGATGATGTCCTGTATGGGTTCGAGTGCAGGATAGTAGGTGACAACTAGGGCTGTGTGGTCAGAAGGGGTTTTATTTCTGTATTGAAGCAGGTTCTCTTGGGGTATCTGGGTGGTCCATTCCATGATGAGATCTACTTCTCTGGTGGAGTGTCCAGTATATATCCAGGACTTTCTCACCAGAGCCTGTTCTATGGTATCTGAGTGCCTGGCTGCAGATGACAGGTATCTTGGTGTGTTCGGAGTAGTTACTGAAGGAGACAATTTCAGCAAGTCACCAGGTGCCTAAGCCACTGCCAACTATTGAGCTGAACTATCAATTATTTTGCTTAATGCTTATTTGCGTATTTCCAGGAATAATCATTTAGTAGATTTTCTTTTGTGTGACCTAGTTCAGCTAAGGCAAAGCTGGAAGGGAGGAGGAAGGGTGAAGCTGACTCTGTTCCCTTTTGAACCTGACTCCATGCCCTTTTCTTTGATGTACAGGGGTGAAAAGCAGGCAGTCAGAATATGTTCACACCTGTAAGACTAACTACTCAAAACCACATAACTGTGTTCTGTTTTGATGTTCCTTATAAGCTTTGCCTTTGCTTGATAATTGTTTCCATTTGATCAGCTATGTAATACTTTTGACTGACATGTCTCTAACTTTTCAGGTATAAGAGGGAGGTAGCAAGTCTGAGTCAGGTGAATTGCTTTGTGGACATATCGAAAAGATCTCCAGGCACAGATGGAAGTACCCGCTATGCAGAAATCTGTGACTGAATCACCCGAAGACTGCCTCAGACTTGTGGGGTAACTATCAGGGTGGGTAGTCTAATAACCTATTTTATATGTATGTGCTTAAGACTAATAAGTGGAGACCTCCAGTAAAAGTGATTCTGATGGGAATCGCTGGAGACCAGTAAAGTAAAGATTTGAGGTTAAAAGCACTTAGTTTTGATTTGTCTGTGTCAGCCATATAGCAGGTGGGAGGTCCTGTGTTTCCTTTGGTTTCTTCCCTGATACCAACTCACAGAGACTACAAGTTACTGGGTCCAGGGACCCTGGATAACAGTTACTAGATGTGTGAAGCTAGGCGTGGTGATTCATGTGTTCTTGCATATAACTGTTTGTCGGGTTCCATTCTTGAAGCTGATTGTGGTGTCCAGGAAATTGATGCTAGTGTGGGAATGTTCTAGAAAAAAATTAATGGATGGTTTGTTGTTGTTGAAGTTTGGAAATCTGTGAGGGAGTTTAGGTTGTCTGTTCAGAGGATGAAAATACCTGTATCTCAGATATATTATTGTAATGCACTTGTTCAGAAATTCTTCTTCAAGGTGGCCCATGAAGGGGTTGGCATATTGGGGAGCCATCCTGGTACTCAGGGCTTTTCCCATGGTTTGGACAATGTGTGTTGTTGAATTTCAAATTGTTATGGGTGAGGGTGAAATGGATCAGTTTGTATTTGGGGTGTCTATTTGGAGGTTTTGCATTATCTTGTAAATATTGGAGGCCAACAGTGATGCCGTCATTGTGAGGGATGTTGGCGTATAGGGAGGCTGTTAATCTTGTGGTGTTTCTGGAGGAAGTCAGTTGTGTTCTTGAGGAAGCTGGCCCTTTGTGTGGTGAGTGGTTTGAGGATGGCTTATCTGAGCCCCTATATTCCTTCAGTAAGAGTGCTATGACCAGATACGATGGATCTGCCTGAGTTGTCTTGTTTCCATATCTTGGGAAGCATGTAGAAGGTCCCTGGGATGGCTGCATGGCAGATGAGGTCGTAGGGTTTCTTTTGTAACTGTTTGGGGAAGGATTTGATGATGTCTTTAAATTCCTGGGTAAACTGTGGTGTGGATTCTTCTTTAATTTCTTTAGTAGGTGGTGTCTGAGCATAGTTGGTTGACCTTGTTAACATAGCCATCACAGTTGAGGACTATGATGGTGCTCCCTTTGTCTGCTGTTTTGATCATTATTCGGTGATTTCAGGGACTGTATAGCTGTCCTCTTGGCAGTGGAGAGATTGTAGTGAATGTGATATTTGTTAAAGATTTCAGTAAACTTTTTCCTGAAGCAATCAGTGTGAAAGAATTCTTTGAGGTGGAGTCGGCAAAAGAAGGTTTCTAGTTCTATCTTCCAACAATTGCTTCACCAAAAATTTCCCAACCAAATCTGATGATAACTTTTTAATTACTTGAGCTGTATGAATGGAGAAGAATTGCAATGATTCAGATTGTTGTCCAGAGAAGGTTTGGAGCAATTGAGTATCTTGTTAGCTTTGGTTAGCTGAGTTGAGTGTAGCTTAATCACAATGCAGATCCAGTCTGGTTTTAATTTTCTTACAGAAACTCTCAACTCTATCTTATTACAAGGAACACAATTCACTTTGGAATCGGAGACTAAGATTTTCCAAAATGATGAATGGTTTTAAGTGCCGGCTTGAGACACCTGAGAGGGCCTTGATTTTTAGAGGGCATGTGTCAGCACTATCTGAAAGTTCAGCCCCTTGGAGGGGTCTGAAGTTGGGCACCCAACCATTGAGTGGCCCCAAATCACTTTCCTTTGTCAATCTCAGCCAGTTTCTTGTTGTTTCATTTATGTAAGAAAATGCTGAATTAAGAAAATGAAGCTATGTAACTTGTATTGAATTTGTAGGTCCAGCATTATTAAAGCTTCATGCACTAGTTTTTTTTCTTGTCTTCTTCCATGGGAAATACAGGTGGTTAAAGCTAAACGTGTGCTAAAGTGGTTTGCATGGACTAGGTTTGGAGTTACTCTTGGGTTAGCAATTTACGATAGGGGATGATTTAAAGCAAATGGTTTCCTGTACGAGTTTACAACTGACGATACTTTCTGTGTGTCACTCCGTCTTGTTGCCGTTAATTACACTAGATTGTGGTAGCTCCTCAAAACCCCAATCACAATCGGGGGGCCTTGTGCTGCATAAACATGTGCAAGAGAGAGTACCTGCAGGTCCCGCAAGACCTAATGTCAGTTATTTGCCATCCCAGATGGCTATATTCAGTGGTGTGTCTTTGTGAAGTACTGTGGGAGGAAACATGGCATCCCTCATTCATTATTAATGGTCCCGCCATCTCTGCAGATACCTGGCTGAAATCTAAGAAAGGCAGGTTCTGGTTGACTTTTTCAATGCTGCTCAAGAGTTTTTTGGGCTATTGGACTTCTATAGCCTTTGTTTCCTAGCTTGATTAAAGAATAGGCCTGAACTGCTGGACTCTTTAAATTCATGCTTAAAGGTTAGTCATTTTGCAGTAGTTAGCTTATTATAGAAAGCATTTTTCTTTAGAAGTTCATACACTGGACTGCATTTTCATATACATTGCTTGCAAATTGTAACTAAATTTTATATTGATTGTGAAGTGCTATCAATTACTTGGAAGAAACTAGCTAAGTCTAATTCATACATCCCTTGAATGATCTGCTCGTCTCTATAGAGGCAGGAGTGTAAGGACACTGGAACTAGAGGGGGAAGGAGAAGGGAATTCAGGGATTTTAATGTAAAAATGGAATGTAAAAAATGGAATGTAAAAATCCTCCAACAGCCCCTCTCTCTCCAAAACATGTGCCTATTTCATCCTAGTCACTCTGTGTCTATTATATCTATTCTCCCCACCTTTTCTCTCCCTTTATCTTCTATATTATATGATCTTCAGGGAAGGTGCTATATCTGGAACAAACCTAGAACGTTTAACGCTCTGGCAATTTGCATTAAATAAACAACTGAAGGGAACTAGGAAGTCCAAGATTTTACTCTATTAACTAATATTTAAACATAACTGCTGCAATATTTTAGGGTCCAAATACCTCTCTTAGGCCCCAGTTCAGCAAGATACTTATGTAGTTGTCTCATTCTAACCTACAAATAGTCATATTGAAGTTAATGGCACTACTCGTGCTTAAAGTTAGGTAGCTGCTTAAGTGCCTTGTTGAACTGTAATACCTAAGTGCTGATCCTAGCACCCAAGTGTGAAGGACGTGTGTGACCAGGAGTATAAACCCCACATTGGCCAGGCTAGAGTTAATGAGGAGTTAAAGTAGGCTCAAGCGGCCTCCACCCTGCCACATCTTCAAGGCAAGTCAGGCCTAGAGGGAAGATGTCACGATACAAAATGAAAACACGAGCAATGTTTTACATTCACTTTCCCCCCATTATTTCTACTCCAACAATAGAGCATTCCTGCAGTGTCCTTGCTTTCAGTTTGGCATTTCATGGAACAATCCTCTAGCGTTCTGCTTAACAATTAGACACGTTGAATGAGGGGTTTCGATGCTTCAGGGACAGGGGGGACGCATTCCTCACATTTTGCATTGCAACCAGATGTGACACCATTGACATGCCAGCTGGAAGCTTCACATGTTCAGCAGGGTTTAGGAAATGATGTGCATCTCTACAGTAGGGGTCAATTTAATATTTAAATGTTGATTAGCATAATTCCTCTGGATTGTTTTTACTTCGTGTAGCCAGGCACAGAAATTCAGCTGGGGGCAGGAGGTTGATTTCTCGCCTGTGGTGTCCCTGGGGATGCTAGGACCCGGTCCCTTCTTCACCAGTCGTGAACTCCCTGGAGGGGGGCGGTTCTTTCCATTGTTTTTGGAGGCTCGGTATCTCAAGCTTCCCTCGCACAGCTGTCCCACACCTTGTGGTCTCAGGTGATGGCAGAAGGGTTCTGCTGAGCTGCGGCTCAGAGGGGGCTGAAATGGCAGGTTAAAAAGACGTCAGCTCAGCTCAGCTTGCATCCTTTACAGACACTACTTGCCTCCTATGAGAAAACAATCCAGAGGCTGAAGAATGAGGCTGATGACAAGGCTGGAAATATTTGGGAGGATGTTTGCCCTACCCTGGAAATCAGGAGCACTGACCCTTTTATTCCCTGGCTTCTTAAGGTATGTCCACACTGCAATTGCAGCTGGTCCATGCCAGCTCTTGGGTGCGGCTCGGGAGGCTGTTGAATTGTGGTGTAGATGTTCAGGCTCAGGCTGCAGCCCAAGTTCTGGGTCCCTCCCCCTTTGCAGGGTCCTAGAACCTGGGCTGCAGTTTGCGCCTGAATGTCTGCATGGCAATTAACCAGCCCCGCAACTCGAGCCGGCTGGCATGGGACAGCTGTGGATTTGTAATTGCAGTGTAGACGTATGTCTAGAGATCAATTAAAGATGAGCCACAAGGGGCCTGCACTAAGGGGGTGCAACCCTCACCCTCTGCCTTCACCTGCTTGCACGGCTATACCGGGTTCATCCAGATTCTGAGCTCAGATGAACACGGGAGGGAGGGCTGAAATGACTGATATGCTCCATCCCCCAAAAGCTGGGAGGGACTAGTGTGAGGGTGGAGAGAGTCAGGGAGGGACAAGGAGTAGGTGGAGCTGTAGCAGAGCTGGTGAGGCATGAAGGCAAGGGGAAGTTTGCTGCATCTGCTAATGGGTTGGCAGTAATCTCTCAGTGCAGACCTGAATGCAAGGTATGAGGACTTTCCAATTGGCAGCATTCCTGTGTTTGCAATTATATCCGCTGAGCAGTTGATGACATGTTATTTTTTTTGTGGGACATCATCACTTTTCTTACCATAAACATAATTTCCTATTTTTATGGGGATTTCTTTGTTTTTATTTTTTTTCCAAACTACAAACTTTTTTCTTAAAAAAACCTCATCAAGATAATTACTGGGATCTCGTGTGAGCCTCTAAAGAATGTCACCCACCAGCTATCATGAAATGACAGAAAGTAAAGGCCAAGAAAACTATGTCTGCCTCATCTGAAAATAAATATGTTAACAAAGGGTGAGGTTTTAGAGAAAAGACAGAAAGACGATATTGAAGAAAAATATCTAAAGGAAAGTGTGGTCTGTAAATGATACTGGGACTGAAACAAAGTGAGTCATAATAAGCTCTAAAACCATGTTAAGAGTGGGCCCTGATAGCCCGAGGTTCCCTTGAGCAAACTTTGCCCCATGATTTCTTTGACAGTGAGAGCAAAGTCATGTCAGGCTCAGATGCCAGGTGTAACAGCAGAGTGAGTTACACAGGAAAGGGAGATGAATGGTGACCAGTTATTAATGGTCACATGAAATAGCCTTCTTAATTGACAAATTCAAGGTAAGTCCTTGTTCTTGTACAGTGTGAAAGAAGAATGAGGGCTTAAATACTGGAGTATAGCACTTCAGACACATTATGAGCAATTTTGCTAGGCACTTTTATTATTCTCTGAAGGTCACCAGTAAAAGTCTAGATTCACACCTATTGACTGTAGGACAGGCCACTGAGAAATCTAAGCCTTGACTAATGGCCTTGGATATAGCAGCCTCCCGCACAAGGTAAGAAAGCTCTGGAGATCTTAATACTTGTGTCTGAGCGATGATTATCCTGTGAATAACTGGGCTGGGCCTGGGAGAAATGGGAAGTTTGTATTTGTCCTTGTGGAAAGGACAATCCTTCTGAAATATGAAGGGAGAAGAGAGGGCTTGTAATATTACCTGTCGGTACTGAAATGAAATAGAACAGGAAGCCTCTGGAGCTCTATCTCAGGTATGCCATTCTTTCTTGTGGAGCAGAATTGTCTTTGTCAAGGATGAGAAATGTGAACGTCTGTATAATCTAGATGATAAAAATGCAGTGTACATCACTGAAGTCTGGACTAGCAGAGTAAAACACCTGACATTGTTATATACTCTCTAGACATCAGGTGTCGAATTAGGAGTAACAGGATGCAGTAGAGAAATGCAGTGGTGTAAATTTGGGGAAAAAAGAAATTAAGTGGCAGATTGGGCCACATTAAATAGTATTTTACTGTGTATCTATTTACATGACTTATGTTCCCATGACTGTAGTATCGGAGTGCATCACATTTTTAATGTAGTTTTCCTCACAACGCCTGTGTGGCAGGGCCCCTCTGTTATCACCATTTTACAGCTCAGAAACTGAGGCACAGAGAGAGTGTAAGGGCTTATCAACATGGGGACATTCAGGAAAATTAATCTGAATAAACTATTAAAGTGGATTAGTTAAATTGCATTAAACACCTTGGTGGGCATTCTTATTCAGTATTAAAGTGAATTTAATTTGATTTAGCTGAATTCATTTTAGAAGTGAATTAAGCTATATTGAATTAAGTTCATTCTAAGGCCAGCTGCACCAATGCAGTTACGTCACTGTAGTGATTTTGGTGAAGATGCTCTAAAATGACAGTAGAGAGCTCTCCCATCGACTTAGCTACCGCCTCTTGCGGAGGTGGAGTTATGTTGATGGGAGAAGCTCTCCCATCGACATAGCGGTGTCTACAAGGGGGGGGTTAAAGTTGGTATAACAAGTTGCTCAGAGTGTGGATTTTTCACATCCCTGAGAGACGTAGTTATACCAAAGTAAGTATGTAGTGTAGACCTGGCCTAAATCGGAATAATGATGGTTAAAACTGTTTCAACTTTGCAGTTTGCAAATTCCCATTCCATCAAATCGGTACTGTAAATTATACTGAATTGCAATTCTTGTGATTTTGCACATCTATTTCTTTACGTTCTGTTGGTGGGGGAAAAAATGCAATCACATTCCTATTCAAAGTGCCTTATTGTGCTACTGAAATAGCTAAAGAGAATCTTACTGTAATATTAGGAGAAGCCAGGAAGAATTTTGTTCTGTATGACTTCGAAAAGGATATATTCTTTGGAAATAATGACTTTTGCTATTCTCTATTTACTTTAGCTCCTTCAGCTAAGATATCACTTCACAAATATTTTCCATGGCAGCTGGAATTAAATTTAGACTCTTGAAAATGATTTGTGATCCAGGGTGCTGGAAACTTGAAAGGGAGAAAGGGAATGGTTGCTGTGCCTTTAACTTGCATGTGTTTTGAAAGGCTGTGAAGTAGTTACACCTGTGATCACAGAGCCACTTCTGTACAGTAATGATTGGTGCTATTTTCCTTTTGAACATCAACGATTTTGAAAAGGACTAGCGTTTTTAATGTGGCAGCAAAGTACACTTTAAAAGGATTAAGTCATACGGAGCTGGATGAAACAAGCACGGCACGCTGCCATTGTCTTCAGAAGATGAGTGCTATTGCCCTGAAGGGTAGACATGCACAATTTCCTCCTCACCTCCTTCCCCAAGTTATCCCAAATAACTTTCTCAGAGCATTTGAATGTTCAGAGCATTTGAATCCTCATTATGCCTAGATGTTGGATGTCCCTGCCGTGGGGGGATGTGACGGGGTGTACTAGCCCCTCCCACCAGAGGGGGAGCCCTCAGCATCCTCAAAAGCCAGACGGGGCCCTCCCCGTCACGCACGATGCTCACACCCTGGCAGGAGGTGGGGGTTAAAAGCCCAGCAGAGGCCTCAGAGCAGGGCAGGACAATAGCGGAGAGAGACTCACTCCCAGAGCCCACCAGAAAGGACGCAGCCCAACCACGCCCAGAGAGGCTTCCGGACGGCTGTACTGTCCGGCCTTGCTGTTTGTTGAGCCCCTCTACTGAGCCCGGGTGGGTTGCGGGGCCCCACCGCACCGGAGAAACTCTCGAACAGTGGCGCGATAGGCAGCCAGAGGCAGAGCACGACACTTCGAGGCCTGCACTGTACGGGAATTGCACCAACGCCCTAGCCACCATCTGTCACAGGGGGTCATTGGCATTCTCTGCCCTCTTATATTTGCTCCCCTTCCAGAAGGGGGTGTTCAGTCAAGTTATTCTGAGACTGGCCTGCCGGCAGACCTCTCCAGGGATGGATGGTCTAGTGGATATGGTGTTGGACTGGGATTGCGGCTGGGGTTCAATTCCCAGTTAAAGCACAGCCTGGGGTAAGTCACTTAATCTCCCTGTACCTCTGTTCCTCATCTGTAAAATGGGAGTAAGATTTGCCCACCTCACCGGGGTGTCAAGGATAAAATCCATTCATCATTACGAGGCATTTGGCTGCTATGTTGCTGAGGGACATATAAACGGCTTAGATGGTCAGATTTCCTGGAAAGTCACTGTTACCCAGCTGTTGTGGACTTCTGGCTCATCATTTTTAGGTAGGTTTAAACTGGCTCCTTTTCTCTATGCAGGCTTGGATTCCCCTCAGGTCAGCGCTGTCTCTGGGCTGGCTGAATCTCTCTCTGTTGCAGTAGCTGCCATCCCAACATTTTAGGTAATGGCAGTTGCCAGCAATCAACGTCAGAGCAGCGTCTCACTGGTTGCCTTCAGCTCTTCCCTTGCGAATAGTCTGGGGAACATCCATCCACCACAAACACATGGTCCTGAAAAAACATGAGACTAAGAATGGACATTTTTACCCAAATGGAACTCAGAAACTAATTGACAGATTTACCTGAACATCTGCAGGAAATTCAAGCATCACTCAGACATCAATAGCAGAACATTTAGAGCAGCTACCCTGATGTTTTTTCATACAAAAATTGTGTTGAATCTCAAGCTTGTTCCTGAATAATGCATTCATGATGTCTCCAGAGAAGGCCCCTCCCCCCCGTTGTCCTGGCTAGAACTAGGGTGGAGTAAGTGTAATGCAAGGTTTGGGCTGGTATGCTCAATTACCATTTATGGCAAGAAAGTCATAAAACACTTTTTAGACAAATGCTACTGATTGTATAACTGATAGTCTAGGAATCAGTGCATAAGCAGCATCCATGACCGGTCCCAGTGCTTTTTAAGTTTCTTGCAAAAGGAATATAAAGAAAACGACCAGCAAAATTGTGTGTGATTAAAGCACAAGTGTCATTTTGAACAGCTTATTATAAACTTTCCAGGACTTCAAATTGTACAACACACACAATATCCCTAATTAGCCAAAAATTATAATCCATTGTTCATGCTACTAAAACTCACTCAAGAGCCATTCTTCCCACTGCCAAATTGAAACTGACATTCTTCTCAATCGCTATGGTGATGGCAATATAGAATAAGCACTCTGCAATGTAGAGATGATGTAGGTAAGAGCTGAGGATGGGGTGCCTGTGGCTATTTGCCACAAAGGAAAATGTATGTATAGAAGTGGTTGGAAAAAAATGTGATTTCCCCCCCCACCCCCCCCAGCACTTAAAGACAAACGATGCTAGGAATGCTATTGTAATCTGTCATATCACATTCTTGACTTACAGTTAGTTCTCAATAGAACATCCTAAAATGACCTAGAATCCCTTAATGTTTTCCATTATATACAAAGAGCAACCGATACTTTCAGGCAGAATTTTCTTTATAATAGATTGATCACCAGAAACTACAGTAGTAAAATCTGTGAGGCAGCATCTAGGGGTACGTCTATACTGACGGCGGCAAAGTTGCTGCAGTCAGATCGATCTTTCTGGATCGATTGAGCGGTCAGTGCAGACCCGCTCAATCGAACAGGAAGTCGATGCAGTAAATCCACCCCCTCAAATGGCGTAGCGCTGCACTGACGGGAATGCGGTTCCTGTTGGCGCAGTGCAGTGAAGACGCCAGGCAGAAGGGAAGCACAGCAGTCGATGGGAGTTACGCAATCTACTCCGCGTAACTTGCGTAACTCCTGTCGACTGCCACCGAATTTCCAGGTAAGTGTAGAACAGGGCTAGGAAAGGGGTAGCTGCCTGCCCCTGGCTGACTGTATGGAAATGAAGACACTAGGATTGTCCATCTCTACAGACAGCAGGTGTCCTCAATATGTAGGTAAAATAAACAGAAAATGAAGGAGAGACACCATTCAAGATCAGGGCCCCATTGTGCTAGATTTCTGTTGACGTAAGAGACAGTCACTACTCCAAAGAGCTTACAGCATAAGTAGAAAAAAATAGAGCAAGGATAGGAGAAAGGGAAACAAGGTACAAACAAAAAATATGAAACTGGAACCTAGAGGTTGTGGAAAGGTGTGGCTGAATGGGCAATTGCATCTCAGGCGCCCTGAGGATTAGTCCTCCGGTGCGTTTGCTGCAACACCATAGTATCCATTGCTTTAAGGCTCCAGGTCTTTTCTTTCTTCAATATATGCCTGTCTTAAGGCTGTATACATTATTCTGTAATGAAACGGTAACAACTGAACGACAAGTGCATAGTATGAAGTAGCTCCAGGTGCTATTTTCCATTCTTTAATGAGTGGGGTGAGAAACCCCCCACCCTTTTATATAGTTCACTCTGACCTGGAACTCTGTTGCCTTGGCTGAAGTAGTTCCCACTGACATTAGCAATGCTGTTGCAAAGTATCAGTCCATGAAAGTGTAGTGCTGGGACTCTTCTCAGTTTTGTCTGACTTCCTGCAAATGTTCCGCTTTAGGATAAAACAGATTAAAAGAAAGAGTGGCCATCACCTGCAGTTTTTGACTTAATCTGGAAATCTTTATCACCATAAGAGAAAATGTGAAATTAAACAATGCCCTGCTCTGTAAGTTAAATAAAAGAGAAATATACATTTAAAAAAATAATGTACAAACAAACCTTGAATGCACAGTACGGGCAGGTCGAGTGTGGAAATGCACCGGCCACGGCCCGTCGAGTCTTCTCCAGTGTCTGCATCTCTGAGCAGGGAGCTTCCCCTGACTCCTGGGAGTGAAAGAGTGCCCCTGCCGACGCCATCGACACCAGAGGCTTTTCAGGCGGCATGAGCCTTGTTGGCCTTGCCTACGCCACGTCTGCCCCCCCTCCGCCGATGGAGAAGGGGCCGGTGTCCCGGGACAAGCCCGCATTCCTTTCAATCGCCCCACCCCTGGAGCTCCCGAGGCAGCACAACCTTCTCTCCCAGGACCACAGTCGCCTGTTGCACCCGAACCTGGACTGCCTGCACCTCACAGCCTGGAGGCTCTCTGGCTGATGGAGGGAGAGAGCATTCCGTCCAGCCTTTCACCTCTGTAGGCAATCCTGGAGTACCTGCTCCAGTTAAAGCTCCAGGGTCTGGTGCTGGCCTCATTAAGGGTTCACCTGGCGACCATTTCAGCCTTCCATCAGCCACTAGAGGGGAGATCGCTGTTCTCCCATCCCATGTCGGTCAGGTTCCTCAAGGGGGTGGAGAGGCTTTATCCGCAGGTCCATGACCCAGTGCCTCCCTGGTATCTCAACCTGGTCCTCTTGAGTCTCACGCGGCCCACCTTTGAACCCATGGCTTCATGCCCGCTGCTGATGCTTTCATGGAAGGTAGCTTCCTGGTGGCCATTACCACAGCTAGGAGGGTCTCCGAGATTAGGGCCTTGACCTTGGAGCCCCCTTATACAATATTTTATAAGGATAAGGTGCAGTTAAGGCCGCATCCAGCCTTCCTGCCCAAGGTGGTTTCCCAATGTCATTGTAACCAAGATATTTTTCTCTCCGTGTTTTTTTCCAAACTGCACGGTTCGGAGGAGGAGAGGAGATGGACGTGAGATGAGCCCTGGCCTTCTACATCGAGCGTACAAAGCCGTTCTGGAAATTGACGCAGCTCTTTGTCGCAGTGGCGGACCAGTTGAAAGGCTCCCCTGTCTCCACCCAGCACATCCCCTTGTGGATTACATCGTGCATCAAGTTCTGCTACGAGCAGGTGAGGGTGCTGCATCCAGGAACCATCACAGCACGCTCAACCAGCGATCAAGCCTCATCTACAGCCTTCCTGGAAAGAGTGCCTCTGCAGGACATCTGCAGAGCCGCCACTTGGTCGTCAGTGCATACCTTCACGTCCCACTACGCCATCGTCCAGCAGGCAAGAGAGGACGCAGGATTCAGCAGAGCGGTGCTGAGGGCAGCTCACTGATAACTCCGAACCACCTCCAAGGTATTGCTTGTTAGTCACCTATATTGGAATGGACATGAGCAAGCACTCGAAGAAGAAAACCAGGTTACTTACCAGTAACTGATGTTCTTCGAGATGTGTTGCTCATGTCCATTCCACAACCAACCCCCCGTCCCCGCTTCCGGAGTTGGCAGAAAGAAGGGACTGAGGGGGCATAGGGTCGGCAGTGCCTCATATACGACGGCATGTGCGCAGGACTCCAGGGGGCACCAGAGCCGGCCCTATGGGTCTGCTAAGGGGAAAAAAGTTCTGGGAACTGTGCACAGTGGCGCACACTCACCTATAGTGGAATGGACATGAGCAACACATCTCGAAGAACAACAGTTACTGGTAAGTAACCTTGTTTTCCCCCCTCCTATTACGAGATACCTAGTACAAAATATAAATTACTTTTTTTTTTAAAAAAGCAACAGTTCAGGCAGAGTTCAGAAATCTATTATGCCCCAAATTTTAAATTTGTGATCTCAGGTGCCTCAATTCTTGGGCACTCAGTTTGAGACACCTGGAGCCGGATTTTCAGAAGTGTTGAGCATCCAACCACAGCTCCCATTGACTTCAACTGGAGTGGCAGGTGCCGAGCACTTTAGGAAAAGATCCCTCCAATTAGGTGCCCAAAAATGCAAGTGCCCAAAATGAGCATCCTCTACACTCTCACAAAAAAGCATGGCTGAAAGAATGCGAAGTGATATTAGAGGCTGGTAACTGGGTTATTATAGTCCAGAATTGCCGGTACACATGTGAAATCGACTTTTGCCCAAGGTAGCTATTTTTCCACTTTTGACGTTATCAGGAAACAGCTTGAAGGAGGCCTTTGGTTGTTAACATATCAGCTTCATAATTCGGGTCTCCCTGGGTGAAATCCCTCTTTCTGTCTATGGCCTGAAGTGTTGCAGTTATGTAGCATAGGACTGGAAGGGAATTCCTGTGTCACTGAATCCTGTCCCCTGCTGTCACAGGCAACCCATTATATAATCCCTTTCATACATTTATCCAGATCCATGTTAAAAGCAGTTAGGGTGTTTGCCCACTGCTCCTGTTGGGAGGCTATTCCTCTGATGATTAGAAGCCGCTTAGTTTTCAGCATGTTCTCATGTCAACAATGTCCCTTAGCTTAAAAGGTCTTCACCCTCCCTGGTCTTTATCCCTTTATGCCCCCTTTAGAGACAGCAATCCTCTTCCCTCTCAGCTGTTGTTTTGTGAGGCTAAACAAGCCGAGCTCTTTTCATCTCCTCTCATAAGATATTTCCCTATATCACAGGTCAGGCAACTGCACTTGTATTTCCTTCCCCCCGCCTCCTTAGTAACCCAGCAAGGGCACCCACACTCAGCCTTCCAGCCTCCCAGCCATTGTCTTTCTTGGATGGAGACCTGTGACTCCCTCCCTTCTGACCAGGGAGTTTCTAGACTGTACAGTTCCCTGCCTTCAGTGTGTTATTTCCAGCAGAGACCGGCTGCCCAAACACACCTGTTTGCATTTTCTTGAGAGACTGATAACAGGGTGATAGTCAACAGATAGAAGTACCACACCGTTCTAGGTTATTCTTAGGGTAAAATGAGCTACAGAGAACTTATTAAAAGAGTAAAAGCGCCTACACCCATGATAATAAGCTTACTAGAGAAATCCCCAACCCTCACATGGGTTCTGGCAGGAGCAGCCCTTCAGCACCCCATCCACAGTGTTTCCTTTGTGGTCACAAGTTCATCACCGCTTCCTCTCAGAACAAGCACCCCCAGAACAGATTTCGTCCACCCTTTATATAGTTCAGGGGGTTTCGATCTGGAGTTTCCAGGAGCCAGTAATTAGTAGAGAAAGGGTTTTCCTCCCCAGACCTAGCTTGAAATGGGTGGATTCAAAGTCTGTCATTTGCATTCCCCTCAGCCCCAGGTATATCCTGGGAAATCCTTTTTACGTGCTTTGTTCCTAACATTTACAGTAGTCAAGTCCCTAGAAAAGTTACACACCACCGAACAATATAAACAATTACAGTTCCAATACAATGGCCCCACAGGCAACAAACCACATTCAACCAGGTTAAACCTTATTGAATTAAATTAATCTTAATTCCAGAAGCTTTGTTCAGGATCTAGAAGATAGTTCTCAATCTGTCACACCCTGCTGATCCTAGATTGCTCTTCTCTGGACCTGTTCCCATTTGAATGTATCTTTTCTGTATACGGGAACCAGAATTCTACCTATATTCCAGATGAGGTCTCACCATGGCCTTGTATCTATATGTCTCAATAATGCCTCTTCTGGAAATACCTTACCTGGTGCATAGGCCTGCCCAGGGGAATTTCATCCTCTCTGAAGTTTTAAAACCATCTCTGGAAAAGTGAGGTTAGTTATACACGACTATTGCTGTTTATGGGTCCCTTCTCTGAAAGGCAGTGTTTTGTTAGGTTCAAGTACTCTATGATGTGTACATTTATGACGGGGCATAGGAGGCCAAATACATTTAAGCACAAGTGTTTTAGAATATTAACAAAATGTTATCAACTAATACTTGGTGCTATCAGCACTGCCGGGCCGTGTTAGCTACCATTAATCACTTCCCTAGCAACAGACAGGAGACACCGGTTGATGTTAAGGCTATGGATATTTCCAGAAGGCTTTTGTTGCTTCAAGGGGTTAACTTTTTATGGTATATTGGACCTAAACACTTTCTTCAGTTGGTCTGTGTCTCTTAAAGCTTATGATCTGGGGAAAGCCACCATTTACTCTCTGGGGGCTTAGAATGACCAGACTCTGATGTCTTTCATGCAACTCTGCTCTGGATTTTGTTAGCTACAGTTTCTCTTTGGTGAAGGTACAGGCTGACGTCTCAGTTTCTATTGTTGTATGCAGTGTTATAGCCATGTCGGTGCCAGAGAGACAAGGAGGTAATATCTTTTATTGGAACAACTTCTGTTGGTGAGAGAGACAAACTTTCAAGCTACATGTAGATCTTCCTCAGGTCTGGGAAAGGTACTTCGAGTGTCACAGCTAAATGGTAGCCAGACCAGCAGGGTTTCAGCCTCTAATGAAGTCTCTGCCACAAACATGAGCTTAGAGGAGATGCAGTATTACATACCATTGTTTTCTCTGCAGAATCTACTGTACTCCCATCTTGATTTTCATCACAAACCTATAATGCAGTTCTCAAATCTGATTTCATCTCTGGTGAGCATTTTGCCAGTGATAGCGACATTTGCATATTTCTTTCTGCACTTTGTGAACAATAATGAGGACATTACAACATGAAACAGGTCCTCTGGGCTGTATTCCTCCCCTCCCCCCACCTTTAAAATCATGACTTTGCTTCAAGGTTGAAGAAAAATCTTAATCCTTTGAAGTGGTGAAAGATTTACCCTCAGCTACCATCCACGTGGAGGTGAAAGCTGGAGTGGGAGGTACAGATCTAACTTTGGAGTCAGGGTGGTCTTTATTCGCTCCTAATAGTCGGCAGTTGATGTAGCACTTCTGCTGGAATATAGAAAACAGTTGGGTGTGTCTGTGGATATGCAAATGTGGAAGAAGAGTACTGAGCTTGAAATTCTCTTGCTTATCGCATTTCCAGTTAAATTAGCATGAAACCATTGGTTTATACTGGCAATGCAATTTAAGCTGCATCGGTGCAGAATTGTAGATCATCCCTCTAAAAATAATACCCAGTTTTTACTACTTTTGAAATCAAAGGTGAACTTTAGAGCTCTCTTTACATGTAAGCATTCCTAGTGGAAAATGGTTAGAAAATAGGCCAATTATAAAATTAGGATGAGTGTGTCCATCTGTCCATCCTTGTTTTTGGTCATTCATGTTCTGCAGTGTAGTTTTTGTTCCATAGTCTCTAGGCAGTTACGCTTGGTGGGCACAGAAGAAAAACATCTGTCATTTCTATTCAGAATATCTGCTTATCGTGCTGTGATTCAAATATTTTCAAATGATATTTTCTATTTTCATTCTTGAACTCTAAGTAAACTATTGAAAAATCTATCAAATAGTTTTGCATGTACATTTGGTCTTAATTAAGGAAATATTTTTTTTAATTCATATTAATATTATATTATATGTACAAAGCAGTTCCAACAGCTTGGCAGTATATGTCTGGCATAAGAGTAAGAAAATTATTCTATACGTAATAAAGTGTGACAGAGAAAGGAAGTTAATCCCATTTCTATTGTTTTAAATCCTATATTTTTGTTCCTTTTTTTCTCATTTTTCTTTGCCTATTCTCTCCTATACTAAGCAGCATGTTACCAGAGAGTTGTGGTTTATGATTTTTTTTGTGGTGGGCTAAAATACTTTAGTTCTATGCAGAAAAAAGATTACCATAGTAATTGAGATACTGAAATTAAAAAAGACTATCATTTTATGACTAGTTCAGGTCCCAGTCTTGCAAATCATTACATGCATGCTTAGTTTTATGACCATGCGTAGTTCTTTGAGTTCAGTGGGACTGCTCACGTGCTTATGTAGTTGCACCATTAGGGTTCTAAATGGTCAAAGAAATAAAAATGGACCACAAAGCTGAAAAATGTCTAAGGTCTAGTTTTTATAAAACATGATGATGTCAAAGTTCTAAGTAGTTGCTTCCTGGTTTTCACAGGCAGCGCTCAAGGGGAACTTTTATAAACCAGTATGATGTACAATATATAGCTTTTTTAGTCTTGTATAGACTTCACAGAGGAGTGCAGTCTCTCCTCCAATCCCAGCTTTGGTTGCTGATTCTGTGTTACGCCTATGCAGCCCAATTGTATCCTGTGTCTGGATAGCTGTTAGAAATGCATGAGATCCGCAAACTCAGATATACCACCATACTCCTCCATCAGCTAAAATATCCCCTCTATTTAAGTCTTTTGCGCGTTACACAAAAATAACAATATGAAGAAACCCTGTGGGAACAGTTGGGTCCCAAGTAACAGTGCTTAATGACCGAACCCGAATGTACCATCTGAACTACATGTGCACTGCTGCTCTGACAGATTTTTGATAGCTTCCAAAACATAGAACATAGTAAGTGCCACTAGAGAATATCACAAATGATATCAAGGGTTACTACCCTATTCCTTTACATTACAATGAGGCTTATGAGGCTCATTAATAAAGAATTAAAGGAGGGTAATTAATGCCAATCACCATATGTGTATGGTAATTATGTCTTGTCAAACTAACTTGATTGTTTTTTTATGAGATTACAAGTTTGTTTGATAATAAAGGTAAGTGTTGATGTAATATTCTTAAACTTCTGTAAGGCCTTTGACTTGGTACCTCATGACATTTTGATTAAGAGACAAGAACAATACAAAGTTTAACATGGCACACATTAAGCGGATTAACAACTGGCTAATTTACAGGTCTCAAACTGTAATTGTAAATTGGGAGTTGCCATGAAGTAGGTGTGTTTCCAGTGGGGCTGTTTCTTGGTTCTACACTAGTTAACATGGTAAGAAAACATAGAATTATAATTGATCACTTTTGCAGATGATACAAAGATTGGAGATGGTGGTAAATAATGGACACGGATATGTGGAGATCTGGAGCATTGGTAAACTGTGCACAAGCAAATATACATTTCAATGCACCCAAAGGTAAGTTCATACATCTAGGAACAAAGAATATAGGTCAAACTTATAGGATGGGGGGACTCTATCCTGAGAAGCTGTTATTCTGAAAAAGAGTTTGGGGTCATGGTGGATAATCAGCTGAGCATGAGCTCGCAGTGTGACTCTGTGGCCAAAAGAGTTAATGTGATGCTTAGATGCATAAGCCTGACTAGGAAAAGAGGTTATTTTACCTCTGTATTTGCCACTGATGGAATACAGTGTCTGTTACGGGTGTGCACAATTCAAGAAGCATGTTGAAAAATTGGAGAGGAGTCAGAGAAGACACACAAGAATGATTAAAGGATTAAAGTTTGGAAAACAAACCTTATAGTGGTAGACTCAAGGAGCTCTATCTATTTAGATTAACAAAGGGCAAGGAATGATTTGATCACAGGCTAAGTACCTGTATGGGGAACAGATATTTGATAATGGTCCTTCCAATTTAGGAATAGTAAGATGCATGGTTGGAAGTTGAAGCTGGACAAATCCGATGTAGAAATAAGGCACGAAGTTGTAACGATGAGGGTAATTAACCATTTGAACAGCCTTAAGAAGGATGGTGGTGGATTCTCCATCACTAGCAATATTTAAAACAAGATTGGCTATTCTTTCTGAAACGTGTGCTGTAGGTGAAGCAGGAAATAACCCAAGGAAGTCTATAGCTGTGTTACAAAGGAGATCATACTAGATAATCACAGTGGTCCCTTCTGAAATAGGAATCCATGAACCTGTCACAGTTCAAGGTATCTGCACCTGTGTTCCTTCTCTGTGGTCCCTCAAGGGCACCTGCTCTAGGTTCATGACTCCTCAGTCATCACCACTCTTAGGCAGAGATCCATTTTGTAGGCTGGAGGTTTTCTAGGTTGCACAGTTCCCAGCAAGCCAGACTGCCTTAAAGGTTTGCATCTGTGTTTTGCTTACTTGCCAGATTTAATAGTGTAATTGCCCACAGTTACAAATTACCATACACCTCTTTATAAGACAGCACATTCTTTCTTAAGGTGCAAGCATTAGAGAAAACATATTTAGAACAATAGAAGAACCTAGATGCATGCTAAAAAGCTCACCAGACGTCACCCCGATTCCAACCTCTGGCTCTGGTAGGTGGCATCCCTTTAAAAGCCACAGCTGGGCTTTCCTAACGGTGACTAGTTCATAACTGTCTCAGATATAGAACCAGAACCACCATGAATACAGTTAATTCTTTCATTTATTCAGATTTCGGCTTTGATCTTGGCCTCATGTACAGTGATCAGCAGACAAAGGCTCACTCTGCAGGGCGTAGCTTCAAAGGGCTGGGTTTCTGCATAACCCGAGGTGGGGAATTTGCATTCATCTCCCTCTAAATATTCCCCAGGAAAACCAAGTAACACTTTTTTTTCCCAAAAATAAATTCTCGTCTTGTGCATTGTTCAGAATAGTCCTGTGAATGCCCAGGTCTCACATCTGTCACATCTCTCCCCTCGAGAGGTTACACACAATCCAGACTCACAATAATCTATAATTGTCCATTTAATTAATACAATGGACTCCCAACATACTGAAACATCATTCAGCCAGGTCTCCCCATTGACGTTATCACTGACTTCAGGGGGACTGGACCCCAAATGACAGTGCAAAGAATTGGGACACCATGAAGTCTACAGTTTACCCACGATCACGTGCTTGACTATCATAGTCATTGGATCATGATTCTGGATGGGCACACAGCCTTAACACCTACTGTTTCTGAGACACATTAAAAGGCTTCTTTTTTTTAAATTAGCGTTACAATAAAATACAAACATTATGGCTCAATAATTATAGTGCTATCAGAAAGGTATAGAAAAAATAGATGTGGTGGTCAGAATGTGCCAGGAATGTGTAGTAAATGCAGTGTGATCAGCACCTGCTTCCACGCCCAACAGCAGTATGTGATATGTGAATATTTTTCCCGATCTCTTTGTAGCCTCCAATCCATGCAGGCTATTATTTTCCCTATCTCATGACTGGATTTCTGGCGGCGTAGTAAGCCTACAAGTATAAAACAAAATGTTTACTAAGATGGGGAGGCTAACCACAGGGATTCCTGTGTCAGGAGTTATGGAAGACAGCAGCTAACAAGTGTGCACCTCTTCACATCATCAGCAAAACCTGACGAACTGCTCCCATCCTGGTGAATGCAGAAGATATGCCGGGACACATTGCGATGGAAATTCCTGCAATAATTGTAGAGAGATACAGCTGGGCATGGGAATAAATGGGAAAAGAGAGGCGATGACTGGATAATGGGCCAAATTCATCCCTAGTATAAATTCCCTGAGGTCAGTGGGTTTGAGTGAGGGATGTATTTGGCCTCATTAGTTTATGTGGAGACGTCTTGTGTAAAACAAAAATGTTAAGTGGTGCAGACTGAATGTTCACTGCTGGTCGATTGTCCCCCGCTGTTTGCAGATTGGATGCAAATACGAACAGCAGGAGACTGACCCATTTCTTCCAGGCTGTCATGATTTTCTCTTTGCTTGAGTGAGAAGTGCTTTCTTTCTCTCACAGTGCTGTGTGCTTATGGCAGATGCAGTGGGGGGGCTGTCAAAAAAGTGTCTCCATATTTTACCATTAGCTAAGATAAATTGATCATCGTAGGTTGGGATTTTTAAAGGAGCCTAAGAGATTTAGACACTCAAATTCTATTGGCATTCCATAGGAGCCGAGTACCTGACTCTCTGAGCCTCTGGAGCCCAGAGGTTAAGCTGCTTAGACTGGTGATATCTTACCTACCAATAAATAGCTAAGGGAGAATGTTTTTACTGTCACCACTGTATGTACAGAGGTGTACACAAACAGCTCAGATTCAATATTCATTTGTCATTAGAAGAAACCAACTCAACTCACACACAGAATCAAAGCCAATCAATTTTCTTACATCATTTTTATGAAACTAGAGGCGTCATTCAAAGAATTTAAATCTGGCCCAGTTCTGTAATATGGTTGCAGATTTTTTTTCCTTACCATTGAGTATTGCTTAACTTGTTAGCTTCTTGGTTCTGCTGTTCACAAGAATAGCCACAAAGAACAGCCTGAAGTGCACATGATTTAGATTTTTACATTATGATGTAAAGAGACACCTCTGAGAGGCCTGATCCAAACCTGCAGAACTCAATATGCGTCTTTCCATCGACTCCTCTGGGCTTTGGGCCAAGCCCCAGTTGAACAAGCTTTATTGTGGCAAAATTTTTTTCTTGATTAATGGGCGTGCATTTGAAAGGCCCTTGCTGCTTCCTGAGGTATATTGCAGAGTCCGACAGAAGCTGTAATCATGTTGTCGTATTTTGTAATCAAGCAATGCTAATCAGGCACGTCCAAATTTTACAGGTCCAAAATGAAACCTGTGTCTTAAAGCAACTTTTAAAAAAGTTGTATCCACCTCTGATTTTTATCAGCTCTATAGAAGGAGGTCTGTGACATTTTATAAACTCATTTCCAATGACTGACCTATGGACAATAAAGCAAGAATAAGGAAAGGGTTTTTTTTTCCCCCTTTGTTGTTATGCTATTGCATGATATGTCCTATCCTTGTGAGCTGGCCATGTACTGAAATATACACAGGTCCTGCTCTCTGAAACACCCAGAGAGGATTCATGTGCATTTCAATACTCTACCATAGGTTTTGCAATAGCTCTTTCTGAAGAAGGGAGCATTGGAGCAGAGCAGGAGGATGGTAAACATAGACACAACAGCCAGGGTTTTTGTTATAGTATTCATAGCGTACATACAGAATAGAGTGGATACACCATTATTTACTAGGAAACAGATTGCCAACTTCCTTTAAATAGGCCCCCAAACAGGCATCAAATGATGAGTTTCTGCTAAGGCTGACCTGTTCAGAATTTAAAACTAGAGGTGAAAGGCGCCATATCCCAATGTCATTCCTATGCGTCATCTAATTCCTCACCCTGCCACTTCTGTGGTATAGTTCTCCTGCTGGTGTGAATGCTGTTGCCTCTTGTGCTAATGGCTTTATTCCTGTTGGGTAAGCAGGCTGCATATACTCAGTGATGCTTAGCAATCTGTTACTGGCATTTTGCTACTGTATTCTAATGGCCCCGATACTGTTCACTTTAATCTAAAACATTATGTGAACAGTCTTTTCATTTTAATATTACATGTTCATTATTCATGATGCCCAGATTAAACCCTACAGCAGAATTAAAGTGCGGCAATGTGGCTCACTTTTCATTCATTTACTCATTCTAATTATGCTTTACTTTTTCCTTTATCTGAAACCTCAGTGTAGAGGGACTAATGGAATAATCAGGCAAGGGGATCTAGGCAGGTAGAAGTGAAGATGGTCTTAACATTAATTTATGAATATGTGAATTTATTTGTGTTCAATTTTATAGAGAGTCTTTCATCTTGCCCAAAGAAGACATTAAGTTCATGACAGAGAGAAGAGGGACATAATGTGATAATTGGACTGTAGTAATTGGACTGGGTAAGCGATGCCACGCTCATGCAAAATCCAGCTGATACGATTCAGATATAAAAGAAGCCCTACTGAGCCAAGACAAAAGATCAGTCTCTTGCAGTTAATGAGTTAGAAGATATGAAAAGTTTAGCTTCCTGGGTGCAGCCAACTAAAAACTTTAAATGAGAGACAACCGCACAGTTGGATGTGTGTGTAAAACTGTCATCGAGCTTTCCAGTAGAGAGAAAGAAAATGGATTAGAGCTGGCTGGAGAAACTTCAATGGAACCATTTTCTGTCAGAAAATAAAGTTCCATCAAATTCGAAACACTTTGTGAAATTGTGTTGATTTCCCTGAAATTCATTTTGGAGAAAAAAATGGGAAAAAAAGGTGGTGACAATGTAGACACTTTTGGCACAAAACATTTTGTTTTGAAATGGCTTTTCATTTGATTTTAAAAAAAATTATATTTCTTATTACATTCTATTTTGAGATTATGTCTGTAATCTCGATACGTTTCCATTTTGTCAAATCAATGTCATTTTCCTTTGTGTAGAACTTAAACATTTTGCGTTTTGTTCAGATTTGAAGGGAAGCAAAACTTCAAATTTGTCAAACCAAATATCTGTGTCTGCACAGTTCTAACTATCATATTCCTTCCCTGCCTCTTATTATTTAAATCCAATATATTTCCCAGCACACTATTTGAGGACCTCAGAAACGCTGATGAATGTATCCTCCACAGCATCCCTGTGATGTAGGGAATATCTATTTAATAGATGGGGAACATAGGCACAGAGATATTAAAGGACTTGCCCAAAATCATTTGATTCACATTCGATTCACATTCAAAGCTTTCTTCACAACTGTAACACCTAGAGACTGTTCCCCTCCCCCCTCCAATTTGTGTCTTGATATTCAAGGTTGACTTTTGTTGGTCGAGGTTACCTTGAGGTTTGATTACCACAGCTTACGGAGCACCATCAACAGAAAGTCACAGCTGTCTGATGTCCGAGAGATACCATTAAACTAAGGAACCTAGCAGGAAAGGTTAAATGTGTTTAATAAAGTGAACAGGCATGTATATGGAGTGCTAGTTAATTTGTGTAGCTAATTTACAGCCTGATTCAAGTCAAGGAACAAAAAGGTCAGATAAACAAAAACATGTTCTGTTTTTCTTAATCTCCAGGTTCCAGCACCACACTCTGTGTTAAACTATATGCGGTAAGCCCCTGACAAAGGAGACAAACCGATTCACTTTCCACTTGAGGTAGGATGTTCGTGTTATGAACAGTATGATGGCCTGACATTGATGGTTTTTCTGAATTTAAATATTACGGGCACCCTGAGGTTTTCTCAGCACGACTCAATTACTAAACCTGAATTTTAAGCAGGATTCCTCTGTGTGACAGTTGCCATTGAGCGGCATCATGGGGTGGGGAAGGGCGGAAGCGCTGAAATGCCAAGTTGTCCCTAAGAAAGGCACGGGGATGCTGAAAGTGTGGGACCGTCAGCGTGTCAGGCAAAGATGGGTTACCATGAGGAACTGTCTCAAGAGGCAGATGTCAAACCCAGAATTTCTGCTCCCCTGCCTCAGAAATTCTTTGCTTTGAAAGACGTCTGAAGTTCACAGGTATTCTTCTGGCAAAGTACTGACTTAAGGGGAGATAGGTTATTGAATACAACAATTTATTGCAGTAATTTTTTAAAGAGAATACAGGTGCTCAGATGCCTTTGTGCTGGACATCCTTTTATCAACTTAGGAAATATATATTTTACTCATATATCCCTTCCTGGGTTTGGGTGGATTTTGCTAACAAATAAATGTAATAATAGGAAAGTATGTGCGATTTATGAGCTAAATTCTAACCAGGGTTTCCACCCACTTCCTCTGCTGTTGAGCCCTGCAACAGAAAGCCTGCAAGAAGGGTGCAATGGTGCAAAGTGAACACAGACTCCCCTCTGCCCTGAGACATGCACTAGCGACTGGCTGAGCCGGGGATGTGGCCAGGGATGCACTGAATCAGCATGCAGCTTGCACTGTCTTTGCTTCAGGTGTTCCTGGGAGTCCTGCCCCAAAGAACCCCAAAGGAAGGCAGATGTTTATACCACTCCGTCACTTGGAGTAACTCCCCCTGCAGCACACAGGTGCAGAGCGGTGTAACAAACACCTCCCCGTGCTATTTTGGGTAAGGGACTGGAGAGTCGCACCTCTCTTACCCTGGCGCACACATGCTGCGAGTTTTCTTCATTACCTGAAGCTGAATCCAAGCATTAATGCCATGAAAGGACATCCCCAAATCCTGCACTCCAAGGGTCTGCTAGCTAGGGCCACTTGTTTGCTGCAATACACTGCACCGGGACTTCGTCTGCTCCATCGCATGTGAAACCAACAACGGCTACTGACCAGTCCGAGGCAGGAATTGGGGTAATCGGTAGCGTAGGTTGAAAGATCAGTTGTTCTCCTTGTCCACCAGGGGTAGAGCAAGGAGTAAGCAGCTTAGTTTGCCGGAAGGGAGTGTAGGTTAGACTTTAGGAAAACATCGAGGGATTGGCCCCCTCTCCCCTGTGAAAAAAAAATCTGAATTGGCACCACTGCTATCAGGGATGCTCTTCGGTATACTTGGTCCTGCCTCAGAACACAGTGGGCTGGACAACATGACCCCTGAAGTCCCTTCCAGTCCTACCTTATTGGTTCCCTTTCAAAGTGCTGTTGCTGCGTTGTGTGACCCATTGTAGCTCCTAACTGGCTGCTCTCCGTGGACCATTTCCTCAGGAGATGGAAATCAGTGTAGCTCTGTTGAAATCAGTGGCGTTGCCCTGATATAACCTCACTCAGGATCTGACCCAAGTGTGTCTGTCTGGGAGAGGGAGGAAGGAAGGGGGCACGGAGCAGGGAAAGAATGGGAGAAAGGTTAAAAAGTCAGGAAATGGAAAGGGTAGAGAAGTAGAATGAATTATATGGACTCTAGTGGGGAAAAGAAGAGTAACATTCATCTGACTTGGAAAGGAACAAGCCCCTTACTGTTGCTAGGAGAATGTAGTGTTTTAAAATTAATTTCAATCATCTGCAATCGAACTAATTTCCCCATCTTAATAATGTTTTAAAGTAAGTTATTCAATAAATCTTTTCCCTCCTAGAAGATGGGTTGCAGAAGATAGAGCTGGAAAAGCCCTACTGACCTCGGCGTCAGATTATCCATTCCACATCCTGCCAGTCAGTTATGCCCCAACAGAAGCTTTTCCCCCCAATGTTTTGTCCAATCTGTATTTAGAAGACCTAAATACTACAACGTCCACCGTTTCCCTAGTGGCTCCGGCATGAGGGTGCTCAAATAAACTGACATTTGGACTCCCTGCAGAATGCAGTGAACATGTGCAGTTTAAGGCTGTGTCGATTGGTTGCTGTGGTCATCAAGCACTGGGAAAACATGGCTTTGAAACTAATGTAGGTTCCAGGCCTCTCTTCCAGAGGTGAGAGAATTTCTTGAGGAGTGCTGAACACACACTAGATGGGTTTGCATTTGGCAGAATCTTTTAGCATGGTAAGTGGTAGGTCATGTGTACTGCTGAGGTCTTGGCCATCTTCAGAAATGCTTTGCAAGAAGTGGCCTCTCTAGCTTTGAGCTTAGTACCAGAGGAAGTATGCCAGAGACCACGTCTGCTGTTGGTACTGCCCTTCTGCTCCCCATCCTTGGGCTTAACACGATAGCTGAAAAGTTAAAGTTCCCAGCCAATAATATTCCTTTTTCACAGGCCCTTTTCATTTGGCTTATCTCCTCCTATCCATGCCCTGTCTGATCTACAATCTACTTGTAGAAAGGAATTTGTTACCATGACTGTTTTCAATTTCCAGCCAGTGAGATTCTGTCCCACACTATCCTAATATGTAATTCATCTATGTTATCTTTAGTCTCTGACATATAAGCCTACTACTTCTTGTTTTAGAGCTGTTCATTGTAACCCATCTATATAACTTGTAAAGTTCAGCCTTAGTTACTCAGCCATGCTTCAGTTCTCTCTGACATGTTGTAGTCATTGTCTTCTTCAAGTAGTGTCCCTATGGTGCTCCGCGTCAGGATATGTGCATGCACGTGTGCATTTTAATTTTTGTCAGCAGTGTCTGCACCAACACCCTGACACCCTTGTACCTCGGTAGGGAGGAATATAGGGCGGGGCAGACATATCACCACTCCAGTTCCTTCTCAACTGCTTGTGGCATGAGATAGAATGTCACAGTGACTGTTAGCAAAGCCACACAGTTTGCTACACCTCTTGTTTATTTCCCCCCTTATTTAGCACAGTTTGTGCTTTTGGGCGAAGGATGTTCCTATTGCCCGTTTTTTTCTTTGCCTATCTGGGCCTTTATTGAGTTCTTGGACCTCGATCTGTGGCCTTTAGTGTGGGTTACGCCCAAGACTCTTGGCTTCAAACCCTGTCAGACCTGCCATTCATCTTTCCCACACAGCAACGGGCATCCAAGCTGCTCCACTGCCTTAGGGAAACTCACATTCCCTCCAAATGCAAGATTTGCTCAGAATTTAATAGCAGATCTAAGAAATTCAGGGAGGTCACACTTAAACTCCTGTTGATGGAGACTTACTAGGTCAGAATTGTCCAGGGGCCCTACAGTACCCACAAACCTTCAAAGAAGAAACCCCACTCCTCAGAATGGGACAAGAGATGGGGAAGGTCACCCCTACAGTCTGGATTTCAGGAGACCTCACGTCAAGTAGCATTCCTCTGAGGCTCCCATTCCTTCCAGTACTGCAGCACCAACCAAGAAGCTGCGTACTGAGACGTGACCTAGAGCAGTACCATCTTCAACACAGAGCTCAGTGTCTTTGAAAAACAGACTCTAGAACAGCCAAGACTGCTGTTATACAACCTACAACTTCTGCGCCATATGGCAGTCTATACTCCTGTGACACGCTTAGCAAGACCACACTGTCTCAGTGTCTTCAAGCCTGGCTGAGAACCATCTATACCCCCAACATGCACAGTCTATGCAAATGGATAGCCATAGTTCAGAGGGTCCTCGACTCTCTAAATTAGTAGAAAGATCCGCTAAAGGTGTGCAAGGGAGTTCCATTCCTGCAGGTCCTTCCCATCAGAGTCATCACAGATGCCTCCCTGATAGGCTGGGGGGACACACTTCCAAAACTTCACAGCTCAGGAAGATGGGACCCCTCAGAAGTTTATCTTCCATATCAACATATTTGAGCTTAGAGCAGTTCCTTACACTTGCCAGCGCTTCCTGCTTCAGATCAGAATAATGCTGGACAACAAAACAGGTATCTATTATGTCAATTGCCACGGACAAGCAAGATCCTTTTCCTTATGTGCTGAAGCCATAAAACTATGGAACTGGTGCATGTTGCTCCACATAGAGATTTTAGCAGTTTATCTACTGAAATTACAGAACACAGTAGCAGACATTTCAGCAGTGACCATGAGCTGAACAATGAGGTTTTCTGGAAGATGTCTTACCTGGGGCCAACATGGATGGATCTCTTTGCAACTCCATCCAGTGCAAAGTGCAGTGGATTCTGCCTGAGGGGAAGGCATGGCTGCAGCTTGAAGGGGGATGCTCCAATCTTTCCTTCATCAGGGAACATAGGTCTGGAGGTTGTTTGGAGGTTTTTAAAAACAGGTTGGACAAAGGCCTATCAGGGCTGGTCTAGATTTACTTGGTCCTGCCACAGCGTAAGTGGCTGGACTTGATGACCTCTTGAGGTCACCTTCATCCTACATTACTATGATTACAAGTTCTCATGGGTCATTGTACAGTACCTGCAAAGTCACTTGTCTAAGTAAGTCATGCTGAAGATAATTGGCAAAAGTGATATCTTTGAAGCACACTTTCCATTGGCTTCAGTGGTCTTTGAATCAGACTCCAATAGAGCAGACAGTCTGATTGGAGGTTGTTTGGATTGAGCTATCTATTTCTGCTGCAACGAGGCTAAAGCACTAAGGGTGGTAACACTTCCTTTTTGACTCAGCCAGAGCCCTGCAATGGAAATAGGATTCCATGGGTCCCGCCATAATAGTGGGAGTCGGTAAAATATACTTTGTGGGCAGGATTGGGTTGGCCAAAAAAAACCAGACTGCGGTAACTTGCGAGAAAACACTTCAAAACTTTTAATACTTAAATTTAAGTGAGGAATAGAAAGAGATTTGATGTCTATTACGACAGGAGTTAAAGAATACTTTACATGGTTTAAGCAAAATTTGTTTTGTCTTTTAGTGGTAAAAATGGTCTAAAATCTGTTTATATATCTGCTGACTTTTTTAAGTAGCATGCGGGAATCTGTCTCTCATGCTGGATTTTTGCAGGGAGTGGGATAAAAATGCAAGAAACAATGTGGGAGCAAGTGGGAGCGGGTATTGCAGGATGGGACAGGAATGGGAATAAAATATAGTGCTGTGCAGAGCTCTAGACCCAGCTGCTGGTTGTACAATGCATAGCTGTATTATAACTCTCTCTCTCTCTCTGAACCCAGATTTCAGAAAACAACAGATTTTGAAACATCTTTTATATATTGTGTGTGAATAAGTATGTGCGTCTGTCACTGAGTTTAGCAAAGTTTAAAGAAAGCGTATAGCTGCCTATTAGACAGCATTCTCTTCCTCCGATAAATATTGTAGATACTGCTGTAAAGTAAACAAATTCTTTACTTTTATCTGAGTACTTTTTGTTGTCTGCATTTTGAGATAAAGCTCTGCTCTTTTATCACCATCCAATGTACTGTAGCTGTACATTTCCAGCAATGGACGATTTTGAAGAGAGATTATGTTGCACAAGTAAGTTGCAGTTGGTAACAATGGACTTGGAAATACATTTTAAGCACCCTTTGCATTGTAATATAGCTTCTGTGAATGCTCTGTTTCAGATTTTCTTCTTCATGATTTTATGAAGCTGCTATACTGGTGTTTAGTGGTTGAGCTTTTATAATTTTCTCAGAAATGTATTGGAGAGGTGAGGTAAGGTTTTAAGCTGCTTTCAGCAACCATGCAAATGATAGCTGCATTGTTCACTACAGCAAAATCATTTCTGGTAGAACTCTTTGTTAGTAAGAGTAAATCATTAACCCAATGTACTGCCAGTGCTCAAAGATTTCCCCAAAGACCCCTATTTCACCAAGTGAATGTGATCTCCCTTTCAAATCCACTGAAAGCTGCTACTCACTGCTAAATTGTTCCCTTCATTCTTTCTTCTGTTCAGGTGCATGACCATGAGATAAGGTGAACAGCAGAATAGCTTTCAGAAAATGATATATACACACACAGTGGCAGAGTGCCACGGTCATCAAAGAAACAGAATAAAGAACTGATATTGTAAGGAAAAACAGAATGGTGAACAGTGCATAAAAGGGACTTTCCTCCCCAAACTGCAAATCTGTCAAGCAATCTCATAGACTGGGACATGGCTTCCGCAATATTGGCAGATTTATTTCAACATACTCTCCAAAATTGTCTATCTTTCACCGTGTATCAGCATTGCTCAATTCCTTTGTTTATTCAGTTTGCATTAAGAATAGGCAGCTAAATCTCAGAAAAATACCCCAAATGCCTCCATAACACCACTTAGGGATCTAATGTCTACTGATATTATCTTATATTTTAATGTCTTTATTATTCATTGTTAGGCACTGTCAGCTTCCCTGACACTATAGCAACATAAGGGGACGTGGTACCCGACCCGAAGAGCTTACAATGCATTTCACACAAAGATAAATTAAAACACAATGCGTGGTGCGTTCCAGGCATCTTTGGAGAGATCAGCCTTCAAGCAAAGATTGTGTGCCAGAGAGAGTTTGCCAAGTGTCATGGAAGAACGGCAAAAGCTGAGACTGGGGGGGGGACAAAAGGATAGGGAGAGATGGGCGACTTAGAGAGGGAGGATGGTTTTGGGGCTCAGGTGCTGGATTGGCACTCAGGAGACCCAAGATCAGTTCCTGGCTCTGTCATAGCCTTACTTCCCTACTGTGTGTTTGTACAGCACCTAGCACAACCAGGCACAAGTCTCAGGGCAAGTCTATACTTTTGCCGCGACAGGCATCGATGCAACGGCATTGATTGAGCGGGTCTGCGTAGACCCGCTCAGTCAATGGGAGAACACTCTCCCCTGGACTTAATTAGTCCACCTCCCTGAAAGGCGGAAGACAGTATCAAGAGGAGGGCATCTCAACCTTACATAGCTCACATATCAACTGTCAACTGCTGCTGCCAGTGCAGATCAGCCCTCAGTTGCGTCTTCTAGGCAAAACTGTAACACAAATAATTATCCTTTAATACTAACTATTTCTGTCTGGAGAGATCATTGTGATATCACTTTTATTTCCACTTACTGCTATGGAGGTAACAAAGGTACTGTTAATTCTAGTTAACGGTCATGTAATTATTGGTTGTTAACAAATACTGTACATTGGTAACTAACAGTTAACCAAACACCAGTGAATATAACTTAATGTGTAGTATATTCCAAAACTATTTATGATTGAAAAGAGTCTAAGATCCTTCATTAATCAAGATCTTTTATAAAAAAAAAAAAAAAGTGGGGGCGGGAGGAAGAGAAGACTTCTTACAACTCACGAAAGTTCGTGGTGGATTCTTCATCAATGACCACTTTGAATCAAGATTGAATGTTTTTCTAAAAGCTCTGTTCTGAGCAGGTTTCTGGCCTGTGTGATACAGGAGATCAGACTAGATGATCAGAAAGGTCCTTTCTGGTGGTCCAGTTTGCACAAAACAAACACACACAATAGGCCTGTGCCCATTGACACCTCCAACACCGCAATTTTGGAACTGATGGGATGTGCCATTCCAAAGCTGTCACATTACAGACAAAGAGATGTTCTCAACCTGAATGTTAGACCTAGCTTCACTCAGCCAACAATGGGAGAGTTTGTAAGAAGCTCATATATAAAAAAAAGCCCTGGATTTGTATTCAGAGGGTAACTTGAGATCAGCTCATGTCAAATACCTCTATGACTCACCATGTCGATTTTCACCCTGTTATCAGTGATATATGGATTATGAAAGGAACAGGGCTTTACAGCATTAACTTTACTATAAAGTACATCATGGATGATTAATGAGATCCCTGGTCAATGGGGGGGAACTCGGAGGTCAGTTAATTCGTCACAACGTGAAAGACGTCCCTGAAGTTGTAGCATGTTGTCTGGCATAATGAAACCCAAGTACTTGTACATGTCATCCAAAAAAAGCATCTGCTAACGTATTTGCAATGGTAGTTGTCTCAGCTCCAAACTGCAATTATAATAGCATGTAAAGTCTGCGGGGAGAAAGGTGAGAGAAATGTTTTACAGGTATGTTACTTCATGCGTGAAACTTTTTAAAGTGCTATGGATGAGTTACTGTAAATTGTCAGGTACCAATGGAACATGTGCAAGATAGTGTGACACAAAGATGGGGGCATATCACAGAATTCCCTCTTGCCCAGTTCAAAGAAATGCCATCTTGTTTAACACTTCCATGCCTTCAATTGCTTAAAAGGACAATGTTTTTTTAACATTTATGTTGAATTATCTGACCTACTGTTGTGCTGCTTTCTGTAATTTTACAGAGCAAAAAATGACATGATCAGTAATGCTTTAAGCTGGTCGTGTGGCTTAACATACCTAAGCTTTGTACGGTAATCTTCTTTTATCCCACTATGTGGTTTGCAGCTGAATACTTCTCATTGCCTGTTGAGATATTAAAGGGATAGAAAACTCCTCTGTCTAAAAGCAGTCTTCTGAAACCATTGTACGTACATTTCTTTTTTTCCTCCAAAGACTCTTGTGTGCGGTAGGACAGATGTGTGTGGGTTTTTTTTTTTTTAAATATATATATATATATGTACTCACTCAAACAGGTCTGAATTTTACAGGCTGCATCTAAAAGTTATGTGTGTCATTGGGACGGTTTAGGTTTTAATGCAAAAGATACTGGGAGGCAGCATACATCTTCTTTAGACCATGGGCCTTATTTGCTTCCATGAAATTCCATGAGAAAACTCTCATTGATGTCAAGAGGAGTAGGATTAAGCCCCATATATAAGGCTGAACACTATTATTTAGCAACAGCATGGCAGTTTAGCACATAAGAAATGCCTTTGTTACTGCTCCAGGAGAAGTTCTCATCGCCTCTGCAACTGACAAAAAAATATCAGGTTATTAGAGTTCATGGAAAAGCAAAACATTTTTCATTCTCAACTCAAACATTTTGTAAAGAGGCATTTGTCACAGGCAGACAGATATCATTTCACTGCAAAATGCTGTTTCCAGGTGTGAACAAGGTTATCAAAGCCACCGATTACATGAATGGATCTCTTCTTAAGAAATGTAAGCCTGAAAAGTAATGTGACTTCCCTGCAGGCCACAGAGGAAATGAGCCGCCTTCTCTATTACTTTTCTTGCTGCACCTGTCCTGAGTGTGAGCAAGGATGTCTAGATAATACTTAGTCCTGCCATAAGTGCAGGACACTGGACTAGATGACCTTTCGAGGTCCCTTCCAGTCCTATGATTCTCTGATTCTATGTATGGTGCCCAGTCTAGCTACACAGTCAGAGGGCAACACTCTGGTCACGCAAACACTCCTCTAAATGCAATGACCTCTCGGTGAGTCGTCAGGGTTCTGGAACCGATTGTGTCTCAGTCTGTCCATATCCACCTAGGAATATTTTACACACGGAAACTGGCAGCTTCACTCAGTTCGTAGGACAGAGCAAGAAAACTGTCTGTCAGGGTCCGTCTACACAGCTGCCGAGAGCAAGTCTCATGGCCCAGGTCAACAGACTTGCGCTAGCAGGGCCTGGGGCTCTGAAAATAGCTGTGGAGACGTTCCTGTGGCATTTGTGCTCAGGCTGGAGCCCGGGTTCTGAAGCCCAACACCCTCCCTAGGCTTTAGAGGTTGAGCTCCAGCCCAAGCCACAATGTGCATATTGCTATTTTTGGTGCACTAGCATAAACCCCGCTACCACAAGTCTGTTGAACAGGACTGCAAGACTCCATCCTGGCAGCTGTGTTGACGGATCCTTAATTATCTTGATGCTGTTGCCTCTGTTGTCCATCTTTGATACTCCATCCTTTGCATGAGGTGTGGCCGTCTACACATACCATTTATGCGCATATCCATAGAGCCAAAAATGGGAGTGAATTCTTTTCTATAAATCTGCTACTCATTCAGGAAGTTATGGGAAAATATCACTGCCTCAGTGACTGCTGGCACTGAAGTCTTGAAAGTGTAAGTAGAACTAAAGTTCACTCCCTATCTCAGATAATATAAGGGAACAGGAGTAATTCAAACAAAAATATTCTCATTTGGTCACAATTAATGTTAAAAATAAACAGGCTGCAAAACAGACAGGTGGGGTATAGTATGTCTGACCTGTTAAAGAAAAGCCTGTTCATACTTGTACAGAGGTTGTTTAAAAAGAGCTTTCTTGAATTTTGTTTCTATAACAATGCTTCAAAGGAAGATGAGAAGGGTATTAATATTCATCAAGTTGTTTATTCATGTTAAAACATGCATTAACCAATTAGTCAGTGATACAGGATTTAGCTTTACTGAGCCGAAAACTGCTCTTCACGGCCTTGTATGATTCCCATTGAAGTCAATGAGAGTTGTTCATGTGGATTCCAAAGGCACTGTCTGGTCTCAGCATGTAAGTTATGACCCACATAAATGCTCATAATCTGAGTGCACGTTGGCTGAAAATGAGTCAAGTGGTACAAATGACAAAAGGACTGAATGTTTGAATTCGAGTTCAAGTTCCTCTGCATTTCAGGAATCTTTCTCACATCCAACAACGCTATCTCAATGTACTGGTCAATGCTAGTTTCAATCTAAAAATCTGCAAATGGAAGGGTCATGTTAGCTGCAAAGTTGTGTACCTGGATGTACATTGGCCTCATGAAAGGAATAAGTCATTTGAAAATATGGAATTGGTGGGTGTTGGTGATATACCTTGACTTTAGCAAAGCTTTTGATACAGTCTCCCACAGTATTCTTATCAGCAAGTTAAAGAAGTATGGGTTGGATGAATGGACTATAAAATTGACAGAGAACTTGCTAGAGCATCGGGCTCAACGGGTAGTGATCAACGGCTCCATGTCTAGTTGGCAGCTGGTAACAAGCGGAGTGCCCCAGGGGTCGGTCCTGGGGCCGGTTTTGTTCAACAACTTCATTAATGATCTGGAGGATGGGGTAGATTGCACCCTCAGCAAGTGTTCAGATGACACTAAGCTGGGGGGAGTGGTAGATACCCTGGAAGGTAGGGATAGGATACAGAGTGACCTAGGCAAATTGGAGGATTGGGCCAAAAGAAATCTGAGGTTCAATAAGGACAAGTGCAGAATCCTGCATTTAGGACGGAAGAATCCCATGAACAGCTGCAGACTGGGGACCGACGGGCTAGGCAGCAGCTCTGCAGAAAAGGACCTGGGGGTCACAGTGGATAAAAAGCTGGATATGAGTCAGCAGTGTGCCCTGGTTGTCAAGAAGGCTGATAGCATATTGGGCTGCATTAGTAGGAGCATTGCCAGCAGATCAAGGGAAGTGATTATTCCCCTCTATTCGGCACTGGTGAGGCCGCATTTAGAGTATTGTGTCCAGTTTTGGGCCTCCCACTACAAAAAAGATGTGGAGAGTTGGAGAGAGTCCAGCGGAGGGCAACAAAAATGATGAGTGGGCTGGAGCACATGACTTATGAGGAGAGGCTGAGGGAAATAGGCTTGTTTAGTCTGCAAAAGAGAAGAATGAGGGGGGATTTGATAGCAGCCTTTAACTATCTGAAGGGGGTTCCAGGGAGGATGGAGCTAGTCTGTTCTCAGTGGTGGCAGATGACAAAACTAGGAGCAACAGTCTCAAGTTGCAGTGGGGCAGGTCTAGGTTGGATATTAGGAAATGTTTTTCACTAGGAAGGTGGTGAAGCACTGGAATGGGTTACCTAGGGAGGTGATGGAATCTCCATCTTTAGAGGTTACTCTTCATCAGGTGGAACAGGGACTTAAATGTGCATCTTCCACACCCCAGATGAGTGAGGTGGCTGTTCTGGGGTGGGTGTTGCCCTTGTTTTGACCAGAAACTCCAGCCTACACTGAGAAACCTGCCTGCCAAAGGCGTCACTAAAAATGATACATTGCCCTGAAAAGTTTTGTTTTTCCCGAATCAGCCTTTCCTGATGGAAAATGTTTAACTGAGAAGCTCCCAATCAGTTCCAGTGCTGGGAGGGCATGGCACAAACATTCCTACGGGGTAAGCCAATGCACAGTGAGTCTGGGTAACTCAGAAAATGAGAACATAGAAAATTCAGTTAGTCAACCCATCCCTAAAATGCAGCTCTGGAGGTAGAGAGCAAGGTTGCGGCGTTAGGCAGAGCCCTTCATGAACAAGGGTTGGTGTATAAGCTGACCCACCCCAGGACTAGCCCTGGGGCGCACTGTGCCTAAGGCATCAATCACTCTGAAGCACAGTTCCCTCCCTCTTTCCCTTTGCTGCTGGTGGGGTGAGGAGTTATTTGAAGCTGACTTTACCAGGCAAGGTTCTTATCCATTCCTGCAGCCTCCCTGCTCTGCATTTGTGGGACAGAGGAGAGGAAAGATGGGCTAGAGGATTTTGCAAGGTGAAGTGACAAGCTAATGTTCTTCTCTTAAGTTTATTACGAGAGAAGAGCCTGGCTTGCCAGTGTAACTGAAAAAGAACAACTCTGCCCAATCATTTTATTTTTTGTTTTCAGCACCATGAAAGCATCCTAAGTCGAGAACCAACTTCTTCTCGTGCACTAGCCTCGAGCTGGTACATTCTTAGTCAATGTAGTACTAGCACACTAAAAATAATAATGGGTGCACATCAAGTTTTTTCCCTTGATTAAGGAAAAGTCTTGGCTGCCTGCTACCAACATGTGCCACTGTCTCCTCTACAGATCAGAGTGTTTGTACAGGT
This sequence comes from Emydura macquarii macquarii, assembly GCF_026122565.2. Classification (NCBI taxonomy): domain Eukaryota; kingdom Metazoa; phylum Chordata; order Testudines; family Chelidae; genus Emydura; species Emydura macquarii. The sequence goes on from NW_027131688.1 coordinate 3,938,106, forward strand.
GGCATAAGAGGGTTCTGGAAAATGTCAAAGTGAGATGCAATAAGGATCACATTAACTGTGCTCCTGCTGGCACTCGACACCGCTAACTCTAGTCATCTGCATGCAAAAGAAGAATGAAGAGGTCTTTTGTTTCATCATATTACAAATCAAACTAGCCATAATAATAAAACTCTACAGCCTGCCGATTGAAAAAGAAGTGCTCCCCATTTCTTGGGAAGCCATGGAAAATGTAGAGAAATTCTGGTGTTAGTAGTAATAATAACAACAATAAAAAAGACATGCAAATATTCAAGGGGTGCATATTAAGAAGAATTGAGTAAAGTAGTGGGGAGAAGGCTAAAGCCACGTTTGCAACCCCCTACTCTTCCTGGATCCAAATGTGCAATTTTTGGCCCTAGCTAGTGATCTGGGCCCATATTTCTAAATGAGAGTGTGGGGAAAATCTGTGTCCTTCACCTGTCTTTCATAATAGATGCTGTTGTACCAAAAACTGAAAGACTGTCTCTATATGGAGTAGCAGAGGAGTGCTCAGTCTTTAAAGTGTTATGAAAACTCTGTGTAGTCAAAAGGTCCTTTATCCGTTTATTCTATAAACCATTAAAAAGTTTGCGCATCACGGTTACACATTGATCAAGTTTCTAATACTCTGTATAACATCCTGTTCTAGGTCTATGTTACCAATGATGAGAAAAATGTCACACACACACACTGTTTTCTATTTCCTACCTCCACCAGCAAGGAATCAGGAGTTTGATCTCAGGGACTTCAGGCAGGAAAAATGAAACAAAGACCTTGAAAGGTGTTAAAAACCTCAGCTCCCAGGGGCTGAGAGGTCAGGAGTAAGTTAGATCTACCTGAGCCATTAGTAAGATAACAGACATATAGACCTTTTGTTGTTTTAACCCTTTTCCTCTCTGCTTTCAATGGGTAAAGAAATAACTCTGTTTTGAAGAACCTTTTTGTGTCACTGCATTTTCATACTGCTCACAAATCCTGAAGGGAGGGTGACAGGAGGGGACAAAACTGAGCTGGACTTGCAGAGGACATATTGTTGGTAAAAAGGGATGCTGCAACCTGTAGACCCGCTCTGCAAGTGTGGTGAATTGTGAGATTCCACCCTGAGAGAGAAGTACAAGTGCAGATTTGTCACTTGGAAGGGATACCTAAACAGAGTAAATAAGGGGTCAAAGGTACAGCTCACTCAGACCCATTACAATGTCTAAATAGGTGTTTGTGAATCCCTACTGCAGGGGTGCCCTGATCTTAACTGGGACTTCTGAGCATACTGGAATATAAATAAATTCAGGTAAATACGTGAGGATACAGTTTGTACAGAAGATAGTCAACAGAATCAAGTTGTATTGCATTGCATTCAGGGTGACAATGAGACAGGGTAATTAGAAAATAAGCAGAGCTGTGGTTAAAACGAAGTCAAACTCTGGGTGAAAGGGAGACACCATTATAAAAAGTCAACCTGACTGGGTTTTCAAACAGTGTTTAGACATCTGGTCACTTTAATTTGGTAACCTTTCTCTTGAATGCTTAATCTTCCTAATTCTACCTACTTTGCTAAAACCCCCACTGAATATGCATTAGACATAATGGCATGAGTGTCACATATTATAAAAGTTGTATTTCAGCCTGGGGGCAGGAGGTGAGAGAGATGTAGCCCTTGGGAGATGATAGAATGATGGCCACTGGTGATCAGGAGGATGAGTGAGGAGAAAAATAAGGAAGATGATGGCTAACATTTCAGTGTGTTCTGCAAGGGATGGTGGGAGTATGTGGATGCTCAGATGTACATTCTATATTACTTCTACCTACCTTATGGATAGAGAATGTTTGTGACTTTGCTAAATGTATTAATAAACTATTTGTAAATATAGAAGGGTTCCTACAGGGTGAGTGTTGCAGCTGTGCACAGTGGGGTTCCCAACTATACAGTAATTTTAATAATACTGGGCCTGATTTTGGGACAAGAACCTGGGAAACCTCAGAGTGATAACTGGGAGTTCTTACGTAATCAATATAATTCGTAATTAATCTATACATTGGGCTACAAGAGAGAGGGGTATTTTTACCTGCATACATCTCTTCTAAACATCTCTCATTAGAAACCTGGGAATTCCTATTTCACCCCAGCCAACCTACTCCATCTTACTCGTGAAATCAGTATTGCAGAACTACAGAGAGCTGTAATGGCTTTAACTGTAGTACTCAAGAGCCTTAAACTCACATTAGTCTCATTTAATTCAACTAGAGGGAACGCAAAGAGAATTGAGTTCTCTAAGCTTGCTTGGATCTATTTTCTAAAATGCCCTTCAGTGTGCAATTAATGTTAGACGCTTGACGGCAACAAGAATAGATTTCCCTGACGTGCACATAGGCAGCCAGCAGACCTAACACATGTTTTTCTGTTGATGCTAATGTCGGATTGAGGGTGGCGCCTTATGGTTCCTTCCCTGAATTACTTGTCTGTTAAAATATGGCTAAAGAGAGAGTTTGGCAGCTTCCTCTCCCTTGCATGGGAAATATTACTTCCACAGTGACCACTTTTTGAAAATTAGTTTGTTCTGGAAGCTTTCCTGCTATGGTAACTGAGATACCGGCGCTGCCTGGCTATCGGCAGAAGCTTAGATTGGTGGGTGATCCAATGTGTCTCTGCTGTTTGAGGGGGACAACATCTGAGGTGGTGGTGGGGGGAAATATGCCCCTGTATTTGTCACTCACCTGCACAATGGCTCATAAAGGGGGATTGAACCTGGATCCTTCTGTGCTGAAAGAATAGGGCACCACCACTTGAGCTGAATAAGTAATGCCTTTAGTTAAGACTAGTAGTAGTTAATTATTCTCTTACCTGAATCAGCCTCTAGGAGGAGAGTGGTAACCCACACTGAACCATGGGCTACACGTGTAGAATTAATTTCCAGCGTGGACTCTGGCAATGGGTCTATGTAAATCTTTAGGTCTTTTCTCCTTTTGAGACCTGCAGGCATGGTCCAGCACTGCTGTGTAACCTGGGGTGGTGAGAAGACTTCTGGTCAGAGGGAGGCCTGTCTGCATCAGCCCCAGTTTCTAGCCTACCAACTTGAACCAGACACTGGGGAAGGATTTGATGCATGGTGCCTATCTGAAGTACAGGGCAGTGTGATGTTCCCCTCTTCAATCTGGACTGGTATATCTCTGTGTCACCTCAATCCCTCGCTCCTGGAGCCTGTCTTGCACTTGCCCAGCTGTGTGAACCCCCACTCCTGGGTCAGCTCACTCACAGCCTCCTGCAAGCAAGCAAGTCTTACCTTAGTGAGTTGGTGATTTTGGCCAGCCACTCGTTGGATTCTGCGATACAATGACCCCAAGCCACTATCCTCAGTCCCAGATGCAACTCTAGGAACTGCCATCTTACAGAATTGAGTGCAGCCCACTGGACTCTGCAAATTTATGTCTGTCAATGTACCAAAGAAATTGATATGCACCAGCTCTGCCACGCTAAACGAGGTCTCTACACACATTCAAACCACATGCACTGCTTTAGATAAAACAAACCAGTTTATTAAGCACCGAAAGAATTTAAGTAATTACAGACCAGAATAATACCAATCAGATTTGATCAGGAGTTGATAAAAAGGCGAATTGCATTCTAAACTAAACGTAACACCGCAGCAGCCTGGCAGTCTTGGATGTTACCTTAACACAGGCTGGCTGACTCCTTTAGCCAGCCCCACCCCATGGTCAGTCTTTCAGTTACTTGATGTTGCTTCCTAGATGGATTACAAGGGTGATCTCCAGAGACCAAACTGCCTCTCTTCTAACAGATTCTCCTGCCACCCCCTGGGGTCAGGTGCTTGGCGATGTCCGGCATGGCTTCCTCCGCTTCAGTCAAAGGAGCATCGCCTTATCAGAGGCTCAGGCCAGTCCATGGTTCCTGTATGCAGGCTTCAGTGCAGTGTGAACTGCCTCTGCTTTGTGTTCCCTGGATCTATTCAAGCCAGGTGAGACACGCACTTGGGAATGTTACGTAGCAGAGCTTCATAACGGCGCACATGACATTGCAACGAGCTCACCACCATAGCAGCGTTCAGTGTGTCCTGAGCATTCCCAGAGCGCCTCACATGACACACTTCGCATTACACAACACACAGTCACGCTGTGAGAGTGAGGATGAATGACACACAATCGCACCCGAAGGGTGTACCTGGGGTACAGTGTGTCACAGGCAGTAACTGAAGCAGCTCAGCGACCACGTTGAGATACTGTTGGCTTTTTAACGCCGATCGGTGTACAAGCTTCAAAATGTTTGCGCCGTTCCAGTGAAGGCCAAATAAACGACAATTGCCTGCTTTGTTTGTTTCCTCGGAGACGCTAGACCTCTTCAGAATGCACTTGACTATCTAATGGAGTTGTTACACACTGTTGGGGCACCCGTTTGTGGCTGCATTGGGGGGTTAGCTCTGTCTGGTCTGACACCCCCCCTCCTTTGCTCACTCACACTGCAGCCCCTCTTGCTCCCTCGGGGTCACACTGCTTCTTCTTCAGGCTTGGACCTCTAGCCAGGTCACTACACAGCTTTTCCCTTCCAGGGGTAACAGCCTCACTGGACCAGCTGTCCGGGTACCATTCCAGGGAGTCTTTATTCAAGATTGTGCAACTTTCCTAGAGGCTGGTAAGGGGATCTGGGGCTACCCGCTAGCTTAGGGACCCTACAATCAGCAGCTGAGAGCTGTACTGTCTCAACCCTTGTTGCCTTTCCCTGGGCCTCTTCCTTCTCCATTGCACCTCTGGGTACGCGTCTGCTACACCCCCAGGTTTCCTCCTCTTCTCACTAGGCCCAGAGAATGACTCTATACAAACCCCTGCCTATTTCTGCCCAGATGGGCTCCATCGTCCATTAGTGCTTGTCAGCACAGCCTACCAGGTTAATTACCCCCTTCTGAGCCACCTTCATCCCTTCAAGGGTGGGGTGGGCTGAACATCCCATCACAGACTGATCAGAGGTTCCTTGCATGTACCAGCTGCATGTGGAAGGAAAGCGATCCAGTTTAAACACTTTGGGCCTCTTCTTCCCTTCCAGGTTTCACACTGAAATTTGGGTTCATTGTATGTCTTAAATTACAGAGATTACTAGGATCAGTTGATCTCAGGGGTCAATGGGTACCATTTGAGCACCTGGAAGCTTTGTCTGTCATGTAGATTCCTTTACACCTATGTCACCTACACAGCCAGTCATTATGCATTCATTGTTATATGTACACATGGGAAGTGCAGAAAACAGCTTTTTTTCATATTTATCCATATTGGAGTCCATTTATTTTACTTTTCCTACGGTTTCCTACTCCAGGTGTATTTTTGGCACCAGGAAACTGCCCACAGGGTAGGAGATGAAAGGAAAATATGGGGATAAAGTAATGGGCCTAATGGGGTATAGTTCCCTTTAAATCAATGAGGTTATGCAGATTTATACTAGCTGAGAAGCTGGCTCATTTTTGTCATCCTAGTCTCCAAAGTGACAAACTTGCTATTGCCTTAGATTTTAGCAAGCAAAATGCAGTAATACTTATTCTGTGTATGACTTCTATGTAAGCCACCGATGCTGGTACATGGATTGCTTTTATGTCCGATTTCCTGTCTGAATTGGGAATGTGTTTTTCAATCAGCTGCATGCATTGCTCATAACAGCCATTTGAGTGTACATGTTTTGGAAAGGACTGCGTTCATACAACTTAAATGAAGGAGTTAAAAGTAAATTGAATTACCTCAAATTTCACGAGGTTAATATTGCCAAAACCCTCCCTGATGGACTTGGCACAAAAATAATTACTAGAATGTACTACAAAATTCAATGTAACTTTGGTTTTGCACTTTTACAATTTGTATTTGCTTTTATTTATAACTAAAAAGATTCATAACACGAAAATTGCACACACAAACAGAATATCAAAAGCTAATTTTCCCTTTGTACCTTTTCTTTTCTAACCACCATGTGGCTGGAATTGTGTGTGAATTAATATTATTCATAAAAACAGCACAGATAGCAACAAGGCCAATTACAGCAAAATATTCCCCGTCTTTTTAATTTCAGAGGTTATGGAAAATGCTGTTCTCTTGCAAATTTAATATCTTAACAAAAATGATGTGGTATGTAATGTTTGACTTTTGACCATGACATTTGTCAAGCTGGCAATATTTTGCCAACAAATTATACAGGGGGTACACGTTAGTGAATTTTCATGAGTTAGAGGGAGGCTGCCATTTGCCTTCCAAGTATTTGCAGTGCGCTAGCTTAGTGGTTCTGATCCAATCTGATTAAATTCACAGTTTGTAATATCTAAGCTAGTCCATCACTGCCTGGGGTTCCATTTTGGGAAGTTGATTATTTCTGGAGGTATGCTGTTGTGCTACAGTTTCTGCCCACCTGAGACAGAGCTTGATAAAATCTGGAGTCAAACTGTCCCCACTGGATATTGCTAAAGAACTAAATCCTCTGATTTAAGACCTATTTGAAAGAGAATAGAAGATGATCCATTAATTATAGAGGAGGGAACGGAAAAGTTGAAGTGTGCCTACGGTATGCTCTGAAAGCTTGTCTACACTTGAAATGCTACAACAACACAGCTGCCCTGCTGTAGCACTTCGGTGTCAACAGTATCTATGCCGAGGAGGGGAGTTCTCCCATTGCTGAAGGTAATTCACCTTCCCGAGAGACGGTAGGAAGGTTGATGGAAGAATTCTTCCATTGACCTAGCACTATCTACACCGGCGCTAAGTCAGCTTAATTATGCCACTCAGGTGTGGATTTTTCAACACCGCAGATCAACATAGTTAAGCAGATTTAATTTTCTAGTCTAGACCAGGCCTCAGATGCGTTTAGAACATAAGGATTGCTAGGCTGCGTCAGACCGAGGTTTTTATCTAGCCCAGGGTCTTGTCTCTGAGGGTCCGTCTACACAGGGATAAAAGATCCATGGCTTGGCCACAGCTGACCTGGTTCAACTGACTTGGGCTCAAGAGGCTCAGGCAGGTAGGGCTAAAAAAAAAAATCACAATGTAGACATTCGGGCTCAGGTTGGAGGCTGAGCTCTGGGCTTCTCAACCCTCTTAGGGTCCCTGGGCATCTTCACAGCCATTTTTTTTAAGCAATGGAGCCAAATCCCCGTGAGTCCGAGTCAACTGACCTGAGCCAGCTGTGCTTTCTTTTTTTGTCCCTGTTTAGACATAGCCTGACAGTGGCCAACATCAGTGCTTCAGAGGAAGATGCACTAAACACGGCAGTGTCCAGTTATGAGAACCTATCCCCAGGGGAAATTTTAAACCCCTAATACAAGTCCAGCTTCGCTCTTTGGAAAGCTACAGGACTGTGCCTGACGTGTGAGCACTTTGGCAGAACTCACTCTCCTCATTACTATTCTTGAATTCTCCAACTTAAGGCCCATCCTGCTAAAGCCCTGGGCATGATGTTAAATTGCATTCTCCACTGCCTTCTTAATTGAATCATAGCTTCGTAGAAGATTAGGGTTGGAAGGGACCTAAGGAGATCATCTAGTCCAACCCCCTGCTCAAAGCAGGACCAACCCCAATTAAACCATTCCAGCCAGGGCTTTGTCAAGCCGCAGCTTATAAAAACCTCTAAGGCTGGAGATTCTACCACCTCTCTAGGTAACCCATTCCAGTGCTTCATTACCCTCCTAGGGAAAAACATTTCCTAATATCCAACCTAGACCTCCCCCACTGCAACTTGAGACCATTGCTCCTAGTTCTGTCACCTGCCACCAATGAGAACAGCCTAGCTCCATCCTCCCTGGAACCCCCTTTCAGGTAGTTAAAGGCTGCTATCAAATCCCCCCTCATTCTTCTCTTCTGCAGACTAAACAAGCCTAGTTCCTTCAGCCTCTCCTCATAAGTCTTGTGCTCCAGCCCCTTCATCATTTTCATTACCCTCCGCTGGACTCTTTCCTATTTGTCCACATCCTTTCTGTAGTGGGGGGCCAAAACTGGACACAATACTCCAAATAAGGCCTCACCAGTGCCGAATAGAGGGGAATGATCACTTCCCGTGATCTGCTGGCAATGCTTCTACTAATGCAGCCCAATATGCTATTAACCTTCTTGGCAACCAGGGCACACTGCTGACTCATATCCAGCTTCTTATCCAGTGTAACCCCCAGGTCCTTTTCTGCAGAACTGCTGCCTAGCCCATCGGTCCCCAGTCTGTAGCTGTTCATGGGATTCTTCCATCCTAAGTGCAGGACTCTGCATTTATCCTTGTTGAATCTCATCAGATTTCTTTTGGCCCCATCCTCTAATCTGTCTAAGTCAATCTGTATCCTATCCGTTCCCTCCAGCGTTATCTACCACTCCGCCCAGCTTAGTGTCATCTGCAAACTTGCTGAGGGTGCAATCTACCCTATCCTCCAGATCATTAATGAAAATGTTGAACAAAACCGGCCCCAGTGCTGACTTGTGGAGCACTCTGCTTGTGACCAGTTGCCAACTAGACATCGAGCCATTGATCACTACCCGTGAAGCCTGATGATCTAGCCAGTTCTCTATCCATTTTATAGTCCATTCATCCAACCCATACTTCTTTAACTTGCTGATAAGAACACTGTGGGAGAATGTATCAAAAGCTTTGCCAAAGTCAAGGTATATCATGTCCACCACTTTCCCTACATCCACAGAGTCAGTCATGTCATCACAGAAGGCAATGAGGTTGGTCAGGCATGATTTTTCCTTGGTGAATCCATGTTGACTGTCCCTGATCACCTTCCTCTATTCCAAGTGCCTTAAAATGGATTCCTTGAGGACCTGCTCCATGATTTTTCTGGGGACTGAAGTGAGGCTGACCGGTCTGTAGTTCCCCGAATCCTCCTCCTTCCATTTCTTGAAGATGGGCACTATATTTGCCTTTTTCCAATCATTTGGGACCTCCCCAATTGCCACGAGTTTTCAAAGATAATGGCCAATGACTCTGCAATCACATCAGCCAACTCCCTCAGCACCCTCAGAAGCATTGCATTTGGCCCCATGGACTTGTGCATGTCCAGCCTTTCCAAATAGTCCTGAAACTGTTCTTTCAGCACTGAGGGATGTTCACCTTCTCCCCATTCTGTGCTGCTCAGTGCAGTAGTTTGGGCGCTGACCTTGTCTGTGAAGACAGAGGCAAAAAAAACATTGAGTACTTCAGCTTTCTCCACATCCTCTGTCACTAGGTTGCCTCTCCCATTCTGTAAGGGGCCCACACTTTCCCTGACCCTCTTCTTTTTACTAACAAACCTTGTAACTAACATAACCCTTCTTGTTACCCTTTATCTCCCTTGCTAGCTGCAACTCCAGTTGCGATTTGGCCTTCCTGATTTCGCTCCTGCATGTTCGAGCAGTATTTTTATACTTCTGCCTAGTCATCTGACCAAACTTCCACTGCTTGTAAGCTTCCTTTTCGTGTTTAAGCTCACCAAAGACTTCTCTGTTAAGCCAAGCTGATCACTTGCCATATTTGCTATTCTTTCTGCACATCAGGGTGGTTTGTTCCTGCATCTTCAATAAGTTTTCTTTAAAACACAGCCAGCTATCCTGGACTCCTTTCTCCCTCATATTAGCCTCGCAGGGGATCCTGCCCATCAGTTCCCTGAGGGAGTCAGTCTGCTTTTGTGAAGTCCAGGGTCCATGTCCTGCTGTTTGCCTTTCTTCCTTTTATCAGAATCCTGAACTCCTGAAGTGAGGAAAGGCTGAGGGACCCCCTTACCCCAACAGAAAAGGCATTGAAGCGTTAGGCAGTTCGCAGCTCTATTTAGGTTGCTGTCTGGCAGAAGCTTCAGCCCCTGTGTCATTGAACATCCAGACTTGCTTTGAACTAGGCATATGTGATGAAGGTCTAGGAGAAGACAGTCATAGGTATCCAAGAGAGGCATAAGGGCCTGGGGCAGTGTAAGTAATGTTTTTTCAGTTAGCCTGAGTAACTCCATTTTGTCTAGCTGTCTGCAAGTAACCCAGGATTGTAGAAGGGCCCTGTTATCAGCTAAAGAAGAACTGCCCTGCCAGATCCGGATAGTTCCAGTTAGCAGGCAAAGTAAAGTATCAGCAAAATTAAAACAATGAACTAGTATAGGGACCAATCACCTCGTGTGAAATGGTCTTATCTTCTTCTTGTAGCCTTGTAGGTTGCCAAGTATGCTTATGTAGGTTAAGCTACTGCGCATGGGTGTCTTCTGTTTCATGCTTGTATAAAATGTAGTAACAATTATTTTTCAGGGTCTTTGTTCACTTGCCGCCTGTGGCTATGTGACTGACCTTCTGTAAAATAAAATCTTGGAGACTGCCCGGATTCCTGTGTGGGTTTCTTATCTATGCAGGGCAACGAACCAAACTGAAATTTCTCAGCACAATTTGGCGATCTCCACCGGGACTGACTCTGCATGCCAACCACGAGTTCCTGCTCTGGACAACGCCTCAGCCGGCACCGGGTGAGTTCACCCTGAAGGTCTTGAAAGGGGAGTGGAACTCGGTGGAAGGCTGTAAAGCAGTCAAGACCTCTTGAGTCTCGCAGTCTCCAGGAATAACAGGTACCTCTCTTCTTTTTTCTTCTTTGTTGTTCTGTCTGTTATTGTTGTGTGCACATGTTGTCCACGGGGTATGGTTGTGAGAAATGCATGCTAGTGTTAAGTAACTAGGATAAGGGCTCGGATCAGATTACCCGCCCTGTTCTTAAAGGGACAAAGCCGAGGCTGTGTTAACACAGGGTGAGAGTGGTGTGGTGTGTAAGAGACGAAAGGATTGTGGACGGAAGAAATGGGAATTGGAGGAAGTAAACCCTCCAGGGATAGTCCCTTAGGGACGTTGTTAGCAGCATGGTCTGCGGGAAAGTTACCGGTACAAAAAGGTATGACCAAGGTTCGAGCTAAAAAACTCTGCACAAAATGGCAAAAGTATTATAATAACAGTACCCAAATTTGGCCTTCGCAGGGTACCTTTGACTATTGTAAATTGTAAAAAGCAGTTAAGGGTTAAGCTGGAAAATGTGGCGCCTAGACAGATGGATTACTGGTACTGTTGGGTGGCTCTTTCTGACGGAGACTGCTCGATAGTAACCATGCCTGTTACCAAGGAAGGAAATCCGCCCCCTTATAACCTCGACTCCTTAGTATTAAAAAGCCGGCAAGTAGAGCCCCCTGAACCTTTATACCCCCTTCTGCCACCTCCACCGCCTTCAGCACTTCCTCTCCCAAAGCCTGCCGTAATAGATTTATGAGCGGCTAATAGCCCAGCTCCCCCCCCGACTTACTCAGTCCGCCGTTCACTAGAAGCAGGGCTCAGGCAGAATTTCACAGAGCTGAGGAGCAGTTTATTGCTCCGTTAAGAGTACAATTCGTGCCTGAAGGCCAGGGACAAAGAGCCTTAAAAGTACACACCCCGTTCTCGCCGGGAGATATAATTCTATGGCAACAAGCAACTCCGAGCTTTAAGAAAGATCCTGCAACAGTAATTAAACGCTTCCGGACTATCGTGCTCACTCATAACCCATCTTGGGCAGATATTACTGAACTTATGGAAGCATTGCTTACTGCCGATGAGAGAGCTGCAATTATTGCTCAGACCATAAAACTTGAGGAGGAAGGGGAAGATAAAGCTGCATGGCCCCGAGAAGACCCACAGTCGGATTATAATAATAATAAACAATGGATAGCTTTTCAGCATGCTCGCGACATTCTGTTCCAAGCCTTGGAGAGGGCAGAAAAAAAACCTATTAGCTGGGAAAAGTTTCATGCAATAACTCAGGGGATGGGGAAGACCCCGGATGCTTTCTCTGTCCGGTTGTGTGAGGGAGCACTACAGTTTGCTCAACTTGATCCAAAAAATGAGCGGGACCTAAAGGCTCTAACCGCAGCCTTTGTTAATCAATCTGCCACCAATATTCGAGAGTATTTCCTAAAGTTTTGCCCAGGCTGGAGTGGGAAAAACATAACTGAAGTTCGAGGGATTGCTACGTATGTGTTTGAAGGGAGAAAGGGGAAGGAACTGGCTAAGGAAAAAAAGGAAAAACAGGGTGAGTTAAAGCTGCTGGCCCTCACGGTGCAAGTGGCTATGGCTAATCAGAAAGGAAGGGGAGGAAATTTTAGAGCCAGAGGAAGGGGAAAGGGTAGGGGATATCTGAACCGGGGATATGGAAATGGACGGTCACAAAGCCCGGCTGGACCTTCAGTCTGCTTTTGGTGCAAATTACCTGGACATTTTAAAAGGGAATGCCCTAATCGGCTAGCCGCGGAAGAAGCTGCTTGCCCAGCACCACCCCAGTATGCTATCCCAGGACAGCAAGGGGCGCCCCCAACACCCATATCCAAACAAATGACTTCACAAGGCATGAAGGACTCTTATTCGCAATGAAGTTTAGAGGGGAGCTTTAACTATTTGGATGCTGAAAGTGACTCTAAAAGTTTATGTTGTTTAAGTATTCCTGTCGATCACAAGAAAGGGGGTGAACCATATGTAACTGTAAATGTGGAAGATTGATACAGGTGCAAAAAAGTCAGTTCTAGCAGTAAGTAAAGATGATGCAGATTATAAAATTGAGGGTAGTAAAATTATTGTGGGAGTGGGGGGCAATAGAACTCAAGTGCCCACTACTGCTCCTGTTACTGTTACAGTGGGACCGCTAACTGTACAACACCAGTTTTTGTTGGCCGAATCCTCTCTGGTGAATTTATTAGGACGGGATTTATTATGCAAATTAAGGGCCACTTTGCACTGTGATTCCTCTGGTGTAAAATTGGAAATGCCCCCGGGAAAGGTAAAGAACTTTGTAATGGTTTGTGAAGCAAAGGATAAAGAATTAATGTTACCCAAGGAATTACAGGACTTACCGAAATCCTTGTGGGGATGGGAAGCCACCGATGTCGGACTACTCCTCTCGGCCTCTCCAGTCACCGTGCAGGTAAAACAGGGACCCCCTCCCTTGGTGGCTCAGTACCCCTTATCCAAAGAAGCTGAGCAAGGGTTGCAACCTTTGATCACTGCCTATTTAAAGAAAGGGATTTTAAGACCCTGCACCTCCCCATGCAATACCCCGGTCCTTCTGGTAAAAAAGCCCAAGCTGGATGATCAAGGAAACCCAGTTTACAGGTTTGTTCAGGACTTAAGGGTAATTAATGCGTATGTAATCCCACGGCACGCAGTGGTGCCCAATCCTGCCACTATTGTAACTACCATCCCTGCATCATCACGTTACTATTCTGTTATTGATCTTTGTGCAGCATTTTTCAGCATCCCAATAGATGAAGCTTCCCAATACCTGTTTGCGTTTACCTGGAAAGGACACCAACTCACCTGGCAACGGCTTCCACAAGGATATGTCGAAAGTCCCACCCTGTTTTCCCAGATCCTGCAACAAGACCTGGCCTCCATTCAATTGCCAGGAGGCTCCACTTTAGTCCAGTATGTAGATGACCTGTTAATCGCCTCACCGACTGAAATGGTGTGTAAATTGGACACTGTCACGCTTCTCGCTGAATTGGCCCCCAGAGGCCACAAGGTATCACCAAGTAAGCTACAGTTCTGCCTACTGGAAATGGAATATTTGGGACATATCTTTGGACCAGGAGTAAGGAATCTCTCCCCTAAGCGAGTGCAGGCCCTAATGGACATGCCCCTACCTCACACCAAAAAGCAGGTAAAAGCAATTTTGGGTGCTGCAGGGTTCTGTAGACCCTGGATTCCCGCCTTTGAGGAGTTGGTAAAGCCACTAGTTGAACTAATCAAGGCCTCTGTCTTAGAGCCCCTTGAAGAGACTGCTGAACTAAAATTAACTATTCATAAGTTAAAACGTACTAAGTCAAGCTCCGGCTTTGGGCCTCCCTGATTACGAAAAGCCATTCCAGCTGTTTGTGCATGAACAAAGGGGGGTGGCATCTGGAGTTTTAACCCAAATGTTCGGGCCTAGAAGACGGCCTGTAGCCTACTGTTCGGCTCAGCTGGATGCAGTGGCCAAAGGAACTGTTGGTTGTTTAAGGGCCATTGCTGCCACGGCTCTGATGATTACCAAGAGTAAAGCTCTTGTATTGGGTTATCCATTGACTGTGTTTGTGCCTCATGAAGTGGAAACCCTTATAACCCAAAAAAAGACCCAGGCCTTCACTCACCAAAGGATCGCCCAGTACGAAGTAATATTATTGGCAGCAGACAACATCACCCTTCAAAGATGTTCTGTATTAAATCCAGCTACTCTTCTACCTGAACCAGTTCTGACGGAGGAGCTCCACAATTGCTGCAAGGTAATAGAAGTGGTCGAGCAGCCATGACCAGATTTAACAGATGTACCTCTCTCTAACCCAGATCAGATTCTATTTACAGATGGATCCTCTTTCATGAAGGAAGGCAAACGATTCACAGAAGCTGCGGTAACTTCAGCATTCGAAACCCTCTGGGCTGAACCGCTGCCAACTTCCTACAGTGCACAGGCTGCAGAGCTCATTGCTCTAACTGAAGCATGAAAGTTAAGCGCTGGGTTGTCTGTAAATATTTACACTGACTCTAAATATGCTTTTGGAATCTGTCATGCAGTAGGAGCTCTATGGAAACAACGGGGATTCCTCACCACAGCTGGCAATAAGATTGCCAATGCCAACCAAGTTGAAGACTTACTAAAAGCCATCATGTTGCCACGAGAAATTGCGGTCATGCATTGTTCATACAAACGCCATGGATGAAGTCAGTCAAGGAAATCGTCGTGCCGACCTGGCCGCTCGACAAGCAGCTATGACGCCTCTGCCCTTGAAAGAGTGTGCTGTTTTTGTGCCCAGATTGGAAAAGGATGAAGTAACAAACGCCATAACGCCAGAAGAAAAGGCTCGATGGGTAAGACTGTATGAAGCTGAGGAAAAGGATGGATTGTGGTGAACATCCCAAGGTAAGCCAATTTTACCTTCTATGCTTCTGAGACTGGTATGCCAACAAATTCACAGCCAAGGACATTATGGGGCATCAGGTATAACGGACACTGTTCTACGAACCTGGTGTGCCCCTGGCATCCACCAAGTAGCAAAGCGAGTGACTCAGCTATGCCCTAGATTCCAAGCTTTTAATGTGATCCCACATAAGAAGCTCAAAAAAGGTGCCCAGCCCTGGACTGTATTGCCTTTTAAAAATTTGCAGTTGGACTTTATTTCTCTGCCACCCAGCAATGGGTTTAAATACGTGTTAGTAATAGTAGATCAGCTAACACACTGGATAGAGGCAACCCCTGCTGCCAAGGCAACAGCGACTGTGGTAAGAAATTTCCTACTAAAGGAAATCATCCCTCGGTTTGGCCTTCCACAAATAATAAACTCTGATCAGGGAAGCTACTTTACCGAGGAAACCCTCAAGAAAGTATACAAAGTCTTTGAAATCACCAGAAGATTGCATACTCCTTTCCATCCACAAAGTTCAGGGCAGGTAAAAAGGGCAAACCGGGAAGTTAAAACCCTGTTGGGAAAACTATGCCGTGAATCACAGCTAAAATGGCCTCAGGTTTTGCCAATTGTGTTATTCCAGTTACGTAACAGAATTAGGGGGGATATAGGGCTAAGTCCTTATAAAATGTTGTTTGGTCATCCTCCCTTTATAGCAAAGCAGTTCCATTTTCTTACCAGAACCCTTATGGGCGGGGACCATCAACTGTATGAATGTGAAATCTTTGCGTAAGCGTCTTATCTCATTGCAGAAAACAGGTGGCATCAGGCTCCAACTGGTGCCCCTGGACTGCGAGGTACATCCATACCAACCAGGAGATCGAGTGTGGATTAAAACACCCAGACGTTCTAGCCCCCTGACGCCAGTGTGGGAAGGGTCATTCCAGGTACTGCTGACCACACACACAGCAGTAAAAGTCGCAGGGAGGTCCGCGTGGATTCATCATTCCCAAATCAAGCCAACCGTATGTGACGACAGTACCCCGGCTGTGGTACCGCCCTTAAAGCTAACCAAACAGTCAGACTGTGAACAGTGGACTATTGCCGTATTAACCTACTAGTTAATAGGTTATGCTTTGGTATCAGGAGGTTATTCTTGTTGTTGTTGTGGCTGTGTTGTTTGGTTGTATTCTACTCATACTGGGTTGGAAAAATCGGCATAATGACAAAATCCCAGGCCTGCAGCTCCTCTGCCCCCAGTAAAGCATTATTTCTCTGTTTCTGTCTCATGCCCAGCACGGTCATCGGTGCCTTATGGGGTAAAAACGCGGTTATTAAATTAGCCAAGCAGGTGGCCGCTGCCTCAAATCGGTCTCACTGCTGGATTTGTGTAGCTGGACCACTAGCACTCACAACTGGAATCCCCCTTTTGAGAATGCCCTTAAATTTATCTACACTTGCAACTGGTCTTAATCCACAGTTTTGGAATCAGCCTAAGCCCATATACCCGGTTCCCCCATGGCCCATCATGATGGCACACAATGTGTCTGGCGCTTGTCTTAAACGAAATTATACTGCTTCGGGTGTCTTTGTGGGCAATTCCACTTTTTGCAACACCTCCGGAGACTGGACCAACACAACCTATACTCCCAGGTGGTTTAGTATAAAACCCCGCGGGTGGTTTTGGCTATGTGGCACAGATACTTACAAGCACCTACCTCCCAATTGGTGGGGATGCTGCACCATGGGGGTGGTTCTTCCCTTAATCACCATTTACAACCCGGACCAACTCCAGGGTTGGACAAGGGGACCACCTCAGTTAATAAAGTGGGCTCCTAACCCTTTAGTGAAAAGGTCAATGGGATTTCACTCCTTTACTAGGTGGTTTCTCCCTTGATTGGGAGTTAGTAAGTTGGAAAAAGGATTAATCAATGTGTCAGCTGCCTTGGAAACTTTAGCCAATAACACGGCAGATGCCCTACAGGCCCTACAGGAGGAAGTAACTCAATTATCAGGAGTGGTAGCCCAAAATCACATCGCTCTCGATTACCTCTTAGCAGCCCAAGGAGGGGTATGTGCAGTAATAAATTTATCCTGCTGTGCTTTTGTTAACCAACGGGCTAGGGTGGAAACAAATGTTCATATTATACAGCAGCAAGCATTATTGTTTCATGCAGTTACTCTGGATAACACAAATTTTAGCTTTCAAAATATATGGCATTGGTTCACCTCTTGGCTACCCAACATATCTTGGTTGCAGAATTTTGTAGTGGCTATAATTTCAATTGTTGTACTTTTAATTTGTGTGTGTTGCTGTTTTCAATGCCTAGGTAATTTACCATCTGTATGCTCTGCATTTACCCAATTTGTAAAACCAAAGGTTACTAATATGCAAATGCTAACCCAAATTGAAATAGTAGGTATTAAGCGTAAATTGAATCAAATTTACCAGTAGTGAGTCATTGCTAAGTACCTTAGTATGACTCAAAGGGGGGAATTGTAAGTAATGCTTTTTCAGTTAGCCTAAGTAACTCCATTTTGTCTAGCTGTCCGCAAGTAACCCAGGATTGTAGAAGGGCCCTGTTATCAGCTAAAGAAGAACTGCCCTGCCAGATCCGGATAGTTCCAGTTAGCAGGCAAAGTAAAGTATCAGCAAAATTAAAACAATGAACTAGTATAGGGACCAATCACCTCGTGTGAAATGGTCTTATCTTCTTCTTGTAGCCTTGTAGGTTGCCAAGTATGCTTATGTAGGTTAAGCTACTGCGCATGGGTGTCTTCTGTTTCATGCTTGTATAAAATGTAGTAACAATTATTTTTCAGGGTCTTTGTTCACTGGCCGCCTATGGCTATGTGACTGACCTTCTGCAAAACAAAATCTTGGAGACTGCCTGGATTCCTGTGTGGGTTTCTTATCTATGCAAGGCAACGAACCAGACTGAAATTTCTCAGCACAGCAGCTACTAAGATTTCCAAGCAGCCCTGTTTAGGGATGGCCTTTTTGCTGCGTGTGAGGGTGGCCCTAGAAAAGGTGGGTCAAACAAGCTTTGCCTCATTGTTTACATCCTGGTCAACTGACGTTATCAACAGAATTGCTTGTTGGACTATTTGGATTTTGTCTCCTGGATATGACTATGATTTGAATTCAGATGTGAGGAAAACGGCTGTGCTGAGTAACGAGCTTCCATGTTTCAGTACTGATATTGCAGCTCTTTTGGAAACTGGGCTCTCAGACACAGACTTCATAAAGGAGAAGGACTACACCATTTACTGCCATGGCAAACCTGAAGGAGCAAGGAGAGTGTATGGGGTAGGTTTTACTATCAGAAATGAACTTTTGTCATCCGTGTGAAGCTCCGATTGCAGCGTCCATACGCATCATGACACTTCGAGTTAGTCCTTATGTCAGGCATACCAAAAGACTAAACAGCCCTCGTACAAGATGCTTGCATAAAAATCTTTGAGTAAGATGGCAAGAGAGTGACAAATGTGGAAGTGTTTGTTGTGCTGGTATGTGATTCCTGGGAACATTGATTGTTGAGAAAAGACTGAGGTGGCTTGGATATGTCAAGTGAATGCTGGATTACAGGATCCTGAAGTGTGTGCTGTACTCTGAAGGTTGTGAAATGGTCTACAATGAAAGGCTGACCACTGCGCAGTGTGATAGGGCGAAGACAGAAGGCAGCAGAAGAGTAGTGGATGGGAGCTATGTGAGCATCAGAATGCTCCGAGCCTTGTTCCCTGCTGATTAACTCAGAGCCACTGGGGGCAATTAGGAGTAGCTGAGGCTGATTAAGGGCCAGCCAGGTGCTCCATAAAAGCCCTCTGCTCCAAACAGTCAGGGCACGAGCTGGAGGGAGTAGGAGTGCCGTGCTGAGCTGTGCAGTATTAGGAGTGCTGAGCTGTGCGGAGGAACAGACTGGAGAGCAGAGTTCTGGCGTGGAGCGGCCAGGAGGAAGGTACCGGCCCAAGAAGCCAAAAGGACTGAAGGAGGGGGAAAATTAGCCCAGGGGAAGAGTGTGCAGCTTGGAAACGCAGTACCAGCAGCACAAAGCTGCTTCTCATAGGGCCCCTGGGCTGGGACCCAGAGGAGCGGGTGGGCCCGGGTCCCTACCCCCTCCCCTGGGCAGACGGGGTGACGGGCAACTTCCCGGCCCACTACAGACAAGAAAGCATGAGACTCACTAAGGGGAAGCCGGTCATCTGCCACAGCAGATTTTGGGATGCTTGCAAAGATGACTAATATCCTTTGGAATCTCTGTGGACGATTGGGAAAGAAGCGCAGAATGCTGCTCTGGTTGGCCAATGGTCAGCTTGTAGATGGAGAGAGACCTTGCGAGGTGGATTGGATCAAGCGTTGTGTGACCAGCATCAGAGGAGGAAGGAATCTGCTGCTTGGATTCGGAGCATTGCTAGTGTGTGGGGGTGCCCTACCTGTGAATGGGAACTGGCACCAGCAGAGCAAACTGAGCAGCCATAGAAGAACTCATCAGCGCACACACTACGCTCTGTAAAGAGTGATGGTGCCATTGATTGATTGCTAATGGACTCCACACCAGATCGTCTGTGGAGCACCAACTGATTCACCAGACAGGCCTATTTCTCCCCGTCCTACACCTACTGTAGTCTCTTAACCTTGAGCATAAAACATTACCAGCCCAGTGTGGCAAACACGGCAGTGGAGATTAACCCAAATGGCACAGTGTGGACAGAGCTTGAAGAGAGCGAAGCTAAGTTTGAGAATCTATTCATGGGAGGTTTTGGCTCTTGAGAAAGTCTGACGTCTCTTTTTCTCATCTGAATTCACTTGCAAGCGCCTGGTGTTTTAATTTATTTCTCATTTTAAAGAGTATTAATTGACTACTTTTTGTTGCCAAAAATTTAGCTCTCATTCTTGTAATTTTTTCACTTCGATTAGTGTAAATCTCCTTGCTAATCTGCTCCAGTATTTACCGAGTACTTCAAGTAACACAGTCCAGTTTGTTTGTCATTGCTGGCATCGTTGCCATGTTATCGTATTATGTTTACAGCACTAGATTGACTGAGACTTGCGTTAAAATGTCTCGCTGATAGCCTCCGCCGTGTATTGCTTGTGCAACTTGCTTCAGGCTGACCAGCCTCTCTCATTCTCTGATGTTGCTGGGCCATTCGCTTCTTTCTAAATATCAAGTATTTGCAGCGGCAAACCTTGAAAGGTTGCCATTTGTGTTGTCATACAGAACGCCTGTAATAGGGTGATTTTAGCCTGGGGCCAGCCAGATGAACTTACTAGGAGGTACACCCGAGCAGAAATCAGCGGATCCCCCTGTGTTGAGCATCAGGGAGCTGGACAGAGAGAGCATTGTACAGAGGCTGCTGGGAACAAATAGGTTGCAGCACAGACACCTGGGACGCGGTCCGTGAGATGACAGTGGGAAAGGCCTGGCAGTGACCTGATAAAGAGGTGAATGGATGGATCTGAGCAGGGACCGGAGAACTTTATTTTGAACGGTTTTGTTAATAAAACCAGACCCCAAGGCGGGGTGCTATCGGATGGAAAGCCTGTGTGTGGAGTTTAAGGAACCTCTGGAAAGGGGGAAAAAAGAGGGGGGTACTTGCAGGGTGGCTCTGCGTCTATTGAGTGAAAGACAGCCATGCTATGACAAGGCCCCTGTGACAGGGCTGACAACCAGCCCTCTGGTCACTGTGAATCTAATTAGCTCCCCTGCAGAGAGTCTGGCTGAGGGAAGCAGTGGCTAATTCCTAGATCAGCCTGGGCTGGGGAGAGCTAAGGCGCTAATTAGCCTGCGAACTGCAAGAGCAGAAAAGGAGCTCAGGAAGGAAGTGCAAGGGGGCAGGTGCGGGGCAGAGGCCAGCAACGGCTTTCTTCATGGCCAGACCTCTTCCTTCTCCTAAGATTGCATGGCACTGGCAGTAGAACTGCTGCCCAGGACGGGAAGCGGGAGGTGGTTGACAAAACCCAAATAACGTACACGGTGGAAAACTGGAAGTGTCAGAGCCACTCGTAGGAGAAGACAGAAGCGGAGACCTGTGCCCTGTCACAGCCCCACTCTGGTACCTTTGCCCACGACGAGCAGCACCTTACTCCATAAATAGCTCCATTGCCTTTCATCAAGTGACTTATTCCCCATGATTTCAG
Source organism: Emydura macquarii macquarii (assembly GCF_026122565.2). Taxonomy (NCBI): domain Eukaryota; kingdom Metazoa; phylum Chordata; order Testudines; family Chelidae; genus Emydura; species Emydura macquarii. The sequence continues at coordinate 3,959,118 of NW_027131688.1, forward strand.
AGAGATCGTTCACGCGCTGAGTTATGTACCTGCTAAAGTGCTTCACGGGATCAGGGCCTCAGTCAGTTGCAGTTGATCCACAAGGAGGCAGTGGCCAAAAGCACATCATTGCTATTAGAGCAATGGAGCAGACAGAGGATGCTCCTCCTCTTTGCTCTATTTACAACATCGGGTGCTCTGGCCCCACGGCTGCATTTAGTCACTTGCTGCTAAAGTCAAGTAATTCTAATCCCAAGAATTTCTTGCCCATTATTATCCAGAGAAGCTAATACAATGAGCTGATTTAATGAAGTGATCTTGATCAGAGTCATGAGGGACCTAATCAGAGTCTTTGACAAAAGAAAACAGTTAGGCATTAATTTCTTGCTTATTTGGCGCTGTCTGTGTCAGATTCACTATCTGCACTGTTGCAGCTGCAAGGAGAGGAGATGAAAAGAGAACAATAAGAAAAAAAATACATTGCTTAATTGTCTTGCAGCCTGTTGTCTCTATTAGAGCTTCTTCTGGTCCAGTCTAAAGCAAATAGCAAGTGGTGGCATTTCAGACATCAGCAATGTATGGAACACAGACGTTTGACTGTGAAATATGATAGGTGGTCTGGCTGTTGGAGGGAATCGTGGCTGCATAGAGACGGTCCATGCTCAGATAAATGATAATAAAATCCTCACTGATATGACCAGTGCTTGAGCAGAGGCTTTGATCTCTCTTCCTCGCCTCGGCCCTAATTCTCTACAATTAGGGATTTCGCCTGAAATTTGCCATCCATTGAAAGCGCTTCTGTTGTTTTTGGTTGGGTGTGACAGATATCTATCTTGTCGGAGTTTGCTCAGTGGAGAAGGAGGGCTATGTGGCATGTGCAGTGATCTGGTGCTAGACTCTGGAGGCTGCAACCTAGCCAGATCCTATCAGCAAACAGGATTGGGCCTTGGAGACCCCCAGAGATGCTGCATGAAATGACGCTTGCAGTTCTGTGCAAAGGCATTCTCTGTCTTGGGCCAGTACACATCCAGTGTCCACACACTGCCAGTGGCACTGCTTGTGCTGCAACTGGCAATGCGCTTTTTGATGAGAAATGCCAGTGAAATCTTGTTCAATTCTGAGCACGTGGGTCTGGTGAGCCTTGATTTGACAGGCCTTGGGTGGTTATTGCCAGTGTTCCTGGCTAAACTCCTAGATTTTTAGGCCAGTTATAGCCATTGAACTCATACAAAACACATAGGATGAAAGTCACTCCTGTTTTAATCCAGATCTTGATCTCAACCGATTTGCACCCATTTTGAATTTGGCCCATAATCCCGAACCCTCTAGTTTTCTATCATTACGCCCAAGGTAGAATTCTTTCCACCGCACTGATCTGATGGGAGTTTTTAAATTGTAGCAATTAGTTCCTTTCCAATGATTCTTTGGCTGCTTTTATGAGTTATATCTTGGAGTTGCCTTTGGCCAGCTATCAGCAAGTGCATTCATGAACAACCACCATGGAGTAAGAACTAAACTAATGAGCTGCAGAGCAGGTCTCCTCATGATCACCCCAAAGGCATTTTTAAAGTTACAATTCTTAATTCAACATATCGGAACTGTCCAGTTATAGGTGAACAATAGATCTACAGGGCTTTGCTTTGTATTTTAACTGATGGCAACATGAAGGAAGCCACCTAAACATTTCAAAGAGGCTACTTGAAAGCCTTTCATATATTCACCTTCTCAGAGTCCTCAGTTCTTATCTAGCGTTATTCCTTCAAATGATTCAGTGGAGGTTTTGAATCTGTCTCACTTTGTCTCCCACAGTTTGGGAGGGTACCATTTCACCACTCCTGCGTCATGTGCTCTGTGCTCCGGGCTTTTACTGTGTATGTTAGGAGGATTGAAATGAATCAGGAAAAAATACAGTGCTGCTTTTGCTCTTTACATTTCCTTGTAGGTGACAGGAGCCTGTTTTTCTCCTGCATGTCAGATAGTTTGTTGAACACCTGTGCTGCCGGTTGGATTTGAAACCTAAGTCACCTAGGTGGGCTCCCAAACGTCCTCTCAGCCAAAAGTGGCTTAGCCACATGCTGCAGTTTTGGAAACAATGCATTTAATATCTTTATGTATTTATATTGAAAGGCCTCTTTCATAGAGGCCCCTGATAAATCTAAACTACTAACTCTCCACAGGTGAGGAGAAGTGTAGGTGCGCTGCACTCAGCCTGTGCGAGGTCTCTAATGGCTCATCCAGCTTGCTCATCTTGACGCAGCATCACCTTTACTCACGCTATGAGGAGAGCTTCTAGAGGGTGGCAGCAGCTGCTGTTTCTGACCGACTCTTGATGCAGGAGGAATCCATAGGGTTGTGTTACATGGGCGTAACTTGAAAATAATCCCAGCCACTTCAATTTCACGCCAGTGTAGGCTCAAGGTCCAGTCCAGGTCACAGATGGCACTGTTTAAGTATGTGGAGTAGCAGCCACATACACTGGGTGGAATTCCACCTCATTCCTTTATTCCTGGCTTTATTTGGTCGGCGATCTGTTGCGTCTGGATTGGCACTTTGATTGTGGCACCCCAACATGCATGTCCTGGCAATCATAAAGGCACAAGCAGGGCTGGTCCTTTTTCTCCTGCTCTGTGTCTGAATAGAAGCTGTTGCTGCCACCGTTTGCAAGACGGGCCATTAAGAGAAAAAGAAATCACGAAGAGGAACAGTGAGAGAATTCAGTTATATTGCTTTCTTCAGGTGCTGCGCTATGGAGAGAGGACATCTCCTCCCGTTAGCATGCTGAACGGGGAAAAAAGGCCGAATGGGAGACAGGGAAGAAGGGTGGGATGCACGCACACTGGAAGAATTGGAAGGTATCTGAATTCCCGGTGGATTTCTAATCTGAGGGTAGAGATTGTAACAACTGTTCTGTGTATTTTTTTGAAGTTTTGAATGTATCCTGGGGTGCATGTATTCATTAACCCTTCCTCTATCTCCCTGCCGTACCATCGTTTTAAAGCACAACTCCACTGCGATCAATGGAAGATCACAATTGGAAGATCTCGGTGTTATTTACAGATGTCGGCACATCTGCCACATGTCCGCTACATGTCTGTGCAGCCAAGTGACTCACGGGCCCGTGCGTCTCCTTGTGGCCAGATGCAGCATTGCAGGGTATTTCCCTGGAGTCCTGCCAACCAGCCTGCTGGTGGTTCCCTTACGCCTTGTGACTCGGTTTTCACCAGAGTCCTCGCACCAGGTTGACGGCCTTGGTCCAGGCCCAATAGTCCTGCTGGCCTCTTGTCTTTGGACTCTTTTCAGTGAGGTTGTGGCGGAATCAACCCCCTCCCTCTATTCTGGCGGCAGGCGGTTAAGGTCTGTCTTTGATCGGACTCTTGCTTCTTCCTGGAGCTATTGCCTACATTATCCCACTTTCTTCTCAGGGGGTCTCATTCTCAGCCCGACCTGCCGTGGGTCAAGCCCCTACACCCAATTCTTAAGACGGCAAAGGAAAGGAAATTGACGGAAATGGAGAGTGGCACCAGCGTCTCCGTCCTACCGGATCCTCCAGCCACCAGTCCTACTGCCCCGTGCACGAAGGCAACCTAAGGTAACTTGGCTCTCTCTCTCTCCTTTCTCAATGTCAGAGGTCCGTCCACCTCCCCAGGCTGGGGCCTTCTGCGCTGAGCTTCCCCCATTTTAAGGCTCTTCCTCCAAGATTGGCATGTTTTGCAGGGGCGGGGCTGCCTGAGCTCGCAACTCCTTTAACACCTCCTTGCCTGGAGCGGGGTTTTGAATTGCGCTGAAGTAGTTCGTGTTACCGAAATAATAATAGTCTAACCTTGCACACTCCCACACATTCGTTCCTCTTGTTCTATAAATAGTTTAAAGCCCATCACCTCTTTTATTTCTGTTTCACACCTGAAAATGCCTTTCCAGAGCATGAAGGAAAGATGTCTGACTCTCTGTGAACCATGGTCTGTAAATCTAATGTCTGAGTGCCTGCGCTCTTGGGTGTATAAATGGCAGTGGCATGCTAGGAAATTCCAGACCTTATTGTCCGTTTTCATTTTCTCCTTATGCATAGAAACTTGCACCTCATTATAAAGACTGTGGTGGAGGAAGGTATTATTCAAGAGATTCAAGATTCTTGCTATGGGAAATAAGAAATACATTCACTGTGGAAACTGTGAATCAAATATGTGTTATTTAATGATTTCCTCACAAAGTCTTTAGCATTTTGGGGTAAGTTTAGTACAGGGGATTTCTAACAAGTCCTTCCATGACCATCTGGGGGATCATTTACCATAGTTGTCTCCATAGGACGTTTATTAATGTGAAAGTTCAGTACATTCTTTACTTAGTTACATAAGGAGAGAAGATGTTAGATTTCAAGCATTCATTAGGGAACAGTCCAGCATTAATGGTTTGATGGATAGCTTTACTATTAGCTCTTGAAATAATTATGTTTTGTAAATGGAATGTACAGAGAACTCATCAGCAATGCTGCAATGTCGTAATGCATGCAGAAAAATGAATACCGCTGAGCCGCCGAACAGCCAAGTTATCTTTTCCAGTCTGAATCAAAATGCCACAGCTCATAGACTGAAAGATACCGCGCAACCCTCCTAATTATAAATGCAGTGGGCCCTCTGGATAGGGGCATGTTAGACCTATATGCGTCGTATAAAAGGGGGAGGCTACGTCTCTTGGGATTTCTATGGAACCCAACAGATGTACATCCAAGGCTGCTTTGTAAAAGAGGAACCCTGCAATGACCATTCTGTAAAGAAGCGTAATGTGCGTAAAATATGCCGCAAATCCCACAGGAGACTCGGCAAATAAAACATCCCTTCTTGCTTAAGAGGCCAACCACGTCCTGTGAATTCTAAGGTGAGGATTCTGGGGATCGGTGTTCCCCAAACCTTTCTCCCGCCTCAGAATATGGAATATGCTATGGTGCATTTCAGAGGCAGCAGCTGAAAGAAGGGCGGGGGAAGGAGAGCACCAGGCCCTGCACTATAATTCTGGTTGCGGGCCAGGAAACCATTCAATTTGCAAAGTATGGTCATGAAAATCTGTATCATCCATCCTCCCAATGATTCATTAGGAACATTGCACAGAACTGTTTCTTAATTAGGAATTAAGCATGGCTTTATGTATTTTTCTCTTTCTCTAGTAACTAATAATGCAGTAGCAAAAGTGGGGCTGACTGCAACAGATACGTTTCCCGTTAGATTCACTCTCTGTTCACAAAGCCCCTACCAGCCATTTTGGCCCAGCTCTTGCAGTTAGATCTGCTCTTCTGAGGAGCCCAGCCAGGGCCTTTGTGGATCCTATTGCAAAACTGGGGCCTTCCCAGTGTGAAGGGGTGGTCTCACCGCTCACACCTCCTTGGTGTGGCAAAGCCAGCTCTCCCCGCTGGGTGTCACTTGCCACCTGCTGCCCCATCCCTGCAGTGACCTGTCTCTTCCTCTGACTTGGCTCTCCGTCCAGGTCACTTGAAAGTCTTTCCCCTTCTGGGGTAGTCCATGAACAAAAGGCAAGGGGAATTAATGCAAATAAACTGAGTTAGTAAGAGCTAGAGGGAAATGATTCCTGCTTGGGACACATCCGAACCTGCCCCTCCCTTCCCTGGGCCATGGCTGTCTGGGGAGCTCCTGCCTTCAGTCATCCCTTTCCTGAGGGGTTGAAGGTCTGCTCTCTTCCCTGGTCTTCCCCTAGCTGAGTGCCTCTGCTCAGCTTTTAACGCCTCCTCCAGCCTATACACCTCATGCAGGTGTGGTGGGGCGGGGCTGACTGAGCCCAGAGCAGCCCCTTAGCCCCTTGTTGTCCAATGTGGGGCTTGTACACCCCAGCATGCCTGGCAGGAAAAATATGCTATTGATATCCATTGACTTCAGCCTTCAGCCAGCCAGCACCATGGCCAAGATTCATTTTTAAATATGGCTGCCTAGGGTTAGGCCCTAAAATACATTTTTGGGCCCCTAATTAAGTTACCTGATTTTTTTCAAAAGTTCTGTGCACCCAGAAGCTTCCACTGGCTTCCTTTGAAGCTGTCGGTGATCAGCACCTTTGAAAGTTGGCAATATTAGGACAGAATAACTTCCCGAATACACAGTCCCCAAGATGGTCAGATGGGCTGTTATGTCGATACAAGAGCGTATGGGATGGCAGGTAAGGTTTTGTGTTAGAGTGCAAGTCTGAAGCTGGAGTATCTATTCCTTTTTGGTATCTGTTGTGGGGCATGGAAGTGAAGGCCTGTGCAGTGTGTGACCAATTGTGTTGTAAGGCACTATGAAGGGGGCAGGGAAGACAAGTACTATTGGTAGATCCAAGTTCAGAGATGCATTGCCCTTAATTCTGTTAAACATTAAAGCACGCATTTAACCATTTTATCACCAGAGTATTATTTCTGTCTCAAGAAGCTGAAGGTCTGAAATGCAAGTGTGGAGTTTCACCCAAGGAATATTGTGTACTGCCTACACCCTTCCAACAACTGTGTTGAATTTCTAGAGGGATAGGAAGCTTTTCTGTGCTAGGAGAAATGAAGCCATGTTCCCATATAAAAAACAGCTGCAACGAATACCTCCATTAACAATAAAACATGGGACGTCAGCTGGAAGAACTGAAAATGAGGAGGCTGAGCTGTTTCACCTCAGATTCATCCAGGTGAAACCAGGAAGAATAGAACCTCTCCGCAACTTCCCTTTGGGCTTGCCTCCTGAATTAGGGATAAACATCTGGCTCACAGACTTCAGTTTAGCAAAGAGCAGTAACACCAGCTCACTTCTTGCTTCATTTAGCCAGCAGCATGTTTCAGTCAGGGAGGGACAACAATATCACCGTCTCTCCCCGGTGTACTGACGCTTGGCTGATGCTACCTAGCTAAAGACTCCATTTCTGTATTCAGATGTGTGTTATCAACATGGATTTATTCATTACAGCATTAGCACTATAGAGCTAACGCATTCCAGGTATAACGCTTGACAGTTTTGAGCCCTATATAATAAACGGGCAAGATTGTTAGTGCGTCCGTGCTGCTGCTCTGTGCTCTAGAGTCCTGCACAAATGGGTGCTTTTTCTTTTCAGATTGGTGATCAGCTCTCAGGGCCTGATTCTCCTCTCACAGCAATTTTACCCTGGGGTAACCTCCACTGGTGGAATCAAGAGGGGAAGGAGGTGGGCTCTGGGGGGAGGTGCAACTCCCCTCTCGGTAGCTGCTTGGCGTATCTGGGGTACCTCTTTAATCCTATTATGCAACTGACAAACGGAAGGGTACGACATGAGTTTTCACACGCAGGTGGAGAGCGAGGCTACCCCACACTCTCCCGGCAGTGGTGGCTCCTGGCATCGTGACACGGCACAGGGGGCCATGTTGCACTGCGATCGGTGCCATTCACTCGCATTTGACCTGGCCGCTGCTCTGTCGTGACACCCCTCCATCATGATCAGCGGGACCAACCCTCAATGGTACTGTGACCCCATGTCCCAGGTCGCAACACCCGGGATGGGGAACTGGCCCAGCCCCCTGAGACAGGAGCCCCCACTGCTGGAGGTGAGGGGGACCTCATTCTCCAGCCCATCACTCAGTGCCATCTCCCACCCCAGTTGCAAAATCTGGCTCTGCTACTGGTAACTTCATTGGTATAAATGGAGCTACTCCTGATTTGTTGCTTAACAAGCAGAAGGTGCATCGTTCTTTTAACTTTAAAAATGAGATCAAATATCCCAGGGGAAAAATAGATTGAAGACCGTTGATTTTTGGTGGTTTATTAATATTTCACATTAATAGTTAAATCGTTAACAAAGTTAGCATTTTAATACTATATTTAAGATACAAAACCAGGAACAGCTACCCAAGATAACCAAGCAGACTGCAATAAAGAGAGCTGGAAGTCCTCGCCATGTATTCTGGGAGGGGGAGGGTTGAAGCCTGTAAAGGGATTTCTCTATGCTGTGTTCATTTATGTATGGTAGTTTCGTACAACATCTCCAATCTCCATGTTGTCTGTCTCTTGTGGAGGGGATTCTATTTTTACTTTGCTGTGTGTTGTTTATGGGTCTACAGGTTTGGTCCTCCAAGGCTCTAATCACTTTTCCCCAATCAGAAAAGGATATGCTTAATTTTAAGCACCCAAGCAGTCCATTGACTTCAACTATTTGACCCGGGGTTGACCGTGTGATTAGAACTCTGCAAACAAATCTGTTCATGATGTATAAGAAAGAACAGATTCCAGTTCGTACTCTTTTCCGTGTTGAGTCTACAGGGCTAATAGGAGTATGAAGTGGTAAGAAAAACCCTTCCTTTAGTCACCTAAGGCATTCTGAATGATACGCACAAGGCCCGATCTGCAGAGTAAGAAGGTGCTGTTTGTAGCTAGTTGCTTTTCAGAGTAGAAATGCGTTTTAAGTAGAAGGTTAAGTAAGGTCCACGTGGGTGTCAGAAGGAGAGGGCTTTGGCAGAGTGCATGAACATGAGTGGGATGACAGCCAACTCAAAGAACTATTTAACATCAGCAATTTCACCCTAGACACCTGCGTGGGAGGTGAGAGCAGCCTCCACCTAGCTGTGGATAGGCAATGGGCTTACCTTTGGCTCCAATGCACAACCCTCCCCATTATGCTGCTGCTCTGGCATGAGGGGGGAAGAGCAAGCTGTGCCAGGCATAGGTTTGGTGCCTATTACTGCCTGATGGAGCAAGTGGGGAGCCAGGGACCCAGATTGTGGTTCTCTGAGTCCTGGTCAGCTTTCTAGCCTGCTTCAGGGGGAGCACTAGTGCTGGAACTGGGGAGGTCAGGGGGCCATGCCCCCCCCCCTTTTTAACAAAAGAAAGCTAAGTGTAGAATTGCCGTTCCCCCCGCCCAGATTTGTTTCCCTGCAGAATAACACATTCTGCTGGGGAGGCACTGTAATTATACCTTTTGCCCACCAGGGGATGCTCTGACACCAAAAGAGAGGGCAGCTGGCTCACCGCAGGAGCAGCCAGCCATGGAGAGGGACTGGGGACTGTGGCCTTGGCCCTCCCACGTCTACAAAAGTTCCAGCGCAGTCCCTTTCTTGGGTCCTGTGGAAAAGCTGCGACTGAGTGCTTATACAGCGCTCTAAACTCACACCGTACTTTAACAATAAACATTGAGGGCAAGGCTCTGTTTTCAAAGCTGCTTGTGAAATGTATTAAAAAACGTGGGGTTTGATTCTGATCTCTCATTGTGTAAAAAAGGAGTAAGGCCCCTCTTAAAAAAACATGCAGCAAGAACAATGAGGCGCATTATCTCCGCACACACTGTGTCTCTCCCATGCCACAGTCATGGATCTCACATGCTGCGTGTCTTTCTGCTATTTACTTTCCTTCTCTTTTAAATATAATTTGCGTCCATTCTGCTCTGTCTTTCTCATCCGGGCTGGATTAGAAATGCTCTGTTTGCTGTTCAATTAAAATGGCCTCTCAAACCCTGAGAAGTTCAAACAGTTTGAGTTTTTCTTTTAAATATATCTTTCTGGATTTAATGGGCTTTGCAAGCGACAGTTTCAAAGCGGCTATTAATGGGATTTGTGCATGGAACTCTTACTTGGCACTCTAAAACAAATTTCCTGCACTCCAAGTTGCATTTCTGTGATTCAGGCCATGTCGAGCGGCGGCTGTCAGGTGTCACGTTATAACTGGTGATGTAGGTGGTGGGCTAGGTGAGCAAAAAGACTTTGTGAAAAGCACACATTAAAAATGCAGAGTTTTTTTCCTTCTTTTTGTCATTTCTTCAATACCGTTCGATTTTTTTTTCTTCAGATGAAGGCTTTCTCCCACCCCACCATCCCTATTTGTGACCTAAAACCCGGTCAGGCAATTTGCCCCACATTAAAAAAACAAAACAAAACAAAACACAATACTAACTCTATTAGCTGACCGGTATTCCCATCATGGCACTGTCATTTTTTTCAGTTCAGCCTAGTAATAGATTTTAGGAATTTTTTTTTTCTTCCTCACTCCCAAAGCCATTTAAGTGACTTGGATACTCAAGCCCCATCAATTTCCAATAGGAAATGGGTGCCCAAATCTCTTGGGTTACTTTGAAAATCTCCCTCTTTCAAAATCAAATGAAAGATTTACTCATTTAATTAGTCCAGTGGTAGTACCAGGGTAACCCACTGTTGGTATGTCTTCATAGAGGCTGTTACACTCCTGCAGCTGTCAACTCAGACATCCAGCAAGATTTACACAGGTATTTAGGAGCCTAAAGGCACAGATAGGCACTTAACATGCTTAGGTGTCCATTACAGAAGAGCCTAACTCCCATTAGCTGCTTTTGTAAATCCAACTAGGTACCTATCTGCATCTTCAGGCATGTAAATATCATTGGAAATCCACCCATTAGTCCTTTAGCTCAATTTCATCTCTGGAAGTTCCATGTTCAATCCCTTGGGATGACCAAAAAGTCTAGCATGATCCTAGCATTGTGCCTTAGGAGATAGAATCATAGAGCTGGAAGGGACCTCAGGAGGTCATCTAGTCCAACCCCCTGCTCAGAGCAGGACTAACCTCAGCTAAATTAGATAGACATTCTAGTCTCTTGAAGAACCCGTGAGAGGGCTGTAATATTCTGCCATGGAGCAGCACTTGCTTTCATTAATAATCCTGACTGAAATCATAGTTAAGTGCTGCTCAACATTAGTAAAGTTGGATGAATGAGGCCTACAGTCAATGGTGTGTATCAGGGGTTTTTGTATAGACTTAGACAAGTATCATGTCAAGATCTTGTTGGCCCTGAATAGTGGAATCAAAGTGTGGAGCACAAGATTTTTCACTTTCTTGCTGGAAGAGACACCAGCTGGTAGCTGTGTTCTCAAGGAGAGGTCCAGAGGTTCTGTTACCCATTCAGTCTTGCTCGATTTGCACTCCATCCCTTCATCACTGTGCATTGTTGAAGGTAATGCTAGTTCTCCATCACTTTCTTGCAGATTGGAATTCACCAGATTCATGCTCCAAACCAAGAGTAATTTTAAAAAGTTTAAAGATAAAGGAGTTCTGCTGCAATGCTGCAGTTGGACAGGACACCTCTGTCTTAGGCCGGGTCTACACTGGCGACGGAGGTCAGCGTAAAGTCACTTACATTGATCTCCGAACACCTGCGTCTCCACTGGCACTACAGTTAAGTTGACTTAAGTCACAGCAAAAGTCGACTTAATAAGACGATCTCTGCAAGTAGCGTAGAGCCTAATTCGAATTTATTAATCCGATTTAGTGTCAGTGTAGACACAACTTCACTTAAATCGACTTTATTGGCTTCGGGGAGGTATCCCACAATGCCCCCTTGTGACCGCTCTGGGCATTCGCGCTGTGCTGTACTGTGGTCATGCTCCCAGGAAAAGTCCCCTCCCCTCAAGCCCCGGGAAGATTTGAATGTTCATTTCCTGTGCTGCCAGCGTGGAGAGAGTACTCCTCATGGCTACTGCAAAGCCCAAACACGCTGCAGCATGGAGTCGACCAGAGGTCTTAGATCTCATCGGGCTGTGGGGCGAGGAGTCTGTTCTGGCTCAGCTCAGAGCCAGAAAAAGGAATCTGGACATTTATGGGAGGATATCCCAGGGCATGCTGGAGAAGGGACACCAGAGGGACGCTCAGCAGTGCCGCGTGAAGATCAAGGAGCTGTGCCAGTTGTATCAGAAAGCCAGGGAAGCTAACAGCCGCTTTGGCTCCTCAACCAAAACATGCCACTTCTACGATGAGGTGCACGCAATTCTCGGTGGCGATCCCACCACGATGCCACCTAGCATCATTGATACCTCCTCTAGGTCACAGTCCATGGACAATGATGAGGACTTTGTGGATGAGGAGGAGGAGGCTGAGGAGAGCAGGGTGCAGGACAGCGGGGTGTCCATTCTCCCAGAAAGTCAGGACATATTCCTGACCCCCGATCAGTCCAGCAGCACACAGGACAGCACTAATGATCCTGGGGAAGGCACATCTGGTGAGTTTTTTTTTCTTAGCAGCTCTGTCCTTTTACATTGGGTGGGGGCAGGGGCAGGAAAGGGATTTCAGGCGTTTTGGTGACTGTACTGGGGGGTTACCCAGGGAACAGTTTATTTCTGTGATGAGATATGCTCTGATAATCATCAGTTGATATCTCACGGAAACTTTCATGTAGGTAATCGGTTATCCTTTGCAAAAGTTTTCTGGGGAGGGCTGCTTTGTTCCTCCCTCCACGGTAGGACACTTTGCCGCACCACGCTGCAATCGAGGGAGCATACATCATGGCAGAGCACAGCTAGTACCCCGCTGTGTGCAGCAAATCTTCCCTTTCCTCGTGCATGACCCTCAGGAGACTGATATTGCTCATCGTCACCTAGGGAAGACGGCGCATGTTTAAAATACCGGAGCTATACAGCAGATGCCCTGTGCCTTTGTATTCCTCATTGTAGTGTCCTACCAAGTCACTTTGATTACTTTTATTTGGTTTAAGCAGAGACTATATACCCCCTGCCCCATGCTGTCCGCAGATCCCTTATGTAAAGGCACAGCGAGCAGACCCCTCTGGGATGTCAGGAATGGAATGAGGGTCTATGTTTGCCCTGTGCACTGCATGGGGAGTATTGTCTACATTGCTGCAGTTGTATCATTTTCTTCACTCTGCTAACAATGGCTTCTTTGTGAATTTTTTTTCATTCTGTGGACACCTCAGCCTTGGCCCCACCTTCAAGAAATGCTGTGGAAAGACTATCGCAGATTAGAAAGAGGGAAAAACCCCAAGAGATGACATGTTTGGTGAGCTCATGAACGCCGCAGCGGCTGCAGAGACAGAGCACAGAGCGTGGCGGCTCACCTTGTCCCAGAATACGGACATGGATAGGGAGAATCGCCGAGAAATGATGGAGCATGATCGCAGCACCACACAGGAAATGCTGCGAATTATGCGGGACCAGGCAGACATGCTCCCGCGGCTTGTGGAGCTTCAGGAGGAGTGGAGGCAGGACAGAGTCCCGCTGCAGCCCCTCCATAATGCTCCTCAACCCAGGGCTTTGCTGCCCTCCCCCACCCCCAAGAGGTTTCGGAAGAGATTGTCCAGGCCTCAGAAAGCAGCGGTGGCCATGCTGATAGCTGGGCAGCAAGCTACCACCCTACCCCTTGAGACAGTGAATGAACACTCCCCTTCCCCCATGACTTGAATGTTCAGAAATAAAGTTTTGCATCATTTCAACATGTTTCTTTATTAAATCATATCTTGTCCAGGAGGGATTTGGTGGGCACAGATATCGTTGGGAGGGCGAGGGGGGGTTCACCAAAGGCAAACAACATACAGGAACAGAAATCAGTCCTGCATCTCATTGCAGAACCTGGTTTTCAAAGCTTCCCTAATGCAAAGCGCTCCATGGTTCGCTCTCAGCGTAGTGCTGGCATCTGGCTGCTCATAATTGGCGGCCAGTCTTTCTGCCTCCACAGCCCAACCCTGGGGGAACCTCTCACCCTTCACTTCACACACATTATGAAGAACACAGCAAGCTGATATCACAGAAGGGAGGTACTTCTCACTCATGTCCAGCCTAGTGAGGAGACTCCTCCATCTACCCTTTAAACGCCCAAAGGCCCATTCTGTAACCATTCTGCAACTGCTTAACCTCTTATTAAAATGCTCCTTGTCACTGTCAAGGTGCCTAGTGTACGGCTTCATTTGCCAAAGGAGCAAAGGGTAAGCAGGATCCCCAGGATCACTATGGGCATTTCCACACCCCCAATGTGAATTTTTTGGTCAGGGAAAAAAGTTCCCGTCTGCATCTTAGAGAACAGCCCCGAGTTACGAAATACACGAGCATCATGCACCTTCCCAGACCAACCCACATAGATGTCGGTGAAACGACCCTTGTGATCTACAAAATCGGCTGCTGAAAGTTGACTTTAAGTAAGTCGACTTCACTCGGCAGTGTAGACATACCCTTAGAGTAGGGTGAACAAGGCCAACTTCACTTCTCAGTGTGCAGCTCAGACGGGCTTGCGTCCCGTTCCAGCAAAGCACCACATCATGTGGATAACTCTGGGCACGTGAGTGCTGCCATTGACATCCGTGTGCCGCTGACTGAGCGAAAGTTTCCTTCACTGGCACTAATCAGGTGCCTAAGAGTTTCGGACTGGGTTCTCAACATGCTAGTAAATCAAGCTGTACCATGGCTGGCCGTGTTATGCTTCAGCCTACAACCTCAAACTGGCGTAAATGTCACTGAACCCAAACCGGTCAGCTTCACATGCTTTGGAACTTTGCCCATGGACAAAGCCGCACAAAGTGTGCGTGTTAGCATGAGCCTGTGTGTCTGTGTGCGTGCTTGTGCATGTCAAAATCCAGGTCGGATTGCCAGGCTTCTTCTTTTCTTTTTTCTTTTCAATCCACGACTCAGAAACGTTTCACTGTCTTGCTCTTTCTAGCTCATAAACCTCTATACTTGGGGTGGAAAAGCAGAGAAAAGATCTGACCCCAAGAAATCATTCCAGAACAGGCTTTCCTTCCCAGGTTTTCTTTCCTCCCATGGCCATGTTGGAGACCTTCACATGCAGTTTCAAAACTGCTGGAGCCAAAGTGTGTTGAGGCACAAACAAACGAGATGGGAAAGTGTTTCCAGATTGTGTGGAACCTCACGGAAGGTGTGGGCATTGTGAATTTTGAGTGAAGGTTCAGGTTGGTTTTTATTTTCTTTGAACTAGACCACTCCTCTCAGCACGGTGCTGAGGGAGCAGCAGAGCAAGACAACGTGGACCTTTCTCCAGAAAACCAGCTGCATGGCTGTTACGATTCTGGTCAGTGAGAGAAATGTATTGTCACACTGACTTAGGCATGTTTCATCATGCTTCTTCCCTCTCCATAGCATACCCCCATCTCCTGCAACTCCACGTATTGCTGGTTTGCAAGACCGCCCATGGATAGAAAGAACATCTACAAAAATCAAACTCTCTTTCGGAGCTAATTCTGTCCATCCGTGTTTGGAAGACAGCTTGTTCAGAGGTGTCTGGGTGACTTTTAAGGCAGCCATCACAGGGACACTCCAGAAGCAGTCACAGAAAATGCCTCACAGGTTTCTCTTGACAACAGCGTGACACAACAAAATGACTGCTGCTGAGCGCGCTGTTCAAATGTGCGATGAGAAAACCTTACGTGACCCCCCAACTGGCTGTCTTGGCTCTTTCTCTCTCTCACTCCGCTGGGCTGTACTTAGCCACTGTCTACCTTACCCGGAACATTTCAGCAGTCACCGAACCGGCAGTTAGGAAGATATTACGGTGATCATTGCAACCAATTGCATGTTGCTGCTACAGCGAAGAAGGAGCACTTTCTCCGCCTCCAGGGCACTCCTTTAATATGCGAACAGTTGCAATTCGGCTCTTTAAATGTCGCTGGCATTTTTCTGCAGCCACTCAGTGGCTCCTCCCTTCCTAGGGAACAAACATTTAGCGCACAGGGGAGTTACCAGGGACAGCAGGTTACACTGGGATGAGCATTGCTCTGTCTGGGAATGTTACCAAGGAAGAAACAGCAGGATGACAAGTCTTACTCCCTTTCCCACCCATGACCCTACAAGTGCTAATAACCCTCTCTTTAAAACACATACCCCTTTTCCTTGCCTGTGCTAATCATTGCAGTGAATCATGATTTAAATAATAGACTCTGTATATCTTCTGTAGAGCATTTCACTTGGAGCCCTGTGGGATCCTCCTACTCTGCACATTTCCACTCAGATTCCTGTTCATAGCTAATAATTAATAATACACATTATGGGGTTCAGACAGTAACCACTTGATCACGTTTGCTCCCCACCCCTCAGCCTGTAGCTCTGTCTTCCTACCCCTTGTTACAGCAATGTTTCAATACATAGGGAAGGAAACAGTCGTATCTCTTCACCCAGCTGCAGCTTTCCAGTTTCCTCTTCCCGACAGCCTCAGGTCACACCAGAGCCAAGCTGATCACAACTCTCTTGTGCTTCGTTACAGACCCACGCTGGAGCCCCCAGCGAGGAGGCAGGCCTATGCTGTAGATGTCAGGGTAGGCAAACAGGAATGTCCCACGGGCAGCACTTGTGGTGGTAGCTGCTGTGTGTGTGTGTGTGTGTGGGGGGGGGGATGTTGTTTTTTGTGTTTCTTCACAGGCCTTTTAGCACACTGATAGGCCTCTCTGTCTAACTGCAGGCTCCATGTCAGTGACCACATTGTGCATAATGGCTGGTCTCCCTTGGGAGACTGTATTGTAGGCAGGAAACAATGGAGGTGTACCTGATGCTTAGACCACTGGCTACCTCGGATGTTCACAGTCCCTGTTGGGAAGATTGTGCTGGCAAGCTTACCCTAAGTGTCCCCTCAACTGTCAGAAGTCAATGGACGTTCAGAAATTGTCCCAGGGATCTGTTGTATAAAATGGTTTAAGAAACGATGTAAGAAGGAAACAGCCTGGATTAATGTAAGGACTTTACTGATACCAGTCAAGGGCTGTGTTAAGATTTTCGGGAAGGCAGAGGAGCGGAAATCAATGAACCAAAAATTGGTGTGTCGGAAATGAGCTTACGGATGAGCAAAGCTCTGAGAGGCTGGACTTTGCCACTCAGCGCTGCCTTTTGTGGCTCTTAAAAGAAAAAAGAACTTTGGGGAAAAATTAGCAGAAGCCGCGGCTGTCGACCATCCACCACTGTAGTGAGTTTTATTATCATGGCTGCCACCCCTACCATCTCTGGACACTGGAACGTCTTCATTCCACTTCTGAAAGATGTCCGGGCCAGAGAGAGGGAGCCAGAGGATGTCCCTGTTGAGAGCAAAGGCATACTTAGACCTGAAGCCTGCTGTGATTTTTAAGAATCTTATAGCTTAGCATAAGTGGAGGTGGGCATGTGTCAGAAATTGCAGAGTAATCATATTTCTGAGGGAAAACAAAAATGCAACGTAACTGGAAAGCTAGAAGAAACTGGCTTGAGCTACCATGAAACTTGTATTGAGAGGGGTGGAAAATTGAGATAATGATAAGCTAACACGTGTGCATAAGAAAAAGACAAGACGTTATGAACAGTTAGCCTAATAAAGGGAAGCTGAAGCTGTGTATTGTCCAGTGCCAGAGTCGACTGGGTGGTGTTGTCCTGATGACTTTCCCACTCGTGAGGAAGTAATCATTGCTTGCTGAATGTTTTGCCCTAATAAACATTTGTTAAACCCGTCTGCTGTGTGGTCAATCTCAATCCAACATTCTGGCGAGCCAGCCAGTTTGCAGGTTGAGCTAACATCTAATTCCCCAGGGATTGCCACCTCCACCAGTTTTGGCTAAATCCTAAATATCACCTGGGAGATGAGACTTTGTTACTCCCCCTCCACCCCACCTTGTGTGTTCTCTATCTTCCCTGTCTTATTTTTTCTTTTTCCCATTCCTCACCTTTTGCCTTCTGTCTAATAAGATTCTGGCTTAGCTGGCTTAGACTGTACATTTTGCAGCACTGCTGTAAGCCTGCAACCAGAACAAAAAAAGCAGAACGTGATGTCCTTAACAGCCCGACGCTGGTCTGAGTTTGCCAAGTCTTGGATTGGCTGATCAGACTGAACAGCAGTGAGGTGGGACGTGAAAGTCAAAGCAACATTTTCTCTCTCTGCTGTTCTTTTCTTCCCCCCTCCTGTGTTTTTTGTTTTCTGGAAAACAGACTTGAACTTCACCAACCACCGCTGCAACACATTTCACCTAACTTCTCTTTTTCCCCAAAAGGACAAGGCAACCATCTTTAATACCATCTAAAAGACTGTCAGACTAGGGCCCTTTTCCTTCCAAAAACTCCCTCTAGCTAAAGGGAAAGGGAACGCGGGATGTTGTTACAATGAAAGCTTTCCTTAATGATTCACATTTCAAATGATTTAACTGTTTTTCCCTTTCTGGAATAATAGATTTAAAAGCTATGATTAATGGTGTGTTTGCCATGGTACTAAGCAGGCTGAGGTCTCTGTATAGCAACCCTCAAACCTTGTTTAAAACTGTTTAATGTTGGACCATTTCAAGGTCATGTTGACACCTTTGACTCTTTGGGCCCAGACATTCCCTATGAATTAACACAACTTCCCTCTGTCACCCCCAGCTGAAACAATTGGACAATTTCTGAGCGTAGGGACAAGAGTGTAGCAGGCAAAGCGATTAATACACTTGTGCTGTGGCCCCCGGGCATCATGTTCTCTGGGTCCATACCTCTGACAAACAGCTGCTGCTCAGTGTTTTCGGTAATAGGAAAAACAGAGTAATGCTTTGTGCTTACATTACTCAGAGATTCAATTTCTTCTGGGGAAAAAAACACACACCACAATTTTGCTGAATAGCTTTAGGCTGAGGTTTTTGAAACATGACTAGTGATTTTTGGATGCCTTTGTTATTAGCTGCCCAATTTGAACCATCTTAAAGGGCCTCATTTTTCAGCAAAAATTGAGGCACCCAGAATTTCTGATCACTTTGGAGGATCTTGTTTCTTGTTCCCGTGAAACCTAATGAACGAGTGGTGATAATTATAAAACCCAATAGCAACATCTCTGCATGCTCACCTAGCAAGTGAATCTAATAAACTCCGTCTCTGTTAACAGAGTGGGGTATTGCTAAAAACCGCAGATGTCCTTTTATTAATGAAGAAAAACCCCTGACATGCTTTTAACCAAGGGGAAACCAATTATCATTTAGGCAGACGAATCAGCTGGCATTCCTCCCCACCTCCGTCTCTCAGTTAATGAAAATATAATGCATGTTGAAGTCATCAGCAACAAATTTGTTTTTGAATTGCACATTGTACCAAGCTCAGCTTTAATACCATCTTCCTGGGAAATGACAGGCAGAAATAAATGTCCTTCAGGATGATTTATACCCTGGATTAGGTGCAGGTTGTAAAAATACACTAAGTTTAAATCACTGTCAACCTTGAAACAACAGCAGAGAAGGTGATGACCCCAGTTAAAAAGAAAACAAAACTATGTTTCTCAACAGATTCAGCTGTGCGCTGTCTTTAAAAATAAAGATCTGTGCCTTTAATGTCATTTGTCTTTAAATTGAATTGGGAGTGGAGACAGAGTGTGCGTTTGGTGCAAGGTGTATTATTAATACATAGCCATTATACTGTTGTTAGCTGGAAATTATAGCGAAATTAGGAGACAAACAGTGTTAGAACAGTTTGGCATTTTTTAATCTAGCCACTTGGAGATTAAACTCCCCCTCCCCAGTCTTTTGGGGCCAGTTGTCAGCCTATCGCTGTCTACTTGAAGCTGGTAGGAACTCTGTTTCTGTGTTCTAAATATCTAATAGTCCAACTGCAATGGATGGGTTTACAAGAATTCTTGGGGTGGGTGGGGGGTTCTGCTAGAAAACTTATACCTGAATTTTTCATTCCTGACCATTCAGTGTGTGCCTACATAGGGGCCGACTCCGCCACTGTTAGGGGCCAGCTGTGCCACTTTTAGGTTGAGTAATACCTTATTGCAGGAGTGGCCCTATATAGCTTGATATTCACAGTTATTGCGCACCCAGACCTGCAGTTGAAGTTGATGGCAGCTGCTTTGAAAACCAGACCCAGAAAGTGAAGGATCCCTAATTATTAGGCTCTTGAAAAATTTGACCAAAGCTTGCACTCGAACCCATGTCTCCTAGCCTGCAGCCCTGGGCCCTATTCAGGGATGTGATAATTTATTTGAGGTTAGTCCTGGCTTTGAGCAGGGGGCTGGACTAGATGACCTCCTGAGGTCCCTTCCAATTCAAATCTTCTATGATTCTATCCCCTTGGCTGTGCTTTCTCCCCGTGACCCTAGAAATTATTATCGGGTGGGTTATGAGTATTAATACCTCCTGTTTGTACTTGTGAATTGATTTCTGTAACTTGCCTGACTGTCTGGAGAAATCTCTTCTCTTCATAATCCAGTGTCTCTGGCCATAGCCCGTCATTGTGAATGCAAGAGAGGTACTCTCATAAGCTGCTTTCCATGGTCAGTCAAAGTGGAACAATCAGAGTCCAGTTGCTATGGAAATGTAGTGTCCCTTCAAACACAGGGGATTTATTTAATTAAAAGGTTTTTTCTTACAAAATTGGGCATAATAAGAGAGTCATTACTGTCTTTCCTGGCAACTTCAGATTAATATCATTTTGCAAGTTTCATTAATTTTATCAGCATCAGAAGAGGGACAGCCTGAATATGTTCCACAAACTCTCTGCAAGTTAAACTTTTCCAATTAAAAAATAATAATTCTCTTTTCTTAGAAAAAACAAATTCCTCTTTAAATCCTGCTCTCCTAGCCAGCTCAATGTCCTGGTGATGGCATGGTAACATGTTGTGATGGGGACGCATATATAAAAAGTAAGCTCTATGTGGTTCTAAAAGTGTGAATGAGGCATAGATCTCCCCAAAAGGGTTTCATCACGAGGATGAGAATTCTTCTCAGAGAGAAGTTTTCAAGGTAAGGAACGCCTCATACCACCCCACAAAAATATGCGCTTGGCCTGGCTAAGACTGCAAAAGCCCTTATTTGCACATGTGAACATGCACTTCCATGTGCAAATCCAGGTACGACACAATACATTGTCATTCTCTGTTTGTAATGACCTCGTTTGGGCATGTGTGCGCAATTCCACATTTGCATGTACACAAGGAAGGTGGGGGCGAGTTGCAGTCACAATGGGTGAATGTGCATTTTTATGATGGCAGCTGCTCAAGCCTCTTTTGAAAAGGAGGCCCTGAGTGTCTGAAGAACAAGCATGTTCACGTCGTAGGAGCAGACTGCAGGGTTCAGCAAGTACTTGCACCATCAAAATACACCACCAATAACTGGAATAGAAGAGAAACAGCCTGAGATACCTCTGGCTTGGGTACTCAGATCTTAAAGGCGATGTCTCAGGCTCCACTCATACAAGGTTTCAGTCATTGTTTGGCCGGTGATCCTCCCATCGGCATGGGGCTTTGGTCACTCAGGCACCTGCCATGATAACTGACAATATTGTAGCACATCGTAGATCACCATTTGAAAATGAAGGTTTGGATACTGGCCATCGCAATGGAGGTCACCCAGGTGAGTGCAAAGCAAGGAAGTGATGTAGCTGTGGGAAGTGCGGTCAGTGAGGGCGGGGTATGCCCGTTGTCTAGCGTTATCCTGAATCTCTTCGCACAGAAGTCAATGAGGGCTTTACCTCTGGCTCTAGTGGGAGAAGAGTCAGGCCGATGATGAATGCTTTTGAAAACGTTATCTTAGATCATGGGAAAATTTTGAAGGTTCAGTGGCAAGTGACTCTGCATGAGACTCTAATGTGATCCACTATGATTTAACTATCCATAAAATCAGTGAGTAGCACAGTCACTGAAGCCTGGAAAAAACCGACAGGAGACCGTGCTTTCCACTACCTGCAATAAGCATCAGTGATTTGACATTGCCATGGAGAATTGTGTTAATGTGCGTGAAGCAGTGACACAGTCCTCCTGGCTGTTCCAGAAGTGAGCATTTAACTTCGTGTCACAGGGTGACCGACCCTTTAAGGGGAGATGGATCCAGCCCCATCTGTGACACTTAGCTCGCCTCCCCAAGCGGAGAAAAGGGTCAGTCACATGAGTCGGGGCATGTGACTAAATTGGTCTTGTGGGACTGAGATAAAAGAGGGGCCTGCGGAGAGCTAAGAGGAAGAAGGGAGACTAGTTAAGATTCCCCGGGTGTTGCTGCTTGGAAGTGAGCAGAGAGAGATACAGAGGAGTACTGGAGAGGTGAGAGCCAAGCCCAGCAGACAGGCTGAAGCGTGCCTGAAGTTTGAAGAGGGAGAGAATACCGATCCTCAGGCAGGATGGGCTGGACCAGCTTGAGACAGGGAGTGGGAGACTTCTGGATGTGTTTTGTACTTGGTTATGGTAGTATTTGGACCCAGCAGAGAAGGAGATCGACATGCATACAGAGGGAGCTGATGGAAACACAGCTCTGTGCTGTGGTCGCCTTTTTTTTTCTTCCAGCAAAACTCCAACGAACACAAAAGTGAGGCTCTGTACTGGGGAGGTGGGAGGGCTCAAACAGTTAAAGGGACATGGCATCACAATCCGCCACCCTGCTTTAAAAATGTTTTCCAAACACATCTACATGATCATTTGCATGGCTAACATGAAACACAATATAACCTAACTAAAAGTTGCAGGTGGACTTCCTCAGACTGGCCAAGTGCAAGAGATTATTCTGCCCTGGAATAGCAATTCACTAACTAAGCAATTTGTATGTTCAGGTGCACAACTGGTTTTTGCACTCTCTTGGGTGGTGATGAGGTGTGGCAGTGTCTTGAACAAGAGGAACAGTCAGTGGTGAGGAATTGGCTGGATCTGGTACAGAGTAAACTAGATCTGGTAACAAAGTTTCTCCCAACAAGTCATCGAAATTAGGAATTGTAACGAAAGGAGGCTTGATTGGAGACACAGAAAGTCCTACTGGAACCAACTTGGACTCCAGTACTAGTTGAGGCTACAACCAGTTCATATGTCGTTTCCACAAAATACCATTGGATAGTTTTACCACAAACAAATGGACCGAGTGCGTTTTACATGATCTCCAGATACCCATTTCACACCACAGCCATAGGTGCGAGTCCACACTAAATCTCCTGCTTGAAAAGAATAGAGATGAGTCTCAAGCTGATCAGTTTGCTTCGCTTTGGATATGGCTACATGCAAGCCAATATCAGGATGTAGTGGTCCCAGCAGGTACACAGAGATCACTTCAAGAACAGAGATGCAGGTGACCCCTAGGTCACATGGTGGTTTCCTGTAGATGAGCAAGAAATTGTGCAGTTTCTTCTGATGACTCAAAATAGACTTGTTAGCTTTTAAAGGCATGCTTAAGAGTCTGTACAAAGTGTTCTGCTTGTCCGTTTGTAGCAAGATGGGATGGAGCAGAACATATATGCTGAATCCTGTTTGAAGTTAGGAACCTCTGAAATTCTTCAGAAGAGAACTGAGGTCCATTGTCACTCACCAACTGTAATGGTAGACCAGATTGGTTAAATAATGTATGAAGATGTCCAATGATCTTAGTAGCTGGAGTAGAAGTCACTCTGAAAACTTCTTGCCATTTTGAATGTGCGTTGACTACGACCAAAGACATATAACCTTCTAATGATTCAGTAAACCTATGTGAATGTGTGTCCCAGGAGTCCGAGGCCATGACCAAGGGTGTAGATGACTTGGGCCAGGATCATTCTGAATTTGCTGACGTGTAATGGCACTTCACCTTTCTCTCAACGACTTTGCTGATCCCTGGCCACCAGACATGACGCCAAGCTATAGCCTTCATCCATACAATGCCAAAATGGCCTTTGCGCAAAGCTTCCAAAACCGGAGATTGAAGTGATTTCAGAAAGATCACCTGCATACCCCTTCAAATGCAATCGTGGTTCACAGATAATTCATGTTGACATAACACAAACTGTGTAAACTGGGGATTATTATGATCCAACACTGTACCTTGTGGTACCATTCACTTCCCAAGAGAAAGAACGTTGTCCTTAGTGGGTTTTTTTTATGTCTGTGCTAGCGTTGGGAAACTTATCCATCAAATTGAGTTACAGCACTTTGTCTGAAGTTTCTTTGGGTTGGCGGGAGTTTGAGCATGGGAGGCACAACAGCCCATCAGCACTGCAATACTGAGCCTCTTTGCGGAACTGAATAGTACAGGAATGAGCTAAAAGTAGCAATGTCCATCTCTTCCTACAAGCAGCAGCTAATGATGGAACTCAATGTTTCAGGCCAAAAATTGGAAATAACAGGTGTGATGGGTCGGCAAGTAAAGGATCAGCAAGGCAAAATGTCTACCCAACAGATAGGTATGGAACTTCCAAATTCCAAAGAAGAGAATACTGGGCTAGGTGGACCATTGGTCTGACTCAGTGTGGCCTTTCTTATGTTCCTGAATTGTGGACACCAGAAATGGATCCTGGATTCCAGCAGTGGCTGCACCATTGCCAAATGCAGAGGTAACTTACTTGAGACTCCCGTTTATGAGTCCTAAAATCACATTAACTCCTTGGGTCACAGCATCACACTGGGAGCTCATGTTCAGCTGATTATCCACTATGACTCTAAAATCTTTTTCAGAGTCCTTGTTTCCCAGGATGGAGTCCCCTCATCTTACAGGTATGGCCTACATTCTTTGTTCCTAGGTGTATATATTTTTATTTAGCTGTGTAAGGGGTTCCTCTGCCGCAGCCCCTCTGCTTTGGTTCCCCTCTGGCCAACAAAGGACTTGAAGACCCTTTGGCTTGCAGTCACCAATGCTTTTATTTACAAGGTGCATGTGAATTCCCACCACCTAACGGAGCCTTGCTTCAGCCAGTAGGCTCAGGGGCTGTTCAGGCAAAGCCTCTGCACTCCCTTCCCCTCTCTCTCTGCCCTCCTCTTGCCTTCTGGGGCTACAAAGAAACCTTGCTGAGTCAGCAGGGCAGCTGCTACCTCTCAGCTGTAGAGACTGGAGTGATAGGGAGCTGGCCAGGGGTCACCCCCCAGCACCCTGTTACAAGCTGTTTTAAAATGCATATTGTTTGCTGGCACCCAGTTTACCAAGCAATCCAGATCGCTCTGTATCCGTGACCTGTCTTCTTCATTATTTACCTCTCCTCCATTTTTATGTCATCTGCAAACTCTACCATTGATGATATCACGTTCTCTACAAGATCATTGATAAAAATGTTAAATAGTATAGGGCGAAGAACCGGTCCATGTGGGACTACACGGGAACAGATCTGCTTGATAATGATTCCCTGTTTATAGTTACATTTTAAGACTGATCAGTTAGCCAGTTTTTAATCCATTTAATGTGCGCCATAGCAACTGAATATCATTTTAGTTTTTTAATCAGAATGTTGTGCAGAACCAAGTCAAACGGCTTAGAGAAGGCTAACTGTATTGTGTCAACACTGTTAGCTTTATCAACCAAACTTGTAATCTCATTTAAAAATATCAAGTTAGTTTGACAGGCTCTATTTTCCATAAACTGTAGATGATTGGCAGTAATTGTATTACCCTTTAATTCTTTATTAATCGAGTCCCTTAAGAGCTGCTCCATTATTGTGCCAGGGGTTGATGTCAGACTGACAGGCCTATAATTACCCGGGTCATCCCATTTACCCTTTTAAAATATTGGCATAACATTAGCTTTCTTCCAGTCTTCTGGAACTTTGCCAATATTCCAAGACTTATTGAAAATCAACATTAATTGTCCAGTGAGAGGCTCAGCAAACTTTTACAAAGTCTTCAGTGCAAGGTTTCCTGGATCTTCTGATTTTAAAATATCTAATTTTAGTAGCTGCGATTTAACATCCTCCAGAAGTTCTAGTGGAATGGAAAGAATTTTATCATCGCCATCTGTTGAGATTATATCATCTGCTCTTTCCCCAGATATTGAACAGAAATATTTATTGAACACTTCTGCCTTTTCTGCATTATTTATTGATAATTCTACCATTTCCCTCCAGTAATGGACCAATGTCAGGATTCATTTTGTTCCAATATATTTAAAAAACTAATTCCTATTGTCCTTAACTCTGTGGGCCATAGATTTCTCCTGGTGTCCCTTTTCTTGCTTTACAAATTTCAACAGTTCCTAACTTCTGATTTATATTATTGCTATCAACCTTCCCTTTCTTCCATTGTTTTTTACAGCAGCCTTTACTTCCTGTCCAAACCAGGTCTTTTTATTTTAACCAGGACGGTCTTCTTCCACAGCAGTAGGAGCGTAGCTTTTGGGGCATCTAGTGGAGTGTTCTTGAACAATTCCCAATTACCATTCAGGTTTTTCTGATTACATTCTTTTCTCACAGCTGATTTGGCTCCTGATCAGTGGGGGAGTGGAGCACGGTGACGGTCGATTGTTTTGCTTACATTTGAGAAGGATGAGGAGCGGAGGGAGCTAAGTGGAGGAAAGGCAGCAGAGAAGGCAGGCCCCTCTTGCAAGGCAAAAGCCACAGGTCAGACTCCGAGGGGAGACAGCCCAGAACTAGGGCCTGGAGGAGGCTGAGGGGAGAAGAGCAAGGTGAGGTCCATCAAAGGGAAGGTCCTGGGGACTCAGAAAGCAAGGTAGGTTCCTGAGTTAGGGCCTGCAAAGATCAGGAAGCCTAAGGGAAGCTGCCAGAGTGCTGCAGGGAGGAAAGGCAGTGGGAGGAAACAGTCAAAGGGGTCAAGAAGTAGAGAACGTCACAGGAGCTTAAGAGGGGCAGAAGAAGTATTAGCCGGGGTATTCGTTTTGGACCTATAGTAACTTCTGTTGCCCTGGAAGGGGTTTGAACTTTGATGTGACTTGGCTGGAGGGACAGGCCACAGACGACCCCGAGAGAAACAAGGCAACGCGGGGCCAGGGAAACGTCCACCAGAGGGTGCCGGAGATGAAGACCCCTTGCAGCATTGCACCCTGACATCAGCGGGCACTCCGACCGTGAGTAGGAATGGTTCACCCTCTCCCGCCCCCCCCGCGCTGTGGGTAATGACATGTTAACTGAGCAGAGAGGTGCATGGTAAACTTTAAAGCCAGCAGCAGCAATCCACTGTACTGGGCGCTCGCTTGAATGTTCTGGACTTAAGTGTACTGTTCATAGATCACTGCATGAAATATGGCGGGAGTCTAGCGGAGCGTGCCCAGGTCAGGACCTTGTCCTGGGACCGTGTTTGGAGCAGAAGTCCTCTGTGGTATTCAGAACCCACCCTGGAGCTGATGGAGGTTGGGCAAAGAGATGATTGTTGATAGGGCCCTACCAAATTCACGGCTGTGAAAACCATGTCATGCACCGTGAAATCAGACCTCCCCCATGAGATCTAGCTACTGGGGGGAGAGGGAGATAGGGGGCACCCCAGCCAGGGGCTCTTACCGTGCCCCGAGCTCCAGCTGCTAGTCCTCGCTTTCTGAGCAGTCCTGCATTCTTAAAGATCTGAGCACCGTGCATCTTCCGGGGCCAGCCTACGCTGATGTCATGGATCCCTACCCATGGTGCATCACCATAAGCGCTCCTGGTGGGTACGTGCACTGCTCAGTGAGCAGTCAAGTTCACATGTGCACAAGCAATGTGCTCACTGCGGTGGCTGTGTGCCGACGTAATGTGCGTCGAGCAAAATGTGCAGTGCAGACCGGCCGGGCTGGAACTACTGGTGCGGGGGGGAGGGGGAGGGATGCAGTAGCACCCCTTGGCTTGAAGTGGCTTCCATTATATACAGGGTTTACAGTTTGGTTCAATGGCTCTCAACGTCCCCACTATACACATTGTTCCAGCCCCCCTGGTGTAGATATGGCCAGATGGATAACCCTGAGACAGAATTTGAAGGGCAGGCTTCAGAGGAGCCCTCGAAACCAGAAGCACCTTTTGTTTGTTTGGGACTGTTTGTTAAGGACTCTTTTGAATGAGGGTTTATAATAAAGCAGCCACAAGGACAGTAGCATTAAGTCAAGCCTCAAGAGTGCCTGGAGTGGGTTATTTGCTTCCAGAGAAGGGAAACAGAGGATGTTAGCGGGGGGAAAAAGCATGAGAAAAAGGTAACCATAACCGCTCTAACTGTAGTTATAGCTGACGGATTAGAGAAATGAGTCTTTTCAAGAGGAGCTGCGTCGCCCAAACTGGAGTATGCTCGGCTCCCAGGCCTGTATTTTTACATGATGTTGAGGGTGCCTTTTGCTGAAGAAGGCGCGCACACTGCACAGAACGGGTTCTCAGGAGGACGAAAGCAGGCGGAGGGGGAAGGGTAGTGCTGAGGTTTTGCGGTGCAATGAGCTACTGGTGTCTGCTGAGCTGGGGCGGTCAGATCCCGGTAAGGCAGTGTGCGAGGCAGCTCTTCTCAACACGGGGATGTGGTGGATGACAGTATAACAGCTGCAATGAATATTAATATCCCCACTTAATGATTTTTGTTTTCCCATGGCACTTTCAGAAATTGTCTTAAATTAATTTTTAAAATGACTGTTCCTGGTTGCCTTTTAGCAGTTTTTGCACAGCATTAAGCCAGTTTACCCTGACGGACTAATGCTTTTAGGAATGCTAATATGTAACTAATCACATACATTCAAAATTAAACACTGTCTTCTTCCTCTCGTTATTATTTTAGCAATCAAGTCTTCACTGCACAGTCTCCAAGAATGGGTGATATTTTTTTCATTCACATGCAGCACTGCCCAATTGCCGGACACAGTCTTTGAATAAAGAGTGGTTTGCTAACTGTTTTTTTTTGCTGTGTACATGCATCATTCCAAGCCGAGGGAAAAGCACCTCAACCATGGCTCTCTGTGAAATCAACAGGATTTTGTGCAAAGGGCTTAATGCACTGCCCAGTGAAGCAAATGGGCATGTCTTCCATAGACTTCAGTGAAGTGTGGGTCTGGCCTCAAGAAAGGAAGGGGCAGACCCATAACAGAGACGAGGACATGGTATAGGAAGACAAGGGGACATCCCATACTGGGTGTGGCTTAATGCAGTTATGTTCCTATGGGTTATAATATTTTTTCCTCTCCCCTTTGAAAACTCTTCCCTCCTGGGCTGAACAGATTTCAGTGTATACCCAACTAAACGCTTTCTAACTGTTGTGCTCAGTCAGAAGAACTTAGGAATGTTATCAGAAGTTTTTTATCACCATTTGTATGCAGGACGACTGCCAAAGTGTAAATGTGTCAAGTCTATAGTGTCATGTCACAAATTAAAGTGCTATAGAAGCATGATTAGCTAATTGCAGTTAATTACTTTGAAAACATAACACCCAGTCCAAACAGAAAGTATCATAAAGAAATGATTTTTGCCACTTTGTGTCTGACATGGTAACAGGGACATGATTATTTTCCTAGGACTAATTCTTTGTTTGCTTAACAGGCTGATACCTGCTGATAAGATGGCTTTACTTTCAACTGATAAATTATCTTAATTAACTTTAATTGTTTGCAGACCATTTTATGCAAATTGAGACATTTAAGGAATAGAAGCCGAGAGATTTAGCTGAAGTTTGGAAGGAATCGAGGGAGCAGTAAACTCTGCTTACATCTGTGTTCTTCCTTCTCTTGAAAATAAGAATGTGCATCCTAAGGTCTAAAATGCAAAAGATTACTGCACTGAGCCATGGCCTCAGAACATACAGCTTTCACTGCATACAGCGGAGGAGAGTGAATGAAAATATCTGGGTGTTCATTTTGTGTTCTTGCCAAATTTCTCTTTAGAAAGATCATTGGTTTCTTTTAAGCAAAACTGTGCAGCGGCAGTAAAATTACTCACATGAGCCAATAAAAGGCCCATGCAATCAGGGCCGTGTTTCTTTGCAACTTTGCATTATGCCACAGACTTTGTTAAATCCCTGTTGTCATTTTAATGTTGTTTGGTTAGCGAGAATGAATATGCCTCTATCCCAACACTTGTTTTCATCCCTAATAGGAATCAAAAATCAAAATATCAATTTATTTCATAGAATGGAAGGTTCTGAAAAATTTCAGTTTGGAAGTATCAAAATGTTTGGAGCTAATTCAACTTTAAACAGTATCTGCATAAGGTGCCATGGTGCCTCATGGGAGCTGTAGTTGAAATATCTCCATGATCTCCTTCCTCCCTATGGGCTGGACTCCCTGGCCAGACTACATTTCCCATAGTGCATCACGGTCATGTGACTCCCGTGGTGCATCACACAGTTCAGTCACAGGAGGTGGGGAATTTCTGTGCATCATGGGAAATGTAGTCTGGCCTGGAGTCTGGCCCATATGCAAGAATGAAGACACAAAGCATCTGAACTACAATGTCCAGGAGAAATTGTGGCACCATAGATAGATACACTTTATTATCAAGTCTACCCAAACAAAATGCTGTGTTTAGGTTTCATAGCAGCTAATTGGGAAATTTTGATTTAGCCGAAATTGCATTTTCTATTGGAAAAATAACTTTGTGGAATATTCCACATATAAAATGTATTTATTTAGGGTTAGGTTGTGCCCCTGTCTGACACAGCTGTGTAGAGATGTAAGGAGGTATTCAGTCCCACCCCCAATCTCTTGGTTGGTGTATGCTCAGATCTTGGTCTGTAATGTGGACCATAGTCCCTGCATTCTGGATTGTATCCTTGGGAAACAAGGGGGGAGGTGCTTGCCTCTGCCCCCCCGAAGTACCAGCCAGTGCTTGGGGGAGTAAGTGGCACCCTTTCAAGGGCTAGAGTAACTCGCCCTTTAAGGAGCTGTTCCTTCCCAGGATAAGGCAGAGCAGCTATGGACAGCCCCTTGTTCAGGGCTGAGACGGAAGTCCCAGTGTAGCCCTGTGTTATTAATTACGTGGGGCAATGTCATGTGACTGCTCATTCCTAAGCACAGCTCCCCCACTGATGTCACTGGGAGTTCTCGTTAGCAGTGGATGGCGCTTAGTGCTCACCTCAGTGAGATCTTATCGGCATGATGAACGCCGCCAGCATTGCCAGAGACGAAGCACGAGGCGAGTCCCGCCGGTACCTCTCCAAGGCACTCAGGAGTAGGTCACGCACCACGGATGAGGTTCGATTCTCTGTGTGCATTTAGCATTGCTGTGTATCACTCACCTCGTAATCGCTACAAAAGGGCTCCTTTTCTTACATCTTTTCCCCTCTTGTTTTAGTTTTTGCCACCCCCTGTCTGGAATTTGAACTTTCACACCATTTGTGTGTGCCTGCACGTGCATGTATGCGTACGTGTGCGCATGCTAAAGAGGAATAAATGACGGGGTTTAATGCTGACAGGCTTAGTTCCCAGGGAGCTGGCCTGCTAATGCAGTAGGTACTGTGTGTAGGTGGTGTTAGTGCCAGATGAAATGCCAGTTGGTTATTACAGATGCTTCTCTGAAATTAAAGTTAGGCACCAAGGAATGTTATCTGCAGTGCTTTAAAAAAAAAATGTTAGATTGCAAAATGTTAATCAGTTGAGCCCATAGAGTATTACTACCCAGCGACTGACTGCACTCTTCCTTAGATAAACCTTCCAATAATAACTTTTGCAGAGCAATAATATATCATCATTTCATAATTCAAGAGGAAAGTGCAATATTAGAAGGAGAAAAAAAGGCCATTGCTAAGGACAGTCCAAAAACTAACACTGAATGCCACAGAGAAATAACATTGTTGTCTTGCCATTGTTAATTAGAATAAGTTTGCAACTGCCAGGCATGTGGGTTGTTAGATGATGCATAGAGATAAATGGGTTACTAAACTGCTATTAATTCTGAGCTTAAATGTACAAACAATTTTCATACTTTTATATATATATATATAATTACAGAGGGCCTTTACAGACCTCTGCTAGTCACAGTGTGCCAGATACAATGTTTTTGACTTAAAGGAGGGTGGCAGGTGCCTGGTTTTTTTGTACAGAGAGTAATTTGGCATAGCAAGGCCAGGAAGGAGCCATGGCACATGCTTTCACATACCAGCATCACTAAGCACAATGTGCTAATTTGGGCTCAAACCTGCAGTTGTCGTGCTCTCCTCATTCCCATTGGCTGCGTGACTCCCAAGGTCTGGCTGACTAGGCAAGAGTGGGACTTTTCCCCCCCTAAAACTTCCTTGGTGCCTCATGCCAATCTTTCATCTTGTATGACAGTACCACTGTCACAAATAAGGTTCAGTGCTTGGATGAAATCAACTCACCTCATGCATGAAGCTGAAGCTGCACCTAAGCAAGATGGACAATATGCTGGTTGGCAGAGGAACGACCTTTGAGTAGTGTCAAAATGCCAAAATGCCATCTCCTTGGTTGAAGGTTCACACCCACGACTGGTCAGTTCCGCCTGTCACTTCAGAAGCTCCAGGATTCTTCCCTGATGCTGAACTTCCACATTGCAGCAGCCTCGGGTAACACTTCCTACCGTCTTTGGCTGGCTAAATGCCTCTGTCTCCATCTGGTGGCCTTGGTTATTTAGATCCGTGTCACCTCTCAGCTGGACTGCAGCAGTCCAGTGTTCCTGGGCATGAAACCATCAGCTTTTAGGGAACTCCAGCTAGTAACCCTGGAGTGCATCTCCTCAGCAATACTGCCAGGACCGCTGGCACAGCAGCTGCTCTCTGCACAGACTTCCCATAGAGCAGTGAGTGAAGAGGAAGGTCTCGGTTCTTCTCCTGAAGGCTCTGAGTGGCCGGAGCAGCTGTAAGAGTCTCATGGCTGATAACTCTGCTGTCCGGCACAATGGAGTTGTCCGCCTCAGTTGTGCGGAGATGGAGCGTTCTTGGAGACCAGCCCAAGGCTGTGGAACGAACTCCCACCGAAACTAAGGGCCATCACTAACTCCTCACCTTCCTCTCCAAAAGCACTGCAAATTTCTTCATCCTTCCTTTGCTATTATAAATATAGAGCAGCGAGCACATATAATTTATATGTACATCTCCTCCCCCAAACAGAATAGTCCACGTCTCACATTCTCCCCCTCTTCTCCGAGGGAAAGGGTACAATAAAGAACACATCACGCATGGCAGGTATTAATCATGTAATTTAATTCACTTCTGGAAGGTAATCAGATACTCCGGTTATGATGGCAACATAAGAGCCTGAGTCTACACTAGGTTTACGTGAACAAAACACAGTCAGCAAGAGAGACTGTTTTTGTTAGTGGGACTTGAATCATAGAACTATTATAGCAAGGCAGTGTGGTCTTTCTCGGAGCCTGGGCCTGAGGAAGGGTTGCAACGCCCCTACTGGACAGAACCAGGCCTTGCAGGCCAAGCCACCTGGAAGCAGAGGGGCGGAGCCAGGACCGAGGAAGGAAGTATAACAGACAGGCCCAGCAGCTCAGTCAGGGGGAAGCTGCTGTTGGAGACAGACGTGTCTTCCCAGAGGCTGCGGTCTAGGCCTGACCCAGGCCCTGTGGCTGTTTGGAGCAACTGCCCCACCAACCAGAGCCTCTAAAGCCTGCCCGGATTGCCGGGCCTGAGTGACTGGAGGGGGCCACCAGGTCCCAGTGACTGGAGAGGGCCACTGAGCCCTAGTAGCTGGGAGCACCTACCCGAGACCACTGGGTGGGAGAAACCCCTGTGTCTGGCCCTGACCTGGAGAAGCTGCCCGATGTTGGGGACCCACAAGAGCGGACTGAGACGGAGATACCGGAGGACCCCTTGGGACCTGGAGCAGCTGCCCACTGCTGACGACCCTGAGAAGTTTCCGGACCTGTCGATGGTAAGCGACCCGGAGGGAGACACCTGGATGCAGGTACCCTGGGACTGGGTGGGAGGAAGTAGCCCAGGGACAGCCGACTAGAGAGTGGCTGAGTCAGGGGCTAAACCCGTCAGTGTGTTGCAGCTGGATCCCCACTGACTCAGTGGCAAACGGCTTTGCCACTGATAGCGCCCTGGGCTGGGGCACAGTGGAGTCGGGTGGGCCTACGTCCCCCTCCCCTCTTCCCTAACCACCTTGGGGGTTCTTGGCTTCCTCCGAGCTTGCCTGGCAGAGGATTCTGAGCTTTACTAGCCCCGCCTGCCTTCAAGGCTGGGGGTTCTAGACTATTTCACTTGCCCCGCCCACTGGAGGGCCAGGGGCTATTGACTGCTTCATCAGCCCTGCCTGGCTTGTGGGCTGGGGGCTGTAAACTGCTTTGCCTGCCCTGCCCTGCCTGGGGGCCGGGGTCACCAGACTGCTGAACATCCCTGCCTGTTGGAAGGCCGGGGCTATAGAGTCCTTACATAAGGGCCAGAAGGCTACAGACCGTGAAGGAAGCCCACCCCGCCAGGGGCTGGGGCTAAAGACTTGTAACTAGCACCGGTTATTCCTGTAGACCAAGGCGCTGTGGCCTTCCTTGGAGCCTCAGCCCGAAGAAGGGTCTCAATGCCCTGGCTGGATCATGCCACCAGCCTACAGCCATAGAGTTAGAAGGGGCCGCAGGAGTCATCTAGTCTACCCCCCGGACAAGATGCAGGATTTGTCGCGTCTGGCCATCCAAGACAGATGGCTATCTCGCTTCCTTTTGAAAACTTCCAGTGAAGGAGATTCCACGACTTCCCTGTTTTCTGCTCATAGATGAGAAAGATGTGTGGTAACCCTACGTTAAGTAGATGATCAAATCCTGCAGAATTTCTTTCTTTCTAGCACCACTACGCATATCTCTCCATGACTAGCTTTTTGCCTTTTCAGGAAGTCTTCTCAGTGAGAGGAGAAACACTTGCTGAACTGACTTTAAATAGAATAAAAATAAGATAAATTAATTATTTTAATTTCCTTATTTATTTAGATTGAGAAAACCATAATACAATATACCCATACAAAAAGCTATAGGTGCCCTAATAATTGATGTGACGTGCAGTCACCAATGATGTCCACCCAGCAGTTTATTGTAGGAGCTTTCCCCAAACTTATAGCCCACAAGGAAGGTATTTACCAAGTGGGCCTTGATGATAAACGGTGCGTGCAGGAAAACACCAGCCTCCCACTCATCACCTACCTGCTCCCATTTACCCAGCAGAAAAATGAAAACCACAACGTCAACTGTCTTGTGCAGGCTGCACTTCAATAACCAGAACGTCTGCTCTTGGCTCTTCCGGAAGCTAGCAGCTCTGCATTTTTGTTCCCAGGTCTCAAGCACCTCGGAGTCCCTTCTGTATTCCCCTCCCTATAATCAGAATGTTAAAATTCTGAATTTAATTCTTTCCTTTCACTTTAGTTGCAGATGGGATATAATGCTTGTGAAAGATTCTGGATTGACGGCACAGAAATCTTTCTGAGCAGGGGTGAGGCCTGGGGTAGGAATGGACCATACACTGCTGCTGCCCTCGTATGTGTTTTGCAGACTGCAGAACAGGTATTCTGTGGACAGTTGACGTGCATGATACATGCCTGCCAATATGTTTCAGGCATAATTTGGAGGGGTCTACAGATTGGACTCCGAAAGATAGGAGGAAATGTGCTCCAGGGTGGGAGGCCTGTGTTCCACATCTGCCTTTGCCACTCATCTGCTTTGCCTCCTTGGGCAAGTTACTTCTCTCTGTGCACCTGCTTCTCCTCTCCCCGCTGTCTGTGGAGGTGGTGAGCTCTTTGGGGCATGTACTGTTCTCACTATGTGCTTGGAAAGTTCCTAGCACCGTGGGGCTGGTTCTGGAGAGGGGCACCGCTAGGTGCGACTGTCACGTAAATCATTTTACTCTCCATGTACATTCCGTCCGTGGCCTCCATGCTGAGCTTGTGCACCAGGGGGCCAGTTGTGCTGCTGCTGGTTTTGCGGCATAGACATTCCTGGGACAGTTGTCATCTTTACTGGTGAGGGAGGCAAAATGCAGACAAGCAGAAAGGAAAAAAGCCAGGTGCAGTGGCTCTGTGGAGGGCTGGGCTCCAAAACTGGCAGGTCAATAAGCCCAATGAGCAAAAGGAAAAGAGCAAACTCCTAATTTCTTAAATGCAAACAATGGATGACAATCCAGAGTGCCCATAAAAGCTGGCAGGTGAGCCAGATAATCATGAGGGGGAAGAGAAGGGACGAGTGACAGAAATCCTAGAACTAGCCAGCTCTTTCCCTATCGGCATCGTAGTCCTGGCCTGTGCCTCCAGGCAGTTTTCTCTCTTTTCTGGCTGTATGGCAAATATAGCCCTTGTGTGAAAGTCTGCCCTCAGTTACATGTCTGCCATCCCAGTAGAGTCACTGAGAGCTGGGCAATTTATCTTTAATGGAAGTCTGCAGTCTCACAGAGAACAGTACCGCGTCCAGACCATCCCTTTCCTCTTACTCTGTGTCTGAGGTCAGCTCCCACTGTATTTCCTGTCCAGCAGAATTTGCTAATGCTATTGTAATGCTTGCCTATGCAAGGGTTAGCTGATAATGCGGCTGTGGCATGTTGTATGCAGTATTGTAGCGTGTTGGTTTCAGGATATTAGGCAGACAAGGTGGGTGAGGCAATATTTTTTATTGGACCAACGTGAGCTGGTGAGTGAGATAAGCTTTTTGAGCTTACACAGAGCTCTTCTTCAGGTCTGGCATGGCATTGTAGCACGCTGACATTTGGTGTTACACATCTACACTGCAGAGGCACTTGCTTTTGTAAAGCCGTGTATGAAATGATTCCGTACCAGCAACCTAACCTTCCCGTGACACAGAGCAGCTGGTTTCATGCTAAACATGACTCTGCTTTCCATCTGGGAACAACTGCTAACCAGAAAAGTAAGAACAGTTTTGTTTTAGGAAAAAAAATCGACCGCGACAGCCCAATTACTGTCTGCAAAGCTGCCGCGTGTGCTGTGGATACTACTTGTTCTGTCAGATGCAGGTGTCCCTTGTCACCAGCGTCATAGATATTCCAGAACTCCTACTGCGGTGAGAGTACTTCCGGACAACTTTACTCGGCTACTTCGCTGCATCCTCTTTCCCATGGGAGACATCACTTTACTGCTGCTGTGACTTCTGGTGCTGTTTAATAACTTTTTACTGTATAGGTGGGTTATAATGTCACATTACTTTTCTGCAATTGGCTATTGCCTGACATCAGGCGAAGGCTTTTCAGTATAATTCTTCAGGGATGATATCCAGATTGAAAGAAAGTGGCATTATTATTCCTTCTTTGTCTGTATCTCTCCCTTTAGGTCTGGGACGAGCTATTGTTAGGTCTGTACAGCACCTAGCACAGTGAGGCACTGACTGGGACATTTATCAGCTATCAGTACAAATAATAAGTAATGTCTGTCACAGTTTCAGGGTAACTGCCCTGGTATTAACTCTGCGTGGTCCCTCAAGATCACCCACTTAACGTTTCCACCTCCCAGCCCTCACCTCTTGCGTGGAGACCCTTCTCTCTCTCATTCCTGACCTAGGTTTGAGGGTTGCAGGAATACCCTGGGATAACCCCAGCTAACCTAAATGCTAGCAATGATGCCTTGCTTCCTCTCCGAAGGCTCCTCATCCCCAGCAGTTACTTGTTACCACACACTCTTTTTAAGCAAATACCTTTATTCTGAAGATACGTTACAGAGAAAACACTCTCAAAATTCTCTAAGCATGCTAAAAGCTCACCAGAAGTCACCCAGAGTCTTACCAGAGTCTTATGGGCCCCTAGTAGGCCAAAATCTTTCCAACCCTTCTGCAAGGTTTGAGGCTCCTGGGCAGAAGGTCCTGTCCATTTGTGAGATCAGAAAGAAGTCAGTTTAAGCACAGCTTTTGTATGCCAAAAGCCCTACGTACAAGATTCCCTGGGGTGGTGCCTCTCTGGACGTGTTTAAAACCTGAGTGATTTGCCCCCCACTGTTTTTGATTCCTGGAGGAACGCTGATAACCGTCGCTCATGTAGAAGAGAATCATACATATGATCCCTGGCCCACAGTGATACTTAAACTTACTACAAAGAGACTGCATGAAGTTACAATATCTGTCACAACAATGTCACCCTTGGGTAATACCCATGCGCCCCGTTTGTAATAATGGTGTCTCTAACGCCTTCATCCACCAGGATAGCCGTGAAGCAGGCTGTTCAGTGATCCTAGCTGGGATTTCAACGTCCATTTCTTCGCTGGTGCTCATCTCTCAGTCACGTATGATGCAGACAAGACATATTGCCTGTCTGTCAACCCCATGTCTGGAATGAGAAAGGAAAATCAGATTGCTTCAATCAAGAGCATGCCCATCAAAGGACAGACTAGGTTCAGAATGGGGTGAGAACAAACAAGCCAATAAAAATGGTGGGCTTGCTGACAGCATCAGTCGCTATATCTCACTTGGGTGCCTAATATGGAGACCATCATTACAGGCGGTTATACAACTACGTCATGTCAGTCACTTGGTAAGAGCAATGGATGTGATGTTTGACACTGTTTATGCCAGCATCAAATTGGCCTGCAAGCTGCTGAAACCTGCTTTTATCCCATTTCAGGGCGGTTTAGGAGGCATGTTCTTGAGTTCAGATTTAGGCCCCAATAAAGACAGACGTGGGAAACGACGGGACGACAATGCTGCTGCTCCACTGCTAACAGCACGCTTGCTTGGCCACAGCCAGGCCATGATTATAACTCCAATCCCCCTCTGTAATAAGAGGGACTGCAGGCGTGGGGCGCATGTAAGTAACTGACACAGAGTTTGTATGCTTCTTGCTGAAGTGGATGCTAAGATGAGGGATCTCATCAATGTGTCGGTGACGGAGTGTATTAGGCTCAGGCCCTGCGGGAGGCCTTGCAGTCCTACTACACCCTGCCCCAGGAAAGTGCAGTAGAGGTGATTCCTCCAGGCTGCCTAGAGTGGCTGCGGGAAAGCAACCAATTGAGAGGCAGCAGGGAGCAGCCAATCAGGGACCAGCAGGCTCATGTGCTCAATGGTAGTAGATGAGCAAGGAGCAATGGTCTCAAGTTGCAGTGGGGGAGGTCTAGGTTGGATATTAGGAAAAACTCTTTAACTAGGAGGGTGGTGAAGCACTGGAATGGGTTTCCTAGGGAGGTGGTGGAATCTCCATCCTTAGAGGTTTTTAAGCTGCGGCTTGACAAAGCCCTGGGTGGGATGATTTCATTGGGGTTGGTCCTACTTTGAACAGGGGTTGGACTAGATACCTCCTGAGGTCCCTTCCAACCCTAATATGATTCTATGTAAAAGGAAGTGCGGGGTAGAGAGGTTCAGTTGCTGGCAGAACCTGGGGGAGTGAGGAAGAAGCTCCTGGCTGACTGCTGAGTACAAGATCTTCAGCCCTGAGGTAAGGGCAAAGAAGGTGAAGGGGCTGCATGGGAAGTGGCCCAGGAAAATGCAGTAGATTAGTACACGGGATGCAGCAGGAGGCTGCTATATAGAGGGTTCCTGGGTTGGGACCCAGAGTAGTGCATCAGCCTGGGATGAAGTAGCCAAGTGCCAGCTAAAGAAGACGAGATCAAACTGTAGGTTGTACACCTAGGATCCCGTTTGGCTTTGGCCTCTAGTGAGTTTGAAATACAAAATGTGTATCTTTATCCTGTGAGTCCTAGGAAACGTTAATCCACACCACAAAGACCAACACAAAAATGAGTATAACCAAATCCTGTAACAGAAAAAAAAAATCATATCTGCTGGTGAACTTGCTTAGTGTTATGTATTAATGTCCTTGTATGTTCCAGTTTTTTTCCAATGTATTAGAAGATCTGGGAAAATAGTGGTGATAGAAAGAAATTACATGCCCCCCCCAAAAAAAATATCAGTGACATTTTGAAAACTTTCTTTGAAATGTTTTTGTTCTTTTTTTTAGGTCAAAGCACCTGAAAACTGATTCCCCGTCCCACAGTTTTCAGTTCATGTGTAAAATGTTTCAGTGAGTATCCATTCAAATTTAAGCTTGATGTTGCTTCAGCCATCTTTGTCACATATATTCCAGTGATTGAATTTTACTTTCATTAATGCTTGCTGCCAGTAAATTTAAGCTAACACTTTTCTACTAGATTATGCGTGGACAACAAATTTTCTTCTTGCGTTCTCCAGTAGTCACACCACAATGTCATATTTTATATGGGATGGGGTATTGGCTTTACACCGCACAGGAAAAAGGTTCCCCCAGCTACACACCAGTATCCTAGCACACAGGTAATTAAATGAGACATATGAGAATTTGAACACATCTTTCACAATAAACCCATGCATGCACAATTACTTTGTGTGATTGTGGTGAGAGAAAGCTAAATTCCCAGTCATATTTTACAGTAATCTAATTATTCCAGTGGAAATGGTGTAGACCTTTTTAAAAAAAAATCCATGGTCTTCTGTATTAGAAACATAGGGCATAGGACTGGAAGGAACCTCCTGTGTCTTTGAATTCAGACCTCTGCTATCATAAACAACCCTGGCATGTAATCCCGGTAGAGGACGTGGCCTGTCCCTCCCGGTCAGTCTCGGAGAGAGGTCACACCCCCTCGATGCCACACCTGAGTGGGCAAACTTTAAGCAGGGGATTAGCTTTTCATGGTCTATAGCTTCAAGCCCTCAAGCAGGGTGGGGCAGGCAAAGCAGTATGTAGCCCCGGGCCCTCAGATGGGGCAGGGAAAGCAGTCTACGGCCCAACGATGATTTGCAGGCCAAGGTGAGGCTACCACACCAGGGGTGGGGTGACAAGGGGGAAGGGGGATGCAGGCCCTCCCAATTCCACTGTGTCCCAGCCCAGGGCCCTACCAGTGACAGAGTGTTCTGCCACTGGATCAGCGGGGCACCAGCCACAACCCACTGACAAGATCTCAAGTGTGAGCCCAGCTGGATGTAAGTTGGCTACCCCTGGGCTACTTCCTTCACCCCTGTGCCCATGTACGTGCAGCCAACGGTCACCATCAGCCTCCCCAGAGTACGTTGCCAGTGGTAGTACAACCAAGCCCTAGCTGTCTGGGTTGTCCAGTGTCTCAGGTGGGTCAGGTGAGTCCTCAGGGTAGCTGGGGTCCTCTCTAGCTCCTCTCTACAGCAGCGGGCTGGAGACATCCTTCTCCTTCAGTGGATGCCCCCTGTCTGAGCTGTAGGGCCCACCCTTTATACTTCTGGTTCGTGTCTGGGCTCCTCCCCTCTGCTTCTGGCATGGTGGTCATGGCTTCTCTGGCTCCACCCTCCGCCCAGGGATTGAGTGGCAGTCCTTCCCCATCTGTTTAGGAGGGGGACCACACCCCCTCGCTACATCCCTTTCATAAATGAATCAAGATCCATCTTCAAACTAGATAATTTTTTTTTTTTTTGCCCCACTACTCCTAGTGAAAGACTGTTCCAGAACCTCACTTATAACATCCAGCCTAAAAGTTTTCATGGCTAGTTTATATTGGTATTTGGTTAGCTCCACCTAAATTGTTACCTGTTACCTGAGAGTCTGAAAGCCATAGTGGTGGTTTCTGGCTCTCTTCTTGGTTAGGTTGTCGTTATCCAATGAGGGCACAGACTATAAAACGTGGTGTATGTGGCCATTCACAGGTAACCAACACAGTTTATGCTCTGAATATCATGTGGTGTTTTCTGGCAGCTTGCAATTGTTTGCAAACCATTCATGGAATAAAAAAATAAAAA
The DNA here is from genome assembly GCF_026122565.2 of Emydura macquarii macquarii. NCBI lineage: Eukaryota > Metazoa > Chordata > Testudines > Chelidae > Emydura > Emydura macquarii. The sequence goes on from NW_027131688.1 coordinate 3,999,961, forward strand.
AAAATAAAAAACCCTTCCCTGAAAATGTTGGATAAATTCGAATAAAGAATAAAACAGGAACTTGAGATCTGCTCTCGGAGATTATATGAGCAGAAGAAAAGGCTACATTTGCTAATCAAATAATTTAAATGGTTTTTTTTTTAGGTTGAGGTTTTCGGAGTGCTGATATATTAGAGTCCTTAGAATAGTTCTTGATTTGCTGCAAATATTTTCTCTACACTTTTAGAGCTGAATAGAACTTTCACTCATCAGCAAAGTTTTTGGTTTAAAAAAATCCCCAAACATTACAAGAATTAGTTTGAATCTAAACAAGTGGTTCTCAACCTATTTACCATTGTGGACTGCATATGCAGCTCTCTGTGTGTTGGGTGGGCCACAGCCACACAATATATATAACCTGTATGGCCCTGAGGATGTCACATAGGCAGTAGCTGTGCTCTGATTGGGCCGGGTGTTGAGAATCTCTGATCTAAATCTAGCTCTCTGTTCCTATATCCAGAACAGTTATTTTGCTAATACCCTTAAGAATAATGTTCCCCAAACAAAAAATCTATGAATAAAATTTTTCATTTCTAATCTTGGACAGATTGTACGTGGTAGAGAAATGCCGTTTATAATGGCCTGATGTCAGACTAAAGTGGAATCTAGGCACAGTGAGTTGAGTCCACAGCAACTTGAACCCATTGTGTGAGTAAACTCTCTGGAATGCAAAGTGCCACAGTGGGAAAAAGATATAGACTTAAGGGTGCAATGTTTTAACTGTTGTGTGCCTTATTAACATGGATATATGGTTTGGCAACACTGGCCTCCATCTAGTCCAATGAATAAAAAAATGTGCATGTCAAACCAGGGGCTGTTGGCAACAGAAGCAGCAATTTGAAGTTTGCAAATTAAAATCATCCCATGGTATGGAGCAGAGAATCAAGGAACCGTCACATCTAACGTTGTAAACTAATATGTATTTATTTGTGCATACAGTGGTCTCCATTAAAACTCCAGTAGTTACTATGAAGTACCATAGTGCAGCTCTTCCCAGCGTGTAGAGTGGAAAGCTAGGGTGTCACAATTAATTTGGTGGGGATGAACTTGCATATTATAAGCAGCTGAATGCAGTTGGGGACGAGCAGCATGGTTTCATCATTTCTGTTTCAGTTCGGGGACACGCACAGATGGATCCTTTTAGCATTCCATGATCTGACAACGTTGACGTGTGAACCACTGCACCACTTTTGAAGTGGTATTTTAAATATTGATCAAATGGCCAGGCCTCGTTCGATGTGACTGTTGCCAGGCTATTTGTGTTCCCTAGGGTTCGTATTTTCCAACACAGCCACAAGGTCAACGTTCAGAAAATGAGACTGTCTCTTCAAAACCTTCAAGTCAGCCTTGAAGTGTTCATCTTTGCTAACAGCTTCCTTTATACACGTCTACACTTCACTGTGAAAGCAACAGGCAATTCAAAATACTGGTTATCAAATATTGCATGTGACTATGCAAGTGCCGTACGGCGTGGAAAGTTAGTAAAGACCATACATTTTTCAGTATGCACAATGCAACATGTAGATGGTAAACCTCTGTGGCCTACAGATGGGTGGGAGCAGATATACATAGCTAATGCTAAAGAATATCCCCCATGACCACAACAAGCAAAGGATGGTACGTGGTTGGTCCATGCTACTATCTGTAGCAAGAAAAAGATGGCTTCTGTTGCCTGATCTATTGATTGTGTATTAATTATATTGATTCCTTAAGATTCCCCCCATTAACATGTTGAGATTTGGTGGGTTCTTGTCCCAATCTTAGGCCAAGTGTTATTAAAATTATGCTGTGGCTTGGCTTGACTGGATTCCATATGCCAAATAAATACTGTTAAAATTACTGTTCCGTTGAGAACCGCGAGGTGCATGGTTGCAACACTCACACTTAGGAAACACCTTCTGTTATTGCAATAGTTTTATTAACACAGTTAGCAAAGTTACAGACACGTCAGCTCAGCATGGCAGATAGAGATAATTCAGACTGAGTATAGTCTGACTGAGTATGGTTGTTCTTTCAGCATGCCACTCATAAGGACATTTGTCCATTGGACTTTCATACCACAAGGTGGGAAACTCAGGCAAAGTGCCCAAGATACTGTGGGGGTGGGGGTTTTACTTATTGTTTACACACTTTCAAGTCATTGTTGCAGCATTTTCCAAATCAATGCTGTGTTTTCTTCTCTTAATTTGTATTTGTGTTCTGCACTGATTCAGTGCATGCGAGTGGGGAAGTATTGCCTTTTAGAGATACCCGGGCTTGGTGTTTAGTTTCCCCAGGTTTTTGTGTGATGGTTTGAGCTGGCTTGGTTTGTAACGTTAGGAGGAACCCCTAGATTTTGAACCCAGCCCTTGCTGCTGCTAACACCATCTGGCAGAAGGTTTGTATACGTTTATTCAACTCAGTGCTATCGAGCATGGGGCTTTTATATGGTGGACACACTCCTTTTTATATGGTGGCCACCCCGAGTATAAAGCTGCCTCAACCCCATGAATACATATTTGGGGTGGCTTGTCCGGGCCGCTGCTGCCGCGTGCAGCGTTTTATTTGCATTTTAAGTGACTTTAGTGGTGTTTGTGGGTTCGGCTTTGCTGGCTGCAGTTTCTAGCTCAATGGCATGAAAGACCCCTCTACTACTTGCTTCAGGCTTGACATAAGTAACTGACCAAAGAATTACGGGAAAAGAGGTGCCAGTGGGTGGTATTGTGAAAATTAACAGTAAGAGTAATTTTTTGCTTACAAGATACGCGGAAGTTGCAGTTTATCATTCGTTTATTGTGTGTTGATAGAATTAACTCAGATGCTCTGTTATATATAATCATTCTGTGTTGAATAGGTTTCTATTAAAGGACAATTGAAACCTATTCAAAATACAATGATTCTGCATAACATAGCATATGAGTTGATCATATCATCACACAATAAATGAATGATAAAATGAGCTAATTGGCCACCCTAAAAATAGTAGTGTGCCAGCTCAGAGGAGAGCTAATGCAAGTACGTCTACATGAGCTGGGAATCACACCCCTAGCTCCAAGTGTAGACTTAGCCTGTGTCTCTGCTCAGACTGCGTTGGGCTAGTTTGCCTTTAATTTGGTAGAAATTCATTACCCGCTGCTTTAGTTGTCATTAAGGTGACTTTGCTGGATGTATCAGCACCTCACACAAAGGAATGAAGTGTAGAGGAATGAAGATGAGCCAGTAAAGAATGAGCTTTTTAAACTAGCCTGTTGTTTAAAGAGCTCTGTAATTTTCCATGAGCCAGTACCATTTAAAAAAAAATCAATGGGAAACAGAAAGATTAATGTCTTGCCGGGAACACAGTGAAGACGATGAGCTCTGTGATCACTTTGGTTACCACTAGAGAATATTAATGAACAGATTCTGAAACCTGGGATAGGCCAATAAACAAACAATCAAATGATATTGATGGGAGCCCATTCACATTCAGTTAAACACCCTGCAGGAATGCAGCAGGAAAATTGCATATAATCTCCAAGACAATATCCTGGAGACTACTATGAAAGAAATGTCTTTTTAGTCCTTCTCCCCATCTCTTCCCCGCACAAAGACTGAATGATGAGGCACTCCCATTAGGGCTGGAAAAGGGGAATTCACCCCCACATCCCTGAAAACCCTCAGACACGCTAAGGAGGAGGGGAGAGGGTGTGTTTTCAGTGCAACTCTTCTGCATCCACTAAGCCAGTCAATGGGCTGAAATAGCAGCCATTGCCCCTCCATGCCCCTTATGCTGGGAGCTCTGGGGCATCAGAGCCATGTAATTAGATTCCACGGCCCCTGTGATGGGGTGTACAAACCCCACAGTGGACAACAAGGGGTTAACAAATGACATTGGGCCCAACCAGCCCCACCAAGTGGAGGAATTAAAAAACAGTTCATTTGGGCACAGACCAGGGAAGAGAACAGACCTGCAAACCCCGGCTCCGGCAACACAGAGCAGAGGGAAGGCTGAAATCTCTAAGATAACTTCCCCAAAGGGCCGCCCCTGAGGGAAGGCAGAACTTACCCCAGAAACAGTCAGAGGGGGAAGCCTTCCCCTCTCCCCCGCATATGGACCCTGAACATGGCTAATCCCCTCTTATTTTCTTGGCTTGCACTCGCTTAGCAGGAGAAATCCTTGAACGGAGCCAGCCCGGGCGTGGGGGAAAGAGAGATAGGAAGTGGGCCAGGGAGGGCAGCCTAAAGCAGCCTCGGTAGCTAGGTCACTGGTAGCCCCAAAGGGCCCTGGGTCAGAGCCTGATGCCTTGGGAAGGGCCGGGCTCCCCTACCTACAACCACCTCCTGGTTACTGGTCATAGCTCTGACCGTTAGGCCATGCTTCCTGACCAACACCCAACTGAGGACCGTTACAGGCCCGTCCCCAGCCTGTCTTAATCTACTCTCCATGCTGGCCTGTTTGGATCCCGTGCATGCAGGGATCCCTGTGTAGTAACTGTACCTGGGATGCCTTGCCCCACGAAGCACCTTTCTTGAGTGCAGACAGTGAATGCAGGGTTTGGCCTTCAGCATCAAGGGGGAATTTCAGCCTGTATGAATACTGCACAGCTGAGTCCGTAGCACAGCAAAGAAAAAGCTCAGAACTCGGGATGTTTGACTTCCCCCCGTTTCCCACCACCAGCCGCGAAATCCAGAGAACTGAATTCATGACTCCCAAATAAGGAAAGGCCTCTCAACGTGCTTGCACGATGTCGTTGTGACACCGCACCGCAGTGTTGACTCAGCAATAGCACACCCAAATGGCTGAGCTGTGCCGATCGCTAAAGCAGGCTTCAGCAGGCTGATACCTGACAAGGTGTTTGTCATCATACCGACTTGCTGTCCTTACACAAAAAAACTTTTCTGTTGCCAAGAGGTCTCCTATCCACATGATAGTACATACCTGTGATAACAGTCACCTAAACACGGATGTACAGGAATAAAAGATGCAAGGATAAGTGGCACTATTGGACCTTGCCTTGCTCTGGAAAGTTCCCAAAGGTCACCGGTAAAACACTACAGAAGCCAGGTAAATGTGATTGGCAAAGCTTCGGTAACAATTATCTATGTATAAAATAGTCAAACCTAAAAGCACTTGTGCTGAGCAACATTTATACCTACAGGTTATTTTGATGCATGTGTCTTGAGAGGTGGTTAAGCATTAATATCTTAATGCCCGTAATATCTAAATCTAAACAGTGATACATTTAGCAAAGGGTTAAAAGGTGCAGCTAAGGTGTCTGCTTAGATATGTTGGCCACTCATACAAGTGACAAGTCCTGCTGCAGATATATACAAAGCTTAGGGATCATGGAAGTGGTCCGTCATTAGCTCTCCTTCCTGATGAGGCTATTGGGTACATTAAGTTGGAAATCTGGTTCAAAATACCCAGCTTATTGGTGACAGGACCATGAGGGATAAACCTCTGAATTGATGCAAAAATGTTTATTAACAAAATTATAATGTAAGGTTATTGCAAACCAGCCTTTCCCTCTTCACAGATATGTGATGGTTGGAGAGTAATCTTTCTTATGCTTGTTTTAAGACTTGGTCTACACCTAAATATTAGATTGACCTGGCTACATCATTAAGGGGTGTAAAGAATCTTGCATCCTGAGCACCATAGGTAGGTCGATCTAACCCCTGCTGTAGACACAGCTCGGTTGACAGAAGCATTCTTCTGTTGACCTAGTGACCATCTCTTGGAGAGGTGGATTACCTACATCGATGGAAAGCCCCTTCAGTCAATATAGGAAGTATCTGCTGCAGGGGAGACATGCCCTTGATTGCTTCTTTTATTAAATGAAATGTTCAGCTCAGTTAAAGGACCTCCAAGGGAATCTTTGCTTTCACCCAACAGTGACAGGGACAAAAAGCTTCAAGGAGAATACCTCGTCCTTGGCTATAAATCTGTACTTATCACCTCCCAGTGCAATTGCAGACTCTGCAGTGCAGCTTTAAAACTTCTGTATTGCTGTAGTGCTGGATATACACTTTTATTTCCCATAGTGTCAGAAAGATATTGAAATGTTAATTATTGCGATTTTTGCTGCGCGTCGGTAACAGTTTTCAACTGCACATTGTGGGAGAAGGTGCTGAAGACTGTAATCTTCAGAACCGTTTGCTTAAATGCAGCCATCTAACAGCAGTGTCTTCTCTAAGGACTGGACACCTCCCCTTTGTTAAGAGATCTGAAGATACTATTCTTCAAGGGTAGCAAAGGAAAGTGACGGGTAGCGCCTGGTTTATTAAAGACACAAAAGCCAGGCCAAGAGACTCTCATCACCCCTTATCTCCCCTTTGCTCGCTTCATAGAGGAAATCCTCTGTTTTATACCTACATGAAGAATTCTGGAAATAATATCCTTGGACTCATGGTGGCCTTCTGGCTACATTCAAAGTTCCTCTCAATCACGCCATCTTGACACTGTTCAAATCAAAATGGCAATGCATCATGTGGCAAAGTCGCCATCCCAACACCCCCCCTCCTGGTTGGCTATGGAGCTGAAGCAACTTTTGCTACACTTTCCCCCATTCTCCTCCAGCCGTGGGAGTGTCCTGGTCCTCCAGAAAGATGACATTAGAGTCCGCCCTCTTCTTGGGCTTCAGAACCTTTTATCAAAGTGCAACAAAATAATCAAACCTGCAGCCCAGCTGGACTCAGCAGCCCACCTCTTTCTTACGGGCACATCTGGACTTCCATAGGCTTTTCCCCATGCCTCTTCCCACACCTCCAAAAACCCCAGGTGCTAGCTTGCTCCTCCCCTAGTTCAGGGCTTCCAGTAGCCTGCAGCTTGTCCAGGTTCCTACCTCAGTTGGGCTTCCCGCTCGCTCTGGAGAAGCCTGTCTGCTCAGCTATCCTCAGTCGTCTTCCCCAGGTCCTCACCTCTGCGTATCTCTCCTTCTCTCAGCTGGGCTCACCCAGCTCTTATGGAAACAAGCCCTGCTCTCCCCCATCTGGGCTTTATTACTAATTAGCCCTTGCCTACCCTTCAGGGGTGATAAGAGTCTCTTGGCCTGGCTTCTGTGTCTTTAATAAACCAGGCACTACACATCACTTTTCTTAGCCTGGGCCTACCCTTCAGGTGTGGACAGACACGATCATTGGCCACTCAGGCCCATATTAACACTGCCATAGCATGTGTGGGTGAACACCCCCTCACACATCTAACCTCAGTAGCACCTTTCCTGTAGGCCTGGAAACAAAGCTATCCACGACTGGCAAACTCTGTTTGCATGTGAAATGCATCGTATAAGCAACATTTTTCTACAAGGTAAGTATCTCTTTTCCTCAGATGTTTTGACTGTCGGAGATTGAAATGCTATCAGCCACACTCACAGCTATTTATTATTCTAGTTTCTAGCAATACAAATCTGCATCTGAAATGGAGGCTATTAACACAGTTCCATTTTCTAGCTTTGCAAAAAATATTTTGCTCACAAATCCAACAGTTAATTTGAACAGTAAAATGGTAACAAAACTGGCCTTAAGTTTAATCACAAGAGCGTAGCAGTTGGTCAACTGGATGTTGGCAGCAATATGTCTGACACCCCACGCTGAAAATGGGCCTGTAAAACTGCAAAGAACTGCGAGGAAAATCAATAGGTTTGTAAATAAATATATTAATAAGATTAAAATTGGGACATAAAAACACAACTTTTTTCTCAGTGGAGAAGGAGAACAGAATGTGGCCTATTACTACATAAATTGCATCTTAACTTCAAACTGATCCTTTGTTTTTTAAAGTGATTTTCATATTTTGTCTGTGATACAATTTGTGGTACATTTTAAAGTAGGTGCAGAGCTTCCATTAATTGGAGGAAGAACTGTGGATATAACTAGATCTGGGATAATGATTGGTTGGTTTTTTTAAATAATGGTCCAAACCAAAAAATTCCAGTTCAATTCAAACCGAAACTGAAGTTTTTTTCAAATTTTCCATTTAATTGAAATATCAAAATTAATCAAAATTTCAATTTGAATTGATTGAAACATTTTGAGTTGACTTGAAATGATTATTTTCACTCTTTGATGCATTTTGAGTTGACCGAAACTCTTTCAGCTGATTCTAATTGACCCTCCTTTGTTTCATTTCAGTCATTTTTGGCGTGTTCACCATTTTTGTGGGCTTTCTTTTTAAATTGGCAAAATCTGATATTGAAATATCATTTCAAATAGAAAAGCTGAAACAAAACAGTTAAACTTCTTTAAAATGAAACATTTTGAAACAAAGTATGTGGACTCTTTTTTAACGTTTTTTTAAGCTTGAATTTGATGATTAGTTTTAGGCCCTGAAAGATACATTTTTCAATGAAAAAAACTGTTGAAAACATTTCACCCTAGATATAACTCATCTCAATCTGAGTGAAAAATATTCCCACTGTGGTTCAGTTTTTCTTTTTACAATTGTCATACAGAAGGTGACAGAATATTGTCCATCATATCTTTTTAAGGAGGATGCCTGTCTATCCAAAATAATTAGCATTTCATTGTGGTCATCTCGTGCTCACACAGCTTCCCTTTCCTCCTCTGTCAAGGGGAAAGCATGAAGCAAGTTAGAGGCTTGTGTGATTTGCACAGCATGTGACACTTGCCCAGAGCTGTCACTGGTTGGGATTTCCAGGTGTGAATGTTTGCAGTGACCAAGGACTTGCTACCACAGGTGACATTATCAATGGGTATGTCAAATCTGGATGGGATGGAGGCTTGAAGGAAAAAGTGGGTGATTTCAAGGACCTTTTAGAGAGGCACTATGTGGAATGCATGTGTCTGTCAGATTTTAACGGGACGGTGGCTTTTTGTGGTTTTACTGCTCTGCATGCAACCTTAGCTCAAATGCATCAGCCTTCCTGTAGCATCTCCATCACTCACAACACCCTTCAGCTGGAAAACCCGCTCCTCACTGTGCTTCTAACTCACTGGAAACTAATGAGTCTGTCAGAGAGAAAACAATTTGCATTTGTCATTTCTTATCTGCTGGGCCTGCACGCAGGCAGCTCTGACACTGATCTCCTTATGCATGGGGAGGAGGGTGGTCAAGGACTAGACTCAAGTTGAGGCCAAGCTCAGTCTGCTACTTGGCTCAGGTGGGACTCTTCAATCATACAATGTTTATTTTGGTGCTGGGGCAGGCGTTTTGCTAAATGATTCTTGCAGTGGCGTTTACTGTAAAAGTGTGGGGGCTGGAGGTAATATTAAATCTTTATAATAAGGCTGGACAGTGTTATCTGATGGCAAATGTCAGCTTGGGGTGGTTACCATGATTAATAGAAGCCATCTTTTATGTTTGACTCCCAGGGCATGTAATGGCAACATTACTATTTATTTCTCTTTTGGGCTGTAGAAAACCTGCTGTGCCCAGCACTGCTCCTTGAAAACCTGGGCAGAATTAAAGCAGAGCCAGTGCAAAGCAGCCTCCACGTGTGTTAACTTGGCATCATCAGAATGAAAATCGTGTGTCCCCAGGACCTGTCTCAGCAAAGCACTTAAGCATGTGCTTAAACTCAGTTGATTTCAATTGGGATTTCAGCACATACTTAAGTGCTTTGCTGAATTGGGGCTTTAGTCCCAGTGCCCTTACTCAGGACGATCCTTCTGGAGACTATGGGAGCCGTGACTGAGTAACCACTTCCGGACTGGGGCCAACAAGATGAGTGCATAACACAGATTCACAACATATTGTGTGTGAGAACGTGTCCAGTTTGGCCAATACCTCCTCTGAACTCCAGGGTGGACTCAGAGCGGTCTGAAAGGCCTTAGCTTTAGGAGTGTGGGTCTCTGGAAGCAGAGGAGTTGCCTCAGCCGAGGGGCAGGGGGTGACCAAACAAGAATACAAATAGGGCTTTAACTGAAGAAATATGGCTCATTTATTTAGTCATTAATATTAAGTAAAGAGCATAAATGTAAACAATACAAACATGAAATCAAAGAAAGATACAAAGGCCTAATATTTTTCTATGCATGCAATCATTTCTCATAATACACAATTCTATTATTGGTCATTTTATGTTTGCAGACAGATATTCGCTTGTAAACTCTCAGTTATTTACAAGCAGATGGTCATTTGTAAAATCCTAGTTACTTTTCACAGACAGATAAACAGACAGATGTTTGTTTGTTTGTTATCTTAAAGCAAGTGCTACTTTCATACGGTACCAAAAGCGCTTCTCTCCCTAGGCCCCTTAGGCCGAGTCAACTCTGATAAGTGTTAGCCGTCCCTTGGATGCTGCTGGTTCATGGGCTGCAGTCCAAAGTGCCACTGACTTTTGGGGGTTTAAATACCCTCAGGCTGATCACCAAACTAATCAGCTTGATCAATATGTAACCAACCAGTGAAGAGTGTCACTTTTGCTATCAGTATGTAACCAATCAGTGAGCAGTGTCACTTTTGCGGTCAGCTTAACCAATCAGTGAGCAGTGTCACTTTTGGGTTAGTATCATGATCAGTGAGCATTTCTGCTGAGTCATCCTGACTTGTACTTAGTCGGCTGTAGTCAGCTCTGGTCAGCTTTTGTTTTTATGTCTGCCCTCTATTTGTGCTGTGCTAGCGCCCGGACAGCCCTTATCAGGGCCTTCCAGCCCTTTTCCCAAGCTATATACTTTACTATTCTATCTTAAAGCACAAAACCCATTAACTATTCTTTCTATATTCTACGTCCAGCACCAGATTGCTGGATCTACTCTAATATTTCCTCCTTCACCCACCTAAGATTTGCCACCACTGTTAAGAACATTGCACCTATAGTGGGGGCAGAAATGGTGGCGGTGCTAGTGTCGGGAAGTTGCTGGTAGCCATTGGCATTTTTACCACCATGTTGTCTACCCCTGCTCAGCACAAGTCTAGAGGGCATGGGGGTGGAAAAGCCCTGATGCTTTATCTACTCTGGAATTGGATGCAATTTTTGGACAAAACTTGCAGAGTCAAGAAAAACATTTGGTGGATTCACTGAATTAGTCAGGTTGGAAGCCCCTCTCTCCACTGCCAGAAAGAAGTCTGAGAAATTCGTAAACTTTTCATTATGACATTTTCAAAATGAAATGTTGCAGGGTTTTTTAATTCAAAATGTCTTTTTTGTTAGGTTTTTACTGCAATTTTATAAAAAGGAAAAGGTTAAACTGAGCTGAACATGAAACATTTCAGTGGCAAAAAAGTCTTGTTTGACCTGAAACGAAATGTGTTTTACTTTTTTGATTCACTGAAAAGTTTTTCATTTTGGGTCAATGCAGAATGATTTCTGTTGGGATTGGCCAATGAGCCAAAAAATTGGTTATTTGCACAGCTCGAGTCTACGCCAGAGCACCCATCATTGTTACCGCGCTGGTGAGTCTTCAGCTGCCTACTTAGGAAGCTTGACAGGGCATTGGTACTGCTCTGGTGACACAAGAAGGCCGAAGCATTGGCCACAATATGACCTGGTATTTTGGGGGATGAAAATACGCCATTTTCATGCAGTCACTTACTGTAAAAGCAAGGACAGTTAGTGAATATAGCCCAGTAACATGTGGTTGAACTAGCCCATATCTCTTAAAAAGATATGTAAGGAAGATCCTCAGCTGGTGTAAATTGTTATAGTTCCACTGAAGTCAATAGAGCTCTGACAATTGACATCAGCTAAATATCTGCCTCCTAGTCTTAATTTAAAGATTCCAAGTGATGAAGAATTTACCTCCCTTGGTAATGAGTTCCAGTGGTTAATTGCCCCCTCTGTCAAAAATTTGCATCTTATTTCCACTTGGAACTTTGCAAATTTCAACTTCCAGCCATTGGATCTTCTTATGATTTTATCTACATAGAAGATCATGGAATCATAGAATCATAGCAGATTAGGGTTGGAAGGGAGGTCATATAGTTCAAACCCCTGCTCAAAGCAGGATCAACCCAAACTAAATCATCCCAGCCAGAGCTTTGTCAAGCCACATCTTAAAAACCACTAAAGATGGAAATGCCACCACCTCCCTAGGTAACCCACTCCATTAGTTCATCACACTCCCAGTGAAAAAGTTATAAAATGTTACATAATTTGTGGTGAGTGGGAGATGCATCCTCTGTGTTGGATGACAGTTTTTCATGTAATCCCAGAAAATAAGGTTTCAAATGTTCAATATATGCAGAAAGAAATCCTCAGAGCAGCAGCAGGAGTACTGGCAGTCACATTCCAGCTGTTGCATGAAGAGTGATGCTTCTCTGTCCGTCTTAGAGACTTTCCCAAGAACGTGTAAGAACACCTTGCCATCAAAAGCTTTGTAGGCCTTATGCAGTCCTGAATGAAGTCATGGGGAAAGTTTGAGCTGGTCCTTCATGAGTGGGACAAGGACATGAGTGAGACAACTGCAGTACGTCCATGGAGTATAAACATCTGCCCCAGAGAGTGAAAGTGAATACATATGGCACTCTCTGATGACTTTCCGTTATGACGTTGCTGATATGAATAATAATATTTTGCTCTTTATATAGCACTTTTCATCTGAGTCTCAAAATATTATGCAAGCATGAATTAAATTTTCACTGATGAGCAAAATGAATCTCAGGGACCTGAAGTATTACATATTTGGGCTAAAATAATTGGAAGCAAAACTAGATGGAATGATGAGGTGAGGTAAGGTGGCCCTATTTATCATGGCTTTAGGCATCAGAAGGCAGGGATTTTGTATAACGGGGGCCCAATTTTCAAACTTGGGAGCCCAAGCGTTGGGTTCTCAAATTGCCATTGTAGATGTCTAAGTTGGGTACTGAAATAGGGAAGTGGGTGCCCTAACCTCGGCTTACGAGTTTGAAAATTGATCTCGGAATGACTAGTGAAATCCATGAATTGTCAGTAATCAGCGTTAATGCACAGCTAATCAGAGAGCAGAGGTTTGCACACTGTCAGTTTGACTTCAGTTGTATAGCATCCCTAGGGTGGTCTTTTTAGTTAAAGGTGTCAAGAGCAACAATGTAAGATGACTGTGGCAAGGCGCTGTGGCCTTGCTCGGAGCCTGGGACCGAGGAAGGGTTGCAACGCCCCTACTGGACAGAACCAGGCCCTGCAGGCCAAACAACCTGGAAGCAGAGGGGCGGAGCCAAGGCAGGGAAGAGAAGTACAATAGGCCGGCCCAGCAGCTCAATCGAGGAGAAGCTGCCACCGGAGGCAGACGTGTCTTCCCAGGGGCTGCGGTCTGGGCCTGACCCAGGCCCTGCTGCTGTTCGGAGCAATCACCCCACCAACCAGAGCCTCCAAAGCCTGGCTGGACTGTCAGGCCCAAGTGACTGGATAGGGCCACCATGCCCTAGTGACTGGAGGGGCCTGCCGAGCCCAAGTAGCTGGGAAAAGCTACACAAGACCACTGGGTGGGAGAAACCCCCTGAGGCTGGTCCTGACCTGGAGGAGCTGCCTGACGTCAGGGACCCACTGGAGCGGCCTGAGCCTGGTGTACCGGAGGACCCCCTGGGACCTGGAGCAGCTGCCCTCTGCTGACAACCCTGAGGAGTTTCTGGACCTGCCACCGGTTGACGGGGAGGGACTCGTAGAACTCCCGCTCGCCATCTACCCCAGCAACCCAGCGGGAGATGAATGGCTACAGGTACCCGGGGACAGGGTGGGAGGAAGCAGCCCAGGGACAGCTGACTAGAGAGTGGCTGAATCTGGGGTTGGACCAGTCAGCATGTTGCGGCTGGATCCTTGCTGACTGATAGGGACCTGGGCTGGGACGCAGTGGAGTCGTGTGGGTCTGCATCCTCCTCCCCCCTTTCCCAATAACTCTGGGAATGCTTGGCTTCCTCTGACAGTTTCAGAGGATACAGAGCTTTACTGGCCCCGCCTGCCTGCAAAGCTGGGGGCTCTAGACTATTTTACCTGCCCCACCAGCTTGGGGCCAGGGGACTACTGACTGCAAGGGAAGCCCACCCCGCCGGTGGGCTAAAGACTCATAAGCCGTGAGCTTAGTCCCCTAGACCACGGCGCTGTGGCCTTCCTCGGAGCCTGGGCCCGAGGAAGGGTCGCGATGCCCTGGCTGGATCGTGCCACCCGCCTACAATGAGCAAGTGGCCTTCAGTGCACAGGTAGCCTTTGCAGCAGTATTGTGATGAAGGGCTGAATGTAGCACTGTGATTTCTGCCCTTTCAAAGTGTGCAGACGGGAAGTCAGAAAAGGAAAGAGGGAATTATAACGTGATAAACACAGTGCTTCCTTGTCAAGTCATGACACTTCTCACGCTCAGACTCCAACCTGGCAGCTTGAAAAAAACCCGTTCTGCAAGTTTATTTTCCATAAACACACAGGTAAAATGGAAGCATTCATTTAACACTCGAATAACTGAGTAACACTTAAAAACTCCATAGAGCAGCAATACCAAGTTAAAACATTTACCCAAGAACATACCTTGTGTTTTTTCCCAATACTGAAATCAAGCAGATTAAGTCAGAGAAATATTAGTGAAAAACTCTTTCTTGGCATATCTAGTGGCTGTGAGTCTACTGAAGGATTATTAGCTATAGAGCCTCATCCTGCAAACCCTTACTTATGTGGGTAGCCTTATTGGCTTCAATGAGACTATTCACAAGTTATTTTGCAGCAGGGGGCTCATAGTTAGATGGACTCTTCCTCCAACAGTTAACATGTCTCTAGACAGCTGCCCTCCTGTTTCTCTCTGAGTAGTCTGTTGACTTTGATGGAGGATAACATCAAAGCTGAGACTGGAAAAAAGCCATGAGACTGATTAAAGGATTAGAAAACATACCTTATAGTGATAGACTCAAGGAGCTCAATCTATGTTGCTTACCAAAGAGAAGGGGTGATTTGATTACAGTTTATAAATACCTACATGGGGAACAAATATTTAATAATGGGCTCTACAGTTTAGTAGATAAAGGTATATGATCCAATGGCTGGAAGTTGAAGATAGACAAACTCAGAGTGGAAAGAAGATGTACATTTTTTGACAGGGAGGGTTATTAACCACTGGAACAATTTACCAAGGGTTGTGGTGGATTCTCCATCACCGGCAATTTTTAAATCAAGATTGGATGTTTTTCTTAAAGAGCTGCTCTAGGAATTATGATAGGGAAATCCTGTGGCCTGTGTTATACAGGAGATCAGACTAGATGTCCATAGTAGTCCCTTCTAGCCTGGGAATCTATTAAATGTGGTGTTTCCAAAAAGGAAGACAGTTTCAGGAGGTGTCACTGGGATGATGTGGTGGTGTCCTTAGTTTGAGGTTCCTGCTTTCAGCATGTAACTAATTATAAATTCTGTATCTCACGTTTTGAGCCATTTGTCCCCTGCCTTCTACACCTACTTGCCCTTAATGAATTCAAACTCATGCTCAGATAGGTTACAAAATTTGATTCTTGGAATATTTATTCTAGGACATCCTCATGCCTTGGAAAACAAAAAGTCTCTGGCCCATGTTTGACCTCAGATTTCTATCTGGTTTAAAAAAAAACAAGATGGCGTTTCTGGGAACAATCATTCTCTTTCTAGGGGTGAGGTATTCTTGAACCTGCAGTTGTTTTTGCACAAAAAGGCATATCTCATCTACAGAATGTTTTTCAGACTGACAAGGGGATCGTTAAGGATCAGTCTGTGCCATCATCACAATGCTGGAGTCAATGCGGTTTATGAGAAACTACCCAAGTCCTAGCTTGTCCCTAAAAGACAAGTGGAAGATGTATGGAGTTGCTCTGCCAGGCATATCTCAACTCCTAGCCCTACTGTCCTAGTACCGGATTCAGGATGTTCTGGGCCTGGCAGTAAGGATCTGAAAACGCTAGCAAATGTTGGTAAGGACCATGCGATGAATGTTGGGTTAGAAAGCTACAGGTTTGTAGTACCTATGTCTTGTCTTCACCTGGGTCAATGTCAGTGGACCCTGTGGTCTTTGGTGTAAGGTGATTTGGACTTCACCTCCTGCCTTCAACTCTTGGATACAACACTGGCCTGGAACCTGACTACACACTCCTCTGCTACTCCCTGTCTCAGGTTTGCCCCTGCTCTGACCCTTGGTCCTGACTGCCTGTGTTGTGATCCAGACAGGGTGGCGTATAAAGGATTATGTGTGGTTGCTGGAAATATGTTCCTAAAACATGTGTGGAGAGAGCTGCTAAACCAGCCTGCCTTAGCCAAAGGCAGAGACAATGGCATTAGGGTAATTTAAGGGGAGCAAAAAGACATTTTAGTTGTCTCTCACTGAGAGGACGTAGGGTACAGCGTGCTCTGAGACTGAAAGTTGGATTCCCTGGAGGGCTAGGAATACTGGGTTCTCTTTGTCAGGTAACTTAATTTTTGCTATAATCTGGGCACATATCAGTTAGAAGCAATGGAGGAGAAAGAGCTGAGTATGGTCGATCACATGATGACGAGCCATGGATGGGAGGTGACCATGAAAAAGGCTGAGGTAATCCTAGGATGATGCATCAGGCAAGGTGCTTCCAGTAGAGACAGGGAGGTATTTGTGCCATTATACAAGGCACTGATGAGACCTCATCTGGAATACGGTGCGCAGTTCTGGTCTCCCATGTTTAAGACAGATGAATTTGAACTGGAACAGGTGCAAAGAAGGGCTATTAGGATGATTTGAAAAATGGAAAACCTGCCTTATGAGAGGAAGGTGCAAGGAACTTGTTTAGGGTAACCAAACGAAGTCTGAGGAGAGAGATTTTTGCTCTCTATAAATACATCAGCAGGATAAACAGGGAAGGGGAGGAGTTATTTAAATTAAGCACCAATATTGGCACACGAACAAATGGGTATAAACTAGCCAGCAAAACGTTTAGGTTTGAAATTAAGTGAAGTGAAGTGGAGTGAACTTCTGGAACAGCCTTCCAAGGCGAGCAGCGGGGACAAAAAAACCTAACCGGCTTCAAGACTAAGCATGGTAAGTTTATGGAGGGAATATTATGACGAGACTGCCCACAAAGGCATATAGTTGATCCATGACTGATATCAGCAAATATCCCCAATGGCTGGAGATGTAACACTAGATGGGGAGGGCTCTGCGTTACTACAGAGAATTCTTTCCCCGGTGTCTTGCTGGTGGGTCATGCCCACATGTTCTGGGTCTAATTAATCACCATACTTGGGGTCAGGAAGGAATTTTTCCCCAGGTCAGATTGGCAGAGACACTTGGGCTTTTTTCCCCTTCCTCTACAACAGGGGCATAGGTCACTGCAGGTTTAAACTAGAATAAATGGTGTATTCTCTGTAACTTGAAGTCTTTAAATCATGACCTGAGGACTTCAGTAACTCAGCCAAAGATTATGGATCTACTCCAGGAGGGGGTGGGCATGGTTCTGTGGCCTGTGATGTGCAGGAGATCAGACTAGATGATAATGATGGTCTCTTCTGGCCAGAGAGTCTGAGTCTTTGTAAGTAAGAAAACTGCTTAGGCAAAGATTGTAACCTGCTAAAATGAAGTTTGTCACTGGAAAGCATGTGTTGTTGAGTTTGTAACCAGACCTGTCTCTTATTCTTGCTTAGTATCACTTAATCTATTCTTTAATTTGTTTGTTTCTTTAGTTTATTAATAAACCTTTTCTTAGTTTTACTACAAACCATCTCAGTGCTGTTACATTGAAATACGTTTGAGTCTTCAGCAAAGCAACACTTTGGTGTGTACAGTGTCTCTTTGGAGGCAGCGAATTTAGTCATTTCTGTGGGTGTCACTGTGAGAAGGACTGGACACTGCATGGAGAGGCATGGGGGGGAACTCCGGCACTGGGGTTCACTGGTTGTTACCTTCAAGGCAAGGTTTAGGTTGGCACAGTCTCCAAGTTGGCTGGTGAGGATGCACAGTTTAATCTCCAGAGAGCGGATGCACAGTTTAATCTCCAGCAAAGCTCACTGTTGCTGAGGCAGAGGTAACACACCCTGGCTCATGGTTCTGGGTGTCCTGAGCAGAACACCAAAGTTCCTGGCTCATGATTCATTTAAGCCTGCACTTATGAAAGCCTACGACTTAACTTGTCATCTCATTGGGTACATCCTGCCTGGGTTAAGGTGTACGTAGGCCCAGGTCCTCAAAGGTATTTAGGGACCTAACTCCCATTTAAATCAGTTAGACTTGGGTGTCTAAATACCTTTTTGAGGATCTGGGGCTCAGCCTCTCCAGCAGAGGTGCCTCAGTCTAGTTTTGTGCTTGTGTCTGATCGAGAAGGTAAGCTCTGTATATGGGAAAAGTAGAAAGAGGACTGTGGTGGGGCAGCTACCCTGCACTGGCTAGGAAGGGGTCAAGAGGGTCCTTGGAGCAGCAGCCAATGGGAAGGGATGGTGGGATAACCAATCGGGCCCCAGAGCCTGATCTAAAAGGGAGCTGTAAGCAGAGCAGAGTCAGTCACATCCAGGAGCCCAGGAAGGGAAGACTGGCTGCCCTGCAGGCTACAGGAGGGCAGCACCCTGGGCAGAGCAGTGGCTGACTGCTGGGGCTCTGTGTGAGCTGGAGGCCCTGATACAAAGGCAGAAGAGGTACTGGGGCTGTGGGGAAGTGGTCCAGGGAAGTCTGTTAAAGAGTTGGGGGAAGAGGCGGTGCAAGGTTGCTGCACACAGGGTCCCTGGGCCGGGGCCTGGAGAAGTGGCCAGACCCAGGTCCTTCCCTGCCTCCCCCAGATTGCCAGTGGAGTGGTGGTAGACTGTGGTGGCCACTAAAGTAAGTGGCAGAGATGGGACTGTTGAATTCCCCAGAAGGAATACCTGGGAACCCCAGGAAAGAGTGATGGAGCACAGGCTGTGGATGGGGCAGCAGCTTGAGCTAATTCCCAGACCACCAGCAGGAGGTGCTAGTCTGGCGGTGAGTGCTGCGAGGCCATCACAAGTGGTGGAAAATGCAGGCACTTGGTCACCCCTGATACAAGGGGCAGGACAGCAGAGCATGGAGGGCAAGCACCCAGCTTAGTATGCAAGAGACCGAATGAGGCCAGAAGAATGGAGCTGCAAAACCCTCCTGAGCTGGACCCTGGACTGGCCAACTCCAGCAAAGGGGACTGACAAACAGTCAGGGCAAATCCAGGTCTTGCTGAAGCAAGTCCTGGATGATCAGGAGAGAGTATCGGAGGTGAACCAGCACCTATAAGAGTATGTGCTCAGGGTAGCAGCAATATTTAGTTTGGAGCTGGCGAGGAGAGGAAGAAAAAGGCCATGAGGGCTGAAGGCATGAGGGAAAAACCCAAGATCTGGCAGCAGAAAACCCAACTGAAGTGTTGCTACCTGTGTGACCAGCAGGGTCACCTGAAGAGGGCCTGCCCCTACAGAGGGGGTGGTGGAAGCCTCACCCGGGAAGAGGAGCAGGAAAGAAGCCCCCCTGTGAAGAAAACAGGGTGGAGGTGAGGCCTGTAGGCCTGAAGGGCACTTAAGGAGGGAATGCCCAGATAGGAACAGGGGAGAAAAAGCCAGTCCAAGGGAAGGGGCTGAGCAAGGGAGGCCTGTGGCCAACAAAGGGGCCAAAGAGATGCTTCCGGTGCCAGAGGCAGGCCATTTAAAAAGGCATTGCCCCCTGAAACAAAGGCGGGCTAGGAAAGGGACGCCTGGGAGCCAGGTGGGTCTGAGACTGACCAGCGGGATGGGCCAGTGAGGACTGAGGGCCTGGCTGGAGTCAGCTCCCACACTCAGCTGGGGGAAAACAGGAGACTGTGGATAAGATGACTGGGACAGAGAGGGCCCGGGTAGATAAGGAGACCCACATGGAAGCTGAACAGGCTGAAAAAGGGACCCAGATCCTGGAAGAGAAGGGGCTGGAGGATTCAGTGAGCCAGATAGAAGAGCTACAGGGGGAAGCTGGTAGCTACTGAACAAGCCCTGCAGATTGCACTGATAAGGAAGGAGGCGCCTTTAAATCATAATAATTCATGCGAGATATGCCGTGTCAGATACTGTTAGAAAGGCTATAATGTTCTAAGTAAGATGATGATGTTTATGTTC
Source organism: Emydura macquarii macquarii (assembly GCF_026122565.2). NCBI lineage: Eukaryota > Metazoa > Chordata > Testudines > Chelidae > Emydura > Emydura macquarii. The sequence continues at coordinate 4,019,880 of NW_027131688.1, forward strand.
ATGTGTTATATGTGAAATGGAAGTTATGGATGTATTTGATATTTCTGTATGTCAGTTTGGGCTGGCTGGGAAATACCCCAGACAGAGAGGCAGCAGAGGAATAGCCTGCATAATGGCCCATTAAGACACTCTCAGATGCAAGGGGCCCAGGAAGAAACTAAAGGCATACCTGAAGAGTCACCAGGATTGGCCCATGTGACTCTGGACTCCATTTTAGTTCTTGTAATATTCCACAAGACAGATTGGCCAGGGCCAAAGGGTATATAAGGCCAAACCACAGAATCCATTTTGTCTTTGTTCCTGTTCAGCTGAAGATACACACCTACCTCTGGATCAATTCATTTGCAACTAAACTGAAGGACTAAGACCCATGTAGGTACTGGATGTATACCAGAAGAACTGTACAAGCCTGCAACTCCACAATTCTTCCAGAAACTTGATGTATATGGACTTTCCATCATTTGTATGTATCTGATTTCCTTTGACTCTTTAACATTTCTCTTATGGTTTGTTTCTTTCTTTTTATAATAAACCTTTAGTTTTAGTTACTAAAGGATTGGCTGGCAGTGTGATATTTTGGGTAAGAGCCAAACTTATATTGATCTGGTGCTGTGGCTGACCCTTTGGGGTCAGGAGAAACCTTTTTAGTAAAGAGCATAGAGATTAAATAACTGGTCTCTTTACTGGACCTAGTGGCTAATTGGGAGCCAGAGGCTGAAATGCAGTAAAGGGGGCTGTGTGTATTTGTGTACTGGCTTCTTGATAACCAGTGTGAGGAATCAGAAGCACTGTTTGTGACTGGTTGGGAAGCCTGACTTCAGTGTCACCCACCAGTGCTGGGAGAATCTGCTCCCTTTCTACAGCCTGCCCTGACCCTGGCATTATCAGGCGGCTACCCTGGGCATGGGATGGGTCACACATATTCCAAACCAATAAAGAACACACACCTGTCAAGTGGATACCCCTATCGTTTCGTTCTACCTATAGCAAGCATCAAACCATTCTCAGATCATGAGGCAGGCTCATAAGTCAACTCTAGCCAGAAATTATAGTCAAAAGGAATAGTTGCAAAATCCACGATGCATTTTAATAGCTACTACAAGTAGGAGGATAAATACAATATTAATTTTGAATTATTTTTTACACTCCAGTAAACATACATTTCTGTAATTATATTTACAGGACTTGGCTGTGTTGAAAGATAAGGGATAATTACATTATTCCCCTGAGGGGGAAGAACCTTCAGAAATTCTACATTTTGTGTATGTTAACAATACTGTAATATTAGGGGATTCAATCAGATGTTAGTTAATAACAAGGGAAAATGAATAAGCTACAACAACTGAATCTATAGAATTGAAAACATTTTCATTTCTCCCCCATAATTAGAATGTTCCTTCTCATACATAAAAATGGCACAATTAGATTGTCACATCCACTGAATTAGTATTATTTATGCAACCACCTCTTTGATGATAAATTGTAAACATAGCATATTTTGCAGAGTTAGTTTACTCCATCTTGTGTTTTCTGATCACTTTTCCACACTCTTCATGTGCTATAGTCTCTGTTAATTCTCAACATTTTCTGAATATTTATAGTAAAACGCCTGCTAAATTATCCCACCCTTTGAGGGTGCAAAATATAGATTAAAACCATCATTTTAATCCATTGTAAAGCAGTTGATCTCAATCCTATCCCTCAATCTCAAACCCTTCCCCTTAACATATGCTAGGCACTGTACATACACAGTACATGATGGTCCTACCTTGCAAACTAAGTAGATGAGGGGTAGTAGAGGAAACAGAGGCAAAGCCTCTTTTCCCAAGTCCACACAATGATTCACTGGCAGACCTGGGCTATCCTGCGCCCCAGTCCACTGTCCCGTGAAATGGATCAGGGTGTGCGTCACTTTAGAGGGAGTTTTGCACATGGAACAATGGTAGGATTGGAGTTACTAAGTAGCTGTAAGCAAGTTAGCAGAGCTATTAAATTCTGAATGCTGCCTTACCGCCAATAGGGATGTGCTCTATCATCCCTGTGGTTAAGTATAGTGAGGCTGTTTTGGCTGTACAACTGGGAGTATTGCAGTACCGAGGGCTATAGCTGTATGATTATCCATTTACAGCTGAAGGCTCACCAGGCATAGCGTGTCTGCTTCCCTGCACAAAGGACACCAACGCTGCATCCCAAGTGCTGTTCAAAGATAAACAATGGAAGCAGGCCACGGTCGCTCTGGTAGCAATGGTGCTAGTGTGGGTTCTGCCGGGGAAGAATGGTGGGAGACGCTGTAGTGTGGAGGCAGAAGGCAGAGCATGGTGATGTTCTGGTGAAAAGGAATATGCATCCTAAATTGGCTGGGAGAGAATAGTAATGAAGTGATGTTTCAGACTTGAACTTCTGTGCAGGGGCTGGATCCTCTCCTCCCCTGACCCAGGATCCATTTGACCCAGGAGGGATGGGAAAGATGCCATCACAGTCAATGGCTGATCTCTGATTCTCAAGGCAAAGCTGATCCAACCCAGCTCTGTGTGTCAGCCTGAGCAGAGTTGTGGTTGCTGTAGCTTTTGTCAGCTGGCTATGGATCTGAGGGGACCTCGTACCAGCTGAGAACGGGTGGGGCAGAGCTGCTGACTGCCCCACCTCATCCTTTCCCTTTGGCGAGTGGCTGGAGCAGAAGCCAGCTGTGCAAGCTTTACACCAGTGGAGAGCTCATCTCCCTGGGCAGATTCTCTGCTGGCCAGTTACTGGTCAAGTTCTGCTTCTCTGTGCTGCCTCAGTGGCTCAAAGGAGCTCATCTCACAAAAGAGAACCTGGCTTCTGGTATTTAGCTACGCAACAGGATGCACCAGGCCCCTTGAAACCCCCTGCTGGAGGCCTTGTGATCCTACCACACTCCATTCCAGAAAAGGAGCAGTAAAGGTGAGTCCTCCAGGCCTGCCTAGAAAGGCTGCAGGGAAGCAGCCAATCAGAGCCGAGCAGGCTCACTTAAAAGGAGCTGCAGGACCTGAGCAAGTCAGTGGCTGGTTGGGAGTGGAAGACAGAGAAACTCTCCAGGCCAGGAATCCTGCCAGAGACTCTGCTGAGGCAGGGAACAGATAGAGAACCCAAAAAGGTGATGGGACTAAGTGGGGAGCAGCCCAGGGAATAGCAGCAGGAACTGTTAAAGGGAAGCAGTATATGGTTGCTGTTTATAGAGACCTTAGATTGGGACTTGGAGTAGTGGGTGGGCCCAGGTCTCCCCACCGGCCAGTGGGGAAATGGCCTAAGCACAAAGAAGGGGATAAAACTCAGTACTAAAACCCCAAGAAAGGGGCGAGTTTTTAAACAGGCCTAGAGATGGGGCTGAAGACCCCAGAGAGGACCAACCATTTGCTGGGCTGTGTTACCCGAGAAGGGGGTTCTTCATGTGTTTAGGCTGTGTTTCTTAGCCAGAGAGATGAGTCACTGAAGACCCGCTCGATGAGGGCAACAGCTGATGAGGCCATCGTGAGCAGAGAGAGTGCGAGTTTGCAACCGCCAACAGGAGGTGCTCGCGAGAGGTGAGCAGGCCCCATCACAAACTATATCTCTAAATGTCCTGGAGGAAAGCATGTCATTGACTTTGAAGTTTGCTTTACCCAGAGAAATGCAGGAATCTTAGTAGGCACCCGCTAAAATGGTTTGTTATGAGATGGCAGTTAACAACAGTCAATGCAACAAACAGTCCTCTGGGAGACAACAGCTGTATGAAACTCACTGATTCTGCCATCCTCTCTTACCTTGAATGAGCCCCATTTGACTTCAATGGGCTGAGTCAGGGAGTAAGATATAATGTGACATGAGGAAGGAGGCTGGAATCGGGCAGTGTCTTCCTTTTCTATTCTGTTCCGTACCGGTTTTTATCCTGCCCTCATCCTGCCCTTTAACTACCTGAAAGGGGGTTCCAGGGAAGATGGGGCTAGGCTGTTCTCAGTGGTGGCAGATGACAGAACAAGGAGCAACAGTCTCAAGTTGCAGTGGGGGGAGGTCTAGGTTGGACATTAGGAAAAAGTTTTTCACTAGGAGGGTGATGAAACACTGGAATGGGTTACCTAGAGAGGTGGTGGAATCTCCATCGTTAGAGGTTTTTAAGCTGCGGTTTGACAAAGCCCTGGCTGGGATGATATAGCTGAGGTTAGTCCTGCTTTGAGCAGGGGGTTGGACTAGATACCTCCTGAGGTCCCTTCCAACTCTAATATTCTATGATTCTATGGTAGTATCTGAGCTTCTGCCAATAGTGCAGTAAGCCATGTAACTAACGTCTGTCATGGGTGGTTTGCTCTGTCTCTCTCATCCTCTCCTCATCAGGGGAACTGTGTCATGGGGTTTTTGTGGGGTCTTTGTCTTGTTCCCTGAATCTGGCCTGGTGATGTAAATTCATTTTTCCATTATAATGTGAAAATTCTTGTCCCTGAGCCATGACCTCAAAGCAACCTCTTGAACAGAGCTTTCAACTTTCAACTTAAGAATGCTAGAAAAGCCTTCTTTATTTTGCATTTTCTTGCTCTTTCATAATTAAAGTGTTTACCCAATAAAGTGGCTAACCCAGAGCACTCTTTCCAAATCAGCACTTGACTGAACATGATCAAGACTAGAAACAAGAGGGACATAATCTCTTCACTTAGAATAGAAAAATTCCTCTTCCATTATTCATTCCCACTGAATTCCTTTTGTTGCGTTATACGTGTTTCTCATGCAGAAGGAGTTGCATGTTGCACTGGTTTTGTGGTCCAAAACTGGAAGATCCATTAGTTCTCCATTTGCTCCATAGAAGCAAAAGACTCCAGAAAGTATGGGCCCGGTTTTGCAAGTATTACGAGCAGTGAGGGTCTCTTAAGAGAGTTAGCCCCATTGACTCAGTGCAAATAAGAGTTGCAGAACTGTGCCCTATGATATTATTGGAGTTGTTATCTTCATTAAGGGCATGTTGTGCCCTGAGACAAAGCCCTGTGTAGGGGCTATGTGGAAGCTCACCACCCCATCAGGAGCTCTGCTCGGCATGTACTAAGGCTTGGTCTACACTTACCCCGGCGATTCGGCGGCAGTTGACGGGAGTTACGCAAACTACGCAGAAAACTTGTGTAACTCCCGTCGACTGCTGTGCTTCTCTTCTGTGCACCATCTTCACTGTACTGCGTCAATGGGCACCGTGTTCCTGTCAACGACGCGCTACGCCACTTGCGGGGGTGTATTAATAGCGTCGACTTCTGGATGGACTGAGCAGGTCTTCACTGACCGCTCAATCAATCCAGATAAGTTGGTCTGACAGCGGCGACTTTGCCGCCGTCATTGTAGACAAAGCCTAAGTCTCTCAGCCCTTCCTGGGGCAGCGAGGAAAACAGGCATGTGCTGAAGGACCTAAATTGCTGCCATAGAAGAAATGCTGCTCCTGTCTGTCCATGGCCTGTCTGCCTACACATGTACATGTCTCCTGTCTGTACCTGTACATGCTGATAGATAGGAGCTCAGGGCATGGGCCTGCACAGTCTTTCCTGCTTTGGAAAGACATTTGTCCCCTCTGGTACTTGCATTACTGGCCCTGATTCAAAGCCCATTGAAGGCTCTGGAAATCCTTGGACTAGGCTCTTATTTCTGGTACCCAGTACCACATTGTGTTTGATCCCCGTCCAGGCTGCTTGTGACTTTTTCCCCCTCCGTTTAGAAACCTGTGTAGGGCAGGGAACAATCTTGCCCTAAAGAACCTAGCTACAGGAGTTATTTCTCCTGAAAGTCCAGCTTGATATGACACTTTTTGTTACATAATACAATTTGTTGCATTTCTCGCAGACAGTGAACAATCCCTGCGAAGGGCAGGGGAAATGAAACTAAGCTCCAGAACCAGGAACCTCTGGCTGGGGAGCTTTCCAAGGTGTTTATCAGAATGGAAACGCAGTGCTGTATTCAGATAGCTACAGTCTGCAAGCAGTGAAGTTCCAACTTGGACAGGCACAGTAAGTGTCTCCTCAACGGTTCAGCTGAAATCCCCATTTATTGTATCCTGATAATACCCCCTAGTGTCTGTGGCCCTTTCCATCCGCCGGTACCATATGTCAGCTTGTAAGGAAGGGTGAAAAAGGATGCACCAAATTTTTCACCTGCCCAAAGCGATGTATTAACTTCAATGGGATAAACAGGCCCAAAGAGTCAAAGGTGTTAACATGACTCTTTCCTAGTGTCACTGTCCAACATTAAACTGGTATAAACAGAGTTCGGGGTTTGGTATACAGATAGCTCAGCCTGCATGACAAATACGCTGTTAACAATCCTTTTAACCTTGTATTAAAGATACAGAAAAAGAGCTAACGCACTTGAAATGTGAATTATTAAGGCTTTCATTTTAACAACATCCCTCTTTCCCTTTCCTTCTAGCTAGCGTGAGTTTTTAGAAGGAAATCCCTCCCCTTGGATGTTGTTTAGCTGGTAATAATTGTTCTCTTTGGAGAAAAGAGAAGAAGATTGGTGAGCTGGGCTGGAGCAGTTAAAGTCCAGTTTTCTCGTCTTGAAGACAAAGTAAGAGAAAACACACAAGGGAAAAGAACAGCAAAGATAGAAAACGCAGCTTCTGTCTCTGGCGCTGACTCTTACTTGCAACCTTGTTGCTAGAAAAGCACTGACACGCACAGCTTTATTAGCCACTCTGGGAATATTGCGCCAGTGTTAAGAAAGGGTAAATGGGGTCATCTGGGTAATTGTTGGCCTGTCTGTGTGTATTGATCCTGGGAAAGATAATGGAGCAAGTGATATGGGACTTAATTATTAAAGAATTAAAGGAGGGTAATACAATTAATGCCAACCATCATGGGTTTCTGGAATATAGATCCTGTCAAACTAACTTGATTATCTTTTTATAATGAGATTACAAGTTTTGTTGATAAAGATAGCCCTGTTAATACAACATACCTGGATTTCTATAAAGCATTTGGCTTGGTACCGCATAATGTTTAAATTAAAAAAACTAGAGTGATTCTAAAATGAACATGCCACACATTAAATGGATTAGAAGCTGATGGGGGTCTATGTCATTTTAAACGGGGAATCATCATGCACAATGAAAGTGTGTTTCTAGTACTATCCCGAAGATGGTGTATAAAATCATCACCGATGAAATTTGCAGATGACGCAAGAATTGGAGCTGGGGGTGGAAAACAATGAAGAGGACAGGTCTCTAAAAGAGAACAAACTGATCACTTGGTAAACTGGGTGCAAGCAAACAACATGTATTTTTAATATGGCTAAATGTAAATGTATACACTGAAGTACAAAGAATGTCAATCATATTTATAGAATGTGGGGACTCTATCCTGGGAAACAGTGACTGAGAAAGATGTGGGGGTCATGGTGAATAATGAGCTGAATGCTGTGGCCAAAGGGATTAATGTGATCCTGGGATGCATAAACAGGGGCATTTTGTGTAACAATAGAAATTGTTTTACCTTTGCATTTTGGCAGTTGTGTAACTGCTGCTGGAATGCTGTGTCCAGCTCTGGTGCCCACAATTCAAGAAGGATGTTGAAAAATTGTAGAGGGTTCAAAGAAGAGCCATGAGCCTCATTAAAGGATTAGAAATTGTGCCTTATAGCATAGACTGAAGGATCTCAATCTATTATCTTAACAAAGAAAGTTAAGAGGTGCCTTGATTAGTCTAGAAGTACCAGCATGGAATACAACTATTTACTGATGGGTTCTTCAATTTAGCAGATAAAGGGAAAGCATGATCCAATGGATGGAAGTTGAAGCCAGAAAAAATGACAGGACTGAAGGCATACATTTTTAACAGTGAGAGTAATCAACCATTGGAACAATTTACCAAGGGTCATGGTGGATTCTCCATCATTGACAACTTTTAAATCAAGTTTGGATGGGTTTTTTTTTTAAAGGTCTGCTCTAGGAATTATTTTGGGGGAAGTTCTCTGGCCTGTGTTATACAGGAGGACAGACTAGATGATCTCATAAATCTGAGATCTGGCAAACTTGTACCAGTATTGGGCTATTAAAGGCATTGCTTTAAGCTGTGTTTCTGATCACAGGGTTACAGTAGTGTTCCAGAATATGCAGTCTCAGACAGACACTCCTTAGACAGAAGGCAAAAGGAGAGGCATAGAAAAAAAAGGGTGGGGGGAGAAGGAAGAGGACAACCAAGGGATGGGCGGGCAAAGTCTCACATCACTGATGGTGTTCTGGATTTCGCCAGAGCTGGTGGAAGTGTTGGTGTCATCTGGGTCCCTCTCTCTGGCCCATTCTGGTCAATACATCTCAGGGCTAAGATGAAGAAGACCCAACGGTGTTACGGTGATCCCAGGAGATGACAGAGGTAGCAACCGTAATGCTGAAACTCACTCCTTCCTGTTCTCCTGTCTTTCAGTCAACCAGTGTTTGTGTCTGCCAATTTTTCCCACAAAGTCTCCTTTTTCCATCAACATGTGTCATTACAGGTGATTGGACAAGTTCATAAACAGCCATCCACTTTCCCACAGTTAGAGGTCATGATCCTGTCCTACCCTCTGCACCAGCCATGGTGGGGCAGCACGTTGCACCCTCCTGCCAGGTGGTCCTGCAACCATGCTTCTGCCTTGCAGGCTGGGAAGCGCCCAGTCACATGGCACCACTTTTCCTCCAACACGTGCTGTCTCAGCCTCAGCTCAAAGCAGGTGTGACATGACTGCTGTGATGTGCACAGCTACAGACTGGGGACTGACTGGCTAGGCAGCAGTTCTGCAAAAAGGGCGCTGGGGGTTACAGTGGACAAGAAGCTGGATATAAGTCAACAGGGTGCCCTTCTTGCCAAGAAGACTACCGGCATATTGGGCTGCGTTAGTACGGGAATTGCCAGCAGATCGAGGGAAGTGATTATTCCCCTCTATTCGGCCTTGGTGAGGCTTTATTTGGAGTATTGTGTCCAGTTTTGGGCACTCCACTAAAGAAAGGATGTGGACAAATTGGAGGGAGTCCAGAGGAGGGCAACAAAAATGATGAGGGGGCTGGAGTACATGACTGGTGAAGAGAGGCTGCGGGAATTAGGCTTCTTTAGTCTGCAGAAGAGAAGAGTGAGAGGGGATTTGAGAGCAGCCTTCAACTACCTGAAAGGGGGTTCCAGGGAGGATGGAGATAGGCTGTTCTCGGTGGTGGCAGATGACAGAACAAGGAGCAACGGTCTCAAGTTGCAGTGGGGGAGGTCTAGGTTGGATATTAGGAAAAACGTTTTTACTTGTAGGGTGGTGAAGCACTGGAATGGGTTACCTAGGGAGGTGGTAGAATCTCCATCCTTAGAGGTTTTTAAGCTGAGGCTTGACAAAGCCCTGGCTGGGATGATTTAGCTGAGGTTAGTCCTGCTTTGAGCAGGGGTTGGACTAGATGACCTCCTGAGGTCCCTTCCAACCCTAATCTTCTATGATACTATGTGGCCCATGCACAGTTTAATGTCCTCTGTGCATTTTGACCCTCTGTATTCTGGAGTTTGCAGCACCTTTCAGTTTGTGTCCTTTGCACATTTAATGTGCTGTTTGCCCACTCTATCACATCTTATACTTAATTAACCTTTCGGGGCCGGATGCTTTGTTTAATATCCCATCTGCTGGTGCTGTCAGGTGTGTTTGTGTGTCACTCCGATGCTGTTCGTGGAGCTCTGGTGTTAGCTGCATCAGAATAGCTGGCAACTTGTGGATTGAGCCGACCTCGCTGCTCTTTATGAAGAATGGCCACAGGCGCAGTTCTGTAATGAAGGCATTCAGCTGGGCTTATTGTTGACAAGGCAATGTCCCAGCTCTGTGGTTACAAGTACACTACCTCATCTCCTCCTGCAACAAGGTACCCACTCAACTGATGTGATGCTGTCCCCTAGGCCAGTACAAATCTGCCTCTCCTTCTGCTTTTATAAATTGATGCAAACAAGTTTTGTGTTACACTCCAGATGTTGTTGGCCACCACCCTTGTACCTTGCACCTGCTAGTCTGAATAAAACATTCTCATCCATTTTCCTGTCATAACCTCCCTATCTTTACAGGAGTCTGCATGGTCCTAGCCCATCTCTTAGGAATGTATTGACATAGTTATTTGAGAACTCCGTGTGTTTCCGTACCATCCTCTGAAGTCAGGAATGTGCTTACTTGATTAGATGACACCTAGTGTTACTACTCTAACAAGGCCTACTTTGGTTCATTGTCTTTAGCTCATATCGATAGCCATGCCGAGGGTGCCAGCCACACATTTTGCAGATTAATTTTAAAATCAAACCAAGTTTATCTCACATGATTTGTTATCTATAAAAATCAGTCCGTTTCTCCTCATGTCTCTTGTCAGACTCTATACGGTTAAACATATTTTCCGATTGTGATGTATGTTCCATTACTTTTATTAGGAATTGAAGTTAGCTACACCAGATGTTAGTTTCTCTCCCTTTCCTGAATGATTGCTACTGTACCAATTTTCCTTCTCTTCCAATCTTCTCTAACCTTTGATTATCCATGATTTTTGACAAATAATCTTAGGAAAATCTTTAGCCATGAGGTGCATTTCATTCAATCCACTGAATGTTCCTAGCATTTTTTACCAGCTTTTCATTGACATCTAGTAAAGTTGTACAGCAAAGGAAATTGTAATGATAATGAATAAACGAATTAAAGTTTACTGGAAAATATTACTAGTTTTATTATTCCCTATTGCATTGGTGACAGTGAAAATCTAGTTGAATAATGGGAAGAAACATTCACAGGTATTTTAACTGGAAAAAAATGAGATTATTGTGTACATTTAGGATTTAATAGTTAAAATTAGCTGTCAAACTTATCTGGGAAATGTAGTGAAATTAATTGAATGCATTATTTGAAGAATAGTATTCAGCCATGTCTCTTTTCTAGTGCTAAGCAGTCTGCTTTGGACAGCATCTCAATACGTTCCTGTCTCATAGGATTAATACCTTCCTTTTCCTTCTAAGATAACAAAACATTACATGGGAGGTACTGCCTAACTAGCAGCTGTTAAGTAACATTTGCACATACTAGTGATTTTAGGACTAGATTGAACAAGCTTCACTCACATTTATGAGCACTTTCTCATGAGTAATCCCATTGACTTCATAGTCATATTGCTCATGAATATGAAAGAGCAATGCCTGTTGGTAAATGCTGACTTTTTCACAGTGACCACTGCACATATGGCCTGATGCAGATCATCTGCCACTCCTGTTGAAGCCAATGGGAGCTGTTGGTGCTCATCTCATCTCTGGCCAAAAACCCACAGTGTCAGCCTGCTTCCACTGAGGTAAATGGCACAAAGCCTGTTCTCTTTCATGAGAGAATGTTCTGGGGCCCTACTCATCCGGCAATGAAGCTGTATGGTCAATGCAAACGATCATTACTACTTAATGTCATTACCATATAGCTACTGCAAAGTAATATGCATTGTTTCACAGTAAAGAGGCAGATTATCTTATTATACCACTCTAAATACGGCAAAAGATGCCTATGGTAATGAGTTAATACAAGAAATGAAGAGTTCATTATAAGAGTGTGCCATCTACCCTCTAGAAAGCAGCTCATGGGGTGTGTGGGAGGGGCAAGGGCTTGATCACATGACTCCAATTAAAGAGAGTGGAAGCTGCTTGACAAATATCCCATAAAACTTTGAAAATGTGCCTCTCAGTCTGCCGAGGGATAGCTTCCAGTTTCAGTCATAGGGAGAATAACAAGAGTTTCACAACATGGTTGTTTATCAGGCTTGAAAGGGTGAGGTTTGGACAAATAGCTTTCCATGGATCCAATCCAAAACTATACTGTTGCACAGAATGAAAAACCTCAGTGTTCTATTTTTTTTCTCATTTACTGTTCTACTCTTGCTCTGTTGTCTGCGTGGGCAAGGAGAGGAGAAGCTTGGGGAACTTGACTGCATGCAAATCCATCTGTATGTTTTAAAAATAAATGTTGCAGCTTGTGCCAAAGCAGTGTTTGGATGGGGGACTCTTATAATAAATCAGTGTAAGGAAAACTTATAGAGGAAAAAATAATGGATAAGAAAATGACCTTATTTAAACTTGAAAAAAAAAAGCAGCAGAGGGCAGCTGAACTCTAGAAATCATTATTGACATTAGTGAAGGGTCATCTTCCATTTTGTGTCAGGAAGTCAATAATAAAGGACAGTCTTCAACAAACTCATGCTCTTCATGATCTTTGCAAAAGGTAGTGAACTTTAATAGACTTATGCAAAAAGTGCCTGTACAGCTCTTCCCCCCCCCCCCCACCCGTTGCTGCAGAGAGAGCATGGTGGCTGTCTGAAAATCAACAATCTTTTCAAGACCTGACCTTTAAAAATCCAATCTTTATTTTTCCCTTGCCTTCAAAGTGATTTAATATGTGTAAGTGCAGGGCTAGTTAATTTTTTCTTTCAATCTTATATAGATCAAAGAACAGTTCAAGTTAAGCACTAGCCCTCTCCCATAGCTTCTAATACATGTAACACTAAACAGATTTTCCTCAGGAGATGAATTTCCTTAACTATTTCCACACAGGGTTATGGAACTCACCTAATGAATCATCTGAAAGCGTATCACATCAAACTTTCTCACATCTGCAGACGAATATGCAATCGACTACTTTGAGAAACAAGTAAGTCAGCCCAAGAGAAGTCTTCAGCCAGTGCAAGACATTGAAATGTAGGAACACTAAGTAAAACGCATTAGCTGTTTGTGGTATCGAAGCAGCTGATAAAATGCACTGTCTTTATTTTAATCTACAAAATATATTTTGTGTTAGCCAAGGTTAAGGTACTGTGTTTATAGGACAGTGTATTCTGAAGGAAAAATCGGAATATATCTGTAGATTGATTAATGTAATTAATGCTCTATAATATCTACAGAACAGAAGGATAGCCAAAAAGAAAGACAAAATCGAAGTATATTTAATATGACTTTGTCAAAGTGAAATCCTCTAAACATCTTAGGCAGAGACTCAATAAAATGGCGAGTAAGATATAGTACAAATTGTATTAGCATCTAATACTTCATTGATAAAGGAGAGCAACACCTCTACAAATAAATAACTTCTTCTTGAGAGTTGTACATCGGACTGTATGTCTGTTTAAAAAAAAAGAAAAGGAAATAATCTGAAATATCCCAACAACTATCTTTCCAGAAACCAAAGAAATCACATTCAGGAAGTATGGAATCTGGTAGAGCATCATCTGTGCTGTTTGACCAACATCAGTCACATCATTACTACTTTACTTCTGAGATTCATTTAAAAATATCACAGCAGTTTCAGACCCGCTCTGTGTGTATATGGATGCTGTGTTCAACAATAATATGGAATTTGGCGAACTAAGGTACCAAAACTGTAATGTCCAATGAAAAGTTTGAGGTGAAATTCACCACTGTACAAAGGTCCAACCTGAGGCCTATGAACTATTTAAGTTCTATTTAAGAGATGCATAGATCTTAGCTTGGTCCATTGTAAGGGCTGAATTTCATTATTACTGAAGATTCAAAAATCCTTTCAGGCCTGTAAATAACACAGAGAAACACTCTGTATTTTATGTAGTAGGACTACATTTGCGAGTTTCCACAGACTAGCCTAGCCCTTACTCTTCCAGTCCCATCCTATCAGTCATCTCACTTCACTTTCTTATAGAGGAAGAATCTGCTGCTAACATAAGGCAAGAGATTCTTTCTTGATCCTGTTCCTTTCTGCAAATCTTTCCTATGTAGGGCTTTTCTGCCTTAATCTCATGCTCTGACTGTCCCTTCTGCTCATAACATCTCTCCATTCCTTTCTTTTAGGAGCAATAAGAATAATGCCTCTTACACAGCGTCTTTTACTTATCCAAAGTGCTCTACAAACATGAATTAGCTAATTAATCCTTGCATGACCCCAGACGGAGAAACTGAGGCAGAGGTGGGTATTTCTTCTCTCCTTCTTTAAAGGATATAAAACAAGGGTCAAATCCACAGAGGGACATAGCTTTTGCAACACTGATCATCATGGTGCCTTGACAATCACAAGAACACAACTGTGAACCACAAAGCCCGAGTTAGTGAGAATGACTCTGTAGTCTGGGAATTAAAGCATCTGAAGTCAGTGGGATATCAGCACATGCTTTGGTGTTTTGCTGAATCAGGGCATTCGTTGTTAATGGCACAGGAACTATTTCACCTTTGTCATTGGCTCTAATCCAGCCTGGTTGGTAGTTATCAGCCATTATCATCACTGGAACGGTGTCTTGTGTGAAATGAGAGGTGCTCGCCGTGCAGTTCCTAGTGGGTAAATCTTAACTTTATGGAAGTCACCACCATAATTGGCATGAATAGGCAATGAACGGGGTCACCCTCTCATCCTGTGCAGGAGGCCTTCCAAGTCGGAGTAACCTGTCTTAGTGACACAGCAGGAGCAGAGGGCCCAGCACTACCGCAGCTCCAATTGCTCCTAACCAGCAGGATTCTCAGGGATGATGCCTCACCAGAGGCCCTCGGCAGGGATCCATACCACCTGAGACTCCTGCAAGAGAGAAAGTGAAATGCCATGGGCTCAGCTGCCAGCAATATGCCAATGACGTTCATATCTCGTTCTCAGCTGAGGTGACCTCTGCCATCACGAACATGTCCAAATACCTATGGAAGTCTGATAGCCTGAAGCATTAGCGGGGAAGGAGCTCGGCTGCCATCTCAGCTGCTCCGATGTGTTGGTGAACCAGGGGAAGTATGACCACAGTGAGCGCTTCATTTGCAAAAGCTTTTTACCCAGAATTCCTCCAGTGGCTCTTTGGGAGTCACCATAGGTGTACATGAATGAAGAGTTGGTCAGATAGTGGAATTAAATTGAGATAAGTAAGAGCTTCTAACTTGTGGCAAGGAGTGCATCCCTAGGGACGGGGTGTCCACTCAAGCATCCTATGTGCTACAGGTTGCCTTCCACTGAGGATTCTGTGCTGTTGGGAGACCTCTTTCACAAGAGATGATGCAGAGGAAAGCAGCAGAGCTGAGTGAACTCTGGTGAGGCTTCTCCTTCCAGGCTACTAGCTAAAGGGGAAATCACTATATCTGTGTTAGGTGGTAGAGCCTCAGAGAGGACCAGTCAGCGCTTCCTGAGGGACTGGAGACAGGCCTCCCTGAGTTCGTCTGGGGAGTCTGAGGCTGTGCTATCAGCTGACATCAAAACATGCGTGGGGTTTAGTGGATAAGGAAGGAGAAAGTGATGTGGTAACAAGACATTTTCCTGTTGAACGTTCACCCCAGTGGGTGGAGAATTGAGTTAATAGATTATAAAGACAGAAGGGACCATTGTGATTATCTAATCTGATCTCCTCTGTAGCACAGGACTTGAATTATTTCCTGTTTGAACTAGAACATCTTTTTAGAAAAAAAAATACAATCTTGAGTTAACCGTTAGTAAAATGGTGGATTCTCCATCATTAACAAAGTTACCTTAGGGGAATTTTTTATTGATCATTCACATAGATTGTAGTTGTGTTTTCCTAAATCAATGCCTGTGTACCCTTTTCCCTCACAAACTTTCCCTTGTTTCATACACCGACTTTGTGTTTCTCTGTGTGGAGAAGTATTGCCCGCTAAGGGTGCACATAGATAATATTCAGTCACCCTAGAAATTCTAGGTGGTGTATGTTTTAATCTAGCTATTTGAACCCAGCCCTTCTTGATGCTGACAACACCTGCCAGATTTAGCTCCTGGATGAAGAGCAGCTGACTCAAGCTGAACCCAGGAAAAGACAAAAGGGATGCTATTTTCAAAGGGGAGTTTTTTGGTTTTTTTTTTGAGGAACTGGCCAATCCCTATTCATCAACATAGTGCAAAGTCTCAGGTCCAGTTTGATACTTCACTACGCTTGGATGACCAGGAAGCATCAGTTGCCATGAAAGCCTTCTTTCACCTCTGGTAGGAAACTTCATCCCTTCCTTCTGGATGAGAATCTGGCCACAACAATCCTTCTCCATGGCTCAGGCAGCTATCAGCACACCAGGCCCATGCTCCAGTCTCTCCACTGTTACGAGAGAACTGGACTTGACATAACTGCAGCCATTTTGTGAATTTCCCCACCATTACCTGGAACCGAGAACACCACACAGTTAGGAATAATTTGGCCTTTACCTAAGCGGAGCAGACATACAGCCGCAGTGTTGCTAGTAAGGATAGATAAAGTGACAGATTCATGAGAAGGAATGTGAATAGCTGACCTTGGATCTGGGTGTCTCTGACTGAGTTTCTGGCTGGGAATTGCTTTGCTGATAAATAGATTATGAGTTATTTGCTGTTGCTAGGGAAATTGGTAGCCCGCTAGGGGTTACTATGAGTTACGTGCTTTGTTTTAAGTAACCTACAGAGCGATTAGTTAGAATGTGTACTTTGGAGAAGTTTGGAGAGAGATTTTGATGAGCTAGGACAGTGGTTCCCAACCTTTTAGAGTGAAAGCCCCGCTAGTTAACACTAGGTAAAACACGCACCTCCCCCGCCCCACCCCCTCACCGGCCAGAAACACACATAACCCCTATAAACACATGATGATGGTGATGATGATGATAATTAATAAAAAATTACTCTTACCTGAGTAAGGAGTTAAGCCTTCCCTGGCGCGGCCACCACCACATGCCCCATGTGGCCCTGCCTCTTCCCTCATGGACTGAGGTAATGAAGGCAGGCTCTGGCAGGTCGGCTGGGGCTGCTCCAGGCTCCCATTGGTGTAGGGTTGCTCCTCTTCAGTAGGGCACCTGCCTGGTGCAGGGTTGTGGGGGCTGCTCCCCTGCTTTGGCCGGAGTGGAGTTCTGAGCTGCTTCGCCCAGCGTGGAGCTTGGGAGGCTAAATGACCTCAATATTATTGAAGCCTCATGGACCCTCTGGAATCTTTGGTGCCCCGCAAGGGCATCCCACTCCCCAGGTTGGGAACCGTTGAGCTAGGAGACTGACATCCAACTCCCCAACAGGTAGGAGAAAAGCTGGCCACCGGAAACCTGCTGCTGATCCCTTGATACCACAACAGACTTTGGGTAACCATCTCTGGGGTGCTCTAAACTATTGTTGGTTTTGATGTATGGTTTAGACGCAATTAAAAACAAGGATTTGTGAGTGAAAGCTCTCTTGTATGTACCAATCATTTGTCAGACGGAGGAATTGTGTCCCCCATGGATCTATGTCCTGAGACCTGGAAAGCAAAGACTAGTTCCCATAGTTTTGAGTTCAGACAACCCCAGAAAAGACCCCTGGCCCCAGACTGTTTCTGGTGCCCGTTTAAGACATTGGTTGTAATTTTCATAGCAATTAATGGATCAAGCCCCAATTTTGATCCATACACTGCAACAACTACGCTTTTCTGGGATGAAGCATGTGAGCTGTGGCCAAAGCATTCTCTGTCAAGGGGATCCAGGTAGGGAATGGTTTTCCAGAGGAGATCAGGTGAATCCAAAGTCTTTCCTTTTCTAGGAACATTGTAAAACCTTCCTCTAGGAAAAAGGCTTTCCACAATAAGTGACACATACAATACGTACACCCTTCCATTCCCAAACCTCTACCACCCCTCCAACCAAAAAAAATCCCCATCCCCAAACAGTAACAAACCTTACCCCAAACAGAATTTTGACACAATGGGATCTCCAGCTCTTTTCCATTTTGAAGTCCACTAGGGACTTTGATTTTATGTGGAAGGAGCTCTGACACCACGGTGATGGGCAGCAGTATAAAATCTTAAAATAAATAATGGAAAATTTCTGCATCCTGTGCCATTTGTGATCAACTGATTCCATAGGATTATGAAGCCAGGACATTTATATAAGCTATAAATTAACCTCAATTTGTTTTTAAAAACTAAACCTGGGGATGTCTCCGTAATAGCTTCTGTCTTGCATAGCTTCAGATTTGGCCATGGAACTGCTGATTTAGACTGTCTCCGTCTCAGTTTGTTCCGCAGTGATAGCTATCTGTCTCATTTTATTTTTAAAATCTGTTATCTCAGACTCTCTAAAATGTAAATCTTACCCAGCATGATGCACTTTTCACAGCACATCTTCACAATGCAATTCCAAATACAGTTGTAATCCTTTGTACACAGTACAATCATAAACAAACAGTGCTTTGAAAAGAAGGAATGAGTCACTAGTTAGTGTGTCTACAATCTGAAGAACAAGTACCAATTTTGTAGAGGCAATTAAATCTAGATAAAGGCTGAGTCAGATTTATGTTCCTTGTATTCATTTAAGAGTGAGACAGGGCGCTCTCTTGCACATGCACACACACTTTATTAACCTATAAACCTACTGCTACAAGGCTAATAATCATAATACACAAATCTCTTCATAGCAGATACAGATATAGCAAGTTGGCAGGAATATATTGGAGTTCATGGTTGCACACCTGCAACAATCAATGTGTCTTTGAACAGATAATGTAAATAATCTGTGGAAAAGGCTAACCTAGAAGCGTCAAGCTATAACTGCAGTCACAGAAGAGAGAGAGAACAATCCAAATGCATCTTCCCAAAATACAAAATGAATTTAAAATGGGTGTTCAAAGGAACCATCTTTTAGCCATTTTTTCATCTGCTTTTCTCAAGTCTTCAGGCGGACAAGATTTTTTACTAATGTTGAGGAATTGCTATTCTTTGAAAGAATACGCATACATTTGCACCCAGATACCTACTCTTTTCCTGTTTGAGGAATGCTCTGCTTCTTAACTGGGTAATACTCTATGATTTAGATAATCTGCCACATGCTACAAATAATGAATAGTCAAAGTGTGCTGCTTGTGAAAACCCCATAGGCTGACTTTTTTTGCATGAACGGTTTTTTGTTCATAATGGTTTGACTGAACTGTGTCTGTATGCAGCAATTTGCAGATAGAAGTAAATCCTGTATTAGTGGGCTATATTGTTCACAACTGGAGCTAGTCAGGATGGTGACTTTTTTTTGGTGACAATTTTTTTAAAAATTGTCATTAAAGTTGTCATCTAAGATTAAAAATTATTAACAAGTTCTATTTAATAACATAAAAACATAAGAATGGCCAATCTGGGTCAGACCAATGGTCCATCTAGCCCAGGATCCTGTCTTCTGACAGTGGCCAATGCCAGGTGCTTCAGAGGAAATGAACAGAACAGGTAATCGAGTGATCCATCCTCTTTCCCATTCCTAGCTTTTGGCAAACAGCAATCCCTGCCCAGCTGGCTGATAACCATTGATGGACTTATTTATTTATTGGAAGAAGAAATACTTCCTTTTTTTCATTTTAAACCTGCTCCCTACTAATGTCATTTGGTGACCTCTAGTTCTTGTGTTATAAGAAGGGGTAAATAACATTTATTTGCTATTAATAGTTCACCAGCTTTAGCGTAGAACCTGACCGGAGCCCGAAGTCGATGTTGTGATGTTGAAGAATAACTGAAAGCTGACTTTCAGTTGCATGAGCCTCTGTACTTCCTCATTCTCTATGGAATGAGAATCCAAAGGGCTAAAATTCCCTGGATAAAAACAGAGGTGAGAGCTCCTGACATTCAATTGTATATCTGGAATTGTGGTTGCTTATCCACAGCATATCACTCTCCCTTTTGAAGATCACACACGTATTACTAGTGATGCTGTTAAATTAGTCATACAATCTTAGGCCATTGATACAGGTTGGTCATCAATTTCATACATCTCTCGGGTTTAAATTTCCTCAATTTAAGATATTGTTACAGGGTTAGCAACTACAAGTAGTTGTTCCTTGAGCACTTAAACTCGTCACTGTGTGATTATCAACTATGAAGCTTCTTCCAGAAGCAGTATGCTAAGGTAAAAGTAGTAGGCTGGAAAGGGTTCAGGGTTCCCTGCCTCTCCCAGGACTGACAGGGGATAGAGGAAGGAGGTTTCCTTTTCCCTGCCTCAGCCAGCCATGGGGAAAGCCTCTGGCATTATGACCAGCACTTTCCATTTTATTTTGTTGTGTTAGATAACACCCTGAGGAAAGGGAAAGCATGGAGTTTGCTTCCCTCCCTTGGCTAGTGAAACAGCCTCCAACTTACAAGCTGTTACGTTGGTGTCAGACACCCTTCAGTAAATAGGGGGGAAATAATGTGAGCATCAGAGCTGGCTGGAAATTTCCCGGCAGAACATCTTTCCCTTGGAAAATGCCAATTTTGTCAAAATCAAAACGTTTTGTGGGACTGTGTCGACTTCTGAAATGTTCAGTGGAAACCAGGCAGATATCTGTCAGGAACCGGCCTGTCTTCCTGCCAGCCACCACTTCATCAGGCCGTTCAACTTCCTAGGCTGGCGGTTCCCCGGATCAATCTTCAAACAGACAAAGATTCCATTGCAGTTCCTCCAAAATGGAACTGGCCGGTCTCCCCCTCTCTGAAAAACTTCAGCTTTTTGATATTTCATCCCAATTGGCATAAGATTTTTGTGTTTTGTTTTTCTTCCAGAAATTTGAAATTTTCATGCCAGCCTCCTCGAGTAGGGTAAATCTTGGGACTGTTTCCTGCTTGTCTTTAAGGTTCATTGCAATGCTTTTTTTCTCTTCAGCTCTGGTCCATTAGGATAATCAGTCATCAAGTTTTTGAGTCTTCGGTTTTTGCTCTTGATGGTCAATATTTCATCCTCTTGAGTCACCAGGATATGGAAACAATATCACTAACTTTTGTTTGCATCAGGTCAGTACCTGCACCTCCCACACAACGAAGGTGCGGTCTGTCCACAAAGGGCCATGATTTAATGCATGTGACAACTTCTTGCTTGTGTGATTCTTGAATCAGGCCCCCACAGAGAAGCATTTGAGACTAAATTCTCCACTATAATAAAAATAAAATGCAACAACTTGCAACTAGTGAAAGACAGACACAGCCACAAACTGTGTGTGACCTCTCACATCCCAGCAGTTCCCCAGCCCAGAAGGCACTCTGACTGCAGTTAATGAAGTTACATCCACGGCGCTGTACTGTAAGGTCACGTCCCTCCCGCCTCCCACTGGGCTTCCAGTTCAGTAACCCTCGCCCCTCATCGTCAGGACTGCCAGGTTCTTGACACAAGCTGTTAATAAGTGTGGTCACAGTTCTCAGCCTGACACGCGAAGCTCCATGGAGATCACACTGCAGTTATTTGGCTGCGGAGGTGTCTGTCTCTAGCCCAGTAGCTCGTCGGGATAATGCTCCCACAATGAAATTGAACAGAAAATGCTTTGAAATGAAATTCTCAAGGGGAAGCTGACAAATTGGGGGTGGAGGTTGCCAAATCTCTTAATATTATTAAGAAATAACGAATGTTTACAAGCTCATTTAGTTGGATTCACTCTATGGTCCTCTATTTATTCTAACTACTTTGGGTCTGTTTTTTTTAATCTTGTGGTTACACATGATACTAAAAAGGCATGTCACACTTATCTGCAGCTTGTGTCCATGCGAGCCCTGCAGGCAGCAGGCCCGGCCACTGCAAGCAATAACCACTGAGAGCTCTTCAACGTTGCGGGCTCACTTCTGCCTGGAAGGTGCAAGTTCACAGCCGGCGGCAGTGCCGATACATGGCGGGGGGACACAATGCCTGTAGCAGAGCAAGGAGTGGTGCTTGGTGGCTGTGCTGCCCTCTGACAGAACGCAGCGCCCAGTGGTGCCAACACTAGAATTATATAGTCCTTGCGCTCAACAGAGCACACCGACTGCAGGAGGGCCGGGGCCCTGAGCAGAGGGGATTGTCTCATTGTCGCCTCTCTGGTCCCTTGTTGTGCTGCTACCCAGGGCCTGGCACACACACAGCTGTGCTCACTTTCACACAGGCTGAGAATGACTTATTTAGCATGAATGGTTTTGTAACTGTGTCACTCCGCACTGGAGACACTCCAGTGTTTAATAGCCCTTACCCTCTCCCTACACCCTGGCTGATGCTAGTGCATGGGCCTGTACTGAGAACAGGTTCTGTTTTGAGAACAAATAGAGAAAAATATAACCTTTATGGGACTGGCTCACTGTCTCAATGGATATTTCTTTGCTTCTATGTTTAGGATACTTAAATGAAGCAAGTGACAAATAGGGCAATCTCCTGGATAAACCTTATTGAATTAAGTTTAATACCTTTGGGGTCCATTGTATTAAAAATGCAATTGGTTGTGGTGTTGTGGGATTGTATATAACTTCTCTAGGAGATGGGACTTATGTAAACCTTGGAAAATGGTAGGAACTTCAAAGGACTCTTTGAACCAATGGGAACTTTTAAAATTGTGTGTTTCTCAGGACCTCTCTGGGTGGAGGGAGTAGCTAACATATGAACTCAGCCCTTTGAAGCCTCACCCAGGGGAGGGGTCCCATTGCCTTGCTGGTTACCTATCCGCAGCATCTTCAAAGACTCCAAAATGGATAAAGGAAAGGATTCAATCACACATTCCTGGTGGTTGTTGTTCTGAGCAAAGGGTGTTATGAACTTGATCACCTGCCAGTGCCCATTTTGTAGCCATCATTTTTCTAGAGTTGGTTAATATTCTGTAACTGGTGGTGCTGGTTCTGTTTTGTGTTCAGTGTTATCGATCTAACCCATGTGTGGTTTAGAAAGTCCCTTTAAAACTTCATCCTGAGGGAGAAAAAGTGCTGGTTGTTCCAGTGGGCGCTGGGTGGAGAGAGGGAGAATAATAGGTAGGGGTGTGTGTGTGCGTGTGTGTGTGTGTGTGTGTGTGTGTGTGTGTAGGGAGGGAGGGAAGCTCCACACAAGAGGGCCTACAGTAAGCAGGTCCTCACGTTGCAAAGCGGCTGAAAAACAGCCTGAAGCTCAGAAGGGACAGAGAGGCTGACTGGGGGACGTCCTAGGACAGGACTGTTACCCCAAAATTTAGGCTTTGGGGTGCCCCTAGAATAACCTGCTTATCACCCCTTAATCTGCTCCTCCTGGGGCCTGGGTCTCCAGGGTAGCTAAGGAAACACTTGGAGGCCACGGATACACCCTTCCCGTAAGGTGCTTGACACGGACGGTACACTTTCCAGAACAGTATCTTTTACTGATGTAACTAGTCATCCTTACTACAATTGTAGCTAAACAATGAATCCCTCCTTGCACGTTAAAGAGCCTTTGAACTACAGTAGAGTCATTTCAGCTGGATTCTGCGTGATGCCCTCCATGGCAGCTGATCAGTCTGCAATAGGTCACTGACAGCGATTCTTAAATTAGACTTAAAGTTCCGCAGAAGAAAATGACAATGAGCAGCCATCCATTCGCACACACGCACACACGCTGATGTTCGTGGCTGCTGCAGGAGCTGGAGCGATTGAAACGGCGTCTTTCAGTAGCTATTCAGGGTTGTAAAATGTCGCTCTTTCCTCAGCAGCTCGTCTGCCTTCTTTCTCTCCTCCTCCCTCAGCTCTCCTGTCTCTCCCTTCTAGACTATTCTGTTGTTAGCCCTTCACTGAGACCTCTGGTAACCTTCTAGCTTCCACGTTGTCCTGGAGTAACCTGTATGTGACCAGGAGTAACCTATGGCTTCTGCTATGTGACGTTTAGTGACCTCATACTGCACATGCTCATTGTCAAGCATTATCTCATTCTCGCACGCGCTCACTTGCATTGTTTTGCCTCAGAACCACGATGCCTTCATCCGCCCTTACTGTTCATGCTCCAGGCCATTTACTTTGTGGCCATGCCTCGTTTTATTTTACATTAACTAGGCATGCTCCAAATTTGACTTGCGTAGCTGATTTTTTTTTTTTTTGTACCAGGCATGCTTCTGAGCTGAGGGTTCCAGCTAGGGGGAAGTGAATCCTGCTTATTCAAAAGAGATCAGGCATTCAAAATGGAGGCCAGAGAATTTATTCAGTCACAGAGCCAGGAGGAAATCGCCAGAGAAGGACAAACCAGAGCCGGACCCAGTATCATGACTGCCCCGAGCTGTATGGGGCCGTGAGTACTGGACCTTGTGATCGTGCATTGGGAATAAGGTGGGAGGCGGTAGCTAGTGAAGTGGGAAGTGGTCGCTCTCCGGGAGGGCACAAGAGGGGCTTGGGGAAAGATCACTGGCATCAAAGATGACCATGCGTACCCACGACTCACTGCCGGACTAGAGTTCTGCCCAGGGTTCCTGAACTGTGGGTCTTAGACACAGTGCTTAGCATCTGTGCTTTTATATTGTGGTTCTGCTGGGCCCGTGGGTCCTCATGTCAGATCTAACTCTGTTTAACCACTCCCCCCACCTTCTCCATTCATTCCTCTGTAAATGAATATTGCCCTTTCCTATATTCATTGTACTATTCCAGGGTGTGTGTGTGTGTGAATTAGAACAGGAGCCCTGATGCTGGAAGGGAGTTTCCCTGCTGTGTTCCTGTGTGTGGCTTTTCGTGTCTGGCACCAACCCCAAAACAGACTCCATCTTGGACACAAGGGCGCTAGGGTACACAAAAAAGGGTTTCCAGAATGTCCTGACCATTAATTAGAAAAGCTTCCCGTTTCTCTATTGCCTCTCCTTCTAACGGGCTTTACAAACTAGGTGCTTGGTTCTCCCAGGATACATAGCCAGTTTGCACTGCTCCGCTAGCAAACCTGCCGTGCTTCTTTTGATCTCGTTTCCCAGGCCTTTTCTTGTCCTTGCATTGTCTTTGAACATCTCTCACGGGTGTGCTGAGAAGTGACTTATCTTGAGCTCTTTTTCTTCCCTTCTTGCATGTGAGTTTTCCTTGCAGCCCCCTGCTAAACTAAAACAATGTAGTCATGCTATAAACATGTCATTAACCAGGTCAACATACCGTATTCATAAATAGTTACATAGTGGCTCCGCTTCCATCACAGAAGTATTTTAAACATTGGGAAATATGAACTGCAGAGGTTCCATAAAAGCATTAATGTACAACAAGAATATAATGCAGTCAGTGCACATTTATCAGTGTAGAATAATATCGTCACTCTTGAGAGGTCAAAGAAATGACTGTGGACCCTACAGTAAGGTTTGTCCTGTATACTGTATCTCAGTTACAAACCCTGCAATCTTGCCAAAGCAGGCTTTATATAGAAAAACCCCCTGAAAGGATCCAGGCCTAATTTTTAATTAAATAATGTCTGCTCCGTGGATCTATCTGCAAAGACACCACACTACAGCACTAGAAAGGAATTCAATCAGCAAGAGGAGATATGGCTGGTTTAGAATAAAGAGGGATGCTGGGAAAAATCTTCCGTCTTAGTGCAGACAATATATTATGACTTTGATGTGTGAATAAAAGTAACTGAAGGGACAATGACTTGTCATGTAAAATTAAGTTTCATTCAGTGGCTGAGTACATTTTTCCATGGAGGGTTCTAATTATCAATCCAGCGCATTCTACAGTTGTATCAAGGACAAGTGATGGATTGGATTTGCCAGCCTGAATTAATGGTCATTTAGCACGTTATAAAAGTTTTGCACTCCAGTTATTTAGGTCAGTGGCCATAAAGGAATTTTAGATAAGAGAAAAGGAACAAATTGGTATCGAGCAACTGCTTGGAATAAAGAACCAAAAATGACGACGCGTGAAGGTCCCTCATCCCACCTCCTTGGAAATTCAAATATTCTTAGCTTCTGTCAAACACTAGAGGGAGATTATGACGTTCAAGAGTTGCACAGCCGCTTTGAAAATAGTCTGTGGTTTTTACTGGAGAGCAGTGCAAAATGTCACACATATAGCGAGGTTCCACTAAGACACAATATCTGCAATATGGAAAAAAAAAGAAAAAAGAATTAAATAGTCAACATTTGAACAAAAATAGAGGCTGTTGAGCTATTTCCTATATATCTATATTGTTGCCAATGTAGAACTTTTATCTGCTTCATTGGCTTAAAAATCTTAAAAGCTCCTTAAATCTCAATGACTCCTAAAGCGATGAATGCAAAGAATCTGGAGGTACTTCCTATTTCCATTAGGGCTGGTAAATGTCCCCTTTCAGAACAGTTAGCGTTGTGCAGGCTGGTCTGCGGGGGTCGTGGTAGATAAAAGCGACCCAAATCCAAACTAATTCTTTTTTTTTTTAAGTTAAAAAATGTGGCCAATATTTTTATTCTTCACTTCTTGGTTTTGCCCAGAAGATACAGTGGAAATGCTAATATATTGTGAAAGAAGCTGTCTTCTGGGTTTTGCCAGTTTATCTGGAAAACTCCTGAGAGCCTGTTCTTATGATTTACAGCCGAAGTTTGCAGGCTCAAAAGGCTCAGTCTTTTGTGTCCAAACATTGTGAGATTGACTGAGAAGCAACTCGTGAGAGGCACGCTAATGGCAGGAAAGTAATTGTTTCATTTAGGTTAGAAAGCACGGATTGGCCCATCTTGGGAATCAAATCAATAGTATCTCTTGCTTCACAGAACACAGTGCATTTGTGTGAAACATTAGAGGCAGGCCTTCGGGGGATTTCTAAATTTATCCTTTGGAGCAAAGGGATTTTGGGATTTACCCCCATTTTCTATTAGTGTCTATGTACCCATTCTTAAGTGCTTTATTTGGGTTTCAAAGGGAGAACAGCAGTTTAAAATCTGGGTGTCTGTTTTCATAATACAGGGATGCCTAGAGGCCTTCATTACAATTTTGGCCCCATGTGTGAGACACTGTGCCCACACAGAGATTTTACAGTTTAAGGCCAGAACTGAACATCTTGCATGTTACCGACATCAAATTCCACCCTAACAAGTTCCACCCTACATTAAGCCCCACAACTTCAAGTAAACCAAAATATTTTAGTCCAAAGGATACTAAACTTGTGTGCCACAGGCAGAGAACTGGAAAGACAAAGGCCATCAATGGCTCAGGCCCCTGAAATGGCAGGACATTAGAGATAGGACCAGATGATCCTAGCAGGTGATTCAGACTCCATGCTACATAGGAAGGTGAAAATCCCCGAAGAGTCCCTGCCAATCTGATCTGGGGAGCAGGGAAAAAATTCCTTCCCAATTCTGGCAATCAGTTAGATCCTGAGCATGTGAGCCAGGCATTTATGACAGAGGATTTTCTGTAGCATCTCTGAGCACTGGACTACCCAACTGGCTGATCTCTCATGCTTCAGAGGAAGGTGGAAAAGAAATCCAGATTACAATTATACACTGGGGAGAAAAATTCCTTCCTGACCCTACAGGTGATCACCTGAAGCCCTGAAGCATGGGATTAGATTACTCATTACTCATTACCAAATAGAGAGCTACAAATATTATGAGCCTTTTGATCTGCCTTATTTCCCCCCAGAGAATGGGGGCACAGGGGGATTCATAGATTCCAAGGCCAGATAGCAGCACTTCCATGACCATCTACTTTGCTCCCTCAGACACACCTGTGTGCACATGCCACAGACCTTTTCCCAGAAACTGGATTACAGCATATCTTCCAGAAAGAAATCCAATCTCGTTTTAAAGACTCCAAGTGATGGTGACCCCGCCACCTTCAGTGGTGCACTGTTCCAATGTTTAATCCCCTTCGCTGCTGGGGGACTGCATCTTAGTTCAATGCTGACTTTGTCTAACTTGAATTTCCAGCCACTGGATCTTGTTATCCCTTTGTCTGCAAGACTGAACCTCCACCCAGTCCCCTTCCTTGCGATGAGCTGAATAATCTCATAGTGTAAGGTTTATTTTCCAGCCCATGGATCATTTCCGCGGCCCTCATTTGAACCCTCTCCAGTTTTTTCCACATCCTTCCTGCAGTGCCGACTCCAGAACTGGACACAATATTCCAGTAGCAGTCTTGCCAAAGTTGTGTACAGGAGCACTGTCATTTCCCTTCTTCTGCTTGACGTTCCATTTTTTGTGTACCTAAGGATCACACTAGCTCCTTTTGCCACCCCATTGCACCGAGAACTCATGTTGAGACAATCATCTTTGATGATCCCTAAATCCTGTTCTGAGTCCGTCCTTTCCAAGGCAGAGACTCTCACATCCTGTAGGTATAACCTGCATCCTTTTTTCCCCAGCTGTATTACCTTGCTTTTGGCTGTGTTAAAACACATTTAGTTGGATTATGACTATTTAACCAGATTATTCAAATCACTCTAACAATATCCTAACTTCCTCGTTATTTACAATCCCACCAGTCTTTGGGTCATCTGCAAATTTTGCTAGCAAAGATTTTCTACTATGGTCTAGATTGTTAATAAAAATATTAAATAGCATTGGACGAAGAATTGATCTTTGGGACTTTCACCGGGGAGGTTTGTTATATGCCCACTAACAACCACATTTTGAGGTCTCTCAACCCGTTTTTAATCCATC
Organism: Emydura macquarii macquarii; assembly: GCF_026122565.2. NCBI lineage: Eukaryota > Metazoa > Chordata > Testudines > Chelidae > Emydura > Emydura macquarii. The sequence goes on from NW_027131688.1 coordinate 4,048,049, forward strand.
TAATTTGTGCCCTTTTAATTCCATGAAATACAAGTTTTTAATCAAAATGTCATGTGAAAGTAGGCCAAATGCCTGAAAGAAATTCAAGTACACTATATCAACACAGTTATCTTTAGCTACCAGACTTGTAATCTTGTCAATGAAAGACAATGGGTTTGTTTGTCAAGACCTGCCGGCCAAGAAACCATGCTGACTGGCATTCATTCTATTTTTTACCCTCTATTTCTTTATTGACAGAGTCCCAAATCATATTTTCCATTAACTTACCCAGGATTTACGTCAGACTACCTGGTCTATCGTTCCCTGGTTCATCCCTTTTAAAATATTGGAACTACATTGGCAGCCCTCCAATCCTTTGGAGTTTCCAGAGCTTTTTCCCCAGGCTTTATTACAAATTAACATTGATTCAGAAAGGTCTTCAGCTAATTCCTTAAATGCTCTTGATTGTAAGTTTATCTGAGCTTGTTGATTTGAAAATTTAATATTAGCAAATGCTGCCTCACATCCCCTTTTGTTACAGATGGTAAATCTTCTGCTTCATTCACAATATCTGAGCTAGATACACCCTTTTGCCATATTTGGCATTTTTGCCATACAGAACAGAGGGGTATTTACAGAATATTTCTGCCAGTTCTACATTAATATTTACAATTTTAGTGTCTGCGTCTAGCATTGGACCTATACCTGACCTATTTCTTTTATTGCTAATACGTTTTAAAAATGTCTTCTTATTGTCTTTAACCCTATTAGCCGCTGAGGTTTCACTGATTTCTTTGCCTTTTCTTATCAGTAGCCTATATTACCTTTTACTTGACTTGACTTGACTTATTGTCATTCACTTTTCCATCCATTCTATACTGGGACTTTATGCTTATTGCTGCTTCCACATCTTCTTTTGCTGCCCAGCATAATTTCTTTTTGTGTCTGTGGAATCACGGTATTTTGGCCATCCAGTGGGATGTGCAATTCCTGGTTTTCAGGAACACTGCTCACGTAAAATTTAATGTTCCCAGTCTGTTATGTCGACATTTGCTTTGAGTTTTGGAAAATTGGCCCTTTAAAAGTTCCAAATATATATTTGCCCAAGATAAGCACAGCTAGATCAGGATCACTTAGGCAACTGATAATATTTAAGTCAACAATTAACTCTTCTTGGACCATCAGAATGAGGTCCAATATTCTTTCTGTGTTAGGTGCAGGACAATCTATATTAAGAAGTTATCTATGTTTAGAAATTGTCTAAGATTTGTTGCTGGCTGTCCCAATATTCTTCAGCTTGATGTCACCCATGGTCACTGTTTTTCTTCTTGCACATTATGGACAGATGTCTAAGGAGGAGTTCATTCTGTACTCCATTAAAAGTTGGTGGTCTGTAAGAGATGCTCGCCAGTACTCCTTTTTCGACTTTACTAGCTAGAACTTGAGGTCCTGCAATTCTGAATCTGTAACTGTATCTCAGATGCAAGGTGCCACCCTCTGTTTTTTCCCATTTTATCCTTACAAAACAAATTGTAACAGGTTTTGTTACATTCCGGTCATAAGATCCATCCCACCAAGTTTCCGTAAAACCAGCCATATTGTATTTCTTCTCATAGTAGTGTCTCCAATTGCTCTTGTTTATTACTTAGGCTCCTACCTTTAGTATAAGATCATTTTAAAAATGTGCTGCTTACATATTTGGCTGTTTGCAATATACCTAGTTTCATTGTCTCCATCACCCTTCATTATTAGTTTAAAATGCTTCTGGTGACCTGACCTCATCTATCACCCATCAGATTGGTATCTCTTCTACGGAGATGAAGTCCATCAAAACCATTCAATTCCTTCTCTCCATAGTATTTACCGTAATGTTCCAGAAAACCGAAACTTCCCCCTCTACTGTCACTTTCTTAAACCAACAGTTCACCTCCGGTATCTTCTTTCTTCTCTTGCTCAAGGGACAGGAAGAATTTCTGAGAAGGCAGTATGGATGAGCCTTTTCTTCTGTTTCCTTGCTAAATCCTTGAAGCTTTCCAGGATCGATGGATGCCATGTGGTGTAATTTGCACCAGTGTTGGTCATCACCAGAGGAGTCTCTCAACGACCGCAGAATCTTGTTTATTCTTGTGGTGACATTCTTTGTCTTCACTCCTGAAGGCAGCAAAATGTCTTGCTATCCTTCTGCCCCTTACACAATGACTTGTCCACTTTCTTAGCCTGAAAACCCCCATGAGGATACTCTGTCATATTTGGCGAGAGGATACTCTGTCAGCTTGGTGGAACAATGATAATCAATGGGATAATGTACAGTAGAACCTCAAGGTTATGAACACCTCGGGAATGGCAGTTGTTCGTAATGCTGAAATGTTCGTAACTCTGAATAAAATGTGATGGTTGTTCTTTCAAAAGTTTACAACTATAAAGTGACTTAATACTGCTTTGAAACTTTACTGTGCAGAAGAAAAATGCTGCTTTTAACCACCTCTCTTTAAATGAAACAAGCACAGAAACAGTTTCCTTACCTTGTCATATCTTTTTTTAAACTTTCCCTTATTTTTACTAGTTTACATTTAACACAGTACTGTACTGTATTTGCTTTTTTTTTTTTTTTGGTCCCTGCTGCTGCCTGATTATGTACTTCCAGTTCCAAATGAGGTGTGTGGTTGACCGGTCAGTTTGTAACTCTGAGGTTCTACTGTAATACCAAAGTACAAAATACACAGGAATGACAGAGTAGGTCACGCCTATAGGGGAGCGGCACCATATGCAAAAGAAAGCATGGATTCAAATATAGTAAAAATCTTAAATGAATCAAACTGTACCATAGAATCTCTTTGGATAGAAATTCCATGCTTGAATAATAAAAGCATAGCAAGAATAGGAATATACTACCTGACCAGGATGGTGACGGTGATTGTGAAATGCTCAGAGAGATTGGAGAAGCTACAAAACCAGAAAACCCAATAATAATGGGGAATTTCAACTATCCCCCTATTGACTGGGTACATGTCATCTCAAGATGGGATATAGAGATAAAATTTCTAGGCACTATTAATGACTGCTTCTTGGAGCAGCTAGACCTGGAACCCACAATGGGAGAGGCAATTCTTGATATAGTACTAAGTGGCACACAGAATCTGGTCCGTAAAGTGAATATAGCTGAACCATCCTCACAGGGAAAAAATGCCAAAGAAACCCCCACAGTAGTATTTAACTTCAAAAAGGGGAACTTCTCAAAAATAAGGAGGCTATTTAAATGGAAATTAAAAATGCCTGCAAGCTCCATGGAGAGTATTTAAAAACACCATAAGAGAGGCTCAAACTAAACACATACCCCAAATAAGAAAAACAGTAAGAGGACCAAAAAAAGCCAATGTGGCCACACAGAGTAAAAGAGATGGTTAGAGGCAAAAAGACATCCTTTAAAAAGAGGAAGTCAAATTCTAGTGAGGAATAAAAACAGGCACGTAAACTTTGGCAAGGTAAGTGTAAAAGTATAATGAGGCAGGCCAGAAAAAGATGAAGAGCAATTAGCAAAAGACACAAAAACTAGTACATCAGAAGCAGGAAGCCTGCCACACAATCAGTGGGGCCACGGGATGATCAAGGGGCGAAAGGAGCACTCGGGGAAGATAAAGCCATTGCAGAGAAACGAAATGAATTATTTGCATTGGTCTTCAGTGCAGAACATTCTGAAGGAGACTCCCAGACATGAGCCAATCTGAGGAGCTGTCTTAGAGGGACATGACAATAGAGGAGGTTTATGACCGGGCACTCTAACTGTTGGAGGGTGCCACCTCCTGGCAGTTCTGGGGACTAGCTGTGCCAGACCGATGCCCCTTCCTGTGGTTGCACTCCATCTCTCTGTCTCTCTCTTTCTTGCCACAGTCCCTCTCTCGTGTCAGAAGAACCTGCTTCCTCTTTGTGACTCAGTCCTGGGGCCAGGTCACTCACTGTGTTCCTCCCTTCCAGGGTATCCAAGTCTTCCAAGCTGAACTATCCCAGGCAGTCCACACTCTGCTATCTGGTCTGTGCCACTTCCCCAGCGGCTGGCAGAGGAATCCGGGCCTGCCCTCTACTCTGGGTTCCAGCTCAAAGGCCATCTCTTCAGCAGCCAAGGACCTTCTTACCTCATATCTTACTGCCTTCTCCCAGAGCCTTTCCTACCTCTCTAGCTCGCTCCCTTCTTTAGGTGTGCCAGCCCAAACTTCCTTCTTCCAGGGAGTAACTATAGGTTACTTGCCGCTATAGCCCCAAACACACCTCCCTTCCACCAAGGAGTGTCTGCAGACTCCTTCCCTGCAGCCCCCTTCTGCTCTCAGCTCCTGGGCTCTCTATGGGCCCCTGCTGCTCCTGTCCAGCTAAGCCTAATTTAATCAACCCCTGCTCCCTGGCTCCACTCTCTAGGTGGAGAGTTAATTGGTCCAGCTGGCCACCTTACCCCTTTCCAGTCCTGTGTGGGGTGGACTCCCCAACACAAAGTTTTAGCACAAATTGACAAATTAAACAATAAGTCACCAGGACAGGCTGGTATTCACCCGAGAGTTCTGAAGATACTCAAATATGAAATTATAGAACTATTAGCTGTGGTATATAGCCTATTGTTTGACTCGGCCTCTGTACCAGATGACTGGAAAATAACTAATGTACCACTGATTTTTAAAAAAGGCTCCAGAGTTGATCCTGGCAATTACTGGTCGGTAAACCTGACTTCAGCACCTGGCAAATTGGTCGAAACTATAGTAAAGAATAGAATTATAAGACACACGGATAAACATGATATGTTGGGGAAGAGTCAACATGGCTTTTAAAAAGGGAAATCATGTCTCACCAGTCTATTATAATTCTTTGGAGGTGGGGGTGGGGTCAACAAGCTTGTTGATGAGAGTGATCCAGTTGATACAGTGTGCTTGCATTTTCAGAAAGTCTTTGAAAAGGTCCCACAGGAAAGGTTCTTAAAGAAAGTAAGCAATCAAGGAATAAGAGGTCCTTTCATGAATCAGTAACTGATTAAAAGACAGGAAACAAAGGGTAGGACTAAATGGTCAGTTTTCACACTGGAGAGATGTAAATAGCAGGGTACCCTAAGGATCTGTATGGGGACCTGTGCAGTTCAACATATTCATAAATGATCTAGAAAAGGGGGTAAACAGTGGGGTGGAAGAGTTTGCAGCGAATACAAAATTACTCAAAATAGTTAATCCCAAAATGGCTATGAAGAGTTACAAAGAGACCTCACTGAACTGGGTGACGGGGCCACAAAATGGCAGATGAAATACATTGTGGATAAATGAAAGTCATGCAAACATCATCCCTACTAGCCATATAAACGATGGGGTCTAAATTAGCTGTTAGCACTCAGAAAAGAGATCTTGGAGTAATTGGGGAAGGGATAGATTATGAAACAGAAAATATCATAATGCCACAATATAAATCCATGACATGCCCAGACCTTCAATACTGCATGCAGTTCTGGTCACCCCATCTGAAAAAAAAAGGTATATTAGTATTGGAAAAAATACAGAGAAGGGCAAAAAAAATGATGAGGGTTTTGCAGCAGCTTCTATATGAGGAGAGATTAAAAAGACCGGGACTGTTCATTTTAGAAAAGAGCTGACTAAGGGGTGAATGACAGAGGTCTATTAAGTCATGATTAGTGTGGAGGAAGTGAATAGGGAAGTGCTATTTACCCCTTCACGTAACACAAGAACTAAGGTTCATCTGATTAAATTAATAGGCAGCTAATTTAAAACAAATGAAAGGATATACTTCACACAATGCACATTCAACCTGTGGAACTCATTGCCAAGGGATGTTGTGAAGGCCAAACGTATAACTGTGTTAAAAAAAGAACTAGGTAAGTTCATGGAGGATAGGTCTATCAATAGCTATTAGCCAAGATGGTCAGAGAGACAACTCCATACTCTGGTTGCACTGTAGGAACCTAGCACATTGCATAGCATGGACCTCTCAGGTGCTTAGCCAGTGAGCTGTGTAGCACCTTTAATAGGTGCCGGATGCCTATGGTCACAAGGTCCTGAGGGCACTGATTTTGTGCTGCGTTCGTCTGTAGTTCCTGTCAGGCAAAGCGATGCATAGGGGTGGATACAGCACGGCCACCAATTGCTTGGGTTTGCTGGACACAAGATTGTCCAAGTCCGGATTCAAGGTTTATAAAACCAAGCCGTTTATTTTAAAAAATTCCTCAGAGCAGTTATTAAAACAAAGCCCAGACTTCACCTCAGCCCAGTGCCATGGGGAGGATTTATTACTTACACTCAGCTGCTCTGTACAGGGCAAAACCTGGGCCTGGCTGTTCTTTCCACCTGTGCCAAATGAGTGTCAAGTGCATGTAAACTGATACCAAATACCAATGCTTCAGTGACTGCACAAGGTGCAGAGAGAAGGAGAATCAAGCCCAGTGGCTTTAATGGAGGCTGGATGGCATCTGCTCTGCAGCTGGGAAGATCCCCCCCTTCCAGAGAGTGGCCTTTGATGACTTTGCTCTGAGAGCTGCGGGGCTCAGGTCTGGATTGGGTGGAGCAGTGCCAGACATACCCTCGTATAAAGGAAGAGCCAACAGACAGCTAAGGGAGCCAGAGTTCTTGGGCTGCCACCCCCCTACAAAAGGCCTGGCTTCTCTCAGGTCCTAATACAGTTAGAGGATTCGTGCTTTGTCTGAGGTGAGCAAAGGACCTTTATCTGTCAATTTACCTCTAAACTGACTATATCAAACAATATCCATACAGGACTCTACCACCTCTCCCCTCCCCCACCAGACCTGTTATTTTTTCAGCTGCTATGTTCTGTGCGCGCTCAGGAAATAACTACAACTATGCTGCGTGTGTGTGAAGTTCCTGCAGCCATTTTCCTATTAGAAACAGTGCCAGTCAGCAATGCTAGTACCGGCGATATCGTGAAAATACAGACGCACAGCATTATGATAATGCAGCCGTTTACCCATCACTTTTATTAGGTATGCTAACATTATTTCATTGCCACAACAGCAAGAAAAATGACTTCTTAAGTTCTGTGAGTCCCCACACAGCATTGCTTAATAACTGTAAATCCTCTCCCAACTAACCATGTTTCCTTTGCTGACGTCTTCAGATCTCTTCCACTGAGACTGTTTTCTTGCTAAAAAGGAGCAGCACAAGAGAACGTCCATTTTCAGTCCTGGAATAAGGGAGTACTGGAGAATAGTGAAGGAGATGGTTGAGATGTAAAGAAACAAAGATAAGCTGATATAGTAGGTTACGAGCTGTGCTGTGGTCCTAGAATCCTCTTTAGAAGGAGCGTAGCTTAATATCTCATAATGGTAGGAAATCGTTCAAACGTTAGGGTCAGATGCAGTGGGGCTGTTCCTCAGCTGCTGTAAATGTATGTCAGTGGGATTAAGTTGAGTTACAACAGCTCAGGATCTTGCCCAATAAGCTTCATGGTAGTGGCCTGAAAACTTTGTGGAAAATTTTCCACATCAGCACTAGCACTTGGCTGGATGTGCATTTCTAAGTACACTTTCACTGTCATGCAAAAGACTATGGGGTTTCCCGTGAAACCTTTCACGTAGCTCTTCCTACAGCTATTGCTGCCTGATCCCCATAGAACTCTCTTCTGTACCAACAAGTCCTGCATTGGTGTCAAGAATGCCGTGGTGGTTGGAGAGGGTAGAGTGTCAGCGGTTCACTAGATGAGCGCCATCTACTGGCTGGAGGGTATTGGCATCAGCCTTGTAGGAAACCCACTTTCTGTCCCAGATGGTTTGGAGGCAGGAGTGCAATATGGTACCCAGATAAAAAGAAGTGGAGGAGCATGAGGACCGTGGCTAGGACAAATGTCTATAGGTTCTGTGTGGGCTGAGCAGTAAACTACCGGAGACCTAAAGATATCTCACAAGCAGAGTGAAATACAATGTTACTGGATTAAACGCATATGAAAAAGTAATTGCTTGTTACAGCCTGGTCCCTCCCAGCCTGGATTTTGTGACATTAGGATTTATAGCACACAGGTTTGTTTTTTTCTGCATGAAATTGATTGCTGCCAAGGGCAGGGTTTTAAAATACTTACAGTGCTTCTCTTGAAATTAATTGTGCATCTTGGCCCAAATTCATCCCTTGTGCAATTCCATTATCCTCAATGCAATTGCACTAAGCAAAGCTATTGGCCCCTTAAGTCCTGGAAAAACTAGTACGTGGAATATGCTGGGATAAACAAAGACACTAAAAATCATGGTCTTAATAAAAACTCTGGATTTATGGCTTTTTACTACAATCTGTAACCCATTCCCCCCACCCCCCTTTTTGTCCTATGACTACAGGGGTGTTAACGGGCCACGTCACCTTGATTGGTCCCTTAGAATATGTGCTAACTACTTATGCTAAACTATCTATTCATCCTTGTATTTAACTGTGACATTCTGAGTGCCTGTCTTTCCCAGACCTGAAGAAGAACTCTCCAATAGAAGTTGGTCCAATAAAAGAGATGACTTCACCCACATTGTCTCTAGGATAAACAAAGGGAATTTAGCATACGCATAGTAAATGAACTATACTATTAGACAAAATTGAAGTTATTGTTTTCGCAAATCCGAATTCCAGCGCTGTTTGCAATAGACCTGAGATGAATGCAGATGAAGCTCAAGCATAAGCAAACTATTTACAGTAAAATAATGAGTATCATTTATCACTGGATGATTCCACCTCCTGGAGCACTCTACCTTTAATGCCACTGTGTTTTTTAAAGTTCAACTAATTTGATACAAGGCACAAACTAATGCCTTATGGAAAATACTTTAGAAGCAAATTACTGTCCTGAAAGATGATCCTTAGGAAACAATTCCATTAATAGTTTTCCAGAGGTAATTCCCACTGCAGACAGAGATTCCCAGGGGATTAGTAACAGGTCCGGGAGCATTGTAGTCTTACTTTGCTGGTTAGAATCTGGCAGAGTCTGTAATGACCATACATGAAATGACTTCAGGGGCGCTTGGTTCAGTTCCCACTGGATAGGAGACTGAGTAAAAGAATGGGGTAGTGATAGCCTCTGTAACAGTTTCAATGCAGAGCTTTGCACCTCTAATTTATATCTTTTAAATACATTTGTCGGGTTTTATTTCTGTCTGTCTAAGTTTTCATCCCCTCTATTGCAGGCACTTCTATTATTAGACAACCAAGCATGACCTGAGTTATACCTGCCAGGCTGAAAGTCAGCAAGCATAATGGAAGTTAAGGTTAATTTTCTTGCCATAGCTACTATAGCAGAGAAGACTATGGTAATTAGAACCAGCTTTAAAACGATTTAAACTTGTAAACAGCCTTTAATCAGTAGTAATGAGGTTAGAGAAAGCCCATGCTACATACATGCTGGCTGGTTCAAGGAGAAAATTTAGGTTTTTTTTATAATTAGGTGCTTAAGAATGGGATTCATGAAAGCCAGTGTCATGCTGGCTAGATTTGGTGGGGGTGGAGGGCGCATTTATTATATTATTTAACATCAGTGTGTCAAAATCATAATAATTCATGCGAGATATGCCATGTCAGCTACTGTTAGGAAAGCTACAATATGCTAAGTAAGATGATAATGTTTCTGTTCATGTGTTATGTGTGTAATGGAAGTTATGGATATGTTTGATATCTCTGTATTTCAAATTGTGTTGTGTTTGGGACACACCCCAGTCAGGATGGCTGTAGCACTAGCCTGCTTAATGGCCCATTAAGAAATTCACAGGTCCAGGGATCCAGGGGAAGAAGCCAGGGATATACCTGATGAGTCACCAGGACTTACTCATGTGACTCAGGAGAAACCTTTTTGATAAAGAGCATAGAGTTTTAAATAACTGGTCTCTTTACTGGACCCAGTGGCCGATTGGGAAGCAGAGACTGAAATGCAGTAAAGGGGGCTGTGTATATTTTTATTTTGCCTTCTTGATATCCAGTGTGGGAAATCAGAAGCGCTGTTTGTGGCTGGTTGGGAAGTCTGACTTCAGTATCACCCACCAGCGCTGGGAGAATCTGCTCCCCTTTTACAGCCTGCCCTGACCGTGGTATTTTCAGGTGGCTGCCCTAGGCACGGAAGGGTCACAGCCATCACCCTGAATGGGGACCTGCCTAGACTAGCTGGTAGGCAATTCCTTGCTGCAAGCTATTTCTTTGTGTCAGTTTTGTTATTTCTGGTATTATTACTCATATTACAACCTGATCGGAGCATCCTAGTGACAGTCACTGCACAGGTGTAATCCACTGGTGAGTGTGTGTTACAGTCTCACTCTGGGTCACTCCTTAGACGAGAGGAGTTGTTCTTCGGCTGTCCGTTGTACTCGACGATGACTGTGGAGAAGGGAAATTTAGCACGTGTTGGCTTGGCAATGAGAAGCGAGTCCAGCATTTGAAATAAAGGCTCGGTGACAGTTTGGGCAGCAGAAATTGGAGAGCTGCTTGGTGTTATGCCGTTGAAGATGGTGGTATTGATACGCCGCCTCTCTGTGCGCCTCAGCTGCCTGGATAAAATCCTACACTGCAGATCTCCATTTGTATCTGTCTCTGTCAACTTCCTCCCAGTTCTCTGTGTTAATATTTGCTTTATTTCTCATTCCTTTTCAAAACACCCGTATAGTGCAGCTTGTGCCCTCCTCTATCTCGTTTCCCTTCCTTGAGTTCATACAATCAGAGAAGATTAGGGTTGGAAGGGACCTCAGGAGGTCATCTAGTCCCAACCACAGGACCAACCACAACTAAACCATCCCAGCCAGGGCTTTCTGGCCAGGAGTTCACTATAGAGGAGAATCTTTGGGAGCCGATGATCTGGCATACAGACAACATGACCTATACATCTCAGCTACACAGCTGCTATAAATGCCTCAACACTGAACATGCCAGCTCTTCTCAATCCCTCGACGTTTGGGACTCGAGCTTGCCATTTAATTCCTAGAAGCTGCCGCAGATGTCTCATTTGCAGGCTTGTCAGCTTTTTGATGGGTCGCCTATATACAGAGAGTATTTCTATAGGATACAGAAGTGCTGTCCGCACCACGGCACGATAGACCTTCATCGTAGTTGCTGTAGAGATGCTGTGCTAAATGTCAGAGACTTTTTGATAGCCTCCAAAGCGTTTGGAAGACTTACTGAATGCGTTATGCAACTCTGCATCAGGGGTTTATTGCTAGCAACTGTGCTTCCTAGATATATAAAGGTGTTGACACATTTAAGGGTTTCCCCAATGACAAGAACTTCAGGTACAGCATCGCTGCCTACATTTTGTCTGTTGGATGGTTGGTAAAGAAGTTTAATATTACTGGTATTTATCTTTAATCTGAATTGTTTTGCTGCTGACACAAAGTGAGTGGTTCTCTCTTGGATGTCTCTGAGCAAATGAGCAACTAGGAACGAATCCGGTGCAAAGAGAAGTTATCTAATGCATTCTTTATGCGCCTTGGAGCTGACACGTAATCTAGCCAAGTTAAATAGCTTCCCGTCAGTTCTAGTGAGAATACAGTCTCCTAAATGGAAGTTTTCTGACATCATAGTGAGGACACAGGCTAAGAACAGAGTAAAAAGTGTGGGAGCAAGGACACCGCCTTGTCTCACACCATGGCATATGTCAAACAAGTCTGTAACATTTCCTGCCACAGAGACTCTACCAGTCATTCCATCATGAAATTTTTGTATTATTTGAACAAATTGTTCTGAAAAGCCATATAGGTTAAGCAGCCTTCATAGGGTTTTTCTATCCACTATGTCAAAGGTCTTGGAAAAGTCCCCCCAAAACAACAGAGGACGTGATGTTGTTCTAAGGCCTTTTCTTGTAATTGCCTCATGGAGAATATCATGTCATTGGTTGACTTTTTCACACAAAGTAGTTACGGTTCCTAGTTACAGCTCTGGTTCAATCCTCAGCACGTTGGCCAAAAGGACAGCAGTCACACAGACACATTGTGAGCATTTCCTGCCCCACAAAGCTTACATCTAAACGGATATCACAGACTCGGGATGGAAGGGGAAACTAAGACTCAGAGAGGAAAAGTGGCACAATAGGCGAGTTGTAGAGCTGGGTTTAGAAGCCAGGTCTCCCAATTGCTCGGCCAGAGCCCTACTGACTGGAACTTGAGTCCCCATTTTCAACCAATGCGAGAGATCAGCTGTGTCTGTCACTTCTCCTACTTTCCGTATTTATTTTCATCTTCTCACTCTCCACACCAACTGAGAACCAGCTTTGCTTAATGTCTGCAATGTAAAAGGACACCACCAAATTGATTTCAGCCCAACATGTAGACCGCAAGGTTCTGTAACACCTTTGATCAACCAAAACATTCCCCTGGGTTTTCCTTAATTCCAATCCAAACTACGTTTAGATCGGATGGTGATGCTCCCCTCAGTCTGCGACCCAAGGTAAAGCCTGTGAAAATATTAATTGTCCAGAGTGAACCCAAGGTTAAAAATCAACAAGCAGCCCTCGGTCTGTGCCTGTGGTGTGTCTAGGGTTCAGAACAGCTTGGGTGTAAGTGGTGAACACACCGAGAGGTGAGTGTTACTCAGTACACAGATGTTACGATGGCTCTGTGGGAGCTGGTTTGTCTTCTTTTGGAGAAGAGATCACATGTAGGCCACAGGAAGGATGAAGGGTTTGGAAATGGGCTGTAAGAAGCTATACCAGGTATGTAACAGGGTGGTCTGCTGTTTTAGGGGCAGTCCTGTTCATTACTCTGATGCAGCTGAGGAGAGGACAGGGGTTTCCTATTAAGAGCTGAGCTGTCAGTGTAGAAGCAGGAGAGGGGTGTGTGTATTGACCTCCCTGGAACAGGCTGCTAGAGACTTCTGGGAGGGGAGGCTGGTGGGAAAGGAGCCTCCAAGGAGAAAGCCTGCAGAGGTGGTGCCCAGCTAAAAGAAGAAGGAGGAATCCGACAGTAGGACCTGCAGAGGAGGGACTGGGAGTGGCGGAGGGGAAAATGCTTTGGAGCTGTAGCCAGCAACTGTTTTGTGTTTTTTGCCTATATTTGGGGTGGGGGGGAGGAGAACCCTGTGCCTGGTGTGGCAATGGATCCGTTGTGGGCTTGGGACAGGCCCAGCACCTTACATGAGGCCATGACATAGATGGTCACAATCCTGTTCGCACACCAAAGCCGTTTTGGAGGTTGTAGCTCCCAGGGGGACTATGGGCACTGCAGGCTGGGCAGCAATGCATGCTGGGAAAGGGGCAGGAAATAAAGGAGCAGCTGTTTCACCACCGAGGGAGAGGCAAGATCTGTTGTGGTTTTCTACCGAGGGAAAGGAGGAGAGGGCTGAACAAAACTCTGGAAAGAGAGACCAAGAAAGCGAGATCAGCTGTTGCTGGTGGGTCTTAGCAATGAGAGGGGACCTGCGAAGGGCATCCTGGGAGGGGCTGTAGGAAGAAGTCTGGGAAGGGGCCCAGAAGGAGGCCTAGAAACAAGTGAAACTTGCAGAAACCTAGGGCCTAGCCACTGCCGTCGTGTGGGAGCTGATCGTAACCCAGTCTGAGAGCTCAGAACCAGATCTAGTTTGGACCCCACAACCAAGGGGAGAAAGTCCAGTGAAACTCCTGCTGTTGAGGGGCGAAGGTTGCACGGACCCTGGGGGAAGAGCTTTGGCCTGGGGAAGCTGAAGGGTTATCTTGGACTTTTATTGGATTATTATTTATGACCCTGGATTTTGATAGAATTTGACATTTTGGCAAGAGGCCAAGATGAACCAAGCAGAGACGGTGCAGCCGCCACGCTGGAGGCCGGTGAATTGAAGCGCAGCCAGTCCTAAAAGGCGAGCGACACCATGAGAGAGGCATGCACGGTAGCTTGTGGAACAGGGAGTGAAGGACACTCCACGCAGAGAGGCATGGAAAAAAGATGACACTGGCTGAAATTTTCAAAAGCGCCATAGGGAGTTAGATGTCCAACTCCTACTGACTTTGGTGCCTAAACCTCTTGGGTTCCTTTGAAAATCTTAGCCACTTAGATTGGAGAGAAATACTTCAAGACAGCCTAGGATAGATTTTCAAAAGACCACAGTTAGGCACCAAATCAATGGCCAAATATTCTGAAGAGGTTTGTGGATTGGATGCTGAGCTCTCTTGAAAGTCTACCCAGACGTGTCCTACTGGGACAGCTGAGTGCTGAGCACTTCTGAAAACATGAACATGCTCTTGTGCCATGCTTGCTGCATCCCTGACTCCTAAATACAAAATCTGCTGCTCAAATGGATCATGTATTGTAGCAAGAGCTGACAGTGTCGCCCATAGCTTTTTCTATGACCAGGCTTTTTGTTTCTGATGAAGGGCAGATTTGTTTTTGCCAAAGGTATGTTTGAACTTTATCTTCACAACAAAAACAAAAGAAAGTTTGCCATTGGGATTTGCACATTCAATCTTTGCGATAGTTTAGTCGGTATCTTAGAAGATTGAAATGGAACATACCGGACACTGTAGTTCAAATTAAATGCTTTTCTTGTTTGTATAACTTTAAAGTAAAACTCCTTCTAAAGTGATTTGTGCATCTCCTTCATCTTCAGAAGAACCGTGTTTAAAAGCAAACTGTGCCTGGCTTGACAGTATTCTGAGCCCAAGCGCTCTGTCAAATGTACTGGGGAGGGCACAGAGCTGTCGGACAGATGGTCTCATACCTTGCTTGCCAACTTCATCCAGCTACCAGGAGACTCTGGATCCAGATCAGATGCCAAAAAACAGATACAAATTCTTTTTGAATTCGGGCTTACAAAACAAAAGGCTTGGAACGCTGTCCTGTGGTGATTATGTATCTGTTAATGAGGAAGAAAATGAAAAACAAGAGTGCTTTTGAGATACTGTAAAACACTTCCAGTGCTGAAAGCGAGCCAAATCCAACTCAAAGAGAGCAGTAAAGACAATGCAAGAGGCAGAAACCAGCCCAGTAAAAAGTTTGAATTATTTGAAATTGGGGAAGCATATTCCTAAGGGAAATTGTCAATGAGCAATGAACAATAGTAGAGTGAGAAACTAGAGGGGCAGATGACAAGGGGAATGTAATCAGCCAGTTTCTAACTTGAT
Source organism: Emydura macquarii macquarii (assembly GCF_026122565.2). Taxonomy (NCBI): domain Eukaryota; kingdom Metazoa; phylum Chordata; order Testudines; family Chelidae; genus Emydura; species Emydura macquarii. Next base: position 4,063,055 of record NW_027131688.1, read on the forward strand.
GTTAATGATGGCAACAAGCATCTCATGTGCAACTCCACGATGGGCCATGGCAGCAGTGTCGCCCCGGCAGGTGTTGTCAATAGTTTTTCGCTTTCCTGGGTATTTCCGATAACTGCTGTAGCCGTAACAGGAAGTAGTTCAGTGGTGTTTGTTAATCAGTGAAGAGAAGTCAGTACTACTACGCCAGAGCCTCAGAGACGTCTGTGTGTGTATTTCATGGGGTAGCAGAATGCTTTGTTGGGGCCAGACACTGACAGCTCCGTGCGTGCTGAGTCCCTGATTCCTTGAGTCGAGCAGTAAATGTGAATAGGACTGGCTGAATCTGGCTTTCACTGAGGACACTGGTTCTGTGACCCTTGCAGTGTAAAATTCCACTTCAGACTCTGCATCACTCACTGCCTGGATGGATGTGAGAGGAGGTTATTGGCCAGGGTTGTTGGTGTGGGGAATATTGACGGCTATGGGGCAGCCTATGCATGTAGGGCCGGAGTGTGTCCTGTAGGCCTAGTTCTGAACGGGGGATGGAGCTTTGGCGGGATTGGACCTCAAGGCAGCCTCTTACTATGCTAGTTAGTATATAGAAGCACAGAATCCACACTACACACATCATGTTTTTCTCAGAAGCTCATAGCTGTGATGTATTAGACCCTTGTGCAGAATACATTAGTTGGTGACCCCAGTGTGCTGTTATTTAAAATCAGAAGTACACTAGTTATGTTGTTCACTTTTCTGAAAATATTATAAAGACACAACAATTTTTGCAGAATGCATTATATTACAAGTGTGCAGGGCACTGATCTGTCCGTGTAACTAACCAACCAGTTAGCAAATGAGTTACACTGGATGGAAAGGCTTCATGTTTTATTGTTTTTATATGCTGACTTTTTTTTTTTCTGATGTGATGTCTCACTTTAAGGCTCCCTTACCTGTGATACAGCATTCTAAGGTAATTTATTCTAAGGTAAGGCAGCCATCCAGTACAGAAATCATGGTCTTGTGGTTCAGGCACCCACGTCAGCCTCAAGTGTTCTGAGTTCAAGTCCCAGGTGTACCCCAGGATTCCTATGTGACTAGGGAATGAGCAAGCTACTTACTCTTCTGTGCCTCAGTTTCTATTTGTAATCTGGGGGTGATAATATACCATTCATATTTATCTTTTTCATGAATCCCCCTCTAATGTGTCAGTCAGTGAGCAGCACATTATACAGAGATGGGTTACTGAGACTTGGCCCAGAATGACCAGACACACAGCACTTCACATACCCACTGCTAATTAGGTTCAGGATCCACTTGTCCGATTTTAGCTAGTCAGAGAATTTTTTCCTGATGGAAATGAGATCTATTTTAGATCGCCTTTAAAAACCATCAAGAAATACTTGACAAATGAAAACAAAATACATTCTTCCCCCCCCCCCCCCATATCACTAAAACAATCCATACTGTAAAGACAAGGGGTTGGGATTAATCTACATTTATTTGGAAGGCCATGTTTGCTGCTTAAATTATGAGCCATGTCCCCCACCTTCCTAATGTGTGTTATCATGCTGCTTGTAAACTCAGCTGTTGGGCATGCAAGCAGATCTGCTGCAGCTGATCAGATTAGTACATGGGAATGCAGGACTGAGACCTGCATGGAAATGAAGTAGCCACGTCTGGGGAAAAAAGTGTCTGGATGAAAGGAAGGGCCGAAAACGAATAGGCAGAAAACCAGGAGAGAAATGCCGAACAAGGAGCACAAAATCGGAATCCTACTACTAGCTAAGCTTGGAAAAGAATAAAATTATAAGTAAAAGCAAAATAAATATTCGTACCAGCTAAATGCGTGATCGGTCCTTTTTGGCTAATAATGCATCCTTTGGCTAGACTAACTGCCTTTGCAGGAATGAATACGCAGCAGGACATGGAAGAAAGAAATGTTACGCATTTTACGTGAGAAGCAAAGCAGTCGAAATAAGTGGTTAGTCAGCATTGCATGTGGAACTGACCTGTCTCAGCAGCCGCAGCTAGATGGCAGAGTTATCTCACTGTCAATACACAAAAGCACTTACTTTGGCAGAGGCATTATGTAAGTGATGTGGACTATGCTGCATGATCTTGCCTGAACAGCTCTCGGCTCTGTGACTGGATAGAATCATAATCTCGCCTGCCACTTTAACCCTCCCTCTAAGGGTCTAATCCAGTTCCCATGCCGGTTGATGGGACTCTGTCCATCGACATGAAAGGGGGTTGGATCTGGACACAAAGCCCTGCTTTGAAGTCTGCTGAAGATTCTGAGGCCGTCCTGCTGGCCCTGAGCCCCATGGATGTTAAGTGCTGGCAAAATTGGGGCCTAAAAGTGCATTTCTAAGTGACAGTCATTTTAACAATGTCAGGTTTAACAATGAGAAGAAATATTGCAGGCATCACACATGGCTGTAGGGTTCCTGCCTGACCGGGGATAAATAGGAAAAGCCCAGTGCAGATGCTACAGAGATGATAACAATTTATTGATGGACTCTGAATCAAAGTCAGGCCATCTGGTCACCAGAACACTGTCTGGCTCAGCGAGTCTTTGTGGGTGAAATTATGCCCCATTGAGGTGAAAGGCAAAACTCCCACTGACTTGAACAGGGCCCGGGTTTCACCCTTTAACTTTACAATTGAAAGCTGCGTTTCATTCCTGACCCCCTGATACTAATGATACCTAGTGCTTCTGTAGCGCGTTTCATCAGCACATTTCATGGAGGTCAGCAACATTATCCCCATTTTACAGATGGGGAAACTGAGGCACAGAGGGATAAAGTGACTTGCTTAAGATTGCCCAGCAGGTGAGTGGCAGAACTGGGAATAGGATCCATTGTCCTGAGTCCCAGCCAAATGCTTTATCCATTAGGCCACACTGCCTCCCCATAAAATATGCCAAAATGTCATCCTATCACCGGTGGTTGTGAAACCCTATGGCATGCTCTGCCCTCCCTGTTCACAGGACAGAGATCAGAACACTACATAGGAGCCCTGTTTTGGTTACTCACGGTTCTATGTGGCCAATTAAGGATAGGCAAGCTGGCTGGCTAACCTTTAGGATGGTTGTGTTGTTCCCACGTCCTGCAGGAGTGTGTCTGCAGAATCAGTGTCATGGGGAGAGGAGGGCACATGACACCTTGTAGGATCAGGCACTGAAATTGTAAGACCAAGAGGCCTTTTGTAAAGTGTTACGTGCTACTCTGGTGTTTTCGAAAGCATAAAGAACAATCTTTTCAGCGGCCCAGTGCATTATATCCTGGGGAGCATCAGCTCAAATGTCATCTGAGGGGCTCGAGGCAGAACCTTTAGTAACGTGGCATAATTTAGCTGCTATAGAGAGGAAGTTGTTCCTCCTTGGAACTGGAAAGAGACTCCCCAAGTGCACAGGTGCAGCAGCGGGGGCCATTAATTGCTGCTGTCCCGAGCCTTACAGGAAATTGGGGTAGGTTAAATATGGTTTTTTTCCTTCAATTTCCAGTTGCAAAGGGAAGAAAACTCTGAATTCCTACAGGAAGCTGAGCTCCAAAAGCATAACTACTGCATGTGCTTTTAACTTCCTGACATTTCAGCACTGGCCATGATGAGCTGTAGAGTGCTCAGTGCTGGAGCTATTTAATGTGCCCTTATCATAAAAGGAAGAATTGGCTGGGGGAAAAAACGTTCAAAAGGTCAGATACAGGGGAGGGAGGAGAACCAGAGAAATGAGGCTGAGGGTGGAAAATAGAAGCCATTACAGCAAAATAACACAACTAGATCGTAGCCAAAAAATGAAATGCAATGGAATCCATGATCAGAAAGTACAGTCAAATGTAGTCTGCTTGCAGAGTGAATATGACTGGAAGTTTTCACTCTGGTTCTTCAAACACAGAAGAAAAATAACATAGCACATAGGTCTGGATTGCTGTGCAGTGGTAGCCTTAACTGGTAGAAGTTCATATATATTATTAGCCAGGAGCTAAGAATCTACTTATGTAAAGTTTTATACCTGTTCTGTGTTCAAAGAATAATGAATTGGTTTTCCTCCTAACTTCCACTGAATCCCAGGAACATAAAATAAAATTGTATTCCTGTTTGGTGGTGGTTGTTTATAGACAGATTAGTTCATAAAATAACCGGCTTGTTATCTGCAAGTTCCTCTGTCTCACTCACTGCTAGGATTATGCTGGCGTCTTTCTCTCAAAAGGTGATTTTAGAAATACAGAGGGCAGGTCTACACTGCCTGCAAAATTTGGCGGCAGTCGACAGGAGCTATGCAGAGTAGCTTGTGTAACTCCCGTCAACTTCAGTACTTCCCTTTAGCGTGATGTCTCCACTGCCCTGTGCCGTTGGGAAATGCGTTCCCATAGATGTAGCGCTACACTTTTTTTGGAGATGGTTTTAATAGATTGACTTCCAAATCAAATGAACGTGTTTTCACTGCCGCTCAGTTGACCCAGAAAAATCAATCTGACGGTGGTGAATTTGCCACCATCGGTGTGTACATAGCCAGAAAAACTGTGGTAGCAACAGTCTGCTTCGAGGTCTTTACAAAGGCTCCAAGTAACTCCATTCAGCTCTGAGCACATGGGTCTCACATGGGAAGATCTTGCAAGTAAAATACATGCAAAGTAGCATCAATGAATGCTAGAATACCTGAAATGTGATCCCTGGCATGTATTGCTGCAAATTTAAAACTGCCTCTATTTGAATAATTTCCCCCCCAATCCCTCTTGTCCCCCAGAAAAACAAACTTGTATTACTGTTGTTCCTAGGAGCCCTAGGGTATACCTTCACTGACAGTGGCAAATTCGCCACCGTCATATTGATCTATCCGGATCGATTGAGCGGTCAGTGAAGACCCATACAATCAATCCAGAAGTCGACGCATTAAAACCACCCATCAAGTGGCACAGCACAATGAAGACGCCATGTAGAAGAGGAGTTAGGAAGTCAACGGGAGTTACTCAAGATACTCTGCATAGCTTGTATAACTCCCATCGACTGCCGCTGAATTTGAAGGTAAGTGTAGACCAGGCCCTAGTCATGGACCAGGAACTCCTTGTGCTAGGTACTGTACAAACATAGAATGAAAAGACAGTCCCTTCTCCAACAAGCTTCCAATCTAAGTGTAAAACAAGAGAAAACATCTACAGGCAGACCAAAGAGAACAAGGACAAAATGACACTGTTGGTCAGCATAATAGGCAGTGGTGGTCTCAGTTCACCAGGAGTCTAGCCATTATCAAAATTTTTGTAGGTGTCACAGCAAAGGAGAATTTTAAGGAAGTTGTGGCAGGGTGCCTGCCCCTCACTGGCCAGGAAAGGGTTAAGAGAGCTCTTGGGGAGGCTGCACGAAAAGTAGCCAATAGGAAGGGGCTGTGTGGCAGCCAATCAGGGCCCAGGAGGCCAGTATAAAAGGAAGCTGCAGAGCAGAGCAAAAGCAGTGATTGCCAGGAGCTTGAACAGGGAGGACTGTCAGCACCTTGGACAGAGCAGTGGCTGGCTGCCTGCTGAGACTCAGCAGAGCCAAATGCCCTGAAGCAAGAGCAGGAAAGGTACTGGGGCTACAGGGAAGTGGCCCAGGGAAATCCACTGAGGAGTTGGGGGGGGGGGGGAGACAGAGAAAGGCTGCCCCATGCTTAGGGGCCCTGGGCTGGAACTTGGCGTAATGGACGGGCCTGGGTCCCTCCCCGATCACCATAGGAGTGGTGGCAGGACTGTGGTGTCCACTGTGGGAAGTGGCTAGAACGGACTGCAGAACCCCTGGAAGGGGTGGCACGTGGATAGTGACTCTGCCCAAGTAATGAGAAAGAGGGTCCAGTGGAGACAGGACTGAGTGCAAGATACTGCAGAGAGGGGCGCCTGCCCGGCAGAGACCCGATTCCCCAGAGACCCAGCGAGGGGCACGAAGGTGGTGACTCAAAGCGTGTTACAGAATGATTTGAAGGGGGATGCTATGAGGTAGAATTGTGAATGTCTTTCTCAGCCGTAAGAGTCAGCCTGGGACATACCACAAAAGAGCTGCCTTGAAAACATAATTAGCGGGCAATGGAGGCTGTCATCACTGGCCAATATGAGGTGAGCACCGGCTGCTCGATAGCAAATGAGAAACAAGTGGTAGGGTGGGGAATGGCTGTGAAAGGCCTTGAAGGTGAAGACAAGCAGCTTGTGTTTGAAGCAATAGAGCAGGGGGAGCCAGTGGAAGGATGCGAAGAGAGGGGAAATTAAAGCAAAGGGCTAGGAAAATAGTCTTTGTAGCAGCCTTCTGAATGCCTATGAGATGGGCAGGTTGGCATTTGTCAAAGCCAGAGAGCAAGATAATAAGAGCTTGGATGAGAAGTTTATCTGTTTTCGCTCTTCCCTGTGTCTGGCTGGATAGGAAAGGCTGTATCATAGAGATGTTATGCAGGGAAAAAAAGTAAAATTTACCCTAGGCTGGCAAGTTGTGGGCCCAAATTGGCCCATTTTCAGAAAAATTCTCATGGTGGAAATGTTTCTTTATCAATGCATGTCTTGGTAGGCCAATTTCCATGGGGGTGTGAAATGTATGTAATGCTTCTAGGGCAGGAAAATGGGTAGATCAAAATGATTGAATCATAAAAATGTAGGGCTGGAAGGCACCTCAAGCAGTCAACTAAGCCAGCCTCTTGCAGTGAGGCAGGACCAAGGAAACTTAGACCATCTGTGACAAATATTTGTCCAAACTGGTCTCAAAAAACTCCAGTGGTAGATTCGACCGCCTCCCTTGGAAGCCAGCTCCCTTGGTTGAGTATTCTTATAGTTAGAAAGTTTTTCATAATATTTCATCTAAAATCTCTCTTGCTGCAGATTAAGCTGATTTCTTATCTTCCCTTCAGTGGATGTGGAGAACAATTGACCATTGTTCTCTTTAGAACATCCTTTAACATATTGGAAGACTGTTATCAGGTCCCCTCTGTCATCTTTTCCCAAGACTAAACATGCCCTGTTTCTTTACCTTTCCTCATAGGTCAAGTTTTTTAAATGTTTGATCATTTTTGTCACTTTCCTGTGGACTTTCTGCAAAATGTCCACATCTTTAATATTAGAGTTGGAAGGGACCTCAGGAGGTCATCTAGTCCAACCCCCTGCTCAAAGCAGGACTAACCTCAGCTATATCATCCCAACCAGGGCTTTGTCAAGCCTCAGCTTAAAAACCTCTAAGGATGGAGATTCTACCACCTCCCTAGGTAACCCATTCCAGTGCTTCACCATCCTCCTAGTGAAAAACTTTTTCCTAATGTCCAACTTAGACCCCCTCCCCCCCCGTAACTTGAGACCGTTGCTCCTTGTTCTGTCATCTGCCACCACCGAGAACAGCCTAGCCCCATCCTCCCTGGAACTCCCTTTCAGGTAGTTAAAGGCTGCTATCAAATCCCCCCTCATTCTTCTCTTCTGTAGACTAAACAAGCCCAGATCCCTCAGCCTCTCCTCATAAGTCCTGTGCTCCAGCCCCCTAATCATTTTCGTTGCCCTCCGCTGGACTCTCTCCAACTTGTCCACATCCTTTTTGTAGTGGGGGGCCCAAAACTGGACACAATACTCTAAATGCGGCCTCACCAATGCCGAATAGAGGGGAATAATCACTTCCCGTGACCTGCTGGCAATGCCCCTCCTAATGCAGCGCAATATGCTATTAGCCTTCTTGACAACCAGGGCACACTGCTGACTCATATCCAGCTTCTTATCCACTGTTACCCCCAGGTCCTTTTCTGCAGAACTGCTGCCTAGCTCGTCGGTTCCCAGTCTATAGCTGTGCATGGGATTCTTCCTTCCTAAGTGGAGGACTCTGCACTTTTCTTTGTTGAACCTCATTAGATTTCTTTTGGCCCAATCCTCCAGTTTGTTTAGGTCACTCTGTATCCTATCCCTACCTTCCACGGTATCTACCACTGCCCCCAGCTTAGTGTCATCCGAAAACTTGCTGAGGGTGCAATCTACCCCATCCTCCAGATCATTAATGAAGATGTTGAACAAAACCGGCCCCAGGACCAACCCCTGGGGAACTCTACTTGTGACCGGTTGCCAGCTAGACATGGAGCCATTGACCACTACTCGTTGAGCCCTATGCTCTAGCCAGTTCTCTCTCCATTTTATAATCCATTCATCCAACCCATACTTCTTTAACTTGCTGATAAGAAAACTGAGAGACAGTATCTGTAAGCGTGGTACGCAGAATTGGACACAGTTCTACAGCTAAGGCCTCAACAACACTTACTAGAGAAGGACAATTACCTCCTGTGTCTTGCGTACGATACTCCTGATAATGTACCCCGGAATGGTATTGGCATTTTTCACAGCTGCGTCAGACTGTTGGCTCATAATCAATTTGTGATCCACTATAACCCCAGATACTTTTCAGCAGTGCTACTGGCTAGCCAGTTATTCCCCATTTTGTAATTGTGCCATTTGAGTATTTCCTTCCCCAGTGACATAATTGCACTGTCTTTATTGCATTTCATCTTGTTGATTTCAGACAAAATTCCTCATTAATTGGAGGCAACAGAGGAAGGGGGAGACCTGCATAGTCTGTAGCAGACAGAATACCCCAGCTTGGGCTCTGTTATGACATCGATCCCTAAACGTTCAAGATCACCTTCTTCTGCATTATCGGTGAGTTGGAAACAGGTAATGCTGCTCCCTGTTTTTCCTGAATAAGTTATAAGCATTGATTTTGACACACCAATCATGTGACTCATTGCTCCATGTTTCAGTAATACCAAGTAGATCAAATTTATGCTTATGAAGGAGGAGCTCCTGTTTGTTCCTAGGGTTGGCATATAAGCAACTCAAGAATTTCTTCTCTTCATGTCCTTTGGTTCTCTGATCGATTTTGTTCTCCCTTCAGTTTTGTGCGGAGTACTCATCTCTTCCCTCTTTTTTTAGCCTTGCCTTTTACTAGTAGTTTAACGTACTCCTAACTACGAGCGGGTTTGTATGACAAGGTTGCTTGTGGTGATGGGGGGCGGGGGTCAGCAGCCATAGGGTGATTTATGTCTTATGTTCCCAAAGCTCATGCTTCAGAGTTCCGGCTGATCTCCTGCAGGGATCTGGAAGGGATTTCCTACCCCCCAGTGTATTCTGTTTTTTTGAGGAGGTCATGGCTAAAGATAGGACACTGGATGGGGGGTGGGCCAGTTCTCTGAAGTTGCACTGAGTATTTTCTCTCTCAGGTGCTTGGCTGGCTGGTTCTTGCTCACATACATAGGGTTTAGCTGATCACCATATGTAGGGTTGGGAAGGAATTTTCCCCCAGGACAGATTGGTGGTGTCCTGGGGGGGGGGGGAAGGGAGTGTTGCTGCTTTCCTCTGCAGCATTGAGTGCGGTTGCTTGCTGGGATTATTTGGGTATATCTCACTTAATGAATTCCTTCTTATTGCTGGAGCCTCAGACTTTGGTTCACCTCAGTCTCTCTCCAGTTCTCTGCCTGTGTCTCATAAGAGTTCAGTCTCCGATGAGGTGTAATATTTGGTCTCATTTTGGTTATTGGGTTTAGTGTGCAGGTGCTGCGTGGTGTTGGTGGCTTGCAGTACTCAGAAGTCTGGTGACCAGTCTTGCCAGACTTTTTAAAAGCTGGATCCCACACAACTGGAGTGAGCGACGCATCCCCTCTTGCTCAGCTGCCTCTCCTCACCGGCCTCCTCCAAAAATAAAGAATCGCACTGCTGTCACTGTCAGAATGTCAAAACGTTTCTCCTAACAGCTCTGCAATTTCTCACCTTTTTAATTAGTGCCCATCTTTGAAGAGCTGTTGAGATGTCAGAATGTTGTAGTCGGAGCCGTGTTGGTCTCGGGATAAATCACCCACCTTGTCTCTATGGATGTTGTAAGTCATATAGACTGGTTCATTTAGTCTGCTATCATGCCCTCCACAGAAAAACAGAAATATGTTGTAATATTCTTAATCAGTCAGTAGCATAAGACCCCCCCCCCCCCCGCCAAAAAACCCACCTGACACCATTTTTTTTCACCACAGCCATAATCGAAAGCATTGAGAGCAATGGAAATTTACAATGATCTAGGTTCAGATCTTTTATGTCAGAAGCATGAGGATTGACAGATTTTAATTTTATCCTGTGTATAGTAGTATAATTAGAGTCTACAGTTATATCTATTTTGTTAAAACTTGCTGAGCTGTGAGCTACAAATGGGATATAAACTCCTTTTTATTAAACAGAACTCATTAAAAAAATTCAGGATGCCTGCAAAATTGCAGACCCTTCCATCTTGTTTTAGTTTTGGGAGTGTCCTACTTGCGTCTGAACGCATTGACTCTAGTCAATAGCAGTAAATGACTAATCTGAGTTTTTTGCTCTCTAAACAATGTTAAGAATATGGGGAAATCACACTGGCACAAACTGGATTCCATATCGTGTGTGTTAACTATGCAGAAATATAAAAGTCCTAAAAGCTATGTACTCTGCTGCTGTGGAAGCATTCTGGTAGCTTCTGCATTAGAAGCCCTGTAGTGGGCATCCCTCTCTTCTAACCAATTTAAACAGATGTTACCCAGTTTCTAAATGTTACACACCCCATTTATAGAGCTTCCAAAACGAAGTATTTCTACCTAATTACTGGAGTTAAACAAATTGGTTTGGACAAAACACTAAGCAACCCGCAATAGAACTAAACTTGTATTGAGGTTTAAAACAACAAAAACGGTTGACATTGTCACACTGTTGCCATCTCGAACCATTCAAAAGTCATGTGACTGGCTTAAATCACACTTTAAAAGTAATAAATTTGGGGTTTCTTTATTTGCCTTCTGGTTGCTGAGCCTTTAAGGTGCACCCAGGTCATGTGTTCAGGCTTTTCTGTGCAGCTATGAAACCTAAAAACTTGCTTTTTGATGATGAAAGCTGAGACTCTCATGCAATCTCTTGACTCAATCAGCTGGGCCTTTAAGAAAGTCCATCATGGGACTTGTGATAACAAGGTGAGAGTTGGCCACCGGTAGGTAGGTACACTTTTGGTTGCTTATCTGATCAAAGAGGAGTTATTGAAAGGTGAAATGATAGGAATTACCTCCTGAGGTACAAAATACAGTTCCTGTTTTATTTAAATCTCTTGTTTTGGGAAGCTGAACATCATCTCAACAGCTAAAATCCTTCTATTAGTGAATAAACAAGGACTGGATGGCACGGGACTGGTCACAGTAACAGATCTTTTCATCTACACCTACGATCCTAAAAACTCTAGTTTTAGCTGAACCCAGCACTTCTTTTCTTGGCTATAGCTCAGCATCTCTCCCTCTTGAAATGCTGACAGATGGACCAAGTCCAAAAGACTGTTAGTCTAACTTAAAAAAGCATTGTTTTCTTAGAACCTTTCCTGTGGATACTTCAAGGTGTTTGCTGGAAGGCAAGATCACAGAATTCTCAGGAGCATCTCCAAAGAAATACAGGGGAATTGCTCCTGAGAACCGTTTGTACTGTCTTAAAGTCCTTTTAATTTACTTAAATACTCCTCTCTCCAAAGCATTTTAGTAACTTAACTATTTGCAGTTGTGTTCTTTGATTTGTACCTGACTGAAATACCAGCGTTTTTCATTGCGGAGAAATTAAGGGTAATGCTAACTTCCACCAAAACTTTAGACTGCTGGTTTCTAGATCACAGTTGCCTGAGGAATTTTGGCATGTGCTTAAATTTAAGCATGTCACTTCAATGAGACTTAAATGTAGACGTGTCCATAACTGAAGTACCTGTCTGAATCAGCATCCTAAGTGAGTGTCAGGAGAAAAGAAACAAACAAAATATTGATCCTACAATTCCATCCATGGATGGAGCCTGCATGAAAGCCCATTGAATTCAGTAAAAAGCTGCATGGATATAAGGACTGCATGAATCCGGTTGGAAGACTGAGGTGTAATAAAACAGATATATTTTTGTGTTGGATTCCTGGATTTGGTCTTCTAGCTATGTGTGAGTTGGAATTATTGCAAAGCAGTTTGTCCTTTCTCGGAAAGGATCTTTCTCACACTGCACAGCTTGTTGCAGTGATCTGACAGTCTGTAGATATCCTTGGCATGAAATAATCAAGAATGGGAAAGTTATGTTGTATCTTGCTGATTTCATTTTTATTGTACTTCGCTGAAAGCATTGTTAGGCTTGGCATTCTTCAGTTCTAAAGAGTTTTTTCTTCCAGGAGATATGGGGATCTGTTATGCTTGGGAAGTTACCTGAAGAAACTTCCTTTGATCTAATAAGAGGCCACCAAAAACAAATATTTCCAATAAACACCTTAATGCAAAAATTAGAACATTCTTTTAAAGAGTTTTTTCATTACCTTCTTTCTTATGTTCACAGCACGGACACAGGAGTTAGATTAAAAACATAAAATACTCTTGCTGGAAGGCTGCAGCATAACACTTCTTTATTTCTTGGAATCCGGAATGAGAACTCACAAGAACAGAAAAACAAAGAGAGAAAACAGGCTGCTCCCTAAAAAATCAGAGGCACATCACCCCACCTCTAATCTGTCTGTGTGCAGAACTGACTGTAGCTTGCACACTTTACTCCAGAACCCCCTAGCCTGGAAGCAGGGCTAGGAAAAACCCTGAGAATTTGAAGTGATAGATCATAGCTAACAGTTGTCAATACAGCACATTTCTCTCCAGCAATATCCTGGCTAGACTAGGGAGATGCCACCTTCTGATGACAAAATCTCCTCCAACAAATAGCTCCCCAAAATCCAAGAGGCTTTTCAGAGGGACAACTCCAATGATATAAAAATCCACAGTGCACTCTCATGCCCTGTACACTGGAAGTAGGACGACCACCAGTTGAGAATAACTGTGGTTATTAAGGTTATTTGTTTGTTTGTTTTTTTTAACTGAGAAGTGGGTTTTCAACTAATTGAAAATGTTGGTGGATTTTCAGTTTTGACCTTTTTTTAAATAACAAATTTGTTTGGGTTTTCAGTGCCAGAAAGCCAAACAAATCTTGGTTTTACAAGAAATCCTTGAAACTTTTTTGCTGAAAGCTTGAATAAAACAGTTTTGTTTTTCCTCTAAATTTCCTGCTGAGGAAAAAATCCTATGTTTTGGTCACTCTAGTGGCTAAATTTTTATTAACCCTGGAATGGTATCCCTTCACTGATAGGAAACGGTGTGTGTTGCCTCCGTGATGGTTGCTGTGTGTTGGGTCATCATCAGGAGACCTTCTCTTTGTGATGTGGTGCTGGTGTTTGTGACCCAACAGCCTCCTAATGCCAATGTGATGGCAGTGTGGGTACCCAGGACCATGAGTTGCCTTGTTACCCCCTTGCCTCCAGGCCCCCTTGTCAGACTTGCCTTTTGCTTAGCTGGTACGACCTGTCATTCACCCCAGCACTCTCCTGTGGCCAATGCTAGCCTTCCTTTGCTTTGCAGGATACCAGTCCCTGAGCCCCTTTGAAGAGTTCACCTGTGGTGCCCAATCTCATGCATGCCAGAAAGTCTGGGCATGGCTGACTCACGACAGAGGCCTTGGCTACTTCAGCATCAAGGAGGAGTCGCACGCTCTTTGACATGCTGAAAGTCGAAGAAAAGGATAAGGTGGTTTTGATAAATGAAGGACTTGTAGAGACAGCCAAAGGTCTCTGCTCATGTATGCTTTGGCAATGAGACCTGACCAATGACCACCACCATCTAAAACCACATCACGGATTCCAATGATTTTTAGCAATCTCCCTACACAAAGGCCTCTGGTCTTCTAAGCTACATCAGAAATCCAGGCCGTGCAAGCTGTCAGCTCTTTCATCAAGTCACTGCAAGAGAGAGATGCAGCATGGTTCTGCTTCTCTGCTGACCACAACGGTCGGGTTGCTCTTGCCTTACAGGGCCTTCTGACTTAGTGCTGGCTCTCTTTATCGACACTGCCTCGTAGGCCCTTGTAACTGCTACTAACCAACCTCCCAGGTTTGAGGCTCTGCAGAAGCTGGTTTCAATTAAAAGAAGAGAGTTATTCACTACAATGGGAGTTTCTCTTCTCTGAATACTGGCTCTACCTCTGCAGATCCACACTTAACCCGCTTTGCCCAGTGCCTCTTCAGGTCTTTGCAATGGAGCAGAAGGCAACTGGATTTGTAATGCCTTCTGCTGGCCTCACAGCAAACGTTCAGACTGCCGAGCGGGTGAACACATGGCCCCAAGAACACGCTGTTTTCTGAAAGGTTCCAGGCAATAGTGGATCTGCAGAAGCACTGAGACGGATCCTGTAACTTTAAAGCCATAGAGGGTCTTCCCCAGTATATTTCACTTTCAGGGGAAGTAAATCGTTGTCTAGAGCCTTAGAGGTTTGTGTTCACTTCTCGGTGAATGTGAGTCTGAATGTGCGGGGATTCTTTCACTTCCTAAAACTGGTTCTTTTACTCATAATAGTCATGTCTAGTCTAACCTATACCTTAACATCAGTAGTGACAGTTCCTGTACTCCTCCCGATAGTCTACTTCCCTGCTGACTTTGTTCACCGTGAAGATTTTCTCATTTGCTAGCCTACTCCTTCCATAGCATCATGTCCCTGTTCACTGTCCTACCATCTTGAGTATGAATAAGTCCTTCCCTTGATTTTATACTACTTTGAAGGTGTTTTTAAACTCTGATCACATCTTTCCTGAGCCCCTCATTTTGCTGTCAATGTACATGATCTCCTTCATGTTCCCCTCTACTATTATCTTCCATTGTCTTTAGAAAGTTCATAATTATAAATAGTGGAGGCAAGGGGCTGGATCCTTAGCTGGCATAAATGGGCTCATGAAGTCAATGGATCTACATCCATTTATCCCAGCCAAGGATCTGGCCCTAAAATCTCTCTCTCTCTTTTACTGGCAGTTGCACTAGGGCTGTGTCCTTATCTATTTAGTGTCGTGTGTGATTCCTGCTAGCTTTGAATGCAATCTGCAAGGTGAGGGGTTTTTAAAAATATTCAATAACCTTATGAATGCCTTTGAGTACAGCTGCTCTTTATAGGATGTAGGCACTCCTCTTATTGCAGCTGTATTAATGGCACAATTCTTTAACGGCTTACACTATTAAAATATATTAACACATGACCTCAAAGGTTACTCTTATGGCACAAGAACTAGTATCTTCTAGACTCTAGAGAGGACCTAGAGCCTATGGGTGGCTGAAATACAACTGGTGGAAGGTATCCCTGGTCAATTTGAATGTTTCCTCAGATGTAAAACCATTCCCCTGCATTACCCCCTCAAACTCCTAGCAGGCAAGAGTTGCGGCAGACCCGCTTGGCATGATTGGATGGTTGTGGAACATGTGGGGGTTAACCTTGCAGTTGCATTGATGATGAATGAGCAACTCTAGCGGTGTTACCCCTGCCCTGACGTGATTACTGTCTAAACAGCCAAAAACATACATGCAACATGTTCCCATTGCCAGTGTAACAGTACTTCAACAGGGGGACTTCACCACACTGAGAGATGCAAAAAGCAGCCCAGGATCGACAGGGGTGACAGAACCTTGTTTGTGACCCACGTGATGTTTGATGGTATGGGAAGGATTCAGAGATGTACTTTGGGGGACTGTCAAAAGAGTTCTGGGGCAGAATTATTCTCCTTCGCGCTGTATGCAGGCCGGGACTCTCTGCTTGTGGAATTTGCTGTGCGTGGGGTGGGGGGCAAGCGGCCAGCACCATTCCTCACCTCATCCCCCTCCCTGCACAAGAGTTATGCTTTGGGAGCAGAGGCTGGGTCCAGGGAGCATTTGTTATAAGCATGCGTGTTAGATTCCAAGGAAGGATGCCAATAATATTACCGTTCTGTGCACATTTGTGTCTGCGCTGCACCACACAGTGCCCTGAAAAAGGGCTACGAAGAGGAAAGGAAGGATGGCCTTGTGTTTTAAGGAACTTTTCTGTCACTTCCACAGAGACCTCGTGCACGTTGGTTAATATCTCGCTACCTTAGTTCCCCCTCTGAGAAAAGGAAATAAAATGTATCTGTCCCGGCTGTTTAGAGTGTAGGATCTGTGGCTGTGGCCTCTTAGTGTGTGTGTGTGTGTACAGTACCGAGCCTATGAGACGACAACCTTGGCTGGAACATCTAGACTCTATCAGATGAATAATTAATAACAGAGCTTGCAGTTCTTACTCTTAGGAACGGGAAAAGGACAGGATGAAGGGACAGCCTTGTAGCTAAATCAGTGGCAGAGTGGAGAAGATTCTTGAGGTGAAAATATCCTGATGCCCACTTGTCCTCTGACAGCCTATAGGTTTTTCCCATATATGTAAACTGAAGTACAATAGCTCTCCCCTCCCCCAAGAATCATTATGCAGACAGGAGGAGAGCTGTCCTGTACCAGATCAACACGTAAGGCCAATCTTCAACTGGTATAAACCCCACTGGGCTCCCTTCAGCTCAATAGAGGTTTACCGATCAACACCAGCCAAGGATCTGGCAGCTCATCGTTTGTTTGCATAAGAAGTGACCATGAATAAAATAAGAAATAATCTTTCCGATCATCCCTAATGTGGTGAACTCGTAATTTTTTCATGCTCTGGAAAATGATACCGGCATTTAAATGGCCTTTCCCATGTTCTGGTGTGCAACAAACTCAGTGCTAGTTCGCAGCTCAAGCAGGAAAAAGTAGGTTATTTATCTTTCCCAATTTGTGTCAAGGCCGTGCAACTATAAATCATTGTGACTGTGGAGACAGGCTTTTAATTAAATGACAGCCATAAGTCACTTTTCCTGTAACTCATAAACCAGCTACTGCTTTGTAAAGAGCTCTCTAATTTGGCTGTAATGTTTAAATCTATGAATATGTTCCCTGCGATGCTCAAATTCCTACACAATTTCCATCTCGATTTTTGCCTTTGTTCATTGTAAAATGTGTTCTGTAGCATTGCACAAAGCCACATTTCAGGCACATTATTTATCATTTCTTTGCAGTCAGAGGTTTAAAAATGCTTAAGTATTTATCAATAGGAAAACACTTTCAATTGTGTCTAGACGAACATTGATGGGCCCTACATTTTAATAGATGTAAATTATAAAATGCTTTTAAAGCATCTTATTGAATTAGCTATGCCATACATAGCTATTGATGTTTGCAAATCAATGTTTCAGAGAGAGAAGCTGAACTGTTATGGAACACATCCATCAAGGAGTAAAGGATTGCAGTAGGTAATCACACCTCTTATTGCACTGAAGGCCCAGGCTCAGTGTGAGATTATGATGAGCAACTGAGCCAACTAGTCCTCCTAAACTTGGGTATGGTTTGCAGTAGTGGCTATTTTAATCATTTCCAGCTTTTGCAGTGAGATCTGCAAGCCTCTCAGGATGGCGTCACATGTTCTACTATATCAACCTCAGCCACACGAGAACCGAGGGAATCAATAGGCACTTCCGTGGCACGTATTCTGCAGTTGGGCTTGACCTTCTCAAATCGCACCGAATACACACCTTGTGTAGGCATTTATCGTTTATCAGTGGTGCCAATGGCTCTGCTACCAGTTTGAAATGACCAAAATACCAAAAATATTCATGGGCTTGGCCCGTATGAACATACTCTCACTTAATCTCTCCATCTGAGTTGTCAGCATTTGAAAGCTGCCCGGAGTGATCTTCCTCCCATTCTCCCTATGTAGCTGGAATAGCATCCCACGTGTATTTGCTGAAACGCCGGTGGAGTTGGAAATCTCACTGAACACCGTACCTTCCCATGTAGCTAATGGACTCCTTGGTTCCTCACCCGTGCAATCCTGTGCTTTATCCCAGATCAACTGAATTTGTTCTAAGCAGTGTGCAAAAAGAACTTGAGGGCTTGAGGACAAGACAGGTACAAATTTGTTCCAAAGCCTTCATCATTCCAAGGAGCCACATCAGATCTGTTCCCTTTTTAGGGAGCAGACTTCAACAATTGCTCTCTCTTTTTCTGGACCTGCCCTTCCCCCACTTTATCAGTAACTTGCCCTAAAAACTGCAGTTCGCTTTGTTGTAACATACCTTTTCCTCTGTTTAATTTCAGCAGCCTTAAGTGTCTTCACAACTCGTTTGAACCTTACATTATTGTCCTCCTCTTTCTTCCCATAAACTGAAATGTTCCCTGAATAAATAGCCACTCTCTCCAGGCCTTGTATAATACTATTTATGATGCTAATGGGAGACAATGAAAGCAATATCTTCTCAATGGCACTATAAAAGGTGTCGGCTTGAAAGTGTTGGGGTGAAGCAGAATTTGCTAGCGTCCACTGAAGAAAATGTTGTTGCACCAGTTAATTTGGAGATGATGTTTCCCAGGAGGGAGAGAATCTCTTTGCTAAGGGCAAGTCTACACAACAGAATTACTTCGGTATAACTCTCGCTCAGGGGTGCAACATAGCTATACTGACCGAACGCCGGTGTAGACAGCGCTATGAAGCCCTCCCACCGACAGAGCTACCACCTCTTGTGGAGGTGGGTTAACTACACTGATGGGGAGCTCGCTCCTGTTGGCGTAGAGCACTTCATTAAAACGCTCCAGATGCACAGCTGTACCAATGGCGCTGTGCCAATGCAGCATTTTAGTGTAGACTTGCCATGCATGTCATTAAGTTGACACAGTGAGAGATATGGCCACTTTCTTTAAACTAGTGAGTATCTCTCTGTTGCACCATAATGTGCTCTTATTCTATTCATCACCAACCTCTCCTCTTCTTCTTCTAGTTTCGGCAGCCATGGGATTGGCAGCACTAAGGACTGTGTTGAACATTTTCAGTGGGTTTTGCACTAGCTATTATTTTATTACGATGATACTCAGCCCACCAGGGATTTGTTGGGTTTGCCCAATGATTATGCACAGAGATTGTGGGTTCATTTTCCCCTTTCCATGTACCGTTTTTGCATGCAAGTGGATGCTTTACCCATCTTCTGGCCTTTTCACGGAAGTTGGAGGTTCTGATGGGTAACAATTGGTTCTGCAGGAATCCGGATGTTTGGCTACAAACAGTAAATGTATCATAAATATGCAGGAAAAAAGTAATGACTTTGGCTTTACAAACTAGGAGCGGTTTAGCAGTACAGATGGGTTGCATAAATCCAGTAAAAAATGAGGGCTTTTTGTGGCGTACAGCAAATATGTAATCTGGCCAGGCTTCGTCAGAGTATTCACAGCTCGTTTTAAGAACTTGTCCATAGGCAGCGTGTGCCTCTTGCATTCTGGGAGGCTGGCTCCACCCCAAGACCCCGGCTCCACTTGGTCTCCTCCCCGCCCAGAGCGCCCTGCCCCCCCCGCTCACTCCTCTTGGCCCCGCCCATCGCAGAGGAGCGAGTGGTGGGTGGAGGGGTTCAGGGGAGGAAGTGGAGTGGGGGGAGTCCTGAGAGAAGCAAGCAGTGCAAGTCGGAGGCCAAGATGAGACAGCATCAGCAGGGCGGACTCGGGAGAAGAGGCAGAGTATGGGCAGGCAGAAGTGGAGCAAAGACGGGCCCTTAGGGGGAAGAGGCGGTGTGGAGGCAGGAAGAAGAACAGTGTGTGGGGGGGGCAGAAGCCGAGCAGGAGCTTTTGGTGGGGGCTGTTTGGGGAGGCTAAGCCTCCCCAAGACTCTTATACCTGCTGCCCATGAACTTGTCATCGTTTTTGGTTTCGTTAGTTTCTTTTTCTCCTCCGGCTCAGGTGAAGATCTCTTGAAGGAGCTATATTTCCCACACTGAAATGCTTCACAAATAAAACTTGGCCTTTGTTGCAATTGTCAGAAGGCCAATTTGAGAGCAATTTTACGTTGCAGTAACAGCTTGTTTTGTGTCAATCTGCAGCTGTATTTGCAGAGCTGCACTATGGATTATTACTGTTGTGCATTCATGTTTTAAAGCTTAGCAATGTTCTGTTTACATTTGTATACTGATTTGATTATTCACAAGATTCAATGGAAGAGGTTTAGCAGGTCTATGATTTAGGCTTAAAAATAAGCAGTTTAAGGTGTTTGCATTTATTTCAAACACCTTATTTAAGAGAGCACAATTTCAGAGCTAAAAGAGAATTATTCTTTACACATAACACAGGGTTGCTTTAGTGGGAAGCATCATATCTTTATGTATAGTGAGTCTTTTTGGGCTTCTAGCAACAAAACAGGTGCATTTGGTGTCCTATTGATCTCAGAATTGCCTGGTTGGTGCCGAAAATCAATCAAAGGCCTCTCTTACGCAATCACAAGACAGGATACGTTTTATTAAGCTTGTCCATGATTTATAGTTTTGCCAGTAGTGTTAAGGTAGACTTAAAAATATCAATAATTAACTTGAATGTTTTCAAAGTGGCATTGATTCTTTACCAAAGCTTTCTCTTTCATAGTCATTACCCCAAGCTAGTCATAATCACGCGGAATCGCTCCTGAATTGTCTGTTTCAGCAGCATTTGTGATATGGCAAAGCAACCGATTTGCATTTAAAGTCTAATGAGTCAGTATTTACTATAACTGTTAGCTCTTTTGGGCAGCGACTGCATGTTCATTTTATGATCCCTGATTGGAATTTGTAGGCCCTCATCTAATAAAAATGATTGTCATTATCACTAGTGCTGAAGGAATTATGAAGAAGATGCCATCACAAAATCAATCTCGGTTTAAAAAAAAAAAACTGACCTGTCATGTAATTTCTCACTCTCTGGTTTTCTAGGCCGATGTTTCCAGGCAGAACACTGATGCCTCAGTCCTGTCTATATTGTGTCAGGCAGGATGGGGCAGGGGATGAATGATTCATTTCCGTCGCAATTTCCAGCGTGCTGCAATTGTCCCACAAGCTGAGTTTGTTTTAAAAATGAATGGGAAAGAAACACTGTTTTAATCAAATCTATTGGAATGAAATCTACTGGGCATGAAAACCGGCTGGCTGGGACGGGCACAAAGGGCAGTGCCAACAACTTTGCTTCCTATGACCAGTATTAGCAACTAAACCCATTTGCACAGCGTTTCCAAAGACACGAGAGGACACCGTTTGCCCAGTACCAGCCTGGAGAATCTGGGTGAGCGTCTTAGGCAGCACAGAACTCAGAGCCCAGGGCGAGAGGGGACTGAGATGGCTTGAACAGATAGATTTATCTCCCAGTCCTGGAGCATCCTGGGGGCCTGGGAGGGACCCCTCATGTAAATACCAGAATACCTGTCCCCAGCCTCTCCCCAGTATGTCAGCTAAACCAGGGCTTGGAAAGGCAGCCTGCATCTGTCTTCTGCAATTTCTGTACCGATGGGATTCCCCTTTGGCTGCCTCTGGGGCATTTGGAGATTCTTTACACCACTCTGGCCTCTTACTCGGAGTAAAGAAGCCAGAGCTGGGGTGAAGATCTTATTCTCTGTCCCTTGTTTTGTGGATTAACTGTGATGAAAGCAATCCTCCTAATTTTGTAAATGTTAACAAAATAACAAAGCCAGTTTAAGAATATGGTCTTTTAAAACATTCTCCTTTTGAGATACGTGTGGGCAGACCCTGCTACCACCACCCACTCACAATGGGAATGGAGACGTAGCGAGATCACTCGAGAGTAATAAAAGAATTCTACAACTGAAGGACCCCCTGTTAGCTCTGCAGAGATATAGGACAATGCCCATCAACAATAGCCAGATTAGCCCAGTTTAATTGCTGATGGATCAGAGCAAGCTTAGAGGTAAAGCTTCATTTGATGTGGCACTGCTTAAAGGAGGTGTGGTTAGGAATGACCAAATAGAAGAGAGCCCAGGCTTTCCTCGTTAACTTTCAGAATGCAGCCCGAAGCTTGCCCACATTTAAACCAGGGAAGCCAGTCCTGATTAAAAACTGCCTGAGCCAAACAGCTGTTGCCAACAAATATAGATGCACTCCTAGATTGTATGTGACTGAGTCTAATTGAGGTATCCAGTCTAGAAGAAACAGATGGCGTCTTCAGCATGGTTCAGACTCAGAGTTACATTAATACTCTTGTTACAACAATGATAAAGGAGAAAATCCTGTTGAAAAGGATCCTAACATTATTGATCAGGCGCCTACTCGTTAACTCCGCTTCTCTGAACTCTTCCAAAGGCGGAGTTGTCGAGATCTGGACAAGGAGTGAAACCAGCACCACCTTTGCGTCTAGAATTTTTTATTAAATATTATTTTGTTAATGATTATTCATTCTGGGGCACTGGACCATTTTTATTTCTTCATGGTTCAAAGCCTCAGTGATATCCACTTCCCAAGGGTATGTGGCTTCCCTGTTTCAGTGTATCATGCACTGAATTTGTAGCCGACAAAAGAACAAGCACATCTTATTCAGAGTCATAATGGATCCAAGCAGATATCTGGGACACTCTAAAATAAAGCAAAGAAATACAGATCTGCCACATTTATCACAGACATTCTTTATTATATTATTTTGATCAAGCTTTGTACTGAATGCACCTTGATTTGAAGTTCTCTTGTAGGAAACTAAATCTTACAGCTGATGCAAAACCCGTACTTAGTGTTATATACTTGAAGTACTAATGCTCTCTTATGCCTGATAATAGACCAGTCAAGGGAAGCAATTTAATGCTCACACATTTTTCTCTACTATCACAGTGTAATATACTAATCTAAACTCCATTCAACTCGAACATTTGGACAACAGTTTTAATATACCATTAATATTCATAGTTCTTATGTCAGCAGCTTTGCTTTAAAACTATCAAAGATTCATTTTAATTTATTCTGCCAAACTAATAAAATAAGGAAAGTGGTTAAAACAATTACAAGACAACTTAGCTCCCTAATTCTTTTTTATTAAACTTCCTGTGTCGCTTGATTCAGTAAGAGCCTTCTCTGTTTTCAAACCAAACTGCATGCTCTAGGAATTTTTCTTCTTTTCATCAATGTCCCCGACGCTTGAGATTTCGTCCACCTTGCTCAGTTGCTTTCTCACGTTAACTTGATTCAGCAAGATCGTGGATAGACTGGCCAGCGCAGGGAGAAGTGTCAGCATTCAAGTGTTGGTCACTACTTTTCCGCCCCCTGCCCCCTTCTGTTTAGTGTTTGCAAGTTTCAGATGCCTGTGTTTACTCACGCCATCTCTCGCTCCGCAGCCTCTGTAACTGTCACCATTAAGGGCTGGTGTGAAGAACTGCACACAGGAAGCCATCTTCAGTGCCCCCTACAAAGAAGTTACATTAGATTTGCGAAACCCAGGATCTATTCCTGCATATTCCTTCGTGTCGGGTAACCGCCTATTTGCATTTATACAGCCATACATAATCTAAAACCTGGGTACAATTTTGTAGAGAAACCAGTCCTCTCTGGACTGCTGGGCATGGAGATTGGGGAAGGAAAAAGGCAGTGAAGAAGGAAATGCTCGACTAGGAGGGAAGGGATGGGTATATTCCAGAGCTGGCTGGAGTTTGGATTTGGTGAAAGTCAGAATAAGTATCATGCCTGTGACAGACATGAAGCAGCTCTATACTATGCTAAGAATACTGATATGTAATAAGTGTACAAGCACTGCATGTGACCTGGGTAGCCCGGTAGCTGTGAGCTGGTGGGATGGTGTCGGTGGTGAATTTCTGGCAAGTACCAACAGCCGAGAAATCAAGGAAAGAGTAAAGAGAAAAGGTGTTTCATAGTCTTTTGGGGAGAAGAGAAGGCAGATGACTTATGAGCAACGCAAGAAGGCAGCTTGTGGAGATATGCAGACAGAGGCAGCTAAACTCTCCAGAACTGACAGAGGCACAGCTGGGTGACCTGCTGTACTGAGAGGACCAGAAAAGAGTGATTTTTCCAGGGCCAGGAGGGGACTCTAGAGGAACATCAGCTCATTAGTGGGGATAGCAAAGCTTGAGGGAGTCCGAGGCCAAAAGGGAGCAGAGGACCAGGAAATCTTGGGGATGACCTCCCGGAGAGAAGCGGAAAAGACAATGACAGAGGAACGATGGGGCTCCGTCCAGACGGAGTTGACCAGTGCTGGCTGCTGCTGAAATGAAGTGTCTGTAGAAAGAGGCAAGCTGCACTTGGTGGCCAAGTGATTTGCAGATCAGGAGCAGCACAAACAAAAAGATAGTAGAGAGAGAGGCGAAACGTTAGCACAAACGTGAAATGGAGAACATGGGCCCGGGCTCTTCTCCCTCAGTAAGCGGGACAGACCCTGGGCGACCCTGGTTAATTCACAACTAATCTCAAAATCAGGACATAGACCATACTAGCTAAAGCTAAAGCCAGGGCTCCTTGAGCCATGCTGCTGTAGGAACCATCTCTGCTTCCTTTCCCTGTTTCTGTTCCTTTGTCTCACTGCCAGGTGAGACCCCGTGTTTCTGCAAGCTCAGCTCATAACAAGGCCCCGTGGCCCCCCTCCCCTTTGTTCTGCAGTTCATGGCCTTTCCTCTGCTCTGCAGGGAGGGGGGGGGGAATCTCTTCTTCCTGGCAGATGGTTAATAGGTGTGAATGTCCCAGCCGTTGGAGTGTCCACTGCCTTTTCCAAATGAGGAACTGTGTTGTCTGCTGTAGATTCCTGTACAGACTGGGAAGGATCAGGGATGTTGATGTGTGGGGTGCTAGAAAAAAAAGATCTTTTGATGCAAGAGTCAGAATTTTTGGGGTGATGAGCATACTCTGCCCATATGTACCCTTCCTGCGGGATCTGGAATGATGACTTTGGAGTAGTGGGCAAATGTGAGGGTGCAGGACCTGACAGGTACCTCTGCTCCATCCAGTCTGGAAGAGTTGAGATGTGACAGCTGTGGACCTGCTGTGTAATCGTGTCAGAACAGTGCTATGTACAGACTGCATGGTTTTCTGTCCAGCAGCATGTGCCAGGAGACAGAAACAGAAGGCATCCGCCAGGCAAAGCAGACTACAACCTTCCAAGTTTGTTTAGACTCTCACCACTCTGACAGTCCCAGCTCACATTTCTCTGACGGAACAGTGTTTAGACACCTCATTTACATACATGAATCTTTTAACAGCCTTTTGGCCAGATACAAATGCTCTTTGCTGGATGTAATCTTCTGAGCTGTCTTCATCAGGTAGCCTTTGTGAGCAGATGATATCTTATCTCCAGGGAGAGAGACAGCTCTGAGTCCTGAAGACAGTTGTAGGGGACTCTTGCTGCATGAGAACAGAACTATGGATTTCAGATTGGAAATAACAGTCAGCGTCAGTGAAATTAGATAACTGGGTCTCTAGGCACCGCACCCAACCTACCTTAGCTCTAGTTAGATCTGATTGGCTCTCCAATCACCTTGATGCTGTTTGCCGTCCTAAAGGAGATGAAAATGACATTTCTTTAGATACAGCATAACTAAACCATCCCTTTGCTGATGTTTAGAAGGGAAAATCACCCCATCCTATAAATGTCAGTAGAACCAGGCAAGACTTTTTTCACCAAAAAATGCTCAAAAATGCAGTTGTGGGTCAAAATTGGCTAATAGATTTAGCGCCCCCCAAAAGTTAGAAAAACGTCCATAAGTAAAAACAATTAATTTCGATGCTTTCAAAACCAAACATTGAAATGTTTCATTTTGAAACAATGGGTCATTCAGAAATTCAACTAGATTTTAGTTTAAAAAAATATTTAAAAAATCACCCCAGAATGAAAGGAAACAGTTAGTGGCGGGTCAAATAAAATGTTTCATTTGACCCAAAACAAATGTTTTAGTTTTGTTGTTCTGTTTCAGCCGCTAAACCGAATAATCCGGTATTCACCCTGCTCTAAACATCGGCATCTTAACGTTTTACGAGGTGTGGGTGAGAGAATGTGGCTCAGTTCTGAAATAGGGAGAAAAACAACCCATCCCGATTGAAAGGGGGTACAGGTGTGGTTATGTCACTGGGCTGGGACTCAGGAGATCTGGATTCACTTCCCTGCTTGTGGCGTCCTGCTCCTTTAAAAGGCTAGGCACTCTGCACTCAGCACACAGCCTCAGTGCCATTGGTTCCTGTGTGTTGCCAGAGCAATAAAGGCACCACAGCAGACAGCTGTGTTTGGATCAGCTCCCCTTCACTGCTGGGTTCAAATATAACACTGCTTTGCCTCAGACTCCCTGCGTGATCCTGGCGGAGTCACGTCATCGCTCTTTGCTCATTAGCTCCCCGTCTGGATAATTTTCCTTTGTCTCTCTTGTCTATTTGTAGCCTGAGCCAAAGCCTACAGGAGTCAATGTGCATCTTTCTGTTGACTTGATGGGTTTTGAACTGGGCTCTTAGACCGTAAGCTCTTCAGGGAAAGGCCTGTCTCTCACCATGTGCATATATGGTGGATGCCGATAGTTGCCAGTGTATTACTCCTAGAAATACATTCACAACTGGCCCCCTTGTTTAAGGTCTTAACAGAGGAGTCACTGATAGAAATAGCACATAGACTCGTGATGACCCTACAGCTGCTCCCGGAAGAACAAGTCTCATGCCCATTCACAGGGTCACAGAAGGAAGCTTTGTTTTTCCATGTTGTCAGTCCCGGTGCCTTTCGTAAGTACTGCACTGAAATTAATAAAGCAGGTGAAATTCCACAGGCCTCATGCCCCTGAACTGTGGTCACAGTTGGGCTCCATGGATGCACAGTTACGACTTGTAGAGCCAAATCAATGTTAAATAAAGGCCAAAGAAGTGGAGGGTCTAAATAGCTTGAGTCTCTTTCAGACAGTGTTGTTGGCAGGAACTTGCTGGGAGAAGTGTTCTGTATCAAACTATTTTTATATCCAGAAGAAGTTCAAGGGAGGTCAACATATGGTGACAAGAATAGGCTGCTTAATACATTAGCTAACAATAGGATGCTGTGTTACACATTGTGTTGAAGTTAATGCAGTGTGGGGGGAAAGAATCTCCTCCTTTTAAAAGCCATTAATTGGAAAATATGTGAAGCCATCACTGATGTTGCTTAATGACACACACAGGGCCTAAAATATGTAGATTCTGCCAGCTAAAAGCAAGCCTAGGTTATTTTTTTTATGTTTTACCCGTTCATTTTTATGGCTAGCTATTTAAAAATGAACTTTTACAAGTTATTTATTTATAATAAATTTACTCTCTCAAATATTTCATAGACAGCAAAATTAGCAACGGGGTCTTCATTTTGTCAGGAATATCAAATTACTTGCATTAATGCTGTCATGTCTGGCTATTCCTGCTGTCTGCTGTACTTGGACATCAAGTGATTAAGATCAGCAATCATCTGGCATTCACTACCCAAATGTTTTACTTTAAAATTATTGACAGTATGCTGAAATCAACTCTCCTAATTCCTTAACCTCAGTCCTCTGTCCTCAGCAGATGAAATCAGGAGTTGTATCCCTGGTTGTGTTATGATTTTACTCAGTGCTTGTTCATTACTGTGGATAGTAGTGAAATGTAAAGAGGATGAGCAGAAGAGAAGAAAGAGGATGAAAGCAAGCGTAGCGGAAGAGAATACTGAGGGCTTGTCTACACGGTGCCTTAGTCCACCCCAGTTGACAGTAAATTCTAATGCATGTTGTGCATTCACAAGCCCATGGGGACCCTGCTGGCGTACACTAAAAGTTACCCGGTGCATGTTAGCGTAGTACTGTTGAAAAGGGATTAATGCACCATGTGGACAACCATTAAGGGGACATCCAGGGCTTGAGGAGTATTAAGTTACAGTGAAGTAACATCTCTTTGCTTCTGAATGAGAGCATCCACACGGGAGTTTAATGCACATTGACTTCACAGCTTAGCTTTCCTGAATGCCCCCATGTAGCATGGCCCTAAGCATGCATCTAGACTAGAGTTTGTAGTCTCCCTTGAAGTGGAGTTCACAGATTATCAGTTAACTGGCGTTAACTAAAATGACTGGAAATGCTAATCCAGACACTCCACAAACCCTCATGATTTCTTCACCCTAGTCCAAACATTTTGAGGAGCATCTGGACTAGGTTTTACAATCAGATTAGCTAACTGGCGGTCAGTTAATTTGTGTTAAAACTGAAGCACAAGCTCTTATTTAGACAAACTCTAAAAGAACAAAAACTTAAAATGCAGAAACAGAAGTGGATGATGGAAGATGAATAACAGGAGAAATGGTACAGAGGTTAAGATCAGGATTTTCAAATGAACCGGAGGAAATTACGGACCCAACTGCTATTGACTGAAAATATCAATCTAATGTTCACATACAGTCTTAAGTGATGCAATCTTCAATTTCATACATTACACTGCGTTACTGCCTGGAGTACCATGTGATCACTGCCGCCTCTTCAGCTGGGAATATCCTCTGCTAAACGTCCTGGTGAAGTCAGGGCTTCCACTTAATTTTGTAGGCTGCTCATTGAGTTGCTGCTTGAAATGGGTGTATCTGAAGTGTGGTCATCTAGAGTTATGCTGATACTGAGGTCTCTTGCATCTGATATCACCAATATAAAGGACCTGCAAAAACTGCTAAAACTTGCACTTCTTTGGAGTATACACGATGATCACTTTAGTTGCAATGAATGAGAGGTAATAGAATAACTGTCATTTTATATACAATAGAAGCAATTAAAATAGCTATGTTTGCAGTGTATCGTGTATAAATAGACATGTTCTCTTTGTTCTCACTGTACAAAACAATAAGAAGTCGGAATGAGGAAAACTGCTAAGAATACACAGAATGCAATTGCTGGGTTGGATTTCAAAGTTGTCAAGGAGAAGAATATTATTAGAGATGCAGAAACCAGGTTGAGCCAATGAGCTTCGCATGACTGGAGATTTAAATGCCAGGAACCAGAATTTCTGAAAAACGTAAACAAAATAACTCAGAAGTAGGTCAGGGATATAGTTGCGTAGAAAGAAGGAAGGGTCCCTGTTATGGCGGGTAATAGAGAAGAGAAAATGTTGGCTCGAACTTCAGCTCATTACCTGTTTATGCTTATTTTGGTAAACTTATATAATAGAGTACCACAGTTCTAGAAAGTAGGGTTGGATGAAGGCTTTAACCTTAGGCATAGCCAATTTTAATTATTTAGAAATTGCGTGTGATAACCACTAAAAAGTCTCTCCTTCCAGAGGCACAGTATGACTGCTTTCTTCTGTGGCTGGTGTTGAAGCCTCCATACACAGAGGCTATTATGGACTTCAAGCGAAGGGACTATGCTACATGTCATAAATAAGGTTGACGCTTGGGGCTATCTAAAATTGAGTGGTTCCAATATCAAAATACTCATGATAGCAAAGTATTGAAGGGAAGAGTCAATGATGTTAGGCTTCCAGAAAGAGGATGTTGAGAGAATGAAAACTGCCCCAAGCAATGATGATTGCCGTCCTTTCATACATAGGGAGTCTACTCTAGCAAAACAGGAATACTAAGAAACTATTTGTGAGTGGAGCAGACATTAAATTGCAACCCCATTAAGTCTAAACAGGGAAGTCAGCGGAGGGCAGTGCAGCAAAGTAGGGGAGGAGAGGGCAGCATACGCAGGAAATTATAAAATCAGTTTTTTAAAGTGGGATCAGCATAGGAAAAATGGCTGTAAACAATATTGCTTGAAACATTCTGCTTATCTTACATAAATAAACTAGGACCCACATCTGTCACTCGAGCCTTGTGCCTGTGCGGATCCTCATGCACGATCAAGACCCTAATTTATAACACTAGGCATTGAAAAACTGCTCTGGAAAAATACAAACAATATGGTATTGAATCGTATTTCACACTGAAACACTAGGATGTAGAGTCCATGGGAAACTAGTCCCATAAAAAAAACCCATGAAATTCACCAGCTAGCAAGATAGTCTTTTAAACTATCTTATGAGTCCTAACATTTGCAATATGAAATCCATAGTCCTAACAGGCCAGCATCCCTGACATAGTAAGTTTTTTGGGGTTTTTTTGTTTTTATTTCTTCCCATATCCCAAGTGTAAAATATTAGGTTTAAAAGAGAAGCCCTCAAAAGCACACAGCATAGTTACAAAGTGAACTGCTCTTTCAGGTACAGCTATGAATTGCAAATCCATTTCCACACCAGTTCCCCCTCACCTCTCAGCCCATTAACAGGCTTTTTATAGCATCAGCCTTTCAAACACATCCAGGGGCTAATTATCTTGAGCACAAAATCCAGAGATAGTCAGGTCACAAATTATGCTACTGCTGATTATCCACTTATCTGCAATTTTCTGTGTTACACCATTATCCTGGAGAGCATGCAACCCAGGGCAATGTTTGTGATTTCAGGCTTGGAGAGGTGCATGGGTTAGGAATTCCAAAGCACAGGGTATGCAAAGAAAAACCAGGAAGCTAAGAGAAACAGGAAATATATGGGCAAGTCTATTTCACTCATATGTAGCATCTGGAATGCTGCTTCCTGAACCAGAACTCCACTCCCCCAGAAAAAGGGGCAGTATGGGTCATGTTGGAGGGAAGGGAAGGGAAGGAGAAGTGTGGGGAGAGATTCTCCAATGGAGTTTGGTCTCTGATAGATCTGCTCCTAATAGACTGCAGATATCTGTATTACACAAATCTCTGCATTAGCTAGGTGTGGTGGGTCTGGTGAGCAGGAATGGCTAAAACATGGTAAAGAGTACAGTTTGGCAATAGTTCATGGGTTGATTTGCAAGACAGATACAATGGTCCTAGAGGCACTGACCTTTCTGGAGTTTGTGAGTCTCCACTAATATCTCATCTCATAACATATTGTTACACACTGTCTGAGCTTCCAACATCACAGGACTCAGCCAGTAGCTTCCTGGATCCCTTGCAGTGTGCATTCCTGGGACCAATCCTGAGCTGGCACGCATGACTGCTGGGAAAACTGACTGTACTTGGGCGCAAATCTGAGGGAGCCGGCAGCTAGAATTTTAAACCTCAGTAGACCTGGGCAACTGTGCAGCTAGGCCACATCCAGCTCGGTTTGGTGATGGGAGAATCTCAGCTGCAGCTTCTATGTGGATCCCCACTGTATGGGGCCCCCCTGACTGTGCCTCTGGCATGCCCATGTATCCTTCCTCCAGGGTGCTGTGTGCAGGCCTGCATCAGATGTCCTCCTCGGAGACACATACCATTTCTGTGTTGATTGGGACACCAGTGCAACCAAGTTTGGACTTGTATGTCCAACCTTTCTTGCAATCAGCACCAAAAAATTCAAAATCAATAGCCTTCTGCCCTGCCTCTGAATGGTGTTCAGCCGTTTGTACAAGAGATGACGACGAAAGCACCAATGGATTAAAACGGATGAAGTTTCAATTTCCTGAATGACTCTGCAGATAACTCAGAAGTCAGGTCTTGTGTTGGCTTAGGGATGTGCACTCTCCATTCCAGGCAGATCCCTCAGTTAGCCTATAGGATATCCATTGGCATGTATGTGCATATACAGCATTGCGAGTTTCATGCATTGCTACTTGTGATATAGCGAAGGCAGAAGGCTCTAGAAAAGTGATTGAAGGGAGATATGTAAGCCTCAGAATGCTCCGGGCTCTGTTCCCTGCAGTTTAGCTGAGAGACGTTAGGGGGCAATCAGGAGCAGCTGGGGCTAATTAGGGACCAGCCAGGTGCTCCATAAAAACCCTCTGACCCAAACAGACAGGGCACGATCTGGGAGGAGCAGGAGTGCTGTGCTGTGCTGTGCTGTGCTGTGCTGTGCTGTGCTGTGCTGTGCTGTGCTGTGCTGTGCTGTGCTGTGTGTAGGAGTACTGATTGTGAGGAGGAACAAGACTGGAGTTCAGAGATTCTGTGGAAGAGCGGGCGGGAAGAAGGTACCAGGCTCAAGAAGCCAGAAGGAGGGGCAAAATTAGCCCAGGGGAAGAGAGTTGCAGCTGGGAACATGGTGCCAGCAGCACATAGCTGCTTCTCACAGGGCCCCTGGGCTGGGACCCAGAGGAGTGGGTGGGCCCAGGTCCCTACTCCCTCCTCGGGGAAACTGGAGTGGCTGGAGACGCCCTGACCCACTACAAGCAATGGAAGCGTGAGGCCCACTAGGGTGTACTCGGCTATCTGCCACATACTTTTGTGCTGGAGCTGTCCAGCCGTAAACCTCCACAGGCTAGTTTGCACTTCCAGCATCTAGTGGGAAAGTCTCAGCAGCAGAAGTATAAATTAGAAGTATTGTGATTCTGTGCTGACCTCCTGCCCCTCCTTGACCAGGACTAGTGCAGGGGGATGCATACTGAGTTTCTATTTGGACCAAACACACTAAACCATTTGAAGTAATAAAAAGGCATAAGTGAGACCGGAGATTGAAAGGCCACCAAAGCTACCCAATGGAAGATTGCTAGGTATTCAGTTCAGAAAATTGCTATGTAGCCTTGTGATTGAAGATCAAAAATGCCATGTTCCAGTCCAGAATAAAATGCTAATGACTTACAGAGTGTATAAGGCACTTCCATTTACATTTTATTAGGCCTAGATGTGTTTTGGGGGAGCTGATCAGTTAGAACTTTTGTAAATGTCTTCCTCCTGGAATGTCAGAAGGTAACCCCAATTATTTTATGCATGCTAACAAGCTGGCAGAGCACACACTGTCTGACTGCTGATGTTCTTCAACCTTTAAATGACCCAAAGACAGATGCAAAGGCCCCTAAACATTAGCTCAGAATAGACTTCCTTGCTGTTTCCTTTCACCAGTTTAAATGAAAATCTGGCCTTTACTGTAACAAACACTTTTAACATTTCGATCCCGGCTGTGGAATTTTGAAAGACGATGAAGAAACATTTCAAATTGAATTAGATTTCTCAGTGTTTGCAATCATTTTGCCAGGGCTTTTTTATTGAATACCCCCGCTTGTTAGATGGGATACTGTGTGTCTTTCTTAGAGATGTGGGAGAGCCAGTGCAGAGTACCTGCTTCTCACAGAACTTGTGGTATGTGCTGTCTGCAAACCAAACCCCCAGGTGAATCACTGCAAGCCAGATTGTTACAAATGACATAAAGGCAGGCTGAGACGCACTGCAAACAGAAAGTGAGTGAAGTGCCCTGAAGAAAAGGCCTGTATTTTCTATCGTTAGTGGTAAAAGCAAAGGAAACGTAGCAGTAGAAGAAGGGTACATTGTAGTGTAATAAAATAGGTGACAAGACTTTCTGCAATGGGGAGATGTTTGTTTAGGCTCAAGTTTCTCCTACTTTAAAGACTCAGATATGTCAGTTTTTCCTCTGGAAGTAAACAGTAAATGATTTAAAACTGAAATGTATATTTTGCTGCATGAAAAGCAGACATTGCAGAAGCACTTATGAGGCAATGGAAGAACACAAAAGGCACATTTTGTGCTGTAGTGACTTATCTGGAGGCACAGGGCAGTGTATTGCTTCATCTCATTCTGTCTTGGGCATTTCTGACAATATTTAGATTCCTATCCTTGGTGGAGTATGTCCCTCATTGATATTTGTACTGTCATGGCATTCTTCAAGACTGCACTGGACCGATAAAGCTTTTATTGAGGTTATTATATGTCATTTGCAGTAAAGTGCAGGATTTAAATGTCACCAGGTTTCCCTGTGACTCAACGTGTGAAGATTCCCGGAATACAATTCTCCTTCGGATAGAGAGGTTCAGGACACACATTGGCAAAAATGTTTCCTGTTATTAGTGAATCTGCAGATGGTTTCAGTGTATCCGTCTGTAACACCTTAGTCCTTAGACTTGAGTTTTAACAAATGGTTACTTATAATTTCTTGAAATGAGGTCTTGACTACTTCCGGTTCCCAGGAATCCTTTGGTACTAGGGGCTAGATTCACAAAAGGATGTAAGCATCTCACTGCCATTTTAGGTGTCTAAATCCCAGAATCAGGTCCTGCTAGGATTCACAAAGCCCCTGCTCAGCTGTCACCTGGAGGTGCCTAAATTCACTCAGCACCTACGGCTTTGCACTGAAAGTTCCCCAAGTGCCTATGTTTCTGCCTCTGAGCCTGCGCACTGCACCCCGTGCTAGGTGTCCAGACCCCTGAGCCCCACAGCGATGCCTGAACTGGAGGAAGACAGGCAGGCGTCCCTCTGCCTAATTCACCCGTGGGGCCCCATCCGGTAAGTGTGCTCAGAGTTCGCCTGCCGGATCAGGCCCCCATGGGCGAACTTACACAAAACGGTTGGGGGGGGGGGGAGTGGACAATCTCCTTTCTAACTTTTAGCCCAGTGGGTAGGGAACTGACCTGGGATATAGGAGACACCCCCGCCCCCGGCCCTCCCTTCCTGAAAGAGGGGGCTGCCCCACTCGGATGAGTGCGCTAATCACTGAGTTGTGGGATATGCTGATGGTGGGGGGAGGCGGCTCCAGTTTCTCCTTTCCAAGCTCCCACCGAGGATAAATAAATTTACAAAAATCATGGGAGCAGGGAGGCCGGCCCGTTGGTGCGTTCTGTAACCACCAGAGCTATGCTCTGGCTTCTGCTCTCTCTCTGGCCCTGGCAGTTTGTCATTTATTTATTCACAGTGGAACGGCTTCAGCAGGGTCGCCTATCCCGTAGCCCCGGGGTTAGGGAACTCAACTGAGAGGTGCCTGAGGGGAGAGGGGACTTGAACCAGGGGCTTCCCCCATCCCAGGTGAGTACCTGAGCCCCGGGGCTAAACTGTATGAGGGAAGCAGTCCCCATTCCTCCTTCCCCGCCTCTGCCCCCTGCCAAGAGAGGGTTTCCTGCTGAGAAACGCCAGCAGAGGGAGGAGCCTTCAAACAGCCCAGACTTAGGTCAATCTGAGAGGGGTGGGATTTACCTCAACTTGCCTCTCCCATTCGCTAGTTTGGGGGAGCAGCCATCTATCATGCTGACTTTTCTGAATGCTCTTCAGAGGTGTCCATCTCTCCCCAGTCATTGTATGAGGCGCATACCATGGCTTTTTAAGTGCCATAAAATTAGTCCCAGATGTACTAGGCTTTGTACGTTGGCTAAATTCCGGTGAGGTGGTTATTATGCCTACCTCACTTTCTTTCCTGTCCTGAACTGGTGTGTAATGATGCTGTGTGTTGTTTAAAGACTGTTTTTAGCTTGCATCCCACACCATACTTCTCCTGTTGGTAGAGCCACATCACTGAAATCTGTTTGGGATAAATTACCCAGAAGAAGCATGATGCACAGGTATTCCATGTAACTGGCATCATCCCAGTCTCCTGTAATGCCCTGGCCTCTCAAACACTTATGAGCCTGAATAACTGTATACGCACAAGTAGTTGTCCTGAGTTCACGCAGCGACATCTCTGTTTGCCAGATCGGGGGCTCAATTTAAAAACCTTTGTGTGCACAGCTGTTGTTCCTGTGTGCATAGACAGGTGCTTATATTCACAAAATGGATAGCTGGGTACAGCAAACGTGACAACTGTGCATATTGTCTGTGACACCAGTGCAAGCTCCATTTCTCTCCAGTGCAGTGCGTCTACATTAGGGATTTGCACTGGTTATAAACTAGTACAAATTTCCCTTATTTAAAAAAGCTCCCAGACACAACTCTGGTCTGAGATCTTACAAGTTTATTTTGTGATGGCTTGTGAGCTCAACTTGGGTGTGGGCCTTTTTAAATCTGGCCTTACATTTAGTTTGAGTTTTGTTCTTGCTGCCATGCTTCACTTGCTAACCTGAGTTCTAAGAACTCATGCTGTTAAAACTGCTATCAAACATGCGTGATAGGACCCGAGCCAAATAAATTCATAGATTCTAAAGCCAGAAGGGACCATTCAATCATTCAGTCTGACCTTCTTTCTGTTACAGGCCATTATATTTCACTCACTTTCCCCCGTGTTGAGCCCAATAACTTGTGTTTGACGAATAGAGCATCTTCCAGAAAGGCCTCAGTCTGGATTTGAAGACATCAAGAGATGGAGAATCTACCACTATCCTTGGGAGTTTTTTCCATGGTTCATCACCCTCTATATTCTGTTCTATATAGTTTCTTATACTATGGTCAACACCATAACACTGTTAAAAATTTGTGCCTTATATCTAAGGACTGGTTCACACTTACCGCGCCATTCGGCAGCAGTCGACGGGAGTTATGCAAACTACACAGAGTAGTTTGCGTAACTGACGTCGACTGCTCTGCTTCCCTTCTGTGCGCTGTTCTCACTGCGCTGAGCCTACGCTACTTGAGGGGGTGGACTTACTCAGTCGACTTCCTGATCGATTGAGCAGGTCTCACTGACCGCTCAATTGATCAAGAAAGATCAATCTGGCGGCAGTGATTTTGTCGCCATCAGTCTGAACACAGCCTAATTCATATTTGTCGGACTTCCACTTCCAGCCATTGATTCTTGTTCTGCCTCTCTCCATTGGATTGAAAAGCCTTTTAGTACTGGGTATTTTCTCCTCATAAAGGTATTTATACACCTCTGTCTTCTTTTTGATAAGCTAGAAAGATTGTACTGTTTAAGTCTCTCCCTAAATAACTTACAAACCATCCCACAGTTACTGGCTTCAATAGAACATTTAATTTGCCATCTCTCTGGATGACTATAGGGTTCCATAAAAGTATAATGAGATTCTATAGAAATTACTCTTAAAGCTGAGAGTCTTTAATATAGTATCATGTCTCTTCTACAGAATTGTATAGGATGGTTAAAAAACCTGTAGAAAGACCCGGAGTTCTGTTCAATTCTATGAGCTTTTCCATAAGGATTTCTTTGCTTTCCATTACTATTCCAGTTGAGTTCCCCAGCAGAAATATTGATGAGAACAAGTGAATGTTCCTGATTGTGCAAACACTGACTCCTGCACTTAACTCTGCTCCTCTGAGCAGTGCCATTTGGATTTATTGGAGCGACTGGAACTTGAGTTAAGAATGTTCATAAACATGTGCTGTATTGAGGCGCAGTGAATAGAGAACTTCTGTGAAATTGAAGTTTGACTTCCTAATCACGAGTACTCATGCCAGAATCATGTTCATTCATTCATGGAACAGAACCACCTCCACCTGGGACCTAAGTGTCCAATCAAAATTAATCAAACCAGCTTGAATTTTGGGTATGGAAGACTCACCACAAACTGGATGCAAACAAGGCTCAAGCCTTTGCCCATGTTGCTGCTTCCACATTGCTCATTTTAGGTGCTAGCTGACATGGAGCTAGCATGTGTAGGTCTACCCGAGCTGGGAATTACACCTCCCAGCTACTGTGTAGATGCACTCTACATAGCTGCTGTTGAACTGTGGATAGGGAAAGCAGAGAAGATCCTAGGTTAGAAACAATTACATGGATATAGAGAATTGAATACCCCCTTCCACAAAAATACAGGGCATTAAGGCCTGTGTGAGGCAATAGCAGGTGACAAAAAGGAAATGAGCCAACCAAATCTTTCTAGGTGATGGGAAAGATGTAGGACCTGATCCAAAGTCCTTTGAAGTCAATAGGAATCTTTCAATTGCCATCAGTGTGCTTTGGATCAATGCTTAGCACTACCACAGAGCACCATCCTCTTGGAGAGAATAATAATAGAACACTAACATAGCATCACAACCAAGTATTGGATTAAATTCACTACCTAATTCATCTGAGAAAATACGGCTCCTTGTGCAATAATGAATATTGTCTGGGAGTGCTGTCAATTGAAAGATTTCTGCTGCAAGGGCAGAAAATGGATGTAAGAGCTATTACAGGGTTCTATCCTCAAATCTCTTTCATTATGGTTTTAGCGAAATGTCCTGCTTTGCTGAAATTAAACCAACACAGATCTGAGGGTGAAGTCCTCATGACTACAGCTAATAAATGTGTGATCTTTCTTGTAGGAACGGGGGGGAAGGGCCCCTATTGGAATGTGACTCAAAAGAAGAAATGAATTAAGGGTCATAGAGTGATCTCATTAGAAAGAGCACTGATTCGAACCAGAAAGAATTACAAAAGCGGTGTCTATACTGACTATATCCCATCAGCTGTATTGCATCCATTCTGCTCTGCTCTCTGAAGTACAAGATTTGGACTGTGAAAATGCCTTACTTCCATGTACTGTAGGTCTGTGGTTCAACCTGTCCTAGGTGTAGCTGAGCCAGTATATACGAGTGACAAGGGTGCTGGCTTTCCCTGCCTCCATACAACCCTCTTTGAGTCCTGCTCTTCTATCATGCTTGTGCTGAAGCTGCAAAGGTCTCTGCTGACACAGTTCAGGGCAATTGCACCTGAATTCCCCCCTTGTGGTCCCACTCTCAGGCACCTGGCTCTTTAGCGGTCACCTCTCTTGGGCGGAGACCCGCGTCTCTGTCTCTCCTGACTGGGGTATTTCCAAGCTGCCCAGTTCCTACCCACACTACCCAGTTTCTACCCAGCAGCATCTGACTGCCTAGGTAGGCCTGCTCTGCTTTGCTCCTCGGCGGTTCTGAGCAATGTAAATGCCACAGTTGTAAGTTACCACACAGCTCGTTCTACACAAGCACATTTATTCTTAAGGTAAAAGCATTACACTAAAACAATAGAAGACCCTACACGCAAGCTAAGAAGCTTACCAGAGATCACACCACCTTGAAAAAAGGGTCTGGCCGGTGTTTAGTCCTTCAACCCTGCACCTCATGGGTTTTCCTGTGGTGAGAAGTTCTTAGCAGCTGTTAGCTGTAGCCTATAGGACTAGCCTTCTTGCTTGCACATGTGTACTGTTCCCTATACATTTGAGTATTTGTTTTATTATAATAGAGTCGTAGATTCACGTCAAGGTATTATAGCCATAACGCAAGATACTTACAGGCCACATCCGGTATGAAAAGCTAAGGCTGTTAGCATACATCTGTTCGGGACCTTTGGCCCAGGTAAGTAATGATGACTTAAAGGATAAGACATATATGGTTATAACCTTTACCCTAGATAAGTCAGGAGGCATCAAGATGTGGGGGTCTGCCTCAGTTTATGCCCCAAGTGAACTTCACGGGTACACCACAAAACCCACAGAAAGGGCCAGAAATAACAAAAGTGAGATAAACGAACCGTCTGGAGAGGATATATATATATATATATGTCATTAATATGCACGAACCTGCCAGCCTATAGAATAAGTGTACCCTAATAATTTGGGGGTGAAGAAGCCAAGTTTGGACTTAGAAGGAGGACCCCTATTGGTCAGAGTATAAAAAGGGCAAGCCATGTTAATTGGTGGTGATCACCAGTTACTCCTCCTTTTGCGCTTGTTTTCTGTTGGCATTGGTTAGCATCTTTGTTAGTTTATACTTTGTGCTATTTGTAGTCTTAGTCTGAGTCTTATAGCTCTTAGCTCTCCAGCACTGCCTAGCTCCCTATCCCTCCTCTCAATAGTTGAGGAACCGGGCATCTCTCTCAATCAGGTCATCAGGGAAGGGTGTGAGTATATTAATCCAAAACGTACAATCTATCTATATATCTCTATATCACGTGTCTTTAGAACAAGACTGTAATTCTAATCATTATCCATTTGATTATTCATTTGTCTATTATTCTATGCTCTCTTAATAAAAGTCTGTAAGTCAGTAAGTCAGTGTGAGCATTCCTGTCGTGCACCCCAGGGGTCCTTGTAAAACTCTTTGTAGCCTGATTCTGGGACTAGAACCTCATTATCTTCTCATCAGATCAATTGGCAAGTCTATAACTCCACTCAAATTACTAAACACCCAAAATCAGGCAACATAGCTCAGAACAAGCACCCCCATGAATCTGAGAGCCACCCTTTTATCCAGTTTGTACCTTTGATCTTGTTCTCACGTAATAGATGATCAGAAGACAAAGGGTTTCTTCTCAGGCACAGCTTCAAAAAGACGGGTCTGGAGCTGGGTGATTTGCATCCCACTCCCCACCAGGATTTCCTAGGAAACCCACTCAGCTAAAAGTTCTCTCTTGTCTAGAGATTGTTTTAAGAGAATCCTTTGAAGCTCATAATACTCCCCCTGGTTTTAGTCCTCTCTCCACGTAAGGAAGTTACACACCGTAACACACAAATATTTGTATTTCTAATACAACCAACTCCTAAGATGCTTAAACATAACCCAGTGAGGTTTGTCCAAGATGCTGCTTGACACTGTTATCTCTGTTCACAACTGCATCTCCTGTGAAGGCCTGGGACCACATCCTTCTCAGGTTTCCTGTGAGTCATCTGGGTCCTTAAATATTACAGCGATAAGAGGCACGAATGCCACTGGAAGGAGGAAGTGCAAATCTCCTTCTCATCCTCTACTGGCTGACAGCAGCTGGAAGCAATTTGTTTGGCCTGTCAGCCTCTGAGAGACCCGCTTACCCCAACATCATCCCCCGCCCTGACTGCCATGACAGCTTCAGTCAAAGCTTTCTGACCATCCCTCTCTTTATAAAGCATGAGCAGTACCAATGGCAAGAGAACAAACTTGGCAGTGGGGGGTGCTGAGATTCAGAATGAAGAACTGGGAGAGCAGGAGAAAATAAGAGAAAACAAACACCAGACTAACAGAGAGCTCTATTCACTGACATGCGAATACAAAATGGGCTAGAAAAAGAAAAGGGACAAAAGGATGGAGAGAAGCCTGGGGAGAAGGAGACTAAACAGACAAACGGGTGATGCAGTGGCTGTGCCGTATGCAGCAACTGTACTTATGAGTAATCTATTCTAATGTAGCTACATTACCTACCTTCTATTTTGTATACCCATGTGTTCTAATCTGCCATAAAGGGGTGTTGGAAGAGTCAATATGTTCACGTTGCCAGTGCTTTTGAGAACTTCGGATGGAAAACATAGAAAGGGAAAATATTGTTGCAATGTTATGACTAGTTTCCCTATTTTGAAGCATGAAGGAGAAGTGACTGCCTCGAGGTCGGCAGCAAATCAGTGTCAGAGCTGGGGATATAACCTAGGTCTCATGCTGTAATCAGGGTTCATCTCTTCTTTGTCTTCTCTTACTTGGGCACTTATTTCCCAGGATGCTGCTTACTGTCAGATCCCAGGAAGGTGTGAGAAACCAAATTATTGCAAAAATAAATGGATTTAGCCAATTCTGAATTGCTCTACAAGTTCAGTTGGAAGTGGAAGGCAGGGAGACGTGTCCTACAATAGATCAGGGCCACATGCCCATGCTGCTGATTCTACAACCTGGGAAAGTCCTTGCGTATTCTAGATGTTGAGTAAAAGTGTGGGATGCTTGGTGACTGTTAGAAAAAAACACTCAGGCGTATGGTCCGAACATGGGGTCCATGTGACTGACTCATTCCCAGCAACGTTGGAGTGGGCTGAGGGTAATTTAGTATAATAATTGTATTTGAGAGTTGTCTCAATATTTCACTTCTCTATTGAATTGGCTACAATCCATCATCCTAATCACCTCTCCCCGGCCAGTTGAATTTATATGACTGCTTTTATCATACTTGAAGGATGGTAGACACAACCTTTCTTTCTTATTTTGATTAGGAAACCACTTTTAGTTTTGGAAAGGTCATGGTGTCCGCTTTCCTGAAGATGGTCATATGTATCAGTTTAAAACATTAGACTAGAAACATGAAGTAGTTTTCCTATATTTAAATGGCATATTGGTCTTGCTACACAGGACAGAATTAATATCACCAGGTGGGACTTCCACTGAGTACATGCACCAGATACTTAGCTAGTGTAAATTGGCATCATTTCATTAACTTCAGTAGAGTGACACTAGTTTACACTATCTGAGGAACGAGCTCATTTTCTCTTGTGGGCCAATACAGAAAACCCGTTTGAGTGAAAGTTATCTCAATGGATATAAACTCAATATTGCTAGGGTTTGGGGCCAGATTTCCAAAGGGGATCAAGACCCTGAACCTCACACACAAATTGCACCAGTTTAACTAAAACTGGATTTTAATCTGATTTAGTTCAACTGGTGCAAACCTCAGCATGGATGTACTTAAATACGTGTACAAGGGACTTGTATTGATTTTGCTTCAATCAATATGAGCAATCCTGATGCAAATTGATTTAACCCATGTTGGGGTTTGCCTTTTTCTTGGGGAAAAAAAATCAATTAAACTTATCTTTCGTAAACCAGTACAATTAGTTGTGCAGACAAAGTCTGAATGGCTGGGTTTTTCCAAAGAATTCAGCTCCCATTTAAGCACCAAAATGAAGTGTCCAGATTTTCATTACCGCTTGTCACTTAGCAGCTGCATTATTGTCTCAGAATTAAGCCTCACAATAAAGAGTCTCACCCTATTATTGTAGATACAAAAGTAAAATCAATGTCCCTACTATAATAAAACCCAAATAAAGGCATGTTTGCTACCAAAGGAAACTACACCACATGCATTTATTTTATCACTATTGTATTTGAAATAATGGATATCAACTTTGAAATCAGTGAAGCCTGGCACTGTGTGTATTGAGAGGGTTTTTTTTATATTGGATAAATTAATGGATTCTGTTTCAAACCATGCAATTAGCTTGTCATCCTTTGTGCTGACTTATTAGTGCACAACTAATTTATTTTACACCCAGTACATAAGCAAAAGTAAAATCAATAGCATGCATGTAGTAAAATTTTAATATACTACTGCCATCAGAGAGAAGAAAACTCCATCTCATAAATACATAATGTTTAACTGCTACATATATTTTAAAATAATGGATACAGATCTGAAGAGCGACAGCAGGGTTTTGGCTTTCCATACACCCGACTCTGTTGAGGAGATTTCATATGATATGTAAGAGAGAGAGAGCTGGTGTGAATTAAAGGTAAGTATGTTTAATTAAAAACTCTAAAATTTGAGTTAGATGCTTTTTTTGAGAATGTTTAAAATAGTTGAAATTTTCCATTTTGAGGATCCAGGAAACTTCCACAGAAATCCACAGCCCCCTCATCCAAAGAAGGAAATTTTCCAATTTGAGGATCTTCTGTGGATAAGGTGATCATCCATTCATTTCCAGTGCTAAGCACATTACCAAATAACTGAGGCTACTGCATCCCCAGCACTTGATTAAATAACAATGGAACATTTGAGAGCATCTCTGTGGTAGGTCTCTGGAATACAAAAAGAACACCATTGCAATACTTAGTCAGCTGTTAAACCAAGCCTGAAAAGAAAATGAACCGAGGAACAAAGTGATGACTTGAATGGCCAAGTAAGAAAATACACATGTTCTGAGAATCTAATTCCAAGAAGTATGAAATATCAAGATGCACAAAGGAAAAGTGGCTTTGTTTAGTGGCAAAGAGTTAGTCTTGGGAGAATTCAACTTTTATTTTTTATAATTTCAGTGGACAATGTCAAAGTTTATTTTTAAGCATTTAAAAATCA
Organism: Emydura macquarii macquarii; assembly: GCF_026122565.2. Lineage (NCBI taxonomy): Eukaryota > Metazoa > Chordata > Testudines > Chelidae > Emydura > Emydura macquarii. The sequence continues at coordinate 4,106,016 of NW_027131688.1, forward strand.
ATTTAAATTTCCACAGTTGGGGAAACCAGGGGGGGGGGGGAGTGTCAGACAATTATTTACTGACAGTAGATGTTGAAATTCAAAATTTAAAGCTTTATAATTATTAAACTACAAATTGTCAACATCACATGTCAAAAGATACAAAGTAAAAAGCCTTACATCACGCTCTCATAAGTTTTCAAGTCATATTTTTCATACTTTGCCTGGCTGTAAATTTTGATTGTTAGGGATGGAAATACATTTTCATTGCTTTCTATGTGTATGATATATCGACGTTCACAGACATTTATCAATAAAACTCCAATCCTTCCAAGCCTAGGTATAATGTAATGTGTATTTAGTGCTAGTGTAAACAGCATCAGACCCAGCTGCACCTAAAATCTACTCTGAAAAATGAAAATCCTTTTGCAAAGATGTGTGATCAAGGCATTACAAGGGCAGAATTTGTTTCTCATATAAAACAGTTCTCTGTTTTAGGGAAAATATATATAATGGAAATGATGGACCAAAATACTGGTAGCTATGATCCAGATCCTCATTTGGTGTAAAATTGTATATCTCAACTGAAGTCAACAAAACTATACTGGTTTTCACCAACTGAAGACTTGGCCCAATGAGCTTAGGAACACACACAGTGCCTATGATGGAAGGGTGTCCCCATATGCAGTGAGGGTCGGCTGCAGTAAGGGACGGGGTCTGGGTAGGTAGTGTTTGAATCATAGAATATTAGAATTGGAAGGGACCTCAGGAGATATCTAGTCCAAGCCCCTGCTCAAAGCAGGACCAACCTCAGCTAACTCATCCCAGCCAGGGCTTTGTCAAGCCACACCTTGAAAACCTCTAAAGATGGAGATTCCACCACCTCCCTAGGTAACCCATTCCAGTGCTTCATCACCCTCCTAGTGAAAAACATTTTCCTAATATCCAACCTAGACCTCCCCCACTGCAACTTGAGACCATTGCTCCTTGTTCTGTCATCTGCCACCACTGAGAACAGCCTAGATCCATCCTCCCTGGAACCCCCTTCAGGCAGTTAAATCCCCCATCATTTTTCTCTTTCGCAGACTAAATAAGCCTAGTTCCCTCAGCCTCTCCTCATAAGACTTGTGCTCCAGCCCCCTAATCATTTTTGTTGCCCTCCACTGGACTCTCTCCAACTTGTCCACATCCTTTTTGAAGTGGGGGCCCAAAAGTGGACACAATACTCCAAATGCGGCCTCACCAGTGCTGAATAGAGGTCTAGGTTGGATATTAGGAAAATGTTTGTCACTAGCAGGGTGGTGAAGCACTGGAATGGGTTACCTAGGAAGGTGGTGGAATCTCCATCTTTAGAGGTTTTTAAGCTGCGGCTTGACAAAGTCCTGGCTGGGATGATTTAGCTGAGGTTAGTCCTGCTTTGAGTAGGGGGTTGGACTAGATGACCTGCTGAGTTCCCTGCCAACTCTTATCTTCTATGATTCTATATATTTGAAGGGAGCAGTCAAAGGGAAATGTCCTACTAACATCCCTCCAGTCATAGGAAGGAAATGGGGGACAGCTGAGGAGGGGTTGTTAGTGGGTTATAGTTTGTGGTATTAAGCCCTAAATCCAGTGTCTCTGTTCAGTGCATGCTTTTTAGTGTCTAGCAAAGTTATGAATTTAAGCTCCCAGGCTCGTCTTTTGAAAGAGTTGTGCAGGTTTCCTTTGAGGACGTGGACTGAGAAGTCGGCTATCGAGTGATCACTTCGTGAAAAGTGTTCACCCACTGGGGATGTGGTGTTTGTGTCTTTTATCATTTTCGTGTGTGAGTTCTTCTGAGCGCATTGTGATTTGTCTGGTTTCACCCACATAGTTGCTATTGGGGCAATAGGGCCCTGGAGGAGGTACACCACTTGCTGTGATAGGCATGTGTAGGACCCAGGGATCTTGAAACGTGTGTTGTAGTGGGTGCTGATCATTGTAGCAGTGGAGAGAGATCGGCAGGTTTTACATCTGTTGTTCTGGCAGGGTCTGGTGCCATTTTGTGTTGATGTGTCCTGATCTGTGGGGAGCTTGCTTCTGATGATGAGGTTGGGGAGAAAGGTGTTTGAAGGTCTGAAATGGGGGTTCATGAAAAAATTCTTTCAAGATGGGGGTCCCCATCAAGTATGGGTTGTTGTTGTTTGATGGTACCCCATGTGGGTTCCAGTGTGGGATGGTAGGTGACAACTAGGGGTGTGCAGTCGACATGGCTGGACTTAGGGACAGGTGACCCAGGTGACCACCTGGAGTGCTGGGCTTGGGGGGGCGCCGGGCTCAGGTTGCTGGTTTTGTTGTTCACGACAAAGGGGAAAATAGAAGGTATGAGGTAAAACATTTCAGGTATTCCGTATGTGGGTTCATTTTTCACCAAACTCCTAGAATGTTCTTCACCTTTGTAGAACCTTGTGGAACCTTCCAGACATTCTGAGAACTACATTTTCCTTGAACCTCCTAGCATGTTGTCATGGGCGTATAAGGGGCAAGACTTCGAAAGTCAGTCAGTGAGATATAAGAACAAAGTGAAGTAAAGTGAGAACCCACCTGCGATATTGTGAACCTTGTTTTATTGAGTAATTGTGAAAATGTATGTGTATGCAGGGGAGGGTGCCGAAGACACTCCTTGCCTGGGGCACCATTTGGTCTAGGGCCAGCCCTGGCGGTCAGAGGAGATTTTCCTTCTGTGTTGAAGCAGGCTCTGTCAGGGAATTTGGGTGGCCAGTTCCATGATGCAATCTACTTCTCTGGTGGAGTTTCCTTGTTTGGTTTTAAGTGTGGTAAGGTGTATATCCTGGACTTTCTCCTTGGAGCATATTCAGTGGTAATTGAGTGCCTAGCTGTAGATAACAGATTTATTGGAGTGTTTGGGGTGGCTACTGGATCTGTGAAGGTAGGTGTGGGGGATCTATGGGTTTCTTGTATAGAATTGTCTGTAGGGTTCCATTGTCGAAGCTGATTTTGCTGTCCAATAAGTTGATGCTGGTGTGGAAGTTTTCCAGAGAGCGTTTAATGGACTATGATAGTTGTTGAGACAGTGGTGGACATCTGTGAGGTTGGTCCAATAAAAGAAGTTGGTCCAATAAAAGATATTACCTCTCACACCTTGTCTCTTGAATATCCTAGGACCCAGTTGGCTAAAACAACACTGAATACAGTATTCTCCTAAGGCAGGGACATGTTACCTGTACTTCAGAGAAGACTAAAGTGGCCTGTGGAGATGATTCCTTTCTTCCCTCCATCATGGAGATACTCCAGGCCAAATTCTCTGCTGGTGTAAATGGACACAACTTCACGGACTGCAATTCACTAGCAGAGAAATTAGCTCCCAGTGCACAGCCTGCTGGGTTCCTAGTTTTGGTTCATTGATAGTTGAAGCCCCCTTAAAAAAGACAGGTGTGCAAGTTAATATGTGTGGCGGGAAGTGGGAGGGAGCCACAAAGAGTATTCGTTCCTATTAGGCTCTCATTCTTTTGGTACCAATTGTTTAATTATAAAATTGGTTATTTATGCAGCTGTTTGAGATCTAGGCTAAATGCTGCTTAAACAAACAAACAAATAAATAAATTTGCCCTGATAACTCAGTGCATATTCAGACTGTTTTGCCATCTCATCTAATTCAGCAGGGAATCTGAAATTGTGATGGGTCTGAAGGCTACCAGTAACAATGCAGCTACACACAGAGATATTCGGCTTATTGTTTGGCTGCAGATAACACAGTACTTGAATTGTCTTTTTTTCCCCTTTTTTTTCTTTTAAATGCTTTACATGTTTTCTGAGGTTGGCACAAGTCACGTGGGAATTCATTATTTGATACCACGCTGAGAATAGCAGGACAATATAAAACACTTACTTAAAATCACACTGTGATGAATATAGAAAGGTTCTTTTGGTCTATCCATCCATCATTATGATTAGCAGTAACCTGTAGGGAAATTTAAAACAGCCATGAGGACCATGAACAAAAAATCTTCATTAAATATTGTGATTTATGGGACCTTGTGAAGCTCATACATAGTTATTTATGTATCATCATAATAAACATAATCTTTAGGGGATATTTTTACACCTGTTTTTAAGCAATGTGGTGCCTTTTTTTTTTTTTAATAGTTTGAAGGGAATAAAGCCCCACTGAGCCCAAAATGCATAAATCTCTGTGTATGATAACACAAACGGGTGCTTTGAGTGTAATTATTTCTCTTTCCTTTGTTTCTCTGCCTAGGTGTATTTTTGTTAGGGCTTGAGGAATAGTTTGCAGTGAATGGAGTCTACTGGCATGAAAAAGCTCAGGCAAACAGAAGACACAGGAAATGTTAGAATTATCGATAATAACACAAAAAAGTAAGACCTGTTAAATATATATTTCTGTTCTGTGTTTGGGGAAAAAAACAGATGATGTAATCTCATCATATGATGATGACACACTTTCCATTCCATCACTGTCTCAGGAGGGTGGTAAACAGCAGCTACGAAAGTCAGACATTTTAAAATCAGCAGGTCCAGAAAACTTGCCTTGAAGAGTTTTTAAAAGAGCTGGCTGAGGCGCTCGCTGGACCATTACTGTTGATTTTCAATAAGTCTTGGATCTCTGGCAAAGTTCCAGACGACTGGAAGAAAGTTGATGTTGTGCCAATATTATAAAAGGGTAAATGGGATGACCTGGGTAATTATAGGCTTGTCAGTCTGACATCAGCTCCAGTCATGCTAATGGAGCAGCTGGTAAGGGAGTCATTTAATAAAGAATTAAAGGAGGGCAATGCAATTAATGCCATTCCACATAGGTTTATGGAAAAGATCCTGTCAAATTCACTTGATAACTTTTTGGATGAGATTACAAGTTTGGTTCATAAAGGTAATAGTGGTGATGTTATATAATAAGACTTCTGCAAGACATTTGACCTGGTGTCACATGACATTTGATTAAGAAATTAGAACGATATAAAATGTATATGGCACGCATTAAATGGAGTAAATGTTGGCTAACACAAAGCTTTTAAAATGAAACTGGGGAATCATTATCAAGCGGCTGTTTTTCTTGTGAGGTCCCGCAGCCATCTGTGCTATTTCAAATGTTCATCAATGACCTGGAAGAAAACATAAAATCGTGACTGATAAAGTTTGCGGGTGACACACAAATTGGTGGAGTGGTAAATAACGAAGAGGACAGGTCACTGTTACAGAGCGCACTGGATTGCTCGATGAGCGAGGTACAAGCAAACGAGGTGTTTTAGTATGGCTAATTTTAAATATTAGGAACAAAGAATATAAGTTACACTTACAGGATAGGGGAAGCAGTGACTCTGAAAAAGACTGAGGCGTGCTGGTCGACAATGAGCTAAACTTGAGCTCCCCATGCGACGCGATGGCCGAAAGGGCTAATGCAATCCTGGGGTGCATAAACAGGGGAATCACAAGTAAGGAGGCTATTTTCCTGCTGTATTTGACGTTGATGAAACCACAGCTGGAACAGTGTGTCCAGCTCGGAGGCCACAAATTGAGAAAGCTGTTGAGAAGGTTGAGAAAAGTCACTGTGATGGAGTCCCCCAGGAACTCTGGAGCCAGTCGGACGAAGCCAGTCAGGAGTCTAATGCTTGGAGTCCGCCCTGCCCCAGGCCCCTTCACGCCCGTGCCGCTGCCTCCTGAATCTGACTGCTGAGCATTCAGCAGCCTTGCCCTGAGCTCCCCCTGTGAGAGGATTCTGGGGGGGCTCTTCCACTTCTCCATAGGTGCCATGCATCCCACCTTGCAGTCAGCGTGCAAATCAGAAGGGTTTAGTAGTTCTCAGGATCACAGCGCAGAGAGACTTTGTTAGCAGATTAGTTGGAAGTTACAGCAGTGATTAACTAGGGAGCCCAGAGCCTGCATTCTCGGGCCCTGCTCCCAAGGCCCCTTATGACCCCTTCCAGCTTGCCACATCTCCTTGCCCCTCCCCAATCCTTTGTCACTTTCCCAGGCAAGGTGTCCACTCCTCCTTGTTTCCACCTGCCTTGACCTGATACAACCTGTAGCAGCTGGTTGATCCAGGGCAGAGGGGTCCTGGCTATTGTCTGCGTACGTGTGGCTGCAGAGGGCCCATCTGTCCTCTAGTGGTCTCTGCAACGATCACACAGCTAGGTCCCATCACCAAAATACGTGAGTAACACATGGGGGAAACTGAGGAACACACACAGCACTCAAAGAAAATCCCAAGAATACCTCCACTTTGTGATAGCCACGAGAAAAAGAATGAGAAAACATGCCTAATAGTGATAGACTCGAGGAGCTCAATCTATTTAGCTTAACAAAGGGTGGGCTTATTACAGTCTTTAAGTATCTATATGGGGAACACATATTTAATAATGGGCACTTCAATCTGTCAGAGAAACGTATAATGTGATCCAATGGCTGGACATTGAAGCAAGACAAATTCAAAATAATACTAGAAATCAGGCTTTACATCTGTAACAGTGAGAGCAATTAACCACTGGAACAAATTGGTGGTGGATTCTCCATCAGTGACAATTTTAAAATCAAGCTTGGATGTCTTTCTAAAAAATATACTTGCAGAATTATTCTGGGGAAGTTCTGTGGTCTGTGCTATACAGGAGGTCAAACTAGATGATCACAATGATGCCTTCTGGCCTTGGAATTTATTAATTTAAGACCAAAAAATATCAAGCCACATATTCAATTCACAACTTGGATCCCTGTCTCCTTCTTTACTATTCTGCTTGCTGGTGGTATAGCCAAAGGCCTTGTTTCTGCATACACTTAAGAACAGGAGTAACTTTTTTACATGTGAGCAGTCTCATTAAACTCAGTGGGAGTCTTCATGAGCTTAGGTGCTTCATTGATTTTTCAGGTGAGCAGGAATTGCTATGATCATCTAATCTGACCTCCTGCATAACCCAGGCCAGAGAATTTCGGCAAGAAATTCCTGCAGTGAAGGAAATTCTTCTTCCCTCAAAGGTATTATCGAGCTCAGTAATTTGTGAATATTTTATAGAAAGACTCTCAATGTATAGATGCCAAGTGATGATGAATGTACTACATCCCTGGGTAAGCTGTTCCAGTGGTAAATTGTTTGCAGGACTGAGGCCTTAGGCTGTTAGAAAAAATACAAATATGTGCACATGGTGTAATGAGCAATAACTTCCCATTAAATCAGACATAAAATTCACAGAAATTCAATGTCTGGGGTGGGAGGAGAGAGAAAAAATGTGTATAACTAGTTTACATTTTTATTTTCTGCCTTTAGTGCAGGCTTGAGGATTGTAACTGTGTGTGTTTTAATAATTTCTGGAATGTTTGATTTATTTTTATAAACCAATTGCAATAAAGAATTAATACGGTTTGCAAAGCATAAAACATAATAAATGACATGTCGTGATTGAGTTCCAGTTGTAAATTCTGTTATGATTTTATTTAATTTGGAAGTTTTGTTATTCAGAGAAGTTCCATATAACTAATAAAGTTACCAAATGTCAAACCCAGCCTTTGAGTAGGCCAAAATGCATTAAATATAATAATTTAAAGAAAACAGTGCCAAACCTGGGACTTTTGTTTACAGTAGATATGGGTGGGAACTGGATTATCTAATTAATAGGGAATTCTGCAATTTTGATTAATTCTCCATTGCAAAACAGAACATTTATTTTTAAATTTCCCATGAAACAAAAGTCTGAAACAATCATTTTGAATCATTGAAACTTTTTTCAATAAAATTGAAATGTTTCGTTCTGATTTACATTTTTTTAAATTTAATTTAATTTTATATATATATATATATATAATTGAAATAGTCATTTCACACCAGAAAATTGAAAGAATGTGTCATTTCAAATACTCCAAGGATGTTAAAAAAGATTATTTTGATATTATTAGAATGCTTTATTATTTCTTTTTAATGAAATTTCATGCAAATCGGCACTATTCCATGAAGGATTTGCTTTTGACAAATCAGCACTTTTTGACAGAAAAATGTTTCATCTGAAAATATATATGACCAGGTCTAGTTTACAGGGCTTTGAGCAAATTTTTCTTTCTTCCTCTCCCTTCAGGTGAGTTTGCAAATTATGAGTTTGAGGTTTGAATGAACTAAAGTTGGCCTTGAACTAGAATGCTGGAACTGAACATCCTTTGCAAGGCATAACACACCTGTGACGGGGTATAAAAGAGTTGATGTGGGCCTGAAAGGCCAATTAACCTATCAGGCTGCACCTGGAGGGTGGGACAGCCCTAATTTAAGATGACAAGAGCCCGGAAACAGGTTGGGGAGAAGGCCTGAAGAAAAGGCTATGGTAGGAAGTATGAGGGAATGCAGGCTTTGAACACGGGTTCCCAGGCCATGACTACCACTCAGCAGCTCTCCTGAATAACCAGGGAAGGATTCAGCCAAGGGTTAGCTCGCAAAGGGTCGCCCCACCCCGAAGCTCCTGATAGGGGTAAATATCCAGCTCCTGCAATTGGCTAAAGTGCTCTATATAAATCAGGAGCTAGCAGCAGGAAGGTGTCTGAGCAACTAGAAGAATTCCTGTCTGGCTGTTACTACAGATCTCTCCTCGTTCTTGCTGCCGGTTCCTGTCCTCCTCTCCCAGGCTCCCGTCTACTCCCAGTTCCTGCTGTCCTGCCCTACTCCAGGTCTCTGCTCCTCCGCCTTACCTCTGATGTTGTCTCCGGCTCTGAATCCTGGATTGGTACCAGATACTGTTTTTGATTTTGACTCTCTTCTCTGACCACTAGGCCTGACTCCTGCTTCGACCACTAGGAATGACCACCTATGCCCTGGTCATTGCAGGAAGAAGCCAGGGAGACAGGTGGATGGTGCAGACCTTGGTTGCTGATTATAGAGTCCCTGGACAGAACACAGGGGACTGCGTTCCCCTCCTAGGCCCTGGGAAAGTGGTGTGAAGCTCCTGAGAAGGGGATAAGTATGACTGAGAGCCCAGAGAGAAGGATGTGAGGGCAAGTGGGCCCAGAGTTAGGGCTGAAGAACTTTTGACATTAAACTATTATTTTTGGATGTGGTTACCCCGGGAAGAGTGTGACTAAAATGTGACCTGGCTCAAGGACTGAGTCACAAGAAGAGAGACCACTGCAGGGCTGGGGCAACCATTGGCTTGGGGTGCTAGAGAGGAAGGAGAGGAAAGGTCTGCTACACCAAGCCCAGCTGTGAGGGGGCACTCGAGCGGTAAGTCAGCCTTTCTACAACTCCATTTCCTACTGTTGTCCTCCCATGAGCTGTAGTGGGGATCACAATCACTGGTTGGAGGTTCTCAAAAACGTGGAAGTATACTTGAACTATCTGAATCTCCTTGGTCTGCTAAACTGATTTAGCGTGTCACTAGAACACGTTCTTGTGAGAATTTGTACTTAGTTTTGGTGGTGGCACTGGAAACTTCATGAAAAATGCTGTTCTTGTGGTATTTTAGCTCTTCCAGTCCTCAGTGTAACCATAAAATGCTAAAACATTTTCAGCCCCCAGGAAAAGGATTAATTTTGGGTTCAGTTCCAGTTTCAGGCAAAGACTTAGGTTGGATCTTACTTCACCTAAACTAGTTCACCTCTCTTACTGACTCTGGGCCACATTATAGCCTCAGTTGCAATTAGGCAAACTTCATTGAAGTCAGAGGAGAAAATGAAGAAGTTGCTCTAATTGTATTAATGTGGAATTGGAATAAATCTACCACACAGTTTATGGTAGCTGGGCTGGTAACTGCAGTGATGTGATAGGGAGTGACAGAATTACCATGCACTTTTGAAGGATGCTGTAAGTATAATATAAAAAGGCACATCCCTTATTTAAAATTTAGAGACCAGGTTCTCCTCTTGCTTGAGTTCCATGGGATTCCCTGGAGTTTTACATCAGAGCAGATATATTTAGCTGTTTACTAAATAATAAAGCGGAGCCAAACTGATATTCATAGAATCATAGAGTTGGAAGGAACCTCAGGAGGTCATCTAGTCCAACCCCCTGCTCAAAGCAGGACTAACCAGGACTAACCTCAGCTAAATAATCCCAGCCAGGGCTTTGTCAAGCCGCAGCTTAAAAACCTCCAAAGATGGAGATTCTACCACCTCCCTAGATAACCCATTCCAGTGCTTCACCACCCTCCAAGTGAAAAACCTTTTCCTAATGTCCAACCTAGACCTCCCCCCCCTGAAACTTGAGAAAATTGCTCCTTGTTCTGTCATCTGCCACCACTGAGAACAGCCTAGATCCATCCTCCCTGGAATCCCTTTTCAGGTAGTTAAAGGCTGCTATCAAATCCCCCCTCATTCTTCTCTTCTGCAGGCTAAAAAAGCCTAGTTCCCTCTGCCTCTCCTCATATGTCTTGTGCTCCAGCCCCCTAATAATTTTTTGTTGCCCTCCGCTGGACTACCTCCAACTTGTCCACATCCTTTTTGTAGTGGGGGGCCCAAAACTGGACACAATACTCCAAATGCGGCCTCACCAATGCTGAATAGAGGGGAATAATCACTTCCCGTGACCTGCTGGCAATGCCCCTCCTAATGCAGCCCAATATGCTATTAGCCTTCTTGGCAACCAGAACACACTGCTGACTCATATCAGGCTTCTTATCCACAGTTACCCCCAGGTCCTTTTCTGCAGAACTGCTGCCTAGTTCGTCGGTCCCCAGTCTGTAGCTGTGCATTGGATTCTTCCGTCCTAAGTGCAGGACTCTGCACTTGTCCTTGTTGAACCTCATCAGATTTCTTTTGGCCCAATCCTCCAGTTTGTTTAGGTCACTCTGTATCCTATCCCTACCTTCCAGGGTATCTACCACTCCCCCCAGCTTAGTGTCATCTGCAAACTTGCTGAGGGTGCAATCTACCCCATCTTCCAGATCATTAATGAAGATGTTGAACAAAACCAGCCCCAGGACCGACCCCTGGGGCACTCCACTTGTGACCAGCTGCCAGCTAGACATGGAGCCATTGATCACTACTCGTTGAGCCCTATGCTCTAGCCAGTTCTCTATGCATTTTATAGTCCATTCATCCAACCCATACTTCCTTAACTTGCTGATAACTTACTGTGAGAGACTGTATCAAAAGCTTTGCTAAAGTCAAGGTATATCACGTCCACCACTTTACCCACATCCACAAAGCCAGTCACTTCTTCATAGAAAGCAATCAGATTGGTCAGGCATGACTTTCCCTTGGTAAATCCGTGCTGACTGTTCCTGATCACCTTCCTCTCTTCTAAGTGCCTTAAAATGGATTTCTTGAGGACCTGCTCCATGATTTTTCCAGGGATTGAGGTGTGGCTGACCGGTCTGTAGTTCCCTGGATCCTCTTTCCTCCCTTTCTTGAAGATGGGCACTATATTTGCTTTTTTCCAGTCCTCAGGGACCTCCCCTGTTGCCACGAGTTTTCAAAGATAATAGCCAATGGCTCTGAAATCACCTCAGCCAACTCCCTCAGCACCCTCGGGTGCATTGCATCCGGCCCCATGGCCTTGTGTATGTCCAATCTTTCTAAATAGTCTTAGACCTGTTCTTTCAGGTCCTGAACCAAGTTTAAAATAAAAACAGAGGTGAGTATGGGGGAGAGGAAACCAGCTGAACCTGAAGCAGAGGTAGCAAAAGGATTAGGTTGCGCTTCCATAGTGTAGATAAAACCAGCAAAACCAAGGAAATGAAAAGCAAAGAGGAATGTGCAATATTCCCTCACATGCTGTCAGTAGTAGAGGGTATAGTATGTTTCTCCCTTAACTATGATATTGACATGTGGTTTTCATCTTTAATGTTGTGGAGAGATGTTCAGGGGAGAGGTAATTTGGGTACTGTGGGAAGGACTTTTATCTGAGCTGTGTATACATCTGCACCTGAAAAGCCATCACTAGGTGTGAAATTTAGAGGGTGGAAATTGTCCACCTTGAATCTGCCTTTCCACCACCCATACAGATGGAGTGGCATCTAGGCAGGGGGTATGTTCCACATCATTTGGCATGTACATGCCCCAACCCATCCCTATGCACCCATATCTCCTGTAGAATACTCCCACCACTTGGCAAGTGTACCCTACCTGCAGAGCCTGTCCTTGGGACAGAGACTGCTAAAACTGGGACTTGCATCAAATCTCTTTATTCAGCCCTCAAATGCACCGTCTTTAGGGTGGGGTTGACTAAATCGATTTAATGCTCAGATCTAGAATGTGCACCCATGTATGTCATGAACAAAGACAGGAACAATGTGGGACCTGATGCTCTGATTCACAAAAGGCTTTGACGTACATTTGAGTATTGAGCAGTCACCATTCTGTTAAATTGAATTAAAAGTTTGTAAAGCAGAATACCCTTGTGCTTTGGGACATTGATGGGGGTTAGGTAGAAAGGTCTAAAGTGTGGGAAGGTTATTCCATTATTGAACACAATTCATCTTTTTGCACATTCTCACAAAATGTCCTAGACTAGAGACCAATGGATTGACCCGTTTTCTATTAGCTAAATCTCAGTGTGCGGTGTTTCTGAAGGCTGGTGGTTAGATCAGAAGAAAGTTGATCAGCTTTCAGTATTTTATGCAAACTGACTGACAGAATGGAGCCAGCCCTCTCGCTGAATACCGCTGACATCCATCACCTGCAGATTTCTCAGACTCTAATTTTGATTGCTGTTGCACTAAGAACAACTCATCTCTCAGCTCTCTGACAGCTTCCTCTTGTCCTCCCAACTGAGATCTGCTTGTGGACATTTCCAAGCAGTCTTTGAGTCTCAGACTGAACCAAGGCAATGCATCACTAGGTCTGGGAAAGTCAGATCATTCATCATTGCGTGTCGTCTTGTGATGTCGCATAAGTTAGCTGTAGTCTGCAGAGGCAGCGAGGTGAAGTAAGAGACCTTTATCGGTGATAATTGGAATGGTTTATTAGTAACTTAAAACTGAAGGAAGGGCGGGAATCATTAGATAAACTAATCAAACTTTCTTATATTATCCTTACTGTGTTGTTAAATGGAAAACATAGGAGTGTTTTTGCCATACTACTTCGTTATAGCTTGCAATAACAGTGGGCCCCATTGTGGATAAATTACTCTTAAGCATTAATGTGAAAGTAAAGGATGCAAGAACATGCCAGTCAGTGCATTTTATTTGTTTCGAGGAATATAGCGTAACTTGTTGATATTGTAAGTGTGGCACAGTATATGTTGATGATGTTAGCAAAGTCTTAGTAATGCAAGACTGCAGTGAATTATGGATCTATTTGTATTCCAGTACCGCCTAGAGGCTGTAAGTGAGATCAGGACCCGTTATGCTAGGCACTGTATAGACACACAGTTCATAATCTAAACAGAGAATATAGACAAAGTAAGGAATATCATTCCCACTTTACAGAGCCACAGAGAGATTAAATAACTTGCCGGAGGTCACAACAGAGAAAGTAAAGAGTACTACACAAAATGGGCTTGCCTCTGTCTGACACATGTCATTATTTGTGCCGCTCTAGACTCAGAGGAGTAGACCTTATGAGAGCAGTGAGCTGGTAATAACAGAAGAACTCACTTCAGTACTCTGATGTTAAATCTCTCCTGAGAGATTCAAAGAGCCTGCTGGGCATTCTGGGGACATCTATCATCCAGCCTGCAAAATAGCAAAGGGTGAATTAGTGATACCCCAAGGCATTTTGTGTAATTGCACTCCACCTCAAACGAATGGTGAACAAAGCTTCGCGGCCCCATCTCACGCAACACACTCATTCATGGCAGGAGGTCAGAGACAGGCCCTCTGTTTTTATTTCAGTAACCTTTAAATACCCCATCCATACACTTGGGTGAATTTTTAAAAAAAGCTGTGCCATGCAATGTCAAAAGCTAAAGCCATACCTAAGCCAGCCAAACAACGGGCCCGGGCCTGTGATGTCTTCAGCAACTCCTGCACAGGGATAAGAGCACACATGTAACATTAACCTTGGGGAAACATATCCCACCAAGAGATTATATGTATCCACAGGCCTTCAGATCCCTTCTATCAGCTGCCTTTGCTTTTGTGTAATTCAGAGATTTTTAAGGCCGGAAGGGATGTCTCTGATCTCCTACTCTGATCTCCTGCGTAATGCAGGCCATAGACTTTCTCTCCTATGTAATGCCAAGCCCAGTGACTTCGAGCTGAACTATAGAATAGCTTTTAATTTGAGACTGGAGCCTTTCCAAAGTATGCAAGTGATAGGGAATCCAACACTTCTAATACATTGTTCCAAGGCTAACTGCCTGGATACGTCTCTTGTCTCCGGTTTGAATTTTTCTAACTTCCACTCCCTGCCCCTGGATCTTGTTGTTATGCCTTTGTTTGCTGAATTAAAGAGCTCCCTAAGGTCTGATACTCATGAAATAGGATTTTTTCCATGCCAACGTCATTATAGTCCAGGACAATTGCTTCTTAACTTTCGTTTTGATTAAACTAAATAGATCAAGCTCCTTAAGTCACTCACTGGAAAGTGGGTTTTCTAGACCTTAAATCATTCTTCTAGCTCTTTTCTGAACTTTTCCTATTTTCAACATCTTCTGCGAAGTGCGGATACCAGAATTGCACACAACTAATCTCTCTACAGAGGCAATACCGCATCCCTCCCCTTGCTCATTATTCTTTTGTGCATACCTCCAAGGACTGAGTTAGATCTCTTTGCCACAACTTTTCTCCAGATGCAATGCAACCCGCTCCAGTATTGTAGGTTTCAAAATTTGAACAGACTGGGTGGAGGTGAGTGGTGCAGAAAGGGAGCAGGGTGACAAATGAACCCAGAAAAGCTGGGAATGAGGGAGAAGGAAATTCTGATTTGAAAAAAGTCCAGTATGCTGAATACAATATAATACAGAGGACTAGCTTCACCAAGGGGCCTTAAGTGTCATAATGCTGAGTCTAACTTTAGAGACACTGACACTGAGTAGAATTCCCAGTCCTGGCACTCAGGCTCCTTATATAAAGCATAGGGAGAATTAGGCACCAAAGATGGAATTCATCAAAGCCAGCGCAATGAGTGAGGATCTGCTGCAGCTAGGCCACAGGAAATGCTGAGGAGAGGGGTGTTTCATGCCTAATGTGAGGCCACCTCTCTTCTGGGATTCACAGCCATGAATCCTCTCCTGGAGTTAGGCACCTGTGCCGAAGGGGGAATTTTCTGTAATCTTTATGAAGCCTGTGTGTGCTTCAGTTTTCCATGTACTTTGCCTGGCTACCCATGGTGGAGGGCAAGGATTAAGTTTGCTCTCAGGGCAGTCCAAGGGGTGTTTGTGTGTGTGTGTCCTAGCTGTCTGAGTGGACTGAATAATTCATTAAAAAGGACTGGTCAAGGCTGACCCATATCAGAGGAAAATCCAAGAAGACAATGGAAAGCCCAGTCCCCAGGACGCTGATACCTAGCAACCAATGATCTAGAGGGAGGGACCTCCCCTCTCACCAGAGAAGCTGAGCACAGCTCCCCGCTCGAGAACAAAGGGCTGAGGTGTGAGGTGGGGGAATAAATGGTTGGCTTCTGGAAGAAGCTTGGCAGTGGGGGGCAGCCTCAAAGGGAACCTGCTGGGGCTCAGGTGCAAGCGAGGTGCTGGGAGATGGCCCTGAGGAGGCTTTGCACAGGCTCACTGGCAGGAAACTGAGGTGCCTGAGGAAACTTAGATGCCTTCAGGGTTAGTTGGCAGTTGAGCCGGGGGAGGGGAGGAACCAATGTTGGATGTAGGCCTCTAAAGGGCTTTTAAAGAAAATCTGACTGAAAATCCCAAATGTGCTGGATACTCTTGACTCCACCGAGCAACCAGAAATGAGAAATCCATGAGCAGAGTTATAGAATTGTCAATAAAATGTATTGGTTGATCTCATAGAGTGGATCCTGAATCTTTGTACACAACATATACACACTTGCTTCTGTATGGCCCCCTGTCTTTCATCTTTGCTCATTTGAGTTGCTCACCCTGTTCCAAGAACTACAAGCATGCTCACACCAGCATAGCCTGGGCTAAAGATTAATTTAAACGATCTTGCTGTGCAACCTGCAACTCTATCTTTTCTTTCTGGCACCCACAGTGTTGCCTAGTAGGTTGCTGCTTGTTGATAGACTTATCTTCAGTAAGTATTAATCTATTTTTAATTGCAGTGTCTGAAGTGATTCAGCATCTGCCAGTGATTTTTGAGACCGAAATGTTAATGTTAAAAAACATGATTCATATGAAACAGGGAAGATTTCAAGGCATTTTAGCATTCCTGGCTCTCTGCCTAGTACTAATTCCTATCTTTTAAAAGCAAATGGGGGAGGGGATTTAATTCTAAATTACTCATGAAATAGGACTTTTCAGCTCAGGTTTGGCACAATTTTCTCATCTGGTTAATGTGATATTTTTAATGTCAACATCTTTATGATTTTACAAGAAGGGTATCCCAAAAGCTTAGAAAAAAATCTTTTTGCATGGGTGGTGCCAGACATTAGGGGTGCAATCATAGAAAATGCTAAGTGTCAGAAAAGGTGCTATGTCCTTCCAGTTCAAATCATTAGAAGCTGTGAATACTCTGGAGCGCACAAGAGACATACAGCACGTAACAGGATCAGACTCTACAGCTCTGGTCCTGCTAACACACGCATTACTGAAATGAAGTGTATGCATAAAAGTGTGTGGGATTATTATTTGTATTCTAGTGTCCTCTGCAGTCACAGCCAAGATCTTAGCCACATTGTGGTAGGCCCTGTACAAATGCATAGTAAGAATCAAACCTTTCCCTGAAGAGTTTTCATTTATAGCTGGTTGGTAAATGTTTTTTTCGTTCCTTTAGAAAAAATTCAAAGAAAACAAAGCTTTCATTTGTGTAGCAATTAGTTTGCAAAGGCTTTTGAGTCTGTATTTAAAGAAATGAGAAATTTTGGCCTAAAATCCCGGTTTTTCTATTAAAAGATGAAATGTTTGCTAGAAATCAGATACTTTCCATGAAAATTTCTGTTTTGATGAAAGCCATTTTTCACTGAACAAACTTTCTTCTCTCAGTGTAAGTAACCTCACTGAGACAGGGTAGGGAAAGTAACAGAGTAGAAGTGACTTGCCCGAATTCCATGGTGGTAGAGCTAAGAGTAGAACATTGGTATGCCAATTCCTAGTTTAACGATGACTCCACTGGACCATGATGTCTCCCATAAGAGTGATGAGGCCTGACAGTTTTCTGTCTCCATGAAAAGGATTTAGAGATTTTATGCATGGAAGAACTATTAAGCATAATAGATTGGCATGCACAAGACATTGCATGTTGTTGTTGCAACTGATCGTGGACTCAAAGCGGCCTGAAAGGCCTTAGTTTAGGATCGCGGGTCTCCGGGAGCAGAGGACTTGCCTCCACCGAGGGGCAGGGGTGACCGAACAAGAATGTGAACAAGGTTTCAACCAAAGAAATATTGCTCATTTATTCATTCATTAGTAAAGAACAAAGTACATAGACATAACTAATACACACACAATATCAGAAAAAGATACAAAAGCCTAATACTCTACCATGCATGTAATCATTTCTTATAGTGCACTATTCTGTTACTTATTTCCTTATACTTACAGACAGATGGTCGCTTGTAAACTATGTTTACAGACAGATGGTCGTTTGTAAACTCCTTGTTACCTTATACAGACAGATGGTCGTTTGTACAATTTCACTACTTATTGCCTCATGTTTACAGACAGATGGTCATTTGTAAACTGTGTTTACAGACAGATGGTCACTTGCAAACTCTCAGTTATCTTAAAGCAAGTGTACTTTCATACATTACCAAAAAGCGCTTCTTTCCCTAAGCCCTTTGGGCTGAGTCAACTCTAATAAGTGTTAGCCGTCCCTCAGACGCTGCTGGTTCATAGAAGGGCTCGGTCCAGCTACCGAGGATCCCAGCGGGCTGCAGTCCAAAGTGCAGCTGACTTCAGGGGGTTTAAATACCTTCAAACTGATCACCAAACTAATCAGCTTGATCAGTATGTAACCAACCAGTGAACAGTGTCACTTTTGCAGTCAGTGTCGTTACGTGATGTGACATATTCTCAGTGACCAGGTTGGCACTTCCTGTTTTTACCCAACCGGCTGAAGTCAGCTCAGTTGCGGTCAGCTCATCCGTTCTTATTTTCACCTTCTATTTGTGCTGTGCTAGCATCTGGACTGCCCTTATCAGGTCCTTCCAGCCCTTTTCCTAAGCTTTCTTAAAGCACAAAACCCATTAACTATTCTTTCTATATTCTACGCTGATTAATGTTCTTCACGGTTGTCATGGAAGATGGGGCAGAAGAAGATAGAAGATATGGCTGGGTTGGGAGAAAGGGATAAGGGCTTGAAGCTGGGGAGCCAAATAACTTGAAGGCTTTCTTGGTGGTGGTTTTCTTAAACACCTAAACCATCTAGAGCTGTCAAATGTTTTTGGTTTTAGCTTCAAGGAAGCTTCTGCGTTATGTGAGCTGGATTTCCCATCCCTAATATAATATATATATATATATATATATATATAATATGAGAGAGAGGGAGAGAGATTACTAAATCCCAACAGAATTGTGAAGTCCACTGTAGGAAGACAAAGGTTCCTCCAGAGTGGGTGCCATTTACAAATTCCTCCCTATAGTGCGTTCTCTATTTAGAATGTGTACCGCTTAAAGGAATCTGTGTTACACTGGAGCAAATGTCATTGAAAAGGAAATGTGCACTTTATGCATGACCAGAACCTCCTGGACCATTTCCCCCTTTGTTTAGAGATAATATATATTGCCATCTTCCTATTATGATACAATGGATAAAAAACTCTATATTATCATTTCCCTTTTCCATCTGGTAACCTACAAATGTGATTTCAGAATCCCGAAATGGACAACAAACTAAAGTTCTGAAATACCAGCTGACCTTGATAACAAAGGAGAAGGTCAGTACTGCCAGTATTTTCTGTAGCCGTGGGAAATAAAACCCATCAATACAATCTCATGAATCTTGGTATTGTTTTGATATACTGATGAGAAGAGTCATAAAACTGAGGTCTGAAATTGATTCAGGGAGGGCTAATCATGGTGTAGTTTGAAGAAAGGCAGATTACGTATGTGCACAGTGGGTTACTGATATTATTTTAATCACAGTACTGCATGAAAGTCTCAGTGAGGTTAGAGGCCCATTGGACAAGGTGTTGTACAAATGCATAGCAAATGACAGTGCCTCCCTGAAGCCTGAAAGACAAGACAATGACATAACCTAATGGGTAAGGTGAGAGAGAGAAGTGGGAGAACAAGGTAACAGCAGTCCTCCATGTCCATGAAACCCTCCATTAGAATTTAATTTCAAGGATGAATTTTGCTCTCATTATGCTCCATCTAATTCAGTGGAGTAACACCTGGGATGAATTTTACCCCTGCCAATTTTCAACAGGTAGATGATCTACAAATAATAAACATTACAGGATGGTGGAGATATAAAAAGTGATGTTTTCTGGTGCATGGTCCCAAGCCTGATTTCTTTAAATTCAGGGGAAGTAGGAAGCAGCCCATTAATTCTGTATTGTTAAAGCTAGGCCTGGTCTAGACTGATGCTGGCGTTCAACGGGAAATATGCAAGGTACAGTATGTCGCTTAATGTTGACTTATATTGCTGTACTGCAGTGTCTTCACTGTGCTACGTCAATGAGAGACGCCCTCCGGTCAACTCAATCTTACTCTTTTGGGGGGAGTGGGGATTACTGGCGTTGAACAGAGAGCACTTCTGGGATCAATTGAGTGGGTCTCCACAGCCTGCTCAGTCAATCCCACTGCATTGATCAGTGCTGCTCCGGCAGTGTAGACATACTGCTAGAACATCATCAACAATTCAGTTTTGGTCCTTCTCTGCTCTTGCATGCCCTGTGACTTATGGAAATTTCTGTCCCAGAGACCAGCAGAGGGACAGTGCATTGAGAGCCTCATTTCATAGTGATGTGTCATCATATGGTGTTATTAATACTAGACCTGATCATAAATTATCCATCAACTTTGTTTCAATGAAAAGTGGCTGTTTTAATGGAATAGAAGTTTCCTCAAGGAATTTCTGCTTACAAGTAGATTTTTTTCCAAGTTTATATCGGGGGGGGGGGGGGGGGAAAAAACCCTCCGGGGAAAAAAACCTGGCATTGGCAACCAAAGACTGAATTTTTAGCTTTTCAGGTAACCATTTTTTAGTTTTACTGAACTTTCACCTGACCAGCTGAAATTCTTCAGTTGTCAGCTGCCAATGGGGGAAAAATACATGATGGAAATCTGAAATGTCAGATGGAATTTCAAATGGAAATGAATATTTGTTTTTTTCCCCCATAAAATAAATTTGTTGGTGGGGTGCTGGAGGGGTGGATAATTTCTCAGCCAGTTCTAATTAGAACTGATACAGCATCACATTCACATTGCTGGTCAGTATGGAATGTGAGCCGACCTTATCCAATAAAAATAATGGGCTAGATCCAGAGCTGGTGTAAACTGGCACAAAATGGGGCTGTGCTGAAATGTGTTCCCTTTTATTTGTTTATAAAATCTAGCAAATAAGCAGCTGTCTACTAGCATGTTGAGTCTGGTGATCAACTACCAAAATGCCTTGACGAAATGACATCCTTGTATCATACAGTGGCTGTTACTGAGTTTGGCTCATCGCTAAGTAGTTTGAAATATGGCGAAATAGCTACAGGAAATAGGTCTCTGTAGTGCACCCCATCACAAAATTATGGTTCTTTTCCCACTGGTTTCACCTCTTGCCATCTACAGGTGACAATTCTTAATTTTGCTTCATTTCCGTTAAGATTTGTGAATATCTTCTTTTGGAACCAATTTTTTTATTACAAAATGTCTGTCTTTCTGTCTTCATCTGAGCAAACAGACAGACAATGTCCCGTTAACTAGTTTAATTGCTTGAGGCTTGATTAATCTTCCTCGTGCTCTTCCCATGTTCTCTGTGTCTTGCCCTAAACTTGTAAAGTGCAGTGAATCCCATTTGCTTCAATAGCCGTTGAAGGAACTCCGAACTTTGCAGGAGACGCTTTCATCTCACAAGAGCTCTCTGTCAAGCAATTGTTTCTAATCTGTTCTTTCCTATGGTGTTTTTAAAGGCATTTTAATTCCCATTCTCTTCTCTTTTATAGCGCTGTGAATTAAGCACCTTTAAAGAGATTTTATAGTTTCTTTTTTTATGACATTCTGCAAAGATTATGGGGAAGGACATTTTCTCCTCGTAGCACAGTGAGCATTTGGTCTGCTTTAGAAATTATTCTGCTCAACTTGCAATAGTTTCACGAACATTTCATATTTAGAAAACCTTTAAAGAGAACCTGCTATTCTTTCTCAAACTGGCATGTGTGTGATGGAGCTTTGTTTACACATACCGGGCTCCATTCATCTCTAGGGAAACTCCACTGAGACTGTTGTATTGTCTTGGGTGTAAAGTAAGAGCCCAGTCTTGCAAACCTTTACTTGTATGAGTAGTGCCATTTGGGGGCAGCCAAAGAGCAGGGACTTATTTAGATAAAGGCATTGTAATATATAGAATTATGCCTCCTGTGAATCTTAGGGATTGGTGATGGATGAGACAATAAGGTTTTTTCCAGTTTTGCCTGCCAATGAAGTGAGGGCAACAGTCAGAAATTAGCTAGTGTTTTATCCTGTGTATTAGTAAAAGTACCAAGTACAGGGGCTTCTGCACCTTCTCCTAGATGGCTTATATGTATTACACTGCAGTCTAGAGGCTTTGGCCAAAACGGGGACACATGGCGCTGGACACATAATAAAAACACAAGCTTGCAGTTTAAGGCCCTGATTCTGACAGTTTGCACACTGTAGGCCAGATTCTCTGTTTGCATAAACAAATGTAAATGAAACTCAACTGATTTCCTCCACCTGAGAATCTGACCCCAGTAGTAAACCCCAAAATCAATGGGAACATTCAGAGTGCTTAGGTCTCTGCGGAACTGGGTCCTAAGGTTTTGATCCTACAATGAACTTCACACTGGCAGACCACTGCCCCCAAATGGAGCTCATTGCAGGGTTAGAGTTTAAAGGACAAAGTGTAACATAGGTATGAAATTAACCTCTGGGTGGGTGGAATTAGGACAGGGTAACAATAATACGAGCTTGTTTTAGCACAGAATTATAGAAATGCAGAGCTGGAAGGGACCTTGAGAGATCAACTAGTCCAGCCCTCTGTGCCGAGGAAGGACAAAGTATACCTAGACCATCCTAGACAGGGGTTGGTCCAACCTGTTCTTAAACCTCCAATGAATGGTATTCCTCAAGCAATTCATTTTGAAGCACTTGGAAGAAAGGAAGGAGATCAGGAACATTCAGCATGGATTCACCAAGGGAAAATCATGCCTGATCAACTTGATTGCCTTCTCTGATGAGATGACTGGTTCTGTGGATGTGGGGAAAGCGGTGGACGTGATATACCTTGACTTTAGCAAAGCTTAGATATGGTCTCCCACAGTGTTCTTGCCAGTAAGCTAAAGAAGTATGGGTTGAATGAATTAACTATAAGGTGGATAGAAAGGTGGCTAGATCATCGGGCTTAACGGGTAGTGATCAATGGCTTGATGTCTAGCTGGCAGCCAGTAACAGGCGGAGTGCCCCAGGGGTCGGTGCTGGGGCCGGTTTTGTTCAATATCTTCATTAATGATCTGGAGTGCATTGCATCCTCAGCAAGTTCACGGATGACACTAAACTGGGAGGAGTGGTAGATATGCTGGAGGGTAGGGATAAGATACAGAGTGACACAGACAAATTGGAGGATTGGGCCAAAAGAAATCTGATGAGGTTCAGCAAGGACGAGTGCAGAGTCCTGCACTTAGGACAGAAGAATCCCATGCACAGCTACAGACTGGGGACCGACGAATTAGGCAGCAGTTCTGCAGAAAAGGACCTGGGGGTTAAAGTGGATAAAAAGCTGGATATGAGTCAGTAATGTGCCCTGGTTGCCAAGAAGGCTAATAGCATATTGGGCTGCATTAATAGGAGCATTGCCAGCAGATCGAGGGAAGTGTTAATTCCCCTCTCTTTGGCACTGGAGAGGCAACATTTGGAGTTTTGTGTCCAGGTTTGGGCCCTGCATTACAGGAAGGATGTGGACAAATTGGAGTGAGTCCAGTAGAGATCAATGAAAATGATTAGGGGGCTGGAACACAAGACTTTTTAGGAGAGGCTGAGGGAACTAGGCTTGTTTAGTCTGCAGAAGAGAAGAATGAGGGGGGATTTGATAGCAGCCTTTAACTACCTGAAAAGGGGTTCCAGGGAGGATGGAGCTAGGCTGTTCTTGGTGGCAGTAGATAACAGAACAAGGAGCAACGGTCTCAAGTTGCAGTGGGGGAGGTCTAGGTTGGATATTAGGGAAAGAATGTCACTAGGAGCGTGGTGAAGCACTGGAATGGGTTACATAAGGAGGTGGTGGAATCTCCATCCATTGATCTCTGTCCTTTTATTAAGAGTCCCTATCATATTTGAAGATTATCAGCCCAGTTTTTTAACCTTTCCTCATAGGTCAGGTTTTCTAAACCTTTTATCATTTTTTGTTGTTCTCCTTTGGATTCTCTCTAACTTGTCAATGTCTTTCTTAATGTGTGGCAACCAACCCTGGACACAGCACTCGAGCTGAGGCTTCACCAGTGCTGAGGAGAGTGGGACAGCTACCTTCTGTGTCTTACATACGACACTTCTGTTAATACACCCAGCCTTTTTTACAACTGCATCACACAGGTGGCTCACATGCAGTTTGTAATCAACTATAATTCCCAGATCCTTTTCAGCAGGACTACTGCCTAGCCAGTTATTTCCCATCTTAAATGGAATGCTTTGCCCATGTCTTTATTGAGTTTCATCTTCTTGATTTCAGACAAATTCTCCAATTGGTCAAGGTCGTTTCGAATTCTAATACTGTCCTCCAAAGTGCTTACAACCTCTCTCAGGTTGGTGTCATCCACAAACTTTATAAGCATGCTCTCCATTCCCTTATCCTCTTTATTAATGTAAATATTGGCTGGAACTAGACTCAGGACTGACCCCTGCAGAAGCCCAGTTGATACGTCCTCTGGTTTGACAGGGAATCATTGATAACTACTCTGAGTATGGCTTTTCAACCAGTTGCGCACCCACCTTATTGTAATTTTATCTAGACCACATTTCCCTAGTTTGCTTAAGAGAATGTCATGTGGGACTGTGTCAAAAGCCTTATTAAAATCAGTATATATTATGTTTACTGTCTATTGCAGGAATGTGTACTGGTAGGTTTTAATATCAACTTTCAGTGCATATTATTCCTGCTTCATTTCCCCATATTTGCTTTCTTGGTATCCAATACCTGTGTATACACCTTTTTATTTTTTGCTTTCCCAAACCTCTTCTGGTGGGGTGGGGGAGGAAGGAAAATGGATACATTTCAACAGTTTAATATAATCTATTCTGAAAATTTTCATGGGGTCACAATTGCATCAAATAAAGATTTTAATTTAAAAAAAAATCATTAAAAAAATCAAACAATTCTTACTGATGCAGCAATGGGGCTGAAAAGATGCACTAACTAAAACAAGTTAGTGTGCAGTATAGTTGTAGCCATGTTGGTTCCAAGATATTAGAGAGACAAGATGGATGAGGTAATATCTTTTATTGGACCAACTTCAGTTAGTCCAGTAATTCTGTTCTTCAGAAGTTGGCCCAATAAAAGATATTACCTCACCCACCTTGTCCCTGAAACGTGTTGGAACTAGCAGGATCCTCTAATAGTGTTTTATGCTCACTTTAAGATAAATGCTTCTGCTTTAAGCTTTTATCTGTTTAACCTTGTATATTTCCTGTTGTTCTCTGTTCTTGAGAAAGATGCCATACAAACACCATTTTAATGACCTTAATCATTAGTCAGCAGCTAAATCTTTGATAAAATGCCTCTTGTGCTTGAAATCTTTGTTGCTTTTCTTCATGTATTATGCACAGCTCTTCTTTAGATGTCTAAATGTTAATTAGACCCTTCTAATCACTTTCTCCCCTCCCTCATCCAATATCACTTATTGCTAACTTTGCTTGTGGTGATACAGGACAGACATTATCTCAGAGCCTGATTGGTTTCAATGGAGACTCCATTGGAATGTGGCAGTCGAGATTAGCGATGGTTGAAACTGATCATTTCCGTTCACTGGAAATTCTGACCTTTTGAAATTTGGTTTAGTTCTCAATCCACGCAAGAACAAACAACTTTGAAATTTCCCATGAAACAAAAATTGCAAATTCTAATCTTGAAAAGTTTTATTTAAAAAAATATATATATCAAAGTTCTGTTTTGAGAAGAAAAGTTAGTTTCAATTTTAATTATTTTCTTGATCTGACCTGGTAATTGTACATCATATATGATATTATGCACGTCTACTGACATGTAGTAGTAGTTTGTTTTACTTTATTTTTTAAATATTAAAATCAACTCTAATTATTACTGAGTGCCTAACTTATTACCTGATTCAAAGTAGCAAACTGTTACAATAACAGACACTTTGAACAAAGCAAAAAGATGTTTCATTTAGTATTAATTGGAGCAGCAGCTATTTTTAGTAACTTGGAATAATTGTTCTAGGATAACACAAGGCCATTAAAAATATCTGGTACTCTATTGTGAAACCTCTTAACTTCATTTTAAAATAAAGTGTTTTTCTTCAATGAATTTTTTTTAGAAAAAAGACCAAATTTTTTTTCAAAATGAACTTTCACATAAACTAACAAATTTAATGGCTTTTTTCAATTTTGATGAAAATGTATTTTGCAATGGAATGCTGGTTTTTGTCCAAAAATGTTTCCAACGAGCTCTGATTTCCTGTCCCTCTAAATGTTCCCTTCTGCAGCAGTGGTTCTTCTGATACTGCAGACTATGTGCATTTTCACTGCCTTTACAGGCGTTTGCTAGGTATGATCTGATTCGCTCCTGTGATCAATCAGCATTGGCACCAATGGCCCTTGCTAGGGCAGACTGTGAAGAGGATTGTGCTGTGTACTGTGATGGACTTTCTATTTCATGCTCCTCCAGGATGTAAACACCCATCCTGGGGCAATGCCCATCTTCAGTGTCGCCATTTGATCGCTGCTTTGTGGGCAGCAGAGGATTGAGATGTGCTTTTCCATGGCATGAAACCATCAATTAGTGCTTTTAGAGCTTTTCCTCTTAATGGAAATGGCAGGACGCCCCCAGCGGGAGGGAACTGGAAGGCAGCACTACAGCCCTGTTCCTTCGTCAGGAAGACCTAGATATTTACCAAGGTGCACTTCTGAGTTTTGAACTGAGGCTTGCTGAATATACTAGTTAGGAATGTTACACGGCCCCATCTCGTTGACACCGCTTTATCTAACATCTTCAGAAGGAGCAATGGTCTCAAGCTGCAGTGGGGGAGGTCTAGGTTGGATGTTAGGAAAAGCTTTTTCACCAGGAGGATGGTGAAGCACTGGTGTGCTAGGAAGGTGGTGGAATTTCCATCCTTAGAGGTTTTTAAGGTGCAGCTTGACCAAGCCCTGGCTGAGATGATTTAGTTGAGGTTGGTTCTGCTTTGAGCAGGGGTTGGACTATGTAACTTGATTTTCAATGTATTAGTTATTTAATAGCGTTATAGGTTTGCAAGTTGCTTGGATTAGAAGGTTCTTGTCCCTGAATCAGGCTCCAGAAGAATTTTATAGGGACCCCGGGGTGTACAACAGGAAGGTTCTTAGTGATAACCAAATTTGTATAATTTTATAAGTTTTATTAGGATAACATAACATGATAAACAAATGACTAATATAAAGAAAATGAACAATCAAATGAATAATGGATAATACAATCTTAAATTTAGAGACTTATGTGGCATATATATATATATATATATATATATATATATATATATATATATATATATATATTATATGCTTTGGATTAATATACTCATGCCCTGGTTGAGAGATATGTTTGGTTCCTCAACTTTTGAGTAGAGGGGTGGAGTAAGCACTGCTAGAGAGTGAAGAACTATAAACTAAGACTACAAATAAGACTATAAAATGAAGAAGGAAAATCTTAACACAAACTAAAGAAACTTCAAGCAGGAGTAGATGACGATCGCGCCAAATAGCACGATCTTCTCCTTCTTATACCCCAAGAATATGGGTCATCCTCCTAAGTCCATCCTTGGATTTTCCACCCCCAAATTATTGGGGTATGCATACTCTATAGGTTGGCAGCTTCATGAATATTAATGTAATTCACTTCCCTTTTCAATAAAATTCCATTACTTCACCTTTTGATGCCTGACATCAACACTTTCAACATCTAGGCCAAAGGTCCTTAATATGTCTGCTAACTGCTAAACCATCTATGGAAAAACATGACCATATATGTCTTGTTTTTGCTATACGTCAACACTTTCAACACTAGTTTCCGAATATGTGTATAATAATTACGTAGCTGTCATACAGGATGAGGACTGTAAGGTACCTTGCATTACAGTAAAAATATATATAAATTTATAACTCTATTATAATCACACAATTACTTAAATCTATAAGAAAAGATATATATCTCTATATAATGCAAGCAAGCAGGCTAGTTCTATAGGCTACAACTAGATGACCTTCCGAGTTCCCTTCCAACCCTCATCTTCTATGGTTCTGCAAACCACACTAGCCCTGCCTCTAGAAAAGCAGTCCGTGGATGGTCATGCACATTGTTTGTGCAAGCAGTTTGAGCACTGCGAGAGAGGATTGCCACTGGCCCTATGGCTTCTGCACAGGGGGATAATGGGGTGTAAACTCCCACCTCTAACATTCCTTAGCCAGTTGTGGGAGAGCTGTATGACATCACTATTCCCCTCAAACAAGCCTAGGCTCCACCCCTCGACAATGTACCTGGCCACATAACTTTGTTCTCATGAGGTCAGAAGTAAGTTGCACTTTGTACAGGATGCAAAGGAATTGGCCCTTTACTCAAGCAGTTGAGCGAAGTCTATGCCTGTCTGGAGCAAATGCCTATGATTCAGGAGGATGGGTTGCATTGTGATCCTGTGGGAGGGGGAATTCTTTTATTTCTAAAACTTTAAATGGTTCAGAAAAATGCCATGTAAATGCAGGACAAACTATCCCAGGGTGGGGTCCCCAGTGGAATATGTGCCAGACTGCCATGGTGGTAGCCATGATTTATTTCCAAATATCAATTTCATAGCCTCCTTTGTAAATCCAGGAGAAATAATTCATTCAATCTTTTGCCAATATCTACCTCTTCTGTCAAATTATTTCCCCTTTTTATGTGCAGTAGGTGTGGGTCTAGTATTAATACTAACCCCTTGTATAATCCTGCCCAGTCTTCTCTGCTTTTGTTTGCATATTTTGCAATTCTCTTCAATCTCTTCTGCAATAATACGTCCAGTTCTTATTGTGAAGGATCTATAAAGCAGGGGACTACAACTCCCATCAATCCATCCCAATTGCAGTTGCTCTTCCCGTGGCTGGGGAAGGGTCGTGAACCAGGAGGTGGCTGGCTTCTGTTTGTTTGGAAGTGGGAGTTGCATGGCAGCAGGGAGCTGGAGGGAGACCCCAGAAATGTGGATAGAGCCCCACCCCTTCCCATTTTGCTCTATTTACACAGACATTACAGACACTTTGGGGCGAGGCCCTGAACTCGGAGTCCTCATACAGCTGTCCTCCCTTCTGCCCTTATCAGTCCTGAGCCCTAGGAAATGTGGATAGAGCCACATGTGGAACAGTCTGTGAGTGCTGGACACCACAGCCAGAGGCAGGTCAGTTTAGGACTTAAGGGGAAGCAGGGAACCACTGCTGAGGGACCCCAATGAGTGGCACTAATGGAGCCTGGCCTGGAAACCCACCAATGCTTATTTGCTTGAGTAGAGCCTGGAGAGGACAGTCCGGGCACCTGAAGAGCCCTGGCTCTTGACTGGACTGCCCCAGGACTGCTATTGCTCACTCTGAATGGTAACTGTGTAAATCTCGGTATTTAGGGTTTCTGGAACCTTCTCTTTCCTGCCAGTCTTGATAAAAACCTTTCCCGTAACCACATGTCTGTGGTTAGTGGAATCCACCAGGGCTAGACTCTACCAGGTTAAGCCGCTGAAATATCTCCAGTGTTTGCTTCTGAGTTGCAGCACAATGGGCACGTGACTGGCACCCAAGTGTCCGGGATACAGAGGAGCCCAAATAATTACATTATCATCTGGACCTAACGTTTGGTACCTTGTGTGTTCCCTTCACGGCCCTTGATTGTATTTTGCAACTGTTTTGTCATCCTGTGTTCACTTTTCGGGCTGATCTATTCAAATGGTGTGCAGGGACTTTGCTGCAGTGTTTAATGGGAATCACTTAGCTAAACCCTGACGCACAGAAGTGAAAGTGAATTGCCAGCCGCTCTGGATGATAGATGGTAGGTGGTGCTGCACATAATAAACTGAGATTTAGTCAAGGGTTATATCTGAAATCTTCTTATTTCTTCTCTGGCTCCTTCCCCAGTCTCATTTTTCAGTGTCACCCAGTCCTTAGTACTTGTGGTAACCACTAAGACTAAGACTTTCTGTGTCAAAAATGTAGGTTCCTGGATTAGCCTTTTTTTCTTAGGCTTAGTCTACGCTACACATCTAGGTCGACGTCAAATGCCTTGTGTTGACCTCGCTCTGGAGGTTTCTTTACTTAAGTTTGACTCCTGCCAACATCAGTGCCTCTCTAGGCCAATTTAGTAACATCACCTCCCCAAGCAGTGTTTGGTCACAGCTGGTGTAATTAGGTCAATGCAGAGTCAGTGTAGACACGACTGTTACTGGCATTCAGGACAATACAATCAATACAAGGGCTCCTGGTGAGGACACTCACTGCTGACACAAGGAGCCCAGTGTGCACATGCACAAGTGATTTCATAACTGTAGTGGCTGTATGCCAACATAAGGGTGGTCGACATAATTCTGTAGTGTAGATGTGGCCTTAGAGGCTTCCTCTCCTTGAAGTCAGAGCTGCAATGGGACACCGGTACCCCATGTAACATCGATTCATATTCATTCACAGAGTTTAAGGCCAGAAGGGACCTTTAGATGATGTACACTGACTCTGGTATATCATGGGCCTGAGACTTTCACCCACTTACCCCTCTGCTGACCCCAATAACTTGTCTTTGGCTAAAGCATACCTTCGAAAAAGGCAACTAGGCTCAAAGTGAAGACATCAGGAGATGGAGAATCCACCACTTCCCATGGAAGTTTGTTCCAGTCATTAATCACTCACCGTTAAAGTCAAATTAGAAATAAAACCTATTTGTCTGGCTTCAGCTTTCAGTCTCTGGTTCATCTCATGCATAGCTCTTTTCAGATTAGAAAGCCCTTTAGTACTGAGTATATATTTTTTTCCCTGTGAAGGTATTTTGCAGTGTAAGCAAGTCCTCTCTCAATCTTTTTGATAAACTAAGCAGCTTGAGCTCTTAGTTTCTCACTGTAAGACATTTTCTCCAGCCTCTGAATCATTTTTTACGGCCATTCTCACCTTTTCCAGTTTTTCAACATCCTTTTTAAAGTGCGGACCCCAGATCTGGATGCATATTACAGTATTGATCTCACCAATGCCATTTAGAGAAGCAAAATCACCACCTTATTCCTACTTGCTTCTCCCCTGTTTATACATCCAAATATGGGGAAAGATGGTCCAGTAGCTAGGGCATTAGCCTAGGTCCAGATTTAGCAGACCCCGATTCAATGATCTGCTCCAACAAATACTTGCTGTATGGCCTCGGGCGAGTCCCTAAGTCTCTCTGTGCTTCAGTTCCCTACCTGTATAAATGGAGACAATAGCACTGTGCTATTGTGAGGATAGATACGTGAAAGATAGTGCGGTGCTCAGAGATTATGGTGATAGACCATATGGGAACCTTGGACAGATAGGGTCTTTTTAGCCTTTTTAGTTGCTGCATGTGGGAGCTCATGTTGAATTGCTTTTCCACTGTGACCTCTAAATACTTTCCAGTCCCTGCTTTCCAGGAGACTGTCCCAACAGGGTCTCAGCAAAAGGCATATCCAATACTCCGTAGCTAAAATCCTCTGTAAAACACCCATGCATTTAGTAGTTGGTCTCTCTCCAACTTTGTTCTTTCTCTTATACTTGGCACTGGAAGGATCTCTGAGAAAACCCATGTTACTTCTGTTCCCAGGAGCCTGCAATGGTCTGAGATGGTATCAAATCACCTTTCACTTTGTGTTGTTTCTTACATCTGACCTGTTGTATGGCCAGATCAGACCTCACTGAAGACAGTGGGAATCTTTCCATTGAGATCTCTGGGGTCCGGATCAGGCCCAAGTTGCATCCAGCTTAGAGGCTACACTGTTGACAGAATTGATAGCCTTTCTGGGAGAACTCATTATTTTCAGGTGCTAGCTTTCACTTTGGAAGCAGGGGGCAGATCCTCAGCTGATATCAATTTGTGTAGTTTTGTTGACTTCAAAGGAAGTATGCTGATTTACAGAGCCAAGGATCTAGCTCCATGTATCTGTCTCAAATGCATCGTGATAAGTTACAGCCAAATCAATCTTGCCCCACAATTTGCTAATTTTACCACAGATACTTCTCTTCAAAATGCTTGCCAGGCCAATTGACTATTGACTTTGTGTTGACGGTGCATGGCCTCTTTAACTGTTTCTCTTGGCTGCCATGAGAGATCTAACAACAATATCTGTCAGGGACTTGGCAGATATAAGGCATGACTGGCATTCTGCAAGGTACTTTTCTGATTGTGTCCCTGGATCTGCTGAATCTAGACTTTTTTGACACATCTGGCTTCTCTATGCACCCTGCTTTGGGTTCTGACCCAGCAAGTGAAGCTATTGAAAGGAAAGGCTCTGAGATGGCTGTGCCTCATCCCATTTCCTTTGAGTTTCATGTAACTATGTTCTAAATCATATAACTTATAATAAACCCCATTAAAATGATTTGCAGGATACTGTCTTATTCTAGTAAGACAGATAAATCTTTCATGTGTAAACTCATGTGCAGGTCTTGGCTCAAGCTAACTGAATATGCATCCTGCCTGCATCTCTTTCCTTGGAATAAAAGCCAGAGCCTTTTTATTTATTGCTGTAAATTACTCATTTTATCCAATAAATTGGGCCTGAATCTTTATTGATTGTGAAGTTACTTACTCTAGTGTAACGTGGGTATAAGACTCTGATTTTAATAGTGTTTTAAACCCACTTTGTGCTCACATGCACTGATGTAGGTGATTGCACGAGGTGCAGTGCAATGGAGAATCAATTACTGACCAGCATTTTGTGATGGGAATACAGTGAAATGCCATATGGAAATCAGGGAACAACTTTCAGCTTAAATTATTTCTTTTATTTTTTACAGTAACGTGGCCAAAGTGATTCCAACAGTCTGATTTAGAAGCTTCTGAACACCAGATCTTTATATATAATTTTACATATAAAATTAACTCCCCGTCAAAGCAGTAAGAGCTATCATACAGCCAACTTTCCCCAGCTGAACAAAGACCATTCTGGATGTTTTCTTACTTCTGTGCAGCATGCTGCAATTTGAGCTTTCTGCAGTGCAAGTTATACATGAGGCTAGACCTGAGCTCACACGGGTTTGTATTTAAAGCCAACTAACAATGAATAACAAGTGAAACACTCTCTCTTGCTATTTTCCATAGACTTTGTTTGTGCTGGCACACTGTATACACACTCTGGAGCTACCTCAGGACACATTAATGTTCGTGGTTTGCTGCCGTGCCAATTCTTATCATCATGCCTACAGTTTGAGTCCCAGCTCTCCGCAGAATTTCAAAACAGCATGGAGGGAAAAAACGTGTTGAAGAAAGATGGTGAGGTGCATTAAATAGAGATACAGATGTGAACGACACATGCTTTATGCATTCAGCATCAGAATTCAGACCAATTTGGCCAATTGGCATCCGGGGCAGGAGAAAACCTTGAGGGGCAGTTATAATAAAATCTGTTTGTTCGTTCTTCAGCACGGTTTTCTGCCTAGGAGCCAGTTGTTTATCAAAGAGACAGGCCACTGGGAGCATCTTTTATTCTTGATCTACTAGCACTGGTCCAATTATATAACCTTCTTTGTTGCATAGCTCCTGTCTGCAGTATTAAACAACAGGCAAGCATAAGGAGCATAAGCAAACATGGCTTTTCAGCCTCGGTATGCAAATCAGAATAGATCACAACTATCACTAACATTTATATTTTCAGAGGTGGTGTGGCTGTGCTGGTCCCAGAAGAGCTCCATGGAGCTGGAAAATTTGTCTCCTTCATCAACAAAATTTAATTCAATAAAAAAATGTCACCTCACCCATCTTGCCACTGACATTGATGACATTTAAGAAGCAGAGCGCGGGTGAGCATGTGTTCGTCTGCTTACAACTGGCCATGTTTGTAAACCCCTGTGGCATACAGCTACTTTGAGTGAGGAAGTGTGCATTGCCATCAAAGGTAGTGTACAGCTTTTACAGCTCCATGCCATGTTTGTTTGAATATTCATGGAGCTCAAAAATCAAGATCTAACCAAATTAACATACCCCAAAAAGTGACAGACTTGGCCACGATTGGTCTGTGGGCTATATCCAGGCAAGAATTATAGATCATGACTGTCAGTATTTATGTACCTGGATCTCTAAATTACCAGGGTGCGCAGATGCAGCATAGTATTCAGAAAATTAAGCTGATAGTTTATGAACCAAACATCTAGATCTGTTTATTATGCCATCTGTGAGTATTTAATGTACACATTAAAAAAATTCCCATCAGTGTAATTGGTATTCAAAGGCCGTCCCTGCAGAGTTACAGAACAATGTATGTATAAGGTGTTTCAAGTGCATGAAATATACATTTATTAAAATACTGAAAGGCACAGCTTATTTCCTTGAAACAGGGTCAAACGACCCCTAAATTCTCCCTCTCAATAGCTTTCAGGATTTAAAAAAAACAAAACAGTTGACCTATTGGAGACGGGGATGAGGGATTTCAATGGATGTATTGAATGTTCCAAGCTTTGAAAGCACAGACTTTATTATAGGGAATTTAAGGTTGGTTTCCCATGTGTTGCTTTTGCTCTAAGACTCTTGGTATATCAAAGACAGCAGTTCTTTTTTCTAATTAGTTTATCAGCTGGGATTTTTAAACATTACCACCATATTATTGGCATGCAGTACTATATTCTGGCAAAAACTGGCAGCTGTGCAACTCAACGGTTTATATTCATTCATCATGTCTGAGATGGACAGAAACCTCATAGACTTTAAGGTCAGAAGGGACCTTATGATCATTTAGTCTGACATCCTGCACAACTCAGGCCACAGAACCTTAGAACCACAGACCCACCCACTCCTATAATAGACCCCTCACCTATGGCTGAGCTACTGAAGTCCTCAAAAAATGGTTTAAATACTTTAAGGTACAGAGAATCCATCAGAGAATCCACCAGCAAGTGACCCGTGTCCCACACTGCAGAGGAAGGCGAAAAATCCCCATGGCCTCTGCCAATCTGCCCTGGGGGAAAATTCCTTCCTGACCTCGAATATGGTGATCGGTTAAACCCTGAGCATGTGGGCAAGACTCACCAGTCAGACACCCAGAAAGAATTCAGTGTAATAACTCAGAATCCATCCCATCAAACATCCCATCACAGGCCATTGGGCATATTTATTGCTAGTAGTCAAAGATCTCTTAAAAGACAAACTAGACTGTCCCAGCATATCATCCCCTCCATAAATTTATCAAGCTCAATCTTGAAGCCAGCTAGGTCTTTTGCCTACACTGCTCCCCTTGGAAGGTTGTTCCAGAACTTCATACCACTGATGGTTAGAAACCTTCTTCTAATTTCAAGTCTAAACATCGTGATGACAAGTTTATATCCATTTGTTCTTGTGTTCACATTGATGCTGAACTTAAATAACCACTCTTCCTCCCTGGTATTTATTCCTTTGATGTATTTATAGAGAGCAATCATATCGCCCCTCAGCCTTCTTTTGGTTAGGCTGAACAAGCCAAGCTCTTTGAGTCTGCTCTCATAAGGCAGGTTTTCTATTCCTCGGATCATCCTAGTAGCCCTTCTCTGCACCTGTTCCAGTTTGAATTAATCTTTTTTAAACATGAGGGACCAGAATTGCACACAGTATTCCAGATGAGATCTCACCAGCACCTTATATAACAGTACTAACACCTCCCTATCTCTACTGGAAATACCTCGCCTGAAGCATTCCAGGACCGCATTAGCTTTTTTTACGGCCACATCACATTGGTGGTTGATAGTCATCCTCTGATTAGCCAATATGCCCAGATCCTTCTCCTCCCCTGCCCCTTCCAACTGATGCGTCCCCAGCTTACAGCAAAAATTCTTGTTATTAGTCCCTTGCACTTTCCACTATTAAATTTTATCCTATTTCTATTACTCCAGTTTACAAGGTTATCCAGATCTTCTTGTATCCCGGTCCTTCTCTGTATTGGCAATGTCTCCCAACTTTGTGTCCTCCGCAAACTTTATTAGCACACTCCCACTTTTTGTGCCAAGGTCAGTAATAAAACGGTTAAATAAGATTGGTCCCAAGACCAATCCCTGAGGAACTCCACTAGTAACCCCCTCTCCAGCCTGACAGTTCATCTTCCAGTATGATCCTTTGTAGTCTCCCCTTTAACCAGTTCCTTATTCACCTTTCAATTTTCATATTAAACCCCATCTTTTCCCATTTAACTAATAATTCCCCATGTGGAACCGTATCAAATGCTGACTGAAATCTTTGTTTAAGAAATCTGTTATCTTCACAAAGAAGGAGATCTGGTTGATTTGGCACGATCTACCTTTTGTAAAACCATGTTGAATATTGTCCCAATTACCATTAGTCTTGATGTCCTTAATTACTTTCTCTTTCAAAATTTTTTCCAAGACCTTGAATAATATTAAGGTCAAACTAACAGGCCTGTAATTACCCGGATCACTTTTTTTCTCTTTCTTAAAAATAGGAACTATATTAGCAATTCTCCAATCATATGGTACAACCCCCTGAGTTGACAGATTCATTAAAAATCCTTGCTAATGGGCTTGCAATTTCATGTTCCATTTCCTTTGTTCTTTGATGGAGATTATCCCGGCTGCCCAGTTTAGTCGCATTAAGTTGTTTGAATTTGGCTTCTACCTCGGACGTGGTAATTTCTACCTCCATATTTTCAAACCCATTAGCCACCCTGCCATTTTCCCTAAACTTTGTTTAGATATTGGGCCACGCTTAGATTATCCTTAAACTCCATCCCATCCTCAATGCTTAGCAATCCCACTTCTTCTTTCATTGTTTTCTTCCTATTTATATGACTATAGAAGCTTTTACTCTTGGTTGTCATTTCTTCTGCAAGGTCCAACTCTACTTGGATTTTGGCCTTTCTCACTTTATCCCTACATGTTCTGACCTCCAAGAGGTAGCTTTCCTTGCTGATCCCTCCCAAATTCCACTCCTTGTAGACTTTCTGCTTTCTCTTAATCACCTCTCTGAGATGCTTGGTCTACAACTCTTGCCTATTAATTTTTTTCCCCTTCCTTGGGATTCAGGCTTCAGATAGTTTCTGCAACTTTGACTTGAAGTAATTTCAAGCCTCCTCTGCTTTTAGGTCCATGAATTCTTCATTCCAGTGCACTTCCCTAACTAATTCCCTTAATTTTTTAAAGTTAGCCCCTTTGAAATCAAAGACCCTGGTCACAGATCTATTTCTGTTTATCCGTCCATTTAGTTTGAACTGAATTAGCTCATGGTCGCTTGAAACAAGCTTGTTCCCTACAGCCATCTCTTCCATGAGGTCCTCACTATTCACCAATACCAAATCTAAAATGGCATCCCCTCTTGTTGGTTCAACAACTATTTGGTGAAGGAACTTGTCAGCTGTCACATCCAGGAAAAGCTGGGCCCTACTATTATTAGTAGTATTTGTTCTCCAGTCTATATCTGGGAAGTTAAATTCTCCCATAATCACACACGTCCCAGTAGTATTTACTTCATTAAAAACATTAGAGGTCTCTGTTCATATCCAGATCAGATCCGGGTGGTCTGTAGCACATTCCAAGCACTATCCCAGGGAAGACTCTAGTAGCTTTCTTCCCCAATGTGATTTTCATCCAGACAAACTCTGTCTTAGCCATTCCATCATTTCTAATTTCTTTACAGCAGACGTGATGGAATGGTTAAGACAGAGTTTATCTTAACCTACCAGCAGAAAGTAATGAAAATGACTGCCGCCCCACACAGCTCTTTAGCAATTGGCGTTAATCTGGTACTTGGATGAGAATAATGCATGCCTACAATCTTAACTGCTGACACTAGCCTCTCTATATCCATGAGGAGAGGGTTGCTTATACCTGAAGTCCAGCAGGCTTGTGTTGTAAGACACAGAACATAACTCACTACCTGACCTTTGGCACTATTTGAAGCTTTGGCCGCAGGTCAGGCGTGGCTGGGACTATCCAAGGCAGAGGATATTTGAGTTTCCTGTTGAAGGAGATATCAGTGCAAGGAGTCTGGGTATATTCTCAGTGCAATTTGTTTTTCTTTACACTTACACCAGTCCTGAAGTAGTGGTGGTCACAAACAACAGGCAGGTAATCACTTCTTTCAGAATTCTCAGCCCAAACATCAAATGTTCACTCCTCAGGAGGCAACACTGCCCTAGAAATTGTCTTTAATTAGATAAGGTAGACAGTTGTTTCTAATTAGAGCCTTTTACCTTAGAAATGTCAAACTTCCTTGTTCTGTGCCCCAACTTCCCCCAAGAACTACGTGAAAAATCCAACAACATAGCATTTCTTCCAAGACTAAAAACTTGCTCACATGCTAGTGACTATGCGGTGACCCATGTCAACAATAATGTTAATTAATATAAACAGTAGTACTAAGACAGTATCCAGTGAGCTCAACTGGGATCAGGCCCCATTGGTAGCTGCTATTCAAGCCCATAAGAAGACATAGTGTCTGCCCTAAAGAGCTTAGAAACTGCGAATAAAAGAAGATTAGGAGGAGCATTCTGTCACTCACTTTTTCTCCCAACAAGGAATTAATCCACTGCTCAAGTCCAGCCTTTCCAGACTGTTTGGAAATGACATTGCTCAGTTGAATCAACAGGACCCACAACAGACCTGTCCCACTCTTCAGGAACACGGGGTGGATAAAGAGAAATGTTTATACAAAATGTAATGGAAGAAATGTGTTCACATGGACATTAAAGAACAGGAGATTGTAGAGATGTCTAGTGGACAGGGCACTGAACTGGGAGCTAGGACGCCTGGGTTCTGTTTCCAGCTCAACCGCTGATGTGTTCAGTGTCCTTGCACAAACCATCCATCTCTCTGTGCCTCTGCTTCCTCTCCCACCCTTTCTATTTAGACTGTAAGTTCTTTGAGGCAGAGCCTGTGGCCTGTCTACACTTACCGGCAAATCCGGTGGCAGTGAACAGGAGTTACTCAAGCTGCGTAGAGTAGCTTGCGTAACTTACGGCGACTTCCTAAATTCTCTTCTGCGCGCTGTCTCCGCTACGCTGCGTTGACGGGAAATGCGTACCCATCGATGCTGCGCTACTCTTTTTTTTGGAGGTGGTTTTATTAAATTGACTTCCAGATTGATTGAGCGGGTCTTCACTTGCGCTCAATCAAACCGGATAAATAGATCTGACAGCGGCAAATTTGCCATTGTCAGCGTAGACACAGCCTGTCTCTCATGATGTATATAGACAGTGCCTCGCACAATGGGGCCTCAATCTCAGGAACCACTGCACTATAAATGATGATCATCAATGTGCTGCCCTTTGGATAGCAATCACTGTTGGTGTGTTATGATCATTCTCTCTGGACAGTATCCCTCTGCCCCATGGCTGGCTCTTTCATGCTACCCATGATCCTTTTTCTTTTCTTATTGCTCCTCCTGACTTCCTCAGTTAGCCAAAATTCAGCCCGTCACCTCTTTATTGGTACCAACGTCCTTTTCCCATTCTCTTCTGCTGGGCTGGGTGTCTTCCTCCATAGTGACAATCAGTGTCTCAAATTTGTAAGATACTGAGAGCTGCTATTAGATTCTCCCCCATTCCAGATAAAGAGGAATTGCCCATCCTGAACACTGAACGTTTCATCCGTTCTACATAATCATACGAGCTACCTTAGCATCTTGTCTTTCAAACTCTGAGCAAAGCACTTTAATAGCAAGTGGTTAAAGAAGATTTGGTTGATTAAATTACATATTTGTAGATCTTTTGAAAGGAATTAGTTGTTTGTTTGTTTTTAAGATTATGTATTTTTTGTAACAAGTGCCTGCAGCCAATTATCCCAACCTAATAATTTCTTCCAAATTGACAAGGCACAGTTATACAACATGGCCACCTCTATGGAACAACAAAGGTGTGTTTTTTGTTTTTTTTTAAATTTCACTCAATAAAAAGTTGATGGATAGTTTTAAGAGTTAGGTTGTTGTTGAATATCTGCTGAGGTAATGCCATGCCAGAGAGGGTTCTAAATAGTAATAGAAAAATGCTTAAATAACTCTTGTTAGTCCAACAGCTTGGAATACTCTCTACTTCTAATTCAAGAAACCACTGCAGGCCATGTCTCAGGGAAGAGGTACTTCAGAAATATGGAAAATATTTTATTTCAGATATTTAAATGGGAAGTAAGGAACAACTGAAAGGCACGTTCCTGATCCAAACTCTGGTGAAGTCAATGGGAATTGTTCTTCCAGTGTCTTAAATGGGCTTTGGCTCAGGTCCTCTATTAGCAGAGATGAGACGGGTAATGATGGGAGAATCTTGAGAGAATAGGAGTTTGGCTTAGGTAAGCTTTCTAAAATGTAAATTTTTATCTGAATCATTTGGCAGCTTCTCGGGTTTTCGGGGGAGATAGGATCTTGTTAGATTTAGAGCCCAGCAAATAAACTATTGGGATTCAGATTCTGTCTATGCCTAGCAGATTCCTGTCTATGCCATGTTACCATAATATCTGAGCACCTCACAAACTTAATAAATGTATCCTCACAATATTGTGTAAGGTATAAAAATTGCAGTCCTCCCACATTTTCAAGGGGGAAACTTGAATTGAGGGGCTTGCCAAGGCCACCCAGGAAGTCTGGCATAGCCAGGAAACGACCCCCATATGTCATCAGCCTTCCCTCCCCCCCAGCTAATAAATAAATACATGCTGGAATTAAAGAAACATTTTTTACTAAACGTTTTAGGTAGATTAAAATTGTTTGAGTCTATGTATGGAAAAGTGACTTGGTAGGTAACATTTACAGTGATCCTTAACTACTCCTGTCCTTCATTCTGATCAATCAAACTATGCATTAGTAATCTTTCACAAACCCAACACAGCATCCTCAGAGTGGTATTGGTCTTTTTCCTTGCAGTATCACAGTGTAAGCCAATGTCCATATTTTCATCTATCTTCAGGTCCTTCTCTGCACTATTGTTCTCTGCAAAGCAATCCTCCCATTTCGTACCTCGGCATGGTGGTGTTCCCTCTCCTTTGTTATTAGCTTGTGTTTATCTAAGTTGAATCTCAGACCATAGAGAGTTGCCTTTTTAACATGTTTCGATAAAACAATTTAAGTTGCTTTTGCACCTCCCTCCAGTGGTTGCTACAGGTTTTACTGCCTTCTACTCTTCTCTTCCTCATCCTCCCCGTTCTTCATTTCCTGTACACTTCACTTTTCTTGTCATGCTTTTTTGTCCTGGCTAGAGTTTGCGGACACTGCAGAAGAGTATTTGCGAATACCTGTGCAAATAAGAACTATGAATTTGCTGTGGTTTTCACAATTCTTTTTGCAAGCATTCATGTTTCATTCACAAGAATATTTGTAGACTCTGAAAATCACTATTCAGGTGACTTTGTACATGGAGCCATCTTGAAATCTGTTTTCTATATTCCTCTTTTTAGTCAGTCAACAGTTGGAGTGTCCTATAAAATGATCTTCTTGGTCTATTTCAGGTATCTACCTAAGATTCATTCCATTGCTGACAAACTCCTGTTCTCCAGACCATCAGTCCTGCTACAAAGATACATAAGAGAAGTCATTGACATAATCTGCCTGTGAAGGGTCCTGGCGATATTATTTGTCTCTTAGGGTTGATATTGAGTTGCTGCCCCAAGAGCTTACAATATCTTTTATACTGAGTGTGTGCAGCGTGCCTAGGGCCACGTTGTGCTAGATGTTTCATAAACACCTTCAAAGTCATGGTACCTGCCATGGAAAGATTATAGCCCAGGAAAAGCCAAATCAGATGCAATATTAATATGCATTAAGGGCCTGTTCCAAAGCCCATTAGTCCTGGAAGATTTTTCCACTTACATCAGTGAGCTTTGGATCAAATCTTAAGTGCTGAGTTATAACCAGATAGTGAAAGTCTTCCTACTTTTATCTCACAATAACTTCGTTTTACTTCATGGAATAAAATGGTTGCTCTGGTATTTGCTGGTAAGTTGTACGCAATATTTCATGATAAATCAACACTTACTACTTGGAGCTGCAAAGAATTTCCTGGCCCTCAGGTCATCTCAAATAATGCGTGGGAAAGAAAACTCAGGGTATATAAACATCTGAGCAAAGCTGGTGCTTGCTATAAGTTCGTCTTATACACAGAGCTGAGATAAACAGATGACAAGGTTTCACAAATATCCATGTGCATTTTTACCAATTAGTTTTGCATTAAACAATGAAGTGTGATGTAGGATTTCATGTGATATGTTCTAGGAATTATAGATATGCTTTAGGCATTATTTTTGGAAAGTTCTCTTGGCCTGTGTTGTCCAGGAAGTCAGACGAAATGATCCCAATGGACCCTTCTGGCCTTGGAATCTGCCGGTGGCTTACTCCCACTGTAACAAATGCTGTTAAATATTTTTAACCTTTTATCCAAACCACAGAAGGAGAGCAGTTAAAGTGTTTGAAACTTAAAGAATTAAAGCTTAAAAATACTTACCCTCTATAGCTAAAGGAAAAGGGAGTATTTTATATGGGAAACCCCTGCCTGACACTCTTTTAGAAGGTATTAAAGAGGGGGAGACAAAAGAGGACAAAGTTTCGATGGCTGTGTGATGCTGTTTGCTGCTTTTCTTTTATGATAAACCTCATGTGAAGGAAGAATGCAAGGACAGCAAAAGAGAGATAGCAGCGTCTTTCTCTGCTGTTCACTCTCGTTTGCAGCCTTGAGTTGTCATAGATCTGGCTGGACAGGAGTAAAATCTGAGTGCCAGGTTAAACCATGAACAAGGGAGGGACAGGCTGTGTGCTGGAGACAGTGTTTCCCAGGGCTAGCTGAGATAAATGGGAACACCCTGAACTGATAAAATTGAAATGTAGATAGGGAATTGGTCCTTACACAATATGCAAAGAACAAACATTTTGGAATTCCGCTACTTTGTCACCAGTTTAGCAAAGTACATAAGTGTCAGTTTAATTCTGAGCATCGGTAGTGGTGTTAATTTCAGCAAGACTTCACATGTTTACAAAGCTGTGCGCATTCCTGTATGCCTTGTTAAAGTGAGGCAGCAATCCTAATGTTACATTTAATTTCGATTTGGAGTAGAAAATGTGGGTTATCCGCAGTAACTGAAAGATGGGGTTAAAACACTGCTGTTTACTAATAGAGGTTTGAATTCCAGCTGTGAAGAGGCTAATAGGCAGTATGCCGTGTCATGCTGTGTCCTTAGATACCAGTGAAGTTGTCAGATTCAGATTTCTGTTGGATAGTCCTCAGTGTTCAGGAATTGTGGTTCCATTCTGAGATAAACACGTCAGTTTGTACATCCAGATACATGTTCAAATCACGCAAAATGCCCCCCCCCCATCTTGATATAACATAGTATGTACAATCTGACTTTGTGACTTTGCTACTTTCCTCTTCAGAGTGAAATGGTGAAAGCCATTGAAATGGTTTAAATGAACAGACTGGGCAGGTAGTTTGTTTTGAATTCTTTTTCATTTTCTGCCTGGTGTGGCATGATTATATAATTGCCTGCTAGTTCAAGCAGAATGGCTTTTAGAAAGAACAGACAGGAATAAAGATGGTGCATGTCACTTAAGAATCAGTTCCCATTTTTAAATATCATGCTGTAGTGAAAGGGGAGATGTAGGGGACCCAGCGCTGTCAAGTACTATCTGCACAAGAAATTGGTGTAACTCTAGTGAATGCACACATTCATAGCCGGCCCTTGCATAAGAAAGCCCAGCTCCCCTTGAAAACTGTTCACATGAATCTGCATTGCCAAGTATTGGTAAACGAAGTTATTATTCATTTTCTGGTACATAGTCTGTCTCTCTTTGTTGCACTTCAGTTAAACTGACAGTGTCTTGGTGATGAAAAGGCAGTTTTTTCCTCCTCCTTTTCACTAAATAAATGATATTGAACTCCAGTGGAGCTTGATTCCTGTTAGCCACGGCTTGTACATGTCACCTTCTACTCTCCAGCAGAAGTGAAAGTGCTAAGTCTGCCACTTATTTCTCCCAGGAGGTCAAAGTGGGATGCTGGCTTACCCTCCGCCTCTCCCTAGGATAATGGAATAGGATAATAATTAGGTAACGTTGACTTTTTGTTTCTTTCCTCACGATGATGGAATGGACTCTTTTCTTTTTTTAAGCACAAGTATTTTGCGAGCTTTCTATGCACATGTTGGCTGGACCAGAAATTTCTGCTTTAGGCAGACTGCTAAAGATGATAGAGAAGGTGACATGTGAAAGTCATTCTAACAAGATGGGTTCTGGTCTGGATGTTATTGCTCCAATAATTAAACCTCGGATCAGGCAGTGCTTTTTTAATGCTCCATATTTCCTGGTCGTGTGGCTATTTCGCTAGAGGGTTCAGCCCTCCAAGTGAACCCTTGTCTTCAATACTCATGGGGAATTCAGGCATTTTGATTTTTCAGTACATTTTCCAAGGGTGAGACAGGTGAAGACTTCTCATGTGACTGTCCCTGGGAAGCAAATGTGAGCGAAGACTGCAAAATCTATCCCTAAGCAAATATCATGCACTGGATCTAATATAAATATTTCTTTTCTGCATTAGTGCAGGTGCACAATTTTTACGACAGGTGCTGAGCTGGCTGCTGTTCAGAGTTATGTCAGCTGCTAAAGAGAACACACTGCAGGTGCCTCCTGTTTTACTAAAACCCTTCTTGGTATCTAGGCATTGCTGAATGATGATATATGAATGGTCTAGAGCAACATGTGTTGGCAGAGCTTAAAGAGCATAGTACTGTTTGTGTATTCAGTGGTGGTGATCCCTATGGAAATTAGTTGTTGTTTAACGAGATCTAGATGGCAACCAGTGAGTCTTCATGCCTTGTTTCAGTAGGTTCAGTACAGTTTTATATGAGGCTAAATTATTTGCTGGAATAACTCCACTTGCTTCTTTAGTGTTACATCAACAGAGATTTTGGCCCATGAAATGTAAATTACCAATCATTGCCTGAGTGGGGAATATTGACTT
Organism: Emydura macquarii macquarii; assembly: GCF_026122565.2. Lineage (NCBI taxonomy): Eukaryota > Metazoa > Chordata > Testudines > Chelidae > Emydura > Emydura macquarii. Next base: position 4,150,404 of record NW_027131688.1, read on the forward strand.
TCTTTCATTAAATAGTTCAGAAGAGGTACATTCTGGCATTTTCTATAACATGATCTACAGTTCCATCACATAATGTTTTAAAATCAGTGCATGTTGAGGACTTGTATCTGACCCTGTGATCCTAGTGGTCCTGGGAATTATATTTATTATATTGGTTAATCAGGAACCAGGGCTAATGTGCCATAATTCCTATTCAAAGGGCCATTTTAGATTTTGTACTAAGGTATGAGTTAATCCTGCGTTTCCAAACAGGAATGTCATGTCAAATCAGTACCCTTGATTCTGTCAAGCATTCAGCGATGCTCACAGAGTGTCATATCTGCATTCTTTTTCACTGTAGATCTCTGAAATAACGTTATCAGAACTGGACCCCCTAATTAGAGCCAGTAGGAAATTTTCCCATAAAAGACTCGTATCTATGACTAATTTCATAGAGAATTGCAGGCAAGGCTGTGTCAGAACCCTGCTTTTTGGGCTGCTGGGAACACGACTGGGGCAGCTCTCATTATGCCAAGGCTTCCAGGTTCCCTGCATGGGGCCAGAAGCCTGGAAATCCTTGTATAGGCTTCCATGGTTTATGGCTCCAGAGCAGTCCCACCATGCAGACTTCCCCAGGACTGGGGACCTGAGGCCTTGCAGACTCTAGGGGAGTAGTGAAACTGACAAGAATCAGTCAGTTTTAATCAGCTGAGGCCCCAGGAAGCACATTTCATTTCAGAAATACCATTTTCGGAAACACCATGTTCAGTGTTTCCGAAACATTTTATTTTTAATTTCCAAAATATTTGGTTTCATTTCAAATTGGACCAAAATCAAATTTCAAAACAGCAGTTTCCAAAGAACTTGAAATTCCAAGTTTTGGTCAGCTCTACCCTGACCCTCTACAGAGACTCTGGGACAAGTAGCATAGTTGGCAAGTTTAAATTGTCTAAAGCAATTCATAGAGTTTAATGGTCTCTGCAACATTTCTCTTTTCTAAATTAATGTTTGTATACACCGCTTTGAAACTGTAAAATGCTACGAACTATAAGTGCTAAATATAATTATTTTTCATTTGCAAAGAGAAGACTGAAAAGATTTCAGTATTTTCAGCTACCATATTAGGTCTGAACAAAAAAATTAATGGCAATGAACTCTACTAACTAGACAGAAAAGAATAGATAATTTAAATTTTTTTAATAGACACCTTGGACCGTCTCTTCTCACTAATATAGATTTGAAATGTCTGTACTGTATTGAATTGAATAGAGTTACTCTGAGTTTACACCAGTTTAAGTGATTTTGATCTATGGTTCTTTTAAAAGACAGATATTGCCACATATACTCTGCTGATTTCTGAAGAAGAGCTCAGTGTAAATTTGAAAGTTTGTCTCTCCTGCCAATGGAAGTTGATCTAATAAAAGATGTTACCTCACTCAATTTATCTCTCTAATATCCTGGGACTGACATAGTTACAACAACGCTACATAAAGGAGTTTAGATAGGCCTTTTAGCTTGATGCATTGCGTGCGTTTCCTCCTGAACAGACTGTGGATAGCTGCAGTCCAGATTTATAATCCTTATGAGCCTATGAAATGCACTGGAAGCTTTTCTTGTTTGTCTACGTGCTAAATGAGTTTTCTGATTTGCGGGTGCTAGGTGGAAAATCCTTTGGATAGAAATGGTTTGAAGAATGTGGAAGACCTCTTAAAATGGCTGTTTCCAGAAGACTGCTGGAAGGCCTGTTTGCCTACTTGTCTTTTTTAAAGGATTTCTTCCATTAATGAAATCAATATAATGGGCAGTGCTATCAATACTGTAGGAAATTGCATGCCAATATGGCAGCTTCCATTACAACAGCATATCCACTGGTACTGCAGGTTGGTTATTTTTCAGGGAGTGCTTTATTTCCATGCTGGTTTATCTCTACTATTTCAAAGAGTTTAGCGGCATATAGCTACTGCATGCATCCTCTGCCTTATATAAATACTGGAAATGTTCATGTTTTTATAGATATTGATTTATCGCGTAGCCTTGGATTCCCCATTCTCGATGTCTCTTTCCTAATGTTCCCTTTGATACAATCATAGAGAAGAACTATTGGTTCTTATGTCCTTTCGTTCTAAATACCTACATGAGAATAAGACAAATGCAAATGAAGAACAATACTTGCTCATCAACTGATAAAAATGTCAGGGCCTTAGTTGGGGCTGGTCTTGTTTTGAGCAGGGGGTTGGACTAGATGACCTCCTGAGTTGCCTTCCAACCCTCATCTTCTATGAGTCTATGATCCAAAACCTATTGAAGTCAACAGAAAAGGTTTCCATTAACTTCAATGAGATTTGTATCAGGTCCATAGTATGAGGATTGATAACGTGTCAGGCACTGTGGACAGAGTTCTCTGATGTGGGACACTAGTCAGGGAACTCCTTGATGGAAAGATTCAGACACAGCCCTGGTTGTGTTCAGAGGTAGGTGGGTGCATGAGGCACCTTTCCATAAATTCTTTCCCCAGGAATAAGCCAATGTGAAAAGAAATAGATGCTGGACAACATGAACTTACACATCTCTGTAGCCCTGAAAGGAAACATGTCTTGGTCTTTGAATCTTTTGTTTCTTCTTAATTTTCTCTACACTTAGGTGCCTGAAAGAGACATATGTAGGTTTATGGGACCAGGGAAATGATATGCACATCACTAATTTGCTCAAGTTCATCTATTATGTATTGTTACACTCTGTCCCAGCCCCCGGTACAGCATGCCGTTTTCAGTATTTACCAGGTCAGTCTTCACAGTGTTTTTTTACTTCCCGTAAATAAGAGCCAGTGTTCATAACAGGCTCATGTTAGACGTGGTTCTCTAGTAGGCGAAAATGAGCTCACGAGCCCATGTATTCGTAACCTGAGTCTCAGGAAAGAGAAAATGTCTCTGAAACCCTAAAGAAAGACAATCACATGTAAGGTGTAGGCTCAGAAGTGCCCAGGTTTACATGCTTAGGAGCGATCCTCTCAGGTTGGACAGTAGAGATGCTTAAAGCCATATTCTGCCCTCCTTTAAACACGCACAATCCTTCTGAAGTCAATACTTACTGTGCTTCTCTGCTGTTCCAGGAAGTCAGGGGAGCTGCCCAGCTGGACGTGAGGGCAGAGTTTGGGGTCTGACCCAAAGCTTAATAAAATCAATGGAAAGCTTCCCATTGACTTACGTGACTTTTTGGGTCAAGGCCTTGATTCTTGTGGTCCCTCTTCACTAGACTATTATACCTTGTGTTAATTGAATGCCAATTAACTTGAGGTCGTCAACACAACTGTGAAGGCCAGTGTGAAGACTCCACATGCTATGGGTACAGAACAAATGTTTGTAGCTTGTATACAAAATGTAAGGCGTGTCCACGCTTGCCTTTACAGACATCTTAACTACCTTTTGCTAGCTGGCAATCAGGGAGTTTGAAGTACAAAACTCTAATGAAGACAAGTTCTTAGAGTTTGCAAATGATTTCCTGTGCTTCACCAGCTCTGGAATTCTGTCGCTGCCCTGGTTTTCTGAACCTTTCTGATGCTTTTTTGCTCTTTTTACCCTGTCTCTACTTTCCCCAACATTTTCCTGCTGTCTTCTGTGTTTCCTGCTGCCGCCGACCCTCCTTTTCCTGTCCAATTCCAGCAGGAGAAATGAACACAAGAAATGTTAAGACACAAAGACACCTAAAAAGTATGAAAAACATGGCATGTGTATGCATGCTGCAGCAAGTGGAAGGTCAAGCATGACAGCGGCTGAGAGAGGGGACCAAAGCAAAGTATAGCAGAGACGGAGAAAACTGCATGGCATATGTACTGTAGTTAATCAGTTTCTAAAGAAGAGCTCTCAGTGCAGCAAAAGCCAATGCTGGGAGATGCTGAGCCCAGCCACAGTACTAAATAAGCCATAGCATTACAATCCTTAGTAGGCAAGCTCTCATAGGATTTAGATTAGTAAAAATGCCATCCTGTCTGCTGCACGTGGGTCTCTTTACAACAGCTTTGGGATTGTGCGAATAGGTTGCCCTTACACAGGCACTGAGCCAGCAGAGCACTTAAGCATGTGATTAGTTTGAAGTCAGTGAGATTATTCCCGTGCTTACAGTTAAGCACTTGCTGAACTTCTTTGCGGGATCAGGTCAGTAAAGCATAAGTGTAATTTGTTGGTGGATGTCAAAGATTTCTGGGTATGGTGCAAACACTAAGCAAACTCCCATCAGCGTCTTTGCATTGTTAAAATATTTTTAGCCACTGGTCTGTGTTGCAGATGGTACAGTAGGAAGGACTGTGCGCCAGAAGGCAAGCTCTGTTCTTTGGGCACAGGGGGAATGTGCATTCCGCACCATCTCTTCTGGATGCTTCAGATTTCTCCATCTTCCTTTCTCTGGCGCGCCCAGCCATTGCCCCTCCACTCCCAACCCCTTCTAGGGTAAATTGCACAGAGACTGCAATTATTCCTGAGGTGTGCCTTATGTCCACGCCCAAATGCACCCACACAAGAGCCAAAAACAATATAACCCTTGCAAGTATCACAGGTTGGCTTTAAGTCCAAACCTTTTCCAATTTCAAAGGGCTTATGATTTGATTCCCCGATCCAACTGCTTTGATTCTGGGTTGGATCTAAGCCTGGAGAAGACTATATTTTTATTTCAGGTTCAAGACAATGGAAATGATGCAACATCATCAAATTCCTGATATCTGAGACTAAATTCTTGCATGAATATCCCAGGGGAATTTTGACACGGGTTTGAAACTTGGGCCTGATTCCATTTCAAACCTGTACCTTGAACCCTAGTGTAAACTTAAGACAGACCCAGATTCAAAACATGTCCTCAACTGTTCCCCAGTCAGTATATTTTTTTTCTTAAGTAAAAAAAGGTCATACCTCCCCTTATTTCTGATCTGAGGCCTACAATAACGCTAGTCAGATGCTGAGACAGAAGTACCTGCTTATTACCCTTGTTTTCTCACTTCCCCATTTGTCCATTTCAGTCAACTGTCATAAACTTAGATTCTTAGCAATCTGGGGCAGGGATTGTCTCGTTGTTACTTGTTTGTACAACGCCTAGTGCAATGGGGCCCTGAACTTTGATCGAGGCCTCTAGGTGGTCTTGTAATACAAACAATGAAATAACTGTGCACTTCTGTACATGCATGTATTGAGAGGAGAATAACAGCATCCAGCATGTGCACCATGGGTTGACTAGAATGCAAATGGAAAGAGAAAAATTATGACATTTATATGAATGTAAAGTCTGGGGTTTCTATTTTTTCCCAACAAATATTTTACAGCGGAGGTTTTAACTACTTACAATGTCCTTTTTTCCCCCCACAATGTAACAATTTGAAGCCAAAAATTGGATAAAACATACGAAAACCCTAACAACTTGGGATCACACCTTAAATAAAGCATGGCTTCACTGATACAAAAATAGGCAGTTACGCTAACTATATGCATACCAATTTTCAGGCTGATATGGACTGAAACACATCACTTATGAAAGTCAAAAAGCGTTATTGTTACTAGGGAAATATGCTAACGGACTCCCACTACAGTCGTGTTCTGGACCCAGGCGCTCACTTCATGGTGCTTTGCTGGAAATGTGCAAAACTTTGAATTAAAGTGAAAATTCTAAAGAGACTAGAGAAGGATGAAAGCTGTTTGAACTAGTATAAAACACAAGGCCACAGAGACCTGGCCTTAAGTTAAGGGGCTGGGAAAGCAGTAAAATAACCGAGGAATTCCTTTCCACAGAGGATAGATAATATCTGGAATAGACGGAGGAGCAACAGCAGTGATTAATGTACATCGTTCTCAAAAGAAGATAAGCAATAGCTTAGTAGAAAAAAAATTGGGGCTCAAAAAATAGTCCACAGATGCAGGGCTGAGCAGTGAATTTTTTAAAAAACCAAACCAAACCATCTGCCTGTTTTAGGGTTTTAGCAACCAAGTCTTGTATTAGTTTTGATGCTGGGCAGCTGTCTGGAGGTAGAAAAACGTAAGAGGAAGCACAAGAGTGCATAGGGATGGAAGTCGGAAGCCCTGGGTTCTCTGACACTGAATCGCTGTAGGATCTTGGGCAAGCCACCTAACTCTCTGCATCTAACTGTGCTCCTCTTTAAAATGGGGATACTGGGTCCTTTTGGAAGTGCTTTGAGATCTCTGCATTTAAGGGAGTCTATGAGGGAGTGGAGAACCTCTACAGCAGGAGGCTAGATGGAGATGGGGTGTAATTATTTGTTTGTATGTCTCTATTTGCCCCTGCAATGTGGTAGTCACTGTCTATGCCTATTTAGTCCCTGCTCTGAAGAACTCCCAGTCAGTGATGATGAGATGCGTGCAGGGCTGGGGAGAGGGGTAAAATATACAATCTGCCTATTAGCTATCCCCACCTTGGCTGGTGCCTTGCGGGGATCATAGCAGAGATAAGGGGAGAGGTGATGTAGGAGAGGGATCAACTCAGAGATCGTGCCTCACGCATGAAGGGAGGTGTGGAGGCAAGTGCAAAGATGGACGTGGGATAAGCTAGCAACAGGGGATAGAAGCTGGGAGGACTGGCAGAAGCAAAGGAGCGGGGACGTGGGAAGAGACAAAATGTCAGGACACCGGCCCTCCGTAGCGTGTGGTGTTGGCTCAGCAGAGCTGCCTATAGGCTCACCACTCACCGCCGGGCACAGTCTCAGACTCTACGTGGATCTGACTCAGTGTCAGGAGTTGGAATGGAAGAGAGGCTGATACGAGGGGGTTGCTAACCAGGACACTTTATGGAGGGCGTTATTACATGTCAGAGCTAGGAGTGACCTGCCAGCCCTGCCCGTGTCTCCTGGAATCCCATTCTCTGTAAAACCAACAAACAAAAAACCCCACAGAGCCTGAAGAGAGGGACATTCCCCATTTACAGGGCACATGGTCACCTCGTTTATCAATAAACACCATGTCGATGGCAGGGGAGATGTTAGCATGGTGGATAAGAACCAGGGTTTGCGGGGATCCGGCAGGGAGGCAGGAGTTAGGCATTGTTTGGAGGAGCAGGAAGGAAGAACACTTGTGAGAGAATGTTTCCCAGTCCTGATCTAAAGAAGAAAAGAGACGGCCAGTCCTGTCTGTAAACTGAAGCTGGGAAAAATGAGGCAAGGAAGAACTCTCTCACACAATGCACACTTAGCTTGTGGGACTCATTGCCACTTGATGCCATTGGGTTCGAGAGCATAGCAGGATTCAAGCCTGGATGTTTATGTGGAGAATGGGGATAGCCAAACTTCGAGTGGCTTTTGTAAAAAGTCTGGGAAGAGTTGCAAACCATCAGGCTTAAGCCAACCTTTCAAGTGTGTGTGTTAGATGGAAACTTTCCCTGAGGTCAGGTTGTCCCATCACTGCATCTGTGGCGTTTCGTGCACCTTCCTCTGAAGCATCTGGTATTTACCACTCTGAGAGAGAGGATGCTGGGCAGGATGGGCCTGAGATCTGATTTTATGCTGAAGTTTTGCCCAAAGTCCTATTAGGGCACTGCTCTATTCTTTCATTCCCATTGGATTGTTATAGGCACAGGTATATAACGAGAGACCGGAAATTCATGTTGTTTGTACACAAACACATTTTTAGAAAAATAAAAACGCTAAGGAGTTAATGTGTGCAATTCCTCTCTTAAAAACGATGTCCATTAAAGACAACCATTACTTTCATAATGGGAATTTAATGAGGAAAACATATTAGAGGATTATTAATTTTTTCATGTTAATTTAATGGGCTTTGCTCAGTCATTTCGAGCAGGCATCATTAGTAAAAGAAAAAATTACATCAATTAGAATCGAACCCTAAGGCTGCTGGAAAGTTGGGATCTAATTGTCAAAGCTTAAAATACTTCCAGCAAATCAATCTCTTTACAAAACGTAAAGTAGCTTTCCATACACAGCACTGTTGCAGATGGTGCCTGGAGCTTTGCATTAAACAAGGCAAGGGTACAAAGAACGCATGACTGATCGTATGCATCGCACTTCTTACATATGAAAAACTGCATCATTGTAAGACAGGCTGATAGAGAGATGATGGGGACCAAACGACTTTAAGATTCATAAAATCAAACAGTTAGTTATTTTTCTTTTATTATTAGGGAACCTGGGGTTATATTTTCACCATATGTTGGGTAGCATCAAAATTGAAGACTTGGAGCCTTTGCTCAGACTATCTGCTTCCCTTCTATGAGAAGTAGCATCTTCTAGGCTACTGCTTCAGGTCTTCTATACAGCAGAAATATGCAGGCTGCCTCAGTTTGTGTCCACTGCAGACATTGCACCTGTAGTAATGGATCTTCCCATTACATTCGGTAGGAGTCCGATCAGGCGCTAAATTAGTCAGTGTTGCTGGCTGTGGCACTCTGGCAAGCAGGGGCCCGGGCTCCCCCAGTCATCAGCAGGGGCACAGACTCCTCTGGTCCCGGGACCACAGCAGGGAGAGTGAGCTCCTTTGGCCCCGGTGCTGGGGGTAGACTGCAGGGGGACAGTGAGTTTCTCCAGGGCTGCAGGGGCGGCTGATACCTCCTTCAGCCCTGTGGCTGCGGCAGGGACACAGAACGTGCCCCTCCACAAGCCGTCAAAGTCTGATTCCTGCATGCGCCCCTGATGGCAACTGTTGTGGAGTTGCTGAATGGACCTGAAGCAGACTTTATTTCATCAAGAAGAAGCAAGAGAGCTCAGATACCATGGAGATGGGGGGGCTATAAAATCCTAAGGAGAACTAGAACTGCTAGAACGTGAATGTGAACACCAGAAAGCAAAAAATGAAACAAAAAAAAAGAAGGCGTACCTCCCAGCCTGACATAGGAAAACATCATCCTCTGTTGTGTGAAAGGGGCATTATGTGTCGTAATGGACATGAGAGTATATTCCTCTTTGCTTCTGTTCTGCACCTCTCATTTCCCCCTGAAGCCTCTCCCTAATCTATGGCTGTGACCCTTTCTTCCAGCAACAATAATGAGGTGTACAGAGAGCAACCCAGAGCATGCTCTCAGAACTATTCCGGGAAGGCTTTGGCCTGAACTTCTGTAGAGCAATGTAGAATAGCTAAACGTTTTCCACGTCTCCAGAAGGAAAGGTGTTAGCTACTGCACGTGAGAAGGAGAGCGGCTAGATGGGGTCTCGGTTGAAATGCACCTACTGGCTGTTCTATTCCGGCACAGAATGTTAACATCTATACATGAGGCTGCACAAAGTACAGTTGGACGTGTCATCTAGTGGTTTAAGTATATATGGCCTTTAGGGTTTCATTTTGATTGTCAAGTGCCTTCATTTTAAAAAGCTTATGTATTGTATATTTCTTGACCTTTTTTAATATATTCATCTGCTCGCTAAAGCTATTTGAAGGATATACCACTGTGGTTGCTGGAAAGAACCTCAATACATACGTGACATTTTCAGCATTGCTGATATAAATACATAAATAAATAACATTTCTGCTCTAATTGTTAAGGCTCAAAACTTCCTCCTCACTCACAGCAATCAGAACTATTTTCACAAATTAAATGAACCCACTAGTACACAATTAATTTCACAGCAAAACTTTACGAAATTATAACATGGACCATGGTTTTAGCTCCCTAATAAAATACTTACATTGTAGATTATTTACATGAGTTTTGTTGCTTTCCTGTATGAGTCCAGCATTCAAACTACTAGTCAGTCACCAAGACAGTCCGATTTCTAGCTGCAGTAATTCCCCTACGTAATTAACAATACGCAGCCATCCACGCAGAGGCCTCACAGTAGGGGGAGCAAGACACATCAGTTTTTCAGTAATTAAGAATTGTTTTTCTACACCAGCTAACAGTAAACAAATATAAAATATCGTATGACATAAATAATAGGACTTACTGTTGGAAATCTATAATTAATTTCTTATTTCGTTGTAATTAAGTATTTATATTTCTTCCTATAGCAAAAAGAATTGTATTATTACTACAAACATATTTCTATTAAATATACACATTTAAAATATATAAATATACATATATAATATTCCTGAATGTCAGAAGAGAGCAATTATTGAGTGATCCATCCCCTATTGTCCACTACTAGCTTCTGGCAATTAGACGTTTAGGGACACCCAGCCCATGGGGTTGCATCTCCGACCATCTTGGCTAATTGCCATTGATGGACCTACCTTCCATGACCTTATCTAGCTCTTTTTTGAACCCTGTAATATTTTTAGCCTCCACCACCTCCCCTGGTAACAAGTTCCATAGGTTGACTGAGCATTGGTTGAAGAAGTATTTCCTTTTGTTTGCTTTAAACCTGCTGCCTATTAATTTCACTGGATGATCCTGGTTCTTGTTACATGAAGGAGTAAATAACACTTCCTTATTCATTTTCTCCATACCATTCATGAACTTATAGACCTCTCTTGTATTCCCCATTAACTGTCTCTTTTCCAAGCTGAAAAGTCCCAGTCTTTTTAATCTCTCCTCATAATCTCTCCATACCCCAATCATTTTTGTTGTCCTTCCTTGTACCTCTTCCAATTCTAATATATCTAATGTATCTTTTTCAAGATGAGGCAGACAGTATTCAGTACAGCACTTAGATGCATGCTCAAGCATTCCATTGATTTTAAAAAAATTCTCTGGAGGGGATCCTGGCAATTACAGGCTAGTAAGCATTACTGCAGTAGTAGGCAAACTGGTTGTAATTATAGTAAAGAACATAATTATCAGACACACACATTAACAGAATAAGTTGAAGAGTCAACATGGCTTTTGTAAAGGGAAAGCATGCCTCACCAATCTATTAGCAGTGTCTAAGGGGGTCAATGAATATATAGAAAAGAGTGATCATGTGGATATAGTGTATTTGGACCTTCAGAAAACCTTGGACAAGGTCCTCACCAAAGACTCTTTAGCAAAGTACATAATCATGGGATAAGAGGGAAGGTCTTCTCATGGATCAGTAACTGGTTAAAAGATAGGGAAAAAAGGGTAGGAATAAATGAACAGAGTTCACAATGGAGAGAGATAAATAGCAGAGTCCTCCAAGGATTTGTACTGAGATAAGAGCTCTTCAACATATTTATAAAAGACCTGGAAAAAGAGGTGAACAGTAAGGTGGCAAAGTTTGCAGCTGATACAAAACTACTCAAGATAGTTAAGTCCAAAGCTGACTGCACAGAGTTACAAAGGGAGCTCACAGAACTGGACAACAAAGTGTCAGATGAAATTCAGTAGTGAGAAGTGCAAATAAAAGCACTTTGGAAAACATCCCTATTGTACATACAAAATGATGCCTTCTAAATTAGCTGTTGCTACTCAAGAAAGAGCTCTTGGGGTCGTGGATAGTTCTCTGAAAGCATCTGCTCATTGTGCAGCGACAGTCAAAAAAGGTAACCGAATGTTAGGAACCATGAATCAGGATAGGTAATAAGAAAAAAAAATATCATAATGCCACTATATAAATCCATGGTAGCCCCAGACCTTGAATACCACATGCAGTTCTGGTTGCCCTATCTGAAAAAAGATATATTAGAATGGAAAAGGTACAGAAAAGGAAAGCAGAAATGATTGGGGGTATGAAACAGCTTTCACAGGAGGAGAGATTAAAAAGACTAGGACTGCTCATATTAGAAAAGAGATGACTATGGGGGGAATATGATAGAGCTCTGTAAAATCATGACTGCTGTGGAGTAAGTGAGTAAGGTGGTGTTATTTACCCTTTCACATAACACAAGAACCAGGGGTCACGCAATGAAATGAATGTTTAAAAACAAGCATCTGGAAGTACTTCTTCATGCAACACACAATCTGTGGAACTCATTACCATGGGATGTGCAGGCCAAAAGTACAACTGGGTTGCTGGAGGATAGGCCCATCAGTGGCTAATAGCCAAAGTTGTCAGGGACGTAACCCCCTGGTTATGTTTAGGTGTCCCTCAACATCTAACTGCCAGAAGCTGGGAGTGGACAACAAGGAAAGGATCACTTGGTAATTTCCCTGTTCTGTTCGTTCCCTCTGAAACATCAGGCACTGGCCATTGTTAGAAGACAGATTACTGGACTAGATGGACCATTGGTCTGACCCAGTTTGGCTATTCTTAAGTTCTTGAATTTAGCTGACTGCTAAATAGCCAGTGCATTGGGATGGCCTTTTGGTTTTATTGTTTGCTAAAAAAGAGAGGCTTGGAATAATCCCCCAAAAACCTTTGTTTCCATTTCTGCACCTGGTGCTGGCAGCTCCGTTTTCATAATTCATAATCTCCACTCATGCTTTAGTAAATAATTTAGAAAGTTTCAAGGGTACTGCCAAATAAAAACAAAAAAAACCCAGGAACAAATAAACAAAAAACAATGCTCAACGCACAGTGGCATTCAGCCCTTGAAAACCAAGCATGCATGAATAATGCATACACATAAAGTTGTTTAATTTACGGAGTCAGATGCACTTTTGTTAAGGTTTTGCGTCCGCTCGCAGACATTCCCTAGTGTTCAGTATGTAGCCACAAAAGGCATGTCAGGATTCTCACAGGGGCTGGAGACACTCTGGAGAAACAAACTGCTGAATTTCAGACAAAGAAGAGTTTGGGGAGTTCTATGTATCAACAGGAGCGAAATAGAGGTTAGGTGAAAAGGAAAATTAATAACATTGAAAAGCTGCTTCCAACACACTGATGTCCTCAGAGTAACAGCGAAAAAGCTGTGCTCAGATCTCAGTGGTTTTTCTGCCGTCCTGATAAACTCAAGCCAAAACTCACTGAAGCCGCTGGAAAGCTCCCATTGATACCAATGGGCTTTGGATTGGGTCCTGTGGCCCTTATTCTGCAAAGCATATCCGTGTTTGTGTCTAACTTTACGCACGTGAGTCATGACTTCAGTGAGATTACTCATGTGCAAAGTTTCCCATGTTCTAAAGCACTTGATCTGGTCAGGACCTATCTTCACAGAATTTCCATTAGCATCGGCTGAAGTTGCAAAAGAATACTGGCAGTTGAAATCTATCATGCAAAACTGATAGAATTTATCACAGAAATACGATACCAGAAACGGACTCCTGCTTGTACAATGTGTCAGACACAGAATACGCAGTGGTATGATATGATCTAAAGACTTTATTGGCAGGAGGTCAGGCGGCGGCCAGCCTGACTCTTAAATGCGGGAATCCTCTGCATAGGTATTTTTACACTGTGCGGCGCTCAGTTTGTAAAGGCAGAGCACCAAGTGACTACATAAATAAATGCATGTTGAAAGTTACAGTTATGTGCCGTGCTAGTGAGGTGATTTACTCCGTATTTGGCCAGCTGTTTATAGCAGCAGTTCATCTGGGGTCTGAAGTATTAAAAGTGTTCAGCGGTGCAGAGTCATTCCCTTAGGCACGAAGTTCTACTGCGTCTTCCTTACTTGACTTCCAAGGGAGTTGATGTTGTTCAGCAGGGTTTGACTCACCTGGTCTGACTGAAAGCCCACTGCGTTCTGGGCGTGGGAGTAAATAATCTGAGCTAAAACTTTGCACCCTGGGAGTTGATTCTGCCCCACCGAAGCCAGGTAACTGAGTGGGAGCAGGCTTAGACACCATATGAATGGTCACTGGTCTCCTTATGTTCTAAAGAGCTGAACAAATACTGCTATCTCCACAGTAGCATGCTGCGTTACTTGAACTTACTCACTATTCAGTAATATAACTGGGTGGGGTGCATAACCAAATGGGGGAGTGTCAGAGGAGAAAGAGGAGCTGTGTGGTTTCCTCAGTTTGCTCCCTCCCTACCTGATTATTCTCTTAGGTACCCCCCGTCCCACCAGCAGCCTGACCCCTTCTGGCCAATGAGCTCCCAGACCCACCCCCTCAAAATTTGAGAGAGTGGCTCTGCAACTTGCACTTGGGATTGCAGTCCTACCCAGATTTTGCCTGGCTGCCCCTCCATTACGTCAGAGCGGTGACTGGGCCAGCCATGAATGAGTGGCATTGCAACCTGGTGCAGAGGGTCGCAGAGCCATTCTGTTTTGGCCCAACCTTGAAGTGGGTGAGCCACAGTCCAGGGATTGATGTGAGACTCAGGAAGAGCTGCCTGCTGTTTCCTGGTCTGTAAAGTCTCCTATTGATTTCAGGGGGTGGGATCAGGCCTGGATGCCCATTATGTGAAATGCGAGGCCTTCCCTGCAGTAGGGATGTAAACGTTGTATAAAGAGAACGGTTAAACGTGGGGGGGAGAGGGCGGTAGCTGTGCTGTGCTGTGCTGGGCTGGGCTGGGCTAGGCTAGGCTATCTCTGCCAGGCGAGAGCTGCCTAGCCGGGGTGGTAGCTGGACAGCTCACACTGGCGGGGAGCTGAGACGAGCCCAGCTTCAGGTCCCCCACCCCTGCGCCCCTGCTCACGGGGAGCCGAGGCCAGCTGTGGCTCACCTCCCCCCACACCCCCACCCTGGTCTCCGTGCCTCCCCGCCGGGAAGCTCATGTGGAGCTGAGCCTAGCTATGGCTCACCATCCTCCCCCCCGCACTGGGATCCCCTGCCGCTTGCGGGGAGCTGAGACCAACTGCGCCTCACCCCCGTGCTGGGCTCCATGCCTCCCCCTGCTGGCGGCGAGCTGAACCCAGCTGCCGCTCCCTCCCTCCCCAGTTTAAACGGTAATCAGCTGTTTAAACGTTTAAATGGTTAACCCTTTCACATCCCTGCCATGCAGTATGTATGTTGTAGAGAGGAAAATGGGCAAGAGAGACGCCAAGACTGGTGTGGCTGGGTGGAGAGCAACAACGTGAAGGAACCTCTTGGCAGGTGCAGCATCATGGCTCAGGAGGTTTTAAAATGAAGTCATAGTTAATCAAAGCAATTCCTGACCTCCGTATTTCTGAACCTGTTTCTGGCTGTGAGGTTTGGAGAGCAAGGGCCCAGTTTTACAAGTACAAGTGAAAATTCCGGCTCCTGGTCTGCGGTGGCCACAAGACAAGACGTGTCGACTGCTGGGCAGTTTTCAGAGCATGCAGCAGTAACAAGGCTCTCAGTGCATTGCTGAGCACGCAAGGCTTTCAGAGATTTTAGTACAAACACCAGCGCTGCAGTGGCAGTCAGGACGGCTGACATTTCCCGATAAGAGAGGCAATCCGAGGTGGAGCACGGTCATATCACCCAGCCAAAGCATCGGAGCCAGGAATCGCATGGGAACAATCCATTTGGAGTGTGCGTGCCTGTAGATGTGCTCAACAGTTTACAGCAGGTCTTACCACTTGCACAACTAACATTGCCCGGTGATCGAATTGCCACCCTTTATGTCAGTTGCTCAGCTTGTTACTGGCTCAGCTTGTCTGCGCTACCGTCTTCTGCAGGCCTAGTTCTGTTGGTCAGGAGTGAGATAAAGGTGTGATCCCTGACTGATATAACTGTGCTGGCAAACAAGCCTAGTGTAGACGCAGTTATACCAGCAAAAATGCACTTTTGCTTGTATCCAGTCTCGAGCCTTTACCCCTTCGGCAGTGGAATTCCACGCTCTCCCAGCCTCCGCTGCAGTTCCCTGTGTATTGACCGGGCTTACCCAATGTGTCCAGTGGCTTTTGGTACCCGCAATTCGACCAGTGGTGAAGATAGTGTTCAGACAGCATAAACTGAAGTGTTATTTGTTTTTAAACGTTTAGAGAATGAGGGTTTCAGAATAACAGTCCTCACATGTCTGTCTTACCTATAGGCTTGCCATCCCCTAATGACAGCTTTGGCAGGCCTCATTACCTCAGAGACCCCCAGCGGGTCCTGGGTCTCACCTTGCTTACCCCAAACAACTCTCTGGCAAGAGAGAGAAAGAGAGTGACCCTTTAAACTCTGCTATAGTTCTTTTGTTCTCCTGGGTTCCCTGGCTGTGGCCCTTCTGGAGAAAAGCAGCCCAAAGCTCAG
Organism: Emydura macquarii macquarii; assembly: GCF_026122565.2. Classification (NCBI taxonomy): domain Eukaryota; kingdom Metazoa; phylum Chordata; order Testudines; family Chelidae; genus Emydura; species Emydura macquarii. The sequence continues at coordinate 4,166,247 of NW_027131688.1, forward strand.
CCGGAGATTGAACCAAAGTTCTTGGAGTCAATGGGTCTGGTGTTGTTTCCTCGACACCCCTCGTGTTTGCTGAGAGGCACCTTATCTTAAATTATTCTTTATTCTTTCTACTTTTTGCTGACAGCCCCATTACACTAAACCAATATATTCCTACAGTAAACATCCCAATAACCAGGTCCACATGCGTTACTGATAAGCTGTTACAGAGCAGTTCCAGATCCATCACCATCATATTAGCCCTTTTGCCATGGTATCAAACCAGGAGTTGAATTGCTTGTCTGCTATGGTGCCTAAATCCTTTTCAGAGTCGCTGTTTTCCAGGCCATGCCCCCACATACCAGAGGTTCCTAGGTATATGGCCATGTTTGAATTGACCCGTTTACCAGCCAATCTAGTTTACTTTGTATGACTACTCTGCCTTTGTGTTTATTTACACTCCACCATTCTTTGTCATCCACAAATTCTCAGCAGAGATTTTGTATTCACTTCCAGATCATTAATGAAAATATTGAATAGTATTGGACCTAATACCAATCCCTGCAGAACCCCATTAGAAAAACCGCTCTTTGACGATAATTCCCCGTTGACAAGTAGCTTTTGAGATTTGCCAATTCTTAATCCATTTAATGTGTACTTTATTGATGGTGTATAGTGCTAATTTTTAATCAAAACATCATATGGTACTAAGTCAAACGCCTTACTGAAGCTTATGTATATTATATCTATGCAGTTCTGTTGTGTTATCTCTCTTGCCATTAGATGGTAAGCTCTTCAGGGCAGTGACTGTCTTCCGATACCTGTACAGCATTTAGCTCATTGTAATACTGGTAGCTAATAACAACAACCAATATTGAAAATAATGTATTAAATATTGTATGTATCTGCTAGCATCCGTACAGAAACTGCTCTGATGAGTCATGTGCCATTGTTGAAGCTGGATGACAACTTTTAATCTTTCCTGGCTCACTTTTCTTTCTGATGCTTTTCTAAGAAATAGATGCAAGCCCCTCCCCCCCCGAAATTGTATGAAACATCCTGAATTTACTTCTGCTAGCTTTTGTTTCAAAGACAGATTACAGAGCAACATGCCATTGAAACCTGTGTACTGTCAGCCTGCTTTTTCTTCATCCATTACCTGGCTGCATAGCCATAACATAGGTAGCCTTGACTAGTAGAAGAGTACAGCTGCTACTGTGGCACTGAATTTTATCTGTGCTTATTTGACACTTAGCTACTAGATCATTAAGAACAAAAATCTGTGTTTTAAAGTGAAAATAAATAAAAAATCCTTTTTCAGTCAGCCACAAAAACTTTTAAGTGGTGTCCAGGAGTGATACCTGGAGATTTTTTACATTCAGAGCAGTTAAGATTACCCACATATTAGTTACATCAGAAAGACTTCTTGAAACTGCATGCCATAGCTATATGGAAGAATCTCTTTGCCTATACTGTAGCACCTAGAATATATTGGTGGATTTTTTTGAGTTTTGACACCATGGTTAACCTTGGTTCTCTCCACTCAATTGATGAGTCAAGTCACTTCTGTTGTAAGATAATATGACCTGTTTTGCAGAGAAAGTTGTTCAGATACAGGCCAAGTTTTCTGCCTCCATGATAACAGATCTGTGTATTGCGGTGATAGACACATGTCTGTACAGCACCTAGCACAATGAGTGCATGGCTAGGTTGGCCGCTAGGCACTCAAGCAATATAAGTGTTTAATGATATCTCCTCTGCTGATGTTTTGGCCATTGTCACTCACTGAGGTACTGGGCGTGTTGGGAGAACTTTAGAGCCCAACCTGTGTGTTAGACTTACACCCTTCCTCTGTGATGGAGGCCAACAGAAGAGTCAGGTCCCATTAATGGAGATTGTTAATGCCTCCATAAAGGAAGAGGGTTGCCATTGACTTTGAAGCAGGCTTGCATGCCCCGTTTCCCCAAGAAGTTTGCATGTGGCATTGACTTCTAGCCTTCATTGGAGTCAGAAGATTGAGATGATTGTGGTGCAACTGCTCATACTGTCTAGCTTTTTGACCCACGTCACTCTGGTCGCTGGCCTGGATGTGGTACAGAAATTGTGATTACTTCTCTGCTCGGTGATCTCCTAGCAATGGTAAGGAGCTAGAATCTATGCTGATCTATTCGGATCTCTCACCTGCCTTCAGGACCACGCGTTCTGGGGTGGTGGTGACTCACTTGCAAGAGTGTACTCAGGAGGCTGCTCTGGAATGGCTACATTTCCTCTAGGTAGAGGAGTCCAAAGGGCCAAAATGGCCCAACTAACTGAAATTGCTTCTTGTGCTGGGTGCCATCTTGTTTCACTTCTATATGGGACCACTGTGGGTCATGATGTTCTCAGTTTGCTGATGGCACCTGGCTTACTATATTCCTAACAGCCATCCAACAGAAGCAATCTGAATGCCTGACTCAGTGTCTAGTGGAGAGTCGGTCTCAGTCTTGGATACACTCTGTTCCAAACTGAAGACTGGTTTTGTCATATAGCGCCTCTCCCGTACATGAAGCTGAAGCCTCTTCCCTAATGCCAGCTACTTGTAGTGGTTTCTTCCCTCCCGTCACATGGCCTGGATTCTGCAGTATTTTTTTGTGGTGGCTGGTGCCTCCAGACTAGGTGACTCCTCACATGGGGTGCTGTCCCTTGAGGACATGGCTAATTCGACCATTTCTGGCTAGGAGTGTAGACTCCGGTACATGAGAAACAATAAAGTACAACAGCACAAATCCCAGCACGGAAATGACCCATCCCGAAAATAATGTAACAAAAGGGGACTTTAGTGGGAGCAGGAGCATAGGATATGCATAGGATGTGCTTTAGAGGTTTTTAAACTGTGGCTTGACAAACCCTCACTGGGATTATTTAGCTGAGGTTAGTCCTGCTCTGAGCAGGGGGTTGGACTAGATACCTCCTGAGGTCCCTTCCAACTCTATGATTCTATGTGGGGCAGGAAAGGGTTAGGGTTAACTAATAAATACTAAACGTTAATCAATCAACAAATATCCCACCTCCCAGGATTCAAAATATAGATCAACCCTCTGCTCCCTCCCTGTCATCTTCCCAGGCAGATCGTACGCTGAGGAGGAGTCCAGAGATGAGTGCCGCAGTGCTCTCAGTGTTGGTCAGCTAAAGCAAAAAAAAAGGGTCCTCTTACTGCATCTTTGAAGGATTCTTTCCTGGCTCCCTGGTCTGGAGCTCTGTGGAGGTCTGAGCTGGCTCTCAGCAGGCAGTGCTGGGCAGGACCTATGCCACTCTGGATGCCCAAGAGGCTCAGTGTGTCATCCAGGGGCTGATAAATGTCAAGTGCAAGTTACAGTTGCAAAAAGTTTATTTCATTATACATTTTAGATCTGGAAAAATCTTAAGAGCACTGAGATAGTGAGATGATGTGTCGCACAAAGCAGACCGGTCAATCTGCTTTGAAATGTGGCTCTCACAGTTTTAGTAAAGGAGTCTGGATCAGACGTGGAATGGCACCACTTCTTCTGGAACAGCTGTGAGACCTGCTCTTATTCTACTTCTTGTTAGCCCCCGCGTAAGCATTTGAATTCTCTTTTGACACTTTTACTCACTAATGGAAACCAACACTAACCTGGTGTGCAATTATAGGCTCCTTATATAAAAAAGATCCCTAAAAGCAGTTGGCCTTGCCCCAAAAAGGGAAGCATGAATCTGTCATCCAGCTAGCAATGGGATTTATAGCAGGTTTAGTTAGTCACTTGATAGACACTCTCATTCACTAAGGCTTAAATCCTGGCTTCAGTGAAGTCATTGGAGGTTTTTTTATGGACTTAAATGGTGCCAGGATTTCAGATAGATCTTTCTTACAAGTAGATAAAATGGCATTTTAAAAAGCTACCAGATGAACAGGAGCAAAAAGCACTGAAGGGACCAAACTTTAAAAAGCTGGCACTGATACTGAAAAAAGCACTGTTCGTCCATTTAGGGGCCAGATCTACAGCTAACGTAACTCACTCTAGCTTAATTGTCTTCCATGGAGCTCTATCGATCTATACCAGCACAGGAGCTGACCCTGAATGCTTCGTTAGGGCAAGATACTCCTGATACCTTCACTCGTGGTGAGTAGCGCTTTACTCCACAAATAGTCCCAGTAAAGTGAGCTGGGATGATGTCAGAGGGACACTCACTTCTGGAGTGCCTCTAAACAGCTAGGTGTGGTACTGCAGTCCTTTTCTCACCCCCGGTGCCTGCTGCAGGATCCCAGCCAACCCTGGTGCGTCTTCAGTGGTTTGGCCCTCCATCCAAGTCACAAAATCCAAATGAACCCCTTGGACTCCAATAACTAACAGTCTCTTTGCCCTCGCTACCATCTTGAGCTTTGGCTCTGAGTCCTTAAAATTCACCCCTTTGTTTGGGCTCCCAAATAAGCCCTGTCCCTATCTTGGGTTTACCCCACTTTACCTATGGCTGCTAGAGGAATCTGGGCCCACCCACTACGCTAGGTTCTAGTTCACGTACCCAATACACAGTAGCCATTGACTGCTTACCTCAATCCGTCACTGATATTTCCCTGGAGCTCTTCCTTCTGGGCTCTTTATCTCCAGCCCTATCTCAGGGCCAGTGTCCTCAGGTTCATCTTCCTCTGCAAACCCAGTGTAAATTCAGCCAGCCATAAACCATGGCTACTCGTCAGGCTCCTCCAGTCACAGCCAGGGACTGTCCTGCTAAGGCTCTGCAGCTCCTTGTATCTGAACCTGCTGGGCTCTGAATGGCTGCTTCTGTGAGGCCTCTTTAGGCAAGCCTGGAGCACCTAGCTTCACAGCTCCATCCTGTTGATTCTCTGCGGCTGGGGCAGGGTGGAGTAGGACCATGAGGCCACCTGTAGGGAGGAGTGACACAAAGGTCACTTGTTTGATAACATGGTATCTGGCACTGAGTGTTTGGCCTGCTAAAATTTAGGTTAAAGTCTCACCTTTAGGTGGCAAAATCATTCCTTTACTCCTGATTCTGTGCTTTTTCTGCCTGTGAGAGTGAGAAGCACCTCCTCCAGTGAGGACTGCAGATATGCCACCACTATGTGCTGCCCTGCAGAATTGTGTACATCGCTATGACATTCCAGGGTGCAGCCAGACCAGTGAGGGACTGTGTCACCCCTGCCCTGCAACCTGGGGGCCTCACAATGCTTTGCTACTGTAATGTCCAACCCAGGCCCCTCACAAACAGACAAACAGCATACAGGCCACACCCTGAGTGTCTGTGTACAGTTTCAGCCTACCAGCACACTCCAGTCACACTCTGGTCTCCACCAACTTTGGTTACCACTTTCAGGGTCACCCCAAAACACTTCCAGTCCCAGAATAACATGTCTTTCCCCCCCCAAAATATGTGTTCTACACTGTCCAATCCTCTCCTGGACAGCTCAGATATTTTAGGTCTTTTGCCCCTCTACGGAGATCAATATACAACAGTTTGCTATTTTAAATGGGGTAACCCTAACAATTCACAACACTGGATTGGTTTTGATTAAAGAATAACATAAGTTTATTTAACTACCAAGAGAGAGATTTTAAGTGAGTACAAGTATCGGGCATTAAAGTCAGAAATGGTTACGAGAGAAGTAAAATAAAAAACACTTCCTAGTACTAAAACTTAACAAACTAGACTTGATTCAAGGCGAAATCCCTTACCACATATTTCCGATAACATTGCTGATCACATTCTCAGGCCAGGATCTGCTCCCAAAGTCCAAAGGCTGCACTTTACCACTTTCTTTTATCTTCTTAGGTGAGAGAGATGGGAGGGAGTGATAAGTTGAGGTATCTTCCCCTCTCACCTTTATAGTCCAGTCTCCCTTTGAATGCATTTTCCTGAGTGTTACCCCTAGATCAAGCTTATTCTTCCTGTGAGGACGGAGACGAGTCTCATGGTGAAAAGGGTTTCATACTGTTGTTTGCTAAGATGCAGATCTATTTGTTCCTGCCCCCTCTTCCTTGCTAAAGAAAGGCCACTTGATGGGTGATTGCCCATCAACCTTGATCGCTGGCTACAGCCATCAGCTTGTCCTTTGTCTTTGAGAAACTGGTTTACCCAGACTTGTCTGATAAACACATTGTAGACCTAATTTCAGCTTATGTTTATAACTTTATATTTAATGTTGCCACACACATTTCATCATGATATTATTGACCAATGAGTTATGAGTTTTCAAATGATACTTCATCAGGCATATTTTGTATCACAATTATTACAATGGTCTGTAGGGTCTGAATACAGGGGTGCATTTGGCCACAATTGCATCCCTGTGTTCGTTGCTAGAATGAGCCCTTGTAATTAAATATACAGCACAAACTATTGTTTATACTGTACATACTGTCTAGCTAAAACATCTCCAAATTGCTGATCAAATCATGTTTCTGGAACACAAATTGATTGCATATTGTGCTTGCCTTCTGTACAGACACAGGTGATTGGAAAGGATGCATCTCGGGTAAGTGGTGATAATGTGACATTGATTCTTGCCAAGAAATTATTGTGTGCAGAAAATAACACTTTTCCTATGTCTCCTTGGTTTAGGGTGCAAGGGCCTGGTCTAGTTATTAGTTAATATTTATATTACGATAGCGCCTAAAGACCTCAGCCAGTTTGGGCCCCATTGTCCAAGGTGCTGCAAAAAGATGTAATAAATGGCAATTCCTGTGCCAAAGGGCTTACGGTCTAATAGAGAGATATGTGGGTGGATGAGACAAACAACAAGGCAGGGGTCCGAATGGAGAGACAGTGTAACAAATCTAATAGGCTGTGTGCAGTTCTCAGGCAGTCAGAAGCAGTGATCACAACTCCCCACCTGCCTGGCTGCTCCAAAGTTGCAGTTTCCTACAGGCATCAGAGCAAAGGGGAGTTCTAAGGAGTGACTTGGAGGTGCCTTGACAGGTTTGAACTTGGGTGATTTTCCCACACGTACTGAGTGCTTGCCAGAGAAGTGAGGGGGTTGATTCTGGCATAATAGGAATCTTCCCATTGAGTTCAATGAGTCTTGAAGCAGTCTTTCCATGGCTACATTTGACCCGTGTTAGGTAGCTTATTACTAAGCACCATGAGCAATGTAAATACTATTTGCAGATACGGGTGCTGTGTGATTAGTGTCCCGGGTGTTTTCCCCTTCTGTGCCTCAGTGACACACGGTAATGGTGCACTGCACGGGCGCACAGAAATCTCAAATGACGTCTGCTGTGCTCTGTGTTACGCTGCATTGTTCCAAGTCGTTGTGTTCAAATGCTGACACAAATCAAAGGTAAATAGTGCTAAACCACATAGAGGACAAAATAGCGTCAGGATGATATGCTGTCATCAATACGGCCTGCCACAGTTCAGCACAACTGCACCAGTATTTCCCTTTTGTGGCCCACCATGGGCCCCTGCACTCAGGTTTCTAGCCTCCCCCATCATCACCTCCCTTGGGCTGAGACCTGTGTTTTTGTAATAGTTTTATTAGCACAATTAGTAATATCACAAACACTGCAACATAGCAAAGTAGGGGGAAGTAATATAGAAACTCCAGCAATCTCATGCTTGCACCGTCCCTCGTTGGGGAGCCGTGTAGTAGGCAAGATGACACACCAGTGGTCCTTTGGCCTGGCAGGTTCCAGGAAATCTCCCTGGAGTGTATGGGCCTAATGCCACCTTTTTTCATAGGTTAGCTAATGCCTACTATACTCAATGTACATTCAATAGGCATTTCAGTCCCTTTTTCTGTATTTGTATTTCCCCATCTACTAATATTGAAGTGTCCTTCCACAGGTCACTAAATCCATTACCTAAAACTTATCAGCTTATGTATCATTTCGTTACTGTGGCATTCTTGTGGTTGAATATCTGCTAATGTTTCTATCTTAAAACTATCTAAAACTGGTATAAACTGGCATCTTGCATTTACATGCCAACAATTTAGCAACACTTACTTAAAACATCACTCTATCTTGTGACCTCTTGTAATATAAGGTCATCTGCGAGTTAGTTACTTTTGCTAAGGCTTTACGCCTTAGGCCTCAGTGAGTTTGGCTAAACTATTATCTTACAAGCTTGAGACCTGTAGGTTTTTGCATTACTGCGTTAATTCATACCTATTGCTCAGCTATATGCCTATATCACTGGCTACAAATTAACTGGGAACTTAACTTTTATGCAAGTACATTTATTCTTAAGGTAAAAGCACTACAGAGAAAATATTAAAAACAATAAAAAGAACCTGTATGCATAATAATAAGTTTATCAGAGATCACAAGTTGATAATAGCTCCTAGCTCAGAACGAGCACCACCATGAATCTGATAGTCACTCCTTTATCCAGCTTTGTGTCTTTGATCTGCAGTGACCGTGAATAGGTCATAAACTAGACAATAGGTTTCTCCTCAAGGCATAGTTTCAAAAGGATGGGTATAAAGGTGGGTAATTTGCATTCCTCTTCTCCAAAGTATTTTCTAGGAAACCCACTCAACTAAAAATTCAATCTTTGTTTTAAAAGAGTCCTTTGAAGCTCATAACACTTCCCAGGGTTTACATCAGTCACGTCTCCCTTTTTGAGAAGGTATACACAATCACAAAGTAATACATAAATACATGCATTTTTCATATAATGAACTCCTAAGATACACATACATAATTCAATAAGTTTTGTTCAGGAAACAACCATATATGTCACTTGTTTGTTCCCAGTGTATATAGCTGTCTGGAGGGTGACAGTTCCACTTTTTGACTATTTTCTAGGTTTTCAAATTTGTTTTCATTCCAATATGGAATGGAACAAAACCATTCAAATATTTTCATGAAACAAATTTATGTTGAAATGGCCATTTTTTTTTTGTCAAAAACCTTAGCTTTTCATTTTGAGGGTTGGGTTGGTTGGTTGTTTGTTTCTCTCTCTTGCTCGCTCTGACTCTTATATCATAGGTGACAGAGAGCCTTAGACCTCAAAAAGCTTTCCAACAAAAACATTTTTGAAATTGACGAGTCTGCAATATGCAAAATGTTTTGATTCAATGAAAAAGCATATTGAGACAAAATTTCATTTAGTTGAAAATGTTCCAACTGGCTCTACATCTGAGTAGCCTTGCATGTGACCAGCAAATTGGCATTCATGAGCTCTTTGGACTTGCACTGTAAGTCTGAACTGTATTTATTTGCCATTTAAAATAAAGAAATAGACTAAAAAACTCTCCACACAAACAACACAACCTCTTCTTTTCCCAGATCTGATTTTTGTCAAAGAAATATAAAGATAGAGTTATAAAGTCTTCCAAGCAGGGATGTGCTAATGAAGATGCTGGTTCCATTTTATTATTCTCTGCTAGATTTCATGCTAGATTTGCATGAAAACAAACAAACCCTATTTGTTTTGTGACATTATATTCACGGTGTGACTTGAACAAATAGAAAACAGAAAATGCCAGAGTACAGCGAAGAAAATTGTGAAGAAGAACCTGAAGCTTTACTGGAACTGACTATAGATTCCAATACCTCGGCTTTCCCCATCTGCAGGAAATAGGGTCATTGGAATTTTCATCTTGCAACTGAGACTCTATGACTGATTTTAAAACTAAAGACAGGTTCCTGGTGATAAAATGAGACCCTGATCTACAGCTGGATCCATGGCCAGGGACCCTTCTTGGGGCAACAGAGTGAAGCAATCAATGCTCAGTAATCTGTCCAGTGTTGACTGAAGTGTGTTCTCATGAGGTTTCTGGACCACCTTTAATCAGAGAGGTTCAGAGAAGTAGCCAAGGTCTGGACTCTTGACCAAACAGGTTTGTCTGTGATGTTCTCATAAATGATGCTATCTCCTTGATACTTGTGACCGTCATAGGTGGCACCAAGGAATGTCAATAACCAAATTATAGGATTTAAAATCCAAGGATGAAATCCCAGGCCCAGGGAAGTCAAAGGAAAAACTCCCATTGCCTTCAAGGGGAGATATGATTTCAAATGAAATATTGAAGGGCAGATTTCTTGTCATTTGTTAAAATCCATTATCAAGGAATTTCTGGGGTGATGAGACACTGGGGTGACTTGTGACATCAGTCTGGATCAGTCACTTTAGGTCACCAAGAGTCATGCCAGCTGTGAAGCACCAAAACCAATGCAGCTTGCTAAAGGAATGACAGTGTTCACCAGAAAATGTCTTTCTAGATTTAAAAAAAAAAAATTCAAGACCTAATTTTGATTCCCAGATAGAAAGAGAGTGCCTCCCTTGAACACAGGCCAGCAGATCACTCTTGATTTACTGGAGATAATAACAGTTCTTCCGAAACATTTTTAAATAGCTCTGCTTTCTCCTGGAACAAAATTGTGAACACTTCGAGTATGTCTACACGGCATCTGGGAACAACCCAGATCTGGGAACAATCCTCTAAGCCCAGGTTCCCAGACTCTCACTGGTGCACTAAAAAGACCTGGGTAGATGTTGCTTTGGGCAACATAGGAAGCGGAGCTCTCTAGTCCACCCACCCATAGCCTCCCAGGCTTGGAAGCCCAACTGCCTGCCTGAGCCGCAAATAAGATGTACATTTTTAACAGGGGGGTTATTACCCTTTGGAACAACTACCCGAGGGTCATGGTGGATTCTTCCTCACCGACAATTTTTAAACCATGAGTTTTAAAAGCTACACTCTAGTTCACAAGGAGTTATTGTGGGAAAGATCTATGGCTTGTTATATGGAAAGTCAGACTAGATGATCATAATGGCCCCTTCTGGCCTTGGAATCCATTCATCTATTTTTAGCGTGGGTCTGTGGACCTGGCTGCGAGAGTCGCTTTCAGGTGCCGTGTAGACAAACCCATAGTGACTTAGTTCATCACATAGACAAGCTTGGCATTTGTCCATGTAAAGCTGTGGTGTGCATGGACTGCCCACACCTTTACACAAGACATCCCTCAGCGGGCTGAAGCACTGCTGCACGCAGCCAATGGTTTGATTACTCCCTAGGCTGTCCCAGCTGGCGGCTCCAGCCTGTCCTTTAAAGGGGTAGTTCGCTCCTTCACAGTCCTCTTGCCCCTTTTTCATTTAGTTTTTGCAGTAGAACTATGATCTTATAAGAGGTCAAAGGCACAGCCTTGCACTGGCTCCTACTCCAGCATGTTGAAGAAGATGAGGCAGGCCCCAGCATGAAGTCCTATCTCTGTAGCACCATTCATCACTGACAGCTAAAAGCATCAGTTGCATGGCCGTTCTGCCCCAATGCAACTAAGGCCCAGTTAAACCAGAGGTTGTCCTTTTGATTGTTGTTTTAACTCTTTTCTTTTAAGCACAAAAGGGAATTTATAGTGAAAAAAGGTACCTCAAATCCTCTTTATCTGGATGCCTCTGAACTAGAGGCAATTGTGCTATAGCTTCACTGCAAATATTGATCTCATTTCTCAACACTGCCCTGCAGGATTCCATGGCGGCATTAATTCGTGGCCATTGCCCTGCCTCATCTCTTCATGAGTTAAATGTCCCAGGTTCTCCCTGGCTCCTGGAGATGGGAACGTTTATTTTTATTCAAGTAGTGTTTTTTTAAATGCACCCAACTATGTCCATTTATGCTCCTGGAATGATAAATTGACATACAGCATCCTCTGAAGATCCATAGATTTCCCACAGAAGGGGGCTGGGCAGAAAATCTATTGTCTGCACCCAGTGCTGGCAGTATAAATAACCTGCTTTTATACTTCAATCATACCAAAATGGTTTCTCCATTCTTAATTGAAAGCAGCTTTGCTATTTTTACCTGTGACTTTCAGCAAGCTAGCTCCTTTCATGTGGAATAACCCAGGTTTGACGCCTCATCAGGATAATGTGTCATGGCCAGTTACATCTGCACATTGCATTAAGCTGCCTAACATGATGTGCAGGTGTGATCAGGCATGGCATATCGACCTGGCGTTCCGGCAGATTCAGAGGGGCTCTGGAAAGATGGCTTGTCAAAAATTGCAGTGAGATGAAGTTTGCACTTAAGCTGCCCTACGTGGACTGCAGAAGGAACCAAGCAGTAACCTTTAGTAACTAATTATTACTGGGGAAAAGAAGTGTGCTGTGCTTGATTGGGAAATGGCCACGCAGTGAACTTCAGGAGTACACATCACATCAAAATCCTGTAGTGCCATGCTCACTATCTGCCGTGCCCAGTTCCTGCTGACAAATCTCACGAATCCCAAAGTAAAATGGAACAAAACACTAGTTAATTAATGTTTTATGGATGGACCGTTCTTTCTTCACGATCAGAACTTGGATGAGTTTCACAAATATAAAACACAGGCATGGCTCAGAGAGCACGTGATAAATGCTTGTAATAGTAAAGGATGGTAACTCTATTAAATAGGGGCATTACAATCACGTGATATTGCTGGAGAAGAGCAGATTATCGGGAGATACTAATGAGCAGTACCATTAAGAGGACAGTACAGCTAGGACTAACCCAGATGTCTCCAAAGGATCCAAGAGGCTATATACCAATCTTCATTTGTTAGGTATCTAGGTCATTTCCAGTTATGCCTAGTTCGGTTTCCAGAAGAGGATCCTAAAGAGAGCGTCTATTCTTGCTATTAAAATGTGTGGTGCTATTGACTCTGGGGCTAGGCTGTGGCAAGTAGCTACAGCTCTGAGCAGGGCAATAATCCTGGGTGCTTACCACTAATGGCACAACATGCAGGGAAAATAACTTTGAACAATGGATTCCTGAGATGCCCACATGAGAGCAACATGTGGGGACCAGCGGGAATGCCCCTCGTACCCTTACCTAGCCTCTCTCATGGGGCAATTTGGTGAGATGGCATGGCCTTGTGAATAGGGCGTGGGACACAGGAGGCCTGCATTCGGTTCTCAGCTCTGCCACTAAACTATTGTGTGAGCTTTGGCTACTGCCTATGAGATCCTTTTTCTCACCCTTCCCTTCTTTGCCTGTCTGCTCTATTTACATTGTCAGCTCTTCAGGTAGGGACTTTCTCTCATGGTGTGTGTGCACAGTACCTACACCAAAGGAGCCCTGATCTTAGGTGGGGCGTCTAATACAAATATATAATAGTAATCTGGTCTGGTACAGTGGGTGCCAGGGATTATGAGGGGGCCTACCTCTGCTCCCATACTGTCAAAAGCAAAACTTCCACTGAGGATAACATGGGCCTCTCATTCCTGATGAAATTTCCAATCAGAATTAACTTTGCATTTAGCCTTTCTTTCTGAGGGTCATGCATTCATGTGCAGAACTTAATCTGGGATTATGGAGGTCAAGGTCATTGATTGAATAATTTGGGGCTTGATTTCTCAAATGAGTAGTGCAATATCTGCCCCTGTGTGCATACACTTCCAGATATGGGTGGGCAGATCTCTAATTGATGTGTGAACATGGCTTAATAGGCACCTGCCAGCTAAGTGTACGCACAGAACAGAGTCGGGCACGCATAGGGTTATCCAGGCAAGGAACAGAAACATACTGTCAGCGAGGCTCTGCACAGCTGCAAGGGTCTGCCTCCATGGACCTGGTTGCAGGACTGGGACTATAGATAGGGAGAGACGTTGTAACTTAATTTTATATGTTGTCATCGTCATACTGTGTGGAGTGGTTCATGACCTTACGTGCCAACCTCAGCACTATCAAAAAGAAGGGCAGATGCCCCAAACTGGTGGTGTGGTCTCCAATTAGATTTTACCTACCCAGTAACAAATGTGAGCTCCTGGATCACTGTAACAGTCTTATTGTAGAGTCACAGACAGTCCCCTTGGGCTCTCCAGCTGCTACCTGCCCAGGCAAGCTGGACTCAGTGATAAATGGTCACTTACACCCAAAATCACAAAATACTCAGGTTGCTTCCAGCCCCAAGAAACCAATTCTAGTAGAAAGAGAGAGCCTGAGATAAGGGGCTTGATATGAGGTCTACGGCTTGAACTAAAGTCAAGCCCTACTAATATAAAGTAAAGTTATCAAGAAACGAGCTATGAACAAAAGTCCGGCCCTGTTACAAAACACCCTGCTTGCAGATTCACTGTCCAGAACATGAACTTGGCACGAACAGGGCTAGTCTTGCGAAGCCAGGCACTCCCAAGAAAGTACGAGGCAGAGGGTATTCCTGTATGCACATTCCAGGAGATGCAGGTGCCCCCTAGCATAAAGGGATGGGCTAACCCCGGTAGTGGGAGATGGAACAGAGACACACAGACCCAGAGTGAAACAAGCGTGGGAGGATAGGATGATGGATACAAATGTTCTGTTTTAATCAAGTGTAGGGTTGGTGATTAACCATGTCTGAGGGGCAATACGTAACTGGTTTGTATCAGTGTATAAAAGAAGGATTGCAGAGGGGGTGTCTTTGTCTGGCCTAGGGGAAGTGGAAGGTTCTGCCGCTCAATGTAGACATCGATCCAGGGAGCTAGAGCTGGGCTTCATCAGCAATAAACCTGGCCGCTGAACTGAGTCTGTGGTCTTACTGGGCAGCTCAATCGAATTCTGTTGTACTGGCTATCTGGCCAGACCCTGGGCAGCACACAGAGAGAACACCCACAGCCGATGACGGGCAGCACAAGTCACTTACCCCAGATCAGTTTGTACCTTCTCTCTCTCACCAAAGGCAATAATTATAGCCAACCCTATAGTAAACTAACTAAGGGTTTATTAACTAGGAAAAAGAAATGCGAGAGATTTTTACAGGTTAAAGTAGGCTACATATAAGCACAGATAAGTTACAGTCTATGATTCCAAAGGGTGAAGGAGATGTTTGTCCACTGAATGTCTCTTAGGGCTAATCCATGCCAAGCAGCATGGGGATCTGTTTGCTTATGTGCAGGAATCTTTGCCCCTCAGAGTCCAGACAGAGTAAAAGAGAGAACCATTCCTTCTTGTGAGCATCTTTATATCCCCTTCCCCCAGAGTTCAAACCGATGGGACAAAGGCTCCTGCACGTAACTTCTTCATGGGTGGATGGAACAATCAGCAAAGATTTTGTTTTACAATGGCCCTTTAAGTCTTGATAGTCCTTCCTGATGTGCGGGGGAACTGCTTTTCCTGCCCAGGTTCACAAGTTCAGAGCAGGCATTTTTCCAAGTATAAAGCAAAACTTACATATTGCCTTACAGCACTGCATACAGACATTACTAGTAAGATGAATGCGTACAGCAAATTGCAAGCATTTGATGGAGTCTAACCACCAAACACATTCTTATAAGTCTAACACCGATCTTAAACAATACTATCATAGAGGTGAGTTGGTCTGGTTTCCAGCCACGAATTTGTCAGAGCTCAGCTGATGCCTGCAGACTTGGTAAGAGCTGGTACCTGGTTTGCCAGCATCACAGTCATATTTCACATATTTCAGCTATGCATTTAATAAACCCCTCTCAAACTTATAAAAACATGCTTTCTGACAGGGGAGTTTCATATGCCACTAGATTTAATAAAGATCAACATAGACAGCTTCTTAAATAAAGGGTTTATATCCTGATATTCTCAAATTACTTTCTGTGCCATAGGACAACTGCACAGTACGTTTCTATAAAATTCAAATGTCACGGCTTTACACCAATCCAGCAAATACCAAAAGGAAACCTCCTCTGAAATCATTAAATCCCAGCTCATTTTATTTTCTGAGCCAGCCACACCTCACAGATATTTCCTTCTCAGCTGTGATACATAGAATCATAGAATATTAGGGTTGGAAAGGAACCCAGAAAGTCATCTAGTCCAACCCCCTGCTCAAAGCAAGCCCAACACCAACTAAATCATCCCAGCCAGGGCTTTGTCAAGCTGGGCCTTAAAAAACTCTCAACACCTCCCTAGACAACCCATTCCAGTGCTTCACCATCCTCCTAGTGAAAACGTTTTTCCTAATATCCAACCTACACCTCCCCCACTGCGTCAGACCATTGCTCCTAGTTCTGTCATCTGCCACCACTGAGAACAGCCTAGCTCCATCCTCCCTGGAACCCCCTTTCAGGTAGTTAAAGGCTGCTATCAAATCCCCCCTCACTCTTCTCTTCTGCAGACTAAACAAGCCTAGTTCCCTCAGCCTCTCCTCATAAGTCTTGTGCTCCAGCACCCTAATAATTTTTGTTGGCTTCTCCTGGATTCTCTCCATTTTGTCCACGTACTTCCTGTAGTGGAGGGCCCAAAACTGGACACAATACTCCAGATGTGGCCTCACCAGTGCCAAATAGAGGGGAATAATCACTTAGCTTGGTACCATGAGAGCAAACTGCTGTATTGCCCTTATCCTTTCTCATTACATATCACAGACTGTCACTGCCACTTACAAATTTAGCGTGCACTGAACAGACTAAAAATAAGTTCAGTTCAGGGTCAAGTTTCCTGAAATAGAATGAAAATGTGCAAGGCTGTAATGGGAACAGCTAATATTTGTTGCATGGGTCATAAAACTTCATAGTATGTTGTGACTGGTGCCTCAGTTATCTGTAACATTCCCTGATTAAAAGAAGAGGCTGTCATTTCGGTAAAAGAAGTCTGGACAACACTGGGAATTTTGAGCTTTGAGCACATTGAGGTTTTGAGCTTGATATACTGAGTTTTCTGCATGGCTTGCGAATTCAGTAAGTTGCAATTAGTCTGCACAGGTTAGTATTAAAACCCCAGTAGTTCCTCAAATGTGTATTAAAATCAGTCATGCAATCCAGGGGGTTGGACCAGATGACTTCCTGAGGTCCCTTCCAACCGTCATCTTTGATGATTCTATGAAAATATATTAATACATATGCAGCATTTTACTTCTATTTGATTTGCTGCCGTCTTTTCATGGAAATGTGTCAGTGAATACTAAGTTCTGAGAAGTGCGGGTTGCAAACCACCAGTCTCACTAGAGTTGAGTGAATCATTCTTTGGTTCACTTGCAATTCCAAAAAATCAGGGTTGGGGGAATTTTTCCAGGTCATTCTGATTTGAGCATTTATTAAAAATAAAATGAAAGGAAATTTCTAAACAAAGTCATTTCAGATCAACGAATTGAAACCTTTTCAGATATCTGGAATTTTTGTTCCTTTTCTTTTTTTCTCCAACCAAATCAAATTGACGAAAAAGACACTAATTCACAAAATTTTTCAGTGTTACCGAATCTGTATTTTTTTGCTTGGAAAAAGGTTTAAGATGAAAAATTTTGCTCAACTCTGCTTTCCACAACTTGTATTTCTTCTAAATTCTAAGTGGAATAGAATGAAGATATACTATAAAACTCCCCTTCGACGTTTTAAGGAAACTGTAGATTAAGCTCTATTTGATCCTGAGAGCCACAGTTTACAGGTTTCTGGTTTGTATGAAGAGCATTTTGTTAGGTTAAGACTACTCCCACCAAAGATGTCTGTGCCTTGTGGAAAATGGACATTGTTACTTTAGTGGTTGTCTCCCCCTTTCTAAGACTTTCAGCCAGTTACAGATTTCTTGCTGATGACTTGAGAAAGATTCTCCACTTAACAATATGAAAGACATGATATTGTGTCCTTCTACTCTGCGTGGCCAAGAAAAAGTAGCACTTGAGTCAGTCTTGACACGCTCCCTTACACACACATTCTCACTCTCACACTCTGCGTGAGCATGACACACACACACTGTAGGTCGGTGGTTCCCAACCTTTTTGGCTCGATATCATTCTTACAACCCTGAAGGGCCACCAGTTTCCGCTAGTAGCCCCCTTCCCCACCCCGCTGCAGCCAGATGGAAGATGTTCTCGCTGATCTTCCATCCCTCTGGCTGCAGCAGGGAAACCTCATGCATCCTGTAGACCTGTGTGCTCCACCTGGGTCCCTAGGCAGCGGATCCCTTCTGCAGCCAGGGGGACAAGAGATCAGAGCTCCCCTCCCTTTGGCTCCAGCAGGGATCCCAGCGCCTAGGGACCCAGGCAGTGCGCTTTGATTTCTGCTGGAGCTGGGAGAGGAGAGCGCTGATCTCCCATCCCTTTGGCTGCAGTAAGGAGCTTACACCTGGGTCCCTAGGCAGCAGCTCCCTTCTGCAGCCAGTGGGAGAGGAGCAGCGGGCCACTTTGAAAGACCCCGTGGGCCAAAAGTGGCCCATGGGCCATGGGTTGGGAACCACTGCTATAGATAATGACCTTCATTTGAAGGAAGGATTGTATTCTTGGAATCCAGTGACTATAGAAAGTTATTAACAGCTGGTTTTGTTAGCCTGAAATATAAGAAGCCCCAAGTCACTAGAGACAAGCAAAACCTGTGTAAGAGATGCATTATGTCCATAACAATAGAACTAGGGCCACATTCACCTGCTTTCCAAAGATTGAGAGAAGCTGAGACAATGAAAGCTTGATCCTGCTAAGTGCTGATCTCCTTTCACTCCAGTTGAAACCAGGACGGTCAAACGTCGCTTGGCAGCTCTTAAGAGATGCTCGCCTCACTTGTAAGATCACTCACTTTGCAAGGAAAGAAGAGATCCACTAGCGTCTTCTGTACTTAGTCAAGCGATGGCAGATCAGTTCAGTTGTCTCTGTCTGTGTGTTTCTCCAGTCCCTCCCCTATTTCACAAAGAAGGGATAGGAAAACATCACAGCGTTCTAATGATCAGTGACGTGTGAAAAAGTTCTGATATCCTGTGCATTGTACATCCTGAAGGCCAACATTTCTCAGCAGTGATGTGGCTAATTGGATTCTCTCCTACAATTTGGTCATACATAAAGCATGTTCCTCTCTAAAATAACCACTGCTGAACAAAAGCAACACACACTTCTAAATCCGGCCCACGGTAGACATCTGCAATACAGGTGCAGATATTGCAATACCTCATGGTCAAATGCAGGCTGAAGGTAATTCAAAAAGGGAGTCTTTAAGCTGGCTTTAAAGAAGTATGTACCTGTAATAGATGACTGTTCAGTCAGGAGTGAATTCTGTGTAATGGAGCAGAATTTAAGAAGCTTGGTCTTGGTAAGTGAAAAATCGAGTGTGGGGTTGGGCCAGTGCAAAGACGGAACAATGGTTACCCAGGCTTCCAGACCTCCAGTGAGACAGGCATATAAAAGAGAGAGCTTAGCTAGAAGAACCAACTCTCATAAACAGGGCAGAGGACAGGCAGCTAGCTGTTTTTTAACACACTGATGGGAGTTTCTTGATGTAACTGAACAAGTTGCTTCCGACATCGTTTTAGATTGCTGGCAGTCAGCCCAGGCAGCAAGGGGGGGCTTAAAGAAGTATTGTGCACAGGCCTACAGTGGGGGAATAGTGTCACCCCACACCCCAGAAGGGAGCTTAGGAATGGTTGTGGCTGTGTTAGGCCACAGCAGTCTCTCTGCATTTGTTCTCTCCCCACGCGATGCAACCTCCCACACCTTGTTCCCCACAGCTGACCTGTGGGTCAGGGAGAGACTATCCTTAAGCCTTCTTTTCTGCAGATGTGTGTCCAGGAATGGGGCAGAGGAGACCTCATCCTGCAATGTCTCAAGCAGCCCCATCCTAGATCGGCTCAAGGTGAGCTAAATTTGGAGCCCCGAGATAGTCCATCTGTTGTCAGTCTACTGAAACTAGAAGCGGTTTCCAAAGCAGAAAGGAACATCTCAGGGGAGTTTTAATGGGATAAACCGTGACTCAAAAATCAATCTCCAAGCAACACCTCGTGTACGGGAGATTTTGATAGACCAGTAAACGGGCCAGAGACCACATGATAATGTAAGATTGAGTATCATATTTGTTGCTAATAGCAGCCAAACTTGGTAGGCCTTTCAGCAGGCCTGTGCCACCTTGGCATGACTAAGCCAGGAGGGTAGGGGAGCCTCTTGCTCAACCTTTGCCTGACCCGGCACCCCTCCCTGATGCTCTGGTGGATGTGCTGGGATCTGTGTTTCAGGAAAAGCCCAGTAAGCTTATTCATGCATGCCCTCTGGGAGGTGTTTCTCCAGGCCTCGAGATATGCAGATTCTGTAGGAACACATCTAGTTAATTAAGTACTCTGACGACTTTAGGTCTAGTTTTTGAAACTTTTATTCTCTTTCTTGACCTGTTATTGTCTACTAACAAGGATAAATCAGGGGGGAGAGGCTTGGACTGTTTGGGGATCTCTTCTTGGACACAGCTTCTGGATCCTCCAATGGAAGCTGGAAGATCAGGTCAATCAGAAAGCTGTCGCTGTTTCCACTCAAGTCACCCCAGACTTCGGTAGTGGTTGAGGGTTGGGGTGTTTTACTAACCTGTTGTGGATGTGTGTAAGTGCTTGAGCCTAAGTAAAATATACCTTTAAAGTAAGAACACTCGTGTTGTGTTTGAACCTAAGTAAAGTATGGCTTTGTAGTAAGAGCTCTTTTGTGTTATACTGTTTCTACCAATCCATCTTTTGGCTGGATGGCCATGTCTCCATTTGGCTTATTTCCTGACACCACCTCGCATGAAGTAAAGTTACTCCGAACTTTGGGTTGGCAGAGCCCTGGGTAACACTAGTGGAAGATCTACCAGTGCCGCTGCTTTGGGCCTGTATTCAGTGCGGCACTTATGCATCTGCCTATGTCCTATTGATGTCAAGGGATGTAATGTGTTTCAAGTCAAGCACATACTTACGTGTTTTGCTGAATGGTGATGGACTTCAGCATGTGCTTAGGTGGTTTGTTGAATTAGGACCTGAAGGGACAGCAGCAATCGGGGGGTAGGGGGAAAATGCTGAGTTTCAGGGGCTATTCACAGAAAGAGGGGCAGGGAAGGGAATGAATGGCCAAAACTGAGCTTGGAGAACTTCAAGGCTTGCAGAAGCTCTCTTCCCTCTCTAATGAGGGAGCTGTGTGCCAGGCCCAGGTTGGCTGCAAGCTTCACTCCCTCTAATTACAAATCTATTCACATGTTCAGCAATGATCTAATTAACGTACTAAAACGATCATGGTAGATTCATATCCAAACATACTGCTTGAATTGTACGTATGAGAAATAATGCAAATGATGCATTTATTGCTCGTGTCAATTGGAATTAACTAAAGTACGGGACATTTCTCTTAATTCTGCATGCATCGAATATGCGGCATTGGGTGCTCTGTGAACAGCAAATCAGTACATCATTAGTGTAAAAAATCACTGGGAGCCCAGACTTGTAAGTCTTCCATACACGGGGCTCCCACTGAAGACTGGGTCCTAAAGGATGATGAGAAATACTGGACAGCTTTAACATCAGCTTGTGTGCATGCCAGGATGGAAGCCGTCGCTGTCTGACTCGTTTCAGGCCTGCAGAATGGCCCTGCAAGTTAGGAAACCTAGAGGTCTGGACCTAGATCCTCAAATGCATTTAGGCTCCTAACTCCCACTGGAATCCTTGAGGATCTGGTCCCTAGTCCCTGCACTGCTATGAACCATGTGCAAATCACTTCATCTCTGTTTAGACTGTGAGCTCTTTTGGACAGGCACTGCCTCTTACTATTTGTATGCACAGTGCCTAGGACCCTGGGACTCTGACCTCCGCTGTAGCTTCCAAGTGCTCTTGTAATACTAATAGAACAGCCAGCCATGCTCCACGGGCCCCATTGCTTCCTACATGCTGAGGCAAGGTCAAGCCAGATTGTTGTGTTAGAGTGTAGACAGTTGTTGG
This sequence comes from Emydura macquarii macquarii, assembly GCF_026122565.2. Taxonomy (NCBI): domain Eukaryota; kingdom Metazoa; phylum Chordata; order Testudines; family Chelidae; genus Emydura; species Emydura macquarii. The sequence goes on from NW_027131688.1 coordinate 4,187,752, forward strand.
TTCACCAATAATATCTGAGGGCATTAGTTGTGTCTGAAAGAGCAGTTGTGAAAAGCACACTCCCAATTGCTACTAGTCCGTCCTTTCCAGAATGATCCATAATCTGATCCACTGCTGCTGTTTAATATATTTTTGAATGATCTGGAAGATGAGATGGGGTGAGTGAGAAGGTGAACCGATCCCGTATGTCCATACATGTCTATAGCAAGCTACTTACTCCATTTTGTTTTGTCAGTGCCCTCTTGCGTATACCTTCTCTGTTATCTTTGACTTGGGTTCCACACGGTGTTAGCAGAGTGCTAACAATGCAGAGTTGTCAAGTGTTGTTCATCTAAAGGGCCTCCCATTCAAATGGAAGCACCCTAGGACAGGAGTGTCAAACATGTGGCCCGTGAACCTTTTATGTCTGGATACGGCCCATGATCCTTTTTGGTCTGGCCCCTGTTGGCTTCTGCCGAAGGGTAGGATGGCGCGAGATTTATCGGTGGTGGGCAAGAGGCTGCAAGCTGCCAGCGAAAGTGAGGACGCTGTTGAGATTTCTCGGTGGCGGGTAAGATGCCACGAGCTATGGACGAGGGTATGGCCCACTTGAGTTACATCTAATTACAATCTGGCCTGCCATAGGAAGTAAGTTTGACACCACTGTCCTAGGACAACCTTTGTGCATTTTTCCTGCCTTGTAACAATTTTTAATGTAGACGATTCATCCTTAGCTATATTTCCCTAATCCCTGGGGCTGAATCTCCTGTACCCAAATAGACAGACAGACACACGCATACAAGAATTCCCTGTGCCAGATATTAAACCCATTTAAAAATTGTGGCTTTAGAACAGAACTGGGTGCTCACTGAGTTCAAGCCCTCTCCAAGAGACAGGAGTCTGGGGCAGTTGTGGGTGTTTTTAAGGTCTGTGCACAGGTCTCTGGGCAAAACACATCATCATTTGGACAGCACAGGCTTCCATGTAGGGTTTAAAATGCAATTTCCTTTGGTAAACAGTGTTTAAAAACCTTGGATGTAGGTGAATAAATGTTTTCCTGAATCTCCAAAAATCAGCAATATACTTGTGGTTTCAAAGAGCCTGAAACTGTGCTGTTTCCTCCTTTTGCTAACCCCCCTTCCCCCCCCACACACACACACAGTGTACAATTCAGGCTTGCTACCGAGCATAATTTAGGAGTCAGAGGTTACTTTAGAGCCGGTCACTTCTTTCTTATTAATAGTTAGGAATGAGGCCAGGGAAATAGCACATTGCTACTAACTGAAGGTGATAAAGCCAGCTCATTGACCTCTTAAATTCCCTGGGACACATTTGTCCTTGATATGAGTAGATTTGGCAATATAGAGGCAAGACCTTTGTGAGATCTAATAGGTTGTGTCAGATAGCTGTATGAATAATTCTATACTGGACTCCTATGGGAACTGGACTTCTTAGATCGTTCATTCAGCCTAATAACTCAAAGGTGAAAAGCTGCCTGGCAGGTATAGGAATAAAGAGGACAGTGGCCAGGTTTTTAAAGGTATTTAGGAACCTAAAATGCAGATAGGCACATAGGCCTTTCTGAAAATCCCTCTAGACATCCGGGTCTAGGTTGGTTTTAATAGGAGTTAGCTGTTTTTGAAAGTCCCACTAGGCCCTTATCTAGGCACCTAATTAGCTTTTAAAACTAGGCCCAAATAACCCTTGATTGTGTCAGCAAAAAATGTCTGATGAGTATAATTAATTAATGTAACTGATCAAGGAGGGGAGAAGAGTGTTGCTGCATACACCTGGTGAGGGAACTTGTCTGGGAAAACATGGCATATGGAGAGTTGCTGTCTTTCTTGCTGACAAATATATAAGCAAGAAAGTATTCAAGAATTCAGAGGGATTAAAGTGGCGGCAATTTTAGGGCTGGACATCATTAGACATTTTCAGTAGTATGGACAAGCGGGATCTAAGTCTACATGGAGTCTATCAGAAACCAGGTGTTCGAAGATCATTGGGCTTGTCTACACTTACCTTTGAGATTTGGTGGCAGTCGACCAGAGTTACACAAACTACGCAAAAACTTGCGTAACTCCTGTCGACTTCTGTGCTTCTGTTCTGCGCTCCATCTTCAATGCACTGCGCCACTTGAGGAGGTGGTCATAATACGTCGATTTCTGGATTGACTGAGCGGGTCTTCACTCACCACTCAGTCAACCCAGATAAGTCAATCTGATGGCGGCGAATTTGCCGCCGTCAGTGAAGACATAGCCATTGTGTACTCCACTTAGGAAGGAAGAATCCCATGCACAGCTATAGACTGGGGACCGACGAGCTGGGCAGCAGCTCTGCAGAAAAGGACCTGGGGGTAACAGTGGATAAAAAGCTGGATATGAGTCAGCAGTGTGCCCTGGTTGTCAAGAAGGCTAATAGCATATTGGGCTGCATTAGGAGGGGCATTGCCAGCAGGTCACAGGAAGTGATTATTCCCCTCTATTCGGCATTGATGAGGCCGCATTTAGAATATTGTGTCCAGTTTTGGGCCCCCCACTACAAAAAGGATGTGGACAAGTTGGAGAGAGTGCAGCGGAGGGCAACCAAAATGATTAGGGGGCTGGAACACAGGACTTATGAGGAGAGGCTGAGGGAACTGGGCTTGTTTAGTCTGCAAAAGAGAAGAGTGAGGGGGGATTTGATAGCGGCCTTTAACTACCTGAAAGGGGGTTCTAGGGAGGATGGGGCTAGGCTGTTCTCGGTGGTGGCAGATGACAGAACAAGGAGCAACGGTCTCAAGTTGCAGGGCGGGAGGTCTAAGTTGGACATTAGGAAAAAGTTTTTTACTAGGAGGGTGGTGAAGCACTGGAATGGGTTACCTAGGGAGGTGGTGGAATCTCCATCCTTAGAGGTTTTTAAGCTGAGGCTTGACAAAGCCCTGGTTGGGATGATATAGCTGAGGTTAGTCCTGCTTTGAGCAGGGGGTTGGACTAGATGACCTCCTGAGGTCCCTTCCAACTCTAATATTCTATGATTCTATGATTCTATGTGCAAGCACAAAGCAGTGCTATGGAAAAAACCTCCTGAAAATCTTTGCTGGCTTTAAAGGTGCCCTGGTGACAAATAAAGCATAGAGAAGGAGTTAGACCTGTGCAAGCATCTTATTTTTTGTTTTTCGGGTTTTTGTTTTTCCAGTGTAAGTCTGAAAAAAATTGATGAAAATGAAAAATGTTGTTGAATTTTTTTTGGAAAAAGAGTTATTTTCCAACCAGCTCTAATGAAGAGCTCCTTGGGGAAAGGGAGGAGTAGGAGGAAATAAGAAAAATTCTTGAGGACACCTTGAATTTTGTGGGCTTAAAGAAAGATTGGAAGCATGTGAAGGGATTCAGGCCCTGATTCAGCAACGTCAAGCCTGTGTCTATTAATTGGGAGTATATGTTTAAACCCCATTGTTCAGTGTTGAATAGGGACAGGATTATTTGCTTTCTTGAAGTTGAGCATGTGTTTAGGTGCTTTGCTGAATCATGGACTAAATTAGGAAATGGCATGGTCAAAGCAGGAGGAAAGGAAGGTGACTTTAGCAGTGCCACTGTGGATAGTCTAGAAGAAAAAGAAATTTGAGGCAAAGAGCCTGGAGAGGGAAGGTGGCAGCAACAGAGGTGAGAGTTTTTGAAGAAGGAACTTCTGCAGTGACTGTCATCCTGGTTTGAAATTCACATAGATAAAACCAAATCAAAGCCCTGAGGTCAATTCACATCTATGATCCCCAATCAAATACTGAAATTCCATCTTTTTTCTATTGAGTGTTCTCCATACACACTACAGACCTAGGACTACGTCTACTTTCCAAATCTGAGACTTGCCCTATGCATGATCCCAGTTGGGACGAGTGTGCTAGTAAATCTGAAAGTATACATTGTAGGTCATTTCTTTGAAACAGATCCATGTCTCTAATTTTTGTCACTTTAGAAACAGATGCTCCCTTCTTCTCCCAAATTCTGAGATATCAAAGAGGGCTTTAATTTTTAAATGATATTATAATGCTTATTGAGAAGGAAACCAAACATCTCTTCCAACATTACTGTCCTCATATGATGCTTACAACTTTTTGAGTTAACAGCAGGTACTAAAACAGATGACTGATTTTATCATTCTTAACATCTTGCTGACATCCACAGGCTTCCAACAAATGCACTTTCCATGTTCTGAGTCTCCCATCTACAAGAGATGGCTTTAAAAAATTTACAGGTGCATGTTACAAAGATTTCCAGAAGTTGAAGTCTAAAAACTTGAATTCCTGTCCTCCCACTCAGAAATGTAAATAGTTGTTTTTTGAAATATTCAATTATTTATTTTTGGTTTTGATTTACAACCTAGTGAAATAACTGTTTCGTATAACACAATCAGATTAATTGTTTATCTTGAAATATTTTGAAGACCTTTTAATTGATCTGGTGGTAGCTGGTGTTGCAAAAGATGGAGAGAATGTTTCTGCGATAGGTACAGTATTGTACTGGTGAATGATTCACTGGTTTAAAGGGTGGGTGAGATACAAACAATATCATGGTGGCATTAAAGGATTTAAATACTTGGATGCCCAAATACATATACCATCTACATACAAACATCACTTATTTGCCGATTATCAATAATACTTGATTGCCACAAATTGCTCTTCTTTGAACTGCATTCAGAAACTCTGGCTAATACAGATTGTATTAGTGTAGTAGTGTTGTAGGAGTGAAACATATTAGTACTGTGCTCCCTGTACAGCATTGACTTCCGGTTCATGTCTGCATTGCAAGTCAAGGAGCTGCTTTTGAGCTATAATGTCTTTTACAGTTTGAATCCCTGCATCTCTGGAGACAGTCTCATGCCTCATATTCTCACCCAATAATTGAGCTCTGCTGAGGAATTCAATCTAACAGCTGCTAGAATTAAATAGGAAAGAGTTGGTGTCAGGGTGGTTTCAGCAAAAGGTACCTGTCTGTCGAGTTTTCTTCCCCCTCCTTTGAGACAACAGAGCCCAAGGACATAGAACTTTTAAGTCATGTGTATATCTTAAATGTTGACTCCAAATTTTCCTGAGGTGAGTTAAGCATGAAGGGTTATTTTTCTTTCCGTGATGAAAGTGTCCATGACTTTTTTTTTTGGCCAACCTAGATGTATATATTTTAAATACTTTGTTATATGAATCTAGAAATTACGATACACAAACTACTCTAGAATCATAGAAATGTAGGGCTGGAAGGGACCTCAAGAGGTCATCTATTTTTCTCCTTGCACTTAGGTAGGATCAAGTATACCTAGACCATTCCTGACAGATGTTTTTCTAACCTGTTCTTAAAAAACTCCAGTGATGGGGATTCTACAACCTCTGTTGGTAACCTATTCCATTACTGAACATACATTGATTCATAATATATAGCTCATGGATTCACAGAACATAAGGCCATATGGGATCATTATGATTGACTATCCTGACTTCCTGCATCGCACAGGCTATAGATTTCACCTACTGTTTCAGGTGCTCCGCTTAGCATAATTGAATTAGTTAGTTAGTTAGTTCCCCATTACACCTCTGGAGTTTAGAGCAGAGACAAAGCTCCTCCCCTCCTGTCTGTTTCTGGCAAGTCTTTCAGTGGTTCTTCAGCTGTGCCCCAGGATTTTCAGCTCAGCTTCTACAGCTCTTTACCATGTTGTTTTTGGATGGCCTTGTTTTCGCTTGCCTTCAGGCATCCATCTTATTGCTATTCTGGTGATGGAATCAACTTCCATCTGAAACACATGGCCAAACCATTTCCAATGCCTTCTGGTAATGATAGTGCTCATATCTTCTTGGCTACACTGTATGAATAGATCTTGATTTGAGATTGTTCTGGGCCAAAAGATACAGAGGATTTTTCTGAGGCAGGTTGTATGAAATGAGGACAGCTTGGACATGTCATACTTTGCGGTTTTCCAGCATTCTGCATTATAAAGTAATGTTGAAAGTACTCAATTCTGATAAATCTTAAGTTTAGTTTTGATGCTGTATTTTGATGATTTCCAGACAGTATTCAAGCTCCTAAAGGTGTTCCTGGCTTTATTGATTCTGTTCCAATTGTCCTGACTTGTTCTACCATCCTGGCTGAGCCCAGACATGTGAATGTTTCTACATTAGTGAGAACATAATCCTCTATCCATACTGGTGATGGTGAGGCAATATTAAAAGTCCTTATTACAGTTGATTTTCAGACCAATTTTCTGGCTGAATATGTTGAGTCATGTTGTTTTTCTTGTATATGGTGATGGGTATGTGATAAGACAGCAAGATCATCTATGAAGTCCAGATCTTCAAGGGTTTAAAAGGATATCCATCTAATACCTCTTGGCATGTCCTCTGTTTTACGTCGCATTACCCAGTCAATGGCAATGTTAAAGAGGATTGCAGACATAACACACCCTTGCCATACTGTTTTGACTTCAAAACTGAGCTCTGACCAACATGACATGTAAATATGGAATAGAAAGTTTTAATGATGTTAATTATATAAAGAGGGGTTCCATAAACCCACAGAATACGCCATAGACCTGGGAATGCTGTCAAAAGCCTTCTCAAAGTCTATGAAAATGTATGTAAAGTTGTTGTTGCCATTCTAAGCATTGTTCTATTATATTTCATAGAGTAAAGATCTGAATTTCAGGATGTTGAAATAAAGTTCCACTGATGACTAGATCGTTCATATTCCAGAGATCAACAAGCCTCTCTCCATTTTCATTCATAGTGCCACACCCATGTCTTCCCATTGTTCTGTCATTATTTGTGTTATCCTTACGGACCTTCGCATTCGGGTTTCCCATGACAATAGTTAAGTCATGGCAGGGTACTCTCTCCAACTGTCCCTGTGGTGCAAAGTAGAATTGTCTTTTCCTTCTTCATCACTATCATTTGTCGGAGCATAGCACTGAATCAGAGTGATACTATTGTGTTTCCCTTTCAAACTAATTCATTTAAATCTGTTTCTGATGGGATTCCACGCAAGCAGGGACCGCTCCACTCCCTTCTTCAGAAGGATGGCAACACCCTCGGAATGTTGTTCATCATCCCATCCAGAATATAGCAAAGTTTCTCCCGAGGCTGCTGTTAATCTACCTGATCCCGTCCAGCTGCTCTCACTGACACCCAGGATGTGTAATCTATAGCATCTCATCTCTGCTGTGACCTGAGCTAGTTCCCCTGTTTCGTACATTGTCCGTATGTTCTAAAAACCAAGTTTGGTTTTTATCTTCATTTTGAGCACTTGAGTCTTCATGCCAGTGGTTTCCTTTTGGCTTTCACCATTGGCAGTCATATGGTTCACTGACTCCTGAAGGCCATCACATACAGTAATGGATGATTTTGGACATATTTTGTTTTTTAAGGACAGGGTTGTTGGCCCTGTGCACAACCCCCAATCTGGAGGACCAGTATGTCTGTTTCTTTTATGGTCCCTATCCCGCAGAGCAATATGGCACGGTTGAACCTACCAGGAGCAAAAAAGCCCCCACCGACACAGAATCTGGGGATTGTTAGGGCACGCAAGCTGTCCCGCCACGACATAGCACAGACACCAAGGGACAGATAATTGAATTAGAGCACATTTTTTTAGAAAGATAACCAAGCTTGATTTAAAGAGCCCACCTGATGGAGGATTTACTACATCCCTTAGTAATATGTTCATTTCAGACATTTCAGAGAGGAAGGACTAATTTCAGAGTATGGCTTCATATCTTGATTATCTAAAGATGTCTTTTAAATGGCCAATTGCGTTCTTCTAGAGATGTAACAGCTGTGCCCCATCCCCCAGCGGTGACTGGCTAGTACCTCATCATTGCAATGATACACAAACAAACTGAAGATCCCTGCATCTTCAAAGGTTGCACTTACAAAAATGTTTCCATTTTGAAAGTATTTACCAGTTTGGGAGCTATTCCTGATAATTAAAATGGAGTAAAACACCAGAACCAGTAATATCTCATGGAAGAAAAGAAACTTATTCATAAGAAAATGGCCAATCTATTATTTGTTAGCATGGTGAAAAACCTATTCCTGGTCATTCTAGGAAAATATGTTTCTTGGGAATTTTTGTTTCTTGGATTTTTTTCCCCCAAAACAACCCCGGTTCTTAGTGCTCCAAACTCTTAATTTGAAATCATACTTGACAAGTAATGTCATGATATGCGTCCAGATTTTCAGAAGAGTTTAGCTTCCATTTAGGTACCTAAATAAATTGCATGTTGGATGCTGAGCACATTTGAAAATCTGGTACTGGTTGTGGGTCCTCAATACTTGGAAATCTGGCCTGTGGTATGCATTATGAGGCTACTGATGTCATCTTGGGTCGTCAACAAGTGCCCAGAGAATTGTCTTAACTGCCCTTGTTGTGTCTTATCAGTTAAAACAATTAAATCAATGCATGCAAGATGTTCAGAAATAAATGCTGACTTTTCTCAGATTTGAGGAATTCTTAGAATCTTGTTAATATCTGTTTTAAAAATCTTGTTCACATTAGGATCAATTGGTTAATAATCTTGATGTGCTACAGGAACCAAATGAAATTGTGCCATTACTTTCCAGAGTCAGAGGCTAGAATGCTTATTTGTCTGGAGAGATGGGATTTTTTGATGAGATTAGAAATTTGGTTGTAAAAGGTAATTTTATTGTTGTAATTGATTTATGTAAGTTGTTTGACTTCGTGCCTCACAACATTTTAATAAAAACTAGAATGATATAAAATCCACGTGGCACACATTAAATGGATTAAAAATTGGCTAACTGTTAGGTCTTAGAATGTAATTTTAAATAGGGAATAATCATCAACCGGGTGTGTTTCTAGCAGAGTCCAATGGGGATTGGTTCTTGTCCCTATGCTATTTAACATATTTATCAATGACTTTGAAGAAAACATAAATTCATCACAGATAAAATGTGCAGAATATAAAAAATATTGGGGAAGTGGAAAGTAATGAAGAGGACAGGTACTGACGCAGAGTGTTCTGCATAGTCTGGTAAGCTTAGTGTAAGCAAACAATATGCATTTTAATATGGCTAATTATAAATGTATATATCAAGGAACAAAGAATGTCATCCAGACTTATAGAGTGGTGATTCTATCCTGGATAGCAGTGACTCTGAAAAAGATATAGAGGTCTAGTTTATAATGAGCTGAATGTGAGCTCCCAGTGTGATAGTGTGGCCAAAAGATAATGTGATCCTTGGATGCATAAACAGGGAAATCTCAAGTAGGAGTAGAGGAGTTATATTTACCACTATATTTGGCACTGGTGTGACCACTGCTGAAATACTGTGTCCAGTTCTGGTGCTCACAATTCAAGAAGGATGTTGATAAATCGGAGAGGGATCAGAGAAGAGCTACAAGAGTGATAGACTCAAGGAACTCAATCTATTTAGCTCCACAAAGAGAAGGTTAAATGGTCTATACAGTCTATAATTACGTATGTGGGGAACAAATATTTAATAATAAACTCTTCAATCTAGCAGAGAAAGGTACAACACAATCGAATGGCTGGAAGTTGAAGCGAGACAAATTCATCCTGGAAATGAATAAATGTGTTGCAGTGAATGAATTTTTTAACCATTGGAAAATTTACCAAGGGTCTTGGTGGATTCTCCATTACTTGCAATTTTTAAATCCAGATTGGATGTTTTTCTAAAAAATCTGCTCTAGGAATTATTGTGGGGAAGTTTTATGGCCTGTGTTACACAGGAAGTCAGACTAGATAATCACAATGGTCCCTTTTGGCTTTAGAATCAATTAATCTTCTTCTTCTGTGCTCCAACTTGGTGTTGAGATCTTACATCTGGAGTGGTGTAATACGTATGATATAATCAAAGGACATAAAAACATTCTGGTGTTGAGAACAAGCTCAGGATCTAATTTTGAATGTTTTCTTTTTTCATGACTTCTGGAACTTTGATCTCTGGATCTTTAGTAGTGTGTTACCTACCTCAAATGGATATATGGTAAATCCCTAACATGGTCCACTGGGCTGAGGGGGTTGCATGGTGTATATTGCAATGGAATGAGCCAACTGCTGAACTTTCTGGGATATCTTACCACCATGGGTGCGTTTCATTCCCAATATGTTCTTGCACTGCACTGTAATGAATGGAATGTTTATGGACAACAGAAGTACAGCTGGTGCAGGGGAAACTTGATAAAGGAAAAGCCTAAGACAGTGGGCCAGATACTCAGCTGGTGTTAATTGATGTGGCTCCACTAAAATCAGTGGAGTTATGCCAATCTGCAGGAGCTCAGAATTCAAGTCTTTATGTGAATCTCATTATCTCATCTGGGAACTGATAATAACTTTATATCAACATGTAGCCATATTAGTGAACTTCGCATTTGTTGGTTCCTATCATAACTTTAACGCTTTAGCTTATCTTTTGTACGTTAAATGCCCTGGTTTTATTAGTAAGTTAAAATACCTTCCTAGAACAGTATTTGTGTTACATTTTACCATATAAAGATGCATCACATAGCCTTTAAAATGGAGATTATATAAAATAGTCATTCGGGACTATTAAATATGCATATCAATATCATTGACCCAGCAGACATATTACAATAAAGCAAATGACAGCAGTGCAATATCAGAAACAAAGTGTAGAAAGGAGTGGGTTACAAGCTAGAACATGGTGGACAGAGCAGTTAAATGGCAGTAGAAATCTCTTTTGTGTTAAAAAAGAATTTGTTTAAATGCTTCACTGAGCAGAGACTCTCTTGGCAACTATCTTCTGCAATCAGGCACAATCTTTCCCTGCAAATAACATGGTTGGTTGTATTGATATGAAAATTCAGTCACCTATCAGCATGTGCACTGAACAGCATGAAACTGACAAATGAAGCAGATACTTGTTCTAATAGAGTAACCTGACCAGAACAGGAGTCGTTATAGCCAGATAAATCAAAGAATAGTCTTTATGGAACATTTTTCTTCATTGCGGAGAGAAAAGGAAGATAGAAGGATGTGATATTGATAGATGGAATTGCTGTATTGGTAAACTAAATCATGGACTGTCGCCAGACCCTACCTAGGGGCAGAAAACAGACACCTCCGCATCGCCCCCTAATAATAACCCCTCCAGTTTGTGTGTGTGTATAACCCAGTTTTAACTGCACAACTTGATACTTTGCTCTTGCTAACTGGGTTGTTAAACAGCTGCTGGATGTATATGCAGAGCCATTTGTTTGGGTAAAGAGAGGATTTGCAAGCACAGGCAATTGCATGCAAACTTGAAGCTCACTTTTAGGATCCATTTTTGCATATTTGCGCATTTATTTTTCTTGAGATCTCAGATATGATGGTCAATTCTAGGGACAACTCTTTCAAACCTGAGTAGCATTTAAAGCCATATTTAAGCACCTACATAAGTGGCCTGATTCTTCAGAGGTACTGAGCTCCCCTAGCTCATTAACATCTATAAGAGCTGCAAGTACTCAGCATCCTGAACATCAGGTCATTTACTTACATGCTAGCTTTAGACACCCAAATTTGAAAAACTTGGCCTAAATCGATTATTATTGATTATGGATTAAGACCTCATTTCAGCAATGTGCATGTATGTCTGCCTAACTTCAATGACACGAGCACTTCCATCAGAGTCAGTACAAATAGTAAACCACAATCAAATGAATTGATGATAAAGAGAAATTCTGTAAAAGAAAATATATTTAAAAAATTAAATAAAATAATATTGAGTTAATCTAGCAAAAAGCAAACTTTGGTATTCCAAGTTCAGGACCTGATCGATATTTGATCAAGACCTCATCAATATTTAAATTTAAGTTATGAAATCTATTTTCCTTTATTGAATTTTACTTTTTAATGGATTGTCTCAATTTATACCATACCATGGTGATGATGTCCTGAAACAAGCAAAAATGAATATGTGGCGAGCAAAATGTAGCATGATTATGACTGTTAACCTTTACCTGTAAAGCAGCTGTGCTCTCGTTGTGAACCCTGTGGTTACCCTTTGGAGTAAACTAAAGCTGCAGCCAGCAAACTGAATCTATTGGATCCCAGCTATGATGGAACTAGACAAGAACAAGGAGATACTGTAGAAAGTGACCCTTCCCTCGAGGTGCTACAGTTGAATGTTGAGGGTTTATCAGCCACAGAGTGTTCTGTTCTTGAAAATGTTGCCTCCTGACACAATGTCGATGTCATCGGCCTTCAGGAAACCCATGTTAATTCCCTTATTGCCAGTTGGTTCCTGTTCTTGGTTTCGACCTTATAAACTACAGACTGCATAAAAACTGTGGTTGAGCCCCTATGTAAAATCCAATTTATCTGATGTGGACAGTCTACCATCTATATCTGACTGCTATGACATGATCAGTCAATTTAAAATGACTAATATCTACAAACCCTCTAATCAGTGATGGCCTGCTTCTGTTCTCACACCATCTATGCCCGATACATTAATAGCCACCACACCATCTGGGGCTATAGAAAATCTGATCAAAGTGGGATAGACCTTGAAAACTGGGCTTCCTTCAATGAACTACACCTTCTTCATCAGCATAAATTTTCAATCTGCCCGCTGGAACCGGGCCCAGATCTCCCCTGGTCTCACTTGGGTCACTCTTTCTGGAGACCACCTTCTACCAGCCATCTGCAGTGTCCTTTGAAATTTCTTCCACAGCTAGCATTTTCCCATCCTCATTCAAATAGGGGTTACCGTACCTATAGTGATCATTAGCCCAAGGCTACACTGGAACTACAGAAAGGCAGATTGGGACAATTACACTGAGTTCCTTGACCAATATACAGTTTGTACCCCACATAACTTCTCAATAGATCAAGGACACTCAAGGTTTATCAAAGCAATCTTTAAGGCTGCCTCCAAGTCCCTCCAACGTGGCTGTCAATAAAAGGAGATACCATGTCTGGATGAAGAAAGTGCAGCCCTCCTTAAAAAGCATGAAAAATCTGGTATTCCAGAAATAGCCAACCAACTACTAGAAAGCCTGAATACAGCTCAAAGAACATGATGGGGAAAAGGCAATCTCAAAAATGGACATGTCAAAATCTGGCAGGAAACCATGGACACTCATCAGGAAGCTCAGTACAGCACAAAACCCACCAGATACATGGCAACAGAAGGTCTATCCTAATAATATTGCCATACACCTGACCAACATCACTAAAGATAAAATTTTTGCGGTGTCAATCACAAAAGGGTGGTATCAATACAAGCAATCTCCACAGCTCAATCAAGGTAAGGATTAGAAAAGTCACTGAACCCAATGAAAACAGGGAAAGCCTGTGGCTTTGACAATGTATCACAAGAACTACTACAACACTGGGGAGAAAGAATCAACAATGGTTGTCCATCTTCATGTCCCACACCATACAGGAGAACACGATACCCAAAATATGGTGAAAAGCTAAAGTGATAACTTTACTAAAGCCAGGTAAAGACCACCCTTCAGCAATCACCTATCACCCAATATTGGTCCAAATTGTAGCTACAAACTCTGGGAGGGGATTATCTTATGGAAAATTGTGCCCAAAACAGAACAACTTTTGAGTGAAGATCAGACAGGCTTCTGACCAGATCAAAGCACCTGTGACCAAGTGCTAGCAATCACTACATACATTGAGAATGGATTTCAAGAGAAAAAGAAAACTGGAGCTGTCTTTTTTTTCTGATCTTACAATAGCGTATGACACCACATCGCACACTTGGTCTGCTGTAGAAGATGTCAAGAGTTCATCCTAGATGGGTTGTCATGGCAACATGGAGCATTGCTGCTCCAAGGTAGACATTTTCAGGTAGCTCTGGGCAGCAAAATCAGCATCTACAGCTTCCAAAAGAACAGACTCCTGAAAGGCACTATCTTTATTTAATGTACTCACCAATGACTTACCGAACACCATCTCCAGGTGTTTAGTTTAGGACGGTGATATCTGCTTGGCCTCAAGAGACTGCCTTCCAAAAGACTGAAAAGAACCTGAACAGTGATAATACTGCCAGGGTTGACTATTGCAAGAAATTGAGATCGAAACCAAGTACATAAAAGACTGTGTCAACATGCTTCTACCTCCACCACGCTCAGAGCTTCACATCTTTTTGACTAGTCAGTGGTTGGCACACAATCCACAGACAGTGTACCCAGGGGATCACCCTACATCATACACACCCATACAAATACTATCTCATTAAAGCAATTCAAAAGAGCAGAGCAGAAACTCTTTCTTGAACAGACCGGCCGTGTCCACCTCGGGATCCAGTGCACAGACACTGTGTAGTTCACCAGCTGCAGAGCAGAGAGCAAACCCTGAATGCTGTGCCCAGTTTCATTATCACGAGCACACTGAAGCCAACAAAACTTGTCTTGTTATCAGCTCTAGCCAATATTTCTCCACCTCACATCTGGTGTCAGGATGCAGCCAATACACTGATCACCAACGCACAGACAATGCTGCGCTTGCCATCGTGCCGGGTTATATGAGGTGCACCCTGTCCCCATCAACACAGCAGAAATCCTATCTGCACACTGCAGCACGCTCTCCATCTGGCTAATAACAACATCGGCTCCCTGTGGTGGACAGAGAGGGAGAACGCCTCTGTCACTGCCACTGCCAGGAAGTGGCATACTACCACCCATGCCGGATTAACCGCCTGAATGTAAAATTATAGTTGTTGCGCTACATTTACATCAGCCATATGAAGACGAGACCAGGCTGGATGAATGGCTATTGGAATTAGGGTTTCCATGCTGTCTTAGGAGCCAATTTAACAGGTTCAGGTATGGCATGGTTCACTGGGCCAAGACCACCCATGACACAGGCACCCAGGACAGCTCACTGTGCATCCATGGTGCTGTGAAGGATGGTGCTTTTTTTGTGTGTGTGTGTTGGGCTCCCCGGAGGTCTTTCCAAGTGGAACACTGCTCAAGAGCATTTAGTTGTGTATTTTTTCCCCTAAAGCTTGCCCTGCTTGTCTTGCCTATATGTAATCTCTCTCTCTCTCTCTGTATATGTATATATATATATATATAAAGTGTAGTCCAGAAGAGAAATGAAGAGCTGCTGAGGACCAGAATGGGGTTTGGTATGAGACATGATATCACAAAAATACCACAGAGCATGGACCAGATCCATTTATGGCTGGTGCCATTTTTATGTTCGTATTTTACTGTAGCTTCTCCCATCGTGATGTTTATTTGCTTTTGTTTTATTATTGTTTTCCTAACGGCCCTATGGTCTATCATGCATGATGTAGCATAGTCTTTTGGTCCAAATGAATGCAGAAAGCCCCATCCTGAAGTTCCTAGACTGGTGAGAAGTGTGATATTTTCATCAAGGCACTGGAGTAGTAGTATTTGGGAGGCATGCTAGGTCTAATTCCCAAGTTTGCCACATCCTTTCTGTGTGTCCTTGGGACAGTCATTTAACTATTCTGTGCCTCAGTTTCCCATCTGTAGACAGGGATAAAAATACATTCCGTTTAGATGGTAAGCTATCTGAAGCAGAGACTATCTCACTATTTTTCTGTACAGCACCTAGCACAATGCGGCTCTGAACATGGTAGGGGACTATAGTCACTACTCCGATACAGGTAATAATATTTTCAACCCTTTTAATTATCAAACTTTAGATCTAGCTAATGCTGATGTCACCTCCTGCATAAAGAAGGAGATACAATAGCTGACAGTTTGCTGTGTAACTGAGACTACCTATCTGCTTTTTGGTTTGGGTGGGAAAAGCAGTATTTATGCAGAATTAAACTAGTGAAAATATACACCTGTATGAATCTCACCTAGGTGACAATAATATAACGAAGTAATTTTATCCCCCCTAAATCCTGCATGCAGCGTCTCTCTGATCCCAGCAGACAAACGAGAGGCCAAGCCGCAGTGCTGCTGGAGTACATAGCTTCTCACCAAGCGGGCACCTCACTTCTCATTTGCACCTGCGTGGACTGTCATGGTTTTATTTCATAACAGCACTGCCGTGAGTTGCGCTTTTACAAATAGGAAATTAAATCAGATGGGGATGTAAACCTTCAGAGGAGAACAGGCACCCGTAATGGTTCTTTATTGCTTATTTCTTCTGCTGTTGCATTTTGCCATCATCTGGTGCTTACTGAAGTGTATGATTTATTCATAGAAGACACTGTCACAGCCAAAGGGTTGTACAATAAACCATTGACAAGGCTGATGCCAAGAGCCATTAGGAAAGTAGAACAATAATCTAGACACAAAGTATTTACAGACCAAGTTGTCTTTAATTTAAAATCCTTGACTAGAGCGCGATGATAATTACATCACATTTCAAGGCAGCCAATGCTGACAGGCTCCTATGGTTCCCTTTAGTGCTAAAGAATCAGTAATAATTGAAATCTACTTTAAAAAGCAGCAACAAATTAATGTCACCTTAAGGTCAATGAGCCACTCATGCATGGTGCTAAGAGACAGATTTTTTTCATCTAGTCGGATAGAACAGAAGAGCATATTGTGGTGGCTTTATATGTGTGCGTTCTGGGTATGTGTCCAATATACTTATTGGACCAGATACTGAGCTCTGCTCCTTCTGTGTCTTTTCTTTTTTTGTAGTCTTAACAGTAGTAACGGGTGATGCTTTAAATCACCATAAGTCCTGGTGGACGTAATGGAAAACATGCCAAGTGGGCTATTCCGTTCATTTCTTCGCCTGTGCCACATTTCTCTCTTCTTAGCTGCCACTCCCAGTAGGCTCTGTTGTGGTGGCAGTAGACGGGGAGGTAAAGTGCGTGTGCGGTTTAAGGCTTAATCCAGGTCAATGGAGCATTCACATCAACGCATTGCATCAGGCCCATGAGATGGGGCGAGACGAATCAGAGAGGTTTCATTCCCTTTGCTCACTCCTACTCGGAAGTTGAGCAGCTCAGCTCCGTCGGCATAAGCAGTGGGGAATTCTTGGCCTCTCTGTGGTAAGGGGCAGAGGTACGGTAACAAAGTTGGCTGAGCAGTCTTTGTACAATGATTACTTCAGCACAGAGGTCTGCAGCGGGCCACAAGATGCAGTTAGTCTCGAACACGATAGAACTGCCTGAAAATTCCACTGGTTGAAGAATGGCGACGTCATCTCAAATAATTAGCGTGGTCTTGTGGTTAAGACACTGGTTTGGGCATATCACTTAATCTCCCTGTGCTTCTGTTCCCCATCTGTGAAATAGGGATGATAATCCTTCCTGTCTCCTACTCCTCTTTGGGGCTAGGACTCTTCAGAACACAACTGGGCCCTTGGGGCTAGTAGGTCCTGTAGTAAAACACAGCAAATAAAGAAAATATGTTTGTTTAGGCATGTGTGATAAATGCAACAATGCTGCACTGCAGAAGTGTAACAATATATTGCTGCGTGCGGCTGGACTTCTGTCTGGGGATAATGCAGCACAAAGATGAGGAGGAGCAATTGAATCTCCCTGTAACAAGAATACAGAATTTCTTTAAATTAGAAATCTGCCATTTATTTTGTTCCTCGGTGCATTAAAGATGTGATTCGTACTGCATTGACCATCACCTTGATATAAAATATGGATATGGATCACTTGATGATTACCTGTTCTGTTCATTCCCTCTGAAGCACCTGGCATTGGCCATTGTTGGAAGACAGGACACTGGGCTAGATGGACTATCGGTGTGATGCAGTATGGCCGTTCTTATGGTACAATCTGGACTAATGGACAGCCCCTAAATTCCCAACCTGGGGTGCCTTTTACCCTGCTTCGCTGTCAGAGCAACCACTCCTGGTCTGCTCACACACAGCCTCCAGCATGTAAATGTATACTATGTCCAGTGACTCATGAATTACACTGCAGGGCAACACCAGCAAAGTCCCAGATCCAGACTTTCTGCCAGAAATGTGCCCACTCCTTGAATATACAAACTCATATAAAGTCCATCATTTATTAACAGAAAATGATATGCACGAATCTGGTTATCCCAAACAGAGTTTCCCAAACACTTCAATCCGAACCCACTGGTTTAGATAAAACAACTAAACAAATTGATTAACCATAGAAAAATAGATTTAAGTGACTACAAGTAATGAAGAATATAAATCAGAACAGGCTGCAAAGAAATAAAAGGTAAAACCCAACTAACGCCTCACTTAACAAGTGACGTGAATACAAACCATAGGTCTCTCTCCCCACATGTTCCAGCAGTCTTATTGGCAGACCCTCTTTCAGCCAAGATCTCCTCCCAGCCCAGTGCTGCTTCTTTTGTTTTTCAGGGGTTGGTGATGCCGTGCATAGAGAGCAAAAGAGGGATGATTTGGCGTGTCTGCCCTCTTATAGCCCTTTCTTTTGTGAAAGAATCATCTCTAGTTGATGTTCAGGAGACAAAAAGTCAGTGTGGCCAGGAACCTTAATCTGCTTCTTTGTCAAAATGTAGCTCTTTTGCCCACACCCTCTCTCCTGCTGAAGAGTGGCCACTTAATGAGGTGGTGGAAACTTTGATCCTGTTGACACATGGCTGTGGCGTTGGTTAGCCTTTTGTCTCTAGGGAACTTGTCTGTGACTGCCCTCCAGAGCACCCTGGAACATGCCCCAGCAATATCACACAGTGGAATCTTATAGCTTTACATACAATGTTGCCACACATATTTTACTAGGATATTAATGCTCAGCAAATCATGAGTTTTCAGATGATACCTTACACAGTATGCTTTGTACAAAATTTATTATAGTCTTGTAAAAGGAGTGAACACAGGGGTACAGACTGTGAGAGTATTTCATTCATTTTAAGGCTGCTTTTTGGAGACAATAGAAATAAAATCAAAATGCATCCAATCTGCCTGAAAGTTTGTCAATAATGTTTCTGCGGCATACAGTTAGTTTATATTCAGGTGCATGCAATTGCAAGATTTAGACAATCAAGATCAGTGGATACACAGCTCAGTTTCTGTTCTCCAGAGTCTCATTTGAGAGGAAAGATGAAGTGTGGTCTCTCACTAATATTTATACTAGCCATAACTTTTTTCTTGCTTTATTTCAGTATGATCATTGCTGTTGCAGAGCTGCAAGGAGTCATTGAGGACTTTGAAAGAATGGTTTCTTGTGTGGTGTACAGTGGAGGGAGAAGTAGTAAGAAACTTGTTTGAAAATCCAGTAAAATAAAAAACCCTGAGTACCAAATGTATAGGGATTAAGCTGTAATTGACCAGATCAATGTAGTCTTTTCTAGAAAGCAAGGAATTTTGAAGCTTAACTTTCATTTTGGACATTTGTTTCATTTATACTCCAGACTTGAGGGAGATGAAGTAGTATTTATTGTATGCTATGGGACTGATGCCACTAGAAGCAGAGAGCCCTCAGTGAGATGTGCAGGGGATATTCACTGGCTTATTCACACTAGCGGTGGACTATAAACAGGTCATTCCTGCTAAATATCTTTGATAATTAGAAAACATTTCCTGAGTGTTTGCAGCTTTTTCTGTAGGATGCATGGGGAAGTGTATGCATATGTGATATCTACTCAGGTAACCTTATTTACTGAAAGCACCCGTGGCAAGCTTTAAGGGTGATCACTGCATGCTTGGAAAATCTCTTTGGACAATATAGATGATCCTGTGTGCAAAATTCTTTGGAACTGTAGAATCCAGTGGGTATGAAGGGAGATGCCATTTCATTGGCTAGGGGAATGCTAATGAGCTCCTCTGGGCCTTTGCTATGCTAACGAGGCACACCTGCACAACTTGTTCTTCCTGGAGGAGGAGAAGAGAAGTTTTCCATAGGAAGGGGCGGTGATCAGGAAGAAAGCTGTTCCACACAGAGATTGCTAGTAACAGAGGCAGACCAGTCGAGAAGGAGACACCCAAGAAATGCATTGCTTCCAGAACTGCAGGAGGAAGAGGAGATAAACCCCGGGAATGGGCAATAGACTTTCAGAGACTGAGCCCCTAAAGCCCTATCCAGGGGCTGGCTGAGAGGCTGGCAAGGGGAAGGGAGGAAGAAAGAACCAACTCTCTGCCAGGGAGTAATTGCCCCAGAGAACTCCCCCTAAGTGAAGCCATGGGAGGAGTGGAGAGGTAAATGCAGGACAGTGGAACCTAGGAGGGTCTAGGGAGTCCTGCCACCTCCTACAGTAGGTGATAGTACTGGAAAAAATGGAGCATGCAGGTATTTGTGCATACCAGCTTGTGGTAGTCAGAGAGAGACTACAAAAATTGCCCTTAAAATCTCCAAATATCTGAAGGAAATAAAGGGCAAGGCAGGTTTGGAATGTAAGTTGAATATCAATACTTCCCCCTTCCCCATGTAGTCTGTGGAATAGGTAAAAATCCATCACTCGAGTCACTTAGTCTGATTGAATAAATCTCTCTTGGATGTACTGAGCAGGACACGTCTGTACTGGTAGATAGTTGGGTAGGATAGACTCATTGACTATAAGGTCAGAATGGACCATTATGATCAGCTGATCTGACCTCCTGCACAATGCAGGCCACAGAACTTCACCCACTCACTCCCCAACCTAAGACTGAGTTACTGCAGTCCTCAAATAATGATCCAAATACTTCAATGTACAGATAATCCACCAGCCAGTGACCCGTGCCCCATGCTACAGAGGAAGGCAAAAAACCCCCAGGGCCTATGCCAATCTGCCCTGGGAGAAAATTCCTTCCCAACCCCAAATATGGTGATCAGTTAAACCTTGAGCACGTGGGCAAGACTCACCAGCCAGACACCCATGAAAAGTTCTCTTGTAGTAACTCAGAACCACTCCATGTAACTTCCCTTCACAGGCTATTGGGCATATTTACCACTATTAATCTAAGATCAGTCAATTGCCAAATTAGGCTGTCCCATCATACCATCACTTCCATAAATTTATCAAGCTCAGTTTTGAAGCCAGCTAGGTTTTTTGCCCCCTCTCCTCCCCTTGGAAGGCTGTTCCAGAACTTCACTCCCCTGATGGTTTAAAAACCTTTGTCTAATTTCAAGTCTAACCTTCCTGATGGCCAGTTTATATCCATTTGTTCTCGTATCCACATTGGTACTGATGCGTCCCCAACTTATAGCAAAAGTTCTTGTTACTAGTGTCTAAGTGCATGACCTTGCACTTTCCACTATTAAATTTCATCATCTTTCTATTACTTCAGTTTACAAGGTCATCCAAATCTTGCTGTATGATATTCTGTTCTTTCTCTGTATTAGCAATACCTCCCAACTTTGTATCTTCTGCAAACTTTATTAGCACACTCCCACATTTTGTGCCAAAGTCAGTAATAAAAAGGTTAAATAAGATTGGTCCCAAGACCAATCCATCAGGAACTCCATTAGAAACCTCCTTCCAGGCTGACAGTTCACCTTTCAGTATGCCTCGTAGTTTCCCCTTTAACCAGTTCCTTATCCACCTTCCAATTTTCATATTAATCCCCATCTTTTCCAATTTAACTAATAATTCCCACATGTGACCGTATCAAACGCCTTACTGAAATTTAGGTAAATTACATCCGCTGCATTCCCTTTGTCTAAGAAATTTGTTATCTTTTCAAAAGAGGAGATCAGGTTGATCTGGCACGACCTACCTTTTGTGAAGGCATGTTGTATTTTGTCCCAAGTACTGTTAACCTCGATGTCCTTAACTACTTTCTCTTTCACAAATTTTTCCAACACCTTATGTACTACTGAGGTCAAACTAACAGGCCTGTAGTTACCTGGATCACTTTTTTCCTCTTTCTTAAAAGTAGGAACTATGTTAGCAATATACCAGTCATACGGTACAAACCCTGAGTTGACAGATTCATTAAAAATCCTTGCTAATGGGCTTGCAATTTCAAGTGCAAATTCCTTTAATGTCCTTGCATGGAGATTATCTTGGCCCCCCTGATTTAGTCCCATTAAGCAGTTCACGTTTGGCTTCTACCTCGGGTGTGGTAATTTCTACCTCCATATCCTCAAACCCAGTAGCCCCTCTGCCACTATCCCTAAGCTCTTCATTAGCTTCATTAAAAACTGAGTCAAAGTATTTGTTTAGATATAGGGCCATGCCTAGATTATCCTTAACCTCCTCCCCATCCTCAGTGCTTAGCGGTCCAACTTCTTTCTTCTTTGTTTCTTTCTGTTTACATGTCTATAGAACCTTTTACTATTGGTTTTAATTCCCTTTGCAAGGTCCAACTCTACTTGACTCTTGGCATTTCTCACTTTGTCTCTGCATGTTCTGGCTCCAAGAGGTAGCTTTCCTTGCTGATCCCTCCCATCTTCCTCTCCTTGTGGGCTTTCTGCTTTCTCTTAATCACCTGTCTGAGATGCTTGCTCATCCAGCTTTGTCTACAACCCTTGCCTTTGAATTTTTTCCCCTTCCTTGGGATGCAGGCTTCAGATAGTTCCTGCAACTTTGACTTGAAGTAATTCCAATCCTCCTCCGCCCTTAGCTCCATGAGTTCTTCAGTCCAGTCCACTTCCCAAACTAATTCCCTTAATTTTTTTAAGTTAGCCCTTTTGAAATCAAAGACCCTAGTCACAGATCTATTTTTCTTTATCCTTCCATTTAGTTTGAACTGAATTAGCTCATGGTTGCTCGAACCAAGTTTGTCCCCTACAACCAGTTCTTCTACAAGATCCTCACTACTCACCAATACGAAATCTAAAATAGCATTCCCTCTTGTTGGTTCAGCAACTATTTGGTGAAGGAACCTGTCAGCTATCACATCTAGGAAAATCTGATTCCTATTATGATTACTAGCACTAATCTTCCAGTCTATATCTGGGAAATTAATATCTCCCATAATCACACAGTTCCCAGTAGTATTTACTTCATTAAAAATATTAAGGAGGTCTCTATCCATATTAAGGAGGTCCATATTAAGAAGGGTCCTCCATATTAAGGGGGTCTCTATCCTTATCCAAATCAGATCCTGGTGGTCTGTAGCACACCCCAAGCACTATCCCAGGGGAAACTCCAGTAGTTTTCTTCTCCAATGTGATTTTTACCCAGACAGACTCTGTCTTATCCATTGCATCACTTCTAATTTTTTAGAGTCTACTTCATCATTGATATACAGTGCTACTCCCCCACCTTTGCCTTTATTTCTGTCTTTCCTAAACAGGACATACCCATCAATACCTGTACTCCAATCATGACTACTATTCCACCATGTTTCTGTTATCTCTATAATGTCTGGTTTCATTTCCTGCACTAGTAGCTCTAGTTTCTCCATTTGGTTACCCAGGCTCCTTGTATTGGTGTACAAACATCTTAATTTTTGCTATTTGGCTTTGCTCACATTCCTTACGCTATTCACCACATTCATTCCACTGCCACTATCACCTATTACCCTGGTATCTACACCACCCTTCCTCTTAATGTTCGTTCTCCTACCCACTTCTTTATCCTTTCCTATTTCATTTTCCTCCCTTTCAGTGTTAAAATCAGGTGTGGAGATTACCCAGGCATCTCCCAAGCATCTCCCCCAAATTCCTAGTTTAAAGCTCTCTTAATCAGTTGTGCTAACCTCCATCCTAGAAGTATATTTCCCTCCCTGTTCAGGTGAAGTCCATCCCAAGAGAACTATAAGCCCTCCTTATAGCACCACGGCCTGAATCATCTATTCATCATCAAAATCTTGTCACGCCTTTGTTGCCCTCCTGTAGGGACAGGCAGAATCCCACAGTAGATCACCAGAGCCTCCATTTCCTTAAGATTCTTCCCCAGCCTGGCATAGTCTCCCTTGATTCATTCCAGTAAGAATCTAGCCATATCATTTCTTCCCACCTGAAGGACAATCAGTGGATTCTTTCCCGCTCCCTCTAGGATCCTCTTCATCCTCAGGTCCACATCCCGTATCTTAGCACCGGGCAGACAGCACACCCTTCTGTTCTCCAGATCAGCTCTGGTTACAGGCCTGTCTGTTCTTCTCAGGAGGGAGTCCCCAATCACATAGACCTGCCTTTTCCTGGTGACGGTGTGATTCTCTGTCCTCTTCCCTGTTTTTTCTGGCTGCAAGTCCTCTCATCTTCTATTCTTCCTTTCAATCTTCTGCAACCCGTCCTGGATCCGCCTGGGGCTCTTATTTCATTGTATCTCCATTGGCTTATCCACTCTTTGTATAAGACTCTCTGCTCTTCTCTTCTTCCAAGGATGACCTAGGGTTCTTTTTGTTTTCTAGAACTGGTTGAATTTAGGGCTGTCTGGAAAACAAGAATTCCATTTTGTGAAAAATTTTGTGCTTTTGAAATGTGTTTTCGTTCATCACTGGAACAAAACTAACACCTTTGGAAAGTTTTGAAAACAAATAAAACCACATGAGAGAGGCACCCACCCCAGAGGAGCAAATAGCCTGCTGGTCAAGGCAGTCACCTGGGAGTCTCAGATTCAGGTTCCTGCTCTGACCATTTTGGAATAGGAATTTGAACTCAGGTGCCTTAACCACTGGGCTATTGGGTTTTCAGTTGGGGGGGAAGATGTCACTGTCTCCAGAAGTTCCCTCCTGGACTTGGGGCACTTTCTAATGAAAGCTTTGTTGAAACAAGCATGTTTCAGAAAAAGCTTCAGTTTCAACAAATTGGTTTTTTTTTTAAAAAAAAAGGTTCATTGCAAAACTCCTGATTAGTTTTAGCTGAATTCTTCATTGCAAATAATATATGTTAAGAAGGTAACCCTTATTTATGTCTGTGAGTCAGTTGCCAACTGATCCAGGTTTTCCCTATAATAAAAAGTAAACCGGGGGCCAGATTCTGCCACCATTACTTACACTAAGGTAGCATCTTACTCCACAAGTCAACCAATTGACAATGCAACTACTTGCACAAAAATGTGCTATTTGAGGTGAGTAAAGATGGGAGAAACATGCCCTGTGTTATTTCAGATATCACTGGTGGCCAGGGTTGACTTTTTAATGGCAACTGCTGCTCTTTGTACAACAAGAGAGCCTCCTGTCCG
Organism: Emydura macquarii macquarii; assembly: GCF_026122565.2. Classification (NCBI taxonomy): domain Eukaryota; kingdom Metazoa; phylum Chordata; order Testudines; family Chelidae; genus Emydura; species Emydura macquarii. Next base: position 4,212,642 of record NW_027131688.1, read on the forward strand.
GGGAAGGGTGTTGTTGGAAAGTAGATAGCAATATTTAAGGCTGCTAAGTTCCCTGGATCCAAATTATGAACCATTTATTTACAATAGTGAATAATTCCACAGAAGTCATTGAGTGTGTATGAGGAAGGGGTGCACAATCTGGTCAATGACTTTGCCACATAACACTAAGGTTCTTCTCCACTAGCAATGCCTATATTTACAGGGACTGAGAGCTTACTTTGCTTCTGTGGCAATTTCCAGTGGTGTTTTAATAGCTATTAATGAAGAAGCAGTCAAAGGAATTTGTCTTGCCTTTTCAGAAGAGGGCCACTCATTCCCTTCTGTGCAGGAATTACTGTATAACTTCCTTTCCACTCGAATTGCAATAGAATACTATGCTAGGTCACTGATCTGGGAATCCAGAATGGCTGTTTTAGGTGAAGCTAAATTCTGGATGTGTCAGACTTTCCCCTCTGGACGTGTGTCCCTTTTTCTTGTGACGTCAGGCATATTTTTTATTTCAGACCATTTCAATGTAGATCTAATGTCTAGCTTTGGTAAACTAACTAAAGCTCAATATAAACTAGAACTACAAAAATCTAACCAACCTTTGCATCCCCTACCCCGTTAAAGGCATGAAGATGCTCATACTTTCCTGCATAAGAGATCTATCCAACTCTTAGTAAAGCCAAAAAAAAAAATTCCATTTATTTCTGTGGGAGATAGATCAGACACAAAGTGATGGCATAATTCTGTTGTTATAGCCCTTGTCCTCACCTCCCTCTATCCACTGCCTTTGTTTTTCTCATTTTAATCAGCTTCTTATGTTTCAATGTAAATTGGGTAAAGCATCTGGAACACTCCAGGTGCTAATCAAGTAAGAGTTTTCATCCCATTGACTTCTAAGGTTCAATGTTTGAAAATGAATCCTATTTTAAATAATTCTGTTTCTTATTATCTGGCATTACTTTCTTACTGGCCTACAGTATACATTGTTTTCAAAAATACATTCAGACAGTACATTCAACAACATGCTGCCTTTTATCTGGGAGAATCCACACTTTAGAGGACTTTTATGTTAAGAGTTTTCACTATCCACTGTTTTCAACAAGCTTGTGCTGCTGGGAGTTTCAAATGTCTTTCCTGAAACATTACATTAATATTTGAGCTTCGCTGAGACCAAAGGGATGTATGGCTTCTGTAGAGAGGGCAGAGAATAATAAAGCTTTCATTTCCTCTTGCTCCATGATAAAAAGGGAGCTGCTTGTCTGCTGATATAATGTGAATGCCAAGAAGCTCGTAAGTGGAGATGCTAAAGCCAATCACATGTAGCTTTGAGTCTTCACTCAGTTTCCAGAACTTTATATAGAGTCCCCAATCGGAAGGCGATTTCTCAATAATATCACAAGTATACCACTAAGCACTGATTAGTATGGGTTTTATTTGTCTGTATTCTGTGTGTATTCAAAGAACTCCACTGTGAAGGAAAAATGTTATACAAGTTTCAGGTGAATTGTGTGTAAAAAAGGACACATTCATATTAGAATGAAGAAATTCAAATGTAGATCCAACCTACCTTCACAGGAAAATCTCTGTTTTATAGATGTTCCCTAAAGAATCCATAGTTACTTTGCTGTTGGCGTTTACACTGGGAGAAGGGTTTAAGTCCTTGCAATTTACAATAAAGAAAAACCTAGGAAAAAATTCAAAACTAGTGTGACTCCAATATGAAGACTGAAAAATCACACATTTGAAAGCAAGGACATTCAGTATGTTCAGATCTCTACCAGTGTTCATCCTGGCACATTTTTCAACCCATGGCTGAAGTCTTTGCCCTGCTGAAGTCAGTGGAAGTTTTTTTTTCTTTTTTTAAAAAAGTGGGAGTGCACTAATAAAATTTGTGAATGACACAAAGTTGGGAGGTATTGCCAGCAAGGAGGAGGATCAGAATATCCTACAAGAAGATATGAATGACCTTGTAAACTGGAGTAATAAAAATTAGAAGACATGCATTTAGGGACTAACAACAAGAAATTTTGCTATAAGCCATGGATGTATCAATTGGAAGTGACAGAGGAAGAGAAGGACCTGGGCGTATTGGTAGATCACAGGATAACTATGTGCTGCCAATGTGATGTGGCCGTGAAAAAGGTTAATGCGGTCCTACGATGTATCAGTAGAAACAGGAAAAAGTTAGTACCATTTTAGAGGGCACTGGTGAGATCTCCTCTGGAATACTTTGTGCAATTCTGGTCTCCCATATTTAAAGAAGATGAATTCAAACAGGAACAGGTGCAGAGAAGGGCCACTAGGATGATCCTAGGAATGAAAAAACTACTTTATGACAGGAAACTATGCTCGGCTTGTTTAGCCTAACCAAAAGAAGACAGAGGGGAGAGATGATTGCTCTCTATAAATACATCAGAGGGATAAATACCAGGGAGGAAGAGGAGTTATTTAAATTAAGCACCAATATGGACACAAGGACAAATGGATATAAACTGGCCATCAACAAGTTTAGGCTTGAAATTAGGCTAGATTTCTAACCATCAAAGGAGTGATTAGGGGCAAAAAAACATAACTGGATTCAAGACTGAGCTTGATAACTTTGTGGAGGGGATGATATGATGAGACTTTCTTACAATGGCAGATAGCTGATCTATGATTGCTAGCGGAAAATATCTCCAATGGCCAGAGACAGGACACTGGATGGGGCGGGATCTGATTTAATACAGAGAATTCTTTCCCAGGTATCTGCCTGGTAGGTCTTGCCCACATGCTGAAAATTTAAGTGATATTGTCTGATTTCTGGGTGTTTAGCAATTTGAATGGGGTTATAGGATCGCCAGTTGATCTGATCAGAAGATAATGAGGTTCCTGTCCCGGAATCAGGCTGCAGAAGAGCTTCATAGGGACCCCCGGGGTGCGTGACAGGAATGCTCACACTGATAACCAAATCTATATAACTTTATAAGCTTTTTATTAAGATAACATAAAATGATAGACAAATGACTGATTAAAAGAAAATGAATAATCAAATGGATAGTAGGAAGGGTTACACTCTGATTCCAAAAACACATGTGATATATATATTTATACTGTGTGCTTTGGATTAATATACTCACACACATCCATGATGACCTGGTTGAGAGAGATGTCCGGTTCCTCAATTCTTGAGTGGAGGGGTGGAGAGCGAGGCAACGCTCGAGAGCTAAGAGCTATAAGGCTAAGACTAAGACTACAAATAATACTAAGTATAACCTAAGAACAAAAGATTCTAACAAACACTAACTAAAAGAAGCTTACAGAAGGAGTAGCTGGTGATCACACCCAATTAACACGACTTGCCCCTTTTTATACTCTGAACAATACGGGTCCTCCTTCGAAGTCCAAACTTGGCTTCTTCACCCCCAAATTATTAGGGTACATTTATTCTATAGGCTGGCAGGTTCGTGCGTATTCATGACATAGCCACATCCTTTCCAGATGGTTCCAGATGGTTCACTTTTCTCACCTTTGTTATTTTTGGCCCTTTTGTGGGTTTTGTGGTGTATCTGTGAAGTTTACTTGAGGCATAACCTGAGACAGCCTCCCTTCCCCCTGTCTTAATGCCTCCTGACTTATCTAGGGTAAAGGTTATAACCATATATGTCTTATCCTTTAACTCATCATTACTTATCTGGGCCAAAGGTCCCGAACAGATGTATGCTAACGGCCTTAGCTTTCATACCGGATGTGGCCTGTAAGGTACTTTGCATTACAGCTATAATACGTTAATATGAATCTATGACTCTAGTATAAAATAACAATGCTTAAATCTATAAGGAAAGGTACAGATGTGCAAGCAAGCAGGCTAGTTCTATAGGCTACAGTGATCACCGTATGTGGGGTCGGTTAGGAATTTTCCCCTGGGTCAGATTGGCAGAGACCTGGCGGGCTTTTGCCATCCTCTGCAGCATGTAAGTTTAAACTGGTGTAAATGGTGAATTCTCTGTCACTTGGAGTCTTTAAACCATAATTTGAGGATTTCAGTAATTCAGCCAGAGGTTAGGGGGTCTATTACAGGAGTGGGTGGGCGAGGTTCCATGGCCTGTCATGTGGAGGAGGTGAGACTAGATGATCATGATAGAATCATAGTACCACAGAATATTAGGATTGGAAGGGACCTCAGGAAGTCATTTAGTCCAACCCTCTGCTCAAAGCAGGACCAACCTCAAGCCTGACCTTATAAACCTCTAAGGTTGGAGATTCCACCATCTCCCTAGGTAACCCATTCCAGTGCTTCACCACCCTCCTAGTGAAAAAGTTTTTCCTAATACCCCAAATCTCCCCCAACCGCCATAAGTTTTCAAAGATAATGGTCAATGGCTCTGCAATCACATCAGCTAAATCCCTCAACACCCTTGAATGAATTGCATCTGGCTCCCTGGACTTCTGAAATAGTCCTGAAACTGTTCTGTCAGCACCGAGGGCTGCTCAGCTCCTCCCCATTCTGTGCTGCCCAGTGCAGTAGTCTGGGAGCTGACCTTGACTGTGAAGGCAGAGGCAAAAAAAGCATTGAGTACCTCAGCTTTCTCCACATCCTCTGTCACTAGGTTGCCGCCCCCATTCTGTAAGGGGCCCACACTTTCCCTGACCTTCTTCTTGTTGCTAACGTACCTGTAGAAACCCTTCTTGTTCCCCTTCACGTCCCTTGCTAGCTGCAACTCCAGTTGTGCTTTGGCCTTCCTGATTTCACTCCTGCATGTTCGAGCAGTGTTTTTATACTCCTCCCTGGTTATCCGACTAAGCTTCCATTTCTTGTAAGCTTCCTTTTTGTGTTTAAGCTCACTGAAGACTTCTTTGTTAAGCCAACCTGTTCACCTGCCATATTTGCTATTCCTTCTGCATATTGGGATGGTTTGTTCCTGCGCTCTCAATAAAGTTTCTTTAAAATACAGTCATCTCTCTTGGACTCCTTTCCCTCTCATGCTAGCTTTCTAGGGGATCCTGCCCATCAGCTCCCTGAGGAAGTCAAAGTGGTCCTTTCTGACCTTAAAGTAAATTTCATCCTGAGCATTTCCTGGTATTGATTAAACAGCACAAATACATTTCATGTCATGTATATGGAAAGGAAAACTAATACACACATGGAAACCTCTTGCTGCAGGACTTAAAGCAATCTCTTAACCATTAGATGAGACCTAAAGTGAGGGCGGATTATTCCACATCTGCTTACTGCGTGATTCTTGCACCTTCCTTTAAAGCATCTGGTACTACGTCAGAGACAGGATACTGGGTTAGAAGGCCCTTGGATCTGATCTAGTCTGGCAATTCCTATGTTCCTATGCAAAATGGGACAGGTAAAGTTAGTCTAGGAACCTTTAATTTCAGAATATCCTGACTTCTGAGTGATTGATTTCTCATTCTTAACATTGTGCTAATGCTAGTTTTTGTTTTTAATTTTCCTGTGTTTTGTTGTTTAAAAAGAAGAACAGAAAAAGTTTGAAATGGGCAGGATGTGGGAAGAAGAAAAGAAAGTGTGGGGGGAAACACTGGTTAAGTAGACCAATGGTTTGTCCAGATGTATCTACAATCAAAATGAGAAGTCCTAAACTCAGAAGACCACATCCAATGTGTCTTTAACTGAAGAATCCTTCCCAGGGGAACTTGTTAATAACAGATTGATTACTGAAACGCTCTTACCCATATATCGTCAGGAAGGAAATACAAAGTGCATAAATTCTAAGTTTAAACATTCATAGCGTTAAAAATAATACTGAGCCAAATTACTTTTCCCTCCCCAGTGAACTATAAAACAAGCCCAGGTTTCGCATCACTCCTATGAACGTGAACAGGAGCCTTCCCAGTAAATCGAATGGGGGCTGGATCAGCCATTTTAGCTCAACCATTTTTTAGTTATGTGAAAGTATTGCATTTTTCACACTCTTAACTTGGAACCGATTGTGCTCACCCTTTCCACCGGGAAATACACAATCATCTTTGGGTTGGGACCAAATGTGGAGGGCTGGATTCTAGTCTTGGCTGTGTTGTAGTACATGCAGAGTGAATCCACAGCTGTGAATAGTTTGACATCTATGTAACTGAAATCAGAATCTGTAGAAGGCAGTTTCAGTCGAACAGAAATTTGACTGAGAAAGTTATGAGCTACTAGAAAAGGGGTTTGGAATGGAAAGTGCCTCTCTCATCTAACTCCTTGTTGCTACTGTGTAATACTATACATTAATTGCTGAGTTCTCAGATCTTTCTCGAAAGACCTTTAGAATGCCCAGTTTTCAGCTTTCCCTTTGTTCTGTAATTAACAGCTGGGTCATTTGACCTTTGCCATTGTAGTACCTGACATATACTTTCAGTATATTGTTTTAGAATTTAGAATTTAGAACCTGTAGATCTCATTCAGTTCAGGGCTCCATTGTGCTAGGCCCTGTACAAATATGTAGTAAATGACAGTCCGTACCCCAAAGAACACAGTTGAAAATGTAAGAGATAGCAAGTGGATAAGACAAATGTTGTCTTGGGAAGAAATAGGAGTCTTAAAAAACAGTGGGGATATCTTTGCACTTGAGCAGCTGTGTATACAGTTATTAGCCAATTAATAGCGATAAACTGAACTTGCTAACTGCATATCCATTATCTGGCTAGTATATATATAACAATATACTTCTCTTCTAGACGTGAAAGTGTAAATTGAGGTCATATTTCACCAGTATACACACACCTTGATTGTTTCCTAACCAATAGCATCTCAGTGTCTCCCCGGTTTTACTCTCCATTACCAATCTTCTCACTCACTAGACCCTTCCCTACAGATCTCAGTCTGTTAGAAGGTTAGATGGGCACTATATTTTAATGGAAATATTTGTAAATATAACAAAGGGCTAGCCAGAAAACAAGAATTTTGTTTAATTAAAAATGTTGAGATGTCAGCATTTGTTTCCATTCTATATTAGAAACTAATCATAGAATCCTAGAAGATTAGGGTTGGAAGGGACCTCAGGAGGTCACGTAGTCCAACCACCTGCTGAAGGCAGGACCAACCCCAATTAAGTCATCCCAGCCAAGGCTTTGTCAAGCTGGGCCTTAAAAACCTCTACAGATGGAGATTCCACCATCTCCCTAGGTAATCCAATCCAGTGCTTCACCACCCTCCTACAGAAAAGGTTTGTCCTAATGTCCAACCTAGACCTTCCCCACTGCAACTTGAGACCATTGCTCCTTGTTCTGTCATCTGCCACCACTGAGAACAGCCTCGCTCCATCCTCCCTGGAACCCCCTTTCAGGTAGTTAAAGGCCGCTATCAAATCCCCCCTCATTTTTGTCTTCTGCAGACTAAATAAACCCAGTTTACTCAGCCTCTCCTCATAAGTCATGTGCCCCAGCCCCCTAATCACTGGACTCTCTCCAATTTGTCCATTTCCTTCCTGTAGAGGAACTAGACTTTCCAAAATGTTTACTGAAAAAACAGAGAGACAGTGCACCCCAGAATAGCCAATATCCCAGTGGTGAGTGCATTTAGCTGGGATATGGAGAGCCAGGTTTAAGTCCCTGCTCTGAATCAAGTTATACAGAGGAAGGACTTGAATCTGGATCTCTCATACCCCAAGTGACTGATCTGATCTCTGGGCTGTTGGCTATTCTGGGTTGGGTGGGAGCTAGGCTCTCTCAAATTTCATGGACAAATTTCCAGCCAGCTCTAACAAAATACATATTAACTCAAATACTTTATGAGCCTACCCAGTGGGAATAGCTATGCTGCTTTTTGCTTATTATAGGTGTGTGTTAATGGGGCTCTTCCCCCCTCTGTCTGCAACATTAATGGCATGTCCACCTGTCTCTCTTACATCTGTCCATCCCTGACACAGACAAGCATGTAGAATACCAGAGAGACAAGGGTACCTTGAAATCAGCCATGCCAGTCTTTGGTAATTAAACTGTGGCCTTCACTGGTAGGAAGGAATGGCACCTTACACTCGAAAAGGAGTCTGATCGTCCGAAGCTCAGTGGGAGCTGCTGGGTGCTGAGCATTCTTAAGAATCAGATCCCTTATTTGGCTGCCTAAATATGAACTTAGGAGCCTGGTTTTGGGTGCCCTTTTTTGACAATCTTGGCCAAGAGTCCAATTTTGATCTCACCTGAGCGTAAATCGGGAGTAATGCCACTCGAGTCAGTGGTTTTCCACTTCCATAAGTCTAAACTCACCTGATGCCTGCCCATATCTAATTGCCTCTCTGATTCACTTGAGCATCCATGTCCCAAAAGGCCAGCCGGCAGATGAAATGCCAGCCCTGCCTGGAATAAATGCTTCACCTGTGAAATGTGTCCTCAAGCTCAGCACAAATGCCTCTCAGCAAAATGTCTCCTCGGTTTCTGCATCTCTTCCTCTGGGTCAGACGCATGGCTTTTCCTGAGCCCTGCCCTCTTCAGCTCCTCAGTTACTTTTGTGGTCAGTGCCCTAGAGCTGTCTGTCCCTGCTGCTAGGGTGATGGGGCCGGTATTTGCAGAACCTCTCCTGGCTCCCCAGTGCTGTCTGCTGCAGCTGATCGCTGCCTGGCTGCTCATCTTTGTCTTTGGCGCGAGGAATCCTGAGCCCTCCATGCCTCTCTCTTTACTTGCGCTCCCCGTGCTAGAAGCCCTAGGACTCGGCAGAAGAAGAGCAGCTGCTACTCCCACTGAAAAGATGTTGGGAACACATCCTAGTGACACCTTATGTGTTAGCAAACTCAACCTTCTCCGCCATGCCGTGGATCGGGGAAGGAGCAGAAACTCAGATCCCTGCCGGCAAAGCAAGACTGTCGCTAGTGTAGATGCTTCCATCCTGCAAACAGAAATGTCCACACCCTTTGCATCACGTGTCTTTTGGCCTCAACCGATCTCTGCCAGTGGGACTCTCACCTACAGGCCACAAGGACAGATTCTACTGCCACCCGGATGTTTTCAGACTCTCTGTGGAAGCTAATAATTAGGGGAAGGGGATTTTCAAAGGCAGCAGCTAATTCCCATTTGTGCCTTCTGCACATCTCTCCCCCGACTAATAAGATCTCCTGTTCATGGTCACTCTGTGATCTGCTACTAGGGACTGGGAAGGACTCTTGCTGCCCCACATACAGTGTTAGACAATTGTCAGGTTACACTATGGGGAACTTTTCACCTTCTTCAAAGCCACAGGCACGAACCATTTCTGGCAGCAGGGCGCTGGGCTGGCTCTAGCAACGGTCTGATCGAATAGAAGAGCAAATCCGGCTATGCTGGAGGCTCCCCTTACTGGAAGTTATTTCCCACCCTTCGCGTTGGAGTGGAGACCCCTCCCACAGCCTTTGGGGAGGCAGGAGTTCACCAGAAGTCACTCCAACACCGGTATGAGTAGCAATCTTTATCAGCATCACCACCTTCATCACAAACCAGCAGTGCCAGCCTCAGCCTCCCTCCCGCAGCCGATCAGGGGTCTCTTTCCCATTGCACTCTGACTGATCCTCCCCTGCAGCCCAGTGCAGCTCATGGGGACCATGTGCTCAAGCTACTCCCTGGACCTGTCCCACAGTTTGGTGCTCAGACTCCTGGCCTGCTCTGTTCCAGTAGCAGCATTTGCCCTGCAGCTGCCTCCACAGTCCCTTCTGATTGCATAAGAGCTTGGCAGTGGGAAGTAGGGGCGGGACTTCCTTCCAGCTGTCTTGCCCAGTGGCGCTCAACTTTTCCAGGCTACTGTACCCTTTTCGGGAGTCCGATTTGTCAAGTTTCATCTCACTTTAAAACTTCTTGCTTACAAAATCAGACATAAAAATACAAAACTGCCACAGCCCACTATACTGAAAAATGGCTGACGGTCTCATTTTTACCATATAATTATAAAATAAATCAACAGATCTATAAATATTGTACTCCCATTTCAGTGTCTAGTACATAGCGCAGCATAAACAAGTCACTGTCTGTCTGAAATTTTAGTTTGTACTGACTTAATTAGTGCTTTTTATGTAGCCTGTTGTACAACTAGGCAAATATCTAGCTGAGTTGATGTATCCCCTGGAAGACCTCTGTGTACCTCTAGGGGTCCGTGTACCCCTGGTTGAGAACCACCGGTCTAGCCAACCAGGGTTCAGTGAGGGTGGACAGATCAGCTTCTCCTGTTTGCTCATCCCCTCACCAATCACAGCTCCAGAACCCGGGTCTGCTTTCACAACACAGCTGTTGGTCTGTGGAGCAGGGATTCCCACCGTGTTCCTATTAAATTTAACCCATCTTAAGTCACAAAGATATTCCACCCATTGAGAGGAATAGCTGACGAACATCTGCCCCTCAGCTATGTGAGCCCTGGGGAGATAGATGGACATGCTGATATCTACACACAGATCTGCTAATGCAAAAAATTGTGTGTTCCAACCATCAGTATGGCTAACGCTTTAGCTCACAAAGACACACATTCTGTTTCTTATCAGTCTTTCTTAAATATAGTGTATCTGGATCTTGTCAGTGAGGTGCGTGTCCTCTCTCTATATGCTGTCCCAGCCCTGCACAGATAGTTGACTCGGCAGATCTCAGTGGTACTGCCCAGAAAGAATGACCACCAGCCCAGTTTGGTGACAAAGGCACTCGGCCAGGTTTATTGCCCTCAAGATACAGCCCTGGTGCCCTGGCTCCATGGTTACAGGCACACTCACTCAGGAGTGTCCAGTGGCAAGGAGCAGCTTTTTCAGCAACAGGAATTTCTGCTGTCCCCAAGGCCCACGAAGGGTTAAGGTGAGACACCCTGACATTTATAGTCTGAGACAAACACTCTCGTACCATCTTAGGTGTTTCTTGACATCTGCTTGTTACCCCCCCCCCCCACACTGTATCATGCTACAGGTGTCTCAGGCACAACATCCCTGTTCATTACATCACTACTTCACTACCTCTTATCTGGTGTTAGGCCAGGATGTCTATGGGTTAATCTTTTGGAATATGTTCTCATACATACCCAGTATCTCCTGCTTCTTAGGAGTGCCCGTGTTTTAGCCACGCTAGCAATACTTTGCCAAGGTCATAGAGTGAACTTGTAAACAACGACTTTAATACATGGCCTAACTTTGGTCCACAGCCTTTGGATCAGGCTTCAGATCTTGTCCCAGGCCCAGTGCTCTTGGCTTTCTCTTTCTCCTACACTAGATAGTAAGAGTTTTGTGTTATAACATATTACCATTCAGCAACTTTGTGTACAGTAAATCAACCTGACCTGCGTCATAATACATCACCTTCATGCAGTCAGCCCATGTGGTTTGCTGCAACAATACGAATGATTGAAGCATTTTCCACAGTGGTTAATTCTCCCTAAATGTCATTGTTATGTTAAATCCTTGGAAAGTGCTTGTATTCAAAGAGAAATCAGTACAGAATAAAGAGAGATGCAAACCCATAAAAAGTCTTTATTGAAGTACACTAAAACCAGCCAGGACTGGCTGAGCTATCCCCTAATAGTCTAACTCTATTGCTATGGCAACATGCTAAGCTTTGTTGCTACAACAACCTAGGCAATAAGGCAAGACACAACATACACAACATATTCCTCCCTCCCTTAATGAAAACACCAATTTAACAGAACCTGACTTTCCACAGTGGTGACATTCCCGGCTCCCCATTGTCTTGTGGGTAGGTTCTTGTGATACCTTATGCCTCTGGTTGGTGCACTGAGCTGTTGCGCTTCCTTTATGGCCAGCTCCATAGAGATTGCAATTTCAGTGGCCTTCTGCCAGGTGAGCTGGGCCTCTGTCAATAGGCACTTCTGTATTGCTTCATTGTGCAGACCACACACTAACATACTATTACACTGACTTTTACTTTTTTGCTGGTGCAGCACAGGTCGGTCCCATCCTCCGTTGCCACTTTTATTGTGTTAAATCCTTGAAAAGTGCTTGTATTCAGAGAGAAATCAGCATGGAATATGAAGAAGCGCACCCATGAAAAGTCTTTTTTGAACTACACTAAAACCAGCCAGGACTGGCTGAGCTATCCCCTAATAGTCTATTGCTACGCAACAAACTAAGGTCTGTTGCTACGGCAACCTAGGCAATAAGGCAAGACACAAAATACACAACCGTTATACCCTTACAAATATTTCCAACTGATTGTAGGGAACTCTCTTTGGGCCACTGAAGTCAATGGAGTTTTTCCAGAAATGGATATGACCCATTATTTTCAACTGTCTCTGAAAGTTGCTGTTGTCTCTCATGCGGTGGAAGCTGCTTCCTGGTTCTCTGCCTGATGGCTTTTCAGGCTGTAATAAAACTGTGCCTATGGATATGTCGTCTTCTGTGTGTGCCAACGAAGCTGATTTGAGTTCACTATAAAAAGGTGGCATGTTATGCCTTTATAACAAACAAAAACTGAGCTCTGTGATCTGTAGATAATGGCTACGAGGAACTTGTTTGTTCCATTTCCAGACAAAAGCTAACTGTGCAATACATAAGACTATCTTCCCTGATTTCACTGCTTTTCAATGGTCCCTTCACTAAATTAGTTTTTAATCCAAAGTCCTCTTGTGTCCATTGCAGGAATAGTGTATTAAATGTAAAACTCTCAAATTCATTTGCCCGGCAAGCAAAGTGATTGAAGGACTAATTTTAAGGAGACTTCTCCAAGTCTCCTGTCTGCCCCACTCTAATCATTTGTCATAGATTCATTCTGGCTTCCATCATTCTCTATTCATAAAATCAAGCCACTTCTGAGCCTACAGCAGGGCAGGAAATGGTTTTCCTGTCCTGTGATTATTTTTGAGAGTTCAAAATGTTTTCTGGTCTTGAATTGGGTGAAGAAGTCAACTTTAAAAATTTTGTGAACCCAAAATCATTTTTGGGGGTCAATTGAAATGTTTTGTTTCTATTTTGACCTTTTCTCATCCTTAAGCTTTTTTTTAAAAAAAATCTGCCTAATTAGTTTAAATTGGTTTAAATTAATTAGTTTAAATAATTTAATTTAATAAGTTTAAATAATAATTAGTTTTAATAATAGTTTAAATTTAAATTGAGACCAAACTTCATTTTAAACTGGAAAACTAAAGGAGAAGGAGGGAGTTCGCCTGAGGAGAGAGCCCACTGCAGGTTGTTGCCTTTCAGACGTTGCTGAGCAGGAAATAGAGCATCTGAGGAGGCTCTCAGAGCAGAGATATGGAGAGGGAGAGATCTGTTGTTGTCACCTGCACTGGATGTGCTATATTTGTCTTTCTCCCACAGGATAGAGATGACTTCATCTGTACCAAGTGCAGGCTGGTTTCCTTATTGGAAGAGAAGGTTAAAGGACTAGAGACCCAAATATCAACCCTGCGTTGCATTAAAGAAAACAATGTCTTTCTCCATCGGGCACAGGCACAGTGTAAGGAAGATTCAGAAAAGGCCGGGCAGGCGAATCTGAAGAACGGGGAAGAAAATTGGCAGCATGTGACCTCCCGAAGAAAGAGAACCCATGTGCCCACCATGCAGATAGAAGTAAGGAATCGTTTTCATCCTCTCTGCACAAGTACTACGGCGGAGAATGATTTGGAGGACCCTTCGGAGGGAATGGATCAGAAGGAGACCCGTTTGATCAGAAGGCAAGGGATGCATTCTCCTAGGGATGGGGGTTCCACGACCACCATTCCCAAGAGGAAGAGAAGGCTGATGGTGGTCGGGGACTCCCTCCTAAGGGGGACGGAGTCATCCGTCTGCCGTCCGGACCGGGAAACTAGAGAAGTGTGCTGCTTGCCTGGAGCTAGGATTAGGGATGTGACGGAGAGACTGCCAAAACTTATCAAGTCCTCAGACCGCTACCCCTTCCTGCTCCTCCATGTGGGCACCAATGACACTGCCAAGAATGATCTTGAGCGGATCACTGCGGACTATGTGGCTCTGGGAAAAGAGATAAAGGAGTCTGAAGCGCAAGTGGTGTTCTCGTCCATCCTCCCTGTTCAGGGAAAAGGCCCAGGTAGGGACAGTCGCATTGGGGAAGTAAATGCATGGTTACGCAGGTGCTTTCGAAGGGAGGGCTTTGGATTCTTCGATCATGGAATGCTGTTCCAGGAAGAAGGATTACTAGGAAGGGACGGGATTCATCTAACGAAGACAGGGAAGAGTATCTTCGCAGACAGGCTCGCTAACCTAGTGAGGAGGGCTTTAAACTAGTTTCGACGGGGGACGGGGACCTAAGCCCGAAGGTAAGTGGGGAAAAGGGACACCACGAGGAAGCAGAAGGAGGAGGGTGCAGCAGGGGAGGCCTCCCGATTCATACTGTGAAAGTAGGCCAATTGGCTGCTTATCTCAAGTGCCTGTACACAAATGCAAGAAGCCTGGGAAACAAGCAGGAAGAACTGGAAGTCCTGGCACAGTCAAGAAACTACGACATGATTGGAATAACTGAGACTTGGTGGAATAACTCTCACGATTGGAGCGCTGTCATGGATGGGTATAAACTGTTCAGGAAGGACAGGCAGGGGCGAAAGGGGGAGGAGTTGCACTGTATGTAAGAGAGCACTATGACTGCTCTGAGCTCCAGTATGAAACTGGAGATAAGTCAGTTGAGTGTCTCTGGGTTAAGCTTAGAAGCAAGAACAATAAGAGTGATGTCCTGGTGGGTGTCTGTTACAGACCACCAGACCAAGAGGATGAGGTAGATGAGGCTTTCTTTACTCAGCTAGGGAAAGTTTCCAGTTCACAGGGCCTGATTCTCATGGGAGACTTCAATCACCCTGTCATCTGCTGGAAGAGCAATACAGCAGAGCACAAACAATCCAGGACGTTTTTGGAGAGTGTTGCAGACAATTTCCTGGTGCAAGTGCTGGAGCAACCAACTAGGGGCCGTGCTTTTCTTGACCTGCTGATCACAAACAGGGAAGATTTGGTAGGGGAAGTACAAGTGGGTGGCAACCTGGGCAGCAGTGACCATGAGATGGTCGAGTTCAGGATCCTGATGAAAGGAAGAAAGGAGAGCAGCAGGATACGGACCATGGACTTCAGAAAAGCGGACTTTGACCCGAGGGTGCTGAGGGAGTTGGCTTAGGTGATTTCAGAGCCATTGGCTATTATCTTTGAAAGCTTGTGGCAACAGGGGGAAGTCCCTGAGGACTGGAAAAAAGCAAATATTATAGTGCCTATCTTCAAAAAAGGGAGGAAAGAGGATCCAGGGAACTACAGACCGGTCAGCCTCACCTCAATCCCTGGAAAAATCATGGAGCAGGTCCTTAAGGAATCCATTTTAAGGCACTTGGAAGAGAGGAAGGTGATCAGGAACAGTCAACACGGATTCACCAAGGGAAAGTCATGCCTGACCAACCTGATTGCTTTCTATGATGAGGTGACTGGCTCTGTGGATGTAGGGAAGGCGGTGGACGTGATATACCTTGACTTTAGCAAAGCTTTTGATACGGTCTCTCACAGTATTCTTATCGGCAAGTTAAAGAAGTATGGGTTCGATGAATGGACTATAAAATGGATAGAGAACTGGCTAGAGAGTAGGGCTCAACGAGTAGTGATCAATGGCTCCGTGTCTAGCTGGCAACCGGTCACAAGCGGAGTGCCCCAGGGGTCGGTCCTGGGGCCGGTCTTTATTAATGATCTGGAGAATGGGGTAGATTGCACCCTCAGCAAGTTTGCGGACAACACTAAGCTGGGGGGAGTGGTAGATACCCTGGAAGGTAGGGATAGGATACAGAAGGACCTAAACAAACTGGAGGATTGGGCCAAAAGAAATCTAATGAGGTTCAACAAAGATAAGTGCAGAGTCCTCCACTTAGGAAGGAAGAATCCCATGCACAGCTATAGACTGGGGACCAACGAGCTAGGCAGCAGCTCTACATAAAAGGACCTGGGGGTAACAGTGGATAAAAAGCTGGATATGAGTCAGCAGTGTGCCCTGGTTGTCAAGAAGGCTAATAGCATATTGGGCTGCATTAGGAGGGGCATTGCCAGCAGGTCACGGGAAGTGATTATTTCCCTCTATTCGGCATTGGTGAGGCTGCATTTAGAATATTGTGTCCAGTTTTTGGCCCCCCACTACAAAAAGGATGTGGACAAGTTGGAGAGAGTACAGGGGAGGGCAACCAAAATGATTAGGGGGCTGGAGCACAGGACTTATGAGAAGAGGCTGAGGGAACTGGGCTTGTTTAGTCTGAAAAAGAGAAGAATGAGGGGGGATTTGATAGCGGCCCTTAACTACCTGAAAGGGGGTTCCAGGGAGGATGGGGCTAGGCTGTTCTCGGTGGTGGCAGATGACAGAACAAGGAGCAACGGTCTCAAGTTGCAGTGGGGGAGGTCTAGGTTGGACATTAGGAAAAAGTTTTTCAGTAGAAGGGTGGTGAAGCACTGGAATGGGTTACCTAGGGAGGTGGTGGAATCTCCAACCTTAGAGGTTTTTAAGCTGAGGCTTGACAAAGCCCTGGTTGTGATGATATAGCTGAAGTTAGTCCTGCTTTGAGCAGGGGGTTGGACTAGATGACCTCCTGAGGTCCCTTCCAACTCTAATATTCTATGATTCTATGAATCTATGATTGCTTTGAATCATATAATCATAGATTAGAGTTGTAAGGGATGTCAGGAGGTATCTAGTCCAAAATTCTGCTCAAAGCAGGACCAACTCCAACTAAATCACCCCAGCCTGGGCTTTGTAAACATCAGAACCTTTTTTTTGAAATTTTTTCAAGTTGGGAAAGTCAGTGACCCAGACACAGCTTCATGAAGTTTTGATTTTGATGAATCAGCATTTTTCAATGAAAAAAACGATTTGTTACAAAATTCCCAGCCAGCCCTCGTTAATGACAGAAGTCTTGTGTTCTGCAGAATGGTCAGGCGTCAGACCATCTCCTGAGGAAAGGAGATCAACAGCCTAGTGCCAGCTTTGAAGTTTATTTTGCCTCCACCTCCTGTAAATTTCAAGCTGGGATATGTCAGTCTTAATACTCCAATTAATGCAGTGCTGCTGTCGTAACAGTGCCAGGTGATCAGTAGTCTCCAAAGGTTATACTATGACAGACTCATGGCCTCAAGAGACTCAAGAGAGGTCCTATCATCCTTACAGAGACTACCCAGCTACTTACTCTCTCTGAGGTAAATGTGTGGGAAAAGGGTAGATTAGCAGCCCGGAGTTGTGAGCATATATTGCCTAAGGGTGTTGTCTTGGTGGTGGTATAGGTCAGTAGAACAGTGAAGGAATACTGATTGTGACTCAGCAGGGTGTTGCTAGGTAAGTGTTCTGGAGGTTAACTACAAGGATACTTACAACTGTCCGATTTAAGGCTGGTTGAAAGTTTTTCTTTGAAAAGTAGTTTGGATGAAAAATGACTTTTTGTCAAAACTGCAAATTTTTGCATGAAATTCAAAATTGTCCTATAAACGTTTTTAACAGGTAACGACATAAATATAATTGAATGCTTTTCTTTTCTTTTAAAATATTTACAATATTTTTCATTGGGAATTTTTTTTTTTAAAAAAGGGCGTTTGTCAATGAGCTCTAGTCTGACTCTGTGATATTTGTGGAAATGGAGCCAGCAGTTTTTGAACATAGCTTCGTAGAGGCTTAAACAAGCTACTCCCACCTCTATGGCCAGCAAGTATCAAAGACTACTGCTTGGCCAGTCCGAAAAGAACACAGTGTCTTCTCTCGCTGCTGCACACGTTGTCATTTATAGCCTTATTCCACTACAACCGTGGGGTTTGTTCCTTACATTGCTGGACGATCAGCTTCTGTGATAAACATCAATACAGCTTTATGTGAAGCATCCCAAAATGGAATTGCATTCGCATTTTAAAAGGGATTTATTGAAAGAACTTGGTTCCATTTAAATTTAAGAGGACATGGAATATTTGGATCCCTTTGGTAATCAGCGTATATTTGTGTTGGGGAAGGTAACTTGAACAGAAGAGAAACCATTAATATTATGCTACGTTATTATTTGTTTATAATTTGCAACATAAATTGGAAAAAAAATAGCATGTTGGCAGTGTTATCTCTGCTCTATGGGCATATTGGAAAATGTGCAGGCGTGGCATATTTGTGAATTATGCTCTTGTGTCATCTCAGAATGAGAAAATGTTTTAAATTAGGAGGAGGGGTACGCACTCAGGAAATGGCAATTCAATGCTATGTCAAGAATGAAGATATATTTAGAGGTGAACTTCTAAGATGGCTTCATTTATATGTTTCTGCTATTCTGTCACTATTTCTTGGAGGTTAATTCCAATTTGGAGATTATGTTTTGTGGCCCGGGTGGCTGTACTTGGTTGACAATCAATACAATTCCACTGAAAGCCTTTTTTCTGGTTGGTGGTTTTTTTTTAAAGGGTAAGGTGCTGTAAAAAAAATGGAAGTAGAAAACAAGCCGTGTTTTCTGCCATTCACTCGTGTAGATAAGCCAAAAGATCTCTTAAAAAAGGGAAGGATTGGGCAAATAAAATGAGAATTAATTAAATACTTGAAAAAGTTGCACTTTTTCAAATGCATTTGAGTTAAAAACAGTTACAAATGTTACATTCAAACTACATTAGAGGCCTGTGTGAAGATTTGAGAACTATGTCTATGTTACAGCTAATTAATTCTGGTTAAAGTTATGAAGTCATTGTTATGAAATTGTTGGATCATGGAATGCCTCCGGGTGAACGTGTAATCCACTGTAGTATGTCTTTCCCAGAGCAGATAGAATGGTGGGTTGTTAGACCTTTTAATGATAGCCTATTCAGAAGGAAACACCATGGGGTAATGTGTATGCTAGAGATTGTCTGAGCGGAGAACCTAGCCCCTCCAATCTTGTCTGCCAGGATGGGGAGTGGAAAATTCCCAAAGACAGAACAAAGAGCTCTAGCGGAGACCCACAGAGACAGGAAACTTTGTGCAGAAGGTAGGAAGAGATGGGCAGGCTCTCCTAGTGGGACCAGTCGAGGTCAGAGAACACTAGCGGGGCTGGAAAGGTTCCATGATTCTGAAGAGAAGCCATGAGCTGCAGGTGAAGGATCCTGAGCATCTCAGAGGACTTTGCCTAAAGAACTTTACAGAGGAAACTGAGGCAGGGAAATACATATCGGTGTGTTCATTATTGTATCTAGATCTGTCTCTCTCTCTCATGCTGGCAAGTAAAGAGCAATGGTGTTTTCGAATCCTGTGCAGTCTGTCTGTGTGTCTATTGCCCTTCACTGTCTTGGGCCTCTGAAGAGGAGACCTGTGACCCAGAAGGCTCAAACCTTCCCTGGGATTCTGGGGAACATGTCAGAGCTGCTGGGGAGGCTTGGGGGAGATGGCACTAGTATTAGGGCCTGGGCAATTGCATTGATGGGTCCCCACTGACAAGAGGGGCGTCAGACAGGAGGTCTGCACCTGGAGTGCATGCCCAGTGGACCACGCCCAGGGCCAGTGCCCAGCCCAGCGCAGGCCCAGGAAACAAAGGGCATGTGGGATTCAGCACTGAGCGCCCTTCACAGCAGTCTGGCGCGAGTGCAGCAGAGCGAGCTCGCCCACAGCTGTGACAGCCTGACTTGGACCTTTGTTTTTCTATCTGCCTGACAAGGGGATGATTTCTCTTGCTACCCGCGGGGCCCACAGTCACACGCCTGTTCCGCATGCTGCGTGGCGCTGGGAGCAGCGAGGAGGAGCAGGGCTGACGGTCTGGCTGCCCCACCGGCCTGACTCAGGGGCCGGGGAGTCACACCTGAGCGTGCAGTGGGGCACGCTCCTCCATGGGGCTGACGCCTGCACCAGGGCTCCCCCCTCCCGGGGGCATACTTGGCCTTGCCCCACCTCCAGCAGCCCCTGTCCATTCTCAGGGATGAGGAGTGACACTGCACCTGGAGGGCCGGGCTGGAGGACGGGGGCTGAGCGTGACATGGACTTGGCGGGCAAGGTGCTGAGGTTAGCAACTGCAGCAGGCATGGTTCCACGGGCCCCACAGATTGTAGGAAACATTTTTGGTCGCCACCTGCTTGGTACAGGACGTAAGTGGCATATATACCGACTATTCGTTATTTATTTATATTGATTTCCATCTCCAAATAAACTCCACACTGACGGTCATCAGTGAGAAGCCAGGTGCCCTTCTTAAACACACACAAGAATCTTGTTTTCATTTAATTTCCATTGTATCTTCCAACTTGATCCACTTTCTTTACAAGTTCTGTGTTCCAGAAACCTAACTGCACTTTTGTTCCTGTGCTTTGAGTCAATTATACAGCAAGCCAGGTTTATCTTTTACATATTAAATCTCAGCAAGTGATCTTGTAACAATCAATTGATATTTAATTACAATAGAGTAGCTGCTCAATTAAATATAAATTAAATGCTCATTCAAGACTATTAAAATGTTATCAGGCTATCAAATACCAACTGCAATACAATGAAGCACAGGCTACGGTGCAGTTGAATTTCCCCTGGTGTGCTGCAGTCCTGCATAGAAAACCTGACCTCAGATGATATTTCTCTTCATTTTAGGTGAATTGTTTAACAAAATTACTTTTTTTTTTTTTTAAACTAAAATTGATTGTTTTTAATGAATTATAAGTAACCCAAAGCGACTTTCATTTGTGTCTTGTAGCTTAACCACAGTGGTTTTAGAATGAAAGAATCCATGAGAATTTCCAAGTCTGCAGCACAGCAAATTAAACAAACAAAGGCCTAGCTCACAATGTTTAACTGTCGGAAGAGTCCTGTGGTCGGACAGAGGGTTCAAAAATACAACTGATCTTATGTACTGGATTTAAGTCCCTTGGTCATGCCACAATCCTTCTTAATCAACATGACAAATCTGGGAGAACGGTTGTAGAGCTGCTGACGAAACAAGCAGACTTTCTTCAGGAGCCTCAACTCTGTCTTCTTCTCTGTTGGTTACAACAAGTCACTTTTCCCTTTCTGGAACATTTACTACAGCCCAGAGGCATCCAATGGCTAAATAGCGTACTAGCGAGTAAATCTCCTCTCGTCTTTAGGGCGGGCGGTGGAATAGGATGTTGGGCCAACGGCAAATGCTGTTCAAAACGATCGATACAGGCAGAGCTTCCATAGGACTGGAACATACTTATTCCAAATTACTGGGCTGACTGAGATTGCCAGAGCTTTCATTCTGTAGGAAAAGGGTGGAGGGTGGCCCAACACTTAGCAGGCCAAATCCAGGAGGTCTTTGTCAGGTTTGACTCGATCCTTACTCCGGCAAAATGCTTGTTGACTTCAGAAACTGAAAAAGGGTGTCTGGGTTTGGCCTATCGATCAATGAAGCTATAGAAAGCAACTGTTTCTGGTTTACCTGGCTCCACACCATAGCCTGATAAGCAAAACGCCAGCCGCACTGCGGGTGTGATACGGGGATCTGTGGCCGGGCTTCTGTTCTTTTATCGTGTTGGCTTATTTTGACTCAACCATTGCAGGAAGAAAGACGAGACACACAGGAAGGTGGTTTAATTAGGCTGCAAATTTATCAATTTAACACAACTGGGAAGCTCACAGTGTAGGCCAGCCATTTAATAATCTGTACCACCAGGTGTGACAGGGCCAGACCTGATGGCTACAGGAGAGTAGTGGAGGGGATCTATATTAGCCCCAGAATGAACAAATCCCTGTTCCCTGGGTGATCCAGCTGGGGCTACTCCGGGGCAATTAGGCCAATTAAGCCAGCTGAGCCCAATCAAGGAGCTTGCCCCAGCAGTTAAAAGCCTCACTGTCAGACAAGGGCAGTTGGAAGGGAGTTAAGAGAAGGAGCAGAGCAGAGCAGAGCAGCTACAGGACTTGGAGCAACCACTGCCACCTATTACAACCCCAGAGGTACCAGAGACGAGAGGGGGGTACCTGTCTGGCTACGGCCAGGGACCCAAGGCACAGGCCTGAGGGAGAACCCCTCCTCACCCAGTTCCAGGAAGCAGATGGCGAGCAGTGGGGCCAAAGACAGGCGACCCAGGGAAGGGAGTAAGTCACGGACTGGGCAGTTTGAAGACTACTCCACACAGGGTCCCTGGGTCGGGGCCCGGGGCAGAGGACAGGACTGCCCCCCCCTCACTCCCACCCAGGCATGCCATAGTCATAGCCGAAGAGGGCACAGTACCCACGAGAGGGCTAAACTAGCCGCCCGCGCCACACAGGTTAGCTACAGCCCCCAAACCGATAACCTGGTGTCAGTGGGTGTAGGTACCCGATGCTAGCCCAGGGACCAAAGGGTTAACGTGGGCACTGCCAGCCATTTCCTCCCAGGAGTGTGGAAGGTATTGGGAAAGGGGTATAGCTCCAGCCCACCCCGTTCCCTACCTGCCTTGGGGTATTCCTCCCCTATACCTGGTCCCACTTCCAGTTTACCAGAGAACCAGAACCCGTGGTAACTGAGTCCCCACATTGGATCCCGGCAAGACCAAACAAAGCCCCCCTACTGCTGAGGGAAGGAGGCCAATCTTTCCTTAAAAAACGGCCACCATGTTTTAACTGGGAAAGGTGTTCTTCCATTCTTACAAAGAAAACAGTGTTTGAGTTGAAGATCGAAAAGGTCTTCGCAGTAGGATGTGGAAGGCATTGGAGTGACTAATGGGTCACCTTTGAAAGATGAACCTCCATTATTCAGCATAAGACACTGCTTCTGATGTGCTGTGGGCATTCATCAGTCCACTGTAGAATGCATCAAGCACTGTCAGGTGAGTGATTTCTTAGAAGACTGGTGTTAATTTTGGTTTCCCTTGACATGTTTTCCATCTTCATTTAGCTGCACCCCTGGTAAGGTGCCATTTAAAACAAGGATATCCATGTTTGCTAATTTTGATTAGGGCAATTAGCAGCTAAGCCCCCACCTTGCGAACATTTATTCACACGCTACACGTTAAGCATGTGACTAGTTCCCATTTACTTGACTGGGACTGCTCATAGAATCATGGAAATATCGAACTGAAAGGGACCTCGATAGGTCATCTAATGCAGTCCCCTACACTGAAGCAGGACGAAGTATTATCCAGAAATCCCTGCCAGGTGTTTGTCTAACCTGTTTTTAAAAACTCCAATGACATAGATTCCACAACCTTCCCTAGATCATTTGCTCCAACGCTTAACTACCTTTACAGTTAGGAAGTTTTTCCTAATGTCTAAACTAAATCTCCCCGGCTGCACTTTAAGTCGGTTGCTTCTTGTCCTGCCCTTGGTGGTTAAGGAGAACAATTTATCACCCTACTCTTTATAGCAACATTTCACTTACTTGAAGGCTGTTATCAAGTCCCTATTCAGTCTTTTCTGCTCCAGACTAACCCGTTTTTTTCAATCTTTCCTTGCAGGTCAGGTTTTCCAGATTTTTAATCTTTTTTGTTGCTCTCCTCTGGACTTTCTCCAGTTTGTCTACATCTTTCCTGAAACATGATGTCCAGACCTGGACAAAATACTCCAGTTGGGGACTTACCAGTGCTGAGTAGAGTGGAAGAATTACTCCTCATGTCTTACTTACAATGCTTCCGCTAAGACATCCCAGAATGCTGATTGCTTTTTTTTTCTTAGCAGTGTTACACTGTTGACTCATATTTAGCTTGTGATCCAATATAACTCCCAGATCCTTTCCTGCAGCACTCCTTCCTAGGCAGTCATTTCCCATTTTGTGTGTGTGCAATTGATTGGTCCTTCCTAAGTGGAATAGTTTGCATTTGTCCTTATTGAATATCATCCTATTTACTTCAGAGCATTTCTCCAGTTTGTCAAGACCAGTCTGAATTCTAATTCTGTCCTCCAAAGCGCATGCAACCCCTCCCCACTTGCTATCATGAGGGAAAGTTAAGCACGTGCATAGGTTTTTGCAGAGCTTTGAATCCAATAACACATTAAAGATTAACTAATGTTAAGTTCTATTTTAATTAAGTTGTATTTGCACTCAAGGTGTACTTGATTACAACAGAAACTGCTAATCAGCTGCATGTATAAAAGCAACATATAACCAGGAAAAGGAACAAAGTTAAATAAATCCTAGGCATTAAATAAAAGCTTTTTAAAAAACTGATCAAAATGTTAATTTCTGGCTTTTGATATGGTCTAGTGTGTGGGAGTCAGAAGACCTAGGTTCTATTTGGGATGCTGCTGTTTTCTTGTTATGTAAACCTTGGCTGTACTCCTTTGCCTCTGTTTCCCCTTTGTCAATTTGTCTATTTAGACTGGAAGCTCTTCGGGGCAGGGGCTGTATCTCACTATGTGTTTGTACAGCATTTAGCACAATATGCCCCCATGTAAGTTGGGACCTCAAGGCACTACAATAGTTTTCCTTAAAGTAACAGTCTTTTTGCATTATTCTTTTTTTCCCTTTAAGGTGAAGAGCAAAACTGACTGTTGGGTCTCTACACTTTTTTTTGAACAGTGAGACAAATGTCACTCTGTTCATGCAGCAGGATAAGGATGGGAAAACTCCTTAGGTGAAATAGGAAGGGTATCCAGTGGGTGATTGTGTTGCTACTTCAAAAGTAAGATTTTCTTTCTCTTTATGCATATATATATATATATATATACACACACACACCATTTAGAAGTCAAGAAGTGAAAGGAGAGATGTGAATAAATCGAGGAAAGTCCAGAAGAGAGCCAAAAATGTAAGTAAAGGTCTAGAAAACATGACCTATGAGGAAAGATTGAAGAAAATGGGTTTGTTTAGTCTGGAGAAGAGAAGACTGTGGCAGGACATGAGAGTTTTCAAGTACAGAAAAGCTTGTTACAAGGAAGAGGGTGAAAAATTGTTCTCCTTAACTTCTGGGACAGGACAAAAAACAATGGATTTAAATTGCAGCAAGGGCGGTTTAGGCTGGACATTAGGACAAACCTCCTAACTGTCAGGGTAGTTAAGCACTGGAATAAATTGCCTGGGGCAGTGGGGGTTGTGGAATCTCCATCACTGGTGGTTTTTAAGACCAAGTCAGAAAAAAAAACTGTCAGGAGTGGTCTAGCTACTATGTACTCCTGCCTCAAGTCAGGGGACTGGACTAGATTTTTTTAGCGTATGAACAGCCTCAGGCACACAGCCAGGATTTATCATTGAATTTGGTCCTCTGGTTGGATCATTAGCTTCCCTGGCCCAGGTGGGGTACTGACGGGGAGCATGATATGAATGCTGATCCATGCTCCCCCTCCCCCCCCACTGGACTAAATGAACTACTGAGGTCCTTTCCAGTCCTACACCTCTATGATTCTAAGTAAAGGATTCAGCTGCCATCCATGTGCTTTTAAGAATATAATTATGCTCACAGCTTTCACTGAGTAGCTGGAGACAACAATCAATCTGTCAATATTTAAAGACATTAAATGCTTGAGGTAAGCCAAAGCAGCTAAGAGTACTGTAATTTGGGTAATTAGCAAATACAGCTGTGCTAAACTGATAGTTTTCATGTGTGAAATCCAGCAAATGCACACAGCCCTGAACAGGCACGGAGTGTGAATCTTCACATTCATTCCTACTTTCCACCAGTTTGCTGAGTTTCTTTGGTTTTCTGAGGGCCAGTTTCTGATGCCTGGCTCAATGAGTAAAGTACTATTCAGCATGAGAGGCCCCATGTGAATAAGCTGAAATTCAGCAGGAGTTATGGTATAAGAATCTGACCCGAAGGAAACAAAACTTTCTTTAATTCCCTTTAATTTGGAGAATTTTGCACAAATTTGTTTAGCAGCTATTTAGGGAGGGGATGAAAGCTTATGAGCCTGTTCTAATTGCCTGGTCTTCTGCTGAAGCAGATGCTCTGGTCCTCAGATGTCTCATAAACTGTTGTGCCAGTTCCAATGGCGCTGTGACAATTCAGGGCAACTGCACCTGTCTTTCCCCCTTGTGGTCCAGCAAGGACATCCACACTCAAGCTTCTGTCTTCCAGCTGTCATCTGTCTTTGGCAGAGACTGTGTCTCTCTCTTTCCTGACCAGGATACACCGTTCCCTGCCTACACTGTGACTTCCCCAGCAAAGTCAGACCGGCTCTGCTTTGCTCCTCAAATGCTATAAACAGTGTAGTTGTCCACCCTTATACGTTACCGCACAGCGCTTTCTAAGCAAGTACATATATTTTTAAGGTAAAAGCATTACAGAAAAAAACTTATAAAAGAACCTACATGCATTCTAATAAGTTTACCGGAGATCAGACCCACTGCAGGAAGGACTCTGGCCGCTGAGCAGTCCTTCAAAGTTCTCATCACAGTTTTTCTGTGGTCACAAGTAAATAACAGCTGTGGCTCAGAACAAGAATCCCCAGGAACCTGTGATTCTCTCCTTTATTCAGTGGGTACAGCTCCAAAATGATGGGCCTGGCATTGGGTATTTGCATTATCCCCTGCCCCCATATTTCTAGGAAACTCACTCAACTAAATATTCAACTTTTGTTTTAAAAGAGTCCTTTGAAGCTCATAACATTTCCCAGGATTTACATTACTCTTGTCTCCCTCTTAAAGATACACACAATAACATAAACATTTGCTCTTGTAGTACAACAAACTTCTAAGATACTGAAAATTAATTTAATAAGGTTTGTCCAGGATATTGCAGGATATTGCCATATCTTTCACAGGTGCCTCTTTGGAATGAAAGCAAAGGATTCTGGGATGCTTGTTGACAAAAATACAAAAAAAAAAAATCTTATTTCTAGTTGGCCGTTTTCACATAGCTCTAGCCATGAATCATGTTCCTTGCAATGCTCCCATCTATGCAGGCCTAAAACCAAAATATAACAGACATCCTTCCATATAGTGTAGACTTGATTGAGGGCAAAATAAGTACCAGCATGGTTTGGCTGTCCACTGGAGACAAGGTCAATCTGTGTTAGAACCACGCTCAAAAGTTGTGTCCCTGCCTATCATACAATCATAGAAGATTAGGGATGAAAGGAACCTCAGGAGGTCATCTGGTCTAACCCCCTGCCCAAAGCAGGACTAACCCCAAGTAAATCATTCCAGCCAGAGCTTTGTCAAGCCACACCTTAAAATCCTCTAAAGATGGAGATTCCACCACCTCCCTAGGTAATCCATTCCAGTGCTTCTCCACCCTCCTAGTGAAAAATGTTTTCCTAATATCCAACCTGTTGATTCTGGACACTTTGTGATCAGTGTGGATACCACTGTTGATGGAGGTGTTGATGGAGCGCCCCCCTTCGTCAAAGTGGTGACTTTTTATACCCTTCCTAAACAATCTTCACCTAATTATCTCTCTCTCATTATCATATATGCTAATTACCTACATTGGGTTTCCACCCTTAACTACATTCCACTCTCACCATAATAACTGAGGTTGTCAAAACAACATCTGGTGATAGGAGGGACAAAGTAAAAGCATGCCCCTTGGCAATAAAACAGTGAACCCCCAGATGTTCAAGTATAACTTGTTGTTCCCATCACCGTTATCTATGTGCAGCTGCAAGCATACAGTATCTGTATTTTGTCTTGTTATGTGTTGTGGTATACAGAAACTGAGACATCTATAAGGTTATTCAGTCTTTGCCAACTGGAAGATGTCATGCTACAGGGGTTAGAATAGCCAAGCAAGCAGCTGAAGCTATGCTAGGCCTGTAGGACAGTGGTCAAGCAACTCCAATTGTACTGGGCCTCCAACACTGCCCTAGACCTCCCCCACTGCAACCTGGTACCATTGCTCCTAGTTCTGTCATCTGCTACCACTGACAACAGCCTAGCTCCATCCACCCTGGAACCCCCACCCTTCAGATAGTTGAAGGCTGCTATCAAATCCCCCCTCACTCTTCTCTTCTGCAGACTATGTGGGGACCTAAGTGAGAACACAGTTTGGGAACGCTGGCTGGCCAAACTGTATTAGAACCACCACATCTCAGTTAAAACCATGCTTTAGAACAGTTCTTGAATGGAATTGACAATGTCTGTGCAAATGGGATCAGTACTTTCTACAGAATATCCATTTCAGACCTTTTTTTTTCCCTTTGTCCATTGTAATGACAGACGCCACCTCTTTTCCATAGATGTTCTCTGCATTATAAGCAATCACTTATTCTAGTTTTTTTTTCTAAAAAAAAACAACCTTTCCCAATCCTCTTTGAACATAATACAGTAGGCGCACCAGCTGGTGGTCAGGTACTCCAGTGATGGGCAGCCGCAAGAGAAGATATATAATCTACTCTGCATCTAATCTATGCATACCATAAAGGCTGAAATGTTTGGCAATGCCTAAGGGAGCTCGAAATTATTAAAATTAATGGGAACTGGGTGTCATTGAAAATCTCTTCCAAAAGGTGTAGCATCTGAAAAGGCCCAGTCTGGTCACCTGAAGTGCCCTTTAGTCAGAATAGATGAAGAGTGGGAGAGTGCCAAGATCTCAGCAAAAAAAGAACTGCTTCAGGTGTGTATGCTCTTCTACTTTCCGCTGTTATCTTTTAACCTTATCAAAAGTGCCTCCCCCCCAAAGACAGCTGTGTAATCTAATTTGTCTTCCATAAGGATGCTTCAGGCATGTTACAATGGTTATTTTTCACAGGTTCTTGTGGTCCAGTGCACATTCATCTAGATTTTCTTTTCAGCTATGGTTTTAATACAAAAAATAAAAGCAGAATTTCTTTTTCTATCGGTGCTTACAAACCTTCTAAAAATATTCAGAGGGGATGTGTGTGTGCGTGTGAGAGAGAGAGAATAAAGGAGGTAGATAACTGAAGCAAAAAGCTTGATTGAAACAGAATTAGTTTTGACAACTGACAGCTGAAAAGGAAAGCAACTATAGCATCTTCCTTGGACAAAATCTATTCACACGCACATTAGTCATTTTTCCACACTGATTCATAGAGATGGGGGAAAAATCTATTGAGTAATCCAGTCCATCTCTTTCCCATAGTTCTCCAGTGCCCTTCAGTACACTCTGATTTGAAATAAACAATGGATGTTGCTACAGATTACTAAGAGATGTTCCTGATATTCAGCCTACATCTTCTCTCACTTAATTTTATCCCAGTGCTGTTAATCATAGCCC
Source organism: Emydura macquarii macquarii (assembly GCF_026122565.2). Taxonomy (NCBI): domain Eukaryota; kingdom Metazoa; phylum Chordata; order Testudines; family Chelidae; genus Emydura; species Emydura macquarii. The sequence continues at coordinate 4,241,486 of NW_027131688.1, forward strand.
CTTGTCACACCCTAACTAATTTTTCTCTAGCCTTCCCATTCACACTGTTCAAACACTTGTAAATATAAATGATTACAGTGCTTCTACCCTCGCCTCAATCTCTGCCAATACTCTAATGATGTATGCAGAGTTGTTGTAGCCGTGTCAGTCCCAGGGTATTAGAGAGATAAACTGGGTGAGGTAATATCTTTTACTGGACCAACTTCTGGTGATGAAAGCAACGAGCTTTCAAGATACCTAGAGCTCTTCTTCAAGTCTAGGAAAGGTACTCATCTTGTCAGCAAAATTCAAGATCAAACAGATAGCTTAGTTTAAGAAATTAGCATGTATTCTAAGACCCATTCAAGGTGGACATGATATATCTTGACTTTAGCAAAGTTTTTGATACAGTCTCCCACAGCATTCTTATCAGCAAGTCAAAGAAGTATAGGTTGGATGAATGGACTATAAAATGGGTAGGAAGCTGGATAGATCATCGGGCTCAACAAGGCGTGATCAATAGCTCGATGTCTAGCTGGCAGCCGGTAACAAGCAGAGTGCCCCAGGGGTCAGTCTTGAGGCTGGTTTTCTTCAACATCTTCATTAATGATCTGGAGGATGGAGTGGATTGCACCCTCAGCAAGTGTGTAGATGACACTAAGCTAGGGGGAGTGGTAGATACCCTGGAAGGTAGGGATAGGATACAGAAGGACCTAGACAAATTGGAGGATTGGGCCAAAAGAAATCTGATGAGGTTCAACAAGGACAAGTACAGAGTCCTGCACTTAGGACAGAAAAATCCCATGCACAGCTACAGACTGGGGACCGATGAGCTAGGCAGCAGTATTGCAGAAAAGGACCTGGGGGTTACAGTGGACAAGAAGCTGGAGATGAGTCAGCAGTGTGCCCTGGTTGCCAAGAAAGTTAATAGCATATTGGGCTGCATTAGTAGGAACATTGCCAGCAGATCGAGGGAAGTGATTATTCCCCCCTATTTCGCATTTGGAGTATCCTGTACAATTTTGGGCCCCCCACTACAAAAAGGATGTGGAAAAGTGGGAGGGAGTCCAGAAGAGGGCAATACAAATGATTAGGGGGTTGGAGCACAAGACATATGAGGAGAGGCTGAGGGAACTAGGCTTGTTTAGTCTGCAGAAAAGAAGAATGAGGGGGGATTTGATAGCAGCCTTTAGCTACCTGAAAGGGGGTTCCAGGGAGGATGGAGCTAGGCTGTTCTCAGTGGTGGCAGATGACAGAACAAGGAGCAATGCTCTCAAGTTGCAGTGGGGGCGGTCCAGGTTGGATATTAGGAAAACGTTTTTCACTTGGAGGGTGGTGAAGCACTGGAATGGGTTACCTAGGGAGGTGGGGGAATCTCCATCTTTAGAAGCTTTTAATGCCTGGCTTTACAAAGCCCTGGCCAGGATGATTTAGCTGAGGTTAGTCCTGCTTTGAGCAGAGGGCTGGACTAGATGACCTCCTGAGGTCCCTTCCAACTCTAAGGCTATATCTACACTGACACGGGAAGTCGACTGTTTTTAATTTGACTTTCAGCAGGTGACTTTTAGACATCGCAGCAGAGTGTACACACTACAGTGTTTGCGCTGGTCTCTTGCATCCGCTAACCAGCCTTAATTCTATTTGGAAAGCAGTGCTAAGTGGGTGGCTATCCCATAGTGCAACTAGCCACAGTGGCTGTTGGGATGAGTGTCTTTGTCCCAGGATGCAATGCTGCTTCCTCCACCATCCCCCCCCAAAACGAACAGGAAAAGGATTTTTGCACTGTTTTTTTACTCCCCGCGATCACCATTGCTGTAGAGACATGGAGCCAGCTCAACTCTGCACTATAATGGTGAGCATGACAAATACATTGTGGCTTATCATCGATTATTTTAGAAATAGAGCAAGAAGCCGAAGCAGAGTCAACACCAATGCCACCGAGTCTGCCCTGCCACAAGACATCGAGCAGAATAATTCCTGTTGCGGCAGGCTGTAACAAGTCATCTGCAGTCCGTGGAGCGCAGGTTCTGGTGCAGGGAAACAAGCAGAGACTGGTGGGACTGCATCGTTATACAGCTGTGGGATGATGGTCAGTGACTGCAAAACTTTCGTATGAGAAAGGTAACTCTCCTTGAATTGTGCTCGGAGCTGGCCCCATCCTTGAAGTGTGTGAACACTCGCTTGAGACAAGCTATGACGGTGGAGAAGAGAGTTGCCATCGCTCTCTGGAAGCTGGCAACCCCTGACTGTTACCGCTCGGTTGGGAATCAATTCGGAATTGGTAAATCTACAGTGGTCATTGCCGTGAATCAAGTGTGCAGGGCCATCAATAGACTTCTGCTATGAAGGCTAGTGACTTTGGGAAGTGTGCAGGACATAGTGGAGGGGTTTGTTACGATGGGCTTCCCAAACAGCGGGGGGGGGGGAGGGGGCAATTGATGGGATGCACATCCCTATCTTAGCACCTGCCCACCTGGCAACCAAGTACATAAACCGCAAGGGGTACTTCTCCATAGTCCTGCAGGGGCTTGTGGATCACAGGGGTTGTTTCACTGACATCTATGTGGGGTGGTCTGGGAAGGTGCGCGATGCTCGTGTATTTCGTAACTCACGGCTGTTCTCTAAGATGCAGGCGGAAACTTTCTTCCCCAACCAAAAAATTCACATCATGGGTGTGGAAATGCCCATAGTGATTCTGGGGATTCTGCTTACCCCTTGCTCCCTTGACTAATGAAGCCTTCCCCCGTCACCTTGACAGCGACAGGAAGTGTTTTAATAAGAGGTTAAGCAGTGCAGAATGGTTGTAGAATGTGCCTTTCGGCGTTTAAAGGGTAGATGGAGGAGTCTCCTCACTAGGCTGGACATGAGTGAAAATAACCTCCCGTCTGTGATATCTGCTTGCTGTGTTCTTCATAATGTGTGTGAAGTGAAGGGTGAGAGGTTCCCCCAGGGTTGGGCTGTGGAGGCAGAAAGACTGGCCGCCAATTATGAGCAGCCAGATGCCAGGACTACACTAAGAGCGAACCATGGAGCGCTTTGCATTAGGGAAGCTTTGAAAACCAGGTTCTGCAACAAGATGCAGGACTGATTTCCGTTCCTGTATGTTGTTTGCTGATACGACAGGTGCAGCTCCTTGATCTTCACGCGGCACTGCTGAGCGTTCCTCTGGTGTCCCTTCTCCAGCATGCCCTGGGATATCTTCCCATAAATGTCCAGATTCCTTTTGCTGGCTCTGAGCTGAGCCAGAACAGACTCCTCACCCCACAGCCCGATGAGATCTAAGACCTCTGGTCGACTCCATGCTGCAGCGCATTTGAGCTTTGCAGTAGACATGGGAAGAACAGTGGCAAAGCTCTCTCCACTCTGGCAGCAAGCAGAGGAAATGGAAATTCAAATCTTCCCGGGGCTTGAGGGGAGGGGACTTTTCCTGCTGCCATGACCACAGCACGACTGTCTAGAGTGGTCAAAATGGGGAATTGTGGGATACATTTCAGAGGTCAATTAATTTGAATTAAGTTCCTTTGCGTCTACACTGACACTAAGTTGACTTAACAAATTCAAATTAGGCGCTATGCCACTTGCAAAGGTGGTCTTATTAAGTCAGTTTTACAGGCACCTTAATTTTAATTAAGAGTGGTGTCAGTGTAGACACGGGTGTTATTAAGTTGACTTAAGTGATGTTAAGTCGACTTAAGTCGCCTGTGTAGACCAGGCCTAATATTCTATGATTCTAAGGTGAAATAAGTCATAAGACAAAAAGGAGGCTAATGGGTTACAGATTGTTGTGGTAAGCCATAAATTCAGTCTCTTTATTCAGTCCATGAGTTTTGGTGTCAAGAAAAGTTATGAATTCAAACTCCCCGGCTCTTCTTCTGAAAGTGCTGTGCAGGTTTCCTTTGAGGATGAGGACTGATAGGTCAGATACAGAGTGATCTCTTTGTGAAAAGTGTTCATCCAGAGGTGATGTGGTGTTTGTATCTTTTATCATTTTCCTGGGTGAGCCCATCTGAGAGTGTCTATTTTCACCCGTATAGTTTTCATTGGGGCATTGTGTACTACTTCATCCCAATGTCCTAAATGTCTCTCTCACCAACGGAAGTTGGTCCAATAAAAGATATTACCTCGCCCACCTTGTCTCTCCAACATGTTAATGCAGTGATTTGTATGCAGAGGTCTTCAGGGGGTACATCAACACATCTAGATGTTTGCCTAGTTGTACAAGAGGCTAAATAAAAAGCGTTGGCAAAGTCAATACAAAATAAAATTTCATATGGACAAAATGAGAAAGTCAGCAATTGTTCAGTAATAGTGTGCTGGACACTTTTGTATTTGTATGTCTGATTTTGTAAGCAAGTAGTTTTTAAGTGAGGTGAAACTTGGGGTACGCAAGACAAATCAGATTCCTGAAATGCGTACAGTAGTCTGGAATGGTTGAGAGCCCCTGCGCTAATGAATCTTTCCAGCCTCCTGGTAATTTCAGAACTCCCTCAAGTTTGTCAAGAGCTTTCTGACATTGTGGCACTGAGCACTGAAGATGGTGTATTAGGTAACTCTGTCTACCCGATCTCTCTATCCGGTCATTCCACTGCTGGTATTTATACTAACTCCTCTGCAGCAACCAGAGAGGGCTATTGTGTTCCAGTGCTGTGCCTTGATGTCTCTTCATATGTACCCCAAAATTTCACTGGACATATGTTGCCATGCTACACAGCAAACATACTGCTAATTTGCTGCCCACTAGCTCCCCTAAGACTATCTCAGCAACCCTGCCCTTAGATGTCCTCATTCTGTTGAATATGCGTCACTCTATCCTCCCCTGACCTCTCATGTATTATGCTGTATTATTTATGGTTGAATCTCATGTTGTTGTTTTCTGTCCATGTTTCTAATGTCACTGGGTAAATTAGGATTGCTTTTCTGTCCTCAGCAGCAGATGCAAATCTTACCTTAATGGACCTTTGGCTCAGAACGTTTCTGTTCATTGTTGCACTTTTTTGCTTTCAGCTAATTTATAGTCCACGTGAATGTGTCGCTATCAAAATTGATGTAATCCATTTGTCAGGCAGTGAGACAGTATCTGGCACCTCACTAACCTTCAGATCTGTTATTGGTTCCTTTCATGTAATTTGATAATTCTATCAAAAAAGCAATCAAGTCTGGCTGGCAAGATATCTTTTTGGATATTCCCTGGCATTGCTGCCTATCTTTAATGCTGAACAATGCTAGTGTCCCAGCCATTCCAAATTTGGAGAAAAATAACTTCTCTCTTGCTTGATGGTGGGGTGCATACATGCATACATACCCACAAATAACCAGATAAAATCCTTGGGATTAGATTGTTTTCTTATCTTTGCAGCTGCCCAGGGGAGGAGAGGGGGATAGGGCACCCACACAGCCTCCAATCCAGTCATATCAAAACTTCTTAGATTATAATCTGGCTATAGTGTATTACAATGGCTAATACTTTCCACCTGCACTGAAGCACGCTTCTCACCCTTGGATGTATATATATATACCTCCTATCTGTGGTATCCACTTCATGCATCTGACGAAGTGGGTTGCGGCCCACAAAAGCTTATGCCCACAGAAATTTGTTAGTCTTTAAGGTGCTACAGGACTCTCGTTGTTTTTGCCGTATGTGTATAGAAGCCCTTACTATGTTTAATAGTAAGCCTGGTCGTGATCTGTAGGGGATGAATGTAGGAAGCACGCCCACCATGCTTTGTTGATGTTTGTGGTTGGCATTACAGTTGCATGTTTCATGTGGAGGTGAGGAGATATATGTGCTAGGTGGTGTGTACAAGCTGCATTGGAGCCCCTGCCTGAAGAGATCATCAGACTTATTCCATTTCTTGTTATTTATACCATTAACCCATTTCACCTCAAGCAAAAAGTGGATACATTCATCTATGAGGCACTGCACAGTCCTTCCCCTTGACATTTCTCAGATGAAAAATAAGTAGTATTCAGTATCATTATAGTCCGCTATGTAGAGATTTATGTTTCTCGTAGTGCAGTTGGATATTATAACTAATGACTTTAAGTAAAAATTTATTGGAAAGATGCTGTCTTCATGTCAAGTTGGATTGAGTAAATGCCAATGAAAAGTATTTCCTCATAATGGATTCATCTTCTGACATTGAGCACATCAGTATATCCTTGACAACAAAGCTCTAGAAGAACAGTAAAACAAATGTACTTGTTAGGTTGGCTGAAAATTAACTGGACCAAATCTGGATTGATCACTTTCTTTCCGCGGAGTTCAGCCAGCTAATGCGTCCCCAGATGCCCTCTTTCCTTCCATGTCCTCATCTCAGCCTCTTAATGTGTATCGGAAATAACCTGCAGTGTGCTGAAGCAGATGGGACCAAACCCAAAGCGAACTACAACAGCAACAATAAAAGAAAATAACGTGACATAGTAATTCATCCAGTGAGCTTGCCTGCACAGTGCATCCGTTGAAGGAATAGCCATAGGGATATGAATATTTCTATATATGGCCATTGGACACTACTCCGAAGGTAACCGATTCATTGGTGGTACATTCCACTGTTAGCTCCAGACTATATATATCTATGGCTTCTATGTTTGAGGGGAATCATCCATACTGTTAAGTCTTTAAGCCTGAAGATCACTGGTACTGCTCAGTGCTTAGCACAGACTATTCCAGTTCCTGATTGGGGCCTGTTAGGGTCACCCCAATACAAATAATAATTAGGGGGAAATAGAAAGGTAGCATTCAGGGTTCAATAAGACAACACAGGCATTTAAAGGGAGGTACTGTGCCCAGGTGAGTTTCTGCTGCATACAGAAGTTTCCATCCCACAGGCTCACCTTTCCTATTGTTGCTCTGGTAATGCCAGTCTGGGGCAATAAGGGTTCATAGTTCCCTCTTGCCAGCCTTGGAGACGGAGATGTAGCACCAGGGAGGGCTCATGCTTCATTGTGTTCTGCTTTCTCCCTTCTTCTCTCCCTCTCCCTTTCTCTCCCACCCATGGCACACTCATTTCCTCTTTGTGTTCTAAAAAGGGGTTCAAAAAAGAACTAGATAAATTCATGGAGGATAGGTCCATCAATGGCTATGAGCCAGGATAGGCAGGATTGCTGTTTGCCAGAGGCTGGGAATGGCTGACGGGATGGATCACTTGATGATTCCCTGTTCTGTTCATTCCTTGTGAAGCCCCTGGCCTTGGCCATTGTCGGAAGACAGGATACTGAGCTAGATGGACCATTGGTCTGACCCAGTAGGGCCGTTCTTATGTTCTCTGGTTCAAAATCAGTGAAAACACGGAAGAGTGTATGTGAGATGGTGAGATTGTGAGTGGAGGAGAGGAGGCGATAATGAACTTGGATGGGGTCCCGCCAGATAAGGAGGGAAGTTGGGGAACTGATGAGGTGGATGGAGAGAGCATGAGGCTAGAGTGAGATGGGAAGAGAATATGAGGGGGAGACATCACTCCAAGATTTTGAACTGGAGCTCAGTAAGCCATTGGTTCTGCATGCAGACTTCATTGCAATTCATTTCAGTGTCACGTCAGTAGTTCATGAATGTAATGAATGTTATGAAATGCTTCAAGGACCTGTAATGAAATGTTAATGTCGTGGCCACGGAACCATTGTATTTCACACTAAACCTAACCTGAGCTCTGAGAATGACATGCTCGTATCATGCACCACTTCTTGAGGTGCCTCTGATAACACACCTCATCTCTCTCTTCTGTAGAAATGAAACCTTGCTCAGAGACTATATCTTTGTGGATTAGGTGGCCTGCATCATTCTCAGAAAGCTGTTGGCAACAGATTGTCCCTCTGTGCCTGCTGTGGGATGTAGGCAGGGCCAGATTTAGAGGCAGACAACTACCTGGGTTGCCGGGCTTGGAGGGTGCCGGGCTCGGGGTGCTGTTTTTGTTGTTAACGACAAAAGGGGAAATAGAATGTTTGAAGTAAAATATTTTGTGTATTCAGGATTCATTTTTCCTAATCTCCTAGAATGTTCTGGACCTTTGTAGAATCTTGTGGAACCTTCCTGATTTTTGAGAACTACATTTTTTTGAACCTACTAGAATGTTGTCAACCAGGTCCTTGAAGCGAAGGCTCATTAAATCGTATCTTCTATCGATGATGGCTGATGAGAATTGACATCGCTTGCAATTTTATCGCTTGAAAATGCCATTGGCCAGTCTTTGGATCTCTCCGATGCTGTGATTCGGTTCATGAGGGCAAAAGTGAGAAAAATGACCTTTTGAACTAAAGGACGAGGGTAACATTCTAAGGCCGTCACCTACCGTGATGCTATTTAATCCTGGTCCACCCATTGTGGTGCACAGTTCAATTTCTTGATAGTATATTTCAGTTATTCTTAAAATTAAAAAGTCTCTATGAACTGAGAGGAAATTATTTTTTTATTTTTTTATGTATGGCATGAATAAATACAAATTTACAGATCCTAATATGCAAATTTATCATTTTATATGACAGGGATAAATCATGAATGCCAATTGTGCATCAAAGTTGTGAAATGGGCTACAAATGCAATAAAAAATAAGGTATTCAAAAGTTAACAAATGGAGGGAGAGGCACCATTTGGTTTAGGGCTGGCCCTAGACATAGGGATCTGTAGAAAACCCAATAGTAATGCAGTAAAGAAGGAATCCTATTTATCTCACATGATGGAACACCATTTTTGTGCATTTTTTCATCTTTGGCTTCTTCTCTACCATAAATAGAAAGTGAAACAGACAACCACTTTATTAGCCTTTTCTGTATATTAGGGCCATCATAATGGGTGGGTAGGTTTTTACTCGGCAAACTCCTACTGGAATCATTGGGAAACTTCCTAAATAAGACCTGATTAAGGACCACAGCCTTCAGCAAAATAATTACTTGTTAAGAGATTTGCATCTGCAAAGTGTTTTACAGCAAACATCAACTAATTAATCCATCATCTCTGATTTCCATGTGTTGATCATGTCAACTGAAAGTCTTTTAATAGAGAGATTAGTCCAGGACATAGAGGACAGATCCAGGACTATTTTGAACCCCCCAACAGTGTTTAGAGGTACTTAGAGCCAGGGTTTTGGTGTGTCCCCTTGAAGGAAGGCCAGGCAAAGAGTTCATTATGGGATAGAATTTAATCACCAGGCTGGGCTGTTTGTATCTCGATCCCCGTGTCTCCTCCAAAGCCTTCTAGTACAGATGCAAGGACTATCAGTGAGTGAAGCAGCAGCCGTGTTGGCTAGTTGTCCCTTGTAACCTCATTAGCTCTTAGTAGGACTGTTTCTACTAAAGAAAATAAACTCAGTTCGAGTGGTCTAGTTCTTTAAAAAAGTTTGTGTTCTTCTCAATTTTAAAATCTCATTAGAAACCATTTTAAAAACAAAGAGATTAATCAAGGCTGTGATGGTTACATGGTCACCGCGGTGGTGGGGGCCTGAATTATGATTGGTGGTTTGCCTCAATGAGGGAGAGAAAGAGAGAGAGAGATTACACGTGACTTGCTCATAGCCACACAGTGGCTTAGAGGCCCAGCCAGAATTGAGAACTTTAGTGGTCCAGGCTGCTGTTCTGACATGTATCCCCTATCTCTGCTGCAGCAAGCGAAGGCATGTCATGCCTTTTATCCACAAGGAGTGGAGTTTGACTTTTCTGATTACAGCTTGACCACTGTGAGCCAGGATATTTTTCTTTTACTCTTTTGGCTGGATTGAGCTGTAGGATGTACAGGTGCGAGAATTAACTGTTTGCCGATGGAGAAATGTACTTGAAGTTCAATTCTGAAGTTGATGGTTGAAATTCAAATACATTCTCAAGGCAGAAAATGATCAAATCAGTTCTTTACTGCTCCTTCATAATATCAGCACCTTAAAGACAGTGATGCTGTGGTTCAGTTAAGTTCTACCTCTACTAACAAACAAGGAGACAATGCTGTAATTGAGATCAGTTTTAAATAAACATGAAGATAGGGGAACTTAAAACAGCCTTAGAAAGTAACTGATTTACCATTCTAAATAGCCTGGAGGAAGCTAGCAGATATGGCTAGTAAATGTTTCATGGGAAGGGATAATTTGTTTTCAGCCAGGCTAGAATCATTATCAATGTGCATATCTGGTTTGATTTGCTCTAAGCACTATTCGTATTGATAAAAAATCTATTGGTTACATGTCTGGCTGTGTAAATTCCTTCAGGTAAATTCATAGAAGTTGGTCCAATCAAAGATATTACTTCACCCACCTCATCTCTCTAATAGAATGGACAGGGCCACAACAACTCTAAATTCATCCAGGCTGTTGAAAGGATCTAATTATTTTGGCAATTAGATTTAAATTTCTACTAACTAAAGTTTAGGGGTCACTTCTGGGTCAGAAGGGAATCAGTGCAATCAAAAAGGCCCTTTGAATGGACTGCACTGTGCTTGACTTTATAAATAATTTGTTCCCCATTTGGAGATTGTGTAAAAGACACTGTATTACAATCCAATCCAGTTCCCACCAGACTCCTTAGGAATCTGCCCATTGATTGTAGTGGGAGTTACCTCAGTTACTTATTGTGGATCAGATACCTGCTTGTAGTATCTGATCCACAGATAGGAACCAGGTAGGAACTATTGGACTAGACTATACAATATGCTTTTTTTTTACTAGCAATGAGATGAAATACTCCGTGAGGTTTAGAGACCCAATTCTGTTAGCATCGGGTCAACAGAATGTTTCAGTCCTTTCTGAAAACGACTTTCAGAAGTATTAGTTCTCACCAGGATTACAGCCACCAAATGTCGTCTCCAATCTCAAACCTGAGGTGGGTGCGCTGTAGAATGGTAGCCTGCCTTGACACATCATCCGTCAAGAACTGAAAGCAAAGCACACCTGAGGCGCTTGACTAGCATCAAGAGGGATGTTCAAAGCACTCTAAAATGCAAATGAATTCTCCAGTCCTGAGACTTGGAATAAGATGTGAAGACAAAGGTCCAACATACTGTCCCCAAAGGGTCATTCACAAGGATTACACAGCGAGGGTCAAAATGCTGCTTTTAAATGCACCAGAGACACTCTGGCCAAGCAGACAACTGAGAGGTGAAGAAGAGAATCCTCAATGTCCTCTTGAGGGTGATGTTAGGAATTTCTCTCAGCTGTAGTGATGAGATGGGCTGTGCACCCATACTACAGAGAGATTCCCTAAACCTTACACTTAGACATGATCCTCCACTACCTCATCCCTTGTGTACGTAGATGAAACCCATTGTTCTGTCCTGGAAGAGAAACTCATCAAGAAAAAGGTCACCAATGGGAGGAAATCACCCTTTCTAGACAACTGTGATGCAAAGGACCTGTCACCAAATGCTCAGCAGAAAATTCTCCTGTCAGAGGTAGACTCCCTGCTGGTGTATCTGTGTACCCTATTCTCAAGACAGAAGCTGAGAGTCCAGGCAGCAGCCATAAGGTGCATCCAGGGCCAGCACTGGCCCCAAGAATCAGTAGCTGGATCTAGCTCTGTGACATCTTCCCGAGCTCAGTGCTAGAGACATTCTAACCCGTTGTGTTCTATTTTTAAGGGGGGCTGAGACGGGGCTCCTACTCCACACTGGCCAGGAAAGGATTAAGAGGGCCCTTGGGGAGGGCTGTGCGAAAGTAGCCAATAGGAGGGGCCTACGTAGCAGCCAATCAGGGCCCAGGAGGCCGGTATAAAAGGGAGCTGCAGAGCAGAGCATGGGCAGTGACTCCCAGGAGCTTGAAGAGGGAAGAGTGTCAGCAACCTGGACAGGGCAGTGGCTGGCTGCTGGGGCTCAGTAGAGCCAAAAGCGCTGAAGCAAGGGCGGGGAAGGTACTGGGGCTACAGGGAAGGGGCCCTGGGAAATCCACCGAGGAGTTGGGGGAGACGCAGCAAAAGGCTGCCCCACACAGGATCCCTGAACCGGGACCCGGAGCAGTGAGTTGGGCCTGGGTCCCTCCCGTCCTTCCCCAGATTGCCATAGGAGCAGTCGCAGGACTGCGGTGTCGATGAAGGGAAGTGGTGAGAATGGATTGCAGAATCCCCTGGAAGGGGGGAACACGGATTGGGACCCAGCCAGAGGGTCAAGTCACAAGAAGAAGGGTCCAGCAGGGACAGGCCAGAGGACGAGACACCACAGAGAGGGGCGTCTGCCTGGCTGAGAGCTCATTCCCCAGAGAGGCAGCAGGAGGCACCACAGTGGTGAGTCAAACCGTGCTACGGGGGCCGTCGCTGTAATCTCTCAGTGTGCGTACAATTCATTAAAATAGAGGCAATAACCAGGGAAGGCCAAGAATGGATGGACTTGCTCCCACAATTCAGCCGTGAGCATAATCAAAGAAACCTACAGCATCCATTTGAAAAATTATACATCTGTTCCATGGCCCCTGGCTATACACAGCCTGAATCGGTGGCAAATCAGGGCCAGGTCTTGGGGGGGAAGTGTGGGGGAAGTGTGAGCACCCAAGTGAGACCCAAGAGTAGGCCAGCTTCCCATCAGATTTGAAGTGGAGGCACTGCCACTGGTGACAACAGCTTCACAAAGTGCCTTGCAAAACCAGCCGGCAAACAAGTGACCAGTGCCCCCCCCTCCAACATCTCTGGAGTACCAGGTTTCCTCCTGGAGCTTTGATTGCAGCATGGTCCCCTGTGAGTGCACAAACCCCCACGCATGGGCACGCACTGACACAGCATTACCCAAGGTGCTTTTCAGGTCCTGACTCTGAGTCCCTTGGAGCCATGGAAAGACGCACGTTAATGCCAGTGGGATCTTGAGTAGACCCCACTGACATAATCTAGGTTTTAAAGTTCTAGTAAGAAAGTCAGTCCTGCAGTACCCATAAGACACAGAATGTTCCTCTGCTCCAAAGCGCTGTTTATTTGGAACAGGGAGAGAAGTTTTTCAGCGTGGTTCTGAGCTATTTAAAAAATCCTGGGTATTGTTTTCAAGCCCCTGTTGGTGAAATCTGGAATCAAAAGGGGTTGTTGTCCTTGACAATTTTTTCTTATTTGAGTGGCTGCTCAATGCCCTTTCCCATTTCCCACTGCTTCCGAGTGCTTCTTCCACATTGCAAAAAACTGGGATCTCACAAACACCAACTCCCTCTATAAGCCACAGAAACAACTTTACATATTCAGGATCTATGTGCATACCCTAACACCTCCCATGAGAGTTACAATTTAGGAAACCCCCCGAGCAGTAGGTTTGCCAGGAGCGGCCCTGCAAGGAGAAACAGAAGGAAAGGGTGTGTGTGTGGGGGGGTCTAAACAGGGACTCAGATATGGTTAGAAAATGCTGTTGATGTGTCAGTGACTATTATCATTCAGCAGGTTGGAGGAACTACCTGTTGACTGGTGGCACGGAGAACATGGCAGCAGTTGTTGACAACTGTAGGTCAGATTCCATCTGCCCTTATTCAGTGTGGCAGGTGGAGGACACAAGATCTGAGGCTCATTGTTGACTTGCTGTAGAGTCGGGTAGGTTTGGTTTCACTTCCTGGGTGGAATTGAAAGTACTCGGTCTCTGTTCTTCGTATACCCCATTATCGGCCCCTCTCTCTGTGTATGCAGCTATCTAAGGGTTGTGTATTGCTGCTACTCACTGAAGTATCTGAATGCCTTATGTGTAAAAGAGGTTGGCAAATGCAAAATCCCTAGTGGACTTAATGGTGCGTCTGGTTCTTCTCCTTCCACAATCCAAGTTTGTACCAGGACAAGAGGGATTGATTGAGAATTGGGGAGAGCACATATGTGTCTAAAGGCAGCCTCGCAGATCAGTGTCAGGATGGTGTTCTCTGACTGATGAGCAGGATATTGTTGGTTAATTACATCTGTGTACAATTAGCTTTTATTGCCAGCGTGAATGCCTTTTATAGCAGCAGCTGATTATCTGCAAAACCTGCATTAATCTAGGAACTGTATTATAAAGCGCCTCTGGAAAACCACAATGAAGTGCTGCCTGAGAAGTACTAAGAGAGCACAGGACAGGGACTCAGGAGATCTAGGTTCAAATCCTGGTTCTGCTGGTGATGACTGGTAAGTCACATCACCACTCTGTGCCTCGGTTTCCCCATCTGCAAAATGGGGATAATGATAGTGACCACCTTTGTAAAAACACTTTGAGATCTAGTGATGGAAAGTGCTAGATAAGGGCTAGCTGCTTTCAGGGTGATCAACAATGGAATTGCTGGTAACTTTCTTCTTCAACAATGCAGTAGCTAGCCAGCTAATATTAAAACAGTTCTTAGCTTTGACTTTAAAAAAAAATGGTAACAAGCAATCAAATCCTGACTCAGTTTTTAAGCACAAAGGAATTTATTGGTTCAGACCCAAGGTCCATCTAGTCTGCTATCCTGTCTCCAAGAGTGGCCAGCACCAAATGCGTCTGAGGAAGGCAACCTGTCCCCATGAAGGTCTCACCTCTATCCCTAACCCTTAAATCATGTTTCAGGGTTTAAACTGATCTCGATCTCCCTCCTAATACTCTGTTATGTTAACATGAATTATTATATCTCTGTATGTTCTTGTTAACTCAATAAACATCCAATCCTTCTTTTAATATTGCTGAATTCCAGGCCTCAACAACATCTTGTGGCAATGAGTTCCACCAGCTACACACTGCAAACAAGTATGAATGTGGCAACTTTTACTTGTTCAGTGGGAGATTTCACTGACCTCAGTGAGAATTTTGCCTTCTGACAGAGAAAAGACTGAGGCCCCCCTTCCGCTATCTTCATTCACTTAGGCTGTGTTTACACTACGAGTTAGGGGTCCGATTGCCAGCTCCTGTTAGCTCAAGGAGAGCTAGCAGGAATGTACATAGCCGTGTCGCTACAGCAGCATGAGCAGTGGAGTGACAGCACAGATCAGCCGTACTGCGTACTTACCCACGGGGTTCAGGTGGGTTTCTAATCATAGAAGATTAGAGTTGTCAGGGACCTCAGGAGGTTCATCTAGTCCAACCCCCTGCTCAAAGCAGGACCAACCCCAACTGAACCATCCCAGCCAGGGCTTTGTCAAGCCGCAGCTTAAAAACCTCCGAATACGGAGATTCCACCACCTCCCTAGGTAACCCATTCCAGTGCTTCACCAGCCTCCTAGGGAAAAAGCTTCTAATATCCAACCTGGACCTCCCCCACTGCAATTTGAGACCATCGCTCCTTGTTCTGTCATCTGCCACCACTGAGAACAGCCTAGCTCCATCCTCCCTGGAACCCCCTTTCAGGTAGTTGAAGGCTGCTATCAAATCCCCCCTCATTCTTCTCTTTTGCAGACTCTTTTGCAGGTTTGTACTTCTCACGGCTGCGGCCACTCCCCGTGCTACTGCACCTCCACTACTATTTCTACTCGTGCTAGTTCTCCTTGAGCCAGTGTAAGTACGTGTACGCGAGCTGGGAATCACACCCCTCAGCCGTTGTGCAGATATTGCTTTGGAGTCTGATCCAAACTCCATTGAAAGCAAAGGAAGTCTTCCTACTGACTTCACTGGGCTTTGGATCAAGCTCCCACTTCAGCAAACAGGACAGATTCCAGAGTCGGGCCACAAAAGTGAGTCGCGATATTTTGCCTGGGCCCAGGTTAGTCCGCTATTGCTCTAGCGCCCCCAAGCAAAGGTCCCATTGTAGCAGGCGTTGCACATACACTGAATAAGAAGCAGTCCATACTCTAAGGAATTTACGCTCTGAATAGGGACACAAACGAACTCTTACTCTCCCTGTGTAGGGTCTGAGGCAGAGAGTAATTCTGTGAGTTCCCCAAAGACACACAGGAAGTTCGTGGAAGTGGCAGGAATTGAACTCAGAGCTGAGTACCAGTCAAGTGGTTTAACACAGGACCATCCTGCCTTTCTGTATGAACAACGGCAATAAAAACTCATGCTTGAGATTTTGAGAAACCCGCTCCCCTCCATCGCCCCATCTGGGCCTCTCACACAGACAGACTGGTGAAAGACCACTGAGCTACGCCTTCCTACGGAGAGCTTAGTTTCCGATCGGCTTAGTCATTTGTTTAATTATTAGCATGATTGTGAGTTTTTGAAAATGTGATAATGGCTTGGTTAGTTTAAAATGCATCAAATGTTCCTGGAGCTTGCTAACTGATGTTTGCAAAAATAATCATTATGGCACATTACACTGAAGTGTTTGTTTTATAATAATTGTTGTGACCTTTTTCATCTGTATTTGATGAGATTTTTATGAATAATTAAAAGGCCCTTGAGGGGGAAAAAATTAGGCAGCAAACTAAGCTACAGGACAGTAAATGCAGATAATTCCCACCACCTTCCTTCATTTCAGATTCAGAATCCCAGGTTTTCCTGAAAATATTTTCTTAAGTGGCTGAGCTGAGCTGATTATAGGCAGGGCTAGTGACACCGTCTACACTGATGGTTTGCAGACACATACCATTGTTAGACCCTGTTTTCAGTTGTTCTAACTTGGATAAACTTTAACCATTTGGGCTGGAATTGTCCATGCTGAGTGTCTACCTTAGGCTAAATTCTCCAACAGTTTCAGTCAAAACCATTCAGCTGCTTCTCAGAATGAGGCTAGGAAAATGGCATTGTTTTGCCCTCATTAAAATCTTGTGGTCGCCTTTTCTTTGAAACAAATCTAGTGTCCCTGTGCTTTGGAGCATGAATGTAAAATTTGGTAGGGGGACCTTTGTCAGTGATGTGCGTTTTGCCCTTGAAAACCCATCCAAATTTGGCCAAGCTATAAGCCTCATGCTCTGTGGAGATGTGCTAGAGTTCACCAGCTAAATCTGAGGATTCGATCTTCACTGCACACGTTCCATCCCCTCACTGCTCCTAAGACTGCATGTGCTGTCCCCACAGATGAGCATGTCCAGCCCGGGGCTACAAGGTCTTAGAAGGAATTTTCCTGTCATGGCTGCTCCTAGCGGGTCTAGGATGGAGTGAGAGAAGGGAGCCTGCTCTGTGACCCCTACCCATCTTCTGGTATCCAAACAGCGTGGCAGAGGAAGTTGGTTGATTCGAATGCAAAGAGGACAAAAGTCAGACAAGTGGGAGAGAGAGGAGTAGATTAGGACAAGGAGTCTGGAAACTGTGATTTGGAAATGGGGGGGACATTGGGACTGGCTGGGCAAGGAGACTGGGACTGGGAGTCACAAGGGACGGGGACCTGGAAATGATTGAGCAAGGAGACTGTCCTGAGAGCTGCTGAAGGAAACCAAGGACTGGGAAGAAGTTGGCTGGGGTGGGGGGAAATGAGACTGGAACTCAGCTGGGGCTGGGAACCGGTCGGGGAAAGAGACAGATCTGACAAGTATCTGGGATGCAGGGTGAGAACTGGGACTGGCTGGGCAAAGAGACTGGGACAGGGAGCCAGGGTGGAGGGGGAGAGTGAGATTGGGCGAGGCACCCGTGGAGGGACTAGGAGCCGATGGAGGGAGAGACGGCTGGGACAAGGGGTCAGGGGCATTCGGCCTGCTTTGGATAGCTCCAGCAGAGCAAAACCAGCAAAAAGGCGTCTCAACAGCCACTTAGGGATTCTGCCCATATGTGGGAATCCCCACAATGAATACCCAGCTCTATGCTGGAACTGGTAGCATAGAGACAACGTGAGGGATGTGCCTAGGGGCATGGGCCTGGCTGGAGTGCTACTGCGCTTTGCCCTTCCCTGGCTGCTCAAACAGCCCCTGGAAGGCCGTTGCAACCAGGCAGAAGTTAGAGCTGCCTTGTGGTTGCTCTAGCTTGTGACAAGTGCTGGCCCCAAGGCTGGGGGGTGATGTGAAAGTGGTATAGTACCACCTTTGCACCATTCACTTGGGAGGGTAATTTAGTCAGAGATGAGGATTAGAGCGTCAGTCTTTTAGTAATTGCACAAGCACAAAAGAGGACTTCACAGCAATGTCAACAGCAGCAGAGAGATGTCGTTAACAATGCCGTGATGGCGTAGTCATGTTTCTGTAATCCCTTGGGACAAAGTGTCTTGCTGAGCAAGCGTGGTTACCTGTTCCCTAGCTCTTTGGATTGCAGAGTCATCTCAGAAACCCTTTCACGGCTTTACCCAATTCGCAATGAACTCTGTGGATACTTTTCTTTGGTTTTAATGGCAGAGGGACCAGATCCTTGGGGTTTTTTTGTTTTTTGTATTTCAGTTCAGAAAATGAAGCACATTTTAAAAGGATCCTGTCTGCAGGATCTGAAAGATCCGAATGCTGGAATCTTTCTTTCTAGGAACCCATAAACCTGCACCTGGATCACTACAGAATCTTGAACAGAGATTTAAATAATAGTTTCAATGCATTAGAGACAAGGTAGGTGAGATAATATATTTTATTAGACCAAGTTCAGTTGGTGAGAAAGAGAACAGAATTTGGTCCAAGAAAAGGCATTACCTAACCCACCTTCTAATATCCTGGGACCAGCACAGTACAACTACAAGTAGATTCATTGCATGCCAGTTTTCACCTCCAAGCATTCAAGCACACTAATGAACATCTTTAACTAGAACTAGGACACTTTCCAAGGTGATGCAAGTTTATATAACAAGTCTAGTGAGTTCACTGAAGAGAATTAAAGGAGATAAAACTTACAAGGTGGGAACCATGGCTTAGAACTGAGTCTTCAAAGTCAAGTGTCCAATTGAATAGTAACTCTGTGCTTACAGAACATGATCTGCATCTCTTTAATGTTCTTTCTTACTACAGCCTTGACATTTTAAGTTGGTCAGTGGATGTAAACTTGCATTGATTCCTTCTCTTTTTTTTTTAAAGCAAACTTTGAAAAGCAAGTAAGCTGCATTTTAAAGAATGACACAAAGCTTGAAACAACAATTCGCCTTTCTGACTATTTGGTAGAATCAATAGGAAACTCTTAGGATTTCTATGTTTTGTTTAAAAAAAAATAAGTAAAAATCTTTAACACTCAGTTTCACTGCTTCTGAGTTCTGTGCCTCTCACAAACAAAGCCGTAGTTAGATATTTAGAAATGCAGAAGTCATAGCTGAGTCATTGAAGAAGGACAAGTGCAAAGTCCTGCACTTAGGATGGAAGAATGCCATGCATTGTTACAGACTGGGGACCGACTGGCTAGGCAGCAGTTTGGCAGAAAAGGACTTGGGGGTTACAGTGGACAAGAAGCTGGATATGAGTCAACAGTGTGTCCTTATTTGCCAAGAAGGGTAATGGCATATTGGGTTGCATTAATAGGAGTATTGCCAGCAGATCGAGAAGTGATCATTCCCCTCTATTCGGCATTGGTGGGGCTGCATTTGGAGTATCGCATCCAGTTTTGGACCCCCCACTACAGGAAGGATGTGGACAAGTTGGAGAGAGTGCAGCGGAGGGCAACAAAAATGATTAGGGGGCTGGAGCACAAGATTATGAGGAGAGGCTGAGGGAACTAAGCTTCTTTAGTTTGCAGAAGAGAAGAATAAGGGTGGATTTGACAGCAGCCTTTAACTACCTGAAAGAGGATGGAGCTAGGCTGTTCTAAGTGTTGGCAAATGACAGAACAAGGAACAACAGTCTTCAGTTGCAGTAGGGGAGGTTTAGGTTGGATATTAGGAAAAATCTTTTCCACTAGGAGGGTGGTGAAGCACTGGAATGGGTTACCTAGGGAGGTGGTGGAATCTCCATCTTTAGAGGTTTTTAAGGTGTGGCTTCACAAAGCCCTGGCTGGATGATTTAGTTGGGGTTGGTCCTCATTTGAGCAGGGTGTTGGCTTAGATGATTTCCTGAGGTCCCTTTCAACCCTCATCTTGTATGATTCTATTACTTGTAATTCCATCTCATAGAATCATAGACCCATAGAGTTAGACTAGACCTAGACTTCAAGGTCATCTAGTCTAACCCCTGCCAAGATACAGGATTTGTTGTGTCTAAACCATCCAAGACCTATGGCTATCCAGCCTCTTTTGAAACCCTCTAGTGAAGTAGCTTCCACAGCCTCCTTAGGCAGTCTGTTCCACTGTTCCACTGTTCTTACAGTTGAGAAATTTTTCCTGAGATTTAATCTACATCTGCTATGCAGCAGTTTGAGCTCATTGCCTCTTGTCCTGCCCTCTGTGGCAAAAGAGAACAATTTCTCTGCATCTTTTTCATAACAGCCTTTCAAGTATCTGGAGACTGCTATCATGTCCCTCCTTAATTTCCTCTTTTCTAATTCAAACATACCCAGTTCCTTCAGCCTTTGCTCATATGGCTTTCATTCCATCCCTTTAATCATCTTGGTCACTCACCTCGGGATCCTTTCCAGTTTCTCTACATCCTTTCTATACATTGGTGTCCAAAATTGGACACAGTACTCCAGCTGAGGCTCTGAATAGAGTGATACTATCACTTCCCATGACTTGCATGCTATGCCTCTGTAAATGCAACCTAAAATTGGATTTGCTTTTTTTTGCAACAGCATTGCATTGATGACTCATGTTGAATTTGTGATCCACAACTCCCAGATCCTTGTCAGCAGTGCTGCTGCCAAGCCAGTTTTCCCCCATACTGTATTTGTGCGTTTGGTTTTTCTTCCCTAAGTGTAACATCTTACATTTGTCTTTATTGAAATGCATGTTGTTGTCTATAGCCCAGTTCTCCAATTTATCAAGATTGCGCTGAATTTTAGCTTAGCCTCCAAAGTGTTGGCATCCTCCACATCTGTGTCATCTGCGAATGTGATCCATATACTCTCTATTCCTACATCCAGGTCATCGATAAAGATGTTATACAACACCGGACCCAGAACAGATCCCCGTGGAACCCCACTTGAGACCTCTCGCCAGTCCGACATCATTCCATTAATGGTTATTCTTTGTTTGTGGTTGTTTAACCAATTATGTATCCATTTAATTGTAATTCCGCCAAGCCCACATTTCTCCAGCTTACTCATCAGAAGATCATGTGGGAGAGTGTCAAAAAGCCTGAAACCACTGCTGAGGCAACAATGCCTGTCACAAAGAAGGAGGCCTTTTGCTCTTCATCTCTCTTGGACTCTGACCTTCTTGAAGTCTATTTGCTTAACACATGGCTCCCTTTCCCTGCCTCAGCCATTGGGCTTGGTACCTTGGAAACCCCTAGTCCAAGTTCCTCTACTAGGGTCACATGGTCTTGAAAGGTGGCCTGGCCATTAACCCTGTTGCTCTGCAACACAAATGAACCCCCATAAAGTTTCATTGCTGACCAGACAAAGGAGAGTGTTTTACCCATGCAATCCCCTCAGCAACTGTCTGTGTATGGGACTACATGAGTCCCTTTATCTCTTTCTAGAGAGAGGTTCCTCCTGAGTATTTATACATCAATGACTTACAACATGCATGACTTTGGCAAGTTATTGGAAGAATTCTTACTGCTGATAAAGGATCTCAGAAATGCTAAGCAATACTTACATCCTGTAAGAGGCTGAATGTTGTATATACATGAAATGTAGAAATTGCACTAGGACTATAGCTAAAAGTATGTCTTTACCACAGAGTTAGCTCTGGTGTTGCCCCCATCCAAGAGTGTGCCATCCATGCATGTCCCAGAAACAACTGGCAGCCGGTGGGTCCAGCCCCTGAATGAGCATGGAGGTTGCCATTTTCTACCATACATGCAAGGTCATGCCACCTAGAGGATGCCATTTTGTTATACGAAATGGTGTCCTCTGCACGGTGTGACCTCACACACACCGTATGGAGGATGCCATTCTGTGGAACATCAGGCATGCAGTTTTATAATGGAAAGTGTAGAGAAATTTTGAATTTGTCCAGTTGCTGAATCCAAAAAGATTCCAGGAGTTCCAGACACATTTTCCAGTTGATACTCTAGAATCTCTGGAAGCACGTTATATGAATATTTTTTAAATTAGTCACTTGTTCCGAATTGTGTGCTGTGTACAACTTAGAACAGCTGCAAGGGAAAGATGCATTTGACCTGCATAGAACTATTCATATGCTGGATTTACATACTTGCTTGTCTGAGGTCAACAAGCTGGCTCTCTTAATTCTGACTATTTACTACTGTACAGCCATGGAGGAAAGATCTTTTTCAACTTTAAAGCCAGGTCCATTCCTAGGGGGCTGAGGGGCCTGGGGCGAAGCTGGGACCCTGGTGCCAGCTGCCCGCCTCCTGCCTGGTCCTGGCATGAATTGTGGGGCCCCCCAAAGCGCAGGGCCCAGGGCAGTCACCCTGATTTGTCATACCCTAGGGACGGCTCTGTAAAGCACATTAAGACATTCGTCTGCAACACCCAGGGTGGCAAACGTGTGTCCAATTGGGCTTTAGTGACCATCGAAAAGGAACTGTGAGGACACAGGCTAAATAAGTCCAAGTGACATACACACATCAGAGCAGCATGGGTGAAGATACAGTAACTCAGGTATGTCTTAGCAGTGTGGCTGTTCAAAACGGAGCTAGACTTACCCAGGTACTGAGCAGCCCGACGAATTCTGCAGTGAAGACGGACCCTAACTGCAGCCCCAGGAGTTAGCAACTATTGAACACTATCATGTAATAGGTGTGCGATTGGTGTTTTAATAACCCTGACCCATGTCATGAGGTGGAGGTGGAAATAAATGCCTCTGACCAGCACTCCCATGTTACACATTTATAACACAGTACAGACCAAATTAACGGCAATTTTTTAAAAATTAAAAATGGCAAGAAGACTGAGTTTGGGGTGGGGAAGGGGTTAGCTGTTGGGTTTTTTTAACCTCCTGCTTTTTTTGGCTAGACTTATACCCTGTTGCAGCTGTGACCCTGGCAGATTATTGGAAAAAAGTAATTAGTATAAATACTCTACAGTTTCTTTGTCTGGTTCTTGACCAAGGACCATTCCAGAAATAATCTTTCAAGAGGCAAATTCATAGATTCCAAAGCCAGAAGGGTCCTTTGTGATCATCTAGGCTGACCTCTGATATAACACAGGCCATCAAACTTCCCCACAATAATTCCAGTTTGAACTAGAGCCTATCTTCTGGAGAAACAGCCAATCTTGATTTAAATCTTGTCAGTGACAGAATCCACCACAATCCTTGGTAAATTGCTCCAGTGGCTAATTACTCACACTTCTAGTCTGAAATTTGTCTAGCTTCACGTTCACTTGGGGACAGTTTATATGGGCAGCTAATTTACAATTCAGTGCACAATGGGTCTAGGGATATTTCCAATCTGGCTGGCACGAGTGTAAAGGAAACATGAGAGATTGAATTACTGTATTTAAATGGTAGAACTTAATAGGGGCTACAGGCTTTGGTAAGCATATCCGTGAGCTGTTATGAAAAGAAAAGATAAGCTATATAGAATTAGTAGCAAAAATGCAGTTCTGCATGAAGCAGAGCTTTTAGGTATACTGCTCATATTTAAAGCCTGCTAAAGTTCAAAGCGACCTAGCCACTTTTATCACCATTCCCACTATGCAGCCATCCTTTAAGTGTCGTGATTCCAGAGGTTCTGAGCTGAATAGTTTCTTTGAGTGTCACTTTAACCATGTGCCTAATCTTTTTTCCACACTGATCTCAATTAGATTAAACAATACAAAATCAAAGCTCCTTTTGTCTGAGCTAAAATAATTGATTAGAATTATTTAGCATCCTTGTATTCTTCCTGTGTGGTGAGCATGTGTAGCAAATTTAGCTAAAAAATATTCCCCGCACATACAAAAAGATACCATGATCACCAAAAGTACTTGTGAATGACAGTTTAAACTCAGATTTTTGTTAATGCACATTAAAACAGCTTGAAGCAAGTTTTACTCAGACAGTTTTCTATGAAATCTAGTCCTAGCATTCCTATTTTACTCCCTATTTACTAATAGTTTGACAGAAGTTTATATGCTGATGGCCATATTCTATCCTTTGTAGATGTTCCCATAAGAGTATCTTTAGTTTTTCTCCCGATATTTTTATGGGTTTGCTGCAGGGTTAGTAGAAGTCTTCAGGCAAGAAAACTCCATTAAACTCTAAGAGCTGAGGTACAACTGCAGAGTTTGCTCTGTTCTCCAGAATCTAAGGTTTCCATACAAAATAAAACTCCTAACTCCTTTACTAGTGAAGATGGGCCTTCCAGAAAGTTAACAAGTGGCATCTGAGTCAACAGAAACAATTGCAATGAGAGATGTGTGAACTAGCATCAAGTGAAAGGTCTATGGCCTAGAGCAGTGTTTCTCAACCTGGGGGTTGTGACAGTTTTAGAGGGGTCGCAAGTGCAGAGCTGGTATTGGGGGTGGCAAGAAAGGCAATTGCCTGGAGCCACAGGGGAGCCATGAAACTAAGTTACATGCCTCAGCCCCGTGGGGGTGGGACTCAGGCTTCAGGGGTACAGTAGTTTGGAAAGGTTAAGAACCACTGGCCTAGAGCATAAAAAGCTCTTTGCTTCCTCTGTTGATGAACAACAGGAAGGATGGCCATGTAGTTGCTTCATCTGCATAAAAGTTCTACCCATAATTCCTTCAGTGACACTCTAGGAGTCACTATACTTGTACACACACTCAGGAGAGGTTGGGTAGTGGAACTGAACTGAGATAGGGAAAAAGCTTCCCACTGTATGGCAAGGGCTCAGTTTATGGGTTTTATGTTAGTGATTCTCTTCTAATGAGGATGCTATATTGTTGGAAGGTTTCTTTGCTGAAGTTGCAGAGGTGACCAGCAGAGCTGAGTGAACTCTGGTGAGGCCCCTCCAAACAGACACTAAAGAAGATGAATTTGCAAGAGCTAGGTGAGGTGGTGAAGCCTCAGAACAGGACTAGATATCACTTCCTTAGTGACTAGAGACCGCTTGCCTAAGTACGCTCAGGGCACTGGGGCTGTGCTACTCACTGACACAAATGAGACATTTCCCCGCCCAGCTCACTGACGGGACTCGATCCGGTAGACGGCCTTAGAAGTCACCTACCAGATCAGGCCCTGCACAAAACAGAGAAAGAGGTACTTCTTCCCCACCACCTTATCGTCTTTGCCCAGTGGTGAGAGCACTTGCCATGATGTAGACGATGTGGGTTCACGGCCTCAATGTACCTGATACGAGGATGTTAAATAAGTCTAATCCATTATTTCAGCTCAAACAAAAGGAGCTTTTGATGTTTGTATTGAACTGTGGTGTGCCCCACCATGAGAGTGCCTGAACTCCTGGGCTGTGGGGTAGTCTGGGGCAGTCTATGGCTTGGTCTACACTTACCTCGGCGATTCGGCGGCAGTCAATGGGAGTTTATGCAAAGTACGCAAAGAACTTGCATAACTCCTGTCGACTTCTGTGCTTCTCTTCTGCACGCCGTTTTCACTGCACTGTGCTGATGGGAACCGCATTCCCGTCGACGCAGTGCTATGCCACTTGCGGGGATGGTTTAACTGTGTCAATTTCTGGATTGACTAAGCGGGTCTTCACTGACCACTCAGTCGATCCAGATAAGTTGATCTGACGGTGGTGACTTTGCCATCATCTGTGTAGACATTGCCTATGTCAATGCCTAGGTCCATGTCAGGCTAGCTCTGTCACTCTCTCATTTTGGAGCTGTTCCCCTGTGTATGAATAACTGTGGTTCCTCCCCCTAGGTGCAGCTCATGCCTCCTCCCTGGTGCTTGCTTCTTGGGGCAGCTTCTCCCCTCTCCTCACATGGGCTGGGTCCTGGGTTCTTATTTGGAACACCTAGTGCCTCTTCACTGTGCCTGGCACACACGAGATGCTGTCCATTGGGAAAATGGCTAATGCTACCCCTTCTGGCCAGGACTATAAACCACAACACACATGAAACAATACAGGACATCAGCACAAGCCCCAGCAAGGAAATGAGTCTGCCTGAAACAACAATATAACAAAGGGGACTTTACTGTGGGCATAAGGATGGGATATGGGGCAGGAAATGGTTAAGGGTAACTAATAAATACTAAAACATCAACCAGTTCCCTGCTTCCCAGCATGCACAGCTCTTCCCAACTTCCAGCTCCCTCTTGGGCACCTTCCCAGGAAGATGGCATGCCATGGAGGAGTCTGTAGGCCGGTACTATAGCGTTGTGAACATTGTCCCCAGCTCTGTCCAGGATGAATTTTGTGCACTCGTGCGTTCACGTCTCCAGGTAGAATTCCTCTGGGTGACATCAACCAGCTCCTTGGATTCCTTCCACTTACAGTTCTGGGTGCAGCCAACACAGAAATTACTCTAAGCTAGATGGGAAGTGGGGAGGGGAGAGGAAGAGACAGGTTTCTGCAGATCTGCTCTCATGCCAGTGTGCAGTAGGGAGAAGGACTCCTAGCCCATCCAACCCTAGAGAAATTGTCTGCCATGTAGCTCAGCTGTGCGGTGCTGAGGGAAGAATTGGGGCCTAGGTGACTTTTTTTTTTGTTTAATAATCTCAGTCCAAGGAATCTGGATAACGTTAATTATGACCCAAATACTTCTCAACTGTGCGCAATGATGAAACAGCCAGTTATGAACCCATCTTCATAGATACACACGGTGATTTCAATGAATTAATTTAACCTCCCCCTCATGGTAAACAATCAACGCTGAGAACAGAACAAGTTTAAGTACTGGAATCACATGAATTTACTGGCCTAAAGTCATCTGATTTTAATTAATATATTTTAATACCAGACAGGATTATTCTGATCATTTATGGCCTATATAGTGTTGTATTGTCAAAAAATAAAGAAAATAAGTCATGGAGGATAATAGAATACCTCATTTACAGATGTATGATTCTAGGCATCAGTTCTTTCACTAGTGATGTTTACAATGCAGAAGTCATCCCCACTCTTCTTTATGGGTGCAAGACATGAGTGACATATCAAAGCCATCTTAAGAATCTGCAGTGGTACCAACAGTGCTGCCTTAGGAAGAGTCTCCATACAGATGGGAAGACCGTCACACCAATGCCAGTGTTTTCACTGCAGCTAACATCACCATTGTTGAGGCGAAGATTATGAAACATCAACTTCACTGGGCTGGTCATTGTGTGCAGATGGCTGATACTTAGTCATGGTAAAAAGACCCACGGGGGACAAAGGAAATGCTACAAGGCCACCCTGAAAGTCTATCTTAAGAAGGGAGGCATTGACCCCACAAACTGGGAAGAGCTGGCTGGCAATAGGCCGCAATGGGGTCACCTCTCACATCAAGCTTCAGCTCATTGAAGAGAATCACCTTGCTCAAGAAGCTGAGCAACGGCAGAGGAGGAATGAAAGGTTACAAACATCCCAGCCAACAGATGTGCTCTCTCCAAGCAGCCACCTGTCACATATGTGGAAACATCTGTAGAGCACCAATGTGGACTCCTCAGCCATTTTAAGTCTCGTTGATAACTTTCCCCCTGGCAGACATCATTCTGGTATCAAGGCATAGCCGCCGCTGCCCCACCCTGCCCTCGGCGTTGTCAATCAGCATTTATCAATTTAGTGGTGTTGCTAAAAGTATCACTTTCAAAGACAGTTCATCTGGGGATGATATATTTAATATGGCAGATTTTAATCCAGATGTTTGTCAAGTAGTCAAAATACATTACAAATTGCAACAATAATCCACAAACCACCCAGTTTGTGAAACTAACTAATGTGTTGAGACCAGTTCTATCCATCTTAACTCAGAAGCGTTGGCAAACCACCCAAGTTTATATTATCTTTGTGTAATACAAAAATTAAAGATTTGAATTATATATATTTTTAACATTAATTGAATGAAATACCAGCAGTTATGCAACTCAGGAGTGGAGACTCTATCCATCCAACAAACCATTTATCATCGTCTTGTATTGGCACCTCAAGAAATAAGGGAGAAAAGAAGCACTAAATCTGGAAAAGTAAAACTGTACTGAATGTTCTCTAGTTCAGGGAACACACAGCCTCTCTTTCTATATTTCTTTGTCTCTTTGTAGCTCATGGAAAAAGCATTTTGACAGACTTAAACAAAGAAATCCTGCACAATGCTTTGAACATTAAATTGTGATGAAATCTAGATGGTGATATCTCTTATTTTCCTGGATCAGAAATAAGTGTGATGGGTTTTGTTACTGGAGATGGCTGAATAATTCATTTCACATAGCCTTCAAGTCCCTTTTAGAAAAGTGAATTAACTCTCGTTGTGGAATTTGGGGTTATGTCATTTAGGAAGAAAAACTCTCTTCGATAATAATAGGAAAGGAAGAGTTTCAAACTGCAGGCCAGTCCTGCCCTTCCAAGCCCTGCATGTACTCCCATCGCCACCTACCTCAGCGGCTCCCTGGATGGCGAATTTGGACGGGACGGGGGTGACATCGCTTCGCTCTGGACCCATGCTCGCAACGCCACACGGCGCCTGGGAAAACGCATCAGCTGCCGCTGGATGTGGTGCGAGGAGCGCCAGGAGCTGTCAGTCCTGGTGCCACGGATCAGAGCCACTGACCACACCATCGTCACCCCTAGTGCCCGGGGCATACTGGAGAGGTCCCAGAAGGCTGCCATCCATGCACTGTATGTGGAGGACCTGAAGAAGAAACCTGACCAGGGAAAGGCCTTTGAATTGACCAGCAAGTGGGACGCCAGCAACTACTTTCTGCCATGGGGCAGTTTCACTCGATTCACGGACTGGCAGTTCATCCACCGTGCCCGACTCAACTACCTCCCGCTGAATGGGGCCATCTGCCACGGGAACCGGGACAAACACTGCAGGACGTGTGGGTACAACAACAAAACCTTGCCCCACGTCCTCTACATCTGCAAGCCCCACTCCAGAGCTGGCAGCTGCGGCACAACGCAGTCCAGAGCTGGCTCATGCCCGCCGGACATTGTTATCACCAATGAGGACCAGAAGAAGATTGTTATGGTGGACGTTACGGTCCCCTTCAAAAAGAGGACCCTGGCCTTTTATGCAGCCCGAGCTTGTAAGGAGGAGAAGTACGCCCCCCTGACTGACACCCTGAGAGCAAAGGGCTACGAGGTTCAGACCCACTCCCTGATCCTCGGAGCTCTGAGCGCTTGGAATACCCGCACCGAGTGTGTGCTGCGGGCCTGTGGTGTTGGTCGGCGCTACGCCCAGCTGATGCGACGCCTCATGGTGTCCGACACCATCTGGTGGTCGAGAGACAGCTACATCGAGCAAATCACTGGGCACAGACAGCACTGGGATGAGTAAACCGGAGCGCCACCGTGAGGAATTTATAGATTAAAGGACTAGCTACACCACATAACTGACTCAGTGAGGGACAATCCACTATTATGGACGTATCTACTCCTCATTAACCACATCCTATGTAACCCCTGCAATAAGTGATGTTCCCGAATTACTGATCGCATGTACTGTTAACTGTCAAACCTATCACCCCCCATCCAGGATACCACAGATTATGCTTTCATTGTACTCCCTGACTCCCAACCAAACTGTGTACCTGCTGATAATCTGTACATTATGCCTGGATGTCCAGGAACTCTTCTGTTTAAACTCTGTACCTGGCCATTTTTTAAACATTATCTTTAATAAAGATGAATCCCCAAAGCTTGAGAAGGCGTTACAAAAGAGACAGAGATCCAATATTTCTGTATAAGAGGGAAAGTCTCATTAGAAAGATTGATTGCCGGCTTCCATTGGCCCATCTATGGCTCTCCCCACGCTGTACAGAAGAGGCGAGCCAAGGTGCAGGACCATTCTGAAGCACGGTCCTTGCCCTTCACTGAGAGCTTGCCATGGCATCAATGGGGGTCGTTAATGCTGAGAAGTGCCTGGGAGCACTGCACAGCTCATTCCTCCTCCCCTGAGACACCCCGAAACGGTGGATGCCATCAGGGGCTTTATTAACCTTCATGACAAGCCCCTCTGGATGCCGCCACCCCCTTTGGTGGTGTTCCGAGAACATCAGGAACAAGCCCTGTCAACACAGCTTCAGTGGAACCATGCAACAGAGGAGGAGCCATAGGCAAAAGAATTCTGGGCAGCTGGCCCGAACCCCTGGTAGGCCAATCCCCCTGCCCATTCTTGTCAAACATCTGCCATCCCACGCCCCGTGCGATGGAAACGCCGCCAGTTTGCTGGCCTGTATGCAGAGCCATCTGGAAATGGAAGGCGAAGGTTCCCAGCAGTGCATATCCTACTCCCCCAACCAGAGACGGGCCTCATCAGTAGCCCAAGAACCACAGAAAACTTACTGCTGCCTTCCAGCATCATCACCCCAAACCTGAGAGTCAGTGACTTCACAGCGCTGTGCAGACGGGATGGTGGGACATGGGGGGAGGGGTGCTCTGGTCGGTTGGTGGTGGAGGGTGGAACTTAGGGATGCCAGCCTTTGAAGACACCCTCCCCATGGAAGCAGAGTTAAGGTTGTGGTGTGTTGCATGTGGTGTTTGATGGGCATCTGGGTTGTATCTGTAGGTGGTTTGTACTAGGTATGTTCTATGTGGAGCAGCCTTAAGTGATACATAACACAGCTTAATATACAATAGAATTTTTCTTACTGAGCCTGATTTTCCTTTAGCTTAAGGCCCCTTTACACCTCTCGGACTCCATAAAGATGGCCTTAAAATGAGTGTAGCTAATTAAGATCCACTGTAAGGCCCATCCACACTGCAGGGGTGGCATAAGGTGACCTTTTAGCAAATGAGAATTATAGTCACTGTGTCCAAGCGGGCTTGGCACCGATCAGTAAAGGTTAATTTCTAAGCCCTTTCCCCTTTCCGACTAGCGTTTATGTTCTGAGCAAAGTGGCACTAAAAAAAAAAAAAAAAGAAATAGGTTATGGCAGTGCTGGGAGAAGTAAACGTTGTGAAAGGCCATCACAATAACCGCCCTTCAACACCCATTACAGCATGGAATACTAAACCCGAAGTGACAGCCTAAGAGAGAAAGAAGTGTCATCTTTGATTCATGCTACTGTAGAATTAAGCTATGTAATCACTGACAAATCAATCATTACCAGCCGTAAACAACTGGTTCGTTAGTCTGCCTTCCTGTGGCAAAGACATAGACCATTAACAAGTTCTACACCAGACTGTACACAGCAATAAGGATCAACTTGATGCCGCCAGAATAATTACCAAGGATAAAGACCAATTTCCAGGGTCATGGGGCTGATTTGGATCTCATTTTACACCGGTGCAAATCAGGAGTGACTCTACTGAACACCAAGGAGGCACTCTGGTCTAAATGCAATGCGGAGAACAGAAGAATCAGACCCAGGATTTTAACTTGCCTCGTGAACAAAGTTTTTTACCAGGTTATGGGGGGATGGGCAGGAAACGTGTCAGCCCTTGAGAGAGGACTTTTCCTGGAAGGGGCAGAGGGCTGTTATTGGAGAGAGAAGCTGCCCACCTGCCTTTCAGAGAGGGATCTTGGGAGGCACCCAGACTTTTTCTAACTTTCAAAAGAATTAAGCTCAGGGCACCTTTGATTTGATTCAATTCCCACCTTCTTCCGTATTTTAAATTAAAAGGCAGCCTCTCATGTCATTGTTCACGACAGCATATTTTGTTGGCTGCTCACTTGCAGTGGAGCGGCATCATCTGGGACGTAAGAGATGGTTGATTAAACTGAGGGATATCCCAGCAGTGGGTTCTAGCCACCAGGCACCCAAACCTGCCAAAGAGTAGCAGTGTGATGCAGTTTTGATACAGGCTACTGTTCGCTGAATATCCACAAGAGGGGCCTGCTCTGGACAAGCCAAAGAAACGGTCAGCGTTTTACCTCGCTAGTTTTACACGCTCTTAATGTCTTGATGGACTGAAGACTTGGTTGTAAGTGAGGTGCTCTGATACGTGGTATCTCAGCTTGGTCTTACTGTTGTCTTTGTACTTTTTCTTTCCTGTCTCTTCCCCCAGTGCCCCCCATTTCTTAGGTACAGAGAGGTGCAATAAAAAACTCCTTTTAAAAATACACGGGATGGAATTGGCTCAGTTCTGGATTGACTGGAAAATGGCATGTTAACACATGAATTCGAGTCTTTTTTCCATTGATGTCTAAGATACTTGACTCATCATTCACATTAGAGTTTAAGAGAGTTGCTGGCAGCAGGCACCAACAAGGACACAGTCAAGCTAGTGTTTCAATTAGCAAAGCTGAGAACCTCTCTTGTTTAACAAGAAATGACTTTTTAGCTAAACAACATTTTTTGTAGAACATTTTTATCGTGGGCAAAATTGTCTGGTTTCTTGATGACAAACCAAGTTTTGGTTTTCAGGGGTCGTTTTCGTTTGCCCGGCTCTCTTCCTTCCAACAGTGTGTAGCAGGGTCACGCAGGGCCCTCCTGTTGCTTAGGCCCCCTGTTCCCACCAACCACTCAGAGACCTCAACTTCGTGCTCCCACCAGTGCAGTTTATTTGCCGGTTGCTTGCCCACCACCCTCTAGTTATAAGCAGTCCAGCTTAACAGCCTATGGGGCCTCATGGTCTCAGTCACCAACTGAAGGGAGCTCACTCTCCTCCCTGCTCTGTGGCTTCTCCCTTTCTGGCTTTTTTCCACCCCTGCACTTCCTTCCTGTGAGCCATTCCTAGCCCGTGGCTAATGAGCCCAGCAGCTGCTCCCTATTGGCCCACTAAGTGCAGGCTTAGTCAGCCAGCTCCAATTCTCCTTTCTTAATTGGGCTCAAGGGACAGAAAGCTAGCTCAGTTTCTTTTGCCTGGCCTGGTCACACAGCCCGTTTTCCAGTGGGGGGAGAAAAATAAAGGTGAAGAAAACAACAATTTGAAAAAAAAATCCATTGTTTCATTTGAAATTTTATTTGCCCTTTTTTTGATTAAATAAAGTATTTTTCATTTGAAATTTGCAGTTGAAAATATGCTGCATTTTTTTATTAGCTCTGCTAAAAGAAGACTGTAATGGAACAGCGATGAAAGTCCTTGCAGCTGTGGAAAGGAACTTAAACAAGTAAGGAAGCATTCTCGTATCCCCCACCCATTTCTTGTACTTGTATAAAAATTAATATCTAAGGCCTAGATAAACAGGCCTGTGGGCCTATGCATGCTGCCTCAAAGGGAGGTTGCCAAGTCTATTGCACAGACCAGATGTTCCTGCACTTCCAGACTCAGTTGACAAGGGGTCGCTACAAAGTCTCTGGGCCAATGCATATCTTCAACACTGTAGAGTTGGGAGATGACAGCCCTCCAACACATGAGCTTACACCACCTGAGTGGGGCAGTTGGTTTTAAACTCCGTTGCCAAGACTAGCTTCCAAAGCTGTAATCCCATGAAACCTAAGAAAAACAAGAATGAAGCCTGTACCTGTACAGTCAAGTCAGACCTGCACAGCCTTCATCACTCAAATTGAAAAGACCCTCATACAAACCCCAGCAACCATAAAAAAGTGTTGAACATACTGGACCGTTGATTGGGACTTTAGATGCTAATGGGATATCCATAATAATTCATAATAATAAATATGATGTCCTTTAAAACTCAAACTCTACCTGTCCCTTCTAGAGACCTAACCTGTCACATCTTTACACCCAGACTCTCCACGTGTACTTTATACTTGTGTTGGATAACTTTATTTACTCTAACTGAATGTTTTCTGTATGAATTAGGCTGTCAGAAGACTGCTCGTGAAACTTGGACCCCCCAATTATTTTTGTATTTTGAAGCAAGACGCTCACAGTTTTCGGTGGTTTAATGCAAATGCAAAATGCATCATATTAATGAAAAAAAAAACAACCCTAGTGCACTGCTCAGCTTATCCCTTATGTTTTATACATGATTTTTCAGCTCATCCCTGGAACATCAAATGTTCATCACTGACCACTGATAAACACATTCATCCTCGTTTGAACACTTTGTTATAACCTCATTGGCTTTCCTGTCCTCTCTGATGTTTTCTTAGCAAGCACAACTCTCCTGGGAGCTTCCTGCAGTCCAAAGCCTGCTTTCAATCGAGTCTTCAGCTCCAGCAGGCCTTTTCCAGCTAAGCTGCTGAAATTTAAGACTCATTATTTCCCACGCCTCCTGCTGCAGGTGAGAATTTCCATTACCTTTTGATTTGTTGTTCCTTTCCTAGAAGCCTGGCTGGTTAACAGAGCACTGATTCTAAGGACCGGGTCATGTCCCTGAGGCACCTAACTCTGCATTAACTCAATCAGACTTCTGCTGCTGATTGGTCTATAACTAGAATGGTGAGAAAAAATATTGACTAAACACTTTCTGTAGAAAAATACCATTTTGTGGAACCGGAAATGTTTCGTGGAAACATATTGGCTTTGCTGAAAATGTTGTTGGGAAGCTTTCTCTAGCTTAGAGACACTTCCCAGTTAGGCAGAGTAAAGACGTGAAACTGGGGCCCTTTCATCCCAAATGTTTGTCCTGACCCTAGGCCATCGTGAGCTGGGTCTTCCTTATTTTTTCATGACAAATTTCAAAGGTCTCTTTTTTTTGGTGCCACATTGGAATGAAAACAAATTTCAAAACCTTGAGACTTCCATGAAATGGGGCTGGATGGAAAAAGTAATTCTATCTGTGACTAAGGAGGCCATGGCTCAAATTTTCAAAACCAGTTAGGGTATTTAGCCACACAACTCTCACTCATTGCAAAGTGGGACGCTTTTATGGCAACGATGGGTTTTTTTGGGTCACAGCACAGTTAAATTCCTCCCCATTGGCTCCTCTCATTGACCAGCTGAACCTGGGTTGGAAAAGCTCTTCCTAGAGCAGATCAGAGAGAGGCGGAACTCCATCTCTTGCTCTTGCGCCTCTCTGTCCCTCTCTTCCCTCCTTTCTATGACTTTTAGGACCATAGAGAATCGGGAAAGCAGAGAAGGACAGAGGGACAGCTAAGTGCCCTTTTCTTTTTCAGCCACCTCTGAGAGGAACAGTGCAGGAGTTTCCCCTCGTTGGACTGGGGCATCCACCTTCTGGAACTCATATGTTTGCAGGACACATTGGGCAATGACTGGTGTCAACCACCTATTCCCTCCATTATGAGTGTAAAAAAGAAGTGCACAAAACACTATAGCAGGGCAGCAATTCATCTGGAAAAAAACAATGTGTACTTATAAAAGGCTCCAATGTTTAGCTTAATTAAATGAAAAACCAGGGCATTTCAGATGTGCTGAAAGAACTTCTCAGGATAACGCAGGGGCATATGCTAAACCGAGACTATCCTGGTAAAACCATGACCGATGGCTTTTTTTCTATAGTGTCCAGTGTGGATTATAAGTGTCCTATTCTTATTTCTTTGCTTGGCGCTACCTTGCTTTTTGTCCCTAACCAAACCAAGGTATTTATATAAGTACGCATGTTAAATTTGTTGTAGCAATGAAAGACTGGAAAGAAACATAGCAGTGCAGCTCCTGAAAAGAGACAAAGGCTGGTCATGCTGCTGCCCAGACATTTGCAAAGTCTACTGAATTAATCGGGTTCCTTAGATTACAACACATTGAAAGAGTTTATCAGCTCATTGAACTGACTGTAACTGAAATGATAGCCAGCGAATCCACCAGGATTCAGCAAAAGAAGTGACCTTCATCACCAAGGTGCTCAACTGGCATTTTAAGAGGTCTACTTTCTGACTCTGAGTTTAAAAAAATTTTGGTGAAAATGTCTGCTTGGAATAAACCCAGCTTCCTATACCGCGAATGGAATGAGTTCACAATAGAACACTCGGAGACTCCTGCATGGGTAGTTTCAAACACTATAGTGGGGTTCCAGAGAAGTGGATGTCATTCCTGGATCTGCCACAGACTCTTTGTATGATCTTGGGCAAGCCATGTAATCTCTCTGGGACTCAGTTTTCCAAAAGTGCAATGGGGACAGTAATTTTTCCATTTGCCTGCCCTTTGTCTGTCTTGTCTATTTAGCGTGTAAGCAGGTCAGGGCAGGGACTGCCTCTTATTTATATGTGTGTGTACACAAAAGGGGCATACAGCCACTACTAGAACAGAAATAATAACCATGCTGTCCAAAGGGCTTGTTCTATAATATATGTGCTGTGTTTCATTATTTGGATGTGAATATTGACATTTCCTCAATAATTTACAAAAAACTGTGAATGGGAACTCATGTTTTTAAGACATAGAGTCCTACATGTCTCTACAAGTTTAAAAAAACCCTTATTTAAGGCACGGCAAAATTGACCAGAATATCTGTTGTGGCATGAACTATTCCGGAATAGCTTCCCATGTGAGCACCGTATTTTGAATCGTCATTTTATTTCAGAATAATTAGTGTGCTTTGTGAGTGCAGTCATTATTCTGAAATAAAAGTCACTTTTGCTCCAGAATAGAGTGTCAACATGGGGAACTATTCTAGAATAGTTTATTCCATAATAGCTATTCTGGTCAATTTCCCTCTGTAGCCCTGACTTCCCACTGATATCCTGTGTGGAAAATGCCAAGTTTGGTGAAACTGTCTTGCAAAAATGATCTTTGTATCTCCTGGGAAATTTGAGTTTTATGTTCAAATCACTGACCAGAACAAAGGAAATAAATTCACCTTTTTTTGCCATATATGTATTTCTCCACTTTTCATGATCTGCTCTCCAGGGTGAGTTTCAGCACCAAGCAATGGATATGCTTGACGCTAACAATGTTTCTCCTTTTTTTCTACATGATTGTAGCAGAATGTTTATCCCCTGAAAGACTGCAAGGGCTTTCCCAGACCTAGCTCCATGTCTCTCTGAGTGTGAGTGGACTAAGAATTAAAGGGCTTATTAGAATCATAGAAACGTGGGGCTGGAATAGACCTTGAGAGGTCATCTAGTTCAACCTCCCGAGCTAAGGCAGGACCCAGTAAACATAGACCATCCCTAACAGGTGTTTCTCTAACCTGTTCTTAAAAGCCTCCTATGATGGGGATTGCACAATCTCCCTTGGAAATCTATTCCAGAGCTTAACTACCCTGATTGTCAGGAAGTTTTTGTTAATATCTAACCTAAATCTCCCTTTCTGCAAATTAAGCCTATTACTTCTTGTTCTACCTATAGTGGACCTGGAGAACAACTGATTACAGTCCTCTTTATAACATCCCTTAACATACTTGAAGAGTGTTATCAGATCGCCCCTCAGTCTTCTTTTCTCAAGACTAAACATGCTGGTTTTTTAACCTTTCCTCATAGGTCATGTTTTCTAAACCTTTTATCATTTTTGTTGCTCTTCTCTGGACTCTCTCAAATTTGTCCACATCTTCCTTAAATTGTGGCACCCAGAATTGGACACCATAACCTACCCTCACCAGTGCCAAGTAGAGCAGGACAGTTATCACCCATGTCTGACTTACAACGTCTGTTCAGACACCCCAGAATGCTATTAACCCCCTTTTGCAACTGAATCACATTGCACAGATGCCAAGGGGTGGTTGTCTGTAAGAGTGAGATTTACAGCCCCAAAGAATGATATTCAAGGCTAAAGAGTGAGACTTTCCAGGTGGTATATTAGGTCATAGAAACACAGAAGATGAGGGTTGGAAGGGACCTCAGGAGGTCATCTAGTCCAAACCCCTGCTCAAAGCAGGACCAACCCCAACTAAATCATCCCAGCAAGGGCTTTGTCAAGCCACGCTTTAGAAACCCCTAAAAATGGAGATTCCACCACCTTCCTTGATAACCCATTCCAGTGCAGTGAAAAAGCTTTTCCTAATATCCAACCCCTAGAACTCCCCCATTGCAACTTCAGACCATTTCTCCTTGTTCTGTCATCTGCCACCACTGAGAACAGCCCAGCTCCATCCTTTCTGGAACCCGCTTTCAGGTAGTGAAAGGCTGTTATCAAATCTCCTCCCTCACTCTTCTCTTCAGCAGACTAACAAGACTAGTTCCCTCAGTCATTCCTCATGAGTTAGATGCTCCAGCCCCCTAATAATTTTTGTTGCCCTCCTCTGGACTCTCTCTAATTTGTCCACATCCTTTCTGTATTGGAGGGCCAAAAACTCCAAATGTGGCCTCACCAGTGCTGAATAGAGGGGAATAATCACTTCCCTCGATCTGCTGTCAATGCCCCAACTAATACAGCTCAATATGCCATTAGCCTTCTTGGCAACCAGGGCACACTGTTGACTCATATCCAACTTCTTGTCTACTGTAACCCCCAGTTCCTAGCTGCCTAGCTCATCGGTTCCCAGTCTGTAGCTGTGCATGGGATTCTTCTGTCCTAAGTGCAGGACTCTGCACTTGTCCTTCTTGAACCTCATCAGATTATTTTTTTGACCCAATCCTTCAATTTGTCTAGGTTGATCTGTATCCTATCTCTACTCTCCAGCATATCTACCACTCCCCCCAGCTTAGTGTCATCTGCAAACTTGAAGAAAACCAGCCCCAGCACCGAGCCCTGAGGCAGGCCGCTTGATACTGGCTGCCAACTGGACATTGAGCCATTCATTGCTATCCATTGAACCCGATGATCCAATCAGCTTTCTATCCATTTTATAGTTCTTCCATCCAACCCATACTTCTTTAACTTGCTGATAAGAATACTGTGGGAGGCTGTATCAAATGCTTTGCTAAAGTCAAGGTATATCACATCCAGTGCTTTTCCCACATCCACAGAGCCAGTCATCTCATCATAGAAAGCAATCAGGTTGGTCAGGCATGACTTGATCACTGCTTAAGTCAGGGACTCTCATTTTTGGTCTTTGGTGACATCTAATAGTTCAGGTTTTTAATAGTTCATTTTAAAATAGACATTGCTTAATAGTGCATATGAAACACTTAAATATCCTAATTCATTCTAACGTCTAGGGCATGTGAGAATTCTATATGCAATGAGAACCAGTGGATTTTAATAAAAACAATGATTTGCTGATTGGAACAAAATCCTGGATGGTTGGTGAGCCCTGAGAACATGAATATGTATGGGGTGGTTTAAATGTTTAACTGTATTTTGCTGAATCCACAAACTTTTGATCAAGTCCTGCTCATTTTTGGGTGAACTCATAATTTTTTGACTATCAAGTATTCACACACTTAATCCCCCCTTTCTCACGTAGCTTCTGTTCTCCTCTCACGTGTGTCTAGAACACGGGCCTGTAGTCTCCATGGTTACCACAGTACACAACTTTGGAAAGTGGCTTTCCAAGCTCAAAGCCCCGTGCCTGATTTATTGTTGTCTCTTGCAGCACCTGATAAAAATATTTTAAATCTTCATATATTTTCTCAAAATGAATGAGATAATCTTAGGAATGTGTGTTAGAGTGAGATAGCATGCTAATGAGTGAGTCTCAGACCTAATGAGTGAGACTTGACATGTCTGCTTTGCTGGTTTATATAAAATCCACTATAAGACCCCAGATCCCTTTCAGCAGTACTATCATCTAGCCAGTTATTCCTCATCATGCTTTTGGTTTTTCCTTCCCAGGTGTAGAAATTTGCATGTGTCTTCACTGAATTCACCGCATTGATTTCAGACCAATTCTCCAATTTGTCACGGTCATTTTGAATTCCAATCCTGCCCTCCAACCTGGTTGCAAATACTCTTATCAATGATGGCACGTGCTGGTGAAGACATCGTCAGAGAGGGATGGGAGAGGCAGATTGTGGAAAATTACAATGTTTAAAAAAGCCCTCAGACATGGATCTTTGGCATGGTGCTTCAAGGTTGTCGATTTGTGTTCGTCTCACCTTTTTAGATGATAAACGCCTAGGGTCAGGGATCATCTCTTCTGATGTGTCAGCACAGCGCTTAGCTCATTCCATGCAAGCCATGAAATGAGTCTTTGGGTGCTACCACAGTATAAAGCATCCAACATCTTGTTGATTTAGAATTAATTTATGCAGTGCATTTAAAGCCTTTATAGTTGCCAAGGTAAGTAACATGTACTCAGCATGCAATTGATATCCTGAAACAGCATCTATGTTGTTTTTGACCAAATATTTACATTTGTCAAATGCTAAATATTCTTATTATTTGTATTACAGTAGCACCTACAGGTCCCAATGGAAATTGGGGTTCTATTAGTCTAATAACTTTACAAACACTTTGTGAGAGAGAGTCCCTTGCCCTGAGGCATTTACAATTAACATTGCAAAAGAGAATGTCTGGGAGAAAGGAAATACTGTTGCCATTTTACTGAAGCACAGAGGGATTAAAATCCAGATCCTCAAGAGCGGAAATGACGTGCCTGCCGATAGTGGGAGGGCAGAGTGAGGGCAGCCAGCTTCAGCAGTATTACTGAGCATGCTCAGTACAAGCCAAGCAGCAAATTTGGCGAGAGTATGTGACCCTGCATGACCTCCCCCCCCCCCGAGTTCCCTCTGCTCAAAGTTATTTTGATGCCTAACTCCCAAGCTCACTGTGGAAGTCTGAGGGAGAGGTGGGAA
This sequence comes from Emydura macquarii macquarii, assembly GCF_026122565.2. Classification (NCBI taxonomy): domain Eukaryota; kingdom Metazoa; phylum Chordata; order Testudines; family Chelidae; genus Emydura; species Emydura macquarii. Next base: position 4,281,568 of record NW_027131688.1, read on the forward strand.
CTGAATCCAAATCTATCTGAGTCCCAATGGATGGTGCCTTCACCCCTGGAGCATACGGTAACAATTTGGGGGATATGTCTGTGTGAATTCTGGTGTTGTTTTGTGACTGTCTGTGGCATTTCAATCTCTGTTCTGAAAGGAATCTTTTGTACAGCTTTGCACATTTGTTATGTAGCAGGACTTGACACCCAGGGCAGAGACTGTGTCCGGAAAACTGTGACAGAGCCATCGACATTGAACAACTCTGTCCTGCCACAGAAATGGGGGCTCTACAGGTGGCGTTATTGACTTGGATGAATGACTCCCTGCCCAGAAGCTTGGAGGAGGTGGGTTGGAGCATGGAAAATCCCCAGCAGAAGGAAGGGGCAGAGACTGTTTTGAAAAAGGGAATGCCAAGGAAATCATTTCATTGCCAGCAACAGAACACCCAGTTGGAGGGAGTTAAGGCAGGATGGACTTTGCCTCTCCTAAAGGACTCAGATGAAAGCATTCAGGTATTCACAAGAGGGGGAGAGATCAGACTGAAGGGGATGGCGTTCAGGGGTTTGTTGTTGTCCACAGATCTGTTCCTTTCCTGTGCTTTTCAAGAGTAAAGCATGGACGCAAGACAAATTTCTTTGCTGAACCCGAGTGCCTTGCTTTACTACCATGCCATCCTTGGGGTTGTTAGCTAGAAAACCAAAGCTCCCACAACCAGGTGGACTCTGTGGGTGGAACATGTCTAAGCAACTAGAGGACCAGGAGGGCTGAGGCACTGGTTCCAGGGTCTAGGTGCCCTAATTGCATGGTCCCACTGTTCAAGAAGGGCATGACTACAAACACTGTCACTTTTGATTGACATACATTAGAAACTAAGCAGGGATAATATAAACCCACATTGGATCACTCTGGCTGCTCTGCCAACATTCGCAACCTTATTTGCCACAAAATCCTCAGGATGTCTTCTTCCAATTGGCTCCTTTTGCATGGTGCAACCTCCTCAGGACCTGTGCTCTGTCCACAGTGATATGAAAGACCTACTTGAATTGACTTCCCTCCTTAGCCTCCTTCCCTTAACCCCTGTCTACTTCTCCACTGATCCTCAGATTGTGAACCCCTTAGGTCAGGGATTGTCTCTTCTTGAATATTTGGAAGGTACCTAGAACATCATCAATCTACTACCATAACATCAATATATTATCAACATCCCCCACCCCTGCCACTGTTATGAAAGGACACAGCCCTGTAGAAATATACAGTATTGTCAATTAGCTGAAGTAGACACTGGCACTGAAGCATGGTTCACGATGATGTTTTCATGAATTCCCTATGCCAGCTATTCTCTCTCTCGGCCCCAAATTGAGTTGTTTTCATCTATTTTATTGTACCTGCTAGAAGACCAGCTGGTCAATTATTTCCTACAATCAGTTGTGGTGATAAGGGATTCCAACACTGCAGAGAAAACAAACTGTGGATAAGGGAGGAGCTGGCTAGTTGTGTGTATACACTAAAAGTAACACCAGCTGCATTCCGTCTGTGGCTACATCAGCCTGTTAATCCATGGAGATATTTCTTAATGTGTAGATAGAAGGCTGGAGCTCAGATGCAGCATAAATACACAGATGATCGGGGCAGTTTGGACCTTCAACATTTCTAACAGATGGGCTCCTGTGGTCCTGGTCAGGGCTTTAGCTGCCACCAACTTTCCCTTTTGTTTTATTTTCAATTTGCAGCATGGCAAAGTACAAATACATATGAGGAATGTCACACAATAGAGAAGGAAGTGAGAAACCAAGAGGAAGACCAAGGGATTAACAGCAGTCTCTGTTAAAGAGTCAGGCTTTGTTAACAGTCACTGTACCAGAAGTATCAGCAATATCCCATTCATTGTTTGAGATCATTTTAGAGAGCCCCTGGGGTAGCTGAAATACTGTGGTGTGCTACAGGTAACTGATGACTTTGCCATGGTGAGCTTGTGTGCTGATGAGAGTTACAGTACCACAAAGCAGGTGTTTAGGATTCCGTTAGGAACTTTGAAGACACAAGGCCCAATATTGAAGTCCTTTCACAGTTTTTACTTAGTCCATCATCTGGCAAACACCCATTGAAATCCATGGGATATTGCCTGAATAAATCTTGAGTAAGGGTGGGATAATTTGTTTTTTATAGTTTGTTCACGTTCACAAGCATAGTGGTGCTTTACAGAAGGACACCTTGAACATGAATGGGCTGCCCATGAAAGGGTTTCTTTGGACAAGACATATTTTAATAGTTGCTAGAAGCACCGTCATATCTTCAGTCCATGATTGACCAATGAGAATGTGTTCCCATGATGCAATGCATCTCATGATATAATACGGCTTGCAGTTCTTTTACTTTGGTTGAGCATTGCTAGCTGGTATTTTGCTGCGCAGCTATGGAGGGTGGGATGATGGGATGGGATCTCTGGACTAGAACACGGCAGTCATTAAAACAACCCCAGCCATGTTGCACAATAGTTATAGGACAGAATACCGATAACTTGGTAAGGGGAGTGGAATGTATGTATTCCGTCCCCTATATTGACCAGCTCACAGTGATTGAGACTGCTGGCACTGCCACAGAAATTTTAATGACCATTACATCGCATCCAGAAGACAGCACTTCTGACAACACGCTGCCCTCCAGAACCAAGCTGTGACACTGGTTGGACCCTGACAAAAGGGGAAGTAGCATAGCTCACTAATTCTAGCAAAACATTAGCTCTTATGCAAGGATTAAATCAAGAGTTGGTCATCACATGGCCAGCTACCATCACACACGGCACAGTGGACCTTACGCCAGCATGCTGTCTTTTTTTCACATCACTTAGATCAATTTTAATTCTATAGTGAACGTTTAATTTTCTCATCTTTGGAAAATGATGATTCAGCGCCATCATCCCAAGAGAATACCAGCACTCATGGCCAAAAAAAAAAGCAAAACATGAGCCCAATGAATAATGAGGGCACCCTGCTGGATCAAGGACACAAGGATTGGCTAATGAACTAAAGATTACAGAGAAACTAAAATTGCTTAGGAACTTTGCGGGGGTATTCATGACGTAAATTAATGTTGTAGAGCAATTCAGGGGAGGGAGCAATTACTGCCCAAGCAAATGAGGGCAGGATGCCTTCTGAAGTGTGAGACATACTGCAAAAACTTAAAACTAAGTCATTATATATTATTGGGCATTACTGGACACATGCTTGGATAATAAGGAATCTGGCTTACGTGGCATTTGAAACGTCACTAAAAAGCACTACTAGACTATCGTCATTAGGAGTAACTAGGACTAAAGACTGTTTAGAAAGGAAGAACAATTAGGGAAGACAAGACCAATTAGCTTCAGAAAATAGCATGAAGGGGGAAAACTGACATGTGTAATCCTAAGTAGTTATAGGCCTGTCCACCTGATTTGGATCCTGGGAAAAAGAGACCAGCTCATATGGGACTCGATTGATAAAGAATAAAGGAGAGTAATATAATTACTGCCAATGAACGTGGGTTTATGGAAACAAGAGCTTGTCGAACTAAAGTTCCGGAGGGGTAGCCATGTTAGTCTGTATATACAGCAAAAACAACGAGAGTTCTGTAGCACCTTAAAGACTAACAAATTTCTGCGGGCATAAGCGTTCGTGCAGATGCAATTTGACAAAGTGGGTTGCAGCCCACGAAAGCTTATGCCTGCAGAAATTTGTTAGTCTTTAAGGTGCTCATTGTTTTAACTTGATATAATTTTTGATGAGATTGCAAGTTTGGTTGATAAAATAGTATTGATGTACCATACTTAGATATCTGTAACACATTTGACTTGGTACCACACAGCATTTTAATTAAGAAATGAGATGGTTCATAATTAACATGGCACATATTAAATGGATTAAAAACTGACCACTGATAGGTCTCAAAATGTAATTGTAAATAAGAAATCATCATTAACAGCTGTATTTCTAGTGGGTCCTGCAGTGAGCAGTTCTTGGCCCTATGCTAATTAATATTCTTATCAATTACCTGGAAGAAAACTTAAAATCATTGTTAAAGTTTTCAGAAGACAGTTTGGATCATTTGATCAGATGGGCAAGATAAAAAAAAAATGTTTCAATAAGGCCAAAGTCTCCTAGCCTGTAATATGGCCCACTTTCCACCATAGATCTCTCCTGGCACATGGCTTCAAAGTCAGGGGTACAAAAAATGTCAATTGATTGACTGTGGCAGAGAGAGAATATAGACAACTTTAACACAAGGTTATGCAAAAATGCAAACAGGTCCCTATTGCACCCTTTGAGCTTGTGGAAAAGGCAGTACTTACAATTTGAAAGGGTCTCAATAATACCTATTTTTTAAACAGCCAGGATTCCTTGTGAGTTTAGAAGTTGACCAGAGCTCTGTTCTCAGACTCAGGAATGGTATTTTAGCTGTCAGGCAATTTTATGAGCAGTAACTCTTTTGTTTTCACTTGCATGTGAAAAGAGACACAAGCTATAGGACCCTAAAGTGTTTCGGCAGATGGTCTCCTTGAGCACTTCCAAACATAATGAGGAGTCTCCAGGTACTTTGGTTAAAGTGCAGTGTGATATTGGGCTCTTCAGCCTGGCAGAAAAAGGTATGACACAATCCAATGGCTGAAAGTTGAAGCTAGACAAATTCAGTCTAGAAATAATGTGTACATTTTTAATGGGTTGGAACAATTTACAAAGGGAGGTGTGGTCATCTCCTCCATCACTGACAATTTTAAAATGAAGAGTGGAAGTTTTTCTAAAAGATCTGCTCCAGTTCAAATGGGAATTATTTCAGGGGAAGTTCTCTGGCCTGTGTTACATCCATGATCAAACTAGATGACCACAATGGTTCCTTCTTGCCTTGGGATCTATGAATGTAGAGGATTTCTGTTATGAATAGAATACAAGGAGTAAGAATACCACTTGTTACCCTTAGGTGATTACTTACATGAATAAGGGTGGGTTTACTCTCTATTAATGGAGAGTCTCTATATCCTAATAAGTAGGAGAGGCTGGAAGAGAACAAAATATGGGTAGGATCTAATGAGAAATAGTCAAATGAAAAAGAGTCCCATTCAATTACATCAATTTTTAAGTGCTTATATACAAACGCTAGAAGTCTAAATACTAAGATGGGTGAACTTGAGTGAAATTTAAAAATTTTTTTCAAGGGACATGTTCCAAAAAAATGAAAGTTTTTGTTTAATTTCAGTTCAAAGTGCAGTTGTCATTTGAGGGTGCGAACAGTAGAAGACAGAAATGCAGTTAAATGATTGCCAATGGAACCTTAATCCTGTGTTAAAAACTATGGAAAGAACTTGGTTTAATTTGTCTCCATGGTCTGCAATCCCCAGAAAATCCACTCCTCTAATTTACCTGGCAAGTTTAGGCTGAGGTTATACAGCATTCTGCAAGCTATCATATGCCATCTCCCATGAGACTCCAGCGAGGAGCAAGCCTGCTCAACAAACACATGGCAAACGTCCCACCAAATGTCTCATAATCTGGCCGCTGTCCCACCAAAATCTAGATTAATCCTCAGAAATCAAGACAAGCCTTTCCAGGACTAATGCCTAGCATGAAAGGATCCTGATCTTAATTGGGGCTTGTAGGAATTATTATACTATAAATAATAAAGAAGAAAATGATTCGTATTTCACTGTCATGGCCTGTTAGAGCAAGATAGCCACATGTGGATGAATTACAATGGCTAATATCCTCCATCTTCATTAGGTCTGTGAGGCAGGAAAACATCCTTATTCAGAATAGTATGCAGCTTTAAGACTGTTCTTAAATCCCACTGAAATTGATGGATCTTAAACACATGATTAATTTAAACATGCATGCCAGTGGTTTTTTTTAATTGCAGCCTTAATTGCTTTATTCCTTTGTGGAAAAGTCCTGTAAAATTCACTAGAAAACTTTTCAAAGGGTATTTTAATCATCAGACAGAATGTTATAAAATTCTGCACTGCAGAGGATCTCATCCTCTATTTTATTCTATGGGTTTTAAAGAGTGATTTCTGTAGAAGCCCATTGATTGTATCCTTGTTCAGTTATATGGGACTTTTATCCCTAAGGATTCTTAGAAGTTCTCTGGTAAAAAGATTGGCCTTAGTTATTGGCTGCATCGAAATAAAATCCATGTTCGCTACTAATACTTCTGAAAAACACTCATTTTCCTGCATTGCAGGGGGCACGTGCTAAGCCAGCGATGCAATTCATGGCATTTTGACCTGCTCTAGACACTGCCCACATTAGACAAACAATATGACAAGCAGCTCAAAGCAACCGCAGCTTCTGCAAGCATCCAGCCCGATAAAAATCAGATAGCTTTGTTACGCTGTTAACCAGTGTTCGAGGCCCATTGTTCCAGTAGATGAATAGTGAGTATAATAAGCAGTTATTCTGCAGGGCTGAGGAGCTATTCTAGCTGACGGTCTACACTTTGTTGACTTTGGCCTCATGAGAAATCCATTAGATGGAGCTTTCAAAAGCTGAGCACTGAAAGGAGAATATTTTTATTGACAATAATTGCAGGGTTAATTCTTCCCACTGTTGAAAAAAGCCACCTTGTATTGATTTAGTGCTTTTAATTTCATCCAGAATTGGAATAAACGCATATAAGATAAGTAGAGCTGGTTGCAATTTTTTGGATGTCTGTAGTCACACAATAGCTAAATATTCTGGATAGGATAATGTCAGCAATACACGCATCTCTTCGTGCTCATGAGGAGCAGCAACTAACATCACCCCAATACAATACATGGGGAAAATGTCTCTGCTGTTTTATGTAATCAGTATCGTGTGTAGACACTAGATCCCGTACATGAGATCGGAAAGGTGAGAGCCCTGGTGCCTCCTGTATCCATCTGCAAATAACCTACATCAAGGACTCTGAAGGCAGATTGTACCTGTGGAGCCACTAAGTCCAAAGGAAACTTTCCTTTTAGTCAAAGCGTCAGGCGATTTCTGACTTCTCAACTGGTCCTTTTGCATATCTGCTGTTAGAGCTCGGTCCTGGAACTCCGTGAGCGGTATTCTGCAGTGAAGTCATCACCCTCTCTCTGGTCAACAGATGGTTTACCTGACAGACGGATACAACCTTGTGAAAGTTCATCCAGCCATGTCTAGATTAAAGAACCACTGCAGCAAACTCTGGCAAAGTTTTCACATTGTAATATTTAGCAACATCGCATTCATTAGCTGTCATGTGCTGTTTTCTATTGTTATCACTGCTGCTTGCAAAGATTTTGTGTGTGCCTTCTTGCTAATCAGCACACTCCCCTGCCTTATTTATTCAGTGAACGCCACAGTCCAGCACTTGTGATCTCAAAACTGTTTCCATGGTGATGAATGGGTTATGTCACAAACACTTGATTGTAAGACTGCTGAATGGATCAGGCAGGGAGATTAGGCTGAGCATAAAGGGAGTAGCTTCTACTTACACACAAATATCCTAATTATCAGCGATGATGAGAGAGGAAATGCAGAAAGATTGTGTGGCATTTTAATGGGGTTTTATTCATGTATTACTTTTAATGGCTAAAATGTGACAATGCTTTCTAACTGTGAAGTGGGAAAAACAAGAACTAAAGCAGTCACTGCTTGATTTTGTGGGGTGAAAATGTTGCAGATAAAATATTGGAAAGATGCAGAAATTTCTGTCTGGGTCTTTTATTGCATGCTCATCAGCTGCACGGGACATGGCATACCAGAGCCACGAGTTCTGGTGAACCATTAAGCTAGTCCAACCCCCTGCTCAAAGCAGGACTAACCTCAGCTAAATCATCCCAGCCAGGCTTTGTCAAGCCACAGCTTAAAAACCTCTAAAGATGGAGATTCCACCACCTCTCTAGGTAACCCATTCCAGTGCTTCACCACCCTCCTAGTGAAAAGCTTTTTCCTAATATCCAAACTAGACCTCCCCCCCTGCAACTTGAGACCGTTGCTCCTAGTTCTGTCACCTGCCACCAATGAGAACAGCCTAGCTCCATCCTCCCTGGAAAACCCCCTTCAGGTAGTTAAAGGCTGCTATCAAATCCCCCCTCAGTCTTCTCTTTTGCAGACTAAATAAGCCTAGTTCCTTCAGCCTCTGCTCATAAATCTTGTGCTCCAGCCCCCTAATCATTTTGTTGCCCTCCGCTGGACTCTCTCCCACTTGTCCACATCCTTTTTGTAGTGGGGGGCCCAAAACTGGACACAATACTCCAAATGTAGCCTCAGCAATGCCGAATAGAGGGGAATAATCACTTCCTTCCGTCTGCGGGCAATGCTCCTACAAATGCAGCCCAATATGCTATTAGCCTTCTTGGCAACCAGGGCACACTGCTGACTCATATCCAGCTTCTTGTCCACTGTAACCCCCAGGTCCTTTTCTGCAGAACTGCTGCCTAGCCCGTCGGTCCCCAGTTTGTAGCTGTGCATAGGATTCTTCCGTCCTAAGTGGAGGACTCTGCACTTGTCCTTGTTGAACCTCTTTGGGTGAGGTCATCGTTTGAGTGCCTATCACCATCCATGGTCAGGGTGGACGCTCAGCAATTGAATGTACTGTCACATGCCCTCTCCTAATAGGCCATGTTACAAAGGATATTGGTTTCCACTGATAACAAGGGATAGGTTTTTCAAAAGTGGCTTAGGAACACAAGTTTCACACTCGCACGCACCCACCCACGTTCAGCCGACCTAGCCAGGCAGTCTCTGGCTGAGCTTCCCGCGGGGAGCGATGCAGATCGGGCTGAAATGCAATGTTCCAGTCAAAGCCCAAGGCCATTTCTAGAGACACAGCGGCAATGCTGAGGCTTCAGCCAGTCAAGGGAGGAATGCGGCATTGCCATGGGACCCAGTGTCATGGATTACAGGAAACACCACCGCCCGGCCCCCCGCACCACTGCTGTGAGGGGAATCCAAACTTCTGTCACTCCTTCTGAGAGCTGGAACCAGCTGTTCAGCCGCCTGTGCTCCCGAGAAAGGCACAAAGCTTCTGCTTCAAGTTTAACTGTCAGGGATACAGAGCAATTGTGAGGCATAGACAGAGAGACACACATCCCCCTCTCACAGGAACCCATTTGTGCTCCTTTATACATCACAGTGAACAGGTGGGTGAGGTAATGTCTTTTATTGGCCCAACTTTGCTTGCTGAGAAAGAGATAAGCTTTTGAACTTACACAGCGCTCTTCTTCAGGTCCGGGACATGTCCTCAGAGTCTTACAGCTAGATACAAGGGGGAACAGGTTGTTTAGCATATGTAATTAGCACCTATTTCAAGGGAGAATTCGAAGTGAAGTGGTCTGTTAACACCTCTCCAGTCATGGGTGGGGAAGGGGCTGGGGGAGGAGGTTGTTAGTGGGTTACAGATGGTTGGAATAAGCCCTAAATCCAGTGTCTCGGTTCAGTCCATGATGTTTAGTCTCCAGCAGTGTAATGAATTTAAGCTCCCAGGCGCATCTTTTGAAAGTGTTGTGCAGATTTCCTTTGAGGATGGGGACCGATGGGCCAACTACAGAGTGATCGTTTTGTGAAACGTGATTGGCCACCGGTGACAGGGTGCGTGTGTCTTTTATCATTTGCCTGTGTGAATTCATGCGAGAGACCAGTGAGTGTCTGGTTTCACACACATAATAGCTTTTGGGGAATGTATTGCACAGGAGGAGGTACACCACATGTTGTGACAGGCATGACTAGGACCCCTGGATCTTGGCAGGTGTGTTCTTGTAGCAGTGGAGATGTGTCTGCAGGTTTTGCATCTGTTGTTCTGGTAGGGTCTGATGCTGCTTTGAGCTGGTGTGGCCTGGTCTGTGGGGAGTTTCCTTCTGATGATGTGTTTGGAGAGATTGGGACCAGGGCGTTGTTTGAAGGCCAGAAGAAGGGTTTCAGGAAAGATTTCTTTCAAGATATGGTCCCAAGTGAGTATGGGTTGTAGTTGTTTGATGATACCCCATATGGATTACGGGGTGGTAGGTGATAACTAGAGGTGTGCAGTCAACAGGGGTTTTATTTCTGTATTGAAACAGGTTCTCGCAGGGCATTTGGATGACTTGTTCCATGATATGATCTACTTCTCTGATGGAGTGTCCTTGTTTGAGTGTGTTAAGGTGTGTATCCTGAACTTTCTCCGTGAAGCATATTCTGTTGTAGATAACAGATTTCTTCATGTGTTTGGGGTGGTTACTGGATCTGTTAAGGTAGCTGTGGTGATCTGTGGGTTTCTTGTATATAGTTGTCTGTAGAAACCTTCAGGACCTGACAAGAACAGGGCTGGTACTGCATAAATGCATCCTTTCCTAAGAAGTGCTAGGCACAGGACAATCACATAATACATTCCAGAAGGGTAGTACCAGAACACCCCGATAACAAGTATGGTATAAACACACTCCCTGAAGATAATACAGGGACGTGTTGACCCCTTCTAAAGATAAGTTCAAGATAACAGGGTTATGGACAGACATGTTTTGATTGAACCAACATGTACCAGGTAAAGGGTGGTAACTAATCATGTCAGAGGGGCAATATGTAATTTGTTTGTATCAGTGTATAAAAGAGGGTGTGTCTTGTCTGGCTGAGGGGGTAGTAGAGAGCTCCGCCGCTCACTGAGCTGAGTCCATTGTAACTGGTGTACATGTCTTAGTACCCCCGTAGAGTCTGCCAGTTGCTATTACAATGCTTCATTGACAATAAACCTGGCTGAGTGCCTTCGCTACTGAACTAAATCTGTGGTCTTCCCGGGCAGTTCGATCAAAGGCTGATGCGTCAGCTATCTACACAGAAGGAGCAGAGCACACGAAGAGAAGACGCAGCCAACAACTGACCACAATTGGAGATTGGGCTAGGTGGACCATTGGGCTGACCCAGTACGGCTGTTCTTAGATTAATCTTAGTCTCTCCAGCTGAGAATGCAAATCAGCTGCATCACAGGTTAGCTCAGACTTATCTCCTTTTAGAAGAGTAACCTGCCGTTCGAACATTTTTGTTCCCCCCCCCCCCCCCGGACTCTCTCCAATTTATCCACATCTTTCCTAAAGCGCTGTGCCCAGAATTGGACTGGAGCTGTGGCCTCACCAGTACTGAGTAGAGCAAGACAATTACCTCCTGTATCTTACGTTCATCACTCCTGTTAATATACCCCAGAATGATGCTAGCTTTTTTTGAGACTGCATCAATTTATGGTCCTTATTAACCTCATATCCTTTTCAGCAGTACTGCTGCTGAGTCAATTATTTCATATTTTGTAGTTGTGCATTTGATTTTTCCTTCCTAAGTGAAGTACTTTGCATTTGTCTTTATTGAATTTCATTTTGTTGATATCAGACCAATTTTCCAATTTGTCAAGGTCCTTTTGAATTCTAGTCCAGTCCTACAGAGTGCTTGAAATCCATCCCAGCTTGGTGTCATGCATAAATTTTGTGAGTATATCCTCCACTACATCATCCAAGTCATTAATAAAAATGTTTAGTAGTACCAGATTGAGGACTGACCCCTGCGGGGCCCTACTAGATTGGTTTGCTGTCAAACTGGGAGGACATATGATCACTACTCAGAGCATGGTCTTTCAACCAGTTACGTAATTATAGTATTTTATAATTATGTACGAATTATAGTATGTTATAGTAATTTCACTGAGACCACATTTCCCTAACTTGCTTATGAAAATGTCACATCAAAATATATCCTGTTTACAGCTCCCCCCCCCCCATCCTCTAGACCAGTAGAAGGACATTAGATTGGCTTGTTATGATTTATTCAGGAAAACGTATTACCCTATAATAATCTAGGTTCTTACAAACTGATTGTTTAATAATTTGCTCCAACATATTTCCAGGTATTGAAGTCAGGCTGACTGGTCTATAATTCTCTGGGTCATCTTGTTTCCTTTTTCAAAGGCAGGTATTATGTTTCTCTTCTCCAGTTCTCTGGGACCTCACCCTTCCTCCATGATTTCTCAAATATCACTGCTAATAGTTCTGAGATTGCTTCTGCTAGTTCCTTAAGTACTGTAGGTCGAATTACATCATGCACACCTGACTTGAACACATCTAACTTATCTAAATATTCTTTAATCTGTTCTTTCCTTCTGTTTCTTTCCCCTTGTTGTTAACATTAATCATGTTACACATTTGTCACAATTAACATTTTTAAAGAAGACGGAAGCAAAACAGGCATTAAGCCCCTCAGCCTGTTTGATGGCATCCATTATTAGATCTCCTTCCCCACTAAGCAGTGAACCTACACTTTCCTTCGTATTTTTCTTCCTCCTACTGCATTTATAAAACCTCTTCTAACAGCCTTTTATGTCTCTTGCGAGGGGTAACTCACTTTATGCCTTAAACTTTCAGATTTTCTCCCTATGTGCTTGTGTTATTCTTTCATGTACTTCTTTATCAATTTGTCCGTGTTTCTTCTTTTTGTAGGATTCCTTTTTGATTTTTCAGGTCATTAAAGAGCTTCTTACTGTTCTTCCTATCTTTCGTTGTGCATCCCAGGGTCAAGGAACCCAAAGTCCGCCCATCACACCATCTGCGCAGCCATGCATTCATCTCCAGGATGTGTGTGTTCCTGGTGGGTCCTTACACTCATCTGGAAGGATGAATGAGAACACAAGCAGTGCCCCTGACCCCTTTGCCCGCACTCCCAGAGCCCTATAAACACTGCTGATCTACTCAGGGTCCGAACTGGCAGCATCATTAGTGTCCACGCGACTGAACAGCATGGCGTAGTGGTCAGAGGAATGTCTCAGATGCAGGCTCTAAGCAGGCAGCACATCTCCTGGAACATGATGTCACATTCAGAACTATATTTGAAACCTTCTACTGAAGCATTTACAGTAGAACCTCAAAGTTACGAACACCGCGGGAACGGGGGTTGTCTGTAACTCTGAACAAAACAACATGGGACAGTCCCTTGCAGTCAGCGTCTTCCAGCTGAGGCTGTCACATCTCTCTGCAGAGGTGGCACCTGGCGGCACTGCCTGGTTTGCAAGCAACTCTCTGCCCTATTCCTCTTTCTTGCCTTTGGGCTGAACTGGGAGGGTCTGCCCCATGCCCTTGGCCCTAAAAGCCCCAGCCCTCAGCTGCTTCTCCCCAGGGCTCGTGCTGCTCTGTGCACTGCTTGCCGGGCTCCAGAGGCAGCACGTGCCAGGACAGGGGGTTGGACTAGATGACCTCCTGAGGTCCCTTCCAACTCTAAAATTCTATGATTCTATGATTGGTGCCAGTCGGCTGCCGGCACCCCTCCCTCCTCTGCCCCTTGCACTCCCAGAGGTGCTGGCAGGACCCAGGAGTATAGCCATGGGCAGTGCTTGGGCTGCATAGGTGCACAGTCTGTGGCCCTTTAAGACTCCTCCAGAGCGCAGCATGCAGGCAGCAGTCAGACTCTGACTCCTGCTCCAGGCCAGGCTTTGGTTGCAACCTTCAGTTCCTTGCAGCATCAGCAGCTCACTGAGGCAGCTTCTTTTTTGTCCCTCTCCTGATGGGGGGTACGGTGGTGAAAACAGCTTTCCTCTGCCAGTGGGGGAGATGGAAGGGGATGAAACATCACCCTTGGCTTTCAGGAAACAGTGCAGACTCCAAGCTGGTTCTGCTCTGCATGCCGACCTTTAAGATGTGATACAGACACAGTACTGTATTTGTTTTCTTTCTTCCCCCTCCCCGTCCGTTGCTGCCTGATTGCTTACTTCCGGTTTCACATGGTGTTCGGTTGACCTGTCAGTTCAGACTGGTGTTCATATCTTTGAGGTTCTACTGTATAATCTTCTATAAAACATACTCCTTATGTATGAAGCATTCAGTTATGACATCTACTAATCACTTATTAACCTTTATAAACTATTCATAAATGTACCCTTAACATAAAGTATGATTACAATTACTAAGTGGAACAGCATACTGCCATCAGCAAACTTCATCTACACATAGTGCCACGCCTGCTCCAAATCATTAAATGCAATAGAAATAATTGCTGGTCCTCCTGCTAATCCCCAGAACACCCATTGTTAACCTCTCCCGACAATAAGGAGCAACTATTCATTCGGACACTTTTTTTCTTATCACCTATTAAGTTTTTCATCCATGTCGCAATGTTCCCCTTTCTCCTCTACTTATTTATTTTCCTTAATAGTCTTTTATGTGGGAGCTTATCAAAAGTCCAAGTGTATTATATGTCCATTGGGTCACCTTTATTGCTCTTAGGATTATTACTATCCTATTAACTTTTCAGAGGGATTCGCTAATAAATTAAAGAAGTGCAAAAGTTATGCCGAGTTATCCCTATATTACCATGTCTAGTCAAAGGCAAGGATTGTGCAATTTTCGCTTTTATTAGACCACCAAGGCCAAACTGTCAATAAAGCCACATCCTAAATTCCATTTGTGTGCATGCAACTTTTTGCATGCAGATATCTTGGGTGTAAAACTTTTGTATTCTTGGAGCCCAATCCTGCAAATACATACACATGAAAATAACTATTGCTCACATGTGTAGTACTATATTATGTCCCAAGATCTGTATGCAGAAGGAATCCTTCATAGCTCTGTGCTATGGAATTTATCATGCCAGACAGGCAATCCAATCCAGTGAGTTCAAAGAGACTACTCATGAGCAATAGTTACTCATGTGCATAAGGATTTGTAGGCTCAATACTTTGGATGTATATGCACATATGATAAAGTTTACAGGCAGAAACCCATTTGATCTTGTTTTATATGAGAGATATGCTTTGCCTGCTTACAGTCTATGATTTGCATGCACAGCTGCTGAAATTTCACATCTAAATTAGTGCACACCCAAAGGAAGCCATGTTTTGAAAATCTGTACCCATTTCCTTGGCACATAGGGGAGGTTACTTACTCTTTGAATCCTGTGTTCTTCAGTTTTTGTTATTTTTATAAATCACACCATTAAGTATTTTTAAAATTTGCAAGGACACATGCTTCTTTTTTTTAATGTTTAAACAGAAAGCATAAGTAAAACTTCTCTGAGCTTGAGAAGAAACAAAAATATCTTGCTTTGTATGCAGAGATGGTACTATAATATACATACCTATTGTACATGAACTCTCTAAAACAAAACAAAAAAGCATACATTCTAGTCCTCAGCAATGTGATATAACTCACTAGAGGAAAGAGATGTTGCATTTTCTCTTCAATGTCTTCAATATTCACAATTCCTTGAACTTTCACTCCTGGAGATTTACTGCACTTGAGTTTCTTTAAGTGTTTCATACTTCCTCTTTAGAGACTTCAATCTTTGTCAAACCCGTATTATGAAATCCCATAAAAAGTGCCCTTGGATTAGGAATTTCTCCATTGTCTTCTAAAATTGAAGACTAATGCAAAACCATAATTTAATTTTCCAACTACTTCATCATCCCTTCCTGTTCCCCTGATCCCAGAGTCATCTATTCAACTTCTTTGGTATGAGCCATACTTTAATATCTTCATTATGCACAGCATTTTGTGTAGTGTAAATGAGAATAGAATCTGGCTCTTGACACTTCCTACAATGTAATTAGAAAGACACCAGACAGTCGGCTCAATATGTGCTCTCAACCTTATGAGAAAAGTAGCTATAATTTTTATAATCTTGTCACTTACAGCTTTGTTTTCTGCTTTTCATTGTACTTTTTGATTCAGGTCTAGTGTCCCAAGAGGATTTTAAATGCCCAACTGCTTCTTTATAATATATGCCCAATATAATATGAGATCTTAGTCTAGTAAAGGATGCTAATAGAATGACTAAATATTGCTGTTTCTTCCTCTCTACACCTCTAAGATTCAACTTTCCTCTCCATCCATGCAGCTAAAACTCTCTGGCAGCTCCTTATTATCTTACATCTCAACCTCAAAAATCTCACATCTCAATCTAAAAATCATACCTTTACCATGTTTATACATGTTCATTCATGTAGTTTAAAATCTGTCTGGTGTTTGAATTAAACAATAATGCTGAAAACAGGGTTTTTAAAGTGAAAACCCTGATGTCTAAGATATTCAAAACTGCTGGGTGTGATATTTTTATTGGCAAATGGTGAATTACACATCTTTGAATTAAATATTTTTTCAACAAATATTAGTTTTCTGTAATATTTTGAATTGTTCACCATATCAAAAAAAGATCTCATCAGCCTGCTGGAGCATTATGAAAACTAGATTAAATTCTCTCCGTCTTTTTTTATTAAAATTCTATTGTGTTTCTCAAACCCCGCAAATTTAATAAATCTCTGCAGGACTTAATAAAAGAGCAGAAGATTTATATATGTAATAAAACATTCATTTAGTCTTGATAGCCTCTATTGAATTGGTTTTCCAGGAATCCCTCATCAACTTATAGAAACTATATTTATTGTATTATCTCCATTGGTTCCCAAAGCACGTATGCTTGAAATCTTCTGGGGAAGAGTTCCAAACAGATGATGAATTCATCAGGTAAATGTAGCACAACTACATCTGTCTGATGAGGCAAGAAGTTTGAATGCAAAGGAATTGAGAGGTTCTGGGTTCAAGTCATAGCTGTCAGTACTGTGCAAGATTGTTACAATGCTCAGTTACCTGCTCTTTTCCTCAAATCAATATTTGCTATCTCAAGCAATAACTGCCAAAGCCACATTTTTCCAAGAAACAGATGTTGCACTTAACGTGTATCACAGAGCAAATATATCATTTGAGACCATTCAGGCCCAGTTTAGTCAGCCCTCAGTCCTTCAGAAAATTCCCAGGTTTAAGATTTTCCAGAAGTGTCTGAAAATATTTAACAAAAGCACAGTATGTTACAGTCTATCTCTGGGTTTTATACTCTTGCCCAGCACTCTGGTATCTGAGTATTGAATATCAGCCCGTAATTTCACTCCTCTCATAGAATCGTAGAAGATGAGGGTTGGAAGGGACCTCATGAGGTCATCTAGTCCAATCCCCTGCTCAAAGCAAGACCAACTCCAACTAAATCATCCCAGCCAGGGCTTTGTCAAGCCGGGCCTTAAAAATCTCTGAAGATGGAGACTCCACCACCTCCCTAGGTAAGCCATTCCAGTGCTTCACCACCCTCCTAGTGAAAAAGGTTTTCCTAATATCCAAGCTAGACCTCCGCAACTGCAACTTGAGGCCATTGCTCCTTGTTCTGTCATCTGCCACCACCGAGAACAGCCTAACTCCATCCTCCCTGGAACCCCTCTTCAGGCTACTATTAAATTCCCCCCTCACTCTTCTCTTCTGCAGATTAAACAAGCCTAGTTCCTTCAGCCTTTCCTCATAAGACACCCCACAGGATGCCTTTGGGACCTTATTACCTGTCCCCAAGCATCAATGAGCATGAGAACTAATAAATACTAAGGTTAATTAATCCAGAAGTACAAATAATCTGAGCAGTCTATGCTACGAGTTCTAAACCCTCTTTTCTGTTGGGCTTTCCCATACGCACAGGGTTTAAAAAGACTTCTCCTCTCCCGTGCACCTGTAGATCAGGATGCCCTCCTACTATCGTCCTGAGTCCCCTCTCTCCAGCCACAACCACCTCATCTCCTTCAGTTTCACCCACCCACTTGCCTTTCCAACTGGCACTTCCGTGATCTTCAGCCTGTCCATGTCCGTGACTTCGCTGCCTCTCTCAGCTCTTTTTCCCCTTTCTCTGCACACAGGTGAAGTTCACGGTTGTCTCCACTACAGTCTCTGCACCTTTACTACTTTGCACCTCGCTCACACCATAAAGTCCAACCCACAAGTCCCGACCATCGCTCCTCCTCCCCCCAGCATCTGCCTCATCTGCTCCTGCTCCCAAGCAGCCAACCAACACTGGAAGAAAGCCTCTGGCCAGGCACGGCTCCTCCACTACAAATGTGTTTTTTCAATACAAAGGCGTTCTCTCCACCTCCATCTCTGCCACCTTCCTTCTCCAGCCACACCCTTTCTGTACCCTAATTGAATCCCACACCTGCCATGCCAGCCTCCTAAAACCCTCCCCAGTCCTTCTGCACTCTCTTCTTGCCTCACGACAGATATCGCTGACTTCTTCAAAG
Organism: Emydura macquarii macquarii; assembly: GCF_026122565.2. Classification (NCBI taxonomy): domain Eukaryota; kingdom Metazoa; phylum Chordata; order Testudines; family Chelidae; genus Emydura; species Emydura macquarii. The sequence continues at coordinate 4,299,568 of NW_027131688.1, forward strand.
AGCAGCTCAACCATAGCCAAATGGCTCACGTTTCATGGTCCACTGTCGATGGGCCAGTGTTGCTAAAAATGCAGAATTAAAGGGAGTGACACTCAACGGATTAGATGGGCCTGATACGTGAAAGGGAAATATGGCGTAGCACTAGAAGCATAAATTATTTACTGCTTCCATGCATGCTTAACTCAAAGGGACAACCAGGAATGAAAAGCAACTTCCTTTTCAATTTTTGGTGGACAACTCTTAGTTGTATTGCACCTAGCAGGACTTTTGTTGGCTCCGATGAGGCTGGTTGTGTACTGCTGCATATTGCTGTCTATTTCCTAATATTATGATTGGATTTTAGTGATTAGAAGCCCCTTACTGACCTTTAAGCAAGATGCCAATTTGCTACTGGGAACTCAGTGTCCTTCAGGTCTAGTCTGATCCCATTTACATTACTTAATGGAATAGCTATACAGAAAATGTCTGCCACACAAGTTTACTGAAAACTGGGGCAGCTTCAGCCATGAACTAGGCAAATATTTCCTCAAAACAACTCAATTTCCTACCTACTTTATTCTATACCTTGCTATCGACAGGCTAAAGGAAGATTTGGGTGGCACGTTCAGATACCATCAGTTGCCTTTTTGCAAATAATAGGCCCAACTCAGGACTGAGATGCACAGCAATGGTACCTAACGAGCTCACAAGAGAACTCCACTGAGCCTTACTTGAAGTTGCAAAAAGGCAATTTTCCATAGAGAAAAATGCAACTCTGCTGTCACTATGTGACTGCAAATCTGTTCTCAAAGCGATCCCTGACCTCAAAACAAGATCTAAGTATTCTTTACTTCGAGCAAATTGAAACCAGAATGAATATCCCTCACACAGAGGAAAATTATATCAGAACAGCCCAGATGGAGATTGTCAAAACATAAATCTTTGCTAGTAAGTGATCTAGCTCAGGGAAAAAAAGAAAAACAAACACCACATGTAGGCTACTGCTAATGAATCACATTATTCATAATGCTGTTAATGACTCAGGCATGGATACCTTGTGTAATTAGATTATAAGGAAACATAGTTTAAACAGATGAAGCCTGTCAGAATTTTAATATGCTGAAAACTGCATTTCATACTAGAAACAAGACTAATTGTTTTGTCGTGATTTATTTTCTGATAACATAATATATTGCCATTGAATATAGCGAGTTACATCTTATCAAATAGTTATGTTATATGGACGCATTAGCTCAATAATTGTCCAAGGCAATTATTTGTTAGTACCTTACCTTCTGCAAAAGTCCCAGAATCCTGAATTTAGTCTCAATTTTGCAATCATAATACTGTAAATTCAAATGATACTTTACCAATGGCGTTGGTATCCCATAAGGAGCTGTTCTAGTGTTCTGGATGGGAATCTCTAGGTAGCCTATTGAGCCATTTTGACAGTGGCTTTGTGTCACTAGAAAAACACAAAACAGCCCATAGTATGGAGAATATCGTGAAATACACAGACTCCCAACTCCAGCCAGGTTTGTTCTGCACACACGATAGTTGGTCAGATAGCTCACAAATCTGCTACATCAAGTTTGCTATCCAGGAAGTGATCTTCCAACCTCCATAAGCCTGAAGAAGGCCCAAAGCACCAATGTAATTGATTCACTAAGAAGTTATGGCTATGAAAATAAACTAAATATTCCAGATTTCAAATTCCAGTTTAATGAAAGGTGGACAGGGATAGCGTGCTATTTATAATGGAGTCAGATTACTTTAAATTCATGTAAGGGTCAAAATTGCATTATAATGTGTATCACTCACTGTTTCCTTCTAAAATAACCTTACAAAAGAGGGAGAGCTTCTTTGAAATTTCCTATAGGTAGGTACCAATTTCATTTTCACAAAGCTTTAGGTGGCTGTATCTGTAGTGCTCTGTTGGTATTTATATGACACTAGCCTCTAGATTTATGATGATCATGCATGAATGAGAACCATTGGATCCTGTTGCTATGGATACTAGCATATAAGACAGTGAACTAAACTCAATGAGATGTAAGAGACATTTTAAATTAACTGGAGACAAAAATACCATCCAGCCAAGGACATTCTTAAACGGTAACACTAGTAATCCCGTACAGAGCAGAAACAAGATTTGGTTGTAAATGCTTGTGCTTTGGGCATCCCATTTGTTCTAAGCCTGCTCTCATTTGTTAATGTTAGCTTCTCCCAGAGATGAAGAGTTACTGTACATAAAGAAAGAGAAAAGTAGATGGCATATTAGACAGAGATTAGCATCAGTATAAAAAGCATCTCAGCACAGATGAACTTAAAAGGTCTCAATCCATCCTTGAAACCTTTAAAACTCAGCCTTGAAGTAACATTTAACTAATGTGGCTGGTGGGACGAGGAGAGTGTAAATAAATGAGAACCTGGATGAATGAGCACTTAAATGGACAAGATATTTTTCCTGTGTCCAGGCATCTTTTTATACTGTGTCATAGACTCCAGTGGAGTCAATGAAGGAACAAGTCAATGGAGTTCTCCCTGCTTACACCAGGTGGAATTTGACTTAATGTTTTAATAAGGTGTCCCCTTTCCTTGTGAGTGAATGCATCTCAGCCTACAGCATTATAATGAGCACGAATTGCATGGTAGTTTCAGGAGCCCCCATGGGATTTACTACAAACATGTTAGCTTTCCAGGGAATAATATGGTGTTATGAAACTGTGAGGTTTCATTGTATATCATTGGAGAGCCTCGGCTGTGAATATGGAATTGTTAATTAGCATTCTATTTCTATTTCTGCATCTCAACCCTAAAAGTTTAGCTAGTGACTACGTGCACGTATATTCTCCTTTAAAATAAAAACCCACACACACCTCAGGCACCTTCTTCAACAGATATGCTGCACATATTATATTTTGCTAACATTAAAAAAAACAAAAAAACATACAAACAAACAAACAAAACATAACATAAGAAGCTTATTCGATGTCTATTGCAGCCAATGGGCCTTTTCCACTGGCTCAATGGGTTTGGATCCAAGCTCCAGTGAGTGTATTCCATATGTAGCTCACCATTCAGTAAAGAATAATGGGTTTATAAATTATTTTTGTTGATAGAATTTTTAACACATCATTACATGCCTAATGAGGGCTGAGCAAATCGGTTCAGATATAATAGAACCTGACTTTAATTTTAACTTAAAAAGTGTGCCAAAACCAAAGGGAACAGTTTGGAGTTTGAGCAAAGTTGGTTTGCTTTAAACAAAAATGTTTCCTTGTTGCAAACCTCTGCCCTTCCCCTTTTAATCAGGGGCCAGAAGCAAAGAACTAAGACATTTCAGCATATGGTGGTTGGTGTTCCTGGCTAGCCCGGAAGCAGTAAGCACCAGAAGTACATGATAACAGACACAATCTATTATGTTGCTGATAAGCATCATATACTGTATGATTTGTATAACCAAGTAGGATGTAATTATTTGAATAGAATACCAGGGGAATGAGCCATGGTTCATCACTTACTGTGGCCTGTCCTCAACTCCCACCATGAGACAGCAACCCAAGGAGTCCTGCAGACAGGGGTTCCACATCATGCAAAGTTCCACATCTTGCAAAGTCTCCACAAATCCTTCCCCACATTGGCAGAGCAGAGTCATGCCACTACCCTAGCAGGAGGGTCCTGCATAGCAGAGAAGGTAGAATTCAACCCTTCCTTGAGTCTTAGCCAAACCCAGTCATTCACAAGACTTACTTGGGGTGAATTAGTGAGGTTCTGCTGTATTACAAGGAAAAAGCAACCCAGAATCACAAATCGGAGGTTCACTAGCAAGAAAAAGAGTTAGTTGAAGAATGGGGGTTGGGTGGAGGGAAATTGCAGAAATTGTTACCAAAACACATCCTATTTTTTATATTTCAAATTGGATAGTCTAATGAAATTTCAATCAAAATGTCAACATTCAGAAAATGTTGATGTGTTCTAGAATAGGTGGAAACAAAATTTTGATGAATAAATGTCAAAAAATTAAAACATTGGACAATTTCAACCAGTTCTGTTATGAAGTGAGAAATCAGAATAATGAGCTGAAACTTTTACTTACTGCGTGTAGATTTCACTGTTCTTTCATCCTACCTCCATGCCCCACCTCTTTTTTTTTATGTGCGTCTTATCTAACCATCGCCTCTTGTCATAACCTCGATTGCTACCTCTTTGGGTCAGGGACTTTTTCTACTACATGTCTGCACAGCACCTAGCACACTGTTATAATACAGATAAGTAATAGCAATAAACTGAAAATAGGAAATGTAGTTGAATGCAGACTACCCAAGTCAACATTCCTGGAGCCCTCTGAACCTGGACATAGAACAGCTGCACATCTAAGTTAGATGAAAATAACTGAATTTATTCACAGGTTTTCAAAAACAATAGGTTTTCAGATATATTTGTACTAGTGCATTCACATATCTATATCTATATCTATATCTATATAGATATCCACAATAGCAGGCTATATAACACACATTTTATAAAAATATATGCACACAATTATGGATTCTAAAAGAATACCCAGTAATGGGTGTGAGCCAGGATTTTAATCAAAGCTATGTACATTGAAATTACACTATGCACTGTCATGGTAACTGCACCTCTGGTCTCTGAGTGCAGCCCCTCAGGTCTCAAGCCATCACCTCTCTCTTGTGGTGGAATCACATGATTCTCAGACCGGGTGTTGGGCTGCAGTCCTCTGTGATCAGCTGTGAGTATCTGGGCAGGCATGACTGAGGATCCAGCCTGGCAGTTCTGTGCCTTTCGGATGCATTGTCCCGTGGCTAATACAGTGACCAGACAACCTTGAACAAAAGCACTTCCCAGAAAAAGAGCTTAAAACAACCAACCAGTCTATACGCACGCCTCCACCTACGGCTTCCCATTCTATGGAGCTGCGGAGAGCCCAACTTCTTCTGACTCAATGTCAGTCTGTCCCACAGGACAGCCCCTGGCAAATGACACCTCCTCTTGTAAGAGGGCCTTTTAACCATTTAGTGTCCCTTTGCTGTCTAGGCTCACCGCGTCACCCAAGGGCTGTGTATCTTCAGGCTGGAGCCTGCAAGTAGGCCGTTGTTCTGTGATTGGCCCCAGGTTTTGTTAGCAGGTCACGAATGTAGCGCTATTGTGTTGCTTTCCTGCTCGCTTTTCCCACAGCTCCTATTAAACTAGAGCAATACATTCACGCAGGAAAAAGCTAATAACCCAGCACACAATAACTTCCCCTCCCTGATTGGGTCACATACAGGGTTATGAAAGGTATTTCAACTCAGCATTCCTGGATTGTTAGCAGCTCCGTGGGAAGTTCCACTCACCACTGTCAAAGGGAAAAGAACCACAGTGCATTGAAGAGCACTTGGCTACTTGAGAACAGCTATAGCCTTGAAGCACACATTAGAAAATCCACAAAGTCACTTCGCAATCCACCAAGCCCAATTAAGCTGCTCTCAGTGTTAAAAGCTGGAAAGCCACTCAAAGTCGTTTAGAGGCACCTCTTTTGTTACCTAGAGTAAAGGTAACAGCAAACACTGCACAAGGGTGGTGGTGGGGGGAACCCTCACGGCTCCAACGGTTAAAATTGTGTCTGAAAAGAAGCTAATGATAATCATTTTCCTTTTGTGCTAGGTCACAAATATTTCACAGGGGAAAATGTGCTCTCCCATGCCAATTTATGGCAGCAGTCAGAACCAGAACAATATTTGCCCTATTACACTTCTAAAGGCAGGGACTACAGAAAGAGGTCTTGTAGCATGTAATTCTTCTTTTCTTGCTGTCTTTTATCACTGCACACTAGATTGCCCATAAATATGAGCAAACAGCAGGCAAAGCCTGCAGCCTGCAAGGTTCCGATTTTTTAGTTTGGTTACATTAATAAAACACTAATACACATAACACTATTCCCATCACTACATCATTCTTCCCTCATACACACTCAGTCAATATAATAGAAAAAGGTTAGGGAAATCGAAAAAGAGTGGAGGCGCTGCACAAATCTGCTTTCTGACTCCATCTGTTTCCAGGGCACGGCCAAGGGAGAGAGGCAGAAAAGAGACAGGTCTGGACAAAAGGAAAGGAGTATGTCAAAAGGCCTCTGTCATCCACTAATAGATCTCCCTCACAGCTCAGACTGCCCCCTTGTACATGTGCGCACATGCACTGCACTGGAGCTGGTCTTGGAATTTTTCAGCGGAATGATTTTCCAATGGAAAATGCAGCTTCTGCAAAAATAAAAAATTTCTATCGGACAATTTAAATTTTGCTGAACATTTCTGATTTTCCATTGGGGAAAATTGAAATTCAAGAGTTCATTTTGGGTCTGTTGGACTCAAATCTGAGTATTTTAGTTTTTGAACTGAACGGGAATGTCTTATTTCATAGAATTATATATGATTAGGGTTGGAAGGTCAGGAGGTCAACTAGTCCAACCCTCTGCTCAAAGCAGGACCAAACCCAACTAAATCATTCCAGCCAGGGCTTTGTAAAGCTGGGCCTTAAAAGCCTCTAAGGATGCAGACTTCATAACAGTTCAACAAAATACTAAACTGTATTTTCCTATCATGGCATATGGCCATATGGGAGCTGTAGTCCCAGACCCCATTCTCTCCTATGGGCCGGGCTCCCTGGAGGACTACATCTCTCATAAGGCAATGAACTGATTGACGATGGGCTTTACATTCCTCTGAATGCATTATGGGAGATATAGTCTGGTCAAGGAATCTGGCCCACAAGGAGGATTGAGGATCCCCAGTTCCAACCCGCATGAGACTATGCAGCACAATGGAAAAATGTAGTTGAAATGGCTCAAAACCAAGCGATTTGGGTTATTTAAACAAACCTTAATATTGGAATGAAAACAGATGCTTAAATGTGTGAATTTCCCATAGAAGAGAAATTCTGAATTTTGTTCAGCTCGACATGGAACCAAAAAAAGGAGATCTGGAGTCCATCCTGACATTGGTCAGGATGTTTTCTTTGTGGTGTGTATTGTACTTGAGACTACAGATTTACTGCTGAATAATATTTTATAAACCTTAAAATAAATACATGCACTGTATTTCATTCATAGCTATTTTTTTCCACAGAAGCAATACATTCTTTCTGTTGGGCTTCACACCCCTTTTCTGTGTCTATTATGGTTTTGCTACCATTAAGCTTAATGTAACTGGTGTAGTGTTTTCAAAGGATATAACCTGTCACTTTTGAGTTATCCCCATTTCAAATTCACATTTGTTTCCCATAACACCTAGGATTGCAACGCTCATCAATTCATTACAATTACACTTTGCTTAATTAAGAGGGCTAATTAGTGTCAATACTCCGGATGCTTCCATATGGTCTCTTTCATCATGGCATAGTCTGGAAGCAGTGAATGTTATATCACTTGTCATATTTTGGGTCGTCCCTCAAGACGAAGGTAACCTGTGGGTAACCTTCTGCCAGGCATTTGTCAGCAACAAGGGCCAGGTTGAAATAGCGAGAGGCGCCTCTTGAAACTAACAAATGCCACTGACTTGAGGATAAAAAGACCCTAATTGACAATTAATGGTGTAATCCTGGCCACAATGACAGTTTTATCATTGATGTCAATGGGGCCTTGATTTCATTGTGAATGAGTTCAAGACAAATATTTGTGCAAATGGACAGATCCTGAACCCCTTCGATTTCGTTTTCTTTGTCGATTGATGGTATAACCAGCTATAGAATCTACTGCAGGACTCTGGCGGTTTATCACTGCAGTGGTGACAAGTACAGAACCAGAAGCTCAGCTGGTGTAAATCATTGTACCTTGTAGTGGTGGTGGTCACCCCTCCTTCTCTGGCTTGGAGGGAGGCCACATCATGTCACTACGTTACCTGGATCACCATCCATTGGCAGAGGAATTAGCCAGTCAAGTGTTGACACCTTTGGTGGGGCCAAACCCTAAGCAATCTTAGGGGAGCCCCCGCCCTCAGGCAGGGCCGGGCTAGCAAGCTGTCTAGGGGCTCTGTCCCTCCAGCAGGACAGAGCTAGCAAGTAGTCTTGGTGAGGCTATGGCCCTGAGGCAGGGCAGAGCTTGCAAACACATGCTGTTCAGCCATAGGTAAGAAGGTTGCCATCCTAGGGGTGGGATTGGCAACAGGGGGAGGGTCTACCCTACTCCACAGGGTCCTAGCCCAGGGTCCTAACAGTGGTGGAAGGCTCCCTGGTGTCCATGAGCTACTTCTTACCTCATAGAGACCCTGCTAGCATACCAGGAATTTCAACTCTTCTGAGGGGAGCAGCAAAAGCATTCACTTTGTCACCGGGCATGGAGGAGTGAGCCCGAGCCCCCTATTTGTAGGCCTGATCTTGGGTGCCTTGGGCTGCCTGCAGGTTCTCCTTTGCAAAGTCCCCTGCCTAGGCCAGGCACTTCTGCCGCTGTAAGATGTACTGCAAGAGCCCCTGAGTCATCAATGGAGTCCCAGGCCTCCCTCATTAGGTTGAACAGTCCACATGGTTGTCAGCCATACAGTAGCTTGAAGGGTGAGAATTTCGTAGATGACTGGGGCACTTCTCAAATAGCCAACAGTAGGGGAGGGATCAGCTGGTCCCACTGGTGGAGTTCCTATGTGGGAAACTTATGGAGCATTCTTTTTGGGGTCCAGCTGAACCAGTCAACCAACCCATCTGTCTGGGGGTGACATACTGAGGTCTGTAACTTCTTGATCCAGGAAAGGGTACACACCTGGCAGAACAGCATGGATGTGAAATTGGTGCCCTGATTGGTGAGTATCTCACTGGCAAAGACCTTCACAAGCTCCACAGCAATGGTGCAGGTGGTCATGTTCCTTAATGGGGTGGCCACGGGGAAGTGGGTGGCATAGTCCATCAAGATGATGATTTATCAGTAGCTGGCACTGCTCTTTGGAAGGAGTCCCATCAGGTCCATTGTGACTCTTTTGAAGGGAACCCCAACTACAGGTAGAGAGACCAAGGGGACATTTCAAACCCCAGGGGAGATGTGAGCTGACATTTGGGGCATGAATTGCAATAGTCTTTCATCTTGTGATGGACCCTGGGCCAGAAGAAATTGGCCAAGACCCAAGCAAAGGTCTTTTCTTGCCATAGGTGTCCTGCTGTAGGGATGTCATGTGTGAGCATCAAGGTGGTCCACCAGTGGCACTGGGAGACCACCAGCTGTGTCTGGACTTTGTGGGTCTGGGAGTCTTGATCAACGTGGTAAAGCTGGTTGCCAGTCAGCTCAAACCGGGGCCAGTGGGGTGTCTCCCAGGGGTTAGTTATGTTGCCATGGACCCATGCCAGCTGCTTATTGGCGTGGCAGAGTGTGGTGACTTCTCTCTGATCATGATTAAAGTCTGAGAGTGTGGGCGGGGCATCGTTGTTCTTCAGGTAACCCTGGTCAAGCATCAGGGTCGGTGGTTCATCAGGGTCTGGTTCCCCCATGTCTGGTATCGCTGCTCCCTCTGGTGGATCCCCCTCGACTGCTTCCTGTGTGGAGTGAAGACCTGGATTGCATATCACAGAGCAGACCAGTGAACTCTGGCTAGTCATGTCTGAGAATGATGGAATAGGTTAGTATGGGGGCAAGCCTAGCTGTCATCACCCGAGTCACTCTGTTTACAGTCAAGGACACTTGGGCACTGGGGTATGGCTTCATATCCCTGTGAATACACTGGATCTATATTTCACCGAGGGTTGGTTCAGGACCCGGGGAAACTTCTCGGTGGATGAGGATCTGCCCACAGCCTGAGTCAATGACTTGGTGACTTGGATACATCTGGCCTATACAGGGTCGAGAACTTGAGTGTGGGCTGCTGACGCACCCAAAACTTTCCTGTGTAGACCTGACCAAAGCTGCAGTCCATCTCAGAACATTCCCACTGCAGGTGTATGAGTCTGCCATATGAGAAGCAGGCCCCACTTCTCGGCATCCTGGCCAGGTAATAGGTGGACTTGGGGGTGGCAGCCTGCTCTTCTGGTTGGGGTATCCTGGGGTTCCATGGAACACAGGTTCAGGTCACCATGGGTTGTCGCTCACCCAGCCAGGTGTCCTTGTGCCATCCATTGGCCTTCGACCCGGACTTCCCTTGGGGCTGGGATGGTCAATCCAGGCAGTCAGCCCAACTGGGATCCCAGCAGCCGGGAAGCCCTCCATGAAGGTGATGGTCATACGCAGCATAACTGGCCAGTGTTGGAGGACTCAGGCCTTCGTTCATGGTGGGAGAACATGCATGAACGTCTTGAGTAAAATTTACTCAATGACGTCACCCGTGGACTGTCTCTTGGGCTGAAGCCACCAGCAGCAGGAGTCCTTCAACTCTTGGGCCATGACGTGTGGTCGAGTGCCGGCGGGTAGACCATTCCCCAGAACTGCTACTGGAAGGTCTCTAGGATGATGTCTAGGATGTTCAGAATGGTGGCCTTCACCTGCCCAGAGTCCCAGGCCTCATCATTTGGTAGCCCCCATGAGGCAGTCTGAGCTGCCCCAATCAGGTATGAGGCTAGACTGGTGGCCCATTGTTCAGGCGGCCACCCCGCAATCACTGCAACGCACTCAAATGTCACAAGGAAGGCTTCTATGGCATCCTCCAGCCCCCATCTTTGCTAGCTGCACCAGTACAGAGGGGGTGGAGGGGCCAGTAGCTGTTGCGGGCCAGGCCTCATGAGGACTGGCAGCAGGGCTGCCAGTTGCTGAAGGCATTGTTGCTGCTGGTTGCAGTGTTGGGCCCCAGAGCAGATGATGTTGCTGGGCCCACAGTTGCTGCACCGGTTGCTGCTGCTGCTGCTGGAGGTGGGTCATTTGTTGCTCCTGCTGGCTCTTGGTCAGGTATTTGATGAGCTTGTCTATGTCCAGTGTCATTACAGGGATGGCTAGGGCGTGGCTCACTGAAGACACTTTTTTCACAGGGGCTGGGTCACTGCCTGAATTCTCCACCAGATGTAGTGTGCTGGCAGTCACCCCTCCTCCTCTGGCTCAGAGGGAGGCCACACCATGTCACCATGTTGCCCGGGTCACTGTCTGTTGTCAGGGGAATTAGCCAGTCAAGTTTTGGGGAATCGACCCCTTTGGCGGGGCTGAACCTTAAGCAATCTTAAGGGAGCCCCAGCCCTCAGGCAGGGCAGAGCTAGCTAGCAGTCTAGGGGATCAGGACCTCAGGCAGGGCACGGCTAGCAAACACAGACCATTCGGCAGCAGGTGGGGAGGCTGCCACCCTAGGGGTGGGGTGGTAAGAGGGGTTAGGGGGTACCGGGTCCACCCTAATCCACCGGGTCCCAGCCCAGGGCCTTAACAGTGGTGGAAGGCTCTTCCGCTGGGTCGGTGAGTATCCCACTGAAACATGCTGACGCAAACACCCACATCAAGAACCGGACTAAAGTCTGGTATCGCTGGGCTACTTGCTTCCACAACCCATGGAAGTGGTCCATAGTCCTGGAATCCTCTGCATCGTTGGGGCATTCAGCTGTGGGCAGCTTCTGCAGCTCCTCTCCAGACTCATTCTCCGTTGGCATCAGGGCGCCACCTGGCGCAGTAGCTGGAAGCTTGCAGCTAGGGAGACATGTCTATCTCCTTTGCTGTCTCTCCCCCAACTGGGTTGGAGGCCCCACCTTTTATACTTCCTGTCTCACCTCTCCACTTCCGGTTGGAGGGGGGAAGGGAACCTGTCCTGGCTCCGCCCACCTTAGCACAGAGTTCCCCTCCTCCCACCTGGTTCCGAGGGAGGCTACTCCACCTCACTACATAGCTCTGTTGACTTCAGTGGAAATATCCCCATTTACAGCAGCTGAGAATCTAGCCTGTAACATTTTTATAACAAGATTTGCAATCTTGCAGAATGTAAAGCCATCTTTTCTTTGCTAGTCACCTCAGTTGCTCACTATTCAATTAAACATAGCTGTTGTGAAAACAATGTTTAATTACCTTTAATATAGGGTTTTTTATGTCAGGTTAGGCTGTATATTTTGTTAAGCTAATGCAAATGAAGCAATTTGGTGCCTTGAAATGAAGATATTTTAATTCAGATGGTATTATAGCTGTGCAGATGCTAAGATATCTGCAGCATTCACAAAGTGCCAACTCTTGTGATCTGTCTTCTAGTCAAACTGGTTTTAAATAATTCAGCATATAATTCTGGGTGAGCTGAAAGTTTTTTCACTCTTATACTCTGTAACATGCTCACTGCCTTACACTTCTACACTGGATTCTCTCTAGTTTTCATGTATTTACATTTGGATGTTAGAGCGCCAAGTAATTGAAATAATCCTCCTGAATTTATTACCAGATATAGCGCAATACAATGAGAATCTGGGGGTAGCACAATGTTTGAACCAGATGGAGGAAGTGCTGAGTACATTTGGGTTAAGCATGCATTGGTAAAGGTCAGTACAAATTAGCCTTCTTTTTCCATCTAGTCCTAGGCTTTGCTGTGTAAAAATGTTAGCCCACATGTGTGATTTAACAGTTGCTGAGAGCCTGGGAAGAAAGGTTGCTTAACAAGCCTGGGATCTCATCAGTTCCATAAGCATGTGTTCACGGACGCTTTTCTCAGCCATTTGTAAATAAATGAAAGCTGGCCTGGTAATTTGCGGATTGTCCGCAACGTGCTGGAATCACAGGGAAAATATTAGCTCTTGGCAGCTTCCTTACGGGTACAAACGCTCTTATAAAATGAGCTCTAAATAACATGATTAGAGATAACTAGCACATTTCTTACAGTAGCTCTTACTCCTGAACTTTCATAACTTCCTGTTACGTTTCACTGGTCGGGTTGTACATGGTCAAATGTTGTTTCCACTCCAAAATTAATAAATCACCAATCCGGTGCAGGGCTGCCTTGTTCTGTGACTAGGTCTCTTAGCAACTACCAAAATAAACCTAATAAATAATGTACCATGCCTAGCCCCGTGGGGCCCTGGTCCATGATTTGAGCCCCTTCACCTAAGATGATAAAATAATAATACTAATAAAGTTGAAAACATTAATTTAATCGAGGGGAGGGGTTGGAAGTGAGGCAGAGAGAGAGAGCGAGGAGAAATACGGTTGCATTTATTTTGGTCTAAAGAGAGTTGCTCTAATATTCTCTCTCCGTTCTGATTTATGGTTGATGGTGCATGAAGCAGGCCGCGGAGCAAAAGGTCTCAGGAATGCAGTGCAGTGCAACACCTTGATCAGTATTGGTGTGGCATTGGATGGGCATTACGTGTTGGAGAGCAATTGAAGCTTTTTGTGTAAAATAATTCCATTTCCAGCCCTTCAAACTGCAAAGCTCAGTTTCTAAGGATGACTTCATGCCCTCAATCTACAGAAAATGAAACAACAGGCTGGGTCTTGGCTCCAGTCGCAGAGCCAGGTATTGCCACCGGGAGTCAGGGAGCAACGGATCATTGGTGGCAGGCTGGAGACCCACCCCCCTCGCCGGGCATCACAGCAGGATATCTACACTGCTATTTTTAGCCGTGCGAGCCCACGTCATTTGTTCCGAGCTTTGAGATTCGCTGCCGCAGATTTTTGGGTTTTGTTTTGCAGTGTAGACACCTAAGTGAGATTTGCTGAGGGAGATGGACAAAAATCCAATTGCCAGACAGGGCAGGAGACTGAAAGCTACTTGCCATGTCCTCCTGAAGGCTACTTCCCCAGCCTATGGACTGGAAGAGAGAGTAACCTCTGAGCTATATGACCAATCAAGCGTTCCCTACCTACCTTCCCTACCTGAGTGCTAGTTTCTTATTGCCCGTTTATTCTTTTCTTCTTAAGGTGGGTAAGGTAGACCTCTATTCGATGGTGTTTTTCATAGACAGATTGTATTTTAACACCAACATAAATGTCTACGGCTCTACGTAGTCATGTTACCTAGTACCTCACTCTGCAAGTAATTCATTTCAGTGGTGCCAAGGAACTACTCGGAATGAATGAGCGTATCAGAATGTGACCTGACGTAATCTATAAGAATGTTTGCATGGATTACATTTGCAGTGTTGTTGTAGCTGGTTGGTCCCTGGATATGAGAGAGACAAGGTGGGTGATATAGTAGCTTTTATTGGACCAAGTTCTGTCTGTGAAAGAGGCAAGATTTCAAGGTACACAGGCACTCTGAGTACCATTCCCAGAACAAAGAGCTCTGTGTAGCTTGAAAGCTGGTTTCCTTCAACAGAAATTGGGCCAATAAAAGATATTACCTCACTCACCTTGTCTCTTGTCTCATAGATTTATGGCACTTTTTACGAGCTTATACACACACTAAAACTTCAGAAAATAGTATTTAACAAAATTAAGATACAATCAGAATGCCAACTAAATGTACCAAAGGAAAACAGTTGAAATGTATCATTGAGGTATGTATGGCTTTAAGATGGCTTTATTTTTGCTGGGTCAGAGTCCCAGTGCAACATATGCACAGCGATTGCATGCACCAGCTCCATGCTGCATTTGAGAATGAATTTGGCTGGTAGAATTGCATGTTTTACACACACACAAGTGTGCATTTTGGTCACATAAGAGGTGTGCAATCATACACCCCTGAGCATGTGGACACAGCTCAGGGCTTGATTCTATATCTTGTGAGAGCTGCAAGTGAGACTTGAAGGATTGGCCTCTTGGTGGTCCGTACTTGGAACGTTGGTCCTTAATATCTATGAAGAACTGAAAATTCTTACAAGGAATCTTTGAAATTGGAAACTTCAGAACAGAAGGTAGTGCAGTAGCTTCTATACCGTTACAGCTCATGTTGGAAACATGAATTGCCTAGTAGTAAGACTTAGCTCTTACATAGCACATTACATTTTCACTGCACTTTGCAGACATTAATTCATTAAAGAACCATTAGTGTGTATACACCAAACACTGTTGGTCTACTGGTTGTGTTACAGTATGAATCTGGCCCAGCAAAAATAAAACAATCTTAGTCCACCATACAGATTCCCCTATTTATGCATCCAAGGTTTGCATTAGCCATTTTGTCCATAGTGTTGCACTGCGAGCGCATATTCAGCTGATTATCCACCATGAACCCCATATTTTTTTCAGAATCCCTGCTTCCCAGAATAGAGTCCCCCATCCTGTAAGTATGACCTGCATTCTTTGTTCCTAGATATATGCATTTACATCTAGCCTTATTAAAATGCTTGTTGTTTGCTTGCCCACAGTTTACCAAATGATCCAGATCATTCTGTGTCAGTGGACTGTCCCACTCGCCAAATCTTTGCACTGTCTTCAGACTTTATCAGTGATGATTTTTATGTTTACTCTCAGGTCACTGATAAAAATATTAGTTGGCATAGGGTCAAGAGCCAATCCCTCCAGGACCCTACTAGAAACACTCCCGTTGAATGATGATTCCCCATTTATAATTACATTTTGAGACTTATCAGTTAGCCAGCTTTTGGTACATTTAATGTATGCCAGGTTAAGTTTATATCTTTCTAGATTTTCATCAAAATGTCACGCGGTGCAAAGTCAAGCACCTTACAGAAGTCTAAGTATATTGCACCAACACTATTACCTTTATCAACCAAATTTGTAATCTCATTTAAAAAAAATCAGATTAGTTTGACAGGATCTATTTTCCATAAACCCATGTTGACTGGCATTACCCTCCTTTAATTCTTTATCAATCAAGTCCTGTATCAGACACTTCATTATCTTGCACATGATCAATGTCATCCCGACAGGCCTACAATTACCTGGATCATCCCATTTAACCTTATTATTATTTTAATATTGGCCCAACATTCACTTTTTCCCATCTACTGGAACTTCCCTGATGTTCCATAACTTATTGATAATCAGTGTTAATGGTCCATCGAGCTCCTCATCCAGCTCTTTTAAAACTCTTGGATGCAAGTTATCCTGACTTGCTAATTTAAACATTTCTGACAGTAGTAGCTTCTGTTTGACATCCTGAGATACTAGTGGGATGGACAAAAGTGTTAACATATGAAATGACTACATCATCTGTCTTTTCCCAAATACAGGACAGAAATATGTAGTGATGTATTAATGTATTATAATATATACTTCCTCTTCTGCATTATTATTGCTAATTCCATTTCCATTTAGTAATGGACCAATACCATTGTTAGGATTCTTTTTGTTCCTAATATACTTAAAAACAACTTCTTGTTACCCTTAACTTCCCAAAGCCATCAATGCCATGTTAGCACCACCTGGCCATCTGCTTGTTAGTAATTGGCACCTGGATCTTTTGCTAACCACTGAATAAATCGGCCAAGTTTTAGTCCTGGCCATGATGCTGCAGGCATTATCCACTGTCTATCAGCCTGCTTGGAACACATGCCAGTCTCCTTCGCAAGGTGTGCTTAAATTCTAAAATGTATGTTGGCCAGCAGGTATCTGGTTAAAAATAGATCCATCAGCTACTTCCCTTTGCAGAGTGGTGCTGACCTTTATTGTTTATCGTGTAGCATGTGCAGTCGAATGAACAGATTTCACTTAATTAGACCTACTCGTGGCCTACCGAATCTAATAATACATTTGCCGCAGAAAGACACAGCTGAGTAGAAGGGTCTTTTGGTCTGACTCCTGCATGATTTAATTTCAGACTCGGGTGACCCAAATTCAACCCAAAGCATTTTGCCCACTTTGTCATAAAAGAGGACTAGCAATTGGAACAAGAAATACATTGGAGTTTAGATACTATATCTCCTCTCTGCTTAAGTTTCAATTTTCTATTAAAACTCTCTGCCTGTTTTCCTGTAGTCTGCCTCGTTTTGCCCACCAGCTCCTTTCAATGCCAGCATCAGCATATTTGTTTGGATGCTGCTAGCTTGCAAATCGCATCCATGTGGGAATTACTAGGAAATAAAAATAGGTTTGGGCTTGTTCACATTCCCCTGCTGTTCTGAAGATGAAAACACACAGGAAAGCAATTTGGAGCAGCCAAAGACTCTTTTAATTTACAAATTATTTTGCTATGGAAGCTAATGCAGCAGCTGAGTTATGCACCAGAGGAGGGAGCATTGCATTTTAGACTGACTAATGTATCCTACACTGTCCAATGCTCCTAAATGCCAAAAACGGCCACCAGGAATCCACAATACTGCAGTCAATTCAATCAAAGTGAGAGAAGCAAGGCAAGCGAGCGCCTTGGACATTTGTTATCAATGTTTTCTTTATTTACATGTTATCAAATACTGTATCTTCATTGTTAAATACAGCTCTGGGTCAACCCCATTTGCCTTACATTTGTGACTAGGGCCATACACTTCACGGGGAGTACTGCTGTGGCTCGATTAGGGAGGATTTAGTTCTCTGTGTAGTCTAGTCTTTGCTAGCCTGCTCTTTGGTGTCACCACTCACATAGGATGAAATTCAGGCCCCCTATCTTTGCAGGAGCGCAAAGCACTGAACGGCCTGTGTGATGGTCACGCTGTCCTCTGCAGGGGATCTCTCTCTGGGACCCCAGAGGGGAGCTCATGGGCAGTGTGAGAAAATGGCGAGGGAATAGCAGTAGGTCTGCACACTGACATGGGGATTTGCAATGATACTCCAGACAATATCACTGGCTACTATTGTCTGCACAGGTGCCCCATTTACTGCCTCTGAGGTATGACGGAAGAATCCATCTCTTTCATCTTCCCTGCTAATCCCACCCTGCAAAGTCCATTCTCTCATGCTTTACACGGGAAACACCCACAGGAATGAATCCTATACACTTCTACTAGAGCCAAAAAAGGGCCTCTTCAAAATACGCAAGCCAGAGGGACTCCAGAGTCTTTGTGTGCAGCTTAGTGCAGCTGTATTTGACTACCTCGCGGCCAAGAAGAGTCACAGAGCACCTTACTCAGGACATCCTCAGGAAGCTAAAATGTGAGCGGGCTACACAAATGCTTGCAATAGTCCAGGCGTGGACGCAGCCAGGCACCTCTTTCATTTGAGGCCCCCACTGACTACGTTGTCCTTAGCAAGCACAGAATTTCTCTTTTAATCAGTTCTGCCTCATTGTCGTGATAATCAGATCGTGCCGTCGTTTCTTTTTTCCAGTGCAGCAATCCCATAACCTAGATGCATTCTTTGATCCTTCCTCTCCTCTCTTAGACATCCGGTCAAGGCCTAACTCTGCTGTGATGTCTACAATAATTTTTGTTGTTTTCCTCTGGACTTTCTCCAGTTTGGCCACATCTTTCCCGAAGTGCAGTGCCCACAGCTGGACACAAGAGTCTAGTTGAAATCTGATCAGCACAGAATAGAGTGAAAGGATTATTTCTTGTATCTTGCTTACAACACTCCTGCTAATACATTCCAGAATGACGTTTGCTTTTTTTTTGCAACAGCATTACCTTGTTGATTCATATTTAGGTTTGTCAGCTATTATAATCCCAGATCCTTTTCTGCAGCTCTTCTTCTTAGGCAGTTATTTTCCATTTTGTATGTGTGCAACTGACTGTTCCTTCCTAAGTGTAGTACTTTGTATTTGTCCGGACTGAATTTCATCCTATTTATTTCAAACCGTTTCTCCAGATTGTCAAGATCATTCAAATTCTCAGTCTGTCTGCCAAAGCACTTGCAACCCCTCCCAGCTTGGTATCATCTGCAAATGCCATTATCCAAATTATTGATAAAGATATTGAATAGCACTGGAACCAGGAGAGATGCCTGGTGGACCCCACGCCATATGCCTTTCCAGCTTGTCTGTGAAACGTTGATAACTGCTCTCTGAGTATGATTTTCCAACCATTTGTTTGTCTTCCAGAAAAATGTCAATTTGGAGAAAGCAAAACATGTAGATTTTGATGAGTGGTATTTTAACAAATCAGCACTGAGCATTCTGACTTTTGTGGATGAGAACTTTTTAATATCCTGTTTCCAAATGACATGTCCGTTTTCTTTTTTTATATTACGTAATATAAAATAAAAAAGTAAAAAATTAGAAGAAAAATTTTCAGTGTTATCGAAATGAAATGTTTCAGTGGACACAAAACAGATTTTATTTTTAGGTTTTCATTCTGAGAGATAGTTCAGATTTTTTTTTTTGTTTTCATTCTATTTTGGAACAGCAGCAGTTCTGCGGAAAAGAACCTGGGGGTTACAATGGATAAGAAGCTGGATGTGAGTCAGCAGTGTGCCCTGGTTGCCAGGAAGGCAAATAGCATATTGAGCTGCATTAGTAGGAGCATTGCCAGCAGATGGAGGGAAGTGATTATTCCCCTCTATTCAGCATTGGTGAGGCCGCATTTGGAGTATTGTGTCCAGTTTTGGGCCCCCCACTACAAAAAGGATGTGGAGAAGTTGGAGGGAGTCCAGCGGAGGGCAACAAAAATGATTAGGGGGCTGGAGCACGAGACTTATGAGGAGCGGCTGCGGGAACTAGGCTTGTTTAATCTGCAGAAGAGAAGAATGAGGGGAGATTTGGTAGCAGCCTTTAACTACCTACAAGGGGGTTCCAGAGAGGATGGAGCTAGGCTGTTCTCAGTGGTGGCAGATGACAGAACTAGGAGCAACGGTCTCAAGTTGCAGTGGAGGGAGGGCTAGGTTGGACATTAGGAAAAAGTTTTTCAGTAGGAGGGTGGTGAAGCACTGGAATAGGTTACCTAGAGAGGTGGTGGAATCTCCATCTTTAGAGGTTTTTAAGGCCCGGCTTGACAAAGCCCTGGCTGGGATGATTTAGTTGGGGTTGGTCCTGCTTTGATCAGGGGGTTTGACTAGATACCTCCTGAGGTCCCTCCCAATGCTAATCTTCTCTGATACTTTTGAAATGGCAGATTTTCCCCCAGAACAGAAAATCCTGTTCCTGCCCCGCTGTAATCAGCACAGCTGATGTCGCTGTACTGGTATATGAGTAACACTGTCCACACTAGGGGGTTGTGCTGCTTTAACTAGATCTGGTCCCAAACTGATCTAGTTAAATCAGGACAAAAACACAGACCAGCCCTACATCTCTGCAGGGTCAGGGCCTTAGACTGGAAGTGCTTTGGGGCATGCACTGTCCCTGACACAACGCCTGTCTCTATACTGATCGGGGGCTTCTGTATGCCACGGAAATACAAAGAATAAATAGTACTAATAATTTTCTAGCCATACGAAGGCGACCAATGATCCCTGTCACCATCACTGGGCTGGCTGCCACTTCTGAGAGCCTCTTGCAGTGCTGCAAGTATACCCCCTGTCTGTGCTTCCTCTTTTCTTTGGGATGGGATCCCACAGCACACGGACTCTCTGACTGGGTCTCCAGGTTACACTCCCCTGCTTGCCAATCGTGTTATTTAGCAGGCTTGGCACCCATCAGTGTTGCCCTCCAGGAACCTGTGGACAGGGACACAGCGGCAGCTTCTCTGATTTATTCTGCCAAAAGGTTCACAGTGCCCAGAGAAGTGGATTTAAAACAACCCAGCAGAGACCTGCACGCGCACTGTCTGACCCAGGCGCGGCATCCCCTCCTGGCTCTGAGCTGACATCACTTCCTCCGTCTTCCCTGGGCACCAAGTTACAGCTATGTTTGCTGCAGACCTCTGGCTCCCAGTCAATCTTCGTGACAGCCTGCAGCTGCTGACAGCTCCATCCCTCCCGCTGTATAGGGCAGATCCTGTAACAGACTAGTACCTTTTGATCAGGTAGGGGCTCAGTCTTGGCAAACAACCCTGCCACCTTGGCTGGGGTTAAGGAGTCCCTGCTTACAGCTATACAGCTGGCTATTGTTTGAAGAAATGCTTCTTATTAGGCCATTGTTTTACCTTTCCTGCCTTGTTTATTTTTTGCAGCCCCTTTTGATCTACCACAAGACGTATCACAATGAGCCAGCCACTGAAATCAATGGAAGAGCTGGACTGTCTGATGTAGCAGTGGCACAGGAGAACCTTAGGTCTAAGGTTTTGATCTCTCTCTATGCTCTCAGGCCGGGTAATATCACACAGATACACCAGGATATGCCTGCGGGGCATAGCATATTTATAAATAATAATATAATGATTTCCCATATAGTCATAGGTCCAACTAGCATCTAGTTTGGTTTGAGTTCCGATAGCTATTTCTTTTCCCTGTATTTAGAAAATAGGGTTCACATTTGTGGAGGCAATAAGCAATGCAATGAATTTGTTGTAACAGAAGTTTTTGGCTGTTTATGAAGCATTTTGAAGCCACCCACAGCTGTAGCTGGTACATTTATAGACAAATGTTGACATGGGCAAAATAGGGGCAAAATGGTCTCTGTATTCTGGCACTGGGGCAAGACCCACAGAGCACAGACTGCCGGAAAAAACTCAGACCCACAAATTAGTATCAGAAGCATAATAATAAATCTATTGTACTATAGATTGGTTTGTCATTTTAAATTTCTGATAACTTCTGAGATGAAAAGTGAAATAAATACAATTACCAGTTCTTTTTCTTGAAACTGATTCTAAGCTGTGAAAATTATTTTCCTACTGTACATAATAACATACACAAACATATATTTTCCCTAATGCCCACTCCAGAATAAATAATTGCACTGGATGGCTGTACAAATATGTTTTAGACAGAAGCAGAGTATTGCAGATTTTCACAAAGGAATATAATAAATGTAGCAAGATGAAATGTTTTACATAATGTAGGATTGCTTTTTATCTGAATAGACTGGGTGCACTCTGAACAGGGGATTTAGATAAGTAGGGAAGATAAAATAATGCATGTTGGGATTCATGATAGGAGAAAATATTTTTAAAACATGTCTTTAAAAAATGGTTGCATCTCATCTGGGACCACAAACAGTAAAGTCCCTTATTCATAATTGCATGGTTATTGAATGGTGGTGTTACAGGGCAGAGTTAAGGTTATCTGGGTACATTTCCATACTTTAACATGTCTGGATTTCTTATGAATGTAACCTTAACTCTGATTTCCCTGGTTATATAATGCTTGGTTCTGTCCCGCTGGTTTTTACGTGTACTCTCAACATTAACTCCTTATTTGGTCTGGGAATTATACATAAAAGGTTAGATCCTCAGCTTGAGTAAGTCAGCATCTGTCCATTGACTTCAGTGGAACACTGATTTATAGCAACGGAGGATCTGGCCCCAATTGCAGAAGAAGGGATTTTACTCCAGCCTGGCAGCGCTGTTCAATGAGATTCCCATTTTCAAAAGTGACTTGGGCTCCAAAGTGCTTAAGTCACTTTTCGAAAATGGGATTTAGGATCTTAAGTCACGTAGGGTCTGTCTACACTGAGGTTAAACACCCGAGGCTGGCCCATGCCAGCTGACTTGGGCTCACGGGACTGGTTAATTGCGATTAGGCTGGGTCCCAGAGTCTGCGACCCCATGAGGGGGGAGGAGGGTTCCAGAAGCTGAGCTCTAGCCCAAGTGCAAACGTCTGCACTGCAATTAAACAGCTGTGTAGCCTGCACCCCAATTCAGATGCCATGGGCCATCCTTGGGCATTCAATTTCAATGTAGACACCACATTAGATGCTTCCGAAAATTGTCGGGAGGCTTACTATTTGGATATCCTTCAGACGGTGATACGATCCACTGGGGAGAAGAGACTGACAATTTACTGGGAAAGCAAAGGCGCTGGATTTGAACTGGACATGAGATACTGAAGGGGTTAAAAATCTGAAAGACTATCTTACCATCCGATGCTGAAACTTTCCTTTCCTTTAAGGGCCGGGAGAAGCCCGCTGAGGCCCATACTCCTGGTGCTAGAGATTACCAATCCAATCACATTTCATCAGCTCAGACCTCTAGATCTTGTTAGTACTGCAGCTGTTTCTCTCTATTCTTTCCTATTCTGAAAATGTATTCAATTCCCCTTTGGTCTGCAGCACAATACACAGCTTATACTGCTGACTTTGACAGGTTTGTTCCCCCCTGTATTCCAATAGCCATGTGGATAAAGATATTCTCCTTGAATTATCGCCGTTCAGCTTCAGTCCTTGACCTTTTACTTTGGATGTCGTCTTTATGTTTAAGGCTCTGTTCAGTGGAAATGTTCGCTCTACTTCCCCACCGGAGCCCGGAACACTGTTTCCACTCTAGAATGAGCAATTCAGCAGGAGCCCATTCAGGCTACAAAGACTATTTTTGTCCTTGGCATCAGATCTCTCCTGAAGGGACAAAAAGGCAGAGCTGGATGCACTCAGCTCACCTAATTCTGAGCCAACTCAAACAGGAAGTTTGAAACTTGCACTCAAACGTTATTACCTCCAGGAAGGTCTTATTACCCGTCTTTTTGATGTGGAAAGCACTCAGATATTAGTGATAAGGGGCCATGTAAACCAGATAGATAGATGTTCAGCTTGAGAGACAGTGGGAAAAAGAAGTAGATGTTCCTTTAAATATTTGGACACTTTGTACTCCTTTACACAGGGAAAAGCCTCACTTTGGTTTTGGTTTCTGTTGCTGCCAGAACTCTAAAAGCCATCACATCTGATGGCCGTACTTAAATCAGCTCCCCTGTCTCTGTCTCCTTCTCTGCGGGTCCAAAGATAGCCGGGCAGTTATATTTCTGTATAGAAGGAGCAAAACAGTTTAGGCAAGTGACCTATTCTGGATTAAACAGAAGAAGAAGGAACAAAAGTAAAGTCTCCACTTGAAGCAGTTAGCCACATGCACTGATGCACATTCTGTATTTTCTGTCTATTGTGGGTATGACATTCCTACCTTCACAGGAAGAGAAGTGAGGCTATAACACTGGAGGCAAAGAAAATATTCAAAAAAAATTTTGTGGAGCCAGTATCCAAAGCTTGGTCACAGAGTTAGGAAGGAATAGGTGGGGGAAGGTCTTTTTTGGTCTCTGATTAAGAGTTTCTCTCCCTGTGGAGGGTTGTGACACTCAGCTCTGCTCCCAATTTGATTAAAGCAGAACATATACCATGGAGGGAACTGCCTACAAATTCGGTAAGAAGATTGACTGTGTTGGATCAGGATTCGTAGATCTGATGCCTCTCTCTGTTCTAAGTGCAGCTTTCCTTATGTTCATAGAATTGTAGGACAGGAAGAGACCTTGAGAGGTCATCTAGTCCAGTCCCCTGCACTTATGGCAGGACCAGGCATTATCTAGACCATCCCTGACAACTGTTGGTCGAACCTACTCTTAAAAATCTCCACTGATGGAGATTCCACAACCTCTCCAGGCAATTAATTCCAGTGCTTAACTAACCTGCCAGCTAAGTTTTTCTTAACGTCCAGCCTAAACCACCCTTGCTGCAATTTAAACCCATTGCTTCTTGTCCTAGCCTCCGAGGTTAAGAAGAACAATTTTTCTCCCTCCTCCTTGTAACAACCTTTTATGTATTTCAGAACTGTTATCATGTCCCCCCACAGTCTTCTTTTCTCCAGACTAAACAAACTCACTTTTTCAATCTTCCCCCACAAGTCATGTTTTCTAGACTTTAATCATTTTTGTTGCTCTTCTCTGGACTTCCTCCAATTTGTCTACATCTTTCCTGAAATGTGGCACCCAGATCTGGACACAAGACTCCAGCTGAGGCCTAATCAGCACAGAGTAGAGCGGAAGAATTACTTCCTCTATCTTGCTTACAACATTCTGCTATTTCATCCCAGAATGATGTCTGAGTTCTCTGCCACCAGCTTCTTGTGCAGCCTTGTCAACTTTTGGCTGTCTCTTCATATATAAAACACACACAGTTCTGACCTGTGTTAGGTCTCCTGTGAGAACAATTGGACTTACATAGCTGCTGGACAAAACCTGCAAGGGTTTAGGTTCTAAAAAGACTCCCTTTCCCCCATAGG
Organism: Emydura macquarii macquarii; assembly: GCF_026122565.2. Taxonomy (NCBI): domain Eukaryota; kingdom Metazoa; phylum Chordata; order Testudines; family Chelidae; genus Emydura; species Emydura macquarii. Next base: position 4,324,252 of record NW_027131688.1, read on the forward strand.
TTTTCAGTAAAAGGCCATGCAGGGAAGTAAGGACATGCTCTTACTCTCTTGTTAGGCTTCCCTTATAGTGGGTTGCAGTGCAGGAGAAATGCAGCCTACAAGGGGGAGGGGGAAATGGACAGGCAGGGGCAGACTACAGGCAAAATCGTGATTGTCCCCCTCCGTAATCCAGTGGACAGCACTGGCACAGAGAGAGGAATCATAGAAAATTAGAGTTGGCAGGGACCTCAGGAGGTATCTAGTCCAATCCCCAGCTCAAAGCATGACCAACCACAACTCGATCATCCCAGCCAGGGCTTTGTCAAGCTGCAGCTTAAAAACCTCAAAGGATGGAGATTCAACCACCTCTCTAGGTAACCCATTCCAGTGCTTCACCACCCTCCTAGTGAAAATTTTTTTCCTAATATCCAACCTGGACCTCCTCCACTGTGACTTGAGACCATTGCTCCTTGTTCTGTCATCTACCACCACTGAGAACAGCCTAGCTCCATCCTCTGTGGAACCCGCCTTCAGGTAGTTAAAGGCTGCTATCAAAGGCCTCATTCTTCTCTTTCGCAGACTAAACAAGCCTAGTTCCCTCAGCCTCTCCTCATAAGTCTTGTGCTCCAGCCCCCTGATAATTTTTGTTGCCCTCCGCGGGACTCTCTCCAACTTGCCCACATCCTTTTTGTAGTGGGGGGCCCAAAACTGGACACAATATTCCAAATGCAGCCTTATCAATGCCGAATAGAGGGGAATAATCACTTCCCTCGATCTGCTGGCCATGCTCCTGATGCAGCCCAATATGCTATTAGCCTTCTTGGCAACCAGGGAACACTGCAGACTCATATCCAGCTTCTTGTCCATTGTAACCCCTAGGTCCTTTTGTGCAGAACTGCTGCCTAGCCCGTTGGTCCCCAGTCTGTAGCTGTGCATGGGATTCTTCCGTTCTAAGTTGAGGACTCTGCACTTATCCTTGTTGAACCTCATCAGATTTCTTTTGGCCCAATCCTCTAATTTGTTTAAGTCGCTCTGTATTCTATCCCTGCCCTCCAGCATAGTAATCTGCACCAGGTATAGGCATGGCACAAAGCAATTCTTGCCCACCCTAGCAAGTGTGTGTGTGTGTTTGTGAGAGAGAGAGAGAGAGAGAGAGAGACATTTATAACTTTGGATTGTTGAAGTCCAAGATGAAATGAAAGCACTAAACATTTGCAAATTATTGGAAATAGTTTTCTGCCAGTAATGTAGTATAAATAACTGTAGCTCTGCACACACAGAGGCGGGGCTTGATCAGCTTGCTTACCCACTCGGAATGGCTAACACTCTTCTTTAAATCATCCATTGAAATTCTGCTCCAGTTCTAGTCCCTTCAGTGCAAGCAACCCATTCATCAGCTCTCTCATGCTGATTCAATTAAATTCTATAGTGCTCTGAGGCAATGTAGCATCAGCTCTGGTGAAGAATTTCAATTCAGTAAACAGGCGTGTAAATATGCTGCTGTGGATAAATTGGCCATCAGTGTGATAGAGAGAAGTAAAGTAAAATGTGTGATTACAGCTAGTTTTTATGTGCTAGGAAGCTACTGAGCCATTACTAAGAGCAGCAACAATGTTTTTGCACCTGTGCTTATCTGGCAATTTTACACTTATTTTATATTAGCTATTTTCAGGCAAATGTTCTATGTCTGGCTGATACTTCTCACTTGGAAAGCTACTTTTAAAATAATCTTGACCTAGATTTTTGTGAGAATAAAGCAGCAGCACGTGTTGCAGGAATATGTTTTCACTTTAGAGCCATGTCTGTGTTTTCTTACTCCTTAGTTACAGGAACATTTGGTTTATCTGAAAGATACAAATTCAATCCATGATAGAGGACCAATGGACAAATATTTAGGTTTTTGGCCTGTGTGGCTGTCGTCAAGCTGAGTGTTCAGATAAAATGTGTTTCAGCGGGTAATGAAGAGTTTTCTTTTTCAGCTGAGTTTGTTGTTTGCTGTTAAAAAGAAAAGGACTTTCCAATGCAATAACTTAATAAAGGTCTCCATTACCGTATTTCCCCATGTATAAGGTGCTCCCATGTATAAGACACACCTTAATTTTGGGGCCCGAAATTTGAAAATAAATGTATTACGGTACATCACCGGTAAGTACCACTGTATAAGACGCACCCAGTTTTTAGACCCCAAATTTTTCGAAAAAAAAGGTGCGTCTTATACATGGGGCAATACGGTATATCCTCCCACCTCCACCACCTCTGGCCAATCATCACTCCCTCCACCCAGAACTCCTGCTTCTGTTTGCTCACCAATGCAACAGAGGGAGTTGGGAAGAGAACTGGGAATCTTCATTGCCCCCACTCCCTGGAGAGAGGGAGTTGTTTGGCTGTAATTACAAAGGCCAGTGTCTTATTCATCGTGAAATTCACTTCCTTTAAAGCTGGAGTCAGAGCCCAGAGGATAATCCTTTTATTTCAAAAACAACAAGAGTCCTGCAGGAATGTGTTAGTCTTTAAGGTGCTACAGGACTCTCGCTGTTTTTGCTGTATACAGACTATCACGGCTACCCCTCTGAGCCTTTTATTGCAGTTCACTGGCCATGTGAATTTACACGTTAGGGATCAGCATCAGCTTCCTGATTGCAGGCACCCTAGTGGATGGAAGGAATTCAACCTGGTACCCGTGGCCAAATTACTGATAACCACCGGAGTCTTAAAAACCATCCTGCAGTGAGATATACTAGACCACTGAAGAACCAGAATCACTAAACATTGAGTGCTTGTTCAAAGTCTCACTGCTCATTACTCTTCTTTGCTCAACTACCCTACATCTACTGTGGAGCTGAAAGTCATGTTTTTCCTGTCACCTTCTGTTGAAAGTGGCGATATCAGCTTGAAGCCTTTAACCATGTTCTGGAAAAACAACGATCCCAAATGCAAAGGGGAAATCTCACAAAAGAGACCTGCTGCTCCTATTGCAGAAAGTACATGCAGTTCAGCTGTGGCATAAGCTTGCCTATTCTGTAAAAAGAAGCATCATTTTGCTCAGCATCAGGCAGGGGCATGTTTGTTGCAGACAAACATGGAAAGCAGCCAGGAGATGTGACCAGGCTTTTTTTCTGCCACTAAACAACACTCAGTTTGAACTGCTTGTCTGGGGCAAGAATCATAGAATATAAAAAGAATAGTTAATGGGTTTTGTGCTTTAAGATAGAATAGTAAAGTATATAGCTTGGGAAAAGGGATGGAAGGACCTGATAAGGGCAGTCCGGATGCTAGCACAGCACAAATAGAGGGCGAAATTAGAAAGAATGAGCTGACCGCAACTGAGCTGACCACAGCCGGTTGGGTAAAAACAGGAAGTGCCAACCTGGTCACTGTGAACATGATACATGATGTAACCACAAAAGTGACACTGTTCACTGGTTGGTTACACACTGACCACAAAAGTGACACTGTTCACTGGTTGGTTACATATTGATCAAACTGATCAGTTTGGTGATCAGATTGAGGGTATTTAAACCCCCTGAAGTCAGTTACATTTTGGACTGCAGCCTGCTGGGATCCTTGGTAGCTGGACCGAGCCCTTCTATGAACCAGCAACATCCAAGGGATGGCTAACACTTATCAGAGTCGACTCGGCCCAAGGGGCTTAGGGAAAGAAGCGCTATTTGGTAAAGTATGAGAGTACACTTGCTTTAAGATAAGAAGCAACCATCTGTCTGTTTATCTGTCTATATAAGAGTAACCAGAAGTTTACAAGTGACCATCTGTCTGTAAGCATGAGGATAATTAGGAGTTTACAAGCAACCATCTGTCTGTAAACAGTTTACAAGCGACCATCTGTCCGTAAGCACGAGGTAGTAAGTAATAGAATTGTGTACTATAAGAGAGAGTTTGCAAGTGACCATCTGTCTGTAAACACAGTTTACAAACAACCATCTGTCTGTAAACATGAGGCAATAAGTAGTGAAATTGTACAAACGACCATCTGTCTGTATAAGGTAACAAGGAGTTTACAAACAACCATCTGTCTGTAAACATAAGGAAATAAGTAATAGAATTGTGCACTATAAAAAATGAATACATGCATGGTAGAATATTAGGCCTTTGTATCTTTTTCTGGTTTTGTGTTTTTATTAGTTATGTCTATGTACACTGTTCTTTACTAATGAATAAATGAATGAGCAATATTTCTTCAGTTGAAGCCTTGCTCACATTTTTGTTCGGTCATTCCCATCCCTCGATCGAGGCAATTCCTCTGTTCTCGGAACCCCGCGACCCTAGAGTAAAAGCCTTACAGACTGCTCTGGGTTCACGAGAATCTGGTGCTTGCAACACAAACATGAAGAAAAATGTTTGCACCTGAGAGATTCAGTTTGTGTGTGTTCTCTGGACTGGTGTGAGTCTCTAATACCCACCAACACAGAACTCCCGCCTTCAGGTTTTTTTTCCTTGATAATTGTTGCTTCAGTTTCCCATTGATATGGTTTCCTTTGCACCTTAGAACACATGGGTTAGGTGCCCTGTGGTTAGAAGGAATGTAGGTAAAACAAGTGGCTTGCAGGACTCACCCTATCGTCTGCTTCCTAGGGCTCATCAGAGTCCATTCCTATTGGGATTTAATGCAATTTGTGGATCAACATGTAGCTGGTTTAGGTAAAATGTGATATAATGAGGGTTTATGTAGACAGCCCCAACTGCAGACTAATGAGAGGTGAGTTGCGGCGCGCACTAAAGTGCTGTGCTGTAACTGCCCCGTGTAGACCCAGATGGCATGAACAAAAAGGTACCTGGTTCACAGTAGTGAATTCTTCTCAGGGTTTGAATTGGTTACATTAAGAAATTCCAAATACTAAATGACAGCCCTACCCCTTCCACTCATCTCCAGCTCATCTTTGTTCCCAGGCATTTGAAAATAGGGAGGAAATGGTGGAGTGGGAGGAGGAACTGAATTACTGAGTTGCCTAATTTGCTGGTAGCGGATTACGTTGAGCTTCACTACCTCACATAAGTTACATTTGGGTATTCATTTTGTTGTCTTTTTAAGTTATGCCAAAGGCACCTGAAGCATATGGATAGTGTGTATAAAGAAATAAAATAAGCACATAAAATATTGTTCTTTCTAGCATGCTTTACCCAGAGTATCAGGATAATGCTCTATTGCAGGAAACAGAAGTAAACTACAGCATGTGACTCCCTGGTGTTCAGTGATCTCCATTTCAATAAGGGCAGGATTGCGAGTACAGGCCCCTGAGTATGAAGGTGGGAAAGGGCAGTTTTATAAATAGGTGCTTTGGTAGATAGCCTCTTAAGTATTCTTCTTTTGGTTCCATACAAGTAAATGTATTTGATAGCAAGGCTTGGCAGAGGGATTAGCCATAGACTCATTGCTTCTCTTTTCTATGGGCTTTCCTTTTTTAATTTGAAATACTTCCTTCTATACCTCTCTGACTAAAACACAATATTCAGTGAGAGCCAGTCAAGATTACATTTGCCCGGTGAACAAAAATGAGCAAGGACCCAGTCTTCCTTCTGGTTTCTCTAAAGAATGAGGCACGTGGTTTCCCCCATAGGAACTCAAAGCCAAGGAAAACTCACCCTTTAAATAAAGTCAGAGTTCCTTTCCTGAACCCCACGCCTCTTTCTCCTCCCCATCAATTTGTGTATTTCACTGGTCCGTCCTATGGAGAATAGCACCCAAATTGATTCAGAGAGAAAAGAAAGATGGGGTGCTGAAAAAGCCTACATTGTGCCTTGGAAGAGCATAGATTTCTCAGATGTTAGCAAATTCCTGCATACCAGCAGTGCTATGTCTTCTGCCTGCCTCCTAGGCAGGGCCATGGGAGGAGCTGTATCATCTCACATTAATTAATCCTCTCACATTCCTTCCAGCCCAAAACACTTTAGAAACTGAAAACTAATAGAGAAATGAAGGCGAGAATGTCAGCCATCATTAAAAAGCAGCCACCCCTGAGTTGAAAAAAAGCTCCGGTAAACAATGCACAGTAACACTACACCCAAGTCTAGGCCAGGATATCCCTCCAAGATGTGGGTTACAACTGCAGGATGTACCTTGTACATGGTGTGTGGGTGTTAGAGGATTCAAATAGTGATAGGTAGATATGTGCTGACCTCAAGAACAGTGTGGTGCCCTGCAGCCAGGTGTGGAGGGGGCCAGGCCTACACAAACCTCTAGGGAGGAGCCCATGGCACCTCCTGGTACCAGTGACTGCCGGAACTAGCTAAGAAACGCATTGGCTTCTGTAGAGATATTCTACCTTTCTTCCCAACCCAGCCAAGCTACAGTTTAAAAGGGGTATGCACAAGGTGAACATAAAATAAGCCAAGAAAAGCCAAATTCCAGCAAATCTAAAGTATCAGCATTTGGAACTAAATACAACAAAATGGAAATTCCCACTATGTCTGGCAGCTCCCTTCCTAAAATTTCATTAGCATTAAGCAAATTCAATTCTCTCATGCATTCACACCTCGCATGGAAAGCCAGTGCCATGTTAAACCTTTCTGCTGGATAGCTTGCAAAGTTATTGTTTCATTTCATTATTATTTAAAGTTACCTACATTATATTTTTAATGCGCAGGAGCACTCATGGGTTACACAATAAACCAAATGGAGGCAACATTCTACTTCCAAGTAGGTCACCAGCCAGTCCTCTTCCATCATTCAGCATGACAGCTTACCTTTGCCCGTGCATCAGCACATTGACAATAGCCTGGGGAGCCGTTTGTTCAAAAGCTCAGTTTCGGTGAAAGTCATAAAGTTTGTAGCTGTCATCACCTTGAATGAAAATTAGTTGGTTGGGAGGGGATGGAGGGACGCGCTCCTTCAATTTGTAGAGATAATCCTAGCGTCGCATGACACCTTCGGGATCAAGACAGTGATGCTGCTTAGCAACATTTCAGATACAGTCCCTTTGTGGGAATACCTACTGTGATCTCCAGCTGTTTTACTTGGAGTAATAAATAAACTTTACACATGTTGCTTTTATAGCTATTTCCTACCTCATAATATCTTCCTTTTAAAGGTTTTATTTTACCAAAATAGATTTTCCCTGCAGGGTTTTGTGTTTGACTTGAGAGACAGCAATGAAATCTTTTCTCCATCTCTGAAAGGTCACAAGCAGTAAGAGGGTTCACGTTGTCTGTATCCAAGTCCTGCTTGCACATACAACACAATTATTGGCACTAAATCAGCTTCCTCATCTCTCACAAGACCCAAAGGAGCTCTTATGAGGTGTAGGTGCTTGCATCCATTCGAGTTGCATTGATCACACTGGGATGGTATGTGGCCTCGCTTTGTTTGGTTTGCCGCTGACTTGTGCTATTTCTTTGTTTTCTCATGCTTTGTATGAGCTTAGGTCATCGACATTAAGATGTGTACATGACTATAGTGAATTTAAGCCATATGGAGATTACAGCAGAACTGGAGACTCCAATGCACATATCCTAGCAGGGCCAAAGAGACAAATTCCTCAACTTCCAGTGCTATCTATTCACCAGACATACCTGTTTCACGGTAACACCAGCCATCTCCCCCCTCCAGTTTGTCTCCTTTTTTCACCTGTTTCCTCCTCCCATGCTAAGATTGTAAGCCTTTTGGGACAGGGATGGTCTTTGTGTTACATGAAAATAGGTCATAGACTTTAAGGCCAGAAGCCACCATCATGATCATCTTATCTGACCTCCGGCACATTCTAGGCCACAGAACCTCACCCACCCACCCCTGTAATACACCCTGAACCTCTGGATGAGTTACTGAAGTCCTCAAATCAAGATTTGAAGACATCAAGTTTCAGAGAATTCACCATTTACATTAGTTGCATCTAAACCAGCAATTGACCTATGCCCCATGCTGCAGAGGAAGGCAAAAACAACAACAGGGTCTCTGCCAATCTGACCTGAGGGAAAATTCCTTCTGGACCTCTATGGAGATCAGTTGGACCCTGAGCATTTCAGCAAGACCCAACAACCAGACACCTGAGAAAGAATTCTCTGTAGTAACTCAGAGCCTTCTCCATCTAGTGTCCCATCACCAGCCATTGAGGATTTTGCTACTAGCAGTTGCATATCAGCTACACACCATTGTAGGCAGTCTCATCATACCATCCCCTCCATAAACTTGTCAAGCTCTGTCTTGAAGTCACTTAGGTTTTTTTCCCCCTCTGCTCCCCTGGGAAGGCCTTGAAGTTCCAGAACTTCACTCCTCTGATGGTTAGAAACCTTCATCTAATTTCAAGCCTAAACTTGTTGATGGCCAGTTTATATCTATTTGTTCTTGTGTCAACATTGGCACTCGGATAACGCTCTCTCTCCCTGATATTTATTTACAAAAATGGACCCTGTTGTTTGGTATAGAAATACAGATGTAATAATATCCAGGTTGCCTGAATGGCACTATTTAAAGACTGTGCCACCACACCTGAGTTTCTGTACTCCTGATTCCTAGTGGAAGCACAGTACTACACCCCCTGACAAAATAATCGGAGCTGTCACAAAAATTGAAAAGCTTTCTCATGGAAGATTTTAAATTTCATAATTATGTTATTTCAGCCCTTTTAAAAAGGAATGATCTTTGTCATTAAAAAATTTTCATGAAATTTATATTAAAAATTTACTCAGTTTTTGGGTTTTATATTTTTCCTTCTCTCTCCTTCCTCCCACCCCATTTCCTCCCCACAACATACTATTTCCTTTTTTCCCATTTCTCTTCTTTTTTGCCAACAGAAAAGGGGGAAAATATTTTTCTTTCATTTCTTTGTCGAAATAATAAACATTTAGGAAGATTTGTGTGTATGTCTATTGCATGTGCGTGAGTGCAAAATCGCTTGCATTTCTTAATGACAGGCATTTGTTAATGACAAAAAATTCAAAATTTCAACTTGCAAAATAATCAACTTACAAATAATCATCCTCCATCTGAGACTCTTTGCTTACATAACACCTTCATTTCTTCTCCCTCTCTACCTCATGCTTATCTGAATTTCCTTAACTCAGGCTCTTGTTCTTAGAATAGACCCTGATCCTGGAACTGCGTATACATAAGTAGACTTTGTGCTGCATGAAGTCAATGGGATCTGCCAGTAGCATTGCATCCATAAATTGTAGCATGAATTTGTCTTTGTTTTTATCAGGGTAAACAGTACCAACATTTTTCAACCCATCACTATTAAAATATCCAGGTGCTTTTCATAAGAAGCAGCCTCCACTGTGGTTTTCTTCTTCCTGCTTGTTAACTTGGTGTCTGGATTCATTAATATTGATGAAGGATTTAGGACACGGAATGCATAGTGTAAGTGCTAAAAAGTGTTAGTATTGTGTGTTCATTGGGCTATATTATTCATGATCACCTGGTTCTCATCCTGAGTGTGGTGAGAGATAGAGCAGGTGGTTTAAAGGAGAATCTGGTCCTGCAAACCATACTTCTTCAGGTGTCAGCAACCAATAGAGCTTACTAATATCTCTGGGGCCCAGTGCTTTCTGAATGCTCCTGTGACTGACCAATAAATTATTGCTTGTAGCCTCTGGCAATTAGCTTAACACAGGAAGCATCTGAATAAACAAATACAGTTACCGGGGCCTGCTACCAATGGGTAGCAGCTTAAACAAAGGCAAGCTGAGTTCATTAACCAACCAGGCCTGATAGGTGAATTGACATTCCAAATCCTGGAATATCCTGGAGAAACTGGGAGTGGGAAATTAAGATAGAGCTGATTCCTATGACGCAATATTATGTGTGCGCCTTTCATTGCATCACCCACCAGAACGTCCTATGACGGCATGTGATGTTATCCAGAGTAGCACCAGACACGCATTGATGCCTTTTACATGGCTGCACCAGTTATTTTCAGAAGCTAGGAGAAAGTGGCAATGACCATTGCCTGTGGGACTGGCTGAGTGAACAGCACAGATTTTACTGCTGACCTAGCTATAGCGGCAAACTAGCTTGACCTATTGTTTTGTCAGTTCTCGTCATTGAGGCAACATTGCAGAAACTCATCATCCAAAGGCTGTTCTACCGCCACCTCCACAGAGAGCAGCTTAAAAAAATTATTTCTTTGTCTGGCACGTCAAGATTCACGAATTCACTGCTAATTACAGTGGTAGTAGCTCTTCACACAGGCAGCGGCATGATGAATCACGGGGCTGTCTCTTGAGCGGGGCAGGATTTATCAGCCAGCCCCCCAGTGTGTTAAATTGCTGTGCCACAGTTGGCTTGTTTAGAAAGACTCCAGTTCTAATTAAGATTAAAAATAAGTTAAGATTGAGAGGCCAATAAAAATGTGATGTGACTTGCATTCCTCTAGGCTTAATTTACTCGCCTGTCGGCTGAGTATCCTCATGACTTTAGAAAGAGCAGGGAAACAATCACACTAATTAACAGGACGGGGTTGGTTAATCACAGTTTGGTCCATTCAGGTAATATCAGTATTGCTCACCTCCAAAGATATGTCTGCTTCTTTTTGTTTTTTTCCCCTTAACTTCTACGGGATTAAAATTGAATCATAGATTTGTTGCTTGCTGGCAAATGCAGCAGACCAATAGCCTTCTAAGACTACAGACAAAAGGGAAATTGGAAAACGGGTTGTAGCACGCTCCTGGGTACACTCCTAAGTACCATCGGTGCCTTGAGAGAGCACGAGTCTGCATTCCCACACTGTACAGTTAAAGTAGGGATTTGTTTTCAGGGGGAAGGACATCTATAGAAAAACTAAAGCATCTTTGTTCATATATTTTAGCACTCACCACTACGGTGCATCCACGGTGTGGGAAGATCAGCCGTATCTCCAGGAGCTCTGATTCTCGAAGGAATGGGCAGAAACGGGAGCTGGCTGTGGAGGATTTAGAGGAAATCCCACCGCTAGCATCATGCTGCCAACTGGCCTCCCTTTCAGAAGGGAGGAATGTCACGCCAGAGCAGGGACGGGGCATTGGCTGCCCCGTGCTTCGACAGTACATTACAACTTCACGCCTCCATTTGGCTTGCCACTAAAAATCACGTGACGTTTGTAGATCAGCCCATTTTGGGTGAATGCATTTCTTCTAAAGCCCTTCGGTTCACTTTCCTTTCCACATATGCTGTTTAAGATTGTCAGTTGCTCAGAATCCTATGTCCTGTAACAAGTTAATATTGGTCATCCTCTGATTAGTTATGGCAACTGTATTTCAGGTGCTTTCCCATCAACCTCTCCAAATACAGTGGCCTGGCATTGCACACTGATTTCTTAATAGTCTAATGTTGATCTCGGCAAACTTGTCTGATGACTTCTTTAACTTTCACTCTCATCACTTTGTCATTTCCCTGGTGGTTTTCCAGACACAAAAGTATTTGTAAAAGACTTCATCTGTCAATTTTGGGATTACATCTTTTGTCACAAAGAACAAAACTTTTGAAAGCTTTTATGCCAGGCTTTCCTATGAGAACCTCTTCCTACCCTAAGGAAAATAGTTTTCACTTGGACTAATGTTACATGTCATGGATAAATGAAACAACATTTCACACCCAAATTAAATTTGGCTCACACCTTTAAGAAACTGGAGGAAGCAGGTATTACAGACTTTTGGATTGCATCCTCTAAATAGCACTGTTGGCCCTCTGAATCACAAGTCAATGTTTGGTTGTCCAGATATGAGTAGGAATAATAAATAAAGTGCAGTTCAGAAAATATGGTGTAGTCCTGTTCATCTTTCCTCCTACAGAAGGGCCTCAACCTCTCCTGTCCTCCCAGTTTCCTAAAGAGAAATTGATCAAATAGTTTTGTGGATTTTAAACTCAGCTTTTCATCCACTAGTAGCTGCAGGTACATGATCCTGCAGTTGGGCAGGGGGTTAGATTAGATGGCCCTGCGGTCCCTGCTAACCCTGTGTTTCTATATAGTTGTGGCTACAGGTGGTGGCAGCTGAATTCTACTGGGCCCAATCCACAGCCCAGGAAAGTCCATGGACAGACTCTAACCATCTTCAGTAGGCATTGAAGCAGGACTGTTGTCAGACACCTGGCCCATCCTTTGTCCCTGCAAAACTATGCACACAAATACCTGAGCCTGCAAAATGGGAAGCAGATGTTAAAAGTCATTCCCACTAAGTTAACGTAGGCTCCATCAGCTGGCACAGCTCCTGTGATTGACAACATAATACTAAGCACAGTGGAGGGCACCATTTTTTGCTTTTTACTCAATTCTGTGCGGTTGCAGGGAAAATAAAGGCGTTCTACCTGTGTGTCACGAACACAGCGAAGAGGATGAGTGAACCTGTGTCCTGTTGTCTACTCACAGCTGGCTGCTTGATTTGATTTGTTCGAAATAACTGTTTTCATTGTGCTGAGGCATGTCTGAGAGGCTGGAGGGCTCAGCTATTCAGCCACTTCCCTGCACTGTGGGGGAAGCACTGAACAAAACCAACACGGAGAAGAAAATCTACAACTATTGTCACGTTCAGAAACCGAGTGGAGGACCCTGAGGCAAAGCCGGTAAACATGAACCCATACGGCTCTTGCTAGCGGGACTTAAAAAGAATAGGGAGTGGGCGGCAAAGTGTCCCTTGACAGAATCTAGTTATAAAACAGCGTCAAGCTGCTGGGGACAGGTGCTACGAGTGGAACGTGGGCTTCTTAGGCACCCATTGAAACCGTTATGTATGCTTAATGCTATAGAAAAGTGTCGCTATCTTGGCAGCCCTTTCGCTAACCACGCCGTGATCGAGGACGCGATCTAAAGCCAGTTCGGCCCATGACGGGCTCTGTCGCTGCCTGTGGAATGCGAGAGGCATTCGACCTCACGTCAAACTTGGTGTTTATCGTGAAATAACATTAAGGACTCTTCTCTACAGCTGTGATGCAGGGACATTCTCCGGCAGGGCCGGGCCATGGGTCACCCGAGTGCGCTGGACAGCTGCTACGTCGCGGTCAGGAAATGAGCAGCAGGGTCAGGCTGACAGGAAATTCAAGTCAGGCACCAGGTTATAGGCCGCAATCAAATACCAACGTCAGGAACAAATCAGGGTCAGAACCCAGAACCTAAGGTTTACATCAGACAGGGTCTGGAGCAGAGGCAGAGAGGGGCAAGCAGTCCTTATTGTCGCTCAGAGACCATACCATGAGGGCATCCCGATTTAAATACTAACCCAGCCAATCTGTGGCAGCTGCCACTGAGGCCCTGGTGGGCAGTAGTTCCTGCCAAGCCTAGCTTCACAGGGCCCTCCGGTGGCAAATCCAAAGCGATCTTTGGGACTGCAGACACCTCTGCATCATAGACACCCAACAGTCCCAAGTTCTAATCCTGTAGGTTCTTTTGTTCTATAGCAGGCAATTGGAAGACTAGAGTCTTTTCACACGCACTGCCTGTGTCTTAGCTGTAACACCAAATGGTTGGACAGGATACCCAACCCTGACGTCCTGGACTAGTGCTGCAAGACTACCATTGAATCCCTAATCATACAGGTGCAACATTGCTGTGTATGGATGGAACGATACGCTACACCCCAAATCTGCCTTTAACAGACAGTTGAAAACAGGAGCACATTTGCTCAGAGGGCCGCTGAAAATGATACCAAGATACTTCTAAAAACTGACCAAGGTGATACAAACACATGGGAAGCTGCTGATGGAGCAGGATGGCAAGAGACCTGTTGGTCTGTGCTTGAAGCCATCGAGAACAGCAGAACAGAAAAAGCCAAAGAGAAGCGTGAGTGAAGAAAGGAGGCCCTGGCAAAAACCTGTAGCCGCATCTTCCCGATGGGTGGCCGCATTTGTAGGTCCTTCATCGGTCTACATTCACATAGGAAGATTCACCGAAACAACTGGACTCGTATATGTCATCTCCAACGGGAGACTCCGACAGCAGGTCTACACGAGCAGGGGACTCACACCCCTAGCTCCTAGTGTAGATGTAGGCAGCCATGGCGTATGTGGGACTCTGCCTTAGGCCCTGAAACCACCGCTGGATCTGCCACATCTTCCCCATGGCTTATGCGTGCTCCCTCAGAGCACCATTTTGTGGGCACTCTGGGTTATAGTTTAACTTTCCAGGGCCCTGCGACAGGTAAAGTCAGGAGCAGAGGCTTTGCACAGGAGTTGCTGAAATTACCCTGACTTTTACTCTCAAAGCATCCAAGAGTTACCGGTCTCTAGGCAAAACAACAAAAGGCTATACACTCTTCCGCACCACCACCCCGCCTAGACTCGCCCCTGCTTGTGAGACCTTGGGCCCAGTCCGTGTGTCAGGTGAGTAGAGCCTCTCCACCTCTCGCTGTCCTTCTATCATCCGATGTCGGTCAGCCATTGAGAAAGAGAGCGCCTAGAGCAGATCCTGCCCTTAAATAAGGTTTCTGTCCTGTTTGTTATGCAACCAGCTGGTCAGTTGCAGAGCCCCTGTTTTGTCGCTTAGAAGGAAACGCCCTGTTCCCTAGAGTCCAAACTTGGAAAACCAGTTTCCTTCACCCCAGCCACACCCTATAACAGAGCCATTGACCTAAGGTGGCCCCCTTTGATAGGAAAACAATCCCAGCTGTCAGTCCCTGCATGGAAGTGCCAGGGATTATAATAAACTGTGTATACTCTGGCCTAGACGTCTCTAGTCATTTCCACTTACAGACTCAAAATGTAACTCACATTCTTCAAAATGGTGGCTACAATGCAATTGAAAGTCATGATTCGATACAGCCTTGCACGGACACATACCAATCCGTCGCAGCTTGATACGGGTTTGGCCTCAATTTTTGAATTCTTATCGCATATGTTGTTTTTCCATTCCAAACCTCATGCACGTTTGCAGTGTCTCGTGAAGGATCAGTGTGCAGTCACAGCAGAGGCAGAGCATGTGCTCAACACATAACAGACGGACAAAGGGGATTGAATCGTGGCTTCTGTGTTCCCCTTCGTGGAAGAATTGCATAAAAACTGAATTTCGCCCCAAAAGCATTAAGTGCATTTGTTTGGCAGATCTTTGCGGGATTTTATCATCTTTTGGTGAAACTTCATCACAGATTATTGGCAAAAAGGGCAGTCGGTGGAGTCCAACTGGAAATTGCGTCCAAATAAGGAAATTATATGTTGTTGTTTTTAAGGAGAAATCAAAGGACAGCTCTCAGAAATGGCTAAAAACACTAACATCTTATTGTCACAGTTCAGGGTGACTGCAACTATATCCCCCACCTCTGTGGTCAACCAGGGGCACACATTCTAAGATCCAGCTCCTCATCTGGCACTGCTCTTGTCCCACTCCCTCCTGACTGGATCTTTTTTCTACGCTGCACAGCTCCATGCTATTCCCAGCAAGCCAGACTGCCTAAGCAGGCTGGCCTCGCTGCTTTACTTTCTTTTGGAAGGCGATGAAGTTTCTTGCAGTTGCAAGTTACCACACAGCTCTTTCGAAGCCAGCACATTTATTCTTAAGGCAAAAGCATTGCAGAGAAAACATATTACCAGCAATTTAAAAACCTACATGCATGCTAAAAAGCGCACCAGAGGCCACGCGTCAATTCCAACCTCGGACCCATAGGTGGTCAGTCCTTCAAAAGCCATAGCTGGGTTTTCCCCTTGGTTCCAATTTCCTAACGGTCTCAGATTCAGAACCCAGAGCCCAGGCTGGGTAGAGCAGCTGTTCCTTTATACAGCTCAGGACTTTGATCTTGGCCTTTGGTAACAGAAAATTACCAGAAAAAGACTTCTTTTCAGAGCGTAACAACAGAAGGTTTGGTTTTTGCACAACCGGAGATGAGGAATTTGCATTATCTTCTCCCTAGGGTTTCCTCAGCAATCATTGTCCATTCAAAAGTCCAGTCTTTTCTGGCACATTTTCAGCAGCATCCTTTGAACTCCCAAGCCCCACATCGCATCTTCCCTCTAGAGAGGTTACGTACAGTCCCAGCCCACAATAATACGTAAACTTTTCATTTCGTACAATGGACCTTACGATACCTAAACCTAACTCAATAAGGCCTCCCAAGGATATGCAGGAAATTACAATTTCTATCACACTGGCACAGCACAGTATGCTGGTTTACAGAAAAACCCCGCACAGTGGTTCTCAACCTCTTCCATGCTATGTTACAACAGAAAAAAGTTCCAAGGCTCCTATTCCAAAAAGTTTCAAGCACCCCCCACACCGTATAGCTGTAATGGAAGCTGGAAGGGTCAGAACCCTCAGAAACCTGTTTGCAGCTTTCAGGTTGAGAACTATGGTATAATACACAGCTGTGATATGAGATGAATGGAGTGGTTAGTTTTGAGATCTGCGCCTCGGTAATGTAGGAGGTAGCGTGGTGCAGTGGAAAGGGTGTTCAAGTGACCCACATGAGAACTGGGATCTGCTCTTTGTTTTGCCAATGACTTTAGGCCAGCTACTTCACTTCTCTGTGCAGCTCCTTCCCTGTCCTGGCTTTGCCCATTTAGGCTGTAAACTCCTCAGGGCAGGGACTTTTACTATGTGTTTGTACAGCACTGAGCAGTGGGAGTCCCAGGGTCAGCCGGGGCGCGTAGTTGCTTCTGTGATATAAGCAATGAAGAGAGCTGGGTGAATTGCTTTGAACAAAAAGCTTTTTCATCAAAAAACAAATGACCTTTTTCTTCAAATACTAAACAAACAAAAAATGAAAAAGTTTGACTTTTTCCAAATATATTCCTTTGACAATATTCCTTTGTTTGTTTTCATTCTGTAACAGAACAAACTGCAGGCAAGACCCCAATAGTCTACTGGCTAGGTGTCTGCATCAGACGGGGCAGGGACTCAAACCTGGGTCTTTTACAACCCTTCAAAAAGATGCTGAGCAGCGGACACAAGAAAGATGCTTCCATTCCACCCATGAACAGAGTTTGCCCTTTATTCACTGTAGCAGGTTCAATATTAAACAGCAAGGAATTTTGTGTGGCTCTAACTCAAATATGTGAGCTGTTTGGTTGAGATACGCACCTTACCTGAAGCATCCTGATATCCTGAGTTTGCCAAAAAAGGACCACAAATGTCATCAGAGCAGCATTTACTGCATGGGTCCATCATTGTTTCACTCCAGTTGTTTTCAGAACTGGAAAGTGAAGAAGACGATATATTGCTGAGAGAAGAGGTGTTACCAAATGCCTCCTTAAAGTTCTCATGGTGCTGGCAGGAAGGCACAGCACCTTTTCCGGAAAGCCTTGCTTATATAACCCAACTTATCTAGAATGTATCTAATTGTAGGTATATATCAGGCACCTGCTACCTATCTGCCAGTAAACAGTGGGAAAGTGTCACAACATTGAAAATTCCCTTCCATTCTGGATAAGCACCTAAGACCTCTAAGGTGTCCTAGTGACATATTGCACTGTGCAGCATAATATGTGAATCTAAATAAACTAAGCATCTCACACCAAATCAGCCTGCTTTTTTGCTCTATGCAGTGCACAGTTTTATCATTTTAATTCAGATGTGCAACGAAGAACATAATGAAAAATCCCCGCTATTATCATCATACCTTAAAGGGTGAATAAATGTTTAGCATATAGCACAAACTGTCTGAAATTTGAATGCATACTTTTCAACCTGAAACAATGAAATATCTTGGTAGTTAAAAAAACTTGCTATGATTAACATGTCACTTTAAATAAGAGAAAAGCTTTGAATTTTGCCTTTGAGGGAAACGAAACTCCGACAACTGTTCAATCAAAAAGGTCTCAAATTATAGAGTTAAACTGAGGTTTTGGGGGTTTTTTAACTCTATTTTGTACATAATCAGTCACAGATCAACCAGCAAGGTTGATTTCTGATTTCATAAGGTATTTAAAACACAAATAGAGAATATTGCAAGCATTTCCTTCACTCAGTCTGAATTAAGATGGCATTTTTATGGAAATATATAAGGCAGTATGCATTTGACTGACACAAAGATTTCTTGGGCTTATTTTTCTCATCTTGTGCTTCCCTATGATACATTATCACCATCTGCGCAATGGTACAAGTAACGGGGAATGAGGGGAATGAGTGCCTTTTTAAAAGGACAGCATACTGCTTTTAGTATTACTGGTATGCTATAGAGGGATACAGACGCTGGAGTTTTTACTCATATATATATATATATATATATAATCCATGTGAGACCCCTACAGCGAATGCAAAGACTGCATAAACATCACAGCCAGCTCAGCTGTCCACTGCTACTGTCACTTTATATATTTGTATGGATAGGGTAAATTCACCGTGCAGACCAGGCATCTAAAATTGGATTCTAAAGGGGGTTTACTGCCGATTGCAAGGAGGTGATGACACATACATTTAATGGCGCTTTGCTACAGTCGACAAGGTGCATTGAAAACTGGTTTGTCTTGGCGAATGCTTATTTTAACCAGGACATTTGCACAGCAGTTTAGTTGGGAGCAATGCTGGGTGAGTGTTCATCCAGCACTTCCCCCCCACTGAAAAAAGCAGATTTGGGTCAATCAAAACATGTTGTGAAGTCCTGCAGGGTCGCCACATTTTTTTCAGCTGAAAAAAATTCTGAAAAAAAAAAATCTGAATCGTCAAAACCATTTTCTTGCAGAAATAAACATTTTGGTTTTTTTATTCAAAATGGCTTTTTGTGTTTCAAAATTAACTTCAATTTTTTTTTTTTTTAAATATTTGAAAATTGGAGGGAGGCGAAGCTTAAAAACAAAACATTTCGATTGACACAAAAATTCCAAACTCATTGTTTGGGGTCAACCCCCAAACAAATTTATGTTAGTAATGTGCTGATTTTGGCATGACCAGACACTCAGTTGTTCATCCAGCTCTAGTTCGGAGTAGGACCCTGCAACTCTTCAGTGGCATGAATGGGTGTGGTTGGAACTCAGAACTGGGCTCTTCTTCCACAGCTGACAAAGAGAAAATGTGAAAAAAATCAGCTTGGGTCACCATACGTTCCTTGTCCATTTGACTTTTCCATCCTGGGAGAGTTCTGTGTCTCTGCGATTCTCCTCCTCTTCCTCCGTCTGGCTATAAGCTGCTCTTTTATGCCTGGTGGAATCAAGACATCACCTCTTGCTTTTTTCCCCCCCATACGTCTCGCCTTTTCCTCCTCTTCCCCCTCCTTTCATCCTGGTCTCTCCTGCCCCTTCACTGTCGCCTTTTGCCCAATGATGGTACTGGGACATCGGAGGTAAATTAATTCTTGGACGGTCCACCACTAAAATGTGATATTCAGGCATCCCAGCAAGGAGGGGAGAGGCTGATTACATATAGGCTTCTACAGAGAGGCATTCTGGCTCCTGACTCACTAACCGGGGAAAGGTGGGTTGTCATTTAGGTAGCCAAAATGGATCTCAAGACTTTCTATTTGCTAGTCCAGGTATAAAGCCAGGAGGATGGAGTGAGGTGGGAGTGATGCATTCTAGACTGTAGCAGCTCAAGCCCAGACACCCAACTCGAAGACTATCAGCAAGTCAGAGGAGGGGAACTCACAAATGCAGTGGGACACAACAAATTTACATTTTGATTTTGCTTCAGACCTCTCTGCTCAAGGATGATTACCATGGTTAAGGTTCTACTGCCTGACTGCACCGGCTGGAGATTTTTTCTTTCTTATTCCCCCTTCTGTTTTTAGTCAAGTTGCAGACAAGCAAATAGGTTAATTTATAAAAGGCTTGAAAACTTTTCACAAAATTTTTGAGTAGCAGCATTGTGCAACTGCTCCTATGACGCGTGTGTGTTTTTGCCTCCAACCTGGACCCAATTATCTATTTCTCTTGGTGATATCTGAGCAGCAAGCTAGCAATCAAAACAGCTTCACACCATTGGGAGCTGTCTAAAAGAAGGTTTTTACTATCACAGTTTTCACGATGGCATTAGAGACAGATAGTGAAGGATGCTGGGAAAACGCAAGCACCGTGGCTTGGCATGGAATCGTTAGCTTCCAAAATCCTTTTGAAGGTATTAGCCTTTAATTGAGCATTTTTTTTGATTAAATATTGATCTGGAAATCTGATAGAAGAAAAACAAATCAAGGGCTGTCACCCTCCCCCCCTCCGCCTCTCCACACACTCTGCGTCTCCAGTCCTCCCTGCAGTCAGTCCCTGTGGCATCAGCTCCAAATCAGTGCTCGTATTTGGAGCTCATGAGTAGTTCTAAATACTTCTGCCTTGGAAGTTATTTGTATTAGACTCCCCTCCAGCCCCCTCTCCCCTTTGTTCTGGTGGCTTTTCTTTTAATTCCGTATCTGTGGAGAAAGCTGTCACTGAACGCCTATCTGAAACAGCAATTTCTTAAGGGAAAATTAAAATCCAAAGTCAGCATCATTAACCAGGCTGCACCCTGAAACCGTGACTCCAAACAAAGCTGGTTTAAGGATGATACTGCGCCTGCACTGACTGCACTCCGGAGCCATTTGTTCGCCCTGCCTGTAGCAAAGTAATACACTGCAAAACGTCTGTCTTGGAAACTCACGGAGCAATGCCTCTCCTTAACTAACAGCCACATCCTCAACTCTTACCAGTGCAAATGCACAAGGGTACCTAGGGGTGACCAGGAACGCATAGCCTAAGGACCTGGCCTTATCCAGGCTAAAAGTTACCCGGCGGCTTTAAAGCAGCTCTTCCCGATGGCTGCCACATGCCATAGACAGGGAAACATTAGTGTAATGCCCCCCCGGATGGAACCGAACACAGGACCTTTTGATCGACAACCATTGGTGTCTACTAGTGAACTAAACCTAGAATCAGCTGCTGATCAGCAGCAGCAGATTCATAAACCTCACCCTGTCCAGACACTAGCGGCAGACAAAGATCCATACTGGGTTCATATCTCTTCCACTAATATGGCCCATACTGTACTTCGCAAGTAAAGGACACCCTACATTCTCAGTATTAGCAATGAGCTAGATTATCCCTGCCTCTTGTACCAGGTGTGTGGAGAGGCAAAGTGCAAGGCTGTGCAGGGACCAGAAAACAATCAGTTTCCTTCCTGCAGGCTGCTACTTCCTTCCACTCCCATGTGTGCAAGCCATCCCATAGGAGGTGGGGAGGAGGCAGGACCATTGCCTTCCCCTCCCTCCCCAATCAGCCAGCAGATTTTGCTGGATGTGCATAGGGCAGGATGCTGAACCTCCATCAGGTGTCGTGCCATTTACACACTCCCTGTGTATGCCTGGGATTGGGCCTCAACCCTTCTTCACACCTGTGTGGCCCTCACCCACACTGGCCCAGTGTTGACAGGATGCTCAGCACATTACTTATGTCCAACCTTCCTTCCCCTGCCTGCTAGTGTGTTAAAAGAGCAAATGGGAACTGTTGTGCTCCCATAAGCCGAGCGCCAAGAGGGAAGCGATAAAGCTGCCCTCTTTTGCAATCACGCTCGGCCCACACTTCCTTTTTGACGAGCCACGTCCACTTTTCCCTACAGCCTGCCTGGAAAGTGAGTGGGACTATCAACCTAGATCATGAGTTCTCTGGGGGCAATGTCTGTCTGCTGGTATAGCACCTAGCATCATGGGACCCTGATCATTGACTGGCCCCACTTCAATGCAAATAATAAACAATAATGATAAAAACAGTATCTTTTTAGTGTTACCTACAGTCTTACAGACAGCAACTGATACATGCTTCGTCAATACTCTCCAAGCATCAGGGGGAATAAGCAGGCCACCGGATAATAAAACATGGTTGGGTTTTATACTGCGTCTCAGTGTGATAGTGCAAGAGTTAAAGCCCTTTTATGGACTTGCAGCTCCCTGAGCAACTCGTGGTGAACAGTTCTCCTTGCTCTTAGGCTCCTTATGGAAAGCTGTAAGGTTTCATAGCCTGATGTCGGTGATGACAAATGTGCTAGCTGAACGGAGCGTTTCAGACTATAAACGAGAACTGATTACTCCAGGAGTACTTTGATGAGTTTAGAGAAAATCAGACAGCACTTTCTGTCTGTACAGTCAGTGAAACAAATGAGTGGGAAGGTTGTTGGAATGATAGTAATCTGTAAAAGCATTTTTTATGAGTAGTTAGTGATGTCCCTTTCTGGTTTGACACAATTATTTTTTATTTAACAAACCAGAATGACTAAACTAAGGAATTTGCGACTCATTTCATTCCCCATCACAGTACAGAAGATGAAATCATCCTCAGGGTAAAAGAAAACAGAACAATGTACCAAGCAGAAATTATAATTAATCATGTAAATTCTTTAATAACCCTTTTTAAATTGCATTGTCACACATTCTTGAATTAAACAATATATTTGGCATATAAAACAGTTCTCATCGGGGGGGAATCTGAGTGAGCATCTGCTATTTTATTACCTAACAATCAGTATATCCATAAATAAGCGATGCTCTGTCTGGGAAGGACTAGTCAATTACAGTCATTTCTAGAATAAAATCTACAGGAGTGGATTAGCATCAAATAGGGTTGGATTGTTAGGTATGTGGAAATATTCCATTAGTGTAGAATGACAACACAGAAATTGGTTTCTTGCAGATTTGTGTCTCAGTCTTACAATTATTTTAAGGTAGGGTTTTACTATTTGTTTCCTTTGACTCCTATGCAAGAGAACAAAATGTATCCTGCAATATAACTGAAGTCTGGTAAATATTATACTCAAATTTGCTGCACCGTGTCATAGGTTATAGCCAGGCGTGAAATGCACCCATTGCTTCTCATTAAATGGCACGGCACATCTTTGGCCACTAATATTCAATTTCCATCTGTCCCAATAAAATTATTTATTTTCATGTGACTATAATACCTCAGTTCAGTTTCAGAACCGAATGACTTATTTTAGGACTACAGTCTTTGGCTAAAGATTACAAGGAGGCCACCTACTATCTTGTGAGTGTTAGGCTTAAAAAGGTTTTAATTGCTGTCATCTACATTTCAGCTGTAGAATATTTGTAAAAACGATATGAATACGAATTGAATTAATTAGCAGAATTACGAATGAATGAATACGAATTGAATTAATTAGCTATTGAATTAATTAACAGAGCTCATTCAGTGGTGCCCCTCTAATGACGAGAGAATGCGCTGTTCTTCCTGCTTGTTCTTAATAAAGTTGTTTGAAGATTGATTTTGTGCCAGCCCTCACTGCAGCTTCTTGCCGAGTAAGCGTACAGGGGTGATAACATTCATCAAAGAGGAGCATCTGAAATACTGAATACTGCATAGACAGCTCTGTCCAGGTACATATGTGAGTAAATATTTCAAGAATGGCCAGAAAAAAATCCCTTTCCTTGGAGAATAAGGAATATGAAACCCTACACAGTCTATTTCCCTCTTTGAAATAAGAAGAATGTATGCCTAAAATCTTACACTGGCAGTCAGTGCTCTAGTATGATAGCAATGGGCAACCTAATATGATGGAGATGCCCCCACCTTTTATCAGCTGGGCTTCCTGCTGCCAACATTTAGCATAAAACATTGAAAAAGAGTAAGCTCTGGGTAAGCTCAAAAGCCCGTGTCTCTCGCCAACAGAAGTTGGTCCACTAAATGATATTACTTCACCCACTTTGTCTCTAATATTCTGGACCCACACGGCTATAACAGCATTTCAGATGAATAAATAAATAAATATGTCAAAGATCTGAAATGTATTTAAGTATAAATGCAGCTGAATGTTAAATAAGAGGAAAAATGATCCCTGCTTACCTGTAAACATCCTTTCTTTGAGTAATAAGGTGCCAGATCAGTTACAGCGGGTTCTTTGGCCAACCTGCAGCTTCAAGGACAGAACCAGCCCTGCCAATCACCACCATCAAAGGAATATACCTTCTCCTGAAGTTCCTTCCAGTTGAGACAACTTGCACAGCCAGGGTAATTAAAATCTGCTCTCCTAAATTACAATTAAATATATTTTGAGGAAAACACCAACAATTTCCCTACTGCAAACAATGGTAAATCTGGACATACTTGGGACTTTCCCCCTTTTTTTCCCCTGAAACAAAATTTCATCAGTATTGACAGTTTCACAAAGCATTTCAGTTTTGATGTTTTGCAATTTCTGATGGAAACTGGTTCTGTTAAGTTTTTTTTACCAACTTCAGAAATAACAAACACTCTCTAAGATTGGATGACAAACAGAATTTGCAGATTTGGGTGAGCTAATGTCTGTCTAGCTGATCTCAACACAGGTGGCATGACCCCAATCAATCCTGAGCCTGTCGATGTTCCTAAGGACTGGATGTTGACTCTTAAACTAAGGGGGAAAATTTCTTGAATTTACTTAGGTATTGAATGCTATGGAAGTTATGAGGACTACCTGCTTGAATTAAAAGTGCAATACTGGCTCTTGTTAGAGAAAGCTCCCAACTTCAAATTAAAAAAAACCTCATCAGACTGGAGATCATAGCGATTGGGAGACCTACTGATATGAAACAATAGTACATGTCAACTCAGTAAGGGTCTTCAAAGACTCTACCTTTAAGGAATGCGTCCACGTCCCTCAGATACTGGTGAGATACTCACAAGGATGGTGTCAAGCAACCCTTCTGAACTGCCGCACACAGGTATGAGCCAGTTGGATCTGCCAATGTGATGCCGTAGGAGCTATGAGAAGGGACCCCAAGAAATGAGTCATCCCAATTGCCTGGTATGGCTGATTGCTTGGAATGGACATCAAACACGTGCCACATATGTGGGAACGGTGAATGCTGTGTAGTCACGCAGCAGTTTACCCAATTCATCAGTCCAGTAGGTGTTTTATACCTCCGTTCAAAACTATAATTGGATCAATCAAAAATCATACCTATACTGAAATTTGTTAAACCAATAGTAATAAAAAGTTGTCCAAGCTTTGGTTCTAAGGCTATGAGGTCACTTCCTAATTTTACAGGGCCTATCGCTAAATGAAAGCTACCTACAATCTTGGTTAAAATGAAATACAAACATTTCGTTCACATGCGAGAAAAATGTAATATAATGAATAATGAAATAGAACAAATACTAAAACAAGATAGCTGGTGGGATCAAATGAATGCAATTTGGAGCATTCAGTTTTCAGATATTGTGCTGTACATAAGTGGTAACCCTTATAGAAATGCTTATAATATGTTGTAAAATATGGTGGATGCTAAAAGACTGGCAAAAAAAGACAGGAAAGAAAATTCAGTCATTGGAATATGCCACCCTACTTTATCATACAAAATGATGATGACACCCTCATCAATATTACATTGCCAAGAGTGTTGAGTGTTGTGCAACAGGTAAGCCTAGGCCTTAACCGGAAAAATAACCCTCAGACTGTAACCGGTAACATTGCATACAAGACTTTTTAATGATTTACAGACATTGATACTAAATATTGAGCAACAGTTCCCTGAAAAGCCATGTTTGGAAAAGATAAGAATAGGATGGTATTAGAGCATGTTGTTTCCCATAACTTTCCTGCTCAAATAAGAACAATAAAGGCTATCTTAATGAGTTATTTAGGATGATCATAACCCCTTTGTGTGACAACCAGAGCCCGATTCTTACCGCCTTTCCCTGGTATCACCATTCACACTTGTGCAAAGTTGGTGTAAAATGCTATCAAATAAGCATTCCCCACGCCCAACTGGTGGGAGCATTTACACCCATGTCAATGACTCCCCGTAGCATATGGCAGTGGAGATCCAGGCCCAAATTTAGCTATTTATGGTATGATCCTGGGCCCACTGGTGTCACTGGTTGCTGAATTGGACCCACAGTGAAAAGAAGATTCTCAACAGATACTTTCACATCCTCCCAGGCTTTTCTCTGTACACTTGGTAACAGTGGGTAAGGAACACAGGTGAAAAAAGACTGTTTACGGGCCATCCAGAACTCCCTTGATCCATCATCTCAGTCCTATAGTTGGGTTAGCTTACTAATGCAAATGGCAACGTCTGGATCATAGTACTTGTCCTTATATTGATCAGGCCTAGGTTTGTCCCCCTTTTAGAGGCCAATCAACTGCCTAGCTCTCTCCTGGTGAGCCAAGAGGTTAAATAATTTTTCTGGATTAGCTGGGTATATAGAGGTATTTCTGTTTCTTGCCCCTACAGAAAAATGCCCCTGGCATTCTTTCCGCAATGTAAAAAAGGCAGACTAAGTTGTACAATAGCTAACTTTATTTTGCAAGTTATGAAAAGTTTTCTTGTGTCATAAAGAATATTCCCAGACTTCCTCATGAGGCAAACCGATGCCTTTCAGAAAGAGCTCCTTCGTGCATTTTACAAAGAATGAGCTGTTTGTTTCCCCACAAAGTTAAGGTGATATCTGAATTACTATAAAGAGAGGGAAGAGGCTATATAATTAGAGAGGAATATTCTCAACAAGCTTAACTCCTCATTAGAAGCCGTTTGCTATTTCCTTGTTGCTCTGTTGGGGTTTTTCCCTCCAGATGCAGCCTTTTATTCTAAACAAATTATTCCATGTGGGTAAAGGGAGCTATTTGACTCATAATAAACTCTTACTGTTTTACTATCAGTCCTAGTACTACCGGTTCTCTCCTTCACAGCTGCATACAGGTCCACTTCTCCCTAGTAACAACTGCTCCCCGGGACATATTTATCTTTACCCTGCACCTCCTGTGGTCACAGTGTGTAAAAGGCTACCATGCTTTTCACATCTTAATTTTTCTTCCGCCTCTCACTTTATCTCTGCTTTTTCTGACCTTTGTCCTCTATTTCTTGCTCATTTCTTAAGATATGGAGCTAATATCAGTGTGAGTGCTGGCCTTAGCTACTGAAGGAGCCTTTCTATTATAATTGGACCCAGTCACAATCTTCACCATGGATGCATTAGACAACCACTTCCATAACAGGATTTATTTGTGTGTCTCATCAGACACACCAGCCAAATCGAACCCCAGACAACCTCAGTTCTCCCACTCTTGTGTGGACATTAAAAGCTTAGTTCATCAGACAATGTGAACTATTTTCATCTTTAAAACTCGCTGAATTAGTCCGTGGAGTGAGGGTCTTGTGGGCATGGCCCTGGGCTGGGACCCAGGAGATCTGGTTTAGGTCCCAGCTCTGCTACAGACTCCCTGTGTGACCTGGGGCAAACTGCTTAGGCCCAGATCCTCACAGGTATTTAGGAGGGTCTGGGCTTACTGGTAGTGTCACCTACTGTTTAGTTCACTGGGTCCCCGCTCTCCCCTTTCTCCAGGTCCTTGTGGGTGGCACACCTGTGATTTTGGGCTTACAGTATCTCTCTTGCTATTCCTCCTCTTCAAGAGCGGAGATGAAGGGGTTTAGGCCTCTCCTACGAAAAGGATGGTTGGTTGAGACGCCCGGCCCTCCATAACTACCAGGGTCCGACCCAAAGTCCTTCAAGAGGCAGTGATAGAAAACACCCTGGAGCATTTCAGCACCGCCTCCTTGGCCATTTCCTACCATTTGCTTCCCACAAGGCCTTCAATTTTCACTTCAAGTCCAATAGAAAATAGCAAAGACAATGGAATCTTCAGCCCAGCTGGTCACCTTCTTCCTTGCAAGCCAGCCCTGGCTCCGCACTGGCCCCAGTTCCGTGGTTTCACGCCCACCACCCGAGGCTGTCAGGTTCCCCTGCTCCCCAGGGTGCAGGCAGGCTGCAGTCCCTGTCTCCAGTCAGGCTTTCAGGTCAGGGCTCAGCTCCCAAGTCTTCTTTCATCCCAAGAGAGAAAGCTCCCAGCTACCTCTCACCTGCAGCTCTTCCCTGACCTCCTCCCCTGCAGTGCCTGGGATAGCCGGTCCCGCCCTTGCAATGGAGATTCAAGAGCTCCCAAGATAGGACTTTTCTCATCCAATCCCTCTCCCCACCAGTTCTGAGCCATCTGGCTCCCTAATGCCTCCACCTCCAGCTGGAGCAGGCGCTGCTGGTGCAACAGGGTGGAGTCACTTGGATCCAGAACTGGTCCTTAGCCCCTTCTATCCCAGTGTGGGGATTTTATACCCCACCACAGTGCTTAACTCTCACCCAAAAGACTTAGAGGATCTAGGCCCTAATTGCTCTGGGCCTCAGTTCTCCACTTGTAAAATGGGGAGAGCAGTGCTTCCTGTCTCCCACCCTCTTGGTCTTATCTTGTCAGATTGTAAACACCTCGGGGCAGGGACTTCTTCTCACTACATGTGTACACAGTGCTTACCGCAAAGGGGCTCCCTGATCGCTGTTGGGACATCAACGCTGCTGTCGTGAATAGTAAGGGTTTATATTAAATTCACATATTCTGGGAAAAGGAGAGGCCGTTTCACGCTGGATAAAGAAAAAGGACCAAGAAAGGAAATTTAATCCAATGATATCTTTCAGCCTTGGAAGGGCTAACCTACATATGAACTTCTTTGCTATTTCATGACTCTCTTGGGCTTACTCCAGCCGCCTATTATTCTTATCTTCTTTATTTCACACTCAAAAGTCTTTTGTGTCAATAGAGTCCATTTACAAGGGGCTAATAGGATTTACAGCCTTTTAGAAATTAGAGTTATGGAATATTACCTACTTCTTTTTGTTCTCAACCAGAAATCCTGAAGGTTTCTGACAGTTAATGACGCTGTCTGGCACAACGCATTTATTTATTTTAACATTTCTGCCCAGCAAAGCACTGTACGATGACAAATGTCATTTCTAAGGGTACTTAGGAGATTCGAATGGAAGATGTAGAAGAGTACTTGTACTTTCTATTTCTAGTCTGGCTGTCACATTTATTAAAGCAATTAAATAAACTTAGCTTCAGAGGATCAACCATGTCTTAAAAACACCCTTCTTCCCACATCTGTTTGATTTTTTTTAACCTTTAGTGTCTCATCTCTTAAGAAATTCAGATCCATGTAGCTTGATTGCATGAAACCTTTGGAAATATTATTTATGGAGAATCTTAGAATTCTGACCATGCAGTGTTTTTTTTTTTTTTCCTTTTCTTGACTGGGAACTGGGCGCCCTGACCTCCTCAACGCCATGTGTAACCTCACTGACATGACTAATCCCAGTGACTGCAGTGAGTCATTCATGGGCTCAAGTGTGTTCAGGGCTGGAGCCCAGGTGAATAGGCTGGGTGAAGTTCAGGTGCCTTTAAACCTGGGGAATTTGAAATCTATTAATATTATACCTGTCTCACGTAGAGCCTCACCCAAAGCTGGTTGAAGCTGGAAAGATTCTCATTTACTTAAGTGGGTTTGAGTTGAGCACATATCTGAACAGGTAAGCACCATCATGCTAGCTAGAAATATCACCTTTCAATGGGGTACTTCTGGAAATCAGATGACAGAACTAGGCAACAGAGATTAGCTCACATTACCCTGAGGCATCCCAGTTTCCAAATGCCAAGTACTTCCTGGAGGGATTAGACACAGCAGTGCCTATAGGCAGGATGAGTATTTGGGAAATACTGAAAATTACCAGATAACCTCATTTCTGAATGTTTACTGTGGAAAATGTTGTACTTTTGCTGATAAAATAGCTGAATAATTTTTGAAAAACTTACAATCACTGGGCAAATATGAAGCTAATAGCAAAACTCCCAAGAATTCCACCCAATGTATGAAGCTAATAACATAGGATTAGAAATGAACCTGGGTGCTAGTAACAATGGGTGTTCACTGCCCCACAGCATCCATATTTAGATTTTCAACATAAAGCATGGCCAACACCGCAAACATTACTGTAGAGGAAATGACCAATTATAATAAATGTCCAGTTTCCAGCACTGCTCATGATGCAGTATTAATTAAATACAGGATAGGAATTCTATTTTTATTAACCATAAACTGTACCGTAGGCTTCTAAGGCACATTGTTTTTGTGTGGCAGTTTAAGGATGTGGGTCTTAATAAAGAAACAAAAAGATATATATTTTGAACAAGAAGGTGCTGGATGGAAGTGATTCGGTAGAGTTCCACATGCCAGGGACCATTTAGTTCATGAGCACAAGATGCTATACTAACAATCAAGTAACAAGAACATATATATTATTCAAATCGTTATTATACAGTATCGTGGTTGTCTGTCACTCATAGGCGCTGTGAAATATTCATTTGGCCACAATATCTTTGAGGATGTGCTACATGAATAATAAGATGGGCAGCATCATTTCAATGAGTTTTGGGAACACGATGAGATCCTGGACAGTGTGGCGAGGAAGGCCTATACTGCCCCTGTGGGTCCTGCGCTCTCTTCGGCTACGCTGGTGGAGCAGGGGGGGGGGGGGGAGGCCTGGTCCCATCCTCTACCCCGGGCCCCGACCCAGGGACCCTGCGAGGAGTAGCCTCAAACTGCTTAGTCCATGAGAACTACTGCCTTCCCTGGGTCGCCTGTCCATGGCCCCCGCTGCTTGCGGTCCGCTTCCTGGAACCAGGGGGAGGGCTTTTCCGCCTGCCTCGTCTTAAGTCTCTCTGTCTCGGTGATCCTCCCCTGTTTGGGTGAGGTTCCCCCACCTCAACTCCTTCACTCAGTTACCTGAGCAACCGGGTCCTCCTTTAGGCCTCTGGGCCTATGACCCTCAGCCCTGCCCAGACGGGCCTCTCCCTAGCTCACGTACCTTGGTGTTGGGGCGGCGGCAGCAGCAATAGCACCAAGCTCCATCGCCGTGCCGCTCCTTCTCTCAGCTACCCCTGTCTGCCTGAAACACAGGCTTTTAACTGCTGTGGCAAGCTCCTTGATTGGCTTCAGGTGACCTAATTGACCTGAGTATCCCTGGCTGAATTACCCAGGGAACAAGGATTTGTTGAGCCTGGGGCTAATATATATGACTTCCAGCACCCTCCTATAGCCCTCAGGTCTGGCCCTGCCCCGCCTGGCCTTAGTGGTTTGTTCCTGAGCCCTCGCAGCCCCACGCCCCCCCTTTCCCTGGCCCGTGTGTTCCTGCCCCCCCTGCACTCATGGCTTCCCTTTAATTGACCCCCCCCTTTTTTTAGTTGCCCCCCCTGCACACTGAGCTCCCCTCCGTTGGTTTAGCTCCTGCCCCCTCCTGCCCCCCGTGCAGCCGGAGGAGCTGGGTTTCCATCTCAGGCTGGTGAGCCTATGGCCCCTGGATCTCCACCTGGCTTTGCCCCCTTCCCCGTATTCCCTTGTTCTGGTGCCATCCTCCCCTGCCTTCATCCTAGCGGGGAGGCGCGGCTGCCCCTCCTCTTCCCCTTCCTCCTCTGTCCCTTACCCCACCCCACCCCACCCCGAACCCGCTCCTGCCCCCTCCCAGGATGGTGGGTGTGTCTGGGGCTGGGCCCCCCTCCCTGGACGCTCCTGCCCTTCCCCCTCGCCCCGAGACTCCATCCCTGCCCATGGCGCCTGGCCTCGCTGCCCCTGATGGGCCACCAGGCATCAGTCCCGGGGCACCGGAGTGGACACCTTCTGTGGGGACTCTGGCGACTCTACTGCTGCTGCGGCTCCTGCCCCCCTGCTCCGGAGGGCGCACTCTAGGCCGGTAAGAAGGGCCATGGGGTAGGGGGGGAAGAAGAGCAAGGGCCCTGCCCGGAAGGCGACGCCTCCCACAGTGGGGTCCCCTCCCCTTCTTCCTCTTCCCTCCCCCGCTGTCCCTTCCACCAGCTCTGGGGGCGGTGCCACGCCCAGGTGGCCACGGGCCCCCTTCACGCCACCTCATCACCTGCCCTGACCACCACTCTGGCACCATCCCTGGGGGCCGGGGCCCCTTCCCCTCCCTCACCAGGAAGCCACGGGGTCCGGTGCCTCCTGGTGCCCACCTCGCCCTATGGGGAGACCAACGTGCGGGCGCTGGCGCGGGTGGTGGGGCCCATGGCCGTGGTGGTGGCCTCGAAGATGTACGGGAAGGCGGTGTTCTTCCTGGCAACCGAGGCCGCTGCCCAGGAGGTGGTGGAGACATCCCTGTGGAGCCCCTGGAGTACCTGGGTTTACGGGTGATCCTCACCTCTGTCCCAGCCTTCCTCCCCAATGCCGCCCTTCTGCCTCTCCTCTCCACCCTGGGGAAGCCCCTCTCCACCATCAGCCGCTTCCCCTCGGCTGTAAGGACAGGATTTCTCCAGTGTCTCTCCCTTCGGGGGAGGGCACTGGTCTCAACCAGCTAGTCCTGTCCATGCTCTGGTACCGGCTCAACACCCTGGTCCCAACCCTGAGCTTCCTGGCCCACCTCCAGAAGACAGTCCTGGAGTTCTTTTGGCCAGGACTGCACTGGGTCTCTGCAGGGATCCTGAGCCTCCCCCTCAGGAGGCAGGGGGGGCGCTCTGCAACTGTGGGGCCTACTTCCGTTCCCTTGTGCACTCATGCATCCAGGCAGAGTTTCTCTGGGTGGTGTCCGCTTGCTCCCTTGACACCTTCTGGGGGCAGTGGGCGCTGTCTGGGGTTCTCTGCTTGGTGTCCCGTTCTGCTTTTCTTCATTTGACCCTGTGACCCCCGTGCCCCCTCCTGTTTTTTCATTCGGTGTCCCCTGTAATTAGTTGTATCCCAGGCTCAGTGGCTCCTCCCCTTAGGCTGGGGGAGGGGCTTTTAGCAGTGGCTTTTTAGCTTGCGTGCGCCCACTCCCCCTGACACTCAAATAGTAGCACCCTCCTATAGCCGTCAGGTCTGGTCCTGTCACAACAGACACTCCCATGTGATTATGTACAATGGCAACTACAGATTATTTATTATTGTTGGACCAAATCTGGAAAGGCGAAAGACCACAAACCCTTTAAAAAAATCTGCTATGGAAGTCAAGCAAAACAATGATATCAGCCTTCTCTAAAATGCTGACTAAGAAATTGACCATGATTCGCCTCTTGCAGGGTCTCATAGCTATGCTAAATAGCATCACTGTAGTTAAGAGTCAGCATTTTCTTTGCGGATCCTGGTATTTGAAGTTTACTCTAAATCATTTCAAATGTCTTTGAGCTGGCACCAAGTAGCCATGCTTGAAGCCTATAAGTGAATTTTATATTTGAAATGATTTTCACTTCACATATGAGCAGCTAGAGTTTCTGCAGAGGCATTTTTAAAAACTCCAAATACACCAACAAACTTTCCTCCATTTTGGCCAAGCCATTGTCTAAAGCAGAATGGACTAATTAGTAAATTCAGAAAGTCATCGCCTTGCCTGGTGTAAAGCGACATAGTACCACTGAAATAAAAAGAGCTACACTGACCTACGACTAAGCACTGAAAATTTAAAGCACGAGACTAAGCAGAGCTGGCATTTTGGGGGGGAAAAAAAACCCAGCCCAAAACCAATGTTAAATCAGAGTGTTGCATAGAACTGTCCCGTGTCCTGGTCCTGTAATTTTGTCTGAAAGTGAGCTACTTAGAACATTTTATCCATTTATACAAGTGATAATATCAGCATAACACTAACTGTCGCTGAAAACTTAATTGAATTATCACACCCTTCTGTCTACTGCCACTTTTCACAAAGGGCCTGGCTAAATCTGTGGCTCTCTCTAACAGATCCTCAAGGGATCAGAGGCATTTCTGACAGTACAAATTTAACGCAGGCTAAAGTATTCCAAAGCCCCCCTCAGCTTTATCCGGTCGCTATGCCTTCTAATTAAGTGCAGCCAAACAAGCTGTCACAAGAGAAAGGACAATGAACCCCAGAGTTAGCTGTTGGAGGTTCAAGGCCAGATACTCAGTGGGCATAAATCAGCAGAGCTCCATTCTAGCCAATAGAAGTTATACCAGCTGAGGATCTGTCCCAATGGCTCATCCAGAATCTCACACTTCATAAGATGCCTAATGATAAGGCAGATTATTGGGTAGGCTTCTCTTTAAAAGGGTTCCTCAAATGTAGTGGCTATCTGCAAATAATTCCCTGTCATTCCCCGCCTACGCCATAATGATTTACAGAGTGAGAGATGGAGTTCAAAGGAGGTAACCATTTGGACTAGTGTATAATAGGCAAATAAAATGTTTTGTTGCCAACAGGAGCTACCTTTTATGGCTAGGAGAAGTGTCTTGTCTGAACATAAGTAGCCATTGTATCTGGCTGAAGGTAAAGATGAATAATTGGCCATCAGTTCAATTTTCGCTAAGTGTGTGTACTTACTGCTTCCCACATGATTCCCTTTCAAGAACTCAAGAATGTGTCTCCCAACAACATTCGTCATTTTCATTTGTACTGCATGCAGCATTTGCTAGCCAGAGATACATGCTGTTCCTTCTTAACGACACAGCAGATTCCACCCCGTCTCCACTTCCTCATGGCCACTGGGAGCTACCATTCTACTCGGTCATGCTGTCAGCATTGTGCCCCTTCCCTCACAGACCAACCAGCAGGGCTTCTTCGAGAAACAGCTGGAAATCAGTTATTAGTTGTATAACAACTCTCCAAATAGACAAATCGACAAGGAAAGGATTATTATCCCCATTTTACAGATGAGGGACAGAGAGATCAAAGGCCTTCTCTTTTCACTTAACACCAGTGTCACTCTGTTGATTTCCAACAAGTTATTCCCAGTTTACACCGGAGTGAGAAGTCAAGGGGGTTCAATGCAGCTTTCCCACGGTCACATTAGTTCTGCCACAGCCTGTTTGAGATGGAACCAAGAACCCTTGCGGCCCAATTTAGTGTTCTAACCCACTGCCCTTCCTCCCTCGATATACAGAGCCTGATCCTGCAATCATTACTTACTGAAGTAGTCCTCTTAAATTTCAATGGAACTATCCTTGTGACTAAATACTGCTTGCCTGGGTAAGGGTTACAGGATCAAGCACTTAAACCTTAGAATTTGGAGACTGGTTCCACTTGTCTCCTATTAAAACAATATAAACATCATTATGTCCATTATTTTATATTTTAATCAGGTGTGTAGAGGGCCCAAATCAGAAAGCCCAGTTAGAACACACAAAAAGCTGCAAACATTCTGTGACAGTCTGTACCTCTGTGTTCACCCCTTTGACAGGGACTATGATAAATTTTGTACAAAATGCCTTGTGCGGTATCATTTGATAACTCATAATTTGCTGACCATTGTTGTCCTGGCAAATACATATACCAATATTGTATGTAAAGTTGTAAGATTCCTCTGTGTGGTATATCTAAGACATGTTCCAAGTCGGGGCAGCAGCCACAAACCAGTTCCCCAGAGACAAGAAGCAAGCTGATGTCTCAGCCAGGTGTCAACAAAATCCAATGGACCATCCCTTGAGTAAGTGTCCACTCTTTGGCAAGAAAGAGGGTGTGGGTGAAAAATCTACACTTGACAAAGAAACAGGTTGGGGTTCCCACATCCACCCAGACTTTCTGTCTCCTGACCCCAGTTGGAAATGCTTTTTGAAGAAGAGAAAGAGCTATAAGAAGGGAGAGCAGATACCCGAAAGGAGCTCTCCCTTTTTCTTTGCCCACAGCATCCCCAATGCTGGA
Source organism: Emydura macquarii macquarii (assembly GCF_026122565.2). NCBI lineage: Eukaryota > Metazoa > Chordata > Testudines > Chelidae > Emydura > Emydura macquarii. The sequence continues at coordinate 4,359,410 of NW_027131688.1, forward strand.
AGAATGAGGGAAGCAGCATTTGGACCGGGGAAGGGACCCTGTCTGACAGAAGTTTAGCCAGTAGGACTGCTGAAAGGTGTGGTGAGAGAGACCTTTGCTTTGAATTCACTTTAATTTGTTAAGTTAGGCATTAGTAGTGTTTTTCTTGTAACTAACTCTGACTTTTATGTCTCATTAGATTCACTTAAAATCTATCCCAATAAACTTGTTTTATTGTTGTACCTAAACCAGGGTGTTTGAACTGAGGTGTTTGGGAAACTCCCAAATTGTCTAGGAGGGAGCCGGGCAGCACAACACGTACATTTCTGGGGAAAGTCCGGGACTGGGAGTTTGCTGGTGTCACTCTGCCGTGTAATTCAAAAGTGGCAGCTATAGCACTCGTATACTATAACTGGGAATAATGTTCATGCTGGAAGCTCTGTGAGAGCAGCTCAGGAATGGTATGTCTCACTGCGAAGCTATGTGAAAGGTCCCTCAGGTTGGAGAACTGGGTGGGCACAGCTATTCCTCTGTCCAGATTGTACCCGGGGTATGTCACACATTCCCATTCTAAGTGTTTGCACTTCTTCCTGTGTCTAACAGAAACTGGAACAGGGCACAATGGGAAGCAATCTGTAGCAGCTGGAAGCCTGAATTCAGTGTAAGAATTGCCTCCTGTGTCATCAATGTTATCTCCACACTCTATGATCTGCCGTATCTCTCAGTAGTGTCCGTTAGACTTGTCACCAGCGCTAAAAGCCAAGTATCTATACTTACACACACAGCAGCTTTCCTGAGAACTTCTTTCAACTTCAGAAGTCTTCCAATTAAAAAAGGGAATGCATGGAATAAATTGCATTTACACACAGGCAGCAGCACAACAGAATAATGGTAAGATCACTTGCTAGCTTTCAGATCACTGCCGAATTCCACTGTGCTTTCAGGAAAATAACACTGTGGTAATAAACGCAACCAGTCAAATCTATACATCTACCACTGCTCCTGGGTGTTCTGATGGGATATTGCAATGATATTTTCTCCACAGCTATTGGTACCCTAGCCCCTAGCAGCCCCGAATGCTGTGCTCTTACCGTAGTTAGGAGACATAGGCTGCAGTGTTTTCAATAAACTAGTGACACTCTGATTTATGTACCAATATTATCTGACCCAGCCAAACCAGTCAATACCCTTAGTTAGTGTCTGTATAAGATTAAGGCATGGATAACTGGCTGCAATTCAATCCAGACAAGACTGAGGTGATAGGTGCCTGGAAGCAGCTGGTGGGGATGCTCCTTTCCTTGAAGGTGTATGTCTGCCATTTATCCATCAGATTCGCACTCTAGGGTCAATTCTCAGGTGCGCCTAGGAGATCAGGTAGCAGCAACAACCAGATAGATGGTCTTTGTATTGATTACGGGCAGCCAGGATGTTTTATTTTTGGAGACAGATCTTGCTACAGTTATCGGTGGCTTTTTCATCTCAAAATCACATTGTCGTGTTTTAAGATTTAGCTTAATTTGGCTACACCTTAAAAACCAACCAGAAAATGAAACTGATGTGGAATATCTTCTGCTGTTATGTTCCAATGTGGATACTTATTTGGTGGATAGAGTATGTCACAGCATGTGGGATAAGCCAATGCTTATTATTTGCACTAGGTGCCTGTAGATTGCTGAATTACGTTTAAGCTGCTGGTTCTGATCTATGAAGCCCAACAACTTCCCAAGGGGTGTGGCAGATTCTCCATCACTGACAACGTTTAGATCAAGAATGGATTTATTTTTTTATTTATTTATTTTTTTTTGCTAATAGATCACTGTAGGAATTACTTTGGGGCAGTTCTCTGTACTGCGCTATACAGGAGGTCAGATTAATGATCGCAATGGTCCCTTCTGGCTTTAGGAACTTGGAGTCTATGAATCCCTCATTCGGTATTGGAAGGTCAACTCACACTTCTTATCAGTTCATGATGCCAGCCTCCCTCATCCACTTGTCAAATTTACAGACAAGCACCTTTTCGTTTTCTCCCATGCTGCCCCCACACTTGGGAGCAGCTCCCTATAAACGTCACAAAGTCATCTCTCTCCTTCTTCTTCAAAAAATACCTCCTCAGAACTCTCCATTGCTGTGATGACTACAAAAAACTTGGTGACTGTTAGGCTGCTGATGCACTGAGACAACCGGCTATCGTGCTGACCCATACCCTTTTCTTGTATTTCTGTCAATCTGTCTGTATCCATCTGTTGTCCTACATTTGGATTGGAAGCTCTTTGGGACTGGGACTGTATTTTTGTTCTGTGTTTGTACAGCATCGAGTACAATGGGGTCCTGGTCCATGTGGGGTTGCTAGGTCCTGCGATAATACCAATAAACAACAATAACATTATATTTGTGCTGAGGTTCATTGAAATCGGCATGGCCCCTCATGACTGTTGGGATCTGTCTGCACAGAACATCTTTCAGGATCAGGGCCTAACACATGTGCAGACAGCCTTGAATGGACCTTAAATGACGATTTCAAGAAGTAGGCTTGTCTACTTGGAGAATTATTCCTGGTTAACTCCATGTGTGGATGTTCTTATTCCAGAACAAGAGTGCCTTATTCTGAATCAACTCAATCCAGAAGGGGATTCATTTAATTGGAATAAGTCAATTTTATTCCAGAATAAGGGCATCTGCACACAAAATCAACCAGAAATCATTAATCCACTTTAAATTCACACTATTCTGGATTAAGGTTCACGTGTAGCTAAATAGTTAGTTAACATGGGGCAAGTTTAGCCTCAGTTTCCCTTTACGATAAACATTCCAAATCGCCAATCATAAACCATGAAATATTCATACTTCACAAACCTAGAAATCTTTGCTGCCGCTTGATCTCCATTTTCTAAATCAAATTCTTTTGCACGGAACTTTGTTCATGCGTGGATGTGTTTGTCAATGATAAGGCTTACTCTTTTCACAGATATTCATCTGAATATATATATTCCCTGCGCACAAAGAAACTTTAGAGAGAGGATAATTGACAATCTCCTGAGAAAGAAACAAATGACCTCCAAATGTTTTGAAAATAAATGCAAAGAAAAGGATAGTTAAAGCTAATTTAGTACACAACATCTTGACTTTCACAATGGGAAGATGGCTATGCAATGGCAAATGCTTAATGCACTCATAGAGAATGTACAGCTGAGTAGATTGAATGCACTTTTTTCATTAAAAGATAACAACATACTGTCACCCATAGCAAACATATGAATAAACCTAATGCAGATGACATAAAACAACTCAAGATAAGTACAAAGCACACCGCGAAGAGACACAAAACTGGGTGACTGGACAACAAAATGGCAGATGAAATTCAGTACTGATAAATGCAAAATAATGCACATTGGAAAACATAATCTCAACTATACATATAAAATGACAGGGTCTAAATTAACTGTTACCACTCAAGAAAGTGATCTTGGGAGTCATTGTGGATAGTTCTCTGAAAACATGCACTCAATGTGTGGTGGCAGTCAAAAAAGGTAACAGAATATTGGAAAGCATTAGGAAACGGATAGATAATAAGACAAAAATATCATATTGACTCTTTACAAGTCCATGATATGCCCATATCTTGTATACTGCGTGCAGATCTGTTTATCCCATCTCAGAAGGATATATTGGAATTGGAAAAAGTACAGAAAAGTGCAACTAAAATGAGTAAGGGTATGGAACAGCTTCCAGATGAGGATAAATTAATAAGGTGGGAACTTTTCAGCTTGGAAAAGAGACGAATAAGGGGAGATATGATAGAGGTCTATAAAATTGTAACTGATGTGGAGAAAGTAAATAAGGAAGTGTCATTTTTCTCCTTCTCATAACACAAAATCTAGGGGTCACCAAAGGAAATTAATAGGCATCAAATTTAAAACAAACAAAAGGAAGCATATTTTCAGACAGAGCACAAAACCTGTGGAACTCCTTTCCAGAGGATGTTGTGAAGGCCAAGAGTATAATGGGGTTCAAAAAAGAACTAGGTATTGTCATGTAGGAGAGGTCCATCAATGACTATTAGCTAAGATAGGCAAAGATTGCTGTTTGCAATATTTATCCTGTCTCCGACAATGGCCATCACTATCCGCTTCAGAAGAAAGTGAAAGACCTGCAGTAGACATTATGGAATAATCTGACCCTAAAAAAAGTTTCTGCCTCATCCTCTCTCAATAAGTTGTTGATTAATGTGCCGAAGATGGGTTTATATCCCTTCCAAAGATAATAATGAACTTTACAAGCACATTAGACCGATCATTGAAAGACCATTGAGCATCTTCCAAATGCGAGATGTAGCTCTAGATAAATTTGATAGGACATTATTCTAATGCCTTTCAAAAGTGTGTCAAATATTTCTATCTTACACATTACCCTGCCATTAAACATGTATTATCTTTTGGAGGAAAAGCGGAGATAAATGACCCCAAACCAAAGTGATGAATTCACTCAGCAAGTTGAGATAGACTCCTGAAACAAGCCAGCAAAAATCATAAATGCTAGATAAATAATAGAACAAGAAGGTCAAAGAAGGAGAAGTGATTAGGCTTTTCTTTTCAATTATTTCCATTCCACACCTACTCTTTAAAAAAAATTAACCAGTCAAAACTCTATTTACATTTTTTGACACTCGTTCCTCACATGGGAAATCTCTGTGCAGCTCAAAATTTCTTTGTTGCAAAGCAGATCTGATGACTGCACATCACTATCTGAGTTCTGGCTGAGTAATGGGAAGGTAGGCCATTATATGTATTGGTTTTGAATATTTTAGAAGAATTATTTTGGCCTCTGAGTTTGGAAATCTGATTTATTCACTATGTCAGACTCACGTTTCTGTGTTGCAGAAGCCAGTGGCTAGTTTGGATAGGTTAGAAAACTCAGTGGAGTGATTTTTTTCTCAGTGCCTTCACCTTCTCTCTTCTTTTATTGCTTCATCAGCTTCCTTTGTACACTGTATAAAAATACCATTGCGGAAATTGAAATTTGTTACATAAAGGATATTAATGAGGCTAATAAGAGAAACAATTGCCCACCAGTGAACCTAGACACATCGAAAAAACTATGTAATGATTTTTTTTATTGTTACAATTTGCTATCGTGAAACCACAAGACCAATTTATGTCTGTTTCATCCTTGGCAAGAGACTTAGTGATGGGAAAAAAAAGAACTAATGGGTTTCAAATACTAGCATTTTTTCCCAAGTGTTTGGACGTGTAGCATAATCAACTAGTATTAGCCAGTACAGAGGTCAGTTTGTGCCAGACTTACTGTAGTCAGCACTTAAAGGCAAATGCTGAAAAGAAAATCTGCTCAGAGGAGCCAATTTGAGTTGACATCAGGCACTATGCGTTCGCTGGGCAGCAGAAGACACCAGATCCACAAATCCGGGCTACAATGGACCTGGGAAATAGGTAGGAGTCCAAGGGGAAAAGCACATGCAAGCATGCACCCAAAATAATTGAATTTGAGAAGCCACTCAATGAAACACTACGTGCAAGCCGCTGCTACGTATTGCAAGCGTGAGAGGACCCGCTATCTGGGCAAACAGCAGGAATTATTATGCTTGGTGCTGCACTGTTGTTTCATGTGTAAGGCACAACTAACTGGTTCTGTGTGTGCTCAGTGTCTTCCTCATGGCTGGTCCACTTAAATTGATCAGGGACGACTGTTGGTTGACCTCAAGTAGCAGAGGCCTGTGCCATGGAGCTGAAAGCCTTGGGTTCAGCTAGGAGGTTTAGGCTGGGTATTATGAAAAACTTTGTCACTAGGAGGGTGGTGAAGCACTGGAATGGGTTACCTAGGGAGGTGGTGGAATCTCCATCCTTAGAGGTTTTTAAGGTGTGGCTTGACAAAGCCCTGGCTGGGATGGTTTTGTTGGGATTGGTCCTGCTTTGAGCAGGGGGTTGGACTAGATACCTCCTGAGATCCCTTCCAACCCTCATCTTCTCTGGTTCTATGATTCAGTCCCTGCTGTCAACTCTTGGGAGAGGGAGGGGTGCTCACCATAAAAGCAGCCAGGAGAATGAGAATACATGGCCATACATGAGCTGTTCAGTGGTGCTGTGATTCAGACCAACCCACGGGAGCTGGAACAGCAGTCAGCTGCATCCAAGTGAAGGGTTATGAATGAGATGCTGAAGCATGGAAGGAAAATGGAGCCAGGATTGATAGAATTTGAAAGGTGCTTTCAGGGAAGAACCTCTGGAGCCCCAGGGCATAACAAAGGCAACCGTGTCTGGCAGGAGACCAGGAAAAGAAAGTTCTCATTTCTCATAGGAAATACAGTGGAACAGGTCGACCAGAGTTAGGGGGACAGTCAGGGCTCAGAGTAAATATCACTGAAGATCAAACCTGCCCACCAAAGAAGATGTAGCAGAAAAATATCCTGATGAGATGAGCAGCAGCTGCCAGACTTGACCGTCATTGCAATGGAGCTAGATGAAGCTGCTGCTGCTTTAGGAGGGTAAACGGGCACATTGATTTCGTTCACCACCATTCGCGGTTAGCTTAGCCTGTGACATTGCACTAACATTTCCAGGCATGTACCACCTTACACACGGGCTAGTGCCAGTGCTTAATTTGTGACAGCACTGGCCGGGGCTGAGCCCTTGCATCTGTAGACTTGGCAGTTCATAGCTCCGGCATCTCTGTGTTGCTGCGTCAGTGACGAAAGTAAAAAATCTAAAAATAAAATATAAAACAAAGAATAGCCCCCGGTACCTCCTTCATTACACATTAAGCCCTGGCTAGAGCAATCTTTAAATCCTTGAAGGCAGCATTTCTGACAGTACCCTTTCACTCTTCGCCCAACCCTTTATTGAGACATTGCTGCATACGCTATTTAATGCACCCTCCTACTGCACAGTGATCCTGGCTGCCACACGGCAAGTTGGCGCAGTCATTTTAAAGTGATTGCATGGGGTAGCCAATGGCAGGTGTTACTGCAGCCTGCTAACAAGACTGAATACGCTGTTTGAAGGAAGGTGAAGGAGACACAGAACAGACGGTTAAGTTTGTACCATACCTTACCATGGGAAAGCGATGAGGTGATGTACTTAGCAGTTCCACTAGGCACCAGGCCGGGTCTAGCTCAGAGCAGGATCCTAGAAACGTTGCCTTCCCCTTGAAGATAAAAAAACTGGTTTAGTGCCTGTGGAGAATTATGACATATTATGCACAATGAGCCGACCTCTTTGTGAAAGCGTCTGTGCAACGATGCGTATAAAGGTGGGGCTGGTCCACTCACTGCAAGTCTGCCTCCTTGTGGCGAGGTCTGGGAATTAGCTCTCACCCTGTCTGGCGCCCCCTTTGATCAGTTGATCACACCGGGGCCCCCCTCTCGCTCTGTGACTTGGACCTCTGACCAGGTCCCTATGCAGTCCTCCCCTTCCAGAGTAACAAAGTCCCACTGGCCAAGCTGTCTTGGCAATGTCCCTGTTCCAAGTCTAGGTCCAGTGTCACGTTCTCCGTGGCTGGTAAGGGAACTGGGCTGGTAAAGGAACTGGGTTCCAGCCAAGAGACCCTACAGCTAGCAACCTAGGTCTGTTCAGTCTCAGACCCTGTTGCTGTTTCCCTGAATTCCTTCCTATCTCCCCTCATTATCACCTTGCCCATCTCTGGAGATCCATGGCTACTTCACCCTTCCTGGCCTCTTGCCAGACTCCCCAGTCCAGGGCAGGACCCCTGGACCTACTATCCCCCAAGATTTCCTTCTTGTCCCTGGCCAATTCCTTTTCCCTATAGGGAATGACTGCAGACCACCTCCCTGCAGCCCCCTTCCTGCTCTCACTTCCTGGCTTTATCAGCCTAGCCCAGCTCCTCCCGCACCTGGGCTTAATCTTCCATTAGGCCTTATTAATCCCTGTCCCCTTCAAGTGCATCATCTAAGGTTAATTGGCCCCTCCTAGCCCACATTAACCACTAAGGTCTTGTGCCCATCACAGTATCTGTGTGGTGCTGGCAGGTCACAGCAAGATAATGCCTGCAACTGTTTAAAAGTAGTGTTATGGTAATTTGAGCCACGGATGCCAATAAAGATTCAGGCTTTGGCATCAAAAGATACATAGGGAAGATGCCTGTGGCAACAAAATTGTTCAGTAGCCACACAGCTAGCTCTCTGAAATCTGCTAGGTAGAATTATGCTCAGACCAGAAAAAGAACTACTGATAGCGGTGTATACTACAAGAAAATGTAATCTGTGTTTATTTTGCAGAGAAGCTGCACGACCATTGCAGACTACACTTAATAAACCTGTAAGAAAAGCATCCACTAGATTAGAGAGAATACTATTACAGCTGAAAAGGCATTTGTACTCCATTCCATCCTTACCAGTAATAGGCACACTATCTTAGATTGCCCAGCAGGGGAAAAAGACACACACGGACAGAAAAGAGAATAATATTTGCTATAGAAATAATTGAGACACTTAACAGTGAGAGCAGGTAGAAGCGGAGATCTGGAGACACAAAATGAAGCTGTACTGAGCTAGTCATGCAGACCTTATGAAATAACTTACACGGGAAAAAATAAATGGTTAGTGGCTCATACCAAACTATTTAAGGACGTGGGACAGTGAAGGAGAAAGTAGTCCTAGCAAGAAGGGCAAGGAGAGAAATATCGCAGCGCGTCACCACATTGAGCAGACATCAGGGCAACTTTAGTCATGAACCAGCCAGGAATGGCGCAGGATGCCCTGCTCAGTATGCAAATGAAATGTCAAGGGCCAAAGGCTGACTTCCTGACTCTGACAAAACTCCCTCCTAAACAACATGATGCAGCAAACCACCATTTTGCACTGAACCCAGTGTTTGAATATGGAGACAATGGCAAAACCACATGATTTTCTAAGTGGGGTGTGAGTAAAAAAATGCTGCAGTGTATCTTCAAGAGGGTGCCTATGTTAGATCTCCCATTTGGAGATTAAGACTGAAGGTTCTTGTTGCTACTTCTGAGCTCATGAAATGCTACCGTGGCCTTTCTATCAGTATTCATTGCTCTAGGTTATGAAAAGGAGACACAGAGGCTGGATTGGAGTAAAGAGACAAGGACCATCTGTCTGACCCTAGAACAACACGGAGGTCATGATTTGTAAGCAAGAAGGAACTGCAACAAGAAAATAAAGGACCAAGATTGGTGTGTCAGAAGTTAGGCCTACCTGGTGGACTAAATTAGGAGGGTATGGACTATTCCAATCATCACCCCTCCTTGGGGTCCTTGAAAAAAGAAAAAAGAACTTGAAAAAATGAACTCCTGGGGGGAGGGAATAGTCCTTCAGAAAAGGCCAATCAGCCTCCGCTTCTCTCTAGAGATTCTGCCCTTGCTGAGCCTTGAGAATTATCAGATGCCGCCAGAGTTCCAAACACCAGTGAGAATTTCTTGGTTGATGCACATGAGCTCCTGATCTGTCTCCTTTCCATCCCTCAGTTTGTCCTGATCCTGAGACCAATTGCATCGTATCGACTCAGTCCATCCCTAGAAGGACGAGTGAAGGAGAGGGCCCTGCCCACACCAGCCAGGCCGGGAAAATGAACAAAGGTTGCTGAGGCCAACCTGCCAGTTCTGAGCATCTGGTTGTGACTGACCAGCCAACTCAAGTCCTGAGAACTTCAACCAAAAGCCATATTCCTCCACACACCTTTGCTCTCCTCTGTGTTCCCTGTTTTGAACTTGTCCGTCTGGTTTTTGGTAAATCCACAGTGGCTTTAGAAAGCCATCAATAGAACTAACCCGTTCTTTCTCACTAAGCAAGGTTGTTTGACAAACAAAGGAACTCTAACCAAAACCTTTCTCTGAAAAAGGACTTTAAATATATTGAAATTAAGATGATTTTGCATAACTGCTCAGTTTCAGTTTCAAGATCCTTTATGTTTTGTTTTACAGTCTTTTTCTTCTGCATATCTTACTCAATACATTTCCAAATTTTGGCATGACTTTTCTAGCGTTTGCCATGGAACTAAGCAGGCCGAGATCTCAGTTCTTGAAACACTGAACCGTATTTAACTGTTTAATGTTGTACAGCAATTTCAGTCTTTGGGCCCGTCAAAATGAACCCAAGAGGGGTTATTTATCATCAAGAAACTACAGGACAAGCATGTAGCTGTAATCAAGGTAAAACGGATACAAATCTTTTACAATACCTTTTGCAATTATTATGATATCCCCCCTAAAAGGAGACAAAACAGCATAGTACATGATTTTTCCTGACATCAACAAAATAAAATCCCCTGACTGAGACTGAAGAGTTCTTTTAGAGGGAAAAGACATTCCAAGAGTAGGTTGGCCATTATAAAATAAACTATAACCATGTCAAATGCACATTATATTAGAATCCATATTAGAATCCTGAGAGGTTATAAAGCACCGTTAAACTCCAGGAAGATGTATCCTTTGTGGGAGACAAAAGCCTACACAGTCATGATGATAAAACCCGAGAAGTATAATCTTTATCTGTAAATGGGAGGCGAGGGAACATGGAGAGAGAATCTGAGAAATAATTTTATCTCCAATTCACAGAGAAGGTAGCTTGGCCACAACAGAAAGAAGTGAGAAATGCCTATTAAACTTTTTTCATCAACAAGGCTACCCAGTGACTCTTTCATCTTTCATCTCTTTCATCTTTCTTGAAAACAAGTGTGGCCTTTGGGGAGAAACAGACTTTTAATCTTTTTTTTTGCACTAGAGGAACAATAATATTTTGAAAAGACTTTTTTTTTTGTATGAGGGAGGTGGGGAGGAGATCAGCTTTACTGACCATGTTGTCACAACTTTGACTTATTAACTTGGGCCAAAATTGTAGATGGCTGGCTTCACTTATAGTTCCTAGAGCTCCCAAGCCAGCATCTCCAAGCATTCATAGTGTTGAGAAATTTGCTGGTTTCCAAAGGAGGAGAAGAGGGTTTGGCACGCTCATGCATTTCACAGCTGAACTTTCTCTCTAGTCTCACTACTGACTCAATAGGAGGGGAGAGTAAAGATAGGAGGAGAGGATAGGCCCATAGGACTATAGGAGGGTACTGGAGTAGAAGTGCAAAGAACAAAGGATGTGGGTAGTAGCACCATCCTGGATGTGGTCATGCAGGTTCCACCTGAGTTGGCTTCCGTGTCTGGCACCGAGATTTGCTGCAGGATAGGACAAAGCAATAGTATACATCGCTAGCAATCACTGCTGCAAAGAGGAGCGCATTGGTCAGTGGAAGTGTGTGGGGACTGGTGTGGAAACACCATGATATAAAACTTGAAGCGAGGTTAGATGAGCAGGAAGGTGTCGGGGTTTCAAGGCCCTAAAGAGGGGCATATGCCACACCAACAGCGGGTTCTGGAGGGGGAACTGGGCCCAGCAGGTGCACTGGTTGAGCCAGGACTCCTGGTCGGGAACCTTCTCTTTCAACTGTAACAGTCCTAGCAGTGATCTAATGACGATACACAATGCCAAAGTGGTTCTGCAAGTAGCAATTTGTGTTGCTCTTTTGACTTCAGGGCCTGGAAGCAGGGCTCACAGGGTTAAGCCCTCTAATCCCTGCAGGTTCACACAATGTGAAGCCCCAGCAGCAACCCCCCGAGAACCCTTCGCTCTTCCTGATGAGCCCCCCCGATCCTCAGCTGCTCGATACCCTCTTACCAGTGAAGTATTCTAAATGGAGCAGGGTGGCCCAGCCTGAACAGATGCCACACACATTCTGCCTCCAATCCTATCTGAGCCTTCTCTGGGATCTCCTGTGGGCACTGTGTAGCTCTCCCCATTACGCTGAACCTTCACGGACACTGGCCTCTCCAAAATCCATGAAAAGCATTTCATGGAACATAAGAACATGAGAACGGTCATAATGGGTCAGACCAATGGTCCATGTAGCCCAGTATCCTGTCTTCCAACAGGGACCAATGCCAGGTGCTTGAGAGGGAATTAACAGAACAGGCAATCATCAAGGGATCCATCCGTTGTCACCCATTCCAAGCTTCTAGCAAGAGAGGCTAGGGACACTTCAGAGCATAGTTATGCATCCCTGCCGAACCTGGCTAATAGCTATTGTTGGATCTGTCTTCCATGGATTTATCTAGTTCATTTTTTAACCCGGTTATAGTCTTGTTCTTCCCAATATCCACTGGCAAGGAGTTCCACAGATTGACTGTGCATTGTATGAAGAAATACTTCATTTTGTTTATCTTAAACCTGCTGCCTATTAATTTCATTTGGTGAACCCTAGTTTTTGTGTTATGAGAAGGAGTAATAACATTTCCTTTCTCCACACTAATCATGATTTTATAGACTATCATATATCCCTTTAGACATCTCTTTTCTGTGATGAAAAGTCCCCATTTTATTAATCTCTTCTCATATGGAAGTATTTCCATACCCCTAATCATTTTAATTGCCTTTTTCTGTGCCTTTTCCAATTCCAACATATCTTTTTTTGAGATGGGGCAACCAGATCTGCAGGCTGTATTCAAGATATGGGCATACCATGGATTTATAAAGGGTCCATATTATATTTTCTGTCTTATTATCTATCCCTTTCTTAATGATTCCCAACTTTCCCAACTTAGACCACCTCATTATATATATATATATATATATATATATATATAGTTGGGATTATGATTTTTTTACATTTATGTTACTTAGCATTTATCAACACTGAAGTTCATCTGCTATTTTCTTGCCCAGTCATCCAGCTTTGTGAGATCCCTTTGTAACTATTCACAATCTGCTTTGGAGTTAACTATCTTGAGTAGTTTTGTACCATCTGCAAATGTTGCCATCTCATTGTTTACCCCTTTTTCCAGATCATTTATGAATATGTTGAACAGTACTGGTCCTAGTACAGATCCCTGTGGGACACCACTATTTACCTCTCTCCATTCTGAAAACTGACCATTTATTCCTACCCTTTGTTTTCTGTCTTTTAACCAGTTACCGATCCAGAAGAGGATCTCCCCTCTTATCGCATGACCACTTACTTTGCTTAAAAGCCTTTGATGAGGGACCTTGTCAAAGACTTTCTGAAAATCTAAGTACACTATATTCACAGGATCCCCCTTGTCCACATGCTTGTTGACCCCCTCAAAGAATTCTAATAGATTGGGGAGGCATGATTTCCCTTCATAAAAGTCATGTTGATTCTTCCCCAATAAATCATATTCATCTATGTGTCTGATAATTCTGTTCTTTACTATAATTTAAACTGATATTCCTGGTACTGAAGTTAAGCGTAGCAGTCTGTAATTGCCTGGATTGCCCCTGGAGCCTTTTTTTAGAAATTGGCATCATGTTAGCGATCCTTCAGTCATCTGGTACAGAAGGTGGTTTAAATGTTAGTTTACATACACGGTTATGGAAGGGTGCGGAAAGCTGGGAGAAAATTCGTACCAGATTTTTAATTTTTTTCCCCCAAAAATGCAGATCCTGAGGCACCAAAACATTTTGAAAATTCATGGCAATTTTGCCAAATAGTTATGGTCAATAAAGAAAAACCAGAAGAAATTTAAATATTTCATTTCTGACACTTTCAAAATGAAACATTCTGATTTTTTTTATTTGAAAAACTTGTCATTTCAAAATTTCATTTAATGTTATTGAAGAAAAAACATACAAAATTGCTCAAATGAAAAAAAAAATGTTTTGTCTGAAATTTTCTGCAAATTGGAAAGTCAAGAAATTTTGTATTAGGATGAGCCAAATGTTTTGCTCAATTTCAATTTCATTTTTGGTTTGACATCACCCCTCCCCCCCCCGCAAGAGTTTTAAAAATTTTTCTTTCAGAATTTCCAGTGAACCAAACAATCCATTATTTGCCCTGCTGTACTTCCCTGTTACTGCATCTGTGGAAGAAGAAATTACTATCTGTGACAGGGGCCACTTATAATGAGGTAGAGATGACCCGTTAGCACTCTAAAGCCATGGTTTTTCATAGATACAGCTGAGAGGTTTAGAACCATATAAGAACCATATCTGCAAGAAGGAGGAAGGTGTGTTTGATTGCTGAATAGAAGAGAGAGATGTCTTTCCATTAAAGTATTATGTTGTTTACTACATAGATATTCTTAGTAGGACTGGATTGATGTGTTTTCTGGTGCATCCATAAACAGCTGTAGCATGGGGCATGGCTCACTTGCTCGTGGATTCTCTGTACCTTAAAGTCTTTAAACCATGCTTTGAGGACTTTAATAACTCAGTCATAGGTCTCAGTCAGTGGGCGGGTGAGGTTCTGTGGCCTGCATTGTGCAGGAGGTTAGTCTAAATGACCATATTTGTCCCTTCTGACCTTGGAGTCTGTGAGCTGTCTGATAACTGAAGGCTCACAGTTTTACTCCTCCAAGTTACAGAGGATTTGAATCAACAATTATTTCTGCCATGTCTACACTACGGATACTACTTGTGCCACTGTATTGCCATGTAGTGTTGATGCTTCCTACAGCAGCAGAAGAGGGTTTTCTGTAGCTGTGGTTAATCCACCACTCTGAGCAGTGGCAGCTAGTTGAATGGAAGAATTCATGAGTCTACATTGGAGGTTAAGTCAGCTGAACTATGGAACTCAGCAATGTGAAATGTTCACACTTCTGAGGGACATAAGTAGGTTGATCTAATTTTAAAGTGTAGACCAAGCTTAAATTCTCTCATCTGCTCATTCCCATATATCCTTGCAGTATCTCTGGTGAGGGCATGCGTTTTCAGGAGAGCAGCTAACATCAGAGGGCCTGAGAAATCAAGAATTAAACAAAAGGGAAACTGGACACCTCTAGAACTAATCATGACTAATTACGGCTTACCGAATGGAAACCTGACGATCTCTGTATTGTCAGCTTTTGGCTGCGTGTGTGTGTTCTCCCAGTGTGTGTGCTGTCTCAGCTCTGCGCAGATAGCCAATACAGCCAATCACGGCTGGATCACCCAATAAGACCAGAGATTCGTTTCAGTAACAAAGGCACCAGGGCAGTTTTATTGCTGACGAAGGAAGGTAAAAGAGCGCCTTTACATGATACAAGTTTACTTAATACATGAATGCCCATGACAATGGACTGGCTCAGTAAGCAGTAGTATTTTCCATTCCTCACTAGGCCAGACCAAGACACTCCCTTTGACACCCTCTTTTATACACCGATACAAACAAGTTTCATATTGCGTCTTCTGATGGCTGTAGCTGCCACCCTCTGACGTGGCAGGATACCATCCTTTACTTTGTACAGAAAAAACATCTCTATTGTATTGTTATCGTAACCTTGGAGGAGGCAGTATGTCCTTGTTATCTCTGAGGAATGAGCTTGCACCATTCCTGGTGTCAGAATGTTCTGGAACGTGCTTGCATATTCTGTGCCTAGCATTTCTTTAGGAATGTGTATTTCTGCAATACCAGCTCTGCTCTTGTGATTTCTGATTTCTGCTAACTTTTCTTCATAAAAACAGGGCTGAACAGCTGCCTTGGCTCAAGCTAACTATTTTGCAATGTCAGAAGGTGGCAACTACACGTGACATCAGAGAAGCAATATGACTACAACATTCTTATAACTATATTTCAATATTTAATAGAGGTGCAAATAAGTTTATAAAAACTCAAACAAGAAAAAGACATTTGACTAATACTACCTTTGCATTACTGTTGCAGTTTCCCCTTAAACTTTTTCCTTTGAAGAACAAAACTGTGATTAATAAAGAATTCTATTTGTTTGCAATTGTATTAGTTTGAGGCAAAAATATATGTCATATATTTATAACCGAGGCTTTTTTGAGGTTTGTAAAAATCAACAAATGATATTATACCTGAACCATAATATTAAAAGAGTTTGGTACCACTTATATTAAAAAAGTATAACACTAACTTTTGTTGCAACAAAATGAAAAAAAAATCACGTGACAAGATAGAACACAGGACAACATACATGACATACAAAACAATTTACAATTAAAGACAAATGGATAGAAAATTATATTTATAACTATACAAGAGAAAATTCAGAGATTAGTTATTAAAGCAATGCAGTTTTAAAAAAACACAGACAGGTAAACAAAAGAGTTAAATATTTCTATAAGCAAGTCATTACCATTTTATTTAAAATTTTCAATAAGAATTGATAAATTGTGGTATTAATTTAGTAACTTCAGACATTTTTATTATTTTATATTACTTTATTTTAAAACTTTGTTGTATGGAAATAAGGAAAGCCCATGTTTGAAATATTAGTCAATATTTAGGATTAGAGGCAGTTTGCATTTCTGTTGCCAGGCAACCATACCTTTAAGAAAGTTAGGAAGATTTCCAGCTGTTGCATTCCTGAAGGGTTAAAATAATTAATTTACTGGACTTATTTAAAGTAAAGTTTTTACCTTTTTTGTCTTTGTTTTTGTTCCGTTTTGTTTTCAGTTGCTTCATGTTTTTAGCGACGGTGCTTTCTGTAATAACTATAACTTTTTACTTTTAAAACAAAGAAAACAGAAATACCTGAACCAAGAGAAACTAACTCAATTACATTATTTTAAAGTACAGGAAGCAGCAGCGAATTTCCCAAACTGAGAGAGGATATAAAGGAAAACTTGACTGGTATGTAAAAATCTTTGAGAAAGAAGGTTGTATTATTAGCTCTGAGTGAGGACTGAGGGTGGGTTAAAGCAGTTGGGCACCCATAACCCTGGTTTTTATCCTGGTTCTGAGAACAGAGTGGGGATTGTTACCTGTTCTTGTAAAACCTGAATTTGTTCCCCCAGTGTCTGTTGCTTTTGTCTACATGCCAAATAGATTGCAGGAGTGCCCTTTCCTGCTGTGGTTTACTGTTTTGGGGCAACTCCATGTGTTATTGCATTAATTTTAGGTGTTAAATTGCTTACTTTTATTTTTTTTTATTTTGAAATGTTTTTATTCAACCCCTCCCCCCATGTTAAGCTTCTGTTTTCTAATGTGCTTTGTGACCCATTCAATTTTTTCCTTTATTTGATTTACCACGTCAGTGAAAGTATTGTTTGCTATTTTTTTTTTTTCCATTTTCTACACTCTGCAAGCTTTGATTTCAAGCTTTTATTTTTCTTCTGTGATCTTTTTGGCTGTTGTCAATCCAATCAAATTTATGATTTATTACAGGCATCTATCTTGCTGTTATTTCCTCCTCAACACAGGATTCTATGATTCACTTGCTTATTCAAAAACTAAGATCTATCCAATTTTTACACTGCAGCTCCCTGGGGAGGCTATGCCACTGTTTAACAGACTGCATTATGAATATGGGGAATAAGGACAACCCAGGGAATTACAGATCAGTCAGCTTAACTTTAATACCCAGAAAGATAATGAAGCAAATAATTAAGCAATCAAATTGCAGACACCTAGAAGATAATAAGGTGATAAGTAACAGTCAGCATGGATTTGTCAAGAACAAATCATGTCAAACCAACCCGATAGCTTTCGACAGGGGAACAAGCCTTGTTGATGGGGGGAAGCGAAAGATGTGGTATATCTTGACTTTAGCAAGGTTTTTGATACTGCCTCACATGAGCTTCTCATAAGCAAACTAGGGAAATACAACTGAGATGTGGCTACTAGAAGGTGGATGCCTAACTGGCTGGAAAACCATTGCCAGAAAGTAGTCATCAGTGGTTCACAGTGAAGAAAGAAGGGGATATTGAGTGGGGTCCCACAGGGATCAGTTCTGGATCCGGTTCTGTTCAGTATCTTCAACAATGATTTAGACAATGGCATAGTGAGTACACTTACAAAGTTTGTGGATGATACCAAGCTGGGAGAGGTTGTAAGTGCTTTAGAGGATAGGATTAAAATTCAAAATGACCTGGACAAACTGGAGAAATGGTCTGAAGTAAATAGAATGAAATTCAATAAGGACCAATGCAAAGTTCTCCACTTAGGAAGGAACAATCAGTGACAGAAATACAAAGTGGGAAATGACTGCCGTGGAAGGAGTGCTGTGGAAAGCGATCTGGGGGTCATGGTAGATCACAAGCTAAATGTCAGTCAACAGGGTAACACTGCTGCAAAAAAAAGCAACCCTCATTCTGGGATGTATAAGCAGGAATGCTGCAAGCAAGACATGAGAAGTAACTGTCCTGCTATTCTCCACACTCGTTAGGCCTCAGCTGGAGTCTTGTGTCCAGTTCTGGGCGCCACGTTTCAGGAAAGACGTGGACAAATGGAGAAAATCCAAAGAAGAGCAACAAAAATGATTAAAGGTCTAGAAAACATGACCTAGGAGGGAAGCTTGAAAAAAATTGGGTTTGTTTAATCAGGAGAAGAAAAGACTGAGAGGGGACATGACGACAGTTTTCGATTATATAAAAGGTTGTTATAAGGAGGAGGGAAAATGTTTTTTTCTCATTAACCTCTGGGGATAGGACAAGAAGTAATGGGCGTAAATTGCAGCAAAGGCAGTTTAGGTTGGACATTATGAAAAACTTCCTAACTATCAGGGTGGTTAATCACTGGAATAAATTGCCCAGGGAGGTTGTGGAATCTCCATCATTGGAGATTTTTAAGAGCAGGTTAGACCAACACCTGCCAGGGGTGGTCTAGATATTACTTAGTCCCGCCATGAGTGCAGGAAACTGGACTAGATGACCTCTCGAGATCCCTTCCAATCCCATGATTCTATGAAAAGATTTTCCCCAATATTCAACATTCCTAAGCATTCCTTTGCGTCCCATTTTCCTTTTGGAGCACCCTGATCAATTCAACTCCTCTCTTGGTATTTGCTCCTTTCAAAGACATTAAATGTATACCCCTTAGCTGCGGTGCAGACAAGCCCTCTAGCTCTTTCATCATTTTGTTGCTCATCTCCTGTTTGGTCAACAGCCAAGCTATCAATAATGGCAATAATGAAGTGCCCATAACTGTACCTAATAATCTTCTAGGTGTGGTTTTACCAGTCTCATATCTATTGAGAGGGATTATCCCCTCATTGGTCCATAGCAATGTAATGCCTCTGAGTGTGCAGCCCAAAGTGGCTTACCAGAGTCCATTGCAATTTCATATCCAATTAGCTATCAGCTTCACTTTGTCCACACTTTCCAGATATCTTCCTCTTGCTGAATAGCTGTGTTTTGAATTATTCATCCCTAGATGATACAATAACTTGCATTTTTCCTGGTTGAATCTCATTCTGTTTTTTTTTTTTTCTGCCTTTCTCATGTTTTTAACGTGGTGGTCCCTCCTTCCTGATGAGTGTTTGGAGAGAAATTCTGATCCCATTGAAGTCAATGGCAAAATTCCCATGGATTTCAGTGGGGCCAGGTTGTAACACTTCTACTTTTCCTCTATAAATTATACTGCTTCTGCAACTAAGTTTTGTTTCATAGCATTTTACTGTAGATATTAAAGCAATTTACTATTATGATAGCTAGTAGAAAATGACATACACCCCTGGGTGAAGGGCCAGTGCAGGTCTGTGCGTCTGATGTGCCAGTTTCAGCCCTGTGCACTTAAATTCTGCTATGGGCTCAACTGGGACTTAAGTGGTACAGTGCTGTTGCACTGGCCCCTCTGCACAAGGGTGAATTTCCCCTATAATGAATTCTTTGCAATCTCTCTTCTTATGTAGGTAATGAAGAAAGTTCCACATTGCCAATGGCTTAATGATTTATCAGACTGGTGAGATGGACACAATTCTGCATGGACTTACCCCCACTGATGTCACTGGGGGTATAAAATTAGCCGGAAGTTAGCACTATGTGATAAACCATATAATTGACTGCTGACTGGAGTCAACCTGCAATCATAGTTCACTTCATAGCCACGTCAGAGCTGGGATCTCACTGCCATGAGACCTCTCACCGTCCTTCATGCAAAAACCATATCTGGGACTGAAGAGCACAGAGATGAACATCACTCTGTGAACCCACTTTTGCCCTGGCTTCCATGCCAATGTCACATCTGGGACAAGGAACATAAAGGCACTTTTTAGTTTGATCATTGACCAAGTGAAGGGTAGATTTGTACTTCGGGCTTGTTATTATTAATGTCTGAATTGGTAATTCTTGCATAGTCTTGGTCATTAGTTTGTGGTTTCAGGGAAACCCACAAAATTGGTAAGAGATAGTTGAAATTTTTTGAAATATGCAGTTTTAGTGACTTTCCCCAAAATAATTTCAAAGGAAATACAAGTTACAGTTTTCAGTGAACATTTCATTCTGGTTTTGGCCCATTCTATAGCTGGTTGAAAATTTTCAAATTTGGAAACGGTGCTTTGAAATTTTTCATTTGACAAAAAACATATGCAAACATTTACAAAAACTGCATCTGATTTTTTGACCAGCTCTAAAAATTGGGTTCCAGGAAATGGTAAGTCTGTTTCATTTGTATCAGTGGTTGGGGGTTGATAACCGCTGGACTATTTATAGTGACTATCTTACATGGTTGCTGAAATGTGATTTTTCTGGGAGTATTTCACCGTGAGCATTTGTAAATAAAGATTTTTTTAAAGGATTTCCCCCCCTCATTGTAATGAATGAGGCAATCTCAGAAATGACTCACCAGGTTCCTCTGGATTAATACAGAAGGTAGGGTTTGGGTGGAGTTGACCTAAAAGGGATGTGTGAAACTCATTATTTCCTTTTCTCAAGATCAAGCTGCTTCTGTTGCAAAAGATGAATCTAATATTACTCATCCCTTTAAAAAGGATGATACTACTGATGTTACTGGCCTGATAACTGCCAAGGCAGAGGAAATTCAAACTCAACTTCAAAAATATTTTCAAAATTAGATTTTCAGGTCACACAAGATTAAATCAGAACTGAAAAACTGAAAGGCACTTTATGACACTTGATGGAGAACATTAGGAATTAGAATTTTTTTAACATATTTCCAGAATTAAAAATCTGAATATTTTGAGTGTAAGTAGAGCTCTGATGTTTACCCTTCCTGATTTGTTAAGGGGGGAAAAAATGAATCATGGTTTTAAATGTATACCTCGTTTACAAATTGAAAAAGCTTTATGTATTCTTTTTTTACTTCCGGCCCTCAAGGCATAATTAGTGATAATAAAAAATGGTGGAATCTCTTTTCCTGATCACAGCTGAACTCTGATTGTGACCTTTTGTTCCATGTGGAGGATAGGGACAGAGATTGCTTTCAAATTAGAAAGAAAAAAACAGTGATGTTTCCTACAAAAAAAATGTACCGGGAATGACTTTGCTGTCATTTACATCAGCGTAAATCAGAAACAACCCCAGTGAAGGCTAATGAGTTACCCTGGTGCAAAATGATCTTAAATGCGCTCAGAATCAGTTTCACAGTATTTACATGTTTCCTGTTGTGTCTTGTGTTACTCAGGCAAGGGGATGCAGAGATGAATCACTGAAAGCAAAGTTAGTAAGTGGGTTTTGAAACTTCACGGGGTTTTTGTCCAGTCAATCTTTGAACTCTCTTTCGAGGGCAATAAATACACCTTTATAGATTCTGATGGCAGAAAAAAGATTTTTCGATTCTAAATCCCTGCCCTCTGAGGTTCAAGAAGAAGAGTTATTTGACATAATTGCTGATGATGTTCCAGAGATCTTTTTTTTTTTTTTGTACTGACCAGAATGTTAATTAATTGATTAATGAATTCAGCCCACTACATAATGTCGTTTATACTGGGTAATTTTGTTTTATTCTAATAATTCAGTACTTTCATATCTGGGCATCTATTAGGCATT
This sequence comes from Emydura macquarii macquarii, assembly GCF_026122565.2. Classification (NCBI taxonomy): domain Eukaryota; kingdom Metazoa; phylum Chordata; order Testudines; family Chelidae; genus Emydura; species Emydura macquarii. The sequence continues at coordinate 4,381,044 of NW_027131688.1, forward strand.
TTTTCCCCTTCCTGCAGTACCAGAAACTGAGGACAGTCTTTAGTCTGCTGGACTTTTTTCTTCATTCTGTAAATCATTTGTACCCCAGTAGCACCCAGAGGCCCCCGGAGAGATTGGAGTCCCATTCTGCTAGCTGCTGTTCAGACACAGCTCCACCCAGAGGACATTCCAAAGCAAGGACCAAGTGCTGACCCCCCTCTAGGCACTGAGCACAGCTGTACTCCGTGAGTAGTCCCGCTGAGGCAAATGGAGGAGTGGGCCTACTGTAAAGGAGTGTGTTTAGCAGGGAGGAAGATGCTACTCAGAGTCAGTAGGGAAGGAAGACATTTAAGGCGGCTGGGCACCCCCCTGCTTTCCTCCTCTCCAGGCCAGCTTTGCCAGAAGGGTCAGCATAGGAGCTTACATATGTTTTAGTCATTAGGACAGTTTTGTACAAGGTGCGTCTCAGGATCTGGCCCTCTAACACCAACTGACTGAGTCTCAGGACACCGCTTCATTGTGCAGGCCTCCGAGCTAATCGGCAGCCTCTCGGGATTGTTTCTTTCCCACCTTTCTAGATGCTGGTGGAAGCATGAGAGACACTGTGCAATCCGCCACATTTGCAAATCATCATTTAATTGTCTATATAAGTTCCACCAGGAAAAGGCTCAGGTCCAAAGAATGACTCTGGTCTTGGAAGGCTTGGAAATGATTCTAGGGCATTTCTGGGCCCAAATGCTCCCAGGAAATCTGAATGGAGACTGAAGGTTGCCACTAAGGCTGAAAAAAGGGATTGACATACCAAGTGGCTCTGAAAAGAGACCAACTCATCACTCCGAGGCATTTATACATGACCCAACTCTTGTGATATTTGGTCGTTTAAGTTGCGTTTTAAGTTTGCATAAATCTTTGTTTGTTTGGTTTTTTTTGAAGAACAAGTTAGGAAGTTAGTTAGAGAACGAATGTGATATGTACATGTGATAAGAAGGCAGAAAGGAGGAAACCCTAAATCTCCACGGCAACAAAGGGGAGTGACGATACTTTGTTTTAATAACGTTTTACAACCCAAATGGCCAAAGAATGCAAACAAGAGATAAACCCAAAATACAAGAGGACTCGCCCCAAGGACAGGAACAAGACAAAGTGTTTGAGAGAACACGAAAACGGTCATGCTTGCAACAACAGGCGGGTGCTTGATGATCACACCAGGATGCAAAATCAGCATGACACAGAAAGACCCCTGGATCTGTATGGGGATGAATCGCTATAAAAACAGGGTGAAAACATGGAGACTTTGGGTTCATACTGCAAACATCCAGGAGCAGCGAATTTGCGACCAACAGAGTCCGGCTCCGTCTTCATCTTCAGCCCACCTGGCCAACGGGCTTGCTCGAACTACTCATGGGCTGGTAATTATACTCTGCCTGCAGGACATTTGTGTGTGTGTAGGCAATTGCTTTTTGAAACCTCTACATTCACAATAAATGCACCGTATTGCCTTGTCCCTCCGAATAAGTTCCTGCTGTTTTTTTTTCTTTTGTAAGTGAAACAAGGGATGGGGATCTTGATTTTTGGGGTGAGCCATACCGATGGCCAAAACCAAATGTGGGGTAATTGCTAGCTAATATACTGAATCCTGGGTAAGGCCATGTTTGACGCAGACTTTGTGTGTACCGAAATAAACAGGCACTTCCATTCCCAGCAATGAATTGGTCCATGCCAAGCATTCTATCAAAGGAAAACCCGAGTGAGTGCATAGCTTGAAGCCAATTTTACAATAGTCCCTATATGATCCATCCAAGATCAGGGCCCCACTGTGCTGGAGCTACATGGATACCAAAAGGGAGACAGCTCTTGCCTCAAAGATCTCAGTGTAAATAGGCAAGACAGACAAAGGAAGGATTAATATCCCCATTTAACTGATGAGGAATTGAGGCCCAGAGCAATTAAGCGACTAACCCACCGTCAGAGAGTGAGCCTGTGACACAGCTGGGAGTTGTGCCCAGATCTACTGAGTCTTAGTCCACTGCCTTATCCATAAGACCATGCTTCCTGCAGGGCCACATCAGGCAGGAGAGCAAAGGAAAAACCGAGATGGGACTGGGGAGCACAAGGAGGGGGGGGGAAGAGAGAGAGAGAGAGAGAGAGAGAGAGGCTGAGGGTAAAAATATTGAAAATGAGAGGCAAAGCCCTACAACGGGAGTGAGGGGTGAATGTAGCAAGAGAGGAACAGAAGGGATTGGAGAAGGGTGTCAAAGAAAATGAAAACAATTCAAGAAGGGTAAAAACAAGAATCCAGCTTCTGGGAAACATTCTATGGGCTGCATACTGTGACAGATGACCGGCTTCCCCTTAGTGAGTCTCACGCTTTCTTGTCTGTAGTGGGCCAGGGGGTTGCCCGTTACCCCGTCTGCCCAGGGGAGGGGGTAGGGACCCGGGCCCACCCACTCCTCCGGGTCCCAGCCCAGGGGCCCTATGAGAAGCAGCTTTGTGCTGCTGGTACTGCGTTTCCAAGCTGCACAGTCTTCCCCTGGGCGAATTTTCCCCCTCGTTCAGTCCTTTTGGCTTCTTGAGCCGGTACCTTCCTCCTGGCCACTCCACGCCAGAACTCTGCTCTCCAGTCCATTCCTCAGCACAGCACAGCACAGCACAGCACAAACTCCCTCCAGCTCATGCCCTGACTGTTTGGAGCAGCGGGCTTTTATGGAGCACCTGGCTGGCCCTTAATCAGCCTCAGCTGCTCCTAATTGCCCCCAGTGGCTCTGAGTTAATCAGCAGGGAACAAGGCTCGGAGCATTCTGGTGCTCACATATCTCCCATCCACTACTTTTCTGCTGCCTTCTGTCTTCGCCCTATCACAATACGCAGAAGGTCAAACTAGACGATCAGTGTTTTCCCTTCTGGCCTTAATCTTAGACCCATGGCTTGTAGGGGAGTTCATTTCAAATTCTGTCCCTGTAGGCTGTTGCTTTTCCTTAAGAGACATTCCATCTACCGGAAAGTTTGGGAGAAAATGACTCTTGCAAGCTCTTCCATTGCTGGCTACTTCTTTGGGATAGTTTAGCTTCGTAATCCCTGTGTTCTCTGGGGCCTGATCCAACGCCTCTTTACATCAATGGAAAGACTCCCATTGGCTCCAGGGGGTTTCAGATCGAGCCCCTGGCTTATACAGATAAGAAATAATAATACCTAGCTCTTATTTCATTCCTAGCATCCTCAAAGCTCTGTTCTCTCAGTTACTGCCTGCTTCCGGCATGAATACACACAGCTAGCAAGCTTACAAGACATGCTTGAATCCTCACGCAGGAAAGCACTCACTGTTCAAACAAAGGTGTGAGCAGCTGCAAACAGACATTATGCACTAGAGACGGCTGAGAACAATTTTGCAAAATTCCCCTCACATTTTTCACTTGAAGTTTAAAATGTTGATGAAACTTTTGCAAGAAAACACCTCCACTGTGTTACATAAGCATCAATGTGCTGTGAAGCTTTGCTGGGAATAGACACTGGCCCCTCTCTGCCTGGAAAGAGAGCTATGGACTGGCACTGCTGCATCTCCCATTGAAGCTCTATGCTGCAAATAAGGCGCAAGGTTATGATGAAGTCTGAGACAGCGTTTAAAACACAGCTCCATTCCATTTCCATTGCTGGAACAAACAGTGGTATCTCAATCATCTGCAGCATAGAGGGATGCTGCATGTCTTCAAGCTCTTGTGTGCACTGCAGTATCTCTATTGGGAACGGGGGAGAGGAAAGGTATACTGGTGGCTGACTCCCGTGCGAAGACTTCGTATTCAGAATCGCAATGATCACACAGCAGATAGCACATGTTTCTTCCCACCACTGCCTCAAATATGATTACGAACGAAAGGAAATCTATTTCAAGGAATGGAAGTAGCATTTGGCTGCAAATGAAACATTCTCATTTTAATCAGAAATCTTTTCAGTCATTTTCAATCAGTCACCCAAGATCAGGCCAGAAAAAACCCTATTAGTAGATTTATTCTGTGGATTGTTATGACTGACTGTGCGAACCAATATAGAAAAAAACTGATGGGTTTCTTGTGGGAGAATTTATATGCAGGGTCAACTTTTTTTTTCTTAAGAGAGGCAGGCAATTACCACTACTTTTATTTAATGATGCTTTCTTTTATTCCAAGAAATATATCATATTCAAAGACTACAAATTTCAGCATTCATTTAAAATAGAATTATTGATTCATCCAGCATCCAATCTGCTATCTCATATTGATGGATGATGAAAAAACTCCTCCCTCTGCTAATGGCATCAAGCTGTTCACGCCAATCCAAAAATGGTAAAGTGAACTACAAAAGAATGAACAATACAAGATGAATGTTGGGAACTGGTGACTTGCTATAAAGTGCAGCCGACAAGTTCCTCGAGACAAACTGCATGTCTACATTACATATCACCTCTGGATTGCTTCCTTGCTATGTATAATGGGAGACAGCACAATACTTGTGTTATTTACAGTTCTTTAACACAGTGCAAAATTCATTTTGTGTGGTTGGAGCACATCTCTATACACGTCAACCTAGCATGAGAGCCAATCAAAAATTTCCTGTAGAACTTTTTTTTAAATGGAAAACTGCCTTTTTTTTTCAAAACCACAATTTGAGGGAACATTTTAATTTAATTTGAAATTTTCCACTTTTTCATTGAAAAGGCAAAGACAAAGATTTTGCTATAAAAATAATTTTTGGTAAAAATTGTTGGCTTTTAGTTAGGATTAATCAGCTGGAAAATTTCCAAACATTTTTGAGAAAATCTAAATTTTTCACTCCTTTCTAAATTGTTTGTAGGCAGACCTCAGCTCAGCGTGAATTGTTCACTCTTTTTAGGGCATTCACTGTCTTCTGACCTGCTCTGCCTACCATTAATAGCTGAGGTTGAAAGCACATATATAAACACGGTTTTGACCCATCAGAGTCAAAGTTTAAAATTAACTTATGAAAACAAACCTTTGTGAGAGTTTTGTGTACCTTGAAATGTGTATGCTCCATGACCTTATGATGATATGTATTATTCTGCTTCCGAAAGGTTCCACCCAAGACAAGTGCCCCATTGTGCTAGGTGCTGTCCAAACATATTACAAGAGACAGCCTCCACTCTGCAGCATTTACACCTAAATAGGCAAGAAAGGACATATTATTTTTCAGACAGAGAGCTAAGGTGCTGAGAGATTAAGTCCCTTAGCTATGATCACACAGGAAGGCTGAAAGATGCTGAATTCAGCCCAGGTCTCACGAGTTCCAGTCTAGTGCTTTAACCACTAGATCATACTTCCCCCCTTATTCATACCTTGTGTACACGTGGGGCCTCCCCTGCCCCAGCTACTTGGAGATAGATGGGTGCACGTCAAGCTAATCACCTGTGAGGACGGATCAGAACTGTAAAATGATCAGAAGGATGTCAAGAGAGGCGTAGGTGCTAATGAGACTTTAATAATGGTCAATTTAGGATGCAGAAATGATCTGTCTTAAATAAAATGAGCCAGACTCAGCTCAGGGATAAGAAGCCAGAAAGGAAGAGTTGGGTCGTGGAGGGCACTGCCTGCCTGGTGAGATTCAAGGCAAGCCATCAGAGAAGAGATTGTTATAATAATAAGCAGCCTGTGTGCATGTCTACCTTACCTAAGAGTTATGCAGGCCTGTCTTATCCCAGAGACCTGGCCTCTGGGTGTCCATCCATTCCTCGACAACCTCCACCTCAGCCTCTCTCCTTGGTCTCCCCCTCTGTCCTTCAAATGACTCCCTTTCAAAATCCAGCCAAAGGTCTTTGTTCGCTCCTGCGTCTGCTGAACGTGGTTAAACTGGTCCCTGCATCTCCGCAGGGCGTCAGAGGTGGGCTTCAAAGCAGGGGGCTCTGTGTTGTCTCTCATCCCTCCAAGCCTTTGCCAGGGGGTGTGAGATCAGGAGCCATGCCCCCACTCCCTGGTGCCAGATTAACTCCACGTGTGCGTACAGTGAGCCCCGCACTAACCCGGACAGGAACCGGCGTTCAGAAGTCATGACGGGTAATGTCAACCGTAGGCTGTCAGGCTCAGATGCGGTAAGGACTAAGGTGCACACTTCTCCCCTTCCCCTCGGTCAACTGCTGTACGGACTCTAACCCAAACTGCCCCTACCCCAGGGGAATGTGATGGGTTATTTGGTCCAGCTCTCCACCTTCACTGTGGTACCACTGCAAACGTTCCCTCTCCGCCCCCCCCCCCCACCGCTTGTTGGTTGGCTTTGCACCAGCAGCACTAGTCGGCAATAGCATCTTTGACTGAACACTGAAATCCCAGTTATTGCAGGCAGTGCTGACTTATGGGATGCACTAGGCTAGTCTTGCTGCTGCCAGATTCCTCTGGAGCACAATGCATCTCCATGTGCTCTTTCGCGTTGTGCTGAGGAGAACACCGCCTATTTCAAATACGCAGCTTTTCATTTGCTTTCCATTAGCCGGGAAGAAATGAGGTGTGGGTGCCTGACTCCTCCTCCCCAGGTAGCATCTGTAAAGAGGAAGAAAAGGTTTTGAATTCTCTGGGCAGATGCAAATGCTAATTTTTCAGCACAAGAGGTTGAACGTCTGAAACGAAATGAAGGAAAGAGGAATAACGTGCAGGCTGAAGGTTTTTAGCAGGGGTGTGTTCTCGCCAGCAGGAACCTGGCCCCCAGGCTATCAGGCAAAACAAAGGAAACCTGTCGGACTGCTGCTGCACCCTGAGGAACGTGCATTGTGAGTGGGATTTTCAAAAGTGTTTGGTGCTGGCCTAACACCGCTTCCACTGACTCCCATTAGTTCCAGGGAATGGAGTGAGGCCACGTTAAAGCCTGAGTTATTTGCTGAGTTAGCTTGAAAACTTCACCCAGAATTGTTTTTTGAAGTTCAGCTACTTCAAGTTTGCCAGACTACGGAGTAGGAACAAATAGTGACATTTAGCCAGTGTTGCAATTTCTATTTTTTGTCCACAAGATGCACTGCTTCAGTTCAGACCCCAAAATATCATGGGTCATCAAGATTTTCAATGCCTCGTTTGCCAGTCTTCCACTTCTTTGACTTATCTAATATACAAAAATGTGATTTAAAAAAAAATAGACTTTTTTTCTTTAAACTCTAAACACTAAACTGTTCTGCTGCATGTATTTAAAAAGTTATGCCATCCATCACTTGGGCACCGCCCACCACTAAAAATCACCGATGCATTAACAAAGTCTGATTTCCCAAATAAAATACTCATGAATAAAAGCACTGCTCACCGGGATTACAAAATAATCTAATAGTTAATTAAAAGCTTGACCAAACAGATAAGTCTCACACACCATTTGGCAGCTCATTAAAAAGATCAGAATCCAGAAGCATGAGGACTATACTGAGAAGATCTGACAACCCTTCAACCCAAGGAGCAGAAAGCAAAAAGACCCTGCAGGAAACGTGGGACTGCTGTGTTGAGTCAACAACATTTCTTGTTAATCACTGACATCAGGAAATTTTAGGACTAGACAATCTGATTCATGGTAGCAATGAGAACCATGGAATCAAGAAGAAAAAAAATAGTATATTAATTGGAGCTGGGATAATAATACAAATATCACAAAGCAACCATCTTAACTCAGGCCCAGCCTAAATGGTATTCTTTCAAGCGGTACTTTCAGGCACAAAACCCTTCCAAACACAAAACAATTATGTGTACACGTTAATAACACGATTAAACAGTCTTAAATACAAGTCTACATACATATCTAATTAAACCATATATTAATGTCATCCGTGTCTCCTTTTAAAGTGTATGTACAAACTTATTCTAAAGATCCAGCGATTACAAGTATTTTATGGAAAAATGTTTAGTGTTGACAAAAATATCTCATGATAACATTGCTCATATAACAGCATTCCTTAAGAAAATATTTAGCAACCAAAAGAAAAACATAATACATTAAAAAACTGGCAATCCATGAGTTATAGTTAAGGTGCTGAAATTTGCATGTGTGTATTTTTGTTAATTAAAAAATCTCTTGGATTGAGATCTTTGTTGCCACATTCCCAACACGGAGTAAAATTTAACACCTGAAACATAAACCCCTAGATTTGTAAGGATGGTCCAGTGGGCAGGTATTGTATGGAGGCTCAGGACTTGTCTCAACCACTGATCACTTGGGCAAGTCAGTTTTGCTATATCTCCTCTCTCACCTCCTGCCTATCTTGTCTATTTAGTTTGTAATCTCTCTGGAGCAGGGATTGTCTTACTCCGGATCATTCAGCACCTAGCACAATGGGACAGCCGCCGATACAAAAACAATAATACTGCTGAGATCTCCTTTGCTGTAGGAGTCACACCAGTAGACGTGCTCTAGCAATTCAAAAACAAACAAAATCAATCAACACGAGAGGGAGGGGGAAAAAAATCCCAAACTTCTCCTTGCTTGACTTGTCTCAGACTGTTAGTGTTTCATGAGAGACTGCAACAGTAATTTAATAAATAGTATTTAATTAAATATATCAAATTAGAGTTGCACAAATATTTGCAAAGCTCGTGTTTGTGGTATGCTTGAGGTAATTAACAAAACACTGGAACAAATTCAGTGTTTTCCCCTTTTTTTGTGCTGGAGGAAACTAGGAGGAATAAATTATGCACTTATTCTGTGCGGGCCGTGTGCTGTCTAGTTGTTTGTTAATAGCTTTGCTTTTCCTTCTGACTATGTATTATTTATGTACATTAAAGAACAGCAGACAATACAACAGAACTTGGCCCTCGGCCTGTTCACTTAGAGCAGGGAATAGAAAGGTCACACTGCAGATTATCTGTTTCCTAGCACACAGGTTTATATGCTAATTAGGTGGGCTGGTAAATGCAGATTGAAACATCTCAAGATTCCTAGCACATACCAAAAGGTGGACTATGATTATTTTTATGTTGTGTTTTGTTTTGAGAGTTCACAATGTGTGAGATGTGTGCCTTCACCCCTCCGCTTCCCTCAGCTGCTACCAAAGCCAGGTGAAAAACTCCACGGCTGAACTGAAATGTTCAACGTGCATTTTGTTGATGCCACTTGATTTGGGTTGGGTTGTTTTTTTTATTAGGGCAGAATAATTTCACACTTTTTCTACCTGGCTGGATTTTGAAGGATCAAATACGAACTAAGAGCAGAGTTTACCAGCTCTCCACTGCTCCCCTGCCCATCGCTGACTGTTCCCTTTATCAGACATATCTAGTCTTAAATTAATGCCTTCATCCCCAAATGATCTCCAGCGAGGTGGACTCCTGCACTGAGACTCATCGCCGTTGACGTCACTAGGGATCTGCCTTCATGTAGGGGCTTGCCTGCATACATTCATTTGTAGCATCACGGCTTAAAAGCACATGCTGGCTAGAGCAGGGGTTGTATCTCACTGTGCATCTGTACAGCCCCTTGCACAGAGGGGCCCCAGTCTTGGTTGGACCCCCTAGGAGCTACGGCAACACAAAAAACAATAAGGGTTTTAAATACCCTACAAGTTTTGCATTCTCTATGCAGATCTTCACGTTGCACTGGTTGGAGCTGGACCTGAATGCCCAAGGTTGACATTGGCTTTGACTTAGCCTGTGCCACCACTATATTCACCATGACAGGGAGATAATAGCAGAGGACGGGACGGGTGCATACAGCAGAGATAAAAAGCTCGCTTGGAGATATTCTCCTGGTTCTCCCTGCAGTCATTATTTATGACATGCTTCATGCTCACACTAGGTTCAGTGCGAAGGGTCTATCTCTACTGCCACTGGAGAGGTGACCGCAGCTTGGCTAGCGTTAATCTACCAGGAAGTGGCAGGTAACGTACATGGAGCCAGGCGTGGGACGGGCTGTGACGGCCAGATGACACAGCCAGCTGCAGTTCCGCGCAGGACTTATGGAGCAGCAGCGGAGCAGGGAGCCAGCGGGGAGGGTCCCTGATGAGAGACATTAACTGATTTATTTCGATTAGATGCTGCCGTTCCTTATGGCAAGTCAGCGTTTCCACCTCCGTCTGTCTAGCACCACGTTACAGTCTGTTTCCATGACAACAGCGTCTTTCCCAATGTCTTTTTTTTATATGTCCTCGGTGGGCCTCGTCTTTTCCATCCTCCACCAGGCGGTACCCGGTCCAAAGACTTGTCTAGGAATACGTTTTTGGTTCCTTTGTTTTTTTACATCCGTTCAACATCTCCAGACCACTTCTGTCTCGAATCATCGTCTCAGCAGTCTAGTGGCCAGGCCTTTGTTACTTTAGCCCGCCAGCGAACACCGAGTGTTCTCCACAAGCGTGGTAGGCGGTAAGCTTCCTCTTATAGGCTTCTAGCCTGTAACGGTCGGGGTTTCACCATGACATTGTATAAAACAAAAACTCGTGTTGGCTTTGGATAGAGGCTGGACTGAGAGGGGAACTCTTGCCTGAAGAGGCCTGACTCTCCATTGGACTGCCCCAGGGGCTCAAACAAAAACTGCAATTGCTCCCTTTGACCTGTAACTGATTAAGCCTCTGTACCTAGAGTTTCGGCAACCTTTTCTTCTCCTGACAGCCCTGGTGACAGGCCCTGTCTCCTAGCTATTTGCCGAGTGGGTTTTGAGACCCACCAGGGCTATTACCCGTAAAGCAGCTGAAGTGTCTTCAAGTGTTTGCGTCTGAGTGGTGGTTTGCTTGGCATGTTGCTGGCACTTTAGGGATTCGGTGTACTCCGGCACCGTGCCGCTAGCGTAATTACATGTGTGCGCACAGAGGACTGTGCAAGCAGTGGGCAGATGGGCACTTATGATTCACACATTCCCGGCCTCCGGCCTTGACGACTGCATTACGCCTAGGAATGAAAACACCAGGTCAAGCCGCATGCAGCGGCGCAGCGCTGAGACGCAGCACCCTCTCTCCTGCTCCGCCCATTTCACTGCCTCCTCTCTGACCACATCGTGGTCCAAGCCTTCGGTAGTACCACGGAGCAGCTCGCTGGGGAAATGGCACGTGCTGCCAGAGGGACGGCCCTGCTCTGTGCAACCAGGACTGCTCTGCTCCTCTGTCACAATGGACCTGCCAGTCGCAAGAGTGGAGGCTACTGAGCCCAGCTGTCCTCCACTCAAGGTGGTCACCAATCGGAGGGGGAAAACGTGCATTTCTCAGAGCTAGCCCTTTCCCCCCAAACAGGAAGCTGGCAAGGGCAGAGCTGAGCAGCAGTGCGTTTGCGAATTATTAAAGGGCCCCAACATGACAGAGAAGAGAAACGCTGTAGAACGCCTAACCTGGTGTTTGCCACCAACGTGGTCACTTCCTACCCATGTGGGCAATTGGCTGTGCATATCCGTAGTCCCTTCATTCCCCCTGCAACCAGCTGCGGTGCTGCTGACTTGTTCTTCCACCTTTCCACTTCACTGAGCAGGAAGAGGAAAGCACCATATGTGAGCCTTGGGGGCTTACAATCCAGGCCTGACGCTGCTGCGTGCTGAATACACACAGTGCAATGGCAGTGCCTGCTTCGGAAAGCAAGTGGTCAGGAGCAGGAATAGTGTGGGGAGGTCAGTTCTGTAAATAGACAAACCGTTCCTTTTGGAAGGAAGGGGGGAAGAAAAGAAGGAAAGGGAGAGGAGAGGAAACAAGTCTCCATAGCAACTAGCACCACTTTCATTAGAGAAAGTGAGGAAAGAATCAAAGATAAGAAAGTAATCAAACCAGCTTAAAGCGTATAAAAAATAGAAATTGTTTATGAATAATATATAAGCCTGCTAAGCCCTCTTATGAATCAATTTAAAAGAAAATAGATATGTTGAATGAATTTAAAGGAAAAGGAAAATATATTTGAATTCAGTCCCTTCACTATAAATTATTTTATTTTGAATTACTGGTCTGCTTGGGAAATATCACAGCGAGGGAAGCGAATTAATAAAAACCCAAATCTCTAAATATACCTGTGTCCCCCTGTGTTGCTTTAAATGGCATGGAATTAATGACAGACATTTCTGGAGAACAGAGACAACTTAGATTTTCACAGTGGTCCCTTTTCTCATAATGCAAAAACAGGGACAGATTCAATTAAATTGAAATGTGGCCAATCCAAAACTGATAGAAGGAAATACTTTCCCACACAATGCAAAGTTAGCTTGTGGAACTCATTGCCACAAGATATGGAGATGAAAAGCTTTAAAAAAAAAGATTGGACATTAATATGGCTAATGAGAACAATTCAAGTTACAATAGAAAAGTTTAAAATGTAAGTGGGATGCCAGTTAAATAATTAAGAAGGGTTATAAACCCTCAGGATATAAGACAATCTTTAATTAATGGGGGGCTAGAAAAAATATTTCCCTAGAAGTTCTGGGCCCTGGACAAAGAGTAATAGAAATGCTGCATGAAGTTCCCATAGCTATCCTTCCTGCTAGAGGGCAGTGTGTATTAATTAGCTACACATGTTCATTAGCTGCACCCAGTACTTTTTGCAGAGTACAGAAACACATCTCCAAGTCTCAATTCACAGCTTGGGTACGTTGCAACAGTCAAGAAAAATTTTGCTGTTCTCCAAACACATGCTAAATAACACCATTAATCATAGAAGCAGACAATAATATTGGCATGCCATGCACATTACTTCATAAATAGTGCACAATTACTTAGCAATTCCTTTTTTCTTAGGATGTCCTTGATGTAAGACTTCTGTCAGCATTCCTCTCCCCTGCTCTGCTGAAGTACATTAAAATCCTTCTTTGCAACTAGCATCCCACTCAGATACATAAATCCCAAGCTCCTAAAAGCAACTTTACAGGGAAGGCACTTTATTTATTAATGCACACATTTATATCAAGTGCCAGTCACTGCAACAACTTACAGTTTTTAATAAATGTACTGGTAAAACAATGCCACCCACAAAGCGCAGTCAAATCATACTGCTCTGCTGAGTAAACCCCACAGTCTTCAAACCTCACCTGGGCAGTAGGGGTGTGATGTCTTTTAAATAGGGACTTTATGTTTGTCAATGGACCCTGCAGGTCAGAAATTCCCTATTGGGCAGGAAGGATTTTCCATGATTTAGGACTTTACTCCACTGGCATGACAGGAACAGCCGTGCTGAACATAAAATCTTCCTGCCAGTACTACGCACTGTGTCCTGAAACCCAGGGCACTCCACTGACCCGCCTGTGAAAGCAAGTACAAGAACAAAGGGCCAGCTAAGGAAACTGGAAGATGGCCAGTTCAAAACTCCACAAAGGAAATATTTTTTCAGACCACACACAATCAGCTTGTGGAATTCACTGCCACCAAACATCATTGAGAACAAGGGGGAAAAAATCCCTAAATACCGAAGTTACTTAGGCACAAACACCAGTTTGGCCCATAATCCCCATTGACTTTCAATGGGAGTTAGATGTTTAGCTGGTGTTTGTGCTATTGATAACATTCCCTGTAGGCACTGGAAGAGGCCTTACACTTCTTAACATTTTTATCAATGACCTGGAAGAAAACGTAAGATCATCACTGATAAAATTTGCAGATGACACAAAAAGTGGGGTGGTAAATAATGAAGATGACAGGTCACTAGTACAGAGCAAGCTGGAAAGAAGCAAACAAAATGTATTTTAATACAGCCAAATGTAAACGGATACATGTAGGACGAACGAATGCAGGCCAGATTTACAGGATGCGGGACTCTATCCTGGGAAGCAGTGACTCTGAAAAACATTTGGGGTTCAGGATGAATAAGCAGCTAAACATAAGCTCCCAGTGAGATGCTGTGGCCAAAAGGGATAATGTGATCCTTGAATGTGTAGACAGGGGAATCTTGAGTACGAGTAAAGAGGTTATTTGCCTTCTCCGATGAGATGACTGGCTCTGTGGATGTGGGGAAAGCAATGGACATGATATACCTTGACCTTAGCAAAGATTTTGATAAGGTCTCCCATAGTATTCTTGCCAGCAAGTTAAAGTTGTATGGGTTGGATGAATGAACTATAAGATGGATAGAAAGCTGGCTAGATCATTGGGCTCAATGGGTAGTGACCAAGGGCTCAATGTCTACTTGGCAGCCGGTAACAAGTGGAGTGCCCCAGGGGTCAGTGCTGGGGCCTTTTTTTTTTTTCCAACATCCTCATTAATGATCTGGATGATGAGGTAGATTGCACTCTCAGCAAGTTCGCGGATGACATTAAGCTGGGGAGAGTGGTAGATACGCTGGAGGCAGAGATCGGATACAGAGTGAACTAGACAAATTGGAGGTTTGGCTAAAAAAAAATCTGATGAAATCCAACAAGGACAAGTGCAGAGTACTGCACTTAGGACAAAAGAATCCCATTCACTTCTACAGACTGGGGACCTACAGGCTAGGCAGCAGTTCTGCAGAAAAGGACCTGGAGTTACAGTGGATAAGAAGCTGGATATGAGTCAGCAGTGTGCCCAGGTTGCCAAGAAGGCTAATAGCATATTGGGCTGCATTAGGAGGAGCATTGCCAGCAGGTCACGGGAAGTGATTATTCCCCTCTGTTCGGCATTGGTGAGGCCGCATTTGGAGTATTGTGTCCAGTTTTGGCCCCCCACTACAAAAAGGATGTGGACAAGTTGGAGAGAGTCCAGCAGAGGGCAACAAAAATGATTAGGGGGCTGGAGCATAAGAATTATGTGGAGAGGCTGAGGGAACTAGGCTTGTTTAGTCTGCGAAAGAGAAGAATGAGGGGGGATTTGATAGCGGCCTTTAACTACCTGAGAGGGGGTTCCAGGGAGGATGGAGTTGGCTGTTCTCGGTGGTGGCAGATGACAGAACAAGGAGAAATGGTCTAAAGTTGCAGTGGGGGTGGTCTAGGTTGGATATTAGGAAAAAGGTTTTCACTAGGAGGGTGGTGAAGCACTGGAATGGGTTACCTAGGGAGGTGGTGGAATCTCCATCCTTAGAGGTTTTTAACGTGCAGCTTGACAAAGCCCTGGCTGGGATGATTTAATTGAGGTTGGTCCTGCTCTGATTAGGGGATTGGACTAGATGATCTTCTGAGGTCCCTTCCATCCCTAATCTTCTATGATTCTATTTTACCTCCGTAATTGGCACTGGTGCAACCACTGCTGGAATGTTATGTCAGTTCCAGTGTCCAGAGTTCAAGAAGGATGTTGATAAACTGGGGAGGGTTCAGAGAAAAGCCATGAGAATGACTAAAGGATTAGAAAACATAACTTATAGTGAATTCAGAAGGGACTGGACATTTATATGAATAGCGGAGTAACAAATAGTAAATCGTAACAAGAATAAACAAGAGTGTGGAAGGGTAAACTTCAGAACATGTGACAACTTCCAACTCTTTGCGTTTAGGAGGTAGCATTCCCTGATGGTAGATTGCGCAATAACTGTGTGGCTACATGGCATGTGACTTTTTGAGAGTGAGGGTCTAACTTAAATGGACAAAATATATTTATTGTAATTTATTTATCTATATTTAAATAATAATGAAAAGATGCCTGTCCAAGGCGGTACATGCCCTACCACCCCATTCCTGATACAATAAAATTCCAACAGCTGTAAAGTTATCATTTGGTTGATGTTTTATTTCCCATTGACAAAATATTTTCTATCATGAACCAAAGACCAGGAGCCTTGGTTCCCAAGATCTCACTCTCCTCGGGTTAGGGTACAAAGGAAGAGCCATTAAACAACGTGTTTCCGGCTTACACCTTCTCCTTACTAATCTAAGGCATCTCCCTCTGCCAGCTAGAGCTGGTTGATATTATTTATATGAATAGATTAGTCACCAAAGGGTGCAGTTTTGGTTGACACAAACCTATTCACGAATTTGACACGTCTTTCCCAAATCATTTCATCCCATGTATTTTTCCTGGGACTTCAATGCCATTCACTAAACAAGGAAGGGTGGAGGAGGAGGAGGCTGGCTATGAATTGCCTTTATGAGTGGCACTGAATAATCCAGGAGGCAGGGAAAGAGAGTGAGGATCTATAACCTAGTGATGGGTATATCACCCATGCAGGACATGGGAGAGCCAAGTTCATGTCTCTACTCCAATGACTAGAGTGGAATGGTTTCCAAAGGAGAAACTGCTTGACAACCATGTCAGAATATCCCTTAGCCCAGTGGCTAGGATGATCTTGTGTAATAGAGGGGACCCATGTTCCAATCCCATTTTCACCTCCAGCAGAGGGGGAAACATCTCCTGGGTAAGTGCCCTGAGTACCAGGCTAAACGTTAGAAAATGGTTGCTGCCTCCTCTCCAAATGTTTTGTGAATCTAGCCCTTTAAAACACCATGTTTTGTTGGGCTGGAAACACTTTTTTTTTTATTTGCCAAAATGATTTGCAATTTTTGGATTCGGCTGAGGTTGAACTGATTTTTTTTTTTTAATTTTTCAGAACTGTGAGCGAACCAAAACCCCAGTTATTCACCCAGCTCTATTCCCAGCTATCAAGGGGATCAAGGAATCCAAGGTCTCACAACCAAACTGCAATTTCGGAAGGCCACGGTCCCAGGATGTGGCCGTGTTGGTTCCAGCCTCTCAGATACCTGACTGTAGCTGTTACAGGGCTGCAGCTAGACAGGCAAAGAGTGACCCCCTCACCCCCAGGAATGGTTGCTTATCCCCTTCCTAACCCTCCACCGGCTCATTATATCACAGCAACCATGGCTCATTTCTAGGGGCCTCACAGCCCATAATAGAAAGCAAAGATCCCTCTCATTTCCTGACCCCAGGGGCACTTACCCCCATGTGGCGCTGAGAGGGTGGGACCAGACTATGATGTCGCAGAGCTGTGGCTCCTGTCCCAGGTGCTAAGTCCTGGCTGGCTGGGGAGGGCCTCTGCCATAGGCAGAGCCCCCCAGTAGCAGTGTGCGCTGGTGCTGATAGGGCAGGGCAAACGCAAAGCGGTTCAGAGCAGAGGCTGCTGCCTCCGCCCCCCTTAAAAGAAGCCATTCAGGTAGCTGAGGATACATCATAGTGATCTCATGCACATTCAACTCCTGTCAGTACGCCCCGGGAGCAGGAAGTCTTGGGGACAGTGCCACAGGCGTAGCTTCAGCACCTGGAAGCAGCAGCATGGAGGGACTGATCCAAAGCCCAGGGAAGTCAGAGATTCTTTCCATGGACTTCGGTGGGCGTGGGTCAGTCAGAAGGCCTGGTCGCTAGATATTGTCGTAACATAAAACCTAGCTCTTCTACGATGCCCTTCATCCGTAGCGCTCAGAACACTTCAAAAGGAGATAAGCATCATTATCCCCATTTTACACTTGAGGAAACTGAGGCAGAGGGCGGGGCACCCAGCAATCCATTGGCAGTCCTGGGACTAGAACCCAAGTCATCTGACGCCCAGTCCAGTACTGTACTGTTGCCTGCTCTATTGCTCATATACTAATTATATCAGATACTTAGGACTTTCAAGTCAACACTCTGAGGCTTGATAGGTTTTCGTCGCAAGACCAAGCCCAGTGTTCTTAGAATTACTGTGACGTTGGGAAGCCCCAGCTTGCACGTTTGCAACACTCACGCTCAGGAAAAAAACCTTCGGTGTTTGCAATAGTTTTAGTAACACAGTTAGCAGAGTTACAAACACGCCAACCCAGCCAGCTCGAGAGAGGGAGCACAGATTGAGCATCGTTCGCAGAACAAGCTGAAGGGTTCAGCATTACCTTCCTCCTCGTCACCATCACAGGTGGGCGTCATCCTGGCACCTTTCCTCACACTGCTGTGCCTTTCGCCCATAGGTCACTAGCCCATTTACCTCACGCTTACTAGCCTATGCCTCAGTTAGTTAGCATTGTAGTCTGGTGGCCGGGCATCTGCTGATGTTCCTAAACTGGGATCAGTTGTGGTTACCTGCCAGCCGTTTAGGCATTACAGTCTTCTGTCGTGTCAGGTCTTCTGGTCCAGGGTTACTCCTGGTTAACTGTGGATGCTAAGGTTCTGTGGGCCTTAAGCCTTGTCTAGCTAAGCTACTGTCTTACATGCCTGAGGCCTGTAGGCTCATTGCTTTACCACCTGAACTTATGGCTATGCCTTACCTAGCAAATACCTAAAGCCTGCACTACCCACTTGGCCATGCTGCCTCTGCTTCCTATGTACAAAGTGAGACACTCGACACGGACTGAGGTCAGAGCCTGTGGATCTTTGGTTAAGTGGATCCAGGATTTATTCCCCCCTGCATGGTAGGAAACCAGGGGCTGCAGAGACCTCTCCATATCTGCGGCTCCAGCAGAAACTTTGGAGTGTCTCTGAAGTCCTGTGCAGGGAGCATGACAGACCATGTTTTGTGTGTGGAGAAGAGACTGAGCTGCACACTGTCACTGTGAGGTAAATACAGATGAGGAAACTGAGGCACCATTTTTAATAACTTGTCCAAGACCATATAGTGAAGCAATGACAGAATCAAGAAGAGAACTCAGAAGTGCTTGTTTCTTTTCTGGTTTACAATCTCTTGCATTAATCTGCATGATTCCTAAGCCCTTTTTTCCACTACACAGCTCTTTAAAAAAATGCAAACATTCACTGCAAAATTTGAAATGCAGACACAACAGCACAAGGGGCAACCGAACTGGAAAATTAAAATGCACTAAGAGACCTCCTGTCTAGTTTCATTACCCACACTGAGAGAACTACTGCAGAGAGTGTGGGGGGGAATGGGGTAAACAGTGAATAGTAAATGAAATGTAATATTGTTCAGTAGCTCTGATCCATGATGCAGTTGTTCATACAGTTACCACCCTCCATAATCTTCACTTAAGCATGTGCCTCATTCAACCCCGTTGGCCCAAGGACAACAGAATTAAATGGCTGATGCAACACAAACCTGAACTCGACTGCAAATTTATCCATTTAAATGGTCAAGCACTAAACACTGTAGAAATTGGAATAAAAACAGCCTTAGTTAGTGTCTGAAGAAGTGTCTTGATTCAAATCCTTTTTATTACACTGATGGATTTTAAATGCACCAGTAACTGTCATTTTGCAAATTGGCAAATGAGATTAAAGATTTTCTAAATAAGGCCAACTGAGTAAATAAAGCAAGAGTCAGGAAAGGCGTCCGTGGTATAATGCTGAACATACACTTCAGCGCCTGCATTGCATAAAGGGCAGCAAAGCATTCGGCTTGTCAGCGTGCAGCTGGAGGTTGAATTGAAGATTGCCTGCGAGGACCACCTCTGTCACCTATGAATGTCAAATTTGAACGCTCCATTATTCCCGCAAACCCGTGATTGCTGTCGAAGTCGTTTAGAAGCAGCAGAAGCTGAAATCAATACTTGGCATTATTTTAAACAATAACAGAATGGTATTTTCTCTTCTCTCCAGTCAATTACAGAGATATTTTAAAGGGATGGGACGGGACATTGTGATGTTAGCAGTTCTTTTATTTCTGTTCATCTTTATTTTAATTAAAACTACACATCATACAGAATGTGGTCTTAGTCTTGGCCACTGACACCAAGGGCTTGTTCCAATGGGAGTCTTTCCCTTCACTCCAAGGGGAGTCCACTGGACTCTGCATCAGACCCCATCTTTAGACAATATTAGAATCATAGAATATTAGAGTTGGAAGGGACCTCAGGAGGTATCTAGTCCAACCCCCTGCTCAAATCAGGACTAACCTCAGCTAAATCATCTCAGCCAGGGCTTTGCCAAGCTGCAGCTTAAAAACCTCTAAAGATGGAGATTCCACCACCTCCCTAGGTAACCCATTCCAGTGCTTCACCACCCTCCTAGTGAAAAACTTTTTCCTAATGTCCAACCTAGACCTCCCGCCCTGCAACTTGAGACCGTTGCTCCTTGTTCTGTCATCTGCCACCACCGAGAACACCTAGCTCCATCCTCCCTAGAACCCCCTTTCAGGTAGTTAAAGGCTGCTATCAAATCCCCCTCATTCTTCTCTTCTGCAGACTAAACAAGCCCAGTTTCCTTAGCCTCTCCTCATAAGTCCTGTGCTCCAGCCCCCTAATCATTTTGGTTGCCCTCCGCTGGACTCTCTCCAACTTGTCTACATCCTTTTTGTAGTGGGGGGCCCAAAACTGGACCCAATACTCTAAATGCGGCCTTACCAATGTCAAATAGAGGGGAATAATCACTTCCCATAACCTGCTGGCAATGCTCCTCCTAATGCAGCCCAATATGCTATTAGCCTTCTTGACAACCAGAACACACTGCTGACTCATATCCAGCTTTTTATCCACAGTAACCCCCAGGTCCTTTTCTGCAGAACTGCTGCCTAGCTCTTCGGTCCCCAGTCTATAGCTGTGCATGGGATTCTTCCTTCCTAAGTGCAGGACTCTGCACTTGTCCTTCTTGAACCTCATCAGATTTCTTTTGGCCCAATCCTCCAGTTTGTTTAGGTCACTCTGTATCCTATCCCTACCTTCCAGGGTATCTACCACTCCCCCCAGCTTAGTGTCATCTGCAAACTTGCTGAGGGTGCAATCTACCTCATCTTCCAGATCATTAATGAAGATATTGAACAAAACCAGCCCCAGGACTGACCCCTGGGGCACTCCGCTTGTGACCGGTTGCCAGCTAGACATGGAGCCATTGATCACTACTCATTGAGCCCTATGCACTAGCCAGTTGTGTATCCATTTTATAGTTCATTCATCCAACCCATACTTCTTTAACTTGCTGATAAGAATACTGTGAGAGATAGTATCAAAAGCTTTGCTAAAGTCAAGGTATATTACATCCACTGCCTTCCCTACATCCACAGAGCCAGTCACCTCATCATAGAAAGCAATCAAGTTGGTCAGGCATGACTTTCCCTTGGTGAATCTGTGTTGACTGTTCCTGATCACCTTCCTCTCTTCCAAGTGCCTTAAAATGGATTCCTTAAGGACCTGCTCCATGATTTTTCCAGGGATTGAGATGAGACTGACCGGTCTGTAGTTCCCTGGATCCTCTTTCCTCCCTTTTTTGAAGATGGGCACTATATTTGCTTTTTTCCAGTCCTCAGGGACCTCCCCCTGTTGCCACGAGCTTTCAAAGATAATAGCCAATGGCTCTGAAATTACCTCAGCCAACTCCCTCAGCACCCTCGGGTGCATTGCATCCGGCCCCATGGCCTTGTGTATGTACAATCTTTCTAAATAGTCTTGGACCTGTTCCTTCAGCACTGCGGGATGTTCGCCTCCTTCCCATTCTGTGCCGCCCAGTGAAGCAGTCTAGGAGCTGATCTTGTCTGTGAAGACAGAGGCAAAATAGGCATTGAGTACCTCAGCTTTC
This sequence comes from Emydura macquarii macquarii, assembly GCF_026122565.2. NCBI lineage: Eukaryota > Metazoa > Chordata > Testudines > Chelidae > Emydura > Emydura macquarii. The sequence goes on from NW_027131688.1 coordinate 4,402,204, forward strand.
TCCACATCCTCTGTCACTAGGTTGCCTCCCTCATTCTCTAAGGGGCCCACACTTTCCCTAATCTTCCTTTTGTTGGCAACATACCTGTAGAAACCCTTCTTGTTCCCCTTCACGTACCTTGCTAGCTGCAACTCCAATTGTGCTTTGGCCTTCCTGATTTCATTCCTGCACGTTCGAGCAGTATTTTTATAATCCTCCCTTCTTGTAAGCTTCTTTTTTGTGTTTAAGTTCGCCAAAGACTTCTTTGTTAAGCCAAGCTGGACGCCTACCATATTTGCTATTCTTTCTGCACATCGGGATGGTTTGCTCCTGTGCCCTCAATAAGGTTTCTTTAAAATACAGCCAACTCTCTTGGATTCCTTTCCCCCTCATATTAGCCTCCCAGGGAATTCTGCCCATCAGTTCCCTGAGGGAGTCAAAGTCCGCTTTTCTGAAGTCCATGGTCCATATCCTGCTGTTCTCCTTTCTTCCTTTTGTCAGGATCCTGAACTCGACCATCTCATGGTCACTGCTGCCTAGGTTGCCACCCACTTGTACTTCCCCTACCAAATCTTCCCTGTTTGTGATCAGCAGGTCAAGAGAAGCACGGCCCCTAGTTGGTTGCTCCAGCACTTGCACAAGGAATTGTCTGTGACACTATCCAAAAACTTCCTGGATTCTTTGTGCTCTGCTGTATTGCTCTTCCAGCAGATGTCAGGGTGATTGAAGTTCCCAATGAGAATCAGGTCCTGTGAACTGGAAATTTTCCCTAGTTGAGTAAAGAAAGCCTCATCTACCTCATCCTCCTGATCTGGTGGTCTATAACAGACACCCACCACGACATCACCCTTATTGTTCTTGCTTCTAAGCTTAACCCAAAGACACTCAACTGGCTTAACTCCAGTTTCATACTGGAGCTCAGAGCAATCATAATGCTCTCTTACATACAGTACAACTCCTCCACCCTTTCACCCCTTCCTGTCCTTCCTGAACAGTTTATACCCATCCATGACAGTGCTCCAGTTATGTGACTTACTCCACCAAGTCTCAGTTATTCCAATCATATCGTAGTTTCTTGACTGTGCCAGGACTTCCAGTTCCTCCTGCTTGTTTCCCAGGCTTCTTGCATTTGTGTACAGGCACTTGAGATAACTAGCCGATTGGCCTACTTTCACAGTATGAATCGGGAAGCCTCCCCTGCTGCACCCTCCTCCTTCTGCTTCCTTGTGGTGTCCCTCTTCCCCACTTACTTTCGGGCTTAGGTCCCTGTCCCCCATTGAACCTAGTTTAAAGCCCTCCTCACTAGGTTAGCCAGCCTGTCTGTGAAGATACTCTTCCCTGTCTTCGTTAGGTGAATCCCGTCTCTTCCTAGTAGTCCTTCTTCCTGGAACAACATTCCATGATCGAAGAATCCAAAGCCCTCTCTTCGACACCACCTGCGTAACCACGCATTTACTTCCGCAATGCAACGGTCCCTACCTGGGCCTTTTCCCTGAACAGGGAGGATGGATGAGAACGCCACTTGCGCTTCAGACTCCTTTATCTCTTTTCCCAGATCCACATAGTCGGCAGTGATCCGCTCAAGATCATTGTTGTTAACTAGTGCTACAGATGAGCACATGTGCGCTAGGCCCTCTGCAAACATGGAGCTTGACATCATCCTGGCCTGAATGTTTTTACAATCTAAGCCCTCTGATTCAGGAAAGCATTTAAACACCATTACCTGATGGCGTTTCCAGTCTTCCCTGGACTAGATAGCAAGTTCAGGAAAAAAGTATTTATTTATTAGCTTTGAGCTTTTCCATGCAAAGAATGAAAGGAAGCAAAACATCCAGCATTCACACACGGTTTGAGATTTCAGGCACACGGTGGGATCTATATTATTATTATTATTGACATGCTTTTCAGGGTTCTAAACCAGCTACGACTGTTCAGCTAATTGAATTGCTTAATTGGCTGAAAGTTCTGGCCTGAGTGTAAAGAAAATAGTTTTCCACTCATGAGGTGGAGAGTCTGACAGACCGGCCTGCTCTCACTGCTGTGAGAGGAGACTGAAATGAGAGACCAGAGGTATAAAATGCCTCACTAATCTCTCGGAGGTATGGACTGTCTCTGCGAGTTGTCAGCGTTACCCACATGGTTCTACTCTCCCTGTTGTGGCTTCCCATGGGTCAGAAAGGATCTGTTTGTACTGAAGGCTGCCAGACCAGGGGAAAACAAATGTCACATCTGCTAGCTGTTTTCTGTGTTCCAACAACACAAGTGCAGCCTGTCACTTAGGTTCTGGAGGCATACATGTCTAGGGCCAAACTCTGCTCCCACTGAAAGCAAAGAGTGTTTACACTGATTGCAAGGAGAGTTGGATTGTGGACTTCATCCTCTGCCATATTTGATCATTTCTGCATAGTAAGAGTCCTCCTCGGGATGTATTCATGATTTAGTTTCCCAAGGAGGATGCATCATTTTCAATTACTCAGTGCTCAGCACCACCCAGAAACGAAAGGACAACTAAGACAGGGTTTAAAGTGGTTTCTTTAGCTGTGGAAGATATAAAGTGGGAGGAGTGTGATCCTAACAGCATCCCAATGCAAGAGGCCAGGAGTCTCACTGGTAACTGTTAGTGAGTTTCAGCTGCTCTAACCAGTTGAGTGTGCCCAGCTCACTAATTCATAATTTCATGTATTTTATATGTGTCATGTAAGGTACCACTGTGAAATAAATAACCCATTGATCATCAATATTCTTATTCGGGTGTGTGTACGGTAAACACTCAAGGGCCCATACACGTATGAAGGGTAAGGTGGAACCAAAATGTGTTTACCAGAGAAATCTGCGCTGTGGGTAAACAGGTTTCTCCCAGACAAAGTACCAGCCAACAACTGCAGCTAGGTATCATTTGAATCCATTAGCAATCACAAGTCAAGTGGCCATTCACTTGCATTTTAGAAAACAACAGCAGAGGAAAAAACCCAGCATGGAATTTCCTTTGCTAGCAGACTCCATGTCTCCTTCCTCACCGCTTGAATGAACTCTACTTTGGGGGGTAGCCTTCAGAAGAATCCATTTCAAAGATTCATTAGACTATAAAAGAGAAGGGCAAAGAACCCCAGGTTGCCTTTCACCTCAGAAGACAAAGGAATCCAGCACTTTGAAATTTGTGGGAAATCCTGCCCAGACGGATGGTCAGCCATCTTGCTGGGAGGTCGTGTGGTGAGACTCTTTCCTTGAACCAAGACTGTAGTTTTGTTAAGTCTTAGCCTCAAGAAAGTGTTTTTTTTTTCCACTTTTTTGGAACCATTTCTAACTTTAACTTGAACTCATTTAAAACTCTATCCCCTTTTGTTAATAACCTTGTTTTACTTTTAACCCAGTGCTATGTTTGAAATGAAGTGATAGCTACTGATAAGCTGAGCAATTTGTCTCTTTAGAGGAACAAACAAACCTTATTATTCCTCTGAAGGATCCAGGAAAGGCCTGGACACTGCAGAGCCCAAGGTTTTGGGATAATTTGGGACTGGGAGGTGTTGGGGTCATCATTGTGCTGCTGGTGTCAGAGTTGCTGGTCCAGAACTTCTAACCACTCAGGGCATTCTTATATGCTGGCTAGATGTGTCCAGATAAGGGACCTACAACAGCAGGACATTTTAAGGTACACAGGGTTACAGGATAGGTAATGACAGAACCCCTCACTGGTCTGGATTGCACCCCAGAACGTGACAAAGGGCCTCCTGGAGGTATGAAAAGCCTTTAAGTGACTTACATCTGGTTCAATGCCTGAGACAAAGCCTAGACCCTTCCTCTGCCCCAGATCATCTAGGAAATGGACAATAATTAACAGCTAAGAAATGTGTTGGGTACCATTTATTTCTAATATTCTCCCTCTGCATATGCTAGTAATCAATATTTCTTAGTCTCGGTATTTGAGGTGTACATAGAAACATCTGCCTTGTTTTCAAACCAATGCGTTCAAGAGGTAATGCAATTACCAACCCTTGGATTAGTGGTGTACATTTGAATGGACTGAATCATTTCAAAGAGTGCAAGGTGCTAAACTTGTATTGCATAAAAAGCTAACATAACCTGAACCATAGCCATCACATTTTAAATATATCAAGTCATATTCAGAGACAACCAAATCCTGTGTCAAACCAAATTCTCTTTACATAGCTTGCTAGGCAGCTTAGACACTTCTGCCCACTGGTGAAAGACATCAGTCAATAGCAATGAAATCAGTGTAAAGGATCTCACAGCCCAGGGCTCAGGCCTTTGACACTGAAGACTAGGAGACTTTCACCCTGCCAGCTGGGATTTAAATGGACTACTTAAATAATTGTGTGGGGTAAATTAATTTGCACAGGCTTCCGCATATTTTTCTGACAGATTTTGACAGATTTCTTTCTCCTGCATCCTAGCTGTACATTGTCATAAACACTACACGGAAAGCAATTGACATCCATGCACCGCAATAAAAGTGTCTCGAGACGCTTTTCAGTAAGTACAAAAATAGAAGAGAGTAGGCGACTTAGTTACAGGACCCGACTCTGAACTCATTCACACCCATTGCAGTGATATAGTGCCGTTGAGTGAACAGGGGTTACCCTACAGTTACACTAATGTGACTGAGAGTAGAACCAAGCCTACAGCTTTGAAGTGATCGAATATTATATCATGCCTCAGTATAATGGGAGCTTTTCAAGCTTTGCGAACCTAATTCATGGATAAAGAGTGACCTGATGTTCCACGAATAGGAGACAGACCGTTTTTCAGACAGCTTAAAAATAGAATGTACCACAGCAGATATGTGGCAAATTACCCACAGGAGACGAGCCCTTTAAAATATGGAGGTATCATGTCTAGTAAGGTAGGGCATCATCAGAAGTTAGTCACACCAAAGTATTTTGCCAGAAGATAATTGCATTTCACTCACCAGAGCAGTTGCATTTTGAAAAGAAGGTACGAAGAAAGACAAACCTACACAGTGAACAAAACAGTTCAAAATATATTTGAATGCAACAGAAAATAAAAACGCAATATGCTATGCACTGAGCAGAAGAGCCCAAAGAAATTTAATGAAGCAGCCTCATTTAGAAATTAGGAAGGAAACATAATCAATAATTTGATCAAAGTGCATTGATCTCCCTTATCAGATGCCTTTTCCAGGGTTTGAACCTGGGCTATTAAACAACACAGCACATACCATGACCATCTGAGCTAAAGGAATCATTTCCTCGTTCGTCACCAATAGTAGGCTGTTATCATCTAGTGAATTGGTTAGTGGAGGGGAATGCAACACACTTCTACCAGAATTTTGGAATATACAACTACCATAGTGGAAGAATTTGGCTCACCAGCTTCAGTGCTGCTGAATGGGCCACTTAGATCCAGACTTCGTCCAAATATTGGTGCCAAAATGCCTGCTTCCCTTCCTCTCACCATACAAACTGGGGAACAAAAAAGCAAGCAAACAATTTAAATCAATAGCCACAGGAGTATTTTAACGGTTAAATAGAGGCAGATCTATTTGTGTGCAGTTACTCTCTTGGCTGATGGTAACCAGCGCCCCTAAAACTCATACAAATTCCAACTTGTACTTTCATAACTGTCATGTCCAAGAGCAATATACTCAGATACAAGAGATAACGGATGAAAACCAATGCCAAAAAATAGGATGTAAGACTTCAAGGGAGAACAGTGAAAAATATCCAAACTAGATTGCATTCAAATGATTAGATGAGGTGAAATTAAAGACAACTGATGAGGGCAAACCAACTAACACAATAGGGTTATAACACGAATATGGACTCCAGTAGGCGATCCACAAACTGGTCAGCTGGAGAATCCAAGTTTCAAACATGGGATCCACTTGCAGACCTATTTTACCAAAGCTATTATAGGCTGTGTCATGCGGGCTGACTTGAGAGGGGGGGCAGTTAGTATATTGTGTGACATCAGCATGGCAGAATCATAATAATCCATGTGGGATATGCCATGCCAGGTGTGGTTAGGAAGGTTATGATATGCTAAGTAAGAGAATATTACTTATTTCCATGTGTAATAAGTGAAAGGGAAGTTATAGATGTATTTGAGATGTCTGTGTTTCAATTGTGCTGCCTGGGCAACACCCCAGATAGGAAGGCTGCAGAACAATGGCCAGCGTAATGGCCCATTAAGGCCTTCCCAGGTGCGAGGGGCCCAGAGAAAGAAGCCAGCATCACCAATGAGTCACCAGAACCTGCTTACGTGACTGGACCCCAGGCACACCTGAAGAGTCACCAGGATTGGCCCATATGACTCTGGACTCCATTTTAGCTCCAGCAAAGTTCACAGGCCACATGGCGGAAAGACAGAGGATATATAAGATCAAGCCAGAGAAACCATTTGGTCTTTGTTCCTGTCCAGTCTGCAGACATACACCTATCTCTGGATCAATTCATCTGGCAGCTGAACCGAAGGACTCAGACCCATCCAGGTACTGGATGTGAACCAGAGGAAACTATCCAAGCCTGCAAATCTACATTTCTTCCAGAAACCTGAAGTATATGGACTCTTAATCATTTGTATATCTGTGATTTACTTTAACCCTTTAACATTTCTCTCATGGTTTATTTCTTTCTTTTTACAATAAACCTTTAGTTTAGATACTAAAGGATTGGCTTACAGCGTGGTATTTTAGGTAAGATCCAAACTTATATTGAACTGGTGCTGTGGCTGACCCTTTGGGGTCAGAGGGAACCTTTTTAGCAAAGAGCAGAGAGTTTGAGTAACTGGTCTCTTTGCTGGGCCTGGTGCTGATTTGGGAGCCTGGAGCTGAAATGCAGTGAAGGGGGCTGTGGGCATTTGTGGACTGGCTTCCTGATATCCAGCGTGGAGTAATCAGAAGCAGTTCGTGGCTGGTTGGGAAGCCGGGCTTCAGTGTCACCCACCAGCGTGAGGAGAATCCGCTCTCCTTTTGCAGCCTGCCCTGACCTTGGCATTATCAGGTGGCTACCCTGGGCACGGGTCGTATCACAGGCTGAACTGGGATTCAACAAAGAACTTAGGGCTGGACTGCATGGAGAGTTAGTGTGTAGCATAGCAAGCTGGGAGGTAAATCGACAGTGCTCGAGCATGCCACACACTAACTGACTGGGTGGACCCATGCTACCATGCACTAAAAGTTCCGTGGTGCATTTTGAGTGAGCTCAAGGCGGGCAGCTAGTGCACGGCCCACCACACTGCTGTAGATTTACACCTGGGTTCCCACTGGAGGCCCCTCCCAGAAAACCAAGTTTGGGGGCTCACTACTGCATCAACAACTCTTGTCAGGACTGACAGACTCACTACACCTATCGCATTGCTGGCATATAGTATCTGTGAAGAACGTTGCATGAGATATTAAATGAAAGCCAGTGAGACACTGGTTATTAATATCATTGTGAAACGTATGCTGTAAAGGGGTCCACTCACTGCAGGTGCGCCTCCTTGTGGCTGGGTCTGGGAATTAGTGCCCACCCCATCTGGTGCCCCCTTCTGTCTGTTGTTTGGGGTGTAGCCCTTCTCTCTCTCCATGACACAGGGTGCACCCTCTATGTGACTTGGCCTCTAGCCAGGTCACTATATAGTCCCCCCACTTCCAGAATAACAAAGTCCCTCTGGACAAGCTGTCCGGTCATTGCCTCAGATGGTCTTCTATTCCAAGTCTTGTGCCACTTCCCCGGTGACTGGTAGGGGAACCCAAGCCTTCCCTCTACACTGATTTCCAGCCCAAACACCCTATAACCAGCAGCCAAGCTCTGCACAGTTTCACTCGTTGTTTCTGTTTCCCTGGGCTTCTTCCTACCCAGTCTCGCTCCCGCTTTCTTTTCTGTAACTTCTCTTTAGCTATCGTGTTTCAGGGCTAGGATCCAAGGGCTTATTCTGTCTCCTGGGTTTCCTTCTCCCCACGTCTTTGTTCCCAGAGACTGACTGCAGACTCCCTCCATGCAGCCCTCTTCTTCTTCTTTGGTTTTGTGCCATAACACACTCGCTTCTCTCACCACTATGCTCTGTACCTTTTTCATGATTTAGAGTGTCGCATGGTTCCCGTAGTTAGCAGAGAATCTCAGAAGAGTTTTTTTATTGGGCCCCATTTTCCTGGTATTTTCGATAGACGTTACAAAGGAAAGTTGGTTATTTCAAGGTGTCTGAGTTTTCCATATAAAACGTTTCCTTTCATTGATACATTGAATCTTTGCAGTCCCAAAGCAGATGGTCTGTTGTTTCCTGGACCTTACATATTACACATAATCCATCATTCTGTATGTTAATTAGAAATAAATTGCTGTTTAATCCACAACGCCCTGTTTACAATTCTGAATAGAGCCACTTCACTCTTCCTCACAGGGCCTTTGATTATGTCAACATTGTCAGCAGTGTGGCATACTTCTCCGAATTTTTTCCCCTTTGTTTCATTTGCCCACAGCTCCTGCCTATAGCCCACAGCTCCTTCCTTAGCTCATTTTTATTAGATGTTTACAGTCCAGTGTGTTTAAAAGGATTCCTAGGTCAAGTTGTTTGTGATTAATAGCACTTTTTGCCTGTTTATCTGCCAGTTCGTTGCCTGCTATCCCGACATGCACCAGGATCCATGCTATTCCTATGGGTATATCTAATTGCACCAGTTTGATTGTTAGCAGTGATATTTCACTAAAAATATAATTTCTGCCATCAAACTTGCCACTATAAATTGCTGGCAGCCCTGTTAAGGAGTCAAACAGGATGTCCATAGCAGCTGGCTGCACAGCGAAAGCCCAATTTAGTGCTAGCGTAATCCTTGTTAGCTCAGGGTCATGGGGTGTTCACCCCACACTTGCCCTGAAGAGTTAATGTAGGTTAGGAAGGAAGCCAATAAACCAGACAGACCACATCTGAGGGGAATCAAGTGGTTTAAGTAATTCCCTGACTGAATAATGAGGACGCCCAGCTGAGGATGAATGAGCTGGGCTGGGTTTATAAAGACAGGAAGTTAGCAGCTCAAAGAAGGGCTGCAGGGAAGTAGTCTGTAGTCACTCCCCGGGTGAAGGGAGGTGTGTTTAGGGGCTACAGAGCCAAAGTAACCAGCAGTCACTCCCTGGGAGGAGGAAGTTGTGGGGCTGGCAAGACCAGAGAAGGGGGGAGCCAGAAGGGTAAGGAAAGATCAAGAGACAAGGCAATAAGGTCCAGAATGGAACAGACTTTGGCTGATGATTAGAGGGTCCCTGAGTTGGAACCCAGAGTTCAGGGTGGGCCCAGGTTCCCCTACTAGCCACTGGGGAAGTGGCACCATCTGGACGGTGACTGAGAAGACCACCTCAGCCTGTTCATAAGAAGAGACTTTGCTACCTTGGAAAGGGAGGACACGTGACTTGGCTGGAAGGCTAAGCCATGAACATAGAATATCTTGCCTCACGTTCAGCAAGGAAGAGAAGGCAGGGCAAGGCTGCGGGATACGGAAAGGAGGTGGACTTGGGAATCAGCTAATCCTCAATGTGACCGGGAGAAGATGCACTAGCAGTGAGTAGCGGACTCTGCGACATTCAGCCATAAAGATGAATACAAAGTTAGTAGCCAAACGGCTTCCTTGAGTCCGAGGGAGAGCACACAGAAAGTTGTTCCCACACTTCCTTTTCTTCCCTTTGTCAATATTTGGCAATAGCGTCCCCACCCACCACAAATATATTGATTTGTTATATCTTGTATATTTCTCAGCCTTCTCTTTTCATTTATTTCAGTCTATAATTCCATATCTATCGCAGGGGGATGGCTCTCCAGTGCTAGAGGATTTCCCGATAGCTATAGATTTTGGTCTCTTTCAATCTTTTCTTTTCCTTAAGATCCTTTATTCACTTCTATACCCTACTTACATGATGAATGTTGGGTTTTTTTGTCCTACCCACCTCCACTTAATTCCCAACACTCATTATATATTAGCTTTGTCTTGTCATCTTTGCTATTACCTAGTACTTTGGCTCGAAAGGTTAAGTTTAGGAGCACACAGAGAGGCATAGTAATAAAGGCGATACGCATGCACCACATGCAATACACAGTGCCTGTGCTTGGCTATTGCCTAGTTTTCTCTAATTTGTATTAGCTGCTGAGCCAAAGGCCCGACATCCTTACTCAATAATTGGTCTGATTAGTGCTCTGTAAAGTATTACCACCATTTTCTTATCCACTCCCCAGGATGTTCCAGAGATACTTTTAAGTAAGTTCATTCCACCTTTGCACTTATCTTTAAAAGTTTCAATGTGATCCCTCTGAGTGAGCTTGTTACCCAATATCACCCCTAAGAATTTGTCATTTTTCACGGTATTGAACTGATGCTCATGTAACATCTTTACATCTTTTGGGATGTTCCCAAGATCATTCCCTTACTTTCATCTATGGAGAATGTGAAGCCCCACCTGTTTCCCCATTCTGCACTTCCCTTAAGTGCATCATTCATTCTTCTGGTGAGACTTTCAAGATTTCTGCTTTTGGGTTATATGGCATAGGCGTCAGCAAATCAGCCCTCTTCTGCACTCCAGTTGCTGGCTTTATACTAACTGTCCTCCTGCCCAGCTGGGTTTCATAATCAGTCGAGTCTTGCTCTCCCTCCAAGTGCAACCAGGTATTATAATTGGCCTCTCAGGCCCACATTAACAGGGCCCGTGTGGGATGCACACCCCCACCACATGTGTATTAACACTATATGAGGAATTATAGATACTTATTAATATTATGCTTTAAAATCTGCAAGCAAACAAAGGGAAAAACAGGTTTTCTTCCAGACAAGCGAGAGTATAGCTATCTCCCTGTTCCTAAAACACATTTTGGGGGTGGAGTTGATAAACAAGTTTGTCCTAGACAAAGGAATGTTGAGTAGCCTGTGTCTCTAATGTAAATTGAGCACCGGAATGCCAGAAACAGGCAGTTCATTTCCAGCTGAGTAAATGCCAGTTACCAGGAGGAGGGGGCAACAGCCTGCTGCCAGCACAACAGAGTTTGAACCTCAAGGGCTCATCCTGACACTTGAGACAAAGACAATCAACTTGGGGGGAATATAAAGAGAAGCAAAAGGATGTCTCGTTATCCACCATTGAGGGTCTTTGTACCTTTGAATCATGGATTCCCTACCACATGGGTGGGTGACACTGAATGGTTGCTTTAGGAAAGCAACTTAGTTTAGTCAAGGATTGTTGCCTGTTCAGTAAAGTGTGAGTCACTTAGAAGCATATTATACACTTGTGGTGTTTTGAAATCATTATAACAATTTTTATCCCGATTATTCCTACTTAGTACCACGTAAATCTCAGTTCATGTTTATTAAACTTCTCTGTATATTATGGTAAGCATATCTCAGTGCAGTTATATTAAAGCGAGTGTGAACTTCTGGTCAGATCAAGCAAGTTGGTTTGTACACTGTCTCTCTAGAGACAGCAGACTTGGTCATTTCTGTGCGGGTCCAGAGATAGGGAACTGAAGTACACTAAGGGTTAACCAGCAAGCAAGAACTGGCAGATTCCTGAGAAACAAACTGGGGTGGCAATGAGTTCTCACTCAGTTTAGCATCAGCAGATCCATTTTATGCTGAGGCAGAGGGGAAACTGGGTGATTTACCGTTCTGGACCCCCAAGACATTGGAACACCTCCCCTTGGCGCTATTGTGATAACCAGGCCTATAAATTTGTCCAGATTGTGAGTTCAGCTGTAAAACTGAGTGAACATTTACAAAGTGTCAGAATAACCTGCAAGAACAAATGTTGATGGGAAAAGGTGCAAAATCAAGACAGACTGAATTAGTTCTACCCAAAAGACCTCCTGATATAACTCAAATGCTGTGTTAAGATTGTGGCTGGTAAAGAAGGATAGTGTGGAACCGGAAGACAAAGTACCAAAACTAGTATATTATAAATCAGGCCTAATTGGTGGAGAGAATAATGAGGGGCTGGGCTATTCCAGCCATCAATACCTTTTGAGGTCCTTAAAGAAAGAAACTTTGGGAGAAAAACTGGCTACTGGAGTGAGTTTCACCATCATGGAAGCTGCCACCCCCACCTTCTCCTGGTACTGTAGGGCTTCATCATCCTGGTCCTGAGAAATGTCCTGACCAGACATCTGGATTGTCTCTCCATCCATCCATCCACCACCGAAAGCTGCCTGATCTCTGTACTCATCATTTGAGGAGGACAGGACTATATAGAACCCATAACATATGCCTTGCCACCGGGAAAGCTCTCCCAGAAGAAAGTCTGAGCCTTTGTCCTGGTTTTCTTCCCCAACTGGGTCAATCTGAGGTTTTGGTTAGGGTGACTCCCCACCCCGGGCACATTTGGTACAGTTCACTGGTTCTGTAGCTTCCCAACAGGGAAAATAAAGTAAATCACCCTGTAGTGGCTGAGCATTGCTGACAGGATGGTTGGCCATGTCTCTTTAAAAACCTGAATTAGAGAAGAGAGGCAATCTTCCTTTCCGAAACAGCTTCATGGTCCTCAATTTAGCTCCTTCCCAAACTGGTGTCTCAGGAGAGGTTATAAAGTGGAGGAAAAGCATTCAGCACAAGCAGATTCCCAGCCTAGAAGCCTTCCCTCCTAACCCAGTCATGTGTAGTGGTCGGGAGTCATCTGGGTGGGGTTGTGTAGCGAAGCGGTGTGGCCTCCCTCCAAGGCTGACATCGAAAGGCAGACATGCGCCGCTTGGTGGGCAGGCCGGGTAGTGCACCACTCGCAAACAGGAAGTGCAGAGGTGGGAGAGGAAGTATAAAAGCCAAGCCCGGCATCTCAGACAGGGGAAAGCTGCTGGGGGACAAGGTGGTCTCGCCCCCAGGGCTGGGCTTTGAGCCTGACCCCGAGCCCATTAAAGGGCCACTCAAGCTACCGATGGCTGGAGCTTAGAGGTCCTGCCGGAGCTACTGGGCTACCAGGCCCCTGCGACTGGCAAGTGTTGCCTGCGACCAGGAAGAGCTGCCTGCTGCCCGCGACTTGCAAGAGCAGCCTGCCCCCAACGACTTGAAGGAGCTGCCGGATGCTAGCAACCCTGGAGGCCTGCTGGGACTGCCCATCACAATCTACCCTGAGGACGTGAACTACGACCGGGACCACAGGTACACGGGCACAGGGGTGGAGAAAGTAGCCCAGGGCTAGCCGACCACGGGCTGGCTGTGTTTGAGCCCCGGTGATATTCAGCGCATTTCGACTGGAGCCCCGCTGACCCAGTGGCGGGACGCCCTGCCACTGTTAGGGACCTGGGTGGGATGCAATGAATTCGGGTGGGCCTGTGTCCCCTTCCCCTGGCCACCCACACCCTGGGGTAACCGTCCCTTGGCCTGCAAAGCCTCAATGGGCTATAGCCAGCTACTTTGCCTGCCCAGCCCTGATGGAGGGCTAGCGTTACTGGCTCTTGGCCTGCCTGTAGCAAAGCAGTGTGCCCTCCTTCCGAGGCCGACACCCCGCGTCAGCCCCAATCTGTTATGGGGGGGAAGTAGGTAAGTGACGTGTGCAAGGCCAGAGACAGATGAGACTGCTGGGAAGGTGTGGCTCCGAGTGACTCTGCCCTAGCAAACATCATCCCCCGCTATCAGCAGCTTCTCTGCCTCATCTCAGCCTGCGTCTGGTGAGGTTGTGGCATACCAGGGTGCAATCCAGACCAGTGAGGGTAGGGGGGGCTTTGTAATCCCTGCCCTGAAACCTCGGATACATTAGAATGCCATGCTGTAGTAGCTCCTGCCTGGGCCACTCAGAAACAGCCGTCCAGTGTGCAAGTCACACCCTGAGTATCTGTGTGTGACTACAGCCTGCCAAGCACACTTGGAGAGGGCTGGGCAGTACAGGACGTACATTTATGAGGGGAAAGTCCTGGACTGGGGGTGTGTTGGGGCCACCCTTCAGCGTAACTGTAAGCGATTCGGGTTCCGTGGGAGGCCACGGTGGCTTCCTACATGGGGAATAGCTCGCTCTTGGCGAGAGATCAGTCTTGGTAATTCGCCCTCAGGCCGGGCGAGTGAGCAAGAGTCTATCGCTCCAACCCCTAGCAGGGTGAGCAGGCAGATCGCTCAGGCCCTCAGACAGGGCGAGCGAGCAGGAGTCTATTGCTCCAACCCCTAGGCAGGGTGAGCAGAGGCAGATCGCTCAGGCCCTCGGGCAAGGCAAGCGAACCAGGAGTCTATTGCTCCAACCCCTAGGCAGGGTGAGCAGGCGGATCGCTCAGGCCCTCAGGCATTGCGAGCAGGAGTCTATTGCTCCAACCCCTAGGCAGGGTGAGCAGAGGCAGATAACAGCTTCAGGCGGGGTCAGGAGAGCAATTCTCCTGGGGTGGCTAGGGAACGGGGGAAGGGGAGGGGGACGCAGGCCCACCCGTCTCCACTGCGTCCCAGCCCAGGGCCCTAGCAGTGGCAGAAGCGGCTGCCACTGTGCCGGCGGGGCTCCCGCCGCAACACACCGACAATACGGCGGCTTCAGCCACAGGTCGTGGCTGTCCCTGGGCTACTTCCTCCCCACTGACCCTAGTACCTGTTGCCTCCGTGTCCCAAGGATAGTCCACCTTTGTTAGCGCTGCTAGTCCTTCCTCGTCGACCGGGGGTAAGGCAGGAAACTCCTCTTCAGGGGGCAGCTCCTCCAGGTCGTTGTAGGTTGGAGCAAGCGGCTCGGCCTCGGGCAGCTCCTCCAAGTCCTGCCCCGCTGTGGGGAGGGGCTCGGCGGCCGGCAGTTCCTCCAAATCCGGTCCGGCCTCCGGGGGTGCCCGCCACTCGGGCGGCTCTGGGGTCTCGGCCCAGTCTGGCAATTCCCGAGCACGGCCCCGGGCTTGAGGTCGGGGTAACTCGGCCCAGTCGTCCTGGCCGGGTTGCCTAGTCCAGCTCCTTGAGGGCCCTATCCAATCCCCGGGCCCAGGTGGGGCCGGGGTTTGTTGGCGGCGGTTAGGCTCTGGCCTAGGCGGGGCAGCACGTCTGCCTCTGGCAGCACTCTGGGCCCTACTGAGCTCAGGGGCCAGGCTTTTATCCTTCCCCTTCCTGTTGGGGCTCCGCCCCGCGGCTGCCAATTGGCCTGGCCGGGTGGCCCTATCACGGCCCGGGTCTCCTGTTGCCGGGCAGACTCTGGGGCCGGGTGTGAGTTGGGCCAATCAGAGCGCGGGCGTCCTTCCCCAGGCTCTGGCTCCGTGGGAGGCCACGGTGGCTTCCTACAGTAACCCAGCCAAGTTTAGCAAGCCCACTGACAAGTGGAGACATGACTAAAAAGAAGCCACCATCATGTTCAAGACAGTAACATTTTTGTATCCCGATTTTACTTTTTGGGTTGAATTGCTGATGATAGGCAGAGTCCATTTTTTCAGGATTGCAAAAACCACTGCATGTTTTGCTTGCCTCTAGGTATCTGACTGATAGGACAGCCTTTTCCTGACTGATCCTCGTAGAACTTTCATTAGTATTAGGTGTTGATTATTATATTGCCATACATCAGAACGGCCATACTGGGTCAGACCAATGGTCCATCTAGCCCAGTATCCTGTCTGATGACAGTAGCCAGCGCCAGGTGCTTCAGAGGGAATGAATAGAACAGGTGAATTTCAGGTGATCCATCTCTCGTCATCCACTCCCAGCTTCTGGCAGTCAGAGGTTTAGGGACACCCAGAGCATGGAGATGCATCCCTGACCATCTTGGCTAATAGCCACTGATGGACCTATCTTCCACGAACTTATCTAATTCTTTTTTGAACCCAGTTATACTTTTGGTCTTCATCAAATCTCCTGGCCACGAGCTCAAAAGGCGGATTGTGCGTTGTGAGAAGTAGTTCTTCCTTTTGTTTGTTTTAAACCTACTGCCTATTAATTTCATTGGGTGACCTCCTGATTCTTTTCATGTCAAGGTGTCCCATTCACTTTCTACATAACTTTCATGATTTTATAGACTTCTATCACATCTCCCTATAGTTGTCTCAAGATGAATGATCCCAGTGTTTTTAATCTCTCCTCCTATGGAAACTGTTCCATAACCTTAATCATTTTTGTTGCCCTTCAGTGAACCTTTTCCAATTCTAACACATCTTTTTTGAGATAGGGCAACCAGACCTGCATATAATATTCAAGATATGGATGTACCAGGCATTTATACAGTGGCTTTATGATATTTATTGTCTTATTATCTTTCCCTTTCCGAATGGTCCCTAATATTCTGTTAGCTTTTTTCCACTGCCAAGCACATTGAACAAATGTTTTCAGAGAGCTATCCAGGATGACTCCAAGATCTCTCCCGAATGGTAACAGTTTGTTGAGAAGCCATCACCTTGTATGCAGAGTTGGGATTCTTTTTTCCAATGTGCATTACTTTAGACACATCTAACGGTTTCAGTTGGGCGCTAAGATCCATTATGCTACGTGCAGTACACATCTATAGATAAAAGAACCTGCAGCCATAAAAGCCAAAAAGCAAACGAAAGGGTGGGTAAGAGATATAACCATTACATGTAGAGTGTTAGCCAAATGTTGTATTAATATAATGCCCCAGCCTCTCTGCCTGCCTGCTCTCACCCATCCTTTATTAGTTGGCTAATTTCTTGACGTCTCTCAGAGGAAGTGAATCTTGAGAAGGGATATGAGGGAACAGAGATAATATTCCATTTTTTACCTCTCCCAGTCAAGAAGGTCATTCAGACATATATAGCATTTAATCCCAGCTAACAAGCTGCATGCTAGGATTTTCCATGAAAAACCTGAATTTCTGTATTTCAAAATTCATTTCAAACACTGAGGCTCAAGGTGCAGAACCAACTTGCCATGTAAAAATTGGGTGCTGTTACTTCAACTAAAAACATTTGGTGGCCACTGAATTGATCTCATTGCATAGGTTTCACACTTGTGTAACTCCATGGACTCCAGTGAAGTTACTCCTGATTCACACTAGTGCAGTAAAACCAGAATGAGACCTGTAATTCCTCCACAGTAGATATCCAAGCCCCATCCTCAGAGAACCACAACAAAGCATATGGACTTGGCTGTTATGCAGGAAGTGGGATTGTAATTCATGTGGAGAATAGGGAGATGGGTAAAATCTGGGGGTTGATTTTGGTTTATCTAAACCTCGGTTGGATTTGATCGTTCAGATTTGGTTCCAATTCTATTCAAATGCCAAAGTTTAGATAATGTTCCAAGTTCAGGTCCAGATCGTTGCAAACAGGCAGTATTGGTAAAGCTAGTGGCTCTTTTGCAAAGCCCTGTCAGTTGGGTTTTGTAAAGAACAAGAGAGTGCAGAGCAACTGTTACTAACGCGCAGGAATGTGAAGTGCCCATTGTCCACATTGCAAGATGGGACAGAAATCTGCAGCCTGTAGCTAACATCAAGCTCTGGCTTCCATGATGTAACTTTTATAATCTCTAATTAAAGAATGAAACTATTAAATACATGTCTAGCTGGCAACCGGTCACAAGTGGAGTGCCCCAGGGTCGGTCCTGGTGCCGGTTTTGCTCAACATCTTCATTAATGATCTGGAAGATGGGGTAGATTGCACCCTCAGCAAGTTTGCAGATGACACTAAGCTGGGGGGAGTGGTGGATACCCTGCAAGGTAGGGATAGGATACAGAGTGAGCTAAACAAACGGGAGGATTGGGCCAAAAGAAATCTGATGAGGTTCAACAAAGAAAAGTGCAGAGTCCTCCACTTAGGAAGGAAGAATCCCATGCACGGCTACAGACAGGGGACCGACGAGCTAGGCAGCAATTCTGCAGAAAGGGACCTGTGGGTAACAGTGGATAAAAAGCTGGATATGAGTCAGCAGTGTGCCCTGGTTGTCAAGAAGGCTAATGGCATATTGGGCTGCGTTAGGAGGAGCATTGCCAGCAGGTCACGGGAAGTGATTATTCCCCTCTATTCGGCATTGGTAAGGCCGCATTTAGAGTATTGTGTCCAGTTTTGGGCCCCCCACTACAAAAAGGATGTGGACAAGTTGGAGAGAGTCCAGTGGAGGGCAACAAAAATGATTAGGGGGCTGGAGTACAAGACTTATGAGGAGAGGCTAAGGAAACTGGGCTTGTTTAGTCTGCAAAAGAGAAGAATGAGGGGGGATTTGATAGCAGCCTTTAACTACCTGAAAGGGGGTTCCAGGGAGGATGGGGCTAGGCTGTTCTCGGTGGTGGCAGATGACAGAACAAGGAGAAACGGTCTCAAGTTGCAGTTGCGGAGGTCTAGGTTGGACATTAGGAAAAGGTTTTTCACTAGGAGGGTGGTGAAGCACTGGAATGGGTTACCTAGGGAGGTGGTAGAATCTCCATCTTTAGAGGTTTTTAAGCTGAGGCTTGATAAAGCCCTGGCTGAGATGATATAGCTGAGGTTAGTCCTGCTTTGAGCAGGGGGTTGGACTAGATGACCTCGTAAGGTCCCTTCCAACTCTAATATTCTATGATTCTAAGTTCCCTTGGCTTTCCTGAGAAGAGCACCACAAGGGTTAGGTTAACCTTTTGCAAAACCATAGCAGCAGAGGTAACGCTATTTCCATTTGCCATTTGAAAATGAAGAATTGTCTGATTCCATACCACGTTTTGTAAAGCATTCTTAGAAGCATTACCATTTGGTCACATGGTAAATTCAACCCCATATTCAGCTGAAGGAAATCCTACAATAGAAATGGGTCAAAGGCACGAAGTTCAGATCCATTCCTGAACTTCTCCAAAGTTTGGGCACTTGGGAAAGTTTGGAACCAGAGTTTCACTTCAGATTCATCTCTAGCACATAGGCTCTTTCCTCCTCTAGCCAGGAGAGAGTTTTAATAAATAAACAAGGTCAGCTCATCACTTGCTGTAAATCTTATGTAGTTCTATCGGCTCCAATGGAGTCCAATATCTTTAGATCAGCAAAGTGCCGAGCACAGACTTTATTAGATGCCATACCTCCTTGTCACTATAAATGGCCTGAAGTCCTTGAAAACTTTCCTCAGAATTTCCTTTAGATGATAGAGATGGTAACTCTGATTTACACTAAGGACAGACAAACTGCCTCAACTCACAGGCCAGTCTTTCTTAAGAATATGGCCATTGAATTTTTCACTGCAATCCTCTACAGTGTAGACTCAAAACGAATGAAGATTTACAGCAAAGCCTATCTGAAAAGACCACCAGAAAGCAGAGGAAAAGGGGAAGGAGAAGTGTTTGAAGGGAGTAAAAAGCACAAATATTAAGAGTTTTTCCAAAAGGGAAGATGACAAACAATTCTTGCAGCAAAGTGACTGTTAGGGCAGAGATCTTATTTTTCACAATTTGTTTCCCCCTAATTAGTATATTTTCATGGTACGTGCCTCGTTACAGAGATGCTCATCAGCAAGAAGACAGTTGGAGTACTTCATTCTTCTTCCAGAGCCATGCAGCTGTCAGAGGTTTTAAGTCAGTGTCCAGTCTGGCTTAAAATGAAAGTGTGCATATGGCTATTAGTTAAATTAATGTATTAACCCCTTCTGCATGGAGCATTGTTATTATTTATTCATGAAGCCCTATAATGCTGATCACAGCACAGACATTGAGGAAGACGCAGTCCCTTGCCCTCAACACGATCACAGTCCAATTCAAATAGCGCTGTTCAGATGCAGGTGCTTCTCAGTGGGAGGGTATATTCTCAGGGAGGTGTGCTGCTTCTGGGAGGTGGATGATGCTTTTATTTATTGCAAAGAACTCTGTGGATTATCCAGCTTGGATTATTATTTACCATCACTTATCCTCAACCTCATAAAGGACCTCCATACAGGAACTAAAGGCAGGATAAGGATCAGAAACGGTGATACTGAATGATTCAGCAATACCTCAAGTGTTCGCCAAGGATGCATACTTGCACCAGCACTGTTCGAGCAATGGACTGGATCTTAGAATGAGTTGTGCAACACAATGACATCCAGTTAGGTGCAGGACGTCTTTCGGACTTGGACTACACCGATGACGTCGCCCAGCTGGACGAACTCACCTCGTACCTTCAGTCATTGCTTGCAAGCTTCCAAAATGAGTCTGCGGCACTTGGCCTACAGATATCCTGAGCAAAGACCAAGATCCAAAATCTGGGTACTGGTAATGGTACGCCCAGCATGACAGTAAATGGAAACACAGTTGACGCTGTCAAAGAATTCATTTACTTGGGCTGCATGAGTCATGACTTGGAGGCCAACCGCTCGAGATTTCATTTAAAAAAAAAAAAGAGCGAGCAAACTGAGATGCTGGTGAACAAGGTGGCAGCATGGATGCAGTGGTACTTCGCCGTCCCACTGAATAGCAGCTGAGTTCGAGCTCAGATTCCACTCCACCCCAAGCTATGTTCTTCTCTCCTCTGAACCGTTGCCTTCGGGCCATATCTCTATTTAGGGTTAGCTTTTAAAGGGGCTGGTTACTGTCGTCGATCCTGCGAGCATCAGGACTCGTGTTGTGTCTTGAGCTCTTACACAACCATCATGATAGGAAGGATCCCCATGGGCACAGTGGAGTCCAAATAACTTTGCTTTCTAGCAACATTTTGGAGAAAGAATTTGAGTTTTTGACTACATGCAATTTTTCCTCAAAGAAAACCATGTCTGCTTTCCATGGAAAATCTTTGATTTGTGTTGAAAAAACAAACTCCTGAGAACTGAACTATTTTTATCCTAAAACCAGCTATTTTTGATTCAGCACATCACGTTGGTGTTGGGAGCTGGGAGTGCCTCTTGTTCCCGTTCTCCTCTATGGGCCAGGCTCCCCAGACAAACTACATCTCTCCACTGCGGCAGCTCAGCAAGAGCGGATACCCTGGTGCATCATGCGAGATGTAGTCCGGCTGCGGGGCCCAACCGTATAGCTGAGGTTCTGGGGGAGCATGAGGCACCTAATTTACAACTCCCAGGTGGCACCAAGGCTGCACCCCCCAATCAAAATATTTGCTTTCCAGTTGAAAGTTTTTGGCCAAAATTTTCCAATTTTTTCATTTATCTATGAAAAGTCAAATTTTTCATGGGGGAAAAACATGCCACTTTCTGACCAACTGTAGTGTTCATTAATAAATGCACTGCTGCTCTGGCAGGTGGCTTCTGAAATGGCAGTGAGGGTCACTAGTGTTAAAAATAACCAAACAGGTTGTCCTGGGACGGATTGGGGAGCCAGAACCCTTTATTGCCTGCTCGTTCCACCTCGACGCCATGAGTTAGCAACGAGGGGTTACTTTACAATTCTTTTATCCATAACAGTATGTAAATGTATACATTTCCAGCAACTCCCCATTTGGTTACACTGACACCTATACAATGAATATTAACAGCCACATAATGAATACAGTTATACCAGCCGCTGTTTGTTGTTTACAGGATCACCATACAGAGGGCAGGCACATCACCTTAAAAGCTATACATTTTACACTCACATTGTTTGAAGTAAAGGTATGCTGGAGGGAAGGAAGATAATGCTTTCTTCCCACCAAAGGCCTTGAGCAGGAGGGGAATAGTTATTTTGTTAGCCTCGTCCCCTGCACAGATGGCCAGGAAGGGAGGAAAAGAAGATAAGACTCCAACTAGAATTCACACCAATTAACAGAAACAAGGTTTGCCTGTGCCATGACCCGGTTCCCTGTAGCTTAGGCCTGACCATTTGTCCAGCTTTTAACTCTTTACGCTCCTACAACTATAGCGCTCACAAACTATTTAGCGGAACAGTACCTCATTGCTGTACACTACAGCGTCCTTGGGGGTAAAATCGGGAAGAAGTTTTTCTTGCCAAAATGTGGAAAGCTTCTGCAAGTCTATGGAAAAAGTAGGGGAAACCCTAAATTGCCTCACAAAACAATTTTATTTTATTTACTCTTAGAAATGGCCTATATCAATCTCCTTGAACCAACCACCCCAAAGTTTGGATCCCTGTCGGACTTGTTTGAGCTCAGTCTCGCTAATGGGTGAAAACAAAATCCTGGCTTTCAATATAGGGAAAGTGTGGATCTAATCCACATTTCACAGCAATTTCCTCCTACTAACACTGAAAAATGTTATTTTTGCAAACTGTGCTCTTCTAATCCCCTGCCTTTAAACAACACCTGCCGGCATAGAAGGAAATATGCAACAACCATCTGCTTTTAAAAAGATGGCTGGCCTCTGGCCAAAAAACACACAAAAGAAGGGTCACAAAAACGTCCATGTGTCTGTTGCTATCGTGAGCTGCTGCTCACTTAGGCGCCAGCCCTGCAACGAATATTAACTATGCATACGAATGGTTCCATGGGATTACTCAAACGAGCAAATTTAAGCACATGCAGAAGTTTTTGCAGGATCAGGGCCTTAAATTGCAATCCCAAAATGGAGACGAATAGCAGGAATTGCTGAGCTCATAAAAACGTGCTCTAATTCTGCAGTCATGGGAATCTACGTGAGTTTTCCCCCATTGGTTACATTAGAAGTAGGATCGAGAGAAATTTGAGCAAATATCCGGTATGTGGAAAATGGAGCCCTTCTGTCTGCCAGTAAAAAGCAATCATCATCCATTAAAAAAAAAATCTTTCCAGCAAAGGTCAGGAAGACTTGTCAGCTTTTAGGTGACTCAAAGAACCCATAAATATAATACATTCTGACGGATGTCCACCATTCAAAGTGAAAGACAGTCAGTGGAAGGTCTCACTATGATCACGTTCCTTAAGTGACTGAAGTGAAAGTTTATTAGAAAAATAAATACACCATTTAAAAAGTGAAATGGAACATGTCGTTTTAAAAATGAAATTAAATTTTACCATATACAGCAACAGCTGAAGCAAGATTAGTTGTTCAATTAATTTTCCATCTTAAATAAAAACGCACTTTATTATAGAGAAAATGCATTTTATGTGCCATTTGGGTATAGAACGTAGGTCCCAGATGTGAGGAGATTTTTCATTAGGACTAACAAAGGTAGAAAATAGAGTCTTCTTCAGCATATTAGGACTGGAAGATGTTGATTCAGTCAATAAAATGGAAGGAAATTTCACTGCGGTCCAACGTCTTTAGCTTCCCTTCAAAAGACCACTGTCCCAAACAACATGTACATGCCTCGTATACTCATTCTGCATGCTGGGCTTGATGCAGAACTCAATTAAGGCAATGGAAATAGATCCGCTAACTCTAAAGTAGATAGAACAAGGAGCGACAGTCTCAAGTTGCAGTGGGGGAGGTCTAGGTTGGATATTAGGAAAAACTTTGTCACTAGGAGGGTGGTGAAGCACTGGAATGGGTTACCTAGGGAGGTGGTGGAATCTCCATCTTTAGAGGTTTTTAAGCTGCGGCTTGACAAAGCCCTGGCTGGGATGATTTAGCTGAGGTTAGTCCTGCTTTGAGCAGGGGATTGGACTAGATACCTCCTGAGGTCCCTTCCAACTCTAATCTTCTCTGATTCTATAAAGGAACAGGCCCATCATTAAGTAATGATTCTTCACATCACCATATGTGTGTGTGTGTATGGCGGTGGGGTGGGGGCATGTCACTTCACAGAGGGCTGCATTTGGCAGTAGGCACTGTCCTGAGATAGCAAACGTTGCATATGTTGCACCCTCTCAGGAGTTGCCCGGGAAGCACTGGGACTTGCAGACACTCCGCTTATAGATTTGTAGGTTCTAAGGCTGGACGGCACCACCACTCTGACCTCCGCCATAACACAGGCCACAGGACTTCCCCGAAACAATCCCTCTTGGAACTAGAAGTGTATCTTTCAGAAAAACGTTCTGAAGCATAGCTCCCTCTTCCTGAGACGCTGGCCTGCACCAGCAGCCAATGACACCCTCCTTGCGCTGGATCAGCACTGAATGTCGTCAGCGATGGAACCTCGGCTGCACCCATCCCCGCTCCTCCCTGGCCCAGGGTGGGAGTAAGCGGGCACTAACCATAGGCACCTGGCCCCATTAGTTCTCAGAGATGAGATGGGATTTGTTTGTTTCTTCCCTACTGCTCCCCAGCGCAGACATGTAAATCCAAGCCACAATCTGGCCCAGAGGGTCTGAAGACAGGCACCCTGCTGCAGGGCCCTTAGGTTGTAGGTATAGGAAGACAGCAGGTGAGCATACTTAAAGAAAAAGGCCCACACGCTGCACCTTGACACATGGCTTTCAGTGGGACTACTGGCAAGACGAGGACACTACGTTACCCAAGTTAGAGGGCAGAAACTGGCTCAAAGTGGCCTACTATTTGCCTGTTAGGGAAGTCCACTGAGATGGGAAAGCCGTTTTCTCCCTCCTGTTGTGTAGCCAGAAAGAGCCGCGAGGTCCTGAGTGTTATAAATGATCCATGCTGAAAGAAATCCACATCCACAAGGCGTGCATTGGTTTTTTGAAGACAACAGTTAGCTGAAGCAGACAAACAGCTGTAATAAAGAAATAGATATTTTCCCCAAAAGTTATAAACCATTGCTATTTAAGAATGGCCATACTGGGTGAAACCAACTATCCATCCAGCCCAGCATCCTGTCTTCTAACAGTGACCAGTGCCAGGTGCTTTAGAAGGAATGAACAGAACAAAAAATCAACAAGTGATCCATCCCGTCAGCCAGTCCCAGCCCCTGGCAAAGAGCAATCCCTGCCCATCTGACTAATAGCCATTGATGGACCTATCCTCCATGAACTTACCTAGCTCTTCTTTGAACCCTGTTATAATCTT
The DNA here is from genome assembly GCF_026122565.2 of Emydura macquarii macquarii. NCBI lineage: Eukaryota > Metazoa > Chordata > Testudines > Chelidae > Emydura > Emydura macquarii. The sequence goes on from NW_027131688.1 coordinate 4,426,748, forward strand.
GGCCTTCAAGACATCATCTGGCAAGGAGTTCCACAGGTTGACTGTCTGTTGTGTGAAGAAATACTTCCTTTTGTTAGTTTTAAACCAGCTGCCTATTAATTTCATTTGGTGACCCCCAGTTTTTGTGTTATGAGAAGGAGTAAATAACACTTCCTTATTTACTTTCTCCACACCACTCATGATTGTATAGACCTCTATCATATCCCCGCTTAGTCGTCTCTTTTCCAATCTGAACAGTGATGACTAAGAGCCTACGTCTGCCCTCAGTTATGCAGGCACTATTGACAGTCACCTCTGCATTTCTGAAAGCACTATCTATAGACGTTGAATTGACATGACTGCATCAGACTACACCACTGAGTTGCCTAGACACCTATTTAGCACCGTTACCCAGGGTCACACCGCAAAGCTGAGGACTTGCCCAGCACATACAGCATGCACCACGGACATTCAAGACAATTTCACTTTCACCGTGGCTGCTGGCCCCAAGAGAAGAGGAGAAGAGGGTTTGTGCTACTTACCAGTTCACCGATGTTGAATGCTGTTACCCACTCACATAAAAATGAAACTGAACAAGCTGGATGTGTTAGAGGGTAGTAGTTATTACTCCTATTCCAGGTGGACTGTTAGAGGCCCTGACTGGAGACTGCGGGGAGGGAAGAGGGCTTTTTTTGATAGACAAGGCACACATATATGTAGGCTGGGCAGAATTCAATTTTTTAGATCATTTTTGCTGGACAACATTAATGTTTATTTTTAAGCATTTTTTCGCCAATGTTTATCAATTTAAAATTTCACAGTTGAGCAAAATTATGGATTTTAAGTATTTTATTAAATTTTTATTGATTTCTATTTTCACAGTTGCAAGAAATTGAAGGAGGGGTCGGATAATAAGTGGGGGAGTCAGGCAAAAATAGTTAATGACAGTAGACATTGAGATTCAAAGAGCTGAACACTTTATAACTGTTCAACACCACATGTCAAAATATACAGCGTAACTATCCTTACATTAAACGTCAACAAATTCTCCAGGAGCATATTTCTTACTTTGCTGATCTGCAGATTGTATCGATGGACATGCTTTATTCACCAGTTGGTGTGTGTATGGTGAACTCAGCATTTGCCACCAAAAATCTAACGCTTGCAAGCCAACATATGTCTAACAAAGAGCCAGTTCCTGCACCGAAGAGGCATCTATACATACACCGAGGCATTAAGTGGGTAACAACGGCTCCACTTCTGGTTTCCCTTTTTTATTAGATTGAGCCTTTGCTATCCAGAGCTAAACCTCCCGTGTAATGAGTTCCAAACTCTTGCTGCCACTTCTCTTCCAACACCCCCAAACTTACATACAGCATTAGTTGTATAGAGTTAGCACCAAAAGGCCCATTTCATGCTCATTACACACAAGACGTTTCCTGCCACATAAAGGGAAGTGGTTCCCGATGTGCTTTGTGCAGAATCTAAAGGAAAATGTCAAACAGCTCTTTCCACCGGTTCTCATTTCAATACGAGTCTTTTGCATTTAAAGAAAAGCTCTTGATTATTTTTCTAAATCAAATCATATCCCTTATTTCCTTTCAAGTGGTCAATCTCAGCCACGTAGTCGCATTTAACAGCATTCAAGCCCAGCAGGGAATGAGCCTTACAATGGGAAGACCCATTGTGAGTGAATGACCGGGCCTGTAATGACAGTCATCATTGAAACCTCATTCAGTCTCTCTCAATGCCTGCGCATCGGGTGTGATTACATTTGTGAAGAAAGAAGCAGGTTTATTAGCAAGTTTAGTGCACTTGTGTCTTTTAGAGCAAAGCGAGAGGTGCATTTCTCATCATCTCTATGGAGTAGAGAGTTTAGGGAAACTGTTAACCTATAAATGTGTGGCTCTAGGATCTTGAAATGATGCTTGACCAAGCAACCATTAGTCCACACCGAGATGCCTGCGGGTGGGTCTGGGCCACCATTTGAACAGGAGCAGAAATATAAACCCAAGCAAAACTGGTTCGAATTTCTTTAGTATTATGGTCTAAAGGAAGGTGTGGAGGAGAAGGGGGAGGGATTATAAAAATGGAGGCTAGACAACATCACTCAGTGATGCACATTTAATCATGTTCCAATCAGCATTGGCAGAACGGTGTGACATCACCATCCTGCCATTTGTGTAGTCACACATTAATGCAGCCCAGTTATGAAAAGATGGGCTGATATAACCCACGGCACCGCACTCCGCTTATCATGTGTGTGTGACACAGCCATTGCAACCACCTCTTTTGCTTCTGTTGTGCACGGGCACGGGCAGGAGGGATAGGCAGCACTCTCTATTTTGTATCAACAAAGACTGGAGATTGCTACAGCATGGGCTGTTGGAAACTAAAATAGATACAAACAGTTCAGTGCAAGAATGGCGCCCTGCGACATCTACCTGCACCCTCCCTGGGGAGCGACAGTCCAATTCCACTGCAGGCGGAGTGGTGTGTTTTTAGCACATGGCGCAGGCACAGCAGCCTATCGCTGGAGCAGGAGTCCTGTTAACCTTTCCCCTGGTGGATGGGGTCAAAATATCATGTGCGGATTGTTAGAAGTCCAGCCTAGAAATCTGACTTGGGGTTAGGCCAGACGGAAGTAACAGAGCCTTTGCTAGTATCCAGCAGGTACAAGAGATCCTCACAACCTGGGCTCACAACCCGACTCAACTTGAAGTCCTCTGATGGCTTTTGAAAAGGACTTGGATCAGGCCCTCTGTGCATATAGATAAAAGAAGAAAAAAAGGAAATTGCAGTGAAATCTGGGTCGGCCTGAAATGGATTTTGGGCAGAGCTGGTTAAAAAAAAAAAATCCAATAAAAAAATGGAACAAATTTTAACAAAAATGAGTGTTGAATTTTCTCATTTTTTGACGTGCTCTTACACTAGATAATACACTTGTGACCCATGGAGCTCTTGATGCTAACTGGCAGAGAGCACAGTGGTACATAGGCACACATAGGGACCCCTTGCTTCACCACAAGCATGTCATGTAAGGTGTCTAATGAAAGCCTGTGTCACACTGATCATCACAACCACTGTGAGATGAATGCACGGAAACCATGAGAGGAGTTGCGTGTATATGCTGAACATTGTGTTCTCTAGGCCTTGTTGTTAAAGACAGGTCACTCAAAGATAGTGTGTCTCGAGACAAACTTCTGCAGACCAGAGGTAAGAGATGCTTATCTCCAGGGTGGACCATTGTACACTGTGTGTCTCACAATGGAAGTCTATTAGCATACTGAGTCAAATGGTAGGGCAGAGCTTGCGGAGACTTGAAAAGGAAAATAACAGGAAGAGGTAAACAGCAAGGAGGAGCAGGGAACCTCATTTTTTCAGGTAAAGGTCTGATCTGGTATACCAAGGGGTCAGATGAACCCGCAGGAATCCTTTAATCTACAAAAACAAGCTGATAGCAGGCTTGATCTTGGATGTCAGCCAGCCTGGCTGAAAAGGCTGGGAAAAGGCAGGGCTGAGCTGTCCTTAGGAGGAAGGGCATATCTTGTGAATTACATTCAGAGTCTGAGAAGCATATTATGATTTTTTTTTTGTATGCAACTATTTGTTTCCACTATTCTTACTCACTGTCATTTGAATCTCTGTTCTTTGCTAACAAACATACTATAAATATATCTGAATGCTGTGCATTAAGTGGAGTGCGAATCCTGAGTTGGATCCTGTAAACTACTATTCCTTTGCGAGTAGTGAATCTGAGAGCTCTGTGAGTGTTTGGTGGAACAGGGGCTGGGCAGCCCAGAGCGATGTTTGGAGGACTCAGGTAGGCGTATGCCTATCACTGACCAGTATAGAGAGAGCAAGGCCTGGAGAGCAGTGCTTGTGCTTCCGGAGGCAGGTGATTTCAGGGAGCTGACCCCCAGTAGACAAAGAGAAGACTTCCTGACGCAAAGAAAAGGTGATTCCAAGGTGTCTCCCGGGAAACATCACAACACTGCTTAACGAAAGCCTTGATTGACCGATCTATACCTCTGGGAGGTACGCAGCTAATGAGAGATGGACCTATACAATATGTTGTGTGACATGAACAGGAATAATGGGAGGGAGGAAGTGAATTTGAACAATGACCACATCCCAAGGAAAGGATGAGCAGCCAGCCTGATCTGAGATGGTCACAGATATGCCACAGGACAACTTGGAGCAGCAGTCTAGAAGTCAGTACAGTAGGAGTATTCAAAATGAAGCTGTGAAATTCTTTTAGCACTGTGGGTTCAATATTGTCAAGTGCTAAGCATCCCCAGCTTCAAGTGAAATCTGGTTGGTTGGCTTGTTTTAAGAAAACCTTTTTCTCTGAATTCCATCTCAGTAGATTTGTGGACATCAGGATCTGCTTGGACTGAGATAGGAATTTATTTTGGCTTTGGGTTCTCCACTGTGCAATTACACCAAATACTTGCAGCTATAATTTTTCATCTCCAGTTTCGTTTCCGGAAAGTCACATAAGCAGTTGATAAACTCCCTGTGGCTATACGCAGCATTTTTTTGCACCTAGCCCAAAATCCATTGAAGTCAACAGTAGACTTTCCAGTGACTTCGAAGGGCTTTAGATGAGGCCCTTTTCAAGTTATACTTTTTCCCCCACTTTCAACATAAGAGTCCCTGCACTTAAACGTCTTCCCACCAACTTTTCTCCCCATTCTGGACTGCTAGCAATACTGTGTGGATCTTGCTTTGTACATATTTCAAGCAGAATCACAGGTTTCTGCTGCCAAGGAAGTATTAAAACACCACCTGGGTGACACATTCTAATTTCAGACAGAGATGGGCCTGAGCTGGGCTAAACCACCCCAGAGTCTGAGCCCCATTCAGGTTTCGCACACCGATGGACCTGTGAGGAGCAGCAGAACCTGAGAGTGTTTGAATCTGGTGTTCCACTTGATCCCCAGCTCTAATCTAAAAACTCTTTAGTGAGCCCCTTAACACACAACTTTGATTAGCGTTTTCTAGTGGTAATTGTGTGATTCAGGTATTCTATGTTACAGCCTGCCCTAGCCATCACGTAGCTGGATTTCCAGACGTGACTTCACTGTGACGATGGCAGTCACCAATGCCACCATGTAGGCGGGTGGCACGGTCCAGCTGGGGCGTCTCGACCCTTCCTCGGGCCCAGGCTCCGAGGAAGGCCTCAGCTCCTCTGCTGCGGGGAATTGGTAGCTGGTTTAGGAGTCTATGGCCCCGGCCTTCCCATAGGCGGGCTGTTTATGCAGTATTTCGCCTCGGCCCGTAGGCAGGCAGGCAGGCAGGCAAGCAGTCTATTTCCCCGGCCCTTAGGCAGGGCAGGCAAGCAGGAAGTCTAGTGCCCCGGCCCTTAGGCAGGGTGGGAGAGCAGTGTCCTCGGGTCTGTAGAACCGGGGATGGTAAGCAGTCCCTGGGTAGTGAGGGAAGAGGGGAGGGGGACGCAGACCCACCCGACTCCACTGCATCTCAGCCTTGGGCCCTATCAGTGGCAAAAGCGTTTGCCACTGCGTCAGCAGGGCTCCCGCCACCACATGCTGACGGTGGGGTTTCGCCCCTGACTCAGCCACTTGCTATGGCTGTCCCTGGGCCACTTCCTCCCACCCAATCCTGGGGTACCTGCATCCACATATCTTCCTCCAGGTCGCTGGGGGAGGTGGTGAAAGGGCGCCCGGCGAGTCCCTCACCATCGACCGGCAGCAGGGTCATTGGTGAGCGGTAGCTCCTCCAGGTCGCAGGGCCCAAGGGGTTCCTCAGCTCTGCTAGAGCCAATCCATGCTGGTGGGTCCTCCACGCCAGGCAGCTCCTGCAGGTCAGGGCCCGCCTCAGGGGGTTTCTCCCATCCAGCAGGTAGGGGTAGCTTTTCCCAGCTATGAGGGTCCAGCGGCCCTTCCCAGTCAACAGGGTCCAGCGGCCCTCTCCAGTCCCCCGGGCCCGGTGGCTCTACCCAGTCAACAGGGTCTGGCGGCTCTCTCCAGTCACTTGGGCCTGGTAGGTCTGGCCAGGGTTGGAGGCTCCGGTTGGCGGGGTGTCTCTGCCAAACAGCTGCGGGGCCTGACTCGTCCGCCTCCCGTGGCAGCCTCCTCCCAACTGAGTGCTGGGCCTGTCTTTTATACTGCCTGCCCTGGGCCTGGCTCCACCCCTCTGCTTCCAAGTAGCTGGGCCTGCAGGGCCTGGTTCTGTCCAGTGGGGAGCAGAGCGACCCTTCCTTGGGCCCAGGCTCCCAAGGAAGGCCACAGCACCTTGCTACACACCGTGACTTATTATTCACTGCGCTAGGCTTATTTCACAGTTCGATCTTTCATGCCATGGAGGCACCAGTGGCATCCTGTGCAACATTTCAATCCTTACCTGCCACTGCAATTACAAGCTAAGGCAACAAGCTTGCCATTGGATCCCTGTGGGCAGATCTTTGCACCCACTCAGAGTGGTTAAAGGAGACTGAAACAAGGGGAGGTGCTCTCACTGCAAAATAAAGGGGTTGGGGTGGGTGCGGGGGGAGACGTGATTATCCAAGGCAGGGAAAGGCCGGGGAGATCTCTATCTGCTTTTAGTGAATGCAGGAGAGCTGCACCTTTCCCTACACCTTTTAATTTAACTCTTGCATGTGTGCATCTAATTTCAGGATCAGGGGCCTAAAACATGACAAAATGCTAAACTCTTTCAGTATGCAACAGAACCTCCAGTTCATTCAGCATCTGGAGTGAATCAGGAGCTGTTGCCTTCAGCAGAATTTTGCACGTCTTTGTGGGAATTCTAGTTTTTACTAATTTTCACTTCTTAATTAAAGAGTGAGACAGAAGCAATGTGTTCCTAGGAGATTAACGCAAGCAACAGAGACATTGCCAGGCCCGGAGCCACTTCAGCAGTGCTATAATCCTCACACATGCACTGCCTGTCATCTTGGCTTTAAAATATGGAACTTCCTAAAAAAAATATAGGCCCTTCCTCTCAGGAGGTCAAGGTTTACCATCATTGACCGCTGCACACAACGCTCCATTTGTATCCAGATACAGCAAGCCTACACAAAGCAGCAGCCGTTTAGGGACAAATATTGGACCTGCAAGTTCGGTTTGGCCTTCAGGCTGGCCCTGTTCTGTTTGACAGAGTACAGCACCTGGAGAGAGTTTCTTTCGGCACGAATTCACTAAAGGATAATGATAATAAAATAAAGGCAAACGCCTAATTTCTGTGGGGCTGATTTTCAGAGGGGCTGACCACTGACTTCGAGAACAGTCATGGGTGCTCAGAGTCTCTGAAAAATCAGGCCACTTGTTTACATATTATAACAAGGGGCTCTGCATTCCTCTCAATTTACATGGTTTAGACCAGCCGTTCCCAAATTTTTTGGCTCGAGGGCCACAGATATCATTTTTACAACCCTGAAGGGCCACCAGTCTCCACCAGCAGTTCCCCTCCGCCCTCACTGCAGCCAGATGGACAGAGTTCAGCGAGGAGGCTGCCTCCCTCCTCACTGATCTCCCATCCCCCTGGCTGCAGCAGGGAAAGTGCATGCATCCTGCAGCCCCCATGCACTCCACCTGGGTCCCTAGGCAGTGCCTCCCTTCTGCAGCCAGAAGGGACAGGAGATCCATGCTCCCCTCCTTCTGGCTCCAGCAGGGATCCCAGCGCAGCGCTGATCTCCCGTCCCCTTGGCTGCAGCCAGGAGCCTGCACCAGCCTTCTAGCTCTGCAGCAATGTGCTCCGCCTGGGTCCTTAGGAGCAGCTCCCTATGCAGCCATTAGAAGGGGAGCAGCGGGCCACTTTGAAAGCCCCCCCTACTTTTGGCTGCAGGCCACCGGTTGGGAACCACTGGTTTAGAGCCTGCTGTACGGAACGCTGTCTATTTCTGGTCATCAAAGACTTTCTTACAAGATCTAGGACCTTCTGAAGCTCTTACAGTAACCATAATTATACACAGCACTAAATTCTCTGCATGTAATTTAGGTTAGAAGAGATAAATAAATTACAACTGTAGAATTTTGATTGAAGACCTTCATGATACTGGGATAGAGTGGTACAAAAGAAAACTGCTCATGGATCGTTGATGAAGGATGTCAAAAAGTGGTCAAACTGAGAGTGATATCTTCATCATGATCCTTCTCGAAAATACCTACATGTTTTGGGTCCATATTAATATCTGCTCATTTAATCAAGCATTGCTCCTTCATCTTATCTTGACAAGATGCTGTTCCTGAGAGCAATGAGAAGGAAATACGGCATCGCAAGCAATATTTGCAAGAAGAATTATTTGGCACAACAAAATTCCACGTGTAGATCTGGTCAAAATTTTTCAAACCGAATATTTTTCCATTGAATAATGGGATTTCATTAAAAATCAGAATGTTCCACGGGATCTCTCATGAAGCACCTGGTGCTCAGCTGGATGCAGAGATTAACCTCAAACCATCCTGAAACTAAACACTTCGTTTTGGGTCAACAAACCAAATGGAAACATAGCAACAATTCTGAATCAATTTGTTTCGGGACTTTTTATTCCACAAAAAGTTTTGATATTTTGACCTTTTGTCTTGATTTGGGATAAAAACAAGTGTCAACCTACCAGAATTTCTCATGGGATGGTAATTCTATGTTTCAGTCAGCTCTGCTTGGCACTGATACATCTAATTACTCTCTGACAGCTTCTCCGATGCTTATTAAGAATGGCTCTATTATACCAGTTCCTGGAGCTTGTCTAAGTTTGCCCACTCAGAATCTCTTAGTCTATAGATATAAATAAGCAAAGTTCACTTATTTGCAAACCACCAGCTCTGAAGACCCTGGGGAGGAAATTTGTATTTGCACAATTAACTCTCTGTTTATCAGCATTTGGTTTATCCCCTGCGTAGGATAAGGCTGGAGAGAGATGTTTTAAAGCACATGGTTTTTGAGTTATGTGTATGTGCAAGTCTCTGGTGGTCCTACCTCCTCCCCTTTAAAGATAGAAAATAGAAGCTAGTGGCAAGACTTATAGTGATGTGATCCCACCATAAAAATCCTCCCCATAGACACACCAAACCATGTTCAAACACCATATGAGACATCCAGCTTCCCATCCACTCATCCTGCAGCATCTAACCCTCATGCAACGCAATCCTCCTCCAGTTCATGTTCCCCCCATCTCTCTTCACATGGCACCCCATACCTAATCGGTGCATCTATGCTTCCCCTACGAAATACCCAGCTCCTTTAGCATTCTCCTTTCTATGGGATGCCTGTCACCCATGCCCTTCCTCCAGGAGGGACTATCATCTGCATGACGTTCACCTCCCTCCTCGCATAATGGAAGCCAGAACATACTCAGCCATTAAGCAGCCTTTGAACGAGACATAATAGAATTTAAGGCCGGAAGGCCCCACCAAATCCTCTAGTCTGACCTCCTGTAAAGCGCAGGCAACCACCACTACCCAGCACCCACAGGCTAACCCAACAACTGAAATTAGACCAAGGTATTAAAACCCTCAGGAGACTAAACGACTATGTGCCACAGGCAGAGAATAGGTGGGACCAAGATGCAGCAGTGTCCGACGCCCCTACAATGGCAGGAAATTAATTGAGATATACTCAGATAGTCCTGGCACGTGACTCACACCCACACATTGCAGGTGAAAGTGCAACTTTCCCCCACAGGCCACTGCCAGTCTGATGGGAGGAAAAAAATTTTCCCAGCCCCATACCTTGAGCATGTGAGGAAGAAGCAGGCAGGACAGGACATAAACTGGAAATGAGCTACAGGGCTGTTCAGTCTTTCCCCTTCCCCCTCTGCCCCATCATCACAACCAACCCCATCATACAATTGCACTTAAAAATGTGTCCAGGTCTTTCTTAAAACTAATTACATGTTTTGCCCCTGACAACACCGACGGGGACGCTATTCCAGAAGGTCAGTCCTCTGCTGCTCAGAAACTTTCTAATTTCCAGCCTGAATTTATTCTTGGCCAGTTTATACCCATCTGTTCTTGTGCCAGCATTGCCCTTCAGCTTAAACGACTCTTCCCCACTCCTCGTGTTTACCCCCATGATGTGTATATAGAGAGAAACCATATCCCCTCTCACCCTGTGTTTGGCTAGGCTAAACAAGCCAAGCTCTTCCAGTCTCCCTTCATAAGACGGGGCCTCCATTCCCCTGATCATCCTAGTCGCTTTTCTCTGAACCGGTTCCAGATTGAATTCATCTTTTTTGAACCCGGGTGGCCAGAATTGTACCCAGTATTCCAGATAAGGCCTTCCCAATGGCATTAATGCTTCTCCGCCTACTGGAAATGCCTCACCTAACAGATCTTAGAATCAGATTTGCCTTTTTCACAGCCCACATCACATTGTCATCCTGTGATCGACCCACACACCCGGGTCTCTCTCTGTTCTTCTGTCGCTCCCGACTAACGAGCCCCAGCTTGCAGCAGCAATGTTTATGATTAGATCCTAAGCTGCATGACCTTGCACTTTGTATTATTGAATTCCATCCCATTTCTGTCACTCCAGTCTTCAAGATCATCCATATCTTCCTGTAGAATGTTCTGATCCTCCTCTGTATTGATGATGCTTCCCTCCGGTCCAACAGTTCACCTTCCAGCACAACCCCTTTGCCTTCTCTGCTTTAGAGTGCTCCTTACCCAACTTACAATTCTGATACTAATCCTCACCTTCTACAATTTAACTAATCATTTCCAATGTGGTATCATTTCAATGCTTTACCAAAGTCCAATATGCAAGATCTACTACACTTCCCTTATCTAAAAAATCAGTTCTCTTCTCAAACCCATGTTGCATCACATCCCCTTTTCCGTTTACTTCCATGAATTGAATTATTCTTTCCTTCACAATTAATTTTAAAGGCTTGCATACTACTGAGATCAGAATAACAGGTCTGCAATTGCCCAGATGGCTTTACTTCCTCATTCTTAATTATAGATACGACATTTGCTCTTCTCCAGTCATATGATACCACCACTGAATAGAGAAACTTATCACAAATCCTTGCTGCTATTAGCAAGCTCATGTGCCAGTTCGTTCTCTGTTCTGGGATGGCAATTATCCAGTCCCCCAGATCTGAGCACATTAAGCTCTTTAATTTTTTCTTCCACTTCCACATGTAGTCCTTTCCTTTTCTATACAGTCCTTTCCTCCAGCTATCCTGCCTTCATGATACAGTTGTAGCCCTGCCGGTCCCAGGATATTAGAGAAACAAGGTGAATGAGGTAGTCCCTTTTACTGGACCAACTTCCATCTTTTACTGGACAACCAAAGAAGTTGGTCCAATAAAAGATATTACCTCACTCACCTTGTCTCTCTCGTGTTCAGTATTATCATCCTCCTTGAAAACCAAGGTAAAATATTCATTTAAGTTTTGGGCATTTAATTTTCTGTCCCTCTCTCCAGTGCCCTAACCAGTCATAAACTTCTCCTCTTAGGGCTTGTCTTCACATATGGTGCTACAACTGCGCCACTATAGTGGTTTAGTAAAGATGCTATTATGTTGATGGAAGAGCTTCTCCCATTGGTGTATAGTTAATCCACCTACCCAAGAGGTGGGAGCTATGTTGGGGGCGGGAGAGAAGTTTTCCCTTTGACATCACACTGTCCACAATCTGGGTTAGGTCAGTAAAACTACATCACTCAGTGGTGTGTTTTTCACATCCCTGAGTGACGTAGTTATATTGATATAGGTCTGTAGTGTGGACCTGGCCCAATTCTTGTCATTAATAAATTATTTACTAGCTATTTTGTTGACAGGCTAGCACTTCTACTCCCAGTTGAATCTTGCACATTATTATTAATTATTATTATTAACTGCTTATATTCTATTACCCCTTCACAAACTAATCTGTGATCAAGACTCCATAGTGGTAGGTGCTGTATGTACACATAGTTATAGACAGTCCCTGCCCCAAACAGCATACAATCAAAATAGAAAAGTGACATAAAAACTTTGAGAAAGGAACTGCTATTATCCACACTTTACAGATATGTAAAACGAGGCACACAGAAATTAAATGGCCTGCTCAAAGTAGCATAGAGAGTCTGTGGGGAAGTTGTGAACCAAACCCAGATCTCCTGTGTCCCAGTCCAATATCCCATTGAGTAGACCATTCTGCCCACTTTGTGTAGGGCCCTCTGAAAAGTGCTGCCTCTTTTCGCTTAATGCACAAATCCCCCATTGTCTCTGAGCCACTGACCCAGCTTTTCACTTCTCCGATTTGCCTCTTTGCAAAATTAAATAACTTACACGCATAGTGAAATACCTGCTTTTATACCAAACACAATTCAGCAAACTTCCCACAAATGACTGAAAGATCAAGGGGTGAGCTGGCCAAGCCAGAATGTTTGTCTCAAAAACCCAGCTCTCACCTTCTTCAATGACAGTTGGCACATGTCCAGAAGAGCAATCCCTTGTACGGTCCTACTGCTGCGCATTACACATTGCCCATGTGCACAGAATGTAACAGTATTTCCACTGTTGAAAAGCTCCAGAGGGGTAGCCGTGTTAGTCTGTATACAGCAAAAACAACGAGAGTTCTGTAGCACTTTTAAGACTAACAAATTTAATTTCTGTAGGCATACGTTTTCATCTGACGAATATTCATCTGACGAAGTGGTTTACAGCCCACGAAAACTTATGCCTACAGATATTAAATTTGTTAGTCTTTAAAGTGCTACAGAACTCTTGTTTTTGCAGTATTTCCACTGTTTTTATTTTAGACACTAAGTTTCCTTTCATAGAATCAGAGAAGATAGGGTTGGAAGGGATCTCAGAAAATCATCTAGTCCAACCCCTGCTCAAAGCAGGACCAACCCCAACTAAATCATCCTAGCCAGGGCTTTGTCAAGCTGCACGTTAAACACCTCTAAGGATGGAGATTCCACCATCTCCCTAGGTAACCCATTCCAGTGCTTCACCACCCTCCTAATGAAAATGTTTTTCCTAATATCCAACCTAGACCACCCCCACTTCAACTTGAGACTGTTGCTCCTTGTTCTGTCAACTGCCACCACTGAGAACAGCCTAACAGCACCCCCCCTGGAAACCCCTTCAGGTAGTTGAAGGCTGCTATCAAATCCCCCCTCATTATTCTCTTCTGCAGACTAAACAAGCCTAGTTCCCTCAGACTCTCCTCATAAGTCTTGTGCTCTAAGCCCCTAATCATTTTTGTTGCCCTCCGCTGGACTCTCTCCAATTTGTCCATGTCCTTCTGGTAGTGGGAGACCCAAAACTGGACCCAATACTCCAAATGTGGCCTAACTGGTGCTGAATAGAGGGGAATAATCACTTTTCTCCATCTGCTGGCAATGCTCCTACTAATGCAGCCCAATATGCCATTAGCCTTCTTGTCAACCAGGGCACATTTTTGACTCATATGCAGCTTCTTATGCACTGTAACCCCCAGGTCCTTTTCTGCAGAACTGCTGCCTAGCCAGTCAGTCCCCAGCCTATAACAGTGCATGGGATTCTTCCGTCCTAAGTGCAGGATTCTGCACTTGTCCTTGTTGAACCACATCAGATTTCTTTTTGCCCATCCTCTAATTTGTCTACGTCACTCTGTATCCTATCCCTACCCTCCATCCTATCTACCACTCCCTCCCCAGTTTAGTGTCATCTGCAAACTTGCTGAGGGTGCAATCTACCCCATCCTCCAAATCATTAATGAAGATGTTGAAAAAAACTGACCCCAGCACCGACCCCTGGGACACTCCACTTGTTACCGGCTGCCAACTAGACATTGAGTCGTTGAACACTACCCATTGAGCCCAATGATCTAGCCAGCTTGCTATCCATCTTATAGTCCATTCATCCAACCCATACTTCTTTAACTTGCTGATAAGAATGCTGTGGGAGACTGTATCAAAAGCTTTGCTAAAGTCAAGATATATCACGACCACCACTTTCCCCACATCCACAGAGCCATTCTTCTCATCATAGACGGCAATCAGGTTGGTCAGGCATGACTTGTCCTTGGTGAATCCATACTGACTGTTACTGATCAACTTCCTCTCTTCCTAGTGCCTCAAAATGGATTCCTTGAGGACCTGCTCCATGATTTTTCCAGGGACTGAGGTGAGGCTGACCGGTCTGTAGTTCCCTGGATCCTCCTTCTTCCCTTTTTTTGAAGATGGGCACTAAGTTTGCCTTTTACCAGTCACCTGGGACCTCCCCCAATCACTACGAGTTTTCAAAGATAATGGCCAATGGCTCTGCAATCACATCAGCCAACTCCCTCAGCATCCCTGGGTGCATTGCATCTGGACCCATGGACTTGTGCATGTCCAACTTTTCTAAATAGTCCTGAACCTGTTCTTTCAGCACTGAGGGCTGCTCACCTCTTCCCCATTCTGTGCTGCCCAGTGCAGCAGTCTGGAAGCTGACCTTGTCTGTGAAGACAAAGGGGGGAAAATTGAGGACTTCAGCTTTTGTTTCTCAGTCAACTATGATTCAACACACTAGGATGTATTTAAGGTGTTATCTGGCTCCCCATCTATGGTTAATGAGCATCACACAATCTTTAACGCATTCACCCTCACAACACCTTCGTGAGGTAGGGCAGAGCTATTCACACCATTGTACACTCAGGGAACTGAGGCACACAGAGATGAAGTGACTTCCCGGTGACACAGTCTGTGCCAGACCTGGGAGCTGAACCCAGATCTTCTTAGTCCTCAGCTTGTGCCCTAACCACTGGACCTCCTTTCTCTCCAGTAGCAAAGGCAAGACTATTTCTCTCTGGAGAATTCCATAGCTTACACTATCTTAGGTGTTCTTCTACTGAAGGCACTTTCCTGACTATTAAGGGACTGCTGGGAAATTGACATAGCAATGCTCTACTCTTCACAATAAACCCTGCTCAACTTCCATGTATTGCTAGTCCCATTGACACCACTGTGATTTTGTGCATGATTTGATCCGCTAGTGAACATAGGTTAGCTCAGGGTGCTGAACGCAGAGTATATCTAAAGGATCACCAAATGAATTTATCTTTGGCACTCAAAACATTGCAAATTTTTCTCCCTGCCACAACAGATGATAAAATAAAATCTGAAGGAAAGGGCAGTTTGCGCCTGATCTTGTGGACGCTACATCTATATTATTAGTGTCAAATTTTGCAATCAACCTTAGTGGCTTTCAAAGTGGTCATATATGCCTTCAAAGAGCTGTAGCCTGTAGGACTAGCCTGCTTCCTTGCATATATACATACATATATATATCTTTCTTTATAGATTCAAGTATGGCTGTTTGATTATCATAGAGTCATAGATCCATATTAAAGTATTTCAGCTGTAATGCAAGGTACTTTACAGGCCACATCCGGTATGAAAGCTAAGCAGTTAGCATACATATATTCTGTTCGGGACCTTTAGCCCAGATAAGTAATGATGAGTTAAAGGATAAGACATATATGGTTATAACCTTTACCCTAGATAAATCAGGAGGCATCAAAACAAGGGGGGGCCTGTCTCAGGTTATGCCCCGAGTAAACTTCACAGATACACCACAGAACCCACAAAAGGGCCAGAAATAACAAAGGTGAGATAAACGAACTGTCTGGAAAGGATGTGGATATGTCATTAATAAGCACAAACTGCCAGCCTATGGAATAAGTGTACCCTAATCATTTGGGGGTGAAGAATCCAAATTTGGACTTGGAAGGTGGACCCCCTACTGCTCAGGGTATAAGAAGGGGCAAATCGTGTTTATTGGGCCAATATATCGTCAGCTACTCCTTCTTGAAGCTTCTTCTAGTTAATGTTAAGATTTTGTTCTTCGTTTATATTTAGTATTATGTATAGTGTTAGTCTTAGCCTTATAGCTCTTAGCCCTTGAGCGTTGCCTACTTCATCCCTCTACTCGAGTTGAGGTACCAGACAACTGTCTCAACCAGGTCATCAGGGAAGGATGTGAGTATATTAATCCAAAGCATACCATATATATATATATATATATATATATATATATATATCACATGAGTCTCTAAAATAAGACTGCAATCCTATCCATTATCCATTTGATTATTCATTTTCTTTTAATCAATTTGTCTATCATTTTATGTTATCTTAATAAAAACTTATAAAATTATAGAAATTTGGCTATCACTGTGAACCTTCCTGTCAGGCAGTCCGGGGTCCCTATAAAATGCTTCTGGAGCCTGATTCTGGGACAGGAACCTCATTATCTTCTGATCAGATCAACTGGTGAGCCTATAACCCCATTCAAATTACTAAAACACCCAGGATCAGGCTACAAAGCAAATTTGCAGGCCTTACCTACAACAAATTCTGACATCCCAGCATCTAACCCACCCAGCTGCAAAAACACATTCAGTAAGATCCTAATGGTGCAATGAGATCTGCATGGGCTAACCATTGTGTAGGCAGATCACTGATGACGTCACTGCAAGTTTCCAATTGACGGATCGGTGGTTGAGAGGGACTGTATGAATGCAGGCTTCGAACAGCAGGGCTGCGTGACAACCCCAATAGCACAGGGTGGGCCTCAGCCAACTGGCATGAGGGCAATCTTGCCTAATGGTTAGAGCGGGCATCAGGCCTAGTGGTCGGGGCGGCCACCGCGACCCAAGACTAGGGAACAAAAACTTGATAAAGGGCTCTTCAGTCTAGCAGACAAAGGTAAAACATGATCCAATGACCGGAAGACAAAACTAGGCACATTCAGACTGGCAATAAGAATGAATTCTTAACAGTGAGGATAATTAACCATACGAATAATTTACCAAGGGTCACGTGGATTCTCCATCATTGGCAACTTTGAAATCAAGATGGGATGTTTTTTCTAGAAGATCTGCTCTAGCACAAGCAGTAATTAGTTCAGGGAAGTCCTATTGTATGTGTTATTCAGGATGTTGAACTAGATGATCACACTGTCTTGCTCCGGCTTTATAATCGGTGAGTGCATGAATATACTCCTATTATTTCAGTCTCTATGCTGGAGAACCTTTGATATGTATACGTAACTCAGTAAGAGAGTTTGTGAACACAAGGACATGTGATATCTGAACCTCTAGCATTCTTTTCTGTCTCACTGTCACAGCTGGAGGCTCCGAGTGATGATTTTTCCATTTGTAGGTGTTTAAAATCCATCTAATTGATTCTTTCTTCCTAGAGGAGGTTATGCTTTAAATCCTAGAACAGGCTAGAGTGCTAGGAGGATGTGATTAGAGCAGCGCTGTGTATCCACGGTGAAGCAATTAATCGGCTTCTGCATGTTGCACATGGTGTATTTCACACACACAGGCACCAACCCCAGTTCAACTAGCTTGTGTCCAGACTTGCTTGGTGGAATCCTGCCCCGACCCACAGGTGGCCCTGCAGCCTGCCACAGTCAGGTGTGTTCAGCCGCACTCATTCCTTCCCACGCTCAGGAATCAGGGCCAGCAGCAGAGCCTCTCTCCAGGTGGCCTCCTCAGCCCAGCTGGCCGGCCGCAGGCTGCCGGATTGGCCACACTACTTGATTGGCCACAGAGGCCAGCAGGCTGGCTCCTCAGCGAGCAGCAGTGGTAGCTGGCTGGCTGCTCGGCACTCATACCCACCTCCGTGCCTACTCCTCCGTTACCTTGTTCCTGCTGCCCTTTCCTTGAGCCGCTCCTTGCCTGCCGCCCTCTTCACGCCAGTTCAACCCTGGACTCCAGCATCTGTCTACTGACTCTGGCTATGACCCTAGTCCTTGGGTTGCAGTGGCCGCCCCGACCACTAGGCCTGATGCCCGCTCTAACCATTAGGCAAGATTGCCCTCACGCCAGTTGGCTGAGGCCCACCCTGTGCTATTGGGGTTGTCATGCAGCCCTGCTGTTCGAAGCACGGTGTCTGTAGCGCCACCGCACATTGTCCAAGCCATTGTCAAATGGAGGGGAGCTAACACCATAGGATGATGGTCATCACAGAGTGCTGCCAGCAGGGAGTTTGAGATGCTGCAATAAGGCTAAGGACCCTGTGAAAATCCATCGTTGTAGCTTTGTGATATTATTGGGTCTCCACGGGTTTTTCAAGGGTGGGGGCTGGAATAGCTCTTCATCACAAACTATTCTTACAGGGCCTGCAGATGTCTGAGCAGGTAACTCAACGGATGGTAACAATACTTCAAGCAACTTTGAGCACGTGCCCCGCATGGCATCCCCCTCCCCATGTCTTTTGCTACTGTGGATTCTACACCGCCTGAAAGCGATGGGCAATAGCAGGCCGGCTCTAGAAGAGGTCATGCTGGCCAGAGGAAGGATCAGTAGGACGGTGGCTGCTTGGAGTCATTGGTCTTCCATGGATCACAGGGAAGCTGAATTTTTAGAGGGGTCTGAACCTCTTACCCATTTCTTAGCAAGTTTACCAAGGACTTTCTTGTGCGTTGTGCAGGAATAATTCCCACAGGGTAGTTCTGTGCCATTTTCTGGTGTCCAAACTTTTAACTTGGAGATGGTTCAGAGATGAGCTACAAGAATTATTCAGGGTCTGAACAACATACTTCACAGTGAGACACAATCTACAATCAGCTCAATCTACAAACAGCTCGTCTAAGAGATGATTAAGAGGAGATTTGATCACAGTTTATAAATACCAGCATGGAGCAAAGATTTCAGATAGTAGATGTCCCTTTAAACAGACATAAGAAGATCCAATGGCTGGAAGCTGAAGTCAGCAAAACTCAAGCTGGAACTAAGATGCACATTTTTAACAGTGAGGTCAATTAACTCTGGAACCAGTTTACCAGGAGATGCGACAAATTCTCCATCACTTGCCATCTTTAAAACAAAAATGGATGTCTTTCTAAAAGAAATGCTGTCTAGCTCCACCAGAAGTTATGGCCTTGATGCAGGAATCACCTGGTGAGGTTCAAAAGCCTCTGTTATGCAGGAGTCTGACCAAATTAATATAATGGCCTCTTCTGGCTCTACATCTATGAAATATAGCCCAAATTCAGCTTGTGTGTCACTGAATAGTCTCAGCAGCAGAATGAACTTTTTTCCCTTTAATCGGTTCCTAAAAAAACAAGAAATATAGGCGAAGTATTTTCAAAGTGGTTGGTGGGGTTTGGTCGGGCAAATCCCGTTCATATCCATTAGACTGGCATGACTATTGCCCTGCGCTGTAAATAGCTGAAAAACAGAGGGAGAATCAAACTTGGAAAAGACCAGTACATCAGGATTTCTTATAGTTTGTGAAATTCAAAGTGCTGCTAATTGCCAATTACTGCAGGAGGTGGTAGCTATGGGACTGTACGACCTGTATGCAAACGTACAATAAACCCCATTCCTTTTTGTTTGAAGAGAGTCACGACAGCTGATATGCATCATCCTAACCAAGAAAATGTACTGAAATTGACTAATGGTAAGAACCACAACAAGAAAAAGGCAAACACAAGTAAAAACCAGTATTTGCAAAAAACAATTAAACAGAATGTACCTTTCTTACTGCGGATTATACACCTAATCTAGCTACAATTCCACGCTTGAATAATAAGAATATGGCAGTAGGGATATACTACTGATCACTTGACCAGGATGGTGATAGTGCTCAGGGAAATTAGAGAGGCAATACAAATAAAAGACTCTATAATAAAAGGGGATTTCATATATCCCCATATTGACTGGGCACGTCACCTCAGGATGGGATGCAGAGATAAAGTTTCTTGACATTTTAAATGGCTGCTTCTTGGAGTAGCTAGTCCTGAAACTCACAGATGGATTGGCAATTCTTGATGTAGTCCTAAGTGGAGCACAGACTCTGGTCCAAGAGGTGAATAGAGCTGAACTGCTTGGTAATGGTCATCATTGTGTATTTTGTGTCCTGCCTAGCTTGCGGTAGGTAGCTACAGAGCTAGAATATTATGGGATAGCTCAGCCAGTTCTGTCTGGTCTTAGAGTAGAAGAATAAACACGGTGTGTTTGCATGTCTCTGTGTCCCTGTCTGCTGGTTTCTCTTTGAATGCAAGTAACTTCCAAGTAGCCAACCCTAACAAAGTGGCGACGAGGACAACGGACCTGTGCTGGTCCTGCCACCGGCGAGAAGCAAAAGCAAAACGTAAGGAAAACCTACTGCTGTTCTGGGTGGCTGTGCTGTTTGTACGGACAGTAGACACCGAACATGAAGCAGACAGATTGGAAAGGGGGAGGAAGCAGGATATTACTAGCAATTGTGTGTGAAATTCTTAGTAATGGTGTGTGCGTGCCCCAACACACATGAAGAAAAGACACTGGAAGAGAAGAGAAAGAAAAAAGCAGCAATGGCTACACTGGGGCCCTGGGACATTTTGATGAAACTGGGACGCGATGGAGCGCATCTACTGAGTGTTTTGAGTTTTTTGTTGTTGCAAATAGAATTGGAGATGATACGAAGGTGGCAACTTTCTTAACTGTTATGGGAGCTTGTGACAGAGCAGAGGGTGGTGACCCCCTCAGATGCCTCTGTTGCCCCTAACCCAGAGGGCTTGGCTGAGGCAGTGCAGGTCAGGGGAGCCAAGAACTAACAGCTGATCACACTGATTAGGCTAAGGCAGAGTCCTGACTAATGAGGCAAAGGGGGAACAGCTGGCTGCCTTGCAGGGAGGGTATATAGGCAAGCTCAGGAAACCAGGAGAGGGACGCATGGCCAAGCAGGATGGGGAGGACTGCGAGCCTGGTTGCCTGCTGGCCAGGATAGGGGAAGCAACCCTGAGCCTCCGAGCCCCTAGAGTGCCTGGGCCGGGACTGGGGAACTGACTGTGTACACGGTAAATAAATGAGCACGGGTGACTGCAACACAGACGGCTGCAGTCCTTTGTACAAGGGGGGAACTGCGAGGGACCGGCCATGCAGAGCGCTACAAGCGGGGGCTTGTCCAGGACCCTACCATAGGCACTGCTAACAGTGGCAGCTGAGATGGAGGAGACCCTTCAGTGGCTAGTGAGGACAGTGCAGGAGACGCAGCAGTGCCACTATGAGGAATGACAGACTCTGATGTCCTGGCAGGCCGACCTGCTGATGAGCCTCCAGGACTTCATAAAGGAGCAGGCCGCCGCCCAACAGCAGCTGGTCCAGTGAGAGGTGAGACCCGTGAGCGGGGAAGGTGTCAGGACAGCAGGCTGGGGACTCTGTAAAATGGGCCTCAGTGATGACCCCGACGCATTCCTCAGGACTTTTGAGAGGTTGGCGATGGCACCTGTTTGGGAGAGGGTGACCTGGGCCCTGCGGCTTGCCCTGTATTTAGGGGGTGAGGCACAAGCTGCCTATATGGCTTTGGAGGAGGCCCAAGCCAGGGACTATGACACTGTGAAAGCTGCCATACTGGACCAGGTCAAACTCTTGGCTGAACGGTACCGCCAAAAATTTCGAACAGCCAAATGTACTGGGAGTCTATGGCCTCGGGTGTTTGCCCAGAGGTGATGGACTGGGCTGTCTGGTGGCTGCAACCAGTCACCCAGATGGTGGAAGAAGTGTTAGACACCATAATTCTGCAGCAGTTTCTGCAAAGCCTACTAGACACTAACGGAAGAATATGTGGAGGCGGAGGCATCTAGGGATGTGGCAAAACCCTCCAAGTACTTGGAACGAGGGGGAAGGACCCTGGGACCTATGCCCAGTAAAGGACCTGAGCTGGGAAGTAGCCTGGCCCGACAACTGACATGTTGGCAGTGTGGCCACCCTGGTCACAAGAAGCAGGACTACCCCAATACAGATGCGGCCTAGCAGACTTTTGTGGGCAGGCTGGTGACCAGAGGAGCCTGAGGGGGCAGCCATTGGCCATCATACCTGTCAGGGTGGGGAGAAAACCCAAGCGGGGTTTAGTGGACCGATTGCTGATCCGGCAGCGGCTGGTGAAGTTGTGATGGGTAGTCCCAGGGACCAGAGTAGAGGTACGGTGTATCCATAGGGACACCAAACAATACCCGATGGCACAGGTGTCCCTTCAGGCGTAAGGGCATTTTAACTGGCAGCAGGTTGGGGTAGTGGGGGATTACCCTACCCAGTCCTGCTGGGGGCAGATTGGGGACCTCCTCCCAGGGAGTTGGGACGACAGGGAGGCCCCTGGGAGAAAGAAGGATAGAATAAGGGGATGCAGAGCCCCTCGGCAGACAAGGTCCCTAGACACAGGCAACCAGAAGAAAAAAGCAAACAGCCCTCTAGGACCTGAGAAAGAGGGAAGAGGACAGGAAACCAACAAGAAGGAGAGGGCAGGTAGCTCAGACCCCTCAGAGTCCATGAGCACGTGGGAATGTTGGACTTGTGGGGGGAAGGGACATCAGTGGAAGCAGTGCCCGGACCCAGCAGGGCGGGGGCCCCCAGGCATTACTCCCATGGAGGTGGGGGCAATGGAACCCCCGGTGATGCCTAAGGGGCCCGAGGGCCTAACTGGGCAGGAGGCCTGAGGAGAGAAAAAGTCCAATAAGGAACCCCAGCAGAGAAGCTTGGGAGAGAAGGGAAAGGACCAGCCCATATGGGCTCTGAGTGCTGGATCTGTGGGCTAAAGGGACATAGAAGGGAACAGTGCCCATATGGAGGATGGGCAGGAGCAAGCCAGGAGCGAGCCCCAGGAAAAAGAGCCCATGCGTCCCCAGCTGGAAGAGAATGAGCTGCCACGTAGCATCCCGTATAGCCGGCCAAAGAGAGGAAGGGGTTGGGTGAACCGGGTGGTTCATTAACGGGGGGAGGTGTGTGACAGAGCAGAGGGTGGTGACCCCCTCAGCTGCCTCTGTCGCCCCTAACCCAGCGGGCTGGGCTGAGACAGTGCAGGTCAGCAGAGCCAAGAACTAACAGCTGACTGCACTGATTAGGCTAAGCCAGAGCCCTGACTAATGAGGCAAAAGCGGAACAGCTGGCTGCCTTGCAGGGAGGGTACATAGGCCAGGTCAGGAAACCAGGAGAGGGAGGCATGGCCAAGCAGGGCGGGGAGGACTGCGAGTCAGTCGGCCTGCTGGCCAGAACGGGGGAGCAACCCTGAACCTCTGAGCCCCTAGAGTGCCTGGGGCCGGGACTGGGGAACTGACTGTGTGCATGGTAAATAAATGAGCACAGGTGACAGCAACGCAGATGGCTGCAGTCCTTTGTACAAGGGGGGAACCCTGAGGGCCACGAGGGACCAGCCACGTGGTGCTACAGAGCTAAGACATTTAGTTTGCTGCACAGTTTAGTGCAATCTGATAAGCCGGGCACAAAATCTTACAGGGACATTGTGAAAATCCTGGAGGCACATTTTCCCCCAAAGCCACTGGCAATTGCAGAGAGATTTAGGTTCGACAAAAGGAATCAAGAAGAAGGTGAAACAATTGCCCAGTTTGTAGCCGCTCTTAAGAAGCTTGCTGAGCACTGTGAACTTAATGATGGGCTAAATGACACCCTGCGTGATAGGGTAGCGTGCAGTTTGCACAGTGAAGCAATACAGAGGCACCTATAGGCAGAAGCCAAGCTCACCTAGCAGAAGGCCACTGAAATTGCAGTTTCCATGGAATTGGCAGCAAAGGAAGCACAACAACTAAGTGCATCGACCAGAGTGCATCAAGCGTCACGAGAACCTACCCACCAGACAGTGGGGAGCAAAGAATGTCACCGCTGTGGCAAGCCAGGTCACCACGCATCGGAATGCTGGTGTAAAGACCTGGTGTGTCGACAGTGTGGCAAAAAGGGACACATTGAGCGTGCCTGCAAACAAAAGAAAGAAGAGGCAAACAGAAGAGGCAAGCAGGAGAAAAAGGCGCCTGCTGTCTGGTGGACCAAAAAGAAAAATCTGCACGTGGGAGAAGAGGCTCAGGACAAAGTGACACCCAGTCAGAAAAAGAAGTGACACTCCATGTCTTGTCCATGGCAGTTGGTTCACATGAATTCTGGGTAACCCCGCTGTTGGAAGGTAAACCTGTACGCATGGAACTGTACACAGAAGCAGCAGTTTCACTGGTCTCAGACACTGTGTATAAGGAGAAGTTAACGCATCTCCCGCTTAAGCCGACAAAAACTGTTCTGAAGACGTACACTGGGGAAGCTGTACCCATGTTGGGCGCTACTGATGTCAGTGAAGCTCAATGGATAGACTGCTAAATTGACACCGTTTGTGGTGGAAGGCAATTGCCCTGCTTTAATTGGAAGGTCATGGCTTTGGAATGGCTAAGGGAAAAACAGATCTGGCATTTGTATTAAAAAAACATGCTGCTGTTTCTGAAGGGAATCACTGTGAAATTGAACATTAAGCCTGACAGCCAAACAAAGTGTCTGAAAGCCAGAACTGTGCCATATGCCATCAGGCCAAAAGTTGAAGCAGACCTGGAGCGCCTGGTCAAAACTGGAGTCTTAGTACCAGTTACCCACTGCCAATGTGCAACACCAATCTTTCCAGTATTGAAGAAAGATGGCTCCATTTGGATTTCTGGGGATTTTAAGGTCACAGTTAACCCGGTGTTTTGTGCAGAGCAATACCCTCTTCCCTGCATTGATGACCTCGTGACTGGCTTGATTGGTGAACAAAAGTTCAGCCAGATTGATCTGAGTCGGGCGTATTTACAGATGCACGTTGATGAGAAGTCCCAAGAGCCATAGACTATCGTGACACATAAAGGGCTGTACCGATACTGTAACTTGCCCTTCGGACTAACGTCTGCTCCAGCTTTGTTCCAGAGGGCTATGGACCAGAGCTTAAGTGGCTTGCCAGGAGTCCAGTGCTATCTTGACAACATCCTGGTCACAGGCAAGAATGAGGAGGATCATCTTAAGAACTTGGATGCTGCCCTACAAAAACCGGAAGAGTATGGCCTACAAATCAGCAAAGACAAATGTGAATTCTTCCAGCCCTCTGTTGAATATCTGGGACATGTCATTGATGCTACTGGCCTTTGTAAGGCTCCTGCAAAAGACAAGACTATTGTGGAAGCTCCACCTCCTCAAAACATGAGCCAACTTCACTTTTTTTTAGGGCTATTGAACTATTATGGAAATATATTCTACAGTTAGCAACACTACTAAAACCACTACATGAACTCCTTTCCCAAAACAAGGTCTGGAAGTGGTCTGAAGCCTGTGATGTTGCATTTAACAAGGCTAAATGCACATTGCTAAATTCAGAGGATTTGACACCTTTTGACCCATCCTTTCCTCTATAGTTGGCCTGTGATGCCTCTCCTTAGGGCGTGGGAATACTCGTGTCATACATTATGCCTTCTGGAGAGGAGAGACCCACTGCTTTTGCATCACGCACCTTAAGCAAGACAGAAACTAACTATGCCCAAATTGAACGTGAAGCACTGGGAATTGTTTACGGAATTTGGAAATTTCACCAGTACCTGTTTGGATGGAATTTCACACTTCTCACCAACAATCAATCTCTAACACCAATTTTTGGACCATGCACAGGCATTCCACCATTGGCTGCTAGTTGTATGCAATGATGGGCATTGTTGCTTTCCACACACGCGCGATCAAATATTGGAGATCCATTCTGCACTGCAACGAAGATAGTCTCTCAAGGCTCCCTTTACCAGTTAAACATCAAGCTATTGGCCAGAAAGAAATCTTCTACTTTGAACAGGTAGAGAACACACCCATCACTGCTATTCAAGTAAAGGAAAGCAACTCGCGTTGACCCACTACTGTCCCAACTTATGGACCTAGTGATTCATAGAACATCTCTACGGGACTGTCAGGTTTCACCTGACCTTCGTCCCTACATGTCCAGAAGGATGGAGTTATCAGTTCATTCTGGTTGCTTGTTGTGGGCAATGCACTTCATTGTTCCACAATTACTGAGATCACAGATGTTAGAACAGCTATATTCAGGTCACTGTGGAATAGTGAGCGTGGAAAGAAAGTGCACAAAGCTACTTTTGGTGGTCTGGCCTGGACAGTGCCATTGAAGAGAAGGCAAGAGCTTGTACTTCATGTCAAAGTGTGAGGAACACACCTCAGTTGGTGCCCCTACACCCATGGGTCTGGGCTGAAAATCCGTGGCCGCGTATTCATGTTGATTTTGCCGGCTTATTTGAAGGGAGTATGTTCTTGATTGTTGTCAACACCCACTGAAAATGGCCAGAAATCTCTGTAATTCCGTCCACTACCACTAAAAGTACTATCCAGAGACTGCGTGAAATCTTTAGTCATTTCTGTCTGCCAGAACAACTTGTGAGTAACAACGGACCACAGTTTTTCTCTCAGGAGTTTGAAAATTTTATGAAAGCAAATGGGATACATCACATCACTTCAGCACCGGATCATCCATCCACCAATGGATTAGCTGAAATGTTTGTGCAGACCATGAAACAAGCTTTAAAATCTGCACGGGAACATTTGTCCATTCAAAGGTGTCTGGACACCTTCTTGCTATCCTACATAAACACATCTCATGCTACGACCAAAGCATCTCTGGCCTTTCTAATGATGGGACGACAGCTGCACACTTGCTTCAGTCTGCTGAAACCCTGCAAAGCACGACAAGTTGTGCAACGTCAACAGCACAACCAAGTCATTAGCCATGCTTGCAGAGCAAAAGACCAAACCTTTAGCCCTGGACAGGCTGTCCTAGCTCAGAACTCTGCTTCTGGAGCTAAATAGGTCCCTGCTACAGTCATCACCCAGACAGGACCTGTTTCCTACACTGTCCAGACTGCAGATGATCTTACCTGGCGGCGGCATGTAGCTCAGCTGTTGCCAGGTCATACAGGTCCCAAGGACACATCTCCAGTTGAACTGCCTGACCTCACCATTGCAAGTGAGATATCCTCAAGTCAAGAGTCACCTGTTCCTGACTCCCCTCCTCCATCCACCTCTGCAGCAGATACAGCCCCCACACCTGTTTGAGCTACAAGTCCTGAGTCCATTGTTACACCCACACCAATAACACCTTCTGGTGCAAAAACACGAGAAGTCCATCGTTAACCACCTAGAGAGAGACAAGGCCTCTCAGGGTAGAATAATTGCCAGGGTTTAGCCAGGAACTGAGGCAGTCTATCCTCATTCCCTTGTTTAATTATTGTTCTGTTAAATGGACATTTTCATTAAGTGGGGAGGAATATGTTGTGTATTTTGTGTCCTGCCTAGTTTGCTCTAGCTAACGGAGCTAGAATATTACGGGATAGCTCAGCCAGTTCTGTCTGTGTTCCTGTCTGCTGTTTTCTTTCTCCGTGCTAGTAAATTCCAAGTAACCAAACATAACAATCATAACATAATAAAATTTAACATCCCTGTGTGAAGGCAACTACTAAAGCAGCCCATCATGGTAGCATTTAATTGCAGAAAGGAGAACTGCATAAAAATGAGGAAGTTAATTAAACAGAAATTAAAAAGTAAGTGCCAAAGATGAAATTCTTGCAAGTTGCATGGAAACTTTTTAAAGAGGCCATAATAGAGGCTCAATTAAAAAGTACACCCCCAAATTAAAAAACAAAAAAGTGCCACCCTGGTTAAACAACACAATAAAAGAAGCAATTGGAGGCATAAAGGTATCCTTTAATAAATGGAAGTTAAATCTTATTGAGGAAAATAGAAAGGAGCATAAAGGAGCAAGTGAAGTGTAAAAATATAATTAGGAAGGCCAAAAAAGAATTTGAAGAACAGCTAGCCAAAGACTCAAAAAGTAACAGCAAAAAATAATGTAAGTACATCAGAAGCAGGAAGCTTGCTAAGCATCCAGTGGGGCCACTGGACGATTGAGATGCTAAAGCAGCATTCAGGGAAGCAAAAGCTATTGTGGAGAAACTAAATGTATTCTTTGCATCGGTCCTCATGGATGAGGATGTGAGGGAGATTCCCAAACCTGAGCCATTCTTTTTAGGTGACTAATCTGAGGAACTGTCTCAGGTTGAAATGTCATTAGACCTTGGAACAAATTGAGAAATTAAACAGTAATAAGTCACCTGGACCAGATGGTATTCACCCAAGAGTTCTGAAGGCACTCAGATGTGAAATTGCAGAACTATTAACTGTGATATGTAACTTATCTTTTAAATCAACTTCTGTACTAGATGACTGGAAGATAGCTAATGTGATGCCAATTTTTAAAAACCGATCCAGAGATGATCCGGGATATTACATGTGTAATAAGCATAACGTCAGTACCAGGCAAATTGTGTGAAACTATTGTAAAGAACAGAATTATCAGACACATAGATGAATACGATTCGTTGGGGAAGACTCAACATGGTTTTTATAAAGGGAAATCATGCCTCACCAATCTACTAGAATTCTTTGAGGAGGTTAACAGATATGCAGACAAGGGTGATCCAGTGGATATATTGTACTTTGCTTAAAAGCCTTTGAGGGAACTTGTCAAAGGCTTTCTGAAAATCTAAATCAAGTCTCTTTGATTTTCTCGTCTCCTTTGCTATATAAGCAACATTCATTTGCCTGAGAATTTGTCATACATTTGCTTGAGAATTTGTGAACAATAAAGTCACTTCTGTAACATGTGAAATGCTCAGAAGCTAAAACTCAAAGGAAATTGGTTCTGGGTGACCTTTTCATTGAGCTTTGGTAAGCTTTGACCAGGTGATGGTCAATTTGGAGCAAAACCAAAGCATATGGTACAAAGAACCAGCATTAGAACAAAACCTAGGGGAGAGGGAGCGATCTCTTTAGGCTAATCTGGTCGGTGTGTATTGATATCATCTATGGAACACATTACAAGTAACCAATAAAAGTGTTTTTTTTGTTAGGATTGCCAACTACATGGTATTTTTTCACAGCTCTCGTCAGGAGTCCAATGTCCACTCTATATTTCAATCATTTTGATTCATTACTCCATAAGCTTTTTTTAATGCACCGAGTTTCAAAATATGCCACAGGGTTATTCATTGTTGAAATAATATTCTTATGCCCGGTTTGTGAGGAGGATAAGTTATTCCACACACACTGGGTTCCAATTCTTTTTCTGAATTCTTGATTGTGCAACCCTCTTTCTCTGGAGTACTCCTAGTATACAACAAATATTTCTCCTAGGGATACAGATAAGATGCCATGTTAAGAAAATTAAAAAAACAACTTAATTTACTATTCTTGAAATCTATGAATATGTTGTTTTCAAAAACTCTCACGTGTAACCCGCTGGCAGTTCTCTTATCTTGCTCAGTTCCTTTGTAGTTTTTGGATGTAATGCTCTGGAAAGTACTGGGGACATTCCCCCTTAGATGAGTCTATGGTATAAAGCATTTGTTCCCACACACTGAGAGAAATATATATTGTGTTTTATTAAAAGGCCTTGTCAGGTGTTACTCACGCCAGTGTTCTCTTCTGGAGCTGGATTTTTGCTAACCTAGGGATTCCAGTATTACAGTCGGGAAGAAAAAGATAATGTTGGTCTGGATCACCTGCTGTCATGGCAAATCTCTGCAATGATGTCCCTGCATTGCCTCATCATGCAGGCTGGAGTTTTCCACCTTGTGGAACATGGTGTGGAGTCTGCCCTCAATCCCAATGGATCCGAGAAGGGCTGCAGGGGGCTATGCCCCCATGATGCCTCTAGTCCCCTAGACCCTCCTTCCATCATCGACAGGGAGGTCTCCATGCAAAATTCAGCCACTGGTGGTTTGATCATTTCAGGGACATCTCCACGGAATTGGAGAGGGGGAGATGCACATTCACCCCCACCTGCCGAAATGTACCATTGGTCAGCTTCCCTCTCCCCTAGCTTCCACTCCTGTCCGGTGCAGCTTGCTGAGTGCCCTCTACAAGGTTGGCAGAATGGGGGAACAGTACTGTGGAGGCAGCTAGCATCCCTCCCTTTCCAAGCAGGTGAGGAGATCTGGATGTAGAGAGCCCCATCTGCAATTGGATCTGGGGGATATGATCCAGGTCTTTGCATGTTAGGCAACACTAGGCCACATTGTGATACATGAATTCTTTCAACCCTGTGGTTGAATTAAATGTGCTACGAATCTGTTTGCCAACCTCAGATAGAAGGAGATTGGCTCCCCCCCCTTTTTGTTGGCATTCACCTGGCCAATCAATGAATGTGGGAGTGAAGTCCAGAATGTGAGGATCCTTAGGACACTTTCTAAACAACCGGAACTGCTTTCCCTAAACATTTGAGTCAATGGCTATTAATTGCATGTTCTCAAATGATAAAATTGGAGTCAGTGTGATCATCCCAGGTAAGTTTTTTGCCCAGGAATGAAAGGATTCAGAAAGACTGTTCTAGAAGTGGGGAAAGGAATATTGTGGGTTAATGATTTGGGATTAGTGATCTCATCTGCATTATGTGAAAGCAGATTATTAATTTGTCCCATTCTAATTCTTTCTGTACTCCTGAGCGTAATGTTTTTGTACTAGAGTGATGAATAGAAAAAGTTACAGGGGATACTCTTGTCGTATTCCTTTTCTGGGGAAAAGGATTAGT
Organism: Emydura macquarii macquarii; assembly: GCF_026122565.2. Taxonomy (NCBI): domain Eukaryota; kingdom Metazoa; phylum Chordata; order Testudines; family Chelidae; genus Emydura; species Emydura macquarii. The sequence goes on from NW_027131688.1 coordinate 4,457,021, forward strand.
AAATTGCTGATTAGGTTTGTTATTTCTTTTAGGACTTGCCCACAAGTACATAGAATCATAGAATCATAGAATATTAGAGTTGGAAGGGACCTCAGGAGGTCATCTAGTCCAACCCCCTGCTCAAAGCAGGACTAACCTCTGCTATATCATCCCAACCAGGGCTTTGTCAAGCCGCAGCTTAAAAACCTCTAAGGATGGAGATTCCACCACCTCCCTAGGTAACCCATTCCAGTGCTTCACCACCCTCCTAGTAAAAAACTTTTTCCTAATGTCCAACCTAGACCTCCCTCCCTGCAACTTGAGACCGTTGCTCCTTGTTCTGTCATCTGCCACCACCGAGAACAGCCTAGCCCCATCCTCCCTAGAACCCCCTTTCAGGTAGTTAAAGGCCGCTATCAAATCCCCCCTCACTCTTCTCTTTTGCAGACTAAACAAGCCCAGTTCCCTCAGCCTCTCCTCATAAGTCCTGTGCTCCAGCCCCCTAATCATTTTTGTTGCCCTCCGCTGGACTCTCTCCAACTTGTCCACATCCTTTTTGTATTGGGGGGCCCAAAACATGTCCAGCTGAAGCCCAGTTTCTCAGAACAACAAAGGGAGAGGCCTATACTACCAAACCAAATGCTTTTTCTAATTAAAAACTGAAAACCCGTTATTGTGAGGGAAAGGGATTCTCCTTAGAGATGGAGGTGGTGGACAACAGTCCTTTTGAATTAGAAAAAAGTTCAGATGAGAAAAATCTTCCTAAAACAAAGCCAAACTGGCCTTCATCATAAAGGGTGGGAGGAAACTTATCTGTGTGTCGGGCCTTCAGTCTTTTACACTACAAAACTGGGATTTTACTGACCCTAAGAAATAGCAGAAGTGAGGCTAAGAGTATGTCTACACTGCCGGGGCTACAGGGATCGATGCAGCAGGATCGATTGATCGGGCTGTGGAGACCTGCTCAGTTGATCCCAGAAGTGCTCTCCGGTCAACGTCATTAATCCACCCCCCCGAAAGGAGTAAGACTTCGTCAACCGCGCAGCATCGCCCATCAACACAGTGCAGTGGAGATGCCATCGTACGGCAACGTAAGTAAATCAATGGGAGATAGGCCAGGTCTACACTGCTGCTGGCAGTCGCTACGTAATGTAGCTTGCATAAGTGTGAAGAATGAAACTTATGGGGTCTTGAGTCCCCAACTCTGTTACAAATCAAATGGACTCACTGGTGGAAAGCTGGTGAAATGAAGCAGTGACACAAGCCCATCGAGTTGAAAGAGGGAAATTGTATGTGTACATGGAAGTCAATAAGAAGCCTGTGAATGGCTTGAGGACTTTCAGCTGCAGTTTAATTTACATCCAGCTAAACAAATAGTTCCTCTTCCAAGGTCTCTAATGGACATTTCAGGAGGGAGACTTTTGTGCTTGAGGCTTATTGCGGGCTTGAGATTTAGATGCATTTATGGATTGTTCTGAAAAAGGCTTGGTTGATATAAAGTGGGCTGGATGTAAAGAACCTATCCTCTAACCGTAAAGTGGCTAAATTAGCTATTTCTATCCCACTGCACACAGACTCTTTGAGGAGCTCTAATGAGGAGCAGTTCCATGTCTTTAGAGTCTAATTAATTTAGCTGGCTTAAATCAATGCTGGAGGTAGTGAGATGCCATGTGTTTGTAATGTATTCTGTAATAATTTGCCCCTATTTAGCCTATGTTCTTTTGTTTCCCCATGAGAAAAGCGGACGTCCCTGGATAAAGCTGGCTACAGGGGAAGAGTTGGGCTGGGATATTGAGATCAAAGAACTTGAGCATTTTATTTAGGATTTCATGTTCAAACTCTGCTTTTTAGAAAAGACGGAGGTTACAGTGCCACTGCTGGATGTAACAGGAGATAGCGAATGGAAAGCGCTAAGAGAATGCTCCAGCTCTCTGAGATCCTGCTGGCACATCTATAGGCGAGGGAACAAAAAAGCAGCTGAAAGTTGAATGTAGAGTTCACTTACCTGTGACTTGGGGAAGGCTCAGTCCGGTCACGCTCTTGCCGCCATTCCACATCCATCATTCTCATCAACCTCAGTGGGAAGTTTATTACCCAAACTTTGCTGCTCCCTCCCCACACATTTTTTCATTTGATAAAAAAAAGTACATATTATCTGACATTTTTGCAAAGTCTACATTTGTACAATTAATTTTCCTGGCTAATTTAACAATAAATCAGAAACAGGATTAGATGGCTCAGGGGACTGGGTAATTGGATATTGCACCTTTCACTGCTAGGTCCTCACTTTGGCATAAAATCCCAAAGTTTGCCCAGTAACACATAGTCTTTGCCATTTCATTGGCTTTCCAGGCCAGTCTATTCACAAGCAACTAATGAGCAAGAAGATCAGCACTCATTGGCACTCTCTTGTACACCCAGGCCAGGATTGAAAATGGGTATGAAAAATAAACTACTTCTCACCCCAAGAGTTGGCCTCTACTCTGTCAAACCAGAAGCTTTAATAAACATTCAATTCATTTTAAAATTGGAAAAAATAAAGCTATTCAGACTAATTCTGGCATGCACACATCTGTTTGTATTTTTGGTTTACAATCCCAACGAAGTCAAACCCCTCATTTTTGGCCGACTGTCTTGATCAAAACCATTTGAATGTGAGTGGGCATTTTAAGAGACTCTCCAGATTGCATTATTATCACTACTTCCGACAGCCAGTGTCACTGACTGCTGCTGCCCACCCAACCCCCTGATGATGCCACGGAACAGCTTTTAGGGGCGCTTCTGTTTAGCTGTGCTGAGCAACAGGCCTTTCAGACTTCATGTTTATTTCAGTCTGCCTTTAACAGTCATGAATTAGAGGGAAAGTAGCAAAAATAAAAGCAATGGCTTGTGTTTTCCTTTTAAAGAAGCACAGTCAAATCTACAGAGAGCAAAACAGTCAAGGCTGGATTTTATAAAACAAAACAGCAAAAGGATAGAGAGCAATCTAGTCTGATAAACCAGAAAACAACATCCTCAGTGGTATGAATCGGGATAGCTCCTTTTGTAGTAGTTGAGATTCCAGAGCCGTCTGAGGTCCTCTGCTGGCAGTCTTCACTCACAGCCCTGGGAAGTGTTTGTGACCTCTCTTGATGAGAGGACCACTGAAGCTGGTACCGACTAAAAAATGACCAAAGGTGAGTCGTATTCCTTTCACGATGGCAGTTGATATACGGCACCTAAAAATTAATGATGGGAGAACTGCAAAGGGTTCAGATTAGCTTGAAATATAACTTCTGGAAACAGGATTGGAAATCTTGCAAGGCAGGCTCTCTCCAAAGACAGCCAGGCCAAAAGTATGAGGAGAAAAATCCTCTCCAGTGATATTTCACTACTTTGGCTTCCAGATGAAACCAGAAAGGGGAGACGTGCATATACATTTTGTTCGTAAAGTTATCAGAACAACTCTGAACCTCAAAAGATACTCGGTGAAAGCTCTTATTGTATCTGGTCTGGTTCTCCCATCCTTAATTAATGCTGATGCTTGCTAGCAGGAAATGTCTTTTATTTAAAAGCATAAAAGGCCCAAACTCCTCAGTCAATCCAGACTCAGAACTCCCACTTGAATTCCAAGTGGACTCCCATAGGACCAGAGTATTACAAATATGTGAAAACACTTACAAACTAGATAGTTGACAGTGACCTTGAAAAATCCCTGCCTCCGAACATCAGAAACATGTAGCATGATGGATTCAGACAATGACAGATTCTGAGAGGAAAAAGCAAAACTCTCGGTCACTGCCTTTTCTTGAATCAGAGTCCATAGCCCAACAAACACACGTACCACTTAGCATACCTTACCTGGAAAGAGGCTTTATTGAACATAGCTGTAAAATTATCTCTTCAGTTGAATTACTGAATTTGCACAAACATTTTTCTACAGAATAAAAAAAAAAAAGATCAAGCCTTGTAATTGTTTTACTGCATCTTGTTGTGCTTTTTTATATTAATATTTGCAAATGTTATACTTGGTGGTTGTTTTTAATATTTATATCCCAATTACTTGCATATCAGTTTTTTAATCCCAGGATGTTGAACATATAATAAAATAATAATAATCTTTAGACAAAAGTTTTTTTAAATGAAGTTAAAAGCTGAGATAATTTAAGGAAAAAGGTCTTCAGATTTTCATAACCAACTGTATAAGGGAAATTTACAATGCATTGGAAAACTGGCTGGTTAAAGGTATGGTAGGTATTCAGGTAGCTCAAAATCATTTTTACAGGTTTTTTTTTTTTTTTTTTTGTAAAAGTGTCTTTTTAATTATGCTAAAATAATATTTCACAATCTGCACAGAGTCTGACTAAAGGGCAGAGGCATTATACCATCAGTGTTTTGAATAAAGCCAGATTTGCAGGCCCTCTTTTGCCGGAGAGTTGTTTTATTTTGTATGCACTGCAATCACAAACGCACACCTTTTCTTCTCTCTAAAGCTAGGGCCAATTTCATTTCAAATGGAGGTCAGAGTAAGAAAATCACTTTTGTGTTTTACCACCTGCTGCGCTAAGTATATCTTAACAACCTTTTTCTCTGGTTGACCCACTTGATAACCTGAAAAAAAAAGTGCAGCTCCCATTTCCAGGAACAATGGAAGCTATTTTCTAATGGATAATAAGCTGAAAGGCCATGGCTGTCTGGAAGGTTAAATAACAAATATCTCGTCCGAAAGGGCTTACGCAGCAATTTAGGTCCATCCTTCTCCAGAAGCGGCTTTGTTTTCTTGCCTGCTGTTTGCACACTTAGGCTCCATAGTTTGTTTAGAAAATAGTTTGCACAAACCACATATGAGCAGTGCAAGCTTCTGTGTTGATTTTTGTTTTAAATCAGGCTTGTTTCATTGAAGGCACTTGGTTTCCATGGCAATTTATAAAAGACGGTGGTTTGGTTTCTTCACTTCATTAGAACAGATGACTTAGTTGGGGAGGAAAGGTGTTCAAGTGGCCGCAAGCAAACTCCGATAAGCCTGTGTAATATGTAAGCCCAGGTTACACATCCTGGATAGTAATGCATGCAAAAGGAGACAGCATACAGTTATCTAGCATAGCCATGAGAAAATGAAACATAAATGTCTTAAACATCTTTGATCGAGGGTTATTCTCTAGGGGAGGTGACACCCAAAGGTGAAAGGGCCTACATTTATTTAATTCTATACTAAAAACCTTCTTGAAGGGAAAATAAACGCCAGCTCTTCACATACCCTGTTTACAGTGAGGTGTTGTTTTTCTCTCTCGCTCACTCTTTTTTTGGCAGGCCATTACGTTTCCATGGTAACAAGCAAACTATTCATTTGAAACAAAACCAGCCATGACTTTGTGCTTTGACAAGGATTTCTATAGGTCTTTTTTCAGAGTTCAACCAGATGATGCTGTATTTCTTATAGACCACAAAAGCACCTGATTCAGGTCTCTTTTACGCCAGATCGCTTTTCACATGTGGTTCATACTGACTTATGCTCCCATGATGCCTTTTATCCCCAGTGCTTTTTTATTATTATTTATTTATTTTTAATTTAATTATTTATTTTAACTTTCGAGTCAGTCAGTGGAGGAATCTTTGGTAGTTTGTTTTTAAATGTCCATTTTACAAAGACTCTTTCTTCATGCCAATGCCTGGTGAATCTTTCATAGCCTCTGCCAGGATAAGGTCACCTTTGATGACTTAAGACAGACATGAGGATGATAACTGGAAAAAGCCATATATGTGCTAATGTCCCAACAGCACCTCCTCGTAAATCTACAAAGAGTGGGGGGAAGGGGGGAAAAAAGTAGAATTAATAAGCTGTCTAATTAGACAATCAACAGTTTACCACATAAGGATAAATGGTACACTGACACTGCAGAGATTGAAAGATCCCATATGGACATGCAGAGACTGGAGGACAGGATAACTGGATGATATTTACTGATAAATAAGGAGTCCAAGCGCAACCCTATGCACTGGATCTGTGAGCAAAATAGTAAATGATCATGTAATTAAAGACTGCATCAAAAGCCTATGCACAAGGGGTGATGAACAAAGGCTGCACAGACAACCTACATTGGGGAATGTCCTCTTTTGAGTGTTTGGCTTTGCAACCTCCATGTTCTTTTAGCACAGTTGTGTGTCTATAATCTCTCTATCTATCTCCCTCCCTTTATTCAGTCAGATTCATCAGCAGGATAATGAAGATTTTTAAATACGTAATAATAAAAAATAAACAAATCTAGATACAGACATACATATATAATACATTTGGTTTATAAATTGTAAAAGAAAAGGAGCTCTTGGCACTTCTAAAAATAAGTATGTTCTTGATATCCAAATGTCTACTGTCTAGGGGTCAGATTCTGATATCCTGACTTCATTGGAGTACCTAACTATACGAACAGTTCCATTGACTTCAGATGGAGACCTATGGAGAACACCACTGATTGGTAGGAGGGGGACTATCAGAATCTGGCTCTAATATGAGGAAAACTAGTGTTCCTTTAGTATAGACCAGTTCCATTAAGTACACACATGCCTACTCTCCACAGCTACACATCAGTGTGCAATTTCATGGTTTTGGTCCATCTGAGTCCCATTTGGTTTTTATTCTCTTTGCTGCCATTACATTTTTTGAAAAACAGCATGCAATTCGGTATCTGGAGAGAGATATTTTGACTCCAGATTTGGGCTCCAAGAAAATCTTTAAACACCTCCAGCTTAACGGGGTAACATTGTGTTTAGTTTTCTGCATGACAGAGTCTGGTTTAAAACATGGCTCGCATTTACCGTGCTGGTGAGCGGTGTAAGTATCTAGCCTGCTCATCACACTGTTGGGAGGATGCACTTACTGTTGGCTGGCTGGTCTGTTTTCATACACTCTCCTTCCACAATTGATACATCGTCAATAGCAATATCACCTTCTATGCCAGGACCTCGGATCCCTTCAAAAATGAGCTACAACAAATAAATATATTAACAATATAATTAATTAACAAATTAATTATAACAAATAAATAATTAGCAATATAGGCAATTCATGACAAATAGAAAATATTCAGCTCTATTCACGGACACAAATGAATGTGGTATTAAAGAGCTGTATTTAATCACTCTCAATGTGCCTGCCATAATGTACATACACCTCTTCTGGTGCAAAAACACGGGACTGAATGCACAAATACCTGCACAGTTGTGGAGGAAGTGTGCCCGGCCCCCGAGTGTCCACAGGAGACACACGTGCTAGTGTGGCTTTAGAGCTATGGTCACAGTCAAAGTTGCTGTTCTGTAGCCTTGGGGAATTGATTACTTCCCTAACCAGGCTCCAGTGGAGGTCTCCAGTTGTGTGTTGCGGGCAGGATTTGGCCCATCCTGAGGGAATGAAACAGGGTGAAGACATATATTTCTGCCCAGAGAGGATGATGTGTTACAATACTGCATAATATTTGAGATTGTACTGTAATGCTGCCGCTCCGCTGAATGGCAGCTGATGTGATGTCCAGAGCCTTGCAGGTCAGCTTCCCAGTAAAGGAGAAATCATTAGTGCAGAGTCAGGGCATATGTTAGCTGTAACTTGCTTTATATACAAGGTGTTATGGTTGTCTGGCATCAGACAGTAAAGGCATTTCACATAATGTGCCATGAAAAAGGGAAGGGTTAGCTAGTTCTACAACAGGCTTAAACTTGAGTATGCCCTTTGAGGGCGATCTACACCTTACCGTTACTAACATCAGCAAATCCTAGCATGGGGAAATCAGAACTCTGATGAAGGAAAGGGGTTGTCTAGGGCTTTTGTCTCATATGTCCCTGGTCACTTAAGGCAAATAACTAGGAGCCTCAAACTGGGAAGAACTGGAGTTAGGAAGAACTGTGTGTACACTTGACCATGTTCCAGGGGAAGACATGAAGGTGTCTTCGTTAGACAGGGTCCAAGGAAACCCCTGGGTAAGATGAGATCAGTGGTTCACAACTTTTCCCAAATCAGTCCCGCCCATCACATTTCCATACTGCGAGACCCGTCTCATAGAGCTGGGATCAAGCTGGGATCCCCTTGCTACTCAGCAATATGGAAAGGACAGGGGGGTCCTAAACCCCTGGCACATGGTTGCATCTGCCACTGAAGGTCATGACCCCCAGTCTGAGAGAATCTATGGAACAGGTTGGTGTTGTATTTAGCCTTTCCTATTGTGAGGTTCCAGGGGGTCACATGGACGCTCATTCACTCACTCGAATGGTTCTCTTTCACTTGAAGTTCAGCCAGGGTATGTGGGTGATGGCTAGCTGGCTGAGACAAACCTAAGAAAACATTCTTTGCAAGTCACTGGAGGACATGACTGATGTAATGTCAGAACCATTGATTAATGGGGTATATGTCAGTCATGTTTTTCCCAGGTTCATACACTGGAGGGGCCTGGCTGGAGACTGGTTTCTCAGGTGTCAACAGCACTTCCCGTTATTGCTTTGGTAAAGGAAACGAGGAAATGCCAGCTCAAAGATGAATAGAGGAAAGGCTATACCCATCCTTGTGATGGTTAGCAGCGCTCCAGTGTAGCTGTTACTCCTTGTTTTCAGGGCACCTCGAGAAAACAATCCGACTTGGTCCAGTGTGTTCTCAGAATACGAGAATGGTGAGCTCCAACCAAGGAAAGTATGTGGTTGAGGAAAGAAGAGAGCAGCATTGTGGGAAATCTCTATTACTTCAGCTTTATTATCCCAGTTTGGAGATGTGTAGCTTGTAGCAAGGACAATACTAATATTTGCCATCATGCCTGTTATTAATGATGGTTCGGATTACTTCAGTACTGTAGAAACATGTTCTTTCCCGTCCCCACATTGATATGATTCCAGTGCTGCCAGGCTGCTGATTTAATAAGGTTTGCAGAAGAAGGAACCCATTTGGTGTTGCAGAAAATGTACTCAACAGCAAACTTCAAAGTCTTTCTACAGAGGTGAAGGGGATAATGCAAGAAATATATTTTGCAAGCAATCACATTCACAGAGCTATCCTTTTGTGTCCTTTTGAAATGCTTTCAGTTAACAGAGAAGACAAGTTTTTAACTTTTATCTACCACAATATATGCATGAAATTCAATGAACAGTAAATGGAAACTCTGTGGCAGTGATACAGAAATTAACTCTTGAAGATAAGGTCTTTTGGAAGAAATTTAGTTCTGTTTGGAGTAATACACCTGAATTGCATTTAGTAATAATCTAATGACATTATGGATGTATTGAGAACATTTGGCCGGATTCTGCTGTCATTGATTTCCGCAGTAGTTTTACCATTGGTTTAATGGGGCACAGGATCAAGCCTATCGAAGTTCTTTTGACATGTTCCATGTTTTCTTTGCTCATTAATACAGTCCAGTCAGTGTAATTCAATTAGAATGAGTAGCTTTTATTACAAATGTCCAGCAAGTCCTCAATTCCCAATGAAACAGTGTCCTGAATCTTGCAAGAGGTGCTCAGCACCAGGCATGGATGGGTACAGCCATATAATTAATATTCAAGGACTATGGTATGCCAGAATACAGGATCACAAGACATTGTGCTGTACAGAAGCAGATTTTACTTTCTTTATTGTAGTTGATTGCATTTCTCATGCCCTTGGCAGTAGACACATTTCCTACATTTATTAAGCCAAATGTACACCCTAGGCTATTGACAGTGCAGCGTTAAATTGGCAGGGCTTGGGAATGTGTTTAAAGCTGACTGGTGTGCCTGAAGTCACACTGCAAGTTCTGCGTATGCAATGCTAAACAAACTTGAAAGCAGTGGCTGATTCCATTGTTATTTTACTGAAGTGTGCTATTGTAGGTTAATTACTGTAACAAGGCAGGCCTTAGTGTAACCAGGAACAGTAATTGGGAAAACAGCAAGGTTTTCCATTTTTAGTCCACTGTCTGAAAACAGTTTTTCCAGTAATTACCCGCCCGTCACATTTTTCTCCACTCCAACTCTGATAATGGAAAGTATTCAGCTTGAAAGGAAAATATCTTTCTCCTCTTCCCCAAAGTGCTGCTCACCCTCCCTCCGCCTAGCAGACTCTCTGTAACCTATCAACTGGATTTAAAGTCAAATCTCTCCTGGTAATGACAAGCACAGCTTCAAGACACCAAGGACTCCACAAAAACACAATAGGGTGCATTTAATTAAAATCTGCTTTTGGCAAGAAGCTGCATAGGTTTCAAAGACAGTCCACTATTAGCCAGGTTGGCCGCTTGCTCCACACAAATTACAGCAGAGGAGTATTGGCAATGCATGAAGCAGAGTCTAGCGTGCAGCTCATCGTTAACTGGCAGGATGTGCCAGATGATCAAAATCCCCTACCAGTCTCTAGTGAAAGCTATTATCTGTGCCCATGTAATTTTACACAGCTGTTGTTAGAAATGCTGCATTTAGCAGAAGAATAGCAGGGCTTACAAATATACTGAAGGCTACTTTACTCTCTTGACAAGTAAAATGGAAACTATTCCTTATATTGTCCCATCGATCCACAGTGTCTCAAAGGGAATTTAGCTTTTAATTGCTTTTTCAGATAGATGCCAGATTAGGCTTACTTCCCTGGAGAGACTCCTGAATAGAGGTAGAAATAAGACCAATCAAAATCCCAACACCAAACACTCCCAAACCTTGCAGACACTTCAACGTGGATCTAAATGTTGACGATCCCTAATTGGAAGCAATTATGCAGTGGGGCCCAACTTTTATCCTTCATCTTTTCTAGCCTTTTATTCTCAAGGCCCAAGTAACAATTGTAGCACAGCTTTGGAGTTTATTGCCCACATTTCACTCGGGTCTAAGAGGATGATGTTCTCAGCATGTTTCTAGCAGCCAAAACTCAAAATAAGAAAAAATGCTATCATTACTGGCATCCCAATGGCAATGAAGCCACATCCATAGCCCTAGAGATGGCCGTCCATTCAAGTTGAGGAACATGACATGCATCTTAAGGATGCTTGTACCGGCAACACCTGTGCTGTACCTGTTCTGGAGGTTTTTCGACTTCCTCTGTAGCGTGGGGCCATGGGTCACTTGTTGGTGGATTCTCTGTGCCTTGAAGTCCTTAAACCATGATTTGAGGACTTCAGTAACTCAGACATAGGTTAAGGATCTATTATAGGAGTGAGTGGATGAGGTTCTGTGGCCTGTGTTGTGCAGGAGGTCTGACTAGATGATCATATTGGTCCTTTCTGACCTTAAAATGTATGAGTCTATGAGAAACAAAGAATTTAATTCCCCAGAGCAGCCTGTCCATCTTTCTCAGTCTGTCAGTCTGTTCCAGGCACTAAAATTCACTGGTGTGCTTGCGTGTGCTATTTGTTTATTTATTGACGGATCAATCCTTTAATGTAAAAGATTCATTTGTTTCTGAAGAATTAAATGAATCAAGCTCATTACTCTGGACTAAATCACAACAGAGGTGTATAATCTTGCCTGATTTTGGATAACGTCCAAAGCAGTAAATTAGGGTGATAAGGTGGGTGAAGTAATATCTTTTATTGGACCAACTTCTGTTGGTGAGAGCGACAAGAGAGATACGAGGATTAGAGCTTACACAGAGCGCTTCAAGTCACCCGAAGAAGAGCTCTGGGCAAGCCGAAAACTTGACTCCCTCACCAACAGAAGTTGGTCCAATAAAAGGCATTACCCTCACCCATCTTGTCTCTCTAATATCCTGGGACCGACACAGCTACAACAACACTGCATAAAGCAGTAAATGCTAGTTGATACAGGTAATCCAGGTACAAAAGAAAGTCACATTAAAACAGACACAGCCATTAACTGAGCATTTAAACTTTGTACATTGCAATTTTTGGGGGGTCAAAAACTGAAAAAGATTTTAAAGATTAAAGATTTTCAAAAACAGCAGAAACTTGACATGAACATTTACATTTAGTGGAAAACCCAATTTTCTCTTGAAAAAAGTTGAGATGGAAAAATTTTGACAAGGTCTAAATATGACATTTCTGGTACTAGTCTTCCTGGGCATGCGTTTTTTCATATACCTAATAAAAATAAACAAAACACCCTGTAACAAACAAATCAACCAACAAAACAAAAATGAGCAAACAAAAATACTCCATGCAGAGTTTCAACCTAAAAAGAGAGAAGCATCAGAGACCTAATGAAGCCCACTAAGAATTTTGCTAGTGGTATCGATTTTACATGGAAGGCATTCATATAGTAGGGTGGTGGCTGGCAATATGAAACTCTAAGAGAGACAAGAAGAGGTTACTCATTTTGTGTAGTGACTGCTGTTTTTTGAGATGTGAGTCTAGAGTGAGGTGGAGTGGCCTTCCTCTGACACTGACAGAGAGGACCACTCCCCACCCCTTGGTGGGTGGAGCCAGGCCAGGCCCATCTCTTGCACCAGAAGCAGAGGGGTGGGACAGGAAGTATAAGAGGCGGGGCCTCCAGCTCAGTTGACAGAGAGCCAGGGAAGGAGTTGGATGTCACAGCTTTGCTTCTGGCCCCTGAACCAGGGACTGAGCTGTACCAACCCCTGCCTCTGGAGGAATGCCTCGAGGAGCTGCTGCCTGGCAAATACTCTGAAGAGTTGCTAGAATTGCCAGCTGCCGAGTACCCCAAGGAACCTGAGGGCCTGTCAGCAACGAAGCCCTGTGAGCAGATAAGGTTAGGAGGTAGCCAAGGGACCAGACATTAGTCCAGCTGTGTTGCTGAAACCATGGTCAGCATGGTTGATATACAACATGCAGGATACGTTGTCGGTCAGGACCCTGATTAATTTGCGCCTGATAAGGGATAGGAAAGGAAGGTAGGCATTCCTGCCAGCCCTGAGTGCCAACAGATTGATGTTGAGACTGGTTTTCTGAGCTGACCAACTGCCCTGAGTCATGAGGACATTGAGACGAGTTCCCCATCCCAATACTGAAATGTTTGTTGTTAAAAGTTACCGATGGAAGGGGGCAAGAAAAAGGAATGCCTGCGCAGATATTGAGTTGGTCTTTCCACCAGTTCAGGGAATTCCTCACTTGTGGAGAAACCATCAGCTGTCTGTCCAAGGTGTCTCTGACTGGCAAATAGGTCATTCTGAGCCAACTCTGGAAAAGTGGAGGAATAGCCTCGCATGATCGGTCACAATGGTACAACCTGCCATGTGCACCAAGAGCTGAAGACAATTCCTTATTGTGGTCTGAGGGCTCCCTTGAATTGCCCATACCAGATCTGACAAAGTTAGAAATCTGTCTAAGGGAAGGTAGTCCCTGGTTGTCAATGAGTCCAAAGATTCCCCAATAAATTGTAACTTCTATAGAGGAGTTCATGGGCATTACATTCAGCTGGAGACCCAATTCCTGGAATAGATCAGGGGCTGTCTGATGGAAGACAGCACTGTTTCATCGGAGCAGCCCTTGAGTAGCCAGTCATCAAGGAAGTCACGGGAAGATTAGGATTGCTTCTTGGTGGAAGTAAGCAACCACTATCAACAGGACCTTTTAGAAAACTCTTGGTTCCAAGGAAAGGCAGAAGGGAAGCACTTAGTACTGGAAATGTTCCTGACCTATAATGGAGCGTAGGTACTTCCTGTGTGATGGGTGTATCATTATATGAAAATAGGCATCTTGTAGATAGGGGACTAGTTTTTGGCCGTCATTCTCCCATTAAGGAATTATAGCTGCCAGAGTTGTCATCCTGAACTTTGAGACTTTACAAACTAGTTTAGAAGTCTTAGATCCAAGATTGGTTTCCATCCACCATCCTTCTTTAGCACAAGGAAAGATTTCGAGTAAAACCCTTTGCCCTTGGTGGGGTGGAGGAACTGGTTCTATTGCTCCTAATCAAAGGAGAGTTCACTTCTTGTCTCAATAAAAGCTCGTAAGAGGGGTTCATGAAGAGGGACAGGGAAAGGGGCTGGAAGGGAGGGCGTGACATCAAATGGATTGTAGAGCCCATTATTATGACCCCCATGACCTACTTGTCTGTAGTGATCCTCCAACATGAGTGGAGAAGGCCAATGGGTACTGCTGTAAAACCAGAAGTGCAGGAGGATTTGAACCCTTAACCAGCCTATCAAAACTGTTACTTTGATGATTGCTGGGTGGTCTTGGAGGGAGGGTATGCAGCTCTTTTTCTCTGGGGGGGTGGGGTTCAGAAGATCTATGGAATCCAGAAAAATGAGCAGGATGTGATCTCTGGACAGTCTGTGACCCATATTAAACCCTCTTTTATTTGTAGGTGTATATATGCCCAGGGATTGTAAAGTAGCCCTAGAGTCCGTCAGTGTGTGCAAGGACTTATCTGTAGTCTCCAAGGAAAGCCTATGACAGTTAAAAGGGGAGGTCCTCCATGGTGTTCTGTACTTCTCTCAGAAACCCCAAGAGTTGGAGCCATGATGCCTACACATAACTACCACTGGGGGATGGACCTGGCAGCATGTAAGGATGCTTGAATAGCGGTTCTGGCCAATAACTGGTCCTCAGAAAGAATGGACTAGAATCACTCCCTATGATCCTGTGGCAGATGTTTAATAAAGGTTGTGAATCTATTATAGTTTGTATCATTATATTTGGCTGTGACTGTCTGGTAGTTTATGATCCTGAATTACAGGGCTGCTGATGAGAAGGACTTTCATCCACGAGATCCAGTCTCTTTTGATCTTTGTCACAGGGGGTAAACTTGGAACAGTTCTGCCTAACCTGCTCATTTACCACATCCAGCACCAGAATCAGAATCCTTAGGGGGGACATAATATTTCTTGTCCACCCACTTACCTGTTGGCAGAATAGTGGCAGGTGTTTGCCACATAGTCTTAGCTGGATCCAGGTGTGCCTCAGGAATGAGTAATGCCATCCTGGAGGGTGTTGCTGACTACAGAATATCCAGGATTTTGTGCTGTGAGTCCTTGACCTATTTGAGTGGAATTTGAAGAGTGTCAGCCACCCCCTATGAGATCTTGAAATTGCCGTAAATCATCAGCCATGGAAGGTGGTGGAAGGGTCTGGCTGGGGAGGACAGGACAGTAGGTGAATTGCTGTCAACAAACAGCCCTGGGGTCCCAGTATGGCCATTGGGGGGGCCCATACAGGAGTGGGGAGTTCATGCAGGGTGATGATGAGTGTGAACTTCCCCCTGACTGTTAAAAATGAGTTCCTGAAAGCTTATGGTGCAGAACTCTGCACAGAAATAGAAAAGGCTGACTAGAAGTCTCCTTCAACCTCTTCCAGTGGAGGAGCACCTACAGAAAAGGGTGAAGAGTCCCATGGTGTCAGAGGACAGTGGTCTGGGGATCGAGAAGATGCTCAGTACCCATGAGAAGTGGGGATTCTGGTTCCTCTGTTACGGGCTGCTCCTTTGTTTATCTGAACTCTCTTGGTACCAAGTAGGGGATCAGTACCGACACGGTAGCTGAGGACATGGTCATCGAAGCTGACAGTACGTTGATGGTGGGAGTAGCGACGTAGACACCAGTGGTTTCTGGTGCCATTGCTTGCTTGGTACCATGGGTGCTGAATGCGTAGGAACTTGTTCTGATAGTGGGCATGAATCTGACGGCACCAGTCCAGAAAGCCCATGCTTGCCCTCCTTGTCCCTGGTAGAGGGAACAGAGACCTTGTTGGAGCCATGTCTCCCCTTTGAGCTCCAGGACTTTGTAGCCCTGTTGGTACCAGAGGAGTCCATCTTAAATTAAATAGCACTGAGTCGAGAGGTCAAGGCTTCAAAGAGAGACCATAGATCTCACAGGGACCTGGATGTTTTCAGAGCCGGCTTGTTAAGATAAGAGTCCATGCTCCTCTTTTTGGAAATCTTTGCTGAAGTCTCTTAATTCTTCCCCTTCCTGCAGTGGCACTGGGTCTGTCTGGAGACAGCTGCTTGAAGGGACCATTCCATCATCAACAATCTGAGTTTAATATCCCTGTTCTTCCTTGCCTTGGACTTGACGGCCAGGCCGAAGTTGCACTTCTGGAAGATGTGGGACTCCCACAAGCCACGGACACATTAGAGTGGCTTCACTAATAGGATATAACCTCTCAGCAGGAGTGACAGCATTAGAAACCTGGCGAGCTGGGCATGCACTTGACAGAAAAAATAAATCTCCATGAGGGGAGACAGAAGAGTAAAACAATCCTCCCAGTACTTTATCTCTAAGTAACTATAACTCTACTGAATCGCAACACGTACACCTCCTCCAGTGCACTAAATGCCCCAATAACAACTATGTGGGTGAAACCAGACCATCACTCCACTCTCGAATGAACTCGCACAGGCAAATGATAAAAGATAAAAACATCACACCTCCTGAGGTAGAAACCTTTTCACAAAGCAATCACTCTATATCTGACCTATCAGTCCTCATCCGCACAGGAAACCTGCACAACACCTTCAAAAGATGAGCCTGGCAGCTTAAATTCGTTACTCTGCTACACACTAAAACTCATGAACTGAACAAAGAGACTGGATTTATGGCTTCTTATAATGATCTTGTAACCCACTAACTCCTTTTTGTCCTAGGACTGCAGAGGTTAACAGGCCACTCTATGTTGAGTGATCCCTTACAGTATGTGCTAACTACTTTGGCTAAACAATGGGTTCCACCTTGTATTTTGCTGTGACCCTGAGCATTGCTTTCCCAGAGCTGAAGAAGAGCTCCGTGTCGCTCAAAAGCTTGTCTCTCACCAGCAGGAGTTTGGCCAAAAAAAGATATCACCTCACCAATTTAGTCTCTCTCCAATTTTACTAACAACTAACTAATCTTAACAAACAACTGCAGAGAAATAGAATACAAGGTAGCCCAGGGTGGACACACGAAGGTACTGTTGCAGGCCAAGGCAGCTGAGAAGGAACTGTGGGCAGTTCGCTTGCGCATGGCCTCAGCATCCGGCACAAGGAGGCAGAGGGTGCATGTTTGGGCTGAAGAGACACTGCTCATGGAAAATCTCTGATCCAGGGCTCGAGAAAGCCATGCACACCTGCGGTGAGCTCCCATAGGGACATGACCTGAAGAAGGCCTTGTTTTGGTAATATGGCCCACTTCCCCCTCCCCCACCCAAACCCAAGAAAAGAAACGAGGAAACCACGGAAAGAGGAAGAGCATTTTCCATTCATCTGAGTAAGCCGTGACCAGGAATGGGAGCAGGATTTAGCTGACATTTGCAAACTTGGTTGCCGAAAATTAGGCACCTCAGCCCATATACAAGCTCCTAAAGTTAGTCTTAGGGAGACTAATTTCCAAACACACTGAGCAACCAGTGAAACCAAGGGGAGCCATGGGCGCTCAGCAATGCTGAAAGTCAAGCCCCTCATTACAATTTGACATATGGGTTTAGATGTCTACCTGGAGGCACCCGCGTTTGAAAGCATTCGGTGTATTGGCCTGGGATGAGGGGTTACTCTAAGGACGATGTTTGTCAGCCCCGGTTAGAGATGCGAAAATGGACTGAACATCCTTGGCAGCATCCACAGGGGAAAAAAAGCAAAACAGACCATAAAAAGGACAGGCAGGATGAGCTGTGGATGCAAGTTCGCTAACTCTACTGATTTCAATGGCGTCCCCGGTTTAATGGCGCTATGTCGATTTACCGCCAGGCATGGCTATTGACAACAGCTGAGGATCTGGAAGATTGGCTTGAGCCCTGTCCTATTCAATGTTGGAAGTTCTTCCTGCTTCCAGCTAAAAGAACCATTTTGGAAACAGATCTTTGTGTGCGCCAAACTATGCTACATATTGCAGCAGGGGGCTCTAAAGCAGCGTAAGACGACGTTGGTCACGGTGCCCCTACTGAAACGTGGCTGGCGAGCTGTTATGGCACAGACAGCAGGTAGCGGTTCATTATTATATGTTCTATTCTCATTTTACTTACCATTAAATAAATGATTTGGTTATCTGAGAGACAAGGGGGGTGAAGTAATGACTTTTATCAGACCAACTTCTGCTGGTGAGAGAGAGAAGCCTGCAAGCCATACAGGCTTCAGGTTGTTTAACCGACAGAATAAGCATTACATAAAGACTGGTTCAAAGCATTCATAATCCTCTAATCTCTGCAACAGGAAGGCTTTGATATAGGATAGGTGGACTGGGAAAGTGTAAAACATATCTAGGAATAAATTAACCTATTAACCAGTTTTGATGTCTGTGTCGACGTGTACAGTTTCTGCAGGCAAAGATTATTTTCAGTTCATTCCCCTTAAATTTAACTATAAAACAATACAAAACTTGTGAACTCAGTGGCTATGGATCTTTCTTAAACTGGTAACAAATATTTCTGTGATGCCCCTCTGTCTACAGTTTGGCAGAACAATGCTGAAAGGCAAGGGGGTAATTACCAGTTAGTTAGCACAGGGGCATAGGCAGGTTGAGAATATCTTCCTCCTTTTAAAGAAATAGAAGGAAAGTGAGGTGCACTGGAACCAAGACTGGATCCAATAGCTTCTCTTTTTGGGAAATGTAGCAATGAGATGCTCTTATAATCACTGTTCAGATACTGCAATGAACACTAACATTGTAAAACAACATATATAACAGTAACTTTATAGGAACCAATATTGACAATTCTTGTTGGTGTTTGGAATAGTCCTTAAAGCTCCAGCCCCGGGAGTCATGTGATTATCTGAGACTCTCACTTTAAAAAATTGTAATGTAAAATGCACTTGGTATGGACGTTCAGGGCCACTTTCTACTAACATGCCAGAAATGATCGTTGTGACAATGGGAGCTAGTCAAACTGACCTCAGAGTTACATGCCATGTGACAGGCAAGCTTAATAGATCAAAAAACATCCATGAAAAACATCAAATAGCCCTTCATCACATTCAGCTGAGCATTTAAGTAAGGCTAGGGAAAAATCAAAACTAAAGTTGAAAAAACAGTGTTGAAGGCATTTGCATGTCCGAGGTTTCAAAAAAGAAAAAGCAATTTTTCATTTATTCAATATCTTTCACAGTTTTTATTTTACAGAAAATGTTTCTAAATTTTTTTGTTTTATCAGATTTTCAATGTTTTGGATCCTCTTTCCTCCTCTTCTTTTCTCTTTCTTTTTCCATTGAAAAATGGAAAAGTAGTAAAAAACAAAAATATAACCCAGAGATGATAAACACAAAAATAAAAACCAAAACAGACACATTTTTCAGTTTTTATGTTTGTTGAATAAAACCTGAACATTAAAAAAGACAATTTTCTGTGTGACAAAAGCCATGTTCCCATGAAAAATGCTTTCATTAAAAAATTTCAACCACCTCTCCCCATATGAGCATCTCAGTGCTGCCAGATGGGTTTTCATAGTTAGTATATGTGCCATTATATGTGACCATCACGGGACTGTGTGACTGATACAAAGCCTGATTTTGTCCTTCTTGTTCACGCTGGATGATACTTTCATCTGCAAGTAGTTCCACTGAAATCAAAGGAACGACTCATCTAGTAAGGGACTGTGCAGCGCTGGCTCGCAGAATCAGGCCCACAGAGACGTATGGGAATTGAAAGTCAGGAACATTTAAACTGTAATCCCAGCTCTGCTACAGGTTCAATGGATGACCTTGGCCAAATCACCTAGCCTCCCTCATCCTCAACTACCCTCAGCCCCCCTTTTCTGGCTTGTCTCCTGCTGCTTTCAAGTAAACTCCACTCTCCGTATTACCAAAGCCACTGGAAACCGTGACACCACTCTGGTCTTTCTTCTGTTTGCCCAGAGACCCTTCGGTTGTCTGCTGGACCCCTTCAATATGGGTTTTGATCTCTCTAGTCAACAAAGAATCCCCATCCTCCTCCTTGCTTGTACCCTCTTGGACTCCTGCCTCTCCATCTTTTCTCCCGATTGCGCCTCTCCTCCCCCTGCCCCCAGTCCACGCTGGTGTCCCTCAGTGCTTTGTCCTTGGACACACCCTTCTCTTTGCCTTCTGGGCGACCCCATCCACTCCCACAGCTGGCAATACCATTTTTGTACTGCTGTCTCACCCCAGCCTTTCCCTCCTGGTGTGGGCCTGCACCGCTGCTTGCTTGGCTGGTAACTCCCTCTGGACATCCCAGCGTCATCCTGAACGGAACACAGAAAACTCAACTCACCTTTCCTCCCCAGCTCCCCCTTCTGCTGCACAGCTGATGACTCCAATGTTCAGGTTTGCCCCCTTGTCATATATGGAGCCTATTCTCCTACTTTCCAGCTGATGCCAAATCCTGGCAGCTCTTCCTCTACTATAACGTCTACCCCTTCGCCCCCATCCCTGCTGCTGAAACTTCTCCCAGTCCTCCCTCATCTGTCACCTGCAGATGTGAAATCACTTCCACTTTGTCTTCCCTGTTCTCTTCCTACCTCCAACCCCATCTGGAGTGCAGACGCTGAATTGTTTTTCTCTCCCTCTGCTCAGTCCACATCACTCCCCTGAACCTCTTTGCTGACTCCCACTGCCTTACACACCACATCCACTCGGAGGCACTTGAAGTCAATAGCAAAACTCTGCTTGACTTTGGTATTTAACCCTGTGTCCTGGCTTCCCCTCCTCACAGTCTTTGTTCCACCAACATTTTCTGATTTATTGCATGTCATCCTTCTCCCATTGTTTTCTGCCCATCTTCTTCCATGCTGCCTTTTATATGCTGGGAACAGCCTCTGGGAGCACGGGCCCCAAACAACTTCCCTTCTATCGCTGCCCCTTACTCGTGAAAAGAAAAAATCAGGGTCAGGATCAGTAAGAGCCCAGTATATATTCAGGAGAGCAGATGTGGAGGTGCATACCTTTTGGAACCCAGAACAATTCTGCCTAAACTTCCTCGAAGAGTAGGATACCGCCAGCTTTAAAGACACATAGTTCTGTTGTGCATCTCTTATGCTGGAGAGGAGTTTCTCACTCAAGCAGCTCTATTAAGTTTACTGGGCCCATTCATGTCACCAGCCGCTCATCCATGTGATTATGGATTGCAGAGTTGGGCCCATAAAAATCACACACTTTGGCAAAAACCGGTACGTATCTCATGATCAAGTCAACCACAAGGTTCGTGAAAACCTGCAGCAAGCTGTGTAATTCTAATGAATGCAGTGTGTATCTTTGCAAAGTCAGGAGTTTTCTACAGGGATTACTGCTACTTTGTCACCTAATTGTTAGCAAAGATTTCAGAGATCATTTCTTTTTCTGTGGAGAAAGCATAAGTTTCTAGGGACCTTATTGTGTATATCGCTCCTTGGTCCCCAGACAAATTACACAAACTTTCTATTGAAGTTCCTCAGCTAAATAAACCCCCATGTTTTACATAGACGGATAACATTTTTCCCAGCTAAAAACAGGTTACTCTTCCAGCTAGTAAGCTGGCATTCTGTCATTAAAGCATGCATTGTTAACCTTTGTGATCTGCACCTATTCATAACAGTGAAAGCAATTATCTGTCCATAAAAGCAGCTTTCAGAGCTGAAATGAAGCTGTGAAATGCTGTGTCAAAAAAGCAGGAGAAGTGTAAACGGGCCCCTGGCTTGACGCCCCAATCAGTGTCAAAGAGAACGTTCTATCTCTGGTGTGTGCAGCGAGTATCTTTACTCTCCTCTGTCTCACCTGAAATGAAGTGGTTGGGTGTATATTAACCCGGGCTTGATTCCAGTGTTGTCCTTTATTCCCACTTGAAGACCATAATGGGTTTTCTATTGCCGTCTGTCCCTTTAACCGCAGGTAAACGTTCAAGCTTCCTACAAAAACCCAGTAACAATGTTAGTCAGTTTGGTTCTTTTGCACAGATGCTTTCATGATGAGCGAATGATGAGGCAGAGCTGGATGGAATGAGATGCTGGAAGGATTATTTCCCACAGCACCCCACCTGCACTAGGACAAAGTTACTGGGCACTTGAGATCTATTTGTATTAGTCCCATTGCTTTCCATTTCCCGATGGCTGGTCTTTAACTCCACCCTGGATGGCTGTAGCTGTTCACCACATATTCAAAAGAGTTAAACTCTTTCAGCTTGCCAAAATCCAAGATTGCTGCAGCTTCCAGGATGGAAGCCACAAAAGCAATGAAACACTCCTCCCAATGTACAGAGGGGGGATTCATCTGCACAACTCCCAAAAGCACAGACAGGAGAACAGGTTTCCGGGAGGAAAGAGAGGAAGTTTTCAGCATGGCATCTTCTACCTTAAGTGCAGACAACCCACCTGTGAACTCCTTATCTAGTAACTAAATTGCAGTGGTGTCCCAACCCAGTCACCTAACAAGTCCTTATTATACCTCATTTATACGGATTGATTTGACCAGCATGTTGTGTGAACGAAAGTCTGTCACAAGCCCTGGCTATCTGCAGCTCCCCTCTCTCTGCAGCGTACGGGCCGCCCTTCACTTCCACTGAGTAGCACTTTACTCTGTGAGCAGCTCCGAAGGTTTCCCTGGGAAGATTCACGGAGAAAGTTCCTACCCAGCGTGAGCACAGAAGACAAAAAACACCCCTGTGAGATATCAGAGGATATACCACATACTGTATCTCCTGGATGGCTACATTAGCGATGCATAGAGAGACAGGCAGATATAATGATAGGAGCCTAGATAGGTATAGCTGCAAGTATTTGGGTGCCAAAGTTGTACACTTTGAAATCCACATTTTTTTATCTGGTTTCTTCTCTTGCCAGGGACCTACCTCGGGGGGTAGAAGACTTTGTTCCAATCTGGTTTATTCCCTCACTGTGAATAACCAGTACAGCTAATCCCCGAAATCCAGGGAGTTCTGCTCAACAAACCATAGTAAAGCCATGTCCCAGGTCTTTGTTAATAGTGCTCAGCTGCGTGCAGATTGCAGCACAGACACTCCGGGCAACAGGTAACAGTCTGTCTTGACACTTTGCATCCCCTCTCTCAGCTATTTTCTCTTTCCCATACTCCTCCCTTAGGTATTCTTTATTCATTCTGTCTTTTTTTTTCCTGCCATAGCAAGTGACAAAATCGTAAATGTCACACCGGGTTTGGGAGGGTTCAGGAAGTCACGGATTTCATAGACTCGGTTCATGTTTCTCATGCTCTTCCCATCAGACACAGCCTTCTCCAGCTGCCAGAAAGCTGGGGGTGTTCTTTATATTCCAGCCTTTTTTTTTAAAAAAATCCTTTTTGCCTTGATTTGAAAAAGGTTGCAGAGTCAAAACTCTCAAAGACCACTCTGCTCTAGGGATACATAGAACAGTGTCTGCAAAGCCTGAGTAAAACACGTCCCCTGGAACATTAATTACATCATTTCTCCAGCACCCTGGGAATGCAAAGTATAAGTTAAGTTTACTACTCGACCTCTGCTATAAGAGGGCCCTGCACAATGACACAGCTAAAGTCACACAAAGTTCTGGCTCCTAGCGCAACTCGCTGCTGAAAAACACAAGGCTAGGTTTTCAAAACCGGAATGAAATGTGCAGATATTCAAAGAAGCAGGAAACATGCTCACAGCTGAGGTTTATACAGATGCACCAAGAATTCGGCACACACCTTATCTTCAAACTAGGTGAAAATCTGGATGTGCCTTAGTGCCTGAACAGTGTTTTTTATATTTGATTTTGAAATCGAAAGGAAAGGAGAGAAGCAGTGGGGAGCACATGCGGATTTTAGTTGGATACTCGGTGTCTCTTTAAACATGCAGAGGGCAGATCAGAGCAACTCAGCTCTAAGGCCCAGGAACATCCAGGAGTAGGGTGTGGCAGCTACTAAACTTGCACCGCAGCTGTTTGTGAAGCCGTAGAGGAAGTTTTCATTGAGGGCCAGCAGTCTGGTGGGTTCCACACATGTTCACCATCTGTGAGATGAGACCATCAGAGCTCAGCACTGGAGGAAGGGTTCTCCTGGTTCTTGTAAAATAGGAACCAGCTCCAAACTGAATGGGAAGCTTTTGTAAGATTCATTCATAATTCTCCTCCTTCCCTGCATGCTTCTGCACTGGTCCTGGGTACAGGTTTTGAAATGAGGAAGCATCCCAGACGAGGCAGAAAGAACAGCTAAGTTAATTGTTAGAGATTTCAGTTCGATAAAGGTCACAAAAGGCTAGGAGTGTGGTAATTTAAAGAGAGTTGGGATGGGAGGCGGGCAGTTTTCATAGCCCAGGTGGATGGGTGGAGGGAAAAGAATCAGAGGGCTAGGGAAGGGGGGGGGGGGGACTACAGGATGAGTGCAGTAGTTATAAAGAAGGATGCTCAAGAGAGACCCCTGAAGAACAAAAGGAGGCGGAGCCAGCAGGAAGACGCTCCACCAAAGGTCATGCTGCCACGTGAGTCAGCAAGGAAGAGTCCAGAGTCCTGGACGCCCCAGGAAGAGAGGGTCTCGCGCATACGAGGATGGCTTACAGGTTTTAAAGCAGTCGTGAAGAACGAATATGGGCAGGAGACCCTGAGAACAGGCAATGAAGGGAACGTGCAGTGAGTTTTGCGTGGGACGTTTCAGGGCAGACGCCAGATTGGAGGGGATGAAGTAGAGAGCAGGTGCAGGTTCCAGGAGTTTCGAGGAGAAGAGAAGCAGGAAGTTAAAGTGATAACCTGGAGAGGAAGGAGGGTCTAAGTGAGGTTTTCTGAAGGGCAGGGAAATGGAGCAGTATTGGAGCAGCCAGTTAGAAGAGAGAGATAAGTTGCCAGGGACTGGAGGCATGGGAGGAGAAGTGGATTGTTCGCACAGGGTTGAGCAGAACTCATGAAGAGAGTGTGGTATCATGAAAGCTTTGGCCAAACACACACTGGAGGCACGGGAACTCTTGAGTTAATGATGAGGAGAAGCTTTACTTACTGTAGTAGCCTTTTGATGGCACCCATTGGTCACCATTTTACTGAAATAATGACAGTCATGCAGTATTCTTGTGCTTTGGTTTTTTTGTTTGTTTGCCAATCTTTTGATAAAGACAGACTGACTCCGGGGCCTCTTCACTTTATTCTTTGTTCTCCCCAACAATACTGCACTATACTGAGGGGCTGCTGTGAATACTACGTGCAGATCTGGTTGCCTCATCTCAGAAAAGATATATTGGAATTGGAAAAGACACAGAAAAGGGCAAAAAAAAAAAAATGAGTAGGTGTATGGAACGGTTTCCATACAAGGAGAGATTAAGAAGACTGGGACTTCTCAGCTTGGAAAAGAGATGACTAAGGGGGGATATGATAGAGGTCAATAAAATCATGACTGGTGTGGAGAAAGTAAATAAGGAAGTGTTATTTACTCCTTCTCATAATACAAGAACTGGGGGGGTCACCAAATGAAATATTAGGCAGCATGTTTAAAACAAACAAAAGGAAGTATTTCTTCACACAACACATAGTCAACCTGTGGAACTCCTTGCCAGAGGATGTTGTGAAGGCCAAAACTACAACAGGGTTCAAAAAAGAACTAGAGATGGAGGATTGGTCCATCAACTATTAGTCAGGATAGGTAGCAATGCAAAACCATGCTACAAAGTAAAGAAGCTAGAGATGGAGGATTGGTCCATCAATGGACTCTAAAATAACCTCTAATTTAGATTCCATTATTTTATATGTATAGTTGGGATTATGTTTTCCAATGTGCATTATTTTGCATTTATCAACATACATTTTGAGTCTTTGGTTAGCTGTCTTCATATTATTTTTTGGCCCTCCTAATTATATTTGTACACGTCACTTGCTAGAGTTTATGCTCCCTTTTATTTTTCTCAGTAGGATTTCACTTCTATTTTTTAAAGGATGTCTTTTTGCCTCTAACTGCTTCTTTTTCTTTGTTGTTTAGTTTCGTTGGCACTTTTTGTTCCTCTTACTATGTTTTTTAACGTGGGGTATACATTGAAATTGAGCCTGTGTTATGGTGTTTTAAAAAGTTTCTATGAAGCTTGCAGGGATTTCACTTTGGCACTGTACCTTTTAATTTCTGTTTAACTAACTTTCTCATTTTTGTGTAGTTCCCCTTTCTGAAATGAAATGCTACCATGGTGGGCTGTTTCGGTATTTCCCCCCTTATAGGGATGCTAAATTTTATTCTGTTATGGTAACTATTACCAAGCAGTTCAGCTGTATCATCTCTTGGACCAGATTTTGTGCTTCACTTAAGAGTAAATCAAGAATTGCCTCTCCTCATGTGGGTTCCAGGACTAGCTGCTCCAAGAAGCAGTCATCTAAGGTGTCAAGAAACTTCATCTCTCCATCCGATCCTGAGGTGACATGTACCCAGTCAATATGGGGATAGTTGAAATTCCCCATTACTATTGAGTTTTTTATTTGTATAGTCTCTCTAATCTTCCTGAGCATTTCACAGTGACTATCACCATCCAGGTCAGGTGGTCGGTAGAATATCTTATTATTCAAGCATGGAATTACTATCCATAGAGCTTCTATGGTACAATTTGGTTCATTTAAGATTTTTATTTCATTTGACTCTATGGTTTCTTTATCATATATAGTGCCACTCCTTCACCAGTACAACCGATTCTGTCCTTCCGATATATTTTGAACCCCGGTATTACTGTGTTCTATTGATTATCCTCATTTCATCAAGTTTCTGTGATGTCTAGTATATCAATATCCTTATCCAATATGATTTGACATGAATTTCTCTTACGATTCACAGTTAAAAGCAATGTATATTTCGGAGTAAGATTAGATACATACACCATCATTCCAAACCCTAAACGTGATAGCACAGGGAAGTCCATGGCTGTTTTCTCTTGGGAGCTATGCGTTAGCCTAACATGAAAATGAATTTGGTAATCTCATACTCATCCCTCATTTCTCCACATAAGCACCCCTTTCACCTCCCAGCCATTACACAAACATTAGTGTGATTGGTAGGCAGCATTCCAGAGGCACCAGAGACTGGACAAGCAGAAGTCCAGCTGTTCAGGACTGAGATGCTTTGGCAGAGATATCTCAAGAGGGTGCTATTATTTCTCTCTCATCCTGACGAGCACTGAACTCACTCCTTTTTCAAAATGATCAAACCAAGCTGAAACCAAAACTAATCATCTTACACCAACAATCAAATGTTGTCCTGGGAGTCCTCTGACATTTTGTTGGGCAGCTTTGCTCAGCGAGGTCAGAATTTGGCCCTGTGACAATTAGCATGCACTGCGCTTCCGTTGACAGTCGCATCAGAGAAGCCAAGGATTGAGCAGACATGGAAACTTCCCCTGTCCATGCTCCATAGACGAGGCTAAAGCAACAGTGGAAGGATCAGTGATGTGATTATGCTGTGGACAGATGTCATTCTCTAGGGACGTCAAGCTGACATCTTACCTACCTCTAACATTTTCTTGGAAAATGCTGTGCTTCTTACACGTCCTCACTGTATCCTTTACTGCCAAATACCATAAGCAGCTTTCCAGGGGATTTTGTTTCTTTGAATGACACTCACTAAACCTGACGCAAACTCAGCATCTCTTGCCATTAAAAAGAAAGCTCCTGCTGCAGACCTGCCTGGGGGCTGCCTTGGAACGGCTAGTCGTGCAGTGGCAACTAATAACACTCGTTCAATTCATCTGATTTAGTTAGGGCTAAATCCTACCTGGGGCTAGGAAGGGGAGTCGAAACGGAGCCCCCGGCATGCATCAGAGGGATTTTTGTCCCGAAAAATGTAATTTCAGCAACATAAACGTGAAATCAGCTTGATGTTGGAAATCCATTCAGACACATTCTGATGCTCTGTTCAGTCATTGGGGTTTCATGGGATTCAGAGAGACCCCCCCCCAGCTGTTGTTTATACTTTCTTAATATATAAATATATATAACTGAGATATGCCATGGTCCTTTAGAAATATCATGTGTGGCTTTTTTAAAAAATTACTTTGAGATGTTTCTTTTGCATTTTCATCCAGGGCCAGGGCCAGCTTACAGAAATCCGTACTGAGACGTTGTGATAGTCATCAGAGGAGAGTTATAACTGCTAATCAAGTGACCCCAACTCTAACAAGAGTCTGAACAGACTCTCACCTCCCCAAGGCGGGGAACTCAAACCACTGGTGGAGTGCTAGGAAAGAGCTTGCAGCCGTTTCTCTCTGTCATACTTGAGAACGCCCTTTCTCAAAGCCACGTTCACATGCACCGAAAAGCAACTCCCTCTGCTGCCCGATGCTTTGAATTAAGTGACTCCATGCTGACCCCCAAGGGTGGGCTGTGTGGAACAAGCCCAAAGTGATGAAGGTGCTAATTGGACACCGCGCTATCATCTGTATTACCATAGCACCTGGCAGCCCCAAGCATAGAACAGAACCCTACTGTGCTAGGTGCTGTACAAAGGGGCTACCATTTAGATGCTGGTGACTTTTCTTTCCTCAGTAGGCTTTATGTATTATTTTTTTCCTTAAAGAAAACCATCTTTTCTCCCACAACAGCGGTTTTCAAACTTTTTTGCTGGGACCCTCTTTGAAAGTATTTTAGGCTGTGACGACCCACCACCAAAAGTGATGATTGCCCCCCCCATGCCATGCCACCCTTATCAGCATGCATGGGGGCTGGCAGCTCGTGACCCCCCCCCCCATAATAATCCCATGATCCCCGGAGGGGTCACGACGCTCAGTTTGAGAACCCCGTCCCACAACAAAAATGACAATACCATTGGCTGCCTCTCACCTATGTGCTGTCCATACATGTGATAGTA
Source organism: Emydura macquarii macquarii (assembly GCF_026122565.2). Lineage (NCBI taxonomy): Eukaryota > Metazoa > Chordata > Testudines > Chelidae > Emydura > Emydura macquarii. Next base: position 4,485,506 of record NW_027131688.1, read on the forward strand.
GAAGCTAAAACAATAGGCCGTGTTGGTGACTCCATAAGGGTTTTTAGGGGCTACACTGAAAACAGGGCTAAGAAGTCTGGCCTTTTCTCCTTCCCGCCTCGGGCGTGACGTTTCAATGTACATGTAGAAACCTAGAAAAAAGCCCAGAATGGAAATGGTTAAGTTCAGTCTTTAAACACATTCTCTCTCCATGTAAGGATGCTCAGTACCAGAGCTGTTAAGAACCTTGAACCATGTTTCACATTTGTCTGACTCTGCTGAGCTCACTGGGCCTTGTTTGCTGCATTTGACCTACATAAACCACATGCGTTTCCACGAGCAAATAATTCAAGGAGATATTTTTTCTATTAACAGAAAAATCTGTGCTCGTAGCTTAGTACTCACAAGCAACTTTGTGTATGCAGTGTGTATATTTTGTGTATGCAGTGTGTATACACGAGACAAGGGGAGATTTTCGGTTTAGGTTCATCTCAGTTTCGAGGTTGCAACGTGTTTACAGAAACAGCGAGAGACAAATATTTTTTAAAATAATGAAAAAAGTCTTGATGTCATCATTACAAGGAGCCTTTCCAGTAGCCTTCCCAATCACAGTTCAAAGGTGAAAGAACACATAATCCTGCTTCTGGTCCATGTCAGCATTATAGATACTATTTCCTTAGTGTGACTTGCGCAATCACTGTAAACAAGCTCAGGAAATGCAAGCATTACTTTGGCTGGTAGTGCAGGTGGGGTATGTACCATAAAGTAGTGAGTGATCACAGTCCTGCACTGTAAGTCTGAAAGTCAACAATCAAATGCACATAAAACTCAGAACCCAGCGCTTTGGTTAATAGGGAGGGCAGATTTCAAATCACGCCCTTTAGCAGGATGCACATTGAAGACAGGGCAATGAAACCTGCAGTCTGACAATCTGAGAGAGACCACGAAAGAATTTAAAAGACTAAAAAGCTACAGAACATTGTAGGGAGTTTGAAAAACACACCACTACAGGACTTAGCGTATGAAAGTGATCAGCTTTAAAACGGCATTAGAAATGGTCACAAACAAGGCTGGTCAGGAGTCCCAAAGCTCGGTTTTAGATACAGATCTGACCTCTGTATGTAAACATTCGCATGCAAGGTTTTGCTTTGGGATCATCTCTACTAAATATTAAAAAGTCCCTACAGAATTAACATAGGTCAGTTTTTTCATCCTAAATACTGCTGGATGTCATGTAAGAAAAGACAAGGCTGACTGGGACTTAAGATGTGCAGCAGGTCCTCAGTGGAGCTATGTTGATTTACGTCAGGTGAAGATCTCTTACTTCAGAAATCTAAGCTACGTTTTACCTTCTTTGGAGCCACTTCGGTCTGCGTTGGGTCCAGTGTTTGGGGTATATTTTGTGTCCCGTGTGGCAGTGCTCTGCTTCGTCCAGTCAAAATTGTCCGTATCATCTTGAGTGAATAGACATATGTTGCCATCTTCAAATCCACAGTGAAACTCTCCTACAGCCAACACAGTAAATGAACATGTCTTCAGTCATTGCCACCCCTTTTCTCCTAATGTGAAAGTGGTGAAGTACAACAAACTTTTTAAAGGACAATGGCCATTCTTAATATTGGAAGCTGTGAATTTCTCTGAAATCAGGCTAGAATGTTAAGAGGGTGTCTTTCCTTTACCAGGGTTATTTTATTTATTATTGTGATTGCTAAAAAATACACCTGGCTGTCCTTCGCAATGTACATGTAAACTGAGAACATGCACAGATTTTATCAAATAGATCCCCCTCCACCATTATCCATCGCCCCTTTTTAGCTCACCCACCCTTCGGAGAAGCCTAGGAGAACAGATACCTTTATCGCATACCCATAATGACAAGAGATCTGGACTCCAGTTTAAGGAGCAAGCGAGGTCTACAATCGAAGGCTTCTTAGCTGAGGAATTGTCAGTAGTTTCCTCCTGTTTACACTGTGCGACTGTCAGCTCCTGCAACTCATTGTATCTCAACCGCTGTGTTATGACATGAGCACAGAGCTGTACTTTTGGCTAGCCAGTAACCCAAAACATTCAAGACTGTGGGGCCTGGATTCTCATCTCCCTCCCAGCAGTAGGGCCTCAGGGCACCTGCTGAACTTTACGCCCACGAGCAGCCTGACTGAGGGCTCTGTCCCAGCACGGTCAGTGGATTTATTTCTTCACTGGAGGGAGAGAACCGTTGTCTGTACACCATCTATTTGTTACAACCTCCTTCACAAGCACACACTGTATACTCACCACTGTGCAGTAGCACACCACTAACCTCCAGGGCTGGGCAAATAATGGCTTTTTTTGGTTCGCTGGCAAGTACAAACTTTTTTTTTTTAATCATTTTGAGTCAAACTGAAAATGAAATTTAAAAAAAAATTTAGGTGAATCCTTAAGTCCAAAAAACATTGAGTCAAGGCAATAGTAAATGTTTCATTTCAACCCGACTCAAAAAACGTAATTTCAATTGCAGGGATTTTGACAGAAGCCAATGAAGACTACATGCACAAAATAGGTGGGGTAGCGGAAGGAAGGAGGACCTCCTGGATAATCTTGAGTACAGTGATTACCCTTAGCGTCCTGGCATTTGGGAGATGCACATTCTATGCCCCCTACACCTCACGTGAAGAAGGGATTTGATCATGGATCTTCCCATTGCAACAGTGTGCACTAACCAGTGAGCGAGGGCTCTCTGTCAATCTCTCCTGTTGAATCTTTGTATTCATTTGAACATTTTTATAAATAATTAAATAATAATTGAAGGAGGGACTTCAACTTGGGTCTCCCACAGGCTAGGCAAATGCTCTGACTACTATTTTCCAAACTCTATGCGGGATTAGTCAGGAGTGCTCAGTCGAGCAGCTGTGCAAATGTTTAAATATGTCATACATCCATTTAGGATGGTGGTGTTGTACTGTGTCAGTGAGATCAGCACATGGGCCCTTGGAGCTGGAGCTAAGTTTGGGTAAGGATCACAAAGAGTGGAGGCCAACCTGAAGCTGATCTGAAACCATCTAATACCCACGGCTGAAAAAAATCAAGCTTGAAATTTCACCCCAAGCCCTACGGCCGCTTTGTGAGATTTTTCTGCATCCTGCTTCTGGTTAGCTAGAAAAGCTGTCAGAAAAGTGTCTGCTCCATAGTGTTGAGTGTGAAACATTCCCTGACAAAACCAGGTTATCCCAGACACAGACGTCTACTCCCTCAATACAGTGATCAGATTTACTTGTTTCCTCAGATAAATCCACTGAATTTAGTAGAGCCATCGAAAGTTGACTGTAAGAATCAAGTTAACTAAAGCACAATCCCTCAGTGAACCTGAAAGGATGTTCATCATCAGTATAACTAAGAGTCAGCTGTTCATTTGTTTAATTATGAAACTCTTCCCCACATCATTTTGGAGTCCAATTTAATGGAAAATTGGTAATATACAAATTTGTTAAATACACGTGCAGCATCACAATGAAGAAGAAACCTGAAAAATAGTTACACGCTCTGGGGTATCCAATAACCCGAACAGTGATGCATGTGAACTGATGCAGATTAGCATTTGCTGCTTTATTTCTTCGCTCACAAAAGAGTACACAGTGACACTGACAAAGCTCATGAAAGAAGTGCTGGTGCAGATAAAGGACTATGAACAAAATAGAAGCTGAGTATGTCATCTCAAGGAATGTATTTTACACTCATCCAATATTAAAAGAGCTTGTTCCATGTAATATCCTGTATGTGTACATGGGGCTTATACAAGCCCTTACTATAGCTTCCAAGGCATTTAGCTGCCATCCATGATGGATGGATGGAAACTGCAGCCTCTGATCCTTGCCCACATCGTGCTGAAAGGAGAGGGTGTTGCTAGCAGGTGCCTTGGAGGACCAGGGTGGGACTGGCAACACCTCCACTAGGGTCTCCCCAAGGAAGCTGCAAGACATACTAATTCTGATTAAATGGGAATTGATTTGCATTGGCTCGTCCCACAAGTCTTCCCCTTCCCCCCCCCAAGGGGATTCAAGGTTGAGCTGTGGTTCCAGGGGTGTCCTGACAACAAGACTCATGTCGATATGGGGCTTGGGAGAGCTCAAAGTGGCCCCTTTCAACTGCCCAAACATCCAAGCAAATCTCAGAGCAGCCACAGGTTTTGTGGCCCAAACCTGCCGCCATTTCTGGGAGCTGGTAGGGGGCCCATCACCCCTCTCAACTGCCCCCAAAGCATAGCATTAATAGTGAACTCTGCAGATTGAAATGCAGGGTCGTCAGTACCCTAAACGTGCTGCTCCTGCACAGAGTGATACTATTCAAGGATGAAATCTTGATTACGTGACAGCTAGCCAGAGTGGAAAATCTGATCCAGCTCCTCCAACAAGCTGAGTTAAAGTCAGCCTCTCTGTCTGTCTTGCAATTTCTAACGGAGCTGCAGTAGTTTAAAGGCTACATTTGCACTTTGAAGCGTGCAGTAGAAGGTTCATTTAGAAATTCCACATCAGCAGATTAGAAGCCTTTTTCTTTGAGTGAGCAAAAAAAGTTTCTTCAGGCCCAATGAAAAAGTAAGCACAAGTTTGCCATTTATTTAACACAGTGTCAGCTGCAAATGGGAGTCAGCCATTTGGAATAAATTGGACAGGGTTAGCGCCAAGTATTTTTGGCACTACAAAGCTATAAACAAACAGACAAAAGCATAAACAAGAACATAACTTGAGAGATCAGATCTGTATATCTTCCATACAAAAATTCAAGAGGTTTTAAACAGATCTTCCTTTATTCATCTATTAAACTGGTATATCCTGAGCACTGGCAGTATGTGCTTCCCAACACAACCCTGTCTGGCTGAGGTGCCCCAGCTCATGATAGGTTAGATCAGTCTTTGTATCCATTCACATTTTCTCCCATCTTCTGAGCGCATCAATAAGAGAGCAACTCAGCACTGTAGCCTGGAATTAATTTCTGGTGCAAAGTGCACCTGTCACAAATAACAGGTTCTTTATTCAGGTGACTATTTGGTGCCAGTTAAGGGAATGAGATGGGTGAAACAGACAGAAACTGTATGAGATTCAGTTAATACAGATGAATATAACTGAAATAATAGAAAAACCATTACGCATAAGTATAGGAATAAGAAGTACTGTAAAGTAGTTTCCTGCATTGTTCATACTTACAATCTTACACTATGGATACTTACAAGCTTGTGGAGATATTAGAAACCACGATGAAATGAAAAGTCAGTGAAGCACGCCACGAGAGGAGATGATGGTTTTGGATGTCACCTACACTCTAATTCCTGAGCTCCCAACTTGGGCTAGGTCTGACAAACTTTTATACACCTCTTTTCCATTCCACCCATATACATCTGGGACCACATCTGATGACGTCTCCGCTTCCTATTCATATCTGGCATTCCAGGAGACCAGTAGTGGGGTTCCACTTTCCTATACACGTTATTTCAGTGGACCATAATTACATTTCCGACAGGTAACCCAACCATTCGCATCAATACCTTTTACCAACAGTGCCGGTATGTCAATGCGAGTACATTTTACTGAAAAAAGATGCTATCCTCTGTTTGTGGTTTACCTCTTTAAAATGCATTGCTGAGCTGTAACAAGATACCTATTACTAGATGATATAACCTCCAGCCCCAGAACTTCCTCGGCTGGGCCCCACAGGTGAAAATACTGGGGTCAAGTCCAACTCAGACTCCTGCTTCTCTGTTTACTGCATTACCTGTCGTGTGGGGAAATTGCAGCTGCGATATATCATTTCATAGCCTTTGTTCAAGCAATAATACTCCTGATAACAAACTTATGCCTATCAAGCCTCATTAGGCCTCAGCATACTCCAAACCTAATTTAGCATGACTCTTTATCCTTTACATCCTCCTACTTGCATTTCAGCTATATTGGCTTCACTCACAATGAATAGAAGGACTTTTGAAATACGTATATTTTAAGCTAGCCTTATAATTCAGGATCAGGTCATAGGCCTCAGGTCAACAGCATCAATATGGTGGTGTTGCTTTTATTTTACAAGTCCATGCCAATTTAGGAAGCAGATTGAGGCCATTAATTACTTTCACTGCTAATCAGGGCCAAATGTGAAAATGCCTCCTCAAAGTAAAATGCTCCGGATGCTATTATTAATCCCTCATGTCATTCATTGCTCCATAAAACCCAAGTTTAAATATGAATATTTAAATTCTAATCTCTTCCCTTAGTCAGACATAACTTCTGTTCACAGTAATGGGAGTTACATACACGTGCCATGAAAACAGATCCTTAATGGTCTTTAATAAACTCACGAAAGAAAGGGAATACAGATTTAAGGCTAAATCTCAGCCTTTAGGTGGATAATGCTCACTTAGCTATTGCAGACGTCTCATAATAGACAATAATTTTATGTAATCTGAGTGCTGCAGAATTTATGCAGGAAGAGAATGATTGTGGTCTCATACAAACCAGTTTATCCAGGGCAAATCCATTGACTACTCTTGATTTACACATGAGATAAGAATCAGGCCGCTCAAGTTAAGGTAAAGGGCAGAATTTCCTTGATTTTAAATACATTTTTAATTGTCCATGAACACAGAATTTTGGTGGTTTACTTACATAGACAGACAAAGATATAGCATCTTTAAATCAACACTTAAGAGTCAAAGATGATGAGAATCTAGGAAACAAAGATGATGGGGTTGAATGGATAATGGAATATGAAACTTTTTATCTCCAGTTTCCAGGTTTGAATCCATGTAAAGGATGAAGGCCTGGCTCTACTGAAGGCGATGAGAATTTTGCCATTGACTTCAGCAGAGCCAGGTTTTTGCTCCAGATGTTATTGATTTAAAGTTGTTGCCATCTGATTGGATGCGCTCACTCCAGGTCTTGATTGACACATTTCCCCAAACTCACCAGCACAGTTGGAGGGTGATCAGAGCAGACAGACCAAGGACTACATTGGTAGGGCAATGAGATTCTCCCTTTGACTGATAAAAGTGATCCTTCTTACTAATGCAGCACGGATGTTTTTCACATTGAAATTGCTCTGTACACAGAGGACTTGAAGTCCAGGACTGTTCAGCTGGCTTTTTTACTGAGCAATACATTTACCAAGAAAGAAGGAAAGAACTTTTGAACTTTTGAACTGGAGACAAATGTAATTTAATGCACCTGGGATCACTATTGAATATGTTCTTAATAACTTAAATATATATGTAGTCAATGAGGGGCTATTTAAATGACCACTGAAGTCAATAAGAGTCTTTCCAATCAGCCCTAATTATTAACACACTACACAGGATCATTAACAAACAGGTTTAAAATTTACACAAGTATTTAGTCATCTACTGTATTCTTGAACTGTAGAATCAGAGAAACTATTCACAGTAGCCGAGAACCAGTTTTACTCCCCATTGTGGTTGACTGATAGCAAGAATACCGATGAGCCTTCAATAGTTTAGGCTCTTTCTCTTTCCAGCTGTATTTCTGCACATCTGACTAAACATGATGTCTGGGCAATAAAAGGTATGTTTCTCATTGCCCATAGCACTTTCCATCTTTCTTATTCAGTTTGCCACAGCAGCCCCTAACACTCAGCACACGGCCAGCGTGCTTATGGAGATTTATTTTTGTCAAGTATCCCTACCAGGATATTTTGTCAAATATATCACCATGGGTAAACGTATATGGATTTCAGCATAGTAACATACTTTGGAGAAACAATAAGAAATCTCTGCTCTCATTTACTTGAACATCTCATCCAATAAATTATTATAGTTTTTCAAAATCATATGTACAAATAACTAGAGAGACTCAGAGTGTCACAGTTAAATTTCCTAGACCTGAAGAAGAGCTCGGGGGAGCTCGAAAGCTTGTCTCTCTCACCAACAAAAGTTGGTCCAATGAAGGATATTACTTCACCCACCTTGACTCTCTAATATCCTCCAACCGAGATGCCTACAACAACACTGCATACATATATATTCACTATGTCTTCCACACTATCTATCTCCTCTGTCTATCCCATAGAATACAACCCTTCTTGTGGTATTTCTACACATCTGAACTCAGAGGTGTGTGAATATGAGAATGAATAGAAAGGAAAGGTTAACCAACAATAGTATAATTGGGTTCAAAAAAGAATTAGATCATTTCATGGAAGATAGGTCCATTAATGGCTATTAGTCAAGATGGTCAGGGACACAACCCCAAGCACTGGGTGTCCCTAAACCTCTGACTGCCAGAAGCTGGGAGTAGACAACAAAGGATGGATCACTCGATAAATTGCCCTGTTCTATTTATTCCCTCTAAAGCACCTGGCATTGGCCACTGTCAATAGACAGGCTATGGGCTAGATGGTCCATTAGTCTGACCCAATATGACCATTCTTATGTTCTGATCTTATGTTCAGTACAGTGTTTACTGAACCTCAGTAATGATTCAGCTTGACTCTATGGTGATAGATCTGGTTGGTTCTTATTTTATCTGAACCAGTTTGTCCTTCTCTGGTGCATCTGTACACACTCCCATAGCAAAGCACGGAATCACTATGGCATGGAGCGATAATTCATCTCCCTTATGTACATGTACCTATCTCCAGGATTTATGAGTTTCTGACCAGAATCCAAAGTGTCAAAACACCATGACAAACACTATAGTGTCTCTGGTCCAACAGGAAACAGAGAGAGGAAGTTGTATCAATCTTAGGAGAATGCCTTTTCTTTCAAGATTATTAACCTAATTTCGCAAACTCATGAAGTTTGGGTGCAGAGTTACACACTCAAGTATTTTCGTATTTGTCCGGATTACACTAAGGAGTCCATAGCTTCACCCACTCGTTCACATTCACTTTCCCCTTTCACTGTTAATTAAAGACCATTTGCTCACAGAACTGGAGGACCTTTCAAAGCATATGCACTTTTCCCTTAGGGATTAATCAGCTGTTTGGGACACTGGGAACGGGTACATGCTGCAGCCCCAGTCGTCTATTGATCTGAGTATTGTTTGTTTAGCAACTGGGAAATAAAAAAGTTCCAGTCTCCAACTGCAGGCGAGTGCAGCCGTGTGTGACAGAATTAAAATGGACCTTATGGAATTCACGGACCATCGCTGAAAATGAAATGCTGCCCATTTGTTGCATAACCACGAAGCAACAATTAATGCAAAGCTAATTCTTCAAATGAATAAGTGAAGCAAAGGATAAAATACTTACGTAAGTGAGGATTTACTGGAGCTGGAAGAAAGACAAAAAAGAACACAATTAGCGTGATTTGAAAGTCTTTTAAAAGCAGACCTCTACTTATCCTACGTCTTCCCCTGGGGGCCGTCTAAGAACTCTGATGATCGCATACTGTTAGGGTCAGCAGTAACAACCACCTTCCTGCGGGATTGAGAAGGTTTTGCAGCTCCTTAAAACTGTCCGAAGACATCAGTGCTGAGTAATGGGAGATACTCCTTCTTTCCAGGGTCGAGCACGCTCTTTCACACCAATCTCGGCATTTACAGTAAGATGCCAGAATCAGGCATCAAACCGGGACCCTCACACTAGTTATTTTCAGGAAGAAAGCACCCATGCAGCGAACAGCAGGCTGATGTCTTAGTGTTGAAGCCAACCCATGATGGAAAACGGGTAGAAGTCACAGAGTGCAGAGGGTTCGTATTAGACCTTGAGCATCACTTACTCTAGCAGGACACTGGCCCTCTGTATTCCAAGGAATGTTGCCCATAATGAATCCATTCTCATGTGATTATAAATGCTGGCATGTGAAATTTCAGCCTAAATCACACTTCCTGTGTTACATTGTTTCAGCTTTCTTTAAATGCAGGGGGGAGAAGGGGCAAAAGTGGGGGAGGGAAAGGAGGCCCAGGCTGCCTCTAGCCGCTGACCAGAGCTGGGTGGCATGGGAGAAGAGACTCTTTTCGTCAGGCATGACGGAGGAGCAGCCAGGCAGTTGTGATCCTGTGTGCCCCACCCCCTTGCAATCATTCCAGTGCCTCTGGGAGAAGTGGAGTAGGGGGCTCTGGGAACCCTAGCCCCCAGGAGGGTGAGAGGATTGGAACTGCACTTTTGATGCTTCCTGGGGAAGTGGAGATGCAGAGGGAGGATGTGGCCAGGGGCAGCCAGAAACTGCCTGGCCCCTGCTGCAGATGCTGTTCATCAGCTTGACCGTCTGTCCGGGCTGGTTATCGGGCAGGGAAGAGCTCAGAGCTGGGGCAATGTGGGGGGTGAGGAGCACAAGGCTGGGTGTGAGGTAGCAGGAGGAGAGTGGGTGGAGCTGGGTGCTGGGAGGAGAGCAAGGGTCCGGGTGCAGAGGCAGTGTGATGAGAACTTTGGGCCCCCTCTTTACAAAAATTCCAGTCACACCCCTATTTAAATGAAGTTGAATGCCAGAAAAACATGCTGGAAAATGCGCTTGGGAAACAAACCGAACATGTAGCATTCCCAAAAGCTCCCATCTGACTTTCAAACAATAGCAGGCTGAACATACAGAATTTCTTTTTAGTAAAAGACAACATAATGTAAATAAAGTATTCGATTCTAAAAAGCTGTATAGGATGCTGCTTTGTATAACATTTTTCACTGGTTGCATTATATACTTACCTTTAAAACAATGAAGGATTGAAAGCTATTGGCCAGGACATAAATAAAATACAGTTCTTAAATGTATTATCCCACTGCCCTCTCTATGAAGTTCCGGGTACAATATATGCATATCACTGAAGGATTATAAACTTGGAAGGTTAAGGCAGTCATTTTATAAAATATTACGGTAATTACTTTGCTAATCACACAGATCCAAAGGAGGACGATAAGGCCCAGTAATCTTAAGCCTCAGAGAATGGCAGATAAACTTGGTTGTGCGGTTCATAGATCTGTGGTGTAATTGCTTTGAACTCCCCGGGACCCACATTCTTTTTTTTCCATCTATAGAACCTTTACTTCTACAATTCCACAATGGAGTGTTTTGAAATCAGAATGACAAGTCCCTATTTAATGGAGTAGGGATGAAATTCATTCTGGTCTAGAGGGTCAGTACCACCCCTATGCATCACTGAAGACCTCAAAATAAGGCTGAACTGGGAATTAGATGGTGCACAGGCCATGTACTATGCCCCCTGCACAGGGGTGAATTTCATCTGGGGGGTAATTCAGGAAACAGAGACCTGTTCCTGTAACTCGTACCCATGAGAGATTGTGGGTTTAAGCCCAGAATCAGAAAGGGACATTTATCTAAAGAAACTCTGCAATCTAATTCTGCCCCCAAATGACGTTTGATTAAACCTTGTAACTCTACTGCCCTGTAGATGTAGACAGGTAGCTTTGTTAATAACAGATTTCATCCCAATTATTATCTCCATGCATTGATATGGCTAGTCACCACTTTGCTTCTGACCTTCCCACCTGAGTTATACGTAGATGCGGATTCCACCTGGCGTTTTCAAAAAACGTCTATTTAGTAGCTCTGCCTTTTTATCTCGCTTTACCTACAAGAATGATCTGTGATTTGCCAGAGAAATGTAGCCCTTCCATTCCATTAGATAACCACACATGCATTTGTTAAAAAAATTATCTTCCGCTCTTCAAGAAACATTCATTTTGTGTGCTTCTTGAGTGGTTGAATGCAGAATTAGCGGAAATTGCTGGAAATGGCATTGAGTGAGGCTTGCTTTGTAATTGTACAGAGAAGTTTTTATAGAAACTACCATTAATGGGTCACCTTGAGCCATGCTATTCAGACTAGTCAGAGTACAGCAACCAGACCAAACAGGGCTGTCTGCCAAACAAGCTTCAGTTCAGGCTGATTGACAAAAGCAGAACAACAAATTAAACTATGGTTAGGCTGAACTTATTTACACATGGTGAGCTGGCAAAAAAGCACTCTCTGAAATAATGCAGCAAGTAGCTATAAAACAGGGGCAAATGATTCTCAAATTCTCATTTCTGAAAGGTCAGGTTGCTGTGGGAGCCAGAAGTCGTAAGTAAAATTAGCCTTGAAGGGAAGCTAATGGATGACTGAAGGACTAAATTCCTAAGGTTGAGTTTGAACTGTTGAGAAACTCTTTAAAGTTCAAAGTTATAACCATTCTAGTCAGTTCATCCTGACTCCAGCTGATCTGATGCTTTATACAGAAAGCGAACTCGGAACAGAAAGAATTGTGATAAAACTGTTGGACTCTGCTAGATACAATCTGTCTGTTCAGTTAGCTTTTTTCCCCCCAGGCACACGGGGCATAAACCACAGTGTAATTTCAAGACCTTATTTCTGGTGAACCATGTCCCTGCAGGTTACACCACACAAACCATGGCAAAGAGCTCTTTTATGTTCTCGTCTTCTATTCTTTGTCCAAAAAAAAAATTTAAAAAAACCTTTTCACGTTCAGCATGAGATTCTCTTTCAATTTATAAAACCTATATATGAACCTATTTAACTTCACCACAAATTCTTCCAAAATTAAAAACTTGAAGGAAAAATCAAGGTGGCCTTATGTGCTAGTCCAAAGAACACACAAAATTACACTCATTGCCAGGAGATGTTGTGAAGACCAAAATCATATTAGTTAAGCTCACGGAGGATAGGGCCATCAATGGCTGCCTAGCCAAGATGGTCAGGGATGAAACCGCATGTTCTGGATATCCCTAGCCTCTGAGTGCCAGATATTGAGACTGGATGACAAGGGCTGAATCACTCAATAATTGCTCTGTTCTGGTCATTCCCTCTAAAGCACCTGACATTGGCCACTGTCGGAAGACAGGATCCTGGGCTAGATGGAGGACCATTGGTCTGACCCAGTATGCCCATTCTTATGTTCTTACACATCTCATTAAAATAAAAAAGGATTAATAACTTTGGAAGTCAAAGCTAAGGTAAAATATACTTTATCTTCAGCTATCTCATTATATTTTTTATTATTGGTATGATAATTCCAGCTAGGCGGGAAACAGTTCCCCCATCCAAAAGAAAATTTTTGAGATACTGAAAAAATGTTCATCCCAAACTGGGACAAAAAGTCTAAATTTCAAATTTGTTGCAAACCAAAAATCTGAAGAAAAGTTTTAGTTCAGGCTAATCAGTATGTTTGGGTTTGGATTTTGACTTTTTTTTCCTCTTTTTTAAAACATTTTTAGTCTAAATTTATTACATTTTTTAAAATGAAAAGCCGTTTCAACTCAAAACTTCCCAACTTGTACATCTGAAAACAAGATTTTTCCTCCCAAAAATGTTTCCAGTAGGGACATTCATTGAAATTGACCCTGTCTGGCAAACAGTTTCTCTTTTGACAAACGGGCATTTTTCAGTGGAAAAAATGATATGTTGAAAATGTCATGACCAGCTCTAATTACAATAGTGCATAGAGGCCCCCGCTCAAGATCAGGATTGCATTGTTCTAAGCACAATACATATACATGGTTGGAGAGAGTCCTTGCTTCAAAGAGCATGAAATCTAAATACACAAGGCAAACAAAGTGAGAAAGCTTAATCAGCTTAATATTTCCTAAGAGACACAAAGGAAAACAGTCATGGCTGAGGATCTGGCCTATTAATTCTGACACCTAACTTAACACGCTGTTTTTAACACACACACCCACATATTGGAAATTTCTGTTTGCCCAGCACAAAAAAGGCCTTAATTTTGTGCTAGAGTGCAACTCACTAATCTTCTTTTCTAACGTCCCAATCCTGCAACTGAATCTATGTGGCTGGACCTTCGCACCCACCTAGGGTGACCAGACGTCCTGATTTTACAGGGACAGTCTCGATATGTGGGGCTTTTCCTTTTACAGGTGCCTATCACCTACCCACTTCCTGTCCCAATTTTTCACACTTACCATCTTGTCATGCTACTGCCACCTGGAGTCTGATCTGATCTCAGCATCAAGGTGTATAATACTTATGTACTCTCCTAATCTACAGAAGATGTTTTGGGTTTTTTTTTAAATTAACATTTACCCTACCGATATGTAAGTGTTCGAGTAGTAACTGGCAGGCTGGCATGGCAGACTATTCTTGTTCTGTACAGGTATATCAGGAGTCTCATTCTATGTACTCTGGAGTAATAATGCTCTTTTTTTTTTTTGGATCGGTAAGACGAAGTGTAGTTTGCAACTTTAATTGCAACCTAAGAATTTTTTTTATTTTTTTTTAACATAGGAACACACATAAAGAAAATGTGTGTTCAGATTGCAAGTGCAATGACTGAAGATTCAGAAATTGTATAGTCACCTTTTACCATATAAGCCTACATGGATTTATGTGAAATGATGATGATGATTTTTTAAATTGTAACTACAAGACATAATTGTACTGCACTGGCCTACAAAGTAGATTAGTGCTCTTTAAATTGATGTGACTGTGCTTACTTGGAGCACTGAGTGTTCTCTTGCAGAATAATATATGCATCTATGAAGTGATTTGTCAAGCCAAGTCTGAATGTAATCATGATGTCATTCATACTATGTTAATCTGTCTTTTCTCCATGCTATGAAGTGGCCACAGTGGAAAGAAGATGGAAAATAAAGTATTTGTGTGTACTTTTGATTGATAGTATCCAGATATTAGTGTGGTTTCCTTTTTTGATCTACAGCCAAAAGTAGGAGTTAGGAGGCTAAGATATTTTCTAAAGAGCACGTTACTGAGATTTTCTGATTTATAGTTTCCACATTTTGGACATTAATTCAAATAAGCTCATTGGAAATTACATGTGTTTGTATCTGAACAATGTAAATGCTAATCTGCAGTTGCTGGTTTTCACTGACAGTGTGAATGAATTGATAGTGAGGAAGGTTTACCTGTAAGAAGTATGCTACATTTCGTTATCTGCAGAACTGTACATATGTGTAGATTTGGGGCTTATAAAGCAGTTGAGAAACTGTGGGTGGAAATTTCATTATTTTGAATGGGAATATTTTGAAAACCCAGGGAAATTATGATCACCTAGCGTATAATATTTTTGGGCAGATCTCCAGCTCATGCAAACCTGCCTCGCTTCGCTGAAATCAGAGATGCTAGAGCTAAAAACTGTATTTCTCGCCTAAAGCAAGCATACCATTCAGGGTGTCAATAAAAATTTTAAAGGTTGTTGAAAATAGGGCTTTTTAATGTAAGCCTGATACAAACCTTACCTGTGGAATGACTACCACCGCTCCATAATAATAAAATACAGGCACTCTGAAGTCTTGAGGAGATTGAACAGCATAAAAGCACATGTTTGTTTACATTTTTGAGACTCTCTGATGGATAAAAATGCTTGGAAAAGAGAGAGACTGCTAGTGCTTGAGACATGTATAGTACAGGTGAGTATTATACAAACATCTCCATACAGTGCTAGCAATATACCTCAGTCCTGGGACTTGCACTAATCTTAGTGTTTCCAACCCTGCATTTCCCTTGAGCAGAAAATAGCACGTGTGTTAAATTCTATGGTTTTCATAGTGAAAAGCTTTGCAAAACGGGGAATTAAAAATTAAGCTGTAACTATAATAGGATTTGGATTTAGATGTGAAGAAGGGAAAATTGGTGTCCTAAGTGGGATCCTGGTTTAAGTCAATGAAAACTGAGGGTTACTGGCTTCTTGCAGGATCCAGCCTCTGGTACCAGTAAACTGTGCATTTAAAATCAGTCTGTTCTGTTTTTACTTTTCTGTAGTTCACCGATGGCTTTTTAACCAGGGGGAAACTACAGAATTATAGTTACTGTGCCTCGGAAAAAAACATAGTGGATGTGCAAACCAGGTTTATTTTTTCCACACATATCTTTCAAGTTTTATGAAGGTAGAATCTGACATTTTAACTTCTTGCTGGTAGCCAGCAGTCCGCTACCACTGCCAGAAGCACGCAGAGGAAACTAACCTCTACGACTAATGTGGCCACAAAAAGAAAAGACATGATGAAAATTGTTTGTTGATTCTTGCAAACTTTCCAAAAACTCTTAAAGGGTGAAAATTCCCCCCCACCCCCCTGCAGAGCCAACACACAGACTATACACTGTGTAAACCCATCTTAATTCTGCAAAGTCGAATTTAAGTGGGACACCGCCCTTCTGTTCTCCCTCTGTACAGCTGTAGCATTCAGCTCAGTTCAAAGAAAGATGCTGCAAATTAACATCTCTAGTTAGAATGAGACCAAGCTGCATTTTATCCTGGATTTTAAAAAAAAGGGAATAAAATATAATTACCCTGATGATGAATGTATAATATACGAAGAGATATAGGTTATCAATATCAGAGCTCACAACGGAACACTCATATATTAGTGAGAGAATTAAACCAACTGTACTTTTCAATAAGAAATGTCCAAAGAGATGATGTGAGAAACGTTGGCTGGTACTAATGGAATCCAGGATATGTTCTTCTTGGAGACTGAATACAACTCAGTACACATTTGATTAAAAATATTCTGAAAAATCTTAAAATTCCAAAATGCTTCTCTGCTTGGCTGGATGACCCAAAGAACAAGTGTTTGCACTGAAAAGCGGTTTGCAAATAGTTACCTTAATCGTCCTTTCTAGCCACATTCCCTCTGCTTTTATTTTAATTCTTGGGTAAATATTTACAATGTGCCATCTACACTTATGTGGACTTGCTGCTGTGAAATGCATCTTGTCAGCCTATTAACAACCTCTCTATGAATCAAGCATTTCAAGGTTATAAATATAAAACTCTTCACTGGGGTAAATGTGTGTGATCTCATTATTTTATGGCTGCATCTAGAACACCTTGAAAATGTAGCTTTACAACAGGCGTGCTGAGACAACTGTTATGATAGTGACGCTGACATACACCCGCATTTGAAGTGCATGAAAGTAAACTAGAGTTCTACTTTAAAGGAAAGCGGCTTGAGATTTCTCCTGTTGATTTGCAGCCCATTTGTGATCTTTAAAGCAGCAAAGTTGCAGCCACCAGCATCAATAGCACTGAGTTTCATTCCAAAAGGACGGTATCCATCTGGCATATAATGCAAAGTGCTTGTTTTCTGCTGGGTGGTTTGATTTTGCAGTGGGTACCCAATCAGCACATTTAAACTGCGTGTGTATTTCATTCAAATCTGTATCAGTGTCTGATCGGAGAACAAACTTCCCTCCAGCAGAAGCAGGCCCTTTATGTCACACGAAGGAGGTGTTTCTCCCCATGCTGGACTAGACACTTCCCTTGACTTAACAAGTCAGCAAAAACCTGAATTCTGCAAGTGACCTTGTGGGTCGTGAATGTATATGCTTCTAGCACACTGCCGCAACGGATACTTGAAACAATCTCTTGTACTCCACAGGCAAGCGGCACTGCCAGAGGAGCACTGGGGAGATGTGCTAAGCACCCATCAACGGGATGCTGCTCTTTGCATATCTTAGGAAGAGGAAGGATAACCCAGGGGTTAAGATGCTAACCTGGAGCTCAGGCAACCTAAGTGACCTGGGTTTAATTCCCTGCTTTGCCGCGTACTCCCCATATGACCTTGGGCAAGTTGCTCAGTCTCTCTGGGCCTCAATTCTAGTTGGGAGGTAGAATTGCTATAGCCTTTGTTTTATGGAAATCTCCAAACGTCGTCAACATTTCCCTACCTAGTACTACACTTGTGAAGTGCTCATGTACTACACTACTACAGTACTACACTAAAGGGGCCATATAAGTAACTAAAGCAGGAGGGTATTGTACCTATGTACATAGGTACATATGGTAAGAGGGTATTGTCAGGTATTGGATTATGGAGGTTTCTTCCCTTATATTAAACCTCATTTCTCCCTGGATTATTCGAGTCCGGCCAGCAGATGAACAAGCATTTTTCACTTTGAAGTGCTATTAAAATGTTTCTTCTTTCAGCTCCTGCTTTGGTTAGTTCATCCATTCAGACACAAATACGTTGCTTAGACTTCTACTTTCTGCAAAATGCAAACATCTCGAGTTTGACGATTCATCCTGTGCGCAGGGTAACTGTCCTGAAGCGGAAAGTACATATCTGTGCCTGTGGAATCAATATTTCTGTTGATCTCTTCTCATTTTTTCTTGTTGATATTAACACACACACATAAATGATTTGCATTGGGATTGAGCATGGCTGAGCTAATAATTGATCATGAATAATTTATCTGAGAAATGCAGCCTGTTTTTCTTTTTCATGAACTGTGCACCAGCACTTTACAGTTTTCTCAAATCGATTCATTATTCAAAATTATTTGACAGATAATTTCTGGGAGTAATTCTTGGTCTGCAGATTGCCTCTGAGCCATCTGTTATAGCTGATATCCAAAAATCGAGCTCTCTTAAATATTTATATAGCACTGGTCACTGTGCGATCTAGGTGCTGGAATGTCTAGGAATTATATTGGTTAGTTTTGACTTGACATGTCACATGTCGTCTCTTTCCTGTTTGGATGAGGGTAACACAGAATCAGGTTTCTAATGCTGACACTTGCATTTCCAACTTTAAAATTCCCTTTCTACAAATATCCTCTAATATGTGCTTAAATGGACTTCATTTTTTCAGTTAAAAATCCTTCCCGTCACTGGGCCAGGTCCTCAGTTAGTATTATTTTGGCCCAGCTCCACTGACTTCAGTAGAGATGCACTATGTGGGGATATAGTCCTTTCATTATGAAAATTGCAGAAAGTGAACACAAAAGGGAAACAGACAGGAAAGGAGAATTCAATTCATTCAGCAAATATTCACAAAAATGAAGGTTTTTGTGCAGAGTTTGGAGATTTCCATCAAATGAAGGCTATAGCAATCCTACCTCCCAACTAGATTCATGTGAGCATCTGGGGGTTATAGTAGGAAGACTCTTACACTTGCCCTGAACTAGAGAGAGTCCGAATTTTTTTGGCTGAAACATTTTTGGGGTGAAAGAGGCTGTTTTTGTCAAAATTCAAATGTTCTAAAAAAGTGTCAAGATTGACAAAATTTTGTTTGGAAAAAGTTCCAAGAGGAAGGGTTTTGACATTTTCAGAAGGGAATATTTACCTTTGTTTTGAAACAACTTTTTAAAACTAACTTCATATATTATATATATATATATATATATATATATATATATATAAAATAAAAAGTTAGAAAGGTTAAAAACGGAACAAAGTATTTAGATTTTACCCAGACTAAATGTTTCAATCTACCCAAAATGATTTTTCCTGAATTTTATTTCATGAGAAATTTCCAAATTTTTGTGGCTTCGTTCCGGTTCAGAATCGAACAAAATGGAGATTGTGGAATTTCCAGGGAAATAGAAATGCCTGCCGCTGCCCAGCTCTATGCACAGCACCACGCTTTATGCGAGCACAAGGGTCTACCTGTGACAGTCTAATTACAGGATTGGGACCTAAAACATAATTCTACCCATTTCTTCAATTTCATGGAGTCATAGAGAAGAAGACCTCGAGAAGCCATCAAGTCTAGCCCCCTGCGCTGAGGCAGGACCAAGTAAACCTAGACCATCCCTCACAGGTGTTTGTCCAACCTTTGCTTAAAAATATCCTGTGATGGGGATTCCACAACCTCCCTTGGAAGCCAGTTCCAGTGCTTAACTGTCCTTACAGTTAGAAAGCTTTTCTTAATGTTGAACTTAAATCTCCCTTGTTGCAGATTTAGTTCATAACTACTTGTCCTGTCCTCAGTGGGCATGGAGAACAACGGATCACTTTCCTCTTTAAAATATTCGAAGACTATTATCAGGTCCCCCCTCAGCCTTCTTATCTCAAGACTAAACATGCCCAGGTTTTGTTTAGCTTTTCCTCATGTTTTCTAAACCTTTTATCATTTTTGTTGCTCTCCTTTGGACTCTCTCTAATTTGTTCACATCTTTCCTAAAGTGTGGCATCCAGGACTGGATACAATGCTCCAGCTGAGGCCTCACCAGTACCAAATAGAGCAGGACAATTACCTCCTGCGTCTTACATGCAACACTCCTGTTATTACACCCCAGAATGAGAATACTTTTTTGCATATTCATTCATTCACATTCATATTCAATATTAACCCATATTCAGTCTGTGATCCATTATAATACCCAGATCCTTCTCTTAGCAGTACTACTATTTAGTTCCTCCCTTTGTATTTGTGCATCTGATTTTTTCTTTCTGAGTGTAGTACTTTGCGTGTCTCTTTATTGGATTTCACCTTGTTTATTTCAGACCAACTTGTCACGGTCATTTCAAATTGGAACCCCATCCTTCTACATGCTAGTAACCCCTCCCCGTTTAGTGACATGCCGTCTGCATTCCATTAGTCACTAATGAAAATATTGAATAGTAGCGGACCCAATACAGACCCCTGCTGGGCCCCACTAGATCCATTCCCTCAATTTGACATCAAATCATTGATACCTGCTCTTTGAGCATTATTATGCAGTTTACAGTGACAGCAACTAAAGCCTGCTCTGAACTGCATGTTACAAGTTACTTTAAACAGTGTGGCCCATATTCCAATATGGCTTCTGTTACAGTAAGATCTTACCACTATATCGGATGACACGAATGGTTGCATCTCCCTCCCCAAATCTGGTGATGGGAGTCAGGCGGACTTCATAAGCCTCTGGCTTGATCAGCTCAGTCAGGTTGTATGTAATTAACTCTCCTTTCTGAATGTTTCCATTTACCGTGATCTCCTGTTCCCACCAACGCTGTTGTCCGGCCTGAAATCAAAAGAATCACGGAAAGATTGGAGCTTTTTGCACAAACTGCCACCATTTGATTCTGGAAATGGAGCACAGGGGTATGCAGAAGTGCTGCATACGTAGTATATTTCACTGTTTGCTTGATTAGCTATGGATCAGAACACAAAATCTCTCTTCTGTAACCGAAAACACAAAAGCCATTTTTTTTTAAATAACTAATGGATCATCTAATTGAAGTTGCAGAGGAAACTGGTCTTAAAAACCACAATTCCTACCCTCTGCAATGTGAGGGCAAATAAGTTAATTCCATTTGTTCCACCTACCATTCCTACGCATCAAACTCTTCATTCCATTTTTTGCTGTTCCACATCTGCTCCTCACAAGTGCTTTTGGGGGACACATAATGACAGACCTTTCAGAGTGCTATGAGGTTCATTAATATGAAAGAAACCAAGCATTTTCAGTTTTTCATCTTAAAAAGTTTCTAACACCTATTGGAAAGAGGCTTAATACAAAGCACCAGGGTCCTGATTTTTAAAAGTATTTAGTTGCCTAAAAATTCAGATAGCCACCTAAATGCTTTTGAAAATCCCACTAGCATCTCTCGGCATCTGTAGGCACCTAAATACCTCTAAAATTCTGGCTTTAAGTTACAAATTCAACGGAGAGACTCAATTAGGTTTATGAATGGTGTACACGAACCCTCTTTTAAAAATCAGCTCTTCAGGTGATGCACTTAAAGGTCCCAAATTTGTGCTCGCTGCTATTCCTGAATGTCCTTTCACAGCGTGGCTATGCCCTGCAAAGAGACTGTGTACAAGGCAGCGCTGTGCCTGGCAGACCTGCTCCTAATGCGTGTTTGACAGTAATGTCAAAAGTAAGTGCTTTTGCCTCGCACTGGCTGGCAATTTTCTGATGAAACTTAAGTTTTCTTGGAAAACGCCACTTTGGTAGAGCAAAACGTTCTGCCGAATCCATCACAGACATGATAAAACATTCTTCAAAACGCAGGCAAGTTCCCTGCCTCCCTCCCAGTTCCAGAGGATGGAGAAGCACAGAGCCAGGCTGCTCTGCCTTCCAATTTCCCCCCAAGCTCCAGAAGATGGGCAATATCTCGCCGACTCTTGCAGGCACCCTGGAAAGCTGTGGTCAGCGTCACAGACCATTCCCTGAGGGCAGCTGATCATTTCTGTTTCTGTTTTCCTGAAATGGAGTTTTTCTGGAAATCCCTTTCCGTGACAACTTGCATTTTTGGCGTTTTGTCCTTGCTTCAGGATGAAACTTGTATTCAAAAGCACGAACGTTGTTTGAGGAAAGGGATTCTCTTTTTTGGCCACCTCTCCTTACTCCTCTTCTCTCTGCAGTGCTCTCAGCCGTGGCAGAGCGAGCTGGGGTCCATCCTTCCTCACCGAAAACACTGCTCCCTCATGCCCAGTCAGGGGCCTCTCTGCATCCCCATTAGGGCAATGGGGCAGCCCCGGTGTCATCTGGGGCAGAACTGAAGTTAATCATAGAAGTGTAGGACTGGAAGGGACCTCAAGAAGTCATCTAGTCCAGTCCCCTGCAAGCATGGCAGGACTATTATCTGGCCCTTCCCTGACAGGTGTCTGTCCAACCCGCTCTTCAAAATCTCCAATGACAGAGATTCCACAACCTCCCTTGGCAATTTACTCCAGGGTGTAACCACCCTGCCAGCTAGGAAGATTTTCGTAATATCTAACCTAAACTGCCCTTCCTTCAATTTAAGCCCATTTTGTCTTGTCCTCTCCTCAGAGGTTAACAGAACAATTTTTCTCCCTCCTCCTTGTAACAATAATGAGAAGGTACAGGAGTAACGGAGAGCAGGGTGACTCCCCTGCATGACCACTTCTATCAGTGAGTGAGAAAGGAATCACCCAGCTTGACTCTCAAACCTCCAACAGAGTCAGCAGTTCGAAGGAAACGCCTCTTAGCTGTACAATGAGCACGAAATCATTGCGAGACCGTTCCATAACCCCACGATCTCACACTTCACAGGTGAATTACGCCAGAAGTCAGCAGGAGTGGGGGACACTCGGCACTGACTAGGAACAGGCTCCACACTTCTTAACAGCCCTGGTAACTTCAGAAAGATGGGTGGATTGAAAAGAACAATGGAACGTCAATACGAAGCACATAAGGAGCAGTTGTATATATTTACACGTCAGAGACTGTACAGTATTTTCAACGTCTAAATCAATACGCTTTGTCATTTTCAACGCACTTAACCAAGAGATGAAAAATCTAATTAGAGAGAAAGTTTAACAAACAGTGCATGTCACTTTATTCCTTCGTGCTTCAAATGGTTTATTAATGACCAGAAACACTCAAAAGATATGCACTTTGGGTAGGAAATGTATTTGACATTTCAATATTACCTGAAGATACACTGACTTATTACAGGCATCCTCTCCAGGCCATGAAGAAAAAAATCATTAAATATTTACTATACATCCTAAAGGAACCCTGTAGGTGCTATGTTGTTATAATGAGATGTTCTACTCAGCTGATTACACTTGACAGGTGCACTGATGTCATTAATTATTACAAACTCACTATTACAGCACTTCAGGTTTATTAACAACAACCCCCCTCTTGTTTCAGATTTTTAATTCAAAGCTGTTAGAAAAGAGTATGCTTAAAGACTTGGGGAGAATAAGCCACTAAAGCATCCTATTGGACGGCAGTGAAGGACGTGAAGAGCAAAATGAAAACATTGACTGGAAGGTTTAAATTGGCATTAATGGAAAAGAAAGCAGGCCTGATCTATTATGAAACTACGACACAAACCCATCTCAAGTAAAAATAAGGTCGAGAAACCAACAAAAAGTAAGAAAATTCCGAAGGCAGGCTGGGATTTTCAGAAATGCCGTCATTCGCTTGCTCTGCTCCCATTGGAGACAGTGGGAATGTTATATTAGAATCACAGAAGATTAGGGCCGGAAGGGACCTCAGGAGGTCATCTAGTCCAACCCCAACTAAATCATCACTGCCAGGGCATTGTCATTAGCTTCAGCGGGAACTGAGTGAGGACAATGCTGAGGGCTTTGGAAAACCTCATCCTAAGACTGTGACCCTGCCAATGTTTTGGGACGTGCATGACTTTACTGAAGTGAGGTATCCAACGGACTTCAGTGGGTCTGCTCAGGAGTTAACTTTAACACACGTGGAATGCTGGGGAAAAAATAAAACCGGTGGTCCATTAAGAAAAAGCTGGAATGAGAGAGAAAGACCAGAAAGTTTAAAAAGAAGCATACAAAAGAGGAGCAATATTGTCTATAAAAGGCAGAGGTTCTGCTGTTTATTACAAACGGGGTGCGTATGGCATATGGTCCTCTACTCGTTAAAACATGTCCTCTTGCTGCAACGCTCTCTACTGAAAAGGTAGTTTTGAAATGAACATGAAGTAAGCTGCTGCATGAGAAGGATTATTTACGTCATAGCACTACCCAGAAGTCCATTAATACACGATCTGTTCGTTCGTGGGGTCTGTCAGGAGAAACAAGCAGGTGCAGCACAGTACAGCAGCACAGGCAGCAATTTCATAGTCGCTTGTGACAAATGACTACAGAAGAAAGGCTGGTTTCAAACTGCAGCCGCGAAGAGACATATTCTAATTATTCCTTTGCTGTGCCTGAGTCAGATAGGTAAAAGGGTATTTCACTCTCAACATTGATTTATTATACATTCCAGGAAGGGCAAACTGAAATTAACTGTTAAAAGGGAACATCTGTCTCGGAATGTCTGGTTGCTCTTCTTTAACTGCATTTAAATAAAATGTGACAATGCAGCTATTTGTCTCAGTAGGCGGCTACCACATAGAGACAACCACACAAAACTTGGCAGAAAAGACCAAGTTGTCTTGAACTGCAGGGATTTGAGCTGAATCAGTTGCTGCATGCTGGGAAGGAACTGAACACATGCACTGTCATAAAACTCTCAGGCTTTGTGACTGTCAGAGTGGTAGAAAAGGAGGAAAACAAGTGGGATTTAGGGCTGGAAAGGCAATTATGGATGGGACAAGTGCAAACTGCAGTTCATCAAATCAGACAGTTCAACAAATTTGTCATTGTTACTGTTTATAGCGTCGGTTCAAAGCTTCCCATAAAAACACTTGAGTGCCCACAGCATAGCTATTCTTCCCCTGTGGTAAGGTATTTAAAATATCACTCTGCTACAGGAGGAAATTACACCTCTGCACTCCTTAATGTCTTACTTCTAGGCTACCAAGACATGTAAGCCTCTGACTAAAGGGAGATGGGAATCACGTGTACCAAAACACTTCAGATGTTCTCACTGGATCAGGAGACGGGAGAAACACCATTTCATGCTAATTCATGATCTGTTTTAAAACAGACATTAGTGATGTGCAGCAAGCCCACTCCATCTCTGAAGGCTGTCCACACTGATTATGCAGGAGGCTCTCTGGACCTTGGCCTGATCCATAGCTCACTGAAGTCACTAGCAAGTCTCCCAGTGACGTCAACAGGTCTTGGATCAGGACCCCAGTGCATGCCGAAGGGTGGTCTCCCTGCCGGTTCTGGCTAGCCAACACAGAGCTCAGCCCAATCCCGACCCACTCTCTGGTAGACCTTTGTCAACATCCCAACCCCCCACATAACGTGACCCAGCGTAGCCTGTGGCAGATCTGTGGGTAGGCGTGTAGAGCACAGACACGGCACGCCCAGCTAGCATGGGTGTAAACAGAAGTGCAGACAGTGAGGCGATGCTTAGGGAAGCAGAACAAAGACACAACAGAGCCCTAGGGTATATACCTTACATAGCTCTCAACATGCCCAAGCAGTGCCTCTCATATCTTCACTGCGTGTTTTCAGCAGTGTTGTGTCCCACCGCCTCTCCCCTGACAAAGCCTTTCCTGCCACGGGTAGCTACCCACCACAGTGTGAACGCAGCCTGCCTTTCACGTCATGGGTAGCTACAAATACCCTGTTGTGGAAAAGCTAGTGAATGGGGAGAGAGGAGAGCTCCTTAGTGCCCGAGAGGCTTGATCCTGCACGGTGCTGAGCATACTAATTCAGCAAAGCACTCAAGCGTGTACCTAATTTCTAGAGATGACAATTTCCTAACTCAAAAAATGTTGCAGCCAACACAAGGGGATTCTTTCTTAGACCGTGTCCCACCAGGTACGGAGGAACTGACCGCCGAACTAAAAAGTAATGGGATTTGAGGTACAAATGATCATGACTTGATCACATCGATAATGTGGAAGCAGAACAAAGTCCAAACCAGTAATATATGCACTTAGTGCTTTAATAGGGCCTGTTTCACAAAGCTGAAACCAGTTATGAGCCAGATCAGCTGCCAAGAATAATTTAAGCAGAAAAAATGTGAATGACCATTGGGAATCATTAAGAACATCTTCCTGGATGCCCCAAAAAACTACAAACCCATCACTGAGGAACAAGGCTGTACTGCTCAAAAAACCCGATCTGGTTTAAAGGGAAAGTGACGACAACTACAAAAAAACAAAATAAAATATATATAGCAAATGGGAAGAAAGGGGAAGTTAATAGTAATGAGTATAAATGAGAAATTAGGAATTGTTAAAAATAATAGATAAGGGAAGGAAAAGGACACAAGGAGAAATCTATGGCCAGCAGAGTAAAGGACAATAAGGAGGAGTTTTTAAATTATATAAGAAAGAAAAAAGAATCCTGACAATGGTATTGGACCATTACTAAATGGAAATGGTAGAATTATCCATAAGAATGCAGAAAAGGCAGAAGTGTTCAGTAAATATTTCTGTTCTGTACTTGGTGATAAAACGGATGATATAGGCTCATCATATGATGATTTTTTTCCATTCCACTATTCTCTCTGAAGGATGTTAAACAGAAGCTGTTAAAGTCAGACATTTTTAAATCAATAGGTCCAGATAACTTGCCTCCAAGAGTTTTAAAAGAGCTGGCTGAGGAGCTGGCTGGATTGTTAATGTTCATTTTCAAAAAGTCTTGAAGCACTGGGGAAGTTCCAAGAGACTGGAAGAAAGCTAATTATAGACCCGTCAGCCTGACATTGATTCCAGACAACATAATGGAATGGTTGATACAGGACTCGATTAAAAAAGAATTAAAGGAGGGTAATGAAATTAATGCAAATCAACCTGAGTTTATATAGAAAATAGATCCTGTCAAATTAACTTAATACCTTTTCTTTTAAACGAGATTACAAATTTGTGTGATAAAGGAAGCAGTGCTAATGTAATATACTTAGACTTTCTGTAAGGTATTTTACTTCGTACCGCAAAACATTTTGATTAAAAATCAAGAAAAATCTAAAATTAACAAGGCACTCATTAAATGGAATAAAAATGGAGGAACTGGATAGGTCTCAAAATGTAAGTGTAAATGGGGAATTGCCATCAAGTCGGTGTGTTTCCAGTGAAGTCCTGCAAGGATTGCTTCTTGGCCCTACACTGTTTAAAATGTTTTCAATGACCTGAAAGGAAACATAAAATCATCACTGTTAAAGTCTTCAGATGACCCCACAATTGGGGGAGTGGTATACAATGAAGAGGACAAGTCACTGATTCAGAGTGATCTGGATCACTCGGTAAACGGGGCGCAAGCGAACAATGTGTGTTTTAATACGAGTAAATGTAAATGTATAACACTCAGGGACAAAGAATGTCTGCCATGCTGACGGGTGGGGGATTCTATCCTGGGACGCAATATGATGCTGTGGCCAAAAAGAGCTAATGCAACCCTGTGATGCATAAACAGGGGAATCTTTAGGAGGACCCGAGAGGTTATTTTACCTCTGTATTTGGCACTGGCGCAACCACTGCTGGAATGCTGTGTCCAGTTCTGGTGCCCACAATTCAGGAAGAACCATGGGTGGCAGGTGCAGCATCCCTCAGGAAGGCTAGCTTCCCATCCCACTTCTTCTGCCTCAGGCCCCGCCCTCATCCCCACTCTGCCCCAGGCCACGCCCCTTCCCCCCTCACCGCCGCGTGCATCCCTGGCTGATTCCATCCTCTGCTTCCCACTCTCCGCCTCCCCATTCCTGGCCTGCCATGAGCTGCTGTGTGCCTCCATGAGCAACTGGGTCAGCGCAGAGCCACCCTAGGACGCCTCAGCCTGATCATCCTCCCTCCATCCTGAAACGATGCTCAATGCTGCAGCAGCCCCTCCATGCACCAGGGCAGGGTGTGAGATGCTCCGC
The DNA here is from genome assembly GCF_026122565.2 of Emydura macquarii macquarii. Lineage (NCBI taxonomy): Eukaryota > Metazoa > Chordata > Testudines > Chelidae > Emydura > Emydura macquarii. Next base: position 4,513,293 of record NW_027131688.1, read on the forward strand.
CAGCCCTCCCCCCATCTCACAGGCTTGTTCTGCCCCCAGTACTGGCAAGCCCCAGGAGGGCGGTGAGCGGGGGAGTAGAAGAGAGATGTGGTGGGGCGGGGAAGAGGAGGAACCGGCAAGCAGCGGCAACAAGGACCTCCGGAGTCTGGATTCAGAGATTGGGGGGGGGGGTGGCCTGGTATGCAGCTTGAGAGGAACCACCCAGCCAGGCAGGCAGCGACAAGCGAAGACCGGAGGAGAATGCTGCCTGCCTACCTGTCTGCGCTGACATGCAGGTCCCTGGGTCAGTTGGGAGGTGGCATCTACTACTCAGCTTCCTGGCTTATCAGTAATCTCCCTGGGGAGTTCCAGGGACCCAGGAAGCTGAGTAGCAGATACTGTGGCCACCTCCTCAGCTGGCAAGGAACCGGCATGGTGCATAAAAACTTCTGCCCTCCCAGCAGGGAGAGGAAGAGGCTGGGCCACCACGGCCCAGGGCATCCGGTGGCTGCGACAGGGAAAGCTTAGCCTTCCCCGGCCTTTGCTACCCACTGCCGATGTGAAGAAGACAAGAACATATACCAGGTCAGACCAATGGTCCATCTAGCCCAGCATCCTGTCTTCTGACAGTGGCCAGTGCCAGGTGCTTTAGAGGGAATGAACAGAAGAGGGGAATTATTGAGTGATCCGTCCTCTGTCGTCCAATCTCAGGAGGAGGATGTTGATAAACTGCAGAAGGGTCAAAGAAGAACCATGAGAATCATTGAAGTATTAGAAAACATGCCTGAGAGAGAGAGAGAGACTCAGAGCTCAATCAATGTAGCTTAACAAAGAGAATGTTAAAGGGTGACTTGATAATAGTGTATAAGTACCTGCACAGGAGGAACAGATATTTAATAATGGACTTTCGAGGTATAACACAACTCAATGGCTAGAAGCTGAAGCCAGACAAATTCAGAGTGCAAATGAAGTGTAAATTTTTGACAGTCAGTGTAATTAAGCACTGGAACAATTTACCAGAGGTCATGGTGGATTCTACATCACTGACAATTGTTAAATCACGAATGGATGTTATTCTAACAGATCTGCTCTAGGAATTATTTTGGAGAAGTTCTCTGGCCTGTGTTATACAGAAGATCAGACTAGATGAGCACAATGGTCCTTTCTGGCCTTGGAATCTATTAATCTTATTTTCAGCCTGTAAACAGTCCCACTGCCAAGTGCTGAATGAGGACTAGTTGCTCAGCACCTTACAGGTTTGAGTCCTATACCAGAACATAGTAAATAGCATTAACTCTCCTCATTCATGAGCACAGAAATAACCAAACTTCATAGATCTAATATTAATAAAGTATCTACTATGTACCAACAGGCCTAAGTGTTTGTACAATGCCAACCATCCCAGGGGCCTGGTCCATGACTGGGATTCCTAGGCCACCACAATAAGTAAATCATTATTATTAATAATTATAAGAGCATGACAAAATATGTGGCATTTTGTACCTTTAAAAAGATCATATAAGCATATTTAATAACAAATTAAAAATTGACAGATGTCTGCTAGATGTTGGTTCTTCCGGTGTCGATGATTACGTCGCCAATGAGAGCCAATGAAATGAACCTTGAAAGCCAAGGCATCTGTTGCGTAGCAGGCACTCAGTCTCTTATCTCTCCCCCCACTTTGGATACGCATGGATATGAATACACCATGAATATCAGATCTATTCAGGTATTGCAGAATGTGTTATTTTCATATCACACATCTTGCAAAGGAAATGTTTGCACCTGTTAGAATTTATGCCACTCGGAGAATTGTTCCTTCTGTCGTTTGTATTGTAGCTGCTGTTATGCCACATGGAGTTCTTCTATTCATGTCTCAAACAAACCCTTAATTCAAGCGTAACAAATTACCCAGGCTAAATTTGATGGGGGCTTCAACCCTTTTTTCTTTCATGGACCTCTAAAAGATTTCAAATGGAGCTGTGGATCCCTTTAGAAATCTTAGACATAGTCTGTGGACCCCCAGCATCCTCGGACCACAGGTTGAAAACTACTGGAATAGGGCAATACGCTGGATAAACTGCACATCACTTGTAAGGCATGGTGGGCAGGAAAGCAGCACATAACACTGTAGAACTCAACGCCAATTACACTTGCAGCTAAATTCAGATCTACATCAAACACTCATAACACAGATGATTTAGTAGTATGGGAAAATAAAGTGGAAAGAAACACAAAGGACATGAGGACGTTTAATATTCCTTGAATAATGCATAATACACTCTGTACCTTCACAATCTGTCAGGAAACCTTACATATTAATGAATAAACCTTGTCTCAAGCAGACTGTGCTGTCCTTGAGAGCTAAGGAACAAGAGTGCTGCAGAGAAGATGTTAAGGGTAATTATAACAAGATTTAGGGCTACGTTTTCAAAGCGGTGCACGGGGAATTCAGCCATATGAATCTTATTCACCAAAATGGGAATCTCACGGGCAGATGCATTGAGAACTCTCACAGAGTTTAGCTCAGCATTACCGTTAGCCGGCATTGAAATCAGAACTAGCCTTCTAACTTCTAATCAAGATTTAAGCAAACCTTTCCAAGACCAAATAAAACTGTTAGACTGTACGCTCTTTGACGCAGGGGCAGCTATTTTTGTTATATGTCTATATGGTGCTCCAATCCTTCATCATTCTGCATAATAATAAAAACTATTGACGGCACTTTTCAATTCTTCATGTTCTTTTCACCCTCAGTTTTTTGAGATTCTTTATTTTGATCATCTTACATAGCTCACCAGCTCTATCATCCTACACATGTATTCTTCAGCCCATCACCTGTCCGCCCATAACCTTGTAGTTCACGGACGTGGTTCCACCAATGCTGCGGCTCTCAACCTTTCCAGACTGCTGTACCCTTTTCAGGAGTCCGACTCGTCTTGCGCAACCCCACGTTTCACTTCACATAAAAACTACTTGCTTACAAAATCAGACATAAAAATACAAAAATGTCCCAGCACACTGTTACTGGAAAATTGCTGATTTGCTCATTTTTTACCTTATAATTATAAAATAAATCAATTGGAATATAAATATTGTACTCCCATCTCAGTGTGTAGCATATAGAGCAGTACAAACAAGTCGTTGTCCGTATGAAATTTTAGTTTGTACTGACTTCGCTAGTGCTTTGTATGCAGCCTATTGTAAAATTAGGCAAATATCTAGATGAGTTGATGTACCCCCTGGAAGACCTCTGCATACCCCCAGGAACCCCTGGTGGAGAACTACTGGCCTAAAGGTGCAGTTAGGCACCTAGTGGGATTTTCAAAATTGCCTAAATGGATTAGATGCCTAACTCTGATTAATTTCAACATAAGGTGCTTAGGGGCTTTTAAAATACCTCCCTAGGCACATATCTGCATTTTTACGGGCCTAAATGCCTTGGAAAACCTGGTCCTAAATGCCTACGTCACTTTTGAAAATGAGATTTAGGTATTTATGAAAATATTACACCTAAGCTTATTGTTCTGTTCCTGAGAGTGCCAATGATGGATGAGTCAGAGACGTGCAGGAAACGCCACAGCTGACAAGGATGGAGTAACCTCTCCATAGAGGAAGTATCTTCTGATCTTCTGTCAGTAAACTGAGTGGTTGCTCTCCTCTAAACCTCATCCTCACTTGTGGTGTCCACAACAAATTCCAGGTGTGGCTGTGCCAGAGCCATAAACAGAGGGAATGTATCACCCATTGATGTCTTTGGTATCCCAGGATGTCATCAAATACTGAGTTTAAGAGTCTCGGTATGTGGCCCTTTATGTGGACACAGTATAACACAGTCTGTAATTATGTGATCACGTACTGTTCCCAAACACAATCTAGTATCATACTTCTTTTTCCTCAGACCCATAGACACATGTAAGTAGACTGTAGACTCTTCTGTGCATGATAAGACAGAGAGAGTCCATGTAAAGTCATAACACAATAAGGCAAGGGCTCCTGCCTTGCCTGCTTGTCTCACTCACTGCACACCACACAATGGTAATATTCAGAGCGAATGAGGCAGGGGCTCCAATTGCCCAAGGTTAATTACATTCTGGCTGAACTGGTAGTCATGTGTGTGAAGATGGATACCAAGTACCCCTCAGACTGGACTGCAGATCACGATCAAATGAGTACATTGTATTGACTTTAACTTGAAAGTGATGAGGCAGCAGAGTTAATACAATTCAGAAAGAGCACAGAACTCATTTGCCTGAACATATTCATCTATTTACAAATTGAGATCTAAGATCTAGATTCGTTGTTTGGCCTGGCCATTGCTCTTACAAAATTGAGCAATGGTAATATATTGGAACAGAAGCAGCTCTACAGACCCACTTACAGGTATTAGAAGTGTCACACTTTGGAGCCACTGCACCTGTATTTCCCCCTCTATGGTCCAGCAAGGGCACCGCGCCTAGGCTCCCACCTCCTCAGCTGTCCCCTCTCTTGGGTGGAGACATGCATCTCTCTCCTGATTGGGGTATTCCCGGGCTGCACAGATCCCTGCCTAAACTGTGAATGCCCCAACAAAGTTAGATTGCCTGAGCAGGCCTGCTTTATTTTTTTCCCCCACAGATGGCAAGCAGTGTAATCGCCCACAGTTAAGTTACCGCACAGCTCCTTCTAAGCAAGCACGCTTATCCTGAAGGGGAAGAGCGACACAGAGAAAACATATGAAAACAACACAAGAACCTACTCACCGGCGAATATGACCACTACAGATCAGCCTCCTATCTCCACGAGGGGCTCTGGCTAGTGTCAGGCTTTCTAACCCTTCCCTAAGGATTGGGGCCCTCCCCTTGGACAGAAAGTCCTGTCCATTTGCTGGATCAGAAAGAAGGCCCCGAGCCATGTCAAACTGAAGCTATTTATCCCAAAGTCCTTTTTGTGTCTTACTGTTGGCCTCTGGAGGACCCAGTTTGAACTAGTCTAGTGGAGCTTCCCCAGGAGGTGATATCTCTCTGGAGATGTTAAATCCTAAGTGAATTTGCCTAAACATTTCCCACTGCTCTTAGTTCCTGAAGGAGCCATAGTTTCCCTCCCGTACAGAATTACATAAAATCCCTGGCCCACAATGATCCATAAACGTAATACAGTAAGTTATTGGAAAGACATTGCATGAAATTGGCATATCAGTGTCCGAAATCACACTGACTTTATTTCCGCTGTGTTGTTGCTCGTCGCTGTCTTGGCAAAAGAAGCTTCTTATACATTGAGTGCTAAAGACTTATATAAAAGTCAAAATGAAAACTAGAGATACAAATGTAAGAACTATCTGTGCACTGAAGAGGGAACAACTGCCTATACCACAAAGGCAAACTACTTGCTGTGAAAGGAAAGGCTTCCATTCTTAAGTCACAATTTTGCTAAAACCAAGAGGGAACTAAAATTGGATTCTGCAGTGGAGAACATTAGATGATTATTAAACAGTAAACAATCCGTCTCTTTTCTGGGACAGCCAATAGTAGAATTTTACATTGGGAGCCTTTATCTAGCTCATACAAATACTGTTTAGTTACAATTTGGAATATTTGTTATATCCTCACTATGCTGCTAGATGTATGAACCAATGATTGCAGGGTTTCCAATGTATACATGTTTTGCTATTAATTAATTCAGACATTTGCTGAAACTTATAGATTCCTAGAGTTGGGACTTTTATCACACTTCCTTTTGGTGGAGGAAGGGAGCAGTACTTAAGTGTAATTCTTGTCTTGGTAAGCTAGTAATTTGGGGTAAAAATTTCAAAAGACCCCAAGCTACTTAGGGACCTGATTTCAATAGGAATCCTGGAAATTAAGCAGCTACATAAAGACATTATACACAGAGCCCAGAAATCTCTCCTTTAGAGATATGTAATAAGTAATAATCACTGAGCTGCCTGTAAAATTCTGTCAGTGTCAAGCATGAAAATAGGCCCGTTAATTAACCAAACAAGGCTTGACATGGACAGCTTGTTAGCCAGGCTAGATACCCACACGACATATTTATTTAAGAAAGGCAAAGAGCTGAAATCCAGAATGAAAACCAACGACATATTTTAATGGCAAATATTAAAAGCAAATGTATTATAAAAAGCGTTATATACTGCATCTCCTACGTGCTTTCACAATTAGTTCAGCTACCGTAGTAAACTTAACTGATTCCCAGTACTGGGATCTCTTTTCATGCATGAGGCTCTGCTTATGGGACATATCAGCTAATACTTACATCAACCAGTCATTTCTTTTAATGCAAGAAGATATGATGGAAAAGAAAAAATAAAAATCCCTCTGAACTTTGAGGGGCACATGGGGGATGGATCAGCATTGATCTTACACCATAAAATTGTCAAAAATGCCCAAATACTATTTTCAAAAGTCACATAGGAGCCCATGTGACTTTTGAAAATGGCGTTAAAACCTCCTCAATCAGGCAGGCGTTTTTGAAAATTTTATCTTAGATTTAGAAGGTTGACTTCCAATCAAATTTGGAGCCATGATGTGTTGCAAAAGCTCCACCCATCGTTATTTACTTAACTAATTTTCAAAGCACAGAGCAGAGAGGAAGTATAGAGCCCCCTGTATGCTATGTTTATATTAGTGTCAATTAAGTTCCATTCCAGAAGCAGGAAACTCCCCCTACAAAGCTCATTGCCGGATCTGAATAAAAGGGTGGGGCGAAGGAGGAGAGATTAACCTAATGTTTCTGAAATGCAACAGAAGTTAAGTTCCAATTAGTTTTGAATAAAAGTTTTAGAAGGAGGAGGCTCCTTATTTCATCCAAATCAGTTTACCCAACCTACATTAGGCTGAAATTCATTTAAGGAGCTCTGCTTATGTCCTAAATTGCAAGAACAGCAGCTCTAATAACTTATGAACACGAGCAGAACTAGTGGAGAAGAAGTGGTATAACTGTTTGGGCATTTATTAATGATTCTTATTCTGTGTCTGACAACTAATTAACGTTACACAGCATGCCAAAATATACACAATTCCAAAATGGGGCAGCCCAAAATGGACTGACATCTTTTTGGAATTATCTTTTAATGTTTAAAGATTTTAGTTCACCGGTGTCAAAAAAAATGGGGGGCTGAACAGCTACGAGATGTCAGTGAAAGTGCAGTGTAAAAACCTGGTGAGACTTTATTATGACATGCTGAAAATACCTTCTCACTGCTGTGGATTAAAGGAATTGCCAATTTATTCTTTGACTGTTTGCTTAGAAATAAACTGGCACTCTGTCCTCTAAAAGGTTTTAACCAATAGGTTTTTTTTGACAAATTAATCCCATGAGACATTTAATATTGATGATATTACATGCACAGTTATGTTTATAAAGAATAAATGCATCCTTAATCCAGTGTACTGGGCCTATTCCTTGCAACCACAAATTGTCTGCATTGACTCAAATAAATGAGGCAAACATATCTTTAGTTAACGATGGCTAATGTAAATGAACCTATTGCATCTTTCCCACAAGTATCTGTGGCATTAATTAGTTATTTAGTTAAAATCTATCAGTAATAATAAAATAGAAATGTAGCAATCCCATTTTTTCCTTAATGAACCAAAAAATATCAATGAGTTTATCCTTGATAAATATGTAGTTTGCATACTGTGCATGCTCAAAAGGGAATGGCCTTTACATGTAATCTCATTTATGGTGAGCAGGCTGTTACATTTCATTAAAAATCTTCTCTAATATCTTAAATCATTGGTGTCTCACAAAGCTCTCCAAATGTGAGGTTATTATACCTCCCTCGTATGTTTCACAGCATAGGGAAGAAAAACCAAATGCAAAAATACAGAATGGGGGATAACTGGCTTGGCAACAGCACAACTGAGAAGGATGTGGGAGTTGTGGTGGATCACAACCTCAACGTGAGTCAGCAATGTGATGCTGTTGCAAAAAAAGCAAATGCAATTTTACGTTGCATTAACAGAGGCATAGCATGTAAGTCACCGGAGGTGATAGTACCGCTCTACACAGTACTCATTTGGCCTCACTTGGAGTACTGTGTCCAGTTTTGGCCTCCAATGTATAAAATGGATGAGAAGAAACTGGAAAGGCTCCAGAGGTGAGCGACAAAGATGATCAAAGGGATGGAATACAAGCCATACGAGCAAAGGCTGAAGGAACTGGGTATGTTTAGCTTGGAAAAGAGGAGATTAAGTAGAGACATGATAGCTGTCTTCAGATACTTGAAAGGTTGCTATGAAAAAGATGAAGAAAAGTTGTTCTCTTTTGCCACAGAAGGCAGGACAAGAGGCAATGGTTCAAACTACAGCATGGCAGATTTAGATTAATTCTCAGGAAAAACTTCCTACATGTCAGACAGTAGGACAATGGAACAGACTGCTTAGGAACGTCATGGAAGCTTCTTCACCAGAGATTTTCCAAAGGAGGCTGGATAGCCATCTGTCGTGTATGGTTTAGACCCAACAAATCCTGCATCTTGGCAGGGGGTTAGACGAGATCATAGTTTCTCAACCTGTGGTACGTGTACCGCTGGGGGTCCGCGAGACACAGGCAGGGGATACTCGGGAAAAACAGAGTGAAGGGGAGGCGGGCGGCAGTTGCTGACTTCTGGGGAAGCCAGGCGGCAGCAGCCTGCTTCCCACCCAGTCCCAGTTCCCAGCTAGGAGATGTGCAGCAGCCCCCAGCTTCTGGGGAAGGCGGTCAGCAGCCCCCATGCTTCCTGCCCAGTCACAGCTCCCAGCCGGGAGGCAGGCGGCAGCCCTACAGTCCCAGGAAGCTGGGCTGCAGCCAGTTGCTTCCCACCAGGTCACAGCTGCAAGGTTTTTGGAAGCCGGGCAGCAGCAGCCCACTTCCCGTCCAGTCACAGCTCCTAGCAGGGAGGCAGGTGGTAGCCACCAGCTTCTGGGGGAGGCAGGCAGCAACCCCCCGCTTCCTGCTGGGTCCCAGCTCCCAGCTGGCAGGCGGGCGGCAGCTGCCATAGTCCTGGAAAGCCAGGCTGCAGCCACCTGCTTCCTAGCCGGTCCCAGCTGGGAGGCAGGCAGCAGCCGCTGGCTTTTGGGGGAGGCAGGTGGCAGCCGCCTGCTTCTTTCCAGGTCCGAGCTCCCAGGTGGGTGCACCCTGGCTCCAAGCCGAGGGACAGCCTCCTACTCCCCGTCTTGCAGATGGGCAGCAGCCGCCTGCCCACATCCCTGGGTCCCAGACAGTGCAGAAGCCTCCTCTGCCCCAGCTTGGATTGGGTGACAGTCACCCACCTCCTGGGCTGGCAGCCAGGCGGCAGCCACCTGCAACTTGCCCAGGTGGCAGCCCCCCTCCCTGGCTCAAAGCCCAGTGCCCAGAAAACTTGTCCATTTCACTGCTCTAGCTGAACAGTGAAATTGACAACTATGACAGCCCCAGATTTCACCAGTTACCCTCTTTTCCTTCCTCTCTGTCTCTCGCCCTCCTTCCCTGTCTCTCTCTCACCCCTTCCTCCTCTCAAATCTATGGCAAAAAATTGGGCACAGCGCTTTATATTCCCCAGCATTGACATGCCGCTCAAAGCCTCCTAGCTTTGGCCAACATCACCTCTAGTCCAGGTACATACTTGAGTTGCGCACCCCAGGTGTAAAGATGGTAATCCTACCCCCACTAGCTCTGACATCTGTCATCTCGCGGCCTTATATATTCAGCCTTTGTTCCAGCATATGGCTCACGTTAGACTGTAAATATAAAATCCCGTGGAAAATTGAGTGTCGGGGTACTTATTAAAATTTTCAGAAGTTAGGGGGTACTTGCTTCTTAAAAGGTTGAGAAACACTGGACTAGATGACCCTTGCAGTCCCTTCTTATCCTCTGGTTCTATGATTCTTTGGGTACCAAAATGATCCAAAGTGATGAATTTCTGTAATTTGGATGAAAAGAGCTAAACCAGGCCCCTAAGTTTTTTGTTGTTGTCTTGGTTTTCACTTTACGTGATCTGATAGAGCCATTTACGATATTTCAATTTTATAACATCTTCTGATACAGTCACTGGAACGGTCACTCAGCTCTCGGGTCGATGTTTAATTTAGTCTTTGGTCCCAGTTCATTTTTCAGGTGCAGTGGCTCAGCCCTTTGGGCGTCAAGACAATTCAGTCCAAAGGGCCAAATTGGGAGTTGTGCCCATTTGTGCAAAATACTGACTAACTGCTGAGCTAATTCTCACATAAGTGGACTTTGACGTTAAAAACACTGAAGATATTTGGCTAGAAGATGATTTTGGGGGTGTAAGGAAGAGAGGCGCCTGGGCTATACGCACTGTCCTTTTGTCTATCCAGCCAGTACTGACTAGCTAGTAACTATCCATACCAGAGTCTACATGCTTGATCCTGCAGGCCTGCATATATTCATCTCTGCTTTGCAGAAATGGCATCAGCAGCAGACACACAGGGAGATGACAGCTGTCCTGCAGAATTCCCCCGCACTGCACAGAATATCCGTGGTGCAGAGCTCAACTCTGGACAGATGAGGTGAGTGTGATTAGATGGTAGGACAAGAGGAGTAAGGCAGCTATCCCCCAACGCGGCATCTTCCCACTCAACACCGATGCCACCAATAATCTGGTAAATTATTGTAAATCGCTCCTGCTCGTAGCAGCGGCAACTCTTCTTCCATTGTTTTTATAGACCACAGAGCATCGTCAGTCCTGCAGCTCTGCAGGCTTCCCTCCATGAGGGAGTTTTGCAGGGAGTGCCAGTGTGTCAGGATGTGTGTTTCTGTCCTTTCACATGAGAAGGAAAAGATCTGTTCCTCAACACTTAGCCAAAACTCCTAGTAAAGGATTTCCGATTTGGACCATCTGTGACTAAGAACAGAATAAAAAATTAACAATCTTAACTCCAATCCTAACTGTACAGCGAACATTAAATATATTAATGCACACAATGACTCTCAGGAATAGAACTGTAGCGGTCAGCAAAGGTGTGGCAATGTAGACATAGCGTGTTGGAAACTAAGGGTGTGTCTACACTGATGGTGGGAAAGTCACCGCCGTCAGATTGACTATCTGGATCGATTGAGCAGTCAGTGAAGACCCGCTAATCAATCCAGAAGTTGACGCAGTAAAACACCCCCTGAAGTGGTGCAGTGAAGACGCCGGGCAGAAGGGAAGCAAAGCAGTCGACGGGAGTTATGCAAGCTACTCTGCATAGCTTGCGCAACTCCCGTCAACTGCCGCCAAATCGCCAGGTAAGTGTAGACCAGGGCTCAGAGTACATCTCTATCTGCAGTGAATAAGATGTCCTGCAACAGCATCACTAGTGACTGAACACCAGAAAAAATATAAGGAAGGTGGCTCGGGGAATTTTAGACAGGAGATCTCCACACTTAGCTAAGGAAAACATTTAATAAAATAGCATGTGTATATGCACTAGACCCCTATATTTGTCTCCAAGGAAATACCAATGTGAGGTGAGATAGTGCATATTGAGGAAGCTGCCCAAGGGCTTCCTCTTCTCTCCTGCTTCTCCCATGCTCCTGGGGATAGTAATTCAGTATTACTCTCTGCCATCCATAAACTACAACCCCCTCTGCACAGGCCGTGCTCTCCTGGCCAGTAAGGGAGTGGTGGTGCTGGAACTCTGCTCACTATCCATCTACCTACCCCAGGGAGGGCAGAAGTGAAGTGAGCACTTAGCCCAGCCATTCTGGAGAGGAAAGATTGTCCCATGGCTCAGGTACTAGTCTGGGACTCAATTCCTTGCTCAGTCAGATTTCCTGTGTGATGTTGGGCACGCCCCATAGGGGAAGATTTTCAAAGAGACACGGGTATTTAGGCACCCAACTCCCACTGAAAGTCACTGGAAGCTGAGCATTTAATTCCCACCTGTGCCTTCGAAAATCAACCCTTAATCTCCCTGTGCCTCAGTTCCGCACCAGCAAAAGGGGGATAATAAACATGCCTATTTCCCGGGGGGTTGTGAAGATAACTAATTACAGATTGTGACATGCTCAGATCCAATGACAACGGGGGATGTATAGGCACCTAAAACACAGATTAGCCCCATTTACCCCTGCGTGCTTGGACTCAAGGTCTGTGCAGGTGGCGTTCTTACGCTCTTTTGCATGGGTGTCTAGTTACCGTGTAGTCCTTAGTAACTTTAAAACCTGTTTGCCTAAATAATTCCAGCACTCTTTGGGACAAAATAAAGCCAAACTATAATGCAAATGAAAGAAAGAAAATGAACACCAGAAACACATAATCTTCATTCTGCTATCCTAGTTCTCCTCCTAATCTATGCAATAAGCAAGGATTGAGTGAGAGTTTACACGACACATTATGTCATTTGTAGTCAGTAAAATTATATTTTTATATTATTTGCCTCATTAGACAAACAGTATCAAACTCTCACCACCATCCTCTGTTACTGAGCATTTCTGGTGGCAAATAAAAACCCGCCTGCAATTATTTTTCTAGGGTTTAGACTCATAGAAGTGCGTGACGCTAGCAGCCACCTGGGGCTAGTTTTGCCCTCATGCAACTGTTGGAGGCCCAGTGCAATTTGAACTGCCTGACCACGGTCCTACAGACCTAGCATAGCTTCAGGTGCTGGCTTGGCTATTCTGACCCCCGTAGCAAGACATCTTCCAGTTGGCAGAGATGAATAAAACTGCTGAGTAACCTTGCAGACGTCTCAGTTTCTGCATACCACGGCACACAACAAAACAAGATACACAACATGTGCGCTTGAAGCTGCACATAAGTAACAGTAATAAAAACAAGTTATCCTTAAACGTCTAGGGGTACACTTTTTCACTGCCAAGGGACATATTTTTACACCACCCCTCCTATCACCAAATGTTGTTTTAACAATCCCAATGACCATAAGAAAAATAAAATATAATCAAAAATAAAAACCCAGTACAAATAATTAGCATATATAATAATAAATAAAAAAATTAAATAAAAACTATTTATAAAAAAAACATAAAAGTCACTACTTAAACAAAAAAGTGCATTCCATGAACACCTGACTCTGTGGGAGGTACTGGCAGTCGAACCAAAGGCCACTGACTCCCTGGCGGGGCCCCTAAAAAAAGTATTTCCTGTATACAGCCTTCAAAGTGACTGCTTAGCTCTCTAAGCTTAGTAAATATAATATATTGTAATTAATTCTAGGCTTTATATGCAACTAGTATATCTATAAAAAGCCTTACACATTAAACCTTATTGATCTGCAAATCGGGCGTACCGTGTCTCACTGGTATTCACACTAATCATTAAGCATCTAGTATGAACAATTGGCGTCCCTGGGTGTGCTCGATCAGCTGTGAGTGAGACGATCTTTGAGGCGTACGGTGCAAGGGTTTCTCTCCCTGCGTCTCAGCTGGATAGCAACCTGTCTGGCACAGTTTTCTGCGAAACTGTATCTGTATTTGGCTTCAGAAAAAGGGCATTATGTCCTCTATAGGAATGTGTTGTAAGTCAGGCAGTCGAGGGGTTGCCACTCCTGCCCTCCTTTTGCTAGAACCAGTCTCGAATATAAACGTTTTTGTAGATGGGCAAAAAACAAAAAACATAGTCTAAAGAAACATTTAAAAGTAAACCAGCCTATGCAGACTTGGTGCTCCAGTGGGAACAATTCATAAAGACAAAGCCTGATCGTAAGAAAAAGCGCTTGGCTGCTCTACATGGGCTCGTTTTAGTATCTAAAACCCTTACTGAAGAGTTAAGGAAGTTAGCCAAAAAAACCAAGCAGCTGCATAAACAGTTAACAGCATACCAAAATCAAATACAAAAAATAAAACTAAAGTATCAATCTTCAGCTAATTTGCTGTCTAACTCTCAGCGCAATATAAAAAAATACAAAAAAACCCAAACTAAACAGTAAAAAAACCCAGATCATATCTAAAAAGCAAAATATAAGGATGTGCTAGTTGTGGTATGCATCGTCCTGGAGAAGAAAAAGAAGGAACCTGAGGGCCAGTCCCGTGGAGCTTGTCGGCGGCACTTGTCTCAGTGTACAAAGCAATTGGCTGCTGCTCAGGGAATTATTGCTGCCATGCAGGCAGATGAAGGTTGTAACGGTGTAAAAAGTGTTGGTATGCAGGACTTTGATCTGTCAGCCCTCTGTTATGCAGAGGCTGCGAAAAATAAAAACCAGTCAAATCAGAGCATAGAATGTCCTTTCCCCTATGTTCCTCTCCGGCAAATAGTAAAACAACTGGTTAAAAAAAAATATGCTGTGGGCTGCAGCACCCATGGCTCCTGTAATTATTTTTTTTTTTTAAACATTAAAAACAAATTTTTTAAAACCCACCTCCCACACTAACACCAAAGTAAATAAAATACTAAAACTTAAACAAGTGCAGGTACTAAAAAAAGCTTTAAAAAACAACACCCCTGAGAATGTAGTTGCCTAGTTTGCACAGCTTATCACAGTGCCTCAGTTAAATTATAGTAATTATGCCTTGCTCTTAAAAAAATGTTTCCCATTAAACACCTTCTTAAAACTCTCCATACATATACAAAAAAAAAAAAAAAAAAAAAAAAGTACCCGTATAAAAATGTTTTTAAAGTAGTAAATCCTGGCAAGCACATTAAGGTGTGCTTTCATCGAAAGCGGTAAGACCTAAAAAACACCCTAATGCTTACTTTAAACGTAAAAAAATCCTATGGCAAGCTATAGGGCATAAAAAAAAAGTCAAAACCTTATAAACACAGACTTTCCAACTCGTTTAATAAAAAGTAAGAGTTGCTTTAGGTACGCTAAATTTACCAGCTATAACATGGAAGGCACTGTTACAGAAATTCAGCAAGCTCATTTACTAGTAAGGCAAGCCTTCCCTAATAAACACCAGAAAAAAGCTGCTAAAGAAACCAGAAAAAAAAAGTGGCTACTCAAATCACCTTTCAGAATCAAGGGAGCAAGAAAGGTGATTTAGTCCCTAAGGCAGTTAATAGAGGGCATGGCCGAGGGCGAGGCCATGGGAGAATCGATCCCCTGTGCTGGGAACTGTGGAATCAAGCTCTCCGATATGCCCTTAAAGCTCTAATTAATTGCAAATCAAATAAGCAGCTGGCTGACTTAATTTATCAAAAAAAAAAATGTCATACTCCAAAAATACATGCTAAGAAGGGTCAATGGCCGATCCCACCGCCTGAAGGAAAGCCCTCGGAGGCAGGCAGGCATCCCCTAATACATGCGGCACCTTCAACATATAATAAATAAAAACAACCCACTATTGGGGTGGATTTTGAACCGGGGTGTTTGGAGAGCATATGCTTGTAAATATTGGTGCCACTATTTCATTAATTAATGACCGCTTAGTTCCTGCAACATTCAAATTAAAAAAAAAAATCACCAACAAAAATTAAAAAAATGTAAAAGTTTCAGTGTAAATATGCCCCTCTCTCATCCCCTTACTTACACCATTATTAAAAAAACAAACACTTTTTTTTAGTTTGGCAAATGCTAAAAAAGCAGCTATTTTAGGCATAAACTCTGTGCTTAAATGCAGAATGTTGTTGATTTAACTAATTGAGTGATATAAATTAAATTAAAAATTCCTAAAATTATTGCAGGTGCACACAGGGTGGCAGCTTTTAAAGAAACAGAGCTAGTCTCAGTTACAGTAGAGTGGTATTCCCTAAATGTTGCTAACATAGCACAGGCACACCCACAAGCATGGGCCAAAAATAAATTAAACTGTGTCGAGTGGATGCCTGTGTTCTTATTGTAAGACCTAATCCACCACCCCAAAAGCAGTACAAATACCCAAAAAAGGCTAAAAAAAAAAAAAAAAAAAAAAAATTGTTACCAACAAAAAGTGCTAGTAAAAACTAATAGCATACACAACTCCCCCATATGGTCAGTCCATAAAGCGGACAAAAAAACCTGGTGACTTACAGTAAATTTCAGAGCATTAAATACATATACACCCAAAACAGTCCCTGTAGTAGCCAAGTTACCAAATGTTATGGCTGCAATAGGTATGGGAACTAAATGGTTTTCAGTAATGAATATATCAAATGCATTATTTGCTATTCCTCAGCATCCTGGTATAAATTTGCTATTACCCACAGGGATCATCAACTCACATTCATCTGTGTTCCACAGGGGCTACACTGCTCCCCCATCATTTGTCACACCCATATTATTAAATTATAAAATACGTGCACAGCACCAATAAATGTTCTCTCTTATGTAAATAATGTTCTCATTTAAACTATAACCCAAGAAGCCCAGTTGCTTTTGCTCAATGCAGTAATCTCCCTAATTAAGCAAGCAGGATTCCAAATTAATTTTAAAAAAGCCCAATTGTGTCAGCAAAATATCCACTACCTAAGTTCAGTATTAAAACAACAAAAAAATACCCCTAATCAGCAAAAAGTAAAATGAATTTGTAAACTGCCAGCACCCACTAATGTCTCTGCATTGCAATCCTTTTGAAGTCTCACAAAATAGCTCCACATCCGTGTAAAAAATGTTGCCTTAAAGCCACAGCCACCGTACCAGCTACTACAAAAAGAGTACCCTACAAATGGGGCCCAAAACAGGATCGGGCCCTATTAAAACTAAAGGAAGCAGTAACATCCGCCCCTGCGCTACCATACCCAAATAACACAAAACCATTTGTGTCGCAGTTAGCTCATTTCCCAAAGGGAATAAAAGCTATTTTAATCCAAAAAAGGTCCTCTGGTCAAAAGCCAGTAGCGTTTCCTTCCCAAATACTAAAAGGGCCAAAAATCACCTTTACCCCTTATAAAAAAATGCTAGCATTGGTATGGGCCTTAGAGCACTGACAATCCTTCACTGGTTCTGCCCCATTATTTTTCGACTGGCCCACACCCCTCTTAAATACATAATATCAAATAATAAAAAAGGCAAATATCCAGCCCCATATTAGCTAAATAAACCATAACTTTAATAAATAAAAATATAAAAATCCAACCACCTACAGCTTCCAATCAGGCCCCATATACCCTAATAATTAAGAGTGCTAAGCATAATTGCCCTCTCTCTCTGACAAAGCCAGCGCTTCTCAAACCTTTTCAGCCTGTAAATGGTTGAAAAGCCATAAAAACTCTACCTAAAAGCCCAAAAATTTAGTTCGTAAATAAATCCTCTTACATAAAACAACAATCTCCCAAAACAATGTATGCAGCAATTTGCTACCCACATAAAAGCCTTATAGCAAAAAGTTGCATGCCATACTCCGCAAAAGCAGCGAAATCCGTTGCTGTGCATGCCACATTAATAAGTGCAGAGACTAATATTCCTGTAGTTATAGCCTCAAACTCTAACTGGACTATACAAGCATGCTTAAATTAAATACTCATATACAAAAAAAAAAACATGTACAGCTTAAATAATAAACCCATCTGTCATACTAAAAAAAATTAAGGCATTATAAAAAAACAAACTGCAACACCAACCTCCAATCTGGCTACCAAAAATATCCACCCATAAAAAAATAAAAATAATAACAAAATAAAACAAACAAAGCAGCCAACCCCACCCCCATATTCAAAATGGCAGGCGCCAATCTCCCCAATACTGCTGCTCAAAAAATCCAAAAAAAATCTCTACCCATTGCAAGTTTAGCAACTTTACAAAAAAATAAAGCTAGCACACAACAGCTGCTGAAACAAAAATAAATAAATAAAAAGGTTAAAGAGCATTCAAATAGTTGCTTATAGCCAAACAAAAAAAAATTAAAAAAAACTTTATAAATTATTCCAACAAAATATTGTATTAAAAGCAAGGCATGAAAATAGCCATTTTCATATTAAAAAAACTCTAATCCGCTTAAAAACAATAAAATAATAACCCAATATAAAACACTAAATTAACAATTGCCTAGCCTGTGCAATAAACCACCCAAATATTTCTAAAAAAAACCAAAACCCACTTAGCCACCAAAAGCTTATAAAACCCTAAAGTCACCTCCAAATAAGTTATATTAAGATACTCACCAGTAAAACAGGCCATTGTTTCTGTTTAGTAATTATTAATCCATTTACCAAACATGTCAAAGCCTTTCCCACTCAAAACAATACTACTCGTACCACAGCTAAGATACTAGTAAATCACATCTTCGCCAAATAAGAACTCCCCCTCAAAATTAACAAATAATAATAGTCCTCACTTTATTAATAAAATTTGAAAATATATGTATAAAACCTTAAGCATAAAACAAAAATAACATATACCATACCATCCTCAAACTTCAAAAGCAATGAAACGCACTAATCAAACTTTAAAATTGGCTTTAAAAAAAGTAATCAATGCTCAAAAAAAATTAAATTGCCAAATTGCCCTTAATACTCATGGCTCTAAAAATAACAAAAGTGCCCATGAGTATTCCCCCTTTAAAATTATAACTCTAGTAAATGCTATAAATGCTAGTAAACAAGTAATCCTCCAAATAAGCTCCAACCCAAATTATTAGCTAATCAATATATGCACATGCACATGCATACATTAAACCCACAATAAATAAAACCTATATTCATAATAAATAAAACTAGCCCCGATATATATCAAATACAAATTAAAAATAAAAAAACATTATATTAATTTCATTCTTTACAGCTTAAAACATAAAAAATACCTAAATTATAGGCAAAAACAACAAAGCCTGTGCCCGTAATACATCCTTTAAAGCACCTATTATAATATTTTTAATCACATTGTTAATTATGCCATAAATAACCACCCTATATTCAAAAAACCCGTTATTATAATATATCAAGCCTCTTGCCACAACTCATTTCAATTTATTTACTTGCAAAGTAACCGCTGCATATCTAAATAGCAAATTAAATGTAATAACCGCCAACTCATATAATTCTTACAAAACCAATAAAATTTACAATAAAAAAAAATATAAAATACCACAATACAATTCCTCTATTATGCCATATAATTTAATAAACCACTAAATAACAACAAATATAAAAATTAAATATATATTATAAATAAATAATACTAATAAAATCTTTAAATCCCGCTTTTATTTTGTGGATTTTTGTGTGTAAATAATTATCACACAAATCCACAAGGGCACACAAAAACACAAAGTAAGAACATACAATATTAAAAAAATAATATATAATGTTCTTGCTATTATAATATAAACAAAAACAAAATATACAATCTCAAACAAATATCACAAAATAACACACCTGCCCACTACTGTCTACCAAAAAAAATGCTTTAAAGTTTAAAATAATAGCTTTTTGTAATTTTAAAAAGTAACCCACAATTAATATCAGCAAAATGAATATCCCCCCACAAAAAAGCCAGCCTAAATACTTTAATTTATTTACACAAAATAAATTAAACCAAAAAAACCCAAAACAACACACCATTATAATATCAAAATCAATGTAAAATAATTTACAACAAAGCCAGTTTTAACTATTACTACATAAAATATTCCACCTAATGAAAAAAACACCTGCTACTAAACTAAAAATATATTATCCACAATAAATTTTCATTCTTCCCTCTGTCAGTATGACAATATACA
Source organism: Emydura macquarii macquarii (assembly GCF_026122565.2). NCBI lineage: Eukaryota > Metazoa > Chordata > Testudines > Chelidae > Emydura > Emydura macquarii. The sequence goes on from NW_027131688.1 coordinate 4,532,769, forward strand.
TAAACACCTATCAAAATATCATTACACATCGTGCTCCCAAGCCCCAAAAACATATTTAAAAAAATTATGAAAGCCAAATACTAAACCCCCCAGAAGGTCACTTTATAAAAACACATATAAATATACAAAATATTAACATATCCCGCCTACTTCCCCATTGCGCACCGTTTGTAACACCCCTAATATAAAAATAGCTACACTACACAAACACCTAAATAACACACAATGCTAACGCATGTGCACATCCTAAACAAAACGTTAAAAAACCTTTAAAAATATATATATATAAAAGCATCAACAAAAATACTAAATACAATTAATAATTTTTTTAAACAAATAAATTAAGCATTCAAAACAAAACCCTTAAAGCCCTATCGAATCCCATACTACACACATATTCAGCCTTAAAATATACAAAAACAATTACTTAAAAATATATGAATACCCTAAAAAATAAAAAACACGCCCCTGGCCTGGGGACAAAGAGAAGGGGTGGCTCAGTCCCGTCTGGAGGCCAGTATCGCTCCACCACTCCTTGAGCTTAGTGCGGGATCTGGAAAGCCCATCACTGGCAGACAGGTGTGCCCTTGTTTCTGATTGTCAGGGTAGGGATCATGTCTTTCGTTTGCAGAACAGTTGCCACAATGAGGTGCTGATCCCAACCAGGTACTACTGCAATACAAGTATCGAGATGTGAACATTACCGAATAATACCGAGATGTGAAGATTAGACTGTCTATTGTTCAGTCCATTCCCTTACAGAAGTAAATGGTTCTTGGGGAGCAGTGCTGGGAGGACCTGGGACTTCTCTTCACCTTTCTCAATCAGGTGTCATTCCATTAACATCTACAGCCTTAGGACTTGGGGCTGTGATCCTGTTAGAACTCATAAAGTAAGTACGACTGAGCCTGGATAGTAGTTGGATGAGGAAAAAGTCCCAGGAAAACCCAGACTCTGCAGGAGGTGCTCTCACCAGGTCAGTAGGTAGCCCTCTTTGCTCCATGTACCAGCAAGGGGATTTAGACCGCACTGTGCTCCTGGTGGTACTATCCTTTGGGTGGAATATAAGCACGAGGTCCGGACCACAGTGGCTCTGTAACAATCACAGCTGTTGTAACGAATGTTAACCTTAATGTCCAGACCAAGGTTAGGTAATCACATTCTGTTTGCATGCAGTAAATTCACCCTGTGGTTTAAACGAGATAAGAAGTTCTTCACTTCCAAAAGAGCGGTGTATGCTGTTAAGCAGCTGCTGTACTCCACCCCAGGGGTGGCTGCTGGGTGAAGTGATATGTCCTTATATGGATAGGCAGTAAAGTGCTCCATGTCCCTTCTGGTTAAAGCGTGCTATGTAACTTTAAACTCTTGAAATAAAAGAGTGGCTCCACTGTTTAATGCTGGCAGAAGCACCAACAGCCTGGATTTAGGCCACGTTATTTTCAGTCAGGGCAGGAGGTGAGATGGGATTTCTGAGATGTGCACAGCAAGATCAGTCACTGTTTTTAATGTGATGGCACTGTAACTAAATGGTCTTTTCTCCTTTGTAAAATAACACGAATGTTGCAAGGTAAACAAAAAAAAAAAGTAAGAGACTCCATTTTAAGACTGAAAATTTAGTTCTTTCCCAAATTAATCTGTTTAAGTTTGTGTGATTAAACAAGAACCATTACTGTATTTAACCACACTGGGTGGGAAGGGGGGTTGTTCATGTTTTACTATTGTTACACATCCATACAACAGATTTTTAATTCTGTGTAATGGTTTTTATTGCATCCATTTTAGTGATGTTTTCCAGAGGACGTTTTCTCTCTCATTTTCACTGCAACACACACACTGAAGATTGAATAATGGGGAAATTCTTCCGACTCCCTTGTAGATACTCTACTCTTTGCAGATGCAGTGTAAGCAACAGCTCTGCACACATCACTTACAAAGTTCAATAACATCATCTGTGAGCAGAAATCCATGATAAGCACCCAGTTCTACAACTCTTAAATGTAGTATCACTCCCACAAAATAGTCCCATTGTCTTCAATGGGGCAAGAGAATTACAGCTATCATGCAGTTAAAAGCAGCATTTCACTTCAGTTTCTAGGTCTAAAATAAACATTTGATATTACAACAAACAAACCACAGTAAACAAACACAACAAAACCCCCAAAATGTCCACAATTCAGAAACCATCCTAAGGCTCTCACACTATATTCCAGTAAAAGTCATTTTACTGAGTTGCCTGGAACTGTACCATTCTCCCTGGAAAAATCTGGAGAATGATGGGTAGTGAGTTCCCATTACTGCTAACTTAATTGATTGTATTATGATTTCTAGAAGCTATTCATGAACAACCACTCTTTCATACTGAATAACGATGCCCTGCCATGTTAATGAAGATAGTGGCCATCAAGAAGACAACCGAAAGCCTTTTCGAGTATAGCAGACTAGTGCTTCAATATTCAGTCAATACTGTAAACAAATAAGGCTGTCTTTGTAAATGAAATGGAAACCCAAGACTGCATTATAAGCCTCCTTCATGAATCTCTTGTATAAATCTATCAGTGAGTAATAAGGCAATTGGATGATGTTGATGTGCATTTCCATGGACAATTCATGTGCTCCTTTTTTGCATATCTTGCTTTCATAAGATAATGCTATTTAACAAAAAGTACTCAACTCACAGACATGAATGTTTCCCATAACCCATTGTTTAAACATTGCAGATAGTTACTCTACTGAGTAAGAGAAATATCTACAAGGTTCATTAATGAAGTTCTCAAAGTGTGAATGTGTTTTTGTTAAGTCAGTCTGAAAGCACAGCAGCATTTCTTTACTGGTTTGTTTACCAATGAATGATGACATGATTTTTATTCATTTAAAAACTGATACATTCAATTCAGAGGCTGCAATGTTTTCTGAAAACAAAAGAACAGATCAAATGGCCCATTCAGTGGCCAGGAAGCAATGCAGTCCATTAGGGAAAAACTCACCATTGATCCAGTGTCTTATCATTTCTATAACATATGTTATCTAAGGTAAGTGCTTAACTGCTAGCTCTGGCTATGTGCTATAATACTCATGCCATTCCCGCATCTGGAAGCAGGGGGGAATTACAAAAGGGATTACAAAATGTGGTTGGTCTTTAAAAAACCAGCAACAAACAACATAACCCTGGCCACCCTCTGCCCATCTCCCGCCACAGCTGAAATGTTATCGGGACCTTTTCAAAATATTGTTCACCCTCTTGGTCACAGTTATGGCAAATGCATCTACCTGCATATCAGCTGTGCCTCACTGTTCCAGCACAACTGCAAGAGGTTCCACCAGCCGAGACCCACTGAAGGGTAAGAGTATTATTATTGTTCTTGAATGGTGCCTAGAAGCCCTCGCTGGTGGGTGGCCACCACAGTAAGAGAAAGTCCTGCCCCCAAAGAGTTGACAGTCTAAGGTTCCCGTTGTGAACAGACTCACACTTGGGCAGTCAATGGGACCATTCATAGGCCTTGTCTATAATGGCAGCAGCAGATAGGGTATGTGGAGCTACACCCCACAATAAAAGTCTGGTAGTGGGGAACTAAAAAAAGCAGTGTAAAGACCTGAGAAGCACTGCTTGGGTGTTTAGAGACCCATGAACATACTCTAAGGATCTGGCATGTCTACTCTATTGACTTAAGCCTTGCCTCCCTGTCTACACTGCTGTTATACCCATGATAGTCAGTGTGCAGTGTTTGTACTCTACACGCCACCGTGAGTGTAGACCTATCCATATAGTGTAAGGCCAGAACGAATCGCTGGATCATTCCGTCTGACCTCCTGTATAACACAGGCCCTTAAATTTCACCCAGTTACCCCTGCATTAAGCCCAATGATGTGTATTCAGGAGAATGACTACCTGCATGACAGAGGGCTAACAGGATCAGCTTCAAGGCTGTGAATCCATTACTGCTAAATGCACAAGTAATATTCGTGTTTGGAAAGTAACTTTGTATAGATGCACCAGTTATTAACAGGGTTTTATTAGTTCTAGGCAGACCTCAAACAGGTGAGGAGCTTCAGTTCATACACACATCCAGAAGTTCAAAAGTTTATCCAAACTTCTTGGGTCTTAGAAATGAGTCCACATATCTCATGAGATCAGGATCTCTTTAGAGATCGTGGTAGCTTCTTAGGTTTTGACCAGTACAGAGTTGCTGAGACAAAAATTGCCTTTCCCATGACGTAGTATTTCTATTTCTGGCCAAAACAAGCAATGCAAAGAATATTTTAACACACCCAACAACAAATGTTAATTGCACTTTTTCACCCACCGCAGTGAAAGGTCACATTTTGTTTGAATTTGTGGCAAACGTTTGGTTGTCTCTGATTTTATTTAAACACTTTCTACCATGCTCTTCTTAGCCTCTCTAAAAATACAGTAAATTTTCACTACAATTAGAGATGCATGAATCACATTGAGACTTTTCTTCAGCCCCTCTCCCAGCTGCACCAATAACTTGTCTGAATAAAAATTAATAAACATAAGAACATAAGGAAGGCCATACTGGGTCAGATCAATGGTCCATCCAGTCCAGTATCCCGTCTTCCGACAGTGGTCAATACCAGGTGCTTCAGAGGGAATGAATAGAACAGGAACCATCATGTGATACATCCCTTGTTGTCCACTCCCAGCTTCTGGCAAACAGAGGCTAGGGACACAGAGCATGGGGTTGCATCCCTGATCCTCCTGACCAATAGCCACTGATGGACCTATCCTCCATAAAGGCATCTAATTCTTTTTTGAACCCAGTTATAGTTCTGGCCTTCACAACATCCCTTGGCAATGAGTTCCACAGGTTGACTGTGTGTTGTGTGAAGAAGTACTTCCTTTTGTTTGTTTTAAACCTGCTGCCTATTAATTTCATTTGGTGACCCCTGGTTCTTGTGTTATGTAAAGGAGTAAATCACATTTGCTTATTCACTTTCTCCACACCAATCAAGATTTTATAGACCTCTATCATATCCCCTCTTAGACATCTCTTTTCCAAGCTGAAAAGTCAGTATTTTTAATCTGTCCTCATACAGAAGCTGTTTCATACCCTTAATCATTTTGTTGCCCTTCTCTGTACCTTTTAACCAAGCTGTAGTTTAAAACAAAAGGGAGAAGATGAAAGAAAAAAAAGAAACAAACACCTCATTTCCAGCACAAGAAGAAACATGAAAAACTACTTGCACATCTCCACGCATTCAGGACACAGTTCAATGGGCTCAGGTGTCTTGGAAGCCGTAAGATACTTAATAGTTGTAACGGCAGCAGGAGGACAAGGCTCTGAAGGTCTCTACATCGCTTTTGTACTGTGACTAATGTATGATTTCTTTTACTGCAGGGAGAAATTTTCTCAAGTATCTGCTCACATGGAATTCTTCAACAGCCCTTGTTATTTTCCACCTTTGCTGCTTTACCAGCAGCAAAGAAAACTGCATGTCCTAAACAGCTGCCAAACTTCTTTTCATGAGTAGCTACTTTTTTGAAAGTTGAAAATCTTCTTTAACTTCCCCTCACATTGCCTGGCAGGAGTATGGCTCAGCAAGAGCCTGGGAAGGGGAAAAGATGGAGCTGCCACATAACCAGCACTGGAGAGGAGATCGTACAACCAGCACACGAGGATTCTCCTTTCTAACTCTCAGCGTGGCTCCTGTTCCCTCGAGAGTGGGCGTCATTCCCATCTCGGAAACACAATCAGCTCCTTTGGGGTTGGTTTAAATAACTGTGGTACCACTTAATCCAACTCCACCTGCCATTGCAGAGTATAAAGGATCTAACAACTCCCAACATTTCAGAGGTGGCTACTGTTCCTCCCATTTGTCAAACGCTCACTCGCATGAGGCCTGAGACAAGCCCATGAAAATTAGTGAGAATTTTCCCACTGACTTCAATGAGCTTTGGATCAGGCCCATACTGTCGGTAAGCGCTCCCTGGGGTGTTGCTTTCTGTACGTTAGACTACCACTGGAAGAGCAACATGCATTGGCAAGTCACTATTGTGGCAAACGACCCTAGTGGGTCTCGTGCTTTTGCCTCTTGTAGTGGGCCAGGGTGTCACCAGTTACCCCGTCTCCCCAGGGAGGGGGGTAGGGACCCGGGCCCACCCGCTACTCCAGGTCCCAGCCCAGGGGCCCTATGTGTAGCAGCTTTGTGCTCCCGGCACCGTGCTCCCAGCTGCAGTCTTTTCTCCTACACTAATTTCCCCTCTCTGTCCTTCTGGCTTCTTGAGCACTCCTGTCTGCTCCTCCACACACTCCGCAACCCTTCCTGCTCATTCACACAGCTCGGCACTCCTGCGCACGCACGGCACGGCACTCCTACTCCTCCAGCTTGCACCCTATCTATCTGGAGCAGAGGATTTTTATGAAACACCTGTCTGGTCCTTAATTGGCCTCAGCTGCTCCTAATTGCCCCTAATGTCTTCTAGCTAGTCTGCAGGGAACAGAGGCCTGAGCATTCTGGGGCTTACAGAGCTCCCTTCGAGACACTGCTGGACGAAGTTGCTCCTGCTGTTGCTGTTTGTGGGTCCTGCTGGCCTGCCTGCCTGCACTTCTCCCCACACCTGTTCATTTACGCACACCCCATCCATGGCCCCATGAAGTCACGGGACCTCCTCGTCAACCTCCTCCTGGCCCTGGCCAAAATGGCTATCTACAAGACCAGGGAGAGGAGGTTGGCGGGGGGAGGGGGGAAGGGGGGGCGCTCTGCAACTGTGGGGACTACTTCCGTTCCCTTGTGCACTCACGCATCTGGGCAGAGTTCCTCTGGGTGGGGTCCGCTGGCTCCCTTGACATTTTCCAGGAGCAGTGGGCACTGTCCAGAGTTCTCTGCTTGGTGTCCTGTTCTGGTACTCTTCGTTTGACCCTGTGACCCCCACGTCCCTCCCTGCTTTTTTCATTAGTTGTCCCCAGTAATTAGTTGTATTCTGGGCTCAGTGGCTCCTCCCCTTAGACTGGAGGAGGGGCCTCCCTGGTTTACAAATCGAAGCACACTCCTACTGCTCTGTGCCCTCGCTATATCACAGTATGTACTGCATTACTCCATATCCAATCTCAACTTGAAAATCTACCTACTGATGAACTGTCTCCCTTCAGCCTATCTACTATCTCAGTCTGTCTTTCTGACATCTCTTCTTGGATGTCCGGTCACCATCTTCACCTCATCATGGCCAAAACTGGGCTCTCTCTCTTTTCGCACCAGCCCTATCCTCTTCCCTTTTCTCCATCACTGTGGAGACCACCAACATCCTCCCAGTCACTCAGGCCACTAACCTGGGTGTCATCTTTCACTTAATCCTCAGACTATACCTACCCATTCCGGCCATTCACAAAACCAGCTGGTTTTACTTACACACTTTCTCCCTCTGCCCGTTCAGCCAAAATTCTCGTCCAAGCCCTTGTCCCATCAAGCCTTGACTGTCACAACTTCCTTTCCGCTAACCGTGCCCACCGCAGACTTGTTCCACTCAGGCCTAATCAGAATGCGGCTGCTAAAATCATCTTGGCTCATCACTTTCACCATGTCAGCCCCATCTCTGAGTCCCTCTGTTGGCTGCTACTCCACCTCAGATATGGGTTTATTGTCTTTACCTTTAAGGCCCTTTCAACACATAACCCACCACCTCTTAACTGATCTAGTAATTCATTGTGACGCTGAGCCCCACAATTGCTCCACTAGCATTTTCAGCCCTTAGCACCTACTGTCAGAGCTTCTCCCCTACACACCTCTATGCTCCGATACATCTAAATAGCCACTACCTGATGCTCCTTCAGGCTCAACTCTGCCAAGTCGGCTGCAGAACCCAGCCTGCTGACGGTAGCGAGGCAGGTGATCAGCTGTGACAATTCCCCTTCCTTTCTCTCCTTTTTCCTGCTCGCTTCCTCCCCACCTTTGATCCCTATAACTAAACCCTCCTACAATCACTGTCACTGGAGAAAGCTGCACCAATTCTTCACCTCGCTCATTCACTGACGTGTGGTATCCCCTACTCTTCATCTGTGCTTTTTGGTGCTACCATACTATTAATTATTTAACAACAACAACGATGCACAGCATGGGACCAAATTCTGTGGTCATTCATTAAACAGGCCTTCCCCAGAATTCATGGGTGAACATATTTCCGAGGAACCTCGTGCAGCAAAATGAGTAACCAGAAAAGAGCCAGTTAAATGTCTCTTTGCCTTGGGAGGAGGGAGGAGTAAAACTAGAGGCACAAAAAGTAAAAATGTGTCATTTTTGCAATGTGAGCAGACATGCTGCACTTTGGGCAACACCAAACCATCCTCATTACATTCAATAATGGTAACCACCTGGGAATCCAGGCACTAACATCGTTTCTGAAATTAGCAGGAGATGGAATCTTTCCCCCTACATAGAAGAGATGGACCCAAATCTGGATTCCCAAAGTGAAGAACTCTGAACTTGGGAAAGGTGGCATCCAGACCAGGACCACCAGAATCTAGAGTATCTTCCAGGTTTTGGATCCAGAAACCACAGGGGCATTTTCAAGCTTCCCGATTACAAACCTGCCCCATCCTGTCTGGTTCTTCTCAAACCCCTTTTCAATTCTTCACCGTCCCTCTCCTTACCCCTCCCCTCCCATTCATTCACCATTAGGGGTCTTCAAAGAAATGGAGTCCCTCGGCCATCCACACCCTCTCCCTAGCAGAAGCTGTCATTCCTCAGAATTGACACTTTTGGGGAGATTACCACGCACATGGATCCTTTCCTCTGCCCCTTCCCAGCCCACTGCACACTCCCATGGGGCTTTCTGCTGTGAATGGTAGCTGGTCTGAAGGACATACACATGGGGATTGTTTCTGCACCATTCACGTCCATAATCTATTACAGATGGGGCTGGTAGCACTGCCTGTTATTAAGATTGCCCAAAAGTTCCCATTATAAGACCCTGTTTTCAGTTGCTTGTAACTTGGGAAAACATCAGTTGTTGGCATTGAGGCTAATTTTTAATTTAAGCAAAAATGGGTCAGTTGTCTTCAAGACTGAGGACAGGGAAACAAATGTTGTTTTCCCCATGTATGTTGTAAGATACATTAAGGACTACAGCTCATCAGAAAATGGGGTTAAAAATTACTTTGACAAGTTATATGTCCTCAAGTCACCAGGGCCTGATGAAATACATCCTAGAATACTCGAAGAGCTGACTGAGGAGATATCTGAGCCATTAAGCGATTATCTTAAAAAAGTCAGGGAAGATGGAGGACTGGAAAAGGGCGAATATAATGCCAATTTATAAAAAAAATAAGGAAAACCCGGGGAATTAAAGACCAGTCAGTTTAACTTCAGTACCCAGAAAGATAATGGAGCAAATAATTAAGCAATCAATTTGCAAACACCTATAAGATAATAAGGTGAAAGGTAACATTCAACATCGATTTGTCAAGAACAAATCATGTCAAACCAACCTAATAACTTTCTTTGACAAGACAAGCCTTATAGATAGGGGAAGGTGGTATATCTTGACTTTAATAAGGCATTTGATACTGTCTTGCATAACCTCATAAATGAACTAGGGAACTACAACCCTAGATGGAGCTACTATAAGGTGAGTGGATAACTAGTTGGAAAACTGTTCCCAGAGAGTGGTTACCAATGGTTCACAGTCAAGCTGGAAGGTCATATTGAGTGGGGTCTCACATTGATCAGTTTTGGGTCCAGTTTGTTCAATATCTTCATCAATGATTTAGACAACGGCTTAGAGAGTACACTTATAAAGTTTGCAGATGATACCAAGCTGGGAGGGGTTGTAAATGTTTTGGAGGATAGGATTAAAATTCAAAATGATTTGGACAAACTGGAGAAATGATCTGAAGTAAATAGGATGAAATTCAATAAGGACAAATGCAAAGTGCTCCACTTAAGAAGGAACAATCAATTGCACACGTACAAAATGGGAAATAACTGCCTAGGAAGGAGTACTGTGGAAAGGGATCTGGGGGGTCATAATGGATCACAAACTAAATATAAGAGTGAACACTAACACCGTTGCAGAAAAAAGCAAACATCAGTCTGGGATGTATTAAAAGGAGTGTTATAAGCAAGACACAAGAAGTAATTCTTCCACTCTACTGTTCACTGATTAGGCCTCAACTGGAGTATTGTATTTAGTTCTGGGTGCCACATTTCAGGAAAGATGTGGACAGATTGGAGAAAGTCCAGAGAAGATCAGCAAAAATGATTGAAGGTCTAGAAAACATGGTCTATGAGGGAAGATTGAAACAATTGGGTTTGTTTAGTCAAGAGAAGAGAAGACTAGGGGAATGGGGGTGTGTGCGTGCATGATTACAGTTTTCAAGTACATAAAAGATTGTTACAAAGATGATGGAGAAAAATTGTTTTCTTTAGTCTCTGAGGATAGGACAAGAAGCAAAGGTCTTCAATTGCAGGAAGGGCAATTTAGATTGGTCAATAGAGAAAACTTCCTAACCATCAGGGTAGTTAAGCACTGGAATAAATTTCCTAGAGAATTTGTGACATCTCTGTCATTGGAGATTTTTTAAGAGCATTTTTGACCAATAGTACTGTATTCCTGGGGGTACGCAGAGGTCTCCCAGGGGGTACATCAATTCATCTAGATATTTGCCTAGTTTTACAACAGGCTACATAAAAAGCACTAGCAAAGTCAGTACAAACAAAAATTTCATACAAGTGACTTGTTTATACTGCTCTATATACTATATACTGAAATGGGAGTACAATATTTATATTTCAATTGATTTATTTTATAATTATATGGTAAAAATGTGAAAATAAGCAATTTTTCAGCAATAGTGTGCTGTGACACTTTTGTATTTTTACGTCTGGTTTTGTAAGCAAATAGTTTTAAGTGAAGTGAAACTTGGGTGAACTGAAACTTAAGTGAAGTGAAAGTCGTGAAAGAAAAACCAGACTCCTGTAAGGGGTACAGTAGTCGGAAAAGGTTTAGAGCCACAGGGTTAGACAAACACCTGTGAGGGATGGCCTAGATAATACTTAGTCCTGCCTTGGGACTGGACTGTGACGCTGGCTGGATTAGGGGGATCGTTTATTATATTATTTAACATCAATATTTCAAAATTACAATAATTCATAGGAGATAGGCCATGTCAGGTACTGTTAGAAAGGTTATACTTTGCTAAGTGTGATGCCATTGTGTGTGTGTCTCATTTGTATTGGAAGTTATGGATATGTTTGATGTATCTGTATTTCAACCTGTGCTGTGTTTCTGGTCGACACCCAAACAGGACGGCAGCAGCAATAAGCTGCTTAATGGCCCATTAAGGAAACTCACAGGTACAATGGGCCCAGGGAGAGAAGCTGGGGCTACACCTTATGAGTCACCAGGACTTACTGATGTGACCCTGGACTCCATCTTACTTCTGTAAATTTCCACAAGCAGCATGGCAAAGACCAAGGGACATAAAAGGCAGCTGTACGACATCCATTTTGTGTTTAGTCTTCAGTCTTCACCTACCTCTGGATCAATCCATCTACAACTGAAGCTGTGAATCAAAGGCCTGAGACCCAACCAGGTACCGGATGTTCATCAGAGGGACTATATAGGCCTGCAAACTCCACAATGCTAATGAAAACCTGATAGATAGGGACTTTCAAATCATTTGTATGTATCTGTTTGCTTTAATCATTTACACTTTTCTCTTATAGTTAGTTTCTTTCTTTTTATAATAAACCTTTAATTTTAGCTACTAAAGGATTGGCTGGCAGCGTGGTATTTTGGGTAAGATCCAAATTTATATTGATCTGGTAATGTGGATTACCCTTTGGGGTCAGAAGAACCTTTTTGGTAAAGAGCATAGAGTTTAAATAACTGGTCTCTTTACTGGACCAAGTGGCTGACTGGGAGCAAGAAACTGAAGTGAAGTGAAGAGGGTTGTGTATATTTTGTTGTAGCTTCTTGATAACCAGTGTGGGGAATCAGAAGCACTGTCTGTGGTTGGCTGGGAAATCTACTTTCAATGTTACCCCCCAAGACTGGGAGTATCTACTCTCCTTTTGCAGCCTGCCCCGACTTTGGCATTTTCAGGTAGCCTACCTTAGGCCGGACGGGTCCCATGGATGAGAAAACGTCTTGATGTCACTTCTAGTCCTACGATCCTATGATTCTATAAATGGGTGAAACAACTCAAAAGTTTGTGTCATGTAGGTGGACTCTGAATACCTAAATGACTTTTTGTCTTGTAGGTGTAGTCAGAATAAAATCAGACACAAATAACTGTTATGAAAATAAATTTCTATAGCATTAGCAGCTCCATTCACTAAATTATTCTTCCATTCACCCCATTTTCTTCTGCTGCCTCTCTAAAAGTCTGACTGATACACTATACTTAGTGATCAATTCAAATTAAACAGGTTTCTGCTGAGAAGGAAGTAATGAAAGTTAAGGCATAATGATATGCACAGCCTAAAATTTTTATGTGGGAATTAATTTTGGTGATGACAGATGAGAGCATAAACTCTAAAGCACATGCAATTTTCATATTCTTCTCTGGAGTATAAGGTTATGCTGTTGTCATCATTTTATGCACGAGGTTGTGAGAATGCATCCTCCTTTCCCCCAAGCACATAGTAGATTCACCTTTTGGGAAGTTACCAGTTTGATATTGTTAATCAAAGTCATGAATATGACTTAGGAATCCCAGACATCTCTGCAGCATGGAAGTGCATGTATGTGGTGTGAGTGAGTCTGTAGAGCTGGATTAGCTGCTCATAGAATCATAGAAGATGAGGGTTGGAAGGGACCTTAGGAGGTCAACCCCCTGCTCAAAGCAGGACTAACCCCAACTAAATCAAACATAAAAAGAACAATTGCGACCTCTTTCTCTTCTCCCTCTACACATTATCTCTGGCTAATCTCATCTGCAAACACAATTCAGTACCATCTCTATGATGACAACTCACAGTTCTACCTCTCGACCCTAGACCTCTCTCCTTTGGTCCAAACGAAACTCTTGGCCTTTCTGACAGCTCCTTGTGGATGTCTAGCCACTAGTGGAAGCTCAACATGGCTAAAACAGAGCTCTTAACCTCCCCTCCCCCCAACCCTCCCTGCTACCTCTTTTCTCAATCACAGTGGATAACACCACCATCCGCCTGTAACTCAGGGCTGCAGCGTGGGCGTCATCTTTGACTCAGACCTCTCTCCATCCAGACTCTGTCTAAATCTTGCAGATTCTTTCGGCAGAACATCTCTAAAATATGGCCTTTCTTACCCATCTGCACAGCTAAAACGCTCATCCAGGCTGTTACCGTCCTGTGCCCCATTTACTGCAACGTCCTTTTTTTTGGCCTTGAGAAATGCAATCTTGCCCCACTTGTAGCCATTCAGAATGCTGCCACAAAGAATTTTTCTAGCCCATTCCTTTGGCCACAGCACCCTTCTCTTTGCCTCCCTTCACTGACTCCTCCTTTATCGCATCAAACATGAGCTACTTTTACTCACTTTCAAAGCCTTCCGTGGCCTATCCCCACCCTACCTCTCATCTCACATACACTATCGAGATGTTGACTCCCACTTCCAGCCTCCATCAGCTGCTTGTTAAATTTTCAAACAGGTGTCTCCCATGCTGCCCCAGGAAACATCCACAGATCTCATGTATTTTGCTGTGAGGGCTATAAAAAAATTGACAATTAGATCTCTGAGACCACTGCCTGTCATGATGACCAATATCATCACATTGTTTGCTTGTGCTGCCCTGACTGTATCTGTTGTCTCTTGTTTTATAATTAGATTGAAAGTTTCTTGGGCAGGGACCAAGCACCTATCACAAAGAATCCTGGTTCATGGCTCAGACTTCTAGGCGTTATGTGAATACAAATCAATAATAAGAATAATGAGGTAAGATGAGCAAAGGAATAAAGTTTCAAAACAGCCAAAGGCTAAATTTTCCAAACTTGGAAACAGATTTTCAAAGGAGTTGAGCGCTCAGCATACACCTCCGGTGCAGAGTTCATTTGAAAATCAGGTCACTTGTTTAGGTGCCTGAATGGGAGCTAAGGTCTTTTGAAAATGTGACCCAATCGTAGGTATCTAGGCCTTCTTAAAATTCTAGTGATAGTGTTCCTTTCAAACTGGGGCATTGAAAAATCAACAAAACCAAAATCAAAAAAACAAAACAACCCCAAACAAAACAATAAATATGAAAGATTCGGAATTCCTAAAACATATCTGAACAATGTAATCTGAGCATACCGTTTTACAAATGTTGTCAAACAATTTGTTACTCCTTTGTAGGCAATGGAATTTGGAGTTATTGAAATACTACATCCCTAGGGATGTCATAGTGTGCTACACATTGGTTGAGGGGTCACCAGACTCTGACCACTCTCCAACGTGTGTCACCTCTCAAGAAACTATGGTTCCTATGCTGTCTCGCATCCTTCAGACAAGCTCCTTGTAAACACCTCCAAAGCCACTTCATCGTACTCCATCAAAACCCTTCTTAAAGCTCTCCTGTGCTGTGATGCCTACAAAAAGCATGAGAACAATTAGGAAGCTGGTGTGCTGTGACCACTGTCATATGGATCAATATTGTCTCTCAGTTTCCTTCTGGTCCCCTGTCGTTTCTTGTCGCTTGTATATTTAGATTGCGAGCTCCTTGCAGAAGGGCCTGTCATTGTGTTCTGTGTTTGTACAGGGCCTAGCACAATGCGGTCCAAGCTCTATGATTAGTTCTCCTAGGCACTGCAACAGTGCAAACAACAATATGAATGCTAGAGTAACAAAAAGCTTCTATTCAAGACCCATTCTTTCAATTATTGTAGTAGATACAATTTGGGTATCTGCCAATACATTACTTGACAAAACCACTGTCTTTCTAATAATGTTCAAGAGACAAATTCATCAATCCAAGCTAGATACTAGAAGGGCTAATAGGGAACAGCACATCAGATCCACTGCATAAATATATGTTTCGTACTGTAGTGTGCTGAGCAGGTTAAAATGTACTCTTGCATGTTTATACTATAGAATGGAAAACTAACCAAGGCGGTTCTAAGCAGGCAGCAATTACTTGTATTGCCATAATATGCCAGCTTCTGTCAGTGATCTATATATATAATAGAGGTGGTCAAACTGTGGCTTATGAGCCACATGCAACTCTTTTATGGTTCAAGTGAGGCTCGCGGAGCCCCCTCTGCCCCCCCATTCTCCGCCTACCAGACTGGGGTAGGGAACTCGGAGCTTCAGCCCTGCGGCAGGGTGGTGGGGCTAGAGGATTCTGCCCAACGGGGAGAGAGGTTTCTGGGGTCAGTAAGTTTGGCCACCCCGATATATATGGTGGCAGCGCATAGAATCATACCATCATAGGGCTGGAAGGGACCTCGAGAGGTCATCTAGTCCAGTCCCCTGCACTCATGGCAGGACCAAGTCATATCTAGACCAACCCTGACAGGTGTTTGTCTAACCTGCATGTGGCATCTGTAACAGTTTGAATTGTGTAAGTGCCAAGAGTAGTGAAAGCAAGTACCTTAGAAGGGAAAAGCACCAAGAAAAGTCTCAATGGTACACAGATATTTGCATCTGCAATACAACGGCCCCAAAGGTATTAAATTTAATTCAGTGTGGTTTAACTGAATTTCACAAGGTTTGCCCAGGGTATTGCAAGATACTGTCATATCTGTCACACTACCAGGTATAGCAGAACAAGGAAAGAAATTGGCTCAGTGGCATGAGTTCCCTGCTCATGTTAATGGATATAGTTCCATTGACATCAATGGATTTTGCCCATTTACACCAGAAGTGAATGTAGCCCATTATCTTCAGAGTGAGCCACCTGGCCATTTAGGCACCTTACTGAGGGAGAACTTCAGCAGCTAGTACCTTATTCCAGCAGTAATCCCATTCAATAGGACCGGTGGAATAAAGTGCTACTAGACCAGAATTAGAGCATCAGCCTTTGCGGGGTTAAGGTTCCATGTAACCCTTAACTTTGGGGTTTCTTGATTTTTGAGCAACCTTCATGTTCTGAACGTCGTTCTTTATATCAAATGAAGGCTGTTGCCAACTGACTGATTTGCATACAAATGCACACAGGTCTCTCCCAAACTCATGCGAAGGATTTGTAGCGGTGATATTTCTAAAATTTCAGCTAAAAGAATCACTCACAACCCTATTAGCCATTGTATCGAATGTTTACAATGACAGGGCTCGACTCGCTCCGTTTTGAATTCAAGACCCATCTCCTGGGGAATGAGCCTCCTACCAATAATATTACAAAATGAAAATTGTAAAACAGCACCGTTGCTTCTCGAACTCAATTTACCAAAACACACAGAATCAATAAGAAGCATGCCTCTGCATGCTGTCCTCACTTTATTTGCCAAACTGTATCTCTCAGTTTTTTCACAAGAACCGATGTAACAAGATGAATTTAAAAAAGCTTTATCTAGACTCAGAAAAGCAAATACATGCCATGAACAAACCTTTAAGACTGCACACGTCCCTCTGCTGGAGGCTGTTTGAAATGTTTCATAAAGGGAACAATATTAAAGGCATTCAATATATATTTGAATTAGCCTTCTCAATACGTTCTCTTTTTTATTTCCCTACAAATGAAGTACTACAGCCATGAGCACTTGTTTCTGGGTGGCTGCAAAATAGAAAGAATTACATGTTCAATCTTTAGTTCTTATACATGCTCCGTGACAGGGCAAATGAAAATGCCTTGATCTTAACCGACTTTCCCCCTGCACCAGGCTGAGCGGTGTGAAAGACAGCACAAGATTCCACTCTCACAGAATTTACATGGTATTTGTTTTCAGCAATCTGGGTTTTGTGTGTGCTCAGGTGAATACATTTCACATAACTCACTTTCATTTTAATTACCATATGCTGGTAAATATATGATTATTTTCATTTCACTCTATTCAGAAGAATGACACAGCTTACTATCCATTGTGTTGCTACTCTTGGTTGTGTTGCTACTCTTTCACTTAACAGTGGCTCTCCCCCTTTTTGTCCTTCTTGATTTCACTGATCCATCACTAAACCAAATGCGGCATCTTTCTCAACTACTTATCACTAATGGCTGGGATCTGAGGCACATTCCTCTCCAATTTCTCTTCAATCTGCCCTTGAAGAGGCTGGTTAACGTCGTTCTTTTGGTTCTTCCACCCCTCAGCTCCTCCTCGTGTCTGAATCAGTTTTGTCTTTTGCCCCTATGGCAGGGTGTATGATCCTAGTGTCTGGAACAGAGACTCAGAGGATTTCTGATGATTCACCCTGATAATCAGACAGGTGGGACATATTAACTTCAGCCCTGAAATATTAAAAGGTTTGGATTGTCTCTGTTAGGAGGAGGAAACCACAAACAGAGACAGAGAAGTCCTACAAGAAGAACCTTAGGAACAGCTAAGTTCAGGAAAAAGAGTAGATTGAATTTTAGATTCTCTTATTATATTAAGAATATAGGAAAAGAAAGAAAAATAAGAGAATTCTGAATACTAACTTACTCTGTGCCTGTAAGTGCATGTGTACTGTATGGACAGCTGGTGGGCACCCCAGAATCCTCTGTCTTTTTAGCTCATGCCTTTAAGTCACCTAACTTCCAGCATGAAATTGGAAGCTTAATTCATTTTCAGACGATACTCAAATATTTAAGAATTAGGTCATTTTTCCTGTACATTTTTCCTATACATAACTTTCTTCCAGTTGATGTTATCCACGTTTTTCTGAGTGATTATAAGGAAGAACATTTCAACTCTGCCATCTTCATATCCTTCCCTGACTACATTCTCACATTGTCTTGTACTGTCAGAACTCTAGATGGTCAAGTTGAATAAACATTGGTTTGCTTTCCACTTCTCCCAGCTGTGTATCTTTCCCCACCTGATGTTATTGTCCCCAACTCTTTGCTGACAGGTTCACCTCCTCTGTTTTTCACCACTCCATTCTCTGACAGCTTTATGTCAGGATGCTGTGGTATAGGGTGGTTTGTCAAATAATACAGCCCATCATTCCCAGTGCAGTTTAAAAATCAACACCATCCAGCTACAGCCATCTCATCTAATCAGAGACAGTCACTATCTGTAAAAAATTAATGTTAAATACTGAATAGAGCCCTACAAGACAGTGAGAGAGACATCAATGCTCAAAACAAAATGTGATACATCCTCTGTAATTCTGACCTCTCCCTGACTCCCAGAAAGAAACAGTCCTCACACAGCAGTATTTAATCACGACCATTTCTCCTGAATAAACTCTGTTAACTATCAGGTTTTTGACACTGGAGGTTTATAGCGTTAAAGGAATTTTTTAAAAAGGAGCTACAATGTTGTCTGCAGTAGTGAAAGACAAGGAGATAACAGCCATTTTAATGTACCTGATCTTGTAGATTCTCAATTCACTTCTTAAATTGACTAGCTGGGTCTTTAAAAGGTAACTTTTCCTTTACTTTAAATGTTACCATGTATTTACTACTTCCCGGAGGCTTCCGAGAAACAGACTGATGGAAGCAGCTCAGTGACTCTCCCTCAGGAACGAAGGCAGAATAGTTTGGTATCTTTCATTATTTTCAGTTCTCAGCACAAAGCCACTGGACAGACTTTGAAAGAGTGGCTAATCGCTCACTGGATTCACCAAAACAAGCAGAGGGCCCAACCCTTTAAACTCTTAAAACTCATGTGAGTAGTGCCAACTCACAGAATTGGTAACACTGAACCTGGAGGGTCCCTTTGAAGTAGCCCTCCCGTAACTTCTCTAGAGTCAAAACTTCCTGTGGTCTACAGGAACAGCCGTGGGTAAGTTCTTTTGTGCTGAAAGTGAAATGTTTGAACGCCCTCTGCTGTCATAACCTGGGAGTGCTTCCTGTTAGCAAGTTCCTGTTTGTTGGCGTCAGACACGGAGGCTGAAAGCTGAGGAGTTTATTTGCCCCAGGCATTATTACTTAGTTAAAAGGGAACACCTGAAAGTCACCCCTGTTATAATGAAAAAAAAAAAAAGAAATGTTAAATAAGGAAATTACACACCAAAGATTCTGATGGCCCAGGGAAGCTCCCTAATTTAGACAGGTCCCCAGTGTTATTCATTTTGTGCCAGGGGCCACATGACAGCCAGGCTGAAGAGGGCACAAAGGTGGCTTAAAACCACCTTAGCTCTCCTCTCTCTGGGCTGCAAGATCTGTACTACACGTCTCTTAAAGAGACGCCACGCAACACTGGATCTCACGCTTTCTGTGTTACAGGATTGCCCTCTCAGCACCTGGACAGCGCCACTTCCTTTGTTTTAGTAGCTCTTTTCCTTCTGTGCGCTCATTGTCCAGCTATGCTGGAAACAGGACAGGAGACACTGGATGTGGTTTAATTAGGCTGCAGTTTTATTCTTACCTGGCAGATAAAACTGCACAGTGCAGGTAATTCCATAATCATTTCAGTGGATAGCCAGTGAGCTTCTCTCAGCCCTCCCGCCTCATCCATCCTGGTTCCAGCCAACGTGCTGCTGGGACCTCACCGTTCCCCTGCTCCCTCATGAGGGTTATGCAGGGGACTAAAAAAGAGGAGGGGTTGGCTCCCTGCCATACCAGTCATAGGAGCCCCGAATCCCCCATTTCTGCTCCTTTAAAGAATACGTCCTTTAAATCCTTTCCCAATCTATTTGATCTGATCACAGTATCCCTTCGCTACAGAGTACCTGCACTGAACATCCACCCCACCTTTACATCATGAGTTATGGCACCACAGCCTAGCTCACGTTTTATGTTGGCCGCAACTAAGTCCCCCCAAACCTGCTGTGGGTAAGACAAAAAAAAAAACCCTTCACCTTGGCCAATCTGGCAGTGAGAGAAAGATTCCTTCCCAGCGCCCCCCGCCCAGGAAAGAAGCAGCTAGCACAATATCTACAGCAGATAAAACCTGGTATTTCACCACTTCCATGGTGGGAACTGCTCTGCCAGGTCCAGCGACATGAGGGCTTTTCCTGCACTGGGATGGACCTATATATGGTCCCAGCTCTCTGCCGGTCATCGGGGGGGGAAATGGGTCAATGTCCCCATGCTGACCTGGTCTGCCAATGCAGTCGAAAACCATTCTCTGGCTCTCTAACCCTTAACGGGGCGCACACCTTTTCCAACGAGCCAGGCAACACCGCTTCATGCAAAGTCAGATCATGCACTGGCATTTCGGAGTTTCAGCTTCTCCTGTGTCACCAGCAACATTTTCAAAATTCTGGATGCCTGAGCCAGTCAGGCCAGAGATTGCACAAATGGGAAACCCATGCAAACATATACCTTTAATTCTACAGCATTACTGCCCTCTGACTGGCTGAGACAACCCAATTTCATTATAGGGCTCTGTAATCAGAGAACCATTTTACGGTGCCACGATTTCTTTTTAATGAGGAAAAAGTTCATCTGCAGCCTCTTATCATCAGGCTTCTTTTATATTTAACTGTTGCATTTATACTTTGCACAAGCATGCCCAACTGTCTGCCAAATACACAAAATGTTGAGGTTAACCCAAGCAAACATTTTATGAAAATTGCATTAAGATATCAAGATTATATTTCATGTTGAATCAGATGCTTTAAAATCGCACAGAAAACCCCAGTAGATATAAACATGCAGAAGACTGTACATTCTCAAAATTCCACCTGGATATTTCCCAAAATAAAACAGCAATGCATTGGTTTTGTATAGAAAGCAGGAAAACTTTTTAAGTCTCCGGTTTTAGCGTTATTCATGTAACAAGCATTTTGTTAATGGGATAAATGAGGCACTCTTTAGCTCATCATACACAGACACTAACCTTCTCACCTAGCCAATAATCTACCACTAGTGCTTCACAACACTTTAACGATTGTAAAAAAAAATCCCCCACAGTAAAAACTGCCACTGTTTCAAACAAAGACATGCAGAAGTCCTTTAATTTTAGAGCAACATATGCAATACTGGCTGACTAATGAAATGATGGTCTTGTGGTTCATGAAATGGCCTGGAACTCAGGATATTCTGGGCTCTTGCAAGATTTGCCAGTACCATAAGAGAACCTCTGTTCTTGTTGATCTTCTACCTCCTGATCTAAGTTTCTAGGCACCTTTGTGTGTTATCTTGTCTCTGGGTCACCCCCCGCGTAGTATCCTCCAACCTGGCAATGCATTCTTTTCCTTTGTCGACTTTTTTTTTTTTTTATAAGTGCCTTCCTCTTCTCTTTCAATTAAAGAGGTGTCTGAGGTCCCTGCTGCCTTCACCATTTGTGGAAAGCCAAACAAGCAAACAAACAACCAAATCAAACAATCAAAAAAAACATTAAAAGGGGCAAATCACTGGAATGTGCATATAACAAACAATAACAACAGAAGAAGTGTCCTTGTCGGGGTTGTTTTGGGAAGGTCTTACAAAGAAGGCAGGTACTGGGCACTTGTCAGGCAGCTAATTCCCCAGCTGGGTTCTTCATTTAAGCCTGATCAAAACAGCCAAACTAGCAAAATAAATAAGCTACAGACAAACAAGCCTATCTGCCATGCACTTTCCAGGAGTGACAGGGAGCACCGACTTCCTCACCCAGGTGTCTCTCTCCATCCACACTAAGGACAGGGCTTATGTTCTCCTTTACTCTGCCCTGTCTCCCAGCATGCCTTGCTCCAGCACAGGACCCAATCCTGGCTGCCCTGAGGACTACATCTCCCAGCCTGCCTTGCTGTTCTAATTCTGATAGACAGGGCTTGGCTGGAAGTATCAGGGACCAGCCTGATTCCTTCCCACTTCAGAGAGGAGTTCCAGCTTATCCTATTAGAATCATAGAAGATTAGAGTTGGAAGGGACTTCAGGAGGTATCTAGTTCAACCCCCTGCTCAAAGCAGGACTAACCACAGCTAAATCATCCCAACCAGGGGTTTGTCCAGCTGCAGCTTAAAAACCTCCGAAGATGGAGATTCCACCACCTCCCCAGGTAACCCATTCCAGTGCTTCACCACCCTCCTAGTGAAAAACTTTTTTCCTAATATCCAACCTAAACCTCCCCCACTGCAACTTGAGACCGTTGCTCCTTGCTCTGTCTGTCACGTGGGCTGGCTTGAATGGGGAGGCATTTGGTATATTGTGTCACATCCGTATGTCAGAATCATGATGATTTGTGTGAGATATATCCTGTCTGGTACTGTTAGAAGGGATATATCGTGCTGAGTAAGATAATAATACTTATGTTCATATATTATACGTAAAATGGAAGTTATGGATGTATTTGATATTTCTGTATGTCAATTTGGGCTGGCTGGGACACACCCCAGACAGAGAGGCGGCAAGACAATAGCTTGCTTAATGGCCCATTAAGACACTCACAGAGGCAAGGGGCCCAGGAAGAAACCCCAGGCATAACTGAAGAGTTACCAGGATTGGCCCATGTGACTCTGGACTCCATCTTAGTTCTTGTGACTTTCCCCAAGCCGCATGGCCCAGGACGGAGGGTATATAAGATCAAACCACAGAATCCATTTTGTCTATGTTCCTGTCCAGCTGCAGACACACACCTACCTCTGGATCAATTCATCTTGCAACTGAACTGAAGTACTTAGACCCATCCAGGTACTGGATGTGAACCAGAGGGAACTATACAAGCCTGCAACTCCACATTTCTTCCAGAAACCTGATTTATATGGACTTTTAATCATTTGTACGTATGTGATTGCTCTAATCTTTTAACATTTCTCTCACGGTTTATTTCTTTCTTTTTACAATAAACCTTTAGTTTTAGTCACTAAAGGATTGGCTGGCAGCGTGGTATTTTAGGTAAGATCCAAACTCATATTGAACTGGTACTGTGGCTGACCCCTTGGGGTCAGAGGGAACCTTTTTAGTAAAGAGCATAGAGTTTAAACAACTGGTCTCTTTACTGGACCTTGTGCTGATTTGGGAGCCAGGAACTGGAATGCAGTAAAGGGGGCTGTGTGCCTTTCTGTACTGGCTTCTGTGGGGATTCAGAAGTGCAGTTTGTAGCTGGTTGGGAAGTCTGGCTTCAGTGCCACCCACCAGTGCTGGGAGAATCTGCTCTCCTTTTACAGCCTGCCCTGATCTTGGCATTATCAGGCGGCTACCCTGGGCACAGGGTACATGTTCTAACAAATGGGCTGCACTACAAAGCCAGTATAAAAGCAAGACATGTGAATGCACAAACTACAGCACATGGAACAAGGGCTGTGCTTCTGGCATTAATTTTGTGCTACCCTGGGCATGGACAGATCACACTGTCATCTACTACCATCGAGAACAGCCTAGCTCCAGCCTCCCTGGAATCAGGTAGTTAAAGGCTGCTATCAAATCTCCCCTCATTCTTCTCTTCTGCAGGCTACACAAGCCTAGTTCCCTCAGCCTCTTCTCAGAAGTCTTGTGCTCCAGCCCCCTTATAATTTTTGTTGCCCTCCTCTGAACTCTCTCCAAATTGTCCACATCCTTTTTGTATTGGGGGGCCCAAAACTGGACACAATACTCCAAATGCGGCCTCACCAGTGCTGAATAGAGGAGAATAATCACTTTCCTCGATCTGCTGGTCATGCTCCTAATAATGCAGCTCATGAAAGACCAGCCTCAGGGGCTAAAACCAAGGTCAGCACCATGATGTCCTGAGTGCTTCCCGCAGACCACTGCCCCCCATCAGTAACAGCATCGTCTGTCCCAGGAAATCCTGGTATTGATCAATGTGTTTTCCCTTTACAATCCGTACGGGCTGGTACACCCTGTTAGAAAGTGAGAGGAGAATCAGGCCAGCTGGATCCAGAAATGTTTATAACATAACAACAGCCATACTGGGTCAGACCAATGGTCCATCTAGTCCAGTGTCCTGTCTTCTGACAGCAGCCAATGTCAGGTGCGTCAGAAGGAATGAACAGAACAGGCAATTATCGAGTGACCCGTCCCTGGTCGTCCACTCCCAGCTTCTGGCAGTCAGAGGATTAGGGACACCGAGAGCATGGGGTTGCATCTCTGTCCATCCTGGCTAATAGCCATTGATGGACCTATCCTCCATAAAGTCATCTAAGTCTTTTTTGAACCCAGTTATAGTTTTGGCCTTCACAACATCCTCTGGCAACAAGTTCCATAGGTTGTGTGAAGAAGTACTTCCTTTTGTTTGTTTTAAACCTGCTGCCTATTAATTTCATTGGGTGAATGAGTGAACCCCTGGTTCTTGTGTTATGTGAAGGGGTAAATAACATTTCCTTATTTACTTTCAGTGCACCATTCATGAGTTATAGCCCTCTATTATACCTCAGTCTTATTAGTCTATTTTCCACGCTAGACAATCCCGGTCTTTATAATCTCTCCTCAAACTGAAGCTGTGCCATACACTATCATTTTGGTGCCCTTCTCTGTATCTTTTCCATTTCTAATAGATCTTTTTGAGATGAGGCAACCAGAACCACAGGTAGTATTGAAGATGTGGGTATTACATGGATTTACCCAGTGGCGTTATGATATTCACTGAATTATTATCTATCCCTTTGCTAATGGTTCCGGACATTCTTTGTGACAGGGTGCTGGGGGATGAGCCCCTAGCCAGACCCTGCCACGCTAGTTTAGCTAGCTCAGAGGCAGCAGAGCCGGTAGCTGGGCTGGGGCTTGATTTCCTGAGGGGAGGCTGTGCATAGGCACAGGCGGAGCAGCCTCCCGGGGGTTTGATTAGGCCACGAGCTGCAGCTGCCCGGCAGGCCCAGTAGGGTTTATAAGCCAAGCCCCAGAGGGTTTGAGAGGCCAGACGGGAAAGGAGTTGGGGTAGGGGGGAAGTGCAGAGGCATTGCCTGTCTCTCTGGACCCTGAGCAGCCCCAGCGACGGCTGGCCCAGGCAAGGCCCTGTATGGTGGTGGGAGTTTCTTGTGCATGTTGTAAATAAACCACTGGTGACTGCAAGCTTGAGGGTCCCCAAGTCTTTTGTGGTCCACAGGGACACCAAAGAGAGGCATGGCAAGGGGACACCGCGCTACAGTTCGGTTATCTTTTTTGATTGCCACTGCACATTGAGGGGATGTTTTCAGAGAACTATCCACAATAACGACAAGATATCTTTCTTGAGTGATAACAGCTAATTTAGACCCACGTTTGGATCATTGAGATTATGTTTTCTAGCGTGCACTACTTTGCATTTCTCAACACTGATTTCATCTGCAGTTTTGTTGCCCAGTCACCCAGTTTTGTGAAACCCCTTTGTAACAACTCACAGTCTCCTTTGGACTTTACAAAATTACTCAAGATAGTTTTGTCTGTACATTTTGCTACCACCCCGTTTACCTGTTTTCCCAGAACATTTGTGAACACATTGAACAGCACTGGTCTCCGTACAGATCTCTGGGGGAAACCGCTATTTACCTCTCTCCATTCTGAAAACTGACCATTTATTTCTACTCTCTGTTTCCTGTCTTTTAAGCAGTTTAAGCAGATCCAGGAGAGGGCCTTCTTCTTAACCTATGACTATGTCCTTTCTTAAGAGTCTTTGGTGAGACAAAGGCTTTCTGAAAGTCTAAGTACAATATATCCACTGAATCACTCGTGTTTGTTGATCCCCTCAAAGTATTCTAATAGATTCTTGAGGCATGATTAACCTGTATAAAAGGGAACTTTTGGACTCTTTCCTAGCAAATCGTGTTCATCTGTGTGCCTGATAATTCTGTTCTTTACTATAGTTTCAACCAAATTGCCTGGTACTGAAGTTAGGTTTACTAGCCTGCTATTGCCTGGATCACCCTCTGGAGCTTTTTTAAAAATTGGCATCATAATAGCTATCCTCTGGTTATGTTGTACAGAAGCTGATATAAGTGATAGGGTACATACCACAGTTAGTAGTTTTGCAATTTCACATTTGAGTTCCTTCAGAACTCTTGGGTGAATACCATCTAGTCCTGGTGACTTATTACTGTTTAATGTATCAATTTGTTCCTAAGTGGCCTCTATTTTCACCTCAGTCTGGCACAGTTCCTCAGATTTATCATTTAAAAAGAATGGCTGAGATGTGGGAATCCTGCTTATATCATCTGCAATGAAGACCAATGCAAAGAATTCATTGAGCTTCTCAGCAATGGCCTTGTCTTCCTTGAGTGCTCCTTTAGCACCTTACATTCCCACTTCCACAATGTCTGTTAAAATCGATCATTTACATACATGAAACATCTGTATGAAATTATTCACAATGCAGTCATATATAATTTAAGGGATACTGTGTAAAACAGTTGGCAACGTTGTCTCATTGTTTGCTTGTACTCCCCGGTTGGTCTGTCTGTATACATCTGTTGTCTCATCTTATACTTAGGCTATGTTTTCACTGTCGGCAGCACAGCTGACAGTGCAGGATCGATTTTGCGGGTTCGACTGAGTGGCAGTAAAGTCTCGTTCAATCAAACCTGGAAGCCAATGCCGTAAATCCACCCAGGCAAGTGTAGCGCTGCATCAATGGGAGGGCACTTCCCAATGGAAAGTTACTGTACATAGCTTGCTTATCTCCCAGCAACTGCTGCCGAAATCCACGGCCAGTGTAGACCAGGCCTTAGATTGGAAGCTCTCTGTGGCAAGGACCGTCTTTTTTGTTCTGTGTTTGTACAGTGCATAGCACAACGGGATCCTGCTCCATGACTGGGGCTGGTAGGTGCTACCATCATATACACAATAAATAACAACAATACAAATCTATTAATGTGTGTAAAGGGAAGGAAAGAGTTGGTGATAATCTGAATGGAGAGGTGAGCAAGTGACCATTACTGCTGGCAAACAAGAAAACTCCCCCGTGTATAATTTTTTTGTATTATTTATAAGTGAATTTGATCAATGTACAGCCACCAAACAAAACTGTTCCCTATGGTGAAACAATGCTTTCCCTGTATTAGCATGACAGAGTGCTTTTCAAGCTACAGTATGAAAGCTGATTCCATATTATTCCTGCCCAATCTGTCTGAAAAAACAGAACACATATTGCAAAATAAAATATCTGAACACAAACATTTCAGAGATCAAACTGCTATTTACGAACAGATTCAGAACTCCAATTATCACCCTTGTTTCAGGGGAAATCATGTGAAAAAACATGTCTGAATGCCTCAGATTTCCTACACACAAGGTTGAAAAGTAGCTCCAGATAGATGAAGCGAAAATATTTTGAATACATTTGATGTAAAAGTATTGTTACTGAAATTAATTTAAAGGATCTTCTAATTTAAGACCCAATGAAATATAATGAAAATTACATTAAAATGGAATGGGTAAGGAAGGCTAAAAATCCTAATGTAAATACAAATATTAGCATGATTTCTTTTTTTAATTCATCATAGACTTTTTTTAATTAAAACATTCTTTGGGGCACTGGGCCCAATTGACAAAGATATTTAGGTGCCTAATGATGCAGACAAGGGCCTACTCAGATTTAAAAATGTCTAAGTGAGTTAGGCACTTAATTCCCATTGTCTTTCAGGAGGCGTTAGATGCCTAACCTGCTTAGGCACTTTGGAAAATCTCAATAGGCATCTGTCTGCATCATTAAGCACCTAAATACCTTTGTCAACCTGGCCCGATAGCTAGTGCTACAGAATAAAAGCAAACAGAAACCAAACCACCTACAAAAATGAAAGTGACCAATCACTTTCCCTGGTTAATCAGAACCAACTTCATTTAGCAGAAATATAAATACAAATACCATTAGCAATGAGCGACAGGCAAGGAACAGTTTCAAAACCTGATGGCAATTAACTGAATGCCAGTGAACTGTTCAATTAGCTGAAATACCCCTGCACTGTTTTCAGCATCCATGTACTGTAAGTGCCCACGTAAGCAAACTCCCCATTGTTAACATTCCAATCCTTTTAAAAGACTCTTACTTTTCAGAACATTCTTTGATTTGCCTCCTAAGCCTACCTTGGAGGCCTTTTTATTTTAAACACAATCTATGTAACACTTAGCAGGCCCTACAGCATTTCCTTTTGGTAGAAGATTCAATTCACAAGTGTCAGCTGTAAGGTCTTAACATAAAGAATAAAAGGTAGCGGGTAATTTCTCAGATATAAATTATACGTTTAAGATCACAGACATATAAATTATACGTTTAAGATCACAGACACACTTACACAAAATAAAGGGAAAGACCTCTGCTTTCTTTGTTTTATTAGCAGACAGTAATTGTAGCTTAAGAAAGAGGCAATCAACGTGCTCCTCCTCTCATGTTACTCTTCCTGAAGAATTTCCTTTTATCGATTATGAGGTTGTCTGTGATATATTATCATTAGAATTATAGTGGCACTCAAAGGTTGTGCTAGGTGCCAAACATACACATAGACATGGTCACTGCCCCAAACAGTCAAATTCTGAAACATCTTCAATAACTGTGGAAGTTAATGGAGTGTCTTCTTCATTAGTGTCAAAAAAAGGATGCAATCCTTCCTGTAGCAAACTGCTAAGGGAAGTCCTTCCCACTGTGACTTTTCTTTGATTCTTCTTCTTCGGCTGTCCATCACAGTACGACGATGACTGTAGAGAACAGCTAGCACTTTCCCACATGCTGATGAGATGCAAGTCTAGCTCCTAAATGGAAACATCAGCCACATCGAAGGCAGGAAATGTCTTTGTTGGTTTTGAGCCATGTTGTGTCATAGCTGACGTTGATACCGATAAATTGCTAATAATTTTTCTTTTACCTTTTCAATGGCCTCAGATGCAACATTTCTCTACTGTTCATGGTTTTCTCCACATCGATGTCCACTGTCTTGAGATGTCTCTTAAGGACATCTTTGTAGTGTAACTTCTGACCACCCCAGCTCGTTTACCTTCCTTCAGTTCATCATAGAAGAGGATTTTCGGAAGCCTGTATTCTGGCATATGGATGCCATGTCCTGACCACCTCAGCTGTGAGGAAGTAACTATTGCTTCTACACTGGGCATTTCAGCTCTTGCTAAAACTTCATTGTTAGGAATTCGGTTTTGCCACTTGATGTTCATGATTTGCCACAAGAGTCTCAGTTGGAGGCTCGCCAACTTTTTCAGATGTCTTCTATACAGTTTCAATGTCTCCACAAAGTAAAGAATAGACGGTATCACCACTGATCTGCAGACCTTGACCTTAGTAGCCAGTTTTATCCCATGCTAAGACCAAAGTCACTTTTTGATGCTTCCAAAAACCCTGGATGCAGTTTGAAGATGTGATGTTATCTCAACATCTGCAAAGTTGTCATTTGTCACTGTGCTACCCAGGTAAGTGAAGGAGTTCACACCCTCGAGAGGTTCACCATTGATGACAATATCTGGTCTAACATTGTTACCAGTTTGTCCGTTGGCTGGTTGGAACAGTAATTTGGTCTTACTTGCATTGATCTTCAACCCAAACTTTGATTCTAGAACGTGTATCCTGCTATTCCCTGTGTATCTGTGAATCTAGGTGGAGGACACAGAAATCTCTATTTGAAGTTCAACTAAAGGTGAGATCGAACAGAAAAAAATGGGTTCCAAAACAGTGCTGCATTAGAATTCACACAACTGTAAAATTTCCTCATTGGAGGCTGATGTTCTCTCAGATCTGACCCATTAATCCAAACCAATTACTAGTAATAGTACTTAGCTTTTATATAGCACTGTTCTGCAGCAGATTTGAAAGCACTGTACAAAGGAGATCAATACCACTATGCCCACTTTACAGAGGCAGAAGGGACATGCCCAAGGTCACCAAAGAGGCTAGTGGCAGAGCTGCAACTAGATACCCCGGGTCTCCTGAATCCCATTTCAGTGCTCTACCCACTAGGCCACAGGAGCTGAGAGCAGCAAGATTGACTGGACTGAAATCAGTGGCATAGCTGGGTATTGAACCCAGATATCCTGAGTTCCAGTCCAGGGCCTTAAGCATAAGATTTCTGGATCAGGCAGAGTAAGGACTATAAGCTGGGTCTCCTACTTCACATGCCAGTGCCCTACCCACCAGGCTATAGAGTGTGACAGTCATTGTGCCAAAAGCATTCTGACCTATGCTACGCCCAATGCAAAAGAACCATACACTCTTGCCAGCACAAATATATTGGTTAATCACGACAGGAAACATGCTTCCATCATATGCATGCTTTAGCACATCTAAAATGCAGCCCAGTAAAAGGGCAATTAGACATTAATACCTGAAGAAATACTTTTGCATTTTATATTTTTTACAAAAGTTTCTCTTTATGAATCATCCTCAGTCATTGATCCATATTCCCTCAGCACAAACCTGTTGTCTTAGGTACAATGTAATCAAACCTTCTAGCTCTGAAATAATTACTGGCAGTACCTTTTTTAAAAAAGGCAAGCACACTGTTACTTGTTTAATATCAAATAGAGTATGACAGAGCCAGCACAATTGCATAATTCAGCCCATCATGTACAAGGCTGTCAGAAAAGCAAAGGCCACAGTTTTGTTGCGGAAACTGCAACTTTTAACACAAAACTGCAACTTTTCATAGTTGCAAATTTGAGTGGCTAGGTGAACCTTTGTGCACCAAATCACAATGCCACTCCCTCATGGGGTCATGAAGTCACTCACCCAAATTTGACCCGGCCCCTCCTCCATCATGCTTGTCTTCGAAAACCCAACAGGACACACAGCGCTTCTTCTGTGTCGCTGCCCTGCTTTGGAAGGCAGGTTGCATGCTGCACTAAAACCACAGCAAAACAAAGCTGCAACTTTGGAACCAGAAATCCTAGAGCCTTAATCATGTAGGAGACTCGAGTGTAAATTGGAGTTCAGGGCACTTGAAGCTTGACTTGGTAAAGTCTGGGGGCATCACAGATCTGATGCATTCATTCAGGAGGGAAGATATAGTCTGCCTCACCCTGTTCATCACCCCTCCACCAGTGGTGGGTTAAAGCTCTGAGGAAGTGTTAGTGGCTAAGGAAGAACCCATCCTGCAAGGAGGTTTTGGAATCAGGCATTTTTCCCTTTACAATGTGTAGAAATAGAGATCAAAATGTCCTTTACTCATATGATGATCAATCTACAGTACATTTATAGAACTTAGCACATACAATTATTCCAGACTCCAGATAGGACCATAAAACCCAGCAATAATATATGGTAGTTAAGAATATGTACTTCCAAAGTTTAGGTCAGGCGTACTGGGATTAGTACAGAAGTACAAACTAATGTCGGTCTGTCTGGCCACATCTTATGGGTGGGAGTAAG
The DNA here is from genome assembly GCF_026122565.2 of Emydura macquarii macquarii. Taxonomy (NCBI): domain Eukaryota; kingdom Metazoa; phylum Chordata; order Testudines; family Chelidae; genus Emydura; species Emydura macquarii. The sequence goes on from NW_027131688.1 coordinate 4,563,897, forward strand.
AGGAGACATTGCTTGTTAATCAAAGTTTAGCAATGTATGGTTTTATTCTGCTAGTTTAGTTAACTATTAAAATTTGTGCCTTGAAGCAGCCACCTTATTAGAAGAGAGCTGATATTCCTTTAAAAAATTCCCACATGACAGACTAATTCTGATTGCTAACTTTCACGTATTAATTTAATAGTTCTGCAGATGGGTTGATACTATCAACCGTTCACTACATCAGTTCTGTTCTGAAATGCCAAAGTCACAAGGACTATATATTTAAATGTGTTTAAGTAAGGCTTCAAAGATCACAAGATGCCTATGTATGAAATATATAACTCTCTATATTTATCTATCTTTATAGGGAGACATAGCAGAAGATATACAGATATATGGACAGATATAAAAAAGTCTAATTTCATTGCAAATTTCTTTCATATAATCTTTCTAGTATCTTTTTAGCTGTACCTCCTCTACACCTTCTGAGGAATACCTCTTTAATCTCTGCTGTCACACTGGAAATGTGCAAATTAGGTTCAAGGATTTATAAGTGGCTCAGGACTGCTTTTGCGGAATAGCAGCATATCTTCAAGAGGGTAAGTACAAATACCGAGATTCACACAAGATGACACAGAAACAAAAGGGCAAGGCAGAGGGCAAAGCAGTAAACAGGCACTTGTTGTAAGAAGCAAATAATAGCCTCACCTGTCTAATCCCTAAACGGTATGCCAGGATGCGGTCCACAGCATCCGGGTTCATTTGAGTCCACTGCAGACTGTAGGAGTAAACCCGGAGTCTGTTCTGCCAGAGGGGGCTGTACGTGTCATAGTAGAACTCCGGGGCATAGGCTTTGCCTGCAGAACACAGACACACAAAAACACAGCATGATAAAACAACACTTCTCAAAATAAAGCTACAATTTTTCAACTGCAATCTCTTTTCACCTCCTGCAGTACCATTTTGTGAAGGGTTCTTTTGCTATAGGGCTTCAAAAGTACATCTCAAGTCTTACTTTAACTTTCTCACCCCTTGAGAAAGAAATGCATTGAGGTCATTCATTTCTCCTTTGTTATGAAGTAATGCTTAAGTGACATTTTTGGTCCAGTAGAAAACTGGTCTGCTAAATAAAGAAATTGTAGGAGAGTAAAGTGTTAAAAGCTGGACAAGTGGTCAGGCCTAAATTACAGGGAACGGGGTCAAGGCAAGGGCAAACCTTATTTCTGTTAATTGGTGTGAATTCTAGTTAGAGTCTTATCTTTTTCTTCTTTTCCTCCCTTCCTGGCCATCTGTGCTGGGAATGAGGTTAATAAAATACCTATTGCTATTTCTGTGCAAGGCCTTGGTGGGAAGAAAGCATTATCTTCCTTCCCCCTTGGCATGCCTTTACTTCAAAGAATCTTAGTGTAAAATGTATAGGTTTTAAGGTGATGTGCCTGACCTCTGTATGGTCATCCTGTAAACAACAAACAGGGGCAGGTATAATTATATTCATTATGTAGCTGTTAATATTCATATTATAAGTGTCAATGTAACCAAATACGGGTCTATGGGGAGTTGCTGAAAATGTACACATTTACATACTGTTATGGATAAAAGAATTATAAAGTAACCCCTCGTTGCTCACTAGTGGGGTTGAGGTGGAACGAGCAGGCAATAAAGGGTTCTGTCTCTCCAATCCACCCCGGGACAACCTGTTTGGTTATTTCTAACAGAAATCTTCTGCAAAGAAATGCTTAATATCTTAAATGGGGATATTCAGATCATTATGCCTCCAGATCCTCTGTGGGACAACTATGTTAACCATAGCTGCCATAGTTAACACAATAAATTCTAAATGACATCATGTACCATAACTTGAAATAGAGATATTTCAGCTTATTCTTGCCTTCATCATTTCTTCTCTTCCTCAGCCCCCAAATCACAATAATACAAGTCTTCTTTCCAAACAATTTACATGTACAGGATTATGCATCAATATGCCCAGATACATCCTTTCCACACATCAGTCCTAGCCCTATGAATGTACAGCTATATCAGCAGTACATTATTTAGATACATATGCGCACAATACACACAGAGCTGGAAGTGGCATTTTGAAATACACTCTGATATACTAACAATTACCATAGTGTCTGTATTTTTGTTCCTTAAATTAGGAAAAGCCTAATATGATTTGCTGTACATATAATGAAATGATATTTGAACTCCTATTAGAATGCAATCACTTGGGGTATTTCTTTACTCAAACACAGAAATGCCATTAACACAACCACATGCAAATTAGATTTCACATCATAAATTACTTGTGCATAGCATCAACTTGGCACAATATCAGCGCCCTTAATAAAGAAGTGGCTTTTGCTTGCATTTAGAGCTGGTTGATGAATCTCTGAGGTAACCATAATTCCATTGGAATATACATTTCCTGTTGAAATTGAAATGCTTTGCAAAATAAGATCAATTTTGCTAGAATGTTTTTTTCAGATGAACCCCCATCTTCCAAAAGTATAACAATGTCAAAATGAGAGGTTTCAGCATTTTCACAACAAAACATTTCAACTTTTCTTTTTGAAACAGGTGTGAATTCTCCATTACTGGCAATTTTTTTAAATCAAGATCAGATTTAAAAAAAAAAAAAAGAAGATATGTTGTAGTTGAAACAGGAACGATTTCAGGGAAGTTCTGTGGCTGCATTATACCGAAAGTCAGACTATATGATCACAGTGGTCCTTTTTGGCCTTGGGATCTATGAAGTGACTTTTTGGTTTCGATTTTTTAAAAAAATTGTATAATATTATGTATTATAAAAGAATACAAAATTTTAAAAAATTAAAACCATAACAAAAAGAGTTTGATTTTATAGAAACATTTTTGTGATTGACACAAAACTGATTACTTTATGTTTTTAATTTTCCTGTGAGGAGAATTTCAAAATTTTCAATTGTCATTCCAATTTGGAATGAAATCACATTTTGAAATGTCAAAATACTTCATGAAATGGAACCTCTGTCTCCTGCCCAGCTCTGTCTACAGTGTCAGCAATTGTTAAATCATCAGACAAGCAAAAATTGGTTGTGTTGGAGTTAGAGTTGTAACTCTTAAAACATTGTTACATTTTTATCAAAAGAAACATTGCAAAGCCAAAAAATGTTAAGTTTAGGTAAAATTTGAAAAAAATCAAACCCTCAAGTTTAACAAAGTTTTTGTCCTTAAGTATTTAAGAAACTTTACAAAATGTTCTGAAACAGATTGCTAAACCATATTGTCTATGAGAGATTGAATATATTTGTATGCTGTGAAATATTAGTGTGGTATAAACAACTGCAAATCTCATTGTGTGGATTAAAATCTCCACTGGAGCGAAGAGCATGGAAGTGTCTTTAATGGGATTAGATACTCCAGAAGAGTCCATGAGAAATATTGGTCTTGGTGATTTGATGCTCTTGGAAACCCTCTTCCAGGCCAGACCTTTCCAGGCCTTTTACTGACTCTGTCAACCTGATCTCCCTTCTTCGGTGTCCAGACCCGCTGACATGACAATGTTTGCAGCCTGCAGCTATGCACATTGTGACACCCACATCAGATCTCCTTGAGATTACAATGCGAGTATTCTAAACACTCTCTAATATCGCCTGGGTCTAATTACCCACGGACATGAATATTAAATGAAGCTCTCATCTGGCAGATGACCACAGGTGAAATCCCAGCCCCGCTGACGTCAGTGCATGGTTTATCATTGATTTTAATGGGCCTCAGACTTCACTCCACATGTGCAACATACACTTCAGGCCGACTGGCTTGGTTTGGATCCAGCTGGAGAAGAGTAGGATCAAAACTAAGTCCACGACCAAAAATGAGTAACAACTTTAATTATACAGGGTGGCTAGGTTTCAGACCTCTCCGTTGCTGAGCCCAGCATAACCAAATGGAGTTTGAGGGCCAGGCATTTTCACAGACTGTATCACTGTTAGAAGCAAAGGTCTCAGCTATGAGACAAACACTTTGGCAAGCATAGACCAGGTTCTTCTGTGTTGAACACAAGCCAAGATCCACCTGTTACATTCTGCCATCTGAAAGATGAAGGGAAGGTGTCAAAGGTGAGAAACTACTTATAAAACTTGATGCTGTACCCACTGAAGTCAAAAGATGTTCTCCCATTATCTTCATTGGAAATAGAACGAGACCTTTATTCGCCAAAACACTAGACCATACCTCTTCTCTCTCTATCATTTTCCTGTTGCTGCAGAGACTTGTGCGATGGAAGAAATTAAGAAGTACAAAGACTGAAGGAACAACAACACAGTGAAAGTATAGTGCACTGGCCTAGCATGTATGATCATGTCTCCCTCGAGTAGCTGTCCCCTGCAACAATGGTATACAGCCTCTGACCATATCACAGCTAAAGAAGTTCTCCTTTAACTTTAGTGCTAAGGGCTTCTGCTTTAGATACAGAGGGTCTTTGGCTTCATTATCACTCATAACTATATAGACAAGGGACCATCATTGCTACTGAAGCCTCCTCATCCAGAAACCTAAAAGCCTGAACAGCTAGGAAGGTGGGGAAAAGTGAAAAAAGGAAATGAAATGGGAGATGAAAAATGTAACGAGAAAAGACAAAATCCCTTGAACCAAACTACACTACTCAAAGCACTTCACCCTGACATTTATTTCAGCAGTAATGATTAAGGCTCAGGGCATTTCCTGAGGATTAATGAGCCTCTGAGGCGAAGGTGAGAGCCATTAACCTCAGTCAGTCATTGACTCCTATGGAAATTTCCTAGGCTGAGAATATTATTTCTACCACAAGTAGCTGCTGGAGGAAAAGTTTAGAACTAATTAGATGAAAAAGTCCCATATCTTTGTAATGTTCCATTCTGTTGCTGCCATGTTATGCCATGGAGAGACAAACCTATATTTATGATGCACACTAACCCTTTATTACTTTAATTTTTTTTTTAGATGCTCATACTTATCTTTCTCAAGAAAAAAATCACAAGGGAGTTTAAGCTCCTCTCTTGTGTCTACCTTCACTGAGTACACTTTTGCTGAATGCAAATAATAATCTTCCCAACTCTACTGCAGATTATCATAATGGCATCTTATCTCTAGCAGTAGGCATCCTTCGGTCTCGAGAGTCCAGGGATATGTGCCCAAGGGGTAAAAAATGTGTTCAGTTGGTTTTATGGCAGCCATGGCTGTGGCTGAAGAGACCCACTTGAGGGAGACAATCTTTGCCACATTTGTCACATTTAATGTGACATTTTGACTCTCCGGGCTGCGCCTTCTGCAAGCTCTTTTCTCCTCTGCTAAGATGGACTGCTTCCTCTCATAGCTTTGAAGACCTTTATTGAGCTCTGGTTTCCAAAAGCTGAGGTCCTGAGTGTGATCTTCCCAGTTATCCATATCCATGTCCATTTCTTTGAGGTCTTGCTTGCACAAAACCTTAAAACGCAATTTTGAGCCTTCTTTAGGTCTTTTCCCAGATGCCATTTCACCACAGAGGATATCCTTTGGGAAGCACCCATCATTCATTTGGCACACATGCCCAAGCCAGCGGCGGTGTCTCTGTTTAAGGAGTAAACTCAACTGATCGGGTTTAATTTTCTTTAAGTGATCAGGAAAACAACACACACACTTCTGAATTGAGATAAGCCTGAGAAGCCTCAGCCCAAAAAGCCTACTGTTCGGAGGGTGAGGGAAAGTTATGCAGAGAACTGAATACAGTATTTGCTCTTAAGAGAGACACCATAATGTGTCTGAGCCTTTCATCTATTCGCTGCTTTGTGCTCACCCAGAAAACACGCCACAGCATCAGAATCTGAGCAAAGTGCAGGTGTTAGATTCTAGCTGTTTGTTTATATTTTCATTCATCCACTTACTAATCAGTACTTATCATATTAGCTAACCATGGCATCTACATATTTAGAGCCTTTGATCTACACACAGAAGTCCCAGTGATGTCATTAAGAGTTGCAACATGGATCATGAGCAGTATATGTCTCTTAGCAGTAATGTCATTATAGCATAATATATGCTAGACCTTAATGCTTACGATGAATTCATTGTGTCTAGTAGTGATGTTACCTACAAATAACAACCCCAAGATAACCTTGTTAACTGTTCAGGTTACTTTCCTTTACTTTATTTGCAGATCCGTAAAATGGAGTAACTAAACTATTTTAGTGTATGCTATTTATATTTAGGAGACGTTGCTGAAATATTCCAGACAATGTTTCGATGAATCTGGACACATAGGTGAATGAAAGACAGAAATGGATAGATTTAAGCAGCAGGATGCAACTTTATCAATTTAACAATGGGAAAGGACTTGCTATCCACCCATCATTTCTCACATACCAGGCATTTAATTGGGTCCAGTGCAGGGTTATAGGATTCCCAACACATAACCAATAACTCAGGGTAGACTCTCCTCATCCTAACCCTAGGATTCAACTCACTTATGAATCCTCTTGGCCCCCACACTCTGCAAAGGGGTAAAAGATACCAAGGGGACCTTCAACCTGTGAAGACTTCATAGATTTTACAAACAGATTATAGGGAACATTGTGATCATCTAGTCTGACCCCCTGTATAAAAGAGGCCATAGGACCTCCCTGAATTAATTCCTGCTTTAACTAGAGCATAACCTTTTAGAAAAAAAAAATCCAATGTTCATTAAAAAATTTCCAGTGACGCAGAGTCCATGTCAACCCTTGGTAAATTGTTCTAATGGTTCATTAGTCTGACTATTAAAAGTTTGTACCTTATTATATAGCCTAAATACGTCTAGCTGCAACTTCCAGCCATTGGATCTTGTTATACTTTTGCATGCTAGACAGAAGAGCTCTCTATTATCAGATTTCTATTCTCCTTGCAGGTTCTTAAGGACTGATCAGGCTGCTCCTTAACCATTTCTTTGTTAAGATAAACAGATCCATCTCCTCGAGGCTATCACTACAAGGCAGGTTTTCCAATCCCTTAATCATTCTTGTGGCTTTTCTCTGAACCCTCTCCAATTTATCAACATCCTTCTTGAATTGTGGACATCAGGACTGGACACGGTTTTCCACCAGTGGTTGGACAAGTGACAAATACAGAAGTAAAATAATCTTTCTATTTCCACTGGAGAGTCCCCTGTTTATACATCCAAGGATTGCATTAGCTCTTTTGGCCATAGTGTTGCACGGGGCGCTCATATTCAGCTAATCCCATATGACTGCTAAATCTTTTTCAGGGTCACTGCTTCTCAGGACAGAGCACCTCATCCTGTAAGTATGACCTGCATTTATGACCTTACATTTGCTTGTACTGAAAGAAACATAGTTTGCTTGCGCCCAGTTTACCAAGTGAGCAAGATTGCTCTGTATGAGTGACCTGTTCTCTTCATTATTTACCACTTCCTCAGTTCTTGTGTCATCTGCAAACTTTACTAGTAATGATTTTATATTTTCATTTAGGTCATTGATGTAAATGTTATATAGCATAGGTCCAAGAACCAATCCCTGCGGGGCCTACTGGAGACACACCCATGCGATGATTCCCCCATTTACAGTTACATTCTGACACCTGTCTGACCGTTTTCATTCCAGGTAACATGCAAGGTTGATTTTGTATTGTTCTAGCTTCTTAATCAGAATGTCGACTGGTACTAAGTCAAATACCCTACAGAAATCTAAGTATGTTTCATCAACACTGTAACCTTTATCAACCTAATTTATACTCTCATCGAAAAAGATCGTTAGTTTGACAAGATTTATTTTCTATAAACCCATTTGAATCTCATACCAGCCATTCCATCATTTTGTCCACGATAGATCTCAGACAGACAGGCCTATAATTACCCAGGTCATCCGGTTCACTTTTTAAAATATTAGCAAAACATTAGCTTTATTCCAGTTCTTTGGAATCTCCCCAGTGCTCCAAGATTTCTGGAAAAAAATCAGGTCTTTCTTCCCCTTCTCCTTGGAGGCAAAAGATCCCCCAGCCATACCTTGGCTTTCATTCACCTCTGGGATCTGGCCCTTTTATTCTTTATCTGCACTGGACATCAGCCACTAGTCGAGTCAAGCTAAACCTTCTTGCCTTACTTCATAGCATTAAAATTCCTATTCTGACTTCTTTTAAACTAACCCTGACACCACAATATTGTGAGGAGTAAAAAAAAAAAAAAAAAAAAACCTCCAGTCTCTGCCAGCATAGCTCAATGGGGAAAAAAAAAACAAAACCTCCTTCCTAATCCCCAAAACAGGCCCTCTCTCAGACCACTGGCATCCTGGAAACACAGTGCAAAGTTCCGCAGTTACAGGGAGGCAGAGCAGAAATATGGCAAGATGCTACACACTGAGAAGGGGGCTGTGAAAGCCAATCAGCTCCCTTCATCCCTCTCTGGCTGGCCAATTGGAAGCAAAGAAGCCCCTCCTCCAGACACATTCCCATGTGTACTTAGAAGTACAAGGAATGGCGTGGCTCCAGCATGTCTGGGCATGAGTTCTCCTCTCTCAGGATTTGGCCATCTCCTTGCTGATCTGATCAAACTCTGCTGCCCCCCTGCCCCTTAACTGACATAAGGAGGGGCATTTTTATACCGCTTCACTCATGTGTCTGTGTATGTGAAAGAGAGAGAGAGAGAGAATGTGTCTATCTCATCATCACTGTCTGTTGATAATCAGCCTTCCTGCAGAGGTAGAAATGGAAGCTTTGTAACATTGGAAGGGGCAGTTTCCCAGCGGAACACTAGCCCTAGCATTTCTCGAAGGATCAGACTTTAATGTCACGAACGTTTTGTGTCTATTAAAGGAATTGTAGAAGTGCTTTAAAATGTGCTAGTTTCAGTTATTCTCTCCCTCTCTGTCCTGCACTGTTGGACTCACAGTAACTGGCTTTACCCGAGGAAGGATACAAAAATAATAGTCAGACATTTGTTTATCTCCACAAAACATTTCTAAAATAAAAATGTCTTTCTGTGCATGATGTGGCATGTATAGAATACATGATGGCGGGCTGGGAGAGACAGAATTTGACTGTGCTCCTTTGCTATGACTTGTATAATGTATACGGATGGATACAGAGACAGAATGGTTGCATTCTGAGTCCTCTCACACAGCTAAAGGAGGCTGTGGATTTTTCAGCTTCTGTCCACCCTAGCGCATCAAAGCAAATATGCATGCTGATGTGTGTGCTAATATTGCTTCACCAATGTGTGTCCCGTAAGGTCTAGCTTCATAGTCAGCGGCACACAGGTGCACAGAGGAACTAGTCAAGCCTTTAGCTGGAATAGCTACTCAGGTTAAAAAACACATGTTCATCAGCCAGCTCTCCCTTGGATTCAGATGTAATAAAGCGCATTGGTGGAGCTAGAAGCCGTTATCTGGAAGTGGTTTGTGGGGGCTGAGGGCCTGGGCAGCAAGGGGGCCACACATGAACTGTTACACACGAGGCCCCACAAATGACTGAGAAGTGACAGGGTTTTTCCGTAAGTGGCACCATCCTTCAAAATCTTCTTGTTGTGTACATCTACATTTCTGAACAACGCACACTCATTTCCCTGACAGTGTGCAGGAAAGGAAATCAGCTCAACGGCATTAAAGAAAATGTTACGGCAGATGGTGTTAAAAGCATTATAGTTTTCTGATGGATGCGAGTTGTTGAGTTCCAGAACTTAGTTTTCATAATTACCTATTTTGTAAAGAATGAGAGAGTGGAGCAAACAAAGAAATAAGCAGCAATCTTTACATTTCCAGTTCCTGAACGTTACTGAAAAGTCCACAGGACGCACTACGTTACTACTATTATTCCATACAGTTTTTCTGAGGCCATTCACATTTCTTGGGCTGCTACTTCCACACATCATTTTAATTATTTGTCGTGGTACATTCTAAAATACTGGTGAATATGTGTTCAGCAAGGTACTGGGGGAGGGAGGTACTATGGCCCCAACTCAGCAAAACATTCAACACAGCTAACTTTAAACATATGCTGAAGTCCCACTGCAGTCAATAAGCATAAGCTTAGGTGCTGCCTAAATACAGATTGAGTGAAGCACATGTCTATATATTTCTTGACCTGGGATCTAGATATACTACACTGCCTTTTATCCCTTAAAGCTTCAGAAACTAAAACAATGTTCACAGGAGAATTATTTTTTTTCTAAGTTGTCCATGTATAGTTTCCAAGAACAGTAGTACAAGAAATCATGTTCCAGGAAATGTATCATATGCCATAATGTGTATTGTATCTTTAAATTATATTGGGTACAGACAGTATCCCTTAATTTCAAGCTATGACAATAAACTCTACATTTTCTCCCTAATTATACCAGCCAACTACAGATGGAGTTTCAAAGTACCAGCTTTGTGTTTATTCTATCTTGTCATGCAGAGACCAACGGAAATAGATCTGCAGGCAGGGCACCACTAAAAGTGACATCTTTAGTAGATATGGAGATTGTTATTTCACTTCTTTGTCTGTTTATGTTCCCCTCCAGCTTCATATCTATTTCTGCTAATTTGTTTGGAATTAGTTTATGAATGCAACATCCTGACTATCTCTGCTCCATTTTGGGGGAACATTCCCCATTTTGGGGGAACATTAACCTGACACGAGAAGCATTTCAGCAGAAGAGATGATCAGGATGTATTTGCACGTTTAAAAAGAAGCTGTAAACAGTTAGAGAAAAACAAATCACAGATTTACAAATCCTTCCCTTTGGAAAATGTAGCTGCACGCCTCTCCTGAAATGCACATGGACTATAAATCCTAAATGGAACAATATATTTAACTGTGTAAAATACTGCAGGATGTGGTGTATGAAAGACGCTACACATTATTGACTTGCATTTTATTGCACAATATATATTTTATGAAGGATTTCCAATAAAAACAGAAGGCACTTTGTATTCTGTACTTGCATACGTGAAAGGAAACATTCATCTTCCCTCCTCAGTCCAGATCCTCTCACCAGATCAAAGCCTGGTCCCACATCCACATTCTCCTCCTCATCTCTGGTGAGATCTGCCTCAAACCTGGTCCTCTCTCCGCCCCACCCATCCCAGAACCTCAGGTCTATCCTCCTCCTTTCTACTCCCTTCTCTTGCTGTCCCTGGAACTGCCACTCCATCTCCCAAAGATCGCAGCCCCGCCACTGCCTCTTAATACCTTGCTCCTCCGGCTCCCGGCTCTCGCAGAGATCTAGATCCCTTCGTCTGACACAGCCGCCCTCTCCATCTCTCACGCTCCCCGCCCTGGGTCAGACCCTGGTGAGCATGTTGGGATTTTCCTCTCCCTCCTCCCACTCTTGCAAGCAGACATTCATCACATCCCACGCTAATGACTTCTAGTCTGCTCTCAGCCCCCTCCTCCCTTCCGCCCATTCGTGGGTTGTTTATTCTCCCCGTGTGTTGCTCTCCGCCACGCTTGACTCTTCTCCCTCCTTCTCCCACAGCCAGGTCCCTGCCAATCCTAAGACCTGGCGCATCCACAACAGCTGTTTCCTCCATACCCGCTCTTACCCGAGGGAGTATCCCTGGCAGGAATCCCAGGGCCAGGCTGACTTCCTCCACTACAAATTCATTCTCTCCTCTTTCAGTCATGACATCTTCATAGCCAGGCAACTCTGCTTCTCCACCCATTGCCCACACTCCCAGCTGCCTTTTTGCAACCTTTGACACCCTTCCTCCTCACCTTCTCGTCCTCTTTCCCCCCACTCTCCTAGAACCCTTTCTTCCTTCTCCCCTGTCATGGACTCAAATGTTTACCATCTGCTCTCCTTCTCTGACCCCGCCATCTATCCAATGGACTTCCTCCCATCCTGCCCCAGCTCCTGATTTCCCTCACTCCCACTCTCATCCCAGTCTTGCTTTTCTCCTGAGACCCTCACTGTCCTTTGGTTCTTCTCCCTCACACTGTGAACGTAACGTAATTTCTTCCATCTTGAAAGGTCCATCCTTGATGGCACTTGCCTCTCCACCTACTACCCATCTCCCTTCTTCCTTTCATTGAATGTGTTGTCTACAAGGGTTGTCTTGAGTTTCTTGTATCCACTTCCATGTTAGATCCTCTCCAATTCTGCTTCCACCCCTTGCATTTCACTGAAAGTGCTCTTAAAACAGGGGTGGGGTTCCAGTAGGCTCTTTCCTTGGTCCCCTTCTGTTCTCTACCTACACCTTGTCTCTGGAAAATTCCATTAACAAATTCAACGATCATCTCTATGCAAATAACACACAGATCTACCACTGTACTGCAGACCTATGTCCTTCAGTCCACACTAAAATCTTAGCCAGTCTCTCTGGGTATGTCTACCTTCCCACTGGAAGGTGTAATTTCCAGCTGGAGCAGACAAGCCCTCACTATTTCTTTACGAGCCAGTGAACTAAATAGATAAGTGTAGCCATGGGGATGCAAATAGCAGGGAGTGGGGGCTACCCTCCCCAAATATGTGCTGAGGGTCTCAGCCAAGATTGCACTAATTAAATCTGGCCCTTCCTACCACTGCAGCTATGCTTCTATTTTTAGCACACAAGCTCAATCACAAATCAGGTATGTCTACTTGAGATGGAAATTACACCTTCCAGCTCAAAAGTAGACATGCCTTCTAACATCTCCTGATGGAGTGCTTGCCATGATCTCCAGGTCAACATGGCGAAAACACAACTCTGAATCTTTCCCCCCAAAGTCTCCATGCTACCTCCATTCTCGATCACTGTCGACACCACCATCATCCTGCCTGTCACTCAGACCTGTAAACTGGGTGTGGTCTTCGACTCAGACCTCTCCCTAGATCCTACCATTCAGATTCTTTCTGCAGACATCACAGCCTTCCTATCCATCCACACAGCTAAAACTCCAAGCTCTCATCATCTCACATCGCAATGACTGCAACATCCTTTTCTCTGGCATGCTCCTATAAAGTTAATTTTCCTAGCTCATCAGGTTACTTTGACCATGTCACCACTCTCTGCATCCCTCCATCGACTCCCCTTGCTCCACCTCATCAAACGTAAAGCTACTTGTCTTCACATTCAGGGTTTTTTTTGCCAATCCCCCCCACAACCTATAATCTCTCTTCCACTACTGAGATGTGGATTCCATCTCTGCATTGCCCAGGGTTCCAGTCTTCATTGCCCACCTGTTACATTTTCAAAAAAGCACCTTTGTGCTTTCTCCCATGCTGCCCCTCATGCTTGGGAAGATCCCCTGGGAAACATCCACAAAGTCAGCTCTTTGTCCTCTTTCAAATCCCTCCTTTAAACTCTACTTTACTGTGATGCTTACGAAACACAACAAAAAACTTGACAATGGTTACTGCAGGTGTGCTGGGACCACAGCTTAACATGGTGACCAACACTGTGTCTATTTCGTTGTGCTCCCTCTTTCTGCATCCACCTGTCATCTTGCACTTAGATAGTAAACTCTTTGGGGCAGGGACTTTTTGTTCTGTGTTTGTCCACTGCCTCACACTTTGTGGTCTGATCTGTGACTAAGGCTGCTCAGTGCATCCACAATAAAAATAACATATAATAGTTTGGCACTTTGTGTAGAAAGGATGATTTTGGAATATTCGAGCAACCAAGTACCAAGACTCATTTTTTAAAACAGATTTAAATAAATTGCAAAGAGGTATTTTCTTTTTCCAGATGTTTTAACAATCATCGCTTCCAAATATAGGAAGCTTTTGCTCTGAACCAATAAACTGGTGTCTCAGTTAATACTTCAATTAATGTAAGAGTGAGCAGTTATAGCAAATGCCTCACATTTCATCTAAAGTATCTTCTCCTTCTCTGCATTCCTTTTACTTATTTCTGTCCCTTCTTTTTACTGTGATTCTTCTGAACCAATCATAGGTGTGAAACTATAGCAGTTGGACTGCTGTGATCTCCTAACGTGTGTTGTCGGTGATAACCAAAAGTGACATCTGCTGGCTGAACTGTGGAAGAACTCACATGATTTTCCCTTTTCTGAAATTTCCATGGTAGTATTTGCTGTGAGAAGCATTTTTCCCTTTTTACTTGAAATCAGACAATACTGAGTATTGAACACATTACTCCTCAGCTGTAATGTGCTTTAAAATGAATTATTTTGGTCTTAACAAGTCATTTGAATATCTACAAAAGATTCAAGATAAATTGAAATTGATTATATGAAATGTCTTGGTAAAATTTCTTTGAGCTGTCTTTCAAACTGGTCAACATAATCCGCATGATGACTCAAGATACTTGGAAAGGTAAATATATAGGAACCGGATTAGTTTGGAACTCTCTCTGGTGTTCAAAATTCTGTCTTCTTATCTTAGTCCTTTCAGATGTATATAAGGGTCATATTTACCCGCATAGTAAATAAGGACTAATATATCTACATACACCGCCCCCCCCCCCAGAGATCAGTTACTGGCATGTGCAGAAAAATAGTGAAGCAGGAAACAAAGTGGAATTTACATAAGTAGTGGAAGTAGTAATTTATTTGCCCATGGAGCTGCCTTCACTAAGGTAATCCAATGGGATTTAAAACATAAGAATTGCAGTGGAGGGGAGGGGGCAGTGCTGCAGATCTGATAAAGGAAGGACCAGTGTAAGAATTAAAGTAGGCATTATATGGAAAGAAGAACTGAATGTCACCAAGAGACTGGTAAACAATAATATCTTGTCAACTCATGTACATGCAGCAAAATACAGCATCTAAGTAAGAGGGGATGAAAATGGAAGCTTTTGACTGTGTCTGAAAAAAAATGTCCCCAGATTAGATAGCAACACTGAATAACCAAAGAAAAACGGCATGACAAGTAATCATTTGTATCCAATACAGTGCAGTCCTTTGGGATTAAGTGCTATACAGGAGTGCTACTGCACTTAACAGAAAGGAGCCCTGGAACTGTTCTGACACTTTGCTATTCCATTATTTCCAAATTGTCTTAGTTAGTTAGTACGTAGCTAGCATTATTTACAGCTCACGTGGAACTACCCTCTTCTGGAATCATGAGACAGCAGTCTAACTAAAGTTCTGCAGTACAGGGTGGTGAATTCAAAGTATGTGAATTCCTGGTTATCTGACACACTCTGAAACCAAAGGTTTTCCTCTGTGATTTAAATTCATACTCAGCAGGCATTATCCAGGTTTATCTGGCAAGATTCACCACTGCTGTCCTGTTGCCAGTGTAACCTCTCCTTGCCAATGCTCCTTAGGGTTGGCCGGAAAACAAGAATTCCATTTCACACAAAACGTTGAGGTTTCGAGATTTGTTTTCATTCCACATTAGATCAAAAACTAGCTTTTTAAATTTATTTATTTTGTGAAAAACCAGACAGAGTGCTTCCCAGTTTCAAATAAGTCTTCCTCCCAGGCAGGGACACACCTTCTTCCTCTCTCTTCATTTTACAGTCATTGAGTTTCTATTGTTTCTATCCTATATCCCTGATACGTGAGTGTCTTGCTAACGAAGAAACAGCTCCATTCAGCTCAGACAACCAGAAAGCAATATACAAAGTGACCCATACCAAGCCCAAAACCAAGCATTTTGGAGGAAGAAAGTAAAATACCAAATAGCGAATTAACTCCCTCCTTCCTTTCCAACATCAATATTTAAATAAAATGTTTAGCTCTTTTCTCGGCACCTCTCTGGATAGCACTACATTGGCAATGCTCTAGGGCTCTCTGTGACGCTGTGTGGAATATGAATGACCATTCATTATATTACTGATACCAATGTTACAGAATTGCAATACATATCGGGTAGGATATGCCAGGCAAGGTACTGATGGAAAAGTCATGATTCGCTAAGATTGATAAGCATGTTTATATGTATGTATCAATTTTTTATTATGGGTTCTAAATCTGGATGGTATATTTGTATTTCAAACTTGTATTGTGTTTCTGGACGACACCCCAGACAGGATGGTAGCAGCCCTATGTGCATTTAATGACTCATCAAAGGAACTCAAATGTACAATGAATACAGTGAAAGAACCCAGGGGCTGCACCTATGAGTCATCAGGACATGTAGGGACATGCCTGTGGTCAGAGGGACTGCAAGTGCTTCTCCCTACCCATGTGTTGTGAGTTTGTGTTTGAAACAAGCCACATGGCAGACCAGAGACTATAAAATGAAACCGCATCATCTCCATCTTGTCTTCATTCTCGCTTCCTACCTCTGGATCAACTATTCTACACCTTAAGCTGTGAAACAAAGGACTGACACCCATCCAGGTACTGAATGCACACCGGAGGAATTGTACAAGCCTGCAAATGCCATGATTCTGCTAAGAACCTGATATATATGGACTTTGAAGACATTTCTATGTATCTCATTGCTTCGATCATTTAACATCTCTCATCTTGTGTGTTTCTTTCTTTTTATAATAAACCTTTAGTTTTAGTTACTAAAGGATTGGCTGGCAGCGTGGTATTTTGGGTAAGAACTAAACTTCTATTGATTTGGTGCTGTGGCTGACCCTTTGGGGCTCAGAAGAACCTTTTTGGTAAATGGATCAGAGTTTAAACAACTTATTTCTTTACTGGACCTAGTGGCTGATTGGGAGCCGGAGACTGAAATGGAGTAAAGGGGGCTGTGTATTTCTTGTTGTAGCTTCTTGATAGCCAGTGTGGGAAATCCAGAGCACTGCTGTGACTGATCGGGGAATCTAACATCCGTGTTACCCACCAGTTCTGGGAGAATCTGTTCTTGCCTGTCCCGACCTTGGCATTTTCAAGTGAGCTACCCTAGCCACGGACGGGTCACACTCTTTAACATAAATGCCTCATGCTCTATAGGATAAAAATATTTATTAAATTATTTTTAGTAACCCTCGTAAGCAGGGGTTTTTTGGTTTTTAGAGTGTTCTTGCTCATGCATGCTTCTTAAAAATAATTTTTTTAGGCCTGTGAACAGCAGAGAATAATCAGAAACCCTCATACACTCTGCATCCAAACTATAGAAGATTTTTCTCTCTCTTCATAGAATAGTCAACATTCCCTGTAAACAGAGGACAACATGAAATAATCATCTGCAAGACTTGACCCGTACATACTTAAGAATTGTTTGCATCATGTACAGCAATGGTGGCAAGTTATATATTATGAGATGACAGAAGTTTGCCTCCCAGGCAGATAGGGCTATTGGCATCAGTAGCTGAAGAACAAAAGTTCACTTATAGCGAGTGCTGGCTTTTTAAAAGTTGCGACATTATTTACTCTGATTATTCTAATTGCAGAGAGCAGCCTGTGGTCAATCAAAAGGGATCCTTTCACCTAAATCATTAATCTCTTATTCATAAATATTGCAGATTTCCAGCTCCTTAGTAACAATGTCATTTTTTCTACCCATAATATATGGTAAAAATGGAAAGAAGCTATTCTGACATGCCTTAGAATGGGCAGGTTATAGTAATATCACACTTGGGAAAGCACTATACCGAGACTGCCTTGATGGAGCTTATTTTCCAGACATGGAGACATGCTGTAATACCCTTACACCTGTTGAATAGTACTTTCAGCCACATGCAGTGACGTCAATGAGCTTATTTGCAGGGCAAAGTGATATTCAGAATGTGTATCAAAACCTGGCACAACCATGTTTTTCCACTAGCTTTCTAGTATCATTGCACAAACACATCCCTCCCAGGGTAGCCTAGTAATCATCTCTTATAGGGAACCATTAATACTGCTGTTGGGAGGGTGCTGAATCACTATGAAGTATTGTAATTGACAAACTTGGTAAGTCTGAATTTGCTGGAAGATTCTGGGAGCAGGGCCTCTTAGCATTATTCGGAATGTATGAAAAATGACTGAGAATGCTAGAATTGCACCTGGTACTGACATGAACCATAACTGTTTAACCTGGGGTCCTGTGCATATTTGTGCTGATCTGGAGGGCCAATGGCCATGGTCAGTCAATGGCCATTTCAACTAGTGTGCACGTGGAAGACACGTAAACGGTGGACTTGGAACTAACTGACTTTGGTCAATTGACCATATCGGGCACAACATTAGGTGCCTAGGTGAATAACTGACAAATGAAAATGTCGGCCAATCCTTGGTCCATCCCTATAGTCCCTTCAAAAATTATAAAATGCTAGATGAAATGCTACCAGGGCATATTTTGGAGACATGTGACTCCTTTGAAAAAGGGTATAACTACTGGAGGAAAACACACACACATATTTGAAGAGGCTAGTGATACTATAGGACAGAAGAGGGTCCTGGGGTAGCCAACACCCTACTACGGGGGACTTCGGAGACAGAGAGTCTCGGGGGAGCCAAATCCTACCACAAGAGAACACTAACAAGCCAAAGGGCTGAAGAAAAAGAAAAACAGCCTCAGCTTAGAAATGGTAGCTATACCTTCTTTGTTTGCTAATCAGGATACTATGTGGGGCCAACATAGTTACTGAGGCTTTCTGATTGGGGAATTGAGGCTTATTTAGAAGAGGCATTGTATAACCTTTCTTTGCTGCCTGTCTGGGATCCTTTCAAATAAATAGCTTTGCATTGAAGAAAATTAAATCCACGTTTTCATTGGCACTGATACTGTAAGTTTTGCCCAGCTGTGTGCCTATAAGAAGGTCCAGTTCATCAACTGCATTCATTATTTTTTGTAGTCTGTACCTGATAATCATATTTATGGAAATGTTCATGGCTAGAACAGGATTTATAAATAAACACAATCCTGACCACCTCACATAACCTTTGTTTTTCCAAACATCCCCACTTGGAATTAATTACTATCACCTTTAGAAATTGCTATCCTTAATACAAAAGGGCTCTTGAATGGTTGAAAGTCAATACAAACAACTTGTGACCTTTGAGGGAAAGGTCAGATTTGGTGGGATTTTCTATACTCAGCAGCCCATAGTGAATAAATGAATACATTTCAAGTTTTAACTCAGCTGAACCATGGACATTTATCAGTCAGTCAGTCAGTCAGGGCCTGATTCACAGACCATCCAAGTTAACAGGAGTCTTTCCCATGACTTCCAATGGGCTTTGGACCTCTACATCGATGAACAAGCACAATGAAGACAATAACAATCATCTTTGTTCCATTAAATTGCACAATGGCTAGTACTGCCCTGGTCAAGCGTCGGAGGTGCTCCAGTTACCTGTCTCTGAGTAGTTAGTTACAGCAGACCAGCTCTTCCATCAGTAGTGAGGTCAGCAGGAAACAAATTAAAATCAATAGCCTGCATGAATTGGAAATGATGTCTTTTATACTACTCTTTTCCTGTAGTTTGAGGAGATATTGTTGGCTCAACAGTTTTCTATTTTAACTCCCATAGTCAGAGAGTCATTTAATTAAAATCATATAACAGCTTTGTCTAGCAGATGATTCAAAAAGAATATTTAAAATTGTAGTGCTAACTTAAAGGAAGTTTTACGACTTAACAGGTGTGCAGACAGCAGACGTATGGTCGCAGATTATTTTATAGCGTCTGTCGCTGGTGCCTGTAATTGGGATAGTGTAGTGTATTTTTGGAAAACAAAGACATTCCAACTAGTGATGGGAGGGATTTATGGGACTGCTCATGGGCGTCTATTCTTATTTCTTATTTTTGAAATACAATCAGTTAAAATATACAGCCAGACTCTCAAAACTGAGGCAAGTTCCACTGACAACTATTGGTGCTAAACTGATTTACACCAGCTTAGGATCTGGACTCTAAAGTGTACTTCAACCTTAGTGTCAGTACAGCTAAAAGTGAAGCAATTTCCTGGACCATTTCTTCAGATGCTCCTAGACGTTCAGAGCTGTCTCTTGATGCTTACAGTGGCATCTCCCCTTCCCTGGTCTACTCCTAGGCTTCTTCCCGACAGTAAACTCTAGAACAGTTTTGGGCACAAATGTCTCTACGTACTCAAAGGAAACTCATTTACCTGACCTCTCCGAAGGCTCTGTTTGGAGATAGGCCTGACTGAAATCCTTGAACTTTAGAGGGTGTGTGAAATCCAAACCTGATTCTGAACCCATGTTTTGCAAAAGGGGCCTAATCTGTATAGCAGGCCAAACTGAATGCCTGAAGGGGAATACCCACAAACATTCAGGTATTAGGAGCAGAGATCCTGATCTGGATTACAATGTAGATTGCGAGCTTTCTTGGGACAGGGACTGTCTCTTTTGTGTGTGTGTGTGAGTGTGTGTGTGAGAGAGAGAGAGAGAGAGAGAGAGAGAGAAGGCCCACGTTAAAGTTAAACCTGTGTTTAAGTGCTTCGCTGGATTGGGTACAGAGTATCCAGCAAGATTAAAGATTAAGGCTTGCAGGATTAAGACCTATGGTAGGAAAGCTTCCAAGCAAATGCTACAAACCTGAGAGAGAGGAAGAAACCCTAAATGTTACAAACACACTCGCTGACAGGATCCTCTCAAGCCAATGGCATGAGTCTGGACCCCTCCTGGGGCCGACTGTCCCCCACTGAAAGCTGCAGGAGGAGACATTCTGAATGGAAAGCTCCAGGCAGATCCCCTGGGGTGATTCCCCAATAACCATGCTGTCAAGGCAAATCCCTGGGGATCTGCAGGAGGATCTGTGACTGCACCTTAGGTCTGGCCACTGCATGTCCTACTGCCAGCTCCCTGACGGTATCCTTCCTACCAGGGACATTCTGAATGCATGTAGCTGAGCCCCACTTCTGCTAGCACACACAGGTCGTAGAGCACAATCGGCCCCCAGAATTGTTTTAAAGAGTTTCAGCATCAGAGCAAAGACACCAAATTAAAAAGGATGCTGTTGCCTTATTGTCAGATGTGAAGGTGAGACATGAGGCTGCCACAGTCAGTGATATCACAGGAAGGTCTTCTCCTGTCCTTGGGAAAGATATAAACAGTCCTGCAAAAGTGATTAAGATGTACCTGAGAGCTTGTAACTTACAGTCAGTTTATAGCCTGTGACATTCATTTAGACCTACACGAAAGGTAATAACTTATAGCCAGCTTGTAATCAAATCTTCCGTTAGAGAAACACTGTTACCGCCAGCCAAGATTTACAGGTGGTTTGAATGCAAGTCTTCATAAAGGAATAAATTAATTTCAATGATAATTCAAATCATCCACGCCATAATCTTGCTCTATATTTATATCTAATATTCTGTAGATGGTAAATGAACCTTAGCTTCATGGCAGATTCTCAGGTCCTACCTCAAAATCAGGCTTGCTAAGACCTTTTTTAATTTAGGCTGTAGGGCACCTGGCCTTGATTTAGAATTACTCTCCATTTTTCATTTTCTTATTGGCATCCTGTGAAGTAGCATAAAGCTCTTCGCTCATGGCTACAATCATTCCATTTGCTAATATACATCATATTAACTATTCTAAAACTTACCTGGGGAGAATGATTATTCCTGACATTTAATATTTGTTCTGAGAAGGAAAAGAAATGTAACATATTGCACTCAGCGGCTGTAGCATTAGTAATGTTCAAACACTTGGCATTTCTTCATGAACGCTCCCTAGGTTGGGGTGCAGGAGAAGGCAAATCCCACTAGAGTGATAATGTGACCGGAAAGCCTACAGAGCTATGCAGCTCTACCTCTAGCTAGCATAGTTCTAGCTATGCAGCTCACTGTGTCTTTCTGGAGGACTGTGGCAATGAAGCTCGCTCTAGGGAAAGAAATTTAACCAAGGCTAACTTGTCATAAAACAGAGCTTCCTAAATTTATGGAGGGGAGAGGATGAAGAGATTGACTACAATGACGTATGGCCCATCCGCTACTGCTATTAGCGAATATCTCTAAGAGGTAGCAATGGGACATTTGATTGGAAGAGTTTGGAGTTACTACAGAGAATTCCTTCCCAGGTATTTGGCTGGTGGATCTGCCCATATGTTCAGGATCTAACTGATTGCCATGTTTGGATTTGGGAAAGAACTTCCTCCAAGTTGGTTTGGCAGAGACCATGGGTTTTGGGGTTTTTTTGCCTTCCTCTGCAACATGGAGCCTGGGTCATCTGATGGTTTCAACTAAATGGTGGATTCTCTGTATATCAAAGTCTTTAAATCAAGATTTCAGGACTTCAGTAACTCAGCCAAAGACTACGGGCCTATTACAGGTATGGGTGGGCAAGGTTCTGTGGCCTGAAATTTACAAGAGATCAGACTAGATAATCATGATGGTCCCTTCTGACCTTAAAATCCATGAACCTATGAGCTAGACCTGGGCCACTGAGATGCGTTTCAGGAATTGTTCCGATGGGAAATATGAGAAACAGAGCAGAGCTAAAAGAAGAAGAGACAACAGTGCCAGATTCAGATGCCTTACCCCCAGGAGCATGCACAAGGTGGGGGCAAGCAGGGGCACAGGGCCCCCCACAGTAATTGTCAGGGGACAGAACATGCCCCTTCAAATGTGGTCAAATTTTTATTCCTGCACACATCCCTGCTTATTCCTCAAGCAAACTCATGCCTACACACTACGCGTAAACCTTTCAGTGGGGTTGTTAGCTGGGGGCGGGGTGTCAAAATCTGGCAATAGCTCATGATTTTGCACCACTCTTTTCCCTGGCTGTAGCAACTCAAACAACATATGAATTTTCTATGTAATTGTGAATACCCCGAAGTACCGGCACGTCTCCAGCAGCTAAACTCAATAAGATTAGCACAAAGCACACTCAGAGGATGTGGTTTTATTTTAACAAATCAAAAGACAGAAGAACAGGAGAGAGATTCTGGATCTGAGATTAGCTTTCCAAGCTGGGTTCAGGGAGACACTTGTAGACATTCTGCTATATGTTTACTGATAACACTGATGAAACCAGTACATATAATTCCAAATAAACACCTTGCATGTCTAATTGCTTGTTCACCTAAGCAGTGTGTAGCTCTGTTCTAATCAATGCTTCTTCCACATATCCCCATTTTTAGTACAGGCAGGTTGGTAAATCACAAACTACCTGAATACAGACAAATTCAAAAGAGCAACAAGACAGGTTATGCGCATGTCTGTGCGCAATGGAACAAAAACGGCTTATATATGAATAACTGTCTTCAATTAAAAGTGCAATAGGTTCACTGATCCATGTTATAAAAACATCCCATTATCTCATCCTCTGCTTCACTGGGCAACTTGTGCTGGGGCAGGCTGGTGGAGCATCTCAATCTTCCCAACGTTGAGGGAGAGTCCTAGGCTATGATAGGTGCTTGAGAAGAGATCTAGGATGGATTGCAACTCAGGCTTGGTGTGTGAAAGGACAGCAAAGTTGTCAGCATACTGAAGGTTGTTAATAACAGTCCTGATGACCTTAGTTTTAGAAGGAAGATGCCGCAGATTGAAAAGCTGACCATCCATAGAATCATAAAATATTGGGTTGGAAGGGACCTCAGGAGATCATCTAGTCCAACCCCTGCTCAAAGCAGGACTAACCTCAGCTAAATCATCCCAGCCAGGGCTTTGTCAAGCTGCAGCTTAAAAACTTCTAAAGATGGAGATTCCACCAACTCCACAGGTAACCCATTCCAGTGCTTCATCACCCTCCTAGTGAAAAACTTTTTCCTAATATCTAACCTAGACCTTCCCCACTGCAACTTGAGACCATTGCTCCTTGTTCTGTCATCTGCCACCATTGAGAACAGCCTAGCCCCATCCTCCCTAGAACCCCCTTTCAGGTAGTTAAAGGCTGCTATCAAATCCCCCCTCATTCTTCTCTTCTGCAGACTAAACAAACCAGTTCCCTCAGCCTCTCCTCAGAAGTCTTGTGCTCCAGCCCCCTGATAATTTTTGTTGCCCTCCGCTGGACTCTCTCCAACTTGTCCACATCCTTTTTGTGAGGGGGGGGGGAGCAAAACTAGACACAATACTCCAAATGCAGCCTCGCCAATGCCAAATAGAGGGGAATAATCACTTCCCTTGATTTGCTGGCAATGCTCCTCCTAACACAGCCCAATATGTCATTAGCCTTCTTGGCAACAAGGCACACTGCTGACTCATATCCAACTTCTTATCCACTGTAACCTCCAGGTCCTTTTCTGCAGAACTGCTGCCTAGCTCATCGGTCCCCAGTCTGTAGCTGTGCATGGGATTCTTCCTTCCTAAGTGGAGGACTCTGCACTTGTCCTTGTTGAACCTCATCAGATTTTTTTTGGCCCAATCCTCCAAATTGTCTAAGTCACTCTGTATCCTATCCCTACCTTCCAGGGTAACTACCACTCACCCTAGCTTAATGTCATCTGCAAACTTGCTGAGGGTGCAATCTACCCTATCCTCCAGATCATAAATGAAGATGTTGAAGAAAACCAGCCAGGACCGACCCCTAGGGCACTCCACTTGTTACCAGCTGCCAGCTAGACAACGAGCCATTGACCACTAACCTGTTGAGCCTGATGATCTAGCCAGCTGTTATCCATTTTATAGTCCATTCATCCAACCTATACTTCTTTAAGTTGCTGATAAAAATACTGTGGGAGACTGTATCAAAAGCTTTGCTAAAGTCAAGGTATATCACGTCCACCGCTTTCCCCACATCCACAGAGCTAGTCACCTCTTCATAGAAGGCAATCAGGTTGGTCAGACATGACTTTCCCTTGGTGAAACCATGTTGACTGTTCCTGATCACCTTCCTCTCTTCCAAGTGCCTCAAAATGGATTCCTTGAGTACCTGCCCCCTGCTTTTTCCAGGGATTGAGGTGAGGCTGACCGGTCTGTAGTTCCCTGGATCCTATTTCTTCCCTTTCTTGAAGATGGACACTATATTTTCCTTTTTCCAATCATAAGGGACCTCCCCCAATTGCCATGAGCTTTCAAAGATAATAGCAATGGCTCTGAAATCACATCAGCCAACTCCCTCAGCACCCTCGGATGCATTGTATCTGGCCCCATAGACTTGTGTATGTCCAATCTTTCTAAAGAGTCCTGAACCTGTTCCTTCAGCACTGCGGGATGTTCACCTCTGCCCCATTCTGTGCCGCCCAGTGCAGTAGTCTGGGAGCTGACCTTGTCTGTGAAGACAGAGGAAAAAAAAGGCATTGAGTACTTCAGCTTTCTCCACATCCTCTGTCACTAGGTTGCCTCCCACCATTTTGTAAGGGGCCCACACTTTCCCTAATTTTCCTCTTGTTGGTAACATACCTGTAGAAACCCTTCATGTTCCCCTTTCACATCCCTTGCTAGCTGCAACTCCAATTGTGCTTTGGCGTTCCTGATTTAATTCCTGCATTCTTGAGCAGTATTTTTATATCCATGCGAGACACAATCCCAATTCAGGAGGAGAAATCGTCTTCTCCCACAATTGTCATCAGCGGAGAACCCTTGGCACATGTAGAGAATTTCCTTTACCTTGGTAGCCAACTCTCCCAGACAGCCAGTCTTCATGATGAGACATAGGATCTGTTGTGCCAGCGTATCCTTTGGAAAGTTGCTCCATTGTGTCTTTATTGACAGAGATCTGTGGATGGAAACTAAGAGCCTGATCTACAATGCAGTAGTCATCCCAACTCTTCTTTATAGGTCTGAGACATGAGTGACATATGGAAGCCACCTCAAGCATCTGGAGTGGGACCAACAGCGTTGCCTTTGGAAGAGTCTCCCTATCAGATGGGATGACTGTTGGACCAATGCCAACGTCCCCGCTGCAGCTAACATAACCAATGTTGAGGCAAAGATTGAAACATCAACTTCGCTGGGCTGTTCATTGTGTGCAGATGGCAGATACTCATCTTCCGAAGCAAGTCCTCGTTCCTCGATGTAGTCATGGTAAGAGGACTTGCGGGGGACACAGGAAACACTACAAGGACCCCCTGAAAGTATATTTTAAGAAGAGAGGCATTGAACCCATGAACTGGGAATTGCTGGCTGGTAAGAGACTGCAATGGGGTCACCTCTCACGTCAAGCCTCAGCCCGTTTTGAAGAGAATCGGTTTGGTCAGGAGGCTGAGAAATGGCAGTGGAGGAAGGAAAGTGTACAGCGTCCCGGCCAGCAGTTGTGGTCTACCCAAACAACCACTTGCCAGTTATGTGGAAAAATTCTGTAGAGCCTGAACTGGACTCCTCAGCCATCTTAAGTCTCATCAATGACTTTCCCTTGGCAGACATCATCCTCGTATTGAGGGATAGCTGACAACAACTTCACTGGGGATGAAACCTGTACATTTGGTGCTGATATTTGTGAGTGTAAATGTGGTACAATAGCTGGGTGCAACTGGTTGACAACTGAAAGTGTGTTTTCTACATAGCCACAGGCACTTAGAGATGTTGGGGTTGAACTTTGATTCCAGATATTATAGTTCACATTCATTTTACGGATGAATTCTTTCTAAAATGGAGCTGTCTCTGACCTGTAGCACTGGCTTGTGGGTATGTATATCACAGAACTCCACCAGCGATGTGGCAGGTCAATTGTTTGTGGGCTTAGTTTCCCTCTATGTAATACAGTGGGCATTTGGCTCTCAGGGCATGGGTCTAGGTTTTGCAGTCACAGATGATAAACTCAAATTCTGTAGCCCTAACATAGTTGAGAGATGAAAGCATATTTCTATCACTCCCGAAGCTGCTGTAAATCCACATGCTTGACGACAAGGCCAAAGATAAACAACAAAGGGAAGGAGAAAAGATACTGTTGCAGCTGAGCAAATGCATGCTACCTTAAGAAGTATTTAATCACTGTATTAATAGCAACTATATCTCTCATGGGGGGAACAGAACCCTATTGTGCTAGGTGCAGTAGAGACATGAAGTAAAATGACAGCCCCTGCCCTAAAAAGTTTTTCACCTTGGTTTATGAACAAGGGGACAGGTGGACAAAATAAACAGTCAAATTGTAGAGGAACAGGGAGACAAGGTAACAACAAAACAAGCAAGTTATGCTTGTTAAGCAGCAGCAGCCACAGCTTTTGGGCTTTTGTAGGCATTACAGCAGAGGTCAGTCTTAAGGAGGGATTTGAAGGAGATAAGGTAGTGGCTTTGTGGAATTCTGGAGGGAGTTTGAATACTGCACTGGCAACTCTGAGTTTTCTTCCAGCATCAGGACTGAAAAGGTGATGGGCACAATAAGGTATTAAGTGAATTCCCTGTTGCAGCTACACAAAGGTAATGGGCTGCATTGTACAGTATGTTAATTAGGCAGTTAATACTGCTTCACCCTTGAACAAATTAGCTTTGATACTGTGGCTGAAATACTAGCTAACATGTGGCAGCTAGGAATAAAATACAATCTAGTGGGTGGAGAACAGCTCGTTTGAATCAGCTTTAGTTTTGGATATGATCCCAGAAGAGAGAAATTAGACTCAGGATTGATTAAATTGTTTGGAATAACTGTAAGGACGTCTTGAAACCCAATGCGTGTAAGATTATTTCTCCACATATGGAGGAGATCTGCTGAAAGTGCTACTGACTAATTACGGTGGAACAAGAAGGGCACCTTAGGGTAAAAAGAGCACCAGCTCACAAAACCATCTTGTGCCTCAAAATCCAATGAGGTTCCAGCAACCTTGCACAAAGTTCAGATGCTGGCTGTGCTGCTTTCAGTAAAGAGAACTGGAACCGGTCAACGTGTTTTTGAAATGTGATATTTCAACAATAAAAATGCTTAAAATTTTTTCATGTTTTTAAAAAATTCATCATTTTTACCAGCTTTTAAGAAAGCAAAAAGTAGGTCCTAGTGGGGTGTGGTCTATTGTTATATCAGACATTTGAGAAATCATAGAACCAGCAAGATGAAAAAAGGAAATATTTATGCCATGTGTAGCCTGAAGGTTAGGAACAGGGAGTAGTGTTGTTATATGACCTCTAAGTCGGAATCGGTCTAATATAAGGGTTTTGAGTGCACATGGTGCTCCACAAAAAAAGTGAATTAGTGACATCCTTACTGGGTGTTTTTCCCTCAAAGCTTTTGCCCCTTGGCTTCAGTGGGGCTTATGGAGTAAGATGCTCCTTTACTCCATAAGAGAATCAGAATACAGCCTGACAGGAATATGTATTCTCCAAGCAGTGCAATGGCCTGAAACGACAGAGGACTTTCATCATCCAGCTACATGAGAACATCGGTCAATGACAGAAATTGAGGGTTGGATGAAATAAAGATAGATCAAGAAGCATAAAATGAAGTGGATTCAATTACTCTGTGTTAGAATCTACCTCTGTAGTATTTACTACTTGTTATTTGATAAATCTGCATTGGTAAGCTATGCAGGATTGATACTGAAATTTCTGGATGAGGTTCTCTGGCCTGTGTTATAGAGGAGGTCCCTTCTGACTTTAAAATCTATGGTTTACAATAATAAAAATAAAGCATTGAGAGCTCTTTTGCAACAAGAGGTCAGGGCCTCTGAGAGATACAGTGTACAATCAAACCTTACAACAAGTCAGGAATGCACTAAAACCAGACTGTTATGAATGAAGAACAATTCTAAATCTCTCAACTGGTACAAATCATTGCAAAGTCAAAGAATCTCTTTCCCAATGAATGCAAAGCAAAGACCCAGTTAAAATAACATTATACTTCTCCCCTATACTGGGCATGTCATATTGTGTTATATGATATCATGCAACACACAGGAAATACCCCCAATGTTACCTGTCACAAAGAGAAGTTAAAAAACAAACAAAACAAAGAAGTGTTTTAAGAATGTAAGAATTGCCACTTGAAAATGCTGTATGCACAGATCATATAAAACTGAAGATTATTTGCTCCCATCTGTGCTTCTAACTCTATTTAGGTTCAGTAAAACTCAAAGATCGGTGGTGGGGTTCTGATCTTCTAAATACAGCTGCCAGAGAGTTAGTTTTTCCCCAGTAATTGCTTAGAACACTGACAGCATACAAGGCAGAAATCACATCAACGCAAAATATCTGCAATCTTTGATGTTTTAAAAGATTTAGGCTTGTTTGATAATTTGCATAGATTATCTCAATTGTCAAACATGAGCTCCCACAGAATAGAAGGGGTTTGTTTTGTGTTCCAGATCATGTAAACAGCACAGCCTAGTGTCAATGGTGGCTCAAAGCTTATTCATTCAAAACAAAACAACACACTCAGACTGGCCAAACTGCCGTTGGACCTGATCCACAGTACAGCAATGAAACCCACAATTATCTTTGGGGCAGGAGACCACAGAACAGGTTTTAATGAGTCCAGATAGCCTGTTACCACTGCCTATTTAGGTTTCAGGGGGGATCACTCATCAACTGGTGGGCAGTGCGGTCTACTGCATAAAGTACTGGATTGGGACTGAGGATCCCTAGGTCCTATTGACATCTCACCCACCCACCTGTTGGGTGACCTCGGGCAAGTCACGTCACTATCTTGTGCCTCAGTTTCCCCATCTATAAAATAGAAGCAATGATACTGATCTCCTTGGTAAAGCGCTTTGAGATCTATTGATAAAAGGTGCTACATACG
This sequence comes from Emydura macquarii macquarii, assembly GCF_026122565.2. Lineage (NCBI taxonomy): Eukaryota > Metazoa > Chordata > Testudines > Chelidae > Emydura > Emydura macquarii. The sequence goes on from NW_027131688.1 coordinate 4,593,181, forward strand.
ACCTAGTTATTATTATTTTTTTGTATTATTGATTGTACCATACATGAGAAGTCAAGTGGCTTGTCCCAGGTTGCAAAATGACAGACGGCTCAGTCTGGATTTCAATTCAGGAGCTTCCTAACTTAGAGGCCTTTTTCTGTCCGCTCTCTTTTCTATCTCTACACTGGTTCCTGGGCCATATGAAACACACGTTTGAATATTTTGTTTTCCAAAAGCAATTCGTTTTGGGTTTTTTGTTTTTTTTTTTATAGTGAATACCTTAAGAACATCCCCCTCTGGGGGCCACACCACAAAGATATCCAGAGTTACCACAGAAAATATTGGGAGGGTGGAAATGCTTTGGAAGGGATATAAACTCTTCCGTTTCATGGCACAAGCCAGCGTCGATGTCATGGAGTTTTGGAGGGAACTCCTTTGAGGCAGGGTTTTTGTAACCTCCGCTGCGGGGGTCAGGACACAGGATGAGACGGACACCAGTGTGACCCAGATGAGCAATTCCCATGTTCGCATGCACTGGAGTATTTCTCATTCAGAAGACAGGGCAGGATTCTGGCCCCCCCCCAGTGATTGTGTGGAAAACCTCACAAACGTGACCCACATTGACTGGGCCACTCTGTAGTGGCTAAGGAAGAAAGAGCTGTTACACAGGTAATCCTGTGGTGAAGGTCCACCCTTGTGGACCATAGATGCTGCACACCCAACCAGCACGGGTATAAACAGCAGCGTTGATGATGAGGCACGGCTTAGGCCAGCTGAGTAAAGACTCGCCTGAACCCCCAGGGTACGGACCCTACACAGCTCTCTACATACCCAAACTGTGTCTCCCCCGTCTTCACTGCCTCCCCACTGACAGAGCCTTTTCCGGCCACAGGGAAAGATGTCAGCGGCAGGGAAAGGCTCTGGCAGGGGGAGGCACTGGGAAAATACTCCAGCCGTGGGGAACCTTTCCTTGTCGTCTCCCCCCCACCAGAGCCTTTCCCTGCGACGTGTAGCTACATGGAGCCCACACACGTCTGCCAGCGTAGACCCGGGCTATGAGGGAGTGCCAGCAGAGCAAAGGGGAGGAGGTGCAGCAATAGCACCCACTGAATGCTCTAGGCCTCACCAACCCTGGTCCGGGCTGTTCTCTTCCTCGCCCAAGGTTGGCTGAAGCCAAGCAGAGATGCATTCATGTGGCTGCCTTGAAGACACCTATAGGCCCAGTTCAACGCCCAGGACCAACGGACCCAACCTCAGGCGTAGCAAAAGCGAACCCCAGCTCCTTATCTTCTTTCAGGGAGAGGCCAAAGATCAGTGGTGGCTGCCACCGGAAGTATAAGAGAGCAGGCAGAGCAGAGCAGAGCTTTGGCTCTTCCCCAAGAACGGGGAAACGCGCCACAAATGGAGCAGGAGGAGAGGGGACTCACCTGCTGTCTGGGGAAATGCTTCAGGCCTGACTGAGAGAGAGGGACTCTGTCTGGAGGCCAAAGCTGCCATGGGGAGAGCTGAAGAAAAGTGGAGAGGCCATTGCAACTCAGAAGAGGTGCTGTGAAGGACAATGGACTGGGCAGGGCAGAGAAGAGGTTAGAGCATGATAGGCAGAGAGGAGGGGATTGTTATGGCCTGTTGTCACACTGGAAATATAATGAAAGCACCCAACAGAGTTTCTCTGGGCGACACAGCACTTTTTTTCTCTTTTGTGCCGGTGTGGCGAGAAGATCCCCCACACTTGTACACAGGGTATAATTTCCCACAGAGGGCTATGTGGTATCATCCCTGTTTTTGTTTATTATTTTACAGCTGGGGTTATGTGATCTGACCAAGTCAGTGGCAGATTCAGGTTCAGAGAGCTGCTATCCGGACTCATCATGCTCTGTTAGTGCTGTAAACCATGTGCCTGGACTAAGGTATTCTAGAGTGGACACAGCTTTACAATCAAGTTTTCAATGGGTATGAAGGATAAACTGATTTAGATTTAGTAAAATACCCTGGGGGTGAGCCCTACATCTCCCCGGTGCTTTTCCTGCCACTCCAAAAATGTTTAACTCATGCAGTTTAGCACATTCTTTTTAATTTTTGCACACATCTGTAATTATGCATTTAGGCTGGGACTAGACATAGGCCTTTGGAAAGGCTGTTCTCACTGTACCTTCAGCCAGAATCAGAAAGTCTCTGGGATTTCATAAGAAAGCATGGTCACAAGCTTTCTAACCTTGTTTTGCCAGAACCCAAATGTTTCTGACAAACCTTAACAAGCCTGAGAACTCTTGAGTCCTTATCTGAACCTTCCTTCAGAGAGGTGCATATCACTACTTTGATAGTCTGAAAAAATATAGTGCACTACAACAGAGGGCTTTGGGAGCAGATAAATCTGGCTTCCTGTCTTTGTTATTCTGTTAACAAGTACATTAACACTGTGTACTTAGTGTATTACTAAGCCAGATCCACCTACTCAAGATTTTGTTGCCAGCTAGATAGTTATAGAAGCAGCCAGTTCCTTTGTTGGTTTCATGTCAAGAAAGCAGAGCAGTTTTAAAACTCCAGGAGATGCCTTTAAGAGCAGAAATCTCATAAGGACATCCAGCTCAGGCCAAGATTCCCTTTTAGGAAATCCTGAAAACCACCCTTCGTGCAGCACATCGTGAGACATGGAATCTCCAGTTATGCAATCTGAGTTTGCCGGTTGGTCATATTTGTAGTACTCTTTGCAGTGTGTCCCCTGATGTATCACGCTCAGCCTGAACTGCTGTACCATTCGCACCGCTGCTGCAACAACCTAGCTATTAGTCTTGAAGCTATGACAAGTGGCAATTCAAACACATTTTTCTTCCCCACTATTTGGCCCGTTCAATTTCAGGGCTGTAAAGGCTGATGACTGTGAAGGAGCGAGTGGTTTTTCAGCAAAGCCCCTGAGGTGTGGGATTGAGAATTCATGCCGCTTTGTACAGTGCGAGGGGTCCATCAGCGTCCACGACACCAAAGTACCATGATCCTTAGGAGCGCCTTTGAAATGAATGTGAGCCTCTCTCCAAGACACTGAATTGCACCTGCCGTGTCAGCTACTATTTTACAATCCCACTGTCAGCAATGACCTTGTGGAAAGAAGCATCTTATCCAGTAACAACCCCCTGTTCCTACAAGATAAGCTTGCAGTGATCACATCTAGCTGCGATGACAAACACTTCTCTCTTAGGGCTCTGTTGTGCCATTTCTTCATAGTCCTGGGCAGGGAGAGATGTGAAGCCGTGCCGCGCTGCTGGGAACACCATTAGTCATTGTACTGCCCTCACCCCCGGGGTACACAGAAGGACCATGCCTGCTGCTACAGCACTTCATAGTGCATAGTTTCCCCTGTGCAGCTGGCCAACCCTGAAAGCTCATTCAGAGTTGGAGGGCATCCGACTTGAAAAAGGCTTGCATCCCGGAGGGTGCAGTCCCTGTACTCTGCATGGCCTGCAAATGCAGCCAGCTCCTGCATGGGGACGTAAGAGGGTGGAGGACAAAGTTCCTTGTTCCTTCCCCGCTCCTTGACCAACAGACCAGGGTCCACCACAAAATAGCCCTTGCTTTGCAATCTCGCCCTCGCTGCACGTCAGAGTGGCTATGTTGGATTCTGGCCGTGCAACCAGCAATCTGACACAAATTAAGCATTAGCCATAAAGACAAATCACCCCAGTGACACAATGCTTCTGCTCCTAATGCCATCTGGAGAAAAACACAACCAATGATCAGAGCGATGAGAAGTGCCTCCTCAGTTCCTAGGGTGGGAATTAGCACTAATAGTCTGGTCAAGTGAAGTAATTCAAGGGAATGTTCTTTCTCCTGCAGGTTCTATGTCTTTTGTCGCTCATATACACTGCACTACAAGTAATGTGCTGATGTTCTTCAGTCAGCAACAGTGACGTATCACTCATGCAGAGCAGTGAAGCCGTTTACCCAGTGAAAAGGTGTGCGCAGTTCTTGAGTGGGAGTGGGCAATAGCAGCTGAAATATGTCCGGCGGCTCTCTTTACGCAAACATCTCCACGGCATCCAGCGGAATATATCCAGCCCTTCTGATCAGCACCAGCAAAGACTGACGAAAACGATATTGCCTGTTTCAGGGCAGACTAACTCTCCTTTGAAGAGTTACTAACAGAGGAAGAATGTTAATTCATCCAGCAGGATGTTACCAAGGGGAAGCCTACAGATGAATCAAACCACAACACAAAATGCAATAAACAAATTCACATGCTGACCTAGGATGCATGTAGTTAACAGAGGGTGATCACCACTGATTTCACCATGGCCTTGCTCTTAATATACAGGAAAGCCATATTAGCGGTTCACATTTGTTAGCTTTTGTAGTTTTTCCCTCCCTCTTAAATAGGAATGCCCAAACGCCGTTATTCCGACATATTCCACTCCCATAAGCCCTACCATCCCTTCCAAAATATGTTGAGACTATCCACAGGGTCCTTTCCAGATCAGCTGGATAACAATATTTTCACTGACTGCAAAATTGGTGGTGGGAGAAAATAATCATGTTTTAAAGTTTGCATGGAACCCATTTTCTGGGTTAGCCTCAACTATTCATCTGGTTTCTTCAAGAAATAAAAAGTTCATCCTGGATGAGAAAAAAAACTATTTTTTCCTGTTTTGAGGTGAATATGAGGAGATTTTCTATGACCTTCACAATGTTTTGAATACCACGCCCTCTTTTAGATGGTTTGAGCACTCTGAACTCAACAGCAAAGCCCTTATCTTCTCCACTTTTCAATCCCTCTTAAAACCCCACTTCTGCTGTTCTGTCTAGAGTGGATCTGGTTGATGTGTTTAGAAAATCCCTTTTTCTGTTCTCCTTCCCTGACCTCCCTCTCTCTGACCATCCCCAGACTGCAAGCTCCTCAAAGCAGGGACCATTCCTTTTTCTGCACATGGAAAGTGCCTAGCACATCACAGGCACTCACACACAAACAAAACAACAATGCTTTTTGCTGAGGGCATGAACTGCACCACAACTAAAACTGACAGCAGCTTTTGACAGTGGAAATTAAACCGTTTCTCCCTGGATCAAATTTGCAGACTCTCGGGAAAATCTCAAGTGTAACACGTGAATACTCATGAATAGAAAATTATTCGTTTCACTGAGCTCTCCTCCCCAGACAACAGTTAGATTCTGTGGATTTGCTGAAACACAATTTTCACCGGAAAATCAGTGGAGATTTTTTTCAGAGAGGTACCTTTTATAATATAATTTATGGCTGGAATTTTCAGAAAGGATCAACACCCAGAACTGAGATCAGATTTTCAAAGAAGCTCCTCTCTCTTTTAAGCAGGCAGACTTTCAATGAAGGTTAGCATGCTGGATACAGATCTCTTCTGAAAGTTCAGCCATAAGTGTCACACTGGGAGGTGCTGGGTGTTGAGAACATTTGAAAATCTGGCCCTTATCTAGGTGCCTGAATTTGAGCTGAGCTTTCCTGGCCATAGTTTGTGATGCTGGGCATAGTCTGGCCCTGAGTTCCTCTGGAGCTCTCAGTCTACGCCATTTCAGAATCATCCAAGCTTCACATACCGGACTGTTTTTAATAGTCTCTTCACTTTTGCAACATCATTGCAGTGTTAACTCTTCAATCCCAGATCCAGGATTTCTGTTATTATACTGGAATGCATGCCAAAGACACCCAACAAAGAATGCATGTTCACTAAAGCGTGCTACTGAATTTAAGAAATAAGAGAAACAAAGGGAGAGCTGGCACATATATTAGCGTAAGCGAACTCTCAATTGTTTAGTAACAAAATAATTCACACCTCTCTTTAGAGATCCTGACCCTCTCAGGATCATCCACGACAACCCCCATCTTCATAGCAGTGCAGAAGTCCTTGTGGAGTAGGTTCTACAGTGTGTATGGGGTGAGCTACCTACTATGGGAGAGATAACAAAGTTGTCCCAAAGCCAGGGATCTATCATCTACTGAAGAGGAAGTGGCAGAACAAGGTCCTTTGCCATTATAACACTTATCATTAACCATAGCTTATTTGGTTGGGAACTGACATGCACAAAGAACATGCGTGAAAACCTAAAGGAACAATTTCAGCGGGATCTTAGTCCAAATGCTGACACACTTGAGCAATGACACCCTACGTACGGTATACAAATCCAACTCCATTCAGCCATTTAACTAGTCCTAGTTGTGAAAGTATGTAAAATAGTGCGAGTCCATCTCTGAACTGAACTAAAAAGAAAGCTTTTGTTGGGTTGCCATTCAGGAGATGGAGACATCAAGTCAGAGAAGCAGTTGACGTTCCAGTCATACGTTGGTGGCCTCGTTTTTCAGAAATGCTGAGTGCTCACAAATCCCACTTAAGTCAGCAGGCTCTGCACATAGTCAACACTTTTATCAGCACTGAGATGTAAAAAAAAAAAGAAAACTTCTCCTCCTCCACTTTTGCATGGCTTAAAAGCAATTTTCAAAAACAGAAGTCAAGGAGATACGGCTTTGCTTGAGCTGCAAATCAGCAGCAAGGAGATGAAAATTCAATCTACAGCTATCAATAATACTACTAAAGAAAAGAATATAAAGAGCAAAAGGAACTGGACCTTGGACTCAACCCTGCCGTATGACAGATTTCATAAGGATAACTGTGAGAAAATTATTCATTAAAGCAAACTATCCGAGTATGTCTTGCTAGATAAGAATGCAGTCAGTGATTGAACTAGGGGCCAAACTACAAGTAGTATTTTAACAGTTCAAGGAAATGTCACAGATAATGGTAAGGTAGATGAAATAATATCTGAAAGCACTAAGTAGGTTACTTTACCAGGATCCAATGCAATTAGTCAATCAGAAGTGACTTGTAACAATGCAATCATGAGCTTATGAACAACCTAGACACCAGATGAGAGTTAAAGGACCACTTTATGTTCAGAAAAATAGCTGCACAATAGGCTAGCTACAGGTTCTATAAGTAATTAGACTTCTGTGGGTAACTATTACAAAACGAGTTAATACAGATTTTAAAATAGTCTGTCAGCACCTAATTTAGAAAACAAGTCATATGACTAATAATCCAAAAAGATGAGAAAGACAGATGATAGATTTTCTTGGAAGCAAAAACGATAGCTTTAGAAGACCAAAACACCAGAGATTCACAATAGACCACAGGGACTTTTTTAGATTCATTTCAAACATCTTAAAATGTGAACAGTCTCTTTTAAAAGTGAATCTTGAACGATTGGTTGGATATACATTTGCAGAAGTTCTTTAAAGTCATGTGTCTGTTCATTTCTTCACTGTGATGAAATATTTGGATTGTTCGGACATTAAATGTGAATTAAACTGCACCAAGATGATAAAGTACCTAACAAATACCTCCGGGAAGAGGGAAAGCTAAAAAGACCTGATTGAACTCACTCATAACACAGCACAAAGCATCAGAAGATTGGCACAGAATACCTACAACAAAGACCTACTTTGCAAAATCTTCACAATGAATTCTAATAATGGTCCTTGAGGCTACCATTTGCAGAGACAATTTGGACTTCAAGATAAAATGAGAAAAAACAAACAGAAATAGCAATTCCAAAGAAAGAATCTTCAGATTAATGTTAATAGCAACCAACTAACAGATGTTACTCACATCGCTTGATACATTACTGGAAGGCACTCAGATACTATGGTGATGGCAATGGTATAGGAACCTAGATAAAACAGAAAAGATCCTCACAACAAACGTTAGAAACTACTGACGTAATAACAAAATCCTAGCAATTAACATATGTCGAACTGTGATAGATACCACTCAAAAAACATGGGAGCCAAGAGAATAGGTCAAATCTTGGATCTTCTGAAGTAAGGAGTTTTGCCACCGACTTCCATGGAACTGGATTACATCCTATAAATACTGACAACAGTTTGGGATACAAAGCGGTATATTTCTTCAAACACATCAGAAAATTCAGTGAAGGGTAACTAAGTATGGGACATTTGTGCAAGAGAAACTGAAGCACAGAATACCAAGAACAGCACCAATATCTTCAGGAATGCCTGCTGTTCATCCAAAGAACCTACCTTTCCCACAATGGCATGCTAAATGATCATCGGGGTTATTTGAGTTGCTGTTCATGCCAAAAGGTAACATACCTATGATGGTGTCTTAATCTTCTTCAGATTAAAGGGACATCAGTTTAAAAAAACACTTTTCTGCCTGAAATTTCTTTAACTACTGTCATTATAAGCACCATTTAAGATTATTAGAAATGAAAGATTAGAGAAACATATTTTTTCAGAATTTTTAATTGCACTTTGTGTTAGCCATTCTCCTCGTTTCCACTAGATAAATCGTATTTTTAGTCAGTTTCCCCATATGTTTAGAAGCACTTTTCAACATATCAGCAGGAGAGAGAAAAGCATGTTTTTAAAATAGGAAAATGTAACTGTGAATCCATTAAAATTAGCAGGTGAAATGGGGGGGCAGATGTAGTACGTGAAATTTCTTTTAAATCTATTTTTGAGACTGAACAGATTTCAAGTTGATAGTGTCCTTTCAAATTGTGATCAGGCAAACAGAGAATGTTTTATGTTTATGAAGTAATGAGGTAATGGGTTAGGGCTCAGTCCTGCACGTATCCAAGTAGTCACTTTAACTGGCTCTTTATACATAAATAAATTGAAAAAGAAAGGTGGTAAGTTTTTCCATGCTGATTTCAGCTTATCACTTGGTCATTTCTAAAGACTAGTAGCTCTGAAGTGACAAAAGACAATCAGTCAAACTGACTATAATCCAAAAATGTCTCTCCCTTATTCTGCTTTTCCTTCTTCCAGTTTGTTAATGAGAGATCTTAATTTGCCTCTTGTGACCACATCAAAAGACACAGATTGCCAGAAAATGACCTCAGTACCTGGAGGGAACTGCTAAGGAGGACTGGATGGATTGAGAGGAAACAGAAATGTTTTAATTATTGAGGAACAGATTCAAATATTCTTGCTCAGGTTGAATAATTTCTTCCTAGAGCCATCCTAGGAGCTATTCAATGTAAGCATATCATTATCTGGCCCTAAACATTTTGCACAAAAAATTAGCCCAAAAATGGAAAACAACAACTATAAAGTAAAACTACTTCAAATGATAAATATAGCGAACTGGTTCTCCAGGGTCCTGCAACATTCAAATCACCATTTCTTCTCTCCAGAACAGCCAAGGCCTTTAGCAAAGAGAAACTCTGACAGACCCGGCTATCTACCCCGTCGAGCTGCCATAGGGTTTGTTTCTGAAATCAATCACAGTGAAAAGGCGTCCCATCAATGGAAAAAATAAAAGGTCGATGTTATCAGAGCAAAGGTTAACGTCAATTTCAAAGTTCTTTAGGTCAAGTAACTCACCTTTCCCCTAGTGGGGCCTTTCGTTCCTTGATGCCTGACCTGGCGTCATTTTATCCTCCTCCACTTTTGCATCTTCCCCAGTTTTACTCCTCTCCAAGTGCTTTCTTTTACCCAACCCCTCTGCATTCTTCATCCATCTTTTCCCTTCGTACTTCTCTTAGCCCCACTCTCTCTAACAGCCTTCACAAGAGCTTCCTCCGAGACATTAGACACTACAGCTACTGTTCCACATTCTATGCAGTCAATGCCTCATTCAAGTAGCATTTCGAGGCGTTACTTGCATCGAACATGAGCTGTGTTCCTGATGATCCCCACTGGCAAAATGCTGCATGCTATCTGAGGAAGATAAATGCTCTTTGACATCGGTTTGGGATTGTTAGCCCAAGCACATCCCTGAATCCTGAAACAAATCCTAATGCTTTTGTAAGCTTTCGAAAAACTGGGACTTTCCTTGTTGCTTCATGTGATCTTTTGAGAATTTGTAAGAAAAGACATGGGAAGTGAGCATTCTGGTTTTGCTACAAATCATATATATTTCATGTTTCTCTGGCAAGCACCTAATTTAAATGTATCACACAATCTGAGACAACACAATGAATTATAAAAATCAGAGAGACAAAACCGGTTTAACTCAGCCAATAACTCCATTAAAAATATACAACTCCAAATGCATACAAAATATTTTAAGATGATTGTGATGATGTATGATTGAAAGGGGACCATTTATATCATTAATATTGACACTGTTAGACAAATGCAACAAATCTTGTACAAAGCATGTCATGTAAGGTGTCAATAGAAAAGTTATGAGTTGCTAAATAAGATTATCCTGTTTAAATCCATGTATCATCACTATATATTAAGTTATGAATAATCACTATATACCTGAAATTCAAGTGTGTTTGTTCCTCGGGTAACACCCACAAGTTAGTTTACATCCAGTGTAGCCAGAGATTAATGGACTATTCAAGCTGGATAGCCCATTAAAGACATTTAACTCTCACAATGGGTCATAGAAGAAAACTCATACTGTCCAGCAAGCCATTCTTGTGTATGCCTTAGCACGGATATGGCCAATGGCTACCCATGTAAGTTAGCAAGCCATGTAAGGGTATGTGACTTGCTCATGTGACCCTGGACTCCATCTTGTGCCTGTAACTTCCCACAAACTGAGACTGTGAGCTTTGTCTGAAACAGAAAATGTCCAGGCACATGGCAGAGAGTATAAAAGACCCTTGCATCATCTCTATGTTGCCTCTTTCTTGCTCTGATTCTTCGGACTATGGACTTGCAACTACAAGGAACCTTCTAATCTATGGACTGAGGAGACATTACCAGAGACTTTACAAGCCAACAGTTTATTTCATCACTGCTATAAATCTGATATACGAACATGCAACGATTGTATGAACGTGCTCTATTAACCATTTTTCTTCTTTTCTTTATTAATAACCCTTTAGATTTTAGATACTAAAGGACTGGAACCAGCGTGATTACTGGGTAAGATCTGAATTATACATTGACCTGAGTATGTGGCCAGTCTCTTGAGATTGGAAGAACCCTTTGTTCGATGAAAATGGTTTTCAATTACCACTCATCAGAAAGTCTAGGGGCTGGGTGGTGAAATAAGGGCTGGGATGCCTCAGGAGACTTCATTTTGGTGCGTGTCACAACCAGTATGGTGAGACAGAAGTTTACTTTTGTTACTGGCTTAGTATATCTAATAATAGAATAGCCTCCAGTCTAGGGTGAGCCTGCCCTATTTCTCAGCAATTCGTCCTGAATCTGGTATCCTCAGCTGTGACGCACTAAGGCACTGTGACTATGGTGTCCCAGGAGTGAAACATATTCTGGGTTTAATCAAATCCAGTGCAAGAATTCTGATGCCATTTCTAGTTGATACTCCACAGGGTAGGTGCGGAGTTGTGCACAAGGGTAACGTGTGATGAGCCCAGACCCCTTAAAAACCTGCTTTCTCAGAACAAAGGAAAAAGGTCGTGCAAAGGACTTGAATTTGCCATCCAGAATGGACAGGATATACTGACTGCTTAAAGTGGGATCCTACTTTGAAAAGTAACTATGTTAAAAAAAATGCTCCCTAGTTCCTCAGCAGCACTGCTCACTGTGTGTATTTAATCACATCTCTTTAATTTAGTGATGGTAGTAAGCTTTTGCTGCCGTTAACTCCTGACCTCCCTGCAGAACCAATACAGCTAAAAGGAACTGAGTCTGATTCTATTCCTCTTTGTGCAGCATTGACGGAATTGTTTATTAAGTCCCAATCAGTTGCATCTACACATGGCCACTGAAGGTAACAAGGCTGAACAGATGTCACTGAGGGCGTACTTTGAAGACAATACATTCATACTGTAGAGCTGTTTCTAAGGGCCAAAGTAGGCCTGGAAAACCGTTATCAGTTGTGCAAATGTGATGGCTGCCTCTTGGCTGACACATCAGGGACTGAACAAGGATCTTCCAAAGCTAAAAGCATGAGCTGCTGCAGCTTGAATGAAAGAGTTGTGTAGCTGGGGGCTCAAACAATTAATATTCTCTGCACTGATGCACGGAGGGGAACTTATAGCGCACACAGTCCCCAGTAGGTGCCAAAAAAATCCAAGACGAAAAGAACTCAGTTTGACTCTGAGATCATATTTTTAAACTTCCAAGACCCGATAACTTGAAGCTAATACTTTTTTAAAAGTTGGCTAAGAAGCACTCTGAACCACAGATGTAGATTTTTAACACATCTTAGAACACTGGGGAAGTTCCAGAGAACTGGCAAAAGCTAATGTTTTGCCCATATTTCAAAAAGGCGAATGGAATGACCCATGTAACTGTAGGCCAGTTAGTTTGGAATTGATCTTGGGCAGAATCATGGGAAGGTTGATATGAGATGCAATCAGTAAAGAATGGAAGGAGGGCAGCATAATAATTTTCCATCAAAAATCAGTTTTGATAGAAAATTTGCATTTAGCGCTAATATTTATGTTTAAAGGCCGCTATTCATGAAACCAGGCATTTCTACAAACATTAAAAGGAAAATAATGTGTGAATGGGATACTGCAAAATATTTTCTCCTTTATGCTCACATTTGATAATACACTACATACAAAAGCCTACATTAATTAAAAGAATGTTAAGGTTGCAAAGTCAAGCACACAAAAGTAAGGAAATACCAGAATTAAGGTAGCCCCCCTGTGCATGTGCATTATGATACAGCCTTTAACTATATGACGCCATATCATAAGTGCTGTAACATGTGGGTGATACTGCACTCCCTGGCTTGAAGTGGTTTCCATTATACACAGGATTTACAGTTTGGTTCAACGGCTCTCAGCACCCCCACTATACAAATTGTTCCAGCCCCTCTACCCCATACTATTTTTCCCAGCATCATTTCATCCACAGTATCAATGGTGGCCTGGGAATGAATCCGCCCAGGGCTCCTCACCCATCTGAATTGCAGTCAGGGAGCATCCTCCACCTCCTCTACCCTGCCTAGTTGCCAGCAGGGGAGCATTGATAGAACAGGACAGAGAGTCTTCCTGCTCTCAGTTCCTGTGTCTGGCACCACAGAGCCCCTGACTGCCAGGAGGAGAAATTGCAGGGGCAGCCCTTCTTGGTCCCTGAAGCCCTAGACTGGAGCATGCTCAAGTACTGTCAAAATATCCAGAGAATTTAGCTGCCAACTGGAACAGGTCTCTGCTAAGCATGTGCAACTGAGATTTTCACAGACTCATAACTTGGACAAATTTGGATAGTTTTTCACAGGGCTAGCAAAAGGTACATCCCTGACATCAAAGTGACGCCTCTGGTTCAGTTTCAAGTGCCTGCTCGGGAACACAGAGTTGCTAGAGTTTCTCAACAAAATAATTTTGAGAATTTTGTTAGGTATAAAACCAACAGAGTTTCCCTAACTTTATGGCTGCAAATGGCTACAACTGTTTTTGCTGAACATTTCCCAAATAATTCAGCCTGAGGCTGATACCCAGCATGGAAAATTTCAGTCCAAATGGTTAAAGTTTAGCAAAACTATAAACAACTAAAACAGGGTCTTATAATGTGAAGTATCAGGTAACCTTGAGCCTAGACAGCAGAACAAGATGTGCTCATAATACTCCATACTTCAGTGCTATTCCGACAAATGGCATAACAACAGTCCATTTGCAGTCAATGGGACTGTTTGACTGACTAATGATTTTCATAATCAGACCCTGAAAGACTTAGAGGCCATTCCAGCCCCTCCTGTCTGCCTGTGGAAGGCCTCTCTGAGGTGGAATTCATACACTGCCACTGTGTCCAGAGCCAGCTGGATGTGCGGAGGCAGGGAGGCGGTGTGCAATCTCTGTGCAGCATGGACTCCCACTACCCATCAGCCAGTCAAGGGGTGTGAGGGCGTAAGCCATGGGTAGGGCTCTGACATGGGTCCCTCCACACCGCTGCTACAGGAGTGTGTATGTGATGTGTGAAAGGTCTTATGAATCTTTAATATTTTTTATCTGTGACTTGGAGAAGAACACAAAATCATCACTGATAAGCTTTGTAGATGACACAAAAATTGGGGGATCAAAAAACAATGAAAAGGACTGGTCATTGAGACAAAGTGATCTGGATCTCTTGGTAATCTGGGCACAAGCAAACAAAACAGGAACAAAGAATGTCGACTATATTTACAGGATGGGGGACTCTGTCCTGGGAAACAGTGACTCTGAAAACGATTCTTGGTCATGGTAGATAATCAACTGAACATGAACTCCCAGTGCAACACTGTAGACAAAAGGGCTAATGCAATTCTTGGATCTATAAACAGGGGAATCTCGAGCAGGTGCAGGAAGTTTTTATAATATCTGTATTTGGCCATGGTTTGACCGCTGCTGGAATACTGTGTCCACTTCTCGGGTCCACAATTTGAGGAAGGATGTTGATAAATTGGAGAGGTTTCAGGGAAGAGCCATGAGAAAGATTAAAGTACTAGAAAACATGCCTTAAAATGACAGATGCCAGGAACTCAATCTATTTAGCTTAACACAAAGAAAGTTAAGGGGTGAGTTGTTCACAGTCATACATGAGGAACAAATATATGCTAATGGGCTTTTCAATGTAGCAAGAAAGGTATAACAGAATCCAGTGGCTGGAAGTTGAAGCTAGAAACATTAAGAATGTAAATAAGGTGTAAATTTTTAATAGCGAGAATAATTAACCATTGGAACAATTTAGCCAGGGCTGGGGTGGATTCTCTATTAGTGGCAATTTTAAAATCATGATTAGATTTTTTTCAAAAAGATCTGCTCTGGGAATTATTTGGGGGAGGTTTCTAGCCTGTGATAGACAGGAGGTCAAACTAGATGATTACGGTGGTGCCTTTTGGGATTGGAATCTTCTCTAGCCACTAGGTTCTGGAGCATCTCAGGAGCCAGGGATGGTGGAAGGGAAGGTATACTTGTCCTGACACCTCCTGTGCAGCTATCTAATGTTCAGCTTGGCTACTCAGGCCAGACACTGGAGTCAGGAACTGAGCCTCAGGATACGGTTCAGGAGGTCTTGCAGAAAAAGAAAAATATCTCCTGCTGAGATACTCTCCTCAATGGGAGTTGAACAAAGTCTTTTGAATGTGGCCTTAAATCATGAAATCTGCCATTTACTTCCTCCCACACATATTCCACAATACCACAGACAGTAATTCCCATCTGCTGATTGCACTTTATAACTGAGTATTCAAACAGTTCTTCCACATGCATGAGGGCTCACATTGAGTCTGCAATATTCATGTCATTTTTCTGCATTCTAGCATTTTGTAATCTTCTTTCAGTTTCTGCTGCATCTTAGTTTCACCACCTAATGCCTGATGTTTGCTTTCCATTGATCCTCACTTATGGTGTGTGATGTCCACCTTCGAGATAACAAATATAGAATATTTGCATTTGTGATTGTTAAAATTTATCTTCATTTTGCACATGATTTGTGTGTGTGGTTTTTTAAGGACACTGAGGTCAAATTTGACTCAGACCGGTGAAATAAATTTTGTTTTCCACATAATTTATTTTTCATTTGTTTTTCTCAAATTTGGCTAAAAATTATAAGATTAGTAAAACTGGATTTTACAAATTCTAAGACCAATGAGTATTTCCACGTATCATGTTTTTAATGCCAAAAGTTTTTTTTTCCTCAGTACACAAATTTTCCACTGCAGTCTTTGCAACTCAAACATTACGGCATAGTTACACCACATGAGAATGTGAAAATAAAATGGACTAGAAATGGACTAGTTTGATTTTCATTGTTCAAGATGAGAGAAAAGCACCCTGCTACTGTCAGATTCCTGCAGCGGGTTAAAAAAACAATGGGGTTTTGGTGTAAGATGTGAACTAAGTTCTCCGTATTCTCCCACTGTAAAAAATCCAATCCTGGTTACTTCATCTGCCTTGTTGAGATCTAGAAACAGAATATATTCCCTTGGCTGCAATTTATCTCTGGATGTGAAAGTAGGGTTTTGACCACACACCAACAGACACACATTTACCAACCATGAACATGCAGGCTTTAACCTGAAAGACTGAGAAGCACAGAGGTCACGTCAGAAGAGATTATTTTCCTGTTTTTAATAGCACCATAAGAGCTAAAATCACATAACGGTATAGATAAAAAAGTGAGTGGGGCACACAGTGGTATGGGGTACTGAGTATATCATAAACCTATTTCATTACTAATTTCAGTTAGGTTCCTTATTTGTAATAAATCACACGAAGGCACACAGATTACCCCAATCTTGGAAAAATAATTGCCTTAGAATAGCTTTCCACAGACCTGGGTCCAAAGAATGATGAACAGTAAATTGGATTTCATTGACTCATTGGAGGAAATGGACTTTTTCTCCTGCTTCCTTCCAAGCCACTCTATGGATTAAACATCAATGCTTATGAACCAAACTAGTTGCAAAAACATATGGTCTCCAGCAACAATTGCCTTCATTTAGGATCTAAATAGACAAGCCAATCTAAAGCTTGATTAAATTTAACAAGGACCACAGACATCATTCATAGGAGTATTCACCTACTCAAGTTTGCATGGCATGTTGAGATCCACGGTGCTGACACTAAGGAAAAGATGCCAGGCAGCTCTTGTTAAAAACAGAATGTCTTTAAACACTTGGAACCTTCTTCGTCTTTATTTCCCCTACCACCATATCCAATGTCTTTTGACCAAGGGCGCTGAATTTTGAATTAAAACTCACCCATCCCTTTATCTTTAAGATTTGTGAGGCAGTTTTAACCACAATATACACTGATTACCTCAATAGGGGCACAATGCTGTCAGCATTTACTGCCAATCACACCTAACTTTGTGGTACGGCATATCCAAATCATAAAATCTCTTTGTATGTCTTTTAATGAGAGATCCAGATTTCAAACCCTCACCATACAAGAGTTACCTGAACCTGGAGTTTTGAAGTACCTTCTTTATATCTATCTGAAGCCAATGATAAAGTCAGGGTGGATTGTAAAGTTTGTCATCGGTTTGTTCTTAGCAATGTCTTATGTCACAATCTCGACCGCAAACGCCTGTAGACATAACGGATATTTGACTTGCATTGTCACAGGAGCAGTGGCAGCGATCTTTGTCCCAATAAAACAAGTTTAATTACCTACTTAATGACCAACCTTCTTTCATTCAAACATCAGGCAGTAAGTAACACGTGTGTTACCAGGGATGCAAATCTTATGTTAAAAATAAACCCACCGGCACAGCAGTAGTAGCTTTACGGTAGGCCACACGTGGATACTCAAAATGCTTTTGTTCTCATTCTATCAAGCAGAAAGCACCACACGGCAGGGAAACTCAGAGCCAACACTTTGGAAAGCTTACCTGTAACGAGGAAGCTGCATCTGCCCGCCCCAGCTTCGTTTATGATGTTACAATTATAAATCCCATAACTATCCCTGGAAAGGCTGCTCACGATGTAATCCGTAGAATCTTGAGCATCAAACTGACCAGTCCGCAGCAACTTGTTGCCCAGTCGCCACTCGTATGTCAGAACCCGAGTTGGAGACGCTCTCAGCACCCGGCAACTCATAGTGATGCTTCGACCCTGGCCCTGTCTAATCTCCAGGAATGTTGGCTCCACAGCAGGGGGATCTATAGAAAACAGATTATTAGAGATGGTAATCCAGGAAAGCAACATAAGCATGGTAAATAATGATAATATGTCCCCCAAATGGTTACAATATTGTGAAACTGCCACATGTCCATGAGATTAGAGGTGGATAACCATTAAAGGGAACATTCATTAACAAAAGTAACACATCAAAAATACTACATTGCAACTGTTTGTAATCTCTGTCTGTTAGCTAAGATGAAACTTAATTTTACTGACAACTATTGTGTTCTTTTTTTTTTTTTTTAAATGAGAGGAGGAAACACAACAGGAATTATCCCCTCAATTGGCATAGTGGGGGTGGATTGCAATGGAGAATCAGGGCCTTCCAGAGTGATGGAGACCTACAACAGTTATAGGACCATGAACTCGGAGAAGACACAAAAAGTTGGACATGGATGGAGATCAAATTGTCTGAAATATCTACTGCCATTTCCAGAGTGCAATGTTTTGACTTTCTGTTTCAAAATGACTGATAGAAATCATATTAATTGTTTTTATATTTAAAAAAAACAAAACCAGTTTGCAATGGTCAAAATCAGAATAATATATATATATATTTAGTTTCATTTTGCATGAAAAATTAAAATCTTTTGATTTTCATTCCATTTTGGAATGGAAAAAAATAGAAATTGTAGCATTTCCCAGGAAAAAGGAAATCTGGTTTCCTCCCAGCTCTAGCCAGAACTTTCAGAGTGGCTCTTTAGATCAGCTAAATGTGAGTAAAGCCATGTCTACACTAGCATTTATGTCAGCAAAACTTTTATAGCGCAAGAGTGTGAAAAAAACACCCTCGAGCGACATCAGTTTTTCCAACATAAGCGCTCACGTGTACAGCACTACGTCGGCAGGAGACGCTCTCCTGCTGACATAGCTACTGCTGCTTCTCGAACTGGTTTTATGATGTCGATGGGAGAGCTCTCTCCCATTGGCATAACACGGCTATACAAGCGCTCTTACAGCGGCACAGCTGTATTGGTACAGCTGTGCCGCTGTAAACCTGTAAGTGTAGACGCGGCCTAAGAAAGGGGGAGACATTTGATGGTGGATAAGCACAGTTTTAGAGAAAACTCTTAAAAGCTATGTGCCATCTTTATGCTCCTTTTAGACCAATAAAGAGAAGAAACTCTGAGGCTTTTACTCCAGACACATATGAGAAATCTACATATCCCTATGAAAAGGGCTGTCTAAAAGGTCTTACTTTCAGAGCCAACCCTACCCCTATAGTCATTACATATTGTATGAAACTGAGTTTACTCATTCTAAACCCGTCAAGACTCCCTACAGAGAAACTGCCCTCTCATATGAAGCTTTCCTTCTGTGTGATGGGTATTAATGGGGTAGAACTTTCATTCAAGCAACTGCCTATAGAGAAGCGAAGACCTTTGCCGTTGTGTTTGAAACAGTGTCATACAAGAGGCTTTGAAAGGCATGATGAAAGACGGTACAGTCTAAGGAGCACAGAAAGTTACAGATCACTCTTTTTTCTCAGGAGGCTGATTAAACTCTCTCTCTTTTTTTTTTTTTTTTTTTTTTTCCTTTTACTTTCCAAAAGTCCTCAGGCAGATTTCATCCCATGTTAGTTTTCATGTCTTTAATCGATGAAGTAAAATGTAAAACCTCTAAAAATAAACAAAACCTCACAAAATGAGCCGTTTAATGGATTGTAAAGCAGCCTTACATCAAGGGATTTGTGGTAAATACAGGTCATGGCCGCACCCATTAAAGTCCCTGCAATGCAGCAACCCTGGGCCTGTCTAGAGACTGAAATTTGTATCAGGCAGGATTTATCTGCAGTATGTGGCAAATTTCAAATAGCTTAATATTAATAAATACAAGTCTTGCTGTGATGATGATACTAGTTTACTGTAGAATAGAGCTGAGTGAAAACTGGAACTTTGGTCCCATGGGAAATTTTGATATTTCAACATTTGATTTTGCTCTGATGAAATAAGAATGAGGGTAGGCAAACTACAATTCCCATGAGGCAATGTGGCAGCTCAGGCAGATGCAGCTTAATGTCACACTGACTTCAAGTTGATTTGAGGACTATAAATGTTTCAATTCAAACTGACCTCCAAAAATTTTCATTTAGTTTTCCTCATTGAACTTTTCAATTTTGCAGAACATGAAAAAAACATTGCCAGAAAATTCCTCAGCAGTTCTACTAGAGAAAAATCTTTATTTGAGAGTGTGTGTTATTCAATTTTTTACTATCTATCACATATTGTTCTTAGATTCTTCATTGATTTTAGCTTATTTAACAATCAGTGATACCAATAACCTTCAAACAATTGGCATTGAACCCTATGCATTATGAAAACTACAAATGAATACCGCCACCCACCCAAATAGGAAATGCACCTACAACAAACAGTGTTGTTAATTGTCTGCTGCTTAAAGACGACTCATAACCAGAGACAGCATACTTTAAATCATCCTAAACCTTGCAGCATATCATTTTTAGACAACATTTGTTACAGGTGATGGTATTCAGCTGCTGTACTTTATTCCTGTGTAACAATCAGCAAGATTAGTCTTCTTAAAATGATTTTAAACATCTTCAAAGTCATAGGGAGGGAAAAAAATCACTGGTGTGAAGGAAAATACACCGGCAGTGATAGCCATGGAAAGCAGAAGAATTTTGTTCATAGTACGTTGAGGTGGCAAATGTTAACTCTGGGGACAGACACACCTGCTCTGATGAATAAACAGATGACAGCTGAATCTGCACCTCTGCGATCCCAAGCCCTGACCCTCCCCCAGCCTATGCATGCCCTATCCATTTCCATCTTTTGTGACCTTCCAGTTCTGCTGCCTCTGGGGCCTCTATACCAGTCACAGCTGGGTTTAGGCCTTCATGAATAGTCTAAAGATTAATTGGGCCAGATCCATGGAGCTACACAGACTGAAACCAGCAGGCCCATTAAGTGTTCCAAAGAGCAGAAAGCTTCTAAAACAGCAAGATCCCTAAATCCTTACCCAGATCTGTTCTCCAGTATCAATGTATTATAAGTTTTCTGCACACATAATACACCAACAGAGACAGACTAGACAGCTAGCTATGGCTATACAGCTGCAGGCAAGGCTGTATTCAGTAAAATGAGTAGAGTTAGCCGGAAATCCTTCGACTACACAGTTTTTCACTGGAGAACGCAGACAGGTTTCAAAACCGGCTTGATTTCCTGCCAGTTCCTTTGACTGGCTTCTCAGCAGCTCACCCGGTGGGTTGTTGGGGAGTCCACAATTCCAGTCTTGCAGCTCTTTGGCTCCCTACCTGGTGGGCTGATGGAGAGGCAAGACTGAGGAAGCTCTGGGAATGCTGGCTCCCAAGCTCTGAGGTTCCCAGCTCAGCTGGCACTCCTCCAGGAGCAAACTCTTCTGCTCCTGGCTTCTCTTCAGCCTCCAAGGCACAATTTCATATTGAAGCAAAAAACATTGCAGTGTTTCTAAACAAAAGGGATCAGACTCTGTTTGTTTCACAAAGAATTTTGAATTGTTTGGCTTTTGTTCCAAACCAGAAAGTAACTGAGTTTCGAAATTTGGAAATCCTCCACCGAACAGAATGACTGTTCTCCGCCAGGCCCTAACGTAAGAGAGTTTACAATAGATTCTGATGGCGCAGTTGCCAGAGAGTATCGCCAAGTGGGGCGGACAAAGAGTCTCTGGTCATGTTATTGGAACATAACGTTGTGATCTGTGTGTTCAGGTCAACAAGGTTAGGCCCTCATCCTCCCACCCACTTACCCTCTCCTAGCTCCATGGAACTACCTCCATGGGGATGTTACAATGTTGGGTAAGGAAGAAAGGGTGCCTGGGGCTCCATTAGGTTCCAACATCCTCCTCCTCCTCCCCCAACCAAACGCCCTGTTGTCCACAGCGTACATAGTCATTTGCACTGGTTCCTCCGCATATTATTTGAAGTCTGCTCCCTCCCCGCCCCCCACCAACCCACTGCAAGGCAGGTAGCCTATGATTTGGGAAGTTCCTGCTGGAACTATGTTGTTCACAGGATGCAACAAGATGGAGGTGCAGGCAACGTCAGTGACATCCTTGTGCTGCATGACAGCTCTGGAGGATTCCAAACTCTCAGGGAAATCACAGGGAACCACAAATTTGGGAGGGGGGAAACCCCCATATCTTCTGTGTGAGGGAAGGACCTCACTCCTGATGGAAGAACACCATGGGAACTGCACAAGTTTAAGACAAAAAAATTCCCACTCCCCACTCCAGATAACTCCCACAGAGGGGCAAATATGGGTTATTTACCATCAGGAGATATTTGCCTTTTAAAGAAAAGTTCTTTGTTTAAAAAAGGCAAACACACATTAAATAATGAGCGCCAATCCCAGCATGACCAGACTTTACCTATTGATTGGTAGAAATAACCAGGCTCAGATACAGCTCAGAACATTCATTCATTATTTTTTTTATAACGGTATTAGCCTGCATTTAAAAATATAAAATAAAAAGCAAAGACGAACACCACAGGAAAGCTGGAGGCCTGTTGTATTAATTTCAAAGGAATAAATGGGCCCAGAGAGTCAAATGTGTTCATGTGACCCTGTCACCGAACAACACTTAACAGTTAACATTATTTGTGGCTACAGAGCTTGGCCTGCTTAGTTCCACAGCAACAACCATATCAAAAATGTAGTCAACCTTTTATAAAGGATACAGAAAAGAAGGAAAAAAACAATGATTACAACAGGCCAGGGCTCGCAGTAAAAGCTAAGTGAGGACCTTCACAAAACATGATGCCTGGTCAGGGGTTCCAAGAGAAGAGTATAAAAGCATAAAACTTCCACTGGAGGTGTTATTGTCCAGGAGGAAACATTCTCTAGCTGTACAGGACTTATATGTACGTCTGACTCACTTGCGTCATTTGTTCCCACTTTTCAGGATTCTCACCTCTCCGGAAAAAAAGTGAGGGAGAAATTGCAAAGGAAATAAACTTCACTCTCTCGAACAATTATCCTTGGGCGACAGACTTTCTAATGTTACAACAGAAGTTATATTCATGTTTAATGAGTCTGAGAGTCTAAGCACCATTTCACCATTATGGTGATAACCAGGAAGATTTTGAGGCTCTGTAGAGTGACAAGTTTTTTGCCAGGTAACTGCTTTCCACTGTACGTCCTGTGTCAGGGCAGTCCCTGTCTGTAGTAGGGTTTTCTAATGAGAGAATATCCCATTCCATTACGTTACTTAGATTTTGTGGCCAGGAGTGAAAACTGCTCCCTGTTAATCTGGTTTTTCCAAGTTTTCTTATACTAGTCCAGGCATGAGTATTTGGTCCAGTCTTCCAGCAAGCAGAGATAGGAACATAAAAGAACTGTGATGATATCCCGAGGGGTAGCCGTGTTAGTCTGTTTTTAGCAAAATAACAAGAGTCCTGTTGCACCTTAAAGACTAACACATTTATTTGGGCCTAAGCTTTCATGGGCAGAAACTCACTTCGGAATCCGAAGAGGGACTAAATTTGCTAGTCTTTAGGGTGCCACAGGACTCTTGCTGCTGTGATGACATCACTTCTCTTGGAGAATACTTCTCAACTGGCTCATCTATTAGGAACCTTACTATAGCAACAATAAATGCCAACTACAATGGATAATTATCCCCAAGCCTTAATACTGAGTAAACCCTGGTGGGATGTCTGGACTGGTATCGGAGGACTCAGAAAAAACAAAACAACAGATGGGAAATTATCTCCCTACATCAGCCAAGACAAGTGGGACTCCAACAGCAATACCTGATAGTAACAGCTAGCAGGTCTATTTAGATAAAAGAGCCTTCCCAAACCCAACTCTCAAATTCAGCAATAGATGAAGCTGCACAAAAGCCCAGGAGACTATCATGTATAAAACTAATGGAAGTGCCTTTGGACTACGAGTCCACAGGACTGACATTGCTCTCCCAGAGTGACCAGTCTTTAGTTTTTTGCACCTCCAGGATACCGACTAATAGCCACATTTGGGGTCTCTCGTATCTTTTTTGCTATCCCAAGACAAAAGAAGTGATCTGGCTGTCTCATCACTTAAGCCTTTCAAAGTCAAACTCTTCTATCAACCTGTGTATCTTAAGGTTTTTCTACACCACCAAACATCAGCCTAAGTCTTTTCTCCTTCTGGTCACAGTATCTACTTCTAATATGTCCATACTGGTGACATCAGAGCATTTACTAGGGTCTGGGCTCTCTTTATATCGTTTGTGATTGGAATTCCATTTTTGCTTTTCCAGAAGAATAACAGACTGACTAATAATGTGGATCTGTGAGGAAAATATTATATAAGCATTTGATTTTGGCTATTCATGTTGTTTTACAGTGTGTTTAAATTGCTGGTGATGCTGGGACAAATTTAAATAAGTGTTGTTTCCATGACTGACTGAAACATAGCCTGAGGGATATGCAGTAGAAAAATCAGAATAATTCCAGAATAACTTAAAAGGCAGCTTTTCTCAGTTACTGAGGGAACTTGCCTGTGTGGGTAACTTAGGTGCTGTTATGTATCATGCTTAATAACAAAGGCCAATTACTTTTATTTCTTCTATTTTTGTGTCTGTTTGGGTCTTTGCTGCAATATTACTCAACTCTGAAGATTACTTTTATGAAGTTCAGTGTGTTCTGTTAAAACTTCATTAGATTTTCAGAGATAACATATTTGTATGCTTTCCTTGTATGCCATTTTCTTTATGTTAATGTAACACTGACAGACCCTGGTCAACGGCATCTGGGATCAAACCTGGACCCACCAAAGCTTAATGCCTGAGCCTCTGCTGCCTGAGCTAAAAGATGCATCTCTCTTATCCACGGCTATAGCAGACTCATCAATCTCCGACTGGGCTAGCTGCCACCAGAGAGGGACAGAATCCCACACCAAGCAGGCATGGCTTTCATTAACAGTATTTTTCTTTGGTTTTGCCTGCCTTTGATAATTTATACCATAGATGGATTTATATATATGCATGTCATAAATATACTGGGATGAGGGAAGTATATATAAAGAATTTCTTGATACAGGTATATGTGTGCATGAGTGTTTGTCTGAAACAGAGGCCGTTTATATTATAATAAATATATACCATTTCTGTGTTTTCAATTCTTTTCCAACACCATTTGATCTGTACCTACAGCCTGATTCTGTAAAAAAGTTTGTGAGTTAGGCCTTGTCTACACCACATAGTTTTGTAGACAAAAGTCAGCTTTCCTCGGCAAAACAGTGGTGGCGTACACACAAATGCTCCTCCCGCTGATGTAACGCCCCTGCTACACCGACAAAATAAAACCACTTTGACGAGTCACATAGAGCTTTTTGTGACAGAGTGAGGCACTGAGTGAGTGTAGTTATGTTGCTTGGTTATGTTGCCCAAATTGGCCTCCAGGAGGTGTCCCACAATGCCCATCCTGACCGTTCTGGTCAGCAGTCTAAACTCTGCTGCCCTGAAGGTACACAGGTCAGCGCTCCTTCCCCATTTAAAGGCCCAAGAATTCCTCTTCCTGTTTGCTCAGCAGGTACAGCTCACACAGCATCTTCCCAGCTGACTTCCCAGCTTTAAGCAGCAGATGCTGTCCCATGTGGAGCGCACCGGAGTTGTTGGATCTGCTGAGTCTATGGTGTGAGGAGGCTGTGCAGCCGCAGCTTTGCTTCAGCCACAGGAATTTCGATACCTATCGGCTGATTGCAGGTGGCATGCACGAGGGGGACACTCAGCGGTGTTGTGCTAAAATCCAGGAGCTGAGGCAGGTGTACCAGAAGGCAAGGGAGGCCAACCGTTGCTGTGATGCAGCGCAGAAGACATATTGCTTCTAAAAGAAGCTGCACACCATCCTTGGCAATGATCCCATCTCCAGTGCCAAGAGTCCCATGGATACTTCAGGAGGACTGGAGTCAGTGGCCAGCAGACTCAATCCAGGTGAGGAAGTGATGGATGAGGAAGTGGAGCTGGAGGACCATGTGAAGCACATGGCAGGGTTGTCTGGTGTTGCGGTGAGTCAGGACCTCTTTTTTCACTTTGGAGGGGTCCAGCCAGTCCCAGCACTCCAGCTCTGGCATGCAGGACGCAGGAGAGGGGAGCTCTGGGAATTGCTCATTTTGTTTTGATACTGCACGGTGAGAGGTGATTGAACTCTCATGTACTTTTTTATATGGAAGAGGAGGGATAAGGAACAGAGTAAGAACAGAGCCTGCCCATCTACACAGTGGGGCCACAGCAGAAAAGTTTGTTAATGTACATGTGGATGTCCCGGGAACCAGCCACAAAAATCTCTAGGAAAATTTCCTGTAGGTATTCTGCAATCTGCTGCCGAAGGTTTCTTGGCAGAGCCTTGTTTCACCCCACTGTAAGAAACTTTGCAGCACCATCCAGCAAATACTTTCTGCAGGGACCAGAGCGGCACATAGGCGAGCAGCATACGGAGCCAGTCTGAATCCACGTGTATGCAGGAGATGCACTCTTGCATCCTGGGTTTCCCTTTGGCAAGAACTATTGGGTTTGATTGCCCTAGCCTGTGGAAAAGGGCACCAATATTCAGAATAGACTCCCTAGCCACTAATAGTAACCCCCTTCACAAACCTTCTTGCCCATTCCCCCTGGCCCACACCCCTCCATCCAGGAAAGTGGATTTGCGCGTCCGAAAGTTCTGCAGCTACTGCTCATCATGATGTGAGCCCACTACTCAGTTCTTATTTCCCAAGTCCAGTACCAACAGGCCACCATGGCAAGCTGTTGCATGAATGCCAGCAGCAATCTTGAATTGTTGGTTTCCAGGGCAGATAACAGGGCAGGCATCACTGATTCACTCTCTGTCTTGCAGCTTATGAAATGCTGCAGGACCAGTCGCACTGTGTTCATAAGTCTCATCACCAGTCTGGTTAGCAGCTCAGGATCCATGCTGCCAGGCAGAGATGTGATTAACAAGGGCTGTTCAAAATTGATGCAAATTGCCATCATGCACCGCAAGCCATTCCCATAACTCCCAGCAGCAGAGGGTGACAGAAGGTGGTGAGTTGCACAGTAGGACGACTACCCACGATGCAACGTTCTCTCTGATGCAACAGTAATGACTGTGGACAAACTCTGCTGACACAAGGAGCAGTATATGGACGTGCTCAACTGATGTTATTAAAGCGACCTAAGATCGTCGACATACCTTAAGTCGACTCTGTAGTGTAGACATGGCCTAACTCCGTGAATGCAAGTGATCCCACTGGCTTCTTTGGCAAAGTAGATCACATGTTTGCAGGCTCAAGCTGTAGGAAGGGAGGGATGGCTGTCTTTCTTAGATCATATTGTTAAACCACAATATTTACAACAAAGTTCAAAACTACAGGAAACTCACCTGGTGTCACGTTCCCTTACAAATTCAAAACTCAGACCATGTTTACTGAAAGATCAGGTAAAGTTCACATGCCTTTCAACTGAACCTGCCTCAATTTATGGTTCTGTATCAAGGTCATACCAAAATATGAATCTTCCAGGATTATGGTGCAAAGCCAGGTGAAATGCAGCAGTTGCCACTGAGTTGTGCTTGGGGTTTATCAACATTCAGAGTGCACAGAGGAGATTCAGAATTTTAATCCAGGAATGGGCCATTATGATAATGTATCTGACCTGCCGTGTAACACAAGCCACAGAATTTAACACAGCAAAACCAAATCTCTTAACGTGAAACTGCAACAATACCCCCAGCATGCATCTTCGTTGGGTTGTGGAATTTGCACTGACACAGAGACGGCTACTGCTGAGCTGCTGGACTAATTATGGAGCAAACCCTCATTGACCTGCATGGAAGGAAATATTCTCAGGAAGCCTTTGACAGCTCCAACCTCTTCCATCCAGTTAGCCCGAGACCTCCTCTTCCTCCAGCAGATCTTCATGGGTGGCTTAGAAAATATATATATATATTTTTTTAAGACAAAGCTGCTCTGGAAGCTTTCTAGCTCATGATTTAGCCTCTTTAACAGAAAAAAAAAAAAAAAAGGATTCAAAGCAGCAGCCCAGCTGTCTGTGAGAAGCAGCTGGAGGGGGAGCAGCTGGGCCGAGAGAAGGGATTTGAAAGCACATCCCACTCCATCAATGCTCCCCAGCCTCTGACTTTTAGACATTTGTATAAATGCTGAGCAGGGAGTGTTAAACGGCTCCCGATCCAGTTTGTTCCTCTAAAGCAAACTACACATTAAAAGTACACTGATGGCAAGGGAAGCACTGAGGAAAGTGATTGGGAGCAGACGGCAGGTATGCCTTTGACATCCCGTCCTGCCTGTCACGCTCAGCTGTGCTTCCTTGATGACTGAAGCCACTGAGAAAAAGTAAGGGCTAGCTTCCATCGAGCCCTGCCTCGGTATTCAAGGAAGGTTAGTTGATTTCCCCAAGGTTACAGAAGGTGTCAGTGTCAAAGCTGAGATGAGAACGCAGGAAATCCCAATTTCCCACTCTGACTACTCCAATCAGATAGGATAATTAGGGGAAATAAATATGGTATTTTTAAAGGCATGGTAATTATTGGCCATATCCCAAGCAGATCAGAGACTCCAAGAATGTTGGAAAATTGGAGAGGGTGCAGAAAAGAGACACAAAAATGATTTGGGGTCTAGAGAAAATGGCTGACAGTGAGAGACTTAAGGAGCTCAATCTATTTAGTTTATATATAAAAAAAAGACAAAGGTGACTTGATTACAGTGTATAAATATCTTCACAGGAAGAAAATACTGGGTACTAAAAGACTCTTGAATCTAGCAGAGAAAGGCAGATTAAGAATCAATAGCTGGAAGTGAAGCCACAGAAATTCAAATTAGAAATAAGTTATTATTTATTACATAGAAAATTAATCACCCTCATTCTTAATCATTTATCAATGGAACAAACTACCAAGGGAAGTAGTGGATTCTCCATCTCTTGAGTCTTCAGGTGGGTGTCTTTCCGGAAGATGCTTTCATCAAACACAAGTTATTGGTGACATTTAATGGCCTGTGTTATACAGATCTGACTAGCTAGATTAAAGGCCTTTAATCTATTAATCTAATGTTCATGATCTCCACGAAAATAGTGCCAACAACTTTCCAGTAGAAGCCAGATTGCTGGATGTCTCAAACTCAGATTCTGAACCTCTTTAACAGATATCCATTAAATGAACATTTTAATTAAAAAGACACACATGCACAGACATTTTAAAAACAGAGTTGAAGCTTTACAATTTAAAAAAAATTGTAAACAATAAATGTCCTTTGGTGACTGTTTATTAATTGAATGGAAATTTACTCTCAGTTCGTGGCACTAGCAGAGGTTTCAAAATGAATTTTGAACAGCTCTAATTTCAATCCAGAGCAATCTATCATTTTCCTGTTTAGCAAAACACACTTTCTAAAATTCCAAAATATGAGAATAGGTGCCTACTGCAGATTTGTTTATCTTTGTCTACTGCAGACAAGTTATTTTGTCTTGAGATGATGATGTGAGAGTAGAATGGTGGTAAATGAGATGCCTTTCTGAATTACATTTTTGATAACTAGAGATAATTAGGATGGGCAGGATTTTTCCTATGCCAATGAATCTGAAAAACTGCAGTAGCAGTGTCATCAATCATATCCTATAAATTACATCACTTGCTTCTGAAAAAACATACTAGAGGGAAATAAAAATAAACTTGCCTACTGCAGTGTATTATCACCTATTTGCACAGGTCTCTAAATATTGAGATTATTTCTTAGGCAGACAGCTTTTTAACACAATGGGTCAGATCCACATCAAATGTTAATTCACATAGATCCATTGATTTTGATGGAGCAATATCTATATATGCCAGTTGATGGCACATCCCAATGCTTGTATTTATTTATTTTGCAAACAGGCAAGATATAATTTTCAGTGACCATCCTGTATTCCTGGGTAGAACTGGTTGAAAAATGCCAAAATATTTGTGTGAAAAAATATTTTGTCACGTTTTTGGTGACAATTTTTCACCAGCATTTTCACTACTCTATGAACTGACCAGAAAACAGAGGGGGGGCGGGGAATGAAAAAAAAAGAAAAAACACCTCCTAGGTGCTATGTTATACTAATACTAATGCCAACATATTTCTTTTTAGTCTAGACATAAAATGCACTGACAATTCTGACTTGAAAAAAACACCAACTGCTAGAGATAACTAAGATTTTTAGTTGCATAATGTCAGTTTTTGCAGTATTCATAGCACTGTACTTGCTCCAGCAAGTAAGGGAAGGTCAGTCACTGGAATAACCATATCTATTTATTTTAGTTTAAAATGCCAAGTTTACGTGTTCCACCACAGTGAGAGGGCCTACTTAGGGAGCTGTCAGCTGATATTACACTTTTATTTTCTAACTATTTCATCAACTCTGTCTCTTGAGATAGCGAGTAATAGGACAAAAGGATTTTGTGGAAAGTCAAAATAGAAGTAACGGAGGTTTGAAAAGCGAAGATACAGCAGAATCATAGGATCATAGAAGCTTAGAGTTGGAAGGGACCTCAGGAGGTCATCTAGTCCAACCCCCTGCTCAAAGCAGGACCAACCCCAACTAAACCATCCCAGCCAGGGCTTTATCAAGCCAGGCCTTAAAAACCTCTAAAGATGGAGATTCCACCACCTCCCTAGGTAACCCATTCCAGTGCTTCACCACCCTCCTAGTGACAAAGTTTGTCCTAATGTCCAACCTAGACCTCCCCCACTGCAACTTGAGACCATTGCTCCTTGTTCTGTCATCCGCCACCACTGAGAACAGCCTAGCTCCATCCTCCCTGGAGCCCTCTTTCAGGTAGTTGAAGGCTGCTATCAAATCCCCCCTCATTCTTCTCTTCTGCAGACTAAACAAGCCTAGTTCCCTCAGCCTCTTCTCATAAAGCATGTGCTCCAGCCCCCTCATCATTTTTGTTGCCTGCCACTGGATTCTCTCCAATTTGTCCACATTCTTCTTGTAGTGGGGGGCCAAAAACTGGACACAGTACTCCAAATGACACCACAATACTTCAAATGAGAAGAGCGTTAGTGATGACAAACACATCCTGTACAACCAGGGACCCAGAGAGAGCCAGAGAGACCATTTGACTGCTAATAACTTTCACAGTTCACACTGGAAATCCTGAAACTAAAACTACTAACGCTAATTCCACAAGTGACAATATTCTTCCCCGCACCTTTGGAAGGAAGCAGCGGCTCAAGGTGAATAACTTTACAGGGAGTGGCCAAAGATGGGGATTAGTTGTCATGGTAGCCACTGTGAGCTGAACAGAACAGGTTTTTAAATACAGTGCAGTGAGTACTTCAGTGCTTCACTTTTCTGAAAAACTCCATGAGGCCCAAGGCCTGGAACTGGATCCATTCATCATTTACACTGCCCCAACTGGTGGGGGTTGGGAGAGAGGGAGGGATGTGTATGGCCACAGAAATCTTCATCACTAAGGGATCCAACTGCAGGACCAGGACCTTAGTTTGCCTAAAATGCAGTTATTAATGCACACAGTGCCGTGTTTTCAGTGGAATTATTTAGATGTTAAAATGCAGAACATTTCTTTGTATTGGTTTTTAGCAGTTTGAGGCCAAAAAATTAATGGTTTACCATTTTTCAGTGAAAAGTCCAAATCTTCCATAGACAAACCCCCTATTTTGTGAGCCATTCTACCTATAGGGATCCTTTCAACAAAACAGTGACGGTTCCTGCCACAAGACCCTTCCAGTGTAAATGAGACGATATACATAGTGATGACAACAAACAATGGCTGGAGAGATGACATGAGAGAACAAAGCTCAAAGCAACGAACAATCAAATAACATGGTACTGCTATGCATGAGTCTTTTAAATTCCTTTTTACGCTTGGTTTAATATACGAAGACTGGAAGCTGGTGTTGGGTATGGAAGCTGCTCTGTCACACAAACCTGGGTTCCCATTGGCAGGCAAAGGCTGCATCAAGATAAATCAACAAAGGAACTGATGTGCTTCTAACGTCATATGTGCAGTCCGGCTTTCCAACCAAAGTTACCCATCAGGCACGCGATGGCTGTGCATTCAGCGGAGAAAGTTAATTTCAAACTGCCGTGGGGTGTGGTCTCAAGAAGGAATGGAATGGACTAGGAACATAATTTGTGCATGGCAATTTGCTATTGAAAGTGATGCTCTGAGGCTTTTCCTTGGTATATGGAAGAAGCGGAATTTGTTACTATATTTGTCAATGAGCCATGAGAAGCAGTGACTGTAGCCCAGCAACGTGTGTGAGGGTCGATTTACTACGGGTGGGTAGGGTGACAGAATCGAAGACCTTGTACAGGAATGCAGGGCTTGCCTAGACAGAGGTAGGTGTGTGGCCAGCTGGGGTGTAAGTCTGCCGCGCACTAGCATGCACTCACTGGCCGTGTGGACTCTGCTACCGTGCACGAGAAGTTCCCTGGTGAGCTTTGACCTGCTGCTGTTTCAGCTCTAAAAGGGGAGGCCGGTGGCAGCGGTGGTGGTGGTGATCTCTTTACCCAGAAGGAGCTAAGAGAATGATGATTCTGGAGGGAAAGCTGAGCTCGAGGAGAAAGTCAACAGAGCTGGCAGGTCTCTTTCCATGATACGCAGGGAGTTAGAGATTACTCACAGCACCTCACTACAAAACCTCCATGCAGGGTGTGACGTTGGCAGGCAGGTGCCAGCTTATGCCAAGGCCCCTAGGCGTCACCGACCCCTGACAAATGCACAGGTGGAAACCAGTGTGTTAGCATTGTTCCAATAGATGTTAAGTGGCTAAGACGGTGTCTAGTGTTTAGACTTTATGAAAGGCTTGTAGGATGCTGCACTCACGATGTCAGTAGCCCAGGCTGTCAAGTGACATGGAGTGTTTGCACTGGAAACCGCTGCGACCGTGTAACTCACCAGCCAGGAAAGAAGCACCGAGTAATGTAAAGGGCTGGTCCTGCACGCAAGAAGGCCTATTGAAACCAAGTGAGCAATTGTGAAACGTCAAAGGACAAGAACTTTGATGACTGCCCCCTCACTCCACCCATGAGCAGGGGGCAAACACTTGTCCCATCAGTTTGAATTCTGGGGAAAGAGGATGCAAATCCCCGAGTAGAAGGAACCGTATCACTGTGCTGCTTGGAATTTGAAGAGGGCAATGTTTTTAAGCATAAACAAGGGACCCCCACGCTGCTTAGCTTCGGTTAGCGCTATTGGACATAAAAAACTTGCATACGGCAGCAGCTTCTATTACTTTTTGGAACCTAAGGCTAACTCATTGTGTGTGTGGGGGTTTACCTGCTTTAACCTTGTAAATAACTCATTTCTTTTTCTTAGTTAATACGTCTTTAGATAATTTACTATAGGATTGGCTACAAGCGTCTTTGGTGTGAGATACAAGGTACGATTGATCTGGGGTAAATGACTGGTCCATCGGGACTGGGAATAACCTGAATATTGCTGTGATTTTTGGAGTAAAGGGCCATCTGGCACAAAGGCAAGCTTGCCTGGGTGGCAAGTTAGACCCGAGTACCCAAAGGGACCGTCCGTGACTCCATAGGGAGGCTGTTCTAGTGCTTGAAGAGTCCATACTCGACGCTTGGTTGGTGAAATCTAATTGTATAACACACAACCAATTTGGGGTTCATGCCCTGCTTCTTAACAGCCCTCCCTGGGGTTGGCACACTCAGTCATGAGCCATTCCAGACAGCGTGACACAGGATTTAAGTAACATCTTGCGATAGCCTCTTTGTCCAGGGGTGATTTGCACACTACTATGAGATGCACACCCGGGATGAAGAAGGCTAGATTTCAAGCTAGCTGAATGAGTCACTATGAGTATTTCTTGCAATAGTTATAGCTCTTTTCCTCGGTTTATGAAACATTTGCAGGCTGATCCCAATTTCTACAAGCACAGTCATCATTCCTAAGAAATTGCCAAAGAGTTTGTAGGTACAAATTGCAGCCTTGGGAGTATTGCAAACTCTTCACTGTGCCTATTCGTTTTGCTGTGTGTGATGGGTTATATGGCCCCATTTCTGCCCTCTGACATGACGACAAACTTTCTGAGAACAATGAACTCCAACTGCAAGTACCACACTTAGGTCTGAATTTTTACAGGATTCATTCTTCATGCTAATATGTGTGAGGATTTTGTAATTCACAAATATTGTAATGAACAAAGCAGAGATCATCTAAATATTCACAAACAACAAATGTCACCACATGAATAACTTTGGAACAAAGTTGACACCTCTATGTGCTAAGACACCCGCACAACTTTGTTTGCTTTATTTGACCAGCTCATGCAATGATCTGATTTTAGATAATCAAAGAAAAAGCCACTGAACTTGTATAATTTATGTTCTTTCAAAACGATCTCCTCCACTGCTTATGTTTTATGCTTCCATACTTTATATTTTGGCAATAGCATTTTCATAACAGACGTATATTGTATAAAATAACAACAAATCGTTTAATTCTAACTTCCCTCGTGACGAGACTAGCCAAACAAGTTAAAAATCAGTATTACATCACCCAGTTCTCCACTGTCCTGTGCCCATGTAGTTATTTATACCAGGGCAAAGTGATTGCAAAACGGGTGTCCCATTCTGATGTAGGAGCATTCTATACCCAATTTGCCTTGGTGGAAATGACTACACAAGAGTGCAATGGAGATTCAAGACCATAATTTCATATCCTATTTGCAAGTGTTGCCATCATGCTGAAAAAGGAAGGCTGTGAAATCTGGTGAGCAACTAAGAACTTTACATGCAAAAAACTCAAGGCACATCTGAATGCTATTGTTCTTTTTATGATTGTTGGGTGTTATTATTCATTATTTGTATTACTATAGCACGTAGGAGCTCTAGTCACAGACCAGGACCCCACTGTGCTAGGGGCTGTACAAACATGGAATGAAAAGACGGTCCTGGCTCCCAGGAGCTTACAATCTAAGTATAAGAAAAGAGACAACAGATGGATACAGCCAGGCCAACAGAGGAGCACAAGGGAACAAAAGCATGAGAGGCATGATGGGATAAAACACGAAGGTGTCTGTTTGAAAATGTAACACACGGGCGATGGAGTATGGCATCAAGGGCTGATCAGAAGAAGGAGTCGATAGCTCTGTGGTGAATGAGAGATGATAGTTAGGATATGGATAGACCATATAAGGCCTTAAGTGAAGACAAGCAGCTTGTGTTTGACACGCTAGAGAAGGGGGAACCACTAGAGGGTACAATGGTTTCCAACACTGCCAGTGTCAGCTGTGAGACATTCTAGCAAAATAGCCACGGTTGGCTTAGTAATGACGATTTGTTACTTAAACAACCTTGTTTCTGTATGTTGTTTAGTAACTTTCAGCCCAATGGGATGAAGAACAGGAGCACAGTTTATGCTTAAGACACATGGCTAGAGGTGCTGATCATGGCACAGAGTGGGGGTGAGCCTAACTGAGAATCTAGCTGTAAAAAAGGAAGGAACTGGGAATGTTTAGTCCACAAAAGAGGAGATTAAGGGGGGCATGAGAGCGGTTTTCAAACTTCAAAGGCTGCCGTAAAAAAAGATGGAGAAAAGTTGTTTTTTCTTGCCACAGAGGACAGGACAAGAGGCCATGGATTTAAACTACAGCACAGCAGGTTTAGATTAAATAACAGGAAAAACTTCCTAACTGTAAGAACAGTGGGAACAGAGTGCCTAGGGAGGTTGTGGAAGCTCCTTCACTAGAGATTTTCAAAAGGAGGCAGGATAGCCCATCTGTCTTGGATGGTTCAGACCCAACAAATCCGGCATCTTGGCAAGGGGGTTAGACTATCTGACCTTTGCGGTCCCTTCGAACCCTATGGTTCTATGAAAATGAGTTACTGACATTAAGTGCTCCACCACTGAAAGGAAATAGCGCTAAATAACTAGAAGAACAAGTTCAGTGGGGAGAGGTGGTCTTGGCAATGAGTCTGATCGAATTGGGGTATTTTGCCATTCCGTCTCCAGCTTCCAGGGCCTGCATGAGGCAGGAGACCCGGTCCGCCTTCCTGAGCCCAGATGATCCCCAAGAATTCCCAAGGGAAGGGTGGGCTGGGAAGGGGCACCATGGGGTTAAGATGTTGCTGTTTCTAAATGATCTGTTCTCTTTTTGTGCTTTATGTGATTAAGTAAAAGAGCAATGGTGTCAGAGTTGTGCAAAGTGCCTGTGTGTGTTATATACCTCACAGCTATTGCGAGCCTCCTGAGAGAGTTCAGCTGCAAACCAACTGCGCACCCAGTGGGGAGGAGTTGCTAGGGACGGTGTATTTAAATGCAGGGGAGTCGAAAGTGTCTCCATTGCAACCAGAAGGGATAGGCAGCCGCCCAGCATGTTGCAGCTCTCAGAGGGCGTGTTATAGTTCAGGTATTCACTCTGCGTGTCTGCCTAGGAACCCCAAGTTTGGGGTAGTGGCTTAAAACACTCAGAGATGCTGGGACCCAGAGGCTTAGATTCCCCTGAAGCAGTCTGGTGGGAGGCCAGCAGGGGACGCCCGATCAGATCTGTGACGGGGCCAGAGCACATACTTCATCCGCAAACCCAAATTCCACAACCGTCCCTATGCTGATGATTCACAGATCTACGGCTCTGCTCCAGACCTGTCTCCTTCTGTCCAAACTCAAATCTCAGCCTGTCTCTTGGACATCTCCTCATGGATATCTTGCCATCAGCTCAAGCTCAACACAGAGCTCTTACTCTTCTCCCCAACCCCTCCGTACACTACCTTTTCTCTTGATCATGGTGGACACCACCATCATCTGCCCATGACACAGGCCCGTAACGTGTGTCATCTCCAACCCAGACCTCTCTCTAGCCCCTCGCATCCAGGGTATGTCTAAATCTTGCAATTCCTGCTCCGTAACTTCTCTGAGATACGGACTTTCCTATCCATCCACACAGCTGAAACTCTCATCCGGTCTCTCATCAGCATGAGTTTCAATCACTGCAATATCCTTCTCCCGGGTCTTGACAAATGCATCTTGCCCTGCTCGGCTACATTGAGGCACAGATCATTTTCCTAGTCTGTTGCTCTGACGGTTTTAGCCCTCACTTTGCATCCCTCCACTGGATCAGGGCTGGATGAATTCTCCTGTGGGCCCGGGGATATTAGATTTTGTGGGGCCCCCCCCATATACAAGCCTTTTCCCCTAATTTAAAACAAAACTATCACAATTATGGCATCGAGGCTATTACCTCTATACTGAACTTGCTTTTTCAGTATGGGAGAGGGCGGGGTGGGGGGGGGAAGGAGTGGGGCTGGGGGGTGGGAGCGGCCGCCGCGCAGCACTGCTTGGGGCCGGGAGGGGCTCCTGGCCCGGGCGTTGGGCCCATGTCACGTGGGAGAGGGGTGGGAGGAGAAGGAGCGGGGATTTACTTTTGTGGAGGCCCCCTTAGCCTGAGGGCCTGGACTGCAGCCCCTAAAGCCCCTGTGTTAATGCAGCCCTGCCTCCAGCAGCATAAGCTACTTGTCTTTTTTTTCAAGGTTTTTCCCTACCCTCCCTCTCCTCTTGCTCCTTCACACCTGGAACCTAGACTCCTGCTCTCGTCCCATGATGCCAGACTCCACTGTCCGTTTGTTAAGTGTTTGTACAAGCACCTTTGTGCTTCCCCCCCACCCACCGCCTCTCCCTCTTGGGAAGAGCTCCTCATAAACATCCGCGCAGCTCCTCCATTATCCACCTACAAGTCCCTCCGTAAAACTCCCCTTTGCTCTGATGGCCACACAAAAAGGTGACAACGGTTAGACGGCTGCTGCGCAGACCCCGCCGCCTGTCATGCTGAGCAATATTGTCTCATTGTTTCCTGCTGCTCCCCCCATCTGTCTGTGTCCACTTCTTGTCTTTTACTTCAATTGTAAGCCCTTTGGGGCAGGGCCTGTCTTTTTGTTCTGTGTGGTGCAAAGCCTAGCACGCAGGGGGTCCTGGTTTATGATTCGGGCTCCTAGGCATTACGGTAAAACAAATAACATTAACAGCAGCAAAACAGCCATCCTGTTCTGGCTCTGCACAGGCCCGCACCCATCAGTTTAGTCTGCAATGGCTCTACACTCCCAAGAGAGGGCAGGGAGTCCTGACAAAGATTGGTGCCGCACCCATGCACTTCAGGATGCAGTGTATCTAGATAGCATTCTGTCCATGGAGCCAGATTCAGACAGTGGTGAATCCTCTGACCCAGGACTGACCCCCCCCCAGAGCTGAGAACGCTGCTGAATATGGAGTGCGGATCCTTTCCCGGGCCTCCAAACATCCCCAGATTCTCTTTCAGGGAGCCATAGTGGATGCTCAAGTTAATTTACTAGAAACCAATTTGCGTATTCAGAGCAATACTTTTTAATCTGAACATCTGTGATGTCAATTTTCCTTAAATGGTTGTTTTCAAGAACAGTTCAACATTTCACCTGCGGGACAGACATTTTCACTAGTAGGCCTTTTGCTCCTTTCCCTTTTGGATATTACAACACAGACAACATTTCTTCTGCACTCTGCATGCTCACGGATCGACACCAGTATTCTTTCTTCCCCTCAATAGAACCGTGGAACATTTCTGGCTAAGCCTACCTCCTAACCTGCAAAGCCTTGTAACTTACACATTTTGCAAGGAAGTTGCCTGACAGCCTAAGGGAGTGAGGGAAAATACAATTCTCCACATGCTACTGAAGCATTCTGACACGGGCAAATTGTTAATGCACATAAAAAATTGCAAACTTTGCACTTGGATCCCATTCTAAGCTGTCTTCGGTTTTTGCCAACTGTGCATTAGGTTTCAAAATGTTTTATGGATTCATAAAAGAAACTGCAATCCCATAACAGTGCTGTAAAACAAAAGAGAAACACTACCACACAGTGTCTTGTAGTCACGTAACCACATCATGCTGCAAGTTGAATGGGTTTATTGTGTACAGAACGGCTACCCACCAGAGCTAGGGTTCATAAACCAGCCCATTTGTTTTAAAAGTTCATACACAGGATATGAAGAAATGAAAGAATGAAACAGCAACCCAAGGTACAGGAAACCCCAAGAAGCTTGTTTTCAACTTGATGCGGTGAAAGGGTTTTCTCATACCTCTCTCGCCTTTCTTCTCTCTCTAAGGGACCCAGCAGTTAGCAAAGATCGATTCTACACTGAGATCCCCTCCAAATAAAATCGAAGAGAACTCCTGCTGGAGCTGACCTCCATAGACTTTCATCACACATATCTGGAGTCTTTATATCTCACTGCTCCCCACCCAGCTGTCTGCAAATTGCTGCTGGTAAAATCAGCCTCCTGCCCGGCCAGCCAGGCTATACTGCCTCCTGTCCTCAAATCACTGCACAGCTCCTGAATTTTTTTTGTCACTTCAGATTGAAGCTCAGTGCTCTATAATCCAAGTCCCTACACAATCTCATTGCTATTTATATTGCCACCAACTCTTCCTACTTTGCTTCTTCTAACATGTGTCTAAACGTGGCACTTTTTTACCCACATTTCTGCAAGCACCGCTCTTCTCTCTTCCTTATTCCTAGACATTAAGGCCAGAAAGGACCACTATGATTTTCCAGTCTGACCTCCTGCACAGCGTGGGATGTATAATTTCACCCAGTGGTTCCTGCAACGAGCCCCAGACCTTGTTCTTGAGCACTCGTAACTCATGTCGGGAGGCGGCATTGCAAGCATGTGTAGCTTGCATCCACTTTTGTTCAGTTCCTCGGCCCTGCAATGGCCTGTCTCTCCCTGGGTCTTCTACAGCCTGGTCCTCTGGCCACAGCCACATAAAAGTTCACTCCACGTCTGAGGTAATAAAAGGTGCAACTGAAAAGTCCAAAACTAATACCCAAACTAATAGCTCTTCGCCCCTCTCAGACTCCACTGAAGTCTTTCCTCTGCTTCTTGACTCCAGATGGAGTTTCTTTTTTCTTGTTGCCTCCCCGGCAGGTTTTCTCTTCTGCCTCCCTTCACCAGGGACTCTGGCAGCTTCCTTTAAGGATCTCCCTGCTCCTGATAAGCAGGGTGACCAGATATCCTGATTTTATAGGGACACTCCTGATATTCAAGGCTTTGTCTCATGCAGGCGCCTATTACTCCCCACCCTCTGTCCTGATTTTTCACCCTTGCTGTCTGGTCACCCTACCTGTAGCCCCTATCTCAGAGCCTACCCCACTCTCTGTGGATCCTCGTGCCTACAGGAGAGTCCCTCCGCCGTCTCTCCCACAGACTGACTTCCCAGCTCTATTGAAGTAGCCCTTCCTGATTCCCTGCAGCAGAGGTCAGTCATCACAATTAAATCTCCCTACCCCGTTCAGCTGTGGTCACTAATGAGCCCCAAGCTGCTAGCTCTTCGGCGAGGCTGAGGGCTACCTGCTAAGTCACGGGAAGGCCGAGCTCAGCCTGCCTCAAAGGGCCAACCAACCTGTGACAGCATCTCTTTTAGAAAGGCACCCTGTTTCAATCTGGATACCTCGTTTCCACCACCCTCCCCGGTAAACTGTCCGCATGGTTCATGACCCTACCCATTAGAAAACGGCACCTGTCCTCATGTCATTTCAACCTCCGGCCATTGGACGCTGTTATGCCATTGTCTGCCACGTGAAGAACCCTGTGAAAGCCTGACAGCCCCCTTCTCCCAGGCATCTTCCTGCGGCACGTTTGCTCCTCATCCATGTCATCGTCAAACCCTCCCCTATCTGATCTGCTGCTTCATAGCTCTCGGACTGCACGTTTAGATTCCCGATGGCAGGGACCACAAAGTGCCGCATATACAGGTCTGAATCTGCAAAACTCCAAATGATGAGTCCTGACTCATCTTCAGAGGAACTATTCATCTGAGTAACGGCTCCTCACACGAGTAAAGACTGGCAGGCTCAGGACCTGTGTTCACAGTGCAATATCATTTTTGTTACGGATAAACACATATAGATTTGCAGTTATGTCTTCATCATTTATTACAACCTCCTCCCAGCTGTCACAAGCAAACTGGGGCACACAATAATCAGGTGAGCCTATTTAGAAACAATCCAGCAGGATGCACAGCGAGAGCATGGCGCTTCCTTCCTACGAGTAAAATCTGCACTGAATCCAAAACAGCTCAAGCAATATTTTGCCATCACAACCCTTCATGCAATAATTATATGGGTTCTATCATATTTAAGTAAACAACTTCCCAAAGCCATCAACACAAATCTAACTTTTTCCATTGGTCAAATATAAACAAATGAATATTTTTAAAAGAACCGTTCACTTAGACCACTGTCCTCCAGTGGACTTAAATATAAATTGGAGCTCTCCCAGGATTAGGCCCATCATAATGGAAAAGCTCATGGCTTCAGAATTTGCACCAGAAAAGAAGCTGATACTTTTCATACCAAACACTGATAATACATGTAAAAGGAGAAACTATCATATAGACTCTTCGGGATGCTATTTTGGTGGAGAGACAGGCAATTTCTATGGCACAGAGCCTCTCTCTCATACGGTCTTTTCTAATCTAGAGAGGTGTGCGTGAGTGTGCTGTAACATTGAACAAAAGGAAATTCATTTATAATACATAAACATAGAATTGTAAGACTGGAAGGGATCTCGAGAGGTCTCCTAGTCCAGTCCCCTGCACTTATGACAGGACCAAGCATTATCTAGACTATCCCTGACAGGTGTTTAGACTCACAGACTCCTAGACTCTAAGATCAGAAAAGACCAATATGATCATCTAGTCTGACCTTCTGCACAACGCAGGCCAGAGAACCTCACCCACCCACTCCCATAATAAACCTCCAACCTATGACTGAACCACTAAAGTTCTCAAATTATGGTTCAAAGACTTCAAGGTACAGAGAATCCACCAGTAAGTGACCTGTGCCCCATGCTGCAGAGCAAGGTGAAAAACCCCCAGAGCCTTTGCCAATCTGCCCTGGGGGAAAATTCCTTCCCAACCCCAAATATGGTGATCAGTTAAACCCTGAGCATGTGGGCAAGACTCACCAGCCAGACACACAAGAAAAAATTCTCTGTAATACCTCAGAACTCACCCCATCAAATGTTCATTCACAGGCCATTGGCATATCTACCACCAGTAGTCAAAGATCAGTCAATTGCCAAACTAGGCTGTCCCATCAGACCATCCCCGCCATGAATTTAGCAAGCTCAGTTATGAAGCCAGATAGGTTTTTTTGCCCCCACTGCTCCCCTTGGAAGGCTGTTCCAGAACTTCACTCCTCTGATGATTAGAAACCTGTGTCTAATTTGAAGTCTAAACTTCCTAATGGCCAGTTTATATCCATTAGTTC
This sequence comes from Emydura macquarii macquarii, assembly GCF_026122565.2. NCBI lineage: Eukaryota > Metazoa > Chordata > Testudines > Chelidae > Emydura > Emydura macquarii. The sequence goes on from NW_027131688.1 coordinate 4,634,905, forward strand.
TTGTGTCCACATTGTCGCTGAACATAAATAATTCCTCTCACTCCCCGGTATTTATCCCTCTGATGTATTTATAGAGAGCAATCATATTTCCCGTCATCTTTCTTTTGGTCAGGCTAAACAAGCCAAGCTCTTTGAGTCTCCTCTCATAAGGCAGGTTTTCCATTCCTCGGATCATCCTAGTAGCCCTTCTCTGCAGTTTGAATTAATCTTTCTTAAACATTGGAGAGCAGAACTACACACAGTATTCCAGATGAGGTCTCACCAGCGCCTTGTATAACGGTACTAACACCTCTCTATCTGTGCTGGAAATACCTCGTCTGATGCATACTGGGACCGCATTAGCTTTTTTCACAGCCATATCACTTTGGCGGCCCATAGTCATCCTGCGATCAACCAATAAGCCCAGGTCCTTCTCTTCCTCGGTCACTTCCAACTGATGCATCCCCAGCTTATAGCAAAAATTATTGTTATTAGTCCCTAAGTGCATGACCTTGCACTTTCCACTATTAAATGTCATCCTATTTCTATTACCCCAGTTTACAAGGTCATCCAGATTTTCCTGTATGATATCCCGATCCTTCTCTGTATTGGCAATACCTCCCAAATTTGTGATATCTGCAAACTTTATTAGCACATTCCCACTTTTTGTGCCAAGGTCAGTAATGAAAAGGTTAAATAAGATTGGTCCCAAGACCGATCCGTGAGGAACTCCATTAGTAACCTCCCTCCAGCCTGACAGTTCACCTTTCAGTATGACCCATTGTAGTCTCCCCTTTAACCAGTTCCTTATCCACCTTCCAATTTTCATATTAATCCCCATTTTTTCCAATTTAACTAATAATTCCCCATGTGGAACCTTATCAAATGCCTTACTGAAATCTAGGTAAATTAGATCCACTGCATTCCCTTTGTCTAAAAAGTCTGTTATCTTCTCAAAAAAGGAGATCAGGTTGGTCTGGCACGACCTACCTTTTGTAAAGCCATGTTGTATTTTATCCCAATTACCGTTAACCTCGATGTCCTTAACTATTTTCTATTTCAAAATTTTTTCCAAGACCTTGCATAATATTGAGGTCAAACTAAGAGGCCTGTAGTTTCCCAGATCACTTTTTTTCCCTTTCTTAAAAATAGGAACTATGTTAGCAGTTCTCCCGTCATACAGTACAGTCCCTGAGTTTATAGATTCATTAAAAATCCTTGCTAATGGGCTTGCAATTTCATGTGCTAGTTCCTTTAATATTCTTGGATGGAGATTATCTGCCCCCCCATTAAGTCCCATTAAACTGTTCAAGTTTGGCTTCTAACTCGGATGTGGTAATGTCTACCTCCGTATCCTCATTCCCATTAGCCACCCTGCCACTCTACCCAAGATCATCATTAGCCTTATTAAAAACTAAGGCAAAGTATTTGTTTAGATATTCGGCCATGCCTACATTATCCTTAACCTACACCCCATCCTCAGTACTTAGTGGTCCCACTTCTTCTTTCTTTGTTTTCTTCCTGTTTACATGGCTATAGAATCTTTTACTATTGGTTTTAATTCCCTTTGCAAGGTCCAGCTCTACTTGGCTTTTGGCCTTTCTCACTTTGTCTCTGCATGTTCTGACCCCAAAGAGGTAGCTTTCCTTGCTGATCCCTCCCATCTTCCACTCCTTGTAGACTTTCTGCTTTCTCTTAATCACCTGTCTGAGATACTTGCTCATCCAGCTTGGCCTACAACCCTTGCCTTTGAATTTTTTTCCCTTCCTTGGGATGCAGGCTTCAGATAGTTCCTGCAACTTTGATGTGAAGTAATTCAAATCCTCCTCCCCCTTTAGATCCATGAGTTCTTCAGTCCAGTCCACTTCCCAAACTAATTACCTTAATTTTTTAAAGTTAGCCATTTTGAAGTCAAAGACCCTAGACCCAGATCTATTTCTGTTTATCCTTCTATTTAGTTTGAACTGAATTAGCTCATGGTCGCTTGAAAGAAGGTTGTCCCCTACAACCAGTTCTTCTACGAGGTCCTCACTAATTGCCAGTACCAAATCTAAAATGGCATCCCCTCTTGTTGGTTTAGTAACTATTTGGTGAGGGAATCCGTCAGCTATCACATCCAGGAAAATCTGGGCGCTATTATTACTACTAGCACTTCTCCTCCAGTCTATATCTAGGGAGTTAAAGTCTCCCATAATCACACATTTCCCAGTAGTATTTACTTCATTAAAAGCCTTGAAGAGGTCTCTATCCATGTCCAAATCAGATCCTGGTGGTCTGTAGCACACCTCAAGCACTATCCCAGGGGAAGATCTAGTAGTTTTCTTCCCCAATGTGATTTTTACCCAGACAGACTCTGTCTTATCAATTCCATCACTTCTAATTTCTTTACAGTCTACCTCTTCATCGATATACAATGCTACTCCACCACCTTTGCCTTACATCTGTCTTTCCTACACAGCACATACCCTTCAATACTTGTACACTAGTTGTGACTACTATTCCACCATGTTTCTTTATCCCTAAAATATCTGGTTTCACTTCCTCTACCAGTAACTCTAGTTCTTCCACTTTGTAACCCAGGCTCCTCTCATTGGTATAGAAACATCTTAATTTTTTCTGTTTGGCTTCACTCACATTTTTACCTGATCTGGCACAGTCATTCTACTGCCAATATCGTCTATTAGACTGGCTACCCTTCCTCTTAATGTCCATTCTGCTCCCCACTGCTGTGTCCTTTCTTACTTCATTTTCCTTCCTCTCAATGCTAAAATCAGGCGTGGAGATTACCTGGGTATCTCCCAAACATCTCCCCCAGCTCCCTAGTTTAAAGCTCTCTTAATCATTATGCCAGCCTCCATCCTAGAAGTGCATTTCTCTCCCTACTCAGGTGAAATGCATCCCGAGAGAACAGTCCTCTGTCCATGAATGCCTCCCAGTGACCATACATCCCAAAGCCCTCCTTATAGCACGACTGCCTGAGCCATCTGTTGATCATCAGAATCTTGTCACGTCTTTGTTGTCCTCCTCTAGGGACAGGCAGAATCCCACTGAAGATCACCTGAGCCTCCATTTCCTTAAGAATCTTCCCCAGCCTGGCATCGCCTCCTTGATTCGTTCCAGCAAGAATCAAGCCGTATTGTTTGTTCCCACAGAAAGGATAATCAGTGGATTCTTTCCTGCTCCCGTTAGGATCCTTTTCAGCCTCAGGTCTATGTCCCGTATCATAGCACCCGGCAGAGCACACCCTTCTGTTCTCCGGATCAGCTCTGGGGTTACAGGCCTGTCTGTTCTTCTCAGCCGGGAGTCCCCAATCACGTAGACCTGCCTTTTCCTGGTAACGGAGCAATTCTCCGGCCTGTTCTGCGATTCTCCAGCCCTGTTCTTTCTGGCTGCAAGTCATCTCGTCTACTATTCTCCTTTGCAATCCTCTGCTATCATCCCTGTATCCTCCTGGGACTCTTATTTGGTGGTCTCTCCATTGGCTCATCCACTTTTGGATAGGACTAGCTGCTCTTCTCTTCTTCCTTGCCCTCCAACCTTCAGTAACCACCTGCTGTGGTCCATGTTCATTTCCCAACTCCGCAAACCTGTTTCTGAGCTGTATTTCTCCTTCACTAGCCCATCTTTTCCTCTGCCAGGTTCTCACAGTCACATGCTTCCACTGGCCATTTTCCTCACCCCGCATTCTCCCCTGAGAGTTCTCTGTTCCTGCTTCCATCTGCACATCTGGGTTATTCTCTTCAGCCTCCTCATTCCTTTGCTCCATCACCTGCTTGAATCACCTTATAAACTCAACCAGAGTTTCCACCTGCATCTCCAACCCTCGAATCTTCTCTTCCACCAGCTCTATGAGGTGGCACATCATATAAACGAAGCTCTTTTGAGGTACCCCCTCCAAGATCATGTACATCCCGCAGCTTCCACATCCAGTCATCTTCATTGTTTCTTCCACTGCTTGAGTGACCACCACTACAGCCTCTGTATGTGTCATAGCCTTTCCCCTGCTACCTGTCAGTGAGACACACAAACAACAAAAAAACCCCACCAAAACAACTCCCAACGAGTATCTCAACAATACCAGAACACCACACACTCCCACTCAAACTCCCGTTTTCAGCTCTGTTTGCTGTCTCCTGTGCTGCTGCAGCTGTGCCACTGCCTGATTGAGTGGCTGCCTTTATAGGCCCCCTAATTAGGGAAGCCCTGCCCCAATTAGGGTCAGCTGATCTCAGTACACAACCCTGTACCGGCACTTGCAAACTGCACAAAAAAAATTAAAAAAACAAAAAAGAAAAACAAAGACACACAACTCCTCAGAACTCATCTACTGCCCCTAACGCCCACTCAAACTCCTCTGTTTGTCTAACCTGCACTTAAAAAATCTCCAGTGATGGATATTCCACAACCTCCCTGGGAAATTTATTCCAGTGCTTCACTACCCTGAGAGTTAGCAAGTTTTTTCTAATGTGCAACGTAAACTGTCCTTGCTGAAATTTAAGCCTGTTGCTTCTTGTCCTGTCCTCAGAGGTTAGGGAAAAAAAATTTTCTCCCTCCTTCTTGTAACAACCTTTTATGTATTTGAAAACTGTTATGCTTCCTCTCCATTTTCTCTTCTCCAGACGAAACAAACCCAATTTTTTCAATCTTCCCTCGTAGGTCATATTTTCGAGACCTTTAATAATTTTTGTTGCTCTTCTCTGGACTGTCTCCAATTTGTCCACATCTTTGCTGAAATGTGGCACCCAGAACTGGACACACTACTCCGGTTGAGGCATAATCAGTGCAGAGTAGATTGGAAGAATTACTTCTCATGTCTTGCTTACAACAATCCTGCTAATACAACCCAGAATGATGTTTGCTTTTTTTGTTTTTCAACAGTGTTACACTATTGACCCATATTTATCTTGTGATCCACTATGAGCCCCTGATTTCTTTCGGCAGTACTGCTTCCTACCCTGTCATTTCTAGGTCCTTGCAAACTGATTGCTTAATTATTTGCTGCATTATCTTTCTGGGTGCTGAAGTTAAACTGACTGGACTGTAATTCTGCAGATTGTCCTTATTTCCCTTTTTATAGATTGGCACCACATTTGCCTTTTTCCAGTCCTCTGGAATCTCTTCCATGACTTTTCAAAGATAATTGCTAATGGCTCAGATATCTCCTCATCAGCTCCTTGAGTATTCTAGGATGTACTTCATCAATCCTTGGTGACTTGAAGACATCTAACTTGTCTAAGTAATTTTTAACCCTATTTTCTGTGATCTGTAGTCCTTACACACAGTTGTAAGATACATTAAGGACTACAGATCATCAGAAAATGGGGCTGGTTATTTCCCTCCCCCACAGAAAAAAATTGGTTTTTCACTGAAAGCCCCAAAACTATTTTTTTCTGCTTTCAGCTGAAACTGAGCAGTTTCTAAATTATTGGTTTTATGACACAAAACAGAATTACTTTTTTGGAAAAAGCTGACATTTCCCATGGCAATTTAATCAAATATCCAGTTTTCCATCAAAAAAAAAAGTTTTGATAAAATATGTTGACCGGGCCTATTAAGCACCATTAAACTCAGGACCTGAAGAACAACACATTTCTGAGTGTTTAAGCTTTCACCTGTTCTTCAGAATGATGCCACTGAAAAACACTGAAACCCTGTTAACAAAAGAAAAATAAGGAAAAACAGAAATTAACACTCTCCCCCTTCCAGCAGGACTAGGAGAATTTTCAGGTTCAACATTACCTTAGATGCCTCACCTTAAAATGACAGCGTATGGTATCTGATTAGGCAGGTACTACAATTAAAATAGGGAGATGGGTTTTAATCCAAGACTACGTATTCATTGAAGATTTTATTCCCAGATCTCCAAAGAGATCATCAAAAAGTTGAACAATCTGTGTGTCGGAGGGAGTAACAGCAGCCTTCATGCCAAACTGTGGCTTCCTTTGATCATTACTCTCTCTAATTAGAGAATTCAGACAGATACTTGTGCCCATAGATTGCAGAAGATGTACACACATCGCCCTGACAGGGTGCGGTTTTAATAAAAGTGGGAGTTCTTAGCCCTACTCGCCAGCTATTCCTGTGCTCAAATAGGCACATCAGAAGCACATGCAGTGACTCAGACTCTGCCCTTGAATGCTCGTGTGTAATCTGCATTACAATCACTGGAAACCATGCATGCACATCCAAGCAGTGAATAAAGCTTATATACAAATAATTGATGCCTAGACTTCGAAGGATTAGATTTTTACTGGTAAATGTCAGCAAACGTCAATTTCACACAATAGTATTTCCATTACTAAGAATTAAAATGTACAAATAAGCAAACTATGAAATATGCTGCTTGAGAATACAGAGTTTGATTTAAGGATATTTACTTTGGACATTTTCATGTGTGATGCTGACAATCTGTTTTTTAATGGTTATAAAGCCATTAACTTTTGAATCTCAACATCCACTGTCCAGTGCTTAATCTGTAAAAATAAAAAAAATAAAAAGAGGTGCCAGGGCTCACGCAATAACGACAGCTTCCCCCACACAGCATGGCTTTGCACACACGGTATGCATGCAGTCACGTTTTGCACGCCACGGACAGAAGAGGTGCCCTATCAAAAATTAAGCTCTGCTACTGTCATTAATTATTGTCTGACTCCCCATAATTTCCTGCAAACTGTTAAAATTTAAATGGACAAAAATAAATAAAAAATGCTTAAAAAATCAACATTGAAATTATCCATCAACATTATATATATATAAAAATATCAAATCCTGCCAAGCATACTGATTCCACACAATGACTGAAAAAAACACACATGCAGCTCAGGTTCAGATGTGTTCTGGTGGCAGCTCAGTGTGCCACAATTGTGAAAAAAGTTCACAAGCTGGCTGTATAAATAATGGGACAGAAAATCATCCTGACAATGTTATGCCCTGACATAACTAGACAACACCCCCGCCCCCAGAATGCCGTGTTCTGTTCTAGTCACCATGTCTCAAAAAAAAAAAAAATATATATATATATATATATATAACAGACACAAGTAGTCCAAAGACGAATGCGGAAATTGTTTAGATGCATGGAAATGCTTCCAATACAGGGACAAGAGTGAAATGAACAGACCTATTCAGTCTACATGGGAGATGACTATGAGGGCATAAGATAGTCATAAAATAACGAATGCTAGTCTGAAGAATAATCTCATAATACAAGAACAAGGGGACAGCCATTGAAATTAGAAGGTGGCAAACGTAAAAGTGATAACAGGAAATACTCTTTTGCATGCCAAATTAACCCGCCAGAGGGCATCCTTGAGGCCACAAAAAGAGGTTTAAGAGAATTTCTTAGTTAATTGTTTCAGATTATTCTATGGGAGAGAAGACACTGGACTGGAAGACGCTTAAACAAAACATGAGACGGGATGGCGACTTTGTGTCATGTAGCATGGCTGCCAATGAGGTGACTGGCACAATGAGGCACGTAACCTTCTGCTGCATTGCCATAAGATTGCTGGCTGAAGTGTGCTCTTCACTTTATCATTGAGTGATACGGACCTTTGTCTATCTGCAGAAAAATAGTTTGGGTTGAGACAATGGTATTACTTTGGAAAGAACACCATTCCCCGCTTAGGGATCAATTCCTAATGAACCCTATTGGTCTGATTCCTATTGGCTTCTCGAGGATTTAGGGTGACCAGATGTCCTGATTTTATAGGGATGGTCCCTATTGTGGAAGAACCCAAACTCGGGGGTCCTTACTCACTATGTCCGTTGCCTTGGCGGGGGTCCAGAATTAGCCAACAACAGATTAGCAAAATCAAAGTTTATTCTTTACGTAAAGAAGGTGATCCCTTCAAATATAAGGAATGACACCTGCTTCCAAAAAACAGACCGTATTTATAGAATGGTATAAACAAGTTTTAACACGTCACAGTTTCCATGGTCATACATACTAAAAAGTATTATCTAGGAATTTTCTAACTAAATACTAGCAACTTTCCTTATCTAAATTACAAGGTCTTTCTCTGCAATCCTTCTCTACTAGTGTCTAGACCTCTTAACTATATTATTACAACAAAACATTTTAAAATTAAACAACTGCTAACAAAACATTTTCTATCTCAGACTTTTTACAGTGAATTCTAAAATCAGTTCTCAGCAAAAACAAAGACCCCATCTTGTTTTCCCTTCACACTATATTCAGGGATTTGTTTTATAAGGTGCCTATGACCTCTCACCCCCTGCCCCAATTTTTCACACTTGCTATCTGATCACCCTCCAAGGCCTTTTCTAGAAAGGCAGTGAATAATTGTTCAAGTGGCTTTAGTAAACAGTAAAACAGCTATTAGTAGACTGCTCAGTGTCCCTCTGAGCTACCATTTTTGCACTCAGTTAACGAGCATTACTTGGCATTTTTAAAATCAGCAGTAAAATGACTGCAGTTGTTAAAAGGCTCCTGGAAAACGTACTCAACAGCTCTGGATTTCCCTAAAGTTAACTGCTGGATGGCAGAAGGCCCTGCAAACTATTCATAAATGCCTTCAAAAGCATCGGAAACACAAATGCCGATAATTCCCACATTAATTAAAAACACTGAAAGGTTTGGGGTTGGTGTGTGCCTTTTGCAACTAGAAAAACAAGGCTTGACACCTTTATAAAGTAACATATTTTTAATAGTGAAAGAGAAAAATATGGAAAAAATAGCAAAAAAGATAGGGTTGATTTGCCATCCTGACTCTCACAGAGTAGTATCTTATCCTGTGGAGCATGGATGTCAGAATTTGGTGCAGAGTGATGATAAAATAGCTTTGCCAGTTTATGCCTACCATCTTTTAGTAGGATTCACACTGTAATTTAGAGGGTGTTATGTTTGTTCAAACATTGAAAACTGAGCGCAGTCAGCATGCAACAGCTCAGTATCTGCTGTACGATAACCTCCACAAACTGAGTAAAAGTCTGCTAATATATGCCTTCAAAAGGCATTTTTCTCCTGTGAATTCAGTGGATTCAGGAATTTATTTCCTCAGGCAGAGATTGACATGTACTCTGCAGCCAATCTTTTATAGAGCCATGCTCTCTTTTTAAAGAAAGGTTTCCACTCCTCAAACATTTAACATGAGAGTAACCTTTGGGATGATGCCCAAGGACAGTTACTCATGTGTTTCAGTGTTTGCCAGACTGAGCCCTAAAGTATTACACAGCCTGGACCCCAGATGACAACCCTTCCCATATGCATCAACTCAAAATGTAAGCATTCAGAAGTGAGGCTTATCAATGAAATTATGGGACACATCAGAAATACGGATAGTGCAAGAATTAATGTATTGGCCTCGGGCAATTACTCTACAGGACAGAGCTGTGCAGGTGAAGATTTCTTCTATCACTCCTTAGTTCCTGCATGCTGGGTTCAGGGAAGAAACAAATCCATTTCAAATACTCGGTAACAAAAGAAAGGCTTTGATGCAGCCACTATCAATAATCACTCAATACTCAATCGTTTCTCTAAATTATTTTTCCGGTCATCATCTGGCCCTTTAATACGAAGGAAGCAGTATCAATATATTTAACTTGACTTATCTAGGTCATCCAATCGCACTCATTTTTCGATTATTAAAGTTCTTCTGTGTTCCACACTTTCATATTTCTATTTAAGGTTCTTTGGAAATGTCATCTGCTTCAACAGAAACCTCAAGGTACAGGATAATAAGAGGGAAGTCGTCCTTTTTTAAATTACCCTTCTTCAGAAAGGTCATCTCCTGAGGATTATTCAAATCCTTCATGAAAAGTAAAGATCTTGTTGCTCTTCTAGCAAAACTATTCTCTCCCCTCATGCCTCATAATCCTGAAAAATAAGTTTTCCTAACATCATATTAAGCTTTTAAAGATATTTCATAGCCATGCTCTCTATAACTCACTACCAGTGGGAGTTTAACCAAAACGCCCCCTTAAAATGGGGGTATATCTGGAGGCTAGTCCTCCCTCTTCAGCTAACTCATATTATTTTCATTCAAATAGCTACAGAATGGATGCCTTATATATTTAAAGGAGTTAATGCTTCTTTATTAACCTAACTTTACCTGCAGTTTTCAATGGAACCACATAATAAAAAAGCCCTTTTGCAAAAGGAAGTGTTAAAGAGTGAAATACAGAGAAACGTTGTGTGTGTGTGCAATAAGCGGCTGAAATTCAATGCACACCTTTTGCTAGTTGCATATAGCACATTCACGACATGTTACTGCTAGTTGCCATATAGCGCATTTCTATGTAACGGGGCATGTTCTTTGTGACCCTGCTTGCCTCTGCTGGCCAGTTCTTGCAGGGCCTGATTCAGCAGCACTGTACAGGGCTGATGTTACAGCCCATCACCAGGGAAATATCTGCAAGACTCAGCCCAGAATAAGGGGCTGTGCAGAGATGTCCCTGCCCAGGGGAGGGTAACTGGAGTAACATCATTGTTTCCAAAACTGATTTAAGCCAGCCTATGAGAGGTGGCTGGTATATCCTGCACGGAGATCCCAGGTGGCTGGGTGTGAGCCCACCCAGTGGCCCATCAAGGTTAATTCTTGAACCAAAAACTCCAGCTTTTGGACCCACAGGACTACTTGAGAGTTTGCGGTAGAATAGGATCTGATGCAGAAGGCCAGGCTAAGATGATCACCATGGTCCCTCCTGGCCTTAAAATGTATGAAAAGAAACTCTTCGTCTGTGAATCGTGGTCTGATTTATTTATTTATTATTATTATTCTCACATAGCTAAAGAACTAGATCTGCCGCTAGGGTAAATTGGAGTTTCTCCACTGAAGTCAACGAAGCTACATAGATTTACACTGGCTGAAGAGCTGACCCATAAACTCTGTAATATTTTCTTAAATGTGTTTATTCAAACTACTGCGTGGCATGAACAAAATGCACTACAATGGCATGCAATTTGAAACATGAGTTGGCATTGGATGAATGTAAATGAAACCGGATCTGAAAGGCCAATAGAAATGACCTCACAAATAAACATGAAAATATTAAATAACATCAATTTTGGACAAGCTGCTATGATTTTAAACAAATGTCTAGGTTCCATTATTGTCCTACAAGCATCGGCAAAAAAATAGAGTTCAGGACTGGCGTGGCAAATCATTCACAACAGCATGTACTTTATAACAAAACGTCACAAAGCAATGCACTAGTAATTTATGTAATGTACTAGCTAGGATCAACCACTTATGTTTAATTTCTAATCAATTAGAACTATCCCGGGTGGTAATTTTTACCGGCAAAGTGAGTCTTTTCAATATGGTACATGTATGCAGAAATAAAATATGATGGCCATTTGTAAGTTTATCTTAGTAGTGGCCTTGAAATCAGATTCCTACAGCAATCCTCTTCCTATTTGCACTTTTGCTAATAGGCCCTTTTTAATGAATTAGAGATATGTAAACTATGTCATTTGTGAAGATATGTCCCAAGAATTAAAATGCAAGGCCTGCATGAAAATTAAATGGGATATAAAAATAGCTGCCACGCATTGTATCTAATGACTTGTGTGACAGACATGAGGTTGATTAATGCAATGTGATATGCCTTGGCTGAACTTAATCACTTACATATCAGTTAATATTGACAAAGGGGTAATGGACGATATGGACTCATCTACACCCAGAGGCTCAAGAATGGCATGAATGTTAAACACTTCACCAGGGTTAGCACAATTACTGCTAATGCTGTATGTGCAGTTTTCACCCCAACCAGACTGCAGCATTACTTCTCACTGCAGCTGGCTGGACTATGTGTTATGGATAATATCCATTATAATTTTTTTAAGCCACCCTTTTGCCAAGTGAGTCCTTCAGGAACCAATCCTGATTTTGGCCTATTTTCCTGTTGCTGTAACGTAGCAGTAGCATCTACAGGCACTAAAAGGTTGGGACCCCATTATGTTAGCTACTATACAAACATGTTGCAAGATTCATAGATATTCATGTCAAAGGGGACGACTATGATCATCTAGTCTGAGCTCATGCACATCACAAGCCAGAGAACCTCACCTAATAATTCCTGCATCAAGCCCATAATTTTCTGTTTGAACTATAGCATATCTTTTAGAAAGATGTCCTGTCTTGATTCAGAAGTTCAGCTGATGGAGAATCCAGCGCATTCGTAGGTAAGTTGTTTCAGTGGTTAATCAACCTATTAAAACTGTGTTCTTTATCTCTCGTCTGAATTTATCTAGCTTCAGCTTCCAACCATTGGAATTCATTTTCCTTTCTTTCTTCAAGATTAAAGAGCCATATACTATCAGAAATCTCTTCCTCGTGTAGGTATTTGGAGACTCTGGTCAAGTCAGGTCGTAGCCTTCTCTAGGATAAACTGAATAGATTCAGTTTCTTAAATCTCTCACTGTAAGACTGGTTTTTCAGAACTCAAATGTAATAGACTTTGAGCTAGTATCACACAACAGTCTGTTGAAACATAGCACAATGCAGTGTCAATAAAGCACACTCTAAATGGATTAAGAACTGGGTAACTGACAGATGTCAAAAAGTAGGAGTCAGTGGGGTTCTGCAGGGATTGGTACTAGGCCTGACACTACTTAACATTTTTCTCAGTGACCTGGAAGTAAATATACTATCATTGCTGACAAAAATTGCGGGTGACAGAAAGATTGGTGGAGTAGTAACTAATGACAAGGAGAGGGCAGTCATACAGAGTGATCACTTGATGATCTAAGGCCATTCAAACAACACATGTTTTAATATGGCCAAATGCAAAGTTATACATCTATGGACAAGGACTGAAGGCCATATGGATACAATGGGGGACTGTATTCTGGAAAGCCATCACTCTAGTAAAGGATTTAACTGTCAGAGTGGGCAAGCAACTCAACATGAGCCCCTAGTGCGATGCTGTGGCCAAAAGAGCTAATGGGATTCTTGGATGCTGTAGAATGGCTGGCCGTCCCTCCCCATGAGTCTTGGAGGGAGGCCACACCTCCTCACTGCCCTGCTTCGGCAGGGGCAGTCCCAGCTCGGGGCTGGGGGAACAGTCTCCAAGCTATAAATAGTTCCAAGGCCCCCGGCGGGGCAGCAAACGGTTCAAAGGCCCCAGACAGGGTGGTTGGGGAAGGGGGAGGGGGACGCAGGCCCACCCGACTCCACTGTGTCCTAGCCTAGGTCCCTAGCTGTGGCCAAGAGGTATGCCGCGGGGTCCCAACCGCAACACGCTGAGTCACCGTCCGGCTCCCAGGTTCCCAGAGCATGTGGCACCTCCCCTGGGCTACATCTTTCCCCCTGTCCCTCGGGTACCTGGTGTCCTGCCGTCCAGTCGCCCTCATTTGGGTAGGTGCCCAAGGGCAGGTTGTAGAACCCCTTGATCTCATCAGGGGGTGGCAGTTCAGGCAGCTCTTCGGGGCCGTCGGGGGGGGCAGTTCCTCCAGGTCAGGCCCGGTCAGGGCCCGCACCTCGCCATCGTCCTCTTGCAATTTCAGGGCCACCTCCTCCGCGTCTGCGTCAGGCAACTACTCCAGGTCCTCGCCCCTCGGGATCACCGGGTCCAATGGGGTGGGTGGATCCGGGGGTACCGCTGGGCCCCAGGTCTCGCGCTGCTCCTTTGCCAACACCCGAATGCCGGCTCTGGTCCGCTTCCCCGGGCACCCGGTCTCGGTCGACTCGCCTGGGTACCAGGACCCTGGCAGAGCTGGAGGGCCGGGAGGGACGTCCTTCCCCTCTGGGAACTGGCCACTGACTGAGCTCCTGGGCCTCTCTTTTGTACTTCCTGTCCCGCCCCCTCGCTTCCGGGCTGGCAGACACGCAGTCTCTGGCTCCGCCCCCACAGGCCTGGCCTGTTGCTCCCCGTCAGTCTTGGAGGGAGGCCACACCCTCTCACTACAGATGCACAAATGGGAGAGCAATGAGTAGGAGTAGGGAGGGGATTTTACCTCTGTGTACAGCACTGATGAGACCGATATTGGAATATTGCGTCCAGACTGGCACTGGAATACTGTGTTCAGTTCTATTGTTCACATTTTAAAAAGGATGTTGAATAACTGGAGCCGGTCAGACGTGAGCCATAAAAGTGATTTGAGGGCTGGGGAAAATACCTTACAATGAGTTTTTAAGAGCTCAATCTTTTCAGCTGATGAAAATGAAGACTGAGAAGTGACTTGACTACAGCGTACTGCCTTCATGAGGAGAGAATACTGGGGACTACAGAGGTTTTCCATGTGGTGGAGAAATGCAGAACAAGAACCAGCGGCTGGAAGCTGAAACCTGACAAATTCAAATGAGACCCACATTTCTAACCGTGATGGTGATTAACAACTGGAAAAATGTTTCCAAAGGAAGTGGTGGATGGATTTTTCCAGCTCTTTATATCTTCAAATCAAGACTAGATGCTAGTCTGAAAGATGTGCTTTAGTCAAACACAAGTTATTAGACTCAGTGCAGGGGTAACCGGTTGAAATGTAATGGTCTATGATATACAAGAGCTAAGGTTAGATGACCTAATGGTCACTTCCTGGCCTTAAATTCCATGAATCATTCTTGTCTCTCTTTTCTGAACTCTTCCCAATTTTGCAACATATTTTTGCAGTGTGGTCACCAGAACTAGACACAATGTTCCACTAATGGTCTCACTAATGCTATATAATGAGGTTATACACCTCCCTACATCTACGCAGTATTACCCTGCTTATACATTAAAGGATGATATTAATCCTCTTAGCTACAGCAGTTACAATATAAGTATATAATTTAAATTTGTGTAAGTATTTAGGCCTGTATATCTCCCAGATATTCTGGGTCTGCTTTTGGGGCCTGTGTGCCTGCCTAAAAGTTAAAGTCTCTGAGATACACCTTAGCAAAGACATGGTGTGTTCCTTTTGCCTGCCCGCAATTAGACAGGTTTTTCTTTATGACTGTGGAAAAGAGAAGGGATGTAGTTACACTGTTTCAATGCACATTGAAGGTGTGATATATTAATGCACAAACGAGGGAAAGCTCTGACTCCTCTTCAAGACAGATGCCTGAGCAAGGCCAAGCAACCAGCTGGGAAAGCGAGGGAGGTGTTAAAAAGAAACAAACACAGGGCCACAAACTGACCATGGGGTACAATGTGATCCCGCTCCCTGCCCCTCCCATGGGGTACAAAAGGGGCTGTACTAAAGCCCCCAGACCCAGACCCCCCAAAATTGAACAATCCCATCTATTGGAAGGGGTGGTATCGTGGGTGGAGGGGGCTATTAAGAGGAAGGAGGAGGAGAGGGGTTTTCATCCGCATACAGAAGCATGGTCAGGGGAAGAAGGAATTCTGGGGGCCTATGATGGCGGGGGAGGGAACTCTATCAGCATACAGAGAAATAAGCCCGACTGGTGTGCAGGGCTTGGAGATACGGTTATGGTTTTAAGCGTCGGTGCAACCCCCAATAAACCCATCGCACAGTGCCAGCAGATTGGACTCTGGATTGTTGCTCTCCGGCAAACTGTGTCTGGAAACCGAGAGGGGACAGGGCCTGGGAGCCCTAACAGCAGTTTGCTCAATCTGCCAAAACCCTAAAGTCCTTTTCAGTGTCACCGCATTCCAGGTTACCGTCTCCCATCTTGTAATTGAGCCCAACAACATTTTTAACATTTTTCTACAAGAAGTTTGCCAGTAACTGACCGTCCTTGCCCTGAGGAGTTTATAGTCAAAAAGACAACTCATAAGAGGTGGAGGAAACAAATGAGCAGGCGTGGGGGAAGGGTGGGTCAGGTGAACATGAATAGCATGACACTAACACACTTGCAAACACCTGGGTTCTGTTTTTGCCATGTGATTATACAATACCTTGCAATAAACCCCATTTTCACCAGGATCAGGGACAACCTCTGGGAAAAGCAGCATGTGATGGGGCACTCACTTCCCAAGTGCCTCCTATCATCTGGGTGTGGTATTGGAATCTTTTTTCCCCACTCCTGGCATTCCTTGTATGTTGCTGCCATCACTAGACTGGTCTTCAGAGGCTCAGCCCTCCGGCCAAGTCACACAGTCAAAAATGGATGAACCCCTTCCTGGGAAGCACAAGTACAAACTATCAACCCTCACCAGGGTCTTAGCCCCATCTCTGGGACCTTTAACACTCAGGCTACTAAACAAGGCTTGTCCTCTTGTAGGGGCTTAGGTCCCTATCCCAGTGGCCAGTGTGGGAAGGTTTCGAACCACCAGAGGAGTGAAGTTCTGGAACAGCCTTCCAGGGGAACCAGTGGGGGCCCAAAATCTCTTATGGGAGTGTGTGGGTGAGGTTTTGTGGCCTGCAATGTACAGGAGGTCAGACTAGATGATCATGATAGTCCCTTCTGGCCTTAAAGTCTGTGAATTTACCAGTGGAAAAGTTGCTATTATGTTTTAGCCTTATGCAGACACTGGAACAGGAAAGATCCCTAATGATCTCTCCACAGTATGTGCTTACACCACAGACCCACAGTCTACGTGTACGTCTGTGTAGGCCCTGCACATTTCGCAGGTTCAGACAAGCGGGCGTGACTTGGGTTGATTCTACACAGCACCATCCATGAGGGACAGGTGGGTCTGGCATTTAGGTGATACAGGCATCTATTTAACAGGGATCCCAAAGTCTGGCAAGATGAAAACGAACCTTTACAAAACACTGGGCTTCTAAGAAGTAAATCCTGCTCAGCTCAGCCCCGCAAAATCTCCACTGACGTCAAAGGGAGTTCTTCAAGAGTAAGGTCAACAAAGGATCAGCTCCAAAACACCATTCCAAGGACAGCGATTGAAACTATTGTTCCTGCTCCTCTACATGTATTTCGGGGGTGATTATTTCATTCAAAATATTTGCACAATCAGGGGCATCCACAGCCCTTTTGCTATCATTCTGTGTCGTTACTTCACATGTTTGAAACGAAAGGGCATGTTCTTATGGAGCGGAGGCAGGCCTGAAAACTCAGGACCAGCCTCTCTCAGGTGCTGAGATCTGCTTGGTGCAGGAGAGGCATAGGGCATCACTGGGGAGCCACTTACAGCGCCCTGAGTCTTTGGGCCAACCTGCTTCAGCCCTGGCACAGGTTAGAGCAGCCCCAGCCCGTGTGGTCCCCAAGGGAGCACACACCAGCACGGGAAGGCAGAGCAGGACACCTGCAGGCCACAGCCTCTTCATATACACACAGCACCCAACCGCTCTTCACAGACTGCAGAAAAACTAGCATAGGAGTAGCTATCGCGGCTCTGAACCCATGTGGACTACTTAATGCCAGCACCCTAGCCGGGGGGGAATATGGAACCTTTCTGCTCCCTTGGCACTACAGGGGTGGCACAAGAGGAACAGAGTGGGGCCAGAGAATCCAGCCCTAGGATGTGAAGTTGCACAATAAAGTGGAACATTTTTATGGATGAAACCTGTTATCTGCAGACACGTTGCATTCTGGGGTTTCCGGAAGGACCACGTTTCTTCCTACAGACTTTTGCTGCAAATAGATTGATTATTCTGACATGCAATTCCAGCAAAACGAATAGCTGTGGTTCCGGCAGGGTGATGCATAAACTTGAGCACGTCAGATAAAAGCGGAAAGTGTGGCGAGTTTGGTGGATTTGAGAAGAGACGAAGGAAATTCCTGCTTACCAGAGAAGTTTGGGCAGGACCAGAAAACGACTTGTGATCAACGAACTACTTAGCTATTTAGTGCTGAACGAAAATGGAACTCGTACAACAGAGGGGAAAAAGCGGAAGGTCCCAGCACGAATTCTTCTTGTTGGAGCATATTTCAGCACGCTGGATATTGTGTTGTATTATATAATTCATGTAAAAAACCACTTCCAGCCAGATTCTGCAACCTTTACTCATATTGAGCTGGATCTACTCAGGTGAGTATTCCCACTGAAATCAATGAGATTACTCACACGAGTAAGTGCTGCTCAGTGAGTACCCATTGCAGAAATGGGCCCTAAAGTCCTAAATTGTCTCCCTTCTCTTCCAACTTGCCACTGGCTCTCTCCTGTCCTCCCAGAACTCCCACCCTTTTAAGATTTGCTGCTAGGTTCAGATAGCTCTCTGAAGGGACCTGCATACCTCAATTAGTCCAGTAGAGTGCTCTGGTTTGATTAACTCCTGCTGCACTGTCAGAGTCACAACATGCAAGCTGAGCTTTCAGACAGGCAACTAAATTTTGCAACAGGTGTTAAAAGACACCGGACAGCAGTGTGTTAAGCACGGAGCCAATTAAGTGTGGCCAAGGGTCTGTGCTGAGGAACAGGGTTTGTACTGAGGAATGTTGTGTGGGAGGCATTCAGGAAAGGTGCCAGCAGAAAGGGAGGTGGAAGCATGAGGCAGCAGTATCTTTGCAGGCTGGAAGAAAGAGAAAGAGAAAGAGACATCACCAAAGAGAAATCAGGGGGTGTTCCAGTGCAACAACTGAAACAGCAGCATTGCAAGTTGCTTCCTACTGCCTGCTCATAGATCAGTGCAAAATATGATCCTCTAAACCACAAGATACTTTTTCATTCAGCAAACCCATCAGTTTGCATGCTGGTTCCCTCTCCCACTGCTCTGTGTATCAATGCAGCTCACAAAATTACCTACTGAAGGTCAAGGATACTGATGCCCTGAGACAGAATAAGGATCGTCAATGATTAACTGTGTTGAGTCAGCATGCCTGCTCCCTCATACACATAGACTTCATCTTATGCCCTCTTGGCACTGGTTTTCCTTGCTACGTGGCTTCTTTCATTCTGTAAGCAAGTTACACTTCACACACCAGTTGTATGTCAGGTTCGTAAAAGCTGTACAACTTTATCACTTACAGCCATTCGCTGTCTCACTCTTACCCGACTCCTAAGATAGAACACTGCTTGGCTCAGTGTCTTCATGATAGTCCATCAGGGAGAGAAGACATCATGAGGAACAAGAAATGCTTTCCTTTTGGGCAGTACAGAAGAAGCAGTTTCTTCTCAATCAACTTTCAGCTTCTTCACTTCATAAGCAGGGTTTTCTTAAAAAGAAGGCAACCCATGTTTGTTCGATTGCCCTTAAGACATCAGAAGAACAGTTTTGGGCTGCATGCAGATTAGCCCTTAAGGACAGATCATGACTGATAATTAAATGAAAACTATTAGTGGGATACACACACTGTTGCTTATGCCGGGCACGCTAGCAGGTGTGGGAAGGGCATGGATGCATTCTGTGAATCTGTAACAATTCAACGGGATACTGCCACTAACCGTACATTTGCTTGTTAAGTCGCCTAGGCTGCTCGTCTTCTCTTCTTCATTTCATCACTTCATAACATCAGCGTCTCCTTGATAGTGCCCGTGTGTTGTTGTAGTTGGAGCAGCCTGTGCCATGGCATTGTGACACCAGAGGTAACCTCCTCCCTTCTTCCAGTAAGCCCTAACCCTTAACCCTGCTGTCTGGCTTGGCCATCCGTCTCCTGGAGAGTGCCCATTTGGTGCTATTAGCAAAGGAGCATGGTGGCACCAGAGGCACCTCCTCCAGTCATCACTCCCTCTCTCCTGGTAACCCTAACCTTAAGCCCTAACTGACAGACAGACAGAGAAATGTCTTGGAGTTGAGTGTTAGCTCTCACTTTGTTTGGTCATTAACAGAAGCGTAACCGGAAGAAAAGAACCTAGACAATTTACTGTAACACAAAATCACAGACACAGTATGTTCTATTATTGTCCATTTTTCCCCTTCAGATTAGACTGTATTCCCATTAATGTTTAAATTATCTCTGCGGGCCTTGAATGTCCCAGCTAATTATTATTTTCCATCGTGGCATGTACTGGAAAGGGAGAACTGACCATCCAAAGGCTCCACTGCTGTTTAACTCCTTAAAGCACCTCTTGACTAACTTCATTTTCTTTATGCCAACTCCGTTCTCTTGTGAGTTTCATTTAACATGCCTGTTAGTAATGGATGTCAACAGCATCTGGAGCCTGATGACTGCCATCTAAATAGGGCAGGCCAGAAAACAAGAATACCTTTTCCTGAAAAATATTGAGGTTTCAACATTTGGTTTCACTCCAGATTGTAATGAAAAATGAGACCAGTCAATTTTTTCCACAAAATAAAATCTAGATGAGAGAGAGAGAGTCCCCAATCCCTCAATAGCCAGTAGCTCAGTGGTCAGCACACTCACGTGGGATGTGGGAGACGCAGATTCAAGTTCCTGGCAGTTCTAGGCAGAGGCCTAACTAACAAGATATTTGCTATCCTGGAGTAGGCCTCTCTCTTTCTGACATGCACACCCACACACCACAAATGCCATCCTGATCCTCAGAAACCTTTCTGATGAATTGTCATTGTCCGATGAAAAACTTTTAGTCGAAAAATTCTTGACCAGCTCTACATCTAAAGTAAAATAGAAACCCCCAAGGACGATGACCCACACAAGAGAGTTGAACGGTGATTCTTACAGCCTATCAGAAAATAGACCAGGACATCAGCCTTTGAAGCTATTATGACACCCTACATGTCTGCTAGTCTTTGCTCAGACAAGACAACTCTCTGAAAACACATTACATGAGAACATCCAATAAGCTAGGGCCTTTGACAGTTCTGCTTGTAAGTCTGAACTTATCATATTTCCATCAAAAAACATTTACTGGAGAAAATATATCGGTTGCCCTTTCTAATGCTATATAAGGCTCCTGGAGGAAAGAAACGAATGTTCTTCCATTCAGAGCACGTGATCACACAATGCACATTGGCTATTCCGCCTAACAGAGGAAGTAGTTACTGATTATTGCTAACAGGAAGGAGGGAAGTGAAATCAGAGTCAGATGGGCATGATGGATGCACAACAGAATGAAGGGCTGGGGTCTCATACATACTGCTAACATTTGCACATATTAAGGCAGGAAGCAAACAATGAGGTGTGCAGCAAAACAACCGGAAACATTCCATTTTCCAACTAAGGGAATCCTACTTGCAACAAACATGTTTTTTCCTCTTTGGAATTTCTGTAATACCAGCAGGGGAAAATAATCTAAGATGGAGTTACTCGGAGGGAGAGAGCTATTTTAAAAGGAGTCATACAGAAAAAAATTTAGGGTGATCTAGGACAGCAAATTAGATAGGAACCAGAAATGTGATACAGCAGTAAAAAAGGTTAATGTGATTCTCAGCATCACACAACAGCAGCTTTCTGCGAAGGAAAGTGGGTGAAGGGTCTGTATGACCACACTTTTTGCTCTCCATGAATCTGATCAGACTGTTTCTTGACTACTGCATACACTTCTGAGTACGTCTATATTACAAAAATGTTTACAAACTGGATGGCATTCTGAGAATTGAATAAAATATTAAAGGGTTGGGGGAATTGACTAATGCAGACAGAAAACAGCCCATTAGACATTAAAGGGGTGTTTTGTGTGGGACGTGATAACCCTCTGCAAAGGAAGGGAAATAATTGTTTACTAGAGAGTTTATATGACAAGAAGGGAAGTGATGCAATGCAGGAAGCGAAAATAGAAGCTGAACATCAGACCATTTTTATGGGGTTTATTAGAACGTGGAATACCCGTCCCAAGGCAAGAGTGGGATGCCCGTTTCACTAGAGCCATTCACACTGAATCACTGTGGGCTGCATTACTGGTAACAATGCTGCCCATGGAGGGAACAGACTATGGCCAACATTTTCAAAAAACCGTCCATAAAATTGTACTCTGCAGTCCATTCTTCAGCACTTAATTATTGATTTAGGAACCTACCTATAGGCACCCACCACTTGCAAATCTTGGTCTCGAAGCGTTCATTCATTATGTCTCCCCCTCCAGTCTCTTGGGTTCTGTTATTTATTCTCTAGGATCTTATACAGGACATTCCTGAATGCAAAAGGTAACTCTCTCATAGAAATAGCAACAAAAATATCCTGCTCCTATGTACAACTGACCATCCTATTGTCCTGCCAACGGGGTAACAATTTACCTAAAATGCTGCATTCTTGTCCTTCTGTAACAGTCACACACACTTCTCGCGTCTGTGTTGTGTCTTTTACTCTTTACACAACACTCCTAAAATAGAAGACCCACACAGGCGGGGTGGGTTTTTTTTTTTCAAACAACAGTCTTTCCTAACTAGATATGCATACAAGGCCTAGCTACACACACACACATACACACTGCTGCTGCTCTGGAAGGGTTTTGGTCACTTCTCGAACGCAGAAGACAGTGAAGGCCACTAGAGGGCTCACAAACTATTAAAAGGATACTACCTAATTCCTCTCCACTACATCCAGCATGACAGATTGCTTCAAAAATTGATATAGGGGGCTCTGCTTTCCTCAGGTTTTATCCAATTTGTCAAAGCATCAGGAGAAGCCAAAGCGCTGCGAAAGCTATAGTTGAAGTGATGCTTCTTCCAAAAGGATCAGTTCTGTACACAGGGCAAGTTTAGAATATAGCAGGGTGCAACCAGTGCTCATGCCACTGCCTGGCAGGGACATGGCTACATGCTGGTTGTGTGAGCGATTGATCTTAGATCTCAATCCCTACCTGGCAAAGAAAGCATCACTTCCACTGACACGGAAGGGACAGGCTGTTTTCTTCCCAACAGAAGCACACATGTGAAGTCAGGGGGCTTGAGTGTGGCTGAGACCAAATGTCATCGCACTTTAATCTTCTGTATTAATACAGACAACCTACCCTGTGAAGCTTTGCAATAATGTAACAGCTCACAAGACATTTTAACGGGTTCAATAGTATTTTTACTGCTTACTGCTGTCAGTAATTTAGTCTCAATAGGCAATGTTGCTTGACAATGCATGTTTGGGGTTCTGATTTCAAAGAGAGATAAGCACTAATTGTGAAAGTTGGACCTGAATTAAGGTCCGGATTTCAAATTAACCATCCTCATTCGACACTCCCACCCCCATTACACTTTAAGCAGCCAGATCTATCTTCTGTGCCCAGCATTTTTATGCAGAGGAGAATAAATTTCAGCATTTAATTGTTTTCCTCTTTCCCTGGGATTCCATAAAAATTAACGTTATTTCTCCCAGGTCTATTTTTTCAATGTTTTACACTTAATTGCCTTTTTTTGTTTCAGTAAATCTACATAACCCAGTTCTCTCACTTCCAGCTGTTTCAGTCTCTCTGACTGTGTTCTAGTTCATCTACCCTCTCATCCATTTTTATCAAGCTAATTTTTATCTCTAAAATTGAATTTTCAAAGTTATTGAAGAAAGACGTTTTTCTCCATTTTCATTTCCTTTCTGAACTCTGCCATGGCTTCTGCTATGCATATTTTGGAGTTCTGCATAGTTCCTGGTGATGCCAGAGTTATTCTTTGTGCTATATACAATCGAGCAGTGAATCCCTTCCTGAAGAATCAGTGCTTGGCTTCACCACAACAAATGGAAAATCTTGTTCAAATCTTTTCCATTGTAGAATACACCAGTCTAATCTAGAGGGCAGTACTTGGGAACCAACATCCTTTCTCAGATTGCAACTGGAAGGGAAAAAAAAAATCACATTTTTCTCTTCTCATCTTATGCTCATTTCGGTTCAGATCCTCACACCCAGTCAAAGTTTATTCATTCTTAAAGAGAGGGTGCTCTATATTTGTTTAACTCTTTCCAAATCAAGTTAAGTGTCTAGTCTATTCTGGACAAGTTTTCACTCTCCTTGTTTATAAATGGGGCTGCAGTTCTCAGGATTGTAGGCCCCTTATTTAAACGGTGTGACCATAATACTGGTAGCCTAAGACATTATGGTAAACTGGAATACTTGATTCTCCACTACGGGGCATAGCTCTTAAATGTTTCCACATGAGAATGGTATCATTTGATATCCTCTCTTGGCAGAGTTGAATACTAGTCCAGAAGCTTCAAGGCTTCTAGTTGAATACTAGTTGAATACTAGTCCAGAAGGCAGGGGAGAATCAGGTCATCAGTATTTTAGAGCATTGGTATAGACTATTGTACGATTTCTATCAGTGTTTCACCTTGTCATGGCAGTGGTAGCCCTTTCTGATTTTCCTTAGCAATCTTATTTCGGGGTGTTTAACAATTCCTAGAACAAGCCATAAACAGGACCTATGAACATTTTCTAAAACAACTGCTGCACATAATGAACTGCAGTTCTAGTTATAGACAGGCACCTTAAAAGTTTGAACAACTTGTTATCTTGGTGAGGAGAGCTTTAAACTAGGTTTGCCGGGGAAAGTGGAATACCGGGAGGAAACACAAAGAGGAGGGTGCAACAGGGGAGGCCTCCTGATTCATACTGAGAAAGTCGGGCAATCGGCCAGTTATCTTTGATGCCTGTACACAAATGCAAGAAACCTGGGAAACAAGCAGGAAGTATTGGAAGTCTTGGCACAGTCAAAGAACTCTGATGTAACTGGAATAACAGAGACTTGGTGGGGTAACTCACACAACTGGAGCACTGTCATGGGTGGGTATAAACTGTTCAGGAAGGACAGGGAGAGGATAAAAGGTGGAGGAGTTGCAACCCTATGTAAGAGAGCAGTATGACTCCTAAGAAGTCCGGTATGAAACTGGAGAAAGGCCTGTTGAGAGTCTCAGGGTTAAGTTTAGAAGCAAGAGCAACAAGGGTGATATTGTGGGGGCATCTGCTATAGACCACCAGACCAGGAGGATGAAGTAGATGAGACTTTCTTCAGACAATTAACAGAAGTTTCAAGACCACAGGACTTGGTTCTCATGGGGGACTTCAATCACCCTGACATCTGCTGGGAGAGCAATACAGCACAATACAGACAATCCAGGAAGTTTTTGGAGAATAGTTGTGGACAACTTCCTGGTGCAAGTGCCGGAGGAACCAAGTAGGGACTGAACTCCTCTTGAACTGCTGCTCACAAACAGGGAAGAATTGGTAGGGAAAGTAGAAGTGGATGGCAACCTGGGCATGAGATGGTTGAGTTCAAGATCCTGACAAAAGGAAGAAAGTAGAGTAGCAGAATATGGACCCTAGACTTCAGAAATGCAGACTTTGATCCCCCAGGGAACTGATGGGCAGGATCCCTTGGGAGGCTAATATGAGGAGGAAAGGAGTCTAAGAGAGCTGGCTGTATTTTCAATAAACCTTATTGAGGGCTCAGGAACAAACCATCCCGATATGCAGAAAGAACAGCAAATATGGCAGGCGACCAACTTGACTTAAGGGAGAAATCTTCAGTCAGCTTAAATACAAAAAAGAAGCTTACAAGAAGTGGAAGCTTGGACAGATGACTAGGGAGGCCTCATCTGGAGTATTTGTCCAGTTTTGGGCTCCCCACTACAGGAAGGATGTGGACAAATTGCAGAGAGTGTAGCAGAGGGCAATTAAAATGATTAGAGGACTGCGGCACATGACTTATGAGGAGAGACTGAGGAAACCGATCTTGTGTAGTCTCCAGAAGAGAAGAGTGAGGGGTATTTGATAGTAGCCTTCAACTACTTGAAAGTTCCAGGGAGGATGGAGCTAGGCTGTTCTCGGTGGTGGCAGATGACAGAACAAGGAGCAATGGTCTCAAGCTGCAGTGCTGGAGATCTAGGCTGGATATTAGGAAAATCTTTTTCACTAGGAGGGCTTTGAAGCATTGTGATGGGTTACCTAGGGAGGTGGTGGAATCTCCATCCTTAGAGGTTTTTATGGCCTGGCCTGACAAAGCCCTGGTTGGGATGATTTAGTTGGGGTTGGTCCTGCTTTGAGGAGGGCGTTGGACTAGATACCTCCTGAGGTCCCTTCCAACCCTAATCTATGATTCTATTAACTAAATTTCACAGACGTTTATAACTGTAACACATAAAAATGAGAGCCTATACACTGGACAATAGGGCCAAATCCTCAGCTGGCATAAATTGGGCACAGGTCTGCTGAAGATGACAGAACTAGGAGCAACGGTCTCAAGTTGCAGTGGGGGAGGTCTAGGTTGGATATTAGAAAAAAAAAATCACTAACAGGGTGGTGAAGCACTGGAATGGGTTACTGAGGGTGGTGATGGAATCTCCATCTTTAGAGGTTTTTAAGCTGTGGCTTGACAAGGCCCTGGCTGGGATGATTTAGCTGAGGTTAGTCCTGCCTTGAGGAGGGGGTTGGACTAGATACCTCCTGAGGTCCCTTCCAAGCCTAATATTCTATGATTCTATGAAAGGCAATGGAGCTATGTCAATGTATGCCAGTTGAGAATCAGAGCTAAATCCAGTGATGTGCTCAATTTAAAACAATGCATAGCCTCATACACCACTCTAATGAAATATGCAGTATCTGGATATCAGCATCCTTCCTCAAATGTGCAAGAGGAAGGGAAGAAATGATACTTTTCTCGACTCCATTTATGCTCCTTTGAGTTCATACTATTACAGCTACACAAAATTCTAAACTCTTCATGTCTTTGTACCTAATCGATAGATAGACAGACAGATGAGGTGGTCAAGAATAAATGAAATGTTTATTCCATGGATATCATCTCTATATCTAGGGATAACTATAATTTATATATATATTCACACACACCATATACACATGGAAACCTTTAGAAGACTGTTTGGGAACTATAAGCATATTTTTTGCTAGAAGCAGTCAGTATCTACACATCACTGAATATCAGTTTAATGGGAACTGATTACATGTTAGGCTAGCGTAATTTTATTATGATCAAGCTTTCTTGATTGGAAAATAAAATCAAGAAGGTCCTATGAGTATCCATAAACTGCTAATTATCTCCTTTATTAAAGCCAAACTACCAAAGTTTATTCTGGGGGAAGCTGTATGAAGGAGGAGTCCCTGACTATGCAGATTCCCTAGAGCCAGAAAGTTTTGAGATCTGCTGCAGCAATCATCCTGTACAATTTGTTTAAGAAGGGATAAGACTCTAATTACCAGTTTTCTAAAACAAACTGTTTGAGCTTATATGTAAGGGAATGAACGAAGGATTAGTGTGATGTGGCTAGAAAACTGGAGATTTCTTCAACATGACTGTCCAGCATAATCATTGCCCGGTGAGGATGCTCAACTTTCTAATACCCTAGACAAACTGTTCTCTTGTCTGGATTATTAAATACAAGTATTTCTTTTCTCATCTTCCTCAGAAAACCTACATATTTCCTGTCAGGTACATCTTGTACACATTGAGTTGCAGGTCAAGCTCTTGTGCCAGATATGGACTGGCTTCAGGACCTTTTATCCAGAGAGATACATCAGTGATAGGTTCACTATAAAGTCCTTTAATGCAGGAGTTCTCAACCAGGGGTACACCTACCCCTGGGGTTAAACAAATGTCTTCCAAAGGGTGCATGAACTCATCTAGATATTTGCCTACTTTTATAACAGGCTACATAAAATGCACTAGTGAAGTCAGTACAAACTAAAATTTCATGCAGACAATGACTTGTTTATACTGCTGTACATACTACACACTGAACAGTAAGTAAAATATATTTATATTCCAATTGATTTCTTTTATAATTATATGAGAAAAATGAGAAAGTAAGCAATCTTTCAGTAATAGTGTGCTGTGACCCTTTTGTATTTTTGTAAGCAAGTGGTTTTTAAGTGAAGTGAAATTTGGGGGAACACAAGACAAATCAGACTCCTGAAAGGGGTCCAGTATTCTGGAAAAGTTGACAACCACTGCCGGATAAAGTTGTGTGTTCAGGTAAGGTGTGTTACACATGGCACCACCTGGTGGCTGAACACTAGAATATAGTTTAGCATTCCATGACATTCCCTTTGGGCTCACTCCATTATTGCTGTACATATATAAAATTTGGTAAGACTAGAGTAAGCCCCTTCGAGGATTCTCCGAAAAGATATGCAAGCAAATACTGAACATTATTTTGAAAATCATAATATCCTTTAGTTGGTAAAAGACTGGACAGATTAAGTGAAATAGTGTATGGATTATTGTCTATGCACACACTGCAGTAGGGTTCAGCAGTTCCTAGTTCTATTGAAGAAAGACATACATAGACTGACAAACATTTCAGAGAAGAGAATGCCAGTCTTTAAAATATACTGTTGTGTTTAGGATGGTTACTGGTCTGTGAAGGTAAGGGTGGTGATCCGTGGGTTATTGTATATAGTTGTCTGTGAGATTCCATTGTTGAAACTAATGATCTCTGGGAAGTTGATGCTGATATGGGAGTGTTCTAGAGAGAGTTTAATGGATGGGCGGTGGAAATCTATTGTGGAGTTTAGGTTGCCTGCACAGAGAATGAAAACATCATTGTTGTATCTTAGGTATATCACTGGTTTTGTAGTGCATTTGTGCAGAAATGTTTCTTCAAGGTGCCCAAGAAGAGGTTGGCACATTGGGGAGCCATCCTAATACCCATGGCCACTTCCATGGTTTGGACAAAGTGTTTGTTGTTGAATGTAAAATTATTGTGGGTGAGGATGAAATGGAGGAGCTTGGCGATGTGTTTGGGGTTGATGTCTGAGTGTTGTCCGTTGTGTTCTAAATATTCAAGGCAGGCAGCTATGCCATCATTGTGAGGGATATTGGTGTACAAGGAGATGACACCCATGGTGGCAGAGATATTGTTGTGAGGGAGGCTGCTAATGTTGCGGAGTTTCTGGAGCAAGTTGGTAATATCCTGAAGGGAGGTGGCCCTTTGTGTGATGAGTGGTTTGTTCATCTTATCATTTATGGGAGCTGCCCATAGACAGGAGACAATGAGACAAGTGACCGAAAGATCCAGTCTGTTCAGATGGAATTTTCTGGATGATCAAACCGTTTGAGAGCCAGGTTCGCAAAGTGGCTAGCTTAACCAAATCATCTGGTTAGAAATGAAATATTATATGTCTATGGTGTTCAACCAGAACTGCAAATCCCATCACCTTCTGAGATTTCAATTAATCAGCTACCAAGTCAAAAGGGTAACTATGCTGGAAACAAATTCCCTTAATGAAAATATTATTAACTTGTGTAGTCCTTTCCCTGAGGTGTGGCTCATGCATCTTCCCTGGTGCTGGCTATTGGGCTTCTCCCCTCTCGTCACATAGGTTGGGTCCCGGGTTCTTTTCTGTGACACCAGGTGCCTCCACCCTAGGTGACTCCTCACTGTGCCTGGGACACACAGGATGCTGTCTCTTGGGGAAATGGCTCGTGCAATCACTGGGTTCTGGACCAGGATGTAGGACATCTGGTCTAGTAGTCAGAGCAGGAGACAGGTCTGGTGGCCAAAACAGGCATTCAGTTTGGGGAACAGGGCCGAGGGTCAGCACCAGAGTCAGCTGCCGGTACCAGAGCCAAGAGTCAAGCCAGAGTCAGAACAATAATCAAAGCTGATGGTCAGAGCCAAGGTCAGGTACCAAATGCCAATGCCAAGGATCAAGCCAGAGTCAGGCTCAGAAGTCAGAGGCCAGGGTTGAAGCCAGGATTGGTAACTAGTGTTTGAGAACAAGGTGTAGGGCAGGAACTGGAGGAGAGAAAAAGATGAAGGATGGAGCAGGCGCCTGGTGAGATTATGAGGGAAGGCAGGGGTCAGAAGGAGCCAGGAGAAGAGCAGGAATCAGGAACAGGGTTGGGTGCAGGGTTCAGGAACAAGCAGGAACCAGTGCAGCCACAACAGCAAACCACCTGGTTGTTTGGACAAACTTCCTGTGCTCTGCCTGGCTTTAAATAACCTGGCTGGACCAAACAGTGGAACCGTGCCATCCTGCAATCCAGGCTCCTCCTCGTGGTGCCTGGGCTGAGGTTATCGTCCTACGAGCTACTCAGCCCATCAGGTTTCAGCTGACATTGGGTGAAGGCCAGATGCAGCAGCTGTCAGGGGACTCCCAGCCTAGGTTCAAGACCTGGGGCATCACATACTGCTGGCCAGGAGTATAAACCTCAGTACCCAGGAAATAATTCAGTACATACCCAGCAAGGAAATGACACCACTCAAAACTACAAAATAGCAAAGAGCAAAGAGCACTTTACTGGGAGCAGGAAGATGGGATCTGGGGCAGGAAATGGTTAGGGGTAGCTAATAAATACTACACCATCAACCAATACGCCTCCTCCCAACACTCATAACTCTTCCTAACTTCCCAGCTTCTCCCAGCTTCCTCCCTGGCACCTTCCCAGGCAGACATTACACCATGTTGAGGCTGGAGACAAGTGCTGAAATACTGTGAATGCTGGCCTGCTTAGACAAAAGGGATCCCCCTTTACAATGTCTCCACCCATGGGTGGAGTAGGGTCCTCTCCTGGCTCCCAGGTCTGGAGCCCTGTGGGGATCTCAGCTGGCTCTCGGTAGCTGGCACTGGGTTGGATCTTTGCCCCTGTGGATGTTGGTCTCTGAAGGGCTGGAGCAGGATGACCCATCCACCGGATCCCACAGCCGTGCAAAGGCTCCATTTGTGGGGAGGGAGGAGAGTTAATCAGAGACTCCGTGAGCTGTTCTGTTTCTCTCTCAGCTCCCAACTCACAGCTCCAAAGCGACACGGAACCTTGTCTTTGTCTCTGGCTCAGGCCGTCCCCTCCCCCGGAGGGGCTGAGGTGCCCCGGTTCATCGGTATCCCAGCAAACAGCCTGTCCAGATCACCTGATGCAGAAGCCTCCCTCTTGGCCTCAGCAGGAGTTTCTAGTCCATTCTGCCCCCACCCCAACTCCAAGCATGCTGGGATATGGCATCTGAGGGGTCTGGCAGCTTTTATGGCTGTAGTCCATCGGGTAGGACCTGCCAGAGACTCAGTCTAGAGTTCTAGGACCTGGCAAACTCCAAGTGCAACACAGATGCCCCTCCTCCACCTGACCCGCCTCTTTCCCCCTCAGGCATCCCCCCACTAGCGACTGACGGCCTGGCACATGAGCCCCTACGCCCATCCCATCCAAATCTGAGTGAGTGGTGTGGCCACCTGGTGCACAAGGTCACAGCGCCACTTGGGTTTGGCCTGACCAAAAACTGGTTGGGCATGGCCTTGGGTGGGAATTTCCAGCCCTGATAGTCACAAACCAAGGAAGTGAATTTTTAGGCTTCCAGGATGAAAATGAAAGTGGGTAAATCTTCATAATGAATATCAGAGCAAGGTAATATAAATCACGTCAATGGACATACAGCAAAAAAAAGGGGGGGAGGGCACATCTATGATTAGCTGCTCTAGGGTTTAAAAACCAAGACTGAATATAGGTCCTTCACAGAGGCTAAGAAATTCCAGATTAGGGCCTCCCAAACTTTAACTGTTTCTCTCAGAAAGGAACTGAATTAATCTTAATCTACATGTGATTTGGGAGAACTGCCTAGCATTGCTGCCCACCAAGCTGAAATAGAGACGATAAATAAGATGGAAGACTTGGAGGCTGTATTAGCATTGACGTCCCCAGCTGACTGTCGTTTTTGAAAGATGACATTATTTGTGAAAACTTTAACTCTTTGAGTCTGATTAGATCGAAAGCCCTGATCTGTGGGGAAGGGGAATATACTTTGTGTTGAAAATATGTATGTAGCTTTAAGAGCTGGGGTGATTGTGTGTGGCTATTGCGCTTTGATGATCTGGAACTACAGTGTGTCAGGGTTGAAAGGGACTGGTTGTGTGCATCTGGAGACTTAACCCAAGGCTTTGATGGGCACTGGTTGCATATCAGTGGGGTTAGGTGTAGGGCTATACATAAGAACTTATTCAATGTGTGTGAACTTGATTAATTTTTCTTGTTACTTTACATTTTCCTGTTGATATTATCTTCCAGTTAAAGTCACTGCAGTTAATGAAAAAGGAATATTTATTTGGGAGTGCAGGACAAATAGCGTCAGAATGTTTGATATATATAGACACTGAGAAGAAGAGAATTCCCCCCCCATTAATAGCTTACAAAGTTAATGTCCTTAAAAAGGAAGGGATGGCGGGTTTTCTGCATTGAGAATCATGGAGTTCTTGTAAAATGGGACAGAAACTGAAAGTCTCAGTTTTTATTGCACCTGCAAATTATTTAAAATATTTCAGAAATATAAGATGCTTGTCTTATTCTATTGCAGTCCCCTATGTGACATG
Organism: Emydura macquarii macquarii; assembly: GCF_026122565.2. NCBI lineage: Eukaryota > Metazoa > Chordata > Testudines > Chelidae > Emydura > Emydura macquarii. The sequence continues at coordinate 4,666,786 of NW_027131688.1, forward strand.
TGCTGTTCTCTGGAATTTGTTGAGAGAATCAAAGATAAGTCATAGAAAACATGTCTAGCTGGATCATCAACTAAGCAAAGGGCCCCTTGACAGATTAAAGCATCTGCCATGGTCTACTTGTAAGTTTGATCATATAAAATACCATCACAAAACAATTTACTGAAGAAACTGCATCTGTTGACCCTTTTAATGCTAAGTAGGACTCCCTCAAGAAAAGTGAACTCTCTCAGATTCACATCAGACTATCTTCGTCCCCTATCCCATCACCGTAACTGAGAACAGGCTCCATTCCTTAATTAAATGCATGGCTATACCTCGTGTTGAAAACAATGGGAGCAGAACCAGAGCAGGTAAATCTTACTGGTCACCACAAACAAGGAGATAAAAAAGAAGCAATGATAATAATAAAGGCTAATAAGTGAAAGGTAAATACAGTAGAACCTCAGAATTACGAACTGACCAATCTACCACACACCTCATTTGGAACCGGATGTATACAATCAGGCAGCGGAGACAAACAACAAATCCTGTACGGCACATGACCATGCAAGTTAATGACTGTCTCATAAGGCTTACACAAAACGGGGCCAATGTAAGGTTTCACAGACAACCTTCATCTTGTTATTCCTAACTTTTTAGTGCTTGACTTTGCAACCTTAATGGTTCTTTGGATGGGTTTTTCTTTCTTTTTTTTTGTTTTTTGTTTTGATGTAATATATATTTATATTGCAGGAACAAGTCCTCAAAGTTCTGTTAGCCAAAGAAGACCATACACTCCCTCAGCAGCACTGCACTTCTTGCAATGTCTAACAAGTCATAGGGCTTGACTCACAGCCCATTCTGTCAATAAAGGTGAAGACCTAGCACTCGTGACCTTAAGATCTCACTAAGAAATCTAATTATTTTAATTCCTCTTTTTCTTAGTGGTTTAGTGTTTTGTTTTGATTATTTTATTTTGTTTTATATTTGTCATGTCCAACATGCATGTGTGCCTTCATGTGGATAATATGATTAGGCTTGAAAGGATTAGATTTTTATTGGTAAATATCAATAAGCATCAATGTCATTGTACCGACGAACCGACAAAAAGATCAGAATATAAGAATGTCCATACTGGGTCAGACCAAAGGTCCATCTAACCCCGTATCCTGTCTTCCAACAGTTGCCAGTGTCAGATGCTTCAAAAGGAGTGAACAGAACAGGGCAATTCTGAAGTGATCTATCCCCTGCTGTCCAGTCCTAGCATCTTGCAGTTAGCAGTTTAGACACATTGAGAATAGGGTTGCATCCCCGATCATCTTGGCTAATAGATATTAATGGACCTATCTTCAACGAACTTATTTAATACTTTTTTGAAGCCATTTATACTTCTGGCTCGTACACCATCCCCTGGCAATGAGTTCCATAGGCCGACTATGTGTTGTGTTTTGTTTGTTTTAAACCTGTTGCCTATGAATTTCATTGGGTGACCCCTGGTTCTTGTGTTATGTGAAGGGGTAAACAACTTTTTCTTATTCACTTTCCCCATAGAATTTTTGATTTTAGAGACTTCTATCATATACCCCCTCAGTCTTCTCCTTTCCAAGCTGAACAATTACAGTCTTTCTAATCTCTCCCCATAGGAAAGCAATTCCATACCCCTAATCATTTTTGTTCCTTTTCTCTGTACTTTTTCCAATTCTAATATATCTTTTTTGAGATTGGATGATCAGAATTGCACACAGTTTTCAAGGTGTGGGCGTACCATGGTTTTATATAATGGCATTATGCTATTTTCTGTCTTATCTTTCCCTTTCCTAATGAGTCCTAATATTCTTTTCACTTTTTTGACTGCCGCTGCACATTGAGTGGATGTTTTCAGAGAACTATCCACAATGACTCCAAGGTCTCTTTCTTGAATGGTAACAGTTAATTTAGACACCATCATTTTGTTTAGATAGTTGAGATGTTTTCTAATGTGCATTGCTTTGCATTTATCAACACTGAATTTCATCTTCCATTTTGTTCTCAGACATTTTGTTCGCAGCTTTCTAAGATCTGTTTAACTCTCCGCAGTTTGCTTTGGACTTAACTATCTTGATTAATTTTGTATTGTCTGCAAACTTTGCCACCTCATTGTTCACCCCCTTTTTCCAGTTCATTTATGACTGTTAAACAGCACAGGTCCCAGTACTGATCTTTGGGGGATCCCACTATTTACCTCTCTCCATTGTAAAAACTGACCGTTTATTCCTACCTTTTGTTTCCTATATTTTAACCAGTTTGTGACCCAGGAGTGGAGCCTTCCCTCTTCTCCCATAACTCCTTATTTTGATTAAGAGTCTTTGGAGAGGGAACAGGTCAAAAGCTTTATATATACACTGGATCATCCTCATCCACATGTTTATTGACACCTGAAAGAATTCTTATAGATTAGTGAGCCATCATTTCCCTTTACAAAAGCTGTGTTGACTCTTTCCCAACATATCATGGTCATCTGTCTGTCTGATAGTTTTGTTCTTTACTATAGTTCCAACCAGGATGCCTGGTACTGAAGTTAAGATTACCGGTAATTGCCAAGATCACCTCTGGAGTCTTTTAAAAAAAATAGTCATTACATTAGCCATCTACCAGTCATCTGGCACAGAGGCTGATTTATGTGACAGGTTACATACACAGTTGTTAGTTCTGCAATTTCATATCTGAGTTCCTTCAGAACTCTCGGGTGAATACCATCTGGTCCTGGTGACTTATTCCGGTTTAATTCATCAAGTTGTTCCAAAACCTCTTCTACTGACACCACAAAACCCCTCAGATTTGTCAGCTTTTAAAAAAAAAAGACTCAAGTGTTGAAATATCCCTCACATCTTCTGCAGTGAAGACTTATTCTAAAAATTCATTTAGTGTCTCTGTAATTGCCTTGTCTTCCTTCAGTGTTCCTTTATCATTCCAGGGTCCCATTTTTTTTGTCTCTTCTGCCATTTGCTATTCAAATTATTTTTTGGCCTGCCTAATTATACTTTACACTTGACATGCCAAAGTTCATGTTCCTTTCTATTTTCCTCAGTAGGATTTGACTTCCAATTTTTAAAGGAAGTCTTTTTATTTCTATTCCCTCTCTTTACACTGTTGTTCAGCCAGTATGGCATTTTTTTCTCACTGTTTTTTTGTTTTGTTTTTTTATTTGGGAGTATAAATGTAGTTTGAGCTCCTATTATGGGTGTTTTAAAAAAAATGTCCATGCATCTTGCAGGCATTTAATTCTTGTGGCTATTCCTTTTAATTTCAGTTTAACTAGTCTCATTTTTGTGCAGTTCAGAAAGGGTTTTGAAGCTAATGCTGCTCTACTGGGTTTCTTTGGAATTTTCCCCCCTACAAGGATGTTACATTTAATTATATTACGGCAACTGTTACTGAGCAGTTCAGCTATATTCACCTCATGGACCAGATCCTGTAAACCACTTAGGACTAAATAAAGAATTGCTTTCCCCTGCGGGTTCCAGGATTAGCTGCTCCAAGACGCAGTCATTAATGTTGTGTAGAATATATTTCCATCAATGATAATAAACATTCACAAATAGGCAAATTAAGAGAAATGCAACTTGAGAACTTATTAGAGTTTGATTCAAGGCTCTTTACTTTGTATATTTTGACATGTGATGTTGATAATTTTTGTTTTAAGGGTTAGAAAGCTTTATCTTACTGAATCTAAGTGTCTACTGTCATTAAATAATTATTGCCTGACCTCCCATAATTTCCTGCAACTGTGAAAACGTAAATTGATAAACATGGAAGAAATGACTAAAACCCATACATTTTCAGAACTATGAAAATTTAAATAGATAAAAATGGGAAAAAAATAAAATAAACCTCTATATTATCCATTGAATTCTGCCAAGCCTAAATATGGTCTTTATATTAACCACAAGAACTCTGCTGCATGAGGCCAGAAATGATTCCCAAGAGAGTATCAGAGAGAAAGAAAGGCATTGTCCCAACTGCAAATACCTTGGAGTGCATGAGCCGTTCTAATCCAAAATGGGATGAGGTCCAATCCAAAACGTATAAGTGACAGGAAATGGCAGTGGTCATGGAAATACTGTCTGATCTTGCAGAGAATTAAATACTAGCACTCAGTCAGTTTAGGTTTTCAGGGCCCAGGGAATGCTCAATAATCTGTGGCAGCCTTCAAAAGAATCAGAAGATTCCTTGAGAAAATAGCAAACCTGTCATTCACTCCGACAGAGATGTTGCACACCTAGCGACTGACATGTAGGCAGGCTTGACTGACGTGCAAACGCATTTGGCTGCTGCCGGCTTTCTCCCAGGATTTCACCTGCAGATTATCTCCTCGCTGAAGCACTTCATGCAGGTTCTCTTGGCACAAAGAATATTGGAAGGTGGAACAAATTCCCAGCTAGCAAGAGAAGTGAGCGAAGTGTCTCATTTCAAGAGTAAGCCGGAGCAGTGTGGGAATAAGGGAGTACACAGCCACTAGCTTGCCTTGGAGGGAAGTGTACGTAGTGAGATACAGGCAGGCTTACACGTTCAGAGCTAACAGGTGAGTTCAGGCAGCTTGGTCTTTAGGCACCCAACTGGTGATATCTGAAAAGAGCCTGATTTTTGGAAAAGAGCCTAGACTAGGGTGAGCAGATATCCCGATTTTATAGCGCCAGTCCCAATATTCTAGGCTTTTTCTTATATAGGCACCTATTGCCCCTCACCCCCCGTCCAAATTTTTCACACTTGCTATCTGGTCACCCTACTCTAGACAAAACAGGCCCCCTTCAAAGGTGTCTCAAGTTCAGCTACCAACAATTGAGGCGCACACAACTTAAGCCTAGATTATTTTTCTGTCTGTGAGGCTTGGTCTTCCCAAACCAGAGAGACTTCACTCTGCCTTTATTCTCCGTGGGCTACATCTTTACTGCGGAGCCTGTGGAGTCTGGCCGGAGCTCTCTTATGGAGTGTTACTCCAATTCTCCCCCAAGCCCGCTAGGAAGGGCTGCAGAATGGCTCTGTATCCACACCTAACCATGTCCTTGGCCCTGGAGGCAGACTCAGTGACTCTGCTGTCCTCACTTTGCTGTGGGGTCAGAGAGATAGCCCCTCGCACACACACACACCGGCCCTGTGTAATCACCAGGGAGGTAGCAGCCTACAAAATGGAGCTGTCAGCTAGGAATGCCAGGGGCCTGTGGGGGCTTCTCAGCCAGTCCAGAAGGGGTATGGAGCACAAATTCCAACCCTAGGACCCTCAGTCCCTCTAACCATTCCACAACTGAGTGCATAGTGAGCTGCTCGGGGGTGTTACTACAGTCCCAGGCCTGTATGAACAACTCCAGTGCTCATAAGGGGGATACAGAAGAACAGTATTTGCAGATGGACCAGAGCTCATGGAGCTTCAAGGGGACCTGAGCACATTGATTCTGAAGAGCATCTCAGAGGCCCCTTCCACCGAGTCTGTCCAGCCTCAGGATCAGAGGTCCCACCTGTTGAGAATGACGGGCCACCCTTCTCTTTACATCAGTGTAAAACATGGTCTCCCTTTGGTTTCCCACCCACCACAACTTGCCTTTTGTCTAGTTTCATGTGAAATAACGTGGCTCATATGGTCATGGCTAAGATGAAGAAATGGCCAGCTAGGTAGGACTAAAAAGTGCGGTGTGCCAACACAAACCAAACAACTGTTAAAACACAGTACATTTCTGTAGAAAAAAAATGGTGCTGAATTTACAGATTGGTCCATAAAGATGCCTGACTTGCTTAATTGATCAACTCTGGGAGTCAGGTTTTGAAACCATGCAGGACATATCCAAAGATGTCTGAGTTAGCTAAAATCCCACATTCTGACTCTGCATCTCAATACATTATATAGGGACGCAACAGTTTGCAGCACTCTGTGTTTTTATGTCTTCGTGCATTCTCGTTGCAAGATCCATGTTAAAAAAAAAGTGCTTTTCTTTTCTTTTCTTTTCTCCAGATGATTGGAATAAACCCATCTTCCCCAAAACATCTTCAATATGATAGGTTGTTAAAATCATTATCGATGATTTAGCTTTTTCCCAATAATTTAAATGCATGTGCTCCAGGTTGTATTTTACCAGCTGTTCTATGGAACATTTCCAACAACAGAAAAGATGCATCTTATGAGGTTCTTTCAGTGACCACAGTTTTAATACTGGAGAAGAAAAAAATTCAATTTATCTTGCTCTCATTTATAAATTTCCACTTTGCCAATGTTTGCATATTCAGCACCTCTACAGGTCATCAGACTCATATTGCTTTTGACCTTGGCAAATGTCAGAATACTCCTATTATTTTGCCTTACCGATGAAGCCATCAGTTTTGACTGCGTTTCCATATATTTTTTCAGTGATTTTTTTCTCTCTTGTTCTGGTCACATAAATTACATACATAGTCATAAATGTTTATTACCATGCTAACAGCACCCTTTTTTTTTTGGTAACTCTCTGTATTGGCTAAAATTCTGCCAATCACCGGGGATTAAAAACCAACACCCTGAAATCACTACTTGTAGCCTACATTCCAAGGAGAGCAAGTCTGAACATTTCAATTATCTGAATGATGACTGAAGGCTAGACTGAGACTTTATGCTCAGCACTGAGAAAATGGTGGTACCAGACTACCACATCAGAGTAGCCCTGTGAAGGAATTGTGACTTGGAAAGAAGCAACTCCTCCCTTACTGAACTCTTTCTCTGGAGTAGGGAAGCAAGTTACTGCAGCCCTTGGTTAGATATTACTTCTTGCCTGTGAGCAGAGAGGGTAGAAGTCAAGGATCTGACCACTCACCACCCTTCTCCATCTCCTCTTTGCTCACTTATTCACAGGAAGACTACACAGAGAAGACAGGCTATAGTCCAAACTCCAGGCAGGCCAATTAAGGGTGTGCAGGATCATGAGTAACTTCCCCTTACTACCCTACTAGTTTAAGTATTTCACAGGAACAATGTAGTCATAAATATTTAAGGAGAGTATTGCCAAAATCAAGTGTTCAAAGATCATGAGTCCTGCCTGCCCCGCAGCCCCCCAAACCACGAAGCTGACTTAAAAAAAAATCATTAGTTTAAAAATAAGTTTTGAATTCTTTTTCTTTGCCTTCTGGTTTTTGAGATTGTAAGGCACATTCCGGTCACATTTTGCAGCTTAGCTGTCCGCAAGGGCTAGAAATTTACTTAAAAAAAAATGCGAACTGAGATTCACTAGACTGAAGGCAATGGGTCCTTATGAAACATGCCAAATATTGTGTCTCCTGTGATAAAATTGCAAGAGTTGGCCACACTTAGATTGGATTGCTTGCATGGTCAAACTTGTAGTGTCTGAAAACATTAGCTGTGGACCCCTTTTCCTGAATACTGAATAAGATTTCACACCAATACATGAAGCAGATTTGTAGTCTGACTACATCTGGTGCTCTTATACCCAGAAGTTTCCATGTGACTATGTCCCACCTTCTCCTAGCATAGCCACAAAGGTGAGATAACAAGAAAAGAGCAATTTACCTAAAGAGAGAATTGAAAAGAATGATCAAAATACTCTAATGGACCAGGCAAAAAGTCTACAAAGAAAGAGGCTAAGGCACAGCTGAAAGGAGGCAAAATGCAACAAAAATGAAATGAAAAGTTAAGATGGGAGGGAAAAGTTTGTCAGTTTAATAAGTGTTAGTGGGATGATTTTGATCAAAAGGAGAGAAAAAAATACACAGGAAAAAAAGCAGCAAAAGACAAATCTGCCAAATTTGAAAAGTGCAGGCAAGATAGCAGCAACAGTATTAAAACAAGGACTTTTACTGGGAACAAAGATGTGGCAAAATATAAACTTTGCTGAAAAATTCTAATTTCTCAGTGAAATAAATGTAATGAGACACTTCTTTGTAATAATAAGGTTGTAATATTTTCATACACGGCTTTAAGTCGTCCACTGAAAATGTGTAGGTACTCTACAAAATATTATATTAATATCATGGTGGTACCTAAAAGCCCTAACCAAGATTACTATCCCCCTCTGCTAGGCACCATACAGACTATACTACCACTCTGAACCGGACAAAGACTACAGGCATATCGCTCTCACAAAGCGGTCTTCAGTGAACTTTTCCTTTACTGCCTCTACTCAGCCTTTTTCAATTCCAGCCTCCCCAGTCACGTTGTGCGTGAAACACCACTTTAAAGTCCTGCAAGTTTGTGATTTGATTTTTCTTATAGCGCTGAACCTCGCCAAGGGGACATTCTAACAGAGCATTTTCTGGCATTCCAACGATTGAGTCTGGCATTTTGAAGTCCTGTGTTCCTAAGGGCATAAGGAGTAGAAGGCAATTCGCCTCATAAAAGTTTTTTGTAAGTGAATGTTAATGAAGAGGCTGGGAAAAACTAGCTATGAGGTCAAGCCTGAAACTGTGGCCCCAGGTCTGAACTTTGAACAGCCTGGAAGTTGGGAGATATTTGGATCCAAGCTTTGGTTTGGTCTACTCTTAACACCATTTGCAAAATTTAAATCTGGATCCATTCTTGGATTTCAGTCACTCCTAAAGTTGGGGGATCTTTGGTTTTGCTTTGGGCCCAATTCTAGAACCAAAGCAAAGATACAGGCAAACTGGAGCATCTTCCATATTTTGACATTAAAAGTTTACATGTCATTTTTATTACGCCTGGGATATCACTGTTAAAGTTGAAGCTCTAAAAGAATTAATTACAAGCCATCACAGAAATATTTAGTGAAAAATAAACTACCAACTATAGAGAGAAGCTTATAGCTAATAACCAATAAGGAAATTAATTCAGAAAACACTGAGCCAAAAAGCCTGGGGAATGTACTAGATTCTATAACCTCCATCCAGAATGTTAATCAGTATTGTTCAAAAATAGTGTGGCCTCAGGCTGCTGCTGATTAACGCCTCCACTGCAAACACAAGAAGAAAAATGCTAAGGCTTTGATAAGATTGGCCTTTAGGATTTGATCTTAATAATATGGCTGTAAATGACAAATACTGATTTCCTTTGTGGCCTCTTTGTTTATTTTTAAAGACTCATCTGATTCTTTTTTTTTTTTTAAAGAAAGCATTTTTTTCTGGAATTGTAAACCAGCCTTAAATAGCTTTCTAGTCAACTACCAGGATATTTTGCCCTTTTCCATTTTAAACAGAAAATTAAGAAATATATTTTCCATGTCAAGAGACGTTCCACAAATGTCTGAGCTGTGATCCACCATAAGATCTGCCCCCCCACCTGTGGCCACGCGTGCGTACACACACACAAACACACACCTCTTAGAAGTCATGAAATGCACCAGGCCAGTTAATTAAAATGTTATACACAAATGTGGAAATATCACTGGGAGGGTTCGGTATCTCTCTGTTGCAGAGATACAGCAGAGCACTCTCCTGGGTGTTGACATTAATCGATAGTTACTGTGTTAGCAATATTAGCTTTAGATGAAAGAGGTGGTGATGGTGCCAATCCTCTGGGAGTTTCTGTTTGTGATCCTGAATACAGTTAATGAAACAATGCCATTAACTCCTCAGGTTGCATCAGCCAATGAAATGGAGAAGTTTAGTGGGAAAAGCTTACTAAGAAATGAGTTCTCGTTGCTGTTCACTGGGGAAAAAATGGTGTAATTCTCTGGAGATGTAACTTCACTGAAATCAGGGAAGTCAAGTCAGCAGAGAGTTTGGACCACAGTCTTCCACATTGATAAGTGGCTCCATTTCTGCTCTACAGTGAAATTCCAAGGCCAGTGGGGCAACTGTCTCATCCCTCAAATTCATTTGCACTGATCTGCCTGTAATGGGGTGACGACCCCCCACACACTCACCTTGCAGGCCAGATGGGCCAATTAACTCATTAGGCAGCTGATTAAGGATGCTCAGCTGGACAGGATAGGTGGGGCCTATAAAGGCCAGGAGCTGAAAGGCGAAGGGGCTGCTGGGAAAAGACAGACAGTCCCAGGAGTAGGGGAGAATAGGTAAAGGCTGCAGGCACTCCCTGGGAAGAGGGAGGAGACTTTGGGAACTGGTAGGCCCAGGAAGAAAGGGGAGCTAGTGGTAGGAAGTTGCCCAGGGGAAGAGCAGTGAGGCCAATGAGAGAAGGCCCAGACTGTTGAGCTGAGCATCCCTGGACTGAAACCCAGAGAACAGAGTGAGGCAACGAGCAGCCACTGGGTGAGGCAGTGAGCAAGAGGGTTTCCTAGGAGTATTGAGGAGCTAAACATCCCCGGAAGGTAGGGGACACAGACAGTGACACGGCGGAGGGCCGAGCCACAAAGAGGACGCTGCCGTTCCTGAAGCTGTGAGGGGGCTACAGGCGGACAGCAGAGACACAGTGAGGGTGGGGGATAGCTGGGGGGGGGGGGGGAGAGGGGGGCTGGGGGCGCTGGCCTCAAGCTAACTACCAGAGTACCAGGAGGAGGCACCCGTCCGGTGCTGAGTGGTGCCCGTTGTGACATTGCCCTTGTAAGAGACATAACTATAAAATACTAATTAAATAAATACTACATTCCTAGAACGAGGGACCTGATTTTCAGATTTCATTTATTATTGATATTCTAGTGGTTCCTAGAGGACTGAAGTGTTATCAGGGTCCTATCGTGCTAGGCACTGTACAAACATATTGTAAGAGACAATCCCTGCTCTGAAAAAGACTTACAGTCTAAGTAGACAATACAACAAAAAGGAAGGACCATAAACGCCATCTTATCACAGGCAACCATAGATCTACAACTAGTGCTCAGCAATTCTGAAAATCCAGGGTGATGTTCTTTCAACTACGTAGGAGGCATGCAAATATTTTTTTTTTCACTTCACTTTCGTAAAGACCTGGCAAACTATCGGCCTGATACAGTAGGCATTTCACATGCAAAATTCCTATTCCAGTCGGGGTAGTGCAGAGCAGCTACCAAAAACTAGACCTGAAGAAATCAAAGGGTGCCCAGTGCTACATATTTCAGACTGCACCTTGCCGAATAATTGTAAAACAGGACAATATTTTTTCCCAAGAAACTCTGTGGTGTTGCCAGTCCCAACTTCAGGTTTCCGCTGTCAAGACCGCACAGAAATCCTTATATGCACAGATGTATTTGTTTACTTTAAAGCACCCATTTAAGTGCTTGTCACATTCCGAGGTGCAGTCCAGACCAGCGAGGGATTGTGTCACCACCTGCCCTGTAACCTTGGGGTGTCACAACACTTTGCTGCTGTAGTTCCCAACTTGAGTTGCTCACAAAAAGCCTGCCAGCATGCAGGTCACACCTGAGTGTCTGTGTATAGCCACACCAGAGTGTCTCTGACCCCAGCAACCTGTCAGCAACACTCCAGTCACTTCCACCAACCATGGTTACTACTTGCAGGGTGACCCTAACACACTCCCAGTCCCAAATTTCCCCCCAAAGATGGGTTCTGCACTGTCCCACCCTCTCCTGGGCAGTTCAGGTATCAAAGGTCCATTGCCGTGCAGGGGGTCAGTATGCAACAAAGTTTGCTACTTTAACTGGAGTTACCAAACACTTCCGTTTAAACACAGCACTGATTAGTTTTGATTACAAAATAAACCAAGTGTATTTAACTACACACAGAGAGATTTTTAGTGAGTACAAGTACAAGGTATTAAAGTCAGAAACGGTTAGAAGAAATATAAAGGTAAAACATTTCTGAGTAGCTAAAACGTAACAAGCTAGACTGGGTTCAAGATAAAAACCCTTACCACATGTTCCCAGCAACATGGCTGATCAAATTCTCAGGCCAAGATCCTTCACAAAGTCAAAGGGCTGTTTCCTTTGTCGTCTTAGGTGAGAGTGAGACCCTGTCTACACTTACCTCCGAGATTCGGCGGCAGTCGACGGGAGTTACGCAAGCCACGCAAAAAACTTGTGTAACTCCTGTCGACTTTCTGTGCTTCTCTTCTGCGCGCCATCTTCACTGTACTGCACCAACGGGAAACGCGTTCCCGTCGACGCAGTGCTGCGCCACTTGCGAAGGTGGTCTTAGTACATCTGGATCGACTGAGCAGGTCTGCACTCTGACGGCGGTCACTTTGTCGCCATCTGTGTAGCTGTAGCCAGAGAGAGAGTGAGCCTGGGGTGTCTTTGCCCCTCACTTTTATCCTACAATCACCATTTTCCTGGGTGTTACCCATAGATAAAGCTCATTCCAGCTGGGAGGATGGAGACCTGGAGTCTCGTGGTGAAAGAGGTTCCACGCTGTTGTTTGCTAAAATGCAGATCGAGCTGCTCCTGATCCCCCTTTGTTGCCAAAGCATGGCCACCTGACAGATGACGACCAGCCGACTTTGACGACACCTGTCTAGAGGCATCAGCTTGTCTGTTGTCTCTGAGAAACCGGTTTGCCTCCTCCTCAGACTGATCTGGTGAAGACACTGTAGTCATAATTCCAGCTTATGTTCATAACTCTCAATACGCATTTTGTCCATGCATTCCACAAGAATATTGATGATCCGTGTTATTAGCTTCTCAGTGATGCCTCACCAGGCATCCTTTGTGCAAAGATGATTACTATAGTGTGTGGGCTGTGAGTACAGGGTTGTTTTCGGTCTCACTCTACCATTAAGGCACAGCACTCAATAGAGGGTGGTGCAATGGTAAGAAAGCTCCTGGGAGCAATGTTTCTCATGCAGAAGTACAGGCAATGCAGACTGCTACACAACCTGTTTGATGAGGCACAGTATGCTCTGGCCACACTACCCAGAGTTAGAATGATGGCAAATTACATGTCCCTATCTAGGGTGACCAGACAGCACGTGTGAAAAATCGGGACGGGGTAATAGGTATCTATATAAGACAAGGTCCTGAATATTGGCACTGTCCCTATAAAAGTGGGACATCTGGTCACCATACCCCTATCCTCCTTCCAGCTGACTAGGACTGACAGAGGTGGCAGTCTCTCATCACCCTTCGCTGCCACAGCGACTGACCTGACCCCAGGAACCAGGGATCAGAAAAGAGGCATAAAAAGTCCCTTTTGTGCCTCCTCTTAACCCTCCTGCTATTTGCTGAACGCTTCTCTTCCACGGCATAAGATCTGGCCCCAAATGCCTTTTCCTTCAAACGTGGCTCTTTCCTACTTGTGGAGAGATTATTTATGTCGTGCAATTGCTGTTCTTTAGGTAGAACTGGCCCATATGGCCTGTTCTTGACTTTCTGGTACAGCCAGGCCATCACAGCACTAGGCTGAGATGGCCAGTGACTGTATACTCCCTCTGCTAGCTCCAAAATAGCACAGCGTTAAAATACTGCAGGTCCTATGTAATCTGGCGCTTAGAGAGAGAGGGACAGTACAGTGGTAGATTTTTAAAAACATATTTAGAGGTCATAGGACAGTCTCCTTGACTTTACGATAGACTTTGTACAATGAAAGCACAAACATCCAAGGATGTCTCCCACACGACCAAGTCTAACATTAGTTTAACAGCAGAAGCTGTCTCGCTGGTTAACCTTCTCCCCAGAGCCTGGCAACTCCACCCAGTCTGTAAGTTAGATATACAGCAGGTATTTTCTGACTTTACTGTAATTTATGAGCAGAGGGACTTGAGTAATGGATTTACCTTCTCGATAAATGGTTTGGCACCTAGTATGGACAGTCTCACTGCAGCATTACGGTCTGCCACTTTGACCGTTTATGTTGCTGCAGTCCAAGGGCAATTGAACGTATATAACTAAAATTCCGCCGCTGGATATTTCATGAGACACATGTTTGGACAATGACTAAGGAGATGTGCTAACAATCTAGCACTGGCAGAGAGACTGTCTGGAGACTGTCTATGTTCAGAGGTACAATCTTAGAACCGAAGCAAAATGGAATTGATTCTGAGCTCGGTCTCATTGATGTAAGTCCAGAGCAACTGTTTTGAACATCACTGATTAACTCCAGATTCACATTAATGAAACTGAAATCATCATCTGGCAGTATCTGAACACATCTGAACTGTGTTGTAGTTCAAATATATCCCTAAAATAAGTGTTCCAATGTTGCATGATTTGATTGTTTATAATTTATTATACAGCAGGAAGAGTTTCTCTTTTTATTTCTGTTTTCACCAAAAAGGTTAGCAGTGATTGGATGAACAGCATAGTGAGCATCAGTGTAAATGGAGTGGGATCTAAGACTAAAAAATGGGGAATGAACAAGTTAAGGATGACTTAGACAAGTCAGATGTCTTCAAGTTGTCAAGGCCTGATGAAATACATCCTAGAGTACTTAAGAAACTGGTTGAAGAGCCATGAGACATTAGCAATTATCTTTGAGAACTCGTGGAAGACAGAAGAGATCCCAGAGGACTGGAAAAGGGCAAATATAATACCTATCTATAAAAAGGGGAATGAGTACAACACAGGGAATTATAGACCAGTCAGCTTAAGTTTGGTATCTGGAAAGATAATGGAAAAAATAATCAAACAATCAATTTGGAAACACCTAGAAGATAATAAGGTGATAAGTAACAGTCAACATGGATTTGTCAAGAACAAATCACATCAAACCAACCTAATATCCTTATCTATTACCCTAATATCCCTTCGGGGAAGTGGGGGAGAGGGAGAAAGGAAGCAGTAGATGTGATATTTCTCAACTTTACTCAACTTTTTGTACTGTTTAACATGACTTTCTCATAAGCAAATGAGGGAAAGAGAGACTAACTGAACCTCCTATAAGGCGGGTGCACAATTGATTGGAAAACTGTATTCAGAGAGTAGGTAGCAATGGTTCAAGTCAAGCTGGAAAGGTATATCGAGTGGGGTCCCACAGGGATTTGTCTTGGGTCTGGTTCTAGTCCATATCTTCATAAATTATTTGGATAATGGCACAGACTGTACACTTATATAATTTGTGGATGATACCAAGCTGGGAGAGGTTGCAAGCACTTTGGAGGACAGGATTAAAATTCAAAATGATCTTGACAAACTGGAGAAATGGTCTGAAATAAGGACACATTGCAAAGTAGTACACTTAGGAAGGAATAATCAATTGCACAAAGACAAACTAGAAACTGACTGCCTCTGAAGGAGTACAGGAGAAAAGGATCAGGGGATATAGTGGATCACAAATTAAATATGAATAAATGTAGTACTGTGGTAAAGAAAGGGAACATCATTCTGGGATGCATTAGCAGGAGTGTTGTAAGCGAGTAACTCTTCTACTCCACTCAGCACTGATAAGACCTCAGCTGAAGGATCTGTCCAGTTCTGGGCACCACATTTCGGGAATGGTGTGGACAAATTGTTTAGTTTGGAGAAGAGAAGACTGAGAGGGGACATGATTACGGTCTTCAAAGTACATAAAAGATTGTTATAAAGAGGAAGGTGAGCAATTGTTCTACTTATCTACTGAAGACAGGCCAAGAAGGAATGGGCTTAAACTGCAGCAAGGGACATTTAGTTTAGACATTAGGAAAAACTTCCCAACTGTATGGGTAGTTAAGGAGCGGAACAAATTACCTAGGGAGGCTGTGGAATCTCTGTCATTGGTGGTTTATAAGAGCAGGTTAGACAAACACCTGTAAAGGAATGTTCTAAATAGTCCTGACTCAGTGCAGGGGACTAGACTAGATGTCCTATTGAGGTCCCTTCCAGTCCTACATTTCTGTGATTCTACGGTTAAGAACATACATCACACCTTAGCTTAAACTGAAAGGGAAATTCAATGTATCACATTCTGGTCAATTGTTCTGCATATCAAGTTACATTGAAATATATTTGATGTTTTAAGAGGGTTTACAATATGTGGAGACCAGTACATTTGACAAACATTTTATGCTACCAGCAATATTTTATGTAGCACCAAAGTAAAATTACAGCATCAAAAATGCGGGCACAAGATGAAGCAATAACTTCTCATGAAAAACTATTCTGTCCTTTCCAGGATCATGACATGATAAGGTACATGATGGAAACATTTGATTATATTGTACCTGATGGCATTTTTTATTTGCTGAGTATCCTGTTCGAGTGGAAAACATGGAACATTGAAATCACTCTTGGACTCCATTTGTGGGCATTTTTTGTGCCAAAAAAGCAGGGTTTTTTCCCCAAAAACTTTTATTAAGTTTGCACATGGGGATGTAGAAAGGAAAAGGAAATGCACAAAGGTGTGCAGAGATGCAGCCTGTGGACATTTCACTGCATGAGATTCTCCCATTTCCTACTTGGTGTCCTTCAACTCAAGCTTGATCAATAAGAGCAACATCTTTTAAGTGTAATGCCTCCTTCTTGGGGACTCCTGCCCACTTGCCTCTGGGCAAGGATGCTGTCTTCCTGGCAACAGTCCCCAGACTGGAGAAGGAGATTTGTGTTCACTGGGACCTCATGTGGGCTCTCCAAGAGGGAAAGATCAGATTTTAAAATGCATGGTCCTCCGAGTGCAGGCTGTATTCCCCCCCCGCCCCCCCCCTCGGAACTTCCATAAGTAGATTCCACTTAAATTAATAGGAGCAATGCACCTAACGACACAAGGAAACTAGTGAAGGTGAGCAGCCCTGCTTAAGTTACTATATTTAAACTCCTAAGGGACTGAGTTAACTGAGAACAGGGAGTGGTCAGAAGAGGCTAGATACACAAATGCAATGCAAATGGACTAATGCTGATAAGAACAGCCCCACACACGTCCATTGAATGACTTGTGTGCACATCAGGGATCTCTCTAATATACACACCATGAGACAGCTAATAATGGTGAGTCCTTATCGGCAAAGTGCCAGGGATATTGGCCCTTTCTTAGATGGTGGGGTCCACTGTCATGGATAAGAGGGTTCAGTGATTGTGCAGGAAAATGCAACAGGGTAGAGATCCCTTAGACACCACAGAGGCCCTGTGAAACTGCAAGGCTGAGGACCCTGCTAACACTCATCTGTGTTCCTGGCCTTCAGCGTTACTTTGTTCCTTGCTAGAGTGGGGCACAGGGGCAGGATGAGGTAGTCACGATGTCCTGGAAAAGGAGGTCTCTCCTCTCCTTTGAGGGTTTTGCCTCCAGCTTAGCTTTCCTTGATGTCTCTTTTGGCAGCATCTCTCCAACTGGAGCCTGCAGATGGCTGATTTACATATGACCCCGTGCCCACTGGAGCTCCACTGGGCAAATCTCTAACTTTAGCGTTGCCTCATTTTACTGTCTCCTCCCCTGGGGTGGGGGGGAATCCTTGTGTTGTGATTTTTTTCCGCAAGGATTCCCGTGATCTTTTCCAGCCCCTCATGAGACGTTTATGATGTTATGGCAACTGGAACTAAAGCCCATGGTTTCCACAGAAGGCCTGGGGGCCAGTAGTTATCCTGGTTTTAGTGTTGCAAATGGGGCTGTATTTATACGGTTCTGCAGGGAAAGACTGGCATGTCTTTCCCTGTCAGTAAACTTGGGGACAGGGTGGCTGGATGGGATACACATCCAATTAATGCATTTAAGAGAAAACGTCAAAAGAGTCCACAACAAAACCTACAGATCTTCGGTGTGATCTGATCTCCATTATCGAAGTGTCTGAGCACCCTCATGGTCTTTAATGTATTTAACTTCACACACCCCCAGGGAGGAACGGAAGTGCTACTATCCCCATTTTACAGATGGCGAACTGAGGCAGAGAGAGACAAAGTGACTTGCTAAAGGTCACTCTGGAATTTTTGGTGGATCAGGGAAGTGAATCCAAGATTCCAGCTAATGACTTACCCTCTGAATCATTCTTCTGGTTGATGAGTTCTGAAGGAGTGTAGATTTTGCTGTATTTGACTATATGGTGATCTCCCAAAGGGGTGGTTGGGACATAATTCACTGGGGGCTTTTGAAACTGCACTAGAAAGCATGCTGGTTAATTCTGCACTTGCAGGAAGGTGGACTAGATAATCTAACTGGTCTTTTCCACCTCTAACGCCCATGATTCCTTTGCACCACACTGCACATTTCTTACCACAATGTCATGATGATGAAGAGGCTTACAAGCTCCCTAAGGATGATTTAGTTCCTCACTGTATAAACAAGTATCACAAAGACAGTTCCTTCCTGTCCTAGGGAACTCACAGTCTAGGAGTTTGACAATACACAATATGGGAATAAACACACATACACGGGGTGGGAAGGGTGGCAAGGGAACAGGGGATGAGTGCATTCGCGTATGTTAGTAGTCATGGGCGTCTCAGTATTCATAGTGGCCACATGAAAGATGCCAATTCCTTTATACATCTGATGCAGTTGACTTTAAAACCGCTGTCAATGGGAATTTTGCCTGAATGTGAACTGCAGGAATTGGTCTAGAACATTCAGTTGTATGGAAGTAGTTGCATCCCATGATGGGATGTAAGAGGGTGTCACTCAGCTTGGTTGGAGAGGTGAATTGGTCCCACAAGCAGAAATTGCTTTTATGCCCCAAAGAACTGGCTTGTATGCAACTAAATGCATGGCACTTCCTCACATCTGTCTCTTCAGACACCCACACACTGCAGAAAAAGTTAAATTAACGAGTTACTACATAATTCAACGTTTCGCCAAAATATGACTTTCTGTTTAGAATACAGAATCATCCAAGAATAAATCTTACAGAATTATGGGTTTAAAAGCACTGGGATTTCTTATCTCAAATAAATGTAATATTATTATGATTACACACGCCCTTCCTCTCCAAAACATCAGCATCATTATGTAATACATGCTTTCCCCAGTTCTATTCAAATTCTCACTTGTTAATATAAGAATAAAATGAGTAGAAATCTAAACAGAGACAGACTAAAAAACCCTCACACAAACACCTTTGATATACTCCTGCCTCTCTCAACCATTTTCTTGTCATTTCTCCCAGAATTTTCAAAACACATCAACTGATGCATATAGTGTAGTAGTTTGGTTTTTTTAAAAAAGAAACCCATAATGTAAACCAGCGCTTTTCCCTCTAATATTATACCAAAACTAATAGTAATTTGTAGTTTGAGGGGCATGGGAGAGAGACTTCATTACTTCTCCCCCAGCTATCTGAGGCCTTGGTCCGACTCCGTCCTTTGAAGTCAAGTGAAGTCATTCCATTGAGTTTAATAGGGCATGGATTGGGGCCGAGGGGGGCAGTTTCTGAGAAGTCTCTAGAACTGTGGAAATGTGTTCGTCAAGGCCTGGCTTTAACAGTCCATCCCAGTTCAGCAAAGCACACGCTTCACGTCCATCGACATTAATACTGATCACGTGCTTACGCGCTTTGCTGAACTGTGGCCCAAGTGAGTGATCCGACACCCACTGGAATCAACTGGAACCTTTCCACTGACTTCAATGGGCTTTGGATCAGGCCCTCACATAGACAAGATGAGACACATAACAGGTGTAAAACACCGGAACACTCCCGGCTGGATGAGCAAGGCACTGTAAAGCCAGTGGGTCTTGAACCTGGTCCTGCAGAGTTGCCAGGCAGCCATCTGCCAACCAGCAGCAGCTATAACCAGGTTATGCTCCACTACCCACAACCCACTGGGAACAGAGACCACAGGAAATCCCGCCTCAAGGGATCTGACAGTACCAATTAGTGAATATTAATCCTTTTAGTTCTTTCTGTATATTTGATTCATTATAACAGTAACTATTCTTTAGAATCTTTATCTTCAACAAAGAGTATGTCTGAATTCTAAGGCCCAGAACACTGGTTCTTGACCAATATGTAACTCTACTCAGGAATGTATTCGTTATGCTGTATGTGTTCGTTATGTATGTATGCTGTATGTATTCGTTATGCTCTTGGGTGCCTTCATGTCCAGACAATTCCAGATGTTTGTAAAAACCATCCCCTTAACATATAGCTATAATTCTGACAATAAGCATATATAGACCTGAGGATTGTTACAGCATGCTTTCTGTTGGGGAAATCAACGTGAAAGAATAAATGTGGGGTTAGAAAGATCCACTGAGGGATATTAACTTGAAGAATTGTTAGTCCTCCCAGCTGTAAATAAGCATGTCTTCACACATAAAGCAAGTAAACTGAGAATGTATAGAAATGCCATCAAAACATATGTTTCTGGGAGAATATCCTTGGCAACAAGGTTTCCTTTGTCTGAAACCCTATGTTATGATACTGATATGAAAACTTAGAACACAATGGGTCCATTCCAGATGCAGGAAAGATATATACAGCTCTGAGTCTGACAACAAGGAGTTAATTTGTATCTCTTTATTTCGGTATTTTGTATAGTGCTGTACTAATCTCAGATTAATAATCTTAGATTAAATAATTCCAATTGAACCTGTTATTTCGACAATCTTCAGTCATTAACTCAGACATGCAACAAGCCTCATGGCTCCCGCCGTGTACGTACACACACACACACACACACACACACACACACACACACACACACACACACACACACACACACACACACACACACACACACACACACACACACACACACACACACACACCCCTTTCCCCCCCCAAGGGACATTCCAGGAATTGCCCAGGCAACAACATGGATCTCCTGTAGCTGCCACAACCACAAGGGCTCTTGAACTCCTGGCTTCAATCTCAGCTTGATTTGGACCTGACCTCCTGGCCTGGACCATGAAACCTGAACCGAACTTTGATCCTTGATATCGACTACGAACTCCTCCACTATTCTCAACCTCAGGTTTGACCCTGCTCTGACCCTTCGTCCCAACTGCTCTTCTAACATTCCCCAACACACCAACCTGCTCCAAGGACCCCACAAACAATCAAGTGCCCAAATGAGGCTGAAAATCATGTTTCTTGTTTCCTAACGGATTAAACAGGGTTCTCCAAGGTTGTGTCATCATGGGGAACTCCAGGGTGGAGGACGAGGCACAAGAATCCCAGATTTACCAATACCAATGAAAAAAACTGGAGGCAGCAGGAATAAGGACATTTTAGCAGCTTAAAAAAGACTAAAAATCAATTTTCATTAGGAATATTTCTAGTTAAGCCCCCCTTCATCTGACACACCTCACTCAAGTAACGCTGCACACTATCCCAGATGCTGGAAGGACCCATCAGATGGACCCATCCCTTCTACTATCATTATGTGTATGCCAACAGCATCTGGAGGCCCAACCAAGACTGAAACCCCATTGCGCTAGGTGCTGCACAAGCACAACATAAAAGCCAGCCGTGCCCTCAGGAGTTTCCTCTTTAAACAGACAAGACAGGCAAAGGGTGAGAGCGGCAGGGGCAGTGACTTGCCAAGGTTGCCCCGGTCAGTGGTAGAGATACCGACCCATGGTTTCCATGCTCCTCATCCAGTGCCCTGCCCGCCAGAACATTATCATTCCATTTATTTTGTGTTCACATGCCCATCAGGGGTGCTGGAGACTGGTTTCGCCACAAGGACCCTGGAGGCTATTCTGCCATGTTATAGTCAACCTCACACTTTCCCAATCGTTTTCCTGCGCTCACCTGCAGCTAGGCACGACTCCTCTTGTGTTCAGCAAAAAGCACTCAGGAAAGTAATGTAGCTTTTCTTCCTCTAAAAGCTAACCTCTTGTGGCACTCAAGTGTTAAAAGTATGAGGAGGAATTAGTCATGTGGTGTCTTTATTAAGGAGGGACCAGCCAGTCTCTGGTGTGGGGTGATCTAAACTCACTATGGCTTACGTAAGCATCTAGCTCATGGGAATTACACGAGTAGTAATTCTTCCGTCCTACTCCGCGCTGATTAGGCCTCAACGGGGGTCTTGTGTCCAGTTCTGGGTGCCACATTTCAGGAAAGATGTGGACAAATTGGAGAAAGTCCAGAGAAGAGCAACAAAAATGATTCAAGGTCTAGAAAACATGACCTATCAGGCAAGACTGAAAGAACTGGGTTTGTTTAGGCTGGAGAACAGAAGGCTGAGAGGGGACATGATAACAGCTTTCAAGTACATAAAAGGTTGTTACAAGGAGGAGGGAGAAAAAATTGTTCTTCTTAGCCTCTGAAGACAGGACAAGAAGCAATGGGCTTAAACTGCAGCCAGGGAGGTTTAGGTTGGACATCAGGAAAAACTTCCCAACTGTCAGGGTGGTTAATCACTGGAATAAATTGCCTCAGGAGTTTGTGAAATCTCCATCGTTGGAGATTTTTAACTGCAGGTTAGACAAACACCTGTCAGGGGTGGTCTAGATATTACTTAGTCCTGCCGTGAGTGCAGGGGACTGGACTAGATGACCTCTCGGGGTCCCTTCCAGCCCTGTGATTCTATGCCATGGGAAGAGTGGAGAGAAGAGAGCGGCAACACGTCCAGGTACAGTACCTTGTGGCAGAATCTTTAGCAACAAAAATCCATGTGGCTATTTGTCTGAACATGTACAGGTAAAGGACATGCCAGTGCACCTCTGCATATCTGAGCAGCTCCGTTGATCACAAGCGGTTTCTTAAGCAAGAGACCATCAAAAATGAAAATACCATATTAGAATAACGGATTATATTATTGATTAGGAGGAGTATAGCAGAATTACCGAGACACCCCAACTGAGATGAGGGACTCGTTCTGCCAAGCAGTGAATATACACATGGTTACAGACAGTCCCTGACATAAAGAGCTACTTGGTTCATCTGAGTCAGAAATAACTGAGTAGTGCATAAGTCACTTTCTTTAACAGCGAAAATAAAAAACCGTGTTTTTAACTTGATTTGATTTTCAGACTTGAACATCTCCTAGTGAATCTCTTCTTATCTGTCACTTACACAGACATGACAATGAATTACTGTCCCCACCTCAAATCAGACATCTCATTCGCTGATAATAAAAGCATAGTGTTTGCAAAGGAGTTTATTTCCCTCTATTTTCTCCTAAATGTGACTGATTTTTATAGCAACACCGTTTATAAATCACAGATTGAGAATCTAAAGAGTTCCCTGTGCAAAGTGTTTAATTAGTTCCTCATATAATGTCCATAAGTGAAATCAGTATGAGGGCCAATATTTATAGAAACACACTCTCCTACATTGGGTATTTGTTTCTGCCCCTAAAAGGTTAATTTTAGACATCCACAGAACAACAGGTTCATTCAAAACTGACAACAGCATCATCACATACTTTTTAACTTAACGAGTTGTTTGTGTCATTTTTACTCATACAGTATCTCCATATTCTAATTGCCAATTCTGGGAATCAGAGAACCCAAGAGCAGTGCATTGCGGTATGGAATAATCAGCAGACTTGTATTGCTAGGAGTTTACCAGGAAACAATCAATTCACTTTCCCCAAAAATTGCATGAGAAAGAAATAAGAATTTACTTACACTGCACCATGAGCTGCACCAACGCTTCTCTGGGTTTCACATTAAATCCATTGTACTGACTGGTCTGACATCGGTATGTTCCTGCCATCTCCCTAGATACATTCACTATCCTCAGTATTCCATCATAGCTCTCCATCTGCATTGATCCATCTGGCATGGCAATCTCCTTATCGGCTCTGGACCAAAGAATTATAGGTTTGGGCTTTCCAGTCACCTGGCATTGTAGTTCTATAATGTCTCCTTCCCGGGTGACTAAACGTGATTTTTCTTGTGGAACAGTCAGATTGGGTGGAACTTCAAAAGGAAAGGGAGGGGGAAAAAGAGAAGATTCCCTGGTTAGTATTTACAGGAAAAGTAGTTGCAAAAATGAAGAAAATACACAGTGCTGCTACTAGTATTTTCATGAGATGAACCTCTGGTCATATCTACAGCTTTAGCATTAGACACAGCTTTCCGTTTAAGTGTGTTCATTTGACTTTATCAACTTGTTTTATAATAGAACTGATTGCAGATCAAGTATATAACAGTCAAGCACTAAAGACAACATTCATGCAGGATTCAGAAATCAATACAAACTTCATGAATGGAAGAAAAAAAGCTGTCACAACATTACTATCAAAAGCTTTTCTTAATGCACATTTTAAACCTATGAATAAACAACTCTGGGAAGGAACATTTGAAAAGTTCTTTCCCACAAGTGTCATGCAATCCCTTGGCTAGGAGCACAGCATAACAATGATAAGGGGAGATTTCTCCTATGGATGAAGTCAATGAAGTCAACACTAGCGTACAAAATACATATGATAACGTTGCCACTTTTTCTAGACAGTTTGTTCCCCCGTTTGAAAGTTTCTACTGAGGAAGGTGCGAGATCAGAAGGAAATATAGTTTGTAACTCTATCCTGAAGTTAAATGCCCATGTCACCAGTCCAGCGTTTGTACCAAGAGACTATTAGCATTCAACCAAGCTTCCCACACTTAGCCCCATTAGAGATGACACTTCTGCCTCTCTACTTTACGCAGATGCTTTTGATAAGTACAGAGCACTGAGAGCGTCAAAGGCTTGAAGAGAACATGTTTGTCATGTTCAATTATCGTCGCAATCTCATCTTGCCTATATTAGTTTTGTAACCTAGCTTTTTCTTCTCTCTTAGCCATGGGCTTAATGCAGATCAAAATATAATTCCTGGAGTTGAGCATGATTTCTAGAAGTGAACAGCCCCTTTTTGGCAGGAGACGATGTTGTGTTTACTTGCATGGATATATGTGGAGATGACAACCATGTGGTTGGGTGCAGAGCAGTGCGATAAATACATTTATCATGTCTCATCTGCCTGCCTGCTTTCTGGACACTACCCATCCACCTGGTAGGACTTGTTCTACCACTTCAAAACTCTCAGCACCTTCAAACACCCACCATTTCCTTTCAATCAGCCTGCCAGAGAAATGTGGCTTCTTTCCCCACAAACGTTGGCTCTTCCAAAAATAAAAGCTACCCAACCCACAGTCAGGGCAGGTAAGATTGAATCTTGCACCAAATCTTCTAACCATACAAATGTGACACATTCAAAGCTGCCTCAGGGCAGGGGCAGGAGACTAGGCGGTCTATCGAGTTTCCTTCCAGTCCTACATTTATATGATTCACTGATTCTACCGCACAGCCCTCCAGGGTCACAGGTGGAAGCTTTGTACCAGTCAGAAGGGGAAAGAGAGCCCCATCTTCCTCCTAGGACCCAGCACTTATTTCTAGGTCTGGAAGATCCCTTAGTATCAGACTTTAAAACGATGAAATGTTCAGGCACAGCAATGCTGTTTTAGACTATTTCACTCTGAACCCTGTACAGTGAGACATGCAATAACTGAGGCAACCTGGTTTCACAGAAGGATCTAGAAAAGTGAACCAGTACTTCAAACATATCTTTCTAAAACACTCCTAGAACATACTCTGGTGTAACGTGAGGCGCACACATACAAAATAGGTGATGGTATTGGGCACAGTGGCTCGATCGGGTCTTACTTGGCAAATCCTGCATACCTCACAGCCAGCCTTGCCATCCATGAGTACTGCGGTCATCCCAAACTCAGGGGGATAAAACCACTACGCCCCATCACATCACATTCTATTTTTCACTCTGAGGCACAGAGTGCACACATATCAAACACGTGTGTGCAAATGCCCACAGAATAACACTGAACACCAAACTATCCGGGGCAGGTTGAACAAGCGGCCGTGAAATAAATGTTTCTCACTCAAAAAGAACAGACATGGGCATCCAGTGGCTTGAGAAAAAAATATCTGATGTCTTTTCCCTCTGTGCAAAATTCCATATACTGACATGGGAGAAAGAGAGAAAAATAATACGGAATTCATGACACTGCTGTTCCCAGATCCCAAACCTGTTATAACAATAGCATTGGTGGGCAGGGGGAGGGCAAAGCGTCCTTCCCCCGGGGAATCACCATGGCCCAGCTGCTTCCCTCCAAAAGGAGGAGGAAGAAAAAACAAATGGAGTTTCTTATTCAGATTCAGTGGGAACAAGACATAAGTTATCAAAGAGCAAATCTTTATCAGATACAATATTTCTCAGCACAACCAGACCACACCCTAGAAGGGCTCACAGCCCCACTGTGCCAGGCACTGTACACTCATGAGGTAAAAGGACAATCCCAGACCCATTGCAGTCATGACTAATGACAAGCCACAACAAGTGGCAGAAGCAAGAAAAGGTGCGAGTAGAGGACAAGTTTACAGTACCTCAAGCACGTTTCCATGTAGATCTGTTGTATGCAGCTCCTACCTACCTAACTGTTGGTGAGCTAAAAGATTTTCTTAACAGGTAGTAAATCCTAAACCTTATACTAGCACGCCTTCTGGACTATGAGGTGTTTCCAATTACTTCGATCACTTGCAATGAGAAGTGTTGGGCTGCCTTCTTTAAACTGTTGGGTTTGGCTCTTGCCTAAGTCCAGCAAACTTGTTAAATGCCTCTTAGTTATCCTCACAAATTAATCAATGAGTAATTCCAATAACTGTATTTATGGATTATAATATACCACCATAGAAGAATGGGGAAAAAGCAGCATTTTAAAGAACTTGCATTTATGACAGGCTTTTCCTCTATGTCAGAGTGGGATCCTGGGTTAGCATGGGACAATGCGACACATTAATAATGCAGCTCAATGTGAGATCAGCTGTGGAAACAATGAGAGTGCCAGTTATTGTCACTTGATGCATGGGTGTGTAAAATTGCATGCCATGTTGCACTGACCCCGTAAATGACTTATTTTACCTCTGTAACTTGCGGGGAAGCATTGCATATTGGGCTTCCTCTAAGAAAGTTCTGTGTAATTGGGATGAATCAGTGTAGGTTAATATGTAACAAGGGATATAGTCAATACACAGGCAAGGGTGAGCTGTTCCAAAAGAAAGATATGGGAAAAAGAAAGAGCGAAGCTAACAGTGTCAAGTATAATATATCATCCCCAAACAGAAAAAGGACTAAAAGGATGGGTATGTAAATTAGACCAGCCTCTGGGCATGTCTGATTTTTGTGGTCAGAACTAATACAACAGATAAACTGACCTGACATCAAACTTGGCAGCATTACAGAACTAGAGTTTTCTAAGGATGAATTATTCTTATAGTGTTCCTCCAGCAAAGGAGCTCCAAGTATGTATACACATGCTGTTTCTACACTGTGGAGTGACGTCCTTTGTGACTTCTCTATAGGGAACTCCTCGCAGCTTGATAGTTCACATGCTGTAAGGTGTGATAAAGTGCTTTACATACTTGTGGGGCAAAAGAAAAGAACTTTGGCACTGGAGAGGGGAAGTGACAAATCTATCTCTTTATCTATATATTTTTATATATATAATGATATAGTCCCAAATAAATGCAACTAAGGAATAGTGGCATGGTTACAGATTGCCTTAAATGGAACAATTTACTTGCAAAATACCTATCAACAATATAAAGTTAAAGCATAAACCCAACAGATCCACCAAATCTACTTTATACAAAACATTTAAGGGAGCGGTTTCCAAAAGAATCTAAAGGATTTAGGAGCAGAAATCCCACTGAAAGCTAATGACCAATCCTCTGGAAAAAATATATATATAAAAAAAATCTGAAATGCACAAAACAAGAAGTAAAGAATGCCCTTTGCCCCTTGCGGGTTAGAACTGGAGCACGGTATTTATTCTCACACACATCAGCTTATGTAGCCACATTGAATTATTTGGTGGTGACATGCACACTTCCTCCTTTTTTAAACTGCTGTGATATCAACAATTTAAAAATGCACTTTACCAAAACTGCCCCACTCCCAAAGCCATAGCAATGTGATGGGGTGTATAGACCCCACACTGGAACTGAAAGAGTTAAGGAGCGGGTGACTGCCTGCACTCCCCTCCACCCCCAGCACCTGCACCTTCTGGTCCAGCTGGAGGAAGAGCTTAGAAAGGAGCCCGACAGCTCAGAAGGAGACAGCCAGGGACAGTTCCTGAGAGTTCTTGAACCAGGGAACTGCAGAAGTCTTCACTGCCAGGACGGGGCTACCAATTGAGCCCTGCTGGGCTGAAGAGTCAGTTATTTTCTCTTTGGTCTCAAACGTTGGGTTTAGACTCTCTGGGGGCGGCGAACATGAAGTGGCCCAGGAAAGTCGCCTTGTAGCACTCCAGGGTGCTTGACATCTTTGCATCTCACAGGCCCTGAGGCCGGAGCCCACAGGGCCTGGGCTCCTTTACCAACCACCCTTGTTGAAGAGGAGGGATAAACGTCCCTGCCAGCCCGCTCTCTGAAATAAAGAAGCGTTTCAGACACGGGATATGCACCTGGGAAATGAAGAGCTAGAGCAGTGACCAGCCGCTTACCCAGACTGGAGGGTTTAGAAGCATATGTATGGAGAAGTTGGGTCCACTCATAACAGACCAGTGTCCAACCTGAGAGTGGGGCTGTGCCAGGGTCACTTCCAGTTACCGGAGATTTTAGAAGTTATAATAATCTGCTTCATCTTCTACTGTGATGGGCTTCAGTGTTGAAGGTACACGACAAGTTACAAACCAGAGACTGCACTTTTATGGGAAACATGACAGCTTATGAACACCCTTACTACTGCAGGCAGAGCAGGGAAGAGAATGAACAGGGTTGCCTAGCAAAATAATACTGTAGCATTCCAGAACTCAAAGAGAAAAGAGGGTAGGTCAAAAATGGAGACACGCAACCCTAGGAGAAAACACTCACTAGAACAGAGTTACTGTCCTTCTTCCAAACATATGGGGAGGGGCTGGGGCCGAGAGAGTGATTCCTATCGAGGCGTTGGCTCCTTGTGGACAAGCATTACCATTGATTAGCAGAACAGAGTAGGCAGCAAGAGTTGTGGCTGTTAAACTCTTCTTCTCCCAGCAGTTGCTGCTGTGGCACAAGGAGTCTTGGACGGATATTGCCTTTCTCCCAGAGGCATTAGTAAGTCTCCTGCAACACAGGCTATGGGCATCGATGCTGTTCATGCTTGTTCTGAACAATACATTAGCCACAATAACTTATATCTGAAGCAACCAAATTATTAGCTCATTCATTCTGCCAGAGGGTGAAATTATTAATTCTGTTTTCTAAAACACTAGCCTATCATTTGTCTCTATGTACATATTATACCACGCCCACACATCCAAGTTGTCCCACTTTAGCAATGCCAGTAAAGTTAAAGTGCTACAGCCCCCTAGTGTGGAAACATATACATAGTATAAATGCGTTTATAGGTATAACCTATTTCCATATGGGAAGGGGAATAAGCTATACTGGTATAAGGCACCTTTATACCAAGATAACTGTGTCCACATTAATAAGGACGGGTTTAATTAAGACAGTAAAAATCACATCCTTAACTGACATATGGGACAGGGCCGAGGCTTCTATCCTTGTAACATTACGGTGCCTCTGACGTGATTGTATTAACTCTTGCAATACCCTCAAGAGAAAATATCATTATCCCTATTTTGAAGATGCAAAACTGTACATAGAGTTTAATTAACTTTAATTAACGAGATCACACGGGGAGCCTGTGGTAGAAAGAAGACTCGAACCCAGCTCTCTGGTCTCAGTCCAGTGCCTTAATTCTTCTCCAGTGCCTGCCATCTTTCCTCTCCAGGCATAGTACCTTAAAAGGGCCCTATCTATTTAGAATGGTCTGCTATTCCCAAATACATATTCTTCTGGCATATCCATCAATAAATACAGAAGCACATTTTCAAATGACTCCTTCACAGAAAAACTTGTAACTGGATTTCTTTAATACTACGGATTTTAGAAGAACAGAATCCTAGAAAAAAGGGACCTTGAGAGGTCATCTAGTGCAGACCCCTGTGTGAGGTAGGACCAAATATACCCAGACCATCCCCGACTGTTTGTCCAATCTGTTCATACAGATCTGCAATGGCAGACATTCCACAACTCCCCTTGGAAGCCCAGCCCAGTATTTAACTGCCCTTACAGCTAGAAAGCTTTTCCTAATATAAGAACATAAGAATGCCCATACTGGGTCAGACCAATGGTCCATTTAGCCCAATATCCTGTCTTTTGACAGTGGCCACCGCCAGGTGCTTCAGAGGAAATGAACAGAACTGGTAATCATAAAGTGATCTGTCCCATAACTAACCTAAATCTCCATCGCTGCAGATTAAGCCCATTACTTCTTGTTCTGTAGACGTGGAGAACAACTGATCACCATCCTCTTTATAACAGCCCTTAACATATTTGAAGACTTATCAGGTTCCTCTCTCAGTCTTCTTTTCTGATGACTGAACATGCCCAGTTTTTAAGTGTTCCTCATAGATCAGGTTTACTTAATATTTTCCACTTCTGTGTGGCACCCAGAACTGGAAAAAGTACTCCAGTTGAGTACAGCGGAACAGTTACCTCCCTTTTCTAATATACACAATACTCCTATTAATGCACCCCAGAATTATATTGCATTAGTCTTTTTTGAAACTTCACATTGTTGGCTCATATTCAATTTGTGATCTAATATACAACCCCCCCAGATCCTTTTCTATAGTACTACTGTCTAGCCAGTTATTCCCCATTTTGTGGTTGGGGATGTGATTTTTCCTTCCTAAATGTAGTTGTTTGCCTTTGTCTTTATTAATTTTCATCTTGTCGATTTCAGACCAATTCTCCAGTTTGTCAAAGTCATTTTGAATTCTAATCCTGTCCTCCAAGTGCTAGAGAACCCTCCCAGGTTGGTGTCATCTGCAAATTTGATAAGCATCCTCTCCCCTCCATTATCCAACTTATTAATGAAAGTACTGTCGTACATTGTACTGGAACCAAGACAGACCTCTCTGCACCTCACTAGATACATCCTCCCAGTATGACATCGAACCATTGAAGAGCATTCTTACCCCTCTTATTTCATGCTCTGTTTAGTGAGTATTCAAAAGGTGACTGAAGTATTTAATTTAAAGAGGTCAGAACAATGTGGAAGAAAAGACATGAACATATAGCTGGGCTATAATAGCCAAGAAGGCTATATAAAAGCATTTAAAAATTAGCCAAGAGGTCTTAGATTTTAAGATCAATATGGCTGGGACCACTTTTCATTATGATTTTTTACAGCACCTAGCATAATGACGTCTGCTCCCTGATTAGAAACGCTAGATGATACCACAATAGCAATTACTGGCAGCAAGGATGGAGGCAGGAAACGAGTTGCACAGGGTGCTGATGGTGAAGACAAGAAGCTTGTGTTTGATGCAGCTATCAAGAGGATGCCAATGGAAAGATTTAGACAGAACATGGATGGAGTCAGAACAGTGTGCAAATTACCTGATCTATATCTTAGGTATCTAGTATGTGCACATCACCCGTAGCAGCCAGGGATATGATTTTCTAGGCCCTATGTGATCCACAGCAATATTTTGAATGGACAGTAGGAGGAGGATAGAAGGCCAGAGACAAAGAGACTTCGGAGAAGGAGGTTCTGGCTATTAGCCAGATGGACAGGGGTTGCTGTTTGCCAGAAGGAGAATGGGCGATGGGATGGATCCATTGATGATCACCTGTTCTGTTCATTCCCTCTGAAGCACCTGTTGGAAGACATACTACTGGGCTAGATGGACCATTGGTCTGACCCAGTGTGGCCGTTCTTATGTATTCTTATTTTGTAGTACTCAAGGAAAGATAATACCTGGCCAAGATGAGGTGCGAAGGGAGAATAAAGGATGGCTCTCTGAGATATTGAAGCGTAAATGGTCAGGAACCAGTGACAGTCCAGATATGGAGGTAGGAGAGGATTATTATTTAAACATTTCCATAGCTGTGCATGATGCTTTACAGACATATAGGAAGACGGTGTGTTTACAATAATGAGTTTACAGTCTAATTAGGAGAGAGAAAGGTTGTGGCTTTGGAAGAGAGAGGGATAAAGTTTACAAGTATTTGACGGGTGTAAACACCAAGAAGGGACCCGGCTGTGCAGAGTGGGCCAACAGACTAGTAATGATGGATAAAGTCAGACAAAGGAATGTTTGAGATGTGTTTCAAGAAATAATCCCTAACAGAGATTAGATTGAGTTAATCTGCCAAGAGAATTGACGGAAGCCCTGTCGCTTGTGCCATTTAAAACTACACTGCGCAAAGCGCTAGACAACACGGAGGGAGCTACATTGCTGTGTCAGGGAGATAACAGGCCCTCTTGTGTAGGGCTTTGCCTTCTCCAATTTTTATGAAGGTCAAGGGTAATGTTCTGGATCCCTCAAGAGCATCCCCTGCCCAATGTGGCTTTGTGACTGAGGGCTTGTGCCTCTGTCCATAATTCATAGCTCATGACAAGAAAAAAATGTTTTGGGGAGAGGGTTAGCAAAAGGCTTGACAGAGACAGGGTTCAGACATCCAGGATGGTCTATGAAAGGCAGCCTCTGAGCTATGTCATGCACTTTAGTAAGGCAGCCATTCATCATCATTAGAGACCTTCTTTTTCTTAACGGACCATCTCCTGGGGGAGAATGAAATTGTTTACCAACCCGTTCTGTGTGTTTCTCTTCAAACAACTGTTTAGGAAAACTAGGACGGGGATTCAGTAAGCATATTTAGGGTGGACAGAAGAGTTGGTATCTAGACAACAGCAAGTGAGGAATGGGAGCAGCTGCCCCTCAGTCTCCTGCGCCCCCCGCCCGTCATGAAGGGCCGGCCTGGTGCCCCTCACTTACCCGCTGCTCTCACCCCGCAGCCTCACCCCCGGCCTGGGCCCAGCAGATCCAAAATGTTTGCCTAAAGCTCCAGAATGAACAGCGTGGTCGACAACTTCACTCCCCTGGCAAAATGGGATTTTGTACCATAAGAGCAAAGGTCATCGGTGCAGGAGAGAAGGCTTCCTTGGAGGCTGATCCAAGCCTGTGGAACAATCTCCTCCAGGAACTAAGTGTGACACCCGGTGTCTGAAACCAACACCTCAAAAACCCCCTATTCACCAATGTCATATAATTGTGATCTGCACTGTACTAAGGGTACCTTACCTTGTGTGGTATTATTTAAAAAGCATGGATCTGCTAAACGTTAATTCCCTGTTGGATTGTATGTGCTACCATAGTATGTCAAGACATAAATATTGCCGTAAGTGCTACTAGAACACGTTGCAAGGTGGAAAACTCTCACAAACAGCCTTTCAGGCACAACAATGGCGTGGACAGACAGTGTTAATGGCTCTCTCTCACCCATTAGATTCCATTAACAGGGATGGTTTACATGGAAGACTTCGCTGTAGGAAGCACTTTAGCAATGGGTTTGCTTGTCTAATGGAAACAGCCAGCACGTCACGTGCATGGACTGTTCTATCAAGCTGAAACAGACTATAAAAGGGGTAACGTGACATCACTTCATTTCTCTCTCTCCCCAACTCAACCCCTGAAGGATCATCTGGAAGGAAAAAAAGGACTTTGAAAGGGGAGTCCCAAGATAGGAAGTTTGCCGAGCCTGTGTTTAAGAGATTGCTTGTACCAGCTAACAAGGGTGAGACACTGCTAATTCAAGAGCTTGTTTGTGTGTAGAATTTGGACTGTGATCTTACGTTTATTTCATTTGGTAGCTACTTTTAATCTCTTTACATTTTCCACTTATAATCACTTAAACTCTATTTTCCTGTAATTAATAAACTTGTTTAATGTTTTATTTTAACCAGTGTGGCCTGGAATTGGAGTGTCTAGAAATCTTAGCTCAGTAAAGCTCCTGCA
Source organism: Emydura macquarii macquarii (assembly GCF_026122565.2). NCBI lineage: Eukaryota > Metazoa > Chordata > Testudines > Chelidae > Emydura > Emydura macquarii. The sequence continues at coordinate 4,700,197 of NW_027131688.1, forward strand.
TGTCTTCCCCACAACAGAAGCCCATCACTCCTACTTTGAGTATAATATTTAAATTGAAAAAAAAAAATGAAATGTGCAAGACTAAAACTCCTTCTTTTGGCTGCCATGAAATTATTTTCATTTCTTGCTGATTTGCCCCTGACATAACAAAGATTCGTCTTTTCAGTCCCATTAATTTTATAGGCACAGCAAGGTTTTGCCATCAGTTGCTAGCACCCAGGATTGGTTTGCAGGGCTTTTACAGAGATGGGCCTAAAAATCTGAGTCCAGATTTCAAATGCCCCAAAAGTGAGCTCTGCTCAGATCAGGAATGTTTCTTGGGAGATACGGGTCACCTGTTAAATTTGCATCAGAATCTGATTTGGGAATCCAAAGTCTCCATGGTTTGGGCGCATACTTCTGGAAATGCTACAGCCCATTACCACTTTAAAACCACACCTGTCCTGCAGAAAGGGAGGGTCGTTAATTTTACAAAACACCCAATGAATCTCACTCCTGATGGACAAGTGACATTTTAAAGGCTCCAGAAACATGTCATGTCCCCTTTCACTGTCATCCATTTCTGGTCAATGGGAGGCTGCTACAGCACACCCCGCGACAGCACACTGCATGACAGCACACCCCATGAAAGGCGGTTTCAGCTAACTCTTCCTTCCATGCAATGCAGCACATCAGGTTTTGCTCCCTCCCCTTTTGACTGCAGTGGGAACCCTACCGTAGTAAGGAATGTCAGATCACGACCAAAGTCAGAAAATGAGAGCCCTGCAAATCCACAGATATCCACTTTGTATCTGTGGACCATTTTTTGCATATTGGATGTGGATCTCAAAGGCGGGGAAGCTCCTGTCTACAGCTCATTGCTAAGAATACGATTTGGTCATGGAAGTCATGGATTCTGTGACTTTCCGGGAACTCCGGGACTTCTGGGGCAGGGATTGAGCAGCTGTCAGCCCTAGGGCTGCTGCTGAACAGTTGGCAAGCCCCAGGGCCAACAAACAGCAGCCCGGGCTGAACAGCTGATCAGTGGCCGGGGTGGGGGTAGGGAGGGAGGCTAGATGCCAAACATATGATCTGTGGTGGCCCCGGGGCTGCTGCTGCAGGCGCGGATGTGCACACATAAAAGACAGAGCATGGATCATCGGTTAGGTGCAAGTTTATTCTGGTGGATGCAGATCCAAGACGGATCCGTGTTTTTGTATCTGTGCAGGGCTCTATAGGGAAGCGACAAATAGCAAGATGTCCAGGAGAGCAATGCTCAGTTCTGGCACTTGAAAACTGTGTTTGTGCATGGACCTTATGTTCATCATTATCTCGGCAGTTATGAATCTTGATGAATCACTAATGACCTTCCCAGTCAGACTGAAACACTTTCAGCTTCCCCTAATTGGGTGATGGAGTCATACAAATAGACTTACTGTCTTCTCAGACATTAACGAAGACTGGTGCAGAATGCTATTTTTTCCTACCTCTTTCTGGGTTTTGTATGTTACGGGGTAGTGATCCCAAGAGCTGACATAATTCATCACTGCCCGAAGAAATTATGAAAAGCTTACAGGTATGGTCATCTGATGGATGCTCCTGATTTATTCGATCACTCTCCCAGATGAACCCCTAGCAAGTACAGATAATGCAGTGGTAACTTTCTGCTAGAGAGGTAATGCACCAGTGCACAGAACGCACTCTCCGTTTCACCCGGGTAGGGCGACAACAAAATTTGCATCCAACATCCATCCATCATGCCCCAACATTGCATTTGCCAGCTAATAATCTCCTCTCTCTTGCCACTCCACTCCTGTCCCCTTAGTAAGATGAAAACCGCTAGTCTGTACAACGGGAGGATATGCTACATTGAAACCTCAGAGCTAAGCTGTTTGCAGGTGTGTGAGGCTCTTGCTCAGAGTCTCTGTCCTCACTGACTTTGTGATAAATAAATGTGCAGCTAGATATTCGCACTCCAAGTATCTGAATCATTGATAGTTGTGTCTGTCTATAAGTCTGTGGCCTAATTCATAGAGCACTGGACTGGGACTCAGGAGACAAGAGAGCTATTCCCAGCTCTGCCACTGACCTGCTGGGTGACCTTGGGTCAGTTACTTCATCTCTCTGGGCCTCAGTTTTCCCATCTATAAAATGGGGATAACAACGCCAACCTCCTTTTTAAAGTGCCTTGAGATCTGCTGAGGACAAGTGCTATATAGATTATTATAAAGCCGCTGTCCAGAACCCAATCACATGGCATAAAACACGGCGTGTCCTTGTCCTCACACTGAGACACCCACAAAAACAGCACATGTCCCCCAGTAAAAAGGCCACACGGACAGCAATGATGTCTGACCTGACAAGGAGAAAGTTGCCACCAATAGACAGAGGAGAGGTGCTTCCTCCACTCTTGAAAGGCTTGCCGCTGTGGAATGGCCTCTCCTTCACTCGTCTTCTGTGGGAGGGAAGGAGCTCTGACTTTCCTCCCTAAGGCCAAGATCGTGTGAGCAAGGGGATTCTGAGAGGCCCTGGAGGAAGAAGCCCTGGACCCCTCTCTCTCTTCTCCAAAGATGACTGGTTGTAAGGAAGAGACATTCTCAAGAGCAGACTACTCCCTAAAGACAGCGCTGTTTTGTCGACTCCTCTAAGGTGCAGGGATGTGGAAGAATTACCGGTGTCAAAGTGGTAGAAGATTGCTCCCTTAGTAACGTGGGCTGCTGTGCTAACAGATGAGCATGGGCTCACAGCGAACCCTTACCCTGCAGATTATGATCCTGCAGGGAGAAAGGATGTTTTTTGAACTGGCTATCACCACCTCGTCACCGCAGAAAACAGCCAGACCTGGCTGGAATCTAACATCTACTTCAGGTGTTGCTGGGAATCGCGATTTCAAACAGTGAGGTTCAGACACCTAGTGCTCCAGAAAGATAGAGAACCTACGTCTATCCTGGAACATGGGGAAAGCCCTGCTGCCCCATAACACAGCCGTGAGGTGTCTCCCTGCTTCTCAGATCTCACAAGCCTGCCCGCCTGCCCATCCCCAAGCCTGCTTGCTGGAAACACGCTGAGTGATTGATTGTTCCCCCATGGCGGGGCTGGCAAACACATCTCACTTCTTCTCACTTGGCCATCATATCATCCTATTGACCTGATCCCCGTGAACAGTTTCCAGTCCAGAGCCTGCATGGATACAGGACCAGGTGCCAAGCACTCAGTCAGGGGCACATTGTCACCTTACTCCTCGCCTCTGAAGTCAACCACTGGGAAGAGAGAGCTGCTGTCCCAGGCCATCTTTCCCATCATCTTTTTCCAAGGCTTTCAGGGTCAAGAAAATGTCATTCAAGGTGAAGAGATGGGTGACACTGGGTGCATTGCAGGGGAGCAGTCTTACTTACTAGACTCCTGTGAGTTTTGCAATATGACTGAGATCCTTCAAAGTGGACTTGGGACAGGTGTTAACCTATAGCAGCTCTCTGCATGGTTTAGTCTGGGTACTTAGGTAATCTGTTTCAGGAGATATCTATTCATGGACTTCTCATTCTTGGAAGAATAACATAATCCTCCCCTACCGTCCCCCGCTGACGATGCACCTCAGCATCTCAAATGAGTCTCAGGTTTTCTATCCTCACCTTTTTTATCTATTCTATACACTAGGTCTTGTCCTTCTGGCTCACAACATGGCAAGCCCCTGATTCCCTCATCCAGGATCTCTGGATGGTGGGCCACAAGCACATGATTGTGTATTTCATTGCAGGTTTTTTGGTGGATTCTAGGGTTATTGCGTGGGGAGGAAATCAGGACCATGAACTAGCACTGGCTCATGCTTCTCAAACAAAATGAGTTGACTCTGTGGTCATCCACATTTTCACTATTGTCTACCCGAGGGGCAATGATTTGCTCGCTCTGCTCTGCACTGGCTTATTTAAGCATCTGAAACACAACTTGAGATGGTTCCAGATGCTCTTGATTGCCGCTGTTTCTGTGGTGTGTTAGGTGAGGCCTCTGGTGCACAGACACAAGATGATGTTCAACCAAGACACCAAGTAATTTCCACTAGTGACTGTAATGAGGTGTGGTGAGATCTATCAGCAACTCTGGAGCAGTCAGGAGGTGAGGAAAAACATTTCTGAGGGAACAGGCATCAACAAACACACACCTGGAATGGATGGGCGTTATCCCAGGTGGGGACTCTGTCTTGCTACGCAGATACCGCTGCTGGTGTTAGTATATGAAACCTTGTTTTGAGGCCTGGTAGACTAAGAGGAAACCAGGTGGATTTTTTTCCTGACGGGTGTCTCAGTTCAGAATAAGAAAAATGACAGATGGATAAAGGCAAACCAAGCTCCTCTTTCTTATATCACTTCCAATATTTCACTTAGCGTTCCTATGTGCTATTGAAATAAACTCACAGCTTTGCCAATCATTCAGACAAACAAGGAGTCAATGTTGCTATTAGACTATGCCCTCAAATCCTCTCCTGGCCTCATTACACGGTCACAGCATGTTAGTCATGCTATAGCTAAGAGTCCAGAAAAGTTTGTGGCATAAATCTGTGTTTTAAGGGGCTTTCAACAATTACAAAGAGAAAATCATTTGAGGTTTAACTTGGTGTAAGATTTTGGCTGAAGAGGGAAACTGATTGGGGGTCTTTGAATAATGAAAACAAAAAGATGTCTAGGAAGGTGTGTTATGCTCCTATGACCCCACAATGCCTATATAACAGTATGGTGTTTTTCAGGGTCTGATAGCTAATAAAACCAACTGCAAGAGTACTAATCACACACTCAGGTGCACACGTGGCCCCTGATTCTAGAATCAGATCCACCTGGGTAGGCGCTCCTGACTGTATATACAGGAGTAAGGTTGTGGCTAGTACAGATCACATATCAAACAAAACCAAAACAGAGCACTGACTGTACGGTAAGATGGTTGTAGAGGAGAGGGTGGAATTTTTCCATAGGGGGAGAGCTGAATCTTGCACGTCCTTTTCAGAGTCATGCCAAATTTCAGCTATCTGTATAAGGCCTCAAGAGGATCTGACTGCCTCACAAGCATTAAATGTATTTATCCTCGGAATTCCACTGAGAGGCAAGGAAGTGCTATTAGGCCCATTTTATACTTGGGAGAGTAAATGGTTTGCCTAACCAGAGTCATACAGGAAAAGGCTGCGGCAGAACAGTGAACAGACTCTAGGTCTCTCACATCACAGATTGACACCCTCCCCATTGGACCGTCCTTCCTCTCCCCCCTGTTACTCATAACTTTCCTGCTAATGCACTTTCAATGGCCAAGGACTACAGAAACATTTTAAGAATTAACTTCGTCCCCACACACGACTCAGGTCCTAGCCAGGTATCTCAGGACACACAAAACTGATTTATGGGGCTAAGATTTTAAAAGAGGCATCCCATCTTGCACCACCAGGGCAGGGAGTAGGACAATTACGCTGGGTGCCAGCTTTCAGGGGGCATCACACTCATCTGTTTTTGTTTTTCTCTGATGATTGGCTGACATTTTTCCCCCTCATCCATGCAGGGGCAGAGAGGGGCACCAAAAATGTTTTCCGTCCTGGTCAGCAAAATGCCTCGGGTCATTCCTGCCTGCACAGCCTCTTTCTGTCTCTGTTCTCTTAACCTTTAAAACACCATCTCCATGGATCAACACATGCAACTCCTACTGATATCCATGGAGTGTTACTGAGAACAGAGGCCAACATTATGGCTCTAAATATAAACAAGGAGCCCAAAAATCAGGAGGAGAGAATGTTTACCACATTTGACCCACGGGCTTTTGATAGCATGTTGACAAAAGGTGATGTGTCGGTGCCAAGCATTACTGCTGTAATAAAAGGCACATAGGAGACTCTCTGGAAAAACTGACCTTCCACTTGACGGAAATGTAATAATCCTTTTAAACACTGTGTGGCACGTGTGTCTGAATGGAGGGGATAGGGTCAGAATGCTGCTGTCCCACGACACCTCCTTACAAAAATTTGATCCAGTATGGTCTTTGCTGTCTTACTCCAGTGGCCTGTGTGACATGCACTATCTACAGCAGATCAGTGCATAGAGGACCAGTGGGACAAAAAAATCTAACTTGTTTCAAGACTGAGCTCCGATGGTATGATGAGGGTGACGACAATGGCATATGGCCCATCCACGATCGCTATTAGCAAATATCCCCAATGGCCGAAGATGGAACGCTAGATGGGGAGAGCTCTGAGAATTCTTCCCCAGGTGGCTGGTGGGTCTCACCCACATGCTCAAGGTCTAACTGATTGCCAGATTTGGGATCGGGAAGGAATTCTCCCCCAGGTCAGATTGGCAGAGACCGGGGTTGCGGGGAAGTGTTCACCTTTCTCTTCAGTGAACTGCTGACTTGAACTAGATTCTCTGCAATTTGAAATCTTTCAACCAAGATTTGAGGACTTCAGCAACTCAGCCAGAGGTTATGGGTCTGTTACAGGAGTGGGTGGGTGAGGTTCCATGGCCTGCAATGTGTAGGAGGTCAGATTAGATGATCATGAAGGTTCCTTCTGACCTTTAAGTCTATGGTAGCTAGCATAACCTGAAGAAATTTGTAGCCACGTATCATCAAAGATAGGAACTACAATGCACATACTATTGACATGCTTTGACTCTGTAATTTAACAGAACTGTGTTATTTTAACGTATCTGGAAACAGAAATTCATTTTTACTGGGAAAATTGACTATCACTCCTAGCTTTTATGATTATCACTAATAATGGCAGAAAATATTTTCTATTACAAAATATATTTTCTAAATTATAAAAAAATATAAAGCAGCTTTCAGTTGGACCTGATTGAAGGGACTTTGAGGGGTTTTTTCAGACTCACAAGAGAAACAAGATTGTCAGTTTTGCTCTATTCATATTTGATTTGACATACTTGGGGGAGAAAAAGCATTTCAATTTATAAAAACCCAATGGTGGTGAACAAATGTGGAAAGTCACTGACTTTACTTTTCATGCTGATCTTGTTCTGCGACTGCACCAGTCACTAAAGTCAGCCACTGGTAAAAAAAAAAAAAAAAAAATCTAAGGAACTGCACTATTCATGCACGTGTGTTCGTATGTTACAAACCATCCATCGGTTCAGAGACAAACACACACAACTCAAAAGACATTAGAAAATATTTTTAGCTAAGACAACAGCCAACAGAGGGAGATACTTTCTTGTAAGACATTGATACAAACAGGCATTTAGTACGTAAGCCACAGTGGATGCTTGCAGGATTTTACCAACTGGAAAGAGCATGAATATTCCCTGGCATACGCTTTAAAAGACAGTTGCCTCCCCTTGGATGCAAGCAGGTACCCGGCCCTTCTGTGGGGAAAAGAGCATCACTTGGTGCCCAGCCAACCTTCTACTTCTTGTTCAGAGGAGCTCCTCGCTCCGGGAACCCTGTCGGGGTCCAAGTTGCGGGAAGCCCACCACACTTACACCTCTCTCTTGCACGCACTCTGAGGAAGAGCTTCACTTGGACCTTTAACATGTAAAGCCAATGCTGACGGAAGCAGCCTTACCTGTACTGCTGGATATGTTAACATCAATACTGATATCGGATATGCCCCCGCCTTTTAGGGACGCCACACAGGTGTACGTCCCAAAGTCAGTGAATTTCAAGTCAATGATGTCCAGGTTGGTGGTGCCCGGGGAAACATCAGGGTCCGTCTGGGTTATGACCATCCTCTCGGAGCTACGCAACGGGCGTCCATTTTTAAACCAACTAAAGGTGAGCTCCTCTGAAGGAACAGCTTCCACCTGGCAGGAGATTTTCACCTCGCGCCCAATCTGGATGTTGTCGTCTTTGTGATAGGGGTCAGGTGTGATCCAAAACCGTCCTTTTTTCAAGGCTAAAATATAAAAAACATACCCACCGTCAGTCTAACATGGCAGAGCTCTTGCAATCTGAGACCCGGATCCTGCAAACACGTATGCCCACGCCCAACTTTATGCATGTAAATAGCCCCACCGAAGTCACTGTAAACTATTCATGTGTGTGAAAAGAAGCATGTGCATTAAATGTTAGCAGGATCAGGTCCTTAATCACATCATCCCAGAGGCCTACATATACACTGCTAAAGCTCTTGCTGTTGTCATGCAAGCAAGCAATAGATAAAGTACATAAATCTGGCTGAGCTGCTGACAGCTGAAGGGTAATAAAAACAGCTTGAGATTCCTCAGTGTTGACTATGTATCTCTCTAGGAATATCCAGGCCCCCACCCCACTGGCATATCAGCGCGCCTGAAGATAAACTGGCTGAAGATAAGAAAACACAGAGATCAATCTAATATCACTGAAATGATCAGCAGTGTCACCTCAAATCTGTCTGCAGATGGGAACAGCCATGTGGAACAGCTCTTTGCCGGTTCGTTACACGGGAAAAACAAACTCACTCCTGGGCTAAAGTCCTCCCTCAGGTACATGTGTGTTCCCCCCCCAATGGGCTGAATTCCCCCCTCCCTCACACAACTGCAAAGAGGCAGACAGGCCACAAGCTTGCTCCAATGCGGAATCCACAGCCAGCAATAGCAGCCCTAAAAGGGCCCTGATACGAAGCACACAGGGAGTACGGATGCTCTGGTACGAAGCACACATGGAGTACGGATGCCCTGGTTCAGCATATCTTCTGAGCAGACTCCCTTAATGGGAAGTCTCCCTATAAGAGACTGTGCAAACACAGCATGCACTATCCCTCGGTGGGGCAGAGTGAGGCATATGCACGCACACAGCTGGGGACAGAATTTGCAGTGACAGAGCTTGCCACAAGCATCAATAGATTTGGGGGGGGGGGGGGGTTAATTAATAACAAAAGTTATTTTCTTCAATAAACTGGGACGAGCATTAATTAATTAATCCTCACCCCTCCAGCCAAGCAGGAGAAGTAGTGTCCCAATTTTACAGATGAGGAACCTGAGGCAGAGAAATTGAGGCTTAAGGAGACAGTGCCAGAGCCAGGATTAGAACTCCGGCATTCGAGGTCCCAGCCAAGAATGCTAACGACTGCCCCATGACACTTTCTCGAGGCAGGCCAATTGGCAATCCATGAGAGGCACTGGAGCTTTCACCAGTGCAAATTCAGCAATTTGCCATTAAAAAAAGCAACATTTGTTTCAAATTTTTTTGGTTTGTTTAAAGCAAACATAAAACTAGAGCAATTTACATTAGCAAAACAGTTGGTACGATGGTAATTTTTGGAGATGTTCTGGAGTCATCCGTTAAGCTCTTTAAATATGCATAACTCCTGAAGTACTGCATATAAATGTTAGTATATAATCTTTCTCTCTCTCCCCACCCCTCCCACCACACACACACACACACACACACACACAGAAAAGCCCCACAAGGAAAATAACGGTTGGAAATTTTATAAACAAATATTCAGGCTAAACACAAAAACTGGGAGACAAATATTTAAATCTGACATTTCTGCAGCATTATCAGTGATTTCTTAGCATAGTCGAAAGTATGCTAAGTTTCTTTGCTTTTTTCCTTTATGCTTACAACTGCTCATACAGTGCTTCATGCATGGAGCATTCTGGGGTGAAATTAGGACATATCGCAGCATTCTCCCGTCTGGCCTCATGTATTTAGATGCTTTCAGCCAATGAAGTGTGACATTGGTACAAATGGTAAAGGCTGTGTGCTGAAAATGTTCTTGTCAGGAGACCATACTTCGGGTAATAAACAGTTTGCACATATACAGAAAGCATAATAGTATGAAATAGAAATAAATTTATGAGGTACAAAGCAGGCTACGGGAGCATCAACTGTCAACGCTTTATATCTCTATGAAGTTTTGAAACTGTTAATTCAGGCTCATTTTTGTTAGCTTAGCAACTCTTTGAACAAAACTGCTTTGCCGCTAACAGAAGTGTGTCTGAATTAGCATTTCCACCACTTTCTACCGCTATAAAGGGGCTAATACTTCATTGATAATATTTTTTAATTTTATTTTTTCCTTTTCTATTTTTTTCATCCTCTACACACAAATCTAAGAACCTTTCAAAATCAGGACAGGTGCCCGCAGACAGAAAGAGATGGACAAACACACAGACAAACACAGTAACAACTTTGGTTGGCGAAATAGCATAATCATCTTAATTAGAGAACAAAAGAATTGATTTGCTTGTAGTGATGGTTAGATAACACAAAAGGGTACCTGGAAACTCGTGTACTTCATTGCTGAGGTATTTGGATGGCTGGTAGGTTTCTAATACAATATTTATGAATCTTGAACGTTTTACAAATTTTAGTAGGAGGAAATTCATGCCAGAGTGTGTTAGACATTATTTATCATTTGTTATTCTGTTTAAAAGTTGCAATCAACCACACAGGAAGCAGAAACCATTCCTTTTCACTTAGTTGACCAATTCCACACAAGAAAGAAAAACTGAAAATTGTCAAAGTGAACAGGTGCAGTTGCTAGCGGTAATTTGTTCCAATACTATATCCCACAAATACATTGCTGTAACAAATGCACTCATACCAATACTTTGCAAACAGAGAAAAGAAAGGCTAAACAAATGACGTAAGGAATAATTCTATCAGCTCTGTTTGGTAGTAAAATCACGCAGCTGGTTTCAGTTCCGAATCATTTTTTCCTTGCCTGCACATATATAGTGAGTTACAGCAGTTTCTCCTTCCCAGCGAATGGATAGCAGAGTTTAAAAGAAAGTTTTAAATCTCATCCATTCCTCATTTTGGGTAAAACCATAAAAGCATCTATAAACTAAGATAAGGGGAAAAGGAATCTCAGTTTTCAGGCCATAAGTTGATTGCTTTATGGGTCAGGAAAACGTCTTTCATTGCCCACGTACTACATTGCATAGTTAGTTACCAGCAAGTGAGTTATGCTTTTATTTGCTGGCTTATTTTTTCTTAGGCTCAAGCATCAGGTATTAGCAACAACCGGTGACAGGATACTGGACGTGACTGACCAAGGTTCTGACCCGGTATGGAAAACCCTATATTTCTAAAACCACCGTAACGGCAGTAAAGGTTTTCGGTCAGCTAGGCCCCAGGGATTGCTATGCAGCAGACACCTTTGCCAAATCTCGCTCCGCGCTCCCAAACAAAGGAGATTCACAAGCACAGTGCATGAGCCTATAGATCCCATCAAATCTGAGCCAGTGAAACCTTCTGCTCTCCCTTCTGCGCTCCACACACTGCGCATTCCCCTCACACTCCATCCCATTCTCCTAGCCCTCCAGCATGCATCACAGCCATCACGAACAGCGACAAGGACTCCGATTTGACACCTGGCTAACAAGAACGTCTCTCTCTCCCTCTGGTCGTTTTCTCCAAGAGCCTCACAAAACCTGCACTGCCATCACACTATGCCTCTGTGGCCAACACTAGGGGAACAATTTTGGTTTTATAGCCATAGCCTGAAGCATCAATTACTATTGTTAACCGATAAACATCCCTGACTCCCTAACGTCACTCACGCGCCGGGACACGCGGTTTAGTTCCAGCATTAGGAGTTCTCAGCCTGCCCAGTCTGTGTTGAAAGTAGATTCATTTACCTCAGAGTCAATTCCTTTCTGATTACATTGTCTGGTTACGTGGGGCAGCTCTAGTCACACATTTTGCTTATAAAAGACACAGGAGCAATAACCAAAGCTCTCCGTGTTCCGAACATTTTTCCAGGGACAATTGTCAAAATAAACTGAAGCTCTTCAGGCAGCCACACCTTCCTTCCCCAAAAACTTCCTCACTCACCCAACAGACTCTGCCCCTCCTGGGTGCTGGTTTTCAGGTGGTTGCCAGGTGCCCAGGGTAAAGAATCACAGAAAGAGTCATAGAATCATGGAAGATGAGGGTTGGAAGGGACCTCAGGAGGTCATCTAGGCCAACCCCCTGCTCAAAGCAGGACCAACCCAAAATAAATCATCCCAGCCAGGGCTTTGTCAAGTTGGGCCTTAAAAACCTCTAAGGATGGAGATTCCACCACCTCCCTAGGTAACCCATTGAGGTGCTTCCCACCCTCCTAGTGACAAAGTTTTTCCTAATGTCCACCCTAGACCTCCCCCACTGCAACTTGAGACCATTGCTCCTTGTTCTGTCATCTACTACCCCTGAGAACAACCTAGCTCCATCCTCCCTGGAACCCTCCTTCAGGTAGTTGAAGGCAATTTCTTCTAGGGTTGAACGAGGAAATTCATTAGAAGAAGGTGCTATCTTTAATCTGGCCTATTTCCCTCTCTGCTTCAGTGCAGAGGTTCTGGCTAGCACTCTCCGCAGCCTGCTTCCTACTACAGATGGAAGGAAGGCACAGTACACACCCTCACATAGGGAAAGTCTAGGGATTCGCTAACTGCGCTCATCATCGGTATTAACTTGGGAAGAATCTCCCTCCACACTTGCAAACGTTCCCCTGAGAGAAGAGTCACGGGGAGCTGAAGGCAGGGTTCCCAAGGCTGCATGACTCCCATGGCAGAGTCTTTCTGTCATGAAGGCTGGAAAAGCAGTGAACAGCGCTGAGGCGCTCAGTTTCCACGCCAATATCCCGACCCTTGGTGCATGGAGCTAGATTCAGGGGATTTCCCCATAGTTGCTGGACCTCCTGTAGATCCAGGAAGCAAAAGCCTACTCCAAGATCGGAGGGTGTGGAAATCCCAGTTCTGTAGGCTGGATGACAGTCCTCAGGGCATTTAAGTTTTCTGCCAATGCACTACCCTCTCTCAGGAGCACCCTCCCTCAGTCTTTTAGGAGTTGTAGTATTATCTATCACTTGAACATCTATTTTCAAGAAGGTCTCAGGGTTTACGTGCATGGATGACCTCAGTAAAACAGCTCTTTGTCCATTCCTAGAGCACATGCTCTTTGAACAGGGCCAGATTTGAATCCTTTCCAATGATCCCTTCACCTAATAGCAGGTGTATTGATATATTTCATTGTGCCTTGAGTTCTGGCCGGGAGTACTCTGCTTGTTTTGTTTTGTCGCTCCATCAGTTCCATTCAGGGCACGTTTTCCAGCTTTTCTTCACAACCCTGTGGGTTAGCCACAATATTTAAAAAGAAAGAAAACTTAGATTTGGCTGAAGTCACATGACTCTGAGAGCTGGGGCCCTGGAGACGTGCTTACAATATCTAGGTCCTGGCAAGGATTTCTGCACACAGCCAAGAAACAGCGCTGGAAAATATGGCAAATTGTGCCGAATGTCCATAACTGCCCTGTGAACATGTTCAGCAGATTGTTAGTGTGTCTCTGAAGAGACCCTGCAAAAGTGTGACGTGATCGAATAAAAAACAGAGGCAGTGATCTTCTCCCTACTTCCCCAACTGGTTCTTACAGCTAATTACATTTCAAAGTTATAAAATTCATTTAAAGTGTCTCCACGAAAGCCTATTTGCATTCAGCACACTGAGGTATATCTTCCCCCCCCCCACCTCAATCAACCCCAACTGCTCCTTTAATCCATCAAAATGTTTCATATCTTGCAAGTGCACATTTCGAGATATAGGACGAGCACCAAACACAGTCCTTGAATACATTAGCTGCCGCACAATTTGCAGGCTCTGATACAATGGTTTCCTGGCCATCGCCTGCCTCCTAAGCTGACACAGGGGTCTGGGGAATGTTTGGCTTTGTGCTTTCTGGGGTTTGTATCTGGGCCCGTGTGGAGCCTGCAGCAACTGCAATTTTCAGTGGCAGAGCTCGGCAAAAAACTCATTTGACCCGGGAATGCACAGTCAGACTCCATATGGGTTCGCCCCGCATTCACAGCCAGCTGTGGTTCTGTTTGAATGTTGATCGTGTCCCGCGAGCCTTTCGTGAAAGCTGGATCGAAACTTTGCTTTCTCTCCTTCTTTGTCAATATTTTGAGACGGTCATCTGCTGGTGCTAAGAGCTGATGGAAAGAGCTGCACAGAAGTGTGATTTGCACCCCCCTCCCAACAGCTTTTATTGGTCCTACAAAATCTGGAACTAGGCCACGTACTCTCGAGCATCATCTTATTGGCACCGGATCTAATGACTGACACGTCAATAGCGCTCCTGAAACAGCTGGGGTGCTCCGAGGGTTTGTCTACACTTCGAGCTGGGGGTGTGATTCCGAGCCTGAAGAGACACACCCATGCTAGCAGCTGGTTGCACTACCATGCTAAAAAGAGAATGCAGCCCCAGAAGTGCCGGCTAGCACCTCTGAGTCTGGGCCCATCAGAGACTCCAGGAATGTGCTCAGGCCAGCTAGCCGGTCCTGTTGCGTGCGCTGCCCCAGCTGCAGTCCATTTGTAGGGCGCAAGCTCAATCGGCTTTCACACGAGTTTGTCTTTTCGTGCTGGCGATCACACCCCCGGGTCCAAGGGTTTGAACCGTGCTGATAGGTAGGCCTTGCTGGCATAGAACCCACCCTGGGGATAGCAGGATCAACAGACATTGTTTTCATTGGGGGGGGGGGGAGGGTCAGTGTTGATCAGTGTCTACGTTCTCTGAAACATTTTCGACATCTGCTAATTTCTCTCCCTCACACACACAAATAATTCTGTAGAAGAGGAAGAAAAATCACATCTTATTTCCTTTTTGGAGGACTGGGGGAAGAACGTCCAGGTCTATCAAGTCTCTCAAACTAAGTGGAAACGATTCCTGATTTTATTTTTAGGGCAGGGGGCCTGTACAGAAAGCCTGAGCAGAGGAATAAAGGCCTAATCCGGAGCCCATCGAAGGGCCTGTCTACACTGCAGTCGGGAGGTGTAACAGCAGCATGCGTAGATATACCTGAGCTAGCTGAACAGATCGTAGTAAATCCGCAGCAGCACAGGGTTCTGGGACCCTATACAATTATTCAGGTGGCTAGCCGCGCTGAATCCCATGCTCCCACAGCTTCACTTCTGTCCGCACCCGGGCTAGCCAGATTAAAATTGCTTGGGCATGTCTATGTGTGCTGCCGCCATGCCATGATTGCAATATGCTCATGCCCAAAGACATTGCTGGTCTTTCCATTGACTTCAGGGGGGTTTGTACCGAGTCCTTTGCCTGACTGGCCCTCCTGCACCGCAGGACAAATCTGAAGCCTTATGGAGGTAGTTCATTACTAGCATCATTCCCTAGAAACTCCTCGCCTGTGACCCAGATGGCGTTTATGGGCTTTAGAAGGAACCACCGCCAGCTCTCCTGGTCACCCTGGTGACTTTGGGGTGGATGGCATTTTCAGAAGAGGGATGAATATAAGGGGCTCTTGGTGCAAAGAGAGAAAGGCAAATTAAACATTGAAAGCAATTGTATTACGGGCAACTCCAATTTAATTCTTGAGTAAAACGTTGGAATATTTTCTCTCTAGCTGTGACAGGGCAAAACCAATCTTTGAAGCTAACGTCTACAATTTTTCGCACTCGCTTAACTTAAAAAGAAAAAAAACAACAAACAATTTCCCCTGCACATTTTAAACAGGCAAGTTGTAAATCTCCCAAAATGGAGGTTTGTATGGAAGAGCTGAAGCATAACTACAGCAGTGCCATTATTCTGCCCATCTTATTAGCGCGATGACTGGAGCCTTTTGGATTACACAGGCATGAATGTCTTCTTGCTTGTTGATTTAGAAGTAAAATGCTTTAGTAATGGCCGCTGACAGCACCCAGAGAGACAGATTTTCTTGCTGAGTGTGTGTACAAGGAAAGGAAAGGAAAAGAAAGGAGATGTAAATAATCATCTGATCTTGTCTGCAATGTTCCTGTGTGGAGGCGTGATACAGTGTAGGATGAAGAGACTTATTCTACCTAATTTTAACCCCAATGTGTACAGAAAATAGAGAGTCTTTGCTTACGATTTACATTTAGGAGTAAGAGTATGCGACCATATAAGCAAGTAACATGCCCCCAAATGCCTCATGCATGATACCTTGATTTTGGATCCAGCCTCCTGGGCAGAAGTGGGTTTACTAGCAATCTCATCCACAAACACAAATTCCACTATCATCTCTATGCCGACAACTTAAAGATCTACCTCTCTATCCCAGACCTGTATCCTGTTCAAACTGAAATCTTGGCCTTGGCCTGTCTCTCCGACCTCTCCTCAGGTATGTCTAGCCACCTGATCAAGCTCAACATGGCTAAAACAGAGCTCGATCTTCTCCCCAAAACCTTCCCTGCCTCCCTTCCTCTCTCCATCACTGTGGACAACGCTATCTGGCTTGTCTGTCAAGTCCATAACCTGGGCATCACCTCTGACTCGGCCCTCTCTCTAGGCCCTCACATCCAGATTGTGTCTAAATCTTGCTGATTTCTTTCTGCATAACAGTTCTTGCACTGCCAGGCTGCCAGTGATGGCCCCTGATACCATGGCTCACTTGTTCAATTTGCAAACAAGCACCAATGTGTTTTCTCCCACGCTGTCCCACAGATCTGGGAGGAGCTCCCTGCAAACATCTGTGAAGTCACTTCTTAAACCACCTTCAAAATCCCTCCTTTGAAATCTCCCTTGCTGTGATGTGACCAAAAAAAAGGACCCAAGAGGTAGCTCACACGCTGAGCCCACATCCTCTCACACTGATCACACATTATCTCATTGTTTCCTTGCATTGCCCCACCTGTTTGTCTCCATCTGTTGTCTCTCGTCTTATCCTTATATTGTGAGACCCTAGGGACAGGGGACATTTTTTTGTTCTCTGTTTGTACAGCGCCTAGCACAGCAGGGTCTTTGATCCCTGAAGAGCCAACAGGGGACTCACCTGTTTGTGGGAGACCCAGGTTTGAATCCCCACCCTGCCTGGTTTTGAACAGGGTCTCAAACCCAGGTCTCCATCTCCCAGCGGAGTGCCCTAGCCACTGGGGTACTGGCAGCAAGGTAGGGGTGTCACACACTGCTCTTCACGAGAAAAAGCTGACCTGTCTTAGGTGCCCAGATCCTGGCCGAGAGTGCCGAGCGCAGACGGGTGCCTCCCTCCAGCCGGTCAGTCAGGCGCAACCAGACCCACTTCAGGGCCACTTCAGGCTTGTCGACACAGACATATCGGAGCAGCATGCCAAGGAGGGATTCAGCACGCTAGCTAGAGTTGCCAGTTTTGGTGGGATGTATCCCTGGCGGTTCCATCACATGAGATCATCTTTAATTAAAGATGCATCTTTAACTTCTGGAGACTTCGGGGCAATCCTGGAGGGCCAGAAACCGTGGCGCTAGCTCACCAGGCAGTAACATCCCCAGCGGGCTCTGCTACAGCGCAGTCCCAGTCCCGGCGTGTGTTTTGGCCGTTCCCAGTTGTACAATGTAGCCAGTCCACGTGCAGTCTGGGGCTTCTGGTGCGCTGCAGCAGTGTCCCACGGAACGTTACTGCACAGCGAGCCCGCGTGCCAGAGTCACCCCCCAGGCATGCTGCTCAGCAATGTCCCGTCTAGACAAGTCCCCGTTACACACCTAAGTCCCTTTGTAGATCAGAGCTCTAAGCCTGGCCTCTTTGCGTTGCATTTTACTTCCGGCTAGCACAGGCGGGTCCCAGATCAACTTGCTGGCTTCTGGGAATCCCCTTTCGTGGAAGCAAAACTCTCCCCATTCAGTGCATGAGAAACCTGGGCACCTAACGCAAGGCTGTGAATTCCCCTGGGTGGCAGGGCACCAAGGAGTTAGCTTTTCAGTGCCCAAGTCCCTTTTGTCAATCTAGCCCTTGGTGGTGGTACAGGGGAGGAGTAAATTACCACCCCCCACCAGCAAGCAGAGAGGAACTGTGACTCAGAGACATGTTTGAAGCAGACTGCCTCCTAGTGCTACTCAGGGGGTGGTGCAGTTTACACACTGCCTCATTAGCCAGCTCACGGTGAGAAATGTGGAGGGAAAAGAAGATGGAGTCTCTGTTTTATGAGAACTGGTCTGTAGGAATGGCTGCAAAAGCCTGAGATGGAATGTGCCTTTCTAACAGCTGTTTAGTCTCAGAAACGTGAGCAGTAACAAGATAGGTATGAGGCCTGGGTGCCGGCAGGGACAGAATGCGGAGGAAGACCTTGAAACTTAGATAGGGACAGTTGAAAAGTACTAGGCCAGAATATTCCTAGATAAGTCGTTTTTAGTATGTATTGCCATGGAAACTGTGACGTAAATAGAATTGTTTGTGTAAGGCTATAAACGCTTTTAGAAATGGATGTTTAAGGTCGCCCCTAGCATATAGGGACCACCTCCTTTACGTAAAGAATAAACTCTTGACTTTGCTAAACTGCTGTCTGCTTAATTTGGACCATCCGCTGGGCAACGGACGTGTAAGTAAGGACCCCTGAGATCCACAGAACACCAAACAACGAACCTCACAACCATTCCCCCCTTCCTCCAAACTGCACTGGGCCATGGGTCCCTGGGGCCCGGCACCCTTCCAGAATCCAGCTGACACCAGTGGGTCCCTCACACATCCAAGGCCTGCCCATGTGACCCCCACTGCAGGACCAGGGCCTTAGCCAGGGATGAAATTCCAAAGGGTTAGAATGTGGGGGTATTTCAGATAAGCACCAAAACAGTTTAAAAACTTATTTGAACAAATAAGTGGGTGGGAAAACTGGTGGGACAACTTGGGAAACCAGCTTCTCTCATTGTATGCTGGAGCCCCTGCTGCTGCTTGTGGATGGGACCGAGACATGCAGAGGCAGTGGAAAAGGAAACATAAAGAGAGCAAAGGTTGACCCAATTTTGCTGAACAAAATTTTGGTTCAAGTTTTGAGCTGCTGGACTCAGCGGTTCACATCGAAAGTGTAAACAATGGGGTTTGCACAATATTGGTTTCAGCGATAAAGAAATGCAATGGTTAGCTCTCTACAGCACGCAACAATTTATGGGATCCAGTATCTTGTGTGGCATTCGGAGTGAACTACTGGATCTGCACTGGCGTGGTCCTGCAACGGAGGGGATCTGCTGGCAAGACTGGGCCATAGCTTGCAGTGTCATGACCATCCTTTTTCTGAGGTCTGAGGAGAACACAGTTTATGGATTGACTCACTGGGTTTTTCAATATTAAGACACATGTACTACTGCACGAGAGAGAGAGAGAGAGAGAGAGAGAGACATTTTATTTCAATCCTTTTCAACTGTTCAAGCTTCCCTAAAATTACCCCTAATAAAAATCAAAAGGGAAAACAATATGGTTGTAACTTAAGCCGTAATATAAAAATATCAACTTCAATGACCTGAGCTCTCATAAATTCAGTCCTCAACAATAATTTGCTGCAGAACAATGCCAGATTGAGGCTGGCATGCAGATCAACTTGGTAAAGTCAAAGTGGGATTTTTTTTTTAACCTAGTAGCCATATTCTTCACTGGTAGTAATTTGTTCAATTCCAATGTAATACATGAGACTTTAGAAACTGAAGAAAACAGATTTTATTTCCATATTGTGAAAGCAAAGTGACAAGCTTAAATAAAAGACAATCAAACAAACTACAAATTTGATTTCACTCGGTTATTTCCAGACACAATTCCTTCAAAGATGCTATCAAAATTTTTCATCACTGAGTTGCATTCCAGTGTTATTTATTTGTCTGCATGACTGAATGAGGCAGAAATCCATGGATGGAGAAATCTCTACTCCAAAATTACTTCCCCCCCGCCACGCACACACGCAAAGAGCTCTGAGCACACTTCCTAATTTCTAGCTTTAAGTGAAAACACCACATAAATGGAACTACGCGTTAAATAAAAAGCTGTTTCCACACCAGAGCTAAGCTAATGGAAAGTCTTCTCTGGTATTTCTCTCTTCATTAGTACATCTAGTTCTATCTGTTCAATGTAGTCAGTAATAAGCATTCTGCCATCAGCACCATGGAAACAAAGTTTGGGTTTTTTTTACCACTGTCAACATAGATGCAGTATCTGAGTATTTCACAGTATATAGCCCTAAATGCAGCTACCAAATTACAGAGTGTAGCCCTGTGAAAAAACATGTTTTGCAATGATGCAGAGAATACAGTGCTATCTGGCAACATTCATTTGGCCATGTTGTCTGTGTTAAGAAATGGTGTGTGTGTGTGTGTCTCTCTCTCTCTCTCTCTGTGTAAAATACAGAAACAGTGAAACAGAAAATAATGTTTGCATCACCCAAAAAATGTGTTAAAATGAATTCCAATCCTGATTTAAAGCCATGAAACAAAGAGCATTAAAAATTAAGGGCTCTTCAAGCCTAACTCAATTCAGTGTAATAATAATGTATGTCAGGTATCAGAGATCAATGAGCAGAATTAGTGTGCAGTGCGACAACTAAATGAATTCTGTAAATACAGAGATGACACACTGCTCTAAAGAGGTTTGCTGATCTAGGTTTAATTAGATCTCTACATGTTTTACATAATCTCTTGTATTCATTCATATTGTTTACCTATCATCCATCACAGTTGGTGCCAATATTTACATAAAGAAACTAATACATTAGGTAATAAAGAGGAGACAGTATTCATAGATTCCAAGACCAGAAAGGTCCATTGTGATGATCTAGTCCAGCCGCCTGGAAAACACAGATTAGAGCACTTCCCTGAATTAATTCCTGTTTGAACTAGAGCATAACTTTTAGAAAAAACCTCCAACCTTGATTTAAATATTTCTAGTGTTGGAGAATCCACCACAAACCTTGTTGAATCGTTCCAATGATTAACTACCCTTATTGTTAATAGTATTGTGCCTTATTTGTAGATTGTATTTACCTAGCTTCAACTTCCAGCCATTGGATCTTGTTATAACTCTGTCTGCTAGACTGACGAGGCGTCTATTATCAAATTTCTGTTCCCCAGATAGATACTTATGGGGCATAACTACACTTCCCTACAGTTTGGAATATGGGGTGTGAATAGCAGTGCACTCCAGGGTGCTGTGCGGTAATTCCCCACGTGGACACGACAGGCATGAACTAAAAGGGTCCCGGTTCACATTAGCATAATGCTCTTCAAACAGGACCACATTAATGCAAAGTAGGAACCTTTTAATTCACACCGCAAGCATCCACATAGGGGAGTCACAGTGCAACACGTCCATGTACACTGCTATTCACACCCCCATATTCCAAACCGTGGGGCAGTGTAGACATGCCCACAGGCTGTGATCAAGTCACCCGTTAGCTCTCTCTTCATTAAACTACCTAGACTGAGCTCCTGAAGTCTGTCATAATAAGGTATGTTTTCCAGACCTTTACCATTCTCATGGCTCTTCTCTGAACCCTCTTCAATTTATCAACATCTTTTTTTGAATTGGGCACCAGAAGTGGACAAGTATTCCAGCAGCAGTTACACCAGTACCAAAGAGAGAGGGGAAACCTCTCTAATCTTACTCAATATTCCCCTATTTCTACACCCCAGGATCGCTCTAGCCCTTTCAGCCACTGCATCACACAGGGAGCTCATGTTCAGCTGAGCCCAAAGCTATGCGAGTAACTGATTTTTTGGTTTGTTGGTAGTTCCAAAAAAAAAAAAAAAATCAGGAAAGAAATTGGTTCAGGTTGAACGGAAACTGATTTTTTTTTTTTTTTTTAAATTCTCAGCAAATCAAAAAAGTTGGGAAAAACTGTTTTGCATCAAAGTAAACATGTTTTCATGTCGAGCATGTTTAGCTTTTATTTATTTATTTTTTTTTTAAATCAAAGCAAAGACAATGATGGACTGGATTGACAAAATCTAGAAGGGAGAGATGGTGGTGCCCCTGTGTGTGATTAGGGCAGTCACCTGGGGGTGGGGAGAGACCAAGGTTTAAGTCCCTTCTCCAGAGCAAGGATTCAGACCTGAGGCCTGGTCTACACTGACACTGACTGTAGCTTGTGTATCTCCCATCGACATACTCAAGTTGTCCTACCACGGCATCTGCACTGCACTGCGTTGACTCATCTTCATGGTCTGGTGCTCCAGATCAGGTCACGCTGGCTTACCCCAGAGGTATAGAAATCTCTCCTTACTCGTGCTGAATATATAATGCAGCCACTTCTGTTAATCCCAAACCTTGAATACAACTTGGTTGAAACCAGTCTGGACTCAAAATCAAAATGAAGTCATCCTCAATCACCTCACAGAGCTGACTTCTCCAAGGTTGGGAGCAAACACTCTGCCATCTGCTGGTCTCGGGCACTCAGCAGTGGCCAGCAAGCACCCTCCAAAAGCTCTTCAGAAATCTCTCATGCTGAGCAAGGAGTGAGAGCAGATTGATCAATCTGGCCTCCATTTTAAGACAAGGACGAGGAAAAGGCAGTCAGAGATTCCAAGGCCAGAAGGGACCATTGTTGTGATAATCTGGTCTGACCTCCTGAATTACATAACACAAGATATGGGATTTCCCTGAATTAATTCCTGTTTGAATTAGAGCAGGTCTTATAGAAAAACATTCAAACTTGGTTTAAAAATGGCCAGTAATAAAGAATCCGGTTTAAGCCTGGGCAAGTTGTTCAATGGTTGAATTTGTCTAGCTTCATCTTCGAGCCACTGGAGCCTACTATATGCTTGCCCGCTAGACTGAAGAGGCTTCTATTATCAAATGTATGTTCCCCATGAAGGTATTTACAGACTGGGATCAACTCAACCCTTACCCTTTTCTTTGTTAAGCTAAAAAAATAGACTCAAGAAGCTCAATCACTATAGTACCTGTCACTATCACATTAGTACCCAAGAATTTATAAGAATTTCACAGGGGATTATGGGAACGAGTCCCTTCCCTGGGCTTCCAGAAAGCATTTAAAAACCTCCTACAAGCCACTGCTTGAGGGAGTTGCACTGGCTAATGTGTAATGGCATACCCAAAGTGCAGGGCAATGAAAGTGTGCTTGTGGGCAAAACTTCAACCAAAAAGCTGGCGACGGTGGGTGCTCAATCCCGCCAGTTCAATTACCAACAGCTCATTTCTCTGCTGTCAACATGGCCATAGTCTAAGCTTTTGAATCCCTTTCTCTCCTAACTGTCAGAACAATTAGGTTGTCAAGCATTTCTTACCAGGGCATCTCCAAACTTTTTAATATCAAGTAATTATTTGGCACTTCTAGACCAGATGCAGTCACATTTTCAATTTAAATGCAAATAGCGTGGAGATATTTACACAGTTTGTTTCTATTTTTATAAATGCTTTTAAATTTTTAAGACAGAAGGACTTGTTACTCTGGAGGTGCACCGCGGCAAATAGCTTTTCACCTGCGATCAAGTTAATTAGCTTCTGTGTCTGTTATTGCTTTTTTTGTGGTGGGGGTTTAAACTTCTCCACATGGTGCTGTAGAGGAGTTCATTCTGCAAATTACTCAGTATATGAGCCATTAAATAGATGAAACTGAGATCAAAGCATGTACCACACAGCTTGGGGTCTCCTGTAACCGCCTCACGAAATAAATATTCAGAAGATGCAACTGTCATCAAAAGAGAGGGGATACCACCTCAGGGACCAGGTTCCTCTT
Source organism: Emydura macquarii macquarii (assembly GCF_026122565.2). Taxonomy (NCBI): domain Eukaryota; kingdom Metazoa; phylum Chordata; order Testudines; family Chelidae; genus Emydura; species Emydura macquarii. Next base: position 4,723,522 of record NW_027131688.1, read on the forward strand.
TCACATTTGCGAGAATCATGAGTAACCCATATGGAGTAATGCTGCTATTGGCTAAGTATTAGTACAATTGATTTGTTATACTGAGGTAGCAGCCCCACTCCTGGAGCAGGACTTGTGAAAGGAAGTGCCATATGAACACCAAACACAGACAGTCTCTGCCCCCAGAAGCTTACATTCTAAATGTCAGACAAGAGACAGCAGGTGAGTATCGGCTGACAAATCAGGGAGCACAAGGCAACAATGAGAGAAGGCATGTTACTAGCAGGTTAAACTATATAACCACAAGCAAGAGAATCTACGATAAATGCTACCAAAGAGATGGACTCGAGCCATTAAACCTGAGTCCAGAGTGCAAAGCCCATTTGGAATGTAGGACTCTGCTTTGGATCCATCGCCAGGAATTAGTGTCACAGGACTGGGATATGGGTGGCGGCGCCTAGCGGTTGGAGCAGGAGTCAGGCCTAGGGGTTAGAGAAGGAGTTGGTAGCCAGGAATCAGAGCCCAGGATCAGAGCCAAAGTTGGAACCCAGAGTCAAAAGCAGAGTCAAAGGGCAGAAGATCCGCGGGTCTGAGCCGAAGACAGAGGTCAGGAATCAGAGCCGAGGGTCAAAACCGGCTTCCCTAGAATGAGGCAAGACAGGAACCGGGCTGGGTCCAAGGCAGGAACACAAGCTATCCCAACCATGGGTGAATGCAGCTACTGCTGGTTTCAAGGGCTGGTCCGTTGACTCTTCGAACCATTCCAGGGATGTAGCCAGGCTGGCAGCCTACTACAAACCGGCTACACTCGTTAGCTTGCCGAGGGACTGGCTCTGCTGCAGGCCTCGATTCCTGCTTCTCTACCTCCTGTTTGGGTTACTGCAACACGGAGCACCACTGCAGGGAGCTGATGTTAGTCATGTTGCTTCAGGCACAACTGGAAGGTGTTCAGACACGGGCACAGTAAAAGAACCCTAACACAATACAGCAGAACAGAACAGGAACTCCGCTGTGTTTGGGGTTGTGCAGAAGTAAAACGGGCTTAGAGAGAGAAACAAGCGGACCCACACATACCAGGGTTGCATCCGGGGGACGAAGGAACAAGTGTTGCTCAATGAGCGGCAGGGCCAGGTCACCACCTGCCTTGCTCACGGGTCAGTCAGCCAGCCTCCTTTTGAGGCACAAAGCGGAGGAAAGGAAACAAACTAAGATGTTAAAGTCGCCAGCTTGCCAGTTCATCAGACGGGCAAGCAACAGCAACACAAGCATGGATTCAGGGACATGCCATTCTGCAAGCCGCCCATCTCGAAAACAAACTGGAAATTCACGAGTCTCATCACAAAGCCAGACGCGAATTGGAACACAAACGAAACGATTCAGAGAAGTTGACACAATTCCCAATGGGTTTCAGGCTTGCCAAACCAATTATAAATCCTCTGTTGTACATTACAGCTGGGTGTTGATCAGGGCCAATGCCTGTATAAAGTCCACTTCTAGTGCCAAATCTGTCAAAAATATCCTTGCATGACTCCCCAAAAAGCCAAAAGGAAGTATATTGTAAATCTGCACTTCCCACTCTGCCCACATGCAATAAATGAAACTGAACATATGTTTGCCTTTCTTCAAAAACTTACAAAGCAAAGAAACAAGATTAGTCAAGTCCCCACACTAGGAAGTTTCCTACGCCCTAATGTGCCAGGAATTAAATATACTTTGGAGTGGACTGAAAGTTCATATTCTACTTACAAAGATTTCATGAAGGGCTTTATTCTGCCACCATTAGTTGCGCTGAATAGCTCCTTCCTCTGCAAGTGGCTTTTATTCCATGGTTTAATGACTCAAAAATTATTATTCTTGTAAAACTTTCCAGAGCCATTAGTCACTGCGATCGGAGTCCTGACATGAGAACTTCAGTCCAACATGCCATTTCTGACAGTACTACATATGACTAATGGCATCTCAATCCTCACCATTCTTCTTGTCACGGAATACTCAATGTGATGGCTATTTTTGTTGCTTAATGTTTCCCTTTTGTACGTTAAATTATTAAGCGAAAAAAGGTCACCACAGCAAATAAATGGACACCCGGAAGGGTTCTATTAGTACAGGACACATTCTGATCCCCTTACTGATATGGGTGTTTTACTCCATGGATGTTCTCATTCGTTCCGGCAAGACTATTTGGGAAGGAGGGTCTATTCAATGGAAGTAAGGGTGTCAGAATCCAGCCCCTATTATTTAGCCGATGTAACAACTATGACCAAATCTATTTCAGAAACAGTCTTAGAACAACCCCAGACTAACACAACCCCCTCCACCCCCCCGAAACATCATGTGGGCCGGAAGGAAGAAGACAGGACAGCTCACATATAATGGTAATCCAAACTGGAATGTGCAAAAGTCAACTGCACATCAGTACAGGAGACCAAGCTCAGACTCAACCATGTGTGGCGTGAGTGGTAGCTCTGCAGCCCTTTCCCACAGGAGTACCCCAATGCAACGGGAAGACGCGAATGAATGCACAGTGCATAATCAGGCTCCAAGAGCTCACTCCAGCCATCAGAGATCATGGGCCCATTGCCGAATATCATGTAACATCAGCTGATGTGTTTCGAATCCCAAGCAGCATGCACCGTGCTGTGAGAGTGCAGGACCAAGCCATGAATTCCCATTATCAAGCCAAACCTGAGAGTTATTTCAGTGTAGGTATGTTTTGCTAATGTAATCCCCAAATAATTGGAAATCTGCTTCTAACCCTTGTATCTCATCACAGCACTTTAACTACAAGATTACAGAAGTGTTTCACATTGGCACTCTTTCGATGGCATGCTTTTTGAGGACTGAGCCATTTGTCAATTGCCCAGCCATTCCCGCAGAGGATTACGTTGCCGAGTTAGACAGCGTGCCTGCTACCACCTTCAGTATAAAAATAGCGCACTCTATCACACTATCTTCCCAGTTCCACTTTCCCCTTTCAGCTGTTCCGCTTGGAACCGGGAACGCAAGCCGGACTTTTTGGCATGGCTGTAATTTCGATGCCCTTTGGAGCCTTGTTGAAATGCAAATCACTCCAAGCTCAGTCACGAGCCCGGTTGTTGGGCAAGGGAGGGCATCAGGGACCCTTCTCTCCCCAGTGTGGGCTATCTGCACTGCCACGCACTGCACAAGGGGCAGAGCAGACTATGCCAGGCGGCCACCTACCTCCCATGCAGCTGAGCTGGCAAAGAGCAAGTGGAATCTTAGCTCCATCCCACCCTGACCAGCCAGACAGCGCAGGCCAGCCAGCATGGAGGGGGAGGGGGGGAAGGAAAAAGGGTGGCAGAGCTGTTTCAGGCAAGGCACTTTAAGGTTTTGATCTCGATTTCTCAATAGTTTTTGTGCTTTCCATAAAAAGCATCATTTCATGAAAGCGTGTCATCATCACCGCCGTCGCTGCAGACTAGAGAGGATGAGCGCTGTCCAATCATCAGCAGGCGTGCTGCCCATACACTGAGGCAGAAGAGGCCTACTGGAATTGGAGGGTGTAATTCTATGGCCTGTGTTATGCATGATGTCAGACTGGATGATCATAAAGGATCCCTACTGGCCTAAAAAGTCAATGAACCGCCTGCAGCCATAAATATATCTGAGGGTTGTCTATACTAGGAAACAAGGTGGGGTGTTTTGTTGGGTTTTTTTTAAAACATGTATTATCTAACACACGGTAACATCCTAGTTAGCACAGGATGACAGTTTTCCAGGGGAATCCATACCTTTGGAAAATGCTCATTCAACGAAACTGAAACATTTCAATCTTATTAAAACGTTTCACTGAGGTGAGGTCAAAATATTTTATTTTGTCATTATTGTTACAAATATTATCTTGCTATCTGACATAACCTTCAAAATTGTAAATTCTAAACATTTTGTTCAAGCTCATCAAAGCAAAATATTTTGAAGAAGTCAAAATAAAATATTTGGAGATATGTCTTTTCTTGAAAAATTCAGAGATTTCTACTTTTCATCCCCATTCAGATTAAAATGAAATCTTGAAATCTCAGAATTTCCCATGGGATGAGAATTCCACTTTTTAACCATCTCTATTTCTAGGGAGGTTAGTAGTTTTAACATGTGTTAGCAGGTCAAGGTAAACATCTAGTAAGTACTGTTAAAACAACAATTGTGATGTCTATGCTAGGGTTTTAGCATGTTACTTAACACTTTCTAGCGAACACATGATTAAAAACAAACACCTTATTTTCCTTGTGAAGACAAGATCTGAAAAAGCAACACCTCATGAAAAAGTCACATGTTGAATTTTGCCTCCTGAAACTACTCTTTAAAGTATTTTTATAGAAAAAATGATGCCCAACAGTTCAATCAGACACAGAACAGTATCAACCTATTATTTAGAAATAAAATGTCTACATGGCAAGGTTGCAGGAAGTTCCAATGAAAAGAACTGCAGAATCAATAAACTATCTACATTTTTATGTGGAATTATTTTATGAACTTATCTATGATACACCACATCCTGACAGAGTGAGAGAACACATTTGGGGTTGCAATTTCAGATAGTAAAAATACATGGACTCATTAAACTCTGAGGCTCCACTTTTTACACGTTCATTCTTAGAGCTGTAAACTTTTATAAGAGACCTCTGATAACTTACATACTCACTCGGGATGTGGGAGATCCAAGTTCTGAATGGGGCACACCAGGGAGCTGAACCTGAGAAGGGGACAAGGCTCCTTTAGAAGCTCAAGCAAAGGGCCGGATTTAATGGGGCCAGAGAGGGGGCTGAAGACCCTGGTGAAGGCTGACAGCTTGGTGAACTCTTTGCTACCCCAGAAGGGGTCCATTTTTGACTGTGAGACCTAGCCGGAGGGCCGAGCTACGGAAGACTTGCCAAGCAAGGTCAACAACCTACAGGGGGCTCCAGGAGCAAGAAAAGGCTGCAGTACCGCACCTATCGACTGGGAAACACTCAGGAGGTGTGGGCCTCCTTCCACATGATGTCCTGGTGTCCTTTCACACTGAGGAGACTCCTCTGGGGAGGGGACCCCATTTATTAGGAAGAGACAGATATTAGTAATAGGGAATTCGATCATTGGAACCACAAATAGCTGCGTTTGTGATAAGCAGGAGAACTGCATGGCGACTTGCCTGCCGCGTGTGAAGGCTGCGGACGGCTTAAGACATCTAGACAAATTTACGAGCAGTGCCGGGGGGGAGCCGGTGGTTGTGGTATGTGTAGGTATCAGTGACACAGGGAAAGGTTGGAGAGAGGTCCTGGAGGACAACTCTAGGCTGCTAAGTAAGAGATTAAAGTCCAGGACCTCCATGAAATGCTTCCAGTTCCAAGCACAGGGCCAGTTAGACAGGCAGAACCACGGGGTCTCAATGCATGGATGAGACGATGGTGTAGGAAGCAGGGGTTAGATTTATTGGGAACTGGGGAACTTTTTTGGAAAGGGGGATCCCATAAAAGAAGGATGGGATCCACCTAAACCAAAATGGAACCAGATTGGTGGCATGTAAAATTAAAAAGGTTATAGTGGGGTTTAAACTAAGGGCTGAGGGAAAGACAACAAGTGCAGAGGAGTGTGTGTTTGGACAGAGATATCCCTTGGAGAGAATTTATTAAAGGGGATACTCTATATCCTAGTAAAGAGGAGAGGACAGAAGTTGGTATCAAGTATAGGTAGGAACTGAAGAGAAAGCGGCAAATGAAAAAAAGAGTCCCATTTAATTACATCACATGAAAGCAGACAACTAAATATTGATACGTTTTATAAGTGCTTGTATACAAATGCTAGAAATCTAAATACTATGAAGGGTGAACTTGAGTGCATGGTATTAAATGAGAATATTGTTATAATATCTATCAGAGAAACTTGGTGGAACAATGATAATCAATGAGACATGGTAATACCAGGGTACAAATTATATAGGAATGAAAGTAGGTCTTGCTGGCGGGGAATGGCCCTATATGTGAAAGAAAGCAGAAAGTCAAATACAGTAAAATCTTAAAAGAATCAAACTGTACCATAGAATCTCTATGGCTAGAAATCCCATGCTTGAATAATAAGAGTATAGCAGTGGGAATATACGACTAACCACCTGACTAGGATGGTGATGGTGACTGTGAAATGCTCAGGGAGTTCAGAGAGGTTATAACAACAGAAAAATCAATAATGAAGGGGGATTTCAGCTATCCGCACATTGAGTGGGTACATGTCATCTCAGGCCAGTAAGCAGAGATAAAATTTCTAGACACCATTAATGACTTCTTCTTGGAGCAGCTAGTTCTGGAACCCACAAGGAGAGAGGCAATTTTTGATTTACCTACGTGGAGCACAGGATCTGGTCCAAAAGACGAATATAGCTAAACCGCTCAGTGATAGTGACCATAATGTCATTACATTTAACATATTTGTAGGGGGGGAAACACCAAAGAAGGCCACCACTTCAGCATTTAACTTCAAAAAGGGGACACACACAAACATGAGGAAGCTAGTTAAATGAAAATAAAAAGGAACAGTCACACGTATGAAATGCCTGCCAGATGTATGACAACTTTTTTTTAAAAAAACCACCATAATAGAGGCTGAAATTCATTGTATACCACACATAAAAAAAAAAAAAAAAAAAGCAAGAGGACCAAAAAAATGCCACCACAGCTAAACAACAAAATGAGAGAGGTGGTTAGAGACAAAAAGCATCTTTTAAAAATTGGAAGTCAAATCCTACTGAGGAAAATAAAAAGGAGCATAAACTCTGTCAACTCAAGTGTAAACGTATAACTAGGAAGGCCAAAAAAGAATTTGGAGAGCAATTAGGAAAAGATAGAAAAACTAACAGCAAATTTGTTTTTAAAGTACATCAGAAAGAAGAAGCCTGCCAAACAACCAGTGGGGCTAGTCCATTGTAGAGAAGCTAAATGAATTCTTTGCATCGATCTTCACTGCAGAGGATGTAAGGGAGATTCCCATACCTGAGCCATTCTTTTTAGGTGACAAATCTGAGGAACTGTCCCAGATTGAAGTGTCGATAGAGGAGGTTTTGGAACAAATTGATAAATTAAACAGTAATAAGTCACCAGGACCAGATGGTATTCACCCAAGAGTTCTGAAGGAACTCAGATATGAAAGTGCAGAACTGCTAATGGTGGTATGTAATCTCTCTCTTAAACCAGACTCTGTACCAGATGACTGATGGATAGATAATGTACTGCTGTTTTTTAAAAAAAGGCTTCAGAGGCGATCCTGGCAATTACAGGCTGGTATGCCTAGTTTCAGTACCAGGCAAATTGGTGAAACTCTAGCAAAAACAGAATGATCAGACACTGATAAACATGATATGTTGAGGATGTCAACATGGCTTCTGTAAAGGCAAATCATGACTGACCAACTTATTAGAATTCCTTGAGGGGGTCAACAAACGTGTGGATAAGAGAGACCCAGTGTATGTAGTGTACTTGGGCGTTCAGAAAGCCTTTGACAAGGTCCCTAACCAAAGGCTCTGAGGCAAACTTAGCAATTGTGGGAAAAGAGGGAAAGCCCTTTCACAGATCAATAACTGGCTAAAAGGCAGGAAACAAAGAGTAGGAATAAATGCTGTTTTCACATGGAGAGAGGTAAATAGTGGGGTTCCCTAAGGATCTCTGTTGGGACCAGTGCTATTCAACACATTCATAAATGACCAGAAAAAGGGTTAAACAGTGCGGTGGCAATGTTTGCAGATGATACAAAATTACTCAAGATAGTTAAGTCCAAAGCAGGCTGTGAAGAGTTTCAAAGGGATGGGTGACTTGGCAATAAAATGGCAGATGAAATTCAATGGTGAAATATGCAAAGTAATGCACATTGAAAACATAATCCCTACTATGCAAAAAAAAAATGATGGGGTCCAAATTAGTTGTTACCACTCACGAAAGAGATTGTAGAGTCACTGTGAAGAGTTCTCTGAAAACATCCATTCAATGTGCAGGGGCAGTCAAAAAAGCTAACAATATTAGGAACCATTAAGAAAGGGATAGATAATAAGACCAAAAATACTGTAATGCTACCATATAAATCCATGGTACACCCACACCTGGAATACTGCATGCAGTTCTGGTCTCCACATCTCAAAAAAGATATATTAGAACTGGAAAAGGTGCAGAGAAGGGCAACAAAAATAACTAAAGGTATGGAACAGCTTCCGTTTGAGGAGAGATTAAAAAGACGGGGACTGCTCAACTTGGAAAAGAGACGACTAAAGGGGCATATGATTGAGGTCCATAAAATCATGACTGGTGTGAAGAAAGTGAATAAAGAAGTATTATTTACTCCTTTCACATAACACAAGAACCAAGACCACCCTATGAAATTACTAGGCAGGAAGTTTAAAACAAACAAAAGGAAGTAGTCCTTCACACAATGTGATAGCCAAATGTATAAGTGGGTTCAAAAATAATTAGATCAGTTCATATAGGAGAGGTCCATCAATGGCTGTTATCCAAGATGGTCAGAGATGCGACCCCACGCTCCTGGTGTCCCTAACCCTCTGACTGTCAGATACCAGGAGTGGATGACCAGGGAAGTATCACTCAATTGCCCTGTTCTATACATTCCCTTTGAAGCACCTGGCACTGGCCACGGCCAGAAAACCAGATACTGGGCTAGATGGACCGTTGGTCCCAGAATGGCCATTCGTATGTTCTCCTAACCACATGATTGTTATTCGGTTTAAGTAAATTACAGCAAGAAACGTTATTTTAAGCCATCCACTCCTTAGTAACAGGGCTAGTGATTCCAAGAATGCTAGCTATCCACCTCTGTTTTCTTGAGTGTATTTTTGACAATCTGAACAGTTTGTTCTACCAGCTCATTTAACCTTGGGCACTTTGAATGTGATTTATATAGCTCAAAACCCTAATGGCTGGCAAATACTTTTGGGCTAATGTAAAGGGTGGGTCCATTTTTTGAACAGAGTCGATTGGGAATTCCACTTCTTGGAAAAATAGATTTCAGGGGATGTGAAACAGACTCACACAGGCAAGACTCGGAAGAGGTTTTTTGACACATTTTTCCCGGGTTGTTCTAATATTTGCAGAGGATGTAGTGATTCTCTGGGCTCGCGCAAGTCTTACATCTGACACACTTTCAAGCAACATCAGCAATCTGTATGTTCATTCCCACCCGGGAAAGGGTTCCTCTGGCCCTCCTTTTGCATAATTCCATGCCCACACGTCCTTCAGGAATGCTACCTCACATTTTTGTCCTAATGCTGAATGGAGTAGCCAGCTTTTCTCCTCTGAGGTTTGTACCCCCCAAACCTTTAACTCTTCACAGATGAGTAATGAAGAACCAGGGAAGAAACTTTGCCCTTTGTCTCTGGTAATCCCTTTGGAGTATTTGTACTCCTAGAGCAAGATTTTCAAAAGTCACCCGGGATTTTCAGTGCCCAATTTGAGACACATTAAAAAGCCCTGACTTTCCAAAAGAATTGAGCACCTGACCTCTCAGAATCAGGCTCCTGTGAGGTGTCTCCAGCTGCACCATCCCAAAACGGAAGTAATGAAAATGCCTAATTATTTTAAAAATCAAGCCTTGGTCCCTTATCTATATATGGTACTTATATGGCCTCCATTACTATAGTATCTGAATGTCTAGCAATCTTTAATGTGTTTATCCTCATTACACCTTGTGAAGCCGGGCAGTGCTACTTCCCCATTTTACAGAGGGGAAACTGAGGCACAGAGACATGTGACTTGCCCAAGGTCACACAAAAAGTCTGTGGCAGAGCTGGGAACTGAATTCCCCCTCCCTCCCCACCAACCCACACATCTTCTTGCCACTGTTATTTATTTCTACAGCAGTACAAGGTGCTCCATGATGCTTCAGAGACAAATCAGACAGCAAGATCCCTGCCCCCATCTACAGCAGACATAAAAGCCAATAGAAACAGAAGAGGATGGGAGAAATGGCAGCAAGAGTGAAAACACACCAGCAACATGTGATGAGCTGTGGCTATACCCGGCACGTCTCACTAGATCACACCTGTGTGTGCACAAACATGCAAGTGACTGCGTTGACGGTGACACAGGTGTGGTGTAAGCAGGTTATTAACTCTCAGCTCAGACAGCATAGCCCTGGAAGAAAAAAACCTCACTTCTCACCAGAAGGGAAAAAACAGGAGTAAGGTTCAGCAGGGGAACAGTTCACCAGGTCACGATGTACATTGCCCCAGAGGACACAAGCTAAGAGTAGCATCTCAGTAGCTACAGGATTCTTGATAACGCAGAGCACTGATCTGTAGGTGTTTTACAGATGAACAGCTCTTCAGTTCCCTAGGGGCATGGGGAGGGTCAGAAGCACCACGCCTGGGGAATGGAATGGTCCTGGTTTCTGGGATGCGGGACCAAGGCTTTAGGGTGACCAGCTGTGCCCCACATAGAAAGAGGAAGATCGCCTCCTCCTCTCCTGGCCAGCTCTTCCGGGATCCCGCTAGCGCTTGTTGCCAGTTCCTGAGCCTTGTTTCTTCCTGAAGAGGCAGTCGAGGACATGAAGAGGGCAAATGAGGTCCAGGGCAGGGTGAAGTTGGTCTGCAGGCCACCCTCGCTCCGCACAGCGAGGCGGCAAGCTGTGGAGAGAAGAAAGCTGCAGAATGGGCGGAACTGCCCTTCCTGGGGACGAAGACAGGGGGCAGGATTAAGACAAAGGAGTGGAAGAAGGGGCATCTTCTGGGGGTCGTGGAGCAGATAGCTCAGCTGACACATCTCCTGCCCTTGGTCGGGACATGCTAATGCCAAGAATTCCAGGGGTTAATATGCACTTCCATGTGTACACTGCACTCAGGATAGTCTGCAGGCCAAGGCTGAGTGCCCCTAGGTAGTACAACTTTTTAAAAATGGGCTTTGGCTGCCACAGAGGGCGCAGAGGGGAGCCTCTCCTGCCTTTTTATTTTTAAAACATTTCCTTTTTCACCAAAAGGCAACGAAGTAACAGAAGAAGCCGCTGGGTAATGGAGTCTCACTGAACCCTGCAAAGGGGAGAATTCTCACAGCTCCAGCTCAGGCTCCACTGCACACCCTAACTCGTTATTCCACCCTATTGCCCAGCTCCGTGAGCACAGGGAGATTCACATTCTCTGGGCCTGTCCCTGCATGGAGAACACGCCCGGAGGTCAGCGGACGCTAAATGCCTGGAGAGTGCAGGATCACACTCTTTATTTGGGAGAAAAGTGACACAGCTCTGTCCTTACAGGACCTTCTTAACTGTGATAGGAAGGAGTCCAAAGCTCCTGACGCTCCTGGCACTTTTTAAGGGTTTAATCTAGAAACGCTTTGTGGGTGGTTATTTTAATAATCAATGGTCTTCACACACACTCAGTCACAAGGATTATGAGAGCAGGAAGTGGAAAATGTTACTGCTGAGAACACCCACCGGCATCCTAATGCAACTATGCAAATGTAGGCTTAGAACCATTTAAAAAGATCATTAATTAATCTATAAAAGATACTTGGAAAGAAAAGTTACATAATTAGAGTTGGGTTTTGGCCACTTCTGATGAAAACAGACTTATTTTTCTGACCCAGACGCCTATTAGAATATTCTCTGGAAGGAATGACATATTCTGCGATATTAGGCAGATTGGAATGAGTTATTAATGGTATTCTGAAAAATGTCTGTATTTCTCCAGCTTTTTCAATAAGTGGTGATCTTGCCAGGTAAACCACACGGATTTGTTATAGAGGCAGCTGCTGCAACAGTAAAAACAACTCAACAAGTCATTTATTTGCCTCTAGTGAGTTCTTGTTCAGAGCAAAAAGGAGGGAATGAAAGATATTGCATGATATCTGTGCCTCTTAAGGAACGGCATTACAGTACTCAGAACTATTTCTCTTTATCATCTCAGCAAATTTTTCGTTAACATTATCTGACGGCTGTAAGGGAATGGTATTAACATGGGAACTTGGCAGTGGGGAAACAAAGGGATCAGACGTTGTCAGCTTAAGGGTTGACTAGGAAAATTCTACCTTTAAGGAAAGGTACTTTACTGTAAAATTTTCATGTTAACCCCTGTGGCAGGTTCTGTATGAGAGGCTTTACCTTCTCCCCAGTATAATGTCCATTGACTCACAGGGAGTTATGAACACTCACCCTAAGGAGCAAATATATTATTTTTATGGTACAGATTTAACGGTTAACTTTATAGGGACCAAAAACAAAACAAAACAAAACAAGGGAGGGGGCCTTCAAAATGAATTGTATGATTCTCAGACAAATAAAATTCTGATTAAATGTGATCAAAGCTGTAACTGAAGCACTAGTGTATTATCTTCTTAGTACACATGCATAATTTCTTTGCATGCACATATGGGAAGAGGGTAAACAAATGGAAAGGGACAACTCATTCAACTTTTATACAGACACAAAAGCATGCAAGCCAAATTTGCAAAGTAATAAACTGATAAAATTATACAGTTGTAGCTGGTTCTTTGTGTGGTGAGTGGTTTGAGGATAGTTTGTAGGGGTCCTGATATTCCTTTGGTAAGGGTGCCATGGCCAGATATGATGGGTCTGCCTGGGTTCCCTCATTTGTGCATTTCAGGATGCAAACAGAAGGTCCCAGCAGTGGGTTCATGGGAGACGAGGTTGTAAAGTTTTTCTTGGAGTTGTTTGGGGAAGGATATGATGATATCCTTACATTCCTGGTGTGACACCCTGCGTCCCCATGTTCACCCGTATAGTGTGATTGTGTATTGTTTAATGCAAAGTAAGTCATGGAAAATGTTTTTGGAATGCTCATGACGTACTGAGCATTATTGTTATAGTGATATGTTTGTTTCAATGTCATGTGTATGGTTGTGAGGCTTCGTTCTGCAATGCTCCCAAAGATGTGTATTCATGGCTTGAAACAAATCCAGGCAAAAGGCTCCAGGAGGGGAGGGGCAGTTCGCACCTCATCAAGCTCTGTATAGGACAAACCCAGCTCAGCTTTCCAGGAACAAAGGACTGGCCTAGGCATCAACAAAGAACCAACTGGACTCTCCCTTCCTTTGTTTCCTTTGGCCAGTTTGGAAGCCTGATGACGCAAAGCCCCAGAAGGGAGAAGAGACATTTTAAAAAGGGGAGACATTTGCCATGCTCTCTCTCTTCCACCTCCATCTACAAATACCAACAAGCAACTAAAGTGTTGACCAAAGGGAAGAGCCTGGCTGGAGAAAAACCAGGCAGCCTATGGTGAGAAACACCTAAATTTGTAAGATTACTGAAAGTGTTAAGCTTAGTTTAGAAGGTGTTTTCCTCTTGACCAAATCTGACCTGTTATCCTTTGAGAACTATCATCACTTAAAAGCCTTCTGTAGTTAATACATTTGTTTCTTTGTTTTACCTAAGGCAGTGTGCTTGGTTTGAAGTGTGTTGGAGACTTCCCTGGGAATAACAAGGTGGGTGCATATCAGTTTCTTTGTTCAAGTGACGAACTTATATGAGCTTATGTTATTCAGTGGGCAGCATTGAACATCGTAAAATGGAGATTCCTAGGGGTTCATCTGGGATTGGGGATATTCCCTGGGGTCATTCTGCTGCATAATCCAAAGAGTGGCTGACTAGAAGCACTCACTCACTCAGTTAAGAGTACCTTGCTTGCTGGAGGCTGTGCGTGAACAACTCAGGAGTGGGGGTTTCTCACAGCAGAGCAGGGTAAAGCAGACTCCAGGAGATACATCAACAATTTTCATCCTCTGGGCAGACGACCTAAACTCCTTCAAATTTCAACCACAACTTCAACAACCACCACCCATCCTATGACAGAGTGTTCACCCCACACCAACACTGTAAAGGGTTAGCGTGGTTCGGTGGGCTACTTAACCACCTAGGCTGCACCTGAAGGAGCAGCCAGGGAGCAATGTGGACTTACTAAAGGATGAAGCTCACCTGGACAGGAACAGGTAGGGCTGATACAAAGCCAGGTAGCTGAGGGCAGAAAGGGGCTGCAGGGAGGCTGGCAGTCACTCTCTCTGAGGCTAGGGAGAACGGGCAGTATAGCCCGGAGGGAAGGACGTACCCGGAGGAGGGTAGAGAATGAGCCTGACACAGGCAGCATAAGAAGTCATCCAAGGAAACAGCAGCAAGGTGTGGGACAGTGCAGACCTTAGCTGCTGGTCATAGGGTCCCTGGTCTGGAACCTGGAGAAGAGGGTGGGCCTGGGTTCCCCTACCAGCCACTGGGGAAGTGGCATCAGAGGGGGGGTAGTGAATTGGAAACCTGCCTTGAATAGTCAGGACAGAGAGACTTTGTTACACACACTTGCCCCTAGAAGAGGAAAACTACAGTGACCTGGCCAGAGGGTCAAGCCACAAAGAGGGAGCCGTTGTTCCTGAGACAGAGAGAGAGACAGAGTGAACACCCGCAGGAAGGAGCATCAGACTGGCAGAGCTAATCCTCAACCTCAGCCATAAGGAGATGCTCCAGCGGTGAGTAGAGCTTCCCGTGACACATCCATTAAACTCCCTCTAGAACATCAACTTCCTGGACACTACGATGAGCTTCAACCATGGAACTTTATAGACAACCATATTCAAGAAACCCACCGATCCCCACACTCACCTTCAAAGACCCAGTAATCACCCCAAACACACCAAGAAATCTGTTATCCACAGTCGGGCACTCAGATACCACAGAATATGGTCTGAAGAGAAAGTCTGGGATACACACCTTGACACACTGAAAACTGCCTTCTCCAAACAAGGACACTCCATCAGAGATCACATCATGGAAAAGGCCGCCAAATACCCTGAGAGAATTTGCTTCAATACAGAAATAACCCCCCCTCCAACTGCACACCTAGTTGTCACCTACCACCCCATACTGAAAGCTATATGGGCTATCATCAAACAACTACAACCCATACTCAATGGGGACCCTATCCTGAAAACGAGATATTTCCTGAACCCCCACTTCAGGCCTTCAAACACCCCTTCCCCCAACTACTCCAAGCTCATCATCAGAAGCAAGCTCTCCACAGACCAGGACACATCAACACAAAACGGCACCAGACCCTGTCAGAACAACTGAGGTAAAACCTTTAGACATATCTCCACTGTTACAATGATCAATACCTCCCACAACACACCTTTCAAGATCCAGGGTTCCTACATCTGCCTATCACACCACCTCTAGCACACTAAATGCCCCAATAACAACTATGTGGGTGGAACCAGACAAATCACAACGTTTTCAAATGAACTCACACATCAAAATGATAAAAGACAAAAACCCCACATCACCACTGGGTGAACACTTTTCACAAAGGGATCACTTTATATCTAACATTTCTGTCCTCATCCTCAAAGGAAACCTGCACAACACCTTCAAGAGACAAGCCGTGGGAGCTTAAATTCATAACTCAGCTAGACGCTAAACATCATGCACTGAACAGAGACACTGGATTTATGGTTTATTACAACAATCCATAAGCCACTAAACCACTCTCACCTTTTTTCCCACCGTCTATGACTGGAGGAATGTAAACTGGCCACTTCACCTTGAATAGTTCCTTGCAATATGTGTTAACTAAACAGCGACACTGCTGTACCGCTGCAGTTGTACTGCTGTGAGACCACTTATGTAGCTGTTCTATGCCGATGGGAGAGAGCTCTCCCGTCAACATCATAAAACAACCTCAGTGAGCGGCCACACAGAGCTGTGCACACTGCCACTTATGCTGGTGAAATTTATGTCACTCAGGGGGTTGTTTTTTTCACATCCCCGAGCGACGTAAGTTTTGCCAGCCTCCGTGGTAGTGTAGACATGATTTGAAGCAGAGCTCTGGGTAAGCTCGGAAGCTTCTCTCTCACCAACAGAAGCTGGTCCAATAAAAGATGTTGCCTCTGCCTATTGCCTCTAGATATTACCTTGTCTCTCTAAAACTGTAATGACCATTAATTGCACTTTCTAACCTTTATTGATCAACAAATGGAGGAGCAAATCACAGTAGCCTGAGAGAGGGGTGTGTGTGTGTGTGTGTGTGTGTGTGTGTGTGTGTGTGTGTGTGTGTGTGTGTGTGTGTGTGTGTGTGTGTGTGTGTGTGTGTGTGTGTGTGTGTGTGTGTGTGTGTGTGTGTGTGAATTATAAAACTGCACAGAGATTACACTTGGCCTATCTGCATGTATACTCATGGTTAACCAGTGCATCTCTCTCTCAGATACTTATATGGCCCCTGTGACAGGGCATGGCCCTCTGCTTCAGTCTTCTTGTATCAATGGCACTGACACCTCCAGTTTGTAACCACTGCCATGTACTTAATTATTGTGTTTTATTAACCACCTCTTTCTTAGCATCCCCGTGCAGCAATTCTATTGCCACTGTCATACAACCATAAGAGATGGAAGAGTTCCCTCCATGCAGAGATCTCCCTTTATCTTGGCCCTCCTAGCTTTTCTCCCGCTCTTCTCCTCCCCTGGTGCTTCCTTCTGTGTTCCTTTTCTACTCTTGCCCTTAACGGGCTAGTTAGCTCCTTAGCTCTCCCCAGCCCAGGCGGATCTAGGAATTAGCCACTCCTTCCTCAGCCAGCCACTCTCAGGGGAACTAACTGGATTTACAGTGACCAGAGTCCTGGTTCAGTTGCTTGTTCTCAGCATTGCATTCCCCCGCCCCCTGGCATATGTAGGTGAATTAGGGAAGCAACAATTTGTAATGCATTTACCGCCACAACACCCTGTGACCTAGGGAAGTGCTCTTATCCCCATTGTACTGAGGGGAAACCGAAGCACAGAAAATAAACAATTTGAGCAAGGTAACATAGGAAATCTCTGGTAGAGCAGGGAACTGAACGCAGGTCCCCTGAGTCCCAAGCCAGTGCATGAACCATTGGCCCATCCTCTTCCTCACTTACTAGTCTGGGTCTCTCTTGATTAGTGCACCAAGCTAGGTGTTCTGTGCTATGAGTCAGTGGAGACTAGGCTGGACTGACAGACTCATTTTCCCTCATGACCTACACTGCAGCCATTTGTAAGAGTTACATCTCAAGGTGGTTGGGTTTTTAAATGAACTGTCTGCAGGGTTTTGGTGACCTCATTTGTAATAGTGGGGTTTAAGGCCTGTGCAAGGGATAATATGTCTTGGAGGACAGGAAGTAGCCATAAGTTATCTCCGTTATACGTCTGTTATACCATCAGATGAGAAGAAAACTGTGAAAACCAAGCCAAGAAAATTGTTGGCAATGAACACACTAACAGAACTAGCCTTGGACAGTAAAGCCGTGGGTTCAGGCTGAATAGACAGCAAACTAACCTGTTTCAAAAAGAATAATCATCCAAAAGGAGTTGCAGGTACAACCCCTGTCCCGAAGTCCCCATTACAATGGGTGGTGATTTGTGCAGACACAAGTTTCTATTTCAAAAAACTGTTCCTCTCGCCTTGGCTGCTGTGTAGAAGTCCAGACGCCAAAAAGGAAAATGGATACAGAGGGAAAGCAGCAAGACAGCGTTCAACGTACCATCAAACACAAAAAACCAAACTGAAATCAGGTTTTTTTCCTTCCAAGCTACTTCAGCTCTGTTAATCTCAGGTGTTACTCCCAACAAAGATAAATCGAACTCGGCCAGAGAGAAGGAAGTTTTAAGTTGGTGCTGCCCCATTAAATAGGAAAGAAAAAAATCATAATAGATACCAGGACATTTACATTATTCACGTTTCTGGGTAAAACTGACCACTGGCGTGAGCAGATGCAACTTTCCTGACTTCAGGCAATGAGGAGCTGCACCTCGTTGTGTCAGCAGAGAACTTGGCCAGCTGTTGTGAAACAGAGAAAGAGATCCGGAGTGGGTAGGATGCACTTGAATGACGGGGCCGTGTCATGACACGCCAACCTCAACTCATCCCCAGAGCAGCCACTGCCTTCTCACAGGCCCTCCTCTCCCTCGCCTTTCAGGCCAACTCCTCTCCACCATCCCGGGGTCTCTAATCACCCCAAGAAAGATTGGCAGCAGCTCAAGGGGGAGGGAAGCTCTTGCACTCTTCCCACCTCTTGTGTAGCCATACTGCGGCGGGCCAAAAAGGGGCCTGGATCTACCACCTAGGCCACAGGTGGAAAGGCATGAAGGGCTACAAGCAACAGCAGAAGCTGCCCATTCCAAGGAAAGGGGGTGACGGCTGCACCCTTCCCCTGGTGTACGAGCAGCTGTGTTTCTCTAGTACTCAGTGTCCCTGGGAGCTCTCCCTGAGCTGCTGTGCCTATACAACCCCTGGTGAGGGCTACGGCATGCAGCTAGGAGTGCAGCCCTTTGTCGCCTTCAGCCTATGAGCCTCGAGGGTGGTTGTGCTTTATCTCTTGTTTGCAGGGGAGCTGATGATTTCCTCCCCACTCCTTATGGGGTTGGGAATGAACTGGGCCACGTGGCTTTTTACAAAAAGAAAATCCAGATAGGTTTGCAATGATACTTTGCTAGGCATCCTGAGGCGCTCAGGCATGGACTCCTATAAATAGAAATGCATGAGAAGTGTATTCTTGATTATTATTATTATTATCCTATGACTCATGAAATGTGTTTCTGTGGGGAGCCAGAGACTCTTGCGTCCTCTTCTGGAGCCTGTAGTGATGCTTTTTGGGTCAATTAAAATACTGAGATTCCTTTACACGGTAAGCTTTTCCTTCCCTTTTGCTTATTCCAAACGTGTATTCCATGCACACCCTCACTGCCCAGACTTATTACAGTTGTAAATCACAGCAAATTAATGTTGAGGCTGGATTCTTGAAATAACACAGCGTTTTTGCTTCCCGACAACAAAAGCTGTAAGCCTAATGTCAAAAAATGCAAATAGAACTACATTACAAAGAAAGCCACTGCGATAGCCTGACAAACTCCTGCAGAACCTCGCTGCTATACTCTCTTCCTGACCTCCCTAACAAAATGTACTACTTGAAAAGTAGAATATGCTGGGCATTATGGAGCAACAGAGATTATGACTCTCATGAAATAATCATACTTTTGCTCTTTAAACAGCAGATTCTCCTGAGTCTGTTTAATCCCAAGTTATTATTAAAAGCACCCACTGACTGGGAGTTTATGTTTCATTTTACATTATATAAAATTAGTTTCAGATGAACAGTTTGGTTCAGGTAGATTAATCTTCCTTCAGACTAATCAGCCATATCTCTGTGGTTATCCCAGGGTCATATGCAATCCAACACAAGTAGGCAGATTTAGTTTTCACCAAGGAGTAATTATTGTGCACATATTCTTCCCTGTCCCCTTACCTGGATTAAATTACAGATATCATTAATTCATGCCTCAGGCCTGTTGTAATAATTGGGCCTACACATTTACCCTAACTGTAAGGTCACCTTTAAAAAGTAAATGTAAATATATAAATGTCACAATAACCTATAACATCACCTATTAGTGAAAAAAGTTACAACTCTCCTGAACCTATTTTAATCCAAACAAAAACACCTAATGATATAACTCAGGAACTGTGTTATAATCATGCCTAGTACATTAAAAAAAAAGTGTAAACCTAAAAATCAATAAACGAAAATTGGTGTGTCAAAAACTGAGCCTAATTAATGAACAAAATAATGAGGGGATGGCCTATTTCGCCCACCACTTCTGTTGTGGGTCCTCAATGAAAGAGGTTTTAGGGAGGAAAATAGTTTAAGCTACTAAAGCAAACTTTACCATCACAGCTGCCACCTCCACCACCTCCTGAAACCCCAGGCATTTGTCATCCTGATCCTAAAAAGTGCCTTGACTAGACCAGGTCAGAGAGAGGGACCCAGATGACATTGTCACCTCTGCTGGCTCCAGCTAAATCCCAAACACCATGTTGGATGAAATGGGATCAGAATTTAACAGTAACAGTGACTACACAAGTTCCAGCCCATCTCAATCAACTTCTTCCAAAAGGACAGTTGCCATCAACTTCGGTACCATCTAAGATACTGTCAGAGAAGGGGTTGTTTTCTTCTAAAAATGCTCTCCATCTAAACCTTATTTAATACTAAACATTTCAAATACTTGAACTGTTTTTCCCTCTTTTCTTTGTTTTTTTAAAGAAATTAACAGCATGTTTATTATAGGACTAATCAAGCTAAAGTCTCTAGAGACCAGACCCCAATTTTGTGTAACACTGTTTAATGTTCACCAGTAACTAGGTTATAGTAACACCTTTAGCCCATTGATTCCATCTAAATCAATACATCAGGCCCCAGCAGTTGCAGACACACGTTTACATCAGAATACCGGCTTTCAGTTCTATGACCTTGGTGTAACCTGCAGAACACATAACTCTGGTGATATCTGCAGAAAGCCTACACTGTTGGGATAGGGGTGACTGTCCCATGCAACCTATGCCACTTCAAATCCAGGCAGGGGGCAGGCCTTCGGGGCCGGACTACAGAGTCCCCCCTGTCATGGTATGCCTAGAGCCCGAGACTGCATTAATCCAGTACCGATTTATTCCTAACGTTGTTGTAACGCTTGGCAGAGTGGGTTACAAATATACAGGCAGCCACCCTGCCCAAGAGGAACTAAGGAGAACATTGATTGCTTCCAAAACTGAGCTTACCTCTTACGATGATGTTGGTGGACTTTTTCGCAGGGTTCCCCACGTTATTGTTGGCAATGCAACTGTATGTGCCAGCGTCATCCGACGTGATGGCAGGGATCGTCAAGGTCCCGCCATTCAGGACGGTTTTTTCAGGCAGGGCTCCAATGGATCTCACCCAGGTCAGAGTGGGTGCCGGCTCTCCTCCCGTTGTCACGCAGACTAAGGTGATGGCCTCACCGGGGTTCACCACTATGGGGTCATCCACCAGGAGCTTAATCGACGGAGAGGCTGGAAAAGAGTTTGAAAAGAGACGGGTGTTGGGAGGCTGACAGCGCGATTGCTGTATACGACACACCGCCCCAGCTGAGGTCAGCAGAGTCGCTCCAGGGGCAGCGCCCGACGTCTAAACGAGAGCTGCTGCTGGCCGGGCGTTTTCTGAGAGCATGTCTACAGCGCCGTCAGAGTGACTGCAGCAACCTTGGATCCAGCCAGCTTGAGTAACAATAGCCAAGAAGCCACAGCTGCATGGGCTGTAACAAGCCCACCCGGGATCCTGAAATGTTCTCAAGTAGCTTCTCCATATTGTTATTCAATCTAGCTGGGTGGGAGCTAGCTCAGGGATGTCTACACCAGTGTTTCTCGACCAGGGGTACGCGCACCCCTGGGGGTACACAAAGCTCTTCCAGGGGGTACATCAACTCATCTAGATATTTGCCTAGTTTTACAATAGGCTACGTAAAAAACACGAGCAAAGTCAGTACAAACTCAAATTTCATAAACAATAACTTGTTTGCACTTCTCTGTATGTTACACACTGGAATGGAAGTCCAATATTTATATTCCAATCGATTTATTTTATAATTATACGATTAAAAATGAAAACTTCAGCAGGTTTTCACTAACAGTGTGCTGTGATACTTTGGTATTTTTATGTCTGATTTTGTAAGCAAATAGTTTTTAAGTGAGGTGAAACTTGGGGTACACAAGAGAAATCAGATTCCTGAAAGGGGTACAAGAGTCTGGAAAGGTTGAGAACCACTCGTCTACACCTACGTTGCACAGTAGACATACCCTGAGAAGGGTCCTCGAGTTTGGAACTCATGGCCCAAATTTATCATCCTTCTGAGAATGCTGCAAGACCACCATCACTCCCCTGGGGGTAGAGTTGTCGAGGAGGGCAGCGGTTGAGGAAGATTTACTTACGGGCAACCCATTATCTATGGTTTTGTTGTGCGGATTCATTTAAGGGATAGGTGCCCAGAGCACTGGATTTTACGCACTGCAGCTATGTCTACACTAGAAACGCTACAGCGGCACAGGGAATCGGCTGTAGGGAGTCCACCTCCCTGAGAGACACTAGCTAGGTTGACAGAGGAATTCTTTGCACTGTGTACACCGGGGCTGAGGTTGGTTTAACTACATCTTTTGGGGGGTAGGGGGATTTGTCACACCCCTCAGTGATTTTAGATGGATCTGCCTAACTTTCAACATAGAACAACCCTGAGGGTAATTCATTAATAGCATCCCCGTAATTCACCACAGAAAGCACTACCTTCTCCGTGCACCAAATCCTGCCAGGGACCTGCACTCTGACTCTACAAGACCACCCGCTGAAACCCTGGAATGAATCTCAGCGGAAGATGCCCTCCATGTCTGAATCTGAGCCACCGATTATTTAATAAACCATGATAACATTTAATTCTGGGAAAGACTGTAGATTGACGCACCTGCCTGGGGGAGAAAAGGGGCATACGGCACCCCCTTACTCTCCTGAACAGCTACGTGCCCCGCAGCTCACAGCATGTGGGGCAGAGAAGGGTCACGGACCCCGTTCTGGCACAGGTGAGTGAGGAGTGGCCAGTGCAATGAGTTGGCAGGAAGAGGAAGTAACCTGCTAACCTGCTCCAGCGCTATAGACTGGAAGCAGATTACCCTCCTCGTGGAGAAGAGAAGCAGGGCAGGCACAGTTCCCCACTGATCTGCTCTGGGGGCAATGCAGCTATGCATGCTCAGGGCTGTGCCTATGGGCTCTGTCCAGCCCACAGAAGTGACGCACTGATGTCTGGACCCATATTATTGGGATCTAAAGGCTAACTGTGCCAAATAAACAACGGCACTAAACAGAAGGAATTCTGTGTCAAATGCTTTGAAAGAACTAGAAAAGACTGAAGACAAAAAGCATCTCAATCAGATCCTACGATTCACAAGCTATGAAAGGAGAGAGCCTTTTGTTCTGATTTGGAGAAATTAACGGTGTCTAAATATTCAAGGAACATCATTGTTGGGCTTCCCAGAATTTTATTTTTATTTTATAATTTTGACAGATATTTATTTATTTCAAAGCAATTTTTCAATTTAAATCTTCACTGTGCAAAATTATGGGTTTTAAGATTTTTCTTTCTATTTTTATAAATTTAAATGTTCAGTGGTAGGAAATCATGGGAGGGTCAGGACAATAATGATTTAATGAGAGCAGATGTTGAGATTTAAAAAGTTAAAGTTATACCTCCATTAAAATACCTACTGTCACCATCACGTCAAAATCTACAAAGTAAATCTCCTTAAATCAAATTCTTATGCAGTATTTTTCTTACTTTGCTGTAAGAACTGTATATTTCTTAAATGTAAATTTAGATCATCATCAATGGAAATATTTTTGGTTGGTTTGTGGGTGTATTGTGAAATCAACGACTATCGGCCGTTACCTATAAAAACCTAATCCTTCCAGGAGAGTGGGTATTATAGACAGCACCAGCCTTCCGATATCATTATTACCATTATTATTTATTTGTGTTACTGTGGCACTTACCAGCCCCAATCATGGGCCCCATTGTACCAGGCACTGTACCAACATAGAACAAAAAGATGGTATCTGTCCTGAAAAGCTAAAATCTAAGTATAAGCCAAGTGACAAAAATGAATCTAGACAGATGGGGCAGTACAAGGAAATGATGGGACCAGATTATCTAAACAGACCAGAGAGACACAAGGTGAGGAAGGGGTAGCATGAAGAATGTGATGTTAGTTCCACAGTTTTTGGGGGGGATGTGGAGTTATTATGGAGGGGATCAGCTAAAAGGGGAGGAAAGATGGTAGAAGGGGTGACATGATCGCAGGCTATAAGTACCTAGGTGGGGAACAAGTATTTAATAATGGGCTCTTTAGTCTAGCAGAGAGAGATATAACATAATCCAATGACTGAGAATTGAAGCTAGACAAATTCAGAGTGGAAATAAGGTGTAAATGTTTAACGGTAAGATTAATTAACCAGTGGAAAAGTTTATAAAGGTTGTTGAGGTGGATTCTCCATCCCTGATAATTTTTAAATCAAGACTGGATTTTTTCCCCCTAAAAGATCTGCTCCAGGAATTATTTGGGGGCAGTTCTATGGCTGTGTTATGCAGGAAGTCAGACTAGATGATCACAGTGGGTCCTTTCTGGCCTTGGAATCTATGAATAAGCGACAAGGGCATGGGAGGAGAGGATATGGCACAGATGTGGCGTGAAGCTGCGGTGAGGACACTGGGAGGGAGGAGGAGCGGGAGGCTTGGAGCACAGAGCCAAGCAGCACAGGGCAGAGGACGGCAGAGAACACTTTACAGTTTGAACTGGAACGTGCCATAGTCAGAAGGTCCCTGTTCTGGCTGCTCCTGACCTTCCCAGGTGCAGTCTCTGTCTGGCTCTTCCCTGCAGCCCACAGGGCTGGGGAGAAGTTTTGCACTGCTTGGGTCCTAGTGCCCCCAGAGTAGGGCGGGGTGTCTCTCCTGCACAGTTCTGGATCTGAGGAGGGTGTTGGGTGGGGGTGGCCCCACTGGACCCTATTTTCCCTCTCCCCTCCCATTGCAGCAGTCCCTGCTTTGGCTGCTGCTGCTGCTCCTACCAAGTGGAATTTATAGACGGCTTCTTTCCGCAGTCCACATGAGTTCAGGTTGCCCAACGTTTTCCATTATAAGACCCTGTTTTCAGCGGCTTATAACTTTCCCAAATTATCAAGTGGTGACTAAAGGTAACAGTGGTTATTATAGCTGATTCCAGGGTAGGGAGTGTCACTGAGATGGAGGGGCTGCTGAGGGAGGAGGGAAGCAGTGGTGAGGGTTATGGGAAGAAGAAACTCTGGAAACATGAGCAGGGAGGGAGGAAGTAGATGACAGAAGGTGAAGCCACATGGTTAAGTGGGCAGGGGATGGACCGCTGGCAGCGGAGGGGGGTGAGAATGCAGAAAGCATGGCAGGTGGGGCCAAGTGAGGCTGGGCGTGGAAGATTCATGCAGGTTCAGGGAAGAGCTGGAGATGAGAGGCAAAGTGGGTCACTAGCCAGTCGGGATGTACATAGGGTGCCAAGAGACATCCATGTGCACACATGCGAATCACATGCCCTGACTCCATTCCTCTTCACACTCCAGTCATTGCTAGGCTTATGTTTTGGGGGTGGAAGTGAGAACCAGAGTGGGCACCATGATCCATGCGGTGGGCGCAGCTTTTCTGGCTGGCATCTCTGTGCAGACGGCTAGAATTCAGTCCTGGAGCGGGACGTCCACCGGATGATATCAGTCAGTATGGTACGGCTTGCTCACCGCCTTTCTCCTTGACATGCCGAGGCTAACCTGAATTCCTGTAGGACCCTGCAAGACGCTCATTCTTCCCTACTTTCTCTAACCATCAGTCACAGCCAGGGAACAACAGAACGGCGGCTGATGCTTCAGAACTTAGAACACAAGATGAAAGCTTCAACAACGTCAAGCTAAGCTACTGTTACCATAATGGTCTCATCATCCCCTAGATTAAAGGAGGCTCTGTGCCGGGCTTCAGACAGAGAGACAAAAATAGTGGCTGAGGTGATAAAAATGCTGAGAGAACCCTTTCGTCACGGCATTCAAAGCAGCAGCTCCATGGACATTCTAGTTTAGATACAATGATTTTCTGCTGCTCAGACCACGCGGTGACTCAACTGGAATGTATTTCACCTAAATCCAGAAACATGTTCACATACTAGCTACAAAAGCCTGCTTTAAATTCAAGAAAGCCAAGAAATTCAGAGGCAGAGCTGAAGTTCCAGCCTTTATTCAGTCCATGCTAAGGGTCCAGTTCTACGCCGTGATGTAAATGGGGAATGGATCCAAAGCAACAATGGCCTGATCCTTTAAAAACGAGCACTAACACGGTGTTGAATCAGGACCTGCAACTCGATGGAGTTACTCTCGCTTGCTGTACAGCGGAGCAATCGAGAGCATCATTTGGTCTCTCAGGCAGTATTTTGGGTATAATCCCACACGCAGAGCTGCCATGTTCTGGCCTGGGCATGAGGAGATTAGCACCCCGCTAAAGGTGGCTATGAACTTGCCTGCCCATCTCCTGCTATTCCCCCAGCACCACTGGCAGCTTGAGGCTTGCCAGACCCTGTGGAGCACAGCCAGCCCCTCTCATTCCATCAGCCCAATGGGCAGCTATCCATGCTCAGCCCGACACACACGCCAGCGATGCGAGCGGAGCACTAGTCATGGGAGCACGCGCTCTTCATGCGGCAGGGAGGAAAGCAGGGAGCACCCACTGGAACGAATGATAACAAAAATGACGTGGCCGGGATATGAAACCTCAAGCCACCAAGCTTAAACTAGTCTTTAACTATTAGAGACCAAGACCTACCGTGGGGGACAGATTAGCCTATGTCATTTTACTGCCGGGCTCTTACACCTTCCTCTGAAACACCTGGTCCTATCAGAGACAGAGCTGAGGTCTGATGGTAATTCCTACATCCTATGGATTTGTACAGTGCCAAGCACAATGGGGTGTTGCTCTTGGCTGCGGCCTCAAGATACAACTGTGATACTCACGGGTGCTGGAACTAGGGGGGCTGCCACATCCCCTGTTCTGAAGTGGTTTCTATCATATACAGGGTTTTCAGTTTGGTTCAATGGCTCTCAACACCTCCAATATACAATTTCTTCCAGCATCCCTGGTAAAACTTGTTTAAGGAGAGGAAACAGCCTAATGATTACCTCAGTTTGGACTCAGCATCAAAAAAGACGTCTCTCTCCAAGGTCGGCTATTACTTTATATTGGAAATAATAAATGCAATTTTCAAGATTATTCTGAGCCATATTATGTATCAGCAGTCAAAAATTAGACTTAACCCCCCCATGTTTTCAAGCTCTTCACAGAACAGAACTTGAACAAGGTCCCAGTTGTGAATATCAACTGAAAAGAAGTATATTCCAGTGACGGTATGTAGCTAATGTATTCCTCCAATATAGATTTTATTACTTAAATTAGCAAAGGCTATTTTCCCAGAGTATGCTATTTGGACAGCATCCATGTTTACACAGGGTTCTTTTCACCTGAAAGGCACTTTAAACATCTAAGCAATTTGAGGTGTAAAGAACACAGCAGGCAGTTGAACAATTAAAAGGAAAGACACAGGATAACGCTCCCCAAGTTACGTCTGCCAGTCAAGGCTGCACTTTCATTCAAAGTCCAGCTACTATCTATGACATGGAAGTGATTTAAAGCTATCAGAAAATCTCACTGGAAATTTCACACTTCAAAGACAACATAGGGAAATCAAATGTAAAAAGAAAATGATCATTAGAGTTCCACATGCTACATGTTATAAAGCCTCTCAGAATTTCAAGTTATAAACCCTGATTCTAAAGTAGCTTAAACTAGAGATCAACTCAGTGTTTGGGTAACATAGCCCCCACCTGGGCTGAAACCTTCACTCGAAACTCAAAGGGAACCATTTCTGAGAATTCTCAAAATAGGCATGCCTAACGTAGTTTTTCCACTGTTTTCCATTTTTATCTGTATCTGCACCTGGGTTACCTTGTCTCTGAGCCATTCACTATTTTACATAAAACTCTGTCATCCCCCTTTTATTCTTCTCCTCTTTAGACTAAACAGTCCCAATTTTTTCAGTCCCTCCCCCAACTTCCACGAAAGGACATCAGTTTGCACTAGCTGATGGTCTGACTGGAAAAATCTGATTTGTGCATGCACACGCATGAACACACACATCACTCACAGAGGGGTTCTTTTTCTTTCTTTCTTTCTTTCTTTTTTTTTTTTTTTTAATTAAAGAGTATTGGACACAATGATTTTAAAAATATTGAGGCACCCAAATAATTAAAATGTGATGCCACCTTGAAATCAATTCTGACGAGGCGCTGCATACATGCTGAACTCCTGCAATGCTGCAGAAGGCAGAGATCATGCAGAAATATATATTACAAACTTGTTTTAAAGGTTTCAAATGAAATGTCACAGGCCAAAATGGAGGCAACACGCAAGCCTTCACAGCTGTTTTCAAAGCTTTGCTTTAGCTTAGGATTGTTTAGATAAAGATCGGAATGTCAGCCTTAAAGGAGTAACACCAGATAACTCAGCATGACATACTCAGAGAAGTGGCAAGTGTTTGTTACATTTCTCAACTCCAGGCTTCACCTCTCGCACAGGTAGAACTTTGAACGGAGTGACAATCTGCCCTGCGGTAGGTTTCTTTTTTTTTTTTAAATAAAAGTCTTTAATAATACCAACACTGACGGTATTCAAGATTATTCATCACAAAACAGCAAAATTAAAACTGTTCTTACATATTTGCATAACTGGGTGCCTAAAATACGGTTCCTAAAATCATATTTAATCACCTCAATAAAAGGGGCTCAACTGTCAGAAGTGCTGAGAACCTCCAGCGTCCATTAACTTCCATGGGATTTCTGGATGCCCGGCTCTTCTGAAAACCAGCCCTTTTCTTTAGCGTAAGGGCACTAAATATGAATTTAGAAGCCTAAATTTGAAAATGTTGCCTTTGCCATTGATCGTTTTTGTCAAACCGCAGATCCCAGCTTTGAAAGCTGATACACATGCCAGGGGAAGTTTATGAGGATGGAATTAGGAATTCCGCTAAGACAGAACACAATGCGAGCTTCGTCAAATCATGTCAAAGAATTTACAGCAAAAAGTATTGACACTAACAGCAACACTTGAAAGTTTCAAATAGGTGCAACATTATTTGTGAGGAAAATTAGCCACCTACTGATCATAGAATCATAGAATATTAGAGTTGGAAGGGACCTCAGGAGGTGTCTAGTCCAACCCCTGCTCAAAGCAGGACTAACCTCAGCTATATCATCCCAGCCAGGGCTTTGTCAAGCCTCAGCTTAAAAACCTCTACCGATGGAGATTCCACCACCTCCCTAGGTAACCCATTCCAGTGCTTCACCGCACTCCTATTATCCAACCTAGACCTCCCTCCCTGCAAGTTGAGATCGTTGCTCCTTGTTCTGTCATCTGCCACCACCGAGAACAGCCTAGCCCCATCCTCCCTGGAACCCCCTTTCAGGTAGTTAAAGGCTGCTATCAAATCCCCTCTCATTCTTCTCTTTTGCAGACTAAACAAGCCCAGTTCCCTCAGCCTCTCCTCATAAGTCCTGTGCTTCAGCCCCCTAATCATTTTTGTTGCCCTCCGCTGGACTCTTTCCAACTTGTCCACATCCTTTTTGTAGTGGGGGGCCCAAAACTGGACACAATATTCTAAATGCGGCCTTACCAATGTCAAACAGAGGGGAATAATCACTTCCCGTGACCTGCTGGCAATGCCCCTCCTAATGCAGCCCAATATGCCATTAGCCTTCTTGACAACCAGGGCACACTGCTGACTCATATCCAGCTTTTTATCCACCATTACCCCCAGGTCCCTTTCTGCAGAGCTGCTGCCCAGTTCGTCGGTCCCCAGTCTATAGCTGTGCATGGGATTCTTCCTTCCTAAGTGGAGGACTCTGCACTTTTCTTTGTTGAACCTCATTAGATTTCTTTTGGCCCAATCCTCCAGTTTGTTTAGGTCCTTCTGTATCCTATTCCTACCTTCCAGGGTATCTACCACTCCCCCCAGCTTAGTGTCATCTGCAAACTTGCTGAGGGTGCAATCTACCCCATCTTCCAGATCATTAATGAAGATGTAGAACAAAACCAGCCCCAGGACCGACCCCTGGGGAACTCCGCTTGTGACTGGCTGCCAGCTAGACATGGAGCCATTGATCATTACTCGTTGAGCCCTATGCTCTAGCCAGTTCTGTATCCATTTTATAGTCCATTCATCCAACTCATACTTCTTTAACTTACTGATAAGAATACTGTGAGAGACAGTATCAAAAGCTTTGCTAAAGTCAAGATATATCACATCCACCGTCTTCCCTACATCCACAGAGCCAGTCACCTCATCATAGAAAGCAATCAGGTTGGTCAGGCATGACTTTCCCTTGGTGAATCCGTGTTGACTGTTCCTGATCACCTGATATACAGATAGAGATTAATAAAAGGCTGGCTCTGCAAAATACAGCCATCCATACCTACTAATAAAAAGGTGTACATCATGAAGCGGTTGATTAACAACTTGGCCAATGTGTGCCAAATGTGGCAGCCCAGACAGCACTCAGTCATTAATGAATTATTATTAATATTCTAAGACATTTACCTATCACCCTCCATTTACTGAGTGCTTTCTACCCCTCTGTGTTATCCCTGCCCCTCTGTGCTTCTCGGCTAAAATGAATTGGCAGGGGACCATGCATAGATAGAATGAAAGCATATTCCGATCAGTGACCCAGTGCTGACAGTCTCTGAACCTAAGAGGAAAAATTGGTCTCTACTGCTGCCTGTGATGATTGCCTTAGATAGATATTGCTTTAGAGGGTAAAGGTGATTCTATTTCTATATTACCAGCTGCTAGCTCAATGGCATCTGAACCAAAAGTATGTTCGTAAGAACGGCCATACTGGGTCAGACCACGGTCCATCTAGCCCAGTATCCTGCCATCCAACAGGGGCCAGTGCCAGCTGCTTCCGAAGGAAAGGACAGAACAGGGAAATTTTCGAGTGATCCATCCCTTGTCATCCACTCCCAGCTCCTGGCAGTCAGAGGCTTAGGAACAACCAGAACATGGGGTGGCATCCCTGCCCATCTTAGATAATAGTAATTGATTGACCTATCCTCCATGAACCTATGTAATCATTTTTTAACTCATTTATACTTTTGGCCTTTACAGCATCCCCCAGCAACAAATTCCACAGGTTGACTATGTGCTGTGTGAAGAAGCACTTCCTTATATTTGTTTTAAACCTGCTGCCTATTAA
This sequence comes from Emydura macquarii macquarii, assembly GCF_026122565.2. Classification (NCBI taxonomy): domain Eukaryota; kingdom Metazoa; phylum Chordata; order Testudines; family Chelidae; genus Emydura; species Emydura macquarii. The sequence continues at coordinate 4,754,147 of NW_027131688.1, forward strand.
TTTCATTGGGTGACCCCTGGTTCGTGTGTTACGCAAAGGGGTAAATAGCACTTCCTTATTTAGATTCCCCACATCATTCATTATTTAACAGACTTCTATCATCATCTCTTTTCTAAACTGAATAATCCATGTCTTTTTAACCTCTCCGCATATGGAGGCTGCTCTATACGTCTAATCATTTGTGTTGCCCTTCTCTGTACATTTTCCGACTGTAACATACATATTTTTAGATGGGGCAACCAGAACTGAACGCAGTATTCAAGATCTTCATGAATTTCTATGCTGGCATTATGACATTTTCTATCTTATTATTTATCCCTTTCCTAACGGTTCCTAATATTCTGTTAGCATTTTTGACAGCTATTGCACATTCAGCAGATGTTTTCAGAGAACTATCCACATGGACTCCAAGATCTCTTTTGTGAGTGATAACAGTTTATTTAGACGCCCCTCATTTTGTAGGTATACTTGGGATGACGTTTACCAATGCATTACTTTGCATTTATCAACATTGAATTTCATTTGCCATTTTATTACCGAATCACTCAGTTTTGTGAGAATCTTTTGTAACTCCTCTCAGTCTGCTTTGGACTTAACTACCTTGAGTCAATTTGTATCATCTGCAAACTTTGCCACATCACTGTTTAGCCCTCTTTCCGGATCTTTTTTGAATATGTGGAACACTATAGGTACCAGTTCAGAGTCCTGGGGGAACCCGCTATTTCACTCCTTCCATTGTGAATACTGACCATTTATTCCAACGATTTGTCGCCCGTCTTTTAACTAGTTACTGATCCCAGAAAGGACCTTCCATCTTAACCCACGACTGCTTATTTTCATAGAATCATAGAAGATGAGGGTTGGACGGGAACTCAGGAGGTAATCTAGCCCAACCCCCTGTTCAAAGCAGGACCAACTCCAACTAAATCATCACAACCAGGGTTTTGTAAAGTCGGGCCTTAAAAACCTCTAAAGATGGAGATTCCACCATCTCCCTAGGTAACCCATTCCAGTGCTTCACCATCCTTCTAGAGAAAAAGTTTTTCTTAATATCAAACCTAGACCTCCCCCACCACAACTTGAGACCATTGCTCCTTGTTCTGTCGTCTGCCACCATTGAGAACAGCCTAGCTCCATCCTCCCTGGAATCCCCTTTCAGGTAGTTGAAGGCCACTATCAAATCCCTTCTCACTCTTCTCTTTTGCAGACTAAAGGAGCCTACTTCCCTCAGCTTCTCCTCATAAGTCATGTGTTCCAGCCCCCTAATCATTTTCGTTATCCTCCACTGGACTCTCGCCAATTTGTCCACATTCTTCCTGTAGTGGGAGGCCCAAAATTGGACACAGTACTCCACATGTGGCTTCACCAATGCCAAATAGAGGGGAATGATCACTTCCCTCCATCTGCTGGCAAGGCTCCTACTAATGCAGCCCAATATGCCATTAAACTTCTTGTCAACAAGGGCACATTCTTGACTCATATCCAGCTTCTTATCCACTTTAACCCCCAGGTCGTTTTCTGCAGAACTGCTGCCTAACCAGTCAGTCCCCAGTCTATAGCAGTGCATGGCATTCTTCCATCCTAAGTGCAGGGCTCTGCACTTGTCCTTGTTGAACCTCATCAAATTTCTTTTTGCCCATCCTCTAATTTGTCTACATCACTCTGTATCCTATTCCTAGCCTTCAGCATATCTACCACTCCTCCCAGCTTAGTGTCATCTGCAAACTTGCTGAGGGTGCAATGAACTCCATCCTCCAGATCATTAATAAAGATGTTGAACAAAACCGGCCCCAGCACCGACCCCTGGGGCACTCCACTTGTTACCGGCTGCCAACTAGACATCAAGCCATTGATCACTCACTGTCTGTTGCGTCTGATGATCTAGCCAGTTTTCTATCCATCTTAAAGTCTATTCATCCAACCCATACTTCTTTAACTTGCTGGCAAGAATATTGTGGGAGAATTTATCAAAAGCTTTGCGAAAGTCAAGGTATATGCTTTCTCCACATCCACAGAGCTAGTCATTTCATCATAAAAGACAATCAGGTTGATCAGACATGACTTGCCCTTGGTGAATCCATGCTGACTGTTCCTGATCACCTTCCTTATCACCTTCCTCTCTTCCAAGTGCCTCAAAATGGTTTCCTTGAGGACCTGGCTCCATTTTTCCGGGGACTGAGATGAGGCTGACAAGTCTGTAATTTCCTTGTTCCTCCTTCTTCCCTTTTTTAAAGATGGGCACTACATTTGCCTTTTTCCAGTCATTCAGGACCTCCCCCAATCACCATGAGTTTTCAAACATAATGGCTAAGGTCACGGGCAATACTAAAAAATTCATGGACGCCATGACGTGTCCGTGACTTTTACTAAAAATAACAGGGTGGCATCTGGGAGCTATCTGGGGAGAAGAGGGGGGGCAGCGGCTGGGAAGGTCCTTGCAGTGGCTTGGAGCACCAGGGACCACCATCTGCTGCCGTACATGGTGGGGACCTTGGAGCTCTGTGGGCAATGGAGAGACCCAGGGGCTGATACGTCCCTCTGCTGCCCGCGGCTTGGAGCTGCGGGCTGCCACCAGCACCAGCTTGGGGCTTGATGCTACAAGGTTCCCTCGCCGTGGCTTGGGGCTATGGGGTCCCCATGCCACCTGCCCCAGTTCTGAGCTGTGGGGTCTTTGCAGCCTACTCCAGCTGAAAGAAGGGGAGGGGGTTACTGTCATTGCATGGGGCCTCAGAGCCACTGGATCTCCATTGCCTGCCAGGGGCTCAGAGCTGGGGATCCCCACAGCCAGTGAGAGCTGCTGCCCCAAGAGCTCTGAAGCCCCCATAAGCTGACAGCTTCTACCCCCGACACAAGGTCATGGGGTGGAATTTGAAAAGGCTAATTTCACAGAGATTTTTGGAAGTCGCAGAATCTGTGATAAAGTCTTATACCTAATAATGGCCAATGGCTCTTCAATCACAACAGCCAGCTCCCTCAGCACCCTTGGGTGCATTGCTTCCAGCCCCTGGACTTGTGCATGTCCAGCTTTCTCAATAGTCCTGAACCTGCTCTTTCACCACTGAGGGTTTCTCACCTCCTCCCCATTCTATGCTGCCCAGTGCAGTAGTCTGGGAGCTGACCTGGTCTGTGAAGACAGAGGCAAAAAAAGCATTGAATGCCACAGCTTTTTCCACATCATCTGTCATTAGGTTGCCTCCCCCATTCTGTAAAGGACCCACACTTCCCCTGATCATCTTCTTGTTGCTAACATACCTGTAGAAACCTTTCTTGTTCCCCTTCATGTCCCTTGCTAGCTGCAATTCCAATTGTGCTTTGACCTTCCCGATTTCACTCTTGCATGCTCAAGCAACATTTTTATACTCCTCCCTAGTCATCTGACCAAGTTTCCACTTCTTGTAAGTTTCCTTTTTGTGTTTAAGCTCACCAAAGACTTCTTTGTTAAGCCAAGCTGGTCGCCTGCCATATTTGCTATTCTTTCTGCACATCAGGATGGTTTGTTCCTGTGCCCTCAAATAAGATTTCTTTAAAATACAGCCAGCTCTCCTGGACTCCTTTCCCCCTCCTATTAGCTTCCCAGAGGATCCTGCCCATCAGATCCTTGAGGGAGTCAAAGTCTGCTTTTTTGAATTCCAGAGTCCATATCCTGCTGTGCTCCTTTCTTCCTTTTGTCCTGATCCTGAACTTGACCATCTCATGGTCACCGCTGCCCATGTGGCCATCCATTTCTACTTCCCCTATCAATTCTTCCCTGTTTTTGACAGGCAGGTGAAGAAGGAGTATGGCCCCTAGTTGGTTCCTCCAGCACTTGCACCAGGAAGTTGCCCGCAACACTCTAAACACCAATAGATTGGTGAGACATGATTTCCCTTTACAAAAGCCACACTCACTCTATCCCAACATATTGTGTTCATCTGTGTGTCTGATAATTCTGTTCTTTACAGCATTTTCAACCAATTTGCCTGGTACCGAAGTCAGGCTTACTGGTCTGTAACTGCCAGGAGTGTCTCTGAAGCCTTTTAAAAACACAACAAAACAGCATTACATTAGTTATTCACCAGTCATCTGATACAGAGGCTGATTTAAGAGATAGATTACATATCATAGCTAGTAGTTTTGCAATTTCATATTTGAGTTTGTCATAGCTTTTGGGTGAATCCCATCTGATCCTGGTGATTTATTACTGTTTAATTTATCAATTTGTTCCAAAACCTCCTCTCTTGACACCTCAATCTGGGAAACGAATGTCTCAGTTGTGGGAATCTCCCTCACATCCTCTGTAGTGAAGACTGATGCAGATAATTCATTTAGTTTCTCTGCAATGGCCTTGTCCTCTTTGAATGCTCCCTTAGCATCTTGATCATCCAATGCCCCAATCCATCCGTCCAATGGTTGTTAGGCAGGCTTCCTGCTACTGATGTACTTTAAAAAAATTGCTGTTAGTTTTTGTGTCCTTTGCTGGTTCTTCACATTCTTTTTTGGCTTGCAGAATTATACTTTTAGACTTGATCTGCCAGAGTTTATGCTCCTCTCCGTTTTCCTCAGTAAATTTGACTTCCAATTTTTAAAGAATATTTTTTTCTCTAACCATCTCTCTCACTCTGATTTAGACATGAAGACATTTTTTTGTTCCTCTTACTGCCAACAAGAGATACAGTTATAGGCCAAATTTCAAACAGGTGTACACCTAAGCTTGTGCACACTTCATCACGCTCCCAAGGAATGTGCAAATCCCCTGACATGGGTGTGCAAACCTAGTTCTGCATACATACAAGGATGTGCCACCCTTACATGTACACCTTGGGCTGGAGGATGGGTTCTGCAGATAAGTCAAAGGAGCACAAAAATGCCAGCACCCTTAAGCAAAAGGCTGTTTAAAAATATGGGACTATGGAGCAATCCTATCCTTAAAGTTTGTGGAGGGATTGGATGGACAGAAGAGTTATGACTGTGTCACAGCTAATTGACAATGATAAACTGAAACCATTTGTAGATCCTTCAACAACAATTCGGCTTATCCTGATCTGGAGCATGGAAATATCTCCAGTTAAAGCATTTACTTATGAATATATTTTAGCCAGAATGTTTTATTATTTTGGAGGAAATTTCCTGGATTTACTCGGCCAGTGGTATTCTTTTATGATTTTCTGGCCCAAAAATCTCAGCCAAAGATTGATAATTTGAGAGTGGCTTGGAACAGAGATTTGGATACACAACCATTCCAACCCACCGGAATACAATTGTATCTAATATTTAAAATCCGATAGATCTGAGACAGTGGCTCATTTACCAAAAGACACTTTTTCAAATATGCTGGTCCCCACATAGGCTAATGGTAATGGGTCTCATGAATGCTGACCACAGTTGGAAATGTAACTCTCTTGGTGCTGTACTCGCTCATATGTTTTGCCTCCTGTGTTAGACCCTATATCGAAAATTTCTGGTATGAGCTGGGTCAAAGGACCAGTTTGAGTTTGGATGCTAAATTGGAGCCTTCCATGTTGACAGATTTTTTTTTAAATCATTCACTGTAAAAATTCAGGTTAAATCAAAGCTGGCTTGGAATTGGGAGTGGGGAAAACAAAGAGGAAAGGTTACATTTTCCAATTATCATCATTGTGCTTTTGCTCCTCCTCTAAATTCAAATTGGAAACATATAGTTATTTAAACACAATATTTCCACAATGAGAATCCATAGGCTAGCTTTCAATATGGAGAGAAGGATCTTTTTACAACAGCTTTATAAACCCTACAAAATGTGGTTTGCATGGGAAACAATGATGATCCTGAAATAGAGCAGTGCCAGTCGATACCACCGTCCTGTCACGTTTACTTAGTGTAAGTATCTATAATTAGTTACTTTATTTTTTTTTACTACACAACTAATACCATCCAGCTTCAGCAGTTGGCTCTGACTATTATATCAGCTATATTTCTTATCTGGGGATCTCAAACATCTGCAGAGCATTTTCATGTACTGTCGTCATGTTCTTGGAGAACACCACGGCTTGCTAAGAGAAATATTCATTTTTTCAAATGAGATAACTCTTTAATGTTGTGTGGAATGAATACAGACACTAAATTAGACAAAACAGAATGCTGCTTAATGGAGAGATTAGAAGTAAATGAAACCTTTCTAATTTCATTCCTACCACGGAAGACAAAGTGCCAGCTTAACTGTGATTCCGTTTAATGGTGTCTGACCCAGGAACCTTTTTATGCCGGCTACCAGAGGGCACAGGTCAGGTGACCACCTGTCCCTAATTGGGCGGGAGAGTCCCAAAATGTACATTTCAAGTCCTGGTTCCGGGCCGAATGACTCTGGGACAGCATTTGTCCTGGATTCCTTGCAGCGCCGCTCCGCGCCTGCCCGAGGCTCAGGGTGGCACCAACCTCTTCTCAGTGGGGCAGGAGGGGGATCTGCAGCCTGCTCCTCCTCTTGCCCCCGAGAACCCCCCCGGGCCAAGCCAGAAGCAGGAGCCGGGCAGTAGAAACAGCCATTCGGGGAACTTGGGCCACTGTGGGGAGTCCTGCCCTGGGCAGCGTACCCCAGCCCACCACCCAGCTCTTACCACTGCCCAGCTCCAACTTCTGGCCTGGCCAGAGAGTGGGGCCTTGTGGGGAAGAGGAAGGTTGGGCGGGCAGGGCTGCTGTATATGTCCCGTTTTTGCACAGGGCACACACAGAGCTTTACAGGGATCGGCTGGGTCAGAGAGATGCACATTAAGTTCATCTCAGAGCAGCATGTAAGGTCTCCATCAAAAGCCAGTAACCCAGCAGTCCTCAGAATCATTCCAAGACGTCCGTACTGATAATGGTTAAGGAGTTACGTATCTATACTGCAAATATGTTCTCAAGGGCTCGGAGTTATGGCTGGTGACCGGGATGTGATATGTCTTAAGCAGCTTCCTTTTGAGCAGAAGGTAAGAGTTGCACAGCTCCTTGTCCGGTCACTTGTCCGGTCTCACACTGGAGGCCTGTTTGCAGACTGAGCCTGACACCTGGAGAAAAGTTGCAAAATCGCCAAGCAAGAGAATCTTTACAGGAAGAAATCGACAGCAGGAAGTGATCCTGTTTACGAGCAAAGACTACGGACTGAGAGGTTATACCTGGGAATACACTGGTACACCTGGGAATACACAGGTACATCCTGACATAGGAGACAAGCTGACAGCATATCTTGTCTCGTGGAAAAGGGATTACAGCCTGCCTGGTGAGAAAGCGCTGGTGAGCAATACTTTATTAGACACAAGAGTATCTCGTTAATTAAGTCTAGACTCTGGAATGCATGTCAGGATTGTACTTTTTATGTAATCGTTTGTTTCTAAAATGTCTATTTTATGTCCAGCTATTGCTGGAATTGCTGTGCTATGTTAAATAAACTTCTGCTCGTTTTCCCCGTAAACGTATCTAAGTGTTGTGTGGGAAGAGGAGGTGTAACTAGGAAGTACTGCTTCTTTGGCAGCAGCAAAGCTGTGAATACGGCACATGTCCCGTGGAACCGGGGCTGGGATACTCCCAGCGGACGCTGGGAGATTGGAGCGTGCCTATTGCTAGCTTGGAAAGAGAGGGCCATGCTCAGGTCAAGAGGAGAGTGCGTGTGTTGCCCATGGCTGGTGGAAGTGGGGAACCGACCCCTGGCACGCACAGACAAAGGTTCCTCACGCTACGGGCAGGAGGTAGCGAGGTATCTCTTAGCCCTGCATACCCCTTGAAACGCCACATTGCCATGCAGCTAAGAAACACACAGTGATCTTTTTCTGGAGGCTGTTTGAATCCAACCTTCACATTACATTTTAGTCATGACTCCTGCAATCTAACTAGGCTGATTTGACTAATCCACACCAATACATTTTCAAATGAGCCTATGGCACTGAGAAAGCTTTGTAGAATAAGATCAAAACTTCCATCTATTTTTAATTAATCATATGAAAGCCAAAAATTATCTGAAGCACAGAATTTCAATATTTAAAACTGCCTAGTTACCTATTTAACCCTACAGATGTTTAATATCGTTGCAGCAATCCAACAGCCATGTGGATTTATGGATATAGATCATGTATCTTCCCTAATGCGTTCAAAGGAACCATGGCATTTTTAACTCATGCACGTCTAAATGCATACGATTGCATCTGAGCATTCAGAGGGTTACCTGTATTTAGAGTCACCCTCTCTGGCTCTGTAAATGAAGCAGTGAGTCCTGTAAAAAAGCCAGAGGCATTTTACTATGATCTGTCAATTCATGTTTGAGACGGAGCAGAATTAATGCTTGGAATTACATAAATGGTGTCTTTAAAAGCAGACTGAGCTGGCTCAGCCAGGGTAGACACCTTCAACCAAAGGTAGCCAGAGCATGGGTTGAGCTAGGACACTAGGAAGACCTTGAGAAGGGAGATGCTTATGTGGGCGATAAGAGGAAGCCATTACTATGGCGCAGCTCTGCCTATCAACGGAACAATTTTAAGTTGGTAAAAATGGAACAAGGAAAAGGAGGGAGTGAGGCAGAGACTCCAAAGCAATGAACATAAGCAGAAATGGATCTGGGACACAGACAAGGGACAGGGCATCCCAGCCACAAGGGGGGCATTCCTAGGTACCTGGGGGGAGGGGAGGTTGCATCAATACACCAGGCCCATCAAAGGAACCGGAGAAGTGAAGCTCTCCCGAGAGCCAGGGGTGGGGAAGGATCCTGAAGACCAGGGAGCTTGTTGCCCTCCCTTTCCTAACCCTTTGCAGACCCTATCCTACAAGTCACTAGGGTCCCGGATCCCACACGCCTGCATCTAGTCTAGGGGGGTTCACTACTGATTATTTGCTGAGAGCTCCCAGCCCCTTTTTCACCTCCTGAGTGACAAAAGGATCAGATCTCATTAGCAAACACAGCTCATAACACCCTGCCTCCTGTAAGTGGCATTTAGTGCCACATCCTTGGAAAGTGCCTCTTGAATGACTGACCTAATTGGCGGTCTTACTGCTCCCGGTCCTTGGAAACCGAGAGTCTTCCCTCCTGGGGGAAAAGCACATTGACAATCAGGAAGAACGTGCATCATGCAGGGGCTTTCAGTGGATTGAAAGATGCACAGAAATTATTTATAAGAGCATACTGTATGGCCTTTGACATGTGCCCGTTTGATGTGAGGCCCAAAGGGAGTGGATCGAAGGTAAGCCAGCACAGAATACGGGGCCAGTGCCTCCCAGGCCAATCGGCGAATCGCCGTTTTCAGGCGCCTCTCTTGCTCAGGACAGCACACAGGTTTTGTGACAGAACCGTTGGATTTGCGTCTGCAGTCGTGACTGGAGTGAGCGGTGAAATTAACTTTTACAGAGTGATCTTACTGGAACCACTCATGTGAAAAAAGGCTACTGAACGCGAGCAAAGCTTGCAGAACTGCTCACTTTGTGTGAAAGCCAGACGCAGGGGAGCACAATTGCCATATTTTGGCGTGCATATTTACAGCTATTTACCTGCACACACGTACATTAGCCAAGAGCTGCACTGCATATTGTCAGTACATGCCAAGCACTATGACGCTACAAACCAATTGACCTTTTCACACCTTTTGCTCACTGCTGCCCTCCCCATGCCTCTCCCATGTGTCTGTCCAGTCTTTATGACTTTGGTACATAGTTAAAATTGTCAAGACCCTTGGGATAAGCAGCACTCTCAGTAAAGGTGCTTGGTATTTTGTTCTACGAGGCAGCCTCGTTTAGTGGGTAGTGTTCATACAGTGCCTAGCGCAATGGGGCTCTGATCTTGGCTGGTGCATCTAGGCACCATTGCACAAAACCAAAATATAATACCAATGTTACATGACTGTGTGATGATTGTTGGCAGTGTTGTTGTAGCCATGTTGGTCCCAGGATACGAGAAAGACAAGGTGGGTGAGGTCATATCTTTTATTGGACCAACTTCTATCAGTGGAAGGCCCAGGCATTCAAGCTTCACAGAGCTCTTCTTCAGGTCTGGGGAAGGAAACTCTTGACTTGGGAGCGTGCACAAGAATTTAGAGGGAAGAAGGAACCAATGGCAGAAGTAGCGGCGAAGGACACGAAGGGGTTAAAAGGAAATGCTGGGCCAAGATAGCCCCACCCTTCCGAGCCTGCCGAGCATCCTCCGACTGGAAAGGCTGGTTAAAAGGGAGCTCAGAAGCTCAGGCAAAGTGGCGGACAGGCCTGCAGGAGAGAGGGACCCTTCTCCAGGAAGCCAGACAGAAAGCTGAGCCTGGGAGGGGACCACAGAGCAGGTGAGGCTCACAGAAAGGGCCTTCTCCAACCACCACGCCCTTTGATAACCAGCAGGTCCTGCAGGGCCCTGCTCATTTGGACTTTTTTTTGCTGAGAGACAGACTGGTTGGACTCAAGAAGCCATGCCCCAAAGTGAAGGGACCTGTGGGTAGGAAGCAGCCCAGGGAAGCAAACTTAGACTTGTTGCTGGGAGGACCCTGCCGGAGCTGCTTCCCACAGGGCTCTGGGCTGGGACCTGGTGGAGAAGGAGGGCCCAGGTCTCCCTGTCACACCCACTCGCGAGATAAGACTTGAATGCAGGTGGAAAGCTGAAGATTCCCAGCTTAAGGTCAAGAACATTGCCCTGGGAGGGGGGACGAGAGGCCAGAAGTTGGGTGCGCTAAACACTAGGCAGCCCAGCCCTCTAAGCCCCCTATAACACTACCACAAACTTCCTTTGTTATATCCAGTCCTTTCGCTAGTGAGTGATAGTAACGTGGTCTTTGGCAACAACTTTCCCCTGCAGTTTTGGTTCCACACTAGACTGAAGGAGACTAATGACACTGCCTGGGATGCTAAACACACAAGCTATGTAATAAGCAGCTGAGCTGAAATTCACTTGCCACCACTTTAATTCATGTATCAGAACTATGACATTTGTTTGTCACATTGTAACCTCATCTGACTGTTTCTCTTTGTTGGTTACTCCTATTTAAATATCTCCACAATATATACCAATAAAAATACATCAAGGAATAACAATTATGCATGCACAAACTGAATCAAATGGACACAGTACAACAGATTCTGCTCTTTTACACTAGTATAAAGCCAGAGAAACTCCACTAACTTGTATGGAGTGTGGCGAGGGCGGCCTGCTCTGCCCCTCCGTGGGGCCTGTGCTCCTTTCAGCTAGGCTGGCGATATGCCTGGGTGAAAGCAGGAGGGGGTCCGATCCCGCCCTCTACCCCGGGCCCCGACCCAGGGACCCTGTGAGGAGAAGCCTCAAAACTGCTTAGTCCGTGAGCTACTCCCTTCCCTGGGTCGCCTGTCCTTGGCCCCCCTGCTCGTGCCGCTTCCTGGAACTGGGGCATTGAGGGTCCTCCCTTGGGCCTCTGTGTTTAGGATCCCTGGCCATGCCCGGACAGGCATCCTCTTGGCTCCGGTACCTTTTGGGTTGTGGTAGCAACAGCAATTGCTCCAAGCCCTGTAGCAGCTCTGCTCCTCCTCTTAACTCCCTTCCAGCTGCCCCCATCTGCCTGATAGGGAGGCTTTTAACTGCTGGGGCAAGCTCCTTGATTGGCCTCAGCTGGCCTGATTGGCCTAATTGCCCTGGAGTAGCCCCAGCTGAATCACCCAGGGAACAGGGATTTGTTGATCCTGGGGCTAATATAGATCCCCTCCACTACTCACCTGTAGCCATCCGGTCTGGCCCTGTCACAGGAGTTACACCAGTGTAAATGAAAGCAGGTTTTGGCCCAATTGTCACATCTTTCATAGTTCTTAATAAACAATTAACTAGCTATTCTTGTCCTGTCTTTGATGGTAGCCAACCCCAGATGCTTCAGAAGGAGATGTGCGTCCTCAGTAATGGAGCATTTTAACAAGCTCACGGAGGGGCCATTCTATAACACTGTTGAAATACGCTATGGCTGCTGGCGTCCCGTGGTGGAGATGCAACAACCACCATCTTGGTGACTGAACTAGAGACCACTAGAGCAGAAGGTCAGGAGTGTGTCTACAGGTGAAGCTAAAGAGCCAAGTTCTGTAGCTGGAGATGTAAGAGACTCAGATCATCTGTGGACCAGGCATAGAAGTGGGGAAATCAAGTACACATTGACCAGTGGGTTATAAAGTTGCTGACTACAACCTTCAAGCCTGATTCTGCTCCCACTCACACACGGTTTACACTGGTGTGTCTCCATAGATTTCAGTGGAGTTACTCCTGATTTACACCCGTGACCCTGAGCAGAAGCGGGCCTTCGGTCTTCGTCATTATAGCTACTTTTGCAACCATCAGAGAGATAAAAATAAGCTGATGGTCATACTTTGGAATCAAGCCATGACTATAGAAAAAAGGGAAAATGTGCAAACGTAAATAAAATGAATAGTTCATCCTAAGTCCATGCAGTACCCTTATTAAATCTTCATCTGGCAGCTTCATTCATTCATTACCTGTTTTCAGTGCCCTTGCAGCATATATTATTAAAGCATAACCTCACTTAATCTAACTTGCAATCTTCGATATGTGCAGACACTTGCTAAATATGAGTTCTCCAGAAAACATCTACCTGACATTACTAATTATCTGTTTTCGACTTTGAACAGAGCTAATGCAAGATTTTTGCTGCTTGGCTTCCAGCTCACAAAATATTTCTTGCAAATCAGCTAATTGACTTTGATTAGCACTAACGCTGGTCAAAAATTGGAAAAGTTTGTCCCGTGGGGAAGTTTGATATTTTGACATTTATTTTGACCAGACTGCACCTCCCATGATGCACCACGCCAGTTCAACCAGAGGGGAGACCGTGATGCATCATGGGAGATGTAAGTCCAGGCAGGAAGCACAAGAAAAGAGGACAACAGGGCATGAGAACTATAACTCCCGTGCGGCAGCTCAGCAGACACTGACTGATATCCGACTGACCCAACACAAAACGTTTCAATTCGACAAAATCAAAATATTTCTATCCAGATCTGAAACCCAATCTGAAATTAAATATTCTCCCCACAGAAAACCAAACCTTTTTGGCAAGTCAAATTTTTCTTTGAAAAAAATCAATTTTGCAGAAAAAAAGCATTTTCTTTTGCCAACACATTTAGATGGAAAATTCCTGACCAGCTCTACAGAGCACCTAGAAGGTTCCTATGAAATCTTCCACCCAAAGTCTTTTTATAGGGCCAGGCTGTGATCCTCTTACTCCTGTTGAATAATATCTTACACGCCAAACCGTCACAATGATTTCAGTGGGACATTTCACAGCTATTTCACTTCGACTTTAGATTAAGGGTAAATGTATCATTTATAAAGGTTTAAAATTAATAGTTATTTTAATAAATGGCTAATTGATTGTAAGAGAGTTCAACAGTTCAATATATGGCTTATTACCATATACGGCACCTTCTACTGTCGTGCTTAACATACATACTCATGTCTGTAACACACTTACACCTGTTAATCATGTATTATCTCTTTCTAAACAATATATAAATGTATTCTCAATATAAAGTGTGGTTATTATTTGTATTCTTTGAGGACACTAAAAACAAAAACTATCTGCAACACTTGTATACATATTTATCAAACAAACAACTTGATAACAGAGAAATCCCCTAAACTTTAGGGAAATTCAGATCTTGATACCACTTCCAAAGCTGTCCCCCCGTCACGTACGGAGATGAATCAAAATCAAACAGACTCCAACTGCCGGGAATTTTGGATGAATATCTGAATTTTGTTGCTTCTGCTCGACACTTCTAGACAGATCGTAGCCCAGGGAGGGTCTGTGCACTGGCACATATTGTAAACTCTAGCATAACCCTGTACAGTCTACACATTTGGAAGACACTTTACAAATACCAGATCCATTCGGAGAGTAGATAGTTGCACACACTACCTGTTTTATTGGAGAGTCTAAAAGACACCATCTTGTCCGGGATACTGCACACATTCCTCACCGAAGCAATGCAGCTGTAATTAGCATAGTCCTGGGGTCGAAGATTTTTTAGTTTCAGTATCTTTGTTTCCCCCTGCACACAGGAGAAAGGTAAATTAGGATGACATTAAGTCACAGGGCCAGGCAGATGATCATAGCTTTCTGAGACAAACTGTCTGGAAACCAGAGCATTGTATCTAAATGACTAATTAGAGGCAGGTGATAAGTTGGAAAGAAAAGTTGATTTGAACGCACCCAGCTCTGTAAAGAATGCTTACAGGCATGACCTAAAAGTTTAACTCTCCCACAGACACTTAAACAAATGAAAGAAAAAGCTTTGTTTTGGCAGCAGCTTTGAAGTCAAAATTGCTGACTGGGTATCATTTCAGGTAATGCATCCTGAGATAAAACCTATGTAATGAAAAATCATAAGCTACTGTAAAAGGGTCCCTGTTGTTTTCCTTTGAAAACTGGCTTCCTATAGATTTTATTTTTAGACAGCAGTTATGCAAATTGTGGTGCAAAGATCTGAACAGAGCATTTAATAATGGAGCTCTTTTTGACAGGATCTAGGGAAAATTATAGCATCCAGGCAGGTAATTTTCACATAAAATACTCTAAGAATTGGGCATAACAGAGAACCTGAAAAAGAAACATTTGAGAAAACAACACTTAATGAACAAATCTTATACCATTGATGGAAAAGACACAGGTGTTTATGTTTCCCTGACAAAGTGATACCAGATGCCATCAGGAAGGACTGCTAAATGCAAATACTCACTTTTAGATCAAGTGCAAAATAAAGATATTATGGAACAACAACAACAACAAAAGCAATGTGAAGCAAGGCAGACTGGGAAAAAAAACACAAGAGTAACATGTTTATGGTAAATCATTGTCGGTTAACAGGTGTCATAGATACAGCAAATAAAATAAAGACATATTAAAACACTTAGTGCTAGAATAGAAACAAAATAATTTTTTCAAGCTCAGCGTCTGCTCTTCAGACTCCCCACATTCAACAAATATCTAATCTGAGTTAATGTGAGAGAAAGAAAGAGACCTTTGAGTAATCTGGGACAGTTCTCTGAAAACTTCAGCTCAATGTGCAGCAGCAATCAAAACAGCTAACAGAATGTTAGGACTATCAGGAAAGGGACAGAAGATAAGACAGAAAATATCATAATTCCACTATATAACTCCAGGATGTGCCCACACCTTCACTATGTCCAAATCTGGCCACTCCATCTCAAAAAGGATATAGGAGAACTTGAAAAGGTCCAGAGAAGGGGAACAAAATGATCAAGGACATGGAATGACTTGCATGCCAGGAGAGACTAAAAAGATCAGGGCTGTTCATCTGAGAAAAGAGATGATTACGGGGGATATGGATAGATGTCTATAAAATTATGAATAGTGTGGAAAAAGTGAATAGAGAAGTGTTCAAATGATACAAAAACCCAGGGTCACCCAATGAAATTCATAGGCAGCAGGTTTAATACAAACAAGAGGAAGGACTTTCTCACACAATGCACAATTAACCTGTGGAACTCATTGCCATGGGATGCTGTGATTCAAAGTAAAACTGGATTCAAAAAAATAATTAGGTAAATTCATGGAGGAGAGGTCCATCAATAGCTATTAGCCAAGATAGTCAGGGACGCAACACCATGCTCGGAGCAACTCTAAATCTCTGACTGCCAGAAGCTGGGAGGTGAAGACCGGATGAATCTCTCCAAAATAGCCCACTTTTGTACACTCTCCCTGGAGCTTTGGTACTGGTCACTATTAGAAACAGATAGATGGACCATGGATCTGACCCAGTATGGCTTCAGTTCTTATGCTCTTAAATTAAAAGGATATAAAAGAACAAATCCTCTTTGACTTAGTTAAGCAGAACTCTCATGAAAGCCCATGGAATCTCTGATTAAAGCAGGCATGAACTGGTCTACAAAGTAAGAGAGAGAGACAAATGCTGAAGAACTCTTATTGCAAGATTTCCACTCGGTTGTTAATAATGTTATGGCGGGGTGTATATTTTGATTGAAACAAAACAGCAGCATAAACATCAAGTGTACAGGCTGGATAGCTACATGGGCTGCATTCAAAAATACCACATATTATGAACAAGCAAAAAGAGATGAAAATGAAAGAAATGGTACATATGGCTCATTCAGGAAAGGGGAGCCTTAAATGCAATCTTGCCTCAAAGTCCTGCAATCATACCGTAGCTTGCTTCACTACAATCATGTGAGTCGTCCCACTGAAGTTAAACATGAAAGATAAGCACAGGCTGCATAAGTGAATGCAGGATCAGGGCTTTAAAGTAGACTGTTCAAATGCACACAACAATACAAGGGGAAATCTGTAGCCCTTTCAAAAAAGGATCAATACGTGTGACCAGCAAACACTGGTGGTATGGAAATTCACAGAGTTATTAAATCTCTTTAGTCAAATTCTGAGGCCAGGGAAGTCTTGGCATGAGATGGGAGTGCAGGATTTTATACTTTACAATATATTCAAGCATATCTGGGGGACATAGGGCCCAATGTAAAGCACATTTAAGTCAACATGAAGATGGCTGTGGAAGTCAATGGGTTTTGGATCAGACCCATAGATACGGTAAATTTGTGAGTCTTGAAGTTTAAGTCTCAGCTGTTAACTCCTGGATGGTGTGAACTCATCTCACAATTTTCATGTGGATTATGTTACATCAATTTCTATGATTTGTTAAAAGTAATTTTAGCTGATTTGTGTAATTGGTCTAATTATGTCAAATTATATGATTAGTGTAAATACAGCAAATGTAATCTTATAATTTAACTGTGCAATTAAAATATGTAATAATGATGATAATGAAAATCCTTAGGGAAAAAAAAATTGTGCAGCAAGTTTACAGTTTTAAAAAATTCACTCTCTGAACTGCTTTAGTACAACGGTACATAGATGTCTGATTGTTTGGTTTTTCTCCCACAGTTGCTAAATTAAGTAATCCTTGTTAACAACTGAATTGCCAAAAATTCTGGTTTTAAAATCTGGAGCTAAATTTGAGTGGCAGGGTTGCTAAAATGCAGATAAGGCAATAATTGGCTTATGTTTTGCCTTCTTTTATTTAATAAAATCGGACGTTTAGTGGAAACAGGGCATATAATGGAAACATGGATAGATTGTGCTGTTTCCCTCACCCCTCTTCTCTTTGGCTACAGTAGAAGAGAAAACTTAAAATATTTCACTATTTGTTTTCCTTAAACGTCATTTGATTTGGACTGATAATCCAGCTTCAAACCTATGAAGAAGAAAATGCCATATCAAATTCAAATCCCCTCATGTTCTAAAGTCAAATTTCATATCCCTTGTCACATCAGCTCTCACGGTTTGCTACTGTATTGTCAGTAGAACCAGTTATGCAGGTATATTCAGTAAACACGTATGGCTCGAATTTCTAATTCCATTTTGTCCTCCTGTGTATCAAATCTCATATGCACACAGACAGATACACTAATTCAACCTGACCACCAATAAATGTAGAAAGATAATGGATAAGCTTTTGGCGATCAACATGACAATCTGATTTATTCACTAATTTAACACACCCACAGGTTCTACCAAGAATGTTCCTAATAACCTAGAAACCATATTTAAAAAAAATAAATAAAATGGAATCTAATTTAATATGACACTTTATAACCTACTAAGTACATAGCTAATACAAGAGATAATAGTAAACATTTCCATGTTGAGGCATTATTAGCCCAGAAATCCCATCTCAGAGGGTGCCTCTCACTTTTAATTAAACATTCAGAAACCTCCACTCTATGCCTCTGTGTTCATTAGAAAACAGACCCCACAGTTCCTAAACTGGGTGCATAGATGATAAATTAAGAATAATCTCATTGCTTTCAGAAGTCCGGTAACGGTACTCTGCCAAGATAATTCTCATCTCTGCAAGGTTCCATTCTACACATTGCTCTGTAGAGGTACAAGCTATGTTCACAACACAAAGTATAATAAAAAGCAAAAATGATGGTGCTCGCTAGTCATTAGCTCAGAATTATTTAGAGCATTTGCAGTTTGCTCTGATCTATCACCAATTAAACGGGCAACTCTTTGTTTCTTTGCTCACTGTTTTTTCAGATTTTCAAAACAATCTTTTGCAAGCATTCTCTCTCTCTCTCTCTCTCTCTCTCTCACACACACACACACACACACACACACACACACACACACATTTGTTGTAGACAGGATCTCCCTCTCCCCTGCTTTAATACTGGGGCTGGTTTACGGGCTTCAAAAATATAAATATGTTACAAATTTTGATCCAACAGGCAGTTGTGATGGCCACAGCCTATGGGAAGGAAACGTCTGAGCAACAGCAGCTTTCTCTATTTTTCCTGTCAGAGTTTAAATGGAAATTGCTTCATTCCAAAATCTGGAACAAAAAGTTAAGTTCAGAGGGGAGAGAGTCAGAAGTGAGCTGCTCCTTAAAAGGCTTTTCAACCTGTAACTTTCTATACAGAGTCACTGTACATTAATTATTTGGAGCAGGGTAGGAAGTAACTGTAGGATATGGGGCAGATCTCTGACCTGGGCATTTCTATGACTTCAAAAGAACTACTTCAGTTTGCACCTGCAGCGGATCTTGCCCTCTGTTCTTATCTTTTGGCTTAAATTCCTTTTTAGGGAGTAGCCCAACAGTTTAAAAATAAAAATAGTTCCTCTGTGTTAAATGATGCTTGTAAAAATAGACACTCGGTAACTCCTAGGCATGTCATGATTAGACAGCACCCAGAGACATGCTACACGCAGCACATTCAATCCTGGCCTACTGTGTAAATTGCCCAAACAGTATAAACCGAAAGAAAAGTATTCCTCTTCTGTTTGTGTGCTGACTCACCGTGGCTGAAATTTACCCTAGTGCAGAGAATCAGCTGCAGGCCTGGGCACTGTTTAAGTACCAGTCAAAATAGGCCTTGACTGGCACCGGCCTTGTGGTGGCTCTGTTCACCGGGGAGAAATTAGCCTAAAAGGCAATTGTGTTTTCCTTTGCCATTTTAGGGTTGAGTTCACTGAAGCACATCTGAGAGTGTGTCTTCACTGCCGGCGGCATTGTCAGAAGGGCAGGATCGATTCCACGGGATTGACGGAGCGGCACCAGAGACCGGCTCAATTGATCCCAGAAGTCGACACTGTTAATCCACCCCCACAAGAAGAGTAACACTGCATCAACCAGAGGGCATTTCCCGTCGGTGCAGCGCAGTGGGGACGTATTGGTAAGTAGAACTTAGTATGTCGATGGGTGATATGCAAGTTATGTAGAACAGCTTGTGTATCTCCCATCGACTGCCACCGAAATCCGCCGGCAGTGCAGACCAGACCAGATTTCCCCAATACAGAAGCCCACAGCCATGCGGGGCCTTGAGCAGGTTTGCATGGGGTGGGAGCTTGGTATTTATTTCAATGCAGCTGTCTCTTAGGTTATGCCTACCTTGCAGTAAGAAGACCCACAGCAGTGAGTCTTTGAGCCTGGGTCTATAGGGCTCATGCTCTAGTGCTAAAAATAGCCATGCTGATGTTCCCACTCAGGCTGGAGCTCGGACTCTGAAACTCAGCAACAGGGGCTGGTCTCGGTGCCTGACCTGCAGCCTGAGCGGCAACATTTACTTGGCTATTTTTGCACCACAGCATCGGCCCAAGTCTCTAAGCTCAGGCTCGGAGACTCGCTTCCACTGTGTGTGTGTTCGCAGTGCAGCCAGACCCTCAGTATTGGAAGAACAAACCAAAATAGTTCTTGTTGCAAAATGATAGCACTAAAGATTCCCTTCTGTGCACTTAAATTGTAAGGTGGGATTTCCTCAGGAACACAAACGCCATCGATGGTCACTGAGACTTGTGCTCCTAACTCACTTAGGCACTTTTGAAATTTCCACCCCTAGTTAAGAGTTGTTTAGGGGCTAGGATCTACAAGGGGAGGGAGGAGGTAAGAGATTAAGCTCCCAACTCCAACTGGATTTACATAGGCAGCACTTTCTAACTCCCTCAAACTCTTAAAATGAAATGTATTGGTGACAATCCCTACAACATGCAATATCTCTATTTGATCAGCTTTGGTCGGGGAAAACAACAGAGGTGAAGCCTGAAATGGAAAGAAAGCAATTGTTCTTTAAAGGGTCAATATACGAGTACATAAGGGTGAAAATATTAGGAGGAAAAGAAAAATACTGTACCTTGATTCCTACCTGGGTAAAGAAGGGTTCATAGATTTCAACTCCTTTATCCGACCCCTGAAGTAATACCTCTTGGCCACGTCTCCAGCTGTACCGTACAGGTGGATTGGAGTTAGCAGCACATCTGAGAAACACTGTTCTCTCATAGTAAAACTGTTCTTTTGCTTCCCCTATGCTCTGGTGAACTGTCACTACTGGGTCATCTAAATCTGGAAACACACACACACAAAAAAAAAAAGCCACACAATTCAGATAATAAAGTCAGTTTTTTCACAGATCCTAAGGTGTTTCCTACACACAAGTAAGCAACCAAGTAAGACTGCATATATTCTTGAAAAATAACAGGCAAGCATGAGAATTTTGGGGATCCGTTCTAAGAAGAGTTACTACTCTGAGTGCATACTCTCAGTTAGACTGTCAGCCCCTTGAATCCTCTTTTTGTTCAGCATTTGTATAGCGCCTGGCACAACGGGGGTCCCTTGCCATGACTGGGGCTCCTATGGACTATCACAAGAGAAATAATACATCACAACTTCAAAAACATTCATGTTATGCTTGAATTAATATTTCACTTAAACAATTTCATCTCTCTTTCTTTCTTAATCTCACTTAGATAAAACACTGTTGATCAAACCCTGGAAATAATTAGTCAAGCTGTTTTAATTTGATTTGGTGAGAATGTTTTATCTTTGCCTTTTATCGGATAATATGAGTGTATTTGTGTTTCTTTGAAGTAATAAAATAGAACATTTTTAAGGCAGACTTTTCTTTAGTTAGTTTGATATATATTGAGCTACAAAAAAGAAGAGCCATCCCAGACTTTGGGCACCTTTGACTCATTTAAAATACAGATTTCCTGCTCCTGCAGTATCAGTTTAAACATCACTGGATCCCCACAGCAGAGCTTCTTCCCAGTTCAAGTCCCCACTTCCAAAACACACCACTGCCTCTAAATGTAAGAAAGGAAAGATAGCCCTTGGAGCATGACCTGTAAATTGACTAACTTGGTGAAGGATTAGATAAGTAAATAAAGGATTAAATTAGCTTGGTTAAAGAAAATAGATTTGTGTGAAGAGTAGGTCTTGTTAGCAGTTCAAGGAAGGGCCTTGAAAAAATGTGGCTTAATTGGAAAAACTGGACCTAAAGAAAACAGCAAGAGTTCTGTGGCACCTTAAAGACTAACACATTTATTTGGGCATAAGCTTTCGTGGGCAGAAACCCACTTCGTTGGATCCTTTCTGCCCAAATACATTTGTTAGTCTTTAAGGTGCCACAGAACTCTCGCTGTTTTGCTAAAAACAGACTAACACGATTACCCCTCTGGACCTAAAGAGTAACTGGTAACATAGGAGGAAAAGTCCTTGAAAAAAAGGCCCCAGGGATAAGGGATGATTCTAATGAGTTTGAATAATAAAGAAGGATTGTGCATCTTGAATCAGGACCCCCACCCAAACTGGCTAAAACCTGGTTTTAGCTAAGACAGTAATAATCAATACGCCATGACTTGTTTGTTGCACCATATAAAAGAACCATGCTTGCTAGGGGTATTTCTCAGATCCTATCTGATCTTACTGGAGCAAGCCAAAATGCGGGGATTATCTCTGGGTTTGATCCTTTCAAGACTATTCTGATCAAATATTTAGGATTGTGTGTATTGGATGGATGTAGGAATTGCTGATGTGTTAGGCTTTCAGACATGTTTAGAGCAATTATACAAATACCATTTGGCCTTTAGATTTAATAAAGGAACTTAGGGTTAAATTGGGTTAAATTTAGGGTTAAATTGGTCTCATGAGAATACCCTGCATAAACAATGATACCAATAAACTTCCAACACTTAGAGATCTCCTACCAAGGGGAAGACAATTTGTATGTGGTTTTGGTTTACTATGATATTTTGGTAAGTTGTCTTATAAATGAGGGCTAAATTTAAGAAAAACATACAAATAACCCCTCTCCCAGCCACCTATACTAACTTGTGTTGCACAATTTTCCACCCACAAATAACTCAGCAACTTTCCACTCACAGTTAGTGGCAGATAGTCATCTAGCTACTAAAACATCTAATGGCCAGTAGGAGGTTGATTCTCCAAATCAGACACGTAGGATTAAAAAAGCCTAGGTGTATAAAGGTAAGGTGTGCCCACAATCTGCATGTACATTTACTGTAGCTGTGTACTCATACTGGACAACTGCATACCCAACAGTGCCTGCGTATTCACATACACCTGTAATCACCCAATCTGCATGTACACAGTAATCACCAATGTTAATTTGGCACACCCTTTTTGGGTTGGAAAATGTGTAGAAGATGATAATACACACACACACACACACACACACACACGGAAACTTTAAAATCTAGGATATGCATGACTTCTACAGTTAATTCTGAAATTACCCACTCATCCACAAATTACGGCTCCAGTCCTGCAAAGACTTATCAACCTGAGTAGGTTTGCAGATATGGGAATCCCACTGAATCGGTTGGAATTACTCCAGGCCCTGATTCAGCAGGGTGGTTAAGCCCATGTCTGACTTTCACCATGCTCGTTTCAGCAGGATTGGGGCCTCCCAGTGTTAAAAAAGGAAAGGACGAAGGTGTGGCAGAGGCATAAGCAATTATTAAAAAGAGCAATTTGAAATGAACCCATCACAGCCAACCTGATTATGAAATCTGAATAGACTAACATGTTTTAAATGCTTGTGCTAAAAACGAGACAGCGACCTTAATTATGGAAGCTGCCCTTTGAAGGCATACATCTTGATTTGTGTAGTAAGATGGAGAAAGCATCTTGACTAATCAGAAACACATGTTCCAGATGTCTATCCGAGTAATACGTACAATAATTCTTGGTAATGGTGCATGGATTTTAAATAAATGTTACCTTAGTGTTACCGTGCAAAATATTTAATGTCGTATCACAGAAACAAATTATGAAACAGTTGTTTCACATTAGGATGGCATTTTATAATGAGATTTTTGTTTTTGTTTTAAAGGTTATTTTATAACAAAGTAACATTTGAAAAGGAATGAAAGTGCTGACATTTTATGTCCTCCACTCATCCAATTGCAAAGAAGATAAGGAAATTAGCTTAAACTTCAAGGCCAAAAAACACCTGGTCCTACACCACCAGTGAAATGCAGAATGTATCTACAGCAATGCCCTCTAGAGTCTTTGTTGATCAACAGTACCTTTACACAATACATAATAACAACGAAGGGTAGAAATTGGAAACATGTTCTCTCATGGAAGTTCTTCTGATTGGCTCTTTCAAGGAAGGATGGGCTCCTGGTTAAGGTTCTGTGGGTTCAATTCTGAGATCTACCACAGAATTCCAGCATGACCTTGGGCAAGTCACATAACCTCACTGTACCTCTGATGTCTATCTGTGAAATGACATTTCCTTCATCTCTCTTGTCTAGTAGGACTGTAAACTCTTTTACTGTGTATCTATACATGCCTAGCGCCAGAGGTCCTTTGTCTAAACTAATAATAATCTTGAATCTCAAAGAAGTCATAGTTTAGGGCTGCAAAAGGGGGCAAGGTCCACGCCGCATCATTTTCATTAATGGAAAATCTCACTGCAGAAAATGACTGATCTTTGAGTCACCGGCAGGAGAAAGATCTCTCCAGCTGCATCAGCGCAACAGAAACAGCACTAATAGAAAAGAAAAAATAATGCACACAGTAGTTATGAGCTTTCATTAAGCATTCAGCTACATGTTCCATTAGTGTGCTGGGTTAGAGAAATGTTTTATTGGATTATTATGCAAGGCGGCATTTTGCTCAAGCAAGACAAAAGTTGCCAACATAATACAAAATATGTTTTTATAACACTACCTGGCATTTGCTACAGACTGTAACCACCCAGGAACGGCAGCTGCCGAATTCATGTCACTCAAGAAGGCCATTTTAAAGGTATCTTATTAAAACGGCATTCGTGTACGGGAGTCAAGGCTCTCTGATTTCAATGCACAGTTGAATCACCAGCCATTTGTATTCAAAATCGCACATTGACTTTTTTTAATTGGTTAAATCTGTATGTGTGCATTTTTGTTTCCTCCAACAGCACTTGAAGGAGTAAACCGCTCAACAGCCTGGGCTTGAAGCTATTGACTTTAGTTCTTACAAGGCAATTAACTAGGAAAGGGGAAATACTGAAGGAAATCTCCTGGGAGGTCTAGCAAAATAGAAACAGATTCAGCACAAGGTGTATTTTTCTTCCTTTGCTTTGCAATAACTTGCATTTTTGGATTTATCTAATTATGAAGAGTAAAGTGATTAATCAGCTATTAAATGAAACTGAAGTCACGGGCTGTTGTTTTAAGTTAAAAAGTCTATTAATCCCCCAAAAGAATCACAGAATTATGTTTTCCACAGGGGTTTATGCTGCCATTAGGTCCAATTTTTCAGTCTTTAATCTTTGAATTGAGCCAAATGATAGCGAAAACCCAGATGGCAAAGACTTGCTAAATACTGTAAGGGAAGTATTCCCTCCAGAAATCCTGAAACTCTTGTTGAAAAACTGGAGAGGGTGCAGAAAAGAGACACAAATGATTTAAGGATTGGAGAAAATGCCTCAGAGTGAGACTTAAAGAGCTCAATCTGCTTAGTTTATCAAAAAGAAGATTGAGAGGTGATTGATTACAGTGTATTAGTACCTACACAGGTACTATGGGCTCTTTAATCTAGCAGATAAATAAATAACAAGAAACAGCAGCTGGAAGCTGAAGTCAGACCAATTCAAATTAGAAATAAGACACTTTTTAAATAATTATTAACCATGGGAACAAACTGCCAATGGAAGTGATGGATTCTTGAGACCAAGATGGGTTGGATTCTGGAAGATATGCTTTAGCCACACACATTATTGGGCTCGATACAGGGATAACTGGGTGAAAGTTAATGATATACAAATGGTCACATTGGTCAATCTCATGGCCTTAATATCCATGAAACTACGAAACGCTATCAGGAAAAAATAGAGGATTCATTAGGGGATTCCATACCATTTATGCTAAAGGAAATGGCTTTGAATTCTTTACCCTATCGTCTCACCCAACTTACAGTAAAATATATCTGAGCCCCCACACTCCTCCGACCTCCTGAGTCTCGGCCTTGTCTTTGTTAAACACTCTAATGACCAGAGGCTACTCCCAAATGGAGAGCATAGGAAACGGGAGTTAAACCCATCCTTACAACACTATCATTTAAAAGGAGCAGGCTGAGGTAACATGGTTAGCCTCCTGGACAATTTTGATTCAGTATGACCTTGAAACAAGGGGTCTGAAAATCTTGTACATTATCACATCTTATTATGACCTCAGCTCAGCCTTAAGTACCTTTGAGTGCTAAAATTCCCAATCCAATCAAACATTGTTTCTCATCTTGGTTTGTAGAGATCCTTAAAGCCAATATCAATGAGCAACTGTATTACAGTAATAGTAATCCTGACATCCATTCTTTTTTTTTTATTTTCTACTGTATCTCTGCTATAACACCACAACACAGTCAATTAAAACAGATGAAGAATTTAACCCCTTGAACCAGAAGGTTAAATGATGTAAATGACCAAACTGGAGAACTCAGTAGACAAGAATGATCTATTCCCAATAATGCACATAAAGATTCTTTCAAATTCTGTAAATGAGGAGTTGGTTAGTTGCATAACTCAACAACTAATTAATGTGTGCACTCTCGCTTTCAAAGAGCAGGAAAATATAACTCTGTAGGATGAATTGGTCTCCCCATTGATAGGAGCAGCATACAAAACAGACTTAAGAATGTCTAATTCTAGTTTATGTTCCCCCACCCCACCCCCAAATCAATGATCTCTGTTAAAATCTTTTGTAGGCAGTTCACAACATTTAAATTTCTGCTGCGGTATTATATTCAGAAAGTGTCTTGAGCACTGCTCAGTCATGTTCACACCTCGCAACACTTGATCCATCTTCCTCTGGGTTTCTGGGGATTCCACATACACAACCGGGTTAGGGCTTTATATTAAGTTCTACCCATGTACAGACAGTTCCTGAGAGACTGCACCAGAGTAACAGGTACATTCAGACCGGTTCCCTCAGTATGTTCATCTCTTCTGAAATTCATATGACTTTTCCACATTCATGCTCTTTTCTCTTCAAATACAACAATGACTCCTCAGGCTCCACACACATCACAGTTCACTTATCACAACATTCTTCTTCCCCACTTTGATTACAGAGAATGGAAAGGCAATTTTGAAGTGACAAGAAGGGAAGAGAAGACCTACGAGATGGAAATAATATTGAGTGGAAACAAATAGGGCTTCGTTAAGACAGAAGACCATCTTTGGTAGCTGAAGGTTACAATTCAGAAGAGTAGGGCTAAAGCTACAGCAAAGAGAATGAATAAAATAAATCAGTTCTGAAAGCAGCCCATTGGGGCCCAATCTTTCTCTCAATGAAGTCAATGGGACTTTGCCATGGACAACAACAGAGTGGGAATAGGCCAATCATAAAGACAGCGGGAAAAGCCCTAGCACCACTGAAGTCAATGGAACTGATCCAGGATTTCACCCAGAGAGTTGGAACTGCACAGGCTACAGAAAGGCCAGGAACAAATTAGATTTCTGGTTATGACAAAACAGAGTGGATATTATATTTCTTTACAACCAAAGCTATACCTTCTACGGGTAAGCAAGACACTCAGATACTATGGTGATGAGTGCAGTATAAGAACCCAAGTAGACTAGAAAAGTTACAGCAGTGACTTGTAAACTTCTTGCTCACTTTTTCACAGGTGACAAACGATTTTAGGTTTCCCAATTTATGGGTGTCCAACCTGAGAAATTCGAAAGGGATCTAATTTTCAGCAGGCAGGTACTCAGCATTTTCTGAAAATCAGGGCACTTTTTAAGAGTTCTTTAAAATGGGCATTAAAACTTGAGGCACGCAACATCTCTAGTACTATTTGAAAATTTAGCTTTCTACTGTTATAATGTAGGGATACGTACAGCATTATTGGTCATGAACCTGAACTTGACATATACACATTTGAGACTGATATGAATATAGGAATTATTAGGATTTAGCGTCACCAGTTTTAATTTAGAAAAGGAATAGCATAATAAGCATTCATATAACTTTACAATGTTCTTGGCAGAGTTCTTGCATAATAAGAAAAAGATCTGCATATGCAGCCAGCTAATAATAAGAAATTATTATTATTCCACAAGTAATTGTTAGCACTCATCTGTGGTTCAAAAATAGCCATTTCATAATTAATATATTGTAAGAATTCTGCAAAGTAGTTCAACAGCAGCTATTCCCGACTAATTAAACATCATTAAAATACACTCGACATGAAAATATAAATCTTCTTTGGTTTAAAGCTAATTTGAGTCTTCCATTTTCATTCTAGCAAGCATGAGTATTTCATCTTCATTTCTTAATTTTCACAAGCAAGGTTGTCAATATAAAGTAGCCATGTATTTTAATGTTTTCATTGTAAAAGTTTTATAGTTTTGTACACAGAGACAGCAAGTATACATGACCAAAAACATAACTAAAAGTTCTGATGGAGATTTACCAAATGACAATTAACACATTCAGAAGAATACTCTCCTGATTTTTACTTTTCAAAAAGCCATATTTTTAACAAAATCTTCCAAATAATCAAAACACAAAAAACCTGTTAGAAAAGTAAAAAAAAACATAAATAAAACTTCTTGTTTTAATACTCCCAGTTCTGCCAAATATCAGTTGGATTATAACAGCTATAGAAAGAAAAGTACAAGAAGGGTCAACGAATGGACTCCAGCTATGGTCAAAATTCTGCCCTAGGACGTGCATGCATAGCTTCAATTGACTGACCTTGGAATCATATATACATTAGATTGCACTGAGGCATCCCGATGGAGATCAGGACATCACTGTGCTAAGCATTGTATGGACGTATAATAAGTCAGTCCCTGCCCCAAGGAATTTACAATCTAACATGCTTACTGACTTTGTTTTCCTGTTTTACCTGAGACTGTTAATTTCCCTTTTGACAAAGAAATGAGGCAATGATATTGAAGGGGACGATTTTCCAAAGTAACCAGTAGGAACTGGGTACCTAACACATCTGTGAACTTGAAATTCTCCCCCTGAAGTGATATCTTGCAGACATGGCCTTGACATCTGAACTGGATGTTTCTACTGGACTTAAACTGACGAGACGGCATGCAGTGTAAAGTAACACTCTCAGATGTGATGAACTGGACCAGTCATTTTCAACTGTCTGATAAAAAAAAGAACAAATTTCAGCAGTTCTGGAGAGCTGACTGTCTTTGCCACCCTATCAGCAGCTCAAAAGTTAATTCCTGGATCGATGCCCAAAAGGAACAGGAAATTCAATGGCTAATGAAAGATACTGACTTCTCATACAGAGGAATTTAAACTATCTGTTACTCCTTCTGCTCTTTGTTTTCTCTTTCTTTTATTCCATAGATTTCTGTCCTTGTCTCTCAGTTATCTCTTGTAATGGTGCTGACTGAGCCGAATGGAAAGCTTATCAATGAAAAAACAACCAGAGTCCTGTAGCACTTTAAAGACTAACAAATTTAATTTCTGTAGGCATAAGCTTCCGTGGGCTATAACCCACTTCTTCAGATGCAAGAAATAGAAATCCAAAGGCAGGTAGGTATATATATACATCCAAGTTTAAGGAACAATTGTGCCTTTGGATTTCTATTTCTTGCATCTGAAGAAGTGGGTTACAGCTCACGAAAGTTTATGCCTACAGAAATTAAATGTGTTAGTCTTTAAAGTGCTACAGGACTCTGGTTGTTTTTGCTGTACACAGACTAACACGGCTACCCCTCTGGAACTTATCAATGAAGATGACAGGGTTTTATACCTGAGTTTTCAATCTGCTTTACTGAGTATATCAAAATAAACTCTTTTAAGAATAAACTAAACCAACAACGGACTAATATTGTGAGACTCTCAGCACTTAGCAGGATTGGGTCCTATGTGATCCAACTTTTTGGCTAGCTACAAATTTGGCCTATTATCACAGCAGCACCTACTGACCTTGCTTCATGTGGCTGGAGGGCAGAAATTCAACAGGCTTATCACAAAAAGCAGTTTTCACAAGTTTGCTCTGAGCCTTCCATGTCTCTGTGGAATGACACAGGGAATTCTGCAGCTGAATTTCTTGAATTCTGTATCACTAACCAGTTTGAAACAACAGAATCCTGACGCTCCCGCATGCTATTTTTTAAGTCGACGAATAAACTAATAGTAGCTGTACTGTCTATCTCTCAAACCCACATCCCCACTACCAACCAAATTTTAGATTCTCCGACTCTTCCAGTTGAAATTATAGAAAATAAGGTGCAAGTTAAATTTTTCGACTCTCCCCAGAATACAGACGTCTTCCCAATACTATTACAACATTGGACTCTCTCGCGACATAGGAAAGTGCCCAACACACAGCACCTTAAAATTCATGTGCATCTTTGTCTATTCCATGCACATCAGACACCAGGGTAGCTGAGAGCTGTATTCTGTTGTGAGATCCAGAATACAAATCAATAAATACAAATAAATTCTGTAGGGCATTCATTTGCAAAGTCACAGACAACAGAGAACTCATGACAGCAAGAGGCAACTTTTTGTATTACAACTCTCTGCACTACCGGGTCTTTCAAAATACTATGTCCAAGCAAGAGAATCAATAAAGTGTTCATGATATCATCCTTTGATCACACTCACTCTAAGAAGGTTTTTGATTGACCAGTGGAATGTTGTAAGACTGGAAATGGACCATCAGTATGTTTATTCCTTTCTGAGAGAGACCCAATGCGTAGTAAATCAGTACAAGGATTTTTAAATGCTGGATCTTTCAGGTTTGTAACTTGTTCTGATCCTTTTTGTCATCGCTCATAATAATCCAGTATTTTGTCCACGGGGGAGCTAGTGATATCTTTCTGGCCTGTAATATCGTTAGTATGAAAATGACACACAGACCTCTGTTTGCTTTTAGTTGAATCCAGGAGGCTGGAGCACATGTATTTTGAGGACAGGCTGAGGGAACTAAGCTTTTTTAATCTGCAAAAGAGAAGAATGAGGGGGGATTTGATAGCAGCCTTCAACTACCTGAAAGAGGGTTCCAGGGAGGATGGAGCTAGGCTGTTCTCAGTGGTGGTAGATGACAGAACTAGGAGTAATGGTCTCAAGTTGCAGTGGGGGAGGTATAGGTTGGCTATTAGGAAAAACTTTTTCACTAGGAGGGTGGTGAAGCACTGGAATGGGTTACCTGGGGAGGTGGTGGAATCTCCATCGTTAGAGGTTTTTAAGGCCCGGCTTGACAAAGCCCTGGCTGGGATGCTTTAGCTGGGATTGGTCCTCCTCTGAGCAGGGGGTTGGGACTAGATAACATCCTGAGATCCCTTCCAACCCTAATCTTCTCTGATTCTATGTGCTGCCATCTTATTCCTCTCCTAGAGTCTGACAGTGGAAGAGATATGGATGAAAGAGGTGAAACTTAATGAAGGCAAAACAGAAGTGATACTGAAAGGCTGAGGGATATCTCTAGAGGGACTGACTGGGGGCTCTGACTGAGACTTCTTTGGGAGTTGTATTCACAAGCTCTTCCAGTATGGTTGACTGTCTCACAGACCTAAGATCAAAGTCTCTCTTTGATTAAGAGATGATGGAGGCGGCACAGAGAGGGATGCCTTTTTCTATCCACAGCTGACCTCTGCGGTGTGGACCCCGCCACACTGACACTCACCTTTGAAGCAGGAAGGCTCAATAACTGTGATGCACTCTACCTGGTGTTGTCAGTCAGTTAGGGTGTGCGTGCTGGTGTGAGTTCCCCGCTGGACACCGTCTCAGCTTCTGCAGCTAGCTGAACCGACAGACCTCGGTAAGCACGTCCCATAAAGTACCACCGACTTGGTTAAGCGGCAAAAGTGCTCGGCTCGGTTTATTACAAGTGAAGCGCAGTGCTAGCGCCCCATAGGACCTACAGGTACACTAGGACATGTATGCTCATCACAATGGACAGGCTCAGTTAATGGCGGGCTTTCCGTTATCCCCTTGGCTCGACAAAGATGTCCCTGAAGGATCCCTTTCTTATAGCCTGATACAAACAAGTTTTACTTTGCATCTCTGACCTCGGCTATTGTTCCACATCTTTCCCCCAAATCAAGCACAACATCTACATCCATCATCCTGTCTCCTCTATCTGAAGGTCGAGGTGTTTCTGTACTGTCTCTCATGATTGTGTTTGTGTAGTGCTGTATCTTGAGGAGAGCCTGTACTGCCTCCCAACCCTGTATTTCTGTTCAGGGAGCATTTGTACGGTCCCCCAGGATTGTGTTTCTGCAATCACCATGTATCGGGGGAGTTAGGACTACTATTACTTTTAACAAGACTGTGCTTCTGTTACTGCTCCATAGGAATGCCAGTGCATTTTCTGCCAAGTTCCTGTGAACTTACAAACAGGCTCAGAGCTTGACTTCTGCTAACCAAAGCAGGGCTTGACTGCTACGTTGGTTCAGGCCTCAAACCCCATACCTGGCCTGTTATACGAGGCCTCGGGCTGTCACGTGCTACTATACCTGGGGCTCCGCAAGAAAAGCAGCCACAAACCTCAGCAAGGGCGAATGCAGCAGTTTTGCTCATCCAAATGGTGCAGGCAGCTATGAGCCTGAGTGCGCTATGCTGGCCTCCTACGTGCTTCCTGATACAACTCAAGGCATTGGTTACGCTCAGTAAAGCACTAAACATTCCAGGACCGAGCTGTCTGAAGCTTTTCTCCTTTTGGCCCCAGTGCAGCCACTACTCTTGCCGTCTCTTCTGAGAGCAGAAGTCTCCAGGTCTGGTGGCCTCTGGAACTTACTCCCGAGGGCATTTCACCAAATGTAATTACTGCGGTTTTTCATGTCCACACTACCCGCTTTCTGCTGGTGGTGTGCATTCTTACCAGGAGCACTTGCATCGCTGAAAGTGGGGCAGTGGGGGGGGCCTCACAACTGGAGGACCCTGCCCCAGGGCTGACTGGGGTGGTTCCAGCAGTGAGCCCCGCACAGGGCTGACAGCTGACAGGCGATGTGAGTAACACAGTGTCTACCCGGACACTGCGTCACCCTAACTACATCGACCTAAGCACTATGTCTCTCACGGAGGTGGAGTTATTAGGTCGGTGTAATAGGCGACTTACCTCGGTGGGAACAACATTGTAGTCGTGGCACCTACAGAGTTAGGTAAACATAAGCTGCCTTACGTCAACCTACCTCCATAGTATAGACCGGGCCAGAGACATATATGGCTGATCAGACCGTTCCTTATCTGATGGAAATGCCGCTGCAGCCGGCTATTAGGATTCTTTGTAAATGCTGTTAAAAAAATTGTAAGGTACTCGCATGCCACAGCAATGGACACCATTTCTAAATCTGAAAACAAATATATAAGTAAATCGCCTGATTTGTATCATTTTGAAAGAAACTGGATCTGAAGGAACTGCGATTTCATCACTCAGTAATGAAAAATGCCACACCGTCAATATGAGAGCTTCTGAGAGATTTATTGCAGTGCTAAAGGCTTATCTTTGGATCAGCTTTGTGCTTGACTTTTTTTATTAAAATTACTGTAATTTGATTACAATGACCTAACAGTTTGAATGTCTCGTCTTTCTACCTCCCAGTTGGTGCCTTCTGTCTCTTTCTGATATTCATCACTTTGTAGCAAACAAGGAAACACAAAAAAAGCTCCTCATAATCCCAGACAGAGGACAGTCCACATTTCTGTGATGACATTTCAGAAGAGCAAGCCCAGGATTATAAATGTGCAGCCTATGTATTGTCAAGATCAATAGCCCAAGTCAAATCAGAAACATCTAGCAATTACAGTGGTTGCAAATAAAAGTGTAGTAAAGCAGTCTTGAATTATATAATAGTTATTGGTAAAAACAATCAGTAGACCAGTCACATCACTTAATGCACTACTGGAAAACCCTGAGGTGCTAAGGTGATGGTCTAGAATGGAACAGAATATAGAGTACCCTTGATCTTCCTGAAATCCAGAGTCCCAAAGTCCTGCCAGGAGAGCAGTCTACAGTCATTTTATGATTGATTAGACTAATGAAGAAGACTGCAACTTACTGATGCTTTCCTAGGAGATGGCAGAGTTATAATGAATGGTGGAGAATGGAAGGGAGAATTCTGTCACAAAGGGAGAACGCATTTTGGGTCTAACTTAATTTGTTACCGATCAAGAGTTTGGCAAATAATAAAAGGAGATGTGATGCAGATGTTACAGGATTTTTAGGGCAGAGGAACACTCATCGGATGAATAGACTAAGGAAGCAAAATTCTTCTGTGAAATCAGGGTAAATCCTCCTTGAGATACCACTGAAATACCTGCTACCACACTGACGAACTGTTGATATTTCTGGTTTGTATAACAGCAACAATATGCTAAGTGCTGAAAAATGACAATAATACAAAGACAAACCTGCCTAGAGATTTTACATTTGGATACAGACACAGAGCAGAAAGAGACACACTGGGAGGAAGATGCTTATATTATAAACTATATTTAAAGATAGAAGATGGGAGTAAGTTAATCAGAATACTATCAAGTAGCCAAGAGTTTTGGAAGGGTTATAAACTCATACTTCAGGGCAAGAACCAACCTCCAGCTTACAGGGTGTAGGGAAAATCTTCCCCTAGGTTTACCCCATAACTACCCAGGAAGGAATTTCTTGCACCTTCCTCTGAAGCATCTGCAACTTGCAAGAAAGAGCACTTGATTAGCTGGATCCACACCACAAAACTGTTAGCCAGTTAGCTAGTAACCGGCAGCTCGGTTGAAATGGCCGGATGTAGAGTGAACCAGGTCTGGGATAGAGAAACAAAACAGGAAACAAAAGGAGAAAATATTCCTATCAGATTCAGTTCTGCTCTACACGTCAAATGTAGGTAGCCACAGCTACCGTGCTAAGGGGTGTGAAAAAAACCCACATCAACCTGAGCATCATAGCTACATCAACCTAACCCTCAGCACAGACACAGCTAGCTCCACAAAAGAATGCTTTTCTTGACCTAGCTACCGCCACTCGTTGAGGTGACATTCCTACAGTGATGGGAAAACCCCTTCCATTGCTGTAGGCTGCATCTGCACTATGCCATTACAGTCCCCATAGTGTAGATGCGGCCTGTGGCTAGATTAGAAGACATGAGTGACCTCAATCTGTCAGGCTCTCAACTGCGCAGTCCCAGTGCTGGGAAACCAGCCTTTGCACATTCTCTTTCTCCATTTGGAATTATTAGCAGATTTTGCTAAGCAATTTTCTAGGAATGAGACTCTCTTGGGAATACATTAGCACATTCTCTCTTTGCCATCAGGATGAAGGGGGCAGAGGAGGGGGGAAGGAGAGAACATTCTATTCAGCTCAACCTTATGGTGATATTGCCAGTAAAAGACACTAACTCATTAGCACATAGACAGAAAATTAGCCAAAGCAGATCAATCAGCAATTGAAATAATCTACATTTTCTCATTACATTTTGTTTTGAAAAAAAAAAAAAAAAATTACAGTGGGAGAAATCCTGACCCCATTGAAGTCAATGGGAATTTGGCTATTCACTTCAATGGGTCCAGGATTTCAACCACCTCCTCAAAAATTAAATAAAATAAAATACTTACGGTTTTATGAATGCACAAGGGAATTACATGGAGATTCGCTTGTGCAGAGTCTTTCTGCCGGTCTAGCCATTGGCATCGACTATATAGAAAGAGTCGCATCTCCAGGAAAAAAAATGAAAAAAGTTACAAAATAAAAATGGGGGGGATCCTCAGCTTCTAGCCACTTTGTGCCACTCCAGCTCGGAGCTGTGGTGGGACAATCTTTGTCTTTCTTCCTAGAGATCACCTACATGAGGGATTGCAGGGACTGCAACAGCAGGTTTTGATTCTCCGAGGCGCACTCCCTTCTGCAAAGACTTCCCGCAGAGCCACTGGATCTCAATGGCGTCTGATGGAGCATGGGCTGTACCGGGGAAGTCTGGAGTAGCCATGCATCTCAGTCATTATCCTGAACTCTTCATCTGGCATTGCCTCAGTCAAAGGCACAGGCTACGCTAGGAATGTTTCTCACCATTGCTATCACTCATTTAGAGAAGGCTCCGACAGCTATTTTAAGCACCCTGAGGCATGGACCTGCTCTGAGCACTTGCTTTCAACATGCCCTCACAACCTTAGCCCAAGCTGTTGTCTGCACTAGCACTCCCAACAACAGTGGAGCTGCATATTCAGTATAAATGGCAGGAAACGTTAGCAAAACAATTCACTGCCTTAGAAAACCTCCTGGATATCAGATGGGTAGCATCAAGTGAGAGATCCATTAACAGCCCTCTGGAATGCTTATCCTTCCTCTCCATAAACCTAGACAAAGCCTCCACTGTCAAAGACAGAGAAGCAGAAGAGCCCAACAAATACAAGGGCATAAAGCATCTGACTCCCGTTGAGTCCATGTATAATCTTGGAAACAAATTTGATGGTGTATCTGAACTGGGAGAGTTTGACACTCCTGGACGCTCATGCATTAACACCAGTATAGATTAGTGTATTTGCACTGAAGGTCAACGATCCAGGACCATATTCTAGACAGGCCTTATGCTCCATGTAATCTCACAATGTTGAGCTGTGCCTGAGATGAAGGTGTTCAAATACTCCCTGAACAGTCTTTCAGGCAAACATCAAGGACACCTTGACTTCTGACATTTGATGTTTATACAAGTGAATGTCTACTTGTGGCTGGCTACACGAAATACCTGAACATAGAAAAACTCTTTTAGTAACTTGGATATGCTGTATGAGGACAACATGCCTCTGAGGAAAATGTAACAAATGAAACAGAATCCACATGGTCAATGTTTTTTTGAATTTTGAAATGTCAATGAAATTTTCCATTGAAATAAGAAATTTCTATTTCATGTGGGGGAGAAAATGAGTACATTTTCCCTCATTTTCCCATCACCCCTATTTACAAGGGTTCAGCCTACCCAGACGGGGGAGGCGCTGCACTGCCATGTATCTGAGAAGACAGACAGCTGTGGGTGCAACAATTCTTTCTTCCACAGCTGAACCTGAAAGGGGATTCCCCACTCCAATAGACATCTGCTCCAGCCTTTCAGGTGACAAGATTGCTTCTCTGTAATGCTGTATGTGCATCATGTTAGGGCATCTCTTTCATCCAGGAAAGTTAGATTATTACTTTGGGGTATATGATCAGCTCATGCCGCTACAGCCAAAGCATGAAAGAACAACAACAAAAAAGAAGAACAGTCGCATTATAAATATGCTTGTCTACTGCAAGTGGCATTTTGTGACTAATATGTAGGCCATGAGCAGAGTTTGGGACAATACCACCGCTCTTCATTGTCCCACTAATCTGCCTCCAATACTCAAAACTCTCCCTCTGTTATTCAGAGCTGTCTAATTTTCTTAGTTAGATGAATCAAGGAATACAGGAACCTCCCACTTCAGCCCAAGAAATAGAACATAAAACACCAAAAACTATTCATATCAGTTCATTTTGCAAGTGTAAATCTGATTACCATTCCCTTTACCTGCAACAGAATTTAGTTTGTAATTTTAAAGTGATGTCTATTTTTTTTAATTAACAATTATGGGATTTTTTTAGTACTGAAAGTTCAAAAGTAGTTCTTTTAAAAAAATGAAAGCCAACATTATTCTTTTGGTGTGTCGATTGATAGATTCCCAAATCACTGCTGTCATCATTCAAGAGTATTTTGGTTGATGTGTTTTTAACAGAACTGGGAGCAGTAGTAAGTATACAAATTTGTTTCTATTAAACAGGGCTTGAAAGCAATCAATATGTGCCTATGTGCTGCTGTCTTCTTATCCAGAATCTCTGTTTTTCCTTACAAGAAACCTAAACAAACAAACTAAAACCAAATCTCTAGCTGATGTGTGCTAAGAAAAGTTCAAAAATGGGAAATGAGTGTGTAACTGATGCAGAATTGAGCCTGTAGAAAGAATGTAACAATAGATCTGAGAGGTGCGGACTGCCCCATTCACATGATTGAGGGATTAAAAACAAATGTCTAGTTATGACAAAATATTTGTAAACATGGTTATCTATTTCATTATCTCTGAAAACTCGTGGTGGTCGCAGAAGGTCCTGGACGACTGGAAAAAGGCAAATATAATGTCCATCTTTAAAAAAAGGAGGAATAGAAGCCGGGAACTACAGACTAGTCAGCCTCACCTCAGTCCCCAGTAAAATAATGGAGCAGATCCTCAAGGAATTCATTTTGAAGCACGTGGAGGACAGGAAGCTGATTGGGAACAGTCAGCATGGATTCATCAAGAAAAGTCATGCCTGACCAACCTGATTTCCTTCTATGATGAGATGATTGGGTCTGTGGATGTGGGGAAAGCAGTGGACATGATCGAGCTTGACTTTAGCAAAGCTTTTGATATGGTCTCCCACAGTATTCTTGCAAGCAAGTTACAGAAGTATGGGTTGATGAATGGACTATAAGGTGGATAGAAAGCTGGCTAGATCATCGGGCTCAACGGGTAGTGATCAATGGCTCAATATCTATCTGGCAGCCAGTAGCAAGCAGAGTGCCCCAGGGGTCACAGCCTTAGAGCTGGTTTTGTTCAACATCTTCATTAATGATCTGGAGAATGGAGTGCATTGCACCCTCAGCAAGTTTACGGATGACACTAAGATGGCTGGAGTGGTAAATGTGCTGGAGGGTAGGGATAAGATACAGAGTGACCTAGACAAATTGGAAGATTGGGCCAAAAAAAATCTGATAAGGTTCAACAAGGACAAGTGCAGAGTCCTGCACTTAGGATGGAAGAATCCCATGCACAGCTACCGACTGGAGACCGACTGGCTAAGCAGCAGTTCTGCTGCAGTTTTGGAAAAATTGGAGAGTCCAGCGGAGGGCAATGAAAATGATTAGGGGGCTGGAGCATATGACTTAAGAGAAGAGGCAGAGGGAACTAGGCTTGTTTAATCTGCAGAAGAGAAGAGTGAAGGAGGATTTGATAGCAGCCTTCAAGTACCTGAATAGGGATTCAAAGCAGGATGGAGCTAGGCTGTTCTCAGTGGTGGCAGATGATAGAAAAAGGAGCAATGGTCTCAAGTTGCAGTGGGGGAGGTCTAGGCTGAATATTAGGAAAATCTTTTTCACTAGGAGGGTGGTGAAGCACTGGAATAGGTAACTTAGGGAGCTGGTGGAATCTCCATCCTTAGAGGTTTTTAAGGCCCAGCTTCACAGAGCCCTGGCTGGGATGATTTAATTGGGGTTGATCCTGCTTTGAGCAGGGGGCTGGACTAAATGACCTCCTGAGGTCCCTTCCAACCCTCATCTTCTATGATTCTATCATTCAGTCCTCCCGGAAGGAGGTGGAGGGTTACAGATCTGCACAATGGCTGCCCAGGCTGCGGTTACACCTCAAATTGCAGTGTAAGTACACCCTGATTCTACTGAGTCTTTCCTCAAATTCTGTTTGCAGTCTATTGTGTTGATTGAAAATGATTGACACAATTGAAAACCCATGGCCAAGAGAAAAGCTTGTTTCTGTTTTTGACTGCTTCTTGGCACCTTTCAGGTGACATCATCTTCATTGAATTAAATTCCAAAAACATAACAATTGTGATAAGGTTCCTCCCACAGCAGAATGAGGCATTTTAACAAAATGCTAAAAATATTCTCTTTCATGACTTTTTTTCCCTTTGCTTTTGTTTTGTATTTAGCAGAGTCTGATATGTGAGCTGTGTTGCAGATGAGGTCATTGTTTATTACAAGATAAGCATAATTGAAAATACTAAATATCTTGATTAGCAATGAGCCTTTATAAGATGTCTTATGCATGCTGCCTTCGGGCCCCATTCACACAATCATGTCAATCCACAATAAAAAAGGTCATCACGTGGTTCCAGGAGAGTCCTCATTAGCAATTAACTATAGGCACATCATCATCATCTGCAGTTTCTTTGCCAATCTATGCTGCCTGTACCTGCATAAGGGCTCAATTAGAAAGCTAAATCCAGCACTGACATAGCTCAAAAAATAATGATTGAACTTGATAAAATCTGGTCCTCACCAAATCACCCATGCCAGAAAACATAGAGAATTAGGTGTGGTTGAATGCATTTGATTAGCATCCATGCCCCTGGCTGATCTTCACACTAGAGAGAGGACCTAGAATAGGCTATTAAAACTCAACATTTGCCATTGTACTGTGACCGATGTATTTCCTATTCTAAGGAGGAAGATACTGTGGTTAACTGCATATATCTGGGAACAGAGAAGGGTAAGTTTTTAATGACCACTGACATCTCTGAGATGCAACTTTTGATTTCACATTTACACAGTAGGTGCCAGGTCAGACCTGGAGTCAAGCCAGGGGATCTTCTTTCAAGAAGGAAAAAAACCATCTGCATGTAGTGAGGGAATGTGGGTTCTTTGAATATTTGAGTTTTATGTACAATGGATGGGGTTTACAAAGGAGACAAATGGTGGCAAGATGCCCAACTCTCATTGAATTTCACTCCCTTGGGATTATTTAAAAATTCCAGCCCCTGAAT
Organism: Emydura macquarii macquarii; assembly: GCF_026122565.2. Lineage (NCBI taxonomy): Eukaryota > Metazoa > Chordata > Testudines > Chelidae > Emydura > Emydura macquarii. Next base: position 4,793,858 of record NW_027131688.1, read on the forward strand.
TTGTAGCCACCAGCATAGCTTTATTGACACAAACTTTTAGTGTAGACAAACGTTATAGTGATACAAGTGTAAGTTGTGTCTATACTGAAGTACCTGTGCCACATGGCTAAGTCTCCTGGGGACAGCAGGCTCAACCATATTCCTAAAGAAAACCCCTTCCTTAATCATCCCAGCAAGAACTGTTGCAATCTCTAAAATTTTGGAGGACAAAATGTTATTGTGAAACAATTCTTACTCGGTTAAACTTAATCAAATGTATGAGTCATGCATGGTAGCTATGTACAAATTGGCAATAAGCAGCTGTTTTACTTCTAAACACTTCATAAAAATATAGGCACTATAAATTACTTGCCTCCTGGTAGACCCAGATGCCTAATTGTTATAAGCGTTATTGTAGACTTGCTAAAGGAGCAGGGAAATGTCATCCGATGAATCACAAATCACTATTTATCCCAGAGAAGCTTTTCTGCAACCAATTTTTACTATGGTATTTTGGGATGCTTTGTAAATTCATTGTGGGATAGTCACTGGAATAGACGGTACCTGGATGTACGTAAATGGCAGCAAGTTAGTGAGAAAATTCCCAGGTAAACCTGCAATTTGCCAGGGAAACAAGCTAATGAAACTGAACTTTTGGAGTGGATGTTCTCTCACTCACGCAAACACACTCTCTCACTCTATGGGTACAATTTTCAAAAGTGCTTAAGTGACCTAGAAGCTTAAATCCCATTTTCAAAAAAAAAAATAGCTTAGACACTTAGGAGCCTAAGTTTAATTGAAAGTAAAAATGGGACACCTAAGTACCTAAGGCACTTCTGAAAATTGGACCTCATAGTCAAACATATATCCCTATTATCACATATAGCTCCGTTTTTATCACACTTCAAAAAGAATGTTGAAAAACTGGAGAGGGTTCAGAGGCCAGCTACAAGAATGATTAAAGGATTAGATGTGTCATAGTGATAGGCTCAAGATGGTCAATCTATTTAGCTTAACAAAGAGAAGGTTAAAGAGTCACTTGATCACAATATATAAATACCTACATGGGGAACAGAAGTTTGACAGAGGGCTCTTCAATCTAGCAGAAAGAGTTAGGAGCTAGATAAGATAGATTAGAAATAAGGCTGAGTATTTTGGTTTGTATTTTTTTAAACAGAGAGAGAGAGAGAGAGAGTAACTAACCACTGGAGAAACTTATGAAAGGTTGTGGAGGATTCTCCATCACTGGAAATCTTTAAATCAAGATTGGATGCTTTTTTAAAAAGCTATGCTCTAGTTCAGCCACCAGAGTTATTGGGCTTGAAGCAGTAATTAATTCGGTGGAGTCCTATGGCCTGTGTTATGCAGGAGGTCAAATGAGATGATCACAAAGATCCCTTTTGAACTTAAAATTGACGCATTTATGAAGAACACAAAGGGTAGCTTGGTGAGCCCTAGGAGGGAGTGGTTCTTGGAGGTCTGTAGACCCTGATCCAACAACCAAACCCGAATCTGTGTCTCTGGAGTAGATAAATGTCAATATATAAAGGTTGGAGCCCTGTATCTGAAACATTACAGAAAGGTTGCTGAGAGTCATCCGGACCTCTGACAACTACACCAAGTTGCTCACACCCATAGGTACTAAGAATAGTGCCATGTATGAGCCTGAGCCAATCAGCAGTGACTAGAGGGCTCTGGGAGCGAGGAGGAAGGATTCAGGGATGCTGGTGGTGGTCTCTTCAAACCTGCCAGTGAAAGGTAAAGGCCCAGGCAGGAAAACATGAACCCTGGAGATAAATTCATGGCTGTGCAGGCTGCACAGGATGGCCTTGGCTCCAATCACGGGATGCTACTCTGGGAAGGAAAACTTTTGGGAAGAGATGGGTCCATCTGACCAGAAAAGGGAAGTGTGTCCTGGGACACTGACTACCCAGTGAGGTTGTCTATACTAATAAGGAGGACTTTAAACTAGGTTCAAAGGGTCCAGGTGACCATATTCAGCTGGATTCAGGTTTGGACCTGTCACTATTTGGAGGCACTCATACTAGCAACCGTAGGACCATCACTGTAGTGTGTGAGTGTCTTCCGTACACTTCATGGAATCTCTGGCACTTCTCCCTTTTGGAGGGGTAACTCTGCTAGGAGTAGGTGGGCATAATTTAGTGAGGGTGGACTCGGTTTGTTGTTTGGAGACAGGACCCAACTCCCATCATGTTGCACCAAAAACCTCAGTTTTCAGAGAGATAAGGGTTATGGTGAGTGAAGAACTTACACTGATTAGTCTGGTAAAGAAAGAAAGAAAGAAAACTAAGACAGCTTCTTTGAAGGACAGTGAGTAATTCTCTCTTACTCTTCCATATTATAGGTACCAACCCCAACTCCCCACCCAGGTAGTTTCAGCAACAGCAACCTAAAGACAATTGGAGCCAGGAGAAAAGACCACCTCTGCCTAACCCCCACAGGCTTCCACTAACAGATAGACTGACACACACCAACTCCCCGAGAACAAATGGCAGTGTGTGTGTGTGTGCACACGCTAAGGGTGGGGAGAGAGATGCGCAGCTGACAAACAACGAAGCCAGTGCCGTTCAACTTCCTCCCACTCATCCTGCTGAAACTAGAACTAGACCATTACAGCGTCATTGCCGCAGAAACAAAGCGTAATAAGCAACACCAGACACCTCTGGACCAGCAGAAGTGAATCGCTTGGAGCAGCAGCATTACCCATTGTGATTACCATCCTCTCCTTTCTCCAATGCCAAGGTTGGGTAGGGCTGAGGTTAAGAGTAGATTCCATCCACTTCTGATTTGATCCTGCAGGGGCTTTTATACACTGTGTTATGTCACTGTCTCCTTGGGCATCCAGGGCCTCTCTGACCTTGCACTCTTCTGCAGAGAACAGTTTTTAGGCAGTCGTTATGGGGTCACACTAGCAACATGGTCAAACCTTTGCAGATGGTTTTTTATTATTGCAGTCACACACTGTACTTTCACAGTCTTCTACAGATTGTGTCATTTCTTCGTCTATCTAGCCTTGTCACACCTACAAGACAGTGCAGGCACCTCATCTCAAATGTTTTCAGCTTTTGCTCCAGTCACGTGGGTACAAAGAGCATTCTATATAATCTGGTTTTAGCTTCTCTGGACACTGATTTAAGGTTCCAAATGGTTTTATTCAAGCATTCGGACATTCTGCTGGCAGTACCTATCTGCTTGTCGATGTCATCTTCATTACCCCGTTCAGATCAAAAGACAGGCATGTCCATACTGCCATCCCAATACCACCGCACAACTCCCTGAATCCCTGCTAACAACTTCGTAAGGTAACATGATTTAATTTGTGGATGAAATGATCTTATTTTGAGCATATTTTAAAATTTTGTTTCTACTTACTATTCTTTGAAGAAAAAAGGAAAAACAAATCAATGTGCATAGAAGGTTTACGCTTCAATCAAGAGCACAGGCTGGATATATTATTTGGTGTATGGTAAACAAGCATCCTTTTTTGAAACTCAACCGGCTTCACCATTGTTCATCTTGTTGATTTAAATGTTTCTATTTCAATGTGCCGTAATTAAAATGTTAGTGGTCAATATTTCCTTGAAAGCTACTCAAGAAGGTTTTATTCATGTGTAATTGCTTTGTAGATAATGCCAGATTAAAACAATCAAACAGCTGGCAAATAAGCCCTCTGTTGGGATATTTTAACACATTTCATGTGTTTCTACTTACTTTTAAATCAGCCCGTGCCATTCAGTATTTTACAGATTCTCAGTAGTATTAGGTTGTGTAATTTCATAAAGGCAATGGGGCTAATTCTGCTTTTAGGTACTTCAGTGCAAATCCAAAGTAAATCAGTTGAAGTGGATGGGAATACATCAGTGTACATCTTGTGTAAGAACATGACAAATCTGGCCCAATGCCTTCACAACCAGCACAGTTTCCACTCACGGCTGATGAGTTTACACAAAGATAGGCTAAATAATGGACTACAGATTTAGTTTGAAATTTCCACTCTGGAAAGGAACTAATTAATATTTTTACTGAAATAATTGCAATTCCACCAGCCTGTGGTGCAACAATTTTTCTTCTTTTAATTAGGATCTGTATTTTCAAAAACTTATTAATATGCATGACTAATAGTGGATGTATATCTGTTTGTTAAAGAATTAAACTCAATTCTTTGATTAATACAACAATTAAATACTACAACCACAGCTCTTTCAAATTAGTCTTGTATGATTTCCTCCCTTTAAACTATCCCTCCTTGGGCTCTGAAATCCCGCAAACTAAACTGGGTCATGTCTAGCCAACACCGGCATTTAAAGAAAAGGTAGAATGGTACATACGCAGATTCAAGATGTGGCACTCTTCTGTATAAGTCAATATTGATCAGATGCTGACCTGCTTGAAGTATCTTTCAGAAGAGATACAAAACCTGAGGTCCCAACCATTTGGAGCCATTAAAGATCCCACTGTACAGTATGTAAGGTAGAGTTGCTATGTGTCAAATTCCAGTGGGGCCTATATTCCGACTTGTGTTAGTGTTATCATCTGTACTGCAGCCACAAAAGGGTGCTCCATGAAACCTCATCAGCGATACATTTTTATCCTGAAAAGTGCAGGCCGGCGCACACACTTGAAACTCAGAGAATTCTACAAAACGGCTGGACAGACTTTAAATATTTTCATATTTTAAAAATGATAGTCTAAGAGCCCATATGTGCAGGCCAAATGTTAGCTGCATGCAACTGGAAATAGTTTGCGATATTAGGATTTTGAAATCCCAGGTTTGTAATCTATGTACGTTGAGTTTAAATACTGTACTAAATATTTTGCTATGATAGTGAAACAAGCGATGGAGACTCGAATAGCTCTTTAGCAGCAGCGGCCTATTAGGCACCATGAGAACGTCTGGTATGTCTAGAAGTTTTATTCTGCCGGAAACATCCAGTGTGGAGGGTGATTGGAGTTTCAGATAAAGTCAGCCAAAACACATACAGATATAAGCTGGCACCCGACACAGGAAATTACACAGTAAAATGGAAAGGAATGTATTCAGTTTAGATACCCAGAGTTGGAAGTGTCCTTACCAACTACCAGAAGTTATGGATGACTAAAATCAGAAGTCCAAACTTGATTTGCAGTATCACAGCGTAACTAGAGAGTCCTTTTAAGGATATACATAATTTTAGTTTTGCTAAGCCTATGGAAGATGGACCATTCTAAAAAGAGAAGAACATTTGAATGAACTTGTACCTGAAGTTCGTCTGCAAACACATTGACAGCAATGTATTTTAACAGAATACTACTTGTTTTACCACAGGAAAATATTCTTCAAAAGAAGATAAAAGATGTTACTGTGATCTTCCATACTCCCTACCCCAGTGCCCTAATTAGTCAATTTGCAAAGTATCAATTTTCCATAATAGATTGCATGAACTGATGGTGCAGAGTACGGCATGTCTATACTTTTATTTCTTCCTCTATGACTCCTTGGGGTGAAAATGGCAGTAAGCTACCGAGCAGACCACCATTGGAATGTTATTGGTTTAGCTGAGGTTGCCAAAAGATACACTGAAAACCACAGCTCAGCGCAGAAACTTAGACGTGTGTTTTTCTGGAGAAACACAGATTATAGAAAAGCCTGTAGCTGTATATCTTTGCCTATTTGCCTTTGTATATTCTTTGCAGGAAGGCTATTTAAAAATCCATCAGAACTCTGAAAAAATATTCTATTAGGGATTTTACAATTCCAACCTATACTGCCTAAAAAAATCCCGAACTATTAGGCAAACCAGCATAATTTCACATCACCCTTCAGCAGGTTTGTCAAGTCTTAAAAATAGCAACTGCGTTTAAAATTATTTTTAAACATCAGAAGTGAGAAACTCAGTTCCGCTAAACCACACCATTGGGAGTGAGCTGGTGAGTTTAAATGAAGCTGTCAGATATCCTGTCAGTTAAGGAGACGGACTCACATTTCTAAAAACTTTTGGTGGTCCTTCCTGACTGATACGGCTGCAATTAACATCTGAAATGCACCTCAGTGTAGCAATAAAAGAAATAATGAGGCTGTGCTCCAATAGCCTGCTAAAATGTCATTCTTCAGATTACCTCTCTGAGATTTCACTTGTCTGCCAAATCTCATCACTCCCCTCATTTATCTACCTCGTTAGCTCCAGACCACCGGCAGCATCTTAGAGAGAGATTCTCATTCTTCTGGGTCTTGTACTTATCATGTAAACAGGTCATGATAAATTCAGACCTGCTTTCCTTGCACTGTGCACCCAGCAGGGCAAAGAATAAAAAGTGCTGGAAAGCGGAAAAGCACACATTCCCTTCACTTCACTCTCATCACCGCCTGGGTGGCTTTTCATTCCTCAGCTAAAAATGGGAGCACAAAGACCCTTCACAACATAAGTGCAGTCAAATATGATAGACGTGTATTGCTCTTTCTTGTTCCAATTTACCATTGCTATATAATCCGATTCTTCATTATTTCACATTCAACACAGGCACTTCCAGTAGATGCCTGACATCCAACTGGTTGCCCCTAGTTTGACTCATTCTCTTATAAAACTATACAAAACAGTGGGTGTAAGTAAGTATGAATTATAAATTATGTGCAAACAAAATCAATTTGCAAAGGTTTAAGGGGACCAGCAAAGTCACACATGCAATATAAGACTGTTGTTTGCTGTAAATAGGACTCATGACCTTTGTATTCTTACGTTTATTTACTCATCCACTTTTCCTGTCTCCAAAAAATTCAGGGGGACTGCTTTGATGATATGTATTTCCTTTCTATCGTTGCTAATATGCTTTATCTCATCAATGAAGGAGTGCACATACATGCCCTCCCACACACACCAAAAAATAGAATCAGGAACAGGATGCAGTGGAAAATTAAACACAAGCAGCAATCCGCTAAGCGCATTGGCATTTGCACAATTCTTCTTGTGACAATATAGCTGGGGTCAGTAGTGGTAGTTGTTGATAAATCCAGATGTTCAGGACCCATTCAAACGGCCTTCAAAATGGCACATGGTTGAAAAGTGCTATAAACATCCTGATCGTTTGAATTCATCACGTGTGTCTTTCATTGTGCCTTTCTAACAGAAAAAGAATCTTGAAATAACATAAAATTAATTAAATTTGCTGCATTAAAATTTGCCTTATTAAAAGATGATGTTATGCAGTCCTCCTATATAAAATTGTTTACATCAATGCAAAAAATCAGCATAAATCTTAAACAACACATAAAAATAGGAAAATCTGAAGGGTGTTGCATTTGACCACTAAGTGTTTCTGCTGTGACCAGTATGTTTAAATGTAAAGACTCAATCACTACTGAGCTTGTGAAATTACTCTAATGTGAGTGGCACAACTGGCTGGAAATCCATAGTCAAAGAGCAGTTACCAATGCATTGCTGTCAAACCGGGAGAACATATCTAGGAGAGTCCTTCAGGGGTCAATCCTGGGTCCAGCGCTTTGTCTAAGTTATTAATGAAAATATTGACTATGATACTTATATGCTTATAAAACGGGTGGATGACACCGATCTGGAAGGGATTGTAAACATGCTGGAGGACAGGATTGAAATTCAAAAGGACCTTGACAAATTGGAGAATTGGTCTGAAATCAACAAGATGAAATTCAATAAAGACAAGTGCAAAGCACTTCATTTAGGAAGGAAAAAATCAAATTCACCACTACAAAATGGGGAGTAACTAGCTCGGTGGCAATACTGCTGAAAAGGGTCTGTGGGCTGTAGTCGATCACAATGAATACGAGCCCCAAAATGTGGTACAGTTGCAACAAAAAAAAAAAAAAAAAAGGAAAATATTCTAGGGTGCGTTAACAGTAGCGTCATATCTCAGACAGATGAGGCTCTGATTGCGCAGCCCTCACTTGTATGGTTATTCATGTGCAGGCTTGGGCCTGTATTTTATAAAGGTCACAGAGTTAAAAATTGCAGTGAGATAATAGTAGCAGTGAATTCCTTCATTTTCCCCTCATTCGGGCTGGCAGCCATAATTTGTGATAGACACTGGAACCAACGCAGAAGACCCATGAAACGTGTATAATCTAAATAGTCGAAAGCCTGGAGAATAAAAAGGTCCTTACCGCCATCTTACAAATGGGGTTCTGCAGCACAGGGATTAAGTAATGTATCCAAGGTTGCACAGGAAGTCTGTGGCACCGAGCAGAGCTGTGGTCCCACTCTAGTATCTTAATCACAAAGCCACCGTTTCCCCTAGTAGTCAGACATTGCTTTGCAGAGTGCTATGAAGACATACAGGCTGATATACAAATGAGCAGCTTTAGTCCCTGTCCTGCTGAACAAGGAAAATTAACCCCACACTTTTTTAAAAAACAAAAAACAAAACAAAAAAAACAAAAAAACTGCCATCTTCTGTCAATGTAACCACTCTGCTTCCCCATCCCCAACATACTGCGCCACTGCTCTCTCTTCAATAAACAGCCAGCAGGACCATTTTCAGAGATTAGTAATATTCCAATTTACAAGTTTGGCCTCAGACAGGGAACATTCAGAATACCTCAAATTAAATTTATACTTCTGTCCTGTTGAAAGAATACATTTATCAGCATCGGAAGGCTTTTAAATGCCTCCCATCTGCATAATATCTCATTTCAAAGTGTCTTCAGAAGACTAGTTTTATTGTGCCTTGCACGGGAAAGAAAGTAACATTTGGTCTCCTCATATTCTAATACTTACACTATTGCCTTTATATATATATAATTTACATTCTTTATTCTCGTCTTCCATCCAAATATTCATATCAGGATTTAACCATACCAAAGGGGCTTCTAATAAATGAAAAGCCAAAAAAGAAGATCAAATAATATATATTTGGATATTGCCAGATATCGTGGATGGAAATTAAAAATGGAATTTCAATAAGAACGCTTGAGTCTCTGCACACAGAATCAGGCAAATACAAGTCAGAGAGGCCACACAGATACTAATGAAGCAGCTGAACTATATTTTCAGTCCCTGAATTACACCTTAATTCCTGCAGCCAGGACAGATTGACAAACATTTGCAGAGAAAGTGAGCACCTTCACGTTATACCACTAGAAAGTGTGGGACTCGGAAGGTACACACCATAGAAACTAAAGGGACACAAAGTTTAGGCCACTAGAACAAGATTTTTATTTATTTCCTTCCTTTGCTCTGGCATGTAAGGGGAGTCCTACCTGCAAGCTAATAATGGCCTTCACGATTCATCCCCACCCACTCCAGCCTCCCAGTACACTGCAGATTTTATAGAGACAGTCCCAATATTTGAGGCTTTTTCTTATATAGGCTCCTATGACTCCCCCACCCTGTCCCGGTTTTTCAAGCTTGCTATCTGGTCACCCTAAATGTGGCTGATGTGCCGGGTCTTTGGAGCAGTGGGAACACAGAGCATGACAAGGATCATTTAAAAAAAAAAAAAAAACCCAAGAAATGTCTGCTGTTGGCATGAATTAAAGTCTCCTCGAGTTGATGATCAGACCTTGGCAAAATACTACTGGGGTATTCCTTTCACAGACAGCTTTATAGTGTGTGCCCACTGGGTGCATAATCCAGCCTAAATAAAATCACACTCCAGCAAATATCCTAAAAAACAGACCTTCGGGACCATTCCACATTTTCAGTGGAGTATTTTCAAAAAAATATTTCTCTCTATAAACATAATGCATTCTTTTTACTACTTACAACTTCATCTGCATTTTCTGTGTATGATGTTGGCCTCTTGCCTAGTTTGTCTTTATTTATGCCACCATAACGCTTCAAAGATTGAGAACAGTTAAGCATCCAAAGTCTCTTCTGGGCCTGCTGAGAATGCAGCAGGATATAAACATCACACCAGCTTCTCTGTTTATGACACTCAAGGAAAGAAAGTAATAATAATGCTGTTCGGGTATTATAGCTTTTCCATCAAACTAATATCGATATTCCATAGCAGTCAGATATGCTAGCCACAAAAAGAAAGGAAAAACATAATTTAGAGACTGCAGGGAAGTCCTAAATTATGAGTAGGCAAACAATTCCAGCCCCCTCCCCCCACTCTCTCTCTCTCTCACACACACACACACAAACACACACACACACACACAGGCTCGTATAATTTACAAGGCAATTCTTTAACACACTCCTATATAGGGACCTGAAAACACAGGATGTCAAAAAGCCGAGACACATCAAATTATATAAAGTACCACCTTCAGATTCACTGGAGGAGAAACTGACAGCATCTCCTCAATAATGGCTTTTATCTCAAACGTATGAATAAATCAGACACCGCACTGTCCTTTCAATCTCCAATTGAGAACTTATGGTACTAATTGCTTCAATAACTTTAGTGGAAGATCGCCAAACCAGGAATCTTTTTTCCATGCTAAACTCCCTGAATTCTTTACTTTCTTTGGTGCCAGGTGCATGTGGCTGCATCCCAACATTATGGTAAAAGTAAATCAGGAGCTCAAGCCTCTTTATCATTCTGGCAGAGTACATCATTATCTTCATCCAAACCAAAAATAGCACATGGGGAGAGGAAAACATTACTGCCTCTCCATCTTATCAAATTCAAATCCAGTATCCACTGGCTGTATATAATTATCCATATAGTGGGGGGAGAGGAGGCAGGGAGGGGTAAGAATGACCTCACACAGAAAGCAATAAACTGAAAGTAACTTGCCAATTTCAGCCAATTCTCCATCTTCCTATTATTTTACTTTCTTTACTGATTTGCTGCTAGGTACCCTTTTACAAAAAAAATTACATGAACCACCAACTTCTCCATGCTGCAGCACACACTACGTAAGAGCAAATTACACTTTAATATCTGTGGAGGTACATCTAAGTGGAACGGTATTAAAAGAAAAGGCTAAAATATAGCTGACCTTCCCTGGTGTTCGAAACACACAGTGTTACTTTTCTGAAGAAGTTAAAGTGTAATGCAAAGTAATTCTGCAGTAGCCCAGTGAAATCACATCCAGGATTTAATTAATTATTGACACCAGGTTGGATTCTGCATTTCACATTAGGATTTGTGCAGCAGGTGGAAAATTAGGGGTAAATTTGGACTGCTGCGTGTGGAGACTTAGCAATATGATTCCCATTAACATTAATGAGAGAGATTCTGCTCGATCCCAATGAGCAGCACTCAACAGCTCCCCTGCAACGTCTCTTTCCAGCCTGATAACGAAAGAAGCATTATGATCCTTCCATTAAAAGACTCTGGGCTCCCCTTTCATAAGGGGGCTGCTGAACACCAGTGATTGCACCTGCTAATGAGGGACATATCCTAAAGCAGGAGCTGCGTAGTGACTTTAGATCGTTAGTGTCCGACACACATTTATCTACAGCCCTGCACACTATGCAAGCTTCGGATGTTGGCTTTGTGGCAAGCTAACCTATCTAGAGACGGCAACTTTCTGCAGCTGGTCCCCAAACAACAAACCAGAAGTTCCATGACTCCATTTCTCATAATTCCAGGCTCATCCATCTCACAGCCTGGGCAATGCAGGCCATAGCTTTCCTGTGTGTAGTATGCTTGAGTGGCTGAGAAGCTTCCCAAGTCCCTTGGACTCCCCAGCGAGTAGGGTGACCAGATGTCCCAATTTTATAGGGACGGTTCCGATATTTGGAACTTTTTCTTATACAGGTGCCTATTACCCCCCACCCCGTCCCGATTTTTCACACTTGCTGTCTGGTCACCCTACTGGGGAGATGACTGAGGAACCTGGGAAGCTAAATAGCGGATACCACCTTCTCAGCCACCCAGGAACCTGCATGGCATGGAATAAATAAGCTTGACACAGGGGAGCGGCAGAGATCGCGAGTGGCAGGGACCTCGTGGAAAGGGGGTTGTGGAGGATAGTAGGATACTTATCTATCCTCCCATCTGCCTGGGCTCTTTTAAATTGCCGGGCCCCTGTGCAATTGCCCCCCTTTATCCGTTGCCCTGTCGGCGGGCCTGACAGCCACAGAGAGAGAGACACGCACAAATGGCAGGATACTTCAGCAGACGCTATAGGTGGAAAAAATATATTTTGCACTTCTATAGCACCCTCTTTCTGAGAATCCCAATGCCCTTCACACACATTATTGAATTAACTCTCACAAGAGCTCCGTGAAGTGGGTTCATGATAATTTTATCCCTTTCAGAAGGGGAAACTGAGGCACTGCGCTGGTATGTGGTTCACCAACATTCACATGAGAAACCTGAGGCAGAGCCAGGAACAGAGTCCAGAACTCTGGACGACAGAATTATTCATGCTCGTCTTGTGACATACAGTTAAATCGGTGTGCACTAAGAACATAAGAACGGCCATACTGGGTCCCACCAAGGGTCCATCTAGCCCAGCATCCTGTCTTCTGACAATGACCAATGCCAGGTGCTCCGGAGGGAATGAACAGAACAGGTAATAAGAACTACAATAACCCCACTGTGAAAATGCATGTCATCCATGGATGTCCTGCTCACCTACTCAGGAAGCAATGGCAACAGGATATTTGTTTGGGTTTCATTATTTCTACCCCCAAGCGTTTGCTCTAGAAATGTTCTGCTAAGGTTCAGACTACCTACCTAGATGCCTTTTTGTCATTCTTGCCTCTTCCTGAGCTTCCCCATCCAGAGGATTATTTGATGTACAAAGGAAACATGTTACGGCAAAGAATACAGCGTCAATCATTTTAAACTGCAGGGCACATCTTTTCAGTTAAGGGTAAAATTGTGTGCGATGAATATATTGGCAACACCCTGACCTCGCCTTTCTCAGGCTGTCAACTAAGGGAGAACAAGGAAAAAGTAGCAGTAAGTGTAATCCAACACGCAGCAAACAGTAAACACTAGCCTTTTTAATGCACACACAACACAGACTGAAAACCCAACACCCCGTATTGTATTTAACTACTCATATCTAAAGGAGCTGGTTCTGGAAACAGATTCTCAAGCAGAGACTTCAGTAAGTCTCAACACAAGAGAAAGAATCTTTGTGTGTAATATGGTTTTTCTTCATTTCAACACTGCATGTTACCTACACAACTTTTGCCTCTTATACAGCATGCAACATACTCTACATACGCATTCACAAAATCCAGTCAACAGTGTTCATCATCTTAATTTCCAAATGAATTTGAAACACCTTTTAGTCAAGGTTAACCTTTCAATCTATCTTCTGTTATTCTAGGTGTGCATCCTGGTCTTGAATGCATAAGGCTCAGTGGCATAAAAGGATTAGGTAAATATGTTAATACTTGTTAAAAATCTGGTAAATGCCCTGCAGGAACCAGAAATAAAACTCTGACTAGTTTTGCTTTTTTAAGCCACGAGTCTCACTTTATACCATCAGCTTTTTCCTTATAAAATGGGCCCTCCTCCAGAACCCAGGTAAATTTCTGAAGAGGAAAGTAAAAAGGCTTCCTCCAGGAGGAGGAAGGGGTGATTGGATGCGTGTCATGAGCACCTCCATAGAGAGGAGACAAAGAACTGACGTGTATGATGAAATGGCAAATGGATTTTGGATGGCTACCAAAAGCTGGCTTCTGTCCGTAATGTATAAGTTAGATTTTATGACGCGTGGGAGTGAGATGATACCATTCCAGGCAGATACATGCGAAAAAGGCAACCAAGAATTGTTACAATTTAACACCAGAGAGACTGGGAGACCCAGAAAAGATTGGGATGCAACCTGTATCTCAAGAAGCTTGTAGTAGGGGGAGAAAGGTGTGTCTCCAGAAACTAGCTCCTCAGGACAATAGCCATTACAGGTATGTTAATTACCTCAGACCTACAGCTGAGAAGAACTCCTCCTTCCTGCTTTCTAAAGGGATGGCAGGCGAGGGGAGCGGTTCTGGGGAGATTGTCTGTCTGATCATGATGGAGGCACAGAAGCTCTCCAGCTCTCCAAGGATGTGTGAGAATGTAGCAGATATGTTTTCTTTTTCTGTAGATTAGAATGAAGCTTAAACTGCAAGGAAGTTTAAACTCATAAGCAAGATGACTGACATTTCATTTTGTTTTATTCAATATTTCTCTGGGCTTTTATTCCTCAAATAAACTCACTTTACTGGGGGATCTTCTGTGTGTTGGGAAGGATTAACTCAGCTGTTCCACTGCCGAAGAGCAAGGCTGGCACAAGGAGCCCCACACCTAGGGACCTGCCAGGTGAAGGAGTGAGTGTGGGAGTTCAAGACACCCACCCGTTTTTTGGTCTAAAAGGGACACGGTCACAGGAGTCACCCTAGGGAAGGATTTTCATAGATTCAGAGATTCCAAGGTGGAAGGGAGCAACGTGCTCATCCAGTTTGACTTTCTATATTAACACAGGGCATAGAAGGTCCCCAAAATTATTCCTAGACCAGATATTTTAGGAAAAAATATCAATCTTGATTTAAATATCATCAGTGATGGAGAATCCACCACGATACTTGAGAAGTTGTTCCAATGGTTAATTACACTCACTGCTGAAAATGTACATGTTATTTCCAGTCAGAACATGTCTAGCTTCAACTTCCAGCCATTGGATCATGTTATATCTTTCTCCGCTAGATTGAAGAGCCCATTAATAAATATGTGTAATAAATACGTGTAGATACTGAGGGACAGAAAGCAAGTCAACCCCTAACCTTCGCTTTGTTAAAATAAACAGATTGAACTCTTTGAGTCTATCACTACAAGGCATGTCTTCTAATCCTTTAATCTTAATCTTTCTCGTGGTTCTCCTCTGAACCCTCTCCAATTTGTCAACGTCATTCTTGAAATGTGGGTACTAGAACTGGACACAGTATTCCAGCAGTAGTTGTACCAATGCTAAATACAGAGGTAAAATAATCTCTCTACTCTACTCCAAGGGGAGTTGGAATAGGTGAAAGAGGGCACCTCACCATGTGGGAGGTGAGAGACCAAGGTGCAACAAGAGGTACTGGTGGTCCAAATTTCACACAAGGATATGTTTCGATATAGGACTTCTGTATGTACCAGTGCTCCTGTATGCCTCCAACACTCCACACACCTTAGCTACTTGTTGTTGTTGCTTTCATAAACTCAAAGGACGGTTTGTTGAGAGTCCAGAAAACAAGCATCAATATCAGTTGAGCTCTTCTGGGTTTTAAATGTGAGGTACCTTTTATGATGGCCAAAAATATCCAACACTGGGGATTAAGAAGGTGTGAATGATTGCAAGGGATATTTTACACAGCCACACCATACCAAAAGTGTGAGAACTAAGAGCTTCATTTACACGTTCTGTGATTTGGGAAGGAAGGCTTCTGCAACCGCCCTTTCCGGAGAAATCAGTAAAAGCTTATGATGTGGTCTTTTTTTTTTAAATGTTGAAACAGTGTTTAGACTTCTAAAATTTCAACACATTTCTGCAAGACCTCTTTAAATGTGTATGCCCATCTGTGCCTTTCATTTCAGCGTAAAGAAATGAGTGTGGCCAGGTGCTCATCCTCCGAGAAAAGTGTGGAGGAAGTAATATCTGTGCTTCCGCATAACGCTAGAATGAGTCTAAATTCAGTTGTTCTGTATCCCAGTGCCATTAGGTATTTATAGCAGTTTGTTGCTCCTGTGTTAAAGCTGTTGTTATACCTGTTCCGACCAAACAACCCTGTTTAGTCAGCTTTATCTGACTTCCCAATATACTCTGAGTCCACACAAGTCAAGGTTCTTTTAAGGTCTAATGAGAATCCAAGATTGCTTTTTAAGAGGCTGCTCAGGCTTTGAGCTGGACTGAAAATGAGGAGTCCATCAGCCCTACCAAATTATCCATCTTTTTTCAAGCTCTAACACATTGGCATCACCCCCAGAGAGGCTGCTGCTATTTTTAGACATGCCCGACAAGCATGTGCACTACAAGCAGGGTCCTGAATTGATACACTTTGCATGGAAAGGTGTATCTGAAGGAATCCAGGAGAATGCTCTGATGGGGATTCAGAAAAATTGTAGGCATGTTTGAAGTGAATGGAATAAAGCCAGCCCTCTGGGGCAGACAATTATCTGCTAGACTGTAAACAATGTAAACCACTCATTCTTGATGAAACAGTTCCGTTCCCTTCAATCCACCAGAGGACTTGGATCCATTGCTATCTTTAGAATGATTGTTTAGTTTAACACTTCAGAGGTGCTTCTTTCACATTAATATTTGTATGAAATATATTTTTACAGATGTTGGAGCAGAAAAATAATACACCAGCAAACACAGATCACACCAAGTTAGGTATCAGAATAATAAGCAGGTTAATAGCTTAAAAAAAAACCCTCCAAATATAATCGTGGGTAGCTCAAAATAATACAACATGACTAGCCCGTCCTCCATTTTTGTGCGGGGAAGGAATAAGATGGATAGATACTTACCCCCATTTTACCTACTTCCATATATGGAAGCCGTCCCATCCATAGGCTCTAATCCTGCAGTGAGCTCCGTGTGGTTGTACCACTGTGCCCGGGCAGAGCCTCTCTGATTTTAGAGGGTGCCCCACCCAGGTGTAGGGGGTCAGCCTGCACAGAGGTCATTGCAGAATTGGGACCTTCAATAGCTAGCAACATTTCATGCACACTACAAAACATCTTGCATAAAGATTACCACCACCTTGGTGCCAGGAAACTCAGGCCAAAACCAACTCTGGTAATAAAAACCCTAGTGCTGAAACATTTTTCACAATTGCAAGAATATTTCCCCACCTTGTCTCTTTACAGCTGAAATTCACAACATTACGAAGCAGCAACAGTTTCTTCCCTCGTTAAGGTTGCCATTGAGTTTACATAAGCATCCCATTTTTGCTCTTCTTTTTACAACCAACAGGCATGGGAATGTCATCCCCAGAATGGGTAAATTAGCTCTCAAACCAAGATAACATTTGCTATTCAATTTGAAGCGAGTTGGACACAGGGATTCCTGAACTGTGCTATCCTAATGGTAAAGGTGTCCACCAAATTCTTTAGCTTGTTTGGCTAGACTGTAGCAAACAACAACAAAACACAGCAAAGAGTGTTGTGTTAAAAATTAGTTTCGCAACATCCTAGTGCCCAAGACTGACAAGAAGGCAAATAAACTCAAATGACAAGAGCTATTAAGATTTTAAATAGTAATGTTGAGATGCCTTATTGGCTCAGACAAGTTTGAAAGAAGGCATTAGATGATTTCTGGAGATCTAAGCTGTCTTCCCGAAAGGGATGGACAGATCTGCACAAGAGTTCGGCACCCAGGCCTCGAACCTGCAGCTGGTTCCCTAGATGACTCCATTGCCCTCACAGCACCCTACTGCAGTCACCAACACTGGATGTTAGTGCTAGTGCAGGATTAGAGCCCTAACCAACATTCGCACGTTTTCCGAAGTGCTCACGCTGTTCTGAAAGCCTAGCCCCAGGTCTCCAGCCCCTTTCGTTGTGGGGACACACCTCCCACATGACCCAATCGCTAGAGAAGACTTGTCAGTGGGAAAAGGAGGATCCTTTCCCCGAAAAACTGAAGTGCTCTTTGTAAAGGGGTGTTCCTTCCTCTGTGTCTTCCCAAGCTCCATGCTGGGGAGAAGAAAGCAGGAGACCATAACAAATATTCTTCTAGTCAAGTGGGGGGACACCTCCCTTTACTCTCCAATACCCTCCCTCTATAGAAGTCTCGCTTTCTGAAGGTCCTAGCAGACCCACGGGAGCAGATTCACAGGAGGGGGTGAATAAAGGGTGGTGAAGGGAATAGGAGAAGGAGAATATGAGGCACAGCTGAGCAGGGCCATGAAGAAGAGAGAGCATGGAGAGTGCCAGCTGAGCGCGAAGCATGGTGGAGAAGGGAACAAAGGGGGAAACAGAGCAGGAGTGAGGACGACTGAAAGGTTGCATTGGGCTGGAGAGGGCAGCGGTATGGGTAGCCTTTCACTCCGGGGCAGACTTGACAAGACACATTAGGACCTCGAACCCCCAATCCTGCACTTCTCTGTAGGCTTCTCAAGCACATCTCACCACCTGCTAGCTTATAATGGGCCTGTCGGAGGCCTCAAGAATCCCTCAAAGCCAGGGCTCTGCAGAGCGATTTGATGACCCTAAATAGGCTCCTGGGGGGCTGATCATTCCTTTGGGCTCATCAGGAATAGACAAGTTTTGCCGGAGGTGGAGGGCGGGGTTTGGCTGGATTCCGAAAGGTCTCCCTGAGTCTCAGAGGAATTGGCATGAAGACCTCATTAAGCTTGCGGGCACTGAGAAAAATCAGTCTCTCTCACTCCTATATCTATAACAGAGAGTCACCTTCTTAGTAATGGAAAAACTAGGATGCTTTACTCTGACATGAACCTGGTGGGGAAATTTCCATCAATTCTATGTGGAGTACCTTGCAGGATTGGTCACTATTATTCCAATCCGTGCTCCAAGTGCTACTGGACTCCAGAGCGGACTGAAATGTGAAATAAAAATGGGAAATTATACTTTTCGTCCACATTTTGTTCCTATCAACATCTTCCAGCCAGCTGTGTAAGACACACACATAGGAACTCAGCAGCGGAGACAGGAAACCACCAGAAACAAAATGCTCTCTTGTCCTTTTTCAAGAAACCACTTGCAAGCTGTACAAATGCAATGGCTTTTCAAACTTTAAATCCTAAGCAGACAATTTCATTTACCCCTTAGAAATGGTCTTTGATCCAAAGCAACATGTCACCCACATTAATAGGGTGTGGCTCTGTCTCCCTCTAGTGGCTAGACTACACAGAGATTTACAAGGCGCGCAAGTCGGGAAATGATTTTGTTGTTTTGTTTTTTGCCCATGTAGAATTTCAATAAAAACTAAATTCCTTAGTCCCAATTTTTGTCTCTGACATGTTTTGTTGGAACAAACAAAACTGTTTCTTGTATTGAACTGAGATTTCTTATTTTGAGTGACTGAAACAAGACCCTAAAAATGGTTTCCCAAGGTTCTGGGTGAATGGCAGTTTCTCCCCGTCCAATTTTGACAAAAAATTGACATTTTCCATCAAAACGTCCATGTAACTGAAACAACTTATTTCCATCAAAATATGTTTTGATCGAAAATTTTCGACCAACTGTGTTGGCAAGTCTTCAACTGATGCAGATCTAAAGAACTGGGCACTTTACAGCTCAATCTGTAGAGGTTCATAGATCCAAGGGTCCCAGTTCAGTACCCTGTGGAAGACCTGATCTGGGGCATTATTAAAAATACAACTTACAATGCCACTATAAAAGGAGCAGAGATAGGAAGTTGCAGCTTCTCATGGATTGTAAGGTATTTAGGTATCTTAGCTGTGAAACGTCATACTTTCACTAGTTTGTTTGTTGTTTTTAGAAGTTTTAATTAGCTCTGAGTTTCCCAGGTTATTTTTAAGCTAGGTTCAATCCACATTTTGCATCTTGAGACCATCTCCATTATTATCTGCTTAGAAATATTTGACCATAAAACAGGTGACAGAACATTGGCTTGTATATCATGCCAAATCCTCTAAGAGTTAATCATGGCCATGACCTAAAGATTATGCATAAGAAGGGGAATGAGATGTAAATAGATAATAAATAATAGATATCAGTAAATCCAAGAAAAAAAAAGTGGCAGCTAAAACAGTTTATAAAGAGGATAAAGAATCTGATTCTCAGATCTAACCTCAATCTAAGTCAGGAAGGATCCAAATTTTAAAATTACAAGCATTTCCAAAGCAACAGCTCAAACAGCACTAACTATATGTTAAATGCAAGTCCAGGCTTTCATCATGACTTTAATTAATATGCCTAAAACTAACGAATTGAGGAAATTCCAATTGATGGATATTAGAAGAGAACTTAAGGAGCACTCATATAATAAGACTCAAATATTTGCCTATGGGGCTTTTAGCAGCTAGATACATGTAGCTGACCTCACTGATATATCCCTTAAGCCCTGTGTACATGGAAGATTCTGGGGAAGCAGGATGCATATATTTGTGTGTGTGTTGTGCAGATGGTACTAAGCACACCAAGTAGAAGGTGTTATATATGGTTATTAAGCAAGATTACCAACAATCTATTGGCCTACTGGACATCGTAACAATCTGTAATAAATGAACTACTTATTAAAACTGTGTCACTGTAGCCATGTCGTTCGCAGGATATTAGAGAGACAAGGTGGGTGAGATCCAATCAAATATATTACCTCACCCACTTTCTCTCTCTATTAAAACACCTGTTAATCCATTATAAACGATTTACAATTCACCATTAATATGAAGTGTGACTAACTTGGTGAATTAAACATGGGACACCAGTAAACTAACTGAATAAACTTGAAGTGTGCTGAGAGTCTGTTTAGGACAGGAAAATCTGTTAAAAAAGCAGTTTATTCAGATTTTAAAAACTGATAACTAACCTGGCAGCATGTACAACTGGTCTTCTAAAACAGCAAACTATCCCAACCTCCCTCAAAAAGCGAGAGGGTGCTTTTAATGCCAATGAAATCTGTTCCTGAGAGTCACACTTCTTGAAGCCTTATTGAGTCTGATAGTCTTATTTTTGAAAGGGCTCAGTAAAAGAAAAAAAAACCCCTGTCACTAATTTGGAACCCTGCCGTCCTTTTAAAAATCGTCTGTGAGATAATGCCTCTTACATTAGAGGATCCTCCAAATATGCACTGCAAAGACCTTCATCTTTGAAGTAATAAAAAAAAAAAAAAAAAAAGACTTTGATCCTGCTTCCCTTATCCTGAAATCTGGATAAATGTACATGCATGAGGCACTCAAAACTTTCCAGTGTGCTACTGGCAGGTACCATCGTACTGACTAGATACACAAATGCAGGGAAAAAGTTCACTAGACATCTAATGGGAAAGGTTCAATCCAGTCATGAGAAGGTACTACATTTCGCATCTGTGACTAGATTTCTTTCCATATCTGGGATGTGTGCAGGTCAGGATTTGCTTTTCTGTTAGCCCTATGGATTGATTTACTGCAAGCTCACGGCGTGAAGGAAATGGTCAATTCCTTTCCCCTTTGCATTGTTTTTGTTCCAGGGTTCTGGCGTGGGGCTTGGGAGACTCTTCCCCTCACTGCTATGTCAAGCAATATAAAATATACCACCGCTGGGGCAAGCTCCGCTGTGCACATGTGTGCTGTAGGAAATACAGTACCATTTCTCGCCTGTAAAACTTGCATAGACGATTGTGAGTCTTTAAGGTACTAAAGGACACCTAAGTCCCTTGTAGAGCTTTGCAAATCTTTCCCTAGAATCTCACAGACTACTTCCTTTGCCTTTCCTTTGCGCAAAGAGTAAGAGATTTGGAATTTTGTTGGTTTGTGAGTTTTTGCAGTTTATTAATTTTTGCTCACTTCACTTGGTTAAGCACTACAACTACTTCTGATTACAGTTTATATAAACAACTGTATATCCACAACGCTTTATGGCATTGTATTGCACAGTACAGTTCATAGAATTCAGAGGAAGAAGATTCATCAGGGTCTCAATATTGTTTTTAAAATGATGCGTTCAACATGGAGTATACAGAGGTGCCCTTAAAAGGGCCACATTTACTAGCAATAGCAGAGTCTGCAATACTGCGCTTGCTGCTGGCAAATGTTGATGTGTCAGTGGCAATCACTGTAACAGGGCAAAAGTTCTCCACTTTGTGGAGAACACAGAAGCTGAGCATATCCTAATCCCAGTGAAGTCAAGGACCAAACTGCCACTGATTTCAGGAGTTTGATCAGGCCCTAACTAATAAATGTCTCGTCACAGTACTTTTGACATTTTTCAAAACAAGAGCCTGAACTTGCAACTTCTACTCATGAGAACAGCCCCTTTGACTTCAATGAGAATATTCACAGCGGTTAAGATTGCTCACATGAGTAAAGGCTGCAGAATTGAACCCAAAGCATTGTTATCTCTAAACTACACTGCAAGCATTTGCATGTTTATAATCTGTATGGGGCTACCTACATCCTCAGCATTCCTTGGCCACTTTCACATAACTCCAGACAGTAGAAGAGGTAAACAGAAACTCTGATAAGAGCTTTCTGAGCTGTTTACTTACAGTATACATCCACTCTTATTGACTTTATAGCCGGCGAACCCAAGCCATTATCAGCCTTGCAGTAGTACCGGCCTCCTTGATGTCGCTGGATATTTGTAATCCTCAGAGTTTCATTGAAGACACTCGAGTCTTGAAATCTGTCAGAGGCACTTCCTGCTGTTTTGGTCCACCTGATCTGAGCAAACATCAAAAAAGATTGTTACTTTAGGTTGGCTGTTTGTAAAAATGAATTCTATATAGCTGCAGAGATTCCTCTACAAACCTGAGAGCAGCATGTGTACTGTGGCTATGAGATTGTCCATTAGAAATCAAATACACAGATATACAAACAAAACACTACATTGAAGAACACCAGGACTATGCTAGCAATAGCTGATAGTAACACCTGACTACTCTAGCTGGAAATAACTTATAAAGAAATATATCCCCCTGGTGAGGAATATATGCAATGACTCAACCACTAGCAGTAAGACATCTGCTTAAAGAGCTGCAAAAAATCTTCTACGAGCAGAAATAAGCAGAGCACATGAAGATTCGTTTGGTGATGCTCTTTTCAATAGCTGCGGCAATTTTATATTTAATTTTTTTTATTATTCTACCTAGATTTATATAAAAAAATATTTCAATGAACCATAGCATTAGATATAATGGCCTAATTTTCAGAGATTATGAGCACCTGGAGCTCCCATTGAATTCAAATTAATGAAAATCAGACCACAAATTTCTATTGGGAAACATTTTAAAAAATAACAGAAGCCTCCAGTTGCTTTTTCATAACCATATGATAAACCACTTTTGACAACTTCAAGCAGTTGTATACACCTGGGGGAGGGAAGAGTAAAATAATTGCTTTGTTTTTTTAAAAAAAATGTCTGTTCCAATAATTAGAACTGCTTCTACATCAATAATTATTTTTCAAAAATGTGCAAACTTTTCAAAGTGAACACTTCTATTAAACTGCCAAAACAGTTGGAAGGACTATAACAGTCTATTACAAACAATGCCATTCTTTTAAACACAGCTGTGCACAACAGAATCAGCTCTGGTAATGATACAGGCAGTTGCCATGGTACGACTCAATTAAAAGTTTGTATAGTTGGATGAAATTTTTCATGCATTGAAAATATTTGAGCAAGTTGCAATAGCCGCACTTCACAGCACAAGAAAAAGTACATATGTTGGGCCCAGCAATCCATGCCATTAAACCAGTTTGACGCCAAGTAGCTCCACTGACTTCACAGCTACGCTTCAGTTCCAGCAGTGCCGAGAACTGGCCTAGCTATTTTGTGAATGATTTTTCCATCTCGCGTTCAGTAATGATGCAAAGTCTCTGTTGGAATTACAAGTCGAAAGAAAGAGTTTCTTGCTAAGAAGCAGATCTCTAGCAAAAGCCACTGAAAGGAAAACAGTGTTTTCTCTTGCTGAGTCTCTGATCATCTCCACACAGCTGTTAAAGAGACTTCTTTTTCAACTAGCAGTGAACTGAAATGGAAGAAAGGACTGGATCCCTCGACTTACGGACAAGGAGTTACAGAAGTAGTGATGAAATTTCAAAACGATTATCAAAACATCCTGTTGGGAGTGCTCATTAATTTGGTTACCGGTCACAGCTGGTCTGAACCAGACATGTGGCAGTTTGTTATACACTGGAAAAAATTAAATGCCTAATTCTGCAGCCCTTACAGACGTTGAGTAGCACATGGTTGCTGCTGTTATTCATATTACAGTATGTCTAGAGGCCCCAGCCAAGGTCGGAGGCCCACTACACTAGGCATTGTACTGATACAATGGGAAGCACGCCTTGCTCTGGAAAGCTTACAAGCTGAATAGACAAGACAGATGCAGGTACAAAGAGGTGGAGATGCTTCCCCGAAGTAGCACAGCAGATCAATGGCAGAGTCAGGACCAGGATCCAATGGACTATATAGTTTCTCACTGAACTGCACCATTTGCTGGGACTGCATAGTCTCAGCAGCACCTCTTCTGTGCCTCCTACTACAGCCCATCAGGAGTGCAGTTCACTATCGTCCCAAGTTCACTCACCACAGGATAGGAACTGTAACTTTATTCATCTCTCACAAACTCCTTGAGCATCCTTTTCTCCACACTACACACACACACACACACACGGAATCTGATCCCCAATTAATATTATTTAATGAGCTCTATGCCTTCCACCATTGCGTGGTGTGTGTGAGCATGATTGTCATATGAAAAGAATACATGGAAACTCGTTATGACTTGCATCTTTGATTTCATTGCTGGGACTTTGCCTATTTATCCACCTCCTCCAGCAGCTCGGAGCACTTTCCAAGAGATGCCATTAAAAATAAACAAACATTTCCTACTTTCCCGATAGGAACTTTTCCCTGAAAATTGCACTGGTCCAGAAGCCACAGCAGGCAACACTCGATCCTGGACCAAGAACAGGTTTGAAGTCTTACATTTTCTGATCCATTAAGACCAGAAATGGGAGCTTTATATCAATTTTTGTCCCCCTGGATGGGCTGTAGGCTTGGACTCTAGAAACTGGAGTTACAGCCAGAAGAATACATTTTTGAAAGCTCCCCAAAACCGTTTGAATCTCTTCTATAAAACACACAGGATTGTCACAATATATGATGGTGTAGCATGCAGGCTGGCATTACACTCTATGCAGCTGACCTGCATAATTAAAACGTAGATTTGCCACTCAGGAATAAAGCATATATGTAAAATTCTCTGTCTTTACTATTCTGTTTTTCGTTGAGTTAAATGCCATTAACTTAGTTATATTTACAAATATTAATAGGTTTGCATTTCTACTATAAAGCCCTGGCTTTGGGGCATTTTAAGACATCCATAAACATGTGCTTCGGGATATTTTTGGTGGATGGAGTATGCAGGAGGTTACTGGCAATTTTTTTTTTTAATTTAAAAATAAATATGGGTTTAAGTGTTAAGGCTGCACAAAAAGGAGATGATAATCACTGAATCTCCTGAATGTTTTATTATATTAACCAAAAGTTGCCAGGCTGTTGATTTAAATTAATTGTTTTATATTTTTTCTTATATTTTAAAAATAAAATAGAAAAAAATATTGAACAAATAGGTTTTTGTTATTTAAAGGGAAAGTTCCTAAAATATTCAAAAAGTTGAAATTTACAACATGTCAGAAGGATCCGTCCTTGAACACTTTTTAAAAACTTTTCACTATTGTTACAATCTAATTTTTGAAACAACATAGTCCAGTCTGTCCCACTGCCACAGTCATACCCTCGGCTATAGCTGAATAAATGAAACAAATATTCCTTTATCCACCATAAAATATTCATTTTATGAATGAAAGCAAAGAGAGGCTTGTTGATCTCTGCAACGTGAAGGATCTAGTCATTGGCAGAACTCTATTTCAACATTGTGAAATTCACAAGTTGACATGGTGTTCTCCAAAAGGGGGAGATAAGAACCAGATTGGCCATATAATTATTAATGGTAAATGGCGAACGCTCATTGACAGATGTGAAAGTGAGAAGGGCAGCAGATGTTGGTAGTGACCACCACCTTGTGACAGCCTCCATCAAGCAAAAACTGAGATGGGTGGATCCATCTAATGAGAAATATAGACATTATGACACTGAAAAGTTAAAGTTACCTGAAATACAGGAAGTCTGTGTTCTGCATTTAAAAAACAGGTTTCAGGTACTTACAGATTTTGATGAAGAGGAGGGGAACCCAGGGGAAGAGATCAACAAGAAATGGGACAAAATAACAATAGCCTGTCTAGGATACAGGCAGAAGAAAAGACAGGAGTGGATTACATCCAGCACATGGAACACCATAGAAACCAGACAGCCCTGAAGAAATCTCAAATCTCAAAGGCTAAAGGACAAATAGCATGAGCAGTATAGTAAGGCACATCGGGAGGTTAAACGCCTTGTGAGAGAGGATAAACAACATTATATTGATAATCTAGCAGTACAACAGAGGATGCAGCTGTCCGTGGCGAAAAAGGAACCATCTACAAAATGACATGGCTTATTAGTGGTAAATGGCAGACACCAATAAACACTCATCAGGGACAAAGAAGGCCAACTATTGACAACAGAAAAAAAGAACAAGAAATGCATTGGAGAGAGCGTTCCAAAGAATTGCTGAGCAGGGAGCCACCTAAAGAGGAAGCAAACATTTTGGAGGCAGAAGAAGATCTATATCAACATAGAGACCCCAACAAAGGAAGCGATCATCCAAGCCATCAAATCTTTACAAAATGGGAAAGCTCCTGGCAAGGACAACTTGAATGCAGAATTGTTCAAGGTTAAATCTGAGTTAGCAGCATCTACCCTGGCCCTTCTATTTATATAAGTTTGGGAAAAGGAAAAAGTGCCAGATGAATGAACGAATGGGGCAATGGGGTTATAGTGAAGATCCAAAGAAAGGAGCTCCTAGTGATTATAATAACTGGTGTGGTATTACATTTGTATGTGTGCCAAGTAAGGTACTGTTAAAATCACAGTCCAGCATATATCATAGGCACTTGATAGTGTTCCCAGAAAAGAGCAAGCCAGTTTTTAGAAAGGGAGTGGATGCACAGATCAGATCTTTACTCTATGAAATATAATAGAACCATGCTTAGAATGGCAATGACAACTTTACATACATTTCATAGACTTTGAGAATGTTTTTGACAGCATTCATAGGATCAGCCTATGGCGTATTTTGCAGATTTATGGAATCCCTCTTCATACAATTAACATAACTAAAAGCTTCTATTCCAATTTTACATGTCGTGTTGGTCACAGTGAGCTCAGTTTTGAAGTCAAAACAGGAGTACGGAAGGGGTATGTTACATCTGCAATCCTCTTTAACATTGCTGTTGATTGGGTAATGTGGCGTACAATAGAATACATGCCAAGAGATAGTAGAGGGACACCCTTCTCATCCCTTGAAGATCTGGAATTGGCAGAAGATCTTGTTCTTTTATCACATACCCATCACCATATACAAGAGAAAACAGCCCGTCTCGACATATTCAGCCAGAAAATTGGACTGAAAATCAATCACAATAAGACAGATATCAGGACTTTTAATATTGCCTCACCATCGCCAGTACAGGTAGAGGATTATATTCTCACTAATGTAGAAACATTCACATGCCTGGTCAATACCATCAGCCAAGATGGTGGAACAAGTCAGGACATTCAGAACAGAATCAGTAAAGCCAGGAACACAGTTAGGAGCTTAAATATAGTCTGGAAATCATCAAAACATAACATCAAAACTAAACTTAGGATTTATTAGAGTTGTGTACTTTCAACACTACTTTATAGGGCAGAATGCTGGGGAATGGCAAAGTATGACATGTCCAAGCTGTCTTCAAACTGCCTCAGAAAATTCCTCTCTATTTTTTGGCCCAGAACAATCTCAGATCAAGATGTATTTATAAAGTGTAGCCAAGAAGATATGAGCACCATCGTTACCAGAAGGTGTTGGAAATGTTTCAGATGGAAGCTGAACCATCACCAGAATAGCAATAAGATGGATACTTGAAGCTAAGCGAAAACAAGGACACCCGAAAACAAGATGGTGAAGAGCTGAGGAAGCTGAACTGAAAAACCTGGGGCACAGCTGGGGAACCATTGAAAGACTTGCCAGAAACAGACAGGAGGGGAGGAGTTTCATCACTACCCTAAATGCCAGAGGCGTAATGGGGGACTAACTAACCAACCTCCAACTTCAAAGACCATTTCACATAAGTCTGACTTTTGATGGCCAGCATTTGCTTCTGAAAGTGGATTTTCAGCTTTACAAGGATTCCTCACTTTGGGGGAATTAATATTAACTGTAAGAAGCAATATTGTAGATGACCTATACTTAGCAAGGAGAATGATCTTCCTAAGAGCAAAGTTGTTAAAGGGCCAATAAAGTTCTCTCTCCTTCAAGTGAGAGTTGCTCAGGAAAAAAAAGACCATGATTACAATGAAGTTGATTTAACCTGAAATCATGATTTATCTTGGCTTTAACTCAAATATAAATACGACAATGATTTGATTCCAATCAATATAATATTGTTATTTATTGAGCACCAACAGTGCAGAAAATACGACTACTCAACAATCATCCTAATGCATTAATCAAAGCAAATGAATACAGTAAAATAAGATGACTGAGCCTACAGGTCTTACTCAAGCATAACTCCCCTTCAAGATAGACCAGTGCAAACAACTGATTTTTCAGTTCACTGGCTGAATCAAAAAAATAAAATATTTTTCAGGTCAAACAAAACATTTTGGGTCAAACAAAATACTTTGAATGCCCTAAAATGAAATGTTTTGTTAATTTTTTGAGTTTTTAATAATATTTTTATTTTTAAAAATGAAGAGAAAGAGGAAACAAAAAGTCATTTCCACTCAAGATATTAAAATGTTTTGTTGCAAAAATGTTGAACTGAAATGTTTAATTTTTTTCAGAATGTTTGTTTAGTTTTGTGTGTAGTTTTTGTTTGTTTTTTCTTTACTGAAACCATTAGGTGACTCTGAGAATAATTTGTCAACTGTTTTGGTTGACCCAAATCTGCATTTTTGGCAAAAAGTCTTCCTTGGAAAAATTTTGCCCAGCGCTAATTATAGTTATTTAGGGGCTGTAGTAATGGGCCTGCTACAGTCAGTGGGTGATATACAGAATGTCATTAGAGTCTTACCCAGTATCCACCGAATGAAAGTCCTTTCATTGATTTCAGTGGGCACTGGATCAGGTTCTAAATATCACGCAAGAATCACCACCATCATCACATTCCATATATCATTACCATAGTATCTGAGCCCTTACAATTGTTAATGTATTTCTCCTCACAGCTACCCAATCTCCTCACAGCTACCCAGACAGTCCCTGGGTTGAACATTTTCAACTGATTGCTTTTATTGTTTAGAGGACATTTGCACATGGTTCAGAAATCACAACATTTTAACAAATTTTAGCCCACGTGACTATTCATCCAAAACCACCTTATGAATGCCTCTTATTCATAATTTGTTTGAAAATTTCCATTTTTCCAGTACTGGAACAGAAATAACACCATGTGAATTGTGTGACCAGTCACGTAGCACGAAGGAGCAAATATTCAAAGAAAACAGCTAGCGAACCACCATAGGCTAAAGCTATTCGTTTTCATAATGTAGCTATTTACTGAAGTCACATCCATACAGCACGGCTGATACAAATCAGACTAATAATACACGTTACTACGTCACACACACATGTTCACCTACTGCATTGGTCTTGACCTATGAGGTGGAATTGTCAAAAATGCTCAGAGTTAACCTCTTGTCACTTTTGAATATTCTACGTTTTTGTTCTTTCGCCAGATTCTGCTCTTTATTTGTCACTCAGAACCTCAATAAAAACTCATGGTGAAGGCTTATTGGGACATTACCTAGGACATTTGGAGAAATCAGGGTTGGCTCAGGAATGATTCACTAACAAAGGGAAGGTGGGTAAATCCATAATGAATGTTTGTGATGAACAGTTCAACTAACTCTATGTAGATCAATCCATCGAGCCATCAAGACCCTTGCAAGTATTTTAATGGTTTGAGCAGACACTGTGGAAAGTTCACAGCTATGATTCAGTGTACAGTTCCTGTTTTCATAGTCAGTTGCCTTTCTGCTTTAACTAGGGTTCCTTGAAATGCAGGCTCTCGTCTTGTTTAATAATGGATGGGTCAGAGAAGCTGAACTAAAACTGATACATATACACAATACATTGGATATCACAAAACTGTTCTGCTGATGGGGCTATTTGTATAGCTCCATTTGAGCGATCTGCTCCTCCTGTAGGCTTGGCTTAGAAATTAAAAAGAAAAAGTTGATTCCTGTCAGCTATTTCCACATAACAGATGGCCAGTCAGAAAGCAGCAGCAAAACATATATTACTTATTTATTTTGAAAAGGAACCTTAAGAATTAAGGCATTATTTTGAGGAAGTTCTATGGCCTATGTTATGCAGGAGGTCAGACTGAATAATCACAGCAGTCCCTTCTGGCTTTATAATCTGCCTGAAATGCAGGGCTTTATAGACCACAATACACTACAGAAGTATTGACTCAAACACTGTATTGCCTCAAAAGTACTTTTTAATGTCTCCCCTTTATTCAAAGTACACAGTCTGCTTGGTCAGCATCAGTGCATTGGTTTTAAGGCACCATTCGATATTTCTAATAGATTTAGCAATGGATTTATTTTTCTTCTATCCAAGAGATCAGAGGAAAAGGAAGATTTTACAATCTTTTTTTTACATTTCAAAACTGAAATCTGTGTGAAGCACCAACTATGAATAAATCAATCGATCACAATAAGGTTATCCCAAGTGCTCAGTTATGAAGCCTGAGAGAATTGCTTGCAAAAGTCCTACTCTCACTTTCATGAAAATTGAAGGATAAGGAGACTCTCTTCACCACCATCATCACAAGCCTGAAATTCTTGCCTCAGATAAAGCAGCGTTTTTTGAATGCACAGTCTGGAGTCAGCTGGGGAGAGGCCAAAGCATCATTTCTTCCTCCCCCTCAAAAAAGGGATGTCAGTACAGTGTCATTGGAATGGGTGGGGACAGTTTTCACACCGGGATTAATCTCAACCTTTACAAACAACCAGACTTTTTACTCCAGAATTTTTTCCAAGTGGATTAATTTTGCTTTCAGTTAGTTAAAGTTCTGGGTGACGATTCTCCATATGATCCACATGTCATTTGTGTTTTCAGTAAAACACATGGACTTGCACTAAGAGGACTCCTCTTCACCTTCATTTAACAAAACACATTCAGAGAGTGGCAGCTACAACTACAGTACAGGAAACTATTAGCTACAGCTCTAAGGACAATAAGGTTTTCCAGTGCACTTCTCCCCTACCCTACTGCTGATAGGCTTCTATTTTCTCCTCTATTAACTCTCCATTCTTGAGAGTTCACAGCTGGGCCTCAACCTTCCAGCCAAGGCATTCAGATACTACAATGATGGGGGGTCATCACAACTTCACCTAGTCCCGTCAGTCGGGGTCGTGGTTCTTGTTCTTTGTCTCCAAGCATTTTTGTCAAGCACGTCTTTCAAGCTGACACCAACCTTCTTCATGTCCTCCTTCAGCCTGTCAAACCACCTTTTTTAAGGTCTTCCTCATGGTTTTTATCCCGTGACCACTCTTTGTGTACTTTCTGGCCAACCTATCCCACATCTGGTCATCTCACATGACACAACCATCTCAGTCAATACTCCTTCAGCTTTCTCGTGATGGGGGCTATCTGCACCATGGTTTGTATGGGGTGTGTGCACCATATCAATACCTAAACTAGTGGTCTCATACTTTTCTGTACTATGACCCCATGTTATAACAAAAGTTTCAGGACCTATCTCAACAAAGGAAGGGAGGATGGTCCCAATCCTCTGGTTGAGAACCTATGTCCTGGCTAATTGGATACAGGACTGGGCAGAATTGCCTCTGGAAAGAGTAAGGTCATGTCAACACTGCAATCCTGGGATGTGACCAC
This sequence comes from Emydura macquarii macquarii, assembly GCF_026122565.2. NCBI lineage: Eukaryota > Metazoa > Chordata > Testudines > Chelidae > Emydura > Emydura macquarii. The sequence continues at coordinate 4,825,365 of NW_027131688.1, forward strand.
AGCTCATATAGACGTACCCCAGCTAGCTTGAGTACTGGTAGCGGAGAAGCCACAGTGGCACAAGCTTCAGTACAAGCTAGCCACCTGACTAATTGGCCAGGGATCTGGGTAAGCTTCTACAGCCTGCGCTGCCAGGATTTCACTGCTTCACTGCTCAAGCGATCTAAATTAAGGCTAGCTAGTTTAGGTAGGTCTACACGTGCGGCAGTCACACACCATGACTGCAGTGTAGACATAACATCGGTTTAATCAGGAAGGGTGGAATGGAAAGGCACTGGGGGGTCTAATTCTCCACCACCTTTCATATTATGCCATCATTTACATCAGTGCACAATGCACCTAGTGGAAACATTTAACCCAAATTTTGACCAAAACTAGCCTCTATTCTCCCCCCCCCACATCATTTCCTCCCTTTCTTTTCCTTGGTCAGCTCTAGCTCCAAGCGACTGCAAAATGGGAATGAAACACAACCTCTGGAGTGGCAGAACTGTGACTTGGCCATTATGCCCACTTTGTACAGGTGTAAATGACAATGCAAGGCAGCAGAGATCAAGCTGTTTGGATCTAGGTCTTCTGCATGGCAGTGCACAGTCTCCTCAGTCTGATCGCCACCATCAGGCTAGTCCATCGGTTTTCTTTGATTACGTTATTTATAAGGTGCATTTCTCATATCTTTCACAGATGTCGTTTCTGCACTGTCTTGTGGTGGCTTCGAATAATTAGAATTCTAAATTATCCTGCCAAGCCTTTATCTTTCTGGGTTGCTTTGTCTACCCCCAGATCATCGAAAACAGATGCAACTATTCCTGAGATGCACTTGGTCTTTATCCATAAGATGGCTAGAAGAAATGTAAGCCAAAAATGGGCTCTGGTTTCCTGCTTACTGTGCTCACTTTTGAAACAACAGTTTACTTGTCTACTGAATCTTCCAAATGTTCACCATACATGACAAGAGAAAGCCCATGTAGACCTGGTAACCTATTGCTACTCTATCATGGAAAGTTATGGGACTGGTTACACATACATCTGTAAACAAAATAATGTTTTTGTGTATTGAATTTTTATTAAATCAGAAACAACATGACACAGTGTGCCCAAAGAGGCTAAGGGTATAGAATGCCTAACTTCATTTGAATATAACATTGCTACTGGCTATATATATGCCACTGTGGTATGGAAATTTCTGTTCCTATTTATTTCACACAGTAATGTCTCCGAAATGCTCAGGCTTAAGAAACGGCCCCAGGTAAAAGTAATGCTGATTGTTTAAAACTTTCTTCATGAATATTAGAGAGGTGAAACATCCAATTAAAAGAAAGCCTCAATTTCTTTCAGTCAAAAATGATAATCCTGTATCTTGGAGAGCACTCAAAACCTGTTATCAGTCAAGAACTGAATGCCAAATTGGAGAGACTTTGATTTGCAAATGCATTTCTCTACATTCATCGTAGCCAGCCTGCGGCCACTTAAGGATGGCTCGGTTTTCGATACGTTATGTGCCATGGCCACTCAGAACTTTACAGCAACAACAGGGATAAAACTTAGCTCACTCTCTGCTCCCAGGCCTGGCTCCAGGAAAACACTTAAGCACATGCATAGTGACATTGATGTCAAGAGCACTGCTCGTGAGCTTAAAGTTATGCACCTCCTTCAACGCTTTGCTGGACTGCGGCCCAGAAGCACAGACCCCATCCCTTTAGCTAAAGCAAGTCTCTACTACAATAGCTGTAAGTAGCAAAGGGGACATGAGATACGTATGATCACTTCAGACTTATCCATAAGCATTGGAATAATTGTACTCTAGCCAGTTCATTATAGTGTTAAAGAAAAAGCTCTTTTTATTTTGTAATAGAGAAACAATGCTGGTAACAGACTGGAAGGCACCAAGGCAGATGCAAGAGATCACTGCAGAGACAACTAAGCTACAAGCAGCCAGTAGATGTGAGAAAAACATTTACACTATGTTTGAAGTACTCATGAGCACATAATTCACTAGTCATAGGAAGACAATAGGTGGAGACTACTGATGAATTAAGATTTAGGCACCTTTTTACTCAATGGTGACACCTTCCTAGAAGCTGAGCAATTGACGAGAATAAATAAGGAACCTGACACCATAGATGTGGGAAAAAACAAGCGCTTGAACTGATTATTACTTCATTTCTAGGATCCAACTTCCTCTCATTCAGTGAGATAAGTAACATCTATCTCGTATCCAACTTCAAGTTACCTAAGATTTGCTTTTCAGGACTGCACAACTCGGTGCCTAGAAGCTGGAAGTTTAATTACACTTGTGCAACATATGGAATTCTTCCAGTACAACTTAATATCTTTCCTACAACTTAATATCTCTAGCTCTTCATTGCTTTGGGAGCCTTTAAAACAATCATGTAGAGCATTGTAATACTCTCTGATTCCCACCGGGCAAAAGAAAAGTCACGAGTGCCAAACACAATAGGAAAAAGAACTAGAAGATAACCCAGCCACATTTAAAGGAAAAAAGGACAGCCTTTAAGTCCACTTTTAGCCCTGATGGCAAGAATAATACTGCATATAACAACCAAGTATATTCTCCTATTAATACATGGGCCATTTTTGTGTTTAATTCCTATCAGCATTAACAGGAATCTTCCATATATGGAGGGAAGAATGGAGTAGTACTGAGATAAACCTAAAAAGGTGCTAGCTAATCTAATTAAAAACAAAGGCCTCCCATATGCCTGCTGTAAAGTTCATGTCAGCATACAAGGGGTGTTTTATTGACATAGGGGGGTATTCATGGTAGGATGGTGTGAGGGCATTTGCAGAGCTTTATCAAATATTTGATATGGACTCCACCTTCTCAAATTAGCAGTGCCAACGTTTTCAAATGTGACCTGAGATTTTCACTGTCTCAGGTACTTGGTGCCAAACTTGGGCCTGAATTTACAGAAAATCTGAGCACCTGCAGCTCCCATTGTCTCCAACTGTTCTGGTAGGTGCTCAGAACTTGTGAAAATACCAGGTCCAAGTTAGATACCCAGTAATTGGAGCATGCAAAAAATCAAATGATTTTGAGCAATTTGCTTCATGTGGCTGGACGGCTGTCTACTTAGGATGCCCAAGAAAGAAGAAATCCCTCCATTGTTGGAAACACGGAGCTAGGGAAGCACTGGGGCTTTGCGAATATTCTGTGTTATATTTATATATTTCATTCTCTTCTCTTGATACGGTATTTTGCTGTGAGTTGGGTTGGTTATATTTCTATGCTGCCCTTCTGAATTCTTGTGTGTTTCCACCATTTGCATTGAAGGTCTTCAAAAAGTTTGTTTCACTGAATCCGTTAAAAAGAAAAATGGGATCAGTGTGGTCTGAGGTCCACCAATGGACTCTATAATAATTGATAATCACTTTATTAAAACTCCTACTAATAATGTATTAACACTTTATTAGCTATTTATATATGGAACCTTTATATGAAGTGTGGCCATTTATTTTATAATAGAACCCTGTGCTCCTTACAAGGGACAGATTCTGCCAGCTTACTTATTGAGTAATATGTTACTATAATGGAACTACACAAGCAGTAAGTTACTGCTAGACATAAGGAGGGCTGGCAGAATGAAGCACTCACCTTTCAGAGACCATCAGGAACCAATATATGTGGCAAAAAGGTTTATCTTTATAGAAGTATGTTGACCTGCATGACCTTCATCTCTGACCCACACCCTTTCACACACAGTCACCTGGATCTAACATTCCTTGTTCCACATCTGGATATTTTAATTATGCAGAATCCCAAGTTTTATTCTGTGTTACAAACTAACTTCATGCAGGTTTTGTTGGGAAACCAATAATGTTGAACACCTGTCAATTAAGGTACCTAAATATTCAGAAAGGCTGTAGAAATTAGACTTCTGCTCCAGGTCAGGTTCAAGGATTTAAACAGGTGGCAGAAAATTCCAGGGTGCTGGGTGTCCCCACTTACAAAGATTAACATCTTACTTTGGTTCGTTTACCCTCTCCAGATGTTCTCCTTTATCAGTTATGTTTTTTTCAGGTCTATCTTTCACATCACAGAAAAATAATTACAGTGCCCTAAGCTACAACCACCTATGTAGGCAGATGAATTTTATATAAAGATTCACGGACGGCACATTTTCAAAGGTCTTGTCTCAAGGTCGCCCCCGTGGAGTGAAAGCAGGCACTTCACTTACCTTATATGTCGTTCTCCAGGCAATGGCTGTCCAGCTCAGGGAGCAATAGCTGTCCTTGTTTCAGAGTGCCTCCAGGTCTGACAAGCCACACAAGTTCAGTGGGGTGGGGTGTGATTGTCACCACAGGAGTTGTTTAAGCCCTTCTTGACTTGAGAGGATTGAGGGGGAAGGTATCTGCCCCGTCATACACCTATAAGCACCTATGCCATCTGTGCGAGTAAAATTAATGTGAATATCGGAGAGCTTTTTCTGAGGTATGAGATGGTGAAGAGAGCATTCAACATTTGACCATCCCAACTTTTTAAATGGAATCTCTCCCCAAATACCAGTGCCAAGATTTTCAAAAGGACCTTGTGATTTTAACACACGGGATCTCTCAATTTTGATGCACTCAAGTAGACACACTTTGGGCTTGTTTTCTAGAGTACTGTAGCTCCCTTTGACTTCAATCGCTTTTGTGGGTGTTCAGTGCGGCAAAATTTTAGGCCCAAGGTGCCCAAAAATGGGGGCACCCAAAATTCAGAAACCGCTACTGAAAAATGTGGCCCAGGTGATTTGGCTTGGCCAGTCTTCTGTAACTTGAAGCACAAAACCCCAGACGGATTCCTAGTGAGAGCTAGGGTGACCAGATGTCCTGATTTTATAGGGACAGTCCCATCATTCAGGGTTTTGTCTTATATAGGTGCCTATTACCACCGCACCCCTCACCCCTTCTCCCAATTTTTCACATTCGCTATCTGGTCACCCTAAGGAGAGCTCTTAAGTAAATATTTTAACACAATAACTAAGGTTTAGATTAAAAATAAATCTGAGAATATTGGATCAAGACTATACAATATCCTCCAGGATTATTAATTTAGGGGCAAATTAGCAACCAAATCCCCAACCCAAGCAAGTGGGCTGGGCACAGGGCAAGGGAAAGAAGGAATCCTTCCCTCATACTATGATGTTAGTCTTTGACCTCCATTGGAATCCTATGGCTGCAGTAGACTTCCCAGTGGTGGGGGACAGAAGTGGAAGGATCTGTGTTGTAGCTGATAGGCTAGTTTTACCACCCTGCATGCTGGTGTTCAGGGAGTTGAGCTCTGTGCTACACAAAAGGTCCACAGGCTATTTCTGGACCTGCAAATCCTCCCCTCCAGGCCCTGGGGCCATACCAGTTCCAGTGCCAGGAGTTTTCTTGTAGGCAGGATTTGATCCTTACAGCAAAGTTGTAGGAATGTGGTGGGTTGTTGGTATTTTCAATGAATTTCCATTGATCATTGCAATGATTTTAGTGTTGGATAGGCTGGGTGGAACCTCCTGAAGGCTTGATTCTACATAGTGAAGAGGCTTCCTTTATTCGAGGCCAGCCAGTATTGTCATAGATAGAGATAATGTAGTTCAGTGGACAGGGTACTAGAAGTTAGGAGTCTGGGGTTCTATTCCCAGCTCTGCCACTGACCGATGTGACTTCAGGCAAGTGACTTCATCTCTCTGTGTCTTTGTCTGTCACGTTTATTAAGTCTGTAAGCTCTGTGGGACAGGGACTGTCTCTGATGTGATTGTACAGCACCTAGCACAGTGAAACCTCAAGTTGCTGTAACATAAATAATAATATAGGCAGGTGAATGTCTACACTTGAATGGTAATGGAGACCCCAAAGTAGAATAAAGGGATCCTAGGTAATTTACCAAAGCTTGATTGTTTTTACCTTTTAAATTTTGTATATATTAATTCAAAATTTAATACTTTGATTCAATTCTTTAAAAAAAATTAAATCTTGTTTTTCATAATTTCCATTAACTGAAACCTACAGTGCAGTGAAATGATTACTGTTCCATTAAGTAGATGTTATGCAAGGCTTGGTCCCCACCCTCCACAAACATCGTTATCAAAACTATTTAAAATCAGGCAGAACGCAAAACTACAATATTAACATTTGGATGCCTCCTGAGTTAGGAACTAGCTTTGGCTTGTAAAAGGCAATAATATGACTTTACATGTGCATAAGCTGAAAATGCTAATGACTAACTGGGTAAGTGCATAAATTGCAAGTGATAGCTTAAAAGTTTAGGAGAAAATTAATGAGTGGATCCTGTAGAGAAGGCTACGCCAGTAATTAAAAAGGTAAATTGCTAAAACAACCCTACTTTTACGACCATTTCTACAATAGCCAGTTGTAAATGAATCAAGTAATGGGTCGTTTTTATGAAAAGTGGTGCTGTAGTCACACTTAGAAGCACATTCCAAAAACATTTTTGAGTAACCTACCAAGTGATTAAATGCAGCAATTCATCCTAATTTCACAGTTACATTTTTCTCTACGACTGTAAGAGGTTTCACTGCTTTAAATTTAACACTTTTTTATACCGAACAATCAATATTGATTTTGCTATAAATATCTCACTTAAAGACAGACTATTCCCCCCCTTATTACACAGCAGCAAGAGGCTGATAACTGCTCAAAGCAGCGATGTTCTGAGCATCTCAATTCCCACGGAGGCCAACAGCATCTGAAAGTGCTGAGTATCCTGCAAGATTCACTCAGGACCTCACATTATAAGACCCTACTCATAGGAAATTATTCACTGTTCATCAGCTAAATTATTCAATGAATTTCATGAAATGGTTTGAACAACCGTGAATAATATATTCTTACTATTCACCCAGTACTGTTATTCATCAACTTCAACTTGCTTTAAAATGAAATGTATTGCTTTTACTTCACAAAAGGGTATATAATCTAATTTCACTACAGTGCAGACATGGCAATGTGTTAGAAACTTGATGAATTGTTTTTTCTCTCCCTCTTCCATCACCAGAATACTAAGGCAGTCTGTACAACTGCCAGCGTCATAGTTGTATCCTGATGTATTCAAATGCATGCAAATTCACCAGCTGTATCTCTTAACGGGTTAACATATACAAATAAATACAAGCTATTGTGTAGCTTTTTGCTATTATGAGCACATAAATTAATAGAAATAATAATGACATCATCAATGGAGCTACGATTCAATGAACTTAGTGGGAAATTCACCTGTCAGCACATTTTTGTGAGCTGACTTTTACTTGAATGAAATTAAATCTCAGTTGTGATGTATGTTTTTGTTGATAGAATCAGGATTATCATTTCAGTTGTTGTAGTATGGGTATGATGCCGGTCTTAAATTTTCACTCTTCATGAGACTAAGCCAATTATGATCACACTCTTGTGAATTCCAAGCACAATACTACATCCAGCAACAGAACATGGATCAGTTGCCGCTTAAGGTGGGGTTCTACTTTGAAAAATGGCTCTAAAATGACTTTGTTTATTGTCTCAGCATCTTCTGGAGCAAACGTGCTTGGTTTACAAGTCAAGTTGTTTTTCTTTTGTATTTTTTCGCTCCCTCTGTAAGCACTATCCGGGATCACAAAGTCAACCTGGGCCCTTTGCTTCTCATATGTCATGACCACAAACAAAGGTTCTACAGGCCAAAATACATGATCAGACACACTGCTGTAATCCCATTGCTGTTAGTGGCTTTGTACAATTGTAACTGATTGGAAGTTAGTAAATAATTCTGTTCAGGATGCACAAAGAGGAGTAAGAAGCCAGCTAACTCCTATTAGCTATTTTGCCTCTTAAGAGTAAAGAGGGTTAAAAAGCTTATTTCAGTCACTAAAATCAGCAGACTCTCAACAGACACAGGGAAAAATATCTGTTGAAAAGGAATTTGCTACTTTAGAGTCACTCTTCAGAATAGAGCCAGACTTAAAAGTGACAGACATCTTGAAACCTAGCCATTTTTTAAAAAACTTGAAAGTAATTGTAGGTGTTAAAACCTGTCTCTATTCCTCTTGCCTATTTTTGTTTTTTGCTCCCCTGACAGACCCATGGGAGCAAGTGACTATACAAGGGAAGCAGTGAAACTAATAATTCCCACAATGTTCTCAAAGGCATATGATGAGTAAGCTGAAGTGTCTGAAGAAAATGTATTTCTCCTGTCTTTCAGTTATGCTAATATTTGGTATTCCCTGTGACAATAGTTAGACAAACAAAACATATTCCGACAGAAGTGTGACTGTATATGCCACAAATATATATATATAGAGAGAGAGAGAGAGAGAGAGAGAGAGAGAGAGAGATTTCACACCAGAAAGGAATTACTGAAACTCAGATTTAGAGAAGAAAAAATATATATTCTTCATATGTTCTCAACTCCCTTGAACGTCATATAGGGCTGCTTACATGGAGAGATCCGAAAGGTTGCAACGAGATATTTAGAAGCCCCTGTAGATGGTTGAGAGGCAGGGACAATATTTTTTAATAAACACTAGCAATAATGGAAGGTAAAATGTATTAGTTTTCACACGACAGCATAACCAAAACAAACACCTTCATGATTCCAGAGTATGTTTTTGCCTTTAGACATATAATATAAAGTCCTTTGGGACCTAACCCCCATTTCCCAACAGTAATCCAAGAAGCATTCAAGCCTGATAGAGATCATGACAATAACTTCCTGCCTATAGCAAACTGCTGACCTGACTGACAGCCCTGTAATTTGAACTCAGTCCTCAGAGGCAAAAGGTGTCAAAGACACATTAGTCCACTGAACCATCCTGGGTGTTCTCCTAACTGTAACACAGACACATTTTTGGCCCACCTCTGCCTGTTCAAATTAAATCTGATTAACTGAACATCATAAAACACTTTGTTTAAATGGTTCTTTTTCCACTACATTGTCTTCTGTAAATAGCACAGAGGTTATCGATTTCCTGCATTGCAGTATCAGCTTGTTTACTTAAAGTAGTTCCCATTTTCTTCGCCACATGTAATCCAGAAGCACACTGTACTTTAAAGTATCAAAGACATGGTCTTCCTTGGTACTTGAAGAGACTCTGAAAAGACACTGAAACCTTAGAAACAGAAGAAGCTGATGGACAGTGAGCATTGCTGTACTCTAGATTTACATCCAGTTAAGACTATCAGTAGCTTTTGCATTATCTGCAACACTGAATCACAGTATACACCATGCTATGGATTAAAGAGGAGTAGCCACCTTATTTTTGATAATCTTTCCAAATTAAGCCAAAAATCTCAATATTACAGGAACATTTTTGTTTTATTTCATTCTTACTATATCGGAACCAATGTGAGTGTGCCGTCATTGAGCTAACTCGAACAAACTCTCTGGGCTACAAATGCCAATATTCTGTTTTGTATGTAGAATAGGAGATAATGGGAATTAGTTTAATAGAGTTCGTTTAAGCAGCGAAGGTGAGAACTGTGATCATGTAGAGGAGGTGACGCCGGAGAGGAGTTACTGAAACTCGGATTTAGAGACGAGAACCTTGACAACACAGTTGTAGAAAAGACAGTTTGAAAGGCAATTCATACATGTTAAGGACAGAAGGTTATCATCTAATCTGGCATGCTTCTTACCATAGGCCAAACAATCTCACCCAGCATCAAACACATAGCTTCCGTCTGAGCAAGGGCATAGCTTTGAGAACCCTATCCCATCTCAATCTAAAGACTTGAAGTACTGCAGAATCCACCACTTCTCTAGGTAAATTGATCTAGTGGTTAATCATCCTCACCCTTAAAACACTGTGAGACAGTTACAAAATATCTGAAAATGAACAAACCATTCATACATGGCACCAGGCAGGCCCCTCTGAGCTGCCACCCAACCGCTGAGTTCTAAATCCAAATCAGGAGAGCAAGGGCTCTTGTGAGCACCATCTTCCCATAAGGTCACAGACTGACCCATCATTCTACAGTTGGCAACGTCCAAAGACCATCGTCCCGCCAATGTGCAAAAGGTGTGCAGATCACAGTCCCGCAGCAGTGGCTGTGCCTCTTTTGCATTAGTTCTTCTGAAGATACTTATCCTTTGTTTCATAGTGCCAGCAAATATAACAGTTGGAATGTCACAAGCTCAGAAAGTAACAAAATCTAAAAAAGCTCATTAGATGACAAATGAGGCCTGATTCTCCACTCTCTCGCATCTTGCATAATCATTTAAAGCTGCACCCAGGCCTCAACTCAGGAAAGCAGTTAATCATTACATTTAAGCATGTGTTTAACTCCCATTAATTTAAGGCCTTAAGCACCTTCCCGAATTGCCGCATTGGTACGGCTCTAACTGACTATGTGACTTGGCATAGGTGTAAATTGCTCCTCTAAGTAACGAAGAGAACACATGAAAACAATCCACAAATATCAAAAGAACCACACCTATACAAAGGTTGATGTAGGATGTAACTAGAAATAAAGGCATGAAATTAAGAAAGTGAATTTTTTTAGTACATATAAGGAGAAAGCTTCATGATCATGGGATGAAGTAAGCTGTGGTTTTCTCTTGAGGGAATTTTGGTAGCACCAAAGCACTCGGTCTTTTAAAACCAGAGTTGATAAAATACTGGAAAAGGTAACCTAGGCAACAATTAAAAGTATTGTCAGAGAGATGGCTAAGACAAGCTAATGTTTCATCTAAAAGGTCTTGTCTAAACTTGGAAATTTACCAAAATAACTATTCCTGGAGTTATTTTCATAGAAGACCCCATGTGGACACTCTTAGTCCAGAACGAGTGCGCCCTTTTTCCAATTTAGCTTAATTCACTTACCTATTTCAGTACATTTCCAAATGTAGAGAAACCCTAACTTCCATGATTCTGTGAAGAACAAACCAGGCAAAACTTGTGCATCTGGAGAAAGCCTATTAAAGATCTAGTGATAAATGTTTTAAACAGTCTTCATCCAGAATCCTCAGCAGGGCTCCAATATCATTATAAATATATTGCTGTTTTATTACAGCCATACAGTCTGCGTTAAAATAGAAACCGATTAATTGACTTTGAGCTTTTTTCCCTTTCATGAAGATGTCAGACCTGAATCATAAAAATGTAGGGCTGGAAGGGACCTAGATAGGTCATCTAGTCTAGTCCCCCACACTGTGGTAGAACCAAGTAAATGTAGACCATCCCTGACAGGTGTTTGTTTTTAAAAACCTCCAAATCCACAATCTCCTTTGGAAGTCTATACTAGTATTTAACTATCCTTATTGTTAGAAAGCTTTTCCTGATATCTAACCTAAAGTTTCCTTGCTGTAGATGAATCCCATTACTACTTCTCCTATGTTCAGTGGACACAGAGAACAACTGATCACCATCCTCTTTATAACATATTTAAAGACTGCTATCAGGTCTCCTCCTGGTCCACTTTTCTCAAGACTAAACATGCCCAGTTTTTTTTAGCTTTTCCTCATAGGTCAGGTTCTCTAAACCTTTTATTTTTGTTGCTCTCTTCTGGACTCACTCCAATTTGTCCACATCTTTCTTAAAGTGCAGTGTCCAGAAATGGACACAGTATTTCAGGTGAGGCCTCATTAGTGCCAAGTAGAGTGAGACAATTATGTCCCATGTCTTACGTGTGACACCACGGTTAATACTCCCCAGAATTATATTAGCCTTTTTCACAACTGCATCACATGGTTGGCTCATGTTCAATTTGTGATCCACTATAATTCCCAGATCCTTTTAAACAGTACTACCCCCTCTCCTGTTATTCTCCATTTTGAATGTGTGCATTTGACTTTTCCTTCCTAAGTGAAGTACTTTGCACTTGTCTTTACTGAATTTCATCTTGCTGATTTCAGACTAAATCTCCAATTTGTCAAGGCTGTTATGAATTCTAATCTTGTCCTTCAAAGTGCTAGCAACTCCTCCCAATTTGGTGTCATGCACAATTTTATAAACATCCTCTCCACTCCATTATCCAGATCATTAACAAGAATATTGACTAGTACCGGACACAGGAGAGATCCCTGGCAGGACCTACTAGATACATCCTCCCAGTTTGATGGTGAGCTGATAGTAACTAATCTGACTACGGTCTTCCAACCAGTTGTGCACCCACTTCAATTTAATCTGGGTCACACATTTCCCTCATTTGCATATGAGAATGTCATATGAAACTGTCAAAATCTTTACTAAAATCAAGATATGTTATGTCTACTGCTTCCTCGCCCATCCACTAAGCCAGTAACCCTGTCAAAGAAGGAAATCAGCATGGTTTGTGGTGATTTGTTCTTGACAAATCCATGTTGATTATTACTTATTATCCTATAAATGAAAAAAACAAAAACAAACAAACAAAAAAAAACAAAAAACAAAAACAAAAAAAAACTCCACCAAAACACACTCACATACACACCCAAGAGCCAAAGAAATTTGTTGCCAAAGACCAAGAGAAATCAAAGGATTAAGGAAAAAAATAAACTAAAAAAAATGAAGTCTGTAAAGCAAACCTAAAATATATAAAAAGTAGTTGAAAGACGTTTCTATCTGCCAATGGCGAGATGACAAAGGACCTACTCAGGGTGCAGCATGGCTGATTGGAGCTGTAGATTATCTCCTTGGCAGGATTCTCAGAACTTTCTTTGGATTGTGCATGAATTTCCTTCATTTGAGAAGTGATTTTCAGTTAATTGTCTATTTACCTACTTAGCATAATTGTCTTCAATTATGTAATTAGAGTTCATATGTGTAATCATTTTAACATGTAATTATACCTAATTATATCCTTAAAATGTGCCAGTCATAAATATCCCTATCATTTTGATTGATAGATGTATGTGATGGGAAAGAGTTGCTCCGGCTATTTTTATCTGCTGGATCCCATAAATTGCAAAGATAAGATCATTTAGCATTGACTTTTATTACAAATACTTACAAGGCCCCATCAACATTATGTCTAAGGCAGAGCTAGGAATAATCCATCTACATACAATCAAGGACCAAAATGAAGTCACCCACTATGGCAGCAGTCTCTTGGGGAAAAAAACAAACCCGACAGTAGATATCACCTAGAAAATTATTGTTTGTTAATTGCTGAATGCGTGTTTGGGATAATAAAAGTCACACAGAAAAACAGCAGCACTTACAAACAGTACAAGACACACAAATTACATTCTGTGTCCCAGAGGCTGGGTTACACTTTAGAACACAGCTTCTCTTTTAAAAAAAAGTGAATCGGTGGGTGACATTTCCAGGCTCTGTAAAATCAGTGTACTTTAAGGATACCAGGCTAGGAAAGGAGGTCAGGCTATAGAGGGCAGCATGGAAGGATATAAAAGAAGTGATGAGATGGGATTTGTTAGGACCAGCACATTGGGAAGGTGTAGGGAGGTAGTCAGAAATGAGCAACATGGACATTATCAGGAAGGTAAGGGCGAGGTGAGTGACTCTGGATGTGAAACAAAGGCGGAAGCCAGTGGAGGGATTTGAAGACGCGGTTGAGATGATCCGAGGCTGCGGGTGAGGAAGATATTAAATGTAGGGCACAATCCTGCAAACTTTCTGTCATGCCAGCATACATCATGAACAGGAGCGGCCCAGTGCGGTCAAGGGAATAAATGTTCAGCATCAGGAATCTAAAATCAAATCAAGCCTCAGAACCAAAGACTGCGGTGACGGAGAAAAGAAACACTGGTACAGAAGATGAGAGGAGAATAACTGGGATATCCAGTGTGTGTCATTATTGAAAAGCCTGGATGAAGCAACATGTCTCATCCTGAGCCTGGCCAGTCAGGGACTTGTAATGCATCCCATCAGGAATATGTCCCAGACGTGGAGGCAGCCACCTCACAACATTTCTCACATCTCATCTCTCAAAAGAGGTCGGGGCTCAGCAAGGGGCAGATACACGGCGTTATTTCCTATTCTTCTGGATACGCAGTAACAGAAAGGGACTCAGATCCACATGGTTTGAGACATTCAGCACACAAGAATACATTTAGCTCATGCTTTTTAAGCCATTTGTACTTCACCCATAAGAGGCCCGATTCAGTAACACTGAACTGTGCAGCACTGTTTCTAGTCCTAGTCGGTTTTATTTCTATAGCTACCATGTCTCATTTTGTTCATCCTATATCACAGTAGCAAGAACAAGTCACTGGTGCATACAAAATGAATTTGGACAATGGCTATTCGGTCTTTTTTTTAATTGCCTTTTGCTAGAAAGGCAAATATTTGCCCGCAGATAACATGGTTAAGCTTATTTAAAGTTCAGCTATTTCCCCTGGATTAGGTTTCCTTCTGCTACTTACAAACAGAGCAATTTGTGCAGAGCTGACTCCAGAACCTCTGAAGAAAGCCCTACATCACAAGAATCTTTCAATAAACCTTGGGTACAAGTCCCAGCTACACAACATGTGCCGACACAAGGCACACATTCCCTGTGAGCCACATCAGTCTGTTAGCTCACACTCACTCTCTCACAAGCAGGCAGAGTGGGCACCACCTAAAATCGGTCAGGTGTTTCCAGAAATGGCAACTGGCATCCTTGAGGTGAGGAGGTCCAGCTCTGCTTACCATATAAGCTTTATCAGTTGGAAGAACCTGCTAGGAGTACAGAGAAGAAAGTAGCACAAGAAAATGCCCAGTCAAAGTCTGAAGAAATACACAGACAAGGAAATACTCAAATAACCAAAATCACCCAACATCCCTTATCCATCCGGCCTCATCTGAAATGAAATGCCACCTAAACATAACCTTATGCTCAAATTAACTGGAATTTCTGGATACCTCCTACCTGCCAGGAGGCACCAGCCAATGTGCATGAAGGACCTGGGTTAACAGACTGGGGTAGTGCTGATCTTACCTGCCGGGGCATCTGTCTTGGGTGTCAATTAGTGGTGTCAAAGCAGTGCCTCCAAGGTAATGGGAAAACGTATACAAAATAGGACAGCAGATTCCATACACGCGGGGCCCTAAGGAGTTACTGAGCCAGTCAGGATGCAGGCAGGCAAGAATAGCAAGGGCATGGTTACAGGAAAGAGATTACACAGAGGAAACATAACACTTTCTAAAGAAACACAAAGCCAGTTCTCCTGTCAATGTGTCCTCCCACCTAGCCAGCTGGCTAAGCCCCGTTCTCAGAGGTGCACAATCTGACTCTAGAACACATAATGGGCTGACCACTTTCCTGCGGTGTGTGGTGCACTTGGCCTCTTCTGCACAATCCCATAGCTCACAACTCTACAAGGTGGTGTTACAGACATGCTGTGTGGAGAGAGATCTACACATGAGAAGTTTCAGAGTTTTTCTAGCCATGTTGGTCCCAGGACATAAGAGAGACAAAGTGGGTGAGATAATATCGTCTATTGGACCAACATCTGTTGGAGAAAGAGACAAGCTTTTGAGCTACACAGAGCTCTTGACGATATTACCTCACCACCTGGTGTCTCTATATGTAAGTAGTCAGTTAACAGATGAAGCGCCAGTAGACGGTGCTCAAGAATATAGGGATAATTCCTGGGTATTGTAGGCACAGTAAGGCTCATGCACTGCAAAAATCTTCTTAGGTGCAGCTTGTTACATCAGCTCTTAACATGGGACAGTGAGCCCCAAAACTGGGGGCACAGCAAGAGAGTTTGTATATGTAAATGTTGACAATGTTCTTAGCCTTTTTCACACCAAATTTCTTCTAGCACCTTTCAATGTAAGCATATCATCAGTGTGAGAAAAAATTCTCCCAGGAACAACCCAGCTTCCCAACATGTGATGGCACATCACATGTGACGGTCACAGCAAATACTTCTATGCCAGCATAACCCTGTGAGTGGCTATTAGGTATATCCACCCAAGGAAATGTAGCAGCCCTTCTAAAATCCAAAGGCAGGATATGACCTTCTAGGGGTGGGTACACTTCAGAGTTTGGTGTCAGACATACAGGAGCCTATCTTTAAAGTTCAGATTGAGATCCAAGGTTCAGCTATGTTTGGATCTCGGTTTCTTCTTTGAATCCCCCCTCCAATATTAAAGCAAAACAGCTTCAATACACAGGAGGATTAAAAATGTGTGTTGTCTCCAACCATTGGCACTTCCTGCTGCCATGGAAACCAATGCCAGGAACCGACTGTATTACGATATTGTTTCTAGATGCTTCAGAACATGGTATTCTCCCCTCTAGATGGGTCAATTCAGCAACCACGGCTGCATCAGTTAAGTTATTTGAATAATTCTTTATGTTTACCCATATAACCACTTCTGTTTCTCCTTGGGGGGTCTGCCTTCTAAGTGCAGGTAACTTCATAGCTCCAGAACTCTTTCCCAACCCATCCAGGTCCATTTCCTAATTTTTAACTGTGAAAAGAGAATATGAACAATGAAAAATATGCTGGGCTATGGGAGGATGGACTCAGAAACTGTGGATATGTTGCTGTTTGCATCATTCTTTTGTGATGGCTACAATCGACACGCCCCCCCCCTCTGAAGATCTAGAGGAAGAACAAGCAGAAGCGAGACAGCCAGGCAGCTCCCAGAGGAACTGCTTGTTATGTTTCAGTATCACGGAATATTGTGTTCCTTTCGTTTTGACAAAAGCAGAATCTTGTGGGATGTCGCATTGAAACTCTTTCTATAGGAGATCTCTTAGCGTTGCCCAAAATTTGGCCAGGTAAGTGGCCATCATAGATAGATAGATAGAGAGAGGGAGAGGTATTTAGTTCAGCAAGGTTCTCTGATGGCCTCATTTCAGCGATTGTTACTACATTAGCAGGCCTGGGGGCCTTGATATCTTCAACTGAGAGAATATGACTGAAATACTTTACTTCAATGGCTCTGCTGACACATTTATCCTGATTTAACTTGACCTCTTCCCCTTTCTCCCCCCCATGCCTCCAAGCCCTGCTTACAAACTTGTACTTCCTATGAAGAGACAGAGCAGCCTCCCAAAAGAGCTGGTCAAATTATAAATTATAAATAAATCTGACGAGCTGCACTTTGTTTCCATTTGCAACCTTAAGCCTGATTTCTGTGAATGTGTGCGAACACTGTGTGTGAAAACGTTTCCGCCTATGCTGTGTTTGTAAAACATTCACCTGGACGGGGACTTGTGTGGCACATGATTGGTCACCTAAGAAAAATGATGTTCCTGCTTCTCAACTGGATTATGGGTTTGTTGGGGTTTTTTTAAAAAGGGTCATTTATAACCAAATAATAAAAGATGATAAGTAAATACAAAAATATAACAAAGAGCAAATCCACTTCTTTGCATGTGAAGGTCGTTAACGCATTCATATGAACATTCCTAGGGAGAGAAACCACAGCCACTCTTCAAACATCTGTGTTAACAAAAAAAAAATGGTGCAGAGTTTTTTTTCCAGACAGGAGTCTGAACATGGCTGAACTACAGAGCCATTCAGAATTCACAGACATGTTCATGATCACAGGGACTCCATTATGCTTAAAAGGTGCTAGCGGCCACCAACAAGGGCAGGCTGAATGTAAGGAAAAGGACAGATCTTGTTGAAGTAAATGGGAGCGCTACGACATTCTCCTGTGTGCCCAAACTGTGGGAGCAACTAAAGACTCTGCTGGAGGGAAAGACAGCTGGACAGAAAGGCGGGGCTGTGCCTGGAGCCAGGGGACAGCCTCACTGGCTAAAGGGAGAACGTGGGGCTAGATTCCAGGTGCAGGGGCTCGGTGAGAGAGCAGGAGCAGCTGCAGAACGCCTTTGCAGGGAAGCAGAGGCACAGCCGTTTCTTGGGCCTGGGGCTGGAGTGTCCCCTTGCGATTACTGCAAAAGCCTGTGTGACGCACGGCCTTATAGTTTGTTCAGGGAGAGACTACGCTGTGTTAATAAAGTGATCCCCCCACCTCCATGCTAGGTCTCACATCAAGATACAGCCACAGAGCTTCGCACCTTGGTTTGCAGCACCGGGTACCTGCTCAGTGTCACTAAGTGCCACCCTAACAGGAATTAATACTAAGAGAATAAGATCTAGTTTTGTGGTACCGGGCTGGCTCTGCAATGAGCCTGATTTCTACATTGCCAACAATTATTTTTCGGGAAACTATTTTTGTTTTAATTTGACTATTGGTTTGTGTTTCTTCTTAGACTGATTTGCAGAAGTGCTGAGCACCGACAATTCTAGGTGTAGACAATGGGAACTGCAGATCCTCAGTACGCCTGAGAAATCAAGTCCTTCCCATTCCTCCACTCCTTCTCTTTCCTTCCCCCTACCATCTCCTCCCTCCAGATATCATCTCAACTTTGGAAGGAAAGTATCAATAAACCTTGGGGCCCAGTAGGTACGAAGATAAAAATCAGGAAATGAAGGCTACGAAGTCAAGGATATTTTGGACCATGTGCATCTCTAAGTATACATTGACAGAAAATCACTCAGGGGGTCTCAAGTAAAGAATATTGTCATATTAAATACACTAAATGGTTCATTATACACAGGTAACTAACACACACACCACACAATCAGACCCGTGCCACTTACTACATTTCCAGAATGAACCCTCGGCAAACAAAGCTATTGCAAAGCAATGACACCTTCGAATCAGCAATCAGCAGGACACATGCAGCAGAAGTACTTTTTTCAGAGTAGGCATTCTGTAGAACCAGAGTTCCTGCAACTGACTGAAACACCATCATTCATTTACATGCGTGTGTCAGTTTAATTATTCTATACAGCAATTGCAGCAAGCTACTTCAGAACATTCCCGTACAGACTGCAACCTTCATCTGCTCAGTCTTTGCAAAGAAAATATTAACATTTTCTGTTAGTCCATTCGTTGAAAAATTCCGCTGAAAAAGAAACTTCTGCAAAAAAAACAAACAAAAAAAAAAAAAAACAGTGCAATTCCATTTGATCAATTTTAAGTGAAACATAAAAGATCTTTTTTATATAAAGTGGACACTAGAAGTTCAGTTTTAATTGACAGGAATTCTTATTAACTTCTAATGCTGCCAAAGAAAACATAATATTTGAGAGGGAGGAGATTTCTGTCTCTGAAACAGCTGTTTCATTATTACATTCTGCTTACAATTATTACCATAATTGCACTCTTGTTAGGAAAATTGATGATGATTTTGTGTGACACTCCTCAGCTCACTGAAAGACTTTACAAATGTTCACTGAACACCTGACAAAATTCAATTTGACTCATGACTAAGTTAGGAAGCCTGCATTTTATGCTGGACAAAAATCTCCATAAATGTTTTACTGAATGAGGCCAGCATTTATGTCTGAAATGCATTGTCTCACCAGTGCTCCTCAGCAACTGAAAGAATCTGTGATTGCACCCTACATGCTGCGGCTATAAACAGTGCATTTGGTATATTCTTTCACCAGTACTGCGGCACTAGACCTGCCTCTTTGAAACACTTCAAGTACATCCAGCGTTTGCTCCAAACTTCTCTTGATCTGTCTGACAAGAGAAATGCTGATGGATGTGAAGAGAATTGGAGACAAAGCAACACCATCCATCCTGAAGGGTCGCTTTTTCTCAGAGAAAAGTAAAAGGCCATCAAAGGAAGTCAAGAGTTACGCCACACATCTTGGAGAAAGGGTACTCGCAATGTATTGGAAGCAGCAGGCATGATACCCAAAATGATGGCCTTGGGTAAAGACATGCTACTGATCCGGCAAGTCTACAGGGAAGCTGGGAACTAGCGAAAATGCAGTCTGAAGGAACAGGAATAGCTGAAGGAATAGCTAGTTTGGGGCCCATCATGGCACTCCAGCGTCAATTTGCAGTCTCCAAGGATGGCTCAGTCTTTTGGGGGGAACATGAGAAGCAGTGAACCGTCCTACCCCCACGTTCTGCCCTGACTGGAAAAAAAATCACACCCAGATAAACTTTGCCTTCGGTTACACATGCACTGAAGTCAGAGTAAGGACTCCACCCAACCATCCACACCTTACTGGGTTGATTTTCCTCCCGTCTTCGTTTCTAAACCTAAAGAGCAGAGGGCCTGACAAAGGATGCACGCTCTGTCCACACTTCTCCTCCTCTGCCTGTCCTTCCTCTCCATTCCTGCACTCTCTCTCTCTTTGATTTAAGCTTGCCCACTACTACCTGCTTCTCCAACCCAGACACTATTGGGGTGGCAAAAGAATTTGCGCATAGCAGACACTCTATTCACCAAAGACTAAGGCCCTACTAATGGGAGGTCTCATGGCTACTCAGGACCAGAGCTGGGACCCTGTTATACATTGCCCTGGGCTGAATAGCAGATTTGTTGGGTTTGCTTTGGAGGTAAGAGGAGACAGAGCCTAAGATTGCCCAAGGCCTTTTTCCTTTGTATGCAGTTACTTCCCTCTCATGTTTATTGTTTTCTTTGGCCACTCACTGCACTCAGAAACGATGTTCTAGAGCACCACCACAGCGCTGTGTGCTATATCTGCAGTACCCTACCGACAGGATCAGGGGTGCCCTTCATTGCACCTGCATAAAGCCACAATACGAAGTGGGCTCTCCCACTGCCTTGCAAGAACCCAAGCCCCCTCCAGACTTTCCACACCCTGTACCTTGCCCAATGGCAGCACCTCCACGACCTCCATCTGTTCTGTCCTCCCACATGAGATTTTCTTCCTCTTTCTAGTAACAGATAGCCCCAAATTTCTCCTCTCCTCCCAGATCAACATCCCCACTTCTTCCTGCTCTCCTCAGCCCCTCATACAAGACTCTCTTCTGGTTCCCTCATCTCTCTTTCTCCTTTCAAGCACCAGATCTACACACGCACAGGACGGAGCCTTCAAGTGGGGCCTTTTCAAAGGCCATCTTGGCTGGTGATTCTCCTCCCAAATACAGAGCTCCAGGGCTGTATCTCACCCCCACACTTCCCAACTTCCCAAATCCAGGAGGAGCTGGACAGTAGCCTCGTTTACAACCCTCCAATCTCCATCGGTGGCAGGATGTACCTGTGTTCACTCCCTACACATTAGTGTAATAAGGTATCATTTGAAAACTCAAAATTTGCGGGTCAGTATCATCCTGATAAAATGTTCATGGCAACATTGCATGTCAAGTGATAGGGTTTCCCTGTAAGATAATATTCACGTATGTTCCTGTGACACGCTGTACCCCATGTACACCCTTATGGTGTGATTTGTGATTTCTGATCATTCATGTTCACCATTATAGTGTAACTGTGTACGGTCTGATGCAAAGTATGCCATGTTAGGTGTTTTTGGAATGCTCAGAGAATCAGAGAAGATTAGAGTTGGAAGGGACGTCAGGAGGTATCTAATCCAACCCCCTGCTCAAAGCAGGACTAACCTCAGCTAAATCATCCCAGCCAGGGCTTTGTCAAGCTGTAGCTTACAAACCTCTATGGATGGAGACTCTACCACCTCCTTAGTTAACCCTTTCCAGTGCTTCACCACCCTCCTAGTGAAAAATGTTTTCCTAATGTCCAACCTAGACCTCCCCCCCTGCAACTTGAGACCGTTGCTTCTAGTTCTGTCATCTGCCACCACTGAGAACAGCCTAGCTCCACCCTCCCTGGAACCCCCTTTCAGGTAGTTAAAGGCTGCTATCACATCCCCAGACTAAACAAGCCTAGTTTAGTCATGACATACTGAACAATATTGTTGTGGTAGTGTGTTCCCTGCAATGTTATATATGTGTGCAGATAAGAAACCCTGCAATGACATATCCCCAGATGTCTCTCACACATGGCTTGAATAGATGCAGAGAAGCAGAAAGTTGTGTTTCCACACTCAGCAGAGGCATGCATACAGGAACAATGAACTGACCTAAGCACCTGCGAGCGCTTTGGCTCAAGAGGGAAAAATCAGACCCATTACCGGGCCTGGACAATCACCTGACCCCGGGGGGGAGGGGTCGAGGAAAGAAAGAGGCGTCTTTGTCTCGGGGGCTCCCCCCTGGAATCCATCTCCCAAGAAACATCAAAGACTGGCACCTACCCACAGGGAGACGGGGGGCCTTGGTTGCAAGATCCATCACAATCGGCCTGTGTGGTAAGCCGATGCCATCAATAGAAAGAGACTGAAATATTAATTGTAGTTTAGGAGGCAAGCTATCTTTGCGTTGATTGTGACTAACTCCTTGATTTATGTTAAACTGACTTGCATTCACTTAACATCCTGCTGTAAGCATTAAACTCGTTGGTTTGTTTGATCTAAAACAGTGCATGTGGATTGAGTGTGTGCAGACTTCACTTGGAGGGACAGAGCTGGTGCATATCAATTTCTCTGATAAATGGACGGACAAGTGTAAATGAGCGTGCAGGGTGCAGTGTATAGCACTGAAGCTTGCAAGACGGCAGTTCCCAGGATTGCATCTGGAATTGGGGGTGTTTGCTGGGGGTCTATCCCATGAGTGGCTGGCCAGAAGCGCACCTTCACTAAGCCAGGGACCAATTACTCGCAGGAGGCTGGGTGTGGGCTGACTCAGGAGTGGGTGATTCACACAGCAAAGCAGGGTAAATCGGGGCCCAGGAATGAAGAATTAGGGTGACACGGCTGTGCACCAGTCCAGATTGCAGGGGGGGAGGGAACATCACCGTTCCACACCCCACGGCCCTGACCAAACAGCCTTATCCTTAGAGGTTTTTAAAGCCCGGCTTGCCAAAGCCCTGGCTGGGATGATTTAAGCAGGAAAGAGAGTCATCAAGTAGGAAAGGAAACAAAGAAAGCTCAGACAAGTGAGAAAAAGCCAACAGAGATCATCCTTCCACATAGACTGTGTCTCCTAGCGTCCGGCTGGAAATGTTTTTCAAGAGAGGGACTGAAAAGGAGGGACAAACACCAGTAGACACCCCTCCCTCTCTGCCTGCTGTGACAGGGTCAGACCGGATGGCTACCGGAGAGTGCTAGAAAGCCGATATATCAGCCCCAGGCTCAGCTAGTCCCTTTTCCCCCGGTAGCTGAGCAGGGTTTACTCCTGGTTAATGAACACACCTGGAGCCAATCAAGGCCCCGCCCAGGACTTGTTAAAAGCTTCCCCTCCGGAGAAAGGGTGCCACTGGAGTTGTGGGAGTGAGACAAGCTACCAGAGTGTGTGAGCAGGCCAGACGCTGTCAGAAACCAGGAGGGTTTAGGAGAAGGAGCAGGATGCTGGCAGGAGAGAACCCGGCAGTACAAAGACTCGGGGAGGGAAAAACCCGCCCGAAGAAGGCAAAGGACCTTTCCCAGGCCTGAAGGAAGAGACCCTGCCAGAAGCGGAAGATAGAACTGGAGATTTGGTTGGGCACTACCACACCCAGTGGGGCTGTCAGGGGTCAAGAGCCTCCCCTGGCAAGGAGGCCAGGAAGGGCCCCTGTCCGAGCAGGGTCCGGACATTAAGTCAAGGGGCACAGGGAAGTAACGCAGGGAAGCCAGCAGCTTTCCTGAAGCCACAGCACGAAGCTGCTACTTGTAGGGTCCCTGGGTTGGGACCTGGACTCGAGGGTGGGACCGGGTTCCCTCCCACCGGCCAGTCTCTGGAGGGGCAGGAGCCCCAGCGAAGAGGCAAGGGCCTGTGAGAACCAGAGACAGGACCGGACCCAGCAGGGAGCGGCCATCTTAGAGAGGCTGCATTACCCTCCCCCACCACTAGAGGGTGGAAGAACACTAAGGGTTGAAGCGGTTCCTTGACCAGCCGTTAGAAGGAAGCGCTGGACCCACCGAGGTTGAAAAGCTCTCCCTCGACAATACCCATCACATTCATTGCACCGGAAGTAACAAAGGAAGCACCTGTTGACTCTGGGGGAGTGGTCCTTACCAACACGGTTTGGTCAGTAAGGCTGCCGAAGGCACGTGCAGAGAAACTTTGCTTGAATCGGATCTAGTCTGTGAAGCTGGATGTTAGTAAACGTCTTAGCTTTATTTTTCTTGTGATCATTTCTGCCTTTTATGCCTCATTACTTCTACTCACTTAAAATCTCGTTGTAGTTAATAAACTTGTTTTACCGTTTTATCTAATCCAGTGTGTTTATATTGAAGTGTCTGAATAGCTATTTGAGATGAGACACTGGCTTATCACTCCCTGAAAGGAATAACAGACAAACATATTTGTCATGTCCAGGTGCAGTACAGGACATACATTTCTGGGGAGAAATCTGAGACCAGGGGTGTGTTGTGGTCACCCTGAAGGCTAATCCAGGCTGGTGAGAGCCAGGGCTGGCAGGCTGCAGTCACTCACTCACACTCTCTCACACACACACCCACACACACACACAGGGTATGGCTTGCATGCTGGAAGGCTGTTTGTGATTGTGGGAACTAGTTCAGCAAGGCATTGTAAAGCACTGAAGGTAGCAGGGGAGAGACAGCCCTCCCCCCCACACACACATCTGGATGGTACACTGGTATGTCACACCATCTCACCACTCAGTGTGAAAGCATGACCCAATCATGCCTTGGTCTCCTCTTTTGCATGCAATATAAATCCAATCTTCAGGCAGCCGGCACCCCAAGGACACTAGCTGCACAGGCGATACATATGCAATTTGGGTTGGCTAATTTTTGTCCATGCAAGGTATGTAGTTATCCAGCCAGTTAGCATACATGAAGGGAACCTTCCCCACTGGCCGCCACACAAATCCACCCATTTCTTTAGAACAAGCTGTGCGCTCAGCGCCCCACTGCTCCGGAACACAATGCACCAGGAACTGACTAAGCGTTTTGCTGATTTCCAGCCGGCCTCAGGAGAAGTGCTATATTTATAGCAGCAGTTCCTTTAAGAATAGCACGGCGTGCCAGCAGCAGAGCAAAACAAAATCTTACGGCTAATACATTAATATAGTGATACATCACCTAGCGTGTCAAACAGAGTTACCCACATAAAACAGTGCTGGAAAAGAAGTTGCTGTGAGCAAGTACTTGAATTCAATATTCTACCTTCAACCTCAGGGCCCAATCCTGCCTCCTTTACTCAAACTGAGCAGTTCCTTACTCCAGGAGTAGTCCCGATAAGCAAGACTGTCCCGTGGACAGGGTAGCCACATACTGTGGGAAATCCGTCTGGCATCTGTCACTCCTGTCACCCTCTGAGAGCTGAGCGAATCAGAGCACGATGGTTGGGGAGAAAGGTTAGAAACACAGGAGTGAAAGACAGTCCTGTGGTCTCCGCAGCTGATCGTTGCAGGAGATGTGTCTGCTATATAGGCTGGGATCCCACGCCTGAACCACGATGGATGCAGGCTACAGATTTCTGAGCCCTGGTCTACACTTACCGGGTGATTCGGTGGCAGTTGACGGGTGTTATGCAAAGTACACGGAGTGTCTTGCGTAACTCCCGTCAACTGCTGGGATTCCCTTCTGCGCGCCGTCTTCACTGCGCTGCACTGACGGGAACTGCATTTCCGTTGACCCAGTGCTACACACTTGGGGGGATTGGTTTCACTGCATTGACTTCTGGATTGACTGAGCAGGTCTTCACTGACTACTCAGTCGATCCAGATAGGTCGATCTGACGGCAGAGACTTTGCCGCCGTCAGTGTAGTCATACCCTGATTCATCAGCAACTGAGGACCAGCCAGTTATTAGCTGCCAGCTGTGGAGAACCCCAGACTGACTGGCTGTTGCCAGGGTTCTGAAGTGTCTGAAAGGACTAAGGTGTTGCCGTTTTCCTCAAACGATGAAGAGTCCAGGTGACACCTACTGCATATTATTACCACGCTATAAAGATGGCGAAATCATCTCTGACTGAAAATGAGAGGGGGATGTGTTAAGATGGGGGGGGCTAAAATATGGAAGCGTAAATGTTATGTTGACATTAAATGTTACATAAATGTTCAGTAAACCTTATATGTCAACATACAGAAAAGCAACAAAGTGGGAATAATCTGTGAGCGACGCATCTGCAGATTCACTGTCTAATAGCTGCGGTTTAAAGGAGATACGTAATATTCCAAATACTATTTTAAATGATTTATATTATTACAATCATGTACAGGGGGTTTTTTGTGTGTGCATTCAGTGGTTGTTTTATTAAGGGAATGTACAGTACTCTCCCTTGAAAATGGACTGTGAGTGATTAACAGCCATTTCTCAGGGTTTTACAGACAGACAAACAGCCCTGAGGTCTAACTCTGTGCAATGCCTTCTGAAGAGTCCTGAAAAGACAGAACTCCGGCCTGTCCTGCCACAGAAGGAGGGCGTAATAACAGATTTATATAATGCCTTTGCACCCACCGGCCTGGTTAACAGAAGTACAGTTTGGCCCATTCATTCCATTGAGTTTACTCATGGAGCATAATACACAACAAGAATTGTACAGGCAGCAGAATCAGCTAAAGGTCCAATACCCAATGAGCAAGGAGCTGTACAGAAGGAAGAAACAAGACACATTAGAATAGGCCATGCCCTCTAAACAGGAGCAGTGCAAAGCATAACAGAGTCCATTGGAGCACGGACCTAAGGTGAGCATGACTTGATGGCCAAGTCACAAGACCAGGATGCAATCACGTTTGGGCGATGTAATCAGCAAAAGGAAGTGCAGGACCACTCCCTCACTGCGATTTGTTCTGATTTGACAAAGCCCTGGCTGGGATGATTTAGTTGGGGTTGGTCCTGCTTTGAGCAGGTGGATGGACCAGATGACCTCCTGAGGTCCCTTCCAACCCTCATCTTCTATGATTCTCTGAATCACTAGAGAGGTGGCTTAGTTGTTGTAGGGCTTGATCTTCCATTCCTTGCATAGTCACAACTCAGGAATAAGTGAGTCTGAGTCCTGGGCACGCAAGGATGGAAACAATGGAAGTTAAATGTACATAAAGGGCTTGCCAACGACTAGTTTAGGCAGGTAGTTGTGCAAGAGGTGGGGTGTAAAATGCTCCACCCACATGTAATCCATGGAAGTAGCATGACTCTGACACACCCCTCTGAGGCAGAATTCATTCCCTGCTCCCTTCTTGCTCAGATGGGGAGGACAGGGAAAAGCAAGAACGTAGCTTGCTGTTTGCTTATTCGAACACCGAATGATGATACCGCCCATGCCAACTCAACTGGGCTGGTCCACTCATTCCCTGCCCTTTTGCTCCAAGGAGAGAATAACCTGCACCTGCTTAATCCCACACATCCAAAGCAGAGCTCCAGGAAACCTGGGCAAGAATTTACATGGGATTCTCCCTCTTCCTTACTCCCCTGGGTAAGAGCAGTGCCAAGTCATAACCTAGGTCTCATTGGTCCATTCAGGGCAGCACTTTAGGGTGGTCTTGTGCTTCTTTGTTCTACGGCTTTGTTTGCATGGTTTGTTTTAAGTATAATGTACACTCCAGGGAGTAGAGTGCATAAAGTCTGATAGCCTTTTTAAACATGGCTTATCAAACACCTTCCAGATTACAGCTGGATCAGAACATAGATAATTCACAGTCCATTGTTCCAATACATCAGCAACAATAGAGCTTTTTCGGCATCAATGAGCGGAAAGAAAGAAACGCTGAGCACAAGAATCCCACATCCCCTGTATGTTTGGATAAGCCTGATGGTTTTCAGGTCCAAAGACCATTAGAAATCTTTGGGGCATAACCACACAGGGAAATCCACAAAGTGAGAGCGCAAGGAATTTATTAAACTCAACATTCAGTTTTCAGCACGTGCATTGTAGCCCTGACCCTTCACCTGCTCCCAAAAACTCAACTAGTTAAAACACACCACAGAGAAGCAGGCTAGAAGTCAGTGGTGGCACAGTTCTTCAAATCAATCCAGTCTGATTTGTAAATTCACCCTTTAAACAAAGGCTCCGGGGCCATGTACAGAGTTTGTCTACAATTAAGTATAAATCACAGTTCAAATCACAAAAATCAAGAGTTGCACAAATTAAGCTTTCAATGGTAATATTCGTTATCTACATTTCACATCCTGCTTGTTTAGGACTTACATTTTATGACACAGAGCGATGTACAAAGCTACAAACACCACCACACTGCAACAGGAATAGAAAATATTATGTGCGCACAAGGCAGCTCAGTTAATTAACCTTAACATGTGCTCTGCAGACTTTCATAATATTGACTGTGCAGCCAAAGCAGTGCATTGAATTTCTAGGCTATTTATCAAAAAGGGAAAATAAAACCCAGAGGAGAGAGACTGGAGCTACTCAATTTAGAGACTGCACAAGCTGACTTTGTGAACCAATCACTGGGCAATTAATTATTTCTATATTAAGCTAGCTGTGCATACATATGCAACGAAGTGAGTTTACATATAAACAGGGAGAAAGGATTTTTTACTCCTCCATAACTCTGAAACAACAAAGGATTTTGGTTCAACTTTGTAGAAAAATTCACCTTCAGGCAGCGGCCAAGCATGGATAATTTATTAGTCTGTGAGCACAGAGGATTAGAATGGAAAAGTCTTTTGCAACCACACGATAACGGTTACTACTGGCACCTGCAGTAATACGAATACCAATAATATTTTAAAGGCTAAATCAAGAAGAATTAGTTTCTATGGCAACTAATGGGCCATTTAATGGATCAAGTTATTAGCATTGAGCCCACTGAGTCAATAGTCTGTATGAGAATGGCACAAAATATGATTTAAAGTAATTTACCAAAGAGTACAGTATTACAGCAGAGATAATGGCAAAAAACATATTTAGCTGCACTGAACCTTTCATGCAGTGAAAAGCTAGGCTGTGTTTTGGGGAAAGATTATCTAGAATATCAGCTAGTTACATTATTTTACCTGTAGGATATTCTCTTTTCCTTCTCCCTCCCCTCCCCCGGAAGACCTCACTAGTTCTTGTTAGATTCAGATTTTTGAGGGGCTTTCACCCTGCTTCCATTTTTGCAAGTACAGCCAGCCACTTAGACGTCTAATTGGTAATATTTGCAACAACTGTCAAGACCATTTTGTGACTGCAAAAAAAAAAAAAAAAAAAAGACAACTTGTTTTCACAAAGGAGGCCCCTACAGATCAGTGTTATTTCAACAACAGTCTATGAGCCGAACCACAGGAGATGCGCACACAATTTGCCAGTTCATTAAAAAACACATCAAGCAGGTAAAGAGGTAAAAGCTGCATGGGGAAAGGTAACATGGCTTATATGTGCACTTTGATGACACCTTCAGGAACTGTGACCTCAAGGAAGATAAGATTCGGGTTTTGAATCAGAAGCATCTGCCAAAGGCAGCACCAGATGATACTGCATATCATGAAAAGTTTAAACTGATGGCCCGGGGGGCAGATTGGCTTCACACCAGCACAGAGATTATACCCATATTAGCCCCCATGGGTTTTTTTTAAGCAAGATATCAAGTGCCATGAAAGACCCCTGGCAGGGGAATCCTAAAAAAAGCCGCTTCCATTCAAGAAGAAAGAAAAGTATTGGACTTACTAGACCATTGGTTTTCTGTGAGATTCTCTACTGCCTTGCACCTTGCACAGTTCTTTGCCCCTGTGCAAAGCGTGAAATGCTACTGAACCATTCTGCAGTGGTGTACGTGACCACACAAGATGCCAGGCACTGGAGATCCAGTGCTATTCGAGTTGGTAGCCCTCACAACTGGCTCCCTCCTCTCACTGATCACACATGAAGGCAGGCACAGAGCATCCAGGGCTGGTTTATAAGGCTGACTCTTTGGCCTCTACCCCCCTCCACATGAAGCTTTCTATTGCTCACTGACCTCACCATGTACAAATCAGCTCTGCTCTGATGGAAAAGAGCGTGTGTGCGTGTAAATAAACGTCAAAGTGCATAGCTGGGTACCAAGAGGTCATCTTAGAAAGGGGGGAGGAACAATGACTCTCACCCCCTCCCTGCAGGATGCTGTTTTTACCACCAGACCTTATTGAACATCTTTGGTGAGGCTGAGGGCACCACATTAGCAATGGCAGCATGGGTAGCCTACTGTGGGCATGGGAGAGCAGCGTGGCATCTGTGGATGCTAAGCGGTAAGGTGGCGTTGCCGTGTTTGGGCTAACTTTTATTTCCCCCCTCACCTTTGTTTGTCTCAGGGATTAGAGGGAGGACAGGACAGGTTCCCGGGACTCTCTGAGAAGCCGGGACTAGATGGACAACACCAATCTGCAGCAAGGGTCGGATGGCGTCTACAACATGTTCCTGCGGTCGCAGATTCCTGGGTGCTGGGGGTAGAATGAAGCAACGCTTTGGGTTCCCTGTACAGCAATCTTTAGCCCCCGACTGATGTTGCGCTTCTTTCCCATGCCTTGGCAAGAGAGGCTCTGGCTGGCCCCTGGCATCATGTCTGGGCATCAAGTAAGGGGACGTTGTGTCCTGTCCTTGGTCAGCTGGAGGTTGAATTCCAGATTCTGTCAAATCTGACCTCTCCTGTGCTCTTTCCAGTGGTGAGCCCGGAAGAAACCTTTGCCCCTTCCACCGACTTTCTAACAATAGGCACAAAAGGTCCAGGTCCACATTCCCTTCTGACTGATCTGTGGGAAGGATGACTATTGCTGCTGCAGCCTCTCCTCAATGTACTCTGTGATAGCTCCACACAGTTGTCTCCTGCTAATCCGGCCAGTGCTAGCACCTGTTGAAAACCTGTTTTCCAAGGTCACAGCTGTATCTGTCACCTGACAACCCAGCTGGTGGCTGGTGGTCCGGCTGATCATTGAAGAGCATCCACAGTAAGGCGTCTAAACGGAGATTTTCTTTAGAGTGGGTTCCGATCCTTGCCCTTGAAGTTGTTGCCCTGGTGACTGTGGCTCAGAAGTAGCAGGTGAGGGAAGCTAAGCGATCCCCCAAAAGCAAGAAAAACACGGTGTGAAGCGAAGTGCATGTTTTTTAAGAGTCTCTGATTGTGCAGGTGCAATTAGCAGCTGGGCAAACACTATTATTTAGAATCTAGAGGTTTAATTACCAGGCTGGGCCTGCAAATTAGGGAGGTGGATGATTCAGTGATGGCAATTTGCACCCAAAGGCAGTCCCATAAGTGAAGGCTTTGAATGAGGCACCTTTAAAAATGTAGCTTCAGGGGTCGAAATCTTTTTTTTTTTTTTTTTAACCCCCATGCAACCTCAGACTCCTTTTTTTTTAAGCCCTGCTGTTAATGAGCATAGCACAGCAGCAAACAAAGAGCAGATGTCCCATTAACGTATGATCCCATTGTTTACAAAGACTAAGGGCCAGCATTCTGCCCTCTAAATTGATGCACTGGCCGTTGCACCCGTGTTTGAGGGCAGAATTTGGCAGCTTCTGTTTGTTTCCTCCCATCCTCTTTCTGATGGCAAGAGTAATATTAATTAACAGAGATATACGGCAATAGAGGGAACACGACCAAGTGTGCTCATGGATGGCGACTGCGGTTACTGCTGTTGATAATTGGGGCACACATGGCTGAGCATAAGCGTGCTGGTTTCCTGCTTATTCTGACGTGAAAGGGCATGTGGATCCCGCTCCCTGGCTCCAGGCAGTGCTAAGGTGACATTTCTTCTCACTGATGTGCCCCCCAGGCTTCACTGGAGATAAAAATTCCTAACTGGTCAGCATTCTGCCAACAATGAATTATGGGTGGGGGAGACCCAGAAAAGTATTGGGCCACGCTCAGGGTGGGACAGGCCCAAGAGATTAGCACGTTCCAGAAGATAACGGATCCAGGCATAAGGTAGACTTCTGTGTTTGTTTGGTTTTTAACATGCCGAGGAAATCGCTGGAGCGTGCCAACATTAGAGAAGCACCAAAACCCCTCGCAGAGAGTAGCAGGGCTAATGCAGCTGCCTCATCCAAATGCAATGGGGAAAATTCCACCCTGACGTACGCCCATGAAGGCACCAGGATTGCATGGGATGTAAAGTCAAAGGATCTGGCCCTTTACCGGGATGCCCAGGTGCACTTCAACGTGCACTCCCTCCGCCACAAGTCACACTGGGGGCCTGTCTCTCCTTACCTCATCTTTTCTCCTGTTCTGTCCCTCCAAGTGCTTTCTTTCTCTCGCTTTTCCCACGAAGGGCCACCCTCTCTCGCCCCCCACCAATCCTTCTGCCCCATTTTCACCCGTTATTCTGTCCATTTTCTCTCCCCCTCCACAAACAGAGCATCTGTGCTCCACCCACAAATGTCCAGGGTCTCCCCTACTGCCCCGCAGTGGTAAGAAGAAGTACTGGTTATTAACCCTTTCCTTGTTCCAGAGAACCAGTAAGCATCTCCTGGAATAGAGGCAGCTTCTCTGACAAACTTCCACACCTGTCTGCACCTGCTGTGGGCAAGGTACCGAGAAGGCCAGGCTGTGAAGTAGTGGAAATCTCCAGCTCTTTTCAAAAAGACACTAATTTCCCTGCCAAGTCCGTTCCCTTTTCTGCACTAGCACAGCCTCGGGCCAGCTTCACACTTGTTACATTTCTCATTGTCTTTACTTGTTGTGGTTGCCTTTGCGCCGCGATGCTTGCTCTGGTAACACTATACAGTGACATTACATCTGCTCTTTACACTTACCACTACCCATCAGTCTCTTTTCTTTCCACACCCGTGGATTCACCCCTTTTACCCTTCAAGTTTCCCTATAATTAATTGACACACATGAGACATTTCCTCCAGATTTATAGACACGTTGGATAGTTTCTTCTTCATATGGTTTGGACCCAAACCTACAAGGTCTGGAAACAGATCCTAATCTGAACTTCTTGAAAAATTTGGGGGCGCGGTGATCTAGTGGGTTGGTTCAGACCCATCTCTACTTTTCAACTGACTTTAGAAAACACGTTATTCATGACAATTTAATGGAATGAGCCCTGTGGATACCAAATATCCCACCCAACCCTTTAAATGGCATTGAATTTGCTGGCTTCATATACGTGACAATTTGCATTCTCAAACTTTCCCATTGGTCTAAAGAGTTCCCCTTGAAGTATTAGACATTAGGCTTGTCTCTCCAGGGGCTGCCCTAGGTATTGATGTTTCAAGAGGTTCACCCCACCAGAGCTTCAGTCAGTTCCAGAGCAGGATCTAGGATTAGTGTTCGTTCAGCTAGGATGGGTCACTTGTACCTTGACATTAATTAAGAAGTGAAAATAGCAGACCAGGAAATAAACCTATCAGTGTCCTGGGAGCATAGTTACCATGATCCCTTAGCGGTGCCCTATGTACAGACAAGTATTCCACACCAAAAATGACGGGTATTATGTCACTCTAGCTTCTACTCAACAGCTTCACACAGATTTAGTGCTTTTAAAGATTATTTTTGTTTGAAATTTTGTATTCAAAACTACAGAAGAATGGACCCCACCATTACCAAACACATAACTAACAAAAATAAATACAAAGCAAAAACTGATGAACCTACAATCCTCATCCTCCTGCCAAAACTCGGTCAGACCTAAATTAGACACAGCCTAGGTTCTTGTGTGTCTTCAGTGAAGCATAGACACATGTAACCCCTTCTGGAGTTGGTTGTTCCCGATACACTCCTCCAAGGCTTTAGGGGACTCGCCCCTGGATTACGGCACCAATGGCTACGGAGGCTCGGAACTCCATTTTCCCAGGTTGTCTAGATTCCAGGCTGGAGACAGAACTAGCTGCAGTAGTGGTTCTGAACCTGCAGGCCCGTGAGCCGTTTGCGGACCAATCAGTACACAGCTACAGCCCATGTGACATCCTCAGGGCTATACAGGTAATATTGGATGCATCCCACAATGGTAAATAGGGTGAGAACCACTGAGCTGGAGGCTACTATAAGAACCATTTGTAAGACAGAAAGCAAACAAAGCTAATGGTTTTACTTCTTGTTTTGGCTGTTGTTGGAGTGGACTGGCGAGAGAAGTGTCACAGCTGGGGAGGTCCCCTGTAAATTTCCCATTGCTACCAAAAGGGAAACTTTGAACTCTGTTTGTGGTTACCGGGTTGTCGAAAGGTTTCAACCCCGTAGAGACCAGCCAGCTGGGAGGATGAAGAGTGATTCCATGTCATGCTGTTGAATGCCTGCCTAATTTTCCATTGGACTACAGAGCAGGAAGCTTCAAGATGACCCTTCCTTCTAAGGGTGAAGACCTTTTAAGAAATCCTATGTTTATTTTCTTTGTGAGTTTTAAGCCAGCTAACGATTACAGCACAGCATCACCCCTCAACGAACTGATTCTCAACTCACTATCTGCCTGGGAGGGAGTTTGGGCACACTGTAAATGTTGGGGGGGATGTTGAGGGTTTACGATATTGTTGATATTTTCTTGTTAGTTACTCCTATTTTTGCATTATCCCTTAGCCATTGCTCCCTGGACCTAATTAAGCTTCCCTTGTTGCTGTATTCCTATTTTGGAATTGTGATACTTTTATTCCCTGTGTATTGGACTATATTCCTCGTGTACTATTTGGAAGTAAATATTTTCCCACGGGATGATGCCCT
The DNA here is from genome assembly GCF_026122565.2 of Emydura macquarii macquarii. Taxonomy (NCBI): domain Eukaryota; kingdom Metazoa; phylum Chordata; order Testudines; family Chelidae; genus Emydura; species Emydura macquarii. The sequence continues at coordinate 4,859,583 of NW_027131688.1, forward strand.
TTGTGTTCCATGTACTGGGTGGAATCCCCCCTTGGGAGAAGGCACCAGGCACCAAGATAAAGGACCCAGGACCCATACCTTTGAGATGAGAGGGGAGATGCCGCTCCAAGCAGCAGGCAAAAGGAAGAAGGCTTGAGCCACACCCTGGAGAAGAGTCTACATACAATCAATTCTTGGAACATCATCCAGGAGTGCACCTAGGACCTCTTGTATTTAAAGCAGGAGCTTCTGATGTTTGAGCTAAAGGACTAAGGCCTATTGCTGATGGCTGAATAGACTCTGACTTTTTCTATGGCCCAGTCACTAGAAGAGAACAAAGACTCCCACCCTTCTGTATGTTGCAATAGATTCTAACCACAATGAATCAGATCCCATCAGTCTGTCATTAATAACTGTGATTATCAGGAGTCCGTGTGAAGACATTTCAGCCTGCTCTACAGACCAGTTGATTGACAGAATAGTCATAATCTTCCACCTTTTCAAAATCAGTCTATTTGTAATTCTTTCAGGGCTTCAGCTAATGTTCCCCTCTTTTTCCTACCATTTGCCATTAATTTTAATTAGCTTTGTGAATCAAGCCAATGTGGCATTTTCTGTTTTTTTTCCTCCTTGTGTTTTTTTCCCCTCCATGAATTCTCTCCATTGCAAATGTTACAAGAGTATACACATGTACAAAAAGCTCAGTCTTTAGTTGCAAAAACTCCTAAGTCTAAATGAGGGTGGTATTTTACCTATACAATGTTATCAATTGGATACTAAACCATATGGTTTAGGTAAGTCTTTGTGTGTGTTTTAAAGACAAGCCTATAGTTTTGAAGCTGCCTTTCACCTGTTCTCAAAGCGTTGTTAAACAGGTAAAGAGAAAGGGAAAATGAGTTGTTTAAAAAAAAAAAGAAAAAGAATGACTTTTGTTTTTAATATATTATGCATTTCATCAGCCAGTCTTACCCTGCAGTTGTGATTATGGCATTATGGCTGATTACTAGCTATTACTTCCACAGTCAGAAAAGCAAAAACACAGTATGGTGCCATCGCCATTAACAGAATGTGAAATTCCATAACAAGCTTGGTAGACCGCAGGGCTTCAGTTGGACTAAACTCTAAAGTACATAAGTGTCTGCTTGAGTCATTATTTGAAAGCCTTTTGAAATAGCACCTTAACGTACATCATTATTTTGCTTTACTTTAAACTGCTCTATGGATATTCTGCAGAGCAACGTTAGGCATTTTAACAATTCTCCAACTTTTGAGGTTCTCTCTGATAATAATAGACACTATTATTTTATTAGCCCATTCGCAACATTCACAGCATTTCATTTTTCTCTTTTACAGATTATTTTTGTATTAGAAGGATAATCTTGTGATTAAGGTCCTGGACATGGACTTGGGAAATCTGGGTTCAATGCCCAGGTTTGCCACATCTGCCTTTTGTGACAAGTCACCTAATCACTGTATTGCTCATTTCCCCATCCGTAAAGTGGGCATAATTATTTTTCTCTTTTCCTCACATATTGTCCATCTCGTCTTCCCAGACTATAAGTGCTTCAAGGCAGACACCATCTGTGTGTGTTGTGCAGCAGTCTACATGATGGGGCCTTGGAACTGTCCCCCCTACTATAATATAAATACATATTTTTGCTCTCTTTGTCTGAGTGGGATAGAGACCAGAACAATATTTCTATAGGGCACATATCTGTGATGGTCCCAGAAATGCAAGTGAAGATAATTGTCATATGTAACACTTGACTGGACTGACACATGACAGATTTTTCCATGTGCAAAGAGCAAACAGACAGTTCAAGCACAACCTTTATTGTAGACTGAGAGAATAAATGTCATCTTCTCTAGGAAAGATCACACATTGGGCATTTGTGTCGCTCCTTTCACAGTCTGTACTGAGCCTGGAGAACACTCGGACAGGTCAAGGGGCAGTATTCGGGGGGGGGGGGGGGAAAGGCAGGAAAGTTTTAAAGATAAACACAGCATAGCACAGGAAGGTTAATAAATTGGACTGTGGTGGCTGGCAGGCTATGAAACCTGGTAATATTCCTCCAAATTGCTACTGGACCTACAAATCATCATGGCCTGATCCAAAGCCCGGCACAGTCAAAAAGAGTCTTACCAATTACTTCACTGGTCTTTGAATTAGGTTCTCAAGTCTTCGAACTATGAAGTGATCACTCATTCCTCCCACTAGCTCACAGCCAGCCTATTGGTGTATCCAGTGCTGGGACATATCTCAAAGTAATTTTCTTTGGACCTATGTGGAAGCTTGAGGGGGCGGGTTTGGAAGGGGAAGGATACATATCCCCAAGAATTATTAGGAAGTTGGCATACTGGGAGGCTAGTGATCTGTAAACCATAGGAGAAAAAAGTCTCCTTCTAGATGATGATGATTCTCAAATACTCAAAAGAGACTCTACGAAACCAGTGCATCCAAAGGATGAATATATTGGGAATTGGCTATTTTGGTCAGGTAGATCATTGACATAGCTGGATGCTAATAAAGTGGCTAGCTCTTTCCCTTCATGTGCATCAATTATGGATTGCCACTCAGTAAAATAGTCAGACCTGTTTAAAAAAAGTTGCTTGTTCTCCTTCCTGTGAATTTCTGATCTGTCTCTCTCATCTCTTGCTCTCAAGTATATCATACTTGGCTGGGGTATTTAATGGAGTTATACTCCAGAGTGTTTTAATGGGCAAATACGAATATATTTGTCAATCGTTGATAAGCCACAACCCGATTACTATTTGAGTTTCTCTAAGTTTTACATGCCACAGCTGCTCCGCTGTTCACATTCATAAGTTGTTTTTTTTAAAGCTGTTATGAGTTCATAAAAGAACCATTCCCTAAAAGAATGAAATAAATGCCGCTTATTATTTTTGTCTGTGATTACCAGCAGGAATGATTGCAGCCTGAAAAAGTATAAGCTGAAATGAAATTAAATAAGATGTCGAATGGGGGAAAACAACTCATTCATTAACCAGATTTTCTCAGAAAAATTCCACTGCGTATATTTAGGCAGCTTTAGGTATTTTATGTATCCCATTTAGTATAATAAATTAACTTACATCACAAGTTAATTGCTGATGATAAAGCTATTTCTCCAAGTGCAGTGTGATATCCAAGAATATTTTACATCTTTTTAGGGGGTTCTCTTTTTATTCCTAAAAATTTTCAACCCAAACCAATATATTATTTTATATCAAACAAAACTGTCAACACTTTCCTTGCACTCACTGCATCATCAATATGTTGTGTCTTTATTAGCAGCACATGAAATAAAAACAAAATCCATCAAAGAGTCACCAAATGATATTTGAGGAATAAATGCATAGTAGTAAGGGGGATCCTTGCTACTTCAGAATATGCTACTGAGAAATTGACAGATATAATTAACTACAACTAGAGTACTGCAAATCTAGTTAAACAGATGTAGCATTTGAAAAGGTTCTTTACATTACCTTCTAGAAACCTTTGTGTGAGCAAGAATCTTAAATTGCTGATGTAAAATGTATATACTGGTTGGCAGTCAAGTGTTGAGGGTTTGGCTATACATAAAATAAATAAACAAATACAATAAAATACATAAAATAAATACAAATACAAGGGTTTGGCTATACATCTAGGCTCTGATCCGGAATAACTTACTTCAGCAAAACTCCCAGTGAAAATACTGGAGATTTTGTTTAAGGAACAGCTGAAGGAATAAAGCACCAATTTATCAAAATGGCACACTACATGACCATATTTCACAGAACAGTCCTACTGCATATTTATTTTGTAATCAATCAATCAGCAAACCACCCCGGAATGATGTTTGCTTTTTTTGCAACAGTGTTATGCTGTTTACTCTTATACTCAGCTTGTGATCCACAGTGACACACTGCACCCCATGTACACCCTTACGGTGTGATTGGGTATCATTCACGTTCACCCTTATAGCGTAAGTCTGTTTTGTTTAATGCAAAGTGTGTCATGCAGGGTGTTTTTGGAATGCTCATGACATACTGAACATCATTGTTATAGTATTATGTTTGTTGCAATGTCATATCTATGGTTATGAAGCTCTGCTATGTAATATTCCCAAACATGTGTCTCATGGCTTGAGGCAGATCTAAGCAAAATCATCCAAATGCAGAGAGATAGTTCACACCTCCCTAAGCCATGCAGAAAACAACCCAGCTCTTCCAGAAACAATGGATCGATAAGGGGATGTTCATTGAGTCAAGTGGAGGAAGCCACGCCGGACACTGTCTGTCACCAGAACCCAGAGCGGGGTGAAGGAACATGTTAAAAGATGGGACATTTTGCAATCTGGAGCTCTCTCTTCCACTTCCACCTACCAAACAACATCAAGCAACTGAAGGACTGTCCACAAGGGGAGGTTCTGGCTGGAGAAGGTCAGCCAGCCTGCCGTGAGCATTATTTGACTTTGTAAAGCTGCTGAAAGTGTGAAGATTAGTTTAGAATGTGATTTGCTTTTATTTCATCCTGATCAAATCTGACTCAGATTCCTCTGGTTTATATTCACTTAAAATCTTTCTGTACTTAATAAATGTGTTTGTTTTATCTAAAGCAGTGCATGTGGTTTAGTGCATGTTAGAGACTTCATTTAAAGTGACAGCCCCAGTGAATATCAATTTCTTTGTTATTAATTGATGAACTAGTCATGAGCTCGTATTGTTCAGTGGACAGCATGGAACGTTGCAAGACGGAAGTTCCTAGGGTTGCACCTGGAACTGGTGTTTGCTGGGGTCATTCTATCGCATAATGCCATGAGTGGCTGGCCAGAAGTACTCACTCACTAAATTAAGAGCCGCTTGCTTGCAGGAGGCTGTGCGTGCACTGACCTAGGAGTAGGGGTCCAGGAGTGAGGAATTTGGGTGACACAGCTATACACCAATCCAGACTGCAGAGAGGAACGTGACACCACTACGAACCCTAGATCCCTTTCTGCAGTACTCTTTCATAGGGCATCATTTCCCATTTTGTATGTGTGCAACTGTTTTTTCTTCCTAAGTAGAGTACATTACATTTGGCCTTATTGATTTTCATCCTATTTACTTCAGATCATTTTTCCAGTTTGTCCAGATCATTTTGAATTTTAATCATGCAAAACCATGCTCTGAAATGTCTCTAGCCTCTGCTTGTCAGGCACCTGGCATTGGCCACTGTCAGAAGACAGGATACTGGGCTAGATGGACCACTGGTCTGACCCAGTATGGCTCTTATGTTCCTATTCTCTAAAGCACTTGAAAGCCCTCCCCAGCTTGGTATCATCTGCGAAGTTTATAAGTATACTCTCTATGCCATTATCTAAATCATTGATGAAGATATTGAACAGAGCCGGACCCAGAAGTGATTCCTGCGGGACCCATTCAATATTGCCCTTCCAATTTGACTGTGAACAGCTGGTCACTACTCTCTGGTTTACTTCTGCAAAGCATTTTTAAAGTGTAACCACTGTATAGTTGACACACAAAATACTTGAGAGTAATTAATGACACACAATACTCCACTGCCCCTTCGGCAGATGAAGATACCTAAAAAAGCTGACCTTAAGGATTCTCCATTTCTTTTCTTATCTCATAGGAAAACACACTTCTTGTTAACGTGCCCACCCCTTGTAACTTCTCTCTGCCTGTCCTTGTCAATTTTCCAATGCCAACATTGAATTTGGCCAGATTGATCCAGGCTTTCGGTCAGGAGGAAGGCAGGCTACAAAGGTCAGGAGGATTCAAGAGTAGGAGTTTAGATATTGCCTGCCTGCATCATACCAAACTGCAACCCATCATTCATTTGCTTTCGGGAGCACTAAAACTCAATGAAAATTGAATAGGAAGGTGATTTTCTGTGAGCTGTAACATATGAGAGAGAGAGAGAGAGAGAGAGAGAGAGATGATCGAGGTGCTAGATGAGCGAGAAAATCCATAAACAGGTAAAATGAACTGAAATCAATTTTCCATCCTGGATCCAAGATAAGAAAATAGAGATTTTATGAGAAAAGCAGCACTGTGGATGCTGTCTTGATAAAACATTTTGGTTGAACTGCTTTTTTGATATAGCAGCCGCCTGAACTTCATGACTGCTTAAGAAACTACATTTTATAGCTAATCTGAAACACTTCCCAACAGCTAAACAGCTGCTTTGAGCCTCAAGACATACAGTTCTGGGAGGAACCTGAAGCTTCAGAGGTGATAATTCAATCATAGAAGATTAGGGATGGAAGGGACCTCAGGAGGTATCTAGTCCAACCCGCTGCTCAAAGCAGGACCAACACCAACTAAATCATCCCAGCCAGGGCTTTGTCAAGCCAGACCTTAAAAACCTCCAAGGACAGAGATTCCACCACCTGCCTAGGTAACCCATTCCAGTGCTTCACCACCCTCCTAGTGAAAAAGTTTTCCTCATATCCAAATTAGACCTCTCAGACTGCAACTTGAGATCATTGTTCCTTGTTATCAAATCCCCCCTCACTCTTCTCTTCTACAGAATAAACAAGCCAAGCCTCTTTCACTCAGCCTCTATTCATAAGTCATGTGCTCCAGCCCCCCACTCATTTTTGTTGCCCTCCATTGGACTCTCCAGTTTGTCCACATCCTTCCTCTAGTGGAGGGCCCAAACTGGATACCAATGCCTCACCAATGCTGAATAGAGGGGAATAATCACTTCCCTCGATCTGCTGGCAATGCTCCTCCTAATGCAGCCCAATATGCCGTTAGACTTCTTGGCAACCAGGACAAAGTGTTGACTCATATCCAGCATCTTGTCCACTGTAACCCCCAGGCCCTTTTCTGCAGAACTGTTGCCTAGCCAGTCGGTCCCCAGTCTGTAGCAGTGCATGGGATTCTTGCATCCTAAGTGCAGGACTCTGCACTTGAACTTCATCAACTTTAAAACTTTTTTTCTCAATCTAGCAGAGAATTCTTTAATTTCAACATTATTTTAGGGTTTTTTTAAACTAACCCTTATTTTTTTCAATTTTTCTTAATTTTCATTTTTCATTTTTTCTTTATTTTCTTTAATTTCTTTTTCTCTCTGCTTTAAAAGCTTTCTCTCAATCTAGCAGAGAATTCTTTAATTACAAAATTAATTTCTTTATTTCAAATTAAACCTTATTTTCTCTTTTTAAATTTTTCTGTAGTTTCTGTTTCTCTGTGTTTAAAATGCTTTCTCTCAACCTAAACACAAGCACACCACACATGCCCCAATTACATAAAATAAAAAAAATAAAATAAATAATTTCAAAATGGCCGACAATGCTAAACGTGTACAAGACCGGAAAGGGGAAGTGGAGCGCAGGATATGGAATCATAGAATAGAATCATAGAAGATTAGAGTTGGAAGGGACCTCAGGAGGTCATCTAGTCCAACCCTCTGCCTATAAGGTACTATGGGGTGTCGAAACCTGTCAAAAACACATGGCGATGAAAGCTATTGAGGTCTTTACTACTGATAGCTACAGAACTTTCCCTCCATGCTGTTGGATTGGATAGAAATTCTTCTGAGCTATGACGTCTGCCTGGAGCCACAGAACCATCAGAAGGGAAAAATACTGTAAATTGATGAGTCAGCATGCTGTCTGAAACTGCAGCATGCCCCAGCTTCAAGACTGAATCTTCTGTTTTAAAGGGACACACTTTAAAAGTGACCTAAATCTCTGACCTCTGACTTGAAACTGTTACACTGAATCCTGAATATCTGGTTTCTTAAAAATCCACTATTCTTAGGGGTGGCATTTCCAGGCTCTCTTCAACCTTATTGATACGCTTTATTCTGGCAACCCTTCAGAGACAACCATGCTGAGTGACCTGGCGTGTGTGATTGATGCTGTATAGATTTCAAGAAGAGGCTTGGTTTATAAGAAATAACTCCTTGGAAAAAGCTCTCTTTGCAGAGAGAATGCAGGAAACGTCTCATTTTAGGAGCTCGTGATTTGGTGTCTGCTCTTGCATCACTGAAATCAACAGGAGTTTCACCATTCACTTTGAGGGGAACGGAACTAGAGCCTTCATGCTTTTCCACATGCTATGGAGGAGCTAACAAACTTGCCTATTTCCTCCATTTTTTTTAAATTACAGGGTGGTTTGAAATAGAAACCTAAATATATTTATTTACACACACACACACACATGCCCTAACCTCCTTATTGTAATCTTGTACGCTTGCCACGTGATACAGTGAATTTTCCTGCACACAGATTCCGTGCAGAAGTCAACACACTAGTGCATACAGTACAAGCTTGATTATTTGAATGCTACAGAGACACTGAAAGAATGGATGATAAAGGTTTCAGATAATTGAAGGAATATTCAATGTAATTAACAGGCACTGAGGGATATGAATCCGTTTCAGATAACAGGTGGTTGGATAATTGACGTAATCTGGGATAGATCAAATTCTGTCACTCTTACACTGAACAGTATTGGACTCCATAAGAAACTTAAATGAAGTCCGTAGGCCCTACTCGGGGAGTAATGGACTAATCACCATGAGTAAAAGTATCAGAATATGGCTCTATATTTCTCTGCCTCTGTTCCACAGAATTGTATAATATGTGGATATATAAAAATATGCATCTATCTTTAAAGCCGAGATATTATTTATTCACGGAATTAAATTCAGCTAATGGGGACCAATCAACCAGCACAGCAGGGTCAGAAAGTCACTGAAGTCCTTCCCCACAGCTTCGCTGACATTTAATCACATCACTAACATTAAAGGACTGAGACAACTGCAGTCAGGGCACCATAAGAAAAAGAAAGGTGGAGCAAGCAAGAGAAATCACTATTGGTCAAAAAGGATAAAGTAATCAAGGAAATAAGTATTACAAGCACTGAACAAAAAAACCCAAAACAACAAAAAATCCATAAAAAGGAATTGACTTACAACCCTCTATTTTTTTCATTTAGGATCTTGGAAATAAATTTGAGCAGTGAATCTATTCATGGCTTCTTTCCCCCCACCTAGTAAATGCTGTACTGAGATTCATTGAATTTAGAAGAAATGTGTCCCCTATTTATAATCTGTGTTAATTTGTGGATTACAACTAACAGAATTTGCTCTAGCTTGACTGTGATCATGGACTACATGGATGGAATTCTCAAAGGTGCACAGTGCTAGCCTAACGCTGGGTATGTCTTCACTGATGATGGCAAATTTGCCATTGTCAGATCGATTTATCTGGCTCGATTGAGTGGAAGTGAAGACCCGCTCAATCAATCCAGAAGTCGATTCAATAAAACCACCTCCAAAAAAAGGCATAGCGCTGCCTCAATGGTATGCATTTCCCACCAGCGCAGGGTAGTGGAGACATCATGCAAAAGAGGATTTAGAAAAAGTCGACATAAGTTACTCTACGTAGCTTGTGTAACTCCCGTCGACTGCCGTAGAATTTCCCCATAAGTATAGACCAGGCCTCTGCAATGGAAGACACTTCTGAATCCCACCCTGGAATGCAAACATCTATAGAATGAAGGTCTAAACATCTATATTTCAAAAATATATCCAGGGAGAAGAGCACCAGATTTTAGACTGAAGATCTTCTGTGAAGTTAGTGTTCTAATTCGCAGCTTAACTAACCACACACCGCAGAACTCCCACTGATTGCAATACAAGTTCCATGCATGACAGCAAAACCGGGCCTCAGGAAAGAGAGAAGTTTAATTCATCCTGACTGCAAAGAACCCTCTTTAAGTCTATATTTGAGTGTTCAAAATGCTATAAAAAAATATCACACCATAGAATTTGGTTCCCTAATACTTTATTTAAACAAAATATTATTTGATTAATCTTATTAGGCTGATAGTGGAAGCTACAACATATATGTGAGACCAAATTAATTTGCACAATAAAGAAGATATTTCCAACCCTTTAAAGGAAAAATCAGGATACTATAGAGCTTTGAGGAGGTAGGTTGTGTGTTTTAAAATATCTTTTGAAACTTTGAAGTCCATGACCTACATAAACGGCTAGCTCAGAACAAGCAAAATCAAATAAACAAGTTCTGTTCCATAGCATTATCACAATTATGTTAAACTCTGGTTTGCAGGTAAGTTATGAGTGGATCCACCCCCGCCTTCCCAGTGAACCTCTTCCAAAAGCTATAGACGAGCAGCAAGGTTGATGCTTCATTCATGTCACCAAAATGCCCCATCCGCAGAAGCCGTTGTGAGTAAAACTGAAATATTGGGCAAACCAATCAAAATTCACTAACAGTCAGAGCTCCATATTTATACATTTTTGGCAGGACCATGATACCTCACTTCTTTTTAATGATGTTTCATTTTTACACATCTCTGCAATTTCCTTGATGCCCCTTGGCCTCAGATATGCATCTGTTCTAATTGCTTTTCCTGGTGTTTTATTATTTTCCTGACACTGCATGTGCTATAAGTTGCTTTCAAAGTGTGCAATATTTAATGTGAAGTTCATTAAGACCAATGGTTCTCAAACTCTTCTAGACCATGACCAGAACTACAACAGAAACCCACCACAATAAGGTTTAAGACCGCATCCCTTCTAGCCAGAAAGAAAGGGAAGGTGGTTGCAACACCTTGAAACTTGCCTGCAACCCCAGGTTTGGAACCCAGGATTTACAGCAATCACATTCTCTGGACCTGCTCATACTGTGACACTAATTGAGCTAAACCAGCATCATTGCATTCGAGAAAGTCCAGCACTTATAGGAGCAAATCACATCATTACCACTGCAAACAAAACGACCTGAAATGGCTCTGAGGGCAAACAACAGGAGAGTGATAGTGATCCGGCAACAGGATGTGGCTGGGTCACAGTTTGGGGCTCACCTGTGGCCGTGGATGGCCTGTCACCAAGCAGGTCAGCTCCAGAGTCTCCCCCTCCCGGATGGTGTATACCCTCTCCGAGTAGCGCTCCTCCTCGATGTTGCACGCCAGGCCTGAGTGCACGATCCGCACCGTGGGTGGGGCTGTCAAACCAGCAAAAAGAGAAACATGTAAGTAAACTCTTTATGCACAGTCCCCACAGGAACAACTGTTAGACACAACCCCAGTCAGACACAGCCCAGCTCAGAATGAACTGCCCGAGCTCGCATGAGGGGTAACACCCTTCTCTGATGGAAGAATCAATCACTCTGCTTCGGATGTTGAAATCAGTGACACCGCCACTCAGAGTATGGATGGCCTCCTCTGAACACCTTCCCCCCAACCGCTCTACCCCCCATAGTCTCCACAAAAAACAGGGCGACAAACAAGGAACCAGATAACAGCTCCATCTCTGATGTTTGATTAGATTTTTACCCCCCTTCCATTGCAAGTGAACTTGTACGGGAGATTTTGATAGACCAGTAAAAGGGCCAAGACCACGTAGGTCTAGCTTCTGAAACTTTTTTTTCCCTCTTTTTTGGTGTGTTATTGTCTGCTAACAAGGATAAGTGGGGGGAGAGGCTTGAGCTTTTTGGGATCTCTTCTTAGACACAGCTTCTGGATCCTCCAGCGTTAGCTGGAAGATCGGGCCAATCAGAAAGACGTCACTTTTTCCACTCGAAAGCCGCCCCAGACTTCAGTAATTATTGAGGGTTGAGGGCCGTGTCTCCGTTTGGCTTATTTCCTGACACCACCTCACACAAACTAAAGTTACCACGAGCTTTGGGTTGGCAGAACGCCGGGTAGCAAACTCAGCGCTTGCGAGAGGCTCTGAAAAGCCATCCCTGAATTATGCACACAAGAGGGATGGAGCTGCTCTGCCAGCCTCACACACACCCTTGCCCTGGTGGGACTCTGAGACAAATGCCAGAATTCAGCCTCCTGCCCATTCAGCTGCTGGGCTCTCCAGTGAGGCAGCCAATGGGGGGACACTTAGGATGGTGCTCTTTTATTATTTGGACACCTTTACCATAACGACTGCCCTGAAACCACCAGCTTGCTTTACAAAGACACTGAACATCCTGATGCATAGCTACGTGTCGACTGGCTTAGAACCAGTGCCCGGATTCACCAAGTATTCCACTCCCATTTTGTGACCTATCCAATCTCTTTAGGCTTTTGTCCATATTTTAAGATAGAGATGAGCCGCTGGCACTTGAAAACACCAAACTTCAGGAAAGTGCAGACCCAAAATCCAGACTCTAAATGTTTGGCACAAGCCAACATCTATTATGGATATCTCCCAACCTAGATTAGCACCCACGGGCATTAAAGGTACACCCATGGATTTAGTAGGATTAGGGCCTTTGTTTGACCATACCATTCCTTGTTCTTTACACATGGAGAAACTCAAGAACAGTGGAAGACACAGTGTGACTGCTAAAATCTAAAGAGAGAGATGTTTAACAGCAAATATATTGCCCTGAAATATGGCACTAAACCATTATTGTAATGGCCCCGCCCAGAAGTCACCAGCAGGGTTTCAATATAGGAAATTTAGCCCCACAACAAAGCACTCATCCGTGTGAGCTGAAGGAGTAATTTCCATTAGCTGGCAGCAGTAGTAGGCTGTGAAGTACAAGTTCAGTGCCATGAAAATTGATCTTAATATTTATGTATGTTTAGCTGTCCCCTAAAGGAAGCCTTTACAAACTGATTTGCACTCTGGTTATTTTTGCTTCCCCTTCCAAATCAACTTTCCATTTTTTGTTCTTTTTGATGATGTACTTTTCTAAATGTATTCTAACACTCAGGATGTAAATGAAAAGCTTTTATTAAACCACTAAAATAAGGTAGTCAGCACAACGGGGCTGATCCTATTCCCATTTGAAGTGAATATTAACATCCAGCAACTTCATTGGGAGCAGAAGTGGGACCAGAATTTCAGTTCGGACAGATTTCATTTTCCTTTATTTTTCTGGTATCTTTAACCTGCACTAAGACAAGCAAAATGTTTTCATATGTACCACAAGAGTAGCACATATCGTCTAGGCAAGAACATTAGAATGGCTGTAATGCTGGATCCGCAACTCATAGTACTGTTTTAATAGTTCATTCGAGAATAGCTATGGTGCTGGGGGATGTCAGTAATTCTGAGCCATGCAATTCCACCTCATTCAAATTCCAAGAGAGCAGATCAATAGGAGGACAAGGTCAAGTACTAGTTTTGGTGCCCTCGCTGAATGAAATATAACAAGAAAATAAACAGCAGAAAGGCCAAAAAGTAAATCAGATGTATAAAAAAACAGGCCAGCTTTAATACTCTTAGAGGCTATGCTATTAGTCAGTAGGGAAAACACGATAGTTAACGTGTGAGAGGCCCTTGACTCAGAGAACCTTGCACAAGACTACAGGACAGCGCAATGAGATCCTGTGGCCGATTCGTGGCCCAACGCAGCTCCGAGGCATGGACCTGAGCAGCCCACTTTGTCGATCCTGTGATCCTGCACATGCTTAAATGGACATTGTGAGAACACACCTCTTTCAGCATGCCAGGACTCAGCCTCCCCCCCCCTGGGGTTGAGGGGGCCTGTGGCAATCAGTCACACTCCAGAGGTTTAACACTTTTACAGTACTGACAGGGTAGGCCTCAGGGCTGGCCCGAGGGCTCCTTTAAACAGAAACACAAAACAGTAAATTTCCTAACGCCTACTGGAGTACTGCCACTTCTTCTGCCAGTTATCAATCCCCAGCCACCCTCTTTCACTCACACCGGGCCAGCTATGTGGAAACCAAAGCCCTCTCCTCAAACAGAAACACCACAGGATTTCCCTTACAGGGAAAAACAGGTGTTAACCTAGGAGCAGCCTTTTCCTCTCCCTGCACACCACCCTTCTGCAGTTTGCATCTCACGTCCCCTCTTATCCCTTTCACTGGAAGAGGTTTTTACAGATAACAGGCTGCCCTTAATTAGACTCGGATGTCCATAATTAACCTAAAGTAACCTCTTCCAGTTCACAGGAAAAAGAGCTTTCATCATTGTAAGTGTAATATACCACCCTTCAACCCCTCTTCCAGAACTGCCCGGCCTGAGTTTCATTGTTGCATGCAGTGTTGTTGTAGCTGAGTCGGTCCCAGGATACTAGAGAGACAAGCTATAAGCTCGAAACCTCGTCTCCCTCACCAACGGAAGTGGGTCTAATAAAAGACATTAACTCACCCCCACCCCTCATGTCTCTCAGGTCTAACTTTGTCACACCACACAGCTTTGCGCACTAAACATATCCTTCCATCTTTCCAGATTAGGGCTTGAACACCTAAGCAGAAATCCAGGGTCAAATAATCAAACAGGGGACTACAGTGATTTCTTTAAAAGACATTTCTAAAAAGAAAACAGCCAATCTGCACCTGCCATTGTGGTCATCACAGGTGCATATTTAATAAATGTGGTGCAAGGCATCTGATATTTTAAGTATCTGACCCTGGGAGTCCGGAGAAAATGAGGCAAAGCTTCCCAGACAGCATGCACAAACAGGACCAGAATAAGATAGACTCCCTTTCTCTTAGCAACCCTGAATTGCATCTGTTGCAATCTACTATATTTAAAACCATTTTCAGTTTGCATAGCCTCTGCCAACCTTTTTTGTAAGTACTTAAGAAATTTGGCCTTGTTACTCACTGATCCCAAGAGCGCAGGCTGAATGTTATGGCTTTATTTATAACGGAGTGGATCCCTTTGTTAATCAGGTTTTGACAACTCAAATGATAGATTGAGAAAATTAGTTCAGAAGGTTTTTCACCCGAGTAACAAGCAGCAACAAGATTCTGGTTATATCTCCTTAAATAAGCAAATAGGCATGAACAAAACCACCTTCTGAATTCACATCCTCTGGGATGAATATCACCCACTGTTTTCCTTTGGCACTACTGCAACAAAAACAACCCTGGCCGAAAAGGATACAACACTCAGGGAAACCAATTATCGTCAATGTATAAGGAGTCTGTCAACACACACACATTATACCCAATATATGCTAGAGATTAGATAGTAGATATATAAAGAGAGAGATTAGTTACCTCTTTCTACTCAGAATTCTGGGGTCTCTCTCAGCATTCCCCACTTTCCCAGCACCCGGAGTTGTCTGAGTACAAAGGAATTAGATTGTGCCCAAATGGACCCTTCAGTATGCTCTTACTGGGTTGGTTTTTCTGAGAGCTGGCTGTTATGTTAATTGCTTTCCAGAAAGAAATTAAATCCTTGTGTCATTTTGTACAGGTTGCAGTACCCATACTCACACTGAGGGCTGGTCTTCATGAGAAGTTAGCACGCAGCAAGCTAGGGTACGAACTCACAGCTCACTACCTACTCTGCACTAGCTCCCCAGGTGGAAAATGTTACTGGACACTGAGAATGCCTTTACGCGCACTGCACTTCGGAAGTGTGTTAAGCTCACCCACCCGAAGGCGCTCAGGTGACGTCTAAGCCACAAGCGAAGGGTGCAATCTCCCTGCTCACCTACACAGGCTCCTGCTTGCACACTGCTATTTATACATGCGCTAGCTTGATGACAACTGGTGTGAGCATGTGTACATGAGCAGGGGAATCACACTCCAAGCTCACAGTGCAGAGCGAGAACGTCCACACAGGGAATTAGTGCAGGATAGCTGGTATGCTGCAAATTCACACACTTGCTGTGCACTAACTTCCCCAGACAGACCAGCCTGAAGCGATACCTCACACCACATCATTGACTCCAGGAAGGGGCGTAAGTTATTACCCAACATGAGTAAAGGCAGCAGAACCTTCCCCCAGCAATCACATTGTCCTCGCCTCACTACGTCATTCAGCCAAGTACTAAGAAAGCCATTGGCACTACAGCTCTCCCCACATAAAGGGGCTGGCGTTATAACGTGTGTCTTTAGTAACGAAGGCAGGTGTTTGACTGAAACTAGCCAGGCCAAAGCACTGGCTGCTTAAAGTTACAGCCCCCTCAGTTAAGTCTGATCAAGCTGTCGGTTCAAGCGGAAACGCAGCGCGAGACCAGTCCGTTAACGAGCCTCAGGCTGTACACATCTCCAGGAGCGTCATTTCGGGGTCACGTTGTGTCTGGCATTTGTGTGACATGTCATGGGCCTTGTGCAGCCCGGGGTAGAATAGCAACCCCCTTATTCTGGGGAGTACAGAAAGTGCTGCCTTAGCTCCACTGCACCACGATGGCTGCCGGCAAATCCCCACCTCCTCCTAGGTTCTACCCAGTCTCTGCAGGGTTGCGGGGAAGAATAGGCCGCACCTCACAAAGGTATGTAGTAACAGGTGCCTCAGCTTTGCACCTGGGTGCCGTGGAGAGGAATATACCACCCACGGCTCACCGGAGCAGAGCAGCTCTGCATTGCCCCAAACCATGCCTACATGATACGGCCAAGCCTCCTCTTCTGCATAAATCACATTCTTCCCATTTATCTGAGCTGCTGCTCTGATTTCATCTGAAAAACAATGGCACCTGGCAGAACTATCGAACCGAGAGGGAATATGCTGGGAGGAAACAGGGTCTCAAACTGGGGTAGTCTGCCCGAGGGGCCTGGAGTCTGAGGCACAGAGGACAGAGGGAAAGGGCTGAGCTACTTTGAACCCAGAATCGTAGGAGCAGATGGGAAAGCCACCTCCTCAATATGGTGCTTTTTACATCTACAAAACTTAAATAATATCCTGGTGACTGGAAAAGGCAGGGAGGGTTAACCTTCACTGGCTATGGAGCGGCTGTTTGCCCACTTTTATCTAGTCCTAAAGCTTTGTCTAACTTAACATTAAATAAAATTACTTCAGAGGAAAAATAATTAATTTGTTGAGCGCTGGCATCACACATACACATGTGGCTTTAGTTCTGTAGTAGTGACAGGTCGGACTCTCACACCTGATCAAATACCCGCAGATGTCAGAACGGTCTGAAGCTGGATGACTTCTAGTTCTAACCTAGGGCAAAGCTGCCCCTAGAATCCCCAGACTTTGGAAGAGTTCACTTCAGCAGCCAGTTTTCCAGTTTAGGGCCTTCGCTACAAGCCAGTGACATTTTCTCCATTAACCTTCTGTAAATAAGCCACCAGTTTTCTAGGAAGTAGGACCTTTGGTCCTTTGTAAGCCAAAAATGATTGACATTTGACCAGCAGAGGGTGCTATCAGATTACGATGCTCACAACCACTTTATTGAGAGCACGACTTTAGGAATCTGAGGACCTGCCTCCTAGCCTCCCTAGATAGACTGGTGCTAGCTCATTCTGGCCAAGTGTGGACATTGCAAAACTGCTGACGGCTCAGGCTAGCCACCCGAGTTCAAGCCCTACCGCCCCCTTGGGTCCAACCTCCACGTCCACACTGCTACTTTTAGCAAAGTAGCTTGAGCCAAACTATTGTGAATCTGTCTGCCTGGGATGGGAGGCTCATTCTCAATGCAGTGCAGACATGTCCTGAGTGGCTGGGGCTATAGTTTCCTGACCATGTGTGCGCTTGGGTGCATCCACATGGCTTGGGATATATTTACAAACATCACTTTCCCTCATATCCAATCACCAATGAAAAATCAGAGCGAGAAAAGCCATTAGGAGAACATATGGTTCCCCTTCTAATATCATATGTCTATGTTCATCACATATTTTGATCACACTGATTTTAAAGCATGGCAGGCATTAGAAATGTTTAGATCCTAAATTTTGTAGCTGCTGTCAGGACCATGGCAGCTCACTGTGAAGCGACTCCACATCTGTCTACAGAGCCTTTGAAATTGACACATGAGTAGAAGCTGCCAGCTGCCTTTGAAGATGGAAGCAATGTTTGCAGAGGAACCTGGCTGGATCTTTTTTAACTAAACCTTATTTTTTAAAGGGGCCATTTCCTCAGCTTTTTAATAGATAAGCTTGGTTGAAAAACAGCAGCTATGATCCGTCATCTCTCAGAGTTCTGGTAGGCCTACTCCCCTGCCACCCTTTCAAAGACAGAAAATATATTTAAAAAAGACAAATATGTCTCGGTATAAAGTTGCACAGGAGTATTCTACTCTTTGTGTGTTTCTGGGACACTTTTCAAAGCCTGGCACGCACAATTATTTGAGGGCACCTAAGTTATACACACAAATATCTGAGTTATATGCATGTACAAATCTGGTTTCTGGGCACAAATAACTGGGTCCTTCCTGTTAGACTTCAGTTAGTTCGGTTCTGAATTTGATGGCATGTCCTTACCTATAGCAGAACTATTCTTTTTGAGCGTCTACAGTTCCCAGTGCAGTCACAGTGGAAGGCTAGGTGTTCAAGTTATGAAGGACTGAATAGCTGGCTGAAGAACTCATTGGACTGTTAATGTTGATTTTCGATAAGCCAGGAAATACTGGGGAAATTCCAAAAGACTGGAAGAAAGCTAATGTTGTGCCAATATTTAAAAAGGGTAAACGGGATGACCCTGATAATTATAAGCTTGTCAGGGTGACATCGATCCCAGGCAAGATAATGGAGAGGCTGATACGGGACTCAATTAATAAAGAATTAAAGGACAGCAATATAAGCAATACCAATCAACATGGGTTTATAGAAAATAGAACCTCTCAAACAACTTGATATCTTTTTTTGGTGAGATTACAAGTTTGACTGATAAAGGTAATAGTGTTGATGTAATATACTTAGACTTTTGTAATGCATTTGATTTGGTAGCCCATGCCATTTTGACTAAAAAATTAATATAAAATTAACACAGCACAATGTAAATGATTAAAAACTGGCAAACTGACAGGTCTCAAAATAGAATTGAACATGGGGAACCAACAAGCAAATGTGTTTCTAAGAGGGGTCCCACAGGGATCAGTTCTTGGCCCTATGCTATTTAACATTTTTATCAATGACCTGTAAGGGGTGACTTGATTACAGTTGGTAAGTACCTCCATGGGGAGCAGACATCTGAAAATGAGCTCTTCAGTCTAGCAGAGAAAGGAATAACACGATCCAATGGCTGAAAGTGGAAGTTAGACAAATTCAGACAGGAAATGGGGCACACACTTTTAACAGTGAAGGTAATTAACTATTGTAACAACTTGCCAAGAGTTGTGGTGGATTCTCCATCACTGACAATTTTTAAGTGAAGATCGGACGTTTTTCTAACGTGTGCTCTAGGAATTATTTTGGGGGAGTTTTATGCTCTCCTGGAGGTCAGACCAGAGGATCACAATGATCTCTTCTAACCTTGGAATCTATGAATCTATGATTAGTGCTGATTAAGCAAAGTACTTAAACCTGGACTATTCACCTGCTTAGGTATTAGATATGTCTTATGCATTGATCATAAACTCTGTGGGGGCTGGGACAGTCTTTCTGGTCTGCCATGCACAATCCCTCACACCTGTGCTCTTATGCCTGGGGGGCTCCTATGAGCTCCTGGAATATAAAAAATAAATAATGAAGTGCCTAGCGGAAGCAGAGCCCTTGTGCGGTAAGGTAAGAAACGGGTCAGCATTTTTTTTAATATCATTCTGAAATATTTTGTAGATTTAAAAAAAAAAACTTGATTATTGTATTTGGATTATTTTCTGTCAATCTTGTCCATTAAATGAAAATGTACCATATTTATATCTAGCATATCAGAATTATCGCCAAACCCAAGAGCTCAAAAATCACGAGGTCAGGTTCCAAAAAACCTGAGAGTTTGTTAATTCATTTTGGGTTCTTTAGATGGCTTTTGATTTCCGAGCCTTTGAGGTGCACTTGGGTTGTATTTTCAAGCTTCTTTCTGCAACTCCGAGGGCTAAATCCTTACTTTAAAAAAAAAAAAAAAAAAGAGTGAACATTTGAGACTGTTACTTAATCAAACAATTTCAAGAGCTAAGGCTTTAAGAACGCAAATACCACAAGACTCCTAATAAAACTGACTGACTTAGCATCACTGTATCAGAAATACAACATTTTAAATTCATATTACATTCAAGTGCCCTTAACTTTAGTATCTATGCATTATTGTACAATAACCATTCGGTCTGGAAAAGCAACACATACATGCAAAAATTAGCCTTGATGAGCGATTATGACAGAAGTGCACAATCTTGTAAGTAAAGATCAAATAAACAAACATCAAAATTATTCTTTTCCTTTTTGTGTTTTTACTTTTTATGGTTCAGAAGATATTACATAATTATGAAATGTCACCTCTTTCTCAACTATAGGAATATTCATTACAGCTCCTTCTGAAATATGCCTCCCAGGATTAAATGCCAGATGAGACATAGTAATATACTACTTGGCATTTATTTTGTCTGGTGGCATTTTAAAAACTTGTCTTATTATTATACACAGTAAATATTGCATGAAAGAACCCATTACACGTCTATATCCGGCAGTAAATACACCTAATGCAATGAAAACAAGCATGAGGTCAGAAATGAAAAATAAAATAAAATAAAAATACATGTTACAAATTACTCTGAGTTGTACCAAGATATTTCTTGTTTTCAAATGCAAGATGCGGCCATTCTAATCTATCTCCACATGTCAGGAGCCTTACGCTAGCTGTATCCACTCCACAGGATGCTCTCAGTCAGCAATTTCAATTGGTTTAATCACAAAAAACTAGAGCGGCGATTTGTTTAGTAGATGCAACAGCTGTCCAGAGAAAAGGTATCTTAAGTTTTCTGTCAGGGGGGTACTAGAAATGCCACAGAACTTGAAGACGTATGCAGGTAACTGGACACACTTAAGGAAAGCGGGACAAAGGATGAAACTGATGTTGTGATGAATGGTGCCTGAAGGAGGCATGCAGGTTAAAGTTTATTTTTCCATTTCACTGTGGGAGCAAGGGACCATGTTCCTACAAAGGAAGGCAACATCTCTGTTTATAGAATATCACAGGCCCAAGATATACCAAATTTCATTATAAGAATCAAAAAGTTGGGTCCTGTGTGATTGATGGAATGTGTATTTGTGGTTTAGATGCAGGGGAAGGGAATTCAGGACAAATGGAATGCTTCAATCTCTGTTTAAATGTTGCTGGCTCCTCCAATTTATCAGAAATCTCATGAGATTTCAATGTCCTCTTTTAAAATATCAGACGAAGGCAACAAGGTTTATGACCATCCTAGCCAAGGAAGCTGTCTGATCACCGGTGGTATCCTCTGCACTTGTAATATGAAACCATTCATGGATACTCAAATACATCAAACCCCCATTCATTGTTCTCCAAGCCCAGAACAATCATTTTTGGATGATTGCAGACTCTCTGTTAATTTTGCCCTGCATTTTCCCATGCTTATATTTCATGAGGGAGTACTGCTATTAACTTAAAAAGTTTCCTGGGCCATCTTGTTTTCCAATCTTTGCATAGCAGGTTGAAAGTGCAAGCCTTTTCTCTCTTTCCTTAAATATTCCTGCAGAAATGTGCAGGTGTCTGGAACATTGATTTATTTAGGTCCTAGATCCTAGGGCATCTCAGTGCAAAACTTGAGTGCACAGTATCATCAATACGAAATAACTCACATGAAACCTTTAGCATGATTTGTTACTCTATTTTTCCAACTGCAAAACAAGTTTACTGCCAGCTTTCCATGACTGAAAGGGCATCACTTCAACCAGGACGGCAGATTCCAGTGCTTACTAATGATTTGCAACTATGAATTGTATTATTATTGCAAATCACAGTGAAAACGAAATTAAAACTTTAAAGGAGAACAATCCAAGCAATAGCAGATTTCTGTCTGAAGAAATAACACGACCTTTTCCCCATTCCTCCTTTGAACTGGAGCCTCCCTACTGTTGTAGAAGCAGATTCTGACAGACACAGACCATATGTCATAGATCATAAGTTTTTAATACTTTGCCCAGCAGGAGGAACAATAAACAGCGGCGTAATGAGTTGTAAGGGAAAAAAATCTAACTGTTCTTAGAAACAGAATTATGTTTCCTCTAACTTAATAGATACTCTGCTGATAAGCTTTGTAGTGTCAAAATTAGGTCAGCCTCTGACGGTAGTGTTGGGAAGCAGTACTGTGATTTAATTAGCTCGGTGCTTTTTTATGTTGGTGCTATCCATCGGGAGAGCTTCCAGAGCTCTGGAAATGCAGCTGAAGTTTCAGAAATATGGGCAAATCTCAAACAACTTGGCAAAATGGGAAAAGGTGACCCTCAGACTGATCACATAGCCCTGGCAACAAGGTTGGCTTGGGGTCAGCACAGCGGAATGTTATGGGACAGGTGCCAGGGCTTGCAATAAGTGAAAGTGGCCCGGCTGATCAATGAAGTATTTTCTTTTCAATTAAATTCCCATCACCGGCACTGGTTTCCACCAAAACAATTGATGACAACCTCTCACCATGTTATTCTGAGCTAGCTGAAGGAAGACCAGTCCATCTCAAAAATGTTACAGAGGAAAAGTGAAATTAGGCCAAGATTTGTAAAAGTGACTCGTGATTTTGTGTGCACAGTAATGAGAGTATTTTACTGCAGGTGCATTACACCGGTCTGCTCAAGTATAACCTGAATAGAAAATCCATACAACGCTTCAAATGCTAGGGACTTAGCATTCTTGCCATCCAGGACGCAAAATGAATTTAATCAATACCCTGAATATTTAATTTAATGGAATTTGATTAAGTAACCCAATGAAAGAATTTTATTGCACTTTCTAACAATAGAAAAAGCTGATCCAATAATAAAATGCATCTGTGTCCTGAATATTGTACTTGCCTAATCTCTGACAATAAAGGGACTTTACAATTCCCACAGACTACCTGCAATAAAATACCCTCATTACTTAGGAGAATTGTTTGCTATCAAATAGCATATATCTCATGTCAAAAAAAAAAATCAACCTCCAGGTCAGCTTGTTTGCAACTAACAGAATTAAATGTTAATATGTGGGTATTAAAACTTGATTCCAATAGTTGCAGGTGCTTCTGCAGTTCTTTAAAATCTTCCCATTCAGAGTCAGATTGTTCCCTCTTTTTATACTCAAGAACACCATGAAGTTGGCTAGGGATTTAGCTATTGCTAATTTGTTTCCGTGGTAGATGCTCAGATACTACAATGATGGGCACCACTATAGAATCCTAATAAAATAGATGGATGGATTGTACCCATGAATGAACACCATTACTCTCAATGGGGCCGCCTGGGTGAAATTAAGGGTACTGTGGTACATTTATAGTGTAATTGTTAGACAGTTACTGAAGAACTAGAGATTGTTCTGGAGATTTAGATGCTGGTCTTGAAATAAGATCCATGCAAAGTCAAGGACCACCTGCACGAAGTGCATTGCAGGACTGGGGTTGTGTGCTGCAAAATATTCCTTGTTAGGATCTGATGTGTTAATTGTGACAAATACATTCTATATGTCTCACCGAAGCATTACGAGCCTCCTGTGGCAAATATATTTTCTTTAATTACATTTTAAATAATCCTGCAAGTTCCACAGACCATGAAGATTTTATTGTTACTTAAGTTACAAGAAATAATTAAAAGGCTGCTTCGAGTAGTACTGCAGTTCTAATATTTTTCAGAGGTCCTAACCTCTAGTCTCACTATTTTCATGTTTATTAAAGGTCCTGATTTTTAATAGGTGCTCGACACAGCCTCTACTTTTGTAGGTAGACTTTTTCACTTGAAACTAACTGTTAGCAGAGATCTTTTCCGGCAATCCTCCCCCTCCCCAATAGTGTGTGCAGCAATCAATCAAAGATGTATACAGGCCCTGTAAATATGGAGGACTCTCCAACGAAGTGTTCTAATTCAGAGTCAGCCCTACCCCAGAGCAAAATAGCCTCCTCTTAAGATAATGTACTAATCACCTCCACTGAACAATCATTAAAATGTACAAACAAAGCAAGCAGGACTGTGTTTAGAAGCCCTGGCTGTCAGGGACAATAGAACTGGCCACCCATATTAGAATCGTAGCCAGCCCTTAGACAACCACTAACACACACTCATGGACTGAGTCTTCCTTGTAACTCATCGAACAGAACAGTAAGCTGGATTCACTGGAGATCAGACAGACTTGGCGTGTGAGTGTGTTTTTGAATCTTGCTGCCCCAAACCAAATCTGAGTACAAGAAATCACCACACATTCCCTTTGCTTCAGGCGTGTGTGTTTTACATGATGTGGCATTTTGCCCTCTCGACATTCCCGCCCATAATTTAAAATTCCCTTCATTTTCTAGCTCATTGGAATACCTACCGTCCGTCACGCATATCTAACCATTAAGGCAGCATTTAGGCCACTCACAAAATAGTATGCAACTGGTCAGAGAATATGGCAGAGAAATGCAGAATAGCCTACCATATGTCAAAGGTGACACATTCAAGAAATACATTCTGGTAGGCTGAGCTTCCTGTAATCATGTTCTCTTAAACCTAAAAACCTGGACTATACATTTCCTTAGGAGTGATCACATTTGGTGGCATTTACTGACAATATAATTATTTTATCCTGCTGCTTTTCTAACCACTCCATGGATGAAAAATTCTACATCAAATGAATAAAAAGTAATCATTTTGTTAGTCAGAAATAACAAGTCTCCATAAATTGAGTCTCTTCTTAAAGGTATTCCTCATTGACTTAGTGGCTGGGTAATACTGCAGGGTAAGGCTGATAGGATAAAACAAGTTTTAGAAAAAATAACAAGGTATTGAAATTTGTTTTCATTCCAATCCGGAATGAACCTAAGAACTGCCTTCTTGGGTCAGACCATGGTCCATCTTGCCCAGTATGCTGTTCTAGCAGTGGCCCATACCAGAGCATCAGGTGGAGTGCACAGAACAGGGCAATTATGGAGTGATCCACTATCTTCCACTTCTGGTACTCAGAGATTTAAGGTGTCCCCAAGTATGTGGTTGCATCTCTGACCATCTTGGCTAACAGCCATTGATGGACCTATCCTCCATGAACTTATACGCTTCTTTTTTGAACCCAGGTATATTTCTGGCCACCACAACATCACATGCTAATGATTTCCATGGGTTAGCTAAGCACTGTATGAAAAAGTACTTCCTCTTGTTTGCATTAAACCTGTTGCTAATTAATTTCGTTGGATGACCCCCGGTTTTTTTATTGCGTAAAATGATAAATGCCACTTCTTTATTCACTTTCCCCACAACATTCATGAATTTAAACCTCTATCATATCCCCTTTTAGTAGTTTATTTGCTAAAATGACCAATCCTAATCTTTTTAGTCTTTCCTCGTCTGACAGCCACCCCATACCCTTGATCATCTTTGTTGACCTTTTCTTAATCTTTTCCAGTCCCACTCTACCCACTGTGAGATTGTGCATGCTGAGCAGTGAGTGGAAGTTTTCATAGAACTATCCACAGCGACTCCAGGGTCCCTTTCTTGGATGGTAACAGCTAATGTAGAACTCTCCATTGTCTATGTGCAATGTGAAAATGAGACCTTTTGGAATTTTTCATGAGAAACCCTGAGAGAAAGAGACCACAACAGTCAAGTGTTAGGGTACTCACCTAGGATGGGGGAGACTAATTCAAACCACACACTTGAACGTGGAACTCCTACACTCCAAGGGAGTAAGTGGCCTAACCACTGTGCTGAAGAGTCAGTCTCTCTCAAGCTCTCCTGTTGGAACTATTCCAGTTTGCATAAATACTTAAATATTCATTGACCCAAGAGTGAAAGCAGGCAAGGTCTCCCTCATCCCAGGCAGTGCCCTAACCATTCGGGGGTGACTTTCCTCCCCCCAAAATTTCATCCTAAATCGGAGACACCTTCCTGGCAAACATGGTCAAACTGATACATTGCTGCAAACCTTTTGGTTTTGACAAAAACAATCGTTTTTTGATGGAACAAAGTTGAGTTGAAAAAAATTTGACCAACTCTACTGCAGAGTTTTTGTCATGAGCTATCTTACACGCGTGCTGAGAAGCAAACAAGAAAGCCATTGATTGCCATCACATAGCACAGGCAATTGACAGGGACTAGACTCAATCTCTATTAAGCTTTAACCCTTCAGATACTTGCCAAGTGTTCTTTCACAAGCATCTTTCTGTCCTATCTCAGCATTACAGTGCAACAATATCATTACGTGCAAGAACCCCTCTGGTAATGTCCAAAAAGGCAGTCTTCATGGGAGACTCCAGAGAAAAAACTATGGGCCTTTTGGTCTTCTCTCTGCTGTCAACTTAGTTTCCTCTCCTGCTAGTATACTGTGCCCATATGCCATGGCACAAAGAGAGCTCGGCTCCTGACCCACATTTGCGAATGGATGTCAGCAGAGAAGCCCCTAGTTACAAAGCTCTAAACCAGCTCTATATTGTACCCATGGAAGTAAAAGGCCGTAAAAACCTTTTCCAAGTGAGATTTGCAAACACTTCAACTGATTGCCCTAGAATAGCAAACTTAACAGACAATGCAGTCAGCATGGACAGAAAGAGAAGAGAACCTTTTTCTGAGAGAGTGACACCGGCTACTACTTTGGCTTTCTTCTGCTCCCCACCCCAAATAAGCCATTGGAGAGGTACCTCTCTCCATGTCTTTCTTTTGTGCCATCTCCACAGGAGCTAACAGCTATTGACGAAGCTGATGTTGCAGGGACAGGATCATGTGCTCCGGCAAAGGCAGAGAATTAAGAATAATTTCCTTGATGCTCTCTCAGGAATTTATCTCCTGACTTATCTGCTGCTATTTCTCTGCCCATCAAATGACCGACTAATTCAATTCAAAAGACACAAACCGCTCTTGTCCATGGTACGTTGAGACCGCTACGATTCATATACACTGATAGGAATCAAGAATGGTAGAAGGGAAGCAACCCCTTTTACTATCAATCTGAAACTGACATTGTCTATGTCGTCACTGGTAGGGGTCTCAAATGGGATCTAGACCCATGACAGCAAAGTCCTCCTGAAACTGGGGATGAAGTTGAGCTAAACAGGACCTTGATGTCAGAAACACATCAGTCCACAGCAGCTATTGTTTACAAAGCTGGATTTCTGAAGAGGGGAAACTTTCTAGGCTTCCTGATTATGTCCCTGTTGCAGCTATAAAGAAAGTCACATGATATTGTAAAATTCGATTCTCACATCTGCTTTGAAATATCCCTAGCGTTGACTCTGGAAATATCACCCTAGTGGTCACTTTTCACTGTACTATGGGACATGATGTGCCTGATCTCTTCCTTGTTATAATCCTGACATCTGTCTTCCCACATATACCAACTACATGTTTAGACAAACTCGGGTGGGACCATGTCATGATTCTGTTGCTTATAGTACAACATGCCAGGTGAATACATCCTGTGAATACTACAAACGTGGCTCCTGTCTAAGACAACAGACAGATGTTTGGGAGGTCACACAGGCATGCACAGTGATAGGTCTGCCCCCACTAAACCCTTCCTCAATGTTCTTCATGTATTTTGTTATCCTTGCTCTCAACCACAGATCTGAAGCAGTGAGTTTGATGAATCTTCTGAAATAAGTGAAGAGACTATCTACATGTGACAGGCTAACTGAGGAAATATTTCATTGTTCCTGACATCCTAAACAAATGACGTTGCCAGGCCTATTTCAACAGTATTATGGTGTAGCGGTAAATATGTCCTACTTATTACTTTATGCTCAATGCAACCAATATGGTGACTTCCCCCACACATCACAATATAAATACACAGAACCGAAGTTAAGTATCACACTTCAACAAATCCTGCCTTTGTAACTATGGTTCCCATTTTGACAAAATGATACCTGTTCCGACAATACATTAAAAATGTTAGGGTGATTCAAGACATTCTATACATTAAGAAAACGGATAAAATACCAAAGCATGTGTGTGTGTGTGTAGATAGATAGATAGATAGATGTTATAGCTAAAGAAATTAAATATAGAGTATAACACTCTGTTTCCATGACATGGGGAGTTCCCTACATTTATAAAACTTAGCTTAGGTTGCGCCTTGAATTACATGTCCACAAACGGGAGGGAGGGGGAACAAGAATCTGCCTTGTACCTCTTCACTGACTGCCCAGATTGTGGTTCAGATTGCTAAGGAATAAGTAGAGAAGGTAGGCTTAAAGTAGGTTACCTCTCTTAGATTCTCCCCCCCCCACCCTCAACTCATCAGCCAGCATCTCTAAACTGGCATGGAATGTGCCTTCACTTGGTGCTACTGGCAGAAAATTAATACTCTCTGCCAAATTCAAAAGTGCAGCAGGAAGGGAATTAAGACTTACTCAGAGGGATGTCTGCTAAGTATAAAGACTCCTGGCCTATTCGTGGGGTGGTGCCTGGGCATAGATGCCATGTCTTGCTCAGGACTGTACCTAAACCCACGATGTAGGTTTTGTCACAGGGTATTTGTTTTGCAATTAAGTGGAGAGTGACAAAAATAAAGTTCAGACTTGCATCCAAGAAGAGTATCAATGTGTTTTCCTCTGACCACACTGTGACACAAAAGGACAGAAAATGGTCCAAAATATAATTATATAAAAATAATACCTGCCTACTCCACCGGCCTGCACCCTGGGAGTCCCGGCCCAGTGTGGAATGAAAAATTATAAACCCTTGAAAGTAGCTATGAAACAGAATTGTTATACTCCACTTAGCTGTATGCTATGGGCTGGTGCAGGGTCTGCCTGCTTAGTGCAAGGATGGAGTAAATGGCTACTAATGAGGCTCAGGAGACCTGGACCCTCATGATGCAATTTTTAGAATGTTGCCAGAATCAGATTTTAAATGCCTTAAAATATCTTCAGTGAATTTTACATTCATCTGGGATCCCTGCTACAAATAGACATCTATGATTTCAGTAAGCGGTGCTGTAGCCATGTTGGTCCCAAGATATTGGAGAGACAAGGTGGGTGAGGTAATATCTTTTATTGGACCAAAGTTGGATATTACCTTAAAAGATATTACCTCACCCACATTGTCCACCTATGATGTTGTGTGTCTTGTCAGCCAAAGCAAAAGACAGACAGACACTGGCTAGTAAAGGAGCTTCCTGACTGACAGAATACCAATGCCCTTTTAGGGGTGTGTTAGCTTTAGGATGAAAATGTCGGAAAATGCAACATAGGCCTCAGAAAGGTTTTCATGTTACTTGAATGAAAAAAAGAAAAGCGGTGTTGAATATTGAAGAGGAATCTGAAAACACCCAGTCCTACATGAACTCAAAGAGAGAAAATATCTTGCCTTATAACGCTGAAGAAGTGTAAACAGCTTTTTTAAAAAAATGTAACTTGCATTCCTTCTGAGATGAGATAGCAGAAGGGGCCATCATTATGTAGTGACCAGCAAGAAAACAAACCTCTCATAGGGGAGAATAGGATTTCTTGAATTAAAATTGTGTTCATTGATCCTCAGTCAGACAAATTTAGCTCTCATATCTGTGTTTTGAAACACTGGGAACAGGAGTAACCACTGGATGACTGGAATATGTTCCATTACATGCCACAAGAAATCTATTAAACCTGATTGTGTACTCGAAACACTAATCACTATCGGTGTCATTCCTTTTCAGCTTTCACAAGTAGTAATCTTGCATGCTCAGCGAGGAAGTCTCTTACGTGCCTCATAGCATGCCTTTGCCCACAATATTTTAATCGTTTCAAATTCATTTTGATATAATCGTTCCTTTCTTCCACAGAAAATACAGCAAAGTATTCGTAGGCGCTGCTATGTGGTAAATATTGCCAACCCTAACTATTCAAACATCAAAAGGCAGGACCCCCAAAGTCATGAGATTTTAAAAAATAATACATTTGGGGTCGTTTTATTTTCCTTCTTTTTTTAAACCTTGATGGTTAAAAGCTGGAGGGTTCTCAAGCTTTTCTTCACTACTATAAGGGCTAGAAACATACAGGAAGCTCAGATTTCCACCTAACTCAAGAAGCTGGGCCTTTTAGGCAAATACCAAATTAGAGCTGGACATAAAAAAGGATTTCCCCCCCACCCCTATGCAAATAGTCAAGTCAACGAAAAAGGATGGTCTGAATTTTCCACAGAAAATTCCGATTTTTCATCAGAAATTTTAAACATTTTTGGTGTTAATCAAAAACAGAAACATTTTTCTTTGGAAATGCTGCCACAGTGCCCTCCTGGGAGTTGTAGCCCACGTGCCTCAGTCGGCCGGGCTCTCTGGATGACTTCATTGCCACAATGCACAATTGCCTCCCCTCTTGATAAAGAGAGGTGGTGCATCATCACTAGGGGTTGCTGCAGTGCAGCATGGGTAGCAAAGTCTGGCTGGGGAGATAAGCAATAGAGGAGAACTGGACCCAGAGGCATCTGAACGGAAACTCCCATGGGGCACTGCAGCAGTCAAGGATCAAAATATTTCTGTTTTCAGGTGTTTGTTTTTTGGAAAAACAAAATGGAAATTTTCCAACAGCAAATTTAATTTAGTCAAAACCCTGATTTTTTTCACCAAAAAGAGCTTCAGTGGAAATTTCAGCCAGCCTTATACCATGCATCACAAGGTCTGGGACAAAATCATAAGCACTGGCAGTACTGTAGAGGCTTCTCCACGTGCAAGGGTCTCCATATTCTACTGCTGCCACAGTGCTCCTACATGCCATGCTCAGAGAAAACATTGCTCAACTCTCCAGCAGAAGCCTCAGTTCTCCAAACACATATTTGCCCTGGTGCTTATATAGCAGGCAAGATAAACCCTGCATTCCCCTGCAGATTGTAATCTATGCCAGTTCAGTTCAGTCCAACAAACCACCAGAAAAACACGTTGTTATTCATGGAGACGGACCTGTAGGAACCAACTGCCCAACTTAAATAAACCTTCAATTTACTTGTACAGTAGGATTCAGACTTCTTACGTTCCAGCCCCATCAACACATTCTTCAAGGAGAACTGGGTAGCTCCAAGGTCAAAAAATTGGGCATGTGGGGGTAGCAAGACAGAACTTGGAACTTTGTGGCTGCTCACTACATCAGCATACGCGGCACGGCACCGAATAATGATTTTCTTCTCCTAGAACAGGAAACTTTCAATACCACTATGGAAACAGATCCCACAGTAAATGCACATCTAAACAGATTTTTTTTTTTAAAAACAACCCATGTCCCTCTCATTATGTAGGAGTAAGCCTTCAATGTGATGAAGTTAATGATAAAAATGAGTCCTGGGCCTATTATGTGGTTTTATTTCCTGTGGGAGCCAGCCAAATTATTGCACTGTACAGTTGAGTGCCGCATACTCCAGAAATGACCTAAAATTAATCTGCTTCTCTGGCTGTTCAATAATTTGTGCAAGACGCTATAACCTATGGGCCAAACTCCTCCTCCTTGCCTTTACAGGAACCCCTGGGAGAGGCTTCTGGTGCAGTGAAGGAGGCAGCTCAGCCTGCAAAATTGGGTGGAGCCATAGGATCTTTGGGGAAATCCATGCACAGTTGATTCCCCGCATGCCTCCTCCCTCTCTACACCCTCTCCCCCTCACAGAAGCAAAGAGTAGCACCTGGACCTGCATGCATCTCTTCCATCTCCATCCACACAGAGCAAGTAGTATAAAAGGCACAAGGCAAAAGCAGAACTGGCCCCCTCCACATTCCTGCCAGTGTCATCAGAAGGAAGTGCGTCCTGTGGAGCAGCTGCTCCCAAACGGCTTCCTGACCAACAGCCCCAGAATCGGAAGCACCCTTACAGTGTAATGTTGAGATGGAAACAGCTGAGAAAGATGAAGAAAGTTGCCTTTTCTCTGCCCCACCCTGCCCCAGAGCTCTTTCCGTCCTCTTTATCCTCATTTGCTTCCAACCGTCCTACAGAACGGAGGGTGGGATAGACACATCTTTATGTCCTCACACATTTTACTTTGTATTTAAATACTTCTTCAACAGAAATCAACGCATGCTACACATGTGCAGCCCCCTGAGTTTCTATGGGAGCCGGTAGTACTGGAAATAAAACAGTTAGATTGAAAAGTCTAATCAGAGCACAGAGAAATTGCATCATGATATATACAATGTTCCTGGAGAAAGAGGAAAATCTCTTTAGTTCCTAAATACATCATGCTAATCGCTTGGACCAGGTATAGTTCTTTCTTATATCATCCATGACTTCCATGTGCACTAACGCCATCAGGAGGATTATAGTGACTATGACTCCAATTGCATTTACTTTTATCCTCTTTTAAACAGCCAGCTTGTTTTATGTAATGCACACTCTTCAGAAGGAAAGCACCAACTTAAATTTAGCTTTTTTTAAAAAAAAGATATATATATATGATACCTAAAGGTAAAAAGCATGTCTACTTTCTTTAAAATGGTTTTCATGGCAATTTTCTTTTAAATAAACATTATCCTACAGTCTAACACTGCACCACTAAAAAGAATGAAATTGAATATATTAATTTTCATTCTTAAAGCTGAAAGGTACACAAAATCAAGAATAAAACTTATTTTTTTTTAAATGTTTCACTTTTACCAATGTAAAACTTTATTACTATCATGGGCAGATAAATATGTACGTTTGTTCATAAGGAATGATTTTTTTAAGCTGGCAATGTCCCTTTAAGTAATTTTCCTTTAAAGTCAACTGATACCAATAAATTCAGTTGGGTTTCATGAAAATTTATTTTTAGCTATGGGCGCTCGGGGCCAGTGTGAGAACTGTGACTTTTTTGATTGCTCTAAGCTCTCTTCCATTCTTGGGGGCTCAGGCTGAAGGATATGGATGTACTACATTTCACTATAACTGCACCAGTTGGTTTCCAAAGTGAAGGTGTAAGAAAAATGGTAACTATTTATGTACTGTAAGTCAATAAAAATTCCACACTCTAGTCAACGCATATGATGGGTGTAGGCCTTGCATGAACAAAGTAAGGAAACGGAGGTTAACAATGGACAAAGCATGAATCCACGGGCGGCTTCGTACATAATATGGAACTAGTAGATAACTGGTAAGAAGAGTTATGTGCAATGAGTTTGCAGCTGCAGCTTTGCTTAGTAGAATGCCTCATAGCTCAGGATCTATACAGGACTGGATCACACAATCAGTAAACCAGTCATGAAGTGCGTGGTACAATGTAGAATGTAATGTGCACCTGTTAGTCTTTTTTAGAATATAATCTGATTCTTAATTATGTCTATTGGAGTTGTGCTGCACCCTAACCTACCTCCCTACAGCTGAGCCTGATTATCTCAGGTGTAGCTTCGTGAAATGTCAATAAAGAAGCTTCAGTGATGAGTCTGGATTCAAAGCAAGTTTTTGGATTCCAGGAGTGTGGATAGAGTTCTCCCAGAACTGGATGAAGTGCTCTAGATAAACTGAGAAGAAAAGGTCTCGGAGGGAATCCCAACAATGGACCCTGTAAATAGGTCAAAGGAGTGTTTGCTGTCTAATTTCTTTTCCTGAACCCACAAAGTAGTCTGTTACATAGAGGCATACTCTATGTGATTTAAATGCAGGACACAGGAATGACACAAATCCTGTTTTACGTCGATAGTATTTATGTACAAACTTCCCATGCACAAGTTTATATAACACTTCGCCTGCACTGCCTAACCCCGGGATAAAAATAGCATAGTAATAATGTAAACATTTCTTTAAAAAGAAATATGCTGAATAACTATCAGAACCTTTGTGATTTATTTCAACAGGCACCAATGAGTGATCAGCAAATCCATACAAATAAATGGTGAAAACTATTACCTCCCCAACATGGTGCTCAGACAACTTAAGGCATGTATTATTGTTTAAATTGATTTACCAGTCCCTTTTTCACTGGCTTGTCTTATAAAATTTTCAATGTAATTAACAGAGTGCAATTAGCCATTAACTTTCATTATGGAGCAACTCACGACATGAAGTATTTGTGCAAGCCTGTTAAGCATTTAAAGGGGAAACGTATCTCATTTCTTCTAGCCAAAATCAGTGACTGACTATAAGCTTTTAGTCTGGCAAATACAGTCAGCAGTATGTATTCAAACAGTGCCAGAGCCAAAGGAAGAATCTGTGTCTTTAATAGCTTGGATCAGGCAGAATTTGCAGCCCAAAACTAACAAGAAGCACTAAAATAAGCTGCAGACTGATTTGCAGATGAATGCAAACAACATGTAACAAGGTGAAGAGCTTCATTCTGGGTTAGCAAGTAAGAACTACATGTATGACAATTAAAGTATCCGGACCCGCTCCATCCACCCCAAACGCTGGGAATAAGAAGTTAAAATCTGTGCATTCCACTTCACCTTCATATCACCCACCACATTGTCAATAGTGCTCCAACTCTCCACCAAGCTTTTGTTTCCATCTCCAACAGAGACTCTAAAGCAATGCATACCCCAGTTTCCTCAAACTTTCATTCTAATGCAAAAATCTTTCCTAGATGCCAAGGCCAGGAGGGACCACTGTGATCATCTAGTCTGACCTCCTGTATAACACAGGCCACAGAACTTCTTCAAAATAATTCCTAAAGCAGATCTTTTAGAAAAACATCCAATCTTGATTTAAAGATTGCCAGTGATGGAGAATCCACCATAATCCCTGGTACATTTTTCCAGTGGTTAATTACCACCATTGTTAAAAATGTAGCCCTTCTTTCCAGTCTGAATTTATCGAGCTTCAACTTCCTTCACAGTAACCTCAGCAAAAGCAAAATAACGTACTAAAGGCATGGACTGTATGACAGTCAGATGTTGATGTCATTAATATCAGAGCACACAAGGTCACTATTGCAGTTGTGTCATGCTCTAGGTGATATTCTAGGATCGGCATCTGAGGACCAACGATGGGCATGTCCACACTGCAAGAAAAGACCCGTGGCACGGCTGCGGCTGGACCCGCTCAGTTGACTTGAGCTCGCGGGGCACAAGCTGCAGAGAGATAAAATTACAGCGTAGATGTTCTGGCTCAGGCCTGACCCAGCTTTGACAATCCTACCCAAGGTGCCAGAGCCCGTACACCCTGGGCCGGTCCTTTGGTCACACTGGGTTTTAGATTTCTTGCAAAAAGAGTACTAAGAAAAGTGAGACGATCCAAACGAAAAAATATCACCAAAAGGAGTGATTTTTAACCGTTTATTTTTCACCAAACAGTGCTCAGAGTTTACAGCCTATGCTGTGATTTTTTTTGGCCAGGCAAAGGCGCAAAGCTGCTGTTAAAAGTCTACTCTATAGCACGACCTTGACTATGGCGAAGCTTCTGCTGTACCTTGAGGTATAAGCACGAAAGGAAGCCAACATTTATGACCGCTCAAGAACAAAGTCACAGACACTGCAAAGAGTTTATGCTTCCCTGTTCTCCCTTTAAGTAATATAAATAGCCCTTATAAAATAAATAGCCCTTCTTTCCCTTCCCTGCCGAGTTTTCTATGAACAATATTAGCTGCAGCCCAAGTGGAGTGATAGCCACGGAGAAGAGTGAAAGTATTTAACTTTCACATGCCTCCTTGGGGTGGAAATGGTTAATGGAATGGAAGCCTGGTACATCACATTCAGCTGGTCACTGAACCGGGTTTTAACTCTTTATTCCCCAGTTGCTGTGATGACGGCTGCAAGACCTATGTCACCAAACAGTTTCTGAGGACATTTTATACCACAGATTAAATCCAAGACTCGTCTGACCAAGAGACATGAGGATGAATGGCAGGGAAGCTGCCAGCAGGAGGCATTCTGCCTACAATGCATGTCGCTGCTGTTCTCTTGTCTCCCATACGACTAACTCTCTCTTTTTACCAGCCTTTGAGGTGCATGGCCCCATTGCAAGCTGCTACACTGAAAAACTTAGAGATTCTGAAGATCTGGCTTGACAAAGCCCTGGCTGGGATGGTTTAGTTGGGGTTGGTCCTGCTTTGAGCAGGGGGTTGGACTAGATACCTCCTGAGGTCCCTCCCAACCCTTATCGTCTATGATTCTATGAGCCGACCAAGTCCGGGGCGCTGTCCATGCAAGATCATCAGAATGCACTGATGATCCTCCTTAGAGATGCTCTGCCTGCTAGCAATAGTCAAGCTGCCTGAAAAACCAGGGGGGAAATAGTATTTTTAAAAGAATTTTTTTAATCAAATGCAGACTAAGTCATTTTGAAATTCGAAACATTTTGACCAGTCTGTCAAAAGCAAAGAAAATAATGCAGAAATGCCCTCAAAATTTCATCCCCCTTTTCCAATGTAAATTGGAAACATTTCACCCAGCTGTAATAATGAATATGCAGCAGTCTGTAGTGTTGTTGTAGCTGTGCAGTCACAGGATATTAGAAAGTCAAGGTGGGTGAGGTCATCTCTTATATGGGCCCAACTTGTGTGTGTGTGTGAGAGAGTGAGAGAGAAGGTTCGAGCCACACACAGCTCCTGCTCAGGTCTGGGACACTAACTCAAAAAGTGTCACTGCTAAATACAAGGTTTGAACAGATTGTTTAGCATAAGTAATTAACACCTATAGTGACACTGAGTTAGTTTCCCAGACCTGAAGAGCTCTGTGTGAGCACGAAAGCTTGTCTCTCTCACCAACAGAAGCTGTTCCAATAAAAGATATTACCTCACCCATCCTCCCTCTCTAAGTAGCTCTCTGTCCATTTGGGCCCTTGGACTGGGATCGTCAGGTTTAGCACACTATGGCATATGCATCAACCACAGCTGTGATGCAAGTGCGATGATATTGACGAGCAAACATCAAAATAGCAACACCCAAATTTGAGTGCTCTGCCGCCCTTTGCATGGCCCTGAACTCTGGTTCCTTATCTAGCTTCCAAATACATGAATGAATTTTGGTGATCTTCTAGCTATGATGAATTCTTATTGGGGTAAAATAATTTCGAAAAGCCAGATAGTTTATCTGCATGGGAAACTTCTTTATGGAAAAGGAGACAATTCTGATGATGACCAAGATAGTTTCAGTTATTCTTCTTTCCTTACACCTCTCACAACAGATATTTGCATGGAAGAGCTTCATGTATGAAAGCACAGTAATTGAATTCTTAAGGAATAAAGTTTTTAGGACTAGATCCTCAGTTGGTGTAACTCGGTGTAGCCCTGCTGAAGTCAACTGAGATACCCTGGCTTACACCAGCTGAGGATCTTGCCCTTATTTCCATAGATTGTAAGGCCAGAAGAGACCACGGTCATTGCACCAGCCATCGGATTTCCTTGAACTAGTTCCTGTTTGAATTAGAACATACCTTTTAGAAAAACATCTAGACTTGATTTAAAAGTGTCCAAGGGATGAAGAATCCACCACCATCCTTGGGAAATTGGTCCACCGGTTAATTACACTCACTGTCAAAAATCTTATTTCAGTCTGAATTTGTTTAGTGTCAGTTTTCAACCATTAGATCTTCCTTTTTCTTTGGCTGCTAGATTGAAGAGCTCTCTATTATAAAATCTCTGTTCCCCATCTATGTCCCTATAGACTGTGATCAAGTCATCCCTTAACCACCTCTTCGTTAAGCTAAATGGCTTGAGCTCGAGTCCTTCATTGTAAAGCATGTTTCTCAATCAATCATTCCTATGGCTCTTCTCTGAATCCCCTCCAATTTATCCACATATCTTCTTGAATTGAATTGACACCAGAACTGAACACAGCATTCCAGCAGCGGTCACACCAGTGCCAAATAAAGAGGTAATATAGACTCTTCACTTCTACTCATTATTTCCCTGTTTATGCTTCAAGGCTCACATTAGCCCTTTGGCCACAACACTGAACTGAGGGTATGTCTACACTGATGGTGGCAAAGTTGCTGCCGTCAGATTGACCTATCTGGATCGACTGAGCAGTCAGTGAAGACCCGCTCAGTCGATCCAGAAGTCGACGCAGTAAAACCACCCCCCCAAGTGGCGTAGCGCTAGGTCGACAAGAACATGGTACCCTTTGGCGCAGTGCAGTGAAGATGCTGTGCAAAAGGGAAGCACAGAAGTCGATGGGAATTACTCCCGTCGACTGCCTCTGAATCGCCCAGTAAGCACAGACCAGGGCTGAGAGTTCGTGTTCAGCTGATTTACCTGTCGCAGTGATCCTAGTAACAAAACTAGGAGAAAGAGGAGAACAAAATAAAAAAGCACCCCCACCAAAAAAAAAAAAACCAAAAAACCAGAAAGCTAGAACTACATAAGCAAATTTCTTCCCAATAGAATATTTTTAGTGTTTATTATTAGGAGGTCATCAGCTTTTTAAATGCACTCCTAATTAGCGAACCATAATATGTGCCTAATGCATAATGCATTTTTCAGTGCAGCCAAGCATTGTCAGATTATATGGACTCATGGAATTTTAAATTAATTGAAGCAGCTAAAGATAATGCTCAAGAAGCAAAAGACCCACATATGCACTATAACATTAACAATCAAAATGATGGTAGAAATTTTCTCCAAGCTTTAAAAATCACAACACGGCTCCTTAATGTCTTCCACACATCTCACCAGTCAGAGTCACATGATGTCTTGGCATTTAATGTTATGGCTGATTTCACAGACCGCTTTTTAAGATTAAAATAGGAGCTAAAGGTTGAACATTCCATACTACAAAACTGAGACCACCAACACTACTAGGAAAATGTACAGATGGAAGATGGGTTTTCATACGCTGTTCAAATGGTCTGAAAATGCAGTGAAAAATAAAGGGAAGGTCAAGGAAGCAATAACTCCATTCTGCGTGAACGTTGTGTGATGTCCGCCATCTTGGCCAACACATCGGAGACCGCATGAGCTAAAGACACGAGGCTCCCAGACTGGGGAAGTAACAACTCATATTTTCTTTGGACCAGCACAGAGGGGAGACCTACATACTCACAAGTGGGTTACTGTGTCTATCTGCTGAGCAGTCCCCCGCGTAGGCAATACCTGCATTTAGGACATTTAAATTTATACATTTCAACCCATAAGAATTTCAATCTGTAGAGAAAGATCTGGTGGTCTCTATGTGGGGGGAAAGGGTTAGAGATGGTATTTGCTAGCTGTCAATCACTCAGATGTGCAGAGACCCATGGGGAAATGCTGCGGACCCCCATGCAGAAGGCAAGGATGGTTGCATGGAGTGCCTGCAAAAGGTTGCTTCTCATGCCATGTTTTCCACCCCAGTTACTGACCAAGAACCCTCCCTGAAAGTGGTGCTTTCTACAGGGTGGAGGGGGAGCCTACAGGAAAGAAGCCTGACCCAGTCAGAATCAACTTCCTCCACCGAATCCTTCTGGGTTTGCAGGGAGATTTCCAGCTCCGCCCCTTGGGAGGTCGCTTCCATGAGCACAAGGTCTTGGCTTCAAGGACTGGAGGTAAAACTGCTTTCCTGGAAGCATAGGGACTGTCATGGCCCCAGGGCATGGGCGGCCTGGTCTAGGGGTTAGCATCAGACGCAGGCCAAGAGCCCAGGATCCCAATTACCAGGGATGACTGGGTGCCAGAAGATCAGAATCGAGAGACAAACCGGAGGGCAGGGACCAAGAGTGAGGCTGAGTCAGGGTACCAGGCCCTAGAGGCAAGAAGAG
The DNA here is from genome assembly GCF_026122565.2 of Emydura macquarii macquarii. Classification (NCBI taxonomy): domain Eukaryota; kingdom Metazoa; phylum Chordata; order Testudines; family Chelidae; genus Emydura; species Emydura macquarii. The sequence continues at coordinate 4,898,819 of NW_027131688.1, forward strand.
ACAAGGAGCAGAGCAGCAGTCCATAGCAGGGTGCAGCCCAGATGTACAAACTGCCCATTTCCTCCTCTAGCTTAAACAGATGCCACGACCCAATCAGGAGCCTTGGATCTCTCCCAATCAGAGCCAGGGGCCGGGCTCATGCCCCAGCTGGGCTTCATGGACCCCGGTCCCTGCCGCTGTCAGTAAGTGGCCAGGTGGAAGATTGGAGTGTGATGACTCTCAGCACCGCCACAGACCTGCAGGGTCTGACACAGGGAGAAAAGGTTCTTTCTAGACCCCAGCACCTATCTGCTTGCCATATGAGCAGAGGGGAGCCACAAGCCTGGGTTGAAAAGAAGGCCCCAACAGCATCCAAGCATGAGCTCTCAAGGGAACAGTACCCTTTCTCTTGTACTGTAGACTGCCAACAATCACAGGTGTTATCAGAAAGTAGGGAAAAGCAATCTCCTATGGTTAGCAAATTCCAGTAGCATTCAAAACTTGTTTGTGTGTACAAACATACACAAACAGATGGGAACAAAAGGAGCTGGCCTCAATCATTTTATTGTAGCGCCTTACGGTCCAGCACAAAGATGATGTATTTCAACTGTAAGCTCTCTGGGGGCAGAGACTGTCATTTATTGTATGTACAATGCGTAGCAGGCCTGCAGGTGCTATCAAAATACAAATAATACTATTTATGAAGGGAAGAGGAAAGAATAAGAGAGAATTTACCAGTTCCCACAAACCTTTCATGTTTATTGATGCTTTACTATAAGTGCCAGTGTTTTGTGTATGGTTTTATCAATACAGAGGAGGTAATAATGTGGGATATCAAATACATATATCACTGCAACACAACCCTTCTCACACTGTGAATCTGGACTTCCTCCAGACAAGACTCAAGAAATCCTAGAGAAAATGGGAAACAAGGATGTCCCCCCCCATTTTCTGTGTTACGACTTGGCGAAGCTAGACCCCAGTATTGACTGTGCAGTTCTGAATATTAAATACTCAACAGATGGTTCCTCGCTCACTGAGCTGAAAATGGAAATGAACCAGAATAAAAGAAAGAGTAGCAGCCTGCCCTGTCTACATGATTAAAATAGACTTCCCAAATGCACCATTCTTCTGCACTGATAGGTTTCAACTCCGCACTCATGTATGCATCATGGGAGACCTACCAATGGCAGTCAGCGTTTAGGAGGAAAATGCTATAAAGTGATTTAAGAAACTTTTCCCTAACACAATTTAATCTCAGCTCACTAATGATATGTGTGCGCGGATGCGTGTGCACACGAGCACACACACACAAACAATTACTGCTGGTCAGGAATATTTCACCTCAGTAAAAAATTTTGACTAAAAAATATTTATGCTGAAAATGTTCGTTGAAATTTTTCAAGTTTCCATTAAAAATTACAAGTAAAACAGCTCACTGAAAGTGGACATTTCTCGTGGACGTGTCTGTATAAACAAAAGAGCCACTGTGCCTTAAACCTTCTCCCCTCCCTATTGTCAATGAAAAATGTTTGACCAACTCCAGTTGTATTTTCATATAAATACACACACACATGCATACATGTAAATACAACTAGAGCTGGTCAAACATTTCTCATTGTCGATGGGGGGAAGGTTTGATGCACCATGGCTTTTTGCTTACACAGAAATATCCACTTTCAGAGTGTGTGTGATTTATATATATATATAGAGAGAGAGAGAGAGAGAGAGAGAGAACAGATGGCTTAGAACAATTGTAACAGCACATAGATTCTAAATTAAGCTGGGTTTCTTGCCACCAACAACCAGGGGACTTACTTTCCACTGATTTATGCTGCTGGAAGTCATAGGTAATGCTGCAGAAGTCAATGGAGTTACACTGAGTCAAGGGGAGAGGAAAAACAAGCCTCAGGTGTTCAGCTGTAGCCACCAAACTTTCACTCATGCCCATGCAGACTTGGAATGATGCCATTTACTTTAATAGTAAATCAGTGAGGTTACAATAACAGGGCCATCTTTGGTCATGCGTCTGCTGCCTCAGTTTCCACTCCTTGGTCTCCTCAATAACTGCACACGGGTAGTCCCTCGAGCATGAAATAACACCCTTCTTGGGGTCTCGTTTATTAAAATATCACTCAACTCAACTCAAGGTGGATAAGCCAGGTCCTGAGGCACGACCACTCCTAAAGCCTTGTCCAGTCAAAGCTTCTACTCCTGCGCCATGATTCCTCCGGCAGGAGAATTCCTACAAACCACCCAAGAGCTGAAACTTCACATCTGTTCTCCCCTTACTTGGGGAGCAAAGGGCGTTAGATTGCACTGGGCGCTTGCACATGTGGAAATAATAAAAGCTATTGTCTTAGAAACTGAATTATTTCTTCATACCAGTAGAGTAACTCCCATTACAAAAGTATCCCACATAACGCTATAACCACATTCATTGAGCAATAACTGCAGAATTAGAGACCCCATTACAGCTCTGTAAGTATTGTCATTGTTCCCTGGGGTTCAGATTTTTTATTACAATTCCACAGATGGAAAATAAGGGAATTTAAAATATATATATATTTCTCATTCTAACACCATAGCTAAGATAGGTGGTAACTCTATGTTAATGCGGACACGCTTCTGACAATTTAAATCAGGCTTGTTTGAGTTTGGCTCAAGCCGATTATGCATCAGTTTCAACTAATACACAATAAGTTTCCCTTAAACTGACATAAGTGAAACTGGTGCAACTGTATTGTGTATACAAGGCTTTTATCACACAGTGTCGTTCTCAGGAGGGAGGATGAGCAAAGCCAGTAAGAAATTCTCAGTCAGAAAAACGTTCCATTGGCAAATGACAATCTGTGGATATTGAAATGTTCTGAGGAGACAGTTTGATTTGAACAAACTTGCAGCAGAACCAAGCAGGGTTATGAACATCATCTGTCTGGTTTCCTGTCTGCTCGCACACCCAGCTTCTCTTGCTGACCGGGAACTTGGAAGATCCGGAAGCGCCAGCTCTCATGCTGGCGGCTCCTCAGCAAAACCGGCACCCAGGATCTGCAGCACCAGGGCATCTGACAAGGAAGGTGGCCTTCTTCCACAAAGGAGTTTGAAAAATCCAGGTTTCGCTCCAAATTGGAATGAAACCAGATTTTGAAGGATGAAAGTCCTCCATACAATGGAATTACCTTTCTCCAGAGAGCTCTACCTTTAAGTACAGAGATGCTCAACCCGAGAAGCTCAGCCTGAAATCAAGACCAGAACTATCTGAACCCAAAAGGTTGAGGGGCTTCCAGACCCAGCATTTCCATTTTGGTTCCATCATATTGGTCTCTTCTGACCTTAAAGTCTATGAGTCTAGCTTGATCTGATGCCCCTCAAAGTACCTGGGGTGTTAGATCCTTTGCTTCAGGTGTGGCCCACTTTAATTGTATGGCAGAACCAAAGCAATATATCTGTACTGCCATCACCAGTTTTAGAGAGACGAGGTGGGTGAGGTCATATCTTTTATTGGACCAACTTCTGTTGAATCAACCTTGTTTCTGTCACCAGCAGAAGTTAGTCCAATAAAAGATACGACCTCACCCACCTCGTCTCTCTAATATCCTGGGACCAACATGGCTGCAGCTACACTGAATACGTAAGTAGCCTTAAACACTGATAGCTCTAATCAGAGTTTGTATAATAATACATTCATTTTGTTAGCCAAGGAGTTTAAGACAAACTACGATTGTTTCATATAGCTCCTGTGTCTCTACAGGAACATCCTTTCCATGGATTTCCACCTGCAGCATCTTGTCTGGGCCTTTCTATATTAAAAGGCATTATTGATTTTCTAGGCACCACTGAACAATTTAACATGGTGAACAAATTTGATCCTAACGTGAGATTGCCTGTGTGCCTTTCCTGATACACTGACATTCAGTGTATCAGGAAAGGCACAAGAGGCCTATCAGGAAAGGCACAAGAAAGATGTCATTCAGAAAGCAGGTAATTTGGTCTTTACCTTCACAGGAACAAGAGCTGTAAAACACCTGCTTTGATAGGGGCTGATCCAAAGCCCACTGCAGTCATTGGCAGCAATTCCATTAGCTTCAATGGTCTCTGCATCAGGCCCATGCAGCAGAATGAGACCACAGCCACATGTTTGCCTTTCCCGAACATTACAGGTTACTGAGGGATGGATCTTGCTCCTATGGCAACGTTCCTAATGGCTTCTATGGGAGCAAAATTGAGTATTTAATTGAAAGACTTGATCCAATTCCTGCAAAGAATTACATATACACTTGAACTTTACGCACTGTGATTATCGCACTGGTGGCTGCTCCCATTCAAGTCCATCATTCCTCCATTTATTTCCCCTGGTTTATTGTACTCAGTCAGGCTATTCTCAATCTCTGTAGTTAAGCACATGCCCACAAGCCTTTGCTGGATAGGAGTCATACATTGTAAATGTTTGAATGGAGAACACGGCAGGTGCTCAATTTCATGTGCCCACTGAACTGTATGTTAATGTGTCAATTAGTGGAAAATACATAGTCCACTACAATGTTTAGTTTTTAACCCCCCCCAATTAAAAAATAGACCTTAAACGGTGTCAATCTCTCTCTCTTTTTTATGGGATTAGTACAAATGATACAGATCTCATCGCTCACTCCGAAAACGCTGGCTGGCGCACCTCTGATTTGGTTTCCACCCACTGCTTTTGAAATTTCTGTAATCCTCACCCTACCTTGTAAGAGTTGCCCAAATATTTGTTACTGTGTGTTCAGCACTACTATGCCTCTGGGAAGTAAGTCAACTGCCTTAGCAAGCTGTTGATCTTCCCTGTCCTGTTCAGACAGTGGCTACTTTTCAGATGTTCAAACTCGATAAAAAACCAACGCCTTCTAGCAGCCTGTTGGGATCTGTGATTTCTGGCAGGTGCCAGACCCGTTGTAGTCCCTAAATGATCTTCGTTATTGCTTGAAATCTATTGTTTGTACTCCTGGGTACTAGTGGGTCCAGAGGACCTAATGTGAAGCATTCCAGTGAACACACATTGCATAGGAAAAAATATCATTAATATATGGATTTTCTGTATGATTGAGATTAACCTATATGCATTTTTGGTCCAGGTTACCTGAAGATTTTCAAATGGTACAAATTTGTGTTTGGCTGTGTAATATGATTTTTGATTATTGTTCTCTTTGGGGATTGCAAGGAAAGTGAACTTCCTCAAAACGAAATCATTCTATGTCTACCATACAACCGGTGTCTGACTATTATTTACAATTGTATTGCCTTTTCTTATCCGAACTGCAATCGACGGCAAAACCCCCAATGACCTCAATGGAAGAGGACTGGCACCTGTGTGTTATATGGATACAAGCAAGCTGTCCTGCTCATCTATGTATTACGGGCACTTTCCTCCCTGATCCCTCTGTGTGCACTCTCTGTCACACTTCTAATGTGTCATAAATAAAGGAATACTTACAACCTTCAAATGATTTGATTGAGCTAGTCACAAATTATTTACTACAATACAGTAAGATTGAGTTCCAGCATTGCCGGCTCACTCTACATTTCACTTAATATCAAAGAGAAAGCAACAGGATGTGGTTTGATATCAAAATAATGTTTACATTATGCAGATGAGTTTATCAATAAATATTTCAATTTTTTCATTATTGAAAAAAGGCCCTAAACTAGACATGACTCTCGGCTCTGCCTTCAGAACCCATGCAACTGATATAGAGTGCAGTGCTATTCACTATTGAATGCAGCTCCTGTTGCTACATGTAAGCAATAAGTACTCTTTACTATAAAAACATTCAAAGTTATTTCCTAAGGAATATTCAAGAATTACAGCAAAAGAAGCCAATTCCAAGGAATGTGCGCAGTAAGCAAATTTTGAATTGGTAAATGTGAGTGTTCACACCAGAAACCTGAGTCTAAGATGCTCCAAGAAGAAAGTCTGGAATACACACCTTAACACACTTAAAACCGCTTTCACTAAATAAGGACACTCCACCAGAGAAGTAGATTTCATCATGGAACGGGCCACCCAAGTACCTCGAGACAGCTTGCTTCAATACAGAAATAAAACCCCCTCCAACTGCACACCTCTAATTATCACCTACCACCCCTCATTGGGACCCATGCGGGGTATCATCAAAGAACTACAACCCACACTCAGTGGAGATCCTATCTTGAAAGAAATATTTTCTGAGTCCCCACATCTGGCCTTCAAACAACCTGCCAACCTCTCCAAGCTCATAATCAGAAGCAAGCTTTCCACAGACCAGGATACAACAAAACAAAGTGGCATCAGAACAACAGATGCAAAGCCTGTAGATATATCTCCACTGTTACAATGATCAATACCTCCCACAACACACCTTTCAAGATCCATGGTTCCTACACATGCCTAGCACAACATGTGGTGTAACTCTTCCAGCGCCCTAAATGCCCCAACAAGAATTATGTGGGTAAAACCAGACAATCATTACACTCTCAACTGAACTCACACAGGAAAATGATAAAAGACACAAATCCCATATTGCCTGAGGGCAAACCCTTTTCACAAAGTGATCGCTCTATATCTGACCGATCCAGTCCTCATCCTCAAAGGAAGCCTCAAAGGAAATGCTTTCAAAGACAAGCCTGGGAGCTTAAATTCATCACTCTGCTAGACATCAAAAATCATGGACTGAACAGAGACACTGGATTTATGGCTTAATACAACAATCTGTAACTCACTAACTTCCTCTTTTTGTCCTATAAGAGCAGACGTGTTAACAGGTCAATCTACGTTGAACGGTCCCATACAACATGAGCTAACTACCTACATTAAACAATCTGCTCCAACTTGTATTTTACTGCGAGGCTGCGAGTTGCTTTCCCAGCCCTGAAGAAGAGCTCTGTGTAGCTCAAAAGCTTGTCAACAGAAGTTGGTCCAATAGAAGATATTACCTCAACTACCTTCTCGCTCTAATATCCTGGGCCCAACACAGCTACAACTACACTTCATCTAAGATTCATGCTCTTCCAGTCAGGAAACAGAAACGTAGGAAGTGACCGAGCAGTGTGACCAACTAAAAGCATCCAGTTTCAAATACTGAATACTAATGAACTGCTCATGCACAACCTAAACATCAGGAATTATTTCCCAAGATTCACCGCAAATAATTTCAAAACAACAAATTCAGGATGACCAATAATAGTTCACAGACAATTAGCAAGTACATTTTTCCACCATGCATCTGAAAGTCTATTGAAGTCATTAACTTCAATGGCCCCTGGATCAAGCCTTATATGAATTCATTAATTATTACAAAATTAATTAAAATAATTATTGACCTAACTGTATTAGACACCATGATGATAACCTTCTTTTACAGGTTATTAAAAATGGGAGTGTTAAAATGGGACCTAACACTGCTTCCACTAGCACCATTAGCTGGAGCACCACTAAATAAATGCTCATTTCTCTTTGCTTTGATCCTTCAGAGAGTTTTCAATCTGTAAGGGCGTACTTATAACCAAGCTAATGTACTTTTAACTTTTCTATTAAGATTTCATGAGACACTATATCAAATCAAAAATCAAGACTTGTGTTACATCTACTGTGTTTTTTGTCCACTGACTTTGGGTAATTCTATGAACAAAAATCATCAAGCTTATACAAGAGAGTATAAGATTAATGAATAGAGCCTTTAATCTCTTCTGTTAAAGCTGTCACAAATAAGAATGTGTTCCGTAGTCTAATCACTTGCCATCAAGACAAAAAATGACATTTGTGAATGAGAACTCAGTTGGAGTTTATTAGCCAATTACAGTTAAAATGAGGCTGAGGCATACAAATCTAACGGAGCTGTCTTAAACATCCTTTATTTTATAATAAGGCAACTAAAACGTTATGAGCAAAGCAGTCCAAAAACTGGAAGCACACTGATGCCCACAAAAAATGGCATGAAAATATGGACCTGCATTCCATATGCAAGCACAAAATGGTACAGTACTTGACTGGTCCACTGAGTATCCCCTCTACCCTTGAGCCATCTCTGAGTGGAGCCAGTCAAAAAAATGTACACCGAATGCTTCATTCCTGGTTCTAAACTGGCATGTGAGATGCCTAAATAATGCAAAACAACGTATCATTCCCCAGAGAGAGTGGCATTTTAGTGCCAGGGAGAAGGAGAAATAAGCGATCACAATCGATCGATCTACACACACAGTTCCCTTTCTGATATTCTATAGTTCCTTGATTTTTGAAAAAGGTGCTAAATACTTTAAAATATTCCTCAGTTTAACTGTACACTCAAATATCAATTTGCAGGGGTAGGTATCTGATTTTTTAAGCACAAATGAGGATGCATGTGTTTGCTTTTCTAGAAAAAGATACTTCCACTTTTGGAAAATCTTATTTTTGCCCACATTTAAATAATTCAGAAAGTAGAGAATGGTTGAAAAATATTTTCTCTTGAAAACAGCAATGCCTTGTCCAACATTACCTGGATCCCAGTCCAACACATTTTCTGATTTGTGTTCCCCTTTGAACTCAATTCACTTTAGGCTGTTTGGTTTCAATAAAACAAAAGTTAACAAAATGCCATGAAATGTTGATGCAGAGAGGCATTATAAACTGTGCAGTTACAGATTCCTTTAACAACCCAAGCCACGATTGCTCATTGTACAAAACATAGCCTTAATAAACCCACAACCCTTACCAGAGGCCAACAAGAACATAATCATGACCTTGCTTTGTAGTAAAAAAAATAAAATAAATTAGAATCCAATGGCACTGTGAAAACTGGGCTTACTCTTGGTAAGCATCAGACAATAAAATGCAATAAAAACCATGTAACAATATGATGGTGTGAGTTTTTTCCTACTGCTGACTATTCTGCATGAACATAAACTGAAAGGATGATAATTGGACTGCATGTGATATAATAATAAATACCAGAGACGGAGAAAACCTATCAGGGTATGTAAAGGTTCCCTTTGCCCATGTTTTCTGCTATGTAGTGCATTTTCTAATGTTTTTCCATGTTCACATCCTATAATTCTAATAGACTAAGGAGATGATCCAGAAAATGCTTTGGCAGGTACTTAACCTTATGAATACTAGTAGTTCCACTGACTTCAAGGATCTATCTTATGGAACATAGGATGTTGTTTTAGTAAGCATTAGAGGAAATCAAGTGGACTATCCCCTTCTCCCAATACATATGCAAAGATCTGCCACAGGATGCCAATCATAGTTCTCCCCCACTGCAACTTGAGACCATTACTCCTTGCTCTGTCATCTTCTACCACTGAGAACAGCCTAGCTCCATCCTCCCTGGAATCCCCTTTCAGGTAGTTAAAGGCTGCTATCAAATTCTTCTCTTCTGCAGACTAAACAAGCCTAGTTCCCTCAGCCTCTCCTCGTAAGCCATGTGCTCCAGCCCCCTAATCGTTTTTTATGCTCGCTGCTGAACTCTTTTCCAATTTGTCCACATCCTTTCTGTAATTGCAGGAGGCCCAAAACTGGACACAATACTCCAAATGTGGCCTCCCCAGCCCTGAATAGAGGGGAAGAATCACTTCCCTCGATCTGCTGGCAATGCTCCTACTAATGCAGCCCAATATGCTATTAGACTTCTTGGCAATAAGGGCACACTGTTGACTCATATCCTTCTTCTTGTCCACTGTAACCCTCAGGTCCTTTTCTGCTGAGTTGCTGCCTAGCCAGTCAGTCCCCAGTCTGTAGCAGTGCATGGGATTCTTCCCTCCTAAGTGAAGGACTCTGCACTCATCCTTGTTGAACCTCATCAGATTTCTGCTGGCCCAAACCTCCAATTTGTCTAGGTCACTCTGTATCCTATCCAGCGTATCTACCACTTTTCTAGGCTAAGTGTCATACGCAAACTTGCTGAAGGTGAAATCTACACCATCATCCAGATCATTAATGAAGATGTTGAACAAAACGGGCCCCAGCACTTACCACTGGGACACTCCGCTTGTTACCGGCTGCCAATTACACGTTGAGCCATTGATCACTATCCGTTGAGCCCAATGACCTAGCCAGCTTTCTCTCCATTTTATAGTCCATTGATCTAACCCATACTTCTTTAACTTGCTGATAAGAATACTGTGGGAGACTGTATGAAAAGATTTGCTAAAGTCAAGGTTTATCACATCCACCACTTTCCTCACATCCACAGAGCCAGTCATCTCATCATAGAAGGTAATCAGGTCCATCAGACATGACTTGCCCTTGGTGAATCCATGCTGATTGTTCCTGATCACCTTCCTCTCTTCCAAGTGCCTCAAAATGGATTCCTTGAGGACCTACTCCATGATTTTTCCGGAGACTGAAGTGATCCTGAGCCATATGTAGTTCCCTGGATCCTCCTCCTTCCTTTTTTTGAAGTTGGGCACTATATTTGCCTTTTTCCAGTTTTCCGGGATACCTCCCCCAATCTCCACGAGCTTTCAAAGATAATGGCCAATGGCTCTGAAATCACATCAGCCAACTCCCTCAGCACCCTCGGGTGCATTGCATCTGGCCCCATGGACTTGTGTATGTACAATCTTTCTAAATAGTCTTGGACCCGTTCCTTCAGCACTGCGGGATGTTCACCTCCTTCCCATTCTGTGCCGCCCAGTGAAGCAGGCTGGGAGCTGACCTTGTCTGTGAAGACAGAGGCAAAAAAGGCATTGAGTACCTCAGCTTTTTCCACATCATCTGTCACTGCATTGCCTCCCCCATTCTGTAAGAGGCCCACACTTTCCCTGAACAACTTGAGACCTATAGAAACCCTTCTTGTTACCCTTCACGTCCCTTGCTAGCTGTAACTCCAATTGTGCTTCCGCCTTCCTAATTTCACCCCTGCATTCTCGAGTATTTTTACACTCCTCCCTAGTCATCTGACCAAGCTTCCACTTCTTGTAAGCTTCCTTTTTGTGTTTAAGCTCACTGAAGATTTCTTTGTTAAGCCAAGCTGGTCACCCGCCATATTTGCTATTCTTTCTACACGTCGGGATGGTTCCTTCCTGCGCTCTCAATAAGGTTTCTTTAAAATACTCTCCTGGAGTCCTATCCCCCTCATCTTAGCCTCCCAGAGGTCCTGCCCATCAGTTCTCTGAGGGAGTCAAAGTCTGCTTTTCTGAAATCTATGGTCCGTATCCTGCTGTTCATTTTTTTTCTTTTTGTCAGGATCCTGAACTCGACCATCTCATGGTCACTGCTGTCTAGGTTACCACCCATGCTTTTAAATGTCATATACAACTAAAATATTTTGAACAATTATCAAGCCAAATTCTACCAGTGTAAATCTGGAGTAAGTCTATTGCCTTAAATGGAAATACACTAACATAAGAAAATATAATTTAACAAGCCGTCTTTAAGTTTAAAAATCAATCCTATCTTGATAATCAGTAATAAAAGGAACTAAATAATGAGTACCTGTTTGAAGTATCTAATATGTTTTTTTTTTAATGTGCTGGTTACAACTTTTAAAATCATAAGGTAATGTCTTCTAACACTGATTTATCCAAGAATATAAAATATTCAGATTCATAAAACAATCATTAGGTGTTTTTAATTCAGTAAATTATCAGAAATTATAATTTTCAGAGTTTCTATTAAAAAACATTGTAAGAAATTGTTGCTGGAAAGCATAAAATCATGTTTTCTTCTTTAATTTAGACATAACATATACATGAATGTAGCAGGAATGATGGAAATAAATAATGCTATTTTTCAGGACCACAGGATGTGAACCAGGATAGCCTCAAGCAAAACAAATGAATCCAGATTTCAAATCCCACAAACTTCAAGATTGTTTAGATTCATGTTTTTCGTCTGGCCTATTTTAAAAAGAGAAGCAATTTGCAAATTCAGATCTGGATCCAGGTTTGGAACTCAAAAAACCCTAACGTTTCTAGGTCTGGTGTATGATTGGAGGGATGGGAATTCAGGAGCCCTGGGTTGCATTCTGGCTCTTCTGTGTAATCCGGGGCAACTCATTTAACCTCTTCACCTCCCTCTCTATTTCTGTAATAATTTTAATAATTATGTAAAATGTTGTTAGATCTACAGACCAACAATGTGTCATTATTCAGATTCAAGTTTTGCTTCAGAGTTGTGCAGAGGCCCAGCACAAAACAGGAATTGGAAGTGGAATTTAAGTAGCATATAGACCTTGCGCCAGCACTCTGTGCAGTGGTGAATTTCACTCTAGGCCTATTCTAAGTGGGGGTATGGTGCTTCATAGAGCCTTGTACGGGCCCACTATACTGGGCTGGACTTCACCTAACTGGCCCAATGGTGCCATTCCATATCAAGCGACCACCAAGAACCATCTTGTGCAAAATAAAACACTGGAATGGTGTGATGGCACAGCCTAATTCATGGCTGCTGTCCAATGCACCTCTAAGGATTGAGGAAACACTGCAACAAAGATCTCAGGAACCTAACAGAGTTTCCAGAGATGGCAAGCGCCCTGCACATCTGCATCTGTATCTGTACCTGTGCTTCACTGCAGTATGCCAACATGAATATATATAGCCATAGGAAAATTACGCGTATTTGCTGACAAAGAAGAACATAGGAAATGGGAGGATGGATAAATGTGTGTCATCTTGAGAAGGAGTTTTCTTCTAGTCAAAAAGAAAACATGCAAATAATGCACTAGCAAATAGAACAAGGTATGTTATAGCCTTTTCCCAGGTCACAGCTTATGGTTACGAGAATTATGATAGAGTTGGCATTTCAACGGCATTCAGTAACCACTGTGATGGGCAAGCATTTCACAGAGGAAAAAAAACGATGGGAAATTGCATGCAGTATCATTCTTTCTTTCCCTCGGAGGAAAATACAAGAAAATGTCAACAGCTGTAAAACATTATTGTAATAGTTTCTTGTATGAATCATTTTTTAAAATATGATCATACAATGGAAAAACATTTTTGAAAAGATTTAAAACACATTAAGACGTTTTCAAAATTCTTAACTCCTGCGGCTTTGCCTGTTCACCATCTTCTATTTTAGTGCTACTCTATACTGACTACATTTTTAATACATATTAGCTTGGTTACATGGTAGCCTAGACTCTCATGGGTTCCCCTCGACCTACTAACATGAATTAAAATACAAAGTTCCCTGCCCACACTAGGGTTTAAAAATGTGTTAGTAAAAACATGCTAGCAAACACAAACACCTTTATTCTAGTTTGGACAAACCCTTAGCGTTTTGTATGGTAGCTATCATCATTCCCTCTGAGCACTTGTCTACGTTAACCAGATTGGCAGAGTGAGGTTTCTAGTAGACTTCATGGAGTCTCTTCACCTCTTTTCTCTTTATGGCATTCCTTGCTTGAGGGTAGAGTATTTTTTTTTCCAGAGGGAAGGGGGTGAGAGGGAGCAGTTATGTCATTCTGGTTATGGTGCAGAAGGAGGCTTTGCAGCATGACCTAAATTTCATCCAACTATGGATTATTTTCAGAAGTTTATTTCACAGGCTGAGAATACCATATCCCCTGCTCTCCTGTGCTTTCTAATTTGCATTGCCCCAAAGGAATGCAACTATCTAGGTAGTTTATAAATGGAGATGCAACGTCAAATGTGGCTGGAGTTTGACCCACTAATGGCTTTGAAGTTCAGGACCAAGGAGGGAGGAGAACAAAGACAAAGAGACGATGGGGTCATGGAAGCCTGAACTCGTATAACTGTGTTCTGCGCAAGCTGGAGTATTTGTGTTTTTCCCATCCAGCTTCAGACACAGTGAATTACAATCTGGAAGTGACAATGCCTGGATCATTGCGGGCATGAATTCATCTGGGAGCAGAGGAGGAAGTTTCTCATCTGAGCTGCCCATTTGTTTATGGATGCAGTTCAAAGAGTTGGTCCTTGTCTGCACAGCCCTTAACAGTCAATGCTGGAGTTTAGCGTGCTCCAGAATGCAGCACAAGACTTACCGGCACTGTCTGATGATGGGAGCCATCAATACATGGCAGCTTAGCAGACTAATGCAGCAGGGTAGGGGCTGTACTATTGTAGAGTTCTTTTATACAGACCTAAGCTAAATAATTTGAATTTCATTCATTCGTGGCATCCAAAGGCTGAGTCAAGGTAACTATTAATCATTTCAATAGATAACGAATAAATAAATAAAACTGGGTTGAGAAGAGGCACAACTTGCAAATAAATTCTTTAAAAGGAGCATTTCTCATAGAGGGATACACTTCAGCACCACTTGTATAGCTTGGCGTGACATTAACGTATCACTGAGTAACTTTCAGAACAGCAAACAATTGTGTGAACATTTTTAAACTAAACACATTAGAATTGAGGTGGACTTCTGTAGATGAGCTGACCCTTTTGCTTGTTCTTGCGTAACTCCCCACTTATCTGCCTAGGTATTAAAGTATGTGAAGCCAGCATGATTCTGAGTGTCCCAACCCTAATGTTTGAGTCAAGTCATGTACTTGCTTGACATTTGGGGCCTGATCTAAGGTCTACCGAAATCCACTGGAGACTTTCTCAACTTCAATGGGTTTTGGTTCAGACCCTTACTCCAATAGGTTTTGGGGTTTTTTTCCAGATCAGCTTGTGACCATGTTTCATCAGGCTCTGCACATCTTCAGTAATAAAAACTATGCAAATTGCTTTCCCATAAACCTTGCAAAAAGCTGCCCATGGCTAATCCCGTAAAGCAATGTTTTCAAGCATGCCATTCTTTTTTTACTGAACAGTAATTAAAAGCGATAGTGTTAGCATCTGACTTGATGACCCTATTTAAGTGAACATTTTTCCTGTCACCTTGTAGCAGCATACCTTTCCCCGGGGACAGAAATCAGCCCTGCTTCTTGTCTGTTGCAGAGCAACTTGAGGAACGATCCACAGGGTCAGAAGAAAGCTGCAGGTGGCAGAACGCACAGATTTGGATTGTCTCCATGGTTTTCGTTAACAGTCACATGGAACACTCTTATCAGAGCCAAAAATGTGGTTTCTCCCCTTTGCCAAGACATTCTCTTTCACCCCATGGGTCTTGGCATTTAACACTGGTGCCCACACACAGGCACAGTGAAACAACCCAGAGGGTGGGGTTCCTGTTCCCCCAAGCTGCCTGTGTTAACAGCAATGTGTCAGAAAAGCTTAGAATTATCTTGTGCACAAACAAGCCAGACAGAGCCATACCAGCTCCACGCAAGTGGATTTTTTCCAACTCCCATGAACTAAAACAGCAATTACCACTGCTTTTGACTACTTTTAGCTCCCACTTCTTTTTTCCTGATTGCTTATTTATCTCCTGAGTGACTGAATTGATACCCGAAATGCATGCTCTAAGAAGATGCATCTATTAAACCCCATGAGTTTGTAAGAATGTTTTCTATGAGACCGCATTAAATGTCTATATAGCTCACAGCATCATCCACATTAAATTCAATTGGGTTTTTTTTCAGAAGGATTCACTTGTGTTACATGGCCCTGAACTCTGGTCACTTATTTATCTCTCTGTCTCTTTTTATCATGGTTTCACCAGTTTTTCGGGTCATGTATTTAAAAGGTCTCTCCCAGTTTCGATTTGAACAAGTCAAAAAGCTTTTTATACCCTACCTCTTATTTGTTAATGTTATTTCCTTCCATTTATTTTAAGTACACATGTATATTGCACAAAGATGAAGAGCAAGAGAAGAAATAAAAAATGAGTACACCCAAAGTTCCAGTAACCAATGTACTGAATTGCAGCCAAGAATTCCTGCTCATTTTACTAAGGACAAAATAATCCATCTATTCCTTTGAATCCGACTGATAAATAAACACCACAATAACGAAAGCCAATGGGACTTCTGAAATTAAGCCCACGAGTAAGCGTTTGCAGAACTGGGTCTTAGGTTTGTAACATTTCATAAAATGACAATGGCTTATTGAGTTCAGGAATTTTTCAGAAACCCCACTCAACAATTCATGGCACAGAACTCATGCACTTTTATTACTATATATAATCCTGTTCATGACGTCCTTGGAAACATATGCCCTGATCCTGCAAAGTTGTACATGTACTTCATCCCTGAGGGTCAAAGTGACTCCTAACAGCCACATGGAGGAGAGGAACACAAAGATAGAACATAGACGCCTTTGGTCTCCTTTCCCAAGCCCATGGCCAGTAGCCGCTTGGCTGAAGCTGAAGATTGGATCAGAGTTGTTCATTTTCATTATCTAGATTCCCAAACTAAGCATCAAGAACAGGTGGCAATCAATAAAAGAAGAGTCATGATGCTAGTGTAAAGGTTCCTTATACGCTCCTGGTTTTTAAGTGCTGCCTCTTAGCAATTCATGTGTTGTGTTACTCACTGGATCACTAAGAAGTATATACAGGGAAATGACATTCATTCTCTGTGGAGGAAGGAAGGAATGGCTTGTCTTTTGTGTACCTACAATGAACAAATTATCTCCAAGGAAAGTCATTGATGTTGGTTAGAGAGGCAGCTGCTTATCCATCTTTACAGTGTAGGCGATGTGCTGGGTGGTAGCCATTAAAACATGTGACAGTGAGAAAACCAGGGCAAGCGGAATAAAGACAAAACTATTTCGGATGATGAAACAGAATAGGTGGGGCTTTTTTGGAGTGCTGAGTGAAGTAATAGGAAAGACACGGTGAGAATTCATATTAAAACACTCTCAGTGGTTATGATTCAAGACACTGGTAAAAATTACATGGGGAAAAAAAGGAAATGATTGATGATGAGTGGTTTATCCGATGATAATGAATAGCACTAAAACAGCTTAATAAAATGGTCACTACTACAATATAAATGTGAATATAGTAATCATTTCAGAACACAGCAATAAGAAAGTGACAATTACCAGGTGAATGAGTGCTCAGGAGATGGCACTGTTCATTATGAGATGAAAAGGAGGCACTGATTATGTACAAAAACACACTAAAAGATGAAGAGGGGAAATTACTGCCCTGAAGTTAAAGTATTTACAGGCATATACCTGGAGAGGGTTGGTTGTGCTACGTCTTCAGAGCATCAATCACCAGATCCAGAATTGGCCTCAATTATTGTATATTAAACAGATATTTAGCGGCTCCTTCATTAATGTACTTGCGTAATTCTTTTGAAGACTACAGATAGCCATTTAAGGATCAGACACTGTGATAAACTGGGAGGAAACAGCAGCTCCTTTGGTAATGTGAAATACACTTTTTAGGTCCTTCTTTAGACCTAAATTATTAATTGTATTACAGTGTTTGTCAAAAGCGCATGATCAATCTAGTTAATTACACAGCTCTGCACTGCTTATCCATATTAGATGTGTGATTTTATACACACACACAAGCAACCTTAAAATGGAAATACGAGGGGAAATCAGTATATTTCAAACACATTTCTTTAAACTAATCAAAATGAGATTTTGCTGAACTCTAGAAGTAGAGCCTCGAGCTAATGCCTGCTGACCACAGATATTTCCAGACCAATGAATCCAAAGACTTTCTTTTGCTGCTTTTAAAATGTTCAATGCACCAATCGCTTGGGTTTTTGCATTACAACTTGCTGGCCAGTTCTAACCAGTGAGCATTTGCAAAGACTAACTCCAGTATGTATGAGCTCCTAATGAACTGCCGCCCAGGACTGTTACTGAATAATGGAAATTGCAGCAGACCAAATCATCCCCAGGTCAGCAAGAAAAGTTAACCCAAACACTTCCTCTGAAATCAAACAAAAAAGTGGAAACCAGCTGCAGGATGCTCACTGCAGAAGAACTAGCTCATTCCCTTGCCCACCCTCATTACAAAGAGCCCCAGGAACCCTCTTACCTTAGGGGAATGCATGCCTGGTGTTCTCTGGACCTACTCACACAAGAAAAGCCATCAGTACTCTTTACTGCTGGCAGCCACCATTTTTGGAATCACTCAAGTGGACCTGGGAGCAACTGGTGCTTTATAGCTTCACACAGCACTACCCAGTGGAAGAAATGGAGTATTGCATCCCATTGAGATGAATAAGAAACTACAACACTAAATTGTCTCCTTTCTCTGTTTTGTTCCTTTCCTCCCACCACACTCTTCTTTTACCATGGATGGATGCTGCTGGTCTCTCCTGGCTTGCCGTTAGCCAGAGGAGCAAACTGTCTTAGTGGAAATAAAAACAAACCAGCCATGCACTCAGGAAGCTCTTCCCATGAATCAGAACATGGAAGATGACAGAGCTGAAAGGAAACAGAGCCAGAAACCTCTGACGACATCATTGGGCTCCTGGGCAAGTCAATTCAGACCACACCTCTGAGGAAAAAACTGGGTCAGGGACAATAACAGTTCTGTAGTTCTGAACTTCTGTACAGATTTGAAAGGCAGAAGGAAACTTAGATCATCTAGTCTGACCTCCTGCATATCAGAGGAAAATTATAGGAACCATAGATGTATCATAAGGTGGGCAGACACGTCTGGGATTTGAACCTAAGACCTGGTATAGTCAAGGGGAAAAAAAACTTCACACTGAAGTCAGAGAACCACTTATCCCAGTGATTGACTGGCTGTGTTTGGTTGCTATCGCACTCTAAATCACAACACACTGTTCAGTTCTGACTTGCCCCTATTACTCCCAAGTTCCAGCCTTCTTCCCACGCTCGTGCACTCTCCCTCTTCGGTTACAAACAGGAACTAGGCCTCGCAAAGAGCTTTGAAAGAAAGGAAGTGTGAACTGGGTGTCCAAATGAAACACCTACCTGAGCATATTATATTAATCAGTAAAGACCAAACTCTTGAGTCATAGCCCTAGAGGCAATAGTTGAAGTCAAAAAAGATATATTGGAATTAGAAAAGGTACAAAAAGAGGCAACTAAAATGATGAGGGGTATGAAACAGCTTCTATTCGAGGAGAGCTTAATAAACTGGGACTTTTCAACCTGGAAAAGAGACGACTAAGGGGGGACATGATCAAGGTCTATAAAATCATGACTGGTGTGGAGAAAGTAAAAAAGAAAGTGTCATTTACTGCTTCGCATAACACAAAATCTAGGGGTCACCAAATGAAATTAACAGGCAGCAGGTTTAAAACAAATAAAAGGAAGTATTTTTTCACACGGTGCACAGTTAACCTGTGGAACTCCTTGCCAGAGGATGGTGTGAAGGCCAAGACTTTAACAGAGTTCAAAAAAGAACTAGATAAATTCATGGAGGATAGGCCCATCAATGGCTATTAGCCAGGATAGGCAAGGATTGCTGTTTGCCAGAGGCTGGGAATGGCCAACGGGATGGATCACTTGATTATTACTGTTCTGTTCATTCCCTCTGAAGCACCTGGCACTGGCCAGTCAGAAGACAGGATACTGGGCTATATAGACCATTGGTCTGACACAGTATGGCCATTCTTATGTTCTGATGAAGTCAATTTATAGATTACTAGAGTTTGATGCCAAAAGATACCACTAGGTCATCTAACCTCCTGTATATAAAATGTTATTCAATTTCACTCATTTGCCCCTCTGTTGAACCCAGTAACTTGTGTTTGACTAAAGCACAGATGGCAGAGAGGCGTCTGATCTTGATCTGAAGACATCGAGAGAAGGTGAATCCATCACTTCCCTTGGTAATTTATTCCAATGGTTCTAACTGTTAAAAATGTGTGCCTTATTTCCAACTTGAATTTCTCTGGCTTCAGCTTCAAGCCACCAGTTCTTGTAATGCCTTTCTCTGCTCAGTTAAAGAGCCCTTTAGTACCCATTATTTTCTCCCTGTGAAGAGACTTATACATTGTAATCAACTCACTTCTCAGTGATAAGCTAAACAGACGGAGCTCTTTATATCGCTCACCGTAAAGTATTTTCTCCAGCCCTCATGTAATTTTTGTGTCTCTTGTCTGCACTGTCTCTAATTTTTCCAACATCCATTTTAAAATGTGGACACTAGAACTGGACACAGCATGCCAGCACTGGTCTCACCAACATCATACACAGAGGTAAAATCACTCATCTACTTCTGTTCCTTGGTTTATACATCCAAAGATCACATGTGCACTTTTTTGCCACAGCACTGAACTGGGACCTCATGTTCAGTTGTTTGTCTACTATCATCCCTGTGACGCTGGCAAACCAGATGCCAGCTCAGGTCCGAACCCTCGGCCAATTCACTTTTATGTTAGTATAGAGCATAGTGTTAAATGAATAAGTTTGTATTCAAATGTTTGAACTTCATCAAAACTAATGGAATGTTACTTGTATTGTTTTCACTTATCTGTTCTTGTTATAATGTAATAGCAAACATTGACATATACATTGTGTCTACCCCTGTGACTAAATAACCCATCAAAGGAATCTTGTGAAATGCTAGTGAAGGACTTAAGGACTTTAACAGAAAATGCTAATTTAAAAGCAAGCGGCCACTGTGCGTTATGGTCGGAGGACAAAATGCTAAGTGCATTCCTCACTCATCATCAGCAAAGGAAAAGCCCACATAGGTAGAGACACTCTCAGCTTGTCTTCTGCTAGAAGAATATAAATATGGATTCAAAGAAAGATCCTTTACCTCTGACTGTTTGGACTCTAACAGGGAAGTGTACTAGTTGCAAAGCGACGGTTCCCAGAGACCATCTGGGTATCCTGAAAGACTTTTGGGAACCTGGCAATTTATTACATCACTGCTATCATTTGGAGTTACAAACTGTGATTCACCTGTATATATATATATATATTTACCTGCTTTAACTTTTCAATAACTCTCACTCCTTCTTCTTAGCTAGCCTATAGTTAGTTTACTATAGAATTGGCTGTCAGCGTTGTCTTTGGTGTAAGATCTGGAGTACCAGCTGATCTGGGATAAGTGACTGGTCTCTTGAGGCTGGGAGAAACCTGATGTGCTGTGATTTTAGCTTTGTCACCTTTTATCACAAAGTTCAGTTTGTCTGGGTGGCAAGATAGACTGGCAAGTCCAAGGGGATGGTCTTGAACTCCATGGTAAGACTGGTAGAGTGATCCAGGAGTTCACGTTTGTTACAAGCCAGGTGAAATCTAATTACAGAACACACACCCCAGTTGGGGTGCCTGCTCTGTTTCTGACAGTCCACCCTGAGGTAGGCATGCCCAGTTGTGAGTCACTCCAGACAATGTGACAACCCCTATATCCTTTCAGAGTCCCTGCTTTCCAGGGGATAGTCCCCCATTCTGTAAGCCTGGCCAGAATTCCTTGTTCCTAGATGTATCAATTTGCATTTGGCTGCATTAAAACACATTTTCTTTGAATATCTCCAGCTTACTAAGCAAACCGGATCGCTCTGCGTGACTGCCCTGCCCTTCTCGTTGTTTACTACACTGCTAATCTTTGTATTATCCACAGATTTTATCAGCAGTGATTTGCACTTCCTTCCAGATCACTGATGAAAATGTTGAATAATGTCAGGCCTAGTACTGATCCCCACAGAATGCCACTGGAAACATCCCCATTTGAAAATGGCTCCCCACTGACATCTATTTTTTGAGATCTATTAGTTAGCCATTTTTTTTATCCATTTAACATGTGCTCTGTGGATATTGTATAGAGCTATTTTTGTCAGCATGTCATGCAGTACTAAGCCAAATGCCTTTACAAACTTATTACTGACTTCATGAGACCTCCAGCATACGTCTCCCAAAGTGAAGTCCCCAATATCACCACATTTTTAATTTCCACATTACAGACTGGTGCTGAAGGAGTAAGCCATCCCGTACTTTGGTTTGATTTGGTGGTCTGCAACACTCCCCAATCAGTAGCCCCTTCTGGGCTTTGTTAGCTAGCAAATTGATCTGCATGCATTAAAGATCATGCGATTCTAGTAATTCTAAAACAGATAATGGGTGTCTTTAATGTAGAGTGTCCCCCCAGACACCACTTTTACCCACTCTCTCCTTCCTGAACTGCTTATAACTAGTGATTTTAATGTTCCAGTCATTCAGATTGTCCCACCCACTTTCAGCAATGCCAATTATATCCAATTTCTTCGGATGAATGAGGATGTCCAAGTCCTCTTTTTTTATCACCCACATTCCTAGCACTGGTATGAAAATGTTTGAAATATTTCTTCTCTTTGTATTCTTTGCCACATTTGTTCAGTTAGTTCCTGCCACGCTGAGTCTGTGCTGGTATCGCATCTGCCTCCGTTATCACCCTCCCTTGTATTGGTGGTTTAACAGCCCTCCCGGCTGCCCCAGCTCATCTCCAGCTGGGAAGATTAGTCCCCCACACCCACTCCCACTTGTCACATGCAGGCTGTCCTGTTCATCTATGCCCTTCTCCCATGGGAACGTGGCCCAGTGCCCCACAAAACCATACTGCTTAAACAGATGAATAGCTGAGTTTCTCTCCTCCACAGTTTTATCCATTACCTGTCCTGAAATTAACTCCACCAAGGTAGTAGGGCGGGGGAGTTTCCCTAAATTAGCGCATAAAAGCCATTTAATCCCCAATATGGAGGCACAGTGTTGGATTTTCTCTCTTTAGTCTTCTCTGGCAGAGACAAAATGGCAGTGCAATGCAGCCGTGGAGGCCATCTTCCTCCAGGGGAATTCTGAGTAAGGCAGGGGTCAAACTGGAGAAGCAAAGCGAGGAGCCCCAAAGAGTGGGAAAATCCTAGCTGCTGACTGAGCGAAATCCTGCCTGCCAGAGCAAGTGAGGAGGAACTCAGCGCCTGGGCCCTGTGACTTGAACCACAGGGAAAAAAAAATAGTACGAAACAATAGAAGGCAATAAAATAAACCTTGATATTCATTCTAAAATGCAAGAGCAAGCAATTACATGGCCAATTCCTGAGTGGTACTGATGATTCAGTGAGAACTACAAAAAGGTCAGTGGGGTGATTGCAAAGTAAAGGCAGTGTTGTCTTTTAAAGGAAAAATACCAATGAAAGGGCTGTTTTGATTACAGAACAAACACAGACACTTGGCCCTCATGCGACACATCCACCACCTTGGTTTCACTCAGAAGTGTTTTGAAGAAGACGTTTAATCCTGCACAGTGAAGAAGAGGAAACACGTATGATGAAAGTCACACAATAACACAGCAAACACATGGCCCATTATGATGGGTTTATGCCAAATATTGAGACAAATTTTCAAAAGTGTGCAGACAAAAGTATGTCTGAGGTGCCTGAGGTGGATATGATAACCACCAACTCAAATGGGTTTCAAAGATTCATATATTTTTAATGCCAGAAGGGGCCACTGGTCTAATCTGATTCCCTGCACAACACAGGCCATAGGACTTTCCTGAATAACTAGCATCTCTTTTAGCAAAACATCAAATCTTGATTAAAAAACTCCACCATGATCCTTGGGGTAAGTTGTTTCAATGGTTACTTACCATCACTGTTAAAATTTTGTATCTTATTTCCAGTCTGAATTTGTCTAGCTTCAACTTCCAGCCATTGGACCTTGTTATACTTTTGAGAAGCTGCCAGCAGGGATTGAAGGCAGGAATTTTCATGCCATATCACAGACTTGTAAAGCTAAAGAATAATTGTATTAGTTGGCAGCAACAGTAGGCTGTTATCCTCTATGTGGCCCAGTCAGACTTTGCCAATGAGTTGTTTATGTTAGATGAGGTTGTGCACATTTTGGGTGTTGCATAGACCCAAGTTGGGTGCACACACTTTTGAAAACTTGGGCCCTGATTTGTAAGAAAACATAATACACAGAACGCAGGTCACAGAACAACAGTGAAATGGCAGCTAATATGGAGAACACAAAAGCTGTGTAACGGAGAAAATGACTGAAGAAAAGTGAATTAGTTAATGTACATGGGGAGGAGTGCACAGAAGTACATTCAGTGTAGCAAGCTAATGAATACAGGTTACTAAAATACAACATGGCCAGACAGTTACATATGGTGAATGCAGCAGAGCAACCGTAGTGAAATACTAGACATGAAAAGTTTAGCAAGTTAATGATGATCATCACACGGTGAATGTCCATTTCTCTTCAAATGCTTTTCTCATGGTGATATCAGCATAAGTTCAAAGACACACTAACATAGAAAAATATCCCGCAGACCAGGCATATCCCAGAGTATAAGTGGGACATCTGCGTGATCTGTATTCTCTGTAAATATTTTGCTAAGTTGGTATTGCTTTTAGTAGCTTGAAGGCATTCCATTCCTAAGACTTCCCAGAAGCTCTTCAAAATCTTATCGCTGTGCTTTGAAGAATTCAAATCCTGTAAAAACCAGAGCTACTGTAAACAGAGGTTCAGAAATAGATTTATTTTGTATTCACACCCTGATATTAGCTCACTCTCTATTTTATATATAACACTGAATGTCTGTATACACACACACACACACACACACACATCCAGCAAACTAAACCACTTCTATGCACCATGAAGAAGTCATATTTAAAATTTATGCATCATCAACATAAATTGTGACATTTTATCCCATGGGACAAAATGCAAATGAACTGAAGTAAAACCGTGCCACAAAACACTGCCTAAGAAGCTGAACTGATTTGTAACTCCCTTACAATCAAATGCTAAGTGCAAAAGTTCACAACATGTCCTGTAACCACAAATATCAAATAAGGGGAATATTGCAAAAGAACTACCAGTTGGCAGGATGGAGGCCTAGAGGATCAAGTCTTGAGTTCTTTATGATGGTCTTAAGAGCCACTGGCTTGCATGTTACTGAAATTGTAGTTTTTGGGGGACCATATGTTTGATGGCTGGCTCACACATTCTTTTTAAATTATTTGCTATAGCTCTGATAGTCTCTCCTGGCCTTAAAATCTATGAATTTCACAAGGAAATTGTCTTCATTAAACTCATTTGCAAAATCTCTCTGTTTCTTTTTCAGAGCCAATCTCTTTGCAATATTATAGTGGGGGAGAGGGGAAGGTGGGAATAATACATCGGAAAAGTATTCATTATATATATATATATATTCCCTAATGCTTCTGACCACAAATATTTGATAAACAGAATTAAAGGCAGGGTTTTATCTTTTCCTCTCTCCATAAAGTATTTTCCCATACATATGGATAAAACGGTTTGTTGTCAGTTTGTTCTATCATGAATGTAAATTTCATGAAGACTTGAGAGTGATGGTTCTATGCTGATTATTTTTTAATGTCTACTACTTTAAGAATTTATTGTGTAGTGAAGGAATGTGTGCTCTGCATGAACAATGGCGAACAATGCAAATGAAACAATGACACTATCTTTAATTCTTAGTATTGAAGGGCTTTACAACACCAGCTGAACCAGCAAAAAACCAGAACCAATCCAAAGGTCTAGTGTGCTTTCAGCAGAAAGAGTCTGGGCGTGTTTCATCAAGATCTCTCTTGATTTAAGGCATACAAATCTCTCTGAAAGATAGAAATTATCTTTTTAAATTCCACCATCCCAAATGTCTTTGTCACATAATTAGGCAGAATCTCCCGAGCACCTGAAGCACAAATACAATAAGAAAAGACTTTTAGATTATAAATACCTGAGGTGAAATTAATGACACTGAGAGAAGTGGGTCAAATTTAATCTATGGATGAAATTATCAGCAAAGGAAAATGATTTCCTCCAAAAAATTAGAAAAAAACGTCTTTCTCAAATCAGCGTCTGTTAGAAACTGAAGGGTAAACAAAACATTTGAGGATTTCAAGTATTAATACTTTCTCGCAGTAGATCAGCAATTGTAGGAAATTGTCAGCCTGCTATTTTGGATCATCTGAGAGTTTTGGTTTTGAGGAGGAAAAGTAATTTATGTCACAGCATGCCGGCAGCTTTCACGGTATCCGGTTGTAGCACTCCTACCTAATTGGACACATGCGTGTGCATCTGCAGAGAGAGAACACCCAGTGGTGTTGTGTATTATAACGCTTTTGTTTACAAATCTGGGATTGTCTGCACAACTTGTGAGCTGTGAAGCCACAAGCGAGTTATGCAGGTCATCCCAAGGGATTGCGATTAAATACAGAGTCATGCGATGTTGAAAAATTTATTATAAGTGACCTCTCTCTATTTCAGCTGCCATCTGCCCCCTACACCATCAGTCTGAGATTTATTTTACCATTCCAAAGTCCTGGACAGTTTCAGACAACTACCATTTTAAAATTAACCTAACAGATAAACGTTTCTTTCTTTCCCCTACAAAAATGAAGAATTTCCTCCCGAAAATTACACTGATCCAAAATCCAGCCCAGAGAAACTTCCTTCTTCAACCACTGATAATGTAATGTCCTGTATCTCACTAGATGGCTAAAATCCAGGGAGCAGATGCGTACCTATTGTCATTTCAACCCCATGTAACTGCACGTACTCACACTAGCCGTGGATTTTCACCTTTGGACCTTTGCACCAACAGAAACCGGAGAGTTCCTCTTTCCCATACACGACACCAGAAGCTTAAACTTGTGACCTTTTAATGTACAGAAAATCCAGGTTAGGTGAATTTTCTCCAATGCTTTTCAAGGCTCCCTCTGAACCGTGGAGAGTTGGACTCATGGGACTCAATCACATCACACGGATTTCACCTGTCCCACATGGAAGGGGCATTAGCTGCAACCACAGCACCATCCTTGCCCTTCCAAGGACCCCGTTTATGGCTCTCCATGGGGAGAGGCTCTGCATAGGGGGAAGGAACAGGGATAGGCTGAGGGCAGAGAGCAAGCAGAGCTCCAGAGTAAGTCAGCAGGGAGAACGTCATCCCTCCTCCGGCCCTAGAAAAGTAATAGGATCTCGGGCTGTTCTGCCGCTCCAGGAGAGCAATCTCCACTCTGGACATCCCCCATGAAAGAGGACCCTAAGAATCAGCCATGGCCCGGATTGGATTAGAACATGTGACGGTCTAGGCACACCATGACATGGGCCCCTAACCTCGTGCTATAGCTTCACCCTCACCACCTGGAGTGGTGGTGGCAGGGAGTACCCTTCCCACCAGAGAGGCAGGGACAGTCATACGGAGGTCCTTTTGCCCCAGAAGCCAGGGAGTAGCTGAACCCCTGGACTTGAGTTTGGATTTCCTTAGCGCCTCACTAAGCTTCCAGGATGTTACCAGGCCCCAAGGAATTGCCAAGGTCTGGGGGCAGGTCCTGCCATTCACTCGGCATGGGAGAGTCGTGAGGATTCAATCCCACCAGCGAAAGTATTCGGTAGGAGCTTTGTGTGGGAATCCCCACCCGCCGCCTGCTCAGATACCAGGGTGACGGGCACTAGAGAAAACCCTGAGACAGATAGACCTGGAGCAATTAGAACGTAGTTAGTAAAGCACTTGGCTTCACAGGTGGAGGGGTACAAAATTAGTCCCAATAAAAGTATTTTTTCTTTCAGTAAAAGATTTGGTAAAATAGCTTTTCGGTAAGCCAAGTGGTATATGCAGAATCCACAGCAAGGTAGCGGGAGGAGGGTTTAATCTGTACTAATTTGGGAACGACCGACATAATCCACTTCTGGCTTTGCTGCTCCTGAATAATGTGGCCACCCCAAACTCATGCCAATGAAACCTTTTTATCACACACCGACGTATAGCTGGGCTCTATCACATATAGCAACCCCATTCCTGCATTGGGACCGTCCCTCGCCAGCCCTCTCAGAGTCCAGCTGACTTCACTAAGGCCTTGTCTATGCTGAGCACCCCTTACTGTGGCGAATAGAGTACAGACACCCCAGACCCCCCTCATACGGGCATAAAGTGAAGTGTAGGCCATGAGGCACTGCTGAGGCAAGTAACCTGAACCCTCAGGGTACATGCCCTACATGTCTCACCACTTGCCCAAGCAGCGCCTCTCCCATCTACCTGCTATTTTTAGCAGTGTAGTGTCTTGCTGCTTCCCCTCTGCCGGAGCCTTTCACTGCAGCACGTAACGGCACATGCACTACACGCCATCACCAGCGGTAGGCAGTGAAGACATACCTTAAGATTTCTCCAGGGTGTCAGGGGCCATGCAAGTGAATCCAGATCTGGCTACGGAAGTGGGGCAATAGATATCAGCATCACAGATTTGGTGAGGACGCCAAGATAGACAAACGGACCCTCTGCACGCTCACATTTCACCAGGGAACGCCACATGTATTCTTCAGTTAGCAATAACGCTGCATGTTTCTTTGAATCAAATGAATACTTTGGCTCACATGCTCCATAATAAAGCCTCACCTATAGAAGACTGTGCATCGCATTAATGGCAACCTGCAGTTTATTAATGGCATATTTACTTCTGATACAACGGGTAGCTGCTTCATTGGAAGAACGGTGCCTCCCTGGTTAGTGCACAAGCAGGGGCCATAGGGGACCTAAGTTCAATTCCCTGCTGGGCCATGGACTTCCTGGTTGAAGTTGGGCAAGTCTCTTATTTTCTCTATGCCTCAGTTTCCCATCTGTAAAAGGGGGATAATAACGCTTCCCTAGCTCAGAGGGGTCCCAGAGAAGAGACAAGTGTCACTAGCAAGAAAAGCTACCCAGTTAAATGTCATGGAAATGATGCCTCTATGACCAAGTCAGTCATGGGATACATAGACATAGACAAACGTAAAAGCTGCTCTCATGTCCCTATTTCAGAGCTAGTCCTCTAGAACAGCTAAATTCACAAGAAGTCTTGTTCCTCCCATTCCCAGCAAGAGCCAAGACGGGTAGTTTTGTACATTTTACACTAATACTGTCTACTTCTTATATAGGTGGGAACTGAACCCACATCTTCCAAAACCTGGGTAGAGCTTTAGGCCCCTTAGACCACAATGCTCTTCCCAGGCAGAAGATAACGGTCTAGTTCTCTGATGAAACACATGGTGCCTGTGTTTGTTCTCTCTCTGGTCCCTCAAAGTTCTCCAAAAATACAAGGCCAAATCCTGAGAGGAATAACTCAAAAGAGAGATGTAGTTGGCCAAGCACATGGTCAGGAGCCATCCTCTGTTCCCATAGCCCCTCCCAGACAGAGGTGGACTGGTGGGAGAGTACAAGGTCTTTCCAAATATTACGTCCCCTTCTGTGTTCCAGTTTCCGGCTCCCCACTGGGTATACCTAATTTTGTAAGCGTCAAGAAAACTTCTGTTTTGTTCATCTTGTTTTTTAAATAGCTGACAAAGAGGAATAAAACTGCTCGCACCTGTGTACGTAACACACCGCTCTGAGGAAAAGGCCCTACCTATTTTTCCACGTTCATCACATGGGAAAGTAAAGAAAAGCAACACGCTTTGCAGTTTTCATCTGTGTTCTATAGATACAATAGCGGTGTGGGTAGAGAAGATTTATGTGTTGTGATACACTGCAGGGCCTGTAGGGCACTTATTTCAGAATTTATTTCATTTCAGAAACTCTAAGTAGTACATATGAAAAAAGGTATCTTCTTTCTTTGAGGTAATTTTTAAACACACAGGCACCACGGGCCTCGTTAAGGTCAAATAGAATCAGAAGATGGTCGTCTTCTGAGTTATTCTTTCAGACAACTAAAATATATGTCTCCCTAAAGTCACTAATTAATTTCAGTCACAAAACACTATTGTCTTCTTCCTGTATTTTAGCTGGGACCTTAGTTTGGATTTAGGGAATGTTTTATGACAATTTAATTCACACAGCCTGTAATGACACCAGATTTGTATTTCATGCAGAAACAACCGGTGAGACCAGCTCTGCTCAGTCCTGAAGACAAGGTAACATTTAAAGCAGCTGTCTCTGCTAATGGCTTGATGTCAAATCTGCATCTGGCTCAGGTCAGGTTCCTTGAATAAAAAGGAAAACTTCAGAGCCAGGAACCTTGCCAACTTCTGAGACGAGACCGTTTTGGGATTCTAATCATTGAGCAGAAAGCTGTGCTTGCTAGACTAATTCCAGGCACTAGGCTTTAACCATTGCAATACTAATATAATAATTACACATCATCAGATTATTTACAGTCTCCCAAAGATGCTTGCTAAGTCCAAACGAAAAATCTAACCAACGATAATAACTGGATACAAATGCACATGTGCAGTTTGCAATATATATTCTAGTCACTGGGCATAAAGGGAGCCTTTCCGCACACTAATGTGGTCATTTTAAAAACAATGGGCTGTCATTTCGGCTTTTCTTGTCCGTTGATATTGTCACTACAGTCAGCTATGTTTCCAAGCTTCTGTCTCAAATCAATAATCATGCTGTAGTTTATTTTAATTGGCCCACCTCCACATTGCTGAAATCCTCTTCCCCCCTCCCCCGCCCCTCACCTTCCTGTCCCAAAACATCAGCCGTGCATGGATGCCAACCTTCCAAGACGAGCTCCCATGGCACTGTTCTGTCTCAGCAGGTGAAGCAGAAGAGAGATTAAAAACCAGCTCAGGAGGTGTGAGCATGGAGTAGCATTAATCTATGGAGACAATGCAGTAGAGCCATCTTTAGCACAAATAAGGCAGGTCCCGTGCTAGAATGCCTGCACAGGCCCTCAGCGTTTTGGTGTGGAGTTGGGAGCATAAATCCCTGTTTTAGATGTGCCTACGTCCTTTTTTGGATGCACTGCGATGCACAGAACTCAGGCTGTAGGCTCCTAAACTCCCTCGGTGCCTAAGGTTTTGGGCAAAAGTTCCCTAAACCCCTACGTTGTGGCCGTTGAACATGGACACCGCTGCCTCACTCTAGGTGTCCGGATGCCTATCTCCCAGCTAAGCCCCGAGCAAGTCACGATCAGGGGACAATAGGCATTCAACTGCCTCTCTCTCACGGGTTGGGCCTGATCTGGTAGGCATGCTCAGAGGTGGCCTACCGGATCAGTTCCCATTCAAAACCCAGCTGGAGGAGGAGGAGTTGTGTCTGGGCTGTGGGTGACTCAGGTTTAGGTGACCAGGTGTCCCGATTTTATAGGGACAGTCCCGATATTTGGGGCTGTGTCTTATATAGGCACCCATTAACCCCCACCTCCTGTCCCGATTTTTCTCACTTGCTATCTGGTCACCCTAGCCAGGTTCAAATCCTTCAAGACTGTTCCAATGTGGATAAATACTTAAGGAAACATTGGGCCAGTCAGAGTGTGAGAAAAGGACTCTGCAGCTGAGGGATTAGGAACCCACTGGGGAGGTGGGAGACCCTGGGTCCAGTCCCTCTTTCATTATTTAGCCACAGTGGAACAGCATCCACAGGAGAGATCAGGGGCCCCCTCACACCAGACTATCCCACCTCTCAGTGGTTAGAGAACTCTCCAGAGAGGTGGGACCCCCCTGTTCAAATTCCTTCCTTTCCTTCAGGCACAGGGGAGAACTGAAGCTGGGTCTCTTCCATTCCAGATGAGTGCTCTACCCAAAAAAAGTGTAAGGTGGGCAGCGCCATCACAGCTTCTTGCTAAACTTTCATAGGCGCCTAACGCCAAAGAGAGCTCACAGCTGAGAATCACTACCACAGATAGGTGCCTCCCTGCAGCCTGGATTTAGGTGCCTCCCGTCGTGAGAGAGACAGGGCTTAGCACACATCCCTCTGATCAGCATCTCCCCCACCCGCTAGTACCCAACTGTAGAAAATGGAATATGAATAATTAAGGTTTTCCAGAGAAAAGCCATCCATCATGACTGCAGTGTTGGGTCACTTTTCAGAAGACCTTCCCAATATTCCTTATAGTCAAAGACATATTAAGCTTCCAGAGATTATTACTATACAATTGCTGTAAGAAACGGTTGGAAATGAATAGTGATCCTGGATGTCTCCATTTCGAGGTGCCAAACCTGGGACACCTTAGAGGGGCCACATTTTGAAAAGGGCTTAGCACCTGCTCTCTGAAACTCAGAGCCTTTGAACGTATCTCAAGTTGAGCACCCAAAAATCATTAGCCACTTTTGAAAACCTAGGGTAGTGTGTTTATGAGCAAGGCAGAAACGAAGTGAGACGAGAAATAATTAAGGGCTAAAATGAAATCAGGAAGAGGGAGACCAGATGAAGAGCTGCTCAGAAAATAACTATGCTGTTTGTAGCTGTGCTACTGTCCATGAATTACTTTGTAATTACTTGACTCAAGCCACAGTTAATTGTGCATTGCACACATGTTCTTTTAAACATTTGGCAATTATTAAGTTTTATGAAGTTCAACCCTGATTTAAATTCACAGGGACCCATTAAAAACCCTGCAGGATCACAGATGCAGTGAATTAGATGTTAAGAAAAGCCAAAAGTAAGCAAGGACGAGAACATCTCTGAAACCTTAAATAATGCTCTTTCCTTATCAACTTTTTTTTTAAATCAGCTTCTTAATTATGCTGCACATAAAAAAAACTAATAAAAATCCCAACCCTGCTCTACTATAATTCCATGGATTTGCAGATGCTGTTTGTTTCTGGTATTGAATTGTACCCACTAATTCATCACTACTGTGAAAAAAAACAGTTACCTTACAGGAAGTGTGGCTCTTCAAGATGTGTCGTCCACGCAGACTCCCCTCTTGGAGCACATGAGCGTCATGCGTGTGAGTGATCTCACACGTGTGGGACACATGCACACCATGAGTTGGGATCTGTGTGGACAATCACATGAAGAAAAATCTGAAAATATGAACCCTAGCAGCTCTAAAATCAGAAAGCCATTAAAAATTAATCATTTTTAAAACCTCATGATTTTGGGCACTTGGCTTATGATTTTTGGATGCTTGGGGTTGGCAATGCTGAAGGAGATCTGGAAAATGTCAGACAGGCCTTTCAAGAAAAAAGCTACGAGGTTTGTTGTTGTTTATATATACAGGAATGGAATCGGGAACAAGATCGGGGGAACAGGTTACCCTCAGACTGCCAAGTTATTTTTACCTTGAACACTGATTGTGCCTTTTCTCACATTATCCATTATTTATCAGGCCTACCTTGCTCTGAGCTATGTAAAAATACCAAGTGCAAAGACTTACACGTGTGCTTCACGTCAGTGGGACTACTCATAAGCTTAAAGTTAAACGTGTGCAAACCTCTGCAGGATTAATGCCTTAGTTGGAAGCCGTTTGGGCAAGGACCATGGTCTGTCTGTCTGTCTCACACACACATACATACACACACATCCCCTCCCTCCCTCCCCCCACACACCTCTCTCTCTCTCTCTCTCTCTCACACACACACATATAGTCTGTCGGCACTGCCGGAAACAAATAATGAACAGTAAAGAGATTTTGTAGGAAGAATGGGAGAATGAAGCGGAAGATGTTTAAGAATGGAAGGAAAGATACATGGGAAAGCTAGGTAGCAAAGGAAATAGTGAGAGAGGCAATTGTAATGTAAAGGAGAGTGAAAGATAAAGATAGAAAAAAAGAGCACTGGCAGGTGGAAGGAGACAAAAGGAAATGCAGAAAGGGAAGAAACAAGAGGTGCTGGAGCTTTAAGGGTTATCAAATAAATTTTCTTTAGTCGTACATGTTTTATTTACTCTAAATGTATCATGGGGGAATACAAAACCCATATGCATTTATGCAAATATAGATTCATGTCAGTCACAGCCCTTGGGTGCTTGGTAAGATGCCAATATGGCTCTCGGTGTTGAATTATTGTGCGGTAGAACCTCAGAGTGATGGACAGTAGAGTTATGAACTGACTGATTAGTCAACCTCACACCTCTTTTGGAATGGGAAGTAGCCAATCAGACAGCAGCAGAGAGAGAGAAAAAAGCATATCCAGCAAAGTGCCGTGTTAAATGTAAACAACTAAAAAAATATGTTTAAATAAATAAATTAAATTTATAAATTAAATCAATTAAATTTTAAAAAATGTTTAAAAAAACAAGATTTGACAAGATAAGGAAACTGTTTCTGTGCTTGTTTCATTTAAGTTATGATGGTGAAAAGCAGCATTTTTTTTTTTTCTGCAGAGTAAAGTTTCAAAGCTGAATTAAGTCACTGTTCAATTGTAAACTTTTGAAAGAACAACCATAACATTTTGTTCAGAGTTACGAACAACCTCCATTCCCGACGTGTTCGTAACTCCAAAGTTCTACTGTATTTATTCCTTGATCAAGGCTATTTGTTGGATATAGGATGAAATGTCCTGCATCCAGTGTTTCAGCATTAAGATAATCTTCTGATCTCCATTGAGTAAAGTATTCAGTGTCTATTGATTTGCATACCAAAACTCAGGAAACTCTTGAGTTTCACAGCTAAACTTAACAGGAACAGTGTTAAAGAGGGACAAGCCAAAGTGTTATGTATGCTACAAATACGGTGAGATTGCCCCCGTGACTCTTGCAGGTCAGAATTCCAGAAGATATAGCAAATGTGTCCTCCTATCTTGGTGGTGCTATCCCAAGAAATGTACTTAAGTATGTGTGCGCTACTAAAACCACTTCCTCAGTGCAGTCAGGAATTGTCCATCAAAATTATTTAATGATGGAACATTCAGTTTCTGCAGAATCAAAATTTTCCACAGGAAAGCTCAATTTTGCAGATATTTTTGACTGTTCTGCTAGGGAAATCTAAACAAAATATTTTGTTTTCTGATGGTTTGACCTAAATTGGAACCTTTCAAAAAGTTCAACTGAGTTGAAATGTTGAGTCCATTCCAAGATTAAATTACATTTCCTCATTGTGCAGCATTGTCTCATGGGAGTTGTAGTTCAGGCCCACATTCTTCCTTCTAAGCGGGGCTCCCTGATTGGGCTACATTTGCTGTGATGCAATGCACTCTCCCTGCTCAGAAATTGTGTGCAGCATCATGGGAGTCACATGACTGCAGGTGCATTGTGGGACATGTAGGCCAGTTAGGGAATCTGGCCCATAGAGGAGAATAGAGTTATCTGGTTCCCAAACTACAACTCCCATGAGGCACTGTACTACACTAGGAAAATACAGTTTAATGTTGAACTGACTGAAAATGAAGCCTTACGGGTCATTTCAACAAACCAAAATGAAGCATTTCTATTCTAGAATGTTGCAATGTTTTGTTTTGATCAAAAATGTTAAAATGAATTGTTTCATCATTTTCAGATCCAAGTTTTTCAGAATACTTTGTTCCACAAAAAACCCGGATATTTTAACTTCTGATCCCAACAGAGGACAAAACCCGCATGTTGAAAGAGCAGAATTTCCCGTGGGATGGAAATACCTGTCTTTGTTCTGCTCTGCTGCTCAGCATGAGGGAAGGGGAAATGAGGCTAAGCAGCAGGACATCTAGATGAGCAGAAACATGATGAACAATGACCCTTCCACTCCCTCCTGTTAGATGTCGGTCTGTTTCATGGGGTCTCAAAGAAGCGTTAGGTCTGGCACTGACTGCCAATGGAATTTCATTTCTTTGTAACAACGGTTTGGGGTAGGAACAGTTTAAATGCAATGTGACCGGAGTTCATCTGGAGGACTTGGGGGGACACATGGAGCCTTTAAAGCTTTAGGGTTTTAGGTAAAAAGGGCAGCTTTTAAATCCACACTTTGATCCCTGGGACTCTATGAGCACAGACTTGAAAGCCTGCTAAGCCAATGCCTCCAATTGTAGGAAAGCTTTTCAGCTCCACTCTGCGGTAAAGCTTTCCTCTTCGGGAGCATCTCAACTCTGATCCCATGAAGCTCCCCCTCGGTGCAGGAGGGCAGCTCGGTCCAGTAGAGCTTTAACAAAACGTCACATCCCATCATCAACAGTCTCTTAAACGGCAGGGGAAAGACGGATGCTATGGCTTCACTGCTCATAATTCTGTTCTCTGACGATGCAAATCGAATGATCAATTACCTCCAAATCTAATGATTTGCCACTTTCCAAGGGGCTTGAAATCATTCACTGCTGTCCTCCTGCTGTGTTATTTTGTTCACATGCTCTTGGTCTGCACGGTTTCTTCTTTCACCTACATTTAGTTATCTAGTTCTCTCTCAATTTCATTTGTATTAGTTTCCCAGGATTATTTTTTAAGCGTGTGTGTGTGCATGCAACTTTGGCAATTCTCTTCCATGCTAAATGCTGTGTTTCCTCATAATGTTATCTAGTTATGCCAGTAGATTCCCTGAGTGGGAGAGCATCCACCACAGAGTAAAATCTAATGTTTGCCAGTGTGGGGGGCAGCTCCATGTAGGGGGCAGGTAGATTAGTTCAGGGAGGTAGCATGTGGCAGGGAAGTCCAATGGTAATGGAGAAAGCTACATAACCCTCAGATGTGCTAATCTGCAATGTGCTCCTCCAACAGCGGGAAAAGCAGTGGGTGGCCTGAAAGCCTTCCATTCCTACTTCCAACATGGCCTCCAGTGCGGCTAGCTACAGACATTCACAGGCTCAGGCTGTAGCTCATAGACATGGGGTTCTCTGCTCTGTCCCTGCTGTGCTCTG
The DNA here is from genome assembly GCF_026122565.2 of Emydura macquarii macquarii. Classification (NCBI taxonomy): domain Eukaryota; kingdom Metazoa; phylum Chordata; order Testudines; family Chelidae; genus Emydura; species Emydura macquarii. The sequence goes on from NW_027131688.1 coordinate 4,934,948, forward strand.
AAAAGACACAAGAGCACATGCAACTGACTTCATGGATCCACACCTATAGACACCCCCAACCCCAGTACCATGAGTGGATCAGAACTAAGTAACTCCTGTTTTCATTAAAATGGCTCTATGTTTCTAGAGAAAAAACAGGAAACACAGACTACACCAGCCGATTTTTTTCCTTAGTAGAACATTTTCCCATGAGGATTCAGCAACTCCAGAACAGCAGCTTTCTATTTCCCTGGTGACCTTCCCTTAACCTAAATACCACAAACACAAATGATTTCTCATTTTCTTTCCTTAAAGATTCACTTTTCCCCATTTATGTCATGAAAATGCATCCTACAGCATGTAACTCAACTCAGATCAGATCCACACGTACATTTTAAATGCCACCAGTGTGCAGTTGAGACACAGGCTTTGCGCTTTTGCTGTTTTCCATCTTAAACTATTCATGGGGCTAACAAATCAAATACAGAACGAGATCATTCTAAGGACAGCGTGCTAATGAGCTGAGCATGCTTTGCGACATGGTGTGTGCGGTAGGATGAAGAAGGCATAAAGCTGGCAAAGACAGCCACTGGGAATGCCCCTGACATTATACCTATATGCTGCTAACTCTCACAGCCTCAGCATAGAGATAGAGAACTTGGATGGAGCATTACGGTGCTCTGGATATTCGCTCATCTCCAAGATCTCCTTCAGGAGTGCTGCAAGGAAACTTCCACACTGAAACTGACTGGGAGTTTTTCTCCTGATGCCGAGGCATACCCTTCCACCTCAGGGGATGCGTACTTCCCCCCAGTGAGGTTCCACTGCACAGGATGTTAGTTAGCCAATGAAGAGTTGTGCATCCCCATGCACTATGGCTCTGTAGTCCTTAGAGGAACCATCCTTCCTAGCATGAAGATGTGGCTATGGGATGGTGGATCCTCAGCTAGGTAGATCCACCACCATGCAGGGGCAGCCCCAGAGCAGTCTGTGGAAGAGGATTTCATCCCCCTTCCAATGTGCAATCCACCCATGCCGTTTACTCGAGATCGGCACAGGCACCACAGGTTAGCGCAATGAAGCAGACAGACAGGAACATCCTGAATGGCCCTCAGAGAACACTATCCCGCTCACTTTACTCTTTCAGGTAAAGTTCATCGTAGCCCTAAAACCAACACAGCAATTAGCCCGAAGGTTAGCTATCAATCTACAAGAGTACAAGGCAGCAGAAGAATGAGGTCTGGGCTGTGTACATGGTTAACCGCACAAGAGTATGTGTTTTGAGGGGCTGGGCGCTTGCAGCTCCTACTGATCCAATCAGAGCCTTTCTGAAAATTACTCTCTCAGTTTCCACATCCCTTGGAAGAAAAGGAGGGACAACACACGAGGGGAAAAATCAAGGACTGCACATGTTCTTAATGGGACAAGGATACATACTGCCTGACCAGCTAGAACAAACCAGCTGCACAGGGGAAGAAGTCTGCTTTAGGAGTCAGAGGCTCGGAGATTTCATAGCCTTCACACTTACCTTTCCCCCTAATTCCCTGTGCCCATCACTCTTTCCAAAAGATTTAAGCAAGGCAGTTTTACACTGCAATTCTGCAACTCATCTTATTCCCAGTAAGAAAGCCTTATAAAGCCTAATAAAAGCCACCAAGCAACATGCCGATCATCTAAAGAAACTCACAAGATGTCTTGATTTCATTTGACATGGGGGACCTCCCCTCCATCATTGCTTGCTAAATTGCTAGGCCAGCAATTTGTGGGCTTTATCTTTAAATGCATGCATTCTGTGACCAACAAAGCATTCTCAGCATTTTCTGAAGGCAATAAATTATAGAGCACAGCCTTTTTTTTTTTTTTTTTGGTGAGCAAAATTTCGACAGGCAAAAAGGAGAATGTGAATGTTGCTGTTGACCTTTCAATTCTTTTTATCTCCGTGGGAAGGTCAGGTATTTATTTTTTAAAGAGAGTTTCATGTGCGCAGGCACTATGTAGTGACACCATCTCCCATGAGGCTTTACCAGTGTCCCTCCAAAATCTACAGGAGATTAAAAGTTACGATGACCTCTTCTGCACTGAAAATCTCCCTTGAAACACAAGAAGAGTCCTGAAGGAATGGTGCTGTCAATCAGCGGAACCAGTCTGAGAAGTACTGAAAGCAAAGGAACAGCGCTATGGGGCGTGGTTTGCATGTTAGGAAAACATCAGTGATGCTTTGCACTTAGATAATCAAAGTTTACGATATAAGAGGCGTACAGTAATCTAATGAGATTCAACAAGGATGAGTGCAGAGTCCTGCACTTAGGACAGAAGAATCCGATGCTCAGTGGTACTGCTGCTCTGGAGTAAAATGGGAATACAGGAATGATGCAAAAATCCTGGTTATGTACAGAGGGCCATAATCTGCCACCTTTTCACACACAAAGTTCTCTCTGAAGTCAATACATGTTTTGCCAAACAGCTGCATGTGTCACATAGTTACCTATATGTGTGTAGAAATAGAAACAACTTTTCATAAAGGTGGGTGATTAACACAATAAGTAAAACATGCCAATTTTCCCAAACCGTGTCAGTCCTTCTCCCAGCTTTAGCATCCTTTTCCTAGGGAAAGACCAATGAGGCTAATGCTGGGGTCACTACAAGTACAGATGTTGGAGTAGACTGTGTAAAACAAAAAAAAAACATAAGAAAATCTATCAAAGCGGAGATTAAAGCTAAAGTTCCAGAAGAGGCTTTTTGGAATCTAGCGGATTCTGAGCTGTGTAACAAAAGTGGGTAACTAGGAGATATGGATGAATCCTCTGGAGTTCAAGGTTTTGCATCCCTCAGGAACTCTGCTATGTTTGGAGGTTCTGCAAAATTAGTTTGAGTTGATTAATGTATTTTCTCCTATAATATAAATAATTTTTTAGCCAGGGATGATCCCATGTTTTTTCTTTTTAAATACAGCCTTCTTTTACCATTAGTTTTACACCAGTGTAACAGCACTGATTTCAATGGAGATACACCAGTACAAAACTGGAGTAACGTACTGGTGAATTGGACTCTAGTTATCTTTTTCTAGTGAAGGGGAAGCCTTTGCTATGTATTAGGAACAGATGTGTTACATATACACATGCCATCACAGCATGGGAGGTGTACCATACAGTAGATGTATGCAGTTTGGGTGGCTTGCATATAGTATGTACATATCTATTTTAATTGGAATTTTTCTCTCTCCCCTTTTGTTCCCACCACCATCACTTGACATCTGAGAGGAAGCTGTTCAGGCTGAGAGAATTATATTATTACTAGGGGCATTGCATGTGCTAGAGATATGTCAGAGCATATGCAAAAGTGCCCAGATACTGTGGCAATGGGTGCTTTAGAAACGGGTGAAATAATATTTCAGGACACTGGACTAGGTCACAGCTGAGGTCAGTTTTATAAAGTTGGACAAGAGAAAAGATCACTGAGAACAAAAGCAATATGTGCTCAGACAGTGTGGAGCGACTCTTGAAATATTTGACTCTTCATTTTGGGACAGCAAGCCACCCACCACAAGATTTAAGTCACCTACAAATAGACATCATGGCATATTTTCAGCTTCAAGTGTGAGACATAACTATAGCCTCATTTGACAATTGCATTGAGATAAATAGACTGGTAGTCAACACAGAAATAGAATACCTCACTCTGATATGGCACTTTTGCATGACTAGATATCAAAGTGCTTCACTGAAGAGCTCAGTATCATTCGCCCCATTTTATGAAAGAGTAAACTGAGGCAGGGGGAGTTGACGGAACATGACCAAGGTCACCCAGCAGTCCGCTGGCAGAGCTGGAAAAGAATGAGGCCTCCTGACCCCCAGTCCAGTGCTCTGGAAGTAGACCACACTGCCTCTCAGATGCTGTTTAGAAGGTACATTTTCGATCATCTCCTAGCCTTTCTGCGTAATCTTTTGGTTTGAATTAGGGGAAAAATATTGGGCCTGATTCTCCTTGGACATGCGACTTGAGCCGTCATTTACACAGGTTGAAAGTGAGTGTGAAAACATCTCCTAATCAGAAGGGCAGAGGTATACACCAACTTCACCCTGATGTAAATATCTCTGTAAGGTGCAAAGAAGTGAAGAATCAGTCCCATAAAGCACAGATTTTTTACCTACCGAGGAAGTGGCTCAGACTGCAAGCTAACTTTTGGGAGACTGCCAGCAGGTATATTATAACGAGCGATATCTATGATGATCACATTGTTTCCCACATTGGCAAACTCTAATAATGACTGATAAGCTTTTCATTGAGTGTGTCCCTTTTCATGCTGTCGGCAAATTCGTATATTAGCACATGCATTAGTTTGTGCCGCAGAAAGACAAGAGACTTAAATAAGCCGAGAAAGCTCTATCCCTGCTATGAATAGCAAACAGACACTTTCATTTCCTCTCTCCTCAGTATGTCTGTAATGCAAGACTACGTATAGCCTTATTCTTTTTCATGGGACTGAGATGTAAATGACAGTGTCAACTCCAATGCCCAAGAGCCAGAAGTCCTCATACCAACTTTTTCTCCCGGCTTTCACCCACATGTCATAGCAGCCGGCTCTAGGCTCCTGTCCTTCTTCTTAATGTCGTTAAACAACTATTTTCTAAAGCCAAACACCTGTTTTATTGAGAAATAATATTGCAAGTCTGAGATTTTTATTTCTAATAAAAAACACCCTCTCTTCCCCCTTACCTGATCTGTACAGAGGAGAGTTCAAAGAGGGTCTGATTGATATGCTACATAAGTCTGTTGTTTTCTCTGGAGTAAGTTCTAATTTAGGGAGAAACAAGAAAAGGGCACCCCGGATTTTACCAGGGCAAACCAAATCCAGAGATTTCATGGATGTTGGGTCTGGCTACGTACTCCGCTGTGCTCAGGGATGCAGAATGTAAGCTTTTATTTAAAAATGGGTTGCAAAGATAATCTTCCTGCACAAATCAATGTGCTGCTGTGTTTTCCAGTCTATTAGCCAGACAGGCTGAAAAGAGGATGGAGACATAGGTGCGAGTTTTCCCCATGCACCACAGATGCCTGTTAATTTCCACCCCTACTTGTGACTAAATAAGAGCCAGATTGTGACTAGCCTGATGTACAGAGCTTGGAGAGTGCAAGAAGCACCCTCCACACAGTCGCAAAACTCCCAGTGCTTCAGGGAGCACCTGTCCCGGGGGTTCACATTGTGCTACAAGGGGTGGAGAAGGAGGAGAGCCATGATTCTACCACCCATGGCTTGGCCTGAGGGGTAGACAGTGCCCTCCTAGGGAGCTGTGCACCCAGTGGATCCCCACCGCAGTGCACTGACAATACTTCTGCAAGTTCCCCAGGGGCTCTGCATCGCTGCAGTGCATCAGCCATGCTCTGCCTAGTGTGCCCCTCTGGGCACAATTCGTAGGGGCAGGGGGGCAATCTGGACTGGCATCATTAGCCTACTCTACTGTGAAGTTTGCCTAATCCTTATATCCATCAGCTGTGCCATTCCCATTGAGAAGAATAAAGAACATAAGGGTGGAGGCGGACAGCCTGTGCAAAAGGCTCGTTTTCCGTCTAATACTCCATTTCCCCAGCATGCCTGCCATCTCATTTAGCTTTTCTTGAATGACTCCATTGTGCAAGCCTCAGTAAATCTCGTCTTAAATTGTTTTATTCCCGATGTTGATTATTCCTGTTCATCTCTATGGAACAAACATGATTGTGTCACCTGGGGGACTGACAAAAATAACTTTCACATTAGCACCATCATTACTGAAAATACTTCACGGTAGAGAATTCTGCAAATTCAAAGACTGTAAGTGCTCCAGGACCGGGGCTATCTTCTACTCCGTGTTTCTACACAATGGGGCCACGTTTTTGTTGGGTCCTTAGGCTCTGCCATAATAAAGATGATTCGTAACAACAGCAAAGGCCATGTCATTTAGCTAGCTGAGACAATTAGCACGTTTTTTAAGGGTGGCAACTGTGCGGCAGTGCGCTGTGGAGGAATTTGGATTCTGTCTAGCTTGTTCTCATGGATGGTCCTTTTTTTTCATATCAGTTGTTTTGGTCCCTCCTTCCCGCCCCCCTTTTACAATATTCCCTCCTTCCCCCCCCCCTTTTTTTTTGGAGGGTGAGGGAAGGACGCGTATTTGGTTTCTGTCTTGTTATTGGATTGTCAGCATTTTCCTTTTCTTCCAGATCCACAATATCTACAACATCCTCAGCATCCAGACAATGATTAATTCGTACTCTACAAACATGCCAGTGCACATAGTGTTTTTAAGCCTGGGATATCAAAGTGCTTTACAAAGAGAAAGTCAATATCATTAGCCCCATTGTACAAATGGAAAAACTGAGGCACCATGGAGGTGACGTGTCTTGTCCATGGTCACACACAGGTCAGTGGCAGAGCCCAGAATAGAATACAGGTTTCCTGTCTCTCTGTCTATTACCCCATTCACCTAATATAAATAGGTCTCCTACCAACAGGAGGAAATAGGTTTCTCTGTTGAGAAAAGATTCCAGGGCCCTGAGCTAACCCATTGACAAAGAGATCTTTCCCTGAGATTCACTTGGGAATACTGCTCTCCATGGACTGATATCCCTCAGCCTCCCATCTTCACCGAGGTCCTGTCCACACTTACTTCCGAGATTTGGCGACAGTCGACTGGAGTTATGCAAGCTACGCCCAAAAATTGCGTAACTCCCGTCGACGTCTCTGCTTTTCTTCTGCGCGCCGTCTTCACCGCACTGCACCGACGCGAACTGCGTTCCCGTCAACGCAGCGCTATGCCACTTGAGAAGGCGGTCTTAATACGTTGATTTCTGGATCGACTGAGCGGGTCTTCACTGACCGCTCAGTCGGCCCAGAGAAATCGATCTGATGGCAGCGAAATTGCTGCTGTCAGTGTAGACTTAGCCCCAGAGTACCTACCCATCATGATATCTGAGATATTAATAGCGTTGCATCATCCTTACAAGAGGAAATGGGTGCATGCCATCACTGCTAGGTTAACTTCCCAACTGAGGCCCTGATTCTGCATTGGGAACCATACTCCCAATAGTTTCAGTGGGACTTTGTGGGGATCTGTACTAGCGGCAGATCTTGTATGGCTGTTCTAGTCTCACAGCATATGTAATATTCAGAAGATCCCAGAATATTACATACAATGGGTTTAAGGTAAGCCACACTAAAGGTAGTATTGTGCCATTTGGGAACTGTGTGTACCAGATAATCTTCTTGGAAGAGAGTGGGAGGGTGGATTCCTGTGTTTAAAGGCACTGTCAAGCTGGTAAATCTAAACATCAATCTACTTAACTAGCCATTTTATATAGAATTTCTTACTTTCAGGATTCCATCCATTAATTTTTCTTTTGCAAACCAATTTTGATGTTGCTTAAAGCAGACACAAATATAAAACAGAAGACATGCCAAGTGAATATTTCTAGCTTCATTGCCGGCCTAAATTCAAGCTATCATAATTAATGACTGTTTTGCATACACGAGGCATCAGATAGATTTACGTGAATGTTTTCTATTATCATATATATAATTTACCACACAAGTATTTAATACTAAATAACAAAATGTCTTTGCTACAGATAAGATTTCCATGTGCAATTTAAGGGAAGATGGACCACTAAACACATATATGAAACAATGTGGAAATCACAAGCTGATATGCACATACACTATGAGTTTTCTCTCTGTCTGAGTAAAAATGTTCAAGTTATCCATCAGTGAAATGTGTTAGCACATGTGTACAGTTCTTATATATCCTGGGATTTATTTAATCAATGAGAATTGCAGCATGTAAATTAACTGGAGAGGAATGGTGATGATTGGATGAGTTATGTCTGTGTCACGGTTACACTGCTTGAGGATGACCTGAGCTATTGATATTGCCCTGACTATAAGAATTATATATAGCAATTTAAATGTAGCTACCATTCTTCTTCTTCTTCATCCTGTCCCATCAATCGGGGTCAGTGGCTCTTGTTCTTCATCTTCAAGAGTTCTCATCAAGTGTGTCTTCCAAGATGACACCAACCCTCTTCATCTCCTCACTCAGCAATTCAAACCACCTTTTTCTAGGTCCTCCTCGCAGTCTTTGTCCTGTGACTGTTAGCTCTTATACTCTCTGGCCGACATATTCCACATCTCATTGTGTCACATGACCCAGCCATCACAGTCGATACTCCTTCAGCTTTTCCCATGATGGAGCTAACTGCCTCATGGCCTGTGCCATTTTGTCACGTAGCCTATCAGCTCTGATCTTTCCCACCATCCATGTACGCATTCTCAATTCTGAGGTGTTAAGTAGTTCTTCTCTCTTCCTCATTGGCCAGCATTACAATCCATATGTTATGACTGGCCTAGTCATGATCTTAGAGATTTTGCTATTCAGTTTCCTTGGCACATTCTTGTTGCAGAGAATTCCCGTCCATTCCCTCCATTTACACCAGTGCTTGTCATGTGGTCCTAACCTCTGCACACTCACATTCCCATACCAGCTCCACACTGAGCTGAGCTATTTAAATTGCTGCACAGACTTTAACTCTGTGCCATCTAGTTTTACAGGCTTCTCATAGTCCCGCTCCATGAAACATCGCATGCACTCTGTCTTTTGTTGGCTGATTTGTAAGCCATTTTCTCCTAGGGCAGCCTTCCAGAGTTCTAGGTTCCTTTCCACTTTGTATTTATCTTCATGGCACAACAAAATGTCATTGGCAAAGAGCATGCCTCATGGACTTTAATCTCCAGTTTCAAGGTGTCCATCACAGTCACAAATAGGAATTGGCTTATGGCTGATCCTTGATGTAGACCAGTGGTCCCCAAATTGTGGGGCTGGGCCCAGCTCTGCCCCACGTGGGGCAGGGAGGGAGCACCACCCAGCCCCGCTCTGCTCTGAGCGTGGCCCTGACCTTGGTCCCCCATCTGTGCTCTTGGCCACACTCCAGATCTCTGGCCCCAGCTGCATTCCTGGCCTCATTTCCGGCCCTGGCGATGCTGTGCCCAGCCCCCGGCTGCACTTCTCACCCCTCTCCTGCCCCCGGCACTCTGCCGTGCTGTGCCTGGCCCCTGGCCGCCGCTCCTCACCCTGCTTCTGCCCCCAGACACAGCTCCGGCTCCTGGGAGGAGGGGCATGGACCAAGTAAGGGGGGGCATGGAGCAAAAATGTTTGGGAACCACTGATGTAGACCAACCCTGCCAGTAAATGATTCACTGTAGCCACAGTTGCCCCTCTCTACTGTTGCAGCTTGCACAACTGCAGGCACCACCATCACAATTCTCTGGCAACTCGGTCATAAATCCACAATCCACTTCCCTAAATCCACAAACACTAAGTGCAATTCCTTGCGTTTCTCCCTGTACCTCTCCTGCAATATTCGAGCTGCAAACACTGCATCCAACGTTAACCTTCTTGGAATAAATCTGAATTGATCATTGCTTTCTTGATGCTCCAGCTCTACCCGAAGTCTTTTCTTGATCATTCGTTCCAGTCATTTCATCGCGAGATTCAAATATCTTGAGTGGTCAGTAATTACTGCATCTTCTTTATGCTTGAAGATAGGGACTAGTGTGTAAGGATCTAGGGTGGGTGTTCTTAGTTTTGGTAGGTCTAGAACCTGGGACTTGGGGCCCTAGGTCTCTGACACTCCCTCATCGACACTGAGGGAGTTGGATGAAGCAACACTTCAGCAATCCTGGAAAGTCAGGCCCCAAAGGAAGTTCAACTGGAAATGCCCCAGATGTGTGGTCGTATGATTTGCTCCTAAAACAAGGAAGTGATGTGGATGGGCGTCCTGAGCAACTGCGCAGACTCTCTGTTGCTGCCTCACCAGACCCCACTCTTGCCTGTGTCCTGCAATCCGCATCATTCTTGGTTTCTGCTCCACTCCCCTCCTGTTCTATATTCCTGCATTCAGTTCTTGGCCTTCTCCTGTCTATGCCTGATCATCGCCTCATCTCTAGCTTCTTCCCCTATGCTCTACTCCTGACCACTGAGTCCCAGTTCTGGCTCTGACCCTTGTCTTGTCTCCCAACCCCAGTTCCAGCTCTGATTACTAGGTATGGTTGCTTATGCTCCAGTTCCCAACACAATGTGCTCTTCCTGCACTCACCAGGCATTTTGCCTGTATGGAGAATTAAGTTTAAAAAGTTCAACATCAACAACACTCCCTCATGGCCTAATCCTTCAAATGCCTCAGTTCGTACACCATCCAGCACCATTGCATTGCCATGTTTCATCATCTCGAACGCTGTCTGAGTCTCCACCATGGTGATAGGTCTTATGATGTTGCCCCTTGCACGTGCTTCCCTCAGAAGTTTCTTCACATTCTCTTCATTGTGCAGTTTCTCATAAAACTGCTGCCAACTCCTAGTGGTTTCACCATGTTCCACCAGGATTCCGCCATTTTCATCTTTGACGCGCTTCACAGATCCCAAGTCCTCCGTGCTTGTTTACCTAATCTATATATATTCTTTTTTCCCCTTCCTTCATTAATAATCCTGCATGTAAGGCTTTAATGCCAGAGTGTCACCTTCTACAACTGCTCTTTTCATCCTTTTCTTTATCAGCTTGTTTTCTTCATAACTTTCCACTATTCTTCCTAACTGTCACCCCTTAAACCTTTCCTCCTCTTTTTTTTTAACTGCTTCCTGCATGTAGTTGAACCACCAAGTCTCTTTGCCATTACATTTCCCTCCTTTCCTTCGACCACAGGCGGCTTGTGCCTGTCTATAATATGCCTGGATGGCTTTCCCCAAACCTTGTTGGGATGTTCATGGTCAGTTTGGTCATGATCCAACCTCACCCTTAAAACTCACACTAATTTCCCTATTCATGAGCCTCCACTCCATTGTTCCACTTTTCATCTTTTGTCCTATACCAACCTCTTCACCCAGAAGTCCATTACAAACAATCTATGTTGCGCCACATCCTGATGTCCCAAGACTTTACAGGTTCATGGTTTTTTAGATCTCTTTCTCTTGTCCAGAAGTAATTGATCTGGGACCTGTTGGCGCCACTCTTATATGTAGTTAAGTGATCCTGCCTTTTTACAAAGTATCTATTGGCAACAATCAGGCCATGATCTCTGGCTAATTCTAAGATAGCCTCACCAGTTTTTTTCTGGCTCCAAAACTTGTCCTCTGTGACAATCACCCTAGCCCTCGCTGTATTGTCTCACCTGTTCATTGAGATCTGCTCTAGTAAATCAGACATAAAACTTGTGGTACTTCACTTATAACTTGGTCCAGTGCTATCTGGAATTCCTCCTCCTCCTCAATTGTACAAGCAACCTGTGGCGCATATCCACATATAACATTAAATATTTGTTCTCTGCTCAGCACTATTCTAACTTTCCTCAGAGGGTCCCTCTTCCTTTCGGTCTCCACTACCTTATCCTGTAATATTTCTGCTATGATTACTCCTACTCCATTCCTCCTTGCTACTGAACCATGATACATTATCTTGTAACCCTCACCGATGTTCATGGATTTCAACCCCCTCTAGTATACAAGCAATGTGCACTCTCCTTCTTTGCAACTTCTTGGCTTCTTCTCTTGATTTCCTGCCACTGTTCCCACATTCAAGGAAGCCAATCATAATGCTTGGGTTCACGTCTTTAGCCACATGCTCCCAGAATGCGATAACCTTTTCCCATTTTCCACAGCAATCAGGCAAAGTTGCCACGCATCATTTGTGGGGCATACCCTGTCATTATACTGATATAGTTCCTAAAAAATGAAGTCCAATATAGCATAGAAGCATAGAAGATTAGGGTTGGAAGGGACCTCAGGAGGTCACCTAGTTCAACCCCTGATCAAAGCATGACCAACCCCAACTAAATCATCCCAGCCAGGGCTTTGTCAAACTGCACCTTAAAAACCTCTAAAGATGGAGATTCCACCACCTCCCTAGGTAACCCATTCCAGAGCTTCACCACCCTCCTAGGGAAAAAGTTTTTCCTAATATCCAAACTGGACCTCCCCCATTGCAACTTAAGACCATTGATCCTAGTTCTGTCATCTATTACCATTGAGAACAGCCTAGCTCCATCCTCCCTGGAACCCCCTCTCAGGTAGTTAAAGGCTGCTATCAAATCCCCTCGCACTCTTCTCTTCTGCAGACTAAACAAGCCTAGTTTCCTCAGACTCTCCTCATAAGCCATGTGCTCCAGCCCCCTAATAATTTTTGTTGCCCTCCGCTGGACTCTCTCCAGTTTGTCCACATCCTTTCTGTAGTGGGGGGCCTAAAATGGGACACAATACTTCAAATATGGCCTCATCAGTGCCAAATAAGGGGGAATAATCACTTCCCTCTATCTGCTGGCAATGCTCCTACTAATGCAGCCTAATATGCTATTAGCCTTCTTGGCAGTAAGGGCACCCTGTTGACACGCATCCAACTTCTTGTCCACTGTAACCCCCAGGTTCTTTTCTGCAGAACTTCTGCCAAGCCAGTCGGTCCCCAATCTGTAGCTGTGCACTTCCCTTCTAAGTGCAGGACTCTGCACTTGTCCTTGTTGAACCTCATCAGATTTTTGGGGGCCAATTTTCCAATTTGCCTAGGTCACTGTGTATCCTATTCCTACCCTCCAGCGTATCTACCACTCCCCCCAACTTAGTGTCATCTACAAACTTGCTGTGGGTGCAATTCACCCCATTCTCCAGATCATTAATGAAGATGTTGAACAAAACCGGCCCCAGCACCAACCCCTGGGGCACTCCGCTTGTGTGACTGGCATACTTTTTCCAAATTGGCTGGCCAGGCCTGACATTCTTGGTTTGAAATCGGACTCCCTTCTCCTAGGTGAACTGCTTCCGACAACTAATGAGCCCCATCTCCCAGAGCAATTGGTTATAAGATGCCAGACACCAACCCTCCTTTCTTCCACTTTCAGTTAGGAACACCTCTGGCACAAAAAAACCAAGTGGTAGGAGGCTAGCTGTCAGGCTATATATTAAGCCAGCTGCCTGAGGCATTTTCTAGGGGGAAATAGTTTATAGTGTAACCCACCTCAACTGTGAAAGCTCCTTAGGCTAACATATATCTGTTTCACGTAGCTAAGTATAATTCCATTTCACTGAAAACTAATTTCTTCCAATGTAGCCAATACCCAACTTTCAATGAAATTTAACTATAAGGAAAATTTGAAGGGTAAAAAACAAGAACTTCTTCACAGAGGGATATCTCTTCCTTATTCTTGCTCTAGATAGGATGCAGTCAAGAGGTCTCGTTCCTAGATAAGGTGTCCATATGCCTTTATTATTTGTTAATTGCTGGCAGTGTGCTCTGTGCAGAACAGCAACAAAAGATTTAATCCTTTGCTCAAGAAATTTACCACTGACCACTCCGATCCAAGAAAGCACTTAAGCACATACTTCACTTTGAGCATGTGAGGAGTCGTACTGATTGCACTGGGACCCCCACTGAAATGATGGTTTAAAGGCTTTCTTGTATCAGGACCAAAACAGAGAAAAAAACAGTGCACACTAGGACATCTAGTGGAGGTTCTATCTTAGAGCATTTTTATGTAAGATGTACTGGTGCCAAGAGGGGTATTTTTTGCTGTGACACAGAATATTTGCAATATCAGTAATGGGCATGATCCTATGAGATGTTCAGCACCTCAAATTTCAAGACCAATGGTAGCTCATTGCAGATTTGATTCAACTGTCATAGAATCATAGAATATTAGGGTTGGAAGGGACCTCAGGAGGTCATTTAGTCCAACCTCCTGCTCAAAGCAGGATCGACCCAACTAAATCATCCCAGCCAGAGTTTTGTCAAGCCAGGCCTTAAAAACCTGTAAGGATGGAAATTCCACCAGCTCCCTAGATAACCCATTCCAGTGCTTCACCACCCTTCTAGGGAAATCACTGCTGAATGCACAGTTTTGAAGCTACCTTGGACTTCTTGCCATCTACATGCTCTTAAATAAACAGAACATTGTAATTTCAACTACATCATTTTTTTCCTGATTGAAGAAAAAGATATAAACTTCCTGATAAAGAAGGATGTAACATTCACAATGGTGAGGCTCTGATAGACATTAAGTCCTCAAATAACAAAAGCAGACCTTGGTCACAAAGAGTGAAAATCTCTTATGTTGTTAGAACACAATTCACCCTACCAGCCTGAGAGAGCCCATCCTTTGCAATTTTCCACCTTAAGAAGGAATCAGCACGGATTGAATCTGATTAGTAGGATATAATTGGTGTCCACATTATTATCTTGATATTATCCCATTCTCCGTCTCCACCACCTGTCTTTCTCAGCTATCTGTTAGGTCTTGTATTAAGGGCCTCATCCAAAGGGAGCCTTTCTATTGATATCTCTGTGTTTTACATTAGGTCCTTAGACTGTAACTTGTTTGGGTATGTCTACACTGCAATAAAAGACCTGCAGCTGGCACCCAGAGCCCAAACTCCAGCCCCAACACAAAACTCTGTACTGCAATTTTATAGCCCCGTGAGCCTGAGTTGCTAACCCAGGCCAGTTACGGCTGGGCAGTGGGTCTTTTGTCACAGTGTAAACATACTCTTTGGGGAAAGGACTATGACTAACACAATGGGGCCTCCACTCAGCAGAGATGCTAAGCAATAATGCAATATCAGTGTGAAATAATCATATCATCTCACCTGGGACACCTGGATTTTACACTCACTCAGCCATTATAGTGAAGGCAAACAGCAGACGAGAGAGTGTGCGTCCCTGATTATTCCCCTACATACTGTGGAAGTTATTAAACAAAAGCACTCCCCTAGACTGGAGTACAATACTTTGACTCAGTTTTTAACCTCGGCCCAAAGCCTAACGCTTTAAAATAGCATTACCATATTGTTCCTTTTTTCAAAAGCATAAAGTAACAAAAAAAACCACCTTTTGGAAATGGTGTGATATAGACCTTCTTGGAATCAAGCCACATAGGCTAGGGTGGATACAATTCTTAATCATGTTTTCTAGCTGCAAAGTGAGCATTTTGGGCTAAATCCTTGTGTCTGAAACGAGTAGTGTGAAGGGTCGATACGCCATCATGAGAGAAGATCCTTATAGGGGTTAATTAAAACTGGAAAAAAAAAGATCAATCTCATTGATTTTCAGACAGAGTGTCAAAGGCATGATGGTATATTTCTATTAATAAAGTTTGCCATAGAAGTTTTAACAATTGTTCATACAAACTGATTGGTAGGTAACACAACTGAGTCAGTCTGGTATTTGCACATTCTACAGACACTTTACTGCAACCCAAATTCATCGTTAAGGTCTTCTGGACCTGTAGTTATGGTATAACCTTTACATCTGAATGGGAGTTAAATGATCAGGCAACTTTTTCCTTTGTAACTAGCTCTTTTTATTAAAATACATTTTTTATTAACTTAAATTGTCAGCTCTTTGGGGCACGGACTGTCTTTTTGTTTTGTATTTGTACAGCACCAAGCACAATGGGCTCCTGGTCCATGACTAGGGCTCCTAAGTGCTAAGGTAACACAAATAGAATCATAAAATCATAGAATATTAGAGTTGGAAGGGACCTCAGGAGGTCACCTAGTCCAACCACTGCTCAAAGCAGGACTAACCTCAGCAAATGAATACAATAATAAGTGACATCTAAAATTGTGGGTTCAAAGTATTATTTTTCAGGACTTGTGAAACTTGACCGCACAAAGCATATAGGTGTACAATATTTCTATCTATCTATTTTAGGGCTAACACCTATAAGTGTACTAACACCTATCAACACATTCTCTGGGCAGCTTGCCTGCAAAACTGATAGCCATACTGTAGTCCCTAATAAATTTCATGGAGTCTCTGGCACTCCTCCCTTTTCAGGGTAAAAATTCTACTTGAAGTGGGGGTTTTGTGTTAATGCAGATGAGAATGCTCAGTGTTTCACAAATACTTAGTTTGCATCAATCAGTAATAGAGAATGGGGTTCCAAAGACAGAGCCCGAATAGTCCTGCAACCTGTATTCATGCAAGAAACCACACCTGCTTCATTTGCCTGTGTAGGCCATACTTCTGTGAGTGAGGATTGCGCACACGTGAATTGACCAAGAATGACAAATTTTGTTCAGAAAGAAGTATATTTTCAGAAAGTTATGAATGTGCACATCATGGAAGGAAACTTAACTAGGACCTCTGTTACTGGTGAACACAACAGACTGACAATAGAAACAAAACCCAGTAAAACCCTAGGAAACTGTCAAGTGTAAGGTCCATTCTGGAATTTTACTATTACATTCACCATAAATCTGGCTTTATACAGACTGTGTATAAACAAACAAACAAACAAAGACCACTGCTCTCCTAGAAACTCAGAGACTTAGGTGATAGACAACATTATCAAAATATGGACAGATAAAGAGAGAGAATCGAGAAGTTCTCAGGAGAGAGAAAAACAAAACAAAACAACCAAGAGAAGCAGCTTTTCCCAGGTTTGTTTTGTCATTATTAGCCTCGGGCAAAATTCAGTATGAGGCATCAACAAACAGTGAAGCCCTTCAGCTCCAGAAGCAGATGGTATACTGCAGGAGAATAAAGGCTTCAGCGAAGCTGGCTCTGGGAGTACTGGCAGAATTGCAAGCATCCTGATGGCAAAATGACTGACAAACTGCTAGCCAGCGCATCCACTGGATTTTGATTTCAAAAGAGACAATCAACCTACAGCAAAGAGAGAAGAGAACAGCCACAACAAAAGAGAGATTTGAATGGTCTTCCAGGGATGTTAATTAAAGAATTCAAGTTCTCACAGGTGAACAGCAGCTGTGTACTAGTTTTGGTGTTGGTATAAGTGCTTACATGGCCACCTTAGTGTGCTTAGTAAATGGGCTGGTGTATAATTATGCTTTGGGCCCCGGTACTTGAAGGCTTGGTAAAAACTCAACTTTAAAAAAAAAAAAGAACTTGGACTATGTAATTAGACAAACGAGGGGTGCACACAGCATTGGTATTGGCTAGGCATACGGGGAGCTGAGCTCTCTGTTGCTCCCTTAGCATCTGTTTAATTGTAACCACTTCCTCCAAAGCCACCCACCCCCAGTTCGTTTTGGTCCTGTTTGATAAGTGGTTTATATGACCTCTGGGTCGAAGACTCTCCTCTTTTTCTGTTCAACACCTAGCACAATGGGGCCCTGATCCCTGAAGCCATTTCTGGAATATAAATCAGTAATACAAGGTCTGAAGCTGCATGGAATATCCTCAAATGAAGAAGAGCCAAGCCAGTGTGTGGACTCAGGCAGGCATCTAGGCCTTCTATTGAGTGTGGCATCATGTATGTTATTGTTGACATGGTACCAGTTCCTTGAATTGTCCCTTAAAGCAGCCAATTGATCATTTACTCCATTACACTATTTATCTGAATGGAAGTCATTGCGCCACAACCCATGCAACCGTGGACATGGAATGGAGGTGTTCAGTTAATAGATACACAGTCTATCTACGGATACACAGGGTAATTCTGCACTGTCGCGACTGCAGGGAGCAATGCTGCAGGATTCATTGAGTGGGCTGTGGAGACCCGCTCAATTGATCCTGGAAGTGCTCTCCAGTCGACGCCGTTAACTGACCCCTCCCAAAAGAAGTACAGCTGAATATACCAGAGGGCGTCTCCCATCGACACAGCGCAATGGAGATGCCACGGTATGGCAATGTAAGTAAGTCGACGGGCAGTGTAGCAGTGTGGCAGCGTAGACTAGGCTAAAGTCCATTTAGCTAGGCTTCTCCATTAGCACATCAAATTACACCAGCATCCTGGTCAATGCTTCTATACGGGAGATTCATAGAAAGGAAATGAACAAAAATAACCCAGTGCATTTTCTGGTAACACATATAGTACATTCACTCCAAAGAACAGTATTAAGGTTGCAAAGCCAAACACTCAAAAGTTAAGGAAATGCCAAAATTAAGATTGCCTGTGCAACCTTAAATCAGCCACCCACTCTTTGTGCAAATACATTACGAGATAGTCTTTAATTACATGATCACATACTTTTCTTTCAACAGGAAAAAAGCTGTAAGTGTATTTTTTTTACATGGGCAAAACAATGTATTTTTCCCTAATCTCATTTCAAGAAATGTTTGATCCATTTTGGTTCAACTATGCCAAAAAAATTCAGTCTGAGGCAGAATGGAAAATTTCAGTTCACACTGTTTAAGGACAGGTCTACACTGGAAGCGTTACATCAGTATAGCTGCACTGATGTAGCTGTGCCTGTGTAGCGCATCTGGTGAAGAAACTCTATGCCGATGGATAGTGTAATTACTCCACTTCCACGAGAGCAGAAGCTATGTCGGTGGAAGAGCGACAGTGTGGATAACGCTTAGGTCTCTGTAACTCGCATCACTCATAGGGGTGTCTTTTTCGCACCCCTGAGTGACATAAGTTAGATCGAGTTAAGCAGTAGTATAGACCAGCCCCTAGTCTTTCAAAGTTATAAGCAACTGAACACAGGATCTTATAGAGGGAAGTGTCAGTGAAGCTTAACTACAGGCATCATCGATATTTCAGTCACCCAATACTTATGAATATTCTCATTAAACTCTATTGCTCAAGAAGAGATTTTCATTGAGTCACCCTCCATTTCAAAGTGAACATAGATAATGATAAAAGGCAGGGTTACGTGCATATTTTGCACCGATGTCACATGTACAGTCACAGCATCCGATGCCTGTCATTCCACTCTTAAAAATGGCAGGCCAGTGCTTTTTCTCTAGAAGATGCCTAGATTTACAGATGTCGCATCTCAGAAAGCATGATGCCTCGGAGATTTAACACTCCTTGAGCACTCCTGTGTATTGATTATATATCAGAATGCCGCTCCATAGCGCCACTGACCCAAGATTGATACACTTCATCCTGTTTATGAGACTCTCTCTTGTGGTTCCCAATTACCCTGCAGCAAACCACACTACAGTCACCCAGGTTATACAACAGTAGCACTTGGACTGGGCTCTTTGCTACTTCTCTGCACAGTGAATAGTGCAATGGCCATGTGGCCCTGGTCCATTATTGGGGTTGCTACGTGCTACGATAATAACCATCTTGGATTTAACAATACAACTAATTAAACAAAAATATGAATGTCCCACTTGAGAGGCTCCTACTGGGTCAAGTAAGCAGTTTGTCGAAGTTCCCATTATTACAGACGCACAGCTTACATCCGCTTCCCACTCTTCTTTTTACTTCTACTGCTCTTTTCCTTATTTCAAGTGGTTTCTCTCTAAATCAAAATGGTGCGGTTAAATAACGATGCCGGTCTAACTCCACAACCCCTGCTTTCTGACTAACACAAGGCTGCAGACTAAGTTTGCTCAGCGCATAACACAAAATAGACCACATTGTTAACACCTTACTTCATAGCATGGAACTAAGTGGGTTTTTATAATGTTACAACCTCAATAAATGCTTTGCACCATGTTCCCCTCATCTGCCAGGCAAGGAAAGAGGTCTTTCTTTTAAAAAAACCTCTCGGAGCTTCATGTCTAAAATGTGAGAAGCTACGGTGCTGCTCCTCAGCAGAACTCAGCATGATGTGTGTCCCTTTTTAGGGAAAGTGTGCCCACTCCATACATGCTAACAAAATCGTTCTGCATGACTCATTTTCAAGTTGAATTGTCTTGATAAATAGATTGACTCACTGCAGAATTTAACTATGCACTAGGCTCGATTAGTGAATTAGGCCCTTTTGTTTTGCTCTAGAGTGCTGTCAAGAACTGTAACAGCTTTTCTGATTAATTAAGATGGGATCAAAGTTATTTCAAAGACAAGGAGAGTTTTTCTTGCAACTTTAGAAGGATCCATATGATGTGGATAAAAATAGATGGAGAGACATGGCAGTGACTCAAACCAAGTTAGAAAGGGGAAACAAATCACTCTGCGGCCATTACTATCTATGCAGAAACGAATGTGGGGGCCCATCTCTTTCATTACCCTGATTATACCCAGCATTCAAGTAAGGCACTGAACTGGAATTTGAGAAATGTGGGTTCTGTTCCCAGCTCTACAGAGACTCCCTGAGTGACTTTAGCCAACCACTTAACCCCCAATCCTGCAATGATTTATGCATGTATATAACTTTAGTTGTGTGAATAATTCCTTTGGCTTCAATGGAAGTACTCATGTGTGAGAAAGCCTAAGTGTTTTCAGTTACGGCCTCAGGTCTCTCTGTGCATCAGTTCTCTGTTGGTAGGCTTGAAGGATTTGATTTTGGGGCTAAATGTCGGTAAACGTTTATTTCACCGTACATGCCAACCAATAAAAAATATTTCTATCGATAATCGCAGAAATGTGCAGATGGGCAAAGAAAGAAAAAATGCTGCTTAAAAACTTCTTAGAGTCCCACCTTAATGTGTATAAAACACATTGTTATGCTGCTGTTAAATAATTATTATCTGATCCTGTCCCCTCCACATAATTTCCTGCAACCATGAAAATTTAAAATAAATAAAAATCTAAAAAAAAATCTTAAAAATAAATTGACATTATCCATCAAAATTATGAAAAAATTAAAAATCAACTTCTGCCAGCCTCCCCAGCTGTAAAACGGAAATAATGATCCTTCCTTTCTTCCACCTTTTGTCTGACTAGTCTCTTTACACTGTAAACTCTTTGGGACAGGGACTGTCTCTCACTGTATTTGTACAGCACCTAGTGCAGATGGGCTCTGATCTACACAAGGGCCTCTAAGTACGACGGTAGTAAAAATAAACAATAAATAATCATAATAATTAATGTATGTTTGCATAAGACTTTTACATCATCTCATTTTAACAGGTGCCCAATCTACAGAGAAATGTGGGACTAAAACCGATAAACGATATTATGACTTGTTCTAGTCCTTGATTTCTTGAGCTAGATGATCACTATTCGTAACTCTCCCTTCTCTCACAGAGGCTATTCCTTTCCCACCTTCCACTGTCCCCTGCCACTGGTCCTTTGAGACAACCTCCTGACAAATGTTATTTGAAGAAAGAACAAGAAATCCACAATGTGTCCAGCCATTGCACAGCCCCCTCTCCCCTATAGACCATAGCCTCTTGTTTGTTTACTGTTATCCCCCCACGTCCTCCTCATTTGTTTTGCCTTCAGTCTAACCCATCTCTTTTTATTTGCCCGTGAAGCATCACTCCTAGGAATGGTGCTATGTCAATAATAAATAATAACACAGTGCAGCACCAACTCGTTCAGCAGGCAACTTCCTCTCACCTGATGTGAGACATGCTCTAACTCTGAATGTCTTTACTTTTGCCATTCGACTTCCTGGTATTCTAAACCCCCCCTGTACTTTAATTCTAACGATTCTTTTGTTTGCGTTCTCAGAACCACATACTTTTCAAAAAATGAATTTCACATCGGGAGTTTAAGGGTTAAAAATCAGTGAGGCTAAGTGATTAACACATGATCCTGCCGCTCCTCACAACATAACCTGAGAGAGGGGGCAGTGGCAGGCCAAGAATGAGACAGGGAATGATCTTAACGCTGGAGTGATTTCTCACAGGTGGCCGGAGCATGGACAAACACAAACAGGAACAGCAAAGAAATGAATCAGAAATGGAATTCAATTTCTTGATGCTGCAACTGGAAGGTACATGACAAATGGAATGGAACAGAGAACACAATGAAACAGACTATAATATATTTGCAGTTCTCCTCAAGGGGTGTAAAACAGCATTTTTTTGTAATAGCTTTCTAGTGACAAGTGTGTAGCTTTTGTATCCTCACCCTGCTGAATCATTTAGCTGCTCACGTACTAGATGCTTATAAATCCCAGACTTGCCAATGCCCCTTCAGACTAGACTCCAAATTAATTATTTAAACATAGCGTGTCTGAGATTTTGGAAATGTGACATCATGAGAAATCGCAGCCTGAAATACGGTGCAATACTGTGCATTTATTCATAGGCCCTTTGTTATATTCTAATGTATTTAAAACTGATAAACTTTAAAACCAAATGGAGCTGCATCGCTTTAACCAGCTAAGGATCTGTCCTACGATCTGCCAAGGATTGCCAGCAGTGCCCAACTGTTATGCAGGTGGGCATGGAAAGTTAAGGAGAAAAGAAGTCAGCCATCAGGCATGTAGCGATTAAACTCAGCCATTAAGATTGAGTGAATTGAATCTTTGGCAACATTTAGCCGAATATGATGAAGATGCTGAGAATATGACGTCTTGTAAGAGTATCTGGCAAACCCACGTGTGGTTCATTTAATTTCCGCATAAATAATCACCCCCAACAAATTAGTGTTAGCAGCTAACCAGTGTCTTTAGCCAAAGACAAAGCACTACAATGAAAGTATATGCCAGTCAATTATAACACAAGACATACATCAAAGAGCTGTCTGACTGCAAACAGAAAGCAGGTGGGATCCTGCCAACATATCTGGTCAATCGTCAGCTCTAAGGGCGTATGTCATAAACACACCAGGAAATCAGATCTATAGAGAAAATGGGGGTCATTTCATCAAAACCAAGGAGGCCACAGGCAATATGTTTCTTGAGGACTTCCAGAATGCTACTGACAATTCTGCTAGGCTGACAGATGTAAGATGCCCACCCAGTCACTGACAACAAAACCACCAGGGGCACCATTCACAAGATCCAGCTCAGAGAATGAAGGGGACCCTACGGATGGAACTGTTGCAGGAAGAAGAAGCGTCTGTGTGGTCAGAAAGCCACTGAAGTTCAGAGACAATAGTTACTGATCGATATCCAGTAAGAGGCAGAGTCAGGGAGCTCAGAGCATCAATCCTGACTTCATCCTTGACGTTCTCATGTGTGTTTTATTAACTGGCGGGGCTAGTCTGTAGTTCTTGTTGTTAGCTGGCATTATGTTTTCTTTGCAATTGATTGCCGAATATAAGACTAGCCAGAGGAATCGGCAGATACTCACCCCATCATGGGATATGTCAGGTAAGCAGGGATCGAGAGATAATATTCAGTCTTTTACCAGCACTCCCATGGGTTAGGTTTGCTATACAAGAAAATCCCAGTTGACGCCAATGGGATCTGCAGGGGCTCAGCACCCCCACAGGATCAGCCCTGGAGTTTGTTGTTGCCTAGGTAACGCTCCTATCCCTTGCTGGTCTTGGAGCAAAATGTGAGTGTGGCAGGTAGGCCTGGATCCCGCAACATAGTCTCATTATAAAAACATCAGACACTTTTCTTGTCAGCACATCAGAAGATTATGGTTGAGATTTTCAGAGGTGACAAGAGGATTTAGAAGTAAGATTAATGGGAGTTGTGTATCTAAAGCCCCTAGTAGTTGTTGCCCTTGAAAATCTCACCCTCTCTCCTTGTCTGTGCCACAGAGGACAAGTTGTTTCTTCACCAGTTTACTCTCTAAACCCCTCATATTACCTTATTTCCTTAAAATTAGGGACCAAATTCTTCCCTGGTGCAATTAATTTCACTTAAAATCACTGGATTGATAGTAGGGATGAATTTGGCCCAATATTTGTATAGCAGTTTTGATATGAACAAGCTGCTCTTGTCTAATTAACGTAGTTTAACATGACACATCAATAAATCAAGCACCAATTGATCATACGCTATTCAGTTCTTAAATATCCAAAAGGCATTAGCTAAATTCCCTGAGTCAGTATATAGTCAACCTGAGTAATGCAGTTTCTATGATTGGAAATTAATGCAAGGGCCTTGCAATTCAGTCCTGAGCAGGCATTTAACACCCACTTACAATCACTGGAAATTTTGCATACCAAAGAAATGCAGGATCAACCCTATGAGATGAAAAATCCAGAGTTAGGAGAATGAAAGGGGACGCCTCTCTACCCCAGGGGCCCAGGATCAGCTGGGTGCAGCGAATGGTCCGAGGAGGTTTGCTGTTCCTTGATCCTGGGGCTAGCTGGAAGTTGGTTTGATCCTAGGTGGGATTTGGAGCAGCTCTAAGGTAGTCAGCAGTTTACAGGAGAGGCTGCAGTTGACTACCTCTCCAAGGGGCCATTTGCCAGTCCTGGATTGCTGGAGAACAGTGTACTCTGGCCACACCAAATCACCCCAGCCTACACAAGCGGACTGCATGAGCTAGTGGCTCTGTGATCCAAATGCTATACCACACAAGGATTCCCCTCTACTGGGGAAATCCAGTGGCTGGAGCAGGGCTAAGGATTGAGCCCCAAAACGTTTTCTTCCTTTGGACCTCATCTCCATCCTCTTGTTTAATCTGCTCCAAATCTCTATAAAAATCCCAATTCATTTTGCTTGCTGAAGAAAAGCAGCTCATATTTACCAGTCTTTTTTAAAGGAGGAGCACACATCTATTAAACATACAGCTCCAGAAAGGAATAATGCTTTCCTCCACAGTTCCACCCACAGTTCAATATCCTGGGTTAAGTTCTCATTGTGCAATTTACACCACTCCAGTAAAATCTTCACCCCCATTCAACTCATCAGTGAATTATTTCTCTATTTAAATGACTGATCTCAATTCTGCTGAGTAGAAAACAAACCTGTTGGTACCAATAAAAAATCTTCTTTCAAAGACATGAATCACCTCTGCCTCCTACTGCAGAGGATTCAGGGCTCAGCTCTGCAAAAAGAAATAAGTTGTCCTTATAGAATCATAGAATCATAGAATATTAGAGTTGGAAGGGACCTCAGGAGGTCATCTAGTCCAACCCCCTGCTCAAAGCAGGACTAACCTCAGCTATATCATCCCAACCAGGGCTTTGTCAAGCCTCAGCTTAAAAACCTGTAAGGATGGAGATTCCACCACCTCCCTAGGTAACCCATTCCAATGCTTCACCACCCTCCTAGTAAAAAACTTTTTCCTAGTGTCCAACCTAGACCTCCCCCCTGCAACTTGAGACCGTTGCTCCTTGTTCTGTCATCTGCCACCACCGAGAACAGCCTAGCCCCATCCTCCCTAGAACCCCCTTTCAGGTAGTTAAAAGCCGCTATCAAATCCCCCCTCACTCTTCTCTTTTGCAGACTAAACAAGCCCAGTTCCCTCAGCCTCTCCTCATAAGTCCTGTGCTCCAGCCCCCTAATCATTTTGGTTGCCCTCCGCTGCACTCTCTCCAAATTGTCCACATCTTTTTTGTAGTGGGGGGCCCAAAACTGGACACAGTATTCTAAATGCGGCCTCACCAATGCCGAATAGAGGGGAATAATCACTTCCCGTGACCTGCTGGCAATGCCCCTCCTAATGCAGCCCAATATTCCATTAGCCTTCTTGACAACCAGGGCACACTGCTGACTCATATCCAGCTTTTTATCCACCGTTACCCCCAGGTCCTTTTCTGCAGAGCTGCTGCCCAGCTCGTCGGTCCCCAGTCTATAGCTGTGCATGGGATTATTCCTTCCTAAGTGGAGGACTCTGCACTTGTCCTTGTTGAACCTCATTAGATTTCTTTTGGCCCAATCCTCCAGTTTGTTTAGGTCACTCTGTATCCTATCCCTACCTTGCAGGGTATCTACCACTCCCCCCAGCTTAGTGTCGTCCGCAAACTTGCTGAGGGTGCAATCTACCCCATCCTCCAGATCATTAATAAAGATGTTGAACAAAACCGGCCCCAGGACCGACCCCTGGGGAACTCCGCTTGTGACCGGTTGCCAGCTAGACATGGAGCCATTGATCACTACTCGTTGAGCCCTATGCTCTAGCCAGTTCACTATCCATTTTATAGTCCATTCATCCAACCCATACTTCTTTAACTTGCTGATAAGAATACTGTGAGAGACAGTATCAAAAGCTTTGCTAAAGTCAAGGTATATCACATCCACCGCCTTCCCCACATCCACAGAGCCAGTCACCTCATCATAGAAAGCAATCAGGTTGGTCAGGCATGACTTTCCCTTGGTGAATCCGTGTTGACTGTTCCTGATCACCTTCCTCTCTTCCAAGTGCCTTAAAATGGATTCCTTAAGGACCTGCTCCATGATCTTTCCAGGGATTGAGGTGAGGCTGACCGGTCTGTAGTTCCCCGGATCCTCTTTCCTCCCTTTTTTGAAGATGGGCACTATATTTGCTTTTTTCCAGTCCTCAGGGACCTCCCCCTGTTGCCACGAGCTTTCAAAGATAATAGCCAATGGCTCTGAAATCACCTCAGCCAACTCCCTCAGCACCCTCGGGTGCATTGCATCCGGCCCCATGGACTTGTGAATGTCCAATCCTTCTAAATAGTCTTGAACCTGTTCCTTCAGCACTGCGGGATGTTTGCCTCCTTCCCATTCTGTGCCACCCAGTACAGCAGTCTGGGAGCTGATCTTGTCTGTGAAGACAGAGGCAAAAAAGGCATTGAGTACCTCAGCTTTCTCCACATCCTCCGTCACTAGGTCGCCTCCCTCTTTCTTTAAGGGGCCTACACTTTCCTGAATCTTCCTCTTGTTGGCAACATGCCTGTAGAAACCCTTTTTGTTCCCCTTCACGTCCCTTGCTAGCTGCAACTCCAATTGTGCTTTGGCCTTCCTCATTTCATTCCTGCACGTTCGAGCAGTGTTTATATAATCCTCCCTAGTCATCTGACCAAGCTTCCACTTCTTGTAAGCTTCTTTTTTGCGTTTAAGTTCGCCAAAGACTTCTTTGTTAAGCCAAGCTGGACGCCTACCATATTTGCTATTCTTTCTGCACATCGGGATGGTTTGCTCTTGTGCCCTCAATAAGGTCTCCTTAAAATACAGCCAGCTCTCTTGGGTTCCTTTCCCCCTCATATTAGCCTCCCAGGGAATCCTGCCCATCAGTTCCCTGAGGGAATCAAAGTCCGCTTTTCTGAAGTCCATGGTCCGTATCCTGCTGTTCCCCTTTCTTCCTTTCATCAGGATCCTGAACTCGACCATCTCATGGTCACTGCTGCCTAGGTTGCCACCCACTTCTACTTCCCCTACCAAATCTTCCCTTAGCCTGTCTGCAAATTGTTTCTCTGTCCCCATAGGTTACACACTTCCTTCTTTTGATGTATCAGATAACACAGAATGTTAAGAGTAACATAGAAGGCTATTGATACATGAGTGTATTATAGCTAGCAAGATACAGTTAAATAATGGAAAAGGCAGGATGGATAAAAATCATTTAAAAAAAAGAGAACAATTGGATTTTTTAAATTTAAATTATAGATATTTGAATAATCTATTTAAAAATATGGCAGGCCTACACTTACTTAATCTATTGAGATCATTTAAACTAAATAATAAATAATATTAAGTAGTAGGTATTTGCTGTCAAAGATGGTCAAATCACTGAACTGGTGGAAGTCATTGGCTAAGCACCTGGAACTAGAGTTGAAGTGCTAAACCACCTTTTGACAGCAGTAGCCTTTGCTGCAGGTGCAGAAAGAATATTTTCTTCATTTCAGTTTATTAAACCAGTTCAATACAATGACTAATTCATTCAAAATTAAGAAACCAATTGGGAGTTGAAAAGCAGGAAAGCTAGTTTTCCTCTTCCAATCTATGAATACATATTTGGTATGAGAATCATAGAATATTAGAGTTGGAAGGGACCTCAGGAGGTATCTAGTCCAGCCCCCAGCTCAAAGCAGGACTAACCTCAGCTAAATCATCCCAGCCAGGGCTTTGTCAAGATGCAGCTTAAAAACTTCTAAAGATGGAGATTCCACCACCTCCCTAGGTAACCCATTCCAGCACTTCACCACCCTCCTAGTGAAAAACTTTTTCCTAATATCCAACCTAGACCTCCTCCACTGCAACTTGAGACCGTTGCTCCTTGTTCTGTCATCTGCCACCACCGAGAACAGCCTAGCTCCATCCTCCCTGGAACACCCTTTCAGGTATTAAAGGCTGCTAACAAATCCCCCCTCATTCTTCTCTTTTGCAGACTAAACAAGCCTAGTTCCCTCAGCCTCTCCTCATAAGTCTTGTGCTCCAGCCCCCTAATCATTTTTGTTGCCCTCCACAACAAAGAGAAGAGGAGATCTACTCTACTACTTCTAAAATCCCGAAGGACTTTGTTTCCAATCACCGTCGCTTTAGTTCACTAACTGTAGAAGATGTTTGTTTGGATTTGTATACATGGCGCTGGCTAAATGCATTTGATGGACAAAACTGTAACGTGCTATAACGAGTTGTGCTCTGACTTCCATGGAGACCATTCTTGTCTGCACAAGCTAGGTAGCTTTCCGAGCAAGCCAGCAGGATCTAAGTGGGACCGTTAGAGCAGAACACGTTACAACACTTTACAAATCACACCCTTCAAATGCACTCTGTTGCTAAGTGTAGATGAGCCCTTTGTTTAATAAATCAGTTAGTTTTAAATGCAAAATATATTTTGATAAACTTTTTTCCTTATGCCTCCATCACACGTAAGGTAGTTTTAATTAATTAATAAAAAGGAGATGTTTTTGTATGTTTTAAACTGAATTACAATTTCCATCCAAACAGAGCTTGACACAAATAAAAAATAAACAACTAGTCATCATCTAGTAAATAACAAATGCATTATTCGCCATTTTCTAACATCATAAAAAAGGTAAAAATTAAGAATCACCATAAAAATAAGTTAAGTTATATAATTTGATTTCCATCAATCCATTCTCCTGACAAAGGGTGCCAGTAGATGAAGCTCAAGAATATGTAGCATAGTTCTTGAGGTTGGCAGAACCAATACAACTTCTAGTTGTGCATGGGAAACGGCTTCCAGTGAGCCATGCCTTACATAAGTTTTACCGACAGAGGAGATTGATTTCCAATATCAGCACAGCCGCTAACAAACTTTCTCCTTCCTCTTGTTTAGGTTTTCCCTTAGCACCCATTGGAATTCCTACAACTTTAACATTCTTTTACTTAGACTCATTCTCGATACTCTCAAATCTTCTGAGCAATGTTACCTTTGAGCTTCAAGTTCTACTGAGGGATTCATGGGCATTTTTTGACAATATGGTTTTTCTTTAAATTTCAGCCACATCTAATTTATTTTTCAGTGGAGGTTTCCTACCAGTCAGATTATTTGTTTTAGCATCTAAAGATTTAACAACATTAAATAAAGTGCCAAGACACTGGAACTCCTCTGGGACAATGCAAATCCCAAAGTTCAGAGCCAGGGACAAAATATTCTCAGTTGGGGGATCCAGGTGTGCAACTTTCCTAGGAGTTAACATAAATCCAGTCTGACCAGACTCAGAAAGCGCTGCAAAAACCTCCTCTTTGATAAAGCTTTTCCACAACAACCAGAACAATGTTCACCAAATCAGTCGTGCCTCTCTTTCTTCATCTTGGGGGCCGATATAAAGATCACAATCTTTAAACAGTGCTTTGTGATTCAAACAAATGAAGTACAAGGCAAGTGAACATGCAGCTTTGACTTTTCTAACACTGCAGGAATCTGTTCTAGCTGTTCCCAACTTCTATAGAAAAGGCAGGGGTGGGTCAGACAGGGCAGGATGCAGTGGCTAGCACGGCCCTGGTGTCTGGTGCTTGATTCCATTAGAAATCCCTGAATCTGGCATTAATCCGATTAGCTGCAAGTCTTTGGATTCCTTCGCGTGTGGCAGGTAATGCTTCTCCTTCTTGCATTTTAAAAGTATTCTTAACACACAAGTACTGTTACCTGCTGGACACTTGCTTCTAAAGACTAAGTTAGGCCTGATAAATAATATCCTCTGTATTCCACAGTCAAAGAAAGTGAGACTCAAACAATGCTTAACTGTTGCTTGACACATGCACTCTCTGCTCTTTTGTACGTGTTCACATGAATCGCTGTATTGTTGGTTATTTTCCTTTTTGTTGCAGAAAAGTGCTGGTATTTTTTTTTACATCCTTTCATCACTTTGTACATTCTCTTTCAATGTCTGCCCCATCAGCCTATAGGACATAAAAAGTGAATTGATGGCAAAAGATTCCAAACATTTTGTTCTCTTAAGAAAGAAACTTCACTGAACCAACATTTGAAAACACAATGAGCTGGTTTCCGATCTTTCTGTCACCACTTTTACCCCAAAGGAGAATGTGGACATCACAGTAAATTATATTCCTGGAAATACTGCACAGCTAACACAAAGTCTCTGTTCCCAGCCACAGATGCAAGAGCACTTCCCCTTCAGATAGGGTCACCAGACGGGAAGTGTGAAAAATTGGGACAGGGAGTGGGGGGGTAATTGGTGCCTATATCAGGAAAAGCCCTGAATATCAGGACTGTCCTTATAAAATCAGGACATCTGGTCATCCTAACTACAGAAGATGGGTTATTAAATCTTGACATGGCACATGGACCGCAGTGACCTTGAGAGCACAACTGATTGTATCTCATGAATGTGTCAATTGTGCATGGTGTTGAAGGGTGCATTAATAGATCCGATCCGTTTCTGATCACCTTGGAATTATTCCAAGCTAACGAAAAGAGTCCAGTTCAGCAAGCAGACATGCAAACCACACAAGAAAGCACTTTTCTGTGCAGTCTGAGAGATCAAGGGTTCGGATTCAGATTACTCATGGGCATCTGAACGTTCATTACATTCATTTGGATATCACAGGGGAAAGTTTTAGATTCCACATTTTGCAAGGAAGTAACAGCTGCAGCTAAAGCAAGATGTAGACTGGTACATTTGTGGCAAACGTATTCCCTTGTAAACCATTGCTGCTGCTACATCTCCAAAGTAAAGTTTGCTCCACAATCTCTTCCTGCCAAGGAAGAGATTTGAATATATTTGGAATGGAACAGATAGGAAAATAGAAGGCAGACAGGAAAAGCCACCACAAAATTCCCATAGCACAGCAATAGTGAAGAAAAAACAATGAACCTGCTCAGATAGCAGAGGGCATCATTAGCTAACAAATGCATTTTCAACTGCAAGATGGAAGGATGAACGTAAGAGGGATAAATCAGCTATGCCAGCATGGACATTTGGTCAGATAGCTAGGTCAAGACGGGAAAAAAAAAGAAACCTAAAAACAAAAGAGCCATAAGGATTTCTTAAAAACAGGAAAATGGGACTTGGAAATAACATAGTAAAGCATTAGGAGGAATGGTAGCAATTTAAATTTTCAATGGTACACTAAGTTCTTGGGAAAGTGGTCGCCAGCTGTGATCATTCTCTCTTTAGCAGACTCTGTGCCAATACACGAAAACATTCAGGTTCCGAGAATACCTGTAATGACTGCGAAGTGCAGATTTGACCACAATAAGTCATAAAGATAGGGTGACAGCAAAAACTTTCCAAATGAAGATGTTAAAAAATGTCTGAGAAGACCAGCATGTGGTCTAAACGGCATTACTGCCTTTCAAAGCCAGCAATTTTGTGGGAGCAGTTTGTCTTTGTTTGTTACAGAGGTGAAACATCGAGCTTTGTGACAATAAAAAGTCACTAAACAAAAGTGCCTTCAGGAGAACAATACTGAATTTTCACTGTCTTTGTCATCTAAAATAGTAGTTCCTCAGATTTTGCATCAGACCTATTGTATGGACCTCGTTCTGACAACATCCTGGTTTTACACCAATATAACTCCATTTAGTTCATCAGAATTATCCGGATGTATACCAAAATATCTGACATTAGAATTTGGCCCCAGATTTTACGTTCTGCAAAAGACTCTGGGCTGATTCTCATGCAAATCAAGAATAACTCAACTGAGGCCAATGGAGTTACACTAGAGTAAAACTAGCCTAAATGAGAAGACAATTAGGTCCCAAGAAGCCAAATGGCTAGAGCCAAAAAGTGATCTTTTTATTTTTGCCCTTTGGAATTCCAATAAAAACAGGACAGTAAATTCAATTCAGTGCCATCTGGAATGAGTTCGTGCAATGCCCAACGAAGCCGCAGAACCACATCTGGAGTGACACAAACACCGATGGAAGTTATATGTCAGATGCAAAACAGATACAAGGGACAATAGGACTGGAAGTTGCACCTGTTTTGCATTCAGCGGCTGTGCAGAATGGGTAGAGCTGGGTGAACATGGGGACATTTTTCATGGAAGTTTCCCTGAAAAATTTGTCCTTTTTATTTCCAACAAAACATTTCAGAATTAGAGATCTGAAACCGAACACAACGTACAGAACAGAGGTGAGAGACGCTGGTCAAAGCAGGCCTTTCTGAGCCTTCATTTACACCTGGATCATCCTTAGTAGGTCAAGGTCAAACTGAGCCCAGATGTAAACAGGAACAACTCCAAATGAAAATAATGATGGTTATGCCTATTAAACCAGGACTGAATTTGGCCCCACGGAATGCCCAATTGGACTAAGTTGCATTCATTTTACACATCCCTTGAATGCCAAACCAGTGTGAGTTACATGACTGTACCACTTAATGTGCAGTTATACTGATTGGATGGCCAATTGACATGCAACCTGTAACTTAAGCCACCATTTATGTCACTGGTGACTTCTGTTCAAGCCATTTAACGGAATGCTCCTCTCTAAAAACAAAGGAAGAGCTGCTTTTGGTGCTTTCATGGTGTGATGATGACAACACACAGCTGCTGCTCTCCATATGTACACACGAGTTCATGATAATATCTGGAATTCCATTCTAGCACATATGGCAAAGATCACATCTACACAGGATCACGTCTGAACACAATCACTGCAGTCTTTTCTCCTCTCTCTCCTTTTTTACTCTGGTTAATAACAATGAAATGCAAACAAACAAACACAGCCCACACACAGCCCTGTACGATAAATGAATGTTAAGACAGGGAAACTGAAATTAATGAAAGCCACGACAGTCCGAAGTTATGGATCCCATTGCAAGCCCTACTGCACATCTATCTGAAGTCAAAGACATAACAATATGAGCAAACAAACCCGATGGGACTGACTCCACCACCCTTACTCCTACTGAGCTGTTACACCCCAAGGAGTTCCATTTATTGTGGCTGGGCTGCTCACAGAATGAAATCATCCCAAAATGAGTTATCTTACATATCAATCTTATATATGCACAATGGGTATGAGTTATGGTTGCTCTGGGACCATAATTTCACTTTTCCTTGACTTCTGCTTGTGTAAATCTCTGCTGGGATGTTGCATTAGATTTAAATTGATTTCAAGGTATTTATACCACATTTATACTACATAATGACCACCCAGGATGTGGGCTACAAGAGGACACACAGCTCCTCCTTACACCAGCAAACAGAAGGCAGAATGAGGGCTAGGACAGCATGCCTACCCTGGGGCACATGGGGTGCCAGAACCCACCTCAGGCCACTGTGGGAGCTACCGAGACCTTGGCTGCGGAAGCACATGGCACGAAGCTGTGCTACACATCCATGACTCAGAGCAGGTGGGAGGGAAGCGGGCAGAGCCTTGGGTCCTCCACGCAATTCATCAGGCCGTACAGCTGAGCCAGCTGAGGGTGCGTTGCCATGGTATAGGACAGCAGCCCATTACTAGACCCCAGAGCAAGGGGGAAGCAGGAAGGACACCGGACCTCAGTGGGGGGGGTCTCAGGTACAGCATCCCCAGAGCTACATCCGAGCCCTTACGCTGGGAAGAGGAGGTGCGCCCGCCTGCTCCGTATGTGCATATTGGGGGGTGAACTTGGTAAGCTGTGGCACAGCACGGCTCGCCCTTCCCGAGACTGGGCAAGGGGCGCTTCGGGCCATCCTACCTTCGCTCCGGCAGAAGGCAGGCGGGCTTGCTGAGGAGCCGGGCAGCGTCTGCCCATCAGCTCTTGTTCATCACACCGGGCTCCAATACGATGCCCAACACGGAGAGAGCTGCCACACACGCGGCCTGCACGGCGAGTGGTGGGCACAGCCTGCTGCCAGGACTGCCCAGGAGACGGGTTTTGACTGAGACACCTAAATTCTCCCAAAGCGTTCTCAAGTCCCGGGCGGGACACAACGTGTCACTTCCCTTCGAGGGGATCAGAATACACCATCTCAGCAGGCTGGCACGTAGCAGCGGCAGACCCCAGGTCCTGCCTTCTCCCTGCCACCACCCACCCTCTTTTTGACCTGAGAGGAGGAACCGCTTGGTAATAGCAGGACAGCTAAGGGCAGGAGCTGCTATTCCAGGCTGGGCAAGAAGGCTGACAGCTGCTACTTCTGTGACAGAACTGGGGACATGCCGCGCTGAATGGCTGAGTCTCCCCAGAATCACACAATCCCCAGCTCTCAAAAACGCACGGTTGCATTAGACGGGGCCTCTGCTCAGCCTGCAGTAAGATTAACTGCTCTAGTCTTCTTTTAAAAAAAGGCCAAAAGGGGAAAAAAACCAGTGACGAGAGACCTCTCTTTGAAATCCAAACAGCCAAGGCAGAAGGGGTGAGGCCCTGGGTTCTTCCCCTCTGCAGTAGAGCGACGTGCTGGACGTGGCTAGTTAAAGCTCGCACCGATAGCTGCAGGAGGAATTTTAACAGTGATTTTTCAGCTAATTGAGCTTAAATGAGCAGCGCATGTGAAAGAAATCACAGCTTGAGGCCCAGTGAGCCACATGCGTGACTTGAAGCACATGAGAATTGCATTGGCCCCAAGGGGCCGACTCACGTACTTAGCCGTTTCAGTGCTTTGCTGGATCCAGGCCTTCTATGACAATGTTCATCCCCAAAGCCCAGGAGGTTGATACCGTGCCACGGTTTGGAGCCCCGAGGAGGGAGGCAGGCGCTGCACCGGGCAGGAGTACGTGTGGCTCCGAGCAGACGAAGTCTGAAATCCCGCTCGCTGAGGTGTCTTGGTGAGAGCAGACACATCAAAGAGCGTGCATTTGGCTTACAATACGATTTGCACAGCAGGGCTATCAATTCAAGGTCTTGCCTCCCAGACCAGAGAGGAGGCACTTGCAGATACTCACAGCGATGCACAGGACTACTTCTCAAAGGCTGAGATGGTCCTGTCCATTCTGCCAGTGGAAGGGACGGAGATTCCACCACCTCCCTAGGTAACCCATTCCAGTGCTTCACCAGCCTCCTAGGGAAAAAGTTTTTCTTAATATTCAACCTAGACCTCTCCCACTGCAACTTGAGACCGTTGCTCCTTGTTCTGTCATCTGCCACCACTGAAAACAGCCTAGCTCCATCCTCCCTGGTATCGCCTTTCAGGTAGTTAAAGGCTGATATCAACCCCCCTCATTCTGAGGAATAGTGTCGCCTATTCTTGTCAACACGCTTTTTCCATTCCATGTCCTATAGACCTATCTGGAGTATGGCGGAGTCCTCCCATTCTGCTGCACTAGGGAATTAAGAAAGCTGGCAGCTTATGTGGTTGGTTTTGGAAAACTATTGCTTTTTGGAAAGATGTAATGGGAAATGGATTTTACTCATTTAAACAAAGCTCGTCAATGAAAATCGCCCAAGGAGAAGGTGACAAGAGTGAACAGAATAAAGAGATGAAATAATTTATACCATTATGGGAATTAGGAGTGAATAGAGATTTCAGAGGAGACGGATTCTCTTGTTGGTTTCTTTGCCCTTCATCTTGGTATCCATGCCTAGCCGCCTGACAGCAATTATTTGGTCCTGTGCGTCGGAAAGCTCTTAATCAGAGCTGAGTGGAATAAGTAGTTTTTCTTTCTGAGGCCTCTTCAGGAAAAGATTTATGAGTAGTGTAGCAGCTCTGATTTTGATGAAGGATGGCAGTTTAGGCCAAAATTAATCCAATCCTAAATGATACTTAATAAATCAGCTAAAAATGCAAGCTCAAGTCCTTAGACATATTCAAGAGAACCTTCATTTCTGACTTCTTAAATTGAATTGCCCTGAGGGTACCCTGCACTTTAACCAGTGAGTTAAAGAAACATTCTGACGCTAACCTCAACCACTAAAAGTAGCCTTAAAAAGCTCCCCTTGACATGAGAAGGTAATTACTGTTCTGCAGCAGGACGGTGCAAAGGTGAGGTAGGTACTCCTTAGAAAGGATTGCCATCCCACAGGGGGATACTTCTGATCAAAACAAAAACACGGGACCAAACACCGACGTCACTTGACATTTGCTTGTTCGACACGTTCTCGGGACCTGGCCCCATAAAAAAGTAGCAGCTGCAAAGTTATAACTCCTTTATTAGCATAGCTTTTAAAAGTAACACAAAGTAAAATTCATCCCTGGAGGCTCAGGGCCTGGAAATTTTAAATCCTGATATTGAAATCCACACGCAGGCAAAACTCCACAGATGGGGCCAGGGCCCCAACTGGTGTAAATTGGTGTAGCTCCATTGAGGTCAATGGAGCTATGCTGATTTACATCAGATGAGAATCTGGCTAGCTGATTTCAGTGGAAGTGACATACACACTAAGGCTGTAGACTGGGTCCTTAGCTTTTACTATTAAGCAATGCGAAACTGAGCCAGCTCTCTGTGAGGAATGCAATTTCACAGGGATACTGCATTTCAGGGGAAAGAGATCTACCACACAGCACCTCATGTGCTGGGTTCATTACTCTGTGTGCGATCTCACAGTCTTTCCATTTGCAAACTCTATTTTCAGTAACTTTTAAGTTTGAACTGAGTGCACAAACTTTCCAATCAATCTGCAGTTTTGCATTCAGAGTTGGAATCCAGGTGTCAATTCAGCTACACAATGGAATTACACCAGTGTAAGACTGGAGTAAATGAGAGCAGAATCAGATTCTCTCAAACCAAAAACCTTGTATTGTTTTTCCCATTCAATTAGTCATCAAAAAAGTTTGCTTTTTTAAAGTTATTTTACAAATTATTAACTTTTTTTACTTACTCATCCAACCAAAACCAGAATTCGAGCAGTTAGGGATGTTTATTTTGTACCTGTCCCAATCAAGCAATATTAATTATGTTTGAAAAATTCAATCTGACAAATGTCCATTCAGTGATATTACCTACTTGCTAGTGGCATGCAAAGAAATTCTAAAATTCAATATCTAATGTACTTCAAAGTTTTGTGCACATGAAGTGACCGTTTGGAAAATGTCTGTGACTGTCTGTATGATGAAATTGCATTATCTGGCTCCAACACGTATCCATATTCTGACCCTTCCTCTATGCCTGTGTAGGTAAAACAGTGGTTCTCCCTCGATTATCTCCTGTCTTCATTAATATACTTTCTCTTTTCTAGCCTCCCTAATTTTTGTGTTAGTCATCTAAAATCTCTCCATACTGCCGCAGTTAAAGTTACCAGTCTCCCAAAAGGTGCAGGAAACATACTTTATTATATATAAAGGCCAAATTCATCTCCAGTGACATCAATGAGTATCTGCATTGTAGTCAATGGGGACATGTAAACTGCTGACCCCTCTTCTGCTGAAAGTCCTGATCTGTGATGTAATTTGAATGGAAAGGAGGAAACTCAAGGACTGTTTAACCCGGCTGAAACATACAGACTCTGGGTAGAATGTGGGCTGACCTGCCTGTTGTGGTGTCTTATGCCACTTCGGGTTGAGCTCTGTCCCAAATAATTTTTCTCGCAGACACAAAGTTTAGTGCAGAACTTCCAAAGGCTGCTGCTGACTCTATTGACTCAGCAGGACCCTTGTTCTCCACACGTTGAATTAAAGTCTTTATTTTTTTAACGCGGTCTTCTTCCCTCGCACAGAATGGATCGGTACAGCCAGAATTACATATAAACAAGCCTATCTTTCCCATCCTTGAAGACATCGTAGCCCTTCACCGCAGAAGCTATTCAGCTACAAAAGACCCACACTATAGACCCCACTCACTGTCGCAGAGCTCCAATGGACACTCAATCCTCAGCAGATGTGAAACAATGTGGCTTCTATTGATTTGGCTTGGAGCTACACCCACTAAGGATCTGCCCCTCAAACTTACCTCACCCATGCCCAAGAGCAGAACAGCTTTGTGCACTGCATTTTCAAAGAGATGCTGCCCTATCAGAGGAATACAGACACATAAATTCACAGGGCCGGGTGGGGATTGGGTGGAGTCGTGGAGAACATGTCCTCAGTTAAGGAAGGACTATGCAGAACTGATAAGGGGAGGACACTTCCTACAAAGCATCTAGGGAGGCGCCTGACATCCTCAATCCTTTGAAACCTTTTGCTTATTTGCAGGCTCTCTTGCCCTGGGATCTGGATGACAGGACAGGTTTTCCCTG
Organism: Emydura macquarii macquarii; assembly: GCF_026122565.2. Lineage (NCBI taxonomy): Eukaryota > Metazoa > Chordata > Testudines > Chelidae > Emydura > Emydura macquarii. The sequence goes on from NW_027131688.1 coordinate 4,972,868, forward strand.
TTCTTCCCTAGAGCCTGAGGTGAACGTGAGACACCTCTGGTTTGCTGTGATCAGTCAGGTGAGCCAAAGCGTTCCTGGTGAAAACAGGCAGACCTATCAATGACAATTACTCTCACGACTGAGTAGGGAAAATTAGAAGGGACCTGCACATGGAGAATAATGTGCCTGCTGCTCTAAAGGAACGGGCCAAATGGGACATTCAGCACAGCACGTCTTATATTTTCCCAACCCTGCCTTGTGATGGGTAGAGGGACTCGGTGGGGACAATATGCAGGAAGACGCTTCCTTCTCTGCCCCACGCAAGCAGCATAGCAGGGTTTCAAACCAGCACTTTAGAAAGCATGAGTCCAGGGGGCTCTAAGGACCCAGCCTGTCAATCCTGGCGCGTGAGATGCGCTAGCGGAGAATGCATGTTGCTCTTTCATGGCACAACAGCAAGGTGCACTCCAGTGCACAGTTCCCCTGGATGTCCCAAGAATCCTGCCTTCCTCCGACGTCTCTGAGATCTACCTCATGCCACGGCTCCCCTTACAATAGGAGGAAGAAAGGTCTTGTATTAGCGCACGACTAGAAGGATGCTGTTAAAAAAGGGGGGAAAGATCTGTTTAAGGTAGCATCACTAACTAAACCTACCTCTATACCTGCAGTGCTGTGCAGAGCACCACACGTGTAGCTACACGCCACAGTGAAAGGCTCCTGCTGTAGGGAGCTGCTGGAGCCTTTCCGCACTGTCTCAGGCTTGCCCTGACACCTCCTCCCCGCCGGAGCCTTTCACAGCAGCGGGGAGACAGCAGGATGCAAGACTGCTAAAAACCAGCCGAGTCAACCTGAGAGGAACAGCTTGGGCGTTTAGAGAGCCATACCGGGTCTATACCCTGATGGTCAGGCATTTACAGCACTCTGCTCCACTTCTCTAAGCGCTTGCCTCACCGTCTACACAGCTATTGATATGCATGCTGAGCGTGTGAGGTCTGTCCTCTACATGCTGCTGTGTGTGTTCCCTAAGGAAATACGTTTTTATTAAGAAATGATAATATAGGTTTCCTAAAGGAATTCTACAGTGTAGTTACATCACGATATACTGATGTAGTGATGTGTTTCTTCAAGGAGGAGCAATGTAGCTCAGAGAGCTGAATATTTTGGGATGTGGCAGCTGCTAAGGTAACTAATCTTTTGTGGATAATACCGGAGAACAACGGTAAATTAGAAGGTGGTAAGACACTAGTTGCCCAGGGAAAGAAGTAATTTCGGAGGCAATAACAGGTTCCATGCTTGGTGGTGTATATTATTATGCATGTAATATATTGCTATTCTAAACTAATCACGTTTTCATGCGTTGGAACCAAAAGGTCAAACTGCAGTATGTCCCAATGTAATTAATATTTTGTTCTGATTTACCAAAGACTGGCTGCCTGGTTATTAATGTTTATTATTAACTATTAATGAGAGAATGCTAAATTCCTTAACCCATAACTACCAGCTTCTTTCATTTCATAATTGCCTTAAAATAGAAATTGCGTCAACCACAGCTTAATTTTAAAAGTCCCAGTGGGCTAAAAATAATGAACTAATCTACATTTATTGCAACCACCGACTTCAGATGGTTATTACACTCTTCATGCTGGGGGAGAAAAAAAAAGTTTCATCCCATAGTTATAGCTTAAAATGTGATGAATTTGCACTTAATTTAAAAACTGCAGTTGACAAAACAAAAAGTGAAGAAACCTAATCCACCAGAATTATCCCCTTGTTGCCTGTAGTAGTTCTGCTAACCAGATACAAGTGATGTTACAGATAAGGACAGAGCACATGGAGTCCAGATTGCTAGCTACTGATGAGGCTTTTTAAAGTCTGCAGCAGTAACTGGGACACTTGATGTAGGAATTGCTGCAAGTTGAAGGATGATTAAATGATTTACTTTCCCCTATGTGCGGAGAGGGCTAAACACCTTAGGGGATCAGTCAGATAGTTCTAATTATCTTTGTCTTATGATGACAGTCCATACAGTATGCTAGTGGAAGCTAAAGAAGTCAGGGCAATGAAGATTGATATGATACTTTGTATTTCACTGGAACCTTGCATTCAAGAATCCCAAGTTGCTTAACAGACAATTAGGTGAACCTCACAGGGCCACCGAGAGGTATCCATTTTGCAGAGAGTAAACTGGGGCACAGACAAATGACTGCCAAAGCCGCTCAGAGAGGCTTTGTCTACACTAGAAAGTTGTACTGTTGTAATGTATCAATATAGTTAAAGCAACAAACCCCCTTCCTCATGTGGATGCACCTATACCAGTGTAAAGGGCTTATACCGGTGTAGCTCATTCTCATAGGGAAGGAAAACAAGCTATGCTTGTATAAGGCGTCTTTATAGCAATAAGCATGGATAGAATATAACTGCGCATTCACACTACAGGGGGTAGTGATAGAACTATTTTGGTAAAAAACCAAACTTCTAACTGGAATAGTTATGCTGGGACAAAATCTGTGTGCAGAGCAGATCTGAGTCAGTGGAATGGAATTCAAAAATCTTGACTCCAAGTCCCCTGAAAATCCCTTTCTTCACTTACAAAAATCACATTTGATTTCCAGGATAGTCAATAATTCCTTTTAAGAACCCTCCGCACTCGCACCAGCGTCCCTCGCCTGTCAGAGTTCTCTCTGACAAGCTTCGTGTTAGACACACCACGTTACAAGAAATGGGACTTGTACATGACGACAACCACCGAGACCCAATAAGGCCTGTGGAGATGTACAGACCATTTATCTCACAAATACAGTGTTGGCTGAAACAAAGGAATATATGTCAGGTACTGTTAACTACTAATATGGACAGTGCTTGCTACGTTCTCTCAAATGGGAGGAAGAGATAGCTGCCGGGACACTTGTTCCAAACGCTGCTAATGCATCAGTTCCTTTGGATTACCTCAAATTACTTCTCAATTGTCACATGAATCCTACCCCCCTTCCGCTGCTTTTAGGACACAATGAACAATGACTGTTTTATTTAATACTTCATTTAAAATAGGAAAGCCTGTTTCCGACCCATTCTGTGACTGCAGTGAGCTCACACGTCAGCTGGGCTTGACGGTGTGGCTTTCTGCTCCTAAAACACAAGTTCCTAACAGCGGAGAAATCCCCAGTAGCCATAAGAATAGTGAGGCTTTCATCCTTTTTTCAGGCTCGCTGCTAAAGGCTGGCAATCACATGATTTTGAGCTGGTCTGTCCTTCCATCCAGCAGAAGGCACAGCTGCAAACCCAGCTCAGCAAAGCTCATCCTCAAAGGTACTCACGGGAGTTCTGATCGAACAGCCAGAGGCCCATCTATGATGATCCCATGACACCTGTAGATCATATCATTGCACACTAAACTGCACGTACTGCAGATATGTGAGATAGAGCCCAGGGCAGCCTGCCTCAACAGAAGTAGCAGTAGGGTTTATGGTTCTGATCCAGCTCCCATTCAAGCCAATAGGGCTCTTAATCACCTCACTGGAAGTGGGATTATGTTCCAGATCCCTGGCAGACTAGCCATGAGAAGCATGCATGAGTGTACACCTAAGAGACTGTGAACCACCCCTAAAGGAAAAAGAGCCCTGGAAGCTATTTTATGGAGAGAAGTTTGCAGCAAACAAGAGAAAAGAATGACAAGGCTGAAGCACAAAAGCTCTGGCATCCCCTTTCAGTGGGGAAACTGAGCCAATCTTCAGCAATCCAGCATTGAGAAATTTCAGCTGGCAGAGCACACTCTGAGAATCAGTCCACCACCACTCGTTGAGGGTTCAGTTATTTGCTGAGGCTCGAAATACTTACCCAACACTTATCACTCTAAGTCTAAGATGACAAAGCTTATTAGCCGGGTTGAAAAGTCAGTGAGACCAATTCTCCCCCACCCCCAACTCACTCCGGCTCAAATGTCACCCCCTCAAAGTCACCCCCTCGGCAGTTCAAAGGCATAAAGGAGCAGTGTACCGTTTACTGTGAATTGCATTTAAATACAACATTGTTAGTCAACGTGCTATGTAATAAATACTTTAAAATGTAAGTTATTACCAAAGCTGGTTGGAAGTCGAAAAATGATTGCTGAATATGTTAGTCAGTGAATTTCTCTGGCATTAATAACAACATATTTGCCAAATATATTATGCAGTGAATATAATTGCCAAATAGCTTTTGGCCAGTTTCAGAGCTAGTCATAAACCACTGGGGAAAAAACAAAACAAAACAAAACACTGTTTTTTCAGAATGTAATATATTTGAAGAACACAAGTACTATTACCATTATTAGTCGTACTAATGCCAGGAACTTGTCTAAACATAAAGGGGAAGTCAGTCATCGGCCCAGAGATCATGCAAGGCTGACAAAGAGCAGGAAGGCAAATAGAGGCAACATCAGGCCAGCAGGTGAATTGAAGAGCTAAGAACAGAACTTGCATCTCCTGAGTCCCAGCCCAGTGCCCCCTACTGCAGCTCTCGCAGTTAAGCCAGCTTACTTCCCACCATTCCCTTGCTTTTCTTAAGCCCTTCTTTCACTCCATTCCTATCATGTGTCATTGTGAGGTGTTTCCTGCTCAGTTGCCTTCAGTGATTATTTTCTCCTAGCCCTCCATTGTTCTCTTTATCTCCTATCACATATTTTCCCTCTTCTCCAATTTCTCCCCTCAAATTATTTTTTTCATTACTGAATTTCTCTGTTCTACTTTATCCCATCAATTGCCCCCTACCTCTGTCTCCGACTCCCCTACCAACATCCACTCACACCCTCACACACACTTCGGTAGTAGACCATACATAGGTAATACCCAAAGGACTAAGCCTACCAGCCACTGCCTATATTAAAGGTGGGGCGGGGGTTCCACACCCAGGTTAAAAACCAACCTTTCCCTATTCATCTCACCCAGCTGCTAGAAAAAGAGAGGGAGCTGGGGTCCCTCCAATAGATGTTTGGAGATAACATCCTAGAAGGGTCCATCTTTTCTATTTTAATGAATAGACGAATGAAGAAAACAGAAGAGCCCTTTCAATTTCTCAGTTTAAAGTGTTGTGGTTTTTTGGGTCTTTTCTTCCTTTATTTTTCTGCTGACAGTCCCAGCTCTCAAGTCTGTGTTTGTGGGAGTAGGACCATGTCTGTAAACATTGTCTCTAAAGGGAGCACTCCAAATCCACAGAACCACATAAACACAAACAAACACAAAACCAGTTCCGAGTTCCTCCCCGGTCTATGATATTCTAACTGGGCACATGCTTGGAAGCCTTCAAAACTCTTTTCTCAGAGAGTGTGTTGGGGCCTGATGCTGATTACTTTTTACAGTCCTTCCCATCATATGTGGGGGGAAACAGGTGCTATTCACAACTTACAGCAGCTGTCTCAGTGTTCCCTAATGTATCCCATTCTAAAAACACCTCCAGTGTCTTGCTGGTATACTCCCATGGAACTGTTTCCATTCTACAGCGAGGACATATAGAAATGATAAATCAACTATCCCTAAAATAGCTAGTAGGTGGATCTTGTTAGATTCCACCCACATTTCCACCAGACAGCCAGAAATTGCAGTTGTAACCCAAACTCATTTGCTGCTGTCCTGTGGGCTGATTAGGAAACAAACAAACAAAATAAAATCCCACACTGTTTTTAGAAAAAGCCGAGTACTTTACTGAAACATCCCTCTGCAGCATCGAGGCTTCTTGAAATATAGCATCAGGTCATGAGTCTTCTGTCACTTACACTGAGTCAGGAGCAGCTTCCCTGCGGTCCACTGAAAAGGGACAGCAGGTAAGTGGGAGAAGAATTAGACAGCGTTCAGCAATGGAGGGTGCCATGCATTCCCAAGGCAGTTCCCAGGGCTGAAGTAGGCAGACATGGCTGTGAGGAGGATGGTAAATCATTCCACAAAAAAGGATTCCTCTGACTCCATTCACATCACACAGTTCATGCCTTTCCTTCTGTCTCCATATTCACAAGTGCCTCATTTGTCACAGGCATTCCATGTTATTTTCACATCACAGCAGCAAATCACAGCGTGCACTGAGTAATGGCAGGCCATATGCATCTTCCACCAGCACTTTAGTCTCCATTTTCTAACCAGCCTGCTGTTACAGAGATCAATGCAGGAGACACATTTTACGGCAAAGCCCAGAAGGACTGTGTGTGTGCATGCGCACGCCTCCCTTAGACTCTGCTGTATATAGCTGGGCCATTACTGCTAAAAGCGCCACATAAAACAGCAGCCTCCATTACAGCAGTCTCAGCATCTGACTTCAGAACCTTTGAGACTCAAGACAGCAGCAGCAACTGTGTAACCGCCTCACTGGTGCTAAAATTAGTCGCCGGGAAAAATATATCTCAAAAGTTTAAAACACTCAGGTGTTTAGTGTGTTCTCTTCCAGGCCACAGTGAACTCCACATATATATAAACACACACACATATAATACATTTTCCCCATCGCTGCACCATCTAATCACCTCATTTTCTTTATTTAACCTCACTACCTCCTGGTGAAGTATGACAGGGCTATTATCTGCATTGCACAGAAGGGGAAAAGAGGCACATAGAGACTAAATGACTTGCTGAAGGACACACAGGAAGTCTGTAGCAGAGAAGGGACTCAATCCTAGATCTCCCAAATGCTCCATGACCACTGAATCAACTCTCTCTACTAGGCAGGAGAATTACACATATCAATGCATGGATTACCATTTGTTTTCCTTTAGCAGTATCTTGCTTTCGTGTCCACAGGGTGTAGAATGGTACCACCAGTGGCCATATCAACTATGTTACCCCTTGTCGATTTCACTTTGCTTTTCATCCTTCATCTCGGAAGGATTAGATTTTCATTGATAAAAATCAAAATTGACAGCTCAGCAAAGTAAGGGAAATGCTGCTTGAGAACTTATTGGAGTTTGATTTAAGGATGTTTACTTTGTATATTTTGACATGTGATGTTGACAATTTGTATCAACACCGCTTGTCAAAATACAAGTGTGTTGTAACGGTTATAAACCTGAAACTTTTTAAATCTGAACTTCTATGGTCATTAACTAATTATTGTCTGGCCCCTCCCCCATAATTTCCACAACTGGGAAAACTGAAACAGATAAAAATATAAAAAAAAAATGCTTACATTCTATAATTTTGCACAACTGTGAAAATTTGAATCAATATATTTAAAAAAAAAAAAAAAAGCTTTGAAATAAGGGGCTGCCGGGTCAGGCAGATGTGCAGAGTTGAGGCGAAGCGAGTCCCACTCAGATTTGGTATCGTACGGGCTAGATCCTTGGTGAAGCTGAGGAAAGGGGAAAGAAACGGTGGCTTGAAGACACTTCTCTGTTCCTCTGATCCTGGGGCTAGCAGGGACCAAAATGACCCTAGCCTCCCCTCCTGTGGCTACTCCTGAAATACCCATTATACCTAGGGGGAGATACCGGCTTTACAGCAGCCTGGATTCCTCTTCACTAGGGAGACCTCAATTGCTGGTCTGGGGTAGCTTTCAGCCAGGGTCAAGGATCTGGCCCTTGTGTATATGCGCCCCTGTATGTATATACAGTGAATCACACTTTCTTCCCCACTGATAAATTACCTGACAAGTTGAGTATTGCTGTAAGCAGGCAGAGAGTGAAATGCTTCCGGGAGGAGGGGGGACCTTTTCCTGCAGCCAGTCGGAGAGCACAGCAGCTCTTCAGTCCCAACTGACAAAAAGACTGCTTTGACCCTGAGGATTAAGCGGCCTCAGTTGAGTAGGCCCACAGCTGGGTGGAGGCCTCTCCCAATCATTAATGTGTCACATCAGACCAGGCCCAGGGCTGAGGATGTGTGTGTGTTGGCTCTGCTGTGTCTGAAACGCGTGTGCACAGTAGGGGTGTACACGGAGAGCTTTTCTTCTCCAGCCACGAAGCTTTGCGCCTCTTGTTGGCCACTCACAAGTGTCCACAGCCACACAATCACTCCTTTGTGCCTGGAATTTAAACCCAGTCTTTTTCATAATCCCCTGCCTTCAGTGCAAGCTCCGTTACTCTCCAGTCACAGAGACAATGCGAATGAAAGGGAGGCAGATGAGCTTCATGTCTCTTGATACTGCTCTCTGATCTCATTTGGTAAATCCCTTCCCTAAATTTAGCCAATGCAACCGTAAACAGAAAATACAGACAGTATATCCCCAGGCACCTCGCGGCGAGGTGAATGCTAGCCCCTTCCTGCTAACCTTTTCGCAGCACTCTTCTCTCACTTGACTTGACGGTGACTCAGAAAGCTCATTTACAATAGGCAAGGGGATTCACTTGCAGGAATTAACCTGTGATTACATTCTGTTCCGCAGAAATATACAGCAATGGACAACCAGTGCCATGTCCTGTGTGCATATCCCTGGGCAGGATCTGACCCCTAGTCAGTTAGAAACACACTGGCTATCTTTTATTTGATTTAAGTGCCAGAGACCATAAGTTTTTATTTTATCTTTGTGTATTGGAGAGATCCTAGGTTTATTTTCACTTTTTAAAGGTATTTACTTAGAATGAATTCCCTTTACAGCTCCTTCGGTCAGTTCATCCTGCCATTTTCACATCTGGTTAAATCATACAATGCCTCCTTTGACCTACTGGTCAGATAGCAGTTCTTTGCTCTTTTCATACCTATTAACAGCTTTCATTTTTGGACAGAAAGTCTGCTTCTTCTGTACCACGGATTCAGAAAATTAATGAGACCCTGATTCAGGAAAGTATAAGAACACAAGATTGCCCATAGTGGGTCAGACCGTAAGGTCTGAGGCCTTGTTTTTTTGGCTAAGCTTAGTTCTTGAGGTAAGCAGGAGTCATATTAGGAGAGACAGCAGCCATAAGCTAAGAAGCATGTACCACATCTTCACATTCATGAAATGACATCAAGACAATGTAGTATCAGGCTGTTAAGAAGGTGCTACTGTCCTAATAGCACCCACCACCTCCAGACAAAGAAACAGATCTTAAGATATGTAAAGAAAACTTCCTTTGATAGCATTCTGCCTGGCCTGGAATCACTTATCAACAGCTGTTTGGTTGTAAAATCTACACTTCTCATTGTTTTGTCTTTATGGTCCCTACTTCTCTATTGTTTATCTCAATGATTTCCCTTTGGTTCATAAATCGTTTCTGTCTGTTGCATAACTAAGTATACGCTATTTAAATCAACTAAGGTGGTGGGATCTGACTGTTTAAAGGACTGTTTCATAATGGGCTAGGTTTGGTGTTTTGTAGTACTCTAGTTTAATATGATTGGTTATGGTACGGCTAAGCAGGACCCAAGTTTTAACTACATAAACTGAGGTCCAAAGGGGAGTTCTTTGGAACCTAACTCCAGGACACAGCCCAAGAGCTGCCAGACTTCAACACCCTGCCAACCATACTGTGCAGAAGCTGGAGTCCCCAGCTGATCTAATCCTGATTGGCCACCAGGAGAAGTTTGTCTGCCTTATTGGGAGTGGTGAGCATTGTATGCTTAGCGTGTGTGTTCTGTTTTGGTAATTGTTAATAAAGAGAGAATAAGGATATTACTGTGTAAGGCTCGTTCACTGCCAAAAGACCCTGCAAGCCCAGGGAGAATTATGCCCAGAACCCTATGAATTGGGAAAGGGTGGGTACTTCAATTAACTAGGTTATGCCCGGAGCCCTACGGCCTGGGCCCTAGAGTGTGAATTGGGTAAGGGTAGGTCCCTTTCCACTGGAGCCCTATGGATTGGGAAAGGATGTGGTTTCCTTAAGTGGGTTATGCCTTTAGACCTCTGGATTGGGGTAAAGGTGGTTAATGAGACCAATAGTCCATCTAGCCCAGTAGCCTGTCTTCTGACAGTGGCCAATTCCAGATGCTTCAAAGGGAATGAACAGAACAGGGCAACTATCGAGTGACCCATCCCCTGTCATCCAGTCCCAATCAGAGGCTAAGGACACCCAGTGCATGGGGTTGCTCCCTGACCATCTTGGCTAATAGCCATTGATGAACCTGTCCTCCATGAAAGCATTTAAGCATATGTTTGCATCCATTCTTATTCAACACAGCACTTTAAGCATGCAGTTAACTTTAAGATTTCCTTAACTGGGGCTTGAAGTTAATCATTGTTAGAACGGGTCAAAAATGAGAAGTTTTCATGAAAAATTATTCCTGTTCATCATTGTAAAATGACACAAGTTGGGTATTTTTGACCTGTTCTAGCCATTTTATTCAAATTCCGGAAAAGGTAGGCAAGCAATCAGGACATTTTCAGCCCTGGGTGAAGTGGGCACTGATTTAAATGATGAGGTATTTCTTCTCCTTTTCAACTTGCCGAAGTGGGGAAAGCCTTGGGCGATTAGTAGCCAGTATTTAAGTGTATTTGATCTTGTTCTCAAACTCTTGTTTGCAAGTAATGCCAGCCGTTGGGAGTGCTGCACTGCACGGGTGGTGGAAGCTTTATTCTACCTTCTCCTGCCAGTAGGTTGGCCCACCTGTTTATTCTGGCCACTCACAACTAACTCTCACAGTTCAACTAGGGAATATATAATATCAGATCCTTGCAGAGAACTGCTCTGATCAATGCACAGAACCAAAAATTCCCAATAAAGGGCCCTGGATACCATTTCTGTTGTCCCAAACCCTTCTCCCCATCAAGGATCCCACAACCCTCCCTCCAGGCCTGTGCTTAGCTTCAGACCACTTTATTCCAGCTGATCCCTTTTATGTTCCCCTAATCCAGACTCTCTCGAATAAGCAGCGAAGTCTTTCAAACACAAAACAAACCCAAAGTAGTGTCCTCAGCCAGTCTCCAGTTGGGCACAGCCCCTTTTCCCTGATGGTCTGCCTTCCTATTCTCAAAGCAGCCACTCTCCATTGCTTCGGTGCCTCCTTCTTGTCTTCTTCAGCCATCTGCCACCCCCCTTACTCCTTCCCAGAGTACACTTCCTTATCTACTCAGAGGCACGACTGGGTCTGATGATCAAGCAGTCATATGTGTTGGTTCATTCTCCCCATCTGGAAGGAGAGATGGCTACGTCACAGGTGGGGCTTGGCCCATCTGCCCTTAAAAAGCCAACTACCCTGTGACACTGTCTAGTTAGGTTTTTATATGGCGATCCATCCCCATGGTATTTCATCATCTATAGAGAATTCTCACGCTCATACAGAGCTTTGGACTGTTGTTTTGATTTTGTTTAGACATGTTTGGCCAAATTCAGAAGGAAGTTGTAGGTCTGCCTCACCACAAGCCCATTATAACAGACAAGTCTCCTTTGAGACTCATTTATAATTTGTCAGGCCCACCCAAATTCAGACCCACTCACCCATGGGTAAATGTTAATCCCTCTTGCACAGTGGAACTTGGTCATCCGCATTTGACACTATGGAAGAGAGTCTACCCTCGGGTAACTCACCTGCTGAGGGGCCAGAAGAGAAGAGCGTAGCAAGAAAAAGAATTAACAGGTGGCTGTAAGAATGCATACACTGAAGCAGATCAACCCATAATTTAGCGTACATCTTAGACTAATTTAAGAGCCCCACCTGTAGATGAGTGTGAATAAATTTAAGGAAGTCTAAGTGCATTTAATGTACAATGCCTATTAATTTAGCCTGTTCAGTCCAACCCACAATGATTTAATAGGTAAGGACGTTAATAGAGTTGCCAATTTTGGTTGGACATATTCCTGGAGCTTTCATCACGTGACATAGTCTTTAATTAAAGATTAATCTTTAATCCCTGGAGACTCCAGGACAATCCTGGAGGGCTGGCAACCCTACACGTTAAGGAAAAATTGTATTTAGAAAAAAAATCTATGTTCAGATACTTCTGTGGTTGTGATTTTATCACATCTACTTTTCTCTTTGAATGTTATGGATAACTAGATTTTCACTACTTAACTGTCGTTGTGACCCAAAACACATTGCATCCAGCTAAGACGTTGCAACCAAGATTTTTTTTACTGAAAAAACTAAAGCAAACAATCATGGCAATTGGTCTGAGGCCAGCCTCCTCTGCACTGGAACCTCTGGGCAGCTAACACAAGCTCTCTAGCTAATCTCAACCTTTAGACAAGAGAGTAAGGAGAGAGGTGATGTCTAAGGTTTCACAGACTTTTCAGACTGTCCTATAGGGCAAGGAAAGCCATCCTGGTACATGCTGTACAAATCAGTGCAGTGCCAATAAAATAAATAAATAAATAAACAATAATAATAAAAGACTTGGACATATGCACATCATTGGCACGCCCCCATTCTTGTGAAACATAAAGATGGTCTACACTGGCGATGACAATCAACGTGAGATACACAAGTTATGTAATGTAATGATGCCCTCCCGGCGACGCTGCCTTCTGCTTTTCAGGGAGGTGGACGAATTGAGTCAACTGGTGAGCGCACCCTGATCGACTAAGCGGCTCTACACAGAAGTCTGCATCGATGCCTGTTGCCGTGGCAGTCTACAAACACCCATAGAGGCATGGAGTGAAGTCTCATAACCATACTGTCAACATAGTGGTCGCATCTTGCTGTTAGCCTAAAATCCCATCAATATGCACCCACTTCATCGCATGCTGCACAACATAGCTTATGTGCTGGGTGTCTACCACACCCCCTAGCCAGCAGGCCACACCTATTTCTTAGGCTCCTTATCCAGCATTCTCTAGAGAGTTAGGAATGTGGATGCTACCCTGGTGCAAATGGGGAGGAATGTCTTTGTACGCTCAACCTCTTACTTCATCTACACAACAGAGAGCAAGGAACTGCCTAGTAAACAATCATAGATCTTCATCAAGGTCGTTAAGACCAAATTTTCTTGACCCCCTCATATCTTAGAATACAGTTCCTTTTGCCTATGAGCCAGCATTATACTATCTATACTTTGGGCACACATAATATACTGTCTGAGATAGCTAGCAAGCAGAACATATCTTTCTCTCAAAGACCACTCTTAGAAACCATTAATTACGAGCCATACAGGGAGGAAAGCTGAGCCAAGTCCAAACTTCCAATGCATTGTCTAACTAAATCAGATTAGTAACAGAGCAGTATCCCCAGGCACTTTGTTCTAGGCCTTGAGGATTCAAAACTTTCCAAGGCATCTTGGTAGACTGACATAATTCTCTGCTTGTTTTAAGATACGGTGTGCACAGGAAAGAACTGACATCTAACCCTATAAGATCTAACTCTAGAACTCCTTTAAGTTAATACTGTTTCACCTTAAGGTTATTTTACCCAGGCCTGGAAGCAAAATAAAAATTGACAAAACTATCCAAAATCCTGCTATGGTGCGATAAGCAGTCAAAAAGCATTGCAATGACACTAAGGTTCGCATGTCATCATCTTATTCTCCAGAAAACTGTTCACTGCAAAAGTAAATTGGACATTTTAGTTCTACCTATAGATGTCCGTTTCCTTCCTTCCCACACCCCTTCCCCAGCATGGCACACACGAGCATACTCTGAGATACCAGCTTCACATGGATGAATGAATGAAACAAAGCATGTCAGTGTAGCCTACCTTTCTTCATGTGGTCAGCCACTGGAGAAGGACAGAGAAATATACCGGATCAAAGGGATTACAATGGTCCGTGCATTTAGGCCCTGATTCTGGAAAGTAGTCCAATTTAGGAAAGGTCTTAAACAAGGGCTTCAAGTATGGGGATTAAATCCCACTGAAGTTCTTTCCTGGATTGGGGTTTTACAGGGAAAAAAAATATATAAACTTTCCACACTTCAGTCAGAGACTGGGGGCTGCACCTCTGAATGTCACTTTTATAAAGGTGCTCAACTATAATTCAAAGACCAAGATTTTTAAGGGTATCCAGTGAGTTAGGGGGTCCTTGATTTGATGCATGCCCAAAATGAAACAAATCGACTTGATTTTCAAAAGTGTGGAGTGCCCGCACTTCTAAGTGAAGTTAATGGAAAAGGCAAGTGCTCATCACCTCTGAATATCAGGCACTTGGTGCATCAAGCTGGGCACCCTAAAACTATTTGTAAATAGTCAGTTACTAGAAAAGGGGGGGATTTGATAGCAGCCTTCAAATACCTGAAGGGGGGTTCCAGGGAGGATGGAGTTAGGCTGTTCTCAGTGGTAGTACATGACAGAACAAGGAGCAATGGTCTCAAGTTGCAGTGGGGGAGGTCTAGGTTGGATATTAGGAAAAATATTTTCACTAGAAGAGTGGTGAAGAACTGGAATGGGTTACCTAGGGAGGTGGTGGAATCTCCATCCTTAGAGGTTTCTAAGGCCCAGCTTGACAAAGCCCTGGCTGGGATGATGTAGTCGGGGTTGGCCCTGCTTTGAGCAGGGGTTGGACTAGATGACCTCCTGAGGGCCCTTCCAACCTTAATCTTCTATGGTTCTATGATTTTTGTAGGACCAATAAAAATTGTTCTTTTGCACTGCAAGAGTTTCCTTGGCACAGTTCTTTCCACCAGACCTAACGGAGCACCTAAAACCATTAGACACTTCTGAAAATTTCAGCCTAAGGCCCAATTTTTAAAGGTATTTATTTAGCCATTGCTGTGCAGACAGCGTTGTCACGCCTAACTGATTTAAGAGTCTAAGTCTCATGTTTAAAAGGGATTTAGGCACTTAGTTCTTGCTGGTGGGATTTTGGCTCCTAAGTGCCTAATCTTCTATGATTCTAAGTACTTTTAAAAATCTGAGCCAACAAGCCTAATGTTAGCCCCCACATGTGACTTCTTGGCCTAGACACTTAAGAATACAATTTTCTATGCCATCTAGGGAATTTGAGTTCCCAGATTTAGAAATCTCTGCAGAACTCAATTATTTAAAACAGTCTTTCCCCTTGTGCTCACTTTCAAAACATGGTTTGGGGTGGAATTCTTTGGATGGGTTTGCAGCAGGTCGGTAAAAGCACTCATGAATCATGTCGAAAGTCATTCTGCGGTCACCTAGTTGTCTTCGCACTAAGGTCATTTGGGAGCTGTCGGATTTGTGTGGAGAACTAATGACGTGATTTTAATCTCTAAAAATCAAGCACAGGAAAATAAACTTCTGGCTTCACACTAACGATAGATATCAGGGCCAGTCTGAGGCCATTCCGTAGTTAAAATGGAGCCCTTTCAGGTGCTGAGATTGTAAGCTATCCATTGTTATTAATACACCTGCAAAGTCAGAGAGAATGGGCCGTTATTTATTGTTGTTTGCCTGATCAAACATTTTTCTCTAGTGCATAATACAAGTTCGATTAGGCCCAACACACGTGGATGCAGAAAGAGGTGAAGCAAGGGCCCCTCTACCGTTTTTGCAACTGTGACAGCAAATTTCAAGGTTCACATATTCAACGTTGAAAAAAATCTCCCTGAGGGTAATGTGTTGATTCCTTCCTGATCCATCCAGGCCTTGGTTCCAATCACACTTTAGTTTTTGGCAGACTGCTTTATAAATCAAGGAGAAAGAGCAGATGTGCATCACTAGAAATAAAAAGAATTTCCAACCAGCTGTGGAGAAAGGCAACCCCAACAAGCTGGCATTTGCACGGAAACAAATTCAAAAGGCAAGTTTTTAAAATGAAACTAATGGAAAATCATTGGGGAGGAAGGAAATTAGTTACCTAAATGTCACACTCCAGAATGCTGAGATCATTTGTTTTTGAAATAAATATTCCTTTACAGCTGCTGCAAAAATATTAATTTTCTGGTAAAGGAAAAGCTTGGTTCCTACATTAAACACTTACGTATATGATTTGGTGGTAGCATCCAGACTTACAATGTGTTATTAGAGCTAGAATTACTAAAAGTGATGTGCAGACCATAAATATTTGAATAGATGTTATAGGCACAAAAATATATTTTATTGGCATCGTCATTTATTTATGTACCTGCAAACTCTTTCCGATATGCTTTGTCCTGCATCTTTTTTACATTAAAAAAGTAAAGCTAAGAAAAAACCTATTTGGGAGACATTTTTTTCCCCAGCTGTGACTATCCAGAATAATCCTGATATGGAGAATAAGGATTATTGATATGGCTCCTATCTCTGTAGCATCTGTGTGTCTCACCATAGCCCTGTGAAGTAGGAGAGTACTGTTAGCCCTATTCTACAGATGAGGAACAGAGAATTTAAGCAACTTGCCCCAGGTTGCAAAGGAAGCTCACGGCAGTGCAGAGAATTGAACCTGAATCTTCCAAATGAGCATTTCAACCATTGGGCCATCCTTCCTCCCTTATACGGCAGGGTGTGACATAGTTGTATCTAAAAGATCAATCCTTTGGAATACTGAGTCAGATTTCTCTGTTTATTATTACAGTATGTGCCTTGTATTCTGATATATTTGTTAAGGGAAGCTTCTGTGGTTGAGTTATTTTTACTGGTATGTAAAGAATGAATCCTTGTTGCTGAAAGGAAAGGCAATCTCTGACAGGCCATATTGTCAGTAATGATCCTTTCCATGTAGAACAGAAAAAGACATCAATAAAACCAATAAAGATGTCTTTAAAGTTTAATGGATGAATCCGAAGGTATGAGTCAGCAGGACAAAAGGTTAAATATAATGAAACAAATTTTCATGTGAAATGAAATGAAAATAAAAGAGAATCGTGACTTATTGCAAGTGACTGAGAAAATATTTTGAATCTTTGACCTTTGCTCTATCTCTGACCATTGTCAAAATACCGTGTGACCAGATTGCTAAACACGATTTGGAACAAAGTCATTGGGTGATATTACATCCTGAGATACATCGAAGCATCCCCGGCTGTTTGATGTCCAACTGCGATTTCTTGAGTTTTAAATCCTGCCCAACCCTATGAGCAAGATATCCTTCCCAGCCTTCTCTGCAAGTATCTGCTTTGAATGCCACAGGTGAAAATAGAAGTACGAAATGGGATACACGCCAGCCAGTTTGATTGCCATCACATTGGGTAAAATTTTCAAAAGTGACAAGGAGAAGCAAACTGAGCATCTGTTTGGGATATGTGATTTCCCAAAGCAAAACACACACCTCCTGTATCCATCCTTCAGGGGGACTGGTCCATTGGTGGACAGACAGGGCTGGATGCCAGCAGGTTTCACATCTGCCATGATCAGGAGCCCTGTACAGGTACTGTTCAATCCAGACAGATCAGTTTACGGTGGTCAAAGTGAATCTGAAGATTTTGGAAAGTTTTGATACGTTTAGCCTGAGCTAAGAACTGGGTCTTACCAGGTTCCGTCTCACTGCCATGGGTGGTGAGGGGGAACTGAGGGAGGGCTGAGGTCACACTGCCTTTATGACCTCACATGGGAGCAGGATGAGGCCCTGACAGACACTGCTAGTCAAAAAATCTCCCGGCCACTGTGCATGCACACCTAGAGTGGGATCTACACCGACATATATTAACGAAGACTGCCTAGAAAGACCTTACTATCAAACCTACTGGTCTTTGGTATTAACTAAAAGAGTTTTGGTGCTTAGCATTGTAGTAATAGAGTGCCTAAAGCATGGACTTGTACCAGGCCTGAGGCCTGAACCAAAGTCAGCAAAAGTCGGGCCCTGCTATGAAGCAAACGCCTGCTTCCAAGTTCATCTGGTACAAGAACTTGGCAACAATATGGCTGGTGTTGCTAAAACACAGACACTCCTAAGAAGTGCTAGGCACTGAATACTTGCATAAACACATTCCAGGAGGGTGATACCAGAACACACCAATGGTACAAACACACTCCCCGAAGATGATACAGGGACACACTGACCCCTCCTAAAGATAAGGTCAGGGTGACAGAGTGATGGATGAAGATGTTTCGATCGAACCAACAGGTACAAGGTACAGCGTGGTGACTAACCATGTCAGAGGGGCGATACGTAACTTGTTTGTATCAGTGTATAAAAGAGGGGTGAAGAGAGGGTATCTGTCTGGCTTAGGGGGGTATGGAAGGTCCCGCCGCTAACTGAGCTGGTCTATTGTAACAGGCAGACATGTCTTAGTACCCCCCGTAGAGTCCGCCAGTTGCTATTACTATGCTTCATTGACAATGACCTGGCCGAACACATTCGACACTGAACTAAGTCTGTGGTCTTCTTCGGCAGTTCGACTGAGGCCTGCTGTGACAGCTACCTGGCCAGAGCCAGTGCAGCACACTGAGGGAACACCCACACAGCCACCAACCGACAATAACTCCCCTTCCACCGGAATATCATTGCAATTTTAAACTCAAGATTGGATGTTTTTCTAAAAGATCTGCTCTAGTGCAAACAGGATTTCATCTGGGGATTATGTATTCAGTAGTGCTGTAGCCGTGTTCTTCCCAGGACATAAGAGACTCAAGTTGGGTGAGGTAATACCTTTTATGGAACCAACTTCAGTGGGTGAGAAGATAAGCTTTCGAACCACACAGAGCTCTTATTCTGGTCTGGATTTATGGCTTATTATAGTGATCTATAACCCACTAGGCTCCTCAGCCCCAGCTTTTTTATTCCCTCTATGGCCTTGTCCACAATATAACATTTTGTCGACGTATGCTATGTCGACTTCCAGCCACCGCTGATGTCCATTAAGGAGAGCGGTGTGGAATGTGTCCTCAGCAGGATCACTTCCATTGACCTAAGGGACAGTGTGGGGGGAGCTGAGAGACCCATCTCTCATCTCCCTACCAGGATACCCTCCCCGCTCCAGGTCCCAGCTGGAAGCATGGCAGCAGCCACCACATCCCACCCAGTCCCGGCTCGCAGAGGGCGGCAGCCGCCCACTGCCATGTCCCGCCCGGTCCCAGCTCGCAGCCGGGACCCAGGTGGCAGATGCCCCGGGCTTGCAGAAGCCAGGGCTTCTCGCCCAGATCCCAGCTCTGGCTTTTTTCCTCAATTTCGCTGCTCTAGCGGAGTGGTGAAATTGACAAGTATGACAGCCTCTTGCTCTGCCGACAAAAGCCCCACACCTTTTGTCAAGGTAGTTTTATTTTGTCAAGAAAACAGGGCAGTTCCGTTGGCGGGGGGTGTGACTGTGGTGTGTATCCTAGCACTATTTCGTCAACAAAAGCTGACTTTTGTCGACAAAACTCTCTAGTGTAGACCAGGCCTATAACTGGAGTGATGTTCACAGGCCACCTCACCTTGAATTATCCCTTGAAATATGTGCTAACTACTTATGCTAAACGACCTGTTCCACCTTGTATTTAGCTGTGACACTGTGCATACATTTCCCAGACCTGAAGAAGAGCTCTGTGTAAGCTTGAAAGTTTGTCTCTCTAACCAACAAAAGTTGATCCGAGAAAAGATATTCCCTCATCCACTTTGACTCTTTAACTCAGGGATGTCTTATTGTCTGTTTTATGCATGAGGTTAAACTAGATGACCCACAGTGACCTTTCTGCCCTCATAATTTATGGATATTCGGTTTTTTCCCCACTGAAACCTGAAGAAATGCCTTTTATTCTGGTTCACTGGAATACGCCACAATTCACTTCCAAATCTGTTTTTATGAAGGATTCTCTCCTTTTTTAACTCTAACCATATCTTTTCAACTCCCCATTCTGGAATATTTTGCTCTTCGATAAGCATTTAATGATCTTAAGCTTAACACTAAAAAATGGGCTCAACCATCCTTTTGAGATGAAATCTATTCCTGTAATTTATTAATGTTCTTGAATTTGACCATTATGAAATCTGTGGGCAAGAATCTGCTCTTTTACATAACTGTAAATCCAGAATACCTCCATGAATTTCAATCACTGACTACTTCGAAGGTAAGCAGGAGCAAGATCTAAGGTTTCTACATCTAATGAGGTTCGATCCCTCGATAGTGTGGAGGCAGAACCTCCTTATCTGGATTGCAAACTGAATTCTGAAGAAGAGTTTTCCCAGTGGTTATGTTGCATGAACACACACACATGCAGATCTTATCTCTTATGAAATCCATTCATTCTCTGATCTCAGAGGATAATAATACAACAGTCATTATTTTAGATAACAATAATCATTTCCAGAGACACCAGAGAGAGACACCAATAAAAACATCCTTCATCTTGGTTTTTTTTGGGTTTTTTTTTAAGGAGCTGTTGGGATATTGGTAATTTTGTTATCGCAATCATCACACTAGACACAATTTCCACGTCTACCACCATGCAGGGGAAGAAAACCTTTGTCAACCCACCTCATCCTTGATGCAACCATAGATGAAACAAGGTCCAGGACCAGAAAACCTTTCTGCCTCTTGTACTTCCTTTCTTTGCCCTGATAGTAATGAATAGCACAAGTGGGACAGTGGGAGAAAAGCTCAGCTCTGATGCAGCTAGAAAGAAACATCAAATATAGCAGAGACAAGACGAAAACTCAGAGGAGAAAGAAAAGAAGATAAAAGAGCCGAAAAGAAACAGAGGGGAGACCCAGAGGAAGGGGAAAAGGTGACTTTTGACATCAAGCTTCATAAACTGATCTCATGTACATAATTTGTACCAGGAGAGAGAGAGACAGGTTCTGCTCCCGGTTGGGGAGGTTTGTTATTTTTATCTTAAAGATGAAAAAAAAATCATCATCATCATGAATTACCCATGACACTGAGTGGGAAGGAATTGTGCTTTTATTGCATTTCATGCTGCATCTCAGTCACCTGCATGTGCCATTCATCAAAGCTCAAGGAAAATAGTTTTACGCTCCTCTGGGCTTCATCTCTCTGAACCCAAGTGCAGCTCTGAGGGGTGATCTAAAGTACTGGAGAGGGGAGAGGAAGCACAGGCATGCCCAAAATAGTTTGGCATCTCTAGCTGTCCCTGCAGTGAAGTGTGGGCAAGGGGACCTGGGAGGCCTTCTCCATCTCTGCCATCTGTGATCTGGGTCAGTGAGGCTGGGTCAGCAGAAAAAGTACAATATAGAAATTTCAAAAATTGAGATAATAGAAGCAAAGGATCACCTCACAGGTGAAAACTATGACCACCATCACTAAGGTAGAAAATGATGTGGATTTCTAGGTAGTGGAACTTGCAGCTAGCTGTGCATAGTGGTTGTACATGTATTCTGACCTGTTCTGAGGTTATGTCAGCCCAATTCAAAAGTCCAAAGACATTAAAAAAAGCCAGGAGATGATTAGGGAATGATGGGAAAGAGTACATGTAAATTAATTCTAATCATTACTGCTCCTTATTCTGCATTTATCCTTCATCTATGCTGCAACTACCTTCAGCCTCCATTACTTACATCCTCTTAAAGGCATCTGTTTTCTTCTTGTAGTCATATTTGTCTAGCATTATCTTACTGCACAGTTGGAAGACCACAACTACACTCCTACTGTTTTAACACCGAAAACAAGGCCCTGGTCTCAGTAACAAAATCAAGCTGCATGTAATATATCTATCTGCCTTCCTCAAGTATATGCTAGATAGAGAATTTTTAAAGATAAATTTTAAATTGAACCAAGGTGTTTGCTCTCTAGAGACTCTTTCGTCCTTGACTATCAGAACAAAGATATGATATATCTCCAGCTCATTCTTTTATACTATATTAGTTTTGTCTATGCCCAAAAGACACGGCAATGGAACAATATGTTATAAAACTTCTAAATCTGTATCCCAATGTTTTCATTAGCTGGCAATACCATAGCAGGAAATTGACCAAAAGACTCCAGCTCAATGAAAGAGATGCTTATAACAGGCAGACCAGTACAGTTGCATAGTTCACCATTATCAGAATGCTACTCTATAGCTGCAGACACAAGAGCCATGAACAAGAGAAGAAGGAAGAAGATAAGCTCTGGTAGAGATAATAAGAACAACGGGAAGTGAAATAGGAGCAGAAACCTAGACTTTAGGTTTTGATGAACCTTCCCATTTACTAAATTAGGGCTCATGACTATGTGACTTCAGACGGGACAATTCTGCACCCCGGAATTTGCAAGTAGATTTTCTTTTTTCAGTCAGGACCAGTTTAGTCTAGTAAAATTCTACACTTTGCTTGCTCAGTGGTGTGGCATTCATTCTCATCAAAGCAAGCGCAGGGAAACACCTGCCAAGATCTGAACCTGAAGATGAAACAAAAAGTAAATTTTCATGGCAGCCACTAGAAACCTTCCCTCCCCCACAAATCCACATTTCTAAAAGAGAGAAAAACTAAGACCGAAAAAAAAAAAATCTTGAATGGGCAATTATTATAAACCGGTGGCACTTAAGCAAGTTGCTTTAATCAGGCCTACTCACACTTTTAAAGAATTGGCAGACATTAATCAAAGTATAACAAATGTGCAGCTCCTTAAAGAGCTTTTATGGGCAGACTGGGCAAGTGGTTAATACACACACTGTCTGGCTCTTAGTTGTTGTCTAAGGAAAAACTGTACACCCCTTTGTGTACCAATAGTGAGGTTAAAACCAGATGTGTTTTGTGTAAAGTTTCTCATTGCCAATTTAGGGCTTGTCTACATAGAGCTGTGGTGCACACTACAGCGGGTGCGAACTGTAGAAGGTGCTAATGTGTTGCCCTCCAGCTGCCCTGTGTAGATCCTGCTGGTGCAAGCTAAAAGATACCCAATGCCAATTAACATCAGGAGTACATCAACACACAGCAGGTAACTTTCAGTTCACACCAGCCGTCTAAGTCTGGCAATTAGAACATGTCGAGGGGGTTATGTCGTTTGTGGATTTTTCACACCCCTAAACAACGTAGTTATACTCATGTAGGTCTGTAGTGTAGCCCAGACCTTAGATTTCCAAGTCCCTGACTATCTGCACGTGAGAAACCTAGCCATTCAAGTAACTTATTAGCAGACATTGTTTTTGCAGGCTACTTCTAATTTTAATTAATCTCTATATTCCTCTGAACTAAAATCCACTTTTTATGGAGTCACTGAATACTTAGCATGCCCTACAGAACGTGTCTGTGTTAACCTGGATTTTTTTCTTCCGGGGCAAAAGACCATTGGAAGCTTAAGCATAGAATGGGTTCACCTATGGGCAATGCTATAATGTTGACTAAATAGCAGAATAGTTGCATTCTTTTCTTTTGCATGCCTCAGTATTGATGCATAACTTTGCACTTTGTAAAATATATCTATAAATATCTCCTTCTGCAGTATCGGGTGAGCCACCCAACTGAAACGCGGGCAGGGCCTGACACTTAGAATCTGAAGTCCTACTCCATCTAGTTCCTAGGTTAAGCATAAAATGAGTGCTGAAAGAGATTTTCTTGAATTCTCTGACAACATTAATGAGGCCCACTGGATTCCCAACAAAAACTCTGGATTTCCAACTAACAGTTTAGTTTTGTTTAAGACCCTAGAGAGACCATTGATCCTTGAGCAGTTTAATGTACCTAAAGAAATTCAGCAAGGAAATCAAATACAATCCTTCTCTCTCCCCACTCACCCTGTATGCATATTATAGACGGGGCTAAATGCTCCCTTCATATAGATGCATGCAACTTCCATATAGCTCAGTGGGGAGTATTTTAGATTAGAATTGAGTCCGCTGGCTGCACTAAGCTGCTGGTTGAGCAATCCTCTCCCTCCCTGTATTCAATATTGCAATTGAAGGAGCCACGGCTGGGATTTCCAAGGGCCATGAATATATACAAACATTCATGCTGCCAAATCCATCCAGAAGTAAAGGGAACGAAATGGAGCAATGCAAGCACAGAGATTCTTCTCCATTGTCTTACGGTTCGTCCACACAGCAATTAAACATCCGTGGTTGGCCCAGATCAGCTGACTCAGGCTGGCAGGGCTCAGGCTCCAAGGCAGTAAAATTGCTGTGTAGACATTCCCTGTGAAGGGGAAGGGATCAAGAACCTGGGCTCCAGCCCCCGAGCTCGAACATCCACACCACAGTTTTTAGCCAGGCAGCCTGAGCCCCGTGATCCCAAGTCAGCTGACCCATGCCAGCGCATCTGTGCCATGGGTCTTTTAGTCCACTAGAGACGTACCCTTTTTTCTCCAGCATTAGCATTACTAAATATGGATAGGCCCAAGTAGTCAGCTATTCATCTGGAAATGATGTATGAAAACAACACCAAAGGTAGTATTGCTATCACATTAACATATCACATCGAAGAACCAATGAGATAAAGTTGCTTGGTTTCGTTAGTTAGCATTTGGTTCCTGATGACTGCATGAGGATGACCAACTTATGTATTGGCCTGTACAAGTGGGATGTGGCACTGTTAGTACAAGGGGCTTCAGACGATTTCATTGTGTCTTCCACAGCAATTGTCCTCTTGAATGCGAGTCACTTTTCTGGGTTGGCTAGCTGAAGAATGACTGCACCTTGGGCGGATCGGTTCCTTCAACAATGCTAATGTAATCAATGCAAACGTTAGTCTAGGAACTCCAAACCAGCCATTAACAAGCCAAAAGAAAATATAAAGATTCTGTTATTAAATGCGAGTCCAATGGGTCTGTATGAATGGAACCTTCTCCATTGACACTTTGCTGGGTGATAAGACGCCTGATAAAATGATCATTACTAATGTCAAAAGGATTTATTTTATATTGTTTTGTAAAGATACAGGGCCAGATTTTTCAAGGTGCTCTACTCTCATTTAGGCACTGAAATAAGTTCCCATTTTCAAATGAAGTCAGATCTATATAAAGATCAATGGATGCTCAGAACTTCTGAAAACTCAGGACATTTTATTGAGGTGCTTAAACAAAAAGCGTTGGGTGCTGAGCATTCTGAACATGAATTGAATTTTAATAGGCACGACTATCAATTAATAACAACACATACCGTCGGCGTTCCCTTGGATTCGAGGATGACCTTTTTCACAGGTTTTACTTTATATGTGCCCTTTGGTGACTGAGGAGTCCATTCCTTGAGCTGCAAGGCAGACAGACGCTGGCAGGTGCAGTTGGAAGGCAGGGTTGGGCCACAATTGCTGCATGACAGTTGTCTGTCCTACCTTCTCTGGCATTTTTCTGCAACCAAGGCAAGGCGATTTTCCTCAAAAGTGGTCGTTCCTTCTCTGACGAGTCTTTGCCAGTTAGCTCTGTCTTGGGCTACTGTCTCCCGGTGTGTGGCATTGAAGCTTACATCTCTTGATGTTGGTCATGAGAGTGTCTTTGAAATGTTTCCTTTGGCCTCCTTGTTTCCTTTCTCTTTGGTGAATTTGGCATACAGCAATTGTTTCAGTAGATATGCATCAGGAATGCGCACACAGTGCCCACTCCATCTCAGCTAGTGCTGGATAATCAGGGCCTCAACACTGAAGATGTTGGCCTCTGTGAAGACACTTTATGCTGAGGATAAAGACAAGGTGCTTGTGCTGGCGTTCCAGATGTTTCAGTATTTTCTGTAGGTCACCCAAGTCTCACAGCTGTAGAGGAGAATTGGGATTACCACCCTTTTGTATACTAAGAGTCTAGTGTGTGTTCTGATGTCATGGTTGTCGAACACCAGGTGAGAGAGTCTGCCAAAAGCAAGGATGGCACAGCAGATTCTGTGCTGAATCTCAATGTCTATGTTTACCTCTGTGAGGGACGGTTGCAAAGGTATGCAAAGTGTTCTACCTTTTCCAATTCTTCTCTGTCAATGCAGATCTTCCTTGCTGGGTCTGATGACTGACTGGGAGCAGAGCGATGGAGAACTTTTGTTTTGCTGGTACTCAGAGTTATCCCTAAGCTTTTGTAAGCTTCAGAGAAGCAATTGAGGGCAGTTTGTAGAGCCTCTTTTGAGTGTGCAACTACAGCACAATCATCTGCATACTGGAGCATGGTTATTGTTGCCGATGTTACCTTAG
The DNA here is from genome assembly GCF_026122565.2 of Emydura macquarii macquarii. Taxonomy (NCBI): domain Eukaryota; kingdom Metazoa; phylum Chordata; order Testudines; family Chelidae; genus Emydura; species Emydura macquarii. Next base: position 4,998,482 of record NW_027131688.1, read on the forward strand.
TTCTGGCATGGAGGCAAGAGAGGTTAAAGAGGCTGCTGTCAGTCCGATACTGGATGCTAACACCCCGTGGCAGACAATCTTGGATTTGCATTGTCATAGCTGCTAAGAAAATGGAGATGAGAGAGGGTGCCAGTATACAATCTTGCTTTACGCCAGTTCAGATGGCAAAGGGCTCAGAGGTAGAGCCACTGTACTGAATGGAGGCTGTCATCTGATCATGGAGGGCTCTTACAATGGTGGTAAATTTGCTTGGGCAACCAAACTTTGACATGATTTTCCACAGAGCCTCACGGTTGAAAGAGTTGAAGGCTTTGGTCAGATCAATAAAGGCCATATACAGTTCCTGGTGTTGCTCTTGACCATTTTTCCTGGATCTACCTAGCTGCAAAATCATGTTGGTGGTGCTTCATGATGGTCTGAAGCCACACTGGGACTCTGGGAGTAATTCCTCTGCAAGAGGGAGCAGATGATTCAAGAAGATTCTAGCAAGAATTTTTCCAGCAATCGAGATGAGGGCAATGCCTCAATAGTTGCCATCGTCAGCCCTATCCCCTTTTTTTTAAAATAGTGATGATGTTAGCATTGCATAAATCAGCGGGGATTTCTTCGGTGCACCAGATTTTGAAGAGCAGCAAATGGAGCTTGTTCCTCCCCTCACTTTCAGTACTTCAGTTGATATGCATCGGGACCTGGTGCTTTATTACTCTTCATTTGCTTAATTGCTTTGAGCATCTCCTCAGATGTTGGTGGATTGGCAAGCCTTGCCCAGACTGGGTGCTGAGGGATGGAGTTGAAGTTGTTGTCAGTCACAGTCGATTCTTGATTTTGAGTAGTGTTCTTTCCAGCGCTCTTTGATGGATTCATTGTCTTTCAGAAGGGTACTACCACCGTCAGATCTCAGCGATGTGAGGCCTCATGAGCTTGGTCTGTACAGAGCCTCTCTCTCACAGAAAAAGCTCCACATATCATGTCCATCAGTGAAAGCCCGGGTTTCCTTTGCTTTGTCCTCCCACCATTTGTTTTTGATTTCTCAGACCCTCCTTTGAACCTCAGCTTCGAGCTGATGGAAATACAATAATACATAGACACAGCATATGAATGAATCTATATAAAAATAAATTCCTTTGATACTTTTAATGGTCCTTTCGTTACTATTTTTTTCAGGTCTGTGGCTCCTTTGTGCCCAGCAAAGTGCAAGCGGAACAAGTTCTGTTACACAGACAGAGAGCTCGATAGATGTTGCCAGCAAGTAAATGAAATTAAATAAAAACCCCGTTAAACTCATGTTCAGGATTTAACTACAACTGACAGAAGCAAAGCAGCTCAGATTCAGTACTGCTATTTTGTCCTGAAATCCCCTGTTCTGCCTGAGTTTTGCAGCATACTGCATATCTAACATCCGAGGTCATCTGCTGCAATACCTGGAGGCAAAGGCAGTCTTAGCTCTGGATTTCTTTGCTTTTGTCTGTTTCAGTTAGGCCCACAGCATTGTTTTCATGTGGATTTGATAGTGCCTGGC